>NW_026988479.1:19612500-24612500 GCF_030222135.1 Aotus nancymaae | reverse complement strand
TAGAAAGTTCTGCCTTAGACTGAACCAACCTCATTCTCCTCATTCCAGTGCTTCTTGAACTTCACACATTTGCATCCACCTTTGTGGGGGTTTTTTTTCTCTTTTTTTGAGACAGAATCTTACTCCGTCACCCAGGCTGGTGTGCAGTGCAGCGATCTTGGCTCACTGTAACCTCCGTCTCCCAGGTTCAAGTGATTCTCCTGCCTCAGCCTCCCAAGTAGCTGGGACTACAGGCATGTAACACCATACCCAGTTAATTTTTTTTTTTTTTTTTTTTTTTTTTTTTTTGTATTTTTAGTAGAGACAAGGTTTCACCATGTTGGCCAGGCTGGTCTCGAACTCCTGATCTCAAGTGATCTACCTGCCTCAGCCTCCCAACCTCCCAAGTGCTATGATTACAGGCGTGAGCCTCCGCACCTGGCAGTAGGTTTTTTTTCATGTCCATATTTCACATGTTCTATTAATGCTTTTCTCTAAATCAATTAACCTTTTCTATTTACATCAATGCATTTAAAAAAAACACACACACCTTACAATGCTACCACAAAGGGAAAACCAGCAGTAATCACCACAGATAAGCATATAAAATAATTGCTATAAAAACAAAACACTGTCATTACATTCTACTGTCTGGATATCATTCTGAAATGCTATTCAGCCTGAAACTCATTCTGCGTGTGTTAAAGGAATACCAGCAAGTAGGCTTTTCCTGGATTCAGTCAGAGGATTAAAAGAGGGAATCCATCACTAATGACAAGATTCCATGTTAACTCCATTCTCCTTTCTTTTTCATGCCTTGGCTCTGAGCGTCTTCCCCTCCTGCTTGCTGTGCTGTAACAGGATCCGGGCTGGGGTGCCCACGGTGGAACATGAACAAGCAGTGGGATTGACCCACACAGAGAAGCGTGGAGCTACACTTTCCTTCCTTTACATATTTCAATAACGCCATCCCAAACTCCATTATCCAAAGGGCCCATTATCATCTCTGACTGAGCTGGTTTGCACAGATGTACGTAATTAAGAACAAAACCACGTAAAGGAGGCAGGGTGGACAGAATGAGTCAGCAATGATACTAAGAATCAAGGCGAGATTTGGGCTAGAGGAAACTGACATTGCTGGAGAGTCACACAAACTGGTGGCCCTATGGGCTGAATTCAGTTTGTAGAGATATAGTTTCTTGGGCTTTCATAGCATTTAAATCTTCATTTAATTAGTTGCTCACATTCACACATCAGGAGATGTCATCAAAAATCTGGAAAATACCTGAATTTCCAGGTACGTTTTTCTTAAAGTCAGAAGAACTGGGCCCAGATTCCCACCCAGCACCAACCCACAGACTGAATAACAGCTGCTCCTTTAGATTTGATTCATTCATTCATTCAGTCCTTCAAATTCCAAATACGATTTTATATGTAAGTCAGTCCACTGAAAAGCCTCATAAACAGCCTCTTAGACACTACACTCCTATTGCACTGGATTGCCTATCGCCTGCACACTTCACTCAGTAGCATTACCTGCCTGGCCCCTTCAGGCACCTGAGTTTGTCTCCCCTGCTCTAGGTGCTGGTCTGACAGGGTCGCTCTGGAGGGCTCTGGTCCCAGTGAATTTTGACCCTACCTGGTAGGAACCCCAGTGGGCTCAGAAGTCACCCCTGGTCTAATGACCTGGGGCTGAGGAGTGCTGGCCAGCATTCTTCTGGTGGCAGCCAGAGACTGGATGACCTTCCCCAGCTTGTAGGCTGGGCCCTGCAAGCCTCCTGCCGGGGGAACCCAGCCGAGACTCGCCCTTTATGAACCCTGCAGGGTCCTCACCTGCAGGTTGTCCAGGTAAGCAGCCACGTTGTTCTTCAGCTCAGTCACACACAGCGACACCCACTGGAACCTCTCTTCTAAATCATCAAATTCCTTGTCTTCTGTCTGAAAGTAATGTGTGTGAGGGCTGAGAATATCCACAAGGGGGCAGTGTACACCGGCTCCAGTGTCCCAAGTCCTCCCTGGAACAACCTTTCCACAGGCTCTCCCACCAGCGCAGGTTCTCACAGCCCCGAAGCTCAGTGGATAGTGTAGCTCAGGGGTTTTGCATTCAGAGCATGGAATCGGATACAGAAGCATGAGCTCCAGTTCATTGGCTTCCTAGTTGTGTGACCCCAGACACGTGTTTCACCCTGTCTGAGCTTCTGTTTTCTCATCTTCAAAATGGGGATAATGGGAACACCTATTTCACTGAGTGAGCGTGCTTGGTTCAGAGCAGGCACTCCGCCAACCTGAGCTGCTGGAAGTAGCTCTTTGGGGCTGGTTCTTTGCCCAGACTCAGAGACCAGCTCTCCTATCTGTGTAAAGAGGCCCCAGAGAGAGTGGCCCAAAACACTGGAGAAAGCCCTCCACTGGCTCTTCAGAATCAAGTGGGGTGTCACCTCTGCCTCTTCCCAGCACCTCACTCTCTCGGCCTCTGTTGCCTCAGTTCTGAAAGGAGCCTAAGCCCCCTGTCTACCCCGTGCACAGGGCCTGGCCTCAGGGGTGGCTGGATGGGACTCTTCCTCCCAGGCCCATGCTCACCCTGGGGATCAGCCCTGCCTCCTGCTTCAGCAGTTGGCTCAGCCGGGTGGTCTTCTTGGAGAGGGTGTGTGTGTTGATGCGGGCCAGCCGCTCCCGGAGGGTCAGCTGCTCTACCTTGGTGTACTTGGAGGCTGCACCGACAGAGAAGAGGGGAAGCACAGTGATCAAAGCCGACCCAGGAAAGCAAGCGTCACGGACATGCCTAGCTGGGCACCTGCTTGGGCCCTCTGCTCCAACAGGGTCACATTCATCAGGTTGGTGAGTCACACGGGAAAAGCACAGGGTCCTCTGTCCAAGGTGTGCACCCTGGCTGAAGAGCTTCCTGCCTGCTTGACTTTGGCAAGTCACCACTCCTTGGGGCCTCAGTTTCCTCATCTGTAAAATGGGAACAGCCACATCGCAGGATTGCCGGGAGAGTCACCTAAGACAGAGGGTCTGAATGGACTTCCTAAAGAACCCAGGGAGAAGAGATTTGCCTGGGGTCCTTCAGCCAGTTTGAGCCAGGCCAGCTGGGAGCCACACTTCCCGCTCCTGACTCAGTGCTTCCTACTGACCTGTCATCTCTTGGCCTGGATGGAGAAGCAGGTGGGAAGGAAATCCAAAGCTGTTAAATATAGGATAGCATGGTGATGAAAACTCCAGGCCTGAGTTTGAAACCTGGTTCTCAGCCAGGTGCGGTGGCTCACGCTTATAATCCCAGCACTTTGGGAGGCCGAGGCAGGTGGATCACGAGGTCAGGAGTTCGAGACCAACCTGGCCAATATGGTGAAACCTTGTCTCTACTAAAAAAAATACAAAAATTAGCTGGATATGGTGGCATGCGCCTGTAGTCCCAGCTACTTGGGAAGCTGAGGCAGGAGAACTGCTGGAACCTGGGAGGTGAAGGCTGCAGCGAGCTGAGATAGGGCCACTGTACTCCAGCCTGGGCAACTGTGTGTATCTCTGTCAGACAGACAGAGAGACAGAGAGAGGGAAGGAAGGAAGGAAGGAAGGAAGAAAGGAAGGAAGGAAGGAAGGAGAAAGAAAAGAAGGAAAGAAAGAAAGAAAGAAACCTGGCTCTGTCCCTTATCAGTTCTGTGAGAGGAAGCAAGTGATGTATTCTCTCATTTCACTCGACTGTGAAATGGGGCTAACGGGGCCAACCTCAGAGGGTTAGTGCAAAGATCAAATATGACGATAAAGGAAAAAGCACGGCACAGTTAGTTCTTACTAACATTAGCTGAATTGCCATTTTTGTATTGTCTCGGCCATGTAATTGAGTTTCTCTTAACTTAGGACACTGCTTCACTTTCCAAACCTATCTGTTTTAACAACCCCAGTATTGGTTTCTCCTCCACAGTGTGGCAGTCATGTGGTTTGGATGAGATTGATCTCACTTTAGCTCAAAGGGTGGGTTGCTGACTGATACAAGCCAATCCATAGAATTCCAACCCCCTGGCAACAGTGATTGATTCAAAGAAGGGCGCATAACCCAGGCCTAAGGCAATCAGTTAATGGCACCCTAATTATGGTGATTAGTTCAGGGTAAGCACATGACCCAGGAGGGTCCTATCAAAGAGAAGATTCAATTTAATTTTTGTGGCTAAGGGGGAAAAAACCTTGCCTTACCCTTGGAAGTGTAGTGTGCAGCTGTGAGTCTTAGAACAGTCATAACTTGCTATTATGAGGCAAGCCAGCCTGAAGATGAAGCTGATACAGAGTAAAGAGCAGAGACATGGGAGTTACAGGGAAATGGAGCCAGCACCCTGATCAAACCCTGCCTAAAACTTTCTCATTACCTCTGGATTTATAGTTACATAAGCTACTACATTCTCTTTACTGGTGAAACTGATTTTAAATAAATTTTCTGTAACTGGAAGCATTCCCACAAATGTATCCTCTTAAATGCCCAAGTCCTTACCCACTTCCTTGCGCATCTTGTACTCATTGATATTGGTGTTCACGTCCTGGAGGGCAGAGACAGCCCTCTGAAGGACCGGGTAGGCACTGGCATCAGGGAGTGTGTTCTCCAGGATTTTCTGCAGCAGCAATGGGTACCTGGTGATCCTCTGCAGAGGAATTACCAGCAAGAAACTGAGGCCTGAAGATCCAGCTTGCGGCCTGAGGGAGAAGGTTGGTGTTAGGCAGGTAAAGTCTGCCCTTTGGAGGACCAGGGGCCTGGGCTGTAGCCCTCACTCTACCATTTAGCTCGTTGTATGATCGCAGGCAAGTCGCCCTCCCTTGATGGTCCTCCGATTCCTCCTCATCTGTAGCTTGTGAGTACTAAATGTTAGAACTAACAGTTCTGGGTCTTGACTTCTCATCTGTCCTAAATCCAACGTTCAGCTCTCTGCCCTCAGCTTGCTCGGCCTCTCCACAGCAAACACAACTGACTACACCCTTGCCCGTGAAACACTTTCTTCTTTTGGCCCCAGAGACACCCTCTGTCCTGCTTCTCCTCACACTCTGCAGGCAGCTCTCTCAGCCTCCTCTGCTGGTGTCTCTCCAAGGCTAGAGTGTCCTGGGGTGTCCTCTCCTCCCTCTCTCTCTGCGTTCCCTTAGTGACCTCATTTGAGCCTATGGCTTTAAACACATCCCAAGCCCAGATCTCCACCTCCAACTTCTGCTCGAGAGCTCCAGACTGGCACGTTCAACTGTATCCTTGACATCTCTGCTCAGATCTGTCCCGAGCACAACTCAACTCTCTGTGTTGGGTATCCACATGATACCTCATTTAATAGAATGGTCTGCTGCCTTTTAAAAAGTTCTTAAAACCACAGGAACTCAGTGGGGCGCCATGGCTCACGCTTATAATCCCAGAACTTTGGGAGCCGAGATGGGCAGATCACAAGGTTAAGAGATCGAGACCATCCTGGCCAAGTTGGCAAAATCCCGTCTCTACTAAAAATACAAAAATTAGCCAGGTGTGGTGGCGGGCGCCTGTAATCCCAGCTACTCAGGAGGTTGAGGCAGGAGAATCACCTGAACTAAGGAGGCAAAGGTTGCAGTGAGCCATGATTGTACCACTGCACTCCAGTCTGGGCAACAGAGTGGGACTCAGTCTCAAAATAAATAAATAAATAAAAGAATACTAAAAAAAAAAAAAAAAAAAAAAAAAAAAAACCACAAGAACTTAATTTGTAGAGATGTATTTAAAGTATTTAGGGGTAAAAAGTCATAATATCTACACTTTCCTTCAAATCGTTTAGAATAAAAATAGATGAAGCAAACAGCAAGATGTTAACATTTGTTAATTTTAGGTGGTGGGTATGTGAGTATCTATTACATTTTACTATTTTTCTATAGGTTCAAAATTTTTTATGAAAAAAGGTCTTTTAAAAAAATGATTGCTTGAGGCCAGGAGTTCAAGACCAGCCTGGGCAACATAACATGACTTCTGTCTCAATAAAAAAAGTAAATTAACCAGGCATGGTGGCTACTCAGGAGGCTAAGGCAGGAGGACTGCTTGAGCCCAGGAGTCCGAGGATACACAGAACTATGATCATGCCACTGTACTCCAGCCTAGGCAACAAAGCAAGACCTCATCCTTAAAAAAAAAAATAGTGAAAACAAAACTCAGGAGCTGACGGTGCCAAGGTCCTGTCCAGATGCACCATTGATGCATGGATGACTAGTTACAGTCTCCTTCTAAGGATATCTGGAATTTCCTCAAGAGTCCCCAAGTCAATGGCATCTGGGAAGGGGCTCCACAGTCTTTTCTTGATTATGACCAGTACCCCCTAGACACAGCTTGGAGAAACCCATGAAGGTCAAATCTCAGCCATCTAAATGTGCCTTCTCCTTGAAGACTTAACCAGTGCTACTCAGAACCTTTCTCTGGGCCCTCCCTGAGGATGCTCTTGCCTCTGGCTCTCCTTCCTTGGAAAAATCTCCAGACCAAATGTCCAGGAAAGATCAGCCATGAAGCTAAGAATAGGCAGAACAGGTGGGAGCCCCTCAGAAGCTACAGGGGGCGGGATTACCCACCAGGAGATGCCTACACTGGCCATCTGCTCTCACCAAGGGTGTCATGGGGCTTGGCTGACTGTGGGCAGGGGAGGTGGAAACCATTGCCAGGTATTTGCAAAACTCCATCCTCTGGGCTTACTTTCCATGGGAAAGAGCCAACTGTCTCACAGGGACAACTGTCACCTCACAAATTAGAGAGCAAGGGGTCCTGAAAGAGATGATCGCTTGCTTTCCTCACAATCATAAAGAGGTTACCAAAGAATAGGGGCATCCACTCACATTTACAGCCTTTCTAAGGTAATTTGGACAATACTTTTTATGCAACTTTTCAGATAGGTAACAGAAATTGAAAGATGATACACAGAGCTTCGCACATTCTGTTGGTGGGAGTATCAACTGGCAAGATCTTGGGAGAGACAGAGCAGTTTGGCAATTTGTAAAGGGTACAAACCCTTTCCTCCATCAATCCCACCCTAGAAATCTACCCACAGAAATCCAGACTCAAGTGAACAAACATAAAGGTACAAGTTGTTCAGCGACTCTAAGTCAGTAAATGATTGGAAACAACCCAAATATCCTTCAGCAGAGGAATGGTCAAATAAACCATAGTCTAAGAGCAGTCCAGGAAAGAAATTCTGCAGCCATTAAAAAAACACTATGCTGTGTGCAGTGGCTCATGCCTGTAATCCTTGCACTTTGGGAAGCCAAGGTGGGCGGATCACTTGAGTCCGGGAGTTCGAGACCAACCTGGGCAACATAGTGAAACTCTGTCTCTACAAAAATATAAAAAATGAGCCAGGCGTGGTGGCACATACCCGTAGTACCAACTACTCAGGAGGCTGAGGTAGGAGGATCACCTGAGCCTGGGAGGTTGAGGCTGTAGTGAGCTGAGATCATGCCACTGCACTCCAGCCTGGGTGACAGAGTGAGACCCTGTCTCAACAAAAAAATAAAATAAAACAAAACACTGTAGAAATATTCATACTGTCCTGAAAAGATATTCATGGCTATGGTTAAGCATAAATGCAAGTTCGAGAACAGCATGTATAGACAAAGCCCCATAAAAATTCTATCTATCAGCTGGGTGCAGTGGCTCACACTTGTAATCCCAGCACTTTGGGTGGCTGAGGCAGGTGGATCATGAGGTCAAGAGATTGAGACTACCCTGGCCAACATGGTGAAACACCATTTCTACTAAAAATACAAAAATTCTCCGGGCGTGGTGGCGCACGCCTGTAGTCCCAGCTACTCAGGAGGCTGAAGCAGGAGAATCTCTTGAACCCAGGAGGCGGAGGTTGCAGTGAGCCAAGATTGCACCACTGCACTCCAACCTGGTGACAGAGCGAGATGCCGTCTCAAAAAATAAATAAATAAATAAATAAATAAAAATAAAAAATAAAAAATTCGAGTTGTCTATATAATAATCCTCTGCCTGTCTGTTTATCTTTCTGTCTCTCTATCTATAAATATACAGAAGAAAATTTGGATGGAAAACATTACTAGGGGAATGGACTTTTCCTTTTTACTTTACACACTTGTGTGTTGTTGGAACATTCCTTTTTTTCAATAAGCATATGTTTGTTACTTTTATATTTAAAACAAACACACTTAGCTGATAAATGAAAACAAGGAAGGTTATTGCCTTCTCCAAACTCTGCTGCCTCAGCCATTGTTCTGGAATTGCGGTGCATTGTGCTGGACAGACCCACCTCTGCAAGGCCGCCTTCTCCACCCTGATGGCTTCTCCACCATTAGGACAGTCCTACCCAGGGCACAGCTGCCTGCCCACTGCAAAGGCGAGATTTTTATTCCCTTGACTCTCAGATGGGAAGAGCTGCCTTAAAAGACAGAATGAAGAGCCAGGTGTGGTGACTCACACCTGTAATCACAGCACTTTGGGAGACCGAGGTGGGCAGATCATCTGAGGTCGGGAGTTCGAGACCAGCCTGACCAACAGGAGAAACCCTGTCTCTACTAAAAATGCAAAAGTAGCCAGTCATGGTGGTGCATGACTGTAATCCCAGCTACTCAGGTGGCTGAGACAGGAGAATTGCTTGAACCTGGGAGGCAGAGGTTGCAGTGAGCCAATATCAGACCATTGAATTCCAGCCTGGGCAACAAGAGCAAAAACTCTTCCTCAAAAAAAAAAGAATGAACATCCCACCCAAATAAAGGGTGGAGCAGCATGCATTTTGGAATCCCAAGGAATCTAATAAGCTGGTGCCATCTATCCTAGCAGACTGAGAAAGAACTAGTTATGGTTGCTGTGATTCTTCTTGGCCAGGCTCTGGAAAGTAATGCCACAGGCATTTAATGGGCACGGACCAGGTACACTGGATGCCTTGCAAGGACAGTCCTGAAATACAGAGAATTGTTCCATGTCTCATATGCTCCCCTGAACATTCAGAGACTGAATAAAGGCCATGAAATGTGCTGTACTTCTAAGAACCTAAATATGTTTGTCACACTTGGACTCTATGGGAATTACCATGACACTACCTTTTATAAATCCCCTTTTCAATGGTGTTGTCTCCTTCTTTCTCTTATCATAAACAAAGAAGTCAGGTTTATTTTCTAGGGTACACATACTCTCTGCTCTTTCATTCTTTCATTTTTCTGTACTTTTTGTACAGAACAGCTTCAGATATCTCTTTTCTTAAATCCAAACATTTATTATAAATAGATGCAAGCATCTGATGGATTTCATTATATCTTTTAGTGGTGGTGTCCAAGCATATGCACATTGAAATATATAGCATTTTATTAGAAATGGTTTTCCTGGCCAGGCGCAGTGGCTCATGCTTGTAATCCAGCATTTTGGGAGGCTGAGGCGGGTGGATCACCTGAGGTCAGGAGTTTGAGACCAGCCTGACCAACATAGTGAAACCCCGTCTCTACTAAAAATACAAATATTAGCCAAGAGTGGTGGCACACGCCTGTAGTTCCAGCTACTCAGGAGGCTGAGGCAGGAAAATCACTTGAACCCGGGAGACAGAGGCTGCAGTGAGCTGAGATTGCGCCATTACACTCCAGCCTGGGTGACAGAGCGAGACTCCACTCCTCCACGCAAAAAAAAGAAAAAAAGAAAAAAAAATTGCAAATCAACAGAAAGTTAAAAAAGAAATGACTTTCCTTTTATTTCTCCTTTATAGTTAAGCTATTATATAGATTTTTTTCAGTTACAAATATAGGTAGGAGACAATATATTTATTTACGCATATATTTCAGGATGTCTCAGGATAATAAATTCATGTAATATTTGATATAACAAGGGAGCATGGCACTGATAAGATTGAGCACTACAATGTGGTCTCAGAGAAAATAGAATCCCTGCCTAGCCGAGATAACTATAATACCTGGATTCACTGACTGTCACTTGTGTGCAATGAATCAATGCCCCACATGGGGCTGTTATTCCTCCCACAGTACACATGAGGAAACTAGGTCCTGAGACATAAAATGGCTCTCTCATGGCCAGGGGCCAAGCCACACCCACCAACATGTAGCCTGGCTCCAGAGCCCCTGAGCAAAGTCCAGCTGGCCTGGCTAGGAAAGACCAAAGTGCAGAGGATGTAATAAACAGCAGCCTCTGAGCCAACTAGGACTCCCACACACAGTGTTTATTAAATGTCTGAGCTAGATGCCAGCACTGAACTCTTGGGAGATGTTACATCTAAGTTTCTGGCTTCTCTTAAAAAATCAGAGGCTCTAGCCACAGTGGATCTTCATTCTTACATGGCAGCTGAGGTAGAAGTTTTGCAAAAAAAATCACTGCAATTATTCCTCACCTAACCTCTACAAGCCTTTGTTACTTTTAAGCTCCTGCCACCAAGAAATGGAGTTTATTTCCCCATCCCTTGAGCATGGTCTGGTCTTAGGACTTAATTTGAATGACAATGTGCCAGTTCCCAGCTAAGACCTCTAGAAGCCCAGCCCTCCCCACTGTCCTTAGAACCTTGAGACCACGATGTGAATAAGCTAGATTGCAGGAATGAGAGAGACCATGGGGCCACGGGTGAGTCAGCTCATGTGTCCTAGATAATATGAAAAAACCCAGCCAGGATCAGCAAAGCTGACCTGTGGGTGACTGGAGATATTTGAGGGTGCTAAAGATTCCAGGAGAATCATTTACTGAGTACAGCTAAATTGCTAATATGCAGAAGTTTGAGCTAAATAAATATTTGTTTTAAGCCACTACATTTTGGGGACGTTTGTCATCTAGCAAAGGCCACTTGATGTAGCAACAGTCAGCTAAGGTCGTGCTGCAGCTGCACGCCACACAGGGCCTGTTGTCTCCAGTTTGCGCAGCCTCCACTTCCTTTTGTCTCGTGTCTGGCACCTTGCTTCCCTTATATCTGTAAACTATAGAAACATATCTAGTGATCCTTGCAGAAGCCTGTTGGTAAGACCCATGAAGGGATGAATAAAGGGGGAAAATGAGTGAAAGGGGCTAGGACATGGGTTCTTGAAAGGAGACTTAGGGGAAAGAGGGGATTAAAGAGTGAGAAAAACCTGAGGAAGAGGAGGAGGGGAGGTAGCAGGGGACTCCACATGGGATATCTCGCCTTCACAGACCTCAGTCCACACTGTCTCTTGGATATAAAAGGGATGTCTGAGTAGATAAATTAATCATGATGATAAGAATGATGACTTCTGCTCTTCCCATACTATTCAGATTTCCAGAAAATGACCTTCATCTATCTTCCTTTGGTGAGCTTGTCCTGGGGAAGATATAACCTTTTTTTAAAACAAAAGGGCTGGGCAAGATGGCTCACACCTGTCACGCTTGTAAGCCCAGCACTTTGGAAGGCTGAGGCGGGCAGATCATGAGTTCAGGAGTTCAAGACCAGCCTGGCCAATATGGTGAAACCCTGTCTCTATTAAAAAATACAAAAATTAGACAGGCGTGGTGGCATGCGCCTATAGTCCCAGCTACTTGGGAGGCTGAGACAGGAGAATCACGGAGGTTGCAGTGAGCCAAGATCGTGCCACTGCACTCCAGCCTGGGCAATAGAGCGATACTTTGTCTCAAAGAAAAGAAGCAAAACAATTCACAGGAAAGGATATCCAAATGACTCTTAAATAAATAAAAAGATATCTTTAATCATTTATCTGATGATGATTGGGTATCTTTAATAATAAGATAAATGCAAAATGAAACCATATAGAGACAACACTTTTAATCCACAGCAGGAGCAAATATTCTGAAGTCTGATAACACTCTGTAGTGAGGCTGTGGGGAAACACACGGGCTCACATATTGTTGATGGAAATGTGAACTGACGTAGCCTTTATGGAGGGAAATCTGATGAAGTTTACCCAAATTATCAATACATATTTCCTTTGACCCAGCGATTCCGCTTCCGGAAATCTACCTTACAGATATACGTCACTCAACACATGGTCATGAATAAACACTGCAGCACTGTCTGTAATATGAAAAGAATAAAAACAAACCAAATTCCCATCGATACAGACCAGCTAAATAAACTGTGGAACGGCCACCTAGTGGAAGAGTATGTGGCCTGCCATTCAAATAATTACAAATGCTAGTGTTGAAATGCAAAGACCTCCAAGATGTGTGTCTGTGTGTGTATATATATGTGTATATATATATATACATAAATAAAATTAAAAAGATACTACTTTCAGCCTGGGCGCAGTGGCTCATGCCTATAATCTCAACACTTTGGGAGGCTGAGGCAGGCAGATCACTTGAGCCCAGAAGTTCAAGACCAGCCTGGGCAATATGGTAAAAAAAAAAACCCATCTCTACCAAAAATACAAAAAAAAAAAAAAAGAAAAAGAAAAATTAGCCGGGCGCGGTGACTCAAGCCTGTAATCCCAGCACTTTGGGAGTCCGAGGCGGGTGGATCACGAGGTCAAGAGATTGAGACCATCCTGGTCAACATGGTGAAACCACGTCTCTACTAATACAAAAAATTAGCTGGGCATGGTGGCGCGTGCCTGTAATCCCAGCTACTCAGGAGGCTGAGGCAGGAGAATTGCCTGAACCCAGGAGGCGGAGGTTGCGGTGAGCCGAGATCGCGCCATTGCACTCCAGCCTGGGTAACAAGAGCGAAACTCCGTCTCAAAAAAAAAAAAAAGAAAGAAAAGAAAAATTAGCCAGGCGTGGTGACGCAAGCCTATAGTCCCAGCTACTAGGGAGGCTGAGGTGGGAAAATCACTTGAACCCAGGAGGTGGAGGTTGCAGTGAGCCGATATCATACCACTGTACTCCAGCCTGGGTGACAGAGTAAGGCCCTGTCTCAAAAAAAAAATAAAAAAATAAAAATTAATTCTTTCATTTAAAAGGCATTAAAACAAGAGTGTATATATATGAAGCTTTTGGGTTTTTTTTTAAACAAGGTCTGGCTGTCACCCAGGCTGGAGTACAGTGGCACAATCTCGGCTCACTGCATTCTCTGCCTTCTGGGCTTAAGCCAAATTCCCACCTCAGCCTCCCAAGTAGCTGGGACTAAAGGTGCATGCCACCACACCAGGCTAATTTTTTTATTTTTTGTAGAGTTGGGTTTTCACCATTTTGCCCAGACTGGTCTCAAATTCCTGAGCTGAAGCAATCTGCCTGCCTTGGCCCCCTCAAAGTGCTGAGATTACAGGTGTGAGCCACTGCACCTGGCCAAGAATATATATTTATCATTGCTTGCATATGCAAAAAGAAACTCTGCAAAGATATACATAAGAAATTTAGAAGCGGTTACCTTAACTTTGGAAGCAGTAATTGGGTGGATGAAGGGACAGCACTGGGAAGATTGTTTTTATTGTAAAAATTTGATGTTTTAAAGTTTTTGAATCATATAATCTATTGATAACCTATTCAAAAATCTAAATTTAAAGACATATTCTTTACATTTTTCTATCTGGGGCTTCTACCCATTGGTGCTACTTCTAGGCTATGAGTCCACCAGGGACTGGTGATACTGTCCCTTTTCCATGTGGCAGGACTTCAGCCACCAGTAGAGAGGGATCCTCAGGTGATACACACCTGCTTCCCATCACTATGGGAACACACGGGTCCCCTCATCTCACTGCCCCTTCCTGTGCTAGTCATGAGCACTGTTCCCAAATGTTTCTGCTTCTCCAACCCTGGACATGTGGCATGCCCTGCCTCCTAGTTGTTGAAGGAAGTTATGAGTAGTTTTGGTCAATGAATTATGAGAAGTGATGAATATTATTTCTAAACCAGAGCCTTCAATTGCCAGCGTTAGATTCTCCAGAGCTCTTTTTTCTTAAGCCGCAGTGACTGGCAATATTCCAGACAGTGACTGCTGTGAGTTTGGGTCCCAGAGTGAGGATGACACGGAGCAGAGCCCCAGGTCAGACTGCAGTGGAGCCTAAGGAAGACATAAGCCTTTGTTGTCTGAAACCACTGAGATGTGGGAGCTGTTTGTCTCTGCAGCACAGCCTGCCCTATCCTGACTGACACAGGCGCTGATCGAGGTACACTCCTGAAGCAGCATGAACGGCATGAAGTCAGGGGGAGACTGTAGCTGCCCCTGACCCGGGTCAGTGGGGCAGGAGCGAGCGCTTACTGGCTGTTCTACTCACACCACTGCTTTAATGATGCCCTGGATGTGCTGCTGCAGCTCCGGCTCCTTCCGGTACGTCTCCACCAATAGCAAGGCCTGGTCGTAGCTGGCACAGTAGATCTTATAGACTTGCTCCAACTCCTCTTGGAATTCCAGAAATAAGTTACCTGTGGGTGAACATGCAACAGGGAGTCATCAAGGGCATGTCTGTGCATCCCCTAGCTTGGAACAGGGAGGCAGTAAGTAAACCCCTCCAGCTCTCCAGTGAGACTGCTGGGCTTACCAGCATGTCACCATGGGCAAATGACCTCATCTTCCTGACTTTCTGTTTTTTTCCATCTTTCCACAAGGTTGTTCTGAGGATTAAGTGACAGAATGATATATAGCTTAGGCTGGGACACTGTGAGCACTTACTAAATGGTAGCTATAGTCATACCAGGAATATTAATAATGCTCACATTTGGACAGTGCTTCATAGTACACAAAACACACTCATGACCTTTAGCTCATTTTATCTTTACAATTAAAGACAAAATGTGTGGCAAGCACAACGACAAATCCCCAATTGACAAAGACATGCTGCGGCATAGCACAGGTGGTTACGGTGTGGGCTCGCATTCGAGGGAACTAGGGCCAGATCTCCAGCGACCCTTCCTCAGTTGTGTAACCTGGGCCAAGTGTTTCTATTTTCTCATCTATAGAATGCAAATAAAAACAGTACTTACCTCCAAGGGTTTTTGGTAATGATTAAATAAAATAATGCATGTAAAGCACCTGACATAGGCACTGATAGAGATACACTCCTGAAGCAGCAAATATTCACCAGATATTCATCAACTGCTTATTTATTGTCTATGTACCAGGCACTCTGCTAAGCTCTGTCAACAAAAGAAAGCTCCTGCCCATAAGGTTTATATTCTGGGGTGAGGAAGACAGATAATAAATAAATATATTACATATGTCAGGAATAATAAGTGCCATGAATTAAAATGAAGCCAAATAAAGAGTTAGAGAATGGTAGGGGATCTACTTGGAGAAGATCTCTCAGAAGATGTGAATGTCTACCAGAGACCAGAGGTAACCAGCCTTGGGAACAAGTAGGGGAAGAGCAGCACCCAGTATTAAGGAAGGACACCTGCAGAGGCCCTGAGGCAGGAAAGTGCTGGCTACAAGGGCATCAGCAAGAAGGTAAATGTGGCTGGTTGCAGTGGTTCAAGACTTAATCCCAGCACTTTGTAAGGCCAAGGCAGATGAATCACTTGAGGTCAGGAGTTTGAGACCAGCCTGGCCAACATGGTGAAACTCCATCTCTACTAAAAATACAAAAATTAGCTGGGCATGGCAGTGCATGCCTATAGTCCCAGCTGCTTGGGAGGCTGAGACAGGAGAATGACTTGACTCTGGGAGGTAGAGGTTGCAGTGAGCCAAGATTGCGCCATTGCACTCCAGCCTGGGCAACAGAATGAGACTCCATCTCAAAAAAAAAAAAAAACAAGAAGGCAAGTGCAGCTGGAGCAGGTGAACAAGGGCATAAAGTAGAGGAAATAAATCTCCAGATGGATAGCGTCAAAAAATAAAATAGGTTGGGTGCTGTGGCTCATACCTGGAATCCCAGCATTCTGAAAGGCCAAGGCGGGTGGATCATCACTTGAGGCCAGGAGTTTGAGACCAGCCTGGCCAACATAGCAAAACCTCATCTCTACTAAAGCAATACAAAAATTAGCCGGGCGTGGTAGCATGCACCTGTAATCCCAGCTACTCAGGAGGCTGAGGCAGGAGAATCGCTTGAACCCGGGAGGCAGAGGTTGTAGTGAGCTGAGACCCTGTACACCAGCCTGGTCAACAGAGCGAGACTCTGTCTCAAAAAACAAATTAATTAATTACATAAAAATAAAGTAGAGGAAATAAGCAGGAAACAGAAGCCAGATCATGTAGGGTCTCAAAATAAGTTAAGTGAAGTAAAGGATTCAGGTTTTATTCTAACAGTGGCAGGAAGCAACTGGAAGGTTTTGAGGAACGGTGACATGACCTGATTTCTGCTTAAAAGGATCATGCTGGTGCTCAATTTCAGCATCACATATACCAAGGTTGAAACAACATAGAGATTAGCATGGCACCTCTGCAAAAATGACATGCAAATTTGCAAAGTGTTTCATATTTTCAAATCAGAAACTAATGAGATTAGTTACCTATAGAGGGTGGACGGACTTGAGAGGAAGTGGTGAAGATGAAGAAAAACAAATGAACCACAAGAGGGCGGGTGGGGAACCAGGGACCACAGGAAGCCCAGCTGACCCTACTGCCTGCCAAAGCCATGTGCTGGACCTGTCATCTAGATCAGGTCCGTGTTGGGACACATCAGTTGGTGGCCAGAGGTGCATGGTCCAGCTCTCAGCAAAGATCCCCAGGGCCTACCCTTTCCCAGTGTCGGTTCAGCTGATGCCTAGCAAGGACTCCCAGGTGAAGCCCCTGGAGCCAGGCCGAACATGACCACCCCAAAACTGCAGCCAGGAAGAAGCTGTGTGAGAGGGAGATTAGCCAACTGCAGAGATGGCCACGCTAGGAGATAGTGTGGCATGACCGTGAGACCTAGGGCGGTTCCCACACTCTCCTCAACATGGGCAAGTCCTCAGGAATGAGTCAGACATGCCAAGGAAACTGTGTCATACCAGTGTGGCCAGAGGCAAGGGTGTTTCAGTAACTAAAGGATGGAGGAAAGTGAACTCCCAGAGAGCAGAGGGGTCCAAAGAGGCAAGAATGCCCATCACACCAAAGGAAATGTTTCCTCCCTGCTTGTCCTTCAACAGTCACAGATTAGCAAACAATTGATTCCTAGCATCAAAGGGACAGTTTAGCTGAGATTAGTCAGAAAGGAAGAAGGGGAGGCAGGATGGTCAAGACCTAGCTCTAGAATAGCTGGGTTCAAATACTAACTCTGCCTGGTCAAGCTGTGTGACCTCGGGAAAGTTACTTAGCCTCTCTGAGCCTCAGAGATGTCTTAGGTAAAATGGAGGTTATTAATAATAATCAACAAGTAATGATGTTATGAGAATTCAAAGAGCTACTTAATATTAAGTATGCTGCATCATTGTTGGCACAGAGATGGATACTATTTTCACACTCATTTTAAGGTGGCAGTAACTGGGACTCAGAAAGGAAAGAGGTTGTGGGTGGCAGGGCCTTGTTAGATTCCAAAACTCCTGCTGTAGCCACTAGCACTGCAGTGCTCAAACACAGTAGTCACCAGCCACATGTGGCTACTGGGCACTTGAAATACGGTAAACCCCAAATAAGACGTGCTGTCAGTATAAAAGATACTGTATTGCAAAAAGACTTCATACGAAACAAAAGTAACAAATGGCGAATGTTTATACTGATTACATGTTGCAATATTATTTTGGACATATTGAGTTAAATAAAAGAGATCATTGAAATTAATTTCAGTTGCTTCTTTTTCTTAATGTAGCTACTTGAAAATTTTAAATATTTGTAGCTCATGTCATATTTCCTTTTTTTTTTTTTTTTTTTTTGAGACAGAGTCTCACTCTGTTGCCCAGATTGGAGTGCAGTGGCATAGTCTCAGCTCTCTTCAACCTCCACCTCCTGGGTTCAAGCAATTTTCCTGCCACAGCCTCCCAAGTAGCTAGGACTAGAGATGTCCAATGCCATGCCCGACTAATTTGTGTAGTTTTAGTAGAGACGGGTTTCACTGTGTTGGCCAGTCTGGTCTCAAATTCCTGACCTCGTGATCCACCCGCCTTGGCCTCCCAAAGTGTTGGGATTACAGGCATGAGCCACCGTGCCCAGCCTCCCAAAAGTCTTTCAAAATGCTATTGCTAAGTCAAGAATTTGCAATCAGCCTGGCCAACATGGTGAAACCCAGTTGTGAATTGAAATACACAATTAGCCGGGTGTGCTAGCATACACCTGTAATCCCAGCTACCTGGGAGGCTGAGATATGAGAATCTCTTGAACCCATGAGGCGGAGGTTGCAGTAAGCCGAGATCACACCACTGTACTCCAGTCTGGGTGACAGAGGAAGACTGTCTCAAAACAAACAAAAAATTCTGTTGCTGTCCTACTGGGAAAAGGGCTCTCCTTGCATAGTAAGGCCTAGGGCCTAGAAGGGGAACAGAGAGTGAGCGAGCAGGGGCCAGAGCAGCCTAACCTAGCACACAGTTGCACTGAGGAGAAGGAAAGCCATGTGGATTATTTGGGCCTCTTTTTGGTAACCACAAGAGACAAAGGATGAGGAGGGGATTTTCTGAAGACTCTGTAAAGGCCAGGGAACAGGACTGCCAAATTTGCAGGGGAGAGAGGAGTACAGGATGCTCTGTTAAATTTGAATTTTAGATAAACAATGAATAATTTTTTAACATAAGCATTATCCCATGCAACATTTGGGACATACTTATACTAAAATTTAACTGAGCATCCTATATTTTATCTGGAAACTTTACAGAGAAGCAGTGAGGGCAGTCCCTGGAGACATCACCAGGTGTGATCAGGAGACAAAGTAGCATTTTGGCTCTGTGGGTCCAGCAGGAAGGCAGACTGAGAAGTGAGGACCTTTACAAGAAACCACATCGAATCCCAAACACGCAGCTGTGGAAGAGCCTGAGCTCCAAGTCCTCAGACCCTTAGAATGTTTTCAGCCTGAGGCTATATCAGTTTCCACTCAAGTAAGTGTTAATTATTAACAGAAATAATGATCAAATGATAAAAGAGAAACTACTTGTGAGAACATTTACAGACATTTTTTTTATTTTTGAGGCAGAGTCACTCTGTCACCCAGGCTGGAGTGCAGTGGCATGATCTCAGCTCACTGCAACCTCTGCCTCCTGGGTTCAAGAGATTCTCATGCCTCAGCCTCCCAAGTAGTTGGGATTACAAGTGTGTGCCACCATGCCTGGCTAATTTTTGTATTTTTAGTAGAGACGGACAGGGTTTCACCATGTTACCCAGGGTGTCTTGAACTCCTGACCTCAAGTGATCTGCCCACCTCAGATCCCTCCCAAAGTGCAGGGATTACAGGCGTGAGCCACCGTGCCTGACCTACAGGTACTTTTAAAAATCTTATTCTTTAATTTTTCATTCCTTTATCATTTACAGGGAATAGTAACTCACTCACATTGCTATTTTAATAAAGAACTATATTTTCAAAGGAATGATAAACACACAATACACACAGGCTTTATTCTCACCTTCTACCATGCAGAAGCAATTCAGTGTAGCAGTTGAGAGCCTTGACTCTCAAGGCCAACCACCTGCACTCAAATCCTGGCTCTGCCCCTAGCTGCGTGATTTGAAGCAGGTTCTTGCCTCTCTGTGCCAGATTCCTCAACTGTAAAATGAGATAATGGTATCTACCTTTCAGAGTTATTTTGAGATGAAGTAAATTAATATATGTGCATAAGAACAGTGGTTAGCATTTTGTAAACACTCAGAAAGTAGGTTTTTAAGATTTGTTTGTATATTTAGGCCAGGCATAGTGGCTCACACTTGTAATCCCAGCATTTTGGGAGGCCGAGGCAGGAGGATCACCTGAGGTCAGGAGTTCAAGACTAGCATGGCCAACATGGTGAAACCCTATCTCTACTAAAAATACAAAAATTAACCGGGCATGGTGGCAGGCACCTGTAATCCCAGCTACTCAGGAGGCAGGAGAATCGCTTGAACCCAGGAGGCAGAGGTTGCAGTGAGCTGAGATAGTGCCATTGCATTCTAGCCTGGGTGACAGAGTGAGACTCCATCTCAAAAAAATATGTATATATATTTGTTTGCATAATTGTTATTTTTAATCCCCATCCTCATTATTCATGTCCAGGATAGGGTAGAAGAGTGGTGGTGTAAAAGCCTGGGGGACTTGGGTGGCCACAGCAGTGGGTACCTTCTTCTCCTCCTCCCTGCCACTGTAGTGAATCTGGTACCCACCCATTCACCTTTATCTCCTGACTCCACTAGGAAACCCCACACCATGAGAATCCTGGCAGCAGATGGGATGAGACAGAAGGAGACAGGCATGAGGTTTGCACCCACTCCTCCCTTCTTTCTGCTCTGGTCATCCTCACCATTTCAGAATGAGGAGACTATCCTTCTTGGGAGGCTGAGGCAGGAGGATCCTTGAGGCTGGAAGGTAGAGGCTGCAGTGAGCCATGATTTTTCCATTGTACTCTAGCCTGGGCAACAGATTGAGATCCCATCTCAAAAAAAAAAAAATTGAAAGGAGACTCTCCTCGTTTCTCATCTGGGCCACAGTAAAGCCCCCAGCTAGTGTCGCTGCTTCCATTCTTACCACCCCCTCAAAGTCCGCTGTCCACAATAGCCAAAGAGATCTTTGAAAAACATAAATCAAACCATGTCACTTCCTCACTCAAAACTGTCCAAGGCTCCTTATCACAGTTAGAATAACTCCAAACTCCTTGCCATGACCTATAAAGCTGTGCATGATCTGGTCTTTGTGTGCCTCTTCTGTCTTATCCCCTAACAGTCTCCCCTCACTAATTTCCCTGGAGCCACATCAACCTTCTGTCTGTCCTTTAAACATTCTCAACTCATTCTTGCCTCAGGGCCTTTGCACAACTATGCTCTCTAGTCTCCCTCCGGATATTCTCAAGGCTAACTCCTTCCTGACACTCAGATCTCAGCTCATATGCTCCCTCCTCCAGAGGCCCTCCCTCACACCCAGAAGTTACCACAGCTATTTATTTCCTTCAAATTACAAATTATTACCTACAATTCTGTTGTCTATCTTCTGTCTCTCTCACTAACTTGTCAATCCCATGAGAATAGAAGCTCAGGCTCTCTTGTTGACCCTGTGACTGCACACTGCAATTGCTCAGTAAATAACTACTGGATGAATGAATGTGAAAGAGACACAGACTAAAGATTTAGCCGCATCATTAGCAATTATGTGACTGTGAGGATGTTCCTCTCTGTCTCTGGGGCTCAGTCTCTGTCTGTAAAGCAATAGGACTGGACTAGATGTTATTTGAGGGCCCTGCTGGCTCTGTTATGTTGTGTTTTGGAGATCCCCAAAACAGACTGCCATCGAGCTGCATTTCCCTGAAACTCTGGAGACAGTTAAACAGGGACCAATCACTGAGAACAATTCTAAGGCTGACAATTCTTCAAGTTTTTTTGCTTACCAACTAGCTGCACTTGTTCCTCTTTCTTGGAGGCTATCTCCTGCAGATCATGAAGGAATCTGCTGTTCACCTTGATGATATCATCAATGTTTGAGAACAGGACATCCAGATCTCCCTGCGGCAACTGGAAGGAACAAAGAAGCCATGGGTGGTCGTTGGGAGTTCCATAGAGTATATTTGCAGGCTTTCAAGAGTAGAACAGAACACTCACACCATTCCCATCACTCTGGAGAAGACTGGCTGCCCCAGTGGAATTTTGCCAGGATTTTGAAATGTTACAAATTAGATATTTTCATTACTCTACAAGAAGAGAGGAAGAGATGGAGTACTCAGTGCGAAAGGAAGCTGAACCGGAGTTTTAGCCTAGGTCTGCTGCCAGCTATCTTCTCTCAGTTTCCCCATCTGTCATCTGAGGGTGAGAAGTTAGACTTCTTTCCAGCGCTGACATACTTGGCACCAACCACCATGACCTCAAGATGCACTCTCCGGCTCCTATTAACCAGACTATATACCTGGTATATACCACTGTTTAAAAAGATGCAGGACATCTATATAAATGCACAAGCATGGAAGGATGGGCTGGACACACAAGTGGGAAAGCTAACTGCAGAACAATATCTAGAGTATGCTCTTGTTTTTGTTAAAATAAATAACAACATATACAGTCATGTACTGCATAATAACATTTTGATCAATGATGGACTGCATATACCAGGGTGATCTCATAGGATTATATCATATTTTCACTCTACCTTTTCTGTGTTTAGATACACAAATACTACTGTGTTGCAGTTGCCTTAGCATTCAGGGCAGTGACATGCTGTACAGATTTATAGCCTAGGAGCAATGGGCCATGCCATCCAGCCTGGGAGTGTCGTTGGCTATACCATCTAGGTTTGTGTAAGTGACCTTTGCACGTGATGAAATTGCCTAACTACGCATTTCTCAAAACATATCCCTGGTGTTATGTGACATATGACTGTATTTGTTTGTTTAATGCCTATGGAGAAAAATTCTAATTTCTGGAGGGTAAAATAAAACAAATACTTCACTTTCTGCATTAACTACTTTGGTATTTCATTCATTGAAGAAAGACTAATTTTAAGTCCATTATTTATTTGTCATGACTGGGATATACTGAACTAAACAGAATCTTTGCCCTAATGGAGCTCAAATGCGAGGAGATGCTTGAAACGTAGCAAGCAAGAGCCTGCATGATTTCTGAAACCAGAAGAAGGAAATGTACAAAGTGACCACTATAATAGAAACCCTCATAGTGATAATTTCTTCATGTCATCACCCTGCAAATAAGACAATTAGAATGCAGGTCATGGCTGGGTGTGGTGGCACGTGCTTGTAATCCTAGCTAATCAGGAGTCTGCCTTGGGAGGCTGAGATGGGAGGATCACTTGAGCCTGGTAGTTTGAGACCAGACTGGGCAATGCAGTGAGACCTTGTCTCTTAAAAAAAAAAAAAAAAAAAAAAAAAGTCTGCCTCCAGCTTTCCTGGGTAATTAGAGCCTCTCCCTGGCCTTTTGGGCTCCCCTGCCTGAATGCAGGGGCTGTGGTTGGAGACCCGAAGAGGGGACAGAGCCCAGCCCCTCTCCTGTGGCTGAACAGGCCTCTGTGTCCATGACACCTATCTTCTGGGCCTGGGGGCTGTAGGCATATGTCCTCCCTGCTGGCTCCTCCAGCCACTGCTTCTTGACACTCTTGAAACTCTTCCCTAAGGAGTCAGTCCCCCAGAGGCCTAGCAGGGAATCCTGTTGTATCTGCACTTTGGGTTTTAGTTTCAAGGCTCCATTAGGTACAGCTTGCATTTCAGGATGTGTGGAAAGCTTGAGTGAGGGCTGCCCTGGTTTGTCATAGCTCCACCTTCTTTAGAGGGTGAGGGCTGTTGGAGACTCCCCCATCCACATCAGCTGCCTACATCAGCTCAGCACTACACATCTCTAGATGATCCCCAAGACAGCTAGTGCCTCCTGGCCTTCCTGCACCAGGCCAAAGGGCACCCCAGAGGACGCTGGATCCCTTTCCTCTTCTGGGTTGAAGGATCTCTCTATATATGTATGTCTATAAATATTGTTTATATATATATATATGTGTGTGTGTGTGTGTGTGTATATATATATAATAGAGATTTTTGTTTTTGAAATTCTGGTAGAAAAGTTAAAAAAAAAAAAAAAGCAAATGCTATTGATTTATTTCAGGGTGCCCAAAGAGGCTGGAGTCAATTTTTGGTACTAGGAGAGTCACCAAATGCATTTCCTGACTTTTAAGCATTTCCTTGTTGGAAGCCACAGAGAGCCAGGCCAAGTTGCTGACAGTGACTTTGCAGATTGAATAAAGAGACCCTTGAAGGGGAAGCAGGAAAAAGAAGGAGGAGGAGGAGAATAATAATATAGGTCAGTTTAAGCAATCTATTCCAAACTTGAAACAGGCTTGTTCATTAGCTCACATAGTTCTCCCAGGTGATTATTCCTCTCCCCAGTTAGCCGAGGAATATACTAAGACTCTAAGCCATGGAAGGCCTTGCTGGAGGTTGCATGGCCAATGAATGGAAGCACTGGAGTTTTACATCCAGGTCTGTCAGACTTCACAAACACCATGCTTCCTTTCTATCAAGCTTGCCCCAGGAATGGATGGGAAGTCTCAGAAGCTGAGACCCACATTTGCCCCTATAAAGACAGGCTGTGTGTGACCCCACCCAAGTACCTGCTGGAGGCGGCTCCTGATGTCAGAGGCACAGAGATGGAGCAAGTGCAAGTAGGAGACCTCGGTGTTGATGAGCTCCTGGACAGCCAGCCTCTGATGAAGCAGCAATCTGTCCTCAGAGGCCCTGTCTTCCCCGTCCGGACTCCCTGACCTGGAGGATGGCTCGTCGGCTCCATGCTTGGCCATGTCAGCAGGTTCTAGGAAAAGCAAAACCATCCTACTCACTGAATATTTGTTGGGACATGCTGTCTCTAATTCAATGACAATTACTCATCAAGAGACCTAAAAATATCGTGATCTGCAAACAGAGTCAAATGAACTGTTTATTAGCATTTGTAGGCAAGAGCTGAACAATATTAAAAGGTAGGTAACAGCTCTGATAATTCTTGACATTTTAGGTGGTGGCTCACACCTGTAATCCCAGCACTTTGAGAGGTCAAGGTGGGTGGATCACCTGAGGTCCAGAGTTCAAGACCAGCCTGGCCAACATGATGAAATCCCATCTCTACTAAAAATACAAAAATGGCTGGGCGCGGTGGCTCACACCTATAATCCCAGCACTTTGGGAGGCCGAGGTGGGCGGATCACGAGGTCAAGAGATCAAGACCATCCTGGCCAACATGGTGAAATCCCGTCTCTACTGAAAAATACAAAAATTAGCTGGGAGTGGTAGCATGAGAGGCTGAGGCAGGAGAATTGCTTGAACCTTGGAGCCAGAGGTTGCAGTGAGCCAAGATTATGCCACTGCACTCCAGCCTCCGCAACAGAGCGAGACTGTGTTTAAAAAAAAAAAAGAAAAAAATTAAAAGAATAAATAATTCTTAATCCAAGCACTTTGGAGGCCAAGGCAGGCAGATCACCTGAGGTCAGGAGTTCAAGACCAGCCTGACCAACATGGTGAAACCCCATCTTAAAAAAAAAAAAAAAAAAGAAAGAAAGAAAAAAATAATAATGCTTGACATTTTAAATTCATTTCCCAGGACTCAGACAATGTGCTTGCCTGGCTTTTCTTCTATTTCCAATTCAGCTCTTGACCTAGATTTCTTTATCTGGTGCAGCTGAATCTCTTTCACCCTCTCCCAGTGGTCCCCCTACACCCCACCCCACCAGCTACCCCTTTCAGGCCTTACTACCCATCACCTGGACTATTTCCACAGCCTCCAGAGCCATCCTTCCAAATCCACACTCCTCTCCCGCCACCCCCACACCCGTTCTTCCTGGACACGCTTCCAGTTTAAACTCCCTGAAACAAAGCTTGTGATCATGGAATGCGTTGTAAGACTTTAGTAGCTTCCTGCTGCTCAATGATCTGATTCCAACCTCATTTCCCCTTCACAGACTGTACTCCAGGCTCCAACTTCATTTCCCCTTCACAGGTTGTACTGCAGCGGAGAGTTGAGGGCTCTTGTCCATACCTGCATTGGCATTTCCTGCTTTTGTACCTGCTGTGCCCCTTCCTGTGTTCCTATCCCCTAACAGTCACTTTTTTTTTTAACAGTCACTTTTTTTTTTTAAACAGTCACTTATTTAAGGCCGCTCTTGATCCTCCCCTCATTTCCTCACTCCCACCAGCTCCACTCTTCTTCTCTGAAACTCCTACAATCCTTTATCTCTAACTTTTAAAGTATCAACAGGCCGGGAGTGGTGGCTCATGCCTGTAATATCATCATTTTGGGAGGCCAAGGTGGGTGGATCACCTGAGGTCAGGAGTTCAAGACCAGCGTGGCACCACATCTCTACTAAAAATACAAAAATTAGCTGATCGTGGTGGCACACACCTGTAATCCCAGCTACTTGGGAGGCTGAGGCAGGAGAATCACTTGAACCCAGGAGATGGAGGTTGCAATGAGCTGAGATCATGCCACTGCACTCCATCCTGGGGGACAGAGCAAGACTTCATCTCAAAAAAGTAGTAATAATAATAAAGTATCAAGGGCAATACCATGGACAAGATTATCTGAAAAACTTTCCTACCACAAAACACAGGAATGCTAGATCAGCTATAATAAACTCCTTTTAATTGCATGTCAGAGCTTGTAAGAAAGGAAAAGAAATTACTAGGGCCCTCAAACAGGGATTTGAAAACTAGGGTGGGGAGCAGCTGAGCTGATGCAGCGGTGGCCCAAAGTAGAGGCGTGTGCAGGGAAGAGAGCATTTGAAGCTCAGTGAACCAGAGACTTGGGCATTAGTGCCCAGGTAGGAACAGGAGACAAGCTCCTTCACAGAACTGTCCCCTCCCCCAACAAGGACTTCAGTGAAATGGTGGATCAGGAAAAAAAACATGCAGCCATCCACACAGAAGATGACAAAGACAATTCATCCTGTCTTGGGTTCTGGGTGAGAAAAAAAGATCTCCTTCATAACACAAATTCATAACAACAGACCTGCCTTCACTGGGTTTAGGTTCAAATCGACGCTACGCATGTGGTCCAAGTGGCCCAAAGCTGAGAAATTTACACAAAAAGAAATCTTGGATTCTAAGTGACCATAACAAAATGAAATGTTTCCAGAAAGACATGTCTTTAACCTAGGCAACAGAGAACCATGTCCTGAAGATAAGTTTGGAACCAAAAATTATAAGAATGCCCCTGTGAGGCCAGGCACGGTGGCTCACGCCTGTAATCCCAGCACTTTGGGAGGCCGAGGCGGGTGGATCACGAGGTCAAGAGATCGAGACCATCCTGGTCAACATGGTGAAACCCCGTCTCTACTAAAAACACAAAAAATTAGCTGGGTATGGTGGTGCGTGCCTGTAATCCCAGCTACTCAGGAGGCTGAGGCAGGAGAATTGCTTGAACCTAGGAGGCGGAGGTTGCAGTGAGCCGAGATCGCGCCATTGCACTCCAGCCTGGCTAACAAGAGCGAAACTCCATCTCAAAAAAAAAAAAAAAGAATGCCCCTGTGAGTACCAGCAGAAATAACAAGAGCAGGAGTAAACCCCAAGAGTGTCAGATAACCAATCAGTCAGATACAGGCCAAAACAGAAATGCGGAAGGAGGAAAGACATAGAACAAAAAATAGAGACCTGTATAATGTTTTACAAGTATCAGATAGGGCTGGGCATAGTGGCGCATGTCTGTAATCGCAAAATTTTGGGAGGCCAAGGCAGGAGGCTTGCTTGAGTCCAGGAGTTCAAGACCAGCCTAGGCAACATAGTGAGACTTCATCTCTACAAAAAAAATTTTTGTTTGTTTTTTGAAATGGAGTTTCACTTTTGTTGCCCAGGTTGGAGTGCAATGGCACGATCTCGGCTCACCGCAACCTTCGCTTCCTAGGTTCAAGCAATTCTTCTGCCTCAGCCTCCGGAGTAGCTGGGATTACAGGGGTGAGCCACCATGCCTGGCTAATTTTGTATTTTTAGTAGAGACAGGGTTTTTCCATGTTGGTCAGGCTGATCTCGAACTCCCGACCTCAGGTGATCCACCCACCTCGGCCTCTCAAAGTGCTGGGATTACAGTCGAGAGCCACGGCGCCCGGCCAGAAAAAAAACTTTTTTTTAATTAGTCAGGCATGGCGGCACACGCCTATGGTCCCAGCTACTCAGGAGGCTGAAGTGGGTGGATCACTTGAGCCCAGGAGGTGGAAGTTGCAGTTAGCCAAGGTTGCACCACTGCACTTGGGTGACAGAGTGAGACCCTGTCTCAAAAAAAAAAAAAAGTACCAAAATAGAATTCACAGAAATTAAAAATTTGGTCTTTGAAATTAAAAACTGAATAGATTAAACAAATGTTTAGGAAAGAGAACTAGTAAAGGGGCAGATAGAGCTGAAGAAATTATTCAGACTCCTAAACATAGAAAAGCATGGAAAATATGAGAGAGAATTTAAGGGATACGAATATTGAAAGAAAAAGGTCCATGTAACAAACAAGAGTTCTGATGGCAAGAATGGAAAGAGTGAGGAGAGGCAATATTTGAAGAGATGAAATTAAGAATTATTCAGAATTTAAATATATGTGTATACACACACACACACACACATATATATAAAAGACATGAATACTTAGATCCAGGAAGTGAAAGTCTCAATAGGATAACTTTTTTAAAAATTCCACATCTGGCCGGGCGCGGTGGCTCACGTCTATAATCCCAGCACTTTGGGAGGCCGAGGCGGGTGGATCACGAGGTCAAGAGATTGAGACCATCCTGGTCAACAAGGTGAAACTCTGTCTCTACTAAAAATACAAAAATTAGCTGGGCATGGTGGCGCACGCCTGTAGTCCCAGCTACTCGGGAGGCTGAGGCAGGAGAATTGCCTGAACCCAGGAGGCGGAGGTTGCGGTGAGCCGAGATCGCGCCATTGCACTCCAGCCTGGGTAACAAGAGCGAAACTCCGTCTCAAAAAAAAAAAAAAAAAAAATTCCACATCTAAATAAGTTGAGGAAAAACTGTAGAACCTTGAAGGCCTCGAGAATTTACATCTTATGGTCCCATTCTCAGAAAACTACTTGAGAATGTGCTTCACTAAAAAAAGAAATAAATCAAGAAAGAGAAAGACATAGGATCACTTCAGACATTCTGCTTCTAAAAAAAAAAAAAAAGACATGGAAAACTGTCAATCCCACACTGGAGAAAGGCAAGGAAATCCCCAGGATAGGTGAAAAGAAATCCTAGGGTTGACTGCTGACTCCAGGCAGAGGGTAAACAGTCTGAACTAGAGCACTCGAGAAGATTCTAGAATATCTTGAGAGCAGATTTATTGAATTGGTATAGAATTCAGTGTTTAATTAGGTATAACTATACAGGTAATATGTAGAAAATGAAGAAACAAACCAACAAACAGAACAATTATTATAATAACTTTTAAATTTAAAACATTGTGCAAAAAAACAAAGTGTTTCTATTTTGCTAACTGGTAAAAGGATGGTCCATGGGATAATGGAAAATTGGTTTCCCATATAGAAAAATAAGTAAGTACAATCCCACATCATGCCCAAAATAATTTCCAGATGGTTTAAATACCTAAATGTTAAATGTGAAACTCTTATTTTTAGAAGAAAGCATAGGAAAATATGTTTATGTTCTTCAGATGGGAAGGATTTTTTAAACAAAACACAGAGTGTACAAACCCCAACAGAAAAGATTGTAGCCAGGTGCGGTGGCTCATGCCTGTAATCCCAGCACTTTGGGAGGCCGAGGCGGGTGGATCACCTGATGTCAGGAATTTGAGACCAGCCTGGCCAACATGGTGAAACCCCGTATCTAGTAAAAATAAAAAAAATTAACTAGGCATGGTAGTGGGCACCTGTAATCCCAGCTACTTGGGAGACTGAGGCAAGAGAATCGCTTGAACCCAGGATACAGTGGTTATGGTGACCTGAGATCTCGCCACTGCTCTCCAGCCTGAGTGACAGAGCAAGACTCTGAAGCAAGAAATAAAAAAAAAATTGGATAGAGTAAGATACACAGTTGTACCACAACATCCCTCATGTTGCCTTTTCACCTCATTCGCTCCAGTCCCCCATCCCAGCCTAACCCTTGGCAACCACAAATCTGTTCTCCATTTCTATGATGATGTCTTTTCCAGAAATTCATGTAAATGGAATCTTTTAGGATTGGCTTCGTTCAATCAGCATTAATTCCCTGGAGATTCATGTAAATTGTGGGTATCAATAGTTGTAGTTCCTTCCCTTTCATTGCTGAGTAACTGAGATGCTTTGTTTAAAAAAGTACAAAGGAAACATGGCAAAAATGTTAAAGCTAGGAGGTAAGTACGTGGGTATTTGTTGTTTTATGCTTTGTTATTTTTTGGATGGCTAAAATACTTCATAATATTTAAAATGGCATGGATTCTATGTAACCTTGTGCTCAGGGTACTCATTTTCCTGGCTAGACACTAAGCTCTTGGAGGCAAGATTCATCTTGTATCATCTTGTATCCTCTTCTGTACCTCACAATGCCGATGATTATACTATTTGTTACATAAATGGTTCTTGTGGATGTATCAGTAGCTGTTGAATTTTCTGTCTTAGGCTGAAAGCACTGATCTGAGAGCACATAAATGGGTGTTTGGGGAGGGCAGGGCTGAACAGAGGGCAAAGGGCCCAGAAAGATCCTGGAACAAATCTGTCTGAGGCACAGCTCTGTTCTAGCTCCTGAACACACCCCGTGGTCTGCTGATTTGTCCCTGGCCTGAATTGCAACATTCACTACCTGTGCACAGCTTCTCTAGAAAGATCCCCAGAGAATTTCAGGAAAGCTATTCAGGTTCCACAACTCAAAGCTATTGCTAAACACATAAAATCATGAGAATTGCTGGGTGGGGTAAAAAAGAAAAAAAGAGAGAGAGAAATACTTTACAGAGAACTACTAAAGACTTAAAATAGCATTAATTTTCACTTGGGTTAATTGCAATCTAGAAAGCAGGCCTGGCAAAACCTCTCTGTAGCAGCATATGTTATCCCTTAAATTATAGCCTGTGTAATGGAAAAAAATCACATTGTTATTTGTTTAAAAACATCATACCCGGCCAGTGCAGTGGCTCACGCCTGTAATCCCAGCACTTTGGGAGGCCGAGGTAGGTGGATCACCTGAGGTCAGGAGTTCAAGACCAGCCTGGGCAACATGGTGAGACCCCATCTCTATAAAACAAAACAAAACAAAACAAAACAAATTTTAAAAAATCAATCAATCAAACAAACAAACAAAAAAAAAAACAAAAGAAAAAAATCATACCCTTACTTGATCATTACACATTGTATTATAGGTATCAAAATATCACATATACTCCCCCAAAATGTACAACTATTATATATCCATCTAAAATGGCATGAAAAATAAACTAATAATTGTTTAAAGGAAAAATATGTTAATCAGTAATAAAAAGAAATGATGTATAATTGACCTTTGAACAACATGGATTTGAACTGCATGGTTCCACTTATACACAGGATTTCTTCTGTCTCTGCCACCCCTGAGACAGCAAGACCAACCCCTCCTCTTCCTCAGCCTACTCAATATAAAGACCACAGGGTGAAGACCTTTACAATGTTCCACTTCCACTTAATGAATAGTAAACACATTTTCTCTTCTCCATGATTTTTAAAATAATGTTATTTTCTCTAGCTTACTTAAAGAATATAGTATATAATACATATAACATACTGTGTTAATCAACTGTTTATGTTATCAGTAAGGCTTCCAGTGAACAGTGGGCTATTAGCAGTTAAGTTTTTGGTGAGTCAGAAGTTATAAGTGGATTTTCCACTATACAGGTTGATGCCCCCAAACCCATGTTCAAGGACCAACTGTATTGGTATGTCCTACAACATAAACGAATTTTTTGGTTGTTTGTTTTTTGAGATGGAGTCTCTCGCTCTGTCGCCCAGGCTGGAGTGTAGTGGTGTGATCTCTTCTCTCTGCGACCTCCACCTCCCAGGTTCAGGCAATTCTCCTACCTCAGTCTCCTGAGTAGCTCGGATTACAGGCATGCACCACCACACCCAGCTAATTTTTGTATTTTCAGTAGAGACAGGTTTTCACCATGTTAGGCTGGTCTCAAAATCCTAACCTCGTGATCTGCCTGCCTCATCCTCCCAAAGTGCTGGGATTACAGGCATGAGCCACCCCGCCTGGCCACATAAGTGAATCTTAAAAACATGCTTAGTGAAAAAAGGCAATCACAAAAGACCACATATTTTATTATTGCATTTATATGAAATGACCAGAATAGGCAAATGTATAGAAACAGAAAGACTGGCAATTGCCTTAGGCTGAGGGAATGGAAAATTAGAGATTGGAGCTAAAGGGTGAAAGGTTTTCTGGGAGGATGATGAAAATGTTCTAAACTCATTGTGGTGATAGATGCACACAAGTCTGTGAATATACTAGAAACCATTGATTTGTACACTTTAAATGGGCAAACCATATGATATGAATTATATCTCAATAAAGCTGTTACCAGACAGATCCAAGATGGCCAAATAGGAGCAGCTCAGGATTGCAGCTCCCAGCAAAACAGCAGAAGGACTGCAGGGAAGTTCACACGGGAGCTGGGTGGAGGCTACAGCAGCTCAGCAAAGCCTTTGCAGGCAGACTGTGACTAGACTGCCTCCTTGTTGGGCAGGGCAGCCCTAAAAAAAGGCAGCAGCATGACAGAAACTTATAAATAAAGCCCTAACTCTCTGGGACAGAGCACCTGGGAAAAAAGGCAGTTATGAGTTCCACTATAGCAGACTTAAACTTACATGCCCAGCAGCTCTGAATGAACAATGGAGCTCACAGCTCAGCACTTGAGCTCCTATAAAGGACAGACTGTCTCCTCAAGCAGCTCCCTGATCCCCATATATCCAGAGAGTCACCTCATAAAGGAGAGCTCAGACTGACATCTAGAGGGTATCCTTCTGGGACAAAGATAGCAGAAGAAGAAACTGGCAGCAACCCTTACTGTCCTGCAGCTGCTGCAGGTGACCCCAGGCAAGCAGGGCCTGGAGTGGACCTCAGCAGTCCTACAGCAGAGGGGCCTGACTGTTAGAAGAAAAAGTAAGAAACTGAAAGATACAACTTCATCATCAACAAACTGGACGTCCACTCAGAGACCCCATCTGAAAGTCAACAACTACAAAGACGACAGGTAGATAAATCCACAAAGATGGGAAGAAACCAGCGCAAAAAGGATGAAAACACCCGAAACCAGAACACCTCTCCTCCTACAAGGGATCACAACTCCTCACCAGCTAGGGAACAAGGCTGGATGAAGAATGAGTGTGATGAATTGACAGAAACAGGCTTCAGAAGGTGAGTAATAAGAAACTTCTATGAACTAAAAGAACACGTTCTAACCCAATGCAAAGAAACTAAGAACTTTGAAAAAAGATTTGACGAAATGCCAACAAGAATAAACAGCACAGAGAGGAATATAAGTGAATTGATGGAGCTGAAAAACACAACACAAGAACTTCGCGAAGCATACACAAGTTTCAACAGCCAAATTGACCAAGCAGAAGAAAGGATATCAGAGGTCGAAGATCAACTCAATGAAATAAAATGAGAAGGTAAGATTAGAGAAAAAAGGGTAAAAAGGAATGAACAAAGTCTCCAAGAACTATGGGACTATGTGAAAAGACCTAATCTACGTTTGATAGGTGTACCTGAATGTGACGGAGAGAATGAATCCAAACTGGAAAATACTCTTCAGGATATTATCCAGGAAAACTTCCCTAACTTAACAAGGCAGGCCAATATTCAAGTCCAGGAAATACAGAGAACACCACAAAGATATTCCTCAAGAAGAGCAACCCCAAGGCACATAATCATCAGATTCACCAGGGTTGAAATGAAGAAGAAAATGCTAAGGGCTGCCAGAGAGAAAGGTCGGGTTACCCACAAAGGGAAGCCCATCAGACTCAAAGCAGATCTCTCAGCAGAAACTCTACAAGCCAGAAGAGAGTGGGGGCCAATATTCAACATCCTTAAAGAAAAGAACTTTCAACCCAGAATTTCATATCCAGTCAAACTAAGCTTCATAAGCGAAGGAGAAATAAAATCCTTTGCGAACAGGCAAGTACTCAGAGATTTCATCACCACCAGGCCTGCTTTACAAGAGCTCCTGAAAGAAGCACTAAACATAGAAAAGAACAACCAGACCAGCCACTCCAAAAACATACCAAATGGTAAAGAGCATTGACACAATGAAGAAACTGCATCAACTAATGGGCAAAACAGCCAGCTAGCATCAAAATGGCAGGATCAAATTCACACATAACAATATTAACCCTAAATGTAAATGGGCTAAATGCCCCAATCAAAAGACACAGACTGGCAAATTGGATAAAAAGTCAAAACCCATCAGTGTGCTGTATCCAGGAAACCCATCTCACATGCAAGGATACGCAAAGTCTCAAAATAAAGGGATGGAGGGAGACTTACCAAGCAAATGGAGAGCAAAAAAAAAGCAGGAGTTGCAATTCTTGTCTCTGATAAAATAGACTTTAAAGCAACAAAGATCAAAAGAGACAAAGAAGGACATTACATAATGGTAAAAGGATCAATACAACAAGAAGAGCTAACGATCCTAAATATATACGCACCCAATACAGGAGCACCCAGATACATAAAGCAAGTTCTTAATGACTTACAAAGAGACTTAGACTCCCACACAGTAATAGTGGGAGGCTTTAACACCCTATTGTCAATATTAGACAGATCAACGAGACAGAAAATTAACAAGGATATCCAGGACTTGAACTCAGACCTAGACCAAGCAAACCTAATAGACATTTACAGAACTCTCCACCCCAAATCCACGGAATATATATTCTTCTCAGCACCCATCACATCTACTCTAAAATTGACCACATAATTGGAAGTAAATCACTCCTCAGCAAATGCAAAAGAACGGAAATCATAACAAACAGTCTCTCAGACCACAGTGCAATCAGGTTAGAACTCAGAATTCAGAAACTAACTCAGAACCGCACAGCTTCATGGAAACTGAACAACTGGCTCTTGAAGGTTGACTGGATAAACAATGAAATGAAGACAGAAATAAAGATGTTCTTTGAAACCAACGAGAACAAAGACACAACATACCAGAATTTCTGGGACACATTTAAAGCAGTGTCTAGAGGAAAATATATAGCAATAAATGCCCACATGAGAAGCAAGGAAAGATCTAAAATTGACACCCTATCATCAAAATTGAAAGAGCTAGAGGAGCAAGATCAAAAAAACTCAAAACCTACCAGAAGACAAGAAATAACTAAGATTAGAGCAGAACTGAAGGAGATAGAGACACAAAAAAATCCCTTCAAAAAATCAATAAATCCAGGAGCTGGTTTTTTGAAAGATAAACAAAATAGACAGACCACTAGACAGATTAACAAAAAAGAAAAGAGAGAATAATCAAATAGATGCAATAAAAAATGAAAAAGCGGATATCACCACAGATTCCACAGAAATACAAACCATCATCAGAGATTATTACAAACAACTCTATGCACATAAACTAGTAAACCTGGAAGAAATGGATAAATTCCTGGACACTTGCATCCTCCCAAGCCTAAACCAGGAAGAAGTCAAAACCCTGAATAGACCAATAACAAGGGCAGAAGTTGAAGTGGCAATTAAGAGCCTACCACCCAAAAAAGCCCAGGTCCAGATGAGTTCACAGCCGAATTTTACCAGACATACAAGTAGGAGCTGGTACCATTCCTTCTGAAATGATCCCAAACAATCCAAAAAGAGGGAATCCTTCCCAAATCATTTTATGAGACCAACATCATCCCGATGCCAAAACCCGGCAGAGACTCAGCAAGAAAAGAAAACTTCAGGCCAATATCCATGATGAACATAGATGCAAAAATCTTCAATAAAATACTGGCAAACCGATTGCAACAGCACATCAAAAAGCTTATCCACCATGATCAAGTAGGATTCATCCCGGGGATGCAAGGCTGGTTCAACATACACGAGTCTATAAATGTAATTCACCACATAAACAGAACCAAAGACAAAAACCACATGATTATCTCAATTGATGCAGAGAAGGCCTTTGACAAAATTCAATAGCCCTTTATGCTAAAAACCCTCAATAAACTAGGTATTGATGGAACGTATCTCAAAATAATAAAAGCTATTTACAACGAACCAACAACCAGTATCATACTGAATGGGCAAAAACTGGAAGCATTCCCTTTGAAATGTGGCACTAGACAAGGATGCCCTCTCTCACCACTCCTATTCAATATAGTACTGGAAGTTCTAGCAAGAGCAATCAGGCAAGAAAAAGAAATAAAGGGTATTCAAATAGGAAAGGAGGAAGTCAAATTGTCTCTATTTGCAGATGACATGATTGTATATTTAGAAGACCCCATCGTCTCAGCCCAAAATCTCCTAAAACTGATAAGCAACTTCAGCAAAGTCTCAGGATACGAAATCAATGTGCAAAAATCACAAGCATTCCTATATACCAATAACAGACTTAAAGAGAGCCAAATCAAGAACAAACTGCCATTCACAATTGCTACAAAGAGAATAAAATACCTAGGAATACAACTAACAAGGAACATAAAGGACCTCTTCAAGGAGTACTACAAACCACTGCTCAACAAAATAAGAGAGGACACAAACAGATGGAGAAACATTCCATGCTCATGGTTAGGAAGAATCAATATCGTGAAAATGGCCATACTGCCCAAAGTAATGTACAGATTCAACACTATCCCCATCAAGCTACCAATAACCTTCTTCACAGAACTGGAAAAAAAAACACCTTAAACTTCATATGGAACCAAAAGAGAGCCTGCATAGCCAAGTCAATTCTAAGCAGAAAGAACAAATCTGGAGGCATTACACTACCAGACTTCAAACTATACTACAAGGCTACAGTAATCAAAACAGCATGGTACTGGTACCAAAACAGAGATATAGACCAATGGAACAGAACAGAGGCCTTGGAGGCAACACCACACATCTACAACCATCTGATCTTTGACAAACCTGACAAAAACAAGCAATGGGGAAAGCATTCCCTGTTTAATAAATAGTGTTGGGAAAACTGGCTAGCCATGTGCAGAAAGCAGAAACTGGACCTTTTCCTGACACCTTACACTAAAATTAACTCCAGCTGGATTAAAGACTTAAACATAAGACCTAACACCATAAAGACCCTAGAAGAAAATATAGGCGAAACCATTCAGGACATAGGCATAGGCAAGCACTTCATGACCAAAACACCAAAAGCATTGGCAACAAAAGCCAAAACAGACAAATGGGACCTAATCAAACTCCACAGCTTCTGCACAGCAAAAGAAACAGTCATTAGAGTGAATCAGCAACCAACAGAATGGGAAAAAAATTTTTGCAATCTACCCATCTGACAAAGGGCTGATATCCAGAATCTACAAAGAACTAAAACAGATTTACAAGAAAAAAACAAACAAACCCATTCAAAAGTGGGCGAAGGATATGAACAGACACTCTACAAAAGAAGACATACATGAAGCCAACAAACATATGAAAAAATGCTCATCATCACTGATCATTAGAGAAATGCAAGTCAAAACTACATTGAGATAGCATCTCACGCCAGTTAGAATGGCGATCATTAAAAAATCTGGAGACAACAGATGCTGGAGAGGATGTGGAGAAATAGGAACACTTTTACATTGTTGGTGAGAGTGTAAATTTGTTCAATCATTTTGGAAGACAGTGTGGCGATTTCTCAAGGACCTAGAAATAGAAATTCCATTTGACCCAGCAATCCCATTACTGGGTATATATCCAAAGGATTATAAATCGTTCTACTAGAAGGACACATGCACATGAATGTTCACTGCAGCACTGTTTACAATAGCAAAGACCTGGAACCAACCCAAATGCCCATCAATGACAGATTGGACAGGGAAAATGTGGCACATATACACCATGGAATACTATGCAGCCATAAAAAATGATGAGTTCATGTCCTTTGTAGGGACATGGATGAACCTGGAAACCATCATTCTCAGCAAACTGACACAAGAACAGAAAATCAAACACCACATGTTCTCACTCATAGGCAGGTGTTGAACAATGAGAACACATGGACACAGGGAGGGGAGCATCACACACTGGGGTCTATCAGGGGGAAATAGGGGAGGGACAGTGGGGGATGGGGAGTTGGGGAGAGATAGCATGGGGAGAAATGCCAGATATAGGTGATGGGGAGGAAGGCAGCAAATCACAATGCCATATGTGTACTTATGCAATAATCTTGCATGTTCTTCACATGTACCCCAAAACCTAAAATGCAATAAAAAAATTTTAAAAAATCAAAAAATCAAAAAAAAAAAGCTGTTACCAAAACAATATCATAGAATATCAAATGCTGGTAAGAATGTGGAGAAACTGGATCTCTCATACACTGCTGGTGAAAATGTAAAATGCCTGAGTGCAGTGGCTCATGCCTGTAAACCCAGCACTTTGGGAGGCTGGGGAGGGCAGATCACCTGAGGTCAAGAGTTCAAGACCAGCCTGACCAACATGGCAAAACCCCATCTCTACTAAAAATATAAAAATTAGCCCGGCATAGTGGTGGGTGCTGGTAATCCCAGCTACTCAGGAGGCTGAGGCAGGAGAATCACTTGAACCTTAGAGGAGGAGGTTCCGGTGAGATTGTGCCATTACACTCCTGCCTGGGTGACAGAGGGAGATGCCACCTCAAAAAAAAAAAAAAAATGTAAAATGGTACAACCACCCTGGAAAATAGTTTGTCAGTTTCTTCAAAAATAAAACATACACTTTCTGTACAACTCACCAATTGCACATCTGAACATTTAACTCACAGTAAAAGAACTTATGTATAAAACCTGTACATAAGTGTTCATAGAAGCTTTACTTGTAATATTCAAAAACTGGAAACAGGTCAGGCGCTGTGGCTCATGCCTGTAACCCCCGCACTTTGGGAGGCCGAGGCAGGCAGATCACAAGGTCAAGAGATCGAGACCATCCTGGCCAACATCACGAAACTCCATCTCTACTAAAAGTACAAAAAATTAGCTGGGCGTGGTAGTGCGCACCTGTAGTCCCGGCTACTTGGGAGGCTGAGGCAGGAGAATTGCTTGAACCTGGGAGGGAGAGGTTGCATGAGCCGAGATCGTGCCACTGAACTCCAGCCTGACAACAGAGCAGTACTCCATCTCAAAAAGAAAAAGAAAACTGGAAACAACCAAAATTTCCTTTAATAGATGAATGCTTAAACACACAGTGGTACATCCATACCACTGAATACTCAGAAATAAAAAGGTATGAACTACTGATACAGCAAACAACTTGGATGGTTCCCCAGGACATGATGCTGTGTGAAAAAAAGCCAATCTTTTAAGTTCACATACTGTGTGATTCCATTTAATAACAAAGAAAACTGTAGAAAGAGAGACCAGATTAGTGGCTATGTGGTTAGAGATGGGGATGGACAGCAGGTGGGTGTGACTTATAAAAGAATAACAACAAAGAGAACTTTGTGGTGACAGAAAATTCTATAATTTAATTGAGGTGGTGGCTACACAAATCTGCACGTGATAAAATGGAACAGAACAATCAAACACAAACACACATATTATACCAATGCCCATTTCCTGGTTTGATGTTGTGCTATATTTAAGAAAGATGCAACGACAGGCAAAACATGGGTGAACAGTACAGAGGACCTCCCTGTGCTATTGATGCAACCTCACCTTGATCTATAATTATTTCAAAATAAAAACTTCAAAATATTATACAGATGCTCTTTGACTTACAATGAGGTTATGTCCTGATAAACCCATTATAAGTTGAAAACTGTATAAGTAAAAAATGCATGTTATATACCTGACGCCTAGTGAACATCACAGCTTAGATAACTTTAAACGTGCTTAGAACACTTACATTAGCCTACAGTTGCCCAAAATCATCTAATACAAAATCTGTTTTATAACAAAGTGTGGAATCTCTCAACTAATTTATTGTAAGTGAAAAATAGAATGGTTATATGGGAACTCAAAGTACAGTGTCTACTGAATGTGTATCACTTTTGCACCATCATACAGTCAAAAATTAAGTTGAACCATCGTAAGTTGGGGACTGTCTGTATAGCTTAAGTTATCGACTATCTTTGCAATAATCTCAGGACAAACGCAGCTTAAAAGCCTGGGAGAAGTCAGGCAAATGGTCTCACACCTATTGTCCCAGCTACTCAGGAAGCTGAAGAGCGGGGATCACTTGAGTCCAGGAGTTCAAGGCTGCAGTGAGCTATAAGGGCACTACTGTACTCCAGCCTGGGCAATAGACAGAGATCCTATCTCTTAAAAAAAGACAAAAGCCACAGCTGGGCACGGTGGCTCATGCCTGTAATCCCAGCACTTTGGGAGGCTGAGGTGGATCGATCACCTAAAGTCAGGAGTTTGAAACCAGCCCGACCAACATAGTGAAACCCCATCTCTACTAAAAATACAAAAAAATTAGCCAGCTGTGGTAGCATGCACCTGTAATCCCAGCTACTCAGGAGGCTGTGGTAGGAGAATTGCTTGAACCCAGGAGGCGAAGGTTGTGGTGAGCCGAGATCGCACCATTGTACTCCAGCCTGGGCAACAAGAGCTAAACTCTGTCTCAAAAAAAAAAAAAAAGACAAAAGCCTAGCAGAGCAAGCTAGGTACCTTCTTCTGTTTTCCGTCCTTTCCCATCCTGATAAGGAGGCTTGTCTCAGAAAACACACTTAGGAAAACATACCTTTCCTTAAGGCAAGTCAGGTCACTGGACAGCACTAGAAAAAGAATCTGCACAGTCCAGTGCATGGTCAATCCTGAGATATCCTTGATGCCTGTGATAGGCAATAAAGAACCAAAATAAGACCTGGTACAGTGGCTCATCCCTGTAATCCCAGCACTTTGGGAGGCCAAGGTAGGAGTATTACTTGAGGCAAGAGGTTCATGACCAGCTTCGGCAATGTAGCAAAACCCCAATCTCTACAAAAAAAAAAAAAAAAAAAAGAGCCAGGTATGGTGGCGCATGTCTGTGATTACAGGCATGAGCCATCATGTCCAGCCTGTAGTCCTAGCTCCTCAGGAGGCTGAGGCAGGAGGATTGTTTTAAGCCCAGGAGGCTGAGGCCACAGAGAGCCGTGCACTGTATGGCCATGATTGTGCCACTGCAGTCTGGGCATCAGAAAAAAACATTGCCTCAAAAAAAATAAATAAATAAAATCAGGCTGGCACATACATGGTGCTAAAAAAACAAAATATATTGAGAAGCCAGGAGCGGTGGCTCATGCCTATAATCCCAGAACTTTGGGAGGACGAGGCGGGAGGATCACTTTAGCTCAGAAGTTCGAGACAACATGGGGCAACATGATGAAACCCTGACTCTACAAAAAATTAAAAATTTACCTGGGTGTGGTGGTACACATCTGTAGTCCCAGCCACCCTGGAGTCTGAGGTTAGAGCCATTCTCCATCTGGGAGGTGGAGGTTGCAGTGAGCCAAGATCACACGACTGCACTCCAGCCTTGGCAACAGAGCAAGACCCTATCTCAAAAAAAAAAATTAAAAGTTGAATGTTCTGCAGTTAATACTTCTGCAGCAAGCTACTGCTTCTGACTCTAGAATAGAATAAAACTGAGTTAATTATCTTCTCTCTCTTCTCTTCTGTTCACACTGGCACAGAGGGATTTGGGCACTCACACATTCATTCAACAAGTATTTGGAACAGCTATTACATGCCAAGTATTTTGCAGGATTCTGGAAATATGAAGATGAGGAAAACGCGAGTCTACAATTAGGATAAAGTATTTAAAATATCTGGTTATTTGTTCCAGGTTTCGTTTCACTCCACTAAAAGTAGAGGAACTATTTAAATTAAAACACGATGTAGGTTGGGCACAATGGATCACACCTGTAATCCCAACACTTTGTGAGGCTAAGTTGGGAGGATTGCTTGAGGTCTGGAGTTGGAGATCAGCCTGGGAAATGCAGTGAGACCCCATCTCTATTAAAAATCATTTTTTAAATTAGCCAGGCAGCTGGGCTTGGTGGCTCACACCTATAATCCCAGCACTTTGGGAGGCCAAGGCAGGAGGATCACCTGAGATCAGGAGTTTGAGACCAGCCTGGTCAACATGGTGAAACCCTGTTTCTACTAAAAATACAAAAATTAGTTGGGTGTGGTGGCAGGCGCCTGTAATCCCAGCTACTCTGGAGGCTGAGGCAGGAGAATTGCTCAAACCTGGGAGGTGGAGGTTGCAGTGAGCCAAGGTCATGCCACTGCACTCCAGCCCAAGCAACAAGAGTGAAACTGTCTCAAAAAAAAAAAAAAACGAGCCAGGCATGGTGGTGCATGCCTGTAGTCTCAGCTACTTGGGAGGCTGAGGTAAGAGGATTGCTTGAGCTCAGAAAGTTGAGGCTACAGTGAACAGTAATCATGCCACTGCACTCTGGCCTGGACAACAGAGTGAGACCCTGTCTTACTAATTAATTAATCAATTAAACATTATGTGTCAATTAAAAACACAATACTACTTTTAAAAAATGATACAGACATCCTGGTTATTTAATCCTTTTCAAGAGAGAAGAAGTAGCAAAAGGAAACGATACTCCAAACCTAATTTTTTTATTTCTTTTTTTAAGAGACAGGATCTCACTCTGTCACCCAGGGCTGGAGTATAGTGATATACTCCTAGGCTCAACAATCCTCTCATGTAGCTGGAACTACAGACATGTCCCACTATGCCCAGCTAATTTTCTAATTTTTTGTAGACACAGAGTCTCACTTGTTGCCCAGGCTGATCTCTAAATCCTGGCCTCAAGTGATCCCTCATCTTGGCCTCCCAGTGCACTGGGATTACAGGGAAAAGCCATAGAGCCCGGCCTAGTTTTGACCAATTAAGGGAACTGAATGGAGAAATGGATCTAAGCAGATCCCTGGGGAAAGTGAAACTATCAAGTGAAAGTTCTTTCAGAAGATTAAAATGCCAGGGAAGGGAAAGTTGAGCATCCATCAGCTGCCCACCCAAGGCTTTAAAGGGGAGCCATTTTATATATTTTTTAAATCTTTTTGTTTGTTTGTTTTGCTTTCCCTTTCTTATTCCAGGGAGAAGCCAATTTAAACATTTAAGGAAGAGGAGAAAAGGAAAACCATCTGGTCTCAGACTCTAGGAATGGTTCATAGAAAGCTGTTAAAAGTCAAGTTCAGACACCATGAGAGCAAAGGACCCTATTGAAGAATAAAGGGGCCGGGTGTGGTGGCTTATGCTCATAATCCCAGCACTTTGGAAGGTCAGGCAGGCGGATTATTTGAAGAATTCAAGACCAGCCTGGCCAACATAGCGAAACCGTGTCTCTACTAAAAAATATAAAACTTAGCCAGGTGTGGTGGCACACACTTGTAATCCCATCTTCTTGGGTAGCTGAGACCCAAGAATTGCTGGAACCTTAGAGGCAGAGGTTGCTGTGAGCTGAGATCATGCCGTTGCACTCCAGCCTGGGTGACAGAGCAAGACTCCGTCTCAAAAAAACAAACAAACAAAAAAAGAATAAAAGGAGGGAACACCTACAGAAATAAGAATGTGCACATAGGGACTCTGGCTACTGAGCCTTGTTTATAGACACCATAGTCAGAAGGGAGCATCCTGTACAGAGCTTCCAGAACTCTAAACCCCTAAAAGAGCTGGAATCAACAAAATTATAAGGATAACTTCCAAAGTCCCATCCCTACTATCACTATGACGCATATTTTAAGACAGATGTTCAGAAAAAGTAAGAGAGAGGCACACTATTTGGTGGCAGGGCTTTCCTCTTCTTAGTTCTAAAGATTGATAGTGAGAAGCATGGGGAAGGTTAGGAGCCCAGGGCCTGGAGCCAGAACAACCTCATTTCAAATGCTGATTCTGCAATCCATTAGCTGGCTTTCCTAGGATATTTATGTAACCTTTCTCACAAGGTTGTTATAAGATTTCTTAAGATAATCCAAGTAAAATATTAATAGAGTTCCTGGTATATGGTAAACTCTCAATAAGAGTAGCCATGGTTTTCTGTTTCTATTATGGTTAATTTGGAAAGGGTAGCATTACCATTGATCAGATGTATGAAGTTGCCTAAAGACACATGGCTAATCTAGATGCATCATATTATAGCAGGTGCCATGAACAGCTTGTCATGATAATAAGAACTATATACCAGAGCCTTACTGAGAATAAGGCTAATACCATAGAAATAGAACTGAGAGACTGAAATGATGGCATGATTCATTTCAACCATGATAGAGACTGATTCCCTTTCTTACATGAGCAAATATATTTTTTTCTTTTTTTTATTTTTTATTATATTTTCAGCTGAAAGCAAATACATTTTTATTCCTCACCCCTCTTTTGCCTAAGCCACTCTGAGCTAGGTTTCTGCCACTTGATTAAAACAAATGGTTTGTTATCCCTTAAGAAGGGAAACAGAGATCACTTGGACAGCATAGGTTAATTTAATAAAAACCGGTCAAGCCGGGCACAGTGGCTCACACCTGTAATCCCAGCACTCTGGGAGGCTGAGGCAGGTGGATCACGAGGTCAGGAGTTTGAGACCATCCTGGCCAATATAGTGAAACTACATCTCTACTAAAAAAAAAAACAAAAATTAACCAGGTGTGGTGGTGCTTGCCTGTAATGCCAGCTACTCAGGAGGCTGAGGTAGGAGAATCTCTTGAACCGGGGAGGCAGAGGTTTCAGTGAGCCAAGATCATGCCATTGCACTCCAGCCTGGATGACAGAGAGAGACTCCGTCTCAAAAAAAAAAAAAAAAATGGTCATGCCAGACTTTCCTCATTCTTTTTCTGACAGTCAACTAGATCGGTAGATCAAAGGAATACTGTAGTCCAGTGTATCTAGACCAGGAAGGTGTTGTCAGTCTCTTGTGACATACTTACACATGGAATAAGAGGCAGTGGTGGAGGCTGGCATAGAGAGCAGTGATAGGACATGAATAAGGACTACAAACTGATAAAACTACTAACTTCAAAGAGTGTTGATCAGTGTCCACCTTTGGGCTCTGTTTTATTTTATTAAAGATATCCATTAATTTGTGCTTTCCATCTCTAAGACCTTCTAGGTCTAAACCTCCACCATCTTTCTCCTGGACTGGTACAACAGCTTCCTGACTGGATCCACAGCATCAGAGTGGAGTGATCTTTCAAAGACATAAAATTGGGCTGGGCTTGGTGGATCATATCTGTAATCCCAGCAATTTGGGAGGCCGAGACAGACGAATCACCTGAGGTCAGGGGTTTTGAGACCAGCCTGGCCAACATGACAGAACCCCATCTCTACTAAAAATAAAAATAAAAATAAAATAGCCAGGCATGTTGGTGCATGACTGTAGTCCCAGTTTGGGAGACTGAGGCAGGAGAATCGCTTGAACCTGGGAGGCGGAAGTTGCAGTGAGCTGAGGCTCCATCTCAAAAGAAAAAAGAAAAATAGAAACATGTGAAGAGTTCATAGTCAAATTACAAAAAACATTCTAATATTTTAGAAACTACTGTGAAACAAAATAGAGCCACAGAGCCAAGAAAGGAAGGAATTTTCCAAGTCACTCTGCTTACAGAAAAGGACTTCTCTGGGTTGACAAATAAATGATTAGAAAGGAGGTGGAAAGACAGCAATGGACATCCCCTCGCCCCATACACATACAGACATACACATTCTGTCTCTCTTTTCTGGAGGAAAAACTCCCTTTTATAAATACATGGAGAGGAATGTAACCCACCAGACAGGTGGTATGTGCCTTAACGCAAATCACATAGCAGCTATTTGCCCTTAGCCATATTTCCCCAGCTCTATTTGGAAGGAGACAACACAGTATTTGTTGTTTGTTTATTTGTTTGTTGTTTTTTTGTTTTTGAGACAGAATCTCACTCTGTTGCCCAGGCTGGAGTGCAGTGGCACGATCTCGGCTCACTGCAACCTTTGCCTCCCGGGTTCAAGCAATTCTCCTGCCTCAGCCTCCTGAGCAGCTGGGATTACAGGCGCGCGCCACCACGCCTGGCTAACTTTTGTATTTTTAGTAGAGATGGGGTTTCACCAAGTTGGCCAGGCTGGTCTTAAACTCCTGACCTCATGACCCACCTGCCTCAGCCTCCCGAAGTGGCTGGGATTACAGGTGTGAGCCACCAAGCCTGGCTCTACACAGTATTTTATTTAAAAGCAGTTATTTGTATAGCTGCATGGGCCTGCCGAGGCTCTGTCCTCACAAGTTTGGATCCATAGATTTAAAGTTCTTAAGCTTTCCAGAATTAGGGAATTAAGAAAATAATAACAGCCGGGCGCGGTGCTCACGCCTGTAATCCCAGCACTTTGAGAGGCCGAGGCAGGTGGATCACAAGGTCAAGAGATCGAGACCATCCTGGTCAACATGGTGAAACCCCGTCTGTACTAAAAATACAAAAAATTAGTTGGGCATGGTGGTGCGTGCCTGTAATCCCAGCTACTCAGGAGGCTGAGGCAGGAGAATTGCCTGAACCCAGGAGGCGGAGGTTGCGGTGAGCCGAGATCGCGCCATTGCACTCCAGCCTGGGTAACAAGAGTGAAACTCCGTCTCAAAAAAAAAAAAAGGAAATAATAACAATAATTAGAATTATAAAATCCACTGGGCACAGTGGCTCATGCCTGTAACCCCAGCACACTGGCAGGCTGAGGTGGGAGGATCACTGGCATCCAGGAGTTCATGACCAGCCTGGGCAACATAGCAAGACCCCGTCTCTACAAAAAGCAAAAAAAATAGCCAGGTGTGGTGGCATATGCCTGTAGTCCCAGCTACTCAAAAGGCTGAGGCAGGAGGATTGCTTGAACCTGGGTGGTCGATTTCACCACTGCACTCAGCCTGAGCAGCAGAGTGACGAGACCCTGTCTCTAAACAAACAAACAAATAAATAAATTCTTAAGCCTGTCAATAAACAAGCAATAGGCTTTGGACAGTCAAGCTCTACAAATGCCATTTTGCTTCTGTTATAGCACATGAAAACACACTCCCTACTTCATTAGTTAAATAAAAAGCCATTTATTTGATCTAGGGTAGAATCAGCCAAGTCACTGTTTACCACAGTAATCTGCTGATCCAAGAGGGATGTAAGCCAACTGCCAGCAACTCCTGTTCCCTGGCAGAAATTCAGCTGAAGCTCTATTGCTGGGGAAGAGGGGGTGCTGCCCAGGTCCCAGTTTATGTCCTCTTTCCTCTCATTTAAAAACAAACTCTATACGTGCTGATTCTGTTTGAGAGAGGCAAGTGAAAGCCAATAAACAGTCCTTGTTACAGTATCTGGTAGTTTCTACTTTCAGCTTTGGACTTGGAATCAAATATTGAGGGTAGTGCCTTGCTGCACCCTTATTTAGGATACCATCACAAAGGTATGCGGTGTGGTTTAGAAATCATAATAGGGCTGACTTTATTTTTTCATGTTTGTAATTTTTTAAATTGTGTTTTATTCAGATACAGCCCAATTTCTTCCAAGTCATCACCCTTTCCTAACTAGCACAGCTTTGATTCACTGGGTTTTGTGTGTCATCACTTTTTTTAAATTAATGCATAATAGATGTACATAGTTTCAGGGTACACGTGATAATTTAATATATTTATAAAGATCAAATCCATGTACCTGGGATAGCTATCGCTTTAAATATTTGTCTTTTCTTTTTTTTTTTGAGACGGAGTTTCGCTCTTGTTACCCAGGCTGGAGTGCAATTGCACGATCTTGGCTCACCGCAGCCTCCGCCTCCTGGGTTCAGGCAATTCTCCTGCCTCAGCCTCCTGAGTAGCTGGGATTACAGGCACGTGCCACCATGCCCAGCTGATTTTTTTTTTTTTTTTTTTTTTTTGTATTTTTAGTAGAGACAGGGTTTCACCATGTTGACCAGGATGGTCTCGATCTCTTGACCTCGTTATCCACCCGCCTCAGCCTCCCAAAGTGCTGGGATTACAGGCGTGAGCCACTGTGCCCGGCCTGTCTTTTCTTTATGCTAGAACCATTCAAATTATCCTCTTCTAGCTATTTTGAAATATACAATAGATTACTGTAAACTATAGTCACCCTATAATCATCAGCACTTTTATTGAGCATCTATTATGTCAGGCACTGGCCTTTACGCTCATTCTTAAGTCTGACAACAATCTGGAGGATGAAACAGACACTTATCTCCAGTCAACACATAAAACTGGGCCTTTAAGAGGTTAAACTATGCTTCGTGGATCACACAGCTAGCTGTCCGGACGCACAGCAGGTACTCCTCCATCAGCTGCCTCCCTTCAAAAAACCAAAGAAAGTGCTCTGAAACCACCCTGCCTGAGTGCCGGCCTGCAGGCATTCCTTACAGCAGGAATTCATGTCAAATCTCAAACTGCGCACAAGGCTTTGTGTAAACCCTTCTACAGGGAGTGGACACAGATCTCTAAGGGGTCAGGGATCCCTAGCAGGTTAAGAACCAGTGCCTTTACAGAAACAGGAAAAAAAAAAAAAAGAAAAGAAAAAAGAACCAGTGCCTTGGCAGACTGTCTGCTTCCCCACTCCCCCCTGTAAGTTTCTGGCGTTCAGGAGCCCGCTGTTCTGACTTCTAGTCCCAGCTTTGGCACCACTTTTCTGAGGGCCCTTAGCCAAGTCACCTCACCTATGGATCACGGATTTCTGTTCTCTTTTTTCCCGGCCTTGACTGTCTATTCATAATTATATTTTTCTTGGCAAGGATTCTTAACCATTGTTGGTATTATTCCATTGTTACAATGTATGGATTCTTACTAAAAGCTGTCTCAAATCCTACATGGAAGAAGGCAGACAGAAACAGGAATAGAGAATAATAATTTTTTTCCAAGCCAGCTTACCTCCCTGGGCCTCAGTTTCCCACCTGTAAAACGACTAGGTCAGGCCACATGGATCAGGTAGCTTACATTCCCATAAGGCTCAAGACACAAAGCTAGCTACCAACCAAGTTGGGACCCGGGAGGTCGCCGCATCCTGCCTTTCCCTGCTCCACCTACCTTTTCTGATCCTCCCAGCAGCTGTTTCCTGCACCCCTCCCGGGCCCCATCCTGCCTGACCAGGCCCCAATCGCCAGGCGGACTCACCCGCGCGCGCAAGGTGCCTGCGGGCGCTCAAGCACGGAGCCGGTCGCCACGCTCCCCGCACCCGCGCCGCTCCGGGCGGCTATGCCCACCGAGGGCACGGGCGGGCGCGGCTGTGCCCACGCTGCTGTTTGCGTGCGTGCGTGCGTGCGCAGAGAGGGGGTGGCTGGTCTCCAGCCTTTGTTAATTGTCTCTGGAGCCAGGTTGTTTTCAGTTCGCCGCTCCCGGAGTCAGCCCCGGCCGGCTTGGAACCTTGCCCTGGCTGGCAGCCAACCCGAAGCATTGCGGGCGGGGTTTAGCGAAGTGCCGGCACCCACCTTCCCGCGGCCTCTCATTAAGCCAACTTCTCCCCGGGCTCGTCACCCCGAAAACAGGAGCCGGCACTTAGGCCACGCGGTGGGAATGCTGACCCCGGTAGCACTGGATACCTGTGTTCCTGTCCGAATCACTAAACTTTAGGGCTGGGCCTCGATTTAATTCTGAGTGCTGGCTGCCGAGGAGCCCTTGGTTCTTGTCCCAGCTCTCCTGGGAGCCCTGCGCAACGTTAGCCAAATCGGCCAATCTCTTCCATGACATAACAGCGTTGGTCCATTCTTTCACTCCAATGGGAACAAGACACTCTTCTGGGCACTGAGAACTCAACAGTTAACACGATAGACAAGATCCTGGCCTTCTTGAGCTCCTGTCCTAGACATTAAATCCACCAGTGAAAGTGATAATTGCTATGAAACGCATGGAAAGTTTCCTATCAGGGCAACCAAACCTTGTTTGTAGCTCCTGAAATGGATTAGATTAGCTTTTCTCATCTGCCAGTTCCTTTATTCTTATTTTCATTTTTAGGGCTTATGATTACTACAGGTAGTAGCCCTATTGCTTACTAAGGGCCAGGCACTACGCTAAATGTTTTACTTATACTGTCTCAATTATCTCATTCACAATTTCTCTATGAAATAGGTATCATTATTGTTATCCTCATTTTCAAGAGAGAGAAACTCAAGCTACAGAGGTGAAAACAACTTGTCTATGGTCACACAACTACTAAGTGACAGGGCCAGTATTCAAATTCAGACCATCTGAGCATTCAGGGTGCTTAACCACCACTCTACACCCATAAAAACATGAAGACCAGAATAGTGTCTTCTCTTGAATGTGCCAGATGAGGACAACTGAAGGGGAGAGGAGTGGTTTAGTGTGGAGAAGAGAAAAGCAAGGGAATTTGAGGACTTTTCAAAAAAGTTGTCCTAGCCGGATGTGGTGGCTCATGCCTCTAATCCCAGCACTTTGGGAGGCCAAGGCAGGTGGATCACGAGGTCAGGAGTTTGAGACCAGCCTGACCAACATTGTGAAGCCCTGTCTCTACTAAAAATACAAAAATTAGCCAGGCATGGTGGCAGGAGCCGGAGCCTATAATCCCAGCTACGCAGGAGGCTAAGGCAGGAGAATCGCTTGAACCCGGGAGGCAGAAGTCGCAGTGAGCTGAGATCGTGCCACTGCACTCTAGCCTGGGTGACAGAGTCAGACTCTGTCCCAATAATAATAATAATAATATCAGTTTCCTGGAGAGAGTATCCTGTCACTAAAAGAAAGCATTCAAACAGAGAAGCATATTAGAGATACTTCAAAGAAAAGTCAGGTACAAGTTGAAAACTGATTGAGGTGATCTCTAAGGTTCCCTTCAATTCTGATATTTTGTCTGTTCTAAACTACTGATAAAGAAACTGAGTCCTGGCTGGGTGCGGTGGCTCATGCCTGTAATCCCAGCACTTTGAGAGACCGAGGTAGGTGATCACCTAAGGTCAGGAGTTTGAGACCAACCTGACCAACATGGTGAAACCCCGTCTCTACTAAAAATACAAAATTAGTCGAGCCGAGCATGGTGGCGCATGTCTGTAAGCCCACCTACTCTGGAGGCTGAGGCAGGAGAATCGCTTGAACCCGGGAGGCAGAGCCTACAGTGAGCTGAGATCACATCATTGCATTCCAGCCTGGGCAACAAGAGCAAAATTCAGTCTCAATAAAAAGAAAGAAATTGAGAAAATTGAGTCCTAGAGTGGCTAAGTGGCTTGTCCAAAGTCAACGAGGAAGTGAAGCGCTGACCCCAAATCTGAGTGTGATTCCTAGATCAGACTTCCTGATTGTTTCCAGATGAGGGTCTTGTGAGTGCTCAACACCTCAGTTCATGCTCCTATAAAGTGTGTATGTGCCTGTCCAGTTTTTCCTGAGTGTGTGAGATCATCTGCTTTACAATTTTACTTTACACTTTTTTTTTTCAGAAGTATGTGATGGAAGGGCTGGGCGTGGTGGCTCACGCCTGTAATCCTAGCACTTTGGGAGGCCGAGGGGGGTGGATCACCTGAGGTCAGGAGTTCAAGACCAACCTGGCCATCATGGAGAAACCCCATCTTTAAAAAAAATAAAAATAAAAAAGAAGTATGTGATGGAATATTTTGTGCTTCTGATGTGTGCCCATCTTCCTTGCTTGTGTTGAGTATTCTGTGGCTTTAGATGTAAGTGTCAACAGTCCCCGCGGCAATTGCTGTATTATAGGATACCAAGTATTTATTTGGCAATTTAAGGAGAACAAAATAAGCTGGATATTTTTCATTTGAAACTGATGTTTCATCTAGTTATAGGCCTAGGAGCAAAGAGGAAAAAAAAAGAAAAAAAAAGAAACTGATGTTTCAGCCGGGCACGGTGGCTCTCGCCTGTAATCCCAGCACTTTGGGAGGCCGAGATGGGTGGATCACGAGGTCAAAAGATCGAGACCATCCTGGCCAACATGGTGAAACCCCGTCTCTACTAAAAATACAAAAATTAGCTGGGTGTGATGGCGCATGCCTGTAGTCCCAGCTACTCGGGAGGCTGAGGAAGGAGAATCGCTTGAACCGGGGAGGCAGAGGTTGCAGTGAGCCAAGGTAGCACCACTGTACTCCAGCCTGGCGCCTGGTGACAGAACAAGACTCTGTCTCAAAAAAAAAAAAAAAAAGAAAGAAAGAAACTGATGTTTCCTTGATTCTGTTTTAGGAGTCAGTTTATTTTGAGTGAAATTTCTAATGCATAGGCAATAATTCCACTATCTCTCATCCTCATCACATGGATTTTGATAAGCAGCAATCTACTTGTTGACTTTAGAAGAGGCATTATTTTCTCAATCTCTAAAGAGCTATTTGCTTTTGACTGGAAACCTCTAACAAAGGAATCCATTTGATTTCTAGAACTTTTACAATAAAATGGACATCACCTTGCCCCCAGTGACACTAACCCAAAGATAAAAGGGTTCCCTTTCACTTCTACCTTCAACAGAAGGATCCATTTTTAAATTTTATCTATTTCAAAAAGAAATTATATTTGTCAGTTCAGAATTAAAAAGTATACTGTCAGGGTTAGCTTATTGATCTTTGGATTCCTTATTGCCTGGCATAATGCCTTGTGCATAGTAAGTGCTGAATAAGTGTTTGTTGAATGGGTGGAAGAGTGAATGTGAAAAAGTTGTGGGAGGCAAAGAAAGGTGGATTAGGGTGGGGCAGCAGATACTTGAGAGTCAAGAGACAACAGCTCCTTTCCCCTGTATTTCTTCTTTTGCCTGAGGTGTATGGGCCTTAAAGGGAGCCCAGACAGAACTCCCAGACCAGTTGCAAATTTAAACATGACTTTATTAAGAGATCTTTACTAAAATAAGCAGATTGGACTCTTTCAGGCTGCACATTACCTAAAGACTATGTGCTAGCCAGAGTCCTTGGTTGCAAGCAACAAAAGCTGATTCTGGTCAACCAAAGCAGAAAAGGAATGTCTTGAAAGAGTATTGGGGAGCTCAAAGAATCAGTAGAAAGGATAGAGAACTGGGCCAGGAATACAGACAGGCACCATAGGAGGCCATGTGGCCATATCCACAGAGGAGACCACACCAGAGGAAGGATGCTTCTACTGGACACTGGCAATGCCACTGGCCCTGCCATTCAGGTTCTGGCCCTGGGGACTGGATACCATAGATGACCTACCTGCCATTACTGTCACCAGATACTGAATGCCACCACTGCTGAAATTCACTAAAATTTACTGAATAAACTTTACACATTGCCTGCTGCTCTTCACTCTTTTTTCCAGAATTATAATCAGAGAAAACTGATATCAAGGCCTTTTGGCTTCTATGAATGAGATCCAGGGCCCTGCTTTACACAATGTCCTGTTTCCCAAATGCGTAATGGTAACATGGAGGCTGGGCAACCAGGAAAATGACAAATGTCCACACAGCAGTCATCTTCTAATAATTTGTACGCCCCAGACTAAAAGAATTGAAGAATATAATCTGTATAAAGTACTTAGTACAGCAACTGAGTTGAACTCTCAAAACCTGGAGAGGTGGGTGTTATCAACATTTTACAATTTTAGGTAATCAGATAACTTCTTTTTTAGCTTCACTCTTGATGCGCAGACTGGAGTACAATGGTGCAATCTCGGCTCACCACAACCTCTGCCTCCTGAGTTCAAGCAATTCTCCTGCCTCAGCCTACCGAGTAGATGGGATTACAGGCATGTGCTGCCATGCCCGGCTAATTTTGTATTTTAAGTAGAGACGGAGTTTCACCATGTTGGTCAGACTGGTCTCAAACTCTCGACCTCAGGTGATCTGCCCACCTGGCCTCCCAAAGTGCTGGGATTACAGGTGTGAGCCACTGCACCTGGCCTCAGAGAACTTCTTTATATCACTAATACTTTCCTCCCATATATTTTCTTTTCTTTTCTTTATTATTAGAATCACTTGCAGTTACAGAGATAAGCAAAGGAAGGCTAAGAAGAAAAAGGTAAGTTGTGCCAAATGTGTACTTAGCACCACAATATGGGCAATGCTATGGGTCAAGTAAATCTATTTTTCTGATAAATTTTTTTCCCCCAAGTATGCCCTACCTATTTGCATTCTGATAAATTTTTTGAAAGTTGCTTACCTCTTTAAGAGTCTCAGTCTTGGGATCATGTCTAATTTTTTATTCTACTTTGTGAAATCTACCACTCTTTCCATAAAAATAATGAAAATAGGTGCTATTTATTGAGTGCCTAATACATGTCAGTAATGTTCCATAGATTATTTCTAATCCTGACAATCATCCTATATGATAGATAGTATTGGCATTTTACAGATTACAAAAGATTACAGAAAGATTAAGTAGCCAGGCGAGGGCGAGGTGGCTCATGCCTGTAATCCTAGCACTTTGGGTGGCCGAGGCACCTGATTTCTCCCACCTGAGGTCGGGAGTTCAAGACCAGCCTGACCAAAATGGAGGAACCCTAGCTTTACTAAAAATACAAAATCAGACAGGCATGGTGGTGCATGCCTGTAATCCCAGCTACTTGGGAAGGCTGAGGCAGGAGAATTGCTTGAACCCGGGAGGCAGAGTTTGAGATGAGCTGAGATTGCGCCATTGCACTCCAGCTTGGGCAACAAGAGCAAAACTCTGTCTCCAAAAAAAAAAAAAAAAAAAAAGATTAAGTAACTTGTCCAAGATTACATAGCTCATAAGTGACTGAAATTTGAAGTCAAGTCTACTACTGTACCACAGTGTCTCTCGTGTGCTTGCTTTCTGCAAAGATCCCTATAACCACGTAAAAAATACATTCTACTGGCTGGGCGCGGTGGCTCACGCCTATAATCCCAGCACTTTGGGAGGCCGAGGCGGGTGGATCACGAGGTCAAGAGATCGAGAACATCCTGGTCAACAAAGTGAAACCCTGTCTATACTAAAAATACAAAAATTAGCTGGGCGTGGTGGCGCGTGCCTGTAGTCCGAACTACTCGGGAGGCTGAGGCAGGAGAATTGCCTGAACCCAGGAGGCGGAGGTTGCGGTGAGCTGAGATCGCGCCATTGCACTCCAGCCTGGGTAACAAGAGCGAAACTCTGTCTCAGGAAAAAAAAAAAAAATACATTCTACTAAGTCTAGAACATAAGTTTTGAGAATTATTTCTTCTGAGATATCTTTTTTTTTTTTTTTTGAGATGGAGTCTCTCACTCCATTGCCCAGGCTGGAGTGCAGTGGCTCAATCTCAGCTCATTCCAATCTCCACCTCCCGGATTCAAGCAATGCTCCTGCCTTGGCCTCCCTAGTAGCTGAGATTACAGGCGTGCAACACCACACCTGGCTAATTTTAATATTTTTAGGAGAGACGGGTTTTCACCATGTTGGCCAGGCTGGTCTCAAACTCCTGACCTCAGGTGATCCATCTGCCTCGGCCTCCCAAAGTGCTGGGATTACAGGCATGAGCCACCATGCCTGGCCCTGAGATATCAATTTGTAAGAAAGGCAAGTCAAGAAATTGGTTTCTATGTCTTTAGCATAATTAAACATTTATTACATAACAGACTAATAGTCTCATTACTAATGTATAATAATTTTTATAACAAGAGTGTCTGCCTTATGGAGCCTATATTATAAGCTAGGCATTTTGCTAGATGATCTTTTTTTAAAAAAAAAAAAAAGACGGGGTTTCACCATGTTGGTCAGGCTGGTCTTGAACTCCCAACCTCGGGTGATCCATCCGCCTTGGTCTCCAAAGGGCTTGGATTACAGGCGTGAGCCACCACACCCGGCCGCTAGATGATCTTAAAAGATAAGCATTACCATCTTATTTTTACAAATGAGAAATCTGAAATTTTGAGAGATTCAGAAACTCACACAGGCCTCACTGCTAGGAAGTGGCCGAACTGGGACTGGAACCTCAGCAGTATGACTTCAAAGCCTGCATTTCTTCAAGCATGTCATACTCTCTCTGGGCCTGTTTTACAATTTGATTGTTTGTTTGCTTTTGAGATGGAGTCTCTCTCTGTCACCCAGGCTGGAATGCAGTGGCATGATGTTGGCTCACTCAACTTCTGCCTCCTGGGCTTAGGCTCAGGTGATTCTCATGCCTCAGCCTCCAGAGTAGCTGGGATTACAAGCATGCACCACCATGCCCAGCTAATTTTGTATTTTCAGTAGAGACACTGTCTCACCATGTTGACCAGGCTGGTCTCGAGCTCCTGACTTCAGGTGATCTGCCCACCTCAGCCTCTCAAAGTGCTGGGATTACAGGCATGAGTCACCATGCCCAGCTCTGTTTTACAGTTTGTATTGGAAACCACCACTTAGCCAGGCACCAACATGCCCAGCTAATTTTTTTTTTTTTGTGGGGGTTCACCTTGTTACCTTGTTGCCCAGGCTAGTCTCAGACTCTCTGAGTTCAAGTGATCTGCCTAACTACTTAGGAGGCTGAGGCAGGAGGATCGCTTGAGCTCAGGGTGGAGGCAAACACTGCAGTGAGCCGAGATTGTGCCACTGCACTCCAGTCTGTGCAACAGAGCAAGACCCTCTCTCAAAAAAAAATCCTTTTGTTGCAGTGACAGAAATCCAACTCATCCAAAAACTACAATGTCCAATTAGAAGAAAAGACCACCTCTACCTTTGTGTCTCTTCAAGAGAGGAAGCCCCTTAAAGAAGCTCTCCAGCAGATCTTTCCTCATGTCTCATTGCTTAGAATAGTATCCCCTGTGCATTACCTAAACCAGTCACCAGCCTAGATGGATGAAGACCTAACATTGGGTCAGTCCCCTGAACACAGAAACATGTAGCCTTAACAAAACTGGGGTCTTGTTGGGAAAGAGGAAAGAAAAAGAGGAATGCTCTTAGGTAGGCAGCCAACAGTGTCTGCTACAAGAGGGAGTTGGCAATTCTACAGGGAAGTTGGGGGCCAAAGATAAGGTGACCTTTCCTACTGAGTCTGTAAAGAAACAATTCTTACCAGGAAAATGAAAAATTATACCAGACAGAAAGTACAGACAAGGCATAACAATATGAAACTATCTTGTGTCTTCCAGAAACTGCAGGAACTTCATTATAAGTGGATTGAATGATCTGCATGGATTATTCAGTGACAGACAAGACTAGAGGTGGGCCGGGTGCAGTGGCTCGCGCCTGTAATCCTAGCACTTTGGGAGGCCGAGGTGGGTGGATCACCTGAGGTCAGGAGTTCAAGACCAGCCTGACCATCATGGTGAAACCCCATCTATTAAAAAAAAAAAAAAAAAAAGACTAGAGGCATAAGCAGGCACCAGATCATGGAGGGCATGGGTGCCATGCTAAAGAATTTAAATGTAATCTATAGGTAATGGGGGAGCCATTGAAGAATGAGGACAGCATAATATTTAATTCTAGAAAGATCAACTGTCTAGAGAGTGGAAAATGGATCCCAGAAGACAGAAGCCTGAGGTGAGAAATCATTTAGGAAGTTGTAGTATTCAGCCAAGGGAGAGACAAGGCCTCAGATTAAAGCTGCAGTAATAGTGAGGTAGAAGAGGAGAAAGTAACAGTGAAACTTTGGTGGAGTATCTGTAGAATTTGGTTACTTATGGGAGGTAAGGGGATGAGTACCTGGGCTGACTTCGGGATTTCTGTCTTGGATAGTCAGGTGGATGATGGATGAGATAAATTTTGGGCTAGCTGATACCTGTGCTATGTAAGTGAAGGTGTCAATGAGAAGATGAATGTAAGGTTCTGAGAGAGGGAAGTTTGGATTGGCAATATAGTCTAGTAGGCCACTGGCATATCCATTGTACATGAAGCCATAAAATGAATGAGATTACTCTAGGGAAGCAGTAAATGCATGAAAAGAAGAGGGCTTGGCCGGGCGTGGTGGCTCACACCTATAATCCCAGCACTTTGGGAGGCCGAAGCAGGTGGATTACGAGGTCAGGAGATCGAGACCATCCTGGTCAACATGGTGAAAACCCGTCTCTACTAAAAATACAAAAATTAGCTGGGCATAGTGGCACATGCCTGTAGTCCCAGCTACTCTAGAGGCTGAGGCAGGAGAATTGCTTGAACCAAGGAGGCCAACATTGCAGTAAGCCGAGATTGCACCATTGCACTCCAGCCTGGGCAAGAAGAGTGAAACTCTGTCTCAAAAAAAAAGAAAAGAAAAGAAAATAGGAGGGCTAAGGTCAAAGAACTGGTGAACACAACCAAAGAGCAGGCAAAGAAAGGAGAGCCAGCAAATAATAAGATGGAGCAGGCACATAGACCTGCGAGGAGACACAGCCTTTGAGTAAATTTCCTGATAGACAATACCCTCTAACTTCTGTGTTTCCGTCTGGTCCCATACCACCAAATAAAACTATAGCTTAAATTCTGGGTCAATATCCTCTCAAGTATTGTCTGAATAATTGTAATATTTTATTTCTATTCATTGGTTTCTAGATGAAAGTCTTCTCTGTTAGTGCATTTCTGCTAGAAACTGCATGAGAAAAAAAGTATAGTGAAAAGGAAACTCCCCTTCCTGAAATGTGCATTCAATTCCTTGGAATAGAGTCTCAAGGTCATGTTGCTACAGATTTAATGATCTGCCATTGTGTGGGCAAGGGTATAAATAATTTGTAAGAGTGCAAGTTAATACAACCATTTTGACTCAGATATTTCATCTCTATTAATTTATCCTATCACACAAAGTGTACAAAGATATTTGCATGTGGATATTTATTGTGACTTAAAAAACATCCAAGTGAGCCAGGTGCAGTGGCTCACGCCTGTAATCCCAGCACTTTGGGAGACCGAGGTGGGCAGATCATGAGGTCAAGAGATCAAGACCATCCTGGCCAAAAATGGTGAAACCTTTTATCTGAAAAAAAAAAAAAAAAACCCAAGTGAAAAGTTAAAAATAGCCCACATAGGCCAGGCGCGGGGTCTCACGCCTGTAATCCTAGCACTTTGGGAGGCCGAGATGGGTGGATCATCTGAGGTCAGGAGTTCAAGACCAGCCTGGCCATCATGGAGAAACCCTATCTTTGTAAATAAATTTTAAAAAAAGAAAAAAAAAATAGCCCACATAACTATCTACAGGAGACTGGTTAAGAAATCCCAGTATGTTCATTCACACAATAGAATACTGTACAGCCAATAAGAACAAGGTTAATCTGTGAGTACTGACATGAAAGGATATCCATGCTGTAGGGATGATATATTGTTAAATTTAAAAAGTAGGTTGTAGGCCATATATTTATATATATATATGTAAATATATATGGTGCATATATAATCCACTGAATCATTGAACAGATATTATTGAAGCAGGCACTATTCTGGGGATACATTAGTAAACAGGACAGAAAAAGTTCCTGTCTAATTGAGCTAATGTTCTAGTGGAGGTAAAATCAATAAAAGAGTAAACACACACACACATACACACACACACACGCACACAATTTTAGATACTAATACATGCCATGAAGGAAAATAAATCAAGGTAAGAAGCTGAAGAATAACTGGGTATTAAGAGTGGTTATGGGTAAGAGGATATTTTAAATAATTTGGTCAAGAAAAGGGTTCCTGGCTGGGTGTAGTGGCTCACGCCTGTAATCCTAGCACTCTGGGAGGCCAAGGTGGGCGGATCATGAGGTCAGGAGATCAAGACCATCCTGGCTAAGATGGTGAAGCCCAGTCTCTACTAAAAATATGAAAAAATGAGCTGGACATGGTGGCATGTGCCTGTAGTCCCAGCTAATTGGGAGTCTGAGGCAGGAGAATCGCTTGAACCCAGGAGGCAGAGGTTGCAGTGAGCCAAGATCCTGCCACTCCAACCTGGGTGACAGAGAGACACTCTGTCTCAAAAAAAAAAAAAGAAAGAAAAAAGTGTTTCTATGGAGAGAACATTTTAGCAGTGACCTGAATGAAATAAGGGAACATCTTAAGAGTTCTCCAGAGAAAAAAACTAACAGGGTGTGTATACATACACACACATAGAGATTGATTTCGGGGAATTGGCTAATGTGATTATGAGACTTAGAATGCTATGGTTTGGATATGGTTTATTTGTCCCTACCGAAACTCATGTTGAAATTTAATCCCAGCCAGGCACGGTGGCTCATGCCTGTAATCTCAACAGTTTGGGAGACCAAGGTGGGTGGATCACCTGAGGTCAGGAGTTCGAGACCAGCCTGACCAACCTGGAGAAATCCTGTCTCTACTGAAAATACAAAATTAGCTAGGCATGGTGGTACATGTCTGTAATCCCAGCTACTCGGGAAGCTGAGGCAGGGTAATCGCTTGAACCTGGGAGATGGAGGTTACAATGAGCTGAGTTAGCGCTATTGAACTCCCCCTGGGCAACAAGAGCGAAACTCTGTCTCAAAAAAAGAAAAGAAAAGAAAAGAAAAAAAGGGCCGGGCGTGGTGGCTCACGCCTGTAATCCAAGCACTTTGGAGGCCAAGGCGGGCGAATCACCTGAGGTCGGGAGTTCAAGACCAGCCTGACCAATATGGTGAAACCCCATCTTAAAAAAAAAAAAAGAAAGAAAGAAAGAAATTTGATCCTCCATGTGGTGGTGTTGGGAGGTGCCTAATGAGACATGTGTGGGATATGGAGGCTTTACCCTCATGGGTGTCTTGGTGCCATCCTCAAGGTAGTGAGTAAACTCTCACTCTGGTGAGACTGGATTAGTTCTTGCAGGAATAGATTCCTGAGAGAGTAAGTTGTTAATAAAGCCAGGATGCCCGTTGGGTTTTCTCTCTTTGCATACTTCCCCTTTGACCTTCTCTGCCAGATTATGATGCAGCACAGAAGCCCTTGCCAGAACCCAGAGCCATGACTTCGAACTTCCAAACCTGCAAAATTGTAGCTAAATAAATCTTTTTTTGTTTTGTTATGTTTTTTTGAGATGGAGTTTCACTCTTGTTGCCCAGGCTGGAGTGCAATGGTGTGATCTCAGCTCACTGCAACCTCCGCCTCCTAGGTTCAAGCAATTCTCCTGCCTCAGCCTCCCAAGTAGCTGGGACTACAGGCATGTACCACCATGCCCAGCTAATTTTTGTATTTTTAGTAGAGACGGGGTTTCACCATGTTGACCAGAATGGTCTTGATCTCTTGACCTAGTGATCCAACTGCCTCAGCCTCCCAAAGTGCTGGGATTATAGGCGTGAGCCACTGCGCCCGGCCGGTTTTGTTCTGTTTTAATAAATTACCTAGTCTCAACTGGGTGCAATGGTTCACACCTGTAATCCCAGCACTTTGGGAGGCCGAGGTGGGAGTATCACCTGAGGTTGGGAGTTAAAGACAAACCTGACCAACGTGGAGAAACCCTGTCTCTACTGAAAATACAAAAAAATTAGCCAGATGTGGTGGCACATGCCTGTTATCCCAGCTACTCAGGAGGCTGAGGCAAGAGGATCACTTGAACCCGGGAGGCAGAGGTTGCAGTGAGCTGAGATCGTGCCATCGCACTGTAGCCTAGGCAACAAGAGCGAAACTCTGTCTCAAAATAATAATAATAATAAATACATACATCCATAAACAAATAAATAAATAAATGACAAATTACCTAGTTTCAGGTACTCTTTTACAGCAACACATGGTAAGTGGACTAAGACACTTGGTAAGTCCAAAATCTGCAGTGTAGACCAGTAGGCTGGAGATTCAGGGAAGAGTTGTAGTTTCAGTCCAAACACAATCAGTTTGGCAGAATTCCTTTTTCCTTGGAAGAGGTCAGTCTTTGTTCTCTTAAGGCCTTTAACTAATTGAATGAGGGCTACCCACATTATGGAGGGTAATCTGCTTTACTCAAAGTCCACTAATGTAAATGTTAATCTCATCCAAAAACCCTTTCACAGAAACATCCAGAATAATGTTTGACCAAATATCTGTACACTGTGGCCCAGCCAAGTTTATATGTTAACCCTCACAGGTCCATCACTTGTCAGCTTGGTACCCACATGCATCTCCTTAAACCATACTTAACTTCCAAATAAAGACAATAACAAGTTTATACTTCCACCTGATATTACACAACTATTTCACATACAACTGAAAATGCGTCAACCCTTTCCCCAGAAGAGAATGCAAAGTCCTTTGGTAATATTTACTTGTCTCCTTGACAGCCTGTAATTTAAATAGTACCATGTAAAGTTAACAATATTTGCACAGTATGATATTGTCAATACATCCTATGTTACATAAGAGGATAAGAGAAAGAAGAAAACAAACTACATATTATCTGGATATAAATAACCAGTTTTTCCAGCATCACTGGTTGAAAAGACTTTCTTTTCCTCCATTGAATTGCATCGATACTTTGGTTGTAAATCAATTGACCATATAAGGGTGGTTCTGTTTCTGGACTCTCTATTCAGTTCAATGTATCAATTTATCTATTCTTATCCCAGTATTACACTATCTTGATTACAGTAGTTTTGTATAATAGGAAGTCTTGAAGTCAGGTATTGTGAGACCTCCAAGTTTGTTCTTATTTTTCAAGGTCATTTGGCTATTTTAGATCTTTTGCACTTTCATATAATTTTAAAAATCAGCTTGTCAACTTCTCTTTTTTTTTTTTTCCTTTTGAGACAGGGTCTCACTCTGTCACCCAGGCTGAGTGCAGTGGAGAGATCACAGCTCACTGCAGCCTTGACCTCTTGGGCTCAAGCAATCCTCCCTCCTCAGCCTCCTAAGTAGCTGGGACTTCAGGCACGCACCACCATACTCAGCTAACTTTTTTTGTAAAGACAGGGTCTTGCTATGTTGCCCAAGCTGGCCTCAAACTCCTGGGCTCAAGTAGTGCTCCTGTCTCAGTCTCCCAAAGTGTTAGGATTACAGGCCTGTACCTGGCGCAGGTTGTCAATGTCTATTTTTAAATAGCCTGTTGTGATTTTGATTAGGATTGAATTTAATCTGTGGGTCTATGGCCATACCACCCTGAACATGCTCAATCTTGTCTGAATTTAATCTGTGGATCAATTTGATGTTAAGTGACACCTTAACATTTTTTTGAGTCTTCCAATACATAAATGTGAACTGTGCCCCATTTATATAGGTCTTCTTTCTTTCTTTTTCTTTTCTTTTTTTTTTTTTTTGAGGCAGAGTCTCGCTCTCTCGCCAGGCTGGAGTACAGCAGCCCAATCTCGGCTCACTACAACCTCTACCTCCCAGGTTCAAGGGATTCTCCCGCCTCAGCCTCCCAAGTAGCTGGGACTACAAGGCATGAGCCACCACACCTGGCTATTTTTTGTATTTGTAGTAAAGATGGGATTTCACCATGTTGGCCAACTGGTCTCCATTTCTTGACCTTGTGATCCGCCTGCCTCCACCTCCCAAAGTGATGGGATTACAGGCATGAACCGCCACGCCTGGCCAGGTCTTCTTTAATTTCTCTCAGCAAAGTTTTGTAGTTTAAAGTGTAGATATCATACTCAACTTTTGTTGATACCCTAAAATTTTATTTTTGTCTGTAATCCCAGCTACTCAGGAGGCTGAGGCATGAGAATTGCTTGACCTTAGGAGGTAGAGGTTGCAGTGAGCTGAGGTTGTGCCACTGCACGGCAGCCTGGGTGACAGAGAGAGACTGTCTCAAAACAAAACAAAATTTGGCCCAGGGCTGTGGCTCACAGCTATAAATCCAGCAGTTCAGGAGGCTGAGGTGGGTGGATTACCTGAGATCAGGAGTTCAAGACCAGCCTTGCAAACATGGTGAAACGCTGCCTCCACTAAAAATACAAATATTAGGCTAGGCATAGTGGCTCACACCTGTAATCTCAGCATTTTGGGAGGCCGAGGGGAGTGGATCACCTGAGGTCAGCAGTTTGAGAGCAGCCTGGTCAACATGGTGAAATCCCGTCTCTTAAAAAAAAAAAATAGAGTTTCTGACATTATAAAGCTAAGACCAGATCTTGGAATTGGATGTCCTCACCAAGTCATGATGACCATGAAAGGCCCTGTCTGATCAGTAATATAGTCTAGATCTAGGCTGTAAACCTCATAACACCCGGGGCTATCTCTTTTTTGTTCTTCATTGCAGTACTGGCACTTAGCAGAGTGACTGGTCCAAAGTGGTATTTAATAAATAAGCCCAGTGCTTACAGCCTCAGAGACATGCCTCGTGGCTACCATTGCTGTGGCCACCTAAAAGGCTACGAATATTTCAGTGTCTCTTGGTAGCCAGTATGCTTTTGTCATTCATAAATATATATTGTATGGTCTATAGTAGCACTCACCTGGGAATCTGGAAAACTGGCTCTGCCATGATTTTGACTTTGTCCTCTGCTGTCTATGCCTATCATTCATTATGCCACAAAATATTTACTAAATACTTATTACCCAGTGTGCTAATGCTGAGGACACAATGCAGATATAACAGGACTTATTCTCTGCTGTCATGGCTCACTGGTCCACTGGGAGAAACCAGTTTACAGCAATTATAATACAGTGAGATGGCACTATACTAGAAGGAAGAATAGGATGCTTTGGGAGTACATAAAAGGCCCTGTTCTTATCCTGTGTACATGATTTGATGTGCCCCAATATGGTTCTTTCGTTTACCTTGTTCTGAAAGCACCACAGGTTTGCTCAATCCCTAACAGTTGCCTAGCTCTTCAAATGTTATTTTGGCCTCCTTGACTGCACCCACTTCCTGGGTATTTAACATTTGACTGTCCAGATTAAGCTTTCTGGCTGTGCATGATGCTAGGCCAAGGAAGGCCGGCTAGAGTAACAATTACTGATCATATCCTCAAGATGGCAGCATTGTATATTCATTAAGATCATGATGCGTCATGGGTCCATGAACATACCTTGCTGTGCCATACTATGGGATCTATTAAGAGGACATCTGGCTTTTTTGTTTTTTGTTTTTGAGATGAAGTTTCGCTCTTGTTCCCCAGGCTGGAGTGCAATCTTGGCTCATTGCAACCTCCACCTCCCAGGTTCAAGCAATTCTCCTGCCTCAGCCTCCCGAGTAGCTGGGATTACAGGCGTGTGCCACCACTCCTGGCTAATTTTGTATTTTTAATACAGACGGGGTTTCTCCATGTTGGTCAGGCTGGTCTCGAACTCCCGACCTCAGGTGATCCACCCCCCTCGGCCTCCCAAAGTGTTGGGATTACAGGTGTAAGCCACCGCACCCAGCGGGGGAGGATGTCTGTTTTTTCATCCTCCCTTAATCTTGAAGAGACAAGCAGTTTCCTTCCCAGGGTATTTTGCAGTCCTGAGATGCATGGACTGCAGAAATGAAAAAGCAGGTTCTTTGGAGTAAGAAAAATTTGAGTTCAAGTACAGATGCACCGCTGACTCATTTAGTGCATTTGGGCAAGTTAAGTAAGATCTCTGGACTTAAGTTGCCCTATCTAAAATTTAAAACAATGCAATTATTTTCCCAATAAATTTTTTTATGACGTAAGTTAACATAGGTAAGACTAATATTGTATAAAGCACTGTATAAATATTAAAGCAGTTTTAATATTTATAATATTTAATATTTGGGAGGCTGAGGCAGGTGGATTGCTTGAGTCCAGGGGTTTGAGACCAGCCTGGTCAACACGGTGAAACCCTGTCTGTCTCTACTAGAAATACAAAAATTAGCCAGGCGTGTTAGTGCATGCCTGTAATTCCAGCTACGCAGGAGGTTGAGGCATGAAAATTGCTTGAATCCAGGAGGCGGAGGCTGCAGTGAGCCAAGATCGCATCACTGCACTCCAGCTTAGCTGACAGAGTGAGACTCTGTCTCAAAACAAAACAAAAAAAAACTTTAAAGTAATTATTACCTATGCATGGGAAAAATCAGTCAGGGTAGATGAAAACTCAAACTCAATATCTTCATGTTGATTAAAAGAAAGATTCTAAAACCTTTACAATAGTCTAGAATTTTTGATTTCTGTTTCCTATGACACATCTGAAAGTCTACAGTGACAACCTTGTCAGAAGAAATCTTCTACACGAAGATATCAGAAGTGGTAGTGTCATAGTTGTTACACTTTATTTTTGGCTTTGGACAATAATTGTGAAGTTTCTATTTCAGCTGAAAGCTTGTCTCCCTCCCCCAGGAAGGTTAGAGAAAGTCACCTTTGGCTTGAATTGCCTAATAATAACAGCAGCAGGGTATATTTCTAAGAGGTTTATGGCCTAAACAAAGTGCTCTCCCATATCCTACATCAACTAGGGCAGAAGCTATAGCAATCAATGATACAGTGTAGGACAAAAAAAAAAAAAAAAACAGGCTAAGAAGGATGATGGAATTTGAAATTCTAATCATCAAAAGATGGCTTCCACACAGGTTAGAGGGGGCTAGAAGGTAAGTAGAATGTCTTATCATTTGCCTGGCCTACAGAACACACACAAAGAAGCAAGATTTAGGATCTCAGACCAGGTTCGGAGTCTGACAGGAAGCAAGAAGGGTGTAGAAAGGCTGGTCGGTAGCTAAGGTTTAAATAGGTCAGTTAGCTTTAGAATCTGATCAGGAAAGGCAGAAGAAATAAGAACTGATGAGGAGGAATAAGCAGCATTGTCTAGGAAGGATGGCTGGTGGGGACAGGAAGACAGAGGTGAGTAACTGGGATTACTGGACCAAGGAACCAGAGAGCACACCAGGAACAACTAGATTTGAGATTCAGACACGATGAAGATGGGTTCTGGCTCTCAAAACTGTGGGAGTTCAGGCACAGCTGGAAATCAGACCGTGAAGGAACACCAAGAGGTGAATTGAGATTCATTGAGCTGCAGATAAACTGGGTAAACGAGCTAAGTGGGGAGGGGGATGATTTAAGTCAAATGTAGGCCTACTTAGGTAGTCCCTGCTACTTTACTCCCCATTCAGATCTAGAACAGGCAATAAGCTCTGGACAGGACATATTCCCTGTAAAAGTTAACAGGCATACATCGTAGAACAGTAGTGTGGAATGTAAGGAATTCTTCTCAAAACCTGCTGTTCTTGGGTAAGCGTCAGCTTCCTCACATATACGATGGATGCAGCAATAGCTGCTATTACCTAACTCTTATACTGGCCAGGAAAAGCGCAAGTTAGTGCATCACAAAATACTCAATGAACTATACAGGGCCACATAAATACAAATTGACTTTTTATGCTTTGTGGATTAGGGCCCTAAAACCCAGAGTTCTTTTTTTGCCCAAAGTTCTTATTTTGCCTACTCAGGGCTCTGGCTTTGTTCACTGCAGAAAGTCTTTTTGCAGTGGTGTTGGGCTTAGCCAGGATGAAATGGAGCAGTTAGTTCATTTTCTGAGATAAGTATCAGTGCTTCCTGGAATTAGCATGGAGAGTTAAGAGTTAACAGGATGTGTTCTTAGGACCAGCTCTCCTCAGGAATGGCAACTCAAGCATCTTCCAAATTTAGTCTCACAAAGGAGAGTTAGATTACTATAGTGAGTAATAATGAGTCACGAGGAGCACAGTTTCATGTCCTTGCTAATGAACAATGCAGAGGAAGAGAACAGGGGCTGAGAAAAGAAAGGGACATAGAAATTGCAGAAACTCCAAAATACTGTAAAATCCTTCCAAGTAAAATAGCTAACACAAATATTCCAAAATGCCACATATGACAGCACATTTCCAGGAATTAATGGTTGTTGTGATTAAAATAGAAAATTTAAAATACAATTTGATTATCTAAATATTGCCAGGACAGACTGATTAGAATAAGATAATGGGAGTGGGATAGGAAACGCAGGTGAAATGCAGCATTTAGTCTTTTTTTGTGCCTCAAGTCTTGGCCTTATCAGTAACATTTTCAATGAGTAGCTGGAACATTGATGACTTGAATTTCCTCCCTGTCAGGACATATCTCTGGCATTGTATATATTACACTGCAAAGTGTTCATTGCAGACAAATGAGTTAAAGCCTCAGGCATTATTTCACAGTAACTTCTTGCCAAGAATAAGACTATGTTGAAGAGTAAAAGTCATTTTGTGTTTTCCCTTTATGAAAATCTATGCAAGGACTTTTCAGACTAAAAGATTTACAGAGGTCATGTAAGTAATGCCCCTCCCCCACCCTCAGTGAAAGCTATACTGAAAACTAAGGTATAATTATTGCCTTTCTTAAATATTTTAGAAAGAAAGCTACTTCCCAATCTCTTCTTCTTCTTCTTCTTCTTCTTCTTCTTCTTCCTTTTTAATAGATACGGGATCTCACTAAGTAGTCCAGGTCCATCTCGAACTCCTGAGCTCTAGCAATCCTCCTACCTTGGCCTCCCAAAGTGCTAGGATTACAGGCCTGAGCCACCTTGCCCAGCCTCTAATCTCTTCTAATTTGGGAGTGTCTTCTAATTTCTTTCTTTCTTTCTTTTTTTTTTAAATAGAAATAGAGACGAGGTTTCACCGTGTTGGCCAAGCAGATCTCGAACTCCTGACCTCAAGTGATCCACCTGCCTCAGCCTCCCAAAGTGCTGGGATTACAGGCATGAGCCACTGCACCCGGCCTCTTTTTTTTTTTTTTTTGAGACGGAGTCTCACTCTGTTGCTCAGGCTGGAGTGCACTGGTGCAATCTTGGCTTACTGCAACCTCTACCTCCCAGGTTCAAGCAATTCTCCTGCCTTAGTCACCCAAGTAGCTGGGATTAGAGGTGCGCACCACCACCCCAGCTAATTTCTACATTTTTAGTAGAGACAGGGTTTCACCATATTGGCCAGGCTGGTCTGGAATTCCTGACCTCATGATCCACCTGCCCCGGCCTCCCAAAGTGCTGGGATTACAGGCATGAACCACCGTGCCCGGCCTGAGTATCTTCTAATTTCTAACTACCTATCAATTGCTATATTTCACGGTTAGAGAATCTAATTTTCCTAACACTTTTAAGTATTAAGGAGTACAGGTCAAGATCTGCCTGTGAGAATTTTACATTTTATCTGAATTGTAAGAAGCTGTAAAAGAAAAAGAGTATGTTAGTTTCTTCCTTCTACTTCAAAATATAGGAGTCATCTTCAGTAAACAGCACAGTTTTATTTTTATTTTTATTTTCTTTGAAAGTACAGATAGGGTTTTACAATACTGCCCAGGCTGGTCTCAAACTACTGAGCTCAAGTCATCCACCTGCCTCAGCCGCCCAAAGTGTTGGGATTACAGACATGAGCCACCGCATCCAGCCAATAGCACATTATTTTCAAAGCAATCTTAAAATCTGACTTCTTTTTTAAAAAATTACAACATTGAAGGCCAGGAAAATATTTAAGGTAGAGTGACAATTAAATTTAGATTTTCTGACTAAGGTCAGGATAACATTTTCTTTTTTTTGTTTTTTAGAGATGGGGTTTCACTATGTTGGCCAGGCTGGTCTCAAACTCCTGACCTCAGGTGATCCGCCCACCTCAGCCTCCCAAAGTGCTGGGATTACAGGCATGAGCCACCACGCCCAGCCCAGGATAACATTTTCTTACATCATTTAACCTGTCCCTTAAATATGCAACTAAAAGGAAAATTTGGTTTCTCTCTCTTTTTTTTTTTTTTTTTGAGATGGAGCCTCACTCTGTTTCCCAGGCTGGAATACAGTGGTGTGATCTCGACTCACAACCTCTGCTTCCCAAGTTCAAGCTATTCTCCTGCCCAGCCTCCTGAGTAGCTGGGACTACAGGCATGCACCACCATGCCAGGCTAATTTTTGTATTTTCAGTAGAGACAGGGTTTCACTATGTTGGCCAGGCTGGTCTCGAACTCCTGACCTTGTGATCTGCCTGCCTTGGCCTCTCAAAGAGCTGGGATTACAGGTATGAGCCACTGTGCCTGGCCCCAATTTGGTTTCTCTTCTTCCACTCCAAACTAGTTTTTTTTCTTTTTCTTTTTTCCATTTTTTAAAGGAAGTCCACCTGTAGTTCTTTTTTTTCTTTTTCTTTTTTTCTTTTCCAAACTCGTTTTTTTTCTTTTTTGAGACAGAGTTTCACTTTTGTTACCCAGCCTGGAGTGCAATGGTGCGATCTCAGCTCACTGCAACCTCCGCTTCCTGGGTTCAGGCAATTCTCCTGCCTCAGCCTCCTGAGTAGCTGGGATTACAGGCACGCGCCACCATGCCCAGCTAATTTTTTTGTATTTTTAGTAGAGATGAGGTTTCACCATGTTGACCAGGAGGGTCTTGATTTCTTGACCTTTTGATCCACTCGCCTCGGCCTCCCAAAGTGCTGGGATTACAGGCGTGAGCCACTGCGCCCAGCATGTGTCTTGTTAGCTATGTCATAAAACAGACATTGTCGGGGGGTAGGGGAAGCCAAAAAAAAAAAAAAAAAACAGACATTTTCAATAGCATAAACACATCCTTGCAAACAACATACTTGCAAAATTCTTGAGATTTTGAAATTCAAGGGAGAGAGAGAATAGGGGAATTGCACAATTAAATTTATTGAGTTTTAGGGCAATATACTGGTTAGAAAAAAAACCTAACAATCTCTTTAAGTCTATAAAGATAAGTTTAAGGGAAAAGATTGATAGTCCACGAATATGTGTTTAATCACACAAACCATATCAAAACACAACTGGAAATTGTTGTTTATGATACAAGGAATTTTAAGAAGAGTAGCCATTTGTAGAAATATATCCTAATCAATTAATTTTAAATGCCAGCAAAGATTTAGCTACAGGAATATTCATTATAGCATGTTTGTTTATATTAGCAAAAGTTTCGAAACAACCAGAATACTCAACTAGAATTGGTTAGCTGTTGTTCCATCAACATAATTTATATTTAACATATGGACACTAAAAATGATATTTTAGAAAATTATATGGAAAAAGGTCTCCAACAAACCATCACATAAAAAACAGATCTCAAAACAAAACATGCACCATGACCAGTTTTTCCAAATTTTAAGAAACAAAAAATAAAATACATACATACATTTTTTAGAACAGGGTCTTGCTCTGTCACCCAGGCTAGAGTGCAGTGAGGTGATATGCAGATATACTAATACACATACACATATACACATATGCACAGAAAAACAAAACCCTGGACATTTATACAGCAAAATGTTAACATTTGGTGATTATCTCTGAGATTTTTGTTTGTTTCCGATTTAACTAAATTTTCTAAATGTTTCATATATGTCACATTTATAAGAAAAAAGTAAATATTTTATGCATATATAAATATTTTTTGCCCACCTGCAACTATCTTGATTGAGATATATATATATATTTTGTTTGTTTGTTTGTTTTAAAGATCACTGGGTAATCAGGTTGGGCCCAATGGCTCACGCCTGTAATCCCAGCACTTTGGGAGGCCAAGGCAGGTGGATCACCTGAGGTCAGGAGTTCAAGACCAGCCTGGCCAACATGGCAAAACCCCATCTCTACTAAAAACATAATAATTAGCCAGATGTGGTGGCAGGCACCTGCAATCCTAGCTACTCAGGGGCTGAGGCAGGAGAACCCAGGAGGCAGAGGTTGCAGTGAGCCAAGATTGCGCCACTGTACACCAGCCTGGGCGACAAGAGCAAGACTCCATCTCCAATAAATAAATAAATAAAATAAAACAAAACAAAATCAAATAAAAATCAGCCAGACGCGGTGGCTCACTCCTGTAATCCCCGCACTTTGGGAAGCCAAGGTGGGCGGATCACGAGGTCAGGAATTCGAGACCAGCCTGGCCAACATAGTGAAACACTGTCTCTACTAAAAATACAAAAATTAGCTGGGTATGGTGGTACACACCTGTAGTCCCAGCTACTCGGGAGGTGAGGCAGGAAAATCGCTTGAACACGGGAGGCAGAAGTTGGAGTGAGTGGAGATTGTGCCACTGCACTCCAGCCTGGGCAATGGAGCAAGGCTTCGTTTAAAAAAAAAAAACATCATTGGGTAGTAATCATATAGAACTTACCAATCTTTAGAATCTAGAAGCTATATGAATCAAAAGAATAAATTTATTCAAAGAATAACATTAATTGAAATAAATTTATGGTTAATGAGGTCATAAAAAGTAAGAAATATATGCAGAATGTCTCAAATGTGTTTGAAGTTGCTAACTGCTGAAGCTAAAGCAACTCCTCCTAGATAAGAGGCTAAAGCAACTCCATCTTAGGCCAGGTGCACTGGCACATGCCTGTGGTCCCATCTACTTAGGAGGCTGAGGTTGAGGCTTGCTTGAGTTTGGGAGGTCAAGGCTGCAGTGAGCCATGATCAGCCCACAGCACTCAGCATGGGCGTCAGAGTGAGACCATGTCCCAGATAAATAAATAAATAAATAAATAAAGCAACTCCATCTTAGAAACTAAGCCACCATTTTGGTTTAATTAATTAACTGCAGTTCCAGGAAAGCCTTGAAAATTCCTAGTTTATCTCTTGTTACTCGTGTAACAGCAGTATAAATACTACCCTTAGGTCAAACCACCTTGATGTTATCCGCTTCAATTGCCCTACAGGTCATATCTGAACCACTCCTTTTCCTGTGGTATATAAGCCCTGGGTCTAGGGAGTATATGGCATGGGGATCCACCATCTTGTCTTCTGTTCATTGAATTCAATGACTTCTGTTCCTAAGTCCCTATTAAAGGTTTCTTTCTAATCTTAAGCATCTCAACTTCCTCAGACTTTGGGGTATGTTTGCACAGACCTGGCCAGCGCAAAACACTATCGTAGATGCAGTGATCCACTTTCACAAAACCCCATGGACAATGCAGAGGAAGAGAACAGGGACTGAGAAAAGAAAGGGATAGAAATGGCATCACTAGGCTGGGTGTGGTGGCTCACGCCTGTAATCCTAGCACTTTGGGAGGCCGAGGTGGGTGGATCACCTGAGGTCAAGAGTTCAAGACCAGCCTGGCCATCATGGTGAAACCCCATCTTTAAGAAAAAAAAGAAAAGAAAAGAAATGGCATCACTATCCATGACTGAAAAACAGGCTGAATGGATTATCACTCTGACCCAACTGCACCTTTTGTTTTTTTTTTTAAGATGGGGTTTCACCATGTTGACCAGGCTGGTCTCGAACTCCTGACCTCAAGTGATCCACCCACCTCAGCCTCCCAAAGTGCTGGGATTAGAGGTGTGAGCCACCATGCCCGGTCCGACTGCACATTTCTAATGTCTTCATGTTTTCAATCACTCCATGGACTCCCTTATCGGATATTGATTATGCACAGGACTGTGTAAGAGTTAAACAACACCTGAGGCTGGTGGCTTTTGCCTGTAATCCCAGCATTTTGGGAGGCTGAGGCAGGCAGATCATCTGAGGTCAGGAGTTTGAGACCAGCCTGGCCCACATGGAAAAACCCTATCTCTACTAAAAATATAAAAATTATGGCTTATGCCTGTAATCCCAGCACTTTGGGAGGCCGAGACAGGTGGATCACCTGAGGTCAGGGGTTCGAAACCAGACTGGCCAAAGTGGCAAAACCCTGTCTCTACTAAACTTAGAAAATTAGCTGGGCATGGTGGTGCATGCCTATAATACCAGCTACTCAGGACGCTGAGGCAGGAGAATCATTTGAACCTGGGAGGCAGAGGTTGCAGTAAGCTAAGATCATGCCACTGCACTCCAGCCATGGTGATAAAGACTACATCTCATAATAAATAAATAAATAAAAATAAACAACACCAGAGACACTGACGTCTTATAAGGCATTCCATTTTTCTACTTACTTGCACCAAACAATTCTAGAGATTAGCAGGTTACCCTTCTTTTTTTTTTTTTTTTTTGAGACGAAGTCTCACTCTGTTGCCCAGGCTGGAGTGCAGTGGCATGATCTTGGCTCACTACAACCTCCTGTCTCCCTGGTTCAAGTGATTCTCCTGCCTCAGCCTCCTGAGTAGCTGGGATTACAGGTGCCCACTACCACGCATGGCCAATTTCTATATTTTTAGTAGAGACAGGGTTTCACCATGTTGGCCAGGCTGGTCTCGAACTCCTGACCTCAGGCAACCTACCCACCTCAGCCTCCCAAAGTGCTGGGATTACAGGCACAAGCCACTGTGCCTGGCCCCTACCCTTCTGTTGTTAACATCCATCTAGACTTCTTGTGCTTGTCTCTATCATTTTACTCAAAGCAAGCTCTGGCTACCAGTGATCCTTCCTTGAGTAAACATTATGGCTTAGACTGGGTGCAGTGGCTCAAACCTGTACTCCCAGCACTTTGGGAGGTTGAGGTGGGCGGATTGCTTGAGGTCAGGAGTTTGAGACCAGCCTGGCTAACATGGTGAAACCCCGTTTCTACTAAAAACACCAAAAAATTAGCCAGGCGTGATGGTGCGCACCTGTAGTCCCAGCTACTTGGGAGGCTGAGGCAGAAGAATTGCTTCAACCCAGGAGGCAGAGGTTTCAATGAGCCAAGATCGCGTCATTGCACTTCAGCATGGGTGACAGAGCGAGACTCAGTCTCAAAAACAACAACAAAACACTGTGGCTTAAAAAAAATGGTTTTTGTTTTTATTATTTACAAACATTTTTGTAGAGATGGGGGTCTCACTGTTGCCCAGGCTGGTCTTGAACTCCTGGCCTCAAGCAATCCTCCTGTCTCAGCCTCCCAGAGTGCTGGGATTATTGGCATGAGCCAACACACCCAGCAAAAAAAAAAATTCATCTTGAGTTCTCTATGAACACGGAAGTAATCCCTGGGATATGACTGTCCTAACTTGTGTTCTACTCTTTCCTTTTTATCTTTCTTTTGGTAGTAGTTGTGGCTCTAGTCCTGTCTTTGCCACTAAGATCTCTACGATCTTGGGCAAGCCACTTTGTCTTACTGGCACACAACTAATATGTATGAAAGTACTCTATGGCGGGCGTGGTGGCTCACGCCTGTAATCTCAGCACTTTGGGAGGCTGAGGTGGGTGGATCACCTGAGGAGTTCAAGACCAGCCTGGTCAACACGGTGAAACCCTGTCTTTAAAAAAAAAAAAAAAAAGTACTCTAAATTGCAGGCTGGGCATAGTGGTTCATGCCTGTAATCCTAGCGGTTTGGGAGGATGAGGCATGAGGATCACTTGAGTCCAGGAGTTCAAGACCAACCTGGCCAACAAGGCAAGATGCCATTTCTACAAAAACTTAAAAAAAAAAAAAAAGCCGGGTGCAGTGCCTCATGTCCATAATCCCAGCACTTTGAGAGGCCGAGGCTGGGGGACAACCTGAGGTCAGGAGTTCAACTCCATATGGTGAAACCCCATCTCTACTAAAAATACAAAAATTAGCCCGCGTGGTGGCAGGCGCCTGTAATCCCAGCTACTCTGGAGGCTAAGGCAGGAGAATCACTTGAACCCAGGATGTGGAGATTGCAGTGACCTGAGATTGAGCCATTGCACTCTAGCCTGGTGGACAAGAGCAAGACTGAGTCTTAAAAAAAAAAAATTAGCCAGTCACAGTGGTGCCTGTGTATAGTCCTAGCTACTGGGGAAGCTTGAGGCAGGGGGATTGCTTGAGCCCAGGAGGTCCAGACTATAGTGAGCTATGGTGGTGCCATTGTACTCTAGCCTGGGTGACAGAGTGAGATTTTGACTCTAAAAAACAAAAATAAAAATAAAAATAATAAATTGCAAAGCATTAAAAAATACAATTATTATTATTGAACTAGGTGATCTCTATATTTCACTCAAGGTCTAAAATTTTTATTCTACACTTTTGATATTTTTAGTGAATTCATCTGATCTAGGAGCCAGAAATTGCTATTTCATACATTATTTTTATTTATTATTATTTTTGAGATGGAGTCTTACATTGTCACCCAGGCTGGAGTGCAGTGGCATGATCTCAACTCATGCAACCTCTGCCTCCCAGGTTGAAGCCATTCTGCTTCAGCCTCCCAGGCAGCTGGACTACAGGTGCGTGTCACCACACCCAGCTAATTTTTGTATTTTTTTAAATAATTTTTTTCTTTTTTTAAAGAGACGGGGTCTCACTATGTTGTCCAGGCTGGAGTGCAGTGGCTAGTCACAGGCGCGATCCCACTACTGATCAGCACGGGAGTTTTGACCTGCTCCGTTTCCGACCTGGGCCGGTTCACCCCTTCTTAGGCAACCTGGTGGTTCCCCGCTCCTGGGAGGTCACCATATTGATGCCGAAATTAGTGTGGACACCCCATCGGCATAGTGCACTACAGCCCAGAACTCCTAAGCTCAAGCGATCCTCCCACCTCAGCCTCCCGAGTAGCTAGGACTACAGACACACGCCACCTCGCCTGGCTAAATTTTGTATTTTTAGTAGAGAGGGGGTTTCAGCATGTTGGCCAGGATAGTCTCGATCTCTTGACCTCAGGTGATGTGCCCACCTAGGCCTCCCAAAGTACTGGGATTACAGGCATGATCCACTGCCCCCGGCCCTATTTGGTACATTTAAAAGACTCCTTTCATTATACCAAAGCTGCTGCTGATTCAGTAAGTACAGAGTGATTTGTGACTTTAATAGCAACACCAAAAACAGGTATTCTTCAGTCTCTTAGGATGAAAGTTAGTGCAAATGATACATGACTTTAAGGAGAAGGCTGAGTCATAGCTAACACCTGAGGACTTTATTTTCTATGTTAAAAATTTTTTTTTTGCTGTTCTTAAATCCAATAAATTTAAATCTTAAGAAACTGAAATCATATTTGAAAAGGCTATAGCCGGCTGGGCATGGTGGCTCATGCCTGTAATCCCAGCACTTTGGGACGCCGAAGTGGGCAGATCACCTGAAGTCAGGAGTTCAAGACCAGCCTGGGTAACATGGTGAAGCCCCATCTCTACTAAAAATACAAAAATTAGCGCAGCGTGGTGGCAGGCACCTCTATTCCAGCTACTCAGGAGGCTGAGGCAGGAGAACTGCTTGAACCCAGGAGGCGGAGGTTGCAGTGAGCTGAGGTCATGCCATCGCACTCCAGCCTGGGCAACAAGAGGAAAACTGGTCTCAAAAGAAAAAAATGAAGAAAAAAAAAGAAAAGAAAAGGCTATAGCCACTCACATTTCATTTTTGAACATTTTGCTGGACACTGTTAGTGCTGGAACAGTGACTATAGCTAGAAGGCAGGAAACAAAGGAGGATTCATACCTTATATAAAAAATTATAGACTTTCTGGGTTAAAGGGTTTCTAAAAGTCATTTAGACCAGTACAATTTCATGGGCTTACAGAAGTTCTGAAAAAAACAAAAAGGCGAGGAAGATCAAACATACAAGTATCATTCATTCATTCATTTATTGAGACAAGGTTTCGCTCTGTTGCTCAGACTGGAATGCCATGGTTTGATCATAGCGCACAGCAGCCTGGAACTCCTGGCCTCAAGCGATCCTCCTGCCTTGGCCTCCAAAGTGTTGGGATTACATGCTTGAACCACCGTATGCAGCTTTTTATTTTTTTTGAGACAAAGTCTTGCTCTCTCATCCAGGCTGGAGTGCAATGGCACAATCTCGGCTCACTGCAACCTCTGCCTCCCAGGTTTTTTTTTTTTTTTTTTTTAAAGACGGGGTTTCACCCTGTTGGTCAGACTGGTCTTGAACTCCTGACCTCAGGTGATCCGCCCGCCTTGGCCTCCAAAGTGCTTGGATTACAGTCGTGAGCCACCACGCCCGGCCTGCCTCCCAGGTTTAAGTGATTCTTCTGCCTCAGCCTCCCAGGTAGCTGGGATTACAGGCACACGTCACCATACTCAACTAATTTTTTGTATTTTTAGTAGAGACAGGGTTTTACCATGTTGGCCAGGCTGGTCTCGAACTCATTACCTCAGGTGATCTACTTGCCTTGGCCTCCCAAAGTGCTGGGATTTCAGGCATGACCCACTGACCTGGCTTCAATTTTTAACCAAGCAAGAAAACATAAAAAAAAAAAAAAATCATCTACCATCAGCATCATTTTATAAAATAGCATTTTTTGCTGGGCGCGGTGGCTCACACCTGTAATCCCAGCACTTTGGGAGGCCGAGGTGGGTGGATCACAGGTCAAGAGATCGAGACCATCCTGGTCAACATGGTGAAACCCCGTCTCTACTAAAAATACAAAAAATTAGCTGGGCATGGTGGAGCGTGCCTGTAATCCCAGCTACTCAGGAGGCTGAGGCAGGAGAATTGCCTGAACCCAGGAGGCGGAGGTTGCGGTGAGCCGAGATCGCACCATTGCACTCCAGCCTGGGTAACAAGAGCGAAACTCCGTCTCAAAAAAAAAAAAAATATAGCATTTTTTTTTTTGAGATGGAATTTTGTTCTTGTTGCCCAGGCTGGATTGCAATGGCGCGATCTCGGCTCACTGCAACCTCTGCTTCCCGGCTTCAAGTGATTCTCCTGCCTCAGCCTCCCGAGTAGCTGTGATTGCAGGTGCCTACCACTATGCCTGGCTAATTTTTTTGTATTTTTAGTAGAGGCAGGGTTTCACCATGTTGGCCAGGCTGGTCTTGAACTACTGGCCTCAAGCAATCCGCCCGCCTCGGCCTCCCAAAGTGCTGGGATTACAAGTGTGAGCTGCTTCACTAGGCAAAAGAGCATTTTAACGACACATATGTGAGAAGACTAAATCTCAGAAAAAAATACAATGTGAAATCAGATTAAATGAGAGAGGTATTGCTTACTTTTCTCACGTCCGCAAGGAAAACTTTGTTAGTCACTTGCACACAGACCTTTGGGAATCACTAATTGAGACCACTCCATGCCCACCCTTGCCCTGCCCTCCCTTCATTGAGCATTTTTATCACTACACCAAAATATCGATCTAAATGTATACCTCATTCCCTTGTGGAGAATTCCTGAAGCTGAGGAATCCATTGAACTTTGGATGACTGTGATAGAAAATTAGCAGAATAGTGGCGATCTCTGGAAAACTCAAGATGCTTAAACTGGGCTTTTTTTTTTTTGAGATGAGTTTTGCTTTTGTTGCCCAGGGACCAGGCTGGAGTATAATGGTGTGATCTCGGCTCACCACAACCTTTGCTTCTCAGGTTCAAGCGATTCTCCTGCCTTAGCCCCCTGAGTAGCTGGGATTACAGGCATGTGCCACCACACTCAGCTAATTTTGTATTTTTAGTAGAGACAGTTTCTACATGTTGGTCAGGCTAGTCCTGAACTCCTGACCTCAGGTGATCCACCTGCTTAGGCTTCCCAAAGTGCTGGGATTACAGGTGTGAGCCACCACACCTGGCCATATTTGACTTTTTTTTTTTTTTAATTTTAGATCAGAGTTTAACAGCAGATTTTAACTTAGTCAAAACATGCTTTCGAGTCACCAAAGGTGAATGATGTCCAATAGTACTAATTTGGGAGTTGGGTACCCCAGGTGTTGGTTGTGCTTTAAAACTTCATGCTAAACCTTAGGGGAAGTCTCTTCCACTCTCTTCAATTACGATCTCTTCCAAGATGAACCCTATTACTAATTACCTGATTAGCTTTCAAAGTTGCAGTTAAAATACTTCACATTTTTTTCCATTTCTATTTAATAATATTTTTTTTGAGACAGGGTCTCTCTGTTGCCCAGGTTGAAAGTGCAGTGGCATGATCGACGCTCACCACAACCTCTGTCTCCCGGGTTCAAGCGATTCTCAGCCTCCCGAGAAGCTGGGTTTACAAGTGTGTGCCACCACACATGGCTGATTTTTGTATTTTTAGTAGAGATGGGGTTTCACCATGTTGTCCAGCTAGTCTTGAACTCTGACCTCAGGTGATCCATCCACCTTGGCCTCCCAAAGTGCTGGAATTACAGGCGTGAGCCACCACGCCTGGCCATCAAATTTTGTAAAACAATATGTGGTCAAGATTTCACTCTCTGATCGATTTTTAGTAAAAAACAAAAAAATTACCGTGTAGTTTGTTTTGTTTTTGAGACGCAGTCTTACTCTGTCGCCCAGGCTGGAGTGCAGAGGAGTGATCTTGGCTCACTGCAACCTCCACCTCCCAAATTCAAGCGATTCTCCTCTTTCAACCTCCCGAGTAGCTAGGACTACAGGCGCCTGCCAACACGCCCAGCTAATTTTTGTGTGTGTATATATATTTGAGACGGAGTTTCGCTCTTGTTACCCAGGCTGGAGTGCAATGGCGCGATCTCGGTTCACCGCAACCTCCGCCTCCTGGGTTCAGGCAATTCTCTTGCCTCAGCCTCCCGAGTAGCTGGGATTACAGGCACGCGCCACCATGCCCAGCTAATTTTTTGTATTTTTAGTAGAGACGGGGTTTCACCATGTTGGCCAGGATAGTCTTGATCTCTTGACCTCGTGATACCCCCGCCTCGGCTTCCCAAAGTGTTGGGATTACAGGCGTGAGCCACCGTTCCCCTGGCTACCGTGTGGTTTTAAATGTTGTAAATTATGTTTTGTAATAGTTACCTCTGCTGTGTGTTCAGGTTAATATTGAGGTTTGCGATATGACCAACATGATTCTTTTTTTTTTTTTTTTTTTTTTTTTTGTGGGATTGGGAGGAGGGCTAGGACAGTTTTTTCACTCTTGTTAATTTTCTGTTGATTCCACCTATCACTAATCTTCATTATGGCAAGATACCCGGTTTTCTTATGAAGATCAAATGTGGTAGTGGGGCAATAATGCAAAGACATAGGACGGCAGGAGGATTCCGGCTTCTTTTTTCCCCTCCTGAGGAAAGAGGGTTTCTAACACTCCGTAGTAGAGAAGACAATTCTATTTATGAAGGGTAATTGGCTCTGCTACAACCGAGAGCCCTGAACGATTCCATCAGCCCGATATGCGGGCTGCTTTTCTCTTCTTCTCCACCAGAGGCGATAGCCTCTTTCCAAACAGAAACTTGGTTGCAATAAGCTGGTCGGGGGAGCGGCCAGAAAAAAGATCAAAGGTTAAAAACCGCCTGAAACAGGCCGGGCGCGGTGGCTCACGCCTATAATCCCACCACTTTGGGAGGCCGAGGCGGGTGGATCACGAGATCAAGAGATCGAGACCATCCTGGTCAAAACGGTGAAATCCTGTCTCTATGTAGTCCCAGCTACTCGGGAGGCTGAGGCAGGAGAATTGCTTGAACCCAGGAGGCGGAGGTTGCGGTGAGCTGAGATCGCGCTATTGCACTCCAGCCTGGGTAACAAGAGTGAAACTACGTCTCAAAAAAAAAAACAACCCTCCTGAAACAAAGAGCAAAGGTCTATACCCAACTCCTAAGGAGGCCTGAAGCTTTCATCTATTACGAAACGGGAAGGTGACTCCTCCCTGATATCGGCTTCCAGAGACCGGGCGGGACCGCGGTGAGTAACAGGCATCACCGGCTGAGCCGCCGCCGACAGGAAGTGGAAGAGAGCCTGGGGCTGGGTGAGTACCGGCCGCAGCACGCCTGCGCAGTCAGCAGGAGTTACAGTGCTCATGCGCAGCTGGGCGGTGACGGGGTGACGCTTGGAGCGTGGGCCGCGACTCTCACGGATCCGGTTCCGCCCTCCGTCTGGCTGCAGATCCTCCGGAGCGAGCGCCCGAGATCCCTTTCCCAGAGTGCTCTGCGCCGTGAAGAAGCGACTCCCGGGGACTGGGGGCATTTTGTGTTGGCTGGAGCTGGAGTAACAAGATGGCGTCGTCGGCGGAGTGACAGGGGTCCCTCCGGGCCGGAGCCAGCGGCAGTGCTGGCAGTGGTATCGCCGCCCTAGCTCACCGCGCCCCTTTTCCTGCCCGCGACGTCGCCGCTCAAGCGAGGCATCGGCAGCCGCCGAGAAACAAGTGGCCCAGCCTGGTAGCCGCGAGAAGTCCTTCACAAACTGTGGCCTGGCAAAAAGAAACCTGATTGAGCGGCGGTGATCAGGTTCTCCTCGGCTGATTCTGGGCCCCGAACGCCGGTAAAGGCCTCTGTGTTCCGTTTCCTGCCGCCTTCCTCCGTAGCCTTGCCCGGTGGAGGAGCTCGAGAGGTCTCCGTCTTCCCCTCAGAGGTGTCGGGGCTTGGCCCCAGCCTCCATCTTCGTCTCTCAGGATGGCGAGCAGCAGCGGCTCCAAGGCCGAATTCATTGTCGGAGGGAAATACAAACTGGTACGGAAGATCGGGTCTGGCTCCTTCGGGGACATCTATCTGGCGATCAACATCACCAACGGCGAGGTAATCACCTGGGGTAGGGTTCACGATAACGCTGGGCATTTCCTCATCCCCCGCCCCCACCACCGCGCACCCCTAAAGTGCTCGGGCCTCTCCCCACCGCACGCACTCGTCAGGGAGTCCAAAGAGCTAGTTTTCCTGGCTTTTGAATCTCCCCCGCTCTCTTTCCCTAAAAGGATCGAGAACCCGATAGAAAGGTTGGGGAAGGTTCCCAGCTTGTTAAACACGTCCCATAAATGTCCCTTAGTCGAACTTTTTTTTAACCGTTTTTTAAGGTGGAAACGGCAAAATCCTATTTCTGTGATTTCCATGCTTTTATTTTATTTTATTTTTAATTCTACTGGCCTCTTATTCCAATTAGAGCAGTTTCCGATCGCCTAGTTCCTTAAAAACCTCTCATTACGTTCAGAGGTTGCCTCTTTTTTTCTGGATGAATCATTTTCCTGCACTTTAGAGGAGGTACGGATTTCGTCACTACCCCCTGAAGAGAGGCCTTTGAGGCTGGTTGCCTCGTTTTATAATTACAGAGAGCTTTCTCTTTCCAGTCTTTCGCTTTTTCCCTGTAGTCGCAACTTGGAGTTTTGCTAATGTCTCTCCCTCCTTTCCTAAGTGACATTGAATCCGTAGGGATGTTGATGCCATCATCCCTCTTTCCCCTGCAGGAAGTGGCAGTGAAGCTAGAATCTCAGAAGGCCAGGCATCCCCAGTTGCTGTACGAGAGCAAGCTGTATAAGATTCTTCAAGGTGGGGTTGGCATCCCCCACATACGGTAAGAACCCTGTGCATACAGGCGATCCGCTGAGGGAAGCACGGAATGGGGAAGTGGGTAGAGGCCGGTCAGGAGACCAACTGAATCCAGGTCTTGGTGTTTCGGTTACCTGGGTTCCCTACAGCTAGTGGCTTCCTGTAATCAGTCATCGCAATCACCGAGTAAATTTCAGTTTGCCAACTTAGTTTAAAATTTCATTGTATTACACTGTGCCCCATTTCGCTTCCGTCATTTCTCCCTCTTCCCGAGGCTTTCATTTGCAGTAAAGCGTGCAGGTCATCTTTGATCCCTACGCGGAAGGTTTGGCTGCTGCCTTTTTTACGGCGGCACGTCTGATGTTCTTAGGTTTGTCCAGTGAAGTGGATTTGAAGGTGTCGAAGCGACACGGCAGTGTCATTTCGAGTTGCTATTGGAGCTGGCTTGGGAAATGGCTGCTCTTTTGTTGTGTTTTTGTTCCAACATGTCTTCCTCCTCCGCTTAGAAAATGGCGGAACGACGTGACTCAACCCCATATTCCTGCCCTTTTCTCAGCTTGGGTTCACAAATTATGCTTCCTTGATACCTCCTTTAGCAGCCCCAGGTCGATTAAACCTTTGAAAAAGTCAAGAATAAAGCTGCAGGAGGCAGTGGGGTTCGAGGAAGGACATGGCATAGTGACAATGTTTGTGATCTCTGCAGCAGATATGATACGAAATTGTTGAATTATACTATGTAAAATCCTTTGTAGTTCTTTTTAAAGTGTTACTCTTTCCTTTAGTGAATGGTCATGTTTGTCACATTTCAGTCGGAACTAAATTTGTATAGGTAGTGGCAAAGGCAGTTTGAGCACCACCAACTATGTTAAAATTTACTCAAATCAGTTGTATTAAAAGAAAGCTTAATCACTTAGCCACATTTTGATAAGTAATTTTAACCTGTTGAGTTTATCAGTAAATCTTTACATCAGAGAAATTGTAGCCTTTTTTGGTGTGGAATATTGGTGAGTACAAATAGTGGTAATGAGGATACAAGGTGACGAGATAGAAACACATTGTTTCAACTCTGGAGGGTTTTAGAGTAATGTTTTGACTTTGGAGATTAAAGAGCCTCCTCATGGAATAAGAGAGTAAAATATAGTTTAAAACCCAGCTGTTTTCCAGCAATAATAAAAAAAAATTTGCAAAAATTTTCAGAATAGTTGAGAATGGTATTTACTGTTTACTGGAGCCTCTTTTTTTGTTTTGTTGTTTTTTTTTTCTGTCGTTGTTTTGAGATGGAGTTTTCGCTCTTGCCACCTAGGTTGGAGTGGAATCACACCATCTCTGCTCACTGCAACCTGCCCCTCCCGGGTTCAAGCGATTCTTGTGCCTCAGCCTCCTGAGTAGCTGGGACTACAGGCTCGTGCCACTACGCCCAGCTAATTTTTTGTATTTTTAGTAGAGACAGGGTTTCACCATCTTAGCCAGATGGTCTCCATCTCCTGACCTCGTGATCCGCCCTCTCGGCCTCCCAAAGTGCTAGGGTTACAGGTGTGAGCCACCGCGCCCGGCCTAATTTTTGTATTTTTAGTAGAAAAAGGGTTTCACCACGTTGGCCAGGCTGGTCTGGAACTCCTGACCTCAGGTCATTCTCCCACCTCAGCCTCCGAAAATGCTGGGATTATGGGTGCGAGCCACCAATACTGCCTTTTTTTCTTTCGAGACGGAGTCTTACTCTGTTGCCTAGGCTGGAGTGCAGTGGCACCATCTCGGCTCACGGCAGCCTTCGCCTCCCAGGTTCAAGCGATCCTTCTGCCTCAGCCTCCTAAGTATCTGGAATTACAGACCTGCGCCACCACGCCCAGCTAATTTTTGTATGTTTAGTAGAGACGAGGTTTCACCATGTTGGCCAGGGTGGTCTTGAACTCCTGACCTCAGGTCTACTGGCGCGGACTCCCAAAGTGCTGGGATTAGCACTGTGCCAGGCTTGTAGCCCCCTTTTCTATTTCAGGTTTTTTTGTTTTTTCCGGATCTTGAATTAAGGACTGGATTGCATAGTCATTACATGGAAACAACACAAATAAAACTATCCTTAAAAAAAGTCCCAAAGCTGTTAGTTTTTCTTTTCTTTCTTTTTTTTTTTTTTTAAGGGATAGGGTTTCACCATATTGGTCAGGCTGGTCTTGAACTCCTGACCTCAGGTGATCCATCCACCTCGGCCTCCCAAAGTGCTGGGATTACAGACGTGAGCCACGATGCCGGGCCAGCTGTTAGTTTTAATGGAGAAATGAATGATAAAATTTGCTATTGGTTGTAAATGGGCAGGTAAATCATTTGGAAGGAAATTCCAAATTTATCTTTTGAGGTAAAGATTAATGTGAAATCGAAGATGATACAGATTTGAGGTTTTTATTTTTTTTATTTTTATTTATTTGTTTATTTTAAAGATGGGGTTTCACCCTGATGGCCAGGCTGGTCTTGAACTCCTGACCTTAGGTGATCCACCCACCTCAGCCTCCCAAAGTGCTAGGATTACAGGCGTGAGCCACTGCGCCCGGCCTGATTTGAGGTTTTTAAATGGTTCTTGTCTTAAAAAAAAATTCTGTGTGGGAAAATAAGGCCCCTTACACCCACTGATTGCTTTGTGTCCCTAGTTTTTCCTAGAATTTCTTACAGATGGAATCATATGGTATGAGGTCATTTGTGTCTGGCACTTTTCACTTAGCATAATGTTTTTGAGATTATCTATGTTGGGAGATTTTATAAATTTCGCAAATCAGATTAAATTTAATATATTTGAAATCATTTTCAGAAAGCATTAAGCATTGCCATTTTCAGTGCTAAACCCAAGTTAAGTATATGTCCTTTTATCTGGTAGCTTTTATTTAAGACCTGATACAGACTCATAAGGTCAATGAGTAATGTACTGAATAAGCACATGAATGAATTAACTTCTGAGCTGAATAATAATAACAGGAGCCTATTATAAGATGGTGAGTGCGAGAGAGTTATGGTAGTTTTAAGCTCTCTGTGGGTGGGGCTAAACAGATTAACCTGGCTTTCAAATGAAGGCTTCCTGAGAGAGGAGATGGGATTTCAGGATCTGGCTCTGAGGAAGAAAGCTTGGTGAACTGGTTTGGGAAGGCATCCAAGAATAGAGTGTGGCTTCTGGGTGTAGTCTCTAAGGAGAATACAGTAATTGGATGAGGGTGTGGAAAGGGTAAATTTGCTTTAGGAGTGGTAGGGTCAGGTACATGGAAACAAAAGTGGTTTGTTGGTTTTGAAGTGAAATGTGAAGAAAAAGCAAAAACCTGTGTTTCCATTGAAGCAAAAACGATCAAGATTTATATAAACATTCTTTATTTGGATAACATCTTCCCATCCCCTTCAGTTTGTTTGCCACTATTTCTGTATCACCCATACGTGGTACATACTTAATAAATATTTACTTGGTAAGTATCGAATTAAGTTGACTGTTTACTTTTAGCTAGATAAAAGTTATGTATTATCCATTGTTTTAGAAGTATTGTCACTAATTTAAAATTTAGATTTTGCTGCCTTTACCCTTCATATACAAATTTGTTCAATCCCTTCCCTATGTTTTCTGTTACAAAACTCCCTGTAGTATTTGCTTTGCTTTTTTTATTTTTTATTTTTTTTGAGACAGAGTTTCACTCTTGTTACCCAGGCTAGAGTGCAATGGTGCGATCTCAGCTCACCGCAACCTTCTGCCTCCTGGGTTCAAGTGATTCTCCTGCCTCAGCCCCCCAAGTAGCTGGAATTACAGACATGTGCCACCACGTCTGGCTAATTTTGTATTTTTTTAGTAGGGACGGGGTTTCTCCATGTTGGTCAGGCTGGTCTCAAACTCCCAGCCTCAGGTGATCCTCCCGTCTCGGCCTCCCAAAGTGCTGGGATTACAGGCATGAGCCACTGTGCCCGGCCGATTTGCTTTGCTTTTAAGATACTTTGGTATGTCTTACAACAGAGACTAGAAATTACCTGGGCTGCAATGATGACCTGCTTAATCAGGTCCTTCCTGTGTAATTTGAGAGACCTATTGTTAAGAAGCATAGCATCCCGAGTAAAGAGCCAGGATAAGCCAGACGCAGTGGCTCACGCCTGTAATCCTAGCATTTTGGGAGGCAGAGGTGGGCGGATTGCCTGAGCTCAGGATTGTTCTGAGACCAGCCTGGGCAACACGTTGAAACCCCTTCTCTACTAAAATACAAAAAAAAAAAAAAAAAATTAGCCATGCATGGCTATGTGCCTCTGTCGTCCCAGCTACTTAGGAGGCTGAGGCAGGAGAATTGCTTGAATCCAGGAGGTGGTGGTTGCAGTGAGCCAAGATTGCGCCACTGCACTCCAGCCTGGGTGACAGAACAAGACTCCATCTCAAAAAAAAAAAAAAAAAAAAAGAGTAAGGATGAGAGAATGACATCTAGTGCTTACTAATTCTAGACACTTCGGGAGCTGTGGCTTCAGGTGCCAACATGGCCAAGTCCAAGAACCACACCACACACAACCAGTCCTGAAAATGGCACAGAAGTGGTGAACCCAAGTTCCTGAGGAACATACACTTTGCCAAAGAAGCACAACAAGAAGGGCCTAAAGAAGATACAGGGCAACAATTCCAAGGCCATGATTGCACGTGCTCAGGCTTTTAAGGCCTTTGTAAAGCCCAAGGAGGTTAAGCCCAAAGGGTGTCGGCCACAAGCTCGATCCACTTGCCTACGTTGCCCACCCTAAGCTTGGGAAGCATACTCGTGCCCGCATTGCCAAGGGGCTCAGGCTGTGCCAGCCAAAGGCCAAGGATCAAACCAAGGCCCAGGCTGCAGCTCCAGCTTCAATTCCAGCTCAGGCTCTAAAAGGTGCCCAGCGCCTTCCCCGTAAAGGCAACAGAGTAGATATCTCTGTCTACCAGTGTGAGGACAGAAGGACTGGTGGGACCCCTCTGGGCTGCTGCCTGCATGGGGCTGGGGTTTTCTTGTGCTGTTTATACAAATAAACCTGAGGCAGGAGAAAAAAAGAAATCCTTAGACCTTGTGAGTTGATACGTGAAAGCTCACTTAAAATAACCATTGACCCTTGAACAATGCTGGGGTTAGGGGCACTGAACCCTAACCCACCCACATTGTGCCCCACAGTCAGGAATTCAACTATAATTTTTTTTGAGATGCATTCTTGCTCTTGTTGCCCAGACTGGAGTGCAATGGCCTGATCTTGGCTCACTGCAACCTCCACCTCCCAGATTGAAGCGATTCTTCTGCCTCAGCCTCCTGAGTAGCTGGGATTATAGGCATGCCACCATGCCCAGCTAATTTTTGTATTTTTAGTAGAGACAGGGTTTCACCATGATGGCCAGGCTGGTCTCGAACTCCTGACCTCAAGTAAGCCCCCTGCCTCGGCCTCCCAAAGTGCTGGGATTATAGGCATGGATCACTGTGCCCAGCTCCAATTATAACTTGACTCCCCAAAAACTAACTAATAATCTACTGTTCACTGGAAGCTTTACCAATAACATGAGTGGTCAATAGCGCGCACACGCGTGTGTGTGTATGTGTAAAGCTCTTCATCCTCGTCATCCTCCCTTTGGGCTGAGGAAGAAGAAGAGCGATTGGTCTTGTTTGGGTAGCAGGGGCAGAACAAAACCTTTGTATAAGGGGACCTGTGCATCTCAAGCCCCTCTTGTTCAAGGGTCAGCTGTATTGGGTTTCTGTTAAAACCTTTTTTTGTATGTTCCATTATAAATTGAATTAATATGTTCTCCAAAGGAAAAATTTTAAAAATTTATTATTATTCTTACAGAGATGGGCTCTTGCTGTATTGTCCAGGCTGGTCTTGCTCTCCTGAGCTCAAGTGATCCTCCCGCCTCAGCTTCCCAAAGCTCTGGAATTATAGGCATCAGCAACGACCCAAGAAACAATTATGATATGCCAAAAAGTTCTTAACTAGCTAGGTGTTGGAGGTTTGAGCTCTAGGTCTGCTATGTGGTATTGACTGGGTGATCTACAATCAGTCAGTTCCTTAATCTCTGTGAGCCCATCTGTTTGCTCATTTAGAAAATAAAAGGGTTGTTTGGAAAGGAGAGTGCTGAACAGAAAGATTTAGGACTGCCTACCCTTCTTTTGCCAGCTAACTACTCATTTCCATTTGCTTTTGCATACTGAGATTTTGGGTAGGATTTTGTTTCAGCAAGGGTTCTCTATTTAAAAGTGTCACTGGCCTCATTGATGCTAAGGCCTTTTAGTTCTGGAATTTTAAGACCTGTTTTCAGAGGATAGTAGCTAGAAAGAAAGCATTCCAGCAATTTGATATTGTGTCTACTACTTGCCTTCCTTTCTTTTTCCTGTTTTTCTTTCATCTTTTATTATTTTTATTTATTTGTTTATTTATTTATTTTTAGCGGCAGGGTCTTGCTCTGTCACCCAGGCTAGAGTGCAGTGGCTATTCAGAAGCATGATAATAGCATATTACCGCCTCAAACTACTGGACTCAAATGATCCTCCTGCCTCAGCCTCCTGAGGAGCTGGGACTGCAGATGAGTGCCATCTCTCCCAGCTGCCTAGTGTTTTTTAATCACTATTTTTGCCCTCTGTGACTGAAAGTCAAATGTTCTGGAACATACTTAGAAAGCACTAGTTAATCCTTACTCTTCACTTTTAAATGCAGCTTAGTCTTACCTTTGCACTGAGCATATATCCTGTAAATAATATAATGGCTATTATCAGAGAATGAAGTTGACACTGCATTGTATATGTCTTCATCAAGATACATTACAGTGTCCATGCTTACCTTGCACTTAAAAAAAAAAACAGAAAAAGATGTATCACAGATGATGAGAAGTGAGCTTTTTAACTCGAAGTAAAACTGAATTCGGTATACTACAGCTGCTTTATACTTGCTTGTGAGATAACGTAATAATGCTAGGTAGCATTTTAAGCTGGACAAAATGTAAGAGATGTATATAGCTCTACTCCTACTAATACAAATTAGACTGTTGAATGTCAGGGGAGTTACTAGACTCTCTTAACTTCCAACTCTCTTGAGAATCATTATCACCCTTATGTCAAGGTCAAATCATGTGTGCTTACACACTCCACATTGTTCTATTTGATGCCGGAAAGCCATCCTGTGCTTCTTCATTTATTGGCATTTCACCTCATAGAGAAGCTGAAGAGCTCTTATAGAAATACAGGTAACCTATTTGTATTGAATTAGATGCTTATAATTCAGGGTGTTCTTATTCTTCCTTTTGCATCTGTGGATTGCAGGATAAAAACTTGTTAGAAATGATTAATTTGTGGCTGGGAGCGGTGGCTCATACCTGTAATCCCAGCACTTTGAGAGGCCGACGTGGGTGGACCACGAGGTCAGGAGTTCGAGACCAGCCTGGCCAAGATGGTGAAACCCCATCTCTACTAAAAATACAAAAATTAGCAGGGCGTGGTGGCGTGCATCTGTAGTCCTGGCTATTTGGGAGGCTGAGGCAGTAAAATTGCTTGGGCCTTGGAGGTGGAGGTTGCAGTGAGCTGAGATGATGGCAGTGCACTCCAGCCTGGGCAACAGGGCGAGACTCTTGTCTCCACAAAAAGAAAAAGAAAAAAAGAAATTATCAATTGGTATCTTAATTTGGAGTAAATACTTGAACCCACGTGAAATATGTGGGTTATTTTTTGGCTTTAGTCAGCGGTCCTCAGCCATTTTGGCACTAGGGAGAGGTTTTATGGAAGACAATTTTTCCATAGACTGGAGCTAGTAGGGGGTGTGGTGGGGGCGGGAATGGTTTTGAGATGATTCAAGTGCATTTATTGTGTACTTTATTTCTATTGTTATTACATTGTGACATAATGAAATAATTATACAACTCACCTTAATGTAGAATCAGTGGGAGCCCTTGGCTTGCTTTCCTGCAACTAGATGGTTCCATCTGGGGGTCATGGGAAACAGTAACAGGCATTAGATTCTCAGGCATTAGATTCTCACAGGGAATGCACAACCTAGATCCCTCTGTGCACGCAGTTCACAACAGAGTTTGTGCTCCTGTGAGAATCTCATTCTGCTGCTGCTCTGACAGGAGGCTGAGCTCAGGTGGTAATGCCAGCGTTGGGGAGTGGCTGTAAATATAGACCAAGCTTCACTTAGCTTCCATAGTGGATACCGGTCAGTGGCCCAGGGATCAGGGACCCTTGGTCATTTCTGGAGCTAGATCTTTTTTTTTTTTTGAGACAGAGACCAAAACAAAAACTGGTTGACCAGTATTAACATAGCATGAACTAATGCATGTTTTAGTGGGATTTTTTTTTCTTTTTTTTTGAGACAGTCTTGCTCTGCCACACAGGCCAGAGTGTGATCTCAGTTTGACAAATGCATATGTTGGTGTAACCTACATCCCTATAGGACTATTTGATTTTTTTCTTTGTACACATACATTGCTACTTCTTGGTAAGTTCTTTGTGTGACAGCGTTAGTTTTATTTATTTACTTATTTTTAAGTCTGTCTTTTGGATGCAGCTAAGCATTATTTTTCTCCCCAGCCCCCAATTAAACATTATTTTGATTTTGTTTCATATACAAGACTATAGGTTAATAGTAGGATTTATCTGACAAAATTACCAGATGGTGGTTGTCTTGGGGGTGATGCTAGTGAATATGGTATTCAGTGGCAATTGATATCTTTACCTTATTGTCCTCCTTTGAAGAACTAGAATAGTGCCTTTTTCTTGTATGTGTGTGATCAGTGGAGTGTGTTATGGCTCTTTTAATGGGGATTTTGGAAGTTCTATACAAAAAGGTTTAGCTGAAGATAGTACATTCCTATCCTCAACATAAAGGGAAATGGAAAGAGCATTATATTATGAGTCAGGGTTCTGTGATGCTGTCTAGATTTGAACCTATTAATAGAACGAATTCTATAATTTGTAAAGTCAGTTTTTACTTACAAAAGGGCTTTCGAAAGCCCAACTAGGGCTTAAAACTTTTAATGCATAGTATAAATTGATGGAATAATCAATAGGACAAAAGATGCCTCTTGTTCTCTGATGTAATGATTTGTTCTAACTTTAAGGTATAATTGCCTTTTATTTATTTGTAATGTTGATAAGTACTTTTGAAATAAGGGAATAACTGGTTGAATTCAGTGTGGCTAAACATTCATTCTTTTTTCCCCTCTGGATGCAAGAAAAAGAGGCCAATATTATCCAGGCATTGCATATGGTCTCATTTAGTCATTACAACAATCCTGTAAGTTGGTGTTTTATATCAAGTATGTGAGTCAAAGTGGTTAATTTGTCTAGAGTCACACAACTAATGTGTGATTTGTACAAGTCCTACTTCATCTTTCGGCTCTACCAGTGGTTCTCAAATTTTGCTGCAGATTGGAGTCAAATGGAGAACTTAAAAAAGTCACCTAATCCCTACCCTTAAGTATTTTGATTTAATTAAGTTGGCATGTAACCTAGGTATCATGATTTTTAAAAGCTCCCCAGGTGATTCTGTTATGTAGCAAAGTTCAGGAACCACTGTATTATACTATATTTTGGGGCTTAATAATTGTTTCTTTGCTACTTGCCCCCATCAACCCCCATCTTTTACTAGAACTACAACCTAATCAGGCTGTATTCTTTTTTTTCTTTCGTTTTTTTTTTTTTTGAGAAGGAGATTTCCTCTTCTTGCCCAGGCTGGAGTGCAATGGTGTCATCTTGGCTCACTGCAAACTCCACCTCCTGAGTTAAAGCTGATTCTCCTGTCTCTCCTGAGTAGCTGGGATTACAGGCATGCGACACCACACCTGGCTAATTTTTGTATTTTTAGTAGAAACGAGGTTTCTCCATGTTGGTCAGGCTGGTCTTGAACTCCTGACCTTGGGTGATCTGCCCGCCTTGGCCTCCCAATGTGCTGAGATTGCAAGCGTGGGCCACTGTGTGTTCAGCCTCTTTCTTTTTTTTTTTTTTTTTAAAGAGTCGGGTGCTTGCCTGGCCACCTAGGCCTGGAGTACAGCATGTCAATCATAGCTTACTGCAGCCTTGAACTCCTGGGCTCCAGTGATTCCCCCATCTTAGCCTCCTAAGTAGCTTAGACTATAGGCATGGACCACCACACTTGGCTAATTTTTATTTTATTTATTTAATTAATTTTCTTCTTTTTTTTTAATCTTGAGTGTAACTGATTTGTTTTTGATATATTTTTATTTTTTATTTTCTTCTCTTTTTCTTTTTGTTTTTTAGAGATAGAGTCTCACTGTGTTGCCCAGGCTGTAAGACTGTATCCATCCTCCCTCCTTCCCATCCTCTTTCTCTTCCTCCTTCCTTCCTTCACTTCCGTCGGTCCATGCATCCTGCTCTGTCACCAGGCTGGAGTGCGGTGGCACGATCTCCACTCACTGCAACCTCTGCCTTCTGGGTTCAAGTGATTCTCCTGCCTCAGCCTCCTGAGTAGCTGGGACTACAGGCGTGCGCCACCACACGCAGCTAATTTTTGTATTTTTTAGTAGAGACGCCGTTTCATTCTGTTGGCCAAGATGGTCTCAATCTTTGACCTTGTGATCTGCCTGCCTTGGTCTCCCAAAGTGCTGGGATTACAGGCATGAGCCACCACACTCAGCCTTGTATATTCTTTTTTTTCCCTCCCTCACCTTTTCTGTATTCTTAATTTATATATTTCTTCCTAGGATTAGGAGGATCATTCAGGAAATCCTATAATAGGCATCATGGTACTAGAAAGTGCACTATAATCCCATATAATCAAATGCTTTGATTTCTGGGAAGTATCTAAAATCAATATGTGAAACCATTTACCTCTTCACATGTTTCAGATGCATTCCTACAAGAATGCATTCTAGAAACTCCTTGAGGGAGAGAACTGTCTTACTCATAGAAGTATCTTTTGTGTTTCTTATTGTGCTGAGTGTAATAATGAAATTCTGCTTTTATTACATATTTATATACACTCACTTTTCTTTTTTTGAGATGGAGTCTTCACTCCGTCACCCAAGCTGGAGTGCAGTGGTACAATTTCAACTCAATGAATGCAACCTCCGCCTCCTGGGCTCAAGCAATTCTCTTGCCTCAGCTTCCTGAGTACATGCACCACCACACCCAGCTAATTTTTGTATTTTTAGTAGAGACGGGGTTTCACCACATTGGTCAGGCTGGTCTCGAACTCCCGACCTGGTGATCCGCCTGCCCTGGCCTCCCGAAGTTCTGGGATTACAGGCGTGTGCCACCACACTGGCCTATTTACTTTTCTGTTTGTTTGTTTGTTTTTGAGACAGGAGTTTTGCTCTTGTTGCCCAGGCTGGAATATCATGGTGTGATCTTGACTCACTGCAACCTCTGCTTCTTGGATTCAAGAGAATCTCCTGCCGAAGCCTCCCAAATAGCTGGGATTACAGACATGTGCCACCACGCCTGGCTAATTTTGTATTTTTAGTAGAGATAGGGTTTCTCCATCTTGGGTCAGGCTGATCTCGAACTCCTGACCTCAGGTGATCTGCCTGCCTGGGCCTCCTAAAATACTGGGATTATAGGTGTGAGCTACCACCCCCGCCCTACATTTACTTTTAAAATGGAACTCTGTCATTTTGAGAATTAGATTCTCAAAGATTGTCAAAGATAATGGCTACTCCTCATTTTTATTGAATTTTTGAAGTACCTAATGCATATATAGCTCCTTTCCTCAGTTTGCAGTTGGTAAATATTGGGAATATTTACCAATTCCGTGGTACTTAAACTGTTTTTTTTTTTTTGAGACGGAGTTTCTCTCTTATTACCCAGGCTGGAGTGCAATGGCGCGATCTCGGTTCACCGCAACCTCCTCCTCCTGGGTTCAGGCAATTCTCCTGCCTCAGCCTCCTGAGTAGCTGGGATTACAGGCGCGCGCCACCATGCCCAGCTAATTTTTGTATTTTTTTAGTAGAGACGGGGTTTCACCATGTTGACCAGGATGGTCTCGATCTCTTGACCTCGTAATCCACCCGCCTCGGTCTCCCAAAGTGCTGGGATTATAGGCGTGAGCCACCGCGCCCGGCCTTAAACTGTTTCTTAAATATTCCACTGAACCCATTAGCTGACTGCCAGTTTACAAATGGAAACGTGACTGTACTAGCTTTGAGTGCTGGTGTAAAGATGCTACTCTGTCATTAAAAGCTAATGTTCGCCGCATGCGGTCATTCACGCCTGTAATCCAGCACTGGGAGCCGAGGTGAGCGGATCACCTGAAATCAGGAATTCCAGACCAGCCCTACCAACATGGAGAAACCTCATCTCTACTAAAAATACAAAATTAGCCAGGCGTGGTGGTACATGCCTATAATCCCAGCTACTCGGGGAGGCTGAGGCTGGAGAATCGCTTGAACCCGGGAGGTGGAGGTTGTGGTGAGCTGAGATGGCACCATTGCACTCCAGCCTGGGCAACAAGAGTGACATTCCGTCTCAAAATAAGTAAATAAATAAAGCTAATGTGCATTAACGTCACAGTAAATATGTATTAATACTATGGTGGATGTTCAGCAACTTAAGTATCTGTTAGCATCTATCAGTGATGTCAATCATTTGGATTTTCTTTTTGTTCTAGTTCAGCAACATTAGGAAGTTGCTTCTTTTTTTTTTTTTTTTTTTTTTTTTTGAGACGGAGTTTCGCTCTCGTTACCCAGGCTGGAGTGCAATGGCGCGATCTCGGCTCACCGCAACCTCCGCCTCCTGGGTTCAGGCAATTCTCCTGCCTCAGCCTCCTGAGTAGCTGGGATTACAGGCACGCGCCACCATGCCCAGCTAATTTGCTTCTTTTTTTTTTTTAAGATGGGGTTTCACCACGATGGCCAGGCTGGTTTTGAACTCCTGACCTCAGGTGATCCACCCATCTCAGCTTCCCAAAGTGCTAGGATTATAGGCGTGAGCCATCGCGCCCAGCCAGGAAGTTGCTTCTTACATAGCAACTTTTATACTGAAGAAATATTTTTTTTTCTTTTTCTTTTTCTTTTCTTTCTTTTTTTTTTTTTGAGACAGAATTGCGCTCCTGTTGCCCAGGCTAGAGTGCAATGGCAAGATCTTGGCTCGCTGCAACTTCTACCTCCGAAGTTCAAGCGATTCTCCTGCCTCAGCCTCCTGAGTAGCTGGGATAATAGGTATGCACCACCACACCTGGCTAATTTTTTTTGTATTTTTAGTAGAGATGGGGTTTCTCCATGTTGGTCAGGCTGGTCTTGAACTCCTGACCTCAGGTGATCTGCCCACTTTGGCCTCCGGAAGTGCTGGGATTACAGGCGTAAGCCACCGCACCTGGCCTGAAGAAAGATTTTTTTTTTAAGGGAGAAAAGATGGTGACAGTGGCTGAATCATACATAGTATACATCATCCATGTTTCATTTGTGCCATCACTAAGTGTAGCACAGAGGTTTGCGTATGAACCTTCTGAAATTGAGATTGTCCTGTATTTTGCCTCACCTGGAAGCTGCTCTAAGTACTGCACTTAGCTGTTACATTTCCCTATACTGCCAAATCATTCTGTCCTAATGGTGGCTTTTGTGGAAAGGGGAGTGAAATTTTTGTATATTTTAAGGTCTACATTTTTGTAAGTCTTGTTACATTAGGGATGTCTAATACATCGTCCTTGGTAACAATGGAAATAATGATTTTTTTTTCTTTTTTCTTTTTTTGAGATGGAGTTTTGCTCTGTTGCCAGGCTGTAGGGCAGTGCCCCAATCTAGGCTCACTGCAACCTTTACCTCCTGGGTTCAAGCAATTCTCTTGCCTCAGCCTCCCGAGTAGCTGGGACTACAGGCGTGCGTCACCATGCCCAGCTCATTTTTGTATTTTTTATTAGAGACAGGGTTTCACCATGTTGGCCAGGATGGTCTCAATATCTTGACCTTGTGGTCCGCCTGCCTTGGTCTCACAAAGTGCTGAGATTTTATGCCTGGCCATGAAATTCTTCCAATTACAGTGGAGATCATATTTTAATGGAATATTATTATTCCCCTTTTCCATTTCTTTACTTTGCTCTTCACTGGCGGTTTTTGTTGTTATTGGTGGTGGTATTTGTTTGTTTTTTTGAGATAGAGCCTCACTATCACCCAGGCTGGAGTGAAGTGGCATGATCTTGACTAACTGCAACCTCTGCTTGATTCTCGTGCCTCAGCCTCCTGAGTAGCTGGGACTACAGGGGTGCGCCACCACGTCTGACATTTTTGTGTTTTTGGTAGACATGGGATTTCACCATGTTGGCCAGGCTGGTTTTGAACTCCTGGTCTCAAGTGATCCACCCGGCTCGGCCTCTCAAAGTGCTGGGATTACAGGTGTGAGCCATTGTGCCCAGCTGTTCTTCACTGTTTATTTAGGCTGGGTTTGGTTTTGTGTTTGGCTGTTTGCCCTTTATTGAAATTATAAGCAGCAAGTTCTTCTTACAGAAATCCTAGTGTACCCAGTTTTGAACCTCTATAATATTATATATTTTATATTCCTCTTAGAGAAATGAGTGTTGTTAGCTTCTACTCTGCAAGTGAAAGCTCTGATAGTTTGAGACTGTCTTGGTGAACTTAATGTACAACACCTCGTGCAGTACTTTGTGGAGAAAAACAAGCGTTTCTTTTATTCAGTTGACATTTACATGAGGGTACCTACCCGTTGCCAGACATAGTTTAAAAAACTGGGGACAGTTTATTTATCAATGATTTTGTGAGGCTTGCATTTTTTTTTTTTTTTTTTGAGCATCTGCTGTGAGCCTGGCATATAATTATGAATTTGTCTTCTGCTGAAAATTAGGAGGAAAGATGTCTAAATGTCAAACTATGTGAGGACATGAATGTTTACTTAGGGTAGTATATTGAGCATGAGCCCCAAACAGTACACCCAAAACATTTAGAGATTGCCTTGGTTAGTTGCAACAGTAGGACCCCGTTAAGGCTATTCATGTGAATCCTGCTAAGTCAGCATTTTACCAATCTCCACTGTGTGTAATTACCACCTATAGAGTTTGTTAAAAATGCCAGGTTACCCTTCCCTACCAACAGGTTTTTGTTTGACCAGTTCTAGAATTGGACCCAAGAGGTTTTTTGTTAGTTTTAACAATTACCACAAGGAATTTCTTCTAAAGATGAGAGAACTACACTGAGAAATTCGTGCTGAGATTTTAGCCCTCCATTGTGTCAAGCTGTTGATAGTTGAATTTTGCTGAGTGCTGTGGCTATTGTAGAAATTGTATTGTCTTGGTTGTTGGCATTTTATAATTGTTGGGCAACTGCTTTTTTTCATTTCCTTGAGACAGAGTCTTGCTCTGTTGTTCAGGCTGGAATGCAGTGGCACGATCTAGGCTCACTGCAGCCTCTGCCTCCTGGGTTCAAGCAATTCTTCTGCCTCAGCTCCCTGAGTAGCTGCGATGACAGGCACGTACTACCATGCCCAGCTAATTTTTGTATTTTTAGTAGAGATGGGGTTTCACCATGTTTGCCAGGATGGTCTCGATCTCCCCACCTCCTGATCCTCCCACCTCAGCCTCTCAAAGTGCTGGGATTACAGGTGTGAGCCACTGTGCCTGGCCCTGCTTTCTGTGGTAAGAGTAACAATCCCTTATTTATGTAATGCTTTGTAATTTATCAAGTGCTTTTACATAAACTATCTCATAATTACCATGTCTTTTGATAAGTATATATGGTTATATTAAGAATCTTTGACCAGTGAGCAGAAACCACTTACACAGAGTCTCAGAGCAAGAAAATGACAAGCCAGGACTAGAACCTATGTTTCTGGCTGCTAATCCAGTATTCCTGGTACTGTGTTACTTATATTGTCAACTTAGCCAGTGTCCCATTTTTTTTTTTTTTTTTGAGATGGAGTCTAACTTTGTTGCCCAGGCTGAAGTGCAATGGCCGCAATCTTGGCTCATTGCAATCTCTACCTCCCAGATTCAAGCTATTCTTCTTCCTCAGCCTCCCAAGTAGCTGGGACTACAGGCTTGTGCCACCACGCCCAGCTAATTTTTGTATTTTTAGTAGAGATGGGATTTCACCATATTGAGCAAGCTGGTCTCGAACTCCTGACCTCGTGATGTACCTGCCTTGGCCTCCCAAAGTGCTGGGATTACAGGTGTAAGCCACCGGGCCTGGCTTCAGCCTCCCATTCTTAAGTGTAACTGCGGATTTACTGGACTACTTTTTAATAGTCTGGTCACTGAAGGACTTTTATGAATATTACTTAGTTCTGTATTATTAGTTCAGGTTTGCACAGACTTGATAGCTATTCATGTATTTGAATAGCTATCTTTTCTTTCTTTCAGATTGTATCAGATTGTATCCTTTCTGGTAGCTCATGTTGCTTAGATTGTATCATTCCTTTCTGTTAGCATATGTTGCTTCTTCCGTTTTCATTTTCCCCTTTGCTGTATGTTATGTTTTCCATCCCAGACCTTGTTCTTTATTCTGTACTTGTTACTTAAAACAAAAATAATAATAATAATAATTATTATTATTATTATTTAAGACAGAGTCTCACTCTGTCGCCAGGCGCCAGGCTGGAGTGCAGTGGCACAATCTCGGCTCACTGCAACCTCTGCCTCCCAGGTTCAAGCAATTTTCCTGCCTCAGCCTCCCAAGTAGCTGGGACTACAGGTGCATGCCACCACGCCCAGCTAATTTTTGTATTTTCAGTAGAGACGGGGTTTCACCATGTTGGCCAGGATGATCTCGATCTCTTGACCTCGTGATCCGCCCGCCTCGGCCTCCCAAAGTGCTGGGATTGCAGGCTTGAGCCACTGCGCCCAGCCAAAACAAAAATTATATCAAACTTTGGAATGTTGTTTTCTTTTTGTATTCATTTTCTCCACTAATGTAGAAAATTTTTTTTTTTTTGGTGCCGTGACTTGAATATGAACCTAATGTAGAAATTTAATTTTGCCTTTCTGTATACTTTTTGTCTACTGTTTTTTATCTAGAATACTTAGTTCTATCCATTTAAAGAGGATTTGCTAATCAAATTAATTAATGTAAAGTAGGGTGAAGTGTTCCCTTCATTCAGTTATTTGTTTTCTTAGTATCTTCATACAGAAAAGACTATCTGTAATACAAGTAATAATTTACAGTGCAAAAATTACCCTAAAGAAAGCCACTTGTGGCCAAGCACGGTGGCTCATTCCTGTAATCGAATCCTATAATCGCAGCACTTTGGGAGGCTGAGGCTGGCGTATCATCTGAGGTTGGGGGTTTGAGACCAGCCTGACCGACATGGAGAAACCTCTCTACTAAATACAAAAAAATTAGCCGGGCATGGTGGCGCATACCTATAATCCCAGCTACTTGGGAGACTGAGACAGGAGAATTGCTTGAACCAGGGAGGTGGAGGTTGTGGTGAGCCGAGATCATGCCACTGCACTCCAGCCTAGGCAACAAGAGTGCAACTCTGTCTCAAAAAAAAAAAAAAAAAAACCATTTGGTGGCTGGGCGTGGTGGCACAGCCCTGTAGTCCCACCACTTGGAAGGCTGAGGTGGGTGGATCACTTGAGATCGGGAGTTCAAGACCAGCCTGGCCAACATGGTGAAACCCTGTCTCTACTAAAAACAACAAAAAAAATTAGCTGGCATGGCAGCATGCATCTGTAATTCCAGCTACTCAGGAGGCTGAGGCGGGAGAATTGCTTGAACTTGGGAGGCAGAGGTTTCATTGAGCCAAGATTATGCCAGTGTATTCCCAGTCTGGGCAACAGAGTGAGACTCCATCTCAAAACAAAAACAAACAAAAAAAGCCATTTGGTCTCTTAGTAGTGTATTAGGGGATATTTTATAGGGAGTGTGTTCAATTTCTTTTTTTTCTTTCTGAAACTTTTTAATGTACATGTTTTCCCTTTTCGAGGAGTAGAAGTAAGTCACTTGAGCCTGAAGAATTTGAAGTTTGAATTAGGGAGTTAGAAAGGGGGTCTAATTTTAATATTTTAGAAGTATGGTGGATGATGATGGCTTTGGACCTGTTGAAATTAAGGTGCATTATTAGTCTTGTGTAGCAGCAAGTACAGAACTGAGCCTAGGCCAGGGAATTGGGACGGGGGTTAGATCTGAGCAAGATCAGCATATAAGTGATAGTAGATAAAGTAAATTGAGAGGTGAGGTCTCATCCGATTGGTGGAAATTTGGAATTAATAAAGCAGGAGCAGAGTCAGGATAATGGGCTGTTGAAGTTAAAGAAAGTCAGTTTTTAGGTAGAGTTAATGTGTATCCATGAGGTAGGAAAGAAATGAGACCTAAAGGCTTTGGTGTTTGGCTGTGTTAGAGCTCAGTACACAGTAGATGCTCAGTAAAGTAACTTGACTCAGTGATAGGGTCTGAGGACAATCTGAAGAGTGAGTAAGTATATAGAATTGAAAGGATAAGCAGAGGCCAGATTTAGGATTTTTTTTTTTTTAATTTTTAGTAGAGACAGGATTTCACAATATTGGCCAGGATGGTCTTGATCTCCTGACCGCATGATCTGCCTGTCTCAGCCTCCCAAAGTGCTGGGATTACAGGCGTGAGCCACCTGGCCCTGCCTAATTTTTTATTTTTTATAGGGAGACTGAGGTCTGTCTTTGTTGGCCTAAGCTAATCTCAAACCACCTGAGCTTAAATGATCCTCCCACCTTGACCTTCCCAAAGTGTTGGGATTACAGGTGTGAGCTATATTCTCCTAGTTCCAGTTACCCCTCAGGTTTTATTGTGATAAATGGCACGTTAAAACCATAGCAGGGTAACTGGAACTAGGAGAATATTTAAGAAGCTAATACTATAATCCAGGGATCTTTCAAAATTTAGCTGAGGTGCTAACATTTCTAGGAAGCCTTATTTTTTATCTTCTAAATAAATGACCCCCTCCTGTATTTTGTATTTACTTTATGGTTGTCTTTGTATTTACCTATTCTTCAACAGCTTTATTGATATAATTTACCCACATAAAGCTTAATCTGTTTAAAGTGTACAGTTTGTTTCTTAGGATATGTACAAAGTTGTATAACCATTACCATAATTCAAATTTAGAATATTTTCCTTATCCCAAAAGTAAATCTTGAACCTGTTGGCAGTCACTCCATTTCCCATCAACCCTAGGCAACTATTCATCTACTTTTATATATTTGCCTATTAGAAAACATTTGATCAAGCTTTTGTAATTTGTATTATGAAGTATATTTTTCACTTCCCAATGAAAGAGTGTATTTTAACATTTGTATCTCCTGGACCTGCCAGTTCTCTACATGCTGTCCCTCAATACCACCACTACCAATGTTGGAGCAGTGATGATGAGCTGATAAAAGTTAGGTCGTCTGATTTTTTTTTTTGCTACTGCATCCCAGCTCAATATTTGTGATATTTGAAATAACATTTTGGGTGGTATGGGGAAAATGATAACTATGTTACCAGGAACCAAGAAAAAAATGAGAGTAAGATGCAAATATAAACCAGGTTTTCAGAAAATTAACTAAAGAAGAAAATAGGGTGATCTTACACACTATACCAACCTATGCTGTCAGTTTCTGGTGAGCACCAGTCTTCAGCCTGATGCCACCTCACCTTTTTACCTGTCCCTCTTCTATCTATCTTAAAAATCAACCTTGCTGCTGCTGAACATTCTAGGGAGAAAGACAGAAAAAAAAAAAAAAGAAAAAATCTACCTTGCTTCCTCAGAGAAACTTTTCTGATGCCTCCCTTAAAAAAAATAGATTGGATCTCCATAATATGTGTTCCCTAAACAGTACTCTTCTCTCCTTCATCATGATATTTATCCCCCTTTCCACTATAAGCCACAAAAGCAGCAATTATTTGATTTTTGTCTTGTTAGCTACTCTAAATATTGAATGGATAAATGAATAGTAGCTTTGATAGTGAATATTGATAAAGTTTTTTGTTTTGTGTTTTTATAATTTTTGGAGTTAAAGAACATCTACATATCTTTGAAGGCAATGGGCAAGGAACAAAGATGGAGAATATGAAAATGTACCATAATTCAAGGATCTTGGGGGTAATGTTGTAAGCAAAGGATCAGTAGTAACAAGGCGGCAAGAAGAGGGAAAACAAATCATCCTAGTTGACTGCATTATTGTTGAGCAAAACATACATATGATTTTCAAATATTAGATCTTATTCTACAGTTTATTTATCTCAAAAGTTGGTTTGGAGTAGGGGCTCTTAACCTAGTTCTTAACCACATCCACCCCTCATGAGATCTATGTATTTAGACAGATAAGGAAAATTGCATTTTTATTTTTATGAGCTTCTCACTAAAATCTAGTGTTTATTGATTTTAAGTTTAAGAAACCTTTTGAGTTTTAGCTGAACTTTTGACTTTTCACCAATAGAAATCACAGATTTTTTTTTTTTAGATGGAGTTTTGCTCTTATGGCCCAGGCTGGAGTGCAATGGCATGATCTCGGCTTGCTGCAACTTCTGCCTTCTGGGTTCAAGCGTTTCTCCTGCCCTAGCCTCCGGAGTAGCTGACATTACAGGCATCCACTACCACACCTGGCTGATATTTGCATTTTTAGTAGAGATGGGGTTTCACCATGTTGGCCAGGCTGGTCTCAAACACCTGACCTCAGGTGATCCATCTGCCTCGACCTCCCAAAGTGCTGGGATTACAGGCGTGAGCCCCTTCACTTGGCTAGAAATCAGTTTTTTTGTTTGTTTGTTTTGTTTTTGAGACGAAATCTCACTCTTGCCCAGGCTGGAGTACAGTGGTTCCATCTCGGCTCACTGCAACCTCTGCCTTCTGGGTTCAAGCAATTCTACTGCCTCAGCCTCCCCAGGAGCTGGGGTTACAGGTGCCCAGCACTACGCCTGGCTAATTCTTGTATTTTTAGTAGAGATGGGGTTTCACCCTGTTGACCAGGCTGGTCTCGAACTCTTTTTTTTTTTTTTAAGACGGGGTTTCACCATGTTGGTCAGGCTGGTCTTGAACTCCCAACCTCAGGTGATCCACCCACCTTGGCCTCCAAAGTGCTTGGATTACAGGCATGAGCCTCCACGCCCGGCCTGGTCTCGAACTCTTTAGGTGTTCCTCCCACCTCGGCCTCCCAAAGTGCTCAACTTACAGGGTTGAGCCACTGTGTCTGGCCCAAAATTGAATCTTTAAAAGCAATTTTGTGGTAGCTCAGCTTCACTGCAATTGATTTTCTTCATAATGCCATTTATTTTATTTTATGCATTTAAAACATTCTGAGAAGAGATCTATGGGGAGAAGTGGTATCTATGGTTTTGAGAATATATCTCTGTGTCATGAATGGCAAATAGCTGTTAAGAATGGCATACACAAATATGAGTGTATAGGAAAATTAAAAGAAATTGAGAGAAAAGAGAACAGAATAACTGTAACTTTTTTGAGGGGAGGTGGTTTGTTTTTCCTTTCTTTCTTTTTTTTTTTTTTGAGATGGAGTTTCACTCTGTCACCAGGCTAGAGTGCAGTGGCATTATCTCTGTTCACTGCAACTTCCGCCTCCCAGGTTCAAATGATTCTCCTGCCTCAGCCTCCCGAGTAGCTGAGGCTACAGGCGTGCACCACTACGCCCAGCTAATTTTTGTATTTTTAGCAGAGACGGAGCTTCACCATGTTGGTCAGGATGGTCTCGATTTCCTGACCTCGTGATCCGCCTGTGTTGGCCTCCCAAAGTGCTGGGATTACAGGCATGAGCCACCATGCCCGGCTGACTGTTAACAGCTTCTAATATGGCTTTTCATTATTTTACTTAGCAAATGTTTTGAACATTTCTTGTGTATGCTGGGAATACAGGATTGTGAACAAGACAAACATAATGGCTGTTAAATTGGTAGTCTGAAGGGGAAGATCTACATTAAACAAATTTTTTTTTACTGCTATTTTTGTCCTAGTCATAGTGATGGAACTGAAATATTTTTGAGTACTTTAAATTGCATATTACAATAATTACACTGATTTATTCTGGAATATTCTAGGTCTCGTAGCAATACTTAAATTTTTTTTTGAGATAGAGTTTCGCTCTTGTTGCCCAGGCAGGAGTGCAGTGGCGCCATCTCGGCTCACCGCAACCTCCACCTCCCAGGTTCAAGCGATTCTCCTATCTCAGCCTCCCGAGTAACTGGGATTACAGGCATGTGCCACCATGCCTGGCTAATTTTGTATTTTTAGTAGAGACAGGGTTTCTCCATGTTGGTCAGGCTGGTCTCAAACTCCTGACCTCAGGTGATCTGGCCGAGGTGATCCACTCACCTTGGCCTCCCCAAGTGCTGGGATTATAGGCATGAGCCACCATGCCTGGCCAATACGTAAATATTTTTATATGAAAAAATATGTATTTTTTTCCTCAGGTACTCCCAATTTCATGAAGAGATTTTTCAGAAAAAAGAAAACCCCTAACTTGAAATCTACAGTTAAAGTGTGACACTTCCTTTTTCTTTTCTTTTCTTTTCTTTTTTTTTCTTTTTTGACACTTCCTAATTGGTAACCATGTCATGGTAATTCTTTCCCATACTCCTCCATTTCCATATTGTATACTGATGCCAAGGCTAATAAATATTGATTTTAATTATGTCTCAACCACAAACTGTAGTAATACTTCCCCCAGTTATTTACAGCATGTAAAACTCACTAGCCTTGCACTGAATAATCTATACTACAGCTTCAATCTATCTACTACCTTGACTCTTCCTTTTATGACAGCCCATGCTCCAAAATGATTTGCCCTTGCCTGGTAAGCCCTTTTCTACTGTTCTTATCAAAATACTGTTCATCCTTCAGGATCTGACTGGCAGCAGACTGTTTTCCTACAATACCTCTTTAGACAGATTTAGTTCTCATCGATCTTTTGTCTGAATTGTGTTAGTATTTTTCGTCAGCCTCATTGACTTTTGCATGTATTGTCTTACGTTTGTGCTTTTTTGTATATCTTAATTTTTAAATTGGATTTAAATTGGATATGCATTTAGAGGAAAGGACATAACAGCAGAGAGAGAGATGGAACTTGCCTTCTCTTGGCATCATCTTCAGACCTTAGATACTTTTTTTATGCTGTAAGTAATGATGGTTGTATAAATTGTGAATTTATTCTTCAGCCTACTTTTAGGTAACACTGAAGTCTAAAGATATAGATTTGAAACAAATGGAAAATGAGATCCCTGAACATTTTGTCTTTATTTTTATTTTTTTACTTTCACCCATTAAATTACTTGAATTTTTTTTTTTTTTTTGGATATTTCGTAACCATTAGGAAGAATAAGGTCCAAATCAACTGGAGTACTTTTTTTAGTCTCGTAAATACCTGAGTACCTGAAATATGCACGTTACTTTACCACAGTACACTTAGTAGCAACACATCTTGTACTTAAAACCTGTGTTTCAGCTGGGCGCGGTGGGTCACGCTTGTAATCCCAGCACTTTGGGAGGCTGAGGCGGGCGGATCACAAGGTCAGGAGTTCGAGACCAGCCTGTCCAATATGGTGAAACCTCGTTTCTATTAAAACAACAACAACAACAAAACCTGTGTTTCTAGTTTGAAGTCCTAGAAAGTAGAGAATAAGAGTGAGGTTTTTGTGTTGGTGTTTCAGACTATAATCTTAAATGGCCTCAGAGAATTGGGTTAGTGCTTGTTCATTACTCAGGTCCTGTGAAGACTATTTAAATAAAAATAAAGCTATAACCTCTGTCCTACCAGATATAGAAACAAATACCCAAGTAACAGTAGGTGAATTTTGTATTGTCAAGGGGTTAAGACTGTGGATACAAGCAATAGTTAATGGCTTTGGGAATTCTAGGAAATGGGAGACCAATGTGGGATAGGTGACATAAGGAAGGTTTCTTTGGCATCTGGGTTTTAAAGTTGGAATTGAAGGTAGAGAAAAGCTCTCAGCATAGAAGTGGGAAGCATGGAGGTGAAGGTAGAAACTAAGAATAAGTAAGATTGGTATAAGCAGAAGACCATTCCTGGTTCTGAATCTGTGATAATGTCTGAATGAGTTAGTCCAGATGGAAAAGCACAGATGGAGGGTGTGACGTGTTAGCTTTACAGAATTAAGCTATATATTTCTTGAGACCAAAGGAAGTGTGAAAGATGGAAACACCTGTTTCTTAGGTTTAAGGAGTTAATAGCACCAATCCATAGAGATGAAAGTCCTAGTTATTTTAGAACTACATGGTTGCTCCACAAGGAAAAATGCCTTTAAAATGCTTTTTTTTTTTTTGCTATTTTCAATGAAGTATTTAATCCTCCTGACTTTGAGAGTAGTGAATATGTCTTGTGTTCATAAATTTAAGCAAGGATTAAGACTGTCCAATAATGTGTGTGGTGTTTAAAGTATGCTTCTCAATTCACCTTATTCTTTCCAGTTTCTTTTTTTTTTATTTTTTTTTTATTTTGAGACAGAGTCTTGCTCCATCGCCAGGCACCAGGCTGGAGTGCAGTGGCGCAATCTCAGCTCACTACAACCTCTGCCTCCCGGGTTAAAGCAATTCTCCTGCCTCAGCCTCTGGAGTAGCTGGGACTACAGGCGCGTGCCACCACACCCAGCCAATTTTTGTATTTTTAGTAGAAACGGGGTTTCACCATGTTGGCCAGGATTGTCTCATCTCTTGACCTTGTGATCCTCCCGCCTCGGCCTCCCAAAGTGCTGGGATTACAGCATGAGCCATCGCGCCCAGCCCATTCTTTCCAGTTTCTAATTATTAAGGGAGTTAGAGGCTTATATACAGGTGATTTTGTTAGAGGCTTACTTTGCAGATGATTTCTTTAAAAAGTGCTTTATGAAATCACATTAATTGCATGAAAATATAAAGTCAGAATTTGTGCCTTTTACATTACAGGTTTGTGTTTGGGCTTAGATGGGTGGTTATAACATTTGCTCGTTTTTTAGTTTTATATCTGAGTCGTCAGTGGAAACCTGTCTAGAACTGGGATGTAGTCTTACAAATGAGTTGATTTATGCCTTCCCTTTTGCCTGTTTGAGTTTTTTTGCCTTCTTATTTCCTTAGCTCTTTCTGGATTTGGTGTTCTTGTTCTCTTAAAAGCCTCGGTAAATTAGATTTATATTAAACACCTACTAGAACTCTTATTAGTGTTGAAAATTTATAATGGCAGGTTTGTGACAGCTCTCTAGCCCAGATTTGCCTGTCACAGACAAAGGAGGAGGAAAAAAATAACAGAAGAAAATAGAACAAGAAAAAGGGAAAGGAGAAAGCAGCTTATTTGCTTTATCAGTTACCTTTTAATACTGTTATTTATGTATTACCCAAAGCATCACTGTGAGCTTCTTTCAAGTAAATATTATCAGTGAATGTGAAAGGTGTTGAATTCCCATAGGGAGAATAAAAAGTGGAAGAGGGAAAATAACAGCAGCTTTAGTAGGCTGTTTTAGGTTCAATACAGACAAAACTGGCTGTTTTGGCTGGGTGCGGTGGCTCACGCCTGTAATCCCAGCACTTTGAGAGGCCAAGGCAGGAGGATCACCTGCGGTCAGGAGTTTGAGATTAGCCTGGCCAACATGGCAAAATCTGGTCTCTACTAAAAATACAAAAATTAGCCGGGTATGGTGACAGAGGCCTATAATCTAGCTACTTGGGAGGCTGAGGCATGAGAATTGCTTGAACCCAGTAGGCAAAGGTTGCAGTGACTGAAGATGGCATCACTGCACTCCAACCTGGGGGACAGAGTGAGAGGCTCTGTCTCAAAACAAACAAACAAAAAAAAAAAAACTGGCTCTTCTGCTGTCATGTTGACACATTTGATTTTTAGCTGGTGGGGAAGACCTCTAGAAGGTTAAGCAGACACTCTTTCCTTACTAGGTTATCTTTTTTTGCAAAGAGAATGTAGAAATGGATTTGATTTTGTGTGCTTGGCAGTAATCCATTTGTCAGGTTTGGGAAGTAATTCTCAAGGACAACTGAACCAAAAGCCGTAGGAAGGAACTGAACTTTTTGAGCTTATAATCCTCTTAGGATCTGTTACTCTCAACGTAAGATTCTAGAGAGCATATTTATTGTACCTGACTACGGGACCTAGCTGAATAGGTCTGAAATTAAAGCGAACTGATATGAGGCTTTTTCCCCCCCTTTCTTAGGTACTGTGCCTGTCATTTCTGCAGTTTTGGTAGATGCCATAAAGAGTTAATGGGTGCCCAGGACCACTAGTTAGAATAGACTATTTTCTTAAAGAAGAGACAGAGTAGCACATCTATATAGTTATCTTTGCATTTTCTAGAAAAATATAATTATTAAAAGATTAAATCCTCATACTTTGGTTGTAATACTGATTTTAACATTTGCCTTAAATAATACCTGGTCAGAGAAGGAAAACTATCTTATTCTTAGGGTTGATGATTTTTTGAAACTTGGTGATATTAAGTGATAGCTTTTTGTAATACTCTTTCTTCTTTTGTTTTGTTAGGTGGTATGGTCAGGAAAAAGACTACAATGTACTAGTCATGGATCTTCTGGGACCTAGCCTCGAAGACCTCTTCAATTTCTGTTCAAGAAGATTCACAATGAAAACTGTACTTATGTTAGCTGACCAGGTATGTGAAATTTTGATTAAAATGTAAACTGAGAATAGTACTGTTGACTGGAATTTCGTCATTCATAAATCAGAGTATTAAAATCCTATGCATCACTATTTAGACTTAGCATAGGCAAAGATAATAATATGATTTGTAGATATTTTCCTATGGGTATAAAACAAAAACTGGAATTATTTTGCTTTCTTACTCATCTGTAGACTAGTAGTTTGTTTTTTCAATCCACTCCTTCAGATAAAGTTTTAGTGTCAAATATAGCATGTTATTCTTGTAAGATTTTGTTTGGAGAAAGAGTTCAGAGTATATGTATGCATATATTTGTAGATAAATGTATATTGATATTTTGGTTCAATTAAGCAAATTGAATATTATGTATTATGTGTGGGACTCTTAGAAAAGCTGTATTTTTGAGAATAAAAAGGTCCTGAAGTAATTTAAGGAAGAATTTTTTTTGGCCAAGTAGATGCTACCTGGAGTAGTGGATTCTCAGCCATTTCTTAAGACCCAGGAAATTTTGGAGATGTCATAAATTAGATTGATGCATTGGCTGTAGGTTAGATTAAATGGTTTTTACAGCCAAAGTTTGGATATTTGATCTTAAGAAATGGAAAAGATAGAGTAAGGAACAAACCTTAAGGGAAAAGATAATACATTAAGATAATAATTGGTAAATATCAAGAAATTTATAATTTTTGATCAATATTTATTACCTTTAAGGGCAGGAAAATGTTGGAAATGCTTCAGGTTAAATTCAATGTGCTTATAAAAATATTGTTAAGAGAATGACATTTAAAAATACAGATTCGATGTCATAAAATAAGATAAATAGAATTGGTATTTGAGGTGGAATTTTAGTAAGTTTGTAAATTCGGAGGGATGAAGAGAAATACGTTATTGGGCACAAAAATACAGTAAGGAAGAATAAGTTCTAGTATTCCATAGTATGGTAGGGAAATTATAGTTAACAATAGCTTATCGTTTATTTCAAAATAGCTAGAAGAGTAGACTTGCAATGTTCCCCAACACAAAATATAAATCTTTGAAGTAATGGATATCCCAGTCACCCTGATTTGATCATTACACATTGTATATATATATTAAAATATCAGACATACCCCATAAATATATAAACAACTATTATAGATCAATGAAAAAACTTTGTAATTCAGAGGATTAAAAAGTAGTGCTCATTTTCTGTAATCAGCACCTGATAGTTCCCAAGCTTCTTAACCTAAGAAGTACTAAGTGGCTCAAGCAAATGTGAGCAAATTGTCATCAATTTGTGGCACAAAACAAACTCAAGCGTTAAAAGGTTAAAAGTGGCCTGGCACACTGGCTCATACCTGTAATCCTGGCACTTTGGGAGGCTGAGACAGGAGGATCTCTTGAGTCCAGTAGTTCAGGCTACAGTGAGCTATAATAATGCCACTGCACACCAGCCTGAGCAATGGAGCAAGACCCGTCTCCTTTAAGTTAACAGCCTTTAATATGGGCCGGGCTTGGTGGCTCATGCCTGTAGTCTCACTCAGCACTTTGAGAGGCCAAGGTGGGGGGATCACCTGAGGTAGTAGTTTGAGACCAGCCTGGCCAATATGGTAAAACCCTATGTCTACTAAAAATACAAAAATTAGCTGGGTGTGATGACTCAACGCTGGTAATCCCAGCTACTCGGGAGGCTGAGGCATGAGAATCGCTTGAACCCAGGAGGTAGAGGTTGCAGTGAGTTGGGATTGCACCACTGCACTCCAACCTGGGGGATAGAGCCAGACTCTGTTCAAAAAGAAAAAAGCCTTTAATGTGTTTCAACTAATATATATGAGTGAATCCTAATAAAAGAATTATGGCTTATATTTTGTATGTTCAGTAACATGTAAGTATGTATACATTGAACATGTATTGAGGGCCTACCATTGGATTTAGCGTTGGGGGTTGGGGTGGCAAAAAGTAAGAATTAGTCTCTTCCCTCTAGAAAGAAACTTAGAGTCTAGTAGAGAAAGATGGAAAAATAAGATGTTCCGTCTTTGTTGTAGAGTTGTAGAAGTCTCTGTTGGGTACACAGGTAACAAATGTGAAAAAACGTAATTCGAGATACCAGAAAGCTTTCAGTTAAGGTGGTTAACACCTAAATCTTGCTCTGTAGATGATAGGTAACAGGTGTAAGTCGATTAAGGCAGAGATTACTGGTTTGGCTTCAGAAGACATTTGTCAAGGTAGAAGAGTACAATTTAGAATCTGTGATTCATGATAATAAAAGCTCTGGGGGAAATAGGGACAAATAAAAAATAGAATCCTAACACATACTACTGAGAAGAGCAAGAACATATGGATAGAAAGATAATATTGGCAGTCTTTGTATATGGAATATATTTAAAAATACAACTTCTAAGTAAGTGTCTTACAGAAAAGATAGAGGCTGAGTGTGGTGGTTCACGCCATAATCCAAGCACTTTGGGAGGCCGAATCGGAAGGATCACTTGAGCCTGGGAGTTCAAGACCAGCCTAGGCAACATAACAGTACCCTCCTCTCCACAAAATATAGAAAAATTAGCCAGGCACATCTCTAGCCCCAGCTTCTTAGGGGGCTGAGCTGGGAGGATCACTTGAGCCCCAGAGGTTGAGGCTGCCGTGAGCTGTGATTTCACCACTGCGCTCCAGCCTGGATGACAAAGTGAGACCCTGTCTCAAAACAAAAACAAAAACTTCTGTTGTATACAAGATATGCCATAAACAGTCAAAATAAAAAATATTTAAATATATTTACATAATGATAAAAGGTTGTTTGTTGTCTGATGAGAACTCCTAAAAGTTAACAAGAAGACAACAAGCCGAAAGAAAAATAGGCAGAGTGTAGCTTGCCAGTACATGGAAGAGTAAATCCTCATAGAACGACCGGGTGCAGAGGCTCACACCTGAAATCCCAGCATTTTGGGAGGCCAAGGTGGGTGGATTACTTTAGGCCAGGAGTTTGAGACCAGCCTGACCAACATGGTAAAACTCCATCTCTACTAAAAATACAAAAAAATTACCTAGGCATGGTGGCGGACACCTGTAGTCCCAAGTACTCGGGAGTCTGAGGCAGGAGAATCGCTTGAACCCAGGAGACAGAGGTTGTAGTGAGCCAAGATAGCCTGGACAGCAGAGTAAGACTCTGTCTCAAAACAAAAACAAAAACAAAAAAACAATCTACTCCTAAATCCAGACCAGGCATGGTGGCTCACACCTATAATCCTACCACTTTGGAAGTTTGAGGCAGGAAGATCACAGGAGTTCAAGAGAAGCTGGGCAACATAACAACACCTTGTCTCTACCAAAAATTAAAAATTAACTGACGCAAAAAATTAGGTTGAGTGTGATGGCATGCACCTAGTTTCAGTTACTCCAGAGGGTGAAATGGGAGGATCTCTGAAGTCTGGAAGGTTGAGGCAGCCGTGAATCATGGTCCCTTGACTGCACTCCAGCCTAGGTGACAGAGCGAGACCCTTTCTCAAAAAAAGAAGAGTAAATCCAAATTATTACAGTCTATTATGAAAGGCAGTGTGATATTATCTACCAAAATGAAAAATATACCTTTCAACCCAGCAACTCCCTATAATTGTAGGGGATTTGAAGCCCATAGAAATAAAAGCACTAGTAGGTAAAGATATATGTCTGTTAATAGCATTATTTGTAATAGGAAAAAATGAAAAATAGTGTGAGATACTGTGAGTTGGGGAAGACTTAACATCTCTACCATAGACTATCTGTAGCCATTAAAAAGAAATACTTGAGCTATAGCATTTGACTTTGCATAATTTCCAAGAAATTCATTAAGGAAAGCTTTTTAGAATGGCTTGTTTGATATTTAACTTTCAAATGGGATTATATAAGAATTGTAACAACTGCTTATAGCTTTACCTGCCAGTCTGTCAACATCCCTCACTCCCAAGTATTTGTGTGTCTCTGTGTGTATGTATAACTTGTAGCATGGAAATACCAGGTCATTTTAACAGGTTACTTTAGAAGGCCTAGGATTGAGTATGGAAAGCTTTCTTAATTTCCTTTATTGTAGCAACTGATACAATTCCAAAGGTATTCCTTTTATTATTTGAAAATCACAAACACCAAGTCTTCCTGTGGGGTTAGACCCTGTCATGGTTTTAATCGTTAATACTAGAAGGTAAAGCCAAAGGACACAGCAGGTATATGCTTAGATATCCATTAACGTAGAAATAAATGGAGATCTTAGTTGTCCTTTCCATTTCATTTTTTCTAACACTGTCTTTGTGAACTCTAAATAATTGAGATGCTGAAATACTTAAGAAATAATATGTTGATTTTCATTTACTACTTAACTCAATTATCTCTCCCTTCCTTTTTTTCAGATGATCAGTAGAATTGAATATGTGCATACAAAGAATTTTATACACAGAGACATTAAACCAGATAACTTCCTAATGGGTATTGGTCGTCACTGTAATAAGGTTAGTCAAATGCTCTTTGCATGAAAGAACAAAGAGTAAAGTTTTGACAAGAATTGCTTTGGTACATTTTTCAGTCTTTAAAAAGCCATAGTAAGTTGAATTTGCTGTTGACAGTTGCTTTAAAAGATTATGCTATAAATATAATCAGCTAACTCCATTAACTTAGTAACTTGAAATAAATTCTCTTCAACTTACCCAACCGAAGTTAGTTACCTATATGGAAATGTAAAATTCTAAGGGCTGTATAATGAACTGTAGTTGTCCAAGTTATTTAACTATTGAACAGTTGCATTTATTTTTCATTCACAAAAATAGCAAAAAAAAACCCATATTCTTTTCTTCCTGAATGCTAAAAACCAGATTTTAACCTTTGGCTCTGAAGTGTGGGTTTTTAAAATATATGTGCTTGTGCCAGTGTGGGAACATTGACTTATCTGTTACCATGGTGTTAACAGTTGCTGACTGAGCATGGTTGATAATGAGAATTCTTCAGTCCTTGAATTTGTGTATTTAAAAGGATAACTTTTGGGCCTGCTTCAAAAGTCATTGACAGTTTTTTACTTGGGTGCCAAGTTGGGTGAGTTCTTCACTCCTTCTTCTCCCTTTAAAAGGAAAATATAGACAAGTGAAATGAACATTCATACAACAAAACTAGTGTTCATTTGGGGTCTCTGAGAGTGGCTCAACTTATGGGGTGATTGGGTTTTAGCTAGTGACGCATGATTGCAGTTAGAAACTAATTGTGTTGACCTTTTTTTCTGTAATGATTAGTCTTATTGAGTGAATTGCTTTCTTTTATCGATTCTATGTTGAGCTCGGGCAGACAGGCAGCATTGGCAATGCACTAAGCATGTTGTGATCTGATGATCTATCTGATAGAAATTGTCAACTTCAGGACAACTTGGGGGCTTTTTTGTTTTTGGTGGTTTTTGTTTTGTTTTTGGAAGGAAGGTGCCCATTTGTTTTACTAAACTATTAGGGAATGTTTGGTGTTTTTAGGTCTAGCTATAAATGTTTACCTTTGTTTGCCTGTATGAATGCCAACTGGGAGCCATTACCATTAGAATTGGTGTTATTTGTTAATGTGAGATACTGATGGTGGTCTGACCAGGTTTTAGGAAATTAATTTTTTTTTTGTTGGGCTTTAAATAATGAAAGGTGTTTAAATATACACATAACTTGTCATTCCCAAATTACATTAAAAAATATTTTATAGCTTTTCTCTCAAGTATCCAGGTTTTTAACTGTTATTGTAAAGCCTGGTAATTCAATTGAAAAAAAAATATTACTGATCTTGTTTTGTCCGTTTGACTCCAATCCTCTTGGCCATTTCCCAGCTCTCTCCTTCCCGTTTTCTTACCCCTAAAAACCCATTATCACCTTGTGATTTCTGTTCTGCATCATTGATATTGCAGTACATGGTTTTTGCCTTAAATTTAAATGATGACGTGGATATCACTTTGCCTTCCCCCCCTACAACCGCCTTTAGAATAGCTTGTTAATCACATAGTTGTCTTAAGGAAGCCTAAGTTTCCTAGTGGTAAAAACCTTTTTAGGAGGTTTAGGTCTCCTTTTCTCCTTGCAGATATTAAAAGAATTTTGTGGAGATGTTTGCTGTTTAACACCATTTTAGAGAGGCCCTGGGGTAGAACCAAAGTGTTTTACTCAACTAAGATTCAAAAACTAAATGTTGCTCTTGAACATTTTTAGATTAGTTTTTGTTTATGTAGTTGATTTTTAGTGTTTTCTGTATTGTAGTTTGAAAAATGCCAGTTGTATCAGACTGGATTCTTTGGTCAGCTTGTTCCAGTAGTTTTCTATTCACGGGGAAAAAAAGGTTTTGGGGGGCTTTTGAGGACAATTTTTAAAGTTGAATTTCTTATTTGAAAAATTGTTCTGAATTTGATATTTAGGAGTGGCCACTCCAATCTTAGTGAATTTGCTCATCTCTTCCTGTAATCAGCCCTGCATGCTTACAAAAATAAATTTTAAGGTGACTAAATGCCTTCTACCTCTTCCTTACTGAAGATTTTTTTCCCCCGTACAATCTTTTTTTTGGGGGGAAGGGCAGATTGTGGTACCAAAGATTACAGATCTAAATTCCCCATTTTTGATTAAAAAAATTAAAGAGCCAAATGTCACCATCGCTATCCCTGTTTCAGGCAGTGACACAAAAAAGTGGCATTAAAAACCTGAGTAATTTCCAGAATTCAAATGTTCTTGAGTATGTGATTCTTATTTGGAAAACTGAGAAGCTACAGTGCTTGGTGGAAGAAGGATGGCATTTGGCTACCCTGTTCTTTCTCTAATGCCTCGGTGTTGCCTGTCTGCGCCGGCCATTGTTGCAATGTAAGCAATACTGTTTGATGCACTGCCACCCTCTATTGTCTGTTTAGTGTTTAGAATCTCCAGTGGGGAAGAGGAAAAGAAGCATGACTGTTAGTACTTCTCAGGACCCATCTTTCTCAGGATTAAACCAGGTCTGAAACTGTCTCCTATTCCAACCTCAATCCCAAATTCATGTGCTTTTCTTTTTTATTGTTTTATTTTGATGATTTTTGTTTTGTTTTAATTCTGGAGAATGTAGATCTTGCTCAAGCACCTCTTACGTTGGCATTATTCAGACATACTTGGCAAACATAACATTACTAAGATATTTCTTTGTGGCTTTTGCTTAAAACTTGTAAAGTTTAGAAAAAGCTAAATGAAAATAGGATATATTTAGATCTCTAACATACATATGAGGAAATGATGTTGGTCTAGTATTGAAATTGTTTACTTAATAGTGAACTTGAGATAGATTGTTAGATCTTAAAAATGTATTTGGAGTTACACAACTTAATGCACGAAATATATTTAAATTCAGTTCATCAGTGCTATATAATGAATATATTCTACCTCACTTCTCTTCCCCTTCCCTAAGGAACTTCAGGTAAGTGTAGATCAGATTTCAGATCTAGTGTTTCTAGAACTTACTTCCTCAGTCTATATTCTCAACTTCTAGCAAATGGATATTTACAGAGCATTATATGCTCTGGAACTAGAAGATACTGCATTCCTAACAATATAACAGTAACATAGCTTAAGCACTTATCAAGCTATATGGTAGATTACCATTAGTAATACATTGAAATAAATTAAATTTAGTTTTTGGCAGGCTGGATAAACACCCTACTAATTTTCTAAATGTGCAAGAACTCTTCATATTTTCTTATGCTTTTGTTGAAGTTAAATAGCTTTTTTATCACAAAATTTAGGTATATAAATTTTCATGCTCCTGAGCAAATGAATCTTAATCATTCAGTTTAGTATACACTAAAAAGGAGGTATTGGCATGAGTAATCAAAAAACGTACTTTGTAATACCTTAATTATCCACATGTATCATCTGAATAATCATTTAATCCTTTTCCATACTGCCCAGCTTTATTCCAGAAACCACCTCAAGCTATAACAAAAGATTTCAGAAATTCAAAGTTATTTTTATTCAGGCAAAGAAGTACCAAGTATTGTGACTAGTTAGATAAGGGTAGGGAAGAAGACAGTAGATGGTGGATAATTAGGTATATTATAAGAATATAATTTTCAAAACTCTAGTTTTATAGTGCCTCATTTTTACTTACCCATTCACATATTTTGCTTACATTTTGTAGCATCATTTAATAATTTACATAGAAAGTTATATTAAATTGTTTAGATTTTATACATACGGGTTAGCTATGTTTTTAGTGAAGTGACCTTGTGAATATTTTGGAAGGGCAAGGGGAATTAGGACCCCTGGTTAGGAAAAAAAATGCTGCAAGCACTCAACACTAAAATTAGCAACAGTGATTTTGAAGAAAATGTGCCTCTATTTAATGGAATTATCCCCCTTCTCCCACCTTTTTTTTTTTTTTTTTTGAGACGGAGTTTTGCTCTTGTTACCCAGGCTGGAGTACAATGGCACGATCTCAGCTCACCGCAACCTCCGCCTCCTGGGTTCAGGCAATTCTCCTGCCTCAGCCTCCTGAGTAGCTGGGATTACAGGCACGCTCCACCATGCCCAGCTAATTTTTTGTATTTTTTTTAGTAGAAACGGGGTTTCACCATGTTGACCATGATGGTCTTGATCTCTTGACCTCGTTATCCACCCGCCTCCACCTCCCAAAGTGCTGGGATTACAGGTGTGAGCCACCGCGCCTGGCCCCCCACCTTTTTTTTTTTTTTGAGAAGGAGTTTCACTCTGTCGCCCAGGCTGGAGTGCACCATGCAATGGCGAGATCTCGGCGCACTGCAACTTCCACCTTCCAGGTTCAGGCAGTTCTGACTCAGCCTCCTGAGTAGCTGGGATTACAGGCATGCACCACCATGCCCAGCTAATTTTTATATTTTTAGTGGAGACGGGATTTCACCATGTTGGCTAGGTTGGTGTTGAACTCCTGACCTCAAGTGATCCACTCGCCTTGGACTCCCAAAGTACTGGGATTACAGGCGTGAGCCACCGTGCCGGCCAAATTATCCCCCATTTATCAACTCATTTCCATGTGCCTTTGAAGAATAGGCTGCGTTATTTAAAATGGGCACAAGTTTTACTCATAACATGTAATTAGTAAAAAGCCACAGAAAAGGAGCTTGACCCACTGAAGAAGTACCTGTGTCTTTGCACATAAAAGCCTATTGTAAAAATACATTATCTTATGCTTATTTGATACTGACTTTTCCTCATTTGATTCTGCCTTTACATATTTATAGCTTTTTGGTTGTATCCTTGGCATGATGTGGTTTCATGTAAACACTTCCATTATATGTTTATATTTATTAGTTTTTTATTTTATTTTTGAGACGGAGTCTTGCTCTGTCACCCAAGCTGGACTGCAGTGGTGCCATCTCAGCTCACTGCAACCTCCACCTCCTGGGTTCAAGTGATTCTCCTGCCTCAGCCTCCTGAGTAGCTGGGATTACAGGCTTGCACCACCCTGACCAGCTAATTTTTTTGTATTTTTAGTAGAGATGGGGTATTTGGCCAGGCTGGTCTTGAACGTCTGACCTCGTGATCCGCCCGACTAGGCCTCCCAGAGAGCTGGGATTATAGGCGTGAGCCCCTCACCCAGCCTATATTTATTAGTTTTAAATTGCAAAGCATACAGAGAGCTACTAAAGAAGCTTGATAGGTACCCAAAGGTAATGAACTACCAAGAGTTTTATTTCCTTTTTTAATTTTAAGTAGTTTCCTATTCAGTTGTTTGCTGAGAATAGGTTATCTTTGTCCAGTAGTAAAATTTTTTTCCTGACATATTTTCAGTTTTTGTAAAAGGAGAACATTTAAAATTATTTGCTTTTTAAATTTTTGTTTTTATTATTATTATTATTTATTTATTTATTTATTTTGAGACAGAGTTTCGCTCGTTACCCAGGCTGGAGTGCAATGGCGCGATCTCTGCTCACCGCAACCTCCGCCTCCTGGGTTCAGGCAATTCTCCTGCCTCAGCCTCCTGAGTAGCTGGGATTACAGGCACGCGCCACCATGCCCAGCTAATTTTTTGTATTTTTAGTAGAGACGGGGTTTCACCATGTTAACCAGGATGGTCTCGATCTCTTGACCTCATGATCCACCCGCCTCAGCCTCCCAAAGTGCTGGGATTACAGGCGTGAGCCACCGCGCCTGGCCCCCAAATTTTTGTTTTTATATTAAAGATTGAGTTGTTTAAGAAGATAGTGTTTATATATTTATAGTTTCTTGATAAACAAGGTTTCCTCCTTTAGCGTTGTGGGAGGAAAGAACTCTCCAGCGAACACTGAAGTTTTATAAAGCAGTCTTTTGGTAGTGAGAAAGTATCTAGTTATTGAGTCACAAATGAAGCTATTGAATGTAGATTTAGACATGAATGAAACTGTTAGACATACTTATGTCAGAGCTCTTCCCTTTTGTCCTTCATTTAAAAGTACCAAAGGAAGCAATCCTAGAAAATGTGCACTAGAGGAAATTCTATGTACTAATCACTCTTCATTCAAAGTCTATATATTTCTTAGAGATATTTTTAAAATATCATGAAGCTGAATGTCCTTTTGTGTTTATTTTCCCATGTTTTGTTTTCACTATGAATCTGCGGAACTTAATCATCATTTTTGTTTTGCTTCATAAATGTATTTTGCTCATTTTAATATTTGTGTATTGAGCTGGTTTTCATATCAAGAGAAACTTAAAGTATGAACTTTCTTAGTGTTTTACAACACTAATTTTCCTATAATTATTTGATTGCTTAGCAAAGGAGTTTAATCTTATTACTTGGAGAGTTTTCATCATCTAGTAACATTTACTAATAATTTAGTCTTCATTCTTTTATTGTAAACAAAGTAAAAATAAGTATCTCGTCGACATGGTGACTGAAGCTCAAATGTCAGTGTCTTATTGTTCAGAGTATAATTGAGAATAGGTTATAATGCTTGGCTGAAATAGATGTTACTCATGCTCCTAAGAGAGGTACTTGGTCAGATCTTTATAACCTAAATCAGTAACTTGCTTTATTTATTTATTTATTGACATGAAAACTGCAGGTTAGGTGATTGAGTTTTCCTGCACATCACAAATTATAAACTGGCAAAAGGGACCCAATAGCCTAAAGGAGAGAAGAACTACAAAATGCAGGAATAACTAGAGAACAATAGACTAGGTCTATATAGTTTAAGGGAACATACACCTGCCCAGCTTAATAATATTTGTAGATTAACTATTATTAAAATATAGCATAATAGGTGACTTTATGACAAAAGCCAAAATGTTAAGTAAAGATTATCTCTTTTCATATGATAGATAAAACGGATGTGTTTTGGAGGTTTTTTTTCCCCCTCATAAAAATAGTTATTTACTTATAAAAGTCTTAAGTTCTGGAGTGTAAACTTGAATTATATAGAACAATTAGCTACATTATAAATGAATACCCTTTATTCAGGTTTTTGTGCTGCAAAAAGAAAAAAAAAGATGAATACCTTATTCCCCGAGTACCATATAGACAAGATAACACTAAACGTTATTTTGTTCTAAACACTAGTTTTGTTTTTAGTTAGCTCACTTAAAGTACTAATTGTAAGCCACCTTGATTTTAATGTTAAGTGCTTTTTGGGGGGATTTTTATATCAGCTTGTTAAATTTTCTGGAAGTTTAGCCTGACACATGTGTATAGTGTCAGTGCTAAGTAGTATTTTTTATTAATAAAAAGTCTTGGTTTCACTGGCAATATTAGACTTTTAGGGTAGATAACAAGCATTCTGTTGGCCTTTGTAGGAGGGAGGAGTTGAGATAGCGTATATCTGTGTTTTTGGTTTTTTTTTTTTTTTTTTTTTTTTTTTTTTTTTGAGATGGAGTTTTCGCTCTGTCTCCCAGGCTGGAGTGCAATGGCGCAGTCTTGGCTTACTGTAACCTCTGCCTCCCGGGTTCAAGCAATTCTCCTACCTCAGCCTCCTGAGTAGCTAGGACTACAGGTGCCTGCCACTACCGCTGGCTATTTTTGTAATTTTAGTAGAGATGGGATTTTGCCATATTGGCCAGGATGGTCTTGAACTCCTGACCTCAAGTGATCTGCCCGCCTCAGCATCCCAAAGCGCTGGGATTATAGGCATGAGCCATCGCTCTTGGCCCTTATATCTAGATTTTGAAACCTCATGTTTGTTTACCGATAGTAACAGACTATCAGGTGTCATTATGACAAGTAGCACACTTGTCGCTTCTGCTGTCAGGCATGTATACATTTCTCTACTTACTTTATAAAGACAGGCTCCTGTGTATGTAATGAAATGGGCCTGTGAGATTTGCAAACGACAAGAATAAACTACTAGACTTTTTAAAAATTTGATTTAATAATGAAAACTAGTAAAAGCTTATGGGAGGTGGTGTTAAGTCTGTTCATTATCGGTTCTAGTAATACTTGGGATACTTTATGTTGATATATTTGAATGCATAGTATAGATTCCATTTAATGAATAAGAAGCGGTTTAATTGAACAAGGTTGGAAACCTAATGTTTCTGTATTTCTCTTTTAAAGTTATTCCTTATTGATTTTGGTTTGGCCAAAAAGTACAGAGACAACAGGACAAGGCAACACATACCATACAGAGAAGATAAAAACCTCACTGGCACTGCCCGATATGCTAGCATCAATGCACATCTTGGTATTGAGCAGAGGTAAGTTAGAAGATGGAATGTGCTTATCATAGCCATAGCAGAAGCCATCAAGGGGTTCCTGAAATATTTTAATTAGTTTCTTACAATGTCTAAGAATGTTTCTTGGCTGAGGATTTGAAGGATGCTTATTAATCATTTTACCTGCTGCTTTAGCCAGTGTTGAGAGGCCAGTTAAATGAGGTATTTTTGTTTTTTGTTGTTGTCGAAGGTTGTTTCTTGAGGGGAAAATATTGCTTGATTGAAAGTTAGAAGGCTAAGTGCAATGTTGACATTTCTTTTTGCAGCTGAAAATATGTTATTAGTGTCCTAATAAACCAAAAGGGGGTTAATGGAAATCTCCTGTTATACTTCACTCAAATATGTCAATTAATAGGATCTAGTTTAAAGTAAGAAAATTTCACAGTCTCTGCTCTCTTTCTGTTTCTTCATATGAGTTCTAGAGTTTCAAGTTCATCTTTTTTTTTGGGGGGGACGGAGTTTCGCTCTTGTTACCCAGGCTGGAGCGCAATAACGCGATCTCGGCTCACCGCAACCTCCGCCTCCTGGGTTCAGGCAATTCTCCTGCCTCAGCCTCCCGGGTAGCTGGGATTACAGGCACACGCCACCATGCCCAGCTAATTTTTTTGTATTTTTAGTAGAGACGGGGTTTCACCATGTTGACCAGGATGGTCTCGATCTCTTGACCTCATGATCCACCCGCCTCGGCCTCCCAAAATGCTGGGATTACATGCATGAGCCACCGCGCCCGGCTCAAGTTCATCTTTTACAATCAATTTTCATTCCTTAAACATAGAAGTAATTGGTAAAAACAATGATATGCGTCCAGGTTTAAGAACTTCATACAAATGATTTCAAGCTTAAGATATCCATGAATATCTGAATACCCTAGGTTAAACTGTAATGTCACTTTTCCTATATGCTGAAGAATTACCTATCCATAAACCTATCTATCTATGTATTTGTATGTATGTGTATATAGATATATATGTGTGAATACATTGATATAGATGTTCAGATATTCCATTAGTTTTAAGTTGTAAACTCCTTTTCAGCACTTTTTTTTATTTTTTATTTTTTTTGAGTTGGTGTTTTGCTCTTGTTGCCCAGGCTGGAGTGCTATGGCAAGACCTTGGCTCACCACAGCCTCCACCTCCCGGGTTCAAGCGATTCTCCTGCCTCAGTCTCCTGAGTAGCTGGGATTACAGACATTTGCTACCATGCCTGGCTAGTTTCATATTTTTTTTTTTTTAGTAGAGATGGGGTTTCTCCATGTTGGTCAAGCTGGTTTTGAATTTCTGACCTGCGGTGATCTACCCGCCTCAGCCTCCCAAAGTGCTGGGATTACAGGCGTGAGCCACCGAGCACAGCCTCCCAAGTTATCTTAGTGACTTTCTGCAAAATTTAGAAATGTTGTCCTGCTTGGTTCATTAAGCTCATTTCTCTAGAGAATTGTTTAGCTAAATCCTTTTTGTTCTTTTAAAATTAAATTGTTATCTTCAAGTTATTTTGTGTGTGTGTGAAGAGTAAAAAAAAGAAATAAATAGAAAAGAAAAAATAAAAACAAAAAAACAAAAAAAAAGAAAGAAATTAAATTGTAAGACAGTTGTTTGTCTCATTTTGGATTACGTGAGAAAAGTTTTGTTTAGAGGTAACACATGAACTTTAAAAAATCACCTTAAATAAGTAGCTTCTTGCATAAGACACCAAATAGTGTTCCCTCCACATTTGGGAACATGTCTTCTGGGTGCTTGGCTTTCTTTCATATGTTTTTTGTAATAACAGTTCCAGTTCATAAAATTACGTTCTCTTTTCTAGTCGCCGAGATGACATGGAATCATTAGGATATGTTTTGATGTATTTTAATAGAACCAGCCTGCCATGGCAAGGGCTAAAGGTAAATCAGACTCACATTGTCAGATTTTTCTCTTTCTTTTTTAGAATAAAAATATGTATTGGAGAAGATAAGATTTATGTTCCTTTTTAAATCTGAGATTTTTTTGAGATAATAATTAACCTTAATTTGCTTTCATTTGGGAAGATGAAACCAGATCATTTTAGTAAGAACTTAGTTCAGCTGAAGAACAATATCCTCTGAGAGAACAGTAAGCTGGTACCCACTGGTAGCCATTAGCTCTGTCTACAGACGATGGAAGTGGGCATGGACTAAGAAAGGTGGAGACTTTCTCATTTTGATGTGTTGCCATTATGTTCAAAATGTATGTTTTTATGTACAGCAAAATCTGTTTCTCCAGCAATACTAGTCATTTATGCAATACGTATAGTAACATTTTGTTTCTATTAGCTAGGAGTTTCACCATTGCTTTTGTGAGTGTGTGTTAATAATCACCGTGTTCTAATTTTTGGGTTGGGGGGATGGGGGAACGGTCTCTGTTGTACAGGTTGGAGTGCAGTGACACAGTTGTGGCTCACTGCAGCCTCAACCTCCTGGGCTCAAGCAGTCCTCCCACCTCAGTCTCCCAAGTAGCTGGGACTACAGGAACATGCCACCATGCCCAGCTAAGTTAAAAAATTTTTTTTGTAGAGGTGGTGCTTCACTGTGTTTCCCAAACTGGTCTCCAACTCTTGGGCTCAAGTGATTCTCCCACCTCAGCATCCCAAAGTACTGGGATAACAGATATGAGCCACCGCTGCTGGTGTGTCCTAAATTTAATGGTTATTTTGATACCTTACCAGTTCTTTAAAGGAAGACCTGTATTTATTGAGTGGCTGTGAGCTAGTTACAGTGCTTGGTCCTTGGCTAGGTAGCTTTATCCAATAAGAGTATTTTTACTTTAGACAAACATTGTGATTTATACAATTAACTCCATGTATTAATGTCCCTAAATGATTAACAAATTATTTATATTAATCTGATGACTTTGCTGTTTTTGTTGAACATGGGTTAAGAACATGCTTTTCAGGCTGAGCATATTGGCTCATGCCTATAATCTTCAACACTTTGGGAGGCCCAGGTGGGCGGATCACTTGAGTCCAGGAGTTCAAGATCAGCCTGGTCGATATGGCAAGACTCCCCTCTACTTAAACAAACAAACAAAAAAACTCGGCAGGGTGTAGTGTCACATGCCTGTTGTCCCAGCTACTCAGGAGGCTGAGCCAGGAGGATCACTTTGAGCCTAGGAGTTAGAGGCTATAGCAAGCTATAATTGAGCCACTGCACTGCAGCCTGGGCAACAGAGGGAGATCTTATCTCAAAAAAAGAAAGAAAATGCTTTTCAGCTGGGTATGACGATGCACACCTGTAGTCCCAACTACTTGAGAGGCTGAGTCAGGAGGATTGCTTGAGGCCAGGATTTGGAGGCCACAGGAAATTACTGCTGAGCCTATGAATGGCTACTGCACTCCAACCTGGGCAACATAGTGAGACCTCATCTCCTTTAAAAAAAAAATTATATATATATATATATATGTATATGTATATATGTGTGTATATATATATATATGTATATGTATATATGTATATATATAGAGAGAGAGAAAATGCTTTTCAATTATGGCCCCAGCAATTTTTACTTAAATCTGAGATACTCATATGAATGTATGATATTCGTCTATTCCTATTAGACTCACCCTTTCCCTGTAGCTAAAATTATGTTGTTTCTTTATTTTTTTTTAAGATGCAGTGGTCGAGGCTACTGGATGGTTGCCAGTCGGTGACCAGTCCTGAGGCTGGCCAGGTGACTCTGCCGCTGCTAGTGCATCAGCGGCCTTGGCCCTGCCCCCTAAAATTATGTTCTTAAAGAAGAAACTTACATCAGAAGTTAACAGTTTGGGAACAACTTTTTTTAGATGTATTGTACTTTGATTTTTTAAATTCTGGGTTAAAATTTCTCTTGAGTCTCACAGGTATATGTTTACATGTCTTGTGCATTAAACTACTAAGGTTCTTCTCAGTAGCACTGAGTATATCTTTTTGATTCTTTTCCACAGGCTGCAACAAAGAAACAAAAATATGAAAAGATTAGTGAAAAGAAGATGTCCACTCCTGTTGAAGTTTTATGTAAGGTAAATATGCATGATGAATATTTTAAAAAACATAAATGAAGCCAGGTACAATGAAGCCTGTAATCCCAGCACTTTGGGAGGCCAAGGCAGTAGGGTCACTTCAGCCCAGGAGTTCAAGACCAGCCTGGGCAACATAGGGAGACCCCTTTTCTACCTTAATTTCCTGTCTGGGCACAGTGGCTCATGCCTGCAATCCCAGCACTTTAGGAGACCAAGGTGGACGGATTGCTTGAGCCCAGAAGTTCAAGTCTAGCCTGGGCAACATGGTGAAATCCCTTATATACCAAAAATCCAAAAGTTAGCTGGGTGTAGTGATGCACGTCTGTGGTCCCAGCTACTCAGGAGGCTGAGGCAGGATCACTTGAGCCCAGGAGGTGCCAATTGCAGTGATGCAATCTCGGCTTTCTTGCAATGATCTGAAATTGCGCTGCTGCACTCCAGCCTGGCTGACAGAGTAAGACTCTGTCTCATATGAGTGAATAAATGAATGAATGATCCAAGAAGAAAAAGGAAAATTTTATTGGCTAGTCCTGGAACTTGTAGCATCCAGTTAGGTAGCTATTCGCCATTTTAAATTTACCATAGGGGTCTTTTTAAATAAGTATTTTTGCTGGGCACACTGGCTTACACCTGTAGTCCAGTTTGATAGACCAAGGCGGGTGGATCGCTTGAGCCCAGGAGTTTGAGACCAGTCTAGGCAAGATGATAAAACCCAATCACTACAAAAAATACAAAAATTAGCCTGATATGGTGACGCATGCCTATAATCCCAGCTTCTTGGGGGTGCTGGGACAGGAGGATAGCTTGAGCCCAGGAGGTCGAGGCTGCAGTGAGCCAAGATTGCACCACTGCAATCCAACTTGGGTGACAGAGTAAAGACCCTGTCTCAACAAATGGTTTAAGTAGATTAAGTGTTTTATGTTTCTGGTTTGTTAGGGCTCTCTAATCTGTTGAAAATTGGGGAAAATAAACAGGGCAGGTAAACATTTTCAATACAACCTCATTAATCTATAAAGAAAAAGGATGAAATATTCTTCTTACCCTAAACTAGTGCTGGAAAGGAAAGGTTATCAATGATTAGTACATTAAGGAACAGGGAAACATACAGACAGATTGGAGCAATCCAAAATAGCAATTGTCCAACAATACAGAAATACAGAAGACAGTTTGAATCACACTCATTTTTTCCTGAAATTTTCAACTTCATAGAAAGGCAATTGAGTTTAAGAATAGAGAGGGATGGCCAGATGCAGTGGCTCACACCTGTAATCCCAGCACTTTGGGAAGCCAAGGCCGGTGGAACACAAGGTAGAAAGATTGAGACCATCCTGGATAACATGGTGAAACCTCATCTCTACTAAAAATACAAAAAATTAGCCAAGCATGGTGGTGCGCACCTGTAGTCCCAGCTACTTGGGAGGCTGAGGCAGGAGAATTGCTTGAACCCAGCAGGTGGAGGTGGCAGTAGGCCGAGATCACACCACTAAATTCCAGCCTGGCAACAGAGCAAGGCTCCATCTTGGGAAAAAAAAAAAAGAAAAAAGAAAGATATTTGTGTTATGATGAATAACCATGATCTCTTCCATAAAAATAAGGTATATCAGATAAGAAAAGAATTGTATACCTGAAATTAAGTACAAAGCAGTATACAAAAAAATAGTTGAGGGAAGAAATCAGTGAGAGTTAAAATAGTAATTTTAAAGTTGTGAGATTCTTTTCAGTTTCATTGTCATGCTGTTTCCCATTAACACAGACCATAAATGTATGTAAATGTTAAGTTTTAGATGTATAATACGTATTATTGTACACCTTTTAACATATACATGTTTCAAGTGGTCACCAATTTATATCAGTGCAATCAATAAAAAATGTTGCAAGTATTTCTGTTCTATCCTGCCTAACTCCAGGAAGTGAGAAATTATTCAAAATCATAAGGTTGTAGGAATAGACTGCCTCCTTTAACTTTACCAGTCTCCACACTGGCATTTACTCTAGGAGAGGAGATAGAGAGGTTTGTGCTGTTCTCATATTTTGTATTTCCACATTGCTGATTGGGGAAATCCTTTTGGTGACTAATATCTAGAGCCTTAAAAATGTTTATACATTGTTGAGAATCTTTCCTAAGAAACTAAATTGAAAAGGTCTATGCCTACAGATATACTTAGCAGTATTATTAATAATAGAGAAAAATTAGAATACATATAAATGTTCAATTATAAGGAGCAAGTTAATGATGTGTATATTAGGTAGAATATCATGCAACCAACCATTCAGAAGCTTCTGAAGGCTGGGCATGGTGGCTCACGCCTGTAATCCCAGCACTGTGGGAGACAGGAGGCCAAAGTGGGCAGATCACTTGAGCTTGGGAATTTGAGACCATCCTTGGCAACATGACAAAACCCTGTCTCTACCAAAAAATATTAAAAATTAGCTGGGCGTGGTGGCTTGTGCCTGTAGTCCCAGCTACTCAGGAAGCTGAGATTGGAGGATCGGTTGAAGCCTGGGAGGCGGAGGTTGGAGTGAGCTGAGATTATACCAGTGCACTCCAGCCTGGGAGACAGATGGAGACCCTGTCTTTAAAAAAATGTGGGGGGGTGGGACTGATAAAATGACAAATTTTAACAAGTGGGCTATGTAAGTTATTTAAGAACATAGTACTGTGTAGGAAGAGCACTGTATGGGAAAAGCACATGTATTTTTTCTACCAATATTGTACATAATAGGGTGGGTGGGGTCGTGAAATTTTAAATTTATGAGGTTATCAATGATTAGTACATTATTATTTTAGCTCTCATAGCTTCCTATGAAGTGGTAAAATATCCCACCCAGAAACATCTTTTTGCTTGTACTTAAATGTGTTTTTTTTGTATCTTGAAATGTTTGTTTTTAACTTTGTTTTAACCCTTGAACCTATAGGGGTTTCCTGCAGAATTTGCCATGTACTTAAACTATTGTCGTGGGCTACGCTTTGAGGAAGCCCCAGATTACATGTATCTGAGGCAGCTATTCCGCATTCTTTTCAGGTCAGTTTTTAAGGTATTTTTAAGATTTTAAACTCTGTGAGGGAAATTGTTTAAATCTACCTAACATTCATTCTAATAAATACTAAAGTGAAGCAGATCTAACTAATATGAATAAAAGGTTTAAGAAACTGATTTATTTGGGACTAATTTGGCATTTTTCTATTTGTAGTATAAATATTCAAATGATTTTAGTTTGGAGTGGATAGAGAGTTGAATCAGACTCAAAGTAGAATTTAACTTTTCTAGAATAGTTATAATTCACATTAGATATAAGTGACTATTAGTGCCCTCTGGAACTCTCCAACTTTGGTACAGTACCAAATAGAAAAGCATTTAAAATATCACATAGTCATGGAATCTGATCAAGTGGTGACAGTCCTAAACTAGGGTAGTATTCCTTAGGCATAACCCAGAATTGGTCTTGAACAAGGTGCTGGGCGGTAGGGGGCAGGGGGTTGGCATAGAATATGTTACATGTGGCTCAGACTCTAAGTTGGAAGAGAATAAGAATTGAGGTAATCTGGCCAGGCACAGTGGCTCACACCTGTAAACACCCAGCACTTTGGGAGGCTGAGGCAGGCAGATCACTTGAGGCCAGGCATTCGAGACCAGCCTGGCCAACATGGTGAAACCCCATCTCTACTAAAAAATACAAAAATTAACCAGGTATGGTGACAGGCGCCTGTAATCCCAGCTACTTGGGAGGTTGAGGCAGGAGAACTGCTTGAACCTGGGAGGCTGCAGTGAGCCAAGATCACACCACTGCACTCCAGCCTGGATGACAAGAGCGAAACTTTGTCTCAAAAAAAAAAGGCAGGTAACCCTTTAACACTGGAAAAGTGTCTTTCCAAGGTACCAGTCAGATATCTTATTCCTAAACTTCCAGTTGAATATTTATTCTTACTTGTTTTTAGGAAGTACCTCCTCTTATAAGTATTCTCCTAGATAATTGACAGCTTGACTCGGTGTTTCAGTTTTCATGCTGTTTCAGTTTTCATGCTGCCTTTTTCATCTATAATAAGAGGTATTTTAGAAGCTGCCACACTTGAGGAAATATTCGTTGTGTAAAGAAGTGCCCTCACTGTCTTAAAACATTAGTAGGTTATATAACTGGACTCTATTATTGAAGGGTTAACATAAAATATTTTACCTTTTCCAGGACCCTGAACCATCAATATGACTACACATTTGATTGGACAATGTTAAAGCAGAAAGCAGCACAGCAGGCAGCCTCTTCCAGTGGGCAGGGTCAGCAGGCCCAAACCCCCACAGGCAAGCAAACTGACAAAACCAAGAGTAACATGAAAGGTTAGTAGCCAAGAACCAAGTGACGTTACAGGGAAAAAATTGAATACAAAATTGGGTAATTCATTCATTTCTAACAGTGTTAGATCAAGGAGGTGGTTTTAAAATACATAAAAAATTTGGCTCTGTGTTAAAAAAAAAAAAAGACGTCCTTGGAAAATTTGACTACTAACTTTAAACCCAAATGTCCTTGTTCATATATATGTATATGCATTTGTATATACATATATGTGTGTATATTATATCATTTCTCTTGGGATTTTGGGTCATTTTTTAACAACTGCATCTTTTTTACTCATTCATTAACCCCCTTTCCAAAAATTTGGTGTTGGGAATATAATATAATAAAATCAATCAATCCAAAATCCTAGACCTAACACTTGTTGATTTCTAATAATGAATTTAGTTAGCCATATTTCGACTTTATTTCAGACTAACAATGTTAAGATTTTTTATTTTGCATGTTAATGCTTTAGCATTTAAAATGGAAAATTGTGAACATGATCTAATATCAAGAGGTGAGTCTGGCATTACCCCCAAAGTGTCCATCTTCTCGGTTGCAGAGCATCTCATTTACTCTCTTAAATGCTCGCATAACTGCAAAACTCAGCACATCTTTTCTAGTCACAAAAATAATTCTCTTACTTGCAGTTTAACTACATATGATCTTAATTTCAAAATAATTTCTTTGGTTTTGGCTTTATTTTTACAATGTTGCAAATATCAGGCTCTCAGGATTTAATGTGCAATTGAAGTCTACAGTCAGGCCTTGCAAATTGAAGATGACTGGGGCAAATGCCACTGAAACTGCTGGTCTATTTCCTTTCTACCTTTCTCTGGCACTCTTACTGCCTGTAAGGAGTAGAACTGTTAGGGCACACTGTTGTCATACAGTTTGACTCCCATTTTCATGTTTTATTTTTCTTTTCCCGTTTCTGGGGCTTACTTCCTGATAACTGCCTACTTTCTGGAAGTAGTGGGCAAGTAAGATTTGGCTTTTGGTTTCTAATTTTTAAATTTCTGAATGCTGCTCTAGTCTGAACTTGGCCTTTATAGATTAATATTTGCTTCACATTTTTAGTGTTGTATTTAAACTATTTTATAATTTAAAAGTAGATTCTAATCTGAAGATACTTTTCGAGAAATATTATTAACTAACGTCATCCTCATCCCAGGAGCTCATCTGTTAGGAATGAAGTTGAGATGCTTCTCTTACATGTTTCTGTATTTGGGAAGGATTCAAAGTTGGTGGTTTATTGTCATTGGGATATTCAGATGGTGACATTTAAACTCAGGATAGCAAACACTAATGTTCGCACAGTGCTCTGCCTCTGCATCTCAGTTGGTCCTTAATTGCCCCTTTTGAGTGTTTTAATCATTGTATAACTAATCATAGTGCCAAGAAGTTCATAATGTGTTATGTAGCTAGTGTCACTGAAAAACAGTCCTACCATTTAAGTAAGAGGCTCTAATCCAAGGACTTGCTACACCTGACACCTAGTAGTGTATTTGCTTTTTCTCACAAAATGAGACCAATTCTGCCTAAAGCTAGCTGGGATAATAGGATCATCACAAGTTGCAGTTTCTGTAACTATAATTAGATTGAAATCTCATTTGACCTAGAACATTTTACTTCAGGCATTCAGCAGACTTCAGAAAGAATTAATTTTATTTTGAGTTAGTTCCTTTGTTAGTTTACTGTGTGTCTCTTATTCAATAAACGAGTAGAATTTTTGTCCTGCTTTATCCAGGTCGTAAAGATGAGAAGTTGGATCTACTCAGTTGGGATGTTTCCTTGGCGGGGTGGGGCGGGGGGCGGGAACTGTAATTAAACTTGTTTAATCCTTGTTTTGTATTGTAGGTATTTTTCACAAAAGCAACTTAAAATCTTATACAAATTTTATAGCACCGTTAGACACAGTGGTCATATAAATTACCACATAAACATGGACTTGAAAAATTAGACTTTTCATAAAACACATCATAGGTCATTGACTGCTTTTCATAGATACACTTCCAAGGCGATACATCTGTATTGCTACCAAAAAGTGCCACTTCACCTAACACAGACTTCTTTTTGCTCTTTGACATCTTGAAAACACCCGTTTTTTAATACAAAACTTAGTGCTCAAGACAAATCTTACATGAAACCTTCATAAACCATGAAAATATGGATAGTCTTAGGGTCTTAGGCATGAAATAAGCATTAGGAACATATTCTCCTAATTTCTACCCCCAGCCCAGCATGTTATTCTTTAAGAAATCTCCTAGGAGTTCTGGAATTAGAAAACAATTGCCCTGGTTTATGTCTGCTTCCAGTCTCTAAGTAACAAGGGCGTTTGAAAGTATCATCTCTTCAGGTCCACTGTAGTGGTTTTTTATTTAAGAAATAACTCAACTGGGCGTGGTGGCTTATGCCTGTGATCTCAGAACTTTGGGAGGCTGAGGCCAACAGATCACTTGAGGCCAGGAGTTTCGAGAGCCTGGCCAACATGGTGAAAACCTATCCCTACAAAAATTAGCCAGGGGTGGTGGTGTGCACCTGTGGTCCCAGCTACTTGGGAGCCTGAGGCATGAGAATCGCTTGAACCTGGGAGGCAGAGGTTATAGTGAGCCAAGATTGAGCCACTGCACTCCAGCCTGGTTGATTGAGTGATACTGTCTCAAAAAAAAAAAAGAACTCATACAGCTCAATGATTCATTGATCCCAATAAATCCTTTTAATAATGATGAAAACATCCTACTAGGTTTTTCTAGTTAAAAACTTTAAGACCGGTGCAGTGGCTTGTGCCTATAATCCCAACACATTTGGGAGGCCGAGGTGGGAGGATATAGGAGGATTGCGTGACTCCAGGAGTTCTATACTTGCCTGGGCCACATAGTAAGACCCTGTCCGGCCCCGCCAAAAAAAGCCAGGCATGGTGGTACATGCCTGGGATCCCAGCTACTTTGGGAGGCTGAGGTTGGAGTATCACCTGAGCCCTGGAGGTTGAGGCTGCAGTGAGCTGTAATCATGCCACTGCACTCCAGCTGGGCAACAGACGAGACCCTGTGTCACAAAAAAGAATTTTTAAAAGGTGCTTTTTAAATGCATTTTATCATTTGCTCTTGACAGAGTTAAATTTTCAGAGGCTTTACTATTATTGAATTAAGTGTCATGAGTGTACTTTAAGCAAGTAAATCTCTAATGTAGGAAAATCCCTCAAATGGTAACATTTACTAATGTTTTATATGGTTATTTTTGAAAAATATATAATATTTTTCTAGTAAAAATGGTGTTGTTTTAGTAACTTACTAGGAATGTTTAAAGATTCTTTAAGTCTGGCTTATGTAGCTAATGTGGGCCTATTAAATAATAGACAGACTTTTGTCTTTGTTATATTCTTTAGGGCTTTTCAAATACTCCATTCCAAAGCCCATCAAAAGATCAAGAAACAAGGCCTTTCCCTTTATGCCAATTATTATCTGTACTAGTTTTTAAGGTTCAATTACCACAAGATTATAATTAATGTTTTTATTCATGTTCAGAAGAAAAATACATACGTTTCACACCAACACACTTCGAAATCCATTTCTCTCCCTTTGACTATGTGTGATTATCAAAAAAGTATTTTTCAAGACATTAAAAATAAGTAAAGGAAAAGGAAATATTTTTAGAACATTGAAAATCCAGTGAAGTTCAGTGTTTCTTTAGTTGAGGGCAGAGGTGGAGGAGAATTTCAGAAGGTGGTAGTGAACCCAAAGGTGGATTCTTACATAATTCTACTATTCTGTTCTCTAACCCATCTGTTTACTACCCTAACCATACTTACCAAGTAGAGTTTTATCGTTAATATAGATAGCTATCAAAGTGTTGACATTCAAAGGAGATTACAAATAATTATTTTTCTATCATATTGACTGACCATGTCCGCAGTCTTCCTTGAACTACCTTCCAGTTTTCTTGGGCTGCATCTACCATTTATGTCTAGTTTAACTTTTTCTGACTTCGCCAGTTGCTACTAGGAATGTGCTGATCATTCAGCCGCACAAACCAAATCACAGGGGAAGATCTTGAAATACCTGGACGAACTGATCGGTCTGAATACACTGCCCTGAATACACTCAATTCAAAGAAGTACCAGGGAACTACATCTTCTTGCTGAAGCCTTGAATTTTTGTCAGATTTTTTTTTTACTGTGGACAGTAAAGCTGGAAAGAAAAGATCTAAATAACCCCGCTGGAAATGCAGATGAAAGTGCAAGAGTTGGTTTGTGGTCATCTGGAGTCCACGTCTCCAAGGCTGCTGGAACTTCAAATTTTGCAACTTGTTAGATCTTCTGGATGATAGCACAACTGTTAGAAGACCTAGAAGAATAGTGTTGCTGGGACTCAAGTGGTGTTTAATGCAGACCATCTACCAGCTGGGGAAAGAATTAATTATAACAGGTATTTTAAAACTCCATAACATCAGAAATGTGTAGCAGAATAAATTGTGTTATAAGGAAGACAGAAAAATTCAGTCTGTTTTTTAATGCTGTTTAGGAATGATGTATACTTCCTATACCTAAAAATTGTCATTTATCTCATTTGTAGTGTTAAAAACATACTTCCTTTAGTTTCTGTAGGGAAAGAAGAATTATAGGGTTTTGTTTTTTTTAATTTTTCTTTAACTTTAGATACTGCCAATTTGATTAAAAATTCTCCAAGCTTAATTATGTGCAACTAAAAGAACCATACAAGTGGCCGGGGACTGTGGCTCACTCTTACAATCCCAGCATTTTCGAGGTGAGATGGGAAGATCACTTGAGCTCAGGAGTTTGAGAACCACATGGGCAACATAGGGAGACCTCGTCTCTATTTTAAATAATTAAAACACATACACACAACCATGTTATAGGAAAAGTTAGTATAAATGACATAGCATAATGAATATTATATTCAAAATAACTTTTAAAAAGTTGTCTTGTAAAAATGTGGGATCCTAATTTGAGAAGCCCCATCACAAACTTACAAGCCTTAGTACTACATAAATATCCCTTTGAACTAGTTTCTGGTTCTAATTTAAAAATCAGAAACATCTGAAGTTAATTTACAAATAAGAACAGATACACACTGTATGGGGAGGCTGAGGTGGTAGGATCTCTTGAGCCCAGGAATTATATAAGTCTAGCCCATCAAAAAAAAACAAGGCATACCTTTTATTTATTTTTTTTACATACAAGGTCTCACTGTGTTGCCCTGGTTTTGGTTTATTTATATATATATACACACACACACACACATATATATATATATATGTGTGTATATATATATATGTTATACCCAGAATATATATACCCAGGAATTCCTGGCTTTAGGCGATCTTCCTTCTTCAGCCTCCCAAAGTGTTAGGATTACAAATATGAGCCACCTCTCTGGGCCAGAACGTACATTTTAGATTTCAGACTGGGAAGTGAGCAGGGATAAATATAAAAATATATATTTTTTTATTTTTGCAGATTTAAAAAGTAATTTAGCTGTTAATTTCTTAATCATCTAGCTCTTTTTTAACTCCTCCTCCCCCCCCTTTTTTTTTTTTAGGAACAAAGGGATTCATTCCTCATTTTAACTGATATTACAGTGAAGATGGGTTCTTGAACTTTTGGAAGCCTGGATAAGCCACCTAATCTGCAAGATAAAAAACCAAAAACTAATGCATATTGGAGAAAATGATGCTTAGTACTTGAAGACTGAATGTTGAATACCTATCGAATATTCCTATCGACGTTTTTTCTTTTTTCCTAAACATACTTCAGAAACATCTTAGGACAGTTGACCGGAGAAATGTTGAACCCTGGATGGAATATCATACCATTGACCCATCTGAAGAGTTAAAGCTGGATTTGACTGCTCTATTCTACCAGAATATTGTTAGGCTAGCCTTTTACCAGTTTCTAAACAATTGTAATCATTTATTGACTCAGCAGTTCCTCAGACAACAGGCTAAAAGATGTGCAGATACATTTCAATTTGAGTTTCCCTGTTATTAAAGGCATAAGAGTTTCTTAGTATTTTGACTGACAATGTAACATGTTTCCATTTTAGTTTGTTAGTGATGGTGGTTTTCCCTTTGAAAGCCATTTGGTATATTCACCATAACAATTAGTTTAATACTATTACATAAGAAAACTATGATAAAACCCAGCAATTTTAGTAGTTGTGAAAACATGTTTTTTAAATTGTGTTTAAGAATAATTGCAGGACTTAAAACCAAATTCTGATGAGGGAGGGGCCATTTCTGTTTAATCCTTAGATTCTTAACCTGCATCGCTTATCCTGTATTGTAATTTTTTTTCTTAACTCCCAAACAAGAAGCTTGAAACTTATCCTGTATTTTAAAATTGAAATTAGGTCACAGGGTATAGTCAGATTTTTTTTTTTATTAAGGGTTTGGTTTGACAGCCTTTAAAAGAAAGCTTTGCCTCGCTAATACTTCTTAATAATGTGCATCAAATAATATTCCCTGTGGTGAAATATTTTGTCAAAGTTTTGTTATCTTTCATTTTTGGCATTTGATTCTTATGGACTTAGTACCGAGGCAACAAAGATCTATTATGCACCTACTCTGTTGTATGTTTACTATTCTTTCCCTCCAAACAGGCATATATGCATAATAAGAAATAAACATGAGAATTATTTTATTTCTCCCACAAAGCCCATGGGAGGTGGCCCAACAAATGTTTAAAAAGTAAAAGAGGCCAGGCACAGTGACTCATGCCTGTAACCCCAGCACTTTGGGAGGCCATGGTGGGTGGATCACGAGGTCAGGAGTTTGAGACCAGCTTGGCCAACACAGTGAAACCCCGTCTCTACTAAAAATACAAAAGTTAGCCCGGAGTGTTGGCAGGCACCTGTAGTCCCAAATACTCAGGAGGCTGAGGCAGGAGAATCGCTTGAACCTGGGACACGAGATTGTAGTGAGCTGAGATTGTGCCACTGCACTCCACCCTGGATTACGGAGTGAGACTCTATCTCAAAAGGCAAAAAAAAAAAAAAGAAGTAAAAGAAAAGGAGCAGTTTGTGATTGAGGAAAACTTGACCTAGGTTAAAGAAGTAAGGAGAGATTGGAGTGGGCTAGAAGGAGCTATAGTTTCTAGCTCATATGTAAGGAGGTGGACAGAGGGGCATTGGTGCCTCAGAATGGGTGTCTGGTGAAAGGGAAAAAAGTACTTAACAGATTTTCAGGCTATAGCTGAAAATTTTCTCTCGTTGGCTTTAGATGTAGATAAACTGTGCAATTATGACCTGAAGCTTCTTGTATTCAAACTTGGCCTAGGGCTTATGTAGAGGCCCTAGGGTCTACTTGTGGAGGAGGGAAGTATGTGCAGAATATGTAGGCTTGAGAAGAAAATAAAGCCAGAAAAGCATCACTTGCTTATCACAAAACCATCTTTCTAATGCAGCTGGTAAAGAAGTTTCAAAGGTCTATCTAAGGTTTCTCTACAGAAATTACATGCTTCTCTGATCTTTGATTAGTAAAATAATAGAGATAATTATGCCTTGAATGCATTTATTATTGAACTTACCATTTTAATTTGTGTCAGAAATAATGTGCAGAAAATTTTCGCTCATGGTAGGATTAAAATTGTGTTCTTTAAAGTGAAGCAATCTGCTTTTTGTTGATTTGATAAATATTTGAGTGTATAATATGTTATAGGTTCTAAAAATACAGAAGTGAATAGCAACATGCTCATTTGAATTACTGATAATTATTTTAGTATGCTGAGAGACTTTGAATTCATTGTACCACTCCTTCCTAGAGTAATTCAAAACAGAAAAACTAGTTTTAATTATAGATTTCATGTTTTTCTCTTTAAAAAGGTTGAGTTAATGCTTTTCACAAGAGACAAAATAGCATGAGCCACTATAAAGTAATTATTGGCTCAGTTCTACCCAATTTTCATATTTTGGGTGTAATTTAAAATTTTTAACTTGGAATTTTAACATTTGTTTTTTGTTTTGATTTTTTTTACCAGGTTTCTAAGCATGAACTGAGGAACAGAAGAAGCAGAGCAGATGATCGGAGCAGCATTTGTTTCTCCCCAAATCTAGAAATTTTAGTTCATATGTACACTAGCCAGTGGTTGTGGACAACCATTTACTTGGTGTAAAGAACTTAATTTCAGTATAAACTGACTCTGGGCAGCATTGGTGATGCTGTATCCTGAGTTGTAGCCGCTGTAATTGTGAATATTAACTGAGATAGTGAAACATGGTGTCCGGTTTTCTATTGCATTTTTTCAAGTGGAAAAGTTAACTAAATGGTTGACACACAAATTGGTGGAGAAATTGTGCATATGCCAATTTTTTTGTTAAAACCTTTTGTTTTGAACTATACTGCTTTGAGATCTCATTTCAGAAGAACGGCATGAACAGTCTTCAGCCACAGTTGTGATGGTTGTAAATGCTCACAATTGTGCATTCTTAGGGTTTTTCCATCCCTGGGGTTTGCAAGTTGTTCACTTAAAACATTCTTAAAATGGTTGGCTTCTTGTCTGCAAGCCAGCTGATATGGTAGCAACCAAAGATTCCAGTGTTTGAGCATATGAAAGACTCTGCCTGCTTAATTGTGCTAGAAATAACAGCATCTAAAGTGAAGACTTAAGAAAAACTTAGTGACTACTAGATTATCCTTAGGACTCTGCATTAACTCTATAATGTTCTTGGTATTAAAAAAAAACAAAGCATATTTGTCACAGAAATTTAGTTAACATCTTACAACTGAACATGTATGTATGTTGCTTAGATAAATGTAATCACTGTAAACATCTATATGATCTGGGATTTTGTTTTTATTTTGAAATGGGAGCTTTTTTGTTTACAAGTTCATTAAAAACTAAAAACTGTTTCTGTAAGGAAATGAGATTTTTTTTAAACAAAAAAAATGCCTTGCTGACTCACTATAAAATAAAAATCTCCCCAATTTTTTGATAGACTACTTTAAGCCATTTGTTACATGGTATTCCTTTGCAAGTCAATTTAGGTTTCGTGTTAACTTTTCCTTTAAAAAAAAAAATCTAATTCTTTTGTCTGCCGGGGAAAGGCATTCTTTCATTTTTGTTTTTTTATGACTTGCAGGCACAATATCTAGTACTGCAACTGCCAGAACTTGGTATTGTAGCTGCTGCCCGCTGACTAGCAGCTAGACTGATTTTGAATAAAGATGAAAGCATTAAAGGGTTTTCCTATAAAACATTTTTCTTTAAAATACTTGTGAAATGGCTATAAGCAGTTGACTTTAACCCTTGGAGAGCATCACACTGTGTGAGGTTCACTGATCGTTGACCCTCCCCAGCCCCTCCTTCTTTATCTGTCTTTATCTGTGTGCGTGCGCTTCCTCTCAGTTTTCTTTGCACGCTCATTTCTTTTTCTCTGACCCAAGAGAAAGGAAAACTTACTGATGATAATTTTAAAGTAGTGTAATTTATTCATTTATAGCATGTCAGGATAAATTAAAAGAACATTTGTCTGGAAATGCTGCCAGGAGCCTATTGTGTAAATGTAGGTATTTTGTAAAATAGCATTGAAATTGTAAGTTGACACGTGTTTGGTCAGATTGTGTCAAGTTTAATTTGTTTTGTTTTCTTTTTTCTTTTTTTTTATTTGAAAACTACTTTAGCAATAATTAATTCCATGATTATCACATTCTGCCATTAAGGGAGATAGTACCGTAATACTGAAGAAATCTTATTAAGTCCGAACTTTTGGGGTAGGCAGCTTTTTTGTTTCTTTTCTATCCACCCTTGTCGGTTGAGGTATTTGTTTCTTGACTAATAAACCCTTTGATACTTTTAGCCAGAAATTGGTCTCATAAAGCTATTTTTGAGTATAGTTTGTGTAAAATAAAACTGTTTAGCTTTGGTAATAACTTTTCCAAGCTGAACTCCCTCTAGCAAGATATTTTTCAGTGCTTTTATTTACTATGCACTTAGACTATGCACTTTTTCTGAAATATTTTTGTAACACTTTTTTGTATTTTTGCCATTTGAAAAGGTTGTGGTGTAGTTGGTCTGTAATTAAGTTGCAGATTTAAAACTGCTGTTAGCTTTGTAAATCAAAATATAGATGTTTTTTGTCCTGGTATATCATCATTCCATCTGCAGCTGGAGCTGGAATCCCATTGATCTTCTAGCTACCATTCATTTTCTTCACAGTTCACAAAAGAAGAATGTGAAATTCAGTGAATGCTGTTACTAATCCTGTCGCGAGATGAATCTCATTTCACCAAAATTAAATTATATTTTTCCGCTAAAATGATGATACAAGTTGAAGACACATCACTCTGAAATTGGAAGACCTCACCACTTAAGGCTCCGCAGTGGCTTACTCAGCTGAACTCTAGGTTACTACTCTTTACTTTGTTCACCCATTGGGGGGTGCAGTTTTTTTAAAATGTTGGGAGATGGCCATTCTAACTACTGTTGAATGTCTCTGTTTTGGGAAGGTATAACAAGAAATAAAAAAGAATATATATGAAGGGAGAGACTGGTTATCTCCTCCCATATGGTTGTGCTTACGCTCTTAAAGCTTACAAATGGATATTTCGAGGTTTGCTTTCACAATGATTTCCTATCAACAAATATTTTTATTACGATTTTTCCTGTTTCTACTAGTCCTTGCAGTACTCATAAATGTTTTAAGCCGAGCATACTGTAATAATCATAAGTTTAATTTCACTATAATAAAAATATCAAACAAAAGGATTTTAGAACCCAAGACAATGAGCTAGTTTTCCCTAAAGTTTGCTGAACTATTAAGGAATATGTTTTTATGACGTGACTAGAATGAGCCATGGACATTTTTAGCTCAGCTGAAAAATCCAGCAGCATTTAATGCAGGTAAATTCCTGGGTTCTTTTCCAACTAGTCTGGAACAGTTTTGCTTTGACTCAAACTGGTATAAAGCATTATTTTAGGTCTTCTCTTTGCCAGTTTTTAAGCAATTATAACCATGTAATCAGGATGTGAAGACATCTATGTGAAGTATAGTAAAGAAGTGTTGTAAGCAGATAAATATGTGTATCCCAGGTATGCTGCTCTGTTTGAAGTGAGACTTTGTGAGACTATACTTTTAAATGCATTACCATTGCCTACATTTGGGGAGGATGTTTTTCCTCCTCAAAACTTCCACTTCTATTGTAACATTCTTAATGACAGTCTTCTTTTTTAGCAGTGTATGTTTGAAACAGCCAGAGATTGCAATGGACTGAGTGTAAATTGATGTAAGCAGGCCATGTAGTTTGTGTTGACTCATCAAACAGTATATTGTTCAAGTGAAATAATTTGTTTTCTGAAATGACTTAGGCCAGTTTTGAGGACATACTCAAAAGTAGACTAATAATGGCTCCTGGGATGGAGAAATATGAGATGAACCTGGAACATTCTATTATAGTGCCAAACAAGAAATCTGAAAAAAAAATGGTGGATGGCCAGGTGCTGTGCTTCATGCCTGTAATTCCAACACTTTGGGAGGACAAGGCGGGCATGAGTACAATACCAGCCTGGCCAATATGGTAAGCCCCATCACTACTAAAAATACAAAAGTTAGCTGGGCTCGGGGTGCTGAGGCAGAATAATCGCTTGAACCTGGGAGGCGGGAGTTGCAGTGAACCGAGGTCGTGCCATTGTACTCCAGCCTGGGTGTTGCAGTGAGATTGCATCTCAAAAAAGGGGGAAAAAATGAGATACCTGTCAAAAGGACACAGAAGCCACTTGAAGGGTTTATACTTGCCAAATCTGTGTCAATCATCAAAGTAAACTGGTAGCAACATTACAAGTTACTAAGATACCATGATTCCATATTGATATTGAAATGGAGAGAAGGGAAAGCTCTAACTTGAAGTCGAATGTCAGCTAATTTAAGGTGAAAGGATTTATGTGTTAGAAAAATCACCATTTTGCAAACTATAGTTTTCAGAATCCTTAATGTATGTCATCTCTTTTATTCCTCAGAACACTAATAAGGAACAGTTATTGTTACTCCCTTAAGGGTTAAAGAACTGTTTCAGAAAAGTGGGACTGCCCAAGGCAAGGCATCTTGGTAATTGGTAGGCTTTGGAGAGCCAGGACCTAAACCTGATTTTCTTTGCTTTCATGCAGTTAAGCCATGGAGCTCCTCTGTTATATCACCCTTTTAAACCCAGAGATTGATAAATTAGCCATCATTTACTGAGTGCCATACACTATTCTAAGTGCTTTACATGTATTTGCCTAATCGTCAGCATCCTGTGAAGTACATCCTGTCTCCATTTTACATACGAGGATACCAAAGCACAGAGTTGGAGGGGAGATAGTTTTATCCATGTATTTATTTATTGAGAGAGGGTCTTGCTATCTATTGATTGAGGGGAGATAGTTATATCCATTTATTTATTGGGAAAGGGTCTTGCTATCTATTGATTGATTGAGGGGAGATGGTTATATCCATTTATTTATTGGGACAGGGTCTTGGTATCCCTTTATTGGTTGATTAATTGATTGAGACAGGGTCTTGCACTGTCGCCCAGGCTGGAGTGCAGTGGCATAATCACGACTCATGCAGCCTTGACCTCCCAGGTTCAAGCAATCCACCCACCTCAGCCTATCAAAGTGCTAGGATTACAGGCCTGAGCCACCAAGCATGGCCAGATTCTTAACTAAGACCTTAACTTTACCCTTTCAAAGTAGTTTACAGTGTCTAACTACCTTACATCAACGTATATATCAAGTAGGATGGCAGCCTGGAAAGGTTTAACATCTAGAATGACTGGGAGGTTGGGCAAGTAAGATTTCTTAAATTGCAGCTGTTTTCACCTTAGACATGTTGCATAATCTTTTCAGTATCAAAATTAAATTGACTAGAAGTGGAGTCTGCTGAATTCAGATATAAAAATTTTGGAGTTAGAAAATTGTGCTTGGCCGAGTGCTGTGGCTCACGCCAATAATCCCTGCACTTTGGGAGGCCAAGGTGAGCGGATCACATGAGGTCAGGCGTTCCAGAACAGCCTGGTCAACATGGTGAAACCCTGTCTCTACTAAAAATGTAAAAATCAGCTGGGTGTGGTAGTGCATGCCTGTAGTCCCAGCTACTCGGGAGGCTGAGTCAGGAGAATCACTTGAACCCAGGAGGCAGAGGCTGCAGTGAGCCAATAAGCCACTGCACTCCCACATGGGCAACAGAGCAAGACTTCATCTGAAAATTGTGTGCTTATATTGCCTCCCTTACCCCTCACACTTGGGCAGGGCAAAGCCCATCTGTAATAAGCAAATGGATAGTTTCTGCCTCTATCCTCAACTTTACACAAACTGAAATATTTTTATTCTTGGAGCATTTTTGAACTAAGATCCAGGCACTTTAAAAGACAAAAGCAATGAGTAGCTTCCCTGTATCCACACCCAGTAAGTTAAAAAGGAATCATACCGAGGCTTAAGTAAAATGTTTGGGGTAACTTGGTTACTTCTTTGTAGCATTTTCTAATTTACTGTTTGATATATATCTGATTAGAAAATATAGATAATTGTTTAGGGTGTTAGAGAAAATAGGAGTGACAAAACAATAAAACAAGATGTTCACTGGGATAACAGTGAGTTAAGGATATCTTTGAAGTACTTAGACATATGTTAATCTCAGTATATTACAGAGTTGTTTTTTTTTTTTAGTATTTTTTAGTTTACATGAAAATCTGGGAAATTTTAATAGTAATTTTCCAGTCTAGTGAATTTTTCATTACATCCACCAGATGGGAACTGATTCTGCCATATGCAAAAGGCTGCTATGTGATAGTGTTGGGGATTGGGGTGGGGGAATGTGAACAGGCAGAATGGAGTAAGGGCCTTTAGTGAAAGTATGAGGGAATGACTTTAAGAGGCAGGACAGTACTTTGTGTATGATTTGAACATAATTGTGGACCAGGCGTGGTTGGTCACGCCTGTAATCCCAGCACTTTGAGAGGCTGAGGCAGGCGGGCCACAAGGTCAGTAGTTTGAGACCAGCCTGACCAATGTGGTGAAACCCTGTCTTTACTAAAAACACAAACATTAGCCAGTCATGGTGGCACACACCTGTAATCCCAGCTATTCAGGAGACTGAGGCAGGAGAATCTCTTGAACTTGGGAGGCAGAGATTGCAGTGAGCAGAGATCACACCACTGAACTCCAGCCTGAGCGACAGAGCAAGACTCCATCTTTAGAAAAACAGTAATTGTGTATGTTCTACGTGCTGTGCTGGATCTTGGTCCTTTGGCCTTCAAACAGCAAAAGTTTGCCATTCCTTAGGTAGGAGTCTTTAAACTCCCTTCACCCCTCATCTATATATCTATTCACTAAAATATAGAAGCACTCCACAAAATGCAGGTCCAGGAGAGAAAGAGGCAAATTATCAGGCTTTTAACTAATTTACCCACTGACATGGTTGGTCATTTTGTGGTTCAGTAGTGGAATCCGTATTTAGAAGCAAATGCTAGAGCTCATTTTAGTTTCTTAGAGACCAGTTAACAAATATGAAGGCCAAAAATATGTGTAGGTGTGGTCAAGCTCCCCAAACAAGACTAGAACCCAGGCCAAATAGTACTATTCACATTTAAAGGTAATATATATTTTCTAGGGGCACATTTAAGCCAAGGCAGTTTTTTAATGCATTTATTAGCCAACCTTTACCTAGTTATCAATACTTCATATATGTGGTGATTATAGCAAAAAGAATATGTCAGCCAGTTTTATTGCTTCATGGTCTTATTAAAAATTGATTTTTTTCTAAAAGTCACCTTAAAATGACTAAAGTTGTTAGTATTTGGACTTAAGATACATTATTCATATCTACAAGAGTGGAATGCATTAATTAGGTTTGCAGTCTGCTACATAAAACCAAACTTGACCAAGTTATTTTTGCTTGTAGTTTCGAATTATTTTTTCACTTTTAGAGCATTTCCATGCCCCTAGGTTTATATAGATTGTTCTAATATACCAGTGTATTCACAGACAGGGTGTTCTTTCTCATAGTTCTGTAGTACTTTTATATGTCATTTATGGAGCACAATGTCTTAGGTAAAAAATGTAGCCTTTTCTCAACATTACCATATTAAGTCTGCAATGCTGCTAATTCAGAGAAGCAAAATAGTTTGAGTAACTGTTGGAAACAATTTCTGTGGATTTCAGGCAGCCTGCCATTGGTTCTGTATGCCAATGGACAGGCACAAAGCTTGATGATAAAGTGCTGCATTAGATATTTAGGATCAGAAGAAATGGTGGAGGTGGATATTTTTAGAAATTGCTTTGAACAGTTGCTAAGTAAATATTTTTCATTAATTGCAAAACTGGTTTGCACTGTGCTAACGTATGTAACTCCATTAAGAACATAATGTTTTAGTCTACATTTAGACAGTGAAATTGATAAAATAGCTTCTAGTGCTTTTTGTGCCACCAAACAAAGGGAAACTAAATACTCGAGACAATTTTTTAAATCATTGACCATCCTGCACCCTGCAAAATTGGGAAGCGTACCTACCTTACTGAGTTTAATATAATGGCATGTGTGATTTTTTTTTTAGCTTATGACAAAATGCAGTACCTACACAAACAATAGGGACTGAGTTTTTAAATGCCAGACATTGTGCTAGTTCCTGGAAATGCAGGGGTGACAATTCGAACAGGCCTATGTACAATATAGGGTGTTACGGATACAGTACTCATGGGGCAGATGAAGACCAGAGAAAATAATCTATGAATTGCATCTGAAAGGATGAGTAGGCCAGAATGGTGGCTCACACCTGTAATCCCAGCACTTTGGGAGGCCAAGGCGGGTGGATCACCTGAGGTCAGGAGTTCAAGACCAGCCTGACCAACATGGTGAAACCCCGTCTCTACTAAAAATACAAAATTAGCCAGGCATGGTGATGCATGCCTGTAATCCCAGCTACTCAGGAGGCTGAGGCAGGAGAATCGCTTGAACCCAGGAGGCAGAGGTTGTGGTGAGCCGAGATCGCGTCATTGCACTTCAGTTTGGGCAACAAGAATGAAACTGTCTCAAAAAAAGGAGAAAAAAGAATGAGTAAAGTTTCGTCAGATGGTGAAGACTCCTTGCCATGAGGAAATTAATCTTGGAGGAATGCTGGCAAAACACACCCACACGTGAATGATTTCAGCCAGCAGAGAGTACCCATTTCTTAGCACAGAGCCAAATGAGTGGCATAGTAAGTGTCGAAGGTTCACAGCGGCTCAATAATGAGCATGCCTTCAGTCACAAAGATTTTAACCAAAAGTTGAAATAATGAAGTATAAAGACTAAGAAAAATTTAATCCAGGCCGGGTGTGGTGGGGCTTACACCTGTAATCTCAGCACCTTGGGAGGCCGAGGCAGGCGGATCACCTGAGGTCAGGAGTTCAAGACCAGCCGGGCCAACATGGTGAAACCCTGTCTTCAAAAATAAAAGTTTAATCCAGCTGTGACTCTATACAATGACAGTGTTATTGGTCTGTAAATTCTTGCAATGCCACCAAGGAGGAGATCGAAGAACAAAAGTGAGATCATAAGTGATACTAATGTTAGGGGCAGAAGATAAAACATTCAAGCAGCAATCATAAACCCAACTTTGGGTGAATGTCAGGGGAAACAGGATAGTTTTTAGAGCAGGTAGCAGTCCTGAGAGTGGAATATTGATTTTTTTTTTCTTTTTTTCAGACAGTCTCACTCTGTCACCCATGCTGTAGTGCAGTGGCACAGTCTCAGCTCACTGCAATCTCCACCTCCGGGGTTCAAGTGATTCTCATGCCTCAGCCTCTCGAGTAGCTGGGGTTGCAGGCACACACCACCACAGCTGGCTAATTTTTTTGTATTTTTTTTTTTTAAGATGGGGTTTGGGGCCGGGCGCGGTGGCTCAAGCCTGTAATCCCAGCACTTTGGGAGGCCGAGGCGGGTGGATCAGGAGGTCAAGAGATCGAGACCATCCCGGTCAACATGGTGAAACCCCCTCTCCACTAAAAATACAAAAAATTAGCTGGGCATAGTGGCGCGTGCCTGTAATCCCAGCTACTCAGGAGGCTGAGGCAGGAGAATTGCCTGAAGCCAGGAGGCGGAGGTTGCGGTGAGCCGAGATCGCGCCATTGCACTCCAGCCTGGGTAACAAGAGCGAAACTCCGTCTCAAAAAAAAAAAAAAAAAAAAAGGGGGTTTCACCATGTTGGTCAGGCTGGTCTTGAACTCCCCACCTCAGGTGATCCACCCGCCTTGGCCTCCAAAGTGCTTGGATTACAGGCGTGAGCCACCATGCCCGGTGTTTTTTTGTATTTTTAATAGAAACGGATTTTCGCCATGTTACCCAGTCTGGTCTCAAACTCCTGTGCTAGACAATCCGCCCGCCTTGGCCTCCCAAAGTGCTGGGATTATAGATGTGAGCCCATGCCCAGCCTCAATTTTCTGATCAGTGGTAGGAAGTTGGAAAACAAGTTCTTTGTGCTGTCCCACCAAATCTAACCCTCTAAAAAGTCTTTTCCTCATGCTAACAGTTGCTTCAATAACAACCTCATAAATTGGTGGTAAGGACTCAATGGTTTTCATTACATATTGAAAGTTTGGATTTTAAGGCTGATAATCTGTCCCTATGGGATAAATCTATCTTGTCTCTTTTTTTTTGAAACAGGGTCTCATGCTATTGCCCAGTTTGGAGTGCAGTGGCACGATCATGGCTCACAGCAGCCTCAACCTCCTGGGCTCAAGCATTCCTCTGCCTCAGCTTTCAAGTAGCTGGGACTACAAGTGCACACCACCATGCCCAGCAATTTATTTTTATAGTCAGGATCTCTCTGTTGCTTGGGCTGATCTCAAACTCCTGGGCTCAAGCCATCCTCCTGCCTCAGCCTTCCACAGTGTTGGGATTACAGGTGTGAGCCACTGTGCCCAGCCTTAATGTCTTTTTTTTTTTTTTTAAACTATTATCTGGAAGCACGGTGGTTTATAGCCTAAATGTCCTATCTTCAATCCGTCCTTAGAGGAAAGTGTTCTATATTTATAACTGGACATACAGTTAACGTGCAGGAAAACACTGCACTTTAATTTTACTCTGAATGATTGCCTGAGCCTTTTTATAAAGTCACATTTAAATGTGCATTGTCACCCAGGAGAATATCAAGCCTAACAGGAGGACTTTGCTGCTTGCAAAATCTGGAGATCCCTTACTCTGTGCTGTTTTGTCTCTGGATACTATGTTTGGAGTGGTGACAAGCTGAGATAAATGAGAAGACAGTGGTGATGCATGGAAAGTAAATAACGGGCTGGTTGACTCTCGAAGCTCTGGTCTTCCTCTGGAAAATATCCCACTCAAGGTCACAGAGCTTTGCAGTGGCAGGGCTACAAAAGAACTCAACTGATGCCCTTTCGGCCACTGAACTGCTACTCTAAGCACGGGGCAGTGATTTTAAGTATGATTCCAGAACCAGCAGCACCAGCATCATCTGGGAATTTGTTAGAAATGCAAATTCTTATGCCCTGCCACAGATCCCCTGAATGGAACTTGGGATGGAGTCCAGTAATCTGTGTTTTAAGAAGAACCCCTCTGTCCCGGCCATCCCCAGGTGATTCTGGTGCACTATAAAGTTTGAAGAGCCACTGGCAAAAGAGAATGAGATCAGATGGGTGGCAGAATGAACTGGGAAGGGAACTGGTGCAAGACCTATTATTTGCTTCAGTATCCTCATCTAGAAAGGGGGAATAATCACCAGGTTGTCAATCTGTTGCTAGTCATGAGTATGGAATGAAGTCAAATACCATAGAACTTGCCCTAGACAGTGGAGAGCTGAAGGTATATCTTAGCTTATAAAAACTGCTCGTTTCTTCCCAACTGTACATTTGGTGACATGGTAGCTTGAAATTAGCTGTGGTGACAAATTGGAAAACCCTACAATCAGGGCCTGCTTCTCAACCCCCAGCTGGATTAAGAGAAAATGTAAAATTTGTAGAGAAATCTGTTTTATGTATCTTAACAGGACTTCATTTTCTATCAAAATCACATATACATGAATCTTGAGAAGCAACACATTTCCCAGGTGTGGGGTCACAAGAGAAGTGCCTGAAGCTAGACATGTAGGTTTGAGAATTCTTATTCCAGGGTGATAGGTGAAGTTGCAGAGCTACGTGAATGCTTCCAGCCTGAGGGTATTGATTTGGAAGTGGGGGTTGAACACAGAACTCTGAGGGATATAAAGCTAAAGAATGATTAAAAACTGGAGAAGAATGGGAGTAGTCAGAAAGGAGCACATCTAGAAAGTTAGTAGTGTCTTATTGAGAAGTCAAGGAGGAAGCTGTATTATTTATTAGTCATGGTACTTAATGATGAACTCTGGAATAATGGCTTTATGCAAAATGTCTTTCCCTAATGTGAGCCAAGTAACATGCCTACAGTCTTCTGACAACACCATCTGGAACTTGAGACCTTCCAGATTGATGCAGCAGAGAGGCACACCAGCGGTGAACTGGTTGAGCTGGGAAGTGACACACACACATACCACTTTTTCCATAGCTTACTGGCCAGAACTACTCAGCCCCCATCTATCTGCAAAGGAAGTTTAAAGATGTGGGGAAAATGATAGGTATGTGGTTCCTTCTAATGTTCTTGCTCTCAGATTGTATGTTCTATGTTAGAGAAAGTTGGGTGTGTCAGAGAAGCAGTCTCTGACTGTTTGTATCCTCAGGTATCCAGGCTAGATCTTCCAGGAAGGCAGAACCTCAGGCTGTAAACTCAGATGACTCTCAATTGGCTCTTTGCCTGGTTTTCAGGGCTTGTCACATAGGAAAACAAGCCATGCAGTCCCCCGTTGCTAGGAAATGCATAAACATAGCAAGAAATAATCTGCCCATCTGCTGAGGGTTTAGCATTGCAACTTTTCCATAAATGACCAACAGCTGTTTGACTTTTGGGGGGGCAATATCTCTGTGTTGGTGGCATAGGAATAAGAAAGAGAAGACCAGGCATAACCCCAGCCCTTTGGGAGGCTGAGGTGGGCAGATTGATTGAACTCAGGAGTTCAAAACCAGCCTGGGCAATATGGCAAAACTCCATCTCTACAAAAAATACAGAAATTAGCCAGGCATGGTAGTGTGTGCCTATAGTCCCGGCTACTCGGGAGGCTGAGGTGGTAGGATCACTTGAGCCCAGGAAATCGAGGCTGCAGTGACCCATGATAGTGCCACTGCACTCTAGCCTGGACAGCAGAGTGAGACCCTTGTCTCAAAAAGTAATATAAGGAGAAGAGAGTTTTTTTGTTTGTTTGTTTTAGGGTAAAGGCCATATCTCCTTTTTCCCTTATAGATTCTAGTACAAAAAAGTGACCAGTAAAACTGCTGTTGAATATTAACATACGTCAGGATTTCTTTCAGCAGTTTTGACCCAGATTTGTGGTCAATTAAAGCACTGCTATCAGCCAGGCACAGTGGCTTATGCCTGTAATCCCAGCACTTTGGAAGGCCAAGGTGGGTGGATCATTTGAGATCAGAGGGCAGGAGTTTGAGACCAGCTTGGCCCACATGGTAAAACCCGTCTCTACTGAAAACACCAAAATTAGCCAGGTGTGGTGGTGGTCGCCTGTAATCCCAGCTATTCAGGAGGTGGATGGAGGCAGGAGAATCACTTGAACCCGAGAGGCAGAGTTTGCAGTGAGCCAAGATGGTGCCACTGCACTCCAGCCTGGGCAACAGAGCAGTAAGACTCCATCTCAAAAACAAACAAACAAAACCCCAAAAAACCCTGCTATGTCTTATTCAAGATCTGTTGTCAGGTCACATTTACCTTGTACCTATGCAAAAAAAAAAAAAAATTGTTTTGTTTTATCCACATGCCAATTGTAGATTCAGAGTTTTAAATTGGCCTCACTATTAACCAGTATTACCCCAAAAGGAATCAACAAAAGGCCCCCAGATTGACTTTCTTGAAAATAGAACTGTAATCCTCATTCTAACTGTAAAAGGAATTTTATTAATATTTGATCTAGGCCCCCCCACTTTTTTTTTAAGAGATGGGGTTTCCCTATATTGCCCAGGCTGGAGTGCAGTGGCTATTCACAGGTGTGATCATAACAACACACTGAAACCTGCAACTCCTGGCCTCAAATGATCCTCCTGCCTCAGCTTCCCAAGTAGCTGGGACTACAGGCACACACAACCGAACCCAGTTCTTATTTTATTGTTGTTGTTTTGAGACGGAGTCTCACTCTCTCACCCAGGCTGGAGTGCAGCGGTGTGATCTCAGTTCACCGCAACCTCCGCCTCCCGGTTTGAGCGATTCTTCGGCCTCAGCCTCCTTAGTAGCTGGGACTACAGGTGCGCACCACGCCTGGTTAATTTTTGTACTATTGATAGAGACGGGGTTTCACCATGTTGGTCAGACTGATCTGGAGCTCCTGACCTCATGATCCGCCTGCCACGGCCTCCCAAGGTGTTGGGATTACCGGCGTGAGCCACCGCGCCCGGCCTTTTTATTTTGTTTTAAAAGTATGTTTTCAGAAAAGGCCGGGCGCGGTGGCTCACGCCGGTAATCCCAGCACTTTGGAAGGCCGAGGTTGGTGGATCACTTGAGGTCCGGAGTTTGAGACCACCCTGACCAACATGGAGAAACCCCATCTCTAGTAAAAATACAGGCACGCCTGTAATCCCAGCTACTCGGGAGGCTGAGGCGGGAGAATCGCTTGAACCCAGGAGGCGGAGGTTTCAGTGAGCTGAGATCGCGCCATTGCACTACAGCCTGGGCAACAAGAGCGAAACTCCGTCTCAAAAAAAAAAAAAAAAAAAAAGTATATTTTTAAAAGTCTAGTGTTGTAGGCTTAAATCTAACCACTTTAATTCTTTTTGGAGACAGAGTCTTGCTCTTCAGCCAGGCTGGAGTGCAGTGGCACCATCACAGCCCACTGCAGTCTCTAACCCCTGGCCTCAACCAATCCTGCTTCAGGCATGCACCACCATGCCTGGGTAATTTTTTCTTTTCTTTTTTAAAGATGGTCTTTGTAAGGCCGATTGCCTCACCGGGAGCTCGGACGTACACCCCCCAGCTTTTTTCCCCGAAAGCTCGGACAAGCTCAGGCATGTTCCCTTTTCCCCTTTTCCACCAGCCTGGCTTTCCCTTAAAGAACCCAGTATGTAAGCGGGGTCTTGTGATTCTAGCCAATAGCAGCCGAGTCTTTCTAGCCAATAGCAGCCAAGTCCTGTATGCAAACAAAGGCTTGTAACCTTACCCAATAGTAGTCCTGCTCTCCCACAACCAGTCGAACTCCTTCACTCCCTATAAAACCCCATGTCTGAGAGGAGCCTGTGCGACTTCTCCGGCCCCTCCTGTCGGACCACAGAACCTCGCCCGGGAGCCTGAATAAATTCTTTCATATTGGATCTTCTCGTGTTGGCCTCAGTTTCTTCCTTTTAAACTCGGCAAGAACCCAAGAACAAACCTTACAGTCTTGCCATCTTATCCAGGCTGGTCTTGAACTGCTGGCCCCCCAAAGCGCTGGAATTCCAGGCTTGAGCCACTATGCCCAGCCCAACTTTCTTTTTTTCTCTAATTCTTGCTGCCCTTCATGCAGGTTTTATTATTATTATTACTTTCAGGCAGAGTTTTGCTCTTGTTGCCCAGCTGGAATGCAATGGTGCGATCTTGGCTCACTGCAGCCTCTGCCTCCTGTGTTCAAGCGGTTCTCCTGCCTCAGCTGGGATTACAGGCACCCACCACCACACCCAGCTAATTTTGTTTTTTGTTTTTGTTTGTTTTTTGTTTTTGTTTGTTTTTTTAGTAGAGATGGGATTTCTCCATGTTGGCCAGACTGGTCTTGAATTCCTGGCCTCAAGTGATCCACCTGCCTTGGCTTCCCAAAGTGCTGGGATTACAGGCGTGAGCCACCACTCCCGACTCATGCAGACTTTAAAACAAGTTCTTTCTTATGCTTTCTGTTGCTCAAGGATTTGCCATCTCCTCCTTCCCAAAAGAACATGGAAGATGACTCAAGAACTTATTTGGGTCTGTTTAACAGCTGGCTCTAGAATAGAGCCCATGCTTAAGGTGGCTTGTTACTTTGGTTACACTGTGTGCTCTTAGTGATTTGACACGCAAACTTTCACCTCAGGTTCTTGTGCAACTTGAATTCCAAATCCATGCTTTGAAATGGCTAGCTAATTATCCCGGTTGACTCACTATGTCTACAAATGGACCTGCTATCTTGCCTCTCTAAACCTGCCCTTCCTTCTCTGCATGGACAAGCAGAACACTTGGGAGCCACCCTTGACTCCTCTATCAGGTCCATCTCACTGTTTCCCTTAATTTGCCCTTTCCTATCAATCACTTGCTGAACTCTTTTTTTGTTTGTTTGAAACAGAGTCTCGCTCGTCACCGAGGCTGGAGTACAGTGGCACCATCTCGGCTCACTGCAACCTCTGCCTCCCTGGTTCAAGCGATTCTTCAGCCTCAGCCTCCTGAGTAGCGGGATTACAGGTGCCCACCACCACGCCCGGCAAATTTTTGTATTTTTAGTAGAGACGAGGTTTTGCCATGTTGCCCAGGCTGGTATTGAACTGCTCACCTCAGGTGATCTGGCCGCCTTGGCCTCCCAAAGTGCTGGAATTACAGTTGTGAGCCACCACTGCCGACTGCCTGAACTCTTGAAGTAGCTTCATTCTCCATATGATTCTTCTTGAATGTGCCCCTTCCCACCCCCACTGCTTTCAGGATAATGACCAAATTCCGTGATCTGTTCCCTGCTTACCAAGCTATCCAAATTTATCTCTTGGCTTCTATTCCCAGCCCCAATTTCCATCCCACACTGTACACTCCAGATACACTTGCAATTCCCAGGATTCGTTGTGCCATCTTGCCTTCATATGTTTCCCTGTGCTAGAAATGCCTTTCACTTTCTCCAATCTGCCTCTTTGTTCAAAAGCCAATTCAAACGTCTCTGGGAAGTTTCCCACACCACGAGGAAAGCTGCTCTGTGCCTCCTCTGCACCGTTACTGTCACACTTTCCTAGCCAGATTCTGCAATTGTATTTCTGCAATTACTGAAACACGCATTTCTCTCTGACCAGACAAAGCTCCCCAAGGCCAGACCGCATTAGTCTCTACTCCTAATGCTCGAGGAAGGGCACACGAGTTGCAGATGCTTAGTGACTATTTCTTTAGGGACAGACTCATGAGGAGCAGCAGCTCAGCTATAGCTAAGACAGCCTTGGGGTGTGGGGGTGGGGCTGGTGAGGTGACTTCCAACCAGAAAAGAACTTGTAAATCTATAGACATAGGTCATAAACTGAGGGTGCGCTTCACCCAAAGATATGCTCATTTCTCTCCAGGGGGGCATGGTTGGGGGTGGGAGAGGCGTGGAGAACACAAGATTTTGGTATTGAAAAATAGCAAAGAGTCTAAAAATGTTATTGCTGGAAGGACATTCAAGCTCATAAACTTTAAGGACAAGACTGCACCTTTTAAATAGACATTTTAAAATATGCTTCAACACGCTACAGTTGAGGAAAACAGCCCAGAAAAGGGGAACTGACTGCATTAAGGTCACAAAGCAGTTTAGTGGTTTCTTCACTCTTTTTCTTCCCTAAGAGACAGGGTCTCACTGTGTCGCCCAGACTGGAGTGCAGTAGCCCAATCACACCTCACTACAGCCTTGACGTCCTGGGCTGAAGTTAATCTTCCCACCTCAGCCTCCCAAGTAGCTGGGACTATAGGCGAGAACCACCATGCCTGGCTGATTTATTTATTTATTTATCTTTTTTCTTTCTTTTTTTTTTTTTTTTTTTAGAGACGGGGTTTCGCCATGTTGGACAGACTGGTTTCTAACTCCTGACCTCAAGTGATCCACCCGCCTCAGCTTCCCAAAGTGCTGGGATTACAGGCGTGAACCACCACGCCCGGCCTTTATTTATTTATTTTTAACGGAGTCTCAGTCTGTTGCCAGGCTGGAGTGCAGTGGCACGATCTCTGTTCACTGCAACCTCCACCTCCCAGGTTCAAGTGACTCTCCTGCCTCAGCCTCCTATGTAGCTGGGACTACAGGCGCACGACACCACGCCCAGCCAATTTTTGTATTTTCAGTAGAGATGAGGTTTCACCATGCTGGCCAGGATGGTCTCACTCTCTTGACCTCGTGATCTGCCCACCTCGGGCTCCCAAAGTGCTGGGATTACAGGCGTGAGCCACTGCGTCCAGCCTGATTTTTAAATTTTTATTATTGTTTTTTTTAACATAGAGACAGAGGTCGCCCCATATTTCCCCTAGCTGATCTCAAACTAACACCTGGGCTCAGCCATCCTCCCCTGCCTCGGCCTTCCAATATGCTGGGATTTCAGGTGTCAACCACTGTTCCTGGCCAGATATCTTCACTCTCAACCCTATTCTCTTCATATTTCTCATGTTAATTGGGATTTAGATCAGAAAGCAGGGAGAAAACGGTTTTCAGTTCTCCTAAGATAAGGGGTTAGAAATTAAGTTGAGTCTTTTGAGAAAAGTGAAATGAGGATGATCATCTTGTTGGCTATCATTGCTGGTTTAGACTTTTCAAACTCTTTTGTTCACATGTCTCTAAAATAAATCTGAAAATAGTGTATCTCTTTGCACACCTTAAGTTGACATCTGATTTATTATTGCTATTATGTGTTTTTGTTATTTTGAGATGGAGTCTTGCTCTGTCACCAGTCTGGAGTGCAGTGGCGCTATCTCAGCTCACTGCAACCTCCGCCTCCTGGGTTCAAGCGATTCTTCTCAGCCTCCCGAGTAGCTGGGACCACAGGTGCGTGACACCATGACCGGCTAATTTTTGTATTTTCAGTAAAGACGGGGTTTGACCATGTTGGCCAGGATAGTCTTGATCTCCTGACCTCGTGATCCACCCACCTCGGCCTCCCAAAGTGCTGGGATTATAGGCATGAGCCACCACACCTGGCCTATTACTTTTTTTTTGAAATGGACACTTACTCTGTTGCCCAGGCCAGAGTGCGGTGATGTGATTTCGGCTCACTGCAAGCTCCACCTCCCAGGTTCAAGCAATTCTCCTGCCTCAACCTCTCTAGTAGCTGGGATTACAGGCATGTGCCACCATGCCTGGCTAATTTTTTTTTGAGACAGAGTCTTGCTCTGTCACCCAGGGTGGAGTGCAGTGGCATGATCTTGGCTCACTGCAACCTCCGCCTCCCAGGTTCAAGTGATTCTTCTGCCTCAGCCTCCTGAGTAGCTGAGATTACAGGCTTGTACCACCACGCCCAGCTAATTTTTTTTAAATTTTTATTTATTTATTTTTATCAATGTACTCCCCAGGGATCTAATTTTTATATTTTTAGTAGAGATGGGGTTTCACCATGTTGGTCAGGCTGGCGCCTGGCTAATTTTTGACATCTAGTTTTTTAAATCATAACTTTAAGTAGTTGCAAAGCTTGTGGTTGAAGGGTTTCTATAGGGGGTTGTACTTTTCTGAGCACTATTAGAACTGAAATTTGAAATTTCTGTTTTTAATTATATCCCAAGAGAGTCAATGAAAGATATCCACAGACTGTGATCGTATAGTGGTTAGTAGTTGGTGTTGTGCCCTCAGCAACCTCGGTTCGTATCCAAGTCAAGGCACCAAAAAAAAAAAAAAAAAAAAAAAAAATTAAAGAAAAGGAAAAAGAAAGATATCCACAGTGTTATCTCCTTTCTTTGTTTTTATTTATTTATTTATTTGAGACAGAATCTCACTCTGTTGGCTAGGGTGGAGTGCAGTGGTGCAGTCACAACTCACTGCAGACTCAACCTCCCAGGCTCATGCAATCCTCCTGCCTCAGCCTCCCAAGTAACTGGGACCACAGGAACATGCCACCATGCCTGGCTGATTTTTTTTTTTTTTTAAGAGATGGGGTTTTGCCACGTTGCCCAGGCTAGCCTAGAACCCCTGAGCTCAAGCAATCTCCCTACCTCCCTACCTCCTTACCTTAGGCTCCCAAAGTGCTGAGATTACAGGCATGAGATTACACTGAACCCAGCTGTGGCCCCTTTTTCTTCTCTCTTTCCCTCTCTCTTTCTTTCTCTTTCCTTCTTTCTTTCCCTCCTTCCTTCCCTTCTGTCTTTCCCTCCCTCCCTCCCTTGCTCCCTCCCTCTCTCTCTCTTTCTTTCTTTCTTTCTTTCTTTCAGAGTCTTGCTCTGTTACCCCAGCTGGATTGCAGTGGTATCTTAGCTCACTGCAACCTCCACATCCTGGGTTCAAGCAATTCTCCTGCCTCAGCCTCTTGAGTAGGTGAGACTACAGGCACCCACCACCACACCTGGCTAATTTTTTGTATTTTTAGTAGAGACAGTGTTTTACCATGTTGACCAGGCTGGTTTTAAAACCCTGACTTCAAGTGATCCTCCTGCCTCAGTCTCTCAGAGTGCTGGGATTACAGGCATGAGCCACCATGCCAGCCTGTGGCCTCCTTTCAAGTGTGATTATCTTGGGCTGGTGGCACTTACTGAGGAACTAGAGTCACACCCTTCTGGGGCAGCTCTACTTACTACCATCCTTGGAAAACACATGGACAAATTTCCATCAACAACTTCACATTCCTTTTTTTTTTTTTTATCAGATGGGGTTTCACCGTGATGGCCAGGTCTTGAACTCCTGACCTCAGGTGATCCACCCACCTTGGCCTCCCAAAGTGCTAGGATTACAGGCGTGAGCCACCGCGCCCGGCCCACATTCCTCTTTTTTCTTCTTGAACTCCTATTTCCATTTCACTTTCCCTACAGTATTAGGTCATATACGCAATTCATTTCCATCCTATACTGTCTTTTCATGATTGCCATAGAGCATTTCTTTGTCACAGAAATAGGCACTTGAATTCCAATTTCAATTTTTAATTTCTTGTGACCATAAACCTTGACGTGTTATTACTTCTGGCTAGAGTTGCCATTAGACCTAACTGATCAAAACCACATAAGTACAATACAAATTTGATAACAGTTTGAATATGGAGAGTTACATTTTATTTATTGAGAGGGATTTTTTAAATGTATGTTCATGTATACATTGATAAATATTATTTATTCCTTGGAACAGGAATCACTATCAACACTATCCTTATTTTTAAATTTTAATCCATATATGAGTTTAGAAGCTTTTTTCACAGAAGTATGTGGAACTGGAAAGAGTTTTGTTATTACAGTGTCGCTCAATTCTTTGGATTCTTTCCAAGATACTTGGCAGAAATCACTTGGAGCGCTTTTACTGAAAATCAGTGAACAACTCCATCAGTTCCTCCTTCAGTGTTGTATCATGGCAACCCCTTTTCTCTAAGGCTGTTCCCCTGAAGGAGCTTTGCTGTGATTTGAATGTGTCCCCCAAAGCTTATATGCTGGAAACTTAATATCCAATGCCACTGTTTTTTTTTTTTTTTCAATTTTTTATTTATTTATTTATTTTATTTTTAAATAAAGACGGGGTTTCACCATGTTGGTCAGGCTGGTCTTGAACTCCCGACCTCAGGTGATCCACCCACCTTGGCCTCCAAAGTGCTTGGATTACAGGCGTGAGCCACCACGCCCGGCCTCTTTTTAATTTTTAATGACCAAAACAAGGCACCTACAACAGTAGCTTCCGGAAGAACCACGTGTTCTTGCCTGTCTTGTATCGCTCTTCAAACTTGACCTTGGCCTCTCATCGAGCCTTCGGTTTAAGAGCAGGATCTCTGAAGACATTGTAAATAATGACGGTTTTGTCCAAGGGGATATCCATAGAGTACCCTTGGGCATCAGGTGATTGTAGTTATAAATTTTCACAAAAGACTTGATCTTTCACCTCTTGGTGATCTTTTTCTGGCCCATGGCAGTTGCTACTTTGCAAGGATAGCGGTCAATTCCAGCCACCAGAGCATGGCTGTAGGGGCGATCTGAGGTACCATCATCAATGTTCTGCATGATAACGGCTTTGTGTCCAGAGTAGCGTCCAGCCAGGACAAGCACCACCTTCCCAGGTTTCTCGGCAGCAGCCACTCGGGCCGAAAGCAAAAAGGAAAGCCAATGCAACCGTTTTGAGTGGTGGGACCTAGCCAGGCACGGTGGCTCACATCAGTAATCCCAGAACTTTAGGAAGTTGAGGTGGGAAGGTCACTTGAGCCCAGGTGTTCAAGACCAGGCTGGGTAACAACATAGTGAGACCCTGTTGCTACAAACAAAAACAAAAACTGAAATTAACTGAGTGTGGCGGCACATGCCCGTAGCCGCAGCTATTCTTCAGGCTGAGGTGGGAGGATTGCTTCAGGAGGTGTGGGTGAGGCCACAGTGAGCTGTAACTGTGCCACTACACACCAACCTGGGTGACAGAGTGAGACCCTGTCTTTTTTTTTTTTTTTTTTTTTTTTGAGACGGACTCTTGCTCTGTTGCCAGACACCTGGCTGGAGTGCAGTGGCGCAATCTCGGCTCACTGCAACCTCTGCTTCTCAGATTCAGGCAATTCTCCTGCCTCAGCCTCCCAAATAGCTGGTACTACAGGCATGCGCCACCACACCCAGCTATTTTTTGTATTTTTAGTAGAGACGGGGTTTCACCATGTTGGTCAGGATGGTCTCCATCTCTTGACTTTGTGATCTGCCTGCCTCAGCCTCCCAAAGTGCTGGGATTACAGGCGTGAGCCACCGCACCCAGCGACCCTGTCTTTAAAAAAAAAAGAGAGAGAGAGGTGGAAACTTTAAGGGGTAATTAGGTCATGAGGACTCTTCCCTCACGAATAGATTAATGCAGTTATCATGGGAGTGGGTTTGCTATAAAAGTGAGTTTGGAGGCAGGAGTATTGCTTGAGCCTGGGAGGTCAAGGCTGCAGTGAGCCTTATTGTGCCACTCCACACCAGCCTGGGCTGGGTAACAGAGCTACACCTTGCCTCATAAAAAAAAAAAAAAAAAACTGGCGCAGTGTCTCACACTTGTAATCCCAGCACTTTGAGAGGCCGAGGAGGGTGGATCACCTGAGGTCAGGAGTTTGAGACCAGCCTGGCCAACATGGCGAAACCCTGTCTCTACTAGAAAATACAAAAATTAGCCGGGCCTGGTGGTGCATGCCTGTAATCCCAGCTGCTCGGGAGGTTGAGGCAGGAAAATTGCTTGAATCCGGGAGGCAGAGGTTGCAGTGGATCACCTGAGGTCAGGGGTTCAAGACCAGTCTGACCAACATGGCGAAACCCTGTCTCCACTAAAAAATACAAAAATTAGCTGGGCCTAGTGGTGCATGTTTGAAATCCCAGCTACTTGGGAGACTGAGGCAGGAGGATTGCTTGAACTTGGGAGGCAGAAGTCAGTGAACTGAGATCGTGCCATTGTACTCCAGCTTGGGCAACAAGAGAGGAACTCCATCTCAAAAAAAAAAAAATGAATTTGCTCCCACTTGCTCTCCTATGCACGGCCCCTTGCCATGTGATGCCTTCTACCGTGTTATGATGTAACAAGAAGGCCCTCACCAGATGTAGCCCTAGATCTTGGACTTGCCAGTCTGCAGAACCATAAGCCAATAAATTTCTGTTCTTTATAAATTACCCGTTGTGTCAGGTATTCTGTTATGGCAGCACAAAAATGGATCAAGACAAGATGCTGCTGCTTCTTTTTTTTTTTGAGACGGGGCTTCACCTTCTCACTCAGACTGGAATGCAGTGGCATGATCATGGCTCACTGTAACCTCTGCTTCCTGGGCTCAACCAATTCTCTGACCTCAGCCTCACAAGTAGCTGGGATTACAGGTCTGAACCACCATACCTGGCTAATGTTTTATTTTTTATCTTATTTTATTTTGTTTTTTTGAGATGGAGTCTCACTCTCACCCAGCCTGGAGAGCAGTGGCATGATCTTGGCTCACTGCAACCTGCTTCCGTGGTTCAAGCAATTCTCCTTCCTCCTCCTCCCAAGTAGTTGGGATTACAGGCATCCACCAACATGCCCAGCTAATTTTTTTTTTTTAATTTCTAGTAGAGATGGGGTTTTACCACATTGACCAGGCTGGTCTCAAACTCCTGACCTCAGGTAATTCACCCGCCTTGGCCTTCCAAAGTGCTGGGATTATGGGATTGAGCCACCGCACCCAGCCTAATTTTTTATTTTTATTTATTTACTTATTTATTTGAGATGGAGTCTCACTGTGCCACCAGGCTGGAGTGCAGTGGTGCAATCTTGGCTCACGGCAACCTCCGCCTCCCAGGTTCAAGTGATTGTCCTGCCTCGGCCTCCTGAGTAGCTGGGATTATAGGCGTGCGCCACCACGCCGCCTAGCTAATTTTTGTATTTTTAGTAGAGACGGGGTTTCACCATGTTGGCCAGGATGGTCTCCACCTCTTGACCTCGTGATCTGCCTGCCTCAACCTCCCAAAATGCTGGGATTACAGGTGTGAGCCATCACACCTGGCCAATTTTTTATTTTTAAATGTAGAGGTGGGGTCCTCACTATGTTGCCCAGGCTAGTTTAGAATTCCTGCACTCAAGCAATCCTCCCACTTAAGCCTTTCAAAGTGCTGGGGTTATAGGCATGAGCCACTGAGCCCAGCCAGGGCAAGCTTCCAGAACAAGATAGATCAGTTTTATAATATGCCCTGGTTGGGAGACCATGAGAGTAGGGGCTTCTTTCTTTTTGAGACAGGATCTCACTTTGTCACCCAGGCTGGAGTGCAATGGCACAATTGCAGGTCACTGCAGCCTTGATCTCTCAGGCTCAGCTGATGCTCCCACCTGAGCCTCTGAAGAAGCTGGAACAACAGGCATGTACTACCACGCCCTAAGAATTTTTGTATTTTTTGTAGAGCTGAGGTTTTGCCATGTTGCCCAGGCTGATCTGAAGCTCCTGGGCTCAAGCGATCCACCCATTTTGGTCTTCCAAAGTGTTGGGGTTACAGGCATGAGCCACCGTGTCAGGCCCAAGAGCAGGAGCTTCTTGAGTCAGGCTGCCCACAGGCCCAGGACCCTAAGCAAAGGGTCACAATCCTTTTCTTTTGCTCTCACCTTACTCCTTTTCCTCTCCAGGTTTGAATTTCTGGATCTGATTCCTGAAACTCCTTTGAGTTGAAAGTTATCTCCCACTGTAATCATCCCTCCCCTTGGCCGGGCATGGGGGCTCATGCCTGTAATCCCAACACTTTAAGAGACCGAGGTGGGCAGATCACCTGAGGTCGGGAGTTCGAAACCAGCCTGACCAACATGGTAAAACCCCAGCTCTACTAAAAATACAAAAATTAGCCCAGCATGGTGACGCATGCCTATAATCCCAGCTACTTGGGAGGCTGAGGCAGGAGAATCACTTGAACGCAGGAGGTGGAGGTTGCGGTGAGCCGAGATTGTGTCATTGCAATCCAGCCTGGGCAACAAGAGTGAAACTCAGTCTCAAAAATAAATAAATAAATAAATAAATAAATAAATAAATAAATAATCCCTCCCCTTGAGTAGACTATCTCTTTCAAACACTTACCCTGTATAATTAGCAAATCAATCCAGTGCTACTTTAAAAAATAAGGTAATCGACAGAGGTGGCTTGGGAAAGCTGGCCTACCACATTTACTCCTAGCTTCAAAAAGACAAGTTTGCTGAAAGCTTTCAGTGTCAGCTGTTTGAGCCATTTACAGTCAGCTCTTACACAATACAGAGAACTAGCAGCCTCTACTCAATTCGCTAAAGCACTCTGGAAAATTGTGTGGGGGTGCTGGCCCCTAACTCGCCTCCGTTAGCATTTTAGTTCAGGCCATTAACTTTGCTTTTGTATCTGGATCTAATGGATTCTTGCCTCTTTCTGGCCACATTAATTATCTCAGGTTTCACTGGGACCTCTTCCTTGGCTTGTTCCCATTTCTAATAAAGGTGAAGTCACAACATCAAAGCTGCATACATTGCTAACTTTCTTTTGCATTAACCCTTGCTCTAAAACAGAAGCAGCAGCCTCCTCGCTCCCAGGAGGCAGCTTGATGCCTTGGAAATAACACTGGAGCTGGGGGAGATAGAGGACCAAGTTACTAGATTTCACTCTGACACTGACAATAACCCAGGTTAACTTTCTTCTCTACCCTGAGATTCAGTTCTTGTGTCTAAACAATTGGATAAAAATTTTCCTTCTGTCTTATCCTCCCACCATCAGGGATCAAGGCAAAAGCTTTGTTGAGTATAACACTTTTTTGAGACAAAGTCTCTCTCTGTCGCCCAGGCTGGAGTGCAGTGGCACGATCTTGGCTCATTGCAACCTCCACCTCCTGGGTTCAAGCAATTCTTCCGCCTCAGCCTCCTGAATAGCTGGGATTACAGGCATCTGCCACCACGCCCAGCTAATGTTTGCATTTTTAGTAGATAGAGTTCCACCACATTGCCCAGGCTGGTCTCAAATTCCTGACCTCAGGTGATCTGCCCGCCTTGGTCTCCCAAAGTGTTGGGATTACAGGTGTAAGCTGCTGTACTTGGCTTGTTAAGTTTAAAATAGTGTCAAGCACAGCCAGATATAGTGGCTCATGCCTATAATCCCAGCACTTTGGGACACTGAGGTGGGAGGATTACTTGAGGCCAGGAGTTTGGGATCAGCCTGGCTAACATGGTGAAATCCTGTCTCTACTGAAAAAAAAAAAAAAAAAATTAGCTGGGCATGGTGGTGCAGGCCTGTAATCCTAGCTACTTGGGAGGCTGAGGCTGGACAGTCTCTTGAACCCGGGAGGTAGAGGTTACAGTGAGCCGAGATCATGCCACTGTACTCTTGCCTGGGTGACAGAGTGAGACCCTGTCTCAAAACAAAACAAAACAAAACAAAACAAAAAACAGAATAGTGCCAAGCACATAGCTGTTGATGAAAGAGTGAACAGCCATTATTCATATTCAAGTGGAAGTTATTTCCAGAATTTGAGGCCGGATTCACAAGAAACTCTTTCTCATGATCTCAGGGAACATGGTTGGATTGGGTGGGGTTTTTTTTTTTTTTCTTAAAGAGATGGGGTTTCACCATGTTGGTCAGGCTGGTCTTGAACTCCTGACCTCGTGATCTGCCCGCTTCAGCCTCCCAAAGTGCTGGGATTACAGGCGTGAGCCACCTGGCCCAGCTGGATTGGGTGGGTTTTGATATAGGAAGACACAGCTCTGATTGGTGGGCACACCTGGAGGGTTAAAGCATGATCTCCTTAAGTCCATTGTCCAAGTGGGAAAAGCAAGGACTGCATTGCTGAGCCTGGGCTCATAGGAAAAGTGGGTGGATGGGCTACTTTGCCAGTTGGGACCCACCCAGCTGGTTCCCACAGCTCTGCTCAGGGACAGGTGGGCCATGCCGAGGCTGAGGATGAGTCATGGTGGCTGCATGTCTGCACAGCAGCTGGCCCTACTTGCCTAGTGGAGGGAGGAGAGCCAGGCTTGCCCCAGGGTGGCTGCCGGAAGAGCCTATTCTCCCCAAGCATGAGAGGGGTGATGGCCAAAGTCCAGGAGAGCAGGAGAAACAGCATGCACTGGACAGCAATGGCCTCCACTGGGGAGGCTGGAAAGGCTCAGGCCCTGCCCTCAGACAACTGTGGTCCATCCAGAGAAGAGGTCCCACATCTACTCAGGAGCTGGGAGAGGCACTGTGAAGGGGACAGAGCTCAGCACTGAAGCCTAAGGAGTGACTTCTGGCCCCGCTGTTTACCAGCTGTATGACCTTAGACGAATCTCTCAAAAGGAGGATATCCGTGCCACAAAGTCCTTAGGAGAATTCAGCGATGTTTTATATAATACAGGTAAATATAAAGAACTATGTGAACATCTAGCTGGTGGAGTTATAGGAGGAGGGCTTTGCAGGCAGAGCACGTCAAAGGCCTGAGGCTGGGAAGTGAGGTCCTTATGAGGACTGAGGAGGTTACAGAGTCCAAAGGGCTGGAGTGTGGGGTGTGAAAAGGGAGCGGAAGGGAAGCATAATCCCTAGACTGTGGACGTCATGAATGCCAGGCAGAGACAGGCTTTGATTCAGTAGGCCATTGGGAGCCTGTGAATGTGCCTGTGAGGGGGCAGATCACTTCAGGGCTCTGTATTTTCAGACAAGATCGGGTGCGTTCAGGGTGGTATAGCCGTAGACTGCAGTTTCTTTTTTTATTTTCTTTCTTTTTATTTTTTTGAGATAGAGTTTTGCTCTTGTTGCCCGGGCTGGAGTGCAATGGCGCGATCTTGGCTCACTGCAACTTCTGCCTCCCAGGTTCAAGCAATTCTCCTGTCTCAGCCTCCTGAGTAGCTGGGATTACAGGCATGCACCACCCCGCTAGGCTAATTTTGAATTTTTAGCAGAGATGGGGTTTCTCCATGTTGGTCAGGCTGGTCTCAAATTCCCCACCTCAGGTGATATGCCTGCCTCAGCCTCCCAAAGTGTTGAGATTACATGCATGAGCCACCGTGCCCAGCATAGACTGTATTTTCAAATGTAAGGCCTGGCATGTTTCCTTGGGGAGGTGACATCGATGATGAAGACAAGGGAGAAAACATCAGCCCACCTGGGATGCACTCACAAGCCGGTAACAACTTTGCACTTTACTCCATGCAGAGATAAGAAGCTAGCAGAGGACCCAGAGGCTTGGCCCTAGGAACCCCCTGGACTAAGCTCCTTGAAGCCAAGGCCCCCAGTGTGGAGAGCAGGCATGTAGTGGGCTCTCTGGATGCAGCCGTAGAATGAAAGAAAAGGCAAGGGCCGGGCGTGGTGGCTCATGTATCTCTGTAATTCAGCACTTCGGGAAGCCGAGGTGGGTGGATTACTTGAGGTCAGGAGTTTGAGACCAGCTTGGCCAACATTGCAAAAACCCATCTCTACTAAGTATATAAAAAATTAGCCGGGCGGCATGGTGGGTCACACCTGTAATCCCAGCTATTCAGGAGATTGAGGCAGGAGAATTGCTTGGAGGCAGAGGTTGCACCAATGCGCACTCCAGCCTGGGTGACAAAGTGAGTGAGACCCGGTCTCAAAAATAAATAAATAAATACAAATAAAAAAGAAGCCTCTAGCTCAGCTCCTTGCTTTACGGGATGGAGAACAGCCCTGAGTGGGAGTTTGATGTGTAGGAGCCACACAGCAGGAGCTGAGAGCTGGGCCACACATAAAGGGACTCCCTCCACTTCAGCCTTCCCCCTGTGAGTGGATATCACCCTGCCAGCACCCCAGAGAAAGTGCCATGCTGCAGGGAAAGACTGCTTTGTCCTGCCAGAGCATGGTTCCCAGAACCTGTGGCAGTCCCAGTAGCCCTTCCCCCACAGCCGTTGGCTCCCTCCTGGGTTCCTGGGTGTGGGAAGGAGGTGAGGTCAGCAGTTCCAGCAGCCAGGAGAGGAGGATGCCGCCCTGCCTGAGATGACTTCACTGTCTCCGCCTCATCTTTCCCACTCTGGCTCAGAAGTCAGGAGCTTCTTGTGAACCTTGCAGGGCAACTTTTGCTTCCTTGGAAAACCTCCAGAAGCACTACAAGGACACAGGGTCCATTCCACATGCTGCACTCAGCAAAGGTTTCTTACTCCGTGCCCAGAGAGGCTTGGGCTGCTGTTCGTCTGCTTCCAGCCTCTCCTGGTGCTTCCACAGTGGAGGGCATAAGCCCTCCCTCCCTCTTCTCTCCAGCGCTCTGGCGGGTCGAGGTCCATGCTACTCACAGAATGGGAAAAGCAAGGGTGGAGATCCGGACCCAGTGCAGCAAGCGAGCCTGGGAACTCTCCTGTCCCCTCCACCACAGCCCTCTTGTGATCTTTGCCTAGCATGCAGCGGTGGCTGGTAATTGCTTGCAATGTTTCCCAGCCATGCAGTGGGACTGTGAAAACCCCATCTCAGTCGAGCAAGGCCCCGACTGGGACAAGGCCCTGTCCCCTCTAGCCCTCTATCACTCCCCACACCCCATCTCGGTGGCTTTCCCTCTGTCACCTCTGTCATCTGCGTGCCTTCCTCACTCAGACTGAGGCTGGTCCCAGGGCATTTGCACTTGCAGTCAGCCTAGGCTTTCCTTCCCAGCTTTTCTGAAATGCCTGTTTCTCTGTGAGCCCCTCCTAGACCACTTCAAATGTGAAGATGCAAACTATCCTTCTCGCCTCACTCATTTCCCTGTTCTATCTTTCTCCAACTCACATACTGTATGCTTTTCTTCTTATTTTAAAGTAGCAGTAGTCTCAGTCTCACTAGGATGACAGCAACACGAGAGCAGATGTTTTGTTGGTCTGTTTGCTCAACACAATGCCTGGTACACAGCAGGCTCTCTACAAATGTCTTTGAATATTGAAAGAATAGATGAGTGAATGCATAAATAAGACAGTGACGAAAGCTATTTTGCCTTCCTGAGCAAGGGAAGTTCCCTCCCAGCTGTGGAAATCCTGAAAAGTGTAACAGATGGACTCTTGTAGGAGAGAGTGGACCAAACCATGGGTCAGGATCTTGGATGTTAAAATTACCAGGGATGGCCAGCGGGCGTGGTGGCTCACACCTGTAATCCCAGCACTTTGGGAGGCCGAGGTGGGTGGATTGTTTGAGGCTAGGAGATCGAGACCATCCTGGCCAACATGGTGAAACCCTTTCTCTACGAAAAACACAAAATTAGCCTAGTGTGGTGGCACATGCCTGTAATCCCAGCTACTTGGGAAGCTGAGGCAGGAGAATCGCTTGAACTGGGGAGGTAGAAGTTGCAGTGAGCTGAGGTCATGCCACTGCACTCCAGTATGGGTGACAGAGCGAGACTCTATCAAAATAAAAACAAAAACCTACAAAAACCGACCAACCAACAAACAAAACCTACCAGACATGATCACCACCTCACTCCTTACTCCAAACGTACTTCAGCTTTTTTTTTTTTTGAGAAGTCTCACTTTGTTGCCCAGGCTGGAGTGCAGTGGCAGGATCTTGGCTCACTGCAATCTCCACCCCCAGGCTCAAGCAATTTTCCTGCCTCAGCCTCCCATGTAGCTGGGATATAGGTGCCTGCCACTGTGCCCAGCTAATTTTTGTATTTTTAGTAGAGACGGGATTTTGCCATCTTGGCCAGGCTGGTCTTGAACTCTTGACCTCATGATCTACCCACCTCAGCCTCCCCAAGTGCTGGGATTACAAGCGTGAGCAACTGCGCCTGGCCCCCCCCCTTTTTTTTTTTTGAGACAGAGTCTCGTTCTGCTGCCCAGGCTGGAGTGCAGTGGCGAGATCTCGGTCACTGCAACCTTCGCCTCCTGGGTTCAAGTGATTCTCCTGCCTCAGTCTCCCAAGTAGCTGGGATTACAGGCATGTACCACCACTCTCAACTAATTTTTTGTATTTTTGGTAGAGAAGGGGTTTCACTATGTTGGCCAGGTTGGTCTCAAACTCCTGAGCTCCAAGTGATCCGCCTGCCTTGGCCTCCTCTTCATATCTTGAGTGTGTAGTTGTATGATCTGGACCAGTTCTTTCATTTGGCCTAACAGAGGACACGGTAAGCCCTCTTCCTCTACTTGCTCTTAGGTCTCTTGCTTTATTTACATGGACACACAAGCTAGAGAGACACTTGGTTGCTCTGCTTCACCCTTGGGGCCTCATAACAGCTCACAGCAGAGCAGCATCTTGTGCAAGTGCTGTGGTCCTAGAATCAGGCCTGTGTTCAAATTGCTCATCTGCCACTTCTTGACTAGGTGACCTTCAGCAAGTCACTAAACTTTCATCTCTTTTCTCTGTCTATAAAATTCAGATTTAATTATACTATGGACCACATGGCATTGCTGCAAAGATTTAATAAAATGAGCCACATCCAGCCTGGGTAACATAGTGAGACCCTGTCTCTAAAAATACAAAAATTAGGCCGGGTGCGGTGGCTCACACCTGTAATCCCAGCAATTTGCGAGGCCAAGGTGGGTGGATCACAAGGTCAGGAGATCGAGACCAGCCTGACCAACATGGTAAAATCCCATCTCTACTAAAAATACAAAACTTAGCCAGGCCTGCAGTGAGCCGAGATTGCACCACTGTGCTCCAGCCTGGGTGACAGAGCGGGACTCCATCTTGAAAAAAAAATACAATTAGCCAGACAGGATGGTACACACCTATAGTCCCAGCTGCTTGGGAGACTGAAGTGAGGAGAGCTTGAGCCCCGGAATAATTTGAGACTGCAGCGAGCTATGATCGCGCCATTGCCTTCCAGACTGAGTGACAGAGCAAGACCCTGTCTTAAAAAAAAAAAATGGGGGGGTGGGGAGTTGGGGAGAGATAGCATGGGGAGAAACGCCACATATAGGTGAAGAGGAGGAAGGCAGCAAATTACACTGCCACGTATGCACCTATGCAACAATCTTGCATGTTCTTCACATGTACCCGAAAACCTAAAATGCAATAAAAAAAAATGAGCCGTAAGTCTGGTACTCAGGCATAGAAGATACTTCAAAAAGCTAATTATTATTATGGCTTAGATGACCAGACATTATTCCAAAACTGGAGTTCAGGATCTTTGCCCAACAGGCTGATGGCCATTTCCCCACAAAACTCTACCAGGCTCCCTGCTCAAGCCTCTATTTTTTGCAGCTTTCAAAACACTTTTACAAAAGGGCACAGGGGAACAACTGAAATCCAGAAGAATTGTAGGGAAGCACACATATATCAGGATCATTTTACAAGCTCCATAATTGAAGCTTTGTATCATCATCGGGTCAGATTCATGATCAAGCCTTTCATTCAGGACTTTGAACTTGAGCTTCACAAAGTGCTGAGCGAGGAAGCAGCTTAAGTGCGGAAGGCAAGCAGGAATTTGAGATTCAATCTGGTCTCCCAGATAAGAAGACTGCGCCACCTCACACCCACGCACGGAGGTCTGTTGCCTCCCAGCTAGAGAGCTGCCATCCCCACCAACGCGACCACTCACAAGACACAGCCCCCTGAGGGGAGCATCCCGACATCGCCCCATGACTCAGCCTCCTGGGAGTACCAGCCTAGCATGATGATGTGGTGCATGAAGTGCCTGCGTCAAGGAGAGCCTTGGGAGCACATCAGTCACCCCACTTACCACCAGCAATGACTGTCACTTCCCCTACAAGCTTCACTAAGGATTTACAACAGCAGCAATAGGATCTGACACAGGTGGACAGCTGTGTGCTTTCTTAGTCACGCACCAAGTGGGACTCAGAGCCTCTTCAGGAAGCACTGCTGTCTTTGTTATCTGACGTGAGAGCTTAGATCCATCAGTGAGTGTGCTGAGTCCCTTCCAACCTGATCTCCCTCCCACGCCCCCAAGTTCCTTCTTACTGTGAAATTCTGGAGCCACTGCTCATCACATTTCAGGGATTTGTGGGGCACTTGCACTACCCTGGGGTGGCCACCCCCTAGGACCTCATAGGCAGCCACTGTGCGGGGAAATAATAACAATATGATAATAAAGACCATTCAATGAGTGATGACTCTGTGCCCGGCACAGCATGCGTTAACTCACTTCATCCATTCAGCAATTCTGTGAGGCGGTGTTATGGCTTGAACATCTCCCTGCCTTAAAAGATGCAGAAGTCAGCTAGGCGTGGTTGCTCATGCCTATAATCCCAGCACGTTGGGAGACCGAGGTGGGTGGATCATGAGGTCAGGAGTTCAAGACCAGCCTGACCAAGATGGTGAAACCCGTCTCTACTAAAAATACAAAATATTAGCCAGGCGTAGTGGCGTGCGCCTGTAATCCCAGCTACTCAGGAGGCTGAGGCAGAGAATTGCTTGAACCTGGAAGACAGAGTTTGCAGTTAGCCAAGATCACACCACTGCATTCTAGTCTGGGTGACAGTAAAACTCTATCTCAAAAAAAAAAAAAAAGGTGCAGAAGTCCTAACCCCCAGTACTTGTGAATGTAACCTTATTTTGGAAATAGGGCCTTGCAGATGATTAAGTTAAGTTGAGGTTTTTAGGGCCCTGATGCAATACGACTGTTGTCCTTATAAAAAGAGAAATTTGGACACAGAGGCACACACACAGGGGAGAACCATGTGAATGTGAAAGCAGAGGTCTGGGTAACACATTTATAAGTCAAGGAACATCAAAGACTGAGAGAAAAGCACCAGAAGCTAGGAGAGGTCTCCAGCAGACTTCCCTCACAGCCTTAGAAAGACTCAGCCCTGTGAGGCCTGGTGGCTCACGCCTGTAATCCCATCACTTTGGGAGGCTGAGGCGGGCAGATCACCAGGTCAGGAGTTCAAGACTACCCTGATCAACATGGTAAAACTCTGTATCTACTAAAAATACAAAAATTAGCCGGACACAGTGGCGCACACCTGTAATCCCAGCTACTCAGGAGGCTGAGGCAGGAGAATTGCTTGAACCTGGGAGGCAAAGGTTGCAGTAAGCCAAGATCGCGCCACTGCACTCCAGCCTGGGTGACAGAACAAAACAAAACAAAAAAAAGAAAGACCTAGCCCCACCAATACCTTGATCTGGATCTGCCAGCCTCCAGAAATGAGAGGCAATCTATTTCTGTAGTTGAAGCCACCGAGTTTGTGTGGCTTTGCTATGATAGACCTAGCAAACTATTACAGGTGGCTGTTATTATTACCCACAGTTTACAGGCAAGGAAGCTGAAGCTTGACTCTGTCCTGGCTGTAAAGAGTCCAGTGATGGAGATGCTGAAGCAGACGGGAAGTTCAGGAGGGGCTGTTTGTTGCACCAGCTCCTGTTTGGCTGTGGACTTTTTTTTTCTTTTTATACACACGAGGTCTCACCATGTTGCCCAGGCTGGTCCTAAACTCCTGGGCTCAAGTGATCCTCCTGCCTCTGCCTGGCTGTGGGCTCTTACTCCCACTGCAGCAACAGGCAGTTCTGCAGTCTGAAGCTCAGCCTGGTGGCTTCTCCCTGCCCCCCTTTAGTCCTTGAAGGCCCAAAAAAGGAAGGATTGAGTCAGTGGTTGGGGAAAGAAGCCATAAACAGACACAGGCCAAAGGCTGCTGAGCAGATTGCTGGGATGAAGGGCAGGGACTTACTCCCAGGGGTGAGGGTCTGGCTGGAAGATGGCGGCAGCACCAGATGGGCTTGTGCTGGGAGGGCCTGCAAGTGGTACCCTCCTTCCCTCTTGGGCTCTCTCAACCTCAGAGTCCTGAATGGGCCTCTGTTTGGAGGTGGGGACCCTGCCAGGGGCACAGCCAGGACAGGAAAGCGTAGCCATCGGTGGAGGGTGTGGAGATGGTGGATGGAGAGCAAGGGCTCTGGACTCAGGTGCACCTGGGTTCCAATCCTGTTTTCTTTACTCATCGGCTTGCTGAATTTGGTTTGACCTCCCTTGGCCTCAGTCTCCCCATATGTAAAATGTGTGGTACTGGCATAAAAACAGACACGCAGCCTGGCACCATGGTTCACACCTGTAATCCCAGCACTTTGGGAGGCTGAGGTGGGAGGATCTCTCGAGCCCAGAAGTTTGAGACCAGCCTAGGCAACATAGTAAGAACTTGTCTCTTCCAAAAATAAATTAGCCAGGTATGATGGTGCATACCCATGGCCCCAGCTACTCGGGAGGCTGAGGAGCGTGAATCACTTGAGCTCAGGAGTTTGAGACCAGGCTGGGCAACATGGTGAAACCCCATCTCTACCAAAAATACAAAAAAAAAAATTAAAAAAAGAAAAGAAAAAAAAATAGACAGATGTGGTGGCCTGGGCCTGTGACCCCAGCTACTTGGGAGGCTGAGGTAGGAGGATCACTTGAGCCCAGGAGGTGGAGGTTGCAGTGAGCTGAGATCACACCACTGCATTCCAGCCTGGGTGACAGGAGTTGAGGCCCCATCTCAAAAACAAAAACAGACATGTAAGGTGGGGCACAGTGGCTCACTCCTGTAATCCTAGCACTGTGGGAGGCCGAGGTAGATGGATCACTTGAGCCCAGGAATTTGAGACCAGCCTGAGCAACATGGTGAAACCCTGTCTCTACTGAAAATACGAAAAATTAGCCGGGGGTGGTGGTACATGCCTGTGGTCCCAGCTACTTGGGAGGCTGAGGATGGAGGATTGCTTGAACCCAGTAGGTAAAGGTTGCAGTGAGCAGAGATCATACCACTGTGCTCCAGGCTGGGTGACAGAGTGAGACTCTGTCTCAAAAAAGTTAAAAAAAAAAAAAATCCAAAACAACAACAACAAAAAACCGGGCACATAGACCAGTGGAATAGAATAAAGACCCAGAAATAAATTCACACATTTACAGCCAATTCATTTTCCAGACGGGTGCCAAGATCATATGCTGGGGAAGGAATAGTCTATTCAACAAATGGTGCTGGGAAAACTAGCTATCCACATGCAGAAGAATGAAACTAGACCCTTCTCGCTCACCATACACAAAAAATCAAATCAAAATGGTTTAAAGACTGAAATGTAAGATCTGAAACTATGAAAGTACTAGAAGAAAGCCTTGGAGAAAGGCTTCAGGACATTGGTCTGAGCAAAGATTTTTTGAATCAGACCTCAAACACATGGGCAACAAAAGGGAAAATAGGCACACGGGATTATATCTTTTTTTTTTTTTTTTGAGACGGAGTTTCGCTCTTGTTACCCAGGCTGGAGTGCAATGGCACAATCTCGGCTCACTGCAACCTCGGCCTCTGGGTTCAGGCAATTCTCCTGCCTCAGCCTCCTGAGTAGCTGGGATTACAGGCACGCGCCACCATGCCCAGCTAATTTTTTGTATTTTTAGTAGAGACGGGGTTTCACCATGTTGACCAGGATGGTCTCGATCTCTTGACCTCGTGATCCACCCGCCTCGGCCTCCCAAAGTGCTGGGATTACAGGCGTGAGCCACAGCGCCCGGCCTTGGGATTATATCAAGCTAAACATTTTCTCACAGCAAAGGAAACCATCAAAGTAAAGTGACACCTATGGGATAGGAGAAAATATCTACAAACTGTGCACCTAACAAGGGGTTGATAAGCAGAATAGATAAAGAGCTCAGACAACTTAATAGCACAAAAACATACAATCTGATTAAAAAATGGGCAAAACATCTGGATAGACATTTCTCAAAAGAAGACATGCAAATGACCAACAGGTATAAGAAAAAATGCTCAACAACACTAGGGAAATGCAAATCAAAACCACGAAATATCATCTCACCCCACTTAAAATGGCCTTTATCAAAAAGAAAATAACAAGCCAGTGGCAGAGGCTCACGCTTGTAATCCCAGCACTTTGGGAGACCGAGGCGGGTGGTTCACTTGAGCTCAGGAGTTTGAGACCAGCCTGGCCAACATGGTGAAACCCCGTCTCTATGAGATACAAAAATTAGTCAAGAAGGTGGTGGGTGCCTATAATCCCAGCTACTGGGAGGCTGAGGCACAAGAATTGCTTCAACGTGGGAGGTGGAGGCTACAGTGAGCTGAGATTGTGCCACTGCACTCCAGCCTGGGCGACAGAGATTCTGTCTCAAAAAAAAAAAAAAAGAAAGAAAGAAAGAAAGAAAATAACAGAAGCTAGAGGATGTGGAGAAAGGGGAAGTGCTTGTCCACTGTTGGTGGGAATGTAAATTATTATTATTACTTTGAGACAGAATCTCGATTTGTCACCCAGGCTGGAGTGTGGTGGCACGATCTCGGCTCACTGCAATCTCTGCTTCCCGGGTTCCAGAGATTCTCCTGCCTCAGCCTCCCAAGTAGTTGGGATTACAGGCATGCACCACATCCCTGGCTAATTTTTGTATTTTTAGTAGAGGAAGTTTCACCATGTTGGCCAGGGTGGTCTTGAACTCCTGACCTCAGGTGATCCGCCCACCTTGGCCTCCCAAAGTGCTGGGATTACAGGCATGAGCCACGGTGCCCGGCAGGGAAATCAGTATATTGAGGAGATACCAGCACTCTGTATTTATTGCAGTACTATTCACATTAGTCAAAATGTGGAATCAACTTGAGTGCCAATCAGTGGATAAACAGATAAAGAAAATTTGGTGTATACATATGATGGAATATTATTCAGTCACAAAAAATAAGAAAATCCTGTCATTTGCAGCAACATGGATGGAACTGGAGGACATTATGTTAAGGGAGCACAATGCCAGGCACAGAAAGACAAATAATTGCATGCTGTCACCCATATGTGGGAGCTAAAAAAGCTGATCTCATGAAGGTAGAGAGTGGAATGGTGATTACCAGAGACACTGGGAAGGAAGAGTTGGAGGAAAGGGAGATACATAGAGGCTGGTTAATGGGTACAAAAATACAATTAGAAGGAGTAAGCTCTAGTGTTCGTCGGTACAGTAGAGCCACTATAGTTAACAAGAATTTGGCTGGAAGTGGTGGCTCATGCCTGTAATCCCAGCACTTTGGGAGGCCAATGCGGGCAGACCACTTGAGGTCAGGAGTTTGAGACCAGCCTGGCCAACACGGTGAGACTCATCTCTACTAAAAATATAAAAATTAGCTGGGCATGGTGGCAGATGCCTATAGTCCCAGCTACTTGGGAAGCTGAGGCAGGAGAATCACTTGAACTAGGGAGGCAGAGGTTGCAGTGAGCCAAGATTATGCCACTGAACTCTAGCCTGAGCGACAGAGCAAGATCCTGTCTCAAAAAAAAAATTATTCATGTATAATTAGAGGCAAATATATATTTATTTTTTTATTTTGTCAAGATGGAGTCTCGCTCTGTCACCCAGGCTGGAGTACAGTGGTCTGATCTTGGTTCACTGCAACCTCTGCCTTCCAGGTTCAAGTGATTCTCCTGCCTCAGCCTCCTGAGTAGCTGGGATTACAGGCATGTGCCACCATGCCTGCCTAATTTTTGTATATTTAGTAGAGATGAGGTTTCACCATGTTGGCCAGGCTGGTCTTGAACTTCTGACCTCAGGTGATCCACCGCCTTGGCCTCCCAAAGTGCTGGGATTACAGGTGTGAGCCACCCCACCCCCGCAGACCAATGGCTATCTTTCTTCATTTGGTCTTTTCCTTTCTTGCATAGCAAAAGCCCATCTCTATTAAAAACACACAAAAATTAGGCACACATGATGGCATGTGCCTGTGATCACAGCTACCCAGGAGGTTGAGATGGGAGGATCACCTGAGCCCTGGGAGGTCGAGGCTGTAGTCAGCTGTGATCATACTCCACTCTGGGTGACAGGGTGACTTCAGAGTGAGATTCTGTCTCAAAAAAAAAAAAAAGAAGAAGAAGAAGAAGAAGAAGAAGAAAAATGGAAAAATCTGGTAGTACCAGGCCTGTGTTTGCTCATGGAAAAATTCAGCAAGAGCCAAGGGCCCTTGGCCTGACTTAGCCCTGTGCTCTTTCTCAGCGTGCCTCCTTATCTCTAGTCCCTGTCCCTCATTTCTGTTATCTGCCCCCTTCCAGAGGTGGGTGAATTTTTTTTTACTCCTATGTAGCCTGTATGTCAAAATAAGTCAAATAATTCAAGGAAGCTCTGCTCACTATGTCCTGTTCTTGTTACTTGACAAGACTCTTGAACCCATCAAGGCTCTGAGAAGTGCTACCTGCTCGCCCTCCCTCCCTTCCTTCCTTCCCTCCCTCCTTCCTTCCTTTCCTCCCTCCTTCCTTCCCTCACTCCTTCCTTCTTTCCTTCCCTCCCTCCTTCCTCCCTCCTTCTCTTTCACCTTTCATTCTTTCTTTCCTTCCTTCCTTTCCTCCTTCCCTTCTTTCTTCCTTTTTTCCTCCCTCTCTCCTTTTCTCTCTCTTTCTCTCTCCCTCCCTCCCTCCCTCCCTCCCTTCCTTCCTTCCACCCCTCACCCCCTAACTCTCTCTTTCTTTCTTAAATGGGGTCTTATTCTGTCACCCAGGCTGGAGTACAGCGGTGTGATCACAGCTCACTGGAGCCTTGAACTCCTAGATGATCCTCCTGAGTTGGCCTCTTGCCTCATTCTTCTGAATAGCTGGGACTACTGGTGCATGCCAACATGCCCAGCTCCCTGCTGTTTCTTAAAGCATAGTGGTCACCATTCGCTACAGTGGGTGCCTCCCCAGGGCTGATGCTTTGGTATCCTCTCAAAGCACTGATGGGATCTCAGTTAGGTGAGTGCAGAGTCCTTCTGCGATGTGGGGGAAGCTGCCTGTTTGACTCACAGAAGAGACAGAGATAAAAGGAGATCAAGTGACCAACCTCAAACCCTAAGCCAATGAGTCAGCATTTAACCCCGAGCCTTGTCCCTGGCTCAGGGTCCCATCATCATATCCTGAGGGTTATACAGAGTTAGAACCTCTCCCCCAGGACACTGACCACTGTTGCAGGTCCCTCCCTGGCTGTGTGTTCTACTCAGGTGGGGAATGGTGACTCACACCAAGGCCATGCCAGCGCCCGAAACAACCTAGAGATCATCCCCTCCGTCCATATCCAGAGTAACTATTCCAGTAAGAAAAAAAAACAGAGAGATCATCCCCTCCACCTTCCTTGTCAGCTGGAGTAGCTTGGCAGCAGCTTCTGGAAGGCGCTGTTGAGAGTCATTCTGCATCTCTGCTCAGTGACGGGGATGGCGTACTACTGTCGGCTGGGGATGCTGGCTGTGGGCTGGGAAGCAAGGAGTCGGGGCCTGTGCTTGGAATTGACATCCTGGATCTAGTCTGTGGGTCAGAGGCCCCTCATGGGAGTGAGGGGAGATCACGAGAGAGAACTGGGTTCTACAGTTTTCATAAAGGGAGCTGAAGCATGAAGGAGACAGTCAAGGCATGACCCTCAGGCTGCACACTGGCCAAGCCAGCCTCAGTGTGCCTGCCACTCCCACAGCCCGCTTCTCAGAGGCTGCCAGGCTGGTGCCACAGAACCCACCCCCCACCCCACCTCCAGCTACAGCTGACTGGATGTGGGTGGGAACCCAATCTACAGGCTGATTCACCAGGCTTTGAGGCAACCTGGTGGGAAATGAACTGGACAAGTAGATCCTCTTGTGGGGAATGTCAATTCAAGGCAAAGAGTGGAACCGTTGGCAGCAAGAACTGAAGCTGTAAGACGGAAATGGAGGGAGTGAGGAGAGAAGCTGAGTGGGGTAGACACACCCTGGAGTGACGAGGCCCTCTCCCACCCACCGCCCCGGCTCCTGAAGCCGACATGACCATCTCCCTGGAGTCACCTTGGCTGAGGGTTGTGGGAGGCAAGAAATATAGGCTTGTTTACCAATAATTGGGTCCCCATTACCCATTGAATCTATTTCTTTTTGCAAAAAAAATCTTTATTTACTTTTTAATTATATATATAGTTACTTATATATTTACTTTTAAATTATATATATATATTTTTGTTTTGTTTTGTTTTTTCTTTATATATATATTTTTTTAAGCTGGAGTTTTGATCTTGTTGCCCAAGCTGGAATGCAATGGCACGATCTCAGCCCAACAAAACTTCCACCTCCAGGATTCAAGTGACTCTCCTACCTCAGTCTCTCAAGTAGCTGGGATTACAGGCATGTGCCACCACAACCGGCTAATTTTTTGTGTTGTGTGTTTTTAGTAGAGACAGGGTTTCTCCATGTTGATCAGGCTGGTGTCGAACTCCCGACCTCAGGTGATCCACTCACCTTAGACTCCCAAAGTGCTGGGATTACAGGTGTGAGCCACCGTGCCCTGCCTATTATTATATTTTTTGAGACAGAGTCTTGCTCTGTTGCCCAGGCTGGAGTACAATGTCATGATCTTGGCTCACTGCAACCTCTGCCTCCCAGGTTCAAGCAATTCTCCTGCTTCAGCCTCTCAAGTAGTTAGAATTACAGGTGCCTGCCACCACCCCTAGCTAATTTTTGTGTTTTTAGTAGAGATGGGGTTTCACCATGTTGGCCAGGCTCGTCTCGAACTCCTGGCCTCAAGTAATCCACCCACCTCGGCCTCCCAAAGTGCTGGGATTACAGGCATAAGCCACCATGCCCGGCCTTATTTGCTCTTTTTTTTTTTTTTTTTTTTTTGAGATGGAGTCTTGCTATTGCCCAGGCTGGAGTGCAGTGGTGCAGTCTCGGCTCAGTGCAACCTTTGCCTCTCAGGTTCAAGTGATTCTCCTGCCTCAGCCTCCTGAGTAGCTGGGACTACAGGTGTATGCCACCACTGTTGGCTAATTTTTTGTATTGTTAGTAGAAACGGAGTTTCACCGTGTTAACCAGGATGGTCTCGATCTTCAGATCTTGTGATCCGCCAGCATCAGTTTCCCAGAGTGCTCTGATTACAGGCGTGAGTCACCATGCCTGGCCTTATTCACTTTTTTAAAGACAGGGTCTCACTATGTTGCTCAGGCTGGAGTACAGCGATGAAATCACAGCTGATTACAGCCTTGAACTCCTGGGCTTAAGTGATCCTCCTGCCTCAGCCTCCTGAGTAACCAGGACTACTGTCTTGTGCCACCACACCCAGCTAAATTTACTTGTTGTAGAGACAGGGGTTTTGCTATTTTTCCCAGCCTATTCTCAAACTCCTGAGCTCAAGGGATCCTCCTGACTCAGCCTCCCAAATAGCTGGTAATACAGGTTCAAGTCACAGCACCCGGCCACTTGAATCTATTTCTGGCCAAAGCAGTTTTCCTTTGCCAAGTGCTGGGGCCTGCTCTCTAAAGCTTCTGGGCCTCAGCTTCCAGGTGCGGACAGAAAGTCCACACGAGTTCCCTGTGAGATCATGGAGTGGGGTCCTCCTGTGACAGCTGACTTCAGTGAGAACTCATGCTGGGTACATTTCCTGGGCCATGGAGGGCTGGGGACCAGCCACTGTGGGTAGAGCATGGCATCCTCCCCATGACACCTATCTTCATATACTAGGTCTAGGAACAGGTCTTGGCCTTGGGGTGGTCATTTTACCTTAAGAAAACACGTGGCTGGGTGCGGTGGCTCATGCCTGTAATCCCAGCACTTTGGGAGACTGAGGAGGATGGATCATGAAGTCAGGAGTTCAAGACCAGCTTGGCCAAGATGGTGAAACCCTGTCTCTAACTAAAAATACAAAAATTAGCTGGGTGTAGTGGTCGGTGCTTGCAATCCCAGCTAGTCAGGAGGCTGAAGCAGAGAATTGCTTGAACCCGGGAGGAGGAGTTTGCAGTGAGCTGAGATCGTACCACTGGACTCCAGCCTGTGTAACATGCTGTGTCTAAAAATAAAAAAAGAAGAAAAGAGAAAAAGAAAGGAAAACACATACATTCCTTACAGCGGCAATCTGGTTTGCCTTTTCATTACTTCAGTAAATACTGACAGTGAACAGATAAAAGCCAGACTTGGGAGCCAGGCCACCCGGATTTGAATCCTAGCTCTGTCACTTACTGGTGATGTGACTTTGAATAAATCATATGAGCTCTCTGTGCCTCAGTTTCCTCAGCTGTAAAATAGGGGTAATAATGGCCCTTCACGAGGACATTGGGAGGGATAAATGTGAATGCTTACAACAGTGCAGGGCACTTAGTTTGTTCTGCTAAATGTCTGGCCTTGTGCCCTGTACCAGCTACTGAGGGTGTAAAGTGGATCTGGCCCCTGCCCTCTCGGAGCTTATAGCCTAGCATTCAGCAGTGGCTATGGGTCCTGCTGCACCTTGTCCTTCATACTGTGGGGAAACTGCTCTTTTCTGGGCTTCGTCTCAGCCAACCTTTGTGAGACCCCCATCTGCCCCACAGGTCTAGTCCTGCTGTCTGATTCCACAGCTGGCATGTGCCCACCAGTGGCTGAGAGGAGGAAGGCATTGGGGCTGTGAGTCAGGAAGACCACTGAGTCTCGGGGGAGGCAGGGATGGAGGACAGAGGGAAACTACCGCAGCCCAGGGGCAGTGGCGGCGGCTCCCTCTGTTGAGGTCCTCCTGTGCCTGGGGCCAAGTCTTGTGCTTTAGGGACACCCCTGTTCTCGTGTGCTAGCATTGCTGTAGCAAATCACCTCCAACTGGGTGGCTCAATACAGAAACTTATATCTCTCACAACTCCAGAGGCAAGATGTCCCAAATTGAGGTGTCAGCTGGGACATGCTCCCTGGCCTCTTCCGGCTGCTGGTGGCTTTTGGCATTCTTTGGTTCGTGGCAGTGAACTCCAATCTCTGCCTCTCTCTTTACAGGAAATTCTTTTTGTGCATATTTGTGTTTTGTCTCTGTGTCCAAATTTCCCTCTGCTTTTATGTTTTTATTTCATTATTATTTGTTATTGAAATGGAGTCTCACTATGTTGTTCAGGCTGGTTTTGAACTCCTGGGCTCAAGCCATCCACCCGCCTCGGCTTCCCAAAGTGTTGGGATTACAGGCGTGAGCCACCACGCCCCACCAAATTTCCCTCTTTTTATAAGGACACCAGTCACATTGGACTTAGGACCCACCCTAATTCAGTATGAACTAATCTTAATTGAATTACATCTGCAAAACCCCATTTCCAAATGAGGTCATATTCACAGGTTCTGATGGACGTGAAGTTTTTAGGGGACACTATTCCACGCAAATCCCTTAGTCATCACCTGATCAGAATGAATTCAGTGCTGTTAAGTTATCCCACTTTACAGATGAGAAAGCTGAGGCACAGGCCAGCCAATGTCACACAGCCAGCTGGCGCAAACCCAGCTCTCCAACCTACGAAGGGCTGCCTTGTCCGTAATCAGACGCTGTGGCGCTGGAGGAGGACGTGAGCCGCACTTAGGAGGAAGAAGGAGGCAGCAGCAGGAAATTCCTTCTCAGGGCAGCACCCAGGGCTGCTTATCAGTGCAGGGACTGAACTTCAGCCTCTCGCCCTTTCTCCCTTCTTTCTCCAGCCCCACAGACCCCAGCGCTTTCCCGAGGCAGGCAGGAAGCGGCTTAGCCTAGAGCTCTGCTGTGGCCTGTTTTGTGCTGACCTGGCCTGAAATAGCCAGCAGAGGCAGCAGCAACTCAGGAGGAAAAGCTCTGGCTGGAACAAGCTGGAAAGAATGTGTATCTGGGGTCAGGCAGAGGGGAGAGGGCGAGAGCAGCAGCCAGAGGCCCATGGCCAGGGAAGGGCCTTTATCTCCTCTGAGAGGCTGGGCTTTTTCACGTATGGGGGACACGGAAGCTTAGAGTGGTGAGGCGCAGCCCTGTGGCCTGGCCAGAGGCCCTGCCTTAGCTCAGAGCTGCTGATTGGAATCGGGTGGGGTTGTATATTCTTCAGAACAGGAAGGGCCCTTGGAGACATTGTACAAATAATCGAACACCAAACTCCCTACCTCAGAATCCTCAGGGCCAGGTGCAGGGGTGCACGCCTGTCATCCAGCACTTTACAAGGTCAAGGCAGGAGGATCACTTGAGGCCAGGAGTTCAAGATCACAGTGAGCTATGATCACACCATCGCACTCCAGCCTGGATGACAGACTGAGACCTTGTCTCCAAATCAATCAGTAAAAGAATCCTCCTCAACACAGCTCTCCAGACAGCTACTAGCAGTCAGTTGGAGCTGGCACAAGAGTTAAAAATGACCCTGTGGTTCTAATTCCAGACCTGGAAGTCTGAGCCTTGATGACATTTCTCGGTATACGGAGGCCCGGAGAGGCTCCTCGGCTGAAGAGAGATAGGTTGGGACAGGTCTCCCCATCCAGAGCCCAGGCACTGTGTCAGGACACTGGGACTTTTTACGCAGGGGTGACACCCAAACCTTTCTGCCTTTGCCCTCACTGTGAATCACTCCTGGCTGCTGTCAACAGCCAGGTTTTGCAGCTGCTGCGATTGCAGCCCTGGTGCTGGTGACCAAGGTTCCCCTGCTGCAGGACCCGCCCTGCCCCCGGGCTGTGTGGCCTTTTAGTGGGGAAGCTCAGAATGGTTTTGAAGTACAATTAGGAGTTTGCTTGGGTGAGGAAGTTCAAGGAGGGAATTCTGGGCAGAAGAATCAGCATCAGCGAGGACCAGACCCAGCAGAAGGAAGAGGGGATGGGATGGGGCTGAACGGGCCGGGAGGCAGCAAGGACACACGAAACCATTGCTCACAAAACCCAGATTCCAGTCTTGGCTTAGCTACACGCTTGCTGTGGTGCTTGGAACAAGTCCCTGCCCTTCTGGGCCTCAGTTTCCCTGTTGGTACAGTAGGGAGGCAGGGCTGGATACTTTGTCAGAGTTCCCCAGTACCCTCCTCCTCACTTTCCTGGTCAGTTGGGGGGATCCAGATACTACTCTTTGGAGAGGCTCAGCCTGGCCTGGAACTCAGCATTTCCTGGGCCTCTGACTGGCCCAATCCAGATTGCAGGGAAGAGAGACACTGGTGTCCTTCTCTCCTCTCTGTGCCCTGGCAAACGGTATAAGCCACACAGTGCTCTGTGACCCTGGGAGAATCACACTCTTTCTGGGTCCTCTCCTCCATGGTACAGCTAGCCACTGGCCGGGACCCAAGGCTCTGACAGCTGGGAGGGTGGCTGGAGGCGGGGATGCCTGCATAGCCAAGGAATGTGTTTACTTCCCTCATGTGCTGGGAGGAAACTGAGCAAGGCCCTGCTGGATTCCTTGCCAGCCAGGCCCGCAGGCCTCTCCACCTCCTCCCCAAGCTGGCCCCATTGTTCTAGGCAACCCCTCTTGCCAGCTACACTTCTGGGACCCTCTTGCCTCATTTTATCCCTCCATGGATATAAACTCTGACACAGCTGGGGTAACCCACTAGTGTCAGGCTTTTGGTCTGGAGGGCCTGGGGCCCTCCCCCCACAGCTCTGTATCTAATCACAGTGACGCTCTACCAAGTCCCTTGCCTGCTCCAGCCTCAGATCCCCCCCTTTTTTTTCTCGAGACAGAGTCTTGCTCTGTCGCCCAGGCTGGAGTGCAGTGGCACGATCTTGGCTCACTGCAGTCTCTGCCTCCTGGGTTCAAGCGATTCTCCCATCTCAACCCCCTGAGTAGCTGGGATTACAGTTGTGTGCTATCAAGTCTGGCTAATTTTTGTATTTTTAGTAGAGATGGGGTTTCACCATGTTGGCCAGGCTGGTCTCGAACTCCTGACCTCGTAATCTGCCTGCTTTGGCCTCCCAAAGTGCTGGGATTACAATGAGCCACCACACCTGCCTCAGTTTCCCCTTTCTATTTTGAGAGGATAGGAGGAAGTGGGCTCCTAAGACTCCTTCAGTCCCAAGAGTCAGTGCTTCAGCGATGCCTCTAGGAAGGGAGGATCATCCGACAGTTGTGAGCGCAGGCTGCCATTCAGTCAGGAGTTTCCAGCACATGGAGGTGCCAGGCTCCATTCTAGGTGCTGCAGACACAGCCAGAAACAAGACAGATGCAGTCCCGTCCTCAGCAAGGGAGGCCGCATTGAACAAATACTTCATTGTAAACTGGAGGCATGTTCCAGAGAAGACTCCTGATGAACCAGTTATAAGAGAGGGAAGAACCTGCTCTAGATGGGGGTCAGGGAAGGGATAGACCGGGAGGTGACATCTAGGTGGAGATGTGGAGGAGAGATGGTACCAGTGTCAAGAAAGGGGTGAGGAAGAGTGCTCCAGGCTGCGGGCCAGTTCGTTCAGTGGAATGAGGTGCAAAGACTGGGTGGAGAGCATGAGGGTCAAGGAAATGGTTCCTGAATTTACAGCCTGGGGACCTGAGAAAGGGCCCTTAACCTCCCCAGTGTCAGTTCCACCATCTGTAAATCAATGATTTAATCATGCAGCGCCCCCTGCTTGCTCCAGGGCCTTAGGAAGAAGCAGCACTAAAATGGCAGCTAAGTATCTACTGTGTGGGTGTGATTTCTGTTAGTCTGCTTGGATTTTATAATCTGCTTCCCTTTGCTAGTTCATTTTGTTCTGGTCTCTGGAGCTTGATTTAATATTTTTGTTGTTTTTTTTTTTTAAATTCTGATGGAGTCTTGCTTTGATGCCAGGCTAGAGTGCAGTGGTGTGATCTCGGCTCATTGAAACCTCCGCCTCCCAGGTTCAAGTGATTCTTCTGCCTCAGTCTCTCAAGTAGCTGAGACTACAGGTGAATGCCACCACACCCACCTAATTTTTGCATTTTTAGTAGAGACAGGGTTTCACCCTGTTGGCCAGGATGGTCTCCATCTCTTGACCTCAATCTGCCCACCTTGGCTTCCCAAAGTGCTGGGATTACAGATGTGAGCCACCGCACCTGGCTGCTCCTATTTTTTAATTTGTACTTTCATATTACGTTTTATGCATTCCTTTACATTTCTGTTAAGGTGACATTATTAATATTATTTTTATTACTGCCATTATTTTCTGTGAGTCTATCTTACAAGTGGAAAATGAAATTGTGGGAGAATGGTTCCAAGTGTGTAAGCTGCTGTGCACATGTAGGAATTCTTACCACATATCCAAACTATCTTGGAGCTGCATTGATATAGAACATATTGCTAGGCTGGGCGCTGTGGCTCAAGCCTGTAATCCCAGCCCTTTGGGAGGCCGAGGCGGGTGGATCACGAGGTCAAGAGATCGAGACCATCCTGGTCAACATGGTGAAACCCCATCTCTACTAAAAATGCAAAAAATTAGCTGGGCATAGTGGCACGTGCCTGTAATCCCAGCTACTCAGGAGGCTGAGGCAGGAGAATTGCCTGAACCCGGGAGGCGGAGGTTGCAGTGAGCCGAGATCGCGCCATTGCACTCCAGCCTGGGTAACAAGAGCGAAACTCTGTCTCAAAAAAAAAAAAAGAACATATTGCTTCACAGAATCAAAAACTCCTTGCAAACCTGCAACCTCACCCCTGTGCCAGGGGGAAGCAAGCATGAGCATTTTTCCCCACGTGACTTTACGGAGTGGACTGAAGGATGTCCCGAAAGGAGACAAGTCCAATGGGAAAGGCTGAGGAAACCGGGAAGAGCAGCTCTGGGAGCCCAGAGCACTGTTTACAAGACTGGGTGGCCCTCCTGAGGAAGAGAAATTGGTTTGTATGCAGAGTGAATGAATGAATATGAGGCAGAATTTTCTAACACGTTTCTAGCAAAGCTGTTCCAAAGACAAAGTGACCTAAAAGATAGTAAGCTCCCTGTCACTCCAGCTGTGTGAACTGTACAATTACTGTTTATATTAATACAATGGTTTGGAGAGGATTCAAGTCTTGGGTGGAAGATGTGTGTATTTGGGGGATGGGAGGGTGAAGACTATGGGAAAGTGAGAAGAGATAATGTGTCATCAATTAGGATGAGATTTGACTGCAGGAAACAGAAGCCCAAAACAGTAATGGCTTATACAACACGGATACTTTTCTTTCTTTCTTACTTCTTTCTCCCATGAAAGTCTAAGGATGGGTGATCCAGGGCTGGTGTGGCAGCTCTTCTCGGCCTGATTGCAGGGACAGGGAGGTGGGTAGGGGGATCATGCCTCCTCTCTTTCAAATCACATTCCCTGTCATGTAACCTTTATCTTCATGGTCCAAAATGGTGGCCAGAATATCCACATTCCAGGGAGCAAGACGAAAGAAGGGACAGACTTAGAAGGATGAAGGGGCAAAGGTGGAAATGGCAAAGGAAGATTCTCAGATGCTGCCAGGGGTGTTGATGCTCTCATCTCATTGGCTAGACTTGGTCACATGACCATTACCAGTGGCAAAGGAGGATGGGAAATGTTGTCTATATTCTGGGTGGCCATGGTTGCAGCTACCAAGTCCATCTTTGTGGAAGGGGAGAATGGATGTTGAGGGACAATCAGCAGTCTCTTCCATAGATGATCTTCCTCCCTTCCTGCCTTCCTCCCTTCCTCCTTTTCTTTCTTTCTTTCTCTTTCTTTCTTTCTTTCTTTTTCTTTCTTCCTCTCTTCCTCTCTTTCTCTCTTTCTGTTTCACTCTTGTTGCCCAGGCTGGAGTGCAGTGGTGCGATTTCAGCTCACCACAACCTCCGCCTCCCGGGTTCAAGCGATTCTCCTGCCTCAGACTCCTGAGTTGTTGGGATTACAGGCATGTACCACTATGTCTGGCTATTTTTGTATTTTTAGTAGAGATGAGGTTTCTCCATGTTGGTCAGGGTGGTCTCAAACTCCCAACCTCAGGTGATCCACCTGCCTCGGCATCCCAAAGTGCTGGTATTACAGGCATGATATTTCTGATCTCTTTCCATTCTAAAAGCGGAGTACATGAGTTTGTTGTTCTCAATTCTCTATCACTATAGCTAAGGTCTGAACACATGCCCTTAGCTCATAGCAGGGATCTGAGTGCCATGGAATGGTGAGACGGCGGAGGGAAGACAGCAGAGCTCAGAGAGATGCCGGCTGTTAGAGGACAGCCTCTCCATTCTCCTTGCTGACTGAGCACCTTCCCAGTGTTTGGAAGCCTCTCACTGGGAACATGTAAGCTGAGCAACCTGAAAAATTGCCTTCCCTTGGGGCAATAAAGTGTTCTGCCCTTGGCTTTCAAAGGTGGGCAATTTGTGAAATGGGTACTTGAAAAATGTTTCCATATTTATACAAAAATTGGATTGAAGCTATTGTCCACTGTGTCAGGAAGTGCGCTGGATTTAACTGCTTGTGTGAAGGGATTCATTCTGGAATTCAGAATCAGGAAAACGCTTATCTCCAGCTGAGCTCATATGACTTTCTTAGTCTGCCAACACATCAGATAGTGCAGTGGTCCTCTGTTGTGTTTGTTCCCTAGAACTATGCCTTTCTCCTCCTTTTGGTGACATCACGTGCTTTTCTTCTGTGCAGCCCACCCCCTCCCCACGGCAACTTTCAGTCCATGTGGTTCTGATGGGGCTGACTCTACCCTTTCTTCTCCTCCAGTGGGTAAGGACAATACTCAGGCCTGGCTAATTGGAGCTATGGTGATGAATCTGGATCGGTTCATGGTCCAGTTTGGGCCATTAAGAGATAGCCGTGGGACTTCTGCTAACATAATTGGTGGGGCTGGGGAGAGGTGTGAGGGGAAGCACATCTTTTCCAGTGTGGGTGCTAAGCTGATAAGACGTAAATCTGCAGTTGCTGGTGGCTATCTTTGTGCCTTATAGAAAGAGTCTTCTTGGGAATGAGGGAATAAAGCCAATACAGAAGACAGCAGAGCAGAGCAGAATGGAGAGTGTGACACATTATCAATGACATTACTGGGCCTCTGGAACCAGCCATGCCTGGAGCTATTATACCCATGAATTTCATAGTATATGAGTCAATGTTCTTTTTTTGCGTAAGCTGGTTTGAGCTGAGTTTCCATCACATGCAAATAAAATTATCCCCAATAATACATTAACTAAAATATAATTCTGCCTGGAAATGGAGATAAGAATTTTGTGATTAAGAATGCTAAGTCTGGCCAGGCACAGTGACTCACTCCTGTAATCCTAGCACTTTGGGAGGCCAAGGCCAGTGAATTGTTTGAGGCCAGGAGTTCAAGACCAGTCTGGCCAACATGGCAAAACTCCATCTCCAACTAAAAATACAAAAATTAGCTGGGCATGGTGGCACTTGCCTGTAATCCCAGCTACTCAGGAGGCCGAGGCATGAGAATTGTTTGAACCTGGGAGACAGAGGCTGCAGTGAGCTGAGATCCCGCCACTGCACTCCAGCCTGGGTGACAGAGCAAGACTCTGTCTCCAAAGAAAAAAAAAGGGGGCTGAGTCATTTCAGCCTGATGATATATCTGCTGTTCTGCTTCTTCTATAGATAACATGTTGGGAGCCTAATGAGCTTGCACACTGTGGCAGTGTCTGTAAAATGGTTGCCAGTGATTCAGCCCTGAGCATGTGTACTGCCTCCCAGTGGAGGCGAAATCCATTCTCCCTCCCCTTAAATCATGACTCAGCTTGTTTTATGACTTGCTTTGACCAATAGAGTGTGGCTCACGTGATGGTGTGCTAGATTCAGGCTGAGGCCTTATGAGACTTGGAGGCTTCTGCTTTTACTCCCTTAGAGCTCTGAGCTACCCTGTGGGAAAGATTTTGAGGTCATGGGAGAGATGAGGCCTGGGCAGGCACCAATGTCCCAGCCACCACAATGGAGGCATAAGACACGTAAGGGAAGTTCTCTTGAACATTATAGCCCCAGCCAACACCATGCATAGCAGAAGAACCACCCAGATGAGCTCAGTCAACACAAGGAAATCATGAGAAATAATAAATTGATATTTCAGGCCAAGTAACTCCAGCACTTTAGGAGGCTGAGGTGGGAGGACAGCTTGAGCCCCGGAGTTGGAAGCCAGCCTAGGCAACATAGCGAGACATTATCTCTACAAAAAATAAATTAGTCAGGTATGGTGGTGCATGCCTGTGGTCCCAGCTACTTGGGAGGCTGAGGCAGGAGGATTGCTTGAGCCCGGGAGGTTGAGGCTGAAGTGTGATTGTGCCAGGGCACTCCAGTGTGGGTGACAGAGCAAGACCCTGTCTCAAAAAACAAAACAAAACAAAACAAACACTGGGTGCAGTGGCTCATGCCTGTAATCCCAGCACTTTGAGAGGCCAAGGCAGCTGGATCACAAGGTCAGGAGTTCAAGACCAGTTTGACCAATATGGTGAAACTCTATCTGTACTAAAAATACAAAAATAAGCTGGGTGTGGTGGTGCACACCTGTAGTCCCAGCTACTCAGGAGGTTGAAGCAGAAGAATAGCTTGAACCCGGGGGGCAGAGGTTGCAGTGAGCCTAGATGGCACCACTGCACTCTAGCCTGGGCGACAGAGTGAGACTCTGTCTCAAATTAAAAGCTATTTTAAGCCATTAGTTTTTGGGTTGGTTTGTGTTCCAGCAAACCAAATGTTACTGTTTTAGCTGACTGAAACACCCACTTAAGCAGTTTTAGATATCAGGATGTGTCACTGTATTAGTGGGTTCTTGCATTGCTGTAAAAAAATACCAGAGACTGGGTAATTTATAAAGAAAAGAGGTTTAATTGGTTCACGGTTCAGCAGGCTGTACTGGAAGCATGGTGCTGGCATCTCTTCAGCTTCTGGGGAGGCCTCAGGAAACTTACAATCGTGGTAGAAGGGGAAGAGGGAGCCAGCACGTCTTACATGGCAGGAACAGGGGCGAGAGAGAGCAGGGAGGTGCTGCACACTCTTTTTTTTTTTCAAAGATGGGGTTTCACCATGATGGCCAGGCTGGTCTTGAACTCCTGACCTCAGGTGATCCACCCATCTCGGCCCCCCAAAGTGCTAGGATTACAGGTGTGAGCCACCGTGCTTGGCCGCTGCACACTCTTAAACAACCAGATCTCATGAGAACTCACTACCATGAGAACAGCAGCAAGGGGAATGATGCTAAATCATGCATGAGAAATCCCCCATCATGATCCAATCACCTCCCACCAGGCCCCACCTCCGACATAGGCGGTTAGATTTGGGGGAGCGCAGATCCAAACCACAGCATCATCACTCACTGTCTTACCTGAATGAGGCCTTCAGTGAGACACTGTGGTGGACTGCGATAGGGCTGAGGGTCAGATGGGCAAAGCATCAAGACTAGGACTCTGGAATGATGAGGGAAGGAGCGCTCCTTCAGCACTGGAGGGTCCTGGGTTGCTGGGAGTTCACCTCCGGGGAGGAGAGAGGTAGAGCCAAGATGTTTCCTCGGCAGCCTGACTGAGGTCGGGGAGCACCATTTGTGAGGTGGTCATTTGAACTGCCTTCAGCCCAGCCCTCTTTGGGGGAGCTGAGGGGAGAGCATTCACTGGCTGCACCAACCTCCCAGGCAGTGGTGGGCATGGTGGCAGGGGACAAGCCCCCTCACAGCCCGCCTTGGGACAAGTAGAGAGGCCCTCGAGGGCCGAAGGGGTGGGTGGAAGGCCAGGAAAAGGCAGCCTGGGGGAGGGGCTCTGAAATCTCAGACCACCCAGCTTATGAGCTTAGAAGGCCCTGGGCCAGGAGAAACCAGGGTTAAGATTTTAATGTCTCTACCCTCCCTGTTTTTCTTTTTCGTTATCCTGCTTCGTTTGGGATTTGCCCTTCTAAACCATCTGAAATCCTTTTCAGAAGTGGGTGGGAGGCAAATCACAAATGCCCGCGAGCTGGGATTATCCCTGGAACCCCAGCAGGAGGGAGCATGGCTGACAGTGCCCTTCCACTGCACCCGACCCACCCCGGAGGGCCTCGAGTGTGAGTGCATGAGTGTGTGTGTGTGTGTGTGTGTGTGAGCATATGGAGGGGGGTGTGTGTGTGTGACTGTGTGAACATATGTAAGCATATGCATGTGAGCACTTGTGAGAGCTGCGTGAAAAATGAATGTGTGTTAGTGTATGAGTATGAGTGTGTGAACGTGTGTGTGTACGTGTGTGTGAGTGTGTGCAAGCTGTGTGGAAATGGGTGAGCTTTGGTGAGTATGAGTGTGTTGGTGTGAAAGGGTACGCTTGTGAGTATGAATGTGTATATGCCTGTGTGAGCGTGTGAGTTAGTGTTTGTGAGTGCATCTGACGGTGTGAGTTTGGGGTGATTTGTGTGAACCGTGTTAGCGTGAGTGTGTGTGAGAGTGTGTGTGTGAGAAGGAGAACATGAGCGTGCTAGTCTGTCCCCCTCACGGCACCACGGTGATCTTTAGGCAACACACTGGTATCTTTTGCGACCTAGTGGAAGTCTCTGCAGGGTGCTCACTGCTCCAAGGACTAGCGCATGCCCCGGGGGTGGCAGGGACTTGCCCTGGCTGATGGCTCCTCCTCCCCAGCCTTTCTCGGTCCTCAGTCCCCTTCTCCCATTCCCTGGAGCTGGCCACAGCTGGTTGAAGGCAGCCCTGGGACAGCTCTTCCTGGAGGGCAGTGCACAGGCCAGGGTGCCAGGGCCGGGTGCTCTGGGACTGGAGAGTGTGGGGGTGTCGGCCGCCCAGGGGCCCAGGACGAACAATGCTAATGTGCCAGAGGTACTCCTGAAACTTTGTTCTAACAACAGTGAGGCTGAAAATCCCCAGGCCTTGGCCTTCCGGGACTGCCAAGGTCACAGTCTCCCTTTCATTGGAATTCAGCCTGGGAGGCTGGGGATGCGCTCTCTGCTGCCCTCTTCTGGGCATCTGCAACCTTGCAGATGCAGAGGGAAGCCAAGCCCACCGGCCCTGCAAAGTAGCTGCTTCTAGTTTTGTGCCCACACAGGGCCGCAGGCAGGCCAGGCTGGGTGCTTCCCAAGGCCCAGGACAGGGGTTTACTGATGCTTGATGCTTATTGCAGGTCTGACACTTGGTAGATGCCCCACAAAGGGAAAATGAATGCATGGATTGGTTGGGGTCATAACCAGAGGGGAAACTGAGTCCCGGAGAAGGGAACTTTGAGTTTGTTCCACAGGCAGGACTGAAACCAGGCCCTCTGGGTCCCCAGGGCTTGCTCTGCTGTGGCATCATTGGGGCGTGAGTCCTGGCCTTTTCCTGCTCGCCACGAGTAGATTTTCCCAGGTGACTGGGCTGCCCCAGGAGAAATTGGAGGCCCTCCTGTCGGGGCAACTGGGTCAGGCTGGGCAGCGAGTGTCAGAACCCAGACTCCCTCGGCTGGTGCCCAGGCTCGCCCTGCTAGATTGTGCTGAGTTGGCCCACGCCTGGGCGGAAGATGACACGGACGCAGACACGCCCGAACCAGAAGGTGTGGGGGTGCCCCAGATCCTCCTCTGGGCCTACTCCCTCTACCACTGCATTACTATTCCCCCACAGAGGAGGATGCCAGGGTTCAGAGAGGCTGGCGTTGCCCAAAGCCACAGCCCTGCATGATCAAGCCTCTCTCCCTGGATCCCGGAACACGCCAGTGAGTCCTGCCTGCTTCCTCCAGCTGCACGGGAGCTCTTCTGTGCCCTGCGCTGAGACAGGACCCCTTGGGTCTCATCCCAGGGCTCCCAAACATCAGCTGGCTTATCTCTTCCAGTCACTCCATGTAGAAAAAAGGAAGACACGGACACGCAGAAAGAAAACAAAATCACCTGAGATGCCACCCCAGTGATCAGCCACACTCCCAGATAAGCTCGTCAGCCCTGCCCTTGGTTGAGTTTAAATGGATTCCTCCCCTGCTACTGCCTCCAAGACCGAATCCCCTCCCTAACCTCTCTGTGTGGCCTCCCCTAGACCACCTTCAACCCTGCTGGAGCCAAGACGCCCCCACCCCGGCCTCACAGGCCCCATGCCTGACCTGACCCTTTTAGACTTCCCCTTCTCCCACTACACCTGGCTCACCGATGGCTCAGAAGCCCAGTGGGCCGCAGGGACTGAGATCCTACTTCTAAGTGAGATGACTTGGTCAGCAACCCCTGCTCTAAGACCTTCTGTGGCTCCCAGGCCAACAGGAGAAGGTTCAGATAGCTTAGTCTGGCATTCAAGGCCTGGCCTCACATGGTACCCTTCATCCTAGCTGCTATTCCTATACCCTGGTGGCCTCCAGGAATGGTCAGTTTCTCTCTGGGTTCGCCTTCCTTGATCACTTGGGAGCTGTGTGAGAGCAGAGCTCCACCTACTTTATCACGATATACTCAGGGCTTACCCCAGACCTGCACATAGTAGGCTCTCAGTAAATATTCACTGAAACCAAATGGAGCTGGTTTGATCAGATCAATTCAGTTTTGTTAATAACAAGAAGCAACACTTACTCAGCAGGCATTATGTCCAGGTATTGTGCTAAATGCACTCTAAGGATTCCTCACTGAGTCTTTGGAACTGCTCTATAAGGTGGTGGTACTGTAACACCCATTTTCCAGATGAAGGAACTGAGGCCCACAGACACTAAGTGCTGTGGGCCACAGATCAAAGCCATATCCAGGATTCTGATCCAGCCCATACCTACCCACCCCAGTGTTTTTTTTAGATAGAGTCTCTTGTTGCCCAGGCTGGAGTGCAGTGGTGCGGTCTCGGCTCACTGCAGCCTCTGCCTCCCATTCTCTTGCCTCGGTAGCTGGGAATACAGGTGGCTGCCACCATGCCCAGCTAATTTTTGTATTTTAGGTAGAGACAGGGTTTCACCATGTTGGCCAGGCTAGTCTCAAACTCCTGACCTCAGGTGATCCTCTCACTTCAGCTCCCCAAAGTGCTGGGATTACAGGCACCTGGCCCCTACCCACTCTCCTAGACTGCAGGGTTTGCCTGCCTGCACCTGCCTGTGTGCATACTAGGGGTCTACCCCCTTTTTGTCTCTCTTTTACCCACCCTCTTCTGCCCAAAGGGCACTTCCATTCCTTTCTCAGGCTCAGCCCCAGGGCCAAGGCAGTGCAGGGAGGGTCTGAGTGCCTGAGGCTGCAGGGATGGGCTCTTCAGAGAACAGCAGCACATCTGCTCTTTCATGTAGCTAAACAAGATCCAACAGGCCCAATTTAGGCAGCCAACCCCAGGTGCCTGAATTGAGCTTGAACTGATGCAGCATCCAAGAAGCCTGGCCTGGAAATTTGGGCCCAGGCACAATCGCAGACATGCTTTGTGACCTTTAGCAGAGAGCTTAGCTTAGCTGAGCCTCAGTTTTCATATCTGTACAATGGGCTTGAGAAGAGCCACCTCATAGCGTCATTGAAAGGATTAAACATGAGCTGGCACTGGAGGCATCCCATAAACCACAAGCTACTAATAAAGGTGAGGGAGGGGATATTATTGCCCTGGGATCAGCAGTGGCCCAGTTCAGCCACTAGGAGGAGAGAGGGGAAGGACAGGCGCAGCTAGCAGGGGCCCAGGTTTTTCCAGTTAGGGTGTGTGCAAAGGGGTGGGGAGAGGTGGAAAGGAGCACAGGAGGGAAGGTGGGGCTTCTGTTGCTAGCTGCTGAGTCACCCTCGTCTTTATTCTTCCGTTTACACTAAAAAAAAAAAGGTCTTAATTACTTTTTTCTGCTTACAAAAGCAGCACATGGTCATTGTATGAAGTTCAAACAACAAAATATACAGTGTGGAAGGTAGCTCACTTCCCACGCTTGTGCTCCCCAGATGTAACCGCAGTTGACATTTTGGTGTATGTTCTTCCAGATTTTTCTCTGGATGAACAGATGTCTGTTTACTAATTAGAGAAGCAGGTTCCTTGAACAATTTTTATTTTTTATTTTTCAAATATAAAGACAGGTTTCACCACGTTGGTCAGGCTGGTCTTGAACTCCTGACCTCAGGTGATCCACCCACCTTAGCCTCCAAAGTGCTTGGATTACAGGCGTGAGCCACCATGCCCAGTCACAATTTTTTTTTTTTTGAGATGGAGTCTCGCTCTGTCGCCCAGACTAAAGTGCAGTGGTGAGATCTCAGCTCACAGCAACCTTCGCCTCCTGAGTTCAAACGATTCTTCTGCCTCAGCCTCCTGAGTAGCTGGGACTACAGGCGTTCGTTGCCACACCCAGCTAATTTTTGTATTTTTAGTAGAGAAGGGGCTTTTCGGCCAGGCTGGTCTCGAATTCCTGACCTCAGGTGATCTGCCCACCTCAGACTCTCAAAATGCTAGGATTATAGGTGTGAGCCACTGAGCCCAGTCCTTTGAAGATAATTTAAATCGAGGCAGAGGTGTGTAATGGGTAGCCTCCCACCACCATCTCAGAACTAACCATTGTTAACAGCTTTGCAGGTACATACTTGAATGTTTTATATGCATTTGTATCCACAAGTGGGCGTTAAAGGTGGGGGGAGGCAGTAATGATCATAGACACCAAGGCCAAGATGCTGGTATACAACTCCCAGTAGATCACTAGCTGGGGCGAGTGACCGCTCTGAGTCTCATTTCCTTCCTCGGAGGATGAGAATTCCACCTTCGTTAGAGTGTGGCTGAGAAAATGAAATGAGCTAAAGTATGCTGAGCTCAGCATAAGGTCTGGCTCAGCTACGGTTAGAGGCCCACACAAAGAGTCTTTTCCTCCTGCAAAAATGGGATCATACTACGCATATGCTCCTGCTGGGTTTGGAGGCAGAATTACGGGGAAAGATTTGTCACAGGGATCCTGAAATTTACATTGGAGATGAGAAGTCTTGCTGTTAGATTCACAGAATTGGTTGTGTAAATGTAGGCTGGGAGAAACCTGGATTTCACAAGCTGAATCATGGCCACCTCTGCCAAGCGGCTGCATCACCAGGTACTGAGCTCTCCAAGCAGTGAGGTGACGAGCAGGGAGGCTTCTGTAGCCTGGGCTGCTCAGTCACCTGAGGCTTCCATTCCCCTTCCCTGCCGTGAGGACTTCCAACTACCTAATGGTGCTTTGAAACGTTTTGAAATGTCTAAAACTTCCCTCGCTTCCCAATCGCCACCTCCTGCAACTCCAGCCACAGCAAAGACACCAACATTTGCCATTTGCTTAAACCAGACAGGCGTGGGGTGGGGAAGGCCGCTTTCTGACTTTTCCCTCCCTCCTGCAGATCACTTTCTCTTGGCCTTTCCTCTCACACGTACCCAACTCCCTCTTCCCCACCCGCCTCCATCCCACCACCCTGCAGTTCATTCGCCACCCCACAGCTAGAACAAATGTTTCTGTTTACTTTGGTCTTTTTGAGTAGGTAGCATGAGGGGTTGAATGGTGGCATCCCAAAAGCTATGTCCGAAGCTGGATTCCCAGGATCTGTGGGACTGTGACCTTGTTTGGAAAAGCGGGTCTTTGTAGACGTAATGAAGTTAAGGATCTTGAGATGAAGAGGTCATGCTGGATGATTTAGTGGGCCCTACATTCACTGACACGTGTCCTATTCAGAGTCACACAGGAAAGATTTGACAGAGAGAAGGGGCTGGGTGCGGTGGCTCACGCCTGTAATCCTAACACTTTGGAAGACTTTGCTGGAGCCCAGGAGTTTGAGACCAGCCTAGGCAACATGGGAAGACTTCGTCTCTAAACAAATACAAAAATTAGTTGGGTGTGGTGTTGGCCCATAATCCCAGCTACTCAGGTGGCTGTGGCACGAGAATTGCTTGAACCCAGGAGGTGAAAGGTGCAGTGATCTGAGATTGCACCACTGCACTCCAGCCTAGGCGATAGAGCCAGACCCTGTCTCAAAAAAAAAAAAAAAAAAAAAAAAAAAAAAACGCTGGGCGTGGTGGCGTGGTGGCTTACATTTATAATCCCAGCACTTTGGGAGTCTGAGGTGGGTGGATCATCTGAAGTCAGGAGTTTGAGATCAGCCTGGCCAACATAGTGAAACCCTGCCTCTACTAAAAATAAAAAGCATTAGCTGGGCACCTGTAGTCCCAGCTACTCAGGTAGCTGAGGCAGGAGAATCATTTGAACCCGGGAGGCGGAGGTTGCAGTGAGCTGAGATTGCACCACTGCACTCCAGCCTGGCAACAGAGTGAGACTCCATCTCAAAAAAAAAAAGAAAAAAAAAACAGAGAGAAGGGGAGGAGGACCTGTGACCATGCAGGTGCGATGCCCCTGATGCACCAAGAAGGAATGCGTGGAGCCCCAGAAGATGGAAGAGGCAGGGAACAGGAGCTCCACACAGCCTTGGGAGGAAGTGTGGCCCTGCTCATGCCTGGATTTGAACTTCTGGCCTCTGGAAATGTGAGAGAATGAATCTCTATTGTCTTAAGCCAGCAGCCTGTGACAGTTTGTTATGGCAGCCACAAGAAAGGAATACAGATGATAGCAACATATGGTTAAGAGGTCAAAATGATGCTAGAGTGGGTATTGAGAAGTTTGCTTTTATAGTAACCACTTTCATTAGGTCCTTTTGTATTTTTCCTGGGTTTCTTTATATAGATATAAACAAGTATACAAGAGGAATACATTTGCTTTCCCTGCCTCATTTAGGAGTGATCTTTTAATTTTACTTTTTTTTTTTCTGAGACAGAGTCTCACTCTGTTGCCCAGGCTGGAGTGCGGTGGCACAATCTTGGCTCACTGAAACCTACCGAGTAACTGGGATTACAGGTGTGCGCTACCATGCCTGGCTAATTTTTGTATTTTCAGTAGAGACGGGGTTTTGCTGTGTTGGTCTTAAACTCCTGACTTCAAGTGATCCACCCGCCTCGGCCTCTCAAAGTGTTGGGATTACAGGCATGAGCCACTGCTCCTGGCCAGGAGTGATCTATTAAAATGTATATCTGATGCTGTCAGGCACTCACTTAGATGAGATCCAAACTCCTCAAGTGGGCTTCAGGGCTCCACTCAGCCTGGCCTCTGTGCCCCTCTGACCCCATCCCATGGTCTCCTTCTAGGCCCCAGCCCCACTGTCTTCCTGCATGAAGATCCCACCCTCCTTCTTTTATTTATTTATTTTTAAATTTTTATATTTTTATAAAAAAAAGACGGGTTTTCACCATGTTGGTCAGGTTGGTCTTGAACTCCCAACCTCAGGTGATCCGCCTGCCTTGGCCTCCAAAGTGCTTGGATTACAGGCGTGAACCCCCACGCCCGGCCTATTTATTTATTTATTTTAAAACAGAGTCTCACTCTGTCTCCCAGGCTGGAGTGCACTGGCGAGATCTTGGCTTACTGCAACCTCTGCCTCCTGAGTTCAACCGATTCTCCTGCCTCAGCCTCCCAAGCAGCTAGGATTACAGGTGCCCACCACCACACCCAACTAGTTTTGTATTTTTAGTATCGATGGGGTTTCACCATGTTGGCCAGGCTGGTCTTGAACTCCTGACCTCAGGTGATCTACCTGCCTTGGCCTCCCAAAGTGCTGGGATTACAGGCGTGAGTCACCATGCCTGGCTGATCCCACCCTCCTTCTGCCAGAAGGAAATCCCAGACCCTTCAGTCCCCACTGTCTTCCCGTCATTCCTACTCCAATATCACCTCCCCGGAGAAGCCCTCCTTGAACTCCCAATTTAAAATAGCTCCTTTATTTTTGCCTCTTCTTATACCACCCTGTTTACAAGGTGTGAATGCTTGCATTTCACTGAATGTGTGGCAATATAAAATTGTCTTGATGATATATTATCATTTTTTTCCTTCTACCTGAAATACTATAAATATATTTATTGTCCTTTGTTTGTGCCTGTTCGCCCTACCCTGCTCTAGACCGTACATTCTTGGAACTGGAATCTGTTTTGCTCACCCCTCCATCCTGGGTGCTGGAAACAGTGCCTGGGACATAGCAGGCCCTCCATAAACATTTGTCAAATACATAAACACACACTGAAGGCCAAGTGCTTTCTAGAAACCGTGACATACACTAAAGAAAGAGTTCTTAGGCTTTCTCTAAAATAGCTGTAAAATAGCAGGCAGCATTTTGTGTGTCCATGCATTATTCAGGACTGGAGCATCCTATTTTACCTCCTTTGGGTGGACCATTGGGCCATACCCTGCAGCCATTTCAGGGTGCCTTTCCTGCTGTCCGCTTCTCAGAAAGGCAGCTCCCAGGGATCCTGGGGAATCTTTCTTTCTGAATCAGAAAAAAAGTCTCTCTCCTGAGCCAATGCTTTCAGGGCACAGAAGGAGGTGGAAGATGATGTCTCCAGAGGGGCCGCTGGTTCCAAGGCCAACGGCATCTTGGGATACTTGTTGGGAATGCTGTGTCAATTCTGATGGGTGAAATCTCCCAGGGCCTTCTTCCTGGCCAAAGGCAGCTGGGCATCTCCCAGAGGCTGGAGGACCAGATTGAACACTGCTCTTTCCAAGCCGGTATGGAAGGTGGTATCCTGGGTTTGCTTCCTGATGTAGCTACTTACCAGTTAGGGGACCCTGGGCATGCTTCTAACACTCTGAACTTGTCCGCCATCTATAAGGACCAGAATATTTACCTCAGAGGTTGTTTGTTCTATAAGGACCAGCATAGATACCTCACAGGTTGATGTCACAAATGAGATAATATATGTAAAATAAATTAACAGAGCTGGGAACAGAGTTAAGGGCCCAACAAATTATAAGTACTATTTTGTTATATTTTTGTTATTATTACTATTTTTTGAGACGGGATCTCATTCTGTTGCCCAGGCTGGAGTGTGGTGGAGTGATCACAGCTCACTGCAGCCTCGATCTCCCAGGCTTAAGCAGTCTTCCTGCCTCAGCTTCCAGAGTAGCTGGGACTACAGGCGCACACCACCACACTCGGCTAATTTTTGTACTTTTTGTATAGACAGAGAGCCTCAAGGGACACTCTTTGTCCCCTGACCCTCCACATCAGGGAAGCATCTCCAGTCTCCAGGGTTTTGCCATGTTACCCAAGCTCATCTTGAATTCCTGGGCTCAAATGATCCACCGCCTTGGTCTCTTAAAGTATTGGGATTACAGGTGTGAGCTGCTGTGCGTGGCCACTATTATCTTAATAACAAGTATTGTCTAAACTCTCTGGCTCTTGTAAAAAGTGTAATGACAATATGCATCTCATAGCAAGGATCAAACGAGGTCGCAGGATAGAAAGTGCATTTTGTGCTGGGTGCGGTGGCTCACACTTGCAATCTCAGCATTTTGGGAGGTCGAGGTGGAAGGATCGCTTGATTGCCCAGGAGTCTGCAACATAGTGAAACCTCATCTCTACAAAATACTTAAAAAATTAGCTGGATGTGGTGGTTCTTGTAGTCCCAGCTACTTGAGAGGCTGAGGTGGAAGGATTGCTTAAGCCCAGGGTGTGGAGGCTGCAATGAGCCATGATTGTGTCACTGAACTCCAGCCTGGGTGACAGAGTAAGACCCTGTCTCAAAAAAATTAATTGAAAGTTCATTTTGAAATGCAAAATCCTACACGAATGTGTTAGATAATAGTTTCTGATAACATTAATAATGGAAAGTCCTTGTAAGCAAGGAAACGTGTCCTCTCAGGGGGGGCCACAAGAGGGCACCCTCTCCCCCTGCCAATGCCATGCCCCCTCGTCCACACCTCCCTGTAAGTAAAAGGAAGTTAAGGCCCCTCCATCTGGGAAGAGCCTGGGCCTGGGGCTCTGTCCTGGGGACTTTGAGCCAGACTTGTCACATAAGGTGCCCATTCTGTCTCTGTAGAATAGAGGCCCATCGAGGGATATGTTTAAAAGTGTTACTACTTGTAGAGCTGTGCTCAGAAATGATCTTAACCCTGTATTTCTGCAAGCAGGGTGCAGGATCTCGTATTTACACGCAGTGATGGAGTTTCTCCTCCCACTCAGGAGTTCTCTGGCTGTCTTTTTCACAGCTGTCTCTCCAGCCTCAAGCACCGGTAGGCATGCAGTAAGTGCTTTAGCGGCACTGGATGAATAAAGAGGCTGCTTCTTTACTTGGATATTTGCCATTATTCCTGTCTACTCCCAATCCTGAGACCCCCAGGAATCTCAAACCATAGCGTGTCACCTGTCTGTGGGAGCTGAGAAGCCCCATCGGAGCTGGTGATCCATTCCCCAGGCGTGTGGAAAGGGAGTTCCAGAAGGAACCATGGCAAGGACAAGGCCTGTGAGCTTTGAGAAGGCCCCAGTGTCTGGTTGGGTCCTGTTTCAAGGCTGAAAGAGAGGTGCAGCGGCCGGTGGACAGGGCCTGGAGTGCCTGGGTCTGTCCCTGCCCTCCCTCCCTGGGTCCTCAGTGGCCTGTGGCCTTGTGGAATCTCGGGTCCCTCAGTAGTGAAGTGCTGCTACCCAGGCCTCCTCTCAGCTCCTTCTGTGGGGTTGCCCTTTGCATCTGGGAACCAACAAGTCAGAGGCAGGTGACACGGTTTGACTCTGTGTCCCCAGTGTGTCATCCCCAGGTGTCAAGGGAGGGACCTGGTGGGAGGCGACTGGATCGTAGGGGTGGTTCCCCCATGCTGTTCTTGTGATAGTGAGTGAGTTCTCACGAGAGCTGAGAGCTGATGGTTTTAAAGTGTGGCACTTCCTTGCTCTCTCTCCCTCCTCCCGCTGTGTAAGCCGTGCCTGCTTCCCCTTCACCTTCTGCCATGACTGTAGGTTTCCCGAGGCCTCCCCAGCCATGCAGAACTGTGAGTCAATTAAACCTCCTTTCTTTATAAATCACCCAGTTTCAGTTGGTATTCTTTTAGTAGTGTGAAAATGGACTAACACAGTGGTTTTTCAGGTGGTTTTTTTTTTTTTTTTTTTACTTAAAATATGACAGAGTTTGAAGGCTCATGCCAAGGCAGATAACAACGTGAAAAGTATCCTCATGTGCTGACCATGCTGACTATGGTACAGCTAATGTCCAGTGTTACTGCAGGGCCTGGCTAATGTCCAGAGGCCACTGTGAATCCAAACATCTGTGTGAAGCATGAACTGGCCTCACATTTCACACTCTTTCCTATTTGACCTGGTCAGTCACACCATTGTGACTGACAGAGAGGGGTGGCCACGTGGCTAGACCCCAAGTGCCCCTTAACCCTCACGGAGCCTCAAGGGACACTCTCCGTCCCCTAACCCTCCACATTAGGGAAGCATCCCCAGACATGGCTGCTTCCTGGGGCCTCCCACTGCCGGGATGTGGGTGCTGACTGCTATCTAAGTGGCCTCTGAAAGTGTCTGGCAGTGTGGAAGCACTAGAGAATGCTTCAGCTGGGCCTTCTCCTCCTCCCACCTTCCCCAAGTTCCCAGAAAGAAACAGGACAGAAGTCAAGGGCCAGGACTTTATTAGTATCACAGAACACAGGAGAGACCACTTGGGTCTCAATGAAGACTTCCTTTTCCTCTTCTCCAGGAGAAGCTACCGTGAGGCGGCCCACCAGCCAGGCCAGGCCAAATGGGGTTGGGGCCAAGCATGACAGTTAAACCCACTAAACACAGACTTGATTGGATCCCAGCTTCACAACTTTTTAGCTGTGTGACCTTAGGTAAGTCTGTTAACCTCTCTCAGCCTTGGCTTTGTGGAGTGGAGTGAACAGCGGAGCCTGCTTCGCTGGGGTGTTATCAGGATGGAGTGGGACAAGGCCTGTGGAAGTGTTTAGCATAGCGCCTGGCAGATCGTGACCAGTTGCGGAGTGGAAGCTATCATGATTATTAGCAAATCTGATTTCTCCATGGTCAGGCCAGACCCGTCTCTATGGATGAGGAAGAGGGAGTCTCATTTCATAAATGGCTTCAATGTGGCCTGTGAGAAAGACAGCTTGGGACACCTGTGGGAGCCTCCTGGTCCCTGGCAATGTGGGAGTCAGATCCTATAATGAGGGTTCTGGGGCCCCGGTACTTACTGCCGTTTCTACAGCTCCATGAAAAGCCCTAGCAAGGGTTCGGGGAAAGTTCTAATTTTGCACCTGGATCACGTTAGGTCTTTTGTCATTCAGTTAGTTAGCATTCTTTATAGGCATTCAGAGAGGCTGACTTTTAAAATTATTCATGTTTTTTTTAGAGATAGGGTTTGCCTCTATTGCCCCGGCTGGAGTGCAGTGGCTATTTACAGGCACAGTCACAGCTCTCTGAAGCCAGGAACTCCCAAGTGAGGGGGCAAAAGGAACCTCGGTGTGTGTGCGTGCGTGTGTGTGTGTGTGTGTCCAACATCTTGTGGCAAGATTAGAGATCACCGCGTTAGGGGAAGAGCTCTAGTGTTCCTGGGGTGGGTAGAGGCACCACAAGAGGGCGTTCTGAGTTTTTATCTTCTCTACCTTGATGAGAAATTTTCCATTTCTTCTCTGGCTGCATTCCAAATCGAATGAAGACTTACGGTTTTTCGCTTACCTAACTGACTGAATACACTTTAAAAATGAAATCATGTGCGTTTACTAGTTCATCAGTCATGTGGATGCAATACTGCGGCCCCTGTTGCAAGGCACGTTGGGAAGTGGGTTGAGGGTGTGGTGGAGACAAGAGGCATGCCTGATGGTGTCCTGGTTCAACCGCTGCTCAGCTGGGTAGCCTTGGGCAAATTTCCCAAGAGTAAGGCAGTGCTGAAGTTCCCACATCCAGCCTCACAGGGATGTTATGAAATAGACATGATGGAAAGAAAAGCAATGCAAAGGTTGGGAACATGGTTCACAAGCCCTCTTACCTCCAGGGACAGCCTTCTTCTTGAACCCTCCTCTCGTGCTCCAGCTGAGGCCCCATGGTGGGCAACTCTGGGGTGGGAAGGAGGCGAATCCAGCTGTGAAACCATGACCTCAAGAACAGTATTTCCAGGAATCCCCATCTTAGCATCTAAGGGATTCCTGGGAAAACTGGACCGTGAGGACAAGGTGGGAGCGAATGGCCTTCAGCACCAAGGCCGCCGTGTCCCTAAGGATCAGCTGGAGTTCTCTTCTGCATCCAGTCCCATCTGTAGCAGGCAGTGTGTGTGCCACACATCGCAGGACAGGGCTCGTTGCTCTGGGCGGAGTAGTGACTGGAACATCAATTGCCCTGGAAAGTACCAGAAACCCTCCGGTGCCCCTGCCCCCAGGACTGCCCACTGCTGTCTGCCTGGCTCATGTGTATTCCCCAGTCTCCTGCCAGAGGAGTGAATTTAAAGTAACCATTCACTTCCAAGCCTGGGTTTGGCACCTTCTGCTTTGACGATCTCCAGCAAGTCGCTTAACTCTGAGCCTTGGCCTTCTTTAATGCTAAAATGCAAGATCTAGGACCTACTGGAGAGGTGAGATAAAGAAAATTAGGGGGGAGGGGGCAGGAGGAAGGAAGCCCATAGGATTAATGGCAAGTGTCCAGGTCTGTCTTTGCTAAAAGTGACCTGAGATGTAAAGACAAGATGGGAGCAGGATTTAGAATGTTCTCCGCCTGCTTCCCTGTCCCAAGTTCCATAATCATATGCAATGAATAAAAACATGGATTTGAAGGCAGATTAGGGTACAGTCTCAGTTCAGCACAACCAATATGTGACCTTAGGGGTGAGCTGCTTAAATGAGCCTCAGTTTTTTGCATCTGTAAAATGGGGCTATAACACCACCCACTTCCCAAGCTTTTGGGACGGTTAAATGAAACTGTGCTTGGCTCCATGGCTCTCCTTTTCTGCTCACTGCGTGTCTGAAGCCTCTGGGAGAAGTCAGACATTTGTGAGGCGCCTGGACTGGTTTCGGCAATACCCCAGAGCCAAGGATAGAAGCACAGAGTGAAGACCCTGACTCAAAGGCCAGAACTTTTGTCTACAGGGCTGAGAGGTTTTTAGGAATTGTTTGCAGAAATGATGAATGAGTTTCAGCTGTGAATCATTAATAGTGGCTCTCCAGGGCTCATTGTTGAGGATTCTGAAGCTGCATCTGAGAACATTTCAAGAATGGATGCCTGGCTGGGTGTAGTTACTCATGTCTGTAATCCCAGCACTTTGGGAGGCCAAGGAGGGCGGATCACCTGAGGTCAGGAGTTCAAGGCCAGCCTGGCCAACATGGTGAAACCCCGTCTTTACCAAAAATACACAAATTAACTGGGTGTGGTGGCGTGCACCTGTAATCCCAGCTACTTGGGATGCTGAGGCACGAGAATCACTTAACCCTGGGAGGAGGAGTTTGCAGTGAGCTGAAATCGTGCCACTGCACTCCAGCCTGGGTGATGGAGTAAGATTGTGTCTCAGAAAAAAGAATGTATGCCTTTACTGATTAGCTCTGACTGCCATGGACTCAGAAAGAGGAAGCGGAGGCAGGATGCTAGGGAAATGCTAACACCTCACTGGGGTACACAGAGGAGTCAGGACACGGCGGATTGTGGAACCGGGGGGAACCTGTGTCAAGGAACTTCCCCAGTATCACAAGTGGCTGACAGTATAGAGTCTGGAAACACTCTGTCCTTCCTGGGATAACCCCACCCCCAGTCCCCCAGCACTTACCACCTCCAGGCTGGTGGCTGCAGAAGAACTTCTCTCTTCCTGAGCTACAGTGCTTCATCTCAGACTCCCAACTGACCAGAGATGCAGCACTGCACCTCAGGCTGGGAGACAGGGCTGTGCTGCTCCGCTCTGCTGGCCTGCGGGGGCACTCCAACCTGGCCAGGAGAAGGGGGCCTGGATTAGAGGGGACCTGGGCTCCACCCCTCCAGCTCTGCTCAGGAGGCTGCTGTAACTCCCCACAGCTGCATTTCCTGTCCGTGGCCTGCCATTTGAGCCCCCTCGGACCAAACCTTGACCATCCTTTTCTTTTCTTTTTAAAGACAGCTTAATTTAGAAGGAGAACATTTAATGAGTACAATTAAGTGGATTTTAATACATTCAAACAATGCCACAATAGAGTTCAGGTTATTTCACTACCCCCCAAAAAGAAGCCCCTTATCCTTAGACAACCCCTAGTCCTGGGCAGACCACTTTCCTTCTGTCTCTATAGATCTGTCTATTCTGGATATTTCAACAAAGGGAATTATTTATTTATTTTTTATTTTTATTTTTTTAAGGCTAGTCAAGTGAAGCAGTGGGAGTGGAGAAGGAACAAAGAAATCTGTAACTGGTTGTGATCAATTAGTTGTAAACACCACTGCACGCGGACCAGCCACATGGAATTATTTAATATGTTGACCCACCTTTCGATGCCGTGTCCCACCTTCATTCCGCATGCTTCATCCCAGCCAAACAGCATCATTCATGGTACTTCACATTTTATATCACTGAGCAATTGTCTCCAACCTAGCTTTCTTCTGCCACTCCTCCTCTCTTCCCAACCATCTTCCCATAATGATTTTTCAAAATGCAAATATGGTCATATCTTTCTCAAGCTTAATATCCCCAAAGGGCTCCCCACTGCCCTCGGGCTAAATTCTGAAGCCTTCACCAAAGCCTGTGGCCCTGCCGCCTCTGGCTCCAGTGGCCTCTTTCTCTTGGGCTACAGCTCACAGATGTCCTTCCATTCTCCCAGGGAGCCCTGGCCCACCCACCTTGGGTTTCCCAGGGCCTGTGCTGCTCCCTCTCACTCCCCCTGCACAGCTCCTCCTCCTGCGCTAGCCCTCTAATCAAGTGGCCACTCTGGGAAACACTCCTTGACTTTTTTTTTCTTTGTGACAGAGTCTCCCTCTGTTGCCCAGGTTGGAGTGCAGTGGTGCAATCTTGGCTCACTGCAACCTCTGCCTCCCCGGTCCAAGCGATTCTCATGCCTCAGCCTCCCAAGTAGCTGGGGCTACAGGCACACGCCACCATGCCCGGCTAAGTTTTGTATTTTTAATGGAGACAGGGTTTTACCATGTTGGCCAGGCTGGTCTAGAACGCCTGACGTCAGGGGAATCTGCCTGCCTTGGTCTTCCAAAGTGCTGGGATTACAGGCATGAGCCACCGTGCCCGGTTCCTCCTTGACTTCTTTATCCATCTGCACCCTCTGCTCCATGTTCTCATCCATGCTGTGCCCTCTTTCTAACCCTTTACCATGCTGGTGACATGGATTTCACTTACAACCACCTCCACTTGTGGACCGCATGGCTCACCTATGAGGGGAAGGGACCCTGTCAACTATGCTCAGTACCGAAATCAGGGCCAGGTGGTGTGGACACCACATGAGCCCAGGTTGAATGACTGAATCATATTTCCCAATTTCATTATCTCTAGTATCAGTGTTATCTGTGTGTGGGTCTGACCTGGCTAGATCTCCATTTCCTGAGGACAGTGCCCATGGCTTGTTAATTTAGGGGGCCCTGGGTCTTGCCCATGGCTTTGTACATGCCGATGGACCCAGGTAATGCCATTTGGTAGCTAATTGGATGACCATGTAGATAATTCATTTTATTTTCTGGGCCTGGCTTGGGTGGGAACTTTCAGGTGAGCAGGCAAAGTCCTGTCTCACTCCTCCTGCCTTGCCAAGATCTCAGGACACCCCAGAGGACCTTCTTGCATTGCTTAGTGGTCACCGTGGTGGCCTTGATGTTGGATGACATATATTTTCAGGAATGTCTGAAGGCGGTGGGTAGCCTTTCCTCAGGGGTGAGAGAGAACAGAAAAAATATACCTCCTGAAAAAAACAAAAACAGAGCTGGGTGCAGTGGTTCACGCCTGTAATCCTAACATTTTGAGAGGCTCAGGCAGGAGGATCGCTTGAGCCTAGAGTTCAAGACCAGCTTGGGCAGCACAGAGAGCCCTTGTCTCTTAAGAAAAAAAAAAGACTGTCTCTTAACACCTCTATCAGAAATCTGAAGTCAGGCCCCGCTCTGAGAAGAGTGGAAAGAGTGTTTTCCTCTGGTCTATCATGGTTGCCGGTCAGTTCTGACAGCCTATGGAGGGGACAGCCTCTGTCTAAGGTATTCCCAGCCAGAAAACTGCTTTCCTCTTCTGAGGAATTCTCTTGCAGGAACTCTTTTCAACTGCATTTGGCGGCTGGGCACAGTGGCTCACGCCTGTAATCCCAGCACTTTGGGAGGCCAAGATGGGTGGATCACTTGAGCCCAGGAATTCAAGACCAGCCTGGGCAATGGAATGAAATCCTGTCTCTATCAAAAAATTAGCCAGGCTCATAGGCTTGTCTCTAAACAAATACATAAATAGATATTTTTTAAAAAACCCTGCATTTGGCTGGGGAGTGTTCCAACATTGGACTTCCTTGAGGGGGGTCACAGACAGCTGGTCTACTCCACTCTCCACGGCTCCCACTGGCCCTGGGAGAGAAGAGCTTAGCATGATCAGCAAGGAGATTTCAGTAGGAATCGGGCAGGTTTATCTTGAAAAAGACGATTTGCTGCCAACAACTAAACTGACAAAGTGCGTCCTCTGCCTTCACTTGGTGCCTGATTGTTTCCAAAGCCCTTTCACATAAACTGCCTTTGGATTCCCAAGTGCAGCAGGTGGGTGAGTGATTTTGGGGAGTTTGTGACCTCTGCTGGGAGACAGGACACAACAGAATGGAAAGCAAATTGACACCGAGCAACTGATCCATTCTGTTGCTCCCTGTCAATTTGCTTTCAGTCCTATTTACTGTGGGGTAGAAAGCCTCAGCTTGGTGCTATCATGTCTTTGACACCTTTCTAACTCTCACTTACCACCCAGGCTTCAGGTCCAGGGCCTTGCAAGCCACACTGTCAGGTTAAAGGGTAATAACATTGTTTCATTTTTATTGTATTTGTGGTTACCTTTATTTCCTAGTTATGTACAATGTTACAATTTTCTTTTTACAGTAGCTATTTGTATTTGTATTAAAAAGGACTCATCCACCTGTCATGGTGGCTCACGCCTGTAATCCTAGGACTCTGGGAGGCTGTGGTGGGCGGATCACGAGGTCAGGACATCGAGACCATCCTGGACAACATAGTGAAACCCCGTCTCTACTAAAATACAAAAAATTAGCTGAGCGTGGTGGCAGGTGCCTGTAATCCCTTTACTCAGGAGGCTGAGGCAGGAGAATTGTTTGAACCTAGGAGGTGGAGGTTGCAGTGTGCTGAGATTGCACCATTGCACTCCAGCCTTGTGACAGAGCGAGACTCCATCTCAAAAAAAAAAAAAAAAAAGCACTCATCTTACATTTTAAAATATTATAATTGTTTGCAGACAGGAAAAAATAAAATAGGGGGCATCTGAATGAATGATTTTAGGAAGCAGTGTCTGATCCCATTTATCATCAGAACAGCTGGTGCCCCTGGCAAGGAATGTTATTGCTTCTACATGGAGGACCAGGAAGGGAAGGGGATTGTTCCTGGGTCACAGGGCCTGAGCTTGGACCAGGGGAATTGAAGGCCATTTCCACCAAGGCCATTTCCATTTCAAGATGTGGGCTAAGATTACTGCAGCAAAGATAGCATCTCCCCTGGGTTTAGAAACAGGAACTAGATGGGAGGCAGCCCCATGCCTCTGTGGGAGAAACTAATGCAGGGAGGAGGGCTGAAGCACAGCCTCTGACCAGTGAAGGGTGTTTGCCTCCCTCTCCTCTGAGGCCCTTGAATCTGCTCACCCCTGGCTATCAGTGCCTTATTCTGTTCCTTTGTGTCTGGAATAATCATAATGATAATGAATGTAATAAGCATGGTCATTTGTGGAATTGTTTAGTCCTGGATATTAAATGTTTTCATTGTGTAAATCCCTGTGCAACCCTAAGACTCCATGGGAAGGGAATTTTCCAAGGGTACAGAGCTGGGAACTGAGCTGGGGTTCCTAACCCGGGGCCCTCATGTTAACCTCTATGCTGGATGGCTCATGCCCTGACCAGTTTGCTAGACCTTTGGTTTGGGAGCAAGGTCTAATCATTTCACCTGTCTATTCAGCGCAGGGCCTCTTCTATGTCCCGAGGGGAAGTAGGTCTGAGAGCCACACCGTCCTTGACCTGGAGGACCTCAGTCAGGTGGAGTAGAAGGAAAATGCTCCTGGCAAGGTGAATAGGGGCAGTCCCAAGTCGAGGGGTTGGGGGAGAGAGAGAGAGAGGGCACTCAAGAAAGGACAGCCAAGCACACTTAGAGGACAAAAAGTTTCCCCGCCAACCAGGGAAGCTGAGAAGGCTTCTCGGAGGAGGAGTCAGTGCAGCTGGGCTGAGGGGAGGGACAGAGGGGCTGGGAGGGAGGTGCTTCTCCTGGCTCCAGGAGCTCTTCCCTTGAGTCTTGCATACTTAGCACTTGTCCCAACCCCTGCCTCCATCACATGAGGGCCTTACTGAGAAGAGGGGTCTATGGCCGCCCCCCTCCATTCCACTTACCCCACCAAAGGCTCCCTCCAACTCTGGATCCCAAGGTTGAGAGACACCGCTTGGGAGTCCTGGGTTCCATTTCTCACCAGGCCTTTCTCTCTGTGGCTCTGTTTCCCCTTCTGTGAAAGGCGACGTTGAACCAGGTGGCCTCAGTTTTACCTGGTGGCTCTGGGTACCGGCTGCTGACAGCTTGTGGGTGGATGGACTGTTTCTGCCTCTGTGCTCCCCATGTCTTCAGGAAATGTTGCTGGTCTGGGGGGAACCTCTGTCTTCTGTCAGGAGGCTTAGGGAGGCGTGGGCGAGCTGGGCAGGAGAAAATAAACAGTGACTGTCTGGGTTTTCTCTCGGGGCCTGAGCCAGGAGGCCTCCCTGGGCTCCTTCCCTTATATGGCCAGGGTGATCTGGGCTGGGAGCCGGCCGCGGTGCTCCCCCACCCTCCACTGCCACTCAGAGGGCCGGGGGGCCACTGCTGGTCACCCAGGACTCTGCTGTTGAAGAGGCCGGAGCAGGGCTGAAGGTGGAGGGCAGGCCCCAGCATATGTGCCAGGAATTGCCTGGACAACCTGGGCAACTAGGGAGGATTTATGTTGAGATAAGAGATGGGGGAGAGGAACACCCGCAGAAGAGGGGACCTACCCCATTCTGACGTAACCCCCAGCTCATGGTGTGATCCTAACCAAGCCCTTTCCCTCTCTGGGCTTCTGTGTTTCCCTCTGTCCACTGAGGATGTGAAAAATAAGAATTAATTCTCATAGTCATTCTGTGAGTTGGCAGCTTGTGTATCCTCATTTTGCAGAAGGGAAAACTGGCTTGGAGAGGCTAAGTTAATTGACAGCAGCTTTCCAGCTGAAAGGGTGCAAGGCAGGATTTGAACTCGGGGCTGTCTGACATCAAGGTCTGTGTTCTGGATTGGCTGGTTGTCAAGGCTCCCGTTGCAGATGATGGTCACTTCCATGTGCCTTATGGAAAAGGGATTCTGTGAAGCTGCAACCCTGAAAGACCAGAGAGGCCCCAGTGCCCAATGACCCAGCCTGAAGGAGGCTGTTCTATGAAGGAAGGGGAACAGGGCCTGTAAGTATTCACCCTGGTGTTCCTGGCACATCACACAGGGCGCGGCACAGGCTCAGGGTCTCAGAAAGGGGTACTGTGGAATCACCAAGTAAAGAAATGTTGGCAGTCACACCCATCCCCTCACCCCCAGCCACATTCTGAGGATGAAACGAAACAAGGGATGAGAACGCACCGAGATGCCACCTTTAACACAGCATTGTCTGTCCACAAGCTCCTTCTTCCTACGGAAGCATCCCCTGTATCTCATCTCCAGGTCAGTGTCTTCTGAGCTGACCACTCCCCACTCAGCCCAGCCGCAGGACTGAGAGATGAAGAGGATCTGCTCAAGGACAGGGCTCTGAGCTCTGGTTGGAGCCTCAGGCTGGGCCCAAGTCCCAGACAGCAGCAATGGCCATGGGAGAGGCTGTGGGGTGGCGGGGAGCGGGGAGGCGGGGGCGGGCCTGGGAACAGCTCGGAAATGTGCCTCACAAAAGCACTAACATCCTGTGCGCTAGCTCTGGAACCTCCCTCACCCCATCCATCACTGTGGCATCCTCTCGGACCCAGACCCCCTTCCTGAGGCCCACGGTGGGGTGAGGGAGCCAAGGACCGACTGTCAGTGTGTCTGAGAGATCCCAGCTGGCAGTTCTGCAGGCCTGGTTAGTGTCGGAGCCGGACAGTCGGGGGGGAGGAGGCGCCTGCAGCCCTCCTAATCCAATTTGTTTAGACCCAGTCTCTGTGGCTCATTTGCTAGAGAGGGAGGACCGGGTGTGCGCTGTGCCGGGGCGCACGTTTGCACACATGTGTGGGGCATGCAGGGGTGAACAGGTGGACCTTGTTACGTAAGACAGGCCTGGGCCTTGTCCCACATCCCAGTGTCAGCTCCTTTCCTGGAACCCTGCCTCCTCCTCCCTTCTCCTCTGCTCACCTTCAAATCTTCCTGCACTTTTTCCATCCACATGAGAGCTGGTGCCAGAATTCCCCTTTGCAACTGACTATACGTGCAATTGTGAGTGAATGCTTTCACCTCCCCAGGCCTCAGTTTCTCCACTTGTCTTATGGGACTGGCATCTCACCCTATCTGTTCCACCGTGAGCATGAAAGTATCTTTAAACATTGACAAGTATGGGAATAATGTGATGAATGGTAAAAACTGCTCTATTGGCTGGGCGCGGTGGCTCACGCCTGTAATCCCAGCACTTTGGGAGGCCGAGGCGGGTGGATCACGAGGTCAAGAGATCGAGACCATCCTGGTCAACATGGTGAAAGCCCGTCTCTACTAAAAATACAAAAAATTAGCTGGGCACGGTGGCGTGTGCCTGTAATCCCAACTACTCAGGAGGCTGAGGCAGGAGAATTGCCTGAACCCAGGAGGTGGAGGTTGCGGTGAGCCGAGATCGCGCCATTGCACTCCAGCCTGGGTAACAAGAGCGAAACTCTGTCTCAAAAAAAAAAAAACAAACAAAAAACTGCTCTATTTTCTTGAGTTTCACCATGTGCCAAGGGCCGCACCTGGGGATACCAGCCCAACCTCACAAACCCTCTCAAAGCCCTGGGAGCTGGCTCTTTATCACTAGGCTCAGAGAGGCTGATTGACTCCTCCAAGATCACACAGCCCCAGGTCTTCCTGCTTCTGAAGCTTAACCCCGTTTACTCCTTTCTAGGGAAGATGACATTTCTCTCAACTCTGTTATTCGCCAAATCAAGTTGAATAACAGAGGCTTTATGTCCAAATCACATGGGCTTTGCATTGCTATTTTGTAAGGAGATGGGGTAGACTGGATTCTTGGCTCCTGGTTGGATTTCCCTGCTTTGGTTCAATTTCTTTTTACCTACAACCCAGACCCTAACAGCCCCAAATTACCTGCACTGCCACCATTCAGTGGGGGCCTTCCTTTACCAAGGCCCATGCTGCTTCTCATCATCCCGAGGCCTGCTTTCTTGATCATTCTGAGGTTAGCGTGGGGAGTTTATCCTGAGGGACCCAGGTTACTCCAGGAGCCGCCTGCAGATGGGCTGGGGTGGGGAGCGGATGTGGGTACCAGAGGGGTGGAGGTGGGGTGGGCTCAGTTCTGTCTCCAAGCTGCCTGCTGCTGGCCCTCCTCTGGTCCTAGGAGGCTGCTTTTCCTGAGTTCTTGCTTTTCCAACATCGGCATGGCAGGGGTGGCTTTCACCAGCTAGTGCCCTTGCCTGAAAGAAACAAAGATCCCACCTGTCAGAAGGACACCGGCGTGCCCTACAGGTATGGTTGTGGCCTTTGAGGGTCCTGACCAGGCTGCCAGGCTCTGAGGGATGGAGGATGGGCCTGGGCCACTTCTAGGTACTCAGAAGTCTTGGGCTGAACCTACTGAGATCTTCCCTTGGTCCCTGAGCAGTCGTTATTCCTTCTTGGCCTGCCTGGCTTTTTTTTTTTTTTTTTTTTTGGTGAGATGGAGTCTTGCTCTGTCACCCAGGCTGAGTGCAGTGGCCTCGGCTCACTGCAACGTCTGCCTCCTGAGTTCAAGCAATTCTCCTGCCTCAGCCTCCTGAATAGATGGGATTACATGCCCGGCTAATGTTTGTATTTTTAGTAGAGATGGGGTTCGCCATGTTGGTCAGACTGGTCTTGATCTTCTGACTTAGTGATCTGCCTGCCTCAGCCTCCCAAAGTGCTGGGATTACAGGCGTGAGCCACCACGCCCGGCCCTGCCTGGCTTTTAAGGGAGAGCTTCTGAGAAACTCCAAGCTCCAAGAGTAGGAGAAGCCACCTTCCCTTCTCAGCACACCTAGGCCCCTTAACAAAAGAACTGTCCTGAAAGGAATTTCCCAGAGGCCCCTCTGACCAATGCCCCCACTTCAGCCTCACACACGAGAAAGGAGCCATGTAGGGCTAAATAAAAACCTGAGGTTAACATGATGACCAAGACCAAAGGGACAGGCTCGTGGCTGTCTTTGACCCCTTCCATGTACACAAAGCTTCCAGCCTGCAAAACGCTCCCTCCCATAACTCAAGGCACGCTCACTGATAGCACCAGAGGTAGGAAAAATTCTTCCCCTTTCTGAAGTTCCAGGAGCCTGTGGGATTTGCCCAGGGTCACCTGGGGAACAGCGTGAGAGGCAGACTTGAACCCAGGCTCTTCATGCTCAATCCAGCTTTCTCCTGGGCGTGGGCAGTGGCTGTCTGGATGACCACAAGTCAAAGCTATCATTGCCACGGCCATTGCAAAAGCCCCTGTGCCTTTTCCTGGCCTTGCTCATTTCCAAGAAACATGAGGGTCTGGGAATGGGCCACATCTAGGAGCCAGATGGCACCTCAGTGGGGAAAGGGCTGAGGCAGGGGGCTCCAGGCAAACCCGTGCTCACACTCGGCTCTTTCTGCAGGGACCTCTTCGCCCACAGTTCCCCTTCCTCAGCTTGTTCACGCCTGTGTACTTGTTATAGCCCTGGCTCTCCTTGGGCTCCAGGGCCTTAGGGTTTCCACCATATTCTGGAAAGAAAAGACACAGGCCTTGCGGTCATGCAGACCCACGTTTGAATCTTGCCTCTAGCACTTCCTAGCCGTGTGATCTAAAGCAGGTGTCTTCACCTCTCTGAGCCTGTTTCCAACCTCACAGGCTTGTTTGTGAAGGTCAAATGAGGCAGATGTCAAGTGCGAGCATATTTCCAGGCACATCATAAGCCCACGATAAATGGCTGCCATTTCTATTATTAGCATGGGGCTGGGCCGCAGTGAAGCCCAGCCTTGAGAGGAAGAGCAGAAGCCGGGAGAGAGCAAAGGTCGGAAGAGGCATCTGGGGAAGCTGTGGGAGCCCCTGCGTGGCCCTTTCCATGTCCCCTTTGTCACACAGCTTCCCCGGGCCTCTGTTCCCAGAGTGCCCTCCAGCCCCCTTGACACCCCAGCTGAGTTCACCAGCCTCACACGCTCCCCACTTCCTCCCCAGGGAGGGTTGCTCCGGGGAGTTTTGAGCAAGCCCTGGGAACGAAGTTTGAAGCTGAAACAAGAGCATTGCAGGGAAAAGGGAAGAGAGGGAGCAAAAAAAAGACCTGCCCAGCCTAGAATCCCAAGCCTTGCCTTGAGCGCTCACGCTGTGGGGCACGTGGGGAATAGACACCAAGATCCCTGTAAATCTGTCACTCGACCCTTTAGTGAGGGCAGAAACTGAGAAAAGAGTGACGAAGGTAAGAACCATCACCTGTCCGGCTGACTGTGCACCAGGCATGTTGGGACACACTGTAATCATAATGATAGCTAACATGTCATTGGGTGCTTCTGATGCACCCCACACTTGCCAAGTGCTTTATTTTACACTTGCCAAGGCTTTTCTCATCTGATCCTCAAAGTAACTAATGAGTTAGGTACCATTAAATTTCTTTTTTCTCACTCTCCAGGATCTTGCTTTCCAAGTCAACAACTGTTGCCTAGACTCGAGTGCAGTGGCACAATCAGCTCACTGTAATCTTGAGCTCCTGGCTCAAGTGATCCTCCCACCTCAGCCTCCTGAGTAGCTGGGACCACAAGCACATGCCACCATGCCTGACTAATTTTTTATTTTTTAATTTTTTGTAGAGATGGAGTCTTGCTATGTTGCCCAGGCTAGTATTGAACTCCTGGCTTCAGGTGATCCTCCTGCCTTGTCCTCCCAAAGCACTGGTATTACAAGTGTGAGCCACTGTGCCTGGCTGAATTAGGTGCCATTCTTTCCATTTTTCTTTTCTTTACTCAGAGATCCTTGTTTTGAATAATTAGGTACATTCTTACTTCTGCTTTACTGAGGCTCCAGAGGTCACAGCACTCCCTCTTGATTACACAGCTAGTAAGGATTGGCTCCAGGCAGCCCCACATGCATTCTCACAGCTCCCTTGTAAGACCAGCTACTCATCATATCATTTTTACAGAGTGATGACCGGAGTCAATATCTCTTGGCAATATTTAGGTGTGTGTTAGTCTTTGTGGAGAGGGGTTTGTGAACAGAGAAAGCATTGCCAGTATAAGTGAATACCATCTGAGCCCTGAAAAGCCATTTGTTGCAGGAAGCAAGGGGGCTTCTCCTTTTGGTGGTGTTCTGCCTCTTGCCTGTGGTATTTCTTCCCTCTGTGCTGTTTGTTAAAAGAAATTCACATCATGTTAAAGGTCTTGGTTCTTGGCTGGTTGCAGTGGCTCCCACCTGTAATCCCAACACTTTGGGAGGCTGAGGCAAGTGGATCACCTGAGGTCAGGAGTTCAAGACCAGCCTGGGCAATATGGTGAAACCCCATCTCTACTAAAAGTACAAAAATTAGCTGGGCGTGGTAGCGCGTGCCTGTAATACCAGCTACTTGAGAGGCTGAGGCAGGAGAATTGCTTGAACCTGGGAGACAGAAGTTGCGGCAAGCCAAGATCGCCCTACTGCACAACAGCCTGTGTGACAAAATGAGATTGTCTTAAAAAAATAAAAAAAGGCATTATTCCCTCTTTGTCCTGTAAACTTTGCAAAACCCGGGGATCTCCAGGGTTCCAGGGGCTTTGTTGGGACTGGGCAATGCTTTCTAGATAATACAAATGTTGGTTTCTTCTGGAATGTGTTGGGTGGGAGGAGGAGCAGGCTAGGTACTAGGTTTTCTGTAGATATGCTGTGTAATTGCAGACAAGGGTCTTCCCCTCTCTGGGCCTCAAGGGCCCGCATCTACATGGTGTGGTGGGGACAGGACTGGACTCTGGAGTGTCCAGAGTCCTTCTAGATCAGACATGGAGGGGTAGTCTGACCCCACCCATTCCCCAGTGTGAGTGTGGGTGTGAATGCAGGTGAATGGTCTGCATAGATCTCCATGGAGTGAGAGAGAAATTGGTGCATGAAGGGATGAGGATGGAGCTCCCTCACTGCCTGCCACTCCCTTGCCCTCATCCTACCCTTCATTGCTCAGCCCTAAGTAGGCCCCAGTGACCTGGACCAAGTGGATTTTCTGGACTCGAAGTCTTGGAACATTAGTGCTGGAGGCACCCTAGTCTTTCACCCATTGTTCAGATGAGGAAACAGAGGCATGCAGAGGGGAAGCAAGGAACTCAAAGTGATGCAGCCAGTCACAGGTCCAGCTGGGACTCCGGCAAATGTCCTGACTTCTGCTCACTGGGGATCTTGATCGGCCAGATACTAAACAAAGGGGCCACCGGAGGAAGGTGGGAGAGAGTCTTTAAGTTCCTTTTGCTTTGAAGATGGAATAATCATGACTTCCTTCTCCAAATAGCTTTTGGGCCTTCCTAGAACCAGATGGCGGATGTTTGGAATTTATGTTGTAAATAGTGTTTAAGAAGGGGTGGGGGTGCAGCTGTGTTACTTTCTTTCACCACCAGAAATGAGATCTGAGGAAGAGACGTGGGGGAGGGAAGCTGACTGTGAAAAGATTTTAGGAGAAGGAAGAAGTGAGGGGGAAGGAAGAGAGCAGCAATTTGAGGTGGGAGCACAGGGGGAGAAAAGGGAAGAGAGATGGATGGATGAGACTGAGAACAAGACAGAGAGGAAGAGAAAGGGAAGGGAGACAGTGATGGGAGGAGAAGGAGGAGGAGAAAAGATGGGAAGGGGCTCCCAGGGTGCAGGCGCAGAGATGCCCCATCTTGAATTCAGGAGCAAACCCTTGAGTTTTCTAAAAATAGCTCAGTCTTTCCCCCAGCGGGGCTGGCAGCAGGGACCAAGAGAGGCACGCTTGCCCTTTTATGGTAAGAAAAAGTCCAGATCCTCAGAGGGGGAGCTGGGCTGGAGCCTGTAGTTCTGGATGAAGTCCAGCCCCAGGGTCTGGGGTGGGACAGGGCAGAATTGGGGGAAGACTTGGTGTGATTTCCTGGCCTGGGTGGCCCTACCCTTGGGGAAGATAGGGCTGAGGTAGGTGTCAGCAGAGGCCTCCCAGGAAAGCACTAAGGTCCTGGTAGATCCTTAGTATTATGGCAGAAGGGCTCCTAGAGACATCTGGTCCACGCTGTGTGGCTTTTTTTTTCAAGACAGACTCTCACTCTGTCCTACAGGCTGGAGTGCTGTGGCGGGGTCTTGGCTCACTGCAACCTCTGCCTCCCAGGTTCAAGCGATTCTCCTGTCTCAGCCTCCTGAGTAGCTGGGACTACAGGTGCCCACCACCATGCCCGGCTAAGTTTTGTATTTTTAGTAGAGACAGAGTTTCATCATATCTGTCAGGCTGGTCTTGAACTTCTGATGTCAGATGATCCACCCACCTTGACCTCCCAAAGTGCTAGGGTTACAGGCATGAGCCATCGTGCCCAGCTATCTGTTTTATAGAAGAAGAAACTGAGTCCCAGCCAGGGGAAGAGATTGTAGCTCCCTGTGTGGGGGTTTAATCTACCAAGCCAAATCGATGCCGGGGTCCACACGAGGACAGCTTATATGCCTGTTATTCTGGAAAGCAGTGTGGTGAGTGGCAAGAGCACTGGCCTGGGAGTCAGGAAATCCAAGGCCTATTCCTAGTTTGCTGTGTGACCTTGAGCCAACCGTGGACCCTCTCTGGTCTCAGCTTCCTTCACTGGGGTGATCTTAAGGGTTTTCTTAGCTTTTTCTCTCTCTGGGAATTTCACAGCTATAAAGCAAAGCTTGGGCATAGAAAATGCTGCTATGAGGCGAAGGGGAATTCGTGAGCTGCTATTTTCTTTCTGTGTCTGGCTTACTTCCTGCACTGAGCCGGGTGGGTAAAATCTAGGATGGACTGAGACCGATGGAGAGGAGTCCCTGCAGGAGACAGGAGGCAGATCATGGCTGGAATCCACTGCCCAGCTGGTTGGGTCTAGCCTCTCACTGGACACACCGAGGCCTGGGGAGGCTGCATGTGCAAGGTCATGTTGAAGGTTATATGAAGAGTTGAGGCAGAGCCAGGAATAGAACCAAAGGTTTCCCTTCCCACCTTGGGCTCTTTCCTCTGCAGGAGGCCAACAGCATTGGGGACCATCTCCGGCCACTGAAAGGGACCTCCTGGACAGAGCAGTCAGAACTCAAAATAGGCTGCCATCCTCTAACTACCTCTTGGAGACAGTTGCATCCTGCCAGGGCACCTGCCTCTCCTCTGTCCCCTGCCCTTGGCTGTGAAAAGCGTACCGTATTCTCTCTCTTTGGCTAGAAGGCAGAGAGGAAGCAAAGGATGTGGTCACTGGCAGCACGATTTTGGGAGCGTCGCTCCCTGACATTGAGCCTCAGTTTCTGCATCTATAACATGAGGAGATAGGCCCTGATGCTATTTAAGGTCCCTCAGCTCTGAAAGGACTATGATGCAATGGGTATGGGATTCAACACCAGGAATATTTATGAAGCATCTACCAGGGGCGCCAGAGGGAATGAGATGGATATTGTAAGACTGAGCTCTGCAGTCCATGTGAGGTGGGGGCACATTGCCTGAGATTCTTGGAAGCCTCATTCCCAAGATCCTTCTGTCTTTATTCTAGACACCCCTGGGCTAACTCTCTGACCCTAGCTTGAACCCAGGTCCTGGCAGCTCTGGTCTTGAGTGTCTAGGGAGGCATGCTGGCCCAGGCAATGTAGTTGCCCACTGCTCCAGGACCCTCACAGGCCTGGCCATGCCCTTGACTTCTCCATCCTCTCCCACACTGCTGTCCACCGCCCCAAGCCCTGTCTGGCGGGCCTCCTAATCTACCCTACACCCTCCATCTCTCCATGCTCTTTCTGTGACTCAGCCCAAGAGGATGCTTGCTTTCCTTTCCCAGCCTCCTATGACCACCCGCCCCCACCCCCCACAACTAACTACTGAGGGAAGGGATGGAACAGAAGAGAAATGGGAAAAAAAATAAAGCATTGTGATTCTAAATTTGAAGCTTTCCTGTGACCCTCCTGGAATTTCCATGCAGACTCTGTAGAGCGTGTGAACAGGGCTCCCAGGGACCCTGGCCCCCTTTGTCTCATTCCTGCTGGGCGGAAGGCCATCAGCTGGATGTTCCCTGGGGACCTCCATCTCACAACCAGGATCCAAGTCTCTTTGGTCAGGCCTAGTGTCCCCTGGGAAGGCAGGAGGCAGCGGCAGAAAGGAAGGGGGAGGTAGGAGGTGGGAGGTCCAAGAGGCCCCTGTGCAATGTGAAGGCAGAACTGATGTCATGTCTGGCTGGGACTCTGACATCCAGGCTGCAGGAAGGCTCCACTCATGATTGTCTCAAAGCAGCTAGAACTGGCAAGTGAGATCCAAGGCTGGTGGTAGGAAAGGCCATTATGCCCAACCTCTTCTGATGTTTGGCTTCTCTCTATGGTGTCCCTACTAAGCTTACATACCTCTGGTGATGAGGAGCTCACTACAGATGTTCCTTAACTTATGATGGCACTAAATCCTGATAAATTCATTGTAAATGGAAAATATTGTAAGTTGAATGTGGTTTTTTTCTTCTGTTTATTTTTTGAGACAGAGGCTGGGGTGCAGTGGTGCCATCTCAGTTCACTGCAACCTCTGCCTCCCAGGTTCAAGTGATTTTCATGTCTCAGCCTCCTGAACAGCTGGGATTATAGGCACCCACCACCACACCCGGCCAATTTTTGTATTTTTTTAGTAGAGATGGATTTTTGCCATGTTGGTCAGGCTAGTCTCGAACTGCTGACCTCAAACTCCTGAACTCCTCAATTCCTGTTCTGCTTGCCTTGGCCTCCCAAAGTGCTGGGATTACAGGTGTGAGCCACCGCGAGTTGGTCTGAAGCTCTGGAGAGGTCTGAAGATGATGACTGCAGCCCGCGGGCTTCCTACCCCTCCTAGTCCCACCTGAGCTCTCCTCTCTCCATTGCCTGACATCTGAGAGTTGCCCATTATCCAAATTCCTAGGTCTCTGCCCTGAACTGGGGTTCTTGGTTGATGGTGTTTTAGGGAGGGGGAATAATAGGCTAAAGAAAGGGACTCCCTCCCAGGGACAGAGAGATACCAAGGAGGACTTTTCCCAAGCTCTGAGGCTTTGGTTTCTGTTGTCAAAGCCACCACACAATCTAGACCTTCCCTGTTTTGCCGACTTCCAGCCTCGCTGAACTTCAGACCAGCTCTTGGTTCCAGCCAACTGGGCTTCTCTGCTGTTGTCCAAAAATGCCTCTGCAGTCCTGCCTCCATAGCTTTGTACATAGAGCTGTCCACCTGGAATGCCGTCTTCTCTGTCTATCCAGGGTGCGCCCCCAGCTCCACAGAGGTCCTGGTGTCTACTGTCACACATGGAATGACCTCAACTGTCCCCTTTGTCCCAAACCATGGAACCTCACAGCCTGACGCCCCAGAGGAGCGAGGCATTTACCCAGGTGTGCTGGCGGCAGAGCCAGGGCCTGGTTCTAGCCGGCCTCTTTCTCCTTCTCCCTGTCTTGCTCAGCTCATCTGGGCAGATGCTCTTAGACTCGTCGGGGTTGTTGGATCACATGCCTGGTGGCTGGCATGCTCTGGGCAGGCTGACTGGGCACCTCTGAGCCTGGCAGCCCAGCCAGGGGTTGTGTCATAGCCTCTGTGGATGACATCCCTAGGCCAGCAGGCAGCCTCCCTTTAGACACTTCACCCCTATCGCTGCTTCCCTGGAGGGGGAGGAGAAGGACAGTATGTGGCAGCAGTTTGGAACTTTCGTGTTTTTTTTTGAGATGGAGTTGCACTCTGTCACCCAGGCTGGAGTGCAGTGGCACGATCTTGGCTCACCGCAACCTCCACCTCCTGGGTTCAAGCAATTCTCCTGCCTCAGGCTCCCGAGTAGCTGAGACTACAGGCGTGTGCCACCATGCCTGGCTAATTTTTTGCATTTTTAGAAGAGACAGGGTTTCACCATGCTGACCAGGCTGGTCTCGAACTCCTGAGCTCAGGCAATTTGCCCACCTTGGCCTCCCAAAGTGCTAGGATTACAGGATTACAGGTGTGAGCCACTGTGCCTGGCCCAGAGGAAGAGTCTTTAAGGAGGGGGCTTAGGCTTGTGGCTGGCTGGGGGTTCTTGGGGAGGAGCCATGGTGGGTTGGCTTTCTCCAGTCTGGGCCTAACTGACTGCCCTTTTCTCAAACCTCAGGTGGGCTGTGCAGGGCATGGGGCAGCCCAAGACTGACGAGACCCCCAAGGTTACTCAGCCCACCCTACAGAGTGCTTCTGGGTGAGAAGGACTGTTTTGCCAGGGTCTGCATTTTTGAGCCTGAGCAGGGGTAGGGGAGTTGAAGAGTCTGTCTCTTCCCTTATTGAAATCATGCCTAATCTGGAAGGGGGCTTCGGACTTCCAATGGCCTCCTCCCCCAAATGCCAAAGGCCCTACTAGGCAGGTCAGAACCAGAGCTAGTTCTGCTTCACAGATCCACTGTGGGTGGTCCTAGAGTACAGCAGTTAAACACATGATTTTAGAACTAGTCAGAACTGGGTTTGAGTCCCAGCTTGGCCTCATACAGGCTGTGTGACTTTGGGCAAATGACTAAACCTCTCTGCGCCTTTGTGTGCCCAGCGGGATAATGGTATTTGCCTCAGAGTGCTGGGTAAAGGGCCAGGTACTTGAAAGGGCTTGATATATGGCAAGTGTTATTTTGAAGGAATAAGGGCAGTTTATCCCCCAAAGTCCAAAGAGTTGCTACCCCGAAGAGCATCTCTTTGCACTGTGAAGACGCTGCCTTTAGTAATCATATTTTGGCAGTTATTATTATTATTAAAATTTAATTTAAAAACTTATAGTAGTGACAGAGTCTCCTTATGGTGACCTTCAGGCTGGTCTTGAAATACTGGGCTCAAGAGATCCTTCTGCCTTGGCCTCCCAAAGTGCTCAGATTACAAATATGAGCCACTGTGCCTGGCCTTAGCAGCTAATTTTTATTGAGTACTTAATATGTGTCAGTCACTGTTCCAAGGACTTCATGAGTTTTAACTCATTTAATGAGTTAATCCAGACAACTCAATAGATCAATGAGACAGGTGCTTTTATCACCTCTATATTACAGATGAGGTCACTGAGGCATACAGCATCTATGTAAGTCACCCAAAGTCCTATTGCTGCTATAATGCAGATCTAGGACTCAAACCCGGCTGCCTGGCTCACATCTGGCACCTTTAGCTGCCAGCCTACTACATCTGAGCCCCGCTCCAGCCCTGCTCCAGACCCGCCTGGTCCCCTCATCACTTGGGCACAGGGATCCACTCCATATCTGAAAGCACCCTGGCTTCGGAGTCAGCCTCAGTTTCCTCATCTGAACAAAAGGGGGCCTGAAGGAGTCAACCTCTGTGGGCCATGAGAGTGGGTAATTCACACTGTGCATTAAGGCATATTTCAAACTGGAGTAAAGGTTTCTGGTGGTGAAGTGTTGCTGCCAACAGCCTCTTTTGCAAGTGGGCAGGGGGCTGGCCGGGGCTCTCGCAATGTGTGGTGAAGCCCCGTGGGGCCTGTCTAGACAAGCTGTTAGCAGGCGGCAGCCACCTTGGGCTCTTTCCCCCAAATTCCTGCAACTCACCCTCCCAGGCGACCTCCGATTGGATCCTGGCCACTGCATACTGCTGAGCTGGGGGAGGACCACATAGGCAGTGCCCATTCCCATCCCAGGGCCTTTGGACGTGTCCTGATTACGGTATTCTGCAACTTGTGCATGGAGGGCAAAGTTCTAGACACCCTAGTGGACAGGAGTATAGCAGCCTATAGAAGACAAACCTATGTTTTTATTTCCATGTATTCCTTACATTTTTTACTATACAAACTTGATACATGCAAAATAAAGTGTGCAACCCACATGCTTCAAGAAATCTGATGACTTCAAGTGTGGTCAAGGGGAGGGGGACGCTCACATACCGCTGATGGGAGCATAACCTGGTTCAGCCACTTTGGAAAGCAATCTTGTGCTCTCCTGTCAAGCTGACAGGCCTGCATCCCAGGACCCAGAACCCCTTCTTGGTATAAGCTCCAGAGAGGCTCTGGCTTATTGGTAGCAGGAGATGTGGAGAAAAACGGTCATCACAACAATTGCAAACAACCTTTGTCACGGTTCTTTGAACCACCCCATGGCACTGAACCCCCCGGGACAGTTTAGTTGGAAAACTGCGGAAGAGGCCATGCCCAGGCACAGCTCAGCAACGAGGACCTCAGAGATCACCTCCCTGAACCCCTCAGGCTCACCCAGGAATCAGACACAGCCACTTGAGTCAGTGATGATGTGTGGTATGGGGCCTGGATCTTTCTATTCCTCGAGGATAAGTGTTGGCTGGGAATGGTAACTCATGCCTGTAATCCTAGCACTTTCAGAGGCTGAGGCTGGAGGATTGCTTGAGCCCAGGAGTTTGAGACCAGCCTAGACAACAGGACGAAACCCCATCTCTATAAAAAATACAAAAAATTAGCCAGGCATGGTGGCACACACCTGTAATCCCAGCTGCTTGGGAGGCTGAGGTGGAAGGATCACTTGAGCCTGGGAGGTGGAGTTTGCAGTGAGCTGAGAAGCGTCACTGCACTCTAGCCTGGGCAACAGAGTGAAACCTCATCTCAAAACAAAACAAAAAAAAGGATAGGTGTCAGTATCACTTTCCCCCAGAACTGGCCAGGCTGGGAAGGGGCTGATTTTGCCCAAAGGGCTGTGGTGTGGCTCCGAGTGACCGATGCGGGGCACCAACAGGGTTGAAGGGAGAGGAGTGGCCTCAGAGCTCGAAGACGGGCTCAGGCTCCGGCAGGGCCTCCTTCCTGGCCTCCGTCTCCTCTGCGAGGTGGGATTCTTCATCACCGCCCTCAGAGGTGTCAGGGTGGGCAGCCCAAGGGTGTGCGCTCTGCAGATGCGTAGACTGGGTTGAAATCCCCTTTGCCACTTTTTAGTTGTGTGACGTCGTGTGAGCTGCAGTGGTTTCCTTCTCTAGAAAGTGAGAGTGATGGAATGACGCTGATTCCTGCCTCACAGGAATTCCCAGGACGGTGAAATGATAATGCAAGCTGTTCAGCACAGAATCTGACTCCTGGGAAGTCTACCACACATATTCTGCCCCGTTCCATGAGGTCCGTTGGAGGGTCCTCAGGAAGTTTTGAGGTAGCTAAAAGGCAGGGCAGGAGGTGGGAGACTTCTAGGGGAGCTAGCAGCCCCAGGGGCAGCTGGCACACACAACTTAACAACTCATGAGCTGTGTGACCTCAGGCAAGCCACCCGACCTTTCTTTGCCTCAGGTACCTCATCTGTGGAATGAGGATAATAATTGCCCCTTCCTCACTGGCTCTTGTGAGGATTAAATGAATGAGTTCATGTGAAGATCTTAGGTAATGCCTGGACCTCATGAGAACTCCACAAATGATGTAACCTAATTCTCCTGATTTGTACCACCTTATGGAATCCCTGGCTGGGCAGAGAGGCAGGTTCTGTTCCAGCTCTGCCGTCAGCTCGCTAAATAACCTAAGGCGGTGCTTTCTCTCTGTGGCTTCCATTGCCTCGGCTGTCTGTGAGAGTCCTAAGCTGCCCTATAGCCTGGCATTCCCCAAACTTCCATGTGCATGGGAATTCATGGGGATCTTGTAATGCAGATTCCTAGGCCCCACCTGGGGTCCCCTTTCAGCAGGTGAGTCCGTAGTGGTTCAGATACATTGCCCCCACAATGCCCTAGAAAGGCAGTAAAGGAGACCTCAGATAGTCCTTCAGGCATCTCAAGCAGGTCACTTTCCTGTGTCCTGCAGCCTCTGACTTCCGATTCCTCCTGCCTCTTTCCAGAGCCTGTTGTCTACAGCAACTCTGGGCATTCCCTGGCTGGGTCTCCTTCCCACTTCACCCCCAACATAGCTCAGGGCATCTTGCCCGCAGGAGGTGTGGTCTCTGACTTCGATGTAACATCGACCCCATTCATCCTACTTTATCTGCCTACATCCCTCATCCTCATGACAGCCCTGCAAGCTCAGAACTGTGCCCATTTTACAGAGGAGGAAGCTGAGGCTCAAACAGCAAGCAGCTTGCCCAGGGTTACTTGTCCAGTAAGTAAACAAGCCCAGAATTGGACCCAGGCAGTTGAATTCAGAGCCTCCTTCTGAACCATGATAGCCTTGGGCCTTGTGTGACAAGAAGCGGGAAGGTGAGGGCACCAGACAGAGGCCAGTGCTAGAGGACTGTGTTCTGTTCTGGGCTCCGGATGTGGCCAGAGCATGTTTAGAGGAACCCGACTCCACGTTGTCTGTACGTCTTCAATTTCCAATCCTAAGTCTCTGCCTCTACCCAGCCCTGTGTCCCATCACAAGCCTCCTGCCTTCCTCTGAGCCCCTGCCCACCGCTTCATCCCCCTGAAGCTCTCTGCTATCTTTTCCATCCCTTTCCTACTTCCATGTCCCGTACTCCTGTGTGGCTGAATCCAGAGATCAGCCTTCTCCCCACCAGAGGCTGGTTGCAGCCAAGCTCATCTGGAGGCCTCGGGGCACCGCCTGGCCAAGCCTGTAGTCACAGAACCTTCAGCTACCCTCCCTCATTCAGGCTCAGCCCCCAAAACCTCCCACAGGGCTTCATCTGCTTGGACTCCAAGCTTGTGGTCAAAGGGCAGACTCGGCTCAGGGACCTCCTGGGAGAACTTCCCAACACTGGCTGTCCCTCAGGCACAAACAACTCAGAAGCCACATCTGCAGAGGGACTATTTTGTCCAATGGCCTTGCTATACAGACAGGGAAACTGTGGCCCAGAGAGGGGAGAGGCCAGCTCCAGGCCACACAGCCAGGCACTGAGAGCAGAGCTGGGGCCGGAGCCTAAGCGCATAGGTCTCCTCTTGCCAGCATCCCTTCCCACTGCTCCGCATGCAGTCAGCACCCCAGCTTCCCAGGATCTCGCCTGCCTGCCAGAGCCGGAGCTTACATTGCTTTGTCCCCAGCTTTGTTTCTTGAAACCGTTATTTGAAAACCGTTTTCCTAGCCAGGAGCCCCAAGCTCTTGGAACTGCAAAATCAAAACCCCATACAATACAGAAGAAGCACTGCCTATGTAGAAGCCAGGGAGACTGCCCCAGACCCAGGCACAGTGGTGAAGCTTGGGCTGATAGGACGTTAACTCTGTCCGCTCCCTCTGCCCCTTCTTCCTCTCATTACCTATAGCAACAAAGAATCCTAGAAGCCACCAGGACCACAGAATTAGAGGCAATCAGCTAGATGGATGCTTAGAGATCAGCCCCTGTACAGATGGGGAAACTGAGACCCAGAGAATCTGTGTCCAGAAAGGCACAGAGCCACTTAGCAAGAGAGCAAGACCCCCAGATGCAGCATCCCCCTGGGGAAATGTCCCAGCAGCCCCCATCCACGGATCCCAGGCCTGCCGCTGGTGCTTACCTTTCCTGGGTTCTGGTCCAGGTGTGGCTCCTTGGGGCCTGGAGATGGGAGCCAGCCTGTGTGGGGAGTGGTTGAGGGTGTCACTGCTTCTCAACTAATTTGACCCAGACTCTGGTGCCCCTCACTGCCACGGGGGCATTTTTAAGCAGCTGGCACTCAGCCCCCCCACCCTTAGTCCCTTGCCCGCGGCTCCCTGGCCACAGAGGCCACTCTGCCTTTTACCTTATATGAGCTAGAGAGGCAAGCCCCGTGTTGGGGCGAGGCGGGTGCTGAGCCCTCCCAGGGCCCCCCATTGGCCCAGGCACCCCCCACGTGACTACCTCGCCTTGACCTGCCCCCGGTGCTGAATGTTGCTTTTACCCCCTAAGGAAGGAGTGGTTGACAATTTTCATATTTCTTCTAAATTTGGAGATTTCAGACAATGCTGGGAGGCTTGGCTCCAGCCGCCAGAGGCCCATGTGGAAGTCATTAAGCCCAAGAAGGGGGGCAGGGGGAGAGAGGGAGGCAGGGAGAGGAGGAGAAGGAGGAGGAGGAGGAGGAGGAGGAGGAGGAAGGGGGTGGGAGGCAGAGTTCTGAGGGTTGCCAGTTGTCAGCCTGGGAACAAGAGCAAACTCCCTGGGAGAAAGCTGTGTGAGAATTTCCTTCCTCCCCCCCAGCCCCTGCATCCCGGGGCTGCAGTGGGAGTTTTGAGGCTTTCTGGGAACCTCCTGTGGGGGAGACACCAGCCATGGCTCCTGGAATCTGGGTGATGGGAATGGGAGGGGACAGGAGAACATGGGGAAGGAGAGCCCGGACCCTGGGAAGACACCCCTATCCTCACGCAGCAAACGAGACCTGGGCCTGCCAGGGAAGATCCTGACCCAGCCACCTGGCAGGTTCACCACAGGGCAGGGGCTTGAATCTGGAACACCCTTAAGGGAGCTCTCTTTTCCCCATCATTGCAGTCCTGAGAAATGCCTGTCTCTTGCCATAGGCCCTCTTTCTCCGTTGGCTCTGCTGTCGTGGCCTCCTACAGATTCTTTCGAGTTTTTCATGCCTCAGGGCTTTTGCACTTGCATTTCTCCTGCCAAAAATGCCTTCTTCCCAGAGCTTCTCATGGCTGCTCCCTCCCCCATTCCTGCCCCCATCTCAGAAGCCCCTCTGGAAGAGCCATTTCCTGGCCCCCTCGGTATTCCGTCGCACCCTCTGCTGGCTTCCCTCTCAGGACTCGCCACGTGTGTGCCTATCTTCCACATCTACGATTCTAGTTTCCTGCTGGCTGGCTCTCTCATGAGAGTGTGGCTTTGCCGGGCAGCCTCTGTGTCCCCAGGCTTCCTACAGTATCTGTGAAAAAGGTCAGAAAAGACAAATGGAGCCATTACGTGAACCAGGCCTTAGCTGCCAGCCTGGGAGTGTCGTGCTGAGGCCCAGGGAGGGCTTCGCCCAGGGGCCAGCGGGGCCGCCACCAGTCCTGCCCTCTGTTGCTCACAGCTTCCCTTCTGCCTCCAGGCCTGCTGGACCCCAGCTGTCTCTGTTCACAACCTCATTCACTGTTCCTCAGACCCCAGTCTGGGTGGGCCTGCCACCCCGTCTGTCCTCCTTCCAGGCCACAGGCTGTGGTCTGCCTATCACCAACCCCGGGCAGCACATGGGCTCATGACATCCTGAGTGGGGCCAGTTAAGGGCCCGAGGGGGTGGAGTGCTGAATCAGACACTACCCCTGACCTTCAGAGGCTCCCAGTTCAACAAGAGGATTAAAAATGCCACATCCTGGGGCCGGGAACGGTGGCTCACGCCTATAATCTCAGCACTTTGGGAGGCCAAGGCGGGTGGATCACAAGGTCAAGAGATCGAGACCATCCTGGTCAACATGGTGAAACCCGTCTGTACTAAAAAGTACAAAAATTAGCTGGGCATGGTGGTGCGTGCCTGTAGTCCCAGCTATTCAGGAGGCTGAGGCAGGAGAATTGCTTGAACCCAGGAGGCGGAGGTTGCAGTGAGCCGAGATCGCGCCATTGCACTCCAGCCTGGATAAAAAGAGCGAACTCCGTCTCAAAAAAAAAAAAAAAAAAGCCACATCCTTACCCCTCCACCCTCCCTCACTCCTTCCGAGCAAAGATTTCTTGGTGTTGAGAAGCCGGTGGGCTTCTTCCTGCCTTGTCAATTCCTGGCTGTGAGGTCTGGGCAGGTTATTTAACTGCCACTCCCAGCCTCCCTTTCCCCTGGTTCCTCCCTTTCCTGCTGGGTAAAATGGCGAGAATCACACGTGCCTTCAGCATCGCCATGAGGGCTGGGCGAGGGGCCCTGTGCAGTCTTGGGGAAGGCATGAGCAGGACTGGAGTCAGGCTTGGGCTCAGCCCTGCCCCTCTGCTCCCCACTGTGGGGCTGGGGAAAGGCTTCTGCGAACTGACTTCCATGAAGATCACTGTCTCCTCTGTAGCATGGAGTGAAGAATGGCGGGGACAGTGGTTGTGAAGGTTTAGCCCCAAGCCTGCTTCGGAGTGAGTGCTTGATCCACGTAGGATATGACTCACAGTTGCGGTGCAAGAGCCTGACATGGAAGTTTTGCTGATAATATCATTCCTTTCTTTTCCAAACCAAGAAGATGGATTCCATTCGCATGCATGCTCTGGGGTGCAGGTCAGAGATGGTGGGACAGGGAAGGCTGTGACCCCACTCCCCACCCCTGCACAATGGCCCAGTCTAACACTCCAAAGCACCTCTGGCAGATTCCAGAGGGAAGATAAAGCCGGCCCAACAGAAACATTGTGTTTATGTAAAGTCCACTCTGAAGGTTGTGAAATGTAAGTTATGCTTCTGTTAGTGCTGCTACTGCATAAACAGTAGAGAGTTCGTCTTCAAGAACAAAGACAAAAACTAGCAGCGAGAGCTGTGGAGAGACCCCCACCATTTCAATGCCCGAGAATTCTGCACCTGGCCGAGTGCTCTGGTTGGCTACACCCGTGAGTCCACAGGCAGAAAGCCCATTGCGAGAGGTTGAGACAAGGAACTGAAGCGGCCTGGAGGCAGGTCCTTGAGCATCAGGAGGGAGGTGTTCTGGCACCAAACTATCTGAAAAGGTGAAGTCAATGGCAGCCGTTTGTGACTCAGTGTCCATAAATCTGTCTCAAATATTTGGAAGCAGTTTTTATTTCCTGCCCATACTATCTCTTGGGAGTTATGAACACTTTACATTATGAACCGCTCACTGTGTGAAGTGGCTTTTCTTTCCAGACTGGGAGAGTCAGCCTTGAAATCGCTCCATTCCCAGAGAAAACAGGTTTACAGACTGCAGCTTGGTATGTGTGAGTAAGGCTTCTTGGGAGGTGAAGGGAGGTTCCCGTTAGGAGCTGGCTATGAGAGTGAGTTGCATTGGGGAGTCCTGTGTTTTCAGAGGGTATGTTTAGTCAGAGGGAGGGGGCCCCCATCCATGAGAGTTAGGGAACTGGAGAATAGAGGACTCATGGGCCCTGGGAGAGCTCGCTCTACTTCTCTACAGAGTGACTCAGGAAGACCTTGAATCGGTACAGTTGGAACCTTTAGGAAGATGGAATCTAGACCCACACAGGAAATACTTTTGCGAGCTAACAGGCTGTCTTGGTAAAGTGCTGAGATCCCTGTTACTAAGGGAATGCAAGCAGAAGATGGACAACTTGGCAAGTCCCTTTCAGCCCTGAAATCCTATGGACTTTACTTCACCCTTTCTGTTCTCACCTCCCAACCTGTCCCTTAATCGCCAACCCTGACTTCACACTAATTCTACCTAGAAGGCTCAGCTCAATTTCATGTTGAAAAGGCCCCTGCATTAAAAATCAACCTCCATATATTCTCTTCAATAAACATAAAACGTTTTTTGTTGTTGGTAGAGGTGGTAGGTGGGAGGTCGGAACGTAGTCAATTAGTGATGAAATGCCCATAATTATTTGCCTTGCAATCCAACCATTTTCTCAAAAACATCACACCGTAGAAAGCTGTCCACATGGCTAGGTGTGGTGGCTCACACCTGTAACCCCAGCACTTTGGGAGGCTGAGGTGGGAGCATCTCTTGAACCCAGGAATTTGAGACCATCCTGGGCAACATGGTGAAACTCTTCTCTACAAAAAATACAAAAAATTAGCTGAGCCTGGTGGAGTGTGCCTGTAATCCCAGCTACTTGGGAGGCTAAAGTGGTAGGACCACTGGAGGCAGAGGCTACAGTAAGCCGAGACTGCATCACTGCAGTCCAGTCTGGGCTTGCAGACTCCTTGTCACAAAACAAAACAAAACAGACAAATGAAAACTGTCCATAACTTGCTATTGAGGTGTTTTTTTTTTAGCGTGGTATTGAAGAAGATAAATTGTATAATCCCATTTAAGTCAAATGATGTGTACATCTGTCGTCTGTGTGTGTCAGGAGAGGGTAGGTGTGAGAGTAGCAAGGCGCCCTGCTGGAGGTTCATCGGTGCTTTCTCTCTTCCCTAGTCTACTGCACAGACAAGCTGGGGCAGAAAGTCACTGTAGAATGCCCAAAGGTAGTATCTCTGGGAATGGCAGGGGAGGGTGAATTGACTCATTGTCCTGGGAGAAGGATGTAACACACTTTTTGTGTTGATCGCTGTGGGGGTGTTTCTGGGAAGAATGGTTATGGGAAGGGGAACAATAATGTAGCCCAGTCCTCCCAAATCTTTGTGACCTGCCTGGCACGAAGTGGGAAAGGCTTGCATTGAAGGGCCCTGGGTGGTTGGCTTGGAGCCCTTCTCTGGTCTAGGGGGGAACACTGGGCTTCCACCACTGTGGCTGCTTTGGGAGTAGTGAACCTGACCGACAAGTCGGAGTATTACTCACTAAGATTAGCTTCTGGTCGCTTATTCAAGTCCTTCTACCATGGTCAGTGCATTGAAACAGGACCACATGGAACTGGACACCACCTCCGTCCAAGACGCCTGGAAGGGAACCCTCTGTGTGCAAGAGGGAGGTAGTGAGAGCCGTGTAGAGAGCAGCAGCGCTGCTTGTTGGACTTCTTGCTATCACCAGCACATGGAGCTTGAACATTTGAAGTCTCGAGGAAAACTGGGCCACACTAATTGCACCCTGAACGGTGCAGGGGAACACATGTGACCATGCATGTGACTGCACATGTGTGTCAAAATGCCCTGTTCAATGTGTGAAACAATGTTCAACAAAATAAGAACGGAGGTTGTCTCTGGGTGGTGGAAATTTGGAGTGTTTGGGCTTACTTCAGTATGGTTTTCTGTATTTGATTTTTGTCTTGATTTCTATTGAGCATTTCTTGTTTTTAGCAATTAGAAGAAAAGACAATTATCACATTACTTATTTATTTGAGAGGGTTTCTCGCTCTGTCACCCAGGCTGGAGTACAGTGGTGCAATGTCAGCTCACTGCAACCTCCGCCTCCTGGGTTCAAGAGATTCTCCTACTTCAGCCTCCCTCAGCCCCCACAAGTGGCTGGGATTACAGGCATGTGCCACCACACCCGGCTAAGTTTATATTGTTAGTAGAGATGAGGTTTCACTATGTTGGCCAAGCTGGTCTCAAATTCCTGACCTCAGGTTATCCACCCGCCTCAGCCTCCCAAAGTGCTGGGATTATAGGCGTGAGCCACTGTGCCTGGTGCAATTATCACTTTTAAAAAGGCATACACTAGACCTTAACAGCTTACTTTGTTTTAGAATTTATGAATAGCAACTGTGCAAAATTGAAAATTTAATTCAGTGTCCATTGCCTAATCAAGTCTTACCTGTCAGGGTCCATATGTAGGAAAGAAACTTCCTGCTCCTTTGAGCAGAAAGGGATTTACTACAGGGGATTGGATGCTTACACAATTGGGAAAATATCAAAGAAGTGAAAACGCAGGCGAAAAATACAAGAATTCTCTCCTGCCAAATTATTCAATTGTGTACAACTTCTGCTCCTTCCCACACAGCACCATCCTTGCCTTAAAAAAAACGCCCTTCATCAGAGAATGAGAAGAGTTCAACCAGTTCGGTAACCTTCTGACCCAAAGGCACTTACTGATATTGAGCTGTCTTTTCCTCCAGTGTTACAAAACACATTACATGGTGAACTATTCTTTCTTTTATTTTTATTTTGTTTGAGTCAGGGATTTGCTCTGTCACCTAGGCTGGACTGCAATGGCGCGATCATGGCACACTGCAGCCTCAACTTCCCAGGCTCAGGTGATCCTCCCACCTCTGCCTCCCAGGACTACAGGCTGGAATTACAAGTGTACACCCCCATACCTGGCTAAGTTTTTTGTATTTTTTGTAGGGATGGGGTTTCTCCATGTTGCCCAGGCTGGTCTCAAATTCTTGGACTCAAGCGTTCCACATGCCTTGGCCTCCTAAAGTGCTGAAACGACAGGCATGAACAACTGCACCCAGCCAAATTATTTTCGGTAAGGGATTTGACTGTCAAAGACAGACTTCAGGCCGGGCGTGGTGGCTGATGCTTGTAATCGCAGCACTTTGGGAGGTCGAGGCAGGCAGATCTCCTGAGGTCAGGAGTTCGAGACCAGCTGACCAATGTGGAGAAACCCCATCTCTAAAAAAAAAAAAAAGAAGACAGACTTCTTCTATTAGCCCTAAATCTAACAGAAAAACTATTGCATGCTTCGCTTTGGCCAATGAATGGCACTTTCAAAATGTCCTGACTTTTTTTTTAAAAGATCAACTATATGAAATTCATGTCTCTGTTAGATCTGAAATTTCTAGAATGTATCTGCTTATGTGTATATTAATGACTGGAAAAAGTGAAGCACTTTATCAATGCTGATTTGAAGAGTCAGTGGACTTTGCGAAAGAAAATGGGTTTCAACTGAATCCTCAAACCATAATGACAGATTTGGAGTTAGGTGTGATCAAGCTTCTAAAAGTGTGTTTCAAGGTATTAGCAGTACAGTTTTTTCTTTTCTTAATTTGGTCCACTGCATTTGGTGGAAAATTTAGTTGAGTAGATTGGCCACAAGATATGGCAACTTCAGTTTAAAAATGTGGGCTGGGTGTGGTGGCTTATACTTGTAATCCCAGTACCTTGGGAAGCCGAGGCAGTGGATCACTTGAGGCCAGGAGTTCAAGACCACCCTGGCCAACAAGGTGAAACCCCATCTGTACTAAAAATACAAAAATTAGCAGGGCATGGTGGTGTGCAGTTGTAGTCCCAGCTACTCAGGAGGCTGAGGTACGAGAATTGCTTGAACCCAGGAGGCAGAGGTTGCAGTGAGCCAAGATTGTGCCATTGCACTCCAGCCTGGGTGACACAGAGAGGCTCCATCTCAAAAGAATAAAAATGAAAAAATAAAAATAAAAAAATGTGTCATTTGCCTGAAGCAGCCAGTGAAATCACTGACTGGTTCAAAAGTAATTATGTGCACAGTAGGATAAGAAGACCCTACACAATGGTGTTGCTGTTCAATCACTAACATTGTTTCCACCAAATCTGTGGTCTGTATACTAGTGGGTGTGGAATGAATTTCTGTGAGCCCAAAACACCATAAAAACATGGCACAGAAGATGGAAAAATTTGGAATATAAATAGTTCTACCATAAAGACACATGCATGTGTCATTGCAGTGTCATTGCAGCACTAGCAAAGACATGTTGTCAACCTAAATGCCCATCAATGGAAGACTGGATAAAGGAAATGCAGCATATATACACCACAGAATACTATGTAGCCATAAAAAGGAAAAAGATAATGTCCTTTGCAGCAACATGGATGGAGCTGGAGGTGATTATCATAAGTGAAGTAAGGCAGGACTAGAAAATCAAATACCACATGTTCTCACTGATAAGTGGGAGCTAAACACTGAGAACACACAGACACAAAGAAGGGAATAATAGACAGTGGGACTACTTGAAGGTGGAGGGCAGGAGAAAGGAGAGGATATAAAAAGTATCTGGGCTGGACGTGGTGGCTCATGCCTGTAATCCCAGCACTTTGGGAGGCCGAGGTAGGTGAATCATGAGATGAGGAATTCGAGACCAGTCTGCTTAAGATGGTGAAACCCCATCTGTACTAAAAACACAAAAATTAGCTGGGCACGGTGGCACATGCCTGTAATCCCAGCTACTCGGGGAGGCTGAGGCAGGAGATTCGCTTGACCTGGGAGGTGGAGGTTGCAGTGAGCCAATCACGTCATGGCACTCTAGCCCCGACAACAGAGCAAGACTCTGTCTCAAGTATCTATCTGGTACTATGCTTGTTATCTGGGTGATCAAATAATCTGCACACCAAACCCCTGTGACACGAAACTTAACCATATAACAAACCTGCACATGTACTCCTAAACCTAAAATAAAAGTTAAAAAAATGGGAAAGTTTAATAGGGAAGGCTCATGGCTATGTATATAGAATCGCAGAAGAATTTCCAAAAGAGCAGTGCCACATAGAAAATGGGTGTGGTGTTGAGCAGAGCCATATGCTAAAGGAAAGAAAAAAAAACAGCTATTCATCTTGATGTGAGACTTCAAAATATAATGAATGGTCGTTAAAGTTGGCCAGCTCTTATGGACTATCTCTGTGTAATTGCCTGTAATCTATTCCTGTAATACAATTTTCATATGTTGAATTTTCTTTTTAGTTTTTATATCTTTTTTCAGCTTTTGTTCACTCTTTTACATTGCAGCATTATGTTTTACTATTTGCAATATTATCTATTTCGTCTTCACATCATTTCCAGTACTGGAATTGTGTAAAGACTTTTAGAGAGTCCTAATTAGTTTCATGCGTTTTTGCAAATCTCACTCCACAAAGGTGCATTATCACAATGTGGACTTTGTGAGGATAATTCATGTATGTAAAAGCATTGAAACTTCCTCAATAAATGAAGAGAAGTCCTTTTTGTACCTATGTGTTTGTGAATGATAAAATTTCTCAAGATCTCAGTTCTTCGGGTGACTGTATGTAGAGGGGTGACCCATTGCAGTTTTTGACTGAGCTCATCAAAAGACTTAGATTGTTTGTCATGGTATTTCAGATGGCCGCAGTTAGAAAGCTGGATGCACACAATTAACAACCATAGTGATGATACGCATTTGTACATTTCCTTTTGACCTATTTCATCACAAATACAGTTCATCTGCGCATAACTGTTATACTTATGCGACTGTCGTTAGTATACCTGAGTGTTTATGCTTGCAAAAATATGTATGTTATTATTGCCTATCTTACCGTGTAAAGTGACCTGTGAAGTATTCTGACATGTTTTGATATGTTTTCCAATTAAATCTCCCTTTAAATATATAAATAAATATCTTTCAATGAATTTTAACATGATTTTTTCCAGAATTATATTTTCAGGATTTTGATTTTTCACGATTTCAACTTTCAGAGTTACGGCATTTGGCATTGTGTCTTTCAGGATTATGATCAGTTTCCAGTTCACTACATTCTTCAACACTCTTTGTCAGAGAAAAATGGAAACTCAACTCTTAGTGGCTTGAAAACCAAAGGGAGTTAATTGGCTCATGTAACTGAAAAGTCCATGGGTAGTTCAGCTATAGGCATGGCTGGATCCAGGGACTCAAACAATGTTCTCAGAATCTGTCTCTCTCTGAGAATACATTCTGGAAGAAGGAAGAAAGGGAGGGAAGGGAAGGAGGGAAGGAGGGAGGGAAGGGAGGGAGGGAAGGAGGGAAGGAAGGAAGGAAGGAATGAAGGAAGGAAGGAAGGAAGGAAGGAAGGAAGGATGGAAGGAAGGAAGGAAGGAAGGAAGGAAGGGTCTACTGCAGATATGCCCAGAAATAATTACACCATAAGGAAGACAGTGTTAAGTGATATGAGAGGTCTCAGTGAAACAAGAGGGTTTTGGAAGATGGAGGAATTAATGCACTCATGCATTTTTCATTTATTTATTCAGGTCTTAAACACTGAGCTCCTATTCTAGGCTTCACACTGAACTATGCCTGGGGCTCCAGAGATGAAGACCAAGTCCCTGCTTTCAGGGAGTGTCCGCCCTTCATTGGGGAAGGCAGGTAGGTAAAGAGCCAATTGCTAATTTGTACGGAGCCACAGGGATGCATAGGGCACGCTGAGAGCTCATTTCCTACTGGATCTAGGAAGCTTCTTGAAAACAGTGCACTGCGACCTGAAGAGTAAAAATGGCAGATAAGGGCATTGAGCAAAGGGAACAGCATAAGTCAAATCCCAGAGGCCGGATTCAGAACCACTCAGAGGATGACTTACCGGGTGACATTGGGTGGATGATTGGGCCTCAGTTTTTCTACTTGTACAATAAAGGCATTAGGTAACTTGCTACTGAGGAAGGAACGGGGAAAACAATCTCTCCCTCACAGACATACACAGACACACACATGCAGAGACTACAGCTGTTTTGGCCTCAGAAGTGTAAGACTCGTGTCTTACCTTTCACTTCTAGGTGGCCTTATTGACTCAAAGGTAAGGCCTCTTGGGCCCAGCCTCCAGAGGGAGAGAGAGAGAGAATGAAATGATCCACATCATACAGTAACAGCCATTTATGTTTTCATTTAAAAATAGTTTTTATTGTTTGAGTAGATAATATCTATACATTGTCACCATCACAGAGGTACAAAGGGTGTTCTGTGATGAGTAACTTCCCTCCTAAGCCCACCTCCTTACCAACCCAATTTCCCCTCTCCAGAGAAAATCACTCTTAACTTTTTATGTATACTCTAGGAGAGTCTATGCGAATTCAAGCACGTACACTTACAAGCATATGTATGTACAGTCCCTACATTTTTGGGGTACAGATTGGGATGTACTATTCACATTCTTAGGCACCTTACTTCATTTACTTAATAATTGGCTCTTGGCTATTGGAGTGTATCATTCTACAGAGGGCTGCCTCATTCTTTGGATGTCTGGTTAGGGTTCCACTGCCATAAGTCATGCGACCCATCCTATAAGGACAAGCACTTTGAGGATGCTGTTGTGCTAATAGATTCCTTTAACACAAATTAAATAGAAATTAGAAAAGATGAGGCCGGGGCACAGTGGCTCATGTCTGTAATCCCAGCACTTTGGGAGGCTGAGATGGGTGAATCAAAAGGTCAGGAGTTTAAGACTAGCCTGGCCAACATGGTGAAACCCCGTCTCTACTAAAAATACAAAAAATTAGCTGGGTGTAGTGGTGGGTGCTTATAATTCCAGCTACTCAGGAGGCTGAGGTAGGAGAATCACTGAACCCGGGAGGCGGAAGTTGCAGTGAGCCGAGATCGTGCCATTGCACTCCAGCCTGGGTGACAGAGCTAGATTCCATCTCAAAAAAAAAAAAAAAAAAGTAAAAGAAAAAGATAGAGGTGAAAATCCTTTGCTATTACCAACAATGCTGTAAAGCCTGTCCTGGTCTTTGTGTCATTTCCACATGGGGCTGCCTCTGTTGGACAAAGGTGTAGAAGAGCAATTGTTGGATCAAAGTCCTGATGCATTTGTGATTCTCATGAAATTGCTCTACCCCTGTTACCCACCTCCCTCATGGAGGCTGTAACCATTGTGTACTCCCACCTGCAACGTACAAGAGGCCTGTGTCACAGAAGTTTTGAGTTTCTCCAGGCAGCCTGGGAGAGAGTGTAAGGGGATGAGAAGCTGGGGAAGAGGGCAAGGCATGGGGAGAAAGGAGGACATCCTTTGAAGGAGGAGGCCTGGGGAACCGTAGGAGCCTGACGACTCAGGTGAGACAAGGCTGATGAGAAGTTCCTGAAGTCATGATGGTGACCTTTAGACTTGCAGAACCTAAGCCAATGGCGAAGTCATGCACAGCACTCAGTCACCCTCCTCCACTGACAGCTCAGTGACGGGCCTGCCATGCTTCCAGCATTGCATTCTCAGGAATGACACTTGGGAGGTGAAGGAGAGGTGCTTAGGGGGCCCAGTGGGTGGGAGAATGGATAGTAGCCTCAGAGATAGGAGCTCCAGTCAGGAGCCAGCACTGTGGAAAAGCAGGACGAATTCAGGAGAAACTTAAGCCCCCTAAAACTCTAAAATGGGGAAGAATTCCCTGCACTCTCTGATTGTGTGGGTTGGAACCTGAAGCCATTTTATCTGAGTATTAAAGGAAAGAGACTTTGCGCCTGGGGCAGGCAGTCACTTGGTGACACTCCCGTAGCTGAGGTTCTCCGTGCCTCTAAGCCTGGGTGGCTTGCTCCCTGTTCTTCCCGGTCTGTACAGGCTGGACCATTCCACCCAGAGTTAAGAGGCTTTGAGTTCAAAATCCTGGTCCAAGGCTGGGTGAGGTGGCTCAAGCCTGTAATCCCAGCAGTTTGGGAGGCCAAGACAGGCAGATCACCTGAGGTCAGGAGTTCAAGACCAGCCTGGCTAACATGGTGAATTCCGTCTCTACAAAAATTAGCCAGGCATGGTGGCAGGTGCCTGTAATCCCAGTTACTCAGGAGGCTGAGGTGGGAGAATCACTTGAACCCAGGAGGTGGAGGTTGAAGAGAGCTGAGATAGCACTGCTGTACTCCAGCCTGGGCAAGAGACTCCATCTCAAAAACAGCAACAACAAAAAACCCCAAATCCTGGTCCAGGGTCCCAAACCTTTTTCTTTTTTTCTTAATTTTACATTTATTTAAGAGCCAAGTGCACATACCCAAACCTTTTGATCACAAACCCCTAACAATCAACAACAGTTTATTTTAAAAAATTTTAATTTAGTTATTTAAAAAAATGAATCCTTATTTATAAATTCTATAAAGTGCTCTTATACTAACACAAATAAAAAACAGAAATGAGAAAAGACAGAAGTAAAAACAGAAGACCTGATATTCTTCCTAAGCCTCAAATGACACCCTACTTCGGAAATCACTGACCTAGCTTTAAGCATGTACAGAGCTGGGTTGGCCAAGGGACTTGGAGGGCCTGTGTATCCACACATGTGTGTGTGTGTGTGTGTGTGTGCATGAGTGTGTGTGCTAACTCAGGGATGGAGGTGCTGTGAGATTTGGGAAACTTGGGACATGACGAGGGTTTGGGGGGTTTCCTTAAGTGGTGAGGGTTCGGGCTGAGCTTGCAACAGAGCCCTGAATGAGGAGGGGGATGTGACTATGTGGTAGCTGGGCTGGATCTTAAGCATCTGGCAGTGGGAGAGGCTTACAAGACCCTTGTACCCCAGCTTGGCTGCATGAGGCTGGGAGCCCTTCACCTTCAGAATGATCCCATTCTGTCTCCGACTAGTCCCCACCCTTTGCCTCCTTAGATCATGAGCTTAACTATAGTGACAGACAAAGAGATGGAGCCAGGCCCTGACCCATCTCTCCCCAGGGACAGGGAAGGAGTCACTAATACTGACCACTACTGCAGGGGAATTCAGTTTGACATGGATGACCGGAGTAATATAATTATTTCACCTGCTTGCTGTAGAACAAATTCATATTCACCACCCAAGTATGAAAGGGTTATGGCAGCAGAGAGGTTATTAGAAATGATTTCCAACTGGGAGCAACTAGGTGAGTGGGATTAGGGAAAATTACTTAAATATCCCCCTCCAGGCCTTGGCTGAAGTTGACTCTGTCCTCATCTCCCCTCCCTGCCTCGAGGCCCCAACCCCTGCCTGTGTCTCCGGGTCTAATACTCCTCAGCTATCCTCTGGGTGCAGGCTGACTCCAAGCCTTGTAAACCACCCAGGACTGCTAAACAAGTCCTATAATTAGAAGCCAGGTTGCATTAACGAAGTGAAAAATGTAACATTACCATCTGTTTGTTCACTGGATGCTCAGCTCATGTCCCATGATCCACAGGAGTTGTGACCTTGGGTTTCCAAGAAGCCTTAATAAGGTAATGTTTATAGGACTCTTAACTTTACAGCTCTGCTGGAGTACAACTCTGTGAAATGAGGACAAGCCATAATTCCAGGAGATCCCCCTCCTCCGCCTTCCCAGTGCTAAAGAATGTTGTCCCTTTCTGTAGTACACGGAAAGCCCCAAGACTGGGATTAAAGGAAGTAAATTCTAGTCCCAACTCCGACACTCGATTGCTGTGTGACACTCTGTTGATCTCTTTCCCTCTCTGGACTTCTGTTTGTCCATCTGTAAAAGAGAGGAGATGATGGGTCTTATTCTAAAAGTTCCCTCCAATTCTGAAATTCTACTTTGATTTCTCTGTCTCTCTGCCATTGAGTTTTATATCAAGCAAAGATTCTTTTCCAAATTTGATCTTCCTTCTTTGGACTTCTCAAAAAGACTTGGTAATGAAAGTTGAACTGGATGAATTTAGTTTAGGGTTAGCAAGACACACAGACCTTTTTCTGCCTCAGCTTTGAATCTTTCTGATAGGATAAAAATGCATAAAAAATAATATGACAGTGACTATTAGGAAGAGACAGTTCCTTAACTCTTCAAAGAAATTAAATTGGTTAATGCGAAGAACAATGGAAAGAATCAGGGTTGTTCTCTCTAGAGATGGTAGCCCCAATTAAGTGAACAGAATATTCTGCCAACTTCCTATCAGCTGACATTTACTGAGTTCTTCCTGTGAACCAGATTTTATGTTATGAGCTTACACCCATCCTCTCAGTTAATCTTATAGCAAACCTGTGAAGATGGTGCTTTCTCATTGTCCTCATTTAACAGATGAGAAACTGGCAATTAAAGAGATGCATTTGCTCCAAGGAATTATGTGGTTGGAGCAGAGACGCCAACCTGATTTTGGACCTCTGCAGATCTGTTGTCTACAAACCTCTGACTCTGTTATGGCACTTGTGGAAGCAAGTGTTGTGATGAAGCTTCCATCACCATGTCCCTGCATGATTCTGATGAGCACAGCATGCTCTGCTAGCCTGCACAGGCTATGTAGCATAGGTGATAAGGACACCTTTGCTGGGCTGAGCTCCTAGATTTGGGGGTTGCTTGCTACTGCAGTGCAACTTTGTCTATACTGACTGATACTGCTTGCCATGGGGCAGAGGGAACAGTTTTGCTCTGTATATTCACAAACAGCCAGTTTGCAGTCAGCAGATGGAAGGAGCAGGGAGATAGACATTTAAAACAACTAATAAAAGACTGAGGAGCACATAGTGAGAGTCTCATTGAGAAGCCAGCACAATGATCCTGATGGTCCTGTTGAGCTTGAGAGTCTAAGATATGAACTAAAAAAATGAGAAGATTTGTGGGCGTGGTGGCTCACACTTGTAATCCAAGCACTTTGGTGGCCAAGGCGGTGGATCACCTGAGGTCGGAAGTTCAAGACCAGCCTGACCAACATGGTGAGACCTCATCTTTAAAAATAATAATAATAATAAAATAAGAAGATTTGTAGGTGATTCTGGAATGCCAGAGTCAGAGCTAGCTCTGTGGTTGAGATAACAGGATAGAATACAAGGGAATCCCAATATGAAAGATAAGAATTTATGAACATAGCCATGTGCTGGCCAGACTGAAGGGCCAAACAATCCTAGGTTTTGTTTGTTTGTTTGTTTTGAGAGTCTCGCTCTGTCACCCAGGCTGGAGTGCAGTGGCACAATCTTGGTTCACTGCAATCTCTGCCTCCTGGGTTCAAGCGAAACTCCTGCCTCAGCCTCCCGAGTAATTCCTAGGTTTTTCTAAGACCACACTACTGGGGAGAGAATGATCAGGGTCAGCTTGATCCCTGAATTCTCTCCAGAGCTGACTCAGAAAACTTATCCCTATGGCACGGAGCCCTCTCACCAGACACATTTCTCTCCAACGTAGATTTGTCCATAAAGCACAGCTGACCATGGCAGAAATAATTTGGATAGCTTTTGGTGCTCTGTGTCCACTGCCTAATGACAGGCACCCACCTCTAACCGCTGCTGGTTCCACTGCTCATTAAGTTTCCCTAAGCTGGGGCAAAGGTTAGGGTAGCTGATGATTAAAAGGACCTCAGGGGCCCAAATTTTGTCCCAAGCTCTGTCCCTCTTCTCTTCACTGTCTGGCCATGGGCAGGTTACTTCTTTTCCCTGGGCCTCAATTTCTTCTTCTGTAAAATATTTATATTCACATGTTGATCCAGGAAGTAAATAAAGTCATGAATGTAAAAGCGTTCTTTTTCTTTCCTTTTTTTTTTTGTTTTTGGAGACAGGGTCTTGCTTTGTCACCCAGGCTGGAGTGCTGTGGTGTGATCTCGGCTCACTGCAGCCTTGACCTACCGGGATCAAGTGATCCTCTTCCCTCAGCCTCCTGAGTAGCTGGGACTACAGATGCATGCCACCACACATGGTTAATTTTTAATTTATTTTTTGTAGAGTCGAGGATCTCACTATGTTGACAGAGCCAGTCTTGAACTCCTGACCTCAAGCAATTCTCTTGCCTCAGCCTCTCAAAGTGTTGAAATTCCAGGCATAAGCCATGGTGCCTGGCCTAAAATTGTTTTTCAAAGTATAGAGTGCTTCAGGGGTATCCCTCTTACTGCCATGCAATTGTCATCAGCATGTGGGTCTTTGGCTGGACACCTTCCATCTCCCCCACAGCCAGAAACCTTGAAGCTGCCTTCTCACATTAGAGCAATTACCGAAGCTCCTTTCCTGGGAACCAGACTTTGCAAATGGTCAGATTCCACACTAGCCATTTCTTCCTCTTTCCTCGCAATATTTATGAGAACTGACCTTCCAATGGAAATTTGGCAAGATTTCACATTCTGGAGACATCATACCTTCCTCCACATGCCCCGAGGGCTGAGGTCATGGGCTTCCCAGAAGATCCAACAGTTCCCATGGCTGCAGGAGGTGCACAGGACCGAGAGGAGAGGGGCCCAGCAAGAGCCCCTGAGCTGTGGGCTGGTCCTAAAATATCCATATTGTTAGATTCCCCATCCTGCATTAGACATAAGTTCAGGAATAGGCTGGGCCCAGTGGCTCATATCTGTAATCCCAGCACTTTGGGAGGCCGAGGCAGGTATCACTTGAGGCTGGGAGTTCGAGACCAGCCTGGCCAACATGGTGAAATCCTATCTGTACTAAAAATTCAAAAATTAGCCAGGGATGGTGGTGCATGCCTATAACCTCAGCTACTCGGAAGACTGAGGCATGAGAATCGCTTGAACCCGGAAGGCAGAGGTTGTAGTGAGCCAAGATTGCACCACTGTGCACTCCAGTCTGGGTGACACAGGGAGACTGTCTCAAAAAAAAAAAAAAAAAAAAAGCTCGGGAGCTGTTTTAGTTGTTCACCACTATGTCTCCAGAGCCTGGGGCATAGTAGGTGTTCAATATGTATTTGTTAAATGAATGGAATGAACCCTCCTCAAGAACTCTCAAAGGCTCTTCATTGACCATAGGTTAATTCCTTGAAGGTCGCAGCTCACAGAAACTTACAGAACGGCCTAAGCCAGATATTTAAACCTCCACCAGAAGCGGCTTCTCAACAATGCCTCCTAACAGTTCAGGCCACATAGACAAGCTTCTGCCGGGAGGCCAGGGTGGGGATTCACTGCAGCCCTAAAAGCCTGTGAGTTTTCTGGGAGTCAGGAGGATGAGGACAGAGGCCTTGGCTATGGCCATCAAAGGTGATGTGATGTGTCTCAGAGTTGCTGCCCGTGCCCTAAGTGTTGTGTTGTGTGTCGCTCTCAGGACATTTCTCTGCTAATCCTGCCCTAATCGCAGCTGGCCCTGCTCCCCAAGCCAGGTGCTCAGAGCCACGTCTGTAAGGCTGCTGTCTGCGAGCAGCTCCTACCTAATGGCTCTTAAAATGATAACAAAACACACACATACAAGATGCCGCCCACAAATTCACACTCACACAATACAACAAAGCAACCACAATAAAAACAGCACTCTCTGACCCAGTAACAGAAGCCAATATGCAAGGCAGACTTTGACAAGTACCTAAAATATCCATATTGTTAGAGTCCCCATCCTGCATTAGACATAAGTTCAGGAATAGGCTGGGCCCAGCTCGGTTTTGAGCTTAATGTTTGGGGTGCAGGCCTTTGAACCCAACCTGCAAAAGAAGCCCTTTCTGCCCCACCCACAAGCCCCCAGGACTCCTCTCCCTACATAGCCGCTGGGAGAGGTCCGCTCTTTGCTTCTCACGTCCCCACAGCTGTGGCCTCTTCCTCTGCCAGGAGCGGCTCTGGGGGGCTGAAGGGGACATTTCTTGTTCTGTCCCTGCTTCCTGCTTCTGCTGGGGGCAGGGATGGGGCCTTCCACCCAAAACAGACCCATACCCACCCAGCCAGAGGAGGGGCTGACAGCTTTGGGGAGAAAAGTCAGAATTCTGGAGCTTGTGAATCCAGACGTCCTATAAACTCTGAGCAGAGAATAAACATCCCCCGGGACTGAGGGGAGGACAGTCCAGTGGGCAGGGGGCCCGGCGCCTCTGTCTGCCCTGGGGACAGGCTGTTTATTCTATGTCCCCCACAGGCTCTCTGCACTCCTTCCTGTCCCAGGTCTGGGTGAGTCACAGCAGGCCTGACAGCCCCACATGGGGGCCTGAGGCCTTGGACATCAGATCTGGACCTCTCAAGGCTGGAAGGGAACTTTAAAAGCTCAAACAACCAGCTGGGTGTAGTGGCTCACATCTGTCATCCCAGCACTTTGTGAGGCTGAGGTGGGCAGATCACAAGGTCAGGAGTTCAAGATCAGCCTGACCAACATGGTGAAACTGTTTTTACTAAAAATACAAAAATTAGCTGGACATGGTGGCACACACCTATAGTCCAGCCACTCTGGAGGCTGAGGCAGGAGAAATGCTTTTCCGGGACTGGGAGGTGGAGGTTGCAGTGAGCTGAGATCACGGCACTGCATTCCAGCCTGGGCTATAGAGCAAGACTCCATCATAAAAAAAAAAAAAAAAAAAAGCTCAACAACCCCTTCACCCCACAACACACACCTGGGCCACTCCTACCCCTTCCTCTTCTAGAACCTCGTGGCTGGTCTTCTGGTCTCTGCTGATAGAGAGATCACTCTGTTCCAGGGCAGTCCATTTTGTTTCTGGGACTCTCTGGCAGTTAGAAAGTGCTAGAATCGAGCTCCCTGACTAGAATTGTTCTGTGCCACCTGATTGGGAAGAACTAAGAGCAATGTATACAACAAAATAATAGCAGGACCATTTTTTGTGCCAGGCACTTGCCACACATAATCTTGTTAAACCCCCCACCTCCCTTTCAAGGACATAGGCTCAGGGAGGATAGGTCACTTGCCTAAGGTGACTTAGCTGCTACATGGCAGGGATGAGGTTCAGGGCACTCTGGTTCAAAGTCTGTGCTTTAAATATTAATCTATACTGGCTCTTCATAATCAAAAATCGTAAGTAGCACATACATCCACAAAAACACTATGCCACAAACTCAGGCACATATACACTAAACCAGGTTACAAACATCAGCCCGAACTTGTCAAATATTAAGTACCGTGATGTGCCAGGCAAACAACAATTTTAATGATTAATGCATTTGAACAACCCCGTGAGGAAACGGAGGCCCACTGAAGTGAGGGTGGTGGACATGACCATATCATAAGGGGCAGGGCAAATGTCCAGACACCATTGCCTGAAGTCTGCTGTCTTTTCCTCACAGGAGGAGGACTTCTGCAAAATCAAAAAGAAAGCTTTTATAATTATAATTAGTTTCAACAACTAGACTTTTAGAAGATAGACTGTGTATCTTTGGAGAGAAATGATATCCCTAGATTGATGGTACCCAGCAAAGGCACTTAGAAAGGTTCCCAATTTGGTAGGGGCTGGATAAGAGATCCCCTACCTCTGATGGTCTATGGAAGGTGAGTGCTAACAAAAGACTAGGTACAGCGTGGAGTCAATCTGCAACCCAGAAACACAAACTTGGTGTTTGGTTTCCTTCCTTCATTCCTCCCTTCCTTCCTCTCTCCCTCCCTCCCTCTCTCCCTCTCTCCCCCTCCCTCCCTCCCTCTCTCCCTCCCTCCCTCTCTCCCCCTCCCTCCCTCCCTCTCTCTCTCCCCCTTCCTCCCTCCCTCCCTCTCTCCCCCTCCCTCCCTCCCTCCCTTTCTCTCCCTCCCTTCTTCCTTCCTTCCTTCCTTCCTTCCTTTGTGTTTTTTAATTAGAGGCAGGGTTTCACCATGTTGGTCAGGCAGGTCTTGAACTCCTGACCTCATGATCCGCCCACCTCAGCCTCCCAAAGTGCTGGGATTACAGGCATGAGCCACTGCACCTGGCTTAAAACTTGGTGTTTTCAAGGCTGGATGCTGGGCAGAAGAGAGGCCTAGCCGACCTAGTCACCAGTGAACAAGACCACCTCTTGGGGTCCTACCCTAACTCACATTTCCTTGACTTCTCCCTGTGGGGAGAAGACATTGACACCTGGGCAGAGGGTCATGTCAACGTGGCAGCCCCTCTGCACATCCCAGGGGCCGCCCATTCACCCAGGCCTTTCCCTTTTTTGAGAACTGGGAGCTTGCTGGCTGGGGCTGTTCCCACCAACAATGTTCCCGTCCAGGGAGCTTAAAATAGCCCCTCTTGGCTGGGGCTCTGGAGTGAGCAGTGAGGCAAGCATTTGTGCAAATATGGGCCTAGGAGAAGGACTCCTACCAGGGAGGGAGGGGAGGGCAGTGTGGCAGGAGAGCCAGGACCTCCCGAGGGGGCTACACCCTCCTGGCCACAGCCAGCAAAGGCACCAGCTAGCCTCTTCCCACCTTCCCTGACTTTACTGGGTCCACTTGGGCAAGTTCTTAGACCAAATCCTTCAGGTCCGCCTGGCCTCGCCAACACTCTAGGGTGGGCCCACTGGAAATAGGCACCTTTGCATTCTTCTGCTGGTTCTAGCCTTGTCCACACTTCGTAATGCCCTTCACCTAGGAACACACCAGAAGCATCCCCGAAGGCCCAACTCAAAACTCACTTTAACTGAAGGAATGACAGTTACAGCTAGCATTAATGGGGTGCTTACTTCTGCCAGGCACTGTGCTAAGTGCTTTAACATGCATTATCTCATTTGATCCTCACAATAATCCACTGAGAGCCAAGTTATTATTATCTTCACTTTGCAGAAGAAACAAAAGCTCAGAGAAGTCCATTAATGTTCCCAAGATGACACAGCTGTGAAGGGGCAGGGCCGGGATTGAAACTCAGGTCAGCCTATCATCTGTGGAGCCTGACCTCTGCCTCCGAGCTGTATTTCCTTCTCCAGGTCCCACTGCCCTGGCCTCCTACTCTGTCCCAGCATGGCCTCCCTATATTACACTCACTTTGATTCAATGTATCAATATTTTAGTTCATGCCAGGAATGCCGCTAGGTGCCACACAAGCACCCTGGGAGCTCTCGGATCCCACTGATGATTTGGGTTTGGGCGTGGGTTTAGTGAGCACCCGAACCTGCCGGGTCTAGGTTGCTTGAGGCTGTGGGGCAAGGCTGAGGCCATCACAGACCGTGCTGAATGACCAGCTGACCAACTGGACATTCCCCCTTCACCCCTGGCTGCTGTGCTCCTCTCCTTGCCCTACTGCAGGGAGCAGCATGTGCAGGAGTCAGACAAACTTGCTGTGAATCTTCTGTGACTTTGGGCAAGTGAACAACCACTCGGAGCCTCAGTTTCCCCATCTGTAATTCAGAATAAAACTAGGATCTCACCCAGTGTTATTGGGAGGGTTTCATGAAGGATTTAGCTTAGGGCCTGGCAGTCAGTAAGTGGATATTAAGCAGCAGCTATTATTGTTACTAACTGTTATTTTCTGTGAATTAAGGTGTTCAGGTGCCAAATGCCTGGGATCTGGCACACAGCAGGTGCTCAAAGTAACGGCAATCACTCACTCAGCAGACAGAAGCCCCAACCAGACACCTGGCTGGCTGTGGCATTCCTGCTATTATGTGTCTTAGGCTCTGGTCCCCATCAACAGTAGGGTCACTATGGAAGCCAGGTACAAGCGCAGGGCCCCACCCACTCACCCCATCCCCTGATTCTCAGCTCCCGGCCTCTCCTGGGGAAAGAGGTGGCGGAGACCTCAGAGTCTGCACATTTTTCATGGTTGGCTGGCTTTCTCGTGGCGCCACCTGGTGGTGAGTGCAGCACTGCCCCTGGCGGGGCCCGCATAGAGGGCTCTGAGCGAGACCGCGCCACCCACTGCCCCTCCCCCTCTAGCCCATCAGCCCAGTCCTTCATTCACGCGTGCTGACCACCTTCTGCGTGAAAAGACCCAAGGACCCCAGCCTCGCTTGTGGGGTTGGAGTCCCGAAAGCCCAGTTCCTGCGCCTCCCTTTCAGGCCTGGCACTGTGTCCTGGGGCTGGGTCCCACAAGCCTGCCTGGGTGAACACTCAGAACATCAAGAAGGGCAGATGACCCTCCAGGGGTTTCTAAAAACCAAGGCCGGAAGAAGGTGCCTCCCTCCTGGTCTCAGATGGCCCAGGAATGGGAAACCCAATGACCGTTGCTGGCTCCATGCCGGAATCCTCAAAGCACCTGCCTGGGGACCCCAAAGCTCCCATCCCCACTGTGAGGGATCTGGGGCCCCCCAAAACACTGGCCTGGTTCTCTGGCCCCTGCCAGACCAGCAAGGAGGCCCAGCCTGGCCCAGAGCTGTTTGTATAAAGTCTGAGGGAAGAGCAATGAATGACTTAGGAGATGGAGTTCTGCTCCCAGCTTTGGCACAAACGTATTGTGTAAACCGGGGTAGGACCCTCCCTTACCCAAGTCTCCTGTAGTAAAACGGATGGGAGGAGGAGGCCCGATGATGGGTGAGGACCTGTGTAGCTCCCAGAATGAGCTTGTGCTAAGATGCAGAGTTCTGTGCCGCTACTTCAGCATCTCTGGGGCTTAGACCCTGAAATCTAAAATAGCAGCACTGCAGCCGGAGCTGGGGACGCTGACCAGTCAGTCCTGGCCTGGGGAGGCAGAAGTGAGGGGTGCATATTGCCAGCAGGTAAGAAGGATGTGGTAGTTTCAGGGGTCCTCCAGATACCAGTATCCATCTTTTAGTTTCTCACTGTTCTGTGCATAGGGGAGGTTCGCCCCAGCTGCGTGTCTGTGGGACCCCACTGCTAGCAGCAGCAGAGCGAGTGCAGAGAGCCAGTACAGAACCCAGACAGGCCGCCCAGGCTGGTGGGGGCGGGGCCCTTGTTGCCTGAGGAGGTATTTTCAGAGTCCCCCTCCCTCTGGAGTTTCCAAAGAGAGAATAGAGCCCTGTCTAGTATTTGACCAAATATGGTGGCATCTCTCATGCTCGAGACCCAGCCAGCGTCTCAGTTATGCTGTGGAAGCGTGCCCCGGACAGATTAATCTTGTGACATTCAGGAGAGCCTCTCAACCTGCGTTCTTCCCCTCGGACGATTCCTGTAAATGGCCAAGACCAGCCCTCAGTCTGACAAGGCCGTCCTCAGTGTCTGTTCACAATGCTCCTCCTTTGCCCTCCTCATACTCCCTCCCGCCATTCCTACCTCCCTGGGTGGATTTGCCCGCTCACATTGGGCTGGGCTGTTCGCTTGAGGTGAGAGACATTGGCCAGAGGAGCTGGTCAGATGAGCATGATTCCAGGACCTTTGGGCCCTGGGGTCATCTGATCTCACAAACTTGTGGCCTGAGTCTTGGAGGCCTAGACCTCTCTCAGCAGCCGTGAGGGTGGGCCTGAGGGGGTGGAAGGGAGAGTCAGTAGAGTAATGAGAACTGTGCTAGCTCTAATGCTAATTAGAGTAACTAACGTTTATAATAATCATTATACAATTATTTTATAGTAATTTCTGTAATAAACAACTAAGTGTTTATTGAGCACTTACTATGTGCCAGGTACTGTTGCCAGCTCTTTAACATGGGTTATTTCCCTTCTTCCTTACAGTAGCCTCAAGAGGGTGCCATGATTCTTCCCACTCTAGAGATGAGGGAATTGAGGCTCAGAAAGATTTCAGGAGGGAATGGACCAGGCCACAGTCTATTTCTGAGTACAGCCACCTATTTTGTGGAGGAGGGAACTGAGGCTGGGAGAGAATGAAGCTCACATGGAGCCACATAAGCTCTGAGAGTGGAGACCACCCCAGCAGGGAGAGTGCTGTGTCAGGAAGGCCAGAACAATCGGCCATAAGTCCTCATGGATCTGCAACTTGGCCTAAGTGAGAGCATACTGCGTCAGAAATATATTCACAGCAGGCTGAAGTTGTGCGGAAAACATCCCAAGAAAAACAACGTGGGGTGGTGGATAGAGCCCTGGATGGGGACCAGCTGGAAACAGCAGCTCTGACATCTCTAACTCACTGTTAATAGTCACAAGTCCTTTCCTCGCTCCAGCCTCAGTTTACCTGACTGTGATCTAGAAGGGTGGGGCTTTGGTCTCCTAGGGCTGCGGAACTCACCTGAGGCTGGCAGAGGCTGGAGTGCCTGAGGCTGTTTCTCTGGGAGATGGGGTGCCCGCTCCTGGCCAGCACCGTCTGAGAACATTTGTTCTCCTGACCAACTGACGGCCCATCCCTCCTCCACCTTCACCCCCTTGCCATCCCCAAAGCAAACGAAGCTGATTGTCTTAGCTGGCCCTGTGGGTGCTGGCTGGGCGGCAGGCCGCAGGCCACAGGCGGAGGTGCCACCGGCCAGAGCCCCACCAGACACACAGGGCATTGTCCCTTGGTCAACAGCCCCTGGGCACCTCAGCTCGGCTCCTGGCCTGCCCCCACCCTCCTCACCGCCTGCCACTGCGCTAGGCTCAGCCAGCTGGGGGCCCAAGGCTCCCAGCTGATGACGAGCCCACCCACTCACTCCCCCAGCGGCCCCCAGTTGAGCTATAATTGCTTCACTCCATCCTGTTGCTGCCATTCTCTCGGCGGCATCTGGGGTTCCAGGCGGGCAGCAGCTGCAGGCTGACCTTGTAGCTTGGCGGAATGGACTGGCCTCACAACCTGGTACGTGGCGCTTCCCCGCTGCACCCCCACCCCTTTTTAGAGCCCAAATATGTCAGTTTTTCTTTCCTATTGATTAATGGCTGCCTCTGTTTGGTTTGGAATCTGCAGAGGCGACGTCTCTGTCTTCTCCCCCAAGACTAGAAAGAAACAGAGACTGGTCTCAGAGCCTGCAGCCGTGGGCAGCAGCACAGGCTCCTGAACTGGGCTCAGCTGGGGCACACTGAAGCCTTTTCAGACCGGAGGTGTCTGGGGAGGTCCCGGCAAACTCAGTCAGCGGGGTTTTTCCAAAGAGACCTGGCCTCGTGGTCCCGGCTATATGACCTTGGGCAAGTCCTTCTGTTTCTCAGTGTCCCATCTGGAGATGGGACTTTGAGGGAGAGGGCTTTGATTCTATTCTAGGTTTCTCCAAGTGGAGAGCCACAGTTTAAGAATGCCCTGTGAGAAATTCCGATGAGAGAGCCTGTTGTTAGGGAGACATTTTTTTCTGCACTAGAATCTAGGACCAAAAAGGAAGAATTTAGCGACTTGAATCTCTGTTGCAGATTTTGTGCCAGCAAACACCTCTGCCAAGAGGGGCTCTGCTGAAGCTTGTTTTCTAGGGTCAAGACTTGTAGGATAACCTGGATAAAGCAGGCATGGGCCATGGGGCTGTGTGGCTGTGGGGTGAGGCATAGAGGGAACGCATGGAGCCCATCTCAATGCAAGAGGAGTCAGTGATGCCTCCATCCTGGGACCTCTTCCCCACACGTAGGCCCTGGCCCTTCTCGCTCTGGATTCCTGAGGAGTCTGGGTTCTCCCAGGCCTGAGTCCTCTCTCTTGTGAGCCAAAGCTTTTCCTGATGCTCTTGGTGCTGGGAGGGAGAAGTGGATGGCAATGAGTATGTGTGTGTGTGAGGAGGGCTTGGGGGATGGTTGGAAGAGAGAAAGTTCAGGGTGGAGGGTAGTGCAGGTGGACAGGGCGCCCACAACTTAACTCACAAAACGAGACTTGGCTCTCCCACCTTTAGCCCACAACTTGCCCATCTCCCCAACTTCATGTCATGCCCTTTTCCTCCCGCCCACTCTTAATCAACATTCCATTCAGCAAAGTTCTTAACCAGTTCCAACCTCCTCTCTCATCTTCCCCCGCCCCTCCTACACCTGTAAGACTTCAACTCCTTCAGCCCATGCCTGCCACGCCTCATCTGACATGTCCCTTCCCCAGAAAAGTTTTCTAGGCCATTGTCGCGGCACAGGTAAGCAGGAGGCCCCATTCTTCTCCAGCCACACCCTGAACAGGGCCATCCTGGATTTGTTGCTAGTGAGACTTGGGTATTTGTCTTCTTGTTCACTGTTTTCCTTCTCAGACATAAATGACAGAAGGGCAGCGATGGGGACAGTCAATCATTTACTCAGTGAGTGTCCACTGAATGTACCATGCAGACACGGGGGATATGACAGTGTATGGAAACCGACACATGCCCCCACAGAGTCCATGCTGAGTTGGGGACAGACACATAAAAGAATTGTACATACAAACCGTAAGACTGAAGTCATGCAAGAGGCATGCGGGTTATGAGAGCCTAAAAAAGTCCAGAGGCATCCCTACGGACATGGCACTAGAGCTGATGCATGAGGGCTGGGAAGGGGTCCAGGAGGCAAAGAGGCAGAACGCTGCAGGCAGAGGCCTGTGCAAAGTCCCTGTGGCAGGAGGGAGCATGCTGAGAGAAAGATTGAGGGAAGACCAGAGGCTGGAGCACACATGAGAGAGGAATAAGGGGGTAATTTGAGGAAGGAGAGCTGGGGGATGGTGGGCTGTGTCAGACCTGAGCCTGGGAGACCCCTAAGGACAATGAGAAAGAACCATGGACCTCAAGTCTTGGCCTAGAAAAAGACTTGACTCTCCCACCTTTGACCTTGGCTTTCCTCCCCAGCTGCTCCTTCTTGTCATTTCCATCTTCCTGGGGCTGAGCCAGCCCAGGAGCCCCAAAGGCAAGAGAAAGGGGCAAGGGCGGTCTGGGCCCCTGGCCCCTGGCCCTCACCAGGTGCCACTGGACCTGGTGTCACGGGCGAAGCCGTACGCCCGCATGGAGGAGTATGAGAGGAACCTCGAGGAGATGGTGGCCCAGCTGAGGAACAGCTCAGAGCTGGCCAAGAGGAAGTGTGAGGTCAACTTGCAGCTGTGGATGTCCAACAAGAGGAGCCTGTCTCCCTGGGGCTACAGGTAGGCTGGGCAGTGGTGACAAGCTGTCTTTGGGGGGTGGGGGCCTTTCCCACACCTCAGCCATTGTAATAGTTAAGATCTTGGACTCAAAGGTCTGGGTGCTTGGGTTCGGATCCTAGCTCTGCCTCTTACTAGCCTTTGAGACTTTGGGCAAATGGATTAGCCTTTCTGAGCCTCAGTTTCCTCAATGTAAATGGAGGCAATAGTAGTACCTACTTCAGAGACTTGTTAAATGAGATACCCATGTGGACAACTGCCCTTATTGTTCTTGCAGTCTCCACAGAGGTGCCTGCAAGGCTTTCCCCAGATGTCACCTCCTCCGCTCTGTGGGTCTCATATGCCCTTCTCAGATATGGTGCTTCTGTGCAGTGTTACCGTTTGTCTCTCACACTGGGCCTGGGCCTTCCCAGTGCCTGTATCAGAATCACCTAGGGATTCCCATGTCCCATCAAAACCTCCAGCGGCAAGGCCCAGGAAGTGCTGTTTCCTATAGCTCCACGTGATCAGGACGCGCAGCAGGCTGTGATTTGGGAATCAAGACCCGCTGCCCTGGATGACTACGGCAGCAGCGTCCTCCCTTGGTTGTAGCTCTGCTTTCTCGCTCAGTGCCTGACCCACAGAAAGGACCAAAGATGAAGGAATGGGCTGACCCTGAGGTCCTCACTCACAAACCCAGGCCAGAGATTTTTCAGGCACACGACATATACCCTGAGACTCTAGAATAGCACTATTCACCAGGACTTTCTGTGATGATGTAAAGTCCAGTGTGGTAGCCACGAGCCTCATGTGGCTACTGAGCTCTTGACATGTGGCTATGTGACTGAGGGATTAACTTTGATTAAATTTTTCAATTTTTTGCTTGAGACAGTGTCTCACTCTGTCACCCAGGCTGGAGTACAGTGGCATGGTTTCGGCTCACTGCAGCCTCTGCCTCCTGGGCTCAAGCAATCTTTCCACCTCAGCCTCCCAAGCAGCTGGGACCACAGGCATGCATCACCATACCTGGCTAATTTTTTTTTTTTTTTTTTTTTTGGAGAGACAGGATCTCACTATGTTGCCCAGGCTGGTCTCATACTCCTAAGCTCAAGCAATCCACTGGCCTCAGTCTCCCAAAGTGCTAGGATTATAGGGGTGAGCCACCATACTCAGCCTGATTAATTTAAATTGAAGTTGACACATGAAGCTAGTGGCTACTGCATTGGACGATGCAGCTCCCGAATGTGACCATTGGAAAGGTTGGTAAAGATCCTCCAGAGTGGAGCTTTTCACACTTGACTGTGCCCATGAATCACTGAGGGATCTGATAAAAATGTAGCTTCAGATTTAGGAGGTTCTGCATTTCTAGTGAGCTCCTAAGCATAAGGTGATACTAAAGCTGCATGTCCACAGGTCCAGCTCACCCACTTCCTTGTCCCCTATTTAGCAGATGGGGAAACTGAGGTGCAGAGAAGGAGAGGTCACAAAGCAAGTCCCTGTATGGGAGGCTCCATGAGAGCACTAGGAACTTGTCTGCTTTGTTCATCAATGAACACCTAAAGTCTGGGACAGAACTGCTCACATGGTGAGCATGTAAGTGTTGAATGAATGGAGATTAAGTCAGAATAGAACCCAGACCTCCTGACTTCTTTGCCAGTGGAAATTAGGCATCAATAAAACTAATCCACCTTTTATTTCCGTGGATTAAGTTTCCCAACAGTATAAACACAGTGGGAGCGGGGCAGGCAGAGGGAAGCCCAAAGCTACTCTACATCCCCGTGATGCAACCTAGTACTGTGATGACGTCCACAAAAGAAGGAAGCCGTGTGACTGGTCACCTTGAAGCTGGGTAACCTTGGGGCTCTCGATTTGCCTTCCATGATCTTCAGCATCCTCCTGTGGAACACGGAGTTGATTACTGCCTTTCCTCCAGCCCAACAGTCTTGCTGTAGGAATTAAAACTCCGATTAGGAAAGGCAGGGGTGTGGAGTATGGGTGCTGACTGGCTGTTTCCCGATCACCTTCCACTCTGCTCTTTCTCCTGCTCCCCGCAGCATCAACCACGACCCCAGCCGTATCCCTGCGGACCTGCCGGAGGCACGGTGCCTGTGTCTGGGCTGTGTGAACCCCTTCACCATGCAGGAGGACCGCAGTATGGTGAGCGTGCCAGTGTTCAGCCAGGTGCCAGTGCGCCGCCGCCTCTGCCCGCCACCGCCCCGCACAGGGCCCTGCCGCCAGCGCGCGGTCATGGAGACCATCGCCGTGGGATGCACCTGCATCTTCTGAACCACCTGGCCCAGAAGCTGGGCCAGCAGCCCAACCCATCCTCCCTGCACTCTTGTGCCAAGAAAGGCCTATGAAAAGTAAATGCTGACTTTTGAAAGCAAGACTTTGGGTTTGCTTCTTGTGGCTTCGAAGTCAAAAACAGGGTCAGGGTAGGAGGTTCCTGGGAGGTAGATTTCAGATTAATATAAAGGGGGATTGTACATTACTCTGAGTTCTCCAACACTGAGATGGCCTATTAGACAATAATGTGTTCACTTCTACCACTTAGGGCTGTTATGTGTTTCCTTTATTTATTTTATTTTGAGACAAGGTCTCACTCTGTTGCCCAGGGTGGCCCAGTCACAGCTGGCCAGTCACAACTGGCCAGTCACAGTGGCCCAGTCACAGTTCACTGCAGCATCAACCTCCCCAGGCTCAAGTGATCCTCCCACCTCAGCCTCCCAAGTAGCTGGGACTATAGGCTTGTGCCACTACACCAAGCTAATTTTTGTATTTTTTGTAGATGCAGGGTTTCCCCCATGTTGCCCAGGCTGATCTTCAACTCCTGGGCCTCTCTGCAGATCAGACTTCTGCCCACCTCGGTCTCCCAAAGTGTTGGGATTACAGGTGTGAGCCACCACACCTGGCCCCTGTGTTTCCTTTAATTTGGGTTTATAAGTCTATGTTTCAGCCATGTTAATGTGGCTTGGTTGCTATAAACCAATACAGGAGTTAACAAGAGCTAATAACTCTACCCACTCAAGGGTGACTGGAAACAAGCTCTTTTGAAGTGGGGAGCTCCCCATCCCTGAAAGTGTCATGTTAAAACCAAGCCTCTCAAAGATATTATGGAGCAGACCCCTGCTCTGGTTGGAGCAGATGATCTAGAAAGTCTTTTTCAGCTCTGAGATTCTCTGCAGATCAGACTTAGACCCAAAGAAAGATCTCCAGGTTGCTGAAGAGCAGGTGTTTTTAACCTGGGATAGTGCGTCCCTGAAATTTTTATGCAAGTATGTACTTTTTCTGAGCTGAGGATTCCTGGGTTTGAACAGACACTCGTAAGTTGAGAAGTGTCAGTGTAGATCATTCTTTCTTCCAGCCCTGTCCAAAAGGGGATCTTATTCGATGGTTTGCTGCTATCAGTGATTCTCAAACTTTAGTGAGCATCAGAATCTCCTGGAGGGATTGTTAGAACAGCTTGCTGGAACCCGCATCTAGAGGTTCTGATTCAGGTGGAGGCTGATACTTTGCATTTTTTTGCAGTGTTTTCCTTGCATTTATAATATACAAATAGTTGTTTCCAGGTGATGGTGATGCTGCTGGTCTGGACACTGCACTTTGAGAACTACTGGCTTATATTAAGATACTTTGCTGATCAAAAATGGAAGCGTGCTGGGCGTGGTGGCTTACTCCTGTAATACCAGCACTTTGGGAAGCTGAAGCAGGGGGATTGCTTGAGCCTCAGGAATTTGAGACCAGCCTGGGAAACATGGCAAAACCTCATCTCTACAAAAAAATAGAAAAATTAGCCCAGCATAGTGGCACGCACCTGGAGTCCTAGCTGTTAGGGAGGCTGAGGTGGGAGGATCACTTGAGCCTAGGGAGGCTGCAGTGAGTCATGACTGCACCAGTGCACTCTACCCTGGATGATAGAGTAAGACTATGTAAAAGAAAAAAAAACAGAAAACAGTCGAAAGCGGCAGTGTGGACTGGTACCTGATGCGTCCTAAAGCCCGTGCTGACTCTTGTCCCCTGGATGCGACTCCCCTCTTCCCCCTTTATTCCCTAGCAATTCAATCCTCCCCCTGGGCCCTCTAACCCCTGCAGCAAATCCCAAATCAGCTGTTCTAGGGTCTAAAAATACCTTCCCTCCAGCAAGACAGCTGAGGGGCTCAGACTATTTTCTGAGGGTAAGAATAGCTAGCACTTTAGAGTTAATTTCAGTAAAAGGGCGAACGGCCCAGGACAGGAATACGTGGCTTGGCTGCTCTAACTTTAGTGCTTAAAGCAGTTTTAGCCCTGAATGTCTTAAGGGTCTAATTCATGAAAGGCCAGTGGTTAGGTATGTGCCTGCCTCGGGTGGTAAGTAACTTACCTTTTTTGGTATTGTTCTAGAGTGGATACTGGTTAAAATTACTCCAGGAAGCTTCGGCCTGGTTCCAGACACATGGAAAATAGACTTCCTGTGCTAGTGCATGCTGATCCCTTCAGCAGCCGCTTCTCCACCCTGGGGGCTGCTCTCCAGGTCTTCAGACTTCAGCCCCACATGAAGGGCCCACAGCTTCCAAGCCCTTTCTGTGGGGTAAGGGTGTGAAAGAACTGAGCTGTAGAAGGGTTGCTTGCAGTCCTGGGAGACCTTAGGTGCTCTGGGGCATAAGGGCTGGTGGGGAAACCCCCCATTGTGGTGAGAAGAGGGTGTTTTATTTCTACCCAAGCATCAGGAGCCCCCAGATGCTCCATAAACACCAGCTAGTTTCATACGGATGATGCCTTTTCCTCTTTCTGGGCTTTGGATTCCTCATCTGTGAAATGAATAGATGGGATCTGGGGATCTCCAGGGTCTTTCCCAGGCTTACCATCCTTTGACTTAGAAGCTTGGCCTTGGTGGCTGGGCTGGCCCCTGGCATAGCTCTGAGTCCCAGCTGGCTCCTCCCGGGCCCCCAGTTTAAAGGCAGCAGCAGGGAGCTCAAGTTCTTTGGAGAGATGGGTCTACACAGCACCCTGGAACTTCCTTTGGTCTGAATCTAAGTGTGTTTCATGTTTGCCTCCGCTAGTGAAAAGCTCGCACTCCATGAGACAGGGGCATCATCCCTCGCTCAGCGCTGCACCTCCAGCACCTGGCACAGTGTCCAGTGTGGATAGGGGTGCTGTGCTTGGTGAATGAGTGCATAGATGCCTCCAAAGGGAGCCCAAAATCTGCCTCCTGCCTTCCTCTATTTTGCCTTCACGGGTGGGTCAGAGAAAAGAATTCCTTATCAACCTCCCTGGTCCCCCGCTGCCAACCACCCACTCCGATTCTACCTTCTACAGCTGCCACTTAGCCCCCAAAGTCCTGAAATTTTGCTTGGGTCACCTGCTCCAGGAGGCAGAGTTCTCATGAAGGGTATTAAACATCTGCTACACTGCATCCTGGACTACCGAGGATGTGTGGCCCTTTTCTTGTTTCGTTTGGCTGTCTTTCCAAATGTTCTTTTCTCCCAGAGGTCTGTGAGCTCCTGGGGGCTTCTGTCCAGGCCTAAGAAGGCTGGGGTGGGCCCTGGGGCAAAGGCTTCCTGTTGGTTCTCATTTCTGGAATCTGTCCTTTCCTCCCTGCCTCCAAGGAATCAGGTTTGGGCTTGGGGAGGCAGGCAGTGTGGGCATTTTGGCTGGCTTTGGTTCTGAGCTGTTTGGGCCTACTCAGGTAAGGGAGGTTTCTGAAGGACATGGTCAGTTCCCATGCAGTCATGCATGGACGTGGGGCCAAAGCCCAGCCAGACTGAGGATCAAATGTAACTGCCTTGGTTTGTGTCTTCTGTGCACATATTCTTTGTAGGGATGCAAGGGTGGGGTGGTTATCAAGGATAAGTTTTGTATTGTCCAGTGCTGGGCCAATACCAATGATTAATTACACCATGACAGCACATGCCATCTTCATTTCAAACAGACCATGAAAAGATGCCATTACACACTTTGATTTCACTGGACTTGAGAGCCCCATCTGCATGTGGCTGACATTGTGGCTCTCTCCAATACGCTTTCCCCCTCTGACTTTGAGGTTTGGATGAGACCAATTCTGCTCCAGGGACAGGACCTGACTGCTCTAAGCCAATCTGGTTAATCTCACATCCTCCCTGCCCTGCATCATGGTTACTGGTCTTGTATCTGAATCCCAAGTCAATCATCATGCGGTATTCCCTGGGCCACAGGAATTGGTTCAGGGGTGGTCTGCTGGCCCAGAGCCCACAATTTGGTTCAGTGGTTATGAGAAAAGACCTCTTCCTGGGAGCTGTTGGCAGCCATCTTGGACCGTAAGAGAAATCGTGGAACTGTGAGATTGCACAGTGCTCTATGTCTAGACTTTTAAGCCACAATAACTAATAAAAACTTTTTTTTTTTTTGAGATAAGGTTTCACTCTTGTTGCCCAGGCTGGAGTGCAATGGTGTGATCACGGCTCTCTGCAACCTCCACCTCCTGGGTTCAAGCAATTCTCATGCCTCAGTTTCCCAAGTAGCTGGGATTACAGGCATGCGCCACTATGCCCGGTTAATTTTGTATTTTTAGTAGAGACAGGGTTTCTCCATGTTGGTCAGGCTGGTCTCGAACTCCCGACCTCAAGTGATCCATCCGCCTCAGCCTCCCAAAGTGCTGGGATTACAGGCGTGAGCCACCATGCCTAGCCACAAATAAAAACTTTTTATTGCTTAAGTCAATTTGAATTTGGTTTTCTACTACTTCATCAAAAGTCTTCTTACTTGGCTGGGTGCAGTGGATCACCTGAGGCTAGAAATTTGAGACCACCCGGCCAACATGGCGAAACACCATTTCTACTAAAAATACAAAAAATTAGCCATGTGTGGTGGCTCACGCCTGTAATCCCAGCTACTTGGGAGGCTGAGGCATGAGAATTGCTTGAACCTAGGAGGTGGAGGCTATAGTGAGCCAAGATCAGGCCATTGCCCTCCAGCCTGGGCAACAAGAATGAAACTCTGTCTCAGAAAAAAAAAAAAAAGCCTTCTTACTGATGTGTTGGTTTCATAATTTCCATAGATAATAAGTGCATACTACTTGTATTTTCTTTCAATGAACTGCTCATTACCATCACCCTGGCACAGTAAAAATCACCTCAGAGCCAGTTTGGGCCTCCACCAACTGGAAGGGTATTTTGCCCATGCATTTGGCAGTGTTGTTACTCTGGGCACCCAGGCCCTTTCCCTAAAGCCTGATTTAGTGAGTCTTTAAGTATCTGCATCTTTCTCAAGGCCCTCTACCCTTCCCCAGGAGATTCTAATGTAGTGGTTGGTCCCTGGGCGCCTAAGACTTAGTTCTTCCATTACAGAAAAGAACAGGTCCAAAAGGAATGAAAAGGACTTTTACTTTCTTTTCTAAAATGAGTGATTTTTAGCAAAGCAAAGCATAATTTTCCTCTTATTTCAAGCTAGTGTCTGATGAGCAAGTACCAGGCTAACCTCTGAAGAATCCTACCCTAACACCTTCTTTTCTCTTTCTTCTGCTGGGATAAACACCTGGGGGTGAGATATGACCTCCCTCTCTACCAGCTGGGGACTTGTCTTCTTTGCATTGTTGCATTCCTCAATCTTTGCATAAGGAAGAGAATAGTCAATTCCTCCAGGTGCCAAGGAAAAGTTTCCCTGTTCCTAGAGCCTCACAGGTTTATCTTTTCCCACCGGTTCCAGGAAACTTGGAGATAATGTTGACGACTGTTCAGGCACACATCTCTTCCTTGGGTCCTACCACAGTCATCTCCTCCAACATGCAGTGATGTTGACAAGCTTGGAGATGACTAGTGAGTTCTGAACTAGGTACCTCAAATCTACCAAGTCCACACAGTAAACAGGAGCTATGGTCATTTCTTAGGGTTTCTGATCTTCCCTTTCACATTATTTGTAACCCTCTGGTTGTAAATGTTTTACTGTAGGTTGCCTCAACTGATTGTCCACTGTGGGAGTACGTAGTGAAAAACAGTAAAAAAAATTAGACTCACAGTTCTCTGCTTTATAATCTCTCCCGTAGTCCTCTGGTTCCTAGTTAAAAAACCAAGTCTGAAGCACCTTGTGAAGATGAACTTTTATTTCTTCTTAAAAAAAAAATAAATAAAACAAATATACTAGTTTGGATTTCCTTTCCTTTTTTTACTTTCCCCCTTAAAAAAAAGCAGCGGCCACTGTGAGGACCCTTAAGTTAGGAAGACAGTAGGTCACCCGGACCCACACTGGAGGGAAAAGATGCTTGATACATGAGAGGTCAGAGAGAGGTCTGGCGGGCGAGCATGGCTTATTCAGTCCTGGGCTGCTGTGGGGTGCGATCCATCTTCAGTGGGGGCTGAAAGTTCCTAGGCTCTCCCCAGAGCCCTCACAGTTCAGTCTTGACCTTGTGCATCAAATCTTTTTGATCAATCTTATCTAGGTCCTGGTACCAGCGGTTGTAAGCCAGCAAGGCCACATTCTTGGCAGCCACAGCCATCACCTCCACGGAGCTGGCTGCCCACTCCAGGGCATTGAGGTAGAAGAGCTGGTCATGGAGTGCGAACCTTGGGAGAATGGGGCGGGAGCCGTAGAGGGGGTGGGCCTGCCACTCAGCTATCTGCACTGAGTAATAGGAACGGAAGAGGGTCTTCAGCTGGGTCCGAAAGAGGGGCTTGGGGGACTGGACTCGCCAAACAGCTGCCTCCTGGGGCTGCTTTCGCCGGAAGCTGGCAGAAATGTTGACAGGGCAGATGTTGTCCAGAGTGCAGAAGAAGCTGGGGAAATCTGTGGTAAGGATGTTGGCAAAGGGGAAAAGCTTAGGGTCTGGGAAACCGAAGTAGGAAGAGTTGAGGTAGCCGTGGACCAAGGAGACGACGGTGGGCTGGAAAGAGCCCTGCACGTCATCAATGGGCGGGTGGAAGCCTGCAAAGGTTAAGTTGCTGCTGCTGTTGTCCAGGTGCAGGGGGGTGGCAATGACCACGATGTCATAGAAGTCAGAGCTGTTGCCTACCTCATTCTCATAGGCGACTTGGTATAGGGCTTTCCCTTCTGGAAAGAAAAGAACACAAAGTAAACTTTCCCCAGCTGGGTGTAGTGGCTGACGCCTGTAATCCCAGTACTTGGGGAGGCCACGGCGGGCGGATTACCTGAGGTCAGGAGTTCAAGACCAGCCTGACCAACATGGAGAAATCCCATCTCTACTAAAAATACAAAATTAGCCTGGAGTGGTGGTGGATGCCTGTAGTCCCAGATACTCGGGAGGCTGTGGCAGGAGAATTGCTTCGACCTGAGAGGTGGAGGTTGCAATGAGCTGAGATTGCACCACTACACTCCAGCCTGGGAGACAGAGGGATACTCTGTCAAAAAAAAAAAGTCAACTTTCCCTTGGCTTCTACCCACTGAACTCCCCACTGGGGCCCAGCATTGAGAATACAAGACCCTGGTACAGCGGGGCTGTCTAGATGGTGGGTCCTGTTCTCTCCATGCAGGTGTGGCTGCAGAGGAAGCAAGAGGCCTGGAGCCCGGAGACTCAGTTTCTGCTCTGCCTCCACTGCAGACCAGCTTGGGGAGCTTGGGCAAGGCTGTCATTCAAAGTACTCATCAGTCAACAGAAAAAGACTGGGTTGATGGAAGTCTCAGCTTTCTGGCTCTGACATTTGAATTGGGAAAACAGCACCCTCTAGTGTCACTGGCAGGGCTGGGGCTTCTCAATGCTTTTCTGTAACTACTCCCCAGGGGATCACCAACCAGGGCTGAGGTACAAAGGAGGCAGGAGTGTCCAGTAGCTGGGAATTGGCATGCGTGCCCACTCCTGCTCTGTCTACTCACCTGTGCTGTGCAGGGTCACAGAGGTCACTGCGGCATGGATCACATTGGCCTTGGTGAGCTTCAGCAAACCGGAACAAACCAGCTTATTGCCTCCTTCCACAGACCACAGGCTGCCTTGGGCCCCGGCTAGTGACATGGCTCCTGGGCAAAGTGGGAAAGGGCTGCTGAGAGGTTGTCAGGGCCGTGGGGCAGTAGGGCTGGGGAGTCCAGTACTATTCGACTGGGCCTCCTTGCCAGGGCAAAACTCTCCCAACCACGAGCATGGGAGACAGCAAACATACAAATAAGTACAACAAAGTACACAGTGCTATGGGGGGAAGAACTGTGCTCAATGAAAGAGCCAGCTCCCGGAGACCACATATTGTGAGGTCTGTTTTATGCGGAATGCCCAGACTGGGCAAATCCACAGAAACAGAGAGCAGATTTGTGGTTGCGCAGGGCTGGAAGGCTGGGGGGTGCTGGGGAGGTGAGGGCTAAAGGGCAAGGGGATTCTTTTTGGGATGATAGAAATGTCCTAAAATTGATTGTGTTGATGGTTTCAGAACTCCCAATGTGCTAAAAACCACTGAGTGTACACTTTAAATGGGTGAATTATATGGTATGTGAATTCTATCTATCTCTATACAAAAATGCTATGAAGGAGACACACAAGATACTGAGTGAGCAGGGAAGCCACACTGAGGGAACACTGAGGCAGGGCCTGAAGGCTGAGAAGGAGCCAGCATGTGCAGAGTCAGACGAATAGTATTGAGGGTACCAGGGAGGTGCTTGTTATTGTAAATCTCTTCATTCATTTATTTAACAAAAATATACTGAGTGCCTAGTATGTTATGGATTAAATTTTGTCCCCCCACCAGAGGTGTTGAAAACATTATCCCTACCTGTGACTATAACCTTTATTTGGAAATTAGTTAAGATAGGGTCATTAGGGTAGAGCCTAATCCAGTGTGACTGGCATCTTTATAAGAAGGAAATTTAGGCACAGAGACTGACATATGCAAAGAGCGAATGCTAAGTGAAGATGAAGACGGTGATCAGGGTGATGCATCTACAGGCCAGGAATGCCAAACATTTCCAGAAAATCACCAGAAACTACACAAGACTCATGGAACAGATATTTTTTCACAGCCCTCAGAAAGAACCAACTTTGCCAACACTTTGACCTCATACTTCTATCCTCTAGAACTGTGAGACAATAAATTTCTGGTGTTTAACAAACCCAGTTTGTGTTACTTTGTTATGGCAGCCCTAAGAAACAAATACAGTCCCTATTCTTTTTTAAAACAACTTGAGTTCTGTGTTTGGGATGTATCAGTGAACAAGGATTCCTGCTCTTGTGAAGCCTACCTTCTCCACTCTTGTGGTCTGTGCTAGCGGAGAGTGAGCTATACACAGGACGAGCCACCCCCGTCAGGAGCTGGGAAGAGGAGGTGCTCTAACAGTGGTTCAAAGGCCTCAACAGGGTAGTTCTTGAAACCAAAGAGTAGAGAGCAGAGCATCATCTCAGCTCCAGCACTTACACACATGCAAGGGATGATGAGGCAATTGGGAGTGGTAGAAACACACTGGACCTGTGATCTGAGCTTTGCTTTCACTGTCTGTGAAGTGGGGTGATACTGTCTCCTGCCAACTCACGGCCAGTGCCAGAATCAAACAGGATGGGGGAGCAGAGTGCCTAGGTGACTGTAATGAGCTGGATAAAGCGGAGGTTATCATGGAGACCTCCAGCCCATTATGAGCACCCTGGGCAGAGGAGGGGCAGGCGGGCAGGCCAAGGGCTGGATGCTCACCTGCAAAGGCGGGCATCGCTGCTGACTGGCCATAGCTGGCCCGCAGGACAGCAGAGACGACGTCATCAATAAAGCGCTGTGTGACGCCCACCTGCAGCAGGGACTCGGCAACAGAGTGCTGGGTCATGTTGACAAAGGTGGCCTCCCCCAGTGAGTACAGCAGCTCCTCCACACCCGAGAAGGCATAGCCGTGGGCCTGGTACTTATAGATCCTAGAAGACACATAGAGCTGGAGTCCTTGTGGAGGAAGGCTTTTTGCCTGACCACCTGCCCCTGGGTCATAGTGCCTGGGAGGCCCAGCAGGAACCTATCACTTCCTCTACATGGCGCGGTGGGAGAGAAGGCTGGTTATGTTCCCTGGGGCCTGTTCACTGACTGTGGTGGGCCTATCCCACCTAATGGGAGTGTGGAAGTATGGTATCTTCACATCACGGCTGTGCCGAATAACTGTATCACCTCTGAGCTACTCCCTGCCTGAGGTCATAGTTTAAAACCCTTTCTTCACCCAGCTGGGACTGCCAGGCAGTGGGCTATGGCCCACTCCTGCTGGAACATCCCCACTCCAATAGTGTCAGCTCTGCCGCAGCTTCTAGGACCCAATGGCATGTTGCAACTTTATGCTGATACTGTCACCTTCTCCACCAGTCCAGCCTGTCTTCTCCTCTGGCTTGATCTGACAGGGCTCCCACTCACCCCCAGGCTCATATCTTGTCCCTCTGTCACTCATGTAATCTCATTAGCATGGATTAGAACCATCGATGGATTTCCTGACTGGCGGGCCTTTGAAATGCTGCCCATTCTAGGGCCACTTTAATAAACATGTTGAGTTTGGTTATCAATAGGACACCAGAGGGAGGTGTCTACAAAGGAGAAATGTGAGTCTATAACTGAAGAGGGAACTAGGGTTGACAGGGAGAAGTCATCTCCCATAAAAGGTAGAAGTCAACATTATTGGTCTGGATAAAATTGACAAGGGAGAAAAATATCAGAAAGAAGAGAGTTAAGGAAATAAGCTTTGGGTGACATCTGGAGAATATTAGGAAGAAGGGCTATAAACAGCGGAGTTATAGAATGGGAAGCGAGTGGAGAAGTGTCAGGAACCAGGGAAGGAGGGCACAGGCCACACTTAAGTGTCTGACACTGAAGGGAGGCAGAGAGCGATGGGGTCCGAGGAACAGTCCCTGAACCTTGGACTAGAAGCAGTGAGCACCTTTGGGAAGGACTTTGAGGAAAGGTGGAGTGACAGCTTGGTGAGTGAGTGAACAGGGAGAGAACAGAACACCTGCCCTCCATATATGGGACCAAAGGTGATGGGGAGGGGGCTGGAGCCCAGGGATAAGAGGAGTGAAGAAAGGTGTTTATTCTAGATGGAAAAATGGGGACAACACAGTTCGCAAATGAGTGGTACACAGGCTGCATTTGCCCTACAGATGTGTTTCATTGGCTTACAAATGAAACACATCTGTAGGGCAAAATGCAGCCTGTGGACTGAAATGGCTGCCAATGTGGAAACACTGAAAGATTTCACACACAACTCTGGATTCTAGCTTCTTCTGAACAGCGAGTAGATCTAGCCACATGAGGTGGGCCTTGCACGCAGCTGGCTGCAGATGGCTGCGGTTGAGGGCTGGCTGCCTCCTTCAGAGGGGGCCTTGCTCTGCTCTTTTCTACCTCCTGATTCACTGACTCACATCCCAATTCAGCCCTTGTTAAGTGACTGAGTTTACAACCCATGCTTTTATTAATATCAATGTAGCAGAGGGAGGGTAAGAAAATGAGTGTCAGTGTGACAATACTAGAGAGACCATTACTGGACCAAATATGGCCATTCCTGATGCCAGGCCTTGCTCTGAGCCTGCACTGAATTGTGCTGGCTCTCATACCCAGCAAAGACCTTTCCCTTTTTCACAAAGTACAGTCAAGCTGGTTCCTCCCCCACCTCTTCTCGGTACGCCCCGGAATGCCATCCCCACAGCTCCGCCAGCCCTACCTCATGAACTTCTCCATGACCTCCTCCACCCACATCTGCAGCCTCAGGAAGCTGATGCCGTAGTGCCACCAGAGGCGGAAGAGGTTCAGCAGGTACCAGTCGGTCTCCTCCAGCACAAAGTGCTCCCCGCCGAAGATGGCGCTCCTGCCCACCACCTCACGGCGGTGCCTCAGCCCTGCAGAGACAAAGAGGAGCCCCTCAGGTCCCCTCCAAGACTTGGAGCCTTCTTGATGCAAATGGACTGGCTCCATTAAAGGAAACACCAACACTGTGGTTTGTTCATTTGTGCCGCTTGTTTATAAACAGTGAACAGATGCACTGGGAAAATGGCTGGACTACCTAGTCAATAAATGAATGAAAATGAAAATAATGTAACATTTTACATTTTTTTTTTCCCAACAGGATCCACAAGTGAGGGAAACTCAGATTTTATGTCCAGAATGTCCAGGGGCTGAGAGCCACTGGGCCTGTTCTGAGATGGTGGCCTTGGGCACTGAGATCACATGGAAGTTATCCTAGCTTCTTACAGCCACCCTGCACGCTGCAACTTACAGACCAGTGGATTCGTAAACACAGATATAGCTACTATGACTTGTTTCTTCCCCACCCCCACAAACCTCACATGGCACATTGCAACTTCATGCCAATACTGTCACCTTCTCTGCCAGTCCAGCCTGTCCTCTCCTCTGGCTTGATCTGACAGGGTTCCCACTCACCCCCAGGCTCATGTCTTGTCCCTCTGTCACTCATGTAATCTCATTAGCATGGACTGGAACCATCAATGGTTCCAATCTGCTCTCCACCTTAACAATACACTATATCTTGGAGATTGTCCTGTATCTAGGCATAAAAACTTCCCCATTCTGACTGCTGAACAGCCTATTGTGTAGTTAGACAATAATTTGTTTAACTCCAGGTCCTAGGGGATAGGCAGATAGGATACTCTCAGCCTTTTGCTATTATAAACAATGCTGTAATGAATAACTTGGTATCTATGCTACTCTGCACATCTGTAAGACCACCTGTAGCATCACTTCTGAGAAATGGAGTTTCTGCATCAAACAGAAGGTGTATTTGACAGATGCTGCTGGGTTTCAATGCTAGCTCTCTTGCTGTAATGGCTTTAGCTGAGATCTATACATTATCTGAGCCTCAGTTTCCTTAAGAGGAGATCTAACACTCATCTTGCAGGTTGGTAGGGAGGATCTGAGGTGACGTCTACATACCACCCAGAAGGGTGCTGGGTGTCTGGCAAGCACGAGCATGTGGAAGGTGATATGATCACGATTATTTAGAGGCAGCAAATTGAAAGGGCAAGAAACTGGCCTAGGAGTCAAACCTGAGTTCTAATCCCGGCTCTGCAACTAACTCACTGTGTAACCTCAGGCAAGTTCCCCTCTCTTGTCTCTGCTGCTGCATCTGTAAAATGAGGAGATTGGGCCACATCACCTTCCGGCCTTGATGGTCTGGGAAGTTTGAGAAGGGCCCGATGCTGTCACCAGCCCCAGGGCGCTGGGCACTGGAGCCCCAGGACTGACCACTCACCCAGCAGCTTGACGAAGTCCTGCATGTGCAGGCTCAGGGAGTGGAAGGAGGCGGCCCCACTCTCGTAGTGCTGCTTGTTGACTGAGATGGTTGCCAGGCGGCCACCCACGGTTCCCTTCTCATACACGTCAATCTGCACCCGAGGTCCAAAGTGCTGCTGGAGGAAATGGGCCACAGCAGAGCCCCCGATCCCGGCCCCAACCACGGCTGTCAGCAGGCCCAGGAGGCAGGGAAGCAGAGAGACAGAACATGAGAGTGAGAGGCTGCAACCCACGCTTTGCATCCTCCTGTGCTGGTGGTTCCCAGGTGCTTAAATTTCGTAGGCTTATAACATTTCCAAAAGGAAATTTGCAGACTGTCAGTAGAGCTATTAATAATAAGCAAAGGCAAACCTGAAAATGAACATTTACTATAACCTGCATTTCATAAAGAAAAAGGCATTTCAGCAGCAAAAGACGAGCAAAGAATATTGAAAGTCAGGATGACCATTTAAAGAGAATAAATTTAGTTTTATACAAACTCACTAATTTACTTCTAGTTTTCTTATTTCACTATGAATTGGTAAAAAGTTACTGACCAGTTCTGTTCAGTGATCAGTGTTTGGAAACCACTCCTTAATCCAGGGATTGGCAAACTACAGCCTGCAGGCCAAATCTGGGCAGACGCCTGTTTTTGCAAACAAAAGTTTTATTGAAACACAGCCATGACGTCCTTTCTTTTATTTATTGTCTATGACTGTTTTCATTTTAGGTAGAGTTAAGTAGCTGCAACAGAGACTGCATGACCTGAAAAGCCTAAAGTATTTAGTCTCTGGTCATTTACAGAAAAGGTATGCCAACCCCTGGTCTAGTCCAACCTACACTGGACACTTAAATCATCTCTATGTCTGTGTTTGTCAAGACTGTAATGTACCCGCCAGGCGTGGTGGCTCACGCCTGTAATCTCAGCACTTTGGGAAGCAGAGGCGGGTGGATCACCTGAGGTCGGGAGTTCGAGACCAGCCTGACCAGCACAGTGAAACAGGCATGAGCCACTGTGCCTGGCCTGACACTAATCATTAAACAGTCCTGTGAGAGAACTGTAAACAGCTATGAAGCTACTGAATTGGACGACGACTCTACCTATAATTTTTCCCCATCATATATATGTATCTGAAACACTACTTTCCTCTCATCAGACAGTCCAGAGGCCTTATCCAAAAAGAAAATGGAATAAATCTGTTGTAATTTATCCTTACTGGACCCACTGGGTCCCAGAGTACCAGCTGCTGCCAGGAAGTGACAGGCAATCCTCAGATAGCACCAGGTTCTCTATGATCTGGCCTCCGTTTACTTACTCCACCTCCTGCCCTATCCTTCCAAGATGCCACCTTCTTGTCTGTCTGGGCTTCTCTTATTGTGGTCGTATAGCTTTTGTCTTATGCCTGGGCCTTTGCCCGAGCTGTTCCCTTTGATAGGAGTACCGTCACCCTGTGTCTCACTGGCTTTAACAGCCCTCAGATGTCACCTATAGCTTGGCTTGACTGACCCACCTGAAGTGAGTCAGGTGTTCCTCCTGTGCATTCCCATAGCACACTCTGGTTACCCCTAGTAACACTGTATTCAAGTTATTTAAGGACAGAGAGAGAGAGCGGATGGTCACTATGCCCCCAGATCCTGGTAGACAGTAGAGTTCATGAAGTATTTTTTCTGTGTTGAAAGAATAAACCACTTCCTCTCTCAGTACTTACAAAGCCACTTCCAAGGCAGCACATAACCTTTTTATTTTAACCACTGTGCTCCTGTCCCCCTCATGTGCAAAGAGTCTCAAATTACCAATTTCTCCAGAGAAACTGATATTAAGGCCTAGAAGCTGCCCAAGATCAGGAAGCAGAAGACACCATTTCATTGTGAATCAGCTCATTTAACACAACTGACACTCACTCTCTAATTTACAGTAAGATGTCCTGGGGGACAAAGATAAATCAAATAGGCTTCTGTCCCCCAGGAGGCCAGCATGGAGTGGGCAGACAGACTCCTGCACAATTAGCTACAACAAACCGTGATGAAGTGCAACGGGGGTACCAGGGAGTCCTGAAGAGAAAGCAGTGAATTCTGTCCCAGAGAGTTTGGGGACACAGGCTTCTCAGGTAAATAAGATTTCATGCAAGACGCTGGAGGACAATCAGTTTTGTCAGTGAGAGGGCATGCATGCTCTGCAAAGAGACCAGCATGAGCAGGGCAGCATATGGAACTATATGGGTGGCTTTAGAGGGTCCTGATGCCACATGGGGGTTCTCAGATTTGATCCTGCAGGAGCACAAGGATTAAGCCATCCTAACAGGAAGGTACGCATTCTTGTGGGTAGAGTCCAAACCACCAAGGGTGGACAGAGGCTCCTGTGAGAGGGCTGAGGAAAATCTAGAAAGCTAAAGGGCAGCGTGGCATTGCCAAGCATCCTGCCCTGGATGACTCTTGGGTGGGGCCAGAAGGGCCAGCTGGAAGGAGGCAGGCAGAATGCTCCATGTTGCCACAATGCAGCAATTCTGCTGGCTGGAGGTCCTATCCCTTCCCCAATGGTGAGAAATGTCCTGTTCTGTTGCCTGTTCCAAAGAAAATGGGGAGTGCCCTGCATATTCCCACAGTACACTCCGCTTACCCCTAGCCACACTGTATTCAAATAATTTAAGGGCAGAGAGAGAACACATGGTCACACATGGATACTGCCTGCCTAACTCTTCCACATCCTTCAAAGTCTGGCTCAAACTCCACCTTCTCTCCATGAGGGCTTCTCTGCCTACTTTAGCCTCAGGATTCTCTTTTCATGGAAAGCTCTAAATTCTCAGTCTCAAACTGGTTCCTGGCACGCTTCAGTCTGTCTTAACCCTGTATGGCCTGGGCTGTGGTTCTGACACAAAAAAAGGCTTTAGCACTGCACTAGACCCTGTAAGTTTGCAGTGCTTCTGTGAGATGTTCCAGGCACTCCTGCCAACTGGGGTGCATGGAGGGTAGCATAGTGGAGTAGGGCCTTTGTCCTCCCACCCCGAAGCCCAGCATCTCTGCCTGTGCGAATATTATGTGCGAAGGGACTTGAAAATCTTCACGAGTCATGTAGTTAAAAAGACAATTGTTAAGGGAGGGGAAAAAAGCAACTGTAAACACATATGGAACTCTAGTCAATGATATGCACGATGAAGTATTTAGTGAAGTGTTCTGATGTCTGCAATATATTTGGAGATGCATCAAAATGTAGCATGGATTCGTGGATGTCTAGAAGGGTGATAAGTTATGTGACATAGCAAGTATAGTAGCAGTTAATGGCAGAATGTAGGTGGTGGGTATACAGATGACCACTATAAAATTCTTGCTGTACATGGGAGCATTTTCAAAATAAAGTATTGGAGAAACCACACACACAATAAACAAAATGACTGTTGTTAAAAGTTCCCTGTTCTGTCAGCAAATATCCAGCAGATCTAGTGTTCTGTCTCTGCCAGGACTGTCTCCTATTGACCTGGGGTGGGGGTTTGGCTTAGCTGTTACTTCCAAGAAGCCCTCCTGGGGCTGCAAAGAGAGATGAAGCGCCCTTGCTCTGCATGCACTGTACTTTCTCAGCTCAGCACGGACTTCCCTGTACTGTGAGGGCTCTTCCCACAGCAGGAACTAGAGCACCACACCTGCTACACAGACAGCCCTCAACCAACCTCTGTGAATGCCATCGCCCAGCCTCTCTGTCTTCTGTCATCCGGCGCCTAGAAAACAGCCAGGTTCACGGCAGATGCTCAGTGATCCTGGACCTCCCGGTGAGATCCGTGACCAGTCCTGCTCAGGCCTCTTTTCCGTCCCAGGTGGCCCTCTTCACATGCCACGCCCCAGCCCCACCAGGACCTTCCCTGCCGCGTCCCCTTCCGCCCTCTTCCACCCACCTCCTCTCCCGAGGACCCCCTCCCTTACCCAGCTGCCCTCCTCTACCCCCACCTAGCTGAGAGCTGAGAACCCTTTACTCGCCGGCCCTCCCCAGCTGGGAACCCCATCGCGTCCTTCCCGCACCGATTTTGCCCGGCGGAGCATCTCCGCCAGCGGCGGCGGCGGCGAGAAGCGCGTTTAGCGCGGCGAGTAGCGGGGCTGCGCGGGCCATGGCGGGCGGCGAGCGGGCAGCACGCCGAGTTCGTCCGCTCGCGGGTTGGCGCTCGGCTCTCCGCCCCGCCCCGGCGCCCCACTGGCAGTCCCGCCTTCCTGCCGCGCCGGACCCAGCCCCGCATTGGCCGAACAGCCGTCCCTCTCCAGCACGAGGCCCTCATTAGCTCCGTGTCTCTCGGGGTCGGCTCTCTCATTGGCAGCTTTCCCGTCCCGCCCCCTGCATGCGGGCTCCTCATTGGCTGGTTCATTCCTGCCCGGCGCAGGTGTGCGCGCCTCGGGGCCTCAGCATCAGGACCAGGGCCCAGCTGCGGGTTAAGGGTGAAAGAGACAAAACTGAAGCTTTGAAGACCTCAGTTATATCCAACCTCTGCGTTATTAGCTCTGTGTCTTCTCTGTGTCTCACTGTTTCCTCTTTAATAACACAGACGAAGAGTCCTGCTCCACCTTTCTAGGTGGTTGTAACCATCTTGTAAGATAAGGAGTGTGAAGCCGTTTGCAGTGTCTGCAAGTGCTGGAAATTGCTGACCAAGCATGTGGCCAGGGTGGGAAGGCGCTACCCTATTCATATACTGACATAAGCCCTATGCTTTCGATACGGCTGTTATTTATGTGTTTGCAGTTTTTATATAGTTGTTATGTCAGACTTGCTAGTTTATCACGCTGTGAAAAACAGATTTCCTCTGGCAGAAAATAAATAGGGATGGGTTTCAGAATAAAGAAAATCCGGAGGCTGGGGGTGGCTCAAGCCTGTAATCCCAGCATTGTGGAAGGTCAGGCGGGGGGATCGCTTAGGCCAGGGATTTGAGACCAGCCTGGTCAACACAGTGAGACTCAGAGACCCCGTTTCTAAAAAGAAAAAAAAAATTTCGCCGGGAGTGGTGGTGCACACCCTGTAGTCCTAGCTATTCAGGAGGCAAAGGTGGGAGGCTTGAGACCAGGAGCTTGACTATGATTGTGCCACTGCACTCCAGACTTGAGTGACAAAGACCCCGCCTCTAAAAATAAATATATAAAAATAAATACAATCCATACTTAGTCAGATTATGGCTAAAATAAGAAACTGGGCCGGGCGCAGTGGCTCACGACTGTAATGCCAGTACTTTGGGAGATCACTTGAGGTCAGGAGTTCGAGACTAGCCTGGCCAACATGCTGAAGCTCCATCTCTACTAAAATGCAAAAATTAGCTGGGTGTGGTGGTGAGCGTCTGTAATCCCAGCTACTCAGGGAGCTGGGGCGGGAGAATCGCTGGAACCCGGGAGGTGGAGGTTGCAGTGAGCTGAGATTGGGCCACTGCACTCTGGCCTGGGCGACACAGTGAGACTCCTACTCAAAAAATCAAAACAAAACAAAAACAAAAAACTGAAGGGATTCAGAGACTGGTGAAAGAGCTTATAGCTGGGGTTCTAAGTCAGCATTGAGACTTAATTTACTTGGGCCAAACTGGATTACTACTAGTAAACTGGTAGATCATGCATTTGTCATAATCTTAAAATTTTATTTTGGCAATGTGTCAGGATGCAACACCTTTTAAGTTCATTTGCAGGTGGGAGGTGGGCGGGCTGGTGGAGGTGGTCCAGGCACAGGGGCAGTACACTCACCCTAGGGCTGGGAAGCCTGTGCTGTTCAGAGTGGCCTCTCTGGGGTGACTGGAAAGCCAGGATGAAGGCTGACATGGCCGGTACCTTGGCTTCCAAATCTTTATGGATGACAGCAGCTCCCTCAAAAAGATTCCAGATACTCCCTTAAAACAGTTTTTAAAACAAGCATTCATTAACCATTGTGTGCCAAGTTCTCTTATGTACTGATGTACTCTGTCATTTTTTTGTAGGGTAAATCATGTTAGTGTTCAAATTCATCTTCTTGACTACATTTTGCTTGTAATTTTAGGGTCCTTTGTAATTCTTGAATCTAGAGCTGTTTTCTTCTGTTAGGAAGCCCTTCTAACCCTACCAGCCCATTGACAAGAGTGTGTGCTCATCATCATCGTGAGAGAAATTCAAAATAGCTGATAAGGGAAAAAGCAAGTAGGCACAATTCTTGTGGCAGAGTGCCAGACTGGGAATGCAGTGGGGTGACTATCATTTTATCTTCTGTTGTGTAACAAACCATTAAAAATTTAGTGGCCTAAAGTAACAGTCATTTATTTTGCTCACACTGCACCTTAGGCAGGACTCAGTAAGATGAGCTCATCTGTTGCATGTGGTATCATTTGGAGCTGCTCCACTGGGTATGGGAAGATCCACCTTCAAGATGGCTTACTGGTTGGCAAGATAGTGCTGGCTCAGCTGAAAGCTCAACCAGGGCCCTCAGTTCCATTCCACAGGCTACTTCAGCTTGCTCTTGGCATGATGGTAAGGTTCCAAGGGTAGCATCCCAAGACAGGAAGTGGGGATACCAGTTTTTTAAGATTTGCATCCAGAAAATGGCAGTGTTACTTCCACTGTATTCTATTGGTCAAGCAATCACAAAGCTCCAAGGAGATTCAAGAATGGACATAGGCCCTACTCCTCAATAAAGGTGTCAAGGAATTCTGGAGCCATTTTAAAACCACCACAGTGAACTTGAGAGCATGGACATCTGAGTGGATAGGAATAATATACTCATTGACTAGCACTGGGAATATGGGAAAAATGGTTTATGGAGCTACAGTATACAGACAGGATTGGAAAGATAATGAAAATGCAAGACCAAATCCCAGGAAAGGCTGGCCCAGCAGAGGGCCATTCAGCCATGAGTTTAGGTATGGAAGCTAGCTGAGAAGCAGAGGTAAAGAAGACAAAGACAGGCAGTCAGAAGGTAGGATGAACATGGGGAAACTGAAGGTCAGAACAAGGCCGAGTGTCTGTAATCTGGTGAAACAGTCAGTAATCCAGCAGTACAAGTGCAGTAGTCAAAGGAAATAAGACACCTAGAACCAAGAAGCAAACCCAAGAAAACAAGTCAATGCTAGAAAAGAGGGCAGAAATAGGATCAGATGCAGTAGCTCAGGCCTGTGATTCCAGTACTTTGGGAGGCAGAGGCAGGTGGATCACCTGAGGTCAGGAGTTTGAGACCAGCCTGACCAATGTGGTGAAACCCCATCTCCACTAAAAATACAGCCTGGCCAACGTGGTGAGACCCTATCTCCACTAAATAGGAATTCAGATTTAAGAAATACACAGGAATCAGAAAGAGGCAAGTCAAGGAGTAAGAAAACAGACAAGATTTCAACACTGAGGCAGGGTGTGGAAAGCCCACACTGCATCCACTTGGCTGTGCTGCTGAGATCTTGACATACCTTTCCAGAGCATCAACGAGGCAGGTCAGCAGTCATAAAGTGCCCATAACGTTCCATATACAATATGAATCGGCAGACAAAAACTCTAAACTCCTGAACTGCGGTTATTTCAATTCAGGTTTTATTAAAGTTGTTTCTGAATATTTTTCTCAGTGATCCTTATTCTGATGAATATTACATTTCATCTTTAGTCCTGCTCATTTGATTTTGCTTTAGTGTTTTAAGAATCTTTATTTATTTATCAAATCCTTTGCCATGAATGAGAGCACTAAATAACATATCAATACCCAACTGCCTGATTCCTTTGTAGCAGTAAGAAAAGTCAGTAAAAGATTTGTACAATCCAAGTATGAAAACACCAAGATCCCACTTTCAAGTGAGAGTGAGCCAAAGCTTCCTTAGTATCATCTGCAAGCCAATGTCTTTTCACTATACCATTAAGGTGATGCTGTTTCTGTCTAAAAATGTGGGTTTTGTGTGGTGTGGCTAATTTTAAAAAAAACAGAAGGTAGAAGGAAAATAAGTCAGCAAATGATTAGCTTAGAAGCTTTTTCTACTCATCATTAACCAGTCTTCCCTTTTCCCTAGACTTCAGACAGCCATAAAAAGGCAGGAAAAACAATGTGCATAATAAAAAAATAAAATAAATATCCAAGAGCCTACCGTAGTAGGCATTTAACACATTTCACTTAATCTTCACAATGTTGTGAAAGAATTAAGTTCAAGCCTATGCTCCATTATGCTGCTTTGGCAACCCAAAGCCCTTCAGCTTGAGATTCTTACTATTATAGCTTCATCTTCTAATTCTAAATTTACACTTTTAAGTCTGCAAAACTACTGAATAACAGAAGAACCTAAAGTCATTCTCAATTTACTTGCCAAAATGGGAGGTGTAAAAAGTATTAGAAAATTCTTCTAGCTTGGGCAATATAGTGAGACCCTGCCTGTAAAACACAAACAACCCCCGCCCCGCCCCGCAAAAAAAAAAAACCTAGCCGGACATGGTGGTATGCTTGCCTGTAGTCCTGGCTACTTGGTAGGCTGAGGTGGGAGGATCGCTTGAGCCCAGAAGGTAGAGACATCTCTTTAGGTAATCATAACATTCCATGCCTAAAATTATTGTTAATTCTAATTAATGTTAATTCTAACTAGTAATGATAGCTAGCAATAAAAAAACACATAGAGAGCAATTATAATCAGCTCATTTTCTTATTGTGACCATCTGTCAATCTCATAGAAATGAAGGCAAAAAAAGACAACTTCCTATCGTGAATCTTGATTGTTCCTTAAATTTACAATATACACTTAGTGGAATGCCAAAAGATGTTCTGGTTTTAAAAGCTTACCACCAATCTTTTGATTGCATTGTAAAAGTGCATATTTACTTTTTTTTTTAAGTGTCTAAATCTGATGAAGATGGTAGGGCCCACAAGGAGATGGCTTTATTGATATGCTTGTGTGCTGTCTTATAGTTATCCATAATGTATAAGAGGACAACTTTTTACCATTCCACTGAATGAGGTCATAGAGTTCCAGTGGAAATGGATTTATGAGTAATAACTTAAACCTAAACCTATACAATCTGGATATCCAACAACATCTGACTGTCTGCTGGGGACTTACTTGCATACCCAATGATTGACATTAATATCTAGTTGTTCTTTATTCTTATTCTCATTGAACTTTACTCAATAGTCTAGAGATTATTTTCCTTGGGTTCAGTCCTAAAAAGACTAGATTTTCATACTTTAGAAGCAGAAAGGGTGAGATTCGATCATTAAGGCCTCTTCCAACATTGAAATAATCCATAATCGACTGCCTTCCTAAACTCTGACTGATGGGTCATTCATTCATTAAGTCATTTATTGGACAAATCTTTTACAAAACACTAGCTACAAGACTTGGAAAAAAAAACCACATAGGCCCATTAACTCTAGGAGGTTAAAATATAAAAGGTGAGCTAGATATTTATACAAATGTGACCTAACAGATACAAAAAATAGGAAATAAAGCTTGTCAGTATAACAGAGGTAGTGATTTGTGAGCACCAACTTAAAAAAAAACAAAACAATAAACATCGTGGGCGCAGTGGTGAACGCCTGTAGTCCTAGCTACTTGGCAGGCTGAGGCAGGATTGTCTGAGCCCAGGAGCTGGAGGTCAGCCTGGGCAACAGAGAAAAAAAAAATTGCTAAGAGGAGAGAATACTTAAGTGTTTTTATCACCAAAAATAACATACAGCAGGAGGAAACTTAAAAAAAATTTCTGCATAACTATTAATAAATAAGAAATCATGGGAAACTAACATTTTTGTCCTGATCATCACCATTTCCCATCATCTAATAAAGGATTATAAGGCAACATTGACAAAAGGGCAGAGAAGTAAGGGCTGGGTTGTAGATAAATTACCTAAATAGAGCCATGTGGGTCATTAGCTGTTAGTGCTGCCTCAATCTGCCTGAAATGATTATATGACACGGAGGCTGAAAATAATTTGAAGATAACTCAAAGACAGCACAAGGCTTTTTGGCCATTCTTGCTTGAAAGGGTCCTGGGTATCTCAAATTTCCTGATGCTCCTTGCCTTCCAAGTCTCACCTAGACCTTTAGCCCCTGCAAATGGGGATGAGAAAGGGGTGGGTATCGGTTAATGATGTGAGCATAAAGCCTATCTAGTTGGGATTACAAGGACAAAAGATGGCTAAAAGGAAAAAAAACAAAAGGTAAAGTCCTGAAAATCTATATGTATAAAAATCAACACAAATGATATAAATTTATACAACTATGAAGCTTTATCCCCTAAGTACCCAAATGTTGAACCAATCCCTACCGTCTCCTTTATCCACAAAATACAAGATACTATACAATTCCTGTTATAGGGACCGCTAGGAAGGAACATGTAGTTGAAAACATATAGTTAAAAGGACTTTGGATTCAAATTCATCAGAGTACCATTTTCCTAAATATGTTTTGATAAAGGCCATGGGAACACTTGTCACACTGTTCAAATGCCCAATGGTAAGACTTCTGATGAGACCAAACAGGTCATATTAAATCAATAGAATATCTTAGAAATAAAGCCAATATGACTAAATCCAAAACATATCACATGAAGTACCTCATGTACAATACAAACCTAGTTTAATAAATAAAAGAAACATAGGTGACTGCACTCTGGGAGAACATCCAGTTCCTGATGGCCTCTTCACAGTCTTCTCTGAGACTCCACTGCCACTTCCACCCGGGCAAGTCTAATGGTGCGGCCATGAAGTTTGTAGCCATCTTGTCTTACTAATGCCACGGTGCCAGGCTGTACCCCAATGCCAGCTGGCACATGACAGATGAGTTCATGCTGATGGGGGTCATATTTGTCACCAATGGGTGTTAGTTTCTCCAGGCCATGCTTGGCAAACACACTTTTCAGCTTTGCTTCTAAAAGCGACAACCCTCGGAAGACCTTCTCCAGAGTGAGCTTCTGGTCCCCTGGCTCTGTTTCTTCAGAAATGCACTCTGTAGTCTTCTCCAAAATGTCGGCCACTTCCACCAAGTCCTTACAGAAACTCTGGATTCCTGCAGGGAAGCCAGACATTTTAATTGTTTGTGAGGAAATCACTCTGTCCTTGGGCATAGAGTTTGGGTAAGGCCTAGATAGATGGCTAGCATGCTGAGCAGTACAGCAAGTGGAAAGGTTGCCACACAGGACTCAGAGATCATCACTGATTCCCAACCCAACCGACAAATCAGTGTCTCTCTCAGAAGGCAAATATGACTAGGAACCTGACTTGGAAATGGAAAAGACAGAATCCAAGAACTAGGTAAGACTATATACAGCAGGCTTAAACCTGTTCTTTAAAAACAACTATTTTAATGTATCATGAATTTCTGTTGCTATTTGCTTGTAGTATTGACTTATGTACATTTTGAAAATTCCTGCCTGTTCCAGTTGTGCTAAGGCATTACATTCTCAACAGGGACAAGACATTAATATTTCATGAGAAGGAAAGTAACAATAAAAAAGAAAGTCAACAACACTATGCTAAGGGGTGTCAAGAACGGTTTATTCTTGAGGACTGGCTAAATAGGAGCATGAAAGTAAGATACAGCCATAGATGAGGTTAAGTTGGCTATGAAGTTGCTGGAGATGGACCACAAAACTTGTCTGATTTTTTTTTTTTTTTTTTTGAGACGGAGTTTCACTCTTATTACCCAGGCTGGAGTGCAATGGCACGATCTCGGCTCACGGCAACCTCCGCCTCCTGGGTTCAAGCAATTCTCCTGCCTCAGCCTCCCAAGTAGGTGGGACTACAGGCACGTGCCACCATGCCCAGCTAAATTTTTGTATTTTTAGTAGAGACGGGGTTTCACCATGTTGACCAGGATGGTCTCGATCTCTTGACCTTGTGATCCACCCGCCTCGGCCTCCCAAAGTGCTGGGATTATAGGCGTGAGCCACCGCGCCCGGCCACTTGTCTGATTTTTTAAGAGTCATATGAACTGTTAGAAGATAAAAGTAAATTCAGTTGTTGAGAAATCCCATTACTCTCAATTCTAAAACTTGATTTTTCTTACAGAAATAAGGGCAAGAAATATCATCATTAGAGATGTCTATGACACAATACCAAAGCTCCAGTGGGGGGCTGGTGAGAGGGAAGGACTTTGTTAATCTGACTTTAATACAGGGACAGGCTTAAGGGTCTGTGTCAAAACAGGTAGCTACCTTAAAGTCAAAGACATTTTTTTCTTTCTTTTTGAAACTGAGTCTCACTCTGTTGACCAGGCTGGAGTGTAGGGGCATGATTCTGGCTCACAGCAACCTCTGCCTCCTGGGTTCAAGAGATTCTCATGCCTCAGCTTCCAGAGTAGCTGGGATTACAGGTGCCCGCCACCATGCCAAGCAATGTTTGTATTTTCAGTAGAGACGGGGGGTGTCACCATGTTGGCTGGATGGGTCTCGAATCCTGATCTCATGTGATCTGACAGCCTCAGCCTCTCAAAGTGCTAGGATTATAGGCATAAGCCACCAAACCCGGCCAAAGATATTTTTTATTGTCAAATAAGTCTCTCACCAAATATCTTGGCATCTTCCACACATCTCTGGGTTCGCCTCCTTATGTTTTCACAATCAGCTACAGCTCTCTGGTATCTCACCTGAACATCAAAAGCAAAATCAAAAGGATGAGAAAACAAATGCCTATTGGTGGAAGAGAATGTTTTTGCTTACTTTACAAATTTCGCCCTTCTGATAGGTTTTTATAAAACAAACTAGGAGTTACAGAAATCTTAAATCAGCTACTCCAAACCCCTAGTCAAAGCAGAAACCTACTCTTTAGCAGCACTGCTAGGTAGTCATTTAGCCTGCTAGTTCAAACTCCTAATAGTCTTTAAGCTCATTATCTTGAGAAAAAGCTTTGTTTTTCACATTCAGCCAACACTGCCAACCTCCAACTTCCTTTCACTGACTTGAACTTAGGATAACTGAGAATAAGTTTTCAAAGTATGTCATCTAGGCAGGGCATGGTGGCTCATGCCTGTAATCCCAGCGCTTTAGGAGGCCGAGATGGGTGGATCACCTGAAGTCAGGAGTTCAATACCAGCATGGCCAACACGGTTGAAACCCTGTCTCTAATAAAAATATAAAAATTAGCTGGGCATGGTGGCAGGCGCCTATAATCCTAGCTACTTGGGAGGTTGAGGTAGAAGAATCACTTGAACCTGGGTGGCAGAGGTTGCAGTGAGCTGAGATGGCGCCATTGTACGCCAGCCTAGGTGACAAGAGTGAAGCTACGTCTCATAAAAAAAAATGTATGTCATCTATTTGGAGGCAGTTATTTTACCCTCTTTAGTCCTTTTCTTTCTCAATCTTATTACAATTGTTGGTTCTTTCAATTACTGTCATGAGGTATGCTTTCCAGCCTCCTTACCTTTTTAGGTGGTTTTGCTTTCGAATTCCTAACTGGTTTATCTATCTCCCTTTAAGTGTGTCTAATGTCAGATATCTAAGTGCTGTGACATAACCGGAAACTGAAAAGAGATGACTATCTTTAGCCAGTGGTGTTTTTGAACTACTACAGTTTTTTTCCTGCCCAGTATACCTAGCAAGGGAGTGGAGGAGGGATGAGGGATAGCACATAAAGAGCCAATTAGAGAAAACTTCATTTTAAAAATTGACGTAAAAAACTTTATGTTGATATTTAAACTAGAGAGAGGATATGAAGAACAAATAGAAAATCAACTCACCGTTAAATCTTGGACTTCCTTCTCCAGTTTAACAGCTTTTATCCTTAAGGCTCGTTCAGCAAGAGAGGGCCCAAGCTCATCAGGAGGGTCCTCAGAACGGCAGTCCTCACCAGCAGTTCTCTGGATGGCAGTGCTGAATAGAAGTTGCCATCCCCTAAAACAGGAAGGAGGCGGCACATAATTAAGAAATGCCATCATAAGCCAAAATTACAACCAAGTTTAGAGACCAGAGATCTTTCCAGATTGAATCTCTGGAGAAAGTGTTTTCAGTTATAGTAACAAATGAACACTTAATGAAGTCCTTGCTATGCACCAGACACTATCATCTTTTCTTCTCACAACAATATGTGAGATAAACCCTACTGTCATCCCTATTTTACAGATGAAAAAAATGATGCTGAGAGGCTTAAAGCATGATGTCCTGCTCAAGATCACATAGTTGGTATTCTGCTGGGTCAGGACACTGAGCACCAAGCAGCAGAAATAGCCAGAACTAGGTAGACAAAAGTCAGCATAAGGAAAGCAAATGCTAATACCCAGAACCAGAGGAGCATTATCAGAAGTGGGCATTCAAAAAGTCATATAGTTCTGGTTCAACCTTCCATCTTACAAATGGGGGAAATTAAGTCCAGTAAAGGGACCTTAGCAAACCGGAGTTAGGCTTAGAATTCTAAGCCTTCTTCACTACAAGCTATAAGGCTTTTAGGAGAACATGTGCTGAGAAAGAAATTCCAACCTATATATAAGATCAAGTCAATGAAATACAACACTATATGTTACCGTTAGTGAACTACAGACACAGGTGAAAACAGGTCTTTGCATTCAACTCATTATGTAATCTAGAATTTTGTACACCTAAACTCTTTTTGAGTTCACACAGAAAGAAATTTGGACTAGGGGCTAGTCTACAGCAAATCTTGGACTGTGGCAGTCCTGACCTCCAGGTCAAGGAAGTTTCTATTGTACCTCTTGGATCTTCGTAAATTGACTTTTAAGTAAAACTGTCATGAAAATCAATCTGAGTACAAGAGTTCTTTAAAACCATTTATATGGACTGGCATATATTGTAGAGTGGCCCTTGAGGAGACAGCCGAACAAAGGCTTAAAGCAGGTAAAGGAGTTGTCTTTAAAAAAGGGAAGAGCATCCTAGGCAGAGCAAACAGCTAGTTTAAAGGTGTAGGCAAGAGGACTTTTATCTCCTTGACTTTCCAAGCCAGTCTTAAATTCAATTATTATAATCTGGTGTGTGATTTTATAGACAGTTCCACATTTTGGGGTCAGAAAATATAGTCACAGTGGATCTGGGGCTAATTACACACAGTGAAACACCTCCTTCTCCCTAAAAAAACACATTTATCCAATTGAAAAAGCAGGTCAAAATAGTCTCAGGGCCAGTTCAAAGGGAAAATAGCCAAAGCTCAGACCAAGAAGTAGGGGGTGGCAGGTGTGGCCAATCTCAATTCCTACTGCTTCAGAAGTGGAATAGGGAGACAGCTTACCAAAAGGAACCATTTTTCTTCTGATCGTTTCCTTACATCACCAACAAGCTGCCAAAAAGACTTGAGAACGGAAAACAAAACCAAGTCCCGAAACCCTGAATGCAACCTCTCACTCAGGTGCTAGGGGGTAGGATGTTGGGTCAGGTGTGTTACATATATAGTTAAGCACATTTACCAGATTCTCCCGTAGCTTACTTTACTATTCAGAGGTCCAACCCTACCTCCTACTCAACCATTTTTATTCTCTTTCCCAGGAAGAAACAATGTGTGGGCAATAGACCTTGAAAAAATTAATTAACATGTCTCATTAAATAACAGCGCCGATTCTAAAGCCCGGACTGGTTTCTAGCCTGGGTTCCACTGCTTCCCAAATATTTAAGTTTGGAAAAGTTACTCAACTTTTCTTTTCTAAGCCTCAGTTTCCTCAATTATTAAAAAGGGGAATTAAAAAAAGGACCATCCACAGTTCTGCAGTCGGCCTCGTAAGCGACCAATAAAAGCTGCCGATGGATAAAGGCAGCAAATGGAACTTGTCTCCCGAAGGCTGATGCAATGGCCGTTTCGAGAATCCAAGTTCAGCGGCCTTCTTTTACTGACAGGTACAACAGTGCCCGGATAACGGAGAAAGGACTGGCCTAAGATCCCACGGAGTGAGGGGAGAGAACCCAAATTTACCCACAGGTACAACAGACTGGGAGAAGCAGCTGTGAGAGAGGTACGTCCCTCCCCTGGGGGCTTAGAGACTTCTCACCTTCCAGGCCATGCATGACCTCGGATCTCCCCACCTTCCTCCGCCTAGGACTGAGGCGCGGCTGGGGGCCTCAGTTTTCCCGTCTGCAAAATGGGGCCGTGAGTGCACGGTCGTAGAGGGAGAGGCTTGGTCCCATCGTCTACGCTCAGATAACTCTCGCCTTCCAGCCCACAACTACCCGGCTGGCTCGCTAGCCCCGCAGAGTCCTCACGCTCCCGACCCCTCGCGTGCCACGCTTACTTGCTCTCCCACGCGGCAGTCGAGGACAGTAGGCACTGCACCCGCAGCCGGCCCGCCCACAGCGACCGCACGGCCATGTTCCCGATTTGGGCTGACGGAGGCGGCGCACGCGCACTAGCTACGAGTGAAGAGACGCTCCCGCTTAAACACCAGCCTTTGCGGGCGTTTCCTTCTAAGGGCTTCCGGACTAGAACGCTATACTTCCGGTTGCCCTGTGGCCCGGGCAGTTCCCCATCCGGTCGTCCGGAGCGAACGCGACACTTTCGTCTCTCAGTGTGTTCCGCTGGTAGGCCAGGTAGTAGTAGTTGCTACAAAGGCTCCGTGTTGGGCGCACAGCAGATCATAGCTGTGCCCGCATGGAGCTTATTTGATATTATGAGTGATAAACAGATACAAGCGGGATGTAAAGTCAGAACGTGAGCGGTGTTTAAAGGTGAGGGGCAGGTGCTGCGGAAGCCTAGAATACAAATCTGGCCGTGTGGGAAGTTTTCCCAGAGGAAGGGGTATTTGAGCTGAGCTGAAGGAAGGGTTCAGGCAGAAGGAAATATCTGCAGAAAGCCTAGTAAAGAGAGAAGAGTATTGCACGTAAGGGACTGAAATATACAGAGGCGGGAGGGAAACAGGAGTAGTGGTTAGGCAGCGCTAGATCCTACGTGAGCGGTTTAAAACATTGCAGCCTGAACCATTGCCCATCACTCCTCCCAGACTTTTTCCTCTAATGCCCTTCTTATCGACTTGTTTTTTAAATAGTGTGTATTGTCTCATTGCTTCTCACTAAAATATAAGCTCTTTTAGGGTAGAGATATTGTCTATTCATTCCCATTCATTGAGTAGTGCCCTAATGTAGGTGTTCAAAATTATTATTTTTGAGATAAGAGTCTCACTGTCACCCAGGCTGGAGTGCAGTGGCAAGATCTCGGCGGCTCACTGGAACCTCCGCCTCCCAGGTTCAAGTGATGCTCCTGCCTCAGCCTCCTAACTGGGATTACAGGCACCCACCACCACCCCTGGCTATTTTGTATTTTTAGTAGCCACGGTGTTTCACCATGTTGGTCAGGCTGGCATTGAATTCCTGACCTCAGGTGATCCACGAGCCTCAGCCTTCCAAAGTGCTGGGAGTGCAGGCATGAGCCACCGCCCCCAGCCTCAATTTTTTTTTTTCCTGAATGAAATTTAGTCTGATTCTGATTGCAATGGAATGTGAAAATAAATAAAATGTAAAAGCTGTTGGAACTTCCCAAATACTTTAAGCTTTGAGAGAGATGTGGCTGTGGTCTGAATCCATGAAGCATGTTTTGTAATTCTGCTTCTTAAAATTATATCTTAATTCTCTTCCTCATTGTTCTTGTTCTATAATGACTAGGAAAAAGCAGAGACCAGATATCTCCCCTCTCAATCACTGATGTTTGTAATAGATGGCCTCCTTTATTGTCCTGTACCTAACTGAGACCAAATGGTGCCCTGAACAGGGACCCCAAGACAGTTACATCTTCAGGGTGTAATGTGAAATACACCTTTCTCAAAGGAAAAAGACTATCTTAACTACTCAGTTCATTTTAACTATGCATTAAGCTTTGCATAGAAAGATGTTGAAATTGTTAAACCTAACGAACTTCTACAGTTTGGAACACTGATTTTCATCCTGTTTAAGACAGACACATTCTTCCTTTCTGTGCTTCCTGGGCAGGCCATTCTCAACCTTTGTGCTTGAATGAACTCTCTTTAAATGAGATCCTGACCTTTTAAATTATTTTGGATTGACAGGGAACATGTGACAAATGCTATGTTTAAAGAGGCACTTTGACTGCTGTGTGGAGCAGATTGCAAGGTATAAGAAAAAAGGTAGGGAAGCCAGTGTGTTCCAGTAGCCCAGGCAAGACAGGGCTATGTTCTCTCCTGGGAGAACAGAGAGAGAGAGACCTTCCTAACCACTCTAAAGTAACTGCGTCCAGCACCCTTTTTGTGTCTTAGTATTTTATTTCTTTTGCTTCCTTGTTAAAGATTATTCCCCCAACTAGAATGTGAGCTTCCTGAGGTTATCTGTCTTACTACTGATTTCTGGTATCTAGTATAGTAGGTACTCAATAAATATTTGTTGAATGACTTAAGTTGGATCATATCAGTGAAGATAGGAAGATATGGATGAATTTTAGAGATTTAGGATGAAAAGCTGACAGACTTGCAAGGATGGATTGGTGATTGGGGTCCACGGCACTTGGAGTTGTCAGCTTAGTTACTAGTCCCTGAAATTTTTTTTTTAAGGGAATGAGAAGTGTTCCTTGAGTACTCTGAATCTTGTCATAACATGGGTTATGTGCTTATTGTACTGTAGTTATTTGGGTCAGATTTTCTTTTCTGCGTGTCTGTGAGTTCCATGAGGACAGAGCTGGAGTATTTCATCTTTTTATCTAATCCGATGCCCAACTCAAATGTGTCATGACCAATAACTTATATTTTCTTTTTGGCCTTATGAAAAAGGTGACGTGGTTTAGGGAGGTATTATGATTCTCTTTTACATATGAGAAACTTGAGGCTCAGAAAGGTTGGTAAACCTGTGCAAGATCCTCCAGTAAGGAGACAGTTACAGTAGAATTCTGACAGACTAGACACTTGGCAGTGTTGGGAAGGATGGAGCTTCAAGTCTACCTTAGACCTGTGGCTCACACTTTGGAAAAACACAACCAAACAAGGCTTTTTTTTTTTTTTTTTTTTTGAGATCGAGTCTTGCTGTTGCTCAGGCTGGAGTGCAGTGGTACAGTCGTGGCTGATCGCAACCTCTGCCTCCCAGGTTCAAGAGATTTTCCTGCCTCAGCCTCCCAAGTAGCTGGGATTACAGGCATGTGCCACCATGCCCAGCTAATTTTTGTATTTTTGGTAAACATGGGGTTTTGCCATGTTGGCCAGGCTGGTCTCGAACTCCTACCTCAAGTGATCCACCCACTTTGGCCATCCAAAATGCTGGGGTTGCAGGCGTGAGCCACTGTACCTGGCCTTTTTTTTTTTTTTTGAGGCATTTTAACAACCAAGAACAAGAATTGGCATCTGTGCCTTAGCCATTTTGCTTACATTTCTCCTAGTTGCCCAACGTTCATCAGGTTGCTGCTTGCATCCATGCATGCACTCATCTATTTATTAAGTGCTAGTGTACTTCTGAATGTTGCAGTACAGGGGGAGGGAGATAAATGGACGACGTAGAGCTTTAAGAGTAAGGGTTCTAGGGTCAGACTTCTTATATTCATGTGCTGGTTCTACCACTTCCTATGTGAGCTTGGGCAAATTACCTGACCTAGCTGGGCTTCCATTTCCTGAACTGTGAAAACTAGGATAATATAACTTATCTCAGGGTTTTAGTGAAGACTAAAGGCATACTGCCTGGAAGAGTGGTGAGTTAGCACCAGGACTGGCTACGTAATTTAAAGGGCAAAAGGAAAAGCAGAACCCCGTGTTTAAATATTATTAAGAAGGCAATAATACAGCATTAAACTACACACAGGGCCCTTTTAAGCATGGGGTCCTGTGTGACTGTACAGGTTGCATGCCTGTGACGCTTGCCATGGCTCATAGTGCCTGACACATGGTGAGTGCTTGATAAATGTTAATTATTAATTACCCACAGCCACTCCTCTCAGAGTGCAAGATCTGTTGGTGAGAAAAGACACTTAACCCCAAAGTAACGGCATAAGAAAGAGTATGACAGACACTGAAGACACAGTTGGAGTGTTGGGCGACATTCCAGGATCCACATTTAAAAAAAAACACTGAAAATCCAGAGTATGTGAGCCCCTTTCACTGTGAAAATGCAGGTGGAATTTGGATGAAAACTCTCAGTTATGTATTGGTTACCTTTTAGCTTTTCGTGGCTGTAATTATCATGTAAAAGTAATTTCTTCCTCAGTGGAAAGAACACAGGCTTGTGAGTCAGACATTTCTCATATAGCTAATAATAAGAGCCACTTTTTTTTTTTTTAATAGATGGGGTCTTGCTATTTGCTTAGGCTGGAGTGCAGTGGCGATTCACAGGGATGATCATAGTGCACTAGTTTCAAACTCCTGGGCTCAAGTGGTCCCCCTGCCTCAGCCTCCTGAGTAGCTGGGACTACAGGTGTGTACCACGATGCCTGGCTAGTGAGAGCTACTACCGACTAAGCATTTCCTATTTCTCAGACAGTCTGCATGATGCCTACTATGTATTATCTTATTAAATCTTCCCAAAAATCTTGGAAGAAAAGTACAATTGTTAACCCCATTTCACAGATAAGGGAAACAAGAATCAGAGCAGTCAAGTGACTTTCCCAAGGTCACCCAGCTGGTTATCAGAGGCAGGGATCAAACCTAGCACTATCTGGATCTGGGCTTATAACCCCTAAGTCCTATGCTCTGCCGCTAATCAGTGGGTGATCAATGGGTCAGGTTATTTTTCCTGCTGTGGTCTCCAGCTACTTCAGAGGATGATAAAGTTTGGGTGAGGCTAAAGTCTGTAAAACCTTAAGTGGGTTAAAATATGTAAACTCTATAGCAAAGTGTCCAAGGTTATTCTGAGATTTTCCTTCTTTCTTCTTGAGCTAAGCTCTGACTTTTAAGAAGTGGTTATGTCTTTTTTGGAAGGAAATGCATTAAAGACAGACCCAGAAAGTACCTAGAGTGTTGAGACAGTAGTGAGTAGCACAGTAAGGAGACTGCCCAGGACTTGAGGTCCATACTCCCCTTATAAAAGTATCAAGTGTTTATAAAAGGTTTAGCACCCATGTGAGAGAAATAAGCCATCATCCTCTTAATTTCTCTTGGTTTTACTTAATATATAGAAGGGCAGACTAGTGGGCCTCTGAGTGCAAGATGAGGACTTCATTAGAATAAAGACATATTGCCTCTTGGATTTCTAACCCATAGCACCAAGAGCGTCAGCATCATAGAAGTTAGGTAAGGGACTTGATTGACTGAAAGACCCCACCCTACAACATCCTGTGGACATTAGAGCTCTGTGCTCCTGTCACTGAGTATCACTGTGAGCTTAAAATATGTCAGCTGCTCCATTTTTCATTCCTTTTGTGTATTCAGAGCTCTGATTTTAAAACACTCAAATCTGAAAGATTCCAGTAGCTGCACTCTTGTCTAAAGCAAATGAGGAATGACTGTAGAATTTGCATGTCCTCTATAGCTTTTGTTCACATGTATGCAGGCAGGGATAATGTTATTGATTGTTCAACCTCTTTGCCTTGCCCAGGGGTTGTCAGTAATGCCCAATATGAATCCAGTTGTCACAAGTGTGATCGGATGATCAGGTCTTGTCTCTTTCACTGCACCACCAATGCTTGAGTGCTGCCTCCCTTTGCCTTAAGGACTGGGAGTATGATGCTGTGAATGGGATGGAAGGGGTTATTCACATGTGCTTTCATTTCTTCTTCAGAAGGGAAGGCAAAGACATCTACAAAACCTTTACGCTGTGCAGACATCTGTTTCCCTCCATCCTCATTTCCACCCTTTTAAAGTCATAAGGATGCTCTCAATTTCCCTCTTCCCTTCTACTTCTTCCCTCCCCATATCCCCTAAAATCATGCAGACAATAAAGACTGGTCTTTTGGGTGCCCTGGAGAATGAGGGCTACTTCCTAGTCTTCTCTTGGTGTCTCCTTGTGAAAAAAGCATTTCTTCCTCAGGTGGACAAGCTGATATTTCCTTTGGAATGAAAACCTTATCCTCTTCCTAGGTCTTCTTCATTTCCCATTCCTGAAGCACAGAAAGACAAGACAAATCAATTTGTTGAATGGTCTAGTGTGAGATGGATAAAGACAGTGCATGGCACCTAGTTAGATGAAGATCTCCGCTGTCCAGGTTGCATTGGGTTCTAGCCCCTCCCCGCTTTCTGTGGCCCTGAGTAAGTCACTTCTCCATGCTGGTCTTTCTTGTCCCTTCATCCATTCTCAACATAGTTGCCTGAATGGTCTTTAAAAAATGTAATTCATATTCAAAACCCTGTGCTCAAAACCTTCCATCATGTCACAACAAGATTCATTATGTTAGAACAAGTTCTTGGTTCCTCAGTGGCCTGTAAGGCTTTAGATAAAAGGCTGGTAAATGATAGTCTGTGGGCCAAGTCTGGCCTATTGCCTGTTCTCATATCATCCATCAGCTAAGAATGATTTTCTTATTTCTAAATGTTTGAAAAAAAATCAAAAGAAGATGACTATCTCGTGACATGAAAATTATATGAAATTCAAATTTTAGTGTCTGTAAATTAAGTTTTATTGAGACACAGCTGTTTTCATCATCATTTACATATTATTGATGGCTATTTTCATGCCACAATGGCAGAGTTGAGAGGTTGTGGAACAGATCACATGGTTCAGAAAGCCTAAAATATTTACTTTCTAGCCCTTTACAGAATAAGTTTGCTGACTGCTGGTCTAGATGATCTGGCCCCTCACTGGTTACTTCTCTGATCTTGACTCCTAATGCTCATCCTTTGTTCCCTTCACTGGAATCACCTAGATCTTCTTGATGTTCCTCAAATATATCAAGCTTTTTCTCACTTCAGGGACTTGACACTTGCTCTTCTCTCTGCCTGGATCATCCTTCCCTCAGCCCCATGCATGGGTCTCTACCTCACACTCCATTCAGGTCTCTGCTTATGTGTTACCTTCTCTAAAAGGTCTTTGCTGTCACTGAGCTTTAACCCTTTGGAAGGTTCATCTTCTCTGGCATCACATTCTTTATTTAGGTATGGTATTTAAAGTCTTGTCTTCCCAACTCTATGTGACCAGGGACATTTTTGGGTTCCCTGTTATGTAACCAGAAACTAGAATAAGACTGGCATATAGTAGGTCTTCAATAAATATTTGAATGACTGACTAATTGTTGGAAAGAATAAAGTCTCTTCCCTCTCAGGCTCTGAAAGTCAATTCCAACTTGAGGATGCAGCTCCAGCCTAGACATAGAGCCATGCTTTTTATTTTATTTGTTTTCTGAGACAAGGTGTCACTTAGTGTCATCTAGGCTGGAGTGCAGCAGTGTGATCAGGTCTCACTGCAGCCTCACCCCTCCCCCTGGGCTTAAGTGATCCTCCCACCTCAGCCTCCAGAGTAGCTGGGACTACAGGCATGTGCCATCACACCCGGCTAATTTTTTTGTATTTTTGTAGACACAAGGTTTCACCATGTTGCCCAGGCTGATCTTGAATTCCTGGGCTCAAGCGATCCTCCCACCTTGGTCTCTCAAAGTGTTAGGATTACAGCTGTGAGCCACTGTGCCTGGCCAAGCTATGCATTTTAAAAGTCTGTGCTGGTGTGATCCTAGACAAAATTTTGCCGATTCCCGAAGCAATGTTGATATGAAGCTAATAAACAGCTGCTTTTTAAATGTATTCTAATATGATATGCAATTTCAGGCCATAAATGATCAGGCGCTGCCTGCCTCAATGGGAAATTCCATGCTCACTCTCCCTCTCTGTGCTCTAGCTGCTCTGGCCTCCACCTGGCCATCAGACACAATTGACAGACTTTGGACCTGCTGTCTCTTGCTGGAAAGCTTCTGCTCTAGATTTTCTCATGATGGTCCTTCTCATCATTTGGGTCACTGCTAGGAGAGGCCCTTTCTGACCACTATGTACATTGCTCCAACCCTGCCCCTAGTCTCTGTCCCTTTCCATACACACACACACACACACACACACACACACACACACACACACACACACACACACACACACACACACACATATTTTGTAGATGTATCACTTTCTGGAATTATCTTCTTATATTAGCAGGGCACTTACGTATTATCTGTCTCCTTTCACTGGCTTGGAAGTTCCTTGAAAACCAGACCTTGTCTGTCTTGGTCACTGGTTTATCTACCACTTAAACTTCAGTCTCCTCCGCTACGAAATGGGGCTAAGAATGCCCACTTTACTTGGTTATTGCAAAGATGGAATGAAGGAACATGTTCAAAGTGTTTAGCGAAGTGCCAAGCATTTAGCAGGTGCTTAATATGTGTTTCTTGAATGAATGGAGTTTTTCCACTACTTTAAACAAGATGTTCCCCTTTTTATTATTTTCCTAATTTTTAACTTTTATTGTTTGTTTTGATTTGACCTATTGTGAAATGATTATCACAGTCAACTTTAGTTAACACCTAGTTATCATTTGTGTGTGTGTGTGGTGAGAACATTTAAAAGCTACTTTTTAAAGCAAATTTTGAGTATACAATATGGTATTGTTAACTGTAGTCACAATACTGTATATTAAATCCCCAGAACTTAGTCATCTTAAAACTGAAACTTTGTATCCTTTGACCAACATCTCCCCAGTTCCCCTAGCCCTCAGCCTCTAGCAACCACTATTCCATTCTCCCCCTTTAATTTTAAATTAATAAAGATGAATTTTATATTTTCATATTTAAAAAAGAGATTGTTTCTCAAAAAGTCATCAGTTTCCACATTTCTTAGCATAGGATTTCTTAGTTCAGGTCCTTCTATATCACACTATCTTTCCAGTCTCATCTCCTACCAAGTTTTCAGATATTCTGTGCTGCTGCCAAACAGGTCTAGCAGAGGTGTCCTGAGCATCTCTGATGTGCTAGGCATTTGTTTTTCAGGTCCTGCTATGATTTGAATGTTTGTCCCTTCCAAAACTGATGTTGAAATGTAATCCCTAATGTGGCAGTATTGAGAGGTGCAGCCTTTAAGAAGTGATTGGGTCATGATGGCTCTGTCTTCATGAATGGATTAATCCATTCATAAGTTAATGCATTAATGAGTTATCATGGGAGTGGGACTGGTGGCTTTATAAAAAGAGGGAGAGAGACCTGAGCGAACATGCTTAGCCCCGTCACCATGTGATGCCCTGGGCCACCTGCAGACTCTGAAGAGAGTCCCCACCAGCAATATGGTCCTCACCAGATGTGGCCCATCAACCTGAGACTTCTCAGCCTCCCAAACTCTAAGAAATATATTGTTTCTTTATAAATTATCCATGTTCAGGTATTCTGTTATAAGCAGCAAAAAATGGAGCAGGACAGGTCCACACTTTATCTGCAATTCTGAAATCCAGAAAGATGTGAAACCAAAATATTTCTCTACTGTTTTGGTACAGACTTATTTGGTGGCAGAACCTGACCTGACCTGATATGAGGCTGTTTATAATCTTTATTCACTCCATGTGCTATAAATATTCCTATGTCTTGCTGTAGAATTACTAACGTGTTTGCATACATGATACCACCTGAGGACCTGTTGGGGTTTTCACTATATATTAGTGTAGGTACCATATTACCTTTATAAAATCCAAAAAGTTCTGAAACACAGCTGACCCCTAAGTCACACAGAAGGGACTGTGGACCAGCATTCTGGAGGGAGCCATGGACTTAGAATTGGAAAAGGTGGGTTTTCTTCCTTGCTTTTGCAATGATACCTTTTATGGCCCTGGGCAAGTCCCATCATCCTCAATTTTCAGTTACCTCATCTATGAAATGGGACCTGTCCTGTCTCAAAATGCATTGTAGGCTCAGAAACCAGACAATTAAGCTTGCTAGAAATATGTGTTTACAACGAGTGAATAGGTTCTGAATAAGATCTGAGGATTACCCGCTCTGAGGAAGGTTCATTAGTTTTATTGCATAAATTTATTGGCAGTTACCTTCCTTTCTCACTAGTTGATTTTTTGGTTTTGGGTGAAGTTCCACAGAAAGGGGGCTACCAGATCTCTGATTTTGATGAGCTCAACTATTGCTCTACCTTGGCTTTCTGTAGCACTCTTCCTTGATTGGCGGCTATGATGGATGGGCTCCTCTTCCTCAGCTCAGAAACACAGTTGACAGGGAGAGATTGTTCTGGAACGCTGTTCTGGGGTTTATTTGCAGTTTCCTGTTGATGGCAAGAAATAATTAGATAGGTGAGATCTGGAGATGGCTACCTACACCCAGCCTGCCTTCAAAAGCATGAGGACACTTTATTTTTATTTTTGAGACAGTCTCTTTGTCACCCAGGCTGGAGCACAGTGGTGTGAGCTTGGCTCACTGCAACCTCTGCCTCCTGGGTTCAAACGATTCTTATACCTCAGCCTCCCAAGTAGCTGGGATTATAGGTGTGCACCACCATGCCTGGATACTTTTTGTATTTTTGGTAGAGACAGGGTTTCACCATGTTGGCCAGACTGGTCTCAAACTCCTGACCTCAGATGATCCAACCATCTTGGCATCCCAAAGTTCAGGGATTACAGGCGCGAGCCACGGTGCCTGGCTAATTTTTATATTTTTAGTAGAGATGGAGTTTCACCAAGTTGTCTAGGCTGGTCTCAAACTCCTGGGCTCAAGCAATCCATCCACCTTGGCCTCTCAAAATGCTGGGATTACAGGTGTGAGCTAACGTGCCCAGTTCCATGAGGAACTTTAAAATGAAAGGCACCTGGCAAACATGACAGCATTGAACAAAGTGAGAGGAGAAGATACTTGAGGCCCTTCAGATAATGATAATGACAACTAAAAGTACTGAACCTCACTATGTACCAAGCATTGTGTGAATTAGCTCCTTTAGCTTTTCAATAAGCCTATGAAGTAGGTACTGTTGTCATTCCATTTTATAGGTGAGGAAATGGGGAAGGTCAAATTGCTGTGCAAGGTCACATGGCTGGTGAGTGTGAGAACCAGGATTCCAATTCCATAGCCCTACTTTTTTTTTTTTTTGTGAGACAGAGTCTTGCTTTCTCGCCAAGGCTGGAGTGCAGTGGTGTGATCTCGGCTCACTGCAACCTCCACCTCCCAGGTTCAAGTGATTCTCATGCCTCAGCCACCTGAGTTGCTGGGACAGGCATGTGCCACCACACCCAGTTAATTTTTATATTTTTAATAGAGACGGGGTTTCACCATGTTGGCCAGGCTAGTTTAGAACTGCTGGCCTCAAGTGATCCACCCATCTTAGCCTCCCAAAGTGCTGGGATTACAGGCGTGAGTTACCATGCCTGGCCCCACAGCCTGACTCTTAACCTCTCTCCTGTATTCCTTCTCATTTTTGAAATTACCTTTACCCCTTACATTTTCCAGATAATTGCTTAGTGTTAATACCTTACTGGATGTAATTTTTTAAGGGTGACATCTTAATAGCTAAGCCTGCAAGGAATTTAGATACAGCTTCTCTTTATCTCCAAAGAATGTCAAAAGGATTCAAAACAGAGGGAAAAGTGCTCTGGAATGGGAATATCAGGCCATGCTGGTGGGAGGAAGCAGCTGGGATGAATGAACCAGTTCTAGCTCCTCCACCAGCCCTCTGTGACTCTGGGAAGCTGTTTATCCTTGGCTGTCATGTTTTTCATCTATACAATGAGGTTGGAAACACCCCATGGAAAGGAAGTATAGGGGTGTAAGACACAGCACTGGCTCAATCAGCTGTGGTGTGACCCGGAAGTGTGACCTGGGACAACAATAATAATGACACATTGCCTCCCACAAGTCATACTTATCAGACAAGTTATTTCATCTCTTTGAGTCTCAATTTCCTCACCCAAAAGCAAGCAAAACATTTATTGATTTGGCAAATATTTCTTGAACTCCAACTATTTTTCTGTAAAGGGCCAGGGATTTAATGATCAAATGGACATAGTTCAATTCTTAACAAAAATACAATCTAGTGGAGAAAACAGACACTGGACAAGCAAGGACACAAATATATATACACACATGCATACACACAAACTGTGGTTAAGTGCTACAAGGAAGAAGACTAGAGGGAACTGTTGGTAATTTAGACCAACTAGGGTCAGTTTTGCTCTCCCAGGGGACATCTGGCAATTTATGGAGATACTTTGGCTGGCAATTTATGGAGATACTTTGGTTGTCACTGGAGTTTGGGGTGCTACTGGCAACCAGTAAGTAGAAGCTAGAGATGCTGCTTAACATGTTACTTGATATCCTTAGGTGGGACCTTAACATCCCTAACATCCTGCTGATGCATAGAACAGTCCCTTATAAAAAGGAATTACTGGTCCAAAATGTCAGTATGCTGAGGTTGAGAAACCCTGATGTAGATGAGGTCAGGGAAGTTCTCTCTGAGAAAGTCCCATTGCAGTGGGAGTATCTTCTCACAGAGTTGCTGGGAGCATTAGAAACAATGGATGCAGAGCCCTGAGGACAGGGCCTGGTACCCTGGAAATCTTAGGAGAGGGTATGTGAAACCTTTGTATTTTTTGTAGATACAGGGTTTCGCCATGTTGCTCTGGAGGGCTCCGGAGCAGGGCTCTGGAGTTAGACTTCCTGGGTTTGGAATTCTGTCTTTCACTTCACTGAGTGACCTTGAGCAAGTCATTCGACATCTCTGAACCTTAGTTTCTTTGTTTGTCAATAACCCTTATAATACTACCTCATAGGACTGCCATGAAGATTGTGTGAGATAATACAGGTTAAGATGACTGTAGTAATGGATCACACATGTTTGTTATTCGATATATGCTGGCTACCATTATCATCAATAACCCCAAGGCCATTTCTAAGATCACCTTCAGGATAAAAAGCCAAATGGTGGTGCTGCTGTGGAGACAAGAACAGGCCTGAAAACCAAGATAAATTGCTCCAAGAGTCCTCTTCCTAGCTGTGGTACCCCATGGCACGCCCTTCACCTCTTTGGACTTCATTTTCTTGTTTGTAAATAGGCATAACCCCTACCTCCAAAGAATGATCATGAAGGAGAGATCTGTAGAGACTGAAGGGATATAGGAGCAGCTGTCCCTGGCATGGAAGACCCAGGACTCACCACACTCTTGGGCTTGCTGCTCATGGAGAGCCCCAGGGCTGGCCCCCCAGCCAGGGACTGCTGCAAGCGTTCCTTCACAGCCACCAGCTTCAGCTCCAGGTCAATCCGGCGCTCCTCCTTTGCCCGACACTCAGCTTCCAGGGTGGCCACGGCTTCTTCCAGAGCCTTTAATTTTGCTCCTGAATCAAGAGACATTGAAAAGAAACAGCTGAACCTAACCTAAGTGTCAGGGAATCTGGCAGGGCCTCAGGTCTTTGTCTGCCCCTCCTGGAGGGCCTTTCCAGCCCCCAGTCTTGGTAAAGAGATGGACACTGGGCTTGGGGTTCCAGCTCCATGCTGGGTGGTGTGGTCTTTATATGTTTGGTACCCATTTCACCATCTCCTGGAAATAGCACTCTGATTTTTCACTGGGAAACCACCTTCCCCGTCTCATTCTGTCTCTTCTTCTTTTTTTTTGAGATGGATTTTTCACTCTGTCACTTAGGCTGGAGTACAGTGGTGTGATCTTGACTCACTGCAACCTTCACCTCCTGGGATCAGGTGATCCTCCTGCCTCAGCCTCCCAAGTAGCTGGGACTACAGGTGCACACCAGCACGCCCAGCTAATTTTTGTATTTTTAGTAGAGATGGAGTTTTGCCATGTTGGCCAGGCCAGTCTCAAACTGCTGACCTCAAGTAATCTGCCAGCCTTGGCCTCCCAAAGTGCTGGGATTATAGGCGTGAGCCACCGCACTTCCTCCCAGCCCCACCACCATTCTCTATAGTTTGGGTGGGCCTGACTCTACTTCTAGTTCAAGGGTCTGGCACATAACTTAGGTCTGCCCCATGATCACAACTCATCTTCTGGTGACAGTGATTGGATTAGGGATGAAAGTGGGACCAATCAGAGTGAATCCAGAGGCTTTTGTGGTGGTCATTGGGAAGAGAAGCTCTCTTTGCTTGGGTTGGCTGGGAGGGCTAGGTGAGGGCTAGCACTGTGCAGCCATTGTGCCATCACAAGGGGAGAATGAAACCAAAGGGGAGAAGGGCAGAAGCATAAGTGTACGAAATAAGCTTCCTGGTGACACCATTTAAGTCCCTGGACCCCACTACACTGGATCTCTCCATTTTCCAATTATGTCTTCTTTTCATTTCTCTGCCAGTTTAGCTTTGGTTTATGTTACTTGTAAACAAGAGTCATAACACAGTACTTTACAGACACCAGAGTTTCCAGTAGGATTTTGCTGTTTATTTTTAAATTTTATTAAAAAATTTTTTTCTTTCTTTAAAAAAAAAGTAGAGACAAGGTCTCACTATGTTGCTCAGGCTGGTGTCGACCTCCTGCACTCAAACAGTCCTCATGCCTCAGCCTCCCAAAGTGCTAGGATTACAAGTGTGAGCCACGGCACCCAGCCTGCTTATTCGATTTAATCCAACAAACCTATATTAGTACCTTTCTCATGCTAAATGCTGTGTTGGGTCTTACCAGGTTTAAAAATCAGTTCCATTCTTTGCCCTGAGGGAAGCTGCACTGGAGGGTTTTCCAGTAATGCTGAATTCTTCTTTTTTTTTTTTTTTTAAACACCTATTGTGCCGTGAATTCATAGGAAATAGGTTTCAGCAGCTCAGGCTCCCTCCCGTTGGTTCTCAAAAAGTGTGCTTCTCCGGGTGGAGCAGGCTGGCACTTCAGTTGAACCCAGGTACCTTTCTCTTTGGCTTCTTTCTTTTTCTGATCATTTTCCTTCACGCGTTTCAGGAAGCTATCTCGGCTCTTAGAGTGCTTATGTGCTCACTATGCACATTAATTCTCTTGGCAAGAATCTTGCCCTTGTTTGTTTACAACAATTCCAACAGCATGCTGGGCAACATTGTAGACTCTTCCAGCTTTGCCATGGTAACGTGTGAGGGGCATTCCTTTTTGAACAGCACCTATTCCCTTGATGTCTACAATATCACCTTTCTTAAAGATTTGCATATAATAACGTGGCCAAAGGAACAACTTCATGTTTTGTAAAAGGCCTAGAGAACACATGTTGGGTGCCTCTCCTCTTTCCCTTGGTGTTCGTCATTTTGGCAAATTACTGGAAGATGGTGGTTCCCGAATTCTTTATATTCATCATGCACCATGTATTTAATGCATGCTTACCATGTATCAGGCATTGTCCTTGGCTCTAGATAGATCAGTGAATAAAGCAGGCAAAAATCCTTGCCCTTATGGAGCTTATATCTGTGCGTGTGTGTGTGCGCGCGCACATGTGGGGGGCAAACAATAAATACTAAATGTAATAAATAATCTGATAGGTTACATAGTGATAGTACCATAGGGGGAAAAAATTGAGCAGGACAAGGGTAGTCAACTTGCTCCAAATCCTGGTTCTGACTCTTAGAAGATTCTTCTTTATATGGAAACCAAACTGCCTTCCTCCTGTTGATTCTGGTTTTGGCCACACAGAACAAGTCTTTTAAAGCAGAAGTTCTCAATCTGAGGCTCATGGAGTCTTAGGCAATCTACAGATAGGCTCCATAGGCAGCCACATGAGCGCCTGAACTTTTTTGCAGCTTTGTGAACTGTGGTGTTTCTTAACCAGATTCTCATAGGACTACGTTTGTTGATATGTTCTATAGAAATAGGACTTCTGCTCCCTCCAGCATGTGGAGAAACTTTAGGCTTAAAGTGTGTGTCACACTGCAGTTAGAGAGAATGCAAAAGAAACACAGGAGACAATAGGGTGTGGAGAAGCCCAGAGCAGGCAGGGGCTGCTGAGGTCCCTGGGTTTCAGAACAGGATCCTGGGAAGGTGTCATGTCCACCATTCCCTGCATCAGGACCAATGTCTCACACATATCTGTGAATGAATGAAGGTGGGGTTCAGAATGACATTTCTTATTTCCTTGATTCTAAGACACACTTCTGTGCTTCCTATTTCTTTTTTCTTTTTCTTTTTTTAGAGACGGCATCTTGCTCTGTTGACAGGCTGGTGCGGTGGTGCCACCTAGGCTCACTGCAACCTCCACCTCCCGAGTTCAAGCAGTTTTCCTGCCTCAGCCTCCCATGTAGCTGGGACTACAGCGCACTACCATGCCCAGCTAATTTTTGTATTTTTAGTAGAGGTGGGGTTTCACCATGTTGGCCAGGATGGTCTCGATTTCTTGACCTTGTGATTCACCTGCCTTGGCCTCCCAAAGTGCTGGGATTACAGGTGTGAGCCATCGCACCTGGCCTTTTTTTTTTTGAGATGGAGTCTAGCTCTGTATCCCAGCTGGAGTGCAGTGGCGTGATCTCGGCTCACTGCAAACTCCGCCTCCCAGGTTCAAGCGGTTCTCTTGCTTCAGCCTTCTGAGTAGCTGGGATTACAGGTGCCTGCCACCACGACCAGCTAATTTTTGTATTTTTAGTAGAGACAGGGTTTCACTGTGTTGGCCAAGCTGGTCTCAAACTCCTGACCTTGTGATCCACCTGCCTTGGCCTCCCAAAGTGCTGGGATTACAAGTGTGAAACACGGCGTCCGGCCTGTGCTTCACATTTCTAAAATCAGGTTACTTCTTATCACGTTAAGTGCACACATTATTATGATGCTTTTTCATCTCTCTAAAACAGTTATTAAATTGATGGCACTTCCTTTAATTAGGAGGAATGATGATGATGATGATGATGAAGAGAAGAAAGAGGAGGAGGAGAAGGAGGAGTAGAGAAACCCACTTCTCTTGGGTAGAAAACCAGGTGACCTGTGCAAGAGACCTCCCTTTACTGTGCCCAAGGATGAGCCGGCCACCCATGGGTGCTCAGGACCACACCCACACAGGTACCTGGGCTGCTCCGAATGGCTTCCTTCAGATCCCTCTTCTCCTGTCTCAGTGCCATCAGCTCTGTCCGAATCGTCTCTTTCTCTTTCTCCAGCTTCTCTTTTTCTACCAAATACCTCCGGGCATCCTCCTCGGCTCGGTTCTTGCCATACTTGTATTGATTGGCACCTGCAGAGATGTAGGGAAGGGAAAGGCCCTCAGTTCTGACCTCTGGCAAAAGTACTTGGGTGGTGTCAGCTTCTCTCTCAGCCCCAACTGCTTCATCTATAAAATGTAAATATTTAGATCTAGTCCCTTAGATATATTGAGTGTGAATCCTCTAAGGAAAGAAGAAGCAAAAGGGAGGCTATAGAGCAGAGGGAGTAGGATCAAGGGCCTTCGAACCAGACAGTCTGAGATGTGGGCATTTTTGCCCTTCCAGGTTGTGTGACATTAGGCAAAAGTGACTGGTAGTGTTTTTCTGTGTGTTTCCCCCTTGACCTTAGTTTGCTTATTTGTATATAAGGATATGGATACAATTTACCTCATAGAGTTGTGGTAAGGATTAAATGCGATGATTAATGAAAAGCACTTAGTGTAGTACCTGGCAAATGATAAGTACTCAGTAAGGGTTAGATAATAATGATAATATTATTAAAAAACAAATTTGTGATGCATAACACACTTGGATTGGGTTTTAAAAGAGCATATTTCATAGTCAGTTTTCAGATATCTATAAGACGAGACTGTTCCATATAACTCAGATCTCCAGAGATTCTACACTTTGGGCTATAGTCAGGCATTGTCCATTTTATTGCTGGGGAAGGGGTTGGGGGAGGGAGGAACCTGGCAGTCTACTGAAGGTTCAACACTATGGTGGACAATAAAAACAAATAATTATTGCAAAAATTTATTATTTGCTATACACTACACACTATATGCTAAGCCATTTACTTGCATTCCCATTTAGTCATCACAAAACTTATTTATTTATTTTTTTGAGATGGAATCTCGCTCTGACCAGGCTGGAGTGCAGTGGTATGACCTTGGCTCACTGCAACCTCTGCCTCCGGGGTTCAAGCAATTCTGCCTCAGCCTCCTGAGTAGAGTATCTGGGACTACAGGTGTGTGCCACCATGCCTGGCTAATTTTTGTATGTTTAGTAGAGATGGGGTTTCGCATGTTGGCCAAGTTGGTCTTGAACTCCTGACCTCAAGTGATCTGCCTACATCAGCCTCCCAAAGTGTTGGGATTACAGGCATGAGCCACTGCACCCAGCCCACAAAACTTACTGTAATTAGTTCTTTTTTATTGTTGAGAAAATTGAGGCACACAGAGGTTAGGTCTCATTGCTAATGGTGGCAGAGCTGAGGTTAAACCCATGTCTCCATGTGTCTCTGACCCCAGGGTCCATGCTGTGTAATATTGTTCTAGCTGGGCCAAGGCCATAGTGCAACTTCTTAGGGAAAGTTTTACTTTTTTTGTGTGTGTGTATGCTATACAGAGCCACACACAGCTCTATGTAAGTTGGTGCAGAATGATTCCTGCAGTTTGTGGATAATTGGGGGTCTTGTCTACCCAGCTGTGCTGGGATTGCAGTGGTCACCCAGTGACCCATGCAGGAATCAGTTCCTGACACAACTACCCTGCAGTTCAAGCCTGATCATAAATACAGCATGGAGGACCTTCTGACTTCCATTGTTACTGATGAGAAGTCAGCTGTTAACGTTACTGGGGTTCTTTTATACATCATGACTTGATTTTCTCTTCTGCCTTCTAGATTTTTTCCTTATCTTTGGTATCAGCATTTTTAACATGATGTGTCTTTTGTAGATCTCCTTGCCTTTATCCTACTTGAATTTCACTGAGCTTTGTGGATGTATAGAATAATGTTTTTCAATAAATTTGGCAAGTTTCAGCCATTATTTGAATATTTTTAGTGCTCATCTCTCTCTCTCTCTTCTCTCCTTCTAGTACTCCCTATACATGTATGTTTGTTCACTTAACCGTGCTTCACAGTGCTCTGAGGCTCTGTCATTTTTCATCATTTTTTTCTCTCTGTTCTTTGGTTTGCATAATCTCTATTTTTCTATTATCAAGTTCACTGATTCTTTCTTCTACCAGGTCAAATTTACTATTGTGCCCACTAAGTGAGTTTTTCATTTCAGTTATCGTACTTTTCAGCCTTATGATTTTCATTTGGTTCTTCTTTTTACAATTTCTATCTCTTTATTGGTAGCCTCTATCAATATATTATCAATAATATATTTCATATAACTATACTATATAGTATAATATAATATAAGATAGCATATAGTTATATTCCATATAACTACAGTGTAATTCTATATACCTATACTATAGTGTATAGTATAGTGTAGTATAGCACTCAATGTAGTCTATTTCTTCCTGCAGTATGAAGCCAATTTCTCTGGAACAATGAGAAATACATTTCTATTGTTTATATGTTCCCTAGTTTATGGGATCTTGTTATAGCAGGAGGAATGGGCTATTATCAATAATATATTGATAGAGACTACCAATAATATAGGCTATCTGTCTTGAACTCCTGACCTCAGGTGATCCACCCACCTCGGCCTCCCAAAGTGCTGGGATTACAGGCGTGCGCCACCTCGCCCGGCAATATAGGCTATCTGTTAATACACTGTCATCTTCCTGTAATAACCGTACTACACTGTACTACACTGTAATAACTATCTGTTAATACACTGTCATCTTCCTGTAATAATCGTACTACACTGTACTACACTGTAATAACTATCCGTTAATACACTGTCATCTTCCATTCCTTTATTTCTTTAAGCATGGTTTCCTTAAGTTCTTTAAATATATTTATAATGGCTGCTTTAAAATCTTTGTTAAATTCTACACTTGGGCCCTCTCTGGGGTAGTTTCTATTGCTTGTTTTTTTTTTCCCTTCTGTTTGGGTCACATTTTCCTGCTTCTTCACAAGTCTCATAATTTTTTGTTGAAAACTGGTCATTTTGGAGACTATATTGTAGTATCTTTTGATATGCATCCCCCCGATCAGGTTGTTGGGTTGTTATTTTCTTATTTGTTTAGTGACTTGTCTGAACTATTTTAGGGTAGTCTATTTCCTCTTGCAGTATGAAGCCACTGAAGTTGCTCCTCAGAGGCTACAGCCTTGGCATGTGTACAGTCACTCTGGGATGACAGTGTATTAGCAGGGATTTCTCTGACTCTTTCCATAATCTCCTGTTAAGCAGTCTGCCTCTGTTGCTATTAGACCCAGCTGTTAGGCTCTACTAATTGTCAGGTGTTTGCTCTATTGTTTTTGACAATGTATCAATTACTCCACAGTCTGATCCAATTAAATTCAGCCCCTTTATGGGGTAGTTTTAGAGGCTCATCTTTGAGATTTGTTCTAACCCCAGGAGGGCTCTTTTTATTAAAACATTAAAAAAAAATTTTTTTTTGATACAGGGTCTCACTCTGTCACCCAGGCTGGAGTGCAGTGGCATGATCGCGGCTCACTACAACTTCTGCCTCTTGGGTTCAAGTGATTCTTGTGCCTCAGCCTCCTGAGTAGCTGGGATTACAGGTGCCCACCACTATGCCTGGCCAATTTTTGTATTTTTAATAGAGACAGAGTTTTCTCATGTTGGCTAGGCTGGTCTTGAATTCCTGGCCTCAAGTGATCAATCTGCCTCAGCTTCCCAAAGTGTTGGGATTACAGGCATGAGCCATCATGCCTGGCTAAGGGCATTTTTTAGCTCTTTCTGTGGTTCTCTCTGATAAGCTAGCTGGCCTATGGTTTAGTTTATTGTTCTCATGGAGCTACCAGCCTCCTCCTATTTACCACCAAATCTCCATTGTTTTTGAGAGCACCCTTTGGTTTAAACCTTCCCACACTCTGTTCCAACTAAAGTCAGTTCTTTTGAGGAAGAGCTCTGGAGTTCTCTGTTCTTAGGACCTGCCTTTCCCTACTGGCCAAAATCTCTGAGTCACTGCTCTGGATCCAGGGGTGGGAACAATGGCCTGTGCTGTAGTTTGAATGTTTGTCCCCTCCAAAACTCATGTTGAAATTTAACTGCAATTGTAACAGTATGAAAAGGTAGGACTTTGAGAGGTGATTTCGGTCATGACAGCTTTGCCTTCATGGGTGGTATTAGCCCCTTTTGCCTCTTTGCCCTTCCATTTTCTGCTAGGTGATGATCCAGCAAGAAGGCCCTTGCTAGATGTCAACACCTTGATCTTGGGTTTTCCAGTCTCCAGACTGGGCTAGTAATTTCTGTTCATTATAAATTACCCAGTCTCTGGTATTCTGTTATAGCAGCATAAAACAGATTAAGACAGCCTGTTTCTCTTGCAGTGACATTCCTGGTATGAGCAAGGTGCTGGGTAGGGGCAGTAACCTCTGGCTTCTCTGCTTGCCTCTCCCAGCATGGAACCTCTGGCCTACAAGTAAGCTAGGATGAGGGCAATCAGGGCCCCAGTATTCCTGGCTTACCCTACCTGGGGCAAAGCCTTTGCTCTATACTCTGGGTAGAGGAAGGGAACTCCCTACCTCTTGGCTGCAATCACCTGAAATTTATCCTCTGCAGCACGGAGCTGAGTATGAGAAGAAATACTGGTAGGCTGCCCTTTCTGGGGAGATACTATAGCCCTTGACTGGCAGCTGCAGGAAGAGGGAGCCCTGTTTTCTTGTTCAGACCTGCCTGGAGTGGAGAGTCTTTCAAACTGAGTTGAGGAGTAAAGGGGTAGGTTGTGGCTCAAATGTTACAAATTCTCACTGTTCTTACTGAGATTTAGCAAATTTTCTAGAATAAATGTTTCTTCATTTGCTCTTAGGAAAATTTCCAAACTTTAGATAATTGTTTGTTTTAATAAATTTCACCAGCTACAACTGTTTAGCTAGGGAGTGGGTCTGTGCAGCTTCTCACACCACCATTTTTCTCAGCAATCTACTTGATCTCCATGATTCTTGCTTCTTGATATTCATGCCCTTTTGTAGTCCCCTCCCACACTAAACAATGCTGACCTGTGTAACCATTAGGACATTGCAGAATGACAGAGTGTAACTTCTAACCATAGGTCATAAAAGACCTTGCAGCATCAGTCTTGCTGTTCCCTTTGGGTTACTTGCTCTGGGGGAAGCCAGCTGTCACATAACAAGGACAAGCAACTCTATGAAGAGATTCCCATGGCAAAGAACTGAGGCCTCCTTCCAACAACCAGCACAAACTTGCTAGGCATGCAGTGAGCCATCTCAGAAGAGGATCCTTCAGCCTGTCAAGACTTTAGATGACTTCAGATGACCAGCCAACATATTGAGATCTCATGAGACCCCAAGCCAGAACTACTTATCCAAGCCATTTGGGATTCCTGACCCACAGAAACCATGTGACATAACACATTTTCATCATTTAGAGGAGCGAAATTTTGGGTAATTTCTTATGTAGCAATAGGCAATTAATACACGATCATGGACAAGATTCTTTGGCTGCAGACTAGATGTTTACATCCCCCGAAATTCATATGTTGAAACCTAATCCCCTATTGATGGCACTTGGAGGTGGGGCCTCTGGTAGGTGATTAGGCCACGAGGGTAGAGTCCTCATGGGTGGGATGAGTGCCCTTAGGAAAGAGACCCCAGGGAGCAAAAACATGGCCATCACCAGGAAGCAGGCCCTCACCAGACACCAAATCTGCTGCCACCTTGATCTTAGACTTCCCAGCCTCCAGAACAATGAGAAATACATTTCTGTTGTTTATAAGTTACCCAGCTTATGGAATTTTGTAATAGCAGGAGGAATGGATTAATGTATCTTCCCTTTTATTTTATTCAGTTTCTCCATCTAAAAAACAACCTTGTTGGAATTCATCAGTAGTTTTTCACTGTAGTTTCCCAATGCCAGAAACTTATGACCTCACAGTGATGGCTAACAGGAAAAGTGGAGGCCCAGTGGGCCTCAATCAGAGTAGCTCCACTTTTATTTTTCTTTTATAAACTGGGCTTTCATGTAAGATTTGATTTGAAGAAAGGGTCTGCTTTTTTATGTGTGTTTGTTAGTTTTTTGTTGTTGTCATTGACATTGAGTGATTTCTTTAATCTTACATGCTTTTTTGTCAGTTTAGATTTCCATTTTAAAATGGTCATTTCACAAGGCCCTGTATTTCCAGTGCCTCTGAGAGTAGAGTGCAAAGTTATACAACAACCTTCTGATTGTTAGAGAGGAAACTCAGGCCCAGAGAGGGGAAAGAACTTTTCCCAAAGTTGCACAGTAATTCAGTGGTCAAGGGAGGAATGAGGAATGGAATACACATTTCCTGATCCCCAGAAGGGATGATCTATACACATGAAATGGAGCTATAAAATAGAAAAGTATTTTTAAAAATAGGTATTAACAAAAGTAAGTTTTCAAAAAGCACAGAACAGGACTTGATTCTGTTGAGATGCAGGGGGAAGAAATGTAAAGGAACAAAGAAAAAACTCTTGGACCATGCTGTCCCACAGGAAGCTGGCTTGTTCATAAAGATAAATCACACAGGAGCACAGATTACTGTTGGAAGTAAAACAGAATTTACAACAGAGTTGCCTGGCATACTTAGTCATTATTGTGCAGTGTGGCAATCAGGCAATTCACTGAGCCCCTGTGGGGTGCTAGCAGAGCTAGGGTGGGATACCATGGCGAGCTCTGGCTTTCATGGCAGCTGGCTCCAGGGTATTTGGATGGATTCAGTTCTCTCTTATTACCCCAGATCAGAAATCACAAATTGTTAGCCTCTGAAACAGATACAGCTTGTCAGCAATCTCTCTCTCTCCTTTCTATTTGGCCTCATTCAGTGCTAAATGAAAAAAAAAAAAGTTGCTGATATTAAAAAATAAGTAAATTTCACCTAAAGTCCAGATTTCTGGCCTGTTTTAAGTAATTGGCAAATGTGGTGTTAGGGGCTTGGTACTGCTGCATGGGGATTGTCTTCTGGAGCCGTGCAGCAGCCTCCCCTATAGTTGGGAACTGAGCACTCCAGTTTCCTACAGTTCCCCCCTCCCCCAACTCCCTGTCATTTTCCCTCTGAGGCTACATGCTGGCTGCCCTTTATCATTGTGCTTGCACTGTGATTTTTCTTAGGGTAGGTATTTTCTTGCATCTCACTTTGCTCATTTATTTACCCACCAGAGGAACTGATTTTGAAATCCCTCCTATAGACTGTTTCCTTCCCTCCCTGCTAGTTAGCAGGGGAGGCTCACACACAACTCACTGGAGGCGTGGCGTTTGACTTTGACCTGTGGGTCCACGCGATGGGACTTCTCACTGCAGGAGGAGGCGTGGCGCTTCACCTGGGCCCCTGTGGGGCGCTCAGGCTCCTCATCCTGGTGGGAGATGGAGGAAGACAGTCAAGTGCAGGCAGGCACAGACTCATCACTGCAGAGTATACTGTGGTCTTTGCTCAGTATGGGCTCTTCTTGCTCTGAGATCTTGGCCTTACAGTTTTAGACTTGCACAGCACTCAAAAATCATAAAGCAGTTTTTCTAGCAGTATATCATTTGAACCTCATACTTTTCTGCTGGGGAGCAGCAGAAGGCAACCCTGAGAGGAAAATTAGAAAGTCTCAAAAGACTGTGGGTGGCTATAACTGATTTATCATAGATATTTTTGTCTTTAGAACATTTGGAAGTATCCTGATTTTCTGAATTGCTAACAGAGTCTTCCCTCAAGAAGAAAAGTCTTGGATGAGATCAGCCAGTGCAGAAGTGACATAATTTAATAGATCAACTATACATTTGAACATGAAGAATATTAAGAACACTAAAAATCCAGTCAAAGCTTAGGAAACAATGAGTTTAAAAATGATAATGTAATAAAATAATGATGTTGTCAACAACAGTACTATTTACTCCTCTGTATAAGACTTTCCAATGTCTAGGCACTATGCTCATTTTTTCTTTTCTTAAGTGCAGTGGTGTGATCATGGCAGCCTCAACCTTTTGGACTCAAGTGATCCTCTCACCCCAGCTTCCCAAGTAGCTGGGACAACAGGTGCACAGCACCATGCCAGGCTAATTTTTGTAGAGACAGGGTTTCACTATGTTGGCCAGTCTGGTTTCAAACTCTTGGATTTCAGTGATCCACCCACTTCAGCTTCCCTAAGTGCTAGGATTACAGGTATGAGTCACTGCACCCAGCCTAAATGTTTATTTTTTGAGACAGAGTCTCACTCTGTTGCCCAGGCTGGAGTTTGGTGGCATGATCTTGGCTCACTGCAACTTCTGCCTCCCGGGTTCAAGTGATCCTCCTGCCTCAGCCTCTCGAGTAGCTGGGACCACAGGCATGCACCACCATGCCTGGCTAATTTTTGTATTTTGTTTTAGTAGAGACAAGGTTTCACCATGTTGGCCAAGCTGGTCTCGAGCTCCTGGCCTCAAGTGATCCTCCCACCTCAGCCTCCCAAAATCCTGGGATTATAGGCATGAGCTACTGAATCCAGCCCCCACCTAAACTTTTTTACTTAAAGTATTATTTAATTCTTGCAGCCATCCAAGAAGGTACGTTTTATCATATCCTTCTGGAGTCAGCAAGTGAGGACCAGAGAAGTGAAACTCAGCCCTAGCTCTGAGTCTGGGTCTCCAACCTTTATGTCCTTAAGTGCTAAGCTGTCTTGTTACTAAACTCTGCAACTGAGAAAAACCTCAAGCTGCATCCACAGGTTTATCTCACTCTGAAGAAAGACCATATGAACAGTAGGATGACTGGAGAAATTTCTAGAAAAGGGAGTCTGGGAGGTGAAAACTCAATGTGTCATCCAGCACCACCAAGGCAGAGGCCCTGTCTGCAGACACATGTGTTGTCCTAGACAGCTTAATTGCCTCTCTCTCCTGCTAGCTGTAAGGCCTGACCCACCCACCAGCGTCTGACTGGAATGTGGCTCTCCTCTCACTTTCTGATGGAGGAGACAGCACAGGGCATGCTGCCAAGAGCATTCCAGATCATGTGATGGCTACACAGGACTCACTGTAAATTAATAAGCTGGTATCTCCCTGGTTTAACAAGCAAAACATGGAGACTGGCCTGGGAGCTGAAGCTCCCAGATTATGAAGGTGACCATGTGAAGGCTTGCGGGTGGCCCGACAGTCAGCATGCGCCCCAGACACCACAGAATCAGTAGGATAAGTTCACAGAGTGGTAAATAGGAGGAGTGCCCCAGCATCTTGCTCAAACTGGAAACGATGTCACTTTTCTGTAGTGCTTGACAGTCTACAGAAGCCCTTTCTTCCTCCCAACCTGGGGCTCTTTCCACTGCACCACCCAGCCTCCTGTGCCAGGGATTCCTCATCCTGAGCCATGCTCTACAATAAGAAGGGCTCCCCTTCTAGCTGCTGCTGCTTAAATGAAAAGGATCTCTCTGAGGCAGAAGATAAAGGCAACAGAAAGAGGGAGAGCTAATAAGTGGCCTTTGCCACATTCCTGGGCAGCCCCAAGAAACTGTACCTGCATCTTTTCATAAGGAACATCATCATAGACTCGGGGCTCAGGCCACTGATTCTGGCAGGATCTTGCATATCTAGAAAATAAAAGGGACAATGGCAATGACAATGATGCTTTGCAGCTTACAGTACTTTGCTGTCCACACTCTTATTGATTCTGGCAGAAACTTTAAGGCAGGTTGGAAGATTACAAAAGCAAGATGACAGGCAGCATTGTGTCCTGGGCTGTGTTAGGGCCTCATAGGCAGGACCAATGTGATTCTCATTCAACGTGCAAGGTAGATAATTCATTCTATGAGTCAGAAAGCAGAGATCCTAGATGGCAAGCAACCAGTGCAAGCTTCCACAGCTGGTGGTGACAGAGTTGGGACTCGAATCTGGCTCTTCTGGTACCGAATGCCATATACTAGCCACGTGTCCATGCTCAAGTGTGTGAAAGCTTAAAGTCCCATGGGATGAGGGCAGAGCCCAGGCCACTACTTCAAGGCTTCTCTACTTTTTCTCCTTCCATTCACAGCTTGCCTCTGACCCTGGGCCACCTCCTTCAGCCAGCTCCCCACTCTTTACTGTAAGAGGAAGACGCCCATTCCAACTTCCCAAGGAAGCAGAGCTTTCCTTAGCTCCTTCCTTCCCTCCCAGTGCCCAGGGCTGGACTCAGCCTCTGAGAGGGATGGAGACAGGAAAGGTCCTGGGCAAGTGTGGCGGGTGCAGCTGACCCTTACCGGAAGGAGTTGCGCCCAGCACTGACAATGCTGGTTAAGGTCTCCACATCTACGTAGTCATAGTGCAGCGCCTCCGGGGTGACTCTGGAGCCCATCTCCACCAGCAGCAGCCCAAGCCAGCGACCCATGTCCTCCGAACAGCTTGCCTGAAGGACAGGAGGCAAAGGTGGAGTTCATTTTCATACAGTCAGGACTTCTGGAGATCTGTTGACTTCAGCCAAACCTAGAAATATTTGTAAGTACTGACTATGTACCCGATACTCAGGGGTCAAAGAGGAGTAAGATCATACTACACATCTAGAAATTCAAGAAGCTTCCTTCTTCCATCCATTCAGGTTTCCACTCAAATGTCACCTCCTCAGAGAGGCCCTCCCTGATGACCTCTCTAAGACAGAGGCCTCCCTGCCCTCACTTTCCATTCTCAGAGCCTTCCCAACCATTAGGATATAAAACCAACATTGGGTGTTCTCTGAATTTTAAAAAAATATTTACTTTTTATTAGAAAAGGCCATTTCTTATATAACTCAATCAGTTTTTTCCTTGTGTTATAATTGCCAAATAATTAAAGTACTGTGTATTCAAAAATCTCCAAGAAGTTGCCAGTCAACTAAACACAGACTTATGTTAATTCTCATTTAAAGAACATCTTATAAAATCAAATTAGCAAACAAATGCTAAACTTCAATAAATAAAGCACATTTTTTGTTAGAAAGCTTCATGTGTAAGAGAAATAAGAGACTTATCTCAAACTACAAAAAATAAAAGTGAGTTAGAGAGGCAGTCTTTTTTGAAATTTAAGAACTAAGAGAGGCAATGGGTCTTGGGCAGAAAACAAGACCAAGAGGTCAGGTTCTAGGACAAGACCAAGGAACCACTGGCCCTCTGTGGACCCCTGGATAAAGTGCGTGGCTGCCCTGGCCTCAGTTTCCTTATCCGTGATAGGAGAAGGTAGTTTTTTGTTTTCCTCTAGTGTTAACATTTTAAATTTTAAATCACCAAAGGGTTGCTATGTGGAAGAGAGAGTCCATGTATTCTGCATGACCTCAGAGAGGAGGGCTAGTCCGTGGGAAAGGAGAGTGAATTGGTGAAATGAAATCACACTTCATTTACTCATTTGTTCAACAAATATTACTAAAGCCCATAGTAGTCTAGTGCTGGACATCATGCAGAGTTCTGGAAAAACAAAAGTATGCAAAATAAGCCTGGTTATTGCCTTCCTGGAGCTTAAAGATTTCAACTTAGTATGGGGAAAATCTCTAAAATTTCAATTGTTCAGTGGGAGGGGCAGTGAACCTCCTCTTCCACCAGAGGAGGCTACTGGTGGAAGGTCTTAGAGGAGATTCCAAAATGTGAATGGGTTACATCGGACTAGATTCCTTTCAGGCTTGAGATTTTAAGGTAAGGGAGAAGAAACAAACCTTGGTTCTGGGGCTATCAGATTTAGTGAATAAAATACAGAATGTTTGGTTTAATTTGCATGGTGGATGAACAACGAATACTGTTTTAGTATTGATAAAGCCCCAATCTTGCATGGAACATATCTATATTATCATGAAAACGTTTCAGGTAATATTCGTGGCTTACCTGAAATTTAAATTAAGTGGGTGTCCTGTATGTTGTCATAATCCTACTCAGGTCACCTGACAGGAATGGGGCTTACTTTCCTTCCCCTTCAGTCCCCAGGCTGTCAGTAGCAAGGCCTCCCTCATACGAAACACAACACTCAGGCCAGAGTCCCCAGACCAAGCACCACCCGCCTCCCCCACACCTCCTCTCACCTCCAAGATGGCCACCTCCTGCCGGTTGCGCAGGATCCTGAAGGCGAAGGGGTGTCGGGGCCCAAAGCCTGGGGCCACCTCACAGCTTTGCAGGGCGATGGCGTTCACATGGGTTTGCAGGTCCGTGTGGTCCTTATGGAAATATAGAGTGTTGCACTTCAGGCGGCACCAGCGTTCCTTCCAGCCCTGGTTCACCAGCACGTTCAGGTAGCCTGGAGGAGACAGTGGCGTGACGTTCCCACAGCCTGCCCTGGGACAGCATGAGGATGCAAGGAGGCTGCAAGTGTCTGCTGGAAAGAAGGTCTTGGGGTTCCGGTCAGCTCTCTCTTCCCTGTGACCTCTGGTGACCTTGGGCCTGCTTTTCTCTGAGTTTGTTTCTTAGCTGTGAAATACAGACTGTTAATGGCATTCATACATCTCTGCACAGCCTTTGGACTATACCAAGCTTGATGAAAAGGGCAGAAACTACTGCATAGGATATATAAAAGACACAACTCTTTTGCTTTTCTCACCAAATCAAAACTATTTCTGAAAGATGGAAAAAAATGGATGATGCTGACACCCAGTGGCAGCGTGTGGGAACAAAAATGTCTCGCTTACATAATCCTAAAATTGACCAAGGCACAGCTGCTATATAGCTAATGACCCACAAGTTTGGAATTCCCTCATAATGTTTTAGATTTAAATATTTATTTTTGCCATAACGGATTCTGATTCGCTGATTACAAAATATTTCTTTGTAGCCCTGTATTTATTTATGTATTTATTTTTTGAGACAGGGTCTCCCTCTGTCACCCAGGCTGGAATACAGTGTCTCTATCATGGCTCACTGCAGCCTTGACCTCCTGGGCTCAAGTGATCCCCCTACCTCAGCCTTCCAAGTAGCTGGGATTATAGGCATACACCACCATGCCTGGCTAATTTTTGTATTTTTGGTAGAGACAAGGTTTCATCATGTTACCTGGGCTGGACTCAAACTCCAGGGCTCAAGCGATCCTCTGTCCACAGCCTCCCAAAGTGCTAGGATTACAGGGGTGAGCCACTGTGCCTGGCCCTGCCATGTACTTTTATAATATTTTATTCAGGGTTAGAATATTGCTGCATATCCAAAATATATGATTTTTAAAAACTGGATTCCAGTACATGGAACACTACATTTATGTGAGCAAAATAATGTTTTCCCCTTCAAATCACTTTTAATTCACATTGAATGAATTTATAACAAAAAGTACCTAAATATTTTTCTCCAAGAAATTTCCCTATAAGATGGGTTGTAACTTATACACCATAGCATGCCCTATGCTGGGAAATAAGATTCCCCTGTCTTGTTATAGTAGAGGAAACTGGGAAACTGAGGCCCAGAGATGGGCAGTGATTTGGCCTAAGGTCACAGGGAGCATAGAAATACAGTGGTCAGTGGGCTTTTCCTCTCGCTGAGTGTCAGGGTCTCTGGGGAGGGAGGTGACAGGAAAGCCTAGAGTGTGAATGGAGTGGGGTTTAGCCTCCTAGTAGGCTGGGATTCTCTCCCCGGCCCTGGGGGCGAGGTGGATGAGGCGTGAGGTCTCCTGGCCTCAGCCCCAGAAGCCCGCGCCCACAGGTCCTGAACACCCTTCCTCCCTGTGCCCTGGACCCACCACAGCAGGGAACTTCCTCCTCAGCGGAGGACGTCTGCAGGTCATCGGCCAGTTGCTTCTTCTTGGAGAAGTTGATGATACGGGTGATCTTGCGGCCCGCGGCCCTGCTCATTGAGCCCTTCAGCTCTGCCAGGCTGTTCTTCTTCCCTTTGCCTGTTTGGAAAATGGGTCAGGGCAGTAGAGGGAGCTCCAGGTCCCACCCACCCTTAGTCTTCCCCATGGCCTTTTCAGCCTGCACACAGGGATGGACCTGCAGCTCCAGCTATGGCAGGCCAGGTCACCTTACCCAGGTCTCTAGAGTGGTCAGGACTTGCTCTGCCGCTGTATGCCCATGGGCAAGGCGCCTCCCAGTTCCAGCATTCCCCAGCCTGAGCCCCCAGAGGCTCCTACCGTGATCACAGGCCTCCCGGCGGCCAAGGCTAGAACAGTTATCGCCTATGCCCACGCTGTCAGAATCTGAGGTCTGCTTCTCTTGGAACAGCCTCTGAGGAGGGACACAGACAGTCCCCCATCAGAGGGCACATTCAGAAGTACCGAAATGTCCCTTTATTGGTTCAATCTTCCTCCAACTTCCCCAGCACATGATAATTAGCTAACAAATGTTTGTCAGCAACTATCCTGTGCCTGATACCATACCAGGTATTGGGAAGACAACCATGACTTAGATATAGTTGTGTCTTTGGGCAATTCACAGTCTGTTTGGTGAGGGAGGCAATTAATTATAACACTTTGAGATGAATGTCTTAGGAATTTGGACTGTATTTGGCAGGTGACAGGGAGCTGGGACAGTAAGTGGAACACTGATGTAATCCAAATTGGTTTAGGAAGTTACTTCTAGTGGCATTGTGGGGATAGACAAGAGGGGACAAGACTGGAAGCAAAAGAGCCACTTAAGAGAGTGTCATCTGTATGTTTATTGTGGCACTGTTTACAATAGTAAAGACTTGGAACCAACCTAAATGCCCATCAATGATAGACTGGATAAAGAAAATGTGGCACATATACACCATAGAATACTATGAAGCCATAAAAAGGATGAGCTTATGTCCTTTGCAGGGACATGGATGAAGCTGGAAACCATCATTCTCAACAAACTGACATAAGAACAGAAAACCAAACACTGCATGTTCTCACTCATAAGTGGGTGTTGAACAATGAGAACACATGGACACAGGGAGGGGAACATCACACACTGGGGACTGCTGGGGGATAAGGGGGCTAGGGGAGGCATGGCAGGGGGTGGGGGAATTGGGGAGGGCTAACATTAGGAAAAATACCTCATGTAGATGACGGGGGGATGGATGCAGCAAACCACCATGGCACGTGTATACCTGTGTAACAAACCTGCATGATCTGCACATGTACCCCAGAACTTAAATAATAATAATAATAATAATAATAAAAGAGAGTGTCATCCTTGTCATGATGAGACTCAGCAAGATTATGAACCAAGTGACAGTGAGGATGGAGAAAAATTGATGAGCTGGCAGACATTTTCAAAACCATCTTGGCGGGACCTGACTGTTGTGAAAATGTCTGCCAGCTCATCTGGAGTCCATTATGATCCTAACTTGGAGGAGAGGATGGGAAGGGAACACATGCCCACACACCCACACATGACATGTCAACAATTTCACTGCCAGCCCAAATTAGTTTTACTCATTACACCAACTCTAGACTGTTTATCAATTCATTCATACCAGGTCCCATGTATACTAGGTACCATGGGATGTAGAGTGGAAGCAATGATGACTCTTTTACCACTTATTAGCTGTGGAAATGTGGGAAAGTCCTTCTATCCCCTCAAGGCTGGGTTTTCTCACTTGAATTCCACCCACTTCAGAGGGCTTCTGTGAGGGAGCCAGCCCAAGTGAAGGCCCACTATCATTTCCAACACCTGTGTGGTGTGGGCTGCCATCTTTCTTCAAGAAGCTAAACTGTGCCAGCCACACTTGGACCAGGATTAAATGACATCCACCCACTTAAGAAGGTAGAATTACAGAGCTCTGAGGTCCCAAAGGCTTTCCTGCCAAGATCCTCTCAAATCAAGTTTAGGGATGCTTCACCATAAGCATAGCACCAGGAGAACAGGGAGGACAGGAGAGCATGTACTCCTCTCAATTTCCAAAGGGCTTCAAACATGACACTTGTCAGAAAGGGGACAGAACCATCAAGTATAAAGAATCACCTCTTCAAATTGTGAAACAGAAGTTATGGCTCCATGTGTTCTGCAATGGTGTAGAGATGGCAAGTTTTTCACCAAGATAGATAGCAAATACAAAGAAGTACTGGGAGTCCTTTGGAATTAACTCCATGATGACACTGCAATCACAGGATTCCATGGAGAAACAGACCCACCAATGTCACGTCGTTACCCTCACTCTCCACCCAAAATAACACCCTGAACATTCTAGTTACCCTCCCCATGGACACTCAGCCACAGGAAAGCTCAACTCTACAAGCTTGCCTCTTCTTCCTCTCTACACATCCTTCAAACTGCACCACAGCATGCACTGGCAAGTGTGTGCACACACACTCATGCACACTGACACTGTCAACGCTGCTTTCCCTCTGGCCTCAGTAATGGCAAAGGCTAAATGAGGATAGGGCTGAGCTTCTCATCCTGCAGCCTGGGCACATGAATACCCATCTTCCACTCCTGGTGACTCTGCCTGATCCCATACCTTTGCTTCTGTTTCCTCCCCTTGGCCCACCTCTGCCTCAGTGAAATCTTGTCTATGCTTCAAGACTCAACATAGGTGCCCATCTTCCCTCACCCTTGTCATCCCTACAGCCAGTGTGAGCCCCTGTTCCACTCATTGTAGCTTTCTGGGATACTCTAATAGGCTGGTGGACTCTCCTTTCTCTCTGAACTCAGCCATACTGGCTGTTTTCAGTTCCAGGCTTCTTCCTGCTCCTGTGCCTTTTCCCTCTGCTTACAATGCCTTTTCCCTCCTCTTCCCTGCTAATTTTTCATCTTCATCTGAAATGTCACTTCCTCAGAGAAGCCTTCCTGGAGCTCTGAGGCAGGAGCAGGGCCCCTGACACACACTCTCAGGGTACCTCGTACTTTTTCCTCCTAGCACTCACACAGCTTGCCATTTATAAGTCTGTGTGACGATTTGATTCATGTCTGCTTCCTACTGGGCTGGAAGGGCTGTGAGGGCAGGGCTTGCATCTGTTTGTGTTTAGACTGCATCTCAGTGGCTAGCACAGTTCCTGGAGTGCCCCAGATACTCAACGAGTACCTGTCAATCAGGTGCTCAGGATCCTGGCCTTGAGAGGTGACACGGCACAGTCATCAAGAGCTAGAGTGTCTGGGTTCAAATCTTGGTTACGTTTCTGATTTACTATGTGTCCTTGGGAAAATCTCTGTCTCAGCTTTCTCCTCTGAAAAGGTAACTACCCAGAGTTGTTATGGAAATCACCTGAGTTAATACACGTAAAGCATTTAGTACACTGCAGCGCATGCAGTCACAATCTATAAATACTAGCCTTGATTATATCATGTAAGGCCTGTGTCGGTGGGTCTTAAGCCTTCACCTCGACTGTCATGCCCATTAAGGGGAGGACTTGGGTCCAAGGCCCTTTGTTACCCACAATACCTGGCAATGTGCAGGTACTGGGACATATTTGCCAACAGCCTGACCAACTGGCTAATGCCTGCTTCTCTCATCTTCCAAACATGAGAAGGCACACTCCTTCTCTTTCTTTCTTCTCTCTCACTCTCTCTTTTCTTTCTTTCTTTTTCTGAGACAGGGTCTCACTCTGTTGCCCAGGATGGAGTGCAGTGGTGCAATCATGGCTCACTGCAGCCACCACCTGCCAGGCTCACGCAATCCTCCTACCTTAGCCTTCTGAGTAGTTGGGACTACAGGCACATGCCACCACACCTGGATAATTGTTTTGTAGTTTTTTTTGTTTTAGAGATGAGGTCTCACTATGTTGTCCAGGCTGGTCTTGCACTCCTGGGCTCAAGTGATATGCCCGCCTTGGCCTCCCAAAGTGCTGGGATTATACACCCTCCTTTTCTAATTGACAAATTTCGACTTATTTGTCATGGCACAATTGAAATGTGACCTCCTCTTGTCCTGGCAGGGTGAGTCACTTCTTCTCTGGCTTATACTGCACCTTGGGCATGGGCACTTATTTGTTCATGCATTCATGGATTCAAGAGACATTTATTAAGTACCTATGGTTATGCCAGCTCTGTGCTGGGCACCTACAGTTTGGCAGGTGCCTGGCTTTCCCCCCAGCCAGTGAGTTCCCCTGGGGTTGAGCCCGTGTTAAGTGGCCACTGCCTGGCCCCGGGAAGACCTAGTGGAGACAGATATACCTTGTCCAGGTCCAGCTTGCACAGGAGGACAGGGGATCTGGGAACCTCCACTCCTTCAGCTCCCCCAACTGGCTTGCTCACTTCTCGGATGACCTGTGAAGAGGACACACAGCTGTGAGCGGGTGGGCAGGAAAGCTGTGGATACAAAGGAAGAATGGGGTTTATGTGGTGAAGGCCATAGAACAGAGGGTCAGGGCCACTGTGGGGAAGAGATGGGCTGACACAACCCCTGCACGTGTGTAGGGCACATCAGGGTTTGTAAAGGCTTTCTCCCATATCTGTCCCCTGGGACAAGGATAGGGACCAAGAGGTTTATTGCTACTTAGTTGTGTGGTCTTGGAAGAGCTACTTCCCTGCTCTGGGCCTTAGTGTCCACATCTGTAACATGGGAATGATACTAGTCCTCTGCTTCCAGTGGGACCATGGATGTGATGAGTGATGGGAGCCATAAAGCCTCACAAGGGTGAGGGACCTGCTTCTGTGACCATGTGCACCTTTATAGCAAACTATAGGGCAGCTGGAGTTATCACCTCCATCTCCTAAAGGCATCCGCTCGCTCGCCGAGGCCACACAGCAATAAGCATGAGATCAGGAAATAATCACAGCCACCATTTGTTGCTCACCTATCTGGTGGCTTTTTGTGGATTATCTCGTTTTACCCCCTAGCAGCCTTGTGAGCCCCAAGTTACAGCTTAGGATGATGAGCCTTGTAGAGGGGAAGCCACCTGTTAGGGGGCAGCAGAACCAGAAACTAAATGCAGGCAGTACGGCTGCCCACTGTTAACCTCTGGGCTAACAGCCACCCAGGATCGATGTCAAGGCAGGTCTCTTTTAACTCCAGTCTAGGGCTCTGTGTGCCAACCCAACCAGCCCCTGTAGTGTACAGGCTCCCCCAGCAGGCAGGTTCTCTCCCTTCCTTCCCTCCTGAGACAAAGGGATAATAAGAAACACCAAATGTTCCATCAGGAGGGCTGGTTATCACAGGAAGGAAGGGGCTGGGTGGGGAGGGAGGTGTTTGGTTTCATTGTTCTAGCAGGAAGATCAGAGGAAGAGAGGAGGTGTCAGAGTGAAGTAGAGGCAGTGCAGGGATAAGGGAATGTGGGTGGAGCATCGCCGTCATCCGACAGTAATTACTGACAGTTACTACACACTCACTGCCTGGCAGGCACTGTGCCAAGTGCTCTCCAGAATCCTTCCAAGGACCATTTCACAGATGAAAAAAACAGGCAGAGAGAGGCAAAGTCATTTGCAGAAGGTCACACAACCAGTAAGTGCCACTTAGGCCTGGGGCTTGAACTCAAGTGTGGGTGCCACAAAGTCCCTCCTCCCATGTCATCACTATGGCATCCTGCCTATGGCCTTTGGAGTAGATTTACTTCTTAGCTTCAAATCCACGCTCCAACCACTTTGGTTGTGTGACTTTTGGCAAATCACATAAGTTCTCAAAGCTGTGTCTTAGTTTCCTCATCAGTGAAATGGGAACAATAATATTTTGTCCCATTTTGAAGCATAAATGAGGTCATGCATGTAAAGTTCTTGGCACAATGCATGGCACAAAGTAAGTGCTCATTACGTGGTAACTCTCATTGTTCCACGTAAAGCAGAGGCAGAAGCTGGCCCATGGGTGGTCATTATAAGATGTACATTTCAGGCAAGGAAGGATTTTTCTTTGTTGTTGTTGTTTTAAGAATTCGCTTGTCTAATGATGCAATCAGCTTCTTTTGTAGATACTAAGTTCCCAGTTCCAGGAGGTACACAAGTGCAGGCTGAACAAGCCCACAGTAAGGATTTGGAAAGGGAATTCAAATAACTAAAAGGAACACAGGCCTCCAGCATGAAGTCTGCCTCTTGGAGATATCCGAGGTCCATTTCCATACATAAGCTGTATCCACGCACAGGGCACTTGGGCTCAGGTACTGAGCAAGAGTTCTTCCAGGGACAGGAGCCAGCTCTACTGAGGGCTGGCTTGGGGAAGAGAGAAAGGGTGGGGAGGCGGGAAGGTCGAGTGCAGGCCACACACCTTCAGCCACTCCTCGGCCTGCTCTCGGCTCTGCAGTGCCAGCACCAAGACCTCGGTAGCCCCCTGGGTAAAACGCAGCTCGTGCCTCTTGTGCCGGCCGTCCTTGGGCACGTAGATGACGCTGCAGGCATCCAGAGCCAACCTTAGATGCGGCTGCCGGTCCTTGGAGCTTTTGTAACACTGGACAGGGAGACAAAGGCATCAGGATCTTCTGAAGTAGAGGGTAGAGGAGGGAGACATCCTCACACAAAGGCTCCGGGGGAAGCCCGACCTCCCTTTAGAGACCTCTACCACCCAGCTGGGCCATGGGGACTGTGTGAGGGCGGCTGGACAGCTGAAGGGTCCAGGCCATTTACCCTGGAAGGGAAACCTGGCGGGAAGAGGCATCTTTGGGTAATCTTCAGTCACAACTACGTATTTGGAAAGATGCAGACTGTATCACAATCCTAGGAAGACCAGGCTAGCCTAAAGAACTAGAGAAGAAATGGACTGGCTTGGGAGGAAGCCAGTTAAAAATCTACCTGGCAGGAACTTGGGAGACAGAATTCTGGCAGAGATGGAGGATTGGCCTTGGGAAGTCAATAATTTATGAATAATGATTCTTTCTCCCCCATTTTTTTTGTAATGAGGCCAGCATTACCTTCATACCAGAAACTGACAATAACATTATGAAAAAAGAAAATTATAGGCTAATTTCTCTCATAACACAATTGCAAAAGCCCTGAACAAAATACTAGCAGATGGATTCCAGACATATATAAAAAGCAGCAACATCAAGGAACAGTTTTGTCTACAAACCACCCACAGCAAATGTCATTCTTAATGATAAATTATTGTTATTATTATTTTTAGAGACTGGGTCTTGCTTTATCACCCAGGCTGGAGTGCAGTGGTGTGATCACAGCTCACTGCAGCCTCAAACTCCTGGGCTCGAGCAATCTTCCTGCCTCAGACTCCTTAGTAGCTGGGACTACAGGTGGATACCACCATGTCTGGCTAATTAAAATTTTATTTTTGTAGAGATGGAGTCTTGCTTTGTTGCCCAGGCTAGTTTTGAACTCCTAGCTTCAAGTGATCCTCCTGCCTCAGCCTCCCAAAGTGCTGGGATTACAGGCATGAGCCACCATAACCAGCCTTAACAGTAACTTCCCTTTGAACTCTAGACTGAGACAAGGATGTCTGCTCTCCCACTTCTGTTTGCATTGTGCTGGAGGTCCTAGCCACTGTAATATGTCAAGAAGAATACAGAAGGTGTAGGAATGGAAAGAGGTTTGTCATGTCTCTTTGACCAGTGCTGCCCTGGAGTGAGAAAAGGCTATGTTTCAGATGCATACATGTTGAGCAAGGCTTGTCAACAGATTTCTGGGGAGAGGAGCTACTCTCTGAAATTATGTTCATTGTCTTACTTTGCAATTAAAGGAGGTTTTCCTTTTATGACATGATAAGCTGAGAGATGGTAAATATAAAAAACCCTTTTTTAAAAAAGCACGTAACAGAATGATGAGTGTTGTAGGGGATTCCTTTTATAAAAGACAGATGTATGGAAATGAGGGTGGAAATGTGTACACTTAATAGTGGTTATCTGTTGGTCAATGACATTATTGACCTTTGGTCAGTAGTTTTTAAAATCACTTTTCATTTGTTTTTCTGTAGTTTTATAAATAAGCACATTTACTTGCATAATGAAAAACAACACAGATTTAATGATAAAATTTTTTTTTTTTTTGACAAAACAAAAACATGGTAAAGCCTATATCAGGTCTTTTTTTTTTTGTTTTTGAGACAGAGTCTCATTCTGTTGCCCAGGCTGGAGTGTAGTAGCACCATCTCGGCTCATGCAACCTTGGCCTTCTGGGTTCAAACGATTCTCCTGCCTCAGCCTCCCAAGTAGCTGGGTATAGTTGTGCAGTACCATGCCTGGCTATTTTTTTGTATTTTTAGTAGAGATGGGGTTTCACCATGTTGCCCAGGCTGGTCTCCAACTTTTGACCTCAAGTGATCCACCTGCCTTGGCCTCCAAAAGTGTTGGGATTACAGGCATGAGCTACCGTGCCCAGCCCAGGTCTTTAAATTGGAGAGACAGAGAGGACACACACACACACACACACACACACACACACACACACACACACAGAGAGAGAGAGAGAGAGAGAGAGAGAGAGAGAGAGAAAGGGCTGTGTGTGTGTTTAAATTCTGCTCCAGTGGGGAAAGTCCTGTTCCCTTAGGAGCATGGTGGCTTTCAGCTTCTGTGCACAAAGTCAAGCTGGTTATGCCCAAGGCAGACACATCCACATGTATGTAGAGACCTATCTGTATGCAAGTCCATGTGAAGCCAAGAGGCACACAGTTGCTGCTGACCACTCACCAGGAGCTGGTCCTCCCTGATGACCGTCAGCTGCTTGGCCCACTGCCCGAAACGCTTTTTCCGCAGCAGGAAGGCACATATCCTGCATTCTCTCACCAGGTGCATGGAGGCCTCCTCTGAGGGCCACTGGTGTCGGGGCTGCGGGCTCTTCCCTTCCTCCTCCTCTTCATCATAGGACTCATAGGAGCTGCTCATTGCGTCAGAGTCATTGTCTGCAGGCATCATGGGAAAGTTTCGTCACTGTGCCATCCTGGGGAAGCACTTTCTCACCCTTCTGAAGCCATCCCTGTGCTGGGGCCTGGGGCCAGGAAGGTGTGGGCAAAAGGCACGACACTGATAATAACTAAGACCCCTACTTTTTTTTTTTAGATGGAGTCTTGCTCTGTCACCAGGCTGGAGTGCAGTGGTGTGATCTTGGCTCACTGTAACCTCTGCCTCCCGAGTTCAAGTGATTCTTCTGACTCAGCCTCCCAAGTAGCTGGGATACTGGCACCCACCACCACACCTAGCTAATTTTTTGTATTTTTAGTAGAGACAGGGTTTTACTATGTTGGCCAGACTGGTCTTGAACTCCTGACCTCAGGTGATCCACCCACCTTGGCCACCAAAGTGCTGGGATTACAAGTGTGAGCCACTGCACCTGGCTGGCCCCTACTTTTGCACTGTGTTGCGCTGATTTATCCCTTGCTTTGTGACTTGGTTACTTCCCTTCTCAGAGCTTCAGTGTCCTCATCAGTTAAGTGATCAGAATAATTGATAGTCCTACTTCAGCTGGCTATTTGAAGACCAATGCATGGGCAGCATTTAGCCAAGTGTTTGGCACCCAATAAATGCTCAATAAATTTTTGCTATTGTCATTACCTCTTCATCTTGACATCTCTTGTCTCTGGTTATTCTCACAACAACCCAGCAAATCTCCATTTTATAGATCAGGAAACTTGAGACTCAGCGAAAAGAAATTACTCACCTACGATCAGTTACTAAGAGTCAGGGAAAGGGTTAGATCCAGGCCTCCTGACTCCCATTCCAGTAGTCTTTCCACTGAGTGCTGGGGTCACCCAAAACAAGGGCTTTTGGGCCTCTCTGGAGACCATGGCCTGGGTGAGAGGCTGGTGGGCACATGCACACTAAGGATCAGGGCAAGTCCTGCTCTTTGCAAGGGCAGAAGCCCTGTCCAGCATCTGGACACCCACCCAGTACTTACAGGAGCTCTTAAGCTCGCCGTTCACCCTGGTTGCTGGGTAGCTGCTGTCTGCGTCCTCATAGTAGCCGTCCACAATCGAGTGGGCAGGGCTGTAGCCATCTGTGGGTTGTCAGAAAGAGCTGTATTTTGGAGAAATGCAGGCCGACTCCAGGGAGGCCAGGACTAGGGGAGACCCTGACACCCATGCTCCTCCTCAGGGAAGAGACAGCAGGTGCTCTGAACAGCTCTGGCCAGGGTGTGAGGCCTCTTCTCTGCATTTCATCTGTTCTAGCTCCCCATAGTCCCTCTGCTCCTGTCACCAGAAACTGCCCTGCTGGGCTATCATATCTCCTGTCCTGTGTTCATGTTGTTGCCTGTACTCTCTTATCTTCTACTGAGGACTTCTACTCATCTGTTAAGACCCAGATCAAAGATCTTTCCTCTGACTTTCTCAGGCAGTGAGTGGTCAGCTCCTCCTCAGTGACCCCAGAGCATAGCATTGTGCATGGTGTGTATGTGTGTGGGTGTTGGTCACAGCTCAGATTTCTGCACTGCAGGGAGCGAGGTACCAGCTGCCTGGGCTGAGACCTCCTTCCCTGTTCTGCCTTCTCATCTTCTTCCACCTCTGCCCTTCCTCTCACTTCCTAATACATCTGCTCCCTCTTCTTGTGAAAATCATTCACCTTTTAAACCTCTGGGACTGCAAAGAAAGAACTGGACTAGAGGAGATAATATCGCACATAATAGTGATTGTAACAACTATCTGTGCGGATTTTCACAACAACTTCCCATTTGGAGCTAGGCGGTAGTACGGTGCAGTGCCAGAGTTAGTGAGATGTCTCAAGCTGTATTCTGTGTCAGGATCACCTGGGAGTTGTTTGAAAATGCAGACCCCTGGGCTGTATCCCCAGAGATTCTGGTTCACTGGAACGGGCTGGGCTGAGCAATCTGCATTAAAAATGACTAATAGGAAAATCCTAAACATACATAAAGATAGCAACTATATTGAACTCCAGTGAGATGGGACAAATTTATTTAATAATTATTTAGAAAGGTTATTTTGATGCAGGCAGTCCCTGGAACATACATTGAAGTTCAGATGGTTAAGAGCACGTACTTTGGGATCAATCAGAGTTGAGTTCAAATCCTATCTTCATCATTTACTGAGTGACCTCAAAAAGAAAAGTCTCTTCTCATTTCAGATTCTTGATCTGTAAAGTGATCTGAGCAATTCCCACCTTGGCTTAGTGGTACAATGCATGTCAATTCTCAGGACAGTGTCTGGCACACACAGCATGCTAAACAAATGCCAGCTGTTATCACTGTGATTGTCTCGTTTGATTCCCACAAGGCAGGGAGGTAGATATCAGTTCCACTTTACAGACAAGAAACAAGCCACACATGGTTTGCTGGTGACAGAACCTGGATCAGAACTGAGAGTGCCTGCTCAGGGGATGGTGCACATCCCCCACTTCAGGAAGCCTTCCTTCACCCAGTCCAACTTACACTCATAGCACACTGCTCTTTAGAACGCTGCTCTGGGCTCCTAGCCCCTCCTGCGCATCTGTTTCCTGAGAACAGCAGCACTGACATTCCCAGTGACTGGGACACCCAGTTCTATCTCCCAAGTGAGGCTCGGAACCTGCCTTTCTAGCAGGTACCCTGAGGCCTCAGACACTGGACATCTCTGGGAGAGGAACAGGGGTGTCAGGGTTAGAGGTGTGATGTGGGGAAGGGTGAGGGGGCATGGGAACACATTGCTAAGACACCTGGTAGGGCTGGACGCTGTGTGTGAGAGGAAGGATACTCCCTGAGGGGCTTGGCGTGTTCTCCCTGGACAGGGTTCCCTGCCCTTCCTGAAGCCCTCCCTTTCCTTCTGCCCCAGGATTCCAGCTGCTTCTGGGAGGTGGCTTCTCTGCCTTGTCTGAGAGGGAAGTGAGCTCTCTGGGGAGGTGAAGGAGCCCCATCTAGCCAATAGGCTTGATCTGGGATTTGAGGCCCAGCAGTACTTTGTCCCCTGTCCTTGAGTATGTAAAATAAAGTTACCGGCTTTACATCCCAGCAGCTGTTTGCGGTAACACAGAACCTCAGACCATCAAGGCGGAAGAAGGCTGTGGATTACCTGGTCCAAGCACCATAGCCAAAAGGTGCAAACAGCCCAAGCTCCATCAGCTGAGGAATGGATAAGCACAAAGTTGTCTATCTGTACGGTGGACTAGTGTTCAGCCATAGAAAGGAAAGAAGTTCTGAGGCATGCTACAACGTGGATGAACCTAGAAAACATGCTAAGTGAGAGAAGCCAGACACAAAAGGCCACAGACTGTATGATTCCATTTATGTGAAATGTCCACAATAGGCAAATCCATATGGACAGAAAGTGAATTTGTGGTTAGCAGGAGCTGGGGATTAGCAGGGGCCGGGGGTGGGATGGGGAATGGTGGTGACTGCTTAGGTCATTCCCATGAGGTGTCTGGGATGATGACGTTTGGGGACTAGAAAGTACTGGTGGCTGCAAACACTGTGAATGCACTAAATGCCACTTGTTGGACAGTTTGAAATCGTGGAATAGTTAATCTTACATGTATTTTACCACAACAAAAAAATTCACCCATGGTAAAAAGCACAAACAGTAACATAAAAGAGTATGAATGAAAAAATATGTTCCCTTCACCCATATTTCTATTAATTTCCCACAGGAAAATCCTGTTAATAGTTCCTTGCATATCCTCAAAAAATTGTTAAAATGGATGCATGCATGTGTGTATGTGTGTGTGTACCCTATTTTAAAAAACAAATGGAATTGTTGTGTACAGTATTCTGTGTTTGATGTTTTCAATGACAAATAATAAAACAGATCTGTCTATGCTGATCTGTCTGTGCCAATCAAGCAATTCTCCTGCCTCAGCCTCCCAAGCAGCTGGGATTATAGGCACACACTACCACTCCCAGCTAATTTTTGTATTTTTAGTAGAGATGGGGTTTCACCATATTGGCCAGGATGGTCTCGATCTCCTGACCTCGTGATTTAGAATTGATTAGATCAATTCTAAAATGAATTCATCAGCAGAGACAGATCTCTTCGATTATTTTTTGGTGGTTGGAGAACATTTCACTGTGCTGCTGAATGACAGAGTAGCATCATACAAACATTATCTTATACAAATTCAACTACTCATTCTGAGCCATCCAAACACGAGCATATAGTTTCTTATATGTAATGTTAAGTCGTTTTACCCAAACAAGTGACTTCATCTGCTCTTCATTCAAAAGAACGTCCATGTGTTGCAATGCTGGAGGAGACCAGTGAAAAGATCACAGGCTCTCCTTTATGGCCGGTTAAGAGATTTTCATTGGTAACTTGTACCAGTGCTCACTAAATCATTTTATTGCACTCAGCTCCTAGTAAAAATATATACATATCTTTATGTTTATTTTTGTGTGTTATATATGTCTATATAATTTTTTAAAACAAATATGCTATTATCAGATTATAAATACTACAAAACATTTACATGGAATTTATTAAAAGATGTGTTGAACTAAACAGAACTAAAGCTTCTGATATTTCTGCCTACATCATCTTATGAACCCCTGGGTCCCCCCACTCTACTCTGACAACCTGTGGTTTAGACCATGTGCTTTTTATTTTATGCATTGATCTGACAACCTAATCCACCTGTAGGATGTGATTCTACTGAAACGATTTCACCACCCACTCTAGAGGAGTGCTTGGGTTGGCAGTTTTAGTAGGGGGAGCAATATAGTGGTGGTCATCTGTGTAGCTGCTTCCTAGCACACTGACACAGGTGTATCTGGTTCCTCTTTTTTAAGGGTGGAAGAAGAGATCCAGAGAGGGCAAGGGGATTTTCCAAGGCCACAGAAATCTGGGACTAGAACCCAAGCTCCCAGCCCCTGGGGCCACACCCAATGGTCCACCCAGACTGTCACTGAAGAGGCCAGGTGCCCAGGGAAGCTTCTCCTCAGTCAATGGTGACATGGTTGGGACAGTGACAGGCTTGCAGCTCCAGCTCCCGCAGGACACAGAGGAACTTTCATCTGGCTTTTCAGGGAGGGGAAGTCCCCAGCCCCACCAAGAGGACCAGAACTTACTGTGGGAGCTGATGTACTCAGGGGACTTGCTGGGTCCCAGAGGAAGGGCCTCTTCATAGTAGTCCTCAGGGGGAGGCTTGTTGGGGAGTGGTGGAGGCAGGTCGGCTGCCTGCAAGGGGACAAAAAAGAGGGCTAGGGGAGCAAAGCAGGGTGGGGATATGGAGGCTGAGGGAGAAGAAGGCAGGAGCTCGTGGAAGGCAGGAGGCAGTCTGAATGTAAAGCCATACTTTTTAATAGAATTGCAGAGCTGGCAAAACCCTAGGGCATATTTATCCAGTGCTTCTTAACCCAATTTTTAAAAAATCATCAGGGTTCCCCTGGAATGTCTGCAAGTTTTGTGGACTGCCAAACAGTAGTAGTCATACTTCTTATCGAGCACATACAGAAGTACCAAAAGCTACTGTGAGCTCTGCCCTACTCTGTAACCACATCTACACACACACGAGGTGCAGTAGGACAAGGAAGCGTGAGCCCTGTTCTTTAGTGAGGCAGGACCATCTGTGGCTGAGTGCTGAGTGACTGAGCCAGGGGAACCCTGGCTTTACAGCTAAGTTCTGCCACATGCGAGTTGTGGGACATGTCACTCATTCTCTCTGAGCCTCAGTTTCCTCATCTGTAAAATGGGGATAACAATCATGCCAACCTCACTGAGTTGCTGTCAGCATGTGAAGGACATAGTAAGTTGTTAGTGACTGGTACCATTGCTGGTGATGATGCCAATGAATTATACAGTTGACAAAGCTTCTTGTGATTATGAGCCCCTTGCTGTAATTCCATGGCCCCAAGGTTGGGCATCCTACATCTGGTCCAGTCTTTCATTCTGTAGGTGAAAAACTCAGGCTCAGAGAAGAGAAGCGACTCGCCCAAGGCTACACAGCAGTGTCATAGGGTGGGCAGAGGTCACCCAACTCCTGGTCCGGAGCTTTTCCTATAGCCTGGCTTATGTTATGCAACAGAAGTTGGGGTGGTGATGTCCTTTGGGCCTGAGGGCACAGAGAAGTTCACCACATTCCCCCTGCTCAGCACAAACACAGTGACTTCCCAGTCAGGAAGGTGGCAAAATAAAAAATAAAAGAAGGAAAATAACATACAGTGAGCATGTCACAGGCCATTGAAATGTTCACACAGTGCTGCCTGTGCCCTCACCCAAACCTGAGAGAGACAACAGGGTCCGGAACTGCCAGGAGGGCACCCAGCATGAAGGGGAGAGCTTCCCTTGCCTCCTCCTGAGGGACAGAGGCCCTGAGGTATGGGAACCCAGGTCATGACTCACGTTTCTCAGGCATGGGCTCTTGGCTGGCTCAGGGCTGGCTCCTTTGCTGGGCTCCCCCTCATCCTCCGGCATGTTCTGAAGGTCACTCAGGTCACAGTCTACACAGGGTTAGGCCATTGGGCAGAGAAAGCCAAGGATGAGCAGCCCAGCCCAGGGGAAGAGAGCTGGATTTGGGGTCAGGAGGCCCGAGTGTGAGGTCGGGCTCCACCACCCCTCCATTAATAACCCTATGCAAATGACTTATGACTCTGAAACTCATCTGTATGCTGGCCGCAATGATGTCTGCCTTGCCTGTCTTCCAGGTTTGTAGGGAGGATCAAATACAATCATATTTGTTAGGGTACTTTGGAAATGAGGGTTATGTTATGAAGGCACATTGTGTTCCCTGTCTATGAGTCCCCAGTACTCTCTCGCTGGGCCTGTAGCTTTCTTTCTATGTCGAACAGGGCTGTCTTCCCTCAGGAAAGGGCTAGGACAGCAGGTACTCTGCATGCAGCCATGCAAGCTCTCATTTCTGCTGAGGCACTGCACCGCTCAGCCCAGTGTCGCTGGTGGTAATCACCTGGGCGTGGCCGGCAAGGAAACAACCTAATGTGCCATGCCTTCTTTGGACTGCATGGCCATCCCGACCATTCCTCAAATCTCTAAGATGAATTCCTATTCCCATGCAGACTTTGATTAGACTTTCAGAGCTGGCAGAGCCCAGAGGGGCCAAGGACTTGCCCAAAGCGAATTAATGATGTTAGAGCCAGGCCCAGCCCAGTTGTGGGACCCTGCCACACACACAGGGAGAGAGGGATGGCTCTGTAGCTGAGGCTGGGAGAGGGTCGCTTACCAAATTCTTCAAAAAGGGACTCCACGAAGCTGGGCCCCGAGTGGAGGTCTGCTGTGTTCACATACAGGTAGGACACCTCCTTTGCTGTGAGGAAGAAGGGGGACACGCCAGCTGTGAAGGTGGAGGGGTCAGGTCTCCCCCACCCCACTCATATTTCTAGCCCACACGGGACACAGTGCTCAGTTTGCAAAGTGCATTCACGTCCTAAATTTTTTCACTGGTTTAGTTTTTACAATGTTATTGAAGATCTCTTTCTCTAAGTAAAAGGATGCCCAGAAGCCCAACATGGAAACAGATTACTGGGGCTGCCAGGCTTATGTGAGGTTGTGTGTGTGTCATGTGTCAGGTGTGGTGGGTGTGTGTGGGGCATGGGAGCATGTAGAGTTGTGTGAGGGGCTGTGTGTGTGTGTTGTAGATCAGTGTGGGGGGTGTGTTGTATATGTATGTGCATGTGTGTGTGGAGGGCGGGGGTAAAGAAGTACAAAGAGCACAGCCAGGGCTGTCGGTGGGGAGGTGGGGCTCCGGCGGAGGAGGACACTGGGCAAGAGCATGCAGAGAATGCATTGGTCGCTGTGTCCAGAGCTTAGCTTTCCTCTTGCAGCAGCCCCTGGGGTGGGGGTGGGGCAGACGGTTCCTGCATGTTCTTGAGTCGGGGTGAAGGGAGGTTTTGTTGTCCTGCATAAGTGGTGCTCTTCCAGGAAGGCTGCTGGTGGCTGACCTGGAAGGGGCTGCAGGCTCTGCAGCATGGAGGCCACAGCCATCTTCTTCTCCAGGGTGGTATCGCTGAGGTACTCGTGGTCCAGGAGGCTGAGCAGCCCAGTGAGCTCTGGGAGCAGCTGCTCCAGCACTGCGGAGGAAGGCAGATGGGCACAGTCACAGCTCTGTGTCTGGGAGCCTGGCCCCCCACCACCTAGAGGAGGGTGGCGGGGAGAGAGGGCAGGTCCAGGTGTGCAGACAGACCTGGGGGCTCTCAGCTGTCCCAGCACTGACCACCCAGCTCCCATGGGAGGTTCCTGCTCAGGTAGTCCTGTGGTGTTTCTTTGCGTTTCCTCCCCACTCTACCTCAGATGGCCTTGGCCCAAGGACTGGACCTCCCCGGGCTCACCTGGCAATGCTGAGCCCAGGCAGCCCCAAGCAGAGGCTCTCAGGCCTCCCTCTGTTCCAGATTGCCCTCTGCTTTGCTGGACCAGGGTCCTGTCTCATTGCAGCTCAAAGCTCAGCACAGGTCTCAGGCCGGAGCCCCTTGCCATTCAGGACACAGGCAGGAAAGGGAGCCTTCCTGTGCCATCAGTTGATGCACTTCAATCTCTGGAACCTTCTGTTTCCCGTGCCTTAGCCACAGCCAAACTAAACATTAACCCTTCTCACTCCATGCTACCATTGCCATTCTTTCTTTCCATGTGACGCCAGTGCTTCTCAAACTTGAGTGTGTGTAAGAATTACCTGGGGATCTTGTCAAAATGCAAATTCTGATTCAGGAGGTGTGGGGTGGGATCTGAGATTCTGCATTTCTGACCTGCGCCCAGCTGCAGCTGATGCTAGTGGTCCAGGACCATGCTGAGTTGCAAGAGCACAGAGTCCTTTAAGGACTGCGACGTGCTAAGATCACGATGTCATTGATGTCTCCCTGTCCCAATAAGTAACTTGGGACTTGGTTTGCCTTAGAGCCAAAGACTAGCTTCATCACAGTAGTATTGTCGTGCTTTGCAACCCACTAAGCACTTACGCATGATAATAGAAGCTAACCTGTGCTGAACAATCATTATCAGTTGTGTTCAGCCCTTTTACATTTTATTGTCTCATTTAAATCTCATATCAAGCATTTTATTAGCTCCATTATATGGAGGATGAAACTAAAGCTCCAGGAGGTTAAATACCTTCTCCAGGATCACACAGCTAGCAGAGCCTACAGTGAAGCCACTTTCTTCATTCTCTTCTTTTAACCACAGAGATATACTGACTCACAGTATTTGCTTTGCTCCTACCAACAAGTTTTGAGGTAGGTCTCATGATCACCCCTACCTTGTAGATGAAGACACTAAGGCTCAGAGAAGATAAATAACTTGCTTGAAGTTGCACTGAGGCAAGAAGAAAAGCCAGGACTTCAGCTCCAGCCATGACGACTAACTCCATGTGCTGTTCCCCACCCTGGGCCCTCCTGAGGAAACAGGAGACACTGACCTGGAGCTGCAGGGCCTGGAGGTGTAGGAGATACAGCACCATGCAGAAGAGAACAGGCCCTGGAGCCAGATCACCTGGGTTCAAATTCAGGCTCTGTCATTCATTAGCAAACCACTTAACCTGTGGGTGATTCAGTTTCCTCCTTTAAAGGGGGGATAATAACAGCATTTGCCTCATAGGGTGGCTGTGAGAATTAATGACACCAGGCATGCAAAGGGCCTTACCCGGCACAGAGCGAATGCTCACCACAAGTCAGCTATTCTTGCTGTCATTGAAGAATTTACTGCACTGATCCATGCTGATCCCTGAGTGCCTGCCTCCCTTGGCAGGCTGTGAGGCTCTAGAAGGAATGGACTGGACTGTGAATCTCTGCTTTCTTATCATCTAGTCTGGGGCCTGCTCAGTGTGGGTGCTCTTCATGTGTCTGACAAGAGAGGAATGAACAGATGACCACACTAGGACCTTCTTTTAAATATAAATCTTAGTATAGATAGTGATCCTTGTTAGGAAAGCATGATGCTGCAGTGTCTCTGGCAATCCATCACCACCCCAAACTTGTTGACAATGAGCTGAAGGCTGATATGGACAGCTCCTATCTCATGTGCACTCTCAGCTGCTGGGCACTGAGGGAGGGGCTTTCTGTGCATTTTTCCATCCAATCCCCAGGGCACATCTGTGGGCAGTCCTATTGGACTGCCAATGTCTATTTTTCAGAAGATGATACTGAGGCTGGGGCAGCTATGGGATGGTGGCACAGCTTGAGAGGTGGAGCCAGGCTGATTCCAAGTCTGTGTGATCCCTAGGGATCAGAGTGGCATAACTCTGGTGGGGGCGCTGCTCCCCTCCAGAGCTCAGGGGAAGGTCCCTGGAGATCCTGTGGCCTCCAGGGCCTGAGCTCCCCCCGTGCCACATACACATGGGTTCTGGATGGATATGTTTCCCTCTTTAAAGCAGGTAATCATTTAAAATCATTTTAGCCAAACTTTAGCTGTTTTTAAGGAAATCTTTTCAAATGGAATCACAAACCTCTCTGGCGCCCTCAATAGACACACTGATATGGCTTGGCTATGTCCCCACCCAAATCTCATCTTGAATTGTAGCTCCCGTAATCCCCATGTGTCATGGGAGGGACCCAGAGGGAGGTAATTGAATCATGGGGTCAGTTATCCCCTTGCTGCTGTTCTCATGATAGTGAGTGAGTTCTCATGAGATCTGATGGTTTTATTAGGGGCTTTTCCCATTTTTGTTCAGCACCTCTCCTTGCTGCTGCCATGTGAAGAAGGACAGGTTTGCTTCCCCTTGATTGTAAGTTTCCTGAGGGCTCCCCAGCCATGCTGAATTGTGAGTCAATTAAACCTCTTCCCTTTATAAATTACCCAGCCTCAGGTATGTCTTTAATAGCAGCATGAGAACAGACTAATAGCACACCAAATGTTGGTTAACTCAATTCCAAAGCATTTACTGGGCACTAAGTATGTGTCAGCCTGGCTCCTGGGTAGAGATTAGAAAAAATAAATAAGAGATTGTTCCAGCTCTCCCAGTGCACATTCTCTCGCTGTCTCTTACACACATACGTGTATTCCCTCACAGGTAACTACTCACAAAGGAGGCCACGGCAGATGTAAGAAGGCAGTTGCAGGTGGCCTGGGAGCACTCCTGTGGCCTGCAGCCATGACTGACATTCAAAAGCACATGATATCTCTCTGCTCTCCCACAGGATATTATGGCTCAGGGGTGCATTAGACTGTTTATCCCTATACCAGTCATTCTGAAACTTTTTGGTATCATTGTCCTTTTATACTTTTAAAAATTATTGGGGCAGGCGTGTTGGCTCATGCTTGTAATCTCAGTATTTTGGGAAGTCGAGGTGAGCCAATCACTTAAGCTCAGGAATTTGAGACCAGACTGGGCAACATGGTAAAACACCGTCTACAAAAATATACAAAAAATGAGCTGGGAGTGGTGGCATGTGCCTGTAGTCCTAGCTGCTTAGGAGGCTGTGGTGGGAGGATCACTTGACCCTGTGAGGTAGAGGTTGTAGTGAGTCCTGACTGTGCCACTGCACTCCAGCTTGGGTAAAAGAGCAAGACCCTGTCTTAAAAAAATTGTTGAGGACCCCAAATTGCTTTTGTTTTATGTGGGTTGTATCTATCAATATTTACTGTATTAGCATTAAAACAGAAATCTATGAAACATAAGAACACACAGATACTTATCCCACTAGCCTTCAAAGTTACCCCTTCATCACAGTTGTGCTTGGAAAACTCCACTGTAAACTTGTAGAGAATAGGAGTGAAAGGTATATAATGTCTTAGTACTACATAGATAGAAGTTGTTTGGACCTTACAAACCCCTGAAAACATCTTGGTGACTGCCCCCAGGCAGCCCCCTCATCCCTAGCTGCACTTTAAAAACTGCTGCCCCCCAGTGAATGACTAATTGCTAAACTTTTTGGGTTTTTAAGATCTGTCCCCCCACCTTTTTCCTTCCTTCCTTCCCCCTTCCCTCCCTTCCTCTCTCCACTCTCCCTCTCTTTTTTCCTTTTATTTTCTCCTCCCTCTCTTCTTTTGTTTCCTTCTTTCCTTCTGTCTCTCTTTCTTTTTGCTGTGAGGTTCCAACAACTTCTCATTGCTATCAGTAAACGCCTAAGTGTGGCAGCTTTCTGGTTTCTAAATGCTATACTGTTTCTAATTTAAGGTTTGTTATAGTCGTTTCTGAAGTAAGAACGGTTAGGTTCTGTGTGAGTGCTCTGCATTTAAAAACTTGAGCTTTAGCACCCAAGCTTTGTAATACCTTTTTTGTTTCCTTCCTGGTCTTTGATGAGATTCTTAACACTGGACCTTGACATCTAAGTGTTCTTCCTTTAACTGAGATTTGATCACCAAAGTTCAAACAGACCAAAGGAGAAGAAAGGGACTGAGTGCATCTGAGAGAAGCAGACGGAGAATGAGGGGCTGCCAGTCCTGGTGGGGTTTCTGCGACCTGAACAGATCCGGCAGGCAGCAGGGGCAGAGGGAGGGTAACCATGATGCAAAGCGCAGCTTGCACTGAACCTGCCAGAGTCTTTCCCTGGAGCTGAGCAGTTACCCTGAGCTGGGCAGTTAATGCACATTATCTCATTTAATCCTCCAATGCCCTACAAAGGAGGAAACAGAGGCTTGGAGAAGTGAAGTTACTCAGCCAGTAAGCAGTAACTTACTGGTTACTCAGCCAGGCTTTGAACCCCTACCTGTCTGACCTTGCACCTGAATGCTCCATCAGAAGACTTCAGCCCAGCTCAGTGCAGCAGAGGCCAGGAGGCCAGGTTAGGGCTGGGAGGAGGTGGGCAGATGTGAATACTGGGTTTCCTCACACTCCAGTGGAGCATTCTGGGCCATGACTTCATGAGGCTCCTGATCTGGGGATACCTTCACCTGTGGGTGAGACCTTCATGTGGGGCTGAAATTCCTGCATGAAGGCCTTCTCCCCACTGGGCCTGTTTGAATTTCAGAGCTTCAACTGTAAAGATCTCATAGAAGAAAAATAAACCACTCAAAGCAAATACCCGAATTAACAGCAGGGATCTCATCCCAGAGAAAACCTGATATACATCATGGATATAAGAAGCCTTTCAGCCAGTGCTGGGCTCTTCCAGAATAATACAGAGCTCACCCCAAGCAGCTAGCTTTCAATCACAGTGAATACAGAAGTTTGATGACAGCTTCATCTTTAATGCTACAGAATTCAAACCACAGAGATTTAAAACATCAGAGAATTTAAATTGGAGAGGTCATATGGGTATAAGGCATATGACAAGTGATTCTGCTAGGGCTCATATAAACCACCAAGACAAGAGCCTCAAATTTTAGTAAGAAAAGACTCCTCTAGTGGGACTGTTGAAAATGCACATTCCCAGACCTCCTTTCCAGAGAGTCTAATTTGGTAGGCCCGTCCTGGATCCAGGTACTTGCATTTTTACAAGTACTCCAGGTGATTCTGATGCGGAAAGTCCAAGGTTCAACCTCTGCAAAATACTCCACCAGAAAAAAATGCTACAGAGGACATCTATGAACATAAGGAATGTGGGAAAACCTCTCCTATTCCTTACAAAATTATCTTTAGATATCCTCTTCTAAATAACTGAGAGTCAAGGTGAGAATAAGAGCCCCTGAAGATTATAAATAGATGGAGCATGGAGTCTTGCTTAGAATAGTGCAGTGGCTAGGGCTTTGGGGCTGCCCCCATGGATGCTGGCATTCTTGCACTGCCACTTCTGAGCTTTGGAACGATGGCCACATTAGAAATTTTGAGCCCTGGTTTCGTCATAGGCAAAATGAGAATAATAGGATCCCAAGTGCATAGGCTTGGAAAACTAGGGAAGGTTATGCTTATGAAGCACTTTGTGTGGTACCATGCCTCCAACGAACATTCATGAAATGATAGCCATATTGCATGTTGTTTCGTCATTGTTGTTATCTTCTAATACTCCCTAGAACTATGCAGACTCCAAAGTATTGATCAGATAGCACTAGGAACAGATTTGCTATAGTTGTAACAAGCTCCACAAGGACAGGGTCTGCGTCTCAATCAGTACGCAGCAGATTCAATGAATACAATATTTGGAGGGCCTAGTCTAACCCTTTGTATTAAACATGTAGCAAATGAGTGTCCAAGAGTTTATTTGACTTAATTATTCACACAACCAGTTGGGGGGAAAGTATTTTGTGTTAAGTTCACATAATACTCACATGAAGCTTGATGCTTAACATTAGTCATAGAAGAGTGGCTAAGAGCACAGGATTGCACAATTTGGGCTCCCCTTCCAGCTCTGTCATTTTCTAGCTGTGGGCTTCTGGGGGAAATTTCTAAACTTTCCTACCCTTCTGATTTTTCATCTGCAAACAGTGGGGGTGATCACAGTAGCTGCTTCACAAGCTCATGGCGAAGATGAAATGAACTGATGTGTATGGTGCGCAGGCACTCGATGGCTGCTCTCTTCATTCATCTGTGACTGCCCCGTGGAGTTTCAGGTGCAGTGGTAGGCACGAAGGAGGAGGGTATGGGGACAAGAGGGCATGGTGGGACTCTGCAAGCCTCATCCTGTGGACTATTCATGGCTCTGGCCCTGACACTGAGCTTCAGATGGCTGTGGCACGAGGAGCTGGCGGAGCTCCTTCCCTCAGGGTGCTGACCTCCAAAGGACCCCCTCCATGCAAAGTGAGGAGACAATATCTTCTAGAGGGAGGGGCAGACATGCAACCCAGGAATCCTGGGTCCCTGCTGTCCCTTGTCAGGAAAAATTTTGTTCCTAGTTGCTAAGCTGCCCCCCTCTCCTGTCTTTGCTCTCGGTTCAGGTCATCTGTGCTTTCTGAGGGCAGACTCGGGCATCAGGACAGAACTGTCTTTATGTCTCAAGTTTATTAAGAACCACGAATAAATTCCATCTATCTTGCTTAGTTTAGTTGAATCCTAGGGAGGTGAATTCCAATGATGGGAAAAAGATACAACAGGAAGAAATGGACTAATCATTGTTTATAAGTTTTCAATCTTTTAAGTGAGACAGAGAGGCTCAGAAACCCAAGATGAGGGATAATTATTCTCTGGGTAGCAAGAAAGTTTTTCAAATAAATTTAGAAACCTACTTAAATTTATCTAAGATTAGACTGCTAAGTCCTTATTGTTCCTGGTGAGTACCCAACTAGGAGTAAGATCACTTTTCTATCTTCTCCTCACTCCTCAACACATGACTGAAATCAAAATAAGATGTTAGATAGTAGAAATTAAGCTACCATAAAAAGTACTACCACTTGCTACCTGGTTCACATCCCTGCTGCAGCCTGAGTGAAACCTTTAAGCAAGAGGTATTTATCCCAGTCAGTAAGGACACTAGCACACAGAAGGTCAGATTGATTTAGAGATCACAAAGATAATGAGTTCAAAACAAAAGACAAGTGAGGAATTAAATTTCCGCAAGCCACAAGAATAATAAACCCTGTATTGGCTACTATCAAACTGGGCCCAGTGCTGGGCACTTGGACTCCTGAGCTCATTCCTGTGTACCTTTTAGACACTGGAATGTCCAAAAACGCTTGGAAACAGCTTGCAAATTACACATTCATTAAATGCAAAGCAGTAGGAAAATATACAGCTTCTTTTTCCCCCACCTCACTATGTGACCAGCCTCTTTACAGAGATCACAAAGATAACGTATCCTTCTTTGTTTTCAAAGTCAGAGTAAATGCAACCAGCACTATTTAAAAATGGAAAAAAGAGAGCTGTGAGACTGTGGTTTTATGAAGGGTCTACAATTTTTCTTGTGGTTTACTCAAATTACCTTTCTTATGCAAAGGAAAATGACCCAATTTCCATCTCATAAAGGCTCCTGTTCTGGAGAAAGAGCCAGTGCATTACTTTGAACATTTTTGATCATGATTTTAGAGATAACTTTCTGCATACTGTGTTTTAACAAGTGAGCATATTAGTGGGTTATGACCCATTATACCAGAGGGGAGGCAAGTCACCCTGGAAAGAAAGGCAGTATGCTGATCAGATGTGAGCTCAGTGCTTGGGTAGGACGAAGGAAAGGAAGAGAAGCCTTTCCTATGACTTTCAAACCCTGCAGGCTTTTCTAGAGAGACCTCTTTCCAGGCTGTCCCCGTACTCCGTTCCTCAGCCTCTTAACTCAGGACTTTGATGAGCTGTTCTCTTTGCCTATCAGAACTTCCTTCCCCTGCCAGCCAGTAACACCTTCTTTAGCTCTCTACTCAGTCCTGACTTCCTCAGGGATGGATACCTTCCTTGTCCTCTTCAATGCACTATTCTTCCCATTTTATGCCATGGTAGCATCAAGTATGTCTCCCTGTGACACTTCACATGGTGAGATTTTGTATTTACTTATGCATTTTTTAATGACTGTCAATTTCCACAACTTAAGCCTGAGCTCCTTGAGTGCAGGAACATTGCCAGCTTTGGCTAGCACCAAACATAGGGCAAATGTTTAAGTATACATGGAACAATAAATTCTTAGAGCAAACTTTATTTTCTTTTAAGAGTTGATAAAGTCTAACAGTTAGTTAATGTGATTTTAAAACCATCTCTGGCCTCATAGTGGCTCAGTATAGTAAAGAGATGCTTGAAAAAAAAAAACAATCAGGCAACAAAAAGTACTCCCAGTACTTAAAAGGAGGCAGAAGCCCGATTTTTCACTTGGCTAAGCTCCCAAATGCTCTATTTTGTTGAATTTGTATCCCTCATGTGAATAAAGCTGGCAATTGATTTAGTGATGCACATTTTGTAGTTGGTGGGTTTTAATTCTAACATATACATTGAGATATAATGATAACAGATTTTGAGCAACCTAAACCACCTGAATTTAATTCCTGTTTCCCAATTTCCAAACTGCGTACCTCTGGGGAAACTCACATAACTACCCATGCCTCATGTACACCATCAGTAAGTGAGCATATCTACCTCACCAGCAGGAACAGGCCCCGACATGTGACTGTGTCTGGAACAGTGTCTGGCACACAGTAAGCTCTCAGCAAACGTTAGCTATCTCCATTACTCCTCCATTACTACTATAAGTCATACTCTGCGTTAAGTGATTTACATGTATTATTTATATGAATTAAGTCTTACAATGAGGTGGGTTAGCCCCATTTACACATGAGAATACTGGAGGATCTAGTTGTTATGCCTTCCCCAGTTTTCCTTCAGGATGCTTCTTCTGTCTGTGTCCAGCTCTGGGTTGACTCTGCAGAGAGGTCACCAGCTCCTCAGGTGAGGCTGGCAGAACCGTGGGTTGAGAAATCTCTTCTTACCCTGTCCACAGACTCTTCTAAGTTGTTGCAAATATACCCAGCTGGGGCTGTTAGGATATCTCCCTTCCTCCCTCTGAATTTACAGGCACTTCTCTCTGAGTCCAGGGAAGGCCAAGCAGCGGGCAGAACGTGGAAGGAGATGGCACTTGTTGGACTTGCATTGTTTATCACTAAGACAAACACTTCCTGTTATCCCAGCTTGGATAGGGAAGCCCACTGTGCATTTGGGCTGGAAAAGAATGACAAAGGGGTGGAAAAAAAGCCCAGCTGCAAAGCCAATGCCTCCGTCTTAATGCTTTCCAGGAGTTAAATATAGCCCCTGTGTGAGGGAGGGCAGGGGTAGTGAGGTCACCTTGGAAGACTTTTGTGTGTGTTAATTACAGCGATTGCAGGAAACTGAATATTCTTTTATGCTTAAGAGAATAGTACAAACTTGACTCCACAAGATAGAAACAGAAACATTCATGAAGGGAGAAGGCAAAAAATAGTGGGAAGAATTCAGGACTTAAGAGGACTTGGTTTGGGCTCTAACTCCTCCCATTTGCCAGGATGTAATTTCGGGTGAGTTATTTAACCCCCTCAGAATCATTTTTCTCTTCTGTAAGAAGGGGCTTAGAAAGCCCATGCACAGGTTCGTGTGAGGGGGAAATGAGGAATGGCTGGGAAAAGGCTGGCAAATCATAGGGATTATGATTAGAGATGGTAGAGGTCCAGTCTCTGATGTACTGTTATTTCAGGAAGACAGGGAGGTCATGGGGAGTTTCTGGGCGACACTGTTCCCAGGAGTCAGGCGAGGGTGACAGGCTCAGGGAAGCCTGCATCCTCAATGGCCTTCCTCGCAGCAGCTCTGCCCAGGTTCCCGTCCTCCACCAGGAGGGCCATCACTTGGGGCACTTTGTTTCTCAGCTTTGGGCCTCCAGGGAAGCCTTAGCTGCTTCTCCCCAAGCCATTTCCAGACCACATGGGAGGGGGTGGGGGAAGGACACCCGCTTCTGAGGAAATAGCTTTTGGCTGTAGGACTGGGTTCTCCCAGAATTGTTCCTTTGTCTGCGGATTCCTCCTGGTTGAGCTCACAAAGGAAGTGGGTCCAGGAGGAAGTGGAAAACTGTGACACACACGCGCAGTCCACACACAAGATGGCAGCTGTTTCCGCATCCAGCGGCCTGCACCGTCTCCTTTACCAATGGCGTAGGGAAGCAGCGCAGTCCCAGGGAGTGGTCTGGGATTCCTGATGGTAAAAGGAGGTAGTATTTTCAAGCTCTAAAGTGATGCTAAGCATTTTGCATGGATTACTTCACTTACTCTCCTCATAATGTCCCTGTGAGGTAGGTTCTGTTTTTACCTGCTATTTACACATGAGCCAAGTGAGGCTTAGAGAGGCACAGTCATTTGTCTAAAGGCACACAGCTAGCAGGCTGATTCAAACCTAGACCTCACTCCAGAGTCTAAGTTTTCAATCACGGCACTAGCTACTTTCTGGCCTTCTTCTTATAGGCGTCCCCTACCTGCAGAGCTTGCTGGAACCAGCAGTGAGTTCCTCTGACCATTCCCTAATTGCTGTTCATTCACCAAGTCAGGTGCCTGGCCTGAGGCCTAGATAGGGCTGGGGATTTCTGCTTTTGAGATGTCTGAGTTTGAGGACCCATCTCACTAACCTCCCTGGGCTCACAGCAGAGCCTCTGACTAGGGGTATATGGGTTATATCATTAATAATATTAAAGCTATCTAATAATAACAGCCAACATGTATTGAACACTTCCTACATGATGGGTACTGTGCCTAACACTTTTACTTCTTTTAAAAAATAGGACCTCATGGCTGGGTGCAGTGGCTCACACCTGTAATCCCAGCACTTTGTGGGGCTAAGGTGGGCAGATCACTTGAGGTCAGGAGTTCAAGACCAGCCTGGCTAACATGGTGAAACTCCATCTTTACTAAATGAAAGACCCCAAAAAACAAAAAACCCACATGCCTGTAGTCCCAGCTACTCTGGGGGGTTAATGGGGGCTGAGGCAGAAGACAGAAGAATTGCTTGAACTCAGAAGGCAGAGGCTGCAGTGAGCAAAGATCGTACCCCTGCATTGCAGCCTGGGCAACAGAGCAAGACTCCGTCTCAAAATATAAATAAACAAAAATAGGACCTCAGGTGGACAACAATTAATCCTAATCCTTGCTTCATGAGATACTCTCATCATTGGCCCATGCATGCCATATTTTTATTTATTTATTTATCTATCTATTTTTTGAGATGGAGTCTCACTCTGTTGCCATGCTGGAGAGCGGTGGCGCCATCTTGGCTCACTGCAATCTCTGACTCCCTGGTTCAAGTGATTGTCCTGCCTCAGCTTCCAAGTAGCTGGGATTACAGGCACGTGCCACCACGCCCAACTAATTTTTGTATTTTTAGTAGAGACACGGTTTCACTATGTTGGCCAGAATGGTCTCAATCTCTTGACATTGTGATCTGCCAGCCTCAGCTTCTCAATGTGCTGGGATTACAGGAGAGAGCCACTGCGCCAGGCCATAGTTATTTTTGATAATGGTGTAAGCACCCACAAACCTACCATTCAAAGCAAAAGCTAAGATCTTGACACTATCTTAGGTCTAACTTTATGATTCCGCCCTCCTGCCTCCTCTGCCCAATCTCACTGTTTATCATGCCTTTGCTTTCCCTTGTATATAGTTTTAGTACTACAGTATACAAGATGTACTCCTGAAAATATTATTTTAAATTATTAGTGTTAAAATATATTAAAATAATATAGTGCTATAGGTAACCTTTTGTAAATTTTTTCTTTAATATTATGCTGCTAAGATTTATCCATATTGCTGCTTGTCATTGTGTTTATTCATTTTGACTGTTACATGCTATTCCATTGTGGGAATATTCTCTGTGCCTAACACTCAGTGCCTGTTACCTCATTTGCTCTTTGCAGCAACCCTATATGGTGGGAACTCTTATCCCAGCATTACTGACAGGAAACTGAGGCCTAGCAAGGTCAAACTTGCCAGAGGCCACAGGAGCCAGAGTTGGAAACTTTCCGCCTCCCACAGTGCACTATGTTTTGGTGCTCTGGAGAAAACACAGGCACTGGAGCCAGAATCTCAGGGTTCAAGCTCCAGCTCCACGCTTATACTGGTTGTGTGATCTTGGGCAAGTCGCTGTGTGTCTGTGAGCCTCAATTTCCTCAACATCAAAGTGGGGTGATCATAACTGCCCTGCCTACCTCACACGCTTATTGTGAGATCCAAGTCTAATGATGCTGGTGAGAAGCGGGAGCACCCTGTATACTGAAGTTGTGAAAACCAGTAAATTGTGATTAATGTAAATGTGCCATCCTCTTACCTCCCATTTCCAATCAAACAACAGACTCATTTGGAATTCAGAAGAGACTGAATAGCACCTCATTTAGAAAGGCAAAGGATTAAGTGGACAATTGGCTTGCAAAAACCTCAGTGTGATCAAGGAACCAGAAAATCATCAACAGATGCCGCAGGCTACACTAACAGGAGTATGTGGTTGGCTTTGTTCTATTCAATAGAGTTTAAAAATTATTTTTTATTATTTCTGACCTATTTGCAATATCTGAGACCCTACTCTGGTGCTGTTTGTTTGTGGTATTTCCTCTGCATAACCTGTTCTCCAACTGCTACCTCTTAGTAGCTGTGTAACTTTGGGCAAGTTACTTCTCTGTGTCTGTCTCCTCATCTGCAAAATTTGGATAATAATAATACTTATTCCTCACACAGCTGTTGTGAGGATCCATTGAGGTGTTATATAAAGTGCTTAGAGAAGTTCCCGATGCATACCAAGTTGATGATATGATTATTATCTAAAATCTTCCCCACATCCCAGAAAGTGCTCACTTATAACTTTGACAATTGGTTTAAATGCCACTTCCCCCAGGAGGCTGATCCAGCCTTCCCGGACAGGTGAGATTTCCCTGTTCTATGCGCCAGAGCAGATGACTTGTTCGATGTCTTTCTCCTCTGTGAATCCATGAGGACTGAGACGATGCCGACTTTATATCTGCTCAGTGTTCAGCACAGTAGTGGGTACACAGCAGGTGCACTGGGGAGGGGCCAAGTGACAACCTGGAATTCATAGCAAGGACCACAGACTAGGGAGGCCCCATGAATCCTGCCTCTGGCAAATGTCTCCAAGAATAGAAGGGCTCTTGGGGAGTGGGGGGAAAAGAAGGGTGGAACAGATGTGCTCCCTGGGGAACTGGGGCCTTGGGGAGCAGAAATGAACCCGTGAGTGACAGCTCCAAGACCACAATATTAGGTTTACTGTATAGAAGAACTTTCTGGCAGTCTGAACTAAGAGAGGCAGATAGGTGTCCCTTCCAAGGGGGATGGAGCCCAGGTGGGTCAGTCCATCATCAGGAAGGCTAGGGAGGGGTCAGTTCAGTGGGTAGCTGCGGCATTATGAACCCAGGTGAGAAATACCCAACATCAAACCTGGGATTTGCCTTCCCTCACCCAGGCAGGTTTCATCACTTCACCAAGTCTGTTTTCTCAACTGTAAGACAGAGATAATAAGAGTGCTTACCTCAAAGGTTGTGGGAAGAAGAAAGGGAACTGGTGTATGAAGACTGCATTCATTATGCCAGGTTCCTATGAATCATGCTGTAAGTGTTCATTGTGATTGCTGCTGCTGCTGCGGTTGTCAGTGATGAAAGGGAAATCAACCAGGGCCGAGGCTAGATATTCGAGGTGGGAGGCTGAAAGCTGAGCTCAGATGGCCACTCTGACTGTCTGCCCGGGTAGGAAGTCTTCCCTCCTTTCCTCCCCTCTCACCTGCAGAAACCTTTCAGTGTTAAACCTGGATTTGGTTCTGGGCAAGGCCCCCATGAAACTGCCCCACAGGAATTCACCCCTGAATAGGCTCTAGGAGACCCCAGGGTGCTTCCTACCTCCATCATTGGGGTTGAAGACCCAAGAAAATGTTGATCAAAGGTCATGGAAATGGATGCTTGGAGTTTTAAAATGGCCCAAGTATCTCCTCTGCATTAGACTAACAATTCTGTACAATTAATCCTAACTCAAAGTGGAGAGTTTAAAGTTTTATGTATCTCAGCTTTTAAACATCAAGGTGAGCTGGTCTTATAGTCTGCTGCTCACCTGAGATATATGCTGCACCTCCTAACTGGCCACCACCTCTTTCCAATCTCTCCCTTTCCATTCTAATGCGAGTTCACTGTTGGCTTTAATAATCTCCCCAGATTGCAACACATCATCATCTCTTCCTGCTCACAACTCATCCACTGCTCCCCAGGGCCCAGAACACCAGTTTTCCTTTGTGACACAGATGATGAAAGAATCTCACGTGCTCCATACACTCCCTGTGGCTTATCTCCAATGTCTCTGTAATCTCATCCCTTCCCAGGATGGGCAGGCAAGGAGTGCGAATGAAAGTGTCAGAGAGGTAACTTGGATTCCTTTCTAGTTTATTAAGAAAGGCAATCATTTCTACCCCGGAGTTTTAGGCATTTGCTTTCTTTTTTCAAAAAGTTGACTGCTTCTTATGTGCTGAGTGCTTTTCCTATAAGAATCCAATGATCCCTCATTGTAGATAGGAGACTGTTGTTTCCATTTTTAGTTGAAGAAACAAACTCAGGGGGTTAAGTGAAAGGAGTAGAGCCAGGATTGAAACTCTGGGCAACTTGACACCACAGTCGGAGCCCTTAGCTCTTGTACTGTCCTGTCTCTATTATTAGTTACAGATTGCAAGCCGCACAACCTCCAAGGACTGGGACACACCCAGTTAGCAACCCGGAGAATAAGGCCCTACTCTTTGGAAGGACATGGAGGCCCCATTTCACCTCCACCTGCTCTTTTGGGCTCTCGACATGTTGCCCTGCTTTGCTTTCTGAGCATGCTTCTGGGCTTCTCTTTCCATGATTTTCTCCATCTGGAATGCTATCCCTGCAGTGCTCCTGGCTAGGAAATGTCCCTTGAACCTCCTGGTCCTTTATATATTCTCTTTGATGGACACTGACTAGATATGACCTCATGTTCCAGGCACTGGTGACCAAGTTTCACTTTCTCTGCCACACTGGGAGATTCAGGGGCCCTGAGCTTCCCCTCTGGAACCCCTGAGAGCAGCACCTGGTTGCTGGCTGGAGGTGAGGAAAAGCCATCAGGCTCTCTGGCTTCCTGGCACACTCCCAGGAGATCAGTTTTCTTCTTGGTTCAAGTGGAGCTAAAAAAAAAATCCCCCTTGGTTTCACATCAGCAGGATCTGCTTTCAGCAAACCCTTCAACAAGAATGGGCAGGAAGAGTAAATATTTATTCTACAAATGAATAAATCTGCTTCCATCTTCAAAAGAAAGCCTTAGTATAAATTATCATAATTTTTCCATTTTAAGATGCCACTGATTTGAAGATATTTTCATATTGAACAACAGCTTTTTGAAAGAAAAGAGAATAAAATGAATAAATTAAGATGTCAATTGTAAGGTATGTTCTGAGTTTAAAAAAAAATCTTTATATCAATGAAATAAAAATATATATGGTCTAATTTAATTTTTATTTTCTTCTTTTGGCTTTGGTGTTGTCAGAAAAAAACAAAAAAAAGCCTCCAAAACTCTGACTAGGCTATGGTGAAACATGGGCAGATATCAACAATGTGTCCCGGCCAAGTCCCAGCCCCAAACCCGGGTACTCCAGGTCAGCAAGGGTACTCCCTGGTCACCCATACACTGTGGCATCCCTGAGGCCCTGCAAAGCCAATGGACAGGATTTCTCTTTAGCAGAAACATGTCTGTGCTCTGCTGATGCCTGATAACCACATTAGTAACTTGTGGAAAGCCAAATGGGAACCCGTCAGGTGACCGTAGGCAAGCCACTACCCCTTGTACCTGTTTCCCCAGTTGCAGAATGAATGAGACAGGATTAGATAAGTGTTTCCCAGTGCTCTTCTGATGAAGCCTATGGGATCTGCATAGTTTCCTTAGGTGCTGCCCCGGGAGTAGGAGGGATGGAGTGGGCTGTGCTCAGTATTCTCATTCCCCCTTCACCCATAGCAGCGCTGTTGCTTAAGATTTTGTTTGCAAAAGGATTCTGAGGCCAAAAGTATTTGAAAAACACAGGTAAATGGCATTCTGGGGTCCTCCCAATACTACTCTTGAATACACACTCTTGTATGGTTTAAGAACAGTGCTTCATTCCTCAGTTTGGACACACCCTCAGAATCCTTCTCACCACAGTGCTCCAGGCAGACACTCCCAATCTCTCTAAGGCCTAATCCAGCGGTTGGCCAACTTTTTCTGTAAAGGACAAGATAGTACATATTTTAGGCTTTGTAGGCCTTTGTTTCAAGTACCCAACTCTGTCCATATAGTGAGAAAGTAGCCATAGACAACATATAATGAACATATGTGGCTGTGTTCCAATAAAACTTTCTTTACAAAGACAGGTGGCAGGCCAGATTTTGCCCCCGGGCTGAGGTCTGCTGGTCCCTGCGCTGTAATACTTCAACCTTAATGGTGAAGGAACTGAAGCCCAAGGGAGGAATTCAGGAACTGGGTTAGGATCCTTATCTCCCAGCAGTGAATTTCTTCTACCACACTACGCTACTCACTTAGCTGTGACTCTTGCCCTAAGTTGAACTGCAGGCATCTGGGGACTACATGGTTGAGGGAATGGTGCTTGGAAAAGGCACGTGCTCCATTTCTCTCAGGAGATCAGTTTTCCTCTAGGTTCTTAGAGGGCTATAAAAAGCCCCCAAGCTTGCCTCCTGTGAGGCATGCTGCCCGTCAATTCCCCAGAACTGGTATGACTGCAATGTGGTGCCACATTCTGCCCCTGCCGCAGCCTGACAGCTGTGCCAGGGAGAAGAATCACGCCACGCCAGCTCTGCACCTCCACTCCCTACTTGGGGCGAGGCTGGGATTCCCCGAATGGAATTTTAGATGGAGGACAAATCCCGCCTGGGCCCTCCTGGGTCAGTCTCTGTTAATTCGAGAAGAATCAGAGCTTCATGAATGCTGAATACCAGAACTCCAAGGGCCATAGCGTGAAGAGTGTAAAGGATAAGAAATAAAACCTCACACAGGCTGCCTGGCCTGTAATTCCCCAATATTCATGGAGAAGCAGCAGAGAGCAATGGTAAAGAATTCAGCTATGGAGGTGAGTTGGGCTGCATAAATAAACATCCCTTTCAAAACCTCAGTTTCTTCATCTATAAAATGGGATTATGACAGTATCTATTGAGTCATGGGGGGCTTTCAGTAATAAGTACACTTGACTACAACTATTAAGCATTTGCTCTGTGTCAGACACTGGGAATATGACACAGAAGACAGTCCTAGACCTCAGGACTCATACACACAGAAAACAGATAATTCAACAAGTGTGGTGAAAACTTCTAAAAGCCCAGTCTGAGGAGGGTGGTGGTAACTCAAAGTCAGGGGAGAGCTAGAGGTGGATGTGGCCGGGAGATAGATGATGCTGAGTTGCATCTTTCAGGAAGGAGGAAGAGCAGAGTCATCTGTTTGAACCTTAGTTATTGCATCTGTCCAATAGGGAGAGTGTCTCTGCTGTCTACTTTGTAGGGCCATCACCAGGGTCAAGAGATGCCACAGAAGAGAAACTCAGGGCTGGAAGGGTCTCCAGAAAAAAGACTTCAGTGGTCAAGTCTCTGTCTGATGAGTCCCCCACTACACAGATTCCTTCTTGCCCATAGCAGCCCCCCAGTGAACGGCTGCTAAGTGAGAACATGTATGATCACATGGGCAGGGGTTGCCCAGCCTCTGCACAAAGCACTCTGTGGATGATGGGCAATGTCCCTGAAGCTAAACTGAAGTGAAGATAACTGGTGAATGTCAAAGTGCTTCTAGAAGTCAAAAACTTTATAAAAATGTATGTTCTCATAACATGGAAGTGAGCGGCTGAGCCAGGGCTCAGATGTGGGTGTTCTGCTTCCATGTCCAGATCCATTTCCATTCTGGCACTCTGTGCTGGGATATTTATTGGAGGCTGGAGTTCACATCACCTGGGAGTCCACAGTGGAGGGGAGGGGAAGGAGAAGCCAAGATAAACACAATGCATCTCCGAAGGTCCATTTTGTACAAAGATATTTTAAGGGGGCGATAGATGAGGTTAGATATATTATGAACTATAATAAAAATTTGCATTGCTTTTTAAAGATAAAATGAGACATTTCATGCTTTCGAGGTTGCTTTGGGTAACAGACCCAGACCCTAGAGTTCCATTCAGTTGAAAAGTGTGAAAAACAGAACTAGAAGCAAGTGTTTGAGCAAGGTCAAGGGTCAAGATAGAAACAGTGCCTGAAAACAGTAATTATTGCCCTTGTGTGAACATCAGAATCACCTGGGGGATTTGGAAAAAAAAAAAAAGCAGATTTCCAAATCTCTGACCCACTGATCAAATCTTTGTGGGTGTATTTTCAGTAGGCTCCACAGGGGGTGATTCTGGGCCCAGCTGGATTTGAGAACATTGCTTTAGACAAATAGGGAGTGGTCCTTAAGGCAGGCTGGAGAAGGCAAGAGCAGAAACAGGAAGCTCCTATCCGAGGCAACAGGATACAGAAGCCATCCAAGATATATTTCCCAATAATAGTCAACAGGATTTGAGATTTGATTATATAAAGGATGAAGGCAAAGGAAATGATGGATAATGATGAAGGCTACATTTCTGTCCCTAAAGTGAGTATCACTGAAGTGGAGAATCCTGGAGTTGAAAGTGGCCATATCCAACTTCTACTCTGTGAACTGTGTACTCTCACTTTCATTTATTCATCATCTCAACAGACATTTATTGAGCACCTACTGTGCATCAAACATTACATTAGGTCCTGGGGGATGGGCAGAGAGCAAGGAGAGAAGAGCCCTGCCCCAACAGAGCTCATATGAACAGCTAATTCAAGCCCACAGTGAACTGTGATTGTGAAAATGTCAATTCATGAGAAGCACAGGGTGCTCTGAACATCTACAACAGGCATGTAGCTTGGGAGACTGGAAAACATTGCCTTGAGGAAGTCATATTTGAACAGTGAGCTAAGGAAGAGCAAGGGTGAACCAGGAGACGGCATAAAGTATTCAAAGCTTCAAGGAGCAAGGCCAGTGTGAGGAGAACCCAGGGCAAGAGGTAGGTGGGGATCCAAAGCCAGCTAGTAAAGTGGGCAGATAGCAGACGGGGCAGGCCCGAGGCACCACAAGGACAGGAGCTGATGCCTTACAAACAATGAGAAACCACTGAAGGGTTTAAGCATAACCAGACCAATAGCTGTAAATAACTGTCCTTAATTGTATCAGCCATTCTCAAATGCCATCCTTAAGCACAGATAATTCATAAGTCCTATTAAAAGTTATAATATACTGTACATTTAAATAAAAGAATGATTTAGGTTGAAACATAGACTCCTAGAAGTCCTGTTCTCTACAGTGTACAAAAGGGTCAAGCTGTGAAAGCTTCTTGAATTTTAGGTGACGGTAGTCCTTAACCTACATATTAAGCCATTCTGTGGCTTCCCTGATCTGTGGCCACTCAAACTGACTCATCACATCCTTGGGCAACTCGGATTCTACCATTGAACAGTTCTTTTCATTTGTACACTTCTCTCAGATTGAGCCCAAACTGACCTCTGTTTAATCTCCTTCTGAGAAACTTTCTATTATCCCTTCTACAGGACGACGGATTTGAGAACTGATTCCATGTCCCCCCTTCAACTTTAGTCTTGTTCACAAACACCCCCATTTCCTTCAATAACTTCTCATGTGTTGAGTTGTTAGCATAAAAAGGGAAATAGGAAGGGTCATCTGATTTAGTGGTGAATAAGATGAGTTCAAAATTGGGTCACCCAAAGGCGGAGTTGACCTTGGAATGGAAATGTACTATAGGCAGGAGGTCATGAGGGACTGGCGCTCAAATCGTGTCTGGTGATGGATATCTGACAGTTACCCTCATAGAGGGGTTTCGTTTTTCACAGGAGTGAGTGTAGTGAGAGGGCTGAGATGGTCAGGAGATCAGAGGAGAGAGGGACAAGAGCCATTCAAGAAGACAGAGCAAGAAGACAGAGACAGAACAAGAGGCAAGATAAAGCAAGTGGGAGAAGATGGGAAATAACAATTAGTAAGCACCTGCTGTGGGCCAGGCACTGGGAGCTGGGCAAATATTATTGCATTTCAGTCTCCCAATTACAGGTGTCATTCTTCCTGCTTTATAGACTGAGGGAACAACTTGGTTGGGTAACTTGTCTTAGTACCAGAGAGGCTCAGAGGCTATGAGCACCTATAACAGAGGGATGGGGGAGGGAGAGGGCAGAAAAGGCTTCCTGGAAGGATGAGGCACTGGTTATTTAACCTAGACTTATTTGACCCCCAAATCTGTGATGTTCCCATCTCTGCAAATTAGGAGAATGCATCAGAAAGGAGTAGAGGCTCAACAAAGCTAGAGCCCAGGAGATGGGATTTGATGGAGGTGAAAGGCTAGACTTTGGTCCAGTGGAAGTGGGAGCCATTTGTGATCCTTCAGAGAGGGCTCTCAGTGGAGGATGTGATTGGAAGCACGGCTGCAGGAGGTGAAAGGAGCGTGCAGGAAGAGTTGCTGACCATTATTTGAGAAGTTTGGCCAGGAAAGGAAGGAGGAAAAAGCTGGGGTTTGGGGGGAGGTGTTGCACAGATGGCTTCACCATTTTGTTTCATTCTGAGGTTTTCTTGAAGATTAAGAAGGGTATGATAAGCTGATGGTATCTAAAACCAGGATTGTTTTTCTGGACCAAAGATGAGAATGGAGTAATGATACGTTCTTGGCAGAGGGTTGGAAGGGTGGAACTTACTTGGCAGGATGTTCACTCATGTGAAAAGGGGAGTTTGAAACTGATATTTGAGGGAGAGGCTGACAAAACTCTGACAAAAATGAAGAAACCGAACAGCTTTTGTGGGAGACAAAGAAATGGAAGCAGTGCCCACTGACCAGGAGAAGCCTCCACAGAGAACAGAGTTAAGTCCTATGGCCCCATATGACTATTTACACCCATTGCAGAGTGTGGTTAAATTCCAGGTGTTAGATTACATGTATTACTTTTCCCATGACATTCTAAGTGAAGACACTGAAGGGTCAGAGAAATTAAGTGACTTGCCCAAGGCCATGCAAAAAGTTGCAATCAAAACTCAAACCCAAGTTTGTCCATTCTCTGAACCATTCAGCTCCACTGAGTCCCAACACTGACAAAGATGATACCATGAAATATGTTTGGATGAAAAAGTTGATTCAAATATGGATAAGGGTTCTTTTCAAAAGACCATTATCAAAGAAGGAGTAGGAAATGAACTTGGATATCAGGGAAGAGGTATGTTTGCATGGAAATTCATAGCCTTGGGGACAGAAGTTGGGTCGCAAGTCACTGCAGGGGAGCGCATCATATGGATTAGCTACAGGCTGCTTGGTCAGTGGATGCTGTAGGGAAGACCCGGCATTCCTAATTTGGATCTCAAAAGCTGGTTCAACGGAGGCAAGCCACAGTCAGAATGGCTTCTTAGATCATCTGTTCAGCAATGAAAATCTCATTCCATGAAAAGAAGAGCATCAGATTATTTCTTGAGTTGCCCAGTAGACAACATGATCTCCCCAAGAACACAGAATGCAGCAAAAGAAACTGCTCTCTTGGGTTCAGTTAAACTGCAGTAGTTGAAAAAGAACTAGTTGTGAAGGGGAAAGGAAAGGAACCTTGGGGGAAATTGATCATTCCACATGAGACAGGGAGATCAGACATAATGTTGGGCATATTAAGAAGGCAAATTTTAAAGTCAGAAAAAATTCAGACCATAGCCTTAAAGAGATGATGGTTCAAGAAGAATGAAAACTGTGACGACATAACCACAGTCAGTAGGCCTGAAGAGGGAATATATAAGAGAAAATGAACATTTCAGTCACTCAGAGCTGTCATTTGGACAGTGGTCCAGTTATTGAAGGTCATAAGTGGATTTTCAAGAGACAAGCACCATAAGGGATCACCGTGATAAATACAAGAATATAACGTGTTCCCTGTCTTTGAGGTGTACACAAAGCTGTCTAATTCAGTACTCAAAACAGCACAGGGACTCAAAAAGCAATATCAGAGTTGGAGTACCTTGTGGAAAATGCAAGTGAAGTTCTATCGGCAGTCTTATTAATGATGAGTCTGGCAAAAAAGATTGTAATTATTACAATAGCCAGTATTTACTGAGTGGATCCCATATGCTAGGTATTATTTGTAGATTATTTATAACAAATTTAAGAAATAGGTGTTATTGGTATCCATAATTTATCTTCATCTGCGGATGGTGCCACTTGCTTTAGACGTGTGATGTGGGAGGTAGAGACAGAGTTAATTAACTTGTCCTGTAGAAGGTAGTGTCCATAGTCATTGGCTTTACCTGTGTGTTACTTTCACTGATGGTTGATTCTCTTTGTAGGGTATTTGTGAACCAGGAAACCCTCCTGGAAGGATTGCCATTATGATGTGGTTTCTATGTCTGTTATTGTGTTATATGAATCCTTTTTCTCCCCCCATGGGAAGACACATAACTGTTAGAAGAGAAATTCTACCTTCCGACTTTGTTTCCATTCTCAAGTCACTTGACTTTCATGCTGAGCTTTTTAATGCTGCAATTGCTACGAAAGATCTGAATAGTGCAGCTTAAGTGCCATGGAGATGCCTGGGGCCTGAAGCAGGAAGATTTGACATCTAGGTTCTGTTCTAAGGCTTGGCCTGGTCACCTGCCACCAAGGAGGCAGTCAGCAGCAAGCTTAAGATCAGGACTTTGATATGGAGAAAGCTGGGTTTGAAGCCCAGCTCTGTGTCTCACATGGGGAACGAATCATGGAGCAAATTAATGTCAGTGACCTAAGCTGCTTGTTATGGACTGAATTGTGTCCCTCCTAAATGCATATGTTGAAGCCCTAACCCCTAGTGTGACTGTATTTGGAGACAGGGTCTTTATGGAGGTAATTAAGGTTAAATGAGGTCGTAAGGGTGGGGCTCTAATCCAAGAGGATTGGTGTCCTTATAAGAAGAAGGGACACCAGAGATCTCATTCTGCATGCACAGAGAAGAGGCCATGAAGGGACATGGCAAGGTGTCCCTACGAGACAGCAAGAGAGGCCTCACGCGACACTAACTCTGACTGCACCTTGATCTTAGGCTTCCAGCGTCCAGAACTGTGAGAAAATAAATTTCTGTTGTTGCAGCCACCCAGTCTGTGTATTCTATCATTGTGGTCCTCGCAGCAGAGCCCGCTTTTCTCTGAGGTACCATTATGATAGTAGGCCCCATCCTATGGGTTGTTCTGAGAGGAGCCACAGAAGAGGCTGAGGACAGTGTCTGGCACATGGTAAGAGTTTGATGATTTCAGTTACTATTGTGAAATCAGAAGTGTGGTTTTCTCCCCAGTCGGCTGGGCATGACAGTCCCACCTCTCACATGGTAGGCAGGAGGCCGAAATGAGACCTGTGCCTTTTAAGCCTTCCCTGATGACAGAAGAGAGTACACACCTACCTGGGACAGGGGTACAAGAAAGGTCTGCCGGAATCCTTTTTTTTTTTTTTTTTGAGACTGAGTTTTACTTGTGTCGCCCACAGTGGAGTGCAATGGCTCAATCTCCGCTCACTGCAACCTCTGCCTCCCTGGTTCAAGCGATTCTTCTGTCTCAGCTTCCCAAGTGGCTAGGATTACAGATGCCCACCACTACGCCTGGCTAATTTTTGTATTTTTAGTAGAAATGGGGTTTCACCATGTTGGCCAGGCTGGTCTCAAACTCCTGACCTCAAGTGATCTGCCCACTTTGGCCACCCAAAGTGCTAGGATAAAAGGCATAAGCCACCGCACCCAGCCTGGAAGACTTTTTGAAGTCTCACGTTTTATCTTAAAATGCATGCAGATTTTGCATTCTGATTCATAACATGGTTGTGTTTACAATTATTTATCAGAGTAGGGAACTGAGGATCCAGGCAGTTAAACCGATCTTGTGTGCCCCAGCCTCAAGACCACTTTACTTGAGATATAGCCTTTGTAAGTCACAAAGAACTGATCTGATGTGAGGAATTAGTAGTATTCTTTTTAAAAATCAACATTGCTGTACAAGTAGTCAGTTTGAGGTGCACTATAAAGTGTGCTGTATTTTACTAATTAAACCACAAACCACTGCTAGAGCTCCTCAGCAGTGGTTTAATTAGTAATATACAGCACACTTTATAGTGCACCATGTGCCAGGCATGGTGTCAGCAGATTGATCACAATAGATCCACTCCTTGCCTTCCTGCAGCTTACTTCCGGGTAGGGAGACACTGAACAGTCAGATAACTACATCTATAAAGTTGTGACAAGAGGTGTGAAGGACGATAGCAGGCTAGAAAAGCCTGCAGGAAGAGAGCAGGTTGGAGCCCTCCTAGGCTCTCAGCACCAAGGGATTCCTAGGAAGACTGCTCTGGAGGCAGCCTTCTGACCTGGAGGTGTTGGTTACCCAGCATTTACAGTGAAGTGAACTATTGTCACCCTCTGTCTTAGGATGACACAGTGCACTTTCCACAAGCCTGAGTAGGCATAGGTATAGATTTTTTTTTTACTGGAGATCAGACAGGGTGGTATTTAAAAACTGGCGGGGAGAGGGGTGGTGGAAGGGTGGTGGAGATGGGGGGCAGGTAGGAGTGTGAAGGGGAGGGTGGATGGTGCCATTTGCTTTAGACATATGATGTGGGAGGTGGGAACAGCATGACTGAGGGGCAGGAGAGGTGCCTCTTCTCTTTGTTTTTCCTCCCTGATGTACACTCTCTGCACACTTGCCTAGAAATCAGTTAACAGGTGAGAACAGCTTTACAAATCTAGGCTTCAGTTGCCAAAGAACCAAACAGAAGCCCCCTCTCTTTCCTGCCTGCGCTTCCCAGCCCCTGAAGAAGAAGATGAATGTGGTATATTGTGTTGGGGAGGGTCAGGTGGGGAGGCTGAACTGGAAGCCAGGAGTCCCCTCTGGCCCTCTGAGCTCGCCCGACTTTCCCCTTAACAGGAGTGCGGGAGGTTATCCCACACCTGCTCTGGGCTCATCCCCGCCCCAGTACTTCCTAATTGTTCCCATGCCGCTGTTTTCCTCCCTTTTTCCTCCCTTCAAGGGCTCAGCACAGCAAACAGGCAGATGGGGGAGAAGCGTGAGATTTTCATGGGGTGGGGAGGGAATTTTCCATTATCAATAACAACACTTCACCTGTTGGCACAGCACTCACCGGTTTATCTAGTGCCTTCACACCTGTGATCTCTTTGGATCCCGGAGGTGCAGACTGAAACCCTGAGGTTCCGATTCCCAGCCTTTGACACTGTTTCCATGTCCAAGTAGGCCACTTCTTTACAGACACACACACTCCCATTTGGCCACTTTACTTAAAATGTGCTCTGCGGAAGCAGTGGCTCACGCCCTTAATCCCAGCAATTGGGGAGGCCAAGGCCGGCGGATAACCTGAGGTCAGGAGTTCTAGATCAACATGGTGAAACATCTTGTCTTCTAAAAATACAAAATCAGCCAGGCGTGGTGGTGCATGCCTGTAGTCCCAGCTACTTGGGAGGCTGAGGCATGAGAATCGCTTGAACCCGGTAGGCAGAGTTTGCAGTGAGCCGAGACTGAGCCACTGCACTCCAGCCCGGGCTACAAGAGCGAAACTGTCTCAAAACAAAACAAACTAAACAAACACAAAGAGATGTACGCTGGTCCCCAACGAATGCCGCCCTCTTGGCTCACATCAATCTCAATTTCAGAAGTCCCTCCACTTCAGTGAAACGTCTACCAAATACACTGGAAAAGAGTCGGCAAGGTGCCTGGGAGACTATCTAGTCCAACTTCGACGCCGGTCAGGGAGAAGGGCCTGGGCCGAAGACACAGCTGGTCCCGGACAGAGCCACCCCCGCCTCCTCCCTCGCTCACTCGCGCACACAAGCACACGCGCGCCTGCTCGAGGCTCTTTTCCTTCTCCCAGTGCCCTGGGCAGCTGCAAACTTGGGTGCCCTGGGGCTTCTCCCCAGGGGCTTCCCACGGCGCGTGTTGAACCTGTAAACCTTGTCTTCCCCTTTAGAGTGGAAGGCGGCGGGAGGAGCTCGCGGTCCTCCGGAATCGAGAGGGGGATCTTTTATGAAGTTACAAATCCTCAACCTATGAAAACTCCGATTTCACACACGGGAGGCGACTCGGCCCCAGGACACGGGCATTGACACGCACTGGGTCGTCCCGGCAGCTGGAGGCACCTGTGCTCCAGCGCCGCGTCTCCAGTTCCCTCTGACCGTTCCTCAGCCCCCGCCCCACCGTCCGCCTCTCTCCCTCCTCTTCCTCTCCGGCTTCGGATCGCCCGGTCTCCCTTTCCCGCCCGGCGCAGCAACAAGTGCGGGCGCCATGGCCCCTCTTACCCCGGCCTCGGTCCATGGCGTCGGCCGGGTCCCCGGGGCGCGGGCAGCAGGGCGCAGGGCTCCGGCGCGGCTGGTGGCGACGGGCGCGCTGCGCTCTCGGGCCCGCCCTGCGGCCGGCGCTCTCCGCGGTCCCCTCCCCCCGACAGGATGCTCGCCGGCCGCCCCCGCCCCGCCCGCGCCCGCCCCCGCCCCTCCGCGCCGCTCCCGGAATAGACCCGAGCACGCCTCGCCCCCTGGGCCGCCGGCCGCTGCCCCGCGGTCCCGCACACGCCCGCGCCGCGCCCTGCCGCCCGCTGGCCCTCCCGCCGCGCCCTGCCGGACCCTCTTCCCCGTCCGCACGCGTTGGTTCCCGCGCCCGCGCGGCCCGCCCCAGCCCGGACCCAGGTGGTGTGCGGCTTCGCCCGCGCTCAGCTACCGACGCGGGCCCACCACCGCACCCCGCAGCCCGCCCCATCCGGAATGCGGAGGCCGGTGCGGCGCGTTTCCGTCCGATGGAATCAAAACTCCCTTCCCTGCAGCCTGCCGCCACCCGTTTCCTGGTTTTGGGTTTGTCTTCTTTCGCCGCGGGTCTTTTCTGAGCGCTTTCTAAGCCAGACAGTGGGCCCGTGGCGACGCCGGTGCAGTGTCAGTGGTGTTGCGAAAAGAGAGTGAAATAATAACAAAGATCTTCAGAAAGAAAAGCACCTAGGAAAGCGAGAGAGGCTTGCTGAAAGGTGGACAAGGGCTTGGGACACTTTCAACTAAAACGTGAAAACATACGAGGATCTGGGAGAATTCAGAAAAAGAGTAGAAAAAACGTGAAAACATGCAAAACAGAGTGATTAAAAAATGTGGAAATGAACACTTTCGGCATACAAAATACAGTGCAATGTAAGTGCAGTCTTCCCAAGATTGTAGAAAATATCACTATGACCCGTGTGGAACAGTAATGGGATTTAAGTTTAAAGCTGTATGAAGAACGTCAGCTTCTTCACCTTATTAGGATATCCTTGTGAAAATAGGTCTCACTCATTTATCTATAATATCAAACGTCTGACTTTAAGACCCTTTGTAAAGTCCAGGACCGATTGTCCTCCTAGACACAGCTCCTCCCACCAAGGGCCAGGCCATGGTTTTCAGCTTTGAGCAGGCCACTGTTCCCTTCTTAGAACATTCTGGAATGGGGAACACCAACCACAAGGCATGGAGGCAAGAAAAGGCCTGGGAAGGAGCATCTTGTACTTTCCTGGACTGGAAATATTTTCTCTATTGCTTTTATCGGTAAATTGAAATTAACATTGTCTTTAAAAAATTGCATCAGTAGTTTATTTAGTGTGTATGTGTGAGAGCACTCAGACCAAACGTGGTGTTGTGAACATATGAAAACCTGTGCATGGGCTCTTGTTCTATTAGTTTGGTGCAAAAGTAATAGTGGTTTTTGCCATTGAAAGTAATGGCAAAAAACGCTATTACTCTTGCACCAATCTAAATACTACATAGTATAATAACTTCATCAGTGAGGTTTTCTTGCTCATCTGTGCTATGGGAAGCCTCATACTGTAAGTCCTCACAGGACTGCTGATAGGGCAAATGAAATGATGATACAAATCCTCTTTATAAACCACAAACAGCTATAAAATATGAGCCATTATTATTTTCTGAGTTCCTCTTTGTTGCTGTCCCCTTTTCCAATTTGAAAAGGTCAGTTTAAATTCTAAAGCAGCCAACCAACAGTTTACAAGTGGATTCAGTTTTAAAAGTTTATTGTTTGAACTCTGAAACACTTGGAAACAAGGCCATAAATTGTATTTAAGTTCTCAGGCTAGCTCACTAATTCTTCTAAAAACATAATATTTCTTTGAAATAGTTTAGGAAAACAGTATGAGATGTTACTGTTGCAAAAACAGAGACTTTTGTAGAAATTTTAATTTTTATAATGTTTAAAAAATACTTAAGATAGAGACGAGATTTCACTATGCTGCCCAGGCTGGTCTTGAACTTCTGAGCTCAAGTGCTCCTCTTGCCTCTGCTTCTCAAAGTGCTAGAATTACAGGCATGAGCCACCATGCCCGCCCTGTAGAGATTTTTAAAGAGAACTTTCAGAAACTTTCAAGGACTTCGGAGACATACTCAGAGAATCGGAACAAAAGAGTAAAAAAGCTAAGGAAAATTTATGCGTGTCCATGGAATAATTTATGGAGTGGAATTAACTGAGCTGTGGTCTGGGAAGGATATAGAAATGGGAGACCACGGTCTGTGCACAGTTCTGAGAATCAACAAAAAATTGTTGCTGGGAAGGTATAGTGGTTCTGGTTTAAATAATTACTCATAATGTCCACTAGATGGCAATGTTGACTAAGTTGTCTACAGCTTGGTTGCTGTCAGAGTAACTGAGATGGATGAGAAAGTTATTTGTGGGTTTGGACAAGGAATAATTATTTTTTTTTTCCTGTATGTTTCCTTTAGTGAGGCCTATATTTCTGATAAAAACTAACAATCCACACTGTCCATAAACTTTCTTAGGCAATATCGATTGCCTTCTGTGCAAGTTGCTATTGGAAGAAGAAATGCTAAGTAGGAATGATTCCCACCCTCAGGGAATCTATAATCTAGTAGAGGAGATAAATATGTACAAAATAATATAATACAAATTATTATATGAAAAGTACCAGAGGAGAAATAAAGTGTTCTTAGAGTCCATCAGACAAAGCAAGACTTTTCTTTACTAATCACGGAGGCAGTAATGGATGACAGACATTTGGAAGGGGGGCAACTGAGAACGTGTAATGAGGGGATAACATTATGGGCAAAGAATGGTGAGAGCAAGGACATTGAGCTGAAAGGCGGCAGGACGTGTCTGTGAAGCAGTTCAGGTTGGCTGGATTGTGCGTTATTGAGGGGCAAGCATCAGGGCAAGGATGGGAATGAGGGTTGTTGGTATCCCCTTTCCATTTCATTTTGAGTGCAACTCTCTGGCAAGGATTTTTAGGAGCTGCCTCATATCTTCCCTTTCACTACCTGCTTTGCTCACTTCCAAGTTTTCCAGGTTTGCCTGGTGCTTGTCTGAAGAATTCTATGTGGGGAGCTCCAGCTCTGTAAGAAGATATCAGATTTGGCCCTAGTGAACAAACCAGGAAGCAAGCTTTCAACTCCCTCCTGCTCCTGGTCTTGTGAAAACAAATGATACTCCCCAGTCTCATTCTTAGCTTATCAGGTGGAACTGGGAAACCCTGGGAAAGAAAAATTTGGAGGCTTAGGACTGTTTGTTTCAGGGAGAGAAACATACTCTAGCCTCCTAACCTGTCACCTTACCTCCAAGGACTCCTTCCACCATGGCCACCAGAGTGACCATTCTGCGATCCCAGTCAGACCATGCAACTTCTCCCTTAAAAATATTCGATGGCTTCCCTTGGCCCTCAGCAGAGAGTCCAGATTTCTTATTACGGTGTTTGGGGTGCCTTCTTCACTGAGCCTGCAGTGCGATCTCAGGAGACCTCAGGAAGAGTAAGAGAAACAACAGATGGATGCTCAGATCTGGGTTCCTGAGTCAGCTTTGTTGCTACGTGAATCTCAGGTCTGCCATTGGGTCAATAGTATATAATTTCTTATGTGCTTCTTTCCCTGTGCTTCCCTGTCCCCCACAAGACCGCAAATGCTGTGGGAGCAGGTGCTATATCTTACTCATTGCCAGATCCCTAGAACCTAGCACACAGTGCCCAACACCTAGTAAGTGGTAATAAGTATTTGTGGAATGAGTCAGTGAAAGCATTTGCAAGGATGTGTGAGGCCTGCCAGTATTGGCTACTATTAATGCATGTGTCCTGAGGATCCTGTTTGTCCTCTGGGGTTGTCGTATTTGCTTATTTATTTGCAGGGGAAAATGAACTTGTGACCAGGCATTCTGGAGACACGCTGCTGTGCTGCCCAGACCCTGTGTGCTGCTGTGGATGTGTGGCTTCTCCTCGGCTCAGGGCCCCTCTCCCATGCTCCTTTGCATGGGGTGAGCCCCAGAGCCCTCTGATCGGGTGTCTGCCTGATGTTGGCTGCCAGATGAAAACCTCTCTTGTTCCACTCAGCACAATGTCGCCATTATAGCCCCTATCCAGGGAAATGACACACGTCTGCTGGTCCACCCTGGGCCCCGGAAAGCAGATAGAGATCTTAGTGGCTGTTTCTGGGAGAAAGAGAAAGAGTTTCATGGATGGATGAAAACTCCTTCTTCCCATGCACCTTCATGTTTCTGCTCCAGGGCACGGGGCTCCTACCTGCGCAGGGGCAGCAAGGCTCAGCTTCCACAGTTGTTAAAGCCAAGCCCAGTGGTTGTGTCTAAAGTAAAAGGAGCTTTTGTTTTTATGCCGAAATGCTGCATGAAGCTTACTCCCTTCCTTTGGATTCTTCATCTTAAGTGAGACCTTAGGATCCTTAAGCGAGGCTCGTGCCCTGAAGCACCTCCGGGGCCGGGCAGGGAAGGGTGTGCAGGAAGCAGGCCATGGAGGTGGAGGGGCCATGGCACAGTGGAGCCCTCTTGCCCCATCTGAGGGACCAGTCACCAGTCAGCTCTGGAGTGGCCAGATCTTCAGATTTTTCAGCAGAACCCAGAAATCTAGATTTTAGTAAAAAATCTCTTTTGATTTAAAAGTGTTGGTGACAAATTCCAATTGTTTTAAAACATTACAAAAAACACCCCTGTGGACTTAATCTGGTCTATAGCCCCCTAGAACCCCATGTCGAAACTTGAGGGAAAGTGTGGACCCATGAAGACTTCTGGAGGGTCTTTCCAGCTGGGGGCCTCTATACTGAGGCCTGAGGAGGGTGTGCAACTCCTAACACTGCAGCGTGGACTAACTCTCTTCTGAAGATCTGGGCTGCATGCCCCCAACTTCAACCGTGGCTGCAGGCTGGTACCAGGTTGCTGAGGTCCAAAGTGGGTTTTATAACCTGGAGCTAGAAAAGCTTTAGAGCCCTAAAGAGCCTGACACATTAGCCCATCTGGTTCCTTCATTTGTCAGTTAGGGAAACTGAGGCAGAGAGGGGGAGAAATCTTCCCTGAAATCACATAAGGCCTTAGATCTAGGACCAGGAGCGGTGATGCCGATATGAAGTCCCCTGAGCCACTCTGTTCAGTTTGTGGGACGCAGTGGTGAAGAGCATGACTTTAGGACAAAGTAGATCTGAGTATTACCCAGTCCTGCCTCTGCACAGCCAAGGCATGATCTTCAACCTCTCTGAACCTCAGATTCCTCAATTAAAAATTGGGGCAACAAATACCTTCCCCACACAGCAGTTGTGATGCTTCAGTGTAACTGTGTATGTGGAGTGTAGAGTGGCTGGTGCCCTGCCAGCACATGGTATGTTTTCTTCAAATGTCAGCTGGCACTCTATCGAGGGAGGAGATTTTGTATGATACAGCCAAGTGCACGGGCATCTCTAAGTTCAAGTTCAGGCTCTGCCACATGCAGATGTGAAACACTGGATGAATTACTTATCAAGGGCCCAATTTCCTCATCTGTAAAATGAGGATGAAAGTAGTCCCCAGAGGATTAAATGAGATCTGTAAGGTGCTTAGCACAGTGTCTGAGCCATCGTCAGAAGTGTTGGTTATTATGTAATTGGTATGGGTTTCCTCTGAAGAACTTGTCAGATGTTTATGGAAAAATATTAAGGGATACTGAAATTGTGGCCACATACCCAGGCTGCCCCCTGCAGGGAGTTTTATATAATTCCAACCACTGGAAATGCAACTGATTCTATCAGGTTCCTCCTTCCTTACAAAGCGCCCGATGCTACCAGATGGGAGGACTATCAGGCCTCCAAATGCTGCTACCCATGGAGTCTGCTAAGGAGTGGCATTTTGTATGCACATTTAAAAACATTGCATAGTGCTGTTATTTTGTTAGAAGGACAGATTGCTAGGGCCAGATGGACAATTTGTCCTGATCCAGGTGGGCAAGACCCTGTGCATTAGGGAGGCAGTCTCGCTTCTTTTGTATGACAAGGAATTCTGTCTCCATAAGGAGGTTTTTGAAAACCAGAAGGCTCTAGGTCTGGGCCCTGCGAGCGCTTTCCAGTGACAGATTGAGGCAAGCTTTTACCCTTCCTATGTGTTCCCTAGTGATTCATGTCACACTGTATGCTCCGATCGGGGCAGATGCCTGCTCTGTTTAAATTGTGGTCATTCTCCCTCACACAGACAGCAAGGGAACAGATTCGGGATTTCACTGCCAATATTCATTCACTCTGGGAGCCAGCGTATCTGTCATGACTTCTTTGGTGGCGAGTGATAGACTCACAACTCCAACCAGCTTTAACCAAAAAGCTGAAAGGGTAGCTGGGTAGTTGAAGGCGTGAAGCTGGCTTGAAGGCAAGCTTGGATCTAGGAAAGCAAACCGAGAAGTCGCTCTTTTCTCTCCAGCTCCTGGCTCTGCACTACTCTGTTTAGTCTTCATCTTCAGGTGGTCTGTCCCAATCTGTGGCAGAGAAGGCCACAGAGCTGCAGGCCTGAATTCCCTACACCTGGAGATTCCAAGTGAGAAAGGCTGCCTATCTCCTTGTAGTTCCAGCAGTGGCCCAGAGGGAGCACTCATAGTCTAGGTAAACCACAGGATCTAAGCCCAAGGTGAGCAGTCAAATGCATGCTTCCCCTGCAGACAGGTGCGCACCTGCAGCACACCATCGTTCCTTCCCACTCTATCAAATAAATGTCACGACTTCTATTTTGCACGTCTCACTTCTTTCGTTTGCTAGGGCTGCCACAACAGAATTTCTGCCAGCAGAGCTGGTTTCATCTGTAGCCTGTCTCCTTGGCTGGTGGATGGCTGCCCCTTTGCTGTCTTCTTACGTGGCTGTCCCTCCATGCATGGGCTCCCTGGCTGTCACCATATGTCCAAATCTTCTTATGAAGACACCAGCCAGATTGGATCAGGCCCTACCCTGACAGCCTCATCTTAATCTAATCACCTCTTTAAAAACCCTATGTCTAAGTAGAGTTACATTCAGAGGTACTGGGGGTTTAGGGAATCAAGATATGAAATGGGAGGGTGAGGACACAGTTCAACTAGCAAATGGCAGGGCTGAGACTGCCCTGAAGGAGGCCACATCTAACCTTTACCCATGATGCTTACCCATGACGCTGTACTGTCCCTGCTGGAGCTCATGGCAGCATACCCGGAGGCAAAGGCTTTACAACACTCAGCAGTGGGGAAAATGAGAGGCTGTAGCTACTGAAAACCTCAGTGAGGTCCAGGGACCGCCTGTCTATATGATGCCCCAGGAGGATACCCCTGGTATGCGAGACTCTTGGCTGTCAGCCGAGCTGAGGTTCAGCAAGCCCTGTTTGTTGTCGAGGAATCTTGGGTTTTCTTCTCTCTCTGCAGCATTTTCAGATTGTTTCTCTTGGGCTCCCCAAAGATCAGGTATCATGAGGACGTTGAGAAAATATTAATCGCCTTCTCTCTTCCCTTTTCCATCAGGTAGAACTGTGTTTCCCAAAGTGTGGAATTCAGACAATTAGTGAAAATGTGAGATGTGTTTAGATGTTACACAAACCAACATATTTGGAGAGTTATGAATTTATGTGAATTTGTATTAAAAACATATAACCAGGCCAGGTGTGGTGGTTCACGCCTGTAATCCCAGCACTCTGGGTGGATGAGGTGGAAGGTTATTTGAGGTGAGGAGTTCGAGACCAGTTTCGGCAACGTAGTGAGACCCTCCCCCATCTCTACAAAAAATTAAAAATAAAAATTAGCTGAACATGGTGGCACATGCCTGTAGTCCCATCTATTCAGGAGGCTGAGGTGGGAAAATTGCTTGAGTCCAGGAGTTTGCGGTTTCAGTGAACTATGATCACACCATTGCACTCCAGCCTGGGCAACACAGCAAGTTCCTGTCTCTTAAAAAAAAAAACAACCAAAAACCAAACAAGCTAACCCAAGCAAAAAGACCCACATAAACAGTCCTACAAACCTGCAGTTTTCACTGGCATTAAAACGGAAACATCAGATACATGTCATTTGAAAGAAAAATATCAAGTAAATAGTATTAAGAAAATAAATAATTTTACAAAATAATGAAGGTGATGCTTGAATGACTCAAATCTGGGAAGCTCCGGATGGTTCTCCTGAGAAGGAAATGCTTCTGGCTATGGACATAGATGTCAGGCAGTTTTAAGCCTTGTGTATCTGCACATTTAGGTCTAATTTTCCCTTAGGCTGACCATAGATGGTGACTTCTTGCCTTTGGTTTCTCTTGTCTGTGTCTCTGGACCAATCATATTGGACGAGGGCAAGTGCAGAGGTGAAAGGCTTGTGGATGGTGCGGGGAGGCTGATCCTCTTCTGCACAGCCCCTGCACTGTATTCATTTTCAGTCTTGTTACGGGGCTTTGGAGTGGCTTGGTGCCACCCATAGCTGAGTATGTAGGCAGGTGTTTATCACTGTGCAGTCAAGATTTTTAGCAACTCAAAGTCTGATGCGGAACAATACATTTAAAACTGAATTCCACATGGAACTGGCATAATTCTGTGAGGTTAATTGCTATTAATTTCAGTAGTGCTTTTGCCCCCTTGAATTTTGCTAACAGTGCTGAATAACGGCCTTGTACTCCACGTCTGGCCCTGTGGCCAGCTACAGCTGCTGCTACCTTCCACAGCTGGCGCCCATGTCGGTGAACTGGGTGCCTGGGGAGGGTGAGGGCTGCAGGCACAGGACAGCTGGCTTCTTGTTCTGATCTGCCCAAATGCTCAGTCAGCCTTTATCATGGCTGCGAATTACAACTATTGTATTATTGGCTTTAAGCTCTAACCTTCTGTGGTTTCTGTGGCCTCCCAAGTCATGATCTGCTTTACTGATGCAAGGTTGATCTCTAGTGTCCAAAGGGGTTGCATATGTGGGGAAAGGCCCCCTTCTAGAATTTCAGTCTGACTCAAAATGTTATGTCTGTCCATGAAAGGAAGGTGAGTGAGAGCAGCGCTTCTTTCACTTCACCATGCGTGTGAATCACCTGGGGATCTTATGAAAATACAGATGCTGATTGGGCAGGTCAGGTGGGGCCTGAGGTTCTGCATTTCGCACAAGTTCCTGGGTGATGCTGATGTTCCTAGTTAGGAACGACACTTTGAGTGGCAAGGCCTGGAACAATTCTTCCTACACCCAACATGTTGACAAATACAGTGCAAGCCAAGCACCCTCCTCAAAGCCAGGATGCATGAGCAGTGTCCTTCTAGACTCTGTGCATGGCTGGCCCCTGCCTTCCCTCCCACCTCTTCTAATCTCACTCTCCCCTGCGTTCTCTTCACTGCATCCTCATTGGTATTTTTTGTTCCTCCAATAAGCCAAGCTCTTGCTCACCCCAGGGCCTTTGCATCCACTGTTCTCTCTGCCAAGAAGGCTGCCAACCCCACTTTCCCCAGGTACTTGGTTTTCATCCTTCGATTAGCATACAAAGTGAGTTCCTTTCTCACAGTACCTATTCGTTGTCTCTGTAGCAGTTATCTTCATGTGCCATCTCTTTTTCTGTTGCCTTATTTATAATTCGTTTCTCCTTTAGACCAGAGTCCATGAGGAAAGCCCATACCTGCCTTCCACACTGGCATATCCTCCGTGCTCCTGCCTAGTAGGAGACGCTTGCTCATGAATATTTGTTGGCCACATGTATAGGCGTGGAGCAAAGATGCATTCTTGAGTATCTTTTTGCACATTTGCGCCACCTGTCTGGAGGGGCTGTGTTGGGGCTGAAAGTTAGCATTGGTTTTTATTGAAGAATCATAGAATGTGAGCTCAGAAAAGGAGCTACTTTTAATTCTAAGCCATATATCATCTTCAGAGATGTTGAAATGTGAACACAGTGTGCATCTTTGAAGCAGATAAAATACAGTAAGTCTAGCATGTCTTAAACAGAGGTCATGTCAAATTCATTTATAAAATATTGGATTAAACAAAGGTATTGTGGTAGGACTTCTCAGGACTTTTGGCAATGTGCATCATGAGTCTACAAGAGAAGGGACGTGATGTGCTCTTTCACAGCACAGTGCCTGTGGCAGAGGAGCTGTAATTCCCTCACCTGGAGGCCACTCGTTTTCTGCCCGACTCTCTTCTTTGTTGGTAGAGGGCCTGCCTTCCCCTGTTGAGGCTGAAAATGCCAAACACCCAATTTCCCAGCCTTCATTACAGCAGGAGCATGGACATATTCCTAGTTCTGGCCAGGTGGATCCGAGCAGAAGTCTACTGAGGACTTTGGAAAAGTTTTTCTGACTACAATAGACATGCAATAGACTTTCTTGTTTTTTGATGTGATTGTGTGGGGATGTGATGCCTGGAGCACAGCAGCCTCTTGTAAACATAGGGGACATGCTGGCTGAGGACAAGAGCTAACATGCTAAGGATGGTGAGGTACAGAGATGCAAACAACCTGGGCTCTGGACTCCATTTCTGAGCGGCTGAATGTACTAACTCTGCACCTTGGACTTCTGGTTGTGCAAGACAACATGTGATCTCACCGTCGAAGCCACTTGTAATAAGATGCTCTCTTTCCCTGCAGCTGGAGGGATCTTGCTTAATAAGAGTGATAATACGGTCTCTCTGAGTCAGACAGGCTGGAAATAACTCCTGGCTCTACCAGTGGTAATTATGGTTTTCTTCAAAGCTATTTACTCATTTGGGAGATGGAGATATTAATAATGACTACTTCTTGGGTTGTTACAGAAGCTTAAATGAGATAACGGGTGTGAAGTGCTCACATAGAACTTGGAACATTGCTGGTGCTTAGCAATAAGGAACTATTATTATTATTAATTTTGATCACAGAGCATCTTTGTTGTTGAAACATCCTCTACCATCTTGAGGGATCCTGCATTCTACAGAAAACAATCTGAGTCATGGAGTCATGTTTATTCTTACCAAACTTTTTTTTTTTTGAGACAGAGTTTCGCTCTTGTTACCCAGGCTGGAGTGCAATGGCGCCATCTTGTCTCACTGCAACCTCCGCCTCCCGGGTTCAGGCAATTCTCCTGCCTCAGCCTCCTGAGTAGCTGGGATTACAGGGATTCACCACCATGCCCAGCTAATTTTTTATATTTTTAGTAGAGACGGGGTTTCACCATGTTGACCAGGATGGTCTCGATCTCTTGACCTTGTAATCCACCCGCCTCGGCCTCCCAAAGTGCTGGGATTATTGGCTTGAGCCACCGCGCCCGGCCCCCAAACTTTTTTTTTTTTTCAGGAGAAACTGAGGTCAAAGGAGTGGCTGCTGTTTCAGTGCTTTTATTTTGAAAAATGTGCAGGGTTCAGCCTTTTCCCATGTCAGTCATTTCCACTCCCACACAAGAAACAACAGAAGGACACAGGTTTGGGGTTGAAATGATGTGCTTTTATGGGAAACAAAAATATCCAACAACAATAACAAAATCCCTTCAATCTCGCCAAGTTCTTAACCACTGACAATGAGGCAGCTTCAGTGTTTGCGTCTTGCTGGGGACGTTTCTAAAGGGTCAGGAGAGTGAAAAGACACTGGCCAAAAAGAGAAGTTGCAGGGAGGGCTGACGTCCTAAATGAGAGCACAGCCAACTTCCCTCTGGCCCTCACCCTATCACCCCTTCCACTTAGAATCTCCTCCCAATCTACAAAGATCCTTCTGCTGAATTTTCCTCAGATGCAATCTCTTCCAAAAGGCTTTCCTTGGTCTGCTCTAACTGCATATGACTTTTCAGTAACATCACGTACACTTTCTCATTCCTTCTCTGATCACTTTCTGCCTTACGTCCGTTATGTTTGGGTACAGCCTTACAATACCCACTGTTAGTAGGCATGCCCCTGAGACCCAGTCCCAGGTAGACTCTCCCCGGTGCTCCCCTCCCCCTCCCCCATTCAGTGCTCAGTATTCAGCAGGTGCTCAACATCAGAGGTGCTCAGTGAGGGTTTGTTCAGTTTAAGTCAGTTCTACATTTGCCATGTCACGTCACCAGCCTCTTGAGAGTCATTATTGTCATTTTCAATTCTTCATCCTTCCTCCATGACCTCAAGATGGTCCAACTCAAGGCATCTCCAAGAAGGAACAGCTCCCACCAAACATCGCCCACTCAAGGTGCAAGGTTTGGAGAGGAGAAGAGAGGTTCAGCCTTCTCCCCTGTTCAGTGAGGTGAGCAGGCAGGAAAGGAAGCCACCGGGGAAATCCTGGATGGCCATGAGTGCTGTTGGCCAACACTTCATTTTGAAATCTCATAAGCAGCCACTCTTCCAAAAGTTTCCCCGTGAAATATGGCTAACTTTTCAGCACAAGCTGAGGACTGGTGGAGGTATGGTATGGTTGTCCTGCCAGCCCACAGACCAGAAGCATAGACCAAGAACCTTTCTTTGGGACATGGCCTATTTTCTCTCTGAAGGGTAGTGAGATTTGTCTGTCTGGTTGTTCGGTTGGAGCTCTGGTGGGAACGTTAGCCCTGCGGTGTTGAGTTGTCAGGCACGTAGATTGTGATAAGGCTAAAGAATACAGGCTGCCATCATGGGCCTCTCCTTGAAAGTGGGAAGGGTCAGGAGGTGCTGGGAGCAGTGAGGGAGAGAGGAGGATCCCAAGAAAGCCTGCAGCTCTGATTCTAATAGGTGCCCTGATCTATCTCCCACTTCTGCTCCCTCTCCTTTCCTCTGGTTCTCCAAGTCCAGGTCAGGCAAAGGGGCCAGTTGGAAGTGGTAGAGGGAAGGGAAGGGCCTTTTTCTTTTCCTACCATGAATCCTAGATTTGGACAAGGGAGAGGCTACAATCCAGGGCAGAAGGAGGAGGGTTGAGGAGCCGAGGAGAGGCCTAGGCCCTGTCCACTTCTGTTGACTGGTATAATGACCAGATTTGAGGCTCACACTTTTAACTGCACTGCCCCCAGAGAGCACTGAGCTCCTAATTGGGGGTATTGAGAAAGTTCTTCGTGGGTGCTTAAAGGCGCTCATTGATTTGGGGAGATTGCTGCAGATCTTCCCGTGGGAGGGCCCCTCTGGGGCCAATAAAGTGTGGAAACCACGAGGTTAGCATGAGCCCTAGAAGTTTAAGAAAGGGGCCACAAAGCAAAGAGAAGAGAGACTTCTTCAGGCACCTTCTTTAGGAAAGAGAGTTGGACCTTGGGGCACTCAAGTTAGGACAGATGTTTCAGTATAAAAAGGATCCCCAATAAAAGGACAGAGTCCCCTCAAATCCCTTCCCAGATCCCACAGCACTTAGAAAAGAGAAAGTAAAGAGCATAAAAATATCTCGATGATGTGGGCTTGCCTGACAGCACAGAAAAGCAAGTCTCATGGCAGGCAGTGTGTCCCATTACACAAGAGAGGATTATACCGAGCTTCAGTAGAGAGATTTTACATATATCTTTATATAAATGCATATATATTTATAGAGCCTCTGCCTAGAACAGCCGGGCTTGCTTCTTCAGTTCATTCCTCTTCCAGAGGGCCAGCCGGTCAAACTCAGAGATGGTCATGCCAAAGACTTGGTAGAACTCTTCCTGGGACAGATGGCGCTGAAGGAGGTGGGGCGGGCGAGGGTGGGGGACAGAGAGAGAGAGCAGCATGAGGATGGAAGATGCGGGGGCAGGCGGAGGCAGCAGTGGGCGCTGCATGTTCCTTCCCACCTTGTGCCTTGCACGGTGTCTGAGCCAGGGGCATGTGTGATGAATACTTGTTGAATGGGTGAATATGGGAATGAACGCTTCCCCAGGGAGGACTCTGGAGCTGATCTGGCTGAAGAGGCCTCCCCTCCGCATGACTCAAGTGGGACTTCTGCTTCCACTACACACCCCTTGGTGCCCCTTCTTGACCCCTCCCCTTTATGCATGCCTGCTTCATGCATTTGTATCTGGAAGTGTGTGCGGCTTCATGCTATCCCACTCCCCTTTGAAAGAAAAAGGAGGCATGTCCAAGCTTTTAGGGGATATTTCCTCTTACTTATGTTTTAACAAATGATCTGGAAAGCTGTTCATCAGGCAAGTCAATGAAAAAAATTACTGCTCATAATTTTTGAAACACCAAAATATCCTTTTATCTTTTTGTGATATGAAAACAAATATACTTTATAATCAAGCCCTTGTCTGCATTCCATAGTAGATTTCCCCTCTTTTTGGCCTCCTTTCCTTCCTCCCTTCTAAGCAGCTTTAAATGTGTGATTCATTGTCAAGAGCTTTTAGTTAGAAATATACAGCAGTTAAAATGTGGCAAACTGTTAACAATTGGTGTATTCAGTGAAGGGTAGATGGATGTTCATTTTACTATTCTTGCAACTTTCCTGGAGGGCATAATATTTTTCAAAATGAAATGTAAAATTAAGTTTAAAAAGAGAAATATATGCATATACACTGCCTGCAAACTTAATGGATTCACCTGAGCTGGCTTGTTGGTAGCAATTACGTGAGCTAACTGGGTACTGAAGGAGATTCATTGAAAATTATGTATGTGACCACACAATAATTAGCCAGTTCTCTGGCTTATTGTCACTGTGAATTTCTTTTTTTCTTGAGACAGAGTTTTGCTTTGTCACCTAGGCTGGAGTGTAGTGGCACAATCTCAGCTCACTGCAACCTCCGCCTCCTGGGTTCACCCGATTCTCCTGCCTCAGTCTCCCAAGTAGCTGGGACTACAGGCCTGCACCACCATGCTGGGCTAATTTTTTGTATTTTAGTAAAGACGGGGTTTCACCATATTGCCCAGGCTGGTCTTGAACTCCTGAGCTCAGGCATTCTGCCCTCGTCAGCCTCTCAAAGTGCTGGGATTACAGGCATGAGCCACTGGGCCTGGCAATGTGAACTAACATTTTCACCATACCTTCAGAATTTCAAGCAAAGGTAATATTGATAATTTTTGGTCAATAATTTTTGAAGTAGTAGAGCTGGGACCAATGTCTAGGCAAAATGCATTACATTCTCACTGCCCCTCTTAGCCCTGTTAAAAAAATTCATAAGTAAGTCTTTCTATTATGAAAAAATGCCAAAACTACACAAAAGAGAGAAAATAGGACAAAGCCCATGTCCATTATCCAGATCCAGTAATCGTGAGGTTTTCCACATTTGCTTCATTTATCTATTTTATTTGCTGAAATATTTTAAAGCAAAGCCTAGACATTGGGTCAGTTTATTCCTATGCACTTCAGAATGTATCTCAAAACACACTGGACGTTTTCTCACATTGTGGTTACACAACGCCATGAACTAACCCAAGAAAATTTAACAAGAATTCCTCAGAATTCCCCGATACCTGTCCATTACAAAGTTCCTGTCTTGAAAATGTCTTTTCGCAGTTGGTATGTCTGAACTAGAACCCAGGCAATGCCCACACATCACATTTGCTTGTTAGACCCGTAAGACCCCGCCTCTTTCTCTGTACCATTGACTTGTCCATGTTTGTGCTACTCAAGTGAGTGATGAAAGACATCTTGGATAGGAGAGATCCCATCTCTGCTCCTTCCATGGTAAAGACTGAGGGAAACTGCACTTTGGAATAATTTGTTATTGTTGTTGGAGAGTGATAGTCAGTATTGATTTTCTAGTGGAGTTTCTCCACCATGTTCAAAAGTCTTTGTTATGCGGCTTGATATAAAGGAATAGTAGACTCAACCTCAAATGTGTTCACAGTAGGACACATTGGAAGGAGACCAGGGCTTATCTTCTCTAGGGGTGAGCTGGGGCCTCCTTTCTCCCTCCAGTTCTCAAGGCCCCTAATGTTACTACTGTCCATCTGACATTTGCCACAGAAAGGTGTTAAAGCAGGAAGGTTAAGAGTGCATCTCTTAGAGCCAGGGAGATATGGCCATGTGACCATGGACAAGTTACCTGACTCCTCCTGAACTTCAGTTTCCTTTTCTGGAAAATAGGAGCATCCTAGTGTCTGCATCATGAATGATGAGCAGATCATGGGTGAATGAGCAGATACAGGTCCTGTGCTCAGCACTCAGGGGCACACAGAAAAGCACTCAGTCTGGTCACTCTCATGATCATGGTGATCTTTTCATGCACCTCTTACATCGTGTGATCTGCTCCGAGTTTCCTTTGACTTCATCTTCTCCTCCTCATCTTTTTTGTGTGCATATGATCCTAGACACACTCACCTTCTGCTATGGTCAAACACAACAAGCTCACTCCTGCATCAGGGTCTCAACATTGGCTGTTCCCTCTGCCCAGAAAGTTCTTCCTTCTTATAAAAGCATGCACAACTCCCTCAACTGCTTCGAGTCTTCGCTTAAATGTCATGCATCTGATGAGACCAACTCCGATGATGCTATTTAAAACTGCAAATCCCCTTCTCTTCTCTCCTTTTACTCTTTTCCTTAGCACTTATTACCTTCTAACACATGGTGCCATTTCTTTTTTTCTTTGTGTCAGCAATATTGCACAACTAAAAGAGACACATCTTGTGTCTCCTCACACAAGAATGTAAGTTCCAAGAGGGCAGGGGTCTCCTGTTTTGTTCATTGATATATTGCAAGCACCTCAAACAGTACCTGCATGCTTCTGGGGGCATAGGAGGAGAGCTAGATTTGCTTCCTGCCCTCAGGGGTCCACAGTCTCAGGATTGTACATAAAATTAATGCTTGTAATGGGGGAAGAGAGGGGAGGCAGCACTGTGTAGATAAGCAAGTCTCAAGTTAAGCTCCCTCGGTTCAAACTGATTCTGTCATCACTAAGTGATCAGATTTAGCCACATGACAGCCTTGATGAACTTCTATTTTCTCCTCTGTAAGGTGAGGATGATTCAATAAATATTTGTTGGATGAATGAATATCTATTCTCTGAGCTCCTTGAGGACAGGGTCACGGTTTTCCTTCTTCAGTCTCCTCCTGGAACTAGTGCAGGAGGCCGGGGCCGTGTCTTTAGCCCATGTACCTCAGCCCAGGCTATATTTTAAACATTGCTGGGCACTTTAAAAACGTTCTGATGCCTGAGCTCTTTCTCTTTCCTAAAATTGTGATTGAATTGATCTGGGGTGGGGCCTCTCTATGTTATTTTTACAAAGCTATGCGGGTGATTCTGATGTCGGATAATTCTGATGTCGGGTGATTCTGAAGAATGTTTCCATCCCTGAAAACCGGCTTCACTGAGCTGCCCTGGGAGCTGTCCCCTTCAGCACTGGTGGTCACTCTCATTTGGAGACAGTGAAAGGAGGAAGCCTTTGTTAAAATGTGAGTAGAATCACCTGCTTCTCGGGGTGCTAACCCAGCGTGCTAGAGCTAGAAGGACTCGCAAAGCTTCCTGGCTCACGCGCATTCCCTTCTTTCTGCCCCAACCCTCTACCCTGGGCCAATTCCATGCCATCAAGTCAAGGGAAGCTCATATGCTCTTCCCGAGGAGTGCTGAGCCTCCTCTTTCAGAAGCCTGCACTCAATCCCACAAACGTTTCCTGACACTTCTCCCAGCCCAGACCCTGTGGGAGAACAGACAATGTTTGCCCCTAAGAAACTCAGGGTCAGGCAGAGGAAATGGATACATCTATGATCTGATACACAGGAGAGTGAGAGGTGCTTGATGTACTTTGGATAGAAGGCTGGAGGAGGCCAGAGGACAAGGGGAGTGACCCCTCCTGGAGGAGGGTTGGAGGAGGTTTTGGGGCACAGAGATTACTAGTGTGGGGCACTGAGAAGCAAGGATGCTGGTGAGATGGGAAGGACATTGATATGGTTTGGCTGTGTCCCCACCCAAATCTCACCTTGAATTGTAATAATCCCCACCTGTGAGGGATGGGGCCAGGTGGAGATAGTGAGTCTTGGGGGCATATACTGTTCTCCTGGTAGTGATAAGTCTCATGAGATCTGATGGTTTTCTAAAGGGCAGTTCCCCTGCACATGCTCTCTTGCCTGCTGCCATGTAAGATGTGACTTTACTCCTCCTTCGCCTTCCACCATGATTATGAGGCCTCCCCAGTCATGTGGAACAACGAGACCATAAAACCTTTTTTTCTTTATAAATTACCCAGCTTCAGGTATCTATTAGCTGCATGAGAACAGACTAATACAGACATTCTAGGGAGAGGGAGAGGCAGGGAGAGGCACCAGGCTGTAAGGATCAGAGTGTGCTCCAGCACCAGAGGAGGCCAGGGACTGGAACTCCACAGCAGGTGGTCTGGACTGCTCGAACGCCTGGCACCATGTTCAGACCCACCTCTGCACCTTTGTTTATGCTGTTCTCCTCTCTGTCTCCATTAATCCCAAACTCTACTTGTCTTCTAAGTCCATCTACACCCTTCCTTTTCCTGCAAACCTGTGTTGACCACCTCAGGCCTTAGTGGTCTTCCCTAGATGACAGTAATCTAATGTTCATTGGGCACTTCATACTCAGTACATTGCCAGATTCTGTGCTAAGGGATTTATGGGTATTGGCTCACTCACCTCTGTTGGCAGCATGAGAAAAGCACACCAATCCATCACCCTCACTTTACAGAAAAGAAAACCAAGTTTCAGTGAGGTTGTCACTTGGCTAAAGCTGCCCACCTAGTGATGGCAGAATCAGAGTTTGAACCCTGGGAGTTTGACTTGAGACTTATTTATGCTTTTGTTCCTTCTACATAATGCTGCCTTGCCCTGTCTGCCATCACAAACACTAGTTTTCTGCACAATCCTGAGACTGAGGGCCCCTTGTGGGCAGGGAGCAAATATAGTTCTCCTGCAATTCTGCAGAAGCATCAGCCCTAGTTGAGGAGTTACTGTCTCTGTGCACCACAGACGCTAGCTGAATTGAAGAGGAGGCAGCAAAGAACAGCATGGGGCAGTTTTTTGGGGAATAGCAAGGGGCAATTTTGGGGAACAGCATGGGGAAGTTTTGGGCTGAGGAAACTGGCTCAAGTTCCTGCTTTTTCAAAAAGCTGTGTGATCTTAAAGCCACTCATTTCACTCAGCCTTCTTGAGCTGGGTTAGACCAAGCAATTTCTGAAATTTCTTCCAACCCAAGAGCTCCGGCTCAGTTTTCTAGACTCTTACCTCTAAACGGGTTCGGTCTACATCCTTGGGCAGTCGGTTTCTTCCTCTTGTAGTCACCAGCAGCAGTTCATAAGGGTAGATCTAAGGAGAAAGGGGGGTGGTCTCCAGCTTGGGTGAGGGTGGTGGGCTTGTTCCTTTCAGGTATGTTTTGTGTCTGGTCTCTCTGTTCTATCCAGAAAGGGCCAGAAATTAAGTCTAGAGGAAGGGCTGGATCTGTCCTCCTTGGGGTTGCCCAGAAGCCTTAAGAGACCTTCTCTCAAAAGGTAAGGCTCCACAGAGTCCCCTAATACTGCTAGGAATAGGCTTGGAGGTATTTGCCATGCGCCCATGGAATAATATAGGCACATGACCTCCCAAATGTAAGTGTCTAATATTTGGTGACTGGCAAGCCACCAGAGTGTCTCTGAAGCCCAGGGAGGGTATGTGATTTCAGTAGGCAAGAGACCTAGGGCAGGATTCAGGGAAGGTGAGCCAAGGAGGGACGGGAAATCTTGGTCTTGAAAGGACCCTTGGGGTTATCTATCTACGTTCCCTTCCCTGCATAGACAGTGCCGTCATCTTCCTGCTGATCCCCAGTATACTGGCTCCAAGAATCCTGGAGACCCCCAGGGTCTATGCATATCCTTTACCTTGTACTCTGCAGAGAGAAAAAGAGACACATACAGAATGGAACCCATCAGTCTTTGCTTTGCATCACTACATGGGCCTCTGCCCTACTCTCTCAGGGGTTCTGGCCTCCATTGTCTCCTCCTCTTCACCACCAGAGACCCTGTCCTTGCTGAATTCACCCTGAAGGATAATCAAGGCTGGTGTGAGCACAGTGGAAGGCTGAAGATAGGGATTGGGCTGATCTTGAAATGCTTCTAAGGAAAAAACAGCCTTTGAGATATTTAGAATAGAGATTAGAAGAATCTGCAATCTGAAACACATGGGCAAGATCCTCTGTCTTCTGTGGGGAATCCTCCGAGGTTCTGATGTGGGCCCCTTCTGCCAGAGCTTCTTTGTAGGAGCTGGTCGAGGTCAGTATGAAAGTATCACTGGCAGACAGCACGAAGCTCATGGAATTCTTACTGGGAACAGTGTGCATTTGGCTCTGAGTGCTTCCCTTCACCAGGGTTGGCAGGCAACCCTTGCTCCACAGTCCAGGGAGAGGAGAGCAGCACTGTGTGATGGCTCTGGGAACCCAGATGGGACAGGTGGCCTGGAGATCACCCAAGGCCAGGACTTGAGAGGATGAGGGAAAAGCAGGGGAAAAGGGAGGGAGTACGAAGTGAAAGGGAGTAAGAACTCGGGGTTGGACACAGCCCAGCGTGGGGACAGAATCTGTAACCATCATTTGCTGAGGATCAAACAGCAGTTTTGAGTGGTATGTCTGAAGCCCCTCCCCTGCAGACCCCCTGCAGGCCTGCACTCACCTCGCATGCCCCAGTTGACCGCGTTCATGCTGTCGTAGTGGAAGAGGTCTGCGCTGGGCGTCTACAGAAGAGACAGAGCCAGGGCTGGCCTGAGTTAAGCTCACCTCTGCCTTCCTGAAGCACTCACCTATCTCCAGAAAATGGACTGGCGCTTGTGAGACCTAAGGCCCTCTCAGCAGCCTCCATCTCAAGTTGGGGAAACTTAACTTGCTGCTATATCCCTGTGCTTTGTCCCGGCATACAGTGGATACTCAATATATATCCATTTACTTGGTGAATTTCACTTCATGCTTTCTTTCATTGTTTAAATATCCCTTTTTCTAGATTTGCCCTGACAACCCTGTTGGAAATTGCAAGTTGCTCCTTCCATGACTCTCAGCCCTCATCCTGCTCATCATCTTTCTTTTTCCATAGCACCACGCTCAGGGAGCTCAGAAAATTTACAGGCCATGTTAGAGGCCAGTGGGGCATAGCAGTTGGGGGTGGGCTGTGGGGCCAGCTGACCTGGGCTTGAATCCTGGCTCTATCACTTCTTGTGAAAGAGTGAGGGTAAGTCACCTCACTTCTATGTGCTTCTATTTCTGCATAACAAAGTAGGGTAAATGATAGTAACTACCTCTTTGGGTTGTGAAGGCAAAATGAATTAGTGCTTGCAAAGTGTTTAGCTCAGTCCCTGGCACAGAGTTATCACCCAATAAGTACTAATTGTTCCCAAGCCTCTTTTCACTAAAGGGTCACCAGGGAGGGAAGCAAGTCATTGCCATGCATTTATTTCGGTTAACCCATCACTAACCCCAGGACCTTTGCCCAGGTCTGATATTGGATTTATTAGCATTTTGGGGACAATGTCCCCCTCACCCCGCAGCACAGCTTCTTACCCTGTGCAGCCCATTTCTTCTGTAGGCAGGCAGGGAGGCAGATTTGGAGATGAGAGGATCTGAAAAGAAGGAGCCAGAGCAATTACCAGGAGCCTGAAGCCATGGGTCCCTCTCCCCAAGGTCATCTGGCCACCAATGGCCAATATTGCTCCCAACCTTGTAGGAAGGGGTGGAGGCCAGAGGCCACCAACTTCTCCTGATGCTCTCCAGATTTGCAACTTGACTGTCTCAGGGGGCACTTTAGCAGAATTCTAGGTATTCGTCCAAGGCACCCACTCACACACTCTTCTATCCTCGACCTGCACACCTCTATCTTCCTGTGATAGACCCCTGTGTCCTGGCCACAGGCTGGCTCTAAACAAAGGCTCTGGAATTGAAGTCAAGCTCAGAATCCAGGTCGGAAGGCTCCCAGGTGGGTGGAAGAGGTGTGTGCACTTTCTTTCTCTCCGGGACCACCTGTTGGGATGTCAGTCCTAGTTCTAGAACCCCACATGGAGACCCACAGTCTGACAAATACAATGGGGTGGACTATTAGAGGTCAGGAGTATGCTGGGACATTGACACTGTATGGTCATTAGAGCTGTGGAGAACTGCAGCTGACACAGTTCTGTTCCTCATGGGACATGATGGGCTGAAGGTAGGGCAGACAGAACTTACCACTGTCAGCCAGGTAGTGTGACCGAGGAGCTGCAGGAGAGAAAAGCTGAAGGTCATTGCTCACGAAGACAGATGAACATGGTGGAGACAGTTCATGGGGACAAAGAGATATGGCTTCCATACCCAGTCCCCCTGGCTGGCTGGGAAAAGAGGCCTCCATCAGCCCCTCCTTCCTCACTGGTCAGTTTTCAGCTGTTGCACTTGCACCCCATCTCCCTCCCCTGCCCAGCTACTAGTCTGGCAGCTGGCACGAGGCAGGTGCTCTGTGATTTTTGTTGCACAGGTGTGGTTGAAGAGGGTCGAATTTCAAACAGCACTGCACAGAGCCCAGAGGCAGGGTCTGAAAACACTAGCCCTCAGTGGTCAGGCAGGGAAACAGGCTCGGCAGTTCATCTTGACTCTGCCATTAGTAGTTATTTAATCTCAGACAATTTAGTTAATCGAGGTCGGTTTTCTCATCTGTAAAATGGGGAGTGCTAGTGTCTCCTTTATAGGATTATTGTGAAGAATATGTGACACAACACAGTAAGATACTTAGCATAGTGCCTGACACATCTATAACACTCCATAAAACCGCCCTTGTCATTATTGCCACCAACACGATCATCTTCAATCTAACTGAGAGTCAAGGTGTAGCAGGGGAAAGAGGGAAGAGCTCGTGGCCTTGGGGCTATTCCAACTTGGGTCTGATCCTGGCTCAGTCACTTACTGGCTTTTGACATGGAGCAAGTGACTTAACCTCAGTTCTCTCATCAATAAAGTGGGTGATGATAATCCCTCTACCTTGCAGCTCTACCGGGAGTGTTAACGTACCTACAAATGCCTGGCACACAGAAGTATAATAAATGATGCATTTTATTAGCCATCAAGTATTGATCTGAGATGAGATTTCCTGGCAGGACTGCATCCCACAGTAGTAAGAAAAGGAGGAGGCGGATAGAGTATGTGTGTATGTGTATGTGTCCAGGAATAGGGAGGAACTTGCAATGAGACTTTCGAGAAGTGTTTGAATAAAGCCCCTGCTTGTATTACTTTAAGTCTTGGTAGGCTCACTACCTCAGGAGGCCATCCCTTGCATCTTTGAGCCATTCTGATGATTATAAGACATTTTTCTTTACAGTGAATCTGATTGTAAGTCAGAGCTTCAGATGCCCCAAAGAAATGGGAGTGACTACTCAGGGCAGAGCATGGTCTTACATGGTGCCCCATACAGCCCCTTCCCAAATCTGTATTCTAGACCTCGATGAAGCTCCCAGAATGGGGAATGTAGGGTTTGGGGGTAACCTTTGTGGCCAGTCTCTTCTGATTCTTTCATTAGCCCAGGGGATTGAGACTGGGCTGGCTATGTTCCAAAAGAACCTAATTTATAAAAACAGGCAGGGAAGCTGATTAAGCAAGCTCCATTACTGATAAGTTGAGTAATCTTGGGCAAGTCACTAAAGGGTTCTGTGCCCTCACTCCCCATCTGTATATGTAGGGTGATAAGGGCACCCCTTCCCCCCAGGGCTGCTGTGAGGAAGAAGAGAGGAGGCATGGGCTGTGCCTGAGGGGAGCCTGGCTCAGCGTGAACAGCTGACACTGGTAGTCAGGGGTGTCCCCGCCCCACTGGGCTTCCAGAGCAGCGCTTACAGCCATTGAGGGACATCTCATAGCCAGATGTGTGCAGGGCCTCCCGGCTGCTGGTGGAGCTCCGGGGAGGGGTCCAGGGGTCTGCATAGGAGCTCGACCGGGCCTTCATCTCTTCCTTCAGAATCAGCCGGCCAATTCCACTCTGGAGCTGAGGGTGGGGGAAGAGCAAGATGAAGTTAGAAGGAAAACAAAGGACCCTGAGATGGAACGGGCTTGGCAAGGCTGAGGCGCGCATCCTCTACAGCAGCCTGCTGTCACGTTTGCCTTCCCAGCATCTCTCCCTCCTTGTGGCACCCATATTTCCCATTGGAACCTCATCTGGTCTTCCACAAGTTGTCCTGTGGTCTGGATGGGGGTCTGGTGGTGGGCACAAAAGAGCAGTCCTGGCCAGTGACAGGATCCCATTGTCCCGACACAGTGATTGATTCAACAATGGGCAGATAGCCATCTCTTTCTCTTTAACTGAGGTGAAAATTACATGACTTCAAATTAACCATTTTAAAGGAAACGATTCAGCGGCATTTAGTATATTCATGATGTTGTGCAACCACCACCTCTCTCTTGTTTGGAAACACCATCGTTACCCCCAAAGGAGATCTTATGCCCATGAAGCAGTCACTCCCCATTCCACTCTCCCCCACCCTGGTAACCACCAAGCTATGTTCTGTTTCTCTGGATTTGCCTATTCTGCACATTTCATGGAAATGTAATCACATAATACGTGACCTTGTGTCTGACCTCTTTTATGAAGCATAACGTTTTCAAGGTTCATCCACATTGTGACACGTATCATTACTTCATTTCTTTTTATGGCTGAATAATATCCCACTGTATGGACATACCATATTTTGTTTATCTCTTCATGAGCTGGTAGACATTTGTATTGTTTCCATATTTTAGCCGTTGTGAATAGTGCTGCCACGAATATGGGTGTATATGTATTTGTTTAAGTCCTGTTTTCAATCCTTCTGGGTATATATCTAGGAGTGCAATTGCTGGATCATATGGCAATTTATGTTTAACTTTTGAGGAACCACGAAATTGTTTTCCACAGGGGCTGGAACAAGGGTTTCACCAGCCATGAACAAGGGTCGCAAGCATCTGCTTGCTATTATGTGAAAATAGCTTGCCTGAGCATGAAGCCAGTGCAGAGGCAAGCCCCACAAGAGAAGAGACGAATTTCCTATGGCTGTTTTTGAGCAGTTGGATCTAGTCATACTTTAAGCTAATTCTACCATTTGATTTTTCAGTTATGCAAAAAGCTATGCATTTCTTTTTTCTGTCATAGCGGGCTTGAATTTGTTTGTTGTCACTTGCAAATGTGATCCTCAGTGATGTAAACATCTTATTCAGTGGTGTAGCCTACTCACCTTGTGCATGCTGCGGTCAAAATCATCCTCCTCTCCAGATGAGAACCTTCTGGCTCGGGGCACTGTCAAAAGACAGATAAGACCAGCTCCAGTATGTGCGCCCCACTCAGCCTGGCTTAAGGCATTTTTTTTTTGAAAAAGAAAAGCCACTTTTCATTGTTTTTAATCTTATTTTTCAGTGGAAACAGTCTCGTCTAAGCTAACTTCCGTATCAGCTGAAAGTGGTCTCTGCTGCCTTTGTGGCCTCTGAACACTCATCTCCCGTGGGGACGGATCAGTGCCCACTTGGTTATAGTTGTATTTGTGTCTTACCTCCTTTTCTAAATGAAGACTTCTTCGAGTGTAACAGGAGAGTCATCCTTTCATTAAATTTTTAAATTTGTGACACAAGGGCTCACTCTGTCACCCAGGCTAGAGTGTAGTGGTGTGATCATGGCTCATTGCAGCCTCAAGCCCCTGGGCTCAAGGGATCCTCCTGCCTCAGCCTCCCATGTTGCTGGGACTACAGGAGTACACCATTATGCCCAAAGAATTAAAAAAATTTTTTTGTAGAGACAAAGTCTAGCTATGTTATCTAGGCTGGTCTCAATTTCCCAGGCTCAAGTGATCTTCCCACCTTGGTCTCCCAAAGTGCTCGGATTATGGGCATGAGCCACTGTACCCCACCCCAAAGAGTCATCTCTGAGCTTCCATGAAGCTTTGCTCAGAATGGACATTCAATTAGTAAAGATGGTGAATCAGAGTGGATCTTGATGAAACTATCCCCCCATACTTGAGAGGAACAGCTTGGGTTGCCTGATTGGGTAAGGTGGGATCTGAGGACCACTAAGACCCCTTACCAGGGTGCCTACAGGAGCTTTCCATCTCCCCACATACTCTCTTTCTCCATCTTCCAAACCATTTTTTACCCTACAGCCAAAGTGGTCTCTCAAAAGTACAAATGTGATCATGCCACTCACTGCTTAGGATAAAAACAAAATCCTTACCTCAGTCCACAAAACCCCAGGGGACCTCCTCCCTCACCTCTACTGCTTCTCTTCCTCTCTGAGTTCAAGGTTTAAGTGGACGGCCTTTCCTTTCCTCCGATGGAAGCCTCCCTCACATCTTGGATCTTTGCAGAGGTATTTCAACACTCTCTGCTGTGTTACGTCCTTGCCACCCTCCCACTGGCAGCTGAGTGGCTGCATGTGAGAAGCTTTTGTCATCTTCAGGCTGGACAGCAGGCCCCTGCCATCAGCTCTCCTACCTTCTGTGCATCACCTCCGTCTCATGGCTGGGACCCACGTCTTCTCCACAAGGGCAGGGACCTGGTCTGCTTTGCTCCCCAGTGTATTGTGAGGGTCCATAGCCAGCGTTTAATACATATTTGTTGAATGAATAAACACCCTCAGTTACAAACCCTCTAAGCACTCTGATTCAGAATGATTGTATAAAGGAATGGGCAACTGTTCTGAACACCTGTGTCCTTGGTGTAGGTGATAGGGTCCTGGCCCCAGGCTCCTATGGGGGTGCTACCTTTGGGGGACCCATGGTAGGTCCAGTACTCAGACTCCGAAGCATAGTAGGGGTCTGGCGAGTAGGCGGGACTGTACTTGGAAGCCTGGCTGATGTCTTCACTTGTTTTGCTCTTGGTTGCTGTAGACAAATCACCTGCAAAGGACCCAAGGAGAGTACTTCAGGAAGGCAGAATGTCCTTGCTGGGACTGTGTACCCTTTTCTTATTCATACCAGGCTCCAGAGCAGGGGAGTGAGGCCACTTCAAGGTCAGGGCTCTCTGTTAGGATGGGACATGGAGCATCAGAGCTGGAAAAGCACTGGGGCCAAACCCTCATTTTGTATTTAGTAATCGGAGCACTAGAGAGGGGAAGGGGCTTGCTGAAGACCACACAGCACGTGAGCACCAGAACTGGATCAGACCCAGGGCTCTCTCTCCAGCACATTCCATGGATTCCCAGGTTTGTTCGAGTGACCTTTAAGGGCGTGGCTCTTCAAACAAGACTCGACAGGCTCCAGGTGAGCCCCAGCCCTTACCTTCCTAGCCCTTTAGAAGCCTGCCTTGTTATGAATTTGAACTCCATAATTTCTCACAACCTGAGATGCCACATTCTGTTCAGGGACTATATGGCCTGAAGGAGGGAGTGCTAGACAGGGACTCAGCAAAGCTGGGTTCTGGTCCCAGCTCTGCCTCTTTACTCAGTTGTAACACTGGGCAGTTCCTAACATCTCTGCCTCACTTTCCTCATCTGCAACAGTCAGAATTGGTCTGCTGGCTCAGGTGCCATCCAGCTTTAAGCTTCTACCTGAAGTAAGCCCAGGACAGGGGTGACCAGCAAGACCCACTGTGGTCACAACTACTTACAGAGCAGTGACTTCTAGTGGCCCAAACGTGGGTGACAGGCTGGTAGGGCAGAGAGAGAGGGGCTGGGGAAGTGTGTGTGGCTGCACGACCATTTCCCATGGTCAGCTACAGGAAGCTTTAGGGACAAGCTCTATGCTCTGTGGAGCCAGAGTGGCAGTGGGTGGTGGGATCAGCTTCAGCTAGCCCAGACTATACAACCCCCACAACAGCACTTGCTTCCAAAGCTTCCAAATTCTTCTCTTTGACTGGGGTCCTGGGAAGCGCCTCCTGGCTGACTGCATTTAGCTTTTTCCTCTGCCCTCTTTTCCAAGCCCAACCCACCTCCACCCCAGACTCCTCTTGAATCTGCTTTAGTGCCACCCCTCAGGGCCCACCTGGAAAATCCCATGAAGTCTTGAGAAGCTTGTGATCTGGGGGCCTCTTCTAGGTAGAAAGCCAAACTACTTTTGTCAGGTTTGTGCCTTTCTATGGCTACTCAGGGGACATGGTGTGTCCTTCACGGGCTGGTGTACATGTGCACATGCTCACAGACTCACCTTGGACTCCCTGCTCAGCCCCCTCTGGAACCAAGGCTGTCTGTCTAAACTGTAGAATCTTAGGCACCCAGAGCCACTGTTTAAACTTGTACTGCCCCCTCCACCAGCGAATTAGTTCAGAACCTGGTGCAGGACTGCTTCCCTCATCTCCAAGCTCCACTGATCCTGGGCTTCCCTTGGTTATCCAGCTAGACCCTTAAGCAAGTGAGGGTGCACAGGGTGGCAGCTGCTCCTCTGCAGCTTCAATGGAAGGGATGTGCTTGTTCAATCAAGGCTTAGTAAGTGCTTTGCACAAAAATGAACAAGTGGTGTTAGTGATGAATGACTTGGTGGTTCTCACAATAAGTGCAGGTAGGAATCATGCACAAAGCCAGTTATAGTGCAGATTCTTAGTCCACATTCTCAATATTTATAATTAAGGGAGTCTGGGGCAAGGAAGGGGCCAGGAAATTCACCTTTTAAATGTCTCTCAGGTGCAGATGGTCCATAGACCATTTTTTGAGAAACACTCAATCAATGAATGAACGAAAGAAGAAAGTGGCCCTCTGCTCCTTACTCCTTACTCATCTACATCTCTGCAAGTCTCCATCCACTCTCAGGAGACTGTGACTGAGAACAACTTAGAGCAGGGGTTCCCAAGCTGGGCTAAGCATCAGAATCACTTGGAGAAACTGTTACAAATACAAAATTCGAATTCGGTAAGTCTGGGGTGGGGCCCAGGAATCTGTATGCATTCCGTGTTATTCTAATGAATATTTTGAATATTAACACCTTGGAGTGTGACTTTCCTGGGGTATGTGCATTTTACAAAGATTTTACCAGTCATGGAACTTAGGATGCCAGACAGCAGGTAAGGGAGAGATTGAAAAGGTGGTGGGAAAGAATGGAGGGGACATGAGTCCTTTGTTCTTTTGAAATGACACCAAACTCCTCCTAAATGTCACCTTGTGTAATGGGGTAGTCAACAAGAAAGACCAAGATGCAGCCCTGTGTTTTGTGGCTCCCGGTGGCCTGTGCAGGGCCATCTGCATAGATGGTTACCCTCCCCCTCTCCTTGTGTGGCCAAGCCCTATCTGCCTGTGATCATACCATGCCGTTTGTAGATCGGGGGTTTCCGGTAGATGTTACTGTCTCCAGCTGCCAGACAGACCAGGAAGGGACAGTGGGGAGGGGAGAGAGAGAGAGATAGGAGAAAAGGAGACAGTACTTGGTCAGTTGATCTCAGAAGAGAGAGATGGGCAACAACTTTTTCCAAGGGGCCACTATCTTTCCCCTGGTGACTTCCTCTTCCAAAGTTGAACTTCCAACCTCATCTCAACAGGTTCCAAGTAAGGTGCGGGGAGAGGAATGGATGGATCCAAGTGGTGCTGAGGAAGGGACCTGGGGCTTGAAGGGTGAGCATGCAGCCACAGGGGTGTGTGTGCTCAGCAGAACCCCATGCAGGAAGGTGTCCACTGCCTCCACCCTCATTCCATGTGAAAATCCCGAGGATGCTGCAGCCGAATTTCAGCTTGCCCCCCTCCCCCTCCCTCAAAGACAGACAGGATGGGATCCATCTAGGGCAGTTGAGGAAGGTGTAGATGAAACAGCAGCATGAGCTCTTGAGGGGAAAGTGAGTGGGGAGTGAAAAACTGAGCTTGGTGTCAGGAGACTGAGGTCCAGGACTGGCTCTGCTGTGACTCAGAGGGAGACCTTGTCCAAACCACACCTCGTCGGTCATCTAGCCCCCGTCTTCCTCTCAGTTCCTATCGTGACCTGCATCACATGACATTATAGTGCTGTTTCCTCTGCCTGGGATGTCTTTCCTTGGCTTCTTCACAAGCTGGCTCCTTCTCATCTTTCAGCTTTAATGTTACCTCCTCCAAGAAGCTGCTCCTGACTGCCCCATCTAGCCTGGCCTCTCTCAGACCTGTCATCTCTCAGGATGGCCTGTTTCATTTATTTTTATGGCACCTATCATTACCTGAAATTATCCTCTATGTATTTGTTTACTCATTTATTATCTCTTTCCCTATATTAGTACATAAATACCAAATATCACCAAGGCAGGATCTGGGCTGGGTTGAGCACAGCTGCAAGCTCTGGGCCCAGAACAGTGCTTGATGGTACAGAAGGAATAACAGAGGCTTGGGAGGCCAAGTAACTGGCCCACAGTCACGAGTTTATAAGCAGCTGCATCAGATTCCATCCCAAGAGCTTTGAAGCTAAAGCCTGTGGCCTTCACCGCTGTGTGCTCCTCCTGTGCACCTCACAGCCCTCAGACATTCAAGGCATCTCACTCGAGCTCCCACCTCTTTTCTCCCCTAGACTGCTTCTTTGAGGTCCTAATGGAGATTGGTTCTGTCAAGTGGATGAACTGAAGCCTGTGGGTGTGTTGGGGCTGGAGGACAGAGTTGGTGCAGGTGGTTGGTTAGGGAGGGTCCCTCAGGAACCAGCTTCTTGGTGCCTGTGTGGCATGGAGTGGGCGACTCAGGCACCTGTCCCCATGGAGCATGCATCCATCCCAGGAATCCGGGCTGGCAGTGCCTACCTGGGATGTGAAAGTGCTTGGGAGCCTGGTAAGAGGTTGGAGTGGAGGACCTCACATCTAATTGGCTATGGTATGGAGAGCTCCGGCCACTCTCGGGCCCTGGAGCACGCAGGCAGTGGTCCCCAGAGAAAACAGAGGCATAGAGAAAACAAGCATTAACGCAGTGGCAGTTAAGGAAGCGGTGAGGTGATGACAGCAGGGATGGGGATGGGCTGGGGTGTCCCAGCGTGCTCAGGCTCCGGGGCGGAAGCAGCGTGTGCTCTCATGCACCACGTCGGCAGAAACAAGCTTGACCTTGCTTCCTGGCTTGATCCCAATGTCAGGTTTGGTGAGGTGTAAAGATCAACTCTATCCAGCTCCAGGAAGACATCTTAGTTTGTCCCTCTTAGCCATCCCCGAACCTCCCCGTTCCAGACCCTCCCTTAATTGCTCTTTTCCTCCATCCAAGTGCTGGCTTCACCCCCAACCTCAGGTGAGTGTGGATGGCCTGACTGGATTGGCCCTCAGGTGAAGGCCAGTCCATACCCGCATTTCGGGTCTCTTGGTTCTGCCCTCTGGATGGTGCAGGGCATGAGGATGGCGGAGTATTCTTCCAGCCAGGGCCACAGGGCCACCTGCCAGCCCCCTCTCCTGGAAGCTCACCACCCACCTTCCTGCTGCTTCTCAGTACCACACCCTCCTCCATCTCTCTGCCATCTCAGGGACTCAGAGAGGCCCAGCTGGTCACCTGGGGGGGCATAGATCTCTAGAGGGCTACACTGTGACAGAGATCTTGGGGGAGCCTTGTGCTCTTTGCAGCAGGGACCCCAAGTCACTGCCTTGTCTCCCCGCCTCTTCCTCTCCCTTCAGGGCTTCCCACTTCCTTACCAGAGCGGTAGTAGTGGTGAGGTGAGCGGGAGAAGGTGGGGGACATGCCCTGCCGGTTGTAGGTGGGGGAGTCTATGTACCCCGGGCTGGAGGCCCGTCTCTGCCGGAGGTCCAGGTTCTCGTAGATGTCCTGGGGGAGGAAATGGGCTGTGAGCAAGGCTGGCCATTAAGTCGGCCTGTGGCCCGAGGGTCTAGCAGGCAGGAGGGCATGACATGGAATCTGGGATTCCAGGGGTTGAGGCATGAATACAGCGACCCCTCTCCCTGAGTTACCCACACAGCCCGAGGAAGACGGCAGGGAATTTCCAGGGCTTTCCCCTATCACTTGCAGGCCCTTGAATGGAATCCATGGGTCAATCCTTGGAATCCTGACCAGGGATCCCAGGAGCCTGAGGGAGGCCATCTCTGGGCAGGAAGGGCATATTTCCATCCTTTACGCACTGCCACTTCCTCTGCAACATGCACCCGAGTCAGTCTCTCCAGTGCTCCCCTGCTTGCGGGGAGCACCTTGGGCAAGGGCTCATACAACTTGGGGGTGGCTGGGGATGGGTGAGGTCAGCATAAAGGAGCACAATTTTATATCAGCTTAATTCTCTATCACCTGAATTACCTGGGAGTAGGGAGATAATGTTCCCAGCGACTTAGAAGTGAAGAGTTTAAAGGCAGTTGTGGAACCAGCAGAAGGAATGAGAGGAGCACGAAAAAAGGACAGAGCATGGTTAGACATCTCAGCAAAGAAGGCCTGCAGCATCCCCTTGGTACCCCTCTCCAGATAACAGTCTCGCTGGGAACTCCAGAGGGTCAGACTGCTGATAGAGGCAGAAAACCTCAAGATTATGCCCGCCTTTTAGGAAGGGAAAAACCAAGGCCCAGAGAGGGAATGCGAAGGCTCAGGGCCGCTCAGGGCAGAAGTGGCAGGGACTTGACTTGGACCCAGGCTTCTCTACTGCACGCTCAGGGCTATTGTCAGCACACTTTCCTGTCTCTCTACTGGTTCATGACCCCTCTGCAGTTCATGAGGACAATGCCCAGCGCAGGGCACCCAAATACATGGCTAAGCAGGGGCTAGGCTGCTGCCATCAACGAGGGAGTTGAGCTGGTGGCTGGTGCAGCAGCTGGAGACAGGATGTCTCCACTCAAGAGGGCAGCGGTTCCTCAGCTCCAGTGGCTGGAATGCCTGCCCAGCATTTACACAGCATCTTAATTTTCCAAGAAAGTCAGAAATGCAGATTCTTATGTGATATCTCCCAGTGTTTACATGTTGACAACTAGTTTTCATTTTCAAAAGGCACTTTGTGAGTGAAACAAAACAAATCTGAGGGCTGGCTGCAACTTGTGGTGGGACCTGGTTTGCCATCTCTAACTGAAGGATAAGTGGCTTCTACTAAACACTTGATCCTCTGCTCCTGGTCCATTTTAGGGGCCAGAAACCAGAGAATCTCAGCATTAGGCTCCTCAAACAAATGGAACCCAAATCCCTTAGAGAGGAAGGGGACTTGCCTGAGGTCACAGGGCTAGTTATGGTGGAGCTGGGACAAGAACCTGGGTCCCTGCCCACCAGGACAGGCTTCTGCTGCCCCAAATTAACTCAAGGGGCCTGGGATAAGGTTAGAAATCTTCTAGGATATAGACTGGCAGGACCTCCAGAGTAATTCTGCCCTCCACCCCCTGCCATCTCCAGAGAACACTTTCTCTTATTACCAACCATTTAATTATTTCAAAAGCCATCTGTTAACTGAGTCTTCATAAAAGTGTCTCTTCAAGGGAAGAGACGCTGAGACTAAAGGCCAGGTGCGAAAACCAGAGAACATGCCTAATCAGGGATTATAAACCTAAATGGCCATTGAGCCTGGCAGGAGATGAGCGCCTTGGGCTGAGTACATGAAAAATTCCTACAGGACAAGAAATACGACAGCTTGAGTAATAAATGGTCACGGCTCTCAGATTCAATGCTGGGATTAACAGGGAGTGGGGCAGCTGGGGAGAATGAGAAGCTCGTGTCCTGTCTATAGGGGGTGCTGCTACCCATCTCCAGATGGTGGAAATATAGGCTTAATGTTGTCAGCTCTGATTTTTCAACAGAAGCCAGAAAGCCAAATTTTGATCTCTTCATTTTAAAAATACTGGTCTTAAATCCCCGTTTAGAAGAGTCTGGGAGCCAGCATTGTGGAGGACAAACAGTCTGTGATGGAGAGGACTGGGGACCCCGGTGGAACTTCCTTTCCTACAGCAGCCCCAGAGAGAAGGGCAAGGTGCGATACCTCTCCATAGCCACATCTCTCCAGCATCTCGTCGGACGTGTATCTGGAATGAGGCTCATAGGAAATGAGGTCGGGGCGTTGTACCTCGTAGATGGACTTAACCTTGGGGAGAGCCGCCAGGTCTTTGTAATTAAGGATCTCATTATCCACTTTAGCCTAGGGAAGAGGGAAACCGACAGGAAAGGAATAGAAAGATAAGAGGGAAAAGGGAATGGAGAGAGGAAACAAAAACAAGATGCAGAAGGAACGAGCGTCTCCCGTTTCCACTAAAAACAAAAGATTAGGATCCAATTGAAGAATAGTAGAATGCTAGAATAACAGTGGTCTTAGAGGCCATCCATTCCAACAGGGCTAACATTTACTGAGCACATATTGTTTGTGAGGCCCTGTGCTTTGCAAGAATTATCTCCTCTAGACGTTGTAATGCCTCTGTGAAGTAAATGTCAATATCATTTCTATTTTCCAGCTGAGGAAACGGAGGCTCAAAAGGTTATAAAATTTGCACCACTAAGCTAATAAGTTTGAATTCAGCCTGAACTACACAGCCTAGGTGCTGACTGCCTTCCAGTCCCACAGAGTGAGGACATCCCAATTCACAGCATCCTTGAAGAAGAAGATGAAGATTGTAAAGACAAAAATAATCATGATAGTATAACACTAGCTAACATTTGGTGAGCACTTATTATAAGCCAGGCTCTGTACCAAGTCCCTTTATAGATTATCTCAATTCAGCCATACAACTCACAACTCTAGTAGTAGGCACTAACATTATCCTCATTTTGAATAAGCAACCAGAGGCACAGAAAAATCAATTAACTTGCCCAAGGCTACATAGCTAATAAGTTGCAAGAACCCAAATTTCCAAACAGAGAGCGTGCCCTCTTCAGCAGCCTCTCCTGTCTTCTTGGGACAGGGAGTTCACTGTCTTACACCACCAGAAGCCTGCCCTCAGAAAGCTGCTCCTTCCATTGAACTGAAATGAGCCTCTACCTTCTGCTTGACTTTGGCAGCGTTCAGCCCTCTAGAGCTGCATAGATTGAAATATAGCTTCCCCTTGCAGGTGACAGCCCATGTCTCATGGCTCCTGAAGCCATGTCCTTTCCATGACCATGTCCTCCAGCTGTTCCCTCTGTGACCTGGTGTTTGCTATGATTAACCAGGATCTGTCTTGCAAGGTCCTGAGGTACTGTAAATTATGACAGAGCCTGCTAGATAGAGAATCCAGAGACTGTATTAGTCTAATAATGTTCTCCCAATGTCATTGGAGCCAGGTACAGTCTGAGGGCCAAGACTACTTTATAGGGAGTGACATTCATAAATACCTTATAAGCTGTACTATTTAAAAAACCTACCAAGGCCCTTCCACTATTCTATCCCTGCCCCATCAGCACAGCAATTAGGGCAGTGTTGCTTATTCTCATGCTGCTTATTCTCCGTTGCCCCTAGACCCCAGTGTTCACCCTTCCTTGCCTGGATCTGAGCCCTGAACACCAACTGGGCTGCATCAAGTTTCTTTTTCTTTCTGGCTTTCAGTTGGGTTTAGCCAATGGGATGCACCAGCAGAGACTAGAGGGTGAATGGAGAGAGAGGCTGGCACACTTATTCCCCTGGCAACCTTCCTGCCTGGCTGTGGGCTGGGCCCAACTCTATCTGGAGGCTGGGCTTCCCCAGCTTTTGCCAGCTTTGGTAATGCTGTTCCCTTCCCTTGTCTCTTTAGGTCCAGCGTGGTAACAACGTCATGCTGCTGTAGTCCCTGGATACCTCACTATCTTCTGTGGGTCCACTTAACCCTGCCCACACCTCCATCATGAAACCCTCCTCAGTTGAACTCTTTGAGGTAGGCCACCTGATTTCTGCCAGAGCCTGCCTGGTACAGATACCCACATCTGCACCAATTCTGGGAGTGTATGGGTAAAGGGAGCCTTTATTAGCTGAGAGTCCACCTGCTGAAGTAATTGTTGCCTTTTGTCCCGGGTGTTAGATCTTGACCTTGAGAGCTCTTGGCATCTTCCAAACTCATCTCCACCCATAACTATTCATCTTGGCACTTTACTCCAAACCTCAAAAATACTAAATTTAAATTTCTTCCTATAGCCACTTTGTTTACAGGGCTATAAATGAGCCTCAGGTCTGGAGGCATACCAATTGATCAGAGGCATCCTAACATAATTAGCCAGGAAGGAAGGAAGGAAGGAAGGAAGGAAACACATGGGTCAAAGCCAAACCACCTGAAGATGATTCTAGAAGTCAGTGGAGACGGAGTAAAGTTTGAAAGTTTGAAAGAACCTGCTCATTTCAGGTTCACTGATAATTCTATTTGAATATAAAATCTCAAGTATCTATGAAAACCAAATTAAGATCCGTCTTCATGCCTGTTATTGCATCTCTCCGAATCAGGTGAATGATTTTTTTTTTTTTTTTTTCAAATTTGGAAGCCATGCTTGGGATGGGCTGACTGAAAACATGGCTTCCATGACATGTTCAGTCATTCCCCAGAGCAGCTGAGCACGAGGCACCATAAACGGTGAGAGCAGGAGAGGCTGGAAGGGGAGACACATGCCTGTGCTAGGATGTGAGGGACAACTGATCTCAGTGTGTAAGCCCCTAGTTGGAAGGCACAAGCACAGGTGTTCCCAGCTGCCATCATAAATTCCATTCTGTAATGGAGTTGCTTCTCACAGGGGCAATTCTGGGAAACTTTCTCCAGGACTCCAAGGTGAACATCATCAGGGCTTAACTTATTTCACAAAGATTAACAAGGCTCCTCAGTAGCACTGGGAGACCGGCTCGTGGTGAACAGTATTACAGTGCAGCAGCTTCCTGAGGTCTCCTGTCCTAGTAACTCTCTTCTGGAAACATGCTCACATTTGTCAATAACATTCTCACTGTGCACGCCTGGAAACTAAGCCCATTAATCCTGCCATGGTCTGGTCCCATTCACAGTGCCAGGGAGACTATCACCTCTCTTGCTTTAGACAGGAATCTTCAATGAGTACAGCCTGTGATCAAAGCAGCTTGTCTTTTTTGACAGCCACATGGTAGTATTGACCCATGTTGAAATTTCCATCAGTGATAACTCTTAAGTGTTTTTTTTTTCCATTTGACCAGAGAAGAAAGGAAAGATGCCTGTAGTCCCGTAATGGGCATTATCCAAGGATCAAAGAGGAGCCTTGATGTGGATTTGAAGTAATGATCTAGCAATGGTGGTCAGGGCCAGGAGTGGCTGGCTTGGTGACTGTATCTAGAGCTTCTTGTTAGGAGTGGGTTTCTTGTTATAGACCATTTTCCCTACATTTCTGGTCATCTTGCCTCCTTTGGCTTGTGGAAGGCTGGAACAGTCCAGAGTCAATCAGACTGAGGTTTGTTGCTCGTTTCAGTTCTCCCTGGCTCTGCGTTCCCGACTTCCTTTAGCTTATTTCTGTTTATCCCTCTGCTTTGAGTTTAATGTTTCTTCCTTAGGATGCCTTCTCCCAACTAGTCTTAGATTGTCAGGTCCCTCTGTTTATCTGTAGCATCATCAGAGGACCCTGTGCTTTTCCTTTCTGGAATTTATAACTGCAATTGATGATTCATGGCATTATGTGTTCAGTGTCACGAGGACAGATATCAAGTCTGTGTAGTTCATCACCATTTCTCCAGAGAAAAGCACTGTGCTTAGCAGAGCAAATGCTTGGCACATGTTTGTTGAATGAATGAATAAATGAATTAATGAAATATACAAGGGGCCTCTGAGACCATCTAACTCAGCTTCTGTCTTTTCTTCTATACCCCTGGCAAATAATGAGTCTCTCTGTGTTTGAATGCCTGCAGAGGTGGGATCTCAGACATGTGAAGGTGGGTCTACTCCATCCCTGGACTTCCCACATGATTAGAAAGCTCTTCTTTCCATTTGCAAATTATTTACAACCATGTTTCCACATGTGTATGGCTTACTTCTTTCTGCCTCTTTATCACACACCACTATCCCCACATCGATAATCCACCCAATACCTATTCAGAATACCACTTTGACCCTCAGTTTTTTCTTGCTTGTCTCAGTTAAGTAGTGGGAAAGGAGGTGCCTTGCACTGGTTTTAGAACTCATCAAGGGCTCTTGCTGTCATTGCACTTTCTTTCTCGTGAGCCATGGAACTCTACATTATCTCTGAAACTCTGGGTTTACTAGACTGTGTGCTTCATAAGGGCAGGATCTGTGTCCTCCCTGTACCATACTGAATCCTCAAGACCTGGTACAGAGCCTAGCACATGAAGAACAAGCATCAAATGTCAGTTGGATGAAAACCCGACAGCTCCCTCATCCTTAGCGACTCCTCTTTAGATACCAGGTCAGGAATAAGAAAGGCCCTTTGGTGGTAGAAAAGGGATACATACGCAGATGACTCGGTTGGGTGACCCAATGCTGGATCCAGGTGGTGAGATGGAGGTTTCAGATGTCCGTCTATGCTGCAGGAGAGATGAAGACAGAAGAGGTGAGAAACTGCAACCCCTGCTTGGTGGGAGGGTGAGACAGGGGGTTAAGAATGCAACATTAGCAATACCATTAAAGCACTCTCTGGCTACTTCTGTACTTTCTCCTTATTCTCTGACTTTTAAGTCGAGGTCTGAGTGTGAATGAGACCTCAAATGCAAGGACTTCAGGCTGCTGGGGCGGGATATGGATTTATTTTCTATGTATTTGCAGCTAGCACTCTAAATAGGAAATTACTCATAAAACTTTTCATTTTGAGTTATCCCAGTCAATGTATTTACTTAAAAAAATAAAATAGGTTAGTATTCATTCCTTGGGAGTTTGTTTATTCAAGACGTGAAAGCGGGTTAAACTTCATGTCATTGTACAACATGCTGACTCTTTACAGTGTATTAATTGTGAACTGACATCAACTTAAGTGATAAACTTAAAAAAAAAGCTGTCTCTGAATAATAGCCATGATGGATTAATAGCTTCCTTAGCAGAGCAGCATGATGTTAGTCTTAATGCATAGGAGGGTGCCTGCATGATGTAAAGGGACTGGGAATCAAGGACCCATGGGTGAAGTATGTGGTCTTAGGCATCCTGGATTCCTGACCCGTAAAATGAAGATGCTGAGCTTCAGGATCACTTGATTCTCTCACAGTTTTCTCATTTTACAATTTAAATCAGTCTAAGTGGGGCTATAAAGTTTCCTAAACTGTGGATTGTGAACTAGCAGTGGTTCTGGGAAGAAGAATTTAGGTGGAACATTTGATAATACTGAATCATAGAGCTAGAGAGTAAAATCTTTCAATCCCCTTGATTAGATCAAGGAGGCAGTCTCCATTTGGTGCTAACACATTTCAACAACTCTCTCTACAATTGCTGATTTCCTATTTCATTTTATTTTTTATCTTATTTTTGAGACAGAGTCTCACTCTGTCGCCCAGGCTGGAGTGCAGTGGCACAATCTTGGCTCACTGCGACCTCCACCTCTCGGTTTCAAGTTATTTGCCTGCTTCAGCCTCCTGAGTAGCTGGGATTACAGGCATGGGTCACCATGCCCAGCTAATTTTTGTATTTTTAGTAGAGATGGGTTTTTGCCATGTTGGCCAGGCTAGTCTCAAACTCCTGACCTCAAGTGATCTGCCCATCTTGGCCTCCCAAAGTGTTGGGATTACAGGCGTGAGCCACCATGCCCAGCCCAATTCCCCTTTTTAAACAAAGAGTGTGCAGGCAACATTGTCTAGCTAGAATTTAAAAGATTTATTCTTAAGAATTATTTCATTATCATTGAGTTTGTTTTATCATTACCTTCTATTTATAGCAAGTATTACTGGTTTCCACATGGCGATATAAATTTTTATTTTAAAATACGTTTAGTTAATAAAAAGTAGTGACTTGATTTAAAGAAAAATATTAAGTATATAATGAAACAGGTGGTGCACAGATATGGCAACAGGCATCGGGGTTGTAGAGGATAACTGAAGTTTGGGAAATGCCGCCCAAAAGGAGGAAAATGAAGAAAGGGACAAGTAGGTCTTATACCTTAAATGGAAGAGGTCTTGGAAGAAACAGAAAAAGAAATTCAGGGCTCAAAAAATAGTTATGCATCAACCAATCGGCTTTTCAGAAAACTTTCATTAAGTGGATGAGATAGCAAAGAAGACATGTTTAACTAGCTGGTCAGAAGTTGTGCACTTGCTTTTCTAGTTGGGGAGACTCTAGCAGGTAACATAATAGAGTCCCAAGGGCCCAACTTAATATTGGGGACCAGGATGTAAAGGCCCCATTCCCCACACCCCAATACACACCCCAGGTGTCCCCTCACAGCTTCAAGGACCCAGAAGCTGGATCCCCCCTGCAGCCAGGGAGGCTCAACCCCTCTCTGCAGTGTCAGGAACCCAGGTTCACAAGCCTCCCTGACATTTGTCAGAGCACAGTAATTCGGAGGGACGCAGGACCTCAGCTGGCCCAGCATGTACCTGAGGATGTTGACTGTGCTGCTGCCTGGCCATGCTATTGCAGGCAAATCATCACCTCTTTAGACCTGGTTTTCTCACAGGCAAGGCAAAGATAAAATTCTTGCCCATCTGCCTCACGGGGTTAAAGAAATAAAATCAGACAGTGGCTGTGAAGAAGCTTTGTAAACTGTCAATTACTGTGACATTATTAACTATTACGATTAACAAATGACCTCAGGCTGGGAAAAACCATGGCGGGAGCTCCGCAGGGAGGCCGCCTTCTTGATAGAGTTACAGCCTTACCCTAGAAACACAAAACTCACGTGAATACAGTGCTTTACAGTTTCAGAGTGCTTTCACATCCAGTGCCTTAACCCCCTCGAAACCCCCATGGGGCAGGTGTTACCATTAAGAAAATCCAAGGATATAGGCACACACTTGGGAGCGTGCACACTAAGGAATGCTGACCCTGTCCCAAAGCACAGCTCTCTTCTGCGGCAGAAAGTAGTGAAGTAGGAGTGCTGGTCTGGGATCTACTAGCTCGCTTACCTTTAACTTCTTCTCTGCCCGGGCTGCCTGTTTGCAGATGGGGTGCCAAACCTCAGAACCTAAGGGGTCAGGAAAATAAAGAAGGCTCAGACCTTTCAAACCCGCCAGCATTCTGAGTCTCTCCCCAGGCCTCACCTTGATTTACTCCGTGGTCAGCATATGTCCCTTACACATCTGCCAGAAGGGCCCCTTTGGCTTTTCCAGCTCCCTCCTGGAACCTCTCAGATCTTTGCGACCACTCCTATCCTTTCTCTGTGTGTCTAAATCCCACCTATTCCTCAAGGTCTAGGGCTCACATGACATCCTCTTGCAAACTTTCTTACCTGCCAGTTGGGGGTGACTTCTGGTTCCTCTGTGATCCATAGTTCTTTGTCTCTCTTTCCACACAAACAGCCTTAAAACACAGTAGCTTATAGATTTTTCATTCCCACTAAATCAACAGCTTCTTCTGGGCAGGGACTGGGCTTTATTCATTGCTACATCTCCCACAGTCCCCAGCACGGGATTTTTTTCTTAGCAGAGATCTGTACATGTTTGTGGGGTGAAAAGATGAGTGGATGATTGGTAGTGAGTGACACATAGCAGGTGGTCAATAAATATTTGTTGAATGAATAAATGACAGCATGGATAAAAAAGAATGACAGAGCATGGTGAGCTCCAGCCTTCTTTTCTCTTAAAGACTTATGACAGTCTACCAGAGCTACCAAATTTGAGGGGGAGGAAGTGTCATGGTGTATATTCCACTTGAGAGCATTGCCTTGACCTGCTAATTCCTCAGAGACTCCAGACTTTCAAATTCACTATACTGCTAATGCCCACATTTTATTGAGGGTGGGGGTCCAGTTGGCCAACCCAAACCCAAAAGGCCAATTTGGAAAGGCATGAGCAACAGGTGGCTGGTCACATGTTGAGAAGCAGCCCCAAATATGACACATTCCCCAAAGAAGGGACAGGTGTCCTGGATTAGAAGGAAAAATAGGAACATATTATCCCTCTGGAGCCATTCCCCTTATAACCAGCCCTAAAAGGAAAGGAGCCAGCAATGGCTGGATTCCTGAGCACCCAGATGGCATTTGTTTGTCTGACTTTGTTTCTAGGATATACTTTCTATTATGCTTTGTTGCCTGGAACCCCCAGGACTGGAATACTGGCTAAGGGATGAGATGGTGGTGAAAGGTCAATAATTCAAATGAAAAAGAGAAGAGATGCCTGAAGTGAGGAGGCTTGTGTTTTTTGTTTTTGCTCAGCCCCTAACACGTCCTCTCTCTGGGTCCCAGTTTCCTCATCTGAAGAACAATAAGGTGGGATTTGGATGGTCTTGAAGGTTATTTTCATAAGATGCTAATTCTACGGGCAGTTTCGTTTTTCGTGGAATGGGAATCACTGAGTTTTGTCTGCTGACATTCTTGGGTGTTCCTAATTATTCAACTGAGTTTAATTCCTTCTAAAGTAAAATGCAATGGTTCTCAGAGCCCAGTAGAGGGACTCTGAGTCTATGGCTTGATCCAGCTATCACAGGGTGTGTCCACTATCAAGCTGTGTGCGGGGATCCTTACTTTAGGGAGTTATTAAAGAGAGCATTTCCAGTTCCTCTCTGAGTTGCTCCTGAATCTACCAGGAATTGTTTATGACTGTGGCTCTGGCAGGAAACACATGTTACAGGTCACTGTAGGAAATGGATGAGATGGACACAGAGGTCTGAGGAGGTCATGAGCTTAAGTTAAAGAGGCATAGGAAAGATCAAGAGGGCAGAAGTCCTCATGTGAGGGGGTCAGACTAGAGGGTCTTTCTTGCTTTCTAACTCCATGACATTGGCATATCCTTCTGAAATAAAACTGAGCCAAAAATGGCCATTAGCTTTAGCACTCTGCATACAGGAAAACATATTTACGTAAGAGTCGAGGAGGGGAAAATTAAACAAGAAAAAAAAATTAGAAATGAAAAAAATCAGAATTTGGGAGTTGGTAGAAGTATACATGTAAATAAAAGGCTAAAAAAAAGGTAGTTGGTAGCTAGCAATAAACTTAGATAAAGAATGCAAGAAAAGATGATGTGTTCATGAAGACCACTGTGAAATTACGTTCTTCTGCGCTTATTCCCTTGGCCAATAGCTCAATAATGTGACATTAGCAGAAAGACAACGTCATGGTAAAGAAGATGGTTATTCTCTTCCGTGGATTTGATCCCCAGAGCCAAAAACAGTGCCCGGCCCATGTGTGTTTAATAAAGAAATACATGTAAATGACTCGTTAGACCCTATCTTTGTTTTTTTTTTCTTTTTCCAGAAAGATACTAGGTAAATGCACCCACAGGAGGATGGTGACCATCTTAGGAAGGGGACTCAAATGCAGTCCTAAGGCTGGGTCTTTACCCTGAAGAAAAGACTGAACAGAATGGTGAAAACTGGTTTTGAAGATTTTGATGACTCTCTGTAGGAGGAGGCATTCGTTTGCTTTGTAAGTCTTATAAAGTAGAACTAGGACTAAGGGGCAGAAGGTTCAGGGAAGGAACATTTAACACCTAAGAACTGAATGGCTGTATTCAACTGACAGTGATCCACTTGTTCCAAGCAGTGTTTAAGTACACATCGAGTATATAAATGCTCAGCAAGGATATTAGGAAGGAGACTCAGCACACAGTACTTACACTGAGGGATGTTTAGCCCTCCAAATCCCTAGAGATTCTGTTTCTATCTTAACAGGTTTTACTGTACAGAGAAGATAATTATTTGCCCCTATCCATTTATTCTGATAAGAATGTAAATTCTATGAGGAGAGGGATTCATGTCTGTCTTACCCACAGATAGATCTGCAGGGACTCCAGATTCTCAATAAATACTCACTGAGTGAATAAATAAACAAAAGAAACATGGCATTCTACCTTAGGCAGTTGGCTTCTCTAAGCTGGGCTCAGAGATTTGAACAAGTAGTACAATCTGGACTCTGAGACAACAGCGAACACTCCAGACTGAGTCTACAAGCATATTCGCTATATTGGGGTGTGTCAAACTGTGACCTGTGGACCACCTGTCTTGCAGCCTTGTAAAATCCAGATTCCTGGGCTCCCTGCAGAAGCCACTGATGCCAACTCCTGGAGGTGGGTCCTGGGAATCTGTGATTTAACAAGCTCCCCAGGTGATTTTATGACTCCTAATTTCAGAACCACAGGGCTAAATATCAGATAACACTCTAACTTGGAATGTTATGTGATAAAGAAACCAATTTTACGAGACAGAACTCTAATTTTTGGTAAGAGTACAACATTTTCTGCTTGTTCAACCCTTGGTTCCACGAGTCACATTCTCCTGTCGTCTGAGATTGTCTCCCACACTTCCAGGCTCTGCAGTTAAAACCTACTATGAAGGTTACGGAAGTGAAGGATTAGCTATTTCTGTATCAGCTGACTCAGAGACAGAGATGTGAATCTCTAAAACTACCTCTCAGCCAGGTATTAAGGCCATTTTTAATCCTTAGCAGAGTCAGCAGTCAGTCTTACCTCTCTGACTGGTTATAGCAAACACCACACCTGTAACATTTGGGGCTGATGTAATATTGGGGAGACCACCCACCTCTCTGCTGCACCCTGACGTTCAATTTGCCAATGCTTTCTGTTTTTCTTTATTTTTTTTTTGAGACGAAGTTTCACTCTCGTTACCCAGGCTGGAGTGCAATGGCACGATCTCTGCTCAGCACCATCGTGGCTCACCGCAACCTCCGCCTCCCGGGTTCAAGCAATTCTCCTGCCTCCAACTACCGAATAGTTAGGATTACAGACATGCGCCACCACACCCAGCTAATTTTGTATTTTTAGTAGAGACGGGGTTTCTCCATGTTGGTCAGACTGGCCTCGAATTCCCGACCTCAGGGGATCTGCCCGCCTCAGCCTCCCAAAGTGCTGGGATTACAGGCGTGACCCACCGTGGCTGACCAGTGATTTTTGTTTTTTAATGCCAAAGCTGGAGCTGGTATCACAGTCTTCTACAACGTTGGCATTCTAGAGGTTACAAGCACAGTGGCTGATAGTGGTCCGTTGGAAGGTTCTGTTTGGTGAGCACTATGATTTTAAACAGTCTGAGTCTGAAGGTTTTTAAATACTGCAGGTCCCCAGTGACCCTCCCTAGTTGCTGGCTCCCAGCCCTTCCCACTCCTTGATGTGGGCATTTGAGTTTTTGGCCTTGACCTTAGCTAGGGCATTCTCTTACAGCAGGTTTCCTCTCTGGATTTCTTTTCATCATAGCAGGATGAGGTTTCTCAGACCTCTGCCTTTATGACAGCAGCACTATCTTTGTGGCAATAGACTGGGAGGAACCTTGGAATTGCTCCTTTAAAATCTCCATGCACATAAACCAACCCAAATGGCCATCAATCAATGAGTAGATAAAGAAACTGTGGTGTGTGTGTGTGTGTGTGTGTGTGTGTGTATATGATGGAATACTACTCAGCCATAAAGGGAACAAAATAATGGCATTTGCAGCAACCTGGATGAGATTGGAGACCATTATTCTAAATGAAGTAACTCAGGAATGGAAAACCAAACATCATATGTTCTTACTCATAAGTGGGAGCTAAGCTACTAGGATGCAAAGGCATAAGAATGACACGATGGACTTTGGGGACCCAAGGGGAAAGGATGGGAAAAGGGTGGCAGATAAAAGACTACAAATTGAGTGCATTGTATACTGCTTTGGTGATGAGTACACCAAAATCTCACAAAACACCACTGAAGAACTTACTCATGTAACCAAACACCACCTGTTCCCCCATTACCTAGGAAATAAAAATTAAAAAAAATAAAATCTCCGTTCACATAAACAAATGTGGTAGATCCAAAAATGGAATATTGTTCAGCCATAAAAGGAATGACCTACTGATACGTGCTATGACCTGGATGAACCTAGAAAGCATTATTCTCAGGGTAAGAAGCCAGTCACAACAGAACATATATTGTGTGATTCTGTCTGTATGAGATATACAAAATCGGTAAATCCATAGAGACAGAAAACAGATTGGTGGTTGCCAGGGGTTGGGGGAGAGGGGAACGGGAAGTGACTACTTAATGGCATGTATGGAGTTTCCTTTTGAAGTGATGAAAACGATTTGGAACTAGATAGAGGTGGTGGTTGTACAACATTGTGAATGCATTAAAAGCTACTATATTGCACACTTTAGAATAGTTAATTTTATGTTATGAGAATTTTACATAAACGTAAAAAATTCCCCACTCCTCTCCTCCCAGCAGGTGAACTGCTTCTGGAGACCAAGGCACTCTGTTCCTCCTTTGTTACTGAAAGTGCCAAACTCGGCAGGAGAGAGGACTGAGCGCTGCTGTTGAAGCTGCCCTGTAGTAACAACGTGACCATTATAATCTCAGGCGTTAGTAAACCTTGACCGGTACCAGGCACTCTATGCATTATTTCATGTAATATTCTTAAGAGGTTCCAATCCTGGCTACATCAATTACTAGCTGCATTGTCTAGAGCAAGTCACTTGCCTCTCTGTGCCTTGGTTTCCCAATTTATGAAACGGGGATGACAACAGTATCTGCCTCATAGGTTTGCTTTGAGGATTAATGCGTTAATCCATGCACAGCACTTAGAACAATGCCCGCCTATGTCAGCGACTATATAAGTGTTGGTTATTGTTGTCATTATTGTCTCCTCTCCTCCACCTACAAAGATAATCTGTGTGCCAGGAGCTAATTTGGGTAAGGGGAGAGCAGTAAAAGAGAGACTTGAGGGAAGCAGGGAACTGGGGACTGGGTGAGCGAGGAGGCTGCAGCACATGGCAGGCTGGCTGTGCAGGTGGAGTCACTGAACAGAAGCCTGGCTTGGTTGCCAGCGCACCCTCCTGGGAGGTTGGGCTTGTGCCCAGGGATGAGGGCACCTCAGGAGAAGTGGGAAAGACTGGCTTGCTTGGAGCTGATATGATGAAGTGGGCTTGAAGCTTAATAAAGAGGTTGGAGGGAGAAAAGTGCTTAGTTACCACGAGGCTGGTTACCATGGAGGATATTGGGCAGGATGAGAAGAGGAGAATGGCAATTCCGAGGTGCCACGTAATTCACGAGAAACAATAGGTGCTGAATAATAACAGTTGGGACAGTAATTAAAGTGTATTGAGTGCTTAGTATGTGCCAGGCCCTAAGTATTCCTATTATTCCTATTGTTACTATTATAACTAATATTTATAGAGTATCGATGCCAGGCCTTATATCACACACTTTATAACAATAGTGCTTAAATATAAAAAATAATAACTGCCATTTATTGATTACATATGCTGCACCTTATACTAAGTATTCTTAAAAATGATGATGGCCAGGAGCGGTTTCTCATGCCAGTAATCCCAGCACTTTGGGAGGCTGAGGTGGGAGGATCATGAGGTCAGGAGATTGAGGTCATCCTGGCCAACATGGAGAATCCTCGTATCTACTAAAAATACAGAAATTAGCTGGGCGTGGTGACAAGTGCCTGTAATCCCAGCTACTCAGGAGGCTGAGGCAGGAGAATCACTCGAACCTGGGAGGCAGAGTTTGCAGTGAGCTGAGATTGCGCCACTGCACTCCATCCTGGGCGGCAGAGCAAGATTCCATCTCAAAAAAAAAAAAAAAAGATGATAATATTGACAACAGCAAGCACTTATTAGTGCATTGCATTATGGGAATGGCCATTTCTATATAACTGGGTGGTTATTGTGAGCTCAGACTGGCAGAACCAGCAGTGCTAGGCCCTGTGCTTCTTTACCATGCATTCATTAGCTCATTTAATCTTTACAACAGCCTTGTGAGATGGGGCCTAGCCTCAGCCCTCTTTACAGATGAGAAGTTGGCGATTAGGGAGCTTGGATGTCTAACCTGCTTGTCCATCTCTGTCTCCCAACCCTGGCCTGTGTGTGGGCAACAGGTCCTCAGACTCTCTGGAACTTCTCTGCTGAGCCTAGCGGTACATGCTGCCTGTCTGTACTGATGGTGGCTGGGGGCTGGCCAGGCCTTCCATCCTGCTGCTTGGAGGCAGCCAGCCTGGGCAGGAAAGCATGGGGCCAAACACACACACACACACACACACACACACACACACACACAAACACAAACAGAGAGAAGAACCATGTGATGACACTCACGGTCCCTTCCACTCAGCTGTGCTGCTCTTAGACGCTTCTCAGTTCTGAGAGTCGATCAGTCTTCTTTTGCCTAACATAGCTTGAGTTGGGTTTCTGTCACCTAAAATGTCTAGATTAATAAAATATCTCATCGCGCTAAAACCTGAATATGTGACAAGATCTTGACTTGCCCGGCAGGCAATTATGCTTCTCAGAAAAGAGAGGAAGCAACCTGGGAAATTGCTACTTTGGACCTAATTCTGACCAACATGGACAAATTGACTGCTGAAGTCAGTGTGACGTGTGATAGGCGAGTAAATGGCCACATTGGCTTGAGTTTGTGGTGACCTGAGAGGAGAAGCTGGAAACAAATTTCAGAAATACAAACCTTAAGCTACTACTCTGTAATACTTTCTGTGTGATTCAAGATGCTTGGTAACCCTTAAAATCTAAAAAAAAAAAAAAAAAAAAAAAAAAAAAATGGCAGCTCATCAAAAATTAAAATATACTCTATTTAAAATGAAATATGCTTAGTAGAGTCAGACTTTAGGAAGTATCAACTTAGTACGGTAACAGAATATGTCTGAAGAATCTAAAATTAGGTAGCAGGATTGGGGAAACATAAGATTTAAAGTTTTTAAGCATAACTCCTACAACCTAAGCTGTCAGTAGAGAGATCCAATTTAAAGTAATAATGCTAAATTACAAAATTATAACAACCAATACTACAATAGTGCCTTTTAGGTAGTGCCTGGTTTCATGAAATGCATAGATGGCGACTGAGGGCCGGCATTCCACAACCCATAACAACGGGAGGCCCTCGCTGGAACATCTCTTAGCTTAGGACACCTTTTCTGAGTTACATCCCAGCCGTGCCAGAAATACACAGCTCCTGAAACCAGGACCTTGTATCCTCTGAGCTAAAAAAAAAAGTAATCTGAACTAGATTCAGTTATACAAGAGAAGGGTTTGGTGTAATTATCAAAACAAGCCTTCAGGACTCTGTTTCGGACTTGTGTTAACACAGAACCTGGGTTCTTCACTTTGTTTTGGACCATGGACACCTCTGAAAATCTGATGAAAGCTATGGACCCTCTCCCTAAAGAAACACAGCTAGCATGCAAAATTTGGCAAGCAATTTCAGAAGACTCATAGAACTCGAAAGGCTGACCATGAACCAGTTTAAGAATTCTGGTAGTAGATATAAGCAAATTGCCTCCAAGAACCCTAGCAAGACAGGCTAGCTAACCTTGGCCAAGTGGCGTATCCTCTTTAAACTTTCATTCTCATCCTCTAAAATGAGGATATTAATGATTTTTAGCTGACAGGGTTGTTGTGAGGATAAAATGGGATGCTGTGTTTGAAACTCTTAGTACAATACACAGTAAATGCTCAACAAATACCAATGAATAATAATTATATTATTAAAAATAATAAAATTATGACATTTTATTAATATTTTTATTATTAATATTATCATGATTATTGGTGAGACCTACAACTTGTTATAATACTTTTCTTTAGCAGAGCAGGGCTTGTCCAGTATTTTATAAATGATTTCCTGCCTTGTGGGTTTTAGTTAAATATACAAATGATAACAGAGAATTGTTTAAAAAGGTGCAGCTGAACTTGCATAATTCCAGGGTTATTGTCTCAGGTCTTAGAACGGGGGGTATTTGGTGTAGACAGAAGGGGAGAAGAAGAATCTATTTTTTCTCTTTTCCTGGGTACAGGCACATTTAGAACGAGAACAAAATTTATCTCATGAATCACATTCGGGATTTTAAAAACCTCTCACTGATCCTGTAACTGCAACCTTTGAGATTTCAGTATAAGTTTTGGCCTGAACCTGCAGCGTTTTGGCCATTATTTTGCTGCACAAAATCAGTGACCTAATTTCCTGGTGAAGCCCAAATGAAGGGTTTGGATAACAAACAGATTAGATATTTGGCATCTTTACAAAAACAGTTAAAAGATTGAATACACAACAGAACTTAAAACGAATAAAACTTGCTCTTGTCTCCTGGGGCCCCAGAAGTTCTCCACCAGACAAACGTCAGACTTCTCCCAATTAGAGCCCATCAGAAAGCCATCACATAGCAATTAAAACACAAACAAACTCACCCAAAGAATCTCCCAAGGACCATTTGCCAGTACCATGCTGTTTCCAGCTCCAGAACTGACAAGGCTGGGTTTGTAAGCTTTGCAGGCATCCCGACACTCTCTCTCTCTCTTATATAAGTTGCTTTATGGATTCCTCAGTGCCTTCACATTCACTCTCTCCTCTAACGTTCATGAGAACCTTGTGGTATAGGCTCAGGTAAGTGGGCCTGCCTCAGTTTCTCCACCTTGTAATGCTTCCACCCACCCAGGGAGGACCTTTGCACTCGAAATTCTCGCTGCCTCCTCAATCTTCCCGCCCTTTTCACCCTCCCACCTCCTACTCATTTTCAAGGTCTTGGCTTGAAATATCCCTTTTATTATGGGCACCTTCCCTGGCTTCCCAGACTAGAGTAGGGGATTTTATAACACATGCCCATTGTTCCAAAACTTTCTCTTTGCGGCACTTGTTACAGCTTGTCATTGAATGTTGACGCTTCTATTTGGCACTGTCAGTTTCTCTGGTGTGAACTCCACCAGGGCAGCAAGCACGCCTGCCTTGCTCATCTCTGAATGTCCAACATGTAGCAGAGAGCCTGGCAACTTGAGTGGATCAATGAAAGACAGTGATGTTATCCTCATTTTACAGGTGAAGGAAGAGATCTGGAGAAGGAAGTCATTTCTCAAGGTCACAGCCTATTAGTGGAATTGCTGATGCTTGAACCCAGGAATCCTGGCTCTCAGCCATTTCTTTACACTCCTGAGCTGCCCAGGAGCATCTTGTCACTTCTAGGGGATATCATATTGAGTGCTGGTGCCCTCATTTGGTAAGGGTGTCCAAAGTCCACATTTCAGTGGTAGCAGAACCCCCACAAGACACCCACAGCCCAAGAGAGCATGACTCTAGCACTGCTTGGCCTGGTCCCCCTCATTCCAGGATCTCTTAGCATCCTTTGAGGCAGGTCCTTGAACGCCCTGCAATTACTCCCACTCTCCCAGGAGCCTGGAGGAGAGGGATGGGATAATAATGAGAGGGTGACAGGCCTGTCTTCATTACCAAGAATATCTCCCACCTCCTGGAGGCATTTCCACATTGGGTTTAATGGTGCATACTCTCTCAGGATCACAAAGCTGTTCACTTTACTTCATTGCTTAACTCTTTCAGCACCTGTGTGAAGTTCGACGAGTGAAGACACCAACCAGTGAGGCTGTGAGCTCCATGAGGGCAGGGGCTTTGTCTGATTTGCTCACTGCCACATCTTCAGTTGTGAGAATGGCAGCAGGGACACAGTAGATGCTCAACAGATATTTGTTAAATCAGTGAACTGGGAGCTTCCTAGTTGTCAGGAAATTATTACACCCATATCTCATAGCGACTGTTCCTGGCCTATTTTACACATTAGGTAGCCAAGGCTCAGAGAGTTATTAGACTTGCCCAAGGTCAAAAACTTAGTAATCAGTGGAGCCAGGATCGCCCCTGAGGCCTCTGGGTCAAAGCACCAAACGGGGAAAGATTAGGATTAGGAATTCAGGCAGGGAGGCAAAGACGTGGTTTATTCTAGTGATATCCAGGTAGGGATGAGAATGGGAGGGCAGTTTAAATACTAGGAGGTGTGCTCACTAGGGAAGCGGGAGAGGAATATCATGCAACAAGTTTCCAAATCAAGTGCAAACTCCAGGTTCCCGTGGCAGTCAGGGTGAAGGCATGGTGCAGGTTGCCGAACCTCGTAACACTGGGTCCTGCAGCAGGAATCACCCAGGAACCCCAGCAACGAGGAATTACTGTGCACAGGTAGGGGCAGGGACCTGAGTATCAGGCAGGGCCTGGGTCCCAGGGGTAAAGTGGAAAGAGCCCTGGAGGGGGGTCACAAGGCCAGGCCCTGCTCTGCCCCTACACGCTCCTGTTCTCATACAAGTCTCTTTCTACTCTGGGTCTGTTTTCCCCATCTCTACAATGAGGGTTGCACTTTACAGTTTAGAGTGACTCTGGGATCCTTTCCCCTCCAGCATCAGTTCATAAAGTAAGTAGACTGCATCTCATCTCAGAAATGGTCACTTTGTTTAATCCAATATAGGAATTCCTGCTCCAGGATTCTTAGCAGATGGCATAAGTTTCTATTGAGTAGCTTTAGGCCAGTGGTTCTCCACTGAGGAGGATTTTGACTCCCTGGGGACATATGGCAATATCTGAGACATTTTCAATTGTCAGTGGGAAGAAGCACATTGTTGGCATCTAGTGGGTAGAGACCAAGGATGCTACCAAATACCCTATAATGCACAGGAAAGCCCAGAGTGTCACCTGTGCTGATGCTGAGGAACTAGGCTCTAGGCACAGGTGACTGACTGCATCTTGAGGGAACTCATGGCTGTGGGCATTGTGGCTAGGACAAGATGATACTGACATGCTCCCTGTAACTGCTGCCCCGGCCTTAGATCTACCTGGAGGAAGGGCCCTCATTCCTTCTCAAGACGGCTATCCAATCACAGTGATTCCACCAATGATACTCACCTGTGGAGGGAGTACGCATGGGCCGGTGTCAGGGCTGAGGGACCAGTGCCAGGAGCACAGGACCTCAGGGAGGAGGTCAACAACTCTCATACAAGCTGGAGGGGACCAGGGGCAGACAGAGGGCTGTGGGGATGCGGGGAGAGGAGACTGTGTTAAATTGTGGGTGGGGTTGGGGGAATCTGGGGTATCTATGAAGCATGTAGTGACTGAACTGGGCCTCAAATGATAGGATTTCCAAAGGAGGACACAGGAAGGCAAGGGGAAGGGCTGTGAGCTCTTTTCAAGGCCAAACAAAGTCTCACCACAAGGTCCAGTGTGTCTGCCCAGTTCGCCTCCCAGCTGCATTTCACATCCATCTGCACCCCAGCCACACAGGCTCCTCTCGCCCTCATGCACTCGCTGTTTCTTCACCCACCTCAGTCTCACAGGCTCTGTCTTCTCAGTTTGCTGTATCCTATTCCACTTTTTGTTCAGTTGCTATGATCTGAATATTCGTGTGACCCTCACATTCGTATGTTGAAATTCTAACCCCTAAGGTGATGGTCTTAGAAGGTAGGGCTTTTTGGGAGGGGATTAGGTCATGAGATCAGTGCCCTTATAAAAGAGGCCCCAGAGAGCTGCCTTGACCCTTCCACTATGTGGGGACACAGAGAGAAGGTGCTGTCTCTGAGAAGGTGGGCTTACATCAAACACCAAACCTACGGGACCCTTGATCTTGGACTTCCCAACTTCCAGAACTGTGAGAAATACATTTCTGTTTATAAGCTGCCCTATCTATAGTACATCAGTCTGCTCAGGTTACAGCAGCCTGGTTGAACTACACCACCAGTTAACACCCATTCATGATCTGGATCAGCTCCTGGCCCTTCTTCAGGGAGCCCTCCTGGATACTCCTCCTACCCGGTTATGTGCTTTCGAAGCCCCACACTTCTCTCCTTCATGACACTTACCACAGCTGATGTTTATTTGTGTGATTATAGATTAATGCCCTTCTCCCCCAGGGGACTGTAGGGATGGGTGGGACTCCCATGGATGCTAACGCAGCCTGTACATGGCAGTGCTCAAGAAACAGTCGTTGAGTGGATGAATAAATGATCTAAAGTTGGCTTTGGCAGCTTAGGTGTCGGCTATGTTCAAGGCTACAAAAGAAGTCTGGTATGTCGGCAAGATTTTAAATGCTAGACAAGTGTTTGTAGCGAAATAGGCAGACAGGGAGGGGCCCTGAAGAGCAGGATGGTGTTAAGAGCACGTGATGCCCTTAGATGGTGGCCTGGGCAGAGGGTAGAGGACTGAGCAGAATCTGGAGAGTAATTAGGAGGCTGTTGTAAGAATCCTGGGGCAAGACGGCTGGGAAGCAGCCAAGGGAAAGCGGCCCTAGTTAGCTTTGTGGAGATGACTGGCACTCCTCATTCCTCTGTACATTCTGAGAGTCCCTGGGAAGCAGCCTAGTGTGATGCTCTGAGATGTGGGGAGAAGGAGGTGGAGTCGAGGCTGTGATGCTATAGACACTTTGCAACCCAGGCATTCCTCTGAGGTTCTCTGACCCCTTGGCCCTGTGTAGCTCAGCTTCCCACCCCAGGGCAGAGCCAGAAGAGTCTGCTCAGAGTGCTGCCAAGGAAGCAGGCCAGCTGGGCAGTGGGTGGAGGTGCACAGAGACTGAAGGCAGATTACATGTCACTTCATATTAGCTACACCGGCAACCTTCCTGATCCACCCAGAGAGGGGCTAATTAGTTGCAATTCTGAGGACAAGCCAAGATCCAAGATAACGCTGAACCTGAAGGAGGCTGTAACTGCTTTCCACTCATGAGCAGATCGGAAGGCCTTGCAGAGGGTCAGATTTGCTTACCTGTGAGGTACATCTCCTCTCCTTCGGTGAACATCTGGTGGCAGCGTACACACCTGGCACAGGTTGGGTGGTAGTGCTTCCCTCCTGCCTATGGAAATGAAGAGATGAAACAGGAGGTCAGAGTCGGGGCTGCTGTCTAGTGGGGCAGACTGGGTTTGAATCTTTCCTGGGTACATTAGTGTTGCTCGCATCTTCATGGCCCTAAAGTTGGTTGGAGCTACCCAGGGGAGTCCACAACCATCTAAAAGTCCACTCAGGAAGCTTCATGATTCACTCCATGGGTCCCTGATGGCAGTTCAGGGGACTTCCCTGAACACCTGCACTTCTATTCTGGCACTGGGAAGGGCCCTTCAGAGGCCACTGGTCCAACTTCCTCATTTCCAGAGGAGGAAACAGGCTTGCTTTGAGGACATCCCAGCATCTCCCCAAGTGAAATTCACTTACCACTAATGGTATATGAAATGATTTTAAGTGGTACATGAACTTGGGATTTAATAACATTGGACCAATGGAAAACAATGATCCTTTCAGTCCTCTATACATTCTTCTGATTTTGTCAAGGAAGAAGTACTAGTTTGGTGCTTGTGTGTCTTTAACATCTATCCAAAACTTACCGATCTTCCTTTTAAAGAATGTGAACAGGTGTGAGGCTTGGAACCTTCAAATGCAATTGAATCTAGCTAGAGCTCTATTTATTTTCAGGTTACCTGCAATATGGCAAGTGATACTGGCTTTCCTGTTACGCTGCATATAAGTTTCTTACATATAAGAGAGCCAACTTCAAGACAACTGAAAGTATTATGGAAGAATGAGCACACGAGGTTCACAGACGTGGCAAAAATTGTGAGGCTGGCATGTAAACAACAGATTTTTAGGGCTCAATGGATGATTTAGGACCCACTGCGGAGCCCAGGGCCCCCAGGCCAGCCCCGTGACTATTGCACCTGGGTGTGTCCAGCCCTACCCCAGCTCACCCCAATGTGGCTTTGGTGAGTCCCCTTCCCCATTTTCACTTTCCTTCCCCATCAGTATTTATATTAAAAATGAAAACAATTTGCAGCTGCAAAGACTTCCATCGGGCGAAGAAACAGCCTCAGAGAAGGTTGCGCCTCAAGGGTTCACCGCAAGCCAGCAGCAGTGTTCGGCTGGGATCTGTGTGAGCCAGTCACCAGCTCAGCACTCGCTTCTGGAGTCACAATTCTGACATCAAAATCCCAGCCAAGAGGGCTTGTTGTAAAAGGGCCCTCAGTGGCGGCTCCAGCATTTGTATATGCAGGAGCTTGGTGCAGCCATTGGGTTGGAAAGTGGGCCTTGTTTGAAGAAATATTTTGCAATGTCAGGGCAGGGTTTTCTTCGGGGGAAGGTAATGCCCAGGGGAAACTGATGGCTATTAGGAGTTCTTAAAGGTCCCTGTCCAAGACATTACTTGATCTGATGCTAACAGGTTCCTTCCAATTCAAAAATTATAGTTGCATCAGAAGATCTATTTTTTTTTGTGGGGGGTGAGAGTGGAAGACTGTTGGAATGGGCTTGCCTATTCTTGAGATATTCCCTCTGTTCTAAAAACTTAGCAAGAATGTGGGAAAGGCCAACTTTTACAAAAAGAAAAAAAATCTCCAATATCCTCTTTTTCCTCCCGTTTGGTTGTTTACATGGCCTCGCACCAATGAGAAAGTGTGCTTGTCATCATCAAAGCAAATATGTTCAAACTTTGGAATGAGCCTGCTATTTTCCCAAGCTGGAATGTTGTGGGACTGATTCTTTTGTACCATGACAAGGATAATCGGTTTAATTAGCAGCCTCTTCCTACTCTGTGTCTCTTTATCATTTCGATTATAGACCTGTTTTCCAGTGTGGCGACAGTGCCTTGGCAAAACTGAAGCTTAGCATTTTCCTAAATGTCATGCCCTACTACCTCACCCCAGCTGAAAGAGATGAGACGCCCCAGCTTTGTGCCCATCTCGGCACCCCCAGTCTTGGATGGTATTAAAAGCAGTTTGAGCAAAGGGAGGCTATTAGGCAGGCTGCACCCAGAGTAAGAAAAAGCCACGTCCGCTAGCTAAGATGAACTATTTTGTCTATTAACGAACCGAAATCAGGAAAATAGTAAAGAAAAATGGCAAAAAACTGGTACCCTCAAAACACAGCCCTATTTGAGAGGACTGAAAATGGCAAAGCAGGTTTGAAAATGTAGCAAGTAAACCAGGTTGTGGTCCTTTTTGGTGAGGAAACAGACAAGGATGGAAGGAGTGAGGCTGACAGCACACTGAGCTCTGTCACTGAGGAAGGGATCATAGGGTGACCTAGGGAGGCGACGGGAAGGGACAGGATGAGAAGAGAAGGAGAAACAATTTAATTAAATGCCTGCAGTGTGTCAGACGATGTGCTGGGCTCTGCCTTGGGCGACCGTTGTTCCTGCCTGACCAACATTCTTTCCTCCTTCTTCCAGAAACAGCCCTAAGCCTTTCCTTGCGGGACTACCTCTCCTCCATACCAGTCCACAGGGTTAAGTAGTGCTGACCCCACCAATGAGCATATTCAAACTTTGTGGGGATAATTATCAGTCCAGGGATGGGCCTGAGACTGTCCAATGAGAGTCAGTCCCAGAATGCTTGCTGAGCTATTAGAAAAGAGAAGCTGGTTTTCCACTGGGGAAACTGGCTGATAGAATCTAAGCCTGGGGCAACTGGTGTCCAACTTCTCCACCACCAAGAACACCCTCCTGAGAATAAACTCAACCTGGAAGAAAGTAAGCCAAGATGGCTGGAGATTTTGCTTAAGCACTACATCCAGCTCCTGGGCTGTTTGTTATAGGAGCTGACAAATTTCCTTTCTGTTGCAGCCCAAAAGGTCGTGACTAACATATTCACTAGGAATTAAATGACAGTAGTACTGTCTATTGATAGATACAGACTAAGAGGAAATATCTTGCTTACGGCTTTGTGGAAAGAAGTGGTAAAATCTAAGTTCAAGTCTGACTGCAGCCACGTCTATTTCCTGACATCATGCCGCCTCAAAGACCCCTGAGTGGCTGAGAGCCGTGGGCATCAGTGTGGATACAGGAGCCTGGAGTCCTAGATTTTAGCTGTGTCTCTACCAGAAATACTGCTTGTGACCTTGGAAAAACACTGCATGTCTTGGTCTCGCTTTTCTCATCTGTAAAATGAAGAGGTTGAACTAGGTGATTGCTAAAAGTCTCCTCCAGCTCTAAGAAAAAAAATCAATATGTCCAAGATGCTAATGGAGCCTCCTAGAAATGGAATCAATGGAAACTCAGTCACAACAGCTGCCTGGGAGGAACAGTCCACCACAATGCTAAACAGCGGTAACTCTCGGGGAAACAGCAGCCGCCACCAACAGGATTTCAAAGCAGCTTGGAAATGCTGAACAAATTCCCATCTGTGTCCCTGTCTGTAATCTAAGTTCTTTCTTTCCGGAAAGAAAAGTCTGCTTTTGTGGTATCTCCCACCCCATTGACCCTTCAACCCACTACACTCTGGATGCCTCTTCCCCACAGTTCTGCAGAACCAACAAACGACTTCTGAAGGTGACCTTTCCCACATCCAGCAGCTTTTCCACAGCCTGTGTAGTCCTTCACTGCTCTACGGAGTTTGACCAACATTCTGACCTTGCCATGTTTTCTGAAGCTCTGTCCATTCACTGAATCCTCAATTCTCCTCCCACGTCTTCCTCTGCTACCTCCTCAGCCTCTTTCTGAGTTGCTTTCACTGTAAGCAGCTACTCGCCAAGTTTGGTGTCAGCCTCTTTCCTTTCCTCTGTCTTGGAAATCCCGAGGACTCCGGTGGTGCTATTATTCAAAGCCTTGTGTTTTTCAGTTTGGCTCCTCCAGGCCTGAGCTTTGTTCCTGAGCTCTGATCCATATTTCTCTCCTTTTCTCCTTTTACTTGCCTGGGATAGGGTCTTGCTCTGTTGTCCAGGCTGGAGTGCAGTGGTACAATTTTGACTCCTTGCACCCTCCACCTCTCAGGCTCAAGCAATCCTCCGGAGTGGTTAGTACTACAAGTGTGCACCACCATGCCTTGCTAATTTTGTTTATTTTTTGTAGAGATGAAGTCTCACTATATTACCTAGGCTGGTCTTGAACTCCTGGACTCAAGTGATTGTCCTATCTTGGCCTCCCAAAGTGCTGGGATTACAGGTGAGAGCCACCATTCCCAGCCTCTGATTCGTATTCTGACTCCTGGGATGTCAATCACAACTCATCCTAACTGGCACTCACCACGTTTCTGCCAGGTCAGCTTTATCCCTGCTGTCCCCAGTTCTGCTGATGACACCAGGCTTCCTATTCCCCAGAAATAGGTAATTCTTTGGTGCAACTTTCAGCTGCTTCTCCTTCAATCCCCATCTCCACATGCTACCCCTCAGTTGAAGAGTGATTAAAATTCTACTTCCATAGGGCTGGGCACAAGGGTGGCTGCCCTCTTCATTGCTACTGTACCTCCTAAGTCCTTCCTGCCTGCGCCATGCAGGGGCCTCCTCACTTGTCCCTTCTAGCTTCCTTCCTTCAAATGTAGCCTGTGTACATTATCACGTCCTCCTCCCGGAAGCCCAGCTCTAACCAGGACATTCCTGCCCAGTCTTTCCACAATGCTCCCTTGCCCAGTGAGTCACATGCAAACTCCACCCTGGTATCCCAGGCCCTCAGAAACCCACCCCCAACAACCCTTCCTGGACTCAGCCTTGTCCTCTGCATCGAACTTCTGGAGATGCTGAATAGTTTCCCAGCTCTGTGCATTTGTTTATCTCATTGGCTCTGACTCTCTCTGTCAATTCTCCACATAATAATCAGAGAAATCTTTTTAAAAACATGATCTTATCATGTTAGTCCTCACTTTCAAACTCTCCAATGGCTTTCCATTGCACTGAGTTTAAAATCTAAACTTCTAAACATGGTTTACAAAGCCCTACATGGTATGCCATATATGATATCCTACTGTATTTCATCTTTCCCTACCCTCAACTTAAAGAATTCAACCACATTGGCAGACTGGGTCAGCTATTGTGAGCAGAATCATTAATTTAGCCAGATCTGGCATCTTGGTTGTGGTTACCATGAGTGCTGTGTTGAGAAAAAATCTGCAGCCACGTGTGGGTTCTCTGTTCTTTGAATGGGTAAAGCTCATTCTTCCTATATCTCTTCCCACCTCAGGGCCCTTCAGGGATGGCTCTTTCATCCTCAGGGTTCTGCTTCACTACACGTCCTCAGAAAGTTCCTTCCTGGTTGCTACATTCCCTCCTGCTGAGTCCACATGTGGCTGCAGAATTGTTCTCAACAAAGCACTCATGGTAACCACAACCAACTGGCCAGATTTGGCAGAAATAATCATTCTGCTTACAATACCTGACCCAATCTGATCCTCCAGCTATTGTCAGATGGAAAAATGGAGGCCTTGAAAAGCAAAGATAACTACCCAAAATCTGAGCAGGAGTTAGCAGTAGAGTCAATATTAGAACTAAATTATTCCTGTTAGGCTATTATTTTTCCTTTCCACTGAGTCCTTCCCTGTTTCTAATTCTTCAAGGTGGGTGGTCCCAAAGTATAGGAAGATAGCTTTCAGGCCCACAGGGTATAGGAAGAAAGGCCAGAAAGACAAGTGCACAGGGGCTCAGCAGGGCCTCAGCAAGGGTGCTGCAGGTTGTCTGTTCCTGCAGGAGTCATGCATCAAAGGCTGGGGAGAGGTGTTGCCATGGTGACAGACCCACCAAAGAAGGGCTTAGGGAGCAAGCTGCTAGACAAGCTGGCTCTTATATCAGCACATTACCAAATACTAAAAAAAAAATAAAAAAGACTTCCATCCTCTGGCAGGGCTGGGAGGAAAATCTTAATGTCACTCTCTAGAAATCTGTCTGGGTCCGAATCAAAGATGCAACTGATTTTCCCAGTACAGCATTTTTTGAACCAGGAAGAATTTTGTCCACCTTCTCATTTTGGGGTTTCCCAGAGATCTCAGCAAGATTATCTGCTCAAGGTCACGTAGCAAGCAAAGTTGGAGGAGGTAGAGGCTACGGAAAAAAGCTGTGGGGTGACTTTCTCCTTCTGTGATGACTTTTTGGAGGCAAAGGTCACCCTGCCACATCTTCACGGTTGCTTATACCCACTCACCTCCAAGACTCTGCCACTGATGTATCGGTCACAAGTCTCACATTTAATGCCAAACTGGGAGTGGTAGTCGGCTTCACAGTATGGAACACCATCCCTGCAAGAAGAAGTTCACACAGGGTGAGGAAGTTAGGGAGGATCAGAGAGGGTGTCACATGGCAGTTAGATTCAGGACCTGCTGCCCGTGGTGGCTGAGCCAAAGTTCGAGGCTCCTCTTTTAATAAACAATTTCATCTGTAGTGAAAGAATCATCCGACAGTGCTCCCAGGCCAGTAGATGACAGGAAGCCTCCTGGGACCACCTCCTGTGTGCTCCATTTTTACCCAATGCTTATCACTTAGCGGACAGTGATAAGATTGTTATCACTTATTTGTATACCACCCCCTATGACTAATAGCCACTAACATTTACTGCTGGTGTGTGCTGGGCTCTTTGATGGTGTTTTACAGATTATTTCACTTAATCCTTCTGACAATCCTACGAGTCAGACTTATTAGTATCCCCATTGCGTAGGTGATGAAACCCAAGCATAGAGCACTTAAGTATCTTGTCTCAGGCCACTCAGGATGACCTAGAGCTGGGATTCAAACCCAGGTGGTCTAGTTTCTCACCCAGGTTGTCATGAGGATTAAAGGAGATGGGTCTAGGGTACCCTAGGGCTCAGGACAGTGCCCAGCCATACTGAGTACTCAGCAAATGGTAGCTGGAGGAATCGCCATGATCACGGAGAGGCATCTTTGAGGAGGACGTTTGGTTTTCAGTTCTTTAGGACTGATATAAAGATAGTTGGAGGTATCAGAGAGCTCAGCCTAGCTTCTGGGCCCTGCCTCGCTCTAATGACCAAGTCTGAACTCTGAGGAGAGAGAAACATTTCCTTCACTTCTGAGTGTAAGAGAACTCGGCTCAGACACTGAGAACCCTAAAGGAGGGGCACATCACTTTTCCATGTCGAAGCTGTTGCCATGTTGAGGTTGCTGGGGGCCCACTCTGGGCAGCATTTTCCTGAAGGAGAAGCAGCAGTGAGGACTCACGCCCGACCAGGGTCTGGAGGTATGACTGTGCCCACAAGGCAAGGACTTGTTTGTGATCCCATGAGACACACCTCCCCAACCCTTTCAACTCCACCCCCGCTAAATCAGGTTCTCACTCTGTGGGTGCGGGAGGGTAGCTCTGCGGGGAGAAAAAGTCATTTGTCAGAAGGTGGATGTAAAAGCCAACAAAATTTGGGTATAAATGCCAACACGGTCTCTTTTGGATCCGTCGTTGGTGAAGCCTTGGGGAATTAGAAATACACAATTCTAAAAAGAGGAGGATGGTAAAATGAATATTTACTGGGCACTTATTAGGTGCTAAGCACAGATCTCTGAGCCCTTACACAGCCCTATGGGGTAGATTACCTTCTCTCCATTTTTATAAATGAAGAAACTGAGATTCTGAGCAGTGGAGTCCCTTGCCAAAGTCACACAGACTGGGCTTCCACCCTGGGCATCTGATGCCTCTGAGCCCCTGCCACTCTGCCAGCAGCCAGGTAAGGGGCTCAGAGCTAGGCGGTAGAGGCACCAGATGTGGTGGGCAATCTGGCTGGGCCTCCTTGAGAGAAGCTCTGAACAACCCCTTAGGTCCCCAGAGAATTCTGATTTAGGTTTCCAGACTCGAGCACTTCTGGCTGGCAACGTACTATGGGCACTCCTTGCTTGGTGGGCATGGAGGGGAATGCCAAGCTCCCACTAGCATGGCATCAAGAGCTCTTGGTGAAGTGACCTCAGCTCACCTATGCAGCCCAGGATCCTGCTTCACCTAGGCACATGCTTGAGCTCCTACACAGGCTGGAGGCGTCCAACGCTCCCTTACCGCCCTGGTCTTGCCCAGGCTGGCCATTCTGCCTAGAAGCTCGCCTCCTTTGCATTTTCGAATCTTAACCCCATTCCATGGAACTCTCAGAGATCCAAGATTCTACTTCATGCTGCTTAGCAGTCATCCTCTTTTTCTCTGAGCATTCACAGCCCTTTACTTGTTATCTTGGACACAGGCAACTGCTATTTGGCCAGCATTCATTTCCCCTTCTGCTGGTAATAGTACCTCACCCGGATCCGGAGCTTCCCTTTGGAAGCTTCCCGTCCCAGTTGAGGTCCCTGTGGGTCAGTCACCAAGGGCTGCTCTCTGGCTTTAGGGTTCAGATCCTCTGGGCCAGTGATTGATCAGGAATGGGCATGTGGCCAAACAGTGGCCAAATCAGAGGCAGCCCTGGGACTTTTGCTGGAGTTCCATGGGAAAGAGGCCTCTTTCTCTGCTAGGCTTGGTAAACTGATGGAATGAAAGCCTGGAGTTGTTGGCTATCTTCTTTGCTACCACTTGGGGAGGGCCGGGTTGAGAACTAATCCACCATGAAGACAGCAGAGAAAGATGAGAGAGAGAGAGAGAGAGAGAGAGAGGGAGAGAGAGAGAGAGACCAAAAGTTAGAGAAAAGCAGAGACTTCTGAAGTACTAATGACATCCTTGAGCCCCTGGATTCATCCATGCCTGAAGCCAGTGTGCCTCTGGCCTTCCCATTTCTATGAGTTAATAAACTCCTATTTTTGCCTTTAATTGAGCCGGATTGGGTTTTCTGTCACTTAGGATCAAATAGATCTTAAAGAATAAAGCTTGTTGAGCTTCTGATCACACATTCCCTGGTGTCACAATTCTTCATGAATGCAGCGTATCTGTTTCCTGCATTAGACTGCAAGGTCTTGACAGCAGAAGCAGGTGTGGGTTGCAGCTCTGCGTGCTTGCCATTGCCTGACATCGGCCAGAGAGTGGCACCTAGAAGCGTCTGGGGTCGTATGATGTCAAAGCTGTGACAAAGGTCTGTGCTGATAATTGCTTTCAGGTACTTGAGTATATAAACGTGGTCACTGGGGCCCAGCAACAAGGGGACACTTGTCTAATAGTGCAGTGTGTGGGTCACTGGAGGTTGGCCCCTCTAGATAACTCTATGCACCCATCACCTCCTCTCCACTAAATTCACTCAGCAACTATATTATTGAGAGGGGATATAGCAGTGATTAAAACAAAGCCCCTGTCCTGGTGGAGACAGAGATTAAATACTATTATTGGAGCAAGTTATTTACTCCCTCAAGTCTGAGTATTCAGTGGCGATAAATTCTTCAAAGGGGCAGTTATGAGGATTTAAAGTGATACTTCATGCAAAGTAGTGAGTTCCTTCTACATAATTAAAGCTCGATAAACAGTAGTTAGTATTATTAGCATTATTACAAAGTTACAAGGGACAAATAGGTAATTACCAATGGTGGTAGCCTGTGTGAAGGAAACAAACAAGGTACTCTGAGGGCCCATAATGGGCAATAAATGAAAGATGGCCTGAGGAGAGGGCATGGGGACCAAGACCAGAAGGGAGAGAAGTGGCAGCAGGTGTGCGAGGAACAGGGAGGGCAGGGCGTCTCAGGCAGAGGGAACCTGCCGGGAGCTCCCAATGGGGGAAAGAGACTGCTGGGAAAGATGCTGTTTGGCCGGAGTGCAGCAGATGATGGAAAGGAAGGGAGATGATGCTGGAGATGCAGGCACGGGCCCAATGGGGCAGGACCCACAGAATGCAGAGGCCCAGGCAGCTGGGGCGGGAGCGGGGGGACCCACTTGCTGATGTACTCCCCGGTGAGGATGACGCTGCAGGTCTGGCACTTGAAGCAGCTGACGTGCCACTGCTTGTCCAGCGCCAGGAGTGACTGGCCGTGCTTGATCTCCTCCTTGCACCCGGCACAGTCTGCAGAGATAAGAGGACACTGCTGAGGAAAGCACCCTGGGCCCTTTGACCCCGCTCTCTCAGGCCCACATCGAGGAAACCCCTCCCTGAACGCCAGTGTTCCCATAGTTGCTCCCATCCTGACAATGGCAGATGCCCAGAGGCTCTCCCAGGGGAGAGGAAAGGCCACTGGAGCCCTGGCCTCTTGACAAGGGGTCTTGGTGTAGGAAAGAAAGAAAGACCTCCCTGCTTGTCATCAAGACCACATTGTTCACTGAAAGCAGACCCTGCACTGCTTCCAGCCCTGCTCAAATTGCTAACTAAGCTCTGCTGCTCTCCATGACCTTGGCATCTGCAGCGTCAGCATCACCTGGGAGCTGGCAGTGTACAGCATTGCAGACCCCATCCAGACCTACTGAATTTTAACAAGATCTCAAAGTTTAAGAAGCACTGCTTCTGGGGATGGGCTAAGCATACAATTTTTCAAACCCTTAGGCTATATACTCAATGGCAAGGACTGTGTTTATATTTTGTGGTTAAATCTTTTCCTCTGCCTAGCACAAAGCATAGCAGTTTCATAGCAGGAACTCAAAGCATATTTGCTGAATGTGTATGAATGAATGGGCCTGATGGTACCCAGGCAACAAACAGAATTACCATGCTTACCCCTTCCCCATTCAAACGTCAAACATATGCCTTCTCAGGTGGCAAGGATTATAGAGTCTAATGAGACTGTCCCAAACCAGAAAGGTGCCCTCACTCCCTGTCACGGTCACTCTGGAATGTGAGTTGGGGCCAACGGGATGTGGGCCAAGCCTAGCATCAGCCTGTTGCTCAATGAATGTCTGGGGAGGGTCTGGAAATGGAGCCAACGTCCAAGGCACTTGGGAACTGCTGGGAATTCAGGCCTAGCCAACCGGATGGCCCACTTTGGAGGAGGAAAGGGTCATGGGGCAAAGTTGACCAGAGGACAAACTTCCTTGTTGGCACCATAAGACAAATGCACACTTTGGAATAGTGAGGAGAGCAGAAACTGCATGTAAATTTGGGGGATCCCGACTGGACAGCCCCTACATCCAGCTGGGAGCCAGTCCTAGAAGAAAAGATGATGTGTCTGCAAATCCAGGAAGGGTGGTGGGCCCAGCAGGCTGTGGGGAGGGTCTGGGGCCCTGATGAAGTGTTTGTATGAGTCAGTTCCCATAGTATTATGCCTCTTGGCTGTTGTGTGTCTTTCTAACATCCCTAAGTGCAAGTTGGGGGCAGAAGGTCTCTACTTGCAAAATGCTTCAAGCCTTAGGCCTTCAGATGGGGGCTAGGAGAATAAAGAATTGAGATTTATCTCTTTTCCTTTCTTTTCTCCTAAGTCTGTAAGTCTACTTCCACCCCCTGCCCAATAATTACAGACTTCAGAATGCAATAATTTAGAGAGGTCAGGTACCCTCTTCTCTTTTCTAGATAGACAAGGGTCTGAAATGACTTGCCAAAGCTCATTTTAGAGGAACCCAAGACTGTAGACACCTGCTCAAGCTTTCTAGGCCACTAATACTGAACTTGTATCTCTATGGGCCTCCCCAACAGGGCCTAGAAATTCCATAGGGGTTTGGAGTTCACAGAGTATTTGGTCAAACATCCCACCCAATGCAGGAATCTACAGCATTCTTGACAAGTGGGCACCTCTCCTCTGCTTAATCACCTCCAGTAGTGGGCAGGTCAACCCCCACTGAGGAAGTCCACTCTGCCCTTGGACAGGTATGATTGTCAGGACTGTCTTCTTTATATGGAGCTGAGACTCGAATCCTGTGACTACTCCCATTGTTTTTTTTTTTCTTGTGTGTGTGTGATACTAACTGTGGTCTGTATTTGAGTTTTCTTATATAACACTCTGACTGCTCCCATTCTTATGCATCAAGAATAATCTACCTCTTTTCCCATATGACAGTTCTTTCAAATAATTAAAGACAACTATAGTTTCTCTCTTCTTTATTCCTTACACTTTTTCTTGCTTGACATAGTCATCCACTGATCAAATTTACTTGTGGATTCCATGGAGATAGACATGTTATTGGCAAACAGCACAATTCTCCACTTCATCAAAAAAACTTGTTGCATAGCTGTATCCTTTCATGGCCACATTCTGGTAATGCATCCTATCTCTCCAAGTTTCAGTGGTACATCTGAGATGAATTTAGCACCTTGAGTTAAACTGTAGGAGTAGTACAGCACAGTGGTTAGAGGCTGGACTGAGGGTTGGAGTGAGTGGTGGGAAGTTGGCCTAGGAGAGAATCCCAGGTCCTTCCCTTATGAGTCGTATGCTTTCTAAGTCCAGACTTGCTCATCTGAATATCTTCCTTATAACACTGGTGTGAAGGTTAATTAAAATCAGGCCCGTAAGGCCTTAGCACAATGCTTGGCCCATATGTATCAAATAAGTGGTTGTTGTCATATTATTTCACATTCTCCTGTTTTTAATCCACATTCTGTGCATTCCTCAATCTCTGTTCTGAAGTCAGGAGCGATAGTGCTGTTGTAGGGAAGCCTGCTGATTCCCTGTGAGAATTCTGGGATGTTTTCTCCATGTGCCTTTGCTTTTCATGTTATACTGCTGCTTCCCCATTATATCAGCTTCTTATTTATTAGGACCTTTTCTCTCTCTTTTTCCTCCTTTCACTCTTGACCACAAGTGGAGTCTCAGGCATGCCACTCGGGAGCCCGTGGGTCTGGTGTAATAAATAGAATCAGGAAAACCACACCCTGTTCCAAGTTGGTGTCTGCAGAGCCAGCTGTCCACTCCTCCATATGTTCCTCTCTATTCCAAAATTACAATCTTTAGCTGGCAGAATGTATGATGCTACCACCTGTCCCTCCCGGATCCCTTCGTTATAAACTGAGGCCTCCTAAAGACGCTAGACAGCCATTTTTAGCCTTTTTAGACTGTGTCATTCATTCTATTTAAATCAGAAAAAATGAGTGGGTTTTGTGAGTCATAGCAAGCTCCCTACCTTGTTTTAGGCAATGAATCCAGGAAGACCAGACACTTCCCAATTTGCAAGTCATGTCTCTGGTACAGGGTGTTAAGGGAATAGAATCTAAGGCCAGACTGCCTGGTCTCATATTCCAGTTCCATTACTCATTATCTGGGTGACTTCAGACAAGTCATTTATGCTCATTGAGTCTCAGTTTTCTCATCTATAAAATAACTACTCTTATCTCCTTCATCCAATTGTTGTAATGATTAAATGAAATATTTTGTATAAAACTCTTACTGAAGTGCTTGATAATAGTAATAATTGATGTTAATGCTGGTGATGGTGATGGTGGTATTCTTGGTGATGGTGGTATTGTTGGTGATGACAGTGTTGTTGGTGATGGTGGTGACAGTGGTGATGGTGGTAATTATAATGGTGGTGATGGTATTGATGCTACTGGTGCTGGTGATAGCAGTAATAGTGATTATGGTAGTGCTGGTGATGGTGGTGATTGTGTTGGTGGTGACAATGGTATTGATGGTGATGGTGGTGTTGGTCATGATGGTGATGAGGGTGGTGATGGTACTGATTGTATTGGTAAAGACACGAGTGTTGGTAGTGATGGTGGAGAAGGTGATAATGATGATGGTGGTGGTGATGGTGCTTCTGATTGTTCTTAATGAGATTTTTGCAGTATCTGGCAACAGTAACAGTCAATCAGCATTAGCAATGATGGTGGTTATTGTGGTAGTAATGATGGAGGTGGTGGTGACAGTGGTGGGGATGATGGTAGTGATTGTATTGGTGATGACAGTGGTGTTGGTGGTGGTGATGGTGGTGGTGGCATTGATGGTATTGGTCATGATGATGGTGGTGATGGTGAACATAGCAGTGGTGATGATAGTGGTGATGATGGTAGTAGTGATGATAATGATAATGTTGGTGATGTTAGTGATAATGATGGTGAGGGTAGTGGTGTGAAGGTGATGGCAATGGTAGTGATGGTGGTGATGTTATGATATAATGGTTATGGTGGTGGTGTCATGGCAATGGTGGTGATGTTAGTGATGGTGGTGGTGGTGGTGATGTGAAGGTGATGCTGGTGGTGGTGCTGCTGCTGAGACTGCTGCTGATTCTTTTCACTGAGGTCTGTGCAGTGTCTGGAAATAGTAACAGTCAATCAATGTTTGCAATGATGATGGTTATTGTGGTGGTGATGGTGATGGTGCTGGTGGTGGTGGTGATGGTGGGGTTTCTGCTGCTACCATTGGTGATTCTTCTTAGTGAGGTTGGTGAGAAGACATTTCTTCTTCCTGTGGTAGGTAACAAAATTATTTCCTCTTGACAGTTCCTGAGTATTTTTCTTGGTCTCTTTGGAGTAGACACTGCTCCTGATTTTCCAGAATAGCTGTATTTACTCTCCAGAGATGAAATGTCACACTTACAGCTTAAAAAACACCCAACTATTTTGTCCTTCTTTTCCTTTTCCATGATATGTTCTTTTCCTTAGCAATCTCTTAAATCTGGCTTTGGTTTCCTGCGTCCCATGGGAGCTGAGAAGACCTTCCAACACCCTGTCTAGTCAGGAGCTACTTTGCATTTGCAGCATGACCAGTGACCACATCTATGAAACATACCACTGAAGATCCACGGACCGATGTCTTTACTTTGTGAGTAACAAGATAAGCTATAAAACTAAGTATGCCCCCATTGGAAACTGCCTATGTGCTCATATGCTTCTCTTGACTCACTCTTTCCTCACCTTATTCCACCTCCTAATCATCCAAATTATGGTGGAGACATTTGGAAGCCTCTCTTTGAAAACATACTCATACGTGAGACTTCCACACTCAGCTGAAGAAATCTCCCACCTAACAGAGTAGGTGATGGGTGTAGCACAAATGCACACAGTAACACACAACCCAAACCAGGGGAAATAACAACAGACCTAGGAGTCTTCTTCTCAACCTCTTTGGGTGTGCTTTCTATATTAACCTCCATGCCAACATCATCCCTCACTCTGTATTTATAGAGCATTTTACACACTGAAATATGTGTTAATTTGATTCCTGAACTAGTACATTTGCTTTCCCCAACACTCCTGCGAGGAAGAATGGAAATTCCACCCCTCTTTCATACTGGGTAAACTGAGTCTCAGGGAGGCTTCATGACTGCTTTGCAGCATGCAGAAGTTTGGCAGCCTCCCGACTTGGGCTCACTTCTCCCTCTCCTGCCTCACACATGATCCCTCGGTCTCTGGGGTCCTCAGTAGCATTGGCCACAGGGTTGTGATCCCACATCCCAACCTCCTTGTTTTTCTGTCACTCTGGATATGCTTTCAAGGAGCTGTGAAGGATAACACTGTATGCACTCAGCCACCTTGACATAGAAACCTGGTTGGTACAGCAATCCATTCTTGAGCATCATCAAGGACGTCGAAGGAAGGGCTCTGCACATTCCAGGAATAGATATGATTTGGCTGAAAGGAAGAGCAGGCAAGGGAGGGAGCCTTCCCACTGTCTTTCTCCTCAACTCACCATGGCTGGATGCATTCCAGGGGAGCCTCTGGGAGCTGAGCCCTGCTGACTCGGGGTGATCTCTGCTCACTCTCTCCGGCTGGATGCAGCCCAGCATGCTGACTCTGCTGGTGCCATGGCCAACAGCACCCTGCACCCACACAGTGCAACATAGGAGGCTAATGGGTTTTCATTGATTCTCTCATCAAGGCCAGTGAGAGTGTCATATAACATGAAAGAACACTGGAGCCTAGCATGGCTGACTGAGACCCAGGGGGCTGGGTCTATGTGTGTGTGGGCATGTGCAGCAGCAGCCTGACAAGGGCATCTGGGAACAGTGATTTAGACATCTTATCACTAGGCGCACTTGAGTGGAATGGACATCCCACAAATTAGAATGACCATTCTGAGGTGCATTCCTGATCCTCAGTTTCCCTCCAAATCTGTGGTTGGTGATAAAATATAATATTCACCATGGTATGACAGATGCTCCCCTTATCCTTAGACAGTGGTTCTGAGTCTCAGGAACAGCAAATGAATCACCCAGGAAGCTTACTAGGAACGTTGATTCCTAGGTTCTATCCCTAGAGGTGCAGGGTGAGCTCAGACATCTGCATTTTTACAAATCCTACAGTGAAGCTGTTGGAACTATGGTTCTCTAGCTGATTGTCTATGGAACACTCTAAGAGGCACAACACAGCTCTTGTGGTTTGCTTCCAGGGCACCCCATACTACCTCTTCTGTAAGTCATGTCTACAAATTCTTATTAGTGGAGTTGGTAAAAATTGAGAGACACTGGTGAAAAAACACTTGATCAGCCCTATTGAGGAATCTGTGGGACATAAGATCAGGAACTCAGCTTGTCCCAGAGGAGACATACCATGTGGCAGATATGTGGCACTGGCTACCACTGTTTATGGCCAGGCAGCCTCTCTTCCCTGCATTGTGCCTGTGAAGCTTGTGAGTCTGGGCCACATGCCTATAGGGTCATGATGCAGGAGGCCTCCAGGTTGAGAACCTCCCCGACTACCCTCCAGGCCCATGGGAGAAGTTGGCAGTGCTAGGATAGGGGAGCCCAGGGAGATCACACCCATGGACAAGGAAATACCCGTGGGGAGGACTCACGGCTTGGTCCACGAATCTTGATGGGCTTACTGCTGGCCATGGACTGGGAGCACGTTTGGCACACACATTCTTTACCACTGAAGGTCACCTTGTCTCCAATGGGGAAAGGCTTCCTACAAGGGAGATGAGGGAGAAATTCAGCACACCCTCTTCTGAGGGATTCCATAGTGGATCACACATGTGCTCAAAGCACTTTGGTAACACATACAGCTTGACTTCTAGAGCACCATGCAAATTCAAATGCTGTTCGTAGTGACAGGACAACTAAACTGCTCAGTTAGGGGCCTGGCTTCCAGAACTGGAGCCCAGTTGGGCTGCTTGTATATTTTGGGCAGATCATGATGCTTATCTGAGGTTACATGTCTCGGCTGTAAGAAATAGAGGTTACTGACTCCTCATATACTTGTTCTCTCTCTTGGAAGGACTTTTTCCATCCCAATTTGATCTATCCCCATATGTCGAGAATTCATTCCCCTCCCAAACTTACCAAGATTTCCTCCTTTTACTACACAGGCATTTTTCAAAATCTCCCTTCTCAATAGGAAGTGTGTAAGCCTGTAAATAATCTCTTCCTCTCCTCCTCTGGATTTGTTCAGTTTCCACAGCTGAGGAGTCTCAAATTTGTACATGCTCTGCCTCCTCAACTAAATCATGAACCAAATATAGAATCCCCGGCACCACCATGCTCACTGTTGAGCTGCTCTTGCCGATGCAGTTGGGATGCCTGTTACGAGGACTCTGAGCACAGCATCTAACATCGGCTCGTGGGGGCTCCACTGTCCTTGTATTAGCACTGTGGCATGATGGAGACATCACCGGGGCGAGAGTCAGGGGAGCTATGTTCTTATGGTGGCCCAGCCACTAGCTTGTGGTAGAAAGACATCGCGTGATCGTCAGGAGTCACCTCATCTCTGTGGGACTTGAAAGAAACCCAATCTTGTACCATAGGAACCCTCTGTGCTAACCTCTGATGGGTCTGGGATTTCAGGGCTCAGGGCTCAGGTTTTAAGAGCTGGGTAGCTGAGTGAATTCCATGAGGGGATTATGTTTTCTTACACACTCTGTCATTTGTCTCAACTAGAAATTCTAACTAGTTTTTCTAACTGGTAACTGACTGGTGGTTATTTTATGGGGGAGAATAATTAATTTGTACATTCCTTTCCCAATTAAAAAATACATATATACTCTAATCATACTTTACTTATGATGTAATCAGAGTTGTCCATTAAAATTTAATGGATTTGTGGGCAGGGCCAAGCTTCCTTCATTTTTTCATCTCCTTAATGTGTTGCTTGGCATTCAGTGGAGTCTTAATGTCCACTTGCTGAATTAACAAGTGATGGAGATGCGGAGGGTGAAGCAGGAGGCAGGGATGAGCTCTCCATCCCTGGAGATTCCTGAGAGGAGGTAGATGACTATCATCACGATAATGAAAAGAATAATAAAAACAGACGCTCTCACATACTGGTTACTGAGCTGATGCTTTTGTATCATTATCTCATTGATCTTCAAGAAAACCCAATGAGGTTGGAATGGCTTTGGCCTCCATTTTACTGGTCAGGAAGCTGAGGCTTACAGAAGTTGGGGGTCACTTGCCAGCGTCACTCCAACAGCACAAGGTGGTGCTAGGGTGATGGAGGAAGGGTATAAACAGCTATCCCAGTCCCATCTGTGGATGAGGGTGTGGGAGGCTGGGCCAGGTCCACGGTTTCCAAACTGAGTTCTGAGAGACTCAGTGGGTTCTTTGGGGGCCTTTTGAGAAGGATTGAGAGGCTGAGTTTGGAGATGCAGATCCTTACTCTGCCTCTATCATAGGACAAACAGTGTTTTAGATCAGATTGTATTTTTATAAGAAAGATTCAGATGCTACAATGTTTAAATCAGATCCTTTCACACCTGAGCCTTTTAGAAATCTAAATGCCCAGCATAAACCTTGTAAACCCCAGGACTTCCGGGAAAAAGCCAGGTCTTCCCCTGCCCTGGGGGCTTATGCAGAGGGTCTCAGCCCTGGCTGGTCACACACTCACCTGCACAAGCTGCACACGAAGCACTTGGGGTGGTAGGTGCGGCCCAGGGCTGAGATGACTTCGCCTGTGATGAAGTCCCGGCAGCTGTCACAGCGGGTGCCATAGAGTTGCTGGTAGTCCTGGGTGCAGATGTACTCCTGATTCTTGAAGAAGAAGCCTGACTGGGCCAGGCCACAGCCACATACTTGGGGAAACAAGGAGGGAAACAAGGGCAGGATGAGTCCAGGGAGGGTCTGCAAGCAGAAGGTCCTCACTGGGGGAAAGGCTGGTGTCTGTGTCATGAGTGGCCAGAGAATGGTAGCAATGTCAGACTTCACAGGCCTTTGGGGCCAGTATTCCTTAAAGAATGGCCAGTAGGCCACTAGCATCAGAATCACCCCAGAAGCTTCTTACAATGCAGATGCCTGGGACTGAATCAGACTCCCTAGAACTGGGGACTGGACATCTGCATTTGAACAGCACCCCCCACCCCACTAGGCTGATTCTGATGCACACTAAGAAGCACTGATGGTTTACAATCCTCCCAATACATGAATGAAAAGTTTAGTGCCATGTGGCTCACGTAAGACTGAACAGCTGGTGGAAATATGAATGTAATAAAAGAATCATTCAGTTAAACATTTCCTGGGTACTTCCTATGTGCACGATTCTTTGCCAGGTGAAGAGCAGTGTGGGGACCATATGCTCCAAATCCCAACCTGGAATCACCTTAGGATGGCAATGGGATGGATGATTTGAAGTCTAGAATCTATGCTCACTATAGCCATAAGAGGGGTTGGGTCTATTCCCTGGTAGGAATAATAAAAAGCAATCCCTGAATTTCAAAGAGCTAAAAATGCTGCAGAGAGAGGATCATATAGAAGAAAAGCCCTATATCATAGGTGATGGGCCACGGAGCCGGTGCAAGCAGTAAGGACTGTGAGTGAGGTGGACACTTGTCAGTTGGAAGGGATCATGAGAGACTTTTCAGAGGAGGTAGCATCTGAGTTGAACACTAAAGGAACAGAATGAGCCCAAGCACAGAGGCAGGAAGGTGCAAGTGATATTTGTGTGGAGGCTAGAGCTAGAGTAGGGGTGGTGTCTGTAGGAAGTGGTGGGAAGTAATGCAGGAAAAGATTGTTCAGACCAGTCGGACGAGGGCCTGAATCCAGCTTAAGATTAGGTTTTGTAGGATACTGAGAAGCCATGGATGGTTCTTTTCCTAGTTTAAAAAAATTTAGAAAAAAATCTCAAACATATACAAAAATGGGAGAAGACTGTAATAATTCTCCATCACTCAGCTGCAAAGATGATCAATTGCATTGATGGCTTTTGAACAGAGACGCAACAGGATTTTACAAGGCATTTCGTAAAGTCTCTTGGAATATTCTTTTGGATAATAGGGAGAAATAAATGTAGGACAAAATAGAAAAACAAGTAGATTTATAGGTGTTTGAACAATTGAATTATGTGAGCTCCACCCCCACTGAAGGACTTAGAAATATGAGAAATAAGATTTTCCCGTAAGGAGCTTGAAATCAATGCACGATGGGCAGAGCAGAAAGAGGCAAAGTTTCTTCTAAGGGAATAAATGGCTCGCAGGGCCAGCAGAACTGCAGTAACCCACTGAATGTACTGATCAGCTAAAGCAACGATGCACCGGCCAGGAAGGGGGCTGGTTAGCAATCAGAGGAAGGCAACTGGGGAGCCCATTCAAGTCCTGTCACCAGCTCCTCTGGTTCTGAGGCTGCTCTCTGAGGGACTGACTTTCCACCTAGATTGCCTTTCAGAGGCCAGATGCTGGCTAGGCCACTACGAAACAGTCCATCTGAAAGTCACCCTTCTTGTCTACATTGATGAGCAGGTATTCTGAGTTTCTACGTCATTTTCCTGAGGACTTAGTACAAGTCAGCTTTTTCAAGGGTGATCAGTGATGGGGAAACCAATGAGATAGTTACCAAGCCTGTAAGTCTGAAGAGTCAGCCTGGAACTGAGTGAACACATCCCAGCAAATACTACCTCACCTTTAACAGGGAAAGTTGTTTTGCAAAAGCAGCCAGGTTTAAAATGGGAGAGACTGCCAGGTGAATGCCAGAAATATTTCATAAGTGTTTGTTCACCTTTGGGGGCTGGTGGCTTAAAGGGTGAGGCTGAGTGAGGAGGAGGCAGTTCCAGAAGTCACTGCATGGGGGAACAGCTCAGGACAGTGGGAGACACAGTGGTCTGACAGTCAAACCACCCAGCCTCTGGTCTCATCACAGCAACTGAGTTTCTGGACAGCAGTGAACTTTACCCTCTCTTCTCTGGGGCCTCTGTTCACTCCTATGCAGAATGAAGAGGTGAAAATTTTCTTTTAGAATTGACATGCTGTAAGTCTATGAGAAGAAAAGCTTCCTTTAGGGCTTACTACATGCCTAAACATTTTAGACTCAGTGTGGAGTATTGCTTGTGACCCCTGATACCACCCCTATGAAGAGGTAGGCGTATGGGGGAGGTGGTGCTGGTGGCGGAAGTCTGGGAAGGGGTCATCTTCCATCAGGCATTATGAAAATTCATCACATCACATCGTGGCTGGTCTCATGAGCAGGCAAAGCCAGAGCACAGGCTGTTCTGGGCTGTGCAGGTGGTGGAGCAATTGACTTCATGGCTGTGGAATCAGTTAGGTCATGGCCTACAACCTCATTGGAAACAGCTCCTGTTTTTTCCCTTTTTTTTTTCCTCTCCTTTGTCTCCCTTGCCAACTCCACCCCCAGAGACACCTCTCCCAGTGGAGAAATCCAGGAGACCATAGGAAAACTTGGAACAATAAGTCCTCCATTTCCCCCAAGGAGCTGAAGGAGGAAGTTTTTGGTAGAAAGGATGTAAAGGTTGATAAATTTCTCAGGGGTCCCTGGAAATACAGTGGGGAACACAGGGATGGAAGGCAAGCTGGACCAGCATGACAGACGGATCTGAGGTGGAGTGGAGCCAGACATTCAAATAACAGGAAAGCCATGGAGTAGGCTCGTAGTATGGAAGTGACATGAAATTAATACACCTGGGGCCGTCATTATTCTGTGAATCAAAAAAAGTGAATTCTATCAGTTAAAGAAATTGCAGGCCATTTGGATGGACAATGGAACGGAATAGTCAACATTAAAACTGCTTTGAGCAAATCCAGAATAAATGCTCAGTGTAAATATAAGGCCCAGAAGGAGGCCTTGCACACAGCCTTGGAATGTGTCAGTGAACAATGTACTGTTTCAGAGGTTATTGGACCTTTGTCCATGGTCCTCTTCTAGTACTCAAGTGCTGAGAGATTGTGAAAAAGTTACCCCAGCTCTCTGGAGCTCATTTGTAAGATGAAGGGGCTGGTGGCTAACTGAGGACACATCTAGATCAGAAAGCCCAAGATTCTGTCATACAATTTCAGCAATTTTCAACTTTTGGAATGAGACTGGATTTTATGGAATTTCAAAATCTAAGAGTTAGCAGGGCCCCCTGAAGGTGATCTAATTCATTATTCAGAACATTTTATTGTGAAATATATTATACATGAGAAAATGTATAAAATGTACATGTATAGTCAAAGAAGAACAGTAAAATAACTCCCATGTACCCACTACTGAGTTTATGAAACAGAACGCACCAATTCCTTAGAAGCCTGTTCTCCTCTCCTTAAGAGCACCCCTGTCCCATACTGTCCCTAATTATGTGCTTATCATTCCCTTGCTTTACTTTATAGTTTTATCACCTGTGATGTATCCATAAACAATATTTTGTTTAGTTTGGCCTGTTTTTGAATTCTATGTTGATGAAGTACTACTGCATTTATCCCTTGTTGGCTTCATTCCCTCAGTATCATGTTCTGAGATTCATCCAGGTTGATGCACATAACCGCAGTTCATTCATGTTCACTGCTGTGCTGTATTCCGTTGCCTGAATACATCACAGTTGGTCCACTCCACTGCTGAAGGGCATTTGAGCTACTTGCAGTTTTTTGCTTTTATGAAAACGCTGTTCTAAATATTCTTGCATTAGTGAGGTAATGCCTCACTGTTTTCCAAATAGCTTTTCCTATTTACCTTCCCACCAGCAGTTCTCAGTAATATATATCAATAGTACTTAGTAATATCTAACATATTTGGTCAACATAGTGAATGTGAAATGATATCATTTTGTGATTTTAAATTTCATTTCCCTAATGATCAATAAAATTGAGAATTTTTTCAAATGTGAAAATACTTGCTAACGTTTTTTGCTCGTAGTTTTTTCTTTTAGACGTGTAGAAATTCTTAATATATTTTGAAAACCAATCCTTTTTTAGCCATTTATTACAAATATCTTCTGCGATTTGGGGCTTGCTTGTTGCTCCTCTTTTCTTGCTTTTGGATAAACCGAAGTTCTCAGTTTTTATGTTGTTGAATTTGTGAATCTCTTCCTTTACGGATTGCCCTTTCTGTGTTATGTTTCAGAAATTATTCTCTACCCTGAAATCCTAAAAAGATATCTCTTATATTGTCTTCTTAAAATGTTATTGAGTTGCCTTTCATAGTAAAGCCATTAATCCACCTGGAATTGACTTTAGGGAATGGTAATACAATAGGGGTCTGATTTTCTCCCACATGGATAATTAATCATCTCAGCATCATTTATCAAGCAGTCTAATCTTTCCCCACTGATCTGTAAAAAGCAAGTTTCCAAATATATTAAAGTTTGTGTTTGGTTCTATATTCAGTTCCATTAGTCTATTATCTGTCCTTAATCCAAGATCACACTGTCTTAATAGCTTATAATAATAAATGATGATATCGGTAGAACAGGCCCCCTTGCTTTGGTGTTCTTTAGGAATGCTTTGATTATTCCTGGCCTCTTGTCAAGAATATAATTTTAACTGATTTCTTAATTTCTATGGAAAACCATATGGGATGTATTAGAATTGTTTTGAATATTTAGTTCAACTAGAATAGAACCGTCATCTTTTTTATATTTCTTTCTATCAGAGAACTTAGCATATTTAAAAAAATTATTTAGGTCTTTAATGTCTTTGTTATGACATTTAATAAATTTAACAATTTTATAATTTGTATCTTATACAACTTTATAAAATTTATTTCAAAATTAAAATTCTTTTCTTGTTGAGGTAAATGGTGTCTTGATTGTTAATGGTGAATACAAATGCCATTTTTTCCCTATATTTATTCTGTATTTAGTAACCTTAATAAACTCTTATTGACTTTCTTTTTAGTATTATTATTTCAGAATGTATCTCTAAAGTATTAGGACTCTTTAAAAAAGCCAACCACAATAATCTAAAAGCATTGAAAATAATATCTACTAAGGCATTATCAAGTCAGTGTGTTCAAGTTTTTTTCAAATATCTTGTCATTTTTTCTTTTCTTTTCTTTTTTTGTTTTAGTGATCAGTTGTTTGAACAAAACTCTATCAAGCTTCACACATTGCATTTGTTTGCTGTACCTCTTCAGTCCCTTAATTGCTAGTTATTTTTCCTTCTTATTTTCTCCTCACAACGTATTTATTAAAGACACTGAGTCACTGTGCCCTAAAATTTCCACAGTTTGGATTTTGCTGATTGTATCCTTATGGTATTAACTTGTTCCCTTCTCTTTTATGTTTTCTATAAATGGTGGTTATATCTAGAGACTTGAACTTGAACAGGTCTGATTATTTTGTTCTTTTTAGCAATAATACTACATTGCTATTCTGCACTTCTATGATTCGGGAGGTGGTGTTGGTGAGTAAAAATGGCTATTAATGATCATTGCTAGGCACATTATTTCATTAAAAGTTTGCAAAATTAAAATATTCTAATTATTTAATTCTTCATTTATTAGGTAGAGTGTTTCCTTAGAAACTTTCATCAGCCTTTTGCTTTTTTTTTTAGAGAATTCCTAAGTCTCATTTTTTTAAGCAGCCCTTTGCTTACAGTTAAGTACTAAACAGTTTGTACAACAGGTTCAAGTTTTGATTCTTTGCCTATATTATTTGTTTCAAAATAATTACTTCACCAGTATTATCTAAAAGTGACCAAAGAGTTATTTTCCTTTCTTCTTATTATAAACAAATTTTCTTGTTAATTTTACTTAATTGTAGATTCTTTTGGATTTTCTATGCAGACAATTATATAATCTAAAAATAATTACAGTTTTTTTTTCTTTTCAAACGATATAACTTTTATTTCTGTATCTTGCTGGATTGTCCAGGATCTTGGGCCAAATGTTGAACAGAAGTCATGACAGTGAGCATCTCTATCTTGTTCCTGATCTTAAAGAGAATGCCTTCAACATTTTACCATTACATTTGTTTCCTTTATATTTTTTGTATACATAATCTATCATTTATGACAGCTTTCTTCAATTCCTCCTAGTTTTTAAAATAACTAGGTATAAATAGGTGTTAAATTTTATCTAGCACTTTTTCTACTCTATTAAAATAATAAAATATTTTAATCCCTTCACATCTTTATAGCAACATATATTACCCAGTTTTCTAACATTAAGCCAATTTTGAATTTCTGGAATAAAAATAATCAAGTGTTTTTATCCCTTCACATCTTTATAGTGAAATATATAAGCCAGTTTTCTAATATTAAGCCAATTTTGAAATTATGGAATAAACTCAACTTGGTCAGTTATACTATATTTTTCACACTTTTCTAAACGTGGTTTGCTAATATTTTTTCTAAGATTTTAAAACCCACATTCATGCATGATATGGACGTATGATTATTTTTTCTAATTTGGTATTGTGCTGGCTCAAACAAATGAGTTGGGAAGTATATCCTTCTTTCTATTCTCTGAAAGAGTTTCTACAAGACATAGATTATCTGTTTTTAAATGCTTTGTAGAACTTAAAAGAGTTGAAGAGTTTTAACTACAAAATCACCAATTCAATATCACCAATAAGATTTATTACTCTAAAATTGTTTATAATATTTCTTATTATATCTTTAATTTTAATAGCAACTACAGCTATGTACCCATTTTAATTCTTAAGATTGTTCATTTGTATATTTTCTCCCATTACTTGAATAATTTTGCCAGCATTTTGTCTATTTTACTTGTGTTTTTATTTATTTTTATTTTTATTTTTTGGAAACCAAGCATAACGTAATTACAACTGATTGGTTGTACCAAAATCATATCCAAAATCTGTTCTGCATAGGAATCTGGAAAATATGGCGTTTTAGCTTTCTAGCTTCTGCAGTACAGGAAGGCATACTTGAAGAGGTTTGGGGGGATGTTGGGCAAGCCACTACCATCTTTAATAGCCTCACATGCAGCCAGCTCATGCCCTGAACTACTACCACTCAAGCACTCTCCACTTCTTACACACTCTATCAGCTCCTTCCACTGTGCCTTTTAAAATCTCCATCCTAATGTAAAGAAGCTGCTCTAAATCTTCACATTTTTTTCTTTTCTTTCTTTCTTTTTTTTTTTTACATTTCCAAGATTACTTAAGTCAGCTCTTTCTTCTCCACCTTTTCAATGAGGTTGTGTCACATGTTTGTTGCAGCTGGTCCTCTTTCCTGAGATTTTAATTTTTATTTTTATTTTATTTATTTATTTTTTTTATGACAGAAAGAAAGAAAGAGAAAGAAAAAGGGGGAGAGAGAACAGGATTCTTGCTCTATTGCCCAGGCTGGAATGCAATCTAAAAATAGGTATTAAAAACCTCTTTTATGCAGATAATTGTGCTTAACAATGGAGACAGGAAGGAATAAGGGAAGAAAATAACAAACAAATAGCCAACCAATATTTCATTTAAGTCTGTGAAATGCTATGCAAATGCTGAAGAGTGATTTACTTCCAATTATGTAGTCACTTTCAAAATAGGTGTAATATGATACTGAGAAAAGTGTATGTTCTGTGGACCTGGGGTGGAGAATTCTATAAATATTCACTGTTTACTTATTCCAGGTCTAAGTTCAAATCATAGATGTCCCTATTAATTTTCTATGTCATTGATCCGTTGAATATTAACAATGTGGTGTCAAAATCTCCCGCTATTATTGTGCGGGAGTCCGGGTCTCTTTATAAGTCATTAAGAACTTGTCTTATGTATCTGGGTGTTCCTGCATTGGGTGCATATATATTTATAATCATTAACTCCTGTTGTTGCATTGATCCTTTCACCATTATGTAATGTCCTTCTTTGTTTCTTTTAGTCTTTGTTACTATTAAAGTCTATTTTGTGAGAGACAAAAGTTACAACTCCTTTTTTTTTTTCTTTTTTTCTCTCCATTTAATTGGTGAATCTTCCTCCAACCCTTTGTTTTGAGTCTTTGTATGTTGTTGCTTAAGAAATAGATCTGGATACACCGTACTGATGGGTTTTGACTTTTTATTCAATTTACCTGTCTGTGTCTTTGATTGGGGCATTTAATCCATTTAAATTTAGAATTAATGTTACTATTTGTGAGTTCAATATTGTCATTTAATGCTAGCTGGCTATTTTGCCCATTAGTTGATGTAGATTCTTCATTATAGAGATACTCTTTACGTTTTGGTAAGTTTTTGGGATGACTGATACTGCTTGTTCCTTTCTGTTTGTAGTGCTTCTCTCAGAAGCTCTTATAAAGCAGGCCTGGTGGTGATGAAATCTCTGAGTGCTTGCTTGTTCGCAAAAAATTTTCGTTTTCCTTTGCTTCTGAAGCTTAGTTTGGCGGGATATGAGATTCTGGGTTGAAAATTCTTTTCTTTGAGGATATTGAATATTGACCCCGCCCTTCTAGTTTGTAGGGTTTCTGGTGAGAGGTCTGCTGTGAGTCCGATAGGCTTCCCTTTATGGGTAACGTGACCTTTCTCTCTAGCTGCCCTTAGAATTTTCTCTTTTATTTCAACCCTAGTGAATCTAGCGATTATGTGTCTTGGAGTTGCTCTACTTGAGGAATATCTTTGTGGTGTTCTCTGGATTAGCTGGAGTTGAGTATTGTCCTGCCTTACTAGATTAGGAAAGTTTTCCTGAATAATATCCTGAAGAATATTTTCCAACTTGGATTCATTCTCTTCATGACATTCAGGTATACCTATCAATCGTAAATTAGGTCTTTTCACATAGTCCCATATTTCTTGGAGACTTCGCTCATTCCTTTTTACTCTTTCTTCTCTAATCTTGTCTTCTCGTTTCATTTCATTAAGTTGGTCTTCGACCTCTGATATCCTTTCTTCTGCTTGATCAATTCAACTGTTAAAACCTGTGCATACTTCGTGAAGTTCTTGTATTGTGTTCTTCAGTTCCATTAATTCACTTATATTCCTCTCTAAGTTGTCAATTCTTGTTAGCATTTCGTCAAACCTTTTTTCAAAGTTCTTAGTTTCTTTACATTGGGCTAGAACATGTTCTTTTAGCTCACTAAAGTTCCTTATTATCCACATTCTGAAGCTTAAATCTGTTATTGGAACACACTCGTTCTCCCTCAGGCCTTGTTCTCTTGTTGATGAGGAACTGTGATCACCTGTAGAAGGAGAGGCATTCTCAGTCTTTTTACGCCGGTTTCTTCCCATAATTGTAAGTTCATCCATCTGTCATCTTTGTAATTGCCTACTTTCAAATTAGGTCTCTGAGTGGACGTCCAACTTGTTGATTCCCAGTGCCGAAATCTGAGCAACCCACTGCGCCGGCCAAAACAGCGGCATTAAGATTCGTGGTGCTTTTCTGTCTGGGAATCTCTGGTCTAGCTTCCCTCTTGAGTCCCTTCTTCAATTAGGTAAATGGGCGACTCTGCCTTCCTGGAGCTCCAAACGTCGATCAAAAGGGAACCCAGTCCCGTTTACTCTGCAACAAGAACCGCCGTGCCGGGGCACTGGCAAAACTGCGACGCCAGCCACAAGAGTTGCCCTGGTGACCCGTGGGGCTCCTCTGCTGGGAATCTTCTGGTCCGTGGGTAACAAAAATTTGTCTGAAAGTGTCGTGTCCTCTCATTCTGTGCACTTTCTCTGGGAGCTACAATCCCGAGCTGCTAGTGATCAGTCATCTTGGATCTCTCTCTACTTGTGTTTTTAAAGAATCAACTTTTGATTTGTTAATCCTGTCCACTGTGTGTTTTTTCTTTGATTAATGTCTGTTATATTATTTCCTTCCTTCTATTTTACTTGGATTCATCCTGCTCTACAAACTTTTTGAGTTGAACACTTAGTTCATTAATATTCAAACTTAATTCTTTTCTATTGTGATAATTTAAGGCTATACATTTTCCTCTGAGTATCACTTTAAACTACATTTTGTAATACAAGTTTTTGATTCATAGTATTTTTGTTATCTTTCAATTTCAAGTGTTTTCTGATTTTCATTAAGATTTTGCTAACCATGCCATCTTTCATCTCAGTTCTTCCATCTGGGGATGATTTTTCTTTGCTTACAGAACATATTTTGTAATTTCATTTAATGAGAGTTTGTTGTTGGTAAATTAGTTAAAAAAGACTAAACATGTTTTTACTTTGCTTTGGGTCTTTTATTTTAACAGTTTTTGTTTTGTTTTGTTTTGAGACAGGGACTTGGTCTGATGACCAGCCTGGAGTGCAGTGGTGTGATCGGAGCTCACTGCAACCTCCACCTCCTGGGCTCAAATGACCCTATCACCTCAGTCTCCCAGGTAGCTGGGACTACAGCCGTGTGCCACCACGCCTGGCTTATTTTTGTATTTTTTGTGGAGAAGAGGTTTTGCTATGTTGCCTAGGCTGCTCTCAAACTCCTGGGCTCAGGTGATCTGCCTGCCTTGGCCTCCCAAACTGCTGGGATTATAGGTGTATGCCACTACACCACTTCATTTTAACAGTTTTAATAAGATATAATTCACATGTCATATATTCCAACAATTTAAAATGTACAATTCAACCTTTTTTTTTAGCATATTCACAAACTTGTGCAATGATTACCACTATCTAATTCCAGAACATTTTCATCACCTCCAAAACAAGCCACAAACCTATTAGAAATCACTTCTTATCTTTCTCCAACAACCCCCAGCCCTAGGTAACCATGAATTTGCTTTCTGTCTTTATATAATTTGCCTGTTTTGAGCATTTCATACATATGAAATCATACAATATGTAGCCTTTCGTGACTGTTTTCTTTCACATCTTTTCAAGGTTTATTCCCAGTGGGGCATTTATTAGTATTTCATTCTTTTTATTGCTAAATAGTATCCCTCTGTGGGGATATATCACATTTTATTTATCCATTCATTGGTTGATAAGATTTTTCTACTTTTTGGCTATTATAAATAATGCTGCTGTGAACATTCATGTATATATTTCTGTGTGAACCTATATTTTTTTTCTCTTAAGTATATACTGAGGAGTGGAATTTGGAATTGCTGGGTCATATGGTAACTCTACGTTTAATCTTTTGAGAAACTGCCAGACTATTCTCCCAAGTAGCTGCACCATTTTACATTCCTTTCTACCAGCACTGTATGAGAATTCTAATGTCTCCACATCCTCATCAACACTGGTTATCTATCTGTTTGATTATAGCCTTTCTAACAGATGTGAAGTGGTATCTCATTGTGGTTTGATTTGCATTTCTTTGATGGCTAGTGATGTTGAGCATTTTTTCATGTGCTTATTGGATATCTGTATAACTTCTCTGGATAAATGTCTATTCATATCCTTTGCCCATTTTGAAACTAGGTTATTTGCCTTTTTACTATAAAATTGTAAGAATTCTTTACATAGCCTAGACACAAATGTTTTTTCAGATTTATAATTTGCAAATATTTTCTCCCATTCTGTGGGTTGTCTTTTCACATTCTTGATGGTGTATTTTGACGCACAAAAGTTTTAAATTTTGATAATATCTAATTAATATATTTTTCATTTGTTGCTTGTGCTTTTGTGTCACATCTAAGAAGGTTTTGCATAACTCAGAATCACAATGATTTATTATATTTTTTCCTAAGAGTTTCTCAATTTTAGCTTCTACATTTAGGTCTTTGATCAATTTTTAACTTTTATGTATGTGTAAAGGAAGAGTCTGACTTCATTTTTTGCTTATGAACACAAAAAATTCAGTTTCTCAAGCACCTCTTGTGGAAAGGACCATTCTTTTGCTCTTGCATTATCTCGACAGCCTTGTTAAAAATCAACTGACCATAAGTATAAGAGTTTATGTTTATATTCTTGACTTTATTCATTTCTATGTCTATCCTTGTGCTAGTACCACCCTATCTTGTTTATTACAGCCTTATAGTAAATTTTAAAAGTGGGAACTGTGAGTTCTCCAACTTTGTTCTTTTAAAGATTGTTTGACTACTCTATGTCCCTTGTAATTCCATATGAATTTTAGTTCTAATAATTCTGTAGCAGTTTTTGGGATTTGCTATACAAGATCATGTCATGTGCAAATAGAGATAGTCATACTTCTTTCTTTTTAATCTGATGCCTTTTGTTTCATTTTCTTGCTTAATTAACCTAGCACTAACCTGAAATGCAATGTCAAATAGAAGTGGCGAGAGCAGACATCCTTGTCTTGTTTTTGATCTTACAGGGAAACATTCAGTCTTTCACCATTAAGTATAATTTTAGTTGTAGGTTTGTCTTTGTTCTGGAAAGATAGTTTTGCTGAATATATACTCTTTCCTTGACAGTTATTTCTTTCAGCACATTAAAGATATTCTTCTCCTGTTTTCTAGTTGCTATTGAAAAGTTAGCTGTCAGTCCATTTACCATTAATATGCAGACGATTTGTCTTTTCTCTCTCGCTACTTTTTTTTTTTTTTTTTTTTGAGATGGAGTTTCGCTCTTGTTACCCAGGCTGGAGTGCAATGGCGTGATCTCGGCTCACCGCAACCTCCGCCTCCTGGGTTGAGGCAATTCTCCCGCCTCAGCCTCCTGAGTAGCTGGGATTACAGGCATGCGCCACCATGCCCAGCTAAATTTTTGTATTTTTAGCAGAGACTGGGTTTCACCATGTTGACCAGGATGGTCTTGATCTCTTGACCTCATGATCCACCCGCCCCGGCCTCCCAAAGTGCTGGGATTACAGGCGTGAGCCACCACGCCCGGCCCCTCTCTGGCTACTTTTAAGATGAGCTCTTTGATGATCTGAGGTTTTACTCTGCTATATGTAGGTGGAATTTAAAAAAAATTTCTTGCAGGAATTTATTAGGTTTTCTGGATTCAAGGATATGTGTCTTTCAACAGCTCTAGAAAATTCATAGCTGTTGTCTCTTCAAATATTGTCCTCCCACTCATGTTCTCTATTATATAGCCCAGAACTCTGATTAGAGATATATATGTCCAGACCTCTCACCATATTCTCCATGTATTAACTTCTCTTTTATTTTTACCAACTTCTCATATTTTTGATCTATTAGTTGTATAATTTTTTTGGATGAAATCTTCTGGTTTATTAATTCTTTAGCAACATCTAATCTGCTATTTAATTTATACATTGAGTTTTTAATTTCAAAGATTATATATTTCTACTTTTAGAAGTTTTATTTGTTTCCTTTTCAAATCTTCTGTGCTATTGCTTATAATTTGCTGTTGGGTTTTTTGGATCATATTTTCTAGCTTGTTTAAATATATCAATATAGTTATTATATAATGACAGAAAATTTCAATATACAAAGTCATTGAGGTTCTGCTGGCTCTCACTCCATTATAATTTGTATGTTTTTGACTGACTATGAGTTACTCATTTTCCTAATAACACTATCTGTGGAAATTCTTTGAGGCCTGGAATAAAGTTGAGTTCTTCCAAAGAGGAGTATCATTTGCTTTTGCCATTTGTCAAGCGGGAGACAACTGTAACTTAAATTTTCTGTTTCACTCTATAATTATTTTTATTTATACCAAATATACGACATGAATGTAGTCATGAACCCATGTATGTGGTGAATTATGGACAGGTATTTTCATAAAAGTTTTATTCCCCCCTACCCAGTGCCAAAGTTGGAACAGGCAAGGTTCCTTGCTCTCTCCCTCTCCAGAGCCAGTTTATTTCTCATCTATCATACACTGAGAACATGCTTTTTGCAGGGGGAAACAGCTTCACACATAGGTCTCCTATTAGATTCCCACTTTGACTAGGTGCTAAGCTTTGCCTCCTGTTCTCTGTGATCCATTTAGACAACAGAGTAAAAGCTCAAAGTCTCCAAGGTTTAATATAAACTATCAGGATGAAGTGTGGCATTGGTCATCACAACAGGGTTTCTGTTTCTGTTTTTAACCTTTGTAGATTCCTTCCTTTCATGTCAGCACAGTAGTGGATGTTAAAAGAATTGTAAAAGAAATTCATAAACATTTTAAATTCTTTAGATGACAAAGCTATCTAATAGGGTACTTAATTGCCATGTTGATTACTGTTGGAAATAAAAATCCTCTCATTTGTTTTACCTTTAAGCAAATGAACATTGAAAATATTCAGAAAAATATTGGTCTATTATTTTTCCCTTATAATCTCCATAGAAAGAGATTCTACAACCTCCCTGTGGCAAATGCCAAAATGGCCACCTTATTCCTTTCTGCATTAACATCCTTGAAATCTGATGCTTCAGTTCCCCCTAAAAAAGGCAAAGTTTATTTCTCTGTGACCTTGAATCTGGGTTGTCCATTTGACTTGTTTTGCCAACAGCAGGACATTAAGCTGAGGTTTTAAAAGGTCTTACTTATTAAAGCTTGTTCTCTCATTGTATTTGGAGCTCTGAGACCACCATATGAACAAGCCCAAGCCAGCCCACTGAAGGATGAGAAGCCACGTGGAGGCACTGGGGTTAGCAGTCTGCCCATCACTGCCAGCAGACGCACCTGCTGACTGCATATCATCATGATGAGACTAGTAGAGATAAGCAGAGCCAGAAACTGGGAAACACTGCTCAGCCAGCCCAGAGAATCATGAGCTAAATAAACAGTTGGTTTAAGCTATTAAGCTTTTGCTTAAGTAAAAGGTAACTGATACACTCTCTTAAGAATATAATCATATAATTACATCCCAAACCACTTTGTAACAATTTTCTTGTCTTTACCCTTTGTCCTGCCTCAATTTCAGAGAGTGTAAAAATAATCACTCATCAAGATAATCTTGCAGTTCAACTTATACTAAAGGGGCTTGCCAATTCTCAGTATAAAATTCAAATCACGCCAATTAAAATGTATCCCATATATGCAACTATAAACAAATTAGGAAATATGAATATGTAATTTGTTTGCTAAGTGCAGAGTCTAGTTAGATCATGAAGAAAGAAGTCCGGGATTTTCTCAGTGGCAGGGGAAGTCACTCTTAGGTGCATGAGACTGAGGCAGTTACTGATATAAAAAGAACCGGGGGCTTCAACTGACCTTAAATTCAATATAAGCCGGTGGTGTGAAGTGGCTCCTCAGGAAGTCAGTTCAGTATCAGTTACATCAACAGAAATGTAGTCCTTTGTATTTGCCAGACCTTGAAAACTGTGATCTGTTCTGAGTATCATACTTTAGGAACGACAGTGACACACTAAAATGGATCAAAGAGGAAGACTCCAGAACAATGACACTGTTGGAATCATTTAAGATGAGACCCAATTTAAGGACCTGTGATATAGTTTGACATGGGGAAGAGCTGGATACGAGTATCTGAAGAGCAGTCACAGGGAAAAGCAAATACAAATTATTCTTCGGAATTTATGAGAACAAATCTGAGATCAACAAAAAAGTTACAAATTTTGGGTTAAACATTTTCTAAACCCATAGGGCAATCCAACATTAGAATGGCTGCTCTGTGGAGCAGGGAAGTCTGAATGAAGAGGTCAAGATGTGGAGGCTGGAGAGATATTTGTAGGGACATTGTGGAAGGGTGTGTTGTCCCCGGGCCAGAGGGCTCTCTGTGTTCTTTCAGCGGAATCCCTTTTCCTGCTGCTAATTATCTGTCTTCTTTAGGAACTCTTGGCTTGATTGAGTCTAGGATTACAAAAATTAGCCTTGTGTAAGCTGTAACAATGAGAGGTGACCTAACAGCTATGTGCTCCCAAAGTCAAGATGTCTCTTTGCCCTTGTTAAACGTGACCTTTGATGATTGCTACACTGTCATAGAATAGGTACTCATCTCTGAGCCATGCTGAATTTTATCCAAGATAGTTTGCACTTTCATTTTCTCTTACGTTGATTTATAGGCACAAGCCCGGAGTCTTTTCAGATGAGTAAGTTAAGCTTGCAGAATAGTCTTTTTCCTTCTGGATCAGCACCTGCCCCTCCAAGGTTACCAGAATCCTTGTCTCCCTCACGTACCAACACTGCCCTCATTCTAAGGGAGAATCTCATAAGAAGAGGCTCAAGGAAAGCCTCTGTAGGCCTTTGTAGACATTCCAGCTGCCTATGTATGTTCTTCCTGCCCCTGTGGCATGACCTGGTGGTGCAAGAATGGTCAGGAATCTGAGAAGAGAGTGGGGGAGCTGAGTCTCCTACCTTGACAGGTGAAGCATCTGATGTGGAAGTGGTTGTTGTGCACGCGGACCACCTCCCCTTTGCAGGTGTCTCCACAGCGGTAGCACTGGATGACGTTGGAGCTGCCCCGTGGATTGTAAGGATTCTGCTGATAAGGAACTGTAAGAGAAACAAAGAGATCACTATCCAGAGGCCCCGATTCTTTACAAAGTCTACTGCAAGACATTATCATAATTGTAGCTGGAAGAAAAGATGGAAGGGGAAGAAATGATGGGCAAAGTATCTTCAATTCATCATCAGGATGACTGCCAAGCTAAGGCAGCGCTGAGTGGTATGAGACATGTCCGTAGACCTCCTTAAGCAGGCAAGGACTTTTGAGTGAGCATAGCCTTTTCTTATGTTCCTTGCAAGAACACAAGCCAAAGCCCTGTATGAAGACAAATAAGAGGACAGAGAGCATTTCAAGGTAAATTGTCAGAAATACCATCTTTTGAGTAAGCTTTCAATTAAAATTAGGCCCCAAACTTGTCCTAGGGAATTTGGGGCTTGCAATTGGCTCAGAGATTCAAAGAAATGGGTGGCTGACCCTGCCTCCAAATGGCTTTTGAGTTAAACAAGTTCCAGCCCCTCTCTGCGCCTCAATTTTCATGTCTATCAAATGAGGCTGGTCAAAGGTAGCACAGACTTTCATAAAGAAGGCATGAAGGGAGGCACTCTGGCTGGAGGGAGGCTGACAAAGGGACCGTTCTCAAAGCTGCCTTTGAACGGCACTTTCCATAAGACTGGGAAAATGTCACATGTATATAATTAAGAAAAAAATGCTGGTGGAGATTACGAAAGGGTTGAAGTCACTGGGAGCTGTAGTTGAGTGGCCAGCATTTGATGATGCCTAAGAGTTCTACTAGCTTATTGGGTCTATTATTCTTTCCCTAAGACCACCTCCAGTTTTAGTATCTGTGCTGCTTAAGTGAGAATGCTAAGACCACCTTGTGGCTACTTTTCTAGATACCCTTTTCCTGAGATACACTTGGCTTGGCCATTCTAAAATCTAGTCATCTGATTCATTTAAATAGTAGGCACCTGCCTTGAGCACAAAATCTCAGGGATGGAAGGAATGTTAGTAGCTCTCTGGTCTGATCTCATTATATATTAGCTGTTGACGTAACTTTGCCACTGAGGAACCTACTTTTCTCTCTTATAGGAAACCCCTGTGGCACTGGGGAGAGAATTACTCATTTCTTCAATTCTCACTCAAAGTTGAAGGAATAGTCCAAAAACTTCTGCTCATACCTTATTAGGAGAAGGCTCACTCTTGTCCTAGTTATAAAGATAACCACCTGATTGAAGAGGAATTGGTGCCTATCATTTATACATGTAGACTTCCTGGATAAACTCTGAATACGAATATCATAAATTAATCTGGACTCACAGCAACCTTGAACTACAAAGGAATTTAGAGGTCACCTACTTTGGGGATTCTTGACCCTGTGTGGTAGTTACATCTGTTCATTGGAAATTTGAACCTTTTCTTCCAAGCACACAGAGGATTGCACATGGTGACTTGCTTGGCAGTGAAACATGAACTGAAATTGTGCATGCCCCTTCCAATTGGAAGCCTTAGGAGCCAGTATGTGATCTGCTATATTGACTTTTCCCTACCCCAGCAATGAATGTTACCCCAGATGGTGTGCAGGATGCATCAGCTTGGATCCTGATTGAGGAGTCGTGGAACAGAATTTCAAACTAACCCATCATAAACCTCTATCATGAGCAAGAACAAATGTCTGTTGTCGTAGTCTCTGAGACTGCAGCATAACCTGGGATCTGACACTGCTCCTTAATTAAATTTGTGTTATGTACATTATCTTGTAGCTTTGTTCATATTCTCAGAGGTCTATGATCTCCAAAACTGATCTCATCTGCCCTCCTCCTTTTAAAGAGGAACGGGAAATCAGGACTTCTGATCATCTCCCATTTACAGGTATCCTGAATCACAAGCATGCTATAGGACAAACAGCTGGTTGCTTAGCACTGAAACTGTGGCTTCTGACAACTTTGCTAACTGGGGTGGGAGAATAATATACTTCCCACAGTCTTTCTTTCATGGAGTTTATGCACATTGTTCATCTATTTTTCTTTGTCTTAAATTCAAGACAAAAATCAAACAAATCAGCTAGTTAACTAACTCATTAAATAGGTTAATACATGTAAAATATTTCAAAAACTGCATTAAGCGCTCCACAAATGTTCACGGGTATCATGGCCATCACATCCTTCCTACAGCTCTGAGCAATCCTTCCCCACCCCCAGAATGCTCATAAACATTCTCTTTAATCTTATTCTCTTTTCTTTTTCTGATTCCCGCTCAATGTTCCCTGGAAAATATTTCACTCTCTCTTCTGCCCTGAATATGTGAGAAAAATATAGATCCTGTTTATATGAGCAGTGTGGTGATCTACTATTGCCAAGGGATACAAAGCTGTGAGTCTGAAAATAAAATAAGAACGAATAGTACAATCATCACCATCAATGATGAGAGCTCTCGGAAGTCTCCAACAGTCCCCTCCAGGATCACTGCACAAACTTTCATCTGCCTCTTCTAATTCAACCTGTCTTATTGTTCAAGAGCCAGTTTCTAAGATCAATTTGATTTTTTCTAATTGGATTTGATTTTCTGGGAAAATTGATTTGTGCGCATGGTCCTCCATCACAACTCAGTCTTTGAATCACCTGGATAAAAAAGCACAAAATCAGTATGAGGGGAATGGATTAAGAAAATAAATTTTTCTGGGGCTGAAGTAGTGACGGGACCCCAGCCCTAACTCGGCTGCATCCCCTCAAAAGAAGGATGCTGCTTTGGTGATGCTGCATGTGGCCAGAGCTCTAGAAATATCTGATGTGTGTAAATAGTCCCATAAGCAAAAATTCATGCATTGCTGGTGTGTTCTTCCAGATTGCTGATGTAAGCTGTGATCACAAAAGAACAGTGGTGTAGCAAGATTTGAACTCACAGATGTGGCAAGACCTTTCCTCATGAAGACTGTAGGAACTCATGTGGCAGTAGGAACTCTGGGTGTCGAGGGAAGCTAGGCTGGGATATGTCACATCCCTGCTCCTGCCCTGGAAGCCAACTCATTTCCAGTAAGATTTTATATTCTGGGCTAATTAAATCAGAAACTCAATCTAACATTGTTCTGTGTGTGTGGGCATGTGTACTGGGTGTGTGTGTCACTTCTTCATACTAATCTATAACTGCCCTGAAACATTAAAATTTGTTGATTTTCTGCTGGCTATTATTTCCACTGATTTTTATTTCAGAAAATGCAGTTTCAGTCACATGATTTATAACATTTCTTATGGGTGAATTTCTTTTGAATTCCAAATTGACTTACACTTGAATATTTGAACAACTTCTTATGTTATAAACTACCTACCCTTGAGAGCAATATTTGAGACACAAGCCTCAAAGGACATTAGCTCTGCTCATTTGTGAGATAATCCACGAAACTGCAATGTTTAGACCTTATGGATTATGTGATCGATTTCTGAAACCTATGCAGGAACCTGGGGCTTCTTTTATCATTACTGACCAATAAAGGGTGCCCAAGACAGACATTCTCAGTTACTAGTCCTTAGTGCCATCCACTGGAACATTCTGAGATGATAGGCATGGTCTAGAGAGCTATGCTGTCCAACATAATAGTCACAGGTGACCACTGGGCACTTGAAATGTAGCTAGTGTGACTGAGGAACTTAGTTTCAAATTAAATTTAATTTTAATTAATATAAACCTACATTTAAATAGTCACATCTGGCTACTGGTTACCATAATGACAGTGCAGCCTGATAGTTAAAATACAGCAACAACAAAAACAACAAAACACCAGGCAGAGGGAAAAGAAATGAAACTTGGTTGAATCCTAGAAATATGAAAATAACATGTAAAAATTAATTTAGGAATACCAGCTCAGACTAAAGTGATTCATTCTTACCCCTAAAGAGTTTCAAAGTTGTTCTTAAACAATTTGCAATTGGAACCAATTATGCACATTCACCCATCCTGAATTTGAGCTGGAAACAAAAGATCATAAGCAGTGAAATAAACGCTGATTTTTAAGGAAATCACATATTTTCAGGCAGGGAAAGACTGAACAATCCTAATCTTTTCAAGAATGAAAGCAAGTAAATCAGTTGGCAATGGCTGCTGGTATAATTTTTTAAGACAAAAAAAAAAAAAAAAACAAACCAAAAAACAACAACAAAAAAAACCCAGCTTGTCAGTGCCTCTGAGATTAAAAATTAAGGATCTGAAACATGAAGCCCACTTTTATACGCCTATCAAATCTTTAGACTTCTATGAAAAAATACATCATAATCCCACAGCTAAATTTGTAAGTAAAGCTCTTCCCAAATTTTAGAGATAATTTCACATTGTTGGGGCAAAACAACATATTGGAAGGGGAGGTATGACTGAATTCCTCATTTTTCTTATGAGTAAATGTCTTTTGAATTCCAAACTGAAAATGAAAAGGAGCCTGTGAGTTGACTGTAACAGAAAACACATCCAGCATCCAGTTTCCCCACCTGAACTTCTCCCTCTCTCACCTGTGGTTCTTTGTCTCTGTGTGGCTGGGGTTACCTGGGTTCCAATTCCCTCTCTGCTGTTACCTGGTGTTCCAATTTTGGGCAAATCACCTAACTTCTTAGGCCCCAATTCCCTCTTTAGAAGAGACTGAACAAAATCATCCATACGGTTCCTCCATTACAACATGATTTTGCCTTGTGTGTCCTCTTCTGCGATTCTTCCTCTCCCTCCACGTTCCCTCCTCTCCATTAACTGGTCTCACTTTTAAACTAGACCTGTTTTAAGTTATCAGATTTATGAGTATCTTTTAAAAACAGATAATGGCATGATTCCTCTCCTAAAGGCAATATGATCTAAGTTATATTCTTTTCACTGATGTGCTGCCTGCACATTTTTTTTCCTCTCCTGAGAGTCGTTTGACCTTGTAGATAAAAATGTTCCCACATTTTAATAGTGTCTTTAAAGTAGTCTTTAAAAGGTAGGAGCACCTATGCTGTGCTGGAGTATAATTAAAAGAGTGACAAAACTGACTTGACGCCGGCATAACAACTGTGAATAATTGGCTGGAAGTGTAATATAAACAGTGGAACTTCTGGTTGAAAGGTGAGACATCAAGCAGAGAATCCACTGGCTCAGCAACGCGTGCACAGCAACCCAGAGCCCGGGGGCTGCCACACACAAGCATGCAGGGTGCAGCCGCTTTCACACCTTGGCTTCTCGATTAGAGCCCAAAAAACTGAGTGTGTTCACAGGTATCCACTAAATACCAAAGATCCAAGTGTGGGTCCAGGCCTTTCGCAGGTAGAAAGCAGCTGCCTGAAACATAAAGGTGGGGCCTGTATGTGAGAGGATCTGGTACTTCACAGCAGGGGCCTTAGGTTTGATTTCAGAGTTGAGCCAGGGCCCAGGCACCGATCCTGTTTCCTACAGTGAAGACACAGAGTCATGGGATCATTGCACTGGACGGGGTGAGAAGCACACAGCACAGCGGGTAAGGAATGGATGCAGGAGCCATTGGGCTGGGTTAGGATTCCAGCCCTCCCACTTGCTGGTTGTGTGATCTTGAGCAATTTACATAACCCCTCACCTCAGTTTCCTTATCTCTAGAGTAAGAATAACAGAAGTAATTTGTGAGTATTAAATTACTTAAATTATATAAAAGTGCTTAGTGCATCGCTTGGCCTCAATAAGCAATAATTAATATTAAAAGATTTTTGAATCACCTCCAACCCAGTGCAGGGATTCTTTCTAAATCATCCCTATCAGCTACCCACTGAGCTTTGCTCAAATATTTCTCAAATTCATTTTTGGACAAGTCCAGCAAAGGTTTGCTGGTTTTTCCCTTTTTGCTGACTGCCAAGGAAAAAAACCCTTGGCTGCAGACCGTTCAACACTATAAGCAACGTCTTCTTTCTCCCACTATATCCAGAGCTCTGTTTATGGGTTTGTGTGGGCTGCAGAGGTAGGTGGCTGACATGCTTTTGATATATCCTGCAGAGAAATGTGTGAATTGGGTGTTCCCCTTTGTGAGGAAGAGGGACTATGATCTATGTTATCCTAGGGCGTTGTATTTTGGGCACATCTGCTGTTTCCAGGGGGAGGCACCAGTGTATTTGTTGTGTGTGCTTACTTAGAATAAGTGAGTGACTTGTCTTCTGAAAACTCTGATAGGGAGATTATAAGAGCTGCTTCTGATAACTTCAAGGGCCATGCAGATGTCACCTCATTGTGGCATTAATCTGCATTCATTGCATAAATACCTGGAACTAGACTTTCAAGCAGAAATGGCCTGGGAGGCTATTTATATACACAAGACTGTGAGCTCCATGAGGGCAGGGACCATATTTTTCTGGTTCACCATTACACCTGAGTGCCGGGCACACAATGAGTGCCTATCTCGTTGTGTCGTTGTTTCATTCATACTTGCAGAATAAATAAAAGGATGGCTGAACTGGTCCAGTGATTTCACTCAACAGATGAGAAAGCTGAGACCCAGAGGACAAGACAGAAGATGACAAGATAAGCTCACACAGCAACTGATGCTTGCCTCAGTGCATGGAGGTGTCTGTTCTTGGACCACAGAATGAGAGAGGGCAATCAGGGTGAGCTAGGGAGAGAGTTCACAAGAGGCTGAATTATCCTAAGTCTAGAGGTCATGCTGAGGTTTAGGATTACAGTAGGTGGGCTGGGGGTGCATGCTCCGAGACGCAGAAGCATAGGGGAGGGTTTGGAAGTGAAGCCATGGATGAAGTAATAGGAGCAGTTAATGCACAAGGAAAGGTCTTGAAAGATAATAGATAATATATTTAGAGGGCAGGTCCTCTGTGTCAGGCAGTGTCCTCAGCCACTTACATATGTCATCTCATGGAGCTCTCATAACTCAAGAGGGGATACTATTATCCTCATTTTATAGGAGAATGAAACTCAGAGACCTGAGGTCCCTTGTCCAAGGTCACACAGTTAGTAAATGGCACAGGCAGTCTGACTTTCAAACCTGGGCTCTTACCACTAAGCTCAACTGCCTGCAATGCAACAGTGCCAGTAGAATGGCTACCTCTGGGGAGGAAGTGGGAAGGGGGGTTAGGGGCATGTAACTTTTCCCCAATAGTAGTCCTCCATTACCCAGTTGTTTCAAAAAATAGTTTAAGAAGCTGTAAAAATAATGATTGGAGGTGACTAGAGTACAGGCCAGGAAACAGGAAGGGCAATTCAGTATCCCTGGCAGGTGACGAAGAAGCAGGGATTGCAGCTCCAGGGCCAGGGATGTTAGCCTTGGGCTGCACCCCTGGCATGGGCAGGTAAAGCCTGACAGGTGTGTGTGCTGGGTCCCTGAGAGATGTAGGTGCTACAGGTGTTGGCAGCTGCAGCAGGGCGGAAGTACGAGTCCTCTGGGAACCCCTGGGTCCTTTCACAGATGGCCCCAGCCTAGCTGCAAGTTGCCCATGTCAGCAGGTCAGTAACACAGCCTGTCTTCCCAGAAGGATGTTGTAAAACCTTTGCTGCAACAGAAACTCCTCCGCAGCTTCTCTCTGCCAGGCTCGTCAGCATGTTCCATGGTCATGGTGTGTTGCTGGCAACACGGCTCGTGCTGCCTTCTTCAGAAACGTGTCGTCAGGACATGTGTCAGAACGGCATGCTCTTGGCCAGCCAGACTGCTCTTGTCTGACAGCCAGCTGCCACATGGCAGCTACAGCAGAAAGGGTTTGGGTTAGATAGACATAAAGGGGCCTTCACTGCAGCGAGTTTCACAAGCAAGGAGGCCTGAATGGCAGCCCACAACATCGGAGAGTTCTTTATTTCTTATATTTCAACTGGTTCCTATTTCAAGATAAGTGAAAGTGAAGTTTCAGCTGCCAGGTTGCCCACCCCAACCTCCTCTCCTCTTTCCTCCTCTGCTGTTGACTGTGCCTGTGTCTGCAGGCTCAGCACAGGGCCTCTTTCTAAGTAGTCAAGTAGATCTGTGTTCTTGTTTCTTTCCCTGAGATTCTCCTCCCTACCCCTGGGCCAGGAAACCATCCTTATTAGCTGGGTGCAAAGCAGCCCTTTCTGCCTTCCTTAACTTATGCTTTCTCTAGAATATTTAGCTTTGTTGTAAATCCTTCCGTTCTTCTAAAGGCACAGGCTTTTAAAGTTCAAAAGCTAGGAAGCCACCCTTTTGTCCCTGTTTTCTGCTGCCCATCCCAGCCTGAGGCCTTGCTCACTGAATAGAGGGAAAGGCACAGAGTGGTGGGTAAAGGACATTGCAGATAAGATTTCAAAAATACCATCTGGCTACACTTGGTCATGGGTTTTAAGAGCATGATATACACAGTGGTATCAAAAGTGGCTGAGGAATAAAGAAGATTTGATAGAGAAGGCGAAACATCCCTAGGGTGTCTACCAGTCTGGCCATTTTTTCCACTTTGGAGTGGGTTCCTGCCAATCACCACAAACTCCATTGTCACTGCTGAGTCAGTTCCTTGTGATCTTTACAAAGCCCCCAGTCAGGAGGAGCCTGTAAAAAGAGCTAAAACAACTACCATTAATTGAGCAATTACTATGTGCCAGGCATTGTGCTATGTGCTTCCTAAGCATCCTCTCATTTAATGCTCACAACTTCATGAGACAGATACTGTATGCTCCCCATTTTATTATGAGAATCTGAGGCACAGAGAGGATAATTAATTAGCCTGAAGTTACGCCACATGTAAGTTTTAGAGGTAGGGTTCAGACAGGCATCAGTAGTTTTAGAAGGGGCTCAATTTCTTCTCATCTCCTCCCTCTCCAGTGGGTGTTCCAGAAGGGTCTCCTTCTGCCCAGTGTATCCTGAAGGAAAGAGGAGGGACTGCCTTGACCCAGCAGGGAGAATGGGGTTACCTTGCACTGGAGGCCTACAGTACCCTTTCCAGCATCTCTCCGGTTTATCTGAAAAATACTATTTGGGTTTTGTCTGGGGCCCTGGAAACTATGTTGGAAATAGAGGAACTTTAGGAAGCCAGCAATTGTCTTTGTGCTATGAGTGACTCAGTCCCCTGGCCTCTGAGCCAGGGGTTTTAATACGAACACAACACTTGCTTCCTGAGATGCTGGCAGGCCATCGGGCACTGATGTATTGTGGGGAAATCCAAGGAATCTTAACTGTGAACCCGGCTTTCCTCGACATGGTGGAGAACTGTCAGAGTGGAGGGAATATAGAAAATACCTAGTTTAAAGGTTTTAGAACATTTTTTTTTAAAGCTATGAAGCCTTTCTCGAAATAAAATGATGACATGCCCTCTAGGTTATACTGTTTCTGTTGCAAACTACGCATGGAATGCAAACCTATGACACCCTGGTCATCATTCTGGGAAATTCCCTAGACCAGGGGTGGCTTGCATTGGCTGTGGCTCCCAGATGAACTTTATTTGGATGGCCTGGAGTTTGTTTTTACATCCTTGCAGATCACCATGGTTCCTACCACTTCCTTTTGCCTTACCCCTGGCCAGCTTCTCTCCTGCACTGCTAGGCACTTTAAAGCCTTGGAGTTGTGAGCCCCACCTGGAAGCCAGGCAGATGAATGCAGAGCCGCAGTGACTGAAGTAGGGTAGGGCCTGGAGTGCCACCCCTTGTGACCCCATCTCACCCCGGGGCAGCTTCCAGGGCCCCTTCTGCCCCATCTCATCCACTTTCCCATCTTGACAGATGCAGCCCTGTGGCTCAGGGTCTCTGATGCTAGCCACACCAGGACAAGCAGGAAACACTGGAGAAGTTCCAGTTTCAGATCAGGAACACTTGCCCAAGGGCAGGCCAAAATGAGTGCTAGACAATACGAGTCAGGGAATTCCTGAAGCTGTTGCAAGCACCCTCCATTCTTCCAGAGAAGAGGTCTACTGGAGGCCCCTTTCTGGTGTCCAAAGTGCTCCTCCCTTGCTCAAAGTCCTACAGGACTCCCCACTGACGGCCTCCGCAGTCATCACTCACTAGAAGCTCATCGGAAGTGATCACACCAAGTGACAGGAACCTCCTCACAGAAAAGTGACCTGCTAGTCAGTGCTCCCTTCCCCAGGGCTGTGAGGATGGCCCAACCACCATTCCAACTCCCTCCCTTCCCCTTGCTCCTCTCTCTCTCTGTTCATTCCCTCTCCTCCCTTCTTTCTCTTTCTGCCTTCCTGTCTTCTTTCTCCTCTGTCATACTGCAATTCTTACTAACATCTGGTTCTTCCTTGGGAGAGACAAGCAGTTCCTCGCCTGCCATTCACTTTTTGTGAGGCCTCAGGCAGGACACTCCCCATCTCTGGGCTCTTGTTTTCCCATTTACAAAGTTCAAGAGTTACATTCTATCATTTCTGCTTCCTTTCAGTTATAATATTCTATGCGTATTAAACACAGTTCACAACGTGACAGACTTTCAGGGGCCAGGCAGGTAATGTAAATGGAAAAACCGACCCAAAGGGACCAATCTGGAGAGTCTAGGCCACCTCAAGGGGAAAAAGTTACTGGGCATCAGGGGATTATGGCCATGCACAAATAGGTCAAGGTCCCAAGGAGGCCTATCTGTGGGGGCTGGATCCTGCAAGTGGGTCACCAATTTGGGGTCTCTGCATCCAGACAGATAGATGACCACAAAGTCACTTTCAATCATCATCTGAGGGAAGTCACATGCTCACCACATGCCTGTAGGATCTGGAAGAACAGAATATTCTGAAATGAGGTCTTGCAGAGCCCCTGGGTGGATGGGGGTGCATCACAGAAGCATGACACTCTCAAGGTCTCAGTGATATTACTTAAGGGCAGGCAGTGGTTTTCAAACTTTTTTTCTATGACCCACTGGATGAAATTAACTTAGCATAATGACTTGGTACACAAATATGTAAAACAAAAGTTTCATAGTCAAAACTTTAGTATAATCAAAATTTTGTAGTGCACATGATACGTACTGATCTTTTCTTTTCCTATTCCATTCTGTTTCATTATTTTATGCCATTTTATTAAAGAATGTTATTTGCACCCCCATACATCAACTTCAGGATCTGGCAATGGGCTGTACCACATGATTTAAAATATACTTCTCTAGGGTATATAAAAGATCACAAGTCAAAGAATGATAAAGATTCTTCTAATTTTATCGTATCCAAAGTGGTAACCATCAGTCATCTGTGATTATTTAAATTAAAATTAATTAAAATTAAAAATTCAGTCCCCCAGTCCAACTAGCCAATTTCAAGTACTCAGTAGCCACATGTGGTTAGTGGCTGCTTTAGTGGACAATGCAGAAATAGTGTTTTCCTTCTCACAGAGTGTTCTATTGGACATCTAGTCTATGCCAAACTTCACCATTTTGCTAATGAGGGAACTGAGGCACAAGGCCCTTCAAAGGGATGTATTTGAGATTGGGGAGGCGTGGGCTGGAGCCAAACTGATGAAGCCTCAAGGATGCCTGTCAGTGGTCACAACAGCAGTCAGGATAAGATGTAGATGTGGGCCTTGCAGATTGGTCCTCACTACAGGACTCTCCACTCCAAGCCCACATTCTGCATTCCACACGCAAGCTGTCAGACCCTAACCTTAACCTTCACAAAAAGGAGAAGCCAATTTCAATGTTCTACTGAACATTTATGGGAAAACTTATGTTGGCTGGAGAGCAAATAGCGTATAGAACCTGTCAGATCGGGGTTCAAGTTCAGGCTCTGCCTCTCACAGTCTGTGTAAATGTAAGCAAGGTGCTTTGTGTCACTGAGCCTTAGTTTCTCCATCTGTAAAGTGGGGACAGTAGTATTTTACCTTTCAAGATTTTTGAAAGAATAAGATGTAATATACATAAAGCACTTATCACATTGTTTGGCATATGGTAAGTGCTAAGCAAAAGCTTGCTATGATAATAGTAATACTACTAATAAAATGAAGTTAAACACTATGGAGATGTACAGATAAAGTAAACACACTTTCTACCCCAAGTGAAGTTCCAGGCTAGGGTAGGGGGAATTGCTTTTTTATTGCATCTAATGCTAAGTTCACTACTAGTAGGCATTCAATTTACATTTTTCAAACAAATGACTGACTAAATTATATCCATATGTAGCTATAATCTAAGGCAGAACTTGGCAAAAGAACCAGAGAGGACAATACGTTAAGTGAAATGATTTTTATGACTTATTCCTGATTAGAAAGGGGAGGAGAAAGAAAGAAAAACTGGGGCAAGCACCATGGAGAAATGGCATTTTAATTTTTTTATTAGGTTGTTCATACATGATACATAAGACTAAGAAGTCAAGACACAATAAGTAACCAAGAAAAATACAGAAGAAAAAGACCAAAAGATAGTATGAGGAAAGATAAGGAGTATTTTGAGACATCCTTTGAGAGAAGAAGATTTAAAGATCCTTCCCCCAAATCAAGGGACAAAGATTCCATTTTTTTCTTCAGGAAACAAAGCATCATTCAAAGCTTCAAATTGAATTTGTATAGTCTGGGGAAAATATTTAATCTCTGTGAGTATAAGCAAGGAGTTCTCAGTTATGGTTTGGCCCATGTATAATGCCCTGCAAACAGTTTTTTTTCACCCATAAATGTAGTGGACATCTGTTGTTTTGCCTGCTCAGCATCTGCTCTCTGCTTCGTCTGGCAATAGAAACTCTTTCCTGTAGGGAAGCCATTCCATGGGGTTTGGGTGGGGCCTGGCCCAGCATGAGGTGGGCAAGTAGTGGCTGGGCCAATTAGAACAGCCCAATCCTCTTTTCATATATTGGCAGGCATATGACCTAATTCTCTCTGAGGCTTTTCTGCAAGAACTTTTAGAAAAGCCACTTGGTTGCTAAGCCAAGACGAGGTAGTCTGGGGCTCCTTTGCCACCTTGCTCCACATGTTGAGAGAACCTATTAGTGATGGGGAGAGAGAGAGAGAGAGAGAGAAAGGGGGGGGATGGGGAGAGAGAGAGAGAGAACAGAACCCTAAATGCATGCATCATTTAAGTCTGTGGATCCTCTGGATCTGAAGCCACTGTGCTTCCCAATATACACACCAATATAGTACTCTGGAGGGTGGGAGGAGGGATCAGGAAAGACAACTAATGAGTATTAGGTTTAGTACCTGGATGAGGAAATAATCTTTACAACAAACCCCTAAGACACTAGTTTACTTATATAACAAACCTGCACAAGTACCCCTGAACTTAAAATAAAAGTTAAAAAAAGAGATAGGAGCTAGTTTGAGTTGGGATTTTCCACTTGGAATGAACTAATTTATGTCCTAATTACTCATGATTTTCCATCAAAATCACAATCTTACATCAATTTAAATTAAACAAACAGTTCAGGCCCACTTCACGCTTATACACTCCTGTATCTAACATAAGCAAGAGCATCTTGCTGGAGATATGATTAAGCAGGTGAACATGGCCCCTCCCTCATGTGGCTCATTCTCCAGTGGGGGAATGGTGGAGAGGAAGAGGAGGATTGTGGTAGACACAGTTGCTTCTAAGCAGCCACTCCTGTGAACAGAATCACTCTCTCCTGGAGGACCTATGTTTGTTTACTCTCCCCTGAGCAGCCATGTCTTTTGGAAAATGCTGTGACCTTTCCTGACTTGGGGAGGGAATCTTGATTGGTGAAAACTAATCCTAGTAATCTTGTTCCTTTGCCAGTGATTTGATTTAGACATGTGAAATACTCCTGGCCAATGAGGCACCAGGCAGGTCCCCTGGAGTGGGAGAGGGTCTTGGGAAGGTTTTCTTGGATAGAGGTTGTTATTCACATGTAACGCTGGAACTGCAGCCCTGGAATTCATGATGGACTCTGAGGGGAGAGCCCCTTAAGATGGAAGGAACTGGGGTCTTGATGAGCCTCTGAAGTAACCTACCTTGGAAGTGGCCCTCTGGGTTTCCTGTTATGTTAAATAAACGTTATCTAGATTGTTCAACCCAGTTTTAGCTGGGCGCTGTTGCTTGCTGCTGCAAGCATTCTAGCATCTAAGCAGTTGAGAAAACTGACTGGAGCAGCCCTAGATAAGAACAAATTAGCCAAGTAGAGTCAGGGTGAGACGGGGGGCGGGGAGGGGTCCTACGCAAAGTCAGTGGTGGGAAGGAACTGGAACAGATTCCTTCAAGGTGCTTTTCACATGAGTGTTTCTCAAAGTGGTCAGCTGATCACCTGCTTTAGAATCCCCAGGGTGGGGAGTAGGACTATTAAAATACAAATTCCTGGTCCCCATACCAGACTTACTGAATTGGGCTTTGCATTCTAAACAAGCTCCTCTGGAGATTCTTTTTCTCACTAAAGGTCGAGAAACCTTGGGCTAGGGACTAGAAAGAAGATCTACAAACTCTTCAGCACTGAGAGGAGAATTTTAGAAATCTTGATATCTGATACTAATGTGTATCAAAAGCGCTGTCACCATATAATGTGCCAATATCCTTCGAATATTACAAAGTATATTTTCTCTGATGTGTTTGCCAACTTTCACAAATGTTTAAAAAAGTCAACTGGCATTGAAAAAATGTCCCAATACAGCTAGATTAAACACACACTTAATGCACTCAGCCCTGGCAGATGGTTTTTCTTTTCTAAAGTTGTTCCTTTTAGGAAGAGCTGTTTTTGGTCTGTTATTAAAGCCATCTCCCATCAGGCAGAGATGAACAACACAGGTGGCTATGCTGGCAGAGAGATGGGCAGATGGGCAAAGGTGTTTTTCCTCACTCTGTCATGTCTTCTGAGCCCTGTCCCTTCATATTTCAGAGCCAGCATGTGATGGTGTCACTTGTGCAAACCAAAGTCAGTCCTTCAACATGACAAACTGAAATTCATCCTTGGCCCCTCATATTCCCCTTCCTGGCCTACCCATTACCAAGCCATATAGACCAATCCGTTACAGAGGTCTTGAATTCAGCCTACTCTCTTCATCTCTTCCAGCCGTAGCCCAGCAGCAGGCGTCTTTCACCTGGACCACCACAGTAGCCTTCCTACCACACCTCTTTTCTAGATCACCAGTTCTCAACTGGGGACAATTTCCTGACCCCTATCTCTCGCTCAGCAGTCATCTGACAATGCCTGAGGACATTTTTGGTTGTTACAACTGTTGTGTGTGTGTATGTGTGTGTGTGCTATAGGCATCTAGTGGGTAGAGGCTGGGGATCCTGCTAAACATTCTACAATGCACAAGACTATTCTTCCTTCTCCCCTCAACACAGAATTATCTAGTCTAAAAGTCACAGTGCTAAGTTGAGAAATCCTACTTTCAATGAATTCCCTCCATCCCACAGATCTCAGGTCAAAGGACCTTCATTAACTTCCCTCGGGAATATAACCCCTACTTTCATTGGTTCCCATAGTCCTGGGTACTCTCTCTTGATTGCATTGCATAAAGCATGTACTTGTATAATTAGTTGTGATTATTTGCTTAATGTCTGTTTCCTCCATTGAGTTCTAAACTTGATGAGATTAGGGATGGTATCTCTTGAGCTTATCTCTCTAGTCCTAATTCTGAGCAGAATACCTAGCACACTGCGGTTTACAAGAAACATCTTAAAAATAATTTACTTTGTACAATTCATGTGCAATTAAGAAACACAATGATTAGTATAGCTCTTGTCTATAAGAAAATGACATCCTTGTTGGAACCATCTGAAAAATCTGTACTACAAGATGAGAAGAGAAGCGTCTTGTAGTGTAAGAAAAGGAGAGTCAGGAGACGGCAATGTTAGCAGTTCTGAAACTTTTTGGTGTCAGCACTCCTCTACACTCAAGTTTTACTGCAAAGTCTAAAGAGGTTTTGTTTAGATGGGTTACATCTGTAAGTATTTATCGCATTAGAAATCATATCAGATATTTTTTAAAAACAAAAATACACAAGCACAGATTCCAATAGCCATCAGAGTGATGACCTCATCACACATCACCTCTAAAATAACTCAACTGTAGTAAAACAATGAGAATGAAAAAGGCAAATAACTTCTTAGAATTATTATGCAAATAATATTATCTTGTGGACTCCTCAAGGTATCTCAGGGACTTTCAGGGATCACTGAAACATCTTCAAAAGCTATTGTATTCCAGAAATCCTGATGGTATAGACATAACATCTTGAAGAGGAATCAGGGTAAGCTGCTTGGAAATGCTCCATCTCAACTGGCTCTTGAAATATGGGTGTTGTCAGGACACTCCACATAGACATACACCTAGTCTGCTGGCCTACTGAATGGCTCCATAGCTAGAGTAGGCGAACTATGGCTCAGGGTCAATTCTGTCCCACTAACTGTCTTTGTAAATAAAGTTTTATTGGAACACAGTCATGCTTACACATGTACATATTATATATGGTTGCTTTCATGCTACAATAGTGGAATTGAATAGTTGCAACAGAGACCACATGACTGAAAAGTCTAAGATATTCACCATGTGTTTCTTTACAGAGAAAGTTTGCCAACTTTTGTTCTTTAGAATGTTTGCAAAGGCAAAGAGTTCAGTAAAAACTAAACGATGTCAAATGACTTTTTAAATGTACTCCTTGTCTCTAAATTAGACTGGGGGTTAGTGAGTGAGGAAGAAAGGTGGGAAAGGACATACTTCCATCAGGTGGGGTAAAAAGGTCACTAGCTTGGTGAGCCACACTGAGACTTCTAATTCTCTAACGTACTGGGAGACTTGGCGCAAGTCCCATACTGGAATGCTGAAGAGGATGGAACATACAGGGGAAAGTTTCCCAATAGCCAGAGCTGCCCAGGGATGAAATAACTGCTTCACTAGGTAGTGAGCTTCCTGCATGTGGGAAGCTGGCAGAGGCTGCATGATCACCATGCCAAGACAGATGGGAATCAGACCTTTGGGAATCAGATGCATAACTGTATTAAGTCAGGGAGCACTGACAAAGTGCTCAAGGGTAGGTCATGCAAGTGAGTGATATCAGTTGGGGTAAGACAAAGGGAGTGGGAGATTGTGGCTGAACAGGCACGGCCCCTACTTGGTTCCTACTGATTCCTGCCAGGTGGGGACATGGGGTCAGTGAAACCAGAAACATGGATTTTAAAGTAAAACTCTCAGTTTTTATATCTTGGCTCAAATATTTAAAAAATAAAAAGAATACTATGTGAGCCAACTAAAACACATTTATGAATCATTTTCTCACCCAGGCCATGAGGATAAGATAAACTTTGGTGCCACTGCCAGCTTAAATATGCTTAGATTCTAAGAAAATAAAAGCAACCCTTTAAGAGGTCTTTGATTTTCAAAGTATCTTAACATTGTACCTCATATTTTTGTTATTCAATAGTCAGGACGAGCACTTGGGACTTGGGACTCCAAGCCTAGTGTTCACATGACGGCTGCCGATGCCGCCACACCAGAAGAAAGATCTGCACTTAGAGGAATGGGTGGGATGGAATGAAATAAATATGAGCAGTGAAGGGAGGAGAATTAATCAGAATGAGTGAGCAGGGAGAAAGGTCTTTCCAGAAGGTGTGGTAGACATGACTAGGGCAGCATACACACAGAAGAAAATCCATTTGGAACCACATGCGTGATACCAAGTGAGCAGCTACTCCAGGCAGACCTTCTTTTGACTTCAAAGGTTTAGGAGCCAATAGATACCTGTTTCACTTGAGCTAGTTTGAACTGGGTTTTGGTTACTTGTACTCTAAGAGTTCTTACTAATACAAAGTCTTAAGGAGGAGATGAAAGGTTTGCACTACTATTGTGTAAGAACAACCAAAAAAAATACATAAATGAATAGCCATGGTTGTGTTCCAGTAAAACTTTATATACAAAGATAGGTAGTGTGTCAGAATTGATCCTTGAGCCATAGTTTATCCACTCTTCCTACAGAATCATTCAATGGGCTAGGGAAGTGTGTGTCTATGCAGGGGTGCCCTGATGCTACCTATATCACAAAGCCTGCTCAGAGGTTATCTGCTTGGGTTATTAGACTAGATGACCTTGAAGGCCTCTTCCCCTGTGAGATTCAAGGATGTTTTGAATTGATTTTGTCTTAAGTATAGAGAGGTAGAATCTCTATCTTCAATTCAAGCTCTGTTCAGAAACTATGTTTGGAATGAAATGTGTCCTCCAACAAAAAGCCTCCAACCATAATTACCAGTTCTACAACTGAGCATATGTTGATGGAAGCCTCGATTCACAGTGAGCCAGTTAAAATGCAACGAAGGGACAGCTAGCAGATCTTTCAAGTTAGAGTCCAGGCTGTTAATTACTTTTGTAAAAGGAATACATAAACATACAGATGGCAATTACAGTAAATATGATCATCTACATATAAATATAAAAATCCTACCCACTCCTCAAGGCCTATCTCATATGCAACATACTTCTAGAAATATTTCCTGCTTCTCCCCTTCTCTCCCTCCAAATATGAGCTTTCTTTAAAATAATCTCATAGCATGTGCTTCTTATGGCTAAGCAGTGGTTCTCAAACTGATGCATTCTCAATTCTGATGCACTCTCAAATGAGCATGCATCAGAATCCTCGGATGTCTTGTTAAAACACATGACCCAGGGTTTTTGACTAGGGAGGTCCAGGGTAAGGACTGAAACTGTGCATTTCTATCAAGTTCCTAGATGATGTTAATCCTGTGGATCTGGAGACTACATTTTGAGAACCACTGACCTACAGCTCATTTTACCTATACGATACTTACTTTTGCATTTATTTTATTTCTCTATCAGACTGCAAATTACTTGATGAGCGATGCTACTCAGGTCTCTGTACTCTGGAGCATTCTTGTGGGCACTCAACAAACATTTGGACACACTCATGGGGTGTGCTGAAGAGTTAAGTTTTTGGTCAGCATAAACTTGACAGCTGTTTCCTACAACAGGTATTTCTTGAGCCCACAAGGAAGGCAAATGCAACAGACTTGTTCCCACGAAACAACCAGCACAGGAAATTTCTGTGGCTAAACCACGCTGTAATGGAAGTTACAACACAGTCAAGCTCACCTTTCCGGTGGAAGAATAAAACCCAAATGAAACCTGTCAAATGGTTATGCAACTTTTACTACATACAATGTGGTTACTGTGATTACTGGGGTGGGCAATAAAAAGTAATAGAAATACTAAAGACTATCTAAATACCCTTTATAGGAAATCCAAGAAAAAAAGTATGTTGGAAATACAAAACTTTGACTTGTTGTGTGGCCAAACATGAAGGGCTCACCTGGGGAAAGACCACCCATCTTCCCTAAGAGCAGCAACAAAGGAAGCAGAGACACCTCCAGACAGTGACGGCTAAGCACTGACTTGAAATTAGGGCAGAGGAAATGTAAGGAGGGACTCTGTGATGGGCTGAATTGTGTCCTCCTGCCCCTCTCTCTCTCACCTCCCCCAAATTCACATGATGAAATCCTCACCCTCAGTATCTCCGAATATGATTGCATTTGGCAATAGTGTTTTAGAAGAGAAAATCAAGTTAAACTGAGGTCATTAGGGCAGGCTCCAATCCAACATGACTGGTGTCCTTATAAGAGGAGATGGGACACAGGCACGCACAGAGGGAAGGCCATGGGAACTCACAGGGGGAAGATGCCCATCTACAAGCCAAGGAGAGAGGCCTCAGAAGAAACCAACCTTGCCCACACCTTGATCTTGGACTTCTAGACGTCAGAACTGTGAGAAAATAAATTCTTATTGTTTAAGCCACCCTGGTGTGGTATTCTGTTATGGCAGCCCTAGCTAACTAAGATAGACTGTAAATCATTATTTTAAATAGCATAAAGAATATAAAAGCTGTCAGGGAATCAGGACCATGCAATGGCCGAGGAGTAGAAGGGGCCCTGCCCTATCTACCTAAGTCCTAGCCCCATCATCTGCTGCTTGGAGGATCCCAGTAAGTTCTAAGGAGCGGTCTCCTTTCCTCACTCATTCTGCACACAGTAGCCAGCGGGGTGTATTCAAAAGATAACTCCGATGATGCTTAATCCAGACTTACCACCTCGGTGGCAATTTAATACCATTCAACGACTTCACTCCACTCTTGGGATCAAGCCAGACTCCTTGCCATGGTCCAGAAGACCCTGTGTGATCTGGCCCCCATTGGCCTGCCCAGCCTGTCCCAGACCCTGCTCTTCTCTGGCAAGATAAATTAGCCTCACTGGTCTCCTTTCTTTTCCCTCCAATGCATCCTGCTCCCTCTCCACACAGGGAGGCTCCCTCTCCACACTGTGAGATTCCCACTCCAAAACAGACATGCCAGAAATGCTTCCTGTTCAGCTGGGTTACATGTCCTAGAAAACACATTTCGAAGCAGGTGGCTTTCAGCAGGGAAAGTCCTGCCTCCTCATGCCCCACTGCCCTGGTCAGGTTAGCCATCAGGAGAAACTGTCTAAGCAGCAGCTGAAAAGTGTCAAGAACATCAAGTGATGAGACTAGTAAAAAATAAGGCCTGGGGAAGGGCACGCTGGATTTTCTTCCCTATCTAGACACTGATGAATCCTGGTGACAGCACTATTCATCTGGGAGTTGTAAAAGGAACTGAAAGGTGAAATTGTGGGCCTGTCAGCCAAAATGAGTCACCTGCTCTGATGGGCATAATGAAAGGTTTCTTTCTTTCTGGTCTGGATGGCTCACGCCCTTCCAACACAAAGAGAAGCAGAGCCTCTATCTTATGGTCACTATTCAGTGTCTCTTTTGATCATCATTTTATTGTAGAGACTATACTTTTGGAACGAGATGCTGAAACACATGAAGGGATGCATAGCCTAACAGTGAGATGAAGCATTTTGAAATTAGAACAATTGTATATAAGGACACTAGACCCACAATGAGCTGTCTTTTTACCTTGCCCATTTACCTCTAACCCAAATAAATCTGTGTTTTCCTTGTGCTCAATTTCTGTGTCAAGTTGTATTAAATTTTAATGATGGAAAGAAACACAGCCAGCAACCAAAAGTAATAAAAAAGCAATTCAAATCTTTTCTGGCTTCACTCTCAAAGAACAGCCAAGGGAGGAAGGCATCTGTTTAATAACTAGCAAAACAGAGGCTAACTCATACGTTTTCTCACTCATTGCCTCATTTGATCATCACCAGCCACGAATCAGGTGAGGCAGGGATCACTCCGCCTATTTTATAGATGAGCAAACTGAGGCTTGGGGATTTGGGGAATGTGCCCAAACTTCAACACAGGCCTCCTGACTCTTAGTTCAGCAAGCTTTCTTTTCTCCACAGGTACACACACACACACACACACACACACACACACTCTAGACCTCTTTCTACCATTCTGTGCCCTAAAATTTTGGCTTTTTTCCTTGGTACTAATGGCAGAAAAATGATTATAACAATGTAAATTCAAGAAACCCCAAGAGATTCATTAACGTTTGATTCTCAAACCCCAGCTAAGTGTTGCATTCAAACAGGAAAGGAAAAAATATCAAACGAACACACAAGGATTTTCACTTGCTCAGCCTCTCTAAGCCAGATTAATGCCTCAGAAAGAAGTACTACCAGAATATCCCTCTTCTAACCAAAGAGGCACTCTGTCCCCAGTCGACTCCAGGAATCCTGGTACAATAATTAATGTGTGGGCCAGAGGCCCAAACTCACTGGCACAGGGCAGATTTTCAGAAGAGAAACAGAGAAGCCCCAAATCCTACTCACATAAAGGGCTTATTGACATTATCTGTTGAAAAGAATACAGATTTCAAGAGAGACAGCCAGGCAGACAGAAAGCAAAATTTTGCCCATGAAGGAAGTCTTTCCCAAAGCATTCTCTAAGTGTGTACCCTCAAGTGGACTTTGCTATTGGCTAAGGAGCATTTCCCATATCACTGATGTCACAGATCCAATATAATACAGGTCAGCAAACACTTTCCACTGTAAACAGAAGGTTTCAGAGGGCTCCTGCAGGCAGATGAGCTGTGGGTGATGCCCAGGCGCCCTAGGCTAGACGGCAGGCTCTGGACCTGGGGCTAACTCAAAGGACAGAAACGGCCTCGGTGAGGGCAGCCACATTCACATCCAGAAAACCCAAGAAACAAGGTGGTCTAATTACTGGGGAGAGGGAGGGGATTAGGGTGAAGAAGCCCCATGGCTGGCCAAGAGATGGGAAAGGAGGTGAATAAGATGATATGAATACAGGCATTCATTGCACTTGCTCTTGGGGCACTACTGGGCTTGGGATGAGGAGGGCCTTGGCAATGGAGGACAATTCCCGCATGTAGACAGTTAGCCTGTGTGTGTTTCAGATTCTTCACAGCCTGGAGGTACACACAGAACCCCCAGCTTACGGCCCAACAGAGGGACCATCAAGTGTAGCCATAAGTAGAAAGTGTCTCTGTCTTCCAAAGCACAGGATGTCCTAAACCTTCCCTGAGTCCCTTGACATAAAAAGTTTTTCCTGAGTGAGCACACTACAATGACACCAGCTTTAATCTGGGGTCATTTTTTGGCACCCACCACACCCTAGGGAAGACCTGGCTCCAAGCAGAAAGGTTACAAAGTTTATACACCAAAGTTCATGTTTGTTGGTACAATTATTTATTCGTCAGTATTTACTGGGTAATTTCTTTCTTTCTTAATTTTTTTTTTTTGATGGCATCTCACTCACTCTGTTGCCCAGGCTAGAGTAAAGAAGTGCAGTCTTGGCTCACTGCAACCTCCACCTCCCTGGTTCAAGTGATTCTCCTGCCTCAGCCTCCTGAGTAGCTGGGATTACAGGTGTGCACCAATATGCCAGGCTAATTTTTTTTTTGTTTTGTAGAGATGGTGTTTCACCATGTTGGCCAGGGCTCGTCTCGAACTCCTGACCTCAAACGATCCACCAGCGTTGGCCTCCCAAAGTGCTGAGATTACAAGTGTGAGCCACCGTTCCTGGCCTTACTGGGTAATTTCTATGTGCCAAGAACTGGGGACACTCTAGTGAATAAAACAGCCATGTTTGCTATGCTTTGGGAGTTTATGATTCTGTGGGAAGGATCTGTGACAAGTAAACAAACAGATATTTACAAAGTGTGACAAATAGAATGAAGGAAATAAATAAGGGGTGGGGACAGGTAATCTGAAGGTAAAATATTTCAGCGGAGACTACAAGAATGGGAGGGGGCTGTCTGTGGAAGACCAGGGAGAAGTACAGTTGAGGTGGAGGAACAGCAGGTGCAAGGAAGAGTCCAGAGGCTGGAAAGCACATGGTGAGTTCAGGGAGGTCAGTGCCGCGGAACATCAGGGCCAAGGAGAGACTTGCACAAAATAAGTTGTAGAGGAGGATCTTGAACCATACAATACTTAAAGATTTACCAAATGTTTTTACAGGTGTTATTATAGTTGAAGTCATCCATATATATATATACGTATATAAAATAACAGGTGTTATTATACTTGGTTACTTTGAGGTAAGCAAGGGTGGTAGGAGGGACCCATAGAACCTGTAAGGATACTGGCCTCAGAGGTCACAGAGTTAGTAGGAGAGCTGAGATCTGAAGTTAGTTCTTCTGTTTCCAAGCCTAGGACTCTATTTAAGGGGATATGGACATATACACATACTCTGTTTAAGGGGATACACACATATACGTTTAAATTGGGCATGATTTGCAATTAATGAAACATATAGATTTTAAATACGATGAGTTTTGACAAATGTATAGCCCACAACAGTTTAATTAAGATAAGGTACATTTCTATCACTCTAGATAATTTGCTGCAACCTTTTGCAATCAATCACCCCTCCCCCAATCAAAGGCAAACTCTGTTATGATTTCTGTCCACACAGATTAGTTTTGCCTGTTCTTGAACTCTGTATAAATGGAATCATATAGTATGCCCTCATTTATGCCTAGTTTCTTTTACTTAGCATGTCTCTGAGATTCATTCATGTTTTGGCATGTATCGATAGTTTGTGCCTTTTTATTGCTGAATACTATACCACTGTGTAAATATAACCACAAATTGTTTATCCATTTGTCTATATATGAACATTTGGGTTGTTTCCAGCTTTGGGTTATTATGAATTAAGCTGCCAGGAACATTCTTGCATGAATCTTTTTGCAGACTTATGTTTTCATCACTCACAGGGAAATATCTAGGAGAGGCATTGCTGGATCATAGGTAGGTGTATGTTGAATTTTTATAGAACTGTATCAGTTTTCCAAAGCTGTTGTGCCGTTTTACATTCTCACTAGAAATTAGCCATTTGGGAGGCTGTAAAAAGGTGGTTTAATTTGCATTTAACGTGACTAATGATGTTAAGCTCCTTTTTATGTGCTTATTAACCATTTGTACATGTGATGCGTCTGTTAGAATTCTTGCCCATTTTTACTAATTTTAGTGTTCTAGGAAGTCATTGCCTCCCTTCAGGCTGCGAGATATTCTCCTACATTTTCTTCTAGAAGCTGTATAACTTTAGCTTTTGGTTTATTTAGGTCTGCGATCTATCCTGGATTAATTTTGGTGTATTGGTGTTGATATTCTAGTGATGATTGACTAGACTTGTCAAGTATAAGGACTCCTTATTTTTACTTTTTATTGTGGCATAACTTGTATAGAGTCGAGTATATAAATCTTAAATATACAGCTCAAAATGTTTTACGTATATATACATCCATGCCACCACATTTAGATTGTTTGAGGATTCCTTTTTAACATAAAAAAATTTGTTAGCCTCTGTATATTAGTATTACGTTTAAGTAATACTTACATGGTAGCTTTTTGCTCCAACACATGTGTCTGACAGGTATTATGCATTTGAATTAGGAGCACACATGGATTTATAAGCTCCAGCAATAATTCCATGGCTCTGCGGTGGTCTTTGGCTTGCAGCTGGGGAACAAATACATTATACTCCACTGACACATGATTTCTATCCTCAAGGAGCTCAAAATCTAAAAGAGGGCACTAAGAAATGCACATGAATAAATTATGTTGACTCACAGCAAATGACCTGTAATCATAAGAATGTTTTAAACTAAGGGCCAAGGACTTCAGAAGAAGGAATAAAATCACTTCAGGAGTGAGTGAGAGGTAGCAGGATGGAAGAGTATTTAAGCCTAAAGATGGCTGGGCTGTTGATAAACAGGGGTTGTTATAAGGGCAACTGCCAACTGGAAATAAATAATGGTTTTTAAAAAGTGCCATCGTTGGTACCCTTTCAGTTGTACTTTACAGAAACCCAGTGGAATCCAGTTTCAGCAAAAAGAGAATTTGTTGGTTCTTACAACTGGAAAGTCTGGGGTCTGGGGTGGCTTTGGCTTCAGGTATGGCTGGGTTAGGGGCTTTCCTATATGGCCAGAGCTAAGACTTTATTTTGTAGATGGCTTCTTCATATTCAACGATCATGGCCACTGGTATTCCCACACTCTTTTCTCCTTAGCTCAGCAACCTCAATGGAATAAATACTTCTTCTTCCGAATATCTCCCTATTCAATTCCAGAGAATACTCTGATTGGTCTATCATCTTGGGTTTAATTTCCCCTGATGAGCAAATCCTTGTGGCCAAGGTGGATGGGAAACTCTGATTGGTTGGCATAAGTCATACGTCATTCTCAAGGGCAGGGGGTGGGGGGCAGAACACCAGGGTGACAGTCCATTACTATGACAAGGAGATGGAGGAAACTTCTTATAAAGAATCAGAAGGAGGAAGGATAAAACATGCTGGTCACAAACACCGTGTCTATCATATTAGGCTACAAGGCATGTGGGCTGTGAGTAGGAAATGTGAATGGGGAGCAAAAGGGGAGGATTTGCTCCGGATACTGACATGCTGGCATAGAATATTGTCTTGTATGTTCCTTCCCAAATGCGAAAATCTCTGGTCTGTATCATTCTCTGCAGCGGAAGAACTGTTTACTCTGCAGATCCCAGGGCAGCCTGCACAGCTTGGCATTTAATGGCCACTTGAGAAGACTCATATGATACCAGAGTGTGAATTATGGGATGTACTGACTATGAAGGCAACACAAAGAATGGAAAGCTTTCTGGTCCTTTCTGTGTCTATTCCCAATGACCTTCTCTATCATATTTGAATTAACACCCCCTGTGATTACAAAGTTGAACAAAATTAGAAGGATTGGACATTTCTTTGTTATCATTTTGGACTAGAATCTCAAAGTTGCAAAAGACCTTCGCAGTCATCTAGTATAGGGGTCAGCAAACTGGCCCATGGGTCAAATCACCCTCCACCTTTATTCTTGTAAATAAATTTTGATCGGTACACAGCGCTACCCATTTACACATTGCCCGTGGCTGCTTTCATGCCACAGAGACTGTGTGGCTTGCAAAGCCCTTTACAGGAAATGTTTGCCAGTCCCTGGACTAATGTGGCATGTTCCCTGCTTAATCAGAATTGCCCTCTCCAACATTCATTTCACACCTGACTCATGCCAAGAACCAAAAGAGATAATACATGGAAAATGTTTGAAAAGGGTCTTACATGTAATAAAGTGCTCCCTAAATGTTAGCTTAAAAAGTCCTGTGTTACCAATATATATTACTCTTCTTCTTTCCCAGTGGAATGATCAAGCAGCGACTATATCATAACAATACCATGTGTTGGCTATTTTGTATCTTTAAAAGGAGTTTTCCCAATACAGTACATTCAAATATATTTCATTACTTATCATTATTAATTTTTATTATTTTCCACATGCTGGGCACCATGCTAAGCATCTCACATATATTCTCTCACTTAAACTTTACCTATTGTCCCCATCTTGAGAGGAACCTGAAGTTTGGGGGTCTGGTATAAAGCAACTCTCTGAAGGAGGCACAGCTAATAAGGGTCAAGCTAGAATTTGGACCCAGGCAGTCTGATTCTATAGCTCAACTTCTTATCAAATACACAATATAGCCTTCTCAGTTTGGTCAGTAATCTAATTTTCAAAGTACCAGTTTTCACAGCCCCAGAAATTGGAGTATACAGCAAGCCCACCCATGGGTATAGGTGCTGAAATGCAAAGTGGGGCTGCAGAAGCACTGGGAGCTCATTCTCCTTGCATCCCCACTCTCCCTCTCATCCACTCACAACTGCACTGCTGCACCAGGCCTGCACTCTCACTGCCTCCAGGCTCTCTGATGCATCAGGTGTGTGTTGCTGGGAAGATCTTCCTGAATAATGCACAGCTCTGGGCAGGTTATTACTGGGCTCCAAACCTCTCCTGACTCCTCATTGGTTATAGACTGTAACAAATACTGTTTAGTATGGCATCTGACACTCTCAAAGATCTGATCCTCACCAACTCCCAGCCTTTTCTCACTGTCCACCTACCCATATTCTATAGTGTATACAAACTGGACTTCCTAACAGTTTCCAATGAGCTTTCTGTCTTTATTTCGGTTTCCATTCCAGTTCCCAGACAAAGGCCCAGGACTCAGGAGTTGTGCATTAGGGTGTGTGGAATGCCTGCCTTGGAATGAGTAAGCCCATCTGGACTGTTCCTTCTTTTCCTTCAACCCTACCCAACATAGGTTTGTTCCCTGTCCCAAGGACCAGGTTGAATGGAACCTTCTCCAAAAACATTCCCAGGCCTTCCAGAGGAATTTGGCCTGTCTTCTTCTGTACTCTTCCCTTCCCTGTCAGCACCTGCCATGGTTTCCCTCACATCACAGTCATGCATGCTGGTGTCTGCTCTTCCAAGGATGCTCATAGAAGCGGTGTGAGGTCCAGTTCTCTGTCCTGTGCATTGCTGATTCCATGGAGCCAGGAATGCGGAAAGTCACTGTCTCATGGGGTGAAGATTTGTTCTGCTGCCTGAGTGAATGAGTGAATAGTGCTGGGACATCCAACGGCAAGACCAGCCATCCCAATTGGTGGTCTCCATCACAGTAAAAATAGGGAAAGATGGTAAAAAGGAGGAGCAGCGAGGAGGGAAAGGAGTCCTCAGGGTTAGACCAACACAGTTTAAATATCTGCTCCTCTGCTTCCTAGCTCATGTGACTTTATCCAGGCAATTTACCTTTGAACCTCATTTTCTTTTATGTAAAATAAGGATATTAAAATATTCCTCATTAAATGAATCCATCCACATATTCACTCAAGGCACTATCACTTTTCTTAACTTTGAGATTTGGAGCCAACTATCTCTTTTCTGGTCCTCAATTTCTTTCTTTGTAAAATGAGAATCATGTCAGTGTCCTCTTTATAAGACTTTTGTGAAGCATAAGGGGGCTCATTAATGTGGCCAATAAATGCTGTTTTAAGTGATCATCGTTCTGCATCAAACACCATGTTGAGTGTGCAGGACTCAGCAGTGAACAAAACAGATGGGGTTTGTTACACAACCATCGTGTGGCTTATAGTCAAAGGAGGATGACAGAGAGAAAATGAGCTAATGAACAAAATCACTGACTGTGGTAAGCTCTGTGAAGAATAGTGAGAGCAAATATAACATGGGGGATATTCCTTAGACACAGAATTCAAGGAAGGCCCATGTAGGATTGTTGTAAGGATTAAATAAAATAATAAATATAAAATATTTGCACTCATGCTGCAGTTGGAAAAGAGTCTCTTGATTAGGAGGAAGAGAAGGAGGAGAAAACATTAGTCTGAGGCTCAGGAATTTCTGATGGGGACTGGGCTTCTCTTTGTTCCTGAAATGCTGCCTCTCAGGTTCCTTCTCCCTATGTGTAACAGGCCCAGGTTCTGTCTCTGCCAGTTGAAAGGGGGATTTATAGTCACCTGAGGTTCCCACACCATATAATTCTGACATCACAGGCAATTCTCCTTCGAGAACAACTCATGCTGACTGTGAAAATATCTAATTTTATGGTTGCTTCAGACCATCACCAGACAGGCAGGGCTGGGATCCCTGGGCTGTTTCCCCATATCTTGAAATGCAGGAATAGACCTCGGGCTGCCCCTGCTCCTGCATGCTGAGCGTGGCCTGCAGCGGGAAGATTGGCGCTTGATAGAGTGTGCTTCGGGTGCTTAAAATAGATCAACTGTGTCATTAGACTATTGCAAAGCAGTTGCTTCATTGGCCCTGCTGGTCTGGTGAGGGCAAGAGATAACAGTCCATGGAGAAAGACTTGTGCTTTGCACAAAATTAAGCGGATGCGAGGAAGAAGTTTGGGAATAATAGAGGCAGTAGAGAGTAGAATTCTGCTGCATGAGAAGGTGGGGCTGTAGCACAGGCACACAAGCAGCCACCACAGCCCCTGGGAACAGCAGGGCAGCATGTGGAAACTGTAGGTACCCCTTGACTGGCGGGCCACACCCTTAGAGAAAAGGCCTAAGAGATGTTTAGGGGGCCAGGCAAAACCTAATATGAAATCGTTGAGGGACCATCCATACTCTCAGGCAGACACAAAACCAGTATGTGGAGCTGCCTAGTGTCTTCCTGCTGTTCCTTCAACCTCCTCTTCCTAGCATGTTTCAAGTCCTTCTACCATCTGGTCATTCTTTCCCGGGAATATACCTGTTGATTACTGTCCTCCCTCAACATAATGCTTCAAACAGAGCCTCATCAGGATCTGCAGAGCGGGGCTGTCACCTCCTGTCCATATGGCCTGACATCACATTTTTCCAGTCGACCACACTGCTCAGTTGCCTCTTGCTGAACTTGAGACCAGCTCCTGCTCTCCTGACCTCTTCCTCCAATGGCTGCCATGCCTGATGTAGCAGACATTAGAGAGTGATGGCAGTTGAGGAGGGGAAGAGTTTAAGTCATGTTTGGGAGGTAGAAATGACCACATGTGACAACAGATGGAACACAGGAGAGTGGAGGAAAGAGAAGTGTCCCAGAAAACTGCTTTCTAATCACTAACTTATGAATGGGTAGACAGAGGTTCTATCAATCAACTGGGATAAAGAGCTAAGGTAGGCTTTTTGTTTTTATTGTTTAAGAGAGTATGTCTATTAAATTTTAGGTTGAATTTGAAGTGCCTTGGGAATATTCCAGTAGACATCTTGGCAGATGATCACAGAGATGATCCTAGAGCTTAGGAAAGACATTTTTATGTATCTTTATCCTAGGGCTTAGTAGAGAGAGTGGGCTTTTCATGAATGCATTAATTCATCAATTATCTTTTGAGTACCTACTATGTGCCAGACACTGTGCTTTGTTTCCTGTGAATTATTTGCTACCTTGATTTCTTCCAGAGGAATGAGGAAGAATCTGCCCTAGACAGAAGAAAATCCGGTGGCATTATCTACTTTCTCAAGCACGAGGACTCTATAATGACAGAGGAAAGATTGTGAGTAGCTACACGGAATCATTGTTGTGGCCTTTCAGCAGTTACCCCTTAGCTGGGTGTCTTACCCTAACTCACCTAACCCATACAGATCTCATGCTGTTGACTGGATGTTCTCAACTGGACCGGGCATGTCCTGTATGTCAGAACATTCTCTGGAACAGTTCAGCCTCCTCGGATGCCCTCTTTTGGGTTAGAAAAGGTACCCAGAGCTGGGATCAGTTGTCCAGAATCACCCTCCTTTGTTCTGTGTCCTACTCTCTTTTACTAGGTTCCCTGAAAACAAAAGTGACCTTCAGGAGATAGGGGCAGGACATTGTTTGCCCTGGTATTTGCCTAACTGTATCCAACAGGATATGACATCACTCTTCTGGGAATGGGTCAGTTGAGGGAATAAGGACATGTAGCAGGGTTTCATTCATTACATGAGGACTTTAATAGCATAGGAATGTTAATCAATTGCTAACTCCAGACAGGATTTTCTCCCATAATCATTAACAGATGTGCAGCAGCTTCCGCAGCTCTGTGTGAAGAATCACTTCTATATATTTGATAATTTACAGATCATCTACTGGACTACAGTAGCAAGGTGACATAAAAATATTAAGTTGGCCAGGTGCAGTGGCTCATGCCTGTAATCCCAGCACTTTGGGAGGCCAAGGCAGGCAGATCACGAGGTCAGGAGTTCAAGGCAAGCCTGGCCAACCTGGTGAAACCCCGTCTCTATTAAAAATACAAAAAATTAGCCGGGTATGGTGGTACTCACCTGTAGTCCCAGCTTCTCAGGAGGCTGAGGCAGGAGAATCACTTGAATCTGGGAGGTAGAGGTTGCAGTGAGCTGAGATTGCACCACTGCACTCCAGCCTGGGCGACAGAGCCAGATGCCATCATAAAAAAAAATTAAGCTGCCACTGAATAATTTAATAGAAAGTGATGGAAATTGTGGTAAGCCAGAGACCAAGTATATGCCCCATCCAAAGCAGGCAATTGCTGTTAGGAAGAAAAACTGGGTCAGGGTTGCAAAATCTTTTGATTTCGTCTTGTTTTTAAGAGAAGCCAGAAATCCCAATTTTGATTTCCCAATTTCCCGTTGTTGGCAAATAATTCAAATTCACTAAAAACCTGGCACAGGGCAAATAAGACATGTCCCTTTACACTGGCCACCAGAAGGCACATTTTGTCTATCTGTGTGACCCATGACGGTAAAGGCCATGCTGGTTCTATTTACTGCTGTGTCTCCAGCATTATGCTTGGTGCAGAGCTGGTGTCCAGTAAATACCAAATGAATGAACAAATGAATAATCCAATTCGTATTCCCTGTGTTGGACAGGCCCAGGAACTAGGAAGACTGGAAACCAGCATCATGACTAAATTCACTTACACTATTGAAAACCACAGTTGTGAGAAATTCCACCTGGCCGTAGGTGTGGGTGGAAAGCGTGGCAAACTGGCTGTTGACATACTAAGTTACTGGGGTCTTCCCATGTGGGGACCTCCTATGTGTGAGCACTTCCCTTCAGGTTCTCAGGAAGAAAGGATCCACCTCCATGGGTCAGGGATAGCAAAATGAGGGTTTAAACATCAAGACTAGATAGATAACCTTCGTGATACTGGCATTTAGTAACCAACTGTCAGCATCCCATGCTAGCATGGAGAGTGGCTAACATTCAGGGGAAACCAAACCATTAGAAAATCTCCTCGAGGAGTCATTTCCTTAACAAACACTACATTATGGATTGACTTGTGTCCCCCCAAACTTAGATTCGAGGCTCTGACCCTCAGTACCTCAGAATATGACTGTATTTGGCAATAGAGTCTTTACAGAGGTAATCAAGTTAAAAGGAGATCATGAGAGTGGGTCCTAATCCAATGTGACTGGTGTCCTTGTGGAAGGGGGAATCTGGACACAGAGATACACATGGACAAAGGTGCTGTGAAAAGACATAGGGAGAGGGCATCCATCTCCAAGCCAAGGAGAAAGGCCTCAAGTAGACATTTGTCTCGTAGCTTTCAGAAGGAACCCTGCTAACACCTTCATTTTGGACTTTTAGCCACCAGAGCTATAAGACAATACATTTCTGTTGTTTAAGCCACCCGATTTGTAGCACTTTGGTGCAGTAGCCCCAGCAAACTAATATATACTATTTTTTTTTAATTTTATAAACCTTTGTTATGTACCATGCACTGTTTTAAGGAATTCGTAACTAACTTATTTGTCCTTTATAACACCTCTGTGAGACAGGCACTATTATTATCCTCCTTGTAATTATTAGAGATGAGGAAGTGAGGCACAGAGAAGGTAAGTGACTTGCCTAAGGACACACAGAAAGTACAAGCAGGGCTAGAATTTGAGCCCAGCAACCTAGCTTCAGTCTGTGCCCTTAAGAACTGCAAAAGAAGAATTTATCTGGCAAAATACCCAGGAAGTCCAAGGTGTGCACACACTTCTGGTTGTTTTCTGTACTTTTACAATGGCTTCTGCCTAAAGTTGGGTAATAGCCAGTTGTTGACCATTTACCACAGCAGATGCTATCTCAGCAAGATAAAGCTTTTGCCAGATAGGAAAGCTGGAGTTTACCATTGATATCACTTCCTTTACGCAATCCAAGTGCTCTTGAAATCACATTGTGATTTTCTGAGATGTGTTATATTCATTATGGATGATTTTAAAATTGTTCCTTACATTATTCTTCTAACCCCTCCTTAGCCTCAAGTAATCATTTGTCAACAATTGCTTCATTCATTTGGGAAGCACTATTTTAAAACAATCTCTATCCATGTAGAGTAAATAATCGCTTCTACTTTATCTGTTTTGCAGATGTAGAATTTCTAGAGAGGGTATCCTACTGTGTTCTTGTGTGTAAGGAATCCTGTTCTTAAGGGATCCTTAGATTTCTTGATCTGGGCAACAGCATTAGCAGAGGAAGGTCACCATGCCCGTGTGCTGGGTGTCTTCTATTCTGAACTCCCTCACCTCTCCAGATCTGTTCTGCCTGCTTCCCTACTCTGGATTGTGCCCTGGGAAGCTGCTGACCTGTATGGACCTATCAAATGCCTTCCTTCCCCTCTGGCTTCTGACTGGATTTGACCAATGGGAAGTACTCATAGGAGATATGAGGAAGAGAGAAGAGCAGGGTCAGGATATTTATCCTCCCGGGTCTTTTCTTGGAACTAGGCTGGTTGCCTTCCTGAGGCCACAGCCACAGTTCCAGCCCTCATCCCACAGTTCCAGCCCTCACTTCATAGCCAGTTGGGTCTCTGGGTCTGGCCCAGGGCAGTTGTGGTAGCAGTGGGTCATGGGCCACAGTTACCAGGCTTCTAGTACTAGGCCATGCTTGCTGCTTCTTGTTTGTTTCTTAACGTCCTTCTCACACTCTTGCGAAGAGTCCTTCCATTTAACTCCTCTCAAATTGCCAATCTGTTCTCTGCCAAGACCCTACCTAATAGAATCCTCTTTTTCCTCTTTACCTTATAAAACAATCAGGGGCTAGGCCATGCAGTTTTTATTTTCTAACGGATCTTTCCCCTTATTTCTAGTTTTACAACCACCCAAATTTTGGCCCTCAGACATTTTCTGAACTAGGGCAATTGGGATCCTAACTTTCTGTCTTCCCCTTTGCAACCTACGCTAGGCAGGCTAATAAAGTTTCTATAGGCTTCCCGAGAGCTCTGATGTTCCTATGTAGAAAATCTAGCACCTACTGTAATACCAGAAGAACAGACTAATTTTTAATCAGAGGATTTGGTTTTAATGACATCATCTTTCCAGAACTTTGCTTTACTCAACTCCTTTGAGTAAAAAGTTGCCATCTCAACTTCAGACTCAAATCCATTCACTGAGACCCAATCTCTTTGAGTTTCTAATGTGATTTTGCTTAATCCTCACAAGAACCCTGCACCTTGGCATTTATTGCTCACATTTCACACATGATAAAATTCAGTTCAGAGGCATGATCTATTCTGTCCAAGACCACAGAGAGAGTACATGAAAGATCTTGAGTTTGAACTCAAGAATCCATACCCCGAAGCTCAGGTTCTTGCTGTCCCAGTATGGTATCTACTTATTCCATGACATCTTTGTGGGAGTTATATGACCCTTCAATACTCTATTCAACAGAACAAAGTCTATTCGAAAAAAGTAATTTGTTAGCATACCAATCCATGGTAAAGACCAATGAAGGGGCTAGAGGCAGGAGGAAGCCTATAAAATGAGTTGGAACGGTACATGGTACCATTGTTCTTGGTGCACTTGATGCTCTGGAGGGTGAGGAGGCCAGCCTCGGTGAAGTGTGAAGTGTGGGGGTGAGCAGAGGGGCTGGTGCTAGTGGGGAAAGGGCTGTCTGGGTGGAAGGAACCATGCATGCAAAATGGGCAAGAGCAAGCCCGTAGAGGGAATGGGAGAAAGCACATGTGACCAGGACACTGAGAACTGTGCACTGTAGACAAGATGGGGCTGGTCAGCAAGGCCAGGAGCAGCCCACGTGGGCCCCTATAGGCTTGCTGAGGAGTTTCCTTTCTCATCCTAGGAGCATGGGAGCCTTGCTTTAAGCAGAGTGTGATACAGGGTGGGGATGTGGCAGATGACTGAAGGGGGCTGGCATGGATGAAGGGAAATCAGTCAGAGGCTGCCCCAGTAGATCAGGAGACAAATGAGAGATCCTTGGAATAGGTTGGGAGTTCACAAGGGAAAGAAAGGCTGGATGTTGGATCCACCCTACAGAAGCCAAAGTGGCAATGATTGGCCAATTTCCCTCCTTTCCTCTGAAGTCCTTCACCAAAGCGAGTGTACTGACTCAGTATGAGCTCAGGCCTTCCTGAGCCTTGGGTGTTCTGCTCACATATTTGGTGTCTATTTTTTCCTGAAGCAGTCCTCTTTCCCCTCCCTCACTGACTCTGAGGACCAGGCCCCACCTGCTGTGCTCCACCCATGTCTGCCCACTACCTCACTCCAGTATCTCCAGAATTACTCCTTTCTTAATGTTCAGCTAGATTTCAGAAGGAAGGATTCTGATGAAACTAAAATTCACACTGAAGAGTCACTGACTAAGTTTTCTCTTGTTTTTGTAATCTAAGAAATATTTTTACGAGTAAAAAAATTTGCAAAATGTTTATAAAACATCTCATAATCCCATTTAATCCTTAAAAAATTCATACTTCAGGTGTGCATCTCAATTCATGAGAAGGATGTGACTGAAATCTCAGAGGTTGAGTGACCTGCTTGCTAATGTCATGAAGTCCACAATGACAGCCACAATGATGCCTACAGTGATCATGACAGTGTGACCACCCATCACTGGCATGATGCCAGTTGTGCCCATAGCCAAGGTACCACACTCTGCATAGTACACAAAACATTAACATTTGGTTTCCATTCCCAGCTGAGACATGCCTCATCATTTCCATTTTTGCAGATGAGACAACCATACTGAAGACCACACATCGAATACATAAAAAAATGAGAATTGGAACCTGGAACCATCTGATTCCAGGGCCTGCACTCTATCAACACTTATCACTGCTCAGGATGACAGCCCTGTGCTCCTCTTCTGCAGCTGAAATGATTAGGAATTTCTTATACGGATGACCCTTGAACAACATAGGTTTGAATTGTGTAGGTCCGCTTATACACAGATCTTTTTCAACTAAAGGCAGATTGAAAATACAGTATCTAGACAAATCAAAAAAAGAAAATGACAGGCCAATATCCCTGATGAACATAGATGCAAAAATCCTCAACAAAACACTACCAAATCAAATCCAGCAGCATATCAAAAGTTAATTCACCAGGATCAAGTAGGCTTTATTCTTGGGATGCAAGGTTGGTTCAATATATGCAAATCAATAAATGTGATTAACCACATAAACAGAATTAAAAACAGAAACATATGATTATCTCAATAGGTGTGGAAAAAGCTTTTGATAAAATCCAACACACTTCATGACAAAAACTCTATGACTTCAGTGAAGTTTCAGGATACAAAATTAATGCACAAAAATTAGTAGCATTTCCATACACCTATAACACTCAAGCTGACAGCCAAATCAAGAACATGATCCCATTTATAATAGACACACACACACACACACACACACACACACACACACACACAGAGAAAGAGAGAGAGAAAACCTAGGAACATACCTAACCAAGGAGGTGAAAGATCTCTACAAGGAGAACTACAAAACACCACTGAGATAAATTACAGATGACAAAAACAAATGAGAAAACATTTCATGCTCATGGATTGAAAGAATCAGTATCATTAAAATGGCCATACTGCCCAAAGCAATTTATAGATTCAATGCCATTCTTATCAAGCTAGCAACATCATTTTTTACAGAATCAGAAAAAACAATTCTAAAATTCATATGGACTCACAAAAGTGCTCAAATTATCAAAACAATCCTAAGCAAGAACAAAAGCCAGCAGCACCATATTACCTGACTTCAAACTATACCATAAGGCTACAGTAACCAAAACAGCATGGTACTGGTACAAAAAAAGACATATAGACCAATGGAATGGAATAGAGAACCCAGAAATAAAGCCACATACCTACAGCCATCTGATTTTTGACAAAGCTGACAAAAATTAAGCAATGGAGAAAAGATTCCCTATTCAATAAATGGTACTGGGATAGCTGGCTAGCCACATGCAGAAAAATGAAACTGGACCCCTACCTTTCATCATATACAAAAACTAACTAAAGATGGATTAAAGATTTAAATGTATGACCTCAAACTATAAGAATTCTAGGAGAAAACCTAGGGAACACCATTCTGGACGTTGGCCTAGAACTTACGACTAAGTCCTTGAAAGCAATTGCAACAAAAACAAAAATTGACAACTGGGACCTAATTCAACTAAAGAGCTTCTGGGCCAGGCGTGGTGGCTCATGTCTATAATCCCAGCACTTTGGGAGGCCGAGGCGGGTGGATCACAAAGTCAAGAGATCGAGACCATCCTGGTCAACATGGTGAAACCCCATCTCTACTAAACATACAAAAAATTAGCCAAGCATGGTGGCGCGTGCCTGTAATCCCAGCTACTCGGGAAGCTGAGGCAGGAGAATTGTTTGAACCCAGGCGGCAGAGGTTGCGGTGAGCCGAGATTGTGCCATTGCACTCCAGCCTGGGTAACAAGAGCGAAACTCCGTCTCAAAAAAAAAAAAAACAAAAAAAGAGCTTCTGCACAGCAAAATAAAGACACTATCAACAGAGCAAACAGACAACTTACAGAATGAAAGAAAATATTTGCAAACTACATATCCAACAAAGGACCAATATCTAGAATCTATAAGGAACTTAACAAGCAAAAGCAAAAACAAAAACCAAAGAAACCATAAAACCATTAAAAAGTAAGCAAAAGACATGAACAGACACTTTTTAAAAGAAGACACAGAAGTGGGCTGGGTGCAGTGGCTCATGCCTGTAATCCCAGAACTTTGGGAGGCTGAAGCATTTGAGATCACAAGTTTAAGATCAGCCTGGGCAACATGGTAAAACACTGTCTGTACCAAAATAAATATACAAAACTTAACCGGGCACAGTGGTACCCACCTGTGATCCTAGCTACTCAGGAGGCTGAGGCGGGAGTATTACTTGAGCTCAGGAGGCTGAGCCTGCAGTGTGCCATGATTGCGCCACTGAACATCAGCCTGGGCAACAGAGCCAGACCTTATCTCAAAAAAAAAAAAAAAAAAAAAAAAGGACATACAAGTGGCCAAAAAAGTAAATTAGTTCAGCCACTATGAAAATCAGTTTGGCGATTTCTCAAAGAACTTAAAACAGAAATACCATTTGACCTAGCAATCCCATTACTGGGTATATATCCAAAAGAAAATAAATCACCCTGCCAAAAAGGCACACATACTTACATGTTCATTGCAGCACTATTCACAATAATAAAGATATGGAATCAACCTAGGTGTCTATCAACAGTAAACTGGGTAAAGAAAATGTAGTACATATACACCATGGAATACTATGCACCCATAAAAAAGAACAAAATTATGTCCTTTGCAGCAATGTGGATGCAGCTGCAGGGCATTACCTAAATAAATTAATTCAGGAACATAAAACCAAATACTGCACATTCTCACTTATAAGTGGGAGCTAAACACTGAGTACTCAGACATAAAGATGGCAACAATAGACACTGGGGACTACTAGACGGGGAGGGGAGGGAGGGGAGAAAGAGTTAAAAAACTATTGGGTACAATGTTCTGTACCTGGGTCATAGAAGCAAGTGTATCTCAAAGCTCAGAATCATGTAATATACTCATGTAACAAAACTCATGTAACATTCACATGAACCTTCTGAATCTAAAATAAAAGTTGAAATTTAAAATAAAATACAGTATTTGCAGAATTTGAAACCTGCCTACACAGAGGGCTAACTCTTCATATAAGCCAGTTCCACAGGGCCAGCTGCAGGACTTCAGTATGCACAATTTTACCAATCCCCATGTGTACAAAGGGATGACTGTAATCTCACGCTTTGCCTCTATTTCAGTGTTGACATTTGAACCATTGATTAGGAGTTGTACTCAGTGTCAGATGTGTTATACATCCAAGTAGCTTTCACAATCCAACAATTAACCGCATGACTTGAAGAAGCCACTGAGCATTAGCTACAACGTTTCTGAACACCGCTTCAAATTTTCACCCACAAAATTGGTGAAATTTTACCAAATTTTACCGGCGCCGCTGATAAATACCCATCTCACAGGTTCGGTGGGACAGTCTGGCGAGCTCAATCAGGGGAGTGCTTAGCATGGTGGCTGGTAGAGAGTGAGGACTAAATTAATAAAAGTAAAAGAAAAACTAAGCAAGAGTTTCTATTAGGGACAATATCAGGCATGAGGATCAAGTTCAGAATTTCACATGTCAACTGGGAGCTTTTTTGCTTAGTCAGATCACCCAAGGACCCCCTGCCAATGCCCTATCTTTATCACCCTATGACTCTGTTACTCCTTTTCTTATGAGGTCTGATGTCTGTTGTCTGCACTTGAAGACTTTTGGGTTTGGGAAGTACATCCATGATGATAGAGTTAAGCCCCCCAAAGCTCTGGGCTTGCTATGTCCCCCAGGTGTCTGTTTAGAGAAGCACTTCCTCCTTAGGGGGGATCTGGGGCTTCCAAGCCTGCCGAGCCATGCCCCTCTGTTCATTTTCCACTACTGCAAAATACACACACTCTCCCTGCTTAGAAAAAGTAGTGGCATTTTTGCCAGTCCTCATCTTCTGCCATATTCAACTCTATTGGTTATTTTTTTCTTTTCTTTTAAAGAAGGATAGTCTGTGTTTCCTTCTTTCAGGAATACTCAGTATTGCTAGTAGGACGGGAGTTCCTTAGCATTCCAGGGAGAGAAAAGGGCAGAGTCAGTTGCTTGTTTCTTGTCTTAGTTTCTTGAAAAATAGATGAGCCATCTTTCTCTTCTGTCACTTAGTGGGAAAGGACTCTCATAAATACATGTTTTTTTCCTAGAGATAGAAGTGACAGACAACTCACATCTTTATTTGCCTGAAAACATGCAAATGCAAACATGTGACCCACTAGATAGGGGCTACAGGATTTTGCTCTTTTCCTGAGCCCGGTATGAAGCCAAAACACCATTCCAGCCTGGCAAAATCAAAAGGCAAAATTCTTTGGCTGTAAGAGGCAGAGGGAGTCCAGCCACACTCGCTTGCTTAGCATCAATATGTAATACACAAAGGAAGACAGAAGAGAGATGAGTCATACAAATACGTAGTAAATAAATATATTTCAGTTTCATCTCAGTAGCTTTTGCTTTGTTTTTTTCTCTTTTCTATGCCAGCAGTCTTGAAATGGAGGTGGGGGTGGGGTGGGGTACGTGAGGACATAGTAGGTTTCGGCTGGATAGTTTCAATAAGGTCTTGACAGTTCTGGCCTTTCTGCTCGGCTCTAGCTTTTTAAGAAAAAACCTTGTAGATTCTTAGATTAGAAGGCTTTCTAGTTCAACCCCTCTCATTGTACAGATGAGCAGTCTGAGATGCAGAGAGGGGACTGACAACAAAGTCACAGACCCAGGGGAGTGACTGTGTGTAGGGGTTCTCTGGTTCAACAGCCCCATGCGATGCTGGAATGACCTAGACAGGTCAAACTGACAAGAGGGCAGGAGAGTGAGTCTGGAACCGAGACGTGCCCTCCCAGGTCATAGCACCTCTGCTGTGCCCACGGCTAAAGGGACTACACTGAAGAGAAACAGACTGTGCCATCTCGTGTTTCGGACTGCATTCTCAGTAGCTGAGGCCCAACCTGGCAACAAAATATCTGGTCCTGGCTTTGCAAGCAGTTGTTGCCTCTGGCATGTTAGAGCCCTTGGCCAAAGGACTGTTCCTGTCCTCTTGTTCTCAAGGATAGCTAACCAGCCTGCATGAACGCAGAAACCAGCCTTGGGCCCACCGGGCTGCAGGCACACGGGAGCTTTCACCATCTCCAGATCCAAAGGTGGCCTGGTGATGATTTGTTTATCAAACTGTGGATTCCCAGCCCACTGCCAGCCCACACCCACCTACCCACCCGCCTGCCCACAGGCCAGCCTCCCTGCTCTTGCCACCTCTGGGGCAGGCAGGGCCCTCCATGGTTTTCCAGATGTGTGCAGGGAGGTATCCTCAGAGCCCCCACAGTCAGACAATGGCCACACACTGCTTCCTAGGCCTTCCCAGGCAGTGCTAGAAGGAGACAAGCAGCCTTCCCAGCAGAGGCAACTGGCGCCGCTGATAAAATATTGGCAAAATGATCACGAAGGCCAGAGTCATAAAGCTTTCCCTCTGCCAAGGAGCACAGAAAGCACCAAAAAGGAGCCTGAGGGTCATGTGTCCAGAGATGCCAGGCTTCCTTCCTCCTTCCGGGCGGCCCGAGCGCAGGATCCTGCACCTCCCGCCCCCATCCCTGTTCCCATGGCAAAGGAGAGGAGGATCCACTTACTGCTAGTGTTCATGGTGATGTCTCTGCACTGGGTCTTTCATTCAATACGGAGGCCCCGGCTGCTTTTTAAATCTTCGGTTCTTCGAACCTCACTCATCACCTGGGGGGTGAAAAGGCAGTCCAGTGCCAGCTCTGTATCCTCAGGTGCTCTCTCTCCCTCTGCTGTCCCTTCTCTCTCTGGGCTGTAGCCACTGGCCTTGAAGGCGCGTGGACTAATACGCGCAGGTGAGAGCAAGGAGGAGGAGGAGGGGGCAGGACACCGGCGCCTCGGTCCTCCTGCTCCTCAGATCTGAATCCCGGGCAGAAGTGCGGTTGGCAGCGCCTGCTCGCGCGCAACCCGCACTATTGCTGCCCAGCGGCTCCGGAGCCCAAAGGGGGTGTGGACCATAGGGAGGCAGGGCGGGGGCAGCGCGTCCCCGCCCGGCCTCAGGGAGCAGCGACCCGCCCCGGAACCCACCTCTCGGCCAGTGTCGGGAGCCAGAGGCCCCTGCCCCGGCCCCTGCGAGCGATTCATGAATCCTGGTCCTCGTCTGGGGTCTCGAATTCCGGGGCGAGCAATGCGAAATAGGAGAGCTCGACATCCATGATGCGGGCTCGCGGCTTGGCAGCGCGGGGGGCGCGGCCGCTCGCTGCTGCCACCTGCTGGACGCACCGGCGCGTGTCCGAGGCCCCGCCCCGCCGGGCTTCTGCCTGGGCCCTGGGGTGCGATGGGGGATGGACGGGACCCTGTGTCCTGGGACCAACCAGGGGGGTGCTTGAGCGCTTGTTTTCCCTCCCTTGATCCTGAGGTCTAAGGGCTCGACAATGACAGGGAAAGAAATATCATTGAGGGGGCCGTGAAGGAAAGCCTGGCTTTGCAGGAAGACAGTTTCCACCCGGCCCTGCTGCTGGCAAGCTTGGTGCAGTCAAGGCTTGAGGCGGTCACTACCGTCGCTGCCTCATCTTCCTCAACTGTGAATGTGGCGTCCGGACAAGTGGATGAGACAATAAGGGGTTCCTCCAGCCTCCCAGCCTGTGTCGCCTGTTCCCTCACTGATTCCCTTTATCCCCCATCACCGACTTATCATTAGAATTGTTTATTACCTCTCTTCCCCACGAGAATGTTAGCTCCATGAATGAATGGGTCTGTCAGTAGGGTTCACCTGCAGGGCCAGGCATGTAGTAGCTACCAATAAATATTTGTTGACAGAGCAACCCAGACGTTTTCTGGGTTTAATATTACAGAGCCCTAAGAGTAGACTGCCTAGGCACCCCACCCTGAAACACTTTCCCATCTGAGGAGAACAGCAGGTATGTGGTCTCACAGGTCCACGCCAGTTTTTGTATGGTCAACCAACTCTTCCCCCAAGTTTTTTTTTTTTTTTTTTTTTTTTTTTTGTAATTATATCTTATAGGTGTGTATTTTAGAATTTGATATTCCAAAGTTTTTAGGTCATAATTGATTCAGTGGGGTAGGGCTCTTGACATTCCTGTGACTACTTACTCTGTCACTTTCTGAACCTAATTCATGATCATAGAAGCATGACTTTTGAGTGCTGAAAAACAAGACTGAGAGGACACATGATCCTTGTCTATAGCGTTACTCCAATTAGAGCATGTGCAGACTCAAAAGGCTGTGAACACTCACAGCCCCAGCTTAGACAAGGAAACAGTGGGTCAGAGAGGCTGGGCAACCTGCCCTAGGACACACAGCGTCTTGCGGCAGAACTGGACCACATCTTCTCACTTCTAGCTTAATCCTATGTGAGAGTGGCTCAGTGCACTAGAGTCTGGGATGTGAGTGTAAGATTGGGTAGCTGCCATATTAAAATGGGGAAAGAATACCTTTTAGATAAATACAATGTTTCTACCTTACACAGGGAGGAAAAAATTGATATGGCTCATGACTCCAAGAGGTGATCACCATTAAAGAATCTTTAGGTAAACCGAAGGATCAATGGATTTGAAACACATTTGATAGCTTGTTAGGAATTTTGTCCAATGGGGTGGAGGTAAAAATAGCCCTAACATCCTCACAGGCATTCTCAAAATTTTGTATATGTAACAGACACCTGAGATACTTCGAAAAATGCAGATTCTCAGACTCTGGACTCCCCTGCACAGTATTTGAAACAAACATCCCAGGTGATTCATAGCTCTTTGCTATTGAAAAGGGCAGAGGCCTAAAATAGCTTTGAGAACATAAGTGATTAGCAAATATTTAAATTATTCCACTTTATGTGTCCCCTACATTATAAGATGGAATTTCCTTATTCAATTCCCAAGTTGCAGGTAACTTACTAGGTTCTAATGCTTGGAAAAATATATTTTTCTGAGAGAAAGTTCAGATAACTTAGACATATAAAATTAACAGTTGTTGTCCATGAACATATTTAGTTATCACCCAAAGCCTCAATGTTCAGAAAATTTCAAATTATAGGACATAGTCAAATAAAAGCATGATATTGATTCATTAGTTCATTCACTCAGCAATTATTGAGTGTCTACTTTGTGGTAGGCGCAGGGCTGGCTTCTGGGGATACTGTGGAGAACAGGACAGACAAGAGCTCTACCCAATAATGGATGATTGCAGAAAAAATAAAAAAAATAAAGAAATAAAAAGAATTTCACCCTCATAAACATAAATCCAGTTCTAGGGCGGCAGGGAGACAATTAACTGAGCAAAACATAAATTAGCTAAACCCGATGGTGACCTGGGGAAAGCCCAGGTGCCATTTCCAGCCTTCCTGACTTTTAATCCCAGCTTCATCACTTTCTGGTAGTCTCACTTTGGGGAAGATAGCCTCTATAAGTCTCAAAGTTTCCATCTCTACAAGGGTACAGTGCCTACCTTTTGGATTGTTGTGTGCATTCAAGTACTTAGTGTAAGGCATGACAAATGAAGGCTTGATGCATGCTAATTATTAGTATCACCCCTCACTTATACCTGCCCTCAATGACAGTGCTGTCCTTTTCTACTTATGGAAATCTGTTAGGCTTGTCCACAGAGTGGTGGCCATGAAACCATGCCTGAATATTTTCTAACTAATGGAGATTAATTGATGAATTATTCTTGTCTGGGATTCTCTTTGATAATATATCCAGCTAGATGCCGAAGAATTCAGCTCTTAGAAGAGATCATTGGGTCTTGGACAACTTTGTAAAGACTGAATAGCATCTGCTGGGGGAATAGTCTTATTTTCTCTGCATAGTTTATAAGGACAGGAAAAAAGGGGTTAAAATAAGCTAAAAAAGCTATGCTCTTGGGGATGTCCACAACAATCAGAGGCAGCGGGAAAGACGCAGGAGGAAGCTGGGGGTGGGATTCTCTGTGGATTTGGCTGTGAAAGTCATCAGGAGATCAGTGTTGTTGGCCCTGTCTTTGCAGGAGAATGGAGCTGAAACCCACAGAGCAGAGGATCCCTTTGTTTGGAAGTTTGTTTTGAACGTTAAGACTCCAGAATAGAGATAAACAAGTCTAACCAGGAAACTGGCAAAGGCTCCGGGTGTTGAAAACCATGTGGCAAAATCATTGGGAGACAGACCTTCCAACTTCTTTGAGGGGAAAGAGGAAAGGTTTTGGGGCCAGCTTAACCCATGGCCATGGCCTCGCCCCTCACGGGCTGCTGATGGGCTGCCATTAGTGAGCTTTTCCTCTCCACAAAGAGCTCCCATCTTTCCTGACTCCCTGTCCCTAACTGGGGTCATCGGGAGCTTTCCTCACTTACTGCTCCCTGCCTCCTGTTGCTGTTAATGACTAAGGCAACTCTGGGCCCCTAACTTTTTTCTCCACTTGCCTTTCTCTCATTCCAGTCCAGTTGCATCTCTGCTTCCTCCTCATTTTGCTCCTTTCATTTACAAATAAATGCTCACTTGAATATGTACAAAAAACTTTGAATGCAAAGTTTTTCTAGTCTATAAAGTGTGGGGGTGGTGGAGAGGGTGCTTGTGGTTCCATAGTTTCTACTTGCCTTCCTTAGACTATCTGAATATCTCACCAAAGGTGACTACTTGTTTTTTCAGTTTTGAAAAGTAATATGCAGTTGTTAGCAACATGAGACAGATCTATGTGTAATTATGGGGGAGGGTTTTCATAGCGTGTGATTAAATAAGAAGAAAACTACAGAAAATATATACAGTCTATTTTTAAAGGTAATGTATATATGAGGGCAAATGCTGTTGAAGGATTACACTGGATAATGCCTGCAGTTCCTTTCTCTCTAGTGTTCTTGGTTCTAAGCATAGAGCGGTTGAGCCAAGTTTGAAGTTTGGCAGATCTGACCACCTTCTCAGTTGGTGTGGGGACCTTTGTTCCCCTATGGACACCACCGGTTTGTGCTGAGCCCCAGGCCCTGAACGCAGAGTGGACTGTCCCACAGGGAATGGTGCTTTGCATGAAGCTCTCTGCGTTTCTTTCCCCTTTCCTCTCTGGCTCTCTGGGAGATCCCTAAAACCTAGGTGGAATTGACAGGACTCAGACCTGTTTTTCTGGTTGAAATAGCTTTGTGACTGGGCCATGCTTTTCCTCTTGTTCCTCACGTTGTTTTGTGGGGGAAATATTAAGAAAACAAAACAAAACAAAAATCAAAGTGGCTCCCAACATCTTTGGGAAATTTCTAGGGGGAACAAAGGAATTTGAGATCAGAGTGCCGGGGGCTGCATCTTGGGCTGCAGGAGAGCTCCAGGCAGATGGCCCCACCATGGTGTTCTGCTGAGGTCTCACACTCACCTCTGGCTGCAGCGCAAACCTCCTTCCTGATGGTGACTCTTCCAGCAGAAGGAAGGAGCTAGGGTGGAGCCAGATCTGGATAGGAATTTGGGAGATCTGAAAACTGGACTCAGCGCTACCACTCCCTTGGCTGACCTTCCTGGTCTGTTTTTTATTTTAATGGTAGAACCATCTATAAAATATGTCAGGGAACATTCTATCCTACTGTTCCATTTTACAGATTAAGCATTGAGGGGCTCACTGTGCTCCTGGGAGCTCCCTTGGCCATTGAAAGCTTGTCCCTTGACAGGTTTTATGAGTTACTCATTATTGACCCACTTTTTCTTTTCCGCCTTCAGTTCTCCTGCTTGTAGTGCCCACCTTGAATAAAAGTTTCCCTTCAATAAAGCTGGTTATTTCTTCAAGATTCCTTTAAGTTCCATCTTCTTGACTCTGTCCTCAGAGTTCCTCTAGCACTGACTACCCAGGTCAAGCATTGAGAAGGCTCACTCTATCCCATGCCCCCACCCCATCCCCCTTTGGCTTCCTGAGCAGAGGAAATTTGCTGGCCTTTCAGTGAGTTTGTCCATCTTGGGAACCTTGCACTCAGAGCAAACCAGGTATAGGAATAACAGGATAACAGTATAGGAATCCAGGATAACAGCTGGAACCTCATTATTCTCTAGATCTTACCTTAGTTGTCTCTGTTCTAGAAAGGCCTTCCTTTCCACGACCAGTCTAGCTAAATCATCCTGAACAGATCTTTCATTAACCTGTGGAGTAAAAGCCTTTCAGACAACATGGGCTAATTCATTTCAGCTTGGAGTTCAGCTAATTAATTCCCATGCCCACGTCTCCAATGTTTGGTCCTCTTTTTATTTATTTGGCTTTTTAAGACCCAAATTTTGTCTCTATATATGGTCTTCCAATAAATCCTTTAGCATTTGCTGAGGATGCATGTCTCTCCTAGTTATTAATAATTACAAATGGGTTCACAGCCACACAACAGTGAAGTCCGTTGTTCCCCTGTGCAAGAGAAAAGAACTCGGAATCAGAACATCTGGGCTGCAGGTTTGCCCTTACTTCCTAGCTATGTGACCTTGGGCAACCAATTCATTCTTTTGTTTCAGTCTACTAAGCTGTAATGGATAATAATATTCACTGCACACTGTTATATATTATAATTATCTTTTCATGGAATATATCTCAGGATTGTTCTAGGAATATCATGAGAAACTGTGTGCTTTGTAAACTTAAGTCTGTGCCAAGCAGGTTGTGGTTATATCTCATCGTAAATTATGGGTTCAGGTTCAGGCATTTATACAGAATTTACACAAGGTGACATCATATCCCCTAATATCCAGGAAGGGCATGGAAAAGGGCAGGCAGAAGTCAGTAGCTATGTGTGTGCTAGTCATTTCCCCAGGAACACCAGTACTGCCTAGAGTGAAACACTGTGATCTTGATGTATTGCAACCCACAGCAATGCCTTCCTGCAAGTGCCCTATAACCTTGGAATGAGAATCAAGCCTCTACTTGGGGGAGAACCCCACAGGTTTAATATCCCAAATCTTAGAGTTGCAGGAGGCAAGATTTGTAAGAGTTCTTAGAGTACATCAAAACTAAGTTTACCCTTGTACAGAGTCCCAAAGAAGTTGGGAATGGGTAAAATCATGCAGGGAGTCCATGATGGCAGTAATAATAAAGACAAGTCTCCCGCCTCTAGACAACCACTCAGTGTTTAGAAATTCCCATGATCGATTAGGTCTACATTTGTGAATTACACCTAAGAGGAAAGTCTTCCATCTATTCTAGAGATACATTCACAAAACTGTACCAAAAGGAAATTTTATTTCAACATTTTTTTTGTAATAAATAAGATTGGGAACAGTCTGAACTACAATTCCCAGGGATATAAACTGTGGCATATTTTACTGAGGAATATTACACAGCAATTTGCAAAATGGGGTGGGTATTTATCTAGTGACCTGGACTATTCAAGACTTATTGTCTGGTGAGGGATGCCTTTTATGGAATAAGAAATGGTCTGGAAGGCTATACTAATAGTGAGATAGAGGTTGGGGGTACTGATAAGATGATAGGATTAGAGAGGAGTCTATGGGAACATTAGCTGTAGGAATCATGTTTTATTTTATGTATTTATTTTTTTAACCAGGAAAATGTATTCATAAATTCTTATATAATTAAAAATTAATAATAATTATTTTAAAATTAGCCTTAGACCCTATTGAGCCCTTCTTCTGGGCTGCTAGGGCTGATTCATGACTGACTAAGCTTGTGTGAGTCATGGTGGCTAAAGGAAAAGGAGGGAGCCGCTCTCCATCTCAATACTGTCTGGTCACTCTGCTCCTGGGGGCTCCCTTGGCCTTTGAGAGCTTGTCCCTGGCCACGTTTTGAGTGTGAGGGCAACATGTCCAGAGGCTGGTGTGGCATCTCCCATAACTGACCTGGTGACTCAGCATAAGGTCTCCAGGACAGAAGAGCCTGCACACCATGACTGACACAGAGCAGTAACACTTGTGAGCCTGGAGGCTCCAGATCTGATCTCAGTCCTGTTTCTACCTTCCAGAGGCTCCAGGGCAAGTCCCTGCAACCTCAGCATCCTGCCTCTGCCCACCGCTTTGACCTCCCCTTCTAGCATCTCCCCCTTGCCCACTCTGTTCCTTTCTGTGCACACTGCATCCCATGCTTGTCTAGGGTGTTCACGGGGGCTGTTCCTTCCGACCTGAACGCTCTTCCTTCTGAATTCCACATGATTGGCTCCTTCTCATTGTTCAGGTCTCAGCTCTAGTGAATGTTGCCTCCTGGAGAGGTGTTCCCAATTGTCCTTTCTCCCTCAGTACCTGTCACAATGATCTATTTTATTTTCCTCAGAGCACAGAATGCTATCTGAAGTTGTGCTGTACCATTTATTTGTGCACTTGTTTTCTTTTGAGATGGAGTTTTGCTCTTGTTGCCCAGGCTGGAGTGCAATGGTGTGATCTCAGCTCACTGCAACCTCCACCTCCTGGGTTCCAGTGATTCTCCTGCCTCAGCCTCCTGAGTAGCTGGGATTACAGGCATGCGCCACCACACCTGGCTAATTTGTGCACTTGTTAATTGACATCGCCTACTGGAATGTGTGTGCAGAGGGAGCAGGCATCTGTTCTGTTCTTCTATCCAGAGCTTGCTGTGTGCTCAAGTACAAGAATGGCATCTGGCACATAATAAGTGCTCATAACTATTGCTTGAGAAAATGAATGAACTTCACAAGCCCAGAGAGAAGAGTGCTCTTGGAGCAGAACAACTCCACGTTTCCTTTTAGTCCTATAGTCCAGGAGTCAGAGGAGATTCGACAAAAAGACCAGACCCAGGGCTCTTCCTCCTAAGTCAGCCACTACGAGGCTGACAGTGTGCAACTTGTTACTTCATTCCCAGGTGCTTCGGCTTGCTCGTCTGGAAGATGAAGGGATTGGACTAGATGCTTCTTTCCAGCTCCAAGCTTTTACTATGCTATGAAATATAAATGGCTCGGGTCTACATGCTCATATCAAGACATATGTGTGAACTTACTTTCTGGAATACTCTCCTAATGTCGGTTTGAAAATTTCCCCCATTTTCCTCTTTCTCATAAAAAATGGAACGTGAAGTGTGTGGCGGTATGGTCTCTGGTGCACTGTAATGCAGAGCCCTTTATGCAAAATTCATGATTGAATCAAAGGCTGCAGTTTTCTTTCCTCACTTCGTTCTTTGCTTTCCAAACAATTTTCAGCGTTGACACCTTTTTAGTGTCCTTTGGCCTTGTAGTAGAACGAACATGCTAAGCATCTCTTCATTTGGGCTGTATTCCAAATATGACAAAGCAGGCATGCAGAAGAGCATGGAATACTTATTTCCAAACCCCTTGTGAGGAGGGTGAGCTCCTGACTTTCCATCCAGCAGAAAGGAGCTGGGTCAGCTTGGTCTCTGGGGCCAGGTTCTGGTTTCAGCACTGTGTCGCTACCCCTCTTTTGAGAGGTAACTGATCAGGTGTCCTTGATTTGGGGGCTGGAGGCCAAAATCATAATAAAGACTTCTTTTACTAAGCGTGTGCTGTGTGCCAGGCACTGTGCAAAGGGCTTTGCATACGTTATCTTGTTTAATTTTAATTCTTCCAAGAGCCCTGTGAGATAAGAATTATTATAATCTCCATTTTTCAAATGAAGAAACTGAGATGTAGAGAGGGTAAGTCAAATGTTTCAGCTCATGTTGGGCGGGGGGCGCTAAGATTTGAAACCAGGTTATACTAGAGCTCACAGTCTTTCCCACCACTGTATGCTGCTATGTGTACAGTACAGGATCCTATACATATCCTGGAGTGCAAGTTCTGCTCTGCCAGGGTAAGGCACAGCTAGCAACAGTAATCCCTGAAATTCAAGTCTCTAATCAAGATTTAAAAAGCAGTACTCACCATCAGATTGAAAAACTTACGTTGTAAGTCAGACATCCTTTGTTTCATTGATATATACATAAGTGTTTATTAGGTGCTAGGAGAATGTATATACTTTGCTGCCCCAGAGAAGGTCCCTGCTCTTGTTGGGCTTGTAGTCATTTGATGCTTGTGGAAATCAAAGCTGAGAGACCTAGAGAAACGTGTCCAATTCCATCCAGCTTGTCAGTGGGAGAACTGGCACTCAAACCCAGCCATTGGGCTCCTTGACCACTAAACTTTTCTGCCCAATGAAAAGCAAGACCTCAGTGGCTTCTGTTTTGAATGGCTACTTATAATCCTTTTCTTACCCTGACGTGTGGAAATATCTTTAAAAAGCATTCAGTAAGTTGCCAAAGATATTGATGATTATGAGTTGACTAGAAGACAGTAGGATTTCTCAGCAATGGCATCATTGACCTTTTGGGCAGGACACGTCATAGTTGTGGGTGTTGCCCCATGCATTGTGGGATGCTCTACTGGGTAGAGGCCAGAGATGCTGGCCTCTACCTATGCCTTGTCCCAGAGATGCTGGCCTCTACCTATGCCTTGTCCCAGAGATGCTGGCCTCTGCCCACTAGAAGTTAGTAGTCGGTTGTGACAACCAGAATTGTCTCCAGATATTGTCAAATGTCCCCAGGCAGGCAAAAATCTTCCATAGTTGAAAACCACTGGAACCCAGTGAATAAAATTAAAACAAAACAAAACACAAAAACGCTTCCTCATGCTCTAAGGCAATGATAGTGTTGCATATGTGAGACTCACATCATATCGGGAGCAGAAGCTCAAAATCTCACTTAGTTAAAACAATTCTTGGAATGATTAAGAAATCTGGAGCTATGGAATGGTCACTGTTTCTTCAGGTGAGTATGAGATTAAACAATGGGTATGGTTTAGGGGCCATGGATGAACAATATGTGTCTTTAAACTCTAGAATTATCCTCCACGGGGAGAGATACTCACTTAATAAAAGGCAAGAAACGGAGTGGTCTGCACTCCACTGTTCTCATCTCATGCCTGCACTCAGGGAGAGAAATGGCAGAGGCTGGATGCTTGGCATAGGCTCTGGTCTTACAACTCAAAGTATGGTTCACGGACCAGCTGCCATTATGTCACATGGGAGCTTGCTAAAAAATGCAGAACTCAGGCCCTGCCCCAGTCCTGCAGAATCAGAGTCTGCATTTTAATGAGTGTCAGGTAGCTTGTTTGTACTTTGAGGTTTGAAATGTAGTAGTCTATGGTATTAACATGCACTTTAAGAACTGAGAACTAGCCTGTGGTATTTAAACGGTTCTCTCACTTTTGCTGACTGTGCATGTAAGTGTGTGGATGACAAGTTTGCTTCGCTTGTTTGCATAACCTCTATAAGAATGTGGTTCTGTGTAGGTTGGAAGCATCCTGGACTTTATAATTAGGCAGGGTTGTTGAAGATGGAAGTGAGGTGTGGTAGTAAAGGTTGTGCTGTGGTGTCTGTGTGTGTGTGTGTGTGTCTGTGTGTTCTCTCATAAGTTTTAAAATATGAAGCTACTATGTGTAATTCTTCCTCTGTCCATTCCCCTCCTGGAATGTGTGAGAAACCCCATCACTGCCAATTATTAGAAATAAGGCTTTAGAGATGTCACTTGACTTCTCTCAGACAACATGTTTCTCCTGTACAAGAAGGTGGACCAACACCTACTTTGCAGACGTGGTGCAAGGATGCAATGAATCAGTGACTTTGGACAGGGACTTTCTGTACAATTAAAGTTATTTGTCATCACCATAGATGTGAGGAATCAAAAAAGGTCACTGCAGATTATCTTCTCTGTAGTCCAAATGCCCTGCAGATGCTACCCCCTGCTGGCCTGGGAGTGAAAATGTAAAGAAGGTTGGGATGATTAAGAAAGGAAACTCCGGCATTGAGGACCCCTGAATTCCATGCCTTGTCCCTCATCCTTGTGAAAGGAAACTGTGAGGTAGTGTTTGCCAATATTTCAGCTAATTAGAATCACCTAGGAAGTATGAATAAAATTTCCAGGGATCCTACCTTCAGGGATTCTGATTCACTGGTTGAGAAAGGTCTGATAATCTGTGTTTTGTTAAATGTGTCCAAGTGATTTGCAAATGCATTCAGTTTCACTGGCCCATGTGTGCTTTCAAAGTGTGGTCCTATGACCATTTCCTGACTTGCTGGCTGATGTGGATGTGGCCTCAAATAGGATAGGGAGTGAAACAAGTAAGGGCCAGTAGCTTCCAGTTGTGTATTAAACACCATCTACCTGGACCTCTGCCAAGGTCATCAGAGGAGCAAGATCAAAATAGTACAGGGACTCAAAGCTACATCATGTAAGAAATCAGGAAGCAATCGAAGGGGGAAATGTTTGATTTGCTCAAGGCCACCCATTGAATTTATCAATAAAAACACACAGGAAAAAGAACAAGATAGACACCTATTTTTAAATCATTAAACTAGATTATTAGGCTGGGGTTGCTGGCTCATGCCTGTAATCCCAGCACTTTGAGAGGCTGAGGTGGGTGAATCACCTGAGGTCAGGAGTTCGAGACCAGCCTGTCCAGTATGGTGAAACCCAGTCTCTATTAAAAATACAAAAATCAGCCAGGTGTGGTGGCACCCACCTGTAATCCCAGCTACTCGGGAGGCTGAGACAAGAGAATTGCTTACTTGAACTGGGTAGGTGGAGGTTGCAGTGAGCTAAGATTGCACCACTGCACTCCAGCTGCTGGGTGACAGAGTGAGACTCCATCTCAAAAAAAAAAAAAAAAAAAAAAGATTATTAGACAATGAAGCCAAATAACATAAAGGTAAAATTAATTGAGTATATAACTTCATTTTTTGTTTCTAAGTAAACAGCTTTTAAAACTCAAGTCTGTAGAAAATGCCAGCCAGTTGAGGAGCAAGAGGCAAAAAAATGCAGCCAGGTTGCTCTTGGTGTGAAGCAACCGAAAGGAATCCTTGTGATGATCTCTGAGGACAGGGAGATCTGGTTTTACTGGGAGGTATTTCTGTGTACACTTCCTGGCTGGAACTGAGATCTTATCTCTGTTGTGGGTGTTAGGCACATTCTGCTATCCTGGGCACCTCTTTCTCCTCCTCATTCTGCAAAGTTCAGATGAACGACGGCACCTGAAGCCAGAAGAATGGAATGCAATCATGCTCACACACCAGTGTTAATAACAAAACCCAAGCACTTGTAAATGCCTCTTTTAATCCTCATGGCTCTTCTGTGAGGTAGGCCTTTTAATTCCACATTTAATAGTAGTATTTTTCTACATAGGAGTAAATATGCTTAAGGCAATATATCTTGAAACTTACAGAACCAGAATTGGAATGGAGAGCTCTGACTCCAAATCTAATAATCTAGTTTGTTATTAAGAGGAAAGAGCACACTGAATTAGGGGCAATATTTTCGCTGCCTATCAGCCAATAGTTATCTTGTCAATTTTCCTATGCAGACTGGAAGACAAGTCCAAGGACAGGGTGGGGGTCAGGTTGGAAGGTATATGCCTCTCTCTGTGATCTGCTTTTAGGTAGTCTGTGTGGGCAGCAGAGTGCAGCTTCAAAAAGTAAGAATCGGGAGGGGCTCTCTAAGCGGCTGGCTCTCTACAGAGAACACGCGCTGGGAAGAGACGTGTGACCAGGGAGAAGACAGTGCAGAGGCCATGTCTGCAGATAATGACATTCTTGGAGGATGATGCCGACAGCACCCCGCAGGGGCTGTAACCAGCTGGCAGTGCTCTATGGGGGTCACTAGGAGGCAATGGGAGATGTGGAATCTCCAGTTATTGGAATATGCTTGTTGCAGAAAATATAATATTACTTGACTTCCTTCCTCTACTTTCCAAGACACTGTGGACATAGTACTTGGAGTGGGGAACTGGTGATACCACAGCCCGGAGGGAGAGGCCCCAGCCTCCCTTCCACGAGCACCTCACTTTGCACGACGCTTTGCACTTAGCCATGCATTTCTCCTTCCCCTTCTCTGCTTCCACCTTATTCTTTTGTTTATTCACATATTTACACATTTGTAATGACACATTCAGGAATAAATTATTGTTGTGAAAACTCTGGATAGCACAGAGTACTTTAAAAAAAGAGACAATGTCTCTTTTCCCTTTGCCGCATCTCACTGTCCTCCCTCATCCAGCCAGTAGAGGGCAGGGATGAGGTGTTGCTTGCTCTGCACCCTGCTGAGTTCTGGGGCTTCCATGGAGAGGCACTCAGTGGACATTTGTTGGGGGAATAAATGTATTAAAATCGCCAGGCTGAGGTGATTCTCTTTCTATAAACACACAGACACACACAAATAACCGGGAATTTTTTTTCCATAAAAGGGTCAAAATGTATGTGTTGTATTGCCAGTTTCTTTTGCTTCTCTGTCTTCCTCTTCTTTGTGTAATATGTTTTAAGGCTGTTTCCTTGACTCTATGAATACCTACTTCATAGAGACGGGTCTTTTTAACTGCTGTATAATCACTTCTGTGTTGATGGGCATTTGAGTTCCTTCCACTTCTTGCCATTTCTTGTGATGCTGCTGTAGATTTCCTTTCACAGGCCCATTGATACACAGGTGTGAGTGTTTCTCTAGGAAAGACACCTGAGCAGGACTCACTGGATGGCAGGGCTCCTCTTTCCTATCCCATTTGCTGGGTCACATGCCTGAAATCTAAATTTTCCTGAAAGATACACTGAACTGAAGAGAAATTCCTTTCCCTGGGAGTGGTAGGGAGTGTCAGTCCTGGGCTTATATCATGAACTTGGCAAACACACACACACACACACACGATCCTATTTTAGCCTGCTTGCTAGGAAACCTAGTTTTAAAACATTAGCATGTTTTGTGGAAGCACACTAATCATGAAAGTTCTGAGATTTGAGTTCTGTTGTAGGATTTGTCACAGACATTCCAAGAAAATGTAGAACAAGTGACAAAGCCTCCATGGTCTTTAGTTTCCTCATCTCTAAAATGGGATTGGAGGAGATGAGGCGTAGAGGAGTAGACACATTACTGTTCAAGGACGCTTTCAATGCTGCCGTTCCAGGGCAAGGCTTCGGTTGCCTTCCCTTGATCCTACGTTTGCCGTGGAAGCCAAGAAAAGGGGAGCTGGTGCTTTGGAAACAGCAGTAGGCTTTTCCGGGTGAGTCAGACCTAGCAGCTTGGTGACCTCTGCCTGGGTCAGCAGCCCCACCTCCTCTTCTAAAGCTGCTGCTCTCGGTTCCTCAGCTGACTCTTGGAGAGGGCACATTTCACATCCCACGCAGAAGAAAGTCTGGAGAACATCTCCCCCCTTGGCTTACTAATCTGCATTCCTGACGGCTGCCTGGCTACTCTCCCACAGATGCCTGGTTTGGTGTTTCTGACAGAGCAGCAGAGCAGAGTGGTAAGGACAAAGGCCCTGGGCTCATACTTCCTGGGTTCCAATCTTGCTGCTTATAGAGCCCGAGCAAATCACTCAGATTCTTAATTTCCTTATCTTTAAACTGGGGATCATGTTAGTACAGCTCTTATGAGGCATTGAAAGGTTTATTCATGGAGTGCATAATTCGTGTCCAATAAATGCCTTTATTATTAATGTTCAGAAAGGAGCACAGCCCCTAGACCAAGTGGGTGGTCAATAAATGCATGCAGAGTAAATGACAAATGCGTGAATCAACTGGGAGACAGGACCATGTTCTAGTTCTATTTCTGTGTCTGACTTCCAACACCAAGCTTACAGCTCCTCCCCATCCTATTGGCCTCCCCGAAACATTTCTCCAATTTCCTATTCCAGCACTTTTACTAGTGTTTTTTTTTCCATTTGGACTATTCTGCTCATTGGTTTCTGCTGTTAAAATTCCCCCCTTTAAGATGCAAATTACATGTCACCTCCTCCATGAAGCTTTCTTTGTTTTTCCCATTTGGAAGTGACCTATTCCTTCTCATATTTCTCTGTTAATGATACCCATATTTATATTTTAAGTCCCTATCTTTCTTATGAATTCCAAGTTAGTGCATCTGTCTACTTGGTATCTTCAATATGAAGTACTGAATAGATCCAAACTTAACATGGCCACACCCCACCAATCCACTCCACTAAGTCAGCTCCATCTGCAGGCTTTCCCATCTCAGTTAAAGATAACTCCATATTTCCAGGTATTCAGGCCAAAACATTTGGAATTATCCTTGATGTTTCTGTATCTCTCACAACCTTGTATTTAATCCGTTCAGAAATCGTGTTGGATCTACCTGGATATAGCCAGTATCAGAACACTTCTCACGACCTCCACTGCTACCAATGTGGGCCAAGTCAGGGCCAATAGACTCCATCTCTGCTCTTCCCTCACCCACAATTGCTTTCCATGGAGCAGCCAGAGTGTTCCTTGTAAAACAGAAGTTGAGTCATGTCATTCTTCTGCTCAAGATCCTGCAGTGGAGCACATTTTACTTAGAGTAAAAGCTGGGCTCTGAACACAGCCCAACAGGTTTTACAAACCACAGACTTCTCTCTCTGACTCATTTCCCACTGCTCTTCCTGTCCTGGACATTCTCCTTTTGTCCTTCCACATCCATGTTCCAGCTTTCCTTGCCATGCTCACATTCCTAGGAGACTGGCCATAGAAAGCTTCAAACATTCTCTGCTGCCCTTTTACTTGCAGTTAGATCACCCGATGGGAGGCACTGGTATGGGATGGGAGATGGTTGCTGGGAGAGGTCGGGTTATTTGCTTCACTGGTCCCTTCCCTGGCAAGCCATGGCTGTGTTCCTTTACCAGGAGAGATGCAGCCCTGTCCTCCACCCTCTCTGTCAGCCAGCTAGCTGTCTCCAGGTTCCAGTAATCTTGCTCTTTGCTGGCCCCTTCTGGCCTACTCATGCTAAAGGCATTTAGCTATCACCAACTGGCAGGTGCCTGACCCTGCTGATTTACCTGAACTTTTCCCACAGCTTTGCAGTCTCTCTCTGTCTCTCTCTGTCTGTCTGTCTCTCTCTCTGTCTCTCTTTCTCTCTCTCTCTCTTAAATACTCTTTGATTACAATTTTTTTTTTTTTTGAGATGGAGACTCACTCTGTCGCCCAGGCTGGATCGCAGTGGCTCAATCTCAGCAATCTCGGCTTACTGTAACCTCCACCCCACCAGGTTCAAGTGTTTCTCCTGCCTCAGCCTCCCAAGTGGCTGGGAATGCAGGTGTGTGCCACCATGCTGACTAGTTTTTGTATTTGTAGTAGAGATGGAGTTTCACCATGTTGGTTAGGCTACTCTTGAACTCCTGACCTCAAGTGATCTGCCCACCTTGGTCTCCCAAAGTGCTGGGATTGCAGGCATGATGATTACTCCTTTTTAAAATGTACCCTCTGTTTCCTATATAACTCGGATCAATCCACTTACCTCAGCTCACTGTTCAAGCAGCTCTCTCTACCCTGGCCTTCCTCCAGCATGCTGAGCACACTCCTTCCTCAGTGTCTTTACACTCCTCTCCTATTTTCCTAGCATGCTCTTCTTCTGATGTCTGTGGAGCTCTTTTTCTCTCATGTTCAGCCTTTGCTCAGCTGTCACCTTCTCAGTGATCACAGATCTCTCTGAGCTCATAAAAATTGTAGTTCTTTAGGGAATCTCTACACTGTTTTCCATAGTGGTTTTACTAGTTTACATTCCCACCAGCAGTGTAGAAGTGTTCCCTTTTCATCTCATCCATGCCAACATCTATTATTTTTTGATTTTTTTGGTTATGGCCATTCTTGCAGAAGTAAGGTGGTATTGCATTATGGTTTTGATTTGGATTTCCTTGATCATTCGTGACACTGAACATTTTTTCATATGTTTGTTGGCCATTTGTATATCTTCTTTTGAGAATTGTCTATTCATGTCCTTAGCCTACTTTTTATTGGGATTGTTTTTTTCTTGATAATTTGTTTGAGTTCCTTGTAGATTCTGGACATTAGTCCTTTGTCGGATACATAGATCGTAAGGACTAAAAGTAGAACTACCATTTGATCTAGCAATCCCACTACTGGGTATCTACCCGGAGGAAAAGAAGTCATTATACAAAAAAAATACTTGCACACACATGTTTATAGCAGCACATTTTGCAATTGCAAAAATATGGAACTAGCTCAAATGCCCATTAATCAACTAGTGGATAGAAATTGTGATACACTGATACACACAAACACACACCATGGAATATTACTTAGCTATAAAAAGGAATGAATTAAGGGTATTTACAGTGACTTGGATGGAATGGGAGATTATTATTCTAAGTAAAGTAACTCAGGAATGGAAAACCAAACATTGTATGTTCTCATTCATCAATGGGAGCTAAGCTATGAGGATCAGAGGCATAAGAATGATGCAATGGACTTTGGGGACTAAGGGGAAAGGGTGGGAGCGGGGTGAAGGATAAAAGACTACAAATTGGGTTCAGTGTATACTGGTCAGGTGATGGGTGCATCAAAATCTCACAAATTACCACTAAAGAACTTACTCATGTAACTGAACACCACATACCCCGGAAAATCTTTGGAAATAAAAAATGTTAACAAATGTAGCCCTTCTACTCTGTAGTTTCAATATTTTAAATAGTACTTATCACCTTGTAACTCACTACATTACTCATTTGTGATTTTTACAGTCTTTATTTTCTCACTAAACTATAAGATCCCTGAAGCAAGGAGTTTGTCTTGGTGCATTGATGAATCCTTATTACCTAGAATAATGCTTGGCATATGGGAAGTGATAAATGCATGTTTGATAAATAAGTTTCAGTATATCAGACTTTATTCTTATCTCTAAGTGGATCCCACCACATTTTCCCTTGAAATGTAGAACCCAAGTGCATGTTTCATTACCCCAACTAGATTGTGAGATCTCCAAGGGGAAGACCAGTGTTTACACCTGAGCTTGCAACGTGAAAGTCCTCAGGCTGGATTTATTTAGCCTGCAGGCAAGTTTGTTTGCTCTAAAATATTGGCCCACACAGTGTTCCAAATATTTTAATTTACCTTTCCAACATTAACACATGGAGATATTTCACTTAAAGATGTGAATTTCTGATTTTCATGCCAAATCAGAAGGTATGGTCATATTTTATGTTTTTTTTTTTTTTTTTTTTTCTCATTCTCTAAAAGCTGAGCAGGGCCTTTTATCTTAGACTGGGCATATCCGCTCCTGAGCATGGCTGTGCCTCTTCCTGTTGTTTCCCCTGCCTGCACTAAAGCTGGGTATTATCCAGCCAACTCCACTTATTTACCCACCTGCTTGGCCCTTGCAGACCTAGGAGTTTGCAACCCCTGATGGTTAAGCATATACCAGGGAGCAATAAATGTTTGATAATAATGATGGTGATGATGATGAAGATGATGATGTGATACTGACAATGGAGACATATAGATTGAATTTCTTTTACTCTTTTCTCTTGTAACATCTCTTCTCTAACTACTTGCTCTCTCAATTAGTATTGACGTCTCCAAATATAATGGAGGACTTATCTATTTCTTTTTTTAGTTACATCAGTTTTCCTTTATGTATTCTGAAATTCTATTATTAGGTGCATACATGTTAGGACTGCATGATCCTGAAGAAAACCTCAAGGACACTAAATGGCCTGAAGGATATTGAGGATACTCACCCAACTTCTTGCTGAAGACCTGAAGGATGCTATGAATCAACTGAACTTAATTGATATGTATAGAACATTGTACTTAACAATAGCAGAATAACAATTATCTTCAAGTATGCATAGAACATTTGCAAAGATAAGTCATGTTCTGGGCCATAAAACTAATCTCTACAAATGTAAAAAGATTGAAATCATACAAAGCATGTTCTCTGACCATGATAGAATTAAACTTGAAGTGAGTAAAAGAAAGATATAGGAAAAAAACTCTAAATAATTACAAATATTTAAAAACACACACTTCCAAATAACTCCTGGGTCAAAGAAGGAATCACAAAGGAAATTCAAAACCATATTGAGTTAAATGAATAAAAACACAACATATAAAAATGAATGTGCTAGGCCAGGCTTGGTAGCTCACGCCTGTAATCCCAGCACTTTGGGAGGCTGAAGTGTACAGATAGCTTGAGTCTAGGAGTTTAGGACCAGCTTGGGCAACACGGTGAAACCCTATCTCTACAAAAAACACAAAAATTAACCGGGTGTGGCAGTGCATGCCTGTAGTCCCAGCTACTGGGGGGCTGAGGCAGGAGGATTGCTTGAGCCTGGGAGATTGAGGCTGCAGTGAACCAAGATCATGCCACTGCACTCCGGCCTGGGTGACAGAGCAAAGTGCTGTCTCAAAAAAAAAAAAAAATAGTACGCCATAGCTAAAAAAATGGTTAGAGAAAAATGTATAGCTAGCATCAATTACTTATTAAAAAAGAAAAATCTAAAAACTATGATCTTGTGAAATTACAAAGAAAAACAAATTAAACACAAAGGAAGCAGACAGAGGAAATAAAGATAGGAGCAAAAATCAGTGAAATGGAAAACAGAAAAATAATAAGAAAAATTAACAAAACCGTATACATTCCTAGCTAGTCCAATCAAGGAATAAAACAGAGAATACACCAATTACCAGTATCAGAAATGAAGGAGAAGACTTCACTACAGTTTCTATGGACAGTAAAATAATGAGGGGATATTATAAACAGCTTTATGCCAATACGTTTGAGAACTTACATGAAATAAACAAATTGTACAAAAGACCCAATCTTCTGAAGCTCACTAAAAAAGAAATAGCTTGAACAATGCTATATCTTTTGGAAAAAAAATCAATTTATAGTTAAAAACTTTCCGACAAAGAAAACTACTGACCCATATAAGCTTGGTGGTGAATTTTACCAAACTCTTAAGGAAGAAGTAATATCAATTCTACAGAAATTTGTCCAAAACACAGAAGAGAGTGAAAAAATATCCCAACTCATTTTATGAGGCTGATATTAACCTGATACCAAAACAAGACAAAGATATTACATGAAGAGAAATCTGCAGCCCAGGCCTGGTGCAGTGGCTCACATCTGTAATCCCAACACTTTGGGAGACCGAGGCGGGTGGATCACCTGAGGTCAGGAGTTTGAGACCAGCCTGGCCAACATGGTGAAACCCTGTCTCTACTAAAAATATAAAAATTAGCCAGGTGTGGTGGCATGTGCCTGTATTTCCAGCTACTCAGGAGGCTGAGGGAGAAGAATCGCTTGAACCTGAGAGGTAGAGGTTGCAGTGAGCTGAGATCGCGCCATTGCACTCCAGCCTGGGTAACAAGAGTGAAATTCCATCTCAAAATAAATAAATAAATAAATAAATAAATAAATAAATAAATAAGAAAATAAGAAAGGAAATCTGCAGCCCAAGTGTCCCTCCTGAACATAAATGCACATGTCTTTGGCAAAATGTTTGCAAATCAAATCCAGCAATATATGAAAAAGATAATTAAGTGGATTTATCCTAGAAAAGCAAAGTTGGTTCAACATTTAAAAATCAAACATTGTAATTCACTCTATTAACAGATAAGAAGAGAAAAAATACCCTCATGATTATCTCATTAAATGCAATAAAAAGCATTTTTAGCAAAAGTCAACATCAATTCATAATAGAATCTCTCAAGAAACTAGGAGTAATAGGTAGTTTCCTCAGCCTAATAAAGGTCAGCTATGAAAATGGATAGCTAACATCATACTTACTGTTGAAAATTTGAAAGCTTTATTCTGAAGATCAGGAGCAAGATAAAGATATCCACTCTCACTGTTCCCATTCAAAATTGTGCTGAAGAGACTGTAAAAACACTTGTAGATTTAAGATATATTGGGAAGGGGAAGGGATGAGAGAGAGAAGAGAGAAATTGCAAGAGTATGGCTCCTCGGTTCCTTGATTTGATGTTTAGAAGAATGGTGCTTCCACAAATTGAGATGAAGAATAGTAGAGCTCTGTCGTCAGAGGCTCTTTTGTGTTGCCCTTTTACAGCCATACCACCTTGCTCTCTACAAACCCTAGGCTCTGGACCCTGACAGCCATTATTTTGTTCTTCATTTCTATAACTATCATCTTAAGAGTGTTACACAAATGGAATCATACATAATGTAACATGTAACCTTTGGATACTGGTATTTTTCACTTGGCATAATTCCCTGAATATTCATCAAAATTGTTTTGAATACCAATAGTTCATTCCTTTTTATTACTGAGTAGTATTCCAAGGTATAAGTGTGCCTCAATTTAATCATTCGTCTGTAGAAAGGACATCTGATTGTTGTCAGTTTCTGACTATCATGAATAAAGCTATTATGAACGTTCATATACAAAAAGTAAAAATTGTGCTGAAGAAAAGAGCAAGAAATAAATGGCATACAGATTGGAAAGAAAGAAATAAAAATTGCCTTTATTTGCAGATGACATGATTATCTGTTTGAGAAATCCTAAAAATCTACAAATAACACCATTTACAACAGCATCAAAAACATGAAATATTAGAGTAAGTCTAATAAAATATATGCATGGTTTTTATGCTGATGAGAAGTACAATATCGATGAGACAAATAGAGCTAGACCTAATGAAATGGAGAGACATAGCATGTTTATGAGTTGGAAAACTCAATATTGTCAAGATGTCAATTCTTCCAAATTGATCTATAGATTCATTGCAACCACAAATGTGGTTGCCGTGGACAATCCTGAGTGCTCTGGGTGAGGCCAGCCCCCATGCTATCCTCAACACTGGAGTGGTCCTCCTAGAATTTAAACACACTCAGGCTAATACTCTTCTTGAAATGCTCCACTGGCTCTCATGTAGTCTAGTTTCAAGTTCAGTCTCTGAACAGCTGGAAACACAGGCCAGTCATGACCTGACTCTGCCTTCTCTTGCCTTCCTGTTCACTCTCCTCCACGGGGTGGGCATTGCAGGAGCAAAGGTTGCCACTTGGTGATAGAGTTTTCTAAGTCAGATCTGTTCCCAGATGGAAGCCTCCAGATTGAAGGGAGAGAGAAGGTACATGAGAAAACAGAACCAGAATTTGCCATTATCTCAAAAAGCTTGAAGGAGATGTCATAGTAAGATTAAAAACCAAAATGTGTTAATACATTTTGATCAGCTTGTTTCTAGGAGTCCCTCACCAAGTCCCCTACACATGTCTCAACACTCCTCACCTTGCTCTATCAGCAGCACTACAGCTTAGTTTGAGCTACCTTCATCTGGAAATGGGATTCTCTTCTTAGCTGGTCCCATACACTTGTATAGATTCCTGCCCCCTCATGTCTTTCTGCTACTGTAATCCCGATAAAACAGGGAAATCTGTTCACAACATCCCATTGTCTAAAACCCTACAAAACTTCAATTGGTCATATACTCTAACAGCTTCATATATTTGTCACTCATTTATTCATTCAATATCTATGAGCATTTACTATTTACCAGGCACAGTTCTAGGCAAGGGGGATACGTCCATGAACAAAACAATAAAAACGTCTGCCCTCATGGAGCTCACATTCTGGCAGATGAGAACCCTGCACCCTGTGCTCACTGACCTTTCATTTCCTCACATTAGCCATATTCTCTCCTGGCACAGAGAGGGACAGGCTGGTCCTTCTCTCTGAAATTCATTCCCCTCTCACCTTTGTATGTATGACTCCTTACTTATCTTCTTGATATTAGCTTGAGAGTCACTTCCATAGGAAGGTTTTGCACCTAGGTGAAACTCCCATTTTATAAGCTCTAATAACACTGCCTTTCTCTTTGTCAGAGCCTGAATGACACAATCATTTATGTGACCATTTGATTAACCTCTAAGTTTCCCACGAATGTAGATTTTGTGGGGGGCAGAGGCTCTGTTTCCACTCCAGAGTCATTAGTGCCCAGTATAGAGGTGATACTCATTCAGTATCATTTAAAAGAGTGAATCTGTGCCTTCTTCCAAGATTTATGATGTTTTGGCTTGTAATGGAATGAGAACTGAAACTTAAGAACTTGCTCAAAAAATAGCATCCCCGGAAGCATTAAGTAAGTAGTGATCTTTGAATCAGTCATCAATCTGTCTTACCTTATGTGCATGCGGCCCATTGTTCTTTCCATCTCATTTGCAAGATCTCATGGGAGGCTTTTCTAAGGTTCAACTCACTCCGTTAACTGCATTTCCCTGCTCTGCTGCCTACCCAAAAAGTAAATGAGGTTAGTTTTGTGAGTAGATTTTGTACATTCTTGTAGCCTTAATGTTTTTGGTCCTCTGACCCCTCACCTTTAAAATGCTGGGCTATATCAGGTGATGTATTGGATTCCTTCCCACCAGCACGGGGATTTCACTTGTTCACCAGTGAGAGGCTGCCTCATTGATGCTGCTGGGATGAGGTGAGATGCTGCACCCATAGCTCCAGCTTTATCAGAGAGCCAAGGGAGGTGTTTTCAGAGAGGCTGGGTAGAGATCACTTTCCAAGGGGTGGCAGGCCAGTCAGTGTGGGCCAAGCCAGTCAGGGAGAGAGCAAGAACAGCAGTCTTGATCTCTGGAATATCCTCTGCCCCTCCTTCCCCATCCTGGGAAACCAAACTGTGTATCTCAATCCTAGAACGTGAGGAATGTGTTACAGCCTCATAGACATGAAGCGATCTGCTGAGAGGCAGAGAGGAGTCCTGCTCCCCAGGCCTGACAGTACAAGAGCTATGGGCCTGCAGGCTGCGTTGTCCCTCCTACCTTCCCTGGGCCTCCCGCTGTAGCCAGGATATCGAAGGCTGCATTGTGCATTGAGTGGGCCTTGGGTCCCTCATGTCTAGCAGGAAGTGGGAGGAGGGACACTGTTAGAAAGGTGCCCCCACTCAGCACTATGCTGGCGTATGTTCCTTTCTTTCTAGCCCTGGAAGGAAGATGCTAATAAAGGTGGTTTCTGCATCCTGGGGAGCAGAGTCTATTCTGAGTCCAGATGAGTTTTACTGGACCAAAAAGACAGCTCTTTGTATCACTGATGTTCCCTATTTTTTTTTTTTTCAGTTTCTATTTGTTTTTGCTCTTATCGTGATTTTTTTCTTTCTTCTCCTTACTTTGGGTTTAATTTGCTTTGCTTAAATCATTGATTTGAGACTTTTTTCTTTTCTAATATAAGTATTTAATGCTAGTTACCTTTAACCACCACGCTTGTTGCATCCCTCAAATTTTGATGTTACTTTTTGATTGCATTGTATTTTAACTATTTTCTTATTTCCCTTGGGATTTCTCCCTTGTTCCCTGAGTTATTTAGAAGTGTTATATTTAATTTGCACATATTTGGTTATTTTCCAGATATATCTCTTTTATTAAATTAAATTCTTAATTTAGTTCTTTTGTGGTCAGCGGGCATACTTTGTATGGTTTTAGTCCTTATACATTTCTTGACATTTGCTTTTTGTCCCAGAATATGTTGTATCTTGGTTAATGTTCCATATGCACTTGAAAAGCATGTATAGTCTGCTGTGCTTCTGTGAATTATTATGTAAATATCAATTAGGTTAAAGTGACTGAAAGAGTTGTTCCTGTCTTCCAAACTCTGTTTTTATTTCCTCCACATGTTCTGCCAGTTACTGAGAGAGAAGTGTTGAAATATCCAACTTAAAAGGTAGATTTTTTCTGTTTTTTTTTTCAGTTCTATTACTTATTGTTTCATGTATTTTAAGCTTTTTTTAAGGTGCATACACTTCTAAGATTTGTATGGCTTTTAAATGAATTAACTCCTTTATTATTAGATAATGTCCCTATTTATCCCTCATCATAGCCCTTGTTTTAAAATTTATTTATTTTTATTTTTATAGATTTATGGGGTACAAGTACAGTTTTGTTACATGGATATATTGTGTAGTGGTGAAGTCCGGGCTTCTAGCGTAATCATCACCTGAGTAGTGTACATTGTACCCAATAGGTAATTTCTCATTCCTCACCCCCTTCCCACCTTTCTGAGTCTTCAGTGACTATTACTCTACTCTTTATGTCTATGTGGACACATTATTTAGCTCCCAATAATAAGCGAGAACAAGTGGTATATGACTTAGTTTCTGTATTACTTCACTTAAGATAATGGCTTCCAGTTCCACCTATGTTGCTATGAAAGATATGATTTTATTCTTACTTTGTTTATTTATTTTCTTTGTTCAATCATCCACTGATAGACACTTAGTTGGTTCTATATATTTGCTATTGTAAATAGTGCTGTGATAAATATACAAGTACAGGTATCTTTTTGATACAACAATTTCCTCTGGGTAAAAACCAAGTATCAGGATTGATGGATTGAAGGATAGTTCTATTTTTAGTTCTTTAAGAAATCTTTGTACTGTTTTCCATAGAGGTTATACTATTAGGTTGATGCGAAAGTAATTGCTGTTTTCCTGAAAACTGCAATTACTTTCGCATCAACCTAATAATTTATATTCCCACCAACAATATATAAACATTGCCTTTTCTCAGCATTCTTGTCAACATCTGTTTTTCTTTGACCTTTTAAAAATTGCCATTCTTGCCAGGTGAGGTGGTGGCTCATGCCTGTAATCCCAGCACTTTGGGAGGCCAAGGCAGTAGGAGTGCTTGAGTCCAGGAGTTAAAGACCGTTCTGGGTAATATAGTGAGATCCCATCTCTACAAGAAAACAAAAACAAAATGAAAAATTAGTGTGTGGTGATGTGAACCTGTAGTGCCAGCTATTTGGAGGGCTGAGGTGAGAGGATTGCTTGAGCCTAGGAGGTTCCATGAAAATGGGATACTTTTCCATTTCTTTCATCAGTGCATTATAGTTTTCCTTTTAGATATCTTTCACTTCTTTGGTTAAATACATTCCTAGGTCTTTTATTATTTTTGTATAGCTATTGTAAATAGGATTGAGTTCTTAACTTGGTTCTCAGCTTGATTGTTATTGGTGTATAGAAATGCTACTGCTTTTTTTTTCTCAACAAAATACTAGCTAACAGAATCCAACATCATATCAAAGATAATCCACCATGATCAAGTGGGTTTCATACCAGGAATGTAGGGATGGTTTAACATACACCAGTCAATAAATGTTATATACCACATAAACAGAATCAAAAACAAAAATCACATAATCATCTCAATAGACACAGAAAAAACATTTGACAAAATTCAACATCCCTTTATGATTAAAGCCCTTAGCAAAGTTGGCATAGAAGAGACATACCTCAAGCTATTACAAGCCATCTACGACAAACCCATAGCCAACATTATACTGAATGGTCTAGCCTATTTTTAAAGCTTTCAACTGTATTTTGTAATTTCTTCAATTAATTTTTTATTTCCAGCAGTTCTATTTTTTTTTTTAAATCTATCTCTTTAGTAAAATTTTCCTCACATTCTGTATTGTTTTCTGATTTCTTTATGTTGGTTTTCAACTTTTCCTTGGATCTCACTGAACCACTTTAAAATCAATATTTTTGAATTTCTTATCTGATATTTCAGAGATTTTTGTTTTTGGTTAGGATCCATTGTCAGATGGTTAGTGTGACCCTTTGGGGGTATTGTAGTACTGTACAATTTCATATGTCCAGAATTGTTTCTCTGGTTCCTTCTAATCTGGGTAAACTATCTCTTTTTATTTTTGAACTCACTTTTGTTTAGATGGGATTGTTTTTCCCTTGAGGATGTGACTATAATATGTGTTGCGTATGGTCATTTGGCTTTGGTGCTGGGTGCTTTCAGTGGCAAAGCCTCTGCATTAGTTTCTTGGTTTTAGATAGTATTTGTATGATGGCTTTCTCAAATGCTGTTGTAGTAGTGATGTACTGAGTGTGTGAGAAGGCTCACCGTCTCCTGCATGACTGGGATGGTGAAGGTCTCAGGAAGCTTATCTCATTCTTCAGCACCATGCACTTGTGTCAGGAGATTTAAAAAAATTGCATTGTGTATTGCAATCTGTAGGTCAGTAGGTGACACTTATGAGTAAAGGCTGGCTGCGACCGAAGAAGATGGCATGTATTTCACCTTTCTTTACCAGGAGAAGCTTTCTCTGTTACCTTAGGTGATGGGCTGGTCTGTGGAATGCATGATGGCCTTAGCTCCCTGCTTAGCCCCTAATGGGGGGACTGAACTTCCATTCTTGCTTTAAGATACCCCAATGGCAGGCACAGCACCAGTTTTGATGGAGGTGGTCAGGAGAGCTCCCAATGAAATTCACCAAGGTCTGCATAGTGAGGTAGGTGGCTGCCGCAGCTCCTGCCTCCCTGTCATGCCTTCTCCTGGTACTCAGGACACTCAGATCAGGCAGAGACACACTGCTGTCTGTCTCCAGGCTGCAATGTAGTTAAGCACCATGAAAGACATTTGTCCCATTGCTCACTTCAGATGTCTTCTGTGTGGAGCCTCCTCCCTCAGCCTCAAACATGCAGCTTTGTGGCTCGCTTGCTCTCTGCTATAGGAATGCTGCCATTTCATGTAGAGAGCAGAAGGGGCCCAATCTTTTGTGCAAGCCTAGGCCTGATGGGTATACCACCAGTGGGATTGCAGCCACCCTTAATACCCTAGAACAGTCGTTCTCCACACATCTGCACCAACTTCCCAAGAGAGCAGTCATGGTTGTTCCCACAGCAGTGGGAGTTAGAGGGAGGAGAAGTTCTCCTCTTCACATCCATGCCAGAGGGCTGCAACCACCTGGCTGCTAGAACAGAACCACAATCCTCCCTTGCAGAACTTCTTTCTGTGGAGAACTGGTATCTGATATCTCTAGTGAGCCCATTGCCTGCCTCTCTGCTGGAGGTAGTGCAGTCGCTCTCAGCCTAAGGGAGCTCTTGGGCACAGGAAAGTGCATGCTCTGCTCTCCTGGACTCCCTAGGGGTGCCCCCTTGGTGTGCTGCACTTAAACCAAGGAGCAGCATTTCTCAAGGGCTAGACCACTAGGGACCCTGAAGCTCCCCTGGCCCAGGCAGCCCTGTGTGGCTGCCACAATCCAAGTAGGTGCCAAGAAATGTCTGTAGGGGCTCCAGTGATGTGGAAATACAGGGGCTGATGTTCCCTCAGAAGGACCCAATCCTCCAATGGGTGTGCCCCAAGTATGGCACCTGCTGTTGCTGCTCAGGTCCATGGGAAGGGCTGGCAACTCAGTATGAGCTGGTAGTCTAGTGTGATGCCCTTTAGAAGTCCCCAAATCACTGCCCACACCAGTGTTTGGGTCATGAGGGCAGAAGAGCTCTCCAACAGTTCAGATACCAGAGGTCTCCTGCAGGTGTAAGGGGAGCCAAAACCACTTCCACCTACTCTTTATGTATTTAATACCAAATCCCTTGGGATTCCTAGCGGATCTCGGCCAACTTCTTGATTTCTTCTTTTTCTGTCCCCTAGCTTCTTCCCGTGAATTATCTGCTAGGCTCCAGCACTTTCCACTTGATGCTTCATTAAAGTTATGATTATTCACCTGTAACTTTGGTTTTTCTTTCTGCAGAGACCTGGTGTCTAAGATCTCTAGTTATTTATCTTGAAAAAAAAAAAAAGAAAATAAGAACCCGCCAATCCCCTGACGTTTACTTTAATTGTTAGTAATATAGCCATGCCACCTTTCCTTTTATTGGCATTTGAATGGCATTCCTTTTTTCATTCTTTTAATTTTAACCTAGTTATATTTATCTTTATATTTATATATTTGGGCTGGGGGCGGTGGCTCATACCTGTAATCCCAGCACTTTGGGAGGCTGAGGCAGGTGGATCACGAGCTTAGGAGTTTAAGACCAGCTTGGCTAAGATGGTGAAACCCTGTCTCTACTAAAAATATGAAAATTAGTGGAGTGTGGCGGCACATGCCTGTAATCCCAGCTACTCAGGAGGCTGAGGCAGGAGAATCGCTTGAACCTGGGAGGTGGAGGTGCAGTGAGCCGAGATCACGCTGCTGCACTCCAGCCTGGGTGACAGAGCAAGACTCCGTTTCAAAAAAAAAATTATATATTTGGATTATTTTATTCAATTTGGAAATCCCTGAATTTTAAATAGAGTGTTTAGGCCTACTTAAACTTTTATTTTAAGTTGATGGAACAAATGCTGGTTTGTCACACAGGAAAACATGTGTCATGTGGGTTTGTTGTTCAGATTATTTCATCAGCCAGGTATTAAGCCTAGTATCCATTAGTTGTATTTCCTGATTATCTCCCTCCTCCCACCCTCCACCTTCTGATATGACCCAATATGTGTTGTTCTCCTCTATGTGTTCATGGGTTCTCATCATTTAGCTCCCACTTACAAGAGAAAATGCATGATATTTGGTTTTCTGTTCCTGCATTAGTTTGCAGGAGAATGCAGGCCATTTTTGTTTAATGTAATTTATAATTTGGTTGGGTTTAAATCCACCATCTTGTCATTATTTCCTTGTTCTATTTGTTCTTTGTTTTTTCCCGTTTTCCTGTCTTCTTTTGCTTTGAGCATTTTTTGATGATTGTGTTTAATTTTAGATGTACTTTTCAGTTTATGGTATTTTCAATTGTTGCCATAGAATTTAAAATTTAACTTATCAGAGGCTACTTTTACATATAGTATAGGCACCTTATAAGAGTAATTTCCATTTTGTCTCCCCGTCTTTTATGCTGTTGTTGTAATACATTTTAGTGATAAGTCTGTATTAAATCCACTTTTTTTTTGGCCTTAGAAAGACAATTTGTAAACGTAGCTTTATTGCATTGTAATTCTTATACCATACAATTCACCCTTTTAAAGTGTATAATTAAATGAATTTTAGTATATTCACAGAGTTGGGCATCCATTACCACAATCGATGTTAGAGTATTTTCATTACTACAGAAGGAAACCTTTCACCTATTAGCTGTCACTCCCCAAATCCCCCATCCCCTCCAGCCCTAGGCAACACTGATGTACTTTCTGTCTCTACGGATTTGACTATGTTGGACATTTCCTGTAAATAGAATCACACACTATGTGTTGTTTGTGTCTGGCTTCTCTTATTTTGCATAATGTTTTCCAGGTTCATCCATATTGCAGCAGGTATCAGTACTTTATTTATTTGTATTGGTGAATAATATTCCATTCCCATGCTGTATCACATTTTGTTTATCCATTTGTTGGTTGATGAACATTTAGGTCTTATCGGTTTTGGGTTATTATGAATAATGCTGCCATGAACATTTATGTACAGGTTTTTGTGTGGCCATAGTGCTTTTATTTCTCTTGGATACACATACCTAGGAGTATAAACACACCTAGGTCAATACCTGCTTTTGGAGCTAGAGATGGTATTAGCCCTACATGAATCACATATACTGAGAAGGGTTAAGGATTGGCTTCTACAGGGAAACTGGGGTATTGTTTTTATAGGAAAAAGAATACTGAAAAAAGGAAAAGATCCAATAGATGTTGATGATGAAAAACTAACATTTATTCAACGTTTCATATGGGCTGCAAACAGTGCTGCTTTACCTATAATAGCTCACTTCATTTTCAGAGCAACCCTGTAGTATGTTCTCTCATGAGTTTTACCTTCTCTGCTCATGGAATGCTATGGTAGGATCCTAAACTCGAAGTCTGCAGGGGGCATATGCAAATAAGTGCTATGAACAGGGTGGAGACTTGGAAACAGAGAGTAATCATCCTGTGTGAAGTGTAGCCAACACTTAGTGCCATCTGCTATTGCCACATGGGAATGAAGGTTCAGAGCTATAGACACTCAGGAAATCACGGTGTGGGAAAAAAGTCATGGTTTTGGAAAGATATGGTTTACTGTTTACCTATTTTCAACCATTGTTCTAGGATATAAGAGCTCAGTAGCATCTTGCTACTCAGAATGTGTCCTTCAGGCAAGAAGCTGTCCTTTTCTAACTAGGTCCCAAGTGATAATAATGTCACTTGCCTGAGGACACATTCTGAGCAGCAAGATGCTACTGAACTCTTATGTCCTGGAACAATGGTTGAAAATAGGAAAACAGTGGCCTGGTGGCTCCCACCTGTAATCCCAGCACTTTGAGAGGCTGAGATGGGCAGATCACAAGGTCAAGAGATTGAGACCATCCTGGCCAACATGGTGAAACCCTGTCTCTACTAAAAATACAAAAATTAGCTGCATGTGGTGGTGCATGCCTGTAGTCCTAGCTACTTGGGAGGCTGAGGCAGGAGAATTGCTTGAACCCAGGAGGCGGAGGTTGCAGTGAGCCGAGATCATGCCACAAGACTCCAGCCTGGTGACAGAGCGAGACTCCATCACAAAAAGAAAAAAAAAAAAGAAATGGACAGCTTCAGGCCTCCTCAGGACTGTGAGTCACAGAATCAGTGTATAACAAAATCCCCAGGTGATTTGTGTGCCCAATAAAGTTTAAAAAGTGCCTATCATCAAGAGTGGGTATGGAGTCAGATTGCATATTAAAATCATTAGAAAAAGAAATCAAACTCTTGCCCAAACCCCATTCTGGAAACTTAAATCAGAATTTCAGGGTTGGGGTATATACAGCATTCATAAAAGGTGCTAGGTCATTCAACTATAAAGCCAGGGTTGAGAATTGGTCTTTTAGAGCAATCCTTCATTTTAGGAAGAAAAAATAAAAACCTCCAGAGGTGACAAGGTGAGGATTTCTGGTTTTGGTAATGCCCAAGTAAGTTCCTATTGGTTAAAACAAAACCAAACTAAAACAAAACAATGATCTGTAGGTGTTAGATAAATAACAAAAGCACACAGATTGCAGAGGGGAGTTGAAACTTGAAAGAAGGGGAGGTGAGAGGTGTGTTTCATTTTTTTGGAAGTTTGATAGCAGGCTATCAAACTCATTGCCTCACATCGGGTGACTAAAATTCTGACAGAACAGCTGCAGTGATTATGACCTAAAATATCAGAGGACAGAGTTTGGAGTAATCAGTTATTAGAAAGTGAGGAGTAAACTATAAGAAGGAGTGACCCAGAGAAGGACAGCTCCAAATTATGTGCATAAATTCTTCTTGTCTTTGGTTGACCCCACTCTGCACATATGGAGGGATACTCCTAGTGCCTTACCCATGGGAAAAAACCCTGAACTTAAACTTGAATTAACATTCATGAGCAGAGCTTACAGTTTGAGTCTAAAGAAGTTAACTCACTAGCAAAAGAAAAACACAATTTTTCAGAGGCATATAACAGAATCACCATCCTTTACAACCTAATATCCACAATATCCAGAAAACAGTCCAAAATTATTTGACATATGAAGGCCAGGAAAATCTTAAGAGAAGAAGAAATCAACTGAGACTAATCCTGATATGATCCATAAGCTACAATTAAAAGACAGGAATTTGAAAAACAGCTATTATAATTATTCTGGTTGAAGTGAAGAAAAGTATACTTTCAACAAATAAAAAATATATTCAAAATAATAGTGGACAAACATAAACTAAAAAACTATAAAAATAAACCAAGTGGAGGCTTTAGAATGCGAAATGTAATCTCTAAAATAAAAATTTGCCAGATTATTTATGAGCAGAATAGAAATAATAGGAGATTCAGTGAACTTGAAGATGGGATTCCCAAGTAGCTGGGATAATAGGCACTCACCTCCACGCCCAGCTAATTTTTGTATTTTTGGTAGAGACGGGGTTTCAACAAATCCTAAAGTGCTGGGATTACAGGCGTGAGCTACTGTGACCAGCAGATATTTTTTTCAAAGGTACAAATTCAAGAAACTCAGTAAACTCTAACTTAGGATAAATAAGAATGAAAGTGACCCTAGTCACATCATAGTCAAAGTGTTGAAAACTAAAGGTAAAGAGAAAATATTGAAAGAGCCAGAGAAAAAGACACATTACATAAAATAGAATATCAATTCCAAAGATCTCTGACTTCTCATCAGAAATCATGGAGTCCAGAAGAGTGTGAGACAGCACTCTAATTAAAATGGACAGGCTATCAGAATTTATTTTTTTAAAGTAAGATTTAATTATAGGCTATTTAGAAGAGTTATAATTTAAGTATAAAGACAGATTAAAAGCAAATGGATTGAAAAAGATCTATCATGTAAATTGTAGAGCACAAGAAGGTTAAAGTGGCTATATTAATACCCCAAAAGACATATAATTATGAAGGTATGTGCTGAATAATAGATGTTCAAAATATGCAAAGAGGATGTGAGGGCAATCTGGCTGCGACATCTGTCACCCCACCGATCGCCACGGTTGATTTGGCTGATCTGGCTGGCTAGGCGGGTGTCCCCTTCCTCCCTCACTGCTCCATGCATGTCCCTCCCAGAGCTGCGTGCTTGGTAGAAGAGGAACTTCTTTGATAGAGGAGGACCGGTCTCGGGTCAAGGGTACATGAGTAGCAGTGCTAATAGAACCTTCAAATAAGCTCTTAAAATATACAAAGAAGCAACTGAGAAAATTAAAGGAAGAAATAGAAATTTCACAATCAGAGGCTCTCATCTAACTGGTCTGTGAGGCCAGGACAGCAATAATGGTAAAAGCTCCCTAGTGGGGCTGGTGGGCAGCCAGGGTGAGAGCATTGCTCTGAACTCCCACTCATATTACCACAGGGGAAGTGAGGACCTCAGGGGTGAAGGGGCTGAACCCAAGGCCTTCCCTCTGGAACCTCGGAATCCTGACATCAAATCCACTGAGCTCTGGTTAAATGCCCTGGTGATTTTAAATCCTGACATTAAATCCAATGAGTTCTAGTGAGAGGTCCCAGTGAAAGGGAGAGAGAATAAAGAGAATGAAAAATAGGAATGGGGGTGGGGGGAAGAACCCTGGAGGATGCCTTCATTTACAGAGCAGTGGAAGAGAGAATGCAGAGAGGAGACAGAGGAGCCATGGAGAGGAAGACACAAGCTGCAGGGAGGCGGGGCTGACACCTGTGCTGTCCTCAGAGACACACAGCAGGGCCAGGTGAGGAAAGGCCTTTAGGACCAGCCATTGGGAGGTCATCCAGAGACACAGTAGCTAAATGGCTTACAGAGTTCCAGAGTCAGGCTGTCTAAAAGGCATTCGTGACCATGTGAGTGCAGCTTGTGCCTCCATTGGCTTACCAGCTCTGCGACTTTGGACACATTCATCTATTTCTCCATGCCTCAGTTTTCTCATCTGTACAATGTGTAGAAAGTTAGCACTTGCCTAGGATTGCCATGACTTTAAATGAGTTAATAATACACACAAAGCCTTTAGAATGGTGCCTGACACTGTGTGTGTGTGTATATGTGTGTGTGTTTGTGTGTGTATACATGTGTGTGTTTGTGTGTATGTGTGTGTGTGTGTGTGTGATCCACAGGCACTAGCACTTATTATTGTTGTTTGTGTTGTTGCTATTGTTGTGGGTGGTGATTTGAGAGGCAGTTTTAATAGGATATTGGGGCAAGTGTTGTTTTCATAACTTATATTTGGACTTCTGCACCTCACACTAATTTACCTCAAATGACAGTAAATCAGCACTACTGAATTAATTCAGTCATCACATTTTCTCTGACTTAGTTATAAGGGGTCCTCTCACACTGAAAAGCAGCGTCCCCCATGCTGTGTGAGGTGGACTACTGTTTCCTGTGCCTGGTCAGCTGTGGGACCCAATGCACCAGAGATTGCACAATTGGTACAGAAGGGGAAAATGAGCCAGAAAACAGGTGGCACAAGAAGATAGGAACTGGCTCCTTGTATATCCCCCAAAGCACTCTCCAGATATCAGAGCTCCTTGAATCACAGCAACCAAGGGATGGATTTTGAACTCAGAGGAATGACCCAACTCCACACAAGCAAGCAACCAGGGAGCTGAAGTCTCTGAACTCTGCCTTTGGTCTGGCCACTGGGTGTCACTCTTCGTCTATATTTCTTTGGGGTCAAGGTTCTGAGAAGAAATTCAGCCTTTGCTGAAGTTTCCATCCTCTCCCACATAGTTCTCTCCTTGTGCTGGTATATTACTGCTAGAACCTTCTGCTGGCCACAGAGGCAGTATATTGAGAGTGAAATTGCCTTTAGGAAGCTGACTTCTGATCCACATATGGGAACCCAGGCTGCTTGTCATGAAAATAAGGAGATTCCAGCTTCAGTAACTAATTCTATGGCAATAGCAGTTGAAAACTAGCGCTTAAAAGCATTGAGCAGACATTCCAATGAAGTAGATATATTATTGAGCTTGGCGAAGGTGGCCACGGGGATCTTACATCTTTGAAGGTGACAGGACTTGCTTTTTCATATTGACATTTAAGAATATTTTGTATACAAATGTGTTTGTGTATCCCTGTGTATGTGCGTATGAATGTGTGCACTTATATAAAGGAAATAGCAGGTTTCAGATACAGTTGAGGTCTCCTTTATCTGGTCACATTCTCCTTCTTGGTCATATTCCCCATCCTTCCACCCTAGAGGCATTCTGTCTTCTGATGTAAGTGATCTCTCTCCTGTCCATATTCTGATGCTCTTATTAAATCTACACATGTTCATAAATATTTAACAGTATGGCTTTGTAGATTTAAAAGTTGATACAAATGGTTGCCCAATACCATTTACTTGGGCTGTCTGTATAATTCCATTCTGTTTTTGTTTCTAATTTTATCAGAATTTTGCTGTTAGCTTGTCATTTCTTTGCAATTTAGTCTATGTTTTCTCTCTCTTTTTAAACAAAAGTTGTGATAAGAACACTTACTATGAAGTCTACCTTTTAACACTTTAACATGCTTATTCTGTCTCTTTCATTTGCAGTTTTTAAAAATTTCTCATCCTTGCAGTGCTGATTCACTGTTAGCTGCATCTTCTGTATTTTTCTCTTGGTATTTAATTTCCTCATTTGATTTGTATCAGTTTTAACTGTGAACTACTTTGAACTACAGTCATGCATTGCTTAACTCTGGAGTACATTCTTGAGAAATGAATCATTAGATGATTTTCTTGTTGTGTGAACATCACAGAGTGTACTTTCCCAAACCTAGGTGGTATAGCCTACTGCATACCTAGACTATATAATACAGCCTGTTGCTCCTAAGCTACAATCCTGTACAGCATGTTATTGTCCTGAATACTGTAGGCAATTATAACAGAATGGTAAGTATGTATTTATCTAAACATAGAAAGGTACAGTAAAAATACAGTATAAAAGATAAAAAATGGTACATTTGTACAGGGCATTTACCATGAATAGATCTTGCAGGAATGGAAATTTCTCTGGGTGAGTCAGTGAATGGGAAGGCCTAGAACATCACTGTACACTGCTGTAGACTTTCTAAACACTGTACAGTTAGGCCACACTACATTTATGAAAAAATTTTTTTTCTTCAATAATAAATGAATTTTGGCTTATTGTAACTGCTTAACTTTATAATCTTTCATTTTTTTAACTTCTCGATTCTTTCATAATAACACCTAGCTTAACACACAAACACATTGTAACATTGTAAGCTATACAAAAATATTTTCTTTCTTTATATCCTTATTGATACGGGTTGGCTCCGTGTCCCAAATCTTATGTTGAATTGTAATCCCCAGTGTTGGGGGAGGCACCTGGCGGGACGTGATTAGATCATGGGGGTGGATTTCCCCTTACTGTTCTCACGATAATAGTGAGTGAGTTCTCACAAGATCTGATGGTTTAAAACTGTGCGGCATTTCTCCCTCTTGCTCTTTCTCTCTCCTGCTCTGCCATGTGAAGAAGGTGCTTTCTTGCCCCTCACCTTCTGCTATGATTGTAAGTTTCCTGAGGCCTCCCAGTCATGCTTCCTGTTAAGCCTGTGGAACTATGAGTCAAACTTTTTTCTTCATAAATTACCCAGTCTTAGGTAGTTCTTTACAGCAATGTGGAAACAGACTAATATATTTATCTATAAGACTTTTTTTTCTATTTGTAAAATTATTTACTATTTTTTAACTTTTGAAAATTTTGTTAAAAATGAAGACACAAACACACACATTAGCCTAGGCCTACACAGGGTCAGGATCATCAAAATGTCACTAGGTAATAGGAATTTTTCAGGTCCACTGTAATCTTGTGGGATCACTGTCATATTGTGGCCTGTCATTGACAAAAATGTCATCATGCAGTGCATGACTGTACTCTTCAACGTTTTAAGAAAATGGGCTTCTTGTGAATCCTGCACTGCAAAAATATCCTTAAAGAGTTGTTTTTGCCATTGTTTCGGTTGTATTCTTAGAGAATCTACATCCAGAAACCCATTTTTGTCACTAATACCTCTGAATGGGGTTTCTGCACAGTGCATGGTAAATTCAGGTTCTATACTTTTTCAAGGTGCAGGCCTGGATCTTTGATTTTTCCTTATAAGGCCTCTAACAAACGCACAACTTCTTCAGGGTGTTCTCAGACTGTCAAAGGAAATTTCCCAATTCCTTTTTGGTGGAACATCAACCCTTCCAGCCTGCAGGCTTTCTTCAGGGAGCAAAATTCCCACTCCCTGGCTTCACATAGGTCATTGTTTACAGGTGGGGGCAACAGAAGGCCAGCCTCCAGCTTTGTGGACCAATGTAGGCTGAGAAACTCCAGGATCTCCATGGCATCTACTTTCACCTCCTGACCTACCGGGCTCTGATTTCTGCTTTTGTTTCTGGCTCCTAGGGTTTTTCTTTTCTCTCTCCCCTCCGTCCCTCCGTCCCTCCGTCCCTCCTTCCCTCCTTCCCTCCTTCCTTCCTTCCTTCCTTTCTTCCTTCTTCCCTCTTTCTTCTCAGAATCTTGCAATGGCATGATGATAGCTCATTACAGCCTTCACTTCCTGGGCTTAAGTGATTTTCCCACCTCAGCCTCTCAAGCACCTGGGACTACAGGTGCACATTGTCATGCCCAGCTAAGTTTTTGATTTTATGTAGAGATGGGGTCTCCCTATGTTGCCTAGGCTGGTCTCAAACTCCTGGGCTCAAGCAATCCTCTCTGCCTCAGCCTCCTAAAGTGGTGGGATTACAGCTATGAGCCATTGTGCCCAACCAATCTTTTTTTCCTTAAAGCTAAATATGCATTAAAATATTTATGTTTGTCACACTTTATTGTACTTTGGCCTTAAGCAATTCTATTTATTTTCTTTTTTTCTTATCAGTGGTTTTCAAGAAGGGTCATCTGTGCCATGGGAAGGATCAGTGGCAGGACTGCAGACTCCCGACCTCTCCTCTGCTTTAAACACGGCAGCTCTTCCTGTGTCCTGCTCCATGACAGACCAGCTGTGTGACCCTGACAAGTACTTCATCTCTTTATGCCTGTTTCTCCACCTGTAAAAAGGGGACAATGGTAGTGCCTGCTTTGCAGGAATGTTATGAGGATTAAATGAGATAATACATACAAAGCACTCAGATTAGTGCCTGGTTCAAAGTAATCACTCATTAGGTGATCCTTGTGGTTAGTTACTGAGCTCCAAGTTTTAGTATTTTTAAATAATTGTTCTGAATGAAAAAATGTGTTTTTAGATCTAGAATGACTTTAAAGCACTACACTTTCTAGACTGGCTATTATACTTCCTAAAGGACCTTCTGGATTGAACATTCTTTATTTCTATGTCAACTCTATAGTAGGAAAATAGTTTTAGCCAAGTTTGAAGCCTACTAGAGTGGGTATAAAGATCTCTGTTGTGTATAATTATTTTTTTCCAGCCCCCTGACATTCTTTCAACCCCACTTTCCATCCTTTAGCAATTATACTTTTTCTAAAGGATTCACAGTGAATTTGTTTTAAGTCATGGAATCAAGTCTTAATGGTTATGCAAGCTTCTACCTGATTGAAGTCAAACTTGCTTCCTGGTTCTCCAGCTTTGTCTCACTTGTCTTTAGATTTTATGCTGAAATCACCTAACCATAAAGGAATCTTATTTGATGGTCTCTTTCTAACCTTTACATTTATGGCAACCTCTTCGACATTTCTCATGCAAGCGGGGTCCATGTAGTCTTACTGAAATGATAAAAGTTAAGGGAAGGGCTTTGCTTTGTTTCATGAGAGAAGGTGCTATTGAAAGAGGCATTTTTGGCTGGGTGTGGTGGCTCAGGCCTGTAATCCCAGCGCTTTGGGAGGCCAAGGTGGGCGGATCACCTGAGGTCGGGAGTTCTAGACCAACCTGGCCAACATGGTGAAACCTTGTCTCTACTAAAAGTACAAAAATTAGCTGGGTGTGGTGGTGGGAACCTGTAATTCCAGCTACTGGGGAGGCTGAGGGAGGAGAATCACTTGAACCCAGGAGGCGGAGGTTGCAGTGAGCTGAGATCATGCCACTGCACTCCAGCCTGAGCAACAAGAGTGAAACTCTGTCTCAAAAAAAAAAAGAAAGAAAGAAAGAAAGAAAGAGGCATTTTTATTACCATGCAGCAATTATTGAGCACAATTTTCTATTGATGATGTGGGGGTAGCTCTTCTTATTTGAAAGTGTGACTGCATTATGAACCAGTGAGAGAATGAGTTGGGGTTTGACGGTGATCAATGAGGGTTGAGGATCCCCCCAGGATTTTTACCACATCACAGTGTGATGTGCAAATGATGGAAGGTGTCAGGCCTTGCATCTTTATTTTCCCCCTTGGTCTTAATTCTGGTGCAGAAACTCTATATTTTCAGTGGCAAGATAAGATGCTCTCTTTGGATCATGGAAGTGACAAGAAGTCAGAGTGTGCCACCTACCTGGCATGATGCTCATGTACTGACATAACATCTGCCTACCAGCTGACTATATATTCCTAATATCTTCTAGAGATCCAAGCTCATCAAGATTAATAGAGCTTTTCTAACTGGGAATAGGGTGGTTCAATCTGAACTAGAGTTCAGGGCATCCATGAATTTGGGGTTATGGTCACAATTCAGCTTGATGACTTTGGTAGTATTTGATTGGTATAAAAAATCCAGGATTACATAAAGCATGTCTTATGTCCAGTCGAAGTAGGGAGAATAATAGGCCAGGCCTGCCCAATCTCTTAACTCTATTTAAGATTTGAGGATATAAAGTGGCTGAGAGTAGGACAGGGGTCACTAAGAAAAAGAAGCCTGTGATTATTTTAGCTCAGGGAGGCTGGTGATCACTTCAGGTTACTATAAAGCTTTTCCACTCACAGCATAATCTCTGCAGCCATCTCGACATTCCGTTATTTGGGAGGGGATGGTCAGGGCCAGTCCTGGGATGTTATAAATATGTCAAGGGCAGGGCAACAGGGAAAATGTGTGCTCTTTCTTCCCAGTCCTTGTAAGGGCCAAATGCCTGACACTTTCTTCAGAAGGTTGACATCTATTGCCTTGTCAAAATGAATCAGAGCCTTGTTAGTCAGATGATGCTATGCTTCCATCACTGTGCACAAGGTAGCGTGGGCGCTGGGTGTTCCATGATGAGATGATAACCACATTAGGTAAGGTCCTCCTATTTGTTCAGAGAATCAACTCATGACTATCCGGGGTGCCTATGAGACTGCTGCAAAATTATCACAAAAAGCCAGACCCATGTTCCTAAACCCCTTGGAATCTCCATAGTAATAAAAGTGTCTTAAGTCCCTAGATAGTTTCAGGGTGGGGGATAGTTGGCAAAAGGACATGAAGACATGACTAGAGGGTTGGGACTTTCAGCTCCAGCTCCCCACCTTTAGGAAGAAGAGAGGGGCAAGAGGCTGAGAGTTGAGTTGATCACCAATGGTGATTTAATAAATTATGCCTATGTAATGAAGCTTTCATAAAAACCTAAAAAGATTAGGCTCAGGAGCTGCTGGGTAGCTGAACATGTGGAGGTTCCTAGAGTGTGGTATACCTGGAGAGGACATGAAGCCTCCATGCCCTTTTCTGCATGCCTTGCCCTATCCATTTTTTCATATCCATTTATCTTTATCATTTATTATATGCTTTTTTAATAAACTGGTAAACATAAGAAAAATGTTTCCCTGAGTTTCGTGAGCCACTCTAGACAATTAATGAAACCCAAGCAGGAGGTCCTAGGAATTGCGACTGGTGTCTAAAGTCAACAGTCTTGTGAAACTGAGCCCTTACCCTATGGAATCTGCCATAATCTATGAGTAAATAGTGTCAGAATTGAATAAGGGGACACCTAGCTGAATAATCTTCTGGAAAATTGACCGGCTGCTGGTGGGGAGAAATCCCCATACATTTTGGTGAGCAGAGATGTCTGAGTGACTGTGTGAGAATAGGATAAAATATTTTGGTTTGATTTTTTTTCCTGTATCACAAGAGAGGCAAAGAGACTCCAGTCACACTCCTTAACTTTTCTTGGGATTGCGTACACACACACAAAATATTATTTTCCGTCTCAGTGACTTCTGCTTCACTTTCCTGCCCTTCATGCTGATAGCTTAGAATTGAGCATGGGGAAATAGTGGGTTTTGTTTGAATACAGCCTTATAAAGTACTCATTTTTCTAGGATTGCTGCTCAGTCCTAGCAATTTTTTAAAGGAACCTGCAACCTCTTTGAAATGTAAGGGCCCCCAAAAGTATTCAGCCCCTCTCATCTTACAGATTAGCAGTCCAAGATCCAAGATCCAGAGAGGGACTGATAGCAAAATCATAGACCTAGGAAAGTGAATGTGTTAGTCCATTTGGGATAAAACAGAATACCATAGATTGGGTGGATTCAACGCAGAAATTTATTTCTTACACCTCTGGCGGCTTGGAAGTCCACACCAAGGTGCTGGCAGATTTCGGTGTCTGGTGAGGGCCCACTTCCTACTTTGCAGATGGCCAAAGTAGGCCAGCTGCTTTTGCTGTATCTTCACAAAGCAGAGAGCAGAGAGGGAGAATTCCCATCAGGGTCTGCTATTTTGTTGCCTTTTTAGTAATAGCCGTTCTAACAGGGGTGAGATGATATTTCATTGTGGTTTTGATTTGCGTTTCCCTGGTGATCAGTGACACTGAATGTTTCTTCATATACCTGTTGACCCTTTTTATGTCTTCTTTTGAGAAATGTCTATTCATGCCTTTTACCCACTTTGTAATGAGATTATTATTATTTTGTAACGATTGAGTTGAGTTCTTTTTATATGCTGGAGAGTAGTCCCTAGTTAGATGAATAGTTTGAAAATATTTTCTCCCATTAACAGGTTGTCTCTTCATTCTGTTGATTGTTTTCTTTGCTATGCAGAAACTTTTTAGTTTAATATAGTCCCATTTGATACATTTTGAGACATCTCAAAATGTGCGTCTCAAATGTCTTGCTCTGTCACCCAGGCTGGAGTTGCACGGTGCTATCGTAGCTTGCTGCAGCCTTGACCTCCTAGGCTCAAGCGATACTCCCACCTCAGCCCCCTGAGTAGCTAGGACTGCAAGTTCATGATGCCAGCATACCTGGCTAATTAATTTTTTTTTTTTTTGGTAGAGATGGCATTTCTCTATGTTGCCCAGGCTGGTCTTGAACTTCTGCCCACAAGTAATCTTTCTACCTTGGCTTCCCAAAGTGCTGGAATTACAAGTGTGAACCACCATGTTGGCTCTTATTTTTTGTGTAGCCATTGTAAGTGGAATTGCCTTCTTGATTTTATTCTCAAGTAGTTTACTATTGGTGTGTAGAAATGCCACTGATTTTTGTATGTTAACTTTGTATTCTGTAACTACCAAATTTATTTACATCTAAGAGTTTTTTGGTGGAGTCCTTAGGATTTTCTAGACATAAGATTGTATTATCTGCAAAGAGGAACAATTTGACTTCCTTTTTTGCTATTTGGATGCTTTTTCTTTCCTTGTCTGATTGTTCTGGGCAGGACTTGCGGTACTGTGTTGAATAGGAGTGGTAATAGTGGGCATTCTTGTCTTGTTCCTGTTCTTAGAGGAAAGGCTTTCAACTTTTTCCCAGTTGGTATAATGTTAGCTATGGGTTTGTTATATATGGCCCTTATTATGTTGAGGAGTGTTCCTTTAGTGCTTGGTTTATTGAGAGATTTTATTAAAAAGAAAGTCATGTTGAGTTTTGTCAAGTGATTTTTCTGCCTCTATTAAGATAATCACGTGAGTTTTGTTCTTCATTCTGCTAATGTGATGTATTATGTTTATTGATTTATATATATTGAACCATCCTTGCATCCTTGAGAGAAATCCCACTTGATCATGGTGTTTATCTTTTGATGCGTTGTTGGATTCAATTTGCTAGTATTTTGCTGAGGATTTTGCATCTATGTTAATCAAGGGTATTGGCTTGTAGTTTTTGTTGTTGTTGCATCCTTATCTGTTTTTGATAATAGGGTAATGATGAGCTCACAGAATGAGTTAGAAAGAATTCCCTCCTCTTCAAGTTTTTGGAAAGTTTGAGGAGAATTGGTGTGAGTTCTCCTTCGAAAGTTTGGTAGTATTTGGCAATGAAGCCATCATTCCTGAACTTTTCTTTGTTGGGAGATTTTTATTACTGATTCAATCACATTAATTGCTATTGGTCTGTTCAAGTTTTTATTTTTTTTCTAATTTAATATTGGTAGATTGCATGTGTCCAGAGTTTATCCATTTCTTATAGGTTTTCCAGTTTGTCAGCTTATAGTTGTTCATAATAGTCTCCAATGATCTTTTGTATTTCTTTGGTATCAGTTGTAATGTCACTGTTCCATTTCTGATTTTATTTGGGACTTCTGCCTTTTTTTCTTGGTTAGTCAAGCTAGTGGTTTATTGATTTTGTTTATCTTTCCAAAAAATAACTTCTGATTTCATTGATTCTTTGTAGCTTTTTCTCCTGTGTTTCATTTACTTCTGCTCTTATCTTTATTTTTTTTCTTCTACTAATTTTTGGTTGGTTTACTCTTGCTTTTCTAGTTCCTTGAGGTGCATGATTTTGATTGTTTATTTGGAATCTTTCTCTTTTTTTTTAATTGCATTTTAGGTTTGGGGGTACATGTGAAGAACATGCAAGGTTGTTGCATAGGTGCATACGTGGCAGTGTGATTTGCTGCTTTCCTCCCCTTCACCTATATCTGGCATTTCTCCCCATGCTATCTCTCTCCAACTCCCCACCCCCCTGCTGTCCCCCCCACTCCCCGTCAACAGACCCCAGTGTATAGTGCTCCCCTCCCTGTGTCCATGTGTTCCCATTGTTCAATACCCGTCTATGAGTGAGAACATGCGATGTTTGATTTTGTGTTCTTGTGTCAGTTTGCTAAGAATGATGGTTTCCAGGTTCATCCATGTCCCTACAAAGGACACAAACTCATCGTTTTTTATGGCTGCATAATATTTCATTGTGTATATGTGCCACATTTTTCCTGTCCAGTCTATCATTGATGGGCATTTGGGTTGGTTCCAGGTCTTTGCTATTGTAAACTGTGCTGCAATGAACATTCGTGTGCATGTGTCCTTATAGTAGAACGATTTATAATCCTTTGGATATATGCCCAGTAATGGGATTGCTGGGTCAAATGAAATTTCTATTTCTAGGTCCTTGAGGAATCGCCACACTGTCTTCCACAATGGTTGAACTAATTTACACTCCCACCAGCAGTGTAAAAGTGTTCCTATTTCTCCACATCCTCTCCAGCATCTGTTGTCTCCAGATTCTTTTAATGACCGCCATTCTAACTGGCATGAGATGGTATCTCAATGTAGTTTTGATTTGCATTTCTCTAATGACCAGTGATGATGAGCATTTTTTCATATGCTTGTTGGCCTCATGTATGTCTTCTTTTGTAAAGTATCTGTTCATGTCCTTCGCCCATTTTTGAATGGGCTTGTTTGTTTTTTTCTTGTAAATCTGTTTTAGCTCATTGTAAATTCTGGATATCAGCCCTTTGTCAGACGAGTAGGCTGCAAAAATTTTTTCCCATTCTGTTGGTTGCCGATTCACTCTATTACACTATTTCTTTCACTGTGCAGAAGCTGTGGAGTTTGATTAGGTCCCATTTGTCTATTTTGGCTTTTGTTGCCAATGCTTTTGGTGTTTTGGTCATAAAGTCCATAGATGCAAAAATCTTCAATAAAATACTGGCAAGCCAATTGCAACAGCACATCAAAAAGCTTATCCACCATGATCAAGTAGGATTCATCCCGGGGATGCAAGGCTAGTTCAATATACGCAAGTCTATAAATGTAATTCACCATATAAACAGAACCAAAGACAAAAACCACATGATTATCTCAATTGATGCAGAGAAGGTCTTCGACAAAATTCAACAGCCCTTTATGCTAAAAACTCTCAGTAAACTAGGAATCGATGGAACGTATCTCAAAATAACAAAAGGTATTTACGACAAACCAACAGCCAATATCATACTGAATGGGCAAAAACTGGAAGCATTCCCTTTGAAATCTGGCACTAGACAAGGATGCCCTCTTTCACCACTCCTATTCAATATAGTACTGGAAGTTCTAGCCAGAGCAATCAGGCAAGAAAAAGAAATAAAGGGTATTCAATTAGGAAAGGAGGAAGTCAAATTGTCTCTATTTGCAGATGACATGATTGTCTATCTAGAAGACCCCATCATCTCAGCCCAAAATCTCCTGAAACTGATAAACAACTTCAGCAAAGTCTCAGGATACAAAATCAATGTGCAAAAATCACAAGCATTCCTATACACCAATAACAGACTCAAAGAGAGCCAAATCAAGAACAAAATGCCATTCACAATTGCTACAAAGAGAATAAAATACCTAGGAATACAACTAACAAGGAACATAAAGGACCTCTTCAAGGAGAACTACAAACCACTGCTCAACGAAATAAGAGAGGACAAAAACAGATGGAGAAACATTCCATGTTCATGGTTAGGAAGAATCAATATCGTGAAAATGGCCATACTGCCCAAAGTAATTTACAGATTCAACGCTATCCCCATTAAACTACCAATGACTTTCTTCACAGAACTGGAAAAAACCACCTTAAACTTCATATGGAACCAAAAGAGAGCCCGCATAGCCAAGTCAATTCTAAGCAAAAAGAAAAAGCGGGAGGCATCACACTACCAGACATCAAACTATACTACAAGGCTACAGTAATCAAAAGAGCATGGTACTGGTACCAAAACAGAGATATAGACCAATGGAACAGAACAGAGGAGTCAGAGGCAACACAACATATCTACAACCATCCGATCTTTGACAAACCTGAAAAAAACAAGCAATGGGGAAAGGATTCCCTGTTCAATAAGTGGTGTTGGGAAAACTGGCTAGCCATATGCAGAAAGCAGAAACTCGACCCCTTCCTGACACCTTACACTAAAATTAACTCCAGATGGATTAAAGACTGAAACATAAGACCTAACACCATAAAAACCCTAGAAGGAAACCTAGGCAAAACCATTCAGGACATAGGTGTAGGCAAGGACTTTATTTGGAATCTTTCTACTTTTTTTTTTTTTGGCAGGGGATGGAGTCTCTGTTGCCATGCTGGAGTGCAGTGGCATGATCTTGACTCACTGCAACCTCTGCCTCCTGGGTTCAAGCGATTCTCCTCCCTCAGCTTCCCAAGTAGCTGGGACTATAGGTGTGTGAAACCATGCCCGGCTAATTTTTGTATTTTTAGTAGAGACGGGGTTTCACCATGTTGGCCAAGCTAGTCTCGATCTCTTGACCTCGTGATCTGCCCGACTTGGCCTCCCAAAGTGCTGAGATTATAGGCATGTGCCATCGTGCCCAGCCTCTACTTTTTTGATATAGGCGTTTATTGCTAGCAGCTTCCCTCTTAGCACCACTTTTGCTGTGCCTCATAGGTTTTTGTATGTTGTTTTTTGCTTTTCATTTGTTTCAAGAAATTTTCTTACTTCCTCATTAACTTCTTTCTTGACCCGGTGGTTATTCAGGAGCATGTTGTTTAATTTTTATATATTTGTAGTTTCCCAAATTCCTTTTATCATTGATTTCTAGTTTTATTTCACTGTGGTCTTATCAGATAGTTGATATAATTTTGATTTAAAAAAATCTGTTGAGACTTGTTTTGTGTCTGAACATATGGTCTATCCTAGAGGATGTTCTGTGTGCTAATGAGAAGAATGTGTATTTTGTAGCTGTTGGGTGAAACATTCTGTAAATGTCTGCTAGGAAAATTTGGTCTAACGTGCACTTTAAATCTGATGTTTCTTTGTTAATTTTCAGTCTGTATGATCTATTTAACACTGATAGCTGGGTGTTGAGGTCCCCAACTATTGTTGTATTGGAGCCTAGCTCTCCTTTTAGATCTAATAGCATTTACCTTATATATTTTGGTGCTCTGGTGTTGGGTGCATATATGTTTAGAATTGTCATACCCTCTTGCTGGGTTGATTCCTTCATCATCACATAATGACCTTCTTTGTCGCTTTCTACTATTTTTAATTTAAACTCTGTTTTATCTAAGTATAGCTATTACTGCTCCCTTCTGGTTTCCATTTGCATGGAATATCATTTTCTGTCCTTTCACTTTCAGTCTATATGTCTTTACAGGTGAGATGATTTTCTTTTAGGCAGCCAATAGTTGGGTCATGATTTTTTAAAATCCGTTCAGCCAGGCTATATATTTTAAGTGGAAAGTTTAATCTGTTTACATTCAAAGTTATTATTGATATGTGAGGGCTTATTTCATCATTTCATTAATTGATTTCTCATTGTTTTGTATACGTTTTGTTCCTTTTTTTCATCTTATTATCATTGTGTTTTTGTGGTTTTCTATAGTGGTAACATTTGAGTCTTATTTTTTTCTTATTTGTGTTTTCATTCTACTGGTTTCCATAGCTTAGCTCCCACTTATAAGTGAGAACATATGATGTTTGGTTTTCCATTCCTGAGTTACTTCACTTAGAATAACGGTCTGTTATTCCATTCAGGTTGTGACAAATGCCATTATTTTTTTCCTTATGACTGAGTAGTATTCCATGATGTATCTGTACATATATATTTTGCATTTTCTTTATCCATTCATTGATTGCTGGGTATTTGGCTGGTCCCATGTTTTTCTGAACAACAACAGTTTGACTTCCTCTTTAACATTTTGGATGCTCTTTATTTCTTTCTCTTGACTGATTGCTCTGGCTAGGACTTCCAGTACTATGTTGAATAAAAGTGGTAAGAGTGGGCATCCTTGACTTGTTTCAGTTCTCAAGGGGAATGCTTTCAACTTTTCCCCAGTGAGTATAATGTTGGCTGTGGATTTGTCATAGATGGCTTTGATTACCTCAAGTTATGGCCCTTCTATACCAATTTTGCTGAGGATTTTAATCATAAAGGAATGCTGGATTTTGTCAAATGCTTTTTCTGCATGTATTGATATGATTATATGATTTTGTTTTTGATTCTTTTTATGTGGTAAATTGCATTTATTGACTTGTGTATGTTAAACCATCCCTGCATCCTTGGTATGAAACCCACCTAATGATGGTGGATTATCTTTTTGATATGCTGTAGATTCGGTCAGCTAGTATTTTGCAGAGAATTTTTGCATCTATGTTCATCAGGGATATGGTCTGCAGTTTTCTTTTTTTTGTTATGTCCTTTTCTGTTTTTGGTATTAAGATGATACCGGCTTCATAGAATGCTTTAGGGAGGAGTCCATGTTTCCCTATCTTTTGGAATAGTTTCAATAGAATTGTTAGCAACTCTTCTTTGAAAGTCTGATAGAATTCAGCTATGAATTACCTGGTCCAGGACTTTTTTTTGTTGGCAATTAAAAAAATTACCATTTCAATCTCACTGCTTGTTATTGGTCTGTTCAGAGTTTCTATTTCTTCTTGGTTTTATCTAGGAGGGTTCTATATGTCCTGGAGTTTATACACCTCCTCTAGATTTTCTAGTTTTTGTACATAAAGGTGTTCATAGTAGCCTTGAGTGATCTTTAGTATTTCTGCTGTATCAGTTGTAATAGCTCACGTTTCATTTGTAATTGAGCTTATTTTCATCTTTTCTTGGTTAATCTTGCTACTGATCTATCAATTTTCTTTATCTTTTCCAAGAACCAGCTTTCTGTTTCATTTATCTTTTGTAATTTTTTGTTTCAGTTTTATTTAGTCTGCTCCTATCTTTGTTATTTCTTTTCTTTTGCTGGGTTTGGGTTTGGTTTGCTTCTGTTTCTTTAGTTCCTTGAGATGTAACCTTAGATTATCTATTTATGCTGTTTCAGACTTTTTGATATCGGCATTTAATGCTATGAACTTTCCTCTCAGCACCACTTTTGCTATATCCCAGAGGTTTTGATATGTTGTGTCACTGATATCATTCAGTTCAACTGAATGATAATTTTTAAATTACTATCTTGATTTCATTGTTGACCCAACAATCATGCAGGAGAAGGTTATTACATTTCTATGTATTTGTATGGTTTTGAGAGTTTCTTTTGGAGTTGATTTCCAATTTTATTCCACTGTGGTCTGAGAGAGTGGAATAAAACATTGATATAATTTCAATGTTTTAAAATTTATTGAGACTTGTTTTGTGGCCAAACATATGGTCTATTTTGGAGAATGTTCCATGCAGTGATGAATAAAATGTATATTCTGCAGTTGTTGGGTAGAATGCTCTGTAAATATCTGCTATGTCCATTTGTTCTAGGGTATAGTTTAAGTTCATTGTTTCTTTGTTGACTTTCTGTCTTGACCTGTCTAGTGTAGTCAGCAAAGTACTGAATTCTCCCATTATTGTTTTATTGCCAACTATCTCATTTCTTAGGTCTAATAGTAATTTTTTATAAATTTGGGAGCTCTAGTGTTAGGTGAATATATATTTAGGGATTGTGATTTTTTTTGTTGAACTAGCCCTTTTTATCATGACTTAATGCTTCTCTCTCTCTCTTTTAACTGTTGTTGCTTTAAAGTCTCTTTTGTCTGATATAAAAATAGTGACTCCTGCTAACTTTTGGTGTCCATTTGCATGGAGTATCTTTTTCCATCCCATTTACCTTAAGTTTATGTGAGTCCTTAGTGTCAGATAAGTCTCTTGAAGACAGCAGAGAGGTGGTTGGTGAATTCTTATCCATTCCACCATTTTTTATATTTTAAGTGAAGGCCATTTCATTTTTAGGCCATTTACATTTAGTGTTAGGATTGAGATGTGAGGTACTATTCCATTCATAGTGCTAGTTATGGCCTGAATACCTTTTTTCTCATTGTGTTATTGTTTTATAAGCCCGGTAATATTTATGCTTTAAGGAAGTTCTATTTTGGTGTACTTTGAGGTTTTGTTTCAAGATTTAAAACTCTTTTTTTAGCAGTTCTTGCAGTGCTGGCTTGGTAGTGGTGAATTGTCTCAGGATTTGTTTGTCTGAAAAAGATTTTATCTTTCCTTCATTTATACAGCTGAGTTTCACTGGATACAAAATTCTTGGCTGATAATTATTTTGTTTAAAGAGGCTAAAGATAGGACCCCATGCCTTCTAGCTTGTAGGGTTTCTGCTGATAAATCTGCTGTTTATCTGGTAGCTTTTCCTTAATAGGTTACCTAATACTTTTGCCTCACAGCTCTTAAGATTTGTTTTTTTTTTTTTTTTTTGTCTTGACTTTAGATAACTGAATGACTATGTGTTTAGGTGATGATTTTTATTGTTACTATTATTATTACTATTTTTGAAGACAGAGTCTTGCTCTGTAACCCAAGCTGGAGTACAGTGGCACAATCTCAGCCCACTGCAAACTCTGCCTCCCAGGTTCAAGCGATTCTCATGCCTCAGCCTTCCTAGTAGCCAGGATTACAGATGTGCAACACCAAGTCCAACTGACTTTTGTATTTTTAGTAGAGTTTCACCATGTTAGCCAGGCTAGTCTTAAACTCCTGAGCTCAGGTGATTCATCTGCCTTGGCCTCCCAAAGTGCTGGGATTACAAGCATGAGGCATCATGCCTGGCCTAGGTGATCTTTTTGTGATGATTTTTTTTGGGGTGTTCTTTGAGCTTCTTTTCTTTAAATGTCTAGGTCTCTAGCAAGGTGAGGGAAATTTTCTTCAATTATTACCTCAAATAAGTTTTCCAAACTTTTAGATTTCTTTTCTTCCTCAGGGAAATCAATTATTCTTAAGTTTGGTCATTTCACGTAATCCCAAACTTCTAGGAGGCTTTGTCAATTTTTACTTATCCTTTTTTCCTTTGTCTTTGTTGGATTGGGTTAATTTGAAATCCTTGTGTTTGTACTCTCAAGTCTTTTCTTCTACTTGTTCTAGTCTATTGGTGAAACTTTACAGTGTATTTTGTATCTCTCTAAGTGTGTCTTTCATTTCCAGAAGTTGTGATTGCTTTTTGTTTATGATGTCTATTTCTCTGGAGACGCTGTGGTTCGTATCCTGTATTATTTTAAAAATTTATTTAAGGGCCAGGTGCGGTGGCTCATGCCTGTAATCCCAGCACTTTGGGAGGCCGAGGCGGGTGGATCATGAGGTCAAGAGATTGAGACCATCCTGGTCAACATGGTGAAACCCCGTCTCTACTAAAAATACAAAAAATTAGCTGGGCATGGTGGCGTGTGCCTGTAATTCCAGCTATTCAGGAGGCTGAGGCAGGATAATTGCCTGAACCCAGGAGGCGGAGGTTGTGGTGAGCCGAGATCGTGCCATTGCACTCCAGCCTGGGTAACAAGAGCGAAACTCCGTCTCAAAAAAAAAAAAAAATTTATTTAAGTTGTTTTTCACCTTTCTCTGGTGCCTACTTGAGTAACTTAATGATCAACCTTCTGAATTCTTTTTCTGGCAATTCAAATATTTCTTCTTTGTTTGGATCCATTGCTGGTGAGCTAGTGTGATCTTTTGGGGGTGTGAAAGAACCTTGTTTTGTCATATTACCAGAATTGTTTTTCTGGTTCCTTCTCATTTGGGTGGACTATGTCAGAGAAAATATCTGGGGCTTAAGGGCTGCTGTTCAGATTCTTTTGTCCTAGGGGGTGATGCCTTAATGTGGTGCTCTCCCTCTTCCCTTAGGGATGGAGCTTCTTGAGAGCTGGACTGCAGTGGCTGTTGTTGCTCTTCTGGGTCTAGCCACCCAGTGAAGTTACCAGGCTCTGGGCAGGTACTAGGGTATTTCTGCAAAGAGTCCTGTGATGTGATCTATCTTCAAGTCTCCCAGCCATGGAGACTAGCACCTGCTCTGGTGGAGGTAGTAGGAGAGTGAAGTGGATTCTGTGAGAGTCCTTGGTTGTAGTTTTGTTTAGTGCACTGGTTTTCTTGAATCCTGGTTATGCTAGCAGTAAAGCTGTCATGTGGACAGACCCAGGACCTCTGGTTAGCCAGGATGTTTTAGGTGGTGGAATTGGCTATTGTCTTCTCCCTCCTTGGAGTAGGGTTGTTCTGTTATGGGTTGCTGTAATGGCTTGAGTTGATTGGCTTCCAGCCAGGAGGTGGCACTTTCAAGAAAGTACCAGCTGTGCTAGTAGAAGGGGGATACAAACTTGCCCTAAGGTCACCTGGAAAAGTATTTGGGTTTCTCTGGTGATGGTTGGGTCCATAGAGCTTCCACAAGCTTATGACTTTTGTCTTTGGCTACCAGGGTAGGTAGAGAAAGACCATGAGGTAGGGGCAGGGTTAGGTGTGTCTGAGCTCAGATTCTCCTTGGGTAGAGCTTGCCATGCCACTGTGGGGGATGGGAGTGTGGTTTTCAGGCCAATGGAGTTATGTTCCAAGGGAGATTATGGCTGCCTCTGTTGCTCTGTACAGTTTGCCAAGGAAATGGGGGAGAGCTGGCAGTGACAGGCCTCACCCAGATCCCATGCGGTCAGCAAGGCCAGTCTTACTCCCGCCATGCTCCCCACAGAGCTGAATTTTTATCCAGGCCTCCAGTGTGCAAGGCTGAGATCTTGCCTCAGCTACAAGCCTTCCTGCCAAGAAAGTAGGGAATTCAGACTTTGCCCGCCCCTGCCTGCCATGGCTTCTGTGCTCATAGCTACTTTCTGTTCACCACCCAGCCCACAAATTCTGCCCAGGAAAATTCGCACTTGGTCAAAATTATTATAGTTCAGCTGGAAGCCTCCTTTACCTTACGGCCCTTCCCTAATTCCACTGGCTGCCTTCTCCAAGGACCCCTGTGAGATAAAGTCAGAAATGGCTTCCCTGGGGACTGGGAGTGCCTACAGGTTCTTCTGCTGCTGCTTCTTTTATATTTCACTTGACTCTCTAAATTTGCTTTAGCTCTAGGTAAGGTTCAATCCTTAGTCCATGATCTGGATTTTCAGATTTCCCAGTGAGGATGTGTGTTTGGAGGCAGACTTTCCCCCTCTCACAGTTTTTTGGCTATCTCACAGAGTTTGCAGCAGCAAGCTACTTCTTTCAAAAGGTCTGTGAATTCTTTTGGTTTTCCTGGTATGTTCCTGTGGTGGTTCTTGGAGCAAACATTCATGGTGTGATCTCCACAAGCTGCTCTGTCCATCTAAGTAGGAGCTGCAAGTTAGTCCTGCCTCCTATCTGCCCTTTTTCCTCCTACTCTAACATCGTTATTTTGAATCTTTTATTTGGGATTTCAGAGATTTTTGATTGAACTCTATTGCTGGAGAATTACTGTTTTTCTCTTGGAGGTGTCATTTTTTTTTTTGCTTTTTCATGTTTCTTATGTTTTTACATTGATGTCTGTGCATCTGGTGTAACAGTTGTTTCTTTCAATTTTTGGAATTTGCTTTCATAGGGGAGGATACTTTTTTGAAGATGTATCTATAGTATTGGTTGGGTAGGGCACTTTGCCTTTGATTTTGGATGTGTGCAGTAGTGTGGTCTCCATATAATTTCTTCAGCTGTAAACATTGTCAGTGGTGTCTGTGACTTCACGTGCGTGAAGAGATTTTTGATTGAACTCTATTGCTGGAGTTCAATTGTTAGTGGCATAGAGACAGTGGCAAAATTTTGCTGGATACAGCAATGCCAGGTGGTCCTATCTTTATGCCCCTGTGGTGGCAGCAGTAGGCTAAGCATGCCTGTCCTTGGGCTCCAGGGTGGCATGTATTGGCACTGGTTCTAATGGTTCCATATAGGCCAGTTCTTGGGCCCCCAGGTGGCTTTTTCAGGTGCTGGTAGTGGCAGAGTTGGGCCAGGCAGATGGGTGGGTTTTCAGGTCCCTGGGCAATGGTCGTGGCATGGGTGATTGTAGTAGCAGTAGATGGACTGATTTCTGGGTCCTAAGTGGTCTGTATTGTGTTGACAGTGGCTGTGATGGGCTGGGTGGGCCAGTCACTAGGCCTATAGGTGTGTGCCCACTGTTGTGGTAATGGCAGATTGGGTGGGCTTGACCTCAAGCTTCCAAAAGAAGGGCTTAGGTGCCAACAATGGTGGACTGGGCTTGGTGGACCCCGGGTCCCTGGAGCACATGCTCTGGTACTGGGGGTGGGGAGCAGAGCAAGGCTGGGCAGACTGGTCCTCAGTCCTCCTAGGGGTACTTGCGGGTACTAGCTATGGTAGGCAGGGGCAGGGTGAGTCTTAGGCCCACGGGTAGCATGTATGGCAAGTACCAACTGCAGTGGCAGTGGCAGGCCAAATGAGCCTCACTTCAGGCCCCTGGGAGAAGTGCTCAAGTGCCAATGGTGACAAACAGGACTAGGCAGCCTCCAGGTCCCTTGACTGTGTGCTCCAGCACTAGGGGTTTCGGGTGGTGGAGTGGGCAATGCAGTTCTGTCCTTTAGATCCCACGTGGTGCTTGCAAGTGCTGGTTGTGGTCAGCAGGGGTGGGGTGATCTCCAGGCCCAAGACAAAATGTTCAAGTGGGGACTGCAGTAGCTACACTGCAGCCCTGCTCAGTGGGGTATGGTTGTGGGAGGGGTAGGGTTGTTTTAAGTGGCAGTAGCCATATGCAGGTGGCTGGGGAGTATGCATTTTGCTTATGCTTCAATTCTGGCAGTGGCAGCTTTAAATAGCTGATGAGGGTAGGGGGAGTTTGTCATTGCAATGCATGAAAATGTATAGTGGCTTCATTGTGCGGGGGAGTGGGTTTTGCTAATGGCTTACTCTTTGTTCTGGAGTCTGTGGTCTGCTAGAGGCTGGGCTCTAAATATGACATTTTGCTGCAGCTGCTTAGGGCTTTGGGTGTTTGGGGCCCAGCATGAGCTCCCTTTCTGGAGCAATGCCTTTTTGTGGTCTTCAGGCATGTTTTGATATTAGTCTTGAAGACTGCAAGGGTCTAGGGCTTTCCCATGCAGAGGATGCAGGAGTCTACAGTGGAAATGTTGACTTCTGAGAGTCACTCACTTATCCTTTCCCTGCACTGTGGAGCCTCCCCAGGCTCTCAGCCAATCCTGGGCAAGCAGGCTGCCTGACTTCCCCCTCCGTCCTTTCTTGGGGTGTTTCCTGTCATTTCGCTGTTGAATTCCAGTGTCGTTTCTTAGATGATATATTCAAAGTATTCTACTCTATTTTGGTTCTTCTTTCTGGAGGAGGCAAGTACCAGATGCCTTTAGTCAGCCATCTTGAAGCCTCTCAGTTCACCTATTTAAAGTATACAGCTCAATGATCTTTAGTATAGTCACGCTGTTGTGCAACCATCACCACAATCAATTTTAGAACATTTGTGACATGTCATGAAGAAACCCTGTGCCCTTTAGCTATCACTCTTCAATTTCCCCATCCCCCTGCCCCAAGCAACTACTGTCTGTGTGTATAGATCTGCCTATTCTGAACATTTCAAAGAAATAGAATCATACATACAACACGTGGTCTTTTGTAATTGACTTCTTTCATTTAGCATAATGTTTTTAAGGTTCATTCATGTTGTACCATGTATTGGTATTTCATTTATTTTATTGGGGAATAATATTCTGTTGTACACATATACCACATTTGTATTCATTTATCCATTGCCAGGCATTTGGGTTGTTTCTATCTTTTGGCTATTATGAATAATATTACTATAAACATTCATGTGCAAATTTCTGTGTGAACATAATTTTTCATTTCTTTTGGGGATACAAAACTAGCACTAGAGTTTTTGGATCAAATAGTAAGTCTATGTTTAATACAATTGTATTAGACCATTTTCCTGCTGATGAAGATATACTTGAGATTGGGAAGAAAAAGGGGTTTAATTGGCCTTATAGTTTCATATGGCTGAAGAGGCCTCAGAATCATGGCAGGAAGCAAAAGGTACTTTTTGCATGGTGGTGGCAAGAGAAAACAAGGAAGATGCAAAAGTGGAAACCCCTAATAAAACCATCAGATCTCGTGAGACTTATTCACTACCATGAGAACGGTATGGGGGACTCCACTACCATGATTCAAATTATCTCCCTCTGGGTCCCTCCCATAATAATGGAAATCATGGTAGTACAATTCAACATGAGATTCGGTTAGCAACACAGAGCCAAACCATATCATTCCACCCCTGGCCCTTCCAAATCTCATGTCTTCACATTTCAAAACTAATCATGCCTTCCCAACAGTTCCCCCAAGTCTTAACTCATTTCAGCATTAACCCAAAAGTCCACAGTTCAAAGTCTCATCTGAGACAGGTCAAGTCCCTTCCACCTATGAGCCTGTAAAATCAAAAGCAAACTGGTTACTTCCTAAATATAATGCAGGTGCAGGTATTGGGTAAATACAACCCTTCCAAAGGGATAAATGAGCCAAAACAAAGGGGCTACAGGGCCTATGAAAGTTTGAAATCCAGCAGGGCAGTCACATTTTAAAGCTCCAAAATGATCTCCTTTGAATCCAGGTCTTACATCCAGGTCATGCTGATGCAAGAAGTGGGTTTCCATGGTCTTCGGCAACCCTGCCCCTGTGGCTTTGCAGGGTACAGCCTCCCTCTCAGCTGCTTTCACAGACTGGAGTTGAGTGTCTGTGGCTTTTCCAGGCACAGGGTGCAAGCTATAGGTTGATCTACCATTCTGGAGTCTGGAGGATGGTGGCCCTCTTCTCACAGCTCCACTAGGCAGTGCCCAAGTAGGGACTCTGTGGGGGCTCCAACCCCACATTTCCCTTCTGCACTGCCCTAGCAAAGATTCTCCATGAGAGCCCCATTTCTGCAGCAAACTTCTGCCTGGGCATCCAGGAATTTCCATACATCTTCTGATATGTAGGTGGAGGTTCCCAAATCACAATTCTTGACTTCCACGTACCCGCAGGCTCAACACTACATGGCAGCTGCCAAGACTTGGGGCTTGCACCCTCTGAAGCTATGGCCTGAGCTCTATGTTGGCACCTTTCAGACATGGCTGGAGTGGCTGGAACATAAGGCACCAAGTCCCTAGGCTGCACACAGTATGGGGACCCTGGGCCTGGCTCACAAAACCATTTTTTCTTGTGAGACCTCTGGGTCTGTGATGGGAGAGGCTGTCACAAAGGTCTCTGACACGCCTTGGAGACATTTTCTCTATTGTCTTGAGGATTAATGTTCAGCTCCTTGTTACTTATGCAAATATCTGCAGCCAGCTTGACTATCTCCTCAGAAAAAGGGGTTTTACTTTTCTATTGCCTTGCTAGGATACTAAAACTGAATGCTTTTAACAGCACTCAAGTCACTTCTTGAATGCTTTGCTGCTTAGAAATTTCTTCTGACAGATACCCTAAATCATCTCTCTCAAGTTTAAAGTTCCACAAATCTCTAGGGCAGGAACAAAATGCTGCCACTCTCTTTGCTAAAACATAACAAGAGTCAGCTTTGCCCCAGTTCCCAACAAGTTCCTCATCTCCATCTGAGACCACCTCAGCCTGGATTTCATTGTCTGTATCATTATCATTATTTTTGTCCAAGCCATTCAACAAGTCTCGAGGAGGTTCCAAATGTTCCCACATTTTTCTGTTTTCTTCTGAGCCCTCCAAACTGTTCCAACCTCTGCTTGTTACCCAGTTCCAAAGGTGCTTCCACATTTTCAGGTATCTTTTCAGCAATGCCTCATTCTACTGGTACCAATTTTCTGTATTACTCCATTTCATGCTGCTGATAAAAACATACCCAAGACTGGGAAGAAAAAGAGGTTTACTTGAACTTACAGTTCCACATGGATGGGGAGGCCTCAATTATGGCAGGAGGTGAAAGGCACATTTTACATGGTGGTGGTAAGAAAAAATGAGGAAGATGCAGAAGCAGAAACCCCTGATAAAATTATCAGATCTCATGAGACTTATTCATTACCACAAGAACACTATGGGGGAATCCATCACGATGATTCAAATTATCTCCCACCGTGTCCCTCCTACAACACGTGGGAATCATGGGAGTACAATTCAAGATGAGATTTGGGTGGGGACACAGAGCCAAACCGTATCAATGATGAAGACTGGGTTTTAAAGGTGACTGTACAATATACATCCCCATCACCATTGTAGGAAGGTTCTGATTGCTCCACGTCCTTGCCAATGCTTGTTATTACCTGGCTTTTGATTGTAGTCATCTTAGTGGGTATAAAGTGGTATCTCATTGTGGTTTGGATTTTGCTTTCCCTGAGGACTGATATCAATCATATTTCTATGAGCTTATTCGCCATTTGTATATCTTCTTTGAAGAAACATTTATTCAGATCTTTTAAAATTGGTTATTTTTACTTTGATTTTTAAGTTGTAAGAATTCTTTATATGATATATATATATATATTCCATATTGTATCAGATATAAGATTTGCAAATATTGTCTCCCTGGGTTTTCTTTTCAATTTCTTGATGGTGTTCTTTGAGGCACAAAAGTTTTTCATTTTGAGGATGTACCCAGCATCTCAAAATTAGCAAAATGCTTCCAAGGATACTTCTGAATTTTCTCTCACAGCCATTCTGTAAAGCACACAGGGCAGAGGTTATGTTTCAATTTCATAGTTGATGAATGCACCCTTAGACAAGCTGCTCAGCCTCTCAGCCTCATGATGAAGCAGAGGGATAGAATTAGGACTTAAATGTGGGCCCCTCACCATCCTTTGTCTAAGATTCATTTTATCTCATCCAGCTGAATGGTGATCAATTCTGGTCTTAGGTGAGACCATGGGACCTCGGGTCATCAAAAATCCCCCCTAAATAACTTCTATTAGGAAAACAAGCTTTTTTTCCCCACATAATTATGAGAACATAAATAGAGGGGTGTGAAATGTTACACCCATAAGGATGTTCATAACAATTGGTGGCCACTGGCAAGGTGCAAGAGGAAGGCCTGGGGTGGGATTCTCTGTGGGGCTCGCCTGGAAAGGTAATCAGGAGAGTAGAATCTTGGCTCATGCCTCTCAAGGGAATGGAGTTGAGAATCATGGAGCAGAGATTCCCTTTGTTTAGGAGTTTGTTTTGAACTTGTTTAGATTCCAGGAAGGGAGATACAACTCCCACTGGAAAGAGGAAAATATTCCTAGATGTTGGGAAAACACTGATACAACTTTTCTGCCTCTAGCAAAAGGAAAGAAAAAACCTTTCTGGGCCAGCTTTACCCATGGACTGCACCCTTCACAGGCTGCCATCTAGGCTACCCTCAGGAAAGTTCTCTTTTCTACAAAGAGCTCCCATCTTTCTTACTTGAAAGACCCAGTGACAAGTCAAGTTAAACAGACAAAGTCAGAGTTGACATTTTTACAATGTGGGGCAATTCCAGTGAAGTCAAGCATGAAGCCATGAGCAAATTAATATACATTATATAATAATATACTATCATCTAATTATATAATATATTTATAATTATATAATACTGTATATAGTATGAATATATATGGATATGTTTGATTATTATATGATTAATACTATCTTAAGGGTGTGTGCATATATGTATATTGTATATACATGTAATATATATAATCCTTCTTCTAAAAATGGGATCACATATTCATGTGTCTAGAATACAGAGCCAAAGATCTGGAAGGTCACTCCAAAATACCAGTGGTTGCCTTTAGAGAGGGGGCTGAGTTTGGGTTAGGGCTGAAGTTGTTTGAGAGGGAACTGGCTTTTTTATTCACTATATAGTTTGAACTTTTTAATGCACATGTGCCTACTATAATAACATCATTTAAAGCAGAATATATTTGGTGGTTTTGGGACCTGACTTCCCTGCCTGATGGCACTTCCCTCATTACCCTCATTAGGGAGCAGGGCTCCTTATTACTCTATAGCATTACAAACATGATCTCTGACGTTCCCCTCTGCACCATCCATATTGTCTGCTCTCCCACTCTGTGTTAGGCTGTTCTTGTATTGCTGTAAAAAATACCTAAGACTGGGTAATTTATAAAGAAAAGAAGTTTAATTGACTCACAGTTCTGCAGACTGTACAAGCATCTGTTCATGTTCTGGGAAGGCCTCAGGAAGCTTTACTTATAGAAGAAGTTCAAGTGCAAGCAGGCACATCATCTGGTGAAAGCAGGAATGAAAGAGAGAAAGGAGAGGTGCCACACATATTTTTTTTTAAAAAAATAGAGACAGAGTCTCATTCTGTGCACAGGGTGGAGTGCAGTGGCTCAATCTTGGCTCACTGCCAACCTCCACTGTCTGGGTTCAAATGATTTTTGTGCCTTAGCCTCCCAAGTAGCTGGGCCTACAGGCACATGCCACCACGTCTGGCTAATTTTTTTTGGTATTATTTTTAGTAGAGACAGGGTTTCACCATGTTGGCCGGCTGTTCTCAAACTACTGACCTCAGGTGATCCACCAGCCTCAGCCTCCCAAAGTGCTGGGATTACAGGCGTGAGCCACTGTACCCAGCCTGCCACACACTTTTAAATGACCAGATCTCATGAGAATTTACTCACTGTAACAAGGACAGCACCAAGCGGATGATACTACACAATTCATGAGAAATCCACCCCCATGATCCAATCACTTCCCACTAGGCTCCACTTCCAACATTGGGGATTAAATATCAACATGACATTTGGATGGGGAATATATACAAACTGATTCCTCAATCTGCTGGACAGTCTTCTTATGACCTTATGTCATGGATCATTCTTGCTTTCATTTCCCTTACCACCCACTTGGGCCTCCTCAACCAGTCTGACTCCAAGGTCACCTATTTCAGTGACTCTATCACCAGCTTTCTGGATTCTGTTACCCCATTGTCCCCTGGCCGCCCCTACATTGCCAGCTCAGAATCTTTTGCTCTCCCCGGTGTGTTTCAAGACTGCTGGACGAGAGCCATAAATGTTCATGACCGGGTCCCCTGAAAACTCCTAACAACCAGCCCTGCTTGCCCCTCACTGCCCTAAGCAATCATCTTATTCCTTTCTGTTGACTTCTTATTACACTGCCCTCCCATATACACCTTCCCCTTCTCCTGGTTTATATTGAGAAAACTGAGACTTTCACCCATGAACTGCTCCAAATGCTCCCCTCCTTCCCTCAAACTCTTAACAGTTTTTTGTATCACATTCACCTTGTGGCCCATCTCAGAAGAGCTCTGTCTCTGAGACAGGCTGTTTGTATATACCCTCAAGTCCATCCTAGCTTTCTTTTGGTGCTGTCCTCATTATAGTGAGTGAATTCTTGTGAGATCTGGTCATTTAAAAGTGTGTGTACAAGAACCTCCCTCCAGAAAAACAAACAAATGAAAAAAACAAACAAAAAAAAATCCAGTGTTTTTCTTCTCCTTTGCATCATTGGTCTATTTCTCTTTTGTTCATATTAGTGTGGCACACATCTCTATTCTGCACTTAGTTCATTTAATAGTTCCCTTCACAAAATGGTTGAGAAAACAGGCATGCATACAGAATGTTGTCGAGGCTGCCTACATTCCCACCACATCAGGACTGACTCACTTATCCCCTAGTTGCTGGAAGCTTTCAAGGTTGACAGCTCTCAGGGCAGTCCCTCTCTAGAGCTTGCCTAGAATTGAAGAGAACAATCTCCTGGGCATGGCCCCTTCTGAAGCAGCATGACTCCAGTGACTGGTTGTTATAGGGGTGAAAAGGTAGGACCCCCTTACCTCAATTCAGGAACTCTGAAGGGGGTACCCACTCCTGAGCTCTCTGTAGGAACCAGCTGAGGCCTCTGTTGGATTTGTATTGCTGCCCAGCAACTCCTCCTGCCTGATCTTGCTTCTCTCACTCTACTCACTGGTGTGGATCCCAAGAGCACATTCCCATAAATTTCCTGCCTGTCACTCTTCTTCTCAGAGTCTACTTCTAGGAAACTGACTGATTACAGCAGGCTTTTCAAATCTGGAAAGAAATCTTGAACATGGATGGGAAGAATCAATACTCAAATTGATTCCATCTTCTTGGAACATAGAGCCCAGTCTAAGAAGATAAACCTCCTTGAATCGATGTAAACTTTTGAATTATGTAGCTTAAAGAAAAATCCAGTTGTACAAATATAAGATGTAGGCTGGGAGTGGTGGCTCATGTCTGTAATCCCAGCACTTTGGGAAGCTGATGTAGGAGGATTACTTGAGTTCAGGAGTTTGAGACCAGACTGGGCCATAGAGACATCCTGTCTCTATAAAGAATGCAAAAAGTGTAGTGATGTGCACCTGTGATTCTAGCTACTCTGGAGACTGAGGCAAGAGGATTGCTTGAGCCTGGGAGGCTGAGGCTGCAATGAACTGTGATGATCATGCCACTGTACTCCAATCTGGGAAACAGAGTAAGAACCTGTCTCAAAACAAAACAAAACAAAAAACCAAATATAAGTTATGAGAGATTTTGGCTCACATTTATTTGAAAAAGAAAAAAACCTAAGGGATCTCTTCATTCTTTCCTCTATGTATTTATTTATTTACATAGAAGTACATATTCTGTGCTAGGCACTTGCTGCACAGAAGAGGTGGAGGGCAGAAATATGAGGAGATAGAAAATAAACAAAAACCCAGATTTATGATTATACTCCATGTAAATAAACAGAGGGCAACAAAAGGGAATAAAAGGAGTGTCTCTCAGGTGAGGTGACACTGAAAGCCTGGTGAGAGATCCATGCCAGTTTCAATGGGACAGATGCTCAGGCCGTCAAAGGTAAGGAACTTTGGACTCTGCAGGGTTCCTGCTCCCATGCCATGCTAACTGGAGGCTCCAGTCATTGAAGGAAGGGCTGCAGGTGGAGTTACCTGTGGTCTTGCTGCTCAAAGCATGGTCTGCAGACCAGTGGAGCAGGTACGACAGGCAAGCTCCCATTAGCAATGCCGATCTTCTGGTCCCTTCCCAGCCCTCAGGATCAGAATCTGCACCTTACTGGTTTCCAGGTATATTAATGTCCCATGGCTGCTGTAATGAATTACCACAAACTTAGTGCTTGAAACAATACAAATTTATTTTCTTATGGTTACAGATATTAGGAATTTCAAAGGAATCTTTCTGATTCTCTTTGAGGACAGGCGGATCTGGTTTTGCTTACTGGCATTTCTGGATATGCCCTCTGATTGAAACTGGGATTTTGTTTCTGTCATGACTGCTTGGATCCCCTTCCTCCCCGTAGCCCTACATGTTCCAGATGCTTGAAGAACACACCCAAGACAAGTAGAACAGTGATTGCACGTGTCCACCCATGCACACGAGCTTTGCATAAGAAAAAAAAAACCTTTTCAAGTCACCACCATTATTTAGTGAGGTATAAACTTTTTTATCTTTATTTAATTATTATTATTATTTACAAAGGGGGAAATATGCCAAAGAACATACAACTCAAAACCGGTAGAGACAGGATTTAATTCAAGTCTTCTGACCACGAATCTAATGCCCAAATTGACCACTGAGAGGTACAAACACATCCAAGTATTGGTAGGATTTCTGTTACCCTCTTGGATAGTAGCTTGTCTGGCTGATTTCTGCACCCAGAGAAAACAAGTCCAAGGATGGGGAGGTGCTATGGGGGAAGGGTATGTTATTCTGTGTAATCCATGTAACTCTTTAATCTGCTCTCTATTAGACTGGATGAGCAGTCTGTGTCATCTTTAAGAAAAGAAGAGGCTTCCTCTGCTATTACCCAAGGCTCCCAGCAAGAGTGGGGGCGCTCTGAATAGGTTGCTGGTTGAATGGAGGCTAGTTTATCAGGCAGGGGAGAGTGCAGAGGTCATACTTGGAGGGTGGCCACATTCATACAAGACGGTGCAACTCCTGCATGACATCTTTCCCAGAAGAAGGTCCTGGTATTATAAAGTTGCTTCCCCCAGGATGCTGTAATCAGCTACAGGCAGTGCTCTATGAAGGCCATCAAGAAACTGGGGAGTTGAGGGGCCTTCAGTTACTGGAATATGCCTGTTACAGAAAATGCTTCTTGATTTTGCTTCTTGTTCTTCCGAGTTGCAGTGGAGATTGTGTTTGGGACTGAGATCTGGTATCTTCTGTGATGCTCAGTATGAGGGACCATCTCTCAAGTCAGGTCAAGAGTATAATAGCCTAGGAGACGCCCTGGACCTTTCTTCCAAGAGCACCCCTGGTACAACATGATTACATTACAATTTCTCCTCCTCGTTTTCTTTCCCCTTCTTCATCTCCTTTTTCATATTTTTTAAACAATACATTTTATTGCATATATTTGAGGTTTACAGCATGGTGTTATGAGATATATACAGACAGTAAAATGGTTTCTATAGTGAGGCAGCTTAACATATCTATAATTTCATATAGTTAGTTTTTGGGTGTGTGTGACAAGAGCAGCTAAAATCTGTTTATTTAACAAAAAGTCCTAATACAAAACAATGTTACTTTTATTTACTTTTATTTTATTTATCTATTTATTTATTTTTGAGCATTATCTTTCCCTATATTGCAACTCAGAATCAAAACCTTTGATTCTTCTTTATATTCCAGTCCCAGAAGTAGTTTCCACTGTAGAAGTTAATTGATGAGTCTTATTCTTTCTAGTAGTAGCTTACAACCAGGCTCTAGCTTCTCCAGGAACACTATAGGATGAATTTAGTTTAAATATGTATTAACTAAAAGGCATTCTCTCAAATGAGTTTAAATGCATTTTATTTTTAGACAATATACATGGCATGTTTTTCTTAAAAACAATGCTTCCACTCCAGACAAATCACAGTCAAAATAAATGAAGAGCTCAAGATGACATCAGTCCCATTTGTCTTAAGTCCTGGTGTTGTGTGGATGACAAGCAGAAGCCAGTTATGATGACAGGTGATAGATCCAAAGTAATTGTGAAATTTGTTAACATTTTCCCATTTCTAATCCATCCTTAAAGAAAACTATATAGGTGGTTCAACATCCTCACAGTAGTCCAACAGAGCAACCATGCCATCTGGATTCATGTTTTCACCAACACAGAACTAATAGAGTTTGAAATGAGCAAGAATGTGCTTGATTTGTTCTGCAGCCCCGGTCATAAAAGGTTTTACTCTTTCTGGTCTCTGCTCTTCAAGTTTGCCGTTGATTGATTTCATGTAATATTTGATGTACTTCTTGCAGGCTTCTTTTGTGAAACTTGTTTCCTGCAGGTGATGGTTCATGACAATATGGACACGAGTGATTACTGTGCTTTTGGTACCTTCACCCTGGGGGCCTTCAGCGGAGGCATTTCCATTGATGAGTGAGTCATCGATGTTACCTTCTGTCCTACTGACTGTCTTCCCCTCCAACTCCAGGCACAGACTTCCACAATCTCCTGGATCTTGTAGATGTCGGAGAGCACCTCATCGTGGCTCTTGAGGTCCTGGTGGATAATCATGATGGCGGCTGAAGGGAGATGAAGGCAACGCTAGCTTAGCAGGAGCCTGAAGCTCTGAGCGAGCTCGGTGCAGCCTGAGTAGTGCTATCGGGCAGGCGGGAGTGGGCGGAAAAGCACTTTTATTTTATTAGTATAGTCATGTTGCACATTAGCTCTTTAGACTTGTTCATTCTACATATCTGCTACTTTGACATCTCCCCATACCCCTCACCTTAGTAACCACTGTTGATTTGGTCTTTTTTTTTTTTTTCAGCTTCCACATATAAGTAAGATCACACAATTTTTTTTCTTTCTGTGTCTGGTTTATTTTACTTATCGAAATGTCCTCCTGATCCAACTATGTTGTGGCAAATAGCAGAATAATCCCTCAGACTGAATAATATTCATATATATATTTACATTTTCTGTATCCATTCGTCCATTGGTGGACACTTAGTTTGCTTATCTTAGCTGCCGTGAATAAGGCTGCAATGAACATGTGGGTACAAATATTTTTATGAGATGGCGATTTCTTTTCTTTTTTTTCAAACAGCATCTTGCTCTGTTGCCCAGGCTGGAAGGCAGTGGTGTGATCATAGCTCACTGCAGCTTCAGACTCCTGGATTCAAGTTGATCCTGCTGTCTCAGCCTCCAAAATAGTTGGGATTGCAAGCAGGCAACACCACACCTGGATAATATTTTATTTTTTGTAGAGAAAGGGTCTCGTTATGTTGCCCAGGCTGGTTTTGAACTTCTGGGCTCAAGTGATCCTCCTGCCTCAGCCTCCCAAATTGCTAGGATTGCAGGCATGAGCTAACACACTCAGCAGTGGAAGTGGTAATTTCATTTTCTTTGGATATATACCCAGAAGAAGGGTTGCTGAGTTATATGGAAGTTTTGTTTTTATTTTCTTTAGAAATCTCCATACTGCTTTCCATAATGGCTTTACCAAACTGCATTCCCAACAACAGTATACTAGGCTTCTCTTTTCTTGACACTCTTACCAACGTTTATTATCTCTTATCTTTTTGGTAATAGCCATCCTAACAGATGTGAGCTAATATCTCTTAGTGGTTTTAATATGCATTTCCCTTATGATTAGTGGTGTTGAGTACCTCTTAATATACATTTTAGTCATTTTTACGTCTTCTTTAGAGAAATGTCTGCGCATATCCTTTGCCTATTTTTTAATCAAGTTATTTGTTTTTTTGCTGTTTAGTTATAAGAGTTCTTTATAAATTTTGGATATTAACTCCTTATCAGACATACAGTTTGCAAATATTTTTTCCCAGTCCGTATGTTGCCTTTTCATTATGTTGATTGTTTCCTTCACTAAAATGAAGATTTTCAGTTTGATGTAGTACCATTTATTTATTGTTTTTGTAGCCTGAGATTTTGGTGTGATATTCAAAAATTCATTGCCAAGACCATTTCAAGGAGCTTTCCCCCTGTGTTCTCTTCTAATATTTTATGGTTTCAAATCTTACACTTTGGACTTTTATTGATTTTGAGTTGATTTTTATGTATGGTGTAAAGGGTCCAGTTCAATTTTTTTTGCACATTAAAATTTGTTTTCCCAGCACCATTTGTTAAAGAGACTACCTTTCCCCCTTGTGTCCTCTTGGTGCCTTTGTCAAAAATTAGTTGAAAGAGTTTAAGAGGTATCGACATGAATTCTTCCTTGACTGTGTGGTAGAATTCAACTGTGAAGCTATTGGAAGGTTTTTAATTGCTTCTTCAATCAATTTATTTGTTTTTGGCCTGATCAAACTTTCTATTTATTCCTAATTCAATCTTGGTGGTTTATTTATTTCTAGGAATTTATTGATTTCTTTAAGGTTAACCAATTTGTTGGCATAACTGTTCATAATAGGCTCTATGATCCTTTTAATTCCTGGGGTATTTGTTGTAATGTCTTCCCTTTTCTTTTTTTTTAATTCTGTTTTTTTCCTAGTCTGGCTAAGGGTTTGTCAGTTTTATCTATTTTTTTTAAAGAACCAACTCTTAGTTTTATGGATTTTTTTCCTATACTTTTTCTGTTCTTTATTTTACTTATTTCTATTCTGAACTTCATTATTATTTTTCCTTCTGCTAACTTTGAATTTAGTTTATTTTTATTTTTCTAGATAATTGAGGTATAATGTTAGGCTATTTATTTGGAATCTTTCTTTTTTTAATTGCATTTTAGGTTTTGGGGTACATGTGAAAAACATGCAAGATTGTTGCATAGGTGCATACGTGGCAGTGTGATTTGCTGCCTTCCTCCCCTTCACCTATATGTGGCATTTCTCCCCATGCTATCTCTCCCCAACTCCCCACCCCCCGCTGTCCCCCCCTACTCTCCCCCAACAGACCCCAGTGTATGGTGCTCCCCTCCCTGTGTCCATGTGTTCCCATTGTTCAACATCCGTCTATGAGTGAGAACATGCAGTGTTTGATTTTGTGTTCTTGTGTCAGTTTGCTGAGAATGATGGTTTCCAGGTTCATCCATGTCCCTACAAAGGGCGTGAACTCCTCGTTTTTAATGGCTGCATAATATTCCATGGTGTATATGTGCCACATTTTCCCTGTCCAGTCTATCATCGATGGGCATTTGGGCTGGTTCCAGGTCTTTGCTATTGTAAACTGTGCTGCAATGAACATTCGTGTGCATGTATCCTGTGCTTTTCTCTTAGTGCTTTTAAGATTCTGCCTTTGTATTTTGACATTTTGATAAAAATGTGCCTCTGGAATGAATTTGTTTGGTGACTTTTGACCTTCGGATCTGAATATTCATATCTCTCCTAAGACTTAAGCTTTCAGCAGTTATTTCATTAAATAAACTTTATATATCTTTTCTTTTTTCTTCCTTTGAAGTCCACAATGTGAGCGTTTGTTCATTTAATGGTGTCCCATAAGTCTTGCAGGTTTTCTTCACTCTTTAAAAAGTTTTCCCTATTTTCTTCTAAGTAGGTTATTTCAAGAGGCCTATCTTCAAGTTCAGAGACTTTTTCTTCTGCTTTATATATTCTTCTGTTGAAGCTCTCAACTGTATATTTTTCAAAAATTAATTTATTGAATTCTTCAGCTCCAAGATTTCTGTTTGGTTCTTTTTAAATGATATCTATATTTTTGTTGAATTTGTCATTCAGATCATGAGTTGTTCTCCTGATTTCATTGACTTTTCTATCTGTAGTCTATTGTATGTCACGGAGTTTCTTTAAGATCATTATTTTGATTATTTTTCAGGAAATTTGTGAAATTTAATTTCTCTGTGGACAATCACTAGAGATTATATTCCTTTCATGGTGTCATATTTTCTTGATTTTTCACGCTTCTTGTGTCCTTCTGTTGATGTCTATGCCTCTGATGAAATAGTCATCTCCTCCAATTTTAGAGTAGCTTTCATAGGGAAAGATTTTCACTGGCATATGAGTCCTAGGTTGGTCAGAGTGTGTTGGCTCTGGTTCCAGGTGGGGACAGCAGAGCAGTCTCCATGCAGTTTTTTCAGCTGTGACTGACATGGTTGATAAATGCAGCTGATTCAGTGGCTAAGGCTACAAGAGTTTGTAGCAGCAGTGGTGGCCGGGTAGGTTGTTAGAACTCTCAGTGGAAAGTCCTTAGGGGGATCCTCTTGTTTTTGTTTTTCCCACAAAACATAAAAAAGTGGGAAGAAGTAGCTGAGGGGATCCCTCTTGGTGTTGAGTCTGACACGGGCCACAGGCAGCCACAGTGGTGCTGTGTTCCAGAGTACAGCTGCTTGGAGTAGCTGTGGAGTTTGGGTCCCAGATTCAATGTCTTGTTTTCCTATTGTAGAACCTGTAATGTGGGTGCAGGTTCACTCTCTGTGACACATGAACGAAGCTCTCCCACTAAACTGAGGACCGTTACTCTGAGGCACTCCCCAGTAGCTTGGGTCCAGGGGTCAGGTATGTAGCTGTGACTCTGATGCTGGGAGTCAGAGCACAACACTGGTATGGCTCTGGAGAGAAAGGAGTGTTCCTCTGGAGCCAACAGAGTACAGTGGCAACTAAGGCATCAGGAGAGGAAGTAGCAGATCATGGTGACTCTGACCCTGGAGAGGTGGAACACAACAGTGGCCTAGGGTGTGTGAGTCCAGGTGCAGTGGCAGAGAATTCCTCAGAAAGGAGGGGCACAGCTGTGGCTTGGGTTCTAGGAGGTGGGGAGCGGTGCAATGACAGCTCAACACCTTGGGGAGGTGGAACACCTCAGCAGCTCAGACTTCAGAGGGCTGGTTCAGATCCAAGAAGATGGAGCTCTGCAGTTGCTTAGCCCAAAGAGTAGGGTGAAATAGCACAGCCAAGACTCTGTTTCCCTAGAGGGTAGGGCACCATATCAGCTCAGGCACCAGGGGTGCAGCTGCTCTGGTGAGACAGTCTGGGGATCCCCAGTGGGCTTGGTGACAAACAGGCTTGAATGCTGGGGCTGTGGCTACTCCCCTTGGTTGACACTGTGATTCTGAGGGGTGAGGTACAAGGTTGGTAAGGCTCTAGAGTCAGATATGCTCTGCTGGCTCAGGCATGATTTATCCCTCCCTTATCCAGCTACTAGAGGGTGGGGATGTTGCCTGCTCTGCTTCCTATGAGATGATTCCCTTATGGAATATAAAGCCAGCACAAAGAGGGCACTCAGTGCACAATTGTGGAGTTAATAAATGCATTGAAATCATCAGGCAAGAGGATCTTCCTTTTACATACACATACAGACACACACATATGATTGGGATGTTTTTCCTTTTCCAGAAATGGGATCATATTGTAATCATTGTATTGCTAACTTTCTTTTCTTCTCCTTCATCTTTGTGTAATAATATCTTAGGGATCCTTCCTTGACTCTGTGAAGACCCATTCATTCATTTTAACTGCTGGATAATCACTCCTGTATCGATAAGCATTTGGGTTCCTTCAGCGTCTCATGGTTTCTAGCCATGCTGCTGAAGGCCTTGCACAGGCCTCTTGCTACACAGGTGTGAGTGTTTCTCCAGGAAAGACACCTGAGCAGGATTCCTGTTTACTGGGTCAGATGCCTAAAATCTAAATTTTCCTGAAAGACAAGCTGAACTGAGGAGAAATTCCTTTCCCCGGGCGTGGTAGGGAGTGTCAGTCCTGGGCTTGGTCCATGAACTTGGCAAACACACACACACACACACACACACACACACACACACACACACACACACAATTCTATTCCAGCCTGCTCACCAGGAAACCTAATTTAAAACAGGAACTAATTCATGTTAGCATCTTTCTTTTGTGGAAGCACACTGAACATGAAAGTTCTCAAATTTGAGTTCTAGTATAGGATTTGTCACAAACCTTCCAAGAAAATGTAGGACAAGGGACGTAGCCTCTATGGTCTTAAATGGGATTGGAGGAGATAAGGAGTAGAGGAATAGACACATTACTGTTCAAGGGCACTTTCAGTGCAAACCTTCCAGGGTGAGGCTTTGGTTTTCTGCCCTCGACACCAGGTTTGCCCATAGGAGACACAAAACGGGGAGCAGATGCTTTAAAAGGCCGTCAGCTTTCCCAGGTGAGTCAGAGTCTGCAGCTTGGTAACCTAAGCCCTGGTCAGCAGCTCCACCTTCTTTCCTGGAGCCTCAGCTGACCCCTGAAGAGGGCATATTTTACATCTCATGCAGAAGAAAGCCTGGAGAAAGCCTTGCTCGAGACTTAGTAGTCTGCATTTCTGATGACTGCCGGGCTCTACCACCACAGATGCCTGGTTTTGTGTTTCTGACAAAGAAGTAGAGCAGAGCGGTAAGGATAAAGGCCCTGGGGTGACACGGCCTTGGTTTCCATCCTGCTGGCAGACAGAGCTAGAGCAAATCACTCAGACTCTTAGTTTCCTTATCTTTAGGAGGGGGGTGAATGTTAAGTGAGGAGTTTTCACATGAGCACACAAGTGCTCAATAAGCATTTATTATCGTTGTTGTTAATGTCCACAACAAACAGAACTTTTAAAGTAACTGATGGTGTCTGATGAATTAGTGTCCATAGTGTATAGTAAGTTACAAGGCTAACATTCTGATCATATTTCTGCCACTAGCTCCCTCCAATATCAGTCCTCTGCTCATTCAAACTGAAAAAAAGTGTTCCCTAAACTGGCCTCGATGGTAATCCTAGCAGCTTTTGATAATGCCTCTTTCTTAATCTGGGATTGTCTTCCTACCTATTTTCTGCTTATCAAAATCCCATCATTCAAGGCTCCCAATCACATGATACCTCCTCCATAAAACTGTTTTTCCCATCGAGAAGTGCTAATTTTGTTTTCATATGGAATATATATCTATTTACTGATGATTCCCACGTCTGTATTTTTCCATAGAGACCTTTCCCCTAAATACCAGACTTGTGAACAGTTCTACCCACCCCCCACTCACCCAGGCCTGCTCCCCTGGCAGGCCTCCTCCTGACCCTCATGCGAGATAGATCAAGTGCCAATTGTAACAATAGGAGAAACAAGCTCTTATTCCTCCTGTCACATACAACATTCAACACAGCATATAGAGTATTTTACTACTTTCCTGAAAAAAACGTTTTCTCACCAAAATGTATCTGTTTGTTTTCCTCACATACCAAGAAATTCTCCAGCAGACACCAACTGGGTGTCCTATAATTCAGTTCAGTTATGACACTATCTACCTGAAGATAGTGTCAGATCCCACAGTTTAAGAGCCCAGTCTCATAAATTTGCCCTCCACTTCAGATGTCAGTCACAAGTTCCTGGTTGTGAGCTGTACTTCTGACTAGCTAGCTGTAAATTAGGGGTTCCCATGATTCCTTCTTTGTGTTTGATTAATTTGCTAGAGCAGCTCACAGAACTTGGACACACTTTACTTACCTTTACCCATTTATTATAAAGGCTATCACAAAGGATATGGATGAACAGCCAGATGGAAGAGATGCATAGCGTAAGGTATGTGAGAAGGGGCACACAGTGTGCCACCCTTCCAGCACCTCTACTGATTGATCAACCAGGCAGCTCTCTGAACCCCGTCCTTTTGGGGTTTTATAGAGGCTTCCTTATGTAGCATGACTGATTAAATCATTGACCATTGGTGATTAGCTCATCTTTAGCTCCCGTCTCTTCTTCAGAGGTCAGAGGAGTAGGGATTGAAAGTTCTAATCTAATCAGATAGTTGATTTTCCACTGGCTAAGGAGTCCACCTTTAGAACCTTTAGGACAAAAGATGTTCCTATCCTCCAGGAAATTCCAAGGGATTAGGAGCTCTGTGTCAGACGATCATGTCACTTAGGAAATCATAAAAGTTTTAAGAGCTCTGTCTCAAGAACCAGGGACAGAGACCAAATGTGTATTTCCTTTTTTTTTTTTTTTTTTTTGAGTTGAGGTCTTACTATATTGCCCAGGTTGGTCTCAAACTCCTGAGCTCAAGCAATCCTCCTGCTTTGGTGGCCAAGGTGCTGGGATTACAGGCATGAGCCACCATGCCCACCATGTGTTTTTTATTATGTCACACTTTTACACAACCTCCATCAGTTCATGGCACCTCTAATCCTAGGTGCTCAGGCCTTCTCTCATACCCCACATCTCATGCAACAGTCAATTCTGCCTCAGCCTACAAAACAAACCAGACTCTTACCACTTCTCATCACCTCCACTGCTACTACTGTTAAAAGAAAAAACTTTCAAAAAATTAACACCATTTAATTGAGCAAAGAATGATCCACAAATTGGGAACCCCCCCTCTTGCCCCACTCCCACCAGAACAGGAACAGTTTCAGAGAGCTCTAGGCTGCAACTTGAGCAGGCAGCATTTATGGACAGAAAACAGAAATGAGGTACACAGGCTGCTTGATTGGTTACAGCTCAGCATTTGCCTTATTTGATCGTGGTTTGATCAGTTGGCTACCTCTAACTGACTGAAGCTCTGCTGCTGTGATTGGCTGAGACTCAGCTTTTTGTTACAAAAGTATACACCCAAGTTAGTTTCAGTTAGTTTATGTACTGTTAGGTTATAGTTTGTAACATAAGAAATCAAATATGTAGGCATCCTCAGGCCAAATCCACTTTAATATTATCCTTAAGAAAAGAAAAATGCTCCAAACATTCTGAGCTGTGTGAGATATGCAAAATTTATAAGGCTCAGAGACATGAGTATGGGACTTCAGTAATGTCTCCTGCACCCATGCCCTGAGTCCATTTTTAAAGACATTTTGTTCCTGACTAGTTGCCTCACCCATACTCTTCATTTTCCTGGAATCTGTGAAAGAAATAACAATGCATAGCCAATCAATAGCTTATGTTATTTTAATGTAAATTATTGGTAAATAACTTAGGAACTGCTGCTTTTTCTTTTCCTTTAAAAACCCACCTGTAATTGCTGCTAATTCCAGTGCATATTCAGGGCAACTTGAATCTATACTTCTGGGTTGCAGTCCTCAAACTTGACTCAAATAACCTCTCTATTTATATTAAGTTTGCTTCAGTTTTGTTTTCCTTTAGAGTGACCCCCGGTCCTGCCACACTCTTGCTTGCATTACTGCAATAGCTTCCTTCCAGTCTCCTTGCTTCACTCTTGTCCTTTTCTGCCAAGTCTATTCTCAACACAGCAGCTGGAGTGATTCTTTCAAATCATAAGTCATATCACTCTTCCATCCCAAATTCTCCAGTGGCTGCCATTTCACTCAGATGAAAGCCACTATCCTTAAAATGATCTAGCAAGCTCTATATACCCATGTCCTTGTTACCTCTCTGACTTCATTTCCTACAAATCTCCCTGTGCTGGCCAATCTTCAGTCATCCTTTGGCACCTATTCTGCACTCTTTTCTAACCTGTGCTGTGCCCCCAGGAGGCTGGCCTCTACAGGCTTCCTCCACAAAGCTCTCTTACTCTTTGGCTTCTAGTTATATTCAATCAGGGGATGATGGAAGGTGAGAGGATGGAGTCTTTATTCTGCTGGCCCCTTTCTATTCATGATCTTGGCTAGGTCATGGCTATGTTCCCCTATCAAAGACATAGCTCCTGGCCCTGGGCCCTGGCTGCAGCCGGCTCTTGCTAGATTCCACTAGCTACCCCTCCTCTTGTGCCTTCAGGTCTAAGGATATTATGACTTGTTTTTATTTCTAGCCCTGGAGGGTCTCATCATACTTGCTGGTTTACCTTAACCCTGCCCACACTTTTGTAATGAAGCTCCTTCTTCATTCTTTCTTTAATTATGCCCTTGAGGGTGTCTGCTTCCTTTTCCTTTCTCACTATGTTCAAGTCACACTTTCTTCTGCTCTTCCTCTATCATGCTGGGCACCCTCCTGCCCCCGGGCCTTTGCTCTGGCTCTTCCTTTTCCCTGGCATGCTCTTCCCCTGGCTGCCCCTGGATCCTTTCCTCATGTCCTTTCAGTCTTTGCTCAGTTGTCATTTTCTCAGTGATGACTTCTGTCTCTCTGCCCTTCTGAAAACTGCAGCCCCTCTACTCTGGCAACCCTTTTTTTCCTCATAAGACTTTCCACCTGTAACACACTATATAATTTACTTATTTATGATATTTCTTGCCTTTCTCCTTTCGCTAGCATGTGAAAGCTACATGAGGGAGATATATTGTCTTTTTTCCTTGCTGATGTATCCTCTAGACTTAGGTCAATGGCTGGGTGTAGAAGGTGATCAATACAGATTTGTTCACTGAATAATTTGTTGAATAAATGACATACCCTTATCTCTTATGGGATCTGTATTAGTTTCCTAGGACTATTCTAACAAAGTACCACAAACTGGGTTGAGATAATAGAAATCAATTGTCTTATAGTTCTGGAAACCAGAAGTCCAAAATCAAAGCGTGAGCATGGCCATGCTCCCTCTGAACCTGTAGGGGGAATCGTTCCTTGTCTTTTTCTAGTTTCAGGTGGTTTGCAGGCAATGCTTGCTAATCTTTGGCTTGTGGCTACATAACTCCAATCTCTTTCTTCATTGTCACATGGAGTGCTCCTTGTGTGTCCTTGTCTATTCAGAGATTTTTGAGACAGAGTGTCACTCTGTTGTCACCAGGCTGGAATGCAGTGGCGCGATCTCGGCTCACTGCAACCTCTGCCTCCCAGGTTCAAGCAATTCTCCTGCCTCAGCCTCCCAAGTAGCTGGGATTACAGTCATGCGCCACCACACCAAGCTAATTTTTGTATTTTTAGCAGAGGTGGGGTTTCACCATTTTGGCCAGGATGGTCTCGATCTCTTGACCTCGTGATCCACCAGCCTCTGCCTCCCAAAGTGCTGTGATTATAGGCGTGAGCCACTGAACCCAGCCCAGGTTGTTTTTTCATAAGGACAGTTTTATAAGGTCATATTGTATTAGGGACCTACCCTACTCTAGTATAACGTCATCTTAAATAATCATGTCTACAACAAACGTGTTTCTGAATAAAGTCAGATTCTGAGGGTTAGGACTTCAACATGTCTTTTTCCGGGGGACACAATTCAACTGACAATGGGATCTTTTCAGTTTTTCCCTGGAATTATAGTACCTAAGTTACTATTGCTCCAACTGGATTACAAATTTTCTAAGAAAAAAATTCAGTTTTATACCTGTAACGGCAAACTGGTGGTTCTCGGGTTGGATTTAGTCTGCAGGCAAGTTTGTCTGTCTTGAAATATATAGTGCTTTGAAAGATTTTTTGAGATAATTTATAAACATTTATTTATTTATTTTTAACATTTTCTTACAGAAAGGGCATTTATATATTGCCCAGGCTGGTCTTGGACTCCTGCCTTAGCCTCCCATAGCTTATGAACATTTAAACGTTAGGAAACTTCAGCTACAAATCTGGATTTCTGGTTTTCATGACAAATAAGAATGTCTGGTTACACAGGCTGTCTTGCACCATGTTTCTCATTGCTCAAAGCCTAGCAGGGGCTTCTTCCTAGACAGAGCAGCACCCTCCATGCCCCACAGGTACACTCTCCCTGTTGTTGCCCCAATCTTGACACCAGTGAAACTGTCTTTGCAAAGATTATGATAGTGAGAGAAGTTTAATATGACTGATTTCACCTTGCTTCTAGCCTCACAGGTTGGCTGTCTTTCCGCATCCCTAGGTATAGGTAAAGATAACCATAGGAGAAATTTAGTTTTAGTTTAACTTTGAAGCAAGGATGATAATAGTCTCCCCCCGAAAGTGAATTCCCTCATTGTTTGGGGGCTGAAACTGCCTTTGGAAGGATTAATGAAAAAACCATAAGATTAAGATTATGGGAGGGACCTGAAATCTGCTAAAATGTAGATATAGTTCCTATGATCCCTTATTGCTCAGGAGTCATGTGGTCAGAAGTCACAAGATTTGTGACTCCCTCAGCTGCTTCTGTAGGTAAAACTACCTACAGAAAATTGGTCTTTTGAGATACCAATTTTTTAACTACAAAAAATTGGTCTTTTGAGATATCTTTCAGTCTCTTACATTCTGACGACTGAGTGACCCCATCCAGATTCATGAGTCATGACTTCACCTGTCCTGTGTTTCCCATTAGAAATGAACTCAGTGCATGAGGACCATTTTCCACATTCCTTATATTGCATCTCCAACCAATCAGCAGCACCCACTCCCTAGCCCCCTGCCCACCAAACTATCTTTGAAAAACTCTTAACCCTAAACTCTGAGTCTTCAGGGAGATTGACTGGAGTGATAACCCTGGTTCTTCTGCATGGCTGGCCTCACGTTAATCAGAGGTTTTCTTTGCTGCAATACCCCAGTCTTGTGAACTGGTTTTGTTTTTGCAGCAGGCAGAAAGAATCCATCAGGCAGTTACAGTGGGGTCAGTTGCCACTTGTCTCCTGGACAGCTCACTCATTTCCATCAGCTGCCTGGCTCTTACAGACATATGAGTTTGTAACCCCTGAACACCAAGCAAATATCAAGGAAACGAAAGGTATTCCATAATGATGGCAATGACAGTGATGGTGGTGAGTTGAAGGTGGGTTGGAGCTCCACTTTTTTTTTGACCATATACTCTTGAGGCTTTCCCAATCTAGCCTTATGTCCACTGCTCCAAGATGTCCAGTGTTAAGTTCTCTGTCTGCATCTTACTTATTAGCAGCATTTGACATAATCACCTTCTGCTCTTGAAATAATTTCTTCACTTGAATTCTGTAGCATTTTATGCCCTTGGTGCACATCCTCTCACTGGCTGATCTCTTTCTCTTTTGCTGGTTTTGTACCCCTTTCTTATTCATATAAAAATTGGTATGCTTGTAGGGCTCATTCTTGATATATCCTCTGTATTCTATCCTCCACTTTCTCCCTTAGGAGATCTTATTTGGTCTTCTAACTTTACATACCCTCTGCACAGTAACAACTCCAAAATACTTACCTTCAGCTTTTAACTTCTCCCTGAACTCCAGATTGCTTTGCCTACATTTGCTGGGATGTACTAAAGGACTATTAAATATCACATATACGAAGCCAAACTTCTGGTTTCAATTCACAAAGCTTCTTTTATCCTAGAATTTAACATTTCAATAAATATTAAATTATTTCAGTTTTTCAGGTAAAAATGTTAGAACTACTCTAGAGTATATTTTTTTTTCCTCTCATACATTCAATGTATCAACACATGAAGATTCCTGAAAAAGATGAAATTCTTCTCAAGAATTCTTGACTGCAACATGGGAAACTTGTGTGAGTTTCTAGTCTGCTGCTCTGTGGAATTTGGACTAAAGACTGCAATAGCAACTCTTTCTTGAGTTTCCAGTCTGCTGGCCTGCCCTATGGATTTCAGATATGCCAACCCTCACAGTTGCAGAAGCCAATTAGTTAATTTTTTTTCTCTCCCTTTCTCTATCTGTATCAACTTTTATCGGTCCTGTTTCTCTGGAGTACCTTGACTAATACACCGTTATTTCAAAATATGTCTAATACCTAAGCCCTTTTCATCACCTCTACCAATATCACTTTGGTTCAAGACATCATCATCTCCCTGCTGGACGTTACAATTGTTGCATATCTGGAGTTCCATCTATAGCCTATTTTCCGTGGGGCAGCCAGACTGACCCTTTTTAACACCATAAATCAGGCATGTTACTCTTCTTTTTAGTGTCCTTCATTGGCTCTTACCTTATTCAGAATAAAAGCTGAAGTCCTTAGATGACCTCCAAGGCCCTACACTGTATCATCTCTGGTGGCAACATGATCAGAGAGACTCATCCCTCCTGCACCCCACTCCTCGTCTCAGCTCTCATCTCCTGGGCTTTGCATAAATGGTTAGCTGGCTCCAGAGATTTCAGTCCTTCCTAGGCCTTCCTCATTGTGTGTCCTAGTAGTCATGGGAGAACACACAATGTGTCCTATGTATCAGTGCTTTCTTCTGCTGCTTTCTCTGACTTCATCTCTGTGCCCTCCCCTGCCTCACTAGCCTTCAGCCACACTTCCTTTAACATGCTAAGCAAGTTCCTACTTCAGGGCCTTTGCTCCTGCCTGGACATCTCTTTGCTCTAATAAATTCATCAGGCTACCCAGGAGCAGAACAGCACTAGTTTCTTGCATCTCAAGGGAAGCAATGACTTCATCCAGAATGGACTATTCATTTACGACTTGCTGCAGTGTGTGTCTCAGCCAACTGTCCAGGGTGTCATCTATAACAGATGGCCCAGTAGTTGGTTTTGATCATTTATAGTCTGATTGTTGTACCTGTGTAAGAGTGGTGTGTAAACCAGTCAAGGAGCAATGATAAGTCTGCACATTTGTCAGCATGTGTAAGTTAGAGCCTGGGGCTTCTCACCCCTGTCTGATTTTCATGTACATCCCAGTTTTAACTGACCGCTTTCTAAAGAAACCTTTCTCCTTTCATTGGGGGCCCAAGAAAACATTCTAATTCGTACTCAAAAACACTGTGCTTTGGTAAGGGAAACACATGAGAAACCATATGGGAAGTAGATACTTTAAATAAACCTGCACAGAGAAAACATCCTCTTTGGTGACAATGTGATCAGAGAGATCCCATCCCTCCTGCACTCTACTCCCCGCCTCAGCTCTCATCTTCTGGGCTTTGCATAAATGGTTAGCTGGCCCCAGCGATTTTAGTACTACCTAGGCCTTCCTCACTGTGTGTCCTAGTAGTCATAGGAAAACATGCAATGTATCCCATGTATCAGAAACGTGATCCTTCTGGGCTGTGGAATCAACTAGACCTGGCTCAGTCTTGAACATTCATAAATGGTGGGAGAAGGGAGGGAGTTGGACAAGTTATACACTCCTCTTTATCCGTTTCCTCACTTACAAAGTAGAAATGATGCCTACGTAATGGGGCTGTTATGGGATTTAAATGAAATAATGTATAGTGAGAGCCTGACCCACAGTAAACATTCAGTAACCATACATACCAGTTTTAAGTGGCTGCTTTCTGAAGACTCAGGATGAGTCAGCATGGAGATGGTCAGCAAAGTTTCAGAGACAGGCTTGAGACCCTTTCCTCTGGGTCTGGGCTGGTGTGTGCAGTGGATACTCTTGACTTCTTCAGTGGGACTGACTCCTAGGCCATTCTTTGCCTGGTCATACAAGTTCTTCTCTCAGAATATAAACTTGATCAGGCCACTGCTCTCCTTAAAATGCTGGTGATACTGACCTCAAGTTCAGCCTCTAAATAGCCTGCAACACAGGCCCAGCAGGATCCCACCTGCTCTTGGCTCACACCTCCTCTTCTTTGGGCCTCTCACCAGGATCCTCTCACCACTTTGTTCTAGGCATGAGGAAAACATTGGGTGAGCAGTGCACTTTGAGGTTGGTGGTTAGAGCGGTCATGCTTTCGTCCATCCTTGCTGGCATTCAACCATAGTTTCTCCATCGCCTTTGCAAGATCTTATGAGAGGTTTTCTGAAATTTAGCCACACTGTGTTAACTGCATTCTCCTGCTCCGCTGCCTGTGTGAAACAGAAATGAGGTTAGTCTGGTGGGACAAGTTTTGTATGTATATCTGTAGTCTGGCTGTATTTTTTTTTAGTTCTTTTTTTAATTGACACATAATAATTGTACACATTTATGGGCTAGAGTGTGTTGTTTCAATATATCTATATATCGTGTAATGATCAAATAAAAGTAATTAGCATATCCATCATCTCAAACATCATTTTTTTGTGTGTGATGAGAACATTCAAAATCCTCTCTTCTATGTTGAAATATATGACACATTATAAACTATAGTCCCCCTCCTGTGTAATAGAACACTAGAACTTATTCCTCCTATGTAACCCTAACTTTGTACCTGTTGACCAACCTTTCCCGGTTCTTCAATGTATTTGGTTTTTCATCCCCTCACCTGTAAAATGCTGGGTTTAATCAGGTGATTTCCTGCATTCTCTTCCTGCACACCAGCAGCTGGGGCTTTGCGTGTTCATCAGTGAGGAGCTGGCTCATTGATGCTGCTAGGTTGTGGTGAAATGCTGCTGCACCCACAGCTCTAACTTTATCAGAGAGCCAAGGGAGGCCTTTGCAGAGAGAAGCTGGGTGGAGATCACTTTAAAGGGGTGGCAGGCCAGTCATGTGGGCCAAGTCAGTCAGGGAGGGAGCAAGAACAGCAGTCTTGATCTCTGGGATGTTCTCTGCCCTCCTCCCCCGCCCTGGCTGCCCCCACAAGAACCACACTGTGTATCTCAATCCTAGAATGCGAGGAATGTGCTGCAGGCCGATAGGCAAGAAGCGATCTGCTGAGAGGCAGGGAGGAGCCCTGTTCCCCAGGCCTGACAGTGGGAGAGCTGTGGGCCTGCAGGCTGGGCTGGGCCGCCCCTCCCACCCTCCCTGGGCCTCCTGCTGTAGCCGGGATATCAAAGGCTTCATTGTGCATTGAGCAAGCCTCGGTCCCTCGTGTGCCAGGGAGGAGGCGGGAGGAGGGACACCGTTGGGAGGCTGTCCCTTGCAGCACTTTTCTGGCTGATGTTCCCAGGGGCCTCAGCCAGGGTAGGATGGTACACACATGGGTGGCTGCTTCTGCATCCCCGGGGAGCGGAGTCTGACCTGGGGCCCAGGTGAGTTTCCCAGGGGGCCCTTGGCCTGTGGCTTGGCAGAGGTGGATGGTCCAGTGGAGGCTCAGGGACCTGCTGGGTTGGGGAAACTTTTCTCCCAAAGATGGGGAGATGGCTGTGCTTTCTTGCTGCCTTTCCTTCCTCCCTGGCTAAGTGTTTGTCATGCTGGCTCTGTAAAAAGGGAGTAAAGCCTTGAAACATCTATTTTTTCCTGAAGAAAGAGGCTTTGAGCTCATTCTGTCAGGAGCTGAGCAGCACTGCTACTGGCTGCCACTCCCAGGGTGTGACTAAGCCCTTCCTTCCTTTTTTCCCGAGATTCGCCAGGACAGGAAGAAAGTTCAGGCTGTGAGTTCCTCTGTGGCCTATGGGTGGTCATAAACTTGGCCTTAGTCACTCAAGCCTATTTTTGTCAGGGTTGCTGTTACAGGAGAAAAACAGACAGTTTCCTGCCTCCAGCTCTTACAGTGTGATTTGTGTGTGTTCATGTGTGTGAATGTGCATCAAGTTGAGGCAATGGAGAGTTGTTGCTCTAAGAAATTGTCCAGTCATGGGAGAGTGACTTAGGGTGACCAGCCATTCTGGTTTGTGTGGGACTGAGGAATCTGCTGGGATATGTCAGTTCCAGGCCAACCAGGCTGGTTGGTCTCCCTGAAACAACCTTCTTGCTTTTTTTAGGAAGAGAATCAAGGTAGGGCCTTGTGTTCTCTTGTGTGGTGTTTATCAAGAAGAGTGGTGGCTTTGGGGAAATGTGGGGATAAATTGGGGGAGGGAGGCTTGTTTGGGAGGTAGGGGAACATCGCTCCAAGGAATCATTCCTAACCCTTGTTAGAACTCTGTGTCTTCCTGGAGCGCCGCCATGGAGCATCCCCTAGCGAAGGGCTTTCTATTCTCTGACAGACAACTTTCTTCTGTAGGCTTATGATTTGGGCTTGTAGAAGGCACTTGAGGTCCTTAAAGTGAACCAAGCAACCGTATTCTCCTTCCTCTGCTTGAAGTCTTGGCCTAGGCACCTTGGCACCTACAGCAGGGAGTGCCTCCTGGAAAAAGGCAGCCCCTGGGCCTAAAACTATAAGCAATACAAACCCCAAACGATGCCCTTGGCACAAAAGGCATGACTTTAGCTATGAACCATTTCGCATTGCCAGATTTCTCAGATGTAAACACTTTTAGTCCCTCCCCCTAAGTCCTATTGTCATTGTGTCCCATAGGAGCAGAAATAGCATGGAGGGAGACATACAGGACCGCTGGTCTGGAAGTCAGGGATTGGGGTTCTAGATCTGACTCCGTCTAACTCTAGTTAGGCAGGTATCATCTTGGCTACTCACCTGGTCTTTGAGGCCAAAGTGTCTCGATTTGATCTTGGTTCTTTTACTTGCCTTGACAACTTATTTAACTTCTCTGTGTTTTAGTTTCCTTATCTGCAGCTTTTATGAAATGATTATGCCTTCTTCATAGAGTTGTGGTGGGGATTAAATCTACATGTGAAACAGCCTGGTGCACAGTTAAGCACAATAAAATTAACCATTGTTAATTCCATTTTGACGACCTTAGTATATCTCACTCTCTCTCTGGGCCTCCATTTTGTCATCTATACAATTTTAGGGCTGTAAACTGCGGTGTAGAGGTGTCTCAGGGAGCTCTGCTCCTGTGCCCTCTCATCCCTACCTAGAGCGGCTCTACTTTTATTTGACATCTGTCCTTCAACCAAAGATTTCCTGTAGAACAATTATGCAGCTCAAAACAAACAAACAAAATATTGACAAAGGTCAAAATCTTAATAACGCTATCATTCAATTACTTTACATTTTTCACCTTCTTTTTGCCATTAATTACTGGCTGGCACTCCAAATTCTTCTTTTCACCAACAGTCAGCCTGCTGTGTATCTCCCTGGAGACTTTTCATGCCATTCCTCCATATTCTTCCCCGGATGTGCCAGGCCCTTTTCCTAGTGAGGTTGATATGGGTGTTGTAGGTCCAAGTCCAGTTGATCTGGATATTCCCATTCCAGATTCCCCCATTTATCCTAGAGATACTTCATTCCTTTTTTAGGAACAAAGTATGAGATCCATCCTGGAGCAACTTAATAGTTGTATGACCCTGAGTAAGTCTCTCTTGTTTTTAGAACCTCAGTTTTCCTGGCTGCAAACTGCATCTAATGGTGGTACTTATTCCATGGAAGTTTTGTGAACATTAAGTTGAATAATTCATCTCATGGACATCTCACAGGGTCTGGATTTTGATTACCCTTCAGTAACTATGGGCTGTTTTATCGTTAGTTAATATGGACCACTCCCACATCACCTCCTCCTAATTCCTTACTGGCCTGGAGAAGTCCATGCTCATGTTTCCCAGGCTACTTCTGCTTTGTGTCTATTTAAATGGGAGTTAACAGCGGAGAACAGACAGAGTCCTCAGGGCTAAGGGATACAGGAAAAGAGAAGGTTCTTGAGCTGGCAGGCTGGTTTTCATGGAGTAATGCAATAATGAACATTGACTCTGACTACTCCAGGCAGCTGCATTCTTACATGTGGACTCTGCCTGCAGCATCTGTTCCCTGGGATGGCTCTCCATTGCTCACAGAAGTCTCCTGACTGCACATGGTGAGAGGATAGGTTCTGATAAGTTCCTATTAATCATCTCTGACCTCCCCACCCTATCTATGAGTTTTTTCTTGCCATTGTTTAATAAACTATAGTTGCTCACTTTGGATCACAGAAAAAGTCATGTCACAGTTTGTTGATTGAAAAGCTTCTAGTACTTCTCCCTTATTTTCAATACTTATTTGAAGAAATTTGGCTGATTTACGCCCTTAAACAGAAGATGTGGAAGAGATACATTTGCCTCTGTTGATCACTGGTGCTTGTAACTTTCCTTTTAACCTTTTTGATAAATGTGAATTATCAGGATAATAACAGGAGATCAAGGGTGAATGCTGACAATAGTAAATGATGCTTCACTTTTGAATTTTAAAAGAGGTGTAAAGCATTTGAAACATACTGATAATAGAGAATATTAGAATAATTATACCACCATCTAGCTGTAACAAATTTTCGCATTATGCCATTTTATCTTTATAACTTTACTTTTTTCTTTCTCTTACTTTTTGAATAAGTAAAACATCACCAACATACTTAGGGGCCCCTGGATATCTCTTTCCAATCGGATTCGCCTTCTCTCTCCACATAATCAATTTCATGAATTCAGTAGTTAATGTGCTTTTACTACATATTCATAAACTCACAATCATACAAAGAATTGTTTTGCAGACTTTAAAACTTTAAAACTTAAACAAAATGATATCATAATGCAACTTTTATATTTGGCTAAATATTATGATCTAAGATACATTAATGTGGATAGATGTAGCTGTAGTTCTAACATGCTATTCCTCCCAAGAAGGAGCAAGTGGGTTTACATCATTAAAAACTGCTGATGGTAGGGTTGTTGGTGTGGGTAGAGGAAAAAAATGCAGAGAAATGTTTACTGTTTAGTCTTCTGTTTAAAGTTGAGCATGGTGGCGGGTTTGTAGGAGCAAAGAGAGATTGAGAGAGGAGAAATGAAGGTGAATTCTCATTTTCAGCAAGCTGTTGTAAGATGTTTCCCTGATCAGAGGCCCGAGACTTTAGAGTTCTGAGGTCAGGTTAATGTAGTGAAAATGGTAAGGTCTATATCCATTGATTTGGATGGCCTCTGGCTCTTTTGCTAATTTGCTGTGTGATCTCAGTAAAATCCGGACTTCTCTCTGGGCCTTAGTTTCTCAACAGTAAAATTGGGAGTGGACTTAGGTGATCTTTTAAATCCCTTCCTTCATTCATTTTCTGCAATTCTTGCTGCTTCCCCACCTTTATCCCTCATATTTAATATGCAAAGATGCCTTCTCTTTTCTTGTTTTAAAATATAGCCTCATTCACTATATGCCCCCACTTCTCATTGCCAGGATCACAGCCCACATTCTGACACTCACATCCCTGGATTTTCATGGCACCTTTTCAGCTGGTCTCCCCGCCTACTGTGTTTTTTTCTCTTGGTCCTTCCCATGTTATCCCAAGTAGAACTTTTTTACTTTTGTTATACCATTCCCAAACTCAAGAACATTTCACATCTCCCCATTGCTTACTGTATCCATTCTAAATGCCCCTGCCTGCCTTAAAGTACTCCCCCATCTTGACCCTACCATACTTACCCATTTGGTCCCACAACCACCCACCTCCCTGGCATGTGCAGGGTGGCTTCTACCATCCCATGTGTGTACAAAGCTCATTCCCACCCTATCCTGTTTTCCTCCCACTTAAATACATCTGCCAAGAACATAAAAAGCAAGCCATCAACTAGGGAATCATATTCAGAACAAGTATATTAATAAAAAAGCTCTTACAACTCAATAATGATAAGATAAATAACCCGACAACAATTGCAAAATGTTGGAATGGACACTTTCATATAAAAAATATATGGATGACTAATAAGCACGTGAAAAAATGATTAATGTCATAAGTCATTAAGGAAATGCAAATGGAAACAATCTGATAAAATGGCATACCTACTTAGAATGGCTCAAATTAAAAAGACTGATAATATCAAGTGTTAGTGAGGATGTGGAGCAACTAGAACTCTCACACAGTACTGGTAGGAATACAAAATGTTATAACCTCTTTGGAAACCAGTTTGGCAGTTTACAAATAAATCTCAATGTTTTTCTGAATTGAGTGTTAGTAACTTTTTCTGATAAATAATAATGAAAATAAAACTAGCTTATATTGAAAGGAATTTATTGATTAATAACTGAAAGTCCAAGTTTTTTTCTTCAGATATTGCTAAATCAAGGTGTTCAGATGATATTATCAGAAAGCTATCTTTCCTAAGCTCTGTTTGTGTGAGCTGGACTCAATGTCAAATGGGCTTTCTCTTTGTGGTGGGCACCACAACTCCAGGCTAATGTATTCATAGCTTCTGGTGCAGTGAAAAGAAATCTCCTCGCTAAGTGTACTGATGAGGGTCCTAGAACTAATTCCCATTGGCTTAACTTTGATCATGTGACCATGGCACCGCATAACCCATTTGGATTATGCCTGAATCATGTGCTCACTTTTGGAGCTAGGGAGAGAGCCACCTCCACATAGACTGGGTTCACATGGGTCACATGGCTAATGATGACACCAGGGTTAGAGTCCAGGACTGTCTGATTGCTGCATATCCTTAGCCACTTCTCTACCTGCCTTCAGTGTTAGAAAACAAATGCATGGTCATTACAGAATATGTGAAAAATAGAGTGCTTGCTTTGGTAGCACATATGCTAAAATTGGAAAGATACAGAGAAGGTTAGCATGACCCCTGTGCAAGATGACATGCAAATTTGTGAAGTGTTCCACATTTTGAAATAGACAATAAATGGATGCTGGGCTAAATACCTAGGTGATGGGATGATCTGTGCAGCAAATCACCATGGCATACGTTTACCTATATAACAGAACTGCACATCCTGCACATGCACCCCTGAACTTAAAATAAAAGTTGAACAAAAACTAAAAGAAGGGTGGAGGAGGGGCTTTATCATTAAAAAATGTCAATATCATCAGAGAAAAAAATGTCATTAAAAAAAGCATATGGAAATGTTCCAGATGAAAGGAGGCTAAAGATATTTAACAACTAAATGTAATACTTGACCCTAGACTGCATTCTATACTGAAGAAGAAAATATAATAAAAAGAATATTACCGATATTACTGGGCCAATTGTCAAAGATGGAATTTAAATAGTAAAGTATTAATATTAAAACAATGATTAATCAGCAGCCTGTATTGTTAGTAGATTGTGTTATCATCTTTAATATACAAAACTTTTATCTTTCAAAAACTGATATTTCAGTTAAATAATATTTAGATGTGACTACATAAAAGAAAAAATAGAACATTTGGAAAGTAGATGAAAACTATCAAAAAGATTGTTAAAATGACTCAGCAATAACTACCATAAACCTTTTGGCTTATTTTCTTTCAGTTATTAAAAAATCATACATTTTTTCTAAGGTAATTTATTCTATATGACAATTTTTTGTTGCCTTGAATCATCTCTGATTCTTTACCATGGCCCAGCTCAAGTTTTCAAACTTCTTCGTGTTTGAAACATATGTAACTGCACATGTAAAAGAATTATGTAAATGGTCAAACCATGGGTAACTATTGGCTGTTTTTCCTGTTATAGAATACACTCTAATTTTCCAACTTCCTTATTGTTTCTCCAAGAGCTGCCCTTCTGGCTCATGGGATCCAAGGTCTCTGGTGAATTGGCTTGAGCATTCTTACATTCTAGAAGACATCAGAAATATCCAGAGTGCTTATTAAAAAGGCACACCTCAGGGTTCTACCCCTAGATATTCCAAAGTAGAGTAGATAGAGAGGGGCTCCAAGAATATTTAAAAAAATCAGCTTTTCATAAAAATTTACCACTAACACATATACACCATAAAATACTATGCAGCTGTAAAAAGGAATGAGAGCATGTCTTTCATGGGACATAGATGGAGCTCAAGGCCATTATTCTTAGCAAACTAATTCAGGAACAGAAAACCAAATACCACATGTCCTCACTTATAGGTGGGAGCTAAATGATGAGAACTTATGAACAAAAAGAAGAAAACAACAAACACTAGGGTCTACTTGAGGGTGAAGGGTGGGAGAAGGGAGAGGAGCAGAAAAGATAACTATTTAGTACTGAGCTTAATACCTGGGTGATTAAATAATCTGTATAACAAACCTCCATGATAGAAGTTTACCTAGGTACCAAACCTTCACATGTACCCCAAAACCTAAAATAAAAGTTTAAAAAAGAATGTTGAGATCAGTAAAGGCTTTAAGAGGATTTAAATTTTTTTACCATTTATATAGAATTGTGCATGAAATCATGTGTACAGTGTGGTGACTTTTCACAACTGAATATACTTATCGATATTGTTTTATAAAGTTGTAATTCATTCATTCTCATTGTTGTGTTGGATTTATTTATTTAATTAATTCTTTTGGGATGGGTCTTGCTACGTTGCCTGGGCTGGGCTTGAACTCCTGGGCTGAAATGATCCTCTAGCCTCAGCCTCCCAAGTAGCTGAGATGGTAGTCATGTGCCACCATGACTGGTGGCTTGCTGTATTAGATTTAACTATATGTTATATATACATCATTTACTTGTCCATTCTAGGTAGACTGACATTTGAATTGCAGCCAAGTTTGGGTTCTTATAGATAGTGCTGCTCCTAATATTTTAGTGGATGTCTTTTGGTCTTAGTGCATGCATATTTTTAGCTTGAATTGACACTGTAAGTTTTCCAAAGATAGAACTTCAGTTTATTGTCACACTTGCAGTATATGGATATTCTAGTTGCTCTATATCCTCACAAACACTTGACTTTATCTGTGTTTTATTTTAGCCAGTCTGTGTAGTTGTGTTCCACTGTGGTTTTAATTTTCATTTCCCTAATGAGGTGAAACAAATTTCCGTGTATTTATTAATATTGTCTTTGGTGAAAAGCCTATTCAAGCCTTTTGTCCATTTTTCTGGTGGACTGGCTACCTATTTCTCAAAGATTTTTGGCATTCCTTACATGTTCTATGTTTTAGTTATTTGATGACTATACATATATATGGTCAACATTTTCTTGTACTGTCACTTGCTTTTCAGTCTCTTAATTGCATCTTTCGATTAATAGAAGTTTCTAATTTTAATGTATTACAATTTATCCATTATTCCTTTTGAGGGTAGCACTTTTTCCATCCTGTTTAGGAAATCACTGACAACATCAAGTAGATAGTCTTCTATATTTTCTATAAGTTTTTTTTGTATAGACATCTTTTTAAAAGCAATTATCTAAAAAATTCTGATACAGACATACACAAGCCACATTTTGCAAAACCTTGCAATTTTTTCTGCTCTAATCCTCACAAATCCTTAAAAAGCTTAAAAATCCTTTCCCCAAGCTACGGTCTCCATCCTTGACTTCCCTTCTTCAAGGTGGGCTCATCTCGCAAGCCCTTATTGTCAGGCTGTTGCATTTTCTCAGAGAAGTCTACAGCAGGGATAGACTTGTAAACTTGTCAGGGCCAGGTATAAATGAGTGATGGAATAGGGTGGGGACCATGGTGGCTGGAGAACAAATGCCCCGTAGAGGAACAGCAACCACTCGGCCCCAGCTAATTGTTGTCATATGACAATGAGGCTCCTGGGCTACAGATCTGCCATGTTTCAAAACAAATCCAAGCATCTGGGTTAAGTGAAACATGTCAATTTCTAAATGATGTCAAGCAGTTCGAATTAAAAATTCACTGTGTGGGCCTGAAAACAATAAAGAGGATATTTGTGGGTTTGCTGTAGTCTATGGTCAAACTTTGTCCCAGGGAAGCAGGCTGCCACTCCAAGTGTGGTCCTGGGAGCAGCAAGAGGAGAATCACCTGTGAACACATCAGAAATGCAGAACCTCAGCTTTCAAACACTGAAGGAGAATCATCATTTATCAATATCCATAGGTGATTCATAGGTACAATAAATTTCAGAAGCATCAATGTAGACATATGGTTCTCAACACTGGCTCAAATTAGAATCTTTTGAAGAACTTATTTTAAAAAATCTATAAATCTGAACCTCTAGGGATGAAACAATATTTTTAAAAGGCAACCTAGATGATTCAAATAGGCAGCTGGGGTTTGAAAGCACTAATTTAGATCAGTCTTTCATTTATAAGTGGGGAAAGTGAAAACTCACACAGTGGAGAGGTGAAGTATCTTGCCCAAGCTCCCTGAACTCATGTATGGGAAAATTTGATTTGTGCTCATTCTCATTTCTCATTATTCCCAAGCCAGTGCCTTTTTTCTGCAGTTGCTTTTGGTTCCTCAGGGCAGAACTGAAAAATCATCCTGTTCGAATATAGCTCATTGCTGCCAGGTTTCCAGCTAGGCTGCTTAGCTTTCAGCATTGAACAGCTAACAAGATTTACTGGATGAAGAGCTGCTGGGCCCCTGCTTCTGCCTTTTCAAGCTGAAATCCACTTCATTCTTCCTGTACATCCCCAAAAACAGTGCTAATTGCTCCCACTGTGAAGAAATGGAAGGTCCTCAACTTGGGTGTCAAAATCTCCCTCCATAGACACTGAATGGAGACACAGGCTATCATCAGCAATATGAGCATTTAGGTTCAACATTAACCAGAAGTGAGTGTGACTGCTTCACCCATGTTACATTGTTGGGCTGTATCATTAGAAGCACAGATCCACGATGCAAAACTTGGTAGGCATTTTTGGCTCTGATGCACAATTCTGTAAGCAAATTAAATGAGTGACACACAAATAGTGGTTGAGCCAAGGTTCCCTAACTCTGCTTTTCAGGACCAGGTAATGCTTATGACATTCTGACTCCATGGTACAGTTCTTGAACGGGTTTGTGGAAAAAAAGACAGAATCCAACAACCAAAATTAATGGGTGAAGGACTTGAGCTTCCTTGTTGTACTTTGGGGATGACAGAAAGGAGACCCATGTTCTACAGCAAATGTTTTTGACATTTCCCTCTGTATCTACTTCATTATGCTTTATACTTGTACCATCTTCTTTCTTTTCAACTCTCTGCCATCCAAGTTTTCTCCTTCCCAGCTCTAGCCTGTGTCTTGATCTTCTTTCTTCTCCTTTTCACTCCACTTCTACAGTTGTGAAGACAGTAGCTTTTCAGAGAGTTGGAAAGAAAGAGATGCCTGACAGGATCCTATTTAATGGGTAGACAGAAGGACAGCTGGGGACAATCACACATTTCAGGGCCATTACAACTACACCCCAGTTATCTCCCTAATGATGCCAGTGTCTGTCTCCACTCCAGCCCTTCCCTCCCTTGACCTCCCAAACTTCTGGGATTATCTACCCCCATTGAACCTTAAGCCTTGCTGTGGTCAGACCTGTGATGACCTGTGTAGGCTCAATGTATATTGAGCACCTTCAGTGTTCTAAGCCATGAGACTTAGTTTGATATGCGAATGGAGATCTGCTTTTTTAATAAGATGGGCATACCCAGACTGCTGCTGGATTGAGATAGCATGTATGACAGTTCTTTGATAATAGCTTAGATAATTATAAGGCAATGGTGATAACAATTAGAATTCTTCTATGCCACCAATCCTGGAAAAAAGTTGTCACTTGACAAAAACTACAGCCTTGCTTATAACTTGTTTTCAACTTCCTTACACTCTACAAATGACCTTTTATTTCATCTTCTCTAGGTAAAGAAACTCCTTCCAAGGATCCAACTGTTTCGAGTGAGTGTATAGCCTCATCTGAATACAAGGAAAAATGTTTTCTGCCACAGAACATGAATCCAGGTATCCAAATCCCAAAGACAAGCCCTATTCTTCCATGTCGAATATTACAATAACCTCTTTATCTCTGCCATTTGAAGAGCCCCTTCCCTCTTTTCCTCTTGATGAAAAGATTTTGACTATGGTATTTGCTTGTTCACAAATCTTCTGTTGCACTCTATTGCCTACAAGATTAATTTTAACTTTCTCAAGCTTTCACTCAAAGCTCGTCACAATCTGGCACTTATTAGGAGCTCCATACTTATTTGCTTTGTTAAAGAAAGTATGTCACAAATTAGATTTGAAGGTATTGAGACATAGGGGTAATTAAAAATATTTATATTCAACATCGTACCTCAAAGAGTTGTTCTTACATTATTGGTGCTCAGAATATGTTTGATAAATAAATACATGGGCTGCATGGGGTGGCTCATGCCTGTAATCCCTGAACTTTGGGAGGCTGAGATGGGAGATCACTTGAGCCCAGGAGTTGGGGCCCAGCCTGGGCAACATAGCAAGACCTCATCTCTAAAAAAATCAAAAAATTAACCAGACGTAGTGGCATATGCCTGCAGTCCCAGCTACTTGAGGGAGTGAGGTGGTAGGACTGCCTCAGCCTGGGAGGTTGAGGCTGCCTCAGAATAAGTAAACAAATGAATACATGAATGGTCAAATGAATACGTGGAAGTCACTTTTACATGCTATATGATACCTAACATAGTACTTTATATATAGTAGGTTCCGAGTGAATATTTATTAAATAAATAAATAAATAAATGAATATGTGAAGTGAGATTAGCTTGAGCAGAAGGGCATCTGTATAAATCTTGCAGAAGCAGAAAATGTTTTGAAATTAATGTGAAAAAAATCTTATTCTTAATACACATCTCTCACAAAATCCCCTTTAAAAGACATTAATGATGCCTGCAAAGAGAAAATTGTCATCAGAGGAAAGGTGCACCTGTGCTGAACCCTGTACCGGAAACTCTGAGGACAAACCTGTAGACAACTTGATTTCTGTTATACAGCAGATGGGACCATTTTAGAGGGCAGTTCATGTGCCAAGTGATCCTCACATGTTTTTCCCATTTTTGCATGCTCATTGCTAGGTGGAAGTGCCCAAATCTCCATTTAGCTGATGGGAAACAGTCTCAGAGAGGAAAGTGACTTCATTGTGACACAGGTGACATATGATCAGGAAGGGCCTTATTCAAAACCATGATGTTCCTTCACCCTCCATAAATATAGCTCTCCCTGTAATACAAAATACAGACTTGTGAAAAAGGTTAGAAATATGTAAAGGATCTGGACCATGTAAATAGATATTGCATACATGTCATATGGGGTTCTTTCTTTTCCCAATTTCAGATGAGATCAAGCATGTTCAGGGTGGTATGGCCATGGGCCCAATTTCAAATTCTGTCAAACTTCTTGATTGAAAACTGCCCTTTCTTTCTTGATACTGTGTCAATCTGCTTATCTGTCTGTCAGCTTGGACCACCCTTGAAAAAAACCTGAATTACCATCTGTTGTTTCATGAATGCTGTAGGGTCAGCATTTTGCCTTATCAGTGCATGAAGGCCAGTGAACAAAGGGTATCTGTAGGTAAAACTGAACTGACCTCGGGCTGAACTTGTCCATCTTTCAGCAGTTTCCACCCTGATGCTGTTTCCAGGAAGGTCACGGAGTGAGAAGGGGAGATGGCTATAGCTGCCAACCTCTCCTTAATGCGGTACAGTTGCAGACAGAATCAGTCAGACATATTATCACAATTACAGAACTGACTTTGAGAAGGATTCAGCTGTGACACAATACATTTCCTGAAAACTATATTGAGCTTGACTTTCTCCCTGCTTTAGTGATGCAGAGGGCACTGTAGGATCCCACTGTGGACACAGAGTTTCTGCTTTAAGTATCAGTTCTCATGGTTGAGATCTTTAAGTCCAGGTCTTTTGAGTTCCATACACGTGGATTCATGGGCAGTGCAAGGAGATTCACACCAAAGGCCCTGTTAGGCAGCAGGGTCTACTCTAAGAGATTTGAACAGGGATTTTGGATCAGGTTTTGGAAGGATAGATAAGATGGGTTTGGTAGAAAGAAATCACAGAATCAGTTATTGCCAAAGTTAATAGGTATGATCACCTGAAGACAGCCAGCCATGAGCAGTACTTGCTGGTGTGGGGAGGTGAGCAGGGGCAACAGCTAATGCTTAATGTGTTTACTGAATATTTAATATGTACCAGGCACTGAGCAAAAGGATTTATATGCATGATCTTATTAGGAAGCATTTTTTTTGGAGGCAGGATCTTGCTCCATTTCCCAGACTGGAGTGCAGTGGTGTGATGTTGACTCACTGTGATCTCAGCCTCCTGTGCTCACGCCATCCTATCTCAGCCTCCAAATAACTGGGCTACAGGTGTGTACCACCATGCGCAGGCCACCATATCTGACTACTATATGTGTGTGTGTGTGTGTGTGTGTGTGTGTGTGTGTGTGTGTATATGTATTTTTTTGGGGGTGGGTCAGAAGACAGGGTTTTGCCATGTCTTAAACTGGTCTTGAACTCCTAAGCTCAAGCTCTCCTCCTCTCTTGACCTCCCAAAGTGCCAGGATTAAAGGCATGAGCCACTGTGCCCGGCCTAATAAGCATCTTAAAACCCCTGTGGAACAGGTACTATAAAAGCCATTTTGCTAATGGGAAAAGTCATTCATAGAGAGGCGATTAATTGTTTAGGATGGCACAGTTATTCAGGGGCATAGTCAAGCCTTGAGCTGGAGCCTGCATGACCCCTCCCGGGGCTTCATCTTTGCACTGTACCTCCTCCTAGAGCTCAGCATGCCATGAGGCTACCAGATGGAAGCCTGGACAGATGCAGGGTGCTGAAGAAGAAGGGGTTGCATGAAATTGGAGCACAAGCCTAGGAGGAACGGACTAGAACAAACACCCACATGAAGTTTATATCAAAGTCAGGTCATTTAATAATGTCATAGAAGAGCTTGTTTGCAGCCATAGCATTTTCAGGACTTCTAGGTTGAAAACAGGCCTTTTAAAGGTAGAAGTCCACAGCTGCCTTGTAGACTCAGGTCAGCATAATAAGGGTCATCTCTGATGTGTGCTGAGGAATTTGCAAAGGTCCTGGCAAGTGGGGGCTGGAAGTGAGACCTCTGTGATAATCTATTCCAATGCCTTCTTGGTTTATTGTGCTAATTACTGTCTAAAGAAGACACATTGCAAGTGCAATTATATGATGAACCTCCTCAGTGTGGCCTTTCTCGACAATACTATCCAAAGGCATCCCCTGCCTTCAAGCACTCCATCTCTCTGTCTCTAGACCCCATTAATTTTTTTTTTATAGCACTCTTCTCCATCTGAAACTATTGTGTTTGTAGAATTACTTGTCTAGTTACTCACTTGCCAAGAAGAATACAAGCTCCATCAGAACAGGACTGTTTTGTTCTCTGCTAAGGAGCCCATAAAACAGCTTCTAGCTTCTGGGAGGCTCTCAATAAGTATCTGTTAAATGAATGTGCATTCTGGAGAAATTAAAGGTAGACTTTAATACATTAACTAATTACCTTGACAAACATTAATAATTGCAGTATCAGAAAAAACAGGTTAGAGAAAATGTATGCGTTTTTGTGTAATGCACAAAATGTCTGTCTATAACATATGATAACTTTGACATATAAGTACATTTCCTTAAATATGAATAAAGTCCTACTGATTCTAAACTTTCATACATCATTCACAGGGAGCAATGTATGTCCTAGCTGGTCCTGTGTCAACATCATTACGTCAGCGCCAGGCAGTGTAGGAATAAACCCAGGGCAAAGCAGAAATAACCAACGTGAGTGCATCAACTCCTACAAATCCAGAGCCCTCCTGGGTTCAGTATGTGTTTTTCCTCTAGGAAGGACAATTTAAAGGGGTGATCTGAGGAGTGTTAAGGCCACTTTAATCTGTAACTAATGAGGATACCTGTTGAAGGTTCAGTTAAACATACAGGGGAAACACTGTGGGTTTATCTAACTCTTTCTTCCTTGTTATTCCATTTCTAGCCTGATCCTTCTGTATCTGTTCTCTTTAAGACCTGACACTCTCCTTCTGTGTAAAGAGCCGCTCCAGGAGGTGTGTAAATGGACCCCTGCAGGAAGCTGCTCGGAGGCAGCTCTGGGCGCTGGAGAATGAGGACCAGGAGGTGCGCATGTTGTTTAAGGTGAGCGTGCGGAAACAGGTGAATGCTGAGCGCTGACTTGTGTCAGTCTGCTACAGGATTCCTAGCAGCTAAGACAGCATCTGGAGCAAAGTAGGCCCTCGGAGAAAACATCTAATAGGCTGAATGAGCGAAAGATTGCATACACATTCTCTGCACAGGAGTGGAGAGGAATGGGCAGGAACTCTGAATGGGCAAGTTGGAGTTGCTGAGTCAGAGAAAAGTTGGTTTCAAATCTTCTATTAGTTGTGTCATCTTTGACAAGTTACTTAACCTATATAGAATGGGAATTGTTAAAATACCTACCTCATTAAGTATGCTTCTTTTCTAATTTGGTAATTTTGAATTCTTTTTTATATGTGATACAATATACATAACATAAAATTTTCCATTTTAATAATTTTTTAAGTGTACAATTCACTATGGCACTAAGTACATTCACAACCTATCCACCTCCAGAACTTCTTCATCATCCCAAACTGAAATTCTATATCTATTGAACAATAACTCCCCACTATCCCTGTCTCTCAGCTCCTGGTAACCACTAAGTATATATTTTTAAACTACCAAGATTGCCAATCAAAAAACAATACCTTATAAGTATTTGGATTAGAGGAGGAAAAAACAATAAAGCAAATAAACCAATTTCTCATCTTTCATAGTAGATAATATCTTCATTTGTTAAAACCAAGGAAGAAGGATATGATCAAATTATTTACAGCTTAGGACATACTATGTAGAAGAACGAAAGTCAGAAATGGAAAAAAGTTGTCTCAACTAGAGGTAGGGAAAGGATAATATTACTTTACATAATAGACTAATATGTTCTAGTTATTTTTTACAGTTTCTGCATGAATCTGGTACAAATTGAAGGAGAAAAGTGGTCTAAATGTCATGCAACAAAAAAAGATAGTGTCTGGTTTTTCAGGGGGAAAAAATGAGATTGTATCTGTAGAGAGCTTGGCATTGTTTTTGGCAGTGATATGTGTTCCATAAGTAGTAGCTACAGTTTTTTGAATTTTATTTTATTTTTTAAATACCTGGAATTCAGGAACTTGGAGATACTGGCTGCTGTTGGAATTGTAGTTTTCCTTTATTTTGAGTCTCATTTGGTATGGCAGGAGCAGGGTTGATTGAGAGAGCTGGTCTGATGGGCTGAAGCTTGAGTCAGACAAACTTGTGGGCTAAAGTTGAGGCCTGAAGTCAGCTAGATCAGAAGTCTAATCAAGGCTCCGCAACTTACTCCCTGAAGGTGATGTTGGACAATTTACTTAACCTCTCTGTGCCTTGTCCTCCTTGCATATACAACAGGGAGAATGACGTTGATTAATCTAAGATGCCATTGATTATAAAATGCACTGTTATTTTATGTACCTCCAAGAAAGAAAGCAAATGCTGCCAATTAAGGTTGATGACATACTTCCTAATCTTTTAGTTTAGAAGTGGTTAAATGTGAAAAAGCACATTTTGGAATGGACTAAATCCTGTCATTGCATTCTCTTTGTAGGGCTTTTGTGGGAGTTAAATGACATACTGGTCATAAAGCTCTAGGTGAAATGCCAGGCATGTAGCAAATTCTCTGTAAGTCGATTTTTACCTACCACCCCTTCCCTAATTATGGGCTTAACATCCTCCAAGCATCTGGGGCCCCCTGGGGTCTGGTATGGCAGAAGGAACCCCAGAGTTCTGACTTTACTGAACTGGGGCTTTTCTTCTGGATTCTTCCATCTTCTTCTTCCTCTAAGTTTCCCTCATGATAGGACTCCAGGAGCTGGTACTGATGACAGGACCTGGCCTGGTAGAGGGATGTTCTGACCATCACTAGTTATAGTCAACTCTGGAGGCTTGGACAAACAACAGAGATTTAAGGAAAAACTAAGTCTGGGCAGTGATTTAGACCTGTTTTTTTTTCTTTAGGTATTAAAATAAAAACCCAAGAGACTTATAGGCCTCCTCTCACTCTCCTTGTAAGCATGTAAATTGGAATGCCTTTCTGAGGGACAGTTGGGTGACTGCATTTTATGATTAAAAATATGCATATCCTTGCATTTCCAATTGTACTTCTTAGAATTACTTGTGTTAAAACAATTAAGAATGTGCACAAAGATTTAGCTATAATGATTTTGGTCACAGTACCATTTAGGATATTAAAAAATGTAAAACAGAGAGAGGGATCCAAGATGGCCAAATAGGAACAACTCTGGAGTGCAGTTCCCAGTGAGAATGAAGAGGGTGAGTGATCACCGCATTTCCAAATGAGTTTTTACTGCCCACAGACCAGGAGACTCCTGGGCGGAAAAGTGCCACAAGTCTCCAGCATGGCTGTTTCAGCTGGTGCAGTGGGTCACTGCACAAAAACCCACACATATCTGGGCAGCTGTTTCAACTGGTGCCTGGAATGCCTGGGAGACAGAGTCAGAGTCACCCACTCAACTGAAAGAAAGAGGGCTGAAACAGGGAGCCAGGTGATCTGGCTCGGTGGGTCCCACCCCCACAAAGATCAGCAATCTGAAACTTTCTGAATTGAGAGTTTCACAGCAAGCACAGCTGGACCTGGTACAGTCCAGCTCTGCGGAGGTAACGGTGTATGCCATTACTGAGGTAGTCCACCACTACCGAGGCAGTCCATCATTACTGAGGCAGTCCACCATTACCAAGGCAGTCCGTTGTTACTGAGGCAATCCACCATTACCAAGGCAGTCTGCCATTACAGAGACAGTCCGCCATTACTAAGGCAGTCCACTATTACAGAGGCAGTTCTAACTATACCACTGTAAACAAAACTGCAAGGAAGTTCACACGATAGCTGGGCAGAGCCCATGGCAGCTCAGCAATGCCTTTGCTGGCAGACTGTGAGTAGGCTACCTCCTCGCTGGGCAGGGCATCTCTGAATAAAGGCAGCAGCATGTCAGGAACTTATAAATAAAGCCCCACCTTCCCAGGACAGAGCACCTGGGAATACAAGGTGGTTATGAGTTCCGCTGCAGCAGACTTAAATGTACTTGCCCAGCAGCTCTGAACAGAACAACGGAGCTCACAGCTCAGCACTTGAGCTCCTATAAGGGACAGTCTGTCTCCTTAAGCAGTTCCCTGACCCCTGTATATCCAAAGAGACACCTCATAAATGACAGCTCAGGCTGACATCTGGCAGGTATCCTCCTGGGACAAAGATAACAGAAGAAGAAACTGGCAGCAACCTTTACTGTTCTGCAGCCACTGCAGGTGATCCCCAGGCAAGCAAGGTCTGGAGTGGACCTCCAGCAGTCCTACAGCAGAGGGGCCTGACTCTTAGAAGGAAAACTAAAAAACAGAAGGAAATAACTTCATCATCAACAAAAAGGATGTCCACTCAGAGACCCCATCCAAAAGTCACCAACTACAAAGACCACAGGTAGATAAATCCACAAAGATGGGAAGAAACCAGTGCAAAAAGGATGAAAACACCCAAAACCAGAATGCCTCTCCTCCTCCAAGGGATCACAACTCCTCACCAGCAAGGGAACAAGGCTGGATGGAGAATGAGTCTGATGAATTGATAGAAACAGGCTTCAGAAAGTGGGTAATAACAAACTTCTATGAGCTAAAAGAACATGTTCTAACACAATGCAAAGAAACTAAGAACCTTGAAAAAAGGTTTGACAAAATGCTAATGGGAATAAATAGCTTAGAGAAGAATATAAATGAATTGATGGAGCTGAAAAACACAACATGAGAACTTCGCAAAACTTACACAAGTTTCAATAGCCGAATCAACCAAGCAGAAGAAAGGATATCAGAGACTGAAGATCAGCTCAATGAAATAAAATGAGAAGGCAAGATTAGAGAAAAAAGAGTCAAAAGAAATGAACAAAGCCTCCAAGGAATGTGGGATTATGTGAAAAGACCTAATCTACATTTGATAGGTATACCTGAATGTGATGGAGAGAATGAATTGAAGCTGGAAAACACTCTTCAGGATATTCTCCAGGAGAATTTCCCCAACCAAGCAAGGCAGGCCAATATTCAAGTCTGGGAAATACAGAGAACACCACAAAGATATTCCTCTAGATGAGCAACCCCAAGGCAATAATCATCAGATTCACCAGCGTTGAAATTATGAAAAAAATGCTAAGGGCAGCCAGAGAGAAAGGTTGGGTTACCCACAAGGGGAAGCCCATCAGACTCACAGTAGATCTCTCAGCAGAAACCCTACAAGCCAGAATAGCGTGGGGGCCAATATTCAACATCCTTAAAGACAAGAACTTTCAACCTAGAATTGCATATCCAGCCAAACTAAGCTTCATAAGTGAAGGAGAAATAAAATCCTTTACGAACAAGCAATTGCTCAGAGATTTCATCACCGCAAGGCCTGCCTTACAAGAGCTTGTGAAAGAAGCACTAAACATAGAAAGGAACAACCAGTACTAGCCACTCCAAAAATGTACTAAATGGTAAAGAGCATTGAAACAATGAAGAAACTGTGTCAACTTATGGGGAAAACAACCAGCTAGAATCAAAATGGCAGGATCAAATTCACACATAGCCATATTAACCTTAAATGTAAATGGGCTAAATGCCCCAATCAAAAGACACAGACTGGCAAATTGGATAAAAAGTCAGAACCCATTGGTGTGCTGTATCCAAGAAATCCATCTCATGTGCAAGGATACATATAGGCTCAAAACAGGGGATGGAGGAAGACTTACTAAGCAAATGGAGAGAAAAAAAAATCAGGAGTTGCAACCCTAGTCTCCGATAAAATAGACTTTAAACCAACTAAGATCAAAAGAGACAAAGAAGGGCATTACATAATGGTAAAAGGATCAATACAACAAGAAGAGCTAATGATCCTAAATATATACTTGCCAAATACAGGAGCACCCAGATACATAAAGCAAGTTCTTAACAACCTACAAGGAGACTTAGACTCCCACACAATAATACTGGGAGATTTTAACACCCCACTGTCAATATTAGACAGATCAATGAGACAGAAAATTAACAGCATCAGATCTGGACCAAGCAAACCTAATAGACACCTACAGAACTCTCCACCCCAAATCCACAGAATATACATTCTTCTCAGCACCACATTACAGCTACTCTAAAATTGACCAAATAATTGGAAGTAAATCACTCCTCGGCAAATGCAAAAGAACGGAAATTATAACAAACAGTCTCTCAGACCACAGTGCAATCAAATTAGAACTCAGGATTAAGAAACTAACTCAGAACCGTACAACTTCATGGAAACTGAACAACTGGCTCTTGAATGTTGACTGGATAAACAATGAAATGAAGGCAGAAATAAAGATGTTCTTCAAAACCAACAAGAATGAAGACACAATGTAGCAGAATCTCTGTGACACATTTAAAGCAGTGTCTAGAGGAAAATTTATAGCAATAAATGCCTACATAAGAAGGAAGGAAAGATCTAAAATCGACACCCTATCATCAAAATTGAAAGAACTAGAGAAGCAAGATTGAAAAAATGCAAAAGCCAGCAGAAGACAAGAATAATTAAGATCAGAGCAGATCTGAAGCAGACAGAGACATAAAAAACCCTTCAAAAAATTAACAAATCCAGGAGCTGGTTCTTTGAAAAGATCAATAAAATAGACAGATCACTAGCCATATTAATAAAAAAGAAAAGAGAGAACAATCAAATAGATGCAATAAAAATGGTAAAGGGGATATCACCACAGATTCCACAGAAATTCAAAGGACCATCAGAGATAACTACAAACAACTCTATGCACATAAACCAGTAAACCTGGAAGAAATGGATAAATTCCTGAACACTTGCATCCTCCCAAGCCTAAACCAGGAAGAAGTCGAAACCCTGAATAGACCAATAACAAAGGCTGAAGTTGAGGTAGCAATTAATAGCCTACCAACCAAAAAAAGGCCAGGTCCAGATGAGTTCACAGCTGAATCTACCAGACATACAAAGAGGAGCTGGCACCACTCCTTCTGAAACTATTCCAAACAATCCAAAAAGAGGGAATCCTTCCCAAATCATTTTATGAGACCAACATCATCCTGATACCAAAACCCAGCAGAGACTCAACAAGAAAAGAAAACTTCAGGCCAATATCCATGATGAACATTGATGCAAAAATCTTCAATAAAATACTGGCAAACTGATTGCAACAGCACATCAAAAAGCTTATCCATCACGATCAAGTAGGCTTCATCTCAGGGATGCAAGGCTGGTTCAACATAAGCAAGTCTATACACATAATTCACCACATAAAGAGAACCAAAGACAAAAACCACGTGATTATCTCAATAGATGCAGAGAAGGCCTTCGACAAAATTCAACAGCCCTTTATGATAAAAGCTCTCAATAAACTACGTATTGACATATCTCAAAATAATAAAAGCTATTTACAACAAACCAACAGCCAATATCATACAGAATGGGCAAAAACTGGAAGCATTCCCTTTGAAATCTGACACTAGACAAGGATGCCCTCTCTCACTACTCCTGTTCAATATAGTAGTGGAAGTTCTAGCCAGAGCAATCAGGCAAGAAAAAGAAATAAAGGGTATTCAATTAGGAAAGGAGGAAGTCAAATGGTCTCTATTTGCAGACAACATGATTGTATATTTAGAAGACCCCATCGTCTCAGCCCAAAATCTCCTGAAACTGAGAAGCAACTTCAGCAAAGTCTCAGGATACAAAATCAATGTGCAAAAATCACAAGCATTCCTATACACCAATAACAGACTCAAAGAGAGACAAATTAAAAATGAACTGCCATTCACAATTGCTACAAAGAGAATAAAATACCTAGGAATACAACTAACAAATGATGCAAAGACCTCTTCAAGGAGAACTACAAACCACTGCTCAAGGAAATAAGAGAGGACACAAACAGATGGAAAAACATTCCAATCAATCATATTGATTCAGGAAGAATCAATATTGTGAAAATGGCCATACTGCCCAAAGTAATTTATAGATTAAATGCTATCCTCATCAAGGTACATATGACCCTCTTCACAGAACTGGAAAAAATCACCTTAAACTTCATATGGAACCAAAAGAGAGCCTGCATAGCCAAGTCAATTCTATGCAAAAAGAACAAAGCGGGAGGCATCACACTACCTGACTTCAAACTATACTGCAAGGCTACAGTAATCAAAACAGCATGGTTATGCTACCAAAACAGAGATATAGACCAATGGAACAGAGCAGAGGCCTTGGAGGCAATACCACATATCTACAACCATTCGATCTTTGACAAACGTGACAAAAACAAGCAATGGGGAAAGGATTCCCTGTTTAATAAATGGTATTGGGAAAACTGGCTTGCCATGTGCAGAAAGCAGAAACTGGACCCCTTCCTGATACTTTACACTAAAATTAACTCCAGATGAATTAAAGACTTAAACTAAGACCTGACACCATAAAAACCCTAAAAGAGAACCTAGGCAAAACCATTCAGGACATAGACATAGGCAAGGACTTCTTGACTGAAACGCCAAGAGCATTGGCATCAAAAGCCAAAATAAACAAATGAGATCTAATTAAACTCCAGAGCTTCTGCACAGCAAGAGAAACAATCATTAGAGTGAACTGGCAACCAATAGAATGGGAAAAAATTTTGCAATCTACCCATCCGACAAAGGGCTAATATCCAGAATCTACAAAGAACTAAAACAGATTTACTAGAAAAAAACAAAAAAGCCATTCAAAAGTGGGTGAAGGATATGAACAGATACTTTTCAAAAGAAGACGTATATGAGGCCAACAAACATATGAAAAAATGCTCATCATCACTGGTCATTAGAGAAATGAAAATCAAAACCACATTGAGATACCATCTCATGCCAGTTAGAATGGTGGTCATTAAAAAATCAGGAGACAACAGATGCTGGAGAGGATGTGGAGAAACAGGAACACTTTTACACTGTTGGTGGGAGTATAAATTAGTTCAACCATTGTGAAAGACAGTGTGATGATTCCTCAAGGACCTAGAAATAGAAATTCCATTTGACCCAGCAATCCCATTACTGGGTATATATCCAAAGGATTATAAGACATTCTATTATAAAGACACATGCACATGTATGTTCATTGCAGCACTGTTTACGATAGCAAAGACCTGGAACCAACCCAAATGCCCATCGATGATAGACTGGACAAGGAAAATGTGGTGCATATACACCATGAATCTGGAAACCATCATTCTCAGCAAACTGACCCAAGAACAGAAAATCAAACACTGCATGTTCTCACTCATAGGTGGATGTTGAACGATGGGAACACATAGACACAGGGAGGGGAGCATCACACACTGGGGTCTGTTGGTGGGGACTAGGGAGTTGGGGAGGGATAACATGGGGAGAAATGCCAGATACAGGTGACAGGGATGGAGGCATCAAACCACATTGCCATGTATGTACCTATTCAACAATCCTGCATGTTCTTCACATGTACCCCAGAACCTAAAGTGCAACTACATATATATATATATATATATATATATATATATATAATGTAAAACAGTCCAAACATGAAACCATAGAGAAATCATTCATTATGTTAATGCAACAATGCTATATGTAACCATTAAGAATGGTATAAACTACATGATGATATGAAAGATGCTCTGTGAAATATTGCTTGCAACAAAAGAAGATTGTAAAAAGAATTTATGGAATGTGATTCTATGTATGTGACATAGTTATAAGAAAACTGGTGTAGGAAAAATGATTCAACGTTATTACATGAAGGTGTTAACACTGATGATCTTTAGGAGTAGGGACTAGGGATGAATTTTATTTTTGCACATTTTGGTTTTTTGTTTTTCAGTTTTATATTAATAAAAATAATCATTAGACATAGATTCACAATCGGATTTGCTTTTAAGATGCCTTCTATGAATCATCATCCTCTAACCTCCCACATACACTTTTTTTGTTTTTAACACAAAAAGTAGCATTCTCTGCACATAGTTCTATTCCCAGGCTTCTTTTTGCTGCTGCTGCTTTATAGCAGTGTTATATCTGGAGCCTGTATCAGTACACAATGAGCTTCTTTCTTTTCTGTGACTGCATAATACAATATTTCAGTTTGTGGATAAATTGTACGCCATTTTAACCAATCTCTTTTTAATAAATATTTAAGTTGTTTCTATTTTTTTTTTGGTGATGCAAAAATCAATGCCATAATCAAGAAGTTTATACAGAACATTTGCTCTATGTATGAGCTTGCTAATTGGACACTTCTGTCATTCCAGGCTGACTCATTGTTTTCTTTACGTAGGACCTCTCAGCAAGGTTGGTCAGCATCCAGTCTCAGAGGGCCCAGTTTCTCATCACCTTCAAGACCGTGGAGGAAATCTGGAAGTTCTCCACCTACCTTAATTTAGGTACGATACAAAGCAAGGGGGTGGAGGATGACCTCCTCCACAGTTCAGCCAATTTGCAGGGCTTGACATTGAGGAATTGGGCTGGCTTTGGTAATTAAGAAAAATAGAGCCTTAAAAGGGATGGTTAACTTTTGAAATATCACAGACTGCCTCAAACTAAATCTAAAGCAAATATTAAGTAGTATTCTAAAATGCCATATAAAGAAGTGTGCTGCTTTGTATCCAGGGAGATCCTTTTTTTTATTAGATAACCAATCAATTAGAAAACAGTACTGGTCATCTACTAAGTTCAAAGTAACTGAAATAGATGTGAAGCTGGGGCTAGTATGTGTGTGTTTAAAACTATAGGGAACTAATCTTGAGTAAGATCAAAGTAGCTGCTCAACATAGTAAATAGTAAAGTTCCAGATTTTTTATTGTATGTATTAGAAAAGAGTTAAAGAAAGAAACAGGAATTATCTGCTTATAGCAGCCTCCAGCTGCAGGGTTTTCTAGAATATAAACAAGGATATTGGGATGCAGCATCAGTTCCATTGTGGTGGTAAATTCTTCATCTGCATTCTCCAGGGAGAATAACTTATAATGGGGAAGTTATGGTTGCAAAATGAAGCCAAACAAAGCAAGAGGCCACCTAATTTGATGTATGTTTTATATCTCCCAGAAAATGCTGGGCTCCACGCCAACATACACAGGGACAGATGTTGTGTAGGAGTGGAGGGTCAACATGACTCAAGACTGGAAGGTGTAACTTCTCCTCTTATGGTCTGGAGATCTGCTCTCCACACTACACATTTCCTTCTGGACCATCAGGCATCATCACTATTCAAACTGTGCTTCATGGACCAGAAGCAGTGGCAGCACATAGGACCTGTTAAAAAAAGGAGAAGCTCAACACTATCTCAGACCTTCACTAGGCGTCTGTAGTTTAATAAAATCCCCAAGTGATTTGTGTGCACATTTAAGTTCAAAATCTGCACACAGAAAAAGGATGGGATGTAATTATAGACGATACATAAGGCCTAGATCAACACAATGGACAGTCAGGGTGGAAACAGGCAGGCTTTTGCATCTTAGAAAAAAGAAGAAGCCTCAAGAGAATCAATAGGAGTAATTCATATTTATGGCCATGTTTAAAATACTATGTATAATTATTAGAGTTTTACAATTTACATAGTTTTTAGTCTGCTTTGACCAGAGAGATCTTCTGGGCATTGGAGGTGGAGCAGGGTCAGAGCTTGTGGGTGGAAGCAAATCCTGACTCCTAAAATTCACTGAGGGGGAACCATGTAGAAACTCCATAGCCACTGCATCATCCAGGCGCAGTAATTTGAACTTCAGATCAGGAGAACTTTAAGGAGGCACTAGGAACCCCTGAAGCCAACACTGTAAACTTGGAGACCTCCAGGGATGTATAAGAAAAAGGCAGTTGGTTTTGGTCATCTCATTATGCATTTATGGAAACCCACAATATGTTGAAATAATAAGTAACATTTAGAAATGACTTGTATTTCCCAACAGATGTTGAGAAGACTCAATTAATTCTAGAAAATGTCTAGCTTTTTCTCTTATGCTGTTTTAATTCCAGTTAAATGACAGGTTGGGGCTCGTGGTCTGAGAATCAAGCTCAGGAGGGAACTTTCTCACTCTCTTCTGTGCTCAGCTATGTCAGAAATCATTTTGTTCAGGAATCTTGTTGGCTTGACTTCTTAGGCTATGTATCCATGTGTCTGGAACATCTCCTCTTTGACCACAAGTACTGGCTCAACTGCATATTGGTGGAGGATACAGAGATCCAAGTGTCTGTAGATGATAAACACCTGGAAACAATATACCTGGGACTCCTCATACAGGAAGGTGAGTGTGGCATAGGGGTAGGGATGGGATCTTATTCAGATATTTGCTATCAGAGGCCCTGAAATAAGCAGGATACTAAGGGAGGGAAAAATCATTCAAACGTGGCATATTCACAAATGAAAGCACCTGTTATCATAGTACTTCGAACATTCCTCTCAGTTCAACACCGACATCACATGAACAGCTCTGGTGGTCAGTCTCACTGACTGATATTAGAATTGCTTGGAGAGTTTTCCTAAGATAACTCATGCCAGGGCTCCACTTAGGCCCATGAAATCTCCGAAGATGAAGACCCAGATATTGGCATATTTTGGAAAGTTTTCCACATAATTGTAATGTCTACCCAAAATTGAGAAACGTTTTTCCAAACATGTGATATAATTTGATTGTAAAATAAAGCTGCAAATGTTGCAAAACCTGAAGTTTTTCATGAAATTGAGGAAAGTGATATTGAGGAACCCTTTGGAGCACCTCCTGATCTGTTTACAGGTGAGCGTCCAATCAAGTCCACCAATTAACAACTAATGAGGTGGATATGCCTGATGACATCACAGGCACATGAAAAGAGCCAGATTTGCATATGACTTTTTTGCAAAAAGGATTCTTCTTATGATTGCATTGCATGAAGGAAAGAATTTCATATCATGCTATTATAAAACTTATTGGAGTAATTATATTCACTCAAACGAATTAATTCTTTTTTGGTTCTAATTTGAATCATGATGTTTCAATGATAAATGAAATTCTATTAAATATTAATATATTTTTACAAGTTTTCATCTCTTCTTCAAGATAAAGTCCCAATTAAGTCTTTTTCTCATAGATAATTAGAAATGTTGGTGTCTAATAATCTAAAATATTGGTGTTCCCTCTCAATGGCTTTTTTCTTCTTGGTGCCAGTTTTCCTGGGATCACAGGCCTGTTTTAATGTCTCCTTGTGAAATGTCTACTTTACATTAAGGAAGAAAAGTACTCCAGCTCTGGTTAGAAATATTACTTTATGTGATAATCCCTTTTCACTTCCTGCTACTCCTTGGAAAGCCATTGCTTTTCTCATTATCCACAGGCCACTTCTTCTGTAGAGCCCTGCACTCTGTGACTCCATCAGCCGAGAAGGAAGGGGAGTGGTTGACACTTTGCAAGAATGAGTTAATCTCAGTGAAGATGGCAGAAGCAGGGTCCGAGTGGGAAGGCGTGTCCTTGGTGACAGGTCAGCGGGGCCTGGTACTGGTGTCAGCCTTGGAGCCTCTGCCTCTCCCTTTCCACCAGTGAGTAGCCATCTGCCTCCTGGGAGAGAGTCCCAGAGCAGATTGAAGTCTGCACAGAACAGAGTAGGCATGCTTTCAGATGTGGGCATCCACAGTGTGGAGGAGAAAACAGATTCTTGGTGGCTCTTTATCTTTCTGTCTTTTTCTTTTCTTTTTTAACAATCAAGGTTTGTACAATTTAATGGCATTGGAGACAACTCTGAATTTTAGATGGGCATTGTATCTAGGAGCAAATATACCACATGGCCACCAATGTAGGTTTCTCCATGTATGGACTGGGAACCATTTGTCTGGGTCTCCTCAGGCTCTCTTGGGGTTGATTCTAGGAATCTGCATTTTAAATAAACTTCCCAGAAGATGTTTTTCACACTAAAGTTTAAGAATTCCTGCTGGAAGATATGATAAACTTAAAATTACAGATTGACGGTAAACATTAACCCAGGCCATGGACCTGTGTGTAGCTTTGGCAGAGATCTGACAAAATGTAAAGGGATTGTTTGTTAGTTAGTTAACTGACAACTACTTTCAAAGCCACAAAATATCCCAGGTCTGTTACCACCTCACCTCTTCACAGGTCCTGGTAGAAAGTAAGTTCTCAATAAATCTTTGCCATCATTTAAATAAGAGAAAAAACAATACTTACCATTTATCATCATTGTTCTGATAGAGTGTTCTGTTCATTGTTGCAAGTTTTTGAAATCCATGTTTGCAAACCCCATGTTTTCATTGGCAGATGGTTCCTAAAGAATTATCCAGGAAGCTGCAGCCTTTCCAGGAACAGGGGTTGGACAGGCTCCTATCAGATTGGTATGGCTGAGTCAAAAACATAGTATTGTTGGGGAGATAATGTTGTCCTGCCTCTCAATTTTATCTGCAGATTTGGAGTCAGTTGATGTGAATTTCTGTCTCATCTCTGCTAGGGACTGGATTTAGGGAAGTCAGTTTCTTTCTGTGCACGTGGTTTTCCCTGCCTGTGAAACGATAGGTCTCAATCCAGGGGGCAGCTACACATGCCTGCAGGTGTGGGCAGGACACACAGATGCTAGAGGGCCTGGATGGAAGGTGTTAGGGAATGGCAGGAACAATTAGGGATTTTAAGATACATGGGTGAAAAAAGAGCCTGGTGTGGGCCAAATTAAATGTTTTGTGAGCCAAATGTGGCCTGTGGGCTGCCTGTTACAATCGCTGGTCAAAACATTTTCTAATTTCCCTTAGACTTTTATAAAATTAACTTTGAATTTAGGAAAAGTAGAAATCCTGGCATATAAGGGTACTCAGTAAAAATTTGTTGAATAAATGAATTACAAACACACACACAATTTAAGTAATCTCTATATGTGTGTATACACACACATATCTGTAAGTAATGTATATACATATCTACTGGATAATTAAGTCTGACACTTTTTAGACATCTAGAATATATCTTCTATTTATCGTCATTCTTAGAACTCCCCTTTACCCTCCTGCCACACACTCCTACCACAAAGCACAATTTTACAAGTGCTAAGCCCAAATAACACACACACAAAAGAAACAGAAGGATTATGGAACTCAGACATCAGATCTAATCAATTACCGATGACAAGATTTTTAGCTTCCTAAAACAGTATAGCCTTGTAGTTAGAATGCAAGGCTTTGAAGTCTGTTCTGGGTTCAAATTCTGGTTCCCCAGCAGTGTGGTCTTGGCCAATCCACCTGTCCTATGTTGCAACTTCCTCATTAGTAAAATGATACAATAAAACCAACTTTAATGTCTTTATGAGAACCAAACAAAATGACATCCATAAATCACTTCATTCAGTTTCTGGTACAACGTAGATACTCAACACATGGTAGATCCCATCAACCCACAAAACAAAGAGAATTTCTGATCTTGAAGACACAATCTAGAAAATTGACTACAAATGTCAGAAAAAAATGGCAGTAGCTTTAGCAGAGAAGCTAAAGCAAATATGGAAACTGAGGCACATAAAACTCATTATCTCTACCAGGCAGGATTAATAGAGAGGCTAACCAGCAGTTGGAAGTCTTAAGCTCTAGACCCAGTGTTGCCACACATAAGATCCTTAGACAAATCATGTACCCTCTCTCTCCCTCTGTAATCTGGGAAAAGGTGATTCTGATAGTTTCCCTGCCCTTGGAGGCTCTTGGGAAGACCTGAGAAAGTGAATGCAAATTGTACTTTGTAAACTGGACAGCAAAACATTCATCAAAAGGTCATTGCTAGATCCTAGTCAGGCAATTTATCAGACTGAGTAATTACCATATTCAGAAAGTGAGTCCTTTCGATTTTTTTTTTTTTTTTTGAGGCTGGAGTGCAGTGGCGCAATCTCATCTCACTGCAACCTCCTCCTCCCTGGTTCCAGTGATTCTCTTGCCTCAGCCTCCCACTGGGTTATGCCCAGCTAATTTTTTTGTATTTTTGGTAGAGATGGAGTTTCACCATGTTGGCCAGGATGGTTTCAATATCCTGACCCCATGATCCACCAGCCTCGGCCTCCCAAAGTGCTGGGATTGCAGGGGTGAGCCACTGCGCCCAGCCGGGAGTCTCGTAGATCCTTCTGAGTCATTAGAAGATTTCTATTCTGCCATTGGTAATGAGGCCAATGTTTACTGAGGGCTGACCAGGTACCAGGCATTGTGCACTGTATCTCTTTGATTCTTTTTAATATTTATAAGCAGTAGGGATTCTTATTATCCCCATATTACAGTTGGGGAGACTGAGGGTCATAGAGGCCAAAGGAGCTGGAAGGACATGGAGAGCTCCTCTGGTTTAATGGTTCTCACACACTGGTCTGTGGATTTGTGCCAACCATGACAAAGCATTTTTATGACGGTGGCAAAATTGGACAAAGCAGGACAATGCAGTTAGCCTTCCTTTTTCCCATAAGCTACACTTACTCATTTTTAAGGCATATCCAGTATCTGAGAATATCTTTTTTTTATGTCTGTTAAAACATAAAAAAACCACTTTTCTTTGGTGAAAGTGGATTATAGTTCTTTTAAAAATATGTTCTAGTTTGGCAAAATGAAAAGCCAACTGAGTCATTCCTGCCAATTTTTGGATGGGGAGGGTAGTGGAATGTTACTGGTCCTTGACATTCTAAAGTCTGGGAACCCCTCATTTTCTATTGCATTGGAAGGTGGTGGGAGGCTCAGCTGTTCACACCTTCTGTAGCTGATCTGTGTGCTATTTTCCACAGGCAGAGGACGCTGTAAGGCCTTGAAGGATTATGAGCCAGGAGAAAAGGATGAACTGAGTTTCTACCAGGGAGAAAGCATTGAGATCATTGGCTTTGTCATACCTGGGCTTCAGTGGTTCATTGGAAAGTCGACGAGTTCAGGGCAAGTGGGCTTTGTCCCCACCAGGAACATAGATCCTGATTCTTATTCCCCAATGTGAGTATGACAGTGAGCATGTCCTGGAGCTGGGCTGCCTTTCCCAGGGGTCCCTCCCCTCTTTGAGCAGATTTGCAGTTGAGCTTCAAGGGTGCCCTGGTAACATGGAGCCAGAAAAGCACGTTCTGACGCCAAGATTGATATAGAAAGGAGAGAATGCATCATCAGTTCAGTTTATTTTAACAGGTGGTCACTGAGGACTTCCTCTGTGCAAGGAAAGAAGCAAAACTCCAAGACAAAGGGCGTGCTGTTAGGCACTGGGGGTGCAGCTTTGGTACTTGGATCCTGCTACCCACCCTGTCTAACCACAGGGCCCCTTCAGAGGAAGGGCACACACAGGGAGTGATAGATTGGCAGCGTGCTGATCCCACGTAGGGCTAGGAGGTAGGTCCCATGTAGGTCTTCACTCATTCAGCTTTCAAGTCGAATGCCAATGTGTGACATCAGCATTGGCTAAGAAGGCGGAGTGCTTCTCTTACTCTTTTCTGCCTTGAATCCAGAAAGGCTGGTTCTGAGGGGCAGACTCATCTGCTTGGTCAATCAGGAGAAGGTGACCAGCCTGCTGCATCTACCCTGTCAAGGAAGGGCAGAGGTATGGGGTATTGGCCCCTCTTTTTGGAGTGGGCTTCCTGCATGGGGATAGGAAACAGCAGAAAGCCTGGGTGCAGGAAGTAGATGGGGAAAGGGAGAGTTGGCTCCTCACACTGAGACAGCATAGCTCCCTACACTGGGAAAATGTGGCCAAGAAATGTCTAAGGATCTGAACAGAGACTGAAATTCTTTCTCTTGTGGGAATTAGCCAATGAAGAGAGCAGACCAAGGAGCAGAAGCTCCCTGTAAGCCCTGTCCTTCATGGGGAGAGGAGACAGAAGACTATTTTCCCTATGTGGAAATGTGGGAGTCCAAGTAACTATAAACAAAGAAGATCACTCACTGAGCTCCTGGAGAGGTATGGAGAATGATGGGGATTTGTAAGGAAGAAAAGGATATCAAGGGAACTTCATGAAGAAGATGACATGTGAATTAAGCTTTGCACAATGTAAAATATTTCAACAGATATTGATGGGAAAAGAGGTCACAGGTAGCAGAGTGAGTCAATGCTTGAAGAATGACCCATGTAGTTGGGAGGGAAGTTGCCAGAAGGGCACTGGTGCAGCAAAGGTGGGTCCATGATATAGAAACCTGGGAATGCCTGTGTCAAGGCGCTGTCCCTTAACCTGGTAGAGAATGGGGAGCCACTGCATGTCTCTGAGCAAGTGTGACATATTATATGACTGGACCTTTTCTCTAAAAAGCGAAACCTGGCTTTGGGGAAGGTATGAGTCATCAGGGGGAATCTGAAGACAGGAGACCAGGGTGGCACTTAGAAAAGGGTGAAAATGGAGAGGAGAAGCCACTGCTGAGGACCAATGGACAGGAAATCAAAGATTCCAGGAGCTTTACAAATATGGATACCTCTGTTCTGCCTCCAGAGGCTCTCATGTAACTGGTCTGGGTTGGGACTAGGCAATGATATTGATAAAAGCTCCCCAGGTGTAGCTGCTGGTCAGTCAAGGTGAGAACATTGCTCTGAACCACCCCTCATGTTACCACAGGGGAAGTGAGGACCCCAGGGGTGAAGTGGCTAAACCCAGGGCCTTCCCTCTGGAACCTTAGAATCCTGACATCAAATCCAATGAGCTCTGGTTAACTGTCCTGGTGATTTTAAATCCTGACGTTAAATCCAATGCATTCTGGTGAGAAATTCCAGTGAAAGGGAGAAAGAATAAACAGAATGGAATACAGGGATGGGGGAAGAACCCTGGAGAATGCCTCCACTTACAGAGCAGCGTAAGTGAGAATGCAGAGAGGAGACAGAGGAGCCACAGAGAGGAAGAAACAACCTGTGGGAGAGGCGGGGCTGACACCTGTGCTGTCCTCAGAGACACACAGCAGGGCCAAGTGAGGAAAGGCCTTTGGGACCAGCCATTGGGAGGTCATCCAGAGACACAGTAGCTAAATGGCTTACAGAGTTCCAGAGTCAGGCTGTCCAAAAGGCATTCGTGACCACGTGAGTGCAGCTTGTGCCTCCATTGGCTTACCAGCTCTGCGACTTTGGACACGTTCATCTATTTCTCCATGCCTCAGTTTTCTCATCTGTACAATGTGTAGAATGTTAGCACTTGCCTAGGGTTGCCATGACTTTAAATGAGTTAATAATACACACAAAGCCTTTAAATGGTGCCTGACACTGTGTGTGTGTGCATGTGTGTGTGTGTATGTGTGTGTGCATGTGTGTGTGATCCACAGGCACTAGCACTTATTATTGTTGTTTATGTTGTTGCCATTGTTGTGGGTGGTGATTTGAGTTTTCATGACTTATATTTGGACTTCTGCACCTCATGCTAATTTACCTCAAATGACTAACTCAGCACTACCGAATTAATTCAGTCATCACATTTTCGCTGGCTTAGTAGTAAGGGGTCCTCTCATATTGAAGAGCAGCATCCCCTGTGCTGTGTAAGGTTGCCTACGACGTTTTCCTCTGCCTGGTCGCTGTGGGACCCAATGCACCAGCGATTGCACATTTGGTACAGAAGATGAAAATGAGCCAGAAAACAGGGAGGGATGCCACAAGGAGAAGAGAGGAACCTGCTCCTTGCATATCCCCTGAAGCCCTCTCCAGATATCAGAGCTCCTTGAATCACAGCAATTGAGGGATGGGTTTTGAATTCGGAGGAATGACCCAGCTCCACACAAGGAGCAGCCTGGGAGTTGAAGTCTTGGCACTCTGCCTTTGGTCTGGCCACTGGGTGTCACTCTTCAGCTATGTTCGTTGGGTGTCAGAGTCTGAGAAGACGGTCTCAGCCTTTGCCGAAGTCTCCACATTCTCTGTGCAGGTTCTCTTTTTGTGCTTGTATATTACTCCCTAAAGTATACGTGTATATTTAAGTGCCTAAATTAAAAAAAAAGTAAGATTGATAAATTAATGTACTCAAAACAAGAAAAAAGAACATAGGAAAAAAGCTAGTATTTTATAGTATTACAGTTAGAAAACACTCTTTTGTTACCTCCCCTCTTTTATTCTTCATATTGTTTGTGTCTTTATGATTCAATTTATTGTGGCAACTATTTTTGCAACTAATAATTTTTCCAATGCTCTCAAAGCCATTTCTTTGCATGATGTGTCTACATGTAATATATTTTATAACATATTGATAGCAAGTTGTTCACTTCCTTCTTCATAGAGTATCTATTTTAGTAGCTGTTTCAGTGAAGATCTGTGGGTTATAAATACTCTCAGTCCTGAGTCTTGGTCTGTCTTAAATATATAATACTTAAAATATACTCTTGTAGGATAATGTAGCTAGTTATAGCATAACATCTTCAAAGTTTGCAGGAAAAAATAACTCTTAATATAAAATTGCAAATCCATGTTGCTGGGGACTTGTCCATTTTGTTAGTCTTTTTAGAGAATCAATTTTTCTTCTGTTGACCATCTTTATTGAAGTTTTTAAAATAATGATATTTCATTAATGACAGCATTTGCCTGGATTATTTGCTTCTACTTTCTTTGTTTTTATTTCATTATGTTCTTATCTTTTAAATTTAATTCTTTCATTCCATGAAATTGAAGGGTCAATAGTAATTGAACCAAGAATAGAGGAGTAGGAGAAGTAGACAACTTAAAAAGACCTGTAACCATAAAGAAATGGACATCCTGTTAAAAATGATATTATTTTTATTTATTTTGTTCAGGACTTGGTGTGCTTCTTCAATATGAAGATTCATGTCTTTCTTCAATTCTGGAAAATTCTCGTTCCTTCTTCCTTTGAATATTGCCTCTTTCTCATTCTTTTTATCCTTTCTTCTGGAATTCCTATTAGAGGTACGTTGGACTTATTCTATCCTCCTTCTTGCTTAATCAGTTCTTTTATATTTTTTATCTTTTTGTCACAGCAGGCTACATTCTGATTGATTTTCTTAACATAATCTTCAGTTTCGTCTCTGAATGCTTACCTCTGTTATGACTAAACTTGCTGTTTAATCCATCCATGTAGTTCTTCATTTCTGTGCCTTTATTTTCCATTTTCTAGGATTTGTATTTTGCTATTTTTCACATATAGCTGTTCTTCTCACAGTGCTCAATCTTTTCATTGTAGCTTCTATTTTTTCTTATTATTTCACCCTTTAAATTATTCTTATAAATTATTCTTCAGATTATCATCATTTCTCATTTTTTGTAGTGTTAATATAGTTATTTATGCATCTGCTGGCTCTCTTTGTGCATAGTTCATTTTCTTGCATGGTTTGTATTTTTTTGTTGCATGAACTAATTTTCAACCTTTTAAAAGATGGGCTTTGTATCAATCCTGGACTGAAGAAAACCTCCTTGCTGACTAGATTTTGCATTTGCTTATGGAAACTTAGGGAGTAATGATCCAGGACTGTTTTTTTAAATCTTAATTCTTGGAACGTGGTACCAATACCAGGTAGTGTAAATTCAGATCCCACATGTCCTAATGGTATAAGCCTAGGTGTTTGATGTTTTCCAGGAACTCAAATTGATGAAAAGTGTGTTCTTGCAGGTAGGAAGAAATTTTCCAATCTGCTCTTTAAAGCAGTTGAATCTTTTCAGACTCTAGGATTTATGTAGGGAGTTTAATTTGGCTCCCTGCTTCAGGCAAGTCTAAAATCACATCTTTTGTCCTTGGGGTGGGTATTAGAAATTCAGTTTCAGTTCTGAGGGCCAGAGTCCCAGATGAAACCACCAGGGGCTCTGGGCCATCTGCTCTCACCTGCCAATCTGGGTTTGGTTTTTGGTTTTGTTACTTCCTTCCAGTGATGTCCCTTTCTTTCTTTAAAGAAGGTACTAATAGATTCACCTTTGTTACATTTTATCCAGGATTTTTCTGTAAATACGGGGGAGAGTGGCCCTTTTGGAGTCCTTCAACCTGCCATATTGCCAGAAACTTTGCCATGCTCTTCTAACCCAATTTTCATGTTTGGAAATTTCTAATGCAATTTGTCAAGCTTCTTGGCCTTTCTCTAAATTCCAAGTTCTCTAAGTTCTCCTGGAACTCAGGACGTTAGCAGCCGCTGTGATGCAGTGCACACAGAGGTAGAAGACCTCAGTTTTACTTTCAGCTTTACCACTTTCTAGCTGTGCAATTCTGAGCGTGTCACTGAATCTTTCTGAACCCCTTCCTTAATATACAAACATGGATTAAAAATGCCTCCATCGTAAAGTTGTCATAAACAGCAAATGAAATAATAAATTTAGGAATACATTATAAAATAGAAGAGATCTATAAAACTTTGGGATCATATATTATATACATATATTTTATCCCAACTGAATTTAGTCATAAATTTCAGTTACATGCTGTTTTAAGATTAGAAGCTTCTGTGGTGCTGGAGGGAATCTGGAGATAAGCCCAGAGAGATGAGGGCCCGGTAAGTGTGGTGCTGTGAGTAGTTTTCTCATCACTGGCTTTCAAACTGCATTCACCTGAGTTATGGGGACAAATGATAACGGCTGATTACAGCACCCCATCCTGTCCCCTCCTTGAACACTGCTTTAACTAGAGAAGTTCTTACGTCCTGTTCTACTACTTCCTAACCACCAACTTCATTTTGCTGTGCCTTAGTTTATTCATCTGCAAAAAGGATAAAAGTGGTACCTGCCTCATATGGCAAATGTGTGGATTAAATAAAATAACAGTGTCTGGTTCGTCATACCACTTTCTCCCAAAGTATTAGCTATTATTAACTCTTGGGCTTCCAAGTTAATTTTGTTTTAAAAATGGTTCTGACATTACGACATTATCTATTGAGAACTAAAAGTGACCTAAAAAATTGTTCAGATAGATACAATCCAGTAGCTTCCAAGGCACTTCTAGTTTTTAAATTACTTAATTCTATGGCAAATCTCTAGTAAGATAATTAGGCTTAACAATTAGTTTATACAACAGCATGAGTATCAAGAGCTCTGTTGTTTATTATTTCAGCTCCTCTGATCTTCATTTTACCCACTTCTTTCCCTTAGCGATTCCAATCCTCTTCATGTTGCCTAAACTCTTGTTCTATGCCATGGAATCAGATCTTAACAACGGTGAAAGATTCCTCTGACTATGGTCAGACTATCTTCATTGTTCCTCTAGGTAGTGTCTCTTGTCCTTCACTTCTTCTTGAAATACCTTAAGGACAAATAAACTCCTTTTAGTGGTCCCTTTTGAACCCTTGCATTTAGGGCAATCAACTTCTCTTTCTTCCATTAAAAATGGGTACCATGTGGTCTCAAAGAATGAGTAGAGGTTGAGAGAAGGGCTTTGTTTTTCTTGGGAGATGGAGTTTTAAGAGGAGGGGTGTTTTCATCCCCACTTTGACCTACTGGACAACCACACCCCTCAGTTCTCCCAGCATGATGTGCTGATAGCTCTTCTTTCTTGGTGGTATAAATATAGTATGCAATGGTGAGAGAAGGAATCCAATTTCATCTGTGGGCAGTTGGGTTGATGGCTTTTCTTCATCCTCTACCACATCCTAGTGTGGAGAGAAGAGGAGATAGAGTCTGAAGCCTTGCACTGATCTGTCTCTATGTCTTTTGCCCCGATGCAGGAGCAGGAACTCTGCCTTTCTCAGTGATGAGGAGAGATGCTCCCTGTTGGCCCTGGGAAGTGATAAGCAGGCTGAGTGTTCCAGCTTCCTCCACACTCTTGCTCGCACTGACATCACATCTGTCTACCGGCTCAGTGAGTGTTGGTCCTTAGACCCCTTCAAAAGCCTGGGGTCTTTAAGAATAAGATAGTGTCCCTAACCAGGAATAGAATATCCCAAAATTCTAATCCCATTCATAAATCTGGGTGGGCATGGCCACTATTCTGTTGATGACCCGAATCATATTTAATTAGCAGCATTTCACTTTAGATTTCAGGTAATTCTGGGGTTGCAGGGGAACTCTGAGACACGATGAAACCAACTCACCTATACTATGGGTGGTTGGCTGTATTGGGCCCTCCCTCCTATCTTAGGGAAGGAGAACTTCCTGAGTCCTGGCTGAGGTACCTTCTGGGGCTGTAGTAGGCCTCCAATGACATGGGTGGGGCTGTAACTATTACAGCTGAAAAGGCCTTAAGAGATCATTCCTCATCTCACATTACAGATTGAGAAATAAGGCCCAAAGGAATTAGCTAGGATAAGAACTGCTAGCCAGAGCAATCCACTTTACCACACTGCTCCTGACACAAAATGATGTTGAGTTGTTGAATGTGTTAGTCTTGGGTGTTTTCTGTGTTGTGGAATCAGATCTAAACAGTTGTGAAAGATTCCTCTGACAAACGGACTAGTTTTCAGCAGTGTCTGAGGGACTGATTGAATGAATGAATGATACTCATTTCCCTTATTTTGAGAAAGGCCCATTGCTCTGTGTCAGGGAGTACATTTTCTCATTGATGGTGACGTGAGGAAGAATTTTTGTTTCTCCCATCTCTTTATTGATGACGACATGTCCGCTCCTGTGTAGCCAGATTAGATGATCCATATTTTATGGATACAGTCAGAGATTCTGCAGAAGGGGCCCTCTGGCCATCTCCTAGGAGCAGAGTCAGGAGTTGAGAGCTTTGTCCATGCATAAAGAGCATTTGTGAAAGCACCTGCCTCAGGCCTCAGCACCTTGACCTGGCAGAGCTTTCTTGGCACAAGCCACAAGCAGATCACACTGTCTTATGAGGTTGAGCAGGAAGCTGGAGCAGTAGGCACTGCTTAGTAGGTGGGAGCCTGATGTCTGAAAATTGAGGTGCACTAGCAGTGTTCCTTGAGGAGAAGGCCTGGGGGGCAGACTTGGATCACGATTTCTACCAGCTATTGATCCAGTGGTGGGGAGGATGCAAGAGGAGGCCCCAGACAGCACTTGCCTCTCACTCAGAAGATCAGGAGTGCATCTCTGAGGGGTGCAGTCTGTGCCTTATGGTTGCACAGGCTGCCCCAGCACCAAGGCAAGCAGCAGGGGGACAGCTTGTTGGCAAATTTTAGTGCTCCCAAGGCCTATACCCTAAGGAAGGATGACCCTCTGTAATTCTCCCTCCCAGAAGGGATACCATTTTGTAACTTGTGTGCCATTTGTGCTCTCGGTGTCCTGGCCGGGAGAGAAGAGGTGGTCCAAGATGGGCACCAGCCCCTCCCCATCTGAGAGGCCAGGGTACGTGAACAGCTGTCCTTAGCCAAGCTCTGTAACTCTCCCATCTTTAGCTGCAGGGCTTTCTACCCTCTGGAGGTTGTAGATCTGGAGTATCTGCAATGATAATCTCTGGAGAAGCCCTCCCTGGAGAACAGCAGGAAAAGGTTTGACTTGGCGAGGGGCTTGCTGGTCCTCAAAGCTCACTGGAGAACTCAGAGTGGTGGCACAGACAGTTGTTGCTTCTCTGCTAAGAAGAGTTAGAATCTTCCTTCTAGCAGCTGCCATCCTGTGGAGTGTGAATCTAGCCTTCACATCTACAGTTCCACTGTGGTTCCTTTAGCCAACAGCGGTCACTTTTTCACTGCCAAGCCCCAGGTGTCTTCCTGGTTCTTACCTAGTCTCGTGGCACTTTGGTGGGATTAGGTGGCTATGTTTTAAGTCACCTTGGCCTCTGTAACTCCGTTTTCTCTCTGACTGTGCCTTTTCAGTCTCCCTCAATGGCTACTGCTTGCCAGTGAATTGCTCAGGCTTATTAACAAACTCCCCCCAGCGCTCCCCTACTGTTTTCATTTTCCCCCAATGCCTCACCTGTGTGATTACATTTAGTTCTGGGACTCTGGTCAGCAATTAGTGACCTGCTGTGGGTCACAAATCTGTGTTTGCAAAGTCTCAGTTTTTCTCCTGGGCTCCAGACCTACTTCATTCTCTGCCTAGAGCTCCTGCAGCTACCTCAAACCCCAAATGTCTAAAACCGCACTCTAGATTCTCCCATCCTCTACTTCATCCTCGGGTGCATCTTTGCTCCTTTTTATTCACCCTTTGCTTCTGGCCCCTTGCCCCTGCCACTTTTACAAACACAGTGTCCAGCCCAGTGGACACATGGAACCAACGTCTGCCGAGTGGATAAATGATGAATGAATGGAGGAGGGAAGAAGGAAGGATGTGATACATTTGGAAGTGGGAGGCAGCACTATGTGCTCCCATGTGCCCTGTGCTGGGAGTTGTGTCCTGGCTCCCACTGAGAGATTTGGGAACTTGCTGAGAGATTTGGGAGCCACATCTCTCTGGTCTTGAGATTCTATCACAACCCCCACTGTTCCCCGCTGCTCTACCTGAAGTACCCACACCTCTTGGCATAGAGCCTGTGTTTCCAGCTTTTCTTCTCTGACTCTGAGTTTCACGTGTACCTCGGTTCCCAGCCGTGAAGTGCGTGGATTACACAAGATGATTAGGCCCCTGCCGCTCTTAAGATGATGGTGAAAGGAGAATTCTGCCCTGTTTCTTAATGATGACTGATGGTCTTCCACACCAAGTCTCCTAAGGGGCCACTGGTCTGGGGTACACCTGGAGGCATGGGCATGGTGGCCCATCCTGATCTAACACCAGGTTTGTTCTTCATCTCTACTTAGGTGGGTTTGAATCCATCCGGAATCCTCCAAATGATCTGAGTGGTGAGTAGCAATCATGCTGAACCTGACCTCATCCTTGAGGACAGCGCTCCTGTCCTCTTGCCAAAAGTGGGCTCCTTAGGTGCAGGCGCCCAGGGTTGCTCAACTTTGCCTGTCTCTACAGCATCCCAGCTCCAAGGCTTCAAGGAGGCCAGGCCTGGCAGAGCCTGGGAGGACCGTCAGGCCGTGGGCTTCCAACAGTCCAGCAGCTCTGAGGACTCCAGCCTGGAGGAGGAGCTCCTCTCGGCAGCCTCAGATAGCTATCAACTGCCAGAACCTGATGACCTTGATGACCCGGAACTGCTCATGGACCTAAGCACTGGTCAGGAAGAGGAAGCTGAGAACTTCACCCCCATATTGGCTTTTCTGGATCATGAAGGTTACACTGACCACTTTAAGAGTCTCTATGACTTCTCCTTCTCTTTCTTCACTTCTTCCTTTTATAGCTTCTCTGAGGAGGATGAGTTTGTGGCCTACCTGGAGGCATCAAGAAAGTGGGCCAAAAAGAGCCACAGGACCTGGGCCCATGCCCGGCTCTGCTTCCTCCTGGGCCGGGTGAGCATTAAGAAGGTCAAACTCTCTCAGGCCAGGGTGTACTTTGAGGAGGCCATCCACATTCTCAATGGGGCATTTGAGGACCTATCCTTGGTGGCTGCTCTGTACATCAATTTGGCTGCCATCTACCTGAAGCAGAGGCTGAGACATAAAGGCTCCACCCTGTTGGAAAAGGCAGGTGCCTTGCTGGCCTGCCTGCCTGACCGTGAGTCTAGTGCCAAGAATGAACTTGACGTGGTGGCCTATGTGCTGCGCCAGGGCATTGTGGTGGGCAGTAGCCCGCTGGAGGCCAGGGCCTGCTTTCTGGCCATCCGCTTGCTCCTGAGCCTAGGCCGGCACGAGGAGGTCCTGCCCTTTGCTGAGCGCCTGCAGCTCCTCTCTGGACACCCTCCTGCCTCTGAGGCTGTGACCAGTGTTTTGAGTTTTCTGTACGACAAGAAATATCTTCCACACCTTGCAGTGGCCTCTGTCCAGCAACATGGTATCCAGAGTGTCCAAGGGATGTCTCTTCCTATTTGGCAGGTCCACCTGGTCCTCCAGAACACAACCAAGCTCCTTGGCGTTCCCTCCCCAGGCTGGGGTGAAGTTTCCACCTTGGCCTGCCCCATGCTCAGACAGGCCCTGGCTGCCTGTGAGGAACTAGCAGACCGGAGCACCCAGAGGGCCCTGTGTCTCATCCTGTCAAAAGTGTACCTCCAGCACAGGTCTCCTGATGGTGCCATCCACTACCTGAGCCAGGCATTGGTGCTAGGGCAGCTGCTGGGTGAGCAGGAATCCTTTGAGTCTTCCCTCTGCCTGGCATGGGCCTATCTCTTAGCCAGCCAGGCCAAGAAGGCTTTGGACGTGCTTGAGCCACTGCTATGCTCCCTGAAGGAGACAGAGAGTGTCACTCAAAAGGGAGTTGTCCATAACCTCCTGGGACTTGCACTCCAAGGTGAAGACCGGGTGAACAGGGCAGCCAAGAGCTATCTTCGGGCCTTGAACAGAGCTCAGGAGGTGGGAGATGTGCGTAACCAGGCAGTGGCTATGGCCAATCTTGGCCACCTGAGCCTGAAGTGCTGGGCTCAGCACCCAGCCAGAAACTATCTCCTGCAGGCTGTACGACTCTATTGTGAACTCCAAGCCAGCAAGGAGACGGACATGGAATTAGTACAGGTGTTTCTCTGGTTGGCTGAAGTTCTGGTGTCTGGACGCCAGCTGACACATGGCCTCCTTTGCTATGAAGTGGCATTGCTGTTTGGCTTAAGGCACCGACACCTAAAGAGTGAGTATGTCCTGTGCTTCTAGGAAGCTATAGAGAAAAGGGTTGGAGCAAGTTTTGTCCGTGCCCTGTCTCAGGTCATCTCATTCATGTCCCTGCTTTGTGTTCAGGTCAGCTTCAGGTCACCAAGTCCCTCTGCCATTTCTACAGCTCCGTGTCCCCAAATCCTGAAGCATGCATCACCTACCATGAGCATTGGCTGGCCCTGGCTCAGCAACTCAGGGACCGGGAAATGGAAGGGAGGCTGCTGGAGTCCCTGGGACAGCTCTATCGGAACCTAAACACTGCGAGGTGAGTCAGGCTCAGGAACTTAAGGAGAAACAGTGTTCTTTCCCACAGGAAGCCAAGTCCAAATGTACATGGTACAGGCGGGGCATTGTGCAAAAGAGCAAGGGCTCTGCAGCCACCACAGTGCATCCATCACTTACTAGTGGTGTGGCCTTGGCCGAGCTATTTAATTTCTCCATGCCCCAGTTTCCTCCTCAGCCAAAGGAGGATAGTAATGGCATCTATCTTATAGTGTTATTGTGAGGAATAAATAAGTTAATGTTCATAAAACACTTGGAACTGTGTTTGATATGTAGATAAGGCTCAGTAATGTTAACTGTGTCACTATTACTTGTGTGTTTCCATAACCGCCTATCATGGGATCATGACTGAGGGTGCGTAATTCAGAGAAGTGGCAATTATACCAAGGACAGAGGAACCTGCAGGAGAAAGGACACCCCCCACTGAAAGCCGGGGTGTAAAATTTCATGGTAAAAAAAAGTTTGGTTGGTAACTTACCTTTAAAATGAAATCGTAGATTATGAAATAAAGTGTATTTTCACCTTTTAGTTAAGAATATTTACATTATAATTTCAACTATGCATTAAGTCTTAGAATAAACATGGAATAATAGGAGTGTTGACTTTTTGGCTTAATTATGCTGACAAAATTATATAACAGAGCAATGGAGCATTCCTTTGTTTTGTGATTGACTTTTCAGAACTACCTTAAAAATCCTCATTTTTGTAAAAATAAATCAAAACTTAACCATTTAACCCAAATGCCTCCTTTAATGCTTTGGTATTCACATTATTATCACTTGGAGATTTTGCCATCATCTGTTGATTTTCTCTTTTTCGTTTCTTCACTGGTCTAATGCTGCTTCACCCTTATTTGCCACTGGGCAGACTGAAGTTCTGCTCTGTAACAATTCTTAAATTGATTCCATTAAATCCTGCACAGGTTGCAAGATCTTCACTTTCACTTTACAACAGATTTGCCTTGCAGTATTGCATTCATAATTAATTATAAATGGCTTCTAAAATAGAGCATTCAGAATAGCTTCTAAAATTGCTACTGTTAAGCAGAGAGAGAGGTGGTTGAGGAGAGGCTAATTAAATGAATTTTTTTTTTTTTTGGCTTTGCTAAGCAACATGGTAACTGTGTGCACCTGGACAATCAGATAAGGAATTATCAGATAATGAATTCCACCTTGCCTTCTCTCTCTCCTCCAGTCTATCTCCCTCTCCCTCTCCAGCATTCCTTCCCTCTCTACAAGAATCAGGTATCCACCAAACCTCCTGCTGTCTTTGCCTTCACTCCCGGGGAGGGAGTTTCGGATTCAAGCAGCAGGTAAGGAGTCAGGACACCCCAGCTCCACCCTGCTTTCATTCTAGGATACCCTAAGAGTCTGGATGCTTCTGGAGAAGATCCAGAAGGCAGGCTTGAATTGACTACTGAGATGACATAGTCATATGCTCATAGTGAAGTATCATAGGACTGGGCTCTGGAAAAGTTGGATTCTAGGGGACAGGAGCAAGAGTGCCAAATATGTGTCGGGCTATTGGCACCTCTGACTACTGGGCAAGCTCAGTCTTAAATACTCTCAGATATCGCCTACCCCACTGCCATCCTTTATTCACCAGCTCCCCACTCCAGATGCCTAAACCCACTGAAATATTGAGGGGGAAGCCAGAGAGAAGGCCCTGGATGCTGTCAGCATGAACCACAGAGGCTTTAGTTAAGATGGGATGCATAATCATTGTCCTGATGTGATGGGGGGTGAACATACTACAAGGGGGTGATGGAGCGGAGGTCAGGGGTGGGTCTACAGATGTCCCAAGAAGTTACTGGAGGGAGTCAGAAGCCACAGAGCTGGAAGAAGAGCAACCAAAACTGAATTAGGAGACAGATAACTTGATCCTGCCCTGACCTAATAACGTGTCCTTAAATCAATCACTTTTCCTCTTGGTCGCCTTCCTTCTGTAAAGATAAGTTGAATCAGGTACCTTCTAGCTGTAAAATGTTGAGTCTGGGACCAACTAGCTATGCTATTCTGTCACTGGATATTCATACTAGAATTCCTGCTGCCTCCAAAGTGTATTGAATTTTTGGTGCAGATTCTTAAAGTTGTGGGCCTTCTAGGGTGCCTTTGAAATCAGAGATGTAAGCTTTTAGGGTTTGAAAGACTGTAGTATGTTCAGAAGGTCTTGTGGGCAGACATTGTGTCTAGCCCAGAGCTTGGCACAGAGGAGACATACAGTGCGTGTGTGCTTGGGGAAGCCAAGTAGTTAGTGAGTAACTTAGTCTACTAGCTCACAGCCCTTGAGCTGAAGCTATATGCTGATGTGGCCACTGATGATTATGACGGAGAATGGAGGAGCTTGTGTGGAGGACTCCATGGCTCCTTTGCTTATGGCTCAGGTAAGGAAAGGTGTTTGCAGCTTGGAGGCAGGCTCTTCTGTCTTTAGTGACAAGCACAGTAGTCAGAGTGCCATGAGTAGAATCCCAGATGCCCATTCCAACAGTCTTTTGAAAACACTGGCCTACATAGTATTAGCCACAGAACACAATGCATCCTTTCTAAGGAATCTCCATTGATAAAACACCAAATCACAGATAGTGAAGTAGAGTATCAGAGTTTTGCACTCAAATGAGGAACCGGTTTTTTTGTAAAATTATGGAGTTGCTTAAGGTTAAAGAGCATTACACCTTTTTAACTAGGCCGAGGCGGGTGAATCAGTTAAGATAAGGAGTTTAAAATCAGCCTAGCCAACATGGTGAAACCCTGTCTCTACTAAAAATATAAAAAATAAATTAGCCAGGCATGGTGGTGGGTGCCTGTATTCCCAGCTACTTGGGAGGCTGAGGCAGGAGAATCACTTGAACCTGGGAGGTGGAGGTTGCAGCAAGCCCAGGTCGTGCCACTGCACTCCAGCCTGGGTGACAGAACAAGACTCTGTCTAAAAAAAAAAAAAACAAAAAAAGGGAGAGAAGAAAAGAAAAGTATTACACCAGTATTGAAGGTGATAGAGTGAAAAATGAAGGTCTCCCTCTAACTTCCCTTTCCTTGATACTTTCCTGAAGTAACTACTTAAAGATTTGTAAATATCCATCAAGGACTAGTTCATGAATATTAAAGATTATATATGATACATATTTTCTATCTTAAATGTTAGATATATTAAATATAATATACACGTTTTAGTTACATAATAAAAATAAAATTTCCATTACATAATATACTGTTCTGTTACTTGCTTTTTTCCATTAAAAATATCACTATGAAATGTCAATCCAACATTTTATCACACTACGGGAGCCCTTCCAATGTGTCAGGCATGGTGGAAGGTGTTGGGGAACTCAGTGGTTAGAAAAAAACAATCCAAACAGCCACCAACAGAATAGTCTGCTCTATGTAAGAGTGAGCATGTTGCCTTTACAAGTATTCAAACAGAGGTTGACTATTCAAACATTTTATTGAAAAGTTTCCTGAATTGAACTGGATCTGGAACTACTTACTAACAGCTTTATTGAGGTATAATCACACACCATAAAACTCAGCCTTTGAAGTGTGTAATTTAGTTTTCAATATATTCATACAGTTGTGTAACCATCCCCACTATCTAATTTCAGAACATTTTCATGGCCCCTAAAAGAAAGCCTGTACCCATCAGCAGTCACTCCTCATTACCCAGCCTCACTCTAACCCTGGAAACCACTAATCTGCTTTCTGTCTCTATGGATTTGCCTATTCTGGATATTTGATATAAATGGAATCATACAGTATTTATCCTTTTGTGTCTGGATTCTTTCACTTAGCATCATGTTTTCGAGGTTCATCCACGTTGTCACATGTATCAGTACTTCATTACTTTTTATGGCTGAATAATATTTTGTTGTACTGATATGTCACATTTGTTTATTCATTCATCAGTTGATGGACATTTCAATTGTTTCCACTTTATGCCTATTGTGAATAATGCTGCTGTGAACATTCATGAACAAATTTTTTTTTGAAAGAGAAAAAAGAAAGAAAGAAAGGAAAAGAAAGAAAAGAAGAAAGAAAGAGAAAAAGAAAGAAAGAAAAAAAGAAAAAGAATGGAAGAGAGAAAGAAAGAGGAAGAGAAAGAGGGAGAGAGAATGGGAATCTTGCTCTATTGCCCAGGCTAGAATGCAGTCTAAAATTGGGTATTAAACACCTCTTTTATGCCAATAATTGTGCTTAACAATGGAGACGGGAAGGAATAAGGGAGGAAAATAACAAACAAACAGCCAACCAATGTTTCATTTAAACCTGTGAAATGCTATGCAATTGCTGAGAAGTGATTTACTTCCAATTATGTGGTCACTTTTAGAATAGGTGTGATTTGACACTGAGAAGACTGTATGTTTTGTGGATTTGGGGTGGAGAGTTCTGTAAATGTTTATTAAGTTTACTTGTTCCAGGTCTGAGTTCAAGTCCTGGATATCCTTGTTAATTTTCTGTCTCGTTGATCTGTCTAATATTGACAATGTGGTGGTAAAGTCTCCCACTATTATTGTGTGGGAGTCTAAGTCTCTTTGTAAGTCATTAAGAACTTGCCTTATGTATCTGGGTGCTCCTGTATTGGGTGCGTATATATTTAGGATCGTTAGCTCTTCTTGTTGCATTGATCCTTTTACCATTATGTAATGTCCTTCTTTGTCTCTTTTGGTCTTTGTTGCTTTAAAGTCTATTTTATCAGAGACGAGAATTGCAACTCCTACTTTTTTTTTTTTCTCTCCATTTGGTTGGTAAATCTTCCTCCATCCCTTTGTTTTGAGTCTTTGTGTATCCTTGCATGTGAGATGGGTCTGGATGCAGCATACCGATGGGTTTTGGCTTTTTATCCAATTTGCCTGTTTGTGTCTTTTGATTGGGGCATTTAGTCCGTTTAAATTTAGGATTAATATTGATATATGTGAGTTTAATACTGCCATTTAATGCTAGCTAGCTGTTTTGCCCATTAATTGATGTAGACACTTCATTATGGTGATGCTCTTTACCTTTTGGTATGTTTTTGAAATGGCTGATACTGGTTGTTCCTTTCTATGTGTAGTGCTTCTTTCAGAAGCTCTTGTAAAGCAGGCCTGGTGGTGATGAAATCTGAGTACTTGCTTGTTCACAAAAAATTTTATTTTTCCTTCACTTATGAAGCTTAGTTTGGCGGGATATGAAATTCTGAGTTGAAAAATCTTTTCTTTAAGGTTGTTGAATATTGGCCCCACTCTCTTCTGGCTTGTAGGGTTTCTGCTGAGAGATCTGCTGTGAGTCTGATAGGCTTCCCTTTGTGGGTAACCTGACCTTTCTCTCTGGCTGCCCTTAGTATTTTCTTCTTCATTTCAACCCTGGTGAATCTAGCAGTTATGTGCCTTGGGGTTGCTGTTCTTGAGGAATATCTTTGTGGTTCTTTTCGTCACATTCAGGTACACCTATCAAATGTAGATTAGGTCTTTTCACATAGTCCCATATTTCTTGGAGACTTTGCTCATTCCTTTTTACCCTTTTTTCTCTAATCTTGTCTTCTCATTTTATTTCATTGAGTTGGTCTTCGACCTCTGATATCCTTTCTTCTGCTTGATCAATTTGACTGTTAAAACTTGTGCATACTTTGTGAAGTTCTCGTATTGTGTTTTTCAGCTCCATTAATTCACTTATATTCCTCTCTAAATTGTCTATTCTCATTAGCATTTCATCAAATCTTTTTTCAAGGTTCTTAGTTTCTTTGCATTGGATTAGAACATGTTCTTTTAGCTCACAGAAGTTTCTTATTATCCACCTTCTGAAACCTGATTCTGTCAATTCATCACACTCATTCTCCATCAGGCCTTGTTCCCTTGCTGATGAGGAGCTGCGATCCCCTGCAGGAGGAGAGGTATTCTGATTTCAGGTGTTTTCAGCCTTTTTGCGCTGGTCTCTTCTCATCTTTGTGGATTTATCCACCTGTCGTCTTTGTAATTGCTGACTTTCAGATTGGGTCTCTGAGTGGACATCCAGCTTGTTGGTGATGAACTTTTTTCTGTTTCTTAGTTTTCCTTCAGTGGACGCCCCTTCCCTACAGAGCTGGACCTTCCCAGGTTCAGCTGTGCTTGCTGTGAAACTCTCAATTCAGAAAGTTTCAGATTGCTGATCTTTGTGGGGGTGGGACCAGTTGAGCCTGATCACCTGGCTTCCTGTCTCAGAGCCTTTTTTTTTTTTTAGTTGAATGGTGGATTCTCTCCCAGGTGTTCCAGTCACCTGTTGAAAGGGCACTGGAATCTGTGTAATTTCCCTTGCGGCGACCCACTGTGCCAGCTGAAACAGTGGTGTTGAGATTCGTGGCACTTTTTTACCTGGGAATCTCCTGGTCTGGCTCCCTGTTTCAGTCCCCTTTTCAATCAGCTGAATGGGCAACTCTGCCTTCCCGGAGCTCCAAACGCCAACTAAAAGGGCACCCAGTCCTGTATACTCTGCACTGAGAACTGCCACCCTGGCCAAAAGAGTCATGCTGGTGACCCATGGGGCTCCTCCGCTGGGAATCTCCTGGTCCGTGGGCAACAAAAATTCATCTGGGAGTGTGGCGTCCACTCACTCTCTGCACTTTCACTGGGAGCTACAATCCTGAGCTGCTGCTAATCGGCCATCTTGGATCCCTCCCTCATGAACAAATTTTTATATGAAGAGGTGTTTTCAGTTCTCTTGGGTAGCCCTAGGAGCAAAATTACAGTCATACCATAAATCTATGTTTAAACTTTTGGGGAACTGCTAGGCTGTTTTTCAAAGTTACTACACTGTTTTTCATTCCCATTAGCAATGCATAAGGGTTCTAGTGTCTCCCATCTTCACCAGCACTAGTTAGTGTCTTTTTTTAATTTCAGCCACCCTAGTGGGAGTAAAATTGTATCTCATTGTGGTTTTGATTTGCATTTTCCTAATGACTACAGATATTGAGCATCATTTCATGTGCTCTGGCCCTTTGTGTATCTCTGGAGAAATATCTATTCACTTGTCCATTTTTTAAATTGGGTTGTTTGTCTTTTGAATTTTGAGTTGCAAAAATTCTTTATATATTCTGGATACAAGTCCCTTATCAGATATACAATTTGCAAATATTTTCTCCCAGCTCATGGGTTGTCTTTTCACTTCTTGATCCCTCATAGGGTGAGTTGGGAACTATTTCTTCCTCTTCTATTTCTTGAAAGAGTTTGCGAAGGATTAGTGTTAATTTTTCTTTAAACATTTGATGAAATTCACTGGTGAAGACTTCTAAATCTAGACTTTCCATTGTAAGGAGGTTTTTTTTTTTTAATTGCTAATTCAATATCGTTAGTTGTTATAGGTTTATTTAGATTTTTTATTTCTTCTTGGGCAGTTTTGGTAGTTTTTGTCTTTCATAGAATTTGTCCATTTCATCTAAATTAACTAATTCGTTGGTATATAATTGTTCATAGTATTCTTTCATAATCCTTTTTATAATTTCTATAAAGTTGGTAGTAGCGTTCACTTTAATTCCTGAATTTTTTTTATTATTGATCTGTCTAGTCAAAGATCTGTCATTAACAAAAAATTTTAAACAAATTAACTTTTGGTTTTATTGATTTTTTTCTATTCTTTATCATTTATTTTTGGTCTTATCTTTATTATTTCCTTTCCTCTGTTCACTTTCGGTTTCCTTTGATCTTTTTGTCTAGTGTCTTAGGTGGACTATTAAGTTATTGAGATTTTGTTTTCTTTTTTAATATAAACATTTACAGCCATAAATTTTCCTCTGAGTATTGTGTCTACTCCATTTTATATATTTTGGCATGCTGTGTTTATTTTCATTCATCTCAAAGTACTTTCTAATATCCTTTGTGATTCTTCTTCAGTCTATTGGTTATTTAGGAGTATGTTAATTTCCACATATTTGTGAATTTTTCAAATTTCCTTCTGTTACTGATTTCTAATTTCATGTTGTGGTGGGAAACATACTTTGTATGACTTTTTACATTTGCTGAGATTTGTTTGGTGTCCCAATATATGGTCTATTCTGAAAGATGTTCCATGTACACTTGAGAAGAATGTGTATTCTGTTGTTGTTTGGTGGAGTCTATGAATATCTTTTAGGTTTAATTATAATTTTTTATTTGCTTGTTGTTCTTATGTCTGGTTCTGCTATCCATTATTGAAAGTGTGTTATTAAAATCTCTAATTATTGTTGAGTTGTCTATTTCTTCCTTCCATTCTGTCAGCTTTTTCTACATGTATTTGGGGGCTTCATTAGGTGTTGCATGTATGTTTGTAATTATGCCTTTCTGATGGATTGAGTCTATTATCATTATAAAATGTCCTTCATTTTAATCTTTTAATCTGATATTAGTATAGCCACTCTAGCTCTCTTTGGTTACTGTCAACATGGTCTATATTTTTAGTCTATTTGTGTCTTTGAATCTAAAGTATGTCTCTTGTAGACAGCATGTAGTACAAACATTTTCTTTCCTCTCCATTCTTCAATGTTTGTCTTTTAACTAGAGTGTTCAATACATTTACATTTAATTACAGGTAAGGTAGGATTTATATCTGCAATTTTGTTATTTTTTCTCTATATTAATAGCTTATATCTTTTTGTTTTTCTATTTTTCCATTACTGCATTCATTTGTGTTAGATATTTTCTTGTATACTATTTTAATTTCCTTGTTATGTCTTGTCCTGTATTTCTTCCTATTTCTTTCAGTTATTTTCTTTCTTTTTTTTTTTTTTTTCTGAGACAGAGTCTCACTTTGTCACCCAGGCTGGAGTGCAGTGGTGCGATCTCGGCTCACTGCAACCTCTGCCTCCTGGGTTCAAGTGATTCTACTGCTTCAGCCTCCTCAGTAGCTGGGATTACAGGCATGTGTCACCACGTCTGGCTAATTTTTGTATTTTTAGTGAAGATGGGGTTTCACCACGTTGGCCAGGCTGGTCTCAAACTCTTGACCTCAAGTGATCCACCTGCCTCAGCCTCCCAAAGTGCTGGGATTACAGGCTTGAGCCACCACCACTCCCTACCTCAGTTATTTTCTCAATGGTTACCCTAGAGTAATAATTAGCATCTTAAAAAAATGTCTTCGGAGTTTTCTGGTCATGCCCACAGCCCTGCACATGCATATGGTCTTCTAGATTCCCAGGAATATGTCAGAGCTTTTAAAGCTTTTTATGGACATCTCATTTCCCATCTTTTCCTCTCATGTGTGTGTTTTTGTGACCTTTCCTTGTTTGCTCCAGATATTTTCACCACCTAAGGCAGTGACCATATTAAACAATTGCTGCTGATTATTTTTGACGTATGCCTCAGGGAAAAGTTTGTTTTGCACTGAGTGAGCTCTGAGTGAGGTTAAATGATTGCAAGCAAGCCCTGTGAGTGGAGGCTTTCAGGGAACTTCTAAACAGATCAAACAGAAACAGTTCTCTGGGGATGGAACTTTGGAGGATTTCAAGCTCATTGCTCATTGCTTGAAGATTTCAAGCTCATTGCTAGGTTGGTGGTTTTTCCAGCTACCATGATTGTGAGGCTGTTGGTTTTTAAGTGTACCACAGAGCTAGGGACAAGCAAGATGTCTCTAAGGCAAGTTGAAAATCAATGAAGCTCATTTTCATAACGAGATTCAGCCGTTTTCCTGAATAAACACTCCTTGCAAACCTTTGGTTAATATCCAGAGTTCTGAAAAGTTTTATTTAGATAATTTTTGCCTGTTCTCATTGCTTTTATGGAGGAGTAAATTTTTAGAAATCTTTACTCCATTGTTCTGTAAATTGATCTAGATTAGGTTTTTTTTTTTTTTTTTTTTTTTTGAGACGGAGTTTCGCTCTCGTTACCCAGGCTGGAGTGCAATGGCGCGATCTCGGCTCACCGCAACCTCTGCTTCCTGGGTTCAGGCAATTCTCCTGCCTCAGCCTCCTGAGTAGCTGGGATTACAGGCACGCACCACCATGCCCAGCTAATTTTTTGTATTTTTAGTAGAGACGGGGTTTCACCATGTTGACCAGGATGGTATTGATCTCTTGACCTCGTAATCCACCCGCCTCGGCCTCCTAAAGTGCTGGGATTACAGGCATGAGCCACTGCGCCTGGCCTAGATTAGGATTTTTAATTTGAATAGTTCATAGTTTTAAACTCTGAGATTCTTATTTGTATAATTGGGAGGAAATAAATATCCACTTTTGCTTTACAACTAATATGAGTGATACTGAGTGGAATATTGGGAAATACTTTAGGTGTCAGAGGAAACCCCTGTACACATAAGGTCATTGTCCCTTTGCAGACTGGCCAGTTCAACAAAGAGAACATGCTGTAATGCTGTATTTATTTAGCATGTATAAATCACCTCCTACAAACCACTTAAAAAAATAAAAGAACAAAGACCAATTACAGAAACTGATAAATGGGTGTTTCTATGCACCTGGGGGTGGTTACTGTAATTTAGTACTAAGCTTCCTGGCAGCTGAGTTAAAAAGGGAAAAGCTGTATGAGGTTCTCACTGTCTGACAAAGGAACATAAACACATGTATCTGTTGGAGCAAATGTTTTCCTGGCACAGATTGCTTAGGAGGAATTTATTAAGTGGGTCTTGATGTAATGGACAGATTTCTTCAACTAAATTTTCCTCAAGGGATTTGCATTCTCACAAAGCTCAAAGCCACAGCAAGCAGAGGCAGGAAGTGTTCATAGAAGAAGCGGCAGGCTTCTGTAGGGGCAGATTTGGAGGGAAAGGAGACAGTGCTTTCAGCAAAGGATGGGGGTGATCTGTCAGGGAAGACTTTATCAAGGTGGTAGTGTTTGAGGAGGCCCTTGAAGGCTAAGTAATATTTTGAAAAGTGGAGAAGGGTAGGTTTTAAGTGGAGGAAATAGCAGTAGCCATGGAGAGGTCAGGACACATTTGAAAGACATTTTGTAGATTTAACAGACAGGTTTTGGTGATCAACTGGCTATAGGTCATGACATGGTTTGGCTGTGTCCCCACTCAAAGCTTATCTTGAATTGTTGTTCTCATAATTCCCATGTGTTGTGGGAGGGTCCTGGTGGAAGGTAATTGAATCATGGAGCGGTTTCCCCCATATTCTTCTCATGGTAGTGAATAAGTCTCACAAGATCTGCTGTTTTATAACAGAAAACTCCTTTCGCTTGGCTCTCATTCTCTATCTTGCCTGCTGCCATGTAAGACATGCCTTTCACCTTCCCCCATGATTGTGAGGCCTTCCCAGCCACATGGAACTGTGAGTCTATTAAACCTCTTTTTCTTTATAATTTACCCAGTCCTGAGTATGTCTTTATCATCAGTGGGAAAACAGACTAATACAGGTGCAAAGAAGACTCAACTTCTTCCCCAGAAGGAGATATGGAGGTTGATGGGCATGGGAGGGGTTATAATGGGTATCCAGACCTGTACAGTGAACATCCATAGTGAAAATGATTGCCATAATAGAAAGCCTTTAGTAAGCATGGATTGTTTAGTAAGCCATATGTAAATCTCAGGACAACCTTATGAGGTAGAAAGAACTATGGAAATGGAGAACTAAAGAAGCCAAACAACTTGCATGAGGTTTCCAGCAGGGATTTATATCCAAACTGTGTGAATTTAGAACAGGGTTTGCAAACTTTTTAAATGAAGAATCACATAGTGTTTTAGGCCTTGTGGGCCATATGAGCTCTGCCACAAGTATTCCACTTTGCAGTTGTAGTATGAAAATAGATAAATAACTTTATTTACAAAAGCAGATTGAAGACCGTATTTTGCTCATGGGCCATAGTTTAACAACTCCTGATCTAAAAGGCATAGTCTCATGCACTCTATGTATTCTGTCTGCCGGCCAATAATTCTTGCCCTAGACAAAGGAAATAGGTATGAACACTATGGAGTGAAACCTTGTAGAATTGTATGGTTGATAGGGGCCTCGTTTTCATCAGTCTGACCCCTGCCTGCTATAGAGAGTCCAGACAATTCCACCACTTGGTTTCGCTGGTACTAACTCAGATCCTTGACTTCTCAATTTAAGATGGTTTTTATGATCTCATGCTACCTTTTTACTGATTTTAATTTCTCTTAGTTGAAAGATTTTCTCTAGGGTTTAGAATCGGGTTATAGGGTATGTGTGTGTTGGGGTGGTGGGGGGCACAGGTAGATATTGAAAACTTTGTCCCAGCCTTCAGGTTTTTACCTTGGGACACTTTTCTGTCCCTTTGTCTAGTATCTTCAGAATCATGCCTTCTCTGCCTCCCAGGGGACAACTACAGAATTTAGTTTGATAAAGGTTTGCAATCTCTCAATGGGAGGGATCTTAGGGAGTCTTGTTTTCTGTCTTGAGGTGACACAACACAGACTGGCCATAGAACTGAACCAGATAAGGTCCATGAGAACTCTGTGGCTCTATTAAATCAATTCAACAAATATTTACTGAGCATTTACTATGGCCCAGGAACTGTGCTAAAAACTGAACAAGGGTGACAAGAGTCCCTGAGCTCACAATGATGACAGAATATTTCAGAAAATAAATGTATAAATAGCCATCAAAGGTATCATATAAATTGTGATAAGTGCCACAAAGGATGTGCATATTATTTTTAGAAAGAAGGGATGCCTTGCGTGTAATAGGTCCTCTCAAAATGATGATTAATTCTCTGCATATGAATACATTAGTAGCCTAGCAGCCATTGCTCCTGTCTTTTATTGTTATATTTATGCTTCTTATTCCTCTGGAACTGAAAAAGTGAGACTTTTAAAAAAATATAATTAATATGTTAATCCCTAACACAGAAGCAATTATTTCTTCATTTTCATTGTAAATAAGGAAAGAATTGTTTTTGCTGAAATGTCCTCATCTGATCACAAAGCTATAATGTACACCACCACCCCAGTTTTGCACATGAGGAAATTTGTTCAAGGTTTAAAATAGCTTATGTCTTTTAAAACTTTAGGGTTTTTAAGGTGGTAATTAAAACAAAAGTCTTCCCAAGTGCTAATACCTGAGCCAGAAATTAGGTACTGCTTGAGGAGGTAAGTGTAAGGGTTCTGGGTCAGACTCTGAGAGTTAGATCCCGGTTTAAACAGGGCTTATTACTTGGTGCAAGTTAGTCACCCTTACCAAGGCTTACTTTTTTCTATTTGGAAAATGAATATAATAATAGTACTGATCTCTTGGGGCTGTTGTGATGATTAAATGAGATTTTGCATGTAAAGCACCTAGTACACACTAAGTGCTCAATAGATGTCGGATAATAACACTGCCATTGTTACTATTATAAGACAAAGCAGTTGAGAGCTCAAAATAAGGCTTTAGAAATGTGCAGGAAAACTTGGATCTGTTTCAGAAAGCAAAACAAAACAACAACATTCCACTGGATTTCTTTATTTGCAAAATGGGCTAAGAATTCTAACGGCTTGGGGTTTCTATGGGGATTAAATGAGAAAATGTCTGCTGAAAGTATATGCCCAACCCCTCACATAGGTCAGCCCTCAGTTTTTGGCCATCTTTATTATCAAAACAGGATAAGACCAGTAGTGGAGGCTGGGCTTTAGACAGAGGTCAGACAGACTCATCTAGGCAGGGCAGGAATCTGGGAAGCCCCAGCAGGTGGTGATAAGAGGAAATCTAGAAATGCAGGTGTATTGGGGTCACTTGGCCATAGACTCATGGTTGATGTTCAGGCAGGAAAGAAGAAACAAAGACTTAGCCCCAGAGACTGAACTTGAGGACAGGACAAATGAGAGAAAGAAGAATCAAGATGGGAAAAGGAGAGGAGATAATATGCCAGGACACAGGCAAGACCCAGAAGGACACAAGGCTGACTCAGTGCTGGCCCACCAGCAGTGCTCCTTGCTTCTTTGGCTTTAGAAGCCAAAGCAAACCTAGAGCCTGTGGGTGGCAGCTGGAGGAATTGGCATGCTGGGCCATCTGGTACTCAACTGATAGGTGACACCGTAGGCCACTGGCAGATATAAAGTAATGGGGGTGAGTGGTGACAGGAAAGAACCAAGGAAGCTGGACTACCGCCCAGTTTTAGACCACAAAAGCACTTGTTTTTTACCAGAGTTCATAGACCGTGTGCAAGTCTTGGTGAGGGCAATTGTCTTTGGAAAATCCTCCATTTGCAAGGAGTCTTAATGGTGCTGTGTGAGCAGCCAGGTCTCTGTAAGTCTTGCCTTCCCCTGATGGGGTGTTTCTTGGAGAGAAACAGAGATCTCCTCTCTTCCTCAGTCATAATGAACTCAGAGGGAGAAAGTACAAGAAGCAGATGCTGGCTCTGTCAGTTGGCCTGTCTGTAATAACCTAAATCTTGTTCCCTGAAGGTCTGGAGAAAACAACTATAGTAGCCCAAGGGCATCTCAGGACAGTAAATGGTCATATAAAAAAACAGAGCAGGAAATAGGATGAGGGTGAGATTTATGGGTCTTGTCTTCACCAGCAGTTTCAGTGAGAGTGAGGAGAGTTGTGGAGTCCAGGCCTGCTGAATCTCAACCCAGCTTGAGTTTGTGGGGAGATATAAAGTGGGGAGAGAAACGCAGGGCTTCTTACAATGGAAGACACCTGCGGTTACTGTAGCTGAGCCGAGGAGGTTGGTGATCACTGCAGCATGGTGTGGAGTTCTTTAGCTCCTTGCATTCTCAGAGGAAGTTTCACATTTTAAAACTTGAGAAAAGGGTGGCCAAGGCCCATCCTGGATGTCAATAAATCTCATGTTCAGAGCAGGGCAGAAGAGAAAGTTTGAGGTTTTTCTTTCTATTTCTTAGAAGGGCCAAACGCCTGGCACTCTCTCCAGAAGGCCAGCAACTGCCCCATTCCCAATAAGGATCAGGGCCTTAGGAGTTGAGAGCAATGCTCGTTTCCCTCACGGCGCATAAAGGGGCCTGCCAGCTGAGAGGTCCGTGATTAAGTGGTAACCACGTTTGTTGAGGACTTTCTACTTAAGTGTCCACAGACGTGGTTGACGAAGGTGAGTCTTTCTGGAAGGAATTGCATGGTTTGCTGCGGTGGTTCTCAAACTTTGGTGTGCCTGGAGTGTAACCAGGGTGTGTCTTAGGAATGCAGGTCCCTGAACTGCAACTGTAACGAATCTTTTTCAGTGAGTCTGAGGTAGCTCTGGGGATTCTGTGCTTTTAATAAGTTCCCTGGGAAATGCTGATACAGGTGGGCCACAAATCATGTTTGGGAAATATGAGTCTTATGGGACGAATCCTAGGCTGCTACTCAGAAGAAGCGAGTTCTGTCCTTGGATCTCCCCCTAATGTGCTGTGCAAACATATATAAGTTATTTCCAATTTCTGGGCTTGTTTCCTCTGTAAAATGAGAAGATTGGACTAGATCAGCAAGTCTCAATCCAAGCTGCACAACAGTGGAGAGCTTAGACACAATGCTTGTGCCTGAACCATATTCCAAGCGTCCAGTGCTCAGGCTCTCATGATGTTGCCACGCACTGGGAAAGAGTGTGGCAGTATATATGCTTAAAATACTTCCAGGTGACTCTAGTTGTTGCTGGCATTGAGAACTACCATCTAGATATGCACAGTGTTCCTTCTCTGTGTTTGAATACTGAATCATGAGAAAATATATTACCTATGTCTCATTTCTTTGTTGGTCCCTCTACTGTCATGGAGGGAGAGTTTTCTGCAAAATACAATTTTCCAGATAATTAAAGGGAACCCCATTAAGCACCAACTTGTTAAAACTTTCACTCTACTTTGTTTTTTCTTTATAAACAAAACATCAAAATCTTTTCGATGATTTAAAGTTACTATTACTGTCACTCATTCACGCATTCACTCAATAAGTATGCATTTGGTGTCTACTTTGTGTTAGTAACTGTATTAGTTCGTTCTCATGCTGCTAATAAACACATACCTGAGACTGGGTAATTTTTAAAGAAAAGGAGGTTTAATGGACTCACAGTTCCACATGGCTGGAGAGGCCTCAGAATCATGGCTGAAGGTGAAGGAAGAGCAAAGGCAGTCTTAAAAGGTGGCAGGCAAGAGATTGTGTGGAGGGGAACTGCCCTTTATAAAACCATCAGATCTCGTGAGACTTACTCACTATCATGAGAACAGCAGTATGGGGGTAACTCCGTGATTCAATTACCTTCCACCAGCTCCCTCCCACAACATGTGGGGATTATGGGAGCTACAATTCAAGATGAGATTTGGGTGGGGACACAGCCAAACCATATCAGTAACATAACACCAAAAAAAGTTATAGGGCAGTCAAAGGATTGATGGACCATGCATCAGTAATAATAATAATTATAAGTAATCTTTAAACATTCATCAGGTGCCAAGGACATAGTAGGCACCGTTCTAAGCAGTCTAGTTTTATCTCATTTAATCCGGACAACAGTCCACTCAGGTGGACACAATTATAGGCCTGTTTTACAGATGAGGAAACCAAGGCACAGAAGAATCCTGTACTTTCTCAAGGTCACACAACTGATTGGGGTAGAACTGGGATTCAATCAAGCCCACCTCCCTGTGTGATGTGGGACATGGCTGTTCCTGCTCAGAGCTTCTGTTTCATTCTGTGCTGAGTGAACCCTGAGGCCCCTTTGAGCCCTCGCACCTCACAAGTTAATGTCTGTTCCCAGGTCGCTCAGGAGGTCACTCACGTGCATCAAGGAGAGCCTGCGTATCTTCATTGACCTGGGGGAGAGAGACAAGGCTGCTGAAGCCTGGCTTGGGGCAGGGCGACTCCACTACCTCATGCAGGAAGACGAGCTGGTGGAGCTGTACCTGCAGGTAGGCCTCTTGCAGAGCTCTCTGGGAGTTGTTGACTTGGGTTATTTGGGGAGGCAGCTGTACCTTCCAAATCAACCAGCTGGAACCACAGAGGGATGATGTTTACCCTCAGGCTGTGGAGAGAGGGTCAACACTGGGCTGCTCCCTGAACACATGGTGGAAACCAGGGTGGTCTGGCAAGCTGAGTACAGGCAGCAAAGGGCCAGTTGCTGAGTTCCATGTGCACCCTTGGAGGATGTGAGGCGAGACTCGCATAGCACCTGTAATGTCACTTGTCCCATTAAGTATACCCGTCTTTCCAAAGCTCAACATACACCCTGACTTCAGGGTTTTGCTGCAGTTTGAGGCAAGATTGGTGTGTATGTGGGGTATTAACAATATTATTCTCTTTTTATTTTTTGTTTGCATACTTTTCATATCAGAGATGTGGTACAGTGTAGTGCTTAAAATTGTGGGCTTTGAAGAGAGAAAAACCTAGAGTCAAATCACAGGGCCATCACATTTGGACTGACTATGTGACATTTACTAAATGCTCAGAACTTAGTAAATGTTTAATACATGATATTTTACTGCTATTATTATTTGTACAATATTGACATTAAATACTGTGACGATATGTAAGATGTTTAATTCTATAAAGATATGCCATTGTTTTCTTTCCCATGTTTTTTTCTCTTTTTTTTTTTTGAGACGGAGTCTCACTCTGTTGCTAGGTTGGAGTGCAGTAGCGCCATCTCGGCTCACTGCAAGCTCCGCCTCCCGGGTTCAAGCAATTCTCCTGCCTCAGCCTCCCAAGTAGCTGGGACTACAGGCACACGCCACCATGCCCAGCTAATTTTTATATTTTTAGTAGAGACGGGGTTTCACAGTGTTGGCCAGGATGGTCTCGATCTCTTGACCTCGTGATCCGCCTGCCTCGGCCTCTCAAAGTGCTGGGATTACAGGCGTGAGCCACCACGGCTGGCATTTTTCCCTCTTTTTACTTTTCCTTATGCTATCACATAAACTTGCACAAATTTACTTCTACTGAGACTTAACAATGGCTGCTTAACACTGATTGCATGCTTCCTGTGTACAGGAGACTTTGCTAAACGCTTCACTTGTGTGACGTAGTTTAACCCTCATTATAAATGCAGTAGGAGTTTCCATTATAATTTCCATTTTACAGATGAAGCTCAGAGAGGCTGAGTAATTTGCCCAGTGTGATACAACTGGTAAGTAAGTGGTGGAGCTGAGAATTGCACACAGTGTGACTTAGAGCCTCCAGTCTCAGCCTCTGTGCCATCTGCCTTGCGATTGGGCTGAAAGGTTTCAAGAGAGCACACAATTCAGTCTTCTCCTTGCGTGTTCTGGGAGACTGAAGTCCACAGGGCACTGTTCAGACTGTGCATTGTTTTGATGCCAAAGCCTCCTGACTCCAGGATTCCACCTCACTGCCCCTCTCTCTCTGTAATTGCCCATGCAATAACAGCAACTGCAGGGTCTTGCCCTAGTGATGAAATGTTCACTGGCCAGAACTGATCCCAGGCCCCACTCAACCCCAACTAACTGATGTTGTGCAGGGTCATTTCCATGGAAGTGAATCATTCTGGACCTGAGGCTATTTGAGGTCCTGTAATTGTGCTGCAGATGCAGCGGTTTATTCTTTACTTTTCCACTTCCTTAGCACATCTGGTGTACATGCAATCCAAAATAGCTTGCTAGAGATAAAGAGGATGTGGAGGCTAGGGTATTGGGATGAAAGCACTGACATGTGTGTGCCATTGATTATTGGTGTGAACTTGGGGAAGTTCTATTTTCTGTCTGAGCAACACTATCACCATCTGGAAAGTGTAAGGTGTTGACCTGGATCACTATTTTTCAATTTCAGTTATTTACATATTAAATTCATGGTTTTGCTATATACATGTACCTTCTGTACCATTGTTTACTTCTTTTTCTTTGATTCAACATCAAATCAACTTAGCTTTTTTTTACACTTAGCCTTATCCTACACAATACTAACTAAAATTGCAGGTTGTATGCATTGTTAATCTCTTTTTTCTAAAACACATTAAATAAGTATTTATTATACTTATTTATAAAAACAAAATGTTTCTCTATGTACTATTAAAAATAATCTAGCACCACCAAAAGTAATCTCTCACACCAGGATGGGGAAATGCCAGACAGGAGAATCTCTAAGTCCTCTTACCAGCCCCATGAGTGTGCAGACCAATTTAGGATTTGGGAGACTTTAGCAGAGGATTAATTGATTTAAGTGGTCTTCATCTTAGCTCTGCCAGTCCTGTGGCAGTCTGGAAGCCCTTCTCTCTGCCTTTAACAGCTGTCTCTGTCCCACCCAGGCAGCCATCCAGACAGCCCTGAAGTCAGAGGAGTCTTCGCTGGCTCTCAAACTTTATGAAGAAGCAGGTGATGTGTTCTTCAATGGGACCCGCCACAGACATCATGCAGTGGAGTACTACCGAGTAAGTCCAAGCTGTGCGGTTTGATGAACCAGGCCCTGGCACAGACATGGGCAGGGTCCGGCTGGACTTCAGCCTGGGTCCCTCTTCTCCTCTCTTGCTGTTATTTCTTTTTTCTCTCTTTCTTGTCCAGTACCCACCCACTCGCCCTCTCTTCAATCTAGCGGGAGCTCAGGGAAGGTTCTGATAAACTTAGTCATTCTCAGGCTTGCTAAGTTATCCTTCTTGGGATAATACACCGAAATAATTGAGTCCAGGAGTTCAAGACCATCTCGAACTCTTGGGTGCATGGTACTTTACAGTTTGTAGCACACTTTCAAGTTTACCAGTGTTTCCCACTTACTACTGGTGGCGCGATGGGAGATTATTCAAAGGGTTACATAGATGAATGCTTTTGTTTGGTCATAGTTTTAATGAGCATGCATTAAAATATGTTTTTTAGAAACTAAAAATGTGGCCAGGGGCAGTGGCTCATGCCTGTAATCCCAGCACTTTGTGAGGCTGAAGCAGGTGAATCACCTGAGGTCAAGAGTTCGAAACCAGCCTGGCCAACTAAAAAAAAAAACCCACAAAAATTAGCCAGGTATAGTGGCACGCACATGTAGTCCCAGCTACTCGGGAGGCTGAGGCAGGAAAATCGCTTGAGCCTGGGAGGCAGAGGTTGCGGTGAGCTGAGGTTGCGGTGAGCTGAGGTTGCACCACTGCACTCCAGCCTGGGTGAGGGAGTGAGACCCCATCTCAAAAAAAAAAATTAAAAATGTATTATACAAGCTCATCAAACATATGATTTTGCAGAAATTATTGCAAAGGATGAGGCAAGAAAAAAAGAGTTGATGTTAAGAATAATACAAATTAAATGTCCAGATATTAAGCAGGTATGTCAAAAATTGGGATTGTTATTCATCACTGACTGAAATTTGGGAAGCTTCATTATCTTATTTGATCCTAAAATTGTTTTCATTCAGCTATTCATTCATTTGTTTGCTCAGTTCTTTTTTCAGTGATCAAACATTAGCAAGCACCCAGTCTGTGCCAGGCACTGAGCTAGGGAAGAACAGGGAACGCATCTTTGACTATTGAGGGGCTTATTTTCATATGCATTTCATTTTGTAGATGAGAAAACTAAGGTTCAGAAAGATGAAGTGATTTGCCTAAAATTCTATCATAATAAAGACATAGAAATGACCACTTACTGAGATATTAACACTCTATGGGCGTACTCATGTGTGTTTCATAGATAGCGCTGTGGATGCTAGGGGAACGCACAGCTGACACAGGAACAACTTCCCACATGACCTTGGGAAGAGGTTCTTCTTATTCCTCCAGGTTTCCCCAATGTTAGGGGGCCCAATTCCCTTTACTTTTCTACTTTAAGATATGGGCAAAGCACCATGAGCAAGGACCAGAGAGGGAGTAGAGTAAAGGCACACAAGGAAACATGGCTGACCCCCATTTGTTTTAGTCCTCTGCCATCCCCCAACCCCTGCTTGGAGAAGATAAGCCTCCTAGTGTATGGTATGCACTGATAATTCCTAGCTAAACTAAGATTCCTTGTGCCTCTGTTCTTAGGCTGGAGCTATTCCTTTAGCAAGGAGGATGAAGGCAGTGAGAACTGAGCTCCGGATTTTCAACAAGCTGACAGAGCTGCAGATCAGCCTCGAAGGCTATGAGAAGGCTTTGGAATTTGCCACCCTTGCTGCCAGGCTCAGCACAGTCACAGGTTGGTGGTCTTTACTGTCGGGAGTGTTGAATGGGAGGGATGACTAGTCAAGGATAGAGAGCAAAGTAATAACAACACAGGCTCTGGAGTCAGACTGTGTGGGTTCAAATCCCAGGTCCAACTGTCAGGGAGTAAAACTGCAGTTAGTAAAAGTGCATTTTCCCATGAAACTGAAATGTATATGAAGGTCAGGTTCCTATTACCCTAACTCACAACATAGCTGAATATCTTGTGTTTATGGCAAAAGCTAGTGGAAAACAATAAAAGTCACCGGAACAGATAAACGGCAAAATAAAAAAGATTAAAAAACCCCTCAACTTGAATGTTGGTGCTTGAAGAAAAGCAGGATTGATTAGAGAAACCTTGATTAGATGTAAGGTTAAATAGAATATTCTATGATGATTCCAGAAGGGACTTCTGGGCATTTTCAAGGGCATCTAATGTGGATGATACTGGACTTTATTGTGTCTAATTGCACTCTTGAGAGCTCTTTCTCTCTTTTCCATATCTTTTTCCTTGTTGCATAAGACCTCATCTGAGTGACTGTGTGCTAATCTTAGGGAAGGCCTTGAAGGCCCCAGGCAGCTCTTCTGAGCACTTTATCCCTCACTGGACAGGAGCTGAAGGGAGGTTGCATGCATCCTTTATACATGTACTTCCCCTGTGGCTGATTTTTTCCATATCAGAATATTCTCTCTCTTAGATTTTCTCCTTTAATTTTGGCTTTTGGCTCTTTGAAGCTTAAAAGTGATGTTTTTAGATGGTATCCAACAGCCACCTTGCAAATATTTTAAAGATATGGTTGCAAGTCTTTGTTCCCTGTAAAAGGCCGCTCTGTATTAAAACAACAAATCCAGCAAACAGTCATAGACCTGTTAGAAGCCAACATTCTAAAGCATGGTTTAAGGGTGAACAGGTGTCTGTAGCTTATCTGAGACTGAGAGCAGGTAAAGGGGCCAAGAAGACACTGCTATATGGTGGTACCCAAGATAACTCTCTGAAGAGAGACTTGTGTGTGAGGAAGGCATTTGTTATGCAGAGTTATCCATTGCAAACTTAGCTACTCCATCAAGCTAATCTTGTCACTATGACCCATTACAAGGGTTTAAAAAGAATTATTTCCCAGAATCCTACATTACAGTAGCGTCTGCAATAAAGAGAAAATTTTCTTCTAGGAATCACCCCAGGAAACCTTGACTGGCACCCATCCTCTACTTAGTTACTCTTATAGAGCCCTGCATTTTCTTTTGTAGCACGTATGACAGGTGTAATGTTGCGTTTGTTTGTGGGATTATTTAAGGAATGCCTGTCATGTGTGACAATAAGCTTTATGAGTACAGGCACATCTTCTGTCTTATTCCATTATACCCCAGCACAGTCCCCGACATCCAGTAGACCTTCAAAAAGTTTTATGGATTGAATGAGTGAACAAATGAAGGGAAGTGTTGGCTGCAGGATATCTCTCTCAGTCTTCTAATTCCTAGGAGATCGGAGGCAGGAGCTGGTGGCCTTTCACCGCCTGGCTACAGTGTACTACTCCCTACACATGTATGAGATGGCTGAGGACTGCTACCTGAAGACCCTGTCCCTCTGTCCACCCTGGCTGCAGAGTCCCAAGGAGGCTTTGTACTATGCCAAGGTGTATTATCGCCTGGGCCGACTCACCTTCTGCCAGCTGAAGGTAAGAGCCAGACTTCCAAGATTTCTTGACAGCCACCACCCAACCATTCTGCTTCCTGACCCAAAGACAGTGAGGATCCTTTGGGGAGGAGTTGAGAAAACCAGAGTGCCAAGATGACGAGTCTTGTCTCATAGGGTGGATAGTGGCTCTTAAGGGACGTGGAGGCTCTTCCCACTTAGTCTTGCTGAAGACCTCAAAGGACTGAGCCCCAGATGGGGAGGCTATAGTGAGCTGAGACCTTAGCAGCTGGGACTACAGGTACACACCACCATGCCTGGCTAATTTTTGTATTTTTTGTAGAGATGGGGTTTTGCCATGTTGCCTAGGCTGGTCTCAAACTGTTGGACTCAAGCAATCCACCAGCCTCAGCCTCCCAAAATGCTGGGATTACAGGTGTAGGCCATCATGCCTGGTCCAGAACTTCTTATTTTTTGGTGACTTCTAGAGTTGTGTTGGTTGCAAGTCTCTGTTACAACCCTGACCTTCAAACTGTTTCCCTAGGTTTGGCTTCCGTTTACCAGAGGTCACTGTCCCCTGAATCACAATGCTTAGTCTCTTAATATAGTGGCTTCTGAGTCACTCCTGTGTTTGGCCCCCGGGAACCCACAGGGCAGCTCTGCTGTCCTTTTCTTATTTGCCAGACTTTGCTTCTGGCCTGAATTAATTACTAACTTATGAGGGTTAATGGAAACCAGGCAGCCTTCTTGAGTCTCACCCAAAGAAGCATCTGTTTCTCATCTTTACTGTGTAGGGAGGGTGGAGGAGGTGGGGGGGTCTGGAGGGGGGTTTTGTGAAGGATCCTCTAGTCATATTGCCTCTGCCCCACAGCTCCCAGGGACAAAGTGTGTGATCTGATCATGTCAATCAAGAACTCTAGGGATTGTAAAGGGAAAAACTCAATTCAAACTTCCTTAGGAAAAAGGCAGCTTACTGGCTCAAATAATGTGAAAGTTGAGTTACAGATTTAGCTGCAGATAGCTCTGGATCCTGTTTCTCAATCATCATCAGGGATTTCTCCAGCTTTCATTGTATCCCTTGACTTTGTATGTTTCTATTTTGCTTCATTTCTTGGCTTTTTCCCCTTCTAGCTACTGGCAGGTTCAAGTTCACCTCCGAACCTGCCAGTTCAGAGGGACCATTTTCCTTATTGAGTCACAGTGAAAAGTCCCTGGGAGTGGCAGACATAGGTCAGGTTTGGGTCATGTCCACATCCCTGAAGCACTGTGTCCAGGGCAATGATGTTTCATGATTGGCCAAGCCTGAGTAAGGGGCCACCTCTGTGCCTGGGATGGAAGGCACTGTGATTGGCAATGCCCCAAGGACCGCAGTGGAGGGAGAGAGGAGCTCCCCTAAGGACTCAGGAGATGGGGATGGAATATAGGGCAAATAAAAAAAAAGCTAGAGTGGCCAGTGCAGCCTTCTAGCCTGTCCTGGAAGTGTTGCTAATGCTATCTCTTCTTTGCCCCCATACCATGGGGTTAGGATGCCCACGATGCCACTGAGTACTTCTTGCTGGCCCTGGCAGCAGCGGTCCTTCTGGGTGACGAGGAGCTTCAGGACACCATTAGGAGCAGGCTGGACAACATCTGCCAGAGCTCCATGTGGCACAGCAGCCCATCTGGGCGCTCCTCAGAGAGGGCGCGGTGGTTGAGTGGTGGTGGCCTGGCCCTCTGAGGAAAGCTGTCCTGTCTCTGGACATTTGGCAGGTCAGACTCTGCCCCCTGCCCTAGACTCTTAGATACTCATTGGGAGGGTCCAAGTCACTACCTGGCCCAGTCCCCTCATTTTACATTGAGAAGAATGAAGTCCAGAGTCAGAGGGGCTCATTGCAGGCTGCAGAAAGCTTTGATGGGACAGCGATGAGAATTCCTGGCTCCGGGCTTTGCATCTGGAGTCTTTACCGGTTGATTGTTGCCTTCCACACAAACAGCCTCTGAAAAGCACTTTCTCCACATGTAATTCTGGAGAAGATGAGGAATCTTGCCCTCTGGGAACCTTCCTTCCTCCCCCGGTGAGGAAATCAGTCACTGCACTGGTCCAAAGGCAAGCAGATTGGAGTTTGTGTTCTTCATCGATTTTCTCAGGGAAAGACCTCCTCCCCTTGCCAGTGAAGGAAACTGTAGTTTCTTCCATTTCTTTCTTCAGAACCAAAGTAGGTATCACTCCTCGTGCTCACAAGGATTGGCAGAAGAGAATTCAGCAGGCTCTAAGCTCGAAAGGCACAGCCTCAGAATGGCCAAATGAATTGCATGAAATCTGACTTGGATTCACCATCTTCCTCCTGCCATAGGGCTGTGCTCCCACAGATAACCTCCCAGAAACTCCAGCGAAGCTTTCCAAGAGCCAAGGCTTGGAAATTGAGTGTTAAGAAAGTTATGACACACATTACATATAAATAGTGTATATGATTAGATATTGCCAGTTACATTTACACACACATTTTGTCTCATCTACAAAGGGGACAGATGAGGTGGAGGACTTGAAGGATGGGTGAGAATACCAAGGTCTGTCATTTTTTTTTTTTGACAGCATCTTGTTCTGTTGCCGAGGCTGGAATTCAGTGGTACTGTCAGGGCTCACTGCAACCTCAGACTCCAGAGCTTAAGCCATCCTCCTGTGTCAACCTCTTGAGTAGCTGGAATTACAGGCACATGCCACCATGCCCAGCTACAAGGCATCTTATTGATCTCAGGGCAGCTCCTTTACAAAGCACGTCTATTAATGACCTATCACTGCAGAGCACACTGAGTGGCCTGAAACAATGCTTATAATCTCATGGTTTCTGTAGGGCAGGAATCCAAGCATGACTTAGCTGAGCCCTCTGGCTTAGGGTAGCTCACAGGCTGCTCAACTTAAACTAGAGAAGGATCGACTTCCAAGCTCACCCACACAGTTGTTGTTAGGAGTCAGTTTTTTGCTAGCTGTTGGCCAGAGGCTTCCCGCCGCCACTTGCCACGTGGAACTCTCCACGGGGCAGTCACGACATGGCACCATGCTTCACCAGAGGGACCAAACAGGAGGAGCAAGAACCAGAGTGAGCAGGAGAGAAGGAAGTCACTGTCTTTCCATAACCTAATCACAGAAGTGACATCTCCTTAGTCTTGCGTATTCACTTCATAATAAGTGAGTCACTAGGTCCAGCTCCCACAAGAGGAGGGGTGTTTACCAACAGCTTGAATACCAGATGGTGAGGAATCATTGGGGATCATTTCAGAAGCAACCTACCACAGTATCTGAGTTCTTTGATAATGAAATCAGGAATTCTCTAAGACAGTGAACTGAAATTACAGTCCATTAGCCAGCAGCATCAGGATTGCCTGTGAGATTGTTTGAAATGGAAATTCTGGGGCCCCACTTATGGTCTCTGAATCAGAATTTCTGGATACCGGACCCCTGACTCGTGCAAGCTCTCCTGGTGATTTTAATGCACACTAAAGCATGGGAAGACCTGCTGCCGGACAAGAGCCCTCTGATAGTGTGCAGAACTCTTACCTGGTGAACTTGTTGAACATGAACTTCCTGGTTTCTATCTCTAATAATTCTGATTCAGTAGATCTGGGATATAACCCAGGAACATGCATTTTTAGCAAGCAACTCAAGCAAACCTGATGCAGGTGGTTTAAACTTGCTCCTTGTGTGAACAAACAAGGAGACCAGCCATAATTCCCTCCGTCTGATGCCCATCAGCTTAGCTTTTATTGTCAGACCATCTGCCCTTAATTTTCAGCTTCTTGGACTGACCAGACGGTTGGTTGTATCACAGGGTGAGATGGGAGCATTGAGTTGAGCTGCCATTGCATCTTCTAGTCACCAAGGTTGTCTATGCATCGGCATGTATTTTCTCTTAGAGACATAGTTGATCGTCAAAAGGCTGTCTACTCCAGAGAGTATTCTTCTCCAGGAAGGAAGTGAAATTATCTAATCCACAACCATGTAGAATAAATGCGGTTCTGCCCCCACCACAAGCTGTAAAAGCCCCAAGGTGGGAGGGATGTTGTGTTGAGGCTATTCAGTCTAATCTCCCGTAAAGAGCCCTTTCAACAACATTCCTGGGAGACAGTCAGGGGCACATGCATTCCAGAACAGTTACACCTCATACATTTAAAGAAGGCTCATGCAGCCCTGGAACCCATGCCACTGGCCATTCCCCATCTGACTCAGGTTACAGATCCCTTCCCTTTTCCCACTGACTGCTCACTCTCCTCTGGCCAGATTCGTTTCTGTTTCTCTGAAAGAGCGGTTCCCATAACCACACCAGGCTTTTGACATTGGCTGGTGGGTGAAGAGTACAGAGGGATGTTACTATACTTACTATGATTCTTCCTCTCCCCAGCAGCACATCTGTCCTTGGTTTCTACTGGGCTTTATAATCAACTGAAACTTCTGTGTCTTCTGACTTGAACTTCTGTTTGGACAGATCTTTCTCAATTGCTGCAAAGATACATACGTATTTTCATATGCAAACAAACACACATATGTGAAAGGCATTGTTTCTATCCATTTTACATTTCACTGGACATTTTAGCTAAAATGTTCTGATTCTGTGCACTTTGATATTCCTGTAAATCTGATGAATTTACCTGTAACCAGGTTAGTTATAAAAATGTTTAGCATGTTTCCAAAGACAAGGGTAGAGTATTTTTTTAAAATGAGAAAAACACTGTGCTATATAATTGCAATTACTATGTTCTATATGTAAATCGCTTGCTAAAACTCTTTTAAAAAGTGTTTAAAATTTTCATTTTTAAAATGTGGGCCAACAATTCCCTTTGGAAACATGTGGATGCTATTTTTTTTTTCTCATGATCCATGGAGAGTAAAGTGGTGATTGGATCTGGTCTCTACTTAAACATTTTTAGAAAATAAGTGTATCATAGCCAAAGATGATCTAGTTACCCTCTTTATTCTAATTGTCCCCTCAAGACTTATGTGGGCTGCATGGCTGCTGGCTCCTTACACCTAATCTAAATAAAGAACAAGGAGGGCATTGCAACATTGTGGAAAACCCTGTAACATGTTTTCTCAGCTCTCAGGTATACTAGTTCCTTGTCCAACAGCATTAACATTCTGAAATCCAATACTGCTTTTGTCCTTTTCTTATTTGCTTTTCCATTATATTCAGATGCCTTTATATTGTACCTCTGTCTATATAGGTACGTGTGTGTGTTCATTTGCTTCCTCTTTGTCAATATAATGCAGCTCATTTGGCAGCAGTTTATCTGAGGAAGGAAATATGCCGGAATGGAGGGTGTTAGGATGGGGAATGGGGTAGCCTATCACTGGAGGGAACCTGGGTTTTGGTCTTGATTTTGACATTAAATTGCAGTGTGACCTTGGGCTAGTCACTTCACCTCTATACACCTCAGATATTTGTCCTCTGATATAAGAACCTCACCTTTGGGTTTCTTTTCAGCAATGTTATTTTATACTGTATGAACATGATGAGAAACAGTATTGGAGAGATGAAATAATGTATTTTTATAGCCCAATTTTATTCTCTTCTTTTTACAGGTGAGTAAACTGAGGAGCAGAAGGGTAACTTTCTCCCAGAAAAAGTTAGTTGGTACTTAGTGTCACAGACAGAAGTACTTGGTGTGGGGTTGGGGGGAGGCTGTGGTTTCATGACTCAAGGACTTAGTTGCACAAATGATAGGATTTCTGCTGTTTGGGGATACCTTCACAGTTGTATGTATATATGTACGCGTGTGTGTATGTATGCATGCATTTATCACAATATGTACCATTCAAAGAGCCATTTACAAAACGTTTCCTAAATTGACTTACTTCTTTTACTCATATGAACATTTTTATAAAGGATGACTAGTCTATGTAGAAGAAAAACTTATATTGTTTTCCATAAACAGAATTCCATAAATAGCAAAAACAATGAAAACAAAACAACACATTAACTTCAAGTTAGGTCCTGTTGTTCATTGCAAGCACCCGGCCTAGGCCTTACCTGGCATTGTCTGAAAACAGATAGATTAATAAATGGCAGAGGGTATAGATGGCAGCATATCATCAACCACTTTCTCCTTGTGCACTCAGAGAAATGGAGTAAGCAGGGAAGAGGACTGAGCTTTTTTCCATGAGCGTCAGTGTCATTCAGTGCCAGGTTTGGGCACACACTTTGGGAATTGGGGACACAGCTGGGTCACAAGAAAGGGGCAAATGATTTATCATGTAATATGATTCAGTATCAGAAGCACTGTGATTGAAGTTAATTACAGGATGTGATGGGCACTGAGGGGAGGAGATTTTACCAGGCAGGGTTACAGGCATCAGGAAGGGCTTTCTGGAGGACATGACATTCAGACTGAGTTCTGAAAGGGAGATCTACTTAATTCTAACTGCAGACCAGCAGAATGGTATTGACAGACAGTGCATGTGTCAAGCAAAGGTCCGGAGGGTGGGCAGGGCATGATGATTTCTGAGAACAGCAGCAAGTTCAGTGAGGCTGGAGCAGATTCAGGGAAGCAAAGAGGGTTTGGATTCTACCTGGAGGTTGAGGGGAAGCTATAAAAGGATTATAAGCAGTTGAAAAAAACATAGTCAGACTTGTACTTTTGAAAGATGATTCTGGAAGCAGCATGAGACTAGATTAGGGCAGCAGTGGGGAAGGTGGAAAACCCATTCGGACTTGGCTATTCCAACAAAATGCTTCAGGCTTGATTCAGATATCACGAGTTTTCCCCACTAATGTTCTCCTTCTGATCCCACCTTGCATTTAGTTGCCGTGTTTCCCTAGGCATCTCTGCTCTGTAGTTTCTGCCTTTCTTTGTTTTTCATGATCTTGACAATTTTTGTCTCTTTTCCTCTTGTTAATTCTTCCCATTGTGATATGTGGACAAGGGGCAGAGAAGGAAGAAATTCAGGGGAATGGGCTCTGCACTTACTTAGATGGCAGCTCAGGTGGGGGCAATGGAATGTGTTTTGGAGTTGGGCATACTTGGGTTAGAAACTGTTTCTTACTAGCTGTGTGATCTTCCACAAATTAATCAACTTCCCTGAGCCCAGTGCTGTCAGAATTATGTCAGACTTCTTTATTTCAAAGGCAAGGAAATGGCTAAAGCAAATCCATCTTTGGAGGTATGTTGTAAGCCTTGACATTGAGATGTGCAGCCAAACCTAGAGGTGTGGCCAGGCACCCTGGTCCTGCATTCAGGGACACTCTGAAGTTACCCCTCCTCTTTATCACTGAGTGACCTGAGCAACTTACTTTATCTCTTTAAGCTTCGATTATTCCTCTGCTCAGAGTTTTGAGACGAGATGTGTGGACGGCTTGCTGTGAATACTCAGTTGGTGTTAGCTGTCACATTGAAGCAGAATTGAGTAGATTCTTAGTAAGCACATCTATTCCTGGGTCCCATGTTGTAAGTGGGAGGATGTGTATGTTAGGAGTGCTCTTTGCTACTGGGCCTTTCACTTGGTAGTCTTCCCTCTCGGGTGGGACAGCATGGATTTCCTGATGTGTACTCCCTCACTCCCCGAATTCTATTTGATTATTCCAGAACTCAGGGGACTGGAGGATGACGGCTGCTGGAAGTGCTGGCTTTAGGAATGTGTACTTCATTCACCTTCCTCTAAGGGATGTCTTCTCCTCAGAGAAGTAGAGACAAGTGGCTGCTTAGAGGGTGAGGATTCTGCCCAGTTGCCATGGTGCAGGATCAAATATAACAGATGTGGCCGGGACTGCACAATGGGGTTGTTTGGCTTGGCTTCCCAGTAGACGCTGGGAGGCAGGTGGGAGGGAAGGATACTGTGCTTTCAAAACGATTGTAAGGGTGAGAACTGAGCTGCCACTTCTAGTGCTGCCTTCGACTCCTTCTCCAGGGCATCACACAAGCTTGAGGGATGAGGCTCCTTGAGGTGAGCTTCCAGACAGGGTAGGTGAGAGGATGGTTGAGGTCACATGGATAATGAAAAGACAGGCTAATCGATTGCTGTTCTTTTCTGTGAGAAATCCAAGAGTTCCAGCAGGGGGCAGTGATGTCCTTCCTAAATAGTGTTATCATTGCGAAAGAATGTATTTAATATTAATAGTTCTGAATCAGACTAGGGTAGTGGCTTTCGAATCCTTTTTCGTTGTTATGTTGTTGTTGTGGCCCACAGCAAGAAATGAATTTTCTGTTGTATCCTCGTGTGCATAGGTTTGTGCGTATGCAACAACATAGAGGAATGCACTCTGATACATTCTGTTCTGTTCTATTCATTTTTAAAAATATTTTATTCTAGCTAAAAAAGTCTCATTTATGACTCACCAGATGAATTTCTCATTCATTAACCTGTAGTTTGAAAAGTGCTGACCTGGAGGGAGGTCTCTAAAAAAGTGCAGAAGAGCTCTAGCCTTTGTTCTTTTCTACGTATTATTTTATGAATATCTTACTTCTTTTTGAGACCAGAGAATGTGTACATCTCAAAATAAAAATAATAGTTGAGGCTGAACATGTGTTATGCATTAAGTCCTCTGCAAAACCTTGTGATGACTCTCATGTAATCCAAGAATATTTTGGTATAGTTACTATTATTTTTTTCTTCACTGAGGTTTAGAAAATTGATGTGGGTTGTCTAAGTCCAAAGTTAGTGGTGATTGAGGTGAGATTTGAACTCATGTCTCTCTGATGCTGGAGCTAGAAAATGAAACCATTATATTATATTGTGTTTCTGGCAGGTGATACATCTCTGAGAGAAATGCTATCACTAATATGATTATGAATAGGAACTAGATTAAAACTTGTTTCAGCAGCCTGAAATACTGGGCTGAAATCAATACAATGATTCTGTTGTAATTGAATCAATCAAAATTGGTTACTTTAGAACAGAATTGGAGATAACTGACTTTCTTGGAAAAAAAAAAAAAAAAAAAACAACACTGGTGTTATTGTTGACCACAGTCAGGTAACTTAGCCTAGAAATAAAAATAGACTGTATTTCCCAAATGGAAAATAGAAGGAGGAAAAGAAAGCTTTGACCTATATTAGTGATTTGTCAAACAAATTATAAGATCTATAAGTTATGTTTTGAAGACTATTCCAGGTGGGGAGTGAAATGAATGAAGGAAACTTGTAAGAGACTTCAGAGCCAACAATAGATGATTATGGATATCTGAGGAAGGGAAGCAGCCAGGTAGAGTTTTGTGGGTCTCACTCATCATGGTACCTATAGCTTGAATGGTGGTAGCAGAAAGAAGATCATGAACATGAGAGAATAACCTATTTTTGACACCATGGAAAAAGTTATTAGGGACATCCTTCTCCTCCAAATATGTGTTGTGAAACAAGTAGCCTGGGAAGAGCCCATGTTCATGTAGAGATGCTTTACTTCTTATGCATAAATATTGGTAGTAACACTTTTTTACTCAATATTTAGGAATGCTTAATTATCTACTTCCATAACCTTCCATTTTACTGTGTGTGTGTGTGTTTTTTTTTTAATTTAGGGTTGCATGTTTTACCATTATCTATGAAAAGGATTTTGAAAATAGATGCCTCATTTCTGTCTTTTATTTTAACCTTTCAAATCTAGCAGACCATATTTAAACATGATCTGTATGACTCTCAACTCCTTTATCTTCCTTGCACGGGCCAAATAAGTGTGAAGGTGACTTTTTTTGTTATTGAACTTTCTTGCACATAGAGAACTTCTGATGTTTGTTCGGATATATTGGACATCTACTTCATAGAGACATTCATAGGAATGCCCCTGATTCTTTGAACATTGTACCAGACAGCAAGCAGTGAAAATGGCTACATCTGCTTTCCTCCTCAGGGGAGCTGCCAGGGGCTAGACTGAAATAACAGCTGCGTGGTAATCCTGGTGACCAAAAACTACTTGTTCATAAAACAAAACAAAACTAACTTTTGTCTGTCCTAGAACACATAGCTTTGGGACTCTAGTGGGTGGAGGGAAAGGATAGCAAGCAGAAAGATTACTTGGATTTTCATTTCTGGTTGTTTTAAAGGCCTAAGAGCTTACATAAACTGATATTCGGATCGTTTTCCAAGTCCTGTGGTGTTCTTTTCTTTTTTTCCAAGTTGTGTAAAGTCCATCTGTCTGTTTCTCTCTCTCTTTCTATCTTTTTGGCAAGGTATCACTCTGTTGCCCAGGCTGGAGTGCAGTGGTGTGACCATAGCTCACTGCAGCCTTGACCTTCTAGGCTCAGGTGCTCAGGTGATCCTCCCACTTCAGCCTCCGAGTAGCTGGGACTACAGGCATGCACTACCAGGTCCAGCTAATTTTTTTTTTGGTAGTTTTTGTAGAGATGGGTTTTCACCGTGTTGCCCATGCTAGTTGCAAACTCTTGGGCTCAAATGATCCACCCGCCTAAGCCTCCCAAAGTGCTGGGATAACAGGTGTGAGCCACGGCACCAGGCCAGTTTGTCTCTTTTTTCTTTTTCCTCATGTCTTTAGCATTTCTCTTTTGCTTGTGCTCATTGGTCTCTCCACTTTTCCTTCAAAATACTTACCATAGTTTAAAAGTATTCTTTATTGTAAGTTTTTTTGTTTTTTGTTTTTTTTTGGTAAATAATCCATGTGTACCACCTAGATTGGAAGTTCCATGAGAGCAGGAATCTTGTTTGGGTCACTCAGCTCTGTATTTCCAAAGTGCATCCCAGTGTCTGATGCATGGCAGGCTCTTAATAAAGATTTTTATTTTTTGAGACAGAGTCTTGCTCTGCCACCAGGCGCCAGGCTGGAGTGCAGTGGCACTTGGCTCACTGCAACCTCCGCCTCCTGCGTTCAAGCAATTCTCCTGCCCCAGCCTCCCAAGTAGCTGGGACTGCAGGTGCACACCACCATGCCCAGCTAATTTTTTTTTTTTTTTTTTTTAAGTAGAGACGGGGTTTCACCATGTTGGCCAGGATGGTCTCAAACTCTTGACCTCGTGATCCGCCCGCCTCGGCCTCCCAAAGTGCTGGGATTACAGGCGTGAGCCACCGCACCTGGCCTTTAAAGATTTGTTAGATGAGTGAATAAAAAAAATAAAGTAATGAAATGTTGGGCTCAGGTTTTGACCTCTTCTTTTCACTTAAAAGAGGAAGAAAGTCTTAAAACTATATTATAACTACTTATTGCTCATGAGTGATGGAGAAATCAGGTGATAGGGCTGCTCACATACATAGCAGGTATTCAGCAAAAGTTTGAGAATAATAAGCATAATTTTCTTTTGTTTAGAATAAGTTGCTATAGATGTGGTGTGTCTTTTCTTAATTTTCAAAAAGGTAGTAGTTTGACCAGGGATAATCATGCTCTTTTACTGAAGCTGTAATAGTCATTGTGCTAAGTAACTTACCTACAGTGTAGGATTTGATCCTCCAAAGAAGGTGACATTATCTTCCCTTTTCAGATGAAGGAATCAAGGTTTAAAGTACTTCAAATGTTTGCAGAGATTCAAAACCAGTTTTGTCTAATCTGAAAAATCAGTGCTTTACATACTTATGTAACTCTGGTTACACATTTTCTCTTTCAGAACTTAGGATCTTCAAGATAAATATTTCTCTTTTGAACATTTGAATGTTTCCCTTTGTCTTAAAGAGGAGGGATGATAGAAAATCTAGGGGCAGGGACCTTATATAAGCATTGTTGCACCAAACACCACAAGACATCCCTTCAGTGATGAATGTTCTATGGGATAAAGAGCCAGCGGATAGGTGGCACCTTTAAGGCATTTTGAGGCCTGAGTGGTTCAGAGTACTGTTTCAGAATCTCAAGTCTCTTTCCTTGGGAAATTATAAGTTCAGGGTGGGATGCAGGATGAAAAGTTCATCCTTGCCCTTGAATATCTGTTAGTCTGTTTCGGGGAGATTGGATGCATGTGTGCAAAACACTAGCAGCAAAACTCTGAGTTTAGCTCCTTTAGGACAGAGGAGTCAGATGGTCACCCATCTATTCATCCATTTACTCACCCACCCATTCGTTCATCCATCCATCCATCCATCCATCCATCCATCCATCCGTCCATCCACCCATCCTTCTGTCCGTGCATTCATTTATCCAACCAGTCATTTAACCAACCAATCATCTCACCACCCAACCACCCGCCTACCCAACAGAGCAAGCAAGCAAGCAACCAACCAACTAATATTGAACACCTCTTATGTGCTAAACTCACAATCCAGTGAGCAAGATCATGACAGTCCCTGACCTCATGAGTCATATGGGCTCCAAGGCAAGTCAGAATCCTCTGATGAACTTACCTATTACTCTTATCATCACAGTTTAGATTTGAGCACTTATACCTCAAACACTGTTCTAAAGGTTACTCTTATTATATAATTGACTTCCCTTAATTTCTCTGACCTACAAGAAATAATTGCATTGTATAATTATTCATATAACACATATGAAGAAATGAGTTCAAAGATGTTAAGAGATTAATTCCTACTCTAAGTCCTGTAGATAGAGAGTGGCAGCGTCAGGACACTAATCCAAACCTTATCTATATTGCACGTATTGCATAAAATCTTAGCTGAAATTCTGATCAATTTTATAGAACTTCAGCTAGCTAGCTCTTGTTCACCTGAACTTCCTGTCTAGGATGCATGGTGGCACCACTGAACAACTCCACTGCTTATCAAATGTGTGACCATAGGCGAGTTGTTAAGCTCTTGGTGCTTCATGTTTGTCATTGGCAAAATGGAGATGATAATAGTACTTATCTCATGGGATTGTGGTGTGAATCAAAGGCGTTAATATATGTAAAGTGCCCGGCCCATGTTATATAAATGTTGGCTGTTATTGTTATTGTGTTGACAGACATTTCAGAAGAGTACTTGTTTGGGCGAAGAAGATATGAAAACTTCTTTGTTGAACTTGTGGGACTGAGACATGCTTAGAGGAATGCAATCTGGGCTAGATGCTTGGCTGTTTAGGTGAGCATAGAAGACAGCGATGGCCTCAGTCTGCCTCCCGTGTCCGAGCATCATCTGCAAATGATTGCCTCCATCACTCACCGAGCACAGGAAGTTGTAACCTCCCTTTATTGGTGCTGTCATTTCGAACGTATGTTTAGTCTGGCAGGCATTTTGATCCCCATGATTTATTGCTGTGGGTATTTTGACTCCATGCTTATAAGTACAACATAAAAAACACCAATAATAGCCACATTTTTCTCAAGAAAGTATTTTCTTAATTAATGCTTACTCAGTTTCATTCTAAGATATGTGTTCAATACAGAGCAGTTAAATAATTTCTACCTTTTTCCATCTTCTTTTTTATTTTATTGAAATCATTTTATGGAGAATAATTCTTTTGCATGTGAAATTTCACAATGATAGCTTGTAATTTATTGACAGCAATTTATTTGGGTCAAATTTCAGCTTCTGCCACTGTGAATTTTCCATTGTAGTTTTATTTCTACTAGGTCAAATTTTCCTGTTTCAAATTTGATTGATCTGAATTTTTTTTTTGGGACAGTTTGATTCCTCTGTGAATGTTTACTCATTAACCCATTTTTTGTGTAGGTTAGCTGTGGTTAGTTTTATTTTGAACTGATTATTTCAACCAAAGCAGTGAGGGACAAATGCCCAATCACCTTAAGCATCTATGGAAGCCTGGGGTGAGGCCAGGTAAAGGCAGACTGGACCAGTCTAAATGAAATGCTGTGGGATAAGTTTTCATTCACAGAAGATGGGCAGAGTAGCAGATCAGTGGTAACTATCAATGATACAAACTTCAAAGAAATGACAAGATACAGAGGTCCAGAGTTAAAGTCAATGATATATGTGGAGCATGATGATTTTCCAAACTATTCCCAAACACTCTGAGCTGCGCATGTTATACCCAGCAATTTAATCCTGGAAGAGTCTTGGTGCATGTTGCAGGGATGAGTTAGCTCAGTATGATGTAGTCAAAGAGCAGAGGGACTGGGATCAGGTGATCTTGGATCCAAACCCAGTTCTGTCACTCCTTGTGTATACTGGGATAAGTCCATTTCCCACCTGAGGTCTCAGTTTTACCAACTATCAAAAGATGACTCTAAAATTTCACAGACCCCTTTGAAAATCTGAAAAAAAACTATGATATCTCTTCTTGGAATTATGTACACACACCCATGTTTACACATACTTTCAAAGGGCTCATAGACCCTTTAATGCACGCCCAAGGATGATGAGTTAAAAACCTCAGCCTCTGTAATCTGTCAGGACCTGTCCAGGGTTGACATGCTAGGGCTTAGGTAAGTGTTATATATGTGTTCTCCAGGTGATGCCTGAGAACTGACACACACACTGCTTATGGATAAAAATGGAGACATCCAGAAAAGTAGGATCTGGAACCCTTTGTATGCATTGTTGGTTTCTTAGTGTTTTCATTAATATTATGAATGGTTAAGAGCATAGACCTTGGGATTATGCCACCTGGGTAAAAATCCTCGCTCTGTGCATGGTCTTGGGCAAGGCATTTCACCATTCTGGGCCTCCATTTCTGCTTCTGTAATATGGGAATATTAATGCTAACAACTTCGTAGGGCTTTTGGATGAAACAGCTAATGTTCAATTGTTACCTCTTGTTACCTCATATTGAACTCATGTTCAGATAACTTTATGTCATACAAAGTGGAAGCTGCTGAGCTTTGGAGACCCTCTAGCTCAGCTTTGTTATTGTATGAAAGATGAACCAGAAAAAGGAAAGCCTTACCCACGGTCACCCAACACATCCATGTTAGGGTTGCTCTCTGACACTCCTCTTAGACACCAGGAAAGTTGAGCCACCATGACATCATCAGCATACCAGCTTCCAATGCAAGAGGATTCTCGCCTTCATGGATAAAGTCCCATGTGATGATCTGCCGTATCTGTAGAGTTCTCTGACGCCAGCTGTTTCTGTTGTGAGTATAGAGTGATTCAGGGCAGGTTGGATGCCAGTGAGTATAATTTATATAAAAGCAATATGCAAGAACCTCTCATTCTACCTGGAAACTAGTCACACTGATTCTAATTACAAGGCTTTTGTGACCCCAGCTGACTGGTCACCCCTCCCAGAGCAAGCATTTCAACCACCCACCTGCAATGTCTGGAGACTACTTGATGTTACCACCACTAAAAGAACTGGAAATCCTCGGGGAAACCCTTCAGACATAACCACTGTATTATCTGACAGAAAGCAAATGCTAAGGTAGAAGCCCACTCAAGAAACTTTCAAAGACTCCTGGGTCCTGGGAAATACAGGATAAGCCCATATGGCTGAGGTTAGGTTTGCTGTCAAGGGAGCTGTGGAATTTATTGCTGGAGGAATGGTTTGTGTTGCTACTTCCACCAAAGAAATTGACCCTCTTCTTCAGAGCACAGTAAGCGTTACACATACCCTACTGAAAGCACCTCCTTTGCCCTGCTGGTTTCAGTAGTAGGAAGTACATTCCTGCAGTATATTCACTCTCACACCCAATGTGGTAGAATGAGTAAAAGCTTTTGTATGAACAAGAAAAGGTCCTCTGCATATGTTAATTTCTACTCCATGTGTAGTTATTGGCCTTTTGCTGTGAATGCTCCTGGTGTTTTAAAGAGCTGTATTAAAGGTTTTGGGGCTTCTGAGGGATTGGGGTTTTGAAAATTCCCTGGAAAGTGTCAACAGATGTTCAACAAGTGATCTAATTCTAGGTTTTAGGAAAAGAAGTTTGTGGTAGGACTTGGCTGGGACCTCAAGGCCTGGAGTCAATGCTGAACTCTGACATTTGGCAGCGTTGGGAACTTGGAGACATGACTTAACCTCTCTGGGCCTCAGTTTCCTCACTTGTCAAATGGGTTATTCTAGAATTTGCCTTATAGAGTTTCTCTGAAGATTAAAAGAGATGATGTACTTAGAATACTTAACTTAGGGCCTTGTTTATTGCAAATATTTAATATATAATTGCTATTATATTTTTTACCCTGTGTACTCTATAATAAATACTACAGCTAATGTTTACTGAGCATTTATGGTGTATCAGTACTGGATGAAATTCTTTGAATGCATGATTTCAATTAATGCCCACAACAACCTCAAGGGTGGTATGATTAACATGCCCATGTTATAGGTGGGGGAATGAGGTCTTGGAGAAGTTCAGTCGTTTGTTTGAGGTTCGATAGCTTGTGAGTAGCAGAGGCAGAATTTGAATTCAGTTGATATGGTCTCAGGGCCCATGCTCTTCACTGCCAAGCTGTTCTGATCTCCTTTTGCTCCTGTCTTGGCTTCATCAGCATGCTTGTCTTTAGGTTAACCTGGTCTTCTCCTCAAATCCTCTCCTATGAACCACTTAGCAGTACAACATTGTGTGGGTATGCGTGTGTGTTGACAAGGGCCAGCTTGCTTATGATGAGAGGTATAAGCATTTATAGTTGAGGAAATGAAGACTCAGAGAGCCATACATTTGTATTTCTAAAGAGGAACTGTTTGTCATCTTACTATGAACATATTTTAAATGACCAATGTTCTAGTAGGAGAAAGGGACTGCAAATGCCAGCAGAGACAGGAATAAATCAGAGAAAGAACAAAACATAGCAGCCCACCCAACCCCAGAGCACACCATCATGGAATCTACTTTGGGGTTATCTCAGTTTCCCCAGGATGGTTCACCTATGAGAGAAAGCAAGGAAAACTGGCTTAAGGGAGCTACATTCTGAGTGAGAGTAGAAGTCACTTGGAAATGACTCATAGAAAAGAAGCAGCCCCCACCCCATCAAACACACACATATACACATAAATGTGCACACACATGTGTATCCCCCACACCCACCCCAAGAAGTCATTATTTTCTGTTATGTATTTCATTTTTCCTCCAGTGCAGATGGATTGATTCACAGTGACATTTCCTAAATGCCCTGTTTGCTACATAGCTCTTCTCTTCCAATTCATTCCAGCTGCCTCTGCGCTCCAGATTGTTGAACCTCTTGGGTCTCTGTGACTCAATTATTGTGGGTCACTCTCCAGATCCCCTTGAATGAGTGGTTCCAGTATTCATGTTCTGGAAGGATGGCATAAGATTTTATCAGACTGTCTTATAATCAGTGCAGACTGGACCACGCAGAATTGTACCAACATCTACAGCAATATACATAGGCAGTCTGAAAATGTCAACACTTTGCAATCCCTAAAACTCACATGTAAGTCCTTCCTTCAGAGTGATTTTCAAGATTACACAGTTCTGCTGACCAAGGTATAGCTCCAGCCAAAGAATTCAACAACTACAATGTGATTTCTGAATGTGAATGAATTCAGATATTCCTCAGCCACATTTATGCTGCTTAAGGAAGACCTAGGTTCAAATCTTGTCTCAGAGTGCTTAGAATCAGCATTTACAAATCACCTTATGCTTCTGAGCCATGGCTCTTTCAACTGTAAAATGGGGATAATAAATACCTATATTGCAAAGTTATTGTAAAATTAATGTGTTAATATGTCTAAAGCATTTAGCACGGTGGCTGTAATGTAATAAGTAGTTAATATATTATGGCTATTTTTAAAACCCATGACTTGAGCCTGTAATCTTGGAAAAAACACTCAAAAAGGGAATTCAATGACTCCAAAAGGAACTCAAAGAGATATAAAGAAAATAAGCTAAAAAACAATGATGATAGCAAATTCTTCCACAATGCAAGACATTATTTTGTGTGTGTTATGTGTGTTATATGAGTGTGTGGTTGGTGGTTATTTCCCTCATGTTTGGGTTCAGTAGGGCACAACTAGAACCAAATAAGGGAAACATTTTGAGTGAGAGAAAAGGTCGCTTGTCTCAAATCCAAAGAAGAAAGCAAAGTGATAACCCTTGAACATTAAAGTTATGAGGATTATGTTTTTGAACCACAAGATGTAACAAGTGACATAACAAACCACCCCAAAAGTTTCTGACCTAAAACAGCTTATCATCATCTCTTGGTCTGATGGATTGACTGGGCTGGGCAGTTCTCGCTTGGGTTCTCTACTGTGGTTGCAGTCTGATGGTGGCCCGAGCTGGAGTCATTGAAGACTCCTCTCGGCTGGTCATCGAAGTTTGCTTCCTCACAGGGCTGGCAGTTGATGCTAGTGGTTGGTTGGGAGCTCAGCTGGGGCTGTGATCAACTGGAGCCATGAGCCATGTCCACTCCATGTGGCTGGGCCTTCTTACAACATAGCATGGTGGCTGAGTTCCAAGAGAGTGCATTCCAAGAGCTAGCCTTCCAAGTGATTAAACCAGGAGCTGCAAAGCTTCTTATGACCTGGCCTCAGAAGTCACACAGTGTCACATCTGGTGCATTTTATTGGTTACACAAGGCCAGCCTAGAGCTGGTGTAGGAGGGGATTTCTCAGTGGGTGAACACTGGGAAGCCTGGTTCACTTGGGGCTATCTTGGGGACTAGATAGCAAAGGCAGCTTTACAAGACCAGATAGCACTCTCATTTGGGGTAGTATTTTTGATAATGATTTGCATGTCTATGGGAAAAGGAGTAAAGATGCTTTGTTACCTGCTTTTTATAAAATCTAGTTTGTTCCCTTGAATCCTCCACCATTCAACTTCTAGCATGTGTGCATAGATTTTTTATTACCCTGTGAAGCCAAAAGAACACAGTCTCATCCTTAAGAAATGCAAGAAATACATTAGGCAAGTCACCCTCTCTGTCTCCAAGTGGGCAGATGTGACTCTCTGTCCCTGGCCACAGGCAGGTGCAACAGCATTCTCAGCACTTCCTTGTGCATCTGGAGAGGTGGCCAAAGTGGAGATGGCTCACTTTTGGGTCAGCTCACTTTGGGTGCGGCCACAGAGTGGAGATTTTCAGATGAGAAATTCTGTTTCTTTAGAACACCTGTAACACACACACACACGCACACACACACACACACACACACACATACACACACACAGATTTTGAATGAGGCCTAGAGTGAAGATGTGACGTGGTGAGCTTCCCACCTTGTTAAGTGGTGGGGGAGTGACCACAACTTTGTTCTTCTAAATCTTAATCTGATGATCTTCACTGAATCACTCCACCACACTCATTATAAGGTTTCCCCTTGTTTCTGTAGTCATTGCTGACGCTTAGTTATTTCAGTGTTTGTACATAGTGAGACTCTCAGAAAATGCTATAGGTGGGAAACCCAGCCAAATATGTGGGAGTCTTATGGAATATGACCAAGACTACGGATGTAAAGATCACACAGGTCTGCTGTGGGATAGAGCTGTTAGCTGGAAGCTCAGCGTAACCTCTCCTGAATAAGCCCTGGGAGAGTTTCAACACCTTATCTCCTTAAGTTTACTTATGTACTCAATAAATAGTTATTAGATTCCTCCTGTGTGCCTGGAACTGCCCCAGGCTCTAGCAATAGATCAATGAACAAAACTCATAAAGTTCCTGTCCTCTTGGCACTTACAATCCAGTGAGAATATTCCTGAACATTTCCAATGGTGGCAAATAGAACCAATATTTGTTCAGAACAAAGACAATTGGCAAAAATGTGCTTTTAGTCCTCTCCCCACAAAGGGGTTACAGTAGTTAAAATATAATTTAAATCAAATTAAATTTAGAAGCATTTGATTTACACATTCCTTCTAAAGTGTGAGAATAATAAGATGCTTTTGGGATGGATATAAATAAAGAATTTCAAATTAGAGTACTAAGCACAATGGGCTACCATGAAATGCATTAGCTGGGGAACTAATATTTCGTTTTCCAAAAATCATTTAGAAACAATAGCTCCCTGGCATTGAACTGGAGTCTTTGAAAACTCTGCCTCTCCTTGGAATTCTTGATATGACCTCATATTATTGCATTGTTAAATAATCTCAACATTTTTTGGGTGTAACTGATTTAACAAGTTAACACTTGATGCTGTTTATACAACGTGTCCCTTGGAGGAGCAAGACAGAACAGGACTGGGAGATTACAGCATGGGAATGGGATTTAGGCTTGTCACATTTGGTTGACTGAGCAATTCTTATGCTCTGATTTGGTTTATTATGGTGCCTACAAGTCACCCTAACAAGTGGCTTAATAATTTGTCAAAAAAGGTATCTGTCATATAGTCAAACCTGTTAAGTATGAATAATCTAATTGAAATTCACTTTTAAAATGATAATTCAACAAGCATTTATTAAGAACTTATGATGTTTTAAGCAATGTAGTTGATAGAGGTTGCTACTCTGGCAGATCTTAACTCACAAAGGGTCAGAGAGACAGCAGAAAAATGAGTGCTATGATAAAAGTAAGATAGGGAGATGTGATAGGGAGTGAGTGGGGTTACTTCAAGTTGGGTGGTTATCAATCATGATAAGGACTGACATGGTATAATTGTTTAAAGGCTGGTTGTGTCTGATTTTTGTTTAAACCAGCCTTTGGAAGGGGGCTGCACAGGATAATGAGAGAACCAGGCAAAGGGTCAGAAGTTCTAAATTCTGTAACTAGCTTTGCCATTAGTAACTTTGAGGTTGGCTTTCCAGGGCCTCCATTTTCTCACTCACTCTATCATTAAGAACTGGGACCTAATAAAAGATCTCTAAGGTTCTTTTAGTTTTAACATTTAGTAATCACATGATTTATGCTATTAGGTTTTAAGAACATTCACTAGCAATGTCTGTTTTTTAATTAGCACAATGTTTAATTCCTTTCTGATTTCAGATATATTTTTTCTCTTGTTCTTACAAAAACTCTGTAGAGATGAAAAAACTGTGGTATAAGGCAATTAGGAAATATACCCAACTTCACATGGGCAGTAAAATAAGGCTATTAAGGAGGGCTTTAGTGAGTGACAATTGATTATGATTGGATCAGAACAGCCATACTTAAGATGTTGAACTAGTGAGTTCTAATTTCCTTTTAAGCACCAATATTCCTTTATGGGTTTTTCAAAAATCACTCCCATAGATGGTACTCTGTAAGTCTCATGTCAGAAAAATGATCAAGTGATATCTATAGGTTACTTTGCTCCGAGCACTGACATGAAGTCTTTTGAGCCCTAATGGAGATACGACAATGTGCCAAATCTATAAAAATGACATTCCACACATTGAAAAATAAGGGTGGCTGCTGGGAATGCAAAATGAAACAGCTGTTTTGGAAAATGCTTTGGCAGTTTCTTATAAATTAAACATACACTTACAGAATAACCCAAAATTCCTACTCCTAGGTATTTATACCAAAGCAATGAAAACTTATGTACACAAAAACCTATACACAAATATTTAGAGTCGATTTATTCATAGTTGCCAAAAATTTGAACACCCAATGTCCTCCATCTGGGAAATGGATAAACAAACTATGATGTATTCATACAACAGAATACTACTCAGTAATAAAAAGAAATGAACTCTTAATACATGCAACAACTTGGAGTTATATTGAATGCATTATGCTAATTAGAGGAAGTCATACTCAAAATGTTACATACTGCATATCATCCATATGGCATTTTAAAAACTATAGGATCAGCAAACAGATCTGTGCTGTGAGTTGGAGGAAGAATTGATGATAAAAGTTACAAGGAAATTGTTTGAAGTGGTGGAGCTGTTCTGTATCTTGATTGTGGTAGTGGATGCATACACAACTGAATGCATTTGCCAAAACTCATAGAACTCTGCAACTAAAAAAAAATTAATTGTTTTATATATAAATTATACCTTCATAACAGGGTACCCTAAAAAAAGTAGTAATATATTTTTGGATGTGTTTTGATTTTAAGTGCTTTGAGTGAATAGTTTCTTTTTTCCAGAAAAGTAGCTCATTCTTATTAGGTGTTTATTTTCTGAGGATGTCAAGTGGAGTCAGAACCAATAAAAGTTCTATCAAGAAGAGTCTCAGTTAACCAGATCAGCTTGCTCAGGTTGGTGGAACCATGAAAACTAGATAAGAAATAATGAGAGTAGCCTTCCATTGCTTCGATCCCTAGGATTCACTTCCTGTCCTGTTTTATACACTTTGTAAATGGTACCTCTATAATCCATTATGCTTTTTGGCATCATTGCTCACTTTGACTATTTGCAGATTACAAATTGTTTGATGTCAAAGAAGTGAGTGGAGTACATACCCTTCAAGGTGAAGCTGGAAACAGATTTCTCCTTTTGAGTACAAGTTCTCTTAGGTCAGATACTGGGAACAAATTTATTTATGGCACCAAGCACAGCTCTTTGAGGGCTGGAACACCCACTAAACATCTAAGCAAAAGAGGACATTTACCCTTCAGGAATACATGCTGACAAATTCCTTCCTATATGCCAACCTGAAAGACCAAGGCTTGGAGGTATATGAAGCATTGCCCAGTCCAGAGTGAGGCAGAAGACTGAGTCAGGGGTTTCGACTTAGTCAAGGAATGCTCAATTTTCACCTTTTCCCTCTTCCTGCATATCTTCCTCAGGAGTCATCAGCCCAGACAAGGCCCCAAGGTTTTTCCCAATATAGTTATTTAGGAAGTCACTATAAGTCAAGTGGAGTTGGTATTTATATGGCATTTGTTCATTTTAAAATTTATTTTTAATTGATAAATAATTGTATATATTTATAAGGTATAATGAATAAACTGAAAAATTCAATAGAAAGCTTCAACAGTAGGTTCGATTAAGCAGAATAAATAATGAGTGAACTCAAAGACAGGACATTTGAAATTATCCAGTTGAAGGAACACAAAGGAAAAAGAATAAAAGAAGTCTGTGGGAGCTATGGGAAACCATCAAGAGAACTAATATTTATATAATGCAATATCAGAAAGAGAAGAGAGAGATAAAGGGACACAGAGACTAGCTAAAGAAATAAAAGCTGAAAACGTCCCAAATCTGGGAAGAGATATCAATTTCCATGTACAAGAAGCTGTTTGCAGGTTCTTTTCACTTTTAGAAACAGAAGGTGAAACTCAAATTGGCTTAAGGAATTTTAAAAAAATGTATTTGTTCAAGTGGCTTAAAAACCACGCTGGTTCCAGGAGCAGGTTGACAGTACCTCAAAGATGTCACCATCTCTTGGATGTGCTTTCCCTGTTCATTCCTAAGCTTGATGCAGTTTCAGGGTGGTGACCAGCAGCTTTCATCTTACCTTCCCTCTCCCCTGGGTTTGACTAGAACAGAAAAAAGAGCATCTTATTCCCCAGCACTTTGGACAAGAGCTCTGGACATGATGGACATTGTCACAGGGAAATAGATTACCATTGTTTGACCAGCCTGGGACATCTGAATTCAGGGATAGAGAATACAGATAGGGGCCATTGGCAGGGGGAAGGAAACCCCCAAATAGGAAACTAGATTACTGTTACTGGAAGGGGAATGTGCACTTCAGCAACATGAAACCAATGTGCAATTCAGCCCCCACATATGCAGAACTGTAAAAAAGGGAGCTGCATTTGGTTTCTTGGGACCTCTACCTGGATAAACTAAGTTCAAGGGTTCAGGATGGATCTAACAGGATGCTTCTACTCCCAGTACATTTTTTCTTGGTGCTCCTTGCTGTCTATCTCCTTTTGAGCTGTTTTCATCCACTCAGAACCTGGTCTGTTCCCTCCATTACCATATCTCAGGCCACAGGTGTATTCATGACACCCAGTGCCCCTCTTCAGAGAGACAAGGTGGGAGCTTTTCAAAAGGAATTTCTACTAAAAATGGTAAATGGCAATTTGAAAAAAAAATCAATGAAGAAACGTAACAAAAAAATACAGTACTCAAAATGCTTTTAACGGGACATATTTTATACAGCATGTGCTTTAAGCCAAATTAAGTAAAGCCTAGCCATGGATTAGATCCCAGAAGGTGAGAACAGCAAGAAATATTTAAAACATTCTGCTAATTCTCCCTCTTTATCCCATATGTGGGACACTAAGGCCCAGGAAAGGGAACAACTGAACCTGACATCAGCATCAATGTCAATGCCAATGTCAGTGTCAGAACTGGGCCTAGAACCAACATCTTCTACTTCCAGGTATGACGCCTCTGCTGTTTCAGTCTCCTAAAGTGATCCTTCACAGGGTCCGCTGGTGTTAAAACAGCTCATTTTTATTTTAAAAGTATTTTAAGTAATCTATATGAACAAATGTTGGGGTCACCACCTGCGGGGGTCTGTCCTGCAGACCCTGACTCGATGGATAAATAAAGTACACTGACACACAGATGTTATGCTTTGTCAGTTTGATGGAGTGTGTCTGGGCAGCTTACAGACTCCCCGGAGAGTGCCATAAACAGTTGCAGACACCAACCCTCATCAGCCAGTGAGACTTGCATTTATTCAGTAAAGTTTAATAGACAAAGGCTTGAGTCAATTCCACTAGAGGTTAAAGATTAAAGGACAGGTTCCTATGCCCAAAGCAAACATCATTAGTGGGTAATATCCCTGGTCAACCTCTCTGCCAAGAAGGCTGTCCTGCTCAAAGGTTAGTTTTAAGATCACATGAGTAAACAAGCTAGCTAGGTAAGCTACTCACATTCCATTGTATTTGCACCCTAATCTCTCTGGCTCCTGCAAAGAGACTCTGGCTGCCTTCAGCCAAGAACTAAAGAAAAAACCCTTGGGCCTTCCAAAAGAGTTTGAGGCTATATTCTATAACTTTCTCTAATATTGTTCCCTTAATATTTTTGCCACCACCCTGAGTGAATCCCCAAGAACAAATAATGAATTCTCATGATTCTCAAATCAAAAATTAAACATGCATGCTCCCATTTCCCTACCATAGGCCACATTTAAAAAATTAGTTTTTTTGTGTATTCTTCCAGGGGTATTTTCTATGTATAAAAACAATTCAGTAATATACTCTCCCACCATTTTAAATATTATAGCATACTATACACTCTGCTTTGCATCTTGCTTATTTGAAAATGTTTATCTTGGAAAATCTTTCATATGACTATACAAGCAGTATCCTCATTCATTTTTACAGCTGTAAAGTATTTCCTTACATGATGGAAATGACAGTTTATTTAGCAGGTCCTCTAGTGGTGTCAATTTGGTTATTTTTGATACTTTGCTACTATAAGCAATGCCGCAATCAGTAACTTTAAACACATGCAATTTCATATGTTGTGATTATATATGTAGGCAAAATTCTACAAAAGTAAAATAGCAGAATGCTAAGGACACATGTATTTGCTGTTTTGATAGATGCTGAATTGTCCTTCATGATGGTCGTGTCAATGTATTCTCCTACAATGCTGAGAGTGCCTTTTTCCTCAGGCCCTCCCCAACACAGCCAGTTACCAATGTTGTCTTTGTGTGTTTAATAGTAGTGAGATGGTATCTCAATGTTTTAAAATTTTAACTACAGAAATATAAAAAATTAATACCAGAATCCTGTTTCCAGAGTAATTTTTATTACTCAGAACCCGGTCTGTTCCCTCCATTACCGTATCTCAGGCCACAGGTGTATTCATGACACCCAGGTGCCCCTCTTCAGAAAGACAAGGTGGGAGCTTTTCAAAAGGAATTTGTACTAAAAATGGTAAATGGCAATTTGCAAAAAAAAAAAAAAAGAATGAAGAAAAGTAACAAAAAATGCAGTACTCAAAATGCTTTTAACACGATGTATTTTATACAGCATGTGCTTTAAGCCAAATTAAGTAAAGCTTACCCATATATTAGATTCCAGAAGGTGAGAACAGCAAGAGATATTTAAAATACTCTACTAGTTCTCCCTCTTTATCCCATACATGGGACACTCGAATGATAGTAATATTCTCACACATATTTCCACCTTTTTCTCACCCCAAATTCATTATTGACATCATTAGAACATACAATAGCTATTTCCTGAATTTTTATCCGATTTTAGGCCCTGGAGCTAAAGCCCCACCCAAGAAAGACACATTCTCTGTCTTGTGGGGCTTATATTCTAGTTGGGAAGGAATTTAAAAATAGACTATTAGTTTAAAGAGTGTTAAGTGCTTTGAAGAGTACATAGGGTTGATGTAGCAGAGGGAACTAAGGTGGGGGCACGTTAGCCTGGTCCTCTGCTTCCTCCCCAAGATCTGTGATCTTTAGGAGCAAGTAGGATGAAGTACAAAGTGAGCAGAGTGCTCTCACTAGCTTACTATTAATAGTAGTGATTTTTTATTTATTTTTGGCCTGAACTGACTTGTAGTTTTGGTATTATGTAGACAGAACTTTAAGATCACCATTAAGATCACCTCAGAGAGACTGCTCAGCTAGAGGCAGAAAAGGCCATTCCAGTTCCTCTAATGGGCTGGTGCTAAAACATAAATGTCAATCTGGTTCCTGAGGACATGAACCAGAACTCAGTTAAGAGTAAATTATCTTCTCCCTTTCACTAAGCACTCAATAAACAACTCATTGTCTAGTGCAGGCATAGAAAATCCTATTAGGATCTGGAACATAGCCCAGTTTGCATCGCATGGGTTAGGTAGTGGGAAAACACGGCTTAAGGGATCAGGTAAAGGGAGCTGTGTTTCTGCTTCTTACCTCCTGGCTGACTGTGGGCAAGGAGTAGTGGGAGACTTAAAGACTTCTGGTCAGGAAGCTTGATTAGAAGCATAAATCAGCTTCCTGCTCTGTCATGGTACCCCTCTTAGAAACCAGCCAGGCCCCCACCATGGGCTTCAGTTCTGATTTAAGTCTTGCCTCTTTGTATTTAAGTCTCAGCTTCTCTGAGACTGGAACCTGGCTTACCTTTCACCCCATCTCTCCATTAGGCTCTGGTCCTATTGCTCTCAGAACTCCCAGAAGCTTCATTTTTCTTGCTCAGGCTTCTGACCATTGTCAATGACTAGGCATGCCGTTCCATGTGCCCAAGACCCAGGGAGTGCCCGGCTCCATCTCATCTTGCTGGGTCTCTGTTGAACTGCTCTCTTTCTCAGGCTGGCACTCCATCTGTGCATTTCCTTGGACACAGTCTTCTGTTTCTCAGAATGTCATTCCCGCATGCACATCTGGCTGGCTTCTCCTGACCCCATCTTAAAGGCATTGTGAGTTTCTGCCTTCCCCCACTCTGGCCCATACCATGGTTAGACTTAACAAGTGGCTTCCAACTCTTTCTTGAGCAGTGGAACCTACTTTACATGTGAACTGTTCAGTGGAACTCCATAACAGAAAATGGCAACAACAAAACAACAGCAACGACAACAACAACAACATCAAATAGCTTATTTAGACCATTGGAATCTTCCTGGAAAGAAGCACATCACTGTTTGCTGAACCTAGAAAGCACTATAGAACCCCAGGACTCTTCAAAATTTAGTTGGAAACTTAAATTGGGCAATTCAGTCTGTCCCTTTCTATTTTCTAGGCAGCTCAGACAATTAAGTGCCTTGCTAAGACCACACACCTTGACTAATAGAATCCAGTTTTTTTTTTTTTTTTTTTTTTGAGACGGAGTTTCACTCTTGTTACCCAGGCTGGAGTGCAATGGTGCGATCTCAGCTCACCGCAACCTCCGCCTCCCGGGTTCAGGCAGTTCTCCTGCCTCAGCCTCCTGAGTAGCTGGGATTACAGGCACGCACCACTGTGCCCAGCTAATTTTTTGTATTTTTAGTAGAGACGGGGTCTCACCATGTTGACCAGGATGGTCTCGATCTCTTGCCTTCATGATCCGCCCGCCTCGGCCTCCCAAAGTGCTGGGATTATAGGCGTGAGCCACCGTGCCCGGCCTAGAATCCAGTTTTTAGAATGTGCTACCCCCAACACAATGTGAGCTCCTTAAGAGGACAGAGATCTTCCGTGCATGTGTCACTCCTGTATCCTCACTGTGTAGCACAACAGCTGGCACATAGTAGGTACTTGAGCAACAGTGGTGAATGAATGAACAAGTCTTATGAGCCATGATCTGGGCACGTCAACAAATGTTTGTTGAGGATGTTTTATGTGCCAGGCTCCCTGTCCTTGGCTCTGGGAATGGAATAGAAAAAGCTGGTCAATGTGGTTTCTTCCAAACGGACCTGAAACAAATAATCACAAGTAGTTTATGAAATAATTGCAATGTGCCAAGCTCTGTAAAGAGGGAATATATGGGCACCTGAGAGGGCCTGGGACCTCATCTAGAGCATCTGAAAGGTTCTCTTGAGAGACTGATGTGACTGTTAAGTGAAGAGGGGTCAGGGTTTCTAAGGCACAACTGGACAGAGAAAAGGAGCTCCGCACGGAGCAAGAAGCCAGCTGTGAAGGGGCATAGGTGAGAAAGAGTGAGCTAGAAAGGGGGGGAGAGAGAAAGAGAGACACAGAGAGAGACAGAGAGAGCCACATGTTTGCAGAAGCCCTTAAAGATCCAGGTGGCTGGGTGGGAAGAACCAAGAGAGCAATGAGAGGAGGCTGTACACTGTAGAGGTGGGACTAGGCCAGAGGGCACAGGGCATTTGGGGTCTCAAAAGTGGCAGGAGATTCGTAAATCAAAACGTAGGCCTCCCAGTTGTCTTAGTAAATAAAGTCTTGTTGGAACCCCGTTTTGCTTGTCTATGGCAGGATTCTCACCACAACAACAGAGCTGAGTAGTTGCAACAGAGACTATCTGGCCCACAGTCCTAAAATATTTTCCACTTGGCCTTTCACAGAAAGTTTACTGACCCTTGGACTAAAGGAACCATGGAGAATCAAGAGGGCAGGAGCCAGGTGTGCCTCAGAGCTGCCTGCTAGAGTGAGGTGGGGAGTAGGATGGAGGTGGGTCCTGACCCCCAGACCCACCTATCCCCTTCTAATGCCTTGTCTGTCATCTAAGCTATGGGTGTGGCTGAGGCTTGGTGAGGAAAAGCTCTGACCTCAGCTGCTCAGCTGCAGGACTCCTGCCAGACTCTGTCACTGCTGCAGGGAGGGCTGTCTCTGCCTGGAGCCATGGGTTGGGCAGGAACAGGGCAAATTCTCAGCCTCCACCCGTCAGTTGTATGCACTGTTCCTTAAGCCCTCTGCACTTGCCAGCTTCTGTGCCTCTGTACAAGCTGTTCTCTCTGCCTGGGGTGGCTGTTTCTACCTATCGTTGCCTGTCAAAATCCTTTCCACCCTTCCAGGTGAAGTTTAAACGCCACTTTTTTTGGGGAGCCAGCCCTGATTATTGCCCCTTCCCCTGGGCCCCACCTCATCCTCATCCAGGAGGAATGCTCACTCCTCTTCTGGCCTCCCATAGCACTCCATTTTCCCTTCCTTTGTTGTATCAACAGGAGCAAATTACGGGTTCCTGGAGATGCGTTAATCCATTAATACATTCACTCCACAACTATTTATTAAGCACCTACTATGCACCAGAGGTTGTGGACAAAGTCTCTGCTTTCACAAGAATCAGAGACAAAAAACAACTACCAATAAGTAAGTAAATAAATGAAATATTTTCAGGCTGATAAGGGCTAAGCCAAAAAAAAATCTCATGTTTGAGAGTTTTGGGGTGGTGTATGGGTACACCAGGTTAGGCAGGTCAGTCAGGGACGGCCTCACTGAGGAGGTGAAATTTGAGCTGAGGTATGAATCATTTATGGAAAGCGCTGGAGGGAGGGCATTCCAGGTCGAGGGGAGAGCAGGTGCCAAGACCCTGAGGCAGGAAAAAGCTTGGTGTGTTTTAGAAACAGAAAAAAGTCCGGTGTGGTGGGGCTTCCGTGGAGGAGGAGAGGGAGGCTTCAGGGAGGCCAGTGGGGCAAGGTTGGGTCAGGCTTTGTGAGCTCTGGTGAGCAGCGTGGGGTTTCGTGTGTATAGGAAACCACTGGACAGCGTTAAGCAGGAGAGTGATGCCCTTTCTTTCAGCTAGGTGCTGAGAATGCAAGGAAGACTGGCGATGCTCCCTTTCCTCTAACGTGTATGCCCTGGTAGAGGTGCCTTCCCTTGATGAAAGTTATCCAAGTGCAAGGTCTGGTTTCTACTTTGCAGATGCAGATATTTGATGTGCCAGGTTTCTCTCACCCCCCGTTACTGAGAGTGTAGTTCACAGTCCTCTGTGGCATCACCTGGGAGCATGTGAGAAATGCAGACTCCGGGGGCTCACCTCAGACGCTCGTATGAGAATCTGCATTTATCAACAGCCCCGATTGATTTGTATTCACGTTAAACTGTCCTAGAAGTAATCAAGGTAGAGAGTGACAGACTCTCACTAACCAAATTGAGAGGACAATAATGAGTCAGATGCTAGCTCAGCAATTTATAATAAGGGCTAATAACCTTACACAAGAGCTTTTCAAAATTTTAAAGTGCATATATATCACCTTTGAATCATGTTAACATGCAGACTTTGGGTCAGTAGTTTGGAATGGGACCCCAAATTCTGCATGTGTAACAAGCTTCAAGGTGATGTTGATGCTGCTGGTCCCAAGACCCAAGCCTCATGTGACACTCATGCCATCAGTTCACTTGATTTTTATGATTATGCTGTTGTGACTTGCTTTGTCTCATTATGTGAACCAGGAAACTGAGCATTAGGAAGCTTATGTTTGAGCTGTGTGATGTTGGGCAGGAGGCTAGGCTCGGCTCATTCTGTTGTCTGTAAAATGGGGTTGGGGTACTTCTGCCTGCATTAGAGGATTGCTGGGGAAAGCAAATGAAGTAAAGCACATCCTGAGCTTGGCACAGCGCTTGGCACACAGCAGGGACTCAGTATTTGGTCATTTGTTTATTTTCTAGTACTTGAATCTAGGTCTGCAGCCTCCAAAGCTGGGGCTCTCTCTCCCAAGGTTAGTAGAAATTAGGGGTCAGCTCAGCTGGAGGATGAGGTTAGGAATGAAAATATTTAGCAATAATTGAATATGGGGCTGTTTGCTGGCAGTTTCCTTGGAAGTATGATGATTTCATGTCTCCAACTTCAAGGATATTTGTATTGGAGTTTTACCCATCAAAGCTTCTTCTTCCTCAGACTATGCTAGAGACACACAGGCACGTCTTTTGATCTCTTCTTTTTCCGCTCTAGACCACATGTTCACACAGCCTGTCCTGACAACAACCATGACCTCAGACCCATCAGAGTTCAATTGCAAAGACCACAGCACCTTGTGCTATTCCAGGCATTGCTTCTGGAGGAGATGCCCAGATTCCCAGTTGGCCTCAGGTGACACAATGATGACTGAGTTTACAAGCCTCTGTGGCCATCTCCATTTAAACAAAGAGACAGCATGTCGTGCCTCCATTCACTGTTGTCTCAGCTCCAGTTTTTGATACTGACATTCCTGAAAGTGCTTCAAATCCTGGAGATAGACTCAGTCTGTAGCTCCTTAACAGAAATAATCTGTACAGCACTTAATAATTTATTAAGCACTTAATTTTATTTCATGGCTTTCAAAAGGGCATAGAGCAGATATTATCCAAATTGTAAATTAGAAAATTAAAGAGATTAAGTAATGTTCTCAATCACTCATGCAGTAACTGCCTTCCAACTCTGAGTTAATTTAATTGACCTATATTTATTGAGCAGCCGGAATGAAGAGGCCCTGTGCTAGGCCCTGGGGACAGAATACTGAGGAAAAGCAGGCATGTTCTTGCCTTCATGGAGTGGGCATTCTAGTGGGGAAGACCTATGTTAAACAAATAGCCAGCCATATAAATACAACAGTGCCTCTGTGATAAGAGCCAAGGAAAAGAGGTGGTGTTGCTTTGAGAGCCTAATAGAAGGGGATTTGACATAGAAGAGAAGGCTTCCTTGGAGCTACTGAGCTGGGATTTGAAGGATGACCAGGGAGGGCCCTGACAAGGACTTTTGTTTTTACCCTGAGTGCTTTCCAGCCAATGGAGGGGCTGGAAGATAGACATTTAGCACAGAAACCCCCTTTAGCACTAATCTTAGTCTACGTTTTTAATCCTTGCCTTAGTCTCCTACTTCCCTGGGACATGCTTGAAGACAGGAATTAAATCTTAAGTGGAATGAGACCCAAAGAAATTAAATCTGAACTGAGAAACTCAGTCAAGGCTCTGACCATGCATGCCACCCTCAGTGAATGTCCAAAGAATGTAGGCAGCAGGGCATTGAAGGCAAAATGCCAACATTCCAAAGAGGCAGGATGGTGGATGATTTATATCATGAACACTCAGGTCAGTGCCTGAAAATAAGGACAGCAAGGAATCTAGAATGTTCCATCTTGGGCCCCCTTTCATGCAAAATCAGAAAGCCGTTTTGTTCTTCCTGAATTCCATATTACAGCAAGTTATCTAATCCCAAGGAATAGAAGCTGGTAGAGTATGAACTCTGGTGTCTGAATGGCTGGGTTCAAATCCCAGCTCTTCTACTTAGCAGATTCTAAGCAAATCACCACTTCTCTTTTCATCTTCATCTGCCAAGTGGGGAAGATGAGATCTCTTCTAAGTTGTTGTGAGGATTAAACAAGATAATGCCAGTGAAGTGCTTGACACAGGGTGAGTTTTAGTAAGTGGTCATGATAGTATTATTAGGGGTGCTGGCCTAGAGCCTGGGCAATTTCACAGCATGAGCCCCTAGTCCCGCACTTGTATGGGTGAAGACCCCCTGTGAAATATGTTTAGCTGCCTCCTTCAGGTTTAGTTGTTGTCACTGCCCTAATGGAAAAAAAAATAACTCCTGAGATTGACATCCATAGACCATCACCATGGGGGCCCTGCCTGATTTTTCAGCCTCCTTTGAGATCACTTGCATGCCCTGCAGTACCTGCTGCTATTCCCCTAAAGCATCATACCCTTCAATGGGAGATGCTCACCTGTATAACTGCTCACCTGGTTACCTCCTAAAGTCACATCCTTATGAATCCTTTCCCAGTTTCCTGATGGAAAGAATTCATTCATTCAATCATCAAGTATTTGCTGTTGGCACATCTAATGTGCACCAAGCCTATTTGAGGTATCAAGGACATAGTGATAAACACAGGTTCAAAATTCCTGCCCCTGTGGAGACTCCATTTTGTTTTGGAGAATAAGGCAATATGCAATATGCAAAACACAAATTAGTAAACAAGGTAGTGTCAGACACTGGAAGAATGCTTTCAGGGAGAAAACAAAGATTACAGGATAGAGACTGCTGGGGTGCATGTGGAGAAGCTATAGGGTATAAGAGGTTTGGGGAAGACCTGTGTGAGGAGAATGCATAAACTGAGACTGACTGATGAGAAAGAGTTGGCCAAGTGAAGTGATGAAAAAAATTGTTCCAAGCAGAGGGAAGAGCAGAGCAACCAGAAGCAGAATAAAGGGCAGTGGGACCAAGCAGAGTGAGGACAGTGAGGATGCTGTGAGTGCAGCTGGAGAGGTAGGCATGGGCCAGGTCACACTTTACTCTGAGACTCCTCCCGTGCTTCGAGATAACTCTGTTGCAGTCTTTTCCACACTGGCATATGATGGGGGCATCAGGGACCAGGGATATTTTTTTGTCTGTACCCCAAGCACAGTGCCTGGTTCATAGGACTCACTATATGTTGATTGAATAAGAACCAATTTGAGACAGGGCTGGAAAGTCTGGAATGTATTTTGGTTGATGCAGCGTGTCTAAGGCAGTCTTTGCTGAATCAGCACCCTTGATACATTTCTTTCCAAGTAATTTTGGTAGTAACTGGGCATATGACCAAAATTTGAAAACAGTGCCAAATTACAGATTTGGAAGACTTGCCTCTGATTAAGATAAGCATAAATCATCATTTCTTCTGGAAGGAGGCAGAGCCAGACAGGAGGTGTTCTGGAAACAAACATGAGCTGTTGATCAAATGCTAATCAATTTCATAATTAAAATTGGAGCTGAGTATAGTGACATAAAAGGAAAGACAGAAATGTGACCTCTCCAGAACTAGAATAGACTGGGACAATAAACACTGGCAAAAGAGGACCCTGGGAGAGGGAATCTGATGGCTGAGTGTGATAATTGGAAAACAGACCCAACCAGGATGAGACAGCGGCCAGGAGCGAGGGGCTGAGTCACCACCGAGGAAATATCGAGCCACACGCAGCTTTTCCTAACTGCCTAGCGAAAACCGTTTGCTCAAATCCTGTTCTATTTCAGGAAGCGTCAACTGCATCATAGGAAGTTCTGCTCTTTCCACATTAGGAACAAGAGTCACTTCTCTTTGCTTTTGGGTGTTCACAGGGTGCCAGCTCTGGAGGGCACAGGGTTATTCTGCCACTCAAATAAGGTAGATCAGTACAGTTTAAACTGGGCAGTTAAGCCGGTTGCCTTCTCTCAGAGAAAAGCTGACCTTGAGTTACCGCCGTAAAGCATGGGTTTCAGTCCCTCTGAGCAGCCCTAAAGTGTTCCTCTGTCAGCTCCAAAGGAAAGAGGAAAAAGGTGGCCAGATTTCATTCACTGTCATCTTCTCCTCTTTCTCCCTTCTGGCCTGGGAGAGGAACATGAAAATGCTGGTCTCACCTTCCCAGAGAGGAAATCATGCGCAAAGACTCCAGAATGTGCCTCCTTTGCAGGCTGAGCCTTCTGTGTGTTCTCATAGCCAATTATTTCCTGGGGACATTGCTGAAAGCTGCCTTCTGAGGGGGATCGGGGAAGGCAAATTGCAGGTGACCTTGTTTATCTCCAGGCCTGATATAAAGAGTTACAGTGGATATGTGGTGAGGTTCACCAAGTATCGGATGCACACACTGAGGATTTTATAGGACAAAGAGTTCTTGTTGGGTGGGGCTGGGGATTTTGTTCTTCCTCAATTCCATATTACAGCAGGCTATCTAAGGATTATATTTAAATTTTGGAGTGTTTGAAAGTTTCCACAAAACTTTCTAGGTTTTATTTGAAATCTCAGCATAACTTGGTTCAGTAGCTGCCTGTCTCTGGGTTTTAGGGATGGATTAGGTGATGATTTCCTAAATGCCATGACTATTTAATACAACATTAAAAACAATTAAATCATAGAAAGTTGTGCCTGATGGAATTCTCCTTTATCTTCTTGATAAAGGAAAGAAGAAAGTCCCAGTATAGAGCTAAAATATCTTCAACACCCTTTTAACACTTCCTGAGCTTACATTTTTACAAAATGAGACAGGCTTCAGACTCAGTCTTCCTTGGATGGCAAATGTCTTTCTAGATGATAATTTAATCATACCATTTTGTCTTTGTTTTATTTATTTCTCTGGTTACCTTTTATTTTAGACAAATGATTCTAGTTTTCCATTTACAGCAGTGATACAGGATTTTCTCTTAAAATAGACGCGTTTCTGTAGATGAGAACAGTTGAAGACGTATATGAAAGTGTTATTGGCATATGACAAAAACTGTGGGGTTGGTACCTGAATGGCTGGACTTTGGGAAACCCTCATCTAGGTGACCTTGAAATGTTTTCCTGGCCTGTAAATATGAATGGCCCAGTTTCAGCACAGAGCACACATTGCTGGCCTCCACACTGTCTTAAATGTAAGCTTTGTGTGGACAGCGATTGTATGTGGCTTTTTGGCCCCTGTATCCCAAATGTCCAATTCAATGGATGGCATGTGGCTGGACTTCAACAAATGATTCTGAAGGAATAAATGTCCGACTCAGGTGAAAATGAGATATGTCATCCCTTTTATGTTTGGGAGCAAAGGAGAAGAAAACCCCTGCATTTCAGATCCTGTTGGGCCTAAAACAAGAGTGTGGTCTCAGTAGGTACAGGTAGGCATGAGCGTGCATACACACACACACATAGCAGAGGAGTTGGGGCAGTCCTTATTCTACCATTCACTGCTATGTGACTCTGGCAAGGGCCTTAACCTCTCTGAGCTTCAGTTTCTTCATCTGTTAGAACACACACACATACATGCATACATTCACACACACGCACACATATGCGCATACACACACACACACACACTTTGTGTTTTAAATGTTTACCCAAGTTGAATTTTTGTGTTATCATTTAAATTTACAGAGCATATCTAATACTGTTTTATTTAAAAAAATAATTTAGCCTTTGACATCTTAGATTCCCTCTGAAAAAAGGCAATGTTTAATAACAAATGAGTGAGTATATAAATTGATATATTTCTCTTTTATTTTCATTTTCAGTTTTCCTTGTTTTCAAATCTCATTGGCTCTAAGCTTGGAGTATTTTTAAAATGACTGGCTGTTTTGTTCAAATGATGTTTTAAACAAGCTTTGGCGCGAGCCGCAGACCTATTGTGATTGCTGGGTTGAAATTTGGGTGTGCCACCAAACTGCCTTGGCTAAATGACAGTTTAAACACAGCCAAACAGCTGGTCCTGCCGGGAGACTCATCGGTGGGAAGATTCCACAGAAACAACGCCCTGGCTCAAACATTCCTGCCCCTGCAGGGGGATCTGAGGGACCAGGCTGTCTCCTGGGGTCCAAGGGAGATTGCCAGACTCAGGGGGAGCCATCACTGACCCTCATTCAAGTGAACCTGAGTTCTCTTTCCTTCTTCCCCTGGGGCCCTAGGAGGCTCTGACTTCCAGCAGTAGTTGGAAGCTGCTGCTTCTAAAACTGGAGTTGGTGGAACACAGACAGAAACTGGACTTTCTCGTCAGCCTTACTTTATATTTCAGGGGAAGGCTTGTCCTTGGATGGGGGCAGGAGAAGGAGTTTGAGACCATCTTTCAGACTGAGACCATCTCTCAGTCACCCCTGCTTCCTCGCTCCAACTCCAGCCATTTGGTTGAATTTATTAGCCTTTTCTGAGGGCAAAGGACAAAGTAAACAAAAAGGAAAGCAGAATTCTGTGCAGTGCAATGAAAAAATTTCCAGTGATTCAAACAGAGTGAATAGTTATTACAGAAAGAGGAAAGTGACAGGGCCATTGTGATGATGAATCAAGACAATATGAGTAAAGCATTAGAAGCTGTGTCCCACCTGTAGGAGACACTCCATGAACAATAAAAGCTATTGTTATTTAGCCGATCACATGGTAACTTATAGGGTCCAGCCCTACAGGGTTCTGTGAGCCCCTCCTGGCTGGTGTGGAGATGAGAAATTGTAGAAATAAAAGACAAAAGACGCAGAGATAGAGAAAAGTTTGGGCCCAGGGGTCCACTGCTACCCAAATAGCGGAGACCAGCAGTGGCCCTGAATGCTGGGAAGCTCTCACTTTTATTGAGTTGCAAATCTGGGGGCAGGGTAGGTAGGGCGTGGCCTTGGTGGTGGTGACTAGGGGCAGGGCAGATAGGGTGTGGCAGTGATAGGGTCAAGTACATCGCATGTTATTCAGGTAGGGGCTCAGGTATTTCTGGCACCGGAAATGAGGTAAGGAGCATAATGCATCAGCACCTTTTCCATACTTATCAAGAAAGAACTAAAACATTAAGATTTATATTACTATTACTGATTATCTTTTCTAAGACAAAAGGAACTAGGTGCAGAAGCAGAACATGGGAGTAGACATGGAACGTGACCACTAAAGCACAGCATCACATAGAGACAGTTAAGCCCCCGGATGCCTGTGGGGTTCCCTGACAGCTGTCAGGCCTTACCACAAGAGCTTGGAGAAGCGGAGTTTTCTCCTAACTTCCTCAGGAAAGAGATGTCTCGGCCATTTTGGACATCTCCTTCCCTAGCTGGCTAAATAGCGGGCGCTTTCACAGCTCTGGCGCTGCCGCACAGCCAAGGCGTCCTCCAGCAGCCCTTATGTGGGCATGACAGAGGGCTTAAAGCATCTTGCCTTAGTGTCATTCATTTCACAATGTCATCCCAGGTTCACACTTCCGACCTGATAGGCATTAGTAAAAGAATTAAGATCACCTATGAATAACTAAGATCACATATGAATAACTAATTACTACGTTTATATTTCTAATTACTTTCTTCATTATTGATATGGAAATAGGCTGAGGTCTTTTGCTCCTGCCTCAGCGCTTATGGGATTTCCCCCCTACAGTAACTGGCTTCTAGTAAGTCTTAGTGTAGGTTTGTTGAAGAGCTAATGATGGGATTGGCTGCCTCTGGGGGAGGAAGCTAGCGGTGTCCAAGCTGAAGATGAGCATTGTTGAATTATGATATCGATACTCTCATCTAACACCAGAATAGAGATGGAAATAAGCTCAGAGACAATGCTGTAACTCTGCCCCCATCAGCCCAGCTGGTCCTTTAGGGCAGGGTGGCATTGACTGGCCAGACAACAGTCAGACTTTCCATTGGCCCTCCCCTTTCTGCATAATTGATTTTGAAGTTAGAATATGCCTCAGGCTAAGCAAACATGCCTTCAGATCCCAGATATTTGCAGCAGCCCTTTAATAGGGCCATAGTTGGAAATGGTGAAGCAAGAGACTGTCCCCCTATTTAGCATGCATTTTTTGAGTTTTTGAGGTTTGGCATGAGCATCCAAGGAGACTCCTCCTGACCTAGTGGAATATTAAGACAAAATATAAGGTCTCTGAGGCTGTGTTGCCTTTATTTTCTCTCCTGACCTAAGAGTGTGTGTGAAGCTAAACTGCCAGAACCCAATACTTTACTCAGTCTAATGAACCTGGAGGGGGATAACACTTAGGATATTGGAATAGGGAAGTGAGTACATTCACTTGAATCCTGAATCCTGAACCCATGTGTGAGAGCAGATGAAATGCTCAGGATGGATTGATTACAGCCCTCGTTCCTGGGCCAGTTTGCCTGGCAACTTCCAGTGCCTGCTTCGAGTTTGTTTTACACCTTCTCTTCCTTCTTTCGAGTTGTCCCATGCCCTCTAGTAAATTTCCCTTTAGGTAGAGACCTTGAGTGGTCTCAAGTTCAGGTCTACCTGACTCAAAGTCTGTGAACTTAACCGTTATGCAATATTGGAGCCTCTCTGCTTTCTCCCGGGCCCGATGTTCGAAGACGCTCTGATTCTGAGAGTCCAAGAATGCACAGTTCTAAAACAATATGATTAATTACTTTTCTATTATTTTAGAGCTGGTCAGTGTTCACAGCTGCAAATCTCCTTCCCGAATGAGCTGTCACCGCCTGAGCTGTCAGCTGAGGGTATGTGAGAGCTTTTAGACTTTGAGCTCAGCTGACAGAACACAGCTCTCCCTGCAGGCTCCCTATTGTTTGGCCACTGCTAGCCTAGTCTGCTCACTTGTCCATAAGACTCTTTGGCGTCTACCATCCCTTAAGAGATATCTACAAACCACATGGGAGAAAGATGAATTTGAACAAGGAAGTGAAGGAAACAGGAGCTTGGACATAGGAGATTTTGCCCTGTTGACAATCCTCTGGAGGTGGCCCCAAGATCTATGCAGTAAGCAAGTGATGAGCAGGGCGTCATGACACCTCTGAGAAATACTTCACTGTCTAAATTCAGAATGAAAGATTAGAAATTACCTCCCATATCACCGCTGGGAAAAAGGAAACACACATTTGTACTTAAGCATATAAAAAGTAATACTTCCTTGATGTTATTCTTGTATTCGACAAAGTAGATAATTTAAATTGTGGGAACAGACGTACCTAATGTGAGACTCAATAAGCCACTTTTTATCATAAACAAAAATGTAGCACAATACTTTCCAAATTGCCCTCTGACCAAAATATTGCTCACCTCCAGCTGTCCTGTGGGCTTCTTCAGTAAGGGAGCTCACGTTGCGCCATCTGCACCTGGTCACAGTGGCGAACCTAGAAGTTTTAACTTTTTTAGTGATGGAATAATGTTTTCAAACATAGTTTCATGGAGGACTCTGGTGTACAAAACAGATCCGATGGAGCTGCTCTGTTGAAGTCACCTCTGATCTTCAGCATCCCCCTTAGCCCTCCTACCGGGGTCCCTGAAAAATCTGAAAAATTGCAAGATTTGAGGAGCCGTTAGAAAACTACTGGCTCAGCACTTCATTTGAACAGAATTGGATTAAGTGGGTCTGGGATGAACATCACTTGTGGATGGAAGTTTTCACTGGTTTTTTTCTCTCATCCCTCCCTTTCCCCCACCCCTAAATATAGCTGAGGGCAGTAAAAGAGTGGTTTTTAGTGATCTTCAGAGATGAGGTGAGAGGGAATCTGTGTTACCCAAATGGGTGGCACCTACATAGATGTCTTTACTCGCAAGTTACATATGTGGTTGTAGAGTCCCTGGTAAGATGAGGAGATATCAAGCTAGCTCCTTGAAAAACAGGAAGCCTTGTGCAGGTGTTCCCAGTGGAGCTGAAGGTCTGAAGGTGGAGCATGTCCAGAGTCATCAGAAAAGGCAGGTCAGTGCAACCTTTGAAGTGGAGGATCTAGGCAAATAGGGCAGAAGGCAGGAAGGTGCAGAGCTGAACCAAGTGGGAGAGAAGCTCAAGGCAAGTACTGAGGATGCTGTAGATTTATAAGAACTGGAGGGAGGGGCAAAGAAGTCAGTGAACAGGTGAGAACACAGGCTAAAAGAGAGCAGCCAAGGACAGAATGTCACAAGCTGAGCTGTCTGCGGCCCAGGCCTTTCAGTGGCGCCTGGCTTCCTCAGAGCAGTGTTGGAAACAGCTTAAGGGCCTTTGTACCAGGAGGAAATCTGGCTGGGAGTCCTTTTGCTTTGTGTCTGTCCTGTTTGTCATGCTTCTGGGGTTTTTGGATCTCTCTAAAGAATATACTCATTATTGGAGGATTTGAGTTCGTGTTTGGGGGTGGGGAAGCCAGAAACCAATCCAGCTGATGTCTGTGTGGTTTCATGGCTTAAGTCCCTTTCATATGATCTCATCGGTCCTCTGAAGCATGTCAGGAGGGTCCATACGATGAATATTACATAGGATCTGATGTCAGAGGGCACTGATTATGCCGACACTGCTTATAGAAAGCAGAGGACTAATGAGGCAGGGAGAGAATGATGATTCAGACTTGGAGTGGCTGCGCACGTGCAGCTCATTGCAGTGGTGCATGTGAATGGCCTCCCACATATGCCTGGCCACTGGGCAGAACGGCAGCAGTTATGCATTCCATTAGCAATAGGTCAGACTGGCGTTCGGCTAAGTTTCCTGGATCATGCCACTCAAATATGTCATGTGTTCTCGGTTGTCATAGAACATTGCTCAGGAAGGGTGATCTAGGCCAGAGGCCACACAATGGCTGCCCCCAAACTGTGCTACCCCCGAGATGTTTTCTTTTTCAGTTAGCTCTGCATCAGGTTTAAAGTTTTGAATTGGTTGCCAATATTTAAAAATGAGAAGATGCTCTCAATATTTGCATTTCTGGTTTACTTAAAATACTGGAGGGTCTGATTACATTGGTTTTTGCAACTGCCTCCTTTCCATGAGTCATATGTTCTCCGCATGCCACAGTCCCCAGCCAGCCTGCTTTACTTCTTTACCTCTCTAGCTCCATGAGCTGTAGAGTTTGAGTCCTTTGGCTTAGGTTGTTGTCTTACGTAACTTGCCATGTAGACCTGAGTTGGCAAACTGCTGTCTGTGTACCGTATATGGCTCTTCACCTGTTTCTATAAATAAAGTTTTATTGGAATGCAGCCACACTCATTTGTTGACACACTGTCATTGTTTACACTACCCAGAGTAGAGTAGTTGTGGCAGGGACCATATTGCCTGAAAATTCTAAAATATTTATTATGTGACCGTTTAGAGAAATGTTTGCTGAGCTCAGTTCTGGACTATGGCCAGAGGGCTGATTTTTCACTACAGAATGGCCCACAGGGTGTTTTCTAAATAAAAGTTTTCTGCTTTCAGAGGAATCCTATCACTGTTCTTAAACTAATTTCATTACTTTCTTTCCAGGCTTTATTTATAATCCACCAAAATGAGAGGGGAAGTTGGTGATCTATTGTTTTCCAGGCCTGGGTTATTATGCGGCCATACAACATCAGTTTTAGTGTCAGGGCCATGAGGCAGTTGGTTTCCTTTTATTTTTCCCTTGCCTGCCATATCCATGGGGAAAGAACAGGGCAATCCATGGGGAAAGAAAGGAATTACAACAATAATTCAACCTAGAATCATTGGCATCCTGCGTTTCTATTTTTTTTTTCTTTTTAAAGATGGAGTCTCACTCTGTCACCAGGCTGGAGTGCAATGGTGCGATCTCGGCTCATTGCAATCTCCGCCTCCTGGGTTCAAGCAATTCTCCTGCCTCAGCCTCCCAAGTAACTGGGATTACGCCACTATGCCCAGCTAATTTTTTTGTATTTTAGCAGAGACGGGGTGTCCTGCATTTCTACAGACTCTACCTCTAACCTACAGGAAGAAGCATTGCTAATGATATGATTATTTCTGAGAACAATATCTTACGTAGGTGCAGTGGAAGTAGTTAACTCTCTTGCAGTGTTTCTGCACTTTATCCCACATTTCCTTCTCAAGACTATCTTGCAAAGCATGCCAACTGCCTACTCAACTACTCATCTTTCTCCAATCTTCTTTGCTGTGGAGTCCAGCTCTACATCATGACAGAAATGCCGGAATATTGCTCAGCTAGCCTTCTACAGGGGCTGGAGGCGCTAATGTTCTGGCTAATGACAGAATGAGGAAGTCTTCAGCGAGGCTTCTAGGAAATAGTTTCTCTTTCATAAGACAGTGATAGGTGCAAGAGAGACTCCCTATCCCTTACTTTCTGTTTCTAGGTGTTGCTTTGTGACATTTGGATGTGATACTTGGCTTTGTGGTGGTGGGATGTGGTATTTGGAGCTGTGGCAGCCATTTTAGGACAGAATGGAAGATGATTTGTGGAAGACAGTCAAAGGAAGGATGAGGAATGAGAAGATACTCAGTTCCTGGGACATCCCTGAGCCTGGAACCATCTCCATTTGGACAATTCTCATTATACTAATGAGAACTAATACTAATAAAAGCTTTCTGTTGAAACCATGTTGGATCAGATATTCTGCTACTTTGCAGCCAAAAGCATCTTCATTCAAAGAGCTGAGTACTACTACCTCTAGTTTATATAATTTTTAAACATTTAGCAAAAATGCATATAGTTCTTACTATGTGTTAGGTACTGTTCTGAGGGCATTCTGTGTATTAACTCATTTAGTTCTTGTAAATATAATATGAGACAGGTATTATTATGCCCGTTTTGCAGAAGAGGGAGCTAACACTCAGCATACTAAATACTATATGAAGTCACACAGCTGGTAAGAGGCAAAGCTACGGTTTTATCCTGGGGAGTCTGGCTTCAGAGGCCATGGGCTTAATTGCTATCCTCTAGTAGACAGGAAATGGTTTACCTCAGGTCACATGACCCAGGTATTCTTCTAGCACCTGGTGCCACTCTTCACCTGGAGTAGACACTGGAACTGTCTCTAGACGCACCCATCCACCTCCTCAGCAGACAGTGCGCTCTCCACAGCTGTCTTTCTTTATCACCCTTAAGCTCATTATAGTCCTGGATCTTAGTAGGTGCTAAAGCCAAGGACTAGATTTGAAGCCACTTTTCTGCCCACCTGCTGCTCTTTCTTACTCCCTCCTAGCTGCAGGCATCAAACTGTTGCTGGCCAGATTAGCACAGGAGGAGGATACAGGAGGGCAGCTCCCCTGTGCTCCGTGTCCCACCAAAGGGATATTGTGTGGTGGTCGTGTGCACTGGGTTTGGAGTCAGAAAAAGTTAAGTTCTGCAACTTCTAGCTGTGTTAACATGGGAAAATTCCTTCTCCTCTCTGAACCTCAGTGTCCTCTTCTGTACAACGGGATAACAGTGACCTAACCAATAATGTTGTTTGACTATTAGATGAGGAATGCCATATAAAATGTTTAACAAAGTACCTGACACCCAGAAATCAGCCGGTAAGTGAAACATATTGTTATGAGGGATATTACTTTTTAAATTCTCATGATCACAATGTTTGAAGTAGTTTGTGAGCTAAAATATCTAGAGACCACCTGCTCTGTGTGAAGTAGAGGAAATCTTGGGGCATCTAGGAGGGAGGGAGAGGTGCTGATAGCCCAGCTGTGAGATCTCATTGGCTGTAAAGGGAGTGTGTTGCCTGAGACAATCCCCAAGTGCCTTTCCCAGCTGGAACAGACCACACTGTGACATGCACCAAACAGATGGCCTGCATTCCCTCTAGGAGGCTACATGGCCCAGGTGCAGCTACCATCATTGAGGGGCCTGATTCAGTTGTTTCTCCAAAACTGGGCAAAGTTGTCAGTGAGTTTCTATCCCATTGGTACACACACAATGCATGACCAGCATGACTGGTGCCTGGTGCCTGGCAGGAGGTGAATGGTTAATAACCCTGAGATGGATGAATGAATGAACTCCAGCATGTGAGGGAGTTGTGTCTATGACTCCTGAAGGTTGAGCAGGTTTGGTTTCTTTTAGTATAAATATTTAGAACATGACCATGATTACAGTTTTTGGCAAGAGTGAATCACTTACTCATGGTCATGGCCTTGAACCTAACCAAACCGCGAGCCAGCACCAGAATAAACTGCACAGAACCGCTGGCCTCAGCCAAAAGGAAATTGACTTTTTATTGACCCATAAGACAGGTCGGTTTTTTTTTTTTTTAATTTTACAAACAATACAATGTCTAGTAAATCTGACCAAAGCAGATATTTCTATTTATTTATTTTTCTAAAACCTTGACTGGAACAAAATTAGACCCCACATAATCCTTATTTATAATATTACTCAATATGTGCAAATAGTAACGCTGTTAACTAACATTCGTAGGGCAATGCTATGCGCATTATCTCATGTATTCCTCAAACACACCTACGAAGCATGTGCTATTTTAATTCCCATTTTACAAGTGAGGAAAATTTGACAGCTAAGTAACTTTTGCCAAGGTCACGTGGCCATTAGAAGGCAAAATGAGCATTTGAATCATTTGAATATAGGTTTACTTGATTCCCAAGCCAGTGCTATCAGCTCTCTGGCTGTCCTGTGTCCTCAGCATCAGTGACAGCTGCAGTTAATTGAGCATACATTATGAGGCAGTCACAGGGCTGAGGATTCTTCACACATGAGCTCGGTCAATTCCTCCACAGTACTATCAGAAGTGCACTATCGTTAGCTCCAATTTAGAGATGAGGAAACAGGGCTTTCACGAGATTATGTAACCTGCCTGCCATCTGTGGATGGCGGCGCTAAGCTCTTCTTGCAGATTGACAGAGCTCAGCAAGTTCTGGGCAATAAAGAGTGGGGGACTTTTCCAGTGTCACACAGTGAATCAGTGGGTGAGCTGGAACAGAACTTCATTGAAGACTTTTCATTCACTGCTAGGAGAGTGTTGTAGTTAACAGTGGGAGGGGGACCTGCCATAAGGTCAATCTGCTGTGTCACTTGCCCCAGTGAGAGGAAGGAGTTTAGCGGATTAGAGCATATACTTTGGATCGTACAGACCTGTGCTCAGGTGACCATGGGAAAGAGCCTTCCTCTCCCTGAGTCTCGGTCTCTTCTTCTGCAGAATGGAATAACCGTAAGCCTGCCTCTTGGGTTTGCTGACGAAGTAAATAAGAGAACACACATTAAATGTCTGGCACAATGACTGAGACGCAGTTAACATGGAACAGCTGTTGTTAATTAAAATGATCTATGATCCAAAAGAGGCTTGGAAACACTGCACCATATGGAGAAGGCTTGAAATTCACTTTGCAATGACTGACTTGTGACAGGAAGGAGGCATAAAGGCTGAAGAGTGTCTATAAGAGGTACACATGCACTTGGGACACACAAACATATGCACACATGTACTTGTGGCATATGTACACTCATAGACACGTGCACACGTGTACACACAATATACTTGTACACACATGCTCTCATACATGCACCTGCATGTGCTCTCACGTGGGCACACACATACATGCACAATATACTCATGGCATTTGTGTTTTCATACACGCATCTGCAACTTGCACACACATGCACTTGTAGCATACACATGTACACACAATATACTTATGGCATACATCTGCTCTTACACATGCACACATATGCATCACACACAATACACTTGTAGCATACACATGCGCACATGCATATGCACACACATACACGTGCACACACCTGCATGCACTCACACATGCCTGTGCACACACACATTGTATTTGCACACACTCCCTCCCTTCCTTCGCCTGGTGAACACCTACACATCCTTTAGCTATCAGCCCAAAAGTCACAGCTTTAAGGCAGCCACTTTGACCCAGGCCAGGACACTCAGGCGGAGCTATCTTGGAACCTAGCACCTCCACCTCTCATCCAAACTGTCCTCTCTCAGCCCACGGCCACTTCAGTCTCAGGCTCTGTTGCCATCACTCTAGAGGGTCAGGGTCCTCAGGGACCCTCCTCAGCTTGCATCTCATTGCATGTCATTGAACAATTGCAGTAAGTTGCTTAATTCTGCAATTCCTGCTAGAATGCCAGTTCTGTGAAAGGCAGGGATAAAGCTGATTCTTCTCCATGGATCAGAATCACTTGACACAGACTGGCACATAGTATGTCTTCAATACCTAGATGCCATTGACTGAACGGAACCACCAAGATCTCTTTTACATGCAAGCTGGAGAATAAGCTTAGTCATATTGGGGTTACCCTGCACAAGATATCTCGTATGGGGTTTTTAGCCATGGGGTCTCTAATGATTTGTAGGCTTACCCAGAGGAAGCCAAGCCTCAGAATGCTGTAGAAATGGGGGAATAAAAGCTAATTTTCAAATGCATTCCTAGTCACCAGGAAAACAAATTTTTGGGGAAAAAATGTCTATCAAGTCTGAAATGTAGACAGCTCCCTAGTGCTTCTGACTGCACTTTCTTCTGGAGGTTAGGGAACACCAGCAGCTGCCATGAGAAAGACTGACTAGTCACCATCTGGGCTGGGGCACACTATTTTTTTTTTTTTTTTTTTTTTTTTATCTTACAGCAGTAGGCAGGCCCCTGTTAGACATAAAGAGGGCAGAGGCTTGTTGGCCTCATGTATGTCTTCTTTTGTAAAGTATCTGATTACTGTAGCCTTGTAGTATAGTTCGATGTCCGGTAGTGTGATGCCTCCCACTTTGTTCTTTTTGCTTAGAATTGACTTGGCTATGCGGGCTCTCTTTTGGTTCTATATGAAGTTTAAGGTGGTTTTTTCCAGTTCTGTGAAGAAGGTCATTGGTAGCTTGATGGGGATAGCATTGAATCTGTAAATTACTTTAGGCAGTATGGCCATTTTCACAATATTGATTCTTCCTAACCATGAACATGGAATGTTTCTCCATCTGTTTGTGTCCTCTCTTATTTCATTGAGCAGTGGTTTGTAGTTCTCCTTGAAGAGGTCCTTTATGTTCCTTGTTAGTTGTATTCCTAGGTATTTTATTCTCTTTGTAGCAATTGTGAATGGCATTAGAGAAATGCAAATCAAAACGACATTGAGATACCATCTTATGCCAGTTAGAACGGCGATCATTAAAAAATCTGGAGACAACAGATGCTGGAGAGGATGTGGAGAAATAGGAACACTTTTACACTGTTGGTGGGAGTGTAAATTAGTTCAACCATTGTGGAAGACAGTGTGGTGATTCCTCAAGGACCTAGAAATACAAATTCCATTTGACCCAGCAATCCCATTACTAGGTATATACCCAAAGGATTATAAATCGTTCTACTATAAGGACACCTGCACACGAATGCTCATTGCAGCACAGTTTACAATAGCAAAGACCTGGAACCAACCCAAATGCCCATTGATGATAGACTGGACAGGGAAAATGTGGCACATATACACCATGGAATAATATGCAGCCATCAAAAATGATGAGTTCGTGTCCTTTGGAGGGACATGGATGAACCTGGAAACCATCATTCTCAGCAAACTGACGCAAGAACACAAAATCAAACATCACATGTTCTCACTCATAGACGGGTGTTGAACAATGGGAACACATGGATACAGGGAGGGGAGCACTACACACTGGGGTCTGTTGGGGGGGAGTGGGGGGGACAGCGGGGGGTGGGGAGCTGGGGAGAGATAGCATGGGGAGAAATGCCAGATATAGGTGAAGGGGAGGAAGGCAGCAAATCACACTGCCACATATGCACCTATGCAACAATCTTGCATGTTCTTCACATGTACCCCAAAACCTAAAATGCAATACAAAAAAATAAAAAATAAAAAAAATAAGAAAAAAGGGGGCAGAGGCTGATGGGCAGATGGAGATGAGAAACATAATGCATGGTGGTAAAAAAGCAGGTGGCTCAGCTTAGATCATTTATTTTAATTCATTTATTTATTTAAAAAATAGTTCTGGGCACTTTCTAAGTGCCAGGGACCGTGTTAGCTGCTGAGGATATAGGAGAAAATGAGATAGACATAGTTCTTGACCTGGGAGTGCTCAAGTCTAGCTGGGGAGGTAGACAAGGAAATAGACAACCAATATGCAGTGTGATCAGTGCTCCAAGGGGATTCAGAAGAGGAGCTCCAGGGAGAGTGGTGCTGTTCCTGGAAGAAGGGATGTCTAAGCCAAGATCTGGAGGATGAGCCAGGCTAGGAGATGGGGAAATGTGGTCTGAGGGAGGAGAAGAGTCCATGAGCAGACCTCAAAGGGAGAGACATGAGTTCACAGTGGCGGCAGCGGGTTGTGGGTGGCGGCAGGGAGGGCAGGGTCCCGTGATGCACAGCTCATCCCTGAGGACTGCCCTTGAGGGTGATGGCAACAGAGCCTGGGACTGAAGTGTCCACGGGCTAAGAGAGGACAGTTTGGATTAGAGGTGGACGTGCTCATGGGATGCTTTGCATGAGCCTGCGGGAGCCTGGTGGGAGTGTCTCTGGAAAGCACTGAGGTGGACCCAGCTGCTGCAGGCCTGGGACTGGGGCTGTGGGTGAAGGAGATTTGCTCTTTACTGCTTTCTCCCCTGTCAAATGGACAAGGAGGCCTAGATGACTGTTGAGTCCCTCCCAGTCTGCTGTCTGAGCCCTCGTCAGGCTCTGGGAACTGAGTGCTTCCCTCCCTCCCATAAACCATGCTGTGCCTCTGCCTCCCTGGCCCAGCTCTTTCCATCCTGCAGTATCCACCCTGGCTGCCCCAGGCCTCCTTTTCTCTATCACTACCCAGAAACTGCATCGTTATGACCAACTCATGTCACATCTCCGGGCCTCAGTTTCCACATGGGAATAATAACACCACCTACTTCTACAGCCTTGTCTTCTGCTCATTACCCAGGCAACCCTGGCCTGCTCTCACTACCTCAAGCTCACAGGGTTCTTTCTTGCCTAGAGTTATTTGCCTTTTCTTTCCTTCCCATCCCCCTTCCTACTTTTTCCTTGCTAATTATTCCTCATCTTTCAAACGCAACCTGAAATGTTGTTTCTCCAGAGAAGCCTTCCTGAAGACAGCTTCATGGATGTATTTTGCATGAATGTTCTGCATATTTCCTTCCTAATTTTCATCACAGTGGTGCCCACCTCACTTTTGCATAACTTCTGAATGTCCCATTCCCTCCCTAGGATATAAGCACCTTGGGCAGGGGCGATGTCTGACATGGTCATCGCTATCTCCTTTCATTTTGCTTTGTCCCCGGTATAGATTAGGCACTGGGCCATGAGTTACTGAATTAATAAACGATGATCTCAATGGGTTTAATATTCTCCACAAGCCAGACCTCTAAACTAACTTAAGCTCAGTTTAATAACACTTAGTTATTAACTCAGCTAAATAACTTATTGCAGCTCAATTTGATAAGCAAAGACCATCACGAAATTATAGTCTAACATGGGCTTGGCCACTAGAGAGAGCTGTGAAGCCATAAAGCCGGGTGGCCTCTAGGACCCCAACCCCCGCAGAGAGGTTGTAAGTCTAATGTTCAGTCATTTTCTATTCAATCCATTCTCTAAAGTCTATAGACTGTTATGAGTTGGAATGCTTGATAGAGCCTGTTTAATGCGACCCTGGACCCTGGAGCCCGAAGGAGAGTGAGTTCCCTCTGCCTCCACTGGCTTCATGGCATGGACTTGTTTCTAGCTATGACAAAACTCTCTCTTTTTTTTTTTTCAATATTTCTATTTTTGATTATGTAGAAGTTATCATTGTAACTTCTGTCTGTTTATATTTATTGACTTTCTACTATGCGCTGGTCACGGTGTTAGGTGCTAGATGCTCTGGTGTACAAAATAGGCCCGTATCTCACTAAGTCCATCATCTATTTGGAAAGACGAATGTCAAAAAATACTACATAGGCCAGGTGCAGTGCCTCATGCCTGTAATCCCAGTGCTTTGGGAGACCAAGACGGGTAGATCATCTGAGGTCAGGAGTTCGAGACCAGCCTGGCCAACAGGTTGAAACCTCGTCTCTACTAAAATTACAAAAAATTAGCCAACTGTGGTGCCAGGCACCTATCGTCCCAGCTACTCTAGAGGCTGAGGCAGGAGAATTGCTTGAACCCTGAAGTCAGAGGTTGCAATGAGCTGAGATTGTGCCACTGCACTCCAGCCTGGGCGACAGGATAAGACTCTGTCTCAAAAAAAAAAGAAAAAGGAGAAGAAAAAGAACTACATAGCTACCAACTGTGACTAGTGTGAAAAGAGAAAGGTAATGTCTGGAGACAGGTAATAACAGGAATACCTGATTCATTCTCAAGTTCATCCTTAAGGAAGAGCCATGTAGCAGAAACCCGGAGGTTGTGCAAGCCTGGTAGAGGGACCAGAAGAGCAGGCCTTCTGCCCCACATGCCTCTCTGGCTTGCCCACTGCTGCTGGGTGAATCCCATCTCCCCTGTGGCCTTCTGCTTTGCCATCTGTATAACTGTACATGAAGTTCAAGCCTGAGGTTTTGATTAGGAGGGACTTGTACCTTAGCTATCTGGGGTTGCTGGTGTGTTGCATTTGCAGCTGGTGTCAAAGGACTCTGGGGTCCAGCTCTTTAGTGAAAGGAGACTTCCATATGGATGGCCTCACACTGAGCAATGGGCCAGGAGCTGTGGGGCAGCTTTGTTCCAGGCATAGGAGTACTGCAACTTTAAGATCTAGCACAGGTGTGGTTCTTGGACTGCCTGCCTCCAGTCACATGGAGAGTTGCTTAAGTAGAGAGATTACTGGGTTCCACCCCCAGAGATAATGATAAGGCAGCTCTGGAGGAGGGCCCAGGAATCTGCATGTTAATGAGTTCTCTAGGTGACTCTGGTGTACACTGAGGTCTGGAACCATTTCCCTGGATCTTCTTGTAGAAAGGATCTGTGACACTTAGGCTTTGAACTGGCCTTCATTGTGTGCTCCATGTGTATTCCAAAAGAGTTGTGGCTAAGCAAAAATATTTTATAATTCAAATCATATCCTGAGTATACTTAGTGCTCTCACTTTAAAGAGGCCCCATTTGTATGTGAATTTCAATATCAAAGCATAGTTCTTTGGTCCTTGGGTGTTAATTTTCCTAAATGATGGGCATACTTAACTATACACTTTGAGGACAGATTAATTAAATAATGAATTGAAAACACCTGGAATCCAGCTTTGTAGAAAATCTACAGCCTTCATTTCCAGAGAGGGGAGAAGAGAATATCTGTGGCAGAGGCACAAAGAATTAAACTTCAAAGCTCAGAGTTAAGCTCCTTCAGGATAAAGCATTTATTTATTGTCAGATTTATAATCACTGCCCACCTGGGACAGGTGAGCCCTGGCCTAGTGTCCCCCAAATGCAGCTAAAAGTCCAATGCCCTTGAATTTGCCATTGCCGAGGAGGTTCTAATCCCATGGCTCCTGCCAAGGACAACCATCTGTGGTGTTGGGAGCACTCCGATCCCCCTCATTCTGGGTTACAAAAGGGCTCAGGTGGAGATATCTTGCATCATGGAAGAGTCTTGGCCCTTGGCAAGGAATAGTTCATTCAGAATCCTTATCTCCTTGACCTGCTGCTCCAGTCTCCTGGCTCATCTATCATTTTCCCATTTGTGGGGCAGTTGCAGGCTGGCCCAGGGCAGACCTGACTTAGGGCAATGGTCCTTAGAGCTATGGCCAACCTGATGTGGCTGTCTGGTGAGAGGCTTGTGAACAGAGAGGACTACTAACCATGGAGATGCTGACCCGTTCAGCTTTTGCTTGTCCCAGGATGGCCGGAGATCTCTGGGAGAGAGACAGAGAGGTCATGAGGACACAGTTTTGACCAAGGCAAGGTAAATAAGCACTAAAGTGATAGGTCTCTTTACTCTGGTGCCTACTCCAAGTCATGCCAAATCACTGGCCCGACCTGTTGGATCAGAAGAACAATCAACTGGATTTAGGGCCTAAAGATACCCTATAATTTGCATTGGTGGAGAAGAAGGAGGAAGAATTCAGGGGGACTTGGAAGACAAAATAAAAATGACAGAAACAGGAGATCAGTAATAATGGAAACAAGGACCCATAGAGGAGAACGGAGAAGAGGTAGTAGTTAGAAACGCTAGAGAAAAGCATTGCTTTTAATGTAATTCTTCGTTGTACATATGAATTTTGTTGACACATACACTTCAAGTATACTTCACATGTGTTCATGAATATTATTAACTTTCTCTCCTTCGATCTCCACTAGAGCTGTAAGACAGACTGGTCTTTTCTGTGTTACCGATTATATAATAAAGGTGAAGCAGACTCCCTCTCCTGGCCTGGTTCTCTCCTTGAAGCCCCACTGTGGAACTCCGTTAAGAAGTCACCAAGTTTGCTTTGGGCATAGGTCGCCCAGAGTCACTGCCACTCCTTGGCAGGAGAAGGGGTATTGGCTTCCTGCAACAAAATGAAGACTGTGGTCAGGGTACATCAATCTATTGATGCATTCATGAAGGATCAGAAGGAAAAGTTAGGACGGAAGAAGACTCAAAGGGAAGTTGACAGTTGCAAGGGAGATAAGGCCTGTGCTGCGAATGTCTTATCAGGAACCTTATTCAGTTGGTCATAAGACAAGCGATAGAGCCTGTGGAGCAGACTGGGCAGCTAGCTCGGGGCCTGCAGGAGTGGTGATCGTGTTAACGTGTTTCAGGAACCCCCTGCCATCGGGGATGAGAAAATGGTTCCTGAAGTAACAGACCTGTGTTCAAGTCCCTGCTCTGCCACTTTCTAATTGTGTTCTTGGACAAGACACATCATCTCAATGAACTGTAATTTCCTCTTGTGTAAAGTGGGAATAATCATGACTTAGAGGTCTAAATAAAATCAAGCTTAAAAAGCACTTCACACAATAGTAGCCACTAAATAAATATCAGCTGGAGTCATTGTAATCCTACTGCGTGCCATGAGTGGCGTGGCTTCTTTCCTTTTGCTTTTGAATATGCTCCTCTCCTCCAGTTGGCAATTCTTCCCTTGACTCCAACACTTCTGGGCTACCCTTCCTTCCCCACCCAAGTGACTTTTGACATTTTTTTTTTGGTTTTGAGATTCCATTTACTGAAGAATAATTAACCTCATTTTGTAGACAAAGGAACTGAGTCTTGGAGATGGGACGTAACATTGTTAAGTAGCTCACCGTGCCAGCACTGTTACTCGAACCCAGTGACAGGCAATATGCTCAGTCACTGCCTCTACCAGGGATGACAGACTTCACTAGGGTTACAGAAAAGGACAATAAATGCCTTGATGGGAACATGCAGAGGGAGCCAGTCTCATGCATGGTGTCAGAAGGCTTTCCCAGGAGTTGGCTGGGCTGCCAGGGATCCAGGCTTTTCACAGTCAAGTGCCAGGGCTGGAGGGCCTTCAGGGATCATCTAGGCCAAGATTTTCCCAATGAGAGTCTGAGGGACGCTTGTAGGAGCCTGGCACATCAGAGTTTTTTCAATTGCAATAATTATGTATTCATTATAATAAATTATGAACCCCAAAGGTTGCGCTTTTACATTTATGAGGTGATAGATAAATACTGGCAATAAATACCTACAAAAAGCAATATTAGGTCAAAAATGGCAGCTGTGGTGCTTGTATTTGGCAAATCACGATCCCAGAAATCTCATACCTGAAGTGTGAGAAATTCTGATTTTGTACAACTTTGTTATTTTGAGGAAGAGAAGCAGACATTCAGAGAGGCTCCATGACTTGCTCAATGTTACAGAGTAAATTAGTGGCTTAATTTGTAATATGAAAATGCATTTCATTTTTCCCCCAAATCCTAAGATAAGGGGAAAAGTGATACATTAAGTTTGAGTTTCAGGAGGCATTTGACAAATGACTTGCAGTTCTGCCAGCAGCTGATCCTCTGATTAGGATCTTGCTAATGCTTTCCTGTTCTTTCAAATTAATTTCTCTTTCTCGTCTTTATCTGTCTCTCAGTTCCCCTGCCGTGGTGAGAGACTCAGCTTTGGAGAGACAGTTTGTGGCTGATGTCTTTCTGCTCTGCTGGCCCCTCCATCAGGAGGTTAAGTTCTGAACGTCAGTGCCCTTACCCGCTGGTAAGGACAACAGACCCTGGACTCTTAGTCTCATAGGCTCTGCTGTGCCTCCAACTTGTGGTGTAGACCTGAGGAACCCCCTCTCCCTGGATTGCCTCCCTTGTAGGGCTATGATAAAGAGAAAATGAGACTGGGCATTTCAGAAGCTGAAAGCAGTGCTGTCAAAGGTGTTGTGATCAGATCAATGCCCTCCTGTTCAGCAGCGTGAGCACGTGAGCTGTGGCTGTCAACCATTTGCACTGACCCCAGAGCACTGCCAGGGCTGACTCTGCTCTGGCTTGAGCCCAGAAACTTCTTATATTAACTCATCAGCTTGGCCGGCTCTTTCTTTGAGTAAAACACTGCCACTCAGAAAATATTATCCCATGTGGGATTTTATTTAGATTTTTACCATAAGCCTCGGAATAATGATCATCATTGCTCTTTTAGTACATAGGAAACTAAAGTTTAGACCATGAAAGAGATCTGCCCCAGGTTACCCAGCTGGTGGGTGTTAATGCTGGGATACTGCCTTTCAGACAGGTGCTCTTCTGCAGCTACCTGCAAGGTCACCAGCCATCCTGCTCAGACTGAGAGGGCATTCCTCCTTCATTCCTGCATTTGTCATGCACATGTCCTGAGGTCTTCAATTTGTGCTCCGGGGAAACAGTGGAGGGAGAAGAGAAATGGTGACGCATGCCTATAAGCCCAGCTACTTTGGAGGATGAGGTGAGAAGATCACTTGAACCCAGGAGTTTGAGGCTGCAGTGAGCTGTGTTTGCACTACTGTACTCTAATCTGGGCAACAGCAAGACTCTGTCCAAAAAAAAAAAAAAAAATATTGATCTTCTAACTGTATTAGAAAAATCAGCTCTTTTCATACAAGGGGACCTATTTGACAGTTGTAGACAATATTGTAGGCAATATTTTTCATTAGAAGGTGGATTTCTAGAAGAATTCAGGTGATATACATTCTTTACCTTTAATATAGACATTCCTTTTATCTGCTCATCCATTTACTATTACTATTATGAATATATATTTGTAGTAGTCAAACTTCTGACAACAGAACCAGCAGGATGTATATCTACAGAATACAGATATCTCTATCTGTCTCTATCTTTATCTTTATCTCTATATATACAGAGAGAGATTTTAGGGAATTTGGTCACTTGATTATGGAGTTGGCAAACCCAAAATCTTGAAGGTAAACTGGCATGCTAGAGACCCACGGAAGAGCTGATATTGCAGTGGAATCTGAAGGTGGTCTGCTGGCAGAATTCCCTCTTCCTTGGGAGTCCTCATCCTTAGGCCCTTAGCTGATTAGATGAGGCCCTTCCACATGACTAAAGGCATTTTGCTTCACTCAGAGTCTACAGATTTAAATGTTGGTCTCATCTAAAGAATCCTTTCACTGCAACATCCAGATATGTTCGACCAAATATCTGACAGCTGTGGCCTAGACAAGCTGGCAACTAGATTAACCATCACAATGTATAAATATATAGTATGTAGAATAACACAAACTAATCTTTACTGAATACTTATTATCAGCAAAGAACCATTATTTCATTGAATAATTCCCAATTATTATTACTATGATACAGTATCTGATACATAAATAGAAATAAATTCTGGTTTCAAGTTTAGAAGGTAATTCAGAGTAGAGGGAAGGAAGGGGGGTTGGCATCAGGAAGACTTGAGTTCAAGTTCTAATTGCCAATGTCTAACTTGGGCAAGTTACTTAGTCCCTCTAAATCTCTTTTTCCTCATCTGTGAAACAGAGTTAAAAATAGTACTCACTTCATCAACACAGCGTGTGCTTGATAAATATTTGTTGACCAAATGAATGTTGAGGGAATCTTCAGAGTTGTTAAAAGAATTAAAAAGAGATAATTTATGTAAAGCTCCACAAGGTACTAGGCATATGATGAGAACACAGTGAATTGAGCTGCCTGTATATTATGATTATTTTTCTTCCTGACATCTGCAAACACAGAGTCACCGCTGGCTGCTGTTGGGAGTCACCTAACAAGGACTCAGGAAAAAGCATGGCTTTGTGGGAGGTCTTGCTTCTAAAGGCCAGGACTACACAGAAATCTCCCCGACCTGAGTCAGGGGCTGTTTTTTTCTTACTTCTTTGGCATCCCTCTCAGGGCAGCCAGTTCTCACTGCTCCCAGAACTCCTTTCTTGGAGCTCTGGCTGTGACTGGGCTTGGCAGGGAGCAGTCTCTGAAGAACCAGGTAATGTGGTCTGGAGCCTGGTGAGTTTCCTACATCTCTGCCAGCACACTCTGCTCCTCTTTTGCAACTCTGCCATCAGCCCTGCTTCACAAAGCTCAATTTACTGCCTCTCCATAGGAAATAGCTGCCTCTTCCTCCTAAGGGATATGACCTACCTGTAGAGACTCTATCAGTTAGGCTAATCCCTCCCATTTATTCTGAAACAACTTGCACTGTTTATGGGATTAATTCATAATGAGGACATCAGGAGTACTATAAACCAGCTTTGTATTAATAATTTATTCATCACTCAGTAAATATTATGGTTTTCTAATGGGTGGAATTCAAACTCTGACACTTACTGGCTGTGATCTTGGTCAAAATTCTATCTTTCTTATTCCTAAGTTTCTTTATCTGTAAAATAAGAATAAAACTAATGCCTTCTTAAAAGTGTTATTAGGATATTTGAGTGAATTCGTATATATAAAGCATATAAAAACATATCTGCACATAGTAAGTGCTCAATAAATAGTAGCAATTCTTATTTTCCACAGACTTTATTATAGATTGCAATACGTGTTCTGTAAAAGCCAACAGGATGCTTTGCACGGACACATACAGTGGATCAGGGAAACAACTTAGAAATGCAGGTAAGGGAGAGGCTCATTGAGCTGGTAATATTTAAGTTGAACACTGAAGGATGAGAAAGAGAGGGAAAAAAGAAATACCAAGGAACAGTATGTATGAAAACTTTGAGGCCTCAAAGAACTTGGGATATTCATGAAGTAAAAAAAGACTCATATGGCTGTAGCAAAGGGAAGGAAACAGTAGCAGTAGCTAACACTTACAAAGTAAGTACTCAACGTACATCCAATGCTGTCTGGGTGGTTTATTTATGTTTACTTACTCGATCTTCATGACAACTGTAGGAAGAGGCACTATCGTAGCCTAGACTGGGTCATGTCATGACAATTCACACTTTGTACCTTCTTGCTGCCCATAGAATTAAGCGCAAACTCTTATCTTGGCACATCAGATACCTGGAAATGTAGTTCCAACACAACTTTCCCATTCTATTTCCTTTTTTCTTTCTTTTTTTTTTTTTTTTTGCTGTCTGCCTTGAAATTAATTTTTACTTACACAAGTAATACATAAATATACTTTCCTTATAAAAACTTTAAACGATATGGTAAAGTTAAGGTTCTCCTACTCCACTTCTATCTCAGGTACCTCACAAAGGAAATAATGCAATTAGTTTGCCATGCATCCTTCCAGATATTTCTATAAATGTATCAATTTATATATAAATCTAAAGATTATATAAAACTGTAGAAAACACATGCAATTGTTTTATTATTTTTAAATAACAGATATTAATCAAACACTACAGGAACAGGACATATTGTTCGGCAACTTCCTTTTTTCCATCAGTATATAATCCGTGTTGCAGATTTATGTTAATTTAAAACATTGTTGCAGAATATCCTGTACTATTTCTCAAATAGTAAACATCTGAGATAGTTCTAACTTTTTGCTGTTACCAATAATGCTGAAACAAACACCGTTATCTGTTAGGGTCTAGTCAGGAAAACAGAAAACCTCCTTAGGCACTTCAAACAGAGGGGATTTAACGCAGGGAATTGGTCACCAAGGGGATAAGAGACTTCAGAAGCCAAGTAGGAAGGTGAGCCTATTTAGAGACAAGGAACAACAGGAAGATGTGACCATCCTACAGCTGGAGGGCACTCCTAGGAGGAAGTGGTGTTGGCAGAGCACAGAAGTCAGGGCAGGCCCTGTGGTGGGAGCTAGGACCATGAAAGGTGCCTTGGGAGAGAAGGGAAGAAACACCTTAGTTGCTCTTTTTCTACTTCTAGTTTTTCACTACTGCTTCCCATTGGCCAAATCTGCCCAGAAGCCAGTGGGCAAGAAATCCTGGGAATATAGTTCCCAGCAATGAACAGAGAAGGGAGTGCATTTGACAGGAAAGTGGCAACAAGTAGCTTTATGAATACATCTTGGTGCAATTGTTTGTGTTTTTCTAGCATGGACAATGCCAGGAGTCGGGTTACTGAATCATAGGATCATATACCTTTTAATTTTAGTACATGCTGCCAAATTGCTCTTCAAAGTGGCTATACAAATGTACATTCCCAAGCATTTTATGGGTATACCCATTTTCCAACCTTTGCCAGCACTCAATATTAACAAATGTGTTTATTTTTGCTAATATGATTGGCATCTACACTTATCTCACCCTCCATACAGCCAATCATCCAGGCAGGTCAAGGCCCTGGGGGTGCTCACATTACTCTATTCCAGTTCTAGGAAAGAGTCAAAACAGGGCTTTAGAAGCCTCTTTTCAAAAACCCAACCCTAGGGGATCTGGAGCTTTCACCAGTTCCTTTTGTCTCAGCCTATCTTTGTCCCCAAAGGATTTATGAATTAGAAGATCTCTGTTTATTTTCATAATGGCCCAGGGCCTTGGAGAAGGTGAGGACTAGGTGTCCTTGGCACACCTTAAGACTTCGGCAGGTTCTCCGAAGTCCTCATTGTGATGTGGTATCTCACCTCTCTTGAAGCTGGTCACAGTAGTTTTTCAGTGGCCACCAGAGAGTGGTCAGCATAAGGAGGAGAGGGCGGAGGTAGGTATAAGGAGAGGAGGAGGGCGGTCAGTGTATTGAGGAATTACCAGCCAAAAGATGTGGGCTCTGCTCCAGTTTCTTCCATGAAGTAATCCTTGAGAACCTCTTACTTTGGGTTATATGTGCCCTTTAAGGGCATAGAGGAGACCTCCTACTATTCAGGAACTCCTACTGCCAAAGTTGGAAGAGCCCTCTGGAATCATCTGGTGCAGACCCTCTTATTTTACCAGAGGAAAACCTAGGCTCAAAGAGGGTAATGCAGTTGTCTAGGAGGTCGGCCTGAGCTGGTGGTAGACCTTGAACTAGAGTCTCCATGGTAGGCTGAAGAATGCACACATCCCCACCCCACCTACCAAGATAGCCATGTCCTAATCTCTGTAACCTGTAAATGTTACCTTTTCTGGAAAAATGGTCTTTACTGACATCAAATTCCCAAGAGTTTGAGAATTAAGAGGTTATTTTAGATTATCTGGGCAGGCCTTATATGCTATCCCCAGATCCTTGAAAAATAGAGGCAGTTAGAGATTACAGAAGCAGAGAGTGGAGTGAAGCAGCCACAAGTCAAGGAATGCCCACAGCCACCAGAGCTGGAAGATGCAAGGAAGGGTTTCTTCCCTTGAGCTGGTCCTGCCAACATCATCGGGCCCAGTGATGGTAATTTCAGATTTCCAAGATGGTGAGAGAATAAGCCGTCAAGTTTCTGGGAATATGTTACAGCAGCTACAGGAAACTAATTCATTCTCTGACTCCTGGTTTCTCCTTCACTATACTAGTTTTTTCTTAACGTTTTCTTTAATTACCCACTTCCACGGTTCTCTGCACAAATGAGATCAGAGTGGGCTTTAGATTTGCCTTTGCGTTTCCTGATCTCAGGATCCTATCCCCGAGCATGCCTTTCAGCGACCACCTCCATGTCACGTTAGGGGCCTGGGTTTCTGCAGTAATACCATGAGCTGAATTGGGGATGTATGTTGTGTGGCTGCTGAAACACTGAAGGTTGTGGGGTATTGGGAAAAGAAGCCCATGATGAGGGCTTGTGGGAGACCTGGGTTCTTGTCTGAGTTCTACTTCCAATTTGCTGTGTAACCATGAACAAGGACATTCACAGTTCTGGACCACAGCTTTCCACAAACACAAGACAAACAGGTTGATCAGATCAATTTTCCCAAAGGGTAGCTCGAATGACACTAGTGATGTCTGAGATGATTTCAGGCAGTAAAATGGCGAGTCATTGAATAGCACTGAATTGCAGATTCAGCATTCCTTTTTCAATTCTGAGTCAGTTCTTCCTCAAGGAAAAAGTCTTAGGTCAATGCTAACATCGCCTCAACCACATTTTAAAATGTGCTGATCTCCCCTTTTATCAAAATTTGAGCAGACCCCAGGCTGAAAGCCTTTAGTAGGTGATTACTGTCAAATTTAATAGAACTATTTTGATGATGTTTGTACTTTACAGTTACCTTCTATTTCTGGCAAAGTATACCTGTTTTTCATTTCTGACAGTGTATCAGTCAGGATAAGCGAGGTTATAACCTGGTGACAAACAATCCAACTATCGCAATGGCTTAATACAACAAAGTTTTTTCTAGCTCATACAAAGTCTGTTGTGGGGCCACATAACCCTATAGGCCTTAGAAAACCTAGGCCATTGCTTTCACCAGAATCCCCTGTCCAAACACAGATTGCTGCCCCCTCCCACCCAGAGTTCCTGATTCAGTAGCTCTTGGGTGGGGTCAGAGAATTTGCATCTGTAACAAGTTTCCAGGTGATGCTGATGCTGCTGATTTGGGAATCACACTTTGAAAAACCACAGCTCTACAGTAACTGCTCTCAGCTGGTGACTTAGCAATTCAGGGTCAAGGTGAATCCTTAAGCATCTCCACCTGGAACACGCAGTCTCCTTGTCAGAAGCAGCAGCACTGGAAAGATTCCCAGTAGTAATTAATTGCTCTGGCTGGCTGGGAAGTGACACACATCTCTCCTTCCCAGCCAGAATCATCATGAGGCACCACCTAACTCTAGACAGAGTTCATGGAGGAGGCAGGAGGTACAGGGAATTATCCTCCCAAATGCCTAGAGAGACAAGAGGACTAAAAAGGGTGAGCCGCTGGGAAGGAATCTAATCTAAAACTAGGATTTTAATCACAGATAATGATTAAAAATTTCCTTTAAAGAAAAAAGATCTTAAAGCAAAATGTCATTTAAAGAAAAAATTAAAGAATGGTAGAGAGGGTACATGCTCACGGCAAAAATCATAAAGGGGGTATGAAAATGGGCAGCTGGAAAGGTCTGTCTTCCTGTACTCCTATTACACTGTCAGAGTTGGTGACAAAGGCTGTAGAAATCACCCTGCAGAGATCTTCAGGCCATGCACTGCTGCCAGGAATCGCTGCCTGAGCTTTCCAGGAGGTCCAGCCTAGAGGGATGCTGACTTCATAGCTCCTCCCTTTTTGTGCTCAGAACCTTCCATTCTCTGTTTCTCTTCTCATACCCCATCCTCTAGTGTCTGTCTCAAGATGTTGGGGAAAAAAAAAAAAAACAAAAAGGATGATTGAATACTTTTGCCCCCTAGGTAATGGCCTTTTGCTAGTCACCACCAGCCTTCACACCCAGCTGATTCCTTTTCCCTAAGTATCTCGTGGCTCCTGAAAATGTGAAATGAGACCATGCTTTGGACAGAAGAGGCTCATGTGTTTTGGAATACAGCCAGAATGTGGATCAGCTGCAGGATAAGGTTAGGGGAAAGAGAGAGAGCGCATGTGTGCGTGTGCGTGTGCATGTGCGTGTGTGTGTGTGTGTGCATGTGTGTGTTTGAGAGAGAGAGAGAGAGAGAGAGAGAGAGAGAGAACCCTGACTCTTGCTCTTGATGCTTCATGTTTCTTTCCATTTCTCATATTTTAAAATAACTAGACACTTTGGACAACATCAAGCAGCATGAACAAGGCAGCTTTGCAACAGTAAAAGATGTTAGGCTCAAAGCCTGCCAGTCTAATACAGACTCCAGGCCTGGAGAGAGGTCTGGAGTAGCAGAAGCAGTTCCGTTTGGGTGGAGGTAGACTTGGGCTGAGATTCTGGCTCTGTGCCCTGTTATATTTTAGGAAATATTGCTTGTCATTTATTTCTGTGCTCTTTCCCATGCTTCAGAAGGAACCATTTATTAGTAAAGACTACAGGCTCAAAGGATGTCATAGGTACAAAAGCTGTAGAAATCAACTTCAACCACAATTCCTTCATTTGACAAACAGGTGCATGGCGTATTGGCTTTCTATCACTATTGTAACATATTACTATAAACTAATGGCTTGAAGCAACACAAATTTATTATCTTGTACCTCTGTATGTCAGAAGTCCAATATGGGTATCATTGGACTAAAATCAAGATGCTAGCAGGGCTGCCTCTCTTTCTGGAGGCTGCCTGCATTCCTTGGCTTATGGCCCCTTTTTCCATTTTCAAAGTGAGCAATGCAGGGTGAGTCTGTCTCGTATCACATCACTGGGACCTCCTCTTCTGCTGCCCTCCTCTGGTTTTAAGGACCCTTTTGATTAAGGTGGACCTACCTGGATAAGCTAGGATACTCTATCTTAAGGTCAGTTGACTAGCGACAGTAATCCATGTGCAACCTAAATTCTGCTTTGGCATGTATCATACCATATTCATAGGCTCCAGAGATCAGGGTGTGGATATCTTTGGAGGCCATTATTATATCTTCCATACATGGGATCCCAGAGAGTGTCGACTCACTTGAGGCAGAGCTAGGAATATATGTCATGCTCAGCATTCTTCCCACTCTACAACACTGTTTTTATTATATAAGGCATAGAGCAGAGTGGTTAAAAGCACAGGCCTTGGGGTCAGATAATCAGGGATCTGGGCTCAAGATCTAGCTCACCCTTACTAGTTGTGAGGACCTGGGATAGTTACTTAAACTCCCGGCACCTCAGTTTTCCCATCAATTAAGCAGGGAAAATAGTATCAGCCCCATAAGGTGAAATATCAAGTATGAAAAAAGTGCTTAGCAATGATTTCAGGGCACAGCACCAGTCAATGATATCACTTAGTATGATCTATAATGAAACATCATGCTTGGTTTTCCTAAGACCCCTTGTGATAGCATATAAGTTATTGTAGCCATTTGACAGATGTGGAAACTGAAGCTGAGGATGTTCAAATGACTGGAGCAAGGTCGTTAAGCCAGTTGATGTCGGTGAATCAGGTCAGGAACAAGGTCTACGGCCCTTCAAACCATGACACCCTGCCACTCTGTTTAACTTCTAGTATATGATCCAAGAAAGATGCTTGTCTGTTACAGAGGAAAAGACCCTTTTATCTTTTCAGAAATGTCTTGTAGTCCTCACACTCAAAATGTTCAGCTGCATTCCTAAGGTTAAATTCACTGGCTTCTCCATTGTATAAACATACTCTGGCTTACTGTGAAGGCAATATTCTTTCATGCAATTTAAAGCAGTTTTTAAGTTACTTTGTCCATGGTCTCATGCCCGTGGCTCCTGCCCGTTGTTCCTGATGAGCTTGAGTGAAGCCCTCCATAGAATTATATAGACCTAATTCTTATTGATGAGAATATATCTTTTAGGTAGGGCAATATGCATTTATTTGACCATTTATGTATGCAATAGCAGTTACTGATATTCTTAAGTTCTGAGAAATTGATACATTAAGACATGGTAAGCTTTTGGACTGTGAGTGTTGGGTTATTTTAGAGACCCTGAAAAGTAACATGTCTTTTCCCTGCCCAAGTTCAGAACTAACTGAGTGTCAGGTAGGATAGTGGAGTCAGATTGACAAAGATAAAAATGTCATCATTCTTTCTTATTCAAGCTAGACTGGGGGATGTTGGTTAGCCGTTGGGCTGAATGGGCTTGGAAATGCTCCCCATTCAGTCCTGGAAAGCAAGTTCGCCAATGTCTTCCTAAAGGGGACAGCATTGGCCTTAACAAGCTTTCTGCATGGCTCTCAGCACAGACCAAATGGTGGTCTCCTTTCCTTTGGGAGGCCATCCTGAGAGAAGAGAGGGTATCCAGAACCTCAAATCTCTTCTCCTAAACTGATCAGTCAGATAACTCCCTCTTCCTCCTGTGAGGCGGCTATTGGAAGAGATGTGACACATGTTTTCTAGAGGAAGTTCTTCCACTTAGAGATATGGGTAATGAGGAAGACAAATTCTCACCTAAAAGTGGGAAAGGAGTAAAAGAACATTCTGTATAACTGTTTATAGCCAGTTTTCTGGAAATTGTTCCCAATCCGTGGCCTAGGTAACCACTATATACTGAAGAATGTTGGAATCTGGGCAAACCACATCTGGAGTGCCTGTGTTGCAAAGGAACAATAACTGAACATTGTTAGTGACAAAACACATCCCAACCCCTGGGTTCGTATCCAAGGCTGGTGCACAGAAGTGGATGTAAAGATGGGACTTGGGTGAAAAATGTTTATACAAATCAATACCTGTGAAAGGATTGGGGAGGACACAGAACTGGACAGATGAAGAAGTGGAAGCAGGCCCGACAAACCCTCGGACAACTCAGTGAGGAGTGAGTATTGTCCTTCAGTGTCACTCACAGAGGGGCAAAATGGCCATGCCCTCAGGGCACCGCCTCCCTCAGTGGCTGGAGGGGACTCAGGCCAGGCCAGGAGCTCCCTGCAGCAGACACAGACCCTGAAGGAGAGGCGGCAGGGCAGCAGGATCCTGGTGGCTCCTTCCAGTGCCCAGCCCTGACTGTGTCTGCTGCCTCATCCTCTGCCTCTTCCTACCTTTTCCTTGACATTTTAGCCATGCCCAGTTGCCTGCAGTTCCCAGGAGATTACATGCCTTTTCATGCCTCTCTTTGTTGTCTAGGATATACTTTCTGCTAACTCACTCCTATTTTTCATGACTCAGCTCAGGCATCATCTCTTCTAGGAAGGTTTCCCTAAATCCCAGGCTGGGCTGAGTACCACCCTGCTGCATACACACAGCATTCTCTCAGCACTTACCAAGTGATATTACATTTTTTGTGAACAGACCTGTCGCCACCAGCTCTCAGTTTTTTTTACAGGATTGTATCTTGTTCACCTTTGTACCTAGATGCCTAATAAAGTCCTGGTATGTGACAGGTGTTCAACAGATGCTGGTCTTCTCATCTCTCCTTTTAGGGCCATGTCCTTATTCAACAAATATATTGATCACTTTTGTGCAGGGGCTACGGGAACTTGCAGAGCAGTGGGCCTAGCGTTTTTGTAGCTGTCACAGCGCCCAGAACAGAATCTGGTACATTATCGTTTCTCAGGAAATACTGTTTTTAAAATCAGAGCCAATCTTCCCCTGCCAAAATTGCTTCAACACAGGATCTAGAGGCGGTAGGAGACTTGCGTAGGTATTGTCAGGCACAGGGGCAAGCAAGGTCTTGGAAAGTATTTGAAATAATTTCCTAGGAAATGAAACTGCTAAGGTCAATGCCTTCTGATTTGCTTTTATCTCTCCCATAGGGGAATCACTCAGGGCTCTATCAAGATAAATGAACCCTGGACTGTTAGAGCTGTAAAAACTTTAAGGCTGATGAGGTGGGGACAGACAGGGAGGAAGAATAACAAAGGGGCTGGAGAAAGTCGGACATCGTCTCTCTGCTTAAACTCAGTTCTGTGGGGATAGGAACTATCCTACTTCCCCCGAGTGCCCAGAAAGAATCATAGAGGCAACAAAGTGTCAACCTGCTCACCCTATATCAGCAGGGAAATCTGGAAATAAATGCCCCTTGGTCCACTGGCTGGGCCACAAAGGCTGAACAGCGGTGAGATCTGGTATGCAAAAGAGAATCAGGGGTTTCAAACCAGCCAAATGGGAAGAGGAAAGGCCCCTGCAATTGTTCAAAGGAGAAGAGGAAGACCAGTGGCAATATAATCTTTCATCAGCCACTCCCTGTGGGGAGTAAGCATTCATGCAGCCTTCTTCCTTCTCTTAGCAGGGCAGCACATTGACTGGAATTGCCTGGGGTCAAATCAAAGCCACAGTCATTTACTTGGCATTGGTTGTCTTCTCTGTCCATCCAGTCTCTGTGGGGACTTCTTAGATTTCACTGCAGAGGTTTACTGGGTTTGTAAGGCATCTTGGCTTCTGTACTGTGAGCTGAGGGTATAAATCTGATGTTTTTTGATTTGTGTTGCTATAAAAGAATACCTGAGGTTGGGTAATTTGTAAAGAGAAGAGGTCTATCTGGCTTACGGTTCTATAGATTGTACAAGAAACAGGGCATTAGCATCTGCTCCCGGTGAGGCCTCAGGAAGTTTCCAATCATAGAAGAAGGTGAAGGGGAGCCAGCATGTCACATGGTAAGAGATGGAAGAAGAGAGAGAGAGGGGAGAGGTGTCATGCTCTTTTAAACAACCAGCTCTCACCTGAACTATAGAGTGAGAACTCACTCGTTACCTCAGGACGGCACAAAGTCATTCATGAGGAATCTGCTCCCATGACCCAGACACCTCTCACCCTCTCATGAGGCCCCACCTCCAGCTCCGAGGATCAAAATTCAAACTGAGGTTTGGAGAGGTCAAATATCCAAATTATAGCATGTGATTATGGGCCAGTTCCTCTCCCCAGGAGGCTAGTGGACAGTTGGAGAGACATATGTGATGATAATGGTGTCAGCAATAATCACCATATTATTGAGAACTTACTATGAACTGGTTGTGATCTCATTTATTCCTCTACTGACATGACAAGATGATGTTGATAATGTTCCCATTTCACCTATAAGGCAACTGAGGCTCAGAGAGCTTAGTTACCTGTTAAAAGTCACCATGGCAAGTAAATAAATGAGGGGAGACTCAAACCCAAATCTATGCAACTGCAAAAACCATACTTGATGCCAGAGCTTCCCAACTGGGGGTGATTGGCCTTCTCATGCTCTCCCAGGGACATCAACAATGTCTTGGAGACATTTTGGGTTGTCACAATGAGGGATGGGAATGGCTAGAGGCATTTGGTGGGCAGAGGTCAGGGATGCTGCTAAATGTCATGCAATGCACAAGACAGCCCCTCTGTACTCCAGCAAGTAAGTATTAGGCCAAAATGTGGCTAGCACTGGGGCCATCTCTAAGTCAATGCAGCTCTAAGCCATCGCTGTGCACCATATTGAATCTCTACTTCCCCCACTTTGGTTATTGCTTAGCCTAGCTCCTGAATGTTTTATTCATAGGACTCATCACAACTTATTATTTTTGTTGGTTTGCTTGTGATTTCAGTTGTTAGAGATCTCTTCCACTCCGAGCTGCTAGTGGGCAAAGCCTATCCCGCCTTGTTCACCACTTCACATCTAATAACTAGCACAGCACCTGGAATGTAGTAGAGGCTCAATGAATATTTGTTGAGTGAGAAAATAGGCAAATGGACATAGTGAAATTAAATAACCTGTGCAAGGTCACAGGAACAAAGTGGCCAAGGCAGTATTTAAACCTAGGTCTTTCTGAATCCAAATACTCTGAGTTAAGGCAATTCAGGGTAATTAGAGGATTCTCAATGTGTCCTTGTCTGTGTCCCTGAGAGCTAAGAGTTCAGCAGAGGAGCGAGAAAAGTCTTTGGGTGTCAGGGCGTGATGCCAAGTTCAGACTGGGAAAGAAACAAGGGACAGAAGAAGGATGAGAAGAACCTCAGGGCTCAGCTGAGTCCTCATGGTTGTAGACTGAGAGAGGACTTAGTGGAGAGTTGCCCAGATATTAAAAGAACTGTTTAAAATGACCAGAATCAATCTTGCTCACTTTTAAGCAAAGATGGGCAATATAATATTTATCTTCTCTAAGTCCTCAGAGACTTTAGGCCTCTTAGAGTTCCCAAAAATAATGGCTAGTGGCTCCACAAATGCAATTTAAGTCTTAGAAGTACCCTAAAGTCAAGTACCGGGTTGGCTCACAGATCCTGGCCCTGGCAGCAGCTGGGCCTGAGTCTGTTCCTGCAGGGGAGCCACTGTGGGAACCAACTCCATATGGGCTCAAGGCTGGGGAGGCTCAGGGTAAGGGGAGGTAGGGACTGAGGCGCATGAAGGCAAGGGCAGGGAGAGAGGGGAGACAGAAGGAGGAAAGTGTGAAAGGCAAGGAGGAAGTAAGGGTTAGTGGTAGAACAGGGAGAAAGGAAGCAAGGGAGGAAATGAGGGGAGGAGAAAGAGAGAGAGGGAGGGAAAGAGAGAAGGAAAAAGAAAGGAAGAGCAGGAGGGAAGGAGGGAGGAAGGAAGAGAGGAAAGGCGGGAGATAGATGGGAAGAGAAGGAGAAAGAGGGAGGAAGGAAAGCAAGTGGGGAGGAAGGGAGAGAAAGAGAGAGGGAGGGAAAGAGAATAATAGGGAGGGAGGAAAGAAAGAAGAAGGGAAAGAGAACAGGAAGAAGGGAGGAAGGAGGGTAGGAGAAAGAGAAGGAGGGAGGGAGCAAGGAAAAAGAAGGGGAAGAGAGAAGAAGGGAAGAAGGAAAGAAGGGAGGGAGGAGGAAGGAAGGAAATACTGGTAATGGTAACAATAGGAAACACTTCTAAGTATTTATAATTGCCTCAAATTGTGTGAAGTCCTTAAAATGAATAACAGCCTTTACTGCTGAAAACAATGCTATGGGGGTAGATTCTTTCATCATGTCCTTTTTATGGATTAAAATAATCCCAAATACATACAGTGAGATGGAAGAAATAACTTCTAAAGTTCAATAGCAGAGTAGGGTAACTATAGTTAGCAACAATGTATCGTATATTTCAAAATAGCTAGAAAGGATTTGAAATATTCATAACACATAGAAATAATAAATACTCGAGGTTCTGGATATTCTAAATACCTTGACTTGATCATTCTCATTATATGCATGTAACAAAATATTATATGTACCCCAAAATATTATAGGTACCCCAAACATTTTGTATCCACAGAAATTTTAAAAAACAAGGCACAGAGACCTTAAGCAATGTGACTAAGGACACACAGGCAGTAAGTGGTGGATTCAGATGTGAGAGAAGTGTGGTCTGGGAAGGAGCTGCTGGGGCGGGGATGGGGGAGAGGACAGTGGGAAGGACAGGGCCAGGCTCTATCATGTGGATTCAGATGTGAGAGAAGTGTGGTCTGGGAAGGAGCTGCTGGGGTGGGGATGGGGGAGAGGACAGCGGGAAGGACAGAGCCAGGCTCTATCATGGGGTCTATGGGAATAAACTCAAAACTCCTAGGTGTCTGGAAGCAGACCGTAGGGGTCTGGAGGCTGGACTCTAGCTCAGAATGTCTGTGTTTGACAGGAGAGAGCCCAGCCTGCTTATTTCAGATCTTAGGGCAGCCCAAAGAGGCTCTTTGTGTGAATGGGCTTTGCTGACAGATTGTACTAGACATTCCTTGGTGACACTATGAGCCCCAAAAGAATTGTGATGCTATTGTTAGATATTTATCCTTTCTTCTTGAAAGGAAACAAACAGGAGCGATGAAAATGATCCAGTTGCCATCATTTCATTATGCATGAGGACAAGGAAAACAGGAACAAAGAAAGGAAGTTATTAAAATAAATACAAATGGCTTCTATATGCTATAACATCTACAGGTTCCCACCCATTATGTCATAGGATATTCCCGTTTTGTGGTGGGTGTCAGATCCGCCCTCCCCAGTTTTATCAAAGAAGAAACTGGTTCAGAGAGGGGAAGTTCAGTTAGTAAGAAGCTGGCATTCAAACCCAGGTCTTCTCATTAAAATTGTTAGTTCTTTCCTGTGTACCATGTTCAAGTCATGCTCAGTTTCCTTTAAATGAAATTGACTTTTTTTTTTTTTCCAAATTAACTTCCTAGAATGAAAGTTCTGTGAAATAAGATTCTGGTCTATGAATCACAGGAGAAGGAGAAGATTAATTCTAGGATGAGTTTAAGATTTGCTTATGACAAATGTTCCTTCAATAATTGTTTATATAAGAGCTTATTTTTAAAAAAGTTGGTGCCCAAAAAAGTAGATGTGTCCTCTTAGGAGCAAATTAATGGAAGCAAACAATAGTGTTCTTGGAAATCTCTTGGATAAATAACTTGTACATGCTGTTCCCTGTAGCCCCACCTCACCTGAGGATACACCCTTATTCCTCTCTTGAATCCAGCTCTGCTGAAGTCTTGACGTTTCATCCCCCATTCCATCTTCCTAATCCTCGGCACCTGTGGAGCTTCCCTTCCACGTCATTCCCAGGGTCCTTTCTACCTCTGCCCCTTAGAAAGCAAGCTCCACAGGGCTGGGGCTTGGTTTTTCTTGACTGTGGCTACATCCTTAGCATACTGCATGGCTCACAGTCGATGCACAATATCTGTGGGATGAATGACTGCATGGGTCACCAGCCACAAAACATAGCCTGGCATCATTATTGTGAGTTCTCCAGACTCAGCTTATATTCTAGCCTCAATTCTGGCACACAGAATAAGAGCTCTGTAAATGTTTGCCAAGTAAATCAAGGAGTGACATAAATATTGCTTTATAAAACACATGCTTTCAGTAGAAACAGAATTTGTCCATCTTGTGAAGTAACATGATATTTTGTACTGTGTCCACGAAGACGATGGAGCGGAGTGGTGAGTGGTGGGGGCAATTTACAGTCTCCACACATTTGCATGTTTTCATGGTGCCTCTAAAGGTCACAGGTGCCTAATGCTTCTGGCTGGCAGACACCTTAATCAAGTGGCAGCAGTAATGACAGTGACACCTAACAGTTACTGAGCACTTATGTTCGGCCAGGCACTGTGCCGAGGGCTTTATCTATATTAACTCATTTTATTTTTCTTTGAATTGGTATTAGTTATTATCCTCTTTCAACAGGTGAGGAATAAGGTACAAAGAGGTCATGTAAATGGAACTCTATAAAGCCTTACGGATGTGAATGGGAGCTTCCAGGCTGCCCTGGGGATGAGGGGAAGGGGTGAGACCATGAGAAGTTGAGAAAAGTCATCAGGCACCAGTCTGTCCCCGCCTCCTACAGTTGTGGCAGATGGTATTTGGTTAATTATTTTATATCATTATATATTGAGTTTCTGCAAAAGATTTATTAGAGGGAAAGAGTTTTCTCTAGCTAGAATAAAAGGCTTTTACATTTCTAAAATTGATACTTTAGTTCTACAGCTAGGAAGACTAAAGGCTGTGGCAATTGTCATCAATGGCAAAGCTGGATCTAAAAAAATCTCAGCCTCCAATGGTCCAGGCATCTATTTCTTCAGCATCTATTGCTTAGATGCCCACGTGTCTCAGTAATGGCACTTAAATTTAATATACTTGTTGACCAAGAGACTTCTTTTTCCAGAACTTTTGCTTGCAATGGTATGTCCTGAGTAACATTAAGTAAAATAAGGTCAATTATAAGGTAAATGTGGAAGTATCTGCCTTGTAGAGTTGTTAGAGAGAGGAAAAGAAGACGGGAAAGGCAAGGGTTAGACAAGGCAAGAAGTGGAAAGAATGCCCAGGGAGGGAATTTGGACAAGGCTAGTGTAGGTGAGGGTATGGCTTCTAGGTCTGGTATACAAAGGACAATAACAATAACATGACTTTGTGAATGCCTAACCTGTAGCATGCACGGTAAGCTACATGCTTCACATGCATCGTTACTTTTAATATTGATGGCAGTGAATTCTATTTCTTGGAAGAGAAAACAGAAACTCACACAGCTAGTAAGTGGCAGAGAGAAACTCAGCCAAGGCCTGTCTGGCATCAAAGTACATTCTCTGAACCGCTCAGCTACACTGCTACTTTAAACCTTTTTAGGCCACAGGGCCTAAAAGACTTTCTTGCACCTGGAAGCAAATTTTGGGACTAAGTCTGGTTTAAAGTTAGGGTCCCTGACCCAAACTCAGGGACATGTAGAAGTCTTGAATTAGATCTACCTTTAGGGCCAGTCTAGGGTGATTCAATCACCTGCTCCCCAGATACCTGACACTTTTTGACCTGGGGACCAAACTTTTCTTCTCCAGTAAGCGATAAAATTTAGAAACTCCAGGTGGCCTCCTGAGTAACCCTTTAGTCAGTGAACAAGTTGGAAATAATGGCCAAAAGAATCCGTGCATTTGTATGGACCTTTAAGGTTTTAAAAATGTTTCCCCTGTGTGTTTTTTCAATGTCATTCAAGGCCAACTATCACCCCTATGCAACAGAGCCGAGAATATGGATCACAAGGAAGGAAATATTTGTGGAGAGTTACACACATCTCAGCAAGGGCTGACCTAGAACTCAGTCCCTGGCCTTCTCAGGACATTTCCTCGTTGTAAGGCACTGGAAAACAGAAAGGTACTAGAAAGGAATCAAAGTTCAAAGGGTGGGAGAGAAGACTCCATTGAGGAGCACTGTACAGCAAGAAAATTCTGACAACTGATTGTTCAGAAGGCCCAGTGCTGGCTGGCCCTGTTTCTCTTAAGCTGGGTAGGGGCCCAGAGGAACAGTGCCCGGAGGTATTTTTGTCTTGTTGCTTCAACCCAGGCAGCTCCACTTGGAATGATTTATGATGATTTCTTGGGTTTATTATGTAAACACAGCCCACACCAAGGAGGGGACTTACATTCCCAGGGTCTTCCTTCCTGAGTGGCATTGCTATAAAATTATTTTGCTTTAGGCTGAAGCTATACTATAAGTGTTCTCAGGTTGTCAAACCTAGAACATTAGAATCATGAGAGAACTCAGAGGTTACTCAGCCCAGCTGTCTTGTTTTACGGCTGGGAAAACTGAGGCCGAGAGGTCAGAAGGGAGTTGCTTGAGGCACACAGCTAACTAGAGCAAGTGGCTGGGCTAGACCTCTTACATAACCCTCAACTATTTCCTCCATGATTACCACAGCTCTTGGGAGAGAATGGTGAGCACGTCAGATATCCCTGTGTGGAGTTTGGATTCTATCAGGGAAGATCAACTTTAAACAAATAAATTGGAAGTGGGTAGTGAAAGAATAGAGGTGCTTTATGGGCCTATAACCAGGACCCACAACCTGGCCTGGGGCTAAGGAATGGCTTCACAGAAGTAATGAGGTTTAGATGGAAGCTCAAAGGAGGAGGAGGTGTTGGTCCCTGTGGAGCACAGGAAAGAATAGATTTTTGGATAAAGGAGCTAGGATGCATCTAAGGCAGGCAGGATGGAGGCTCTGAAAATTGGCTAGTGCAGGAGTGAGGGGGCATGAAATGAGGCTGGAAAGGTGGGCAAGAGGTCTGGTGGGCCTCACAGGAGTTTAGATTATATCTTATATGCAAGGGAGAGCCATGAGAGTTTCAAGCGGAAAAGAAAGTGGTGAGATTTGATTTGTTTTTTAAGATCTCTCTGGCTGCTTTGAAAAGAATGGCTGGCGAGCTCAGGTTTGATGTAAACACTGGCTCCTTATCCTGTCTGACATGGTCTCTGTGGCTCAGTGTCCCCATTAGCATACACATGCCTGGGATATTGGAATTCACCTGTGATTTAGTGTAGCTGTTACCCACGAAGCTGGGCACAGGACATGTGCCCTGTAAAGCCCTTGTGGTCTGCATTGGGATAAAACCAAACAACGGTGTTCCTACTAGTGTTCAAAGGGCACAGTGGAAGTGGGAGGGGCCCGGAAGAAATGCCAGGGATGGAAGAAGGGAATGCCAAGAAGCCAGGGTGCCCAATGGGACTGGTCTAGAGGGCCCTCCTCCCACACAGGCAGGCCTCAATGCTTCCTTTAACAGAAAATTTCACAGTTCACAAAGCTGTCTTATAATACATGCTCTTTCTTCTTCTGGCCACTTTGCCTTTCCATCTGTGTACTTTCTGTTTTTCCTTGTTTCCTTCAGGAGAGACTGTGATGCTTTTAAAAGCAAGGGCTTTAGAGAAAGGCAAGTCTGGGTTTGAATCATGGCTTTTCCACTTACTAGCTGAGTCACTTTGGGCAAGTTTCTTAACCTCTCAGATTCTCAGTTACCTCATCTGTAAAATGGGTATGGGCAAGTTTCTTAACCTCTCAGATTCTCAGTTACCTCATCTGTAAAATGGGTATGTTCATATTTTAATTATGAAGTTGTAAGGTTTGAATAAGGTAATATGTGGAACATACTTAAGTACTTGGAACTTAGTAGGTGCACCATCAGCTTCTCTTGCTCATTCATTTGTTCAGTGTGTACCTGGTAGCTACTGGGGGGCAGGCCCTGGCTAGGTACAGATGTCATAATGGTGATCCCCAAAACTCCTCTTTCAAGTCTTGGGCAGCAATCAATGTTCCCCAACTTTAGCATGTGAGGAAAATATCTCCTGCCATGGAGGATGTGGAAAAAGGGCGCGGATCAAGAGACAGATCTAGATGCTGTCTAAGCAATGCTGTCAAGGGCCCAGGTTATCATTTTTGCTGTATTTTCCACTTGCAGTTTCTTTGTTCAATTAAAATAATTACACTGTGCCTATAACTGTGTGACAGGCCCTGGGTTAGGTCCTATAAAGGACACTGCTGTCAGTGAGTTGTAGGCCTTGGCCAGTCTGATGATGTCAGCAGGATGGTGACTGAGATGGTGATGGGACAAAACTTGTCATGAGGCAGTTTAAGTTGGTCACAAAAGACTCAGTGAGTCTTCCAGTTTTTGATGCCTATCATAGGAAAGGGGGTCAAATGACATTTTCAGGTTTTCTGGAGGCAGATCCAGGGCCTTTGGTAAAAATCACCCTAAGGCATATTTTGTCTCATTAAAAGAAACATAGCTTTCTAATACCTTTAAGTGTCCAGCAATAAAACAGGCTGTCTTATATGTAGAGCAAACCGTATCTCTGGGAATGCATAGGAAAAGGCTGGATAAACACCCACAGGGTGTTATAAAGGGAGCGCCTGCTTTGGGTGAAAGGTTTGATTGAATGACCTCTAGGCTTCCTAGTAGTTCAGAGACACAAGGATTCTAAGTTTCCATTGTCAGGCTCACACCACCTTCCGTTGGATGCCTGCCAGTTTCCTCCCTCTGGGACTCACCCTGAAGCTTACCTCATTCCTTCCTGAACCCAACTCAGGAACCTTGCTGTGCCAACTTACCAATCCTGGGATCTACATGTCAGGCTGCTGGGGCACACATGAAATAGAGTCCTGTCTGGGTTCTGGCTGAACAGTTTAATTTTGCTAGTATACCAGCTCCTTTAGAAATCTTGCCCCTTTAGGTGTTTTTATTTCCTTTCTTAGATTTGTATTTCACACACATTTCATACCATAACGAGATACCCACACCAGCATCTCTTACAAAATTTTTAAGCTTAGTGTTTTGGAAAGTCAACAGTGTAGTGGCTCTAGAGTCAGACAGCTGGATTAAAATCCCAGCTCCATTACTTACTAACAGTGTTATATTGGCAAAGCCACTTAAGCTTTCTAAACCTCAGTGTCCTTATCTATAAAACAAGGTAATAATACCACCACGCTTATAGGGATGCTGTAAGACTAAACAGATAACAAATACAAAGTGCTTGGAGAAATGCCTGGTACATTGTAGCATTTCTAATAAATGTTAATGGTAAATAAATAATTATTAAATATTGATTTTGTTCATAATCCCTCACTCTTTTATGTATTAGTTTTAAAATTATTTCCTGTATCTTTTAGAAATCAGAATAATATTGGCATTGAAAGGGTTCTAGAGGTTACTGAATCTAGCCCGTTTTTTACTCCTAAGGAAATTGAACCTCAGGGCTCATTGAACAATAGAGCCAGTAATAGGGTCCCTGGGCCTTTGCTCTTGTCTGATGCCCTTTTATTTATCGTAATTTTCCTAATGAGTGTAAATTAAGAATTATCTTATTTTTCTGACAGATTGCATCACAAAATTGACAAATGCCTTGGCAATGATTTCTTGGACATGATACCAAAAGCATAGGCAACAAAAGCAAAAACAGATGAATAAGACTACATCAAACTAAAAACTTCTGCAGAGCAAAGGAAACAACCAACGAAATGAGAAGGCAACTTGCAGAATGGGAGTATTTGAAAACCATATATCTGATAACAGGTTAATATCCAAAATATACAAGAAATCTCTAGAACTCAATAGCAAAAAAGTAAATAATGTGATTAAAAAATGGTCAAAGGAACTTGCTATAGTTTGAATGTTTGTCCCCTCTAGAACTCATGTCTAATATAACAGTATTGAGAGGATGGATGAATGGAGTATCACAAGAGTGGGTTTGTTATAAAAGTCATTTGGCTCTCAGTATGCCTTTCTCACCCAGTGATGCCTTTTGTTATGTTATGACCCAGCACAAGACCCCACCAGAAGCCAACCAGATATGGCCACCTGATCTTAGACTTCCTGGTCTCCAGAACTGTAAGAAATAAATTTCTTTTCTTTATGAACTACCCAGTCTCAGAGATTCTGTTACAGCAATACAAAATGGACTAAGACAGAAAACTGGTACTGAGAGGTGACACTGTTGCTAACAATAAATACCTGAAAATGAGGAAGAAGATTTGGAACTGGTAATGGGTAGATACTGAAACGGTTTTGAAGTGAATCCTGGAAAAAGTCTATATTGACATGAGTGGAATGTTAAAGGTGATTCTGGTGAGGACTCAGAAGACGAGAAGACTACAGAAAGTCTGGAACTGCTTAGAGAATACCAAAAATGTCGACAGAATATAGACCGTAAAGGCCATTCTGATGCATCTCAGATGAAAATGAGAAGCAAGATGTTGAATCCTGGAACAAAGATCATCCTTGTTATAAGGTAGCAAAGAATTTGTCTACATTATGTCATGCTTTGCGCTTTGTGGGAGGTTGGGAGTGATGAACGAGGACTTCTGGTGGAAGACATATCTTAGCAGCCAATCATTCAAGATGCTGCATGGTTACTTTTGGTTGCTCACAGTGAGATGCAGGAGGAAAGGGATGATTAAAAGACAGAAATACATAATTAAAAGGGAAGTAGACCACAATTATTTGGAAAATTTGCAGCTTGGCCATGAAAAGAACCAAAAAGCATGTTTGGGAGAACAAAATAAGGGTGTGGCTGAGTTACCAGTTACTAAAAAGATTAGTATGCCTATAAGGGAGCCAGGTGCTCCTCATCAGGACAATGGGAGAAAGACCACACAGCCATTTCAGAGGTCCTAGAAGCTGCTTTCAGGATACGATGTCCTATGCCCAGAGGCCTAAGACAGCAGAATGGTTTTGCAAAATGGCCCCAGGAACCCTCTATAGCCTGTCTGCCCAGGGCCACACTGGGGCTCTGTTCTCTGCATCCTCATGCACCACTCCTTGGCTGCTCCAGCTGTGGCTCCAGCAGTCTCAGGTGAAGACAGACTTGCCACTCCAAAAGGCTTGAGATGTAAACCTTGGCATCACTCTGTAGCTGGGGTGGGCCCAGATGTGGTTCACACCACTGCTCTAGAGGGTACAAGTAATAAGCCTTGGCAGTGTCCATGTGGTACTAATTCTGCAGGCATGCAGAATGCAAGAGCTGTGGGCCACCACCTAGATTTTAGAGTTTGTATTGAGAAGCCTGGGAGCCCAAGCAGAAACCACTGGAGGCACAGAGCCACCACAGAGTATCTACCAGGGTAACGCCTTGTGAAGCCTTGGGAGTAGGGCTGCCCCTGCGACCCTGAACTGTGAAGCCACCAGCAGCATGCAACACCAACCTGGGAAAGCTACAGGTACTGGACTGCAACCTGGAAGAGCAGCCACATGGGCTGCACCCAGCAAAGCCAGAGGGGTGGGGCTGCCCAACACCTCAGGGGCTTAACCCCTACACCAGTATCCGCAGGATCCTAGATATGAGGTCAAAAGATATTATTCTCTCGCTTTAAGATTTAATGTGTGCCCTGATGGGTTTGAGACTTGCTCAGGGCCTATTACTCCTTTCTTTTGGCTTATTTCTTCCTTTTGTAATGGGAATGTGTACCCTTTGCCTGTCCCACCATTATTTCTGGCAAGTAGATAACTTGTAATTTCACAGGGGCAACAGGCGAGACTCTGGACTTTGTATTTTTGAGTTGGTGCTGAAGTGAGTTAAGACTTTGGGGTTATGCGAATGGAATGAATGCTATTTATATGTGAGAAAGACATGGGGTTTAGGGGTCCAGGGGCAGAATTCTATGGTTTGAATATTTATCCCCTGTGAAACTCATGTTGAAACTTAATCTTCAATGTAACAATATTCAGAGAGGGCCTTTAATAGGCCATGAGGGATTTTCCCTTCTAAATGGATTAATCCATTCATAGATTAATAGGTCAATGGATTAATGAATTAATGGGCTGTCATGAGAGTGGGTCTGTTATGAAAGCCAGTTTGACTCTTCGTGCACCCCTTGCCCGGTGATGCCTTCCACTATATTGTGATTCAACATGAGACCCTCACCAGAAGCTGACCAGATGAGGCTGCCTGATCTGGGACTGCCTAGCCTCCAAAAGTATAAGAAAACAGGGCCTTTTCTTTATAAATTATCCAGTCTGTGATATTTTGTTACAGAAATGCAAAACAGACCAAGACAGCACTGAATAGACATCTCTTCAGTGACGACATACACATTTCCAACAGGTGTATAGGAAATGTAAATCAAAACCACAGTGAGAAATCATTTCACACCTGTTAGATGGCTATTATCAAAAAAATTAAAACAGTTCTACACTTAATTTCTAGGAAAAAAAGATAGCAAATACCGTCAAGGGTGTAGAAGAAAGGGAACTCTTGTACACTGTTGGTAAGAATGTAAATTGGTGTAGCCAGTATGGAAAACAGTATGGAGTTTCTTCAAAAAATTACAAATAGAATTACCACATCATTCAGTAATCCTACTTCTGGGTACATATCCAAAGGGCTTAAAATCAGGATCTCTAAGAGATCTGCATTCCCATGTTCATTGCAGCATTATTCATAATAGCCAAAACATGGAAGTAACCTAAATATCTATAGACTGACAAATGGACAAATAACATTTGATATCTACATACAATGAAATATTATTCAATCTCAAAAAAGAAAGATATCCTTCTCTTTGCAACAAAATGGATGAACCTGGAGGACATTAGATAGTGAAATAAGGCATAGAAAGAAAAATACTACATGATACCACTTATGTGATGCATCTAAAATAGGTTCATATTCATAGAAGCAGAGAGTGGAATGGTGGTTACAGGGGCAGGAGAGAAGGGGGACTGGAATGGTATTAGTTAAAACATATAATGTTTTAGTTACACAACATGAATAAATCCTGGAAGTCTATTGTTCCACATACTGTCTATAGTTAACAATACTATATTGTATACCTTAAAATTTGCTGAGGATAGAGCTTACGTTAAGTGTTCTTATCAAACACACACATACACACACACAGTAGATTGGGAAGAAACTTTTGGGGGTGATGGATAGGTTTATGGCATAAATTGTGGTGATGATTTCACAGGTAGATGCTTATCTCCAAAATCATCAAGTTGTATATATTAAATATGTACAGCTTTTTGTATGTCAATCATACCAATAAAGTGGTTAAAAAACAATCATGGAATTAAATAAATATTTTCCCAGTTCAATAAAACTTGTTTAAATAACTGAAAACAAGGGAATGAGATTTGTAAGCTACTTTTTATCTCTGTGTTTCAGAGGACTTTGAACACTGACTTCCAGGGGTCCAGCAGTCCTACACGCCTCTTTCCTGCAACCTCCCAGCCTCTTGAGAAGCAAAGCTGGCCCTGAGCTAGCTTCACACAAATGCCTATGTTCAACAGTTCTCCTACTTTACTTCTTGGAATACCAGTTCCAGGGCGAGTGCTCTCAACCTGTGTGATTTAAATAGTTTACAGATGTGCTGCCAAACGTTTTTCAGTGTGTGTAAAATTTATTTTTGCTTCAGCTGCAGATCACACCATTGCCATGTTTCCTGTTGGGGAGAACTCTGGGCTGAGTGGGCATATGATGTCACACAAGTGGGGTCAACTGACTGCAAAGAGGTGTGCTGTGATGCCATGGCATTCCAAGGAAGAGGAGATTTTTCTGGAATGGGTGGCAACTTCAATTTGAGAGTTTATAAGAAAGAATGGCCAGGGAGGAGCCAAGTTCAAGTCTACCTTCAACCAGTACTGAAGGGGACTGAGCAAACCAGGCACTTCTGACTGTCCCATTGAGAGAACTTGTTAAACAGCAGACCTGTTTAAACAGTGATATGCACATTGTACATATCACTGGTTTCAAGTGTGCTGCCCTAACTTCCAGGATTTATGTACTGTGAGCAAAAAAATCTGAGAGCTATTGTCCTAAGTGTGACATAGAACAAGTGTTCCCTAAGGACATAATTTTGTGTAATACTGGGTTGAACGAAGTTCAACTGGTTTTCTGGCTGCAGGATTTCTCAGTGCCTTTAGTGTGCTCATGCATATGGTGAGTCCCCTAAAGGGAGTTTAAAATGCAGCATTCATCCATTTTTCTTGGCCACAGAGCTATGTTTTTCTTTCCAAGAATATATGTGGGCACTAATGTTCTGAGGAAACATTTTGGCAAATATTGTTGCAGAAGGAGTTCACCTTCTCTGTCTTCATCTGAGGAAAGTCCAGAGACTGTTATACAAAGAGTTAATCCAAAGATTCATCCTTTTTAGCTCCTGATACACAGCTCAGCCTCTCACCTCGGCACTGGCACCAAGGCTCAGTCAAGGTACTTTCTGAACACATCTGAGAAGGCTCAAAGGGCTCATTACTCCCTTTAGAGAGTACATGGGGACTTTTCTTAGTGCAAAAATGAAAAACGGTGACTCATAATACACTCTACCACAGGGTTAGAGTCAGAAACTGGTAAATTTTTTCTGCTTACAACATTCAGCAAAAGCTTACATTCCAAAATGTAGCTCCCAAGTTGCCTCTGCAGAGGACACACTGTGTTGGAACTGATTTCTCTTCATCTCCCTGGACACTGTGGAAAACCTTCACGTTTTCACCTGAACGCAACAGGCTGGGCTAAGCCTCTGGCCAGTGTATTGTTAGCCTGAGCAAGTTAGTAGCTTGGAATGTCTCTTAGGTTTTTGGACTACTTTTTCTCTTTGGTAAAATGAGAGGGCAAGATGGGAGGTAACAAACACAAAACATTCATTAAACCTGTTCTGTGCTAGATGCCATGCTTTGACAATGCAGCAGTGGAGAAAATACGTTTTTTTGATAGATGCATGACAATAAATTACGATACAACATGCTATCTGCAAAAAGTGCCACAGAGTCAGAGGAGGAAGGGATAAATTGTGTCTTAACAATCTTTAAGATTCTTTTCGCCGGGCATAGTGGCCCACCCCTATAGTTCTAGCACTTGGGGAGGCTGCGGCAGAAGATCGCTTGAGGTTAGGAGTTTGAGACTGGCCTGACCAGCATGGTGAAATCCCGTCTCTACTAAAAATACAAAATACAAAATACTCCTGCTGGGTGTGGTGGCAGGAGCCTGTAATCCCAGTGACTTGGGAGGCTGAGGCAGGAGAATTGCTTGAACCTGGGAGGTGGAGGTTGCAGTGAGCAGAGATTGCGTCACTGCACTCCAGCTTGGACAACAGAATAAGTGAGGCTCTGTCTTAAAAAAAAAAAAAAAAAAAAAAAAAATTCTTTCAGCTCTGGTATTCTTAGACACCAAGCCTTCTTTTCTTAGTATCTTAGATCTTTTCTTCTTGTTGGAACTGGCCCAGAGCCTTCTGAATCTCAACACAGCAGTAGAGAAGGTTTAGCCTTGCCATCACCAGATGCTGGTCTGCTTCTGACTGAATTTCATCTGGTCTGGATGTCATTTTAGTCTGGCTCAGCAGAGATACCCTCTGCTGAGTATCTCAAGTTTTTAAACTGGGGTGGATGCTCCTCCTAAACATAAGCCTACCTTAGAAGTTTGCGTAGGGCGAAGGAGGACCCGGGTACAGGTCAGTCATTCTCCTGAGTCAGCCTCCAAGTATGACAGGAAGAAGATGGATCCTTAGTAGCAAAAACCGTTGGCTGCTGCCACTTCTTATTGCCTAAAGTAAATAACTAACGTGCTTCGCCCTGTACTCTATATCCTCTGGCTCCAGGGCACACATTCTGTTTTATCACCTGCTCCTCTTTACTTCCTTCTGAGATTTATGCTCACAGTACTGAATACTGCTAATCTCTCTCCCCCCCATTTTTTGGACACTTCTCACCTCCTCCTTTTTTGTTCTCATTTCTTCCCCCCTCCTCCTTTTCCTCCTTCTGTCCCTCCACATTCCAAGTGCCATTTCCTGAGGATGATTTTAGCAACAATAAAATCATCAATACTAGTGAGTTACTGGTTAGTTTCAGACAGAAAACCCAGGACACGTGGTGGTCTGACAATCTCCAGCTGACCCAGGGTGTGAGGAAAGATGGGCTCTGAGAACCTTCAGGCACTTCTAGCACACTCTACTGAGCCTCACCCATTCTCCCTCCCTTAACAAAAAGTCCTATTCCACTAGGGACAAAATACTCGGAAGCAGCATTGTTAGCAGCAGCAGCCACAGGCCACCCACCCTCTTGCCCTTCCTCACCTTCACATCCCCAGGGATGCTATAGAAAACAAAGAGCTGTGGCTAGAGGGAGCCAAAGGTGGTGGGCACAAGGAGGTCTGGAAAGCTGGACTGTGGAGTCCAGGAATGAGAGGACCACCCAGTTATGCTAGTGGAAAGAGCCTTGGCTGGGGGCTATTGAGGAGGATTGTGCGCCCACCTTTTCTGAGCACAATCAGAAGTCAAGCACTCTAACCTCCTCCAGCCTCCAGTCCAAGTCTACCACCAGCCCACTCCACATCACCTAATCTCAGGAAACAACCTCATGCCCACTTTACTGATAAGTCTGAGGCCACCCATCAATCTCTCAGAATTCTCAGACTGTCAACCACCATCTCCCTGCCTTCCTTCCTTCACTACTAAATGTGTCCCTTCCACTGGATTGATTTTATCTTTCCCTTCCTCCTCCCTGGACCTTCCTTCAAGGGCTTTTGCAGCACCCCTCAATTTCTTGTCTTCCCTGGCTCCCTCTCTTCCATCTGACATTTGGGTATAGACAAGCCACCACTTGCTAACTCCACTGTCACCTCCCTCCTGTGTTTCTCTTCTCAGAACTGCCACTCTGCTACTGACTCTTTTTTTTGATAAGTAGCCAAAGACCTCCCAATAGCCTCTTTTAAAAAATATCCCATTCAACATCTTTGGGGCATTAACATTTAATAAAAATGTATCATAAACATAATGTAACAATAGCTCTTGTTCTACATGATTCAAACACTGGAGACCTGTACAGAGTAGAAAGTGAAATGTCGCCAATACCCTTTTCCCTCAGTGCTAATCCCCAGACGTAACCACTCTAAATAGTCAGGTAAAAATGTTTCTACACCATTGCTTACACATTTAAAATTTTGAGATTATTTTAATATGCCCTTTTGTAACTGGAATTTTTACTTAACACTATGCTGCAAATGTCTTTCCATGTAAGTCTATGTAGACATACATATCTCATTTTTCAAATGTCCAAATAGTCTTATCCTGTGATGTGGTTATATCATTGTTTATTTAGCCAATCTCCTCTGGATGCTGAGGCTTTTTCTATTTATTTATGTATTCAATCACGTATTCATTCATTTCTGTTACAAACAACACTGCAATCAATTCCTTGCACATACATCTTTGCATACCTGTGCTCGAAGTACTGGATACCATTAATCTGTCTCTCCTCCATTTGTTTTCCTTTTCTGACATTTCTTGCATCTTCAGCTTCTGTCTTGAATCTTTCCTGAAATAGCAAACCACTCTTTTCCCTGAGCACACAGACACAGATGCACATCCACCCCTTCTTGCTTCTGTCCAAAGGTTTTCCTCCTGAAATGATCACTTCCTACTTACCTTCTTCCCCAGATTTTGTGTAGACGCATTTCTGATTTCCCAGACTGGTCTTCCTTGATAGCTTCCTGTAACTGTCGGGTGAGGTATATGCTATCAACATTCAAAAAGTGATAAAAACTGAAGCTTAGAACGTGAAGGAACTTGTTCAGTTTGCCCAGCCGGTTAAAGGAAGGCACATGGATTTGCTCTGAGGCCTGATATTCTGTAGAATCCATGAACTTAAATAACTGCCATGTTACATTGTTCCTTTGGCTCTGGTCCTCAAAGGATCTTGCATACACACCTACAACCACAGGTACCGAATGGAACGGTGGTAACTGATTAACAAGTCAGTTTCCTCTACTAGACTGGGAAACCCCTGAGGGCAGCCCTTTTGTCTTTTCTTTCCATATTTCCTATATTTAGTACAGATCCCGTCATATTCTGGGTGCTGATATGGATTTGAATGAATGAACCTGTTTGCGGAATGAAGGCCAGCACTCCCTGAATCAGATTCAGAGCCAAATTTCATCACTCAGCAACACAAAATGAGTTTAAAGCTAGTTCCTGCTAGTTTGTGAAAGTAAAAAAACCCTTTCTTCCCAATGCCCTAATTCACTAGATTATAAGAGGCTCTTAAAATTGGCAGGGAGTCGAACATAATGGTTTAAAAAACACAGGCTCTGAAGTTGGAAGGCATAGGTTCTGATCCCAGAGTAGCAGCTCTGCTACTTACTAGGCAAGTTATTCAAGTTCCATAATCCTTAATTCCTTCTCCAGTAATATGGAGCTAATGACTACCTGCTCACAGAGTTATCCTGAGGATTTAGTAAGGTAACCAAGATGAAGCACTTAGCATAGTGCCTGGCATACAGGAGGCACTCAATAAATGTTAGTTGCATTATGGCCCTTAGGATCAGTAGCAGCCACTTTCAGTCTCTGTTGAAAGTCAATTTAAATCAGGCATTTATTTCTCCTACACCTCTCCAAAGCTTTGAACAGGATGCATTTTTAGTTTAAATTGCATAAAAGTTCATGTTCTTGCCCTTATTTGTAACACAGACATTTGCTGAGTGATTTCTGTGTATCCAACTCTTTCCTGGTAGTCGCTGGTTGGTCCTTTACCAGTCACGGGGAGTCTACAATAGGAAGAATGAGCTTGCTCAGGTTAGCGTTCTGGGAGGACAAAACTTCCCTGCTGAATCCTCCGAAAAGCACACCTTTCTTTTTCTTTTTAAACTTCAAAGATTTGTTTTAAAACATTTTCTCACAAAAATCTGAAGGTTTTGTACCTTGAAGCTTGAAGGGATGGGTAGTAGCTTCTGGAGCCTGATTTATGGAGGTGCCTGTGCTATCTTTGTCTTTGAAACAAAAAGCTTTCCCATACCAGCAGCTCCTCAAGGTGACTGTAGGAAACAGCACTTGTGTTACTCTGTGCTCAGTTTTGACCCACATCCAAGTATTAATTTTTTGAGGGGAGGGATGGTGGCTGTTGTTTGTGTCTAACTGGGTCTTTCCAAGGACTACGTATTAGGGTGAGACTCCACTCCTGACAACCAAAATAAAAAAATTCTCTGACTCCAATTCAAATCTCAACAAAAGCAAATGACTCAGTTCAAGCAAACTTTATAGATTATTCCATTACAGAACTCTATGTTCTTGGAGACCCATACCCAGCATTTAAATTAAATTGCTCTCGAAAGAAGGAAATTCCTTAGTAATGTCACTCAGCTCCAAAACTTGGGACTGTCTTTCTTTGCATCAAAACTACATGTCTCCAATCGCAAATTGAAATGTTCTTTCTCCAGCTGACATATCTGGGCAGGAGATCCAGCTTCAGATGCTGGGAGGCGTGAAGAAGAGAAAAGCACACTTCTGGTTTTGGTGGGTGAGTGTTTGGTGTAGGCGTGGTTTCATGTTATGTAAGCAACTGCCTGTAGGCACTAGGATTCCTGCACCGTCAGGGGACAGAGACTTCTGGGTGCCAGATGCTCCTAGAAGTTCAGTCACTAAGAGGCTGCTTGGTGCCTCTTCTCTTTCCTCTCTGCCCTGGACCTCTGGCTTCTTTGTCACATGCTCTGTTATCTGAAATCCTCAGGCTACTACTTTATGATCAAAGAGATTGTGGGCCAAAGGAACAAAACCCTCACCTTTTGAGCCCACAGTGTGACCTTGGACAAGTCCCTTCTTCCTGGGCCTCAGTTCCCACAGCTTATAGGTATCGAGTTTCATCAGAACATGTCCGAGCCGCCGCCCAGCACCGACATTCTGGGGTTCCAGAATCTGTCATCCAGCCAGGCCAGTGACCTAGGTGGGGAGGGCGTGTGAAGGGAGCTGCTGTTTGGAATTCACGGGCTTGTTTGGTGGGGCATCTCCTAATAGATTTGGTTGGGGATTGGAGTAACCTATTTCTCTGAACCTCTGGTGAGGGCTGATCCAGGACTGTCACTCCTCGGTCAGGGCTGCACAGGCATGTGAAATGCATTTGTCAGAGAGCATCGGCTCAGAAGCCTGACCCTTCTGCCATCTGAATACCAAAAAGACAAAAATTGCACAAGAGGTGGGGCCCAGATGATCTGCTGATCCAATCAGTATTTCAGCTCTGGTGTTCTTAGGAGCTCTTATCTGAGGGAACACCCTCCTCTGCCATTTCAAAAGACTTAATACATATTTCTCCCTGAGTGATTTTGTCCTCAAGAGGACCTGTGGGAGGGATCACGTGGATTTCGAAAGCTTAGTGTGGAGCGAATTCTGTGCCCTAATGATTTTGAAAGCCTGTGTAAATAAGGAGGCGGTGGCAGGGAAACTGGGGCTGGAAGTCAGGAGGCTTGAATTCCAGTTCTGGTTTTGCCATTCTCTGGCTATGCAGCTTTAAGCAAATGGCTTCACCTCTCTGGGCCTTGGTGTTCTCATAGGGCAGCATCTCTCTACGGTCTCTAAGACAGAAACCTCTCATCTTAATTGTAGAATGGGGCCAGATCTACCTTGTGTATGTGTAAGTGTGTGTGTGCTGGCCCCATTCTCCCCTTGTGTGGTGACATAGCTCTTATGGAAGGTACATTCCTTCCCCAAGTTCCTCTTCCCTGAAGCCCTTTGGGATGTATCCAAGAGAGTAGGTGAGCTCATGGATGCTTGAGGATTGGAAGGGTCTTTGAGGATAATTACCCAGCTATTGCAAGAATGCTTCTCACCCCAATTATCTGGTGGGAGGTGCTTGGCATGTTTGAGAATCAGCATTCCATAAAAGTTAAGAGCCCCAGCTCTGGAGTTATTCAGCCTTTGTTTTATATCCCAGCCTTGCCAGTCATTTCAGTTCATCATTCAGCAAATATTTATCAAGTGCCTGTTTTGTGCCAAGCACTGAGATAAGCTATTTTGCATATACTCTCACCCTTAGTCCTCACAACCCTATGAAACAGGTAGAGGTTTTATCTCCATGTTACAGATGAGGAAACTGAAACTCAGAAAGGTGATGTGATTTATTGCTAGCAAGAGGCAAACCTGGGGTTTGAATCCAGGTCTAATGACACCAGCGCTATAGCTCTTAGCCACTATGCTCTACTGTCTCCAAGACCTTATTTTGCTTAATGTAAAAATCTATGATGTAGGCATGACTGTATCCATTTTAAAACTGGATATTGAGGGTCAGAGTTTAAGTAGCATCATTTGGTCAAAGTCAATGAGGGCTGAGCCAGGACTCACCTGGGGGCTACTAGACCCCCACCCTGGTGCCTCTGACTGCTGTGTGCAATGCCTTTATCTCAGCCTTTTGGAAAAGCCCCTGTGTATTTGCCAGTCTACATTACAGACTAAGCAGCATGCCTGCTTCTGAAGGAGGGACATGGACAGTGCAGTGGGAAGAGCCCTGAAGTCTGTATGATGCCAACATCTCAGCTGCTGGTCCTGTCTGCTCCTTTCCAGGCACAAGGCCTGAGGCATTTCCAGCCTCTGAGCTCTACCAGCCTTGCTTTCCTCACAAGGATATTTATTGTACCAATCAATTGAGACCCTAGCTGTGAAAGGACTTTATAAATCAAAGGTGATGAGAGTGAAATTATTATTGTTGTAGTCTCGCTTCTCTGTTTTTCTCTTCCAAACTGGACAGTACATTGCATGTTGCTTCAGGAATCATAAAACGCACCACCTAATGGCTTGAGCCCCATGATCCCAGGATGAAGCAGCACGAGGCAGATTTTCCTCTCTCACAGCCGGCACTCCTGCCTGACTCATTCAGGGATGCCACATTCCGGGATGTGAAGCATTACAAATGGCCGCCACTGTGACATGTAGTTGTCCCAGAAAGGCTGGAATGTGACATTCCTGAACAGATTCAGGCATGAGAAGAGAGAAGAGAGAACCTTTGTAAACAGACAGCCTGGGGCTTAGGAGAGGCAGGAGAAGTTGCTCATTTTCTGTGCTCTTGTTTTCTAAGCCTGTGAAGGTGTAGCTGTCCGTCCATCACCCTGATCTTATCATCCTTCGGGAAGTGCGCACCCCAGACGCCCGACTCCTCATGCCAGGGCCTCGTACTCTCCGACCATCGATTCCAGGAGGGCTGGGTCAGAAATCTCTTGCTGACTTCACTACTCGGTCCTCTAAGGAGTGAGAGGAAAGGAAAACTAGAGGTGCCATCTGCAGGTGGATGGAGGAGTTCCGGACGATTTGTCTCTGAGTTTTTCCACTTAAGTATTTGCTCTCTACCCTCTCACCCTGTTGTGCTAAGGGTGGCACAGAAAAATAATTTTATTCATTTTGGGTCTTTGTTTGTATCTGTTTGCGGCCCAAGGGAAAGAGAGAGGCAAACTCACTGGTTCAGGCTTGGGTGAGAGCCTTCTTTTACTCAGAGAGACTGTGGAGACTGTGGAGGCTGCCAGAGAGCAAGTCAAGGAGTTGAGAGGTGCGGCCTGCCTCGGGCAGGGCAGCGGGGACTTGTGGGGTGAGTGATGGCTCCCTTAGGGCTCTTTTCACCTGGACTCCTCTCCTGTCCCTGGAAACAGGACTGTGGGGGACATTGCCGTCCCTCCTGTCTAACAATTCAATGTTGGAAACCTTCCTGCTTTGAGTAGTACCAAGAAAGGAGTTGTAGTTATGGAAATGAAGAAGGCAAACATTCTGACAGCACTGAAAGAAAGCACCACCGGGGAAAGGGCCCTGCAGGTGGAGGTGGTGGCCTGGGCTCCAGGTGTAGCCTTACCACAGGCTCTGTGTGAACGTGAACCCTCTCCAGGACTGTATTTATGAAAGAGGGGGTTGGGCAATGAACTCTAAGGTCCCTTCCAACGACGCCAATTTACGCAAGACTTTCCTTGATTTCAGTACTAAAAGTCTTGTGTCCAGAAATCCTTGCTTCCAATAGAAAGCTTTCCTTTCTGGTTATTCTAGTAACTTCCCCCTGGGATCTCAATCCCTTTTCTCTCTGTATTGCAGAAGCCTTTTCTCTGGATTAGGAAATCATTGTGATAACTCCTGCCAAAGGGTGGTGGGCAGAGGTGATACTCAAAACATGAACATCCTCTATAGAAAGGGCACAAACCCATCAGAATGGACTGGGTCATACACCCGAGGGCATTCTGGGAGTACCATCCACTCCCCATCCTCAGGAGTGGGCGACCCCGCATTGCAACTGGGCTTCTATCTCCAGGTCTGTGACAATTCCACTTGTTTCTATTCCACCTCTTCAGCTGGTGACGTGAAATCATGTCAATGACTTCAGCACCAGTAGACCTGAAGGATTTTCAAGCTTCTCTTTATTGCTTTTTCTCAGATTAAAGGTGGTGACTTCCCCATCACTGGTCAGTTTCAGCCTCAGTCCAGTTTCCTATGGTTTTCTAAGGTGAGAGTGCTCTGAGTGACGCTGCCCAAATCCAGACAATAATGTGGTTGTGCTTTCACTCAGAGAGGAGCTGCTAAACTGTCTGGTATTGTGGAAGTTCAGTTTCAAATAGTTGACATACATGTATCACAGGGCAGAGAAAAGCAGAGTCCGTGTGACTTCTGCCTCCCATTCACCTCCACACCAGCTGAGCCCATTTCACATGACCTTTCTGCCTGTCTTTGTCCTTCCTTCAATGTGCTCCATCCTCACTTGTTTATGTTGCTTCCTGAGCGCAGTGACTTGCATCAGGCACTGTGCTAAAGGTTGTTGAAATGGAAGCTGAATCCAACCCCTACGATGAACCTGCACTGTGGGAGGGCAGACGGACATATGAGCAGCTGCCTTGCGATGGGACATGTGTGCTGTAATACATTTGAGTGTTATGGCCGCATACAGCAGGGCCTGGCTCCTTGTGCAGTGATATCAAGACTGGGCCTGGGTGAGGAGTCACAGGTAGAGAACGGCTGGGAGGAAGCTCGCATGCCAGGCACGGGGCAATGGCATAAACAAAGGCGCCCCTCTGTTTGTCTCCCTTTGTCATCCACTGTGGGTGGTGCTGTGGGTGGCAGTGGGTCAGGGATTGCTGGGCAGGAGGCCAAGGCAGGCAGAGTCAGCCCTCAGGAGCCACCAGGACAGGGAGTGCTGGCACACCCAAGAGCCCACTTCCTATTTCCCAGAGCAGATGGAGGCCCCAGACTCAAGTTTTTCTCCCCATTTTTCCCCTCATTCCTCAGAATACCTGCCCCTTCCTGTGTCACAGGCCAGTTCTGACCCTGTCTCCATCCCCCAGGCCCCTGACACATAGCCAGTCATTGTTGACCCTTTCCTTTCCTTCTCCTCTGCCCTCCATCTCCCCCTTTCCACAGCTTCTACTATGGTTCAGTCCTGGTCACCCATCTCCCACCTGGTTGGTCGCATCAACCTCCTCACCAGTCCCCGGGATTCAAGTCTGTTTGTGCCCCGCCATCCTTGGTGTGCTGCCAGATGAATCGTTCCAAAACAGTGCTTTGTAATCCTCCTGTACCTCTTCTGAAATCTTTGTAAGCACATTTCCTCAGCCCTCACCACCCACTGTGTACAAACAGGACCATGCTTATAATCATGACCCACTTGTCTTTGGCTTCTGCCTCTGTCGGCTTTACACAGGACCTCAGGCTCTTACAGAGTGCACCCCAAGTAGTTCCAGGAGCCCGCAGGGCAGTGTTGCTGAAAGTGTGCTCTGCACACCAGCACCGATCCATGCACGTCACTGATGATCCTCGACAACATTAGCACGTATATGGAGAATAAGTTGAACTTTCGTAGCAATTTTACATTTCTGTGACTTCTAGCAGATGGAATTTTTTTTAGGTTTGCAAAACAAATAAACAAACAAGCAACAGCAACAAAAGGCACTGGCCCTTCACAGATCATTTGGGCACTGCCCTAGGGTGTGTCATACCCGATCAAGTCTTGGCTCCTCCACGCACTCCTGCCTCGCCTCCCTGCTGTCCACTGGCAGCTCCTGGAGCTGCTTTTTCAGGAAATCAGTCCTTACTGCCTCTCTTCCTGGAGCACAGCTATCCAGAGTGTTCATGTGAGAAACAGCCTGCTTTAAAAATACCGGTGCAATTCAAAGCATCCACCCTTTTGACATTAAATTAGGACTCATATTTAAAATCATTATTTACCTTCTTTCTTTAAAGCATTTTTTTTCTTGGTTTAGCTTGGTAATTTTTCAAAAGTACTTTAAAAGTCAACTTTATTAAAATATAAATTACATACAATAAAATGCACTTATTTTCACTGTACAGTGATGAGTTTTGACCAATGTATACACTTGTTAGATCACCACCCCAATTAAGATATAGAACAATTATATCATTCTAGAAAGTTCCCTTGTGACCCTCTGAAGTCAGTCCCACTTTATCTGCAGCCATAGGCCATCACTGACCTGCTTTCTGTTTCTACAGATGGGTTTGGCCTTTTCTAGGATCTATAAATGGGATCATCCAGGATGTACTCTGACATCTGGCTGCTTTCACTCACCATAAAATTTTTGAGATTCATCTACAATGCTGTATCTATTAGTAGCTCAATGCTTTTAATTTCTGAGAAGCATTCCATTGCATGTACCACATGACAATTTGTTTATCCACTCTCTTGTTGTTAGACATCTGGGTTGTTTCCAGCTTTTCTGGCTACTTGAATAAAGTTCTCTGAACATTCATGTACAACTCTTTGTTTGGACAAATATTTTCATTTCCCTTGGGCAAATACCTAGTAGTAGAATTGCTGGGTCATATGGTGGAGATTATGTTTAAATTTGTAGGATGCCAACATTAATCCACAGGCCACATCGCTTTTGATAGGAATTGCATGATTTATTTTTTCATTTATTTTTAGAGACAGGGTCTCACTTTGTCACCCAGGCCAGAGTGCAGTGACATGATCATAGCTTACTACAGCCTCAATCTCCTGGGCTCAAGGGAATCAGCCTCCAGAATAGCTAGGATTACAGTAGCGCACCACTATGCCTGGTTAATTTTAAAAATTTTTGTAGAAGTCTCGCTGTGTTGCCCAGGTTTGTCTTGAACTCCTAATCTCAAGTGATCCTCCCGCCTATGCCCCACAAAGTGCTGACATTACAGGTATGAGCCACTGTGTCTGACTAAGGAATCACATGCTTTCCAATTGGACCCCAGTTCCAGCTGCTCTGGAGGGGAAGCTGTCCTTGGCTTCATAGAGTTACCAATTTGCATTATACAAGCGTTTTCCACCTTAGTGTTGTGACACAAATGATGCTGTGATCTGTTGTCAGTTGTGTGGCAAGTAAATTCAAAAACATTTGAAAGTACAGATATTTGCGAAAAATTTACCTTAAAAATGCATATGTAGAATGGGTTCAAGGCTATCTTTTTAATATATACCTTTCAATTCATTTACATTCCAATAGGCTTATCCTATTCATTGCTACAACTTTTATGAAGTGGCTATATTAGTTAGCATCTAGCTTTAGATGTATTTAACAAAGACCTAGAACAGTGGCTTAAAGAGAGAGAAGTCTACTTCTCTGCCATGTAAAACTCTTCATGTAGACAGTTCACGGCTGATATGTAGCCTCTACAGTCATCCAGGACCCAAGCTCTTCCAGCTCTCTGTCATCCCTAGGAATGTCTCCATGTCCTCACCATCCTGAATGGAAATCCAATCATCAGATCCACAATCCAGATAGCAGGAAGAAGACAGAAGGGAATAAAGGATACACCCCCTCCCTTAAGGACACAACCCAGAACCTGACTTTTCTACTTCTGTTTACAACATCCCATTGGCCAGAACTTAGTTACATGGCTGAGCCTAGCTACAGGGAATCCTAGAGGGGAAGAATGAAAGAGTAGATATTGGGGGACAAGAAGCAATTTCTGCCCTATTTGCCATTTTAAAAGTATTATAAATAGTTATTCACAAACGACTGCAGTTTCTTACCCCTCCTACAGCATTTTTCTGGGTAATAATAAAAAATGTAGGTGTAATAATAAAAGTAATAAAACTTATGGAGACGTCAGTAGGAGTGTGCTGTGCCTGGGAATAATGTCTTGTATGTGACATTGGAAACCTTGGTGGAAACCTTGTCTCACCTCTTTACCCTGACGTTCAAGTTTCTCTATAATGGGGCCACAGCCTGCTTTTCCAAATGTTTCATTCTTCACTTCTGTGCTTGAGAGCTCTATTTTAGCCAAAGAATACTTGAAGAAAATGTAACTTTCTTCCCTCCCTGTCATTTGTCATGTTGCTCCTGTCACTTAGAAGCTTTCCTTGGATTCCTGGAACAAGGGCTTATGTTCCATCTCAGGTCTTGCCTCTTCCTTTCTCTGGGGTGTGTTTTTCCCAGACAGCTTTTTACATAGCCCTCTCCTTTTTGTCATTCAGATTTCAGTTCAAGTACCAAATGCAGAGAGAGCCCATCTCTGATAGAATTTTTAAGCACCGTCTCTTCCCCGCACCCCCACCCCACTCTCTATCATATTACTCCTCTTTATTTTCTTTGTAACATTGTCCAAAATCTGAAATTAGCTCGTTTTGTTGCATGCTTATGCTGCTTCTGCATCTTCTCCCATAGCATGCTCTAGAAAAGCCAAAGCCTGTCACCTTGCTCACTGCTGCAAACTCAGCTTGATGGCTCATGTTAGAGACTCCACAGCACATTGCTTAAATCAATAAATGACTGCATACCTGTTTCTCCCTTTCTAACCTACTTAGGCTCTGAGGCCAAGCCCACAGCCTCAACTTGCTCTGTGAAGTATGTTTTGATCCTTTAGCGCCGTTTGCATCATGCCTGGCTTCTTTTCATCTTTCAAGCTGAAACTTAAATGTCACTTCCTTGGAAAGCCCATCACTGTTGACCTCAGAGCAAGCAGATGTCCCTCTTACTTCATCAGAGACCCTGCTCCTTGTTACCTTCAGGGTTCTTTCCACAATGTGCAATTCTATATTTACTTACATCTACAGTCAATTTTTGTCTCTCTCTCTCCCCCCACTAGAAGTTAAGCCATAGAGGTGGAAAGGTCAGTCTCCCTTGCCCACACAGTGAATCCCGGGTACAGTATGGTGTCTGTATGTAGCAGGTGTACCAGAAGCTGGTGGATAAACCAATGAATGCACAACACGTGCTGCCTGTACCGCTTACGTGGGTAATAACGATCCCGTCTCTATCTCTAACTGTTCTTTAATACCTGTCAGATTCTGCATCTAGGCAAGTCTCATCTCTCTTTTGTAAGCTCCTTACAGACAGGGACCAGTTCCCTCTTTATACCTCTTCACTCCAGCATACTTGGTTTCTTTAGATCAGTTTTTCTGACACGGTATTCCAGGGATGTTGATAAGCGTTGCAAGAAAACTGGATTCCATTATCAAAAAGTTTGCTAGGACTAGGTTAAACTTATTTTATTTTTTAATCACAGAACTTTACAAGGATTTTGATGTGCTATTGCAGGGTATAAATTTCCAAGAAGTGAGATAGAGTAGTCAGTATTGTTCAAACTTTTTGAAACCTTTGCTTTATTCAGAGATTCATTTAAGGTATTCTAAGTGTTTCATAGTTTGTATTCTCATTTCCTCTAGCTTTTCCTTTATTTCTCTTCTACTTTCTTATTTCCTTCCCTACTTTTTCTCCAATCAGCCGCTCCTCTTTTTAAAACTCTCTTGTAAATGATCTTAACACTGACTGTCATTTGCAGGGTGCAGAGCACAGGTGCAATTACTCAACCTCACTTGTCAAGAGCCTGCACCCTGGGTTGAAAGTTCTTTTCTTTAAGGATGTTAAATATTGGTCCCCACTCTTTTCTGGCTTGTAGGGTTTCTGCTGAGAGATCTGTTGTGAGTCTGATAGATTTCCCTTTGTGGGTAACCTGACCTTTCTCTCTGGCTTTCAACCCAGAATTTCCTATCCAGCCAAACTAAGCTTTATGAGCGAAGGAAAAATTAAATCTTTTGCGAACAAACAAGTACTTAGAGAGTTCACCACCACCAGGCCTGCTTTACAAGAGCTTCTGAAAGAAGCACTATACATATTAAGGAACAACCAATATCAGCCTTTCCAAAAATATATCAAAAAGCAAAGAACATTAATACAATGAAAAATTTACATGAACTAATGGGCAAAACAGCCAGCTAGCATCAAACGCCAGTATTAAACTTATATATATTTCAATTGGATAAAAAGCCAAAACCCATCGGTATGCTGCATCCAGACCTATCTTACATGCAACAATACACAAAGACTCAAAGAGAAGGAGGAAGATTTACCAACCAGAGAGTAAAAATAAACAAATAAACAAAAAGCAGGAGATGCAATTCTCGCCTCTGATAAAGTAGACTTTAAAGCAACAAAGGTCAAAAGAGGCAAAGAAGGACATTACATAATGGCAAAAGGATCAACGTAACAAAAAGAGCTAATGATTTTATAGATCAACGAGACAGAAAATTAACAAGGACATCCAGGACTTGAACTCAGACTCGGAACAAGTAAACTTAATAAACATTTATAGAACTCTCCACTTCAAATACACAAAACATACATTACCACCTCACACCTATTCCAAAAGTGACTATATAATTGGAAGTAAATCACTCCTCAGTAATCGCATAGCATTTCATAGGTTTAAATGAAATATTGGTTGGCTGTTTGTTTGTTATCTTCTTCCCTTATTCCTTCCTGACTACATCATTAAGTATAATTATCAGTATACAAGAGGTTTTCAATACCCATTACTAAATTGCATTCTAGCCTGGGCAAGAAAGCAATACTCCCATTCTCTCTCCCTCTTTCTTTTCCTTTTTCCTCCTCCCCATTCTCTCTCTCTCTTTCTCTTTAAAAAAAAAAAAAAAAAATCCTATTTCTTTTAGATAGTTGAATTAGCTCTTGGAACCATGAGCCTTCTTATTTCGAAAAAAAAAAAAAAAAGAGCCTGCATCCATGGCCTGCAAACCTCAGAATCTGGCATGCCCAATCTCACAGATGCCCACATGACCCTGGGTCTTAATTTTCCACTGGTATGATTTAGGAAGTAAGGCATTAAATAATAACTTTGCTGGCAAGTACTTGGGGGGACATCAACTAGATTTTAGACTATCTGTGGTGTTCCTTTCCAATTTGGAAGATGGGATTAGCCATTGATCAGGAGATATACACAGGATGTTGAATCTACTACACTCCAACCTCATGGTAGAGCAACTGACTCAGGCCATTCTGAGCCCTCCCCAGAATCAGTCTTCTGATCTAATAAAATTGAGCACCAGACCTGCATAATGGGATGTGCTGACCTGACTGGCAAGAAATGTTTCCTAGCTTACTGTTTGCTTGTAGTGTTGACTGCACTGGCAGTAGCGGGGTAAGCAAACAACAAAACAAAACAAAAACCAAAACTTAAATCTACCAGGAAAAGCCCCACACAGCTTGGGAAGACTTATTCTACATAAGCTAATTCCAATAGCAGAGCCAAGAAGAACTTACAGATACTATCGTAAAAAGGGCAAAAACTCCTCAAGTTGAGGAGGTACCTGCCCAAGGCCACATGACAGAGGCTGGAACTGAGCAGAGAGCAGCATCTGGCTTCCTGATCTTTAAGCTGGTGCTCTTTTAATTTCACCAATCTGTCTCAGTAAAGGATATTTTTAGAACATTGTACTTATTAAATAGTTTTATCTTTTGTGATCCTGTCTTAAAAGCTTGCAAGCCAAATGTTTTATATTCCTCTAAGAAACAGAAATTAAATGGTTTATTCTGTGTCCCCTAATTTGTCTCACAGATCTGTTTGGGGGCCCAACTCAGACAGTGGTGAAAGAGCATTATAAAATAACTGTAATAAAAGGTGAAGACAGAGGCATTACCATTGTCATGATTCTTTTGGGTGTCAGGGACAACCTTCAAACTTGTCAGAGAATCTGAATGTTGCAGCCCAAGGGCTATTGGAGAACACTCTCATTTCACAGGTGTGGAAACTAAGGCACAGAAAGGGCAGGGCCATTTTTAGAGTCACATTATGAGTTAGTTATTTGCAAAGGCAGGTAGGACTTGGGCCTTGATCCTCCCAGAGTGAAGCATTTCCATCTATCACACCATTCAGTCTTTTTAAAGTTCCGGACCTGAAAGCAGAGAGCTTGTTCTAAACTTGTTTAAGCCATTATGGGGGCCAAGCATAGATAATATAGAGTCCCACAGGGGTTAGGAAATGCTGTGCTTGGAGCCAATGGCTGTGTATCTAAGACATTAGGCCTCTCCTTGAGAAGAACAGGCTCCATGGGCCCAGAGAACTGAAGCTGTATTTATCTGGGACTTGGCTTCAGGCATGTATCCTCAGGCAACACCCCAAGCCTCCTTTCACACAGGCTCCCTGTTGCTGATGAGTGAAGTTTGCATTTCCTCAGAATGTTCCTGCAAGTTCCTAGCAGGTCTCCCAGCCAAGCAGAGATTGGACTCATAGTGAGAGGCTGGCAGCCAGAATTTGGGTCTGTCAGTGCTGCCAACACAGCACCGTGGCTCAGGGCTCTGGGTGTCTCACTGCCTTGCCATATAGGGCCTAGCTGATATGGGGCTTCTTAGTGCACAAGGACAGAAAGGAAATCTGGAAGGGCCTTTTGGGAGCTGACCCAATGCTCTTCTTTTACAGATGGTGAAGCTGTTCCAAGAAAGAGAGGTGACTTTATTACAAGTAATCCTAGAATTAATGACAGACCTAGGCGCTGTCCTAAGCCTCTGGACCCCTAATCAATAAATAATCAATGAATGCCAGGTATGCAGCAGGTGCTATGCTCACTGTTTTACTACGCATTCATTCATTTCTTCCTTACAATCCCTTGAAATACACCAGGCACTCTCTAGGCTGTATGCCTACAATGAAAAACACAGGCAATGATCCTTGCCTACACATAAATATAGACAGACAAGTGATTAGGCAGTTACAGTCCAAGGTGGTACTTGCTGTAATGGGGGATGCGCTATGAAAACCTTGGGAGACACGCTTAATCTAGATTGGATTGGGGGAAGGATTACTAGCAGCTTCCTCCAAAATATAACATCAACGCTAGGACCAAAGGTGAAGAAGGAATTATGTGAGCCCAGAGTGGGTGGGTAAAAGCATTCTGGAAGGGCAGATTGCATATGCAAGGACTTGGAAACAGGATCTGGTACAGCGAGTATCTAGAGGACATGTAGTGTGGCTGGAATGTAAAGCATAAGGAGTGGGAAGAGATGAGGCTGGAGAGAGAGGCAGAACCAGACCAAAAAAGACATGTGAACAGTACAAGAGGTTTAGACATTTGAGGACAAGATCACTGGGAGGTCTTATTAGATGATATCCAGAAGGAAAAAAACAATGGGCTGTCTCATAAACTGCTGGGCTGCCCTGCCCCAACAGGTCTCCAGACAAGGCTAGATGACTACTCACTGAGAAGATATAAAGGGGCTTTGGATACTGAATACAAGGGGCAGCGGATGTCAGACAGATAGGAGGAAGCGAGTCCTTGAGCCCCTTGTCTCCCTCACTGGCTCCTGATCCCACGTCTATGACATCCGAAGTTTTTTTTTTTTTTTTTTTTTTTTTTCCCCAAAATTTCATTTTAGAACCACTTCTTAAGCCAACATGGAAGTCTCGTGACCAGGGGTCCAGTATTTGGAGGGCAGAGGAAAAAGCCAGTATTTGGATCCCCTTGCAAATATGAGCCAATATTTCTTTTCTTTCTCCCGCCCCCAACCCCAGCCACCTGGACTGGATTCCTCTACCAAGCAAAGACATTGAGGGATTGTGGTCACAGAACAGTGAGGCCTTTCTGTTATTGGATCTTTCAGTTCTAAAATATGCTTTTGATTTCATTTTGTCGATTTCAACTCTGTGGTGAAATTCTCCAGGGTGTCATCTACTTTCTCGAACGTATTTATCACAGTCATTTGAAAGTCTATGTTTGATAAGTCTGATATTTGGAATACCTCAGGATTGGTCTCCATTGTCTGTTTTTCCTTTTGGTACTGTTTCTTGGTATGTAAGCTGTATTTGGTGTATGCAAGATGACAGATTTTCTTTTCTGGCAGGCAGATAGAGTAATTCAATCTGATTAGGACTCAGCTGAGTCAAGGTTGATTGTGACCTTTGTTAAGCCTGCCCTATCTCTGCCTCATTTCTGTGGTGAGCCTGTAACTCTGCAGAGGTTCTAAGTGAGATCTTTAGGTGTTTATCAGGACCCATGCTTACTTGGTTGCTCCTGGATTTCAATTGTTTCCAGGGTACTGTGAGCCTGCTAAAACTGATCCTGAGCTCTTCTAACACTTTCTGTTTGAACTTTTAGCCTCTTGCTCTGGCAGCTTAAGACTCAGCAAATGTCCCAAAGGGTGAAATCAGAAGTGGGGTTCATATTCTCTTTAGAATCTCATCCCTTAAGTCCCAGTTGCTCTTTGATGGCTTCAAACAGATTTTTAAAATTTTATTTTATCCAGCTTTCTAGTTGGTTCTTGTGGAAGCTACAAGCTGCTCTATTATAGATAGAGGCAGAGGAATGGGACACTAAATTTTGAAGGCCGGCAGCTACTCTAACTGGAAAGTTGCAGTGGTTCTCAGGAGGCCTTCAGAATAGCTTACCAATTGGGCTTTGCCAGCTGTTGGTCTTGATCCCAGGGCAGAACTTTGCTGTATCATCCTTCCCCAGACTCACTGGAGGTACTGCTCCTTGTGGAGCAGGGATATGCCGTAGGCAATGTGCCTAGAGTAGCAGCTCAGAGGCAGTTCTGAGTGCCTTCTGCACGGTCTTCTCTTTAATTTGCATATATTAGAAGTGAGTATTTGTACTTTTAATATACACAAATTAAAGAGAAGAGTATTCAGACATTTCTAGAAATAGGGAAGTAACTTCTGGGTTGTCAGATTGTTGCCATTGGAAAGGGGCAGCAATTTCTGGGTGTTGCCATGGCAATGATAAACTGATATGGCACTGGTGGGCATGTCTCATGGAGAGGTGTTTTTGCCTCTTCCCTGTTTCAGCTAGTCCTGAATCTGGTCTGGTGTCTCAGCCCCACCTCCGGAGTTGAGTCCCACTTTCTACTTCAAAAGGGTCAACTATAATCTTCCTCTACTTCCTTATCTTACATTTGCTCCTCCACCCACTGCAGTCAGTCCTACCATTCCACTGAGCATGCTTGGAATGCTAAATCCAAATCACTTTTCTCTTCTCATCTTACTTGATGCCTTAGTAGTATTTAACATGGGTCATTATTCCCTTCTTCTGGAAACATTCTTCTGGCTGCTATGAAATTATGCTCTTCTGTGTTCCTTCTTCTCTGGCCATGCCTTCTCTTTCTTGCTCCTGTTTTGTTCTCTTTCTTGATGTTTGAATGCCCCAGATCACTGTTCAGCTTCTCTATCTCCTCTTTACCCAGGTAACCTCATCTGGCTCCATGGTTTTACTTTTATATGTGAGAATTCGTAAAATTAAGCCCAATATTAACCTCTCCTTTGGACACCATTTGTATCCCATTGGGTGTTCAACTTCTTCATGCATGTCTGAGGGGCATCATAAACTTGACCTGCTAAAATGGGACTCCTTGGTTTATCTTCTCAACATACATGCTTTTTCCTAGTGTTCCACATTCCCTAAGTTGTTCATGAAGGAATTATCATGAAGTTCTCTTTCCCTTTTTCCGCTATATGTGATCCATAAACAAATCCCTCCAAATCATATCCCTAGTATTCCCAGTCTTCTCTAGTTCATGTCACTGTTATCTCTGGCCTGGATTTAGGCACTTGTTTTCTAATAGATTTTCCTACTTCCATGCTTGCTTTGCTATGATCCATTTTCTTCACAGCAGGCAGAGTGACTTTCTCAAAATATAATCATGTCATGTCACTTTCTTCACCTGCCTAAAAATTCTCTAATGGCTTTCTGACTCAACTTACAACAAATTCAAACTTCTTCCTAGTTTAGCAAGGCCTCTGTGTTCTGGCTGCTTCCCACCACTCTGACTTCAATTTGTACCACTATTTCTCTGGCTCACTGTGCTCCACAATACTGACCAAGTGCTGTTATCATACATATGTTCCTTCTGCCTGGAATACCTTTTCCTTGTCATGTGGCTGGCCACTTCTTGTCCCTCAGGTCTTAGCTTGAAAGTCACTTCTTTCTAATCATCTAACCTGAACTAGCCACATAGTCATTTGTAATCTCTTACCTATTTTAATTCTCTACATTTTACTTATCACTATCTGGTATTTTCTTCATTGATTTATTCATATATTCATTCATTTTCTTACAGTCAATATCCCCCAACTAGAATACAGATAGCATGAGAATATGAGCTTGTCTTTCTTATTTACTATCGAGTGCTTGAGGTCTAAAAGAACACCTAGGACCTAGCAAGCAGAAAGGTTTCAGGAAATATTTGCAAGAAATTGGCTATTTGTAAAAACACTGTAGGAGATGGAAACTTTGAATTCCACTTGACTCAATAAAATATTAAGTCATTTTCTTTATCCAACTTTTGTTTTCTTACATTTTAAAATAACAGATGCCCTCAAAGCTAGTCAGTCACCCTGTGTCCTCTGTCATCATAGATTGGGTTTACCAGTTTCTGAAATTTCTTGTAATGAAAACAAACATTAGTTACTCTTTTTTTTGACGGAATGTTCTATCTGTGAAATTCATTTATTTGTTTCATGAAGGAATACTGCATATTTTTTATTGCAATGTACTTTTGGTGTTTGAATACATCAAAATGTATGTAGCCATTCTAAACAACAACAACAAAAAACAAACAAGAAGGGTGATGGTGATGACCAGTAGTTTAAAAACTGTGTTCTACAGAAGCTCCTCTTCCTCTCCAGGAGTGGCATGGTTGAGGGGCCAAGAGAGTAAGGCTTCAGCATCACCTCCTCTTCCCTTTCTCCCCTCCAGCCAGAATGGTAGTTAGGGCCATTCTGGGGGTTTTGTTTGTTTTATAGACTCACATCTAGTCATCTGGGTGTTAGTTCAGATCGCATTTATAAAAATGTTCCTACTGTCTAAAAAAAAAATCCTTTAACTCAGCTATTGATGTCAGACATTGGATTTTTGAGCTCTTCTACCTTTGAGCTATATGACTTAAGTGAATTAATCACTCTGTGCCTGTATTTCCACAAATGTACACATGTAATATCAATACTAAGGTTAGGTTAAATGAGCTAATGCATGCAAAATACAATAAATTCTAGTTGCTATAATAATAATAATTATTATTATTTTGAGGTTGTCATCATCTACTTCATCATGCTTGTCTGGGACACTTTCCTCTCTGCTGATCTACGTTAATTTGAGTCTTTGTTGTAGTCACTCAGTCTGGGCTCCCAATCAGTGGAAAACTGGATGCCTACTACTTCTATTCCTAGCAGCAGGATGGGTATCCTAGTTGGGTCTCCTGGCTTGCCCCACCCAGTGCACCAGAAATAAACCAACTCACACTTGAATGCTTGGGAAAAAGCTGCTCTGCTCCTCGCCAGACCACATTTCTCAAAGAGAAGAGGGAAGGAAAAAAGAAGACACTGTCTCAGTTAAGCTCCTCAAGTACATTATGAACCTGACACTCCTAAGATGTCCAAGTCAGGTTCCAAAAACTAGTGGGTTATCCACAGATGTCAGTACAGACACCAAGCTTGAGTTTCATTTTTAATTTCATCACAGGGTGACCTTGGCCAAGTCATTATATCATCATCATAGGTTCTCTGGATTCATTGACATTCTATTTCCCCAGTAAGCATTGCCTGGGTAGATTGAAGTGTTGTGCATTTGCCAACAGGCAGTTGGGAGATGGGATAACTGTGTAGCAATGTGCAAAACTCAAGAGGTTAGGTAGAAGAGTGAGGCTTGTATGATGTATCCCTGAGGGTCCAGGATCCACAGGGAAATTTCAGGGCATAAAAGAAGTATACTAGATGATGAAAAGCAATGCCCCAGGATGTGTTCCCAGGCTGCTAGAGAAGTAGGTAGTTAGAGCCATTCTCCATTGCTCTGGTATTTGTTTCACTGCCTGCCTTAGAAAATCCATCACCCCTTTCTCCCTTCTTTCTGATGCTGGCTTCAAATAAGCAATTTGGTGAGGTCTTGCCATCAGAAATCAAGGCGTACTGGCTTGCTGCACTTTTATTTGAGACTCACTTCAAACACTGACGCACTTACTGCCTAATGACTTCTGGCATTTTGCCATGATGGGAGTGGTGGTGAGGGTAGTGGTGGTTAAAAACTATGCTGTTTACAGAGTAGTTTCCCACTGGTACTGTGAGGCATGCACATCTTTCAGAAATGCTGAATTCCATATGCATCATGATTCATTTGTGACTGGCTAGGATGGCCAATATAGAGTTAGACTAGACATTAAAACAATGGGTCAGTTGTCTCTAAGTAAAGACAATACTATTGTATAGCTTTTCTAATAAATGACAAAATCTGTGTTTGAGTCCAGAACTACTCTTCTAGTCTACCTTATTTATTCAAGAGGTAGGACTGAATCTCTTCTCCACCACATAGCTCTGGGACCTTGGGCAAGTTTTTTCACTTCAGTTTCCTCATTTGTAAACCAGGGATAATAAAACTTACTTCGTAGAATGATTATGAATATTTTATTAGTAGTAGTATTTTATTTCAATTTTTTTTTTTAATGCAACAGGTGGTGTTTGGTTACATGGATAAGTTATTTGGTGGTAATTTCTGGCATTTTGGTGTGCCCTTGATCCGAGCGGTGTACACTCTACCCAATGTGTAGTCTTTTATTCCTCCCTGAACTCCCATACTTTCTTCAGGTCCCCAAAGTCCACTGTATTGTTCTTATGCCTTTGTGTCCTCACAGCTTAGCTCTCACTTATGAGTGAGAACATATGCTGTTTGGTTTTCCATTCCTGAGTTACTTTACTTAGAATAATGGTCTCCAATTCAATCCAGGTTGCTGCAAGTACCATTATTTTGTTCTTTTTTATGGCTGAGTAGTATTGCATGGTGTATGTGTGTCTGTGTGTGTATATGTGTGTGTGTGTGTGTGTGTGTATATATATTTATTTATTTTACATTTTCTTTATCCACTTGATTGATATCTTTTTTTGTATAACGACTTCATTTCCTTTGGGTAGAAGCCCAGCAGTGGATTGCTGGATCCAATGGTAGATCTACTTTTAGTTATTTAAGGAATCTCCACATTGTTTTCCACAGTGGTTGTGCTAATTTATATTCCCACTAGTGTTCCCTTTTTACCACATCCATGCCAACATTTACTATTTTTTGATTTTTTAATTATGGCCATTCTTGCAGGAGTAAGGTGGTATTGCATTGTGGTTTTGATTTACATTTCCTTCATAATTAGTGATGTTGAGCATTTTTTCATATGTTTGTTGGCCATTTGTATATCTTCTTTTGAGGATTGTCTATTCATAGCCTTAGCCCACTTTTTGATGGGATTTTTTTTTTCTTGCTGATTTGTTTAAATTCTTTGTAGATTCTGGATATTAGTCCTTTTTCAGATGCAAAAATTTGCAAAGATTTTCTCCCACTCTGAGTTGTCGTTTACTCTGTTGATTATTTCTTTTCCTTTGCAGAGCTTTTTAGTTTTAATTAAGTCCCATCAATTTATCTATGTTTTCATTGCAATTGCTTTTGAGTTCTTGATCATGAAGTCTTTGCCTAAGTCAATGTCTAGAAGGGTTCTTCTGATGTTCTCTTCTAGAATTTTTGTGGTTTCAGGTGTTAGGTTTAAGTCTTTGATCCATCTTGAGTTGATTTTTTTATAAGATGAGAGAGGAGGATCCAGTTTCATTTTTCTACATGTGGCTTGACAATTATCCCAACACCATTTGTTGAATAGAGAGGGTGTCCTTTCCCCACTTTGTGTTTCTGTTTGCTTTGTTGAAGATCAGCTGGCTAAGTATTTGGCTTTATTTCTGGGTTCTCTATTCTGTTCCATTGGCCTGTGTGCTTGTTTTTATACCAGTACCATGCTGTTTTGTTGACTATGGCCGTAATGGTACAGTTTGAAGTCAAGTAATATAATGTCTCCAGATTTGTTCTTTTTGCTTAGTCTTGCTTTGGCTATGTGGGCTCTTTTTTGGTTCCAGTATTTGGCCGTGGTTCCTAAAATTCCATGACTTTTGGGATTGTTTTTTCTAGTTCTGTGAAGAATTCTGATGGTATTTTAATGGGCATTGCATTGAATTTGTAGATTGCTTTTGGCAGTATGGTCATTTTCACAATATGGATTCTACCCATCCATGAGCATGGGATGTGTTTCTATTTATTTGTGTCATCTGTGATTGCTTTCAGCAGTGTTTTGTAGTTTTTATTGTAGAGGTCTTTTACCACTTTGGTTAGGTATATTCCCAAATATTTATTTTTTGCAGTTATTGTAAAACAGGTTGAGTTATTAATTTGATTCTCAACTTGGTTGCTGTTGGTGTATAGCAGTGCTACTGATTTGTATACATTGATTTTGCATCTTGAAACTTTACTGAATTCATTTCTCAGATATATGAGCTTTTTGAATGAGGCTTTAGGGTTTTCTAGGAATACAGTCATTATCTTCTGCAAACAGTGACAGTTTGACTTCCTTTTTAATTTGGAAGTCCTTTATTTCTTTCTCTTGTCTGATTGCTCTGGCTAGGACTTTCAGTCCTATGTTGAATAGAAGTGCTGAAAGTGGGCGTTCTTTTCTTGTTCCAGTTCTTAGAGAGAATGCTTACAACTCTTCCCCATTCAATATAATGTTGGCTGTGGGTTTGTCATAGATGGTATTTATTACCTTAAGGTATATCCCTTTTATGCTGATTTTGCTGAGGGTTTTAATCATAAAAGGATGCTGGATTTTGTCAAATGTATTTTCTGAGTCTATTTAGATGATCATGTGATTTTTGTTTTTCATTTGGTTTATATAGTGTATCACATTTATTGACTTACTTTTTTCTTTGAGATGGAGTTTCACTATTGTTGCCCAGGCTGGAGTGCAATGGCGCAATATCAGCTCACTGCAACCTCCACCTCCTGGGTTCAAGCGATTTATAGGCATGCACTACCACTCCCAGCTAATTTTGTATTTTTAGTAGAGACAGGTTTCTCCGTGTTGGTCAGGCTGATCTCAGACACTTGACCTCAAGCAATCCAGCCTACTTGGCCTCCCAAAGTGGTGGGATTACAGGTGTGATCCACCACGCCCCACCAATTTACATGTGTTAAACCATGCCTGCATCCCTAGTATGAAACCCACTTGATCATGGTGGATTATCTTTTCAATATGTTGTTGGATTAAGTCCACTAGTATTTTGCTGAGGATTTTTGCATCTATTTTCATTAGTGATATTGGTCTGTAGCTTTCTTTTTTTTGTTATGTCCTTCCCTGGTTTTGGTATTAGGGTGATACTGGCTTCGTAGAATGATTTAGGGAGGATTTCCTCTTTATCTTGTGGAATAGTGTCAGTAGGATTGGTATCAATTTTTCTTTGAATGTCTGATAGAATTCAGCTGTGAATTATCTGGTCTTAGATTTTTTGTTGTTGCTGGCAATTTTTAACTTATGATTTTGATCTTATTTTTGATTTGCTTGTTATTGGTCTGTTCTGAGATTCTATATTTTCCTGGTTTAATCTAGGAGGGTTGTATGTTGTCAGGAATTTATCCATCTCCTCTAGGTTTTCTAGTTTATGTGCCTAAATGTGTTCATAGTAGCCTTGAATGATCTTTTGTATTTCTGTGGTATCAGTTAATATCTCCCATTTCAATTCTAATTGAGCTTATTTTGATCTTCTGTCTTCTTTCCTTGGTCAATCTCACTAATGGACTATCAATTTTGCTTATGTTTTCAAAGAACCAGCTTTTCATTTTGTTTATATTTTGTATTTTTTTGTTGTTTCCATTTCATTTAGTTCTACTCTGATACTTGTTATTTTTTTCCTGCTGCTGGGTTTGGTTTGGTTTGTTCTTGTTTCTGTCATTCCTTGATGTGTGACCTCAGATTGCCTATTTGTGCTCTTTTAGACTTTTTGGTGTAGGCACTTAAGGCTGTGATTTTTCCTCTTAGCACCACTTTTGCTGTATTCCAGAGGTTTTGATAAGTTGTGTCACTATTACTGTGCAGTTTGAATAATGTTGACTCAATGATCATTCAGGGAGCCAGTTATTAAATTTCCATGAATTTTTATGGTTTTGAGAGTTCCTTTTGGAGTTAGTTTCCAATTTTATTCCATTGTGGCGTGAGATGGAATAAAACAGAACATTCTACCCAATAGTTGCAGAATATACATATTCATCAAGTACTCTGAAAGAATACTTAATATAATTTTGATTTTCTTAAATTTATTGAGACTTGTTTTGTGGCCTACCATATGGTCTATCTTGGAGAATATTCCATGTGCTGATGAATATGTATATTCTGCAAATTTTGGGTAGAATGTTCTGTAAATATCTGCTAAGTCCATTTGTTCTAGGGTATAGTTTGAGTCCATTGTTTCTTTGTTGGCTGTCTTGATGACCTGCCTAATGCTGTCAGTGGAGTATTGACAGCATTATTACATTCCTGACATCTATCTCATTTCTTAGGTGTAATAATAATAGTTGTATAAATTTGAGAGCTCCAGTGTTAGATGTATATGTATTTAGGATTGTGATATTATTATTTTCTTGACATCTATCTCATTTCTTAGGTCTAATAGTAATAGTTTTATAAATTGGAGAACTCCAGTGTTAGATGCATATGTATTTAGGATTGTGATATTTTTCTGTTGGAAGAGTTCTTTTATTGTTATATAATGCCCCTGTCTTTTTTAACCATTGTTACTTTAAAATCTTTTTCACTGATATAAGAATGGCTACTCCTGCTTGCTTTGGTGTCTATTTACATCCTTTTCCACACCTTTACCTTAAGTTTATGTGAGTCATGTGTTAGGTGAGTCTCCTGAAGACAGCACATACTTGGTTGGCGAATTCTTATCCATTCTGCCATTCTGTATCTTTTATGTGGAGTATTTAGGCCATTTACATTCAATGTTAGTATTAAGATATGAGGTACTATTCCATTCATCATGCTAACTGTTGCCTGAATATCTTTTATTTTTCATGTTGGTTTTTTTATAGGTCCTGTGAGATTTATGCATTAAAGAGGTTCTATGTTGGTGTATTTCAAGGATTTCTTTCTGGATTTTGAACTCCTTTTGCAGTTCTTGCAGTGTTGGCTTGATAGTGGCAACATCTCTCAGCATTTGTTTATCTGAAAAATACTATACCTTACCTTCATTCATGAAGCTTAATTTTGCAAGATACAAAATTCTCGGCAGATAACTATTTTGTTTTAGGAGGCTAATGATAGGACCCCAATCCCTTCTAGCTTCTAGGGTTTCTGCTGAGAAATCTCCTGTTAATGTGATAGGTTTTCCTTTATAGGTTACCTGATGCTTTTGCCTCACAGTTCTTAAGATTCTTTCCTTCATCTTGACTTTAGGTAACCCAATGACTATATGACTAGGCGATGATCCTTTTGCAATGAATTTGCTGGGTGTTCTTTGAGCTTCTTGTATATAGATAGCTAGGTCTCTAGCAAGGGCAGGAAGTTTTCCTTGATTATTCTCTCAAATACGTTTTCCAAACTTTTAGATTTATCTTCTTCCTTGTGAACACCATTTATTTTTAGGTTTGGTTGTTCAATATAATCCAAAACTTCTTGGGGGCTTTATTCATTTTCTTAAAATTATCTTTTCTTGTTTTTGTTGGATTGAGTTAATTTGTTGGATTGAGTTAATTGTCTTCAAGCTCTGAAGTTCTTTCTTCTACTTGTTTGATTTTATTGCTGAGACTGTTTGGTGTATTTTGCATTTCTCTAAGCATGTCCTTCATTTCTGGAAGTTGTGATTGTTTTTTATTTATGGTATTTATTTCTCTGGAGGTTTTTCTGTCCATATCCTGTATTTTTTTTTTTTTTTTCAGGGATTTATGAGTTTAATCAGGAAGTTTATAGGAGCACATTAAAAAACCACCTCCTGTGTCAAAACAAGGGACTATCATTTCTCTTTGGAATTAATTTAGGAATGCCTACGTGAAGGAGCTGCTCTTCCTTCCACAGGACTTGACATGTATTCATTTCAGCTGACATTTACTCAATGTTTACAAATGGAGATGGTAACCCAAAATTTGGTCCTCTAAGGCCGGGCGTGGTGGCTCACGCCTGTAATCCCAGCACTTTGGGAGGTCGAGGTGGGAAGGTCATCTAAGGTCAGGAGTTCAAGACTAGCCTGACCAACATGGAGAAACCCCATCTCTACTAAAAATACAAAAATTAGTCGGGTGTAGTAGCACATGTCTGTAATCCCAGCTACTCAGGAGGCTGCGGCAGAAGAATTGCTTGAACCCAGGAGGCAGAGGTTGCAGTGAGCCGAGATCGTGCCACTGTACTCCAGCCTGGGTAACAAGAGCAGAACTCTGTCTCAAAAAATAAAAAAATAAAAATTTGGTCCTCAAGTCCCCTTAGAAGTTACTACCATGGCACTAACACACCGGCCTCATTTCAGCTGCTCAGTTTCTTCTTCTGAAAGGCACAAATTATAAATCACAACTGAAGCAACTGGAGGTACTCCTTTTGCCTTTTATCGTAACACCTAAGTTTTATTTTCTTTTACTGAACTTGCCACTTTCTTGTATAAAACTCTTCAGGGGCTCTAAGAGGATTACAACTCCTTGACAGGTCCCATCCTCTCTTTAGCTTCAAAACATCCCATTCACCTAAGTACCCTGCACAGTGTGGCCTCAGCAACCACCGCGGAGCTTTACTATGTTACCTATGTTTCTGCCTGGAACGCACAACTGCCTGTCTCTCCTTGTTCTACAGTCAAATTTGTCTTTTGAAGGCTCAAGGCATAAGCTGCCTTGTCCCTATAACCCCTTCCTAATATTTAATACCCACTTGCCCCACCCAACCTCTATGTCCTGTGCTAGCACAAACAGACACTGATCAGGACAAACACTGGAGCCTCCAGTCTGAGACAGAACATATACCAATCTACTGCAAAGCCCAAAATGCCCCTCTGTCAAGCTTTTGTTCCTCAGTTCCAGGATAGCTTCATTAAAAAAAAGGATACTCAGATCAACAAAGGGAGGCACCTTGAAACCAAATGACAGAGCAACTTGAGGCAAATTTAAGTTATTAACATTAAAGATCTGTTTCAGAGAATGGGAATCATAGGCGCGTATGTACGACTTATATGCTTCCTGGGCTGACTTATGAAGAAAGTAGTTCTTTTCAATCAATTTCTCAAGCTGGGACTGAATGTCAGAAATTTTAGACCAGGAAAAGTCAAATTCACTTAATGGAACCTTGGATTGTTTCAAATAGCGAAGAAAACCCAATTCTTCTGGACGCAAAATGAGCAAGGCATGCCCTCTCCCATTTAGGCCTCTGGCTGTTCTAGCTACATGATGAATATATTCCTTAGGGTCATCAGGGGGGTCATACTGAACAATCCAGTCGACTTCAGGAATGTCCAGTCCTCTTGCTGCCACATCTGTACACAACAGTGTTCCTGAATCTGCATTGCAGAACTGGAAGAATGTGGTTGTACGCTTATTTTGCTTTTGCTTTCCATGAATGGCCAAGACGGGCAAATCAATGTAATTCAGCAACTCATAGTGGTATTTCACAGACATACAAGATGAAAAGAAGACCATAAGTTTCTTCTTTCGGTTCTTCTTAAGGAATGTAAAAAGCAGAAGGAATCTCTTTTCAGAAGGACAAACAACATATCCCTGTTCAAGACCATCCACTGTTGCATTAGCTTTATCATCATCAACACCAACATACAATGGCTCCTTTTTTAGAGAAATCCTTGCCAGGTCTTCAACTTTTCGAGTTTGGGTGGCAGAAAAGAGCATAGTCTGTCTACGTGTTGGCAAAAGTTTAATAATTTGCTTTAATTCCTCTTCAAATCCAACATCCAAGATACGATCAGCTTCATCAATAACCAGACACTGCAGGTTCTTATACATAAACCCTGGGGTATTCTGCATATGGTCCAGCAGACGGCCTGGTGTGGCCACAATGATGTTGATCCCATTAGTAAGTTTCTGTGCTTCAGCAGATCTGTTACTGCCACCCATTATCAACCCATAGGTATGCACATGGTGAGTCATTAGCTCCTTAAGAACACCAAAAGTTTGCATGGCTAGTTCTCTAGTAGGTGAGAGAATAAGGACTCCCGTTCCATTCCTGGGCATGAACTTTAACTTAACAATGAGTTCAACTGCAGGGATGAGAAAAGCCAGGGTTTTACCACTGCCTGTTTTTGCAGCTGCTAGAAGATCCCTGCCTTCCAGAAGTGGTCTGATACTTTTATGCTGAATTTCAGTCATGTTTGTAAAACCCATTTCTTTTATTGCCTTCAGAGTGTTTTCATTGACAAGATTACATAGAGAAGCAAATGAAGTATCCTCAAAAGCTCCTGTCAGTCCCAGGGGCAGGCTGGGCACCTCACTGTCATCTTCATCATTATCTGGCTTCTCCACATTATTTTCTGTTTCTTTAGGATTCTCGGCACTTTCTTCTTCAGATTCTCCTTTGTTTCCAGTTTTTGCTTTTTTTGTATCAGGCCCAGCATCATTCACCATTTTTCTCTTTTTCTTCTTCTTTTTCTTTTTTGATTCTGAATTGGGAGACTGCATTGCTGCTTCTTCATTGGTTAATACGATGGATTTCTGGGGAGATTTTTTAACTTTTGTATTTTCCACTGCTTCTTGAGACACATCTCCATTTTGAGCTTCTGATAAGCCCACATTCATAGAATGTTTTGATTTTTTAACCTTTCTACCTCCCATTGTTTCTTCAGACACATCTCCATTTTCAGTTTCTGACAGGTTCAGATTTGAGGCCCCCGGCAACTTTAGGTTCCGCTGCTGCAACTTTAGGTTCCGCTGCCGCAATTTGAGGTTCCGCTTCTCGATCTTCCTGCGCAGGAGTTTCATCGGCAGGTGAGACATGCTGTCCAAGAAGTGGGTAGACCACCGCGCCACTCAGCACAGCGGCTCAATACTCCGGGCTGACGTTACTTCCCTTCCGGTCCCATATCCTGTATTATTTTTAAAATTTATTTAAGTTGATATTCACCTTTCTCTGGCCACCTTGAGTAGTTTAATAACTGACCTTCTGAATTATTTTTCTGGCAATTAAGAGATTTCTTCTTGGTTTAGATCAATTGCTGGTGAGCTAGTATAATCTTTTGAGGACGTTAAAGAACTTTGTTTTGTTATATTACTGGAATTGTTTTTCTGGTTCCTTCTCATTTAGATAGACTATGTCAAAGGGAAGATCTGAGACTCAAGGACTGCTGTTCAGATTCTTTTGTCCCATGGGGTGTTCCCTTGATGTGTGGCACTGTCCCACTTCCCCTAGGGATGGGGTTTCCTGAGAGCCAAACTGTAGTGATTATTATTTCTCTTCTGTGTCTAACTACCCAGTGGAGGTACCAGGCTCCGGACTGGTACTAGAGAGTGTCTACAAAGAGTCCTGTGATCTGTCTTCAGGTCTCTGAGTCATGGATACCAGAACCTGCTCTGGTGGAGGTAGCAGGGGAATGAAGTGGATTCTGTTAGCGTCCTTATGTGTAGTTTTATTTAGCACCCTAGTTTTGTGTTGGTTGGCCTCCAGCCCAGAGGTGATGTTTTCAAAAAACCATCAGCTGCAGTACTACGGGGAGGATGCAAGCTTGGCCTAAGGTATTCTGGATAAATATGTGGTTTTCTCAGGTGGTGTGTGGAACTGTGGAGCTCCCAAGAGATTATGTTCTTTGTCTTTTAAGTTTTTTAGCTGTCTTATGAAGCCTTCAGTGGCAAGCTGTTTCCTTCGAAGGGTCTGTGGGTTTGCTTGGCTTTCCTGGCATGTTCCTGCAGTAGTTCTTGGAGCAAAAGTTCATGATGTGAGTCTCCACATGGTGCTCTGTCCATCTGAGTGGGTGCTGCAAGCTAGTCCTGCCTCCTTTCCACCATTTTTTTCTCTCTGTTCTGTTATAAGTATTAAATGAGGTAATGTATGGAAATATTTAGCAGAGCACCTGACACTGAGTACTCAATATTTGTTAAATGCTACTGTTACCTCTACTAGTAATTGGGAAACAGGAATAAGAAAAATAGGGAAATAAGAATTCAGCTTAGGCACATAACCCAGGCAGAGAAATGTAACAAAACTATAAGATATACATCCTGCAACCCAGCTGGCAGACTACATAACTCTCCTTGCTCAAGTACTGAAACACAGAGGCCCGTGTACACTCTAACACAATGTCTTTAAACTTTTTTGATTAGGTACTCTATCAGTGAACCAATTTTAAGCACTCCCCCACCAGATATATTTGTTTATTCATTTATAAGTTGCAAATATGCACTAATGTACTAGTGTGTGTATTATAAAACATAAAATATAATTTTTTAAAAGCTGAGAATCAAATAAATATCAAGAGATCTTTTAATAGTTCCTCCCTTCCCCACCTCCTTTTTTTTTTTGAGACTTCTGTGTTGGTCTATCTGTGGGACTGACTTTGAAAGAAGCCATTCTACCAGGTTCCCTGTTGCAAGGATCAAATGAAATAACACCCTTCATAAAGCAGTTATAAAGTTTTAGTTATTCTTATCATCATAGTTAGTTAAACCATGTATGCACATAAATAGTAGGAATGATTTAAAAAAAGTCTCTTGAAAGTTACAGTTCAATAGCACATAGAGCTATGCTTTGAAGAATGTGTCTATCAAAACCTTCTTGAGAACCTATCACATGCCAAATGCCAGGATTGAGATAGATAAAACAAAATTCTGGCCAGTTGAGTATCTTGAGTTTTAATAGGAAAGCTACACCATAGTGAATAAATACAGAACCATGTAACATGTACAATGAAAGAAAACAGAAAATCAGAATGAGAGGAAGGAGTAGGGGCTCTCAGGGAAGGCTTCCCAAAAGAAGTGATGCCTAGGTGTGGTTTTCAAAGGTAAATAAGTATTCAACAGGAAGACAAAGAAGAAAGGGTGTTTGAGCTAAAAGCACAGAGGTGTGAAGCCACCTCCACATTCACCATTCTACATGCTTTCTGGGATGTTGGATGTGGCTGATGTGTTGGATTGTGAGGAAACAAGGAGACCAGAGATGATGTTAGAAGACGTGGTCAAGGGCTAGGCCAGGAGGCCTTGTGCTTCTTGATGAAGTTTGGACTGAAACCCAAAATGGAGGATGCATTAAAGTTCGTAGGCAGGAGAATGACATGATCAATCAGATCTGCATGTTAGAGAATTCTTCTGACTATTCTGTGGAAGGAGCGTTGTCAGCCATGAAGCTGAGAGGCTAGAGACTCCTTGAACTCCAGGAAAAGGGAGGTGAACCTCATTGACTCTTTAGGAAGAATAGTTAATGGCACTGGAAAAGATATGAAGGAACTGGAATTTAGGAGTTCATGGAACATACGTAGTTGTCCTCTCTGCCTCTTTCATCTATTGATTCTACAGGAAATTAAGTGAAATTCCTTATTCTTCAGAGGCTGTGAGACTTGATTGGAGAATTTTCAAGCCTGAGGTCCAAAGAAACCAATGCCTCTGTCTGTTTTCCCCATAAGAGTCTCCAAAGTTTATTGAAACAATTCCCAAAAGGCAGTCTCCAACCTTATCAGGGATCCTAGCCTATTAGATCCACAAGACTGCAGCTCCCACAGCTCCCAACTGTAGGACAAGGGCCAGATTCTTAGAGAGGACAGCAGGCAGCTCCATTTGATTGGTCTTGCTTTGCCCTATCACAGAAGGCTCAACATTGGGCTCCCCAACATCAAGGAGTGGCATCTTTTAAGGGAAGGTCACCCATTTCTGGGTTCATTTAGTCTCTCCCATTTCCTGGGTTTCAATTTTTTTTTTTATTGCATTTTAGGTTTTGGGGTACATGTGAAGAACATGCAAGATTGTTGCATAGGTGCATATGTGGCAGTGTGATTTGCTGCCTTCCTCCCCTTCACCTATATGTGACATTTCTCCCCATGCTATCTCTCCCCAACACCCCACCCCCCACCTGTCCCTCCCCTATTTCCCCCCAACAGACCCCAGTGTGTAGTGTTCCCCTCCCTGTGTCCATGTGTTCTCACTGTTCAACACCCGCCTATGAGTGAGAACATGTGGTGTTTGATTTTGTGTTCTTGTGTCAGTTTGCTGAGAATGATGGTTTCCAGGTTAATGGGCAAAAACTGGAAGCATTCCTTTTGAAATCTGGCACTAGACAAGGATGCCCTCTCTTACCACTCCTATTCAATATAGTACTGGAAGATCTAGCCAGAGCAATCAGGCAAGAAAACGAAATAAAGGGTATTCAATTAGGAAAGGAGGAAGTCAAATTGTCTCTATTTGCAGATGACATGATTGTATATCCAGAAGACCCCATCATCTCAGCCCAAAATCATCCTGAAACTGATAAGCAACTTCAGCAAAGTCTCAGGATACAAAATCAATGTGCAAAAATCACAAGCATTCCTATACATCAATAACAGACTTACGGAGAGCCAAATCAAGAATGAACTGCCATTCACAATTGCTACAAAGAGAATAAAATACCTAGGAATACAACTAACAAGGAACGTAAAGGACCTCTTCAAGGAGAACTACAAACCACTGCTCAATGAAATAAGAGAGGACACAAACAGATGGAGAAACATTCCATGTTCATGATTAGGAAGAATCAATATCGTGAAAATGGCCATACTGCCCAAAGTAATTTACAGATTCAATGCTATCCCCATCAAGCTACCAATGACGTTCTTCACAGAACTGGAAAAAACCACCTTAAACTTCATATGGAACCAAAAGAGAGCCCACTTAGCCAAGTCAATTCTAAGCAAAAAGAACAAAGCAGGAGGCATCACACTACCAGATATCAAACTATACTGCAAGGCTACAGTAATCAAAACAGCATGGTACTGGTACCAAAACAGAGATATAGACCAATGGAACAGAACAGAGGCCTCAGAGGCAACACAACATATCTACAACCATCTGATCTTTGACAAACCTGACAAAAACAAGCAATGGGGAAATGATTGCCTGTTTAATAAGTGGTGTTGGGAAAACTGGCTAGCCATATTCAGAAAGCAGAAACTGGACCCCTTCCTGACACCTTACACTAAAATTAACTCCAGATGGATAAAAGACTTAAACATAAGACCTAACACCATAAAAACCGTAGAAGAAAATCTAGGCAAAATTTGGAGACACTATATGTGAAATCAGTCATTTCCCCCACTTTCAGCTCTCCAGCCTCCTTTCCAACTTTACGGTTTTATGACTCTTTATACCCATGCTTTTATTTTTTGAACTTATAGAAAATATTCAGAAAAGTGCAGAAATTGTAGGTAAAATTTTACAAAGTGATCACACTTGTGCAACCAGAACTCAGATTAAGAAATAAGAAATTACCAGCATCCCAGACAGTCCCCCCACCATTACTCCTTCCAGACACTTACCTTTTCCAAGGCTAATGAATATTCTGACTTATAGTACTATAGATTTGTTCTGCCTCGTTTTGAGCTTTACGGTTCATTAATTTTCATTGTTGTATAGTATTTTATTGAGAAAATACACCACAATTTTTTTTCTATTGGTTAAGTATGGTTAACTTGGATATGAGTAGTGTCCAGTTTGAAGCTATTACAAATAGACCTGCAATGAACATTTGTGTACCTCTTATGGTGCTTATGTGCATGTATTTCTGTTCGTTACTCATCTAGGATCATAGGGTATGCGTACATTCAGCTTGAGCAGAAACTGATACTGTCAATCAGTTTTCCAAAATAGTTGCATAGACTTACAATACCACTGACAGTGTATGTGAGTTCTAACTAGTCCACATCCTTGCTAATACTTGAAATTATCTTTTTTTTTTTTTGGTTCTAGTTGTTCTGGTAGATGTGTGATGGTGTCTCATTATGATATTATTTACAGTTTTCTGATGACTAATGAAGTGGGAGATGACCACAATTTTTTTTTACCGGTTTAGGCATTTCATTTCTATTTCTGCTGCTTCCAATTATGCCTTAATTCACTCCAATTTATGCTCAACCCTAACTTCTCTCTACGGTTTTCCCTCTCATCACTAATGTATCAGTGTAGGCTGTTTCAAATGCAAGTGTTCATCAACCCAAGTCAAACTGGCTTATGTGGAAAAAAAAAGAAAAAAGAAAGAAAGAAATCCTTTAGCTCATGTAAATAAAAGGTCTTGTGGTATATCTCAAGTGGTATAGCTTGATCCAGAGCTTAAGCAATGCCATCGCCTTCTAGTTTTTTTCTTTTCACTCACTATGTTGGCTCTATGGTCAGATGTAAGATGGCTGCAACAGTTCTCGTTTTATGTATTAAAAGTTACAGGCTTAAGTTCCAAAGTAAAGAGAGAGACTCCTTTTCCAAATTCAAACAAATAAAATGCCCTAAAATAGAGTCTTGTTGGCTCTGACTGGCCTGTTTGGGTCATGTACCAAGCCTGGCACCAGTTGCCTGGGAGACTGGCTAAGGCTTGGGTAATATGTCTAACCTGAAGGAGGAGTGGAGTGGATCCACTCTGCTCAAACCAAATGGATTAAGAGTGGAGGCAGGTTGATTTCTCAGAAGTACAGTGGGAAAAAATTACCTGGAGGGTGAAAAGATGCTGAAAAGCAAAATGTAGTTATCTGTTACATTTGTTGGCCCGTTCCAAGCAAGAATCCTTTAGTTATTCTTGAGTTTTTAGTCTCCCTCAGCTTCCACATCTATTAATTATGACTGCCCATAATTTCTACACCCTAAATAACTCCCTAATCCATACATTTTATCACTACTTTTGCCATTCTAATCCAAGTGACCAATAACTCATCCTTTGACTCCTGGAATAGGTTTTGTTTTTAAATCATCCTTCTCTTTAAATTCTAAAAATAACAATAATAAGTACACTTCTTGAAGGCTTATTCAATACCCAACACTGTAGGAGCACTTTACTTTTACTATATTATTCAGTCCTCAGAGTGACCTTATGAATTAAAAAACTCTGCTATATCCTATTATATGAAGAGAAAACTATAATGAGAAACAAACTTCTTAAAACTCAACATTCTTCAATGGCTTCTCATTTATCTATATTTTTGATATCTATTACTATTTAACAAACTACTTCAAACTTTATTTCTTGAAAATAATAGCAATCATTTATCTACATTAATTTCTTCTACAATTTAAGTGGAGTTCAGCAGGGAAGACTCATCTCTGCTTCTTACAGCATCACCTGAAGTGACTTGACTAGGGAATGGAGAACCCACATCCAAGATGGCTCACTCATGTGGTTGACAAGTTAGTGCTGGCTATTGTCTGCAAGCTTAGAGTCAGGGACCTCAGTTCCTGTCCACAGGCCTCTCCATAGGCTGCCTGCACTGCCTAGAAACATGGTGGCTAAGTTCTAAAAGTGTCCCCAAATCCAGGAAGTAGAAGGTGCCATTTCTTAACACCTGCCTGGGCCCAGAATCTGGAACAGCATCACAAGGCTGAAATTCAAGGAGAGGGAAGGAAAGCTCTTCTTAATAGGAGGAGTATCAGAAATTTTGGACCAAGTTTTAAAACTGCCATATTCTAATTATAAAAATTCATAAAATAGACTAAAAGGCTCTCCACAATTTGAACCTACTAACCAATTCATTATCCCATTTCATCATGATATTTCCCTATGCACAATGACCTTCATTCAGTTCCTCCAAAGTATTATGTTTTCTCACCTCATGGCCATACAGCTGCTATCTGTACCTGCCTGGAATGTTTTCTCTGTCTTTACCCAATCTCCTAGCTTCTTTTCTCAGAGAAAACTCCTATCCTTGGGAGAGAAGCTGATACGGTTAGACTTTGTGTCCCCACCCAATCTCATCTTGAATTGTAAACTCCATAATCCCCAAGTGTCAAGGGAGAGACCAGGTGGAGGTAACTGGATCATAGGGATGGTTTCCCTCTTGCTGTTCTCATGGTAATGAGTGAGTTCTTGAGATCTAATGGCTTTATAAGGGGCTCTTCCCACTTCGTTAGGCACTTCTCCTTCCTGCCACTTTGTGCAGACAGTACCTTGTTTCCTCTTCGCCTTCCTCCATGATTATAAGTTTCCTGAGGCCTCCCCAGCCATGCTGAACTGTGAGTCAATTAAACCTCTTTCCTTTATAAATTACCCTGTCTTGGGCAATTCATTATAGCAGTATGAAAATGGACTAATACAGGAGTTTTCTCTGAGATGCTAGCCTAGGTTAAGCCCTTCTGTTTTAAGTTCTCATACAAAGTTTGGCTCATAGTGGGTGTATCGTACATACGCTTTGACAAAAGAAATAATTAAATGAGTGAAAAAATTCATTGTCTCTTTAGTCTGAAACCCTCTTGCCACCTCTCTGCTTTCTTGTGCTATACCCTAGCTCCACTCAACTTCCAGTATCCAAGTATATGGGCTCCAGCTCTTATAGCATTTCAGCTCTTCTTTAATTTCTCTCTCTTCCAGGAAGGTGACAATTCCCTAGGGTCCACTTAGGTTAAACATTCAACTTCCAGGACTCACCAGCTCCAGTCCTTGTATAAATAGAAAGTCTTGAGAGCTTATTTTCATGGAACCTTTGTCTAATGGTCACAGCGTTCCTATCAGCAATGTCTGTCTCTATTTGCTTTGAAGCTCCTGGAAGGTAGTTATGATGTGTCTCTGACTCAAAATTCCTCATATTCTTATAAAACAGAAAACAGACATCCTCAGGACCAGCAGAATAAAGTTGAATTTTAATAGGCAAAGGTACAGCATGAGCAAAGACTGAGAAAGCTGGTTGTGCTCCTTGTTGCCTAATGGGCAAGCCTTGGCTCTCATCTAGGATAAATTTTTGGTCAGAAAAGGAGACAGATTTTATAATGAAAATACACTGGATATCAAGCCATAGTCCTAGTTTACCACAATCAAGTGCTGTCACTTAGCCTTCCTGGGAATTGTTATTTGTATCCATGAAGTGAGTGCCTTGAGACAAGATGGTAACTTGAAGCCAGTCCAGCTCCAGCAGTTGGTGATTCTAACTAGAAGTGGTGTGGCATAATTAGCTAGTTGCTCCAGCCTGGAGGCAAACAAACCAGGGTTCAATTCCCAGTTTTCCCCCTTTTAAAATGTGTGGCCTAGAGTAAGTTACTTTACTTCTTTGAGTCTCACTTTTGTTATTTATAATCTGGAAATAATAATAGCTTTTCTCCCATAAAGCTGTTGTGTGAATGCTAATGACATAAGCTATACAAACTATTTAGGTTATATTAGTCACCTAGTTAATTAAATAACTCAACAAACAGTGAAAACTTCTTGCAGGAAGATATAGTAGAGTGGAATGGTTATAGTCTTAACTTTGGATAATACATGAATTTAAATACTGACTTCATCACCTACTAGCTATGTGATTTTGGCCAAGTGACTTAGGGCAAGTGACTTATCTTTTCTGAACTTTGGTTTTCTCATCTTTAAAATAAGGGTAAGAGATGAGAGCGTCATAAGACTATTTTAATAGTTCATTAAGATAAGATAGATAAAATATATCCTACAATGCCTAACACGTACATGCTCAAGAAATAAAAGTTGTTTTTTGAAATTAGTACTGCAAATAATTACTCTTCTTCAGAGAACAGTTTGTTGATAAGTTTGGTTGAAGTATAGAGGACACTTGTGGAAGAATACTGGAAAATGCTTAGAAAAGTTAGGCTGGGACTACATGTGGTAGTTCTTGAATGCACAGATGAGGATTTTGCATTTTATCCACTGGCAATGACAAGCCACTGAAGTCCAGGTTTTCAAAAAGATCATTTCAATGTATAATATAGAAGATATTAGGGAGAATACACACTGGAAATGGAGAGACTTTTTTGCTCATCCATCCATTCATTCATTCTGTCAATCGCTTAACAATTATTGAACCCCTATGTGTCATGCCTTAGTTGGTGGGGATGGAGAGGAAGACAGACAATTAAATAAGATCTAAAATGTAATAAGTACTAGAATAGAGAAGAAAATCAGTGTGGTATCTAACTCAGATTTTTTGAGAGATCCAAAATGCTTCCAATATACAGTAATCTTTAAACTAAGACCTAAGGTATAAAGGAGGGAAAGAGCATTCCAGGCAGAAGAAAGATCAAATGTAAAAGATGAAGAGGCCAGAGAGAGCAGAGTGAGTGGAGGACTTGAAAGACATTCAGTCTTTAAGATGAGAGTTGAGGAGAATCTGAATGGGGGTAATGACCATGGGGACAGAGAAGAGGGGATACATGCACAGGCCATTGTGGAGATAATGGTACAGTGTTAGAAAATGTGCTGACACACTGGGTATGCAGAAGGTGTAAGAAAAGGCAAGATGACTCTAAGTTGACATCTCTTCTCATGTTAGTAAACCCTGACTTTTGTTTGTCTTTTACTTCTCATTGGTGTGTGTTGGATTTTACTGTGCCAGCTTGGTTTAATCAGAAACTATGTATGTTTTCCTTTATGGTCTCAAGCAAGAGTTGTGCAAGAGAGACTTGCATAAGATTTGGAAGGCAGAGGTGAAGCAGAGGCCATTATCACTCTCTGAAGGTCATGTGGTCAGATGGAGTGACAGGCATAGCAGTGCCTGGTAGCTTCCAGCTCTTCCAGCTCTTCCTCTTGACAACCAGCAGTTCCAGGCCCATCATCTCATCTACAACACCCAGCGCAGTTGCCTCTGAGAGGCAATGGTTTCCCACAGATCTCTCTTGCACTACCCCTTTTGAGCCCACTTGGGTTGCTGTATGTGCTTGATTTTTGACTTTTCAGATTTACTATGAATCCTTTTCTGATCCTTTAAATATCACTTCAGAATTTCACTTTCCTAGTTTCTGCCATAATTTCATAGCATCTAATTCATATCACAACTCTTTTATTCCATCACAACCATAACGAATCTACCCCTGACTGAATCTGACTAATGCAAAGCTCATAAACTTGGGTGTCACTTATCCTTGGGTATTTCTGATGTGCCCAGGAGGCTGGGGAAAGGTTGGTATTGGTGTTTCCTCCTCGTAAGAAGAGACATAGATCATTATCTCATTTAGTCCAAAACCAAATATATATATATATATATATATGTATATATATATATATTTAAGATTCTTACTACTATCCTTCCCTTTAACCCAGTAAAATAAAACATAGGCAATGATAAGCCAGATGCCAAGCAATCATATAAAAAAATAGAGAGGAGAAAGAATGTTTCCACAAGAGAGGAGAAGATGTGTAAAGTTCCCGGGTTCACAGCTCCTCCCTAGGCTTGCCTTTCTTAGGCTTGCCATGAAGATTAAATGAGATAATGGTATAAAGGCCCTCAGCAAATGGTATAAAGCTGTGCAGATAGGGAATCAAATTGGGACGAGCATTTACAAGAAGGACTTTGTGCTTTCCACTCTTCAGTAGTCCTTTTAGGATATTCATCTCACCTCTGTGCTGCAGCCCTCAGAAAACTGAATTTCAAAGAACATATTTACGTGGTTGGTGCCAGCAAGGCCTAGAGCATTTGGCTCAGGAAGTATCATTGTCTGCTCCTGACCCAGTAGGGAAAAGGAACTGAGAGTACCTACAGACCAGTTTGTTCTCCTTTCATGCCAGGACTTTTCTGGAATGGAAGTATTCTGGCAACCTCAGAATTACCCTTTTCTGCCCCAGACCTTTACAATTTTCTTTTTTTTCCTTTGTCCCTGGGATAAGTCAGGGAGAAGCATCCTTAAAGAATCCTGATTCCAATACTTGCTTGGCGTGTGATTGCTATTGTGGATCAGTTACTTCAACTCTCTCAATTTCTGCATCTGTAAAATAGAGACAATGATCTATCTCATGGGTTGTTGTGAGGATCAAACTAGCTATATGCGTAGCCTTTAGAACAGCACATGGCACATAGTGAGTGATCCACAAATGTTAGCTGGTGTTATTATAATCAAAATAAGAATAATATTTTATTATTACATAGCATCAAAAGGTTAATTGCAGCCTTATTGGAGTCTAAATCAAATGTTGTGAGGTTCTGCGTAATCTTTATTTTTGGTATCTTCCTAGAGAAATCAGGTGATATAGAAGCTTATTGGTTCCTGATTGATAATAATGCCACTTTTCAGTTCCAGTGCATGCAAAGAGAAATTGGTTTAGTTCATCTATCAAATCATGGCAGCTGTGAAGTGGAAAGAAACCAGTATTTAGCCCAGATTCTCTACCAGCTACAGTTCTTTCTTTCTCCTTTCCTTTCCAGCCATGCTTCCAGGTGCTTGCAGGTGCTATCTCCATTCTTCCTACCCACTCGCCTGCTGGACAGCTACTCTCCAGTCCGGCTTCTACCCTCACTCTGACACTGAAGCTGGCTTCCCAAAGGTGACTGACAACTTCCTTGTTTCTCTGCTTGCTGACCACTTCTGCCTTCCAGGAAAAGTTTCTTTGCAGCTTCCATGATACCACATTTGTCCTCTGTAGGCATTTTTTTCCTACTTTCCTGGCAACTGCTCATTTCCTGTTTTGTTTTACTTATTCTTTTTCCCCAACTTTACATGTTGATGTTTTTCAGGTAATATAATAAGCCTTGTTGTCTTCTCACGACACACCTCTTCCAGGAGAATTTCATCCATTTCCAAGGCTCAACCACTAGCTAGATGGACCTCTAGCCCAGCTCCCTCTCCTGAGCCTTCAGACTCTCATACTGCCTTCTTACTGGGCATTGCCAACTAAATGTCACAATGGCGATTCAAACCCAGCTTGTCCTAAAGTGAATAAATGGTGAGACACAAATGTAAATTAATAGAGAAATAAATAATGGCATGGGGGAAATACAAGGTAATGCTCAAATTTTAAAAATGAAATTTTTATTTTTAAACAAAAAACAGCATCCTCCCTCGTGCCGTCTCTCAACGACTGGCACTTAAATTGGCATACTATTAGAGAAACATCTTGGCATCCTATTTCTGCCTTTCTCTCACCTCCTCTACATCTGCCAGCTTTACTTCCAAAACGCCTCTGGGACCAGACATCTTTTCTCTTTCCTTGTTGCTTCTATCCTGCTTTGGGCCACCATCATCTTTCTACTGATTGATGACTATAGCCTCCTAATTGGCCTTTTGGCCTTCAGTCTTGATTCATCCAAATTATTCTCCAAGTTGCCAGAATTATATTTTGTAAGTAGAAAACTGACCCTGATGGTTTCCTGCTTAAAACACGTTAGTGATTACCAACATTTTTGAGGATAAATTTGAAATGTCCTGAGTTTTCAAGGACCTATATGATTTGTTCTTTGCCTATTCTCTGGCCTCATTTCCTGCCTTCCCCCAATCCCCTGCAGTATTTCACATGCTAGTCCTACTGAGCTTTCATTTCCCAGAATCAGTCCACAGGCAGTTGTCTGCAACCCTTGAGGGCTCAGGGACAGTTGCTTCAACGAGGAAGATTCCTCTCCTACTTAGTTCTGGCCTAGGTCCTCTTCCTGATGGGACCTTGAACAGCTGAACTCATAGCTGTCTTCTTCCTGGTGATTTACTTAGGGCTTGGGCTTTGGAGTCAGGCCATGGGAGTCTGAATTCCAGCTCTTCCACCTGCAAGGTATTATTTAACTTTAGTGAGCCTCAGTTTCCTCATCTGCAAAGTGGGTCTAAAACCAGAATTTATTCTATAGTTTTCAGTGAAGAGTAAATGAGATGAGGCATATGGAGTGCTCAGCATAGTGCCCAGTAATTGTTGCACTGGTTACCCACCTGTTCCTATCTTCTCACTGTGAATTCCATAAGAAAAGGGTCAGTCTTTTGCCTTGTTGCGTACCTGACACCTCAAACTCTGTTTGTCTAGCACTTTTTGAAGAAAGGATGAAGGCCACTGCCTGTTTTGGTTTTCTAGGTAGGTCATAGAGGTAGAAGGTGTCATTAGTGTCTAATAATGTAAAGGAGAAAGGAAGGGAAGCTGAAGGTTAGAAATTAATTGCAAGAGTATGTTCCTTAGACAGTTTTTCTTATTTAAGATGATTTAAAAAGTAATATATTCCTATTCTAGGAAATTTTAAAAATACATAACTTACAAGGAATATATCGAGCACCTACAGCTTTACCATCTAAAAATCCACCATTAATATGTTATAATTCCTTATAGCTTTTTGTAAATTCATGTCTCTTTATTGAAATAGGAAACAAAAGGCATTCAACTAATTATTTGCCTAATTAATTATTTAAAATCCTTTTTTATTTGAATGTAAACTGTATAAGGGCAGGGATTATGCACACCACTAAATGTCCAATATCTGCTATAGTGCAAGTTGCAGCTCAATAAAAAGATATTGACTAAATTACTACATATATTTAATTTGGTATCTTCATTATTTTTAAAATTTGAACATTACCTTGTATTTCCCCAAGCCATTATTTATTTCTCTATTAATTTACATTTCTGTTCCAGAAATAATTTAACCATTTATTGTTGGACACTTAGGGTATGTCAGTTCTTTGTTATCTTAATTAATACTGTGACAGACACCCTTGTGCATAGTTTTAGGCCTATATATTAGATTACTTCCTTAAGCTCCTTTCCTAGAAGAGGAAACTTGTTACAAGTCTTCTTTTACAAATTTTCTAAAATTCTCTGTTCCATTTGCCTCATATTGTCTGTAAAAAACTCACTGTTTTGTGACTTCTTCTTTCTCCCTAATGAACTTGGGATAAATAACACCCAAAGCCCAAGGCTCAGCCTTACTCACCCTCCTGCTCTCCATGCTGGGAGGAAATGCTCTTGTTCCTTCCCTGAGAACCACTATCAGTTACACCTGTGCCTTATTAAATACATCAGGTTACAGAGGTGAAACAAAAACGGATCATTATTTTTTATTCTTCCTCTCCCTCCTCTTTCTTCTCTTCTCCCCCATTTCCTCCCCCTTGGCCCTCCCCTCTTCCTTCCCACTTCCTCCCTTCTCTTCCTCCTCATTCTCCTCCTTCTCACACCTTTTTAATAAAAAAGAGGAACAAAACTTTTTGAAAAAATATGTTTATTATATATTTTGGGTAATTTAGGAAGACATATAATGAAAGGAAGGGAAAGAGAGAAAGGGGGCAGAGAGAGGAAAAGAAAGCAAGCTAGAAAAAGAAAGAGAAAAAGAGAAGGGAATGAAAAGAGACCAGAAACAACATTTTAGAGCAGGGAGAGTCATTAGAAAGTGAAAGAGAGAAAACAGAAAAAAAAATCTTAGTCTAGCAAAATATGTATGCGGAGCCATTCTTATTCGTCCCTTTGGTCAACTTTTCTGACAGCCTTTCAGAGATTTGAAAAAGCTATTATAATCTATAAATTTTATTTTATTTCTATTTTTGCCTTTTTTACCAAGGTAAGTTTATTTATTTATTTATTTTTAAATTTTACCTTAACTTCTGGGATACACGTGCAGAATGTGCAGGTTTGTTACATAGGTATACATGTGCCATGGTGGTTTGCTGCACCCATCAACCTGTCATCTAGGTTTTAAGCCCCACATGCATTAGGTATTTGTCCTAATGCTCTCCCTCCCCTTTCCCCCAACACTCCAACAGGCCCTGGTGTGTGATGTTCCCCTCCCTGTGTCCATGTGTTCTAATTGTTCAACTCCCACTTATGAGTGAGAGCATGCAGTGTTTGGTTTTCTGTTCCAATGTTAGTTTGCTCAGAATGATGGCTTCCGGCTTCATCTATGTCCTGCAAAGGACATGAACTTATTCTTTTTTATGTCTGCACAGTATTTCAGGGTATATACGTGTCTATTTATTTATTTTTTGAGACAGAGTCTCATTCTGTCACCCAGGCTGGAGTGCGGTGATACCATCTCAGCTCACTGCAACCTCTGCCTCCCAGGTTCAAGCGATTCTCTTGCCTCAGCCTCCTGAGTAGCTGGGACAACAGGTACGTGCCACCACTCCTGGCTAATTTTTGTAATTTTAGTAGAGACGGGGTTTTACCATGTTGGTCAGGCTGGTCTCTAACTCCTGACCTCAAGTGATCCACTCCTCTCTGTCTCTCAAAGTGCTGGGATTACAGGTGTGGGCCAGCCTCAGGGTGTTTACCTACTTACTTCTATTATTCCTGCGGGGGCATAATTTTATCCTCCAGTTACCCTTTTTAGAATAATGTTCAGTTTGTCAGTATCCCTGCTAAATTGTGGGGCTCTGCTTTGGACAGGGAACTCCAGAGTGTTCCTTGTATGAGCTGAAGAACAGAGCACACAGTAGGACTGTCACTTCCTATGCTTAGCACAGGAACTTCTCTTTACTGTCTTTTGCTCTCACTCTCAAACATTTACAGCAGTGGTTCTAAAGCTTCTTGGTCTTAGACCTCTTTACTCTCTTAAAAAGATGATTGAGAACTACACGCAGATTTCGTTTATGTAGATTCCATCTAGTAATATTTACCACATAAGAAGCTAAAACATAAAATTTAATATATTGCTTTAATTCATTTAAAAGTAACAAAAATAAAACCATAACATGGGAATATAATTAACATTTCCTGATGAAAATTTTTCAAAAACGAAAAATAATATTCAGAATATGGCATTATTTTATATTTGCTTATTTCTTCAACATCTGGCTTAATAGAAGTTAGCCTGATTCTCATCTGATTCTGCATTTAATCTGTTGCAATGAGATGTTTTGTTGAAGTATATAAATAAAATCTGGCCTCACTCAGAGGCATAGCTGGAAAAAGGGGGAATATTTTAATGGCCATCTCAAATAGCAATGGATATTCTTCTTTGATATTACATGCAACGTTGTGGCAGTTTCTGAAAGGTTAGTTGCAATGTGAAATCTGGAACCTTATCAACGAACTTTTCCTTAGTTGATTATGTATAATTCATTGGTCCAACTTACACTTTAAAAGGCATGATTTTGTAACGTCATACATTAATCATTGGAAAAATATTAGTTAGGCAGGTCTTCCAAATGTTGATATATTTCATTCTACAATACAAAAAAATCACATTAACTAATATTACTATCAATCTTATTTACAATATCTTCAATTATTGGGAAGCTGACAAGTTTGCGGTGGCAGATATAAGCTTTCTAAAATTTACTTGAAAGCTTGAATTTTGTCATTGGCAACAAATATCAGTAGTGATTTTTCTTGAAGCGAAAGGCTCACTTCATTCATTTCTGTGGAAATATCTGCTACATGCCCACATCTGAAAAATCATAGTTTGTCTGTTAGTCATTCTTTCAAGTAAAAATGGGGTCAAAATTTAATAAAAATAACAATATTTACTGCTTAATAAAAGACATAGTTAAATGAAACTGGCTCCCCCCTGCCCCCACCGGGCATGCATCAGGGTAAAGAATACAATGACCACTTGCACAGTTGGGCATCATTGCTTTTGCACCATCAGTGCAAATGTCAACACAGTGGAAGAAGGCCAAGTAGTATGACTCTGAAAATAATTTTGGCATTGTGGACTCTTGAAAGGATGTGGAGGACTGCCAAAGGTCTGTGGACCACACCTCGACTAAGTTGCCAGTGCTCAGGATGCCTACTGGTCACATTAGTTGTATTCAGTCTCCCACTGATCCTATTAGTGATAACAGGCTGTGAATCTTCAATGAAATAATAGCAATAGGAATGCATCTTAGGTGCTGTGCCAGGTGCATTTCATACATTATCTCACAGCAACCCTTGAGGTAGGTTCTGCTTTATCCCCACTTTCAGATGAGAAAACTGAGAGAAGAACAGAACAACATTGCAAGAGGAAACCCAAGTTCTGCGGAAACATGAGCTATTGTTGTTATTCTCCAAGTATATAAAGTAGATGTGGATTAAAGGTGGAATTTGGGGTGTTGGAGGCTGGAAAGAAAAAGAGCATTAGATCAGTAGGACACCTGTGGATGTGTCCCCACTCTGTCATTTTTGTAACTAACTGTAACCAGCCAAAAACAGGGCCCTTCCTATGTCTGGGCTTCACTTTCCCCATTTGTAAAATGAGGGGGTTGGGCCATCTGACTTCAGAGGGCACATCTATCTCTAAAGCTCCAGAATCTCAAAAGGATCAAGAATGGCAGAAGAAGAAGAATCAAAGATCTAGTCAACTGACCCCAGATTCTAGGAGGGCTGGGGTTTTTTTGTTTTGTTTTGTTTGGGGTAATGCACTCTGAAAGGTAACTTTAGGCTGGAATAACAGATTTTCTGGGATAAGAAGGTTCAGGTGGGAACCAAGGATGGTCTTCAAGAACCTGGAGGGGATGTGCATCTGATAGCAGGGGTAAGCTGGTTCTGTGTGATCTGAGGTTGCAAGGCAGGCCCCACCCCATTTTAGGAGTGACCAATCTGACAAGCAGAGGAGTCTTCCCCACATGCTTCAAAACACATTCTCCAGCTTCATTCAGGTCTCTATTAAAATATCACCTCCTCTGGTCTCTACTCCTAACCCTCACCCTAACTCAATGCCTGTCTCTAACTATCCAGTATAAAACGCCACCTCTGTCACTCTCTAGGCCCTCACCTGCGTGTGCCTTTCACACTGCCCTACAGGCCATCATATGTTGTCTGACTCCCTCCAGGGAACGTCAGCGCCACCAGAGCAGAACATTTGTTTGCTTCAACTGCTGAATCCTCAGCTCTTAAAACAGGGCTTTAAACATAGCAGATTCTCCATAGATATTTGTGGACCTCTCCCCGCAAAAAAAAAAAAAAGGAAAAGAAGTCCTACAGTCAGTCAGTATAATATTCTCCTTTGTCCTGGTGAACAGAACCTGAAATTAAAGACTTCATTTCTAATTGTAAACATTCAGAACTCAACCTGTTGAAGAGGAAAGAAAATGAAGGAGCAGATGTTCGTCCCCTTATTACTGAAAAATTTCCCCTCTATTCTAAAAACGTCCCCTCCCCTGCCCAGGGAGGGCAGGGAAGATCATGTGGGGATCTGAACTGAGAATGGGGGTTCTCTTCTGCAGCATATTCTAACCTGTGAAGGATCCCCCCTTTATTCTGGAGGCCCTGTGCTGGCCTTGGATGGGGCTTTGAAGGCCTAAATATTCAGGAACTGTCCTGAAATTTCCCCTCTTCCGCATCCAGCAGGCCTGCCACTTTCAGGAACTGTCGATTGTCCAGGGAATATAAACAAAAGAACAAAGGCAAAGTTGGCTCATTGAAAGAGAAAAATCTCAGATTGAACTGACTATATAACCCACTGGGAATTTAAACACCAGAGTGGCATGTAGGAGGAACATGATTACAAACTCTGGGGAGAGGTCCCAAGAAACCAAAGAAATTCCATCCTGGTTCTCAGCTCCTGTTCATAAGAATTTCATAGAAGGGGAACGAGTCTCCAGAGCTTGAGCTTCTAGCATAGCAACCCCGCTGCCAGTTGCCTCTGTTTGCTCTGAGATATCAGAAGGGAGACTCCAAGCAAGCTAGCTTTGATTTATCTAAATATAGTCTCTTTTCCAAGAGTACAGTGCATCAAGCAAGGAGTCCTGGGGCCAGGATGGCATCTGGCATTTTTACTTTATGGGCTGCATGACTTTTGGCACGTTCCTTTCCCTCTGCAGACCTCAATTTCTCCCTCCATTGCGAAAGGAATCCAGGCAGCATTTGAGCTTCTTTTTCTCTGTTCCTTCATACTTCATTGTCTGAGGCCTCCAAGGCTTCAGTGTATTTTCCTGACCTGTCCTCTTCATCCTCTATACTTCCTTTTCTGTTTGCAGAGAAACTGTTCCTGGCTTAATGTGGAATTGAACCCCAGAACGCAGAACAGCTCTGAGTCTCAGTCATAGACACCTAGGAGGACTCTCACTGCTGGTCAGACAAGTGCCTGGACTTTGGGTCACCATCCCTCTCTCTTTTGACACCACTGCCTGTTTTGCCAAATTCCCCTCCATGGCATGTGACAATGTGATGTCCCAAGGGAGAAAAGCTGCCCAAGAAGGCCCTTACTCCCTGGCGTTGGGTGAGAAGGTGGTGTTCTCCCAGCATATGACTGAGGCTACAAGGGGATGCTTGCGTGCTGAGCACCATCACTTTCCTTGCTTAGAAAATGGAAATAAGAAGAATCCTGTTCATCTCAAAAGACTTTATGGGAATCAGATGAGAAGAGGTTCTGGGGAAAACTTTGATTTGCTATTTAGACACTTGGGTCGAAGATTCTCAGACACTGCTTTGACCTCCCATGTCTCCGGCATGCTATCTCTTCACTTCACCCACCCTGGTAGCCTCTCCAGCAATAACAGAGCAGCTCACAGTATGGGCTCTGGAGTCTCACTGCTGGGCGTTTCCCACTGGCTCTACTCTCACCAGCTGTGTGATCTTAGGCATGTTAATTCCCCTCTCTGATTCTGGAGCTTTAGAGATAGATGTGCCCTCTGAAGTCAGATGGCCCAACCCCCTCATTTTACAAATGGGGAAAGTGAAGCCCAGACATAGGAAGGGCCCTGTTTTTGGCTGGTTACAGTTAGTTACAAAAATGACAGAGTGGGGACACATCCACAGGTGTCCTACTGATCTAATGCTCTTTTTCTTTCCAGCCTCCAACACCCCAAATTCCACCTTTAATCCACATCTACTTTATATACTTGGAGAATAACAACAATAGCTCATGTTTCTGCAGAACTTGGGTTTCCTCTTGCAATGTTGTTCTGTTCTTCTCTGAGGATGTATTCTGAGAAGAGAAACTCTCTGTAGGTTTCTTTTTTTCTCTTTTAAAAGAAATATTGTCTTTTGTTTTACTCTAGGCTTGGTACTAAAGGCTTTATACCCAGTATTTCATTTAACTCTGAAAACCCCTTTGTGAGACATTATAATCATTTTCAAAGACTGGGAAGCTCAAGTTCAGAGAGGTTGAGTAATTTACCAAAGGCCACACAGCCAGAGAATGGTGGAGCTGGGATAAGAACTCAGGACCTGCAGACTCCCCAACTAGGCTTGTCTGTTCTCCCTGTTTAGCATCTGTCACCAGTCAAGGTATAGTGCTCTTATTGGGACATCTGTCTCTTCATACTCATGGAGCTTCTCTTTCTTTGACTATTTTGGTTACCTTCCTCTACCACCACATCACAGGAGTTGGTCATGCCAGGAGCCTACCATCCCCTAGCCTTTCTCTGGGAGGTTCCTGACCCACAGGTTGGGCTGCTTAGCATCACCTGACTTTGGCATCCTGGCCACAACTGATGCAATACAGAATAGCTTGACCCAAAGCCTACTAGCTATGGACTGGCCAGCAGCCTCTGAGGTGTTCATGCTCTGTCCACAGGAATACTGTGCTCTGACAGGTGACTGGTTGAACCAATCAGACCTTTTCTCTTGGAGTGCAAGAGAAAAGGGTAAGGCATAAGAATAATGCTCATGATCAGAAGAGGCAGAAACATAGAAGTCCAATGCTTATGGACAGACGAGACAAGAGTGAAAAACATTCCAATGGTGGAACAATTTTGTGGACTCCATGGGGTTTGATTCTGCAGTTCAGATGGTTTCTGCAGCTCAGATGGTTTCCTTACTTCACTGTGCATTTTTAAAATAAACTTCTAGTAAGTGAGTAACATGAGTGTGTTTATGTCCACGATCCCCAGAAAAGGCAAATCAGCACCCTTCAGTCTGCTCCCCTTCAGTGCAGCAATTGGTTCAGCTGATCACCCACTAGCAGTGAGTCTCCACATTAGGAAGAACTTCTACAGCCATTGGGCCCAGGCTAGACCTGAGATCAGTTTCCCCAAGGGAGGCTGCGAAACCATCTGGGCAGATTCCTGAGGCCCACTTCAGACTTGATGGGGCAGAAGTTCTGTGAGTGGCTCCTGAGACATCTACCCAAAATCCCCAGATGATTTTATTCCCAAGTGATTCCTATAGATCTTAAAGTTTGAAAACAATGACCACGGCGAGCTGTTTGTAGGTCAGATACTCACTCTGGTCCTACCAAATGTGATGAGCAATGCATGATCTGGAGTGAAGATCCTGCATTCTGTTTGGTCTAAGGCCTGGTGTGTGAATCCTCCTTTTTGTGGGGTGGAGGTAGGGAGCATCAGATCCCATCATCCAACACCTGCTGCTATGTTTTAGGAACTGGTCACACCTGAAATGGCAAAATGCTACCCATGAACTGAATCTGCGGATTGCAAAAGTATTGTTTTTTTAAAAAAATCTTGAATTTTTTGGTATCTCTTAATGACTCCAATATTTCACACACACAGAAGCTCGATTTCCATCTTTTCTTGAAAATCTGCAATATTTAGTAGCACTGGGCCTTCGTTCTGTTTTGGCAACAATGAACTGTTGCTGAATACAGACGCCATTTCAGATGGCGCTGAAGTGTCCCATTTACTTCAGGGTGCCCCTCTCCGGATAGTGTCTCCAAATTTGAGGCTGTCAGTGGTTCAAGAAAAATGAGAGTGATCACATATTTTTGAGGATGTGAAGAATATTCTTTCGTATTTAATAGGTCCATTTTATAACTGTCTTGAGAAAAATGTGACTCAAGATGGTCATATCACTCTGAAGACGCCTGATGGCTAATCCTAAAGACATTTGAGTTTTGGTGCTTGACACTGATTCCCACATCCCTCCATGAAGCTGTGACTGGAAGGAAAGAGTCCACCATAAAACCAGATAATATTGGAATCTGAGTGTGGAGTGCACCATTTTTCTTGTACAGATGGAGAGACTTTGGTTCAGAAAGAGAAGAGCACTCCTGATGTCACCCAGGACATGGGGCGTAGTGAGAGTGAAAGCCGAGTCCTCATTCTCGAGCTGGGCTCTTCTTCGTCTATAACTGTCACTATTTGCTTCCAAGTATCTTTACACTTGGCCACATCATTTTTTGGGGAGGTGTTCCCTATATCACAAGTACAGTTCTAACTAAAGTGTCTTACAAATATTATTTGATTTAATAGTTATCCTTATTTGACAAATGAGAAAATTGAGGTTTACAAAGTACTTTGCTTATTTGTGGAAGAAAAGGAATTTGAATCCAGGTCTGGGAACAGTCAAAGCCTGAGGGCTTTCCCATGGTGCTGTGTAAATCAACTCACTTAGCAGCCTGGGAGGTCACTGCCATGCTGTTTCCATTTTATTATGGAGAAGGCAAGAAGGTAAGTGGCTTGCCTGGGATCACGTAACCAGTAATTGATACAGTCAGGACTAAAATCTAGGGCTGGCTCCAGGCTGGCACTTGTAACTGTGGCCACATTTGCTACTCTGCTGTACCTCATGTAACCACGGGGAACCTAACAATTCATTTCCATTGCTTTGTATGGAATCACCCCGTACAACTTAGTATCAATACATACATTTGGGTGTGTAGAGGGCATGGGTCTATTCTGTGGCACACTGGGTGTACCCGTAGAGTTTTGTGATAGCGCAGCATTTTGGGCCAACACACTGAGCAGCAGCCTAGATGTTCAGGTGAGGTGATGCCTACAATGGAGGATCTGCATCCACAGACAAGAAGGGCCTTCTCCAGTGGCACACGGTGAGTGCCAATTCTCAAATGGTTAGAGCCAACACTCCCTAGAGCCAAAACTAAAACACACGGTCCTGACCTTTTTTTTTCTGCACAATTCTTTCTCTTTCCAATATACAAAGTTACTTACCTCCCATTCAAATGTTATCAGTAAAATGCCATGAAATGCTGTGATTCCCTTCTATCATCTTCATTTCACATTGTTAAAGATGAGAATTGTGAATTCTCCTCACTCAGAACTCCAACACCTCAGAAAGTGAGAACTCTATCAGTGGTTTTTACAGCATGCTCCAAAGAATCTAAAGTTTCCTGTTAGGCATTTCTGAGATTTTGAAAATAGCAAAGGCTTTACCATCAAAAATAAAGATTCAAATCAACCAAAGAACATGTTAATCACTCAGTTACAAAACATATTTTATATATTGGGTTTAGTGTAGTATATCATTTTAAAGAAAGAGTTCTGTTGCTAAAAATATACTGAAAACCTCTTTTTGTAAATGTCATTTGTCACAGAGTCACAGGATACATCTACTCAGAGGTAGAAAGTAAACATGGATTCAAAGTCAAATATTCCAGTGAAGTAGAGGAAACCAAATGTTCACTTTGGGCTAATGAGGCACTTTACTGAAAAATAATCTTGCCTTCCCAGCGTCTGCACCTCAGTCAGCTGGTACAATGGCAGTGTTTCTTCTGTCCCTGCTGGGCATGCATTGGCCTTCCCATCTTTGCAGTGCAGGCCCTGGAATAGCAGCCATCTTTTAGCAGGAGAGTCTGAGCCTGCTGGCGGCTCTAACACTCAGGCTTGCTTGTAGGATTCTCTACATCTCTACTCTGGGTTCTAGAACCCTGAGGCCTGGCTGCACATGCAGACCTTGAAAACCTGGGGGTAAGGGATCAGGTGGAGCAGAGGGGTGCAGGGAGGTGGTGCTATGAAGGTTTCTGGAAACAGAGCTACAGCTGATATTTCCCTCTTTGTGAGTACAAGAGATTGGAAAGTTCTGTTACACAGGAATGAACTTGAGAAAAACAAGCAGATGAAGCAGATACACGTTCAGGCCCATTCTCTCCCTTTATTGCCCGGCTCAGGTGGGTGGCATACAGACACACACACACACACACACACACACACACACACACACACACGGGTTCCTATTCATATTTGGTTTGATTCAGCTGTAATTGTTAGTAAAGTGGTTTAACTAGTCACACCAGATAGCCTACTTCTCGTCTCTAGCTAGCTTTAACACTTCTCTTGTCCTTAGCCACAGCAGGTACATAACTCCAGGCTTCTCCCTGCTGCAGCATACCAGGCTGCCACCAGGTCTGGCCTCTCTGGCCATCTCCCTTGGCCCTTCAGCCCTCCTCAAATGATCTCTTCATGCCAGACTCCACATCCTTGGACACTAGAGATCTCAGAACCTCAGGCCTGGAGAACATCGGGTTATCCACTGTATGCCTGTTGTTTGACATGTGGGAGAGGTTGGAGCTTAGTATCTCAGGAGAATGAAGCGGCAGCTCCATTTTCCAAAAGGGCACCCAGGATCTCTGCATCAAGCTGGAAGCCTGTCTTAAATCAGATTTCACAGATTGCAGCCCATGGGATATACCAGCCCCAAATACATGTTGTTCAATCCGTACACTTTGAATTCCACAATATTATCTTGTAATTTAAATTTAGACTCAACAGTTTAAAATGGAAAAATTTAACCCTCCAAAGTCCAGATTTCCAACTTCTCTTAATAAATTGCAGAGTGTGATAACCTCATCAAAACTCCCAAGTGGAGAAATTTGCTGAAGATGAACAGGCACGTTCCTTTTAGGTGGAGAATTGGCTTAATTCATTTCTCTTCCCAGTTGGCCTGTAAAGGCATTTGTATTTGCAACCTCTGCTTTAAATAAAAATAAGATAATATTAATAATTGTTGATGCATATTGAGTATTTTACCTCTAGTAAATACCATGCATATGTTAATTCTCAATAAAACTCTATGAGGTAGATTTATTATCATTCCCATTTTATAGGTATGAAAGCAGGGGCTTGGATGAGTTAAAAGAGTTGCCCAAAGTCATACACATAAGAAGACGAAGAGCTGGGATTAGATTTACCCAATTCCAGAAACTGTGCTGACCCTAAGGCCTAGGTAGGCTCCTTCCATGGAGATGACTCTCGAAATTCATCCATTCCTTATCTACATTTGGAGTTTCAGTCTCTGCTTCCAACAGTCAGTGAGACTTTGGCACTTTTATGCCTACAGGCATTCACCAAATGGGGAATCTGGGTCATGACAGGATGAATCTTTGCACCATTCTCCTTTTCGTACCCCCAAGCCCCTCTGCTCCTTCTTTTGACCTCTCTTCTCGGGCTGCAGCAGCACCATCCTTCTTTCAGCCAGCCATGCAGGCACTTCAACTTTATCTCTGATTCTCCTCTTCCCTGCTGATTGTGTTAAATCAACATCGGGTGTTGCACTGAACCTTGTTTATACTTTCTCCATGTTTTTGGCTTTAGATCTTTGTTTTCTGTCTCCCTTCCACCTCAAAACCACTCTTCAAGACATTCCTGTATTAATCTTCTTAATGCATTGGTCAGCCCACATTACTTACCTCCTTAAAGACCACCATTGACTTTCCACCACCTGAGGGAGCCAGGCCCCAGCCAAATTGAGCTATTCCCAACGTTCCCAGTGCTTTCCATGTCTAAACACTTGTCCTTTTCGTCTGGAATGCCCCACTGCTAAGCCTTCCTTGTGGAATTTTACTCCATCTTTTAAGGTCTAGCTCAAACGCCACATCAAGAAAAACTTCCCTGAATAAAATGCTCCCCATCTACATCACCCTCATCCTTGTTCCTTGGACAGAGAGGCAAATGCTCACTATTTGACAACTATTTATGGAATAACTATTATTTGCCAGGCACTGTGGGATACTCACTAATGCATTTTTACAACTTTCAGCAAATACTAAATGCTTACTATGTGGCAGACACTGTCTTAATATAAGAGGTGCAAAACTCACTACTGTAATATAATATCAGGCGGTGATAAGTGTAGTGAAAAAAATATGAAGCAGCTGAATCTCATTCACATGGGGTGATAAGAAATGCATGAGGAATCAACAAGGCCCACCAGGACTCACAGCACTGAGGGATGCCTGCTGCAGTGACGTGCAGGCATAACTGGTCCCATCTAGGAACAAAAGTTCAGCAATAGCCTCTGGCAATTCTGTGGCTCTTCCTATACCCTGACCACTTCTTTGGTGTTGATTGGCACTGCAGCTTCTGGGTGTCCTTATTGAGCTCTCTTCAAGGGAAATGCAGCCATGAAGAGGATCTGCGTCTGGGGTCCATAGATGCAGCGCCTTCCCATTGCTGCACTCTGTAGGCTGTGTTCTGGAGTAAGAGTCCTCACTGTTGGAGGAGGAAATGCACAGCTAGACCACTGGGCAGCATGGGTTAATACAGCCAATCAGGACAGAGGCTGCTGATGAGGGCAAGGGGCTGATCATTCCTGCTACAACGCTCCCCAGAAGCCACTGAAGTCTGTTAGCAAGGTTGCAAACTTTAGCTGAGAATAGCTTGGGTGAGTTGGACCTATGGAAATCATAGGCAAACTGGCTGCCTCCCGGGTGCTCCACTCCCTCAAGTCCCTTCCTGTGGAATATCCTCTCCACTTTCCTTGATGATGATGATTGCTATGATGACGATGATGATGATGTGACCACAAGGCTCAATCACTGAGGCTCTCTGCTAAGTGCTTTATGTGCTTTCTCTCACTTAATTCTCACATACAGTCCTTGAGGTAGGTACCGTCATTATCCTACTTTACAGATGAGAAATCTGAGGTGTAGAGAAGCTAAGAATTTTGTACAGAGGCACATCTTGTACATGAGGGGTGTTAGAATTCAAACTCAATTAGATGCTAGACTTCAGAGCCCCTATGCGTTTAACTCTGTAACAGTAGAGTCTCCTGTGTTGCTGAAATTTTATCTGACCCCAAGGTCATTCAAATGACACCTCTACCATAAAGCTTTCTGTGATTATCTTTTTCATGTCTGTGTGTGGCACATATGACTGACCTCAGCAGTGGTTGTCATGCATTCATTCATTCAACATTTATTGCATATTCACCAACTGCTCTTTGAGCACCTCTTTGAACTGGGCTCTGGGATGAATAACTCTGATCCTCCTGCTGGGAAGTTCCCTATCTGGTTACTGCAGGGCAAGATCAAGGCTACTCTGAGATAGGTCTGGCGTGTTCATATTTATGTTAGTTTATGGCAGAAGCTCCTGTCACTTCCAGGGCCTGAGAAAGTTATGGGTCTTTTCTTATATCCAGACCATTGAAACCATTAACAATTCAGGTCAGACATGTGGAAATTCAGCAAACTGCAAAATAAGCAGGTGGAGAAGTAGCAGGGAGTTCCGCCAGGCAAAGCAGTGCAGTAGGGAGATACTACGTTCCCCAATTCTTGCCCCTCTCCCTGAAGCAGTCCTGTGGAACTAAACTTCCGAGTCCTCCCAAGAGATAAGAAGGGATCAGCTGAAGCTGTACTCTATATTATTTTGGTGTTGAAGGGTTTTGCTAAGTGTTTATGAGATCACTTGAAGTAAAACTGCTCTTTCCTCCAGGATATTGCCATCTCAGCACCTCCAAGACTAACCTGCGTGGGACACAGAAGAAGCCAAGATTAGGCCGCACCCTGTCGAATTCGAAGGCTCAGTCTGAGAGAAGCCTTCTCCATTCCCACCCCACCAAGGAACTTAGCAGTGTTCCCTTAACCATTAAGGAGATTTTTGAAAAAGAGGGATGGGAGAAAATTTGCTGAAAAGAACCCCAAGCAGGTTACTAAGAACTTGCAGTCCTTTTGCTCAGTCCCTTCTTAAGAAAAATCAGACAGATTCTTAGCAATCCCACTGGAGGTAATGGTTCTCAGCTTTCTGTTTCCTTCCTTCCTTCCTTCCTTCCTTCCTCCCTCCCTCCCTTCCTTCCTTCCTTTCTTTTTCTTTCTTTCTTTCTCTTTCTTTCTTCTTTCTTTCTTTCTTTCTTTCTTTCTTTCTTTCTTTCTTTCTTTCTTTCTTTCTTTTTCTTTCTTTCTTTCTTTCCTTCTTTCTTCTTTCTTTCTTTCATGGTTCTCAGTTTTCTCCTTTCCTCTCTCCCTCCTTTCCTTTTTCCTTTCTTCCTCTCTTTCTTTCTCTCAGAGTCTCACTCTGTCACCCAGACTGGAGTGCAGTGGCATGATCTCAGCTCACTGCAACCTCTGCCTCCTATGTTCATGTGATTCTCCTGCCTCAGCCTCCCGAATAGCTGGGATTACAGGTGCATGCACCATACCTGGCTAATTTTTATATTTTTAGTAGAGATGGGTTTTCACCATGTTGGCCAGACTGATCTTGAACTCCTGACCTCAGGTGATCCACCCACCTCTGCCTCTCAAAGTCCTGGGATTATAGGCATGAGCCACTGCTCCTGGCAGTTCTCAGCTTTCTAATGGAAGAGATGAACCTTTGAGAATCATAGGAAATATATACATTCTCTCAAAAATAGACACACACACACAAACACAACTACAATTAGAATTTCAGAATATTTAAGGCCCTCCTGAAGTCTATCCATGAAACCAAAGTTTGGTGTTCCTAAGGTGATCTATATAAAGAAAAAGATGATTTTTGGTGGTACATGGACAAATGTTATTTTTAATTTTAATTTCCAAGTATTTATTTTAACATGTACTAAAATAATAGTTAACACATCATACCCGCGGGCTTGTAAATGTTTCCACTTGGACTGAACTAAAAAGTTATGCTAGAATTTAAGTCATTTTAATAAGGAGCATTAATTAAATGATTAATGGGTCAGGTGAGCTCTAGAAGAGGCTGTGCAAAAACGGCCTGTGTTTTGGATGCACTGCTCTCATTTGTGGACTCTCTAATCTGATTCAACAATCTTGTTGCACAATGAGAAAACTGAGGCCCAGAATGTCAGATGACCCATTTATGAGCTCCCAATAGTCAGAGGCAGATTGAAGGAAAGCCTCCAGGGTACCAGATCCCCAGGCCAGTGTTTCTTTCTATAATTCCATTAGTTTTCTTGCATTCTACCCATGCAATTTTAACCTCAAAGGGCAAAACAATTGAAACAGTTCATCTGAGTTCATTCCTGTAGCAGAGAGAACCAGCAGTAACTTCATAGAGCCAGTTAGATTGCTGTTATTTAACAAGGACTTTTACAAGTATTTTCCTTAGAGTCCTTTCTCTGCTTATATTTATAAACAGAAAAAATTTTTTCAAGATGCTTGTCATTCCTCCCACATTGTTAGAGATCTGCTTGTATATAGTCTCAGGAAATGATTTGATGTTTTCCCCTGGGAGTTTATTCTACTTAGCTAGAATCATAAGAGAGAATCAACTTTGTATGTTATGATGGCTCTTTCGATTTGGGTTGACATTGTGTGTGCTGCTCTGATTGCCAAGTAGAAACTGAATGTTGTATAAATAAAAAGACTTGCTTTAACCCTTCCACCTAGATCAGCCCACCCGGGAAGCCCATTGCTTGAATCTGAATGCATCCCTTTCAGAGGGAGACAGTCTAGAAGGAGGGTGACAGGACAGGAGGAGACTATAGCCCTATCAAGGGAGAAGCAGCTGACAGGACTGGTGTTAGCTGGCTTGCAGACTAGAGGAGCCATCCCAAGGTCCCTGTTTGCGGTTTGTTGAAAAGCTGTCCTGGAGCAGGGCGGGGAAAGCATGCTGTGTTGCATGTCTGCAAAGCCCTGCGCTGCAGATGCCACCTGCTACCTCAGGAGTTGGGGTTGGGAACAGAGGAAGCAGGTGGGCACCTGAGGAATGTCAGGAGGGGAAGGCAGCAGCTCCAAGGAAATGTTGTCAGGTAGGAATGCAGACTAGAACTTTTAAAAACATGAAATCTAAGTTTTTAATGGTATCAGTAAATTTTAAACACATTTCAATACATTGTGTGGCCAAATAAAACACATCTGTGGGCTAGATCCGACCTGCAGACTACCATTTTGTAACTTGTGCTTCTATGGGTCATGAATTATTTTAGTATTTTCAGATACTGATTCAGTACTTTAAGGCCATGCATGGATTTCCCCTTTCTTATGTGGCAGTTCCTGGGGTATGGTCCTGTGCTCAGAGTTCAGTGACTTAGTAGAGTATTTTCACCACTCTTCAGGAGATTGTGTGAGACTTGGACAAGAACTCTGAAGCTCCAAGAGCTGGGGACTCCTTGTGGGGTAAAGGGAGGGTCAGGCAATTCCAGGCAATGTGAAGAGGTGGCATGATACTTGGTAACATAATTGAGACAGAGGCAGGAGATCCAAGTTTTCACACTGCCTTTGCAATTCCCTAGTTGTGTGTTCTGGGATAAGTAACTTCTCTGGGTCTGTTTCCTCTCCTATAAAATGAGAAGTGGGATGGAATGGGTTTCTGTGATATTATTACAGTCACTCTTCCTCACTCTCAACTCCAACTCTATAGGACTTCCAAGACCCTACATCCGGTATGCCTGTCTGAGATGTGTTTGCAGCAACCCAAAGAACCCACTCTGCAGAGCCAGCTGGGTCATGTTGCCCCCTCCTTGTTAGGGTTCTCTCGTCTTCACATGCCATCCTACTTTGTCTACCCATGTAACCCCTACCCATTCAATCATTCAGCAAGCCTCTCTTGACTCAGGTCGAATCTATTTCCCAATCATATGCACCATTCCATCAGAGTAACTCACTACAGGCACACTATTCATTTATTTGTGTGATCATCAGATTAATGTCTCACTGAGTTAGATTATCCTGATGATCTCTTCTAATGCTGATGATCAGTGATTCTGAGATAGCCAACCAATGAGGGGCAGCTTTATTTTTACCCCATGCACTTGAAAAAGTACAGCACACATACAGCACAGATCTATTGGGTTGAGAAACTCACATATATAGAAGTTAAGAGCACAAACCTGGTCTTGACATTTTCTTCTTCTGCGTTCTAGCTGTGTGACTCTTTCCATAAGATGCATTGACACCCAGTTTAACCATAGAGTGATGGTTAATTTTTTTTTTTTTCAGATAGAGTTTCACTTCTGTTGCTCAGGCTAGAGTGCAGTGGCATAATCTCCGCTCACTGAAACCTCTGTCCCCCAGGTTCAAGCTATTCTCCTACCTCAGCCTCCAAAGTAGCTGGGATTACAGGTGCCCACCACCACACCTGACTAGTTTCTGTACTTTTAGCAGAGACAGGGTTTTGCCATGTTGGCCAGGCTGGTCTTGAGCTCCTGACTTCAGGTGATCACCCGCCTTAGCCTCCTAAAATGCTGGGATTACAGGCATGATCCACTGCTCCCTGCCAAGTGATGGAAAATTTTATGTGTCAACTTGACTGGGCTACAGGGTGCCCAGATATTTGGACAGACATTATTCCAAGGTTGTGTGTGGCAGTATTTCTAGATGAGATTAACATTTGAGTTGGGAGACTAACTAAAGCAGATTGCCCACCCTAATGTGGGTGGTTCTCACCCAATCCACTGACGACCTGAATAGGAAAAAAAGGCTGACCTTCCTCCCAATAATAGAAAATTCCCATGCTTGACTGCCTTTGAGCTGGAACATTGGTTTCTTTTTACTGTCAGACTTGAACTAAAACATTGGCTCTTCCCAGGTCTCAAGCCTGTCAATTTTTGGACTAGAACTATATTATCAGCTTTTCTGGGTCTCCAGCTTTCAAACTGCTGATCTTGGGACTTGTCAGCTTCCATAATCGCATAAGCTGATTCTTTGTAATAAATCTCTTTTAAAACACACACACACACACACCCCTTATTGGTTTTGTTTCTCTGGAGAACTGCAAGGAATACATATGGGAACAATAATAGCTGTCCTGCAGGATTCTTGTGGGGAACAACTGAGTTAAAATACTTAGTCACTGTTAGACACATAGCAGGCATGCATGGATGTAATACATGGAAACCATAAAAATATTTTGAAATCCCAGGCAGAGCATCCTTAAAATACAGATTCTAGCTGGAGTTTTGGATATTTGCTCTCTACACCAATTAGCACTTCCCTCCTCACCAAAGGGCTCAGAGGAAGATGAGACCAAATCAGCTAGAGGTCCTGATATGGTTTGACTGTATCCTTACCCAAATCTCATCTCGAATTGTAATCTGAATTGTAATCCCCGCATGTCAAGGGTGGGAGGTGATTGGATCATGGGGGTGGTTTCCCCTATGATGTTTTTGTGATAGTGAGTGAGCGCTTATGAGATCTGGTTGTTTGATAAGTGTCTGGTGCTTCCCCCTTTGCTATCTCTTTCTCTCCTGCCACCTTGTGAAGAAAGTGCCTTGCTTCCCCTTTGCCTTCCGCCATGATTGTACATTTCCCGAGGCCTCCCCAGCCATGCGGAACTGTGAATCAATTAAACGTCTCTTGTTTAAAAATTACCCAGTCGTGGGTATTTCTTTATGGCAGTGTGAAAATGGACTAATACAGGTGCTTTCTTCCTCAGGGGATATTTTGCAATGTCTTAAAACATTTTCAGTTGTCATAACTGGGGGAAGAGAGGAGCTACTGGCATCTAGTGAGCAGAAGCGTGGGAGGCTGTTCAACATCTTAGAATGCACAAGACAGGCCCATGGCAAAGAATTATCTGGTATAAAAGTCAATGGTAGGTCAAACAGTAAGCGATGATATGTATGTATCATCTGTATATCCTAAAGTCCATATGCATACAATCAACTGACAACCAGCACAAAGGCAAAGCCATGGCACAGACTCCCAGCCATGAGCCAAGCTGACTCACCCACTGGACGCTGACTTATCGGAAAGGGAAAGCAAGCATCTCATTTACGCACAACTTTTCAGGAAAGTAAAACTTCAGGGAAGCTGGGTGTCCCTGGTGTCCTATACAGCATGATCATGAAGTATGGTATACGTTTGTGCCCACACCTTCTTCCTGCCTAAGCTTTCCAATACTGAGCAATTCCTGTCCGGCATATCATATTATAAACTCTTTAGGAAAGTGAGAGGCCGAGAGGTTGGAGGCAGCAGGGGAAATGGGTGAGGCTGGGTGTTATGCAGAGCTACCCACTGTCTGGGCAACGTAGGTTTGGCTCACTTTCTCCCCTTTGGCTTTAACTCCTTCATCAGTGAAATGAAAGGGTGGGATGAAATGACCTTGCAATTGTTCTTTTTCGTCAGATAGTGCTGAATCTTAGCAAGGCAAGCTTGGAATTTCCTCGTGGAGGGTTTTTTCTCTCAGCCACTACACGTGGCAGAATATCACAAAACTTGGAAACACCAGCTTGGGAATTAAATAATCTGACAAACCTGGTTTGGAAATCCTAGCTCAGCCTCTTACTTATATAATTCTTGGAAAGTTATTTAAAAGTAAAACTACGTGTCTCAATAGGCTGATGTCAGATTTGATAAGATGTTGTTTGAATAGTCTCTGATAAAGAGTAACACTTAATACGTGGAAGTTGCTGTCATGATTACTGTTAGGTGCTGATGGTGGGAGCTGCAATGGTGAACACACAAAAAATAAGATTAAAATTTGGTCTTTACAATAAAAGAATTTACAATCCAAGAAAACCAGGTCAGCAACACAGAGAAATGCTTAACAGAAGCATGGTCACTGAGATGCAAGATAGGGTTTGCATTTAGGAAAGAGAAGTTAATCCCAATTAGAGATACAGAGAAGGCGTTGATTGATGGAGAAAGTAGGGTACGGAGTGGGACATTCAGGATACACTGGGAAACCACCTCTCCTAAAATGTTTTCTAGATTCTAAGTGCTCACCTCTTTACATTCCTAAGCAACAGTTAAATGGGACAAGCAAGTTCTCTCTGTGGTCCCTGTCCAGCCTAGATGTCTGTGGAACTGTTGAATTATTCAAACACATTTTGTTCTGCTGACTCCCTACCAAAAGGAATGGGAAAGAAAGAAAACAAAAACACAAGAAATGCATACATCCATGTCCAAAAGGAGTATTGGGCGGCAAGGTGCAGTTACACAGACCAAGGAAAAATAAAAGAACAGAAAAGAGCAGGAAAATTTCTGTGGCCTCTTCTAACCAGGAATTCAGATGGGGATTTTAAAGAGTGAATGCCTTCTAACTAGCCTTCTGCTCTGTGAGGCTCACACATACACTGTGTGTGCCCAGGCACCCTGCCCCAGCTGTCAGAGAGCAAAGTTACTTTCAAAGGAAGAGAGGGAAAGATAGGAGTGAAGACAAGGAGGCAAGGAAATGAAGCAGGTTCTACACAGCAAAATAGAGACACAGCCCATCCTCCTCATTTAAATGAAACAGACAACTAATGGGTAGGGCGAAATTTCCTGTTCACTCTTGGTGTGAGCAGACCTGGGCTGCTGTCCTAGCTCTGCACATTACCGACCTGTCGTAGTGTCCCCTGCTTCACAGGCTGTAGTGGAGATAAAACAGGAAGCCACCGGTAAAGGGACTATTGTGAAAAGCAAAGTGGTTCACAGAAAACAAAGATACTATTATTGTTGTTGTTGTCACAGATAAGGAAACTGACGTGTAGAAGGGAAGGTCTTTGCCCAGGGGTTCTTGAACAGACAGCAGAGCTGGAAGAGTCCATCCCCTCGGGCCGAATGGGCAGATTGCTTTCAGGGATAGGGTGCAGGCAGGCCGGGGCCGCCTGAACAGTCAAAGTCCTCTGCTTCAGCCACCTTCAGCCAAGGGAGCCTGGGTTGGGGCTGATAAACACAGCCAAAGACATATCCGGTATGAATTTCAGCAGCCCCTCCTACTAAGACGCCAAAGCACGCAGGTTTGTTGTGGGAAGCCCTGGGGAGTGAAGAGGAAGAGCTTGGGAGAACATGTGGGAAATTGAGCCAGCCAAGAGAAATGAAAAACGCATTAGCTGGTGTGAGGGGAAGAGGATGCAGAGACACAATCCATAACTTTAAATGTTTCCGTCATCTGTGGCAGAAAGGTGCAAGCAACCTGCCGCAGGACAAGCCTGAGTCCGAAGCCCAGGGTGCTAAGGCAAAATGCCTCCAGACATCTCTATCAGAACTTCTGCAAGAATAGCAACGGTAACAAAATCATTCCAATGCACACGTGCAGAAATGTCCACAGCTCGGCTCCCAGGTTGGTCTGCAGAAAGAAGACTATAACCTAGTGACAACTTTTTTCATGTAGGGTGGCTTCCGTACCAGCTGCCTATGATTTGTTGAGCAAAGCACGTGCCCTTGTTGAGTCTCTGATTCAAGAAGGCATCTAGAATCAGCAAGGCATCTAGATGGGAAGCATGTGGGAGACGTAGCAAGGCATGTAGATGGGAAGAGTTACGTTGTACTTTCTAGGTTTCAAAATGTGAAGGATGTGGGAGAGGAAGAGAACGGCCCAAACCTTTATTGTGTACAACTAGTTGCCAAGTTCTGTCTTACTTATTTTACAGGTATCACATCCTTGGGCCTTTATGGTTTTTCTTTGAGGAATGTGTTATTATTTCTAGTTTAAGTATGGGAAATAGGATGCCCAGAGAGGTTTGAGACTTGTTCATCACACAGTCAATAGTCACAAAGTTGAAATTCAAAATTATGTCTATTACTTTTCAAAGATAATGGTGAATAGCAGTCATGGATGTTCTTGTCCCCTGAAAATGACGTTATAGAACATGCACTCCTTGTTACTGTCATCAGCCTGTCCCACATCCCAGCTCTGGATATTTTAGGGGAAAGATCACCATCTTTGGAGACGAGACACAAAAGATGTGTGCTGAAGCTGGCTCAGACTGTCTCAAAAGAACTGGGTGCGTACACCTCTTCTTGACTCCATGTTCAGTGGTGTCACCTCAGTACTTTGAAACTGGCCATGACATCAGTATTCACACCATAGAAATAGACAAACACTACGAGTCAGGGATCCCCCCTCATGGAGAGCTGGCTAACTAGCATACCACTGGATGTTGTCTCAGCTCCATCACTAGCTGAGAGGAGAAACATTTAGACCCATGTAGGAATTTGACATTGCTGTGGCATCCAAGCACTCTGCAAATGGTCTTGTCTTGTTGACCTGGGTTAGACCCGTTGGGGTGTTGGCGATGATCAGAATCACCTGGAGTGAGTGCTGATAGCATGTGGGAGACCCAGGCTCCTTTCTTCCAGTCGGATCCGGCCTGCTGTGTTTTTACCAAGTTTCCCAGGTAACTCTGATGCCTACCAAAGTTTGGGAATTGCTAGTCTAATCTACACACTGAGAATAGGAATCCCTCCCTTGACTTTCATCATGTGGATGGTGAAAGTAAGCATGAACGAGTAAACTCAGATCTTGAAAGGGTAGGTGCCAGATAAGCATGAATCTGAGGCTCCATTTCTTTGCCTGTAAGATAGGGATACTTCTCCCCTTGCCTGGCGGTCCTTGAGAAGGTGATCCTGTTGTAATGGTTTTACAAACAGTGAAACTCTGTACAATGTGTGGCATTGTGATGACAAAAATAGGAAGATGATTTTTCTTTTGGCTCTATTTCCTTGGAGTGCTGGGGACACCCTCCTTTCACCTTTTGCTCCCACATCCTATTTTTGAACCTGGCATCTTTTGGCCTAGGGATTAAATGACCCATGGAGCCAACAAACCTGTGCAACTGCCCTGACTCCAGCATGTCCCAGCACCTCTGCTCCTTGCTTCAGCGGATCTGCCTGCTCCCAGTACCAGCCACTGGCCCCCGGCCCAGGCTGAAGGTATTTCAGTCCCCATTTCCTCTCAAGTTGCTTCTCAAAACCTAGCACTTGGCTTTTTAACATAATGGCTGTCCCACCCCAAGAAGCTACTTGGGTTTAATTTAAAAACATCTCTTTTTCTCCTGTGTTTTGGAGTATGGCCAACTCAGCTCTGCCAATGACCCGTCCTTATGGGTGCAGATGAAAGTCCTTAATTAAGCCTTTGGGATAGAGGCCAAAGTTCTAGGGTGTACTTGCCATGATCATGCCAGATGATGTTCCCTCTCTTGGGTCTCCACTTCCACATCTGGTGTTTCCCAGCAGGGAGCGATTGGCATTTTGTGTAGGGTAATTCTTTATTGTCTTGGACATTGCAGGAAGTTTAGTATTCCTGGCTCCCAGCCACTGAGTGCCAGGTAGTGCCAACTTTGTCACTGTGACAACTCCAAATATCCCCACACCTATTTCTAAGTGGCCCTATGGGGCAGGTTCTGCTCCAGGACTGAATTATGAAGGCTTCAGTTTTCTCATCTGGTAACTGGACCAGAGAGGTTCCCCAGAATCAGAGAGTCTCAGGAACAGCATTAAGAACTGCCCTGGGCTGGAAGGAGAGGCCGAGTGTCTGCCCTGCTCTAAACCAAGGTTCTGCTTAAGTTTATCTAATTTATAACAGTTCTACAAAACAAGTTGTTTGGAGAAAACCTCTTGTGGTTAAAAAAAAAAGTGTGAAAACCATTGGGCTGGGTCAGAGGTTGCTAGATGACAGCCCAGAGGCCCAACATGTACTCTGCAGACATGTTTTGTTTGGCATGGAGTTTTAAAATATTTAGAGCCAACATTTAAAAAATCTGGATTTTAGGCTTCTCAAAAAAAAAAAAAAAGCAAAAACACAAGAGGACAGGAAGATTTGGCAACACAGCCCAGATTTCCACAAGGCAAGAGTGGGCAATGGTTGAGCAGAGGCTGCCTACCCAGGCAGGGCCTACCCTGTCCCTTTTTCTTTTACTTGTCTGGCCCCATAGGCATCAAAGTGTACAATGCTTAGAAGGGTAGTTCTCAACCCAGAATATCTGGAGTACCTTTCAAAATTCCAGTGCTGGGGCCAGACTAATTCAATCATAGTCTCTGGGGTGGGGGCCTAGCTACAGCATTAGCACATTTAAAATATTTCCAGGTGATTTTACTGTGCAGGTAGGCATGAGAACTAATAGACTCTAAATGACCTCTAGTGTGAAAACGTGCCCCAACAAGCCTGGATTCAAAGAGGAGTTCCCATTCCCTTTCCTCATGTCCCTTAGGATTCCCAGTCTCCTTTTTTTCCCCTGGAAATCCCTGATTTTGCCCAAGCTCACAGCCATCAGTCCTCTTGCTTAGTTAAGTTCTCGCTAGATGGCATATCCAATTCATCTCCTACTGCATCCAGGGCCTCCTAATTGGATTGAATCAATGTTCTGTTCTTTCCAAAGCCCCAGAGGGTTCAGACCCTCTCCTAGAGACTGTTCCACTCACAGAAAAACTCTGCAAACCCCATAACTTACCAGCTCTCACCAATCTCAGACACAGAGGCTAATCCAGGCCCCTTCCTCACATTCTATCTGCAGTGACACCTTCCAGGATCATCTTCTCTGGGACTTCATTTGCATAAATGCCAAAAAGACAACCTGTAAGGTAGGGATTCCCAACCTCAGCCACGTTGGCATTTTTGGCCAGATAGCTCTTTGTTGTGGGAGCTGTGTTGTGCATTGGAGGATGTTTAGCAACACCCCTGGGGTCTAGGTCCCTTAGGGGCAAAGTCATACCTATTGAATACCATTGCTTGAAATTCAAAGTTTCATATTCTTTTAAAGGCATGGATGATATGTGCTATTATTCCAGTTCTTATGCTGCTAACATACCTGTCCACTCCCCATTTCCCTTTAAAGCAAATAGATCTTTCTGATCCCACCCACCTCTAAGTTTCATTACATCAGTAACAATACATCCATTCATCCATTGCTCAAAAATCTAGAAGTCGTTTTTTATTCCTTTAGTTCTCTCAGTTCATATATGCAAGTGATCAGCATGTCTTACAGGCTCTACTTTCTAAACATATCTCAAACTTCTCCACTTCTTTCCAGTTCCACTTGTTCCAATTGTGTGTGTGTGTGTGTGTGTGTGTGGTGTGTGTATTTGGTTTGGACTATTGCAATAGCCTCATTCTCTCTCCTACCAATCATTTTCTTCACTGCACTCAGAGGTGTCTTTAAGAAATGTAGACCAGATCATGTCTCTTAACTGCACAAAAGCCTTCAAAGTCTTCCCACTCTTGGAATGAAACCAAAGCTCCTTACTACGGCCTATGAGGTTAATCTGGCCTAAGCCAACTCCTCCAGCCACTACCAATTTTCTTCTATTTAATTATAGTCAGATTGGCTGCCTGTCCACTCCTTAATTATACCAAGCTCTTTCCTGCCTCTGGGACTTTGCATATCTCATTTTCTCTGCCTACCTTTTTTTAAAACCCTGGTTTCCACAGTTGGTTTCCTCTCAAGATTCAGATTTTGTCCTAGGAGCCACTTCTGTCGTCATCCTCCTCCCCACAAGTTATTTACTGTCCATTGAACATAGTGAATAAATCCATGACATTATTTATATCTTTTAAGCAATTATTACAGACTTTATTATCTTTCTTATTATAGTTTCCTTGTTATCATGCATTTTACCTCACTAGTATATGTGAAGCCAGGTACCTCATCTATCTTATTTATTACTGTACCTCGGGACCTAGTACAATGCTTGGCACATGGCATGAGAACAATAACAATACATCTCTGTTGAAGGATTCAGTGACTGGATACCAATAAGCTTCAGGTCCCAGACTCCTTGATGCATTGGTAACAGATAATGATTGACACTTTTCCAGCTATGACATTTTAAGATGCCACAGTCTCTGCATCCATAAAATGTCAATTCATAGTGGACCACTGGGAATTCCATGAGTCACTCAGGGGATCATTACTATCTTAGTGCTTCTGTGACCATAATAGGCTTTCTTTGGTGGAATGATACCGATTTCTTAAATGTCAGAGCTAAAAGGAAACTTAGAGACAATCAAAACAGTCTTTCCACAGCGAGGAACACATCCTAAACTTTATTGTTCACTTAACAACTGCCCCAAAACACATAAAAAATTAAAGAAAATAGGATTACTTTTGCCTAGAGAGTCAAACCACATTGTATCAGGTAGAATTACTGCCATTCTCATAAGCCAGGTAGAGTACCCCAGCATTTAGTCAACAGTTCTGGCTTGGCCTGGACTTTGTGTCAGTAGAAAGAAAAAATCAGGCTGGGTGCGATGGCTTATGCCTGTAATACCAGCACTTTAGGAGGCCAAGGTGGGTGGACCACCTGAGGTCAGGAGTTTGAGACCACCCTGGCCAACATGTGAAACCCCGTCTCTAATAAAATACAGAAAATTAACTGGGCGTGGGGGCGAGTGCCTGTAATCCCAGCTACCTGGGAGACTGAGGCAGGAGAATGGATTGAACCCGGGAGGTGGAGGTTGCAGTGAGTTGAGATTGCACCATTGCACTCCAGCCTGGGTGACAGAGAGAGACTCTGTCTAAAAAAAAGAAAAAATAAGAATCATACTTTATGATTTTCACTGTAAGCCCTGGGGTTGGGAGAAAAGCTAGTCTCAAAGAGTTTGTCCTACTTTCTGATCTAATACAAAGGGGAATTGAGCTATTGAAGAAAATCTTGCACTCTCCCAAATTAAAATAGAAACAGCTTAATGCTAAGCTTTCAGTGTCGATTAATATGGTATATCGGAAAACATCCATAAAATTGAGGAGTCAAAGTGATTAGAAAGAAGAGATAAAAGACTAAAAGGAAAGAAAGGAAGCCTAATGATAATGAAAAAGGAAGAAGGAAAAGCTGAAAGTATAAACTATTGTATAAGACTAATCTGAAATCCTAAAGTCCAAGGAAGAGAGGGCTAGCCAAGGAAGGAGCGAGGGTCTTCCAGGGCTTTATGTCTCTCTCAGCCAAGAAGCTGGCATGTGTCATTGTGTAAATTCCTTTAAGAGAGATTTATTGAGCTTGTGCCATGTGCCCATATCCCTTCTTCCTTCTGGTCCTCTGTGAAATTAAAAGAGTGGAATAAATGGTCTTGAAGTAATTTCTAGAGTCCTATTTCTTATCACTTTTTGACTCAAAGCCATGGACACATCTACAAATAGAATCGAGAGTATATTCTGACATCCTTTCAGTTATGTGCCAATTTCCTCAAAATCACTCAGTGGTTTTCACAGACTGATGGAGCAGAGAGACAGAATGAGATAACAAGCAGTCAAATTAAAGGATATTTCCCTCTGCTTAGATAATTATCCTGGCATTATGCAGTTCCTGGTGACACCCAAACACCATTCACTTCCTTTTCTCCCCAGAGCCTAAAATCCAAAACATTGAATGAAAATAAAGAATAAAAGTCCTTACATTTGTATATGTGATTTTGAAGCTTATAAAATGCCTACGCATACTTTATTTCACATAAGTTTCATAACAAACCTGAGAGGTGTTATTCTTCTCAAATTACCAACAAGGAAACTAACACTGAGAGACTAAGTGCTTTACCCAAGGTCACCTGGTGTGCCATGCAGCTGCCACTTGCTCTTGGCTCCCTTCCTCATGATTCTCCAGCTCCGCTCAGCATTCCACAGCCCTGCACACTACAAGATCCCTTACCCTGTTGCTTCAAGGCAGGCTTGGCTAATGGGAGTCAATGATAAAAGACTGAAGGAGAGGAGGGGACAAGACGGGTGTTTCTTCTCTTCTCTCTCTGCTTCTGATAGCATCTCCAGCAATGGCTTCATATGCTCAGTGCTCAGTGCCTCACATGCTCCTGACAAATGTCTTGGCATCCCAAATCTGGTTACACTATCTGCTCCTGTGTTCCTCCAGGCTCAGGAGCAGTAGCATCTTCCTGCTGTTGCTAATATCTGTGGTGCTTTACCATCTCATTTGGCTTCTCAGCTTCTTCATTATCTGTGCATCCAATTCCTTATATTCCTTATTTTGAAGGACTTAGAGTGGTTTTCCTGGTTGGACTCAGACTGAGTCACCTGGCTGGGAACTCACTACTCTGAGGAGCCCCTAAGACAGCATATCAGAGGTGTGTGTGTGTGGATGTATGTGCATGTTGCTACTAAACAGTGAGAGCCTTTTCATCTGGAACTGAGCTTATATATCTTTCAATCTTGGGGCTCTAGCATAGTGCCTGGCATATACTAAACACCAGCAAATGTTTGCAGACTTAATATGTTTGTTTGGTAAAACAAACCTAGCCAGAGTGGCTGTTTAGTTTATCTCTATATCTCTTAGTATCTATTAGACCTAGACAGGAGAGATATAGGTCCTTCTAGTCTATAAAATGTACCAGTGAGCCATTCTGCCACATACAACTGAATCACACAGAAAAACTGCATCATTCTGGTTTTAAACCATAGTAGTTATTTTAGATGGGAAGATATTAATTAGCTGAAACTTAGGGAAAAGTGCAATTGCCTTAAAAAAAAAAAAAAAGAAAGCGAGTAAAAACTGGGTAAAAGACATGGGAAATGTGGAGCGTGGTGGCTCACACCTGTAATCCCAGCAATTTGGGAGGCCGAGGCAGGCAGATCACAAGGTCAGGAGTTCGAGACCAGCCTGCCCAATATGGTGAAACCCTGTCTCCACTAAAAATACAAGAAAATTAGCTGGGTGTGGTGGCGTATGCCTGTAATCCTGGCTACTTGGGAGGTTGAGGCAGGAGAATTGCTTGAAGGCAGGAGGCAGAGGTTGCAGTGAGCCGAGATCGCGCCACTGCACTCCAGTCTGGGCAACAGAGTGAGACTCCATTTCAAAACAAAACACCAAAAAAAAAAACCCCAAAAAACAGGGGGAAACATGGAAAGAGCATTCTTTTAAATTATTTTAGTTTTCATACATTATGCAGGAATTGTTTAATGGAGTTGGATGGCACTAGGCGTGGGAGACCAGGTTGCTGGCCCCAGTTTTGCCATGAACTTGCTTTGCAGTCTTGGGCAAGTCATTCTTCTCTGGTCCTCAGTTTCTTCACTGACAAAATGAGGAGGTAAGATTAAATGATCTCTTACTGCAAGTTCATTAGCTCACCAGCATTTAGAGAATCAAGCCCAATTTTATATTCACATCAAATGAGACCTCACTTATTCTGACCCCAGCTTGTCTTTCCATCCTCATTTTACTGGCCAGCTCCCCTCGCTCACTAGCCCTCTATGCCACCAGCTCAGCCAGAAGCTTACGAACCTGGACCTATGCCACCTGTTTTCTCTATGTCTCTTCTCTGTTCTCTTTACCCCACTTGGTGTCTCTGCTTAATTTCTCTCCTCTCTGCAGTGGTCTCAGATCCTTTCTGTTGAGATAAAAAAAAAAAAGACTCCTTGCTATTGAGGGGAAGTATGGGGTTCTGTTTAAAAGAGTGAACTCTGAAGCCAGAATAATGGGTTTAAGCCCTGGAGCAGCAATCTATTGGTTTGTGAAAGGAATAGTTACTTACTGGCCATGCCTCAGTTTCTTTATCTGTGAAGTGTTGATATTAAATTACTTACCTTAAATTTCTTATGTTGAAAGACCTAGAATGATTCCCCTTTTCCTAATTGGAAACTGACTAAATTACCTGGCTGAGGAATAAATATTATTAGAGCCATAAACCTGGCAGAAATGGGCAGAGACAGTGTACCACTGGCGTGTGTGTGTTTGAGTGTGTGTGCATCTGAATTTTCCTATTAAGCAGCGAGAGTCTTCCCACAATGTTATAAGCTTATATATTTTTGGCTCTTTAGATGTTAGCACAGTGATTGACATTGCAGGCACTAGCAATATTTGTGAACATTTAATACTGGCAAGGATTATCTGAGGCAATATATTCTATGCCTAGAACAATAAATGGTACATGGTGATGCCAAGTGATGCAGCTATTATAATTATAGCATAAAGTTGGTAGAGAGGAAAGACTAATGGATGAGGAGGAAGAGGAAGTGGGTTCTCACTTCAGCCCTGCCACAAGCTAGTGGTGACCTGGTACATAGATGGAGCCATTATATGTGTCTCACCAGGCTTTTGTTCTCTCTTATTAAAGCAATTATTGTGCTGTCTTATTATGTATTTGTGTGTATATCCCTTTTTCTAAACTACACTGAGCTAGTTAAGGCCAAAAAAATGTTATGGGCTGAATTGTATTCCCTCCGAATTCATATGTTAAAGCCCTAACCCCTAGTTTCTCACAACGTGACCATAATTGAAGATTGGGCCTTTAAAGAGGTGATTAAGACAATGCTGCTAGTGTGAGCCCTAGTCCAGTCTGACTTGCGTCTTTATAAGAAGAGGATATTAGGGCATACAGAGAGATACCAAGAGTGTGTGCACACAGAGAGAAAAATCCATACAAAGAGGCAGAAAGAGGGTTGCCACCTGCAAACCAAGGAGAGGGGTCTCAGAGGAAACAACCCTGCAGGCACCTTGATCTTGGACTTCCAGCCTCCAAGACTGTGAGAAAATAAAATTCCATTGTTTAAGCCACCCAGGCTGTTATGGAAGCTCCAGCAAACTAATGCAGGTACCATGTGTTTATTCATCTATTCAACCATTATTTATGGAGCATCTATAATGTGCCAGGTCCCGACTTGTGCAATAGGATACAGAGAAAACAAATAAAGGTAAAGAGATTCTGCTCTCAGGAAGTGTGTAGTCTAGTAGGAGAGACTGACAATCAAAAGATGACACAAGTCAATGTGGTAAGAGCACGGATTGAGGATTCCCTGTGCTCTCAGAGTACATAAAGCAGTGCGGGGGTGGGGGCTGATGCCCTGGTGTCTGTGTTGTTTTATCCCCAGCACTGTCACAGCACTGTGCTGACAGACAATACTCTGTAAACGTTGGTTGGCATTTATTGAAGGCTGTGATCTCTCAATTCTCTATGTGGATTAACATGAATTCTTAGCACTCAAGGAAAGAGAGCCCGGGGAAGACTCTGCTAAGTGTAGACTGTTTATAGGGCAGCATAAAACTGGTTCACAGGAAAGACTGATGGATGAGGAGGAAGAGGAAGTGGGTTCTCACCTTAGCTCTGACACAAGCTGGTGGTGACACCCTTCCCTTTTCTGGAGCTCCATTTCCTCATCTTCAAAAATGAGGAGGTTGAAGTAGGTCATCTCTAAGATCCCCTCTAGCTCCAAGAAATCTTTGGATGGTGAAACCCTGTCTCCACTAAAAATACAAGAAATCCAAAATCTACTTCATGAAAAACTAATACTGAATGGAGGACAGAAGAGACAGAGAGAAGGAAGTAGGAGGAAGAAAGGTGGAAAAAGGAAAGCTGGCAGGCAAGAGCAGAAAAGGAAGGAGGAAAGAAGGGAGGAAAGAAGGAAGGAAAGAAGGAAGGAAAGAAGGAAGGAAAGGAGGGGGGAGGGAAGGAGGGAGGGAGAGAGGAAAGGAAGGACTAACAAACTTGGTTGGCAGAGGTGGGACCCAACCTGTGACCCTAGACACCCCTTGGTGCCCCCTTTGCAGTTACTGAGGCAGCAGGTTTCCTGGTGGTTCAGCAGCATCTGTGGATTCAGCTGCCTAAATCCTGCCTGTACCAGGCCATACAAACTTGGGCAAGTTATTTAACCTCTCTATGCCACAGTTTGATCACTTACATGATGTGGGTAGGAATATCTTTATCACAGGGATATTGTGTGGATTAAATTTGAAGATGGGTGGTGAGGTTAGAGATGATGGAAGTAATATAAGAATAAATACGAAATTGCTGATTTGGTTGGATTCACACTTTACAGAGTCACCCAGTATGCCATCTCCCCCCATCCAAACCACACTTTGCTCATTTCCACAAGTACAGTCATGCACGGCATAATGATGTTTCAGTCAACAATGGGCTGCATATACGATGGTGGCTCCATAAGATTATGATGGAGTTGAAAAATTCCTGTCATCTCATGATGTCTTGATGATCCTGACCCTGCATAGGTCTAGACTAATGTTTGTGGTTGTGTCTTAGTTTTTAACAAAAAAATTTAAAAGTAAAAAAAAATTAAAAATAGATAAATGTTTATAGAATAAGGATATAAGAAAAAATATATTTTTGTACAGCTGCATAATGTGTTTTTGTACAACACAAAACAATTTGTGTTTTAAACTAAGCGTTACTACAAGAGTCAAAAAGTTTTAAAAAGTCAAAATGTTTACAAAGTAAAAATGTTACAGTAAGCTAAGTTTAATTTATTATTGAAGAAAGAAAAATATTTACAATCTTAATTGTACAAATTTAGTGTACATATTCCCTCCCTCCCTCCTTCCACTCCTTCCTTCCTTTGTTCTACTCCTTCCTTCCTTCTTTCCTCCCTCTCTCCCTCCCTCCCTTCCTTCCTTTCTCCTTTCTTTTCTACTCTTGCCTGCTAGCTTTCCTCTTTCCACCTTTCTTCCTCCTTCCTTCTCTCTCTCTTCTGTCCTCCGTTCAGGAGAATAAATTCTTCATAAGTTTAATGTACAAATTTAGTGTATAAATTTAGTACAGCGTTTATAAAGTCCTCAGTAGTGTACAGTAATGCCCTAGGCTTTCACATTCATTCAATGACTCACCCAGAGCAACTTACAGACTTGCAAGCTCTATTGATGGTAAGTGTCTTGTAAAGATGTATCATTTTTAATCTTTTCTTCCATATTTTTACAGTGTCTTTTCTATGTCTGTATATGTTTAGCTGCACAAACACTTACCATTGTGTTACAATTGTCTACAGTGTCCAGGACAGTAACATGTTGTACAGGTTTGTAGCCCGGGAGCAATAGGCTATCCCATGTAGTCCAGGTGTGTAGTAGGCTATCTCATCTAGATTTGTGTAAATATACTATACGGTGTTTGTACAACAGATCCCTGTCATTAAGTGACACGATTGTGATTCAAAAAAGTACCACTCAACAATAGTCTCCTTACCACCTGTAATCCACTTATTATTTTTTATCTGTTGTATTATAGTTTGTTTAAAATATGGTGGCTGCAACTTGCTGAATTGGTTTCACGGCTCACCAATAAGTCATGACCCTTTGTGTAAAAAAGAAGGATGATGCTGAGCAGCAGTTTCCAAAATGTGTTGCAGGCCCCTGGGGGAGCAGAAAAGACAACTTTCAGATATAAAGGAAAAATAATAAAACAACTATTTGTTTTGTTTTTCTTCATTTTGGTAAAATGTTTATTTTTGTATGTTTAAAAATATACATAGTATATTATTATAGTGGCATGTGTATAATCTGGGCACAATACATGCACACATACTAAGGATGTGTTAAAAAATTTTGGAAACTAGAATGTAGGGTATCCCAAGTCAGTGAGCTTAATAATTGGACAATCAACTACAATTCTTCCTCAATAGATTTTTCTAAGACATTATAATTTAAATTTCTGTCTTTTAACTTGGTCACCTACAGTCCGAAACTCATTATGCAGGAAAATCTCAGTTCATCTGTGTGTAGATTACTCTGCTCTGAGGTGTGAAGAGCTTTGCTGTCTCTTCTTGGACTGGCTCCAGCATTATTTGTGATAAGACTCTGGGCAAGATAGTGCCCCCTTCTGTCCTAATTTCCTGCTTAAAGTGAGGGAGTTAGTTAGTTACCTTTAATATTCCTTTCAGTTCGCTAAGATTTTATAAGTCTATGAGGATTTGGAAACTCTTTACTTTTCTGTTCCTGAGTGTTAATTTCCACAGGAAAATGTTCCTGGTTAAAAGTCTGCATTAGATGTGATTGGGACTTACCTCCATCCCTCCATTCATGTTAGTTTATCTTTCAATCAGGAAATGTTAGAAACTCAACCTGTTACTAACCACAAATCTTTGACTTAATAACTGGGTCATCAACCAAGTCAGTCCCCACTGAAAGAGACCACAGAAAACATACAAAATTAAAGACGGGTCTACTGGTACTTCCTGGAAAGAAATGAACATCTTTTACCTAACTACTTCCAGCTGAGAATAATTACCACAAGTATCTCAAAAGCCAACTGCTATTAGAATGGTTTGGAGAGGGGAGATCAATTAGAAAAGAAAAAAATAAGTTATCAGGGTCCAACAATAGGGAAATGTTTAATTTTGATAGATGTATATGAAATATTCTGCAACCCTTAAAATAGTATTTTAAAACATTATTTCTTAACACATGGAAATACCATATAATAAATGAAAAAAAGCAAGAGACAAACCATAATTTAGCATACTCAATTTTATTAAATGCATACTTATATCATATGTATACAAATAGAAAAGAGACCTGAAAAAAAGAAATATTAAAAAATGTTGACAAAAGTAATACCAGAATGAGGAGTTATAGGTGATTTTTATTTGTATTTTTATATTATCCCGCATTTTCAAATTCCCTTCAGTATGTATTTGTTTGTTTGGTCATTCAACAAATATTTTTTCTGTATCAACTATGAGCCAGTTGTGTTCTAGACACTGGAAGTAGAGACAAATCCCAGCCTTCCTGCAGCTTTCTCTCCAGTGATTGGACACAAGCAATAAATATGAATGATGAATAAATGAGCAGTGATGCAGATAGCGGTACTTGCTTTAAAGGCACTCAATCGGGGTGATGGGAAAGAGTGACGAGTGTTGTGAGTCTAGTTTCGGTGTCTGGTGGGGATGGGACAGCCCAGAGGAGGTGACCTTTGAGCTGAGTGAGACTGAATGATACAAAGAAGCCTGAGGATCTGGGAGAATTCTCCCCTCCGTCACAATGGCAAGGCTTAAGGCTTAGTGTGTTCACACAGCAGCAAGAAGGCTGGGTAGGAGAAGCACAGTGTGCCATGACTACAAGCCGAGGTTGCAGGGACCTGACCATGCTGACATCATAGGCTTTGGTCTACCTGCATTAGAGGGCACAGAGAGGTTTTGTGTGGGGAGTGATGGGTGGCACACCCCTTAGAAAGATGACTTGGTGCAGAGACTCCTGGTGGTGGAGGCAGATTGAAGGCAGGGAGACCTATTAGGAAACACATTTTTCTTTGTAATTGACCAATTCTATGACCTTGGTTTTCACAACTGTAAGATGGGGCAGTTGGGCAAAGTCAGTGATTTCTATGGTACTTCCAATACTTAAAAAAATAAAAACATTATATTTGTATACTTTTTACCTTTAAAAGCATGTAAACTTTGCAGACAGAGGGGCCAACTCCTATTCCTCTCTTTATTCTCAGAACACTGCCTTCCGCCTTATAGATCCAAATCGATGAATCTATGCCATACATTGGCATGTGTTTGGGAGTGCTGTTAGTCCTCTGTGTGAGTTTTCACTGTACTTCCTTTTGCTGAAACCTTTCTACTCAAGGTAGCGGCGAGGCACTGAAGGCTTTTTAGCCATGGCTGCCTGCTGCATTTTAGAAAGGTCATACAGACAGTAATGAAGGGGACTTGGAGGGGAGCAGGAGTGGAAGCCGGGAGACAGAGAGATGCATTGTTTTATTAGAGAATCCGCTGGGCCCTGATAGTCAAGAGAATCCACCTTGGAAGGCGGAGATGTGCCAGTGAGGAAGGAGCCTTTGGTCTGCACAAAACCACCTCTACGGAGAGCCCTCCAACACTGGGAGATGAGAAAGTGCGAGACTCCACTTATTTATAGTTGGGGGAAATGAGGCACAAAGAGACAAAGTGACTCATGTGCCAAGGATTTCTGACTTCAGGGCCTCCTTTCAGCTAATGTGAAAACCAGACTCCACTTGGGGAGGGATCTAGGGAGGGGGAGGGTTTTTACTTGGGCCAAAGTGGAAAGGCTCTCCAGGGAGGGTGGGGGCGGGGGAGACAAGTATCCTTGACTGAAACCATGACAAACACCTTACTTTTGACACTCCCATAATCCAAGAAGGGCTAAAATTGGCCGTAGAGCTTGCATTATGAAACCGGAGCAGATCAAACAAAAGAAATAAGCAAAACTCGAGTCAGCCAGATAATCATCTGTGTGGAGAACATGCAAATTCAAACGAAAATAGATCAGAGACATTTTCCCAAGAGACAAAGAACTGGGAGATCCTGGAACCAAATCCTTTCCATGAAAGATGGGGAGACAAAGCTGGGGAGGGAAACAAGGGTCTCTCTTCAGTTCCACATCCACAGAGACAGAAAGCAAGCTTTGCCAGCAGAGTCAGGATTGGGACTTGAATTTAGTTTTCCCCATTCTGAATCAGTGGTCATCTCACTCCCTCACAACTAATTTTCGGTCTATTTGCCAAACCTGCAGACAGGCACAAGAACAGGGAACAATCTAAGTGATGTCAAAGCATCTTATGCATTCTGTGTATTGCCACGCATGGGCACACATGTGTACCTGTGTGCACATACACAAGCACACATTGTTTTAGGTTTGGTGTGATCTTTCCTTTGCTAATAATGGTGGACCAATAGCATTGCTAAATATCTGCGTTTACCACCCAATTCAAAAGCACTGCTATGGGACCCAGAAGAAACCTGAATCCAGCCCCTTAATTTTATAGACAAGGACTGGAGTCCAGAACGGATGAAGTTGCAGAGTTACTTAAGGCAAGGGCTGAAGCAACCTGTCCCCTCTCCACCCCCAGTTCCAGTGCTCTTTCTAGACAGCAGGAAGGAAACCTTTGTTCTTCAATACACGTGTGTTAGTTTCTGTTCTCAAGAATGTATTATCAAAAGGAAGATGGTCTAGACACTTTCCAGCTTGTTACTTTGTCAGGGGCCTGAAACCTTGGCGCACAAATTAGTGGATTTCTGAAAGAAGTCTTTCAACTTCTTTGGATGTTTGCTACTGTGATGAAGGTAACAAACACAGGCATACATTAAATAAGCATTTACTAAATATCCACTATGTACTGGGACCTCTGCAGAATCCTTGATGTCCTCTTAATCTCTTTTAATTTTCATAATACTATGATGCAGGTATCATCATCCCCCCTCCCCACTACCTTTTTTTTTATTCCAGAGGGAAATAAAGCTAAGAAAGAAACTTTCTTCAGGTCACAGACTCTGGAAGGGGCAAGGTTAGGATTTGATTCTCTGTAGGATTCCATTATGCTGTGTGCCTCAAATGCCTGATGATCCTGTACTCTACCATGGATACTGTGTGGGGCAGTGCCACTAAGCTCTGCTGTGACCTCTAGGTTACCTCTGATGACCCAAGGTAGCTGGGCTAGGGTACAAAAAGGGCCCTATCAGAACAGAGATCATTCACTTTTGAAGTCTAATCTCCTTGGGCTCTAGATTGGAAAGAAACGTATTAAAGGTGGATGAAGGAAGGAGATATTCAGACTGCAGAAGGGATATAGAACATGGGGCATGGTTTTAAAGAAAGTTTGCTGGTGGAGACCACATTCATGTTTTGTATGAAAGTGCTTTTCACAGCAGACCCAGAGAACTTTCTACACAGCAAGAATTCCTTCCAGTGTCCCTAACAGCATTCTGTTTCTGCTTGTATGTCTCAGGAACAGGAAGCTCATTACCTTTCAAACTATTCTAATTGTAAGAAAACTCTAGTCTTCATATTGAGGCAAATCTATCTCCCAGATGTGTCCATGACTTAGGTCTAGATCTACCCTTTGGTTTACCAGACCAAGTCCACTTCCTCCCTAACCAGCAACACTCTAGATATATATTTTTTATTATTATGCTTTAAGTTCTGGGGTTCACGTGCAGACTGTGCAGGTTTGTTACATAGGTACACATGTGCCATGGTGGTGGTTTGCTGCATCCATTGCCCCATCATCTACATTAGGTATTTCTCCTAATGCTATCCTTCCCCAATCCCCCTACCCACTGCTATTCTTCCCTTAGCCCCCCACCCCCTAGTGTGTGATGTTCCCTTCTTTGTGTCCGTGTGTTCTCATTGTTCAACACCCACTTATGAGTGAGAACATGCGAACACTCTAGATATTTGAAGACATCTTTCATTTTTTATACTAGCGTTCCCCAAAGTGTGCTGAGCAGAGCAGTAAGTTTGCACGATGTTACTAGGTGTCCTTGTAAAACAAACATACCCAAACAAACAGACAAAAATCCATAAATAGAATTCTGTGGGCAAGCCAGGTTAAATCAGGTCAACCAGGTATGCTTCCTGCAAAACTTATCAGAAGTTTTAGGATGCTACTGCCTAAAATGAACTCCAATAATTAATTTGTTTTCCAAACTTTTGTCCTCTCAAACTTTTCACCTCAATTTTTATTTTCCTCCCACTGTACCTTTTACTATTTTCCATATATACTATTAGGAACAATGCTCAGAAAATGCTTCCCTACATAAATCTAGGTTCTTAATATCATTGTTTCTAATCTAAAAAGCCAGGCTTCTCCAACTATTCATTTTGAGACATAGAATTGAGGTTTTCTCATTGTCTTCTCTATAATTCTCTTTAGGGCTGTCAGATTAAAATATAAGATCACCAGTTACATTTAAATTTCAGATAAACAAAGAATATATTTTTTTCTATAGGTGTGTTCCATGCAATATTTGGGACATACTTATATGAAAAATACATTCACTGCCTATCTGAAATTCAAATTTAACTGAGTGTCCTGTATTTTTATTTGCTAAATCTGCCAACCTTAGAAGTGAACTATATGTATTCTTCTCTTAAAAAATGTAACCCTCAGAATTGGACATGATATTCTGGAAGTAGACCACGACTGAGACATTGAGAATCCTGGGAGCCACCTTCGACTCTACTTTTTCCTGAGGCATTTTTAAAGAGAAAATAATCATATTTTTATGCAATAATTAGAGACCAGTTTGAGGTTGACAGATATCAGATATCTTTCTGAATCTACTGGCAAAATTTGGAAGCCAGTTTCCCATCCCTCACCCTGTTGATAAGTATACTTAAGTCTCCCTGAATGTTAGGATTAGAAAAGAAGATCCACATTTTCTTTATAATTCCCTTTTCTTTGTCTATCTTCTACATAAGACCAAAAGAAATTCAAAGGCAGGAATTAACCATTTCTATTTTGATGACTGTAATATCCCCAGAAGTTAGCATAGGTTCTGGCATATGTAAGTGTTCAAAATTTCTAAACAAATGAATGAAAGAATTAGTCACAATATTGCATGGAAAGCTAAGTAAAACAGATAAAGCTGACACTCAGAGGAGAAGAGATTGTCAGCAGAATCTTTTCTTACGGTTGGGATATGTCATTCACCCCAAGCTTTCCCAAACCCATTATCAGCTGTTCACCTATGCTTAAGGCAATTCTTTTGGAAGATGTGTGTGCAAAACGAGAACATCTAATTGCTATGACTAAAATAAAACATTTCAACCAAACACTAGTGGTTTTCAAAAAGTTGAATAACTTCCCAGAGGAGCCTGCAATTTTTACCGAAGTGTGGAACTTGGCCCTTAAAACTGGCTGGGCTGTTTAAAATGGGTGTGGGATTGGGTCAGATCACACTGGGTCTTCCCACAGAAACACCCTGACCCAAGAGGAATTAGGCAAAGTGTACAAAACAGCCTCAGAAGAGCTTAAGCTGCCAGGAGGATAGGTATGGGAAGAGCACATGGTCCACAGCTTGGACTTGGTGATAGTGCATTTGGTGGCTACCACAAGGACAGCGAAAGGCTCAGAGCTTTTGTTCTACGCCACAGTTGATAGAGTCACTACTGCTTACCAACCATGTGAGTTCACCCAAGCTTGGGGCCTGTCAACAGAGAAAGCATCCTGTGGCTGTCACTGGAGCAGGCAATTACTTACCTGCAACTTGGCAGCTGTAGCTTCAGTGCTGGGGAGAGTTAACCCTGACTTTATAAGACAAAAATGTACCAGGAAGTAGAGGAATAAATTGAGAAGAACCCTAAGTCTTAGGAGGGTAGCGGAGTGTAGTAAAGCTTGTGTTACTTTCTGAGCCTGAACATGAAGAACTGAATTCAGGTTCTCACCCTGCCGTATATTATGACTGCTCTTCTAACTTCAGTCTTTGTATTTGTGAAATGGGAACAACCACGCTGACCTCAGAGTTGTGAGGATTAAACAAGATGGCAGATATAAAAGCCCTTTACAAACTGCCCCCTGTAAATTCTCAGTCGATATGGGGAAATGTTATCATACGGTGTCCGCTTGAGTGTTAGATCTTCAGCAGTGTGATGGATCTGGTCCCTCGCTAGCATAAAATGGCAGCCAACAAAGGCAAAAGAAGTATGTCCCCGACATGCCCTAAAGAGAAATGAAAAGAACTTCGACTTACATGATCAGATTCCTTTTAATTTCTGAAGAAAACATTTTCTAAGCTCACGTTGGAAAACATAAAATCTCGTGTGTAGAAATCTTTAGAATATAAAAAAATTGCTTGGGGCCAGGTGCAGTGGTTCAGGCCTATAATTTCTAACACATTGGGAGGTGAAGGCAGGAGGATCGCTTGAGGCCAGGAATTTGAAAACAGCCTGGGCAACATAGATAGACGCTGTCTCTACAAAAAATAAAAACTAAACTAAAAAAAAAAAACAAAACACCAAAACTAGCTGGGTATGATGATGTGAGCCTGTAGTCCCAGCCACTCAGGAGGCAGAGGTAGGAGGATTGTTTGAGCCCAGGGGTTTGGGGCTGCAGGGAGCTATGATTGTGCAATTGTGTTCCAGCCTGGGTGAGACAATGAGCTGTCTATAAAAATAAATAAATTAATTAAAGAACAAATCACTTGAGACCATCTTTATGGCCTGTAGAGCTTTAGGTGAGCCTTTGCTTCTGCATGAGTGTTTCTATTGATCTCCCTGGAGACTATCACTGGCTCTGGTTAAAGCCCTTGCTGACTCTGCTAGTAAACAGGAGCAAAATGTACGCAAATATAGTTCTATTTCACTGGATGGAAAATAATTCAGAGCGTTGTGGCTCACAAATTACTTGCTGCTTCCTCTGCTGTGAGATGCTACACCCACTGAAGGAAAAATCGCTAATGTGTAAATATGTGTGTACATGTGTTTATTGTGCCAAGGCAATGAGGAAAACAGACCGATATCTTGCCTTGAATAGGCTTTCCTACCGGGCTTTGTCTGTGTCTTCCTCCAGTGAAACATTTCATGCAGTGGTTGCTTATGGGATGCAGTATTTCTAGTCCCACCGCAGTCCCCACCAGGACCTGAAGACCTCTATTTTCCCCATTGTTACTTGTGTTTACTTCTTGGTATTATCAACGCTATGCAAAAAGTACTCTAGGCTTGGAGCTGGGCAGAGGCTTTGCTTACAACTCTGAGAGGGCACAAGGCAATCTTTATGTAACCCAGCCTGCTTATCCTCCCCTCCTTGCCCGGCCAAGAATAGTTAATGATCATGTTCTGGAAGAAACCCCACCTTGTCCCTGGATACTCTGAGCCAAGAGGAAGGGGAGCAGAGCTGGTGGCACATGCATGAGGCCAAGCAGCAAAGCCCAGAGAAGCTACAAAGGCAGAGTGTTGAGGCTGGATAGATCACTTCCCTAGTCTCCCCACCACCCCACCCCAAAGACTGGCTTAGGCCTAATGATACCCCAAGAGGACGGTGTTCCTTGTCTCCCAACACCTAGGAGGTTTATATACATTGTGCATGTAAATACAGAGAGGCGTGTTCTGAGAGGCAGAGCTTGTGAGTGAATACTTACATGCATTTCTAAGAAAACACACACACGTGCACACAAGGACCCATCTGTGTGCACTTATCTATATGAAAATGCTTTCGTATGAGTAAACATATCTTCAGAGATGTTCTCTCAAAATACTAATCTGAACTCTGATGCAAATACATCAATAGCTTTTAAATGCTCTAAGGCTAAAGATCCAAATTCTTAATGAAGCTTAAAAGGCCCTTCACAGTGTGACCCTGTCTGCCTCTTGCAGGCTCACCCCTTGCCCCAATATGCCCTTCCTGTCTCTGCACAGCAGCTACACTGACCTTGCTTAGTCTTTCTTATCCAGAGGTCTCCTTTCACCACAGGCCATTTGCACATGCTTTTCACCCTAAGTGCTATGTTCTTCCCTCTTCTGTTTTTCTAGGAATTAGACAGTCATTTTTCAGATATTTGTTGATACTTTACTTCTTTGGGAGGACATTTATTGACCTCCCAGAATTATCTTGATTCCCTCAAAACATCCTATAATTTCTTCATAGCACCTACTATAGTTGCCATTTGGTATGCATTTTTAAAATGTATCTCTTCCATTATATGCAGACATAGTAAGGGCAAGGATCCACTGCTTTTGTTCAACCACTGATCTTCAGCACCAAACAGTTCCTGGCATATAATGATAACTCAGTACACATGTGTATTAGTCCATTTTCATGCTGCTGATAAAGGTATACCTGGGACTGGGTAATTTATAAAGAAAAGGAGGTTTAATGGACTCACAGTTCCCAATGGCTGGAGAGGCCTCACAATCTTGGCGGAATACAAAAGGCATATCTTACTTGGCGGCAGACAAGGGTAAGAACCAAGCGAAAGGAGTTTCCCCTTATAAAACCATCAGCTCTCCTGAGACTTACTCACTACCATGAGAACAGTATGAAGGAAACCGCCCCCATGATTCACTTATCTCCCACCAGGTCCCTCCCACATATGTGGGAATTATGTGAGCTATGATTGGAGATGAGATTTGGGTGGAAACACAGCCAAACCTTACTGACATGTATTGAATCAAAGGTGTATACACTTACATAGGAAGAGGGGTCAGCATATGAATCTGTGTGTACTTAGGTATCAGCATGACCATGATAACATGACACAGCGTATTTGCTTACCTGGAGCACAGAGAAGTCTGCTTAGGGATCCCTATGCCAATATATAGCTAAGGAAGAGTGTTCTGTCTAAGGAAGATATATACTGAGTATGTCTACATCCTATATTTATGTATGCAGTCATATGGAAGTATACACAAAATAATCTAGATTTATATAATATCTATATGAAAATGCACGTGTGTGCATTTGTGTTGATATGGGCATAGGCATCAATGTAAAAGTCTATGTGTGTGTTTATTTGGGTGTGTGCATTTGTGGAAGTGTATATATATGTGTGAGTCATATTTTTCTTTGCAACTGGGTGGGTCCCCTTTCAGGTTTCTAAGAAGGAGAGTTTGTGTGCATTAGGTGAACTGATCCATATGCACTTTAGTATGATTTGACTTAACCCAAGGCAGGGTGTGGTGGAGGAAGGAGCACTGGACTAGGAACCTATCACTGGAAGAAAATTCTTTTTTCTTCCTGGGCTGCTACCTTTCCATTTACATGCAAAAGGCCAGGGTCTAGGTGACAGTGATGCTATTGGGAGATTGGCGGTATCACTGTTTAGATGTCATGTGGGTGACAAAACACAATTTTAATTAAGTGCCTAGTTGCTCAAGGCGTTTTATTATCACCTTCCTCTTTTATGTTAATTTACAAATTGTTTTCATCTTCTTTTTTAAATTTGATAACACAGGAAAATTTGGATTCTGCTTATTTGACCAAATGTTTATTTGTGTGCATGCATACAGCCATATAGGGTCAGCTTTTGTACGCCTACTTTTCATGCTGTAGAGCAGGGAGGGAAGAGGAAGACAGTGTGATCTCCAGGGCCCCAAATTGCGATCCTTGAACCACCTGCTTTACAATCCTCTGGGAAAGTTGTGGCAAATGCAGATTCCTGGCCCCCAACTACAATTCTATTAGCTCAGAATCGCAGAATGGGTGTCAGGAATGTGCATTTTCTCAGAAGTTCCCCCAAATCATTTCTGTGCTCTGTAAGGTTAAGGACCCACTGTCATAAAATAAAATAATATCAAGAAACTTATGCCTAAACTGACACCACTAGCCCTTTCACGATTCTATAAAAAGACACTTCTAAGGCTGGCACCTCTCTGTCCTTCAGGTTGACTCTCTCTTATTTTGAATTGAGGATGCTGGGTGAATGTTTGGATTTATAGACGATGTGGAAAATGAAACAAGAAACCCACTTTGAATGTTTGTGAGCAACATTGTGAGCAGAACAGACTTATTTTTGCAATACATATCATAAGAACTGTGAGGTCCTCTCAGACAAACAAACCAAAACAAAACAACAGCAACGAAAATCCACCAACAGGCCAACAGGGTTGTCTGTGACATTTAGAAATAATCTAAATGGATTTTTATAAAAAGAAAACTAGGCATTCATTTTAGAAACAAAATTGAAGAAATGAAGACAAATCCCCAGACAGAGTTGTGGCTTTGGAACACAAGCCTTAGGTTACAAAATCAGTATGGTGTGGTTGAAAAAAAGGCAAGCATTCCCTAGAATTCCACTTTTGCCTTGTCATGGGTGTTGCTGTTATGATTTTAAACGCTGTTTTCTTTTCCTGGATATATAAACACATTTAAAAACTCCCGTCTTCCCCTCACAGCACTGGAAAAAAAGTAATAAACCAAGCCAGCAGACAGCATGCTCCCTCGGGCCCTGTACTACCTTGCCCAGTGACCCCAGCCACCTTGAGCCCAGGTTTTGCAGCCAGTGCACTAAGGAATAAGGAGTTACAAGCTCTGTCACGGCCCATCTCACCCTGATATTCTCTAACGAGAAACCTCAGATGCTGACACAGACCTTGTCAGGGACATGGGAAGGGCACCCAATTTCCAGATGTCAAGAGCTTTCTGGCCTGAAAGTGGTGATTTGACTCAGTGCAAACTAATGTGCTGTTACCAGGTGCCTCCTTCTGCCCTCCTTTCTGGTGGGGGAAGCTCACTGAAACTGTGTCTGAATAATGGTGAAAGACAGAGATGCTGACTCCAAGTACAATCTTGTTTCCTAGTTTATGCTTAATCACAACCTGCCTAGACAGTACGGCTTGCTTCTTAGTCTCAAGGGGCATAAATTAATGAGGCCCCTCTGACAAGATTCCATGGAGAATTAGGACAAAATGCACCCATTAAAAATATCCTCTCATAATCTTCTCCTTTCTTCTTTCTTACCTGATTCCCAACCGAGAAAAGACAGCCTATTCTAGTGGCAAAACGCACACATAAACTCTGGTTCAGAATACCTTGGTTTCACTCCAGTGGGTTATGTGATCTTGGACAACTGAGTTAACCACTGATAGTCTCAGTTTCCCTATTTATAAAATGATGACAAACATAATAGCACTATTTCCTAGAGTTGGTGTGAATACTAAATGAGAGCATGCACAAGTATTGCCAGTTACAATGCTTGGCTCATAAGAAGCACTCCGTAGCTATTAGCAGTTACTATTATCACAAGAGGCTCTCTATGAGAATAGAAACCTATGGTTGCACTTTTCCAAACAGAAGTTATTGGTCACTATGTGACCTGAATAGACTTATTTTTACACAAATCAACAGGCTGGGTAGGAGGCATTCAACAATGTTGAAAGGACTCTGTCCTGGGTGTTCAGTGGTTAGTTTCCTCTGCTCTGAAAGCAGATTAAAGCCCAGGTGCAGAAAGTGTGCTTTCAACAAGGTAAGGATAGAAACATCTTTTTCATCCACTAGCAAGGGACAGGGGTAGGGATTCTATCTGGTTTATACAAAGCTTATATCTCTGTAGCCTTGTTCCTCAAAATGTGATCCATGGACAATCTGTGTTGGAAAACCTGGAGGAACTTGCTAAAATACAGATTCTTAGACCCCAGCTCAGACCTTGTGAGTCAATCTCTCCGAGAGTGGTGGTTCTTTTGCACCTGAACACTCTATAAAGTCAGGCCAATGGGCAAACAGGAATTATAATATCTGTATCACAGTGTATATAAGAATAAGTTCAAGGGAGCATTTGTAAAAGCATCAGCAGTGGATCCAAAACAGTATAAATAATATAATTCTATTTTCATTTAAAAATATATTTACGTACATTTGTATAGCTCGGCTTAGAACAAAGACTGGATGCATATACACCATCAAATTTATGAACAACTGTCTTCAAGTGGTGACATTAAGTGTGATTTATCTCATTTTGTACTTTCATATACTTTTAAATGTCCTATAATAAATATCTACTACCCTCTTAGAAAGAAAAGAAATGTGCTTTTAAAAATAAAAGCAATGCAGTCGGATGTGCAGTACTAAAGATTTCCTAAATCTTACAGAATTTTAGAGAAAGAAGGAAACAGAGGATCCATATAAACCAAAGTATCTCTCTTTAGTGATGATGATATGTGTCCAGAGAAGGGAAGTGGCCTGCCTGAGGTTACCCAGACTCTTAGCGCCTGGGCTATGACAGACCCCAGGTCTCCAGGCTTCGGGGCTAGAAGCTTAAGTGTTCCAGTGCTAGCCAGGAACCTGCCTCTATTCCTTCCTGCCCTGTAAGGGTGACAAAAAGACCACAGGAAGTGCAATGATTCCGAGGGTAGAGAGGATGTAATAGTCTTTGCAGAGAGGACTTTGCAGCTCTCATTATTCTCGCTCTGGGAGTTAGTAGGTCATTTGCAAAAGGCATGGGAAGAGCAGCTGATGAAAAGGTCTAATAGTTTGGAAAACTGCTTAACCTTATTGCTCTATTTCTGGATTTCTCCTCATGGCCAAAGGCTGTTGAGATCCTGATTTCCCCCGGAGGTTTCTCATTTAGGAATGCAGTGAAACCTCTGAAATCCAGAGGAGTTGGGGAGAAGGCCAGCTGGGAACAGTTTGAATAAGTTTTAAGAACATTCAGGTCTATTGTTTTCAAGGACATAAGATCACAGATTTGGAAAGAGCCTAGCTCAGCCTCCTGCTCAGTGCAGGAGGCCTTGTGCTTCATCCCGAACAGAGCTTCATCTGGGCTTCTCTTGAATGCTTCCAAAAATGGGAAGTTCACTATTCTGATAGATCATCTATTTCCTTTTTGGAAAGTCTTCCTATACCTGAGCTGGAATCTGCCTTTCTGTAAGGTCCTGCTTGCCTTCTTGTATTCAGCAGAACCGGGATTTTTTTTTTGCCCAGATCATTCTCAAAAGCAATTATCATGCACCAAATAGTAGTACTTCACAGTATTCTCTTCTGCAGGCTGCACCTTCAGAATATTCAACCATTGTTTATATGGCAAAGGTCATCAACTCTAATTAGAAATAGAAACGGTTACCTCTAGTCTCGAGTCTCTAAATGAACAACTGTATACATTCAGAGTCATTCAGAGTGAAACAGAGCTTAGGTACTACCTGTACTGGCCTCAAATTACAGATGAGCAAACGGAAGTCCGCTGAGGAAAACTGTCTTACCCAACTTCAGAGAGAGAGAGTAGGGGTGGGTGGGAGGTTGGGGGGCTCTTTTTTCCTCACCCTGCCTTCTATTATTCACAACACAGCAGAATTTCTCAAGTTCTTGAAAGTGCTTAAGAAGCTTGTTCTCTTACGCATTTAGAAAAATCCCTCCTTCAAATTATATTTGCCCTGTCAGTGAAGTACGGATTAGCACAGACTGAATTTAGTAGAGGTTATACTGTCAATGAAAAGTATCATTCAAAGTGTATTAACCTTCCTTGCTCTTTGCCGTCAGAAAATCATCTCCCTTGCTCTAGAATCCTAGCTCAAGATGGACAACGTACCTATACAGCTACCCAGGCCTATCAAATTTCCGTAAGGGTCTAACTACCCACTCAATTTAGGAGACCCTTCCAACTTTAGGGCTGAGAGTTTGCTAGGACATAGGGTATCCTGTGTTTCTGCTTTACTCTGCTGTGTTCGTTTTAGAGTTTCATATCCTCTTTCCATTTTAGTCTGATTCTCTGATAAAAAGACAAAAGAAAGACTCAGAGAAGCAAACTAGGCACTCAGTGATTGGTTTCTTGTCCCAGTCCCCAGCAACCCTGCAGTCACATGCTTGGAAGGGAACATTCCTCCCTGCCTCAACCCACAGCAGTCTCCCTCTTCTCTCAACAAGGTATTGCATTTCCAGTTCTTACACTTGTTCTGGCACGGATTCTAAGCTACCTCATGCTGCTTCCTGGTTTGCCTGGGTGCTGGGCTCCGTGGATCCTGGAATCACAGAGACCTGGGTTCTAGTCCTGACTGCAATTAGTTGGTTTTATGGCTTTGGAAAGTTACTGAACTTTTCTGAACCTCAGTTCCCTCATTTGTTAGATGAGGACAATTATGCTACCTACATCATACACTTGTGGAAAGGACATAATGCCTAACAGGTGTCTAACACAGTCATTAACATTTAGTAAGATTCCGTAAAAGGTATCTCATAGTATCATTAATATCATACTCCAAAAGGCAGAAACTGAAACCTATACTTTTCTAATGCTGCACACAGTAGGTGCTCCATAAATACTTTGATGGATTCTGGTTTAGGCTCCATTTGGCAGTAGGTTCGCCATCAGAAACATTCTAAGAATCATGTAAAGACAATTGCTATTCCCAAGCTCCCTTTTCTCCAGATTCTTTTTCCCATTAATTATTGCAGTGGGGAGGCTCACCCTCAACAGTCCTGCCACTGTTGACACCTGTCAGCTTGCATCTTAGAAAAAAGTTCTCACTTGACAGACTCTGAGAACTTGCTGTCCAGGCAAAGAAAACTTTACGATGATGAATACCACACAAACCTTAGGTAGCCAACATGTCAGCAAAAGAGAGAGGAATCCAATCCCCCGAAGGAAACAAAGCAACACAACAAAGAGGTAGAAAGCAGAGGATTAAGATATGTCTAGAATACGCTTGCTTATCAGGACCCTTAAAATAAATCAAAGTTTTTGTGCATACAGTATTCCTACAGGAACCTGAATATGGTTAAACTCTCCTTTTAGCTGGGAATCTGAATTAACATTAATATCTAAGTTTTTTTAATATACCTAAATTTTTAACAGAAATTACATTAGATGTTCCTTTAGGCAAAAGAGTATATGTACAACACCAACATCCAGTTATATATAAAGAGCTTAGGAATCTCCCAGCTTCCCTAAAAGCAGAAGATATCCTAGTGGAATCTTATTGCGTTAAATAAGCAATTCTTTTCTTTTTTTATTTTGCCTCCCTATTGCAGATTATTTATTTATACCCTTAATTTTGTGTTAAAGACCCAAAAGAAAAATATTTTGGCTGAAATGAATGTGTTATGTTATAGCCCCAATTGAGGGTGACGAAAGAACTCAGTGCCAATGTGTTGGAGAGAATGCAGCAGTTCCTGGAATAGCAGTCGGGTTCCCTGGCTTGAATCCCACTCCGACATCCTTGGCTGCTTACCTTGGGCAAGTCCTTCTCCTCACAGGGTTTCAGTCCCTTCAGATGTTAAATGCTTTCTATGGGCTCTACCATGTCTGAGATCTTATGAGGCTACGGGGAGCATAAAGATTAGCAAAAGAAGCTGCCCAAATCTCTGAGGGTGGGGACCAGAGCAGTGGAAAGAGAATGTAATAATAGGTATGAAAAGCCTTGGAGAAAAGTAAAAGCACTGAATGACACACACTCTCCAATCTGCTATGGCATGTTCCAAAATCACAGGCAACTAATATTCTCCTGAGATCTCAGTGCTCACCCAAATGCCCCATCATTGAGCTAACAGGAAGCAGAGAAGGACAATGCTTTTCTGGTTGGGGACCGTGGCTGGGACAGAAAGGAAGAGGGGAGTGGAGTCACTTCATAAGCCAGTGAAATGGCAATGAACCTTGCAGGCTGCTCCGCTCCAGCCTGGCATCGCCAAGGAGGACGATCCACTTCATCAAACCTGGGCCAAGCTCTGGCTCAGACACCCAGGCAAAAATAGAAAGGGGCTGGGAGAAGAAATGTGTTTACTTTTGTGATTTCCCCTAACGTGCCTATTGACAGTATTATAATCTCTTCGTAAACAGAATGGCCCACAAACCTCACCTCCATTGATAAACCCTCCCAAACAACTCATGTAGAGACCTAAAGGCTTCTTAACATTTCATGGTCTCTATTTGGGCAGCTAGAAAGCAAGTGTTGAAGGCAGCATGATGGAATGGAAAGAGTGCTGGCCTAGGTGAACTGTGACAATCCCTCTCTCAGGTTCTGCACCATCAAGTGTTTGCATTAGAAAGAATGTATGTATCTGCTTAGATTTTTACAGTTTCTACCAGTGACTCTCAACGAGGGGTGAATTTTCACACCTCAGGGGCTCTTTTGCAATGTCTAGAGACATTGTTGCTTGTTATAACCAGGGGGTGCTATTGGTATCTAATGAATAGAGACCAGAGGTGCTAAACATCCAGTGATGCAGACCCCACATCAAAGAGTTATCCGGTCCAAAATGCAAATACAGTCAAGGCTCAGAACCTTGGTTTAGACTGAAGTGAGGAGAGTCAATGGGAGAAGAAAACGAGGACCAAAGGAAAGAAGAAAAAGGGGTTAAAATTCTGTTTCGAGGTCATGAGGTATCCATCAGTTATATGTTCTCCAGCTTTTCTCCCCATGTCCAATGCCTTTCTAAATATTCCGTGGGATTACAGGGCCATGTTTGAGTAGCTTTTTCATAAGAACATCTTCCTTATCCCTAAAATTCCAAGCCCTGATGCAGTACAAAGAGCTCCACTATAAGACATGGCCAAGACATAAATATAAGCAGTTATGAAACAAGTAGAACTGGAAGGTGGGTGGTGGGGGCGCGTGGAGGGAAGAAAACATATGCCTATAACTCCATTTCTATGAGTCAGTGTTGCTGAGGTAACAACACAGAACAATAACCATAGGGAGAGCTGAGCTATACTAAGAGCAGGCAGAACTGATCTGGGGCACAAGTGTCAGGAGAGATGCAGCTTTGCAGCAGCAGATTCAAAAGCAAATGAAAGGGTTAAGCAATCTGTGCATGTCATTCTCGTATCATTCCACATTAAGTCATGGGCAGTTATTACAAGTAGTTACCTGTGGTTTCCAGTGGGGGAGGCAACGGCACTCCAGTCAAGGGGTTTTGGAGAAACAGGTGCAACGAAGGCATGGTCAAACAATTTATTTACTGTAAACTTTAGACTTTGCTCAGGAAAACAATTGAAGCTGCCCCTCAAATCCTTGCCTAAAATACCCCGTGTAAGCAAATAAGAGGAGCGGGGAAGAGTCCATGTTCACAGCTAAAAGGTCCAAGATACTCAAAATCCTCAAGTTCAAGGGTGTAGGAAGGAAAATCTCCTTTGGATACAAATTACCAGCAGCAACATATTACCCCTAATACTTAAATAGTGAGGTAGATACATGAAAAGTCATCAAAATATAGCAGACCTAGGTCCTCTAGGACTAAAGCCCTTCAGACATAAACTTATAAGTTCCATGCAAAGAGGAACTAAACTGTACAAATAACAAATAATCAAATAAGTTTTCTCTCTTTTTACAGCTTAAAAAAATAAAAAAGGCAGAAGGATGCCCCTCCTCCTGCATATCTCTATACAATTTTATTCTAAGTTCATTACACTCAAGTTAAATAGTCTGTTTAGTGTTCTGTTGGTTGGGGGGGGTCTTATAAAGTAGAAAAACTGCTTTATAGCAGTGAGTCATTTGTACTACAATTCCTCCCTTGTGAATCAATGTTATCGCTAGGCACAGTACCTTGATGGCCCACAAAGTCTTCCGTGCCTGGAAGGTCTTCACACAGCAGTTTATTTTCTTTCTCCTGTTCCAGGTGATATCCACTCTGCTCCCCGGTGTTGCCGTTGCTGTTGCTGGAGTAGCCATTCCCATAGGCCTTCAAAGAAGACCTGCGCAGGCACAGAAGTTCCTGGAAGGCAATCCTGAAATCTGGGCTCCGACAGTAGATAAGGGGGTTGAAAGCAGAGTTGACATAGCCCACCCAGTTTAGGAGGATGTAAACTTCCTTAGGGATGAGGTTATCCCGGATCACATGCACAATGTTGACGATGAAGAAGGGCAGCCAGCAGAGGGTGAAAGTGCCCATGATGATGCCTAACGTCTTGAGGGCTTTGTGCTCCTTCAAGCAGAACTTGGAAGACCTGCGAAGTCCATGCCCCGTCCGCCCGTCCTGCTCCACCTGGCTAAGGTTCTGGGCATGGAAGCGGCCCTCAGATTTGTCAATCTTTTGGAGCTGCCTTTTGGCCACCTGAAAGACCCTGGAGTAGACGAAGACCATGACCACCAGGGGCACGTAGAAGGACACGATGGAGGAGGCAATGGCATAGGCTTGGTTCGTGAAGAAGTCACAGCAGGTCTCCTTGGCATAGCAGTTAATGGCTTTCTGGTGGGTGGCCCGGTACCAGTGCATCTGAATGGGCAAGAAGGAGGTAAGGCCTGACACGATCCACACCATCAGAATGATCACCCGGGCCTTATTCTTGGTCAGCAGGCTCTGGTACTTGAAGGGTGAAGTAATGGCAAAGTAGCGATCCACTGCGATCACGCACAGGGTCTCAATGCTGGCCGTGACGCAAAGCACATCAATGGAAGTCCAAAACTCACACCAGAAGTTGCCAAAAGTCCACATTTTCATGAGAATATGGCTGGCCCCAAAGGGCACCACTGCCAGGCCCATGACCAGGTCAGCACAGGCCAGTGAAGTGATAAAGTAGTTGGTGACAGTCTGCAGACGCTCGAACTTGGCAATGGCTGTGATGACCAGCACATTGCCAAACACGATGGCCAGGACGATGAGCGACATGACGATGCCCATACCCACCACCCACGCCTCGTCCCGTTCCTGCGTGACGTCGTGGTCCGGCGCGTGGCTTCCATTGGGCGCTAGCAAGAAGGCGCTGCTGTTCCCGGGTTGCCCCATGGTGCGCAGTCTGGCAGGTGAGCGCACTGGCTGCCGGCGCCTCAGCGGGCGGATCCCCGGCGGGGCTCTGCGGGCCGCGAACGGACGCCCGGAAGCCTCATTCAGCGGCCGTGAGGTGGGTGTGGTGGGGACACGTCCTGCACACTTAGCTTGTCGGGTGCTAGGGGCTCACGATGCCAGCCAGTTCCAGCCCGCGCTCTGGAGAAGCCGCCTCGGAGTGCGCACTGCCCGTTATGTGCACAGGACTTTAGGGGAACTGCCCTCTCCGTGACGTGCGGGAACTTTCGGCCAATGGCACGCCGGCAGCCCCGAAGGGGCGAGGCACCCCTCCGCTTTCCTCCCCTCCCCTCGCCCTCCCTCTCCTGGGGCTGGCCCGGGCGAGGCCCAGCTGCTCTCTGGCGGGCGGGCCACCACTCCTTCCCGGCTACCCGGGCTGGCCCCAGAGGGCTAAAGCTGGAGCTGGCATGCTTACCAGCCAACCCGGGAGCTTTTGGCTCTTCTGTGGCCGCTACCTGCCTGCCCTGGGCGCCTGTGCAGCCTGAGGTCTCAGGGCAAAGGGCAGCACACCGGCACTGACCCACATACGGAGGGAAACGAGAGTGCCCACCGAGGCACTCACATACAGGCACAAATACACCCCGGCAGACATGCTCAGACTTATACGGAACCACAGCCATAGACACGGAGACACACCCTCCCAGGGCACCCGCAGGCACACTTGCGAGGGCGCTCACACAGAAGCCGTCAGGCACAAAGTCACCCCTGTCCAACACAGAAGCGCGGCCAGAAACAAACACAGAAGCACAAAGGCATGGTGACACACACAAAAAGTAAACACACACGCCGGCTTAGAGGCATGCAGAGCGACACAGAGGCGGATGTCTCCATCTGGGTACTCACAAACTTGCCTCACCTGAGCACTGATAATGCCCCTCTCCCAACATACACCCGGTAACCCAGTATATTCCCTTTCAGACATTTGGCAAGACCGTAGGAGGTGACTTCAACAGCTGCCGATTTCCTCAGCACACTCGCTGTCAAGTACTTTCGGTGCCCTCCTTGGGAATTTGCGGGCATCAAGACAGTTTTACCCTTTGGATTTCATTCGGAGAGGGGGTATGCATGTATGTATTTTGGGACGGAGAGAGAAAGTTGTGTGCTTTCGTTTCAGTTTTGCTTTGTTTTTAACTCTTAATAAGAGTGTGGCATCACTCACTCATCTGTTGAACCGGAGATGCACTGAGAATTCAAACAATTTCTTCAGTAATCTCAATGCAACTAAAAAAAATCCTTTCATCTGCTGGATAGTTTGTTAATCTTTCAGGTTGAGCCATATGAAATTGCCAACATTTGGTGTCTGTGACTTACCAAAATGGCAAATTCATATGACTCAGGGTATTAAGAATGTCTTAAGATTAAGAACATTTTGGAACTATAGAAAGCAAAAGATAATTCTCCCTTAAAAAAATAAAGTAAGACCAAATCTCAAAACTAAGATCTTTGTTCATGAAATACTATCCTTTGCATCTGGCATGTGACTTTACCTCTAAAGCTAAGTTAATTTTCAGGGTTTGATTTCCCATGTATTAATGGTGCCTTTGAAAAACTGAAAATATTTCATGAAATGTAACTAAACATACTTTGTAGATTACATAATAACTAACAATGGCTAACATTTGTGGTCCATTCTGCTATGTGCTTTTCATGCATTATTCTATTTAATTCTTCCCACAGTCCCATGGGGGTGGGGTTATTTTTAGCTTAATTCACAAATGGGGCTCAAAGAGGAAAATGGTTTGCCCAGGGGCAATGGCCAGGCAGTGCTAGAATCTGGATTTGACCCAGGTCTGCCTGAGTCCATGACCCATCTTTTAATCTTTTCAATGTATTGCATAATTACATGTAGACAGGAGTGGTGGATAGGGAGGAAGCACTACAACCAGAATTGGAATACCCAGGTTCCAGATTGACCTAACTTGGTGCTTTCTAGTTCACTTTTTTTTTTTAAGAAAAATCACAAAGTATCTAATTTCCTTTATCGGTAAAGGGGCATAAAGTCACTTCCACTGGGGTGAATGAGAATTGAATAATATAGCAGTAAATATGAAAGTGCTTTTGCACATATATATGTCACACGAATATAGGTTGTAAGTGAAGTTTGTATAAATTACTTAGTGGTTTAGAATATATTGTTAGTCTTCTCTACTAGAACAATAAAAAACTTTAGGACAAAAGTAAGTTGGGTGTTTACTCTGGAAGTAAAGCTAAGAAACAGAATTTAACCTACATGTCCTCTTTAACTTTCTTCATAGCAGAGACTGACTTTTTGCAAGACAGATGCCTTAGAAAACAAGTATTTCCTATAAAAGCCACAAATATTAATTAAGGTTCTATTATATTCACATAGTTTTCAAAATGTACTTACCTCATATTTGTGTTTTCCAAAATTGCCTCTGGTAGGATGCATTTTAGGAAGAGGCAGTGTTTGTTATGCAACAATGTTTCTTTAAATACACATCTACCCAAATTGTGGAACTAAAAACCTCCTTCCTGTTTGTGAAGCTATGTCATAAATAAGAATATTGTTTAACCATCCTATAATAAGAAAAGAACAAAGAAAACCCTTTTAAGACAAATATTAACTGATCATGTATTTAAATATACACATAAGTCACTTAAAAGTTTAACTGAATATTTTGGGAAACGTCTTTTTCAAAACCCACAAATACTAAATCAGGAGGGACTGGCTAGCCATAAGCAGAAAACTGAAACTGGACCCCTTCCTTACACCTTATACAAAAATTAACTCAAGATGTATTAAAGACTTAAACATAAGACCTAAAACCATAAAAATACTAGAATAAAACCTAGACAATACCATTCAGGACATAGGCATGGGGAAAGACTTCATGGCTAAAACACCAAAAGCAATGGCAACAAAAGCCGAAATTGACAAATGGGATCTACTTAAACTAAAGAACTTCTGCACAGCAAAAGAAACTATCATCAGAGTGAACAGGCAACCTACAGAATGAGAGAACATTTTTGTAATCTATCCGTTTGACAAAGGGCTAATATCCAAAATCTACAAAGAACTTAAACAAATTTACAAGAAAAAAACAAACAATCCCATCAAAAAGTGGGCAAAGGATATGAACAGACATTTCTCAAAAGAAGACATTTATGCGGCCAACAAACATATGAAAAAAAGCTTATCGTCATTGGTCATTAGAGAAATGCAAATCAAAACCACAGTGAGATACCATCTCATGCTAGTTAGAATGGCGATCATTAAAAAATCAGGAAACAGATGCTGGAGAGGATGTGGAGAAATAGGAACACTTTTACACTGTTGGTGGGAGTGTAAATTAGTTCAACCATTGTGGAAGACAGTGTGGCGATTCCTCAAGGATCTAGAAGCAGAAATACGTTTTGACCCAGCAATCCCATTACTGGTTATATATCCAAAGGATTATAAATCATTCTACTGTAAAGACACATGCACATGCACATATATGCTTATTACAGCACTGTTCACAATGGCAAAGACTTGGAACCAACCCAAATGCCCATCAATGATAGACTGGATAAAGGAAATGTGGCACATATACACCTTGGAATATTATGCAGCCATAAAAAGGATGAGTTTATGTCCTTTGCAAGGATATGAATGAAGCTGGGAACCATCATTCTCAGCAAACTAACACAGGAACAGAAAACCAAACACCATGTGTTCTCACTCATAAGTGGGAGTTGAACAATGAGAACACATGGACACAGGGAGGGGAAAATCACACACTGGGAACTGTGTGTGTTGAGGGGTGGAGGGCCAGGGGAGGGATAGCATTAGGAGAAATACCTAATGTAGATGACAGGTTTATGGGTGCAGCAAACCACCATAGCATGTGTATACCTATGTAACAAACCTGCACGTTCTGCACGTGTAACCCAGGACTTAAAGTGCAATAATAAAAAAAAAAAAAAAGAAAGAGAAATTGCTTATGTCAACTAGGAAGTTCTGAGCCTTTGCCCTCCAATCTTTATGAGTGGATGTTCTCTCTTTATTCTGCTGCTTCACCAAGCTGGTAGAAATGTCAAGATGTTGTCTGCTAACTAAGAGTCTTCTCCTGACTTCCTTTGTAATTATGGGGTTACAGAAACTTAGACTGGGAACGAGCTTATAAATCATTTAGTTTATTTCCCCCCAGTTTGCAAATGAGGATACTGAAGTGAAAAAACAAGAAGTATCCAGCTCAAAGTGGTAAGGAAAATTAGGAGTCCAGGTATGCTCCTGGCCTCACAAGTTTCCCTGCTTAATGCTGTTGTTTTATTTCCCAGCAGAGGAGTTCGAGTGGCACTGCTTACTGTTCATATGGCCTTAGAGAGTTAATGCTTCGGTTGAACTGGAAAGTTCTTAGTAGACTAAATGCACCTTTATCTGATGTAAGAAAAAGCAGGCTCTTTTATGGTGATTGATAGCATCTAATTACATATTTTGTCAATCCCTTAAGACACTAATTTGTCATTTCCTGCCTGTCAAACAGGAATACAACCCCACATTTGGATTTACCTAATGAATGTTTGAATAGGAGTAAGGTTCCATGGTGCCAGAGCATGCCCTCACACCAACAGCTAGATGGGTTAGGAAAATCTTATACTAGGTCTTGGTTTAGATGACAGTCCTTTCTTGTTTATGATCCTGGAGCACAGAAACATCTATAGATTTCTTTTCAAGCAATGGTTTAAAATGCTTGTCTTTAATAATGTCTCTGTACAGCATTATCCCATTAAATTTACATTAAATGAGATTAAATGCACGTCAAGTGCTTAGCATGCTGCTGTAGAAGAAAAACCTTACTGTTAGTTTCTTATTTGTGAATCAAAAATATATATAGAATGCATATTGGTCCTATCTAATCATACATATGAAAGGACCCTTTGAACATGGATAATTGCTAATTTATTTTTAATTTGGAATTCTGTGAAAAATAATTGAAAAAGAAACAAAACTTGGTTCTTTAGAAAGAAGAATGATTCGACAATTACTATTATCATTGAGTAATATAGCTAGATGGGATGTCAGCGTTTTTCGAATGAAGCATCTCACAATCTAGTCAGCTCTTTACACAATGTACCCACCAAAACTCAGGGCTATCTCTAGTGAGGGCAAGCTCACTAGCCCCTTTTGTAGGTGCATATTTCTCTAGCTTTCCAGAACTGAAATCCATCTCACTTCTACTCATGGATCTTAAGTCTGCCCCCTTGAGGCCACTAAAAACAAGTCTTTTCTCTGTCCTAGCTTTTGGGAGAATCCCTTAAAGTTCTCCTTAGAAAACAAAACCTCTTCAGGTTTAACATTCCTTGTTCCCTTGGTTCTAGAGTCCCTTTTACCATCATGGTAGGCCTCTTTTATTCATGCTTAGGTTTGTCTATATCTAAACTTAACATCAATACCTGGAAAGATGCTAGAACAACTCATCAAACAATCAATTTGCAATCACCTTGGCAACCGTAACTTAGAGCAGAACAACCAGCAAAGCTTTCCAAACAGCTGATTATACCAGATGAATTTAATTTCCTGCTACGCTAGAGTTTTATGAGACATGCTAATAAATTCTCCACATCTTAGAAGCACTACACAAAAGGAGATGGCATTAAATTAAAGCAAGAGGAGACTTCAGTTGGCCATACAAAAACTCCTTGGCCTGAAGAGAATCAGAATTCAAAGGGGTTAAACTCTAGCAGCTTTTCTCAAATTGGGATTTTGCAAGATAATTAAACCCTACAGAAAATTATTTTTCCTAAAGCTGGGACATATCTATTACCCTCCTAGGGACATAACAGAGAAATTAAATCATTACATAGAATGCAATGGATACCTTAGGGTACAGTGCTTAACTGAATCTTCTTTTGCTGAATCTGAGAGGGATTGCTTGAGTCTCCTTCAGGTATAGGAATGAACAGTGTGTGATGGTGAATGTGTATATATATATAAATATATATGTTTATATATATTTATATATATACACACACACATTCATATATACATATATGTACATATATACATGTACACATGTATATATGTGGTAGATGCAGTTTGAGTCAATGGAGAGTGGATGGATGCGAGATTAAGAGGCCTAGATGCTTGTCCCAAAACAGCTATCATGTTCTATGCAACCTTTAGCAAGTTCCCTTCTTTCTTTGAGCCTCAGTCTTCATTTATGAAACGGGAGGTGGGGGCTTGGTGACATCCATCTAAGGACCTTTCTACTCTGAACTGAATAAGCAGGAAGAAAGTGCTTTGAGGGCCATTGAGGAGATAAGTTTTTGATTCTGAAGAGGTACCATGGAGTTGACAAGCAAAAATTGCCAATATCCTACACAACAACTTGATTGTGTTTTTTTATACTCAATATTTCAGCTATTTACATTTCATCTTTGTGATTTCTCCTATTCTGAAGAGCAGGTGTTCTATAATTTGCTATATTATTGACTTATTTTTAAAACTTCTATGATTTTCTAAATTATTGACTCATTTTTAAAACTTAATACATTTATTTTTAAAGAAAATTTTATGTGACCTGCCATTACCACATGTGGAAAACTAGTGTCATTTGCCATAAATAGAAAGTAACCATGAAGACAAAACAATGTTAGTAAATGCTAGCTAGGTTTTGTTGCTTGCCAAAGTTCTGAGCCTCAGGCCTCTCTTGTTATTGAAAAGGAAGATTCGCAAGTACTAGGATATTAATGGTATTCTAGCATCAAATGGGACTTTCTCCATTTATTTTAAAAGATTGAAAGAAAATTGAAAAGGGAATAACTCATAAGTAGTACACTGTTATTTAAAGTGCTGTTACTAAATTATTTAAAATAGTTTCTCATTATACCTGCAGGTATCTCAGCCCTTGACTTGTGCTAATGGGATACACTGCAGTGTGATAGAAAGAGCATGGGCTTTGGAGCCAGAGGAAGGAATCTGGTTTGCAATCATGACTCTGTCCTTGACCAGCTGTGTGCTTCAGGCAACATGCTTTAGGCTTCTGGGCCTCAGAGGGCTTACGTGAGGATAGATGAGGATAAAATGTCTTGGATGGTTGTGGAAGAAATAAATGGAATACATAAAAAACTAGATTTGAAAAGGAAGGTAGAGAACCAAGAGACATGACAACAAACAAATCAGCATAACTTGGATTGGCTGGGGGGTCAGGGGGATGAGTCAGGGGAGTGGTGGAGGCCATTAAGCAGGGTGCAAGGGGAGCAGTGGACTGAGTGTGGCTGTAGGACAGGAAGGGGTGATGAATTCAGATATGACCACACTGAATTCGAGGTTTTGGTGTGACATCAAGATGGAAGCTAAAAATATCATAATGATTAGGAGTTGAGAAATTGAAATGATGTGTCTGTGGGTGGTCATGATCATGGTGGAAGCATTCCCTGAATAGCAGTACTCTCCGAGGATGTTTTGGATTGCTAAATGAAATAACGCATTTAAGGAACTTAGCATGTTGTTTCAAAAAAAAGTATTTATTGTTATTACCATCATCATCATTATCATCATCTTGGATTACCTGGGACAACCCCAATTTCTGGAAATTATGTTTCTCTAAGGGCAGTCCTTCAAATGAATAAATAAATTGATCTAAGAGGGAAAAATGCTTTGTCTACATCAACCTACAAACAGTGGTAACATGTGGGGTGGATTTGGAGGGATGTCCAAACATTGGATTCCCTGGCAGCTGCCTCTGAGATGAAGATTTGTGTGCAAGTGATTGAAGAAGGGAAGCTCCCAAAAGAAAACAGTCAGGGAGCGGGAGAAGCAGCTCAGTGAGGGGAAGAAGCAAAGGCAAAGACCCAGTGTAGCCTTATCCTGGGAGCAGCTCTGGAGCCTACTGCTTGGTTCTAAGTCCTTCTTTCTCCAAGTCTTAGTTATAAACCTCTAAACAAGTTACTTAATCTTTCTGTGTCACACTTTCTTTGTCTTTAAATTGGGGCTGTTGATATTATCTCACAACCTCATGAGGTTGTTATGAAGATCAGATGAGTTAAGGTCTATAAAGTGGTAAGAACTGATGTGGCACGTAGTTAGTGCTGAATTAATTATTGATATTAAACCCATGGAAGCTCTGCTGACTATGGCACTGAGGAATCCTTCCACAGGGAAGAGATAGTGCATACAACTTCTTGGATTGAAGAACCCCTAAGTGCAAACTGCCCAGTGCCAGAGCTTAAGAAAGGGAATTACACAGCTTTTTTTTTCCTTTTCTTTCTTTCTCTCTTTCTTTATTTTTTTTATTGTGTTTTAGGTTTTGGGGTACATGTGAAGAACATGCAAGATTGTTGCATAGGTGCATACGTGGCAGTGTGATTTGCTGCCTTCCTCCCCTTCACCTATATGTGGCATTTCTCCCCATGCTATCTCTCCCCAACTCCCCACCCCCCGCTGTCCCTCCCCTATTTCCCCCCAGCAGACCCCAGTGTATAGTGCTCCCCTCCCTGTGTCCATGTGTTCTCATTGTTCAACACCTGCCTGTTCTCATACAGCATTTTTTAGGCCTTGGAGGAAAGAAGAAGTAGAATGGTTGTGGAGATCACACGGCATCTGCCTCAGTAGAGGAGGTCAAGGAGCAGGGCGGAAGGGGAAACAATGGGAGGTGATAAAACAGATGATGGCTGAAGTACAGAGGAAGGAAAGGAAACAGGGTGGCCTCTCTCTGAAGCAGTGCCTTCTTCTGGGAGGCACAGGGGGAGAGATCTCACTGGGTCAAGGAAAGAAGGTCAAGGTGCCTCAGCTAAGTTTAATCGTTATGAGGTGGTGGAACATGCCCTGGGCCTGGAGAAGGGAGAATCTTGTCCTGGCCTTTTCACCTACTGTGTGACTGCTTCTCTCTGGGACTCAGTCTCCTCCTTTGTAAAGTGATAAAGTCAAATCAAGTGATCTTTGAGATCCGTGCCTGGCACCTCATAGTTAATTGGTGGTGGTTAAGGGGTCTGAAAAACAAAAAGCGTGTTTTTTGTTTATCATGCGTATATTATATACCAGAAGCTGAGCTTGGCCACTTACGTACATATTCCCTTCTTCTGTACAACTTTACAAAATAGACACAGTTATTCCTATTTTACAGATGAAACACTGAAGTGATTAGGCAGCTTGCCTCGGGTTACACAGTAGGTAACAGGAAGAGAAGGAACCTAGCTCTGTCTAAACAAAAGTCTCACTCTGCACCACTAACACAGGATTCAGATGCAACAGTCCAGGCTCAATCAAGCCTGCATGCTCAGGCTGCTGAAAAGGAAATTCCCTGGTCGTCAGGGTCTCACAGCTGAGTTTTACCAGACTACTGGAGCAAAGAGGCAGCAGTTTCCTATCACTTATGGGAAAAATGCCAAATGACCAAGATGTAGGGCCAACTACCCTGGTCACAATTTCTAAAAAGAGAGGGAGGATGTTAGGGCTTGGAAGTCACTGGCTGTGAGCCTCTGGGATTTGCTTGTGCCCCTTCCTCCATTCACAACACTTCTTTCCTTATTTCCTCATCTCCTGCACAAATCCCCACTCCCAATACACACACACACACACACTATATATATAACTTAAGCTTCCTAAAGTACTATGTAAGGGGTTATAACATATAAAGAAATGAAGAAGGAGGCAGGGTCCTTACCTGTAGGAAACTCACAGGCTAGTAGTAGAGATTAGCACATAAACTTGACTTCCATGTAATAGAGTAAATACTACGATTGAGCTAGGAACTTGAGTTTCTTAGTTCCTTAAATGTCAGGTGTGTATGTAAAGATATTGTTTCAGGCCAAGTGCAGTAGCTCACGCCTGCAATCCCAGTACTTTGGGAGGCTGAGGGCAGATCACGAGTTCAGGAGATCAAGACCATCGTGGCCAATATGGTGAAACCCCATCTCTACTAAAAATACCAAAAAAATTAGCAGGGCTTGGTGGCACGCACCTGTAGTCCCAGCTACTCAGGAGACTGAGGCAGGAGAATTGCTTAAACCCAAGAGGCAGAGGTTGCAGTGAGCCAAGATCGCACCAGTGTACTCCAGTCTGGTGACAGAGTCAGACTCCGTCTCAAAAAAAAAAAAAAAAAAAAAAAAGATGTTGTTTCAATTCTAGTTGTAAGAAAGATTAAGGAAAATTAATTGTTCAGAAAGAGGAAATGGCTAGGAACTTGAGTTTGGAGGACTGATTCAGTACTCCATTGCCCCACGTAAACACTGAGGAGGAGGCATGGAGAAGCCTTCCAAGAAGAGCAGGTGAACATTGGATAACAAGGAATCTTCAGCCAAGAGATGAATGGAGTTGCATAAAAATAAAAAATCAATTGGCACAGTTGTTTAGACAGTGATTTGGCAAAATTTATTAAAGCGTAAAAATGTATGTATCTTTTTACCTAGAAATGTCATTGCTAGAAATTAGTTCCTTAAATATCAGGTGTGTATGTAAAGATATTGTTTCAATTTTGTTTGTAATAAAGAAAGATTAAGGAAAGTTAATTGTTCAGAAAAAGGAAACGGCTAATAACTTGGTAGAAACTCATATATTGTGATGTGTAGTTATTAAAAAGAATTAAATAGATTTAAGTACACTGACTCAGGAAGTTGTCCTAGCTTTATAATTAAAATTAAAAAACAAATTGCATATAAGATTATAAAAATAATTCAATTTTTGTTATGTTGGAAAAATATATGTATGAGAGTTTTGGAACACCACTAAGCCACTGTCTCCAGGTCCTCCTGTAAGCTCAAGGGGGCATAGTTAGCAGTTCATGTGGTACTACTTTTCAAAGATTTACAGTAACATGGCAAAGATAAAAAGGGTAGTTATGATGTGACAGGATGTGTAATAAAGGCTATAAAAGAGGTATAAGAAAGGGATTTGCACTCAATCGAGAGCTAGTCTTGTTAGTGTTGTCAAGGAAGATGAAGAGACACCATAAAAAAGTTTTTCACTCAGCTGGTAGCTGTTGAGCAGAGCTTGAAGGATGCCTGTGATGTTGGTAGTAGGGCGTGGAAGGAGGGAATGCCAGGGAGAAGGAACAGCGTGAACTGAGGCATGGAAGTGAGAAACTTTGAACTATGCTTGAGAAACAGCAAGTATTCCAGGAGACCTAGGGCACCAGGTATATGAGGAAGAAAACAGTAAAATAATAGTAATAGTGAGTTGGACCCGTGAATGCTGAGGTGAGGAGTTGAGGCTCAAGACAAATCGTGGAGGGAGGTGGAAGAGGCCTTGGAAAGCTTTAATCTGTAAAACAGCCAACAATTAGATGAACGAGGCTATTTCAGAGAGATGTTCTCAGCAGTCCTGTGCCAAGCAAGCGGAAGAGAAGAAGCAAATTTGACATGGTGCTGCACCCATGGGTCTGTGCTGTGTGCCAGGCCTTTGTTTTCTCATTTGCAAAGCAAATTTTTACTCCTCTCCTGCCAGCTCCCAGACTGGTGGTGAAAATCAAATGAACAAATGTGTGTAAGACTTCGGGACTGACTGCAGGAGAAGAGCTGTGTTCCTACAGGGCTTTGTGATTGTTATTACTAGAAAATACAGGACTGACCTCAGACAAGTGGAGTATTCAGGGCATACAGGGGAGGGTGTGTGACAAGCTGTGGGAGCACATGGAGTGGTTGGGCAATGAAGGATGAAAAGAAGTGACTAGATCAACATGCAAAATTCACAAACAAGAAACTTTTCTTTTTTTAAATATACCACACTGGAAAAATTTAATGTATTACAAAAACTTAAAGTTGGAAACAGACACTAGTAGACCTCATTAGAGTTCCATCAAAACTTAAAGCGCACAAACCCTTTGACTCAGCAATTCCAGGGCTAGGAATTTCTCTTTCAGGTGCATGCACACAAATACACAAACAATATACATAAAGGATGTTCACTGCAGTATTGTTTGACATAACAACAACAAAAACCAAAACTGGAACTAACCTAAATGTACGTCAAAGGAGAGTGCCTAAATAAATTAATGTACTGACATACTATAGATTATTATGTCAAAATGGATGTTTATAGAAGTTTTATTCATACTTGCCAAAAGTTAGAAGCAACCAAGATGCCGTTCACTAGGTGAATAGATTAATAAACTGTGGTACAGCCAGACAATAGAATTCTACTCAACACTAAAACGAAATGTGCTATCAAGACATGAAAAGACATGGAGGAATCTTAGTGCACATCACAAAGTGAATGAAACCAATCTAAAATGGTGGCAAACTGTATGATTCCAGAAACTGTCATGCCATTGCATAATGATGTTTCAGTCAACTGAACCTCATACATTATAGTGGTCCCATAAGATTATAATAGAGCTAAAAAAAAATCCCTATCACCTAGTGACATCATAGTCTTCATACTGTCATAGCACAATGCCCTACTCACCCATTTGTGGTGATGCTGGTGTAAAACCAACTGTGCTAGAAGTTTATAAAAGTATAGCACATAAAATTATCTATCATGCATAATACTTGATAATGATAATAAAAACTCAAGTTACTACACTATATTTTTGATCATTATTTTAGAGTGTACTCCCTATAAAGGAAAAATGCATTGCAGAGCAATATGTTGTGTTACATCAGCAGCAGCCTCACACATGTCTTATTTTACATGTCTCTTAATTGCTTAACTTTCTCATGTTCTTGATTTAATCTCATGTTGTTTTGTTCATCATGGCCCCTAAGCGTACAAAACCCACTGTTAATGTTGTCAGGGAGTGGCCACATTGAATGATTGACCTGGAAACAAAATTAAAAGTGACTAAGGGCCATAGAGGTGGAAAATCAGTCTCGGTTATTGCTTGCCAGTCAGGGATGTCCCATTCTACCATTGCTACAATGTTTTTTTGTTGTTGTTGTTGAGACAGAGTCTTGTACTGTCACCTGGGCTGGAGTGCAATGGCTCCATCTAGGCAGGCTGACTTCAATCTCCACCTTCCAGGTTCACACGATTCTCCTGCCTCAGCCTCCTGAGTGGCTGGGATTACAGGTGCACACTGCCACACACAGCTAATTTTTTGTATTTTTAGTTGAGAGGTGTCACTTGTTAGCCAGACTGGTATCCAACTCCTGACTTCATGATCCATCCAGCTCGGGCTCCCAAAGTGCTGGGATTACAGGCATGAGCCACCATGCCCAGCCATTGCTGCAATCTTATTTGAGATACAGAAATAAAAGGCTAACCCCAACCATGGTGTTCAATTTATTGTTGGCTATGGATGGCTTAAATGAGGGGTGTCCAATCTTTTGGCTTCCCTGGACCACATTGGAAGAAGAATTGCCTTGCCCACACATAAAATACACTAACACTAACGATAGCTAATTAATTTTTTAAAAATAGCAAAAAAAAATCATAATGTTTTAAGAAAGTTTACAAATTTGTGTTGGGCCACATTCAAAGCCTTTCTGAGTTGCATGCGGTCTTCGAGCAGTGGGTTGGATAAACTTGGCTTAAACAGTTCAAGAATTCTTACTTATTACCTAATGTGAAGGTTAGTGGTGAATCTGTGAGTGCTGATATGAAGGCAGCTAAATAATTTTTGGAAATTCTAGATAAGATGATTGTGGAGCAAAATTACTTTCCAGAGCAAATATGGATGAAACCTCTCTATTCTGGAAACATGCCTGAAAGGACCTTCATCCAAAAGGATGCCAAGTCAATGCCAAGTTTCAAGGCTTTTCCTTTAAAGGAATGGCCCTACTTGGGGCCATGTTTCAGGCTGCAAATTGAAATCCTCTGTAATCTGGCACAGTGAAAACCCCAGGGCCTTCAAGCATATCAGTCAGCACACACTGCAGTGTACTGTAGGAACAATAAGAAGTCATGTATGACCCAGCTCCTCTTCCAAGATGTCCTCCTTAAATTATGCCAGTGAAATGAAGAAGTACTGTTTGGGGAATAATACACCTTTCGAGGTTTTGCTTATTTTTGATAATGCTCCTGCACATCGTTCTTTTTTTGATTATCTTCATCCAAGGTCACACTGGTGTCTCTCTCTCCAAGCACCACCTCTGTTTCAACTAATGGATCAAAGGATTATAGCAGTTTTTAAGGCCTACTTACTGCCTGAGGCGGACCTTTACCTAGGCTATTGCTGCAAATAAGGAAGATTCTTTTTAAAGACATTGATGCAGTTCTGGAAGGATTACAACATCTATGACTGCATCAACAACCTCAGTTAAGCTTGGGGGTGAAGTCATCAAGGAGTGTATAAATGGTATCTGGAAAGAGACATTCAAGAGATTCGTCCATGACTTCAAAACTTTGCTAAGGATGAGGAGGTTGCAAAAAATTCACAAGACTTTAGTTGAAATGGCAAACAACTTAAACCTGGGTGTGGAGAAGGATGATACTGAAGAGGTCCTAGATGTGGTCACTGAGGAATTGACTACTGAGGAGCTACTGGAATCAGAACAGAAACACATAGCTAAAGAAGAGGCAAGAGAAAAGGAAACTACGGGAGAAAAAAAAGAAAAGCCCCCAAGGATATTCACAGTGATGGGCTTAGGCAGAAGCTTTTGCAGACCTCAACAAACTCCTTAAAATGTTTGAAAATGTTGACCCAAACATAAAATGATTTTCATTAGTAGAGAGGTATGTTCATGGTGCATTATCTGTTTACAAGCAAATCTATGATGAATAAAAGAAACAAACCAAGCAGACCACCATGAACACATTTCTGAAGAGTGGCATCTCAACAGGAGCCTCAGGCAGGTCCTTCAGGAGGTATCCCAGAAGAAGGCACTGTTATTATAAGAGATGACAGCTCCATGGGTATTATTGCCCCTAAAGACCTTCCAGTAGGACAAGGTGTGGAGATGGATGGTGTTGATTTTTTTGATCCTGACCCTATGGTCTAAGCTAATGGCTAATGGTGTGTTTGTGTCTTGGTTTTTAACAAAAATATGTAAAAAGTAAAAAATAAAAAAAATCGTTAAAGTAGGTAAAAGCTCATAGAATAAGGATATATATGCGCTGTATTTGTGTTTCAAGCTGTGTTACTAGAAAAGAGTAAAAGAAATTAAGTTTTTAAAGTAAAAATGTTATAATAATCTAAGTTTATTGTTGAAGAGAGGAAAATTATTTTATTTATAAATCCAGTATAGCCTAAGCATACATTATTCAGACTGTCTATAGTAGTGTATGATAATGTCCTGGGTCTTTACATTCACTAACCACTTAGTCATTGACTCACCCAGAGCAACTTCCACTCCTGCCAGCGCCATTGATGCTATGCACCCTATAAAGATGTTCCATTTGTTATATTTTGTACCATATTTTTACTGTACCTTTTCTATGTTTAGCTACACAAATACCATTGTGTTGCAGTTGCCTACGGTATTCAGGACAGTAACAAGCTGTATAGGTTTATAGCCTAGAACAATAGGCTATAGCACACAGCCTAGGTGTGCAGTAGGCTATACCATCATACCATCTAGGTTTGTTTAAGTACACTCTATGATCTTTGCACAATGATGAAATCGACTAATTATGCATTTCCCAGAATGTATCCAAGCCACTAACTGGCACGAGTGTATATAACATTCTGGAAGAGGCAAAACTATGGATACAGTAAAAAGATCAGTGGTTTCCTGGGCCTGCGGAGAGGGAAGGATGAGTACATGGAGCACAGAAAGTCAGCAAAATTATTTTTAGGGCAGTGAAACTATTCTGTAGGATACCATAATGTTAGATATAAGATATGTCCCTATGCATTTGTCAAAACCCTTGGCATGTGCATCAAGAATGAACCTTAACATAAACTGTGGAGTTTGGGTGATTATGATTTGTCTGCATAAGTTCATCAGTTCTAACAAATGTACCTCTCTGGTGTGGAATGTTGTTAGTGGGGAAGGCTGTGTGTGTGTGAGGGCAGTGAGTGTATGGAAAATCTCTGTACTTTCTACTCAGTTTTACTGTGAACCTGTGCCTTTAAAAATGTCTATTATTAGTAGTAGTATTAGTATTATTTGAGACAGGGTCTCATTCTGTCACCAGGTTGCAGGGCAGTGGCACGATCTTGACTCATTACAACTTTGCCTCCTAGCTTAAGCGATCCTCCCACCTCAGCCTCCTGAATAGCTGGGACCACTGCATCCAGCTAATTTTGTATTTTTTGTGGAGATGTGTTTTCACCATACTGTCCAGGCTGGAAACCTATTATTTTTTAGAAAGGTAGCTCTATACCAGGTAGCTCTATACCAGCTCATCTGAAGCAATATCTAAAATACATCAAGAAGTAAAAAAGCGAATTGTACAAGTGTGAGTAGCATGTCTCCATTTGTGTAAACAAACCATTGTATGTGGCATCTACCCAACATAAATGCTCACCATAGGAATATATGTATATAAATTCAATAAATTAGTCTAAGGTACAATGAAATTTTATGCTGTAGTTCAAAGAATGAGCCAGATACATGTGCTGATACATAAAGATCTCCTAGATATGAAGTAAAAAAGGTTGAAACAAAACTACGTAAAATATCACCGTTTAATATAAGTAACACATGTGTCTATATTCACAAATATATTTTTGAAAGTAGAAGCAATTAACAATGTATATATAACATAGGGGGCCAGGGACTGGGACACGGGACCTGTGCAGCGGCCCAGACAATCTACTTTCACTTTCATTTTGGTATTCACCTGTTTTGTTTGAGTTTTTACCATAACTACTATTTAAAAGTGCAATTTAGTAAAAACAAAACCGAAAACTAAAACTAATCTCCACAGATTTCTAAAATATAGTGTCATGGCCACAAGAGTCCTTTCCTTCGCTTCCTCTTTTTTGGGTGGAGAAATTGAGAAGCAACTGAAGCAAAAGTTAAAAAGCTCAATAATAATTCTGTGACTACAGCAACCAAGATTGGGGGTGGGTCAGGGATGTACAACAGATAACAGCAAAGAAGTAAAAGTAGAAATTGTTAGAATTTTTCAGTAACTTGGAGGGTGAAAGAGGAAGGATGTGAGAAGAAACCAGAAAAATGAAAATAAAAATGGCAAAAACTTGAACGAATGAGGAAGTTGGTAGAGAAAAGCCCGAGCTTGCTTAAGCAGTTTCTGGGGCTTATTTTTTGTCCTGAGTGTGTGTGAGTGCATGTCTCTGTGTATGTCTGCTGATGTGGGCCTTTTTGACTGTCCAGTGGATTAACAGGGCTATAAATCATTCTGTCTCAGAGTTGGAGTGCCCTGAGGGATTACCTTGCTCGGCAGAGCCCCGGTTTGGCAGAGGGGCCTCAAAGGCAGCCAGATACCAAGCAGGGTGGGAGGCCTTGGTCCCCACTCCAGCCAGTGCTGCTCCACTTCTGGCTGCTTTCTGTATCCTGCTTATGCATAAATTTGTATTTGTGCGAATCTTCCACTGCTGAAAAATATCTAGAATTTATGATTTCTGATTCTCAATCTCTGTTACTGATTTTTTTTTTTTTTTTTTTACCTTTTAGCTGAGCCAGAGAAGAGGAAAAGGCCTAAAGGCAAGTTTAAATTTCAGTGGCTTAAGTGGAAAAGGGGATATTGCTAGGGAAAAACAATATTAGATTCACAAAAACCAATAAGGAGAAAAATTATCAGTAACTATAATAGAATAGACAAAAGAGGAAAATTGTGCTCGAATATTTTCCTGGGCGAATTGAACCATAAAATTGATATTTAAGGACTCAAATGTCAGGGATTTAAATAAATTTTGCTGATGCAACCAAAAAGTGTAACGGTTTGATTACCTCTTCTGGGTTAGTCACGTTGCAAGGTGCTGTTGATACAATGGTGAATAATTCAGACACAATTGCTGTCCTCAGTGATTTGCAGTCGTGTGTATAGTTTGCTGGTTTGAACAAAACAAGAACATGGATTTGCTTATATGAATGTTCCTTCAATACACTCTTGAGCTACCAATTATTTGCAAAGCTCAGAAAATACTGATATGCACTGTCTCATAAAAAGATGTTGGTTTCAGCCTCTGTGAGGTTCAGAGTCAAGATTAAAATCAGCCACTCAGGGGAGCCTTTTGGTGGGGGGAGAGACCTCAGCTGCTGCTTACTGGTTATTGGAAAGTAGAGGAGAGACTGGGTAAACAGAGCAGCCAGAGGAGCAAAGCAGAGCGTTGCTAAGAGGGAAGGGAAAGAAGAAGAGCAGACGCCTCTGCCCTTTGCAGGGAGCTGACATGCTGATGTGCTTCACTCAGCTGACATGTTGGGTGAAGCAGCCGGTCAGTGACCAACAAGCCCTGAGGATGCAGCACAGACCCTCAAAACCCCAGAATCCTAAAGCTGGGACTGCCATGCAAGACCAAGGGTCCCAATTCTCCCTGCACAGATGAGAAGCCTGGGAAGTGGCTTATAATTGTCACACACAAATTGGAGGCAGTGCAGGGATCAGAACCCAGGACTCTCAGCTGAGGACTTTTCTCATGGCCCCATCCTATCCTGTGAAAGGAACATGACAGTAACTAAAGACAGAATGTATTGGAGTCAGATAGAGCTGGATTTGCATCCCAATTCTGCCACTTGCTGCTGATTTTTATGATCTTGGGAAAGTTTGTCTATTAGGCTTGATCCCTTTCATCTGTAGAATGAGGATAGTAGAAAGGCTTATCTCCAAGATAGCCATCCTGGATTGCTTCTATCCTGTTGCACATGCCATTGTCTCATCAAGAAGTGAAGTTTATTCTTCCACCTCCTTGAACCTGGTCTGATGTGTTACTGCTATGTCCAGTGAATTCAGTGAAAGTGATGCTGCCGGTTACGGAGCTAGGCTTTTAGGGGACTGGCAACTTCCGCCTGTCTCACCAGAACTGCTTTCTTTGGGGAAAGCCCTCCACTATGTAAAAAGTATACTATCCAGAGACTTCCACCCTATGAAGAAACCCAAACTAGCCATGCATGGAGAGAGATCCTCCCACCCAACCTACTCCAGCCCCCAGCTCTTCCAAGATTGTTCGTTACATAGCAGTAGATAAGGGGAGCATTTACCACTTGAGACTACTGTGTGGATTCATGAAACAACTATTTAGACAGGGCCTGGTACACAGTGAAAATGAATAAATGCTAGCTTCTTATTTTCATGAAGTAAAAATAAAGAAACTCCGAGCACCTCCGTCGTAAGTCTCTTAGAATAACTGTGCCTGCAGCACCCCTAACGGATGCATTTGTGGACCACACAGAACAAGCTCCATCCCTCCTCTGTCCCACAGCCCATGGGCCTCTGGAGACAGCCCTGCATGTCCCTCACAGTGTGCTGCAGCCATGCTGGCCTTCTCAGCCCTTCCTGTAAGTCAGGTATTTGCACATGCCGTTCCTAATGTCTAAAAGTCTTTCCTTCCCCTCTGTTTATCTCATACAGGCTTGCTCATCTCTTAGCTCTCAGTGTCATTGTCATTTCCTCTGGAAGTCTATGTCCCCGCCCTCTGCGACATACTCTCAGAACACTGAGCCCTTCTTCTCAGCACTTATCTCAGCCTTGCACCTTTGCCTTTATTTGTGAGATCATTCTATTAATATATTTTTCAAAACACTCCCTTGGGGCAGAAACAACATAGACTTTATTTGCTGTTGTTTATCATTCTATCCCCCAAACCTAACACCAGCTGGAACTCCTGAGTGTGTTGATGCTCAATAAGTAATCTTCGCAAGCAAGCTCCATTTTCCTTATGTTTCTTCTTCCTCAGACTAAGCATTAGCAGTCCCTTCAAGGAATAGGACTTCACCTCAGATTGGTTCTCTTCTGTTCCATCGACCTCTGGTTGAAGCTGCTTAGCCCACATTTCCTTCCAGGGCCCTGCCCTCAGGTTCTATAATCAATGGCTTGTTTCATGTTTTTGCTATTTTGGGAGAAGCCTCCCCAATACTAAGCAATTTCTCCTTTCTGGTTGTCTGTTATAAAACAAGTTTGTTCCTCAAACTTGAATTGTGGGTCCCCAGGGCTATAGGGAAAACTGCTGCATGGGCACCCCCTTGGGCTCCTAGCCCCTCCCTGTGTCATCTCTCCAACACCACATTCCTTCTTCTCTCACTCCAGGTTCTTTCTTTCGCCCTAGTTGAGGCACCAATCATTACTCACTCAGAGAATTATATTCACATCACCTCCAGTCTCTCCCAGCTCCAGTCCCCCATTCATACCAGCTGCCCCAGGAATTTTCTGAACTACAAACCTGCTGCTGTGGCTTCCCAGCCTAAGACCTTCAATGAACTCCGCCTGCCCCGCCACACTGCCTTTGTCATTAGCAGTGTTTGCAAACTGGCATTCACAGCCCACATCTGGCCTATAGATGTCTTTGGTGTGGCCTGCAGAGTGTAAAAAATCAATTAGGCTTTAACATTTAAAATTTGAGTATTTTTACATAGCGTTCCAGATTGCCAGTTTCTCTCAGTAGTGTCAATGACCCAGCCATACTGGAAATATGAAAAGAGTAAGTTGAAGCTGAGAAAAGTCTGCTTCCTTGGGGCACATGGCTCGGAGTTTGCCAGTCTCCACCTCTCCCTAAAGTCCCCTGGCTTTCAGGCTGAGTGGGCAGCTGTCATTTATCATTGCATTTGCGGTGACTCATCCCATGGTTCCATTCGTTTGTGCTACCCTCCTGCCTTCTGCAGGCCCCTGCGTCGCTGCCCCATCTGGCTTATAAGAATTCTCAAGTTCTGAGCATGTCAAGAAGTAGAGGAGGAGGAAACGAATAAAGAAATAACATTTTCCTCAGCTAGTTGAGTAGCACTTACAATTCACAGATTACTTTTTTTTTTTTTGTATGTGGGCTGAAATTATAGTTATTTTTTACTTTCTTCATTGTGTTTTCCTATAGATCTCAAATTTTCTACTATAACCATAGGTTTATTTTGCAAAGCTAGAATTTAAATAAAGCCTATACCTACAGAATTTTAACTATGGATGTGAAATATGGAGCACTTTGCTCTCCTTATATAATTACTCTTACTATTGTCTCTGTTATCCAAGTCAGTCACTTATCACATTACTACCATTAGTTCGTAAGCTAAATAAATTTAAATTGCTGTTTAGTGCTTCTTATAGTTTTACCTTTTTTGTAACTATTTTGTTGACGTATAACATACAAATAAGTGCAAAAATCATAACTATGCTCATTTTTATAAAAGTATTTTAATGCCTAATATATTTTCAAGAAATGACTACACTTTTATAAATAGCACCCAGATTGAGGAAGCACTTCCACACATATTAGCTCATTTAATCTTCATGATCTTTAGAGGCAGGCAGAATTGCAAGGGAGGAAATTGAGGCTGACAGGAGGCAAAAATAAATGCCTGTTTTAGGTCTCCCAGCTTGAGTGTGGCGGAATTGAGATTTGAACCCCGTCTCTGTGAATTATAACGAACTTTCAAAAGAGCCATGCCTGTTGAAAGGCAGAGAGGCAATGCCAGGAAAAGAGAACTGGAGAATATAATGCTGCTGTGAATCAGATGCATGGTAAATTTAGGATCTGTGTGTGTGAAAATCACATGCTCTCTCTACTTGCCTCCCAACTTGCTCTTCTTTCCCCTCACCCCTCCTCCCTCTGTCATTCTGGTTATTTTTCCATTTACTGCTCCAAGTTCAGTGAAACATTCCTCTTAATGGCACATTTTGGAATCAGTTTGGCCAAGAGAGTCACCACATTGAAGAAATTCATCCCTGGCTTCCTTCCTCTGCCTTTATTGGAGCACGTAAACAGGAGCTGCAGAACTGGAAGCAGGAAATGTCCTATTTGTTCAATGGCTAAAGCCTGAGATAGGAGCCTCTAGAGTAACATCATTCAGAAATCCCCAGCAACTCCCTGGTGCTGCTTCTGTCAAATCCCAGCTCCTACTTGGAAACGCCCTTCGATCATCTAGCTCTTTCCCCCTTCCATGGATGGAGAATCCGAAGCTCAGAGAAAGAAAGATGTTTGCCCAAGAACATGGTCAACCAGTGACATAGATAAAGTTAGAAAACCAGCGGCAGCACTGTCTCCTAATTATGTGAAATCAGTATACCTTTCTTTATATCAGGTTCTTTACTTGTGCTGGTTCTGTACCTGTTGCATCTCAGCTTCAATGCCACCTTCGTATCTCTGTTCTATGATGCTAGTGCTGGAAGTCTACTAACTACATTTCGTAGATTTTCTTGCTGGGTATCTTGATGTTTCCTTCTGGCAGCAAAGGAGAGTTAGTGTTCTATCTTTAGCTCCTTTTGGCATCCCCACTATAAGCTGTGGGTATTTCCCAACTAAGAAGTCTGATCTCCAGCCACCTGGTTTCTCCTCTTCCTGAGGTGTAAGCATCAGACAGGCATGGGACCCTCCTACAAATTTTAGTTTTTGGTAGCCTTTCCATCTCCTTTCTGTTATCTCAACGCTATAAGTGGTAGCTACTTTTTGCAGTTACTCATATCTAAATTTTCTCATCATTTTATTTTTGTTTGTATAAACTTCCAACAACTGTGCAATGAATTCTCTGTACTTAATACCTTTTATTTGAAATACCTAGCATGGTTTTTCATCTTCAAAGTAAACTCTAATGATGTATTACTTAAAAACTTTTACTCTCTAATTTTTGTAGTTTTCTACTTCTAAACATTCATAGAATCAAAATAAGTGATGTCTAGAATATGGGAAGGGGCATTAACATTTATTTATTCAACAAATATTTACTTGAGATGCATCTGGGTTACGGAACACAATATTAAACAGTTTTTAGGTACAAGGTGTTTGAAGTCTTGTGGGGAGACAAGGTTAGTGAACTGGCAAATATACAGCAAAGTAAAAAGTGTTAGGAGGGGTGTAAGTACATGGGGGCATTGGGAGAATATGAGACCCAAATCTAAAATGGTGAAGTGGTAAAATATTAAGGAGGACTTCCCTGAGAAAGTAAGATCTAACTTAAACCTGAGAGACAAGTAGGAACTACTTTGCCAAACAAATTGGTGGGTATGTGAGGTTGATGGAAGAGATATTATGGGCAGAGATGATAAAGAAACCTGTCAGGGCATATTACAGGTTGAATTAGATACCCCCCGTGCCCCACCAAATTTACATGTTAAAATCCGAGCCCCTAGTACCTCAGAATGTGATCTTATATGGAAATAAAGTTGTTGTAGATGTGATTGGTTAAAATGGGGTCATTGGGCTCCTGGACCCAGTGTAACTTGTGTCCTTATAAAAAGGGGGAAATTTGGAGATAGACACATACACAGGAAGAAGATCATAAGAAGACAAAGACAAAGGTCAGAGTGACGTATTACAAACTAAGGAACACTAGATATTGCCAGCAAATTATACCAGAAGCTAGAATAAAGACATGGAACAGATTAGATTCTTCCTAGCAGCCCTCAGAAGGAACCAATCCTTATGACACCTTGAATCTCAGACTTCTAGCCTCCAGAACTGTCAAGCCATCAACTCGTCATTGAAGTCACCTAGTTTGCGGTACTTTATTATGACAGCAATGAATATGAACTAGCAAACTAATATGGGGACCAATCATGAAGGATATTATTATTATTATAAGCTTTGCTAGTAACACTGTCCATTTAATAAGTACTTATTAAACATTAGGCTCCAAATGCCTTCCAGGTATTAACTCATTTAATCTTCATGACAACTCTAAAAGGTATGCACTATTATTACCTTTACAAATAAGAAGAATGAGTTTGGAGAGTTCAGATGACTTGGTCAAAGTAACCTATTTAATAAGAGATGTGAAAATGGGCTTTGAATCCAGGCTGAAAATAAATATCGGTTACATAATACCACTGCCCCATGAAAGGTTAGCTTTTTATCTCAAGATCAATGCCTACCATTGGAGATTTTTTGGAAGTCAGGTTTATTGAGGTATAATTTACAAACAGTAAAATGTACTTTTTAGTGTGAAGTTCTGTGGATTTTGACAAATGCATATGATTGTGTAACCACCACCATCATGAGTTGGTTAACCACCACCAACAGTTTTAAGAGTTTTAAGGACAGCAGTGACACAACACATTTTTCATTTTAGAACTATCCTCCTGACTACATTATGGATAATGGATCAGAAGAGGCCAAGAATAAAGATGGGAATGGAAGATAGCAGTGGCCTGGACTGGAGTAGTAGGATTGGACATGGAGGAAAGTGAATACCTGTGAGAAGTACAGGAGTAGTAAAATCTATGGACCTTAGAAACCATTGCTTCTTGAGGCTTCTAACATGTAAACATGGGTCAAATCTGAGTGACCCTCTGATCATCTGAGATTTTTAGCAAAGACTTAAAACACCTAATTAGGTGGAACACAATGTTAAATATCACCAATAACGTGTACTCCCTGATTGGAGCTCTTTTTTTGTAACCTGCTCTGGCCAGGAGTCACTCCATTAGCCTTACAACAGTGCTCAGTTATAACTGAACCTGAGAGAGTTATATAATTTTGAGGCTATATCATGAAATTGGGCTCAGGATGAAAGATTTCTTGAAAAAAAAAGGTGAAGATGGGTGTGTTTAAACAAACTTTCTGTGTGCAGTTGAGAAATTTGATCATTTTCAATAGTTATTTACCAACTGTGGGCCCTCCTGAGGAATTAGTGCCATTAGTACTGATTCCACATAGCCTGTGTATGTTCCTTTCTTAAGCCTTCCTTCTCATCATTTTGTTCTTTGCTCAAAGGTCCTCTCTTCAGAGTGGCTTTTCCTGACCATCTTGTACAAAATAGTAACCATCTTATACCTGTCATTCTCAATCTTTTATCTTGCTTTTTTTCAATGAGATTTGTCTGATTTTGAAACTTTTAATCTGTGTATTCTGTGTTCTTTACTTCCACTACCCCAAAATGCAAGCTCCATGAGTGCAGGGACTTTGTTTGTATTGGTTATCACTCTGTTATCAGTGTCTGGAATGGTACTTGGCACATAATGGGCACTCAATAAATATCTGTGGAATGAATGAAGAAGCTATGGTCCACCATTATAAAATCTTCAGTATCCATGATCTAATCTCTAATCCAGCCACTTCAATTTGCAGATAAGGAAAGGTCAAGGTAGATGAAAAAATATGCTTAAAGTCCCAGAGCAGATTGGTGGCTAAGGCCAGACGGTACCCAAGTTCCCTGGTTTACAGTTCAGACCTCTTTCCCCTGCTTCATGTGGCCTCAAACTTGTCCAATCCCAGCACAGCAGAGTGGATGAAGAACATGGACTTCAGAAGCCATCATACCAGGGTTTAAATCTGAACTCCACCACTTGGGCAGGTTGTGCTGCTTCTCTAAGTCTGTTTTGTTCATTTATAAACAAAGATAAAACCTACATAGTACCATTTCTGTGAGTCTTAAATGAGATAGTTCAGTTGAAGTGCTTTGTGTGTGGGGCCCAGCAAAAAATAAAATTTTCCCAAATACTAGATATTGCTATTCCTTGGTGAGAACCACCAGTGGGTTTCATATCTTTTTTGACTTCTGGTAGGCTTGTATAATTTCTCATTTGCATTTTAAGCTGTGGGTGACAGCAAAATACTAGGGGTATGTTAATATATGATGGAAAAAAGGAGGAAAGGGTTCCCCTGTATGAGAGGGAAACACACATATGGAAAAAAACCTGTCCCATTCCTCATTAAGTCACATTTTTCTCATCTGCAGATTGGATGATTGAATTTATAATCTCTATGATGCTGTCTATACCTGACGTCTTATGATTCATCCCTTGAAAATAGAATGAGGTTAAAATGGCTCATACTTAGTGTTAGGGAGAAGTTGAAGGAACATAATCTAGCATGTCAACCTCTTTTTGTTTCCCTAACAGTTCAAAGCAATTCATTTCTTTCTTAAATGAGTAGTCAGCTCGGTGTGGTGGCTCATGCCTGCAATCCCAGCACTCTGGGAGGTCGAGACAGGAGGATTACTTGAGGTCAGAAGTTCGAGACCAGCCTGGCCAACATGGTGAAACCCCGTCTCTAGTAAAAATACAAAAATTAGCCAGGTGTGGTGGCAGGTGCCTGTAATTCCAGCCACTTGGGAGGCTGGGTCAAGAGAATCTATTGAACCCAGGAGGTGGAGGTTGCAGTGAGCCAACATCACACCACTGCACTCCAGCCTGGGTGGCACAGCAAGACTCCATCTCAAAAAAAAAAAAAAAAGAGTAGTCACTGCATATCTGCTATTTGCCAGGCCCCGTGATGGGAATGGGAATGGTTTTGTCCGAGAATCTGAGTATTAGATGGGTCATCTGTGCTTCTTTTAGGCACAGATGCTGGGCCAAATGCTCCCTGCACTACTGTATTAGATCCAAAATCGAGGTGTCAGCAGGGTTGGTTCCTTCTGAGGGCTGTAAAATATCATCTGTTCTATGCCTCTCTCCTAGCTTCTGGTGGTTTGCTGGCAATCTTTGGTGTTTCTTGGCTTACAGATGCATCACCATGATCTCTTCCTTTATCTTCACACGGCATCCTATCTGTGTGTGTCGCTGTCCCTATGGCTACATTTCCACTTTTTATAAGGGCACCAGTCATATTGGATACAAATGACTTCACTTTATCTTGGCTATCTGCAAAGGCCTTGTTTCCAAATAAGGTCGTATTTACAGGTCCTGGGGGATTGAACTTCACCATCGTTTTCGAGGACACAATTCAATTTATCCTTTCAACAAGCATCTTTCCATCCTCAAATAACAACCTTGAGCTTTCCCTACAGACAGGAGCGACTGTATTTGTTTGGTCCTGGCTTCCCACGGAATTAGGCTCACAGCTCCTAAATACCACAAGCCCGTAAGTACAGCCCAAGATTCCATTTGTATTTCTGAGTCACCTCCCAAAATGGGCTCATGTTAAGTTAAAAGAACCAGATTTTTCCTTTTAATTGACAAACCAGTTCATCCATCCAGTGCTTAAACATTTGATTTTATGAAACTAAGTACTAAACAATATGAATTCCTAAATGATTAATCTTTGAATGGCTCCAGTTAGTATCATGAGAACTTGAGTTATTAACTTTAGGTCCATACACAATTGATTTTGTTGCCGTTTCTCTATGGCCTTTGGACCCAGTCGAAGGACTCTTGTGTCCAAATGGTCAGCCTCATTAGTCGTAAGCATGACCAGGTCTCTTGCCTGTAACTCCTTGGGAGCAGTCTGTCCCATCCCTGGCACCTTACTGATAAGGTCTCCCCAGGTCCAGACACTGGAGGCCCCTGGGCAAGGCTGGACTTAGGGTGAGGTAAGTAAAGCACTTGCCTCAGGGATGTAAAAGTTAATGCGAAAATATCCATTATGAATAAAATATCAAAATTTTAAATAAGTATAGAATATGACAGGGCCAGGATTAGGGTGAGGAGGGTAAGTAGAGTCACATAATAAGTGCAGAGTTGGATTTCATGACATGTGAACTCTTTAGTTTAAATTGCACTTTCACTTATACCTTACTTGATTTCCACAGTAGCTCCATGAGCAGCCCTCCTTGTCCCTATTTCACAGGTGAAAAGGAATCCAAAGTAGTTATGAGCCTTTTTCAAGTTTACAGCACACTAATACTGAGCTACCATGAGGCCTCTTTCCAGGTCACTAGATGGGTTGCCAACATGTTAATGAAAAACACCAGTCCCCTGATCCACACTTTTTTTCAAGAGAGAAATACATAAGCTCAAGTTTCTAATGAGGTGGGGGGCGGGGGGGTGTCCCAAAATTAAACAATAGTTAGATATTGCCTGTTTGACACTGAATTCTCTTTCCTCAGAAAGAACTTTTCCTGACATCTTGCCAAATTATTAACTTTGCTCTTAAGTCCCTTTGTTAAAATCTGGTTGCTTATAGGCTGGGCGTGGTGGCTCACGCCTGTAATCCAAGCACTTTGGAGGCCAAGGTGGGCGGATCACCTGAGGTCGGGAGTTCAAGACCGGCCTGACCAACATGGTGAAACCCCGTCTTAAAAAAAAAATCTGGTTGCTTATAATAGACACTTGGCTTCCAGGACCATTTATGATATTGGGATATTCTTCTTCGTCTTCAAGTAGGAAAAGAATCAGATACATACAGAGCTCAAAAACACCCTGTAGCCTATTTTGATTTCACCCCAGCAAGTGGAGATAAAGAAGCCTGTCTGTGTCTAATTGGGAAGTGATTTACCCAAGGTCACATAGTACATGGCAGAGGTAGTGTCAGAAAGGCAGTCTCCTGATCTCTAGCTACAACTTTAATTACCATCATGGAATTTGTGCAATCAATTTGTGCTTTAAAATCATAGAGTTCATCCACATAATTTTACATTTGGGGAAACAGAGGCCCAGAAAGTGGAAATAACTGAAAAATGCATAGTTAATTAATAGTAGAGCTTAGATGAGGACTCAGGTGTCCTAACTCCCAGCCATGAAGCTGATCCCATACTCCACTCTGCCCCACCAAAATCCACACTAAAAGGCCTAGAATAGGGTGGGGTTAGTTTATAGCCAAGTGCAAAATTTAAGGGGTGGCAAAGATAAATAATATCTTAATGCAATATTTTAAAAACCCTAAGTGATACAAAACCTCCATAATGAATAGAATTTTGAATAAAGACAGGATCCAACTCTGCAATTACCATGTGACCTCACTCTCTTCACCCTAATCCTGGCCCTGTCAGGTCCTATATTTATTTAAAACTTGGACAGTTTGCTCATCACAGATATTTTTGCATTAACTTTTGTCCCTGAGACAGGTGATTAACTTACCTCACCTTAATTTCAGCCTTGATAGAGGCCTCCAGTGTCTGGGCCTGGGGAGACCTTGTCAGTAAGTTGCCAGGGATGGACAGATTGCTCACAAGGAGCTACAGGTGGGAGACCTGGTCATGCTTATGACTGATGGGGCTGACCACTTGGACACAAGAGTTCACCAACTGGGTCCCGAGGCCATGGAGAAATGGCAACTAAAAAAATGAGTTTAACTTAGTAATAATTATAAAATAGTACTTAAAATGTAAGCTCATTTTCATAAATATATACCTGTGTTATCTCTGTATTATACATTTTGCACCCCTCTTTTTTGCTTGTTTGCATTTTCTGATTTTTCTACAATGTGCAATGTACATGTATGACATACTTTTTTCTTTTTTTTTTTTTTTTAGACAGAGTCTTTCTCTGTCACCCAGGCTGGAGTGCAGCAGTGTGATTTCCATTCACTTCAACCTCTGCCTCTTGGGCTCAAGCCATGTTCCCACTTCAGCCTCCCAAGTAGCTGGGACTACAGGTGTGTGCTGCCACGCCTGGATAATTTTTGTATTTTTTGTAGAGATGGGGTTTCACCATGTTGCCCAGGCTGGTCTTGAACTTCTGGGCTCAAACAATCCACCTGCCTCAGCCTCCCGAAGTGCTGGGATTACAGATGTGAGACACTGTGCCCAGCTGACATAACATATTTAAAAAGTCTATCATAAAAATATGTATGGATATATCCAATAAATTCTCTTTTGAAAATACTGTTGGTCTCATGTCAAAAACAACCTAATATCAGGGGTTGTTACAATTGTTCTTTATTTTTAGGAAATAACATTTTGTGGAATCTTGGTTAGAAGGTCATTTTCATTTTGCCCAAATTTTCTTACTCCACATTGCTTTGCTAAGTCCTGTGCGTTTATTCATTCATTATTTTATTCCCTTACTCATTTGTTCTTCTTAAAAACATTTATTGAATACACATTATGTCCTAGATACAAGGCTACATTAGTGCTGCGATGTGAATCCATTATAACTGCTTGGGCCCCCTTGCTCTATTCATTCTCAGTTTCTACAGCAAACTTAAACCCATCTCCAGAGCTCCTAGCCTCATCATTCATTCCACTCCACAGCCATTTTTCATAGTTGCTGCTGATGACACCTCCACCTTCCCAACACTCTTTTCTCTAAATCCCACTCCATCAGGTTCTTGATCTTATTCCTTCCTCTGCCTTTCCACAACCACAGCTTTGGTGCGTGCACTAGACACTTCCTTCTATGGGTTATCTAATCCAGCAGTCTCCAGGCTTTTCTTCATCATGCATCCCTTCTTATAACACTTTTGAACATCCAAGCCAAATATATATATTTATAAATCATATTAATATGTCACTTTTAATCCATGTAATCCATGTAAATATTAGAATATTAATTTCTTTATGATTTTTGAAACAATGTATATATCATAGTATTTCCTTTCTACACTGTAAATGAATCATCTTACAAAATCCCTAGAATGTTTGGAGACCTCTATTTTATCCTACAATTCTAAACAGGTCAGCAAAAGTGACCTTCTCAGGTAATTATCTGTTATGAATTTTATCAAACTGCTAAGTTTACACTGGCCTCATAATAACAAAAAATGTCCCATCCCTGGCTTCAAGGTCTATTACTCATTACAGCCCTGTTTTCATCTCTGAACAGTCTTAGCTGGTTTTAGGATGAAATCCTTACACTGGGATTTCCCAATGTGTGTTTTATGTGGAAAGGGTCCTGTGGTCAAATAATGTTGGGGAACTTTGCCAACTTCAGTCTTGTCTTAAGAAGAATCATCCTGAAGACTCTGAGAAGTCCTCCAGTAAAGAGATCTGGTTACCTTTGTTGAACAGAGCATTTCCCATGCTGAGTCAACCTTTTATTGTGTAACATTTATTCACACACCTTGAAATAAATGTTAATAGAATAAACTTTGGGAATGATACCTTACACAACTTCCTGACTTCTGCATTCATCATCACACATGTATTTATCATCATCAAGAATGGCTTCCCCCTTCCTGGGAGCCAAACCATCTTCTTTTGCCTCAGAACCACATTTGCCCCTTAATGAAATCACCCCAGATGAACCATGACTAGCCACAAAACTTTAGTTATTTCAGAAACCACTTGGTCTATCATGGATAGCTCTGTGTAACAATTGGCTAGACAGTAATATTTTAAAAGCACAAGTTACATATATCATTTCTCTGCTCAGAACTTGCCAAGGGCTTCTTGAAATATACAAAAAGAAGACAGACCCTTAGGGTCCAGTGAGCTGCCCCTTCTACCTCCCCAACATAATTTTTTGCTGCTCCACCCTTTGGTAACCTTTATGCCTTCCTCACAGATGCCAAGCTAATTCCTGCTGCAGGGTATTTTCACGTGCTCTCTTTCACAGGAGATGCTCTTTGTCCACATCCTCACGGCTCACCTCTCTCCTCACTCAGGTCTTTCACTTATCACCCGCCCAGTGAGGTCTTCCTGGACCTCTGGACCTGAAGCCCTCACTTCCTCTGCTACCTACTTTCTGATCCCACATGCTGCTGCTTTTATTTCATAGTCTTTGCCCTACCCACATTATGTCGTATATTCATTAGATTACTTATTTCTTGTTTGCCTCCCTCACCAGAATGTAAGACCCAAGAGGGAAGGGAATGTGCTTGTGTTTTTCACTATTGTATCTCTGGAGCTTGGAAAAACTCCTGACACATGGAAGGAATTCAAGAAATATTTATTGCATAAGTGAAAAAAAGATATTTCATCAAGGTTCAAATTCTGGTTGTTTGCATGACTTAGTGGAATAAATGAGCCTCTGTTTATGTTCTTCTCCAACAGAACTAATTGCTTTAATAACTGACACTACAAAATGGGCATAATGATAGTGCTTCCTGCATATAGCTATGGTGAAGATTAAATGAACAATGCATGTAAGATGTTTGACACAATGGTAGATGCTATTCTTTCATTTTATTTTCTCCTTACTGAGTCCATTGCCTAGGACATAGCAAGAACTGAGCGACTGTTAGCTAACATAATTCTTAACACAGATATCTTCTTTTTTCTAAAGCTTGCAGACTGATTTTTTAATCAATTGATCAATGCATGTTTTCAGAGGTATTTTCTGTATCTGGCATTCTATTAGGACTTGTAAGGAGATACACAGACATGTGAGATATGCCCTTGAGATGCTTGTAATTTCATTAGGGGCAAACCATAAACATATAATAATATAATTTGAAAACTGGGCAGACAATGAAAATTGAAAACTGACTGGAAATGATGAGAGGCACCTGGATAAGTCGTGCTTTGAAGGATAAACACTCCCTTCCGTGCAGAAAGAGAAAAGGCCTCTCCATGGATGGGGAACAGAAGAACCAAGCGGTAAGGTTGGGAAGGGAGTGGTGTGGTGAGGAAGGCTGTGGGGTGAACAATAGGGAGGACAATGACATATGGCAAGGAAAGGTGAAGCCAAGGAGGCCATTTAGGAAGAGTCCAAAGACCATGGTGACTATAACGGGGTGGCATAGAGGCATAGGAAAAGACAGACCGATAGATGTCCTGCCTTGGCAGCCAGGGGTGGAGGTGTCTGTAACAAAGATGGAGGGTCTACAAGGAGGTGAGTGGGGTGGAAGAGGAATTACATTATGCCATAGACAGAGGGAAGAGTCCTGGGACTAGATTCCTGGGGGAGGTTGAAATGGATGAGTAAGAGGAAAGTTTGGCTGAAGAAAAGATATCTTCCCAGAGATTGGAGGTGGGGTGGCAGAAGGGTAACATCAATGATGGAACCAGTCATGCAAGCAAATCCACCAGTACTAGCTGCTCTGCAATATGCCCTTGTCAAAGCATAATCTCCTCTAACCCCCGTGGCGGTTCCTCAACACGTGTCTCTCTGAAGCTTACATAAAGGCCAACTTGTTTGCTCATGGTAACACAGCCCTAAGAGCAGAGCCTGGATTTGGACCCAGAGAGTCGATCTAGAAGGCCCGCTCCCTAAGCCTTTGTGCTGCCTCCTTGTCCAAGGCTGGGGAGGGCAACCACACATTCAGGAGAGAGGTTAGGGCCGCCCTCTCCAGCTACCTCACAGAAGAAATCACAGGCTTAGAGGAAAATTGGGAAGTGGGGTTAGGGAGAAAGGAGGTGGCAGAGTCCTTCAGGGTGAAGTGAGAATTTCAGGAAAGAAGAAGTTCAGAAAAAGCCCTGTGGGAAAATATGTTAGGAAGAAAAATGAGAACCAAGAAGCCTGACTCAGAGCAGCATGGGGAGCTACTCATAGGGGCCAGAGAAAGTCGTGTGAGGTGAACCCTGGAGACCCATGGCAAGGCTCATGTCCTCCTCACCAGGGCAGCTCTTTCAAGTTCTGGGAAGGAGGTTTCATGTCCCATGTCGCAGGCTGCATGTGGCTGTTTCCTGGGTGGGTAACACTGCTCTAGGGCCTGTTAAGGGTGCAGGAGTTGTGGTGCTCTGAGAAAGTGGTGTGCACTGTGGGTTCCTGAGAGTCAGGCCAGGCCTAGGTTCAAAGCTCAGCTTCTCCTCTCGCTAGCTGTGAAGCAGTACCTATTTCAGAAGAATTTTGTTAGAATTACATATAATTTCTAACCCAGGCTGCCACAACTTACCTAGCACATACAGTATAGCTTCACAATGTAAATGGCTATACCAAATATATCTTTTTTAGAAAAGATTCAAATCATGGCTATTGGCTATTGATTTGAAGAGAATTGTGTTCTAAAAAACTCCATATAAGCTATAAAACTATAGGCATTATGCAGATATAATATGTCACTATTATTTCTTGCTGTGAGGCAAGCAATGATTTTATACTAGACCCAGTTCATTGGGTCAGCATTTTGCTTGTCCTTTTGCCATCTCTCTCATTCTCTTTTTGCCAAATGACACTTAGCAGTTTATACAAAGTGCTTTTCACTTACATTATCTCACTTCATCCGTAGAGCAAACCTATAAGGTAGATGCTCTTATTATCCCCATATTACAGATGAGGAAGACTGAGGCTCCTACGCAGAATGTGGTTGCCTCACATGGGATTTCTACTTCTGAAATCTGTTGGTTTTTGTTGTTGTTGTTGTTCATCTGACACATTCTCTGCCAACCCTCCACAGAGCTGTTGTGGTGATTAAATAACAGAGGTTGCTGTGCCTTTGAGATAGGAGAGTGACAGCTCACCTCTGCTGTGTCACCTTGGCCATGTGAAAAAGCTGCAGAGGGGTGTGGGTTTGGGAAGTAAGGGTATGGGGCAGAGGAAACCAGGACAACTTGGCTTCTAATCCTGACTCTGCCCACTCAGACAAGTCACCTAACCTCTCCCAAACTTCATTTCCAGTTACTTATCATCTCTGACCCTTAGCTTCTAGATACATTGAATAATCGTCTTTACCAGTGGGGTTGTTATGAGGATATAAGAGGATAGCATGTCTGGCATTGATCCTAGTTTAATGTGCACTGAATTTAAAAATTACATTGTCTTTTATTTCATACTACTTATCACTGATGGATAAACCACCTATTTATCTTTTATGCAAGGGGATTCCTTCTCATTCATCTTGTTGATAGATGAGTGAAACCTCCTTAAGTCATGAGGCGCTCAGTCTAGTGTTTGAAGATCAGAATTGAGTCACAAAGTCTATTTCCCAAAGTGAGTCACTTTATAGCTAGCGTTTTGCTTTAGTAAGAGTCAGAGATGGAAAAAGGGAGACCCGCTGGCAGGGTAGGGCTGTGGATGTAGGTGGGAGATGGAATCTCTCCTTCCTGTGGTGAGCAGCTCTGGAGCCCAACTTGACCACCTCTCTTCCTTCAAGACCAAGTGGTGTTTCACTGAATGAATTATTTCAGTTTATTATTGCTCCTGATGTTTACATGTTCCCAGTTTCTTTTTACTCCTGCAATAATCTACTTTTGGAAACATCAGTCATATTTGCTGTGTGACCTTGGCTAGGTCTCTTCCTTCCCTGGTCCTGATTCTACTAATCTATTAGGTAGTGTGATTGTGTCTGGTGTCTCTAAAGTTCATTTTGCTTTGGCATTCAGACCCTCTAGGATGGAGGCTGGAGTTCCAGGTGTGTTCTCTTGTGCCAGGGAGAAAGAATGACGCATCATCCTGTAATTTCGGACTGGCTCCTAGGGTACCTCATGCTAGCTGGTTGTTTTCCATCCCACCTATAGTGCTGCCATCCTCTAACCACAAAAAGAATTGTGCTGGCACTGGAGAGGGTTAGCATTTCTAAAGGAGCCTAAATAGCCTTAGGGCCACTTGTTTCTTCCAGGCCCCAGGTGACAGTTCAGGAACTAGTGGGATGGTCTTAACTTCACACAAAATCATTTGTCAGGGAGTCACTTCCCATCTGTGGCTAGTTGTTGTGGTTACCAAACAGATAGACATACATGGAATTGTATTTCTCCCTCTCTCTCATGTTTTTAATACTGAGGTGCGGCCATTGTGGGATTAGCTTAGAGCCATGAGTCATTGGGTGCAGGGCATGTTTTTATTTGTCATAGCATTTTATTATTATTACTGAAGCGTCTACAGCCCCATGGTTACTGGAGCCCAGCTTGACCACTTCTCTTCCTTCAGATGGCCTCTGTGTTCCTATATCTGTCATAAGCAGCATGAGCAATAGCTATACTCATTTGGTAATGGAGGACAAGCTGGTTGAAGTTGGGTCCAGAATTCTGCATAACTGACCAGTCTGTGGGCATATAATGGTTGAAATTACTGGATAAATTTCAATGAAGGGCAAAAAAGAAAGAGAACTGATTTGGGAATCAGGAGTTTAAGCTTGATTAATAAGCATTATATAAATTTAGGTCAATGATTTCACCCCTTTAGGAGAGTAGGGTGATTGGGGCAAAAAAAGGTAATAAAGTTTGTCTAGTTTTCCAGACCAATTAGTTGGTAAATAGTTGTCTGATGTGGAACATCATTTGGATCCGTGGGAAGAAGACCCTTAGAAAAGGCGCAGCACTGGAGCTCTATGAGAAGAATGCTGGGTTCCATAGCAATGTCTGCCAAGGGCTCTGGAGGCGGGGAAGCATCAGGGGAGTGGGGAGTGTTGCCATTCTGGCACTAGCGGATCTTCAAAGTCCCATACGGATCCATACATTTTATGGTTAGAAATTAAAGAAAATAAACTTGCCCACATTTGTTGCCATTTCAATTTTTCTCATTGGAACTTAGTCACCAGAGCATATAACTTTCAGACCTAGCTGCATTACTGGCAATGGGAATATCTCTGGAACTTTTGTTATGTGCCCTACACATATTAGCTTTGCTTAAAAGTTCTAAGTAAGAACTATGAGAACTCCAAGCTGTCATAAAAGAGCTATCTTCTACAATTTTTAAGGGGGTTGAACATAGGATGGTTGAACAGTGTGTGCAGTTTTGGAAAAACTGGGTTCCATATAACTTACTGTTTTTATGCTATAAACTGCAAAAAACAACCTCCTCCCTCCCCATCCCTTCAGCTCCTTCCAGATCTTTGCTCATATTTGGTGCATGTGTTTAAAAGGCTAAGAAATACTGCCAGCCATAAAGTGTAGGCAGTTCTTTAAGAAAGAGTAAATGATGTTCGGATGCAGGGAGAGGTAACTGGCTCAACAGAGGGAAATGTAGGAGTCTTTGTTGAACAGGCTCCAATAAACCAATAGGATTTTGGGACTTTTAAAAAGCTCATCTAATGTCCAGCTAAATTAAGAAGTTCAATGAGTATAAAATCTCCCCATACTCTAGTCTAGTAGGTTCAGCCTTGGACAACTATATTCAGGTCTGAGCATCACATTATCAGGGTGGCGAGTTATTTAGAACTGTATAGTTATGCACAATCAGAAGATTCAGGAGAAGAGGAGAACTGGGGAACCACAAGTGATGTCAGGATTCCATATGGGTATCTCTCATCTCTATAGTCTCTGCTTAGCCCCGTTTCCTCCTTCAGCAGATGAAATTCCTCCTTAATGACACAGATTAGTTTCCCTGGGGAAACAGACTCTCAGATGGAGATCTGCTTGGACAACAGCTCTGAGAGAATGAAGGAAGCAAGTGGGGAAGGAGGGAAAAGTTGGGCTACAGTGCCCTCACAATTGCACCATCCCATCCCATTGGGATCTCTGGAGCTGGGATAGCTCTTCAAGGGGTTGCCAAATTGAAGCAGAGGAATCAGGTCTTTATACTTCTATATTAACTAATTATTGGATGTGGCTGGATGGATAACCAAGGATAAGGCAGTTCCATTGTCCAGAGGAAGATTCAGCTGTGAGCCATACTAGTGGCATTTGGGGGAGTCAGTGTCAATGCATCAGTTCTGATCTGATGGCATATCTAGTGGCCCATCATGGGACCCACCATGATGAAGACATGATCACTAGTGGCCCTAGATTTACATTTTTCTACCTCTATTACTTCAACAAGAAAAGATTATACATTCCAGCTTTAATCTTTAAAAGTCCTGGAGGAGTACTCTGATTGAATCAGCTTGGGTCAAAAACTCTAACCAGAAGTTGGGGAATTATGACTGAATGACTTTGAATCTTGTTGACTCTTATGGCAAGGTGGATGAAGCTGGGTAACAGAAAAGACGTGAAGCTCTCTGGTGAGGAGGCAGCCACCCAGATGTAATCCCCTTCATCTGTCCTGGGAATGAGGGAGGTCACTGGGACTAGGTAGCATAAGAGGGCAGAAAGAGCTTGCTCAGTTCCATGGACAGGGTGTTCTCTCTTGGCAATTATAAATGCCTCTGTGGGGCAGAAGCTCCCATAACAACAAACATTTCAGCAGAGGTCATATGTCTCTTTCTTTCCAGTACTCTGTAGAAAGGTTTCCCTTATTTGGATTGCATCAGAATTAAATGAGAAGCTTTAAACTGATACTGATCATTGGGCTCCATTATTAGAGATGCCGATTCAGTAGGTCTGGTGTGCAGCCCAGTACTCAATGTTTTAAAGGCTCTTTGTTTGACTTTTATATGCTCCCATGTTTGGAAATACAAGCCTATGAAGCCAATGTTTTACCAAAGCTGCTCTGGTTGAATTCCTTGTGTATTTGGAGCTCCAGGGGGAGTGTGGGAGAAGAGACAAAGGAATTGTGCTTACTTGTCCACCTTGTCACCCCTTTAATCCCAAAGGTGATCCCTTGAGCCATCTCTGTAGAACAGAATTGAAGATTACTAGTCCAGATTTCTAGATTATCTTTCAGCTGCAAAAACTTGTTGATGCCATGGATATACCAGGTAAAATAAAGCAATAAATTTATGCATTACTCTTTGCTGTTTCAGACATCTGCTGGCATTTCTGAACTGGGACTTATTTGGTGAAAAGAAGAGGTTTATTGAACTTGTCTTTTATTTATAAATGCTTCCTCAGTTTAGCATAAGGACATAACTAATTGTGGGTCCAAGAGTAAAGAAAGAAAAGTAGGTAACTGTGGAATCTCTGGAGTCCTCACAGGTGTTTTCTGATTCAGCAAAGGAGATAAGGGAGTAACTGAAGATATTCTTCCTTTTAAAGAAAGTACATACATATAGAACTGCTATAGTTTGAACGTGTTCCCTCCAAAGTTCAGGCATTGCCAGTGTTACAGTTAAGAGGTGGAGCCTTCATGAGCTGTTTAGGCTCTGGGGGCTGCTTCCTCACTAATGGGATGACGACTCTTTTTGTAGAGGCTTTGCATGGCGTTTAGCCGGCTAGCTTGTCTGCCCTTCTGCCTCTGCCCTGTGAAGACTCAGCAACAAGGCCCTCAATGGCCATCAGAAGCCAGAGCTTTAATCTTAGACTTTATAGCCTCCAGAACTGTGAGAAATAAATTTCTGTTGTTTATAAATTACCTAGTCTCAGATATTTTCGTTAAAGCAGCAGGAACGAACTAAGACAAGAACACTACCAAAGAAACAAAAATAGAATTTTTTTGAAGCTATTAACCCTGACTATAATTTATTTTTGTTCCTGTCAAGGTGCAAGCAGAGAATTTGCTCAGCTCTAATACTTGGCTTTATTTTTTCCACTTAGCGTAATTTATATATACATCTTTATGTATCCTTATGACCTTCATAGTTTTAAAATTTTATGGCTACACAATAGTCCACTGTTTTAAGGGTAACGTCGTTGGCTTTATCTCAGTCTAAGTTGGGACATTTGGGTGATTTTGCTATTAGGCATTACGATGTTTGGTACCTATTCCCCTGTAACTTCACTTCCAGAATCCCCAATGTCAAAATTCCTTTCCCTGCGTACAAGCTTCACTCTCAGTGTCCTCAGTTCTCTCACATGTGATCCAATGGCCTGCCAGTCTGGCTCAACCCCCTACTGCTTTTTCTATTTCAGCTGAAGAGCTACTGGTCACTATTACTATGTAAAAAGTTTCTAGCTTTATCACATAAGCGCTCAAGAAATGTCATCTATTATGATAATGACCGATCAGGACATGATTATCCTTAAATTCATGTCAGTCTCTTACTCATCTTATCCAACCCTTACCCAAGAGTGTCTGGCTCACAAACATTCCAAAGATATTTGCTCAAGCAGTGGATGATTTTAAGTCATTATTTTTGACAAATGTTCTTTTGCATGCTTAATAATAATCTCTTCTCCTTTTTATTATCAATAAGAATCTCTTCTTCTTTTATTACACTGTGAATTCTTGGAGGACATAACACATATTTTATCTTTTACTGTATTTCCAGTATTAGTCTGTTTTCTGTCAAAGATTTATAATTTTATTAAAGTCTTTTTGATGGTTTTTGCTTAGAGTTATTTTTAGGTGATTTTCTTTGAATTTTTCTGGCTTTGCAATGACAGTATAAGCAGTGTTTAGTCACAAAGAATATATCTTAGCATATGGATAAATTCTATTTGCTTAGATTCTGTTTAGAATAATTTCATAATAAAATAAATTACTTACCATATAAAAATTTTCCTTTTATTTTAAAACACAGATTTTGGGGGTAAATATTCAAAAAGGATTACCTGTAATACTAATGTATTTGTTGTGGTAGTAATAAGACTTATTTTAAAAATTTTCCAATTTCTTTCTTGGTTCATTAGTAAATTTACATCTCTATTTCTTTGGGGGTCAATTTTGGTCATTTATATTGGTGCAAAGGCTAATCTATGTCACTGAAAATTCAAGTATATTAGCATGACATTGAATAATAATAACTTTTAAAGGCATTTTTCAAAGCAATAATGTGTATAGTTAAAGATGTTGAACTATAGTAAACAATAAAAAATGGCAATCCTCTATCCACTTCTCTCTATTTTAGCTCCAATCCCGAGGCAACCACTGTCAACTTTTTAAGTGGTATCCTCTATTATTTATCTCAGTATTTCTGAACAACTTATCTATACTGTCATTACTTTTTAAAGTAGCATATCCCCATGTTTTGGCTCTGCTCTTTATCCCACTCTCAGAAATCCTGGAGCCCTAATTCCTGGGTAAGTGATTCTATATCTTCCTCCATTCCAAGATTTTGTTGGTATCAGGTCTTATGATGTTTTTGGAAAAATATTCTTTACTATCTGTTTGTTTGGTGGGTTTCAGAAAGAAGTAGAGATAAATCATGTTTACAACCTGCCATGATTAACTGGTAGTCCCTAATAACTTATTAAAAAAATGAATACATGAATCATGACAGGTAAAATATTTTCAGTGTTCAAAATCCAAAAGGTACACAATGTTTTAGAGTGAAAACATTCTCTTCTACCATGGTCCCTGGCCAAATAGTTCTCTGCAAACAATGTCAACAGCTTCCTAGTAGCCTTCTAGTGATATATTAGGCATGTATGTGCAAATTCATATGCATTGAGTTCTGCACACTTTTTCTATTCTCACATAATAATGTGTCTTGGAGAATGTTCCTTATCTTTATATACAATGCTTGTTTTTCATTTTTTAGTAGTTGTATAATATACCATGGTATATTTAGACATTTCTGTGTTAGTGACCACTCACGTATTTTCTAATATTTTATAATTAAGTTTTCTCTTTGTCATTTTGTATGTCTATTAATTGACCTATAGGATAAATTCACAGAAGTGCAATTGCTGTGTCAAAGAGGAGTGTGTGAATTTCTACTTTTGCTAGATACTATCAAATGCCTTCTAAGTAAAGTGGTCCAACTTACATTATTCCTCTTGGAATATTTTAATATTTCTCTCATTGCAAGTGCTGTTAATGATATTTTCGTATATTTAAAAGCCATATGATTTTTTTTTCTAAAAATATTTCATCTACACCTTGCCCATTTTTCTAATGGATGTTAGTCTTATTTGATCATGCTTCAGAGGCTCTTTATATTTTAAGGAAACAACGTGTAGTTTATTCTATGAGTTGCATTTTTCCTAATATGTCATTTGTCTTTTAATTTTGCTCATGGTTTATTTTCTATGCATTCTTATTTTTATGTAGTCAAATTTCTCAAACTTTAAGCCATAGAAGATTAATCCCAGGTCTTGAAATTCAATAGAATTTGCCCCCTGGGGTTTCAGGCTTGCTTGAGACCAGAGATCTATTTCTCACTATGGGAATGAGAAAGTCTCTCCTATACCTTTGCCTGCATTATGGAAGCAGATAACTTGTTTTTTAGTGTCTCAGGGTCACAGATGGAAAGGAGTTTTTCCCCAGAATGGAGAAACCCCAGAATCTCACACATACCTGTTTAGATGATTTAGGTGATGAGATTTGAGACTTTTTGAGTTGATGCTATTTAAATGAGATTGGAGACTTAGAGTTGATGCTGGAATAAATTGAGACTTTAGGAAATATTGGGATGGAGTGAATATATTTTGCATGTAGAATGGATATGAATGTTGAGGGGCCAAGATGTAGACTGTAGTGGGTTGAACAGTGCCCCCTCCAAATTTATTTCTGTCTAGAAGCTCAGAAGATGACTTTATTTGGAATAAGGGGTTTTACAGATATAATTAAGATGAGGATTGAGATGAAATTATACTGGATTAAGGGCAGCCCTAAATCCAATGAGAGTTATAGTAGACAGAAAAGGAGACAGAGACACAGACAAGTTAAAGCGAAGATGTAGGCAGAGATTCGAGTGATGCATCTGTAAGCCAAGAAATACGAAAGCTTGTTGGCAACCACCAGAAGGAAAGGGACGTGGGATTGTTTCTGTCCCCAGAGCCTCTAAAAGAAACCAACTCTACTAACATCTTTATTTTGCACTTCTGGCCTCCTGAATGTTGACAGAATAAATTTCTGTTATTTTAAGCCACCTAATTTGTGATAATTTCTCATGGTACCTCTAGAAAACTAATAAATGTATCAATTTGGAGTATAGAAGAGGTAGAGACTGGCAGTACAGATGGGAGTATTAAGAGGTAATGGTTGAAGCTATTGATATTATAGGATCACCCATTAAACAAATATTTACCTGCTAAACATCTGAACTCCCATTGGGATTAAGTAGATATATTCGTTGCAATATACTGATGGTCTAGGACGCCAAGCTTGAGAAAGGCAAAAAGATGAGTCCTAGGAAATATTATATATAGGGGATGCCTAGGGAAGAGTCGAGAAGAAAAACAAAGAAGTTGTTAGGGATACAGGGAAAGGATTAAGAAAGGGTTTTATCACCAAGGCCAAGAGGAGAAAGTCTAACAGGTAAGCGGGTGTCAGCAGTGGAAACTGCAGAGGGAACAAAAAGAATCAAGACTGACATTGGAGTTTGGAAGCCTTTTGAATTAGCCTATTGAAGTCATGGATGAAATGCAAGAATGGTGAGAGCACTGCAAATTATGGTAACCGTGTTAAAATGTCATTTTGCAAAATCTCAGAACAAATGCTGTACTTTCCTCGCAGGTTATTGTCTTTTATTATCTATTCTTTATTCAGAAAGCATTAGTTTAGTTAGCATGAGGCAGGTGCAGAGGTACAATGAGGAACAGGAAAGGCACAGTTCCTATCCTCCTGGAGCTTAAAATGTTTTGAAAGAAACAAATATTAACCAACAAAAACATAGAAAATATTATCTTATAAAAGCAGGTGGCATATCATATACTTACAAAGTAACAGCTGACGCTAAAGGAAATCTAACTTCTTTTTTTGCCTTAAAGCTGAGCAAACTGAGGTTCAAAAAGTTTGATGACTTGCAGTGTACTATTAGAAAAGCCAGGATTATACTCTAATTGTGAATCTTAGGTCGGTGTTCTTTTCTAAACTATGCTATCATAACACATGCAGACACACATTTATACAGTCCGCTCCCTATTTATACAGTCATCCCTTGATACTCTTGAGGGATAAATTCCAGAACCCCCAAGGATATCAAAATCCATAGATGCTCAAGTTCCTGACATAGAATGATGTATTATTTAATATTTACTTATGACCTATGGACTTCCTCCCATACTTTAAATCATTTCTGCATTACTTATATCTACTACGGTGTAAATACTGTATAAATAGCTGCTACATGGCATTTTAAAAATTTAATTTAATTTTTAAAAATGGACAAGTAATAATTGTATATATTCATGGGGTACATAGTGATGTTTTGATACAAGCACTGAATAGTGATTAGATCAGAGTAATCAGTATATCCATCATCTCAAACATTTATTATTTCTTTGTGTTGGGAATAATGTTTTTTAAAAATCATATTATTTTTATTGTTGCATTATTTTTTGTTGGTTTTTAAAAAAACCTCTAGGTTCAGGGTTACATGTGAAGGTTTGTCACACAGATAACTCATGTTTCAGGGGTTTGTTGTACAGGTTATTTAAAATTAAACCCAGTACTCAATAGTTATCTTTTCTGCTCCGCTCCCTCCTCCCACCCTCCACCCTCAAGTAGACCCCAGTGTCTGTTGTTTCCGTCTTTGTGTTTGTAAGTTCTCATCATTCAGCTCCCACTTATAAGTGAGAAGCTTTGGGATGTGATTCAGTAGGTGGCACTTAGGCTTACTGGTCAGACAGCAGACTCTTGCTCAGTTGTGTGGCTCCCCTTTGTTTCTTCACAGTTGCAGCTGTGTTCTCTTTCAATCCTCTTGAAAGTGTGGGTTCCTCTCCCTCTTGAGTGCTGGCTGTAGACTGTGGCTTGGCACTCCTTGGCTCTGCTCTGGAATAGCTCAGTGTTTATGTTTCTTCCCCATCTTTGAGGCAGCAAAGGAAGGGACCTTAGTAGTGGTTGTGGCCAAGGATCTTTCGCTTGTCTCCTGGGGGCTTCACCCCAAAGAGATGCAGGTCAGCAATCACTCAGGGAAATCATCCAAGGATGGAGGGTCTGTGTTGTGGTCCCAAGCCAGGGGCTCCCTGTCTGGTGATGAGCACTGGGATGTGTGTGGGACCTGTGGGAGATGGACTGGCTTTCTCTCCTTGGGTCGACTGCAGCTTGTTGGAGGTATAGATAAAGCTCTCAGGGTCTTTGCTCCTTTGTTAGCCTGAGGGTAGCAAGGGCAGTTCCACTGCAGAGGCAGTGGCAGAGAGACTTTCAGTTGCCCATGGAGGCTCTGTTCAGGGAGTTGCCAAGTTGCTACTGACTCTGCTCTGGTGGGGGTTGGCTGGAGGCCTAGGTCTGGAGGACCTGCCTGGTCAGGAGATATGGGAAAGGGCACCCAAGTAACAGTTTGGTCACTTTTCCATAGGGCTGCTGTGGTACACTGAAGGCCAGCTCCAGTCTCCAGTCACCTCAGATTTTCTAGTACGTGGAGGTATCACCAGTGAAAGCAAAAAAACAGCAAAGATAGCAACCTGCTCTCTCCTCTGAGGGCCTCATCCTGGGGAGTTACAGACTTTGTTGCCAGCCAAATGCACTTGTGGGAGGTGGCTGGAGACCCTGGTTGGGAGCTCCTGCCCATTGAAGAGGAACGGAAACAAGAACCTGTCTTAAAAAGCAATCTGGCCATGTTTTTGTAGGGCAGGTGTGCTGGAGGCCTGCTTCAGCCCCTGGTCTCTTTGCACACTCCTCAGCCCGAAAGACAGAATAGCTAAGTCACAAAAGCAGCAAAGATAGTGGCCTGCCTTTGCTTCTGGAGATCCTTCCTAGGGAGGTTTGAAACCTGTGTCAGCCAGAGAACTCTGTCTGGGGTAGCTGGAGACCCCAGCTGGGAGGCCCCACCTGGTGGTAAGGGATGGGATTGGAGACCAACTTAAAAAAGCAGTCTGGTCACATCTTCATAGGGCAGCTGCGCTGTGCTGGGGTCCACTTCAGCCCCTGGTTGCCTTGGACTGTCCAAAGTTCGAAGGCCAGAATAGCTAATTCACCCAAACAGCAAGGACGGCGGCCTGACCCTCCCTCTGGGAGCTCCATCCCAGGGAAGTTTCAAATCTGTTCACCAGAGAGCACTGGCAGGGGTGGCTGGAGACCCTGGCTGGAAGGTCCCACCCAGTGAGGAGGAATGGGATAGGGACCCACTTTAAAAATCAGTCTGAACCATGCTTTCGCAAAAGCAGCTGTGCTGTGCTGTGCTGGGCAACCACCTTTGCCCCCAGTTTGCTTGAACTCTCAAAAGCCCAAAGGCTACAGTGGCTAAGTAGCCCAAACACCAAAGATAGTGGCCTGCCCCTCTCTTTAGGAGCTCCATCCCAGGCAAGTTTTAAATCTCTGTCAGCCAGAGAACGCAGGAGGGGTGGCTGGAGGCCCCAGCTGGGAGATCCCGCCCAGTGAGAGGAACGGAATCAGGGACCCACTTAATAAAGCAGTCTGGCCATGTTTTTGTAGAGCAGCTGTGCTGTGCTGGAGAATCCTTTCCACCCCTGGTAGGCTTGGACTCTACGAAGCTTAAAGGCTGCAATGGCTAAATAGTCCAAACAGCAAAGATGGTGGCCTGCCCCTCCTCCTGGGTGCTCTTTCCCAGGGAGGTACAATGCGGCTACCAGTGGCTGGCTGGAATTCCAAATCAGTTCATCTTATTCTGTGAGGTGCTGTGGAAATGAGACATACAGACTGTTGCTGCTCAGCCTCCTGCATTCAGCCTCTTTCCTGGGGGCATGTTCCGGGGTCTGACCTCCCACTTTGCCATAGTTGCAGCTACTTTTTTTTGGGAAACCCAGAGAACCTAAGTATCTAAGGCTCCCAGATCGCCACATGTGCCTGAGCAGTTGCTCTGCTGAGACTCCATGCAGCTCTGAAGGTCCTGGTGGAGCGGGTTCATGAGGGGATCTGCTGATGTGAGGGTGGCAAAGATCCATGGGAGAAGCGTAGGTTTCCAGGTTTGCACATTCACTCAGTGCTTCTCTGAGCGGGGGAGGTTCCCTTGACTCTCTGTGGCTCCCAGGTGGGCCGTAGTCCTTCTTTGCTTTTCCCATTCTTCATAAGTTAGGTTGTTTCTTTGACTAATCCCAACGCAAGTAGCTGAATGTTCTAGTTGAAGATGCTGTATTTACTCACCTTTCTGTTTTTCTCGGTGAGAGCCAGGCACACTACCTTCTTCTAGTCAGCCATCTTGGTCAAACTACCCCCTGGATTTTTCTTTTTAAAGTATTTTTGATTTGCTGCTGGATGACTCCACAAATATGAAACTTGTGAATATAGAAGGCTGATATGCACACACATTTATCTATATCAATATCTCTATCTATACATATATAATATATAACTATTAAAAATAACATTTTATAAAATATGAATCAATTTAAATTTGATGTTACATATATGTATTAAGAACACATTGTATATCATCTGTTTTTTTACTTTTATTGTCATGAGTCACACAAATCTTTTTTTGGAAATGAAAGAATTATACATCAATTCTGGATTGATTATTTCATCTATAGTCTGGGGAGTCCCAGCTCCTGAATCTTTAGGAACTGCTTCACTGATGCTGTTACCTTTGTTGGTAGAATCTCTGTCACAGTCTTCCCTGAAGGGCCTGAGAGAATTTTCATGGTGAGAAAATTATATTTACTTGCAGAACCTGGGGACTGTCATGGGGCTCAGTTGCCAGGATCCCAGTGATGACTCTTTTCTGCTATGACATTGAGGCTGCTTCCTGCTCAGCCATGAGCTCTGCTCTTTATGGGACTTAGCAGCCTCTCTTCTGAGTTGGGGCCACTCAGAAAATCTGTATTTATGTATAAATTTCTCTTTTCACTAGAATGCTCTCCTGGAAACTGTGTTAAGAAGCAGATTATCAAACAGCAGGTTTAATTTTCCCAATAACGTTATCACTGGTTCTTTGTTGGTAACCAAGGATTCCACGTTAAACCAGTGAAGATAGTACCAACAGTAGGTATACAAATCAAAGGCTCAGTTATCAACCGCCACTAACGTTCAAGGTTAGGACATCAGGCTTATTCAAAAACTAGAAAAACAGTTATAAATGAATAGACCCATTGATTTTTCTTTTTTTGTAAAGGACATCATATGCTGTAAATAACACACAGGACATGAAACTTAATTATGTTGTTAGGCTGATATTTGATGGCTTATGTTTTGCTGACTGTGGAAAGGAGAAAGCAAATGAGTTTTGGGACCAGGTACATCTGAGTGTGAATTCTGGCTTCATTGCTTCTAGACAGATCATTTGGGAAAGTGGGGAAGTTAAATACCTCTTCTGAGACTTAGTTTCCTTCTCTGTAAGATGGGAGTGATATCTACATGAAGGATATGTTTTGAGGACAAAAGAAAGTGAAGAATGTAAAACACCTACTATGTGCTTGGTATTGCTGACACTCAGTAAATGTTAACTTACCTATCGCTGCCTTTTTCTTTATCAAATGTAGACAGGCTGGAAAATGGTTTGAATGATTCAGCTCTCTAAGAAAAACTCCCTTGATAATATTGGATGTTTTGTAGGAGTAGTATTTAGAAACATAGTACACCAGTTGTTTAACTCCTGATAGTTCCTAGAGTTTGTACAGCCTGTGAACAATACATAATCTGATAGGAAATGTTGCCAATTTGCAAAAGAAGAAAAAGAGAACACCAACAGAGAGAGAGAGAGAGAGAGAAAAAAAATAAAAAGATTTCTTAAATCTTGGCTTTATAGGCTTTATCTATAAAGAGCTGAGCCAGGAAAGCCAGAACACAGATTTTACATTGACCATGATTGACCATGGATTGAGAAAGGGTGAGGACATAAAAATAAGGGCAACTCCTACAAGACGGGCTGGTACATCAAAACCTGGGATGAGGGTGGGGCATGTGGTGGTGCCCCCAAAGGTTTAAAGATACTCCAGAGCAGGAAGTAAATCCTAGGAAGTAGCGCCAACAAGTTGTAAGGTTCAGATTTGGTGTGGCTCGTGCCAACAAGGAGAGCAGTGGAAGAGTAATGCCTGACTGAGGGGGATGCCTGAGTGGGTTGGGGTAGAAGTGGGGAAACCCTAATAACTCCAGCATGGTGAGAATTCCCTGGGCCCAAAAAGATGTGGTTGGACCAAGAAGGTCCTAGGGCATAGACAACTTTTCCCCAGTCATTGGGCTTCAATAGTTGATGCTAGTGTCATGCTCCAAAGCCCAGGGGGAAGTCACATACAGCTGATACCCATGGAGGGTGTCCACAGTTTGTGAAGCCCAAAGGTCGGCGAGGTTCTGGAGTCCAGCCCATGGATTTGACCCTCCTCATTCCCAACTCCATGACACCATGCTTGTTGTCCCCTGCCCAGATGCCACTGCTGGGCAGGATTGGAGTGGAGAACGCTGAATGAGACAGAAGGGCCCTGCTATGGAGTTTGAATTACATATCGTTTCAGCTTATACCTTGGAGGGAGGAGCCTAAGTTTTAATCAAAATTAGCTGCATTTCTGTATCTATTCTTAGGGGAGAAAGGGGAGAGGAGCACTCAAAGAAAAAAATGGCAGTTCTGTTAGAAAAATAAAGAAATGACCATTTCTGCCCATCCGATTTGTTGAGTACAACAGGTCCTTGAATAACGTCATTTTATTCAATGTTGTTTTGTTATTCCGTTGATTAGAAAAAAGTAGCTTTCTAGCCAGGCTGGCTGCCTGTGTAGAGTTAGAATGTTCTACCCATGTCTGCCTGGGTTTCCTCTGGGTATTCTGGTTCCTCCCATATCTCAAAGATGTGCACATTAGGTGAACTGGTGTGTCTACACGGTTCTGGTGTGAGCAACTGTGGGTGTGTGTGAGTCATCCTGCATTGGGCTGATGTCTGGTACAGGGGTGGTGCCTGCCTGGTTCCCTGAGCTGCGGGACAGGCTCTGGCCACCCAAATCCCGAACTGGAATAAGCAAGTAAGTAATTCTCTTATTTGTCTTTATTAATCTTTCTTAAATATATGTAAGACTCATAATTACTTCAATATTTAATATTAGAAGTGTTTTAGTCTTATTTAGAAGTTTGGTGATGTTTTTGCCACCAGAAATATGCTATAGGAACTAACTTTTGTTTATATCAATTAGCTTAGGGTAGGCCAGGCACAGCATCTTACCCCATAATCCCAACACTTTGGGAGGGTGAAGAGGGAGGATCGCTTGAAGTTTGGAGTTCAAGATCAACCTGAGCAACATAGTGAGTTGCTGTATCTACCAAAAATAAAAAATTAATGGGGCATGGTAGCACGTTCCTGTGGTACCAGCTGCTTGGGAGGCTGATAAGAGAGAATCCACTTGGCTCAGGAGGTTGAGGCTGCAGTGGGTCATGATCATGCCACTGCATTCCAGCCTGGGTGACAGAGCAAGATACTGTCTCAAAAAAAATTAGCCTATGGTAAAATTGATTTTCTTATACCATCGCGTTTTACTTATATCTGCAGCTTCCAAGAACCTATTGAGGATGTTGAGTGGGAGCTTACTGTATAATGTTTATACCTGCTTCTAACACAGGCTTTCCTTCCCATAACTGATCAGCAAAAAGAGACATGCTAAACCCATTCTTCATACAGCACTTAGCACCTTGGATTTTGAGTATCTGTTTACTTGTCTTCCCCGCCGACCCCGCAACTAAAACTAAGGAACCTGAGGCCAAGACTCTATGCCTCTGACTTTCCTTAGCTTAGATAGAATTTGGCATATGGTAGGTGCTCAATAAATATTTATAAGATCATTTAATGCCAGTGGCTTTATTTCTGACATATGAGATATGCCTTTTCAAAAACAACTGGAAAAATTTTTTTGTACAACCGAATGGTATACAAATGCATCTATCAACAAATAGATAAAAGAGAGAAGACAGCATTAAAATAGAAGCAGATGCTCATAATTAGGAAGGCTGAATTGAATGGAGAAAAGTGACCATCTTGCTTAGGCAATGAAGTTCCTAGAAATCATAATGTACCTCATAAAACGGAATTGCTATTACTTTAAATTGTAAAAAAGCAAGCTGTGTTGAATCATATGTCAACTTATATGCAATTTTAGTAGAGAATAGAATTGCAGGAACTGACAGTTTAAATTAATTGGTTTTTAATATTTAGGAAGGTCTGTTCATTAAATAAGTGCTTTCAAAATATAATAGGCATATTGTAGGTGAAATATTGATAATTTTAGCAATACATAGATATATATGTTAATGGTTATTTGTGTATTTTAATGAATTTGAGAGAAAATATAACTAACATACAAGCTCTGTGACATCACAAATCTTACTGCTTTGGGTAAGGCTAAAATAGAGATACCTGAGAGTAGAAAATGAATTGATTTGAAGAACCATGAGACAAATAATAGTACAGATAGTACATTGTTATGGAAAAAAGCATAAAGCTAAAACTGGGATAAATGAAGTTAGGGAAGCCCAACAACAATTCAATTTCTAGAAAAAATATTCAGTCATTTGATGGTTTGTTTATTTTGGGGTGGAACATCTGGGTCCAGATCCAGTGAATTAGACAGAAGTGATGGATTATCTGCTATAGAGTTTTCTGGCTCTCATCAAGTCTTGGTTTTCCTACTGGAACAAGTCATGGGGACTAACTCAGTTGTCAAGTTAGTAGAGAGGCCACATGAACTGTTGTCCTCCAGCTCAGGAGCCCTGAGTTCTGGCTCCAGCATTGGCACTGAGTCACTGTGTGATTTTGGGCAAGTTATTTCTCCTAGAGTCCTCATTCCTTATGTGCAGAGTTTGGACTGAGTCAACAGTTTTCATACTATATTCCTTAAAAATAGGGTTCCGTGCTTTCTGATTTATTTAGGACAGTCCCAGTTTATATCTGTTGTTGCAGCGTGATTGTTAACAGGGTCTCCTTATATGCTCAAAAATGTCAGTTTTAACAATAGATTATATGACTCCTTCATTTGGAGCCATCTCAAAACACGACAAGGCACAGATGCAGGGGTTGGGCATTAGGGAACATGAGCAGGCACTGCCTAGGAGACCCCCATTTAATCCAGAGCAGTTATCTTTTATCTGCTTTATGTGGTGAAATTCTACATAAGATCTCATTTTGAAAAAGAAAAGAAGGAGAATTCTGATCCTTAGAAAGATAACAAAAAGAAAGAAAACCTCTGAAGTAGATAAACTTCAAATTCCTTTCTAGCTCCAATTTAGACAGTTTGACATTCAATGTATTCGCTCTCTGTGGGGCCCAGTCTTAAGATCCATAAGTGAATGAAAGTACAGCCATTTGCATAGCTATTTGCAAAGTCTGAGGGGACAGGAAGCTAACTTTCCATCCCACCATCAAAGAGGAGATGTTGTAGAGCATTGGGATATAGGCTATCTTCTCATAACCCCACTTCTTCTGATTCTAGGTGGCACCAGCACCAACAGGCTGAGAACCTTTGCAGGAAATGAGTTTTTCTCCTTTCATAGTTAAACTTCAGGTAATTCTGCTTTGTAGGAATTGAGATGATCCTATTCTTGTGACTTAGGGGAAGGGAGCCCCTGCTTTGACATTTCTTATTTCCTTTAAACATTATTATGTAAAACTATTTCCCAGGCCACTGGGAGTAAAAATAGTATCATGGTAATAACCACAATACAGCATTTCTCTGGCTCTGCCCCTCTGTTCTCTCAGTTACTCTCAATTCCTTCCACATAATTTTGAGACTTCCAAAAGTATCTCACATGTAGTCCAAAAACTGACTCTCCAGATGGCCAAGTGGGATCTGCCATTTTTTCTGCTGGGTAGATGTTAGATTGTTGCTGTCCTGCCAGAGGTAGTTATGTTATCAAGACAGCTGGGGTTGAAAGAGAATCTGCATATCAGATAGGGTGCCCCAGTCACATGGAGTTGGAACACGCAAGTAAAGAATTGGGGCTCTGGCTTTAGGTTGCCTGGAATTAAATCTCATCTTTGCCATTTGCTAGTTATTCAAACTCTCAGAGCCTCAATTTCCACAGGAATAATAATGACACCTGCTTCAATGGATTGTTTAAATGAGATGATCCATGGAAAGAATCTATTATTTTGCCTTCACTAAATGTTACTTATTTCTCTTATTACCACTATTATTCCGAATCACTCCCTCCACCCTTCTCTCATTCACTTGTCAGGACACTTCTTAGTGCTCCATGCAAATAAACTTCTGGTAGACATGCCCGACAATTCCTCCTCTAGAATCCTAAAGAAAACACATCTGGAGCTCAAGCTGGGTCTCTACATAGAATTGATTCCAATCCCAATCATTTAAAATTTGTGCCAAATATTTAAAAATGTATTTTCATTACATCTGTTATATAAATTAGCTTATTTATATTGTTATACAAATAATACACACACATGAGGTAACATTTAGGCATTACAAAAACATTTCTAGTGAAAAACACACCTCCCTTTCCTCATAGATCCTTAATTCTACTACCTTGAGGCAACCACTTTTAGCAGCTTATTGAATGTCCTCCCAGAAAGTTTTCATGCACATATACTGATATACATATGTAGTCACAACAGGTACAGATCTGCTTTATGATTTTGGCATAATAAAATTCTCAGTCTCCATATATGAAAATTGATAGTAAGTGAATAGGTCATGCTTGAAGGATTCACTTCTTAGGAGCTTAAATAGTATGGACAATGGGGAAGGCTGGGGTCTTAACTAAAGCCCAAGATGCTCATCACTATCATTTCTGCTGTTCCCAGTACATGATGCTGCTGGGCATCACTGGTCTTCCAGATGGTCTTGGCGATGGTCCTCCCTCTGTTTAGCTACAGAGACCCTCCATGCTTTTCTTCTTTCTTTCTCTCTCTCTCTTTCTTTTCTTTTCTTTTCTTTTCTTTTCTTTTTTTCTTTCTTTCTTTCTTTCTTCTTTCTTTCTTTCAGCAGAGTCTCACTCTGTCGCCAGGCTGGAATGCAGTGGTGTGATCTCGACTCACTGCAACTTCTGCCTGCTGGTTTCAAGCGATTCTCCTGCCTCAGCCTTTCCAGTAGCAGGCACGCACCACCATGTCCAGCTAATTTTGTATTTTTAGTAGAGACAGGGTTTCATTATGTTGGTCAGGATGGTCAGGGCAGATCTCTTGACCTCATGATCTGCCTGCCTCAGCCTCCCAAAGTGCTGGGATTACAGGCATGAACTAGTGCGCCTGGCCCCTCCATGCTTTTCTTAAGAATATGTGGTTTCAGGTCCATGGTCCAATGACATTTAGCAGTCAGTACTCAGAAAGTTTTCTATAAAAATTCTGAAATGCCCCAACGCTATTTCATATCAGGGGAGCTGCCTCTTTGGTTGTACCGTTCCTTCTCCTTAATGTAGCATCTGAGCTTCTATCTCTTCTGGGAACACCCAGAGGAGTTAATTCTCTCAATTCCTAGAAAGGGCTGGGTGGAATTTGCCATCTCTTCATCCAGCAATTTTTGATTTCGGTCATAAAACCAAGAGCTATTGACAATCATCTGGAGCAAGAGTGTCCTAAATGCTTATCTTTGGGAAGAAAGACGTGCTAGGAGAAAGGCATGTGAGCATAGACACGGTCCTTGCCTTCAAGTAGCCTACAGACTTGAGTGAAAGAAAGGCAAATGGAAGATTTTAAACAGTGTGCTAAACATTAGCATAAAACCATGCATGGGATATAAGGAAACACAGTGGAGAGCTCTAAATCAGATGTACAGAACATCCCAGAGGGCTTCAGGGAATCAGTGATTAACAGATGCAAAAATTTAAAAATATAATTTAAAAAACAAGGCAATATTGTATAGTGTGAAGAGCTCAGGCATTAGTGTTTTACAACTTTCGGCTGGGATTTGGGCTCTCCATTGATCCGTGTGTGACACTGGGCCAGTGATCCACGTATTCAAGTTTAGTTTCATTAACTACAAAAAGGTGATGAAAATAATACCAATCTCTTAGTGTTATTGTGAGATGTAAATAGGATAAAATACATATAGCTCTTAATCTAGTGTTAGAACATATTTACTATTAAACAACTATTTGTTATTATATTTTATTGTTGTTATTGTTTCACACACTGGTCAATGTGTATGGATCTACACAAACTTTCTAAACATTTGGTCCTCTCTATATTTTCATAAATACTGCAGAAAAGCTGTACCCCTTCATCAGAGAATAATGTGGAGGAGAGGTCACAGAAACACTTGGGCATGTGAGGCATCTATGAGAAGGCGCCAGAGAGGAGGCTGTGTGTGACCTGGGGTGAATGCCAGTCAATCAGGATTTTTATCTGGAAAACACCCTGTAATTTGGAAATGCAGCTGGAAGCCAAGGTGGGAAAGGGTGGGATTGCTTTGAGCCTTCAGTATCCCTGACCACTTTAAATCTCTTCCTAGCCTGAGTGCATGGCAGTGTCAACAATGAAGCAGGCACCCACCCACCTTCTCTGGACTATCTTCTCCATCTCCAGAAAAACACAAACAAAATGAAAGGAAGGAAAAGACACAATGAGCAAAATGTTAGGGAACATTTGCCTTTTAGCATTCCTGGCAGCAAGCAAGCATTTCTGTTTTGGGGTACAATTATTTGGACATCTATTAATAGAATACTACAGGATCATAGGTCACGTGAGACCAGTCCCTCTATCCATTTTGTAAATGAGGAAGCTGAGACCCAAACAAGTCCACAGAAAGAGAGAAAAGAATCAAAGATGAGAACTCAAATAAATTATCTGAGAAGTTGTTAGAGAGAAGAGAAAAAAGGCTGAGCTAGGATCAATGAGTGGTAATGCCAGGAGGGAGATTTCACTCAATAAAGGAAGGTTATTAAGCTTCATATTAACTTCAAAGCTGCTCAGTGATAAGGTGGGCTACTGTATTAGTTAGGGTTCTCCAGAGAAACAGAATCAATAGAATATATGTGTGTGTGTGTGTGTCTATATATCTATATCTATATATACATGTAGGTATACATAATGAGGTTTATTATAATATTTTTATTATAATATAATATACGTATAATTGAATTACAATATAGTGTTTCATATTATAATATATATTATAAATATTATAAGATACTTATTATAACATAGTGGCCCACATAACTATGAGGCTGATAAGTTCCGTGTTCTGCTGCCTGCAAACTGGAGACTCAGGAAATCCAAAGGTGTAGTTCACAGGCCTGAGAGCCAGAGAGTCAGTGATATAGATTCTAATTAAGTCTGAAGGCCTGAGAGGCAGGAGCACCAAAGGCAGTAGAAGACTGATATCCCAGCTCAGGCAATCAGACAGAGGGCATTCACCTTCTCCCGCCTTTTTGTTCTATTCAGGCCCTCCATGGATTGGGTGATGCACTTGCACATTGTACATTGGGGAGGGCCATCTGCTTTACTAGTGTGCTAATCCAAATACTAATTTCTTCCAGAATCACCACAGACATATCAAGAAACAATGTTTAGCCAGCTACTTGAGCATGCTGTGGCCCAGAGGAGTTGACACATAAAATTAACCATCACAGCTACCTTTGGAGGCTGGACTACCACCTATTAAAGGTACTCCAAGGCCGGGTCACAGTGGCTCACGCCTGTAATCCCAGCACTTTGGGAGGCCGAGGCGGGTGGATCACCTGCAGTCGGGAATTCGAGACCAGCCTGATCAACATGGAGAAACCCATCTCTACTAAAAATACAAAATTAGCTGGGCATGGTGGCACATGCCTGTAATCCCAGCCATTCAGGAGGCTGAGGCAGGAGAATTGCTTGAACCTGGGAGGTGGAGGTTGCGGTGAGCTGAGATGGCACCATTGCACTCCAACTTAGGCAACAAGATTTAAACTCCACCTCAAAAAAAAAAAAAAAAAAAAGAAAAAGGGAAAAGAAGAGGTACTCCAAACAGTGGAGGATGAAACTGTGAGGTGAGAGGAGGAATGGTAAATTCAATGATCTAAACTTTGCAACCTAAGCTTCTAAAGTGCAGCAAAGTATTCCGTCCAAGGAAGCTGGGATCCTTATTGTTTGATGATTCACATAAACTTACCTGTAGCTGTGGCCAACCACATTCTGAAGATGAGAAGAAAACAAAGAAGGGATTTTGAAGTTCTAAGATCAATGCAACCACTTATTATCTGTGTGATTTTGAGAAAATCACTGAATAAGTCTGTCTTTTCATCTAAAACAGGCAATTGCATTGACTGTGAAAGAAATATATGTGAAAGTGCTTTGCTAACTTGCTCATATGATTAATAATATTTAAAGATAAAAATAGCAGTGAAATATAGAATCATGCAGATAAGACATCTATGTACTGAATCTATTTTTAAAAATAATGATTTACCATCACAGCCAATTGAGAATCTCAAATGATCCATGTGTTTTGTGTGTGTGCAAATCAGAGATAATCACTAGGCTTCCCAGGTGAGAAATTCTCTGCTGCTGGGAGGAAGCTGGGTGCATAGGTTACTTTAAAAGGGAGAAGGTTACTCTTGTAATAAGCCCTAGGGTGTCCAATATTTGTGGTGGCAGAAACTCTTTTAAAGTCCTTATAGATAAATTGGAATTTGGGATTGTCTAGTTCAACATCCTGGGGCAAGATTTCTAGCTTCATCACTAATTAATTATGTAAGCTTGGCCAAGTTACTTTAATTCTTTGAAAGTAGGTATCCACATCTATAAAACATAAAGGTTTTAGAAAGTAGTTATCTTCATCTATAAAACATAAAGGTTCTAGAAAATATTAATGATTTAATAAATATAAGTGGTTATTATTGATAATGTTGTGTATCTTATTATTAGAATTGCTACTCAGAAAAAAAGACAGGACTTTTCCAAGACCACACAGTGAGGTGTGTACTAGGAATACAATTCAGGGTTTTGCCCTTGCATGTTAGTACTTGTTCACTACAGCCCTTTGCTTTTTATCTAGTAATCTGTATTTATAGATTCATCTGACAGAGGTCATTAAATGACTGAACAAATTCCTCAGTTCCAGTTCAACTTCTACCAGTTTCCACTTGTATATCCACAATCCCAAATCCCGCTCAAACTTGTCAGCTCATCCTAAGTCCCGTCATTTCCATGAAACCTTCCAGTACATTACTCAGAGAAATATTGACAACCCCTACTTAGAAAGAGTGATCTCAAAATAACTCCAAAACCTTTCACAAGACTCGTCACTTCCCCTCTCGGCGTTTTGATTTCCCCATTTGTAGAATGAGAAGGCTTTAAAAGAGTCAATAAACAATTGATCATTGACTGGGGCTGGGCAGTATTGTAGATGACAGAACAACAACAAAAAAATGAACAGATCAGCTTCCTGCTCTCAGAGATTTCATTGTTTACTGTAAGAGACAGGAGGAGAAATGGTTAAATGTCAAGTCTTAAGTACAGTTACAAAAGTATCTGCTCACCAAGCAGTAGACTCTTGATAGAAATTTGAATGAATAAGTAAAAAAAAAATGATGTACCACGTGGGGTTAGAAAAAGTGGTATTAAAATTATGTCTTCTTAACAAGAAGAGAAGGAGGGAAGAAGAGTAAACAGCACGTGCAAAGGCTCAGAGATATCAAGGACAAGAAAAAAATACTTAATGACGACAAAAATTCTATGTGCTGAAGAAAATTTAAGAAGAGCAGTGTAGGTAGAGAAGGAGATAGAGGAAGATGAATTTGAAACTGGTCTCCATCTCCCCCATTAGACTAATGGCAACATGAGCATAAGGATCTCTGTCAACATTTGCTCCTTTTTCTCCAGCAAATAGAAGGCGCATAAAAATATTTGCTGAAAGAGGGAAAGGAAAGATCCATGTGTCATGAGCATCATATATCATGCTAGGGAATTTGAACTTTCTCGTATATCAATTAGGGGTCCTGAAGGATTGTTAAGCACAGATAACATAGGAGATTGGGTCTTTAGAAAAGATGGTATGGGATCTGGCTGGAGGACAAATAAGAAAATGTTAAGACTGGAAATAGGGATATCTGTTAGGAAGCTGTTTCACTTACTTGGGTGAGTAAGGGCAAGGTTCTGCAATCAGTGGGAGTAGATAAATGTAGAAAGGCTTAGGGGAAGAATTGCTATGACTTGGGCCTAGTTCAGTTTGGGGAGTAACAAAGCAAGAAGCGTCAAGAATTACTGAAATTTCTCTCACTGAAAGTTGGCAAAGAGTATTCTGTTTTGGCCTGTTGAGTTAAAGATGCCTATGGATCCTCTCGGAGAATGTGACCCCACAGGCAGCCTGTGTCTAGGTCCCTTCTGGGTCTTTCTTCCAACATTTGTGTTGCCACGCTTACACCCCTTGCCTGGACTCCTGCAGCAGCTTTCCATTGTTCCACCCACATCCTCTTCATTCTTCACACAGTGGCCAGAAACTTTTTTTCTGAAACAGAAATATGATCATTTGACCTCTTTCCTTAAAGCACATCCATGGCTCCTCATGACTCCTGAGATGAAAACTCAACTATTTAACATGGCTTACAATCTCCAAAATGTCTGACCTCTACCCACTCCAGCCTTCTTTACCATGCTCCCCTCACTCTCTCCATGCCAATCCTGCTGGTCTTTACTGCCTCCTTTGCTGTCTGTTCTCAGCTACTGTGAGGTTTCTGCATGTGCTTTTCTCTCCATCCAGAAAACTCTTTTCTCCTTCCTTTAGCACACTGACTCCTACTCCTCTTTAGATCTAAGTCAGATATCCCTTTCTCAAAGAAGCCTTCTCTGATCACCCAAATAATATTAAAAATAATAGAATAGCTAACATTTATTGAGTGCTAACTGTGTCCCAGATACTTTAAAGGACCTTACATGTGTGTATTCATTTCATCATCCAAGTCACTCAGTGAAGAATTGACTAACTCTGTGAGCGAACCAAAATATAAATTCTTATGAACGCTATATACCTCTCTTTCTTAGCACTTTAGCATAATTGCAATTTTATCTTTATCTGAATAGCTATTTGATTTATGCTTGTCTTATCCACTAGATTGAGGCTTCAACTAGCTTCGAATAATTGAGAAGTAATTTCTATCAGCCCAAACCTCTTGTAGATAATATTTCCAAACTCTGGACAAAATATAAAAGGTATGTACCTGAAAACACTGAGAAGTGAACAAAAGCCAACAGAAACTGAGCAGCAGTCTACACTGGGAGAGGGAACGGCACTGGATGAACTACCTACTTTTTAAGACTTTTTCCCAAGGGCAGGCTCCAACAGGCAGAGACTGGATGCTAAAACTCAGAAAAGCAACTTTTCAATCTTGGTGGTTTCAGGAACTAAAGGACAGAGATTGGTGTTATCACAGGTGTAAGAAGGAAGAGAGAAAATGTGGAAAGGGGGGAGCCACAGATAACCTTATGTTCTGCATAAAACCATTGTGTTAACCTCGGGGGTTGACTCTGAAATATGCCCATGCAAGACTAAACATAAGTTAACAGATTGGAAATTGAAACTGCTGCCTAATACTAGAAGGACAGAATTTAGAGTCTGAGCTTAAACAAGTTCATTGCCTATTAAAATTAAAAATCAATACTAACAGAGGTTCCTAACAGAATCAAGATTCACTAATGTGTCATTCATAATATTCTAAATTCAATACCAATTACTAGACATATAAAGAAACAGGAAACTGTGGCCCACACTTGAAAGAAAAGCGGACTGACTCTGAGATGACTCAAATGTTGGAATTAGTAGACAAAAAGTTTTGAGCTACTATTGTAACCATGCTCAGAGATATAAGGAAAAATGATGGTCACTGTCAGACACAGTTGCTCAGGCCTGTAATCTCAGCACTTTGGGATGTCAAGGTGGGAGGGTTTCTTCAGGCCAGGAAGTCAAAACCAAGACCAGCCTGACCAACACAGCAAGACTCTTTTGCTACAATTAAAAAAAAAATAGCCAGATGTGTTGGGATGTACCTGTAGTCTCAACTCCTTGGGAGGCTGAGACAGGAGGATTTCTTGAACCTGGGAGGTCAAGGCTACAGTGAGCCATGATTGTGCCAAATTGGAATCCCAGAAAGAAAGAACTGATAGCTTGGAAGAGAAAAAATCTTGGAAGAAATAAATTTACAGATTAAAAACTCTTGCATTTAGCCTGAGAAAAAAGGGCAGATTTCACTGGAGAACATTATAAATTGTCTCTGACCTCTCATTGGAAATAATAGATGCCAGAAGAGAATGGAACTATGACTTGGATGTGCCAAAAGTAAAATGAGAGAGGAGAGGGAAGAGTGGAAGGGGAGGGGAGGGAACAGGAAGAAAGGAAGGAAGGAAGGAAGAAAAAGAGAGAGAGAAAGAGAAAAAGGAAAGAAAGAAGGAAGGAAAGAAAAGAAAGAAAGAGGAGGAGAGGGAAGAGAAAGAAAAGAAAGAAAGAATAAGGAAAGAAGGAAGGAAAGAGAGAAAGTAAGAAAGAAAGAGAGAGAGAAAGAAAGAGGAAAGAAAGAAGAAAGAGGGAAAGAAAGAATTAAACTTCTAAATTTAGAATTCTGTATCCAGTAAGATCATCCTTTAAGAATTAAGATGAAATAGTGATATTATCAGATGAAATAAAACTAGATAATTCATCACCGGCAGACAATACCATAAGAAATTCTAAAGAAGTTCTCTAGGCTGAAGATAAATCACACCAGATTGAAACATGGTTCTTCTGAAGAAATGAAGAATACCAGAAATGATAAATGTGTAAGTAAATATTTTTAAAGCCATTTTTCTCTTAATTTTCTTAAAAGACATGACTATGTAATTCAACTGTTTTAAGATGAAATTATGAAATTTATAACATTTCTATACATAAAAAATGACAACGATAGCATAAAGACGAGTGTTGGAAGGTAAATGAACTTCCATGGTTACAAGTTTTGTTCATTTAACATTAAGTGGCACACTAATAACTTTAAGGAGATTAAAACATTAAAAATGTGTGTTGAAATTCCCTATACTACCACTTGAATAACAACCACAAGAACAACAATAATAACACAAAAGAGATACAGCTGAAAAGGCAATAGAAAAATTAAAATGGAATTCTAAAAAATATTAAACTCAAAGGAAAACAGGAAAGGAAAAAAAAACAAACAATTAATGGAACAAACAGAAAATTAATTGTAAAATGGTAAGCCTAAGTCTCCGTCAAAATGTAGTAGGCTCCATATACGCAGAGATCATATTCGTTTTTGTTCATGATTTATCTGAAATCTCAAATGAATGAATGAATGTTGAATGAATGAATGAATGAATAAAAGAATGCTTTCTGCATACTAACTCCTAAAGGTCCTAGGTGTCTTCTTAACGACTTCTGGTGGTAAATATGACTAAATTTTGCATTGTTGTTATTCTACTTGCTAGAGAGTTTTCAACATTTTTGGTGTGTAATTTTTTTGTAACTCTCTGAACCGTGTGAAAAGACTTTGGTCAAAAGTTGAATTGGATAATTCTTCATGTTGAAATTATACAAATCCACTTGTCAAGAAAATAAGCTCTGGTGCGGGGCAGTGACTCACACCTGCAATCCCAGCACGTTGGGAGGCCGAGGCAGGTGGATCATGAGGTCAGGAGATTGAGGCCAACATGGTGAAACCCCGTCTCTACTAAAACATAAAAATTAGCTAGGTGTGGTGGCGTGCATCTATAATCCCAGCTACTCGGGAGGCTGAAGCAAGAGAATCTCTTGAACTCAGGAGGCGGAGATGGCAGTGAGCCGAGATCGCACCACTGCACTCCAGCCTGGCAAGAGAGTGATATTCTGTCTCAATCAATCAATCAATCAATAAGTTCTGCTTCTTCACATGCCAGCCAAGGCAAAACCTGAGAGTTGCCTCAGGAGGCCTCACAGGATTTGGTGGGTTACTTTGGCTTTTGCTGTGAGACATGGCTGTTGAAAAACTAGTAAGAAATGCTTTTGATCATGATCAATTTTGAATCTCAGTGGATTTCAACTGTAAGAAAAAATACAAAATCTCTCCAACCACATTCTAAAGTTTGAAGGCTTAAGAAAGAGAGCAGGGGATTCTTTTAAGAATCAAAATTCTCTATTTTTTTTGAAATAATATTTAAATATTAATGTTTGTGGACTGATATAGTAACCCAAGGGACTCTTCTTTTGAAGACAAATTCTAATTGCTAAGTTCCTATTGAAGATATAATTTTTCCATAAAAAGTGGGAGGAGGACTGAAGGACTAATTCATTTAGCAGCTATTTATTGAATATTGACTGTGACAATCTAAGATTTATGTTTTCTCAGGTGAAAAAGGATGCCCAATTGAGGATCTTGTAAGGAAACTCACTTTAATAGAAGCCAGGTATACTAGAAAGTGGAATAGATTGGGAGACTGTCATTTATGAGTAATTTATATGAATGGGTGCTTTCTAAAAGAAATCTTGGAATTCAACAAGAGAAAAGTCAGAAAGTCTCATTTGAACTCCTAGCTCTGCCACTTACCATCAGGATTCCTCAAACAAACCCCAAGGCCTCTCTGGGACCCATTTTCCTCATCTGTAAGATAGAGAAGTAACAGCACATTTTCTACAGACCTAAGATGAAATGAGAAAATAGATGTGAAACATTGTAGTGTTCGATAAGTAAGAGAGTGATCGGAACCAAGAAGAAATATGTAAAGAAAAAACGTACATTTGAAAATTTGTTTGCCTTTCTACTTTTATGACACTTGAAACAATTTTGAATTGCTTGTATGTTTTACTTTGATGTTTTCTACACAGGCTTTGTTAAAGACAGGACTATATTAAATAGCAAACAACTAAGTAATATATCCAAATACATTGGGAATTAAATATACAGTAAACATAGTATTTACAATCAATGGAAAAGGAAGGATTATACAATGAACAGTTTGAGGAGAAATAAAGAAGTTTAATTCTTTTCTTATCCACATAAATTCCATCATAATAAAAATTTTAAATACACAAATAAAATAATAAAAGTACTAAAAGAAAATGTGGATATACTGTATACATTTTAAGTCTTGCTTGGAATGAGGAAGTTCTTTCAAAGCCAGACACAAAACTGCAGCTATGAAAAGAGTGATAAATTTACAGATTTCAAAATTAAGAACTAGCCAAGTGGGGCAACTAATGTCTGTAATCCCAGCATTTTGGGAGGCCGAGGCAGGCAAATCACTTGAGCCCAAGAATTCAAGACAAGCCTGGGCAACATGGCAAAATCCCAACTCTACTAAAAATAAAAAAAAATTAGCTGGGTGTGGTGATATGCACCTGTAGTCACAGCTACCCAGAAGGCTGAGGTGGGAGGATCATCTGAGCCTCAGAGGTCACCCTACTGCACTTCAGCCTGGGTGACCAGAGTGAGACCCTGTCTCTTCTTCTTTTCTTGTTTATAACGGAGTTTAGCTCTTGTTGCCCAAAGTGGAGTGCAATGGTGCAATCTCGGCTCACTGCAACCTCTGCTTCCCAGGTTCAAGCAATTCTCCTGCCTCAGCCTCCTGAGTAGTTGAGATTACAGGCATGTGTCACCATATCTAGCTTATTTTTTTGTATTTTTAGTACAGATGGGGTTTCTCCATGTTTATTAGGTTGGTCTCGAACTCCCAGCCTCAGGTAATCCGCTTGCCTCGGCCTCCCAAAGTGCTGGAATTATAGGCATGAGGCACTGCACCCGGCCAACCCTGTATCAAAAATAAAAATAAAAACTGCTGTGTAGAAAATTACACCATACACATAGTAAATAAATAAATAAAGCAAGAGCATATTGCAACACATAAAAATGAACAGAGGCAATTTGTTTTCAATATTAAAGAGTTATGACAAGTTCGGAAGAAAAATAATGAAATTACATAAATAGCATGAGCAGGCGATTCCCAGAAAAACAATGAAATGGTTTTCAAATTTGTAAAAATAATCAGGCTCATGAATAATTTTTAAAATATAAATAAGAACATTGAAATATGTTTTTTTCATCCATAAGATGGATGAAGATTTAAAAAATGACAATATAGTATAGCCAAGGGTTCAGAGATTCACTTTCATACGCTATGGGTGTGCATACAATTTGGCAAAACTTTGAGTAAGAGTTGAACAAAATCTGCTCAACTTCTAAATGCCCAACTCTTTGGACAGCAAAGATATACATACATGATTATTTTTTATAATTACTTTTGTGTATTAGCAAGAAACTAAAATAACAGTTTTCGATTCATAAACAATTATTAAAATGTAAAACATTTATTTAGTAGTAAAGTATAAAGCCGTAAAGGAAGAATGAAATAGAGTTTTGCTCTAAAATATACCGTTAGTATGTAACAGTAGCTCTAAAGTATACCATTAAGTAACTAGAAAAAAATACGTAGCTCTAAAATATTCCGTTAATTAACTAGAAAAAAATCCTAAATATTACATATGGTATGTGCCTTTTATGTAAAAAAAAAAAATCTTAAAGTGTCACAGTCAATATTCAATAAATAGCTGCTGAATGAATTAGTCCTTCAGTCCACCTCCCACTTTTTGTGGAAAAACTGTATCTTCAGTGGGAACTTATCAATTAGGGCAAAGATGAAATGGGACTCAAACAGGGCCTGTCATGTCATTGATTGAACCACGTGAGTTAATCCACTTGAAGAGCACTTATTGAGCAGTTATCTTTTAATTCTTTTAAATCTACTAAAACAAATATGCCCTTTTTATTTAAAAAAGAGTTTGCTAATTGTGAATGGCATAATGTCAAACTCTAACTTACAAAAAATAGGGCATCTATTACATTTGGCTGCTTTAAGCATAGCCATATTGAGGGGCTCAGATGATGTTATAGAGACGTGTAAAAAAAAGGCATGTTTCTTTTAGTAGATTCAAAAGAATGAAAAGATAACAACACCATAAATGTTCTTCAAGTGGGTTAACTCACTTGCTTCAATCAATGACATGACAGGCCCTGTTTACTTACGATGAAGCTATACTTTTCAAGACTTAAACCTTCCCTTAGAATCCCTCTTCACTGCTTCTAATGCACTGAGAAGAAAGCACACACATATACTTATACATATATACATATATAGAGACACACATGTTTCCTTGTTTTTTTTTTCTTTTTTTAAATTATACTTTAAATTCTGGGGTACATGTGCAGATCATGCAGTATTGTTACCTAGGTATACACATGCCATGGTGGTTTGCTGCATCCATCCCCCTTTAACCTACATTAGGTGTTTCTCCTAATGTTTCCCATCCCCAATCTCCCCACCTGCTCCTATCCTCCCCTAGCCCCCAACCCTCAACAGACCCCAGTGTGTGATGTTCCCTTCTCTGTGTCCATGTGTTCTCATTGTTCAACACCCACTTCTGAGTGAGAACATGCTGTGTTTGGTTTTCTGTTCTTGTGTCAGTTTGCTGAGAATGATGATTTCCAGCTTCATCCATGTCCCTGCAAAGGACATGAACTCATCCTTTTTTATGGCTACATAGTATTCCATGGTGTATATGTGCCACATTTTTTTTTATCCAGTCTATCATTCATGGGCATTTGAGTTGGTTCCAAGTCTTTGCTACTGTAAACAGTGCTGCAGTGAACATATGTGTGCATTGTCTTTACAATAGAATGATTTATAATCCTTTGGGTATATACCCAGTAGTGGGATTGCTGGGTCAAATAGCATTTCTATTTCTAGATCCTTGAGGAATTGCCACACTGTCTTCCACAAAGGTTGAACTAATTTACACTCCCACCAACAGTGTAAAAGCATTCCTATTTCTCCACATCCTCTCCAGCATCTGTTGTCTCCTGATTTTTTTAGTGATCTCCATTCTAACTAAAGTGAGATGGTATCTCAATGTGGTTTTGATGTGCACTTCTCTAATGACCAGTGATGAGCATTTTTTCATATGTTTGTTGGCTGCATACATGTCTTCTTTTGAAAAGGGTCTCTTAATATTCTTCACCCACTTTTCGATGGGGTTGTTTTTTCTTGTAAAACTAATCAGTTGTATCAAAATGGCAGGATCAAATTAACACATAACAATATTAACCTTAAATGTAAATGGGCTAAATGCTCCAATCAAAATACACAGACTGGCAAATTGGATAAAGAGTCAAGACCCATTGGTGTGCTGTATTCAGGAGACCCATGTCACAAGCAAAGACACACATAGGCTCAAAATAAAGAGATGGAGGAAGATTTACCAAGCAAATGGAGAGCAAAAAAAAAGCAGTGTTGCAATCCTAGTCTCTGATAAAATAGACTTTAAACCAACAAAGATCAAAAGAGACAAGAGCATTAAAAAATGGTAAAAGGGTCAATGCAACAAGAAGAACTAAATATCCTAAATATATATGCACCCAATACAGGAGCACCCAGATATATAAAGCAAGTTCTTAATGACCTACAAAGAGACTTAGACTCCCACACAATAATAGTGGGAGACTTTAACACTCCACTGTCAATATTTGAGAGATCAATGAGACAGAAAATCAACAAGGATATCCAGGACTTGAACGCAGATTTGGACCAAGTGGACCTAATAGACATCTACAGAACTCTCCACCCCAAATCCACAGAATATACATTCTTCTCAGTACCACATCACACTTACTCTAAAATTGACCACATAATTGTAAGTAAATCACTCCTCGGCAAATGCGAAAGAACAGAATCATAACAAATAGTCTCTCAGGCCACAGTGCAATGAAATTAGAATTCACGATTAAGAAACTCAGTCAAAACTTATACAACTACATGGAAACTAAACATCCTGCTCCTAAATGACTACTGGATAAATAATGAAATGAAGGCAGATATAAAGATGTCCTTTGAAACCAATAAGAATGAAGACATAATGTACCAGAATCTCTGGGACACATTTAAAGCAGTGTCTAGAGGGAAATTTATAGCACTAAATGCCCACATGATAAGCAAGGAAAGATCTAAAATTGACACCCTATCATCACAATTAAAAGAGTTAGAGGAGCAAGAGCAAATTCAAAAGCTAGCAAAAGACAAGAAATAACTAAGATCAAAGTAGAACAGAAGGAGATAGAGACACAAAAAACCCTTCAAAAAACCCTGTGATAAAGCTATACTTTTCAAGGCTTAAATCTCCCCTTGAAAAAATCAATAAATCCAGGAGCTGGTTTTTTGCAAAGATCAACAAAATAGATAGACTGCTAACCAAACTAGTAAAAAATAAAACAGAGAAGAATCAAATAGATGCAATAAAAAATGATAAAGGGGATATCACCAACAATTCCACAGAAATACAAACTACCATCAGAGATTACTACAAACACCTCTATATACATAAACCAGTAAATCTAGAAGAAATGGACAAATTCCTGGATACTTACATGCTCCCAAGAGTAAACCAGAAAGAAGTCGAAACCCTGAATAGACCAATAACAAGGGCTGAAGTTGAGGCAGCAATTAATAGCCTACCAACCAAAAAAAGTCCAGGTCCAGATGGGTTCACAGCCAAATTCCACCAGACATACAAAGAGGAGCTGGTACCATTCATTCTGACTATTCCAAACAATATAAAAATAGGGAATCCTCTCTAACTCATTTTATGAGATCAACATCATCCTGATACCAAAACCTGGCAGAGACTCAACTAAAAAAGACAATTTCAGGCCAATATCCATGATGAACATTGATGCAAAAATCTTCAATAAAATACTGGCAAACTGATTATAACAGCACATCAAAAAGCTTATCCATCATGATCAAGTAGGCTTCATCCTGGGGATGCAAGGCTGGTTCAATATACACAAGTCTATAAACGTAATCCACCACATAAACAGAACCAAAGACAAAAACCACATAATTATCTCAATAGATGCAGAGGCATTCGACAAAATTCAGCAGTCCTTTATGCTAGAAACTCTCAATAAACTAGATATCAATGGAGTGTATCTCAAAATAATAAAAGCTATTTATGACAAACCCACAGTCAGTACTATACTGAATGGGCAAAAACTGGAAGCATTCCCTTTGAAAACTGACACTAGACGAAGGTGCCCTCTCTCACCATTTCTATTCAACGTAGTATTGGAAGTTCCAGCCAGAGCAATCAGGCAAGAAAAAGAAATAAAGGCTATTCAATTAGGAAAGGAGGAAGTCAAATTGTCTCTATTTGCAGATGACATGATTGTATATTTAGAAGACCCTATCATCTCAGCCCAAAATCTCCTTAAGATGATAAGCAACTTCAGCAAAGTCTCAGGTTACAAAATCAACGTGCAAAAATCACAAGCATTCCTATACACCAATAACAGACAAACAGAGAGCCAAATCATGAGAGAACTCCCATTTACAATTGCTACAAAGAGAATAAAATACCTAGAAATGTAGCTAACAAAGGATGTAAAAGACCTCTTCAAGGAGAACTACAAACCACTGCTCAAGGAATAAGAGAGGACACAAACAGATGGAAAAACATTCCATGCTCATGGTTAGGAAGAATCATTTTTGTGAAAATGGCCATACTGCTCAAATTGACCTTCTTCACAGAACTGGAAAAAAAAAAATCTTAAACTTCATATGGAACCAAAAAAGAGCCTGCATAGCCAAGACAATCCTAAGCAAAAGAAACAAAGCTGGAGGCATCATGCTACTTGACTTCAAACTATATGACAAGGCTACAACAATCAAAACAGCATGGTACTGGTACCAAAACAGAGATATAGACCAATGGAACAGAATAGAGGTCTCAGAAGTATTGCCACACATCTACAACCATCTGATCTTTGACAAATCTGACAAAAACAAGCAATGGGGAAAGGATTCTCTGTTTAATAAATGGTGTTGAGAAAACTGGCTAGCCATGTGCAGAAAGCTGAAACTGGACCCCTTCCTTACACTTTATAAAAAAATTAACTCCAGGTGGATTAAAGATTTAAACATAAGACCTAACACCACAAAAACCCTAGAAGAAAACCTAGGCAAAACCATTCAGGACATAGGCATAGGCAATAACTTCATGACTAAAACATCAAAAGCAATGAAAACAAAAGCCAAAATAGACAAATGGGGTCTAATTAAACTTAAGAGCTTCTGCACAGCAAAAGAAACAATCATTAGAGTGAACTGGCAGTCAACAAAATGGAAAAAAATGTTTGCAAGCTACCCATCTGACAAAGGGCTAATATCCAGAATCTACAAAGAACTAAAACATGTTTTCTTTTAAATAATAAGTAAGCATTAGGAAAAATATCCTGTAATAAACTTTCACAAGCAACAATTAGTAATCCACAGAAGCTGCTAAAAATTAAGAGTTTATTAATTGCAAATGACATAAGGTCAAACCCAAACTAGCTTATGCAAAATATGGCATTTATTAGGTTTGGCCTTAAGCACAGCCATATTGAGGGGCTCAGATGATGTCATAGAGATACTTCTTTTCTCCTCTTCTTTCAAGTCTCTTTTTCCCCCCTGAGGGCTGATTTCATTCTTTCCAAATGTAGTGGATATCTTTCATCTCTTGGACAATAAGACAGCAAGCAAATTTAAGCTTGCATTTTTTCTGTTCCTGGAACCTAGAGGGTGAAGTAAAAACCATCATTCTTCTCCCAAGCAGAAAATCTCAAAGAAGAGCTCTGATTGGCTCAGAAGAGGTTACAGGCACTCCTGTGAAATCAACACTGTGGTCAAGAACACTATATGGGGTTAGAGCCTGGGTTATCCACTGACCGTTGTGCCGGCATTAAAGAAGGTTGAAAGACAACTGTGACTGAAGGGCTAACCAGAATCAGGTGATTCAAATCACAGAATTACTTTCTTACAGTGGTTCCATTTGAGAGAGAATCACTGCACATCTTTCAGCACTGCTGATTAGGGTATGGCCCACTTCTTATGGATGCATGATAAACGCTGACCCACAATTGTTTCTTTTTTTGAAGGTCAAGAGTTAAAGAAACAAATTGGTATGAGTTGAGAGATAAATAGGAGACATTATTTTTTTCTCTCTTTTAATGGTCTTTTTCTTATATCAGCTGAAAATCAAAGACACTGAGGTTTTGATTGGTCAACGTATACAGATGGGTATTTCAACAGGAGTGCTTATTTGACTATGAATTTATTAAGACAGGGTTTCGGGGATTATGTCCAACAGGCTCGCTGTTATATCAGCAACACCTAATACCTAGCTTGAAATATGTCTATTGCTCAATAAATATTTGTTGAGAGAAAGAAGGAAGGAAGGGAGGGTGGGTGGGAAAGAGGGAAAAAAGGGAGGGAGGGAGGAAAGCAGGGGGAAGGGGGAAGGGAGAGGGGAAGGGGCAAGAGAGGTAGGGGGAAGGGAGAAAGGGAGTAGGGGAGGAGGGGGAGGGGGAAGGGGAGGAGAGGTAGGGGAAGGGGGAAAGTGAGTGGGGGAAGGAGGGGGAGAGGGTAGGGGGAGGGGGAGGGAGGGAGGGATGGAGTTGGTTTAACCATATACTGTTAGATCATTAAGGCACCAGGATTCCCAAGAATTTGTGGATATCTGAGGCTGCACTGAGAAGCACTAGTGCTACAGAAAGGTTTACTGTGCCTACAGCCTCTTTCTAAGGGAGCTGACCTTTCTAAGCTTCTGCTCAAGTGGCTATATCCTGTGCCTTATCACCCACTGGCTTTTCCCCATCTCTGCACTCTGGGCTCCCATTCTGACCACTGTGGGCTGGAGCAGGAAGAGAGAGTGCATTTAAACCATAAGCATGCAATCTACTGGATGGCTAGTGGCCAGAAACTTTTAGATGCAAAAAAGAAGTTGGTAACACTTTTACCCTCTCACTTTTCTCCCCAAAATATGGAGGCAAGTTACCAATTGACAACACACAGAAAGGTGATGCCAAATAAGAGCTAGAGAGCTATGTCACCCATGAACAAATTGAAGTTATGGAGCCATAGACACCATAACCATTTTGAATCACTCTTCAGTTTTAGGTGCCAATAAACCCAGCTCAAGTTAATGCCAGCTAAGAAAAAAGGAAACGTAGGTTGGGTGCAGTGGCTCATGCCCACAATCCCAGCGTTTTGGCAGGCCGAGGTGGGTGGATCACTGGAGGTCAGGAGTTTGAGACCAGCTTGGCCAACATGATGAAACCCCATCTCTACTAATAATACAAAAATTAGCCAGGCATGGTAGTGGACGCCTGTAATCCCAGCTACTTGAGAGGCTGAGGCAGGAGAATTGTTTGAACCTGGGAGGTGGAGATTGCAGTGAGCTGAGATGGCGCCATTGCACTCCATCCTGGGCCACAAGAGCAAAACTCCATCTCCATAAATAAATAAATAAATAAGGAAATGTAATTGCTACAAGTTGAAAAAATCAATGATTTCATCTGAACCGATCCTTTCTCTTTCTTCTGGTTTTATTCTCCTATATGTTTACTTTATCCCAAGATATCACATGAGGGTAAGAAGGAAAGTGAACATCACTCTACCAACAAATAGAAGTCTTGCATCTCGTTAACTCTAACCAAGTCTATGGGCCCATCCCTGAAGAATTTGTGAGCTCTAAATAGTTTAAGGCTCTGATTCACATGCCCCATCCTTAGAGTAATAAATTGTGTTGTTATATCTTCTACAAGCACATGAACTCAAAACAAGGGCAGGTGTTCCCTAGAGGAGAACTTGGAGAAGGGTAAAGGGGCATTTGGCAGCAACAGCATCACGTATTCACTACACATCCCTGTAGGCCCCAGTTTCTTTGTAGATTGGTTATAATAATAATCCTTCTCTGCCTCTTGCTTAAGACTGCTGTGAGAATCAAATAGTGCCATGGATGTAAAAATGCTTCTAAACTATAAAATGCATACAACATAAGGTATTATTGCTGAAAGGGCTCGCTATCTCCCCTTCTCAAGAGCACAAGCTCATAATCAAGCTGAATGGCTAGTTTTCACCCTACTGACTGTAACAAGTTTCCTGTGTTCAGTTCCTCTTGCAAAACTCAAGAGTACATCCCTAATTTTATTTTGGGCAGCACATGTAGTTCACAAAATGCAAATATTTCTCATTTTAATTACCTTCACTGAAGCTTTATGGAGTCATTAATTTTAGTGATCCTAAGGCTTTCCCATTATCCACCTCTTCTTTTACTTCTTAAACTTAGAAGGCATGGACGACTTGCATTTTTACTGGAACATAGAATGGAAGAGAATGATTGTAGCTCAAAAGAGGAAGGGGCCAAGAAAGCTGACAATTTCTGCATGCTGAAGGCTTCCTTGATTTTGAAATACATATGTTTCAACATCCAGAGAACACTGCATTCCTTGCATGTCTTCTGTGGGACAGTGCACAGTTTGGAGTAAGATTTGTTAGGTTGGATTGGTGTTTAGATAAGCAACCCTTCAGGAGGGATGGCCAGTGGTGAGAGAGGTGGCAGATTTGGAGCCCAGAAAAATCTCTCATGTGGCAACAATCATAATGAACAATAGGGCCTGCTTCTTGGGTTTCTTTGATGTAAAACTGAGCCTGAGTATTCCTGAAATAAGCTGAAAACTAAGGCACATATGGAAAGGTTCTGATGAGAATTTTGAGTTACGTATTGGAAAAATATAGGTAAATTGACCTTTTATAAGTGTATTGGATATCAATCCCATCCTTAGTTCTAAGCAAATTAGATGTATACTTACGTCAACTTTTTATATACAACTTGTGTCAACATAAGGGTTATACTATGTTTTTAGATAATCTTTGGAGAAAGAGGGCTTGGAAATCTATCAATTTCCTGATAATCTGCAGGCCGCTGTGGCATAGAGTGCTTTTTTGGGAATAACAAAATGACACCTGCTCCAAATGGATAAGTACAAGAAGCTGTGCTCTCTTCCAGGCTAAGGCGGTTCTGTACCAAGGCTCATGCCTGGCCCTGGATTGGATCCTGGGTACAGGCACAGATGATACACTCACAAAGTGAAAACTTGACAACCTGTGCATCCTAGTTTGTTTGAATTTGGGGATACAAAAGAACAATAGAAACATACCCGTTGTTTTAGGCAGTGTTTTAGGGGGCAACTCCTTAGGGCAGAAGTTCTTAAGGATGAGCCTGAATGAGAATTAACTAAAAAGACATTTTAAAACTTGGGTGCATGATCTTCAACCCAAGGAATTTCTACTTAGGAAGTCTGGGGTAAGGGCTAGACATGTGCATCTTGAAAATGCTCCCTGTGATATGCTGATGCCCAGTCCCGACCGCATTAGTTATTTCCCTGGCCAGCTTACTGAGATCATTTGATATCTCTCTTTCCCTCCTTTCTTGAGTTTATTGGGTTCCTCAATATGCAGTCAGAAATAGCTTTCCGAGACACCCCTTCTTTCTCCTTAGGAACCCACTCTTCAGTAATCCCTCCCTCCTCTGAATTCTTTTAGCACTTTATCTTGCTCATGCAACACTTAACACCATATTCTGTGTAGTAGTTATTTATGAACATGTCTTATCTTCCAACACATAAGCCCCCAAAAGGCTGAGACTCTGCAACATCCAGAGGTCAGCCACTGGGGCCCTTGGATTGCTTTCTGCCTGCGTGTGCAGGCATATTTTACTTGGCTTTGCAGCATGTTTGAAACTTTTCTGATACTTGCCAGCATTTAAAAATCAGGAGATATTCCCCCTACTCTCCAATTCTCCCCTAAATATAATGACCATTGTGCGATGATGTTTCAGTTAAAATATCTGAAAACCTGTCAACATGGGCCCCACATTCCTGAGATTGCTACTATTGAGTGGAGCTGAGCAGCAGTTTCCCCTTTCATCCTGGGGTGGTGTTCTTCAGTTCACAGTAGCCTCCACCACTCTCTGTTGTCTTACTGGGCTGCTGTGGTATTAACATTTTCCTCCTGGCACTTGTTGGACATTTGAATTTATAACCCCATTAACTACTTTTGATTTCTACACAGTATCTGACTTTTTCTAGGGGCTTCATAAGTATTTTTCAGATGGCAAAACCAAAGTTTAAGTACTCCAGGGGATGGGTACTTAAGTTCACGGCTTTCTCTAAACTGCCAGATATGAGTTCACACAAACAAAAAAAGTCTATTAGATTTTGTATTGTGGCTTTCCCCAGTTAAGAATTATGAGCTTGTTCTTCATTTTCAAGAGCTTTATCTAAATCTCTTTACTCCCCAGCTGCCAAGTAGCTAAGCCATCCTCCTCAAGCTGGAGGAAATGATACTAAACTTGGGAATTTCAGTGAGCAGGTTGTCCTTAACCAGTCTCTGAATTTTTGTGTTGTAGCTTGTTATTCATCAAGGCTTTCAAAGTTGGCTTCATGTAACTCCCCACTGGAAAGTCCCTTGGGGAAAAAGTTTTTGTCTGGAAATACTCCTTCTTCTGACTGCCAGGATAATCATCACTTTTTTAGCAGGAGATATAAATAGAAGAATGCTTTCAGCACTGATTTCTGATATTTCAACTCATCTCCTCAGTTGTCTAATTAAAATCCCTCAATGTCCTCCATCCCCATATCCTCAAGTGTAGAATGTAAACCAGTCACAAAAATTTTAGGAGACATGTGAGATAGTTTTAAATTTCATTTGTCTTTATATTTTGTGGTTATTTGCTATTAGTGATAAATATTATGTTTTTTTCCTCTGTATAGTACAGCCATAATATTTCCCTTAGAAATATTTTAAGTATAACATTAAATTTATTGTAAGAAAAATAAGGAAACAGTAGACTTGTTAGAACCAAGATAGGGCAGAAGTGGTGAAGTTGCTCCAAGTGTGACACTTGTTTGGAAAACACTGAACTTTAAGGTAAAGTCTCAGGCCCTCCCTTCACAGGGCACCACCCTCTCTTTGACCTCAGCTCTCCCTTTCCAGTGTACATCCTAATGTAACAGGAACTTTTTATAGTTCCTCAAATATACTGGGTGATTTCCCAGCTTTTCACAATGGTTTCACAAATGCTAGGTCTTCCTCCTGCAGAGCATTTGCTGTGCCTTCCTCTGAGTATCCCCGCTCCCACTGCCCACCTCAGCCCTTTCTTCCCCCACCTGGCTTATGTGACTGGCTCCCTCTCATCCTTCCGTTGCAGCTGCAATGCTGCCTCTTTAGAGAGGATCTCCTGGACCACCCTATAGAAGATGGATCTTGTCTCCTGTTTCCTATTACAGCATCCTGCCTCCTTCTTCCACAAGATTGTGTTCTTACCACAATCTTTTAAAACGTATTTATTCTCACTATGCAGCCATAAAAAGGAACAAGATCATGTCATTTGCAGGGGCATGGATGGAGCTGGAAGCCATTATCCTCAGAAAACTAATGCAGGAACAGAAAACCAAACACCCCATGTTCTCACTTACATGGGAGTTGAACAATGAGAACACATAGACACAGGGAGGGAAACTACAAACTGGAGCCAATCTGGGTGGGGTGTAGGGGGAGGGAAAGAATCAGGAAAAATAGCTAATGCATGATGGGCTTAATATTATACTTAGGAGATGGGTTGATAGGTGCAGCAAACCACCATGACACATGTTTGCCTGTGTAACAAACATGCACATCCTGCACATGTACCTCAAAACTGAAAATAAAATTTTTAAAAAATGTATTTATTCTCTTTATTATTTTATGTATCTCTCACTGCATTGTGAGCTCCTTGAGAACAGAGCCCTTGTGTCCTGTTCATTGCTATATTTCCAATGGCCAGCAGAGTGCTGGGAAACGTGGGTGCTCAGTAGATATCTGATGAATGAGTGAATGTTCTTCCTGGCCTTGTGCCTTGGTAAGTTCCCTCTCATCCTTCAAGGCCCATCCAGTGTGCGAGCTGCTCCTCTGAGAAGACTTCCTGCCCCTTCCTCAACCAACATAGGTAGCCACTCTCCTTTGGGTCCACAAATCATCATCTACACACCACCATTATAGTATCAAATGCAATGATAAAGGTCTCTTTGCTGCACAAGACCATGAACTTCTTGAATACCCAGCCCTTCCCACTCTGCCCATATACACAGCATCTAGTGTTCATCCTCTTTTTTTTAGTAACTTTTAGGGGTACATGTGCAGGTTGGTTCCACGGATAAATTGCATGTTGCAGGAGTTTGGTTGTATGATATTATTTTATCACCCAGGTAATAAGCATAGTATCCAATAGGTAGTTTTTCAGTGCTCATCGTCCTCCCACCCTCCACCCTCAAGGCGTCCCCGGTGTCTAGTGTTCCCTTCTTTGTGTCTGTGTGTACTCAATGTTTAGCTCCCACTTATAAGTGAGAACTTGTGGTGTTTGGTTTTCTGTTCCCGTGTTATTTTGCAGAGGATAAAGACCTCCAGCTCCATCCATGTTGCTGCAAAGGACACGATCTCCTTTTTATGGTTGCATAGTATTCCATGGTGTATATGCACCACATTTTCTTTTAACTTTTATTTTAGGTATAGGTGTGCATGTGCAGTTTGTTTTATAGGTAAACTCATGTCATGGAGCTTTGGTGTACAGATTATTTTGTCACACCCATGTAGTAAGCATAGTACCTGATAGGCATTTTTTCTGGTCTTCTCCTTCCTTCCACCCTCTACCCTCAAGTAGGCCCCAGTGTCTGTTGTTCCACTCTTTATGTCCATGTGTTCTTGTTATTTAGCTCCCACTTACAAGTGAGAACACGTGGTATCTGGGTTTCTGTTCCTGCATTAGGATAATGGTCTCTAGTTCCATCCATGTTGCTGCAAAGAACATGATTTCATTCTTTTTGTTATGGCTGCCTAGTAGTCCGTGATGTATCTGCACCACATTTTCTTTATCTAGTCTACCATTGAAGGGCATTTAGGTTGTTCCTATCTTTACTATTGTGAATAGCCCTACCGTATCTAGCTTTATTAAAGATACTTTCCATAAACAATCATGGCATTTCAGGCAGGACATGGGCAGACAATAGTTAACAGTTTACAACAACTTTCAAACTCCCTTCTTTGAGGGACTACCATAAATCAGAAAGCCACTATAAAACCCAAGGCAGTCTTCATCTGATGCTGTGAACAGGGAAAGTTTAGAGTGAGGGTTGACATTTCACATTTAGCATGTTGTTTAACAACTTTTCGCAAGCTGACCCTGACTTTCAGGGAGTGAAATGAAAACTGCAGAATGTATCTGAAGATCCACAATCTAGAAATGGAACCACTGCTCTTTTGCCAGGTGCCATCTCAGTGGGATCACTGGAAAGTCAACATTGCCTGACACACTGGTAACCAATGACTGGGGGTCAGGTCCCAACAGATGTCTGGGCTTAAGGGATTTAAGTCTATGCTGAAAGACGGAAAGGGAGAAAAGGACACAAAAATGAATTTGTTTCTCCATACCACAAGGCTTTTGTGTGCCAAAGTGGCCATGTGTGTCAAAGGCAGGGAATCTTTACTCCTGGGAGCCAAGAGGAAGTCTCTCAAAACTAGAAGGAAAAGGTGTTTTCCCCATATCAATCCAGCTTTGGCGACATTCTATTAGTCACATATGCTCCTTCCCCCAAAACAACAGTGAAGTCTTCTGTGTGCTGACAACATAGCTTAAAAAAAAAGTAAAACAAAATTCTGCACTTTTGTAAAACTTGATAAAAATAGTATTTTAAACTGTACAGTCACCAGAAGTGCACAGTTATCAAAAATGCACACACTTTACTTGGCATCTCCAGCACCTTCGACTTTCTGTGCGTGGTCTGTTTTGGCATCTCCATTTTCTGCAGGGTTATTCCCTTCCTTGCCAGCATTAGATTAGCTTTTCCCTTTTTCCCTTTGGGTGCCTTCTCTCCCTTCTTTGCAGGGGTCTTTTTAGGCTTGGGCTCTGGCTATGGAGGAGCAGGTTTAGCAGACAACCTCAAAGATCTTCTCTGTGGTTCATCTTTTACCTTGGCTTTATCTCCTTTAGCATCCCCTTCAGCCTTTCTCTTGGGCATGGTGGTGGCGGGACGTAGGCGCTAGGCATGGGATGCAGTGGTGCGTGGGCTTTGGTCGGTCCGGGGGTCATTTTGCTCTTCTTCGCACTGTTCACATGAATGTCTTTATGGTGGAATAATTTATGTTCCTTTGGGTATATATACAATAATAGGATTGCTGGGTCGAATGGTAATTCTATTTTTATTTAATAGTTCTTTGAATAATGGCCACACTGCTTTCCATAATGACTGAACTAATTTACACTCTCATCAGCAGTGTGTAAGCATTCCCTTCTCTCTGCAGTCTCACCAACATATATTTTTTTTCTGTTTTTAATGATAGCCATTCTGTTTGGTGTTAGACAGTATATCTCATTGCAGTTTTGATTTGCATTTGTCAAATGATTAGTGATGTAGAGCATTTTCCATATGCTTGTTGGTCATGTATATGTCTTCTTTGAAAAAATGTCTGTTAATGTCCTTCACCCTTATTAATGGGGTTGTTTATTTTTTGCTTATTGAGTGTTTTATAGATACTGGATATTAGAACTTTGCAGATGCATAGCTTGTAAATATTTTCTGACATTCTGTGGGCTGTTAAGTCTTTGATAGTTTCTTTGCTGTGCAGAAGTTCTTAGTTTAATTAGGTTCCATTTGTCAATTTTTGTTTTTGTTGCAATTGCTTTTGGCATCTTTATCATAAAATCTTTGCCAGGGCCTATGTCTAGAATGGTATTTCCTATGATTTCTTCAAGAGTTTTTATAGTTTTAGGTTTTACATGTAAATATTTCATTTGTCTTGAGTTTAATTTTTATATGGTGTAAGGAAGGTGTCTAGTTTCAGTCTTCTGCACATGTCTAGCCAATTGTCCCAGCACCATTTATTGAGTAGGGAGTCCTTTCCCCATTGCTTGCTTTTGTCAGCTTTGTCAAAGATCAGATGACTGTAGGTGTGTGTATTTATTTCTGGGCTCTTTATTTTGTTCTATTTCTCTATATGTCTGTATTCATACCAGTTCCATGTTGTTTTGGTTACTGGAGCCTTATAGTATGGTTTGAAGTCAGGTAATGTGATGCCTCCAACTTTGTTCTTTTGCCTAAGGATTACTTGGCTATTTGGTCTCTTCTTTTTTTCCATATGAATTTTAGAATATTTTTTTTCTAGTTGTGTGAAGAATGTTGTTGATAATTTGATAGGAACAGCATTTAATCTGTACATTGCTCTGGTAGTATGGACATTTTGGCAATATTGATTCTTCCTATCCATGAGCATGGAATGCTTTTCCATTTGTTTATGTCATCTCTGATTTCTTTTAGCAGTGTTTTGTAATTCTTGTTGGAGATGTCTTTCCACCACCCTGGTTAGCTGTATTCCTAGGTATTTTATCTTTTTGTGACTATTGTGAATTCAATTGCATTCTTGATTTGGCACTCAGCTTGGGAATTATTGGTGTATGAAAATGTGACTAATTTTTGTACTTTTTTTATCTTGAAATTTTGCTGAAGTTAGTTATCAGATCTAGGAGCTTTTGGGCAGAGACTATGGGGTTTTCTAAGGATAAAGTCATATTGTTTGCAAACAGAGATCATTGGACTTTCTCTCTTCCGATTTGGAAGCCTTTTATTTCCTTCTCTTGCTTGATTATGCTGGCTGAGACTTCTAGTACTATATTGAATAGGAGTGATGAGAGAGGACATCCTTGTCTTGTTCTGGTTCTCAAGGGAAATGCTCCCAGCTTTTGACCATTCAGTGTGATGTTGGCTGTGGGTTTGCAATAGATGGCTCTTATTATTTTGAGGTATGTTCCTTCAATGCTTAGTTTGCTGAAGATTTTTAGCATGAAGCTATGCCGAATCTTATCAAAAGCCTTTTTGGCATCTATTGAGATTATCTACGGTTTTTGTTTTTAGTTCTGTTTATGTGATGAATCACATTTATTAATTTGTGTATGTTGAACCAACCTTGCATCCCAGGGATAAAGCCTGCTTGATCATGGTGAATTAGCTTTTATATGTGCAGCTGAATTTGGTTTGCTAGTATTTTGTTGAGGGTATTTGCATAGATATTCATCAAGGATATTGACTTGAAGTTTCTTTTTTTGTTGTTGTTGAGTCTTTGCCAGGTTTTGGTATCAGGATGATGCTGGCATTGTAGAATGAGTTAGAGTGAAGTCCCTGTCATCAATTTTTTGTAACAGTTTCAATAGGAATAGTACTGGCTCTTCTTTATATGTCTGGCAGAATTTGGCCATGAATCAATCTGGTCCTGGGTTTTTACTTGTTGGTAGGATTTTTATTACTTATTCAATTTAGGAACTCATAATTTCTCTGTTCAGAGTTTGATTTTTTTCCTGGTTCAGTTTTAGGGGGTTGTATAATTCTAATATCCTCTATTTCTAGCATGATCCTACTGATGTTAAGGAAAGCCATCTACTTCTAATGACTTTATTTGTATCTGGAGCTGACTGGAGTTGGAAGTGAGGAAGAATAGCGAAGACGATGTGAAAACAGCTGTTAGCATTTGTGGGATGTCCGAGCTATGTATTCATGGCTTGTAGATGTGCCCATAAAACTATCTTAGTATTTTATTTCTCTGTGCTTACATCTGCAGAAAAAAAACAAACTTCACCATCTAGTGGTAGAAACCTTGAACTGCAGAAATACATTCACCATTCCCTTATTCTTTATCCCACTTAATAGCTATTTATTGACCGATCACCCACTTAGTATGTGCCAATAATTGACCCAGACAAACCTCTGTTCTTCTTTAGTTCCTCATGTATTGATCACTTTCTATGGGTTGATCATGTTGTTTGGAGCTTTGACACTTGCAGTTTAGTGTTGACAGTTTTGGGTAAACAGACCCATGGGAGGTCAGGTTTTTTTGGTGCAAAGGGCAAACGCTGGCGTCTCTGGGCCTCATACAACTTGCTGTTTTGGTCTGATTACTAACCATTAACAATGTAAGCAAACTATGGAGATTTAGAACTTAGAGGTTTTCACACATGCATGCATACACACCCCACAAGGACTTGAGGATTCTCTGGGACAGTCACGAGATCTGGCTGCTGCTGCTGGTATTCTTACATTTCGGCAATTGGCTGGAGCTGAAGAACAGCTGCCTCTTGACACGGCTACTCTCAGACCCACATTGGCTGTTCCGTCCACTCACTTATTTCAGTTTGATGTCTTTTTCGAGATATCCAGACATTTGCTGGATTTTGATTCTCCATGTTTATTCCCAAGGAAACGTATCGCCAAATCTCTCCAATCTTTCTTCCAATGAAGCCCAGTTTCCAGAAGAAGTAATTATAACTGCACAATTATCAAAGGGATAATATACTTCAACCCTGAGATAGATTAAGGGCCATTTATTTGTCTGGGTTTCTGTTACTGTGAAAAATAATCTTTTTGCTCAATGTCCTACACTTGGTTACTTCAGCCCTTTCTCCTTGCTTGGTAAAACAGAAGGCTCTTTTAGAGATTTTGACTGTTTCTCCTTATTATTTACCCAGCAGATATTTAATGAGCACTTCCTGAGTGCCCGGACCTCTGCTTCATGCAGGACATGTATCTGAGAAGGGGACGGACGTGGCCCTAACGGTGCTAGCGATGTGGCTGTTATGAAAGATGGTGATGTCATGAGAACATGCAGAAGGAACACTGTACCTAACATGGAGATGAGAATAGGATCAAGGGGATGTTCCTGGAGAAATTTAATGTTGAAGCTTAGACCTTGAGATCAGTAGTAATTTGCCAAGGAGGGAGAATCCTGCACAAACGCCCAGACCAGATTCAAGAGAGTTGTGGGGCATGGAAAGGAACTGAATAGTGTCCTTGAGTTCTGCTGAGGAGCACAGACTTTATCTGGAGAGTCAAGGGAGCAAAGAGAGCTTATGAGCAAGGGAGTGAATAGTTAGGTCTGTGTTTTTAGAACAACACTCCATCTCTTAAAATTTATTTTAAGGCTGGGTGTGGTGGCTCACACCTGTAATCCCAGCACTTTGGGAGGCTGAGGCGGTAAGATCATGAGGTCAAGAGATCGAGACCATCCTGGCCAACATGGTGAAACCCCATCTCTACTAAAAATACAAAAAAATTAGCTGGGTGTGGTGGCACGTGCCTGTAGTCCCAGCTACTCAGGAGGTTGAGGCAGGAGAATTGCTTGAACCTGGGAGGCAGAGGTTGCCAGTGAGCCGAGGTTGCCCCACTGCACTCCAGCCTGGCGCCTGGTAATGGAATGAGACTCTGTCTCCAAAAAAAAAAAAAAAAAAAAAGTAACATTTTAAGAGACTTGGCTGAGAGCTAGGGCTCTGGTTCCTTTAGACACTTTCTAGTTCAGTTTTATAAGGGACAAGTTTGTTGTGAAGGACTCTAGGAGAGGCACCTTCAACATCCTCATGGTACCACTCGGCTGGCTGTTGCCCCGCCCCAGGGCCTCTCTTGTTTTGCCCTTTAGATTCTTGTTATTTTTGCTCTACTTTCCTTGTAAATGTCTCTGTTTTCTCTGTAGTTCCCTCATCGCTTTCCACGTAATTCAGGCGTCTTCCTGGAGTTGCTGAGGGTTTCTGGTTGCCTGGAGAACCACAGCAACAATGTCATGAACTCCCGCACCCATCCCAGGGAGCCGTTCGATCAAAAAGTCAGCTTCAAAGCCTAGTTGGAAGTAGTCAATGCAAAGCCAAAAGTCAACAAACATTTCTCCAGAGTCTTGGCACCAGAAGGTCTTTCTCTTGTTCCTTTTGCTCAATTCTCAGCTGGTTAGCAGCTTGAACTTCTGCCTACCCATCCCCTTTCATGGCAGGTCCCAGATGTGCCATAAGATTATTGAAGAGACTAGGAATAGAGACTTAATACTGAGAAGACACTTAAGCAATTGATCCTGTCCCCTATTTTATCAAGAATCCCTTCCTGCTTCCTGACTTCCCGACTTTTGAAATGAGTTAGTATAGGTGCCTGACACTCCTGGTTCTGGTTTGAGCACCTAAAGTCACTGGCTATGTGAACTTGGAAAACTTATTTCACTTCTTTGGGTCCTGGTTTCCCTTTCTGCAGAGTGAGGATAATAATCCCTGCTCTGCCTACTTCACAGGGTTATTTTGAGGAAGAGAAAATGACTCTACAGTTGCATTCGATCATTTACGAAAACATATATTGATTACTCAGCCATGTGCCAGCTACTGGGGGATGAAAGCTCTTGTTAAACTGTAACATGTTATACAAATATCACATTCTCAGATGTAGAAAACTCATCACCAACTGGGTCAGACTGGGTGTGTTTGTCCTGCTTCCCTCACCTGTCCTGCCTCCAGTTAGGTTCCTGGGTATTGCTCATGCATAACGTTCAAGGCAAAGCTTTAGCAAGAGCCATAATACATAAAAGAATTGACTAGCATTAGAAAGAGCTATGGTGACAAGGCCTCTGTGTATTTGAAAGCTTCCTTAAGTCCTGCTGCAGAATGCCGTATGTGATAAGACGGTCCATCACAGTTTTCCTGTTATTCCCGTATTGACAAGTAGCACCTGAAACAATGAACAAAGAGGAGCTAGTGCCACGTTCTAAAGATTGCCAGCAATAGCTGGAGCCAGAACACTGCTCCCCCAACAAATCCCCAGGGCTTCTTAAAAGTCAAAACTGACCCTGCTACCATGAGCCTTTCCGCTTTCTCCTCCCTCCTTCTTTCTAGGCTATGTAAGCAGAAGTCTAGGAAAGGAGAAAAGACAGGGAGGAGTCACTACAGGAGTGAGACTGGAGGGAGGAAAGTGTTCATGGAAGTATCTATAGGGTTTAGAGTTCCAATGGGAAACAGATGGGATCCTCAAATCAGAACAATTCAGAGAAGGTTTTCTTATAAGGAGGGGCCACAGAGGCTGATGCTGTCACCCAGGGGTAGTGGCAGCAGAGCTGTTTCTACTTCTAGGCCCAAAGGGATGAAAGGAGGGAATTGCATTAAGAATCAGAAGGAGAGAGCCATCTCCAGATCTTTTAGAAATTTTTTCCATTGGTTAGGCAAGAAATAATGGTGGCCCTAATATAGAAGTGTCAGGAGAGTCAGAGAAAAAAGTGAAAATATGAGAGCTATTTTGAAAACAGACTTACCAAGACTTGCTGATGGAATGAATTAAGAAGAAAGAGAGAGAGGAGAAAAGGGTAACTTGTAGGTTTCAGGCTTGGGCAGCTGGGTTTTGCTTGGGAACATGATAGGTGGGTGAGGTTGGGCCGGAGGATCCACATCTAGTTTTGGACCTGCCAGGTTGAGATGAAAATATCTAGGTGGAGGTGTCTAGCATTCCGTTGGGTATGACATCTGAGGCTCAGAAGAGAGACTTCAGCTGGGGATGCAGAGCTGTATGTGAACAATAATAATTACATGTATTAAAGGCTGTCATGTAAGATGTCCAAGATGCTGAAAATCTGATGCTTAGTGAGTGAAGAAACCAGCTCTTGGCATTTTGAAAACTCTTTCGCCAGCTAGAATGGTGATCATTAAAAAATCAGGAGACAACAGATGCTGGAGAGGATATAGAGAAACAGGAACACTTTTACACTGTTGGTGGGAGTGTAAATTAGTTCAACCATTGTGGAAGAAAGTGTGGCGATTCCTCAAGGATCTAGAAGTAGAAATACCATTTGACCCAGCAATCCCATTACTGGCTATATACCCAAAGGATTATAAATCATTCTACTATAAAAACACAGGCACACATATGTTTATTGTGGCACTGTTCACAATAGCAAAGACTTGGAACCAACCCAAATGCCCATCAATGATAGACTGGATAAAGAAAATGTAGCACATACACACCATGGAATACTATGCAGCCATAAAAAGGAATTAACTCATGTCCTTACACACTGGGGTCTGGGGGTTGGGGTCTAGGGGAGGAATAGCAGGGGGCGGGGGGATTGGGGAGGGCTAACATTAGGAGAAATACTTAATGTAGATGATGGGGTGATGGATGCAGCAAACCACCACAGCACATGTATACCTATGTAACAAACCTGCACGGTCTGCACATGTACCCCAGAACTTAAGGTATAAAAAAAATTTTAAAAAAAGAAAGAAAAATTGTCTTTGCTACCTTGGAATTATGGCCACTCCTAAAAGAGATAATACCATTATGCTCTCTTATGCAAATTACTATCCACAAAATAGCTGTTTTGCAGTAGAGGGAATTGAGGTTCAGAGATGTGAAGTATAGTAGCTAGGATTATTATCTTTGCAAGTAACCAAAAGTGCTGTTTAAACCAGGTTAAATGAGCAAAGCAATTCATTGGCTTAAATCCAGGGGTGGCTTGTGGTTTGGGGCACAGTTCGATCTACAAGTTCACAAAATGTCATTGAGACACAGTGTGTCTACTTTTATATTTGCTCTGCTTTTCTACATTCATGTATTGACTTTACTTCAAGGCTGGCTGTTTCATGACAGCAAGATGGTTACAGAAACTCCAAGCCTCACATGCTCATGACCTCGAATCTATCAGACAGATAGCCTTTCTCCCTCAGAAGTCCTATTACAGGTCTCAAGTCATTTCATTGACTCTAACTGGGTCCTGTTCTCAGCCCTGGCCCATCACTGTGGCCAGAGGGATGGGATCTGCCAACTGGGGAAAGGGTCAGTCCCACCTAAACATTATGATTTCATAATAAAGGAGGGGTGTATCCACAAGCAAAACACAGGGCTTCGCTCAGGTGAAGGAAAAATAAAATCCAGTGATCCAGGAGGAAAAGGATCTGTTTGAAGTCACGCAGTTTGTTAGTAACAGGCCAAAGCTAGGTCTCAGGAGTTCACCCCGCTTACTTTCTTCCACTTCCACACTCTATTGCCACTTGTTTGCTTTGTTTCCACCAGTGTTCCCAGAGACTTTAGGTGGTCAGAGGCCAGGAATGGATTAACAGCAAGAAGAGTAGTGATCAAAACATCCAAGAGATCCCAAGTCATTCAGGATCTTTCTCTGGCCCAGGGTCACCAGTTGGCCCAAGTTGAACTAGGGAATGACAGGGGAAAGGCACTGCCCAAGCTGGTGGGCAGGAGGACTGGTGGGCAGGAGGACAGGAGAGCTGGAGAAGCTGCTGGAGACCCTGCCCTAGCCCACACTCTCCTGGCCTGGCAGAAGTCAGACCTCAACAGCCAGGAGACTTAGAAGACCTGCAAAGGGAACCCACCCACAGAGGTTTCTAAAAGCATCCAGTTCATTATTCACTGCCAAGTTGTTCCATGTGACTTTGTCATTTTTTTCTGCCTTCTCTGTCACAAAGTTTTTTTGGTTTTGGTTATTTTTAGCCCAGTGCTGGCCCTTGGGGACTATCAAATCCAACTTTCTTGTTTCACAAAAGAGAGAAATGAGACTCCGTGTTTGAAAGTGAGTTGATTAACTTCACACACTTCCTGTCAGAGTCATCCTCCCACCCATGTCTCCCGACTTCCAGCCCAGGGATCCCACTGTACCTGGTTGCCTCCACCTACCTCTTAATAATCTCAGTTAGGTGCCTGACTGGCCTCCGCCTTGTTAAAGATCAAATGGTCTCCCAGGACTCCCACGTGCAAATAATTTTTACCTTAGAAATAGAGTGGGTTCCCAAAGAAGATTTGCAGGTCAGTCTTTGGAAACTCAGAAACACAATTTCCCTAGGAAGATGGGTTTATATGTTTATAGGTTCTAGTCTCACTTGCAAATCCCATAGAACCTGAGATAATACAACGTGAAAATCAGTAGCACATGACTGTTAATTCTTGTGTCTCCTCTTAAGGATTGGGGACTGAACCACACTTTGGCACTTCTCTATAGAAAGGCTTTAGGGACCTCCATGGGATATTTATTCTTTGGGAATTAGCTTGCAATCAGTCTGAGACCCACTTATTTTCTTTGTTCTTTGAAGGATGGCTTCACTTTTCTTTAGGGCTGGCTTCAAGATCTCATGATTTGTGTTACACAGCGACCCACACTCAGAAGGCCCTGCATGTGGTTTAATGCTCTGCTGTAGCCATCTTGAAATCCTGAATAATTTTTTCTTTCAACGTGCATTCTATAGGTAAAGTCCAATGAGGCAATGGAGCATGCATGGGACCAGAGGAAACACGTGTAATCTATGTGTCCGCTGCCATTTCTTGCCTCCCCACTCACATATAACATTTAGGATGCCCTGGACACAGAAGTCAACTGTCCCCAGGACACATAGAGTGAGAATCACAGTGAATATGGAGTAAGTGTGTTACATCTACTGAGTAAATGGGGACACTGACAGCCCCCAGAGGTCATGCTTTCTGTTCAGTGGCATTCTGAGAAACACAGACAATCAAGTATCCCTTTCATATCCTTTCTGATTCAACTTACTTCCGTGTGTTAGCCACCTGCTGAAGCTGAAAACGGTGACATAGAAGGAAAGGGGAATGTAGACCACCCATAGTGTCTTCTCATTCAGGTCTTTCCTTACTTGTCAGTAAGCAGAAAATAGTGTTGGTAGAAAACACGCACGTCAAGAAGTAAAATAAAAACAGTTGAGTTTGTTTTTCTTGGCAGCATTTCCACAGCTCTGATGAGGAGGAGATACTTATGCATGTGTGAACTACAAAATACAGATGATGTAATTTCAGTGATTCTACATCAAGCTAAATGCTCCGACATTTAAACTAATATTTAAATGTTATATTTTAAAACGAATATTCTACAATATAAAGATGAGTGGTAACATTGATGCTGATAATTTTAAATTGTTCTTAGAGCTACATCGAATAGCAAAGTAAAAACACAGGATGAATAGAGAATGAAGCCAAGGAAGAAAGAGAAAGCTTTATATTTTGTATTTTTAACAGCAGTTTTTTTCCTACTTCTAGAGCAAGGAACTCCGCATTTTGATTTTGCCCTGTACTCTGCAACACATGTATTCATCCCTGCCTTTCTAGCTTCAGTATTTACCTTCTCAAATTCTGTTGCTTTAATGGACTAGCTGGAATATAACTTGCCATTTGGATCCACCATTAGTGCCTCTTTTAAATATTAAGCAGTCGCTTTCGCTTGCTACTATTTGATTTATAAAGGTCTATATGAGTTTGCTTGGGCTGCCATAACCAAGTACCATAGAGTGGGTGGCTTAAACAACAGAAGTTGATTTTCACACAGCTGTGGAGGCTGGACGTCTAAGAGCAAGATGTGGCCAGGTTTGGCTTTTTTTGAGAATTATTTTCTTGGCTTGAAGACGGTAGCCTCATGCTCTGTGCTTGTGCACTACTGGTGTCTCTCTGCGTGTCCACATTTGCTTTTCTTATAAAAACACCAGTTAAATTGGATTAGGGTGCACCAATATGACCTCATTTTACCTTAATTGCCACTTTAAAGGCCCCATTTCCAAATACGGTCACATTCTGAAGTACTGGGGCTTAGGCCTGCAGCATATAAATTTGGAGAGAAATACGATTTGACCCACCACAAGGACATTCCTACTTTTTCTTTTTATAATAGCCTTGAGAGAGCAGCCAGGACACACATTTTGCCAGCCCATTCATTCATTCAACAAATATTTACTGAGTACTTACTAAGTGCTAATGCTGAAGATTTAACAATGAAGAGGACAGGCAGCTTCCTGCTCTTGTGGAAATTAGGTTCTAGTGGGAGAGCAGACAAAACATAATAACAAATAAACAATCAAGGACTGTGAGAAGTACAAGTAAGATAATATAAATAGTGCTGTGACAGAAAATAAAGTGGGTGAGATTTTTGGTAGGGTCATCAGGGAGGGCCTCTCTGAGGAGGTGACAAACATAGCTGATTTAAACATTGAGAAAGATTCCTTAATGCAAAGAGCTTGGGAGAGGAAATCGCTCAGCAGAGGAGATAACAAATGCAAAGGCCCAGAGATGGGAAAGAGCTCAATATGGTCTCGACAGTGAGCAAATGCCAGGGTAGTTGGGGTATCAAGTATAATGTGGATCACGGAGTGAGATGGCAGGAGCAGGATCGGGTGGGGGCTCCTCTGCCTTAGTTAAGGAGTTGAGAAGTTTTTGAGTGCAAAGGGAAGTCACAGAAGGGTTGCTGTCAGAAGGGTGGTGTGATCTGTTCTGCAGTGTGGGGGATGGATTGGCAGAAGGAAAGAGTGGGAGATGGGGAAACTGAGTCCTACAGGCACTCACATACCGGCTGTCATTCACACAGTTCCAAGTGGCAGGACTGGGCAGGTACTTGCATTACAGTACTATAAAGTTGGAGCAGGGCACCCTCTGCTGTTCCATGTAATTCTTAACCCGCGTTGATGGCAATTCTAGGAAATTAGGAAAGAAAACTTCCCAACTCTTAATTATGGAATATACAGGAATTCACTAATCACATTTTCAAAATACGTACCAAAATTTTGAGGTGAAGAGAAGGGGGCATGAGGAAGCTCCCAAATAACACGTTGACTGTTCTTAGGAAAAGCTGGGTTGAAGATGGAATAGACTGGCCTTTTTATTTTTAGGAGTAATTAATCATTTTAATTACTCTTGCTGTTTTCTAAAGAAGTATACACACTCATTATAAAAAAAATCAGACAATACACCAACAAAAAAGCAACACATTACTCCACGTTTTACCATTCAGAAGTAACAAGTATATCCAATGAATATTACTTTAGAATCTTTCTGTGCCTGTGTATGTACACATACGCTGGAAGAAAATGTTCTCAATAGAGATCCCTCTAAAGTTAAAAACATTACTACAGCAATTTTAAAAAAAAACAGACTCATTATTTTAGATGCACATTTCAATTTTACATATTACAGATTGTGTCAGTGTTGTAAAACAGTGTTATAAAACATTTATAACTCATTGCTTTGCTTTGCAATTTTTCCTAGCTCTGCAATGTCTTCTTCCATCTTCTTTAATTTATAATTTATCTGAGAGGTTTTGTTTTATGGAAATCATATTCTTAATGAACTCTTCTCTGTTGGCAAATGTTTTCTGCATAGGGTCAGGTAGTACATATTTTAGTCTTTGTAGGCTAAAAGAACTTGGTCACAACTGCACAGCTCTGCTATTACAGCGTGAAAGCAGCCAGAGACAATATGTAAATGAACGAATGTGGTTGTGTTTCAAAAAATGTTTATTTACAAAAACAGGAAGTGGGCCACATCTGGCCCACAGGTTGTAGTTTGCTGACCCCTGTTTGAGTTCTTTTCATCACAGCTTTTTCACTCGAGTTCTTTATTATTTTTCATCTCTTGTTCAATTGGGTTACTTTCCAGTTTTGTTTAGTTTGGTTTAGTTTCAAAAAGAGTTGATGAGTATTAGATTTCCCGAGCTCTTCCATGTCAAAAAATATCTGCTTTTTATCTCTGCACTTGATGACACCCTAGCTTGGTATAATATTTTTGAATCACATTGTTTCTCTCAGAAGTGTGTGGTCATTAATTCATGTTCCTTGGCACTGAAGTTGCCATGGCAAAGCCTTGAAAGCACCTGACTGTTTTTCCCCTCTAGTGACTGACTTGCCTTTTTCTGCCTAAATGTCTAATGTTTTTCTTTATTCTTAACATTTAACAATTTAACCAGGAAATTACCCAATTTAGGCCATTCTGTACCAATTTTTCTTGACATAAGTTGTCCTTTTTTTAATCCATGAATATCATTATTCTTTTCAGGAAATTTTTAGGTTATATCTTTGAATTCATTTTTTTTTCTCCTTATACTCTAAGGATGTCAGTTGTCTTCATGTTGGATAATTTTTTTCTCTCTGTATTTATCTTTATTGTAATTATTTGTCTTTTCATCCTGCATTGCCTATGAATAGCACCAGCCATCTCTCCATGACATTTTCAGCTCCATTTTCTCTACTTTACAATATGTAACTTATTACATTTAGAACTCATTGTTTTGGTTTTCTGTTTTTCTTCACTCCACAGTGTCTTCTTGCATCTTCTTTATTTTATAATTGATCTTAGAGGTATCATTTTCTTAATGAACTCTTCTCTGTAATTAAGTATTCTAAAAGAACTTGCACTTCACCTTTATTTTCTTCCTGAGGGTTTTGGTTTTGGTTTTGGTTTTGTTTTGCCTTTTTCTTGCTTACTACCTATTTCTGTAGTAGTAGATTTGCATAATTTTGTACTGTTTCTTTTCATTGTGCTCATGCTTAAGAGGGAAGAGTTTTGTTCATAGTTTCTGTAAAATGACGTGGATGGACTCTCCTTGATGTCTTTCTCACATTATCTGGGACTATTTTGTCCTCCCCTCATCAAAGAATCAGTTTCAAAGGTAGATGTAGCTTTCTATTTATTTTTTAATTAAAGCATATTATTTTGAATTCTCGGTATTTTGTTGACTACCTTTGCTCATGGAGAAGGGCTGGTCTTAGAAGTTGTACCAGTCATATCAGAATCTTTCTTTCCGTGGATGCCAAACCTTATGGTTCAAACAATGTCCTTTTCTCTCTTGCTGCTGATGTATTATTTGCCTTAAGAAATAACCATTTCATAAGTTGGGGAAAGAAGTTTCTGTGATCTTGTTTTGCTCTGGATTTTTATGTGGAGTTGGGTGTTAAAAAGCAAGAGCCAGTGCATTTTTGCAAGGAATTAGTTATGAAAAGAAACAGACCAGATAGTTTTTGGTTTCTTTTAGCTCCACATACTGAGATACGACAATTATGACAACAGGAGTCGCTCAACCATTGAAAATTACCAAGTTCAACAATTTTAATAGTAAGAGGTATTGGAATTTTCATACCACTAGAGGGCAGATCTTGGCCACAATTGCAAATAGTCACAGTAAATAGTTAACTATTGTCAAACGAATTGTACTGAAGCGCCTTTAAACTTTTACAAAAATGTGTGAAAAGGACAAACTCTAGGGAAACAGAGCTCAAATTATCTGGCGGTCAGGGGCTACTTATCTATAAGAAGGGTCCGATTCTCTGTCTTGCTGTCTGTGTCCATCTCCTGTTAGGTGTTCACTTTTGCCAATCCCCACAAGTCATCTGTGCTTGAAAATTGATAAAGCATACCCAGATCCTCCATTTGCTGTGCTATTTTCCAGCTGGCATGTAGAAATTTGGAAAGAGATCCAAGATGGCTGATCACTAGCATCTCAGGATTGTAGCTCCCAGAGAAAGCACACAGAACGAGAGGACACCACACTTTCAGATGAATTTTTGTTACCCATGGACCGGAAGATTCCCAGCGGAGGAGCCCCACGGGTCGCCAGGGTGACACTTGTGGCCGGCGTTGTGGTTTTGCTGGCACCCCAGCACAGTGGTTCTTGGTGCAGAGTAAACAGGACTGGGTCCCCTTTTGATCGATGTTTGGAGCTCTGGGAAGGCACGCCCATTTACCTGACTGAAGAAGGGACTCAAGAGGGGAGCCAGACCGGAGATTCCTGGGCAGAAAAGCACCATGAATCTTAATGCCGCTGTTTTGGCCAGGGCAGTGGGTTGCTCAGATTTCGGCACTGGGAATCAACAAGTTGGACGTCCACTCAGAGACCTAATTTGAAAGTAGGCAATTACAAAGACAACAGGTGGATGAACTTACAATGAGGGGAAGAAACCAGCGTAAAAAGGCTGAGAATACCCAAGATCAGAATGCCTCTCCTTCTACAGGTGATCACAGTTCCTTATCAACAAGAGAAGGCCTGATGGAGAACAAGTGCATTCCAATAACAGATTTAGGCTTCAGAAAGTGGATAATAAGGAACTTTAGTGAGCTAAAAGAACATGTTCTAGCTAGATGTAAAGAAACTAAGAACTTTGAAAAAAGGTTTGATGAAATGCTAACGAGAACTGACAACTTAGAGAGGAATATAAGTGAATTAATGGAACTGAAGAACACTACAAGAACTTCGAGAAGTATGCACAGGTTTTAACAGTTGAATTGAGCAAGCAGAAGAAAGTATATCAGAGGTCGAAGACCAACTTAATGAAATGAAATGAGAAGACAAGATTAGAGAAGAAAGAGTAAAAAGGAATGAGCGAAGTCTCCAAGAAATATGGGACTATGTGAAAAGACCTAATTTACGATTGATAGGTATACCTGAATGTCATGAAGAGAATGAATCCAAGTTGGAAAATATTCTTCAGGATATTATTCAGGAAAACTTTCCTAATCTAGTAAGAGAGGACAATACTCAACTCCAGCTAATCCAGAGAATACCACAAAGATATTCCTCAAGTAGAGCAACTCCAAGACACATAATTGCTAAATTCACTAGGGTTGAAATAAAGGAGAACATTATAAGGGCAGCTAGAGAGAAAGGTCACATTACCCATAAAGGGAAGCCTATCAGACTCACAGAAGACCTCTCACCAGAAACCCTACAAACTAGAAGAGAGTGGGGGTCAATATTCAATATCCTCAAAGAAAAGAATTTTCAACCCAGAATCTCATATCCCACCAAACTAAGCTTCATAAGCAAAGGAAAAAGAAAATTTTTTGTGAACAAGCAAGCACTCAGAGATTTCATCACCACCAGGCCTGCTTTACAAGAGCTTCTGAAAGAAGCACTACAAACAGAAAGAAGCAACCAGTATCAGTCATCCCAAAAACTTACCAGAACGTAAAGAGTATCTCTATAATGAAGAATCTACATCAACTAATGGGCAAAATAGCCAGCTAGCATTAAATGACACTATTGAACTCACAAATAGTAATATTAATTCTAAATTTAAATGGATTAAATGCCCCAATCAAGACACAGACAGGTAAATTGAATAAAAAGTCAAAACCCATTGGTACGCTGTATCCAGATCTATTTCACAAGCAACGACATACAAAGACTCAAAACAAAGGGATGGAGAAAGAGTCACCAATTAAACGGAGAGCAAAAAAAAAAAAAAAGCAAAAACAGGAGTTGTAACTTTTGTCTCACAAAATAGACTTTAATAGTAACAAAGACTAAAAGAAACAAAGAAGGACATTACATAATGGTGAAAGGATCAATGCAACAACAGGAGTTAATGATTATAAATATATATGCACCCAATACAGGAGCACCCAGATACATAAGACAAGTTCTTAATGACTTATAAAGAGACCTGGACTCCCGCACAATAATAGCAGGAGATTTTGACACCACATTGTTAATATTCAACGGATCAATGACATAGAAAATTAATAGGGACATCTATGATTTGAACTTAGACCTGGAATAAGTAAACTTAGTGAATATTTATAGAATTCTCCACCCCAGGTCCACAGAACATACATTTTTCTCAGTATCATATTACACCTATTTTGAAAGTGACTACATAATTAGAAGTAAATCACTCTTCAGCATTTGCATAGCATTTCACAGACTTAAATGAAATATTGGTTGGCTGTTTGTTTGTTATTTTCTTCCCTTATTCCTTCCTGTCTCCGTTGTTAAGCTCAATTATCGGCATAAAAGAGGTTTTTAACACCTATTTTTAGATTGCATTCCAGCCCGGGCAATAGAGCAAGAATCCCGTTCTCTCTCCCCCTTTTTCTTTCTCTTTCTTTCTTTCTCTCAAAAAAAAAAAAAAGAAAAAGAAAAAGAAATTTGAAACAACTTGCCCAGAGTTACAGCTACTCAGTTCATAAATGGTGAAGACCTGAAATGGAGCCCACCTTGCCGGCTTTCGTGCCTTTTGAATACCTCTCCAGGACAGTAAGCTCTTGTCACTGATACTTCACTTCTAGCATTGAAGCCACAAGGGAAGCAATGCCAGCAAGAGATGAATTAAAGTCCTCCCTTCAGCCTTCGCTGTTGGTAGCTCCCTATGGCACTCTGATTCATTTCTCCGGAGAGACTTTTGTGACCCAAGGATAAGCCTTCTTACGACAAAGATAATAGAAATCTGCCTTTGCTGCCAAGGCTGTTCCATTTGTCTCTCAGACTGGGTCTTGCTGCTGAAGGTAACATTAGCCAGCATAAACTTTCAGCCTGTTTCTTACCAAATTCCTTTTTACATCACTCATCATCCTTCACCAGGGAATTTGAGGCTCATTTTTCTCCTACTTTCCTAGCCTTACATCTTTGGTGAGACATTACATCACATACATGTAAGACACATGCCTGCACTTCCCTCTACTCAGGGAAGCTCTGAACCCACAATGTCAGTAAAACCCTGCTAAAGGTTTCAGATAGTGAATAAGTTATGTACTCTGTTAGTAACACAAATTGGGAGTATCATTAATATGACTGTCCTTACAAGAAGAAACATTTTATTTTCTTCATGTAGATTTAGTTTGGCTAGCCCAGAAAATCACTATTTTCTCTTGGGAAATATGCTGGCTTAAATATTATTAGATCTTCCAAGACCTGACCCCTCCCAAAAGGCAGCAGGCAGGTCTGATGTTTTGTTTCAGCTCAGCTGTAAATACGATCTGCAGCTGGTAGGCTTTAGTTCACTGTGGATTAAAGTGTTCAGTGTCCCCCAGTCAAATAAATATATGTAGAGAACTACTTTCTAGTGACCTTGTCTGGAGCCCAGAATAGTGGAAAGGAAATGTTTTTATTGTGGTTTGTTCTATCACAGAAATAAATTGGGCTTTAAATTAGGGAAGGGGGTAGGTTTGCTTGTTAATTTCTCTGGGGCTGAAGGGGGTAAGAATTTGGACTCAATGGGCAAAAAAGAAAATAAAGTTCTTATAGGGGAGGTGAGCCAGACCTTGAAAGGAAGGGAGGAGGAAAAACTCTCAGACCTATGGATCATAGGAGTGGTGCTATCTCATATCACTTTAAAATTTTCCTTTTCCATGCATTATTATCAATATTTCAGTAGACATCAGACCTACAGCTTAGCATGTGCTGGGTTAAGGAGAATTAGGACATGGACTCTGTTCTTCTGGCATGAGCTATGCCAGGACAGGGGCCATATCCCTTGGGCCGTGTTCTTTGGGAACGTCTTGCAAAAAGATCCTAAGAAACAGTTGTGAGAGGTGACCAGCAGAGGGGCCCAGAGCAGCGGTTCAGAGTAAGAGACAGCCAGTGATAATCAAGGTGGATTTGTTACTGTGTGGAACTATTTCCTGAGAATTTTTGGGAATAAGAAGGAGGAGAAAATATAGCTATTATACAATAAATGGATAAAATATTGAATGGGGGCTTAGATAAAATTATTTGGCTATTTAGCAGAAAGCCTCCCTTGAATGCTAAAAAACCTTGAGAAATGATGGGTACATATTGCCAGAACTTTTCTCTTAGGTTTTCTGTGGCTTTGTATCTCCTAAAATAAACTCATGTGAAGAAGATGGGGACCACTGTTATTGAGAATTTCAAAGAAGAAAATTTTTAATTGTATGATTGATTTCTGCCAGGAGGAAAAAAAAAAAAAAGCAGAGTGAGTTCCATTGCTAAACAAACATACTTTTAGTCCTAGAGGGAAATGCAAGATGCTTGCAATTCAAAGAATAAGATTATTAAAACTAGAAGCATATTTGCAGAAAATGAAACCAAGTAGGTAGCACAAGGAACAGCCTATTTAATCTCTTTATGGTTTCTAAAAGGTAATTGGAAAACCTGGTGTCTTAAATGAAGTGAATTTAATATTATTAACCTCAAGTTCCAGGTGTATGGAATAAAATACAAATCTCAGCATAGATGTAACTAGGTGTTGCCATGTAACCCATGTTAAGTAAAGTACTCAAAAGTACTCAATATAAAAATACTGGAAAAATTGATGAATAAATAAGCGATTTGGGGAATAATTGGCAAACCATTCGGGAAAAAGTTATCTAAGAGCCATATTTTATACCATGATACACTAGATAATTGTTTCTAATCCACTGAAAATGTTTCTCTCTTCCTGTGGTGATAAATTTAATTTCCTTTTGGGAGATAACCTCTTCTGTATATGCAGTGTTGGGTGGGGCTATAAATCAAGGTTCTCTGTCCTTTTCTGGTCACAACGTGGTTGTTGCTCAATTCAGGACAATTGGAGACAGTCTCAAGGGGCTGTGAATGGTGCAACAACCAGAAAAAACACTCATGAGCACCTGCTATGGGCCAGGAAGAGATCCCCGTTCCCATGTAGCTTACATTCTGAGGAGTGGGGGTGGAGGTGGTTGAGGACAGTGAGTGTTCCTTCATTTTGCTGCGATATATTCTTTACAGGTCTGCCAGAGCTGCCTGATCTTTTCATCTCAGAGCCAAGCTCTTCAGGTTTTACTTCAATTACATCCACTCTCCCAATTTTTCCAACAAATATTATTTTTGCTTAAGTTATCTCAAGTCAACTTATTGAAAACAAAGATGTATAATAAATTTCATATGGCTTCAAGAACTGATTTTCAAGCTTCAGATGCAGAAGAATCATCTAGAAGCTGGTTAAAAATACATGTTTTCATGGTCCTCTAGAGCAACTTTGATTAATAAGGTCTGTCAAGGGTAATGGAGATGGGCATTAAAATAAACAATCAAACAAAGAAACAGGTAATCTGGTGCAGGTGATGCTCAAATCAGTCTTTGAGAATCACTAGATTAAAGAGTTAATTGATATTTCTTAAGCATAGTAAGACAAGTAGAAAATAAAACTTTTATGAGATGAATACAGGGATGGCAAATTTCTATTGCTTTGAAGTAAATAGAAACAACTACAAAGGAAATAATATTGATAGACTCGTGAATAAACATTAAACCATCTGTAAATTAAAAATTAAAATTAAGGGATAAGAAGCAAGACAGAAAATGTTTTTCATCAAATATGACAGATAGTCTAATATCTATGATAATCTGTGATGAGCTCATTTAAAATTAAACATACATGGATAAAAAGGTTTATTTTTTATATGAAAGGAAGTGCAAATAGTAGAAACACAGAAGAGAATGTTAGCTCATAAAATAATCAAGAAAATGAAATGTAAAGTGAAATTAATCCTTTTGCACCTACTAAATTAATGACAACAAACAATTCAAAGAAATGGCAACATTGTACTAGCTAGGTTAGGCTACAGTTGCCATGCTCAAGCCCTTTTGTAGCAGTTTAATTGGGGTTGAGAAAACTCTTGAAAAGCTGTATTTTCAGAAATAATGAAGGTGGTCTTCTCTATTCTTTTCTTTCTTTTTTTTTTTTTTTTGAGACAGAGTCTTGCTCTGTCGCCTAGGCTGGAGTGCAGTGGCACAATCTCACTTCACTGAAACCTCCACCTCCCAGGTTCAAGCGATTCTCCTGCCTCAGCTTCCTGAGTAGCTGGGTTTATAAGCACGTGCCACCACACTCAGCTAATTTCGCACTTTTAGTAAAGATCAGGTTTTGCAATGTTGGTCAGGCTGATCTAACTCCTGACCTCATTATCCATCCGCCTCAGCCTCCCAAAGTGTTGAGATTACAGGCGTGAGCCACCGTGCCCAGCCTTCTCTATTCTTAAGGTTTATGAAACCTAGAAGTCAAGACTTCTATTTCAGCACTTATTAATGCAAAGGGTTAGGTCCCAATTTATCTAAAACTTCAGGAACCCATCAGCCCCTCAGATCTAAGGCCAGCTGTCCCTTAGAGGACTAAGGGCCCATGTTCAGCACCTCCCTATGCTGAGGCTGTCAGATTTAGCTAATTATCATCATCATCATGATCATTAAACATATTTAAATGTTTTGCAAGGCACACTTATAATAAAAACTCACTATCTGAAATTCAAATTTAACTGGGTACCCGATATTTTATCTGAAAACCTTACCCCAAGCACAATATCTCAGCCTTTCTTTCTAGGAAGCTTGCATAAAGGCACTCATTGAATGGTTCATGAAAACCTCCAGCTTTAGGCATTAGTGGTGCAAAAGCTTAGATCCTTGAGTTCTTAGAACCACAGGAAAGGGGAATGGCATTTTTCAGGCTTTCCAATTTGCTAACTAAATCAGAAACTCTGAATTCAGAATCTACAGTGACTCTCAGCTGTGGCCCTTGATCCTTGATCTTAAGGTTGGATTCTGTTGCCAGCAGCAACTCCAGGAGTAGGAGGAGTCTTCAACAGCCAAAGACCAGCCCAGAGGAAGAACTAATTAATTTATCTGAACTTTGGTTTCCCTGTGTGTACAGAGCATGGGTAATATGACCTCTCCTGGGTGAAAATTAGGCTATATAATTTCATTTGTTTGTATCTACAAAAACAAAACAAACAAAATTTTAAAAAATCAGAGGGACAAATGAGGAACAAATCAAAATGGCTCCTGTTAAGGATTAAGCATGGGAATGGGGTTAGACAGGGACAAAGACAAGAAAGACACTTTTCAGTATATAGCTGTTTGTGTCATTTTTATTTAGGAGCCACTCTGGCAGTGCTCTTGTGAGGATGACATGAGGTGATGCATGCCCAGCACCCTGCACACTCTGGGCTTCTTGCAAAATGCTGGTACTTCCACTGCAGCACCTTCAGCCTCCCACAGGGATCTGCTCCTTATCTGCACCTACTGGTCTATGTACTGAGAAATGATAGAAGTCATCACCTGTGTCCTTAGGAAGCTGCTCTAATATTTATTCACATGAGGACTGTGGTGACTCTTCCTTCTTGTGCTTTCGGCCCTCTTTCCTTCCTGTTTTCTTCCAGCCATGCCAAGTTCAATTTGCAGCTTGGTAACTTAGCGCCGACTCACTACCGCGAGCCCCTTTTTCTTTCCACTAGTTAAATGCTACCTCCTTTTTTACAGCAGACCAGGAACTTACTGTCTTAGATCAAGCAACTCTAAGACTATCATCAGGTGTCAAGAATTGTGCTAAGGAAAGGAGCTGGCTCTGAGCAGATGTGATCATGTGGGAAAACAATGAAGTGAGGAAATTTAAGAGGAATTTGATTAATACCAGTCATTTAGAGATTCATTTGTCCTTACTGTCTTCCTGAAACCTCCCAGGCTGACTTCATTGAGTTTCAGGGAGTATCTCTCTCTAAATTAAGATTTATATGTGATGAGATTCACTTGCTAGAAATGAAACGCTAGAAGAAAGGAAGAATGACAGAAAAAAGTTGTATTCCAGATTTTGTGAAATGGCCAGAAAATGGAAGAGGTAACCAGAGGCAAAAACTGAGGGACTTGGGCAGTAGATGAGGAAACTGTTCAGTATAGGTAGCCCATCCTTAGTTTTGAGATGGGAGCACCCAATTTCACTGTGCCTTTGGCACTTTCCTAATGTGTGACGCAAGGCAAAGTCTTTCTGGGTTGATAACATGAGGACACCAAGAAAGTCCTGGATGTCCTTGGCAAATCTTGCAGCCTCAATGAGTCTATTTCATCAACCGCAAATTGCACATAGCAAGAGCTACTCCTAAGAGTTCAATGAGATCATGAGGCAGTGATTTAGACTCTAGATTCAGAACGCCTGGATTAAAATTTCAGCTCTGCCACTTATTCATCTGTTTGATCTGGGAGCACGATATTGAATCAGGGGCAAGTTAGTCAGTTATTTGTCTGAATTTCTTTATATAAGAATTGAAATACAAAATATTTAGCACCTACAGTTGTTGTAAGGACTAAATCAGATAATGCATATAAAATACATTGAGAAATAGCTGGCACATAATATATGTTCAGTAAATGTTTTATAGTTAGTGTGGTACTGTTAATAGTAAAAGGTAATTCATATAAAGATCCATTGCAAAGTCTGGCACATAGTAGGTCCTCAGTAGATGTTAGCTATTATTTCTCTGGCTTTCCCTGCTTTTAGGACTCGCTCACAACTGCATCTATCCCCAATACCTGCCTCAGTTCTAGTCTTTCAGGGTAACAGGAACCCCATCCTCATCAGCTGTGTGGGCTCTAAGTAGTTTTGCTACCTTGTGTCAAAGTGAATAATGTCAATGGGCATTTCTTGTTCACGTGGGTCATGATTTTCAAGTCGACAGGACTGCATTTGCGTCTTGATTTTCTGAGCTTGTTACTGCAACCCTACCAGATACGGAGCCTGGCAGTGAGTTCCAATCTGTCATGACCCTGATTCCTTCTACCTTTGGCTCATTTGAGCCTACTGGAGTCATGCCTCAAACTTAATAGATCGACTTGGGACTGTGATGCTATCATTCTCATGACACAGAATAGCTGCTGTGCACAGACGCCTGCAATAGTCCCCTACTCGCTGCATCAGCCACCGAGCCTGCCAAAGTTGGATTGAATTAGCTGCAAGCCTTCTGCCCAATTCTTGGGGAACGACTCCTCACTTGGCCTAGGATGCTCCTCTTTATTGGCCGTTCTTGCCTTCATTCCTATCTTCCAGGTCCAAGTTCAAATTGTTCGTATTTTCAACTATGAGATTCAGTTATCTGTTATTGAACTGCAGAAGTGTTTTACAACTTCAAAAATACATTTCTGTTTTCCAGAGAAGGAGCAAATGTCAGAGATACTTCAGGAGTGGTCTTGAGCCAGAATTCCTTTGTGGCTCCACGATGTAGAGGTATCTGGAGGCATAGACCTACTTTTCTATTCATTTTACTTTTCTTTTAAAAGACATTCTTGAGTATGTCCTGGCAGTCTGGATGCTTCTCTCTGTCATATTTTCTTGGGAAAAAAATGTAGGGAGCTCAGCTATCATAATGAAAAGCCTCAGAATATGGCATTTTTGAGACAAATGTTGAATACTAGTACAAGTTATATTTCTGATACTGATGTATTATGCTTCAGCAAGAAGTGTTATCTTACTAATTCCATTCTTCAAGTGACAATTTGAGAGGTTTAATTGACTCTGTCCATTAAATTAGGACATGAACTTGAAAACATTGAAAGTTTTTAGCTTTTAAGTGAGGGATGTAACACTCAGGATACAAATTTTATTTGATATCATGAGATCACTCTATCTTTGGTTCATGCATAAATGCATTTCTGAGTCGCTCAAAATTTTTATTGTTGAATATGAAAAACCCAGTTAAAATAGAAACTGGGTTATTTGAGCTGTAGCCATTATCTCTACTAGGGATATGTTTGAAAACTATCAGCATAAAAAGCTAAACATGCATGTTGTGCAATACCATCAGAGATTCTAATGAACACTGTTCTTGTCTGTTTCCAATAAGCATTTGGTCTAGTGAAGAGAGAAGCTAGAAATAAGACAATTACACTAATTCTTGCAATTTGCATTTCCTACTAACACAAAAACACTTTTAAGTAAGTAATGTACATACAGAAATGAACAAAATAAACTACAGGCTTGTATTGAATTTACATTCTTACTTTATATGATCCAGAGTTGTAGGGTTTAGTGGTATGGGCCAGATAACTTATTTTTACATCTGGGAGTTGGTAGTTGGGAAGGATTTTGACCTGTGGTAGGGAAAGGGTTCAAGGCTTAAGGAAGAGCCTGAATAAAGGCACAGTAATGTAGCTGTGCAATATGTGCCCAGGCACTGTGGCAATAGTAAAGGAGATTTATCACTGAAATACTAGGTAGGAGTATGGTTAGAATATGGAAAAGTCACATGTGAAATTCTTCTTTTTATAGTACTAAACCAAATATTTTAATTAAATTCCTGAGTAGACGCAACACCTACATATGAGTTTTAAAGAACCCAAGAATTAAATGTAATAGCCATTGGCCAACACATCTATTTTCACTGGAAATTTTGTAAGTATAGAAGAAAGCGGAAATGTTAATGAAGACAAAGAAGCCAGTTGACTGTCCTCCACTTGATGGAATTAACTCATTCTAAATTGAAAATGTGCTTGGCAAACACAATGACACTGATTACATTTCCCAAAAAACTGACTTGTAGATCAGAATTCTTTCCTTGCCAAGTTCAATGGGAATTCTACCAGTCAGGACAAATAATATGTGTCATGACATGAGGTTTTGCTTATTGATAAAAGAGAAAATCCAGACAGAAGATAGCTGGGTCAGTACAGGATTAAAATAAAAGGAACCTGGTATTGTTATGAGCCAAACTGGAACATTTGGATGTATGGCCATCTTCTGCCTGAGTACAATTCTGCCTCACTCTCTGACAAGGGTGAAAGTCACATTGATCATTTTAAATCAGAATTTTCCACTTTTCTAGACCCATTTTTGTTGGGTTATCACAAAACGACATATCATATATTGCTTAGGTTGCATTTTAATCTCTTCTATCATATGTGAGAGTCATCCTAGTCTAATCAGCAACATATTCTTAGAGCTAATTACTTCTGCAGTTGGTAATCTCATCTGTTTCACTTGGCTTTAGGAGGGTAGCTCATTAAAAAAGAAAATTTTATTGTTTATTTTCTTGGTATAAAAGTCATACACATTTGATGTAGAAAATTTGAGTATAAACATAAACAAAAATTTAAAAAACCCAAATCTTCTATTATTGCATATATATAAAAGGAAACATATTGAATATACCATTTAATAACTCACATTTGCCAGAACAATTTTGAAAAATCTTTCTATGCAATTAAATATCCAGGCATGAAGTTCTTTTTTAATAACTATATAGTCCTTTGTTGAATGCGTATTTCTTGGTTTATTTAACAAATTTCATGGTTTTGGATATTTAGATTGTTTAAATTTTTGTTTCATTGAACACCCTTGTAGTTTATTTTTATTATTTTTTTCCCACTCATCCATGGTTATTTGCATGAGCTAAATTTTTGGATGTTGAATTACTGGGTGAATCTATGAGCACATTTAAAGGCTTTTGCTTTGAGTGATACAGTACTGCCAAATCGACCTTAAGGAAGTTTGTACAGTGTACATTCTGTACTGCATTGTATGAGAATGCCTGTTTTCCTAGATGAAATATGCTCTTTTCTGATTTTTTTCTCCAATTTATGTACTAAAGTAAACAAATATTTTAATTAAATTAATTAAATGTGCCTTTTCAAATTTGGGATCTATGAATTATTTTAAAGATGGTGATTATCCAAGAATAATAGTAAATTTCCAATATGATCTCTATCTATGTTAGTTAAATTTGTTGGTCAAATGAGTCAGGTAAGGAGATTGTTTTTAGATATAGTACTACCAACTTCAAAGTCTTTAGTAGAATGGAAAGAATTATATATCAATTTAAATGACCTGGCTTTAAATTCTGGCTCTGAAGTCTCAAGCAGGTAAAATCCTTTAAGTTCCAGTTTGCTCATGTTTGAAAGGTGTATACAATATGCCCTATCTACTGTAAATTAGACCAGGTGGTTTAGGTATGATTCAACCCATTCTCTCTTAGAGAAGCAGGACTTGATTGATATAAACCCAAAGGAATAATCCGATCTCCCTCCCCTGGTAATTGGTTTAGGGATGAGCAACTGAGTTTAAGGCAATCGACCTATAGCATTTGCAGTAGATTGCATTATGTTCAAAATATTTTAAACTCTTTCTATCTGGATTTTCTTCCAGAAAGATTTTACTTTTCATCCCATTGACAAAATCTTAGGCAATGATTTTCTTTGTCCTGCAAAATGTGAGTGGAAGTTATCCATGTTATTTTCAAGCAGAAGTTTTAAGAGTCACCATATAATTCTGCTATTACTCCTTTACCTCTGCTACAAGATTAATATGTCCTAGACAGTGACGTCATCTTCAATTTCGGTTTCAAAATAAAGAGGACATGGATCAAGTCACAGCTGATCTGTAGCTGCCAACATGCAAGTTGAATGAGAATAAACCTTTGTTGCTTTGCAAGCCACTGACAGTTTGGGGTCATTTGTTATACCAGTACTGCTTAGTCTAATCTGACTCATTCACCATTCTTTGGGTCAGAGTAAATATTTTCCAAGAGTGGTTGCATAACCTAATTTTATCTGTTAGGGATGAAGCTCAAAGCATTGGTTTGGCATCTAGCAAAGAGACTTTTTCTTTGGATATATAGTAGTGTCACCAGACACCCCACCAAATGCAGTAGCATTTTGTTACTGATAGAAATCAACCAAAGGAAAAAGCAAATAGGTGAGAATAGCACAAAGAGAAATGCAGGGAAATGGAGCGAGTACCCTAATTTTAAATCAGTGCCTGAAGCTGACATACCTTTGAACTCATCAGTTAAGTGAACCAGAAACAATAAATTCCCTTTATAGTTTAAGCCACTTTGAGTTGAACTTCCTTTTATTTGCAGCCAAAAGTATTGTGGCTGATTCAAATGTCTCCTCCTGTAACATGATTCAGCAGAACACAATTTGGGAAGCATGAAAACAGGACAATACCATGAGATGATAATTTCTCGGAAATGTATGTGTTGTTAATGAGCAATTGAAAGAACACAAAGGTAAAATTCAGAAGAGTTCATGAAGACCAAGAATTCTCAGATTAGGGTGCAATGTGGTTATTTTAGCTTGAAGTACAAGTTGAAAACTGCATGGAGGAGAGGGCAAAGAGGTCATTGCTTGTTTCACATGTTGCTCCAAGTTCTCAATTCTATACTCTTCTTTGGTTAGTTTTTCTCACTGCCTTAACTGACCTCACAGGACTTCAACAACCGCCTGCTTAACTGCATGTCCATTACTAGCCCCCTGTGTTCTCTTAAAGTACATACCTGTAGCACAGAGGCATCTTCCTAGAGTCATCATTTGACTGGTAGGGGGCTTAATTAATTAGGCTTTGTAAGATGTTTCCAGCTCGTTAGTGGATTAGAGGTAATTAGGAAAGCAGTGCCAAGAGCTTTTTATTACCTTCATCTCTGCTGGTCTCTTTTCCTGCTTCTGGAGTAACTGGCATTGATGTTGACTTGAATAAACTTAAACTTGTTATCTGGTCTCATTTGGTTTTTCATTAAAGAGAGTCCAAAATATCCCAGAAACACTTTACAAAAATCAGTCATTTCTCTTATAGACTAAACAAACTTGATGTTAATAAATAATGCAGTTTTATAATTACCACAAAGGGCAAAGTATTTGAAACCACAAATGAAATCTCTTGGATTCTTAGAGCTTTCTTTTATAAAAAATCTTTCTCTCATAGCCAACTTGGACATCATAGCTCTCCATGACCACCACGTAGTAAAACCTTCCCCACATTTAGTTAAGAAATACATTTGGGGGCTAATAAGGAAAACTTGAAACAACATGATTTAACAAGATGAAGGTTTGTTTTCTCTCGTATATAGGCAGTCTGTAGGTTGACTTTCTATAGTTGTTGCAGTGGTTCCAGGATACTGCCTGTGTTCTAGACTGCTATCCTTTTATTCTGTCATCATTGTAAGGTTTAAACGAGAGGCAACGGAGGCCAGTTATTGAAATGAAGAAATTTAATCGGCTCCTGGGCTAGGTTCTGCGGTCTGACAGGAGGGGCCGGAGAAGTCACGTGGACTCCTCTCAGATGTGGGGTTTTATAGGGAGTGGAGGCGTCTGATTGGTTGTGGGAGAGCAGAACGTGGATGTGGCAAGCTGCTATTGGCAGGTAGGCAGGATTTCCAGTGAGCAGGCCGCCCAGGGGGAGTGGGGCCTGGACAGGACAAAATGCTATTGGGCAGGTTCTGGTGGGGCTTCTTTTGAATTTTAATGGTGAGCTAGGTGCTAAGTGCAGAGCTTGGCACCAGGTGTGGAGTGATGATGTAGTTTCTAGGCGTGGAGGGGGTTGGGCGTGTCCAAGCTCCTGGAGAGGGAGGGGGAGGTGTGTCCGAGCTCCCGGTGAGGGAAGGGGGTGTGTCCGAGCTCCCAGCAAGGTGACTGGCCTTACATTCTGACCTTTTGATGATATAGGACACCGATCTTTCTGGCTACTTCCTGCTGAATAGGGGCGGAGTGAGGGGGACAGGTCAGTTGGCTGGTGCCTCGGTTGGGAGCCAGACATAGGGGCAAAGCAGCATTTGGTTAACAGCCACTCATCCAATTTCTCGTATATGAGCTTGCAGGAACCTGAGAAGAAAAGGGGCTATTAGTAGTAGTAAGCAGATTATGATGATAGGAGTGATGATAGGGGTCAGCCAGGTAAGCATGGGAGATTGCCACCAGCTGAGAGGCGAGACTGATGTATTCTGCTTTTTGCGGAGGTCTTGGAGGTGGTGGAGAGTGTTGACATTTTCCTCTACTAGGCCTGATTCATTGATGTAATAGCAGCACTGTTCCTGGAGAAACAGACAGGTACCTCCTTTTCCCACCATTAGTAGGTCAAGGGCCCATCAGTTTTGGAGAGTTACCTGGGCCAATGATGTGATTTGTCGCTGGAGGGAGGCCAGGGAGGCGGTGGATGCTTCAATGGCCACACGGAGCTTGTCTTCTAGTTGTGCGGCTGAAGTGACACTGTAGCCTATCGCTCCGCTTCCTATTTCAGCAGCCGCTAAAGAGGATGCTAAAGAGGCACCAACGACCATTGGGAGGAAAACTGCTCATTTGTTTCAGTGAGCAGAGGGAGGCATAAGGAGAGATAGGAGCTTAGCTTGCCCATATACCTTCGACTGCAGGACTAGAGTAATGGGCACACAGGGGGAGGGGAGGGAGGCAGTTATAACTTTGGTTAGGGTTCCATTACACTGAAAGTATTCTCTTGGAGGCGCATAAAGGGTGGATCTTGCTTTTGGAGTTGTGTTGCAGCTGGAGCTGTTGGCTATTCCATAGCAGAGAAAGAGCTTTTGGGAGTGCATCTTGAACAGTAGGATACCCATTAGGGTGGTGTCAGGCCCCGTAGATGATCGTGACAGATTGAACCCGGTCTGGAGGGGAACTGCAGCTAAGGGGGGTTTGTTAAGGGAGGCACATAAAAAGCAATTAGTGAAGTTTATGGCTTCAACTAGCATTAACCAAGAGAAAGTTAAGTTTGGGGGTTGTTGCACCTTCATTATTACCCTTATTATCATCACTGTCATTACCACAACCTTTGTTATCACCACCTTCAGCATCATCACTTTTACCATCATCACCATTACCATAACCTTCATTTTGATCATCACCACTTTTACCATCATCACCATCGCCTCCATCATCACCTACAACATAATCATCACTACCATCACCTTCATTATCAACTTCATCATCACCCTCACCATCATCACTATCTTGCCATATCATCACCTTCATCATCACCTGCATCATTACCTTCAGCAGTATCATCTTAATTACTTTCATTACCACCACCATTATCAACAGTCACCTTCATCTCGAGGGATAGGGGGTTGAGGTGAGGGGTTGAGATCGGGCGTAGGGTTGGTTAGGAGGGGCAGTAGGAAGCGAGTGGGTGATGGGTTTGAGTATGGGGGACCAGTAAGTTGGAGAGTGGCCCCCACAGTCTGGAGAATATCTCATCCCAAAAGGGGAACTGGGCATGAGGATATGATTAGAAAAGAGTGAGAAAAGGGGTGTCCTTCAAGGACAAAGGCTAAAGGATGGGTTTGATTAGGACAGGAAGGCCTTCCATCAATTTCTATGACTGAGACCTGGGAAGGTATGCTAGGCCCTGAGTAGGAAGGCAATACAGAATAGGTAGCTCCCATATCCACTGAGAAGGAAGTGGACTTACCCGCTACCTGCAGCATTACCCTGGGCTCGGCAAGGGTGATGGGGGGTCCTTGAGTCTGAGCTGCATCAGTCATCCAGAAGTCCTAGCAGTTTAGGCAAAGGGATTGTCTCCTGTGGACCGGCCTGCCCCTCACATAGAGGTGTGGGGGGTGAGCCCATAGTCCGGGACAGACAGTCAACCTTCCAGTGTCCAGCCTGTTTGCAGCTTGTGCAGGGTCTGGGTGGTGGACGAGGACAGGGGCACTGTCAGGCCCAATGTCCCTCTTGACCACATCTGAAACAGGGTCCGGGAGGGGCCCTTGAAGCATTTCGGAAGGGTTTCAATGGACCCCCTCCACCAGATGTTCAGTGGGCTGCCGGCCTCAGTGCTGCTACAAGAGCTTGCGTTTGAAGGCCTACCTTCTGCTGTAGCTGGGCCTGTCGGGGGGCCTCAGCCTTTTCCTCTCGGCCATTAAAAACCTTAAATGCCATGTTTACCAGGTCCCATATGGGAGTTTGGGAGCCCTCCTCCTCTTTTTTAAGTTTCCTCCTTATATTAGCCACCAACTGGGAGATGAAGTGAGTTGCTAGGACTGTAGCCCCTGCTAAGGAGGCTGGATCCAGTCAGGTATGGAGGATCATAGCATTAGTTAATTGGTCAAGGAAGGTGGCTGGGTTTTCCTCAGGTCCCTGAGTTATTTCCCTCAACTTGTCATAATTAACTACCTTTTGGGCTGCGCTTTGCATGCCCGCTAGGAGGCACTGTAGCATTTGGTCTTGGCAGCGGTGGCCATCTTGACCAGTCTGATAGTCCCAATTAGGGTCAGCCTTGGGGACCACTGCCATGCCTACCGGCATCTGGTTGTTAGTTAGGTGTACCTGATCAGCGTGTGCTCGGGCTGCTGTAAGGATCTGGTCCCACTCATCTGGGGTGAGGGTGGAGGATAGGATTATATATGTGTCATACCAGGTTAGGTCATATGCCTGGGTAAGATAGCAGAATTCTTTGGTGTAGGCAGTTGGGTTAGTGGAGAAAGACCCTAGGCACTTTTTGATAGCCGATAGTCAGAGAGAGAAAATGGAGCATGTACTCGTACAACTCCCTCAGCCCTGGCTACCTCATGCAAAGGGCAGAGGAGTGGGGGGTCATGAAAGCAGGTATGAGCACTGATGGGGGAGGTCATATTAGGGCTTTGGGGAGGAGAAGTAGAAGAGGGAAGAGGGAGTTGAGACACCGCATAAGGAGGGTTGGTAAAGCGGGTGAAGCAGGACAGGTCTTCCGGGTTTTCAGAGAGTGCAGAGTTGGGAGGGGCTGAGAGCAAAGGCAGGGTTTTGGCTAACAGGAGTTTAACAAAACTGGTGAATCTACAATAAAGACAGAACCACATATAGGATTGATGGACAAGGGATGGGTGCCCCCCAGATGGGAGACCAGTCTGATGCCTTCCCAGCCACGTCCCTGAAGGGATATTTCAGGGGTGTCTTGGTTAAGGTGTACCTGTATAACCCCTGGGCCTGGTCATCTCAGAACTTTCAGTCCAGAGGTGAATCACCATTATGCCTTACGACATCCCCGTGGAACCACGGGTTAAGGTCCACAGAAGCCCCATAGCTGTTAGGCCGTGGGACTACACATAAACTCACTCACTCACTCACTTGTGCTGGGGGTAGGAAGAGAAACTGAAAGTACAGTTACTCTATAAAGCAGGAAATGGCCATTATCGAGAGAGAGAGAGAGAGGGAGATATAGAGTTAGGAGTGGGAAGCGGCCACCATCTTGAGAGAGAGAGTTAAGAGATAGGAGCAGAAACAGGAGCCGAGAATACAGCCAAATCTGAATTTACTGCTTACTTATCCTCTTACTTGTGCCGAAGTTAGGAAGAGAAACTGAAAGTGCAGTTACTCAATTAACAGCAGTTTATATGCCAAAGGGCAAGTTTGAGATAGACGTTTTGGTGGTGTAAGCCAGGGGTTTGGTTCCGCTGTGAGGCAGGGCCTGGATTTACAAACAGGGCTTCTAATTACTCACACCTCAGTCGCTGCTGCAGAGGTGGTTGGAAGAGCAGCTCAGCGTCCCAGGCCGTTCTACTGAACACTGGAGAATACAAGAGGGTTCAGGAAGGCAGGGACGTCTCCCTCGGAATCCTGACCCTGATGAGGCTGGGGTCCTGGACCCACAGCAAGAAACAAGATGAGGCCAGCATCCTGGGCCCACAGCAAAAAACGAGACAAGGCCTGGGTCCTGGACCCACGGCGAGCAAGAGGGTTCAGGAAAGTGGGGACGTCTCCCTCAAAATCCTGACCCTGAGAAACCCCTCACGGGGAGAAGACAAGAGTGTAGGGACATCTCCTCTATGTTCAGGTCCTCAAGATGAGGCCAGGGCCCTGGGCCCTTGGTGGGAAGCCAGAGTCCCGGACTCACGGTGGGAAGCCGGGGTCCCAGACCCATGGCAAGAGATAAGAAGAAGTCCCTGACACTGCAGCTGTTATGAGCAGGGACCCTATGAGGCAGACAGCGGGTGGGGTAGTGGGCAACAGAAGCATTACCTTATGGTGGAATGGCTCTACCTTGTGATGGAACGGCTCCCCAGTCTGGCTTTGAGTGAAGGAGTCAGTTTCTCCCAGGAGGGGTCTTACAACTCCTCCCAGGTTTCGGCATGACTTGTAAGGTTTAAATGAGAGGCAATGGAGGCCAGTTATTGAAATGAAGAAATTTAATTGGCTCCTGGGCTAGGTTCTGTGGTCTGACAGGAGGGGCCAGAGAAGTTGTGCGGACTCCTCTCAGATGTGGGGTTTTATAGGGAGTGGAGGCATCTGATTGGTTGTGGGAGAGCAGGACATGGATGTGGCAAGCTGCTATTGGCAGGTAGGTGGGATTTCAGGTGAGCGGGCCGCCCAGGGGGAGTGGGGCCTGGACGGGACAAAATGCTATTGGGCAGGTTCTGGCAGGGTTTCTTTTGAATTTTAATGGCGAGCTAGGTGCTGAATGCAGAGCTTGGCACCAGGTGTGGAGTGGTGATGTAGTTTCTAGGCGTGGAGGGGGATGGGCATGTCTGAGCTCCCGGGGGGGATGTGTCTGAGCTCCCAGTGAGGGAGGGGGGTGTGTCTGAGCTCCCGGAGAGGGAGGGGGGTGTGTCTGAGCTCCCAACTAGGCAACAGGCCTTACAATCATTAGCATGTGACTTCCAACTTCAAGGAGCAGGAAAGCCAAGGTAGCTCCAGACCTCAAGTCTTTATGCCGTGCAGGAAGAGGGAGGAAATATGGAATAGGGAAAAAGAGCCTCTCACCCTTCCTGAAAGCCTTATTCTGAACTTAGTTACCTGGCCAGCTATCTTAAAGTGAGGCTAAAAAAAGTAGTTTTGTATCAGTGCACATCGATACCCCTGACAAAACTAGGTTTCCATTAAGGATGAAGGAATGGGTAGGAAATAGGTAATTATCAGCTTCTGCCACACAGCATTTGTTGACAAGATGTCTTAATAATCCTTAAGTCAATAATTATTTCAAGTTACAAAAATAAGTCAAATACCCACCTACCCCAGTGGTCATGGGGTAGGGGATGACTTAAGAATACTGGATGACTTAAGAGATCACAGAGGTCATTTTATCTGGAAGAATATTAATAGATCTTTATTTGCCACATGGTACCCAGCAATGACCAAAAGTAGATGCAGAAGTAGAAAACTTTTTAAAAACTATTAGCAGAAACACTAACTTTCTTAAACTTATTCTTATAGGTTCACCTGCATTACTCTAAAGCAAAAGGGACTGGTGGTCCCTGTTCAAGAGCTCTGTCTAATCTCTTGCTCTTCTAGTTGGATTGTTGTTATTTACAATATGTTCTGTAGCATATTTTTAAAGGTAAGTGGCTTCATGAGTTAAATAGAAACAGGACGGTACACCAACAGGGGAGGCAAGAGGCCACAGTGGGATTCTAAATTTGGGTCAACAACAGTAACAAAACAAATGATACTTATTGTGTAACTGTCTGGCCATTGGCCATTTTCCAAATCTTTCTGCCTTAGGGAGATAATGACAGATTATTTGGGGTTGGGGGCAGTGTAGGGAAGAGATGGATAGGAAAAGACTGGACAATTTTTTGAGTTCAGTTTAAGGAAAATATCCAGTAGATAGAACCTAGCAAGCATTCAGTCAATGTTAGTTTCCTGTGCCCTTTGTGATTCTGGAGCTAAGAAGTTTAGAAACTACCAGGGAGTTAAATTCACAAAAGCATTTCATTTCCGCTAAATTGTGTCCCATCATCAGGAAATAATGAAGCAAAATTGCTGAGATCCTTTTCACACCAAGGATTAGAAAACCTTTCCTCTGCCATACTTTGGTGTCTGACCATTTCTGGGTTAGATCTTATCCGGAAATGACTTCCATCAGCAAAATACAGTGTCCTGCTCTTCTATCACTCACTTTTTGCCTTCTCTTGGCTCTAACAGATGTTGTTTTCAGGGAGCCCAAACCAGAACTAATATATCCTTTGATTCACTTCTGGTGTCTACTTAAAGATTGCAGTTCAAGTTTGAGGAGATGCCATACTTGAATATAAATTTTCTCAGCAAGGCAATTTACTTCTATAGAAGGAGCATCTGGTGGATGGAGCAGTGGTGAGAGCACACCTGAACAAAGGAGGGAAAAATGTTCTTATCCCTGATACAGGTAGCCCCTACTGCTGTGTTGTTCCCCTATTGGCTACGGTTGTACTGTGACACTTGCATTTCAGATTGATACCTGCAGATGGGCAAGTTTCCCTAGTCATGATTAGGGAGATCCATCACTGTTGCCTACCCAATCTTATGGGTCAATGCTGCTTGCTAGAATGCAAAACTAAATGGCAGAAGGGAAGCTAACAGCTCACTAAATTACACATCTTGATGTATACCCTCTATGCAGCCTGTTTTTGAGCTTTCATTGGATGAGAACAAATATATATGTGTATAAAGAATGCTGCAATGAATTCATTATATGTAGTGTACCATAATGATTTATATGTATATGCAGTATATTTTAATAAAAATATCTCATAAACTTTATAGCACAGGAGCATCTTTAAATAGGGTATAGCTGTACATACCTTTTCTCATTTAGTTCTCACAAAAATCTTGTGATTTAAATAAATGAAGTTAAATAATGTTACTACTGTACATAAAGAAAGTAAGGCTTTAGGATTACTTAAATAATTTATTTAAGGTAATATATGGTCAAGGAACTCAACCACTATATTAGGAATACAAAACAGATAGCTTTGGCTTTGAATCCAGTCATAGATGTTTTGTTGTTGGGGTCGGGGGTGCGGGTAGAATGCATAGGTTTGTTTTTTATAACTTTAGAATATTTGAATTAACCAATAATTTGATACATATAAACCTCAATACAAATCTGGATTTCCATTGAAAAACTAAAACATATGGGACACTAGTTCTTGCCTACCATCAATCACAGAAGCTATGGAGAGGTTTCCCCTTCCAGTGGGGCATGTTCTACTTGATTAACGATAGTCTAAGTTACTCTCTCTCCTCTTTTCCAGGATTCAACCCACTTCACTCATTCATATAACTTGCCTGACTCCTGTGGCCATTTGAAGTTAAGACTGTTGAGTAACTCTCTGTCTGTCTGTCACTCTCTCTGTAGTTCTTCCAAACCACTATACTTTGGCATTTTCCCTTTTTTCAGTTGCTCAACAGTCCATTCTACTATTTATATTCAACCAATACAATCCACCTCCTTTCTTGCCTCTCTAGCACTCCCTCTCTCCATCACTTTCCACCCCTGCTAACTCTGGGTCTGCCTCTACCAGCAAATCTTTGGGCAAACCTCTCTCTTAGTCCTTCCTGCAGTGTACTCTAACTGTCCTCTAAATTTATTATTCACACAGCCTACTGATAGCATCTCCATTGCTCAGCTTACTCTAGCTCACTAAGAATTCGAACAAATGGACGAATAAATGCATGGGTGGACAAATGGGCAAATGCATGATTTGTTGACTTGAACTTAGGTGGAAATCACTTTCTACTCCCCCTTTACAGACTAGAAGGAAGTGAATATTAAAAGCTATTTCTAGTGACCTGCTCTTGACTTTTGACCAGTGCATAGCATATGCCTGAACTGTTGTTGGTCTGCTCAGCAAATGTTTCTAAACCAAAAATATCTAGGATGAAAGGATACATTTTTTTCCTTACCAAAGGATCTCAAAGCAATAATATTATAATAATTTAATACTAATGTAATATTAAAAAATACAGATGAATGGTCATTTAGTTTTTCAGAATTAAAAAGAGCAAGCTCTAGGATATTAATCATTAAGTACAATTGAGTGCCAAATTTAGCACTGAACTTTTAGTAGTGAAGACAATTTTATTGCACTGAAGAGAAACATTTTTTTAAACAAGACATTATACTAACCAGTAAGTTAAAAAATGTCTCTTTATCTGAAATATTTTCAGTGACTCTTGTTTTAACTAGGCATTCTGCCATCTGCAAATAATGATATTTTACATACACTTTCACAACAGTTAGACATGTTTCTTCCTTTTTAACTTCTTTCAGTTGCACAATTCCCCAACTCAATATTGATTATCAAGTTAAATGCTGCTCCTTTTTGTCTTGTCCTTTATAAAAATAATTATCAAAGCAATTAATTCATATGATTAATAAAATGGAGTAAAAGGCTTATAATAGAAAACAGTTATCTCTTGTGCCTCTTCCCATTTCTCCCTCTAATGGCAATTGTTTTAAATGATTTTAGTTATGTGTTCTTTTATTTATTACATATTTCTAAATGCTATGATTTTTACTGCTCTTTCTTTACTTATTAATTTTAAATATTATCTACTTGACTCATTATTATGGTAGATGGTAGTTCAACTCGCTTATACTATCCCTGCTTCCTTTTTTCCCTCACATTCTCAATATTTACAGCATTTTTCACTATTTTTAAAATAAAATTTGAGCCTAGTCTTTTTCCGTTTTGCATACAATAGCCCCTAAAAGTCACCCTGCTTCTACCCTTGCCTGTCAACATTCTAGTCTCAACACAGCAGCCACAGGGCTTCTTCTAAAATGCAAGAAAGATCTTGTACTTCTCTAATCATAACCTTGCAGTGGTTCTTTATCTTACTTAGAGTGAACATCCAAGTCCTTACAATGTCTTTCAGGACCTGCATGTTCTGCTTCTCAATGCAATCTCATATAGTCTCCCACTACTCTCTCCTTTGCCCACATCCTTTGAGTCCTGTTTGTTTTCTTGCTATTTGTTAGGCAGTTCAGTTATATGCTTCCCCTAAGTCCTCTACAGAGGCTGTTGCATCAGAAGGAAATGCTCTTCTCCCAGATACCTATAAGGTCAATACGCTTGCTCTCTCTCAGCCTGTCCTCCTGCCTCTTAGTCTGTTAAATCTTTTATTTTTTTCAGTAGCACTTGTCACCTTTGTATTAGTCCATTTCACACTACTACCCAAGACTGGGTAATTTATTAGCAAAGGAGATTTAATTGACTCAGAGTTTCTCATGGCTGAGAAGGACTCAGGAAACGTACAATCATGGAGGAAGGGAAAGCAGGCCCCTTCTTCCCAAGGTGGCCGGAGAGGAAAAAAAAAGGAAGAAGGAACTTCCAAACCCTTATAAAAGCATCAGATCTCATGAGAACTAATTCACTATCATGAGAACAGCGTGGAGAAAACCACCATCATGATCCAGTCATTTTCCTCCCTTGACACATGAGGATTACAATTCGAGATAAGATTTGGGTGGGGACACAAAGCCAAACCATACCACCTTCTACCATACTGAATTCACTTAGATATGTCTTCAGTTTGTTGTCTGTATCCCTACTCTTAGTGGAATACAAGCTCCGTGAAAGCAGGATCTTGATTTTTTTTACCAAAATATGTCACACATCTGCCTAGCATATAGTAGCTGCTCAAAGAACTGGATATATGAATGGATCAATATGATGATTTAATGTGACACTCTGTAGGGTCCACTGTAATATTATGGCAATTTCATCTCCTTTCTTGCAGTTTTCTTCTTCTCCAAGAGAGTGTAATTATCTCATTCTTCTACTGTATCTGTCTGCTATCCATATATGCTTCGTTATAAATATTTTATAATATCAGGGTTTTGTTTTTAAGGAGAATGATGCATCTCTAAGTTTAATTTAGACTTTTAGCAAAAGATTGTTATCGTGTTAAGAAAACATTCTTATATTATTTTTAAACAGCTTTATTGAGGTAAAGATCATACAATTCTCCCATTTAAAGTGTACAAGTCAACGGTTGATGAGTTGAATCATAATCCCCCTAAATTCTTGTGTTGAAGTTCCAGCCCCTAGTGGAATGTAACCATATTTGAAGATAAAGTTTATAAAGAGGTGATTAGGTTTAAGTAATATCAGTAGTGTGGGGCCCTGATCCAATATGACTGGTGTCTTTCTAAAAAGAGAAAGTGACACCAGTGACTCATGTGCACAAAGGGATGACAAAGTGTCAAGAAGGTGGCCAGCTGCAAGTCCAGAAGAGAGCCCTCAGAGGAGCCCAACCTTGCCAGCACCTTGATTTTGAACTTCCAGCCTTCAGAACTCTGAAAAGATAAATTTCTGTTGATTAAGCCACACAGTCTGTGGTATTTTGTTACAGCAGCCTTAGCACAGTTATACAGATGGTTTTTAGTGTGTTTACAGATACATGTTACCATCACTAAAGTTAATTTTATAACAATTTTATTACCTCAAAAAGAAGCCCCAACCCTTAGGCTATCACCACCTCCCATCCTCCCTAACTACCTCAATCCTGAACTACCACTGCTCTACTTTCTGTCTCTATGGATTTGCCTATTCTGGAAATTTCATGTAAATATAAAATATGGTATTTTGTGACTGACTTCCTTTACCTTCACGTGTTTTCAAGATTCATTCATGTTGTAGCATGTATAGTACTTCATTCTTTTTCATGGCCTAATGACATCCCTTGTATGAACATACCACATTTTGTTTATCCATTCATCATTTGATGAATATTTGAATTATTTCCACCTTTTGGCTATTATGAATCATTCAGCTATAACCTATATAAGCTTTTGTGTGGACATATGTTTTCATTCTCCTATTCAGTCATACTTCACTTAATGATGGGCATAGGTTCTGAGAAATGCATCTTTGGGCAATTTTGTTATTGTGGAAACATAGAGTACACTTACAGAAACCTAGATGGTATAGCCGGCTACACCCTTAGGCTGTATGGAGCCTATTGCTCCTAGGCTACAAAACCGTACAACATGTTATAGTACTGAATCCTGTAGACAATTTAACACCATGGTAAGCATTTGTGTATCTAAATGTATCTAAACATAGAAATGATATAGTAAAAACATGGTATTATAATCTTATGTGACAACCATTGTCTATGTGGTCCATCATTGGCCAAAACATTATTACATGACATATGACTGTACACATAAGAGTGAAATTGCTGGGCCATATGGTAACTCTATGATAAATTGTTTTAGGGACTCCCACACTATTTTTCACAGTGGCTGCACCACCGGCAGTGTATGAGGGTTCCATTTCTCCCTTACTTGTTATGATCTGACATTTTCATTGTAGCCATCTTAGTGAGTGTGAAGTGTGATTTCACTGTGGTTTTAATTCACATTTCCTTGATGACTAATGTCAACTGTCTTTTCATGTGCTCATGAAACATTTGTAAATCTTCCTTGAAGAAGTATCTGTTCAAGTCATTTGTTTATTTTTATTTTTATTATTTTTATTGTACTTTAAGTTCTGGGGTATGTGCGCAGATCATGCAAGGTTGTTCATAGGTACTTACATGGCAAGGTGGTTTGCTGCCTCCTTCCCCCGGTCACCTATATCTGGGATTTCTCTCCATGTTATCCCTTCCCAACCTCCCCAACCCCTGCTGTCCCGCCCCTAAACCCCCCAAAAGACCCCAGCATGTGATGGTCCCCTCCCTGTGTCCATGTATTCTCATTGTTCAACATCTGCCTATGAGTGAGAACATGCAGTGTTTGATTTTCTGTTCTTGTGTCAGTTTGCTGAGAATTATTGTTTCCAGATTCATCCATGTCCCTACAAAGGACATGAACGTATAGATTTTTATGGCTGCATAGTATTCCATGTTGTATATGTGCCACATTTTCCTTGTTTAGTCTATCATTGATGAGCATTTGGGTTGGTTCCAGGTCTTTGCTATTGTAAACAGTGCTGCAATGAACATACGTGTGCATGTGTCATTATAATCCAATGATTTATAATCCTTTGGATATATACTCAGCAATGGGATTGCTGGGTCAAATGGAATTTCTATTTCTAGATCCTTGTGGAATCATCACACTGTCTTCCACAATGGTTAAACTAATTTATACTTCCACTGACAGTGTAAAAGTGTTCCTATTTCTCTACATCCTCTCCAGCATCTGTTTTCTCCAGATTTTTTAATGATCACCATTCTAACTGGTATGAGATGGTATCTCAATGTGGTTTTTATTTGCATTTCTCTAATGACCAGTGATGATGAGCATTTTTTCATGTTTATTGGCCTCATATATGTCTTCTTTTGAAATCTGTCTGTTCATATCCTTTGCCCATTTTTAAATGGGTTTGTTTGTCTTTTTCTTGTAAATCTGTTTCAGTTCTTTGTAGATTCTGGATATTAGCCCTTTGTCAGATGGGTAGACTGCAAAAATTTTTTCCCATTCTGTCGGTTGCTGGTTCACTCTGATGTTTCTTTTGCTGTACAGAAGCTCTGGAGTTTAATTAGATCCCATTTGTCTATTTTGGCTTTTGTTGCCAATGCTTTTGGTGTTTTAGTCATGAAGTCCTTGCCTATGCCTATGTCCTGAATGGTTTTGCCTAGGTTTTCTTCTAGGGTTTTTATGGTGTTAGGTCTTATGTTTAAGTCTTTAATCCATCTGGAGTTAATTTTAGTGTAAGCTGTCAGAAAGGGGTCCAGTTTCTGCTTTCTGCACATGGCTAGCCAGTTTTACCAACACCATTTGTTGTACAGGGAATCATTTCCCCATTGTTTGTTTTTGTCCGGTTTGTCAAAGATCAGATGGTTGTAGATGTATGGTGTTGCTTCCAAGGCCTCTATTCTGTTCCATTGGTCTACATCTCTGTTTTGGTACCAGTGCCATGCTGTTTTGATGACTGTAGCCTTGTAGTATAGTTTGAAGTCAGGTAGTGTGATGCCTCCAGTGTTGTTCTTCTTGCTTAGGATTGCCTTGGCTATGTGGGCTCCCAGAAGTTCTGAAAAGAGCAACGGAGCTCCCAGCACAGCACCTGAGCTCTGATGTTCATTTTTAAATTGTGCTGTTTGTCTTTTTTATTGAGTTGTAAGACTTCTTTATATATTTTAAATACAAGTTTTTAATCAGATATGTGACTTGAAAATATTGTCTCCCATTCTGTGTGTTGTCTTTGTACTTTCTTGATAGTGTACCTTACACCACAAAAGTTTGAATTTTGATAAAGTCCTATTTATCTATGTTTTCTTTTGCTGCTTGTAATTTTACTGTCATCTTTAAAAAATCTATTATCAAATCTGAGGTCATAAAAATTTACCCTATGTTTTCTTCTAAGAGTTTTATGATAGTTTTGTTACTTAAGTATAGACCTTTAATCCATTTTGAGTTAATTTTTGCATATGGTATGAGGTAAGAGTCCAGCTTCATTTCTTTACATTTGGCTATCCAGTTGTCCCAACACTATTTATTGAAGACTATGCTTTACTGCATTGAATGACCTTGGCACCCATGTTTAAAATCACAGACAAGAGCTTATTTCCTGTGTTCAATTCTATTCTACTAATCTATATGTCTATCCTTATGCCAGTATCTTACTGCTTTGATTGTTACTGTTTTCTAATAAGTTTTTAAATAAGGTAGTGCAGATCCTCCTACACTGTTATTTTTCAATATTGTTTTAATATCCTGGATCCATCACAGTTTTATATGAATTTTGGAATCAGCTTAATTTCTACAAAAAATTGAAGTGAGATTTTGGCAAGGTTCGTGTTGACTCTATAGATTAGTTTGGAAAGTATTGCCATTTTAAAATATTAAGTCTTCTGATTAATGAATATGGAATGTATATCATTTATTTAGGCCTTTTAAACTTTCTTTCAACAATGTTTTATAGTTTTCGTGGTATACATTTATATGTCTTTTGTTAAATTCTTCATAAGTATTTTACTCTTTTTGATCCTGTTGCAAATTAAATTGTTTTTTAAATTTCATTTTGAACTGCTCATTACAAGTGTACAAAAATCCAGTTAATTTTTGTGTGTTGATCTTGAATCCTTAAATTTACTAAGTTTGTATTAGTTTTCATAGTTTTCCAGTGAATTTCTTGGGGTTTTTTAATGTCTGCGAATAGAGATAATTTCACTTCTTCCTTTCCAGTCTGGATAACTCTTATTTCTTTTCCTTGCCTAACTGCTCTGAATAGGGTCTCCAGTAAAATGTGGACAAAAGTGATTAAGAGCAGACATTCTTGTCTTGTTTCTGATATTAGGGTGAAAGCATTTAGTCTTTTGCTGTCAAGTATGCTATTAGCTATGGGGTTTTCATTAATGAACTTTATGAAGTAAAGTTTATAGTGTGTTTTGTGTAATCATAAAAGTATGTTGGATTTTGTCAAATGTTTAGTTTGCTTTTATTAAAATGATTATGTGGTTTTAAATTTTTTATCAACATATTGTATTATATTAATTTATTTTCAGGTATTAAACCAACCTTGCGTCCCTAGGACCAAGGATAAATCCCACTTTGTCATGGTATATAATTATTTGAAAATGGATTAGATTTTCTAGTATTTTGCATATTTTGTCTTTATTTGAGATATTGGTCTATAGGTTTTTTGGTGATGTCTTTGTCTGATTTTGAAGTCAGTGTAATGCTGGCTTTGTAGAATAAATTGAAAAGCAATTCCTTCATTCCTATTTTTGGAAGTGTTTATGAAGAATTGATAGTAATTATTTATATATTTTATGGAAGTCAGTGGTGGAGCCATTGAGACATGAGTTTTTTGTAGATAATTTTTTGAAAATTATTAATTTGATTTCTTCACTTGTTATAGATCTATTCAGATTGCCTATTTCTCTGTGAGTCAGTTTTGGTAGTTTGTGTCTTTCCAGAAATTTGTCTATTTCATCAAAATTATTTTATTGGCATGTAAGTAATCATAGTATTTCTCTATAATGCTTTTTATTTCTCTAAGGAAGGCAGTAATGTCCCTTCTTTCATTTCTGATTCTAGGAATTTGAGCCTTCTCTCTTCTTTTTATTGGCCAATAAATGCTAAAGGTTTATCAATTTTGTCAGTCACTCCAAAGAACCAGCTTTTTATACATTTCTAAAGAAATGCATAGATTTCATTGATTTTCTCTATTGTTTATACAGTCTCAATTTCATTAATTTTGACTCTAATGTTTATTATTTCCTTACTTCTGCTGGCTATAGGTTTAGTTTGCTCTTCTTTTTCCAGTGTCATAAGTTTGGGTTATTGATCTGAGATTGTTCTTTTGCCTTAATGTAAGAATTAACCACTATATTTCCCTTAAAACTACTTTAGCTGCATCTTGTAAGCTTTGGTATATTGTATCTTAATTGCCATTCATCTTAAAGTATTTTGGGATTCCCCTTTTGGTTTTTTCATTGGCCCATTACTGAATTAGGAGTGTGCTATTAATATACACATTTTTCCCAATTATAGTCAGAGAACATATTCTGTATTATCTATATTTTTTAAATGTATTGAGGTCTATTTTATGTCCTGGCATATAATCTAACCTAGAGAATGTTGAATGCACACTCAAAAAGAATGTATACTCTTCATTTGTTGGTGTCCTAGAAATAATTATCAGGTCTAGTCAGTTTGTAGTGTATTTCAAGTCTATTTCTTTGTTGGTCTTCAGTCTAGTTGTTATAGTGATTTTTAAAAATGGGATATTAAAGTCTACAACTATTATGGTTGAATTCTATATTTCTCTCTTCATTCTTGTCAGTGTTTGTTTCATGTATTTGGGTGCTGTTATTAGTTGCATTCTTTTATAATTGTAAATGTATAGATTTACAATTCTTCCTGATGGGTTGATTGTTTTATCTTAATAAAACATCTTCCATTACTTCCAATTACAATTTTTTTCAAGTTTATTTAGTCTGATATCAGTATAGTCACTTTAGCTTTCTTGCGATTTCTGTTTACATGTTTTACTTTCAATCTATTTATAACATTAAATCTAAAGTGTGTCTCCTGTAGACAATATGTTATAGGCCTTCTTTTAAAAACCTAGTCTGATAAAATCTTCCTTGTGATTTGGTTGAATTGTTTAATGCATCCACATTTAATGTTATCATTAATATACTTGGATTATGTCTGCCATTTTAAATTTTGTCCTCTATATGACTCATGTTGTTTTTGTTCCTCCATATTTTCTTCACAGATTTCTTTTACATTAAGTGAATATTTTCTAATGTACCATTTAAATAGCTTTAATGACTCTTTACTCATTATTTTCTCAGTGGTTTCTTTAGAACTTATTATATACATCTTATCAGAAACAGCTTCAGATTTATAATCCGTTTACTTCAAGTGAGATATAGAAACATTACTTCTATATGTTCCATTTTCCTTTCCTTCCTCTTGTGGTAGTATTGTTATAGATACTACATCTATAAATGTAACAAGCCCAACAGTATATTTTTATAATTATTAATTTATACAACTGTATTTTGAAAAAGCTGACAGGAGAAAAGAGACAGGTGTATATTCATAGCAAGCTTGTCCAAACTGCAGCTTGCAAGACACATGTGGCCCAGGATGGCTTTGAATGATGCCCAACACAAATTCATATACTTTCTTAAAACATTGTGAGATTTTTTTGCAATTTTTTTAATTGTGCTTTTGGCTTTGGGGTACATGTGCACATCCTGCATCCTGCAGGATTGTTGTATAGGTACATATGTGGTTGCTGTCGCCATTCCCCACCATCGCCCCCTCTGTTGCCTCTATCAGACATTTCTCCCACTGCTATCCTTCCCCATCCTCCTTGCACCCCACTGTCCCTCCCCTTCCTTCCCCTCCCATCCATCCCCCAACCTAGCTCAGTGAGTGTTATTCCCTTCCCTGTGCCCAAGTGTTCCCATTGTTCATCACCTGCCTATGAATGAAAACATGTGGTGTTTGGTTTTCTGTTCTTGTATCAGTTTGCTGAGAATGATGGTTTCCAGACTAATCTATGTTTCTACAAAGGACATGAACTTGTCGATTTTTATGGCTGCATAGTATTCAATGGTGTATATGTGCTACATTTTCCTTGTCCACTCTATCGTTGATGGACATTTGAGTTGGTTCCAGGTCTTTGCTATTGCAAACAGTGCCACAACAAACATATATATGCACGTGTCTTTATAATAGAATTTGTAATCCTTTGGGCATATACCCAGTAATGGGATTGCTGCGTCAATTGGAATTTCTATTTCTAGGTCCTTGAGGAATCACCACACTGTATTCCATAATGGTTGAACTAATTTACACTCCCACCAACAGTGTAAAAGTCCTTTTTCTCCACATCCTTTTTGCAATTTTTTAAAGCTCATCAGTTATCATTAGTGTTAGTGTATTGTATGTGTGGCCCAGGACAAATCTTATTCCAGTGTGGCCCTGGGAAGCAAAAAGATTGGATATCCCCAATTTATAGCTTTTATTATATTAACCTTCTTATTTATCATTTCTTCTTCTCTTCAACTGTTCTTGTGGATTCAAGTTAACATGTGCAGTCATTCTCTTAACTTAATACAGCTTTGATTCTATCTACTTCCTTTGTGGTGTTTATTGGCAAATGTATCACATTTCTTTAAGTTATAGGTCAAACAATACCCGCTACCCATATTGTTTAAATTGCTTTCTCAAATTTTTAATTTTTTTATTTCAGTAAGTTTTTGGGAAAAGGTGGTATTTGGTTACATGAATAAGTTCTTCAGTGATGATTTCTGAGATTTTGGTGCACCCATCACCCAAGCAGTGTAGACTGTATGCAATGTGCAGTCTTTTACCCCTTGCCACACCCCATCTGTTCTTCTGAGCTCCCAAAGTCCAATGTGTCATTCTTAGGTCTTTGCATCCTCATAGCTTAGCTCCCACTTATGAGTGAGAACATATGACATTTGTTATTCCATTCCTGAGTTACTTCATTTAGAATAATAGTTTCCAATTACAACTCAGTTGCTGCACACACCATTATTTCATTCCTTTTTATGGCTGAGTAGTAGTCCATGGTAAATACATATGGAAAATTTTATTTGTCCATTTGTTGACTGATAAACATTTGGGCTGGGTCCATATTTTTGCAATTGTACTACTATAAACATGCACGTGCAGGTATCTTTTTTGTATAATGATTTCTTTTCCTCTGGGTAGATAACTCTTAGTGGAAAAGCTGGGTTAAACGGTGGTCTACTTTGAGTTTTTAAAGAATCTCCACACTGTATTCCATAGTGTTTATACTAGTTTACAGTCCCACCACCAGTGTAAAAGTGTTCCCCTTTCACCACATCCATGCTAACTTATTATTATTATGGCCTTTCTTGCAGGAGTGAGGAGTATTGCATTGTGGTTTTCATTTGCAATTTCCTAGTAATTAGTGATGCTGAGCATTTTTACATATGCTTGTTGGTCATTTGTATATCTTCTTTTAAGAATTGCCTATTCATGTTCCTTAGCCCAGTGTTTCATGGGATTGTTTGTTGTTTTCTTGCTGATTTGTTTTGAGTCCTTTGTAGATTCTGGATATTAGTCATTTGTTAGATGTATAGATTGTGAAGATTTCCTCCCACTCTGTGGATAGTCCATTAGCTCTGCTGACTATTTATTTTGCTGTGCAGAAACTTTTTAGTTTAATTAAGTCCCATCTATTTACCTTTGTTTTTGTTGCATTTCCTTTTGGGGTATTGGTCATGAAGTCTTAGCCTAAGCCAATGTCTAGAAGGATTTTTTTCGATGTTATCTTCTAAAATCTTGGTGATTTCAGGTCTTAGGTTTAAGTCTTTGAGTCATCTTGAGTTGATTTTTGTAAAAGGTGAGAGATGAAGATCCAGTTTTATTGTTCTACATGTGGCTTGCCATTATCCCAGCATCATGTGTTAAATAGGATGTCCTTTCCACACTTTATGTTTTTGTTTTCTATGTCAGAGATAAGTTGGCTGTGAGCATTTGGCTTTATTTATGGGTTCTCTATTCTGTTCCATTGGTCTATTTGCATATTTTCATAGCAGTACCATGCTACTTTGGTGACTATGGCCTTATAGTATTGTTTGAAGATGAGTAATGTGATGCCTCCAGATTTGTTCTTTTTACTTAATCTTGCTTTGGCTATGTGGGCCCTTTTTTGGTTCCATATAAATTTTAGGATTTTTTCTAATTCTGTCAAGAATAATGGTGGTATTTTGATGAAAATTGCATTAAATTTGAAGATTACTTTTGGTTGTATGGCCATTTTCACAATAGTGATTCTACCCATACAAGAGGAAAGTTCATAGCATTAAATGCATATATCAAAAGTCTGAGAGAGCACAGATAGACAAATTAAGGTCATACCTCATGGAACTGGAGAAACAAGGACAATCCAAAACAAATCCAGCAGAAAGAAATAACAAAGAGTAGAGCAGAACTAAATGAAATTGACACATACAAAAAAATACAAGGATAAATTAAACAAAAAGCTGGTTCTTCGAAAAGATAAATAAAATTGATAGATTAATCAATAAAAGAAGACAGATCTAAATAAGCTCAATTAGAAATGAAATGGGAGATATTACAACTGATACTACAGAAATACATAAGATTATTAAAGGCTACTATGAACACCTTAATGTGCATAAACTAGAAAACCTAGAGGAGATAGATACATTCCTGACAATATACAACCCTCTAGATTAAACCAGGAAGATACAGAATCTCTGAACAGACCAGTAACAAACAGCAAGATTGAAATGGTAATAAAAAAATTGCCAACAAAAAAACGTCCAGGACTAGACAGATTCACTGCTGAATTCTATCAGGCATTCAAAGAATTGGTACCAATCCTATTGACACTGTTCCAAAAGATAGAGAAAGAGGGAATCTTCCCTAAATCATTCAATGAAGCCAGTATCACCTTAATAGCAAAACCAGGGAAAGACATAACAAAAAAAGAAAACTACAGACCAATGTCCTTGATGAATATAGATGCAAAAATCCTCAACAAAATACTAGTGAACTGAATCCAACAGCATATTAAAAAGATAAATACACCATGATCGAGTGAGTTGCATACCAGGGATGCAGGGATAGTTTAACATACATAGCTCAATAAATGTAGTACACCACATAAACATAATTAAAAACAAAGAAAAATCACATGGTCCTCTCAACAGATGCAGAAAAAGCATTTGACAAAATCCAGCATTCTTTTATGTGTAAAAATCTCAGCAAAATCAACATAGAAGGGACATACTTTAAGATAATGAAAGCTATCTATGACAAACCAACAGCCAACATTATAATGAATGGGGAAAAGTGGAAAGCATTTCCCCTGAGAACTGAAACAAGGCAAGGATGCCCACTATTACCACTTCTATTCAACATAGTACTGGAAGTCCTAGCCAGAACAATCAGAAAAGAGAAAGAAATAAAGGGCATCCAAATTGGTAAAGAGGAAGTCAAACTGTCACTGTTTGCTGATGATATGATCATATACCTAGAAAACCCTAAAGACTCATCCAAAAAGCTCCTGGAACTGATAAGTGAATTCAGCAAAGTCTCAGGATACAAAATTAGCGTACACAAATAAGTACCTCTGCTCTATGCCAACAGCAATCAAGCTGAGAATCAAATAACAAACTCAACCTTTTTCAGCATAGCCACCAAACAAGCAAACAAACAAATAAATAAATAAAATACTTAGGACTATATCTAACCAAGGCTATGAAAGAGGCCTACAAGGAAAGCTATAAAACACTGCTGAAATAAATAATAGACAGCACAATCAACTGCTCTTTAAATCAGTTAAGAGAAGAAAGAAAAAGAAATAAGAATTTATACTATCTGTTATAGTTGTATAATTACCTTTATTGATGATCTCTTTTTGTGTGGATTTGAATTACTGTCTGGGGTTGCTTGCTTTCAGCATATAGAACTTCTTTAATTAGTGCTTGTTAAATGACTGCAAGCAGCAATTGTCCTCTGTTTTTGATTATTTGGAAATTTCTTCATTGTATTTAAAATTTTGAAATATAGTTTTCATGAATATAAGATTCTTGGTTGGTCAGCAAGAATATTGAGAATTTTCAATATGTTATTGTACTGTCTTCTAGTGTCCTTTGTTTCTGGTGAGAAGTCATCTGCAAATTGTATTTGGGTTGCCTTTTAAGTTATGAGTCATTTTTTTCTTAATGCTCTCAAGATTTTCTCCTTGTCTATGACTTTCAGTATTTTAACAATGCTGTATCTGTAAGTCTCCTTACATATATCCTACTCATTATACATGTATGTTTGTGTACTTAATAATGCCTACATTTCTCTGAGGCTGTGTTCTTTTTTTATTCTTTTTTCCTCTCTCTTCTTTGTGTTGTATCATCTCTATAGGTTTATCTTCATGTAGGCTGTCTTTCTTCTGCCAGTTCAAATCTACTGTTGAGCTCCTCTAGTGAATTTTTTATTTTGTTGTTGTATCTTCAGCTCCAGAATTTCCATTTGTTTCTTTTAAAAAAATTTCTATGACCTTATCAATATTGATATTTTTATATTTGATAAACTGTTGTCTTTATATCCTTCTTTCTTTCTATAGTTATAATTGTCTTTAGTTCTTGGGATATATTTCTAATGGCTACTTTGAATACTTTGTAAAATCTGATATCTGGTTGTTATTACAGGCAGTTTCTTCTGCCCTCATTCTTCCCCCAGTATATGTTTTATTTTCCTGTTTCTTTGAATAGTTTTGCAGGTTGGGTTGCAGTTGGGTTGGAAACTAAATGTTTTAGATAATATATTGTAGCAACTATAGATTCTGATCTTCCTCCCTTTTGGCTTTTTATTCCTATTTGCTTAGTGAGCAGCTGGATTATTTTGGTGAAGTCTATTTCTCTTCCCTACAGTGCTTAGCTTCTAATGCTGCAGATCTGTGAAGCTCCTCATGCTGTCATGTTGCCTTACTATTTTTAAACGTTCAAAACATTAGAAATGGGTCCCAGATTCTTTCAAGTGACTTCTTGCTTTTGTCGATGAGATTTTGTCATGAACAAGCTTTTGAAATAAAAAGATTAAATGGAATATGTTTTCCTTTTAGAAAGAAATAGAATATGTTGTATTCTTATAGCATGCCTATATTCTTGTAGCATGAAATAACATTCATTTGATATCTTTATTACATGTTTTATTTATATTAAAAACTTGTATCTATAAGAGGAAAGCCTACTGTAGTTGTGTGTGCATTCATACTTTAATCACAATTAGGATTAAGACCACTTTTTCTCTTTTATAGTAGGAAATTTGCTATTGTTTTCTTTTTTGATAAATGAAATGAGTAGTTAGGTTACTATTTGCTATTTGAAAGTTGAAAGAAATTTTGATCTAACAAGCATGCCTGAGTCTTATTTTAATAATGGTGTATGAACACTTTTTAGAACTGTATTTTCAAATTTCCTCTTCCTTTTATGATTATTTTGTTGTTTTATATTTTTAGTGTAAAAACTTGGAAAAATAAAAATAGCATAGGCCTTGGAGATCTGAATTTAAATTCCAGTTGGATCTCTCAGTAGTTGGGTGACCTTGGTGAAGATATGCCTTCATCTCTGTAGGCTTCAGTTTCTGCTGTAAAAGGAGGTTATAGTTATAAAATTGGCTTATCGTACCAACAAAAAAAGGATGTGCATAAAAAACTCAGCACTGTGATAAACTCAGCACCCAGTAAGTGTTTATTTCACACAGAATTTAAAATATATTAGCATTTAATAGTGCCAAATGTTTCTTGATACATTTTTTTTTCTTTTTTGCCTTTTAATTATTATTATTATTTTGTATTATACTTTAAGTTTTAGGGTAAGGGTGCAGAACGTACAGGATTGTTACATAGGTATACACATGCCATGGTGGTTTGCTGCATCCATTCCCCCATTATCTACATTAGGTATTTCTCTTAATATTATCCCTCTCCAATCCCTCTACCCCTTGCTATCCCTCCCCTGGCCCCAGTCCAACAGGCTCTGGTGTGTGATCTTCCCTTCTCTGTGTCCATGTGTTCTCACTGTTCAACACCCATTTGTGAGTGATAACATATGGTGTTTGGTTTTCTGTCCTTGTGTCAGTTTGCTGAGAATTATGGTTTCCAGACTCATCTAGGTCCCTGCAAAGGAAATGAACTCATCCTTTTTTATGGCTGCATAGTATTCCATGGTGTGTATGTAGCACATTTTCTTTATCCAGTCTATCATTGATGGGCATTTGGGTTGGTTCCAAGTCTTTGCTATTGTAAACAGTGCTGCAATAAACATGCATGTGCATATGTCTTTATAATAGAATAATTTATAATCCTTTGGGTATATACGCAGTAATGGGATTGCTGGGTCAAATGGTATTCCTACTTCTAGATCCTTGAGGAATCGCCACACTGTCTTCCACAATGGTTGAACTATTTTAGACTCTCACCAACAGTGTAAAAGCATTCCTATTTATCCACATCCTCTCCAGCATCTATTGTCTCCTGACGTGTGCTCTATTTTCTGTCTTATTTATATTTTTATTAGTTTTTTAAAATTATATTTTGCTGTTTGTTGGGTATTTCTTAGTCTTTTTCTAGTAGTAATCTTTGGTTATATTAATCACTTGTTTTAGTTTTCTTTGTTACATGATCAACTTGTTTATTTTGTCATGTTTGTAGTTTCCTATTCTTCTATAGTTTTTCAAAAACTCATTTTCTCATCTTATAAGATGTGGGAATATAGAGAATATTCTTTTATTTTATTAAGAATAAAGACGAGTAAACATTTTTTTCCAAATGTTGTTTTGACCATTTCCTATAGATTTTGACACATAATTATTATTCTCTTAATATTCTTCTCTTACCTTCTGAGCATGTGATCTTCAGGGATGGACTGGAAACAGAGGGACTAGTTCAAGAAGCCATCATAACCATCATCTGAAAGGCTACAGCCAACTATCTCAACTGAAAATACTAACTGGGTGTCAGAATGTCTGGGGCCTAGAAATAAAATCAACCAGCACTAATTGAATGCCTCTGTGTGTTGAACACTGTCCTCCTCATAGTATTTTTGCATATCTCCTTAACTGTCACAATAGTGTTGTGACAATTGTCTCATTTCCTTCTTTCTGCAATTGAAGATATTGAAGTAGTCAAATGATTTACCAAAGAGCACAGAACAAGTAAAATCTATTTCTCAGGAATGCTAGTTGAATACTTGCTCCACTGCTATGCTATGCCACCTCTTTAAGTCTCTTACAGGCTTATTTAGAGCCCAAATCTTACCATCTGAAATATCAGTGGTGGTCATTGTTACCTTTTAATTAACTTTGTGGGGAGAAGAGTGGATTGTCTTGTTGATATTGTTTGGCTGTGCCCCCACCCAAATCTCGGCTTGAATTATATCTCCCAGAATTCCCACATGGTTTGGGAGGGGACCAGGGAGAGGTAATTGTATCATGTGGGTCTGTCTTTCCCATGCTATTCTCATGAGACTGAATAAGTCTCATGAGATCTGATTGGTTTATCAGGGGGTTCCGTTTTTGCTTCCTCCTCATTTTTTTCTTGATGTTGCCATGTAAGAAGTTCTTTTCTGAGGTCTCCCCAGTCATGTGGAACTGTAAGTCCAATTAAACCTCTTTCTTCCCAGTCTCAGGTATGTCTTTATCAGCAGTTGAAAACAGACTAATACACTTGTCTTTAAAATATTACTTGTGATTAGTTAACTTAAGAGAAGACATGGATGTCAATGAGAGCAGTTTTCCAATATAGGAAAAGACTCACATGTGAAAGGGCTCACTGATCTATTTCACATTACTCCATAAGACCATGTCTGATAAGACCATGTCTGATAAGACCAGTGTATAGAACATCAATAGAAGTTACAGTTAAATATATAACTGCTATGTGACAAACACTGTGCCATAAGAACATTATATATGTTATTTCAGGGAATCCTTATCACAGTTAGAGGTCGTGGGTATTATATTATTTTGTCCCTTGTTTATAGATTAGGATGCTGACACCTCAAAATGTTAAGTAACTCATCTAAAGTTGCAGAAACAGGAAGTAGCACAGCTGGTATTTAAATTAAGCAATCTGACTTCAAAACCTGACATCCTATCAATCATTTTTGCTTAATTGTCTCTTCTGAAAGCTATAATAAGGCAGAATGTTAATCAATAAAAAGGAAAATACTAAGAATGTGGAGCTTCAGGAGGTACCGGATGGACTGATCTGTGTAGAGGCTTTGCCCTACGTGGGCTTTGCCCACAAAAGAAAGAGGGACTCTGTGAACTGAATCCCATTCATACTAATCCTGTATAAGACTCTAGAACAATATTTTTAGAAATAGAGTGAGTAATGTGAGATAGAAAAGTCAGACTGCCTTGTGTCAATGGGTCAAGTGGAGTAGGTGAAATATCTTCTTACAGATAGAATCTACATTTAGATGGACAGTCTAACTCTATGCCCTTTTAATTCTTTTCAGTGGCCTTTAAAAAACTTTTTGAAATTAAATATTAATTTTTGTTTTGCCAGAAATAAAAATTAAAACAAGAGATCTCAGGTTTTTCAGTGTGTAGTTCACATTCATACACTAGAAATTTAGAGTTCCCCTCATGATAGTAAGAGTCAAGAGAACACAAAAATATAATTACAATGCAAACACTAATCTCATACACAGGTGTCTTGAAGATTCTATAGACACATCTATATTTGTACACGATAAAATTTTTCACGCATCAGCACAGTAGGGCTCCTTGAGGAAAGCCCTGATTGTCCTGTGCAGCCCATGTTATACATACATATGGCCATGTGCAGAAGATGTGCACTCTTTCGTAGATGCCAGGTTGATATTAATCTATACCAATTATTCAAAATAAGTTATACCAACTCTATAGCATTTTGATAATCCACTCATCTCAATGCTATACCTAACAAACTTTGCCATAACAGTGTTTTATAGTGAACACCATGGAACAGTTGTATGTATCAACAGTTAAGACAAAATTAATTTTATACATTCGTCAATCATAGGACACACCTGTGATGAATCCATAGTACAACTATTATTTGATAAGCACTATGAAAGCTATTATATTTTAATCACTAATGCTCCCTGGGATAAGCTAGTGGCTGAATTAAGAATCTTTTTATTATCACTGTTCATGAACTGAACTTTATGTCAATAAATCTTAAGCATATCTTAATTTACAGGGAAGGTCTGCCCCCTATTTCATCATTGGATGGAATAACCCCTAACTGAAGTCTTCAGACTGCATGGAAAGTCTCTCTGTGACTCAGTGGCCACTATGGTCAGAGGAATAAACTCCATGAGCCCCTGTTTTTGATTATTGACTTATTGCCATGAAACTCAGGCAAGTTATTAAACTTTTGTGAGTTTCAATTTATTTACCTATAAAATGCTGATATTAATAGTATCTTCTCTGTGAGATCATGCTGTAAAAATAAAATGAAATAAAGACTTAAAAGATTGTCATACACTGTAAAGTACCATGAAGGAAAAATGTTATTACTGTTTAAACAGTGATGATCTGGCAGAGCCTGGCCTACAGCCAAAAGAGGCTGACTCAGAAGGAGGTTTGTAGGGGAGCTGGAGGCTTGCTGAGGCATTGCTAAGGAAACCAGTAGAGAAATATACGTCACTCAGCCCCATCCTTATCTGCCTACTGCAGAGTATCTACCAAGAGCACAAACAGTGCAAGGGATCAGTCATGGATAATTTGAGAAAAAACACATCAGATTCCATTTAAGGAAAGAGAGAAAGTGGGAACAAGCTCCAAAGAAGGAAAATGTTTCTCTTGGTTGCAAAGAGAAAGCACTTCCTGAACATTTCTAATCGACATGTGTAATGCCATCTGGAAAGCAGAGGGAGAAAGCTGGCTCTTAGGTTTCCTTTCAGAAGGGGAAGCCTTTGTCCCTGGCATCATTTGAATATTTGTAAGGAGCTGAAGTTTAGTAGCATAAGCCCTGGGAGTCCCTCTGGGCTTAGCTAGTGGATTTCACTGTCAGCTTCTTTGCTGAGTCTAATAAACAAGTTGGGGTAAAAATGAGTTTTGTGACCATGGGAACTAAAATTGTGGAGAGTCCCCTATGTTCCTTTTAATCTCAGCAACATCTTTCATATAATCTCATGCTTTGCCATTAATGCTTTTCCTCGCATAGTCCTGATTGCTGTGAGGGGTTATTCTTTTTGTTCCCTTTGTACTTGAAATGGTAGATACCAAGTAAACATGACAGCATCAACTTTCCTGAATGGAAGTCCTTACTGCCCATTCTCACCCTCAAGAGTACTCTTCACCCTGCATCAGAACTTCATTCCTAGGTGTCTCTATTTATGTTATCATCTCTATTTATACTATCACTAAAAGCCACAAACGCTGACTTTGTTTTTGACCCTTCTCTTTCTCTTACCTAGCATAATGTCAATAAATCCTACTGATTTTATCTCCCTGGATCTACCCAGCCCTCTTCATCCCACAGGGACTTCTCTGATTTGAACTTTTATTATGTATTGTCTGGACCGTGGGTTTGGGCATCATCTCTAGCTTTCAGTCATTTTAATATCTCTTCCTAAACCAGCTAAAAACATCTTTCCAAAGGGCAGACCAATGTGTGACATTTTCTTGCTTGAAAGTTTCTAACTCCCTGTTACCTACAGAAGTGCATGTTCCTCTGTATCATTTGAGTGAGTTCCTTTTAGGGGAAATACCACATGACCAAACAAATAATTGTAGTGTTAAATGGGGCTTAATGGAGTGTGGTTTTGAGCTAAGCCCTTGACGTGATCAAGATTCCTCAACAGACAAGGAATGGTTGTAGAGAATACAGAGAAGACTAGATATGTAATCAAAGTTGTGCTTGAAATATTCGTCTCATAATTCCATTGGTCATTAGCAGCTATTTAGGTTTCTGAATTATATTTGGTTTGAATAACTGGGACTAGCAGAGATGCCATGTGATAAATGAGGGATGTGTTAAATAAACAGGCTAGAAAATCTGTTCCTTTGTAGGTTTGGAAGCATGAAAATTGGACTTGGGATCATCATTGAGAATAGGTAGGTGGGATTCGTTGAAGAAAGCTGTTTATGGCCCATTTTTAAAACTAGATCACACTCAGAAATATTTGTGTTTTGCTTAGTAGCCTGTATGTTCTCATTTTAAGCACTGTTATTTGTAGCTTTAAAAAATACTTAAAAGACAAAAAGTCTGGCTCTTTAAGAATTAGAAATCTTTTGCTGAAATCTCTATTTCTATCATTCTTTTACATAGGGAATGGCTTAGAAATCAAACTAGAGGATCTGTGGTTGATAGTTCAGATAATCACATGGGGAGAGGAAAGAGAAGAAATTGAGACCACAATAACTGATCTTCGTTAAGGCTAATTAAAAGTAGAAATAGGATATGCTCTTACATGCTTAAAATATTCAAAGGGATACAATAGTTAGTTCTGGGACTGTATTTCTGCAACAGTATGAGATATTTTCACTTTTAATTTAATATCTTTATATATGAAATTTGTTTAACCATGAGGATATACTACTTTTATTGAAAAGTAATCAGACAGGCTTATATGTACTGCTATGGAAGGAATCCTAACTATATTGTTAACTGAAGAAAAGTGATAAATGTTATATGTTGCATAATTTTACCTTATAAGTAAATGTTTACATATATTTACATACATGTATTTCTATTATAAATTTGTTAGCAGGAGTATATGTATGGAGGAAAAAGTCTATTGAGGAGCAGATGCACTAAATTGTTAGTTATATTTGTGCTTCCTGTGTGAGAGATTTCAGAGACATTAACTTTTTGGGAAATGCAGGCCTACTATGTTTTAATTTTAAATAATGGGCTAACCTTATATAGTGAGAAAAAAATAATAAAAGGTATATTTCTTATCAATTTCCAAGAAACACCCCACATTTGATATGGTTTATCATAACAAATTTTTAAGAAATAGTATTAAAAGGAAGGCAGAAAAGTATCGTGGAAAGGTTTAGTTCCATAAAATGACATAAAAATTAGGGACTTATAAAAAACTTGATGATAGCCTATGTTGACCCTATGGATTAGGTAATCACTGGTCAGTGGCATATGGACTATAATCCTATCATTTAGAATTTAATTGTTTGTTTTTCACATTTGTTTTAAGGTCGTGTAACACGTATATTGGTGTGTTACATTTTATTCTGAATTAAACATATTTTCATAAGAATATATTTAAATATGTGATGATGGCATGTTACCAGGTCTAGTGATCCTACCACATTAGTGAAAGCTGCTCTGCCACTTAACTTTGCAAGTTACTTAATCTTACTGCATTTGGGTTTTTTAATCTGTAGAATGGGGATAATAAAAGGAGCTTGTTCAGAGGCTTGTTGTGTGGAATAAATATGATAATACACTTAAGTGCTTAGAATAGTGTCTGCAATAAATCACTAGCTGTTAGGATGATGACAACAACAATGATGACGATAACCATGTTGATAATAGAGACACAATGACAACAGGGATGGTAATGAGGATAGTAAAATGATCCTAAAGGATCTTTGCACAAGGCAGTACTGCAGGGAGGATCCAAAATCCATCCTGAAGGCAAAGCCTCTTCTTTTCTCAACATTTTCCACAGGAAACAATGGCCAAGTCTCTACTTTGGGAGATAACCAGCAAATATGATACCAGTCTACACTTTCCCGGCTCACTAACACTTTCCACTTCTATGGAAGTAGTATGTCTTTAGCCTGAAATCATTTCACTTGAAACTTTCAAAGTATGAGAAACATGAATTGTCTGTCTAATGTAGCTAGTCCCTACAAATCTCATTCCACACACCTGAGTGTGAAAGAAATGTCAGTTTATTTCTGTGAATCATATGAAATTTGACTCCAAGTCGTCATCTTGACAGAAGGACAGCAAATTTAATTCTCGTCATTTTGGGAGAGCTTTTTCCTTATCTAGAACAAATCATCATTTTGAGGGAGGTTTTCCCTTCCCTACATAATAAATCCTCTTGCCCCATCCATAGTGGCCACTGATACTCGTTCTGTACACACTTGCCTGGTTCCTTAACTGGGCACCGAGGTGCCTAACATGCTAAGTCTAAAGGGAGAATCCATTGAGACTAAACTTTCACTCCAAGACATCCCTCCAAGGTCCTGGCTCTTCCTTAAGGGTGGCTCTGGGAATCAGAGCCCAAGTTCCTACTTGTGGAATTCACAGACCCATGCTCTCTTGCCCATATTGAGCATTCTTCTTTTAGTATCACCTTCCCCAGCACAAATGACCCCAGGAGCTCAGAGTGTGAGAAAATAAGGCCTAGAAGAGGTTTTGTCTTCAGGGCAAAAGTCCTGGCTATGTTTTCAAAATCTGTGTGTGCATAAATAGAACTAAAAAGAAAAACCATAGAATTATCTCAATAGATGTAGAAAAGGCTTTCAGTAAAATCCAACATCCCTTTGTATTAAAAACCCTCAACAAACTAGGAATTGAAGGAACATACCTGAAAATAATAAGAACCATCTATGACAAAACCATAGCCAACAACATACTGAATGGGCAACAAGACAAAATTGCCACTGTCCCCACTCCTGTTCCACATGGTACTGGAAGTCCTAATCAAAACAGTAAGGCAAGAGAAAGATATAAAAGAGATCCAAATAGGAAGAGAGGAAGTCAAACTATCTCCATTTGCAGATAACTTGATTCCACACCTAGCAAACACCATAGTCTCTGCCCCAGATCTCCCAGATCGGATAAACAACGTACAAACGTGGTATTTTATTTTCTGTTTCTTAGTTATTTCATATAGGATAATGGCCTCCAGCTTTATCTATATTGCTGCAAAATACATGATTTTATTATTTTTATGTCTGATAATATTCCATTACGTATATGTGCCACATTTTCTTTTCTTTTCTTTCTTCTTTTTTTTTCCCAAGCTGGAGTGTAGTAGTGCTATCTTGGCTCACTGCAACCTCCGCCTGCCAGGATCAAACAATTCTCCTGCCTTAGCCTCCTGAGTAGCTGGGACTATAGGTGTTCACCACCATGCCGGGCTGATTTTTGCATTTTCAGTAGAGACCATGTTAGCCAGGCTGGTCTCGAACTCTTGACCTCAAGTGATCCCCCTGCTTTGGCCTCCCAAAGTGCTGGAAATTATAGGCATGAGGCACCACGCCTGAACCTGTACCCATTTTCCTTATCCAATCACCTGTTGATGGACACTTAGTTTTATGCCATGACTGCTATTGTGAGTAGTGCTGTGATGAACATACAAGTGCAGGTATCTTTTTGATATGATTATTTCTTTTCCCTTGGGTAGATACCCAGTAGTGGGACTGCTAGGTTGAATGGTAGTTTTACTGATTGATTGATTGATTGATTGAACAAGGTCTTCCTTTGTCATCCAGACTGGACTGCAGTGGCATGGTCAAGGCTCACTGCAGCCTCAACCTCCTGGGCTAAAGTGATCCTCTCACCTCACCGCCCCCTCCCCGAGAAGCTGGGAGTACAGGCATGTGCTACAATGCCTGGTTATTTATTATTTTTTTAAAATTTTAATAGAGATGAGGTCTCATTGTGTTGCCCAGGCTGGTCTTGAACTTCTGAGTTTAAGCAATCCTACCATGTTGGCCTCTCAAAGTGTTAGGATTGTAGGCATGAGCCACTGCACCCAGCAGAATGGTAGTTTTATTTTTAGTTCATTGAGAAATCTCCATACTATTTTGCATAAAGGTTGTACTAATTTACATTACCATCAGTAGTTTATAAGTGTTCTCCTTTCTTCACCTCCTCACCAACATCTGTTGTTCTTTTATTTTTTATAATAGCCATTCAGACTGGTGTAAGATGGTATCTCATTGAGATTTTAACTTGCATTTCTCTGATTAGTGATGTTGAGTAATTTATATGTTTCTTGGTCATCTGCATGTCTTCTTCTGAAAAATTTCTGTTCATGTTTTTGCCCACTTTTTATTGGGGTTATTGTTTATTTTCTTGTTGACTTGAGTTCCTTGCAGATTCTGGATATCAGTCCTTTGTTGTCTGCATAGTTTGCAAATATTTCTCCCATTCTGTAGGTTGTCTTTTTACTTCGTTGATTATTTCTTTTGCTGTGCAGAAGCTTTTTAGTTTAATTAAGTACCATTTGCTTATTTTTATTTTTGTTGCATTAGCTTTTGAGGCCTTAGTCATAAATTCTTTGCATAGGCTAACATCCAGAAGAGTTTTTACTAGGTTATCTTCTAGGATTTTTATTGTTTTTTGTATCTGATGAGAGATAGGGGTACAGTTTGATTCTTTAGCATACGGCTATCCAATTTTTCCAGAACCATTTACTGAATAGAGGGTTCTTTCCCAATTTCATGTTTTTGTCAACTTCGTTGATGATAGTTGCTTGTAGGTCTGTGGCTTTATTTCTAGGTTCTCTGTGCTGTTCTATTGCTCTATGTGCCTGTTTTTGTACAAGTACCATATTTTCTTGGTTACTACAGTCTTGTAGTATAATTTGAAGTCCAGCAATATAATTCCTCCAGCTTTGTTTGTTTTGTTTAGAAGTGCTTTGGCTACTCAGGCTTTTTCTTTGGTTTCATATACATTTTAGATTTTTTTTTTTAATTCTGTGAAAAATAACATTGGTAATTCTATAGGAATTGCATTGAATATGTATATTCAATTATTAAATCAGTGTTTTGTAGTTCTTCTTGTAGAGATCTTGTACCTCTTTGGTCAAATGTCTCCCTAGGTAGCTTATTATTTGTGTGGCCTTTGTAAGTGGTTCTTGATTTGGTTCTCAGATCAAACATAATTGGTGCATAGAAATGCTGCTGATTTTTGTATGTTGACTTTGTATTCCAAAACCTTACTGAAGTAATTTATCAAATCTCGGAGTCTTGGAGGAGTGTTTAGGGTTTTCTAGGTATAAAATTATGTCATTAGGAAGCAGAGATAATTTGACTTTCTCTTTTCCAATTTGATTGCCTTCTATTTCTTTTTCTTGCCTGATTGCTCTGGCTAGGACTTCCAGTATTATGTTGAATAGAAGTGGTGAGAGTGGGAATCTTTATTTTGTTCCAGTTCTTAAAGGAAATGCATTCAGTGTTTCTTCATTGAGTATAATATTGGTTATGGGTTTGTTGTATATGGCTTTTATCATTTTGAGGTATGTTTCTTCAGTGTCTAGTTTGCTGAGGAGTTTTATCATGAAAGGATGTTGGATTTTATTGAATGCTTTTTCTGCATTTCTATTGTGACGATTGTATGGTTTTTGTTTTGTGGCAAATCACATTTATTGATTCATGTATATTTACCCATCCTTGCATCCTTGGAATAAAACCCACTTGATCATGGGTCACTTTTTGATGTGCTGTTGCATTCAGTTTGCTAGTATTTTGTTGAAGATTTTTGCATCTATATTCATCAGAAATATTGGCTTGTATCCTCACCTGACTCTGGTGTCTTCACCTGAGTCTGATATGACCTGATTCTGTGATACTTGTTTCATAGAATGAATAAAGGAGGAATCTCTCCTCCTCAATTTTTTGGAAATAATTTCCATAAGATTGATGCCAGCTCTTCTTTGTATGCTAGTAAAATTTCACTATGAATCCATCTGGTCCTGGGCTTTTTTTAAAGGGGATTTTTATTACCGATTCAATTTCACTACTCATTATCTGTTTGTTCAAGATTTCTACTTCTTCATGGTTTAATTTTGGGAAGTTGTGTGTTTCCAGGAATTCATCCATTTCCTCTAGCTTTTCTAGTTTGTGTGTGTAGAGATGCTCATAGTAGTCTCTGATGATGTTTTGCTTTTCTGTGGTATCAACTGTAATGTTACATTTATCATTTCTGATTGCACTTATTTGAATCTCCTCTTTATTCCTTGATTAATCTATGTAGCATGTATAAATTTTATATTTTAAAATAAGTGATTTTTTGTTTTGTTGATCCTTTGTATCATTGTTTTGTTCTCAATATCATTTGTTTCTTCTCTGGTCTTTGTTATTTCTTTTCTTCTGCTAGCTTTGGGTTTGATTTATTCTTGCTTTTCTAGTTTTTTGAAGTGAGACATTAAGATGCTAATTTGAGACCTGTCTTTCTGATGTAGGCATTTAACACTATAAACTTCCTTCTTAGCACTGCTTTTGTTGTATTTCAGAGGTTTTGGTATATTGTATTTCTATATTAATTTATTTCAGAAAATATTTTAACGTCCACCTCAATTTCATTGTTTACCCAAAGATCATTTAGGAGCAAGTTGTTTAATTACAATATATTTGTATAGTTGTGAGAATTCCTTTTGGTATGAATTTCTAATTTTATTTCACTGTAGTCCAAGAAGATAATTGATATAATTTTGATTTTTTAAAAATTTACTGAAATTTGCTTTCATGGCCAAGCACATGGTCTATTTTGGAGAATGTTCCATTCTCAGATGAGATAATTGTATATTCTGCAGTCGGTGGGTAGAATGTTCTGTAAATGTCAACTAGGTTCATTTGGTGTGGAGTCTAGTTTAAGTTCAGAGTTTCTCCGTTGGCTTTCTACCTCAGTGATCTGTCTAGTGCTGTCAATGGAGTGTTGAAGACCCTCACTATTATTGTGTTGCTGTTGATCTTTTTTCTTAGGATTAGTACTATTTTTCAAAATGAATCTGTGTGCTCCAGAGATGGGTGCTTACATATTTAGAATAGTTATAACTTGTTGTTCAATTGAACCCTTTATTATTATATAATGACCTTTTTTGTGTGTTTTTTTAAATATTGCTATTCATTTAAAGTCTATTTTATTTGATATAAATATATCAAGTATTTAGCTACTCCTGCTTGTTTGTGTTTTCTGTGTGTGTGGCACATCGTTTTCTACCCCTTTACTTTGAGTCTATGAATATCTTTACCAGTTAGGGGGATTTCTTGTAGTCAGAAAATGGTTGGGACTTATTTTTAAATCCAACTTGCCAGTCTGTCTACTTTAAATGGGACATTTAGGCCATTTAAATTCAAAATTATATTGATATGTGAGGTTTTTGTTCCTGTCATAATGTTGTTACCTAATTACTTTGTAGTCTCAATTATGTAATTGCTTTATAGGATTTATGAGCTTTGTACTTTCGTGTGATTTTATGATAGCGAGTGTTTTTCTTTTGTTTTCATGTTCAGAACTCTTTTGAGCATTTCTTTTAGAACTGATTTAGTGGTGAGAGATTCCTTTAGCACATGTTTGTATGAGAAGACCTTTGTTTCCTCTTCATATATAAAGCTTAGATTGGCAGATATAAGATTCTTGGCTGGCACTTTTTTCTTTAAGAAGACTAAAAATAGACCCCAAATCTCTTCTGGCTTATAAGGTTTCTGCTGAGAAGTCCACTGTTAGTCTGATGGAATTTCCTTTATAAGTAATCAGATGCTTCTCTTTTGCTGCTTTTAGGATTTTTTTCCTTGGTGTTGACTTTGGATAATATGAAGACTATATGCCTTGGTGGTGTTTATCTAGCAGACTAGTCTTCAGGTGGTGTCTGAGCTTCTTGTACCTGGATGTCTAGATTTCTAGCAAGACCAGTGATATTTTCCTGAATGATTTTCTCAGATAGATAGGTTTTCCAAGCTCTTTGCCTTGTCTTCTTCTCCCTCAGGAATGTCTACATCTCATAGTTTGGTCACTATACGTAATTCCATTGTTTTCCTTAGAGGCTTGGTTCTTTTTCTTAAATTGTTTTTTATTTATTTTTTCTGACAGGATTAATTTAAAAGGCCTATCTTCAGCCTCTGAAATTCTTTTTTTCTGCTTGTTCTATAGTATCTTAAAGCTTTCAATTGTTTGTTGTAACACTTTTAGTGAGATTTTTATTTCCAGAAGTTCTGTTTGTGTGTGTGTTTGTTTGTTTGTTTTAGATGTCTATCTCTTTCCTATCCTGAAATGGTTTTCTGATTTCTTTGTGTTGGTTTTCAACTTTCTCTTGGATCTCACTGAGCTTATTTACAATCTATATTTCGAATTCTTTATCTGTCATTTCAGAGTTTTCAATGTGGTTAGGATCCACTGCTAGAGGGCTAGTATGATTCTGTGGGGGGTATTGCCACACTGTTTTGTATAGTGTCAGGGTCCTTTTGTTGATTCTTTTACATCTGGAAAAGCTTCCACTTCTTATTTAGGAATTTACTTTCATGGGAATGTCATTTTTCCTCTTTGAGGGAGTGACTGTTGTGCATATTGGTTAGGGTTCTTTGGATTTATTTCTATGTGCTTTTAGGAGCCAAGGGTCTGTATGAACTTCCTTGGTATAGACAGCCTTAGTGTAGTAGTTTTCTCAAATGCTAGTTGTTTCTAGATTTTAGTGTGAACAGGCTTATTGTCTCCTGCAGAGATTGGAGGTGATCTTGGAAGGCTTAACTTGTTCCCTAGCACTGTGTACTTCTGTCTGCAGAAATTATGTTGGGTTGTGCAGTTCACTCCACAGTCCAGTATGTGGTGCTTGTGGGTAAGAGCTATTCAAGCATTATACATTGGTGTCTGCAGAAGTTATAATGGACCAGGTGGGTTGACCTCCCAGCCAGCAGGTGGTGCGATTTATTCATTTATTTTGTTTCATTTGGAAACTAGAGGACTCTGGAAGCACAGCTGAGAGAGAAGGTGAATGGAGTGGAGTCACAAGAATACTGGCATGACTTCGTCCAAGATTCTCCTGCTCAATACACTCTACATGTTAGAGCTTCAGAGACACAGAATTCAACCCAGCAGTTGCAGGAGAGCCCCTTACAATCACATTGTTATAGTAACTATAAGAGTGAAAAATTCAGTCAAACTTCCCCTGATTTTCAGCCACTTAGTATTTAAAAGCTTGTAGAATAAATGCCAAATTGCTTGATTTTTTTCTTTCTTTTCAACCTAAATATGAAGGTTTGCTATGGTAGACAAACATCTTTAAATCCTTGGATGACTGTAATTCAAAAACCATGAAGTTCTAGGATTGCAGGAGATTTTAGCATCTGTCTATTTTGCAGTTTTGAATTTTTTTCTCCTTAAAAGCACTGTGCTGGGCTATTTGGTTTTAAGCAACAAGAACCCACTATTTATAATGTATGCCAATGAGGATATTGAGAAGATCTGGGGTAACTCACAGATCCCAAAGAAAGTTGACATAACAGGCAATAGAGAAGACTTGCCTGGACATCTGGGGAGCAAAACTAGGCCGTTTTAGTCATCTTGGGCTGACATAACAGAATACCACACATTGGAAGGCTTAAACAACAGAAATGTATTTTCTCATAGTCTGGAGGCTAGAAGTCCAAGATCAAGGAGCTCGCAGGGTTGATTTGTGGTGAGGCCTGTTTTCTTACATTGCAGATGGTCACTTTCTCATTGTATCGTTATAAGGCCTTTTCTCTGTGTGCTCACTTCTGGTATCCCTTTCTCTTCCTATAAGGACACTTGTCCTATTGGATTAGGGCTCCCATTTATGGCATTGTTGGACATTAATTACCCACTTAAAGGCTCTATCACCAAATATAGTCATATTAGGTGTTAGGACTTCAACATATGAATTGGGATTGGGCAGGGATACAATTCAGTCTTTCACACCTATCTTCTCAAGAGCCTTTGTGGGGATGAATCTGCTCCAATTTTGTTCTGTTTTTGGCTTCCACACTTTAAACTTGTGTTCTCAAAGGATTTGTTTGCTCTGATCTGAGCCATGGAACCACCTGTAGGTCCAGAGTGTTTAGGGCCCTTGACTGACATCCCACTGGTCCATGAAAAGTGGGAATGAAGGTAGTTTCTTGAAGAAAAATTAAGGAAACTTATGAGAAGAAAGAAGAGTATGCAGAGGAGGGAATGGAAGGTGGTTAGGCAAAAGCAACATTTGGCTATTTTTTCAATTAACAATGTAATTAGGGCCCAATTGTATAAAATAATTGTGGATGTGTTCTGTTTTCTGTGGGAACAGGTAAACCCGAATCTGGCTTATTCTTCCTGTGTCTACCTCCTAAAGGTGACCCTGTAACCATCTATGAGGTATAAAGCATAAAAGCCATTATCCTAGTCCCATTCACTCATTTCACAAATGGGGAAAGAAGGGTCCAAAGTGGAAAGGAGCTTTGCTCAAACCTGCCCAACGGATCCAGGCAGAGTAACAATCATGACCTAGTCCCTCCAGTTTTAGTCCTAGGCAGCCCCTACTTTTGATAGTGTGATCGCTGTGCATTCCATTCTAAGCAAGTTCAAATTAGAAACAACATTACATAGCTTGCTGGGGTATTTTTAGGCACCCAGCACTTTTTCAAGGGTTTTTAAAAACAACAATATCCAGACAGTCAAAAAGAGAAATTGCACATTGTGGGCAGTGCTTATCATTCATCAACAGAGATCAGATATCCTTCAAAACTGTGTTGTATGTGGCTGATCTGCTGCATGATTAGAGCTGAATGAAGCCATCAGTTCTCAAGCTTGACTTCACATCAGAGGCAAGTGTGTGTTCTAGCAAGTGCTGGATCTGAAGCTGTTTAACATGGATTGGATCCCAGCAACACTGCCCAGCTGTATGACCCTCTGAAAATTGCTGAAGGTCTCCAAGCCTCAGTTTCTGCCTCTGTAAAAGGGGAAGAAGTTTATTTTCAGACTTTTAAATTGGGAGCATTAAACAAACAACTGTCTGTGAACAGTGTAGCATAGTAGCCTGGCCCTGATAAATGCTCAAAAATGTTAGTGGTACAGAGTCAACAAGATTCTTCTTCCCTTAATGTGTTTTTTAGGCTTTCCAAAACCCTTTCACATATATCCCTCACCAAACTACAACAGTTCATTAGGTTCGCTACAATACCATAAGACACAAAATTAGTTATTTCAAGGAAGCAGAATTTCAGAAGTAAATTGGAATTGATCTGCTCTTAGAAATGAAAAGTATTCAATCTGGAAGGCTTGCTGTTATGTTTAAATCAAACAGTGCTTAAAAGAGCAGCAGAGGATCCTGTCCAAAGCAGAGCAAAGTGCTTTCCCCTTTGAGGGTGACCATTCCTTTCCAATGGGAAAAGGCAGTCACCAGGGCTCACACTATCTACTTGTTCCTATTTGCAAATGAAGAATCTTCAAGCTGGAGGCCAAGAATCGGAGCAGGGAGACAATTTGTTGCCTTCTTCTTGCCTTCTCTTAACATCCTCCTAATGGTCTCAGGACAAAAAGATAGATAAGGTGGTGGGCAAGGAAATCTGTGACTTGTAGGAGGTACCCACAGAACAACTTCCTGCCAGTACTTGCGGAAACCTTAAAATTGACGTCAAACTTCCTGCTTTCCCAGGAGGGATCTGTTTCCAAGAAAATAGGTTATGATGAGTAAGAAAGCAGTGTTCTGATCAAATTTGCATGCAGATTGAATTGTGAATCATGCTGCAGTTTGTGAGAAAGGTGACAATTTGTGAACAGGTTTTCGTATCTCCCAAGTTTTTCTGCAACCAAGTAAAACTAGATTTGCATGTGATATTCCTTTCTTTTTTAATCTTCTGTAGCTACTAACAGTGATTTTGGCTTGCCAGGGTTTTCCCCCTTCCCTTAAAGGACCTATACCTCTGATGAGAAGGAAGATAAAATTACAAATTCTGTCAAAATGCCTTCTTCAAATGCCTTATAAGATTATACTCTGAGTTTATTGATTCTGTAAAAGAATTGAACATGTGAGCTGAGGCCATTGCAGCAGAATTGGTTGAGGGGTTGGACAGCAGAGAGGGGGATTGGTAAGGTATGGAAACAGTCCTATATGGACTTAGGTTAAATAACAAAGGGAACTATTCACAGTAGATATTCTAAAAATTTTTTTAAAAAGGAATGGAATAGGTAAGAATGGATTTAGTAAACCTAGATTTTGGAGCTGTGAGCCTCTTGTTCTGGTTATCTGTTTCTATGTACCCTAATTATCTGACCTTTGCAAACTAGTGGCATAAAACACCACCAATAATTTTGTTATACTCATGGGCTCTGGGTTGGGAAACTGGTGGAAGCTTGCCTCTGCTTCAGTGCTTTGGACTTCAGCTGGGAACGCTGGAAGTCGGGGTGACTCAACAGCTGGGGGCTAGAATTATTTCAACATCTGCTCATTTATATGTCTGGAGGTTAATGCCCTCTGTCCAGTGGGGCCTCAGTGGGGGCTGTTGGCTAGAACTTGTCATGTGGCCTTTCTACATAATCTGTCTGCTTCCTCCCAGTATGATGATTGAGTTCCAAGAATAAGCATCTTAGAAGGACAATGTGGAAGCTGCATCTCTTCTTATGACATAGGTTAGGAAATTGTGAGTGTCACTTGTCATCACAGTCCTTCCAATTCAAGGAGAGGGAACACAGACCCCGTATCTCAATGGAGTTTCTATTTCACATTGAAAGAAGAGCACATGGCATGGGATATTTGGTGTGACTAGTTTTGGAAAACATGATGGGCTACATCTCCCAACAGCATCTATGCAGAGCTTAAATTTTCTGCAATTTCTGATGGCAACATCTTAACGTGTTTAATATCCTACCATGGCCCAGCATGATCTAACTCCAGCCTCTCTCTGACCCCACCACTCCTTTGCTCTCTGAGCTTCAGTCATACCAGTCTTCCTTCTGTTCTTGAATACATCACTTTGAAACCTTCAAGCACACTGCTTTCTCTGCCTGTAACACTCTTTCCCTCTTTGTATTGTTCCTCCCAAGAGGAAGATCAAAGAAAGTCATGTGGTTTGGCTCTGTGTCCCCACCCAAATCTCATCACAAATTGTAATCCCCACATGTCAAGGGAGGGACCTGGTGGGAGGTATTTGGGTCGTGGGGGCAGATTTCCTCCTTGCTATTCTCATGATAGTGAGTGAGTTCTCATGAGATCTGATGATTTAAAAGTGTTTGGCAGATCCCCCATCATTCTCCGTCTCTCTCCTGCCGCCATGTGAGACATGCCTTGCTTCCCCTTTGCCTTCTGCCATGATTGTAAGTTTTCTGAGGCCTCCCCAGACATGTGGAACTGTGAGTCAGTTCAACTTCTTTTCTTTATAAATTACTCAGTCTCAGGTAGTTCCTTACAGCAGTGTGAAAACAGATTAATACAGTGGGTATATTTTTCGTTTTAAATTCATTGATCTTGTTTCTACAAGCTGTTGTATTAGCATGGAGAAAGCAGGCAACCAAGCACATATGCTGTTTTTTGCTTACACCCTACCTTTCTGAGCCACTGATCCTAAGAGAGGGGTATAAATGATTTTAGCAGGCAAAACCATACAACCTCTTTTTAAATCTTCCTATGTCTGTGCATCAGGAGAAGAGAAGTGAGTATCACAGGCCCTGGCAGCCTTGATGACATCAAGGCTGCTAATTCAGAAGACGACAGGTCCCATAGGCTGTTTTTGGTTTTTTGTTTTCCCTCTCTCTCTCTCTCTTTTTATAAATGGGCCACTGAGGAGAGAGATCCAAGATGGCTGATTACTAACAGCTCAGGATTGTAGCTCCCAGTGAAAGCACAGAGAACGAGAGGATGCCACACTTTCAGATGAATTTTTGTTGCTCACGGACCAGGAGATTCCCAGCAAAGGAGCCCCACGGATCACCAGCGCAACTCTTGTGGCCGGTGCGGCAGTTCCTGGTGCAGAGTAAATGAGACTGGGTCCCCTTTTGGTCGACGTTTGGTGCTCTGGGAAGGCAGAGTTACCTATTCAGCTGATTGAAAAAGGGATTCAAGAAGGAAGCCAGACCGGAGATTCCCAGGCAGAAAAGCACCATGAATCTTAACGCCACTGTTTTAGCTGGCGCAATGGGTTGCTCAGATTCCAGTGCTGGGAATCAACAAATTTGACGTCCACTAAGAGACCTAATTTGAAAGTCGGTAATTACAAAGATGACAGGTGGATAAATTTACAATGATAGGAAGAAACCAGTGTAAAAACGTTGAGAATACCCAAAATCAGAATGCCTCTCCCTCTACAGGGGATCACAGTTCCTCATCAACAAAGGAACAAGCCCTGATGGAGAATGAGTGTGTTCCATTAACAGAATTAGGCTTCAGAATGTGGGTAATAAGAAACTTCAGTGACTTAAAAAACATGTTCTAGTCCAATGTAAAGAAACTAAGAACCTTGAAAAAAGGTTTGACAAAATCCTAACGAGAATAGACAATTTAGAGAGGAATGTAAGTGAATTAATGGAACTGAAGAATACAATATGAGAACTCTGCGAAGTATGCAAAGGTTTTAACAGTCAAATTGATCAAGCAGAAGAAAGGATATCAGAGGTCAAAGACCAACTTAATGAAATGAAACAAGAAGACAAGATTAGAGAAGAAAGAGTAAAAAGGAATGAGCAAAGTCTCCAAGAAATATGGGACTATGTGAAAAGACCTAATTTATGTTTGATAGGTATACCTGAATGTCATGAAGACAATGAATCCAAGCTGGAAAATATTCTTCAGGACATTATTCGGGAAAACTTTCCTAACATGGTAAGGCAGGACAATACTCAACTCCAGGTAATACAGAGAACACCAAAAAGATATTCCTCAAGTAGAGCAACCCCAAGACACATAATCGTTAGATTCACCAGAGTTGAAATAAAGGAGAAAATTCTAAGAGCAGCTAGAGAGAAAGGTCAGGTTACCCATTAAGGGAAGCCTATCAGACTCACAGCAGATCTCTCAGCAGAAACTTTACAAACTAGAAGAGAGTGGAAGTCAATATTCAATATCCTTAAAGAGAATAATTTTCAACCCAGAATCTCATATCCAGCCAAACTAAGCTTCATAAATGAAGGAAAAATAAAACTTTTCACGAACAAGTAAGCACTCAGAGATTTCATCACCACCAGGCCTGCTTTACAAGAGCTTCTGAAAGAAGCACTATACACAGACAGGAACAATCAGTATCAGTCATCCCAAAAACTTACCAAAAGATACTCCATAATGAAGAATTTACATCAACTAATGGGAAAAATAGCCAGCTAGCATTAAATGACGATATTAAATTCACAAATATCAATATTAATCCTAAATTTAAATGGATTAAATGCCCCAATCAAAAACACAGACAGGCAAATTGAATAAAAAGTCAAAACCCAGATACGCTGTATCCAGATCCATCTCATAAGCAAGGACATACTAAGACTTAAAACAAAGGGTTGGTGGAAGACATACGAATCAAATGGAGAGAAAAAAAAAAAACAACAGGAGTTGTAACTTTCGTCTCTGACAAAATGGACTTAAATAGTAACAAAGACTAAAAGAAACAAAGAAGGACATTACACAACGGTAAAAGGATCAATGCAACAACAGGAGTCAATGATCATAAATATATATGCACCCAATGTAGGAGCACCCAGATACATAAGACAAGTTCTTAATGACTTACAAAGAGACTTGGACTCCCGCACAATAGTGGGAGACTCTGACACCACATTGTTAATATTCGACTGATCAATAAGATAGAAAATTAACAGGGACATCTAAGATTTGAACTCAGACCTGGAACAAATAAACTCAGTGAATATTTATAGAAGTCTTCACCCCAGGTCCATAGAACATAAAATTTTTCTTAGTATCACATTATACCTGTTTTGAAAGTGACCACATAATTGGAAGTAAATCACTCTTCAGTATTTGCATAGCATTTCACAGACTTAAATGAAATATTGGTTGGCTATTTGTTTGTTATTTTCTTCCCTTATTCCTTCCTGTCTTCGCTGTTAAGCACAATTATCGTTATGAAAGAGGTTTTCAATACCTATTTTTAGATTGCATTCCAGCCTAGGCAATAGAGCAAGGCTCCTGTTTTCTCTCCCCCTTTCTCTTTCTCTTTCTTTCTTTCTTCTCTTTTTCTCTTCCTCCCTCACTCCCTCTTTCCCTCTGTCTCCCTCCTTAAAAAAAAAAAAATTTGGAAACCCCTATGTGAAATAAATGCACCTCTATTAAGAAAAAAAAAAAGACAAATTTAATCATAGTTGCCATTTGACTTCCCTTTAGAACTAGAATTAACTTTCTAGTCTAATTTAGCCTAGTCTCCTGACTCCCACTTTGGTGCTTATTTCACTACAGTGCAATACATGCTTTATTACATACTTTAAAATAAGAAGGGAGAGTGGGGAGGCATAAGCACTTTCCTCCTAAAAGGCAAAAAAAATAAATAAAAATAAAAGTAAAAATAAATTAAAATAAAATGGAGAACTCTTTCTCATGTTTGTTTTCCTCCTGCTATAGCTCCTTTGCTGGGTTCTCTTTTACAGAACTTAAAAAAGCTGTCTCTTACTGTCTCTTTCATCTAGACAGATGCATTTCCCTTCCTTCATTCTGATGCTCTGTAACCCACTTATTCTGAGTTTGTCTCAAATCTAAAAGTATGGGACTAAAACAGCTTCTTCCGAAATTGCCATTGACTCCATGTTGCTGAATCCAATGGTCAACTCCTCGTTGACACAATTGGCCAGCTCTTCTGTTTGAATACCTTCTTTTAGCCTCTGGGAGAGCAATCTCTTATAGGTCTACTCTTACAGCTATTCCTTCTCCATCTCCTTTGCTAGTTCCTCCCCATCTCTATGATTCCCAAATGTTGGAGGATCTCAGGGCTCCTCTGGGCTGTCTATATTCACTGCCTAGGTGATCTCACTTAGTCCCATGGCTTTCATTCCACCTGCATGCTGAAGTCTACCTCCTTGTCAGACATTTCCATTTGAACATCTCCTGGGTTTCTAAAATGTAACTTATCCACAGCCAACTCCTGCCCTCACCACACAGCCCCTCCCACCTGATCCTGTCAAAATCATCCCTATCTCAGCCAATGGCAATCAATCAATAAATAAATAAATAAATAAATAAATAAATAAATAAATAAATGTGCCACTGCAACTGCAACTAAAATCCTCCCACTCTTGAAAGTGACTGCCTCATATTAGCAGGGGCAAAGTGGCTGTATTCTATAGAAAAGAAGCCATCCACTAAACCCTCAGTTATCTCTTAGGGACACCTGGGGCCAAGGAGCAGGACAATCACTTTTACAAACGTTGAAAGCATGTTTCCCGGAACAGATATAATTCCACTACTGTAAACATTTAAACCCTTCCCTCAAGCAGCAGCCTCAACACTGACAATTTTATCTTCTGAAAAGAAACACTTTCTTATAATATAGAAGTTGGTAAACTTTTTCTGCAAAGGGGCAGATAGCAAATATTTTAGGCTTTGCAGAGCCATGTTGCAGCAATTCAATTCCGCAGCTGTAGCACAAAGGGAGCCATAGAACATAAAGAAGTGACTGCGTCTGTGTTGCAATGAAACGTTATTTATGGGCACTGAAATTTTCCCATATTTCACATAGTTTTCATTTGTCACCAAATATTATTCTGTTTTTGATCTTTTTTTCAGCCATTTTAAAAGTAAAAACCAATCTTATCTCATGAGCTGTATAAAAATGTGCAGCAGGGCTGCATTTGGCTTGCTGGCCCTAGCAATTTAATTCATTACTCTGGAATACTCAATTCCCTCCAATTCACAGTTTAAATCATCAGGTCACACAATTTCCCAGGAACAACTTGGCCAGTGGCAGTGGTTTCCTACTATCTATACTGGGACATCACCCCTCTCTGCTTTGTTAATTATTACATAATCTTTAAATATCAGTGTGAATTTCAATCCTTAGAAAAGCCTTTTAGGAGCTTTAATTGGAATTACATTACGTTTCTTCATAGTTTCCTGTACATTTTGGTACTTATCATTCGTGTTTACACCTTTAATTTGTGCAATCATGGGATTACTGTCTGTCTCTCTTGCAAGACCATAAGCCCCAGGAGAGCAGAAACCAGGTTCATTTCTCTATCTACTATATCCTTAGCTCTAGTGAAATCCCTGACACATAGCAGGGACCTCAAAAATCTTTAATGAATGAAAGAAATCTAGTTTTCTCTTGTTTGTTTTTGTTCTTGTTCTGAAGAGAAGCAGAGAATGTGAGAAAATGGCATTTTAAAAAAATCAGACTAACTGTGGAGGCAGTAGGAGAATTTCTTGCTAGGGGTTTAAAATGGAGGCAGCCAGAACTGAACTCTGAACTCAAACCTGGAGAAGAGTGTGAGAAGAGTGTGGAGAAGAGTTGTGGCAGACCATCACCTTCCATGTTCTGAAAGCTAGACCTCTATGCCTCTATTAATTATGCCATTTTTGCTCGCAATTCTCCTATTTCATTCTACTCATCACAGTTATAGTTATAGGTTTGTTTGTGTAATCATTTGATTACTCTCTGTCTTCCCTTCATGACTGGAGTGGTTATGTACATTTTGTTTAAAAATTGTCAAAATAAGAAGACTTTTAAGACAGATATAGAATTTGAAAACAACATTACATAAGACAAATAAGCTGGAAAATAAGTCCATTAGATTCATTTACTTGAAGCACAGTTTTTGGTCAAGTTAATTTTTCAGCTCTTAATTTTGGTCTTGCATTATTCAGATTAATCTAACTGTATCTGATGTTCTGACAGGCTTTAGACTCTCTCTATATACTTAACATATTATTTAAGGGTAATGCCAGAGAAAGGCTGAGAATGTATTCATTTATTCAACAAATTTGTATTAGAAAATGCAAGATTACAAAAATACAACCCTTGCCTGAAAGAAGCCAAATATGGGATACTCATATGACTTCCCTTCTCCATTCCTATCTCATCCTTTGCTTGCTCTTGATTCTTCAAATTGGCATTTGGTTTATGTCAAATCTGGACTAATCCAGGAAGCCAATGGCTTATGAACACATTTGCACTGGTTTCCAGCTCTCTCTCTGTGTCTGAGAAGTTAGCATAAGTGAGGGGTTATATTCGTCAGGGTTCTCTAGAAGGACAGAACTAATAGGATAGATGTGTATATAAAGGGGAGTTTATTGAGAAGTATTGACTCACACAATCACAAGGTGAAGTCTTACAATAGGTCATCTGCAAGTTGAGGAGCAAGGAAGCCAGTCCAAGTCCCCACACCTCAAAAGTAGGAAAGCCAACTGTGCAGCCTTCAGTCTGTGGTCGAAGGCTCGAGAGCCCCTGGCAAACCACTGTTGTAAGTCCAAGAGTTCAAAAGCTAAAGAACTTGAAGTCTGATATTCGAGGGCAGAAAGCATCCTGCATGGGAGAAAAACGAAGTCTGGAAGACTCAGCAAGCCTGCTCTTTCCACTTTCTTCTGCCTGCTTTATTCTAGCCACAGTAGCAGCTGATTAGAGTGTTCCTACCTAGATTGAGGCGGGGTCTGCCTCTCCCAGTCCACTAACTCAAATGTTAATCGCCTTTGGCAACACTCTCACATACACACGCAGGAACAATGCTTTGCATTCTTCAATCCAGTCAAGTTGACACTCGATATTAACAATCACAGGGATATTGTCTGTGCCTTGTGTTTTTCCATAGCCTGAGGATCTCCCTTCTCTGTTCCTGTATGGAAAGAGACCTAAGCGGTAAGATTTGGCTCCAAGTCCACACAAGGAATCGCTTGCTAGTAAGGGAAGGAAATCCAGAGAACACTGTGCTGGCAGTTGGAAACCCTAGTGCCTTCCCAGCTCAGCCACAAAGTCTCTATGTAGCCCTAGGCAAGTTGATTTTCTCTCTCTGAGTCTTAATTTCCCAAAAAAGAAAGAAAGAAAATGAAAAAACTAGAAAAATTATCTCTAAGATTTTTCTGAGGGCTCATATTCTCATATTCAACTTGTCACTGTATGCCTGTAGTTGGGAAACCATAATAAACATTAAAATCCATAATTCTTAGTTTAATGATCATTCTGTTTTGTGAAACTTAACTTTTCAATATTTAAACAAGATCAACCCCTGTTAAAGAGTCTTTGACTGAAAACAGCTGGAGGTTAAGAGGATCTAAGATGTGCAATGGCAATGATATTCTTTTAAAGGGGAAGAATCCTTTTGGGGGATATTTTTCTTTGAGTCAGCTCCAATCAGATAACAGATAGAGGGAGAGGACTTTTTAATTTAGGACAGCTACTATTTATTGAGCATCTATTAGATGCTAGGCACTGTCCTAATTGCTTCATATGTATTACCCCATTTAATCCTCTCTACAACGGTATCTTATTCAAACAGACAATTAGGAATTTGTTTCTAACAGGCAAGCACATAGCAGGATGCTTAGCATCAGGATGGAAGTGTGAAGGGAACAATTAAAAATGAATTCTTGGCTGGATGTGGTGGCTCATGCCTGTAGTCCCAGCACTTTAGAAGGCCGAGGCAGGAGGATCACTTGAGATCAGGATGACGTTCGAGACCACCCTGGCCAATATAGCGAAACCCCATCTCTACTAAAAATACAAAAATTAGCCAGCCAAGGTGGCTTGTGCCTGTAGTCCCAGCTACTCAAGAGGCTGAGGCAGGAGAATCGCTTAAACTCAGGAGGCAGAGGTTGCAGTGAGCCAAGATCGCGCCACTGCACTCCAGCCTGGGCAGCAGAGTGAGGCTAGGTCTCAAAAAAAAAATGCATTCTTATTAGTTCAGGGCTATGTAATGAAATGCTGGTGTTTATTTTATTCACCAACAACTTTCTAGCAGCCTTCCTAGTCTAAAAATAAGCCACTCACTATTCCATGTCACTGTAGCTTAAATCTCATGTTTATTAAATATGAGATTTAAAACAGAGTGGAGAAGAATGATGTGGGAAAGGCCGACTAAGGAGGGTAAGGCCTTAGTAAGTATGTGGAAAGGGGTATGTGTTTGGCCTCGACTTATTAGCCCAGGGGATGGTTCATGTAGTTATAACCACATGAGTAGTTTGGAAGGGTGGGTTGAAGGAAATCTGTAGGAGGACCTTATTTTACGATAAAGTCACTCTTTTTGTTTGCAGGAGAGGCAGAAGCCAGATATATAGTGGCATCTATAAGCAAAGGCAAGAGACATTGGTAGACAATGTGGGAAAGAGACAGGATGAAGACAGAGCTCAACATGGAGCAAGGTGGAGGTTGCCTCAGAATGAGGAAGCCCCAAGGATGTGTGCAGGAGAGAAAGCAAGTGGTGGAGGGAGGAAAGAAGGACAAAGGAAAGGAGAGGGAAGAGAGCAAGTGAGCATCCAACCATCTCTTTAGTTATTCTGCTTAGGTCTCTCACAGTTTCCTCATAATCAGTATCTCTTACCTTCTTGAAAAAGCATGTTCAACTTTATTTTATTTGAAACACTGACTTTATCACAGAATAAAATAGGATTGAGTTTGTTTTTATTCTGTCATAGAATTCTAGAATTCAAACTGTCAAATAGGTTTTGGTGTGTCTCTTTTCAAAATGTTTCTCAGGCACATTTGTGTTGTCCAGTCTCTACTACCACCTCCTTATTTAAACCACTATCATCTCTTGCTCAACTGCTTGAAAATCTTATAGTTGGCTTTCACATTTCTTATTCGCCTTCCAAAACTGTGATCTTGGAGTAACCTCAGTGATCTTTTGAGATGGGATTATAGCACACTCCTCCTTAAAATGCTTCAGTGAATTCCTATTGCCCTTTGAGCAAAATCTAAATTTTCTCCATCATATACAGTCAATCTCTGCCTGTTCAGCTCTGCTGTAGCCACATGAGCCTTCTTTCCATTCTTCAAGCTCCTGACTCCCTTTTTCTTGGACTCTTTGCACCTGCACTTCCTTTGGCCTGGAACAGCTTGCCTCCAGCTCTTTGTACACCAGTCCCTTCTCTTCCACTTGGTCTCATGTTAGGTGCTTCTTCCTGAATGATGCCCAACCCAACAAATTCTCAATCACTTTCCATAATGGCACCTTGCTAGTTCCTGCATGTGACTTGCACAGTTTGTAAGACTGCATTTATTTGTTTGCTTGCTTTTTAAGTTGTCTATTTCTCCTGTTAGACTGTGTACTCCATGAAGAAAGACTATCTTGGCTCTTTTAGTCACTGTTGTGTCCCTGAGGCTTAGCATGGTGTCTAGCACATTATTGTTGGCATGCAGTAAAGACTGGCTGAATGAATAAATAAAAGGAAGGAAGAAGATCATAGATCTAGACGTCTTAGATATTTTATATATGTATAAATGTGTAAATGTAAAATGTATAAATGTATGTATATATATACATGCACATACATATATATATATATATATATATATAGTATTATTAGGATTGATGAATAAGCTTTTTAATTAACAAAGAACCATAATTTTATAAGCTGTTTTAAACATACTCCTACAGGAAAGAAAGGGCAGAAGATATAATGTGAATACTTGAAATAGTGACATTCCTTTACTTTGTAAAATGATATTTTTAGTGCATTCATTTCGCTTCTAATTGTTGCTGCATTTATTTCAGTTCCCATGGGAACCTAGAGAAGGACTTTCCCTACATTCCCCACCTCTCTGGGCTTCAGCAAAGGAAAATGGACCTCAACGCAGTCTTCAAGAGCTGCTTCAAAATTTACTGTGCATCAAAGCACTGGTTGAAGGCTGGCTTCATGTCAGGGGCTGTGCTGGGGGTTATGGAGAAGGAGGTGAAGGAGATATGGTGCTTACCATAAAAGAGAGCTGCATGAATGAATTTTAGTACATTTAAATAAATGTGGTGGCGAGCTTTGCAGAGATTTTATGGAATTAAAGGAAGAAGTCAGGAAAGCTTTTAGAAACTGTAGAGGCAGTGCCTAAATTGTGTTTGAAATTTGTCCTGAGTCAGCAGATGAGAGAGGGCAGGGAAGAGCGGAAAGAAATCTAGGTTAATCATCTCCTATTTCAATTCAAAAGTGTAAAGAAGATTTAAAACACAAAAGGAAAAAAAAATGAGAGGAACTAAACTTCAGAAAAGTAAATTACACAGTCGTTCATTGCTTATGTCCATGTGGGAAGAATGGATGTGGGTCTAGCTAAAGAAAATTGAACTATGGAAGAAAAAATTTCCACACATTTGTCATTCTGGGTTTTTCCAAGTAAAAGGGGTCAAGTAGTCACCTTTGGGATACATTCAACAGTCCCATGTAAAAGATTTTCTTAGGTTGCAGGTGGGAATGATAGGGGAAGTCATACCAATCTGAAAGGGAGTAAGCTTGACCACGTGGCTGAGTGGCAGCTCCGAAACCAATAGGGATAATGATAATGCTGTCATCCATCTGGTTGGTCTAGCAATGGTGTTTTCATCAAAAGAGCACAGTCCAGCAATCTACAGCCATTTCAAAATAACCCAAATCTTTTGTAAGTATGTCTCAGCAAGAGGAAAGTTAAACATAATTACCAGGAACATTAAAAACCTCTAATTTCCTGTTTTTTTTTCCCACCTGCCTCTCCATCTTCAGGTGCTGTCTTCAGTTTCTCTGCCCTTCTCCTCAAATCCTCACATCCTTTTTATTACCCCATCATTTCCTCTTGACCTCAAATCCTGCAATCTCATGAATTATAAGGAGGAATTCCCCATTTAGATGGGGGAGGAGACTCAAAAGCTAATTATTTTAATTAGTCACGTTCTCATTAATAGAATCACTGGGACCCAATTCTGCTACAGACATAGAATCCTATAGTGTGAGAAGCAGAAGGAAATCGGTTATCTTAGGACAATGTTCTCACTTTACAGATTAGAGGTCTAAGGTCTAGAGAAAGGAGCCCAGAGTAGCTTCTCAGTGCCAGGACCATCTGATAAGTAAGGTGGTATGTTCCTACTTTAATAGCTAAATGCCCTTAAATGAGGCTCCGAACTTAACTTCCTGCTATGTAATTCTCATCCCAGAAGATTCTAGAGTGTCACAGTGGGATCACAACGCTACCTTAAAGATTTTCCTCGTGAAACTGGAATAGAATTTTTGTCTTCTATTTTTATGTTTGAAACATGTTAACAACATTTTTAAAAAATTGCCTTTCTTGGCATTTTTATTGATGTTTTCCCCCAACTACCCAAAATAATTAAATGCATAATAAGGAGCAAAATATATGGAATCATCCAAATGCTTGCTCTTGGTTATAATCTGCCAAATTAAAAACTTGTTTTTGCATAACTAAATCTGCAGGGAGTTTACAACAAATGATCATAATAATGAGGTGCCTGCCACTGAGCCTGGCGCTTTGCATGCATCCTCTTTCTTAAGCCTTGCAACATTCCTGTGAGTGAGGTAGCTCTGTTTTTACTTCACAAGAAACTGGAGATTGGGAGAGGTTAGGATTCAGGTCACATGGAAAATGGGGAGGTCAATGTCCAAGCCCAGGTATGGCAGAACTAAAGTCTGAGCCCTTAATCTCTGCATTACACTCATGAAATACATTGATTCAAAGGTGCGGTTATTTTATATCCTTATTCCCACAGACTATGTGTCATAGATGAACACAATGAGAAGGAATTGTTTTCACTGTTGTGTTCAGCTCTGAAAAGGATTTAATTTTGGTGAACTATTGCAAGGCTGTGAGGAAGTTTTTTGGAAAGCATGTCTGGGGTAGATCAACCTAAATTATCACCTGTGACGTTTTAATATCTTATCAATTATTGCCCTGCAATTCTATCTACTCATTCTCCCTTTCCGCCAGGGTGTGCATGCTCAGAATCTTTTTGAGTACTTGGAGCAACAGTTAAACTACTCCTTCCTTATCAGGTTACATGCTTCACTGTTTACACACATACACACACACACACACACACACACACTTGACCTCCTTTGCTTCACCATTCATTTCTAGTGTGTTTCAGGTTTAACTACTAGCATAAGACTGTCTTTACATTCTTTATTATTTTAATGATTGTGACAACTCTGATTGCCCATTAACTTTAAGTTACTGCTACAAATAAGACCAGAGTCACTGTTAATTAACTGGGATTTAGTCAGGAACACAAGTATAATGTAATTTCTCTTGCTCTCTCATAGGTCCATAGAGAGACCCAAGTGTTGATAGCAACCAACCATTCAAGGCAATATATGTCTGTAACTCCTTGGAGGACAATAATGCCTTAACCCAAAGATGGCTCCCTAGGGAAGGTGTCAGGCTTGGTGGTGGCCACCCATTCTCATGTCCTTAACAATGAAAATAGCTCCTTCATCTCCATTTCTAGCCCAGCTCTCTCACCCAAGGTCTCAGTGCTAAACTCTCAAGTTCCTGTAGGCATTATTTTTCAAATGTTCTTCAGCTGAAGCAAATTGAATGTTTTAAACTAAACTGAGTATTCTAGAACTATGCTGTTCAATGTGGTAGCCAACAACCACGTGTGGGTATTGAGCACAAGAAAAGCAGCTAGTCTGAATTTGAAATGTACTGTATGTGTGGCCACACTCAACCTCAAAGACTTAGTACAAGGAAAAGAGCACAAAATACCTCATTAGTGACTTTTATTGATTATGTGCTAAAATAATATTTTCTCTGTATAGAATTAAATAAAATACATTATTCTCCCTTGTTTCTTTTTACTTTATGTGTTTATTAGAAAATTTAAAATTACATATGTGGCATGCATATTTCTATTGACTAAAATATCAAAACTGGGAGAAACTATCTAATCCCACACCTTATTTTATGAATGAATAAGTGTTAATAACTAGTGCTTATTAAGTGAGTGTTCATGCCTAATCATGTGCCCTATCACCTTACCTCTACTATCTCATTTAATCTTTACTACAATCCTATGAGGTAGGTATCCTGGTTTCACCCACGTTAGAGAGGAAGTCTGTAGAGGTGAAGTAGTTTGTCCAGTGCTACACAGGTTGTAACTCAGACGCTTGGCACAGCATCAATTCCTGTGAATGATGGAATATACAAGTACTTCCCAAGACTTAGATGCCTGTGTATGGCTCCCTGGTTGTCTCTCGCTGAATCCACCTATCTCTGGTAGCCACAGTACCATGGACTTACTCTTCAACTATCCTAGCCCTCAATTCAGATTTCATTTTCTCTTTGAAATAAATATGTGTACAATTTAATGGAAAAGTGATTTCCCTGGAGTAGGGGCCTCTAAAATTATAGCAAAATCTATTGTCTTAGCTACAGAGGCAGAGGAAAGTAGCAAAATATGAAGCTCCATGATGGAAGGTAAGTTTTCATTCTGCCTAGAGCTGTATTTCTGTCCTGTTAACACATGCAGAACAGATATACACACACACATACACACACACACACACGTATCCCACAGAGCAAATCCCTCTTCCCAAACTCTTCAGATATTTATGGTGTAGTTACATCTTAGACTTGATTTTTAAAATTAGTGGAAAGGTTAAAATACCATATGGACAGAAATGATAATGTTAACACATTTCCTTATAAAGGACAACATTGGAAACCATTATATCATTTCAGAATAAACCCAACCCAGCCAACTTTTCTTTTCATCTTAGAATGGATTGTTGCCTCTTTAGCTGAGAACCACATGATATTGCTTCTTTGTATTTATGGAGAATGTTATATAAAAAGTGTATTACCTGAGACACTAAAATCACAGCACAGTGAGATGCTTGCTTTGGGAGGAGTACATGAAAACTGGGAAATAAAATTTGCTCCTCTCATATGCTAACTCTGGGGCATATAGTTACTGAATGATATAGATAATAGAATTTCTCCTAGTATTTGAATTATTTTCTCTGTGTTTTGACAAACATGTAAAATCAAACTTACGTAACTTAAGTGAAAATGCATGTTACTCCACTATGTATTCAACTTTCCAGTCCCTCTGGTAAACAATATTAGGTTCTTGTGGATCTATCATTTATGAGGGTTCTTAAGAAAGGAATATTAGTGATAGCAGGGTGTGAGCATTTGTCTTTAGTGAGCTTGAAGAATTCATGAATTTATTCATCACTTATTCTTAGAACAGTAACAGGGGTACCTTCTATGTGCCAGACGCTGTCCCAGGTGCTGAGACATTTGAGAGAAATGAAGAGATCAACCCTGTCTTTAAGCCACTCAGAAATGTTAGATGGTTTACTCATTTAAAAAAAATAAATGCTCAGGAGCATATGGGTATTGTCCCAATGAGTTAGGTAAATATTTTACATGTCATCTTGTTTTTATCATTATTACTATTATTATTAGAAAAAGAAGGAGAAATAGGCTTGAAGGAAACAGGAAGTTGAAAAAATATTTTGGAACCTCTTGATCTGGTGGGTCCTACTGCAGTACACAATGTAGGAAAGCGGAAATAAGTCTGAGCTTTGGAGAAAGTGTGAAATAGTTAGGTACTTGAGTGGAAAAAAGCTGGAGGCTAGAATGGCAATTATTGCTTTTTGTTTCGTAAAGCATCTCTATTTTAAACTGCATGGAACAAATGCAGACAAAAAGATCTAGTCTGTTAATAAACTAGTGTGACTCTGTTACTGCAATTCTACACTTTTGGCAATTTCAGTGTATGTCTCTCCAAAGTTTTAAAACCATTAATCTTATCCTGCTACCTCATTTTTTTAAGGCTATAAGCTCAAGAGCATCACATTTCCAGTTAATTTGCAATATAAATATTTGCCTTTCTGATTGCTTTTTGCTTTGTTTTTTCCTCCTAAGTTCATGACTTTTTTTTCCTCTGTTTTTAAAAGCTAATTGGCTAACTCATTTCAAAGACATCTCCTTGACTTTATATTCTTAATCTGGAATTTATTATACTTACTGTTGCCACAACGAGAGACACTATCTACATCACCTTTTACCTTCTTCCATTTTCCCTCTTCAAGGTACTTTATGACCCAGGCTGCCTTCGGGATCAGAAAGATACTCAAAGCTGTAAAGCCCACACAAAGCCAGGCTTTGTTATCACCTGAGTGTGTAGAAGGGCACTAGCCCTGAGTGTATGCCACCTCATACCCCTCTCACATGCTTCTGTGTTTTCCCTGCTTCACTTTCCTGGGTTCATTCCAAGATACAGAATGGAAGAAACCAGAGCTAAACTTGTGTGCCTGCAGCCCAGCTGTTATGCCTGGAGGTGAGTTGTTGTGAACCTATGCACACGTAAGTTTAGAGTATGTGGGATGCAGTCTCTGCTTTAGCAGATTTGGTCTCGGGCCACACCTGCAGCTCTGAACTCTGAGAATGTGGTGTTGGAAGACTGTGAGGTCTTCCAATTTGCTCTTGGAAACAACAGCCTGCTCCATTTTCCTTTGCTTTGAGCCCCATGTGGTCACATCCTCTACTTTGGTCTCTCCTCAACACAGCTCATGCCAACTGCTATTCCCAAGTAGCTGTGTTATTGAGGCCCAGGATTCTTTTTTCAATTAGAAAATATTTTGCAAACATTTTATAGAATGCATATTGTGCCTTTTCTTATTAAAAGTAAGACATATTTAATGTAGAGAATTTGGCAAATACTGAAAATTATAAATTTTAAAAAGTAGCATGGACTCTGATTCTACCCCTCAGAGACAACCACTGTTAACATTTTGTTAACTTTCTCATAGGTTTTTAATATAGAACCAGAGGAATTTCTACAGTAGGATGCTATTAAATGTGCTGTTAGGCATTCCACTTTTTCTCTTTGCAACATTTTGTGAACGTTTCCTCATTTTAAGTAGTCTATGTGACCACATTTAGATATGCTTATGTGTGTGTACATATACAGAAGGCAGTGATGTCTTCCATAATTTAGCATTGCATTAGGCAGAGACCCATCCAGTATTCCTACATAATATTACTCTCCCATTTGTGGCGCAGCTACCACAAACCATGTAGCTTTATGTTTTACTCCTTACTCTTCATGCCTAATTGTATTTTATTCATATTTTATTATTTACATCATTTTTTAAAATCTAGTAATACAGTGCTTGTAAGAAAAGACAAAAAGTAATCTGTCTATTTGCGACCTCCAGAAGAGAGATCTTTTTGTTTGAGTTCATCTATCAGGAATGTTTAATTTTGAAAAGTATAAAAAGTTAGCTGTATTGGTTAGAAGGAGGTTTATTGTATATAATGGAAAATACAAATTAATAGTAGCTTAAACACTTTATTATTAGTTTTCTCAGGTATCAGAAGCTGAAGATATATAGTCAATCTTTACTATTTAAGCTCTATCAGGGACAAAGGGTCTGGTAGTTTTCTTCTTCCTTATGACTTCCATTTTCAAGTTTTCGAAATGCCTGCTGTTGGAGCTCCTTATTCTACAGAACAGTAATGAATAAGGAATCAATATAAATATGGCATGCTCTAAGGAGGCTTCTTGGAAGTTCCATACAGCACATCCGCTTAAATTTCTCTGGCCAGAGCTCAGCCAAGGGCTGGGAAGTTACAAATATAGTCATTTACCACTGAATAAAATTGAGGTTTTACTATTCATGGAAAGACATCAAGAATATTGGGCAGGCAATCAGACAACGTATTGCTTCACATAACTGAATAGTTCAAGGGTTGTTTACAGCTTCGGGTACAGTTTGATCCCATTTATGACAACATAATCAGGACTTTGATTTCATTGTCTCAGAGTCTCTGGCTAATTCTCCTCATGTTGTTTTTACATCTAGACTGGCTCTCTCTTGGATGGCAGAGATGGCTTTAACATTTCATGATACATCATTCTTGTACCTCACTGTCCAAAGAAGTAGAGAAACGTTCTTTCTGAGACCTCTCACAGGAAGGCAAACATATTTTCTTCCCAGAATCCTAAGCAAAGGCTCTTTGTGTTTCAGTAGCAAAGCTGGATCACTTGCTTATGCCTGATTCAGTCATTATGAACAGGCGGATGGGATATACTGATTGGCTTAGCCCAATTAAAATTATCCCTAGCACTGGAAATGAGTTTAGCTTCCCTACAATACAGGTTGTCTGGGTGGGGGAGATGTGATTACTGCACATGAACATGGGCGTAGGTACTTAAAGAAACCAGTGTTCACTACAACTTTTCTGGAAATTACCTCCCTCTTTCTATGTAGTATGTTTACATAGATATGTCTTCATTTGTTGTTTAGCAAACTCCCAGTATTATTTCCTCTTCTAGTCACCTCTGCAAGTTTAAATAGCACAATTAAACTTTTATTTGAATTTTCATTCCATTAAACACAGGGGGTGGACATCTCTTGACTCTTATTTTGTATGATGAGGACATCAAAGTTTCTTTATCCACTCATCACAACTTCTCACCTCTACTTCCCAATTATTAATGCCAATTGTATCATTATTTTTATAATGTTGAGATTGACAAATATACATTCTATCCTGCTACATTCATCAAGTCGTTTCAAATATCCAGGTTCATTCTAAAAGTTTGACATTAGAAAACAACATTTAAATTTGTATGACATTATGAATGCTGTTCCTCCAGGTGATTACACTTTCCTTCTAGGTCATCAAAGACATAAGCCTGTGCCACTGAAGTTGAAAATGGCTTCTCTGATTCTAACCACCACAAATACCTTTACCATTTCTGGAAATTTTTCAGGATCTCAGTTAAACTGATTTACCCTTTTTATTTATTTAATTTTCTTTCCTTTAGAGACATCTCTTCCTTGGTCATCCAAGATGAATTAGACCAGGTCCTCCTGAGACCAGCAGCATGGCTATTTTTTATCCAAAAGGTAGATCTGGGGCTTAGAAAAGAATTCTGGGCTGGAGCACACAATTTGGGACTTGTTAGGATACAAATGATAATTAAGCAAGCCTTGTGGATGAAATAGTATGGGGTGTGCTGTAGAGAGTGAAAGGAGAAGGGGAGGGCTTTGATATTTAAATGCTAGCCAGAGAAGGAGCTTTTCAAATCTTAGCATCAGAGAATCAACAAGTTTGGGGAGTAGCAGAAGTGATGTTGAATCTCACACCTGGAACAGGGGTTCTTGCTTCAGCATTCCTGGCAGATGGCACCTAGCCTGTACTTTGGTACCTGCGGTGCTGGACAGCCCCAAATGTTGAAACAGTTTTACACTAAGCTGAATTCTTTCTCTGTAATATCCTGGCCCCTATTCCACCTTCTCATGCATCAGAAATCTGGCCTGATTGTATTGTTTCCCTCTGCATAATAGTGGTCCAAATAGTCTGAGATACTTAAGTGCTCAATACTTTTGATGCAATCAACTATTAATGTCATTTTTACATTGTTGTTACTATTAACAACATTTTATTTCATAGTTGCTTGTGGCAAAAGTTTTAATGTCAGACAGCTTGAATTCCAATCTTGGCTCCACTCCTTTCTAGCCATGTTTTCTCAATATCAAGTTTCTTAGTCTTTCTGTGCTTTGTTTCATTTTCCTTTGTAAAATGGTAATAGTAATGGAATCTCCTTCATAGACTTGCTATAAGTCTCAACTGAGAAAATGCATATAAAATGCTTAGTACAGTGACTAGCAAATAGTACGTGCTCAATAAGTGTTTGTTATGTAATAATAAAATAATGACAGTAATAATAATAACAGTAATAATGAGCTCCATTTACTGCCTATGCTTAATTAATGATCTCAGTGAGGTTAAATTGTCTGGGTCCAACTTCATCTCCTCTACTTGGCTTGGAGTGCTTTGAAAAGTAGAGTCCTATCTTCTCATTCATTACACAGGGGCTACCACATAGAAAATGATTAAAATGTTTATGGAACAAATACTTGTCAACCCCCTAGACAACCTGGTTGCCCTTTATTTAACATTGAATGATAGTTCTGATTGTCCACTAACCATCTTATTATTATCTGTAGGAGACCCCAAAGGGATCCACCTGTACCCAAAAATGCGAATATGTCAGCCACATTCACCTCGTCCCTCTTTTCCCTGACTATCTCCACTGCCTGCAATGCTGCCTGAAGATGAATCACTGTTGCCCTGCCCTTCATGAGAGCACCGGTGTCTGTGCCAAGGAGGCTAGCTAGCAATGACATGAAGACCTGTCTCTCTAGGCCCTAGGAAAGGGCCTCCTCCCTCAGTCTAACCCTGCTTTATTAATTGGACCCAGAACATAGCATCTTGTCTTGTGCCCAAACCCCTCTTGAACACTCCTATTGATTGTTGCTTCTAACACCTTCTCTTTAGAGCTAAGACCAGTCTAAGGGATCTTATGGAGCCAGAGGCCATTCCCTAACTCCTACTTTTCTTCCCACTGTAGCCCCTTCCTCCTCAGAGCTTCCTTTCCTAGTTACAAGAAAAGAGCTTCTAGGTGTATGAATGGGACCATCTTATTATTATCAGTAGGAGACCCCAAATGGATCCACCTGTACCCACAAATGCAAATATGTCAGCCACACTCACCTTGTTTCTCTTTTCTCCAATGAGAAGGGGTGGGGCAATAGACAGTATGGAAGGGAAGGCATGATGGACAATAAGAAGCAGAGACTCATTCAAAGATGCCCTATTAATATGCTATTTAAAATGTATCTCTAAGTACACTTGTCTGAGTTAAATTTTACTTTTGCTGTATTCCGAACATGGCAATGGTTTCACAACTCCATAACTTTGTCAAAATTCACAGAACTGTACACCGAAACCAGCATATTTTACTACATATACAGCTAAAAATAAACTGTAAAATTTATTTTTGTCAGGATTTTCCCAGTACTTCATACACTTGATGTCTGTTTCATTGTTTTGGTTGTCCTTGCCCGAAAGAGCTGACTCGGAAGACTGTTTTCTAGATTTCCTTTCCAGTAACCTAAGTGTTCATTTATTTGATTTTTATTCATAATAAAACATGAATTAGTTAACTGCAATCTCAAACATAAATAGATTAAACCAAACAATACCGGGAAGACTAGAGAACAAAGACCAGCTAGCACAGAAAGGGGCCAGGAGGCTCTTATCTGGACTGCGATAACTCCGCTTCACCACCGTTTATCTGCCTCTATTCTCTGCTGCTTCAACAGTCGGCTTTTCTGTGTTCACACAGCAGGTTAATACGGACTTTGCCGGATAGTAAGTGATTAAGAATGCCCTATCTTGAATTGATGTGGTTTTGCGCTCTCTTGCTCAATTCTGTTAATTCTTTTTGAACTAGGCTGACTTCTGGGCAGCTGTTTCCCAGTTAGAGGCAGTCTGAAGTCTCTCTCCTCCTTCTCTGGCTCCACATTCATTTTTAAGCTACAGACATATGATGTCACTGTGTCTGAACACCTGTTCTGCTTTACAACCCCTCTTGCACATGAGTCAACTTCTTCCCAAGCCATCTCCTCTCATAAAATTGAGTGATCATCCTTTACTCCACATGAAATTGGTTTCCTTTGACCTCCAAAGATCCTTGGTTCCTGGGTAACTGTGACCCCTCTGGAGAGGACAGATGCTTAAGGGAAAATCCAACTGTCCCTGTATTCATGTTTTCACCCATTCACCTCTTACCAAGTGAGTGTCCACCCTAAGCCAGGTTCTCATGAAGTGCATTATCTCTTACTTCCAGCAGATTACATTTTAGTGAGGGAGGCAGGGTGAGTGAAAAACACAACAATAAGTTAGTTTCAGAGTGAGATAAGGGCTATGAATGACATCAACAGAGGCTTGGGACAGAAAATAATGGGGTAAGGGATAAGTGGTTCAGAGAAACCTGGACCTGTAAAAACCCATAAAAAGAGATATTTATCAGCTGGGTGCAGTGGCTCACGCCTGTAATCCCAGCACTTTGGGAGGCTGAGGTGGATGGATCACAAGTTCTGGAGTTCAAGACCAGCCTGGCCAATCTGGTGAAATCCCGTCTCTACTAAAAATACAAAAAAATAGCTGGGTGTGGTGGTGTGCACCTGTAGTCCCAGCTGCTTGGGAGGCTGAGGCAGGAAAATTGCTTGGACCCAGGAGGCTGAGGTTACAGTGAGTCGAGATCACACCACTGCACTCCAGCCTGGGTGACAGAGCAAGACTCTGTCTCAAAAAAATACCAAAAAAGATATTAAGATATTTATGCTGAAACAGAGGAGAAAGCATTTCAGTTCTGGGAAACTGTAAATGTGAAGATCCTGAGACAAGAAAGAGCTGTGTGAAAACCTAAAGCCCACTATAGTTTCAGCACAGCAGGTGAGGAGAGAGCTGTGAACTGAGATGGGAGAGGAAGCAGTTTCCAGAACCTGAGCTTCCTGGAAGCCGAGTAGAAAGGTCGGAGCCACAAGACCCGCTCATGAGTCTGACGTGGGTTTGGGAGAGTGGGAGGTAATCATACACTTCAGAACATACAACAAAATAAGGATAAACATGGCCCTCTGCTGTAGATTTGACTCTTACAAACAACTAATTGCAAAGGTTTTTCCATTTCCAACTTTATTTGGAGGAGGTCTTGTTAGAAGTTCCTTCCTGACATAGCATGATTGTCTATAAGGTAAACTGAGATGCCTGTGAATGACCCACATGCCTCTCTATGACACAGTGTCTTGCTCTGGGATCTTATTTACTCTGTCAAGTTTATTAAAATAAAGCCAGTCACCCTGGCTTTATTATGGGAAAGGTATTCACAGTTTGGTTTCCATGCCTTTGCAGCCGCATTAAAACTCTTTGTATAACTGTTTAAATTTTTAGCAGCTCTTAAGTGGATGGAAGGTATGCAGTTTCAAGTTTGTGAATTTAAGAGAAGCATTGATTTATTTTAGCAATTTAAATTTGGAATTTAATTTCCATCTTCCTTGTTCCTTTCTCTTTGTTCTTTACCTATTTTTTTCTCTCTCTCTCTCTTTTTCTCTCTCACACACACATACACCCCACACACAGGACTTCTCTGTAGCTTAGGAACTCTAAATAAAATAGGTTTAAAACAATCTTTGAAACTTTTAAGATAATCTCCATGGTGTGGTGCTGATGACACACTCCAGGCCGTTTGGCAAGCTGCTGTGTAGTAAGTACATAGCAGGATATTTGTACCAGTTAAGCAAAGTATCGTATGGACAACCAGAACAGAAACAAATAGAATTTATTTCTGTAGACTAGAAGAAATTAGCAATTGAAAACCTTAACATGTTCAAGTTTACAAGTGAAATAATAGAATCAAAGAACTCCATCTCTTTGAGTGGTGTTTCTCCATCTCTGAGTGGTAGCTCCACTGAGCTGGTTGTACTGGAGGGTCTCTGGGAGGGAAGCTGAGCCTGCGGCCTGAGCAGCACAAGTCTGGCACATTACAGAGACAGTGACTTGTAGCGGGCATTTAGGCTGCCAGCTTCCATGTTACCTTCCTAGCAGCATCCTCAATTTAATGGAAAAATATATTGCCCATAGCGTGTAGTCACAGTGGTGGGACCAGGGCATCTCCCTCCTATGCTCTGATTCAGAACAAGGGAAAAAAAGACACAGAGCTAACCTTGGCCATCCAGTGTATTTTGCAGGGACTCTGAACTTGGGAGAGTGCCCCACCCCAGGATGGAAAACTCATGGAAGCCATTCACTATGTCAGGAGTGATGCTGTGGTGTCTTGGTTAAGTTTATCTGTGAACCAGTTGCTGTGCTTTCTGCTTTTTGGTTCTCCGGAGCTCTCCTGGTGCCTGCTTCTCCAAGCCTGCTTCCTGGTATCTCAGTGGTTCTGTGAGTTTCTCATATTATTCCAATCATTTTCTTTTGTTTAAGGTAGCTAGAGTCTGTTTCTGTTGTTTACTCTCAAAGGTTTTAATTGAGATGGCATAATAAATGTTCCTAGGGTGAATAAATTAACACAATAAAGATATACCCAGATTATGTTTCAAGTCTTTTATGACTTTTCCTTTCTTTCATCATAATCAGAGAATTGAACTGCATCTGTAGATGAATTTTCTTGAAGCTTGGATAAATATGAAAGTTTTATATGATGCCTTTTAGAGGAAAAACTGTTTTCTAAAATCGTTGAAACATTTAAATATATGGTTATTGTATGATAGTTAGAAAATTCAGACAAGCATAAAAAGAATATAAGCATACATACAAACATCTTATTATATAATAAATATCAACTGAAAAAATCATGTTTAATCCCTGAGCATATCTCATGGGAGGGATAATATAGTTTATGTGGTGAATCCCTCATGAATAAACATTTGCGTTCTCTCCAAGTATTCGCTCTTATAAAAGGTCCTGCAGTGAACATTCTTTCAGGTAAATCCTTGTATGCATAAGCTTATTACCCTTAGGATACATTTCAAGAAATAGAATTGTTGGACCAAAGACTGCATGTTTATAATGCTTTTACTCACAAAAATTGCCCTTAAAAAAGTTGATTTAAAAAAATGAATAGCCTTTTTTTGTAGCTCTTCCTCAGCAAAAACAAAACAAACAAACAAAAACAAAGAATGGTCTGTGTTTGAAGGTATGCATCAAGGCAGCCCCATTTAAAACCACATTGCATTAACTAAGGTGCTTCAATTGATCAGCCCAACTAAATAGACACAGATGGTGCAAGAAAAATGTATGAATATCCCTGTCTGTTTAATACTACCAGACATTATACCTGCTCTCTTCATTCATATATTTAAAGCTAATTTATAGAGTCCCTACTGTGTGCCTGGCATGGTTTGAGGTGCTGGGAGCGTGTGAAAGGAGGGAAGATCTAGTTTCCAGCTTTGAGGCATTCACAATCCAGTGAGCCATGCAGACCCAGAAATAACTCGCAAACAAGAGTGTGGTGGCCACTGTCATAGGGGAGGCATAAACACAGCATTCTGAGAGCAGCAAGCCAGAAGCAGTTTCAACTTGTGTGTTTAAAGACTTCTTGTTTCCTTCTCTCTCATTAGAAAGCACTATTTAAAATGAGAATGTGAGATACACCTTGAGAAATACAAACAGAGAGTTCTGCGGAAGTAAAGAAGGGACAGATCAAGAGCAACTCCAGGGAGTCCATGGGCATTGGCGAGTGGTAGGACTGGCTTCATGTGGAGGGGCATTCCAGAAGAGAGGGCATTGTGAGCACCGGTACAGAGCAGAAAAGAAAAGAATGCGTTTGGAGTACACGCTGCTTGAAATAGAAGGTCTGGGTATAGTAAGGTGGCTGAAAGTCTGGGCTACCTGTACTGACGTTAATAACAAGATAAAGCATCTATGTGTAACTCCATGTGTAAAAGAGAAGCATTGTATTAGTTACCTGTCACTGCTGTAATGAATTACCACTTGGTGGCTTAAAACAACACAAATTCATTATCTTACAATTCTCTAGATCGGAAATCTGACATCTATCTCACTGTGCTAATATCATGGTGTCTGTGGAGCTGCCTTTTTTTCTGGAGGCTTTAGGGGAGACTGTGTCTCCTTGTCTTCCCCAGCTCCTAGAGACCATCTGCATTCCTTGGTTCACGGTCCCTTCTTCTGTCTTCAAAGCCAGTGACAGCTGGTTGAGTACTTCTCTTGTCCCCTCACTCTGGCCTCCTCTTTTACCTCTCTTTTTTACTTTTAAGAATATTTTTGGGCCAGGCGCGGTGGCTCACGCCTGTAATCCCAGCACTTTAGGAGGCCGAGGCAGGTGGATCACGAGGTCAAGAGATCGAGACCATCCTGGTCAACATGGTGAAACCCCGTCTCTACTAAAAATACAAAAAATTAGCTGGGCATGGTGGTGCGTGCCTGTAATCCCAGCTACTCAGGAGGCTGAGGCAGGAGAATTGCCTGAACCCAGGAGGCAGAGGTTGTGGTGAGCTGAGATCGCGCCATTGCACTCCAGCCTGGGTAACAAGAGGGAAACTCCGTCTCAAAAAAAAAAAAGGAAAAAGAATATTTTTAAGGGCCCACTTGTATAATACACAATAATCTTCCCATCTCAAAATCCTTAATCACATCTGCAACGTCCCTTTTGCCGTGCAAGGTAACATAATCACAGTTCTAGGGATTAGGACATGGATATCTTTGGGGAGCTGCTTTCTACCTTCCATGGGCATTAGGGTTTTAGAGTAATGAGTGACACTGTTGGGAATCTGTCTGCCTGAGGAAGACCATGCTGACATCAATGAAGAGGTCAGACTGGAGGAGGAGAAGACCAGTTAGAAAATCTTTGATGATTACCAAAAAATATATAATTAGGCCCAGTGGAAATAAGAAGGAAGGGACAGATGCAAATAACAGAGTGGGAATAGATTCCCCAGGAATTGGCAAATGTTTGAGTAGAGAGTGGGGAGAAGGGGAACAGAGGTGGAGGTGTCAAAGATGATTCAGGCTTTGAGCATCCATGAGTGAGGATAATGGCGTCATTAACTGAGGTGTTTGGTTTAGGGAAGTGGAGTAGTGCTAAATTCAAGTTTAGATCTTATTGTCGTTAGAGAAATAATCTACTGCTCCTCTACTTTTAAATTTTTCATAGGGGATATGCGATAAATACATATTCAAGACATACATGCCAGGGAGAGAACTAATAGGTGGAAATGCCTGAGAGATATTGAGACAAAAACTCGGCACAAAGATAGTGAAGAAGAGATACATAGAATGGGGACGCAGATGGGAGGAGAAGGAAAGAGGAGAGAAAAAAGTGTAAGAGTAAGATGCGGAAGAAATATAGACCATGAGGATGATGGAAGGACCTAACGAAATAGAGGGAAAATGAGAGATAAGGAATATCAACAGAGAGAAACTAAGAAAGGGATCAACTCAGAGGTTTCTAGCATGAATACGTTGGCCAATTTAAATTTCCAGTTCACTTGAGATGTGCTCACAATTGTAAGCTAATAATTTTTAAGTTTGTCTTGGCAGATTTATTTACTTTCACAAGTTAATCACTGTCCACAGCTCCTCTGTCTTGTTTAGGTTCCAGAACGCCTCAGTGACCCTTGAGGCGGTGAATTATTCACCCAGTAGCCCCTTTGGCTCCCTGCCTGCCTCTGTGACAGAAGGTTCTGCTCTCCCCCGTCCTTCCCAACATGCCTAGTCTAACTCTTGAATTATTTTATCCTTGGAATTTGAGGCCTTTGTCACATGTGTTGAGGAAAAATGTTTTTCACTCTGTCACAGTCCTTTACAGATGACGCGACTCACTAAGCAACACACCAGCACCACACAGGTGTGAGTTTACGCCCGTGTTACAGATGGGAAGATTGAGGCTTGACTCTTGTTTAATAACATGCTCAAGGTCACAGATCGTGAAAGCTGGGAAGAACAGGCTAAGACAGCAAATAGTGGGCTAACAGTTTGGGCAGGATCATTTAGGAAGACGTCAGGCAAATGGAATCATCGCCTCCGGAAAACTTGAGTATTATAGCCAAGGTGCTACGAAGCTCACTCTGAACCCTCCTCCCAAACTAACCCTGCGCTGGCAGAGACAGAGGCATAAGAAGGAAGTAAACTATACAGGGGTAGGATTTCCCCTGGCACAGACACCACAAACGCTTTCATATTTATTGTCTTTGAATAGAGGAAGCGGGCACTGAGAGAGGCTGACCAACTTGTCCAAGGTCACCCAGGAGCCTGCAGTGAGCCCAGGGCTCCCTCCTGCCCTCCATCAGATGGGCAGCGTTCAGGCCAGGGAGGGCGCGTGCTGACCAGCCCGTAGCGGGTGAGATCGCTCCAGCCCGCCTCTGCGCCCACTCCCCTGTGCGCCCTGCTGCCAGAACGGCACTCCCACTGTCCCTGGCGCCCAGTGGGGGCGGCAGCGTGGACCGCCGGGGCTGGGGGCTTGTTGAGCCCGCGGAATTCGGCTCGGTCGGGGAGAAGGACGATGCGCGGCGAGCTCAGGTGATCCGGGGCTGGGGTCCTGCGCCCGCAGCCCCTGGCCCGCGCCTCGCGCCCGCTGGCTCCCCAGCGCGGGGGCTGGAGCCCGCACCCGAGGGGGCGGCGGGGAGAGCGCAGGCAGCGGCTGGGAGCGCAGCGGCAGCGGCGGCGGCAGAAGCTCGGCTCCGCGGCTGGGGGTGGCCGCTCGGATCTGCCAGGGCGCCTCGCTCCCTCGCCTCCGGCAGCGGGTATGTGCAGCAAGTGCGCCGGGGGTCGGGACCGCAGGAGCCCACAGGTGCCAGCGGGAACGCGGCGGGGGCGGGGCAGCCTGACAGGGTCGGGGGCTTGGGGGTTCTGGACTCAGGAGACGGCTTTGCGGCAGGGTGGGCTGCGTGCGTGGCGGCTCAGGGTGTAGGTGGGCTGGCTGGTTGTATACGACGTGTTTCCAGCGTGGGTCCACTGTAGGCTTGGGGCTGGTGCTTTGCACTTGTGTATGTAAGTACTTGTGAAACTGCATGCGTGCTCACTGACTATACAAGGAAGGTTGTGTATGGAAAGATTTGTGTTTGTGCCTGTGTGTAAGAAAGAGCATAGACTGTGCATCCATAGCCAAGTGTGTAACTGAATGTGTGTGTGAACTCTATGACTGGTCCTTGATGTACAGAGCAGAGAGTGTGCTCTGTGTGTGTGTGTGTGAGAGAGAGAGGAGAGAGAAAAGAGTGTGTGTCTTGGGTGTCCACCGGGGTGTGTGTACGTGGCATGAGTGTGTGGGTACGCTGTGCTACATAAAACCTTGGCGGTCACTGCTGGTACTCACAACCATCCTGCAGTTGCCTTTCACAGAATCCCAATCCCAATTTCAGATGCATTTCCTCACAGCTTGCTACCCTGTGTGGCCCTGTGCTGTTAGTTGCCTTTGGGAGAAGAGGCTGTTGATACAAGGACGTGGCAGCTGGCAGAGGTGAAAAAGTGGTAGGCATGAGCTTGTCTTCCTAGAGTTCAATGTTAAGAGAAAATCTTGGCTTGATTTCCATTTGGTCCAATCAAATGAAGAAACGGAATGTTTCTTAGGGTATAGGTTTGGCATGAACCAAAGGTGACTTTTGTTGGAAAGACACTGATTCAAGTTTGCCCTCCCTGTCTTCTATTGCTGGGATGGATTCTGGGGGCCTTAAAACTGTAGGTGACTGTGGTGGGCAGTAGTGGATATTTACTCTGTCCCCTGAGTGAAACTTCAGCATCAGTGACCAAGGGAGATGTTGCTACGTGCTCCTGGTGAGCCAGATTGTGAAGGAAAAGGACGTGGGTGATGGACGCGGTGCCCTGAAAACAAGAAAAAGTCAGGGCAGGGATGAGACCAGCAGAGTTCTGAAGAGCAGCTCTCACCTAGGAAATATACAAGTGTCAGGAAAAAAATTAGTAAAAAGTAAAGAGGTTTTGCAGCATTAGCAAGTGATTTCTTAATCATGTTTATTTTCCTCATGCATTTTCATCTTAAATTCTCTCTTACGTTTGCATCATTCCCTTCTATGGGAAATAGCCTTATTATAATTATTATTACAGAGGAGAGCCACAGTCATTATTTAAATGCCAGGAGAACTGTAGCCCACTGAAGCTAGCAGGAGCTTCAGGGAGTGTTTAGTCCAGCTCATATGGAGCAGAAGGAGGCCTGAGGTCCCAGAGGACAGTCATGTCTCTGGTTCCTCTGAGTTATCTGGATTTCAGTCCTGATGCTGTTCCTTCTAGGGCCACCGCGTCCTTGTAGCTAACAAATCAAATGTGTAGTATTTCACCCTGCTCTTCCGGGCCTCCCTTATTCTATTCATCTCCTCATCTCCTCCCCCAGCTTCACAGACTAAAGGACAGCACCTGAAACCCAACATAAGCATCCTGCTACCCCAAACCGGCTCCTGACTTTTCTGCCTGTTATAGAACACCACCATCCTCTACATCACCCAGTCTGGGAACTGAAGTCACCTTTGTATTTCTCCTCTTCCTTCATCAGTAGCTGCCATCGTTTTCATCAACAGGCAGGTTTTATCTGTTTTCTCTCAATACCTCTTAAATCTATTCTGTTTTTCATTCCCACTGCCACTACCTTACCAAGTAAGACCTTTATTTGGGAGTTTCTGGAGATAGGAACAGATATAGACTGTGATCAGTGAAAAAATGCAAAGCAAATACTTGAAGTCAACACCCTTGATATTATCACTGTCTGACTAACAAGTAAAATCAGGTTTTTGGAAGAATCTGGATGATGGCTGTGGCATCATTATGTGACATAGATCATTAGTTTGCTTTTCTAAGTTTTGGTTTCTTCACCTGTGAAATGTGATTAATGATTTCAGCAAGAATCTAGTCACTAGATCATTTCCAAGGATTCTCTCAATGCTAGAATTCTCTGATTGCCATTGATATTCTTGGTTTTAGCAAGAAACATTTCATCTAATTTTTTATGGTTACCTTCTGATACTTAACCGGTCAATTTGTTGATATGAAAATTCAATTTGTTGTTAGGAAAAGCAAACTGGCAAAGAGGGAAAGAGTGAAATACACTCTTGACTTCAGTTTGAGGTTGAAGCAAAACTGCATACATCAAGCCTTAGAGTTGGAAGAGTTTTAGAGGTTACCCATTCTCACCTCCCATCAAGTGCCAGAATCTCCCATATCATTGCTTTTTGAATATTGAAAAATGTGTCCAGCCTTATTAAGGTAACTTCACACCATGTAGTAATTCAAGATTTCTTGGCACTATTGGAATTTTGAGGTGGATCATTCGTTGTTGTGAGGACTGTGCTCTGCATCGTAGAATGTTCAGCAGCATCTCTGGTATTTATTAGATGCCAGTAGCAACCCCTACTTGTGACAACCAGAGATGTCTCTAGGCATTGCTAAATGTCCTGTGAGGGTGGGTGGGAAAGCACCCCTCCTTCCACCAGTTCAGCTGAAAACCACTGCTGTAATTCCAGCACGAGTCTTGTAACCTTGCACAGAAACATCTTACAACAAAGTTTTTAAATAAATAGATGAATTGCTGTGTTGCTAGCTGCCTTCCCACTCCCTTCCAACTTTATCACCCTCACACATTTACCTTTATCCCTCCCGGTTTTCACTGCCTTGTTGCTATGCCTGGAAATGCTCAACACGCTGCTGAAGGCTGAGGAGCATTTGGGAGGCAATATAATAATAATCTTAATAGCTCACATTAATCTAGACCTTGATATGTGCCAGACACTGTTCTAAATGCTTAATGAAAATGATCTTATTTAATCTTCATTAAGAATCCTATGAAAGAGATACTTCTGTTACTCTCATTTTAGCAATGAGGTAACTCAAACAGAGAGGTAAAATAATGTACCCATGTTCTCTCAGCTATGGAGTAGTGAAGCTGGGGTGGGATCATGTGTTGTCTGATTCCAGAGTCCGTGCTCTGAACCTCCATGCTATAACGCCTTGCATGAATGGGATCTTGGTGTTACAGGGTGGAAAAGAGCTTAGATATCCCCAAGCCCAGTTGTAGATCCAAGTCTGCCTTTAGAAAACAGGAGAGACTATGAGTTTGTGAGTTGTGTTCAGCTGAAATGTGATTTCTCTCATTTTTATTTCTTCACACCCTCTCTCTTATTCAGAAATAGCTCAAAGGCATATGTAGAGTGAGAGGGGTGGTGGCAGGGTTGGGTAATAGAAAAGTGGGAAGGTGCAGGGGAAAGGAGGGATGGAGAAAGGAACAATGTATGATACCTTTATTTCTCCATTAACTTCTCCTTACCATCAATCTAAACTTTAGATATTTCTTCTCTTGTCAGAATTAAAGTTGCCGTATTTTAAATCAACTCTCTCATTACACTTCTTGATTTGCCCTTTGATTCTTTCATTCTGCATGCTGTTGACTTTTTATACTATTAAGGCAGTAGAAAGTGGTATACATTTTAACAATGGTAAATACAATGTAAATGGCTATCAAATAGACTTATTCATAGGGCTAGCCTTAAATATAGTCAGAGTAAGGATGACTGCCAATTACCAATTACTAATATGCTTGCAAATCTAAGGCATGTCTAAGAAGGTTGACTAGTTTTTTAAGACCCTATATCAACAAATTCACCAGTTTGGTAATTGCCAGTGAATAAATGATAGAACACTGGCTTTACCAGCCTCATGATTGGGTTAAGATAGTAGTTCTCAAACTTTCATGAGCAACAGAATAATTGAATTATTTGTAACACAAAGGATAAATGCCTGAGGGGATGAACACCCCATTTTACATGATCATGAAGTGATTATTACACATTGCATACCTGTATCAAAACATCTCATGTACCTTATGTACCCACAAAAATTATATATTAAAAAATATTTACAAAACATAGATTGCTGGTAGGTTGAGGTCTGAGAATTTAAATTTCTAATAAGATCACAGGTGATAATGTTGCTGCTGGTCCTGAGACCACTATTTGAGAACCACTGGGTTAAGACCTAAAGAATGAAAATGAAACTCAAAATCCAGCCACCTGGATTTTTAGAATGAAAATATATCTGATTTTAATATAACTAAACATTTGGATTAATGAGAATCAATGAGTGGAACAAGACTGAAAGGTCAATAATTACTAGGGATGAATTGACATTTCTTGCTAAGCATCTAAACTTTGCCTCTTGTTTCCAGTTTCAGAAAAACCTTTGCTTTTTCTCAGCAATTGTACTTCTAGGTTGGATTAATTCTGGTCTTAGATCTTGTCATATTCCTTGCCTCCACCTACCCCCACTGCTACCTTAATTTGGATGATAAAATTCCTCATTACTCACAGAGTAATCCAAATTGAAAGTCCTTTAATACCTTGTCTACTGCCAGATAAATTCTGAAGAGTCTCTTTAAGTTAAGAAAGCTCTATTATCTGTCCATCCAGTTTGTATTTCTTCCCTTTCAAATCCACATTAGCACTATGGAGAAATCCAACAGCAATTTAAGTCTGCACATTTATGTATGTAACTAATTCAATTTTTAATATCTCAATCAGAAAGTTTATTTTAAAACCAAATTTCATACTCAATCAACTCCTTCCTTCTTCTTGAATATCAGCATCTATTATTTGTTTTGTTGTTGTTGTTGTTGTTATTTTTTGATGATCACACATCCTCATCCAAGCAAGGTGTCTCTAAGTACTTGCTCAGAAAGATCTGTTCTGAAACTCAGATTTGACATAATGTTTATTGAATATTTTATAGGCTGTGGAGTTTCATACATCTAGTCTTCCTTGATTTTTCTATCAATTCCTTAGAGAAGTATTGTTTGTCTCATTTACAGATGAGAAAACTAAGGCCTAGACACATTAAGAAAACTCTTGTATTAGTTAGAAGGCTAGGTGTATTAGTAAATATATTTATTGGTTATACATAATAGAAGCCAACACTGGTTATTTAAACAAAAAAGTTGGAATGTATTGAAAAGATAATAGTGCTTCTCCTTAGGAGTTAAGGAACTGAACTCCAGGAAGGATGGGAAACCAGCCAACTCTGGAAAACAGCGCTCCCAGAGTTCATGATCCTTTCCCCATTGCTCTGCCATTAGTGTGACACATTCCCAGGAGACTGTTCTCTTAGTTCAGATTCTCAAGACAGAGATCTGATTGGCTCAATTGTTTATGTCCAAGAAGCCATAGCAGAAGCATAGTTGCCATAGGCTCATCCTTGTAGTAGTGGTAGATTTTTCCAATGACAAGTGGTTTTGTGGATGCCTGAATAAATGTCCTCTCCTATCACACAACTAATATGGCAAAGACAGGATTTAAACTCAGGTTTGACTTCAAGGCCAGTATTTTTCTTCTCCAAAAGGGATGTTGGATGGAGAATCACATACTGTGGCTCGTAATAAAGACAATCTGCCTTTCTTTTCAAGGTTCCTCCACATTAGGCAACCCCGACACAACATCCTGATCCTTCCATTAGTGCGTCTGTCTTGAACTCTGATGCTACAGTGGGCACATCCCGGCTCCTCTCTGTCCACCTGGTTTCTGTGTCATGTGGCCTGGCTTCTCATTCTGCTCATGTTTGTCACATCTGTTCACCTAGCATGACCTAACTCACAGACTGTACCCCATCTTCTACCTGTACAGTAGATCATCATTGCTGATGCCAAGCACTTACCATGAGCATTGCTGAGAGCTCTGTATCGCATTTAACTTTTCTAAAAACTCTGTTGTTGCCCTTTTGGAGGCTTATTTTCCAATATTTTATTATGAAAATACATACTTAAGGGGAAAGTTGAAAGAACTATATAGTGAACACTCATATAGTCACCCAAAAGATTCTTTAAGTATCATTTTACCATAGTTGCTTTGTCATATTTCTATCTATTCACCAATCCATCTTTTGGATGATTGCAAAGCTGTTGCTTCTTGTTCTTATTTTTATGCTGAGGAAACAAACCAAGACAGGTGACATGACCTGCCCAAGGTCACTCATGAGGAAGTGATTGGGCTGGGACTTAACACGGGCAGTCTGACTTCCCAAACCACCTTCTCTTTTTTGTTGGTTTTGTTTTTGAGACAAAGTCTCGCTCTGTCACCCAGGCTGGAGTGCAATGGCACAATTTCAGCTCACTGCAACTGTCACCTCCTGGGTTCAAGCGATTCTCCTGCCTCAGCCTCCTGAGTAGCTGGGACTGCAGGCGTGCACCACCACACCGGCTAATTTTTGTTCTTTTAGTAGAGAAGGTGTTTTGCCATGTTGGCCAGGCTGGTCTCAAACTCCTGACCTCAGATGATCCGCCTGCCTCAGCCTCCCAAAGTGCTGGGATTACAGGAGTGAGTCACCGCTCCTGGCCCAAACCACCTTCTTAACCACCAAGCAGCTTTGTCTCCTCTGGAAAGGGAGAAGGAAAGACTCACCGAAGTTGAGGTAGTGGCAGAGCAATGTTTAGTGCCCAAGTCATCTGATTCTCAAGCTCCCATAATTTGTATTACATTGAGCCACAAAAAATAGTCCACCTTCCAAGTAGTAGTGTTCCTTTGTTCCCCCAAAGATCAACAGTTTTGGTATTTTACAATCTACCTCAGATCTCTGAAAAATTTGATTTTTGACACAGATGATTTCATAAAATGAATGAACTCTTTTTTCCTTCTCAATATTTAAAAATAATTTATGAAAATGACAGACTGAGAAATTACCATTTTGGATAACTTTTTGCAATGTTCGGAGGACTTTCACATATGTTATCTTATTTGAGCTTCATGAGTAGCAGCGGGTCTATAAGACAGGTGGGCTGGATGTCTTAACCACAGTGAACAGCTATAAACCTAGGGCAAAGCGAGGAGCTCAAAGTCACATGATGCCAAGAGCAAAGTTGGGCCTTAGTTAAAAACTTATTCTCTTTCAAGTGCTGATAGACATTCTGGAAGCTTTGAGAGGCTAAATAAATACTAGTTAGTAAATTAAGCTTGGCAAGCTGAGATGGGGACCACTGAGATCTGGATATTTTGTGGGATAACTTAGTGGCTAAAGATCTGGGCTCTGGAGTCACTGCCTGGAATGACTTTGGGCAGCTCCTCTTTCCTATGCCTCAGTTTCTTCATCTGTGAAATGAGAATAATTGCAGAACCTCCTCATAGTGTGATGTGAAGGTGAATGAGGTAATGCATGGGAAGGGTTAGGTTCTTGGTCTCTTATAAAAATGTGCCATTGCTCTTCTTCTGCTTCCTCCCCAGGAGCCCTTTCTTCTGTGTTAAATGGGCCCCTCTATAATCTATGGGTATAGTTTTATTTTTTCTCCAGGGGTTGGTTTAGAAACTCTTGGTAGGAGATGGTAGACAGCAACCTTTCAGGAGGTGACATTTTATTAGTCTAGGAAACATGCCGATTTTGCTCAGGAATTTTCATCTAAGTGGCTGTAAATAGCCTATGTCTTTTGAGATTGCACTGGCATGTTATTTAGATATGATCATCAGCACATGATATCTGAAATAGAGAATTCTGTATAAGTGGTTTCCTAATTCATGAAGTTCAGAAGAAATAGCACAGAGTGAGGACAGCAGAGGTAAACATGCCTGCAGAAACCTTCCTCTTGGCACGCATGGCAAATACTATAATCCTAGTCTCTCAGCCAATGAGGCATTTAAACAGACACAGAAAAATCATTAAAGAGGATTTCAGAAGGGTGTGTTCACCTGGACAGATTGCACTCTATGCTGGCAGTGCAGGGTTTCTACCTGAACTGCTCTCCAGGAATCATCTTCATCGGAATCATGGGAGCATTTGTTAAAAGAAAGATTCCTGAACCTACTGATTCAAAAATGCTTTGAGTATGGTGATGTCTGAACCTACAGTTTTCCATGAGATTTTTAGATATACTAATGTTTGAGAACCACTTCTATCAATAGCATAATTTTGTAAGATTCAAAATGCTAGCTGTAAAGAGTTAATTTAGATCAAATGTAAATTTTCGTATGACCTGCTCACAATTCCAGCCCTCTGAAATCAACAATGACAAGAACCCTTGGACATTTTCAAGCTCAGCCCTTAAGAGGCTTATCTTACAGAGAAGAGGAATAATTTCTGTAACCATATCCCAAAGTAGGTGAGATGGGCGCCTAGGTGCACAGCTGCCTTTTTGAAGAAGCAGCGTAGGAAACATGTACCCTCCAATGATTGGGAAACAAAAAAGCTGGAGTCCACCTTATTACAACAGCTGGCTAATATCATACTGTGAACTCGCTGAGCACCTGCTTTATAAGTGTTCATTTTCTATTTTTAATTTTTGCATCAACCTTGTGAGGTTGTTGGTGTGTTTACCCCCACTATACAGATGAGGCTGTTGAGGCTAAGAAAAGTCAAGTATTTTGCCCAAGGTCATATTGCTAATTAATAGAAGTAGGTCAGATTCCAGGGTTGTGCTTTGAATCAGGGGTTGGTAAACCATCTGGCCCACTGCCTGTTTTTGTATGGCTTGCAAGCTAAAAAGAAGATATTTACATTTTTAAATTATTTGAAAAAAATTGAAAGGAGAATAATATTTTGCGACAAGTGTAAATTATATAAAATTCATGACAAGTGTAAATTATATAAAATTCAAATTTCTATGTCCATATATTTAGTTTTATTGGAACACAGCCGTGTCCATCATCTATGTATTGTTTATGGCTGTTTTCATATGACATAGCAGAGCTGAGTAGTTGTGATAGTGACCTTATGCTCTGGAAAGCCTAAAATATTTGGTAAATAGCCAATTACAGAAAATAAGTGCCAACACCTGCTTTAAACCATTATGCCAGCATTTCTCAAACTTCATTCCAGTTCTACTTCGTGATTCTCGCCACCTTTTCATACCATCTGGAACATTAACTGTGTAACATTTTTCTTTAGATCAAATAATTTTCCTTAAATAAATTTATTTTATAAAGAAACAGAAATGAAAGCGAAAACCAGTACCAATTGCAAGAAATAGAAAACACCTGTAAAAATAAATACAGTATACCGAGAACAATGTATTTATGTTAGATTTCAGCGAAATAGCTGGAATGGACAATGCCGGTGTTGCTTCATTTCCCTGCAGATTCCCTGACCATTTCTGTGTAAGCCATCAGACTTCCAGTGATGAACCTGCAACATTTTTGGAGGGCTAAGCACAATAAATTGGAGGTGCCTGAGAATCCAAGTTCCACTGTGGATAGCTCTAACCAATAAATGGTGGGTATGGGAGTATCCATACTCCACCTTCCTACCCTCTTGTCTGGGATGATTCTGAGGCATATGTTTTACACCATTTCCCAATGCTTCCCTGTGAGATTAAGTTTCAGTGGCTTAATAATACACATCTTATTGACTGTGTCTCATTCTGTTTTTTATATTATTATTCTCCTATCAGTGTACTGGCACCTGCCAAATTATGTGCATTTAGTCCTTATCATAAGATCTGCTTCTTGGGGTACCAACTAAGACAACAGTGTCTCTAGCAAAAAAAAAAAAAAAAAAAAAAAAAAAAAAATTGTGAGCTTGAAACCTATTCTTCTTTATTATAAAAGAGAGATTAGAAAATAATAAGAGGGTTTTCATAAACTAGCACCTATTTGAGTTCTTTTCATCAACATAAACAACTGTGACTAAAGTAGAAAATGAAAACAGAGCACATTTTTCACCGTATGATCTGATGAGTACTTAATGCTCTAGACCTACTACCTAATACCGTATTGTTTCTCCAGTGGGATGTAAACCACACTTGGAGAATTGCTGTTTTGCCACAGTGGTTCTCAAAGAGTGGTCCCTGAACCACCAGCAGCAGTCATATCCGTGAATTTGTTAAAATGCAGATTCTCATTCTAAATCTACTGTATCAGACACTTGGGAATGGGGTCCAGCATTTTTGTTTTTACAAGCCTCCAGGTGATTCTTACGCATGCCTAAACTTGAGAACCAAAATAGTTCTGTTCTCATTGCGTTCCTGGATTTCATCAGAATTCATAATCATCTAAGATTTATTTCTTTCCCTCAAACGTGACTGACTGCAGGCTTTCTGGCCTCTAAGCCTCCCACTGAGGTGGATCCTGTCGCTTGCCAAGGCACACAGATCAATAATTGGACAGCACAGATGATTGAAATGATCTACCTCACAGTGAGTCTCAAACTTCTCCTGAGCCTTGCACCCATTTCTCTTCTGGAGCCACAAAGACAAGGCTAATTCCTTCTCTAATTATCAAGTAGAACTTTCAGATTATGCCATGCTATTTATTCTCAGATACTTGCTGATCATGTACTATATCTCTTTTCTCAGAATTTGTGGTCAAAAGCAGCTGAAATGTTAATCAAGTGATACCAAAAGCACATAAACTGAATCTTCTCTTTTTTTTTTCCCACAAAATTCTCAGATTCACACTTAATTCATTCTGATTTCTTGGGATCTTATCATATTCTTTGCTGAAAAATAATCTCCGCCTTTGAAAAAAAAATACCTGATTTATAGAAACACTCTACATATATCCCATTCAGTACTACATGAAATGGAAGTCCATGTTACCTCTTTATTTTCCCTGTACCCCATTTTTTTTTTTTAGATGAAGTCTCACTCTGTTTCACAGGCCGGAGTATAGTGGTGTGATCTCAGCTCACTGCAACCTCCGCCTCCCGGGTTCAAGTGATTCTTCTGCCTCAGCCTCCTGAGTAGCTGGGATAACAGGTGCCCTCCACCATGCCCAGCTAATTTTTAGTAGAGATGGGGTATTTTTAGTAGAGACGGGGTTTCACCATGTTGATCAGGCTGATCTCAAACTCCCAACCTTGTGATCCTCCCTCCTTGGCCTCCCAAAGTGCTGGGATTACAGGCATGAGCCACTGCACCCAGCCCATTTTTTTAACAAAGGTAGATTGGATATGCCTCTTGAATATCCTTTCACTGGTTAAGGGCTGTTCTATATATCAGTTTTTTTGACACAGGTGCTAAACTTACCAGCTGTGAAATGTTTATTTACCCAGCTGAGAAATGTGCATTTACTTTGAAAAAAGTTAAAAACCCTTTGCATTCTAATTATACATATCAGTATGGGTGTATTTCAATTACAATAGAATTGGCTTCCATATTGGATATTAAGTTATGGAAATGAAATGGCTAGAAACTTTTTATTTAGGATTAAATCCTTCTAAATGACTTAGTTCAAATGGCATTTTTACTACCAGCAGTAAAGTGATCCAACATGTGGAACACAGGCTTTTCTTTTCTTAATAGTTTGTACACATTTTCGCCTGTACACTGCAATTTAGAGCTCTAGATAAACAATATAGTCTTTTGGTGAGGGACTAATTTATAGGCAGAAATTCTTTTAAAGAGAATGTATCAGCTGATTAAGGTTAAAAAAATTGCCAAGACAGCATCCTATAAATTCTGAATGTTTCCCAGAAAACAAAATCCAAGTAAATAGTCAAGGAGAGGATTTTTCTTCCATTTGGTGAGAGTATTTTCTCTGTTGCAAGTTTTCAGATGATTCGATAATTTTTTTCATACTGAAGGTCAAGAGAGTTTGGGGTACTAGGAAATCACAATTATCATAGAATTTATAAGATTGAGCGTTGCTTGCTTGTGTGATCCTGGTGGGACTGTGTGTTTTAGTGCATATGGCGGGTAGTATATTAGAGCAGTGAGGTGAGAAAGCCAACAGCAAGCCTTTGGACAGGTAATTCTTATCCAATATCTAGTCTTACACATTTCTCTTACTTTTATTCTACCTGATCAGTGGATGGAACCTATTTGAGACATTCTACAAGTTTCCTGTAACTTTAGAGAAGTTCCAATTACTTGACATTTCTCCCTGGGGTTCATCGTCTGCCGCATTCCATTCTGCAATTGGGAAAATTGAGATCATGAATAGTGAACAGACTTGCCTAAGAATAGGACAATGAGTTAGTAGCACGGTCAGGTGGAGGGCCTAGTTCCAGTAACTCCCTCTCCAGTAGGCCATAATCAATTATTGCATTATGTCAGGCTCCCACCCTTGATTTGGCTGTTAACATAAATAATGTTTTACTTACTCCTGACACTTGTCCCAAAAAAAGGGTATTGGCTATGTCCTTTGATGTAGAAATTTAACCCGTGTAGCCATACTCTATTTAAAAACGTGGTCAATCCAAGCATAGTTATGCATGAATATCCATCCATGCAACCAAAACCAGAGAAAACAAAACAAAGCACAGCAAAGCAAGCTGAGACTATGACACAGCTCCAGGTTGGCAGATGTTGGCACTGTACCAAACTACATCGATATTTCATTCCAGTAGGTGGGGACTATCTACAAGTGAACCTTGTGCTCACACTTCTTATAATAGAGATGCAACTACACACCTTCTGTTAACCATTAACAACTGTTCCACAGCAATATTTCGGAGAATTCTGAATCAAAAACAAGGGTAAAGATGGGATGCACTTACCTTTTGGATTTGCCCTTAAAACTTGTAAAGCCAGAAAACCTAGGATTAGATAGAATTGGTATTGAGTGGCTTTAATAAAATAAGCTCTTCCTCCTCCTCCTAGTCTTATAAAGAAAACTCAGATTCTGAATATATCCATCAAGAAAAAGAAGCTCAAGGGAATCTAATAGAGATTTTGTTGCTGCAATTTTACTTTTATGATGGATAAAATGTTCTGAGTAATTCCAGTGGTTTAAGCTTGTCCTTCATGGTCATGAGAGACTATTGAAACATGGATTTTTACCTCACATGGTAAAAGTGTTTGTTTGATTCCTCACCCATCCCTTTTCCAGAACTTGCCAAGCTCTTTCTCTGACGATCTATGACTGTTTCTCTGAAGGGGATTAGTATGGAGGGTATCATTTCTTGTCCCTTAGCCCAGGTGATAGGGTACAGGGTGACTGTCATTAAAACACACTCACACCCCACATGCATACACACCAGGTATTAATGGATTTGAATTGGCAGAATTTTTAGAAGTGACTCAACTTGTACCTGAACATAGGAGATGTTCTGGGTTGATTGTGTTTTTAATTAGTAAGGCAGTGTTTTGTGAAGAAGCCAGAAATATAAGTATGCAAGATAAAAGCACTGGTTCCTTCCACATCCCCCTCACCCTATGCAATCTTCCCAGCAAGAGATGTTCCTATAATCATGGCTCTGATTAGTTCTCCCTAGTGAGCCCTGCAGAAAATAGTGGAGCATAATCAATTAATCAAATTAGGATAGGTACTAATCATCAACTCCTCCTTCCTCTGTTCCTTTCTCTCTGACAAAATACATGCATCTCACTGGTTTGTTAAAAGGCAATCATTTTAAATTTGCTCATTGGGTTTCAGTGTACAGAATCTAATAATGTATACGCTATGAATATATAAGATTTTCCTTGTGCTGTAACATTTTCATATGCAGTTTTAATGATATGAACTTTAGGTTTTAATGGCTTTTAAAGCTGAAACTATCCATCTTTTATTCCTTTTAATCTGTAAAACAATACAATATTGATTATATTGTATATTACTCAGGATTCATTTGCTTGCTGACTGGAACACAACTCGAACTGGCTTAAGGAGGAAAAAAGAATTTGTTGGCTCTAGTAATTAGGACATTCAAGTGTAAAATTATCTTAAGACACTGCTGGATCTTAAGCCTCAAATTATACAGGCAGGACAGTGACATTCCCTGTGTTGCATCTCGGATTTCCTTTGGGTTAGTTTTCTTCTCAGACAAGCTCCTCCCATAGAGTGGTAATGATGGCCACCATCAGCTTCAAAGTCTCTGACAACACCAGGGAAAAGAGAGATTCTTTCTGGCAAAAATTCTAGGCCTGGCTTTCCCTGGTCCAGCCAGTAACCTAAGGGATTCTTGTTGCCAGGAATGGACCATTCTGATTGACCAGCCCTGCTTATGTGTTCATTACTGAAGCTAGGGATTGAAGTGGGGAAGGGGTGTTTCCAGTAAGGAAAAGCAAGACACTATTCTCAAGGAAAGATGAAATAGATGGATGGATAGCAGAAAATTATAGTAAATGTTCTTTTCATCAGGATACTCTCTTGCTCCAGTGAAAGGAAGTATAATAAGATGACAAGAATGATGTAAGCTAAACCTGGAGTTTTGGAATTCACAGCCCTGAATTCTATCCCCAGATTAGTCAAGTGCTAGCTGTGTATGACTTTGGCAAGTCAATTAACCTCTCTGATCCTCATTCTCTTCATCTATAGGATGGAGGTTGGACTCAGAGGTTGGAGGTAGAGAAAAAGGGCAATGTCTGGCACTTATTAACACTTAGTAAAGGGTAACTAATTAAGATATAATGCTTTTGCTATTCTTTAAATTACAATATTATATTCTGGGATGGTCCATATATTACCTCCCAGTGTGAAAATAAAAACTCCTAAGTCTCAGTTTCCTCATTCACTAAAATAATGAACTACTTAGTTGAATCAATAAATATCTATGATGAGGACACAATCTACTAGGCATTTTTCTAGGGCACTGAGGATATCACAATAATCAAGACAGTGTCCTATGCCCTTTTGAAATGTGTATTCTAGTGAGCGAGACAGATCACAAATAAAAAAGCAATTGACTATATGTATATATAATACATATACTGGGAAGAAAAAATAGAACAGAGAAAGAGGATAGACATTTTTAGAAAATGGGGTGTGAAATTGTAGTTAGGTGTTGAGAGAAGACCTGTCTGAGGAAGTGGTATTTGAGCAGCACCCCTAAGGAAGTGAGGGGGTAATCTACATGGTCACATTCCAGGGAAAAGAGGCAAAGTGAAAAGGCCCTGAGGTGGGAGTTTACAGTGATGGCCCCCAAAAGTAGCAAAACCAGTGAAATGGTGGGCAGGGAAGGGGAGGGGCATGGCTACAGTTGAGTTTGGAGAAGAGCTGGGGCCAGATCGTATAAGGTCTGGTTAGCTATGATAAGGAATTTGGATTCTATTCTAAGTGTGATAGGAAGCCACTAGAATTTTAGACAAGCAAGAAATGACCTGACTTACATTTTAAAAATATCATTCTGGCAGGAGACAAATTAGGGGTGGGGGTGAGTATTTCAGAGAAACAATTTGGTGCCTTGGACCCAGGTGCTGGGTCCAGAGGTGATCAGAAGAGTCAGGTGAAGGAATAATTTTCTTTCTTTCTTTTCCTTTTTTGTTTTCTTTCTTTTTTCTTGAGACAGGGTCTCACTTTGCCACCCAGGCTGGAGTGTAGTAGCATAATCATCACTCACAGCAACCTTGACCTGGGCTCGGGAGATCCTCCTACCTCACACGCCCACCCCCCAGGTATCTGAGACTGCAGGCATATGTCACCAGACCCAGCTAATTTTTTGTAGAGATGGGGTTTTGCCGTGTTTCCCAGGCTGGTCTCAAACTCCTGGGCTCAAGCAATCCACTCGCCTGGGCCTCCCAAACTGTTGGGATTACAGCGTGAGCCACTTCCCCCGGCCAGGAATCATTTTCAAAATAGAAAGAATGAGTTTGCTGATGTTTTGGTCTTAGGGTGTGAGAAGAAGTTTTTTCTGTCTGAATCACTGGGTAAATGGTGGGCTATTTACTGAGATGGAGAACACTAGGGGAGAGCAGGCTTTTGTGCTAGAAATGAGAAAGGAAGAGTTTAGTTTGAAATGCTTTTTAATCATCCATCTTGAGATGCTGGATGGGCACTGTCTATGTCTAGGAAAGACTCAATGTAGGGATAAAATTTTGGGAGTCTACAGTGAATAGTATTGCAATTGTACTGTATTTTCAGCCACCAGATGGATGTGATCATCTCAGAAAAAAATTTAGATAGATGAGGAAAGAGGATTTAGCCCCATCACTTCAATAGTTAGGGCTTTGTACTTGTATATTTCCAACAAAATATTATTCTAGATTCAAAATGTGAAACAGATAGATGTGGACAGAGCTTCTTTACTTCATATTAGGAAATGGGGCTTGGAGTCCTGCAGGTGGAGCCTTCCCCATGCCTGCCCCAGGCCCAGAAATGTCCATGAGAGCTCATATTGTCAGAGGCTCTAAGAAACAAACATTGAAAAACACAGAGAGTCTAGGTCTTTCCAGATCTAGTGATTGGTCATTCTCTTCCTGGCTGCCAACCACATCTGTTTAACTCACCCTGGCCAAGGTATCTAAGGGCCCAGGCTGAGTTTCATGGTTCTGTTATGTAGATAAACAGATTTCCAGTTTCTTCTTGATAAGATTCAATTAGAAAACTAGCAGAAAGAACTATAGAATATCAGAGCTAGCAGTGAACTCAGAGATTATTTTTTTCCAATCTCTTCTCTTTACTGAGAAGTGAATGATGATGCTCAGAAGGAAAAGGACTTCCTCCTGGTGACCCTGGAAGAAACAGTTTGGCCCTGCCCCTACATTCATCGATTCATCATGCTGTGGAACAGATGTGATGAAGACAAAGAAATTATTTGCAAAAATGGAACTGAACAATTAGTTAAGAAGGTTGATTTTTGTGGAGATCAGTGACTGCCCATCCATTACAGACTACAAGGTCATCTGAGAATCTGTGATGGAGGAACTTTGGTAATTTGAAAGTTAACTCTCCTCAATTGGGAATTCTTAGCCTGTAGTTCCTGGATAAGCCTGGAGTTACTGGATTCCTGAGTTCAAGGAAGCATGGACTCTCTAGATAGTGTGCATATGGTGTATGCATATCTATTTTTTGGGGGGCAGACCATTCTCAAGAGTTTACTAGATTCTCAAAGAAATTTGTGATTTCCTACCCTCAAAATGGTTTAAACATTTATTACTTTTTTTTTAATCTTCATAGGAAACAAAATGATTGACCAGCTTAGGCAATGTACTGTTTTAATCATAATGAATGTAGCTACCTATTTTCACTAGTTACTGTCCTAATGTAGATGATAAAAAAAGCCACGTTTCTGGGAAAAACAAAAAGAGCAATAAACAGAGCAAAAAGAAGCATCCATATGTTTTAGTCAACAAGCAATCAGTAGGATGTAAGTAAACCTTTTGTGACACTTGGCTATACCGTACCTCAATATGCCAAAAGCTTTTTGCTACAGTATTTTTTATTAAATATTTCTACAAAACAAGTCATAATAGGAAGCAATAATTATTTGACCTTTTTTTTTAAAAAAAGGACTTGTATTTTTCAGTGTTACTTTCATTTTTAACATCTTTTTAATTCCACATTGTAGGACCCTGTGGGCACTGAAATCCAGCTCACTCATGCTTATTTCCTGTAATGGACAAACTTGATGCTAATGTGAGGTATGTTACCTTTCTGTACATATTGTGCTGTGAACTGTGAACATTTCTGCTATGAAGCCTCTAAAAATCCGTTGTTATAGAGTTATAAAGTTAGTGGATGTGGATTTTCTTTGATGTTTCATATACAATCATGTCTATGGTACTGTTTGATTATTAGTATTTTATCATTTTTGCTTAAGTGAAAAATGTAATATGGCTGTAAATGTTTCCAGTTTCCTATACTAAAAGTCTGCATTATGGAGATGCTGTTTGAAAACAGATTATTCATCTCTGTAATAGGAAGAAGATGTATTTAAATGGGGGTAAACATAGCTTAAGAATATCTATCTGTACATCTAAACTTGAGACAAATTCACATTGCTTTTTATAGCAGGTTCTAGTTTGTCCACTTCTTTTCTTAACTAGATTATCATATTATGTGACATAATGGTTGCATGGTATAGTTACACAAAGCTAAATGGTTTTTGTTTCATTTTGATTTGTTTTCCTGAATTTTCTGCAAACCTTGGATATGAAATAATACTCTGACTCCTAGGGAAGATTTTTTCTTTTTTTTCGAAAAGGCTTGCTTTATTTGGCACAATCAAATAGTACAAAGAAAAATGTATTCAATAAGGCTTAAATGTTATGAATTGGCATTTGAGGCTGAGAAATATCCATAGATATCAGTAGCTGGACTACATCCTAAAAAATTCATTGTTGCTGTAATCATAGAAACTGTTTTTCATTCACTTGAGACCCATAGAAAAGTATATTTCAGGCATAGATCAGGGCCTTGTGCCTCTGTGTTTAAAGTAGTAGAAAACTATGACAAAAGGAGCTGTCAAATATCTTGACAGAAACTCTAATGTAATATGACTTGAGTTGCCAAGATGTACTATCACCCCAACCAGGGAATTCCTTGAAGGTAGAATGTATCTCATGGTCCCTGGCAAAATCCCTGGCACATGGTGTTTAATAAAGAGATGTTGATCAGTTTGTCATTGCTGTACTATATATATTTCAAATAAAGTTGTTATTTCCCAGAAGTACTGACTTGGTGCAGAGTCTTAGAACTTTAACATAGATTATTTGGGCTGTTGCCAGGTCTTTCATTTTCCTCTAAAAGTTTGTGAAATTATTCGCCCAGAGAAAGCAGAGTGAAATGCAGAGAATCTCGATTTTATTTTTGTTAATTAAAAAACCAGAGTGAAGAATATCATGGTGACACATTATGAAATTGTTTTAAATTTCAGCACTGTATCAAACTGGATCAGTTGGTTAAAATACACTTCTGGGGGAATAATTCAGATTTTATGATCCTTAATGTTTCTAGCTTTTAAACATTTGTTTATAGCAGCATTAGATTCTAACGGCAGAACACAATTTGATTAAATGGACATTAGCCATCTTCCTGGGTGCTGTGGAACAATAGTGCAGGATACAAGATGATATCACGCCCCAGAATCTTGTCTCTGGATCATCCTCTCTGTCAGTTTTCTAACCAGATCTCTTCAACATATGTTCCTCCTCATCTACTCCCCCTCTCTATACACAGTATTAATAACAGGCAAATCCCACAGACTTTCCACTCATGTCCTCTCAGTACAGCCTCTGAGTGTCCATACTAAAAGATGTTTGTAGCCTCACATTTACCAACTTAGGATGTATGCATTGTTAGGAATATATAAGAAATTTAGATTGTATACCAACAACATTTTTATTTTAAAATTAAATGTTTATTTTGAGTTTACCTTCTGATGATGATTAATACTATTTTGACACTTATAATAGTGAAAAATATTTCCTTCTATGATGAATTTATTTAAAACGTAAAAGTGGCCGGGCACAGTGGCTCAAGCCTGTAATCCCAGCACTTTGGGAGGCCGAGGCGGGTGGATCACGAGGTCAAGAGATCGAGACCATCCTGGCCAACATGGTGAAACCCCGCCTCTACTGAAAATACAAAAATTAGCTGGGCGTGGTGGCATGCGCCTGTAGTCCCAGCTACTCGGAAGGCTGAGACAGGAGAATTGCTTGAACTCGGGAGGCGGAGGTTGCAGTGAGCCAAAATTGTGACACTGCACTCCAGCCTGGTGCCTGGCGACAGAGCAAGACTCCGTCTCAAAAAAAAAAAAAAGAAAAGAAAAGAAAACAAAGAAAAAAAACTGAAACGTAAAAGTAACTTTATTTTTTAAAATATTTTACATTTTTATATTGATTAATAGAGGATTGTTTAAAAAAATCACAAAGATATTATGCAAATGACTAAAGTCTAGAAACCTATGTCCTAGGTGTAATTAGCTAGAGTAAATTTTATCATTTTAAAAGCATTAGCCAGAAATTCTTCTTTGGTAAGGGATGTCCCCACTTGGAAAAGTATCTACATAAGGTGAGAACTGAAAGGCCTGGGTTTCTAGCCCAGGAGAAGAATCCTTACACTTGCTCTGAAGATAGAAGAAAATGAATGGAAAAGGGAGGAGTTTGGAGGAGAGACAATTCAGAGAAGGAGAATCTGGGCTCTGTTTGGAAAGGGGCAAAACATTAGTTGTAAGGGACTTTGAGAGTACAATCGCATATCTTTTTGTTTTTTCTTTAATGTGGTGTGTTTGCTGACCTCTCTGAGGACCCAGTCCTTCAGGAAAAGTTTTTAGCTTGGCTGTGAATTGGTGTTGAATGTTTCTTTTGTTGAATGTGTGAGTTCAGCATGGGCTAATAGCTGATATTATCCCATTTAATTTTTAAAACAGTCCTACAAAATACATATCATTATTATCCCTATTTTACAATGTGCGATAACTAAGACACAGAAGGTTAAATAACTTGCTCAAGGTCATAGGACTGCACTGCCTTTTCTTATATAATAAATATTTTATTTCAATATGTATGTGCATGTGTGTGTGCGTGTGTGGGTATATGTATACATTGCTGAGATGTCTGACGTTCCTGTCTTGATAAATGGTTTGGAAGAGAAGATGCTCGTGTGAGAATGAACACTCAAAGGAACAGGATGGCAGGAGACTATAAATGACCTAGGGAGATTTCAGAAATCTGAGAGAAGGCTTTAGACTTCCACAAGCTATAGAATTGAAGGGCTCCAGTCAATTTTCCCCAGATGTCAAGAGACAGAGAAGTCCTAGTTGACATTTTCTATTAAGTAAAATGTCTTACAGTTAAATATTTTGTTCAGCCATACTGATCGCTTCATTTTTTGTTTGTTTGACGTAGTTTAATTGAGTTTTCTAATTCAGCTTGGTCCTTGCTACTATGTGTCTGTCAGCATCCTTGGCAAAAAACATCAGAAACTAACTCTGGCTAACATAATTAAAGGTAATTTGGGAGTAGCTATAGTGTACAAGCTCAAAAAATTGCTAAGAAAAATGCTGGAGGATTAGGATTAGACATAAAAAAGAACTTTGGGAGTTCCAGAAAAGTTATAAAATTGAATAATGGCCAACCACAGGAAGAAGTTGTCAGAAGATTGTCTTTATTGATTTATTATACATTAATTAAGCACCTACACTTTGTGTCAGAAAGAGGGAGACAATTTCCTTGGCTTAAGGATCTCAGTGTAGCTAGACGACAGTCATTGAAATAGAGTATTTAATATGATAAGAGAATTCTAATAGTTAGATACATACAATGAGCTATGTTCTCTGTGAACTATAAGGTAAGACTAAAGAGCAGTCATACTAGATCTTGATTTTAGACATATGAGAAGCATTATAAGCATTTTCCTCACAAGAGTCGCCATGGCAGAGAAAGCAGTCGACATAGGATGGATTGAATCTTGATGAAAAGCTGGTAGTGAATCAGACCCTAGTTGGGGAGGCAAGTTCCTGATGAGTCCTGTCTCTTGGTAAATAGAGTCAGTCAACTTGGCAGTCAACAGGCGGCTCTTTCTAGGCAATCTGACACCCACCTTGTCTGTTTCATTGGTCTGTTTTTCCTCCTCAAGGTTCTGGAGGAGGCAGCCGCACTTTTTTTTTTTTTTTTTGAAGAGTTGAAGAAAGAAAAATGGAAATAGTGGCTTTGGTGATTTTGCAGCCGATACTCTGTAGAACATCTTCGGTTTGCATTTGGGGAATAAGCCTTGCTGGTGCCTTACCGTGCTTAATACAACCCTAAAACACTTAATGCCTGGCCAGGCGCGGTGGCTCACGCCTGTAATCCCAGCACTTTGGGAGGCCGAAGCAGGCGGATCACAAGGTCAAGAGATCGAGCCTATCCTGGCCAACATGGTGACAGGGTTCTGTCTCTACTAAAAATACAAAAATTAGCCAGACATGGTGGCATGCGCCTGTAGTCCCAGCTACTTACTCGGGAGGCTGAGAGAGGAGAATTGCTTGAACCCAAGAGGCGGAGGTTGCAGTGAGCCGAGATCGCGCCATTGCACTCCAGCCTGGCAACAGAGCGAGACTCCGTCTCAAAAAAACAAAACAAAACAAAACAAAAACCACTTAGTGCCTGACTTCAGAGACAGCCATGCTTTTTTATTTTGTTTAACTACCAGATTCTCCCACTGATATGTGGTTTTCCTCAGTTGAAGTGTGATCCCTAAATGAAGCTCAGGTTTCTGTCTCTTTTTTCTTGCTGTTTATTACAATTTGAAAGTTTCTGCTTTCTAAGAAATTTTTTCAGTCAATTTTTATTTTAAGTTCCAGAGAGTACAAGTTTCAGGCAGGAGATAAATAGGTGAAGGGAAGTCCATATGTATATAAACCTGCACTTTGAAGTTTCTCAAGATAATGACTCCAGACATTGAGCAGAGGAAAAGTTTATTTTATATCTTGGTTCTTTTAAACTGTGGCTTCCTCCCACCCTTGACTCACCTGCCTGCCCATGTGCTCGCTACACTCTTGTTTGGCTGCCCCTGCAGTCCCTGGGGCTTCTCCTTCTTTAATAAGAACACCCTCATTTAAGAATCTGCTTCTTCTCTACAAAATAACTGTTGTGCTTTCTTATTGATGTTTCTCATTAGCAACTAAAAAAGCATCTTACAGAATTGTGAATCATATAAATGGTGGCATTTTCCACCCTTTGCTAAGAGTTTCTAGGAAACTGAGAGCCAAATTTATAATCACCACTAATAAGTGTAGAAGATCTCTAGGTATGTTCAATGGCTCTACATGCCTTTATTATATTTTCCTACCATTTTGATCTCTTCATATTGTTTCCTTTGATTTTTAAATAATATATTGTTTTGTAAGCCACTTTAAGGCTGTAAAGGAAGAAGGAGGAAAGGGAGAAAGAAATCCAAAAAGGAAGCATTTTCCAGGGAAAGAATCTTTTTGATTCCTTTGGTAGGCTTGATGCCAGGTACTAGGGAGCCACTAAATATTTTTTAACTGAAGATCAAACTGGCAAGCTTTTATATACAACACAGAAAATCTAAGTCAATACCGAAAGCTGAACAATTTAAATATAAAATACATAATCTTTATATAAAAGCAGTCACCTGCTATACACATGCGACAACATTAATTAAAAACCATAACAAAGGTGAGTAGTTGGCTTCAAATTAGTTACCCAATTGCCTTAATTCTGTCATGGCACCAAGTCAGTATTCATTACTGTAGATTAAGAAATTACATTTATTGGATTTCAATGTAACTACAAGAATGAATTGAAATTTTCCAATCTTAACAAATAAAAAAAGATAGAAATTTTTTAAATAGGAAAGTTGATTTTGGGTTTGATTAATACTGGTAAAAGTACATATTACATTTTACTAAAGTCTGAAATAAAATGGTAATTTTAATGCTGAATATTCTAAAGCCTTGAAATAATTCATAGAATTTTAAAAAACAATGTGTGTTAGTTGTTTGCCCTAAAGGCTTATTGGTGTGAAATTGATTTGCAGCTGGAGTTAATTCATGTTTGTAACCTGGCAGTCAGAACTGTGAACTTGTGCAACTTTAAGGCAATTATATGTTTTGCAGGAAATCTCTCTTCAGGCTCTGAAATTGTGACATTCATTAGCATATAAGGAGAAAGTGAGTGGGCACCATTTAAAGGGGGTTATTTTTATGTTGCTTTAGAAATGCAAATGAGAATAATACTCAAGTTTACTGCTTGACTGACAAAATGGTGATTATTCAGTTAGTACTTTGATTAGATCAGGAGCACAGTGAATATGAGGGGGAACTCATCCTGTGTTGAAAACCCCCGTGCCTCCTGGGGCAACAGGGGACCTAAAGCTAGAGACATCACAAACTACCAGAAGGAAGAAGACACATTTATATTTTGAAAGCAATGGTCTCTTGCAATGTGTGAAGTTTTCTGGTTGTGGAATTAAGCTAGCAATCTTCTATATGTGATCCTATACATCTTCTAAAGTGCTCCTAACACAACTTCAACTACCACCATTATGGGATGCTGGAAAATTAGGGTTTATGGAAAAAGTATGATATGAGTTCAAGTCTTGACTTTCCCACTTACTGGCTGTATGACCTTGAAGAATTTATGTAATCTCTCTGAGCCTTCAGTTTCGGCATCTGAAAATGGTATTTTTCTTTTTCTTTTTCTTTTTTTTTTGAGACGGAGTTTCGCTCTTGTTACCCAGGCTGGAGTACAATGGCGCGATCTCGGCTCACAGCAACCTCCGCCTCCTGGGTTCGGGCAATTCTCCTGCCTCAGCCTCCTGTGTAGCTGGGATTACAGGCACGCGCCACCATGCCCAGCTAATTTTTTGTATTTTTAGTAGAGACGGGGTTTCACCATGTTGACCAGGATGGTCTCGATCTCTTGACCTTGTGATCCACCCGCCTAGGCCTCCCAAAATGCTGGGATTACAGGCGTGAGCCACCGCGCCCGGCCGAAAATGGTATTTTTCTTAAGATTATAGGTAATCTTCAGAAAAACTAAGTAAAACTCTTAACGTAGTATTTTGCACATGGTATGCATAGATAAAATGATAAATGTGTATTTAGTCATCGCAAGTATCATGAGAAGTAGGTATTTATTATCCAAAGACTGATACTTAATTGCTATACTCCATAAGTTTCTTGATTGTTTAAATTTAGTATCCATTTATTTACTGGGCTGACTTTAATAATTAGTAATTAAATTTTTTGAATATTTATCCCTGATTGTGCCCATTCTCTGGTGAGGAAACGAGGGTTCCCAAAGGTGATAGAAAACCTTCAATATTGGAGCTAATAAGTGGCTTAGTTGGAATGAAACCACTGGTCTTCTATACCTTATTTAGCACCATTTTATCTCTACTCTGCAACTTCCATGGACTTGGGCTCAGTTCTGTTTGGGCATTGGAGAATCTGGGTTAAGATCCTGTGTCTCTTTGACTCCTGGTCTTGTGCTGGATTCCATACAGCCAGCTCTCCTTTATATGCAATCAATCCCTTGATTGGTGACCCCTGTTTACCAGAAAATACCCCTGGCTTATTTCTTTCTGCTTTTATATCTGTCAATGTCCAGGCAGGAAAATGGAAACTGTTGTATATATTTCAAGCAAAGGGAGATTTAGTGCAGGTCACAGAGCTCCGTGGCAGAGCAGGGAGACAGAAATGTTAACCAGAGGTCAGGAAGCCTCATGATTCTCCTTGCTGTTATGGGTCTGCTGGAGGCACTACCATTGCCACACTTTTGGAACCATTTGCTGTTGCTCTCTCTGCTTATAGCACCTCCAAATACAGAAGAAAAATACTCCTCTTTCTCCCCTCATCTCCGAAATTTCCATCTTGAGTCTCTCATTTGGAAAACATAACCAAAAGCCAGTGGGAAAGAAAGTCTGAAAAATATAGTTTTCAGGCTTCTGGCTCTCACTAATTGATATAAGTGCATAAAAACTGTGGCAAATAACAGGTACAGCTTCCCCACCATATAAACTTGGGTTCTTTGGGAACTTACTGCTGTGGAGCCTGATTCACCTGGCTTTAGAAACCTGAGGGTGCAGATGTGACTGCGTTAATGTAAGTATCTGAATCTCAATCTGCTTGACTGCAGGAAGCTCAGTCTTTTGTGCAGTTTACCTTGCCCACCTGTTTTGGAGAATTTGATTATTACTGAAAGGGGTGCTCCTAAGTGTCCTGACTTTGTTTTTCTTGCCAAGTTGAACCTCTGCCGCTTCCAGCTTTATCAGTTCCACTGAGGCATACTTTGAATTGCATCCTGCTAAATGAGCAGTCTGTAGGCCTCAAAGCTTGCCCCTGGACTTTGATAAAGCAGAAGCGCCTTGATAATGAAAATCCACCTCATTTCACATGTGAAATGAGAATATGTCTCCCGTGTCATACTTGATCAAAGTGGCTCCCATACTAAAATTGCTAGAGATAGAAGTATTTCAGATACAAGCATTGTAGCATTTCAAATCCTCAGACCTAATCTTCCCTGGAACACACAGAGGGTTGGGTTATGATGAATTTTGGTATCAACAGTTACATGTTCTCAGAATTATTATTGACCTGTATCGTTCTGGGTCTGTTGCTCAGTCAACCCTGGTGTATCTGGCTTCTTTTCTTATGACACCTTGTTATTCCTCCCTGCAGTTTGCTTCTTTTATTACCAATTTTTATTTAAATGTCACATTTTAATGAGATTTTTTAGATAGTTTCTTAGGACCTGTGCAAATCAGTGGATACAAATAGCTTGGCAGGGGTAAAAGTATTGCCTAATTAAAAAAGAAAAAACAATTACAAGATCTTTGTGACTTTCAGCTCAAGCCCAGTCAGAATTTCCTCTGTATCTAATGGATTACAGCACGGTCTAGATGGAAGGGTCACCTGGTTTCCTGTAAGACTGTCTTTTTGTCCCACTTTACAAGCACAGGCTGTAATGAGATTCAAGAAATGTGATTGATGTTGTGAATTATTTACAATTTCTTAGAAGCTCTTTTCCATAAGCCTTGCCTATGACTTGTAGCTTCTTGCCATCCTACAAAGCACAGTACAGAAAAGAAATAAAAAGAATTTCAGAGAGGTTAAGTGATTTTTCCTCTGCTTATATAGCTAATAAGTAATTAACCTGGGATTAAAATCCAAGTCTTTGCTTTCACAATCACTGCCTTTTTCAAATTATCTCCCAGCTCCCAAAGACAAACTATCTCCTAAGGTATATATAATTTAGATGAAAATGTTACTCAACCATGACTAAATCTGTGAAAATGGATTTGGACAATAAAAGGAAAATATTAAATCGCTGTGGTTTGATGCCTTGGATGTTTGATAGGAAGAACTCACTCTGGCTCAAACATCTCTCCAAACATGTAACCTGTGTAATCTCACTGATAGTGGCCCCAACATTACCTATGAGGCAACTGAGGCAGAGAAGAATCATTATTTTGCCCAAAGTCACATTTCTAGAAAGAGACAAAGCTAGTATTTTCACCTAAATTTGTGTGATATCAGAGCCTATCTTTTGAACTTCAATGTTTTGCTTTTCTAAAGATTTCTTTGTGGCAGAAGGTCTATCATTTGACATTTTAGACTTAGGTTCTGAAACTGAAGGCCTAGCAGATAGGTTCATTTGGCCTGTCCAGGGTTTTAAAAATTGATTAAAATCCTTTTAGGGAAGCTGGGCACTCTCCAATTTACCAGAGTCATAACTGTGAGTCTCTACTGTCTGAAAGGTAGCCATCTTGAACTATCGCATTACAACAGCATACAGTTGTTCAGTGTGCAATCTGCCTGCCTCGCCCTGGAGGGCTTTTCACCTTATCACTTCCATGTTGAAAACAGTAGTAAGAATTATCCTCAACTTTGTAGAACCATATTATGACATTTAGTACCTGCTATTTTCTCCCTGGAATTCTGTTTTGTTACCATTTAGCAAATAAGGTTGTGTTGAATTTCAGACATTTTTTCAACTGGAACAGATTTCTAAATAAATACCTGCTAAATGATTACCATTTTATCAGTCAGGTAATAATGTTCAGGCAGTGTTCTTATTTGCATTTCTAAAGAATGTAAGAAGAATAATTTTTCCCCTTTTCTACCCACTCACTTACTCTTTAGCTTATAATGACTTCATTTAATTTCAAAAGGTTTTATACAACATACTTATCTTTGAATATTCAATACTATTATACCTTTGTGCATATCAGATATAGAGGCATATTTATTTTAAGCTTTCTCTATCAATAGTGTAACTGACGTTTCTAGCCTCATCTTATCTCAAATGCCACCATTGTTCATTATATGTAATTACTGCATTTCAAATCCTCAAAAGATGAATTCCAGAAAAAGTGTATGTGCAAATAGATACATTAGAGTCGTTTTTTAAATGTTTAAAAAAAATCGGCAAACTTCTTAGCGTTCAAAAAATGTTGGTAATAGTAAGTACAGAGGCATTGTAGAAAACTAAATATGAAAGTTCAGAAATATGATCTATCAGTCTGCACAGAAGACAGAAAAGTGCGTCAGGCATGTAGGAAGCATGATGGAAGCTGAATGCAAGTAAGGTTACAGGGGTGACAGGAGGAGGGGCCTGAGGAAACCATGACAGCAGTCCAGGGGACGTAGGATAAGGACCAGAAGGAAGAAGGGAGTGAGGTAAAGGAAAGGACTCAGATCCTAGATAAATTTATGAAGTAGCATTTCTGGTAGATTATGATGAATTGCATGAGGAGGAAGAGGAAGATATTTCTAAAGTGACCTTGGAGAGGAAGTGTGGCGCATAGGGAACGAGGACTTAGTTTGGTGTTGATTGAGATGGAGAAAACTGAGACATTCAGGTAAAGCATGTCTATAGAAAGTTGGCTACCTTAGTGTGGCTTTCAGTTGGAAAATATTTTGGGGAGGATTCTAATTACATCTGCTGTATGCTCAATTAAATAGAAAAGAAATTGACTCCAAAAAGGGCTAATGATCTAGAGCAGTAAAAGGTAAGCCTCTCTCCAAATATTAATATCCAGAAAACTACCTTCATGTGGAACATCTGCCTTCTTCTGACTGAAGGGATCATTTTATTCTTTCATTTGCAAGGACTACAAACATTTTGCATAGTTAGGAAGTGTACAAAAGTTAAAACTACGACCTTTCTGATCTGAACTCAGAAAGCTTATGAGAAAAAATCACCTGTTGTGTATTCATTGGTAACATGGGAAATACTATTTTCTTTGTACTTTCACTTCTAGTCAATCTGATTGTGAGAATTGAGTCTAATATTTTTAATAGTAAATACATTATGACTCATGAGGGTTAGGGTGTAAGAAATGTGTAAATATTTGGAAAATAAATAGTGCATTGAGTTAGTGTGAGTTTTAGACGAGCTATGATAATTAAGAGTTTCAACTAATTTAATACTTTAGTAGAGGATAAGATAAAATCCCCTCCCTAAAAGGGAATGTTCTGTTGGCTTGTCCTGGAATTGAACTGAATTTTATCATTGCACCACTGACAGATATTTTGCAAAACAAATTGAGTCATGCCATGGAGTCCTGAGAATCAGAAAAATTGTGACTGGTTTCTATTTGTAACTTCGAATATGTTATTTTCTAAGGTTGCATTGCTGTTAAAATCACCCAGATTGACACCCCTAACTGAGGGCAAGGTGTATCAGCAAACCAGTCTTCCATGACTGAGCAACTCAGACCACTTCTCTGGACAGTCCTAAGCCTGAGGGTTGTGACTTTCTACACTAGTGAGAAAGAAATTGTCTATAAGTAGAGACTGGTCTAGGAATTCATAAAGCACATTTGTGTGAACAAAATCAGAAAAGAGAAGGGGTCAATCCACTTCAAAAAAAAAAAAAAAACTTTACTTCCAAGAATCTCTTTTTTTTTTTTTTTTTGGAGGAACATTGATGCTGCTAATTAAGACTGGGGAAGTTGAAAAGTATTTAAAATATCTCATCTAGTCAAAAATTCTTAAGCTGTTAGTCATGTATTTTTTAAAGCTATAAATCATATTTGATTAATTTTGACATGCTTCTATCCAATTATGTTGAACTGATGAGGTTTTACTCTGAAAATAATAACTAGTACCCTTTTTATACCAGCTTAATTTTAGCAGTGTTTTATTTGGAATTATGTAACCTTGACTCTGCCACCCTCTCTCTACCCTTCCTGTCACTGCTGTCTTAAGACTGCCATCTCTTTTCTGCATGATTGGCATCATCTCCAAACTCCTTTTGACTGTAGTCCTCCCTACCTCCAATTCATTTTTTGACCAGATGACTGGCCGTCTTTCTACAGCCTAAGTCCCAGCCTTTCTTTCACCCACTCTTTCTTTGGTCAGTTTCCTACTCGCACCTCAAATATGAAGTCAGTTATCATCTCCTGACCCCCAAGTCCCCCTACCCCCGCTCTATGCTCCCAGACCTCTCTCTACAAATTGCTGTTGTCAATGATTTATAATTGTCATCATTGCTTGTAATTGTTTGTTTAACATGTCTACCTCCTCTGCTGATTTCATATGCCTAGTATTTAGTCTGACATCTTATAATGTTGGAAGAATTTCACTAAAATGGAAAATGCCTTTGTTTTATTTTTTAACTTTTTAGGCAATATCTCCACATCATTAAAGGGCTGTGATAGAAAGTTTTGTGCCCAGTGGATATTAATAACCATCACCCCCTCCACCCTATGCCCCCAAAACTTTCCCCACAACACACTGAATTTCACCTGCAGCCTGGAATCTGAGGCTATAGGATTTGGAGAGAAGACGGAAGGGTGAAAAGAACACGAGTTCTCTGTGTGAAGTTGAAAAGGCTTCTCCTGTGGTGCTGTTTGCAGATTTCATGGCAGGGTATCACTAATGACAGGGACAACATGCCCTTTATTTTATATCCCTTAGGTGGAGTCTATTCCTTTGCTCACGTTGCCACCCTCACCACAATCCCTGCTGCTACTAGCTAACAGGCAGTGAATGCTCAATGAGTATAAGTGCTGTGCTCAACTCTTCACAAGTATTTTCTTGTGCACTCCATATAACCAGTCTATGAAAGAGTGCTCTTATTATCTGCATTTCATATTAAGGCACACAAAAGTTAATTAGCTTGCACAAATTTATACAACTAATAATAAGGGATAGAGCCAACCAGCCAAACCTGGGAGGTTTGATTGCAGAGCTCAGATCCCTGACTACCACATTACAGCTATTTGTAGAATTTGCAGATACTAGTATTATATCTTAAGACCAGCATTACTCCTCTTACCTCTACAAGTGCTACTACTGCTACAGCTGTTACTATTCATTTTATTTCTACTGTCGCTACTACCATAACCATAAACTCCTAAGACTTTCTTTGTTCCAGGTGCTGTGCTAAGGGCTTTACAGACCATACCTTGTGTCACTGGGTCAGCAGTACAGATAGTCCACTCTAAGAAGGAATGTCTGTATCATCCCAGACAGGTGAGGTCATGTGCTCTGTGATTCAGGACCCCCTCCAAGAAAATCGGGGAGGGCAAAATGCCCTTTCAATAACCTTTCTATTTCTCTTTGACTGACTCATTCTCTAGGAATTCTTTCTCATCTCTAATCAGAAATCCTTCAGCTGCTGTTACCTCTTTTGTTTATTTTATTTCATTTTTTTTGCCATCCTCAGAGGTGACTGACATCAGCTGAGGACCTAGAATGTTAGCACAGGAACACTCCTAAAGAGGGTTGAACTCCCTGCCACGTATCAAAATTCCATTCCCACTGCAGGATCCTAGAAAGCAGCAACTCTGCTTGGGCTTGAAAATTCCAGTCCTCTTTTTAAGCGTATCCAGGTAATTGGTTAAATTTGACTTAGCAGTCAACTAAACCCAGATTATTACATGTATCAGTGAAGAAAAGCAGTAACAGTGAGATTGTGTCAAATTATGCAATATTTTAGTAGGTCTGACAACAGGTTTTGTTTTACAAGATGTTAAGCTCATCCTCTGTTCCTTTGCTCCTCTCATTTTCTGTGCTGTTGTTAAACATCCTAGTATTTCATTTGTCCAGTTGCTGTCCCCATCTCTTGTCTCTTCCCAAAGAGCAGGTATTGTCTGTCTCTGTGGAGAGGTCTTGGCTACTTATTTTCTTCACTGGGCTTGCTAAGATTTCCTTAAGATAAGTTCAAATGGCCAGATTTTCCTGCCTAACTGAAAGCCCGTGGGGGCAAGGAGCTTGGTTCCATTTCAGTCTCTGAACATTTTCTAAGTGGGTAACTCTGGTTTAGGACTGGCTGGTGCCTTTTCTGTTCTGTTGCCTTTTCTCATTCCCTCCTGTCTTTTCCTCCTCTTCCTCTCCTGCACTGCATTCTGCTTGCCTTGTCTTCCCTGTTCCTCTTTCTCTCTTGAATTTCCACTCTGCTCAACACTCCTGTTCTCATTCATATTCAAAATTTATATTTTTCTACCTCTTTTCCTCAACATCTCTATCCCCCACAGCTTCCTCCCTCACTTAGTTCATTGGACATACATTTCTCTTTTGCTTTACAAATAGATTTTTAGGAGTACTTGCATACATATTTATGAAATTACAAATATTCACCAACTATCAATAATATGTATGGCTGTTTGTGGTTAAAAAGGAGTATGAGATAACAATTCTGGTTGGTGATAAAACCTTATATTAATGATTTATTCATATAGTACTTCAAAGTTGCAATGTGCTTTCATGTACATTGTTATCTAAGTCTCACAAAATGCAGTAAAATAAGGGCAAGTATCATTAACCCAACTTATAGATAAGGAAAATGAAAATTTGAGAGGTATGAAAGATATTTTATTTTGCACTTAAAGACATGCTGCTGCTGGTAAATAACAGACCAAGTTTTGAATCCGAATGTTTTGCTTGAGTTCAATGTTTTCTTACTATACATGTGTCAGTAAGTAAACACAGGAGCATCAAAAGGATATCAGCCTGACAACAATGGCATTACAATATGGTAAACTATTGGTAGAGAGGCATGTTGGTTTCATAGCGTTGTAGGTTGGAACATGTGGAAAGGTTAAGTAAAGTTTGGTGAGATGTGGCTGGGATTTGAAGACAGAGTAACCCATCAGGATAGGGTTGGTTATAGGGAAACATAACAGGTACATGAGGAAAGATTAGTCTACAAAGCAGTGTTGTAACAAGCAGTTAGCATTAGGCAAATCCTGTAAATTCGACCATAGCAATAGATAATCTGGAAGCTGACAATTTTAAACCACAAAGAAATTTCTTAGTTTACTTAGAGAAGTTTCTCAAAATGTTGATAAACTGTTGGAGTTCCTAGATTGGGAGGAATGATCAGGTAGACAGACTCCTGATCCTGAAGCCCCTGGGGTTTGGAGCAATTATTATAAGAGGCAGTCAGAAACATCAGGATGCATTTGGTTACCAGTCAAAGCTGGGATGCAAATTGACATCTGGGTCACAGGATCCATACAGAAGCCAAGAGCTCAGAGCTGGGATCCAAATAAGCAGCAAGAATGACTTGATGTTGAATATTGTCAGTAATTCAGAATGAAGTATTGAAATGACCTTTGAATTACCTCTATTGTGGATAGACCAGATCTCCAGGGCAAGTTCTAATAATGATAAGCATGCCTTGTAGACAATTTTTTTAAAAAAAGACAAATGAAAAGGAAATTTCAGGGTGAACGTACATCATCAAGAGAGACTTCACTAGAAGCTATCCCTTGAAGTATAGAAAAGAATAGATTATCCATGGAATTACTAAATATTTGAAGAGTGCTGTTAGGATTCTTACAGTTCTAATCAAGAGAAACTAAATTCAAAATGGCTTCAGCAACAGTGAGAATTTACTAGCTTACCTAATTGAAAAGTTCAAGAGCACAACTTGCTGGACCACAACCTCAAAATTAGGTTATTTTGGCTCATCGGGTTTGGAAAGAGCAGAATTTCAGAGAAGAGAGTACAATCCAGTTGTGCTGGTTGGCTGATCACACTGGAGGTTTTTATGCCAAGACCAAAGCTTACTTCTGACTCTCTGTCATGCATGGGCAGCTCTGAAATCTTGATTACAGATAGAAGCATTATGCTGGAATCCCCTCTCAGTGAACTGATTTCTTGTTAGGAATTGGAAGACATGAAGTTAAATACCCTTGAATTTCAAAGAACCTCTTCTTATGAACAAGCACTAATGAGTCTCCCTAATTCAAACAAATAATTACAGTTAAAATGTAATTTTCACTGTGACAAATGATTCAGCCAATATTCCTTTCCTATTTATGGATGTTTTTCTGACATATACAAATATGGTTGTGTACATATGTAATGAATGGGTGTACATGTGAGGAGGTGGCAGTGACTGTTCTAAGTAAGTGTATATTCCCACGTGGTATGAGTTGTGTGGTTACAGCAGCTGTTGAGTCTCAGTGTGGTTTCCTTTGGGTTAGTCTGAGACAAGGCTCTGCTTGAGATGGAGAAGATAGTGAGGGCTAAGTCAAGGCTTCCTAAATATCATCTTATCACAGAAACTTGGAGAGAGAGGAAAGGGACTTTACAGAGCAGGTTGTCCAATAGAAATATAATGCAGACCACAAATGCTAGCCACATATGTGATTTTAAATTTTCCTACAACTATGTTAAAAATAATTAAAAAGAGACAGGTGAAGCCAATTTTAATAGTTTATTCAATTTAGCTTAACATATGCAAAGCATTATTTCTGCCTATGCTCAATATATGAATTATTAAAATAGTATATATTTTTGTACTTAGTTTTCAAAACTCAGTGGCACATTTTCCACTGCTGAATTTGGTCCAGCCACATTTTAAGTATTAAACATGACTAGTGGCTACCATATCAGACAGTACAGTTTTAGAACATACATTCCAAGGTCAGCAAGTTACTCAAGTGGGTCACCAGCTTCCCTTCCTACTGCCATCCACACTGGAAACACTGCCAATCTATCATTCTTTATTCCTGTACCTGGTTCTGTTGTGACTTCACCTTCCTTTTCAACGCAATGTTTAAGGCTGCCATTACAAACTGATCAGTTTCTTGGCAAGCAACTTAAAACCATTTGCCAGCACAGATGGTTCAGCTTCTGACTTTTCTTCCCTTTTCTTCCACCTTCTTTGTTGAGGCTGTGAAGCTCTCAGTGGATCTGGTACAATTACTCTGCCCTTGCCTGACCTTGCCCCAGGTGAACATCCAGCCCTCAAGGATGGAGTCTCTTTTGCTCACATTGCCTCTTTTCCCTTAATATATCAACACATTTAGTTTCTCAAACTCAGCTTGTCTGTTGCTTGTTTCTTATACCCTAGCTATTTATAATGAGTATTTTTAGCATGAAATACCTCAGAGCTTTTAATTTTTTTTGGTATCCTTTTTTTATATTATCAATTGCCTCATTTCAGAATAAACAGACTATATTTTCCAAGTTCCTTCTTTGGACCTGATATGTTTCATGCTTTTCTGTTTTCTTTTGTGACTCTGTCAAGTTACAGCTCATTTCCTGCTTTGGCCTTCTTTTTTGATCTTCCTCCTACAGCTTCTACAATCTTGGCTGGACCAGGCAAACCACACACAAAGAAGTGTGAGGATACCCTCCTCTGTGGATTTTCAGTCGTGTTTTCAACTTTGCATTGCATCGATGGCTAGGCTGTGTGGGCTCCTGCTGGCTTCATTAGTGTTTTCCTTGGGCTTCACTGCAGATCCCTATTGATAGCCCCACGTTGTCTGTACATAAAATTTGGTCTGCAGCAAGAATCTGAACAAAAACAATTTTGTTTTGAATTGAGAACAGGCAGTACCTTGGGTTTTCATTCCGTAATTAACTTAAATGATTACCTAGTTTTCAAAAAGATTTTGCTTTCTTTGTCAGAAAAATATATATATATCTAATTTAGTAAAGTATCTTAATTTTCTTTGAACAGGCAGTGTTTGTAAGGACTTTTTCTTGCAAGCCTTATTAATTGTAGTTCATTAGAACTTCATAGATTATTAAAACTGGAAAGGACCTTAAAAATGATCTGGCCCAGTCCCAGTGTTTACAAATTAGAACAACTAGGTCCAGTGAAAAGGGGAGATGTCCAGGTTACCTACAATGGTCAAAAACAAAATTGGACTGAATTCTCATTTCCTTACTCCAAAATCAAAACTCCTTATTCCTATGTCCTTTTCCTTTTTTTCTCTCTCTTTCTTCTTTCCTCCTCCATTCTTTCCTTACTTTCTTCTTTTCTTTCTTCATTCACTTTCTTTTCAATCTTACTAGAGAATCAAGATTATCTTCACTAAAATATAACCTTCACAGAATATAGTCCAGATATACCCTAACTCAACCTAAATGAAAGCGGTTGGAATCAGCTGTATGTGTTATAATCCTCAGTATACTTCTGTGGTCACCAAAACCTAGATAATAGTAACTGGCAATTTGCATTAAATTGACAGTGGCCCTTAACTTTGAACTTTTAATATTCACATTCATTTCTTGAATGAAGACTTTAATGGTTAACCAAATTTGTGGTTGACATGAAGGAATAGTGACAGGTTGAGCAGCCTGATACGAGGTCCCAGAAGAAAGGGAAAGCAGGCACAAATGGGTTAAAGGTATGCACAAGGTTAAAGTCAACAAAGGATGGTGGAATACCCTGGAGCTTAGCACAACAGTGAGCTGTTATCATCCCTGTGCCTGAAGGGCTGAGGGGAAAGAGTCATCACCAAACTCCACAGAGAGATCAGGAATATAACTGCTACCAACCTGTAACCCACAAAGGCGGGAGATGAAGAAATACCATGACTTCACTCTCTTGGTAATCTGTCCTGTTGAGTAAACCAAACTGGAAGCCAGAGGAAAAGGAGCTGGTTGATATGGTCCATATGCTGAGTCTGGCTGGAGAAAAGTGTGGAATGGCTCAGAAAGAGCAGATGGAGCACACAGGACAATGTTAGTGAAAGGTTGCTGCTTTTGACTGCACAGTATCTACTCCCCTTTTCCTTGCTGATAGCACCTTGATTTTGCCTTGGATGAATGACTCCTCCTTGACTCTTGGGCTCCTGAGTTTTGGATGGGGTGAGCTGTGTCACCTGGCTTCAGAGTGGGCATGTTCTGTAGGTCTGGCCCCACTCAGAGCACTTGACCCCTGGCTACAGCAATTCAGAAGGGTACAATCAGAATGACTCCCAGGACGAAAGCAGAGTGCTGCTTTTTCCCCTAGAGCTCCTGAGAACATAGAGGCCTAGAGATGCTGATGGCCATCTCCTCATATTTTGAAGAGTCTGCCCAGTGATGAAGCCATCGCTGAAGAGGGAATTGTTGAGAGACAGTGGAAGTAAGGCTAAGTCTTGCTGACTTATGTGAGTCTGTGACTTCCTTCCACTATGCATTCACCTAGCCCCTCCTACTGCAACTTTTAGCAATGCAGCCACACTTTGCTTTTTGCTTGAGTCACTTTGAGTTGAAGTTTCTGAAATTTGAAACTAGAGTCCTGATTAATTCATTACCCTAAGAACCAGGTAAAAGACTTAACTAGCGTAATACTACAAGCAGTGTGTGTTAGGCTGTGCTTGAATAGCTATAAATACCTGAGACTGGGTAATATATAAACAGAAGAGGTTTAATTGGCTCATGGTTGGTTAGTCTGTACTGGCATCTGCTTGACTTCTGGGGAAGCCCCAGGGAGCCTTTATTCATGGCATAAGGTGAAGCAGAAGCAGAAGCAGGCACCAAAGCAGGATCAAGAGAGAGGAAAGTGAGAGGGGCCACGCACTTGTAAACAGCCGGATCTCATGAGAAATCACTCACTATTGTGAGAACAGCACAAAGGAGATGGCATCAAACCATTTGTGAGAAATCCACTCCCATGATCCAGTTACCTCCCACCAGGCCCCACCTCCAACAATGGGGATTACAATTCAATGTGAGATTTAGACTGGACAAATATCCAAACCATATCAAAATGGAAAGGAAATAATGATATGAGATTCTGGAATTAATAAAACTAACTATGATTGGGTTCAGGTGATTAACAGGAAAATGCAATAAGATTAGTAGAGTTATCTGGTAGCTGATCATTTATCCTGTTAATTACTCTTCCAAGTTTCATTAAAATAGTTAAATGATCCTGATGTAGTGCAGAAGTCATTGAAAACTATGTTGGCTATTGTGGAGTTTATAAGGTTAAGTTGTAACATTTTTATATGGGTGATAGAAGAAAAAAGTCTGTCTGTATGTACAGAAAAAATAATCTAGAATGATATGCACCATTGCTTTAGTTTACATTATATTATCCTTTCTGGTGAAGATGATCACGGATACTAAAGTTCATTCATGTGTTGATATTTTTCTGCTTTTTTGTTAATGATCATGTATTGCTTTTTAATAAGAACAAAATAAAGCAGACTTATTATAGTCAACAATATTATATTATCACAGCAACTGAAGAGGGTAAATGCTGATCACAAGGGAGAGGAGTTGCTCACTAGCAGATAGAACATGCCCTTGTAATTTATCAGCTAAGTGAATGGACTGGTATGGGAGGGGGAGAAAGCGTGCCTATTAGGATCAGGAGGGAGGGTGTTAAAATAACTCAGCCTACAGGTAATGCAGCCCTGAACTAGAGAAATAGAAGCAGGCCATTTTTACCTTCTTTCCCATCTTGAGATAATGATCATTATAACACGCTTTATCAACTTTCCATCAAGGAGAATTCCAAACACATTTTGGAAAAATAAACCACCAGAAGGGTTTAAAATAAGTGTGCCTTTTCTCTTTCTCAGGCATCTCCAACAGCATGTGTGTCAAAAAGCAGTAACCCCTGTGGTTATCAAGACAGTTCACTTGCAAGCTCCTCATATTTCTCCTTCGTGCAGATGCCCAGAATCCATTCATTCAGCTAATACATGGCCCTTGTTGCCTAGCAACATTTGTGGAATTGCTATGTGTGCTTCTTAATCACTATAAAGTCTTGTCCTTTATTTTATATTGAAAAATAGAAAAGGAGAGAAAGCTCATGGAAAACAAAGGGAAAAAGAAAATGGTCAAACTATATCTTCCAGCTGCAAATTAAATCACAGCATCTGGTTAAATTTAGACAGGACAACATTTTTCAAAAAACTGGTTTGGGTAGCACTGGAGAAATTGATTGACAAGTGAAAGTCCTGAATCAGCATTTTACCTGAGCAGTCTGCAAGAAGAGGATCCAGGAATTTAACCACTTAACATACCTTTAGGAGTTTTCTATCCACCAGGCTATGAGGGCTGAAGAAAGCCTCCACTCACTCTTTTTTCAGATAGTTGTGATGAGCAATGTTTTATTGGAAGGACAACATCATATTAGAATTGTTTGGAAATGCCCTGGCTTCTGATGATCCTTCTGGAACTTATAAAATTTGTATTTTCAGGTTCTACAACTTCTGGGATAGTGTAAATTCCATTAATTTATTCTTCCCTGGAGTCAAATCTCACTCAAAAGTTTCTAAGATTAATACTTAAAGTGAATTTTCACAGTAAAAAAATATCCTTAAAAATTTCTTAAACTGTATACATAAAGTACATTATATAAAAGTGGGGCCTAATATGTCCTTTCTCAATAAATCCACATTACCATTTTTCTAGTGTTGGAACAGATTCTCTTGAGAACTGTAATAAGTATTTGCCTTATATTTTGGGGAACCATGATGTTTGAAAATTCAAAAATTCAAATCTTTGATCACCAGAATTATAAGCAGAGTGTCAGAGTTTGTCCCCAGTGAAGAACAGTAGGGACTGAGTTGACAGAAGAAAGAGAAGATACCCAACTCTTGTCTCATGTTTATTTGAGGACATGTGATCAATCATTGGAAAACTGAACAGAATTGCCTGTAATATTTCATTGGCTCCTCTCTTTCTCTCTCAGAGGAGGTTAGCTGTGTGTGCAATGCAATGCCATTATAAGTAGTGTTTTCTTTTTATTTCCAATATCTTACCAATTTTTAGGCAACAAGGGAGTCCCTACTCCTATCATTTAATAAATCATTTATTAAATAATTATTCATTCTTATTCCCTATCTTCAGCACAGAACTAAAGTACTGCAAACTTGAAAAGGATTCTAACTGATATGAACCAGTCTGTCCCTTGTCTGATGTAAGAATCTCTTCTGTATTAACACTCCCGATAGAATATGTAGCATTCTGATTGGCCATCTGGGAGTTGATGGCTGAAGATCAGGCAATCTCCAGAACCAATAAAATGTTAAATCCTACTGCTTCTACCTCCTTAATCCCTTTGAAATTCTTTCACATCTCTCTGACAATGGCTTGATTTAGAAGAGTATCATCTCTCACTTGGGTTACTGCAACATCCTCCTTGTTGGTCACGCTAAGAGGCTAATAGAAATGTTATTCTCTTGTCTCCCTCCAAAATCCATTCTGCATACTACATTTGGAGTGATGCTTCTAAAATGTCAATCTTGTTATGCTTCTTTTTTGCTTAAAAGTCTTCAGTAGGCCGGGCGCGGAGGCTCATGCCTGTAATCCCAGCACTTTGGGAGGCCGAGGCGGGCGGATCACGAGGTCAAGAGATCGAGACCATCCTGGCCAACATGGTGAAACCCCTCTCTACTAAAAATACAAAAAATTAGCTGGGTATGGTGGTGCGCACCTGTAGTCCCAGCTACTCAGGAGGCTGAGGCAGGAGAATTGCTTGAACCTGGGAGGCAGAGGTTGGAGTGAGCCGAGATCGAGCCACTGCACTCCAGCCTGGCACCTGGCGACAGAGCAAGACTCTGTCTCAAAAAACAAACAAACAAAAAAGTCTTCAGTAGTTCCCCATTGCTTTCAATGGATTAAAATCCAGACTTTTTAACATGGCTGTTAAAGACTTTTGTGAGTTGGCCCCGGGTCTGTCTGTATTGTATCATACCACTTTCTACTTTAATGCTTGTATTCCAGTTCTAATGCATTACTTCGGTTTTTCCATAAATGGCATTCTCTTGCTACTGAGAGCATTCTTCTTCATGGTACATTATCTGGAAAGCTTTTGTGGACTACTGAAGCCTTGATTAGCTGCTTCTCTAAATGTCCCCATAATATTTTATATACTCTTCTCATTATAATATTTATGATATTATATGATAATTGCCTGTTTGTTTTTTTCTCCTGCAATACTTTAAGATACACGAAGGCAGGCACTGCTTATTTTACCCAGTTTCTTAGAACAATATACATTTAATAAATATTTGTTGAATGAATGTGAAAGTAACTTGGTTAAAACTGTTGTCTCCAAAATAGCCTTAGTTATCACTTGGTAAACCAGCTCTTCATCCAGACAAGTATATATTTTTGGATAGATTACAGATTTGGGGTATAGTCCATTCTGTCTAAGTTTACAGTTGCAGTTAGACAGTCCAGAGCAAGGGTCTAAGCTCCTGCACCATTTCTCATCTTAGCTGTTGCCCTCCAGTGTTCTAATTGGGATTCACCAGGGATCAATGATTTGGCAGTATAGGACATTGCCAAATTAAATTTGAAAGTCTAAATAAATAACTTTCATGGTTTCTCCAATTTCACACTGACTCCCCTAAAAACTCTAATCAGTGAGTAATGTGGGGCTTATCCATGGGACATTTATGTTTTAGTCTCCAATTATTGAAATCCACTAAGACAGACAGAAAGATAGAATATTCTGATAGCTCCTACACATATCTCCTTATTCTTATGATTGGACCAAATTGGACTGTGTTTCCTGTGCTAAGCTAATTACTATGGTCAGAGAAACTTGGTGCTCCAGTTGACTGGACCTGAGTCACATGCTCCGTCTCTGGAGGCACGTGGTGCCCGCCCAGGGCACTTGAACTGTAAGTGGGAGTGGAGAAGTTCATCAAAGGTGAATTAGGGCCTTCTTAGGAAAAGAATGGGGAAATGATGCTGGGAGAATGAGTATAGAAATAACAAAGACCTGTCAAAAAATGACTAATTTTATTTCTTTCAACTATCTTCAGTCAATTCATGAGCCCTGTACAGCACACATCATTGCTGCCTGAATCAGAGCATGCGCAGGCCAGGCCAACCTTGGTCCAGTCTGTGCCCACTGCGTTTTTTTTCCCCCTCAACAGTATTTGTGCTGTGATCTCAGAACATGGAAAAGAAGTAATTATCATGTGTCTAAGCACTGTGTTAAGAATATAAATATCTTTATTTCATTTAACAAGTGAGGAATTGGATGCCTGGGAAGTTAAACAATTTCTCTGAAGACTAAGAGGAAGGAATAGAATTGAGGCTCTTATCTAGATCAAGCCAACTCCAAAGCCGGTGCTTCCCCACAATACCTTTTTACTTCTACCATTATGATTAAGGTTTAACTGAAAAAAGAATTGCCTTTATCTCCATAAATGATCTACTGTAATATTGCTTAAGTTAGAGGGACATAAAACAATTACCACTTAAACCTTGTACCTACAGTGATTTGAAATAGTGCTGTTTCAGGGAAAAGAATAAAAATCTTTTAAATGTTACAGAGAACTTCCAATGAACTATTATTTTTGACAGGAGGCTAATTCATAGAAGTGACAAATCAGTTACAGAACTATTTTATATATCAAAGAACGATGGGACCTGTCACCAAATATTTTGCATGGATTTAAGCCATGCATCACAAATGTAAATCTAAATAAAATTTAAAATAACTCAGAAGCTGTTTTTTAATTTTTATTTTTTTAGGAGTTTTGGAGCAGAGGTTTAATAGGCAGAAGAGGAGAGAAAAAGAAACAGCTCTTTCTATAGAGAGAGCGGTCTCCTAGTGGAAAGGACCAGAAGCTGGCTTTTAATCATCACATAAACTTGATTATGTCTCTCTCCTTCATAGAAACAATAACAATGGCAGCTAACGTTTATGAAGCACATATTATATACTGGATATATAATAGTGCTAAATATATTACATGCATTATTACCTCATCTTAGGAGTCAGATTTGGGTGGAGTTAAGCAATTTGCCTAAGTCAGAGAGCTAGTAAATAAAATGTAAATATGCATATGGCTCCATTTTTTAAAAACCAGTGTGATATTGCATTAACATCCTCAGCTGTGTTCACATGAAAATTCAGATTTCTTACATTGGCATTCCAAGTGTGTCAGCCTATCTGCAGTCTTGTTATACCTCATATTTATACCTGCCTGTATGCCAGGTGTCCTAGCTGTGTCATGTAAACTGCAGTTCCTCAAATCCTTCCTGCATTCTCTCAGCTCTAATTTTGTTCATTTTCTATCCTTTCCCAATAATGTCCTCGTTCCCCATCACTGCCTTTCAAAGTACTTCTCATATTTCAAATTCATTTGAAAGGACACCTGCTCTTCATTCCTTTTTTCCTCCCATCTCTACAATTCCAAATTAATCTGTATTCTCTTTCAGTTTGTATTTTCAATATTTTTTAAAATTCCATGTATATTAAAATCATTTATCTGTTGAATTTCTCTTCTACCAGATTGTGAGACCCAGAGGGCACTTGCCATACCTTATGTATGGGACTATCCCCCACTAAGCATAGCACAGATCCTGACATATTGTAGGGTGTGTAGAATTGAGTTGTGTTAATTCACCAGCATCAAAGATTTGCATGCTTCCTGGTAGCAGTTAATACACCATGTGTTGTACAGGCCATTCAGAAAGAAGACTGCTATACTCTGTAGGGTTAAAGATCTCAGCTGCAACAGTCTGGGTTGATTTATTTTCTAACTTTTTTTTTTTTTTTAATTACAGAAACATTTAGTTTCTTCATCTATACAATGGTGATACAAATCTGTTACATGATCCTGACTTCAGGGCCATAGACAATTTTTCCTGAAGGGGACCCCTGGCTCACTCCGTCCACTCTGTCCTTCAGTGTAGCTAGTAACTGTGGAATGTGAAGATCCAGAGCATGATTTCCTCATGAAAATGTAATCTGTGGTAACATAGAAAGAATTGAACATACTGAAAAAACGGAGACCCAAAAGACCAAGCAGTAGAATATCCTGGCCACAGCTGTGTCCCTGGTTCCAGTTGACCCTGGTACCAGCGGAGCCAACTCCAGCTGTATTGTGCTTTTGTGAGATATAGCAGTCAGTTCCTATACTGTCTGAGTCATCAAATGCAATAGGTATACAGAGATACCTTATTTTACATAGTGGTTTAGAGTTTACAAAATGCTTTCCCTTTGTCATCTCATTTAGTATACTAAGTAGCCAGCCATCTTCTCCACTGTGTTTTTACCCCACTGGTCCAGGTAAGTGGTGAAAAAACATGTTTTTCTTGGAACAACTGTGTCAAAAAATAACAACATTACCAATGCCTGAAGTGCCCAGTCCCTACCTCTACCCTGCAAAAGTAATTGCCATACCTCAGTTCTGAATTTCATATAAATAGAATCACACATTCTATATTGTTTAGTGTCTGGTCTCTTTCACTAATCATTGTATCTTTGAGATTTATCCATTTCTTTGCTTGCAAAAGTGGTTAATCAATATTCATGGCTAAATATTCCATTGGATGAATGCACTACAGTTTTAAAGTTCATTTTAACAGTGATCTTTGAGTTGTGTTGATTTTCACACTCTTACAATGAGTGCACTACAAGTTTTTTTTTTGCTTTTTATTTTTCTTGCTTGCGTGTACCCATTTCTAGTGTACATTGAGTCCATAACAGGTTTGCTTAGATCACAGGCTATGTGTATATTCAGCTTTGCAAGATACTATCAGTTTTCCAACAACAGTGTAAGAGTTCTCAAAGCTCCCCATCCTGGCAAATGCTGGTATCACTATCCTTTGTTTATGAAGATTTTATTCAAGTCTTCTGTTCATTTTGCTATTGAATTGACTGCTTTTTTTCATATTGTTATGAGCTCTTTCTGTATTCTGAATAAAGCCATCTTTTCAGATATATGTATTGCAAATATATTCTCCCACTCTTTTGAAGGTTACTTTTGATTAACAGAAGCTCTTCAAAATGTAGTCAGATTTATCAATGGCTTATTTTGTGGCTACTGCCTTTTATATCTTATTTAAGAAATCTTTGGTTACCTCAAGGTTGTAAAGAGAAAACCCCTAAATTTTTTTTCTGGAAACTTTATTACTTTATCTTTCACATTTAGATTTACAATCCACTTAATATTGAGTTTTTACATGGTATATGATAAGGGTAATGATGACTTTTTAAAAATATGTGTAGACATCTGATTGACCTAGGGGCATTCATTGAAAAAGCATTTTTTCTTCACTGCACTCTGTATGTTAAGTCTGTGATGATTATGGCAGGTGGTTTCCGAATCCTATTTTGTCCCTTTGGTTTGTTATTCAACTCTCGTACCAATACCACACTGTCTTATTTCCTGTAGTTTATGACATTTCATGTGCTACTGTGTGTAAATAAATAGCATCACTTTCAATTTCATTTACTAATTGTTTGTTGATGTTATGTCAAAATAAAATTAATTTGGAAATTAACCTTATATCCAGCATATTTTCTAAATTAGTTTATTAATTCTAACACTTTGTTTTCAAATTATTTGAGATTTTTCATGCATAGAGCCATGCTTTTTGTAAATAATGGCAATTTTTCTTCTTTCCTTGTAAACTCTGTACTTTGTTTTCTTACCTTATCACACTGGCTAGGACCTCCAAAACACTGTTCAATAGCAGTAGTGAAAGTGGACATCTTTGCCCCTTTTTCATATTATGGAAAAGCTTTTACTATTTACCCATTATGTATAGTATTTTGTGTAAAATATCTTTATAAGATATTCTTTTGGATTACAAAAATTTCCCTCTATCCTTAGTTTGCTGAGTTATTTCTTCATGAATCATAATTATCACATTTTTCAAATGCTTTTTTGAGGTGGTAACTTGAATATTCTCCTTTATTTTACTAACATGGAGAATTGCATTGATTTATATTTGTTAAACTAACCTCACAGTGATGAAATAACTATCATTTGTTGCTTTAGATATTGTTGCATTCAATTTGTTCATGTTTTGCTTAGAATTTATAGATCAATATTTATGAGATATATATGCATATATATATGGTTCTTGTAATGCCCTTTTAAATTTTGGTACCAAGGTAATTCTGGTCTTTTTTCTTTAAAAGTTTTTGTGTAAGTTGGTGTTACTCATTTCTTAAGTGTTTGGCATTCACTAGTAAAGTTATCTGGGCTGAAGATTTTGTGGAAAGGCTTTTACTTACAGATTTTTTTTTTTAATTGAGTAAATTTGGTAAATTATAATTGTTCTGGGAATTTCCCCATTTCATCTAAATTTTAAATTTATTGACCTTACAGACTTTTTTTTACTGAGTAAATTTGGTAAATTATAACTTTTCTGGGAATTTCTCCATTTCATCTAAATTTTAAATTTATTGACATTAAGTTCTTTATGTTTTTATTGCTTTTGTGATATTTGTAGAATCTCTGGTATGTCCCATTTGTCCTTCCTGATAGTAGTAACTCGTGCCTTATTTCTCTCTTTAAAAAATTTTAATAAGTCTATCTAGGGTCAATTGTATTAGTCGTTTCAAGAATCAAGTGTTGGTTTTGTTTTCTGTGTTGTTGGTTTTAATATAATTAACATCTGCTTAGCCTTTTCTATTTCCTTCACTTTATTTTTGGGGATTAACTTGCTTTTCATTTTCTAACTTCTTAATTGATTATTTAGATAAGCTGTTTTGAAAAAATTATATTCTTAACAATTTTTTATAATATATACATTTAAGGTTATAAATTTCCCACTAAGCATTGCCCTATTTAGATTCCATAAATATTAATACATCATAATTTACTTATCACTTAGTTTGAAACATTTATAAATTCCCATTTTGATTTCTTCTGTGACCCATGGTTTATTTAGAAGGATATTGCCACTTCCAAACATTAAAAAAATTTAAACTACTTTATTGAGCTATCATTGGTGTGTGGAACGCTGTATATGTTTAAGGTCCACAACTTGATGAGTTTGGGGATAAGTATACACCTGTGAAACCATCACCACAATCAAAGCCATACACATGATCATTACCTCCCAAAGTTTCCCCTCAACCCGATTTATTATTATTATTATTTTGTGGTAAGAACACTTAACATATAACATAAGAGCTACTCTCGAGGCCGGGCACGGTGGCTCATGCCTATAATCCCAGCACTTTGGGAGGCCGAGGCAGGTGGATCACGAGGTCAAGAGATCCAGACCATCCTGGTCAACATGGTGAAACCCCGTCTCTACTAAAAATACAAAAAAAAAATTAGCTGGGCATGGTGGCATGCTCCTGTAGTCCCAGCTACTCGGGAGGCTGAGGCAAGAGAATTGCTTGAACCCAGGAGGCGGAGGTTGTGGTGAGGCAAGATCGTGCCATTGCACTCCAGCCTGGGTAACAAGAGTGAAACTCTGACTCAAAAAAAAAAAAAGCTACTCTCTTAGGAAATTTTAAGTATATAATAGAGTATTTCTAGCTGTAGGCACCAGGCTGTGTGGAGATTTACAGAACTTACTTATCTTGTATAATTGAAACTTTGTACCATTTGACTATTATCTCTCCATTTTTCCCGCTCCCCAGCTTCTGAAAAATTATTATTCTACATCTGAGTTGGATTAATTTAGATCCCATATAGAAGTGAGGTCACACAATGTTTGTATTTCTGTATCTGGCTTATTTCACTTAGCATAATGTCCTGTGAGTCCACCTGTCTTTTCACAAATGGCAGAATTCCAATTTATTTATTTATGTATTTATGTATTTATTTAGACAGGGTCTTGCTCTGTCTCCCAGGCTGGAGTGCAGTTGCACTATCTCAGCTCACTGCAACCTCTGCCTTCCAGGCTTCAGTGATCCTCCCACCTCAGCCTCCCAGGTAGCTGAGACTATAGGTGTGTGCCAACATGCCCAGCTAATTTTTGTGTTTTTAGTAAAGAGGGGATTTCACTATGTTGCCCAGGCTAGTCTCTTACTCCTGAGCTCAAGATATCCACCCGTCTCAGCCTTCCAAAATACTAGGATTACGTGAGTGAGCCACCACATCTTGTCCTCTTTTTAAAGGCTAAATGTTATTCCACTGCATGTATTTATCATATTTTCTTTATTTATCCATCCATTAATAGACATTTCAGTTGTTTTTCTACATCTTTCCTTTTGTGCAAAATGCTGCAGTGAACATGACAGTGCAGGTATTTCTTCAAGACCCTGATTTCAATTCCTTGGATAAATGCACAGAAGTAGGATTGATGTATCATATGGTAGTTATATTTTTACTATTTTGAGGAACCTCTACACTGTCTTCCATAATGTTTGTGCCAATTTGCAGTTTTATCACCAGTGTAGTAGGGATTCCTTTTCTCCATATATTTGCTAATATTTATCCTTTTTTAAAAAAAAGTAATAGCCATTCTATGGTGTGAGGTGTTATCTCATTGTGGTTTTGATTTGCATGTTTCTAATGATTAGTGATGCTGAACACCTTTTCATATGCTTGTTGACTATTCATATGTCTTCTTTGGAAATACACCTATTTAAGTCCATTAGCCAATGTTTAACTGCATTATTTGTTTTTAGTTTTTGTTTTGTTTTCTTTGCTATTGAGTTGTGGGAGTTCCTCATATATTTTAAATATTAACCTTTTATCAAATATGTGGTTTGCATTATTTTCTCTTACTCTGTGGGTTGCTTTTTCATTTATTTTACTGTTTATTTTGCTGTGGAGAAGCTTTTTAGTTTTATGCACCCTTGTTTATTTTCGCTTTTGTCACCTCTGCTTTTGGTGTCATACCTAAAAAAAAAACCAAAAATGCAATAAAATATATATTTTTAAAAAATTATTGCTAGAACTAAACTCAAAGATCTTTTCAATTTCTCCTTCTCAAATTTCTTTCATTACTGTTTTTTGTCGTTCTTGTTGTCAGTATACAGACCTTTTGCCTCATTGGTAAAATTTATTTATAAATCTTTTATTCTTTTGAAATTATTGTAAATGGGATTGTTTTCTTAAATTTCTTTTTTTTTTTTTTTGATAGTTCCTTACTAATGTATAAAACTACAACTGATTTTTGTGTGTTGATCTTGTATCCTGAAACTTTCCTTTGTATCCTGAATTCCTTTTTAAGCTTAATATCTTTTTTTTTCTGGAGCCTTTAGGGGTTTCTACATATAGAAACATGTCATCTCTATCAGTCCTATTGAAATAAGCCTAGTGAGGAGACTCTTTAGTGACTGGTGCTGATTAGGCCCCCAATAGTGTGTGAATAAATATATATATTAAGATAGATTCATATTTTATTTGTCCTTATATTAAAACTAGCTGTCTTAAAGCAGCACATGTTTTTTGGAACCCAGTTAACAATGCTTTCCTTTTTATGAGTTTATTTAAAATATTTACATGCTAATATATTTGAATGTATGTCTACTATAGTAATTTTTATTTTCTAGTTGTCCTTTGTTTTATAATTATTTTATATGCTTTCCCAACTTATTTTGGACTAAAAATTTGTCTCTTATTATTGCTTTTTCTCCTTTATTGATTTCTTAGAAGTATATTCCTTAACGATGATTGTAGAGATTAAAATATGCAACTCTGTGTTATTAGCTTAATATAAATGTATACTTTTACCATTTCTCAGACAATGCTAAACCCTGAAACATTCTGACTCTATTTATCTTTTTTCTTTCTTATTTGTTTTGCATATTAACTCTAGGTATGCTTAAACTGCACAAAACATAATATATTATTTATATAGTAGGAAATAATTTAAATGTACTTACATATTTATCCTTTCCATTGTTTTTCATTTCTGTTTGCATTCCCACTTTTTTCTCTGGGATCATTTTTCTTCACAAAGAGAACTCTTTTAAACTTTACTAGTACTAAACATGATGACAAATTGACAAATTCTGTTCTTATTTGCCTTAAAGTGTTTTTATTTTTATTTCACTTTTGAAGGATAATTTTAATGGATATAAAATGTCCAGGTTGACAGTATTGTCTTCTTTAAGCAATGTGGAGATTTCATTCATTTGTGTTTGATTTCCATACTTACTGTTGAGAAGTCAGATGTAAGTCTTACCTTTTCTTTAAAGGAATGTGTCTATTTCCTCCCCAGCTCCCAAGCTCTTTTTTTTTTTTTTTATTGTACTTTAGGTTCTGGGGTACATGTGCAGATCATGCAGGATTGTTGCACAGGTACATACATGGAAGGCTATGTGGTTTGTTGCCTCCATCCCCCCGTCACCTATATCTGGCATTTCTCCCATGTTATCCTTCCCCAACCTCCCCACCCCCCTACCTCACTGTCCCTCCCCTGCCACCTCCAACAGACCCCAGTGTGTGATGGTCCACTCGCTGTGTCCATGTGTTCTCATTGTTCAACACCCGCCTATGAGTGAGAACATGTGGTGTTTGATTTTCTCTTCTTGTGTCAGTTTGCTGAGAATGATGGTTTCCAGATTCATCCATTCCCTACAAAGGACACAAGCTCATCATTTTTTATGGCTGCATAGTATTCCATGGTGTATATGTGTCACATTTTCCTTGTCCAGTCTATTGTCAGTGGGCATTTGGGTTGGTTCCAGTTCTTTGCTGTTGTAAACAGTGCCGCTATGAATATACCTGTGCATGTGTCTTTATAGTAGAACGATTTCTAATCCTTTGGGTATATACCCAGTAATGGGATTGCTGGGTCAAATGGAATTTCTATTTCTAGGTCCTTGAGGAATCGCCACACTGTCTTCCACAATGATTGAACTAGTTTACACTCCTACCATCAGTGTAAAAGTGTTACTATTTCTCCACATCCTCTCCAGCATCTGTTGTCTCCAGATTTTTTAATGATCACCATCCCAACCTCTTTTTAAAATTTTCTATTTACAATTGAGTTTTAAGCATCTTTTTTTCTCTTTATTTTGTGTCTAGGTTTTCTTTTGCTTTGTATTGCTCTTGGTTGGGTTCATATTTCTTGATTTGTGATTTGATGTGTTTCAGCAATCTTAGAAACTTCTTCGAATTCTGCTTTTGCCCCTTCCTTCTCTCCATCTTGTGGACTACCAACTGCATATACCTTACACCATTTCAATGTATCTCATCTATCAGCTATACTTTTCTTTTGGTGTATTCCATTCTTTCTTTCTTCTTTTTTTATTAAGTTCTGGGGTATATGTGCAGATCGTGCAGGATTTTTACATAGGTATACACGTGCCATGGTGGTTTGCTGCACCCATCCCCCCGTCATCTACATTAGGTATTTCTCCTAATGTCATCCCTCCCCAATTCCCCCATCCCCTGCTATCCCTCCCCTAGCTTTCCCACCCACCAACAGGCTCTGGTGTATTCCATTCTTTCTAATCCCTGTTATCCAGTCAGTGTTTTTCTGTACTTGCCTGTCTTCCTGTTTTTTTAATGTTCTCTTTATCTACGTCCTATAATCCATATCCTGCTATTACATTTATCAACTAAATGAATTTCAATAATTGTATTTTAAAATTCTAGAATTTACATTGATTTTAAAATATTTTAAAATCTACTTGTGAAATTCTGTCCATCTTATCATCTATTTTCTTGAGCATGTTAACAAGTTATTTTAAAGTCTGTGTCTTACAACTCCAGTTAGCTCACCAGTCATTCTTTCAACATGAATTTTGTTAGCAGAAAGAAGGCTAGTGGTCAGGCAATTACAAATAAGTTGGACAATACTAAAGAGTAGATTTACTTTAAGTAGAAGATAATTTGGTCAGAATTTATTCAATAAATATTTATTTAGTACATACTATGTTCCAAGACACTTTTTAAAGTGCTAAACTTTATGGCTTGAAGGTCTTACTGACCACTAACCTTCACTGATTCTACTTTTTCTGACCTTATTGTCCTTCTTTTTTTTTTTTTTTTTTTTTTTTTTTTGAGACAATCTCACTCTGTCACCCAGGCTGGAGTGCAGTGGCATGATCTTAGCTCACTGCAACCTTCAACTCCTGGGTTCAAGTGATTCTCCTGCTTCAGCCTCCTTAGTACTTGGACCTACAGGTATGCACCACCACACTTGGTTAATTTTTGTGTTTTTAGTAGTGTTGGGGTTTCACCTTGTTGGCCATGCTGGTCTCCAACTCCTGATCTCAGGTGATCTGCCTGTCTTGGCCTCCCAAAGTGCTGGGATTACAGGCATGAGCCACTGTGCCTGGCCTCAACTACTGGCCTTCTGAGCATCACTTTTCTGTCTCATTTCCTTATCAACAACGTCTCCCCCAAATCAGTCTGTCGAACTTCCCTCAGCTCCTCCTCATTTCTTCTAACTATCCTATGCACATATCTTTTTTATGGTCCTACTCTTTCCTCTTAATCTCAGAATCTTCCCTCAGAGTTTACTGAGGAAACTTAAGTCATTCCAGATAAACCTTTCTTTACCTCCAACATTCTGGAATGAAGTTATTTTGCCTCCCTTGTCATAAATGTGCTGAGAATGTTGATTGTTCAATTATGGACATCTTCATCAGAACTTAACTACTTTTAAAAATCCATTTGCTCATCAACTTAACAAAATCTTTTATGGAATACTTTCTATGTGTCAGTCACTGTTATGAGTGTAGGAGGTCCTTGTTCTCACTGATCTTGTGATATAGTGAGGAAGATGAGCTTTTATCAATCATAGAGGCAAGGATTTAATAGAGACTAAATAACTTATGCAGGAAACAAACTTGATTCTTTAACATGCTTCTGAAAAATCACATGTTGGTTGGAGGGTCAGATCAGGCTACCTAGGAAAGTGACAGTTGAAAGATGCAATGCAGAAGCTATATAGTGGTTGGGGAGCAATGAAAAGAGCAGTGCAAAGACCCTGCTTTAGGAGATAACATGGCACCTTGGAGCAATTGAAAAGTAGTGAATATAGCTAGAACACAGTGACGGGCACAGTGTTAACAGGTAAGGACTAACAAGAAGCATGAGTCAGGGCCGGGCGTGGTGGCTCATGCCTATAATCCCAGCACTTTGGGAGGGTGAGGCGGGTGGATCACAAGGTCAAGAGATCGAGACCATCCTGGTCAACATGGTGAAACTGTGTCTCTACTAAAAGTACAAAAAAATTAGCTGGGCATGGTGGTGTGCACCTGTAGTCCCAGCTACTAGGGAGGCTGAGGCAGGAGAATTGCTTGAACCCAGGAGGCGGAGGTTGTAGTGAGCCAAGATCGTGCCATTGCACTCCAGCCCAGGTAACAAGAGTGAAACTCCGTCTCAAAAAAAAAAAAAGAAGAGGAAACATGAGTCAGGCATTAGGGACTTTTGGTAGCTACATTTAATGCTTTGTTCTTAATTCTAAGAGTGATAAGAACTGTTCCAAGTTGGATTTTAAGGTGGTGTATGACATGATTGGTCATACATTTTGAACATATTACCCTCACTACTCTGGAAAAGAGCTTGGTTGGAGCCTAGAATAGGTGCGAATTTAGCTTTTTTGCGTAAAGAACTGAACTTGTTGTGGATAAATCAAAAATGAATATGACATGCATCCTATACTTAAGAGATTCATGTAGTCAGAGATGTATGCAATAATGGGGCCATGAATAACCACCAATACACAGCAGGGTGCCAAGTACCATAGAGAATGTCTGCTCTGACTGTGCAGAGGATACGAGATTGTTTCTGCATGAAACTATCAGAGAAGGCTGAATAAAGGCAGCATCTGAACTGGGCTTCAGAGAGTGGGTAGAATTTGTATGTGCTGAGGCTTGGAAAGGATGGCCTAGTCAGGTGAGTGGCGGCTTCTGTTCTCAGAGCACTTCTCACTCTACCTCTTCATGAGCTGCTTACTCAATGCTCTGCCTTCTCAGCTTATTACATTTGATCTAGTTTATTTCGTAAGGCTATCATCAGCTCTACAAAGTCAGGGCCATAATCATCTTGTTCACTATTGAAATTTTAGCACCTGGCAGAGTGCTTTTCATAGAGTCAATGCTCAATAAATATATGCAGAATGAATGAAAAATGGACATGGAGGCAGGAAAAATGAGAGTTCATTTAGGAAAAATGAGTAATTCAGTTCTGTTAGAGCAGTACTTCTCAATGGGGGCAGCTCCCTCCCCTCTCCTTCCAACACCAGGGGACATTTAACAATGTCTAGTGATGTTTCTGGTTGTTGCAACTGAAGGGGGTGGTGATGCTACTAACATTTAATGGTTAGAGGTCAGGATTTTGTGAAACATTCTACAATGCATAGATCAGCTCTCCAAAAAAACAAAACAAAACAAAACCCCAGCCCCCAAAATGCCAAGATTGGGACCCCTGAGCGAGAGACAACAGGAATGGGGGATACTAAATGAAAAAGTTGCTTGAGGTGAGTTAATAGAGAGTTTTTAATGCCTGGGTAAGAACTGTGAACTTCAAAGAAAAAACAAGAGTTGAAATTGGAGAGTAACCAAATCTGAGGTTTGCTTCTGGAAGATGAATCAGGATTACTTATTAATGAGGTGGTGATAATTGCACCATTTAAATTTTTAAAAATAGATTTCCTGGACACATTCAGAGACTAGTAGTAAGACATTATCAGCACATACTAAGATTTTTACAAGTGTATTTTCACACGGGTTGCGCTTGTCACTTAAAATGGGTGACAAGTAACTGTAATCCATACATTCATACATTTGTGGATTATTTAGACTGCTCATTAGCATGTGCTTAATTACTATGTCCTCAGTTACTGCTCTGGGTAATAGAAACACAGATGCCATACGCTGCAATTGATTTGCAGCCACAGTCTTTGATCAGAAGTCTGTGGGTTGCTGATTGGTGTCTGAAGCAACTGATCATCTGTACTATACTTTCAACTAACTTGGAGAGATAAAAACATGATGTTGCAATAATTATTAGTCATTGGAGTAAATAAGTGTGTCACTATGCTAACTCCTTATGCAGCCTACAATTTTATCCATTTTTGTCCTTATAAATGGGTTGCATCATTTTTATAATTTATATCATTTAAATTGGAAAAGATTTTTAAAATACTTTTTTGGAGGATGAGAAATAGAAAAGGAAAAATTGAGTTATTCATTTCATTTGGAATCAATACAAATTGCTTATGGCAAGATGATTTTCATATAATTGTCAATGTATCAATCTTGTCAGGCCAATAATTAATATAATATACAAATTAAAAGAACACAAATATATGAAGATTTTTCCTGTTACAAATGTTATGTCATTGCATTGTGGGATCTTTGCACAACCTTCCCATGTTTGGGGCATGATTCGCTCCTGGTGGGTAGATGTGTCCCGTGACCTGGGTGCTATCAGTCTTGTCGAGAAGAAAAGAAAATGCAATGAAGTCAATGCCATGGGGAAATTTCTTTTGTAATTTTTTGGAGGCAGTGGAGAATCTCACTCTGAGCTGGTGTTGGATCTTGGGCCTACATCACAGTCTAGAGTGTGAGCTGTGGCATTTGTGCCCATTGGTCACCGTGGTACTAGAATTTTCTGTGGAGAAGTCCTATAATGTTTGAATTTTTTTTTTTCTGGTTGAATTGACTTCAACTCTGACTCTCTGATCTTGCTAGAGATTCTAGAAATGCCTAGTATCCTCTAATACATGTTATTTCTGCCTATATTGGCTAAAGAGGATTTTGCTATTTACAGTTAGAAATGCTCACTGTTACACCTTGTATGATCCCATTGGTTAAAAGAAACTGTTTTCAGAGAAAAAAGTATAACAATAGTTATTTCTGTCAGCAGGGATTTATGAAGATTTCTATCTTGTATGTGTTTGCTTTTCTTTATTTTTGAAATTTTCTGCAATGAGCAACTGTTTCTTATGTCAAAGTTTCTAGGGAGTAAATACGTGGGAAAACTTGTTACGTTATAACATAAATATATTCATGGGATATGAGAAATGAGATATTCTATTGGCTTTCTGAGATTGGGTTGAGCCTATTGTAAAAAATAAGAGTCATAGCCAAAGAACTTCATGGAGACTTACAAGATCAGGATTAAAGCCAGTCTTGCCCACAGCTAATTGTGTGACCTCGAATACATCATTGTGTCTCTGGGCTTCCAGTTTTTTATTTGAACAATGACTGGGTTGGGGTAGTTCAAAATGACTTTTGAACTTAGTTCTGTGTAACCTCTGTGTTGTGGATAGATAGGAGAAGGATTACCTGTGCATAGGGATGCAGTATTATAGTCTTTAAATGAAGTCAGAAGAGATTCACACATACCTGTCTCATATGTTGGATTTCAAATTTTTTTCTTTGAAAACAATTTTCTGGCTAGTAACACATTTCAGAAACCTTTGAACTAAATTATCTTTGAGATTCCTTTCAGCAATAATATTTTATGATTTTATCGCTTTTCCCACTGAATTACACTGACTGTAATGCCCAGTAGGTAGCTTTATACACACACACATGCACACACACACACCAGAATTATAAAATTATGAACCAGAAAAGAACTTATTGACCTCAACTTTTTATTCTTATAATTTCTAACCATACTATCTAACAACCCTTTTAGAACTCACTTAAGCATTTATCCATCCATGAGATTCTATTATTATATTTGTCATTGACAATATGTTTAAACACATACACTCTCATATTATTATTAGGAACATATGTTATACTGTGACTGAAATATAAATAAATGAATGTAATTCCTAAAAAGAAGAATATTGTTGCTGACTACAATTTAATATACTTTCACCACTAAGCATAGACTTAGTATAATGAAGTGTAATAAAGAATAACAATTTCATCATTAGAAAAGATGTGACAATAATTCATGCTGAGAAGCTTTCACCTGGATTTTATGGATCAACACATTGATTTCTCTAGCATATAAACATATTCTAGGAATTTGAGCAGATTGAAAATTTAGTATTTTTGCAGCATTGGTCATTTGTATAAAGGAATTCAGAAGAAATTGACAAGAAATAAAAGCCAAAAACAGAGCTCAGATTGCCAATAAACTTGAATTTCATCTTAGAATTCTAGGCTTTACTTTTATTTTGAAGGTGATCGAGGCACAGTAATGATTTTTAAGCCGTAGAATGACAGGATTCAATTTGAATTTTAAAAATATCGGTTCAGCTGTGGTATAGATAATGAATCAGAGAAGGTTAAGTCTTGTGGCAGAAGCAGTAATTAGAAGGTTTATTTCAGGTATGAGATCAAAGGATTAAGTTAATCACATTAAAGGTAGAGAGAAATTGAGGCATTTCAGAAAAAGTAATGAGATAGAAGCCACAGGATTCACGTATTTGAATGAGGAAGTAAGAAAATATGAGACATTAACGATGATGTTGTGTTTCTTTCTTGGTTAGCTGACTGAAACAAAATCAGAGAAAGAGTAGTTTTGAGAACAAATGATGCAAAGTTTCATTTTATAATGACTATATGGAGTTCAAATGTATACTACTGTCATTGATCTGAGAACTCACAAGCCAAGAAAATGTCATGAAATTTTCCCTGGCAGGTCTCCTACCTGAAGAAACCTTGATACTCCTCTGGAGGGGCACACTCTGAACCAAAGTTGTCCAGAATTCTCACAGGAAAAGTCCCATGAAAGAGGAGCTCACAATAAAAAATGCAAAAATATATGAGCTTTTGTAAAAGCTGTTTTGAGTGAGAATCAGAAGACCCAAAAGCAGAAAATTTTTAAGTATAAAAACTTTAGATTGCAGACCAATTTGATAGAGATTACAACATTGTTTAAACTTAATAAAGAATAGAAGAAATTGAAACTATAAAACAGCCATGAAACGTTATGATGAAGAATAAACCAATGTAGCCAAATATAACTTCTAAAGAGGAAAATTTTAAAATATAGTAATCAAAATTTAAAATCATCAAAGGAAAATCAAACATTAGGTAAACTATAGTTGAAGGCAGAATTAATGAACTAAAAGACTGAAGTGAAGAAATTAGCAAAGTTGTAGCATAGAGATAAATAATATCTTGTGAGATCACAAAGCTTTTCTCATTTATTATATTGCCCATTTAGTTTTCTTCCTCTAGGAATTGCCTTGTTTCTCATTTTCTGGTTGGGTTGTCTGGCTTTTTCTCTTAGTGTTTTGTAAGAACTTTTTATATCTTGGATTGTAATACTGTATTGATTACATGGTTTACAAATAATTTATCTAGTTTGGCTTTTTTCACCTTGTTTTGGGCATATTTTGCCATATAGAAGCTTTAATTTTATTTTCCCTCAGCTTTATGAAGATACAGTTTTCTTATATATTAATATTCATCTCCTTCGTCAATTCTGAAAAAAATTCAGCCATTATTTTTTTAATGTTGCCTCTCCCGCATTCATCGTATTTGATTTTTTGTGTCTCGTACTTAATGTATACTAATTTAAAATAAATAAGAAATAAGACTGCACATCTATGACCATCTGATCTTTGAGAAAGCTAACAAAAACAAGCAATGGGGAAAAGACTTCCTATTCAATAAATAGTGCTGGAATAACTGGCTAGCCATATGCAGAAGATTGAAGCTGGAACCCTACCCTACATCATATACAAAAATCAACTCTAGATGGATTAAAAACTTAAATATAAAACCCAAAACTATAAAAAACATGGAAGACAAGCCAGGCAATACTATCCTGGACATAGGAACAGGCAAAGACTTCATGACGAAGATACCAAAAGCAAATGCAACAAAACCAAAAATTGACAAGTTGTATGTAATTAAACTTAAGTTTCTTCACAGCAAAAGAAACCATCCATGAATAAACAGATAACCTACAGAATGGGAGAAAATATTTGCACACTATGCATCTGACAAAGGTTTAATATCCAGCATCTATAAGGAAAAATATTTCAATATCAATATCAAAACAAAAATTTTCAAACAAGACTGAGAGCATTTACATAGAGTCTCTCACTTAAGTATGAAGGACGGAGTTTAGGAAAAAGGAAATTAAACCAAAATGTAGAAATACAATTCAAGAAGTGATATACCCCTCAAATTTAATGAACATGTGGGTAGTGCTGAGAAAATATCTGCTCTACTGTTCTGTAAAAATAAAATAAAAATAATACCAACCTCATCTCTACAGAAAATGCAATATTAGCCAGGTGTGGTGGTACATGCCTTTAATCCCAGCTACTTGGGAAGCTGAGGCAGGGAATCTCTTGAACCCTGGAGGCAGAGGTTGCAGTGAGCCAAGATTGCACCATTGCACTCCAGCCTGGGCAAGAAGAACGAAATTCCAACTCAAAAAAAGAAAGAAAATAATAATAATAATAATAAATGCCAATCATTTAGGATAATAAAAACAAGATGGAACTAAAATCCTGGGGTTGGGGGAGAAAGAATACCATTTTTAACTAGGGGGTGTTAGAAGTTTCTAGTATGATATTATGGTAGGCAAAACGTCTTCAACAAAACACAAAAATTGTAACCTAAGGATAAAAGATTGTTATATTTGACTGTATTAAAATTAAAGCTTCTGAAATTTAAAATTACAGAAGCAGAGGGTGAAGTAGTGGTTGCCAGGGACTGGGGAGTCCTGGGGAAAGGAGATGTTGGTCAAAGGGTACCAAGTTTGTTAGACAGGATAAATAAATACTTCTGGAGATCTACTAGACAGCATGGTGACTATAATTAATAACAGTGGATTGTACACTTGAAAATTGCTAAAAGGGTAGATCTCATATGTTCCCAATACCAAAAGATGATGTTTGTGAGGTGACAGACATATTAATTAGATTGATTTAATTATTTAAAAATGCATATGCATATTAAAATATCACATTGTATACCATAAATACTTTTTTTTTTTTTTGTAAACTGTATCTTCATAAAGCTGGGGGAAAATAAAATTAAAGCTTCTATATGGCAAAATATGCCCAAAACAAGGTGAAAAAAGCCAAACTAGATAAATCATTTGTAAACCATGTAATCAATACAGTATTACAATCCAAGATATAAAAAGTTCTTACAAAACACTAAGAGAAAAAGCCAGACAACCCAACCAGAAAATGAGAAACAAGGCAATTCCTAGAGGAAGAAAACTAAATGGGCAATATAATAAATGAGAAAAGCTTTGTGATCTCACAAGAAAATAGGGAAATACTAGCTGTCACATAGTGAGATACCATTTGATACTCATCATAAATCAAAGACACCAAAGGCTGGCAGAATGTGAGGAAGCAGAAACTCTTATTCATGAGAGAATTCAATGGTACAATTATTCTGAAGAGCAATTTGGCAAAATTTTCATCTAGGTATTTAGCAAAATTTTGGTATATTTTGAAGAACCTTAAAATGAATACATATCCAATAACTTAGCAACCCCCCCCCTTCTAGATTTTTGCCCTAGAAAAACTCTTGAACTTGTGCACAGGGATGTTGATTGCAGATTGCTTATGGTAGCAAAATCGTGGAAACAAATTACCTATCTCTCATAGGAGAAAAAAACAGATTGTCATTTATTCATATAGTGAAGTACCAATTAAGATGGACTCAATCTATATGTATACTATAGACAATCTCAAAAGAATGGCATTGAATAAAAAAGCAGCTTTCAAAAGGATACCATTAGCATGATACCATTAATCACATAGGCATAAAAATACAGAAAACATTTAAAAAACTAAAAATACTATATTTTGACAGTATTTCTATTTTATTTTGACTGCATTTATTTATAGATTATACATTAAACATATTTGTATATTTATTATACATTTATGATAAAAGACCTAAAACATACTGTGAATGATAGACACTGACTTTTAGTGTAGTGATAACTTCTGGGGAGAGGGAGCGAAGCAACAGAGGCTTTTTCTTCCCCCGGTTCTTCCCCATTCCCCAAGTCTAAGACCCTCCCAGATTTTAACCTTGGCCAGCTGAGCTTTTTCTTATAACCATTGCTCATATCTGATTGTACGGTTTGTTTACTCCACATAATGTAATGTTTTCTGTACTTTTTGGAATGTTTCAGAATCAGAAATTGTTTTAAAAATTGTTAAAGACGAGGTTGGTCAACAATGCAAGTGTTGCAGAGATTAAATGAACCAATGCTGAGAAAAGTCTATTGGTCCTGCAATCACAGAGCTGACTGATGGTTCAGCAGGGGAGACTTAGCTGGTTGGTAGCAGAGCAGGACTAGATCTCAATCTTACGAGCCTTGGTGTTTTCATTTCTTCCACTTGATCACGTCGCTTTCCTATGTGGTTAAAATTCCTTCAGAGATCCCCAAATCTAGCTACAAATCTAGTAGCAGGATAAGGAAAACTGAAGGCAGTCAGTTATCCCCCTGTTGAGGCAGGCACAGCCAGAAGAGGAAGTATGAGGGTGCAGAGGCTGTGCCAGAGGCAACTGTGGTATCTGCTGAGGGATGCTGAGGTACTGACTCTCACTTTTTTTTTCTTTTTTTTTTTTTTTTTTTTGAGACAGAGTTTCGCTCTTGTTACCCAGGCTGGAGTGCAATGGCGCGATCTCGGCTCACCGCAACCTCCGCCTCCTGGGTTCAGGCCATTCTCCTGCCTCAGCCTCCTGAGTAGCTGGGATTACAGGCACGCGCCACCATGCCCAGCTGATTTTTTGTATTTTTAGTAGAGGCGGGGTTTCACCATGTTGACCAGGATGGTCTCGATCTCATGATCTCGTGATCCACCCGCCTCGGCCTCCCAAAGTGCTGGGATTACAGGCGTGAGCCACCGCGCCCGGCCCTGACTCTCACTTTTAAACAGGGCTTTCCCTGGAGCCAGGTGGGAGGATGTGGCCACAGCAAGAAAAGAGAAGAAAATTCTGCAGCCGGAGTTTCCCTTTGTTCCAGACTGTCTTTGTTTCTGTAAAGACTTCCCCAAAGTAACACCATTCTCTCCCACAGTTTGGATCCCCACACACTCTGCTTGGAAAGAGTAAACAGTAATTAGTTATATAAAGTGACAGAAAAGATACGATACAAATTAGTGAAGGAGGATGAAGGCACAAATGTATCATTACGTGGGAGGAGCAAGCATCCTACCTTCCAGAGTTGTACTGAGAGGAAAAGCCCGAGAAAGGTGGACTCAGCCCAGGCAGAATCTTGAAGATGTTCTGAAATTCCATCACCTTCCATCCCAGCTTCATTTCAACTCCCAGTACTTCAAAGCATCCTTGCTGTATACCAGACCACGGTGGTCCCAAGTCTAAATTTCAGTACCCGACATGCCACTAACTTGCTCTGTGATCTTAAGCAAGTCACCTACCTTTCCTAAGCCTGTTTATTCATTCTCAAGTAAAAAAGTGAGAAAATACTATGTCTAAATTTCTTCTCCCCCTGATACCCTATGCAACTATAAATATCTTCAAGATATCATCCTCCATGCAACAAAATTAGCTCTGGATCATTTACTCATGGTCAAATGTAATCTATTGATAGCAACTGGAGAAATTGCACTTTAGCCCTAAAAGGAAGATGGTTCCAGGGACCTAGCAGTTAAGATAAGTTTCTAAAGCAGCCAGAGGTGAGACAATAGAGAGCAGTAGGGGTTCAGGGTGGCTGCAGAGTGTCTGCCTCACCAAAAGCATCCACATGCAAATGTTTCAGAAATGCTGTGCTGCCCAGGGCCATCAGAGTGCAGCCCCAGATTAAAAAAAAAAAGGAAAAGAAAATCTGTGATGGAATTTCAGGCATCCATCCTATGAGGTTTAAGAGGATTAGGGCAGCAGAGAGTAAAGGAGTGGGTGAGAGAAGTTGGAGCATCTCGTAGTCGAATCATCAGTTGCTGTCTCATTCACTATTTTTCTAGCTCTTTAGAGAAGTAGCCATGGATAGATTTCCCAACCTCACGCTGCATACACATCAGTTAATTCAGTCAATTAGATCTTGAGGCAAGTACTCAGTTTCGCTTTCCTCCTTGATATGGTTTGACTGTTTGGCTCTGTGTCCCCACCCAAATCTCATCTCCAATTATAATTCTCACATGGGGAGGGAGGGACCTGATGGGAGGTGATGAGATCATGAAGGTGGTTCTCCCCACACTGTTCTCATGACAGTTAGGGAATTCTCACAAGATCTGCTGGTTCAAAAGTGACAGTTTCCCCTTTGCTCTCTCTCTCTCTCCCTCCTGCCACCATTTAAGATGTGCCTTGTGTGAAAACGGACTAATATACTCCTGTTTCACATTAAAGGATTGGAGTAACTTTGCCTCAGGATCTAATCTTATAAAGCTTAATACAAAATGGTCCAGTATTTATACACTCATTTGTTCAACATAGGTTGCCAAGTATAGCTAAAAAATATTTATCAGACAAAGATTGTCTCAGGAGCCTAGAATTCTAGAGCTAACAGCATCACCCAATGTTCTTTTGACAAATATTTTTTGGGTACCAGCTCTGGTTGCAGGCATTGTTCTGGCCTCTGGAATGCAGCAGTGAGCAAGACAGATAAGGTGTCTGCCTTCATGCAGTCCAGCAACAGGCATGAGAAAAAAAATTAGTAAGATAATTTCAGCTGGTTATATATATGAGCTGAAAGAAACGGTGAGTGAGGTAGAGAATGATAATGATACATTTTAAGGGGCAGTCAGGACAAATGGCCCTCAAACTGAGGCTTAAATGGTGAATTAATGCCATACAAATAAAACTAGGAATGCAGGGCAACCAGAAAGAGGGGATAATAGCATAAAAGTCCTGTAAAAGGAGGAAGTTTGGCATGTTTGAGGAAATCAAACCAAGACTAGACTTTTTGGAGCATAGGGAAATAGGAGAGTAGTAGGAAATGAAGGAAACTCAGGGATCAAATTTTTTGACAGCAAGGAATACTTTGTGATGGTATTCTAACAAAAATATAAATTAGGAGTTTCAGGGTATAGAGAAAAGACCAACCCAGTAGGAGTCAGGAGGCTTGAATTTTATTCCAATATCTGCCATTAACTGCTGTGGATCTAGGTACACCTGCAAGTCATTTAACATTTCAGGGTTTCAGTTTCCTCGGCTGTGATTGAGATGATCATGTTAGATATACTTTAGGAAATGCCCCCACTGTAAGATAAACCCTGTAAGAACAGGAATCTTATTTCACTGATGTATTCACATATCCACAGTGACTAGCATGGTTCTGAACAGATATTTGGCACTCAGTAAATATTTGTTGGATGAAGGTTAAGTTATCTTTCTATCTTTAGCGTTCTAGGATTCTAAAGCAATCTTTGATGAATATTCATTAGCTTTATTTGGTAATTTGTGCCCTTCCATGACCAATCTACATATAAAGTTCTGAGTGTAATACATGTTGTTTGCTGAGCAATGAGATCGATTCTGCATACATTCCCTGAATAAACAATGGATAATGATAAGACAATTGCAGAAATAGATTCTTACATTTAACCAGGCTACCATATACTGAGGGCTTGCAATGTGCCATTATAAGCACTTTATATACATTCTTTTATTTAATTTTTAAATCAATCTTGTGAGTTGGGAAAACTGGCACTCAAGGTAGGTAACAATGTCAGGCAGCTCGCCAAGACTCACTCCTGTAAGTCTGTCATACCCAGGCAGTGCTTTTAGGTTCTCTACTATGCTGTTTTCTGAGTTATTTTTTCTTTTACTGAATAAGATACTGAGTTATTAATAGTTCAGGGCTGGTGCAGCTGGCCAGTGATATCAATGATGCATACCTCTAGCTTTCCATTTTGTTGTCCCTATATATGGCTTCCAGGTGGCTGCTGTTGCTCTAGACATCAAACTTAGGTTCAAAGAGAAGAAAAGGGAAGATGTGATGCCAACGATATTTATTCATTTACTCAGAAAAACAAGTCTTCCCCAAATGCTTACTCAGCTTCTGCCTGTAACTCCTTGGCCCAAACTACATCTTGTTGCTGCTGGCAACAGGAGAGTTTGAAAAAGAGAGTAGCTTGATGGAGTTTGGTATATTGGTGCCCCCAAACAAAACTGGGGTTCTGTCACCTAGGAAGAAGGAGAGAATGGCTATTGGGAAGGTAGTTATCAGTGTCTGCAGTACCTAATAGGACAGACTGGCCATTGAATTGTTACAGAATGTCTGATTGCTCAGGAGTACTGTTGAGTTATGATGAACTATTTCCACTTTGTAATTTCTCCTTTGAGTTTTTTATATATAAACACACACACGGAGAGAATGATATAGTCACTAAGCAGAGCTTTGAAGGTCATAAACTAGGCACCAAATGGAGTGATGTAATTGGAAACTGTGTAGCATTGGGTGACTGGACTCCTGATGTCCATCTGTCTAGTCCTGGCTCTGCCACCAGCTCACGGCTTTAATTCAGAAAATCCTTTTGATGGGGTGACCCCCAATTTTCCATAGTAAAATGAGGTGTTTGTATTAGATAAAGTTTAAAATCTCTTAGAATGCCACCCTTTGTTAACCTTATTTATGTCACTTAAGTATTGACATTAGAAAAGAATGGAAGAATGAAGGGTGTTAGTTTCATGAACACAAAATATTTTATATGCTGTTATAAGAATGGAAAGAGCTTCTGAGTATTACCTTTCTCCACTAAAAGTTGGGTAATATGGAGTGAAAAGCTTTAAAACAAATAACAGGTAAAATTAGATAATCTGTATAACCAGAAGATAAAGATCAAATGTAAATGTTAAATGGGCTACATTTTGCACTAGGCAATGCAAATTTTTCAAAGTCTAGTATCTAAATCCCAAAGACAATTGTTAAAATTATAAATAAAACAATTCTTAAATTTTAAGAAACTGGGAGATTCTGGATCCTGGTGTTGTCAGTTCCAGGACTAGAGCTTCAACCACAGCCCTTCTCGGGGTATTAAAAAAGCAGCCGGGAAGCCAATGACCAGGCAGTTTTCCATTGAGCAGTGGCTCTCCAGAAATACCTTGGAAAGGACTCATCATCTCCACAGTTTTTACATGACCCAGATTAGGGGTGGGTGTGTGTGTGTGATAGGTGCTACTGGAGACTTTTGTATTTCTTCTATTTAATGTAAAATGATGATGATGATGATGATGATGATGATGATGGCAGCAACTGGTATTAGTGAGTGTTTCCTTTTTGCCAGAGGCTATAACTATGATAACCGCTTTTAGACATTGTCTCTAAGTCTCAGTTTCTTCATTAGTAAAACGTGAGTATTATTAGTCTTTGCATCATTCTTTTATATAATGAATAATTATTGGGGACCTAATCAGCATCAGTCACCAAAGAAGACTCCATATTGGGCTTATTTCAAAAGGGCTGCTGGGCTGGAGGCCATAATCCAAAGCAAATTAACACAGGAACAGAAATCTGCATGTTCTCACATCTAAGTGGGAGTTAAATGTTGGGTACTTGTGGACATGAAGATGCCAACAGACACTGGGGACTACTAGAGGAGGAAGGGGTGAAGGAGAACAAGGGTTGAAAAACTAATTATTGGGTACTATGCTCAATATCTGGGGATGAGATCATTTATACCCCAAACCTCAGCATCACACAATATACCCAGGTAACAAACCCACACATGTACCACTTGAATCTAAAATCAAATTTGAAATTATAAAAAAAGACTACTGGAATGACATGATCTTATATGTAGAAAGCCCTAAAGACCCTACAAATAAACAAAATGGTTAGAACTTACAAATGAATTCAGGCTACAAAGTATAGCTGAAGAATACCAAATCAACAACAAAAGTGAGTTGCATTTTTATTCATTAACAATGAACTATCCAAAAAGAAAATCAAGAAAACTATCCCATTTACAATAGAATCAAAAAGAATAAAATACCTAGGAATAAACCTAACTAAGGAGGTGAAAGACTCTTTTGTACTGAAAATTATAAAACGCTGATGAAAGAAATTAGATAAAAATGTGTGATTTAGTATGCTTTTCCCAAAAAGACATTCGATGTTAAAATGTCTATACTACCCACAATAATTTATAGATTCAATATAATCCCATCTAAATCCCAAAGGCAATTGTTATAATTGTAAATAAAACAATTCTTAATTTTTTATGCAGCTACAAAAGACCTTAAATAGCCAAAACAATTTTGAGCAGTAAGAACAAAGCTGGAGTTACCAAAATTTATGATTTGAGAATATATTACAAAGCTACAGTAATTTACACAGTTTGGAACTGGCATAAAATAGACATGTAGATCAATGAAATAGAATAGTAGGGTCATAAGTAAACCCACATGTATATGTTCAATTAATCTTTAAGAAGGATACCAATAATACATAATAAGGAAAGAGTTTCTTCCATAATTTTTGGGGAGGAAACTGTATATCCACATCCAAAATAATAAAATTGTATCATTCATCATACACAAAAATTAACTGAAAATGAATTACAGATTTGAACATAAGACCTGAATCCATAAAATGCCTGGAAGAAAACAGGGGAAAAGCTTCTCGTCATTGATTTCAGTAGTGATTTCTTGGATATGGCGCCAAAAGCACTGGCAAAAAAGCAAAAATTACAAGTAGAACTACATTAAACAAAACACTTCTGAACAGCAAAGGAGACATCAGAGTGAAAAGGCAACCTATGAAATGGGAGAAAATAGTTGCTAGCCATATATCTGATAATGCATTAATTTCCAAAACATATAAAGAACTCCTACAACTCAATGGCAAAAAAAATAAATGAGTAACTTGATTTAAAAATGAGAAAGGATCCAAATAGACACTTCTCCAAAGAAAACATGCGAATGACCAACAAGAGAGTTGCTTACCATCACTAATCTCAGGGTAATGCAAATCAAAAACATCGAGATATCACCTCACACCTGATATAATGGTTATTATATTTTTTAAAAAGATAACAAACGTTGATGAGATTATGGAGAAATAGAAATCCTTTAAAATGTAAAGCAGCACTGCCACTATGGAAAACAATATGAAGGTTCTTCAAAAAATTAAAAATAGAATTAATCCCAGCACTTTGGGAGGCTGAGGCACGGATCACAAGGTCAGGAGATTGAGACCATCCCGGTCAATATGGTGAAACCCCGTCACTACTAAAAAACACAAAAATTAGCTGGGCATGGTGGCGCATGCTTGTAGTCCCAGCTACTTGGGAGGCTGAGGCTAGAGAATTGCTTGAACCTGGGAGGCAGAGGTTGTGGTGAGCCGAGATCACGCCATTGCACTCCAGCCTGGGCAACAAGAGCGAAACTACATCTCAAATAAATTAATTAATTAATTAATAAAAATAAAGAATTAGCACATGATGTAGCAATCTCAACTCTGGTTATATATTCCAAAGAATCAAAATCAGGATCTCAAAGAGACATTTGCACTTCCATGTTCATAGCAACAATATTCACAGTAGCCAAAATACTGAAATAACCCAAATGTTTATCAACAGATGAATGAATAGGCAAAGAAAATGTGTTAAACACATAAAGTTGAATATTATTTGGCCCTGAAAAAGAACATTTGTGACAACATGTTTAAACCTGGGAGACATTGTGTTAAGTGACATAGGTCAGTCACAGAAAGACAAATATTGTATGATTCCTTTTAAGTGAGGCATCTAAAACAGTCAAAGGTATAGAAATAGACAATAAAATGATGGTTACCACAGGAGTTTTTATTCAATAGATATAATGTCACTTGTGTAAGATGAGTAAGTTCTAAAGCTCTATACAAAATAGTATCTGCAGTTAACAATAAGATATAGTGCACTTACTCATTGGTTAATAGGATAGCTCTCATTGGAGTAAAAAGGATGATTTTTGGGGTGGTGGATATGTTTATTGCCAGGATTATAGTGATGGCAGCATGAGTGTGAACATGTTCTAACTCACCAAGTTGTATATATTAATTATGTAGAGTTTTTTTGCATATCAGTTGTATCTCAGTAAAGATGGGGGAGAAAGATTACTGGGAAGATGAAATAATGAAAACAGGCAACCTAATCCTGAGCACAGTCAGTACTTGGAAGTTTTTTTTGTTTCACTGTATCTAATTGACTTTTTCTCTGCAGTGAGAACCACTGTTCCGATTTCATAGCTGAGGCTTGCGAAGCCAATATGACTTGCAGTGAATGGCAATAATGTAAGCTATACCCCAAGATATCCTGCTCTCTAGGGTACATACATAGTCCTTCTCCTTGGTATTCAATGAAACACTTATCTAGGTACTGATGTAAAGGAATTTAGCATGTAATATGAAGGTTCCAAAACCAGCTGACCTTAAAATAGAAAAATTATCCAGGTAGGCCAGATCCAATCAGATAAGCCCTTTAACTCTGAGTTCAGAGGAAAGAGATACAGAAATCATAGATGTGAACTATGAGAGTGATTTGATATGAGGGAAAATTCTATTGCTGGCTTTGAAGATGGAGGAGACCATGTGTCAAGGAATGTGAGCTGCTTCTTGAGCTGTAAGTTACCTCAGCTGACAGCAGTAAAAGAATGGGGTCTTTAGTCTTACAGCTGCAAGACAGTGAATTATGCCCACAATCATGTGAGCTGAAAAGGGAACCCTGAGCTCCAGATGAGATCAGCAGTGATCCCTACCTACATCTTGATTTTAGACTTGAGCAGAGAACCCAGTTACCATGCCCAGACTGTGAGATAATAAATGAATGTTATGTTAAACTGCTAACTTTGCAGTCATTTGTTAGCTAGCTATAGAAAACTAATATGCTTACTCAGGGCACATGCCTAACCCGTGGCAGAGCTAGGATTTGAACTCAGGTCTGGTTGACTCTAAAGTGTTTGTTCTGAATCTCTCTTAATGTAGGGAATTACACAAATCCAAAATTTGGTATTAGGTAAGAAATAGACTAACTGCAAGTATAACAGAGGTGATGTGATAAATTTGAAGTAAACTCTGAGAGTATGAGAAAAATAAATTGCCAAAAAGTTACACATGCTATGTGCAACTCAACCAAAGTATTATTAGCATGAATGTGAAAAAGGAAGAAGGTTGGCTGTGCCCCCAGGCTCAACTTAAAGAAAGAACGGTGACATATAAACACTTATGTACAGTTCTTTAATTGCCAGACTAACTTGGCAGAAGCTGATAGCTATAAGTGACTTGAAGAAATTCTCCTGTGAGAAAAAATCTGGAATTTGGACAAATAGAATTTAGTGTGCAGAAGTCAAAAGACTGCACATCGCTACAGGTTATAATCCTTTGGGTAGCGATCGTTAGTCTGCTGAGTATAACAGCTTCCAGCTCCATCCATGTTCCTGCAAAACACATGATCTCATTTTTTATTTATGGCTGTGTAGTATTCCATGATGTATCTGTACCACATTTTCTTTACTCAGTCTGTCATTGATGGGTATTTAGGTTAATTCCATGTCTTTGATATTGTGAATGGTCAATGAACAGTCGTGTGCATGTGTCTTTATGGTAGAATGATTTATATTCATCTGGGTATATACCCACTAATGGGACTGCGGAGTTGAATGACAGTTCTGCTTTTAGCTCTTTGAGGAATCACTATACTGCTTTCCACAATAATTGACCTAATTTACACTCCCACCAACAGTATACAAGTGTTCCCTTTTCTCTGCAAACTCGACAGCATCTGTTATTTTTTGACTTTTTACTAATAGCCATCGTGACCGATGTGAGATAGTATATCATTGTGGTTTTGATTTGCATTTCTCTAATCATCAGTGATATTGAGCTTCTTTTTCATAAGCTTTTTGGCTGCATGTATGTCTTTTTTTGAAAAGTGGATGTTCCTGTCTTTGCCCACCTTTTAATAGGGTTGTTTTTCTTTTGTAAATTTGCTTGAGTTCCTTATAAATGCTGGATATTGGACCTCTGTCAGATGCATAGTTTACAAATTATTTTCTCCCATTCTGTAGGTTGTCTCTTTACTCTGTTGATAGATTTTTGTTGTTGCTGTGCAGAAGCTCTTAAGTTTAATTAGATCCCACTTGTCAATTTTTGCTTTTGTTGTGATTACTTTTGGTGTCTTCATCATGAAATCTTTACTTGTTCCTATGTCCAGGATAGTATTGTCTAGCTTGTTTTCCACATTTTTTATGGTTTTGGGTTATATATTTAAGTCTTTAATCCATCTTGAGTTGATTTTTTTATGTTGTGCACGACAGAGGTCCAGCTTCAATCTTCTGCATATGGCTAGCTAGTTATCCCAGCACCCTTTATTGAATAGGGAGTCTTTTCCCCACTGCTGGTTTTTGTCAGCCTTGTCAAAGATCAGATGGTCATAGATGTGCAGCCTTATTTCTGGGCTCCCTATTCTGTTCCATTGGTCTACGTGCCTGTTTCTGTACCAGTACCATGCTGTTTGGACTGCTGTAGCCTTGTAAGAAGAGTTTGAAGTCAAGTAACATGATGCCTTCAGCTTTGTTCTTTTTGCTTATGATTGCCTTGGCTATTAGGGCTCCTTTTTGGTTTCCTATGAATCTTAAAATAATTTTTTTCCTAGTTCTGTGAAGAATATTGTTGTAGTTTGATAGAAATGGCACTGAATCTGCAAATTGCTTTTTTTATGCTATTGATTTTTTTCTATTCGTGAGCATGGGATATTTTTCCATTTGTTTTGTCTTCTCTGATTTCTTTGAGAAGTGTTTTTTAATTGTCATTGTAGAGATCTTTCGCCTCCATGGTTAGAGATATTCCTGGCATTTTATTCTTTTTGTGGCAACTGTGAATGAGATTGCCTTTCTGATTTGGCTCTCAGCTTGTCTATTGTTTATGTATAGTTATGCTAGTGATTTTTGTACATTGATTTTGTATCCTGAAACTTTACTGAAGTTGTTTATCAGCTGAAGGAGCTATTGGGCTGAGACTGTGGGGTTTTCTACATACAGAATCATGTTGTCTACTAACAGAGATAGTTTGACTTTCTCTCTTCCTATTTGGATGCCCTTTATTTCTTTGTCTTGCCCAATTGCTCTGTCTAGGACTTCCAATATATGTTGAATAGGAGTGGTGAGAGAGGGCATCTTTGTCTTGCATAGGTTTTCAAGGGGAATGCTTGCTTTTCGGAAACTCATTATATGTGTGAAGTATCAGTATTGATATGTTTGGCTTATTTAAACTTTTTTACTCCTATGTAGTAGTCAACTTTATGACTATAGTTTATTTTCTGATTATCCTATTAATGAATATTTAGATAATTTCCAGTGTTTTGCAATTATAGAAAATGAGTCCATAAATAATCATGTCACCTTGTGTACATGTGTGAGTTTCTTTAGGTTCTGTGCCTAGGAGTAGGTTGCAGGTGTATATATCTCTACTTTACTATTTAGTACCCAAATTTTGTCAGGCGGTGATGCTCCTGAAGTAGTTCATAGTGGTTCCAGATCTGTCAACACATGGCCATGCCAGACAGTAATTATTCCTAATCAAATTTTGTTAACAAAAAGAATGTGTTCATATTTTACTCATGTAATTTAAAAAAGAAAGAGAGAACGTGGGAAAGTGAGGAGAAATAAATAAGGAACAGGGAAAGAAAGGAATCCAGTTTCTGAGCTGGCGTGAACTTCAGTGTTTGGACAGGGTGACTGGAGTCACAGGAAGGCCATGTTAAGGTACAGACCTCTTGTAATTGATCAGGAGATGCTTACTTCTCCTTTCATTAAGGTTTATATTGGCCTCAAAATTGGAGGTTGAGAAGAGCCTGTAATGGTTTCAACTTGGGGAGAAAAGACAGGTAGAGGCAGGCAGAAAGTAAAAAGGCGATGTATTCAGAAGCCCTTCTCAACTGGACCAGTGAGCAATACATGGTTCAATCAGCCAGCCAGCCATTTTATCTACAGCTGGTTTGGCTGATTTTCTAGTGTGTTTGGAGGTTGACTCTCATATTGACATACTCAATAGTTATCCTATCATGCTTGCTTCCTCTTGGGATAGTATAATAAGCTCCACTGTAAGGACATTTTAGCAGCAGAAACCAGAGAAAATTATTTTATGTCACTTGACAATATAAAAAATAAAATGAATTCTGTGGTGGATAGAAATTTCACTTACTGTAGAATGTCAACGATAAATGATTTCCCTGAGCATGTAAGAAGTACCGTATATTACAGGAACTGTGGTCCCTCAAGCCCAACATTCCATCACCAGCACCAGCAAATAGTGGTGGTGTCATGAAGTCAACTTTGAAAGATTAAGAAGTTAGTTTTTGTCACACATCCATTCAACGTGCTTTCCTATGCACTACAGAGGTAGACCCATGTGGACTCTAAGTGAATGAAATTAATCTTTTTGAATCTGGTTTCTTTATCTGAAAATATCAGTTATAACAGTAATTCTAACCTCCCTGAATTATGTGGATTAAAGTCATTTAAAAAGCTTTAGATAATTGAAGGCTGCATTCAGATATTGATTTTTAAAATCTGTCGTGTGTGTGTGTGTGTGTGTGTGTGTGTGTGAGAGAGAGAGAGAGAGAGAAAGAGAAAGAGAGAGAGAGAGAGAGAGAGAGAGAGAGAGAGAGAGAGCCTTTGCAGTATATTTGCCCTTTTATCAGGTATTTTCAGATGTTTTCTCCATTGCTGATCAGTCTAACAGTCTTGGATGAATAGCAATGCATTTTCTCACCCAACCATTTGCTGTACTGTCTGTAGCTGAATAGGGAGACTGATAGTCAGGTTCTGATTTTTATAAAGAAATGTTTGGCACCACAAACTTTGCTATAGCAGCTTTTTCAATAAGAATCCTTTCTCTCACTTTATGTTGATTTTTCTGATCATTGTCTCTTGTTGGGGAGAGAGTTAATATGCTCTGTCCTCCTGCGGGAAGAGGAGCAATGATGCAAATAAAATGGTCAGCCTGTTTCTCTCTGCTTTAAATGAGCAAAATTCACCCCATTGCTTGGCTGTTTAGCTGGTCTAATAACCAGTTATTTTTCTTTAAATATCTGGTACACTTAGTGAAGTATTCTATAATTCCTAATTCTTTTTATTTCAAAGTGGCAAGAGACCCATGTAAACCCATGTAGAGCATTAGTCAACTAGATAATGACACTGTAACCTTTATGGTGTCATTAACCTGCACTCCTCTAACCTTTGCTTGCAACACTCTGATGTTAGGGAGCTCACTACGTTATGAGGCTTTGCAAGGCAGCTCTGGTGATTAGGGCAGGGATGAGGAGTAGCAACATAAATGCCAGAATGCTTTTCCTAGACCCAGGAGGTCAACCACTGCTCATGCCACTGCTTGTGGTGCTCATTATGTTGTTCACTCGTCTCTCCTTCTGGACACAGTGAATACTTGGACTCGCCATCCTCCTTATGGTTAGGTGAATCTTTCTGACTAGCTCTGTCAGTGAATTATTGAGTAGAAGTGGTATGAGTCACTTCCAGGCTGAAACATTTTATTACCACTTTGTTGACACACACACTTTAACCCCCCAAGTTCTATTTCCCCCTAGCATGGCAAACGGGAAGATTTGAGATGGTGACCACTCCATCTTTCTGGAGTGAATGAGATAAGCAGAGCCTCCCCGACAACACATACAGACATGTATAGTGAGTGAAAAATAAACCTTTGCTGTTTTACACTACTGAGGATTGGGGGTTCTTTGTTCCCAGAGTATAATCTAGGCCAATCTGACTGAGACAATGGTGACTGACCGAGAACCCATTCTCAGAAACCTTCTTAGTACGGCATTTCAGCTATACAATTGGATTGTAGTTGTAGTATGAGAAGAAAAGTACCTTTCATTTTCTCTTAATTTGAACTGAACTCTACCTTCCAGTATCTTCCCTGACCGGGATTCAGCCAAACTCTTTAGAACTGCATGACAGTGTTCAGAGATTGGAGTTAGCGACTCCAGAACTTCTGAGCTTTTTGGTCTCTCAACTGAGATCTCTGTTTTCTCAACTGCTCTACTTGTGCAGCAGGGAATAATTCTAAAACCTTCGTTGTTCTGGTTAATTGCCTAGATGTATTTTAGTGTCACTGCATTATCATTATCCATGACAATTCTCAGGGTATCCTTAACCTTCCAGCACTTTTAGCATTCATGCTATCTTTTAGAATCCATAGCCTGCCTGTGGCATGTCATGCTCTGGGATGAAGAGGATGAGGGACAGTGAAAACGTGTTAGAATTAATAGGTTGATCATCCTGAGACAGTCAAAGAATTACTGGAATCAAGAGAGCTAAAGAAAAAAGAGTTCTAGAGATAGGAAATGATCGTTTAAGAGTGGGATATTTTAAATAGAAATTGTTGGGAGTTACAGCTATTGGGAATGATGAACTCATGGATTGAACACTGGAGTGAGTAACTGAGGAAGTACAGAGCACAAACTCATTGAAAGAGAGCCGGTTTGGTTCTCAAAGGCATTATCAGATGATTTTTTTAAGCAGCAAAACTTTCTATTCATCCATATTTCAGATTATGTATTTTACTCTTAGATTATTGGTGATTAAATTAACATATTATTAAATTTATCTATCATAGGGATTAAGATATCTGGTTCTGGACCATCTACCAGCTATGTGACTTTGGGCACATCAGTTCAAGTGTCTGAGTCTCAGTTTCTTCGTCTGTAAATTGGATATAGTAATGATATCTATATCCATATGCTGTTGTGACAATAAAAATGAGTTAATGCATAAAAAATAGTTATCACTCTTTCTGGCATACAGTAACACTCAGATAATAACAGTTCTTTATTCCATTATTATTAAAGCAGAGAAACTGACAAGGCCTGAAGGCTTGAAAAGCTGCCACAGTCAACCTTAAGAGGATATTTATATTATATTATATTATATCATATTGCATATTAGCGCCCACAATTTATCTTCATCCTAACCACAATGTCAATTTTTTTTTATCTCAGCAGTTTCTAGCACATAGAAACATTTCTACCTTAAGAATTATTCTGAGAAAGAACAAAACGTACTCACATAAACACAACAAAATCTCACAAACTTGATTTGTAAATATTGTCAAATTAGATATTCATGAGATAATAAAATACAGCTTTTTATGGAAGATGTGTTAAAAATCCTTCAGGACTTTGAGAAAGGCTTGAAGCTGGAGCAGAGTTTTCTAATTTTCTTGATAGGGAAGTAGTGTGCCACATCTGCCCTGTGCTGCTCTCTCCAACCTTTGACATTCACTGAGCTTCTTTAACTGCCCGTGTCCAGTACTGATAAATCAGCAACACTCCAGTGCATTCATTTAGACAAGACACCTGAAGTGTGTCTTGTCTATCACAACAGCCTGGCTCTTGAAAGTCATGTTTTTCTAGGCCAATAATTCTCAATCACCTTAGATCAACTGCCACTCTCTTTTTTAAAACAAATATCTTGTAATACCCATTTACAATATTGAAATGAAATCCGTGAGTAATCTAACATATCTATACACAATGAAAAATTGTCAATATAATGCCTTAACTGAAATACAAAGAAGCAATAAAAGGAGAGTGATTTTAAGTAAAATAACATACATTTTGCTGTATAAAAGATCAGGTTCACCTACAACAGAAGACATAATACAGCAGGCAGATATGTGCATTCGTACATTAAGTTGTCACCATGATGTGACAACTACCAACAAAGTCTAACACAGCCACGTTGTATTGTATATAGGTGACATACAGTGAATATTTGTTCTGAACCAAATGAAAGCATACTCTTCTCTTCATTCAGTGTGTGGAAATTACTGAGCAAAATTCTTTTTATTTATAAGTAAAAGGAGTTATGTTCTAGATTAGATAATTATAAATAAATTTTTTACTTACACAAGTGTCTGGTAGGATTTTCTAAAATCATGGAGAATGTGGCCTGTGGAATGATATTTTTCTTATGAGGGATTGTTCCTCACGTTGTAATGTGTCACCTGTCCTTCCTCTAGATTTGCGTTTGCTCCTCAATCATAACTACAACCCAGTGTCCCAAAGATATTTCAAACACCGCCTAGGAGGTGGCACCACTTCCACCAAGAACCAGGTTCTAGATAGGTTGACTGGTATTGATACAAAGAAAATGTTTTTAAATTACTAAGACCACCCTAAACAAAACACAAAACAACAACAACAACACACACACACACACACACACACAAAACACAAAATATACTGTTGTCCCTTATCATTTATACTCCAGACAGGCCAAAATGCAAATCCGATCATGTCACCCCCAGTGCCAACCTTCTTAAAACAATCACTGACTTGATGATAATACCTAAATACTTAACACAACTCCCAACCCCCTCCTGATGTGACGCTTCCCGGCTGCATCTGACATGGGGACTTCCCTCACTGTCTGTGCTCTAGTCATCTTCATCTAGTCATTTTCAGTTGCTGGACTAAGTTATGTAGTTCTCACGGGTGCACTTCCAACCTCCGTCTCCAATGTTTTCTGCCTTTTTTCTGTCAACTTCTATTCCTCTTTAAGTTGCAACTCAATTATCATCTCCTCAAGAAAGTGTTTTCTGTTCTTCCACCAGGGTCAATGCTACCATGTGTACTTCCCCTTATAAAATCCACCATAGCTGTAATTTTACTTATATGCAGTTACTGGATTAATGTCCGTCTCCTTCAGTAGCCTCTGAGCTCCCTGAGCGAAGGAACTATGCCTGCTTCCTCTTCTCAGTACCTGCAATACAGTGGACTATCATGAGTTCATCTATATATGCTTGAGTTGATGAAGGAATGGTTGAATGAACAAATGGACAAACATATGCCTATATCTAACCTAACATTTTTTTGCTAAGCCTCTTTTTGAGTCAGTGAGTTTGTTTTTTTCTGCTTGGAGCAGGGCTCACACCCAGCTGCTTGGAGAAATTAATATTCTTGTGTATGACCTATTTGTCAAGAACAATACATTATCCTTCTAGTACAAAGTGAGAAGTCTTGTGAGTTGACCAGAGTGCAAAATATGGGATTCACAGGTGAGGGAGAAGTCTTTCCTTATTCTTCAGTTAAACAAGTAATCCATAGGCATTCAAATTCATGTAGTTTAACGTTCTAGTAATATTCCAAATGAAGAAGTCTCCCATCATCTTCAATGCCCTGCCCAAAATATTTATGACTAACAATTGGATGTGCATTCTCATGGCCATGACCTCTGGATCTACTTATATTAAATGTGTACATATGTATGCATACATATGCATATCTATCTTCCTCTTCTTCTCAGTTTTTATTTAATTCAAACTCCTATGATGTCATGTTACGTATATTGATCTCTGATTTTTTATCTACTCATGTGTCTTAGATACATTATATTATTTGACTGTAACTATAGCACAGCTTCTGTACAATAAAATAATAAATAAATATGATACACAGATATACAATAAAATCACAAAATATATTTTAAAATAAGTTTTTTTTTTTAATTTAAAAAGTCATTTAAAAAGTTATTTTAAGTTCTGGGATACATGCATAGGTAAACGTGTGTCATGGTGGTTTGCTGCACCTATCAACCCATCACATAGTTATTAAGCCTCACATGGATTAGCTATTTATCCTTATACTCTCCTTCTCCCCGTTCCCCCAACAGGCCCCAGTGTGTGTTGCTCCCCTCCCTGTGTCCATGTGTTCTCATTGTTCAGTTCCCACTTATAAATGAGTACATAAAATGTTTGGTTTTCTGTTCCTGTGTTAGTTTGCTGAGGATAATGGCCTCCAGCTCCATTTTGGATATAACAAAAAGTCCGGAGGAAAAAAACATGAAAGAACACCTGTGTGCCCATTACCCAACTTAAGACATAAAATATTACCATATGACTGAACTTTCTGCTGATCTAATATCTTCCTGATGAAAGTCAAATCTCCTTCTAATTAAAAAACCCTTTTTCTTCTGTCTGTCTTGACCCTACAACTACTTCCCTGGTTTCATTGTTTATATATGTCTGTATACTTTATGTTTATGTATATGAATCCCTTCTCATTCTTCTTAAGACTTGCATAGTATTTGTAAGGGTATCAACGTGCCATGATTTAATTAATCACTTATAGATTTGTGAAGATTTGTACTGTTTCCAAGTGTTCATTTTTATAAAAAAATATAGCAACACATAACCTTCTACATGCATCTTTGGACACCTCAGCAAGTGTTGGGGCATTTCTCTAGAATAGATATGTGGAAAATGTGTGTTCAAAAATTTCAAACATACTGCCAAATTAGCATCCAGAAAGCTTTACCAATGTGTCCTTTCACAACGAGTCCTGAGAGTATGCTTTCAGCACATCCTCATCAATTCAAAAGATTAGAAATTTCATGTTTTTTTAGTCTGATGGGTGGAACTTGTATCTCACTGTTTGAAGTTATATTTTCCAGGCTACTTATAAATGTCTGCATCTTTAGTTAAGCTCATGGACATTTGTAAAAAGAGTGATTTTACAGTATATAATTTGTTACTACATGCTCTATGAGGGCAGGGGCCATATGTGGGTCACTGTCAACTATAGTTCTAAGGCCAAGCAAGGTAAATAAGTAATAAATATTGATTGGTTGGTTAGTCGATTGATTTATAGATAATTACCAGACATATTTATATTTTTAAAAAATTCTCTAAAGAGATAAGATAATCTAAACTAAAAGTAATCAGTGTAAAAAATGAATCTTATAATGGTTATCAAAGAACAAAAAAATGGGGACGAGGGTGGCCAAAAACCCTTAACTTTGAAATAAAGACAATTCAACTGAGTTCTGAAAACAAAACAAACAAATAATGGAACCGGAGAGGACAAACTTGTGAGCTCTATTGGATGTAACATATCTAAAGTCTTGAGGAAAAGATAGAGTATTTTATTTGCAAGTAGATGATTGAAGTATCTGAAGGCAGTACTTTGGGTAAAGTGGATGAATAACCACATGTTATGGTAGCAGGTGATACAACCATATTTCCAAGATAGTCTACAATGGCACCATTCAATGCTTAACTTGTATCTGTTAAGTATCTATTATAGGCCAAGAAAATGGACAAAGCCTTTGCTTTTATGGCACTTATCTATTCAGGGAAGACAGTTAATAGACACTAAAAAAGAAAGGAACATACAATATGTTAGAGAAATACCATCAGGAAAAATACAGTAGCATAGTGAATCTGAGAATGACAGAGTATACTACATTCATTAGAATAATCAGAAAAGTGCTCTTTAATGGGGCTACCTTTGAGCAGAGACCTAAGTGAAGACAAAAAGGGAACTTAGTGGATATTTGGAAGTGAAAATTACAGGAAGAATGCACAGGTCAGGGTGCATTTGATACATTGGAAAAATACAGAGGAAGTGCTTGTGCCTGGAGCAGAGGCAGGATAAGAACTGGTAGAAATTGAGATTAAAGGGGCAGGTGGTACCAGGTTCCTTATATCCTGGTATATTCTACCAAGTCATGCTAGAAACTTGGGATATTCTGCATGAGCTGGGAAGCCATCAAATAATTTTCAGTGGGAAATATACATTGTCTGCCTTTGATTTCAGAGACATAACTCCAGCTTTTGTGTAGCGCATAGGCCATAAGGGCTGGAAAATCAAGACAAAATTTTATTGCAAGAAATAAACTTGTAAGAAGTAAGTTAGAGATAATAGTGGCTTACAATAATATTAGTGACACCAATGATGAGAAGTGGTTAGATTTAGGACAAAGTTGTAAGCTCCAAAACATCTACAAAAAGGGAGGAGATTTTGTTAAAAAGAAAATTCTTATTCTTTCTTTGTAAAAGCTTCAGGTGGATGGGCAAAAAACAAGAAAATTTGTTCCATTATGCAGAGCACCAGTTTATAGCTACATTTGCAATTAAAAACTTCTTAAAATGAAGTGCACCAATTAGTAAGTTTAATAACTGGTTAGAGGAACAATACATGCAGATTTCATGTAATTATCAATGCAGTTTTATGAGTAAAGCCAGACATAGGCAATGCATTTTGAAAAAAAACATCTTTCGTGCATTAGCAATGTAAACATATTTGATGGGAAATACTGGGAAAAAAGTATGAAAAAATAATTCAAATTTTTTTAGATTAATGTCACCTAGAGATAACCATTTTGGTTGTAGACAATATTAATATATGGAGTCATATGTAATAAATATAGGTATGTTATACATATGAATATTAGCATGTATATATCATTTACCTGTACATATATATGTTTGTATATGTAAGGATATATGTGTATGTATATCACACACATATACCAGATTTGCATTTCAGTTTTACTCTACAATATTCAGATGTATGAAATGCCACATTTCTTTTAATCTCTAAATTATTTAACTTTTCTGTGAGTTCTTCAAGCTGGGTCTCAACGGTAAATTCAATTTCAGACATTTTGTGGACCTCTTCCTCTTTCTGGATTAAGCTGGACCTTTTGTTTTTCACTTCATGCTGGTCACCACCACCTCTACAGATTCCTCGAAGGCAGGAGGTTCTGTTGTTTCCCTGTCAAGCTTCACACCTTGTAGTTGTGCAAATCTTAGTTATTTTCTGGAGATAGAGGAAGAAGGTGGAGGAATGAATACTCATTTCTTCTAGTATTTTTGGAATTTTTTTTAAAAAAGGTCACAAGTTGGGCCGGGCGCGGTGGCTCACGCCTGTAATCCCAGCACTTTGGGAGGCCGAGGCGGGTGGATCACGAGGTCAAGAGATCGAGACCATCCTGGTCAACATGGTGAAACCCCGTCTCTACTAAAAATACAAAAAATTAGCTGGGCATGGTGGCGCGTGCCTGTAATCCCAGCTACTCGGGAGGCTGAGGCAGGAGAATTGCCTGAACCCAGGAGGCGGAGGTTGCGGTGAGCCGAGATCGCGCCATTGCACTCCAGCCTGGGTAACAAGAGCGAAACTCCGTCTCAAAAAAAAAAAAAAAAAAGGTCACAAGTTAATCTTTCACTCTAGTATCTGGGCCCATATAAAAATATATATATTTTTGTAAGAATTGAGTGTGTGCTTTACTGTGTTATACCCACTTTTAACTTTGGATGGTATTTCTAAGAAATGTCCCCTGCTATTAAATATTTTAAACCTGGATTTCAATGGCTGCGTATTAAAAAATTGTTTATGTAACTGATACCCAAATATAGACACTTAGATATTTCATGTTTTCCAGTTATGAACAACATGGTTGTGAGTAATAATGTACAGAAATATTTATAAAGAGCTCTAATGATTTATTTCTTTTGGAATTTTTGGAGCATAAATGTTTTTAGGGTTTTTTAACATTTGTCACAAGCATCATCTAGATATGCATTTATGTGGTACCACAATACAATTCTTAGGTTTGCCATGTTGGGATACCACAGCAAGCATTTCTAAATGAGCCTACTTTACATGATTCTGTCTTTGGCTCTAGGGATGACTAGTAACCAGGTGCAGGGGAGAAATAGTGGGTGGAGGGTCTAATCCAGGTAGGGAATCTGAACTTCAATCTGTCTATCCTTGGGCAATCCCACCATTGTTCTCCACCTGTCTCTCCCATCTCCATCACTCTCTCATCTTCTCTTATATATTGGGTACATGGTAGAGTGTGTAGGTGTGAGTGTATAGGTGTGGAATAGATGTAGAGCCTTTCTCTTCAAAATCCTTATGCCCCATCAAGATATTGGATACTCTCTGCTTCTCTTATGATTATGCCAGCTCCAAAAGCTCCCAAATTCTTACCCCCCACACTTTAGAAAAGTGTTTACCACTTTCTAAACTCCATCTCCACTCCTATGAACTTTCAGCAGCTTTATTTCTATATTTCTTTATTGCTATAATTAAATTTTGTTTTCTACCAGTTATGTCTGGAAAAACTCCAGTACATTCTTACTCATTACCTCTTTTCTCTGGCCGCTATTTATACTTGTCATTTCAACAACCCCCAGCTGTTGAAATTACAACATGCTGTCATAATGATCAGTCATTGATCAGGCTGAGTTTCTTGCTACATTGTGAGCTAGAGGACCAGGACCAATGTCAATGTCATTTTTGTCTGCTTGAAATGAATAGAAAAGATGAATATTAATAGCTAGGATTCAGAGAGCGCACAATACATGCCAAACAATAGTGTGTTTTACATTTATAAATCTTTTTAACAACTGCAGTGCCCAGAAGGTGACTAGAAAATGGACTTAAAAGTATTATTAGCCTACAGAGTACAATGTGGGAAACACTCCTGCTATTCTCTGGAGAAACTAGTTGACTCTTTAGAGGTTTGTGTATTATGTTAACAGCTATAACTTGTAACTCAAAGAGAGGATTGGTGGCCCAAATGCACTTCTCTGGGGGAGTGGTTTAGACACAGAATTAGTGAAACTATTGAGCTGAATAAGGGGGAAAAATCCCTTTATGTTGATTACTACTTTAAAATTATTTCAAGTGAAGCCTACCTTGTATATCTTTTTACTTGTCTAACATGTATTTGTTGTGCTAAGTACTGTGGATACCAAAATCAGTAAGATAGTGTGGTTGGGAGGCACAAATCTTTAAATAATAATTAGATATATGGTGATAAAAGCTATGATATGTAATTGTAGGGTACAATTGAAGTATATATGACAGGGACAATATTGAGGTCAGGATGGCTTCCCAGACAATAAGAGGTTACGCCAAGTGCTGAAGGACATGGGAGAGCTTGCCAGGTAGAGAAGGGGAAGGAGAGAAAGGAGTTTAACAAGTGTTTCTCATCTCACTGATTGGGAATTTGGGTACTTCTCCATTTAGTGTTGGTTATGGAACAATGTCAGAAATAAAGCTAGAGAGGTAAGTAGGCACCAGTTTAAACCAGGTCAAGATTTGCTATTTTATCAAAATTGCAATGGGAAGACATTACAGGATTTTGAATAAGAGGGAGAAATTAATTAATTCCTTTTGGGAAAGAACATTGTAACTTCAGTGTTGAGAATGTTGGGAAAGAGTAATTGTCGGGGCAGAATAACTAATTAAGAAGTAGCTCTTAATTAGTTAAGAGCTAATTCATTTATTCAGTAATTCGTTCCACAGATACATTTATCCCTTGGTATCCATAGGGGATTGGTTTCAGGATCTCTCTGGGGTACCAAAATCCAAGGATGCTCAAGTCCCTGATATAGAATAGTGTAGTATTTGCATTTAACTTAAGCATATCCTCTCATATACTTTAACAACACCTAATGCAATGGTAAATACTATGTAAATGGTATTTTTATGGTATTGTTTATGTAATAATGACAAGAAAAAAGTCTGTAGATGTTCAATTCAGGCCCTATTTTTTAAAGAATATTTATGATTCACAGTTGGTTTAATCTATGGATATGGAACCACAAACAGAGGACCAACTGTACTTTCACAGCACTACTATGTGCTAGGTACTATAAAACAGTATCTAAAAGGTGCTAGAAAATACTGCAGTAAACATAACAGACTAAGTTCTTGCTTTCAGTGATCTTACATTCAAGTTATTCTAGTGTGTGTGGGAGCATAAAAGACAACAGCTGTGAAAATCAGTAATGCAAGTCAAGAGAACAGAGAGTGATGGGAGGTTCTTTTTTAAATAAGTCTTTTCTGAAGAGATGAATATGAGCAGACACCTGAATGAAGTAAAGGATGAGCTTCTCTGGTCACTTGGGATGGAGAGATCCATATGGAGGCAGCATCAGGTGAGAGGTGGATGGTGGAGGTAGATGCATAATTGGCATCATCTGGGAACAATGTGGAAGTCAGGAAGTCTCCTTGGTGGGAAAAACCCGGAAAAGGGAGAGAGCGGTGAGAGTTGAGATAATGGAAGCAGCCAGTGGCCAGCTTTGTAAATTCACGTAGGTCATGGTGAGGGCTCTGGATGTTACTCTTAGTGGGATGACAAGCCATCTTAAGGGCAGTGAGTATGGAAGTGATATGTTCCAATCCCAATAGTTTACAAAGCTCATTCTGTCTAGAGGATGAAGAGTGGATTGTAAGTGAGAAAGGATGGAAGCAGGGACACCAGTTGAGAGGCCTCTGCAGCTACCCAGTGAAGCATGATGTAGTTGAAACTAGAATGGCATAACAGTGAGAGGCTGGTAAAGGGTTGGGATCAGGAAACATGACAAAGGTAGAGCTAACAGGATTTGCTGATGTATTGGAGGTAGAAGAGACAGAGGATTGTTAAGAATGGCTTCCAAATTTTTAACCTGGGCAACTGGAAAACTAGATTTGTTATGTATTCAGATGGGAAGCAGGTTTGAGGTTAGGGAAATCAATAGTTCAATTTTTAACATGTTCAATTTAAGCTGTTTAATAGATTAAGAACTGAAGACAAAGACAGAGTAGTCAGTGGGATAAAAGTGGTTGTGATAGGCTAGGCAAAGATGGAAGGAAGGCCTCTCCTAGGGCATTGACAGCAGATTGGAGAGAAGTGAAGGGATTTAAGAGATTCTTAAAGTAGATAATGACGTAGGTAAAGGAGTATTAAAAATTAGCAAGATGCTCAGTTTCTGCCGTGGTGAACAGGAATGGTGTTGCTTTCCCCTTAGTGAGAGAATCCAGAGGAATGAATGACTCCCAGTAAATAGGCTCTTTTTAGGCTCTTATAGGTCTTTGTGTCCCTATGCCTTGTTCTTCTTTAAACATCTCTGGTCACAAAGGAGCAAGGGCCGTGAGACTTTTCATAAAGGGTCATAAAGAGACCCTTTATGAAAGGGTCTCTTTCTTTTTGATCCTTTCATAAATGGTCTCTTTATGACAGAGATTGCATGGTCTTCGGGCCATGCAATCTCTGCCATAATTATTCATCTTTACTTTTGTAGTGTAAACTCAGCCAGAGGAACTACATAAATGATTGAGTGTGGCTGCGTTTTGCTAGAACTTTATTTATAAAAACAGACAATGGGCTGGATTTGGCCCACTGGCCATTGTTTGACTACTCCTGCAATAGCATAAAATTAAGCTGTTTCATCTCTCCTTGGGGAAAAGGATTTTTTTGCATTGTTAGAAGCAGAAGTGAGAAGAGAAACTTTGTAGTAGTACTTTGCAACAGCAAACCAAGATCCTGGTAAAATATGCAGAGTTCTATCCATTGGCAATTGGGCCCAGTGACAGAGGCAGCAGTTGCGAAGGAATGGAGAGCAGGTTACTATCAGAGTATGGGAAATTCCACTTTTCCTTGAGTGCTTATGCTTGGGGTAAATGACTGACCAAAGTGGAGAGGGCATATGTGGTCCACATTTTTTTCCGTGTGTTGAATTTCTCATAATCACAGGAATAATTTCGAGGAAACGATCAGCCAAATGCTGAAAATGTGTCATGTGTTTTCCCAAAGGAAGACATTTCTGTGCCTGGTGAGTGTATTCCTGAACAATTGTGTGTAAAGAGATGTTTTCAGCACAAACCAGAGATCCTGTACTGTGCACTTATAAAGAAAAAATGATACTGTAAAGAAAAGAAATCTATCTCTGTAATTGTTTGCTCAGTTCCACTTTTGGAAAATGGGTTTTCTTAAAGAGAGACTACCTCTGAGGTCTAATTTACTAGCACTGTTATTTGGCATTTCATTCCCAAGAAAAATGGAATCCTTGGTGGTTAACATGCTGTGAAGCAGTGGGAAACTCCCCAGATGTAGATCTCACCTTGTCTATCTGTTCTGCCTTGGCTTTACATTCAGAAATGGCCTCAGAAAACTTTCATCCTGAAATCCTTTGTATTCTTTACAGCTTTTAGCTCTATTATACTCTATACAGACAGATCCTCTTTGGGCTTTGATGTTTGTTTCCTGCCCATTATGTGTGATATTTGAGGTTCCTGAAAAGTCTATTAAGAGTTTGCCTCAAGAATTTTACTTTGCATGTTTGCAGTTCAAAACTCCCTAAACTTCACCAGCTGTGCACCAACAACCTCTCTGTGCTGCTGTCCTTGTCTATATGGTTTTCAAAAAAACAAACAGAATTATTTTAGAATTACATAAAAACTCCGTTATACATAATTTCCATTCTATAAGGTTTATTCCTTTTTTCTCTTACCATTTTCTACAGCCAGCACATTTTACAAGGCACATTAAGCAGTCACCATCAGTATTTTGAGTCTTAAGTTTCTAGACAAAGAGCAGAACTTTAGCATGTGTTTTTTAAAGGAAATGAACTGGACTTGCAATCAAAATGCATGAGTTTAAATGCCAGTTTCACCACTTAATAGTTACAAAATATTACATCTCTTAACCATGCTGAGCTGCAGCCTCTTTTGAAAAAGAGGCATTATTATATATGATATTACATTACATGGTAATTGTGAAGACTGAATTAGTCAACATGAAAAGTCTTCCAGGTGCATTGTTTGCCATATGGTAGGTACTCAGTACATCAATGTCAAAATCAACCCACTACCAAGGAAGACATTTCAAAGTGAGGAGCAGAAGAAAGGAATTTGCAAAGGCAGAATGAAGGTTAGGATTAAGGGCATCCCTTATGAGATTCCAGGTCAGTGATCCTCAAAGTATTGTCCCAAGATCAGCATCAACATTAGCATTACCTAGGAAATTGCTAAAAACGCAAAATTTTGTTTTTCACCCCAGATGCACTAAATTAGAAACTGTGGGTGGGTTAAGCAGCCTGTGTTTTAGCCAAGCCCTCCAGATGATCCTAGCGTTTGCTGGTGATTTTGAAGCACCACTCCTCTGATACTTCATATTATGGAACAATACTATTCAAACTATCTTATTTAATCCTCCTCAAAAAAAAAAAAAAAAGAAAAAGAAAAAGAAAAAGAAAAAACATTTACTGGGAGACCTGAAAACTTACTTTAAGAACCCAAAGTAATATAAGCCAAATCATAAGAAATATTTTCTCCTTCAGAAAGGATTTCTACCTAATTCAAAAATACAGGATTTCAAATAAGTGTCATCTAGAAGGTGGAAAAATATGAAGACCACACAGATGAGAACAAACAGAAGCAGTTTATTCAGAGCATGATAAAGCAAGAGGATCAGCCACCATCCTTGGAATTTAGCAACTTCTTAAAGACAGGCAGGGGAATAAAAAAGCTTTAGAAGCAGGGAAAAGAAGACTTCTAGTATCCTCGGATTGGAGGTTGTTGGCACAATGAAACAGCAGGTGCATTAACAAGCAGTGGGGCATCTTACGTAATTGCTTTGGGAGCAGCATATTTGGCATTCTGTCGTTAGTCTTGAGTTGGAAGCAGGTAGGAGGGTTAAAAAAGGGGGAAGCTAGCTTGCAGTCCTTGAACAAGTGTTGATTATTCTGGGCTGGCTGCCAGAGGTTGTCCATTGGAGTTTTATTGTTACACGTGGTCTGGCCATTGTCCATTTCTATGTTTAGTCTCTCAAGAATCCTGGGGGAAAGAGTGCATATATTTAAAGGAAATGATACATACTTTAAAATGGTTACATAGTATAGCTCAGGTTACTTGTTATAAGGAAAAACAACATGTTCATAGATTCTATTGTTTCCATTTTAAATAAAGAGGTATTTGAAAAAGTAATTTACATAAGTCATATTAGCAACACGATTATTATCTGACTTTAACTCTCCTCTGTATTAAACTCTGATTTTGTTGATGGTCAGTAATAAAGGTAATAAAGAAAGTACACACATATAATTACAGATGGTCCCCGACATGATGGTTTGACTTAAGAATTTTTTTACTTTACCATGGTGTAAAAGCAATATGCATTCCGTGGAAACCATACTTCCAATATTGAATTTTGATCTTTTCCCAGGATAGCAATATGCTGTGTAATACCATCTTACCATGTCTGGCAGCAGCAGTGAGCTACAGCTCTCAATCAGTCAGGTGATCATGAAGGTAAACAACCTATACTCTAGAGTAGTCTGCTGCCAGATGACTTTGCCCAACTCTAGGCCCATGTAAGCTTTCTGAACACATTTAAGATAGGCTAGGCTGTTACGATGTCCTGTAGGTTAGGTGTATTAAATGCATTTTCCACTTAAAATATTTTCAATTTACAATGGGTTTACTGGAAGATAACCCCATCGTAAGTCTAGGAGCATCTGTACTTGTAATAAATGATGCATACTGTCAAAACAAAAATTGCGCTGGATGAAGTTAAGCAGGTAAAGATGACTTTTTCTTTTCCAAGGCTATGGCAATAGCGACAGACCATAGTGCAATCTGATCTCAACTTCACTAAAACAAAGGGTAGGAGAGTTTTTAAGAACTGGAGTCTGGGGAAGGGATTACCTAATGTGTTATCTAATTAGCCTTACCCAAAGGAAAGGTAAACTTTCTCCTATCTTTATGACAAGAGATAGTTTTACAACTTGAAACAAGGTGTCCCCTTAAATTAGTCTCCTGAAGACTGAGAGATAAGAGATAAGAGCACTATATTTTTTGAAGATTTCCTTTAAAAGGGATGACTCCCACGTTCTTGAGAATATCAGTCCTGGCTTGTAAAAATGGTGAGTGTCTTTCATTTACATCTCAAGGCATTAGAGAAAGAATTTGCAATTACAAATTTTCTAAAGTAAATGCTCTAAGAAAAGGGAGTTCAGAGCCTGGAGTCAAGAGGAAGGCGATCTAAAGTTTAGTCAAGCTGAGTGGAACGTTAAGGTCCTCTTGGTTAATATTCAATCTTTTATCAGTATAGAAACCACCAGGGACCTTACATTTAAGGTTAATAAAATTCTAGAAAAAAAATTCAATTTTAGGCAGGCTCTCTTTTAAGTCAGAATGCCCTTGTACTCTTCTAACTGTCGATTGGTAAGAAAATGAAACATTATTTTCTCTAATTTAAATGTAATTCCTTTACAAAAGATTGTGCAGTGCTGGGTAGGATGGTGACAAACATACTTGGATAGGCAGTAATGGGATCTTTTGATGATATGCTGTGTGAATTTTCAAGAATGTTTCTTGTGTACCTGACACTCCTCACAGGTGGGAGAGGAGGCACTTGCTACAGAGATCATTGGTGCAATGGTGGCGCCCTCTGGTCTAACATAATTTTATTGCAGAGTTTGATACATAAAAAGATAAAAAGAAAATGTACTCTAGTTTCCCTGCGTCCTTGCTTCCTGTCATTCTCAGTAGCGGTCTTGCTGTAGTTCCAGGGAAGTATCAAGAATATGTATATATTCTTGTCTATATATACATATATACACACATACACACACACATACACAGACACACACAAAGGTAATAAAGATAATGAATAAAGTACACACATATAATTATAGATGGTCTCCGATGTGATAGTTTGACTTAAGAATTTTTTACTTTACCATGATGTAAAAGTAATATGCATTCAGTGGAAACTGTCCTTCCAATATTGAATTTTGATCAATATTGGAAACTATACTTCTAGTATTGACCAATATTGAATTTGATCTTGTGTGTGTGTATATATATATATACATATGTATGTATACGTGAATATATGTATGTATATATATTGAATTTGATCTTGTATGTGTGTATATATATATATTCCTCTTGGCTTCCAAAATACCACTGTCATTTGATGTTCCCAGATCATCCTGGATAGTCTTTCTCCATCTCCTCTACTGGTTCTACCTTCTCTACTGCACGTCTCAGTATTGCCATTCTTCAAGACCCTGACCCTCTTCGTGGGTAATCACATCCCTCTTCAGTTCTCTAAATCCTGTAGAAGTGCTGGCAATTCCAAGTATGTATCTCCTGCCCAGTCATCCCTTCTGAGCTCCAGACACACACACATCCAATTGCCTACTTGATGTCTTCACTTGAATGTCTTATAGGTATCTCACACTTACTGTGTTTCACCCATCTCATTAAACTGTACTAACATTTACTCAGATATGCAATTCTGAAATATGGCTTTTATTTGTACTTCTTCCCACCCACTCATGGAATCTATTTTTCTTATCCATCTCTTTACTCCCCAAATAAACCTTTAATCCACGCACGTATCTCCATCTCCCCAGCGACCATGCTACTTTTACCCACCATCTTCTTTTACCTGGACTCCTGCAGGAACCCCTGGCATATTTTCACTCCCCATGTCATTACTCTGTTTACATCACTTCTGTGTCTTCTCATTTATCTTCCAGTAGAACATAACCTTCCCCCCAGAGCACAATAAAACCCTCAGGGTCTGGCTTCTGACTACTTTCCTGAGCTCATCTCAGATGCTTAATCCCTTGCTCATTCTACTGGGATAATGAACATGAAAAGTCTTTCCTGCCTCAGGGCCTTTGCACTTGCTCTTCCCTTCGAATGCAATGTACTTCTCTTGGTTGCCCTGACTCCCAAATTATCTGCATACATCAGAACTCAGCTGAATGTCACCTGCAGTGTTCCCCAACTACCTAACATTTCCCTTTAACTCAGCGTGTTCTCTATCATAATATCATGTTTATACCTTTTATACTTTGCTATTCCACTTGTGACTTAGGAACCAGCAGCATCAGCAATGCTTAGGGGCTTGTGAGAAATGCAGAATCCCAGACCCTGCCTCAGACCTAAAAAAAGTCAGAATCTGCATTTTACCAAGCTCCTCAGTGGATTACTATGAACATTAAAATTTGGGAAATGCAACTCTGAAGCCCTGATCACAAACTATATTTATTTCTTTAATTATGCATTTGCTTATGTCTGTTTCCATCCATACTGTGAACGCCATGAGGTCAGGGCTTTGTCCATTTTCTTTACTATTGAATCTAGTACTCAGAACAGTGCTTGGTCTATAGTTGGCACTCAACACATATTTGATGAATGAGAAATTTAAACTAACTTTCTCAATTGATCCATGAAGAACTGAGGATTGGAAAAGTCAAGTGAATTTTTTGAAGTCAAACAGCTGTTTATGAACAAAACCAGTGCAAAAAAGCCCACAAAAAATAACAAAAACATTCTCGATTGTCCAGAAAGTATAAGGCAGTGTGTGTGCGTGTGTATGTGTATGTGTGTGTGTGTGAGACAAAGTATAACCTAAGATTTCCTTTGCTATTTTCTCTGTATAACTATCACTGTTAATAGCAATAATCACTTATTTATCATACTTTATCATTCAGAGTCCATTTTCACATATACTAACCTATGTGGAAATTTACCCAGAATTTGTGTCTTTATACTTTCTTTCATTAAGAGCAGAGAAAATGGCAAACACGGCCCACAAGTTTGTGGAGTTTACTAATGGATCAAAAGATCACTGAGAAAGCAAAAAAGAAGATAAAGTAAAATTTCTCATAAGAATAGCTGTCAAAGAACCAATTTAGTGGAGTGGCAGCTCTTCAGCCAGATGAGAACTATCCAGTTGTGGCTGATAGGATTCCTTGAGGGTGTCAGAGGCAACCCAAGGACCTAACATGAATTTCACAGAAGTGGTTTTGAATTTATTTTAATTGTCATTACTGGACTTACTTTTAATTCAATGGACAGTTCTGCCTAATTAAAAAAGCTTCTTCTATGCTTAAATTTTACTTGTCACTCCTACTTTAAAGTGAAGCTATTTCTAGCTCCTAATTGGCATGCCACAAACAGACCATTATATTGAACTTGGTGCTCTCTAACTCAGACTTTCCCACTTGATTCAAAATGTACCCTCACTGGAGCCAGAGATGTTCATCACAGAGGCTCTGAATCTGTTTCCTTCTTTTACAAGAGGAAAGACAGTACAAGAGAGATGATTCTAATGGTGGTGGTGGGGTTGATGGATAATTCATATTCTAAGGATATGTTTAAATCATAGATTATAAACAAAAAAGCGACCTAAAACAGCCAGGCCAGCCTGCCTCCAATACAGGAGCCTTGTACAGTATCTTGATATGTGGTCATCCAGGAATTCTTTTTTATATCATGCTAAAATATAAGTAACACAATTTATTAATATATAAAATATGCATTTTAAGCATATAATTTAGTGATATTAAGTCCCCAAAGAGAATGAGATCATATACTTTGCAGCAACATCGATGGAGCTGGAGGCCATTATCCTAAGAAAATTAACAGAGGAACAGAAAATCAAACACAGCATGTTATCACTTACAAGTGGGAGCTAAACACTGAGTACATGATGGACACAAAGAAGGGAACAACAGACACTGGAAGCTACTTGAGGGTGGAAGGTAGGAGGAGAGTGAGGATCACTACCTATCAAACTATGCTTATTACATAGTGATGAAACAATCTGTACACCACACCTCCTGTATATCAAACCTGCACATGTACCCCTGAACCTAAAATAAAAGCTAAAAAAGAACATTCACAGTGGTGTGCAACGATTACTACTCTCTACTTCCAGAATTTTTTAAATCATTTCAAACACTCTATACTTTTTAAATAATACCTCCCCATTCCCCTGAGTTCCCAGTCCCTCCCTGATAATTTTCTATTTTCTTTCCCCACGAATTTGCCGATCTAGAATCCTCGTGTAAGTGGAATCACAATATTTTTCCTTTTGTGTGTGGTTTATTTTGCTTATTTATTTGTTTCATTTATTTGTAAGGTTCATCCATGTGGTAGCATGTATGAAAACTTCATTTCTTTTTATAGAGAAATAACATTTTCTAGTATGTGTATGCCACATTCTATTTATTCGCTTATCTGTTAGTGGAAACTTGAGCTGTGTTCACCTTTGGGCTATTGTGAATAATGCTGCTATAGACATTGGTATACAAGTGTCTGTTTGTATCCCTGCTTTCAGTTCTTTTGGGTGTACGCCTGGGATTCAATTGTGGGATCACATAGGCATTCTATATTTAACCTTTAGAGAAACCATCAAACTTGTTTTTCCACAATGGCTGTATCATTTTACATTCCCACCGGCAATCCACACGTGTTTCAATTTCCCCACATTCACACTGACACTTTTTATTTTTTGTTTGTTGTTTTGTTTTTTATAACTGCCAGCCTAATGAGTGCAAATTAGTATCTCATTGCCATTCAGGTATGATGGCACTTAAACACTTTCTGTGCCAGGGAGCACAAAACAACACCAGGAAGCTATTGCAGATCATCTTTAGTTGTTAGAAGGCTCTTATTATCTAGTACTAAATCTTGCCTCCCTCTGTCAGTAACTCTAATCCTTCACTGCACATCAGAGTCACTTGGGAGCTTTTAAAAATTCCTTCATCCAAGCTGCAATCCAGACCAATTAAATCGGCACCTTTGAGGGTGGATTCCCAGAATCAGCATTTTTTAAGGCTCCTCAGGTAACTTAAATATGTAGCTAAGGCTGTGAACCACTGCTTAAAACCCACCCACTGGTCCTAGTTAGCCTCACAACCTGTGATGACCTTATCAATGAGCTTTCTCTGACATCCTTTATTAAATAGCCAGCCTGCAATCCCCCACTGGCCATCCAGTCCTCCTTACCCTCCTAGATTTTTTTTTTTGCCATGGAGTATATCATCAGCTGACATCTTACATACTGTCTTGTGCATCTGTTTATTGTCTGTTTTGCTCTCTGTTTTGACTATTGATGTCTCTCTAGGACATACAACAATGCCTAACACAGCGTAGGTGCTCAGAAATTACTGAATGAATGAATATGTAAATCTACTCTTATTTAAAATGGCAGCCCTCAGGTAGTTAAAAATAGCTTTTTTATTTCATCCATGGACCTTCTTTTCTCTAGGTAAAATCTCTGTACTTTCAACCAGTCTTCGAAGATGTTGAATAATAAATGTTACCATTATGAGCACAATATAGCTCTGTTTCACTCAATCAGCAAGTAATTGAGCACTTATTATGTAATGCATAGTCTACATATGCAAAATTAATAAATAATAATACATACTCTAGACTAGACACTGTGCCAGATACTGGAGATTATAGTGAAAAAGATAACCAAAGTCAATCTGTGGAATTGGGGGACAGACAACAATCAGTAACAAATCATTTCAGATAACAGTAAATGCTATAAAGAAAATGAAAAATGTTTGTTGGCTGTGGTACATTAAGTGGGGGTTAAATTAATCTGAGATCTGAATGACAAGAAGAAGTCAGTCACTGAAGAAACATTCCAGGAAGAAGGCACCTCAAATACAGAGGCGCTGCGGGTGGAGGAGACGAGTTTCAGAGGGGCTGTGAGTCAGTCTCTGAGAAGGACAGGAAAGAGAACCACCATCACCTCCTTTGCTAGTGCTTTAACTCAACTAACATGACCTAAGATCAAATGAGTTTTTGGTAGCCACATCAGCCTATTAAGGTCTTTTTTCTAAGTATACAATTTTCCTCATTGAATTAAATCTTCCCTATCTAATGTTTGTGCTGTTGATAGTTAGAACTTAAGTGTGCAAGAGTGATTGAGATAAGCATATCTGGAATTTCTTTTCAACTAAACCCCAATCACAAACAATCAATCTGTCTATAAAAACACTTCTCAGCAGAATGGAGGGACCTTCTCATTCTCCAACCACTACCAGACTGGTTCCTCAATCCCTTTGGCACCTTGTCTTCTGTGCCATCTTAACAGAAGTTCTGGACAACGCCAAAGCCAGGACTTTGCAGGCTGCTGCCATTAGGAGTGAGCATGCATCTTAATTTTCAGTCAAAAGAGCTCAGGAAAGACAGAGAATTCTTGATTTTTGGAACCCTGTGTTCTCAATGGTGGGCTCACAGGACAAGCAGCTCTCCTAGACCAGCCACTAACATGCTGTAACAAGTCAGTTCTTCTGTCTGGGCCCAGTTTTCCTGTATTCAAATGTGGAGTTTGGGTCTAGGATAAATTTGTTCAATCCATGGCCTGTAGGGGCACATGCAGCAGCCCAGGACAGCTTTTAATGCAGCCCAACACAATTTATAAACTTTCTTAACACATTATGAGTTTCTTTTTGCAAAAAATTTTTTTTAGCTCATCAGCTATCATTAGTGTATTTTATCTGTGGCCCAAGACAATTCTTCTTCTTCCAATGTGGACCCCGGAAGCCAAAAGATTGAACACCCCTGGTCTAGGAGTTTTAAGATTCTTTGAAACTTCATTAACAAAGAACATTTTATTATACTATAAAAGTTATTAAAATCCCTATAACTTCTGAATATTAATCTGCAGATATCATGCTTTCATTGAAAAGGGATCTTCATTTTCAAGTTAATAAAACAAAATGCTGAGTTTACATGGGGAAGGTGACATTTGTAGACTTAAATCAGATGCTGAAATTGACGAGAACACAAATTTGAACTGTGAAAACAATGACATATTGTGAGCACTAAAAGAAATGATCAGAGTGGTAAAAGGAACCACTGAGCTTATTTATTGGTTGCTATCTTTCCAACGATCTTCACAGAATCTGAATTCAATTTGTCCAGGTGAACTGATGTAAGAACAACCATCAGACCTCTCCCACAATCTTTTTCTCTGGGAGAGCCTACCTGTAGCCAGAAGCTTCTGCATGGGCTGGAATGAGACACTGTAACAAGATGGCTTTGCATTCAGGCAAAGTAACTGGGCAAAGTAACAACTGGTTCAAGTTGTTACTGAGCAAGCAGTGGGATCCTTGCTGATGTTCATAGAAGCCAATACTTATGGCCCTGATTTTGAGAAAAGAAAGGCTTTATTATAAGTTGACTGACAAAGAAGCAAGAGACAGAGCTCAAATCTGTCTCCCTGAGCTGGGAGATGTGGCAGGTTTTATAGGGAGAGGGTAATAAGGCATGATCTGATGGGATCTTTGTGATAAGGTAATGCCAGGAGGTATGATCTGACTGGGTTGTGCCATAAGGTGATGCTAGGGCTCTATATGATTGGATCATGGATCACACCATGAGATGTCCACTTCTTTATTTGGTCCCCATGCCTTGTTCCAAGCACTTAGGGTCCACCCTGGGGTTGCATGCTTGGTTCATCTGGGCTTGGTCAGTTCAACTTGCAACCTGGGATTCCATGGCAACTAAAACGCAGCTCTCCATTTCATACACAAAGTTGAACCAGATTGGGCTGCTCCTGCAGTTACAAAGTTACTATCATTCATTCACTCAACTTTTGCAATCTAGTTGAGTAGGTGCACAAAACGGAATCAACCATATGTGTCTGAATGTGAGTTGAACTAAGTGCCCTGAAGGAAAGCCACAAGTTCTTGGATGGAAAATAACTGCAATCCCAGGCTTGTTAATTCAGCTCTCTAAGCCTCATACTCCTCTTATGTAGGAGCTAACCAGGTTAACATGTCAAGTGGCAGGATCAGATTTTGGTGTATACTAAATGCATGATGTGTCATCAGCTGATGGTGAAGTTATCTTTCTGAAGGTCAATGATGAAAAGATGAATTTTCTTTCCTGTGTCCCAGAGTTTCATTCAATTCTTTGTACTCATGTGTGTGTTTCAGTTCCAAGGAGGGTTTCGGGTCAGTGGAGAAGGTCGTGTTGCTCACGTTTCTCTCGGCGGTTATCCTGATGGCCATCTTGGGGAACTTGCTGGTGATGGTAGCTGTGTGCTGGGACCGGCAGCTCAGGTGAGCAGCAGGAGAAAACCTTTTGAGGAAACATAGGTGGAGTTCTGAGCTCTCCCTGGAGAGTTGGGTGTGAACATTTCCACTATAATTTGTAATTAAGAAAGAAAACATTTATGGGAACTATATTTTTAGAATGAAAGAAGAGAAAAAGGGATTGCAATTAATCCTGCAACTCTAATACAACCAGTGTAAACACTTCAGTAGATTTCCATCCTGTCATTTTTTTCTTTGTCAAATGTGTTTATAGTTGTGATCATTATATACACAATTTTTGAGAGCACATATAATCTAACCTCCCTGTTTTATCAATGGTTTTAGGAAGACGTGGCTGACAAGGGACAGATCTAGAAATTAAATGTGTGTTTTTTGCACTTCTACTTCGTCAGTCTCAACCCTGGCTGCAATTAGAAGCACCTGATGCATTTTAAAAAACTGTCATCCTGTGGTACTAGTGTGTCTCACATAGTATTTTGGACGTAGTTATATTTAAAAAGTTATTCATTGTTAAAATTCAAATCTAATCAGGCATCCTGTATTTTATCTGGCCATCTTTGAGGGGAGAGGTGTTAACTCCCAGGGTGCCTGAACTGAATGATCTGGGGTGAGATCTCAGCATCCGTATTTACTAAAATGCATCAGGTCATTCTAGTGTATAGCCTGGGACAAAAGCCTCTGGGCCATAAAAAGGTATAATCAAGTAGTTTCTCTCTAAGTAAGACATCCACACGTCTAATGATGATGCAAATAAAGTGTAAAAGTGCAATTTTGACCAGTGTTATAAATGTGAGGTGCACAGTAGCCAGTCTGCTAGTGTGAAATGGTGGACTGTGACTACAGTCACAGGGCATACCTTGGGAGGGTTTCCTGAGAATTCCCGACCATGGACTGATGGGTGGGTGGGATGTAACTAGGCAACTGTTGGAAGAAAGAGCATCTGTGTTGGCCCTCAAAAGGGAGCCGTATGTGCAGGGGAACTCAGATTAGGGCAGGGTGGCCAGAAAGGAGAGGAAAAAAGAGCTTTTGGTACAAGATAGGTCTGGAGAAGTCAGAAGAGGCTGGACCATGCTGGGTCTTCTCAGCCCTGTTACAGAAATGGAAATTGAATCTCACAGAATACGCCAAGCATGTGACTTTTTCTTTCCCCTTTCCTCCTCCCTTCTTTTCTTCTTCCTTTGCTTCCCTTTATCCTGTTTTCTCTCTTGATCTTTTCTCCCTCCCCTTTTTCCCTTATCCCTCCCCCTGCCTTCTCTCTTACACTTTTTCACTCACAGGAAAATAAAAACCAATTATTTCATTGTATCTCTTGCTTTTGCGGATCTGCTGGTTTCGGTGCTGGTGATGCCCTTTGGTGCCATTGAGCTGGTTCAAGACATCTGGATTTATGGGGAGATGTTTTGTCTTGTTCGGACATCTCTGGACGTTCTGCTCACAACAGCATCGATTTTTCACCTGTGCTGCATTTCCCTGGATAGGTAAGGACAGAGCAATGTGCATAGTGGAGCTCCATGCTGGAAACAATGACCTGATGGATATTGGGCAGTGTCTGCCTTTCCTTATTCATTAGAAGAAAGGAATCTCAGAGAGGTAAATTTGGTAATTCAGTTACACAGTCAGTCACTCTCCAGCTTTTGTGGAGTGCCCCTTTTTAGTCAGGCCCTCTCTGAGGCGCTGCAGATGCACAGATTAGAAAGATCTAGAACTTGTCTGCGAGGAGTTTGCAATCTAAATAACAATAGATGTCAGCAGTCAAGTTTACTGTAGAGTTCTAAATTTTATACTGACGGTATGAACAAAATTCTGAAGAAGCTGAGTGTCAAGAATGAGTACATCTTCCCAGAGGGCAGCAGGGGTGGCTCAGAATGAAAATGCCCTCTGTTTGAACATAACCCTTTCCTGAAAATATGTTTCTGTAATAATTTTATGTACATATTTATGGATGTGCATGTAATTGTGAAGACTCCTTTCCAGAAAGTTACAGATGATAATAAACTTCCCAATAATTTTATGTTTTCTGGACCCAGGTCTAGCATTTCATTCTTGTTGCAAAATTTTATTCTTTTTCTTCATATTTGACTTCAAGAGACCTAGTGATTTCCATCTTTGCCTCATTTGTTGCAGATTTATGTATTTATCACTTGTATCATCATATTTATTTTCCAATTTCTACTAATGTACATTTTATCATAAACGTAGAATGCAATCTAAAGTCAGGTGATTACACAAACATATGCTGTTCTCAATGTAGTCATATCTTAGGGGTTAGCACTCAGAAAAATGTGGGGGTGCAAATCACATGTTGTCAGAATTACCAGCGACAATGATTTCTTACTGTCTCTTGAGCAGCCCAACAAACCCAAGTTTTCCTCCAGTCTTGGGATAGATGACAACTCATACCTACTTAGGAAAAGTTTCCTCATTTGAAAAGTATGTAAGAATAAATCTGAAGCCGAACCTTTCTAGAAAACCTCTAGATCTTCTCTCAGGGCTGCCCAAAGCAAGCTCTCCACATCAGACGGTTGATTCTACACTTTCTCCCATTTTTTTCCTGGCTGACTGGCTCAGCCTTTTTAAAATTTATTTATTTTTATTTATTTATTTTACAGGAGTAAGTCTTGCTATGTTGCCCAGGCTGGTCTCGAACTACTGGGCTCAAGTGATCCTCAGGCTTCAGCCTCCCAAAGCACTAGGATTAGAGATGTGAGCCATCATGCCCAGACAATTACTGTTTTTTAAATTGAGGACTAGGAAAAGTAGTTGACTGAAACTAGAGATCATGGCATATCTAAAATATATAGATAGATACTTTTAAACACTAACATCATAGTCTTCCCAGAGAATTAGTCACACTGGGAGAGGGAGGTAGAGACTGAAACCAGCTGAGGGGACATCGGGTTCATCTCTTATTTCATGAGACATATGTACACTGATTGGAATGACAGGCATAATGGTCTGCTCTATTTAAATTGCTTTCTCTTTTGCTCTGCCAAGAACATATAGTTGAATATGCTTAAGTTAAATGCATGTATAATGAGACTCCACTATATAGCTAGAGATAATGACTCTGGTAAAATTGATCTGCTGGCAAGCAACCATACCCATTACATTTCATAGTTGAAAATTTGTGTTTATTAGCTTGTTTACAACAATCTGACTTCAGTATATGAAAGACTTTTAAAGACAGTCAGGATACACTGTATGAAAGTTGACATTATAGAAAATAAAATGTAAAAAGCAGAAAATCTATGGAAATCCTGCTGGGTAACCTGCATATGATCATTGCTAAAATGAGTAGCAAGACTGTGGGAATTTGGAGAAAGCCAGGCTGGGGAGTTGGAGGCAGCTGAGGTAACCTTGAGATCTGGGTAAAAGGAAGGGTAAGAAAAAGAGCCAGTCGGCCAGGAAAAAAATGGGAGAAAGTGTAGAATCAACCGTCTGATGTGGAGAGCTTGCTTTGGGCAGCCCTGAGAGAAGGTCTAGAGGTTTCCTAGAAAGGTTCGGCTTCAGATTTATTCTTACGTACTTTTCAAATGAGGAAACTTTTCCTGAGTAGGTATGAGTTGTCATAAACAGGATGAATTGGTCATTAAGAAACATCTGCTTTAGAATTAAAGAGATTTGGGTTCAAATCCCAGCTTTTAACATTTTTAGTTTTGAGAATGGCAGTAAGTGATTGAGATTGAGTCTCGGTGGTCTTGTCTCTAAAAATTGAGGAGCTAGCACCTATTTTATATGACTGCAGTTAGGTGTAAATTAGATAATCCATTTAAGGCATCATTTTGGCCCAGCTTGTCACAGTGCTCCATTTTAGTGGATGTTGTTGTTAATGTCAGTTTCTTGTAACTATCCATACAACTCATGATCTTTCTCACCAAACTTGCGCCTCCTCAGTGAACAGCTGCTCCAATAACTGCATCATCTAGAAACCAGGTAGTTACTCTAATAGCAATCTTTCTGCATCCCCTACATTTAAATAACAACACGTCCTGTTCATTTTCTTTCCTAAAGAGATCCTAGTCTATTTCTATCTAACTCTATAATTTGTCCAAAGTAATAACATTTCTTGAATAAATCACTCAACACTTTACTAATTATTCCCTCCAAATATGTTTTATTCCCTTCCCATTCACTTGTCACTCACAAGATCAAATAGCCATCTTTTTAAAATGCCACTCTGATATAGTTGCTCCTTTGCTTAAAACCCTTCAGTGGCTATTCATTGTACGGAAGATCAAGACCAGACTCGTACAGGGTTTTTCGCCCTCTGTTTCCTGTCCATGTCCCCAGTTTCCCTTCACACCCTTCCTAACCTCACCTCCAGGCCCGTTGCCTTGGCCTTCTTTCTAGTTCTCCAGGGTTCTGTGCTCAGCCATCTGAGGACTTGGCTTTTCCCTCTGCCCCTCCTTTCCTGCATGTCTTTCAGATTTTAGTTAAATCCTCTCTTCTTTGCAGAAGTCTTCACTGACTCCATCAAACCCATTTTTCTCCTTCGTAGAACTCAGTGTAATTATAGTTAAAATCAATTCTATACTTTCTTCTTAAATGTCTTTCTATTCCAATGGGAGGAAGTTCAAGGCTACAAACAAGGACAAGGTCCCTGCCCTCAAAGAACTTGCATTGTTGTGGGGAGGTTGGCAATTAACCAGTCATTTCATAAATACTTATTTAGGTATTAGGCAAACACGATTGAACAAATGAAGTGGTCAGCACGTTCTCTTTGTGAGAGTCATGCCAATAATTCCATTTCTTTCTCTGACGGTGGATGTCAAAAACTCCAAGACCATAAGTAAGATATCAGATGGGGTTTCTTTTACTTTATTTTCCTTGGGGAGCTTGGGGATCTTGCCTCCAACTTGTATCCAGCTTTCCCTGTCCCAAGAGTGAGCCTCTCATAGTGCTGGAGTCACCCATCCTGAACATAGCAGGGCAATATTTTAGCCTGGAACAGTATGGTTTTATTTATCATCTAGCATCTGTTTTTGCTGTGTCCTTCCCATCCTAACCGTTTGGTTTAGTTGGGCTGGGCCAAAGCACAGAGTGAATGTCTCAGTGAAGTGTGATGTCCTTGTTATCCATGTTATTGCTGGCAGTATGCCATGTCCTTCTCTCCAGAGCTGCTACAAGTCTTCTGGGATCAATGATAGGGGGTAGTGCCTTTGAGCAAGAAAGCTCACTTTGATTTGTAACTTCTCTCAGATGGCAGACTCCTGGATAAAAGCAAAACGTAGGACTATTTCAGTATTGTAAAATGCAGTTTCCCAGCTCTCATTCTCAGCTCACTGTGCTTCTTGATGCTTTCAGAATTGAATTCTGTTAACAAAAATTTATTGCCTCCTTAAATATAATTTCCAAAGCATAATTAAAATAAATGCACCATATAGTATGGTCATAGGAGATCAAAAACTGCTTTAAAAGCTTTACAGTACAGTTGATTTTTTTAAGATCTAAAGTTCTGTGGTGAATAAAAACTAACCAAGTAGTCATAATAGAGTACCAGTTTTAAAAGTGAAATATATGGCAGCCATTTAATGATAAATAGTTATGTGTGTTGTCCTAAAAAGATATCACTAATGTATTATGTTGGGGGAAAAAAAGCAAGTGGCAGACTCTAATCTTTAGCATAATTCCACTTTTATAAAATAGATATGCAGATGTATGTATCTGGATTTACATGAGTGTGTGGAGATAGAGAGAGAGAGAGAGAGAGAGAGAGAGAGAGAGAGAGAGAGAGAGAGAGAGAGATTGAGAATGAAAAAGAAAGAACATGAATGAATTTTCCCTAAAACATTAACAGTTGGTTATATGAGGGGTAGGGCATAGGGTATAGTGCTGGCCAGAGTGGACAGTCAGTTGAATTGGCGTTGGGACCCTTCACTTTTATTAATTTCTATAATATATATTTTAAACTTCAATTTTCTCTTTGCTAGAAGGCTCAAATGCAAGCCCATCCACAATAGCCTTTTAGCTGAAAATGTTGCTGGAATGGCACATTCCTCAGTTCTCTGAGAACATTCTACTTCAGTGGTGGGAGTTGCCTGTGAGGTCAGAACAAGCCAGAGACCATGGAAATCTTCCTGACCAGTATGTTCTCTCTGCTTTCTCACCAAACACCCTTGCTTCTCCCTCTAAGGGGCCCTCGCAATCTCTTATGGGTGCATCACTCCCACATTGATCTTGGTTAACCTCCTCCCTGTTCACAAACTTGTATCTGATTTATTCTAACAGTCCCTTGTCTAATCCTCACAGATATTTTAAATCACAATATTAATAATACATGAACATTATTAAAAATGCCATCGGTTCACAAGTAGAACGTAAAAATGTCCCCAGTTCTTTCAATATCCACTTCCACAGCTGCATACCCTGAGGTAACCACTGTAAATAGCAACTGCCTGTAAATGCCAGTGATTTCATATGCAATAAGCAGACCTATCTGAATATATTTTGAGTTTATCATTTAAGTAAGCCTTTGAAGAGTGCTTGTACTGTGTATATGCCAATGAATTGCCTGAATGCAATGTTTTTACCAACTTGTTTATTGGATAATCTATTAGCAAGGTTTCTTTCAGCAGCATGTGACAGATAATAAGCTGATTGTTCAATTAACTGAAAAGTGTGGCTTCAGACATGGCTCTCTACAAGGATTTGAACAATATTATCTAGTTTAACTTTGCCCCTCTCTAACTCTGTTTTCCTCTCCTCTTTGTCTCCATCTTGTCTTCTCATTCTCCCTGTTTACTTCCCTCTCTGTTTCCCTATGTCTGTTCCTCTCTTTCTATCTGTCCCTCTTTGTCCCTGTGCTTTCCATCAGTTCTGGTTTCTTGTTAGATTTTTTTCTTAGGCTGGGTTCTTCCGCCTGGAAAAATAAATAGTCGCAGGCAACAAGTCTTAAACCATTCTTAACACGTGAGTCCATAGGAAGAGAAACCTAAGTGCTGTTTCTTACGGAAGAACTTTGGTTGGCTTTGCTTGAGTCAAATACTCTTCACTTAGTGAGTCACTGTGGTGTGGAGATGACACATCCTGGTTACTGGGCAGAGGTCAGGCACCGTGACTCTCAGCTTTACCGAAAGCAGATGCTGTGAAGGAATGGCAGTTCCCACTGAAAAGATGGGTATTGGACAGACAAGAAGAGGAGATATCAACTCCCCTTTGGCTGACCAGAGCTGACACATATCTTTATGGAGCCTCCACAACAAGACAGAGGTATGTCATCTCCAAGTCTTCCCTATATTAGGCAAAATATTTCTAGATCCTTCTGCTGGCCTCATAAGCCATACTTTCAGACTTTTAACCATTTTGATCCCCTTTCTCTGAACATGCTGACTTTGTCCCTTACTTAGCATCAAATGTAATTTCCTTTAAAAACAAGTCAATTTCACTTCATTGAAGACAGCATTCTCTATAGTATTGCAAAATTCTCTTTTGGATACATCTAGCTGAATTGTCACCCTTCCTCTGCACAGCTCAAAAACTTGATGTGTTTTATGTGCAAAATTCTCCAACAGTTTCTTAGTCTCAGATCCTCTTTTAAACAGGTTTACTTGTAAAACATTCTTACTTCAAGGTTACATGTTTAATCCTGTGCTGGAGATAAATGTGTCTGCATTTCTTCATGATCTCCCTGGAGTATAACTCAATTTCGTAATGTATAAATGAAAAGTGTCTGTCATTGTGATCTGTGTCACAAAATTACATTCGTTTTCCCAATAGGATTGAAATGCATTTCACAAGGAAAATACATTAAAAGTTTCTCCTCCTCACATACCGTTTAAGGGTAGGTTCAGGCATAATAATAATATTTGTTGAGTCAAATTTCATGCCAGAGGTATGAACTGTTATTTTTATATTCACTTCAGCAAACATTTATGAAGTGCTTACTAATTACTAGGAGTCGTTCTGGACATTGTAAACACAATGGTGAATGGTCAGAAAAAGCTTTGACTCATGGAACTTTTTGTCTAGTTGGGAATATAGATAGTAAACAGGTAATTACAGTAAAATTGGTGACCGTTTCATACTATAAGGAGAAGTGAAAAGAAAAAACAGCTATGGAGTCTGCTAAGTTGCAATCTCCAAAGCAGGTCAGACTCCTGAGGAAGTGATGTTGATGCTGGGATCTGCAGGTGCTGTGGGTATCAGTAAGGGATAGGGAAGGGGGTGAGGCCTGGGGAGTGGCTGCTCCTGAAAACACATGTGAAAACCTCCAGGAAAGCCCTTGTTAACCAAAATCTAAATTCTGAACTTGGTTTTCACTGCTTTTCCAACGTGTTCTCAGTCTGATTTTCCTACCTCAACTCCTACCCATAAGTGATCTGTTATAATTCCCTGAATAGGCTATGTTTCCTCATAACTGCATGTTGCTACCTGTGCCTTGAGTTTCTTTTATTTTTCCGGCAAATATCCACCTTTCTTCATTATTCAGATAAAATGTGTCACCTTCTCCAATGACTGACTGGGATTCATTCATAAAAATTTGTCATTTCTTCCTCTGAGCTCCCATGGAGGATTGAATGTAAGCATCATGATTAATATAAGGGTCTAATATGTGCATCTCAATAATTGTTGAATTTGTCTGCCTTGCTATAGAATATAAACTTCTTGAGAGTATGCCTTATCTCATCTATTAGTGTGTTTTTCTTACCGGAACATAATAGCTGCTCCATGCATATTTGGCTGAGCATAGAATGTTGAGATGTGACTTGTGATTGTTTGATATGACTCTGGGATTAGTTTCTCTGTCCTCACAAAACTCTCAATATAGAAAGTGTTTAAGAATGAGATTTGGGGTGCTAGACTGCTTAGATTCAGTCACAGCTTGACAGGTTGTCAAGTGTGTAATCTTGGAGAAGTTATAAAACCCATTGTCGTTTTGATTTGCATTTCTTTAACGATCAGTGACAAAGGTTTCTGGCCTTTGTCTTATCTGTAAAAAATGTGTTAATAATAGAAAAGCCATTCCCTTCTCTTTTAATACTTGTGAAGAATAAATAACTGAGTGTTGTTATTCAGTTAATAAACTGAACAATACATAGACCAGTGCATGGTACTTGGTGAGCATTCATTTAATGTTAGTCACAAGGACTATTCCATTATTGTTTTCCTCTTTAAATGCAAATTCCTAGTGGCTGTAGCGAGGCCCTTCCCAGACATTGATAGTCATCTTGTTCTTTCTGACTCAAAGCTGAGTGCCCTTGAAGTTTAGTTAGCTCCTTAGCTTTCCAGCCCTGAGTATGTCCCCTCTTTCCTTTGAAAATTTCATTCATCCTGTGGCTACACCCGCATCTCTGCTCTTGTCTCTTCCCTCACCCCTGTCACACACTGGGCCTTGGGGGTTTTTTAAATACTTTAAATTCTGGGGTACATGTGCAGAACGTGCAGGTTTGTTACAAAGGTATACACGTGTTATGGTGGTTTGCTGCAGCTGTCCCCTGTCATCTACATTACATATTTCTACTAATGTTAGCCCTCCCCAATTCCCCCACCCCCTGCTATCCCGCCCCTAGCCTCCCACCTACTGATAGGCCCTCATGTGTGATGTTCTCCTCCCTGTGTCCATGTGTTCTCATTTTTCAACACCCACTTTTGAGTGAGAACATGTGTTGTTTGGTTTTCTGTTCTTGTGCCAGTTTGCTGAGGATGATGGTTTCCAGCTTCATCCATGTTCCTGCAAAGGACATGAACTCATCCTTTTTTATGGCTGCATAGTATTCCATGGTGTATATGTGCCATATTTTCTTTAATCTGTCTATCATTGATGGGCATTTGGGTTGGTTCCAAGTCTTTGCTATTTTAAATAGTGCTGCATGTGTCTTTATAATTGAATGTTTTTATAATCCTTTGGGTAAATACCCAGTAATGAGATTGCTGAGTCAAATGGTATTTCTATTTCTAGATCCTTGAGGAATTGCCACACTGTCTTCCACAATGGTTGAACTAATTTACACTCCCACCAACAGTGTAAAAGTGTTCCTATTTCTCCACATCCTCTCCAGCATTTGTTGTCTCCTGATTTTTTAATGATCGCCATTCTAACCGGCATGAGATGGTATCTCAATGTGGTTTTGATTTGCATTTCTCTAATGACCAGTGATGATGAGCTTTTTTTCCTGTTTGTTGACTGCATTAATGTTCTTCTTTTGAGAAGTGTCTGTTCACTTTTTGATGAAGTTGGTTTTTTCTTGGTAAATTTGTTTAAGTTCTTTGTAGATTCTGGTTATTAGCCCTTTGTCAGATGGGTAGGTTGCAAAATTTTTTTCCCATTCTGTTGGTTGCTGGTTTACTCTAATGATAATTTCTTTGGCTCTGCAGAAGCTCTTAAGTTTATTTAGATTCCATTTGTGTATTTTGTCTTTTGTTGCCATTGTTTTTGGTGTTTTAGTCATGAAATCCTTTTCTATGCCTATGTCCTGAATGGTATTGCCTAGGTTTTCCTCTAGGGTTTTTATGGTGTTAGGTCTTATGTTTAAATCTTTAATCCATACTTTAATTTTTGTATAACGTGTAAGGAAAGGATCCAGTTTCAGCTTTCTGCATATGGCTAGCCAGTTTTCCCAATACTATTTATGATATAGGGAATCCTTTCCCCATTGCTTTGTTGGGGTTCTATCTCTATCTGCCTGCTCAACATCTTGTCTTAAACACCTTTTTGTTTTCTCAGACTCAGTGTGCTCAAAATAGACATTTTTATCGTAAACTAACACTATATCATCTTCCACGTTGTACATTGAAGGTGAATCTAGTAGCTATATTTTAGTCATTGAAACATAATATTTTGAGGTCATCTTTTACTTATCTACCATGATCAGCTGGATGCCAAATTGCACCTATATCTTTTTTAAAAAGCTTTTGTTTTAGGTTTGGGGGTGTATTTGAAGTTTTGTTACATAGGCCACCACCAATGTATAAATGTTCCCTTTTTCCACAAATTCGCCAGCATGTATTATTTATTGACTTTTTTGATAGTAGCCATTGTGACCAGTGAGAGATGGTATCCTGTTGTGGCTTTGATTTGCAGTTCTTTAATGATCAGTGAATTGAGATTTTTTTTTTATATGATTGTTGGCTGCATATATGTCTTCTTTTGAAAAGTGTTTGTTCATGTCCTTTGACCACTTTTTAATGGGGTTGTTTGTCTTTTTTTTTCTTGTGAATTTATTTAAGTTCCTTATAAATGCTGAATATTAGACTTTTGTCAGGTGCATAGTTTGAAGGTATTTTCTCCCATTCTGTAGGGTCTGTTTGCTCTGTTGATAGTTTCTTTTGCTGGGCATAAGCTCTTAAGTTTAGATCCCATTTGTCAATTTTTGCTTTTGTTGTGATTGCTTTCAGTGTCTTCATTGTGAAATCTTTGCTTGTTCCTATGTCCAGGATGGTATTGCCTAGCTTGTCTTCCAGGGTTTTTATAGTTTTGGGTTTTACATTTAGGTCTTTAATCTATCTTGAGTTGACTTTTGTATATGGTGTAACAGAGGGGTCCAGCTTCAATCTTCTGCATATGGCTAGCCAGTTATCCCAGTACTATTTATTGAATGGGGAATCTTTTCCCAATTGCCTGTTTTTGTCAGCTTTGTCAAAGAATAGATGATTGTAGGTGTGTGATCTTATTTCTGACAATCTATTCTGTTCCACTGGTCTATGTTTCTATTTTTATACTAGTACCATGCTGTTCTGGTTACTGTAGCCCTGTAGTATAGTTTGAAGTCAGGCGAGGTGATGCCTCCAGCTTTGCTCTTTTTGCTTAGGATTGCCTTGGCTATTTGGGCTTTTTTTTGGTTCCATATGAATTTTAAGATAGTTTTTTTCTACTTCTGTGAAGAATATTTTTGGTAGTTTGACAGAAATAGCATTGAATCTGTAAATTGCTTTGGACAGTACAGCCATTTCAACACTATTAATTCTTTCCAGCTATAAACATGCAATGTTTTTCCATTTGTTTGTGTCATGTCTGATTTCTTTGAGCAGTGTTTTGTAATTCTCATTGTAGAGATCTTTCTCTGCCCTGGTTAGCTGTATTCCTAGTATTTTTTTTTTTTTTTTTTTTTTTTTTGGCAATTGTGAATGGGATTGCCTTCCTGATTTGGCTCTTAGCTTGGCTGTGATAGGTATATAGGAATGCTAGTGATTTTTACACATTAATTTTGTATTCTGAAACTCAGCTGAAGGAGCTTTTTGGGCAATTCTGTGGGATTTTATAGGTACAGAATTATGTTGCCTGCAAAAAAGGTTAATTGGACTTCCTCTCCTCCTATTTGGATGCTCCTTATTTCTTCCCCTTGCCTAGTTGGTCTCACTAGGACTTCCAATACTAGAAGAGAGAAGGCATCCTTGTCTTGTGCCAGTTTTCAAGGGGAATGCTTTCAGCTTTTGCCATTTCACTATGATGTTGGCTGTTGGTTTGCCATAGATGGCTCTTATTGTTTTGAGGTATGTTTCCTCAATACCTAGCTTTTTGAGAGTTTTTAACATAAAGTGCTGTTGAATTTTATTGAAAGCCTTTTTCTGCTTCTATTGAGATTACCATGTGGTTTTTGTCTTTAGTTTTGTTTATGTGAATCACATTTATTGATTTGTGTATGTTGAACTAACCTTGCATCCTGAGGATGAAGTCTAGTTGATTGCAGTGGATTTGCTATTTGATGTGCTGCCGGATTCAGTTTGCAAGTAATTTGTTGAGGATGTTTGCACTGATATTCATGTAAGGATACTGGCCTGACTTTGTTATTGTTGTTGTTGTCTCTCTGTCAGGTTTTGGTATCAAGATGATGCTGGCCTTATACAATGAGTTGGGGAGGAGTTTCTTCTCTTCAATTTTTTGGAATAGTTTTAATAGGAATGGTACCAGTTATTCTTTGTACACCTGGTGGAATTAGGCTATGAACCCATCAGGCATGGGCTTTTGTTGGTTGGTGAGCTAATTATTGGTTTGTTCAAGGAATCAATTTCTTCCTGGTTCTTCAGTCTTGGGAGGGTGTATATGTCCAGGAATTTGTCCATCTCTTCTAGATTTTCTGGTTTGTGTGCATAGAGGTGTTTGTAGAGTTTTCTGATTAGTTACTTTTATTTCTGTGGTAGCAGAAATTTCTGTGGTAGTTACTTTTATTTTGTAGAGGTTTCTGATTAGTTACTTTTATTTCGGTGGTAGCATCCTATTTGTCATTTGCAATTGTTTATTTGGATCTTCTCTCCTTTTTTCTGTATTACTTTAACTAGCATCCTATCTTCTTCATGTTTTCAAAAACCTAACTTCTGGGTTCATTGATCTTTTGAATGGTTTCTTGTGTCTTGATTTTCTTCAATTCAGCTCTGATTTTTTTTTTCTTGTCTTGTGCTGCATTTGGGGTTGATTTGTTCTTGCTCTCTAATTTTTTCAGTTGTGATGTTAGGTTGTTCATTTGAGATCTTTATAACTTTTTGATGTAGGCATTTAGTGCTGTGAATATCCTCTCAGCACTGCCTTTGCTGTGTCCCAGAGATCCCGGTATGTTATATCTTTCTTCTCATTAGTTTCAAAGAATTTCTTGATTTTTGTCTTAATTTCATTATTTACCCAAAAATCATTCAGAAGCATATTGTTTAATTCCCATGTAATTGAATGGCTTTGAGTGATTTTCTTAACCTTGACTTCTATTTTTATTGCAATATAGTGTGAAAGTGTATTTGGTATGATTTTGGTTTTTTTGCATTTTTTGAGGATTGTTTTATGTCCAATTGTGTGATTGATTTAAGAGTCGATGCCATGTGGTGATGTGGTGCCATGTGGTGGATGTGGTGATGAGAAGAATGTGTCATGTGGTGATGAGAAAAATGTATATTCTGTTGTTTTGGGATAGAGAGTTCTGTAGAAGACCATCAGATCCATTTGGTCAATGTCCTGAATATTTTTGTTAATTTTCTGACTCAGTGATCTGTCTAATGCTGTCAGTGTAGTGTTGAAATCTTCCACTATTATTGTGTGGGCATCTATGTCTCTTTGTAGGCCTCTAAGAACTTGCTTTATAAATCTGGGTGCTTCTGTGTTGGGTGCATAGATATTTAGAATAGCTAGGTCTTGTTGAATTGAAGCCTTTGTCCTTTTTGATCTTTGTTAGCTTGAAGTCTGTTTTGCCTGAAATTAGGTTTGCAATCCCACTTTTTCTATTTTCTATTTACTTGGTGGATTTTCCTCCATTCCTTTATTTTAAGCCTATAGGTGTCATTACATGTGAGATGGGTATCTAAGACACATACCATTGTGTTATGCTTTTTTTTTTAATCCTGCTTGCCACTCTGTGACTTTTAAATGAGGCATTCAACCCATTTACATTCATGGTTAATGTTGATATGATTCATACATGTCAGCATATCTCAAAGGCCTGAGAATGTTTCCTCAGCTTGGTTTATTCTGCTCTTAATATTTGTGATTGCACTGTGAAATTCTTGTATTGTGTTAGCTCTGTCAGATTCATTATGTTATTTTTTTGGACTGGCTATTTCATCCTTCCGCTTCTGTATCATTTTATTGTGGTTCTTAGTTTCCTTGAATTGGGTTTTCCCATTCTGCTGAATCTTGATTTTCATTCCTATTCATATTCTGAATTCTATTTCTGTAATTTCAGCCAGCTCAGCCTGGTTAAGAATTCTCCTTGGAGAACTGGTGCAGTCATTTGAAAACCTACAACACTCTGGTCATTTGAGTTACCAGAGTTTTTGCATTGGTTGTTTCTCATCTCTGCATGTGGGTATTCCTTTAACTGCAGTGTAGATTGAGTACAGTCAATAAACTCCTTTCCTGCATGTTTCTACAGGGCCAAGGCATTGTGTAAGGTCTTTATTTGAAGATGACTTCTTGTCTTTGGTTTCAGAAATGAGGTATTTTTGGTGTTTAAGCTTTGAGGTGTGATCCTGTGGGTGGCACTTAGGCATATGGTCAATTGGTAGACTCTTGCTCAGTTGTGTGGCTTCCCTGTCTCCTCACAGTTGCATCAGTCTTCCCTCTAAATGCTCTGAAAGTGTGGGTTCTTCTCTTCCTTGCATGCTGGCTGTAGATCATGGCTTGGAACTCCTAGGCTTCCCACTGCAACTCTAGGGCAATTTTGGTATTCATGTTCCTTCCTCCACTTTGAGGTGGCAGAAGAGGGACCTTAGTAGTGGTTGTGGCCAAGGGTCTTTTGCTTGTATCTTGGAGGCTCCACCCCAGAGAGATTGAGGTTAGGAATTGTTCAGTGCAATCAGCCTAGGATGGAGGGTAGGTGCTATGGACCCAAGTCACAGGTTTCTTATCTGGTGCAACCAGAAGGAGTAGGTGGGACCCATGAGAGATGGTCTGGCCTTCTTTCCTTGGGTCAAGTGCAGCTTGTTGGAGGTGTAGAGAAGGTTCCGAGGGTCTTTGCTGCTTCATTAGTCCAAAGGTAGCAAGGCCAGTTCCACTGCAGAGACAGTGGCAGAGAGGCTTTCAGTTACCCCTGGAGTCTTTGTCCAGGGAGGTTCTGAGTCACTACTGGCTGGATACCTCTGGCAGGGGATGGCTCGAGGCCCATACCTGGAGGACCTGCCTTTTGAGGAGATATGGGAACAGGCACCTATTTAAGTCTGGCCACTTTAATGTAACTGCTGCAGTATGATGGGGGCCTTCTCCAGTTACTAGTCACCTTGGATTTCCCAGTACCTGGAGGTATCAGCAGTGAAAAGTGCAAAACAGCAAACATGGCAGCCTGCCTCTCCCTCTAGGAGCCCCATTCCAGGAAGGTACATAGCTATTACCAGCCCAAATGCACCTGTAAGAGGTGGCCAGGGACCCTATTTGGAAGGTTTTGTCTAGTGAGGAGGAATGGGTTTGAGAATTCACTTTAAAAAGCAGTCTGGCTCTGTGCTATGCTGGAGTTCTGCTTTAGCCACCAGTCACCTCAGACTCTCTAAAGCCCAAAGGCTGGAACAACTAAGTCATTCAAACAGCAAAGATGGCATCCCACACTCCCTCTGGGAGCTCCATCCCAGGGATGTTCTGTTGGCGAGAAAGCAACAGCAGGGGATGGAGACCCCCCAGTTGGAAGGTCCTGCCCAGTGAAGAGGAACAGGAACAAGAACCCACTTAAAAAAGCAGTCTGGTCACATTTTCATAGAGCAGCTGTGCTGTGCTATGGGACAGCTTCTGCCCCAGTCAACTTGGACTCTCCAAAGCCCAAAGGCTGGAATGGCTAAGTCACCCAACAGCAAAGATGGCATCCCACAACTCCCACTGGGAGCTCTGTCTCAGGGAGGTGCAATGCTGCTACCAGTGGCTGGCTGGGAATTCCCAGCCAGTTGCGCTTATCCTGTGAGGTACTGTGGAAGTGGGGCCTGCAGACTATCACTGCTCAGCCCACTGGATTCATCCCCCTTTCTAAGGGTATGTACAGGGATCTAACCTTTTGCTTTGCCAGGGTTGCAGCTACTTTTGCCAGGAAGCACAGGAAGCCTAGATATCTAGGGCTCCCAGGTCTCTGCATGTCCCTGCATGGCTGCTCTGACAAGACTCTACATAGCTCTATGGGTCAAATTGAAGGCTCTTGTGGAGTGGGTTCACAGGGGAATCTCCTGATCCAAGGGCTGAAAAGATCTATGGCAGCATCATGAGTTCTAGGGTTTGCACATTCATTCACTGCTTCCCTGGGAAGGGGGTGTTCCCCTGGCTCGGTGTCACTCTGGGGTGGGCCAATGTCCTGCCTTGCTTATCTTCTTTCTCTGTGGGTCGAGTTGTTTCCTTGAGTAGTCCCAATATATGTATGTGAATGTACCAGTTGAAGGTGCTGTATTTGCTCACTTCTTTCATTCCTTTCCATGAGAGCTGTGCACATTAGCTATAGCTACTCTGCAATCTTGGCCATCCCCTGTAAATATCTTTGAAATACATCTTCTTCTTTATTCCTTCTTCCCATCCCATTCTGGATTACTATAATAGATCAAGAGTTGTTCTTCCTGTCTATTATCTTATCTGTCAGGTTCATAATTAAATATGTCTTCTTTCTGTGTGTCCTTAGCCCATACAGCTTCTAGGGCACTGCATAGTCTTCTCCTCTTCCTAGATAGGGTTACTTTTGTCTAGCTTTACCCCACTTACCAGGCATATACTTCAGTAGATGTGGGTTTAAAACCCAGTTTTACCATAACCTAGTTGTATGATCTTGGATAAGTGGATTCAACTCTCCAAGCCTCAGTTCTCATATTTGAAATGAGGATGAGTGCTGCCTTGCAGAGTTCCTTTAGAAATCAGATATAACATAGAATACAATTCCTGCCATATAGTGTGCCCTCAATAAATGAATGTTGTGTGCAGCAGGAATAGTAGTAGTTGCAGCAGGAGAAAACAATATGGACAATTGCAATATAGTTAGGAAAATGCTGTGTTGTAGAAATATACAAGGTACTATAAAAAAAGAAAACCAGAGCAGAGATGGAGAACAATTCACTGATTTCAAGAGCCAGAGAGGACTTTACAAGGAATGTAACCCCTGAGCTGAATCTCGTTGAGTCAGTGAAACAGTCAATATGATGCTTTTAGATGTCATTTTTAGCAGGTTATTCTTTTTCCTATAGTCTGTTATAAAATGCCTTTTTAGGTGGATGACACTCCCTTTCTTACAAATTTTATTATCACAAAGGTACAGATAATTTTTTCTTTTGAGATGGAGTCTTGCTCTGTCACCCAGGCTGGAGTGCAGTGGCAGGATCTCAACTCACTGCAACGTCTGCCTACTGGGTTTAAGTGGTTCTCCTGCTTCAGCCTCCCAAGTAGCTGGGATTACAGGCGTTTGCCACCACGCCTGACTAATTTTTGTATTTTTAGTAGAGATGGGGTTTCACTATGTTGGCCAGGCTGGTCTTGAACTCCTGGCACCAAGTGATCCACCCGTCTCGGCCTCCCAAAGTCCTAGGATTACAGGCTTGAACCACCCCACCCACCCACAGAAGAATATTTAAGAGAAGAATATAATAAACATTAAATCTGAAGATTGCTCATAGGATCATAATTCCTTCAAGGGCCCAATCTGATGTCCTCCACATCTCTGACAGAAAGGAGTCTCTCTCTGTTCCCCTACCCCTACAGATTTTCCTTCCTGGAACCCACAGTTCTGCCTCCACTCTTGGCTACTTTCTCAGCACTGCTTCCTGTCTCCAGCTCCTGGTGAATAACTTTGCTGGGTCTTCCTCACTGATCCTCCAGGTGCCTGGAAGCTTGCCAAGCCTGAGGACCACAGGGAAGAGGCCTTTACTTCTACCTTAAAGCTACTGTTGCTTTTCTCTCTTCTCACCTCCTTAAAGGGGGAACAAGGGGAACTAAAATATAACAAAAAGAATTACTAAGAGCAGAAACACATGTCTGTTCATCCAGAGCTCTACTACAAAATTGTATTGAACCACCTTCTTCTGCTAGGAGGACTGCTATCCAACCAGTGAACTCACAACTACTCCAAGCTGTACATGACCTGTTTACCTGTTGTTATCTATTGGCATGTAACATCTACCTCGAAACTCAGCAGCTTAAGCAACAATGTATGATTACTAGATCTTACATGTAGCCAACTCCATTGCACATAGCAAATATGATCTTAATGCTTTCATTCACCTTTAGAGACCGATTCACTCACCTTTATATTTCTTAGAATCAACTGCTAGGAAGAGATGTAGAACCAAGCAACTTTTGTATTATTTGTTAAATAATGTAGAGCTCACAATTTCAAAATATATTCAATTCTCTTTATGATAATATGTATTAAACAGATATTTATGTGCCAAGAACTTTCTATGTTTTAAACATATTATTTCATCAATTCTCATAGTGAAGGAGAGGCATAATTGGGAGTAGACCTAATTATTCCCATTTTAAAGATGAGGAAGCTTGTTGAGGTTAGTAACTGATTCTAAGACCACAAATGTACTAAGTAGTTAAGGCAAGGAAAGTTGGTACCCAATTGTGAAGACAGAAAGTTGACTGGTACTATCTCCCCAGTTCTGACAGTCTAGAATTCCAAATTATTATCACTGCTTCTTTTGCCTCTTCTGTGGTTGGGAAGGCAGGAAGTGAGGAGGTAGAATTTTCCTTAATTGCAGAAGGAGCACGGAAGGGATTAAGCATGGAGCTTAAAATACATGGCTGTCTACTAAGTTGTCAAAGTAAATTGTGTCCCCAGAGACATTTAAAAGCAATTTGATCACACATTTGCACATGGCTGCAGTGGGAGAAGCTGGTGGCTGGTCTACAAAAGTGGATTTTAATGGAGTTTTATGAGCAATATTTTTGAAATGTTTTGCATAAGAAATTACTTTGTAAATATCCTTGCTTCATTTTAGTTAATCCTGGCCATCTGGAACCTCACTCATCATTTGAACATTTCATTTAACTACTTTGTAAAAGTTTTCTAGTTAAGGAAGAATGGGAAATAGCCAATGGAAGACTGGAGAACGTTGCTGATTCATGTGTTCCTGAGATGAGATAATCACTTTACCTATTGAACACTGTCCATCTAGCATATGAATCAACAGCCTCTTCTCTTGACTTTGTTTTAATTCAGCTTTTTTAGAAGTATGCAACAATGTTGATTATTATGGACATTTTTCAGCTTAAAATCTTTTGCTAATTCCTCCTAGCCTAATATTCCAAACCTCTAAGTCAATGGTTCTCAAAGCATGGTCTCCAATCCACTGGCAACAGCATTACCTGGAAGCATATCAGATATGCAGATTATTGGGCGCCACTCCAGACCTACCAGCAATCTGTGTTTCAACAAGTCTTCTAAGTGATTCAGATGGATGCTATGATTTGAGAACCACTGCTCTGAGATGTGCTCCAGTCAGCCTTTTTAGGCTTATTTTTGTCTACTTCCCTGTGAACAACCTACAATTCCATTAACTTTACTCTTATTTTTATAGTGATATATGGATATAGGAATATACATTTATGGGTATGTATTTCATATAAATATGATTTCTCTCTTCAGGCCTTGGCCATGCTGTCTACAGCACCTAGATTATACTTTCTCCTCCACCATCCTGAGCCAGTCTCTAACATTTGACTTAAAAACCACTATTGAAGAAAACCTCTCCCCATCCCTCACTAGGTATGCCTGTTCACATCTCCAAAACTTGATGACATATTTTAATGGAATTTATTGTACTTAGTAGTGATTGAGAGTTTATTATTTTTTAAAAATCCAGTTTGTCAGTATCCACAATATATCTGGCATTGTATATATATCCACAATATATTCTGCATGTACACAATGCAGAACAAGGCAAACATTGCTACCCTCATGGAACTTATACATCAGTTGGGGGACACTTTTACTTTTTCCTACCTCCTGTCCTAGATCATTTTCTCTTTGAGGGGCACAGGTGTCCTATGCTTCTGGGTATCTCCTAGGCTATATTAAGTTATGGTGAGCAGAGTGGAAGGCAATGCAGTGGTTTTTGGTCTGTAAACAATGCACTAGAACACAGTGATGTCCTTGTGGCACCCCACTCTTAAGAGATAATGACACATGAAAGCACATATAGAGGACAAAGAGCCCCTGCTACTGGTGAAAAGTCCCTCATCTAAACCAGGGGTCCTCAATCTTGGCACTACTGACATTATATACCAGTATTGTTACTGGGGGCTGCTCTATGCACTGTAGGATGTTGAGCAGCATTCCTGACTTCTACCCACTGGATGACAGTAGCAACTACTTCCCAATTGTAACAACAACAACAAAGTCTCTAGACATTGTTAAATGTCCCGTGGTGAGCAAATTCACCCCCAGTTGAGAGCAATAGGAAATTTTTTATCTGCAGAAAATAAGACTTCAGAGAAATGTAAAAGCTCTCTTCAGATGTCTCTAGAACCACTATGCAGAAAAAGAATTAGATAGAAATTTAATTTAAGCAGAGGAAAAAACTGGAGGTTATCAAAAACTGATTTTTAGAGAAAACTTTCTTAATTTTAGGATGCCCTTAAGTTTGGAATGTACTACAGTAGGACAGGGTGAATTCCAAGTCCCTAGCAAAATTAAGCATGTTTGGATACACACTTCATTTTGGAGGGAATGTATTAGTCCATTTCACACTGTGATAAAGAGATACCCACAATTGGGCAATTTGCAAAAGAAAGAGGTTCAATGGACTCACAATTGCATGTGACTGGGGAGGTCTCAGAATCATGGCAGGTTAAAGGAACATCTCATATGGTGGCAGACAAGAGAAGAGAGCTTGCACAGGGAAACTCCCCTTTTTAAAACCATCAGACCTTGTGAGACCCACTCACCATCTTGAGAACAGCTTGGGGAACACCTGCCCCCATGATTCAACCACCTTCTACTTGGTCATTCCCACAATACATGGGAATTGTGGGAGCCACAGTACAAGATCTGTTTTGGGTGGGGACACAGCCAAACCATATCCTTCCACCCCTGGCTCCTCCCAGATCTCATGTCCTCACATTTTAAAACCAATACTGCCTTCCCAACAGTCCCTAAAAGTCTTAACTCATTTCAGCATTAACTCAAAAGTTCACAGCCCAATGTCTCATCTGAGACAAGGCAAGTCCCTTCTGCCTATGAGCCTATAAAATCAAAAGCAATTCAATTACTTCCTAGATATCATGAGGGTACAGACATTGGATAAATACAACCATTCCAAATGGGATAAATTGACCAAAACAAAGGGGCTACAGGCTCCATGCAAGTCTCAAATCCAGCAGGGCAGCAAAATCTTAAAGCTACAAAATGATTTCTTTTGAATCCATGTCTCACATCCAGGTCATGCTGATGCAAGAGATAGGTTCCCATGGTCTTCAGCAGCTCTGTGGCTGCCCCTGTGGCTTTTCAAGGTACAGACTCTCTCCCATCTGCTTTCACAGGCTAGCATTGAGTGTCTGTCACTTTTCCAGGTGCATGGTGCAAGCTGTCAGTGGATCTACAATTCTGGGGTCTGGGGATGGTGGCCCTCTTTTCACAGCTCTACTAGGCAGTGCCCCAGTAGGGACTTTGTGTAAGGGCTCCAACACCACTTTTCCCATCTGCATTACTCTAGCAGAGGTTCTCCATGAGGGCCCCACCTTCGCAGCAAACTTCTTCCTGGGCATCCAGGCATTTCAATACATCCTCTGTAACCTAGGCAGAGGTTCTCAAACCTTAATTCTTGACTTCTGTCCATTTGCAGGCTCAACACCACATGGAAGCTTCTAAGGCTTGGGCTTGCACCCTGTGAAATCATGGCCCAAGCTCCATGTTGGCCCCTTTTAGCCATGCCTGGAGTGGCTGAGACACAGGGTACCAAGTCCCTAGGCTGCATACAGCACAGGGACCCTGGGCCCAGCTCATGAAATCATTTTTTTTGCTTAGGCCTCTGGGTCTGTGATAGGAGGAGCTGCTGTGAAGACCTCTAACATGGGCTGGAGACATTTTTCCCATTGTCTTGGGGATTAACATTCAGCTTCTTGTTACTTATGCAAATTTCTGCAGTCATCTTGAATTTCTCCTCAGAAAATGGGATTTTTTTTCTATTGCATTGTCAGGCTGCAAATTTTCCAAACTTTTATGCTCTGCTTTCCTTATAAAATTAAATGCCTTTAACAGCACTAAAGTCACATCTTGAATGCTTTGCTGCTTAGAAATTTCTTTCACCAGATAACCTAAATCATCTCTCTCAAGTTCAAAGTTCCACAGATCTCTAGGGCAGGGGCAAAATGCCACCAGTCTCTTTGCTAAATCATAACGAGTCAGCTTTGCTTCAGTTCCCAACAAATTTCTAATCTCTGAGACCACCTCAGCCTGGATTTTATTGTCCATATCATTAGTAGCATTTCAGTCAAAGCCATTTAACAAGTCTCAAGCAAGTTCCAAACTTTCCCACATCTTCCTGTTTTCTTCTGAGCCCTCCAAACTCTTCCAACCTCTGCCTGTTACCCAGTTCCAAAGTCACTTCTATATGTTTGGGGGTATCTTTTCAGCAGAACCCCACTCCTAGTATTAATTTTCTGCATTAGTTCATTTTCACACTGCTGATAAAGACATACCCTAGGCTGGGCAATTTACAAAAAAAGGAGATTCAATAGGCTCACAGTTCTATGTGGCTGGGGTAGCCACACAATCATGGTGAAAGGTGAAAGCCATTTCTCACAGCAGCAGGCAAGAGAAGAGAGATTGTGCAGGGAGACTCTCCTTTATAAAACCATTAGATCCTGTGAGACCCAGTCAGCATCATGAGAACAACACAGGAAAAAAAAACACCCCCATGATTCAACCACTTCCCACCAGGTTCCTCCCACAACATATGGGAATTGTGGGAGCCACAATCCAAGATGAGATTTGCGTGGAGACACAGCCAAACCATATCAGGGGACTTGGGGATTTCATGATTCTCAGCATCCTTCAAGTTCTGAGATTCAGTATTTGTATGTTTTGATTGTTTCCAAAGTGGCTTTTCAATGAGAGAGGCAGCTGAGTGAAGTAGTAAGAGGTTTATGTCCTGGCTCTTGAGTCAGGCTGCCTGGGCTAGATGCCAGGTCAGTCTTTACCACCTGCGAGACTGAGGAAATTTCCAACACTCCTGTGCTTCCCTTTCCTCATCTGTGAAATGGATACATTTATTGTTCCTGTCTCAAAAGTATTAGGTTGGTGCAAATTAATGGCAAAATCCATGATACTTTTGCACCAACCTAATAGTTATGAGGATTAAATGAGATCAAATGGGCAGAGTCCTTGGTAAGTAAATAAGTAGTACCTATTATTATAAAATCAGCCAGTGCATTTTGCTTTACCTCCCTCCAAAAAACTTGCAAATTTAATTAGCTAATTCTGTCTAGTGGTGGTGTATGTGTGTTGCAGGAGCAGTTCATGATAGGTCTGTTTTCTTTTTGTTATTAGCAGGGCATTACAATCCAAATATAGGAACTGAAAATCAACCACATATATAAAAGTCAAGTTATCAGATTTCTGTCTAGTTTTATCTACAGACGAATATTAAAATTTTAAGGAAGCACCGTTAGTTAACACTAGAACTCAATTTTTATTAATCACTTTATTCAGTGATGTTTATTTTCACCTACCTAATTTAGATTCTTGAGTCCAGCCTTCAGAGGATGTTTACTTTTTTAGATTTTTTGCTTGAAAGAAAAGATCAGAAAGACGTTGGAAGGATATGAGGTGACTTATTCAGGTCTGCTTTTGCAAGGGTGCCAGGCCTTGGTATGAATCTTGAGCACATAAACTTAAGTAGATGCTGGAGTTTGAGCTCCAGATAAGAACCTTATATTCTATACTCAATGTCACTTACAAATCAAATCATGTTTACCGTAAGACAGAGGACAAGATTGAAGAAGATGTAGAGGACAAAATGCAAATAAAACATACACCTAGACATAATTCAATATTTTTGTTATTCATATTCTTACCTATCACTAACAATTTATCTAATCTAATTTAAATTGAAGTAAAATAAAATCCGTTTTCCCCCTTTACTTATTGATAATTTAAAAAATAGATAAAGGATTTTTTCTAAGCTTGCCTAACCACCCCAGATCCTGCAATAGCAACTTTCTACATCTGTGTTTGGGTGTGTTTTGATGTATTCTACCTTAGCCCCCTACAGGATGGGCTCGCTGTTCAAGCGCTTTATTTCTGGCATGTGCTTTCCAGGAAACTGACTGTATATGTAAAATGCGTAGGGGGGCCGGGTGTGGTGGCTCATGCCTATAATCACAGCGCTTTGAGAGGCTGAGGCTAGTGGATCACTTAAGGCCAAGAGTTTGAGACCAGCCTAGCCAACATAGTGAAACCCCGTTCCTACTAAAAATACAAAAATTATCTAGGTGTAGTGATGCATTCCTGTAGTCTCAGCTACTTAAAAGCTGAGGCAGGAGAATCAATTGAGCCTGGGAGGCGGAGGTTGCAGTAAGCTAAGATTACACAAGCACTACAGCCTGGGTGACAGCAAGATTCTGTTTCAAAAAAAAAAAGTGTGAGAGACTGGTAAAATGTGTACTACATTCATAGTATCCTCTTTTAAGTTGCATTTTAAAAGGAAACTGGTTGCCACTATTTAATTTTGTGTAGCAGCAGCTCCTGGAAATCTAGGGTAAAGCAAATTAAAGCATAGAACATTTGGACAGCAGAATGTGGGGCAGTATTGTTCATGATATGTTCATTATGTCAAGGGAAACTGGCAATATTCTGGGCCATGCTAGACTTAGAAATAAAGGCTTTCATAAAAATGTTATGAGCACCAATATAACCACACATTCTAAAGCCCTTTTTTGTAAATTCTTTTATTTTCCTAACATAACCCTCTAAACATCCACATCCATTTATGGAAATCAAAGAATCTTCTCAGGTAAGACATCCTGCTTTCTCAAATGTACTTTTTATCTTACAAGATATTATTTATCTATTTAAAAATTTTTAAATTTTATGGGTACATAATAGTTGTACATACTTATGGGGTACATGTGTTATTTTGATATGAGCATACAATGTGTAGTGATCAAATCAGGGTAGTTGGGATATCCATCACCTCAAACATTTATCATTTCTTTGTGTCAGGAACATTCCAAATCTACTCCTCTAGCTATTCTGAAAGATACGATAAATTATTGTTAATTATAGTCACCCTGTTGTGCTGCACAAACACCTTATTTCCACTATTTAATTGTATTTTTGTATGCATTTGCTGACCCCTCTTCATATCCCCCCTACATACTACCCTTCCCAGCCTGTGGTAACCATCATTCGATGTTTTACCTCAATGAGATAAATTTTCTTAGCATCGTCACATGAGTGAGAACATGCAGTATTTATCCTTCTGTGCCTGGGTTATTCACTTAACATAATGTCCTCCAGTTCCATCCATGCTACTGCAAAGGATAGGATTTTATTTTTTATGGCAGAATAATATCCCATTGTGTATATATACCACATTTTCTATATTTATTTATCCACTGATAGATTCTTAGGTTGGTTCCTACCTTGGTTGTAGTGAATAGTGCCCTGAAGGATACTTAATTTGGCCTTGTCTTTTGGAACTTTTGGATTTTTGTAACATTGGAGATCCAACCAAAATTTCTGAAATCTGCTCTTTATTTGGCAACATCTCAGCACCTGGTTATGAACCTTGACAATTATATTGATTACACAACAAAGATAGGGCAGAATTCATTCTTCATTTATCCCTCTATTGCCTTTTTGGGATAATAGAAGAAAGGATGTCACAACTTGAGCTATGATCTGAAAGTATATTGAATAAAACAAAAAGATTTTTACTTAGAAAAAAACTATACTATGAAAGATACATCTGGCATTCAAGCCAGTTTTACTGTTCTGTGTGAGGCAGGATACTTTGCTTGCAAGCAACAGAGATTGCCTTTAACCAACTGTATTGGTTTGCTAAAGCTGCCCTAACAGATACCACAAACTGGATGACTTAGAAAAATACAAACTTATTGCCTCACAGTTCTAAAGACTGAAAGTTTGAAACAAAGGTGTCAATAGGGCCATGATCCATCCGGAACCTGTAGGGAAAGGACTATTTCTTGCCTCTTCCTGACCTTTGGTGGTTGCTGGTAACTTTAAGTGTTCCTTGGCTTATGGACGCATCACTCCAATATTCCATCTTCTCATGGCCACCTTTCCACTGTGCATATCAGTTTCTGTGTCAAAAGTTTCCTTTTCATAAGGACATCAGTCACATTGGATTCAGGATCACCCTGAAGACCTTATTTTACTTTGATGCCTCTTTTACAACCCTATTTCTAAATAAGATCACATTCCAAGGTTACTGGGAGTTGGGACTTCAATGTATCTTTTGGAAGAGGGAGGACACAGTTCAACCGATGACATCAGCTTAAGCAAAAAGATAATTTATTGGAAAGATATGAAGTGGTTTATTTAGAGAGAGAGCTAAGGAGTGAGGACTTGATGGGTAAGAGCATGCTGCAGAAGATCCAGGGAGCAGGAATGAATCCCCAGCCCTGCCATGGGGCCGCTGCTGGGATAAAGTGCTCTCTGTCGACTTGCCAATTCTGCATCCTTCTGCAGGGCATTGAGTCCCAGGAGAAAGTCTGATCAGGTCACTCCTTGGCTAGAAAAGTCAGAATCCCATCATTTGTTTTCCCAATAACACCATAGCAACAACAAAGAGATAACTCTTGAAGGATTTGGAGTGCTATTAACAAGAGAAAGGAGGAAGGATGTTAAATGGAAAGAGACTTGCCCCGCAACAGGAAATCAAGAAGGAAACAAAATTTGAAAAAAAAAAAATAGTATATTTCATCCACTTCAAATTCATCATTAATTCTATGTTAATAATAAACCTTTGATAATTAAGAATATCACCATTCAGAAAAATTTGCCACTCATATAATTTGCCTTCCTTGTAAACCAACAGTATGGAGGGAATCCAGCTAATCATGATTCTTTCAATAACTGAGTTATCTTTAGTTTGACTTTGCAGCCATGTCAGAATTACAATAGAGACAATGGTTTTTCTGAGCAAGTCCCTCTCCCATTCTTTGATCTGATGTTTCTTGCACTCTGGCCCAGATCAGGATGCCCCATCAAGCTTCCAGCTACAAGTAGCTCTTGGAACAATGTGCTTAGCTGCTTCTCAATGCCTTGTAGGAGAGAGGGTATTTCTCCTCTCCCTGCTTTTGAGGCACCTGTTCCTCATGCTCCAACACTGGGCCCTCCTCATTCCACCCTCTCTCTCAACCCATCCTACTACCACCTCTTCAAAGAATGTAGCCATTGTTATGTTAGTTATGCTTTGAATTAAGAAAAGAAAAGAAGAGGTGGGAAAAATTAACAAAGTGAACTGCATAAAATGAGGGGTGTATGGGGGTGGTTCATCATTAAATGATATAAAACCTTAGAGAATAGACTTAGTCTCCAGGCTCTTTTGCATTTATATTTTTTACTCTCCCAAAGAGAAATAGATGATAGATCTACTGTAGCATTCTGCCTCTTGCAAAATTCCATGCCATGCCTGGGCATGGAAGAGGTGATTTCCAAGGCCATAATAATATGCAGGAACGGTCTAGGAGTCACAGGCCAGACTGTTAAATGGGCAGGTTGTACCTCTTTCTGGAGGCAGGAAGAAAAAAGGAAGAACATAGGCAGAACATGGAATCAAAAAAGTGTGAGCACTGAGTCCCACGAGAGAGGTCAGACTCTAATAAATGGAATTGAGGTGTCTCATCCAGTAGACAGGAAATGATGGAGCAGAAAATATTCAAAACTTTACATTCTTAATATCCCAGAAACAGTTAAATGGTTTGTCCCAGGAGCGGTGCATGTTAATTCTGTTCATCATTCATTGGTCAGGACCAGTCGTTTGGTCCTACCCAACCATAAGGAGGCCAGGAGGTATACGTGTTTGGAAGGTGGAAATTGGGTATCCTTAGCACACAGCAGTAATGACTCACACTTGTCAAAATGCAAGCTCCAGGTTGTTCACCAACAGGCTCTGATTCCGGAGATCCTTGGGATCTGCATTTTAAAAAGGCTTCCTCAGGTGAGTTTGATACAGCATGGCAGGGATGGGGGAATGGAGGGGAATACGTGAACTACAATTTAAAAAAATAAAACACTGACTTAGAGCTCCACTTCCATGTAGGCAGGTGATCAAGGGGAAAAGGATAAATCTGAGATACAGTGGTTAGAGCTCAGATGTAGGGCTATGCCTGGGTCACCTGGTCACCTCAAGTGGTAAACAGATAGGCTACAGGTGCCTGGACACTGAGGCCCAGAGGGCTGAACAGAAGCTCCTCAACACACAGGCATCAGGATAGTGTTGAAACAGTGCCTGAGATAGGAAAGAAATTCTGGTGTGTGTGGAGCTCCTCCAGATATTGGGAGATGGAGAGGACTGTGGGGTTAACTGCAGGCAATGATTCTCAGATGTGATCCAAAGTATATATTAATATTTATATTAACAGAAACTCACAGGCCAGTATATTATATTGTATTATATAATCATTTTTTCCTCTGTTCTTTTCTCCCTTCTCCCTTCCTCCTTTTCCCCTTCCTCTACCACTTGCTCTCCTCTTTCACCATTTATTATTTCTTTTCTTCTTTTCTTATTTTTATTCGGTTTCTCCTCCAACTCTTCTCAATGTTTGTTCCTCTCTATCCCTTGCTCCATCCTCTCTTCCTCCCCTCTTCTCTCTCATACATTCTTCTTTCTCTCCCTCCCATTCCTCCTTGTCCATGCCTATGCTCTGCCCTCTATTCTCTCTCCAGGTATTACGCCATCTGCTGCCAGCCTTTGGTCTATAGGAACAAGATGACCCCTCTGCGCATCGCACTAATGCTGGGAGGCTGCTGGGTCATCCCAACGTTTATTTCTTTTCTCCCTATAATGCAAGGCTGGAATAACATTGGCATAATTGATTTGGTGAGTATACACACAGACCCCACTGGCTTACTGTCTGATCACCTTTACTTGGGATTCCTAAATGAATAAATAATATTAGATTGGGTATTCTAAGAATCTGATAGTGGTCTGAGTGATAGCTTTTTAAAAAAAAAAAAAAAAAAAAAAGCTAACACTTTTGAATGTTTATTGACAAAGATCCTCTCCTTAACCCAACTATAGTCAGACTTTTCTGAATCCTTATCCCAACTAGGTCTTGACTTTTGGACTTCTATGTCTGTTTTTGCATCACCCAATTTTAGCAAAATTCTTGCTAACTTGGCTTAGCCAGAATCCCCTACCCTTGATATTTGATCGGGTTCTTCATCCTCCACCATCTCCCAGCTGATGTCTGATCACCTTGTCCTGTCTTCAGCAAGAGCCCTGCTAGGTTTGTTTAGTCATAATCCTCTCTTACTCCTGATATTTCCTATTGGTAATTTTCCATTCACTGACCCCCGCTAACCATGCTGTTGGGCTATAAATTTCCACTTTTCCTTGTTGTGTTTCAATTCTCTCTTCTACTGCAAAACCCCATCACAGTAGTCCCTCTAACCTATCTTGATGGTCTTGAATAAAGTCTGCTTTACTGTTTTAACAAATGTTATGAATAATTTTTTCTTTAACATAGTTGTATACCAGAGAGTATGCTAAATACTTTATATATACTCTTGAAAATCTCCCTGTGGGGAAAGTATAGTTCTTCCCCCATTTCTCAGATGAGAAAACTCAGGCTCACAAGTTTATGTAGGTTAAGGTTGAGTAACATGCCCAATGTCACACAGCTTGTAGAAAACTGAACATGTATGCAAAACTTAGACTCCAGAGCCTGCGGCATGTCATTTGCCCCAAAAGGTCTTTATTCCATTTTATGTTGAGAGTCTATAAGGCTGACGTATTAGTTCATTTTCACACTGCTGATAAAGACATACCCCAGATTGGGTAGTTCATAAAGAAAAAGAGGCTTAATGGACTCACAGTTCCACATGGCTGGGGAGGCTTCACAATTATGGTGGAAGGTGAAAGGCATGTCCTACATGGCAGTAGACAAGAGAGAATTAGAGCCAAGGAAAGGGGTTTCCCGTAAAACCATCAGATCTCGTGACATGTATTCACTACCATGAGAACAGTATGGGGGAAACTACCCCCATAATTCAATTATCTCCCACCAGGTCCTTCCCACAACACATGAGAATTATGGGAGCTGCAATTCAAGATGAGATTTGGATGGGGGCACAGCCAAACCATGTCAGCAGACATGGACCTGAAGAAAATATGTCATGTGCGTAGAGGCTGCCAAGGAATGAAGAGAGCCCCAGGCTAGATGTTCAGAGAACTAAGCCCTGAGCCCAGCTCTGAACTGTCTCACTTACTGAAGGGCTGTGATCAGAGGATCTATTGGTCCTCAGTGGAGAAAAATGTCTACCAGGGATCTAGGAGGGCATGCAATAGATGCCAGGCATTATTCCAATCCCTGTGTATTGATTCTCCAGATAAACATAACTAATGAATGTGTGTGTGTGTATGTGTGTGTGTGTGTGTGTGTGTAGAGAGAGGAAAAAAACATATTGTTAAAGTAATTGGCTCATGTGGTTATGGAGGTTTACCAATATCAAGAACTACATTCAGCAAGCTAGAGCCCCAGAAAAGCCAAGAGTGTAGTTCCTGTCCAAATGCAGGCACACTAGAGCCCCAGGAAAGCCAATGTTTTAGTTTGAGTCCAAAGGCAGGAAAAAACTGACAGCACAGCTCGAAGGCAGTAAGGCAGCAAGAGTTCCCTGCTATTCAAGCCTTCAATGGATTGCATAGGTTCACCTGCATTGAGAAAGGCAGTCTACTGATTCAAATGTTAATTTCACCCAAAAATTTCCTCATAGACACACCCAGAATAATGCTTGACTAAATGTGTAGGTACTCCATGGCCTGGTCAAGTTAACACATAAAATTAACTGTCTCACTCTGTCTAGATACAAACTTTTAAGAGTCCTTCAGCTTTGACATACTAAACTTATAATGAAAATCAAAATCTATGGTCTGGATTCATTAGCAGGAATTTATATTCCATAAGGAAGTTGTCAGGCATTCACTTTAAAATTGGTCCCAGGATACACGGAGATGTGGGAAGGGGAGTGAAGAGGAGAGACTGAGAACAACAGAACCCCCAAGAGAAGGAGCTGCCCTTTCCTCTTTCCACCCCATTCTTAGCTCTTAGGCCAGCCTTGTTCCTTTTCAAGGATAAGACTCTAAACCAAGCCCTGAGCCAGTATTTGCATGTGGTATGTCAGAACAAGTATTCCTTGGGATTATGAAAGAAATGCTGGAGGCAAGAGAGTGAAATCGAAGGGTGACTGCATGGATATTTTTTGAATCCTATCCAATTTATTTTAAACTGTCAGTTTTATCATTCTTGGAGGAAATGAAATCCAAATTTTCAATAATTATTATTACTCCTAGAATAATAAAGGCCAGTAAATGTTGAACACTTAGTATGTATGTGTGAAGCCCCCTGTTAATCATTATTCCTGTGAATCTCACTTACGCCTTACAACAATATTATGAAGTAGATCCTATTATAATCCTCATTTTATACATCATCAAACCTTGGATCAGGGAGATTATTCACTAAAGTCACTGGCAGGAAATAGTAGGGACTGTATCTGAGCCCAGACTTTGGATTCCAGAGTCTATGCTCTTAATTTTTATGCTAAACTTATTCCCTAATGGAGAATATCTTTGGAAGCATATGCTTCTGTGCATTGGGAACTTCTAATGAGGGATCAGCACTTTTACCTCCTGGCATAGAACTTCTAAAGGGAATAACCGAGAAAGTTTATATTCATTTAGAGTGAGCCAAAGACATTGCCTGTTTAATTTTAATCATGGTTTATAATGGACCCTAATTCACCTAAATGGGAAATGGAGCATCTGTTTACTATTCACATTCCTAATATTCATATTTGTCCAGTAATTTGCGCACCAAACCTGCCTAGAGAGATACTAGCACAACCCACGTGGTCCCAATATATATATGGCTGATTCTTGTTGTTGGCGGCAATTAAATTTTATAAAGTCACTGCAAACACTGAACTGGCAAATACTGAATCTTTGCTTCCAGGAGAAAATACAGGATTAGATTCCTGTGAGTCTCTAGTCACAACATTTTCATCAGCCAATCAATGTATAACCTTATTTTATGTGTGTTTCTGTTTAAAAACTCCTATTTAATTTATACTGTTGACTCATTAGCATTGCACTCACGGATGGACAAGGCACTATAACTCATGCCTGAATGAAGCTTGTCTAAAACATGTATTTTCTCTGTAAAGCACATCACAGGCTTTTTGTAATTATGAACACAAGATAGCACTACACTTAGGGTCCATTTTAAACCATGAAATCACCATCAAAAAGCACAAAAAGGCAAAATATGTGCCCGCAGATAACAAAAGGGACACCTGTTGAAGTGAAACAAGGTGGTAGAGTATCGCCTTGTTTGACTTCAGCTGGAAACACACCTGTCAGGAAACAAATTTTCCACTGCTTTGTGCACATGCATGTGTACAAATGACCGCAAAGGCACTGTGAAAGCACCTCAAGTATTGATTTAAGGGATTTGGGGGTTACAAATAAATTTTAGTGAGTAGATGAATCCACGGAGATGGAATCCATGCATAATGATGACCAACTGTATACTCACACATATAAACCTGCACATACATGCAAGTACAGATGCCCAAGGCAGGAACCGACTCCAGGGACTTTCTTCCTTTGCTTAATGGAATCAGCTGTGCTTTTAAAGCTAAGCTTGCTAGAAATGTCCTATTCCACCCTTAAATTTTACAAATTGGTAACCACACCAACCCGGTGTAGGGTTGTTAACGTAACAGGAAAGAAACAGCCTAAAAATTCAAAGTGTTCACATAATAATTTTCTCAATTATGTTCCTAAACCTGCTTTTGCTTTCCATCATCACTATTTATTAAATATTTATAGATAATATACTAAATTCTTCACGTTTTAATATCATCTAATCAATACAATATTACTATGTTTAATAGTCATTTTATAAAGAAAATCTTATGACTTCAAAGTCTAAGCTCATAACAGCTGCATTATTTATTCAATTACTCATTCAAGAAATAATTGAGTGCCCACTATGTTCCATAGGTAACTGAGAAATTATTGGTAAAAAAATTTCAGTTCATATGGCATTTAAAATCTAGTGAGGAGAAAGTACAATATATTTCAGGTGTTACATTTTATTTAAAAAAAACACAAAAACAAGCAAAAACTGAGTGATGGGAAGATATTATTTTACATGTAACATTCACTTTCCTTAATAAAATATTCCTGGAGCAGAGTCCTGAAGAAAGAGAGAAAGTAAGGCATGTAAGCATCAAGAAGAAAAATGTTTTGGAACAAAGTTACAAGAATCATAAAGTCCCTTGAGCAGGAGCATGCTTGGGTAGTTCAGGGAATGTCCTAGAAGATTACAGACAGCAGTGAGCAAGGAGGAAACTGGTAAGAAAAATAGAGGTCAGAGAGGTAGCCTGGAGTCAGATTATGGCTACTCAGAGTGATAGAAGAAGCTTTCAAGGGTTTGGATGAGAGGAATGACACTATTTGCCCTATGTTTTAAAAGAATCATTCTGGCTACTCTGTAGAGAATGACTGTGGAATGGCAGAAAATAGTGACAACATTTGGGAAGAAATTACAATTATCATGGCAAGTGATGATGCTAACATGGACCAGGATGATAGCAATTTGAGGTGGTGAGAAATTGTCAGATTTTACATATTCTTTTACTCTATAAGTATTTATTGAGCCCCAACCATATTTGAGTATCTAATTCAGGTGCTTAGGGTACATTATTAAACAGTATAGACAATGACCCACTTCCTTGTAGAGTTTATATTCTAACAAAGAGAGGCAGACAATAAGTGATGAGATGAAAATAAATAGAGGAGATTAAAAATAAGCAGATATCTAGGATGTTAAAAGATGATAAATACTATGAAAAAGCAGATGAATGGGATAGCAGATTGTAATATTAAATAAGGTGTTAGACCAGGCTTTACTGAGAAGGTGATATTTGAGTTAAGCCTTTAAGGAGGTGGGGGAGTTGTACTTGTGGATATCTCGGGGAATATACCAGGCCAGAAAATGGCTAGTGCAAAGGTGCTGTGGCAGAATATTCCTATCATATCAAGGTTAGTGTAGCTGTTGCAGAGTAAATGAAGGAGGGAAATGTAGGAAAGGAAGTAAAAAAAATATATAAGAGAAAGATAGTTTAGGACCTTTCAGGTTATTTTAAGACCATTGACTTTTACTATGAGAAAAATGGGGAGCCATTGCAGAGTATTGAGCAATGCTCTGACATGACCTGAATTATATTGTTAAAGATTCTTTCTGGTTTTTTTTTTTTTCTGTTAAAAAAAGCAGTCAGTAAGGGAGTCTGTTGAAATAATCTGACAGGTGAGTCACAGTCATGCTCCAACCTCCGTGATAACAATCGAGACTGTGATTTAGAATCTGGATATATTTTGAAGATTTAACCAACAGGATTTTTAAAAAATTAGAAGAATGTGAAAGAAAAACCTAAGTCAAACATCACCCAAGATTTTAGTCAAAAAAAACCTAGAAAATTAGAGTGAGTGACCATCAATCCAGGTGGGAATACTGTGTGTAAATTAGGGTTTATGGGGTGGGGAGAGTTAAATGCTTGGCTTCCACAACATACACTTGAGATATCTATTAGATATGCAAGTGGAGATGTTAAGTAAGCAGCTTGATATCAAATTCTGCAGTTCATAGGAGGTCCTGACAAGAAAGAGAAAAAAGTGGAGCATTCTTAAAGATTAAATACCATCTAAATCCATATGACTAGATGCGATCACCTGAGGAATGCATGTAGATAGAGAATAGAAGTGGTCTAAGGAATGCAGAGCAGTAAAGGACAGTTGGAAGGAACAGCCAGTGAGAAAGAAAACAAAGAAAGAGAAAATTGTCTTGGAAGCAAATATACCTTAAAACATATTGTAAGGAAGGACAGAGAATTTTGTTTCTATATAAGGTGGGAACTGTCATAAGCATGACTATCAAAGCTAAATAAAACACATTGAATTAAATAGAAAATATGAAGATTAAATAAAATACTGTTTGAAAGATTGGAAAGTAACTGAGGCAAATAAGACTTGAGTAGCCATACTCTCCAAGAGAAAAAGGAGACCTCTACTATTTCCATAGGGGCATTTACTAAGTCATATAAGGCCTGTGCAAAAGTAATTGTGGTTTTAGCTATTGAAAGCAATGCATTAAACACAACCTCAACATGATTGAGGTGTGCTTTTTATATTCTATCTGCTTACCAGAAGAAAACCAAATTCTTCCTGGAATAGGCTACCACCATCTAGAGTTTAGTGTTAACATGCCTAATGTTAACTATACTTTTTAATACATAATGTCTGTCCTTTAATTAAGTCACCAGGCCTTGTAAGAAGCAAGACTAAATGACCAAAAACTAAGAACATAGACAGACAACAGAAACAGTCTCATAGGCAATCTGGAAAATGGAGTCATTAGATAAGGAGCATCTACAAAGAAAAAAAAAAAGGAACTGAATGGAAATATTACAACTGATAAATTCAATAAATTAAATAAGTATAATGATAAATTTAATAGTAGATTTGACATATCTGAGAATACCTGTAGTAAACTGGAATTTAAGTGCTATCATTTTTTCATAATGATAAAAATATCAGTTCAAGATGATATTATACTATAACCTTGTAAAAAAAATCCAGATTGAAGCACATAGAAATAAATGGGTAAGATTTTATTACAGATCATTCTGGTATATATGCATCATATCAGAATATATATAGTGTGTGTGTGTCTATATATACACTTTTATGTATAGTGTGTGTATATATATATGTGAGTTTTATATATACATATATAAAATACAGAAAAGTTCTGACATTCATATAATCAGTATTCTATTTGAAGAGAGAGAATGGGGCAAATGCAATATTTGTAGAAATAGTGCCTAAGAATTTTCCAAAACAGATAAAAGCCATTAGTCACAGATTCAAGAAACTCTCTCTACAAAGCCCCAGCAGGTTAAACAAAGAAGAAAACTATATCTAGACAATTCATTTTTAAAATCTGCTGAAAATAAAAGTTGATAAATCTCAAAAATAATTAGAGAAAAATGATAAATTTTATTTAACTGGAAAAATAAAACTTACAGCTGACCATGCAATAAAATGAAAGAAGTGAGAAGACAATGGAATGACATGGTAAAAATCTACAACTTAGAATTTTATACCCAATGAAAATATGCTTTAAAAATTAAGATGATATTAAGACATTTTTAGGCAAACAAAAATGGAGGGAATTTTTCCACTTGGGTTTTATATGACTTTTATAGGAAATTTTCAGTCAAAAAGAAAATAATTCCAGATAGAAGCACCATAATTCAGGACAGAGTACAGAGCACTCAAAATGATGAATATGTGGGTAGTGTAAGAGAACACTGACTATTCAAATAGCAATAATACAAATGTCTTGTGGGTTTTCAAATGTATGTAGAATTAAAATGCATGAAAACAGTAGCATAAAAGGCAGACATAGGGCAGGTAAATGTGACAGACTGTTTGGGGTCTTTGCATTGCCAAGGAAATGGTAAAGGTATGAAATAGACTGTAATTAGTTTTTGCCCCTAAAATAAAGATAATAAAAGAATGCATATCCAATAAGCTAATAGAGAGAGACAATGTGTTAATATAAAAAAGTATTATTCCAAAATAAGCAATAAAGATGGAAACAAGGGACCAAGAAACAGAAGAGATTAATATATATCAGTAAGATCATAGACAAATCTAAATCAATCTGTAATTTTAGTAAATACTAAATTATTAAAAGAATAGCTGCTAAAAGACAAAGTTGTCAGACTGTATCAAAACAAACTACAAATATATGCTGCTTGTAAGAGAAGCATATATTCTGTCACTAAATATAAAGTGACAGAAAAATTGAAAATGAAGTAACAAAAATACATACACTATGCAAGTGATAATTCAAAGAAAGCTGGTATTACTCTACTATTGTAAGTGATAAAATAAATTTAAGGCAAGCAATATTACTAGAGGTAGAAATATAGAGATATTTCTTGAACTGATAAAAGTATCAAATAAAGAGGATGATACATGATAGCCTTATAATCTATAAGGCTATAAAACAAGATACTGATAGTCTATAAAACAAGATACTGAATGTGTAGATGAATAAAATAGTGTGTTTGCTGGTATATCATATAGGTGTATATTCTTCATAGCTTATGCATGCATATAGTCACACTGGGTGCAGATTGATCCCAAGAAGAGTAAGTGACATTGTGTTAAGCAGTTCTCTTCAATCAAGAGCTATTTCTAGAGAAGGTTGATGACTAAGACCTGTCAGCAGGCAGTGTTCATAGTTGGTAGAAAAGTCCTTCAATCATTAAAAAAATATTAGTGTGTCACAGGGTCCAGTACAAATAAGACTTATTCCAGGAATTTTAATGCAGTCATTGTAATTCATTGCATTGATAAAAGAAAGGAGAGAAAACTCACATGTTTATCTCATTACTGCCAAAAATGTTTTGACAAAATTCAATACCCATACATGATTTTTTAAAAATCTCATCAAACCAGGAATAGAAGGTAATTTCCTTAATCAAGTAGAGCTCGTTGACATACAATTTGTAGCAAATATCATACTTAGTAAATTATTGAAGGCTTGCTCCCTAAAACTGGGAGTGAAGCAATGTGTCAACTACTCTCCCTTCTATTCAAAATTTGACAGGAGGTCCTATCAAATTCAGTAAAGCAAGAGAAAGTGGTATTAAGATTGAAAAGAGAAAAAAACGTAACTGCCTTTATTTGCAGATCATTTGAGTATTTCCTGGAGAAAATTCAAAAGAATGTAAAGATGAAATATGAGTTGATATCTAACTTAGCAAAGTTGCTGAATACATAGCCAACTTATAATAAAAATCCTCACCAAGTTCTACATATCAGCGACAATTAGCAATAGGAATTTTAACATGGTACCATTTACAATAGAACAAAGACATAAAATACTTAGAAATAAATCTAACAAAAGATGTGCAAGACACAAAGAAAATTATAAAATAAAGTATTACTGAAATAAACTTAAAAAGACAAAGGGAAGGAATTACCATGTTAGTTAATTCAAAGGCTTAACATTGTAAAGATGTCAGTTTCCTTAATCCTTTTCCTCTCATTCCAATCAGAATTCTAGGGGATTTTTATAGACACTGAGACATTATTTTAAATTTTATATGGAAATATTGAGATATAAGATTATCCAAGAGTCTTCAAGAAGAGAAACCACAGTTCAAAGACTTTTATAACCAGATATGTAAGATGTATGAAGTTTTAAAAGTTAAAACAGTATATGCAGCGAGAGACAACTCAAGAGAACCAACAGGAAATCCAAACACGGAGCCATGCATATGCAGTCCCCTGATTTATGACCAGGTTTACACTGCAATGAAACTAGGAAAAGATAGTCGTTTCAATACATGTTGTAGGGTTAATTGAATATCCATGTCTTATGCATAATACCATACAGAAAAACTAATTTCAGGTGGGTGCAAGAGTTAAACATAAAACCTGGCCAGGCACAGTGGCTCGTGCCTATAATCCCAGCACTTTGGGAGGCTGAGATGGGCTGATTGCTTGAGCCCAGAGTTTGAGACCAGCCTGAGCGACACAATGAAACCCTCTCTCTGCAAAAAATATAAAAAATTAGCTGGGCGTGGTGGCCCATGCCTGTAGTCCCAGCTACTAGGTAGGCTGAGGTGAGATAATTGCTTGAGCCTAAGAGTCAGAGGTTGCAGTGAGCACAAGTGCACTCCAGCCTGGGCAACCCTGTCAAAAAAAAAAAAAAAAAAAAGGAGAAGAAAAGAAAAAACAAAACCAAAAAGCCATAAAACCTAGCACAATAAAGACATGCTAAGTGATCATTTAGGAGAATATCTTTAAATCTTTTGACAATATTTTGTTTTTCTTCCAAGTCTCACTCTGTCACCCAGGCTGGAGTGCAGTTGTGCTCACTACAGCCTCTGACTCCCACGCTCAAGCAATTCTTCCACCTCAGCCTCCCTAGTAGCTGGAATTACAGGTGCCTGCCACCACACCTGGCTAATTTTTTATTTTTAGTAGAGACAGGGTTTTGCCATGTTGGCCAAGCTGGTCTTAAACTCCTGGCCTCAAGTGATTTGCCTACCTTAGCCTCACAAGGTGCTAGGATTACAGGTGTAAGACACCGCACCTGGCCAGTATCTTTATACTTAAAGGTAAACAAAGATTTCATAAACAAGATACAAAAGGTATTAACCAAAAGTATGAGTTCTTTCAGAACTTTTTTCTATCACAAGATAGCAAAGTGAAAAGCCATGCTACAGAGTGATACATTTACAACACATAAATCTGACAAAAGACATCTAGAATATAAAAGAACTATTATATTAAAAATCAATAAGAAAGAGAGTCACAACTCAATTTTTAAAATGGGAAAATACCTGAATAATCAATTCACAAGAGAGGATATTGAAAGGGCAAAACAGTGATTAACATGATTAGTTCTCGGGAAATGCACAGTAAAACTGCAATAAGAAACTGAAGGGTTGTAATGAACTTAGATTTGTTTCAAGTTTATTGGATTTAATTCAAAATTACAGTGAAATAGCCATGACATAGTAAACAGGGAACAAAGATGCAGAGAGCAGGGCACACTGAGAGTTTGAGGTGACTTACTTGGATTGAAACTGAAGATACAGCTGCAAGAACTGGGACCGGCAAGATCTAAGCAATATTTCATCATTCTGAAGGCAATGCTCTGGTCCCATTGAAGGAACCAGAGTGCTAATCAGGAAACAGATGCAGAAACTCAGTCTCACATGCTTTCCAAAGGGAGTGATGTCAATGCACTATAATTATGTGGATATGGATGCCTGGGACACTTTTCAGTAACAAAATATAAGACGAATTGTAATCTATACTGGTGGAAACAGTCAAAAACACATGGAACATTTTACTTATGTAATCAAATAAACTTTATGAACATCATCAATAAATCCACAATGAGATACCACTACATACTGACAATAAATTCCAAGTGTGAAAATGTGGAGTAACTGGAACTCTTCTGCTCTCATGGTGGGAATATAAATTGATACAGTCCCTTTGGGAACCATTTGGCTGCATATACCCAAGCTATGGCACAGCAATTTCAGTCCTGGATATATACCTAAGAGAGATGAAAATATATGTACACACACACACACACACACACACACACACAAACTTGTACAAGAATATTCATAACAGTTTTATGCAAAATAGCCCAAACCCAAAAGTGACTCAAATTCTGTCAATATTGGAATATGTAATATCATAGTTTATTCCTATAATGCAATATTATACTACAATGAAAGAGAATAAATTACATGTACATGGAATAATGTGAGTGATAAAATATTAAGTTAAAGAAGATACAGATTGTGTGTGTTTTATTATTATACCGACAATTGGAAAACAAACAAAATTACATTATGATGATAAAGATTAGTGGCTATGTTTGAGCATATTAATGACTAGGAGAAGGCATTTGGGAGGCTGCTGGGTTTTTGATAATATTCTATAGTTTGATTTGAATAATAATTACACAGGCATATTTACTATGTAATATTTATTCATCCATACATACACTTAATATTTATGCACTTTATATGTATTTTGGTTCACTAAAATATTTGAAAAAAAGAAGAATGATGAAGGGTTCGGCTGTGTCAAAGATGTAGATGACTCATTTAAAAGGAGGGATGGCAACATAGAGGTCACTGATAGCCTTGACCAGAGCAGTTTCAATGCAGTGATTAGGATGAACACATAAATAGAATGGGGTCAGGAGAGACTGGGAGGAGAGTAAGTTGAGGCAGTGAGTATTGTCTAGGTTCTAACTCTGGTGGGATCCAAGGTTCCTCATGATCTTGCCCTACCCAATCCATATATTCTTTCCTTCCATTAAAATATCTATGTTTTTTTCCCCAAAGTCCTGAGGTCCCTTTTGGCTATTACTCTATAACATACACTGTTACTCTGTGTTATCTAAATGAGACAAATATTCATCAGGGAACTCAATAAGTAGAGAAATAAGTCTAGAAAAGTGCTCCTTTGGCATCCCCCAAAGAGCTAAATTTAGAATGGTATAGAGCAATGGTTCTCAAATATTAATGAGCTTTAGAATTATTGGAAAAATCTTGCTAAAAATGTGTATATTTGATCTTCATTGCCCAGAGATTTAGAATCAGTAGATCTATCAGCAATGAGAATGGAGGAGTGGCAGTGGGGAGTATGCAGGAATTTGCACCTCTAACATGTACTGCGAGGAACTCTAATGTTACTCATGTACAGACATCCTGTTAAGAGACACTAGTCTGTTATGTGCAAGCAGACAGGAAAGAGAGAATAGAGGCAGAATTTCACTACTGGTAGGATGAACGGAATAAACAATGATTCTGTCTTCATTTTATTTATCTTCTGTCCTGGAGCCTTCAGCTCCTCTTATACAGATAAGTTCTCTGAGCCCTGGGATATGATCATGCTCCTTTTCTGTCATCAAGGTGCTTTGTGTTGTAGGCTTATAAGGAAACCAAAGCTTTGCTGATAAACTTTCTTCTTTCTTTCCTTTCCCCTTTGCTCTTTTATTCTCCCTTTTTTCTTTCCCTGTTCTCTTCCCCTTCCTTTTATCTTCAATCCTCCCTTTTCTTCTTTTTCCCTTTTTCTTTCCTTATACTCTTCCCTATTTTTCCCACTTCTTTTTCACTTTTTCTTTCCATTTTACCTCCCTTCCTCATTTCCTCTCTCCCTCCAACTCTCAGATAGAAAAGAGGAAGTTCAACCAGAACTCTAACTCTACGTACTGTATCTTCATGGTCAACAAGCCCTACGCCATTACCTGCTCTGTGGTGGCGTTCTACATCCCATTGCTTCTCATGGTGCTGGCCTATTACCGCATCTATGTCACAGCTAAGGAGCATGCTCACCAGATCCAGATGTTACAACGGGCAGGAGCCTCCTCCGAGGGCAGGCTTCAGTCGGCAGACCAGCATAGCACTCACCGCATGAGGACAGAGACCAAAGCAGCCAAGACCCTGTGCATCATCATGGGTTGCTTCTGCCTCTGCTGGGCGCCATTCTTTGTTACCAATATTGTGGATCCTTTCATAGACTACACTGTCCCCGGGCAGGTTTGGACCGCTTTCCTCTGGCTCGGCTATATCAATTCCGGGTTGAACCCTTTTCTCTACGCCTTCTTGAATAAGTCTTTTAGGCGTGCCTTTCTTATCATCCTCTGCTGTGATGGTGAGCGCTACCGAAGACCTTCCATTCTGGGCCAGACTGTCCCTTGTTCAACCACAACCATTAACGGATCCACACATGTGCTAAGGTGAGTATACTAAGGGAGTTCATCAATTTGGCGGATTTATATTACTCAGAAGAGGTAATGCTCCAGTTTTCTGTTTCCAGTGGGGTTATCCCTGAAACCTGCATATAATTTGCAAAGATTAAAAAAGATTCTACCATCTGGTCATTGAATAGAGTAGTGATTAAGAGCTCCGGCTCTGGAGGGAGACTGACTTGCATTCAAATCTAGTCTCATAGTTCTGTGACCTTGGGCAGGTCATTTAAACATTATTAACCTTAATTTCATTTTTTAAAAACTTAAGATAATAATCACTGTATCTGCATCACAATGTTTTTATGAGAAATTAGCTAGTGTATGTGGAGCACACGGTATACCCTGACACTTAATAAGTATTTAGTAAATGTTAGCTATTATTATTTAAAGGTGGTACTTTAGAGTAGTGGTTAAAAGCATGGGTTTTAAAGTAAAATAGATTTTGTCTTGACTCTCAGTGCTCCTACTAGCCATCTGCATACTCTGTCTCGGTTTTACTTTCCTTACCTTTAAAGAAAGGTAATAATGTCAATTCTCATCTCATGCAGGTTTTGTGATGAGTAGAGATAATATATTCATATAGGACCTGACACACAGTAAGCACTCACAATAGTACTAAAAATGTTATTAATATTATTAGGACCAGTAGTAATAGCATAGTACCTGAAAACCTAAGATGGCCATAAATAACATGATAAACTGAAAATAAGTACAATAATAAATATAAAACAGTAATACCATGTGATATAATGGTGTATGGGCAATCTAGAATTGGGGTAGAAAGAAAAGGAAGTTGATTTGGCTTCAGAAGCTCAGGGAAGGCCTCACAGAACATAGAACAGTATTTCATAAGAATTTGAGACATGGAGAAGAAAGCAGAGAAGACATTTCAAGCAAATAGAACAGTATAAGGAAGGAAATGAAATATAAGAGAATATAGAAATGTGCAGTGATTTTTTTTTCCCCAAGGTCACATAGGTGGATGGAGGTGGGAGTGATTTTGGAGTCAAATGTTCAGTGTCTAGTTATGATACCTCTTTCTAAACCCTGAGGAATTTCTGGTCACCCTGGGCTAGAATTGTTCTCAGCTATGAAAAGCCATTTGTGATGAGTGCATTCATCCTGTAGCAAAACTAGATTGTCAATGACATTTTTTTTCTTTGCCCTGAGATGCACAGGAATTTCTAAAGAATAGTTCCTTCTTTGAGACAAGCATTTAATTTTTCTGATGATGATTAGTATTCAGCTGTTCTGGCAGCTGAAAATTGGGGGATATTTTCATTTGCATGTGTAAGAAAAGAAGAAAAGAAAAATAAGAATCGCTTTAAAATATAAATGCTGTGCCTCAGAGGCTGCTCAGAGCATGAATTCCATTTTTTGCTACAAGTGTAGGCAGATTTGTAGCTAAAGCCTAGCATGGTGTTGTGGTTTCAGCTGGTGGAAAGGCCCCAAAGGATACTCCTAGAAGCTGACATTCTCTCTTAATAATTATGCCTTCATGAGTGTCACAGAAAGAATTCAACCATAAAGTGTGTGTACAGGAACTTCTGTGTGGGTGCCAAATAGGTTTTAGCTATTTAGACTACCAGTTGCCTAAGTATGGGCTGTTGACAACTTACAAACAGCGTATGCTCCAGCACTTCATTTGCTAAGTCAGTTGTTTAGCAGTTGATGGCTTTTTTCACCATACAAACTGTCATAGAGAGTTTGGGAGTTTGTAGGGCAGCCCAAGAAAGCCTATTTTATTAAATAGGATGTACTGTTAAAATCCTGCTGTATCTGGTAATCTGCAGGATGATCGTAAAGCAAAGAGACAATTTAGAGATGGCGTATGTACACTCCATATTTTCTTCCATAAATTTCTTCATGAGGTCTATGATGTTTTCCTGTGGGGGTGGAGAATCTTCTAAGAGTAAGGGTGGCCTACACAGAATAGTTGAAACCTGCATCTGCTAGAGGGTAAATCTCACAAAGGACAGGAATTCTGCCTATTTTATTCAATGCTATATACCAGATATCCAACATGTTGTCTGATATGTATAGGAACTTAATTTTATGATGTGTTAATTCTTTAAGAATTAACACATCATAAAATTAATTCTTCTGATAAATTGTTTTAACTTAGCACAACTAAGAAAATTTTGCATATTTCTTAAAAATCCCACAAGTAGAGCATCAGCGAATTCAGAAGAATTCAAGAAATATAAAACCAAAACAATGAAAATTAGTATCAGCTTTTATCCTGCTAACCCTATGCCTGTTCCCAGAGAAAATCATTAACATTAGTTTGCTGATCTTTTCAATGTATTTACAAACATTCATAAAACTTTTCAAAAGCATAAGTGATGTTTTTCTGTGGGGGTGAAGAATATTCGACTTAGAAAATGGAATCATTCTATATGTACTTACCTACATTTTGTTTTTTATCCTTGAACAAAACATTTTGAAGATCTTTTCGCTGGGGAAATACAGCTCTAACTCATTCATTTTAGCTGGTCCATAATCTTCTGTATTAAAAATACATATTCAAATTTATTTAATTTTTTGCTATTAGTGGTGATGTAGGTGTTTCCAATTACTTGTCATCACAAACTGTACTGTTTTTAATGCTCTTGAACACATTTCTTGGTGCATATGCTAGTATTTCTTTCAGATAGCTATCAAAAATGAAATTGCTCTATTGACAGGTATGGTCATTTAAAATTTTTATGTTTACTATAATATTAGCACCCTAGCACACTGTAATAATTTGCATTCTCATCTGCAAGTGTGAGAGTATCCTGTACTCCTTCTCCTCACCAACGTTGATATTATTAATCTTTAATATTTTCTTAATTAAAATATATTAGGCTGGTGCAGAAGTAATTGCCATATCATTTAATTTGCATTACCCAGTGATTTATTAGATTGAACTTCTTCTAAATTATTTATTTACTATTTATATTCATTATTATATAAACTGCCTCTTTATGTGTTTGGCCCTTTTCGTGACAACTTTGTTGTCTTTTTCTTATTAATTTCTGGGTATTCTTTATTATATTCTGTGTCATAGACTTGGCAAATACACCTCCCCATCTCTTGCTTATTTTTTAACTTTGGTTAACTTTTGACATATAGAAGCTTCAAATTTTGAAAAGGTGTTCTTACTTGACCTCTTAGCATTGGCCCAGCTTCCTTCTTAAAATACTTCCCATATTAATTTTCCTTAACACCGTACTTTCCTGGTTTTCCTGCTAACTCACCAGCAACTTTTTCCCAATTTCTTTTACAGGCTCTTCCTTCTCTCTTTGGCCTCTAACTGTTGGAGTTCTTCAGGACTTGGCTTTTGATACTCTTCTCAGACTATGCTCTTACTTTACACATTCACTATCTATAACTTTAAATACAATCTTCATGCTGTCAACTCTCTCTTTAATCAATATCTCCAGGACATAACACTCCTCTGACATCCAGAGAGAAGATCCAGTTTGCTTCCTTGACAACCCCATATAGATATCTCTTAGAAATTTCAAAAGTAAAATGAGAATAATAATCTTACAGATGATGAAACTGAATGTTTAAGAAATGAACTAACTTGCCCATGATTCTATACAACTAAAAGGTGGCAAGCCAAGAGTCTAACCCAAGCTGCTGACTCCCGAATCCAGCTGCCTAACCAGTATAACATATTTTCACATGAAATAGCAATAGAAAACTGAGATCCAAGTCTCAGATTGGTTCACCCTAGTCTGCTCAGATAGAAGGAAAAAGCTTCACTGTATTCCATGATTTCCTCCATCAAACAAACAATAAAAATAACCTTCCATTTAAAAAAAAAATAAAAGAAATCTCAAAAGTAATGCAACCAAAACAGAATTCTTGGTTCTATACTCTTACCCCCTGTATGGGCCCATTGTGTTGCTATAAATGAATACCTGAGGCTGGGTAATTTGTAAAGAAAAGAGGTTTATTTGTCTAATGACTCTACAGGCTGTATGAGCATGGCATCAGCATTGGCTCAGCTTCTGGTAAGGTCTCACGAAGCTTTTACTCATGGCAGAAGATGAAGAGGGTTTCACACATGTCTCATGACAAGGCAGGGAGCAAGAGAGAGAAAGAGAGGAGGGAGGTGCCAGACTCTTTTTAACATCCAGATCTCACAATAACTGATACAGTGACAATTCGCTCGTCACTGCAAGGAGGTTACCAAGCCATTCATGTGTCCTCCAAGCCCATGACCCAGACGCCTCCCACTAAACCCAACCTCCAACTCTGGGGATCACATTTCAACATGAGATTTGAAGGGGAAAAGCATCCAAATTATCTCACCCTCTAACTACAAGTTTTCTGAGTCATCCCTATCTCCATAAATGGAATAATCTTGTATCATGTTACTAAATCAAGACACTTTTCTGTGGCTCTGAGGGAGAACTAACATATTAGAGGGCAGACTTAAAGATTTAAAAAAGAAACCAATCAACTGGTATTGAAGAGATGGAGCTAAATAAAAATAACTCTAAAATTCAACCATGGGGGCAAAATATAAATCATAAAAATGTAAGATAAATAAATATTTAGCTGCATGTATAAAATTTAGAATTTTATAGGTGTGCCTTCGTTTACCTCACCCAAGGCAAACATTTAAAAAGTACTGGACAAGTCACTAGAGACCTCCTTCTATTTTATTAATAATAATGATTATGATACCTAACATTATTCCAGAAAATAATGTTTGTTACTATATTTAAGAGCTCTAAATGCATCATCGCATCTAATTTGTATAACTCAAAGAGGTAAGGTATTATTATCGTTGTCATTTTAAAGATGAGAAAATTGAGTGTTAGGGTAAGTAACATGCCCAGAGTCACACAAATAGTAAACAATGAAGCTGGAATGCAGACCCAACTCTTTCTGACTTCAAAATTCAGTCTTGTCCAGCCACTTAGAGTCAGAGTTAAGATTACAACTTGCGATGTTCACCTTGACATTTTGGATAAAGTTAATGAGTCATTCTTTAATCTATCAACTCTACCATTTTGTTCATATTTTTCTAGTTTGCCTACAAACTATGCAAGCTAATAACTTGCTCAAATGAAGGCATTTTCATACTCATTTTTTTTTAAAAAAGGAAGTAAGTTTAGATCAAATAGGCCTAGTCTTAGTAACCACTTGTTGACTTCTATCTTTGGGTACTCATTGACTGTTCAAATAAATAATCAATTTAAAATAAGCTCATCTCAGGATTGGGATCAAACTCTTCTTCCTATAGTTTTCAGAACATACCTTTTCAACATTTCTTCAACTTGGTCATTTGTTCTTCTCTACTTCTGCTGGATGGCAGTGGCCTGTTTGCAGCACCATTTCTCATGATGTTCATACTGCCTTAGAGTAGAGAATTCCTTATTTAATTCCTATCACATCAAATATTCCTTGAGGGGAGAAACTATGGCTTTCTCTCCTCTAGTATCTCACATAGTATCTGTATAACAGTAGATGATCAACTGATTAATACATTTTTGCTGATGAAGGGTCTTCCTGATTCCCTTCAGATTTATGAAGGATTAAAATAATCAAAATTGAAAATTATGTTTTGTTTTTTAAGTCTTCCCTGAGATCCTAAAAGGTATAGAGAACTTAGTCTACAAGATTCACATTGGGAAGACCCAGTTCATGACAACACTCTAATACTGTGAGGCCTCTTTCCTTTAAAGTCTTTTTGACAGAATGGAATTTTATTTCTCCAAGTTGAATTAGAAACAGCCCAGTCTGGCCTCAATGGTTTAGAATTATAGGTCTCCCAAGCTTGGCCCTATCCTTATGGCTCTTTGATTGACATAAAATTTTATTATTAAATATGCAGACGGGTAGCCAATGAAACAAAATATGCTTTTGCAAGACATTCTTAGAGGATTTTTGTTACTAAAATTGTGCTAACTAGTGTACACAGTAGCAGAGATGTCTGCGATTGTGTTTGACTATTTTCTGTTGAATAAGCGTCTTTGGAAATATGCAACCTATGATCAAAATAGAAGTGAAGATGGCATTTGGTTGGATGATGACACCGTTTGTCTAGACATATAGGTTACATAGTCTTCTAAATATAGCTTCTATAAATTATTGTCATATAAATGTTTTGGGAAAATTTTTAATTTGTCTGCATGAATATATTAGAAAGAGGCATAATGCCAGTGTGTGGAATTCTAAGAGGTTCATCAAGTGCACAAACTCAGATTGTCAGTGAATTTGGAGCCAGCCTCTTTCTCTTTGTTTCATCCTTAATCTTTTTCTGCGGCTGTGTTTTCCCCACCCACCAACACCTGTCCTACTCTTAGAGAAATCACTTTTCCAACTCTAGGAAACGCACACTGAACACAGTGGCAGAGAAGAAAAGAAATAACTTAATGATAAAACACTAGCTGCATTCCTACTAAAGTCAGGAATAAAACAATGATGTCTTATTATCTCTTGTGGACAACATTGTACATACAAAATTCAAATGACAGAAAAAAGAAATAGGATATATAAAAATTGGAAAAAAGAGCAAAGTTGCCATTATTTATTAATCATCTATATGATCTATTACGATCATATTCCAGGAAAATCCACTGTAAACTGTGAAAAGTAATAAGATATTTCATAAGACTGGACAATAAGAGATAACACTCAACCCTCAGTGACTTTTCTACACACGAGAAATAACCAATTAGAATGCTCAGGTGACTGAGCCAGACCCTGTCTCAAAAAAACAAAAAACAAAACAAAACAAAACAAAAAACACCATCCACAGAAGCAATAACTACTAAAATTCCTTTAAATTGTAAGACCTTTATTGAAGGAAACTTAAACTTTAAAACTGTACTGAAGGAGAAGAGCAGACAAATTGCTAAAGGTTCATTGTGGATAGTGGAAGAGATGGCTATAAAACCCAGATTTTGCTTTTGAGGTTGTAGGCCTATTAGAACTCCAGGTTTGCAGATTCTGGAACTCAATGTATTAGGTTCTGAAGTTTGATTTACAGGAACCATATACTGAGCACTTAATGCAGCAGGCAGCAGGCAGCAGATATAAACAGGAACCACTGAAGCAAGGGATACACAAGCAAGGAATTACAGTAAGGTGGACATCACTGCAGGTATGCACAAGGTTTATCAGGAGCTGAGGGAATTGCTAACACATCAACAGTTTCCTTGTCATTACTGGCAATGGACATCCAGTCTCTGCTTGAACTCCTGCAATGAGAGAAGCTTGCCACCTGAGGAGCCTGCTCAAAGGTTGGGCAGCTCTAGAGCTTAAAAGGTTTTCCTTATATTGAGTTGAAGTTTCCATTCCTGTGGCTTCTACTCACTGACCGTTGTTCTGCCTTGAGAAAGAGAAAACCAGGTTATATCTCTTACGTTAGGACAGTGCTTTGTGTATATTTTGCCCATAGGTTCTTTCTGAGGCTTTTCTTTTTCAGAATAAAAATTTCCCAATTTCGTTTATTGGTCTCCATGTATATTACTGTTGGAAATTTGGGGAGTGCAATTATCTTCCCTTAATTTTTATTTTTATTGATTGTTTTTCTTCAAAGCATGATCAGCAGACCACTCACATTAGAATCATCTGGTAGCTTAGTAAAAACACAGATTCCTGGGTCCCACTCATTGAATCAGGACAGGGCTTGTTTAGAACCACAGTCCTCGACTTTTGTGGATCAGAATGGCCCAAGGTGTGCTGGCACTGATTGTGACTCAGGGCTTCAAGTTATGAAACATACTACAATTCTTAGGTTCTTATAGAATCTCTCTCTTTTTTTTTTTTTGAAATGGAGTCTCACACTGTCATCCAGTTGCAGTGTGCAGAGATCAAGTGTAATGGTTTGATCTCTGCTCACTGCAACTTCCGCTTCCCGAATTCAAGCGATTCTCCTGCCTCAGCCTCCCAAGTAGCTGGGATTACAGGTGCCCGCCACCAAGCCTGGCTATTTTTTTGTATTTTTGGTAGAGATGGGGTTTCACCATGGTGGCCAGGCTGGTCTCAAACTCCTGACCTTGTGCTTCACCCACCTCGGCCTCCCAAAGTGCTGGGGTTACGGGAGTGAGCCATCATGCCCAGCCCAGAATCTCTTAAAAGATAATAACTTTATCTAAGTTAACTGGTAAACTATAATTAGTAGAAAATTCCTTTTGGAAGTCTGCTTCAGTTCATCATGCTTTAAGCCAAGTGACTCTCCCCACTTGGGAGACATGGTATGACTACATAGTCTTGTGACCACGACAAGATGGCAGGTGGTAGGAACAAGTCATATTGATTTAATTTGAGGTTCTTTGGGGATTTGATTAGGGGGTTCTTTGTCCATTGGATAAATACCAAGGACCTTGACAGTGTTGCTGCCTGGTGTATCCTCAGAGTCTAGTAAAGTGCCTGGAACATTGTAGGACTTGACGAGGGGATGAGTGAATGCTTTGTCCCTACTCCACTGGCCTACTCTCTCTTCTGTTTAACTGTCTCCATGATTATTAGCCCAGATAACGGAGGGCAGAAAAGGAACTAGGGGTGCTGACTGTCACCTTAGAACAGAGATTTTCCCTACACAAAATCCGCCAAATACTCCAGTTTTGGCTTCTTTGGTAGCTAATCCCCATCCTCCCATTTCACTACTTCATTGTGAAAATAAAACAAAATAATTGATGTGAAATTGCCTTGCTAACTGCAAAGCTCTGTCCACATGGGAGTGATAATTTTAAGAACAGGCTATTTATAAATTAGGCAACACAGCAGAGATTGTACGAAAAGTTTAGCTTTGGAGATGGGTTTCTCTGCTCTCTCACCAAGCTTAGATTCTTCCCTGATTTCCCAGGTTCAGACCTTACTCAAACCAGGACACTTAACCTCATTCCTAAGAAGTCTAAGAACTTTTGCAAGCACTCTCCAAAGAACTTATTGCCTATCTAACTCGGTTCTTGGCTATCATCCTCCGTTATCCACTGTTAATCCTCATGATAAACAGGCTGTCCATTGACTTGAGTAGATCTGTGTTGTACAATAGGGTAACCACTAGCCACATGTGACTATTTAAATTTTAATTTAACCAAAATGAAATACAATTAACAACTCAGTTTTTTAGTCACACTAGTTATATTCCAAGTGTTCATTAGTCACATGCAGTCAATGGCTATTGGCTTCATAATATAGATATCATAAATATAGAAAATTCTCATGATTGTAAAACGTTTTGTTGACCAAGCAGCTCCAAAGCTCTATCTGCCTTGCCTCTGGAAGGAGGCAATACAACTTTCTCTCAGACTCAGTAACTCTTGTTACCAGCCAATGTTCAACAACTAATCAACTAATTCTAGAGGATGTGCTATTTAAATCTTTAACATTTCCACGCACAATATTAGTGTATTCAGATTTCCATATGTAATCAATAGAGGAAGAAAATGTAAACATAGAAAAAAAGTGAAAATGAATAAGAGGCAAACAGAATGAGATTCCCCCCAAAACACAGCAGAATAAAAAAAAACTGGGTTGTCCCTTCTTATCTGCTTTATAAATAACAGCTATGATAACTTACAATATATTTTTTTGTTGTCGTTGACTTCTTGTCTATCTTTCCAACCAGACTGCTGGTCTCTGAGGGCAGGTACCATGCCACTTTTATCCCCTAAAATTTCCCCATAGTGCAGAAATTGCTCAATTAATATATTTGTTAAGTAAACAGATGTTCTTATCATACTTCATGGTTCATCTGGACTGTGTATGCCAGAATAAGTTTTCACCACTTTAAAAAATATGTATTAATTTCATAACTGAAATACTTGTTTTTTCACTGTGAAATCACTTGTCAGCTTTTGACTTCAACACCTTAGAATTCCCCGTTTAAATAAAGGATTTCACACTGTGAATTGGAAGATTTTTGCCCATGGATGAGGAAATGATTTAGATTTGATTTACTTTAAATCCTTGGAGGTTTCTGCTAATGTTGGAAAGTCGTTTGACATTTAAAAGCCATCTTATGGCCTTTGCCTTGAACTTTGGAGGTTACAATTATATTCAATGTTTACCTCATTGTTTTGAGCCAAAACAGACTTAATCTGGGTCAATCAAAGATGGATGAGGAGGACCTTCTTTGTCTCCATTAACCCCTACCATGGAAGGTTACAATGCAAAATAAAAATACAAGCCACTTGTTCAAAAGGCAGGAAAAAGTCTTCTTAAAGGTATTAAAATGTAAAGCCTTTTTTTTTTCATTCACTCCCTCCCAACTTGTCTGGGTGTTTTTTATTTGCTAATTATGTTTGTTCTAGTAAAGACATTTTTTAAATTCTTAGCACCAATTTATCATTCATTTATCATTGATACATAAATCAATTTATCCACTTTTACATTGTGCAATGCCAATTTCAAATACAAATAAAGGAGAATTTAACTTGTGTGTGGAATTATCAAAATTATACAGATCACGGTAGGTAGTTCATACATCCTTATATATTTTGTTTCCACCAGAATAGTGCAGAAAACTAACTCAATTGTTTTTATTTCACTTTTTGGTACACACATATTCTACTAACATTCACAAATTTAAGAATAAAGTTATTAAGAATTTCAAGGTGGCAATAGCAGAGCATTAGGTCGAGATCTGGGTTCCTGTATATGCACTGGTCACATACCCATAAAGTTGGCCTTGGTCCCCATTACAACATGAAGTAGCCTCTCAGAAAACACTGTTCTTGTTGAGATCACACCAGGAAAACAGTGAGAATAACAACTGCAAAAGAACCTTAATGGTCTCATCAAATAGGATTAGAAAAGTTAGTACTATTTGCAAAATGTACCTGCTCTTTAGAAATGTGTTAATCGGGTGGCCTAAGCTTCTCTCCTGCTTCTCTTCTGGGCAAATGTGTTGAGGCTGAAACATTATCCTCTCCACTGAGACTTACTGTTCAGGAAAAGTTCTTGCTTCTAGCTTAGTGGAAGGCAATCGTTGACATGTAATCAAAGGGCCATCTCACTCAGTACAGTGTCATGGCTGCAGGTGCTGGAATCTGGCCCACCTGGGTTTCAGTCCTGTCTGAGATCTACCATTTAGTGTCAATATCACCTTAATCATTTGACCAAACATCTCCAAGTTTTTTTCTTCATCTGTCAAATGGAGATAATATTATAACCCATTTCATAAGGCTTATGTTAAGGTTAAGTATGATAACATCTGTTCAGGGATATGCCACTTCCTATTACACAGAAAGCACTCAATGAATGGAAACTGCTACATTGTTATTATAAGTATTTGTATGCCATCAGTATCTTGGTAGAACATCTTCCTCCAGGTCTCCAGCTATTTTCTCCTGATAAGTATTTCTTAAGAAATGAGTCAATAGAAATCTCTATGTTCTAAACACTCTTCCTGAAACAAGGGACGTAGAGCTCCTCGACTAGAAGAAAAGGCAGAAGTAAATTAATCTCACTGTATATAAATAATTGTTTAAGCAACATGAAACAAGACTTGTTTCCTGGATACATCATGCCCTGTGCTGAACAGTTGGGACTTATATTGAATATTCCTTCTGGATTTTGAATAACCTGTAGGTATTTCTTTGACCCAACCTAAAATATACCAGCCATGTCAAACAAGTCGAGCACATTCTATGCATGTTTGCTTTCCCCCTTTTGCTCCATAGGTGCACCCGCTGTCAGAGTGTTGGGATTCTATGTACCAGCCCTCTGAGATCAGTGCTCACAATAAAGAGGGATTGTGCATGCCACCCTGCAAGGCAAGCCCCCAAACAACACTCAGCTCCAGAAGTGCCCAATGTGGTTTATTCGAGGTCAAAGACAGAGGCAGGATGATGTGTGCCCTGGCCGTCAACCCTGGCTACACATTGCAGCCACCTGGGGTCCCTTAAGCAATACCTGAGCCTGAGCTTTGCTTGTAGAGATTCTGTTTTAATTGGTTTGTTTGGGAACCAGAAATCCATTTATTTTAGGAGGTTGAGTGCACAGCAGGGTTGACAACCACTGATGTCCTGGAAAGAGCAGGAGACCTGTCTTCTAATCCCTTGGTGATCATCGTGAAGTCATTATCTCTCTCAACACCAATACAATGAGGAAGTTAAATCAGATCATGCTTTAAGTTTAGATCTAACTGCATGTCTTAGACCACTGAGATTGTGTGGGTTTAAACCAGTCACTCTCTATCAGGAATGATCTTGTTTACCAAAGAATATTTGGCAACGTCTGGAAGCATGTTTGGTTGTCACAAAGGGGGAATGCTATTGGTATATGGTTAGTGGAGGCCACGGATGCTGCTAAACATCCGACAATGCATGGAACAGCCCCACAGCAAAAAATTATCTGGTCCGAGGTTTCCAGATAGCGCCAAGGTTAAGAAATCCTGCTTTAAACTAGTCCTCTGAGCTTTACAACAGAGAACCTCCTTGCCACTGCCAATGACAACAGGAGAGATCTTTTAAGAATGCCAGGAGTTTCAACCCCTGCACCATTTGGCTCCTTTTAATCCTCATACATTCTTAGGGCATGACCTCCCCCCCAAAAAAAGGCCTGTAAAAGGCAACTGATATGGTTTCTAGGAGGAAGGGTCCTGAACTTCTGTGGTTAGAGTGCTGGCAGTAACCTTGTAGATAAGCCCTTTCTACGAGGCAGGCTCTAGGAGCTTGTTCTCTTACAGCATGTACTTGGCGAGGACACAGCCCTCCCAATTTAGTCAGAGCAGCTGTTCAGGAAGAAATCTCCTCCAAAGCACACTGAGATACCCACTGGAAAACCATATTCCCATGTAAATGTGTGTTTAGTCCATGGTGCAATGGTGCAGGTACCTGGTCCATAGAAATTATAAAAGCTTCATCTTACACTGGGAATTGACAAACTGAATTCAGAAGACGGTAAATGCCATGATTTTCTCTGCAGAATTTATGACATATAAATAACAGTGTAAGAAACTGGGAATGCTGAGCTTAGAGCAAAGAAGTTTTAGGTCATAATTATTGTTTTTACATATTTAAAGAGTTAGGGGAAAGAGGAATTCGACTTCTTCTGCATAGTGTGAAGGAGAGAGGTAAGAAAGGATTGAGGTTATAAGAACCTGAATTTCAGCACAAAATGCAATGGATTGCCTTAATAGGGAGTTGCTAGTAAAGTTGAAGGAGGAAATTGGATGACTGTCAGTCAATTAAAACTATTGATTGACTGAATATCAGTAACGGGAAGAACTGAATGATCATTAGTAAACATTTCTAGGGAAGAGGTGAGTAGATTGAATAACATGTTCTCAGCCCCTTTTTTGTGATTCTGTTAGTTACAAAATCATGAGCATCTTCCCACAGTGCAGTTCAGTGTAGGGGAGAGCAAACTCTACTTCGGCCAGTGTAACATTTTGTTTGGTTGAAGTTGGAGAACTTCTGGAAATATTACTAGTGAGAAGAGATATGTCAGAGATGATATTGTCAATTTCAGGGGACTATTCTGTTTTCCTTTACTGGATCTTTGGCAGTCTGGGGTTGGTAGAAAATGTAGACACTTTCAAAGGAGAAATAGCTCTAGATGCTCAGGGGTAAACAGATGATTTGATGCCTGAGATTGCATTTGGAAAAAAAAAATTGGATATATTTACTGATCAGGATAAATATATGTTCTTTGAGTCTTTAATAAGTGGCTAAGTGTTATGTTTAAAAGCATAGGAATTGGTATTTGATAAGCCTTAGTTTGATTTTTGGTCCTGCCACTTTGAAGCTGTGTGATCTTCCCTAAGTTACTTGATCTCTTGGTGCCTTGGTTTCTTCCCATGCAAAATGGGAGCACAAGTGGTTCTTGTCTGGTAAGACTGTTGCAAGACTTGTGTGAGATACTGTACCTATACCTAAAACACAGTAAGTTATCAATAAATGACATTCTTGTTATAATCACTGCCGTCTTATTAGGCAAAAAGGTAGGAACAGTGGTTAGTAGGACAAGACTCTTATTTCTGGAACTCTGGTTCATTATCAGAACAGGGTTTGAAGGGAAATGGTGTGGTGTCAAAATCACCATAAAGCCCTCTGATAAGAAACAGGATTGTTCCTGAGCAGTACCTTCAGGAGGAGGAGGAAAGGCACTTCAACTGCAAGGATAGGTGAAACAGTGGGAAAAGGAGTGATGCAGAATTCCAGCTGCTGTCCTGCTGGAAATGTTGTGAGGTCATCTACAAGCTCTGAGCAAGGAGACCCACTGAATGTCTCTGGTTATGTAAACAAACAGCTGAGGACATTCTGCTTATATTCAACCAAAGAGCCAAGAATGGACTTTTCGAAAAATGGTTTCTGAATTGTCTTTATTTCCATGCCTGTTTCAGGTTATTTTTAAGAAGATTCTTAGAAACATTTCACAGTTAGAATTGCATTTGGAGAGTTTTTATTATTCTCAAAGAAATTAGTGAGTTCGTATTTTGGTAAACCTGACAAACAAATATATTTGGCGTCTACTCAAGTTCCTTTTATCCTTTTCTGACTTTTGTTTTCTCTGCTGGCTGATAAAATTTAATTGCTTCATCCATGTGTAAATTGGGATTGCCTGCTTTGAGTTTCTGACTTTAAGGGAAAGAGTGTCTGTATATGTTTATACACACATGTACACACACATATGTATGAATATATACACATATACATATATGAATGATTGTCATATATAATAACCAGTTGCTTTAGGAATACTTTGGCTTTTTGGTTCACTCTTCACCATCTCTATAATCATCAGTACCTTATCTTAGGAGCTACCATTTATTGAGCAGCAGTTTATATGCCAGGCATTGAGCTAAGTGCGTTGTGTATGACATCTCATTGAGTCATCTCATTTACTCCGTGGAGCACGTATTGTCGTCCTCATTTTACTGATGGAGAAACTGTGACTCAGAGAGATTAAATAACTTGGCTAAGGTCCCACAACTGGTGATTGTAGAGCCAGGATTCTAGTAATTTCCACATCCCTTTGTTGTTAACCACTAAAAACTGTACTCCTAATAGTTAACTCAAAACGCTTGTAAAAATTCAGAATTGCTGATTCTTAGACATGGAGAGGGCTTCAGAAGTGATCTGGTCAAATATCCCACCCAATACAGTGATATTTTCTCTCACTTGTATGTAAGCAGCTGTCTATCTCTTCTCCCAATGAAGGACAGCTCATTATTATCCAAGGTAAGGCATTGTATTGTTTGACGGTCCTAGTTGTTGCAAAGTTTCGTCAAAGTTTACTTCTCTTTGTCTTCATCATAAAAGCTTAGAATCGTCCAGCTGGAAGTGATATGAGAGCTGAAACAGTTCAGTGGTTATCTAGTACTTTTGGAGAGTGTAGCAATCTTTTCTTCAAGCAAAATCTCACTTGGAAGTGCAAACAATAAAAATAGAATTGCTTTGAACAAAACAGGTGTTGGTGTGGAGACATGTGTGAGAATCATGACCATTGCCCCATCCCTCCAAAGTCACCTATGACTACTCCATGAGCTTATTTGTTAAAGTCTTCTTAAAAACAACCTAAAGTAGATTGCTGACCTCAATATCTTTCAGACAAGAAAAGAGAGGCTCAGAGAACTTAAGAAGTTCGCTAAGCTAATGCAGCCACATCATCAGAGGAACAAACACCAGAACACAGATCTCAGAACTTCGACCTCAATTTCTCACTTACTCATTAATTCCTCCATTCATTCATTGTCTTTTATTACATGCCTAATAGGATGCAGACACTGTTCTAGGCAGTGGGGCTACAGCAAAGATCTAGACAGGCAAGATTCCTGCCGTTAAGGAACTTACAGTTGAGCTTTTACCTTCACACTTGTTCTTGACCATCCAGTTTCTTCCCTTGGAAGCTACATACAGACAAACACAATCAAAAATTAGCCAGACCATCCCAGGAGACTTCTGCATTCAGTCTGTTTTTTGCACAACTTTTCAAAAGGGTGAGTTCTAGAATTGAACTGAAAGATTATTTACATATTTTGGTGATTTCAGGTGCTCTTTTCTTGACAGAGTTGCAAATTATAAATTATTTTCTCTGCCTCTGGTTTTCTTTTGGGACTATGTATATAATATAGCCATAAAGAGAGAAGCTGCTGCGTGTTTATCACTCAGGAAGATGGAAAGGCCATTTAGATATGTGGGATTTTAAACTGCAAATACTAGCTGGATTGGGTTGCAATAGGATAACCTTGAGCAGTATAGCGGGACTTGCAGTGGGCAGAGAGGGAAGGGCATATGAAGCCCTACTTGGCCTGACCCAGTCTGTTTTTCCAGCTCATTTCCCTCAGCTCTCCCCACCCCTGCAGCACAGCTCCCCTGACCTAACTCTTTGTGCAATAAACATACAGGATTGGTCAGCTTTACCCAAACAAATAGTGTATTATCTTGTCTCTGGATCATCTCTGCTGCCTCAAATGCTGTCTCACTTCCTAGCCTGGCACAAGCCTACTCATTCCTTTAGGCACTTTTCCAATAGAAGCGCTCTAAACTTTCCTGTCCCACTTTCCCCTCAGTTTCTGGGCTCTCTTACCACCTGTTTGCCCTTCTCTTGGAAGCTCAGCTTATCCCTCAGTATCTTAAGCATACTTTATGTACCTGACACTGTCACTCACCTGGGCAGCTTCTCACAAACACCTGTTTAGGGGTTGAGAATGTCTGTTCCATGAAGGTACATTTAGTGATGCTGTTTCAGTGAGGCTTTGAGTTCAGTTCCTGACTCCACCACTCTCTAGATATTCTACCTGGGGAAAGTTACTAGGCTTCGTTCCACTCAGCCAGAGTCTGCAAATAATAAAACCCCTGTGATAGGATTACTGTGAAATTTATCTGAAATAATTCATGAATTTCTTAGCATAGTAGTTGACACATAATAAACACTCAGTAAATATTGGCTGTTTTCACAACATACTTTTCAGGTATTTTCTCCTAGATATTTTTAGGTTCTTTTACATTGGAATGCTATAGAAAAAGCAGGTAGATAATCCGACTCCTGAAGATTCAGAGTTAATTCTTTTATTTTTCATTTAGGAACTGTGGTAGACAATGAAAAAAAAGGTCTCGAAAGGATATTGGTTTGACCTCTTAGTTCTGTGTGCATATTGAGAAACAGGGAAAGAAGTACTTTGGGATTAGAATCAGCCATACCTGATTTGATCTAACACTTTGGTGTATTGAAACATGGACATATCTGAGGCTGGTGATGGAATTAAAGGGCCCTTGAAAATACATTTTGTCCAGAGACCACAATGTTAGGCATCCCAGACTGTGAAAGCTCAGCTTTCTGCAAGCTTCACAAAACAGTAGAAAGATCCTAGAGTTCATGCCCTGTGGATGCATTGCTTTATGTCCTTGCCAAGACACTATGCTTTCTGCAATTTAGTTTTCTCATCTGATAGGGGCTTTTGTCACTTGCATGCTATTTTCATGATTTGTTAAGTCATGTCACTGCTCCACCCATTCCATGCTATTATTTACTATTTTTCTTTAAATACATTTTAAATGTAAATAAGTATATTTGTATAGGAAACTCTGTATCTTAACCTTAAATGCAAAACTATATACGGAAGATAATTTTTTAAAACAAATACAATGAAAATAACACAAAGTTATTAAAATTAAACTTTATCCTTTTTTTTTTTTTTTTTTTTTTTTGGTCAATGGCTTTGAGCCTGAAGCCTGCAATGCATTTTTTAGGTATTAGAGACTTGTTAAACCAGAGTGGGACCACACTGAGTCAGAATGACTGAATGAAATAATTTGAATCCCCTTGCTGTTATGCAGATTATTTAATGCTGTGCCCATCGTCTGGGATATCACTCGCAGAACACATCCCATGTTTAGGAAACACTTGATCTTCTAGCCTCCATAAAATTCTAGTTGATAGTGAATCTAAAGACAAATGAAGAAATGGAATTTTAATAAGCAAACTTGCTAATAACTTGTTACAAATCTATGTGTCTTGCGGTTTATAAACAACTCAGTTTTTATCAGCTAACGATACCCAAGAATTCTATTTCTCATCACGTGAAGAGCATCTAAAAAAACACTGCTTTGTGCATATCTCTTAACATTTTTTGCTCTCTCATTTTCATGATCATCAAGTCTTTTCTCATCTGTTTAACTATCAATGTGATGAAAACCAATAAATACCCACTTATCCAATAAATAAATACAAGCAGGTATTTATTGGTTTCCATACTTTGCTGAAATGTATGTCTCATTTCATTATTTCCATTCCTTTCCCTTTGGGATCATTGATGAATGCCTCAGACTTCTAGCTCTGGCCCCTGCGACCTGCCAGTGCTTCCTCTCTACTGCACCCTAAGTCTTTATCTCTAAGGTCTCTCTCCCATGTGAGTAGAATATCCAGAGGGAAATCTCACACACCTGTGTGCATAAGAATCAGCTGAGAGTAGTTTTTTAAAATATAGATTGCTGCTCTCTCCACCCCACCCCAGCCCTCCTGCCCTCACTGTCAAAGGTCTGGTGTGGATCCTGGGAATCTGTATTTTATACAAATACCCAATATAATTCTCGTGCACACAGCCTCTGGACCTTTGAGAAAGATGACTTAGCAAGTGATTCTCCTCCTCCTCCTCCCTCTTTTCTTCTTCCTCCTCCTCCTATTCTTTCTTTTAGAGAACAGGCAATTGTAAGTCTGTTTCATTAGCTGCTAATATTAAACTTCATTATAAAACTTCCCACCACAGAAATAATTTCCAAGTTTCCCAATGGGCAGAATTCCTGATTTGGGAGGCACAATACCTGAGTTATAGCACTAGATCCACCATTACCCATCCATCAGTCCATGCCCCTGCATCACACTTTCCTCTTCAAGTGGAAATAAGACTCTGTACCTTCTTGCCTTACAGATTTGCACTGAAGATTAAATGTGAAAAAACTATGAAAATGCTTTGTAAATTGTCAAGGATTTTACCAAAACTATTACAACAAGAAACTGCATTTTAAAAACTCATCCGTTAAAATGCTGGAGAAAGATTCTTTTTAAATGATGTTTTGCATCAGGGATTTTGAGTGGCTCTGCCAATGTTTTTGATCAAACATATGTTTGAGAAGAGACAGTTGTAATCTCGCTGCATTTTAAGTTGTAGCATCTCAGCCCCACCCTATCCTATCCTACCCAGATACGTTTAACAGCTTTGCAATGTAATTTCACAGATTCAGAAATTGAGGTCTTTCAGATTCCTTAATACAGATCCAAAAATTACCCTCCCTGTGTTTCCAGTGAAACCTCTTCCCTCCACATGGAATATAAAGTATCAGATACTAACAATAGAATATTAAAAGCCAAATTTGAAGCAATTACCCACAGCTTTGGAGAACAGTCCCACACACAGCTGGTGCCCAATCAGAAGGCCTGTCTCTGTCACCCACCATCCCTGCTACTCATAGAATCAGAATGTCAGAGCTGCAAAGGATCTTATAGATTATCCTCCCCCTCATTTAACAAATGGGAAAAGTGAGGCACAGGAAAGGGAGGAAGTCATCCAGAGTCACTCAACTGGAGGCTCCGAAGGCATTAGAACCCAGGTCCCAGTCTTCTGGTTTACTGCTCACATTGCTACACTCTGCTGCTTTCTTCTCTGAATTAGTAGGGTGACCTGGTAGCTGGAAGTGAAGTGGGCTTTCTGAGCGTTAAAGCCCTGTGCACTGAGCATGATCTATTGCACAGGAGGGAGGTCTCTTGTGGTGCAGCAGAATGTACCATGTATTGTTTTTAATCACACATGAAGACCTACAAGACAGATTACACTAAGCTGTTATCTGTGAACAATTATGTAAGTATAACAATAAAAACTATGGCTATGAGCTAACTGTCTGTAAAATCACTCTATCATTAGTCTCAAGTTCCCATTTGTCCTGCTGAGAGAAAGGTGGTTTTAAGTCCTTCATGGAGTTAGAGGCTGGGCCATTCATTGTCCTTTCTCCATGGCCAGAGCTATATTGATGTAACCGGGCATTAGGCACCAAATAGCAGTTTTAGAGTATTTTCAATTTTTATTTAAATCTCCAGAAGAATTGTACAAGAGAGCCAATATATTGAAGCTGAGTGTGCCAGTGTATAAGAGAGAGAGAGAGAGAGAGAAGGAGAGAGAGAGAAAGCGCACCAATGTAACTCATTGGAAAACACTTCTCAAAGAACTTCTTCCTCTCTCCAGCTGCTCTGGAGCCTCACACATGCCCAGCCATATGGCTTTTTTTTAGCTCTGATCTTTTGGCCTTGTCTTTTATCCTCACCCCTCATTGTTATGTTCATTCATGTAGGCCCTCTCTTTGTCTTCCCTACTTTCCTCCTACCTTTGCAGGGATTTTTTTCCCCTTTACACCTAATCTCCCTAGTTCTACTGCAGAGAAAATATTGACTCCACTTGACATAGACTCTTCAATGGTCAGATGGAGTTAGCAGGAAAGAGTCCCATGTTAGTGTCACAGTCCTATTCTGTTGCAATGAACGAAGAAGCCACATCACAGTGTAGGTTTTTCACAGGTGGAACATTTGTAACATGCACCCCTGTACATATTCATTTCACCCAGGAGTCTGCCATATTGGGACAAAAAATGCTAGAGACAGTGAGACCTTAGTACTGTATCTAGTGGTAGTTGTCAAAATGATGAATGACAATACAGTAGAACAATTAATAGCACAGATGCTTGTGTCAAAAATGACTTAAATGTAAGGTCTGACCCTGTCATTTATTAACTGTGTACCCTTGGAGAAATTACTTATACTCCCTGAAGCTCAGTTTCCTTGTCTGTTAAACGGGTATAATACATGAATTAAGGCACATAGTGCACTTAGCCCAATGCCTGGCACACCATTACTGCACTGATGGGTGGTTATTTTTATTGTTGCTAATGATGACAATATTAACAAATATGATACAAAGGGAATTTGGCCAATGAGAGATGAGAAATTCTTATTTTCTTTCTTCCCTCTCTCCCTCCTTCCCTTCCTTTTTTCCTTCTTCTCCTTTTCTTCATCCTCCCTTCTTCCTTCTCTCCTACCTTCCCTTTATACCTTCATTCCTTCTCTTTCATTCATTCTTTTTTCTCTCAATAGATATATTCAATGAATAAGACAGATAAAAATGTAAGGGAGCATGTAAAGGCCTGAGGGCACATTCTGGGTTATCTAGATAGCATACACTTTAAAATGGCATGTGGAAAATCTGGAGGAAGGAACATATAACCAAGGATGAATCAAGGATGAACAAAAGCTATGTTCAGAGCTATGTTCAGATCTAATCCAGAAATAGTTAGATCTCATTATTTAGGGAAGAAATCTTGCATATTCTGCTGTAATAAGAATAGACTTCCAACTGGAAAGAAGAGAACATTTTAGGGAGAAAGTTGCTGTCCAGGATTGATGGAAAGCATTTAACTCTCTCTGAGCCAAGATGTGTCATATCTCAGGGGCTTAAAGGAAACTGTTGCCAACAAGTCGAATGATCTCCTTCTAGGACTGGGGAATAAGTGAAAGCCTGGAGATAGTAAATATTGCCCCAATTTTTCAAGAAACACTAAAGCTAAACTCCAGAAACCAGAGACTCATAGCTTGAGAAATGATTTGTAAGCAAGATTCAGTGTTGTATAATGATTCATGCCAAAAAATTTCTTTATCTGTTAGGACAGATTTTCTGTTTGGCAGAGACATTTTAGCAAGGCATTGAACAAAGCCTGTCAGAGTGGGTCCATTCTCAGGCACACTGAGTGTTAGATGTTTGACTGCAAGGAAGCCTGTCTTGAGGTAACTATGATTCTCTGTTTTATCTTGCTCAACATTTTTTACCTTGCCTGAAAAACTAAAAGGCAGATGACACTAAACTGAAATATCTACCATTGTAGATTATTTGATCTTCCTATGTGCTTGCCAAAACCTTAAAATCTAGTTTGAGTAGGTGCTAAATAATCATATCTTGAATGTTAAAATTGCTATGATTTAGAATGATCTCAGCTGACTAAAGTGATACCAAACCAATATAACAAAGTTTAGCTGAGAAAAATGTGATGGTTTATATTTTGGCTCAAATAAATAAATAAATAAAATCAACTATGCAGCAATGTAATAAAGAACCTCAGGAATTGACAGTTGTTGTATCAAAAAAGATCAAAGTTGGCAGGAAGCTCAATATAAGACAATAACATATTACCATTGTTAGAAATGAACTGAATTTGACTACATTCATAGGAATAAACCCAATTGATGATGAAAAGTACATGATGTAAATCTGGCTCACTGCAAAGGTTTGTGCACTTTCCTACTACCATAATTCAAGAGAGGTATTCAAAGGACAGAGCCCATTATGGGGAATAATCTGGAAACCATAATATATAATGAACTGTTAAAGAAAATGGGAATGTTTAGCCTGGAGTAGAGAAAATTTGGTGGATATAATCGGTAGAGGACACAATGTTGAGTGGACCTCCTAGGCTCAATAGGTCCACCAGGTAGAAGTTGTATGGAGGCTGATTTTGGCTGAACATTAATGGGCTATTTCTAATAGCTATTGTTGCTCCAAATTAATATGGACTGGCCTGTCATTGGAAATTCCTAAGTAGAGGCCAATTAGCCACCCATCTGCATGGCACAGAGGGTTCCTGCCATGCAGCTGGTCTCTTTCAGGAGATGATCTGCAACATTCATTCCAACTCTGAGGTTCTGTAATCTTCTCCTCTCTCTAGGGATGCAGTGGAGTATGGTGGCCAATGGGAGAGTCAGTGTCACCCGCCAGCAACTTCTCCTTTGGTGGCTGCTCAGCCGAGTGACACTTAGGGCCCTGGGACAATGACCCAGAAGACAGCCATGCCTCCGAAAGAGGGCCAGGTCCTAAGCTGCTGCTTGTGCGTGACTGCACCCGGTATTCTCTTCACCTGAGGCCTTCCATCCGCTGGTGCAGGAACCTGGTGCACCCTGGGCTTTTCCTCCGAGATTCCAGCAGGTGGCGCTGGAAGGAGTCAGGGGACATAATGGCCTCCCTGTTCACTTATTTCCCATCACTCCCTCTTCCCAGAGTATCTGCTCTTGTTGCATGGTCTCTGGTGTCTGATATGTTCCCGTCACTCACTGTACCTGGTCTGTCTCACGTTCTAACCATGACCTATCTTGGTCACTGATGTCTTGCTGCGTCCTGTCTCAGTCACTGATGTCTCCAAATATGCCTTCTTTGCTGTGTGGGCTCACAGATATTGACAAAATACTCCCTCTCTGCTCCTGTCTTAGCCAGAGTTGTCGCTCCTGTCTTGCTCACTTGCTTGGTCACGTCCATCACAGCCATGCTCAAGCTACCCTGTGTCTCTTCTTCACCCTGTTCTATGCCAGAAGCTAACACACATTTCTCCCTGTATCTGGGTCCAAGCGTGCATACTCTTGGCCCACCTCCGTGTCAATCCCAGACGTCCACTTGCTCTTCCTTATGTCCAGTGTCCATCCTCCTCTTCAGGACATGCTCCATTTATTTTCCTTGGAAGACACAGGGTCAGAGATCTGTCAGAGGAAAATGGTCTCCACAGCAACTCTGGAGGGAAGCTGAAGACAGATAGCTTCCCACTGGTGTCCTGGCAGCTGGCATGTCTGCCCTGAGATGCTCGCTTTTCCTGCTGGGCTAGAATGGGACATCTCCTAAAGAGCCTCGGGCAGGGCTGGCAACATCGTAGGTGTTTTTTAGGCTTCAGGATCTTTCCCATGAACTTGTGATATTATTTTAAGACCCTTTAGTCTGGCTTTTTGCTCCCAAAGGAGAGAACTGTTGGAAGTTCACACTGAGTAGACTTGTTTTCCCCTGCAGCCCCCCAGGTGAAGGAGGGCAGGATCCAGCAGTACTGGGGATGGTAAACAATGCTGGGCTTGAAGCCAGAGGACTCAAGTTGCAGCCCTGGCTGTGCTCCTAACAAGCTGTGAGATCTTGAATAATGTTCTTTCATCTCTGGACCCCACTTTGCGCATCTGTGCACTCAAGTTTGGACTAGAGGATCTTTAAGTTTTCCTTTTGTTTCTAGGACAACAGCATGCTGCTATAGCCGTCTGCTACCTCGAGAAGCCATGGCCTGCCTGCCTTTTGGCTTTATTTCAAAGGAACGACCCTCCTCATTTGGGCCTTTTAGACCCCTGACCTTGCCAGCTTTGTCCTTCATATTAACCTGGATGTCTTTGGTTCAAAGCTGAGTCAGTGGCTCTTGCTAATGCCCCAGAGCAAAAGCCCCAGGAAGGTAAATGCCAAATCCAGAGCCATGTGAGGTTCTGACTCTGATCTTGGCTGTGGTTTGATAGTATCTCAGGACTTTTTATCAGACTCTCTGTTTTTCTTGTTGCTTATGAAGTGCCAGTTATCATTTCCATTATTGTTTACTTTAGTTCTGGAACTGAAACCAACAGGAAGAAACTTTGGAATAAGGAAGCAAAGATTGACCAAACCATCCAAATGCCAAAAAGAAAAAATAATAATAATAAAGCCTCTCTGTCCTATGAAGGCTTAATTCCGTTGAGGATAAAGTCATGTTTTAGGGAAAGGAAATAGCCTCTGAAAGAGAAATGCCATTCAGAATTCCTGAGAAATATCTCTCCATGCTGAAATGTTCTTTGTGTCGATTGGGATTCTCCCTGATCAATGGAGCAGATTGAAACAGGGACCCATTATTGTCATGTATGAAGAAAGTTTAAGTTCTAACTTGCACCCTGACTCTGTGGCTGGACCACCCCCTTGGATTTTTCAAGTCATTGTTCCCCTGCCATCACTACGCTCGGCAACCACCATTAGGAGGCAAGCACCATTTTGAGGATGGTCCTTTTCTAATATGAAGAAGGGAGCAGCCAGCTTCTGGGCCACACGGCTCTGGATCCAATGATGAGGCCCAATCAATCAACGTGCTGTGGCTGCCCACATGCCCGCCCACTGCCTGCATGAGCACGTTGGTGGGAGGCGTACAGCACAGAGGCGGTGCATGCACTGGGTCCATTGCTGACTTATTAAGCCAATTGACCTAATTGCTGAATGTCTCAGACCTCAGAAAGAATTCCTCTTACCTACTCCACTAAGTTGTTGTGGAGATAAATAAGATAATTTTTTGTGTGAAACATTCTGTAAATCATAAAATGCCATTCCACATATTTATCATTACTTTGAGTGTTTTGGATTACTGTGGATGCGCCTGAGCACTCAAGAACTAAGAATTTATTCACCAGGAGGTGACCCAACTTAGAGAGTAAATTTCTATGTTGATAAAGAAACAGAGAAAGAAATGCCCCAGGGCAAAGGTCGCAGAAAGGTAAATGTCAAACCCAGAGCCTTGTTAAAATATAATATTCTAGGAACACCCTTTGGGTATTAATTCTTCCTGTATTCCCAGCACTTTGGGAGGCAGAGGTAGGTGAATTGCTTGAGGTCAGGAGTTCGAGCCTGGCCAACATGGTGAAACCTGATCTCTACTAAAACTACAAAAATTAGTTGGGTATGGTGGCATCTGCTTGTAGTCCCAACTACTTGGGATGCTGAGGCAGGAGAACTGCTTAAACCTGTGAGGCAGAGGCTGCATTGAGCCGAGATTGCACCACTTCACTTAAGCCTAGCCAATAGTGAGACTCTCACAAAATAAATAAATCAATAATAATAATATTCTAGGAATTGTGGAAGCACCCTTTAGGTATTAATTCTTCTAAATCCACCTGTTCTAATTTGGTCATTTCAGGTTGCCCAACACACAAATTTATATATCACAAAAACTCATTTAAAGGGATTTTGCCATTCACAAAGTAGGGAACTACAGGCTGATTTTGATAATAATGAGTGTAACTTCTCATATAACTTCAGAGTCACATGGAATAAGATTCAAATGTTTGTTCACTACGAAAAGTGTATTTGGAGAAGAAAATACATGGGTCATCAGAATCACCCCACATTATAAATTACATATATATAAATCCTATGAAAAGAATCAAACTTGGACCAGACTATGACCAGCTAATACGAATACTATGTAAAGAGTCAACTAAGATATTGAACATGATAGATAACTTTTGAGACTTTTCCTGATATGATAGTATATGTATATGATTGTTAATTTTGGTTTAATGTTATTTTAGCTAACACCTTAATTTTATTTACATTTAGTAGAATTACAAAGGGGCTACTCATACAGTTTATAATGCACTGAGTTCCCTTGTGTAATCAACATACAAAGTACATGTGCGCCCACCACATAGAACATAAAACTTAATTTTATAATTTCAAAGGATTGCAAATTGTAATAATGGTTGTGTTTTTGGTTTATGAGGTTGTTAGTTATAGCTATGATTTATTGGAGGCTAAGGCTTTGAAAGTCCTAGAATCCCTGATTCTAACTTTGTTTACATGGAAAGCATTTTTGGCTTTATGATTATCTACTTTTTGATGCAGTTCCCTGGAATGTGTTATGGAAAAAATTGGAGCCAACATAGATTTTTTATTGATAAATTCTATTTATTGATAAATTATACATATGTTTATATGAGTACATTCTGTACATGTTTATATAAATTATATATTCAAGGAAAAATTGAGTCTGAAAACTAATAACTGAATTTTGGATATGCAATAAAATGCCAAAGTCAACTCCCATGCCTCAGTTTTGTGGAGCTTCTCGGTAACCTCCAGGATCCTAGAGCATCCTCCAGTAGTTCTGTCTTTTGAAGCTGGAGAATTTTCTGACTCCAGTACCAGGTTCCCCCTAAAGGAAAGCTAGAAGCCATGGACCCCTAGACAATTGATTTTTACCAGATTCTACCTGTCTGTCACCTTCATCAAGGCCTCCAACAAGAGGACGGATCTCTATGACATGGTCACCTCATGAGCAGAGGTTGGGGATCCCGTCCAGCTACTCTCAGGGCACAAAGCACGAGGAGCCATTTAAGGCAGTGTGACAGTGTATATCTGGATGTCTTGGATTGAGGTTAAGTGTGTGCATCCCTGCTGAAGCCTTTAGAAAAAAAACTGGGGGTGTCATGAGCCATCAAAGAGCCTGGAGTTCGTCTCTCCCTTAGGCCTACGTTATATGTTAGTGAAATCTAGGTCCCATCTCTTCTGGGCATGGAACAATGGAGTGAACCCTGTCAGCATTCAGGAGACAGAGTAATGTCCAGAGTAAAATGGACTTAGCTCTTTTTTTTTTTTTTTTTTTTTCCTCTTGGGACTTCTATCTTCTCACACATAAAATGCTGGGCTGAACAAAAATTAGGTTTTCACATCAGAATCTTTTCTTCCTACACAAATTTATCTGGAATTCCATCACATAAAAGATTCAAGCAGGATGGGGAATAGGTAGGTCTGGATCCTCCATCTCTGCTTATTATAATCTATGCCCTGGAAGGAATCTTCCTGGGAACCTAAAGCCCAACAGCTGAACCAGGAAATATCCTCTGTGCCAGTGCTTGTTTTCCCCATCCTTAGTTTTTTGAGGCAGTGTTCATAATACTGCTATGAACTGTTTTTTCCAGGTGACAATCATTTCCTCAGAATCACACCTCCCCGTTACAAAATCCCTTCCTCCATTCAGAAAGCACACCATCTCCTGAAACTTCCTTTTTAGAATAAAGACCTGAGCCTTCACTAGCTGTAAAGCACCTGCTACTAGACTCCAGAAACTACCTGCAGAATCCACTTCTGAATTAATCTACCCTGGAATAATGCCCTCTTTCTTGATTTCTTTCCAAATTGTCTATTTTTATGTTGGAGCATCTCTAGATTCATTCAAGAGGAAAAGGCTAGTATTGATTTAGCACTTACTGTGTGCTAGGTGGTTTCTATTTGCTATAATTTAATTCTCTCAATAGCATCATGGCATTCAGAGAAATAGAGATTTTCTGAACACTGACTATGAGGCAGGGTCTCCTGCCAGAGGTGTATTAATAAAGGAGCCTGACAAGGTCCCTACTTTCTCTTGTCAGGAACCAGAAAATAAATGAGGAGACATATGTACATGAATAAGATAAATTTGGATACTGACAGGGGCTATAAAGAGAATAAAAAATAGAGATGGGCAAGGGGGTGTTTTAGCTGAAGTGGTTAAGGAAAGTTTGAAGGAGGAGGTATGCTCTGTGAGGGGGGGACAAGAATGCTAAGTAATCAGCCATATATTTAATCTGAGGGAATATCATGTCAGGCAAAGGGAAAGGCAAATACAGATGCACTGGGGCAGAAATGTGCTTGGCATAGCCAGCTACAGCCTAATGAATGTGAAAAAAGGGGTAGGAAATGGGATCAGAGAAGTAAGTAAAGTCTGATGATAATTCAGTAGCTTTAGGTGTCATTTACCAGTTACTCACTACATGTCAGGCTTGGTAAAAGCATTTTACATGAGACGCCTCATTTAATCCTGTAAGGTAAGTACCATTTTCCCATCATACAGACAAAGAAACCAAGCTGAACATCGGAGAAGTTAATCCGGAATTTTTCCAAAGATGCAGAAATTACATGCAGCTGGAAATGGAGCCCAGGTTCTGCCAAATCTAAGGGGACTTGATCCACCTGAGGGCTGTTCTCGTTAGCAGCAAGAACCATCCTTGAAACGGATGGATTCTCTTTTTGTGCACTTTTCCCCTTTGCCTCCTTGTTTCTCCATGGAGTTTTGGCTGTCTGCAAACAAAAAAATAAGTATTCATTTACACAGTAGGTCTTCATTGATTTCAAGTTAGCTAGTTCCAAATAGCATCTAATTGGAAGGAAAAGCCAATTATTGGCCAGCCAGAAAGTGATTCTTGATAAAAATTGTTTTATCAGAAATGAGTGCAAATCAATCTAATTATGTAATCAGTAGACTTTCTCATGCATTTCCTCATCTCTATCCTTACTGACATCATCCTTTCTACAACTGACATTATCTTTCATCTGGACTGGGGCATTAGGCTCTAAAACATAACTTTCAAGCATGCCATTTCCCCAGTCGAAATCCCTCAAGGACTCCTCATTGCCTACCAATACTTTCTCTAAGTCTACTGTTACAGTTTTTCTTCCGATTATTCCCCTTCATCTCTGCAAAGCAAACACTATGTTCAACTCTTTGGATTTTCGCATTCGGATAGTAGTCCTGCTGTTCTTTCCACTGGGCATGCTTCCCCTGGCATCTCTTACATAGTGTATTTCAAATACCACCTCCTACTCGAAGTCTTTTCCAGCCTCCAGGTCAGCATGAGGTTTTCGACCTATTCCAATCCTCAAACATTTTATTTGTTCTCCTGTGACATTTTGATATGCTTTTCAGTGTGGTTCATTAATTATGTCCTTTTTGATCTCTCCTACCAGATTTTGAGCTCCTTGAGGACTGTGGCCAACTCTTATTGCTCATCTTTTTCTTTCCTAGGGTCCAGCACAGGTTTTTGTGCACTGGAGTTATCAAATAAATTCATTGGATGTATTTGTTTGGAAGAATGTGAAGCTTTTCATTGTTATCAGCATCTCCACTGTACCAGCAGACAACTTTGCCCCTTCAGTGCCAAATCTCAGTGCTGCTCTGCCATTAGTACTCCACCTACTGCAAAAGCTGTAGCCTTCTGATAAGAGAAAAATATTTCCATGACAGTTTTGAATAAAATCAAGATGTTTATCATACATACCTCTTGCAAGTGGCAGAAAGATTAGAGTTTTTCCCTGAGTTATGGCAAGTTTATTTTCTCTTTTGGTTCTATCTATTGAGAAAGAACTTTGGCTTAAAGTTTTATATTTATAGAATGCTGTGATGAAGCAGACTGAAGTTCTGTGAGTTACTTGACATTGTATAATCCTAGAGGACATTGGCCTCCATTTCACCAATAATGGCATTTATTGAGACAGCACAGAGTGAAGGAAGCGTGAACTGAGCCAGGGATGTAGAATGGACCCAGTGAAAGTTATTCAGGCTAGAGTGTAATAGAGCATATTCGAAAGATGTCAGAAAATGTCTAATTTGTCCACAGAATCCTTTCAAATTTGCTGTATGATTGGGCATGTCTCTGCCCCTTTCTGCTTAAAGTTTTGCCATTTGTAAATTGAGAAATTGTCTTTGGTTAGGAGCTTGGGCTTTGACATTAGATGGACATAAGTTGAGACTGCGATACTACCAGTTACTGAACGTGTGACACAGGCAAATGCCTCAACTCTCTGAGCCTCAGTTTCTTCTTTGCAAGGGGATAATGATAGCACATTCCCCACCCAGTGTGATGAGGCTTCAGTGGGTTAAAGCATATAAATAGTGGCACGCAGTCTCTGGCATACAGTAAGCTCTCACTGAAGTGTAGCTGTTACTATTATTACTCTGAATTTCATGACATTTGAAATTCAGAAGCAGTATGTGAAGTCATATGGAAAGGGTGTTGAGAAACCAGGAGCGGGGAAATGGTGGAAGTGGCAGGCAGTGATTGTTTTTGTGCCAGTTTTCTAATCTGAAAAGGGAAAGGCTAAGACTATTCAGGAGAAGATGGAGATGGTAAAGGATTTGGCTGTGGAGTCAGAGAAGAAACATAATCTGCATGGATGGGAAATGGCATCTACTTGTCATTCAGTGTCTTGTTATGACGCTCTTAATATGTCTCTTTATCCTCTCCAATTAATGTGTCTTGCAAGCAAGAGTCTCACTTCACCTTCTAGGACAGTAAAAGGATGCAACTTTATTGAGCATATGAGATATGTCAGGACTACCTATACACTTTACATATTTGGTAACATTTAATTCTCATAAAAAGTGTGGACTGGAGTGAATCCCTGTTTCCCAATTTGCCAAATTTGTTTCTTTGGACACCTTAATTACTTTCTCTGAGCTTCAGTTTCTGCATTGGTAAAAATAGAGGTATTAACATTATCTAACTCATGAGATTATATAATTTAAATAAAATTATAATAGCAATTTATACACTGCCAGGGAGATAATTGGTAGTTTCTATTATTATTTTTATTATTATTGTATATAATGCCCATTTTATGGATAGGTAAAATGAGGCTTAAGGAGACTAAGTTTCTGTACAGGTTATTATGAGCAGAGTCAGGCTACAAACTTAGATCTGTCTATGTTGAGAAACTATGCTCTATTTTTCTCTCTGCCTAGAAGGTGAGAGACAGAAGTAATGCCATCAAACTTTGAAGAGACACTCTCTCTGAAATTAGAAGACATTTTGTAATATGTAAGAGTAGCCTAGTAGCCTGGATAAATAGTCATTTATATTGGTCATTTATATTGGTCTGGAGCCTTGAATGAAAGGGCAGACATTATCTGTACTTTTAAAAACTTGGTTGAGATCAGAAGATTTAATTTCAATTTAGTTCTTCTCCGTATTTAATGCTATTAGGTAGTTACGTCATTTCCTTCTGTTCTTGGTCCCCTGAATCAACAAGGCAATCAACAGTCAATAGGGTACAAATAGGGGCCCATATCCCACTCCTTAATGATGAAATTCTTGAACAGGATAAAGATCAGCCCTCCCTCCCCGCCCCACATTCTTCCTCCAAAGCCTTAGAGCAATCTCTTTTTTATCATCCTTGGGAATTCGCCATTGGGGAGATTGTGAGTCATTAACTACTAAGGCTTTGTGAAAGAGAACCCAAGCCAGGCTTCTGTAATTTCAAGTGAAAAGGCCTTGGCTGACTGAGCAGAGGCACCATTTCTGGTAAGACCTCTTGTCCCAGCCAGCTAGAGAGTGGGCAGTTGGTCAAGGGATGTGAGTCAGTGGAAGGAACTAGGAAAGGGTACTCTTATCAGGGTCACCCTTATTACTGCATCTCCTCTCCTCAGCACAGAGCCATCTGGAACCACTGAACTTGTAAGGCCAAAAGGCCAAAATCATTCTTGAATTCTGTCTCATCTAATAGTAGCCTTCTCAGTGGAGAGCATTCTCTATTTATTCTCTAATTTCCTGGAATGTCTTTGCTCTTCAGACCTTCCTGTTGCAGCCGATGGTTTCACTGTGGTAGCCTGAATAATGGAAAAAAAGACATGGATTCTGATTCCACCTTGCATTTTGCCACGCACCAGCTGGGTAAATTCTGGCAAGCCACTTACCCTTCTGGGTCTCAGCTTTCTCATGAAACAAATGCCCGAGACTACCACACCAAATTTTATTCATTCACTTGATAAGTGTTTTTGTGTTGTTAGAGGAGAGATACGTAAATCAATTTTGCTCAATGGCCACTGAATAAAAAACAATCGTGATTATGTTAATAGGTGAGAAATATCTAGTCACAAAAAACAAAAAGCAGGGCAAAAAGTATTCAGACCAGTGAGGTTCATTAAGATACTATATTCTAAAATATGTGGGCCTGGGCAACAAATTCAAGATATTACTACTATTATTACTGTTTGTCTAATATTCCAGGCGGGAAGTCATTTTTGATTTTTGTACCTTCCAAGTCTTTTATATTTAGTCTTCAAATTCTCTTTGAACAGCTTATCTGGTCTTTCACTGCTCATCACTTCATGAGGACAACTATGGCTATCTTCTACCTCTTTTCCTTTTACATCTGGACATACCATCAAGTTGATGTTTTTAAAAAACACACACAACAACAAATACAAAAAGAAAAAAACATAAAGTAACATCCCCCTAAAATGTTCTATATTCGGCAACTCTACTCAAAAACTTTAAGTAGTGGTGCCCAGTTGCTCATCAGTATGTCACCCACACCTACAACACAGTACCCAATTAGGAGTACAATAAGTAAAACGGGGCCAACTCCCACTTCTTATTTCAGCTCTCAGGCCATGTGCAACTTCTCTGCTCTGCTGCAGCCCACTAACAGTGCTTTGCTTCCCTCACCTGCCAGTTAAAACCAAGGCCAAGTTCATTGAGTACCATGTCTATGAAACCTAATCGAGCCCACCCTGGTGTGTTTAATACATTTTTCCACAGAACGTAGTTTCCTGGGGTAACAACCATAATCTCCATGGATGTTCTCAGGCCTACATACAAAAGAGAAGCATCCAAATTAGCTACCTCCACATTAAACTAGTCAACAATACCAACACCATCACCAGCACCACCAGCAACAATGAAGACAAGGTAAAAATCACCCTCTAATTGACAAAGACACATAGGGTCATATAGATAGAGTATCTCAGGAGATAACAGAAATGAAACAACCTTATTAACCATCTCAGAAATGAAAGGAAAAAATGCTATCAATTTCACCATTATGCTTGGTTTCATTTAAACAGACTTTAATGAGACACCCACTGTATGCCAAGCATACAGAGTGCTAAGTGCTAGTAACTCAAAATAATAGACTCAGGGCTAGTTATGGCAGTCTCTATGGGCCTGATCTTGGGGCTGAAGATAAAATGGAAGAGACTCTGTATTGCTGCCTTCTGCGGCTGCATATATCCTGTTGGGTTCTCTGAGGGCTGATCACTGTGGCCAGCCTGGACTTTGATTAATATTCCAGATGAGTTTGCAGACCCAGACACCTATGCCAGCGGGAAACTGGTGAGTGGGACCCTATGTAAGTATCTTGAGAGTCTAAGAAGGCATCACACAGACAAGGACATCTGGAAAACCTAGTACTGATCACCACACACCAACAACTTATATGTTTCCCTTTTTCTCATCAAAGGTAAACTACACTGAAATGATTCTACTGTAGTGCCAACATTCAAGGCATAATAAATCCTTTTGAGAGTCTGATGAATAGGGAATCTATGATCTTTTCCCTAAAACTCTGGACATATGCACAAAATTTTTGCCACATTTCTAAGAAATTCACTTATTCCCTGAAGTAAAAATCCAAGGTTAAATAAAAATTAAAATTTCTGCTTTAATGTGAAACTGTATTGGTGGATACAACAATAGTGATTTACAATGAAGTCACTAGTTCTCCCTATTTTCCTGCCTGTGGTTAGTGATGTATTTATTTAGAAGTCATAAGTACAGTCTTCTAGTGCTATTTTTGTCAGCACAATGACTCATTGTAAAAATAATATTCCTACATATAATATCTTTCTTTCCTCCAAATAGTTCTATGGAAATTATCTCATAAATTGTTCTAGGTTCCCTAGAAACTGGATTGAGGAATATATTACTGCCCTCCTTTATAAGGAAGGGAAGGTTCAAATGCAAAATATGGAAGAGTCTGGGAAAATAGCTGAGATATTAGGGAATGATTGAAATCACTCAGAAATCAGAATTATTTCACTCAATAAAGAGGTATTTATTATATGCCTACTATGTGTCAGGCATTGTAGTAGGCATGGGGTCAGCTAACTCTCAGCCTGCTATCTGGTCCCTAAGTCTGTTCCACGAGGAGAAAGTATATTCAGTTTGAAAATTGACTGGAGCAAGTACAGTATCTCTAACCCAGTAATAATATCCTACATTTTAACAGCATACATGGAGACAGTGTAGCTTAGGTTGACACAATTTTTGAAAGTAAGCAAAACTGGATTCAGATCTTGATTTCAGCACTTATTGAATAGCCCTAGTTAAATTCCTGAAGCTTTTGATCTTTAGTTTTCTTATCTGTAAAATAGAAATTACTTCTAGAGGCCAGGCCCATGGTGGCTCATGCCTGTCATCCCAGCACTTTGGGATGCTGAGGCGAGCAGATCATTTGAGATCAGGAGTTCAAGACCAGCCTGGTCAACATGATGAAACCCCATCTTTACTAAAAGTACAAAAATTAGCTGGGTGTGGTGGTAGATGCCTGTAATCCCAGCTACTTGTGAGGCTGAGGCAGGAAAATCACTTGAATCTGGGAGACGGATGTTGCAGTGAGCTGAGATTGTGCCACTGCACTCCAGGCTGGGCAACACAGCGAGACTGTGTCTCAAACAAAGAAATTACTTCTAGAGCAAGAGTTAGCAAACTACAGCTCTGTGGGCCAAGTTCAGCCATATGGGTGTTTTTTGTGTGTGATCCTTGAGCTAAAAATATTTTTTTTTTTTTTGCATTTGTAAAGGGGTATAAAAACAAACAACAAAAATCAAACAGGAAAAAAAGGAAAGCAAAAAAGAAGCAACCGAGACTGTATGTGGCTTCAAGGCCTAAAATACTTATATCTAGCCCTTCAAAGAAAAAGTTTGCCAACTCTAAAAAAGTTGGCAACTTCTATTCTATAATCAGAATGCATGCATTTGAATCTTTATGGCCTCTTACCATTAGTATGATCTTGAGCAAATTATCCAACTTCTGTATCTAATTTTCCTCATATGTCAAGTAGAGATGATAATATTACTTATTTTACATGATGGGAAGCTGCATATGTTAATATGCTTAAAATGCTGTAATCCCAGCACTTTGGGAGGCCGAGGCGGGTGGATCACGAGGTCGAGAGATCGAGACCATCCTGGTCAACATTGTGAAACCCCGTCTCTATTAATACAAAAAAAATTAGCTGGGCATGGTGGCGCGTGCCTGTAATCCCAGCTACTCAGGAGGCTGAGGCAGGAGAATTGCCTGAACCCAGGAGGCAGAGGTTGCGGTGAGCCGAGATCGCGCCATTGCACTCCAGCCTGGGTAACAAGAGCGAAACTCCGTCTCAAAAAAAAAAAAAAAAAAAAAAAAAATGCTGGAACTGGAGGCTTATATATAGTAAATATTTAAGAAATGTTAGCTATCCTTATTAAGATCATCATTACCATTATCATCAGTTCTTCAAAGGATACTTGTGGATATTAAATAAGATAGTGCACATCAAACAAATAGGACAGTGCCTTACTTATAATAGGCACTCAATAACTGTCAGCTATTATTGCTATTATCATCACCATCACCATCACCATTATCATCATTATACTTTCCAAAGCTCTTTCACATACATCATCTCACTAGAAACTCCCAACCACCCAGTGGTTGCTGTTATGATCTCCCTCTAATACATGAGAAAATGAAGCTTGGAGAAATGAAGAGTTAGATACTGAGCCAGGAAGAGGCGGAATGTGGACTAGTGCCAGAGATTTTGCATTCTGGACCAGTGTGTCCTTTTTCCACACCATGCTGTCTCTCCATCAAAATATCTGAGGATCTGTTGCTTGTTAGTTTTCTCCAAACAATATACTTTGCATCCTAGGAGCCTCACAAGGCAGGCAAACATGACTATGTTCCTCCCTGGCATGGTTATGCAGACAGGAAGCTGAGATAATTGGATTCCAGGCATTTGCTATCAGGACTGCATTTGTAACCAGCCAACTGCTGATGACCCAGCTTAATGGATGAAGCCCTGACCAAACAAACACAACTCCCATGTAGGAACTTATTGTTTATGCCGCAGAGAAAGATACATTGCAGCAGCCAACAACCTTCTAATGGTTCCTACCCAGGGCAGAGCTGGCCTCAGAATGTGCCAGGACTTAGCCTGCCACTAGAGACAAGCAGAGGTATTTGGACTGGAGAAATGTTCAGGTGAGGAGCCAGGACATTTTTGACAGCAGAGCTTGTGTAGTCAGATCAGAACTGTTTTATTATTTGGTGTAGGCCAAAGACTAGGGCAAGACTCATTTAAGCAAAGTGTTCACAAGGATTGATGTTTAAACAAAGTTAAGATCACAGTGGTACAGCATTAGAGTGAGTTGCTGACTATAAAAAAAAGCTAACATTTTGCAGTTAGTTTATAAAAGGAATCATTATATCTTCATATCACCCTGTTGTTTCTATAGTACTTAAACCGACTTTAGTTCAGATTTTTTTTTTTAAGTCAGGAGATTCAAATAGACTTTATTGTAGCATGGTTCGTAAATTTGTGTTTTCTGGTATTGTTGCTGCAAAAATAATAAAAATTATGTTTAAGAATTGTATTTGTCCATTTCACACTGCTAATAAAGACATACCCGGAACTGGATAATTTATAAAGGAAAGGGATTTAATTGACCCACAGTTCTGCAGGGCCGGGGAAGCCTCAGGAAACTTACAATCATGGTGGAAGGGGAAGTGAACACATCCTTTTTCACATGGTGGCAAGCAGAAGTCCCTAGCAAAAGAAGGAAAAGCCCCTTATAAAGCCATCAGGTCTCATTAGTACTGACACACTATCATGAGAAAGGCAGCATGGGGGTAACCACCCCCATGATTCAATTACCTCTCTCTAGGTCCCTCCCACAACACATGGGGATTATGGGAACTACAATTCAAGATGAGATTTGGGAGGGGACACAGCCAAACCATATCAAGAATCTTCAGCATTGCCCTTGATGTATAGGGCAGAATAAATAAAATACATTTGTAGACAGGGTTTTGCCATGCGAGGATAAGCAAATGACATCTGCTTCCAATGATGGAAGTAAGCTGTGCTTAGAAGCAGTTCTGAGACTTGTTCCCCAACTGTTGTCCAGAAGACACAGAGCTCTCAGTCTGAGGAAGAGGACAAGATGACCTCTCTGCCTAGAAAGACACTCCTATGGGTCCCTATGGTAAAATAGATGTAGTTCTTCCTTCTAGGGCAAAGGCAAACAAGTATAAGGTCTTACAACTCAGTATTTGTGGATGAGACCATTTTAAGTTACCAAGAGTTCTTGCCAGGGTACAGGAGATAGAAGTAATAAGGAAAGCTGGGGTTCTTTGAAACTCAAAGCAGGTCTGGGAGCTATCCAGGTGTTTGAAGCACACAGAGCCAGTGTTCTGGGATCCCATCTCTCTGCTGACCTCTTCTTTTTGTTGGCTACATAAGCCCTGTCTTCTTGGCTTTGGGTTTTCCTAACACCTGCTGCCAGGTAGGTGGCTAACCACCAGCCAATCCCTGGCCTGTCACATCACCATCCATACAGCAGCTAAGACAACAGCCACCTGTGCTGCTTGCTAGGCCTCTGACCTACCTCAGCTGTATCCCAGGCTGATAGGCTAAAGTCCTGACTGTACCAAACATACCTGAACTTAAGAATGGAAATATTGACCTTTTAGCATAGGCTGCCATGGTCGTTTAAAGTTTTCTACATTCTGAGAAGTGGGGGTTGGGAGAAATGTGTAACACTCCTTTTCTGTTCCAACCTTCACCATACCAATTTCAAGCATTCGTGGTGAGTAGGAAACAGAATAATGGATGCCCAAGGGCTTTATACAGTTATACAAATGTAAGTGACAATCTCTTTATGTAAAAACGTAGGTTAAACTTGGTGTGGTTTTACATGGTCATTCCATCCAGTGAAAAACACAAACAGCCAGAGGTCTCAGGAAAACTATATTGTTAATTCAGCAAAGTTGACATGGATAGGGGACTGTGGATAAGGCATGTTATACAAATTATACAGTTCTGAAAATCTAAATTTTTGTTTTATAGTAATACCTTAAATTTCATCTTAACATTATTGTGTGACATTAATCACATTTATCATTTTAAAGTGTGTTGTGGTGCAAACAAGTGTTCGTAAGCTTTATATCCCCTTCTGAAAATTTCACACAAAAAGGTTTGATTTTTTTTTTTGCCAGAATTTGATCACTACTTTCAGACATGTCTCTATTATCTACACAATGCACACTAAAAGTTCAGTCATTAAACTCTTTAAGGGTTATATCTAAATAAAACAACATTATTAAGTGACTTTAGTAAGAAATATTAAGTAGGTATGTAAAAGTTGTTAGGATCATAATTATATAATTATTAAAGTCCAATAAAATAACATATATATGACAAATATTGGTGATTTGTAATAATTTATAATATTATCCCATATGTAATTCTAGCCCCACACAGGAACATTCAACACCATTTAATTGTGGGAGATAAAGAGAGAAGGAGTGGTTTTGGATACCCTTTGTGCACAAAAATTCAACAATCCTTCTGCTATCTGAGTGAATGAGTCTATTTCCTTGAAGTTTAATTTTCAGAGAAGCATGACATACAAATACCCAGATATTTAAATTTTCAACTGATTACTTAGAGCCCATTGAAAGTTTTCGAGTTTCTTTCTTAGATTTTCACATTGTCATATGAATTACTGAAATTGGAAATTTTCATAAAATACACATAGTTTTCAGATGGTAACCTTTAGAGAGCTTTGTTAGTTCAGGATACCAAGGCATATCATTAGGTTAATGAAATACAAGACAAATCACGTTGAAGGAAGAAAAAATTGGAGGTTTAAATTAACAATTATATATTTAACTTAAAGTTTGATTAAAATGATACTAGCTAATATTTGTAAATGTAATGCCAGGCATTATGTATACACGATGAACATGACTTACTTCACCATAACTCACTGACAGAGGGTACTGTTATTGTCTCTGTGTAGATGTGAAAATTGAACCATAGAGAGGTCTGAGGTTGCAAGGCTACTTAGTAATGGAAATGAGATTAGAATTCTGGACATTGGACTCTCAGCACCATTGCTCAGTTAGTGGTCAGTGAAATACCTAATTGTGCTGAATGAATAAGTCATGGCTCCTTTCCCCAAAAGGCATGTAATTTATCTGAAAGCGTGCTATTTCAATTCACGTGCAGTTGCATTTAACAAGCCACAGTGGCTTGTATTGTTAAATGAATTGCAGAAAGTGCTGTTTGTTTAAAAGAAGGAAGGGGAGTATCACATTGAGATGGTCAGAGATGACTGTATGAAGGAAGTGGCCATATATATTCAACTATATTTTCAAAGAGTCTTCAACATACACATATGATGAATATTAGCTACAGGAGGGAAGGGGAGGCTGAGTTTCCTTACTTGGTAAATTAAGGTAGTAATGTGCCCTGTGAACATCCCAGGGTGTTGCAATACTCAAATGAAACACTAACTTAAGCGTGCCTTTTAGACATACAGTGTGGCATAACCATGTTGTGCAATAATTATGCTCCCCTGCTTATCCTCCTCTAAAGGCACTTTAAGAATATTGACAGGCTCATTTAGGCTGAGATCACGTGTCTACTAATCTCTCTGTTTTCTTTCTTTTTTGTTTCCCAACTTCTGCTTGGCTCTCCCTCATCTGTGGCTGTTTTCTGTTTCAACTAAAAGTGGCTGTTCCCCTGTCTCCAGCTTCCTCCTGCTCTTCTGCAATAGACCAGTTCCTGTCTAACTCTGAAAGTGCTCTGTAAGTCTGTCACTGTCTAGTGAGTCTGTGTCTGCCTATTATTTCTTTCTACAAAATATCCTTAAGTGTCTGTTTATACTTCTGTCCTCACAGGACAAAGTTGAGGGTGCACATTTGTTGGCACAGACCTGCCAAGCCCAGATTACTATGGTTTTGGCTGTTTATTTAATTTCCTATTTTAAAATTTTTTAATGATGTGTCCAGCTTCTTCCCTGTTTTGGGAGTACAGCCTTCACAAGCCCTGTGGGAGATGAGCACTATGATGGAGCTGAAGTCGCCCAGTATAAATGTGATTCTTAGAAGGTCTCTCATCTGGATTACCCCTAGTGCTCCAATTCATTATTTTCTTGGCTGTAAGTGGTGGACTCCTTCATACTCCTTAAACAATTGATTGTGACTAAATAAGGTACTTTTTTTAAAAAGTTTTTTTAAAGAGACTACTTTTTAGAATATTTTTGGGTTCACAGCATAGTTGAGGGGAAGGTACAGAGATTTCCTATATGCCTCCTTACCCACATAGGCACAGCCTCCCCAATTATCAATATCCTCCTCCAGAGTGGTAAATTTGTTACAACTGATGAACCTATATTGACACATCATTATCACCCTGGGTCCATAGTTTACATTAGAGTTCATTCTTAGTATTGTACATTCCATGGACTTGGACAAACACATAATGACATGTATGTACCATTGTGGTATTTTACAGAGTAATTTCATTGCCCTAAAAAGCCTCTGTGCTCTGCCTGTTTATCTCTTCCTCCTCCTCCCCAACTCCAACGTCTGGCAACCATTGATCTTTTTATTTTCTCAATAGTTTTACCTTTTCCAGAATGTCATATTATTGAAATGATACAGTGCACAGACTTTTCAAATTGGCTTCTTTCACTTAGTATATGCATTTAAGATTCCTTCATGTCTGTTCATGGTTTGATAGCTCATTTCATTTTCGTGCTGTATAATATTCCATTGTCAGAAGCACAGCAATTTATCCATTCACCTACTGAAACATTTTTTGGTTGCTTTCCAGTTTACCAAATCTCCTATAAACATGTGTGCAGGTTTTTGTATTGACATTTTCAACTCTTTGGTGTAAATACCAAGGAGCTCAATTGCTGGATTGTATGATAACAAAATAGTATGTTTAGTTTTGTTAAAAAAAAAACTGACAAGCTGTCTTCCAAAGTGGCTAAACCATTTTGCATTCGAATCAATCATGTATGAATTACTGTTGCTCCTCGTTTTTGCTAGCATTTGATGCTATCAGTATGATGAATTTTGGCTATTCTTATAGGAGTGTAGTGATATCTCATCTCCATCTGCAACTCCCTGAAGATATCTGTGCAGCATCTTTTCATATGCTTATTTGCCATCTATATATCTTCTTTGGTGAGGTGTCTGTTAAGGTCTTTGGTCCATTTTTAAAATTAGGCTGTTCATTTTGTCATTATTGAATTTTAAGAGGTCTTTGTACATTTTGGATAATAGTCCTTTATCAGGCATGTCTTTTGCAAATATTTTCTCCCAGCCTATGTCTTGCTTTGTCATTCTCTTAACCATATTTTTCAAAGAGCAAAATTTTTAATTTTAATAAAGTCCACCTTATCAATTATTTCTTTCATGAATTGTACATTTGGTGTTATATCTAAAAAGTTGTCACCAAACCAACAGCCATCTAGATATTTTCCTATGCTATCTTGTAAAATTTTTATGGTTTTTATTTTATATTTAAGTGTATGATGCATTTTGAGTTAATTTTTCTGCAGGATATAAGGTCTGTGTCTAGATTCTTTTTTTTTTTTTTTTTTGCATGTCAATGTCCAGTTGTTCTACCACCATTTGTTGACAAGGCTATCTTTTCTCCCTTGTGTTGCCTGTGCTTCTTCATTAAAGATAAGTAGACTATATTTACCTTGGTCTACTTCTGGGCTCTCTATACTGTTTTATTGGTCTCTTTGTCTATTCTTTGACCAAACTACACTGCCTCATTTACTGGAGTTTTATATTAAGTCTTGAAGTTGGGTAGTATCAGTCCTCTGACTTTATTGTCCTCTTTCAATATTGTGTTAGCTGTTCTGTGTCTTTGTTTTTTCATATAAACTTTAGAATCAGTTTTTCTGTGTCCACAAACAAACAAACAAATAAACAACCTCACTAGGATTTTGACTGGAAATGCATTAAATCTATAAATCAATTTGGGTAAAACTGAAATCTTGACCATATTCAGCCTTTCTATCCATGAGCATGGACTATATCTCCATTTATGTTCTTATTTGATATTTTTGATCAGAGTTTTGCAGTTTTCTTCATATAAATCTTATACATATTTGGTTAGATTTACATCAAAATATTTCTTTTTATACTAATGTTAATAGTAATGTATTTTTAATGTCAAATTCCACTTGTTCTTGCTAGTACATAGAAAATTGATTGACTTTTGTCTATTAACCTTGTATCCTGCAAACTTGCTATAATTGCTTACTAGTTTTAGGATTTTTTGTGGAATCTTTTGTATATTCTACTTGAATGAGCATAATTGTATCATCTGCAAAGAAATTTTTATTTTTTTCTTCACAATTTGTATACTTTTACTTTGCTTTTCTTTTAAAAAATTTTTATTTTATGTTTCAGGATATGTGTGCAGGATGTGCAGGTTTGTTACATAGGTAAATGTGTGCCATGGTGGTTTTCTGCACCTATCAACCCATCACCTAGGTATTAAGGTGCATGCATTAGCTACTTACCTTGATGCTCTCCCTCTTCTGGTCTACCTTCACTGACAGGCCCCAGTGTGTGTTGTTCCCTTCCCTGTGTTCATGTGTTCTCATTGTTCAGTTCCCACTTATAAGTGAGAACATGTGGTGTTTGGTTTTCTGTTCCTTGTCTTGTTTCATTGCATTAGCTAGGACTTCCAGTACAATCTTGAAAAGCATTGGTGACAGAGGACATCCTTGCCTTATTCCTGATCTTAGGGGAAATCTTTTTCTCACCATTAAGCATGGTTTTGGCTGTGGGTTTTGTGTCAATTTTCTATATCAAATTAATAAAGTTCTCCTCTAGTGTTAGTTTACTGAGAGCTTTTTAGATCATGAATTGATGTTACATTTTGTCAAATGCTTTTTATGCATTTGTTGATATGATTGCGTGATTTTTCCTTTTTAGCCTATTGATATGATGGATTACATTAGTTGATTTTCAAAAGTTGTATTTGCCCTGCATACCTGAGATAAATCCCACTTAGCTGGGTAGACAATTCTGTGTATACATTGCTAGACTTGATTTGCTAATATTTTGTTGATGATTTTTGCATCTATTTCCACAAGTGTTATTGATTTATAGGGTTTTTTGTTTTTTGCAATGTTTTTGGTTTTAGTACAGGACAGTGCTAAACTCAAAGAATGAGGCAGAAATTATTCTCTCTTCTTGTATCTTCTGAAACAATTCTCTATGATAGAAAATTGGTATAATTTCTTCCTTCTGTGTTTGGTAGAATTCACCCGTGAACCCATCTTAGCCTAGTGCTTTTTGTTTTGAAAGGTTATTAATTTTTATTCAATTTCTTTAATATATATATAAGTCTATTCATATTGTCTATTTCTTCTTGTGTGAGTTTTGGCAGAATGTGCCTTTCAAAGAGTTGATCAGTTTCATCAAGGTTATCAAATTTGTGGGCATAGAGTATTTTGTAGTACTTGATTATTTTTAATTATCCCTTTAACATCCATGGTGTCTATAGTGATGTTACTTCTTTCATTTTTTATATTAGTAATTTTTGTTCTTTTTCTTTCTCTCTCTTTATTTTTGTTCAGACTGACTAGAGATGTATCAATTTTACTGATGTTTTCAAAGAACAAGCTTTTGGTTTTAATTGACTTTCTCTATGGATTTCTTATTTTCAGTTTCACTGAATTCTCCCCTAATTTGTATTATTTCATACTACTTACTTTGGATTTATTTTCCTCTTCTTAAATCATAAAATATTTTATGAGTTAAATACATTATAACTTATTTTGAGATTTCTTTTTCAATCCATATGTTATTTAGAAGTGTGTTATTGAATCTCCAAGGATTTCAGGATTTTCCACCTATCTTTCTGTTATTGATTTCTACTTTAATTCCACTGTTGTCTGAGAGCATTGTGTAATTTCTATTCTTTTACATTTGTTAAGGTATGTTTTATGTAGAATGTGAAATATCTTGATGAATGTTCCATATGAACTTGAGAAGAATGTCTATTCTGCTGTTGTTGGGTAAGGTAGTCTATTGATATAAATTTTATTGATTCATAGTGCTGTTGAGTCCAGTTATGCCCCTTAACTAATTTTCTGCCTTCTGGATCTGTTCATTTAAGATAGAGAAATGTTGAAGTCTGCAGTTATTATCGTGAATTTATCTATTTCTCCTTGCACTTCTTAGTTTTTGCCTCTTGTCTTTTGATGTTCTGTTCTTAGGTGTGTGCAATGTTAAGGATTATTGTATCTTCTTAGAGAACTGACCCCTTTATTATTATGTAATGCCTCTCTTTATCCCTGATAACTTTTCTGCTCTGAAGTGTGTTCTGTTTAAAATTAATATAACTGCTCTCATTTTATTTTGATTAATATTAGCTTGGTATATCTTTCTCCATCCACTTACTCTTAATCTATATGTGTCTTTATATTTAAAGTGGGTTTCTTATACACAACATATAGTTTTAATGGGTGTATTTACACCATTGTCAAACTGATTATTAATAGAGCTAAATTAATTATTTGTCTTCGATTTGTTGCCCTTGCTCTTTGTTCTTATTTTTGTCTTCTCTTTTTCTACCTTTTTTGTTTTAAATAAGCATTTTATATTATTCCATTTTCTATCTTTTCTATCGTATCAGTTTAACTTCTAATTTTACTTTTTTTAGTGGTTGCCCTAGAGTTGGCAAAACACATTTAATAACTAATTCATATCCACTTTCAAATAACACTATACAACTTTTTGGTAGGTTAAATACCTTATAATGACAAAATAGTCATAATTCCCCTTCTTATCCCTTATTTTATTGCTATCATTTATTTCATTTATACATAAACATATGTACAGATAGTCACCAGCTTATGATGGTCCAACTTAACAATTTTTCAGCTTTATGATGGGCTTATCAGGATGTAACCACACTAAGGAGCATAAAAGCATACATAACTAATACATTATTGCTATTATTATTTTGAACAACATGTTATCTATTTGATCAACTAAGAATAAAAAAATAAAATCCATTATTTTACTTCACTTATTCCTTCTTTGATACTCTTCCTTTTTTATGTAAAACTGAGAATATGGCTTGTTTATTTTCCTTCTATCTAAATAATGTCTGTCAACATTTTTTTTGTAAGGCAGGTATACTGGCAACAAATTCCCTCAATTTCCCTTTGTCCCAGAAAGTTCTTATTTGTCCTTTACTTTTGAAGTATAATTTCACAGGGTTGGAATTCCAGGTTGCCATTTTTTTTACTCTCAACACTTTAAACATTACACTCTACTCTTTTCTTTCTTGCATGGTTTCTGAGAAGTTGGATGCAATTTTTATCTTTTCTCCTCTATAAGTATTTTTCCACTGTGGCTTTTTGTCAGAATTTTTTATCTTTGATTTTCTTTAGTTGGAATATGAAATGCCTAGTCATAATTTTGTTGGCATTTATCCTGCTTGGTATACTCTGAGCTTCCTGGATCTGTAGTTTGGCATCTGACATTCATTTGCAGGGAAATTCTCCATGATCACTTATTCTCTATGAAATATTTCTTCTGTTTCTTTCTCTTTTTTTTTCTTTTACTGGTACACTTGTGGTGCACTTGTTTTTAGTTGTCACACAGTTCTTGGGTACTCTGTTCTGTTTTTTTTTTCCTGTCTTTTTGTTTTCCTTTTCAATTTTGTAGCTTTCTATTAAGATATCCTAAAGCTAAAAGATTCTTTTCTCAACCATGTCTAGTCTACTAATAAGTCCTTCAAATGCGGTCTTCATTTTTGAGGCAGTGCTTTTGATCTTTAGCATTTCTAGTTGGTTCTTTCTCAGAATTTCCGTCTTATTGTTTACATTACTCATCTGTTCTTGCATGCCATCTACTTTTTCCATTAGACCCTTAGCATATTAATCACAGTTATTTTAAGTTCCCAGTCTGATAATTCCAACATCCCTCCCATGTCTGTTTCTGGTTCTGATGCTTAAGTTGGCCTTTCCAACTGTGTTTTCTTGCCATTTAGTACAGCTTGTAAGTTTTTCTTGATAGCTCGACATAATGTCTTTGGTAAAAGACACTTTAGTAGACAGGCATACTATTTACTGACGTGGTGTAAAGGTATGGGGGCAGGGAAATGGTCTATAGTCCTATGATTAGCTCTCTGTCTTCTAGAGAGCCTGTGCTTCTGGGTGGTGAACTTCACACGTGCTTCTTAGTTTGTCACCCCTATGGTGTATGCGATGGCTTTCGGGGACTGGAGTTGGATATTTCCCTTCCCCCAAGGTCAGCTGGGCTCAGATAAAATTCTAATAGATTAGGCTTTGCTAAATCATTTCTCCTGAAGGCAGACCTCATTAAGAACAGAATGCTCTGGACTATTTCAAAATAATTACTTCCCACCTCCTCCCTGTCAGAAGCATGAAAGGATTCTTCTCTGATATTTACTGTGAAATATGGCTGAGTTCCTGAAGGTGAAACTCACAAAACTGAGAGGTCCCCTATTATTGGCAGCCCCCGCCCCCAGAGTTTTGTCTCTCATATACTTGTCCACCCAGAGCCTCTAACAGTCTATCAGTGAGTCAAGCCAACTCCACGCCCATGCCTGGAATGTCCTCACTGCTCCTACATTCAGTGCATCAGCAGGTTCCATCAGCTCTACCTTGAAGCTATATCCTGAATCCAACTACTTCCCAATACCTTCGCTGCTACCATCATACAGTACTTCTAAGCTCCAGAAACATGAGATAATAAATTTTTGTTACTTGAAGTCACTAAGTTTGTGTGATTTGTTATGGCGACAACAGGAAGTTAGTACACCTCCTAATTTACCTCTGTGCTTTCACTCCAACTTCACTTCAGTCCATTCTATACACCACAGCTGGAATGTTTCTTAGAAACATGAAGTCTTCATGAACCTACTCTGCTCGTGACCTTGGCTGGCATCCTATTGCTCTTAGGATGAAGACAACGGTCCTGAGTGTGGTGGGTCCCTGCTGACTGTGCATCCTCATCTTAGGCTGATGCCGACTTTGTTCCCTTCTCACTGCATGGGCCTGTCCCAGGACTGTGGGCCTTTGCTCTTGCCGGTCCCTTTGCCTGTATTCTCCTCCCCCGGCTTGGTGAGCCCCTACCCAATTTTCAGTTCTCATCTCCTATTCCTTCCTCAGTCACAGAACCCAGACCCACTAACCAAGATCTCATCCCTCTCTGACATGCTCTGATAGCATCACCAAATACCTCTCACTCCTGACACTACTTATAGCTATAATTTCATGGCTGTCTGTGGGTCTCTCACACTACACTGCTCACTCCATGAGGACAGGGACCGTGTCTCCACTCTGATATCTCCAAGGCATGGTACTGTGCCTGGACTGTTGTAGGCACTCAAAAAAATATTTTAAGTAAATAAGTGGCTAAATAAATAAATGCCTAGGATTTGTGTTGATGGAAAAAACACCAGCTGTAAAATCTTTGTTTCTAGCTAATAGAGCTCTGGCTTTTGTGAAACCCTGCCTTAGTGTTGAATCTCTTTAAACCGAGGCACTTTATATTTTAATAATTAAAACATCTTGCAAACCTCCCGCTCACCCAGTGCGTGTGAATGCTGCCTTGCAGGAGAAGGCTGGGGTGGTGTATAATAAAGTCTAATCATTTCCTGATAATGCCAAGCTGGGCAGGCAGAGGGAGCTATTATTACCCTACTAATTAGCACATCCAGGCTGCTCTAAGTGCGACGCTAATTGCTCAGTGAATGAATTGTAGACTCAGGTAATTACCAAATCTAATGTGGCTCCCGTCATGTTTGAGTAAATTAATGCAAATGGGGGAAGCAACCCAGCTTGAAGGGAGTTGCCTTTTGCATTACTGTTGCTTGGGAAACAGCAGTGTTTTTTTATTAGACGTGAAACTGCCCAGGTATAACCACTCATCTAGAGTTGTCCACCAAAGCAGCTGGGGAAGGCAAGTAAGATCTCACACCAAATGGAACTGGGAGACTTTTGCCACTCTAAAAGATGATTGTCTCTTTCTGAAGCTGTTTCTTTATCTGTAAAGCCATTTGCAGATAATGCCAGGCTAGGCAGGCAGACAGGGGCTTTTATTATACCACTAATTCCCAAATGCAGACTGCTGTAAATGACCTTAGCTGATCACGGGGTTAAGGTTTCTTTAGCTCTGTGATCAATTAACAAGTGAACAAACGTTTGTTCAGTTACCAAGGAAAGGATTTCTGCACTGAATTGGGAATTTTGTACTGATTTCCAGTTCTACCTCAATCATCAGATAAGAGCAATACTAATAGGTATTTACTGAGCAATACCAATGGACGTTACTTTTTGGCTGGCACTCTTCTAGTAAACATTATATGTACATTATCTCATTTAATGTCTACAATGAGCCAGAACATTTGTGGTAATTCACAAAATTAGTAAATGGCAGAGCCAGGATTTGAACCAAGGCATTCTGCCTCAAGAACCTGTATTCTTAAGCATTCTGCATTTATTTATTTCTTTGACCCTAGGAAAGTCACATTTTCTGAATCTTGTTTTACTTACCAGTGAAGATTGCTCCATCCATTGTGTGCCAGCCCTTCTGTTAAGGCATTTGTAGATGTTCATTGTCACAGCAAAGGTGTCAAGGAGGTGGGAGTTACTTATTTGACCATGCCACATAACTAGTAGATGGTAATTTGGGATTAATGCTATTCAGTTTGCCTGCAGTACCCTGTGCTTTCTTTTCTCTCAATATTTCCCAAATTGAGGGTGTTTAGATCCCCATGAATGTGCCTACAGACTGCTGGAGGTTTGTACATTCCAGTTAGAGACAGTGCATGAAGTTGGCCAGCAACAGCAGAATGGACATGAATGCAACTGTGAGCTCTGAATGCACAAGGCAATGTAAATTTAGAAGGTGGCCAACCAAATGATCCCAGATCTGCTCCTATTATTTATTTATTTATTACCAAAGTGAAAATACCAACTTAAAAATATATGCTTGACTCACGGAGACTTGGAATACTCAACCCCAGGGAATGTCTCTATGAGCCAGACTCCAACTGGGATGTACTATCCTCTGCTAGACTCCTGCTAAGGAAAGCTTGGACTACTTCCTCCTTTCTGTGTCTATCAGCCACCATATCATGGTAAGAAGAACCACTCAAATGTTGTACAGTTGAGCCTTGAACAACATGGGTTTGAACTGTGTGGGTCCACTTACACATGGATTTTCTTCTGCCTCTGCCACCCCTGAGTCAGGAAGACCAACCCCTCCTCTTCCTCCTCCTCCTCCTCCTCAGCCTCCTCAATGTGAAGATGTTGAGGATGAAGACTGTTATGATGGTCCACTTCCACTTAATAAATAGTAAATATATGCTCTCCTCTTTATGATTTTCCTAATAACATTTTCTTTTCTTTAGCTTACTTTATTGTAAGTACAAAATATGCATTATTGACTATGTTATCAGTAAGGCTTTCAGTCAATAGTAAACTACCAGTATTTAAGTTTTAGGGGAGTTAAAGTTTATATGCAGATTTTCAACTGCACAGGGGCATAAGTAACCCTAACCCCGACATTGTTCAAGGGTAAACTGTAACTGGAAAACGTGCCCATCTCCTTACTCTCATATCCACAGAGAGTTGTTGCCTTTCAACTGCCCTCTGGATAAAGGGAACCTCCACTTGGAATATCCGCTCCATTCCCACACTTCTTTTCTAGTTATTCCTGACAAGTGACTCATTAGCACATGAGAAACAGATGCTTATGAGGAGAAATGTGTGAAAAGCAGGCTGCGGTAGAGGTTGCCTGCATTCCACGGCAGTTCATCTTCTTACGTGGTCAAAATGTCTGGTTGCCTTCTCAACAAGGATATCTTTTTTCATGTGAACTGGGTGTAGGAGAAGGTGCCACTGCTCACCAGTGAAAGTGATCTATTAGCCATAGAACAGGGCAGAGGTTTAGGAGTGCGTTTTGAGTTTAAGGGCGTGGGCACCATGCACATTGTAATCTTAGATAAACTGCATAACTGCTCTGAGCCTCGGTTTTCTCATCTATAAGATCAGTCTAAGGAGAGCACCTGTCACTTAGTGGGTGTAAAAAGTAAATTGTATAAATGGAATAATGTATGTAATTACCAAAAATCGTACTTGGCACACATCCTAATTTCTTAATAAATTGAGCTGTGTATAATTTATTAGTATTGTCATTGAGGTTTCTCTTGTATAAACATCTATGTCAGGGATATCCCTGCACCTAAGACTCTGAAGTGCAGCCCCATTTCCTAAGGCTGTTTGGTCCTGAGTCCTTTTTTGAAAGCTCACACATAAGTCATTAAGCAATGCTGCTCAGGGGCAAGAGCAGGGAGGAAGGGGTGTGTGGCCTTGGTCCTGGCCAGGCCTGCACTCACGCACCATGATGCTCAGGAGACTCACTCAGCTGCTGTAAGTCCTACTTCTCTCTTCTGTATAATACCAGTCTTATCACCTGCCTTGCCTGGCCTGCAGAGTTACTGTGATTATAAAAGGAGTCTGTGGATAACGAAATCAATTGGTGTTGCTTTAGGACGCATATTTGCCAAAAGAGGATTTGTGATTCTAAAATGGGAGAAGGGAAAGGCGAAATCCGGGAGGCTTCTATATCTTGAGGCCAGTTTCATTCATAAAGGAAATAAAAGAGAAAAATATTTCTAAGCCATTAAGGCTTTATGTACATCATCATCACCATTATCAGTATTACATACTCTTAACTAAATGCAGAAGAGCAAAGTGAGGCATAGAGAGATTAAATAACTTGCCAAATGTCACAAAGCTGGTAAGTAGTACTTTTTAATCTCAATAAAATAGGAAAATTAAGATTAAAAAGTAAAATAATTTTAGTTTCAAGCATATTGAGCTTCTACCATGTGGCAGACCCTGTGTTAATATTTTTCTTACATTATGTTATTTAAACCACAGAGCAAAGCTATGTCGTAGGTATCATTGCCCTCAGTTACAGAGGTATAGAAAGTGAGGCATAGAGAGATTAACTAAGTTGTCAAATGTCACAAAGCTGGCAAGTGGGAGAGCCTGAGATGGGAACTAGGTTTGCTTGACTCAAGTGAGGGTCTTGGTCACTATGCCGCATAACGCAGCCCTCTAGCTGATGAGACGACAAGGGAAATAAACACACATGGCAGAGGCTGAGAAAAGTTGTGAAGGCTAACCCTTTTGCAGAATTAAGTACAACAAAAAATGACTACTGGGAGTTATATTCCTGTATTCAGAGACTGACCATTCCTCACCACTTTTACAGTTACCTCCTGGACCAAGGCACTGTCTTTTCTCACCTGGATTATTGCTGTAAACTCCTAATTAGTCTCGCTGTCCAGACCCTACTTCCATCCCACATGCTCACAATAGAGCATCTAGAGGGAGCCTTCTGAGAGGTCCATTCAGACCATGTCGGTGATCTGCTTAGACCCCTCACATGTAGTAAAAGCTATAGCCTTATAGGGATTTTCAAGCCCACACACGCCCCCTTGGCCCTGACTACTTTGCTGACCTCAACTCCTTTCATTCCTCCCCCACATTTTTCTGCCTCAACCTGCTGCATCCTTGCTGTTCTTCAGATATGCCAGCCAGGATCAAGCCTCAGGGCCTTTGGATCTGCTGTTCCCTCTACCCAGAATGTTATTTTCCCAGATATGCACATGCCTCTATTTCTCACTATATCTCACAGGGCTCAGTTAGGAGACAAAAATGGTCTAGTTGTTTAAATACCATTTTAACATAAGATGTTGTTAACTAGACATATAATCATTAACTCCTGAAAGAATACTCTGAAGTATTATGGAGTTAGCAAATGCAGGAAGCAACTCCTAGCTCTAGGGCTGAGGAAATAGATAAAATAATCACAAAAATGTAGACACTTAGAGTAGAGACCCCCGCTGAGCAGAAACTTAGACCTTTGGTAGAAGGAGGCACTGTCCAGATGAACCTGATGTCTCTGAGGGGCTGCTGCAAGGCTGGTTCTGCAAGAATTAGAAAGACTAACCCAGACTCAGTCGCTGCTCCAGGAAGGCACTGAGTCTGCTGGGGTAAAGAGGCATTCCAGGAATTATGCTTATAGGAACCACAAGCAGACAGAAAGCTCACAAAAGTGAGCCCTTTCCTTCCTCTAGCATCCACTCCCTGGTGACACTCCACATTCATGGAGGCTGACAAGAAGCCAGACAACAAAGCAGACATTTGGTTTGCAGAATGGCAAAGCTAAGTATGCAAGGCGTGGTTTGGAGGCTGAGCATCTGCAACTCACTAGCTGGGACTCTAGCTTCCCTAAATTTTGCACATCTTACCGGGACCTTCCTGGCTACCCTAGTTAATGGTGGCTGATCTGGTCCTTTCTATCTCCTTTCTCATTTTATTCTTATTAACACTGACCTATCTGGCTAGCAGTAGCAGATGCTTTGGTTCTGTATGTCACACCCGCTTGGCTCAGCTCTCTCAACAGCAGCTGTGGTGGATGGTTCTGTGAGAGCTCGGACTCATGGCCGTCACTGAGGCCCTGTTCCTCAATTAACACCTGTTTCTAGCCAGCTAAAGGGACTAGTTATTCTACATTAGGGTTTCTCAGTCCTGGCACTGTTGACATTTTAGGCCAGATAATTCTTGGTTGTGGGAGGCTATGCTATGTATCGTACAACATTGATTAGCATCCCTGGTCCCTACCCGCTAGATGCCAGCAGCACTACCTCTTTAGTGACAATCAAAAATGCTTCCACAATGTTCTTTGGGGGACAAAATGCTCCCTGCTGAGAACCACTTTTCTAGACTTATACCTAGTCCATGGGTTGTGTGAGAACCAGTTGAGCACATGGGTATTGGCATGAGCTACAGTGAGTTTGATTGGATGCATCTTCATGTGTGACCTATATTCCCACGGGCATCACTAAACTTGACTATGTGTCATTTTGCTCACCTGCAAAATGAAAATGGTACTATCTCATAGGGCTATTATGGGGATTAAATAATTTATGTAGAGGGCTTAGTACAAACCAATTGGTCAATCCAAATCAATAATACATTATTGTAATTCAAAGCAAAGCATCAATGTAAGTCATGAGAAACCATCACCAAATTGTTTTGTTAATATATAATGCCAAATAGCTGACGATATTTGTTTATTTGTCTCACTGAAAGTGCTTGACACTGGCCTCAGAGAAATGAGTGGTTGTCATGCTTCTAAAATCTGTAGAAATTTCATAGGAATGACTGCCAGATGCTGGAATCTGGGTAACTGATGGTGAGACTCGCCTGCAATTGAGATGCATTTAAAGGCAACTAAGATATTGAGTGCAACTGTATGACACTGCAGAAAAATGATAAACACTAGTCAAGTAGTAAATTTCACTGTGATGCTTAGAGTCAACTTGCTGTTTGATTCATCTAATTGATCTACTGTTCCAAATGGCACCAAAAGGAATCAAAGGAACAAATACAGTTACATTGTATTTCAGGCGTTGAGTGATTTATTCATCTCAGTCAGCACTCAGAACCCAAAACTATCCCTGGTGGATGGAATGTGGCATATTCAGGTACAGCTTGAGGTGGTACATAGGGTTCATTCTGATGAATGACACAAGAACCCCAGACTTTGTTGGCAGTAAGAAATCTGGGTTCTACTCCCAGCTCTGCCACTTACTTCCTATGCACCCCAAGGCCTGTTGTTTCCTCCAGGACCCAGTTTCTCCACATATAATATAAGCTATCTGGGGGGAGTTCGTTAGATCTTCTGTCTCTATGAAGTATCACCCCACCCCCACTCCCACTTCACATACCCTCAGAAGTATGCAAAGAGAGGAAGTCAAGAGTAAAAGGAGTGCTGTTGACTTTGGTGCAGTTGAAGCACGCCTGTTTAATTCTCATGCCTTCTTTCCTTCCTTTCTAGGTACACTGTTCTGCACAGTGGACATCATCAGGAACTCGAGAAACTGCCCATACATAATGACCCAGAATCCCTGGAATCATGCTTCTGATTGAGGACATGGCTCACAGCTTAGCCATTCATTCCCATTCATGTTTGCATGAACAGGTCACCCTGGCATCACTCCTGATCCTCATCACCACCAGTGAGGCACAAGGCAGTAGGGGCTGAGGGCCCATGGCAGGTACACGGAGGATCGTGTTGGGTGGGACCTGAGACCAGAGCATCAAGGATCTCAAAGTTATGAAGGAACTTCAGGCATCTTCAGATTCAGCCACCCACCCAAAGCAGGAGTAGTATCTTCTATTGCATCCCTGAAAGTTGGTCAATCTCTGCTTATACACCTCCAGGGACAGGAGCTCACTGCCTCCTAATTCAGGCCCTTTTATTTTGGAGAAACTTTAACTATAAGGAATCTCTTTCCTTTCTTGGAACACAAACCTGTTGCTACTTCAGCTTCCATCTGGGGCCATGCAGTTAGCCCCCACTTTCCCCGAGAGCCCTTAAATACTGGAAGAGAGTAATCTGTCACCATGCCATTCAGTCTTTTCTATAAACTGAACATCTCCAGTTTCCTTTCCATTGTGGCCATCTTCTTCTGGACATGCTTTGGTGGGTGAATTAATCATGGCTCTTCTAATAAAGTTAGGTTGATGTCAATGCTAAGATGTCTATCTAGAAGCATTGACATAGTAACAAGTGAAGTGTCAAGATTTTTGGCCTATAGCCATGAATAATTTCCTTTATTCCCCCCTTGGGAATAGATTTTGGAAATTCTACTGAGGTTTTAGCTTCACAGACATTATTAAAGGGCATCTTTGCAGCTTGTCTGATATGTGTGTGTTCATGCACACGTGTGTGTTTAAAGTTGACATTTTCTTATTGGCATATTGGTGTTGAGGTCATTAGGAATTCACTTTATTTCTATGGCAATGGGAAAAGGATTTTACTTCTTTCCTAAGAATGTTGATTGAGAACGGCCTTATAATCCAGAGTCTGGGAGGGAAACTGACTGTTCTTCACCCTTTATCAACATCTCACCCTTTTGAAATACCTATGGAGATGCTTCTTTTTCTCAGTCAAAGCGATCACCATCTTACTTCATCTTGGGGTAAATGATATACTCAGCTTGAAGGTCTGATGACAAATTTTTAAAGCTGTCTTTCTTTTGGCTGCTGAGCTGATTTTTTAAAACCCTGTTGAAAAGATTTACTACTGGTCCTCTTTTAGCAAGACAAAGGGAACAGGGCATGTGGGTGATGTTGGGGTTCATATGTAACATGCTTCTGATTGAGGACGTGCCAAGAATTTAACAGCAAGATAAAGATGTACCAGGAGTTTACACCTCACAAGTTCTCTTTGCCCTCCTACTTGGTCTATTGATCCTTCTTCTTAACTGATGTCAGATGCCACAATTGCCTCCTTAACCCTCATTTCTTCCGTGAAGGTAGAACCCATTAGCCAGCCCTCTCTCTTCTTTCTCTGCCCAGATATGGTGAGAAGGGATGGTCAGACACCACAGAGGACTAGGGTGATCATCTTTCTGGTTTTAGCATTCAAGTCCCTCATCCCAGGAAACTCCATGGTCCTGGGCAAACTAAAGAATGTTGGTCACCACACTGGTGGGACCTCCCTGTGTTGAGGATTAAAACACCCCCTCCTCAGAGTAGATTCTCTTTCTTCTCTTTTTCATGAAAAGGCAAAGATTAGTGAATTTGGAAGTTCATAGTTCTCCTTTCTAAAAATGGTCTCTCTTCTCCTCCAACCATAAAGCATTTCTTAGGAAAGGACTAAAACAGGGATAATAAGAATACTACTGATAATAGTGCTTTGAGGCCGCTGGTAAACTTTTGTTTAATGCTGCCAATGTTGACAGGATCTACTACTTAATACATACATGCCTACATATGTACATAACTACAGGATTTCTTCCTTATGAAATGCTTCTCTTCCCAGGAGCTTAGTAAGCATTTCTGCTTATGTAAAACGTTATTTATCAGTGGCAGGTCTTCCATATTAAATGGCAACTTGGATTCAATAGAGACACAAAGATTACAACATAGGGAGGAATATGAGATCTTACTATATCACAGAACTCTTTTTAACTCCCTAGATGTCCTTCTGTGAGTCTGCCCATGGTTGGTGTCTGTAGAGGTCACAGGCACCCTGGATCGGGGAAAAGACAGCAATTGCAAGAACAGTACCTCTTGTCATTGTCAAGAAAGGGGTCTCCTTTGCAGAGGAGAGCCCCACAAGCTTGCTTTGTTACCACTTCGGACTAGGGCTGGGATGCTGTGAGTGATTCATCAAATGCCAACATTGGTGATTTACAGGACAGGGCCAGACTTGTTCTGTGTGAGCAGCTGCTAGCCTTGCCTAGAAATCCAGGTAATATAGCATATGTGTGAAAGACTGAGAAGGAGAAGACTTATCGCTTGTCCAAGGAAAGAGGAGACCTATACCTTGCCCACTTCTCTAAGAAAGGCTTCTCTTCCGGGAAGCCTGTCATGTCAAGAAGAGAAGCATCTGGGAAAGAGGATGATGTGCTGCAGACACATCTGCAAGGTTGGCCTTGATGATTATTGGGGATGCTAAAGGCTACAAACAGACTGTCCCCATGTCTAGGAGAAAGGAGGTTCAGTGTGCTTCCTTTCCACTTGACTCTCCAGGCTACAAGACCCTCCAGCTCTGAAACTAGAGAGGGATGCACCATTCCAGCCGTCACCAATAGCAGCTAGAAAGCAAAATAAAAACCAATTTCTTCAACAGATACCCAAGTATGTGTAGAAAAACGTTTTTCTTCTGAGACTCCACCTTTTGGTCTTGACAACTTTTTCACCTAATGCTGCTAACTTGCTCTGTCCTGATGCAAATTGCCATCTAGCTGGGGATTGCATGGGTGGGCATGGGGTGGATGAGGGAGGGGACCTATGGAGGGGCTGGGGAGTGGATATAACTACGTTGCCTTCAATATTGTCTTCAAGCAAGAACAAAAATCATGTCTTCTTGGTGCTGTGTTGTCTACCCATTTATCTCTTCGTTGTTGGATCTCTCTTTGGTGAGAAAGCATTGTCACTTCTTTTTCTCTATTCACTTTGCTGAGGTCGAAATCCTGTAACACCTAGTCTAGGAAGGAAACAAAGACTACTGCATTTACCTCTTCTGGCCAAAATTTGTAATCTCTTTTCCATCTAATTTAGAAAAGTGAGGCTGAATATTTGGTTTGAATTCAAACAATTCAGGAATGGATTTGACGTCCAAAGTATGAACAACGTGTTACTTTGGGCCTTACCCAACACTTAGCTTCACGTGTGTCATCTACAAAATAGAGATCATTTCTGAGTTTGTAGGACCGCTGAGTGCTCCAACATGGGTCATTCAAGGGCCACTGTTAGGATTTTTACCAAATATGTGTTCTGCCTATTCTGTCACCTACTTAACATATTTATTTAAGTCCATTCAAGTTTTCACTTACATAAGTTTATTTTAGAAGAAAACATTATATCAGTACTCAAAATAGAAAACAAGGCTATTGAGTTTTAACTAGACGCCAGTGCTCAGCGTGCATTCTCTGTTTCTGTGTTTAAAAGGGAAGTGAGTGTTGGAGAGTTGTTAGAAACACTCTACATCTAGCATGGGGCTCTTTCAGTTAATTGGAAGGGTCAAAAGATAATTTATAAAAGATGAGCTTCCAAACGTTAGGAGTTATTGTGATTTGGCTACAAGCTGCATTCCACATTTTTAGAAACATGGAGAGAAGGGATAAGAAACTGCATATATTTTTAACTACTGTTATAGTGGATTCAGATTAGGTTTCTCCTTCTCTGCCCTTTCCTTTGGCTTGCCCCAGACCTATATCTTTGTTGTTAATAATAATAAAATAGCAGTAATAAGAGTAACTGACATTTAATGAGTTTCTTTCTGCTAGGCATTGTGGTCATTGCTTTACATGGATTATCTCATTTAATCCTTACAAAATTAGTATGAAAATTACCCCCACTTTACAGCTGAGCAAACCTCAGCTAAGACATCTGGTGACTAGCCCAAGGCAGCAGACCCGGAAAGTGTGGATTTGAAATGCAAACCCAGGCAGTCTTATTCTAAATAAGGCCCACAGTTCTAAGCATGTGCTACTGTGTTTATTATGGGGATGTATGCATTCCACCTTCACCTGTTAGACACTGTACTAGGAGAGAGCAATGAACAAGGTTGCTTAAAGAATTTTCCTTTCCACATCAGCCTGGGATACGAAAAAGAACTCTGGACATGCCTATTCCAGTCTGAACTCTGCCACTAACTTTCTTGTTTTCTTTTCTCTTGCTTCCACTCCCTGGGCCTCAACTTCCATCTTTAAACAATGGAAGATTCTGGTAAATGATCAGCAGGAAAGGCCCTTCTGCACTGATCTTTTAGTCTTGCTAGTATTCGGCAACCTGGGATTACTGAATAATCAACAATAGACTGTAAGGACAAGATGTGTGAGTCAAAGAAAGCATTGGTCCTTTATATTCCAGGCCCTCATGGAGGCTGCTCATGGTAGGAGTGGCCCCTGCAGAAGGCAGTTTGCCTTCCCCACATTTCTTGGTTGGAACCTGGAACACTATTTGAATATTCTCTCACTGGTCTCAGTAAGCATCAGCCTACCACTGAAGGCTTTGTGCAGTTTCTCTGCACTTTTATAAGATCTCTAAGCCTCTCATAACAGCATATGAAGAGTGATTGTTGACTTCATTTTATAGAAGAGGGAAGACTTTGTCATGGAAAGTGATTTGTCCAAGAACAAGAGCTGATATGAAGCTGAAGTCAGGACTGAAAATATTTCAGATTTCTCAGTTCTAGCAAAGTGCTTCCTTCCTTCTTATTTCTAAACATAAAAATTACACATTTTTAGACTATATAAATTATAGGTTACACAAATGATACATTTATGCAATCCATTTCCACTGTAAAAATTTGTTATATATTAACAGATACAGCAAAATATTCCTTGACCCCAACTCAATTCTACTCACCTTCCCCAAAAGTAAATGCTCTTTTCACTTGGCTTACGTAATTCAAGAACATTTTCTATGCATTTACATGTGTATAAATGTACATATAAAACATATGGCTTTGTTTTGTTCTTATATGTAAATAAAATGATGTTGGTATATAATAATCTGCTACTTGCCTTTTCAACAGTGTACTCTAAACATCATTTCACATCAACACATATAATTTTCTTTTTAGTTGCTATGTATGCATTTCATGCTATAAACATTGTATGGATTGCAGTGTTTCTTTTGCATTCTACCTGCCGCCCATGTGTAAATGGGGCATCTCCTGCATCAGAAAATCAGCCTGTTTTTCTCAGACTGTGCTAACCGTAGCTGAAGTGGTTTCAAGTTAAGTGGCCGCGGTAAGTTGAGTTGGCAGCTTCCCTGTTAGGGAAGGCCCACCTTTATATGGGCCTCCTTTCATTAGGAAGAACCAAGAAAATGCCCAAGTTGCACAGGGTGACAGCATCCTGCTCCCATCAATTCCTAGATGTGTACTTTTGAGCATTATGCAACCTCCTAAAACCAAGTTTTCTTATCAGTAAAGTAGGGAACATATTGATCATACATTTAAAGTGTTATTTCAAGAGGTATGGAAAGCACTTGGTAATAATCACTTTTAAAAACGCTAGCTTTCATACTGTCATGATTTCCTCTTTCTCAACAGCTTCAACAGTTATGTTTCTGACTACCCTGGAATATGATCTGAGGAACAGGATATACAATGCTAAGTCCGAAAAAAACCCCCAACCCCCTCAACCAAAAAACAAAACAAAACAAAACAAAAAAACAAAAAAAAACCCAAACTTGGCTGGGCACAATGGCTCACGCATGTAATCCTAGCACTTTGAGAGGCTGAGGCAGGTGGATCAACTGTTAGGAGTTCAAGACCAGCCTGGCCAACATGGCAAAACCCCATCTCTACTAAAAATACAAAAATTAGCTTGGTGTGGTGGTGGGTGCCTGTAATCTCAGCTAATAAGGAGGCTGAGGCAGAAGAATCGCGTGAATCAGGAGGCGGAGATTGCAGTGAGCTGAGATCGTACTACCGCACTCCCTCCAGCCTGGGCGATAGACTGAGACTCTGTCACAAACGACAACAACAAAAAAATCCACATTTTTTTTTCATAAGTTATATTGGAAGCAGTACTACCTCCCCTGTCATCACACTGTCCAGTTTACTTGCAGCTCCTATTGGAAACTAATGACTGCCTGATGGGGTGGGTGGTTATTAGTTGTTACCACTTGACAGAAGAGAAAACTGAGGCTCAAGGGTAGGGGTTCCAACCATCTCCAGGTCTCCCACCAGTTGTTCGAGGAAGTCAAAAACTCAACTCAGGTCTTCTGATTTTACTTATGAAGTCCCTGAAAGAACTGTGGTATCAGCTATTATTTAGGGAGATTGTTAGACCTATACACCTGGCAATGAGACACAATTCTCTCACTGATATTAAGTCATATATCATCCATGAAGTATTTTTAAGGCCTTTAAAAAATTTGTGGGACACTGCACCGTACCAGCAGCTGGTGATATAATTAAATGAACGAATTAAGTATCTCAGTTCTCTATGGCAGTTGTGGCCAAACCATGGCCTCTGGACCTTCGGATGTTTTACTTTCGTAAATGGCTGGGAAAAAAGTTGCAAGCGTAGTCATTTTGTGACAGGTGAAAATTACGTGAAATTGAAATTGTCCATAAAGTTTTATTGTTAACAGTCATGCCTATTCGTTTATATCATCTATGACTTTCACAATAGTTGAGCAGTTGCGACAGAGAATGTGGCCCATTGAGCCTGAAATATTTACTATCTGGCCTTATACGGAATTTGCTGACCCTTGCTGTAGAGCAATCACTATCCAGCCCTTCATATTATATATACTCACCAAGTGACCATCGTAGTTGGCATCTTCCAGATTTATTTTTTTTTTCGGTTGTTCCAGTCTTAGCTCCTTTTGAATGATTTTAGCGCTGCCTGCTGTACTTCCACTTACCTAACACTTTAGGTTAGGTTAGACAAAGACATGGCTAAGCCAAGAAAAGTAACAAAGCAGCGGCCTCTTGTGGCCAATGTAAGCATTATTTAGACACTTCGGTTAACGGGTTATAGTGAAAACCTAGGGGTAGATCATCTTCGCTCAGGGTTGGGGATTGAAGATTATTTTGAAATATCTAGGATTTTCTGCAATTTACTTCCCGCCTCTTATCACAGTTGTAACCTGCACAGTGAAACACACTTGTCTAACTTAGCTGAGTTAAAAATAATGCAAAAAGGAGACAATAGAATTACATCTAATTGAATTACTCTTCCTAAGAATTTTTAAAGCCTGGGAAAAAGGAGAACTTTAAAGAAAGACACTGAATAACATGTAGAATATTTTAGTGTTAGAAAAACTTGCTGGCATCCTTGTATTTTTGTCATGAAAAACAGATGCAGCCTAGTGGGAATCAGAAATTTGGATTATTGTCCTACCTGGCCTAAAAACAGGTCCTGATCATGGTGAGAGCAATTTTTCCTCTTGTGCTTCAGTTAATCCCTTGTAAATGAAGGTGTTGAACAAATCTCAAAGGAACTTTATACCTTAGACAGATCAAATTTTGTATCTATTTAGAACAAATTTATAAAATTTTCCCACAGACCTTCAGTTTAGGTAATTTGCTGAGGTCACTTGGCTGCCAAGTGGCAAAGCCATGACTCCAAGGTAGGTATTACTCTATAAAGCTTTTGCTGATGACCCTTGACACTGTAATACTATGTATATCATTGCCTTATCAGGGCAATTAATTCCTCACCTTGAGAGGGGAGAAGGGCCATCTCCTGATGACCAGTATTTTGGAAAACTCTGCTGTTCCCAGTAGCTAAAAATTTTTAAAGAAGAGATCAGAAATTGGATTACACTGGATCCTTACTTAGAAACAACTAATACACTACTTTTGTGTGCAGTATTTGCTACTCTTCTTTAAAAAGAGGGATTCAGGTTCAAGGCAAGAGAAAAGTTTTTAATAAACTTTTATTTTATATTCAAGATAAAGCATATACACAATTCAATGTGGAAATAAATTACTAGAAATGCTTTGGAAACTTTTCCATTTCCCCCTCAAACTCACTTTTTTTTTAAGCTCATAAGTCTTTTTACTTGATTTTAAGAAACATGGCAACTATAATACTAAGAAAGAACTACAGCTTTGTACAGAAACATACAGCTTTGTCTGACTGTAAGGTTTAGTTGGTGTTTTAATAACAACAAAAAAGCACACAAGACACAAACACTCTTCAACAGGTTTACTCAAACAGCTTCGCTCGAGAAGAAAAAGGCACAGATTTAAGGGATGACAATGACCATTAAGAATGTAGTAAATGGGGACTCAGTCAAAAACTGACACTTTACAAATTAAGTCAAGAAAAACAAAAATGAAGTCTTTCAAATTACCTGTCTTCATTAAAATGAATTTTTAAATTAAATTGTATAAACATATGATATAAAGTTGGTACTTTGGGAAGTGTCTTTGTATATTTCCTTTATGTACAAATCTTTGTACACAATTTCAATGTCCCTTATATATTTCCTATATAGCAAACTGAGCCCAACTGCATGCCTCAAGTCCCTGTGGAGCACTCTGGCAGCTGGATGGCCCTAGCTGCTTTCTGACAAAATAGATGGAAAGGAGGAGGGACCAATTAAATGTAGTCATCTTCAACTGGCTCTCCATTGACATCACAATAGTGGATAAAAATTGCCACTACTCGCTGAAATACACCTTTCTTCATCTGACGCATCTCTGAAATTTCCTCTCCTATTGTTTCCATACAGATGTCTGCAGACAGCTGTCCTTTCCTTCTAGGAGCATAGATAGTGCCTTAGAAATTATAAATAAAAGGAGAAACATATATGATAATCAGAAATCATTTAGAAAATCATAGATAAGCTGGTCCATAAGATATTCCCATATACTGCACTATAATGTAACTGATACATGAATATTTCATGGAATGGGTCACCACCAGTTTACTCTTATGTTTGATGCCTAAGACAGCATACACGCTTAAAGGCCCAAGGTAAAAATACTGCACCAAAGGTAAGTCAGTCACATGTACACGTAGTTCATAAAATCCATTTCCTCATAAAGTATTTTTTTTTAAAAAAAGTTTGGTTAACACTAAATATTCAAAGTATGCTACCACTTAGAGAAACTACATTCAAAAATTTCTCCCCAAATTTCTACGTCTAAATTCTAAGTTTCCACAATAAGCAGCTTATAATTAGCAGGAGAATAATACAACTGGAACAATTTTGAAACAACATAGTTGAATATTCAATAAATAATAAGATTATAAATATTTAGGTAATACAAAAATCTTGTAGGAAAAACTGTCTAAAGGAATCCTTTCTACCAGTCTTTATATATCCTTAGTAAGTCCACTGAACATCTATTGTACAAATAAAGAACTGCTTTGGAGTAAATAAAAAATATTTATATGGGAAACCATTTAACACTGCACTGCTCCTAACTCACAAAAAGATATTAAGTATGTAACACAGTAGGATATACTTAAACCAGAAAATAGACTTCACGACAGGTCATAATTACTTTCTTCATCATCTTCAAAGTCGTATCGAGCGAAGCTGTTGGGCTCTGCTGCTCGTAATGACCTCAGCCAAGGGAAATCAGAAATCATGGAATATGGAGCTCCATCCACAACACCTAAAAGACCAAAGTAACATTGCTACTGGTGTGGAAGTGCTGACAGAGCCATATTCTGTAGTATTTTGTAAGCAAAATGTAAAATATAAAATAGAGTTAGGTGTCCCCAAATCATTTCCAGCCACCAAACTACAGTAATTTGTAATTTTTGTTTACATTTTATGTTTCATCACTGCTTCTGATTGTCCGAGAAAGAGTAAAGACTCATACAGGCAAAGCAATATTCATCTGGTTCCCGCTTCTTGCAGATATTGAAATCAACTGTATTTTGAAAAACTGTAAGACTCCCATTCATATCTTCCCTAAGGCATATCCTGTCATCTAGCTAATAGCTATTTAACTTTTTGTTTTCTAAAATAGTGCAATTCTCTACATTTGGGTTACTGTTGCTCTAAGTCCAAATCAGTTTGACTAATTGATGGATAACTCATTGATTTGTGAATGAGACAGGGCCATGTTATGTTTCCCAGGCTGATCTTGAACTCCTGGGCTCAAGTGATCCTCCCACCTCGGCCTCCTGGGTTGCTGGGATAACAGGGGTAAGCTACCACACAGGCTATTTAACTTTCTAAATGTTTGTAAATACTCACCTTCTAAAGTATAGATTTCTCTCCCCCAGGGGTATTTGGGGTACTTCTTTAAGTCTTCTTCACTTCGAGTGGCTTCAGGGAAGAATTCATATTTAATGAGCTCTCTGGAGGCAACAGGAAAAATTAAGTAAAAATTACAAAACTGGAAATAATATTAGAGTGTCGGGTGGGAAGGAAACATCAAAACTGTTTTGGACACAGATTCTGCTGAACATCTCAAACAAAACATTAAATATCTAACAGAAGTAGGATATACTCAAACTAGAGAATCCAAGTGTAGACAGGTCAAAACTACTTTCTTCTATCTTCAAAATCATATTAGGGAAAGAAAGTCACTCTCTAAGCATACATCTTCTACACAAAAGGTGCTTAATGCAACATTTACATAATAAATACATAAAAGTCATATTTTCTGAAGATGTAAAATATCAGTCTTAAGATCTTCTTCAATTTGAGCTCTTTTTCGTGCCCCAAGGCTAAACAATGTTACATGTATATGTACATGTACAATCTGTTCTTGTAATTTTTATCTGAGTTTCAAAGATCACAAATATATACATAGGCCTTTTTAGTTTTAAGTCCCTGTTTCCCTCAGTTTTTCACTTATGTTAACTTCAGGAAAAGCTGGTTTGAAAAGCTTAGATGGAATTATTTAAAAGAAAGAAAAATTGGGATTTGCTTCTGGGAGTCCCTGCTATGAGAAATGGCTGAAAAGTTGTTTAGGGGCCACAGAGTTACTTACTGATTGATGTTTGCTATAGTGTCCATCCAACTGCGAATTCGCACCTTATTTCGGACATTGGGAGGGTTACTGAATTCATGAATAATACAGATGTGATAGGGGTAGGGACCACTAAATAGCTTCTGCTCCAAAGTTAGAGTGTCTACCTGTGGAAGATATCATAAAGAGATGTCTGAACAAGGAGAGCACCTTAGAAGTCTCTCTCCTACAGCTTGAACAATCTTTCCATGGACCTTCTAGTTTGAAATCTCTGGCCGATTTGAAAAATCAAATAGTCACATTCAGACCTGAAAACAGTTTGTCATGCTGGGAATAATTTTGCAAACTCTTCTGTCTAGGGCACTAGACAACTTATATCTCACTGTTATATTTAAGTACCTAGTAAACTGGAGAATCCTGATTGAGGTAAATGACCTCAGTCAATGCAGAATCCACTTCTAGGTATGTCCTTTATAGGTGTAAATATTGACTGCATTATAGAACTGTGAATGTGTAGTAACACATACCCTATTCAAATGGGACTGCTGCCTAGTATTTAAGACAGAATGCATTTTCTTGTCTTCCAGGAGCCTTTGATAACATTGCTTTCTTCTCATGGAATGTTCCTCCCCCATCTCTAGTTATGAAATCCCACTCTGCCATCTCAGTGGCATATGTGTTTATCTCCTTTTTGGGAAGGCAAACTCCTTGACGGAAGAATCACGTGTTGTGTATTTTTTTGCACCCAGCTAATTGTGAGTTTTGAGATACTTGAAAGTATGTTAAAATGGCTCTTTTGAGGCCAGGTTTACACACTGATTACAAGGTGCATTTAAAATTTCCTTTAAACCCTCTTTTGGCAGTAAGTACAGATACACTTTATTTTTTTCTCCTTGAGATAGAGTCTTGTTCTGTCACCCAGGCTGGAATGAAATGGCACAATCTTGGCTCACTGTGACTTACACCTCCTGGGTTCAAGCCATTCTGCTACCTCAGCCTCCTGAGTAGCTGGGATTACAGGCGCATGCCACCATGCCCGGCTAATTTTTGTATTTTTAGTAGAGACAGGGTTTCACCATCCTGGCCAGGCTGGTCTCAAACTCCTGACCTCATGATCCATCCACCTCGGCCTCCCAAAGTGCTAGGATTACAGGCATGAGCCAACCCCACCCGGCTCTATATACTCTTAATAATGACAATGACATTAATAGTAATTATCATATGATGGCTTACTACATATTAGCAACTGTTCTAGAATTTCAATATATTAAATATCACAATAATCCTGGGTATATCATTATTATTCTAATTTTACAAATGAGGAAACTAAGACATAGAAGTCAAACAATATACTACGAGTTAGAGAGCCAGAATTTTAATCAGGCAGTCTGAACCAGCATCTGTCCTCTTAACCACAGGTAGCTTTTAAATAAGTATAAAAACCTGCTGAATAACAACTCCCTGTATCATATATAACTTGTAAAAACTTATAAAATATCATTACTGTAGGTTGGACAAGTGAGTGAATGCCAAATCCAAAAAAAAAAAAATCGCAGTATATGTCATCGGAAAAGAGCAGAACTCATTACCTGCTGCATTGGGCGTAGGTATATGATGCGGTTTCTCTCGGGTGGCATTCTTAGTATCTGGTCTAGTACCTGATCCATGTTCAGTTTCTTGCACTGTGCATAGTCAAATCGATTTACAATTGGTGCATTTTCTACTTTTAAATGTTTTAGTACCCTGCACCTGGTAGCTAAAAAATGAAAACAATGGTAAGCTCTATAAATAGTTTATACAAAATATTAAAACAATATATACCCCACAAAGAATCATCTTTGGACGGTTGGCCTAATTTTTGTTAGCACAAAATACTGCAGTAATAAACATCTTTAACATAGGTCAAATAATATCATGAAGTACAAATAGCATTTAACAAAAGAATATGGAAAAGTGGTTCTGTTCAATTCAAAAGAAAGTAGAAGGTACAAGGTTTGACTGTCAAGAACCAAGTCCCAGAAAATGACTTGCCCAGACAGGAACTGTTTAGGACATATTTATTTTTAAAAAATGAGTATTGTGCAATTTTATAGTGAACAGTCAGACCTGGAATAATTCACCTATATTATCTTACATTCACTCTTGGGAATGAGCAGAGTTGGATTTTAATTCCTGTTACAAATATAAAAGTAGAAACTTGAAAAAAAAAAAAAGACCCAGAAACATATTTGGATACTTTGGTCTAAAGCTCTTCAGTCCAATATGGTAGCCACTAGCCACCTATAACTATTTAAAAATTTAAATTATGATAAAATTAACAATTCAATTCCTCATGCTCTAGCCACAGCTGAAGTGTTCCAACAGTCACATGTGGCTAGTGGTTACCATCATACTGAACGGTGTAGACACAGAACATTAAAGTTCTATTGAAAATGTTGGTCTAAAACATGATTAGTTTTCCTGTTTAACATATCAAACATGAAGTCAGAGAAAAGTAATTTTGATATAATAAACACATTTAACTGCACTAGTATACCAACTTCAAATAAATATTTCCTTCTCTTTTCTAATCTCAAATTTCAATCTGGTCCAATTTTCATTGCATATTTCAACCAGGACCAATTTGAGAAAGAGGAGCAAATGGAAAAGATAAAACCACAAGCTGATTGGCCTGATCTTTCTGACATTTCAGAGACATCTTCTGTAACATCTTTGACCCAAATATCATCATTGTCCTGTGCCATCTAGTGTAACTAACTTGATGTTTACACAATGAGCAAGACTCCTGCCTCTCACGTTCATTTTCTCCGTCTGTGACATGATGGAAAGACGGGGAACTGGTATTGAGGAGAGTAACAGAGGAAAGGAGGAGAGGTCTAGATGACAATAAGGGTCCAATGGTTCTTAGCTATAAAATCAGACATGGCTAAGGTCAGTTCTAATCTCATTTAACCATCTCATCTGTCATGAACTTAGCCGCTACCTACGGACTAAGCTAAGATGCTCTCCCCATGATAAGCTGAGCTAAACAATTTGGTTTAAAGGGAGAGGGCTGGGCCTGAGACCATGTGATCCATCATTAGGTTAAAGAAGGTACAGGAAAAGTAAAAAAAAAAAACAAAAAAAGAAAACAGATTCTAGGAGAGTTCAGAATAGAGAAAGGAATGGAATGAGATGCCAATTGGCGGAGTCTGAAGATTGAGTTTTACATTCTCAGAGCTCAAAGGGTGGAGATGCTGACAGAATGAAAGTTCTTTCAGTTCTACTGTAAGGCTAGGGTGAATACCCTACTGTTATGATCTCTGAGCTTTTGAAGAGCCTGTGTTTTCTATTGTAGAAGGAAACTCCAATAGGAGATAGTGATTTATTAGATGTTTTAGGACTAAAGACCTCATTGGCTGGGATAGAGAAAAGTTCTATTTCTTCAGAGTAAACAATAGTGTCTGGGGTCCCCAAGGTCTGAACTCTTACAGAATTCAGAGGAGAGGTAGGGCTTGAATCTCAGTTTCATCTCTCCTTTCTTGGATTCTCCTTAGTTCATGACAAAATGTTTGGTAAGTACCTTTTAGTAAGATTTCTTTGTTTACCACTAATATGGTAGGAGACGCAAAACAAAACAAAATAAACTTCTTAATATTTTTTGCAATATAGGTTGACTAACCTTTATCTGAAATGGCTGGGACCAGAAGTGTTGTGGATTTCATATTTTTCTTCAAATTTTCGAATATTTGCATTATATACTTACTCTAATAAAAAAATCTGAAATCTGAAATGTTGCTCCAAAGAACATTTTCTCTGAACATCATGTTAGTGCTCAAAACGTTTTCGATTTTAAAGCACTTAAGATTTTCAATTTAGAGAAGCTCAACCTGTACTAACACAATACAAATTAACATTACTAGGCATTTACTAGAGGTCAGACCCTGTACTCTGTGTGTGGGTGCATGCAAATGTAATGTATATGTACATTACATATACATTATTTCTTCATTTTATTGCACTTTATTATGCTTTGCAGATATTGCACTGTTTATAAAAGGTCTGTGGCAACCATGAATTGAGCGTGTATTGGTGCCATGTTTTAGTAAATATGTGCTCACTATTGGTAAGCATGTGTTCACTTTAAGTCTTTGTGTTATATTTTAATAACTCTTGCAGTATTTCAACTTTTTCATTATTATTTTCTCCATTATGGTGGTCTGCGATTAATGATGTCTGATGTTACTATTTTAATTGTTGGGTACCACAAACTGCATCAATATAAGTGAACCTAATAAATGTGTGTGTCTTGACTGCTCCCCCAACAGGCTATTCCTGTCTCTCTCCCTTTCCTCAGGTCTCCCTACCCCCTGAGATATAATGATATTGAAATTAGGCCAATTAATAACTCTAAAGGGTCTCTAAGTGTTCAAGTAAAAGGAAGAGGCACATATCTCATTTCAGATAAAAAGACAGCAATGATTAAGCTAGGTGAGGAAGTCATGTTGAAAGTCGAGACAGGCCAAAAGCTAGGTCTTTTGCACCAGTTAGCCAAGTTGTGAACACCAAGGAAGAGTTCTTGAAAGAAATTAAAAGTGCTATTCCAGTGAACACACAAACGATAAAAAAGCAAACCAGCCTTACTGCTGATACGGAGAAAGTCTGAGTGGTCTAGACAGATCAAACCAGCCATAACAATCCCTTAAGCCAAAGTCTAACCCAGGGCAAGGCTCTCAACAAAGCAAGACTCTCCACCAGCAAAAAGACTACGACTCACTAAAGGTTCAGGTGATTGTCAGCATCTAATAAAGTGTTTTTATTTTATTTTTTATTGTTTTTGAGATAGAGTCTTGCTCTGCTGCCTAGGCTGGAGTGCTGTGGTGTAATCTTGGCTCACTGCAACCTCTGCCTCCTGTGTTCAAGAGATTCTCCTGCCTCAGCCTCCCAAAGTGCTGGGATTACTGGCGTGAGTCACTGCGCCTGGCCAATAAAGTGTTTTTAAATTAAGGCATGTACATTTTTAAAAAAATACAATGCTACTTCACATTTAATAACAGACTATAATGTAAACATAACTTTTATATGTGCTGAAAAATAAAAAAATTCATACAATTCGCTTTATTGTGATATTCCTTTTATCACGGTGGTCTAGAACCAAACCTGCAGTGTCTCTGAGGTATGCCTGTGTACAGACACATAGACAAACATATCAATCACTGTATTTAACTTTCACAAATGCTTTATGAGTTAAGCATTATTATGCAGTTTACAGATTGAAAAAAATGAAGACAGAACATTATATAACTTGCCCAAGGCAAGGAAATAAGTCAGACCTTCATAATTTTGCATGGATGGATATCCAAAATATAATTTTGAATAAAAAAGGAAAAAATAATAGATCAATTACAGGATACAATATGTAACTAAAACTTAAGAAATCACAAAAACTAATACCCTAATGTTGAGACAGACACGTTTATAAAGACATAAAAGGTGCACTGGGAAGATATATATTCAATACACGAGTATGGATGTTGGGAGCAGATGAGATTAACAATGAGACTCACATGAGACTAAAAAGCAAAAGGGGCTTGGATTAATGATAATATGCCATGAAATCAAGATAAAAATGATCATCTCAATCAAATACAGAGCAGCTAGTTGTACACTGGAGGCTCGCTTGGCACTTCCCTCTAAAAATATGTCCAAGTCACACAGCTAGTAAATGAACAAGCCAGCAATCAAGCTGAGGTCTATCTAACTCTAAAGCCTATACAGGTTGTTATTTATTCTGCTAGATCAGGCAGTAATTATCTTTTGGAGACAGGCTATTTTAGAAGATGAACCAAGTTTCTATACATGGATGCTCAGAAATACCATGCAGTAATAATTTGAGAACTAGAACAAAGATGGAACTAAAGATAACCCAATACAATGTTTCCTTTAAGAAAATAAGACAGTAATGTCATTACAGTATTTATGAGTTCTTAATTCTTTTAGCTCATCAATGATGCTCTTGTATAATATGGGCCCAAATACATACCATGGATGAACATCATCTTGGGACAGTCTTTTAGCACTAGATCTGTGATTCCACAATTGGTCATAGTGACTCCAACAAGATTCTTGGATTTTAATACAAGAACCTACAAGGAGAAAAATTAGAAACTATATAAAGGTAGAAACTTTAGTTTCTGTGCATTATTTAGGAACTGGGCTAGACTGTAATAAAGGCAAGTGAGGGTTTTTTTCTCTACCTGCACATGGTCATCCTCAATCACAGGATCACTGGTACTGGTGGATTTATCTGCTGTCCGCTTCCGTTTCATGGCGTGACGTGGCTTTGTTTTGGCAACTTCTAAAAAAGGCAAAAAAAGAAAATCCAAATTTTAGCCTTGCTTTCTTTTCCTCAAGCACATTCAATCACTTATATATATATGTATATATATATAAATACTATCAAGGCAATTCCCAAATCTACAATTTGGTTCCTAATGGAATAGTTAGATTGGTATTTCCAATGGACTGTTTCAAAACAGGATCACCCTCCATTACTTCAAACATATCTACATCAAACATAACAACTCTTCTCATACCTAGGTCATCCTAATAATCTAATAAACATTCCTACTTCTAGTCTCTCTAATTCCCATCCTAAATACTACTGATGAATTGAAAGACTATCTTTCTTACTCAAAAACTTTTAATTATTGACTACAGCTTAGTGAATGTTTCAACGCTTGACATTTACAGCTATGCGTCAGCTCCGCCCATTCTCCACAGCATACCCTGGTCACATCTCCTACTGCCAGTGTCTCTGAAGTCATCAATCACTCTAGCTCCTTCTACTCAGAACAGCTTTTCTGACCTAACTCTTTGAAATACCACCCATCTGTGAAAGGTCCAACTCAAATACTTAGTTCTAACAAAGCACCCTGGATCCCCAGACATTATATACTGTTCTATAGTTCCCTTTATACTTGTTTTGTCAGTCTATTTAAATAAAAGGTCATTAAGGGCAACAACACTCTCTTAATTCATCTTTGTTTCAATGTCAGTCACTAGCAAAGAGATAAAATGGACGTTTATTAATTGAACTGCCACTCAACATTTACAGGATGAATGAATGCATCACAGGTAAAACAGCATAACAAATATTTACTGAACACTTACAGTGTGTCAGGCACTGTTCTAAGGGTTTTACTTGTATTAACTCATTTAACCCTTATAATGGCTCTAAGATGGATTTATTGTTCCCCCTGTTTTATATATTAGGAAACTGAAGCATGGGAAGGTACAAGAACTTGCCACAGTGTTAAATGGGAACCAGAAGTCAATCCCAGGAATCTAGCACCAGTTACTAAGCTAGAAAACCTGCAATCTTTCATTTGTCAAACCCTGGTTAACAAGGCCCTAACTTATTTACTAGTATTGTTCTGAAGCAATATAGTTCGAAATAAGCAAATATTGTCCTTAATTTAAAAACAAGTGCTAAATTCATAGATAAACTTAAGCACATATATATTCTAAGAAAATAAATAAGTCATTGTCCTTGTTTATGAAACTTAATCTTACTGTAGCAGAGCATGTACTGAATTAAATACAACTGACTTTCATGAATTAAATCACTACCATACTGCTTTTTTGGATAGTACTGCTAATTATAAACATTCCACTTGGTAATTCTGTAATATCAAACATGAAAGATCACAAAGAAAGACAAGGAAATGAGAACAAATATTGCAAATTCCCAAAGGCTTGGGCTTAGATGGAAAATTTAAAGATTTAGTCTATGTGATTTTTTTAAACACTAAAATCCTTTCTCCACCATTTGAAATCTTTAAGGGAGCCCAAGAGCTCTACCCATCAGACTTCCTCCACCGACCCTGAAACCAAGCAAAATTCTGGGGTTGCAAAAAAAAAAAAAAAAACATGAAGACTACTGACCACACAACACGATGTAGGCCTCCTCCCACAGTACCCTGAAGGAACTTCATGCAAAATCAAATAATCTTTACTGACACGGAACCTTCTAAAGACAGCATTTTTCACCTGATAGCCAAAATTCACAATCCTTTTACAACCTCTAGTTCCCTCTTCCAGTACTACAAAAATGAAAATGAAAAAACAAAAAAGCAAGCCTGTTTCCACTACTACCTGACACTGTTCTAATAAGGATCATCTCTTAGCAATCTCCTTTCATGATCAGATTTTCAAATGTCTCACCTTCCTGAATTGTTCTCTCCCCTCCCCCTTAATTTATCAGAGAATGGGGTTCAAAAAAGTTTCCTGCTCTCCAGGGTACCCAAACTGGTAGTTTACATTTTCTAAGAAAAGTTATAAAATAAACTTTATACATACATGAGCTTGAACTCAAACATTTCTGATACATAAGGAAAAAAGTTTGTGTGTTTGTTATTCTCTTATGCCTCCCTCCCAGTTTAGAGACAATTAATTTTGTTTAGGAACAATTCTTAGTAATTTAAAGCATCCACTAGTATCAACAATAGCTCATATGATGATTTCTATACTTATTATGTTCATAGTTACTAAGCCCCATACCAAGTGTAAGACATGGTGCTAAAGGATGGAAATATACTAGTGAAAAATCCTCATGGAGCTCATAGTCTACTGGAAAAGCAGACAGTAAAACAATAAATTACAACAGAGTGTGGTTCACATTAATGCTGAAGATGCTACAGAAACAGAGAAAGGCAGTTCAATCCAGTCTTGGGGTGTCAGGGAAAGCGTTTTCTATTTTAATCTTAGATGCTATTCTTTGACAATCCAATTATTTATTTACCTAATCTTTACTTTATAAATTGTTATACAGTGAGGATTAAAAGCAACTTACAGGTATTTATTCCCAAAACGTAAATTCACTAAACAAATATATTAGTTTCTAAAGTGGCTTTAATACTCCACAGGGCCATAAATTAAAAACAAAATAACTCAAATGTTACTTTTCTTGAACTGATTTTTAAAAATCTTTAACAATCAAGTTTCTTCCTTTATTAGTTTGGATTTTTCTCTTTAAAAAACATGCTAGACTAAAAATAACCTGAGCTGGGCACAGTGGCTCATGCCCGCAATCCTAGCACTTTGGGAGGCCAAGGCAGGTGGATCACCTGAGGTCAGGAGTTCGAGACCAGCCTGGCCAACATGGTGAAACCCCGTCTCTACAAAAAATACAAAACTTAGCCAGGTGTGGTGGTGGCAGGTGCCTGTAGTCCCAGCTATTTGGGAAGCCAAGGCAGGAGAATCACTTGAATCCAAGAGGCGGAGGCTGCAGTGAGCTGAGATTGCACCACTGCACTCCAGCCTGGGTGAAAGAGCGAGACTTTGTCCCCTCCCAGAAAATAACAACAACAACAACAACAATAATAATAATAATAATAATTTGTAAGCCATCCAAATAACTTCTAGTTCTTTCCAAAAGGGACTTTAATAATATTAAAATCAGTACTTTGATACTTCCCCCCCAAAAACTATTGAAAGTAAATAGACATTTTTATAAATAATATATTAACAAACGATTTACCTACTATAACCATGTTATAGACATTATAAGTCTTCACAAGTTGAAAAAAAATTACACGATAAACATAATAAAAAGCACTACATGAATAATATTTTCTTTATTTTAAATTCAGAGAATGATTTAACGTAAGAAAACATTCTAGAAATGAAATAAGTCAGAATAAATAGTAAAAGGATAAGCAGAACACAAGGCAAAAAATAACATCAAAACTCCAATGGCTAAAATGAAGGCTGTGTATTAAAAACAAAACAACAAAAAGTGATAAAATTTTGTCAAGAAGACATAAGATAAATAAAACAACAAACACAACAGTCCCTAAACAGGAAGACTCAGCGCTGTTAAGATGACAATTACGTTTCAGTTATCAATTGAATGCAATTCCAAATAAAAACCAAGATTTGTTTGTGGAACTTGATAAAAATATTACAAAGCACATATATAAAAATAAATGGTAAATGCATGACTAGTCAAGGAAATTTTGAGAAAGAGTAACGAAAGGAGACAGAACACTGAAACAGAATAGAATGCCCAGAGGTGAACCTAGGTATGTCTAAGAATTTAAAATAGACGATAAAAGAGCATTTCAAAATAATAGTATGAGAATGGACGTCCATAACCAATAGTGAAATAAGCTGGTGACAATTTGGAATAAAAAAATAAAATTAGTCCCCAAAGATTGAAATAAAATTCCAACTGAACTAAGGAACTAAACTGAAATCAATGAATAAAGGAATAAGAAGATGGGGAAGATGGGCACATTTATCTGAACCAAGTGTAGGAAAGGCCTTTCACAGCATAAAAATGAACTTATAAAGGAAAAGATGCAGATCTGACTTTGCAAATATGAAAAAGCACACAACAAAAGGTGACACAGTTGGCGATACTGTTTAATGTGCACAGAGTTTCAGTTAGGGATGATGAAAAAGTTCAGATGGTTGGTGGTGACAGCTGCATAACAAGGTAAATGTATTTAGTGCCACTGAACTGTACACTGTACACTGAATGGTAAAGTTATATTTTACCACAAATTAAAAAAAAAGATATTATCAAACATATACAATTTAAGCTGTGAAAAGTATGTTTGCCATATGGCAGAACCACTATTTGCAAAGCATAAAAAAGTCTTCAAAGAAAACTCACATATTTCAGTATGAGTTTATGCTACTATGGTAACTAGCACATAATTAATTAAGGTCTCAAATGTATCTCATGAAAGCTTACTTTTGTTCTGTTTAGCTCTGTATGATTCAATTAGCTCTAAGTCTACAAAAAGCAATGACTGCCTATGTTCTGAGACTGACTTTTAGATTTTAAAATTGAAGGCTACTTGAAGAAAATTAAAATATATTAGTATTTACTGTCGGGTAGTAATGATTTAATAAAGGCTGGAAAGAATATTTAAAAATAAGGTTGGAAATAGAAACAGATTTATGATTAATAAATGTGCTCACACCCACTCCAACCAATTCCTTGGCTACACATTATAAACATTAATGACATTCAATACATATATGTGTTGAGTATTTTCACCAAAATAATTTAGCCAAACTATTTACTTACCTGCTTATCTCCTGACATACCTTACTTGAAGCAAAACTAGACTTCCGAAAAAATTACTAAGTACTGCAGAGACAGAGTTAGGGGTATACCCAGGAAAGTGCACTGAAATGTGTTCCCCTAGCCCCAGCAACTTCAAGTCCTTGCCTTTTGGCTAAGGTTTGAAACGTTCCTAAGTTAACACTTCTCTAAGTGTAATGGTAGCAGAGTTCATCTACTGGGGCTTAGGTGTCAGTCAGTGTTGTACTTAGGGTAAATAGACACAGTGATATTTTTCTTTAAAGCTGAACTATTTGAGTTTTCCAGGTTGGAAATTTTATAAACTGTTTTACATTCCCACCCACCAAACCATTCCTGAAAATTAGTTCAAAATCTGCATGACCCACAAAACCCCAAAATAGAATTTAATTTGCCAAACTGGTTTTTTGTAAGAAAACTCATGAAACAAGCTCATGCCTTTCTGCAGCCTTACCCTGCAGTTGCTAATCCTAGGAGCATTGTCATACCTGACTCAGATACCAGCAGTACATGGGACAGTCTGCTCCTGGCCCTGGTTAGGGGCCTCCGAGGGTAGTCTTCATTAGACTGCACGTCACAACTCTCAGGCTGGGAGCTCCCCCTCCTGTCCTCACCTGTAGCCCCAGAGCCACTCCCATTAGTCCTCTCATCATGTGCTGGGCCTGAAGACCCCCCTTGTGGCAGAGTCCTAAAGGAAAAGGCGGATCTCGTACCATCCGGGCCATTCACAACACAGGCTCGGCTGGTTGAAGGACGTTCCTCATCAGAACACCTGCTAGTTCTCCTTTGGGATTCCTGGGGCCTGTGACAGCAGCATCTGGGGCAGACAGAACTCTCTGCATCTCCCTCCTCCATGGCCTCAGAGTCCTCTGACCCACCGGGGGAGCAGGCACACTGCCTGGACACATCCACTTCTGTAGGGCTAGGCTCGGAAGAGCCGCTGCTGTTCACCGTCCTTACAAAGTCGGGGCTTTGAGAAGCAGTGCTGTGTGAGCTGGAGTTTCCCACTGTGCTGGCGGTGGTGCTGCTGCAGCTGGGATAAACATCCTTGTTTTTTTTCTTTTCAGGAATATCCCTAGCTGCTTTCATATCGGCTTTGATCTGCTCACTGGTGACCTGACAGCCTTTCTCACAGCTGCTTTCCTCGAGGGGAAACTGCTTCGACTGGCCCATCTGATGGGAGTTGTACCTCTTTCGAAGTGGAGTCTTGCCTTTTCCACTTACTGCTTATAGAAAAAGAAGAACGGCCCGAGGAAAAGAAAAGATTTCAGTACAAATTCTGGACAAAACGCAAGAGTAAATCTGGAACAGGAAATAATGTATACTAAATACTAATTTTCCTAAAGTATAACTGTGATCACATCACTATGCTGCTAACAAATTCTCTATGGCTCCCTAGTGTCTTGAAGGCTCTCTGTGATCTGATTCCAAACCATCTTTCCATTTTGTCCCCTATATATACATTCTACATTCCAGCTCCAACTTTTCTCTTAATATCCCTGTTTTACTACCTCTGTAAAGAGAGACAGACCATGACTTACTCATCTCTATCCCTCACAGCGCCTAACACAGTATCTGGGGCACAGTAAAACTCAATGAAGATAAAAAGGAATAAGTAAGGTTTTGTCTGGCCAACAAAGGATTTAGTTGCTAAATTTAGAAACTGCACTGTCTGGGAAAGTTATGTTAGTCAGCTGTTCATATTACTTTTCCTAAATTTCAGTTTCCATAAAAGCTTCTTTCAACCACAGTATAGTTACCTGAATTTCTTAAAAGGAATAAAAACTAAATAATCAGTCAATGATTAGCAAATTATTCCAAGTCCAAAGAACTAAACTTTCCAGGTAACAGTACTATATAAATGTTTCAGGGTCAGTGTTAAATGTATATTGAGCATTCAAATATATTAAGGGGTAAGGGTAGCCAAGAAAAAAATGACTGGATAATTTTAAAAAAAATCCATCCCTTGCCAGAAGTGGTAAGCACATGGTTCTGAGAAACAAAAAGGGAAGGAAAGACAAGGAAGAAGTATGAACTTCAAAGTTAAGAGAAGTACAGTTTCTTGGTGAGGCACTGCAGAGGGTTGTCGCCTAAATTTAAAGCAACGCAAGGGATTATAAAAATATACTTTAGGACTCCTCCAACCAACAAACTAGCCACCAATATTCACTAAGCACAACTGGACAGATTATCAACTGGTGAATGGTTGCTTTTCATTGCTCTGGATGACTCAGTAGTTATCCCTTAGATGAGGCACTGGCTTTTTGCTCACTAATCTCTGACATCCTGATGCTACAACTAAAACCTCCACTATACTTATAACCCTTACTTCTTTTCTGCCCTGAGCCCTCATTGTACAACACAAGAGCACCACTCAGATTTCCCTCTTACTTGGGCAAGGGCATTTCTTGCTTCGAATATATGTTAACTGCACCCAAGTTGTGATATTAATAAAGGCCAAGTGTTTCTGTTCTGATAGTGACTCTCATTAACAGGTCAGAGAAAGACATAATTTCTCACCTGACAATTCCCTGGACTGCACTGACTCTCCAGTTTTTTCTTCACGTTCAGAGTAACGCCGAGTACCGTTCTTAGGAATCCAGACTTCTTGGAGTTCTAGACTATCTTCTTCATCGTCGCTCTCTGAATCATGAACAGTAATTGGGGTTGGTTTTACTACACGCTGAAGACCACTGGGTCCTAAAAAAAAAAAAAAAGCACAGGCCTACCAGTTATTTTTTGTCCAGGAAAGGGTCTAATGCAAAGTACTGTTTCCTGGAATCAACAGAGACGCTTTGTGGCTCTATGCAGCCTCCCCTGGCACACATTTTAATTGATAATGCACTTGGATAAGATACTGTGAAAGCACCTTAACTCTAAACCATTATGTCAACATTAAGTATGACTAATATGCCAACCAACTTGATGCATTTCTAAAGGCAAATTAAAATAGAAAATCATACAGCATCCCCTTGCAGGACCTTCACTATTTCAAAGAATAGCATAAAATCATCTTAAAAATAATCTAAACAACAGTGATAATAATTTTAAAACTAAGCTACATATTTTCTCAATTTTGCAAACATATGAGCCAAGGCTAAGTAAATGAAGATAAACTCAGAAATATAAGGGACTGGTAAACAAGTCTCTCTATTCTTTAACTGAGTATAGATCTATCTCATTAGATGTAGCAAATACATTTTGAAGGCTAGATGCATGTTACATTTTGGTTGAGTATGTGTATTTATGTAAAAAATGTTTTATCTGCCTGGCAGTGCAGCTTTTAAGCCTAGTTCTTATAACCCAATACTCTCTGACAAGTGACTAATACTAGCTCCATCAATACATGTATGTAAAAAATGTTTTATCTACTTGGCAGTAAAGCTTTTAAGCCTAGTCTTATAACCCAATACTCCCTGACAAGTGACTAATATTAGCTCCATCAATAAATGTATGCCCCAAGGAACCTAGCCATTTTCCTGTCACACTGTACAATGTCTGACACAGAGTAGGCACTTAATAAATATTTGTTAAATGAGTGCATCTGTAACACACTTAAAACAGGGTAGCATATTTTCAATTCAAAGACAAGGTAGCATTCTAACAGGCAGGGAATGAGAAAATCTGAGTTTTCTCAATTTCAATTATGTCCTTTGATTATTAGCTGAGCTAACACACCATTTAAACTTTTTTTTTTGAGACGAGTCTCGCTCTGTCACCAAGGCTGGAGTGCAATGGCGTGATCTCGGCTCACTGTAACCACCCCCTCCTAGGTTCAAGCGATTGTCCTGCCTCAGGCTCCGGAGTAGCTAGGATTACAGCTGTGTGCCACCATGCCTGGCTAATTTTTGTATTTTTAGTAGAGAAGGGGTTTCACCATATTGGTCAGGCTGGTCTCAAACTCCTGACCTCGTTCTGCCCACCTCGGCCTCCCAAAGTGCTGGGATTACAGGTGTGAGCCATGGTGCTCGGCCATTATTTAAACTTTTGAAAGAAAATTAATTTCTCCATCTGTTAAATGAACAGTTATGCAAGTTAATGTTTAAGGGCCTAAGACTCTGTATCCTGTCGTAAGTCAGCCAATGCCAAATAGAGGCTAGGTTTTGGTCTGTTTAACAAACCGGGTCAACTTTTCAACTGCTCCTCTTCTCTAACTGAATTGAGGGGAGGGCAAAAGCAGAATATTTAATCTGGTCATTCATTTTTCCATCAACAATTTGAGTGCTTTCTTTTTCCGCACATACATGGACACACACATGCATATGTGGCTATACAGAAAAAGAAAAAGCAGTTGTTGCCACAGTCAAAAACAATAAAGGACAAACTTTAGTAAGATATATATATATATATATATATGCAACAAGGAGAATACCAACAATGTATTACAGTTCTCAGTAATCAATAGCATAAAACACATCATTAGCTAGCTGAAAGGTCAGAAAACAATCATTATTGGTGTCTCGTGTACTCCATTACAGTTAGGCCGTAGTTTCAGAATGATGAATGTGGGAAGGATCACACGATTACCTGCTTGTTCCTCATCAACATCCACAGGAATAATTGCCTGGCTGTGAGCTGGAGTATTATTTCCACTCTCGGCCACCACCTCTCCATCTTCTTGCACGATGTCTTCCATCTCATTTAATGCTTAAACAAAAATATACCCAAAGTAAAAACCAAGAGATGTATGAAAAACTACAATGGCAGGCAAAACCTGTGGCAGCCCTAAGGATTCAACAGCCCCACTGATTACTAGGCCTGCCCTGAAAGAAGAGCATATACTGCATATACTGTGCTTGTTACTACAGACATTAAGAAGTATCTAATCACTCTACAGGAGAGAAAACCACAGATAAGAAAGGATCATTTGGTGGAGAAAGCCTATCAAATTCATACAGTTTAACACAGAAACATGGCAAAATACGATTAAGCCAAAAAGATACCATTCAGATTAATGTCACTGAATAATATAGGAGAGGCCTGAAATTTCATGGGGACGGTGGATTTCTTTGGTTTTAAACATGCACAGTAGCACACCTCCCCCTGAATAATTGCCCAGCTCTAGTCTGCAATATCTATATTTCAGTTATTGCCAAAATGAGAAATGATCTTCCTAGAAACCTTTCGTGATAAAAGCCAATCAATTTTCTTCTTTCATTCAATTCTGACTAACAATTATGAGTTGCAGTTAGTAATCAATGGGTACATACTCTATGGTAGGCTCTATGCTAAATGTTTATAGAAACATTTTCTTATTTATTCTCATAGCAATCTTCTGAGGGCATGATTACTAGCCTCATTTTTGCAGTTGAGGAAACGAAGGCCTAGAGGTTTTAATAGTTTGCTAGGATTTAAATTGGAGTTTCTAGAGCTTACTACACTACAGAAACTATGAGTAGGTGGGAAATTTACAGTCCTTGCTCCCAAAGAGGATGCACACATTCTGGCAGATATTAGACACATAGAATAGGGTCAGAATATACCTGCTAAGAGCTATAACACTTCAAAAGTGCAAAGGGAACATAGACAAGGAGCAACTAATTGTCTTACTGGGTCAAGGAAGGGTTCACTGAAATAAGGTGACATTTCCTATACTACCATTCCAGGAAGAATGCTACATTTTTCAGAAGAACAGTAGCCCAGTGAAAACAAAAAACAGGTGTTTTTGTTGTGATGAGACGTGAAAGAAAAAACAAGGCTGAAAAGGTAGCCTGGGCCTCAGATTGTTAAAAGCTTGGAAAGCCGTGCTAAAAAGCTTAGAATTCTTTGCTGTAGGCAGAGGGAAATCACTAGAAGGTTTTTATGCAGGGAATGGCATGAAAAGAAGTACACTCACATATCAATGTGATAAGGTTTTGCAAAGCTGCTGAGCAACTGCTTTTAGGTTGCCAGAATAGCCGGTGCAAACATTTAATATGATACCCAAAAGTTGTTTAAACAATTACTTTCATTGCATTCATCTGAATACTTACTGAGCATCTACTACAATTTGTTAGTATTCCTTGGAGCTGAGAAACAGTGGTGATATTCAAGATCCCTAGTTTCATGGCTTACTCTAGTTGGGGGAGGAAAAATTTTAAAAATAAAAATAAAAACATCAGATAGTAATGCCTTATGTAACAAAAAGTGTGATATGACAATGAATAAACTGGTGGCTGCTTAAGATCAGATGGCAAGGAAAGACATCTCTGAGGTTAATATTTAAGCTAAGAACTAAAAGTCAAGAAGGAGCCAGCCATGAAAAGATGGACAGAGGAAATCCTAAGAGGCAGCAGTTAGTGCAATGGTAGCCTCAAGCTGTCATGTTCAAACATGATTTAGTGGTGGAAGTAGTAAAAGATGATGGCAGGCCAGATCATACAACACTTGGTGGTCCACTTTAAGAACCTGGATCTTATTCTAAGCAATGGGAAGCTATATTAAGAAGTTTTGAGTAAGGTACTAATATTGTCTGGTTTGTTGTTAAAAGACTGCCCTGGCTGATATAAGAACTAATTTTAGCTGGGCAAGAAAACAGAAAGGTCAGTTTGAAAGCTATTAAAACATTTAAGTTAAAAAAAATAAGGTCTGATATAGTGGTAGTACAATGGGAAAGGAGAGACATAGGCATAGTGGAGAGTTGTAAAAAAAAAAAAAGAAAGAAAAGTAACGTGTGTATGTGTACATGTAAATAACAAATACAACTAAACATACTACCACCTGGGAGTGACCTGTGGAATCTAATGTTTTCTACTAATCTTCATTTCTCTACAAATGCTGCCATTGCCTCTGGTTTTCTTAGGCTTCCTCTTGTTGAAGCTGTTTAATCCTTAAATACTGGCAGTTATGTATTGCTTTATACAATTATGCTTTATACATTATGTATTTAGTCTTTGCTTCTCAGTCTTTAACAGCATGTGAAGATACTGTACTTGACAACAGTCCTAGGTAACTGCTGAAGCTGAATCCTTTCACAGTAATTACAGCTTCTTAAATCAAAATAACTTATCCTATATCTTGTGTATTGGGTTTTTATGCCAAATCTCTCACTTCTGAAACTGTATTTATAAATCAAATTAAGATTTAAGTTCCATTTTCCTCTCTTAAATCAAATACAGATACAAATTAAATCAAATATGTTCTTGAATATCTGTTTGGTCCTTGCTGCACCAATATGTGGTTTCACAATGGGAAGCATTCTCACTCTGTACTGAGAAGTCTATGGCAAAGCAGATCAAAGTGGAGAAATGATCTCCAGATTCAGTAAGATAATCACTAGTGACTTCGCCTTGTTCTATAGGGACCAAGCGAGATGAGAAAGTGAAGACAATGCTGACAGACGGTTCTTTTGTCTACACTCAGAGTGCCCTTAAAGGAAGTCAGGCCCTGTACATAGTACATCTCATTGTAAAAGCAGGTACATAATATCAAGGCACCCTATTTCTTATTAATTACCGTGTGCAAGAGTAGGCAAAAGGGAAACAACAAAAAGATGGCTAGAAAAGATTCATTTTCCAGTTCCTAAGGGTCAACTGGGAAACTAGAAAATTTGGTAACAAAACAATCTCACATCATCTTCACTCATCTCCAAAGGGAATGGATGGAGCACCATAACACGTGAGTTGGCATACAGCTATAGCTGTGAAGACCTAATGATTAAAGGTACATGAAAGGTACCAATGTCTAGCACATAATTGGTATTAATCTTTCAGTTCTTCACATACCCAGAAATGGTCTTCATGTTCATGCTCTCCATTGGTCTAGGAGACAATAAAAAATACTCCTTTGTCTAATCCTGAAAGTTACGTCTCAGACCTCAAGAGCTACCACTCTACACTAATTCGCCAAGCATCTGTAATCCTTCCCATTCTTTAAGTATTCTTATATAGTCTGTGGATAAAAACAGTTTTGAAACAAACAAGAAGATGGGAAAATTTCACCTACCCCCTTATGTTCCTCATCAACTAGCTTTCCTCAATGTGGAAAGTGACAAGTTGAAACAGAGGAAAAAAGGAACAGGACAAAGCCAGAAATACAATCCAAAGTAAAAATCATTTCTGTCTGGAGCTCACAAAAGATCTGGGTTACCGTCAGCCGCAAACTGCTGCTCTCCTGGCTGTAGGTCTTGCCGAAAGTCATTCTCCTCATCTGAGTCATCTGGGTGATGATGATTGTTGTCGTGGATGTTGGCATTGTTATTCTGGGCATTATTATCATTGTCGTTGTTGGAGTTCTGGTTGCTAACAAGAGCTGATGAAACACCAATTCCTGTGCCTGCACTCAAACCAACTCGAGCACAACCCTAAGGTGAAATCAAAACACACAGGTTTATTAATTTGGGTTAATATATATCATTTCATTTTGAAAATCCCTTCATTTCACCTTTATATTAGAACAAATATTTATATAGTACTTATTTATGAAATGCTTTCACATACACATAGAGAATCTCATTTAAGGCCAACAACACTTCAAGATAGATACAGGGTTACTGGCTTGATTTACAGATGAGGAGGCACACAAGGAGAAGAGATCTGCCCAACGGCACATGACAAGTGGTACTGTCACAATTTGAAACACAGGATTCCGACCTCAAATCCCGAGCTTTTCCCATTATACTGCACTGCTGCAACAGTGGGAATGTAACCATTAATGACTGACAAGAGAGAATATAATTGGTTGAAGGATTAAGTTTTTATTACCTTAAGAGTATAGAGTTCTATGTTAAGCAGTTTTAAAATAATATTCTGTAGAACTGGGCAACCTCAGATTTCCCAGGCTATACAACTTAACAGAAAGAGAGCAACAAAGTAGAACATTCCCCAAATAAATTATTATTTATACTTTGGGTTCCTAAACAGATTTAATCTACCTACCTAATTTTATATTTAATCTACCAACGAATTATCCCAGGTAATAATTTCTGTCTTAAATTTCCAGCCTCACCCTTACCTTACCTTTTGTTTATATGGTAATGGAGATGATTTCCACTTATTTTTTCCTTTCCCTTTTCCACAGAACCCTTAATACTCATTTATACGAATGAGAGGCTATGTATTATTAAAACCTTTATGCTTTCATTGGCAGCAAAAAATCCAACTACAACACTGTAAAGCCATCATTATTGAAAAGAAAAAAATCACAGGCTGTTTTTATTTTCTTTCCTGAGTATCAAAATAAATAAAAACTCCCTCAAATGTAACTTACCTTGGGTGGTTCACGAAACATCTGATCCAGTGAAATAAACTCTAGGCTGGGTAACAATTCAATAAACTGGCCAAAAGAGTCTAGTTTCAAAGCATGGCACCGCACTAGGTTGATGTCAACCAATCGAGTCCATCTTGAGTGGTCTGTTGAAGAAATGACATGAACAGAGAAAATCTAAGTAACACTTTCCCCATTACCGATGAATTTTGATACAGGTAACAAAGACTTTCAAATCCTTTTTCTTTAAGTAACTTTTCCTTTTTTCCATGACTTCTAAAACCTGATGACTCTATATTATAATGTTTACATACCTAATTCCATTGTGAGAACTAAATGGCCTTGAATCCAAGTCAGCCCTGATTTAAATGTGATCCACTCAACAACCCACATGGCTTTTCAACAATAGGGCACTGAATTAAAAAATTATGGCATATTTACTTAATAGAACATTATGTAGCTATTTCAAAAGAATGAAGGAGAGCTTAATATGCTTGCTGATATGGAAAACTCTCCAAATTATACTTAGTACAAAAAACAAGCTAAAGGACAGTGTATACACAGTAAGATCCTTTGGTATAATATAAATCATTTTTAAATGCTACACATATATATGTTGCAATATGCATAATTTGTCCAGAAAAATATACAAAAACTGTTGATGATGGTTACCTTTGAGAAGAGGAGAGTTTTCATTTTGTACCTTTCTGTACTGTTTGAAATTTATCAAGTGCATGTATTATTTTTATTTTTTTAAGTGTTAACAGGAATTCTGAGTGATGGGATTATAGGCCATTTTTTGTTTTCTTCTTTATACTCTTCTGTATTTAAGAAAACAAACAAACCAAAAACCCAATAAATGTTATTTTTTTAAAGTCATCTACACCTGCTACATCCTAAAGTTCATATTTCCCAATAACTTCTTGGTTCAGCAGGGCCAGGGATAGAATTTAACTGCTGCTGGCACATGAGACATGACTATTTTAATGAATGATTTTAGCAGAGGTCCCAAAGCCCTAAAACAGGCCTGGACAGTAGCTTTGTGAGGAAATACAGATCCCTGTGAAGTGACTCAACAGCAGAGGAGGCTGTTCTGCAGGTGTCAGCGAGAGGCTTTGTCACAAGTACAACTTTCTCAGACTCTCAATTTAATGGTTTATAAATTTCAGTATTTAAGAAGGGTCTTAAGACAACAGATGACGTTACTCTCTCTGAGAGGAAAATAAACTCCCACCATAAGGAAAAAATAGTAAGTGTAAAAGTCACCCTTCTATATACAGGAGATTGGAGAGGAGATCTGAAATAGACTAGGATTTCCAGTCAATAGAAATTTTCACCTCAAGTTAATGTCACCTAATTAAAGTTCTACATACATACCTACTTTGTCCTTTCAGATGATGTGCCAGTGTGAAAGATAGTTCTGAGAAAACAACTATAATATCCTAAGTCCTAGGTAATTTATGCTCCTAACCCAAAGAAGTACATATAAAGATCAGGGCTCAGGAATTCATAATCTGGAGAGTATAAATTTCTAGGCAGAGAACTTCAGAAGTTAAAAGAGGCATTGAATATACTTGCAACTTGGTTATCAAAGGTTACCAGAACTTGTATGAACAATCCAAATCCAAATGAAATACCTAAATTTTACATTAGGAATGTAATCATATCACATAGAAATCAAGGACAGTTTTATTATTTCAATATCAATAAAACAGAGCTATATTTCTAAGTCTATAGTACCTGAGAGCCAATTGTATGAGTTGTGTAGATGAGGGCAATTGTAAATTGCCAGGTATTTGATACAGGAAAAAACTTCATTGACTGCTTTCATCCCTATATCAGTGATGATACCGGGATTTTCTACCACATCAGCCAAACCATACTTCACCAGATCCGCATTGGCCATTCTGCCTAAAAAGAGAATTTAATTTTTTAAAAAGTCAAATTCTTGCTAGGGAGTATCACCAATTTTGTATCTTACCATGCAGTGTGTCTCTACCATCAATGTGTATCATCTGTTTATCATTGGGTTCAGATATAATTTTAGGATATGTATTCTGTATATATGGTAGCACTTCTTATACAAAATAAGAAATTATATTAAAAGTCAAGGGGCGGCTAGTAGAAAAATTATTGTCAATTGTTTAGAAAACAGGCAAAAATTCTTAAAGCATAACTGAAGGACATATCATACTGGTTCATATGATGGTGAAGTTTTAGCTTTATCATTTAAAAGGAAAACAAAATCTTAAAAATGCAACTCTCTCACAGTAAAATGATGTTCTTGGAGTCTAGTGTGGATACGTGTAGAGAAGGGCAAACTCTGAGAATTTTTTAAGATTCACTGTTAGAAGCCATGGCACTGGTTAGTAACATCGACCTATACCCTTAAAGTGGACTTCTAACTCAAACACATGCCACTGGGCTTTAGTGCCTACTCTCTGGTCACAAACTAGGGGTTTGGAGATAAGTAAAGGAGGATCCTTTATCCTAGATCATGCCACTAAGAATCACACCTCATTCCTTGCCTCCTATCATTTCTGCCATCTGTCTGCCCCCTGCACACTCTAAGATTTTGTTAAGTCACAGTTACATCTTTAGTGACTAGCACAGTGCTGGGGATACAAAAGCTCAATATATGCCTCTCAGAGTCTGCAGTCAACCAATACACAAGACAAAGAAAACACTGAAGCTTCCCTGAATATCACAAGGATTTACACCTTTAGCTACAACATGTTTAAAACGATCCATCTTCTCCAAACTTTCAACTTTACTTTCCATATGGTTTACAGTTTTTCTCTTATTGTTCCTATTTTTGGTATTTCCTGGCATTTCCTACAGATTTCACTTTAATCCATCCCTTACAATTAAGGACAATTAGCTCCTTATTTTGCCTGCCCTTCGGACTTGAAATGAAACCTGACATTTCCTTAAGATAGGGTAAACCTTGAACTGACCCTGTTTCCTGGGCACTATCTGAATAAATGCCTAACATGACAAATCAATGTCTTGCATTTATGTTTTTGAGATGACCACCATGTTTCTGCTCTTGGGGCTTCCTGCTTGCCACAGTCCTTCAAAATCCTGATAACACTACTTGAGATTCATTTTTGTTTTTCTTTTTAGCCCACAGGTCAGCAAAAAGTACAAGCTATCATTTATTGAATACTTCCTAAGTGTCAGAGAGTGCTGTAAATGTATGTATCACTTTTCCCTTGACTCCTCAGAGCTACCCAAGAGAAAAGCAGGATATCACTTTATCTTCATTTAAAAAGTGAGAAGTAACTTGCTTAGGTCTCATGATTTGTAACAGGACTCAATTCTCTCTCTCCCCCAAGTTCTAGGACTAAAGACTACTTTATACTGCTTCTGAAATTTTCACTGAGTTATGTATCTCTGTCACTATCATATGAAGCGTACAGATCATAAATTCACATGAACAAAGAACTCTCTAAAGATTCATCTTTGGGTCATTGTCAGAAGACAAAGGCGACATTCCTATTTATTTTGCCAGACCTTTTATAACAAGAAAGTGACTCAGGTTTTACCAGAGGCTAGTCCCCACTTCTTGGAGAGATGCTTCAAATCTAAATTACTGAGAAGAGAAAAACTGAGAGAGTGTGAGTGCAGTGACCTCACCCCTCTTGACATCGTACATGAGAAATACCAGGGACCTATTCTGAAACAGAGAATCCCAGGCCATCTTTGGAGAGATGGAAGATAGTATGCATATGGGAGAAAGGGTTAAACTGTGACAAATAAGAAGCGAATGACTATACAAACATCAATAGACTACTAAGTATGAAACAGAACACGAAACAAGTTGTGTTGAAAACTATGAAATAAAGGTAGTCAAGAAGGTATTTTTATGCTATTGAAAATGTATATTGAGGAGAAAGAAACACTACAAGAAACATTTGGTTATAAAGATCACTCTTGGAGACAATTCTTCAGTAGACCTAAATGTGGTCATCCTGAAGATACACAATATGTCAAGTTCTGAGCTTTGGGAAAAAACAAAAAACAAAATCATAGAAAAAATATAAATTTCAAAGCTAATAATTTTAAGTTACTATACAAACACTGCAGAAACACAGGAAATGTTAGATACTTCATTCAAAACCAGAAAACCTTGATATCGTATATATTAATTTTATATAAACTCACTGTACTAGTTAGCATTTTAAAGGTATTTTGGAGAAAAGCTGATCTTTTCCAAAGCTATACAGATTTAAAGTTACTCTTCTGTAAACTGTCTAGAAAAGGATGACTTAACTTTTTAATCACCTATATTAATGAGTACTGTTAACAACGAAAAAATAAACAAACGAAAAACCGCACAACTATTATTGCAACATATATTAGAAATGAAAAAAGCAAACAATCATGTTTTTTGAGCTGGACTGTCCTGATAGGAAGAATTAAGCCTTCTTTATCTTTCTATAATACAAACTAGATCCAAAGAAAAAATGTTATCTGGTATGATAATGAGAGTTCAAGAAAGACTTGTTGCAAATCAGGTGGGAAGAAAATGAATTCTTGAATAAATAAAAACAAGTTGGTGATGAAAAATCTTTTAAATCTTATTGATGCCATATGGAAAAATAGTTTGAATAATGAATTGACATGCATTCAAACCCAAAGAAATGAGTTCTCAATTGCAAATGCATAAGAAAATGCTGTGAACAGGCTTTCCAACAGCAATCATCATTAAATGAATACTGACCATTATGTGCTCACACTATCTGGAAAATCCAGAACCCCCAGTGGGTTTATTATGGAAATGAAGAACATGGGCAGGGAATGGGACCTCATCTGAGAGGTCCATCAAAAGCTTCAAGAAGTGTGGCAGATCAAATTCAACAATGGAACCAAGGATGACATTCTGTGAAAAAAATGAAGCAGAATGGGAAAGAAACTTGGGCAGTAAAGTGGAGACAATATCAAATGTAGATAAGGTTCTTTTCTTGGTGTACTGTTAGTAACTGTATTTTCTATAATATGCTAAAATCAGAGGCAATATGAAAAAAAAATCACTGATATTTCTAATTTAAAAGTTTATTTTTCAAGACGTGAGCGCACCTAAGATTTTAAGTTGTCTTGTGTTCAAAAAAATATGGTGGAACCCAATTCAGACTTCAGTTTGTCAAGTAAATTTCCTACAGTAATTCTAAGAATTAAAATGGGATAAATCTTACTCTGCAGCAAAAATTCATCTACATATCCTAGATGAAGAGTTTCAAACTGAGGGAACTCCAACTCTGCCATCTTTAGGGCAGAAAAGACACCATCTTTGGTTAGGGAAGGCTGGATCCGAACTTCATGTAACCTGTGAATAAAGAGATAGAACATATCAGAGTAAAACAAAAGCCATCAGAATCAAAGATTCCTCCTAATGTAAGTATATTAGTCCATTTTCATGCTGCTGACAAAGACATACCCGAGACTGAGAAGAAACAGATGTTTTAATGGACTCACCAGTTCCACATGAAGGCTGGGGAGGCCTCACAATCATGGTGGAAAGCAAAAAGGAGCAAATCACATCTTACATGGATGGCAGCAGGCAAATAAAGAAAAGCTGTACTGGGAAACTCCCATTTTTAAAACCAACAGATCTTGTGGTCTTATTCACTATGATGAGAACAGCACAGGAAAGACCATCCCTATGATTTAGTTATCTCCCACTGGGCCCCTCCCACAACACATGGAATTATGGGAGCCACAAGCTGAGATGTGGGTGGGGACAGAGAGCCAAACCATATCAGTAAGACTCTGAAAGAAGTTTATGACTTTAGTGAAGTGTTACAGATGTCAACAACCTCCCTCCCATCTCCACCATTAAATAAAACAAAAACAAAAACAGGTATTTTCTTCAAAGGAGTATTTACAAAGTTTAAGCATATCTTAGGCAGTACATTGAAGCTATGCATTAAATAACAATTAACTACATGGTAAGAATCTTATATCCTTTCAAGAACTTTCCTAAACCTGAAGAGTTAATGTAAGACTCTGCATCTGGTGCTAGTATTTGACATCTTGCTTAGGATAGCTGTTAATGTTGCATTTTAACAAAGAGTATAGTTTTATAGTAAGTAACAATATCTACTTAAACTTAGAAACACTATTTTATTTACAATCCTAGTCAATATTCTCTTGATGGAAAAAGTTTTATTTCTGAATAAATTTTTTAAATGGTTAATTTAAAGAAAACACTATAAAATAAAAGTAGAGGTGGAACTTTGATATGTAAGAAGTAGCAAATGTGGCATGAAGTGATATAACCACTTGGTTAAAAAATATAGAGGTGTTACAAGGTCAGGTATTGGAAAAGCTGATTTAAAACACTGATTTCTGAATAGCAAATATTATCACCAACTAACTAAAACAGTTCAGAAAATCATCCAGAGAGTGAGACAATGGTCCTGAGAGGACTACAGATACCAGAGCTTCAATGCTAACTTCATTTGGACTCTCAGTCATTTCCAGAAATTCCCTGCTTTTCTCTGATATAAAACCATGCCACTCTGGAGCTTGCCAGTATGCAGCTCCACTGGTCACCAGTTATAACATTAAGACTACCATGATGTTATACTTACCTGTTATTTAAACAACTTCTTTAAATTTGAACAAGACTTGATCAAACATACACATATACATACACACATATTCCCCCAATTTTTTGTTAAATAGGAAAAAATACAGCACTTCTAAAGTGAAAAACACAATACAAAGAGGAAACATACCTACGGGCAGCAGTAATGATGAGGTAACCAAGATCGACTTCAAGAGCATTTTTGCAAGCTCCTAGAACAATAGTGTGCAAATTTCTAAAACCACCTAAAGAGGAGGAACAAAAACAACATGTATTTCTTTTGACCATTGCGCTTTTAGTGAAGTATTTATACATTATAGATTATGAAGTATTATCTTAGATGATAATTATTTGTTTAAAGTAAATCTAAGCTTTGTTTTTGGATTCAAATTAATATCATAAGATAAATTATAAGTCATCTAAAAAGAGATAAAAGCAGAACCTCATTTTGAAAAGACATTCTGATGGCATCTGAAAGCTACTCTAAACAATTTAAACTGTTAAGTAAGGATTTTTAGAAAGTCAGACTGATGAGAGAATTGTAAAAAAAGAAATCCTGCCATTTCTGGCCGAATTTTGAATCTCCAAATTATCATATGGAACAAGACCTGCACCACTTAACTGATTTTTTAAATGTTTCTGAAACTTACATTTACTTAAAAAAAAGAACATAAATTGCTAATGTATAGCTCAAAGAAATGATTGATTTGTCTGTTTTAAACTTTTATAAATAAAATCACAAAGTATGTACATTTTTGTGCCTGGCTTCATTTACTTAACATTCTGTTTCTGAGATTCATCCATATCGCTGTATAGCTATAGTCTGTTCATTCTTATTCCTGTACAGTATTCTGCTATATGAATGTGCTACAATCTAATTATCCATTCTATTGCTGACAGGCATCTTTCCATTTTGGGATGATTAGAAACAGTGCTTCTATGAACAATCGTAAAAGTGTCTTTTGGTGAACATCCGTAAACATTTCTGTTGGGTTTAAAGCCAGGAATGCAACTGTTGCTATGTGTATCACTAACTTTAGCAGATACTACCAAACAGTATTTCAAAGTGGTTGCATGAATTTATATTCTGACGATCAGTGTATGAAAAGCCCTGTTGCTCCACATCCTAGCCAATGTTACTGTTTTTATCTTTTTCATATTAGTCATGAGTAGGCATAGTCATTTTAGTGCTTGAATATCACACTGTAGTTTCAATTTACATTTCCTTAATGATCAGTGAACTTTATCATTTTTTCATGTTTATTGGCCTCTTGTATGGAAGCTTTTCTATTCAAATCTTTTCCCATTTTTTCTACTAAGTTGCCTGCTTTTTTCTTATTAATCCCAGGAGTCCTTTACATCTTCCCAATATCCGGTATCTGTATTACAAATAACTTCTCCCATTCTGCAGCCTGGCTTTTCACTCTCTTAATCATGCCTTTTGATGGACAAATATATATATATATATATATATATTAATTTTAATTTGGTACAAGTTTATCAATCTTTTCTTTATGGTAAATGCCTTTTGGTGTCCTGTTTAAGATGCCTTTGTGTACTCAAGATCAACAAGACATTCTTCTAAGTCTTTTAAATTTCATTTTTAAAATTGTTAACATTTGAATCTATGACTATCTAGAATTAATTTTTGTGTGAGGTATGCTGACTCCATGAGTGAAATACCAAGGCAGTGTCACCCTTAAAAACCAATTCGAGAAGAAAATTCTGTTTCTCTTTTAGGACCTTTATACAAACTTAGCTTTTAACATCTCTCTCCAGGTCTTCTCTCTAATGAATGGACCCCGCCCCCTCCAGCCTTCTTTTTGTTTTTGACTTTTATCTTGTTAATTATTGCCATCAATCAAAATACTGTTGGTCTTAAAGAGGTTGTTTCAACCCACTGGCTAAACATAATAAAGTACACTTATACTACACCTGACTGACAAAATGTCTAGAAATGTAGTGTTTACTCGTCATTTTATTCCAACAGTATTAACTATAATGTCTATTTGTTAACAATGGTACTTGATGACTTTCCATTTTATTTTAGAGAGCAAAATTTAGATTTTTGGTTTCCAACTATTAATCATCCATCTTGCCAAACCACTATTTTTTTTCCTGCAATGAGATGATTAACATAGAGCACATTCTGTTACTTATTATTTATCTATAGTTAAGCACACACAGAATAAAACCTTTTTTCCTTTAAATACCATCATCTGATGGGTAAATCAATATCCAAGTGATAAAATAAAAGTATTTTTTATACTAATAAGTATTAAATGATAGATTTTAACATTACTAATGCCTAAATTTTTTGGGAAGCCTAGGCTGTACTAGTCATAAAACATCACCAAAGAACACTATCCCTGTTAACATTTCTAAGAAAGATTCCAAATATAAGAGGAAGTATTATTAGCTATGTAAAAGTCAAAACAAGCCAGAAAACATGCCTTATCACTCTACTATCTATTTTAAGAAAGTTTAATGTGCACAAAAAGAAAATGAATACTAGTTATGCTCCACTGATGAGCATTTTCTTTTTAAAAGACTTGCAAGAGAAGTTAAATAAAAGCTTAATGATGTTTATTAAGTTGATTTTAAAAATATTTAGTAACTAAAGAAAAGGAATACCTGATCTCCAACTGTCTTCAACAACATGTTGGATAAGACCTCCAAGGAAAGGAACTCGAACCATTTCTAAGTGTTCCAAGTTTCGGGCAGAGGCTAAGCCTGTTACTAAAGGGACATATTTCAAGGAATTTGTGGGTCCTGAAAAAAAAAATACAATCTTTGATAGAACAATGTAAAATGCCTTAAAATGAATTTTCAAATCAGTGAAAGACATGTATAACTTATAAACTCTATGTCTTAAAATGACAGCCAAACTGGCTCCGTGCAATCTAGTTCTTATTACAAATGAAAGTGTTAGCCTACTAAGTATATACTTACTCGGCATAAAGAACTTTCAGTAACACTGAAGAGAGATGTAGTATTCTGTAAATTCTCTAAAGGCTCAATAGTTTTGAACTCAAACTAACTAAAGGGAAAAAGTAAAGACAAAAATATGATCCTTCACTCAAGTAAACAGCTCAATCATTTAATCATCTCTTGCTATGACCAGTGTTGCATTAGATACTACAGAAGATCACAAAAGATATGGTCCTGTCCATCAAAAGACCTGCAGTTGACATGGAGCTAGAACATAAATAATTAGAGAGGAATAAAAACGCAGACTGCATCAAGTATAAAAATATGATCTGCTGTACTCCATGAGAAAGAAAGAAGAAAGAGGAGAAATGTAAGTTGGAAAAGGCAGAACCTGAAGAATGCATACAAAAAAAGAGAAAGAGAGTGCATATCTCAGGATAAAGAAACAACAATACAGCATAAAAGAAGACACTGAGGTAGAAAGCTGTATGGCTATCCAGGAAACAAGGAATAATCATATGTGATGATGAAAGAAGGTGTGTCTTGGAAAGGTATGAGAATAAGGCTATCAAGAGGAGTCCTGGTTATTATGACCTTTTAATGCTCTATTGCAGAGGTGTCCACTCTTTTGACTTTGCTGGCCACACTGGAAGAGGAACAATTATCTTGGGCCACACATAAAATAAACTAACATTAAAGACAGCAGATGAGCTGGGAAAAAAAAAAAAAGGTCTGTGGATAAACCTGATAATGTTTTAAGAAAGTTTAAGAATTTGTATTGGGTATCATGTGGGCCATGGCCAGCAGACCGTGGGTTGGACAAGCTTGCTCTAGGGCAACAGGGACACTAAGGTTTTTCTTTAGAAGAATAAAATCATAAAAGCTATGTTTAAGGTAGATTAAATAAGCCAACTATTTACATGCAGAATGATTCGGACACCAGAAACAAACAAATAAGTCTGAAATCTAATAAAACAATCCTATGAAAAGTAAAAAGTGCCTATAAGAAACACAGAGATATTCTGAGTTGTTTTTGTTTTGTTTTGTTTTGTTTTGTTTTTGCTGAGATCAAACACACAAATCATGTTTCTAATGTCTTTAAAACAAAAAATACATTTATCTTCACAAGATGAATAAGATATAAGACGTAAATAGTAACAGCATAATATAATTGCATTTACAAATGTAGTCACTAGAGTTTGCTTCAGGATATTTTTAGAATAGTTTATATTTAATTCCACCGTAAGTGTGTATGATTACCTGCACAGTTCCTCATGACGAAAGTTCTTAAGCTGATACAAAGGAAGTCTTTAAATGGCTGTGGTTTAGTGAGTCTTACCCACTTCATATAAAGGTGCCTTAGCATTGGGATACAAGGAATTTCAGGAACATTCACCCCTAAAATACAAATATAAAAAAAAGAACAAACAAGAAAAATCACAAAAATATACATCTTGCATATAAGTTCAAGGGTCTATTTTTCATACTAACAGTTTAACCTTCAAGGATTTTTATCAGAACAAATTACACAAAATCTATCAAGTTTGACTTATTTAAAACAGGCTTATAAAGAATAGTTTATGTAAACCATAAACTGACTTAATTTTTTTAGAAAAGGCCAATGGGAAGATAGAGTTTAAAAAGTATTTCTATATTTTAGAAATGTAAGTCTTTCGCATAATCTTACAATTCTTCTACATTTTCCCAGAAGAGGTAAAGTGAAAATGGATTACTGAAAGCAAAACTATAAAGATGGACATGGAACACACAAATTTACTATTTGACTACCAATGTCCACTGCCCCCCAATAGGAAAACTAAATTTCTCAGCTCAAAGTCAGGTAGATGGATTTAAAAATGCAAATAGACAGATGTCTGGAAGACAGCCAGTCACGGAGCTTTAAAACCTGTTTTCTACAAATACATGACTCTTAAGGATTTGTAAATATGTCGTCGAAGCCAGCCAGCATGGCTCTGAGAAAAGCAGAAACCTGATAGTCTTTTATTTTAGAATTTCAAATTGGTAAAGGTTTATGCATGGGATCCATGAGTGGCTTAATACTAGGGCCATGATCAGAAGAAGTGAGGTGTAGTATGAGGTGAAAAAACACAGGAAATAGATGAAAGAAGATGAAAGCCAAGGAAGGGACACAAATTTATAAAAGAAATCCAAGGATCCAGGATGATGGCATTTAACAAACAGTAGCCGGCAAAACCGGTTAATGCAATTTTTTAATTGGATACGATAGAAGCTCTGCTAGCAAGTAAAACTAGAGAATGCAAAATTGGAGTACTTGAATGGTCAGTTCTTTAAAAGCTAAATTCTGCCGAATGTTCTTATTGTAACCTACAAGGATTACCCCTTAACCTGTTCCTCTGAAAACAGCAGTTAAATTTAGTTTGAACTATGCACACACATTGTATAGCAACAAATGGGAAGTAAAATTAAGGATAAGACAAAAAGCAGAAATGAGGTACAGATTGAGATGTAAGATGCAGAAGTCACAAAGGTAAGTTTAGCATCTATTTTAATACTATGAAGATGGTAGTACTGATTGTACTGATTAGGAAACCCAAGGTAGCAAGGGTGAGACAGATGGAGAGACGACAGCATACTATAGACCCAATTCACTTTTTGTCCCAAACTCACTCTATAAACAAAGGACGTAACTGCCCATTCTCCTAGTAAAGTTCATTTTTATTAATTTAGTACACACCTTTGCATCACCATCATACAGTGTTAAACTGTTAAATTATTCCCATAAATTAATGCATTTTAATAAAACTTACCCTGTACTTGTATTTACAATGAACTGTGACAGGCATTGTAGAAAACATAAAGATATGAAAATAAGTCTTTGACGTTAAGGAGTTTATTTTATAAACTTCAGATACTACAGATTTCTTTTACATCTAAAAATCCAATGTCAAACTAGATATCACTTCCTGATCTTATAAATGAAAGGTTGCTAGAAATCTTCTTCCATAATTGTGTATCTAAGTCTTATTTAAGACCTACTCTTTATCATTCCTGATGCCCTCCCTTTACCACCTGAGTTTCAGAGATTTCCAGTTGTTTGGACCATCCCCAATACCTAGAATAATGCTTAAAACATATATATTTTCTATGTATGTATATCTATGTGTATATGTGTGTATGTGTATATATATATGTGTGTATCTATACATATATATATACACACACAGAATAAAGGAGTAAACAAATATTAAAGGCCAGACTGTATTAACAGGGATTCTCCCCAAATTCCTTTCAGCAGTCTAAGCCAAAAGTGACAAATTTGAGAAATATTTACACTTTTTACTTAACTTGAAGTTATTGGTATATAATTTCAAAGAATATTCATATGGAGAACGTACACTTGTGAAGCAGTATCTTCCTCGCCTCAATGGGTCTTTAATGGAAAATCTAAATTTTTATACAAGTCTTGCAAACATTTATTTTGCAGTTAACAAAGCCATCACTAAAATTCTCATGACTCCTTTTCGATAAATATTCATGTTACATGGCATTTCAAGGAGTTACAAGTGACCCAAGAAACATGTACTCACCAACTAAATGTAAAGTTTGAATTTTGGCTCCTATAGGAATTTTCAGTTTATTTTCAGGAGGAATTGGAAAGGCTCCATTACGATTACGAAATTTCCCTAAAATATGAACATGTGGCATATATGTCCAAATGGATTCTACCAACTCCAAATGAGAAGTTTCCACACCCTAGAAAATAATGACAAAGCAAGTATAAGACAGTTTTTTAATTTGGCATCCAAAGCTTTTTATTTCTGTACCACAAGATGTTAACTATACAATGGAATTTAAAAGTTTGTGACAGATGAGATTCGCATGTGAGTGAACATTTCTATCATTCTTTGGTCTACTATTTCATCAACAGTTGATGCCAAAATGTCCAACCATGTGTACTCACCACTAAGTTTGGGCATGCCTGCAAAGCTTCTAGGACTCCTGGAATGCTAAAAGCCTCATGGCCCCTTACTCTTCGCCTCTCAAGGTACCGGGGGTGAAGGCCATATAGCTGTTCAACATCTGGCATCTTCTTTAATAGTGTTAGAAAACTGGAATCTGTAAAGCCTGAGAAGTTCAGAAGTATTTAGAGACAGATTCATCTTTCTGTTCATTAACACTTAATATGCACTTGTGATTTTTACCAAAAGTTAAAAAAGACTTCCTTTTCAAATTTCCATACGGCTGAATAAATATAACAGAAAGGTACTTTCTTTTAGTAACAGAGGGAATCTGTCAGAAACTCCACTTACTCTGAGTTAATAGTTTATGGAAGAGGCTTTTATTATTGACTTTTTAGTTCTTTTGCTTTTAAGGCATAGAAGGCTTCAACAAAGAACACACTTTTAACCCAGATAACTTGTACCTATTTGGTCAATGGAGCGGGACCACCCACCTGATCACCACTACACTCCTCCTCCTCCCCCGAGGGTACTCTCTGGTCTGTAAAACCTTCAGGGCTCTGCAGAACACAAAACTAAAAATATAAATACGATATGATCCTCATCTTCAGGAAACTCACAGTTCTGACTTAATTCCTGAGATTATTCTATCCATTTTCTAATAATTATGCTAATGATACTCTGTCATATGTTTAACTATTACTCCCCTGACATTTTAGCAATTCATTCTTTTGTAAAAGACAGATGCAAGTTAGCTAAGAGGACCAGAGTGATCCAATCTCAGGGGATGCTGAGTTGATAGGAAGTTATCTATCAAGGAGACCATAGTAGGAATTAACAAGATGGGAAAAGAGAGAGGCAGGTTACTTCCACAGCAGGAGCTATTGGTTAAATAGGTGGGGAGACAAGTCTCATACAGATGCTATTTTATCTGTTACAAGAGCTTTTTTATTTTTAATGAAAGCGGTCAGAGAGCCAACTGTCTGCCTATTCATGACAAATAAAAATATTAACTGTCAAGAATAAAAAGCCCCAAATGACTAAGTCTTACATACTAAAGTTTTTGGAAGTTATTTTATTTGTAAGTTATTTCATTTAACATGTAAAGTCCAAACATGTTAACTTCAGTATCACAAAAGCGAAGAGTAAGGAGAGGCTAGAGATTACTCGGTCTCTAATTATAACAGTTCTTATTACTCTCTTGTATAGTAACTTTTAATGACTGAACAATTCAATGTGTTAACCATTTTGTTTCTTTCATTACACAACCAAATCAGAAAGGTTATTACTCCATCTACAAGTGTCAAAAATGAAGCTGAAAGAGTTTAACAGCTTCCAAATGGCAGGGCTGGAATCCAAAACCAAGTGTAACTTCTGACATGTTTATCCTCTTTTGTCGTGTGTGTTGCCTCCCACGAGAGAAATGGACAAATTTCTACCTTCTTTACAGAGATGGAGTGAGAATCCAAAGACATCACATACGTAAAACATAAAGTACTATTATATAAAGACTCTGGGTTAAACTCCAGAAAATAGGCCAGGGTGGCATTAGTGAGCAGGTTAGTGTGATGTTATCTTAGGCTAGACTGCTTGTTTCAACTCTCTTTTACATTCATTTCAATGATGGGAAGTCTTGGGCTCACAGGTTACTTATCACAGCCTAAACGTCAGTGAGATGCAGACAAATTATTCTCTCATTGGTAAGGGGTAGTGACATTAATGCTAAGACTGTATCACATGGGAGCTCTGCCATCCTGCCTTTATATACTGCATTAATCCCACTTCAGAATTCCCACTGGCCTAACCTTTGCAAAAGCAAATCTAATATAAGGAATAAGACAATCATTTTCACACTGCCCTAATTTTTTTCTTTCCTGCTACAAAGGATCATTCTGGAAAAAGACGAATCCTTTGTCCTTATAATGGCTTTTATTAAATACTTGAAAACAACTGTGGTTTGCCTCCCACAAACCTATTAATAAGTTCTAGCCTCAGGTCTTTGTAATGTTCTTCATGAGAAAGTATATACTGATAACTACTATGACCAACTGATAACAGTTACCAATTGATCTGATCACTCTCTTGAAAGGATGGAGCACCCACCTGCACAATTCCAGTATTCCTGAGGTAATTTGTTCTGTTCTGCAGAACAGAGCAAGACAACTATCTTCTCCTATCTTCTCCAGCCCTTCACTTCTATTAAGGCTTTTTTTGGGGGGTCCCTTCTCAACCTTATCCCATTTTCAAAGTCTCATAATCTGGACATCATAGAAAATGGATGACTTTAAAAGACCAATTCATAATTGCAAAACAGTAATAATTAAATTGTACTAATTAATGAATTGGTGTTAACTGAAAGGAAGCCTTAACTGCCTTTTAACTCTTTCCTTTCAGGTATACCTTGCTTAGCTAAAGTCATTAACTTTCTTTTCGGGTGGTCTCTTCAACTGGGAACAATTTGTTGTGGTTAGTAGGCTAACTCTAAGTTCTTCACCTGTAAGGTCAGTCAGTGCCTTATTGGAGAATCTCCAAGACCTACTACAGGCCTTTTAAAGAAATTAAAGTTCTGTGGCCTATTTTACAAAAATGGCAAGTATTTATTTAACTAAAGTTTAGTTGCAGAGGAAATCTATGATGAAAGATGTTACCATTCACCAGAAAACCTGCATCATGGAGTAAAGGACACAGTGTCTAATGTGATACACATATACACAGTTAACCAAATGCTCATATTCTCCAATCGCATGTGTGGAACAGGCTGATATAGTTACTTAAGCACAGGAAACGAAAAGAGCAGACTACTAAAACAATACAGCCTCAGGTAAAATGCATTTTATAAACTTAAAACCTAACACAAATAACTTAGACAAAATCTTGCCTCCCTACAAGGTGACTTAAAATGTCTTTCTCAAGACAACAAGTAACTTATTATGAAACTATTGTTACTACTTTCCAGAAGGACATTACTGTACCTTACAGACTAAAGTCACTTACCACTTGGCATGTATTCCCACCACCGCCCTGCACAGAGATCCACAACTCTCACAACTCGCAGATAAAGGGTCACTGCTTCCTTAAGCTTCCGGGAAAGACATTCCATACACATGATATCCTGCAGAGGGAGGTACCTTTGTGAGAGAAAGAAATTCATATTTATCCAGTGTTTAAGTATTTCCTCTATCAATAAGTTATTTTTTTCCTTCTTCCAATCTCCTACAACTCAAAAGAAATACGATCTTAAGACAGAGATTTAAAGCTAACATGCATAAGGTCACATAGTTTTTTACTAAAAAGAAAAGTCAGTAAATACTCCAGTATCCAAATAAAGTACTGAGCTCCCTTCAAAGGTCATTTGATAAAACCTGCCTTTCTTTTGAGTTTTATGGACAAAGACAATCTAAAAACCAAAAAAACAAAGAAAATAAGAAGAAAATCTCAGTGCTTTTCAAGATGTGATGAGAAAGGAACCTGAGAAAGATCACAGAGAATTACTCAATTTGAACATGGGCAATATTATTTCATATCTTTTACAGAATCTACTTCGTGTAGGGACATTTTGCTCCCTCTCAACCCCACCCTCCTGCTTCTGCAAACTCTAATATCTTTTCCATCACCAAATATGTATACTAGTTATACAGTATACAATTTCTTTTCCTAGATTTTTTTTTTTAACTTTAAGGTCACACACACTGATAAAAGTATTGTGTAAGTATTAAGACACCTCATATGAATTACAATTTCCTGTTTCTAATCTTTATTATCTTTTCCCGAAACTTTTGATTAACCCTGACTTTTGTTCTGTTATATATTCTCTATTTTTCTCTCTTAAGACGCCTCCACACACACTTGGATTAATTAAATTTTTTGAAAAGTTAAAGATACCTTTTACTGAACCTGTATTGCCTCACACTCTACTATATTTATTGTTTCATAACAACCTTAAAAGGTAACTAGCTGGTTCCTGTTTGCCACAGAGCCCTCTACCAGTCCTTTATCTCCCCGTCTCTGATCTGCTGTGTTCCGTACTCCTCTCTGGCTAACGGTTAACCTTGGCCAATGAGAAGCACCAGCTGGAGGGCTTCAGGTGGTAATGCTGCCTTTCTGCTGCTGCTAATCCCCTAGTTGAATTCTCCATCAGCCCTTACTTACTCCCTAAACTCCACCTACATCTCTGTAAATAGTCCCTTCATTAAATTATCTTCAAATTCCAGGTAAGTGTATTTTCTGTTATCTGCTGGCACTTCACTGATGTAGTAATACTATTATTACTCCATTTTACAAGTGCTGCAAAATGTCACATGGCTGGGTAAGAGGGAGAAATGGTCAGGAATGGCAACACAGTTTTGTCTGACACTAACTCTTAACGACACTAATTCTAAAAGAAAAGTCCACATATGTCTGTTGAATATTTCTCTGGTCCACTTTTTTCTACCTCTTGTTCTTCTTCTTAACCCCTTTAAAATGATTTAAATAAAGAAAATCAAATCAAATCTACAAAATAAAGCATTACTGCTAGCCATAACTTAATTTAGTTTCTATAACTTAGATATAAGTAGAATAATTTTCAGAAACATGACAACACATTTTATAAACAATGAAAAATATTAAATTTGCTTTCTAAATAACTTTTGCCACTGTAATTTTTTTTCCTAAATATTGTTATCTAACGTATTTGCCTAGGTTAAAATTGTATTCCCTTTAAATGCAAACAGATCAATAATCACAAAATCAAGATTATTTTACATCTTATTTTCCCTAAGAAGTAGTATATTTTCTTCATAGTTATATAGTCAAAGGACTAGAGTTCAAAAGACAGATCAAATACAACACTTTAGAAAAGACAGCATAGCAGGGACAGCAAGATTAGGTTTCTTTTAAGCAAGGCCACAGTTTTTCTTGTTTTATGAAGACATGCTAAGTAGTTACTCCACCACCACAATGAGTCCTCAAATCAAAATTTTAGAAGACTAAAAATGAAACAAAATTTAGTGTGTCTTTAGAATACACACATTATCAGCTCAAGAACTCAGTTCATGGTTCTTTCTACATTCTGTCAAATGCTCTATGTTTTCTTCATTGTAACTAGCATTATATCTTCCTTCTCTACTTGATTCAACGCCTTCCATTTGAATATTCTGTTTGAACTGCAAAATGTCATCTGACCTATTTTCAATTTAGAATATGGTCCAATGGCCAAGTGTGGTGGCTTACGCATGTAAATCCAGCACTCTGGGAGGCCAAAATGGGAGGATTGCTTGAGGCCAGAAGTTAAGACCAATCTAGGCAAGAAACCAATAACCTGCTGCTACCAAAAAAAAAAAAAAATTAGCCAAGCATGTTGGTGTGTGCCCCTATGGCAAGACAATTCTTAAGCTCAGCAGTTCCAGGCTGCAGTGAGCCATGATCATACCCTGCACTCCAGCCAGAGTGAGACTCTGTCTCAAAAAATATATATATATTATATATGGTCCAGTTTTTTTTTTTCACAATACATCCTAGCATTATCCAACTTTATCCCTAGAAGCAATTTTACCTATGCTTTCTTATAGAATTTTAAAGGCTTTATTGTTTAATTCATTGATCCATTTTGAATTCAGCTGTAAGACACGAGATAAAAATGTGCTTTTAATTTTTTTCTCCAAATGGTTTGCCGACTGAGACATCACTGCTGAATAGTCCACCCAGCTTTTCCTCACTGATGTGACTACAACCTTGTTATAAACTAGATCTCCACATGTATTTGAATTCAACCTATGTTTGTCTCTTTTACCCAACTGTCTGGCTATCTTCTCCAAAACATATTTTAGAATGTATCTGAACATCTGGTAGGGCAAGACTTTTTTTCTGAAAATTTTTCGCTATTCTGACAGAATTTTTTTCTGCCAGATGAATGTTAGTATCATTTTGTTCTGTTAAAAAAAATTATCATTTTAATTTGGTCTTCTAATCCCAGACAGAACTGAAGTAGCAAAAACTGCGATGTGTCACAGAATAACAAACTGCAGGAAATAATGACATACAAATTTATATAAGAAAAAAAATACAGTGCCTAGGGTCTCCTAAAATAACTGTTATCGCTATTTTAAAACTTCATAATCTGCAAATATTCATTTGTAGAAATTCAAAACATTGCTAACAACTTCATATATGAAAATATTTTCATAAGTAAAGAACCTAAAAATCCAGATGCTTAGAGTAGTTAATTGCAAATATAATTACAGAAAACAGAAAAACTGAAAACAATCTAGATGTTAGACAAGGATGGTATCATGTTATTTATACATTCCATAGAATGGTAAGCAGTTAAAAAAAATTATGAAGACCATGTAGCGATATGAAAAAAGGCAGAATAACCGTTAACACCAAGTATTTATGCTTTCAGTGTGCTAAGTGCTTTAATGCGTTATCTCACTGAATCCTAATAATATCGCCATTATGTCTGTTATTAGTCTAGAGCTAGCAAATAATGGATCCAGGATTCAAACTCAGGTCTCTAATTTCAGAGACAAAGTATGTCAGAATTTGTTTATTTGAATTATATAAATCAGGACAATGATTGAAAGGAAGCATAGAATGACAGTTTTCCTTTTTTTAAAAAAAAAAAACAGTTACGCAGTTTGGATAAAAATATAATTTTTTAAAAGTCTTTTTGTGTTGTGTCCATCATAAAACAACTTTAATGTATGCACTGCATTTAGTTACGATGGGTATTATTTCACAACACTTTGTTACAATCACTTACACGTATGTTTCTCACTGTGGGCTGTAGTCAGAAAAAGACAGTAACACTGCCTTATATTGTACAGTGTACACACAGAGTACTGTTATAATGCAATAACAAAAGTCAACAAATCTATGAGTCAATAAAAATTTGAAGAAGCCTAGAAATGTTAACAGTCTAGAGAAAGGCTGTCCAACAGAACTATCTGTGACAAAAGAAATATTTTCTATCTATACTCTGTTGTCCTATATATTAACCACTAGCCACATACGACTAATGAGCACTTAAAATGCAGCCAGTGCAACTAACAAACTATATCTTAAATTTCTATTTAATTGAAATGTAAATGTTGCATGTAGTTGGTAGCTACCATATTAGACAGCACTGCTTCAGGGTTTGCTATTATCCATTCCAGGTAGGTAATTCAACCAAACACAATCTTACCTAAAAATATGGCAAAGTACTTCATGTGAAAGTTGATTCATATAGTCCTTTGTTTCATCTGCTGTCATTTCTTCTGGAATTTCATTATTCATAATACATGTTTTCACACTTTTCTTTCGTGGTCCCATTGCTGTGCAGTCTCCAGTATCAAAGAGAGAATCTTCCCTTCTGTTTACCTGAGTTCAAAGCACCTGAAAAGCAAACAGAGAATGAAGTGAGTAAAAAAACACGCCACCTATTAAAACCCAGGTTAAAGAATGTTTATTTTAAAACACAAACTGGCAAAGGTATCACAATGGTACATATCACTTTCAAATTAATAAAAATATTTGCTCTGTGCAAGAAGCAAAGAACATCTTTTTCTGAAGATAAACGGAGAATCAACTTCTGAAGAAAATATAAATATGCAATATTTAGAATGAGCAAAAGTCTAGAAATCATGAGTCCTGTGTTTTAATTTGTACTGTTGCTTCTTAGCTTATTCACTTAATTTCTCCAAGCATCAATTTCTTCTTATGTAATGTATAATCATTAAATGAGGAATCAAAACCTTTTCTAGCTCTAGGAGCTTGTGATTCTATGACTGCCCCTAACAGCAGCAAGTAGAGGAGATTCTTGGGTTCTAATCTTGGATCTGCCCCCAAATTACCTCTATAATCTTGCATCAATCTTTAAAATTCTTCATTCTCCCACCTATAAAGTCAGGAATTAAGACTACACCAATGTGTCACAGACTCCTTTGTAAATCTCATAGAAACTAGAGAATTTCTCCTAAAAAATAAACATAAGCTTACTATACAATTTCAGAGAAAGAATGAAGCATCCCTTCTCCCTCTCAACACTGAGAAGGTATTTATTTCACTTTTGTACCACATGCACTTTTTTTTTTCCTTTTTGAGACAGAGTCTCGCTCTGTTGCCAGGCTGGAGTGCAGAGGCACGATCTCGGCTCACTGCAACCTCCACTTTCCGGGTTCAAGTGGTTCTCTTGCTTCTCCCTCCCGAGTAGCTGGGACTATAGGCTTGCGCCACCACGTGCAGCTAATTTTTGTATTTTTAGTAGAGACAGGGTTTCACCATGTTGGCCAGGATGGTCTCAATCTCTTGACCTCGTGATCTGCCCACCTTGGCCTCCCAAGGTGCTGGGATTACAGGCGTGAGCCACCAGGCCCAGCCCATTTGGTTTTTAAAATAAGCTTTAGAGAAGGAGGAAGGAAGAAAGAGAAAAGAGGAGACAGGGAGGAATGGAAAGGGAAAGCAAGGAGAAAATGGGTTGAGTGAGCACCCAGATGGTTTTTTGTTTTATTGATCAGCACGCAGAGTTAACACCTTGATTCTCAAATTGTCTAGGAATATTTTAATAATGGTGGTACAGATATAGGAAAGTTTATAGGAAATATTGGTCTCTTTAATATTAAGGGCTTTGTAGATGGAGGTGACACAGGATAAAAAGAGGTGCATTCACATTCATTTAAATATGCCTTGGCACATTTATTTTGAATGCTACTTGTGGATCTAGTACTGTAAACAAAGGGACAATCAAATAACCATGCAAATGAATTCGGAATTACACATGGAGATAAATGCTATAAAGAAAGTAAACACAGTTCTAAAGCCTCATATAACAAGTGACCGTGAGTCACTAAAGGTTCTCCTGAGAAAAAGACAAGTTAGCTAGTAACTGAAGGCAGAGCAGGAATTAACACCACAAAAAGTAGAAAGAAAAGCATTCTTGGAGATACACAAGCATGTGCTGGATTCTGCAAAGGGGCTTGACTCTTTTAAGGAACTGAAATAAAGCCAAAGGTATTGGGGTACAGAGGATGATAAAAAGGGAGTAAGACAAGGCTGAACTGCTAGCAGGGGTCTTAATCCTCAATGTGATAGGAAACTACTAAAGAGTCTTTAAAATGAGAGAAAAGCAATATACTTCAAAGGCCCAAGCATTCAGGCATCTCAGTAAGAGAAAGACACCAGGTGGGCAGAGGGTGTTGAAGTATATGCAGTTCCTGAGGTTCCTTTGCTTCAGTAGTAAATGGACACACTACTAGGCTAAGTAAATCGTCATTATTTTTTGTATCTGTGTGTGTGTGTTCTGGTCTCTTCCCTCACTGAAAGGTTATGTGCTATTTACTTCTTGAGGCTGTCAGCATGCTTGCCCCTCACATCCCAAACACACAGACACACACACACACACACACACACACACACACACAGAGACACAATTTACTTCTTGAGGATGGCAGCATGCTTGCCTCTCATACCCCAAACACACACACACACACACACACACACACACACACACACACACACCCTCATTTGTTGTTTCTAACCGGTATGGCCTGGGAAAACATAGAAATCAATGTGTGTGGACTGGTATCAACAGGTACCTAGCAGTGAGCCTAAAAAATTCTGCAAAAAGTAGGTATATGGGCTACACTACACAATTTGTGACATGTATCTCAACTTCTCAGAAGCTTACTCCTATGTTGTCCATCACATTTTGTCTAACAGGCCTCCGGAGAAATAAAGTTCATACTCAGAACTGTCCAAGCTAAAAGCAAAGTTATAAATAAACTTGCCTGCTTCTGATTATATCACTGCCCACCTTTTCTAGTTTACTGCCCTTCCTCCTCCAAATGAATCTTTCCATCTTATGATAGCTCCTGAAACCTCTAAGGTTACACTGAATATGTAGTCAACAAATCCAATAGTCTCTTTCAGTGCTCCCCCATCTGACCCATTCGTATTACGGGACACTGCTGACCACTCCTTTGAAACCCTCTCACCCTTCGGCTCCCAAAGTGATATCCTCTTGATCCTTATCATTCCTCTAGGACCACTGCTCAGTCTCCTTTGCTAATTCACCCTCGAGATCCCTCTTCTCCTTGGGCAACTATACTCAATTCCAAGGATTTAGCTACTACAAATACACACACACACACACACACACACACACACACACACACACAGAGAAACAAAAAAAAGAAAAAAAATTTCAACTCTACCCCTTACCTCTCCTGAACTCTGAACTTTATTTCCTCTGCCTACCAGAAATTTTCTCCTTAATAACTTGAACATCCTTCAAAAACACTATGTCCAAAATGAACTCCTTCATATCACGAACTCTACCCCTCCCCAAAACAAAGATACACAGATATATACAAATAAACACACCTATTTTCCCTAATGTGTTTTACTAAATTCCTGAATTAGAAACCTTGAAATCATCCTAAATATATCCTGACTTCTCATTTTCCACAGATACTTGATTGGTTATTCTTACCAATTTTATCTCAATACAGTTCTTACATCCATTCCCATTAGCTTCCAGGACTCAATTAACACTCATGTGCACTACTGAAATGACTTCCTACATGATACCCACCACTGTATCCTCAGGATCGAAGACAAGCTTAGCAGACACTATGCCTGCTGTAAGTAATTCACTGAATAAATGCTTACCATGCTATACTCCACACTGAAGCCACAGTTATCTTTTTAAAATAGTCCTCTGATTTATAATGTTAAGTGAAAAAAGCAAAACATAGACTACATCTAAAGTATGATTCTAACAACATAATTTTAAAAATTAAAAAGCTTACACCCTACATTTTTTTTTAATATGATAAAAAAGACTAATATGCTGTGTCGGCATACAACATTTTATGAAAGATGTACAACAAAATATTAAGTGGTAACCTGGGGAGTGGTAACAGAGGTTTATGAAAGAAGAAAAAACTTACACTTTTCCTTCATATTATTCTCTATCAATTGAAATTTTCAGAATGTTTTTAAGAAGTACAATATTCATGGCCAAACAAAACAATCGGCCTACAAGGAATCCTGGTTCACAAAGGATAAAATCTTTTCAATCTAATCTCAAACTACCAGATGTTCCAATCTTATCTTCTTCCAGTCCTTACCACTTGCTCTCAATACACTCAGTCTAGCAGACCACTATCTTCTTAGTTCCCCCGAACAAACATCGGTGCTTCATTCCTAATATGGTATTAACTCTGACTAGAAATGTCCTTCTCTTCCCTACTTTGCCTAGAAAACTGCCTGTAAAAATCTAGCTTAAATTTTAAGTCCTCCCTACTCACTCCTTCATTTGAGCTCCCTGTGGGACTTAACATATGCTTCCATAGCACTTTTTGTAGTGATTTATTAGTCATGTTTCTGCTAAAAAAAATCTTGCCTCTAGATGATAACAATTCCTTGCTCACAATATATCCTCAAATATTTAATGTATGAATATCCATCAGTCTTTCCATTATTCTATATACATCCAGTAGCTTCAAGGCTGCTGCTAAAAACCATTTCATGCTCCTATGAGGCATTTGCTACCTCAGCACTCAATGATCTCAGCAACAAGCTTATAGCCCAGCAATACCAAGCTTATAGTAATAATGCAATCAGATTTTACTCCAATTACACACATAACAGCTAGTCTGTAACATGAAAAAGCCTCAACAAGACTATTAACCAGCAAAGACTCATCTACCCACAAATTACCTAGATGCTCAGACCAATCCTCCAGTTGTTATATTTTAGCATATGTTCAGCTTCAAGAATCTTGACAATTCTTCATGAAGATCATGCTCTTGATTCTTCATTCCTTTAGTAAAAATCTTTTTTTAAATCCCTTCTTCCTCCTTTTTCTTTAAGTTCACACCACCTAATAACTTAACATCTTCCTCTTCTGATTCCACCTTTGATTGTTCCCTAGGATTTTGCAATGTAGTGCTTTTGTGTGAATTAGATTTAGTAGCCCTAGTGCACAAACTACACTTAATTTTAAACTAAATACCCTGCACCTTAAATATCACTGAGTTTACAAAACTCCACATATTGAAAATTAAATATTTACTCACAGAAATTGTTATACAATATTACATTGAGGTTAGATCTCCAAGAAGCTAACAAAAAACTTCTTAACCTACAGTATCCTTTAACACTAACAAAGAGCCTAAATTTTAAATTATTAGGACTAACAAAATTGGACAAAACTATTCATATTTCCTATATCACGGTTGAGGACTTAGGTCTTTTCGTTCCTACTTGGCAGGTAGAGTAGTAACTGATGCCCCTGCCCTAAGCCTATTGTGGGGAAGGGACTTGTGGAGATGAACACTGAGGTAACGGAAAATAACTCTATTATACACAGGAGGTTGACAGGACTTATAACCAGGAGAAATCTACCAGCCCTCTCAAGTCCAAGTAGATGTCTCTGAAAATGTTCAGGAGACAAAAAGCTTCCTCAATCAAGAAATATTTTATTTTCCCCCACCCTTACTCAGTCTTGATAAAGGACAATAAAGTAGCTTGAGCTAAAGTTGGCTTCCTCTTCATTTAAGTGAAATACCTAGCGAGGCTATGCTGAGCATTTCATCTTAGGCATTGACAAATAGGCGCCTGGTTTCCCCATATGAAAAAGAGAACATGAAATTCACACAAAGCCCCAAGGAAGAGGTGATAGTATCTCTTTTTAATGTGCATCCTTTCTCTTATTTGCTTTTCTTTTTAGTTTGGAAGAGAAACCAAAGCAAGTGAGGAGAAATTCCCATGACTAGGCCGTAGTGTTTTTTTCTCACTCCTACCTCCAAAATACCACCATTTGCCACTAAACACCCTGCCTTTACTTGAGAAACCTAACAAGGTAGAGAAGGTCCAAAGCAGTAGCAGGTTAAAAAATAAAGGGGGTGGGGGAAGTCCAGTTACTGGCAGTAAAGATGAGTTAGAGGGGGTCTTGCAGAGAAGTCATGGAGCACGAGGGACAGGTGAGTGAGTACAGGCACACCTTGTTTTAATTGTGTTTCACTTTATTGTGCTTCAAAGAAGTTCTACTGTGAGTAAAATGCTATCATACATCGCATGCTACAACAAAGTATTTCCTAAAAGGAAGAGCCAATCAATGAGGCAAACTTCATTGTTGTCCTAAGAAACTGCCAAGCCACTCCAATGTTCAGCAACCACAACTCTTATCAGTCAGCAGTCATTGAGACAGAGACAAGACCTTCCATCAACAAAAATATTATGACTCACTTAAGGCTAAGATTAATTGTTAGCATTTTTTAAAATCAAGTAATTTTAAATTTTGGTATATTCATTATTTTAGACATAATGATGTTGCACACTTAATAGATTATACTACATTGTAAAATCTAACTTTTATATACACAGGGAAACGAAAAAAAATTGTGACTTGCTTTATTGCAGTAGTCTGGAACCAAACCTGCAGTATCTCTGAGATATGCCTGCATAAATAACAAGAGAGTGTTACATACAAAGACTGTATTTTGCAGTACCAGGTGTTACTTAATAGGCTTAGCAACTTCTAGACACTCAGGCTCTGAACCTTAAGGAAATATGAGAATGACAGAATTATAGAATCTGAGAATGTTAAAAGTTGAAGAGGAGCTGAGAGCCTACCTACCCTCACAGTTCTCAATTTTTTGTGGGTCACAAATCCACCTGAGAATATGATGAAAGTGGCACATCCGTTTTCCAGGCTTATGCAAGCAGAAACACAGACACAACTTCAGGAGGTTTGTAGTCACATACATCGAAGCCCATCCAGTGATCTCAAAATATTCAGATGGCCAAACAACCAGAGAGGATAAGGTGACAAATCACTTGCCCAAGATTAAATAGTATCAAGGTTCAGGCTGGGATATAGGCTTTCCAGGTTATACTAAACATCCTATTATCAAGTCAGTCCTCTGTCACCGTTGCTGTCTCCCTGCATTCCAGAGCAATGCCCCAATGCTTGGAGAAAGGCTTCAAGATGTTCTGATAGAACTGCCTCTGACCACACCCTATTTCACAAATTAGGGTTTATGGTCCTACTAATTTATGCTCCCATGCAGTGGTCTATGGCCACCTTAGGAATACTACAGTCATTCTGTGGCTGCCTGCTCAGCTGACCTTAGCCACAGGAAGCATTACTTTTGTCTTAGTGTTGCAAGCACATTCTTAAACCAGAGTTGTTTCCAAAAAGTGTTCTTCTCTACCTATGTTGTCAATTCAAAACTCCTTCCCATCCCAAACTCATTATTACTTTTCTTTATCCTCATCAAAAATACCCCTCTGTCACTTAAAACTTCCCAGTGTTCTCAATGATCCTATCTGGTCAAGGGCTTTCCTGCCCTTCAGGTTCCTAATGCCTTTCTTTAGTTTCTATTGGCTTCAGCTTGCTCATATCAAAGTAATCTTTCAAGTCACTTAATTTGACCTCAAAAACCTTAAGTGACATCATTGAATATCTAGTGCTCTACTGACTAGGACAGCCTCTCTGGCTTAAAGAAATACCACACCGCATCCACCAAACTGCTCAGATAAAAACTACACATGAAAACACCCCACAGGATTATGGTGCTGAATAAACGCCTAGAATCATCCAGTTCAACCCTTCATTTTACAGATAAGAAAAGTGAGGCCCAGAGACGTTAGATGGCTTGTCCAAAGTCACAGAGGTAGAATGTACGAGTGGTGAAGCAGGAATCCAGGTCTTCAACTCCTTTCAAATTTTATTTTCCTATACCACCTTATTTTATTTTAGTATACTGCTAATTTTACTTCACTGTATCAACCTCTTACTGGAATCTAGTTGTCCCTCTTTCTCCTCTACTATGCATTAGTATCTGTTTGACTAAATATAGTTTGTACCTCTGGGCACACAGCCATTTAAAAAAACAGGCACACAAAAGTCTACATTCTTTACCCAGGGAGGACATCAGAATTACAGCATCACACATTTCAAAGAGGGAAAAGAAGGCTTACAGATACTCTAACGTTAATTCTCAAAATGAAAGTTAAAAATTACAAGCAGATTTTTTTCAGTCTATGCCTATGTAATACGTATCCTCCAAACTGGACCTCCTCCCTCCCTGAGAAAATCATGGCTTTATGGAACTATTATTTTATCCTTCACTTGTGCTGGGGGGGTGGGAAAGGAGATTAAAAACCAGTGACCTAATCCAATGTCTTTCTTTGGCAGATAAAAAATCTCAAGTTCAGAGAGAGGAAGGAACCTAAAATAAACCATCAAGTTAATAGCAATTTTGGAACAAAAATCAAGGTCTCCTGCTTTTCACTTTGTGATTTACACTGCTGGTATAGATGTATAAAACAAAGTTTTCCGGACAGAGCTTCTCATTGAACAGGAACCTTCCTAAGTGCCCAGTTGCCCTTGGCCAGCTTGGTGGCTGTAAAAAAAACACGGTAGACATCTCTTAGTCAAATTCTGGCTGTGCAGAGTGCAGGGAGAACATGCTTTTCAGGTCTGTAAAGACTCCATGAAAGGGGAGTTGAGAATCTGATTTCCATACCTCAAAGACATCCAACACAGATACGCAATCTGCAGCACTGAAAGGGTAATGGATCTACACAAGGTCACACAGTACGTAGGTGAAAGGGGTGAAACTAGAATCCGGGGCTCCTGATACTCAGGTGTGGCAGCCTCTCAAAGATTTGTTCACTGCTTCCTGCTCAGGGATATGCCCCTCAGTACGCTGAACACAGGACTCCTTCACTTTACTGGCAAACACCGACTTAACATTAAAATGAAATTCGTGACGCTCGGAGTGAGAGACAGTCCCAGAAGCTGTCCAGGCCAACACTCTCACCCATTTCATTGAGGAAAGTGGCGCCCACAGACGGTTCTTTATGCTGGATTTGGGGGCCAGGTTCAGACAAGGAGGCAAACCCCGCAAGCACGGCCTGGGAGGCCAGGAACCACAAATGCAACCCCTGATCTCTCAGAGAGCTCTAGGCCCAAAGGGGGCCAGAGGCCGAGCCTAAACGTTCGGAAGCTGCAGAACCCCCATCCAGCTACCTCGGCCCTGCCGCACGCACTCCTGGCTTTGCCACCCTCCTCCCGGTTCCCAGGCCCACTCGGTCGCCGCCTCACCTACTCCGACCCTCCGTCTGTTATTGTGGCTGAGAGGGAGGGACGCTACAGGAACTTCCCGCGGCCCCCACCGCTGAGGCGCTTCCGCTTCCGCCTCCGGTCGCCCATTTCCGGAGTCTTGTCATCCGGGGCTGGACTCGTAACCCGTGTCCATGTTGTTTGTGTAAAGAAGCGTCGAATCGCGGCAGCCATGTTCAGCGTGGCATTTCGGACTTCTTAGGGGTGCTGGTATTTAACGTGACACTAAAGCGCCATGCCGGAACCACTAGGTCTGATGCGCCGGAACTAGTCTCCACTGTGTGGATTGGTCTTGATTTCCATTGGTGCTCTGTGGTCTTGGATAAGCCTCTGGATCTCGCTTTTATCATTTGCTAAGTAAATAGGATCCAATAGAGATTTTCCTAGAATGAAGAACTTTTTTTTGAGAGGAAGGACGGGAGCGCAGTTAAAGATGTTAATGTTAAATCATCCGTCTGTGATTTAAGGACATTGTCTTTGCACGTAAGTAATAGTATTTTACAGTCCAAAGGGATTTCACATCAATGTCATTAAACTCTACACGACTCTGACATGTAGACACGGATCAAGTTAATCACCTTTTTCGTGGTTTAATGGATAAGGAATTCTCTTCATAGGGTTTAATTGACTTGCACGATGTCACACAGATGGACTGAAATTCAGATTTTTCACCTTTTAAATTCTGTGTTCTTTCACTTATATACATATAATTAATATGGGCTAAAAATGCCTAGATTTAAATAGAGACAAATACTCCTTAGGAAAGTTAGTGTGCATTAAAGCCGTGTAAGACAGGATTTGACAAGACGTAAGCATTGATTAGACTATGCTGCTGGAGAAGAAAAAGCTAAAGAAGACTGGGGAATCCCCTATTTCTTCTTCTTATTTTCTTGATTGATACCAGACCTACGGGTTTTTCCCCTCTTTCCCCAGTATGATTCAGCACCTTAGGTTTCACCTTGTCTTAGGCAGTGACAGGTTTAGCTATCCTATTCCGTATGTCAAACCATGTATCTGTTTGTTGATTTGGAGCTTTGGGAGGACAAACAAAACAAAACATCATCATATTCATGTACTATTCATGCTAATCTCAGCTTTCATATTACATTCTTCCTGTAAGTGAAGACAAAATTAAATGTTCATGCTATTTGCTTCTGTCAGTTTCTTTCGTATTCAAACTTTAATAAAGGAAACAGACTTTTCTGTTTCCTAGATCATTCTGAAGAATAAATAGGAATTAGGAAAGTTTCTAGTTCAGGGCATGGCATATTTAGAAGGCATGCAGTAAGATTTATTTCAGCACAATTGGCCTGAATTTTTAATCTGATGGCATATCATTTTCATTTTATTAGCATTCCTCTTTTTGTAAAAAGCACTGTGGTGGGTCTTGAAGTGAACACTCATGAATAAGAAAGGTCTCCTACCTCAAGTGTAGAAAATTAAAACACACCCATAAATCATTGTAATAAATGTTAGAGATATTTTCTCAGTGTTATGAGTAGTATTTATAATATATCAAAACTAGTTTTAACATTTTCAGGTACAGCATGTAATATTTATACCTTCATCTTTAGGATTTATTTGTACCTTGATGATACAGGTTTTCATTAAGAAGGTCCTAAGTTAGTGTTTCTCCTGTACAGTGGCATCATCATGGGGTCTCTGAGTGCTGCAGAAAGTTTGCACTACACTATATGACCTTAAACCACTGTGTTATTTTAATTTTCAATCCCCATTTTTAAATTAAATTTTAAAATATTTCTTCTCATTTGTCCATGGTTTATAGTATCAGCCTCTCTTCTTCCTTGAAATTCCTTAGGTACAAAAACAACAGATAATCCCTTTGTTAGAATGATGACTAACATTCAAGAGAAGTTTTAGTCAGGGATAGTGGTTGGAGTTTGTTCAGGACCAGTTCATATGACTATGGAGCCAGTTGAGTGCACAACTGCAGAAGTTACTATGTATATCAAGGTTATTCTTACTACCCTTAGACTTGGTGTATATGGCATAACTCTGCTATGAGTTAAAATACAGGATTTTTTTTTGAAGGTAAAAAGAAAAAACTTTTGTAGCTGTGTTGACTGAGAAATTGTATATTTAGTAGTCAGCAATGCAGGCTTTAGAACCAGAAAGACTTGGCTAAGTGTGAGTTCCTCTGCTTACTAGCAGAGAGACCATGGGCAATCACTTCAGCTCTAAGGCTCAGATTTGTTAAAATAGACATTATGGTACCTATGTAACAAGTCACTCTAGAATTTAGTAGCCAAAAATTTTATCTGCCATGATTCTGTAGGTTAACTGGGCTAGGCTGGGCAAGTCCTAGCTTGCAGTCTCTGGCATTTAAAGTCAGATGTCAAACTGAGGCTGTAGTTAATGTCAGGCTCTAATGAATGTTACATTGATGGCAGTTGAGGCTGGCTGCTATCTAGATGCTCAATTGGAGCTATTTGTCAGAGTGCCTACACTTTCCCTCTGATTTGGGTTTCTTATAACATGGTGTTTCGGTTTTCCCTCTGATTTGGGTTGCCTAATAACATGGAGTTTGGGTTTTGACAGGGAGCACTTGGAAGTAGAATGGGAAAAAAGGGAGCTGTTCCAAGCAAAACAGGAGGAAGCTGCAAAACTTCATATAATCTAGCCTCTGAAGTCCCAGAAGTGACTTCTGTCATATCCTGTTGGGTCAAAAAAGCCACTAAGCCAGCCCAGATTCAAGAGAAGAATAAGAGTTCACCTTTTAATTGAAGAATTTGTGGCCATCTATAATTTACCACACTATCTCATGGTTTTTAAATTTTAGATTTTTGGATGTATGTATATTTTATTAGCACAAGCATCAAAAAGCAAGTCTTATAGTTCCAATAACCCAATCTTGTGTTTATGCATGAATAATCTCATACATCATTTTTAATAAAGATTGTGGTAAAATATATAACATTTGTCATTTTAACCACTTTAAGCACACAGTTCAGTGGAATTATGCACATTCACATTATTGTGCAACCATTCCCACCATCTATCACCATAACTTTTCTATCTTCCAAACTGAAACTCATTAAACAGTAATTCCCCATGCTCCCCTACCCTCAGTCCCCTGGCAACCACCATTCTACTTTTTGACTCTATGATTTTGACTATCCTAGGTACTCATATAAGTGGAATCATAACAATATTTGTCATTTTGTGTCTGGATTCTTTCACTTAGCATAATATCTTGAAGGTTCATCCATGTTGTAGCATGTATTTAGAATTTAATTCATTTTTAATATTAATAAAAATATTGTTTTTGAATAATATTTCACTGCATATGTATTCCACATTTTATCAATTCATTGTTATTTATTTGTTTATTTTTGAGATTAAAAACACATAACATAAAATTTACCATTTTAATTCTGCATTCCTTTGCATTTCTAGATTTTAGTTAATGCATAATAATTTTACTTATTCAAGGGATACAGAGTGATATTTCAATACATGTATACAATGTATAATGGTCAAAGTAGGCTAATAAGCATATCCATTCACCTTAAACATTTGTTATTTTTTTGCATTGCAAACATTCAAAATGCTCTCTTTTAGCTTTTTGAAAATATACAATAAACTATAATTAATTATATTTACCCTACCATCAACAAATGAATGGATAAAGAAAATGTGGAACATATATACAAAATATGTATATAAAAGAATGAAATCCTGTCATTGGAGGCAACATGGATGAACCTGGAGGACATTATGTTAAGTGAAATAATTCAGGCACAGAAGGATAAACACTGTATGTTTTCACTCATATGTGGGAGCTGAAAGGAATTTTTGAGCCAATCTTACCCATTTTTAAGTGTACAGTTCAGTAGTATCAACTATATGCTCGTTGTTCAACAGATCCCTAGAACTTTTTCATTGTAAAACTGATAATCGATATCCACTGAACAAGAGCTCCCCATTTGCCCCTTTCCTAGTCCTGGGAACCACAGTTCTACTTCCTGTTTCTGAGTTTGACTGCATTAAATACCTCATAGAAGTAGCTTCATACACTTTGTCTTTTTGTGACTGACTTATTTAATTTAGTATGAAGTCCTCCAGGTTTTAAGACTGAATAATATTACATTGCCTGTATATATCACATTATCTATTCATCCATCAATGGGCATTTGGGTTGCTTCCACATTTTTGTTACTGTGAATAATGCTGAAATAAACATGAGAGTGAAAATATCTTATGAGATCTTGTTTTCATCTTTTTGCATATATACACAGAAGTGGGATTGCTGAATCATAGGATAATTCTATTTTTAATTTTTTGAGGAGCTACCATATGCTTTTCCATACCAGTTACACTGTTTTATATTCTCATAACAATGTACAAATGTTCCAATTTCTCCACATCCTCACCCTTATTTGTTTCTTGTGAGGTAATGTTTGTAATCCAAATAGAACAGTACTTGGCAGGCAGCACTCTATAAATGTCAGCTGTTATTATTTGATTGTTCAGAGACCTCTTTTCCTTCCTGCTTCTCAGCTATTTCTAGATAATTTAAGCTGAATTTGTAGCATATGATATTTCTGAAGTTCACTTTCAAAGTGCCCTATTTTTTCCCGAGTAACATAAGAAAATTATGTGCAAGGCTGTTGTATGTAGGTGTATACATAGAGAATTGCAGTTTCGAAACCAACACAAGGTGGTAGATTAAGAAAAAACCAAAGCAAAAAACCTGTATTGAAGACTTGTATACTTTTATAAGCATGAACTCTTAGTGAACATTAAGCAATATTAATCATTAAGGACATTGCTGTTCATTTATAATTTGGGCCATACTGCACAAGATCATGTTTATGTAACAAGAAAGTGAAGAGGGTAAGAGTGAAACAGGAAATTCAACAAGCTTATTTTTTTAAATTACCCTTAAGTGTTATGGTTTGAATGTGTTCCCCAAAATTCATGTGTTGAAAACTGATATGGTTTGGGTCTGTGTCCCTGCCGAAATCTCATATTGAATAGGAATTTTCAATGTTGGAGGAGGGACGTGATGGGAGGTGATTGGATCATGGGGGCATACTTCCCCCTGCTGTTCTTATGAAAGTGAGTGAGTTCTTATGAGATTTGGTTGTTACGTGCTTGCTTCCCCGTAACCTCCTACCATGATAGTAAGTTTCCTGAGGTCTCCCCAGAAGCAGAAGCATGTACAGCCTGCAGAACCGTGACCTGATTAAACCTCTTGTCAGGTATAGGTGATGGGGGGATGTTTGCAACAAAGCACCTTGCCATGAATGTACCTATGCAACAGTCTTGCATGAACTGCACATGTACCCCAGAATCTAAAGTACAATAAAAAAAAAAGCACAAAAAATAAAATAAATTACCCAGTCTGAGATATGTCTTTATAGCAGTGTGCAAATGGACTAATACGGAAACTTAATACTCTATGCAACAGTGTTGAGAGGTGGAACTTTTAAAAGATGATTAGATCATGAGAGCTCTGCCCTCACAAATAGATTAATGCTGTTATCACAGGAGTAGGTTCCTGATAAGGAGTGAGCTTGGCCCTTTCTCTCTTTTGTGCTCTCTCTCTCTCTCTCGCTCTCTTGCCCATCTACCTTCTGCTGTGAGATGACACAACAAAAAGGCCCTCTCCAGATACAAGTCTCTTGACTTTGGACTTCCCAGACTCCAGAACTATAAGAAATAAATCTCTGTTCTTGCTCTTCCTGTGTGGAACCTGGGATTCAAGCTGCATGTGGGAAGCACTCTAGCAGGGACTCTGGCCTAGCAGGAGTCACTGTTTTCTTTTCTTCCTTTTTACCCAGTAAAACCCTCCGGTTCTCATTCTTGAAACTATCTGTGAGCCTAAATTGTCATGGCCATCAGACAGACAGAGACCCTGTCTTTAACCCTGTCTATACCTAAACTAAGGAAAAGGCCTGAAACATTTTTGGTGCCCAACATGGGGCTCAAGAAGTGTGTCTAATATAAGAGGCTTAGGACACAGTCATCTTATTAAACATAATATCTTTATAAATTACCCAGTCTCAGGTATTCTATTATAACACCACGAAACAGACTAAGATTAATCTAATAATATTTTCTCTGTCACTACTTCTAGTTGATATCTTTTAGTTGGATTAGCAGTGAAATGACAGCAAAGATGTTAGAAAAAAATACATTGAAATGCCAAAAATTCTAAATTCCATCACTTCTTCAGGCAGCCAACATTTATTTAAAGTCTGTTTGAGACCTGGGAATATGTTAGGCACCAGGGCTGCAGAGGTGACTAGGAAACAGTCTCTACTCTCAAGTTAGTGGGGACATATGATCTATAAAGAACACTTCAGCAAAATTTAGGAAATTTTGTCACAGTGAAATGCCAGGATGCCTGAATAGCACAGAGGAGAGGCATAATATAGTGAAATTCATAGAGTAAGATAGTGCAATGCTGTTTGCCAGAGACTGGAGGGAAAGGGAAATGGGGAAGTATTAGTCAAAGGGTACAAAGTTGGTTATACAAGATTAGAGATCTACAGCATAGTGCCTATAGTTAACAATTCTGTAGAGTGTATTTACAAAATTTGTTAAGAGGGTAGATCTTATGTGTTCTACTCACACATAACATAATGAGAAGACAGGAAGAAACTTTTGGGGGTGATTAATAGGTTTATGGCATAGATTGTGATAATTTCACAGGTATATACTTATCTTCAAACTCATTAAGCTTTATATATTAACTATAGGCAATCTTTGTATGTCAGTCATACCTCAATAAAGTGGTATTTTTTAGAAAAAAATCAACATCTTATTTTTTGCTTAAATTGAGCCTTAAATAATATATATGTAACTTGTTAATCAGACTTCCAAGTACAATATGCATTAGTTTCAGCCTACCTTTTCAATCTATTTACCTTTACACATAGCATATTTTAGCTGAGCATAGGACTCACTTCTTCCCCTCGTAAACCTGATGACTCTCCAGCCGTAGGTTAGTAAACAATTTGCTTCCCTGTAGGCAGAAGGTGGATCAACCTTATTCAGCTATTGCAAAGAAAGAAAAAGAAGATGCTGGTGAGCTGGGCCCATCTAAATAAATAAGTCTAACACTGGAACAGAAACCGATGGTCCTTACGTTCCAAAAGTAACTGGGAGAAAACAGTTGTGCTTCTTATAAGTCGGGTACATTTTGAGTCTCACATAGTTCCTTTATTCATTCAGCAAGTATTTTCTGAGTGCTTTCTCTAGGGCCAGACACTGTTAAGTGCAAAAAACCAATTGTGATGAGAGGTGGATATGTTTCTACCTGTAGTTTGATTAGGGAGTTGGGGGACAGAAATCAAATAACCATACTGATAGACCAATTTTTCAAAAATAAACAGATGGTAGTAGATACAGAGTTAAGTTTTATCCAATGAAGGAATTAATGAATAAATGGATAAATACAATACACTTGATTTTTCCTTTTAAACATTTCAATGGTTTAATAAACCAAACCTTCCTAAATAATTAAATAAAACTCATAACTCTATTAGATATACAAATATAGCAAATGACAACTCAAAAAGCCAATAATTTTTAGTCTTAATAAAATTCTCATCTCTTCAATTTAATATTCTAAGTTTAAGCCAATACTTGATTAAAAATTTAAAATTTCAGTTATAAGACTTAACTATCCAATTCCTTAACATGCTATAGTTTTTGAAAATATGACAAACATTTTAAATATTAATCATATGCTGTTTCTTAATGCCAAATAATAGTAATAATAATAGGTGTGACTTAATCTTCATTTCTTTGCTAAAATTTGACCTTTTGGCATAGACATTTAATCGTGTAAGGAAACTTTATATTTCCCATATCTGAGGACTGCAGTTCCAGCCCAACCCAGTTGTTTGGCTGGGTTTCAGGATTTTCTTCTTCCCATTCCCAAACTTTTTTTTTTTTTTTTTTTTTTGGATCATGAGCTGTAAGGACATGAGACTGGAGTGGCTGCAGCCATTTTTCTTATCTGGTAGATAAAGTTTGTATGGGAGATGGTGAAACTAGCATTTAATAAAATCCAGAGACAAGCAGAGGGCAGAGATGGAGACTGAGACTTCTGACAATGCTTGAGTCCATGGATACAGCTGTGCCTGAATTGCGACCCACCCTAGATCCTCCTAATTGCATGAGCCTACACATTTCTTGTTTGGCCTAAGCTGTTTGATTCAGATTTTCATCTCTCTTAACTAAAAGTATCCTGACATATTTCATAGACTGTAGTAGCCGTTATCCTCCTTTATTACTCCAAATCTTCAGAAAACATTTGTTACCCTAAATAGCCTTGAAAGTGCTTGAGGAATAAGGAAGATGGCAGGTGTGGGGTGGCTGTGGAGTCATCTGCACCAAAGTGGTGGGGATTGAGGCAGCAGTATCCAAAGATGAAATGAGTTGCCAATGGAGAACTTTGCAAAATTAGGGATACAGAGCAAATAGTTGCCATAAGGACATAAAGGCCCTGGGATACTCTGCAATTGGGAGGTCACCAGACTTCTTGTGGTTTGTGGAATGGGAAGTCAAGTCATGTTTTTAGGGTATAAAATTGTGTGCACCAAAAGGCTAAGATCTCTAGGTGACATTTTCATACTTTCTACCAAGATAACAAGTGTTTCTGTTCCTGGCAGTATTGAAGCTTATTATAACAAAACCAGGCAAAACAGTTTACTGCAATAAGGACAGCAATATAACCAGGGATTGAGCTTGGGCCAGCCCTGAGAACAATCTTAGACTCAAAGATAGCATATAGATCTGTTGTTTGCTTGACCTGCATTTATTTCTTCTCTGGCAATAGTTCTTCAGTATTCCTTTGGCAATAGTTCTTCAATTATATGGCCTTACAGGAGCCAGAGGTAAGTTGGCCTTACCATATGAACTAGAAGAGAATTCTTACCTCTGGCTCCTGTAAAATTTTATAATCCCATCTATTTCAATGAGAGTTAAGCATGCTTGTAGCTATGACTGTTTAAAGAATAAGCCTTTTATTCCAACTAGTGTAATAAGACTCAAACATTTTGCTAGAAGACTTCTTGGAAAAGTAAAGCTCTCTTCTACTGACGACATTGTAAGTCTAAGCTGCCAGGGTCTACCACTTTAGATGGAGGTGGCGTGGGGTGGGGAAAGCCTGCCTATGAATAAAAAACACACTAGAGAAAGTTTGGATGGATCCAAGAGCTGGATAAAGAAATTTGCAGCAGAAGTTTTGGAGACCCCGAATCCAGCTGTGACTAAATTCAGATTCACTTGGACTTGTCAGGCACAGGAGCCATAAAATCTCCTGTCCCTTTATTCTGCCTATCCTTGAATTTTTTTTTTCTTGTAAAATCTGGGAGGCCTGATCATTACTAGAGGTTGTAGATAGTAGGCAGAAAATGTTATTCTTCTGAAGTTCAATGTACTACATGTGGTTTGCCCACTAGAGGGTGTAGCTCACTTTGCATTAGGAGCAAGGGATGTTCAGAGAGGCAATGCTGGGAGGCATTTACTATCAGAAAGACCTGTTGAAACATTGCAAAGTCTTAGCTACAGGGCTCACATCCCTGAAAGGGGCCCTGTCTCAGAAGGACGTGGAGAGTGGTCAGATGACTAAGGCATGACTACAGGCATAGAAAATAGAGCAGCATGAAGGTGCCAGTTGGAAACTTCATCTTAAGATCCATGAAGCTATTTTTGTCTTAAAAAGCCATAAAAAAGAATGAGATCCTGACATTTGCAACAACATGGATGGAACTGGAAGTCATTATGTTAAGTGGAATTCACCAGGCACAGAAAGACAAATTATGCACATTCTCACTCATTTGTGGGAACTAAAAATTAAAACATTTGAATTCATGGAGATAGAATGGAATGATGTTTATGAGAGATTGGGAAAAGTAGTAGGGGTGGGAAAGGGGGGGTGATTAATTAGTACAAAAATAGATAGCATGTGCAAGCTCTAGTATTGATAGCACAGCAGAGTGATTACAGTTGTCAATAATTTGTTGTACATCTAAAAATAACTACATAATTGGATTGTTTGTAACACAAATTAAGGATAAATGTTTGAGGTGATGAGTATTCCATTTACTTTGATGTGATTACTATGCATTGTAAGCCTGTATCAAAATGTCTAATGTACCTCATAAATTTATGTACTCACTATGTACCCACAAAAATTAGAACATTTTTTAAAAGGTTACGGACAGGAATAGGAAATAGGTTTTGTCTTCCGTGTCAAATTTGATGACAAAGCTTACCTGGATTATTATGTTAAGAAAGATTTTGAGGCCACATCCAGCTCAGTGGCCGTACTGTTTGATTACTGGTATCCAGCGTGGGCATGGGGAGAAGCAGGAGGATTGGATGTGATAGATATGTGAGATCTATGGTGAGATGTTTCTCAATATGAGCACTATTAGCATCCTGGATGGGTTAATTCTTCCCTATGCAGGATAGTCATTGTGACAAGTAAAAGTTAAGTCACCACATACTTTAAATATCCCTTATGGGAATAGTACTGCTCTACTAGAAAGTTATTAGGTTAAACCAATAGTGACTTGACTGATTTAGATTTGCCTGAGGACTGAACTAGAGCTTCTTAAATTCTTCAAGATTAAAAAATGAGAGTTTTTTTTTTTTTTTTTTTTTTTATAGATCCTGAGACCAGACTGAGCTTGCTATCTGTAGGGAATAGGGACTGAGAATGAGGAGTGGAATGAAAAGTTTCCACTGAAGGGAGGAAGATACGTATGGTGACAGGAAGCTGGGTTGAAACTGACAGTAGGTGATTAATATCTCATCCCTGGTTAAGAAAAGGGTAGGGGGAACCTCAGCTGTGGGAAAAGGGGCATCTGTTAAACATCAGAGTCATTTGGAGTGCCCTCATGTTACCATTTTCAGTATTGTTGGGTATTTCTTTTGCCAGGATGTTGTCTTTATATAACAGTTCTCAGGGAGCTGCCCTCTACTCTGTACCTTTGAATCCACTGAATAAGATCCTCCACCATAAGTTATTTTTGAGACAAGTTAACTTATGACTCAATGAATAAATACATACATGAATAAAATATTTCTTACTCCTAATTTAAGAGTTCATGACCATCTATTTTCGTATTCTTCATGCCCCTAGGAGTTCCTGTGGAGAAGGGAGGAAAGGAGCAACAGGAATGATATTATTGCTGCCTTCAACTTTTGCCTTTGTCATACTCTCCAGGCAAAGACCACCAGGAACACACCTATAGTTGAACAAATTGGGCTTTTTACTTATTGCAACTTGTGAGAACACACACACCTGGGAGCCATAAGGCATGTCAATAGGAGGGAATTAGAAAAGTCTTATTGGTAAGATTTGAGATTGTTAGGTTAATTTGGGGGAAGGTTTAAGGAAAAGAGGCTTTGCTTTGGTTTGAATGCCCTCAGAAATTGGGAGTAATTCTTTAGAAGGAGGGAAGAGTAGCTTAAGGCTAAAGTTGTAATTGGCGAGGAAGCAGCAGTCACGTTAGTGTAGATAGGTCAATATTTGGTATTTTGTGACTTTGATAATGTTGATGTTTTACCTGTGTTTAGACATGATTATTAAGTGGTATTATCTTAGTCTTGATTTGTCATAGTCACAGAGTAGCTTTGTCAGACATAAACATTCTATAAAATCATTTATATCAAATGGGAGAACATGAAGGCCCAGATGTAAGTAGGAGGCCAACCTGCACCAATGCTGAGGCAAGCTTCTGCATGCCATGGGTTGTTTTACTCTTTCCCACATTTTATCATATTGTTTAGTAATCATTTTATTGCTCCCTCACTGGACTGTAAAGTGCATGAGTGCCCAAACCTGTTTTGGTGACCACTGAAAACTTGAGAGTCTAGCCAAGTCTCCCAATTTCATAAACACTTAAAGAGTATTTACTGAGTAAATGACTGAATTGTCCAATTAGCTGATTAGACTGTGAGTTGCCCAATGTTAGAGGTTGCTCCCTATTCAGCCCTGTATTTCTAGAACCAAACAGTTCTAATGCATGTCATTAAATATATCTTGAGTCAAAAAGGAATTTTCCATCGGATAAGATTTATTGATTTTCCTTAAAAAAAAGATAATATAATGAATTATGCTTTATGAATGAGAGATGATACTTAATTCAAATGATTTCGTTCACTAAAAACAGAATCACATTTTGAGGAATTCACAAGTATTTTCCAAAACAGTAAATAGTCAATTACAGTCAGTTACATGTTAGATTCTCAAAAGAGGATTCTATTTTCTGTTTCATGTTTTCATTTACATATTAGCGAAGCAGTACATGCAGGAATTAGGGATAAATAATGTTATTAGAAGTGCATAATGGGCTGATTCTTATGGAGCATATGTGTTTATGTTGTGTAAACTTCTTTTGATAATGGCTGTACTGAAGGAACTAAAACAAAACTTACATGCAAAAACTTTATCTTGATAATACTGAGAGTCATTGTTTTATATAAGGAGGAGTCTCAATCAGATTTACATTTTAGAAAGTCCATCATCAAGGTTATAGAGATTAGAGCAGGGGTTAGCAAACTTTTCTTGTTAAGAGCCAGGTAGTAAATATTTTATGTAAAGAAGGGATAATGTAAAATGTCTTTTAAACCTCAAATATCAAAACTATATTATCTTAAATTCAGCAACCAGAGCCTTTGGGGTTTCTGGGATTTCTATTTTGTGGGACAACTGAGGCCATACAGCCCAGATCCTTCGTTGTGTAATGCACATCTGCAATTTGTTAGAAAAAAAAAAAACATTCTGAGAAGTGAGAAAAATGACTATAACTACTGTCTGGGAATTACTATAAGCACTATCCTGGTGCCTCTGGAATCACTTTGGTTCATCAAATTCTCCCTTTTAACTGTGGTGCCTGGAAAAGGATGCAATCTGTGGTCCCACTTTGGCACTGGGTATACTTTATAAAGTCCTCTGGGGATTAGGATACTGGAATTACAAGAAGCTACCAGGTTTATATTTTCCTAAATCTTCCTCTTTTATTTTTCTTTTCTCAATATCACCAGAATTAGAGGACCTTGAATATTAGAATTATTTTTCTATGAATGGGAGGAGGTTTGGAAAGTTTATAATTGTTATATAATGAGAAGATTAGGAATAAGCTACACAGTCCCCTACTCCAGTAGTTCAGATTGTGGTGTCTCCATTTCTCTAGTATATCAGGCTACAGGACCTCACTGGCTCTCATCACAGCAATGTTTCCCAAATTTCAGTAATTTTATTTATGATTCCTTCCAAATTCATATGTCATTTTTCTTTACAAATATTTTGCTTTTAATTGGCTCACTTTTTAAACTTGCCTACTGATCTTAGATTTGTCCTAAATGTGAATGTCCATGATATCTTGGGTTTGAAGTTATAAACATCTTTTTTTCTAACAGATTAAAGAACAGCTGCAATTATTAAAGTGAAAGAGATTCATTGGCATATTAACTAAAATTATTATTAATACTATCAGATGACATTCAAATCACTCTTTGGAAAAACACTGTATGTTATCTCCTCTTTTAATGATTTAGCCTACAAGGTATAGACTTGGAAAAGCTTTACCAAAGACTAGATGCTTTGCAGAATTTTTAAGAGATGCAAATGACTTTTAAAATTGAATATGTATATGGTAAGAAGACTATTTAATTAGAAGGAATTATATGCACCAAGACACAAAACTGGAATAGCATGAACTCCAAAATAGTTTAAGCATTAAGGAAGTTATCCTTTTAGGTAGAAAGAGGCTGGGTTAAGGGGGATGGGCATGGTAAAACATGCAAAAAACTTACCCTGAAAATACTGAGAGTCACTGTTTTAAATAAGGAGAAGTCTCAATTAGATTTGCATTTTGGAAAGTCCATTCTCAAGGTTGTAGAAATTAGAGCAGGCGTTAGCAAACTTTTCTTGTTAAGAGCCAGGTAGTAAATATTTTATGATTTTTAGGTCATTTGGCCTTTGTTGCAACAACCCAACTCTGTTCCAGCTTGAAAACGGCCGTAGATAATGAACATAAACAAGTGTGCCTGTGTTCCGAGAAAACTCTATTGTCAAAAACCGGTGGCTATAGTTTGCCAACTGCTGAATCAGACTAAATGCAAGGAGACCCCTAGATGGTATCTAGATGCATTCGATCCATATCACAACAATATGGGCAAGTAACGAGGAGGACTTAGCCTAGGCAAAAGTATTGAAGTTAGAAAGAAGAAAGAAAATTCGTTAAAAAACAAAAATTAGCAGCTTGAATTGTCAGTGGTATCTAGGGGAAGGCAGGAGCAGGAAGAGTCAAAGAGATGAGTCCTGATTTTCTGAGTACCTATTTTGACAGAGGTATTTAAATAGAACTGTAGGAAGTTGCCATTATGTAGACTGAAAACGGTCATAGTGGCAGTTTTATATGTTCAGCCTAATATAGAAATTCTATAAGGCTAAGATTAGAAAGATTATTCTTATGCAGGAAATGGCAAAATTACCTTAAAGGGACTGTTACCAAAAATATCTGAAATAACAATATTTAGAATAAAAGATTAAATAAAATAATTCAGTGTTGAAATGTGAATAGCTAACTAGCCCATTAAGTAAGCACAAATAAATTAATAACCATGAAAGTCATGAAAAAATAAGTGGCTTCTTTATATACACTGTTTATCTGGCCATGTCTTCCATTTCCCAAACACTGTTTCCTTCTTCTCCTTAATGTCCTACCTGGAAATTCAACCTTATCCTGTTCCTAGGTTTAATGTTGACCTTAGGCAGTGGATGTTTAAACTCAAGCATCATCCTCTGGGGCTCCATGGTATCATCCATTGTTGAGCTGTTCAAACATCGTGTAGTCTTATTTTAGAGAGAGGTTTCATTCTTCATAATCATCCCGGTTATTTATTGACAGAAATCTTAGATAACCTGCTTTTGTTTTCAGATTATTGCACCTTGAATGTACCCCTTTTCTAAATTCAACCAGCATACAAGGAAGCCTCTTTTGTTTGGGACCTCTGGGTCAAAATCAATTTACCCAAACTATTAACACTGTATTTAACCTTCATATTTTATGTTTTACTTGAGAGCCTTGACTTCTTTCAGCTACTGCAGCTGAGCTTTCTCCTTGCCTTCTCATTCTACATGTACCATTCAGCTAGCAGATTCAGTCTTACATGGGCTTACCTTATTGGTGTCATTTTGTTGGAGTTAATTAGAAACAGTGGAATCCTCTCTTGGAATTCGCTAACATCTGGTGGTGCTCTAATAGTAAGCCATGTAAAAAACTGGCACTGCTTTGCATTTCGGTGTACAGGCTAAGATAACAAAATACCAGTGTGGGAGATTATGATGGGAAATAATTAGGAAAAAGAGGGAGCAGAGCCAAAATTGATTATCAATTCAGAAGCCCAAATTATCATTCAGATACTGAGTACAACTTTCATAGATCATTCCTTAAAATATCTCAGTTCTGAGCTATCTATGGCAGAATTCTTGGAATATTAAAAAATGGATTAAACCACTGATAGTTACTGTATTTAAGGTAGTGAATTTTTCATCTCTGAGAAAAGTCTCAAAGTTTCAAAGATTACAACATCTAGAAAGCAGTTGTTAGTTTGTTACTTCCCCTAGAGTATCAAATGTTTATTCTTTCCCCAAGATTCTTTAACAAATTCTTACATGAAAAATAGCCAGTAGCCAAGATAACCACGAAGAACGTTTTCATCTTTTCCATAAGGAACAGTGATTCATCCACCTGAGTTTTTTCAGTCCAGAGTTGTCTAGCAAATCCCTAAAGACTGAGTTTTCTTGATGAATCTAAGGCTATGGTTCTATTGTGAGGACCTCAGACCCCGTTATGAAGTCACTTGGCAAGTGATCTATTTACATGTGGCACTTAAGGCAAAGTCACCAGTTGTCTTAGTCTGCTCTGTGTTGCTATATTTGAATACCTGAGGTTGAGTTTATAAATATATAAATAAATAGATTTATTTAGCTGACAGTTCTGAAGGCTGGCAAGTTCAAGGGGCATGTGCTGGCATCTACACAGCTTCTGGTGAGAGCCTCAGTCTGTGTTCACTTATGGTGGAAAATGGAAGGAGAGTGAACTTGTACAAAGAGATCACATGTTGAGGGAGAGAGCAAGAAAGAGAAGTTGAGGAAGTCAAACTTTTAAATAACTAGCTTGAGGGAAGTAATCCATTCCCAGGAGATCTAGAACTCATCCATCCCTGAGGGAGGGCATTCGTCTACTTGTAAGGTATCCACTCTAATGACCCAAACATCTTCCATTAGGCTTACCTCCCAAAACCACCACAAAGGGGGTCAGTTTAAACATGAATTTTGGTGGGGACAAATCACATCAATACCAAAGTGCCAGGTCATCAAAGACCAAGAAGGTTTCCAGGGGGAAATATTTCATCCTTAGAAGGCTATAGAACTATGGTATGACAGCATGATTTAACATTGTTTTGTTTGATGGTTTGATTATTATTCAGTTCCATGGAAGTACATTCTGCTTTTTATTTTGCAAGAAACAAATGTGAAAAAGATTAACTTAGTATGAGTAATTCTGGGGAAGGTTTTCAAAATTTACATGTTTGCCTTCTAATTCTGCTCCAGCAATGTCAAGATTCTTATTTGGTAGAGTGTGACTCAGAATTTGTGTATATATATATATAAATATACAGTGTTTCCTCAGTATCTGTAGGCGATTGGTTATAGTACCCTGTAAATAACCAAAATCTCTGGATGCTTAAGTCCTTTATATAAAGTGGCATAGTATTTGCATATAACCTTCACACATCCTCCTGTATATTTTAAATCATCTCTAGATTACAAGATAGGTTCGAACTTCATGGGTCCACTTATATGCAGGGTTTTTTTTTTTTCAGTAAATACAGTCAGCTCTCCATTTCTACAGACTCCACATCTGCAACCAAACTTCAACTGAAAATATAGTATACAAGGCCTACTTTGTATATGCAGGTTCCACAGGACCAACTGCAAAAGTTGAGTTTGAGTGGATTTTGGTATATACAGTGATCCTGGAATCCTGAAGAATAATGAGGGAGGACTGTACTTATACCTAATATAATGTAAATGCTGTGTAAATATTTGTCATATTGTATTTTTTACTTTTTAAATTGTTTTGTTACTGTTTTTGTGCTTTTTTAAAAGAATATTTGATGCATAATTAGTTGAATCCTGGAATCTGGAGGGCTGCTTTGTGTGTGTGTGTGTGTGTGTGTGTGTGTGTGTGTATGTGTTTGAATTGAGTAAGGAGATTCTGATTCACCTCTAATCAAGGAATGATAAATTAGGGAACCACAATTTTACACCAGAGGGCTAATTTTCTAGATCTTTTTCTTCCTTATTCCCTAAAGGCATTTGTTCTATCAGAGCAAACGCTTTATCTTTTGTTATCATGTTCCTTCCTACCTCCCTAGACATAGCACCTACTATCTTATATTTAACATAAAACACATTAAATAAATAAAAAGAGGCATCCATGGAAACTCAAGGCCATTGTGCACAATTTCTGGTATAATACCTGGCCTAACAAGGCAAGGACCTGGAGATCTTGTAAAATCAGTGATTCTATTCTGAAGGTTGTGTTATGACCAGATGCAGGGGTCATTAGTTCATATTGTTACCAAATCAAAGACATGAAAAAATGAGGTCTAACTCTTAAGGAAGTCTTAAAAAATGAATGGTGCTCACATTTCCTAGGGATACCAGGTTCCTCTCAGTGCTAGTACAACTGCACCAGACCAATTTGGCTCAACATTTATTTAACAAAGTCATGAGTTGTTTTTCAGTTGCTATGGATCCCCAGGTTGAAGGTCATGTAATCTGAGTATGCCCAGATGTACCAAGGATGTAACCATGGGCAGAAGCTAAGTGCTGGGATTGAGGAGTGGAAATTGAATTAAAAAGTGAACACTGTGTGGTAGGATCCAGGATCCACCAGATCATTGCCTCCTGGCATCACCACATTGCAAGATGTAATCTGATCACATCTCATTACCCTATGCTTATAAAACTCAACCCATCTCCCAGTTTGGTAAGACAGATTTGAGCATTTTCCTCCTGTCTTCTTGCCAGTCGACTTGCAATAAACCTTTCTCGCTGTGAACTCCTGGCACTTTGGTGTTGGTCTTTCTGTTGCACAGGGAAATGGACCCAGTTTGGTTCATTAATAGGAGGGTTTGAATAATAAAGATGGAGTATCTTAGAACAGACTATTCCTCTATACAGCAATGGAGTATAAACAAAGATTGAGCCAAAATGCCTGGGCTTTCATTCTGTAACTGTCAGTACTTAATAGGATGTTAAATTCTGCCTCATTTCAGGGCATGTTTCCTTACCTGTGGAATAAATAGCTATCCTAGAGGATTTTAAGGGTCCTTTTTAAAATTCAAAGGCATAATATCAGACCAGTTAAAAATATATTCTCTAGTTAGACCAAATTTGGGGTAGTTGTGAATGATACACTTGGAGTGAAGTGAATAAACAACTTTCTCAAAAACTGAAGATATCTGTGCACAGAATTTAGAGATACTGTCATCTCACAGATAGGTGAGTATAATTTTCAGCTGGAGGGAATTTTGAAAATTCATTTTTATGACTATTGAGAAATCACTGAATCATAGCATCTAAAAAAGGCTATGTACTTCTGTTGTCTTGGGAAGGGTACTGACAGTGGTGGAAGGAAGATATTCACTGAAGACAGAGGCAAAGACAAAGACAAAGGAATAGGAGGCAAGTGCCACTCTCTTGCACTGAGATGACCAAGGTGGTAAGGTGAAGTCAAAAGAGGTGACCTGGTAATGTCAGCCAAACCCCCATACTAACATTATATTCAAGCAAGAGATTCCATGTTGATTATTAAATTACCTTTTAGCAATTCAAGATGTTAAAACACATGGTAGAAATGCAGTTGTCCCTCAGTATCCATGGGGAATTGGTTCCAGGATTTCCCACAGGTACCAAAATCACGGATGCCCAAGTCCCTTATATAAAATGGTGTAATATTTGCGTATAATCTACACACATATTCCCATATACTTTAAAACATCTCTGGGTTGCTTATAACACCTAATATATTGTAAATGCAATGTAAATAGTTATACTATATTGTTTAAGTAATAAAAACAAAGAAAAAATCTGTACATGTTTAGTACAGATACAAATCATCTTTTATTTTTCCAAATATTTTTGATATGCAATTGGTTGAATCCATGTATGTGGAACCCATGGATATAAAGGGCCAACTGTATTTACTGATCTATGAGAAGGCTTCATTCGGAAAAGGATTCTTAGAACCAGAAAACAGATATGGGGATACATGACCTCAAATCCTTCAGGAACACCCACTATGCTGCTAATCTGGATAGCTTCTTCAAATCAACAGCTATCACAAATGTAGATTCACCTTCTTATAGTAACTAATTAAAATTTCTTTCAATATGTTATAGGGTCCATAGTAATCAGTTTTGTCAAAATACTACCTGTGTTCCTGTATCACGTAATGTTTTTGCAAGCATATTCTAATAACAATTGCAACAATAACAACATAAATAACATCATTTACATAATTTGACATTGTTATAGGTTCTGCTTCATTCCATATCTGTTAATCCTCATAATAGTTTTTGAAAAGTAGGAATCACTGATACCACTTTTATATCTATGTAAGAGGGTCTCCTATGCCCTGGACCCCCATTTTAAAGGGCCTCCCTCCAGGTCTTCTCCATCCATGCCTCTCTCCAAAGGACTTGGAGCTTGTAGGTCAAGTACATCTGCCAAGTAGAAACTTTTAATCCTCTTCTTGTTTATATCTTGGAATCCTAAACTTTTGAATTCCTTCCTAAGCAAACTTCAACCTGCTTACAGGGCCTATGTAAACTTTTTCTTTAGGTCATCTCTTTCAAGGCACACTATGTTTCTGATATGCACTTTCTTTCTCCAAAGTATGACCTAGGGGTGAATATTTGCAGTAGCTTGGATGAAGATTGGACATGCAGGCTTTGGTATGCAGGACCGTGTTCACACTGCTCTTATGAGGTATAACAGAACTGGGGTGTATGGAGGAGACCAGTGGCAGACCAGGAGAGAGACTGACGCTCTATGACTAACTTATCTCATGATGCTGGATTCCCATGAGAAACTCTAAGGAGTTTGAGAATCTTAAATTTGAGTCTGAGCTTTCATGTTGCAATGAAGATATATTTGCCAAGATATAAGAATAGAATTTTATTTTACCATGTGTTAGCTATAAATTTTAAATAGTTTCTAAATAAATTTTAGGTATAGACTACAAGAGCTTCCATTTTAATTCTTGCCTGGAGCCCAACACATGTTAGAAATGGGCCTGGGTTTTACTCTCACTCTAAAACTGTGTTAAAAATTTTGAGGTAGATACCAAATAACTTGCTTATGATCATAAAGTTAGACTAAAAACTTTTAAACTGCTTTATTTTAATATGATTGACCTAAATATCTGTATCTATTTAATATATAGAACTTAATGTGTTTGAAGATAAGTATACACTTCTGAAACCATCATCATAACAATTAATGCAATAAATTTGTCCAGTGTCTCCAAAAGTTTCCTTCTGCCTCCTTTTATTGTTTGCTTTGTTTTCTTTTGTTTTTGTTTTTCTGGTAAAAGCTCTTAAAAATCTGTCCTCTTAGCAAAAATTTAAAAATAAAATATAGTATTGTTAACCATAGGCCCTATGTTATAACTTAGATCTTTAAAACTTATTTATTTTGCATAACTGAAACTTTGTACCCTTTGATCAACATCTCCTCATTTCCTTTTCCTCACATTCCCTGATAACAATTATATTCTCTGCCTCTGTGAGTTGACTGTTTTAAGATTCTACATATAAATATATAAATGAGATCAGGTGATATTTTGTCTATCTGGCTTATTTTAGTTAGCATAATGTCCACCAGGTCATTCATGTATTGCAAATGGCAGAATTTCCTTCTTTTTTTTAAAGGCTGAATGATATTTCATTATATATGTGGTATGTAGCACATTTTAAAAATTCACTCATTTATCAGTGTCTAATAGAACAAAATAGAGAGCCCAGAAACAAACCTACACATATATAGTCAATTGATCTTTGACAGGATGGCAGGGATACACAATGGGGAAAAGATAATGCCCTTAATAAACAATATAGGGAAAATTAGATATCAACATGCAAAGAATAAAATTGGACCCTTATCTCACACCATGTACACAAGTCAACTTGAAATATATTAAAAGGTTAAATGTAAGACTTAACAATAAACCTCTTAGAAGAAAACATAGGGAAGTAGCTTACAGCCATGGGACTTATCAATGATAGATTAGAAATGATACTAAAAGCACAAATAGCAGAAAGGAAAGTAGACAAGTGGAATTAAATAAAATTAAAAGGCTCCTACATGGCAAAGGAGACAATTAACAAATTTAAAGGCAACCTACATGATAGGAAAAAATATTTTCATGGCATATATCTGATAAGGAATAAATTCCAAAATATATAAGAAACTCCTATCACTCTATAGCAAAAAACCAAACAACCTGTTTAAAGATGGGAAAAATAACCTGAATGGGCATTTTTTCCAAAGAGGAACAAGTGGCCAACAGGTATATGAAAAGGTACTCAACTAATTATCAGAGAAATGCAAATCAAAACCACAATGTGGTATCACCTCACACATGTTAGGGTGGCTATTACCAGTGAGAAAACAAAAAGAAAAGATAAGTGTTAGAAAGGATGTGGAAAAGTTGGAACCTTTGTATATTGTTAGTGGGAATATACATTGGTGTGTCTGCTGTATGGAGATTTCTCAAAAAATTAAAAATACGATTACTCTTTGACCTAGCTATCCCACTTCTGGATATGTATTTAAAGAAACTGAAATCTGGATCTCAGAGGTCTATCTACACTCCCATGTTCACTGCAGCATTATTTGCAATAGCCAAGATAGGAAAACTACCTAGCTTTTATTTTTTATTAGTCCTACCTTACTTTTGGAGACCTCATCTTATTAAAGACCCTGATAACAGATTTTTTGCCTGTGGAGAAATCAAGTAACCAGTTATATTCTCAGTTTTTTTGGGAAATCACTAATATTTATTACTTTAACCCCATCATCAAGTATTTAGGAACCAATTATGGAAGGAGGAGGTACTATTTTATCAGGCTGTTGAATACATGGCTGTGTTCAGTGATACCCTGTGGTGATATCAGAGTATGTCTTCAAGAATAATCTTTAACGTTTGTTCAACATGTGTTTATTCAATGTGACCTCTAAGTGTGTTTACATTCTATTTTAGGCCACAGGGGCAGAAGATGATTTAGATGCAATTCCATTTTTCAAGAGGTCCATACTCCAGTGATGGAATTTTGCTTATCAGCAATTACATTTCAATGTGCAAATAACAGAAAAATATATAACATACATTATAGTAGTAGCATGAAAAATTGAGATAGCAAATATTGTTGGGGGAGAGTGAGTCAGTAAGTCATAAAAGAAGAGGTTCTAGCTGCAGAATGGGGAAGCGGTCTTCAGTCACATTTACAGGGTAAGGCCTATATCTTCTAAAAGCATCCTCCCAGTATTCCTGGCTAGTGATCGTTTCATACTCTGATGGCCTGTAATATGTAGAATCTGTTATTTTGTATTTATCCTCTGGATTTTGGTGTTATTTGTTTTTGCAAATTACCTGTCTCCCAGATGCAAGTTCCATTAAGTCAGAAACCATTTTTTGTTTCTTTGAATTCCTAAAGAGTAGCCATTGGAAACTTTCAAGTAAGAAATAACACAATGAAAATGCTGCTCAAACTCAGTTATTGTTCATTCAAAAAGTATTTATTGATTGACAAATGTAAGGAATTGTATTTGGGTTATGTCTTCGAAGTATGTCATATCTTCACAACTACAAAGGAAACTCAGTAAGGGCAGAAATACTGTTGATACTGTTCATTGTTGTATCCCCAGAGCTCAGCACAATACCATGCATTTAGGAATTCAATAATTTTTGTTTGATGACTAATATGTGAAAGAGTTTTAAGGATGATCAAGGCACCTTATTGATGTCCAAAGATTATGTAGCCAAATAAGGGTATAAGACAAATTTCAGACCTTGTCTTAGGGATCAAAAATTTTAAAAAGTAGTGCAAAGATTAAAAAAAAATGACCCAATGAAATATGCATGACTTTATGTTGATTCTTTTTCTCTACGCTTCAGAGCAATCCACTTGGCAGGGTAGGAAGAGTCAGAATCCTAATCCAGGGCAGTTCTCTATGTCGTATTTCAAGGGATGTCAACCGTTGCTGGTAAAAGTACATTTTCTGGTTATCAGAAGTTGAGGCTGCAGTCTTCTTATTTATGAAACAATTTCCTTTATTTTTTCAGGTTTTAGTAAAGAATCTAAACAAACCAAGCAAACTATAGGATTTATTTCCCAGGCTTAGGTTAGAAAAAAACATATTTTGGGCCCTTGAGATAGTGATTTCCATGATTAGCCAAGAGGGAAATTTCTGACAGAAAGAAGCTATTAGCCATTATTTGTGACTAAAGTAAATCCAAAAGATATAATTCCATATCAAAAATTTTAGAAACAATTTTCTTTAGGTCCATTTTACTTAAAATTCAAATTAAGCAATGCTTAAAACTAAGCATTTTAATTCAAAAGATTTTCCTTTAGGTGCAATTACTTAAAAAGCATCTTAAGAAATAATTTTTAAGCATTTTACTTAAAAAGCATCCTTTTCCTGAAAAATAATTGCCTCTTGTGCTCAGGATGCACTGTAAGACATTTTAGAACCTTTTTCCTTTCCCATTTGCAAACACTTAAATGCATTAATACTTGCTTCATGCAAAGATTGACATATGACAAAAACTAAGCCTATAAGCATTTTCTTAGCATTACACTTCACTGTTATGACTCAGAAAACTCGTTGCAACTTGTCAATTTTAATGAAAAGGACTGCAGCCCAAGAATATCTTAGTGGCTGATGTAATGTATTAAATAAAAATATTTTTCAGCACTTACCATATTCAATTAATATCTTTTGTCATTATTTTTTATTAATTCTTATTTTCAAGAATATCAAAATAACTTAGAAGCTTCCTTTTATTCTAGATTATTAGGGTTTTATCAGGGGGTGAGAAGATCTGAATAAACTGCCAGATATATTTCATGCTTGTTTTTCTTCACAAATAGTATGTCTTGGAAATAATTAAAATGAAGGATATGTATTTCAGATTTGACTGTAATTTGATTCTTTTTTTGATATAGTACTAATGTGTCTTTTGAGATGATCACTTTGAAACTGTTAGACTATTTTTGTCTGTGTAATAAATCCTTCAAATCCTCCTTTGAGGTTTCTAGCACAGCAAAAGTGTCTTAGGTTTAGCACAACACTTAAACCATTTGCTAATTTTTAACACATAAGAACAGAAAAATCTGAACTCTTTCTAGCTGTCAGAGCTATTCAGGAATGTGTTGTGCAAACAGAGAAAGTGAGTTTCCTATCACTAGAAGTATTTAATATGGCCCAGTAGACAACTTGGTGGGCTTCCAGGGGAAAGAATTGAAGTAATAGATTTGATGAGAGGATATTTTATGATCCTCTGGCTCATCTTAGTAACCAGCTTATGCTATAAGAAAAGCAACATAATTTATCTAAAGCTCCTGTATGTCAGCAGAATACAATTCCTTAGAGGGAATATATGATACATTAAATTCTAAAAGAAATCTCTAAAATGAAGTTTACTTTAAAACTTAAGTATAGGAAATAAGTCCTTCATATATTTAACTTTGGAGCAAAAATGTTAAATTTTGGAATAGATTTTGCCTGTAGGTTTGTAATCTTTTGTATATTACCACTGTTAGTGACAGCTTCTTCTAATAAAAATATTTTTATATTTTAAAATAATGTATTATTAATTCCAGTGATTTGGCTTTTCCAATTAAATCTGTCAGACTGTAAGGACAAAATATCCGGTCTTATCTACCACCTATGAGATAAATGAAAGAGGGAAATCTCTGAATTACTAACCTTCTGAAAGCTCTTGTTCTTTGTAAAATGTGGATCTAATCACACCTACCTCAATAATTTGCAGTGAGGAATAATAAAAGCAATCAAACGTGTTTAGGCTTGGTATGGTGTGTTACAAATAGTAAGGACTAAATTTTCATCATTATATTTGGTTTTGGCTTCAGTTATACACCCAGATGATTTCAAAATTTCCATCAGTATCTTTTACTATCCCAGAGTACCTACTCTGAAGTTCTAATCTATTGCCAAACAACTCTACTTGAGTATCTTGCAATATTTGCAGACTTAAGGTGTCCAAAATTTAACTCATCTTCTTCCTCTCAACTTGCTTCTACCACTTTCTTGTTCTTCTTCTACATGTTGTGCCCCTACTGTTTTTTAGGCACTGGGATGGGTTCTGAAATTATATAAGACACCATGCTGGCTAAATACAACCACAGACTCTAGTGGAGACAAGCATGGCAAAATCTCTTGGAAAATGCAAGGCAGCATTGCACGTTAAGTACAAAGGGTTGGAACACATTAAGGGCAACAAATTCTGCACCTACCTTTATAGAAAACTGACTGAGAAGTAATGACATCACCATGTAAGCAATGGTTCAAACTAAAAACTTCAACAAAATCCTAAATATTTAAGTTCTCCTAATCATGCATATAAAAAGTTTGTCAACTCTTTTACAGTTCTATTTCTGAAATTTATCTCCAATCTCCCATGCCCAGCTTTTTTCTCCTGTTGACTAATTTTATTCAGCCCACATTATAATTTCCAAATGTCTCCTAACTTTTCTCCTTTGTGCTCTCTCTTCATTCTACCCATCCTTCATCCTCCATAATTCAGCAGAAAGCTGCCCTCTCCTCTCCTTTCTCCTTTTATTTCTCAGAATCTCTTCACCTCACAACTATGCAGAGGCAGTATGGTGTAGTGGGTTAAAAGTAGAGACTGTGCTGCTGAATTTTTGGTTTCAGATTTCACCTAAACTTGGACAGATTGCTTAACCTTTATGTGACCTTTTCTATTGGTAAAATGGGGGAGTAGTACCTATCTCATACAGTTGTTTTGAACATTAAATGCGTTTATGTGAAATAAGCACTTAGAATAGTAGCTGGCATGTAAAAAGAATTATATGTATTTTCTGTCATTATTTTTACTCCTTCTGTCTGGAGAGAAATTTTTCTAAAGCACAGGCCTGCTTAGAAAGTCCCTATTAATACTATATACATCAAGCCTGTAATCCCAGCACTTTGGGAGGCCGAGGCGGGTGGATCACGAGGTCAAGAGATCGAGACCATCCTGGTCAACATGGTGAAACCCCGTCTCTACTAATACAAAAAAAAAAAAATTAGCTGGGCATGGTGGCGCGTGCCTGTAATCCCAGCTACTCAGGAGGCTGAGGCAGGAGAATTGCCTGAACCCAGGAGGCGGAGGTTGTGGTGAGCCGAGATCGCGCCATTGCACTCCAGCCTGGGTTAACGAGCGAAACTCCGTCTCAAAAAAAAAAAAAAAAAAAAAAAATACTATATACAGTGCTGTGGCTACAAGACGGAGACTGAATTGCTCAACATGGTACACTGGTTTTCACTACTATAAGGGTTATTGCCTAGTTTAAAATAAGGAAACTGAGGCCAGCACAACAAGATCCAATGCAAATTTATTCAGCTCCCGGGCGAAGTTCTGTGGTCTGACAGGAGGGGCTGGAGAAGTCGAGCCGACTCCTCTGAGACATGGGGTTTTATAGGGAGTAGATGCGTTTTGATTGGTTGTGGGAGAGCAGGATGTGGGCGGGGCAAGCTGCCATTGGCAGATAAGCGGGATGCACAATGCTATTGGGCAGATTTACGAGGCTTCTTTTGCATTTTGGTGGGGTTCAACGGCTGGCTAGGTGCTGAGTGCAAAGACTAGTGCTGAGTGCAAAAGTGGGCATGGGGAAGTTTAACGGCGGGCTAGGTGCTGAGTGCAGAGCTTGGTATTGGGCGTGGTGTGATGAGGTAGTTTCTAGGCACGGAGAGAGATGGGCGTGGCCGAGCTCGGGGGGGGGGGGGGGGAGTGGGCGTGTCCAAGCTCCCAGCTAGGCGACCGGCCTTACAAGTACCCCAAGCTACCTCAGTGCTCTTCATAGCCCTAGGAGAGCTCGAGTCCCACCATGAAACCTGTGCCCACCACCCTCAAACAAATATTTTGCTTTAGTGCCAGTCAAGTTCTCACTGCTCCCAAATCATGGTAAAGTACTTTAATTCCTATGATTTGCAGCCTCTCATTGCTTGCTTAGAAAAAAATCCTACTTATTCTTCAAAACTAACTCACTCATCATTTCACAAACACTCCTCTGCCACTCATTTTACAGAACACATGCATCTTCAGAAAACAAAATGGCAATAGCTGACATTTATCCAATACTGTCTAGCTACCAGGAACCCTGAAAACCCTAGTGTGGTTTACTGCTTAACTCTTGCAATCCTTTGAGGTAAAGACTATAAATTTTCCTAAAGAAAAGGAAACCAAAACAGAGAAAAGTTAAGTAAAATTTTTAGTCTCATATAGCTATTAGTTGATGAACCTATTACTTGAGCCCAAGCCTGTGACTTTAAAGCCAATAATCTCGATTTCTGTGCTTATTTTGTACTGTTTTACTTACAAGTCACAGCCTCAAAGATGAGTAAGTGTCTTGCCCACTAATTGAAAGTTTTTATTGCCTTATATGAGAATTGTGTAAAATATATTAATAGTTTTCACAATGAATCAAAATAGAAAGGTTAAATCATATTCTTCATCCCTTGATGGGTAAGTAAAGTCATATATGACCATTTTATGATAATACAACGTAGTTGCTATAATTTGGGTATTTGTCCCCACCCAAATCTCATGTTGAAAGGTAATCCCCAATCTTGGAGGTGAAGCCTGGTGGGATGTGTTTGGATCATGGGGGCAGATCTCTCATGAATGGTTTGGGCCATCTCCTTGGTAGTGAGTGAGCTCTTGCTCTGAGTTCACACAAGATCTCATCATTTAAAAGTATGTGGTACCCCAATCTCTTATTTCTGCTTTCACCATGTGGTGTGTCTGCTTCCACTTTGCCTTCCACCATGACTGAAAGTTCCCCGATGCTTCACCAGAAGCCAAGAAGATGCCAGCACTATTCTTCCTGTATAGGCTGTAGAATTATGAGTCAATGAAACCTCTTTTGTTTATAAATTACCCAGTCTCAGGTATTTCTTTATATCAATGCAAGAATGGCCTAATGTAGGAACCATCCTAGGATTTTTACAATGTGCAAAGGGCTACGTTGTGCTCTTTGTAAGACTTAACGGCATTTAAGCTCCTAGAAATCCAGTGAGGTAGATATTATAATTATCTTCATTTTATAAATAAGGAAACAGGTCTAGACAAAGTCACTTGTTCTAGTCACATGTTGACAAGCTGGGAATCAACAGAATTTTGCCTGACTCTAAAGCTAGTACATGTATGGCTATTATATTCTGTTAACTTCATTAAATAATGATTTGAGTCTAAAATTATTTCATTGAAACCAGCTTTGATTTTCAAATGGGTAAATACTTAGCTACATCACAAAATTATGTGACATATCAAATATATTTCTAAGTGACTCTAAATCATATTGAAAAATATATGAAAGGGCTTTTGATTTTTGAGAATTTATCCCAACTTTTAGATTACATAAAAATAGTAATTATATACTACATGTCGTGGAATGAGCATTTTCTCTGGGGTACATCTTTTCCATCTAGAATAAAATAAAAACCATTTTTTGAAAAAAAAATCTGGTTATTTGCTTCAGTTATTATTCTGTGCCACTGAAATAGGGCTTCAAGGCTTTGAATTAAATAATTATCAGGGTTGATTCACTCATTAATGGTGGGAATGCTATGGTTGCTCTTTGAGAGAGGTTGAGGGGATAATAGAATACAGGAAAAAGGGTATTGGTCTGGGAAACTGATCATCATCATGAGGGATGAGTTTAATAAATAATTCCAGACCATATTTAGTACTCAATAAATATGGAATAGGTAAATGCAAGATATATGTTTAAACCTTTACAATCTTGAGTCAGTCATAGATAATAAGTTGAATCAATGTTGATTTCTACTCAATTAAGTAAAAATATTCTATAAACAAACAGGTCTATAATGGGCTGTGGTGTTTTTTGACAAAAGAGTTGTTGCATCAAAGCAGAGATTAGATAATGATCACCTTCAGGGATCCCACAGGAAAATTTCCTAAACAGTAAGAAGTTGGGTTCAATGAGCTTTATGCTCCGCTCTGTTCCTGAGACAATGTGATTCAGTGATTTCTTGATAGAGAGAGAAAAATGCATAACAAAAACAAAAACAAAAACAGAACAGACTTGCTCGTCGAGATGAAAGAATCCCAGAATTTCTTGGACTCAGGTTCTCCATTCAGAAGATAAATCAAAGTAGTAAGGTCAAGAGAGGCTGTTACTTCCATGATACTAAAAGTTGCTAAAAGTGGAGGCAAAAGAAGTAACCTGCTGTTATTAACCTAGCCCATTAAAGTCTTGCATTATGTCCTGGTTAGATGTGTCATCTCTATTAAGAAATGACTGTTTCCTGGATCAAGGCTCTAGAACAGGTTTAAAATAATGAATCATTGGAAATAATTCCTGTGAAATATTGTTACACAATATGATGCAAATTAATACTACTTTATGTTTGAATGGTCCATAAATAATTCTTATTGTGTTCACATATATTATTAGACTCACAAGTCTGGGGTGGATATTACTGTCATCTCCATTGTATAGAGGAGGAAATTGGCACTTAGAAAAGTTAAATAACTTGCTCAAATTCTCATAAACTAGTGAATTTCTGAAATAAGTCTTAAAATGGATTCCTGGGTTCAGAACTCACTTTCTACAATGGCACCATTCTCATGTGAGTCTTCTGCAATGATCAGTAAGGCTGTCATCACCAGTTGTCTTGATTCTATACCCAGATGCCTCTTTTGGAACTCTGCCAGGTCAAGCTCTAGACTGGTCATAAAGTGGAGAAATACATTCACTGATCTTGGTTGACAAGGATCAACTAGTAACCCATGTTCTTTAAAAGAGAATCACTTTTTTCAGTGTGGAATTCGGTGGTGCAATCAATGGAGATAGGGAGAGAGCTAACTGAACACCTGCTCTGAATCTATGTGTTCTCTGTGGGAAGTTGCTTATATAATTTTCCTTAGAGGGAAGATCACTAGCATTCTTTTTTTTTATTGTACTTTAGGTTCTGGGGTACATGTGCAGATCATGCATGATTGTTGCATAAGTAAATACATGGCAAAGTGGTTTGCTGCCTCCATCCTCCCATTACCTATATCTGGTATTTCTCCCCTCATTATCCCTCCTCACCCTCCCCACTCACCACTGTCCCTCCCCTAGTCCCCGCCCACTGACTGCAGTATGTGATGTTCCCCTCCCTGTGTTCACATGTTCTAATTGTTCAACATCTGCCTATGAGTGATAAGGTGCGGTGTTTGGTCTTCTGTTCTTGTGTCAGTTTGCTGAGGGTGATGGTTTCCAGATTCATCCATGTCCCTATGAAGGACACAAACTCATCGATTTTTATGGCTGCATAGTATTCCATGGTGTTATATGTGCCACATTTTCTTTATCCAGTCTATTGTTGATGGACATTTGGTTTGGTTCCAGGTCTTTGCTATTGTAAACAGTGCCACAATGAATATGTGTGTGTGTGTCTTTATAATAGAATGGTTTATAATTCTTTGGGTATATACGGAGTAATGGGATTGCTGGGTCAAATGGAATTTCTATTTCTAGGTCCTTGAGGAATGGCCACACTGTCTTCCACAATGGTTGAACTAATTTACACTCCCACTAACTGTGTAAAAGTGTTCCTATTTCTATACATTGTTTCCAGCATCTGTTGTCTCCAGATTTTTTAATGATCACCATTCTAACTGGTGTGAGATGGTATCTTAATGTGGTTTTGATTTGCATTTCTCTAATGACCAGTGATGATGAGCATTTTTTGATATGTTTGTTGGCCTCATAGATGTCTTCTTTTGTAAAGTGTCTGTTCATATCCTTTGCCCACTTTTGAATGGGTTTGTTTGTTTTTTTCTTGTAAATCTGTTTTAATTCTTTGTAGATTCTGGATATTAGCCCTTTGTCAATGGGTAAATAGCAAAATTTTTTCCCATTCTGTTGGTTGCCAGTTCACTCTAATGATTGTTTCTTTTGCTGTACAGAAGCCCTAGAGTTTAATTAGATCCCATTTTTCTATTTTGGCTTTTGTTGCCATTGCTTTTGGTATTTTCTCCATGAAGTCCTTGCCTATGCCTATGTCCTGAATGCTTTTGCCTAGGTTTTCTTCTGGGGTTTTTGTGGTGTTATGTCTTATGTTTAGATCTTTAATCCATCTGGAGTTAATTTTAGTGTAAGGTGTCAGGAAGGAGTCCAGTTTCTGCTTTCTGCACATTGCTGGCCAGTTCTCCCAATACCATTTATTAAACAGGGAATCCTTTCCCCATTGTTTGTTTTCCTCAGGTTTGTCAAAGATTAGATGATCTTAGATGTATGGTGTTGCTTCTGAGGCCTCTATTCTGTTCCATTGGTCTATATCTCTGTTTTGGTATCAGTACCATGCTGTTTTGATTACAGTGGCCTTGTAGTATAGTTTGAAGTCTGGTAGTGTGATGCCTCCAGCTTTGTTCTTTTCGCTTAGGATTGTTTTGGCTATGTGGGCTCTCTTTTGGTTCCATATGAACTTTGTTTTTTTCCAATTCTTTGAAGGTCATTGGTAGCTTGATGGGGATAGCATTGAATCTGTAAATTACTTTGGGTAGTATGACCATTTTCACATTGTTCATTCTTCCCAACCATGAGCATGGAATGTTTTTCCATATGTTTATGTCCTCTCTTATTTCATTGAGAACTGGTTTGTAGTTCTACTTGAAGAGATCCTTCACATCCTTTGTTAGTTGTATTCCTAGGTATTTTGTTGTCTTTGTAGCAATTGTGAATAGGAATTCACTTTTGATTTGACTCTCTGTTTGTCTATTATTGGTGTATAGAAATGCGTGTGATTTCTGCACATTGATTTTGTATCCTGATATTTGACTAAAGTTGCTTGTCAGTTTCAGGAGATTTTGGGCTGAGATGATGGGGTCTTCTAAATATACAATCATGTGATCTGCAAATAGAGACATTTGGCTTCCTCTTTTTGTAATTGAATACTCTTTATTTCTTTTTCTTGCCTGATTTCTCTGGCCAGAACTTCCAATACTATATCAAATAGGAGTGGTGAGAGAGAGCATCCTTGTCCTGTGACAGATTTCAAAAGGAATGCTTCCAGTTTTTCCTGTTCAATATGATATTGGTTGTGGGTTTGTCATAAATAGCTTTTATTATTTTGTGATATGTTCCATCAATACCTAGTTTATTGAGGGTTTTTAGCGTAATGGCTGTTGAATTTTGTTGAAGGCCTTCTCTGCATCTATTGAGATAATCATTGTGGTTTTTGTCTTTGATTCTGTTTATGTGATGATTATGCTTATAGACTTGTGTATGTTGAACCAGCCTTGCATCCCCGGGATGAAGCCTACTTGATCATATGGATAAGCTTTTTGATTTGCTGTTACATTCTGTTTGCCAGTATTTTGTTGAAGATTTTTGCATCGATGTTCATCATGGATATTGACCTCAAGTTTTCTTGTTTTGTTGCATCTCTGCCTAGTTTTGGTATTAGGATGATGTTGGTCTCATGAAATGAGTTGGGGGGGATTCCCTCTTTTTGTGTTGTTTGGCATAGTTTCAGAAGGAATGGTACCAGCTCCTTTTTGTACGGTAGAATTTGGCTGTAAATCTCTCTGGACCTGGGCTTTTTTTAGTTGATAGGCTATTAATTGCTGCCTCAACTTCAGCCCTTGTTATTGGTCTATCCAGGGTTTCAACTTCTTCCTCTCTTAGTCTTGGGAGAGTGCAAGTGTCAGGAATTTATCAATTTCTTCCAGATTTACTGGTTTGTGAGCAAAGAGTTGTTTGTAGTAATCACTGATGGTAGTTTGTATTTCTGTGGAATCAGTGGTGATGTCCCCTTTATCATTTTTTATTGCACCTATTTGATTCTTCTCTCTTTTCTTTTTTATTAGTCTGGCCAGTGGTCTATGTATTTTGTTTATCTTTTCAAAAAACCAGCTCCTGGATTTTTTGATTTTTTGAAGGGTTTTTGTGTCTCTATCTCCTTCAGTTCTGCTCTGATCTTAGTTATTTCTTGTCTTATGCTAGCTTTTGAGTTTTTTTGATCTTGTTCCTCTAACTCTTTCAATTTTTATCACTAGCATTCTTAAGCACTAGAATGAGGATCCATGTATATATCTTAAGAATCAGATGGTACAGAAGCTGGACTCTCCCTGATGCTTTGACCATGATTGCCTTATCTCCAAACATGGCTAACTCTAAGAAGCCACATATATTTTGATGAATCAAGAACCAGAGACTTCCATTGTGTTCAGTCTCAAAGGGCATACTTGGCTAGTGAGCATCAACTGCATTGCCATTTCTAAAGGAAGGGCAGTATTTGCTCTTCTCACTAGGCCAAACATTAGGAAAGAACTTAGTTATCAGGAATCAAGATTTTAGCAAAACATTCTTTATTTATACCCTTTGGCTCTGATGATACACAATAGCATTTTCAAAGAGCCATTCTATGGCTCTATGATAAGCTCACTGGCAGTTTCTCTGGCCTTTTGCATTCATGGGCTGGAAGGCACTCTGTGACACCAATGAACATAGCATCTAGGCCTGAAAAGGCTGGGTTACAGATAACTTACGTTTATTTCCCTGTAAATCAAAACAGCCAGAATCTGTTCAGATGAGCTGCTATGGGGATAGGAATTATGATGTTTCCTAGGGAACACAGTACAGCAGTGTTTAAGAGCTTGGGTTCTGGAGTTAGTAAGTGCTCTTGTCAGTAATAATTCCACCATTTCCTATTTGTGTTGAACACTATAATTTGTCTTCAGTGAACCTCATTTCTCATAAGGGAGAAAAAATAAGACTCATTCATTAACTTAGTACTTTTGGTTTTTGGTTTTTTGAACTCATACTATGTTCATTACCATTTTATGTGTTAGTATATACCCTGGTAAATGTTATAAACACTATCTTCTAGAAGTTTACAAGCTAGTGATATTAAAAGGTATGTATTCATAAGGTTGTTTTGGGACTTAAATGAGATCATGATGTAAAGCATTTAGTAAGAACCTGGTATCATATTTTCTTCATTGAATGCTAGTAAACTCAGGAGACACACAAGAACTATCTTAAAAATACAAAAAGTGTTCTCAGTTAGACATTTTTTTTCTCTGTGGCCCCAAGAACTACATTTAGGACACATGAGGGGGTAAATAATACATGGTCAATTTAACTTAATGACTTTTTGGTAATAAAATTCCTCATTAATTACTTCCTCCAGAAAGGATGAGCTCCTACTCACTCCAGGGATCCATGAAGTTACAAAAATATCTGTTAAGAATCCCATAGAGGCAATTCCTGCATTGAGTGTGAGGATTGTAGCCATCAGTATTTTGTACTTTTTAACACTAATACTAATACTTATTCAATATTAATTATGTACCATAAATATTCTTAGTACTTTCATTCATAAAGTTGTTTAATGCTTACCCACATTCTATGAAGTGAGCAAATACAGGATCCCTATGTACCTGAAGAGGAAGGAAGCTGAGTCCCAGAAATTAAACACTTGCCCAAGTTCATACAGCTAGCCAGTAGTGAAGCTGGGAATCTAACCATAACCCAGTATAAAAAATATATAAAAGAGATGCATCTCCGAGTTGAAGTGTGCGTAGAGAAGTCTAGTTTGTTGGGCCTGCTTTTTCTTTATTGAGCTGCTGCAGCACACTTGGGGTTTCCTAATGTTCCTTAAAAAGCCATTTGAGGATCACTGGTCTTCCTCCCTGGTTGTTAAATGCCACTACTACTCTTCCAGTAGTTACGTTTTAAAATAAATGTTATGTTTACTGTTTGTGTCAGTTATTTTAGGAGGTTGCTGTTTAGGAAGAAAGAAAAACAGACCAAAAAATGCAAACATTCTTGCATTTTAACATTAAGAAAAATGGAATACAACATTTTCTTTATTATATTATTGCCAATATGTGAATTTTGTACCTTTACATAGATAAGGGCTAAAATAATGACAGTTTTTTAAAGCTTGTGGGTGATTTTTATCTTGCAATGGACAGAATTTCTATTGTGGTTTTTGCTTTATTTTGCAATAAATAATTATAAAAAAAATGTAATTGGTCTGTGGTATCCAGAAATCTTTGGATTTCTGAATCACTGGTTCAATATTTGAGGTGTCTTCTTTGACCAAAAGTTTCTGTCAGAAGATGCTCTTGATGCTTTGCTTTGCTCTTCATGGAAGCTCTCACAGAGAAAGTGGAAATGTTCACCCAAGTTGAGCAACATAATGCCCTACTCCAGTCTGCATCACTTTCTCTGTAAAGTGGGCCCCTATGTGGACTGATTTCCTCGTCAGCTTACTATTATTTCAGTAGAAAAGTAATTCCCTGAAGGGAGAAAGGTCCATGTGATCAAAGAGGCCTGAAGATATTGGAGAAGGTATCTTTAAGAAAATACCTTAAATGCAAATATATTGATGCTTTTCACAGTAAATTTTTTTAAATTCATGGCCAATTGATTCCTGAGCATCTACTTCTTTTCTCCTTGTCCTTCTAATTTTTTCTCTATTTTGTCATGTATCATATATACACAAGAACATATATAATAAGCATATAGTTTAAATAATAATGATAATGATAATACACATGCTCATACGTCTATCACTCAGTTTAAGAAATAGCACATGTGCTCTATCTTTTAAACTGTTTGTATGACTTTTCTCTTGCTGCCATTCTTTACTGCTACTCAGGCTACCAGCTCTCCTCTAATTCTATCCCCATCCTTTTCTCTTCTAGGAAGGGAACTCACGCAACTGCAGATTCTAGAAACATTTCTTCATTTGTGGAGGTATTCAGTTGATTTTGTTCTCTGGCCTTGGCTAAACAATACTGATTTCTTTTGTAATTTTAGGGCAATGTAGAATTCAGTATAGAGCTCTTTGTGCCCTTAGGATGTTACATATACGGTTTTAAATATACTCAGCCTAGAGTTGGTTTTGATGTTGTTTTCCCTGACAATAGAGTTTGTTTTGATGTTGTGAACCTTGACAGTTTAAAAATTACATATATATATGTCAGATGTTGCCTACTATGTGTCAGACAGAAGAGAAATGAATATTTATTTGAGACACAAGGATGAACAAGACCCAATTCCTTGCCTTTAAGGGGCTCAAAACCAGAAGATATATATAGTTTCATTTTTTTTCCCTAAAAAACACTGAGGATAAGTTTCTAAATGTCCTTCCAGAAGCCCTAATGAGGGTTTGTGTCTTTTAATTTCATTGTAGTCAAGCCACTCTGCTGACCTCTTGGCTATCCCTGTGATTATCTGCTCTAACAGGAGGCTCTCAGTGCTGTATCTCAGGATAGGGTCAAGTGGGAGTACGGTTGTGAAAGGGTGGGATTGCAGAAAATACTAGGAAGTGTCAGAACCTAAATTAGAACCACCCATATGCTTAGGGGACAAACTTATTACAACTACAGACTTTTGTTATTATATTTTAAATCAACCACTTATTGTTAGCTAATTACATGCCAGGCACAATATTATGTGCGTATACATATTAGTTCATGCTAATCTGGAAGGAGATGCTATTGTCTCCACTTGAAAGGCAGGAACCAAAACTCACAGAGTAAGCAACTAACACAAGGCTACTTAGAAGTGGCAAACCTAGATTTGACCCCAGGGCTTTCTCTGCCCAAAGCTCCTTAGTTCTTAACCATTACATTCTACAGGCTTCATAAATAATGTTAGTTTGACAGGGAGGACAAGTTACTATCAAAAGGGTGTGGCAGCAAACAGATGGTAGTTCAAGCAGTTTGTGGATGTCAGAGATAAATAAAAAACAACTGGAGCCCAGACAGGCAGCCAAAACAGAAGTAGGGTGGCCAGTGTTTTGAGGGTGTTTGCCACTGGGCTGCAATTCTGGAAGTGGTGAAGTGGGGAAGAGAGAAGCAAGGAGTACAACCTAGAGGTGCTGAGTACCAGAGGACAGGCTCCTGGGTGGGTTACAGAGGCAGGGGCTCAGGCTGGGGACACAGCAGTCACCAGGAGTTTCACGGGAAGGCAGAATAAGATTCAGAAATTGGTCACAAGGGTAGAAAGAAACCAGAAGACAGCCTTACTCTTTGATTAGTCATGCAGGGCTTGGCTGGGTGGGGCCTCAGTTGTTTTAACCTCCACACCTATTTGTGAGTATTAAATTCCTCATGTTCTAGAAAGGAGCACTTTGAGTCTGGCATCTGGGAGTGATGCACCAGTTTCCTGAACTCTCCAGAAGCATCTTGCAGAACTCTAGTAGTCCTTTTCTTATTTGTCAGCAGGTGCTCTTAAAAAGCTTAATTTTATGTTGACTGCTGTGTTTGGATTTAGAGTTCTTTTCTAAAGAAATTCTGTAATATTTTCAGAATGTGTCCATGTGGATATGTTTTGTTAAGGAACGTATTTATAACCCCGGATTCCATTTCTTTGATCTGCACCCTTATTGTTAATCAACATTCCAAAGTCAATACTCTGACAGACATGAGTTACCTGTTTTACAAGGACTGGTTTATTGGGTATAGTAATGCGTGCTTTGCTTAAATGTAAGGAAGAGCTAATTAAAAATGAAACAAAGTGAGATTTCTTAGAGTTTGTGTAGGCTTCAGTTCTAGCAACAGGTTTTGGTAATTATTTAATTGTTTTCATTTTATTTGTATATCTTTAAAATTTTATGGTAATTTTTTTCATGTTACAAATGACAAGGATTTTACAAGGTGGTTTTGCAAGAGATGAGAGGAATGTAATAAGGAATCTTGGGCTGTGGGCTGTGCAAGGTAATTGCCATTTTGATGACTCCCCCACAATCTCTAGAAAAGCATTTATTGCTCTCAATTTTTTGTATGTTTGTGGATTCTTTGTAGGGAACTTGAAGAAGCAGAGTTTGGGTTGATGCAGAATGCAAATAGATATACATTCTAATGTTGGAAGTGGATCGGGGATGAAGACACCTGAGTTCAGAGTTATCTGGGAAAAGACAACATGGTTTCCTTGCTTTCCTTGCTTATTTGTTGACAGAAGGCCAATTCAATTCATTTTAATTTAACTTAGTTAATTTACAAGGTATTAACTGAACATCTATGGCATGCCAATTGCAAGTCCACAATATGCCAGTGGGGACAGATGGTTACACAACTAAACTTAAAATAATATAAAGTATGCTAATTTAGGAGGACCAAATGTATAGGAGATGCTTTTTAAAGATGATGACATTAAGGCTGAAAGATGATGTAGAAATTGGCGAAATGGAAAAGTGGGAAAGAGAATTGTAGAAAGAGGGATGAGCACATGCAAAAATTTCAGAGTGCATGGGAGGTTCTAAAAGTGGTGACCAGTCTGGGGCAAGGTGTGGAATGGAGAGACATGAGTTCAGAGAGTGAGGTGGCCGATATTGATGGGGCTGTAAGCAGTGAGACTCACTGAGGCAGTATTATCAGGGGAATGGATGATGAGTTCTATGTTTTAGAAATATCACTCTGAAGGCTTTTAGAAAATGGATTGTGGGAAGTGGATGGCAGAGCAGATAACAAGGAAGAGTAGTTGGAAAACATGAATTGGCTAACTCTATGCTGCTTTTCTACATTGCAGTCTTCTGTGTTCACTCTGCTTGGAATGATGCTTTTCTTTTCTTTCTTTTTTTTTTTTTTTTGAGACAGAATCTCACATTGTCACCCAGGCTGGAGTGCAAGGCTGCAGTCTTGTCTCATTGTAGCTTTGACAGCCAGCCTCAACCTCCCAGGTCAGGTGAACTTCCCAGGCTCAATTGATCCTTCTCCCTCAGCCACCCAAATAACTGAAACTACAGGCACACACTACCAAACCAACTAACATTTTTCTATCTTTTGTAAAGATGGCCTTTCACCATGTTGTCTAGGCTAGTTTTCATCTTCTAGGCTCCAGCAACCCTCCTGCCTTGGCCTCCCAAAGCGCTGGGATTACCAGCGTGAGCCACCATGCCTGGCTGCTTCTCATTTCTCAACCCCATGGCCAGCCGCCCCCAACTCCAACTCACTGCTCCTGTCCACCATTTTCTTTTGCTGCCTTCTACCCATCCTTTAGGTTTCTGCTTACAAGCTACCTTCTCAGGGAAATCTTTCCTGATTACCCAGTCTAAGTCTAGTTTTTTCAAATATGTATATTTAAGATTGATGTACTGTTAATATAATTCTTTCTCTCTAGACTTAAAGCTCCATGAAGAAAAGACTAATGTTTATATTTGTTTGCTCTTTGATTTATTTCTGGCAGCATCTGGCAAAAAGTGAATATTTAATAAATATTTGGTGAAAAGAGAATGAATAAATTCTACATTAGTATTTTTAATTTTTTAAAGACTTTCCTTGAAGAGTGCTTTTTTTTTCTTCCCTAAATACCAATCAACAAATTCAAGGAGAGTGTTTTTAAGTAATGTTAGTGATGGTCTTGCATCATTCTGAAAGTAAAAAAAAAAGTAAAGAAAAAAAAAGAAACAACAACAAACACCATTCTACCTGAATTTCCACCTGAATTCCTTGGAAGTTAACATAGGCCATTCTGATAGACAGTCTTGCTCCCTAAATCTCTGATGAATTTGCAAGACCAGAACATAGTTCAAAAAGGGCTTGACTATATTTTCTCTTTCTCCCTCTTTATGGATAACGTATAGGTAGGTTTTCATATATTAAATGCATGCATAACTGTTATAATATAATGAAAATGTTGCTTAATTTGAATTCAATTTACTGAGCATATTTGCATATCAGTTTTATGCAGGATGCTGTTCAAAGCATAGGAAATTCCTTCTCAGAATATAAGCTCCAAGGGGGCAAGACCATGTCTACTCTGCTTAACATCATATTCCCTAAGGCAGAACACTGACACTGACAAAGTAGGCCTTAATAGATATTTGTGATTGAGTATATGCAAAAATGGTTGGCAAAGATTTACAAGGCATATCCTCTGGCCTTTAAAAAACTTATGATATAATAGTAGGATAAGGTAAATTTCAAGTTTCAGACCTGAGATCAAACATTAGAGAAAGAAAAATATCAGAGATGTCAACTAATCAGTGAGAAGTTGCACAACTTTACCAACCATTTTTTTTACCTGCCACATCTTACAAATATATTCTCTGGTAGGAAACAATTGGAGTGCTCAGTCCCAATCCAGAGCAATTCTCAGTGTCTTAAACCCAACAGACATCTAGCAAAGCAGTGTTTTCTGATTCTTATGCCTGAAGGGTCCCTCTTTTTTGTTCATATTTCAGAAATGTTCAAGAGTAATGTACATGGGTTGTTTTCCTAGCCTGTGTAAGAAGAATGCATTAGCTTCAGGGCCTTTAATTTTATAGTTCCTATTACTAGTGTTAATTGGCCTTTTTTTTTTTCTCCCTAAAATGGTCTATTAGACAGCACCCAAAAGTAAAAATCAAATCTAGAATATTCAACTCAGTTCCCCCAGAAAGAGTCAGGTGCACATTTATTTCCTTTATGTTTGCTTTATTCTACAAAGAAATCTACATATGGTGATGAGTAGGCAATGTGGCATAGATAATATAAGAACAGAAATGTGTCACTTGTGAATAAATGCATTAAAAGATATTTTGGACTAACAAGATAGATTTAACATTTTCCAAAATGTACAAATTTAAGTTTGCCGTCAGTTTTCCTGTGGAGAGAATATAGCAACAAATGAGAAATGCTGAGCCCATAGGCATTTCATTAGCATCCAGATTTAACTAATGAATCCTAAAACTGTATTCACGTTTCCCGGCTTATTGATGTTTTTAAAAGGAGTGACTGCAATTTAGAAATATTTTTGAAACTGGTGCTGATTACATAAGGATGATGCTCAAATACATCACAATCAATTTTTATCCCTGAAAAAAATTTTTTTTTTAAATTTAAAGGAAAGACACACTTAGAAGTCTCTTTTCATAAAAATTGTTATTTTTCTTTTATTAAAAAAAGAACTGGAACAATATGCTATGTATGTTAGATGCTTGTTTTCATTTCATCTATAATTTTGAAAATATTTAAAGCAACACATATGTTTTTATACATTCCAGTATATCATTCATTATTTCATAATTTTTGAGCTAATGTTAATATGTCTTGGAGATGATTAGTTTATCATCTTTAAACTACTTTTGGCTATTTGATTTTTTAAATGTAATTTTTACTACAGCACCACCATATATTCTGTTGAGATATAATACTCTAAAATAGAAGTTCTTCAGATTTTTGAGGTATTGTCCCCTTTTGTACCAGACATTAGGGGGCTCTAATATATCCAAACCTAGTTGCTAAAGCTGAATAAAAACATAGCTCATTCTACCAGATGTGGATAGGATGCTTAGGAGGGACGACATTCCTTGTCTGTGGAAATAATCCAGATGGACTGTGAGACTACTTGGTAACTTTTCTGTAGAGGAAGTTTAAGCAATAGATTATCAAGTGGAGGTTGAACTAGATGACCATATATTTCCTTTCAACTTGGAGATTTTAGAATTCTCTGATTCACTCTTACTTCCAGAATATATAGGGATATAATGATATCAGGGACTCCCAAATTCTACCAACTGGAAGGTTCTGTTTGTTAGAGACAATATGATATGATTCACATATTCCTTAGGCCGTATGTCACACCTTCTAATTTGTCTTAATGTATAATTTTACTTTAAATATGAAAAAAACATTTTAATACTTACTTAACTTGAGAACAGAAGAAGCAATCATTATTATAAGTTTTGCCATCAGATCCACAAATTGGCTCATACATCTGATAACAAAATCTCTCTTGTCCTGGTGGTAACTTTTTATAATGACTGCAGTCAACCTGAAAAAAACATATTAAAAACCATTAAATCTTTCAACCAAATATTTACTGTCAGGATTTAGGATTTTTCAAGCAAGCTCAGAGGGCTCTCAGTGCATTTGTTTTGTATTATAATTGTTGGTTCTCATCTAACCCCTTTGAGACATTTTATGTCAGTTATAAAATCATGACTGATAAACATCTTTACCATAGCTGGTCCCCAAATCATAGCTTAATTTAAAATATTTTTTTTTCTCACTATATTGGTTGATGTATCAGTTCTTAAAATACATAGCATATTCTCAGACGCAACCATTCTAATGGGAGCACTCAGAAGTGTGATATATTTTCTATAGGAATTATCTCATTATTTCTCTCTTTCACTGAAAAAGCTCAATATGAATGCAAGTGTGAAATATAGGGATAACTACTACCATTTTAATGATTATTGACAAGCTTTTACTACTAATTATTGGTAACAATTTACTTTGTTATATACTTTACCAACACGTAGACAAATGTATCTTAACATTGTAGTCGGGAACCAGTGTTCTAAATTCCTAGAGTAAAGCCTGTGGAAGTAGGTAGGCAATTCCCAAGAAAAGTTTTTCTTATTTTTTAAAAAATCTATGAGCATATAGAAGAGCATATACAGTAAAGTTAAACACATTTGAATACAAATCCTGACTATGTGACCCTGGAAAAATTATTTAGCCTCTCTAACCTTTAGTGTGTGTCTTTACCTGTAAAATAAAGATAATAACTACATTGTAAGTTGGAAGAAAAAAATATGTTAAAAGGAAAGATATGTGTACAATGCTTAGCACTACATTGCATGGAAAATACTGAATAAATAATAGGCAGCATTTTTTATCTTTTGGTTTCTCTTTCAGGTCTACATAAACTCAAGCTCTATTCAAAAGACTCATCTCTAGCTCATTTTATCTGAGAGGTCTAGGCATGATATTTTACTAATTGTTGAATATCTCTATTTGCAAAGCTTGGAATATACTCAAAGTTGAATCCCTTTTTCCCTCCAGATATGCTATATTAATTACTTAATTAATTCATTAGCTTCCATACAACCCCTAAGTTTTCGGACTAAAGTGAAGGAGAGTGCAGCTGATGCAAAGATTGGTATGCATGACATAATGGCAGGAAGACCTCAGAGGCTAGTGCAGCAGAATAGAAATAGCAGTGCCCCATGGCAAGTATATCCCAGTGTGATTTCACTTCCACTTCTTGCCTGCTCAGATCCCAGGGAGCCAGACTTTATGTGATACTCACAATATGATGGGAAACTACCAAGCTCATAACTTTCAGTTATCCTTTACATTCTGTCACAGTTACTAAATCATGAAAGATGGCTTGAACTCAGGCTCATCTGACTCCAAAATTTATATCCTTAACCCTATTATTTTCTTTAATAGGTAAAACAAAAGACTCAAACATAAAAATTTCCCACACCCTAGGATCAACAGTTAATAAGCAACAGACTTAGAGTGGAATTCAAATTGAGTACTGGCTAAAGATTTTTACTACCACACCTAGATTTTCTCAATAATGCTTATTATTCTAACCTGAGTCATGAGTGGAAGGCTGAATTAAAGTCTTCATTTTCTAAGTTAGAAGACAAAGATATTTGTGACCTATTTAAAAATTATAAGAATCATGACTTGTACTTATTGAGATTCACTATGTACCAGGCACCATGCTAAGCTCTTTTCAAATATTATGACTTCAAGTCTTGGAATAATGTTATAAGTATGTTGCCCATGGCCACATGATCAAAAAGGTGGAATTAAACACCAGACCTTTCTAACTCTGATGCTAGTGCCTTCCCACCATATTCTACTCTCTCCATTTTAGAAAGATATGCCTACAATTTATGAAATAAAACCAGTTTTGATATACAAAAAGTAAATATTCAAACACACAGAAATTTAATTACTATGTAGTGTCAAATATTTCCTTCCTGATATTGACTCTAAAATTACATAAAAGTAGGACTTTTTATCAAGATGGATGTACTGACCGTCTGTTTCGTCTGTTTGGCACATTCTATACCTGGAAGAAAATCAAAGACAAGACAATGTTAAACTCTGAAGAACCTAATCTTATTAGAAAAATAATCTTTGACTTATTCTTTAGCTTCCAACCTTCATAAAAATCTAAGTCTCTCTTCAGAACTGTGTATCAGCATTGTATCAAAAGTTGAAGCTCTTCACACAGATCTTAAAAAAATTTTTTTTCTTCTTTGGAGTGGGAGTGGAATGTAGTCAAAGAGATGGAAAAGATGCCATGATGAATGAAAAGTTTGTCTTAATCTTTTCTACTTCATAATCAGAACTCAGTAGAGACAGAAGAAATAAGTGAGTTGTATTTAGGGAGATCTGCTATTGTGTACAGGTATAGATGATAGATTTTGGATCAGTGTTTGAAAATTCTGGAGGCTAATTTTAACTCAATAATAGAAGAATAGCTCATACTACCAAACAATTGATTGAAATTTTTTATGAAGAAATGAGTTCCCCATAAATGGTGATATCAAGTCAAAGCAGAGTCTGGATGATCATCTCCCTAAGAAATTGTGCAAAGTATTATCATGAATAAGCATTTGACTTTAGCTGACTGTCAGCATCCACTCTACCCCTGAGATTATTGTAATTTAGTGATTTGTTGGTTGAGGCAAAAGATACATTTCAAAAGATGCCCCTTATTATTTATGTGATGAATTACATGTATCCCAGAATTACATAGGCAGAAGACTACATGAGCTATTAGTACAAGGGCAGAGGCAGTAGTATGAGAGATACTCACTGAACATGGTTGCAAGTGTCAGAGCCAATAGTAGGGCAATTGCTGTTGCTCTCATAGCGCTGAAGCGGCCAAGGCAGTCAGATGCAGGGAAAAGAAGGGACCTGTCCAGCTCACTTGGATCCTGCCTTATATATTTTCAAGAGTTCCTGCCTCAATTGTGAAATAGCTATTTCTAAGTAGCACAACTCCAAAAAAGAGGTCAGAAACATCTGCAAGCCATGGGAATTCTTTTCTTGTGAAAGACAGGTAATTGCACATGCAATTTTAATAGCTATTCCCCAAACCCAGGCTGATGGATCAAGAATGAGATGGTTACTTTGCTTTGAATTACAATTACATACATAATCAGTGGCATCTTTAATTTCATACAATAACTTGCAATAGAGAAACCATCAATCATTTGGCCATGGTTTAATAAGTTTAATTGTCCTTTTATTAAACGATGCATCATTTGAATTCTTTGATAAAGGCTACAAAATCAACAATTTTGGAATGTGCTAATTTTCAGACAGAGTGACTATGAGAAAACTCGGGAAGAAGCTCTTGCAGTTTTTGTAGGTAGAATTGGAGGACACTGTTTATACTACTAATGGAAGTATTAGTATCTAAGGCTGAGATGCTGAAATGCACTTTTATATCCTTTCAAAGGTAAAGAGTTAGCTGGAACTTGTTCTGGGATGATCTGGGGACACAATCATAATACTAACTCTGAGAGCTGAAACTTTGGGTATCTTGCAGGCCTGGATTAATTGCCAGCTACACCATTCTCTATGTTACCTTGTGCAAGATATTTATCCACTATAAGCCTTAGTTTTTTAAATCTTCATTTGATCATTTCATAAATATTAATGTGCATTTACTCTGTTTTAGAGACTGTATTACGTCTTGAATATGCCACAATCCATGAAAAACTGTGACTGCCCTCATGTAGTTTGAGAAAGACTTCTTATTTATTTATTTTATTTATTTGGAGACAGAGTCTTGCTCTATTGCCTAGGCTGTAGTGCAGTGGCATGATCTCAGCTCACTGCAACCTCTGCCTTCCAGGTTCAAGAGATTCTCCTGACTCAGCCTCCAGAGTAGCTGGGATTACAGGAGCATGCCACTATGCCTGGGTAATTTTTGCATTTTTAGTACAGACCAGGTATCACCACGTTGGCCAGGCTGGTCTTGAACTCCTGACCTCAAGTGATCTGCCTGCCTTGGCCTCTCAAAGTGTTGAGATTACAGGCGTGAGCCTCCATGCCTGGCCGAAAGACTCACTTCTTGACCAAACTTTATTTAAGGTCCTCTGAACTGATTTTTTGACTGTGTCTTGGCATTGGCCCCCATCTTGTCTTTGTCCTCCCTAACTCCCAATTTAGTAAAGAACTTACTAAATTTAGTTTTAGTAAAGAATCCTGCTAACTCATAATCATCCCCCCATTCTTGATAACTGATCACTCTCAATATCTGATAAAGTTCATTGTCCTCCACCTCTGATACATAATTTCTTAGCAAGAATCTTATTAGGTCCATTTATCAAGAATCCCCCTACCCTTAATGTCTTCTCTTAGTTTTCTATCATCTGACCCCCCTCATTCTTATTCTTGGTCATATAAATGGTCTTATTCTTGGCTATAAATCCCCACTTGTCCCTGTTGTGCCCAGAGGTGAGCCCAATCTCTCTTTCCTTTTATAATAATCCTATTATATTAGTTTTAAAATATCTTCCTTACTGTTTAAACAAGTGTCAGAAAAGCTTTTGTTCAATAAGTTTTGAGAATAAAGTTAATAATGACACCATCATCAAAAGCTTACTGAAAATACTAAATTTTATTGTCTATGTAAAGCACTTATCCAGGATCTAGCTCATAGTAAGATCTCAATTAATGTTATTAATATTAATAGTACTTGATGACAATGATCACAATGATGAAGATAATGATGGTAACAGTAATCTGGAGGGGAAAGAAGCCTCAGAAAGTGCCTTGAGATTATCTTAGAATAAGCAAATGATGTATCTTTGTGGCCTTACTAGAAATAATAGATATTGGCATGATAGAAAAAGGGAGTTTGTGATGTCAGAGAAGTTGAGTAATGACTGGAGGTAATGGATCGACTCATCATTTTAAGTGTCCCACTTGGAGGTCAGGTGAATACCTGTTAGGAACCCTGCAAAGGCAATTCGTTTACTGAATGTGAGGATAGCCTTCATGACCTTCCTCCATATTTTCAATCTTTTTTTTCTTTACAGCAAAACACTTTCTTTAATGATAATAGCAATAACAATAAGCATACTTACTGAGCATGTATTATGCCTTGGGTACTATGGTAACTGGTGTAAGAATACTAGTTCATTCAAATTTTAAAACAAGTTAATGAGACAAGTGTTACTACTATCAGTAATTTAAAAATGTATGAAATGAGGTACAGAGAAATAAGTTTTTCAAGGTCATAAGAGTAAGTGGCAGTCAGGGAAGGGTGGGACTAGACTCCTGAGGCAGAGCTTGGACACTGATTAGGAACTAGCTAAAACAGGTCCGGAGCAGAAGCACTTCTCCATAAGACATGCCCCACAGTATGCTATGTCAGTTTACCATTGCCATGGCAACACCCAGACATTACCACCTCTTTCCCTGGCAATGACCTGACAACCCAGTAGTTACCACCCTCATCTTTGAAATTGCTGCATAAGCTGGCTCCGAATTTGCATATAATTAAAAGTGGGTATAAATATGAGTCCAGAACTGCCTCCGAGCTGCTACTCTGGGTATACTGCCTATGGGCTAGCCCTGTTCAACTCAGCAAGGAGCAGTTGCTGTGCTACTGCACTGCCACTTCAGTAAAAATTGCTGTGTAATTTCAATTTATTTGGATATATACCCAGAAGTGGGATTGCTGGATAACATGGTAATTTAATTTTTAGTTTTTAAGGAACCTTTATGTCGTCTTCCAAATGACAATGCTAATTCACAATCCCATCAACAGTGTACATATTTCCTTTTCTTCACGTTCTCATCAACACTTGTTATCTTTTATCTTTTTTATGCCAGCCAATCTAACAGGTGCAAAATGATATGTTATTGTGGTTTTAATTTGCATTTCTCTAATAATTAGAGATGTTGAACATTTTTTCATGTATCTGTTGACCGTTTGTATGTCTTCTTTCAAGGAATGTTTATTCAGGTCCTTTGCCCATTTTTAATATAATTTTTTTGTTATTTAATTGTTTGAGTCCATTGTATATTTTGGATATATGGCAAATTGATTTTTGACAAGGGTGCTAAGACAATTCTTTGGAGAATAATTTCAAAAATTCAGGCTGGAAGAACTGGATATCCACATGCAAAATAATGTGAGATATCACATATAAAGAGTAACTGAAAATGGATTATAGTCCCAGCTACTTGGGAAGCTGAGGCAGGAGAATCACCTGAACGCTGGAGGTGGAGGTTGCAGTGAGCTGAGATGGCACCACTGTACTCCAGCCTGGTGACAGAGTGAGACTCTGTCTCAAAAAAACAAAACAAAAACAAAAACAAAACTGAGAATGGATCAGAGACTTACATGTAAAATCTAAAATGAAAGAACTTTTAGAAAAAAACCCAAAGTGTATATCTTAGTAACCTTCGAATAGGCAATGATTTCTTAAATATGACACTTATAGAACAAGAACAAAAGATATAATAGGTAAATTGGACATCATGAAAATTGAAAGATTTTGTACCTCAAAGGACAACTCACAGAATGAGAGAAAATATTTGCAAATCATGTATCTGATGAGACACTGGTATCTAGAATATATATAAAAATCTACAGCTCAATAATAAAAAGGCAGTCTGATTAAAAATGAGCAAAGTATTTGAATAGACATTTCTTCAAAGAAATACAAAAGGTCAAAAAGCAATGTAAAGACCCTTAACACCATTAGTTATTAGAGAAATGAAAATCAAAATCAACTGGTGTGAGTCCGTCCTGAGCGGCTGTTCTTTTGAGCAGTGGTCGTTTATCTCCGTCCACCTTCTCTTCTACCTAAGTGCGTGTTGCCACCCGCTGGAAGATTCGATGGACATGGACATGAGCCCCCTGAGGCCCCAGAACTATCTTTTCAGCTGTGAACTAAAGGCCGACAAAGATTATCACTTTAAGGTGGATAATGATGAAAATGAGCACTAGTTATCTTTAAGAATGGTCAGTTTAGGAGCTGGTGCAAAGGATGAGTTGCACATTGTTGAAGCAGAGGCAATAAATTACAAAGGCAGTCCAATTAAAGTAACACTGGCAACTTGGAAAATGTCTGTACAGCCAACGTTTCCCTTGGGGGCTTTGAAATAGCACCACCAGTGGTCTTACAATTGAAGTGTGGTTCAGGGCCAATGCATATCAATGGACAGCGCTTAGTAGCTGTGGAGAAAGATGCAGAGTCAGAAGATGAGGAGGAGGAGGATGTGAGACTCTTAAGTATGTCTGGAAAGTGGTCTGCTCCTGGAGATGGTAGCAAGGTTCCACAGAAAAAAGTAAAACTTGCTGCTGATGAAGATGATGATGGTGAAGATGATGATGATGATGATGATTTCGATGATGAGGAAACTGAAGAAAAAGTGCCAGTGAAGAAATCTATACACGATACTCCAGCCAAAAATGCACAAAAATCAAATCAGACTGGAAAAGACTCAAAACCATCATCAACACCAAGATCAAAAGGACAAGAATCCTTCAAAAAACAGGAAAAAAATCCTAAAACACCAAAAGGACCTACTTCTGTAGAAGACATTAGAGCAAAAATGCAAGCAAATATAGAAAAAGATGATTCTCTTCCCAAAGTGGAAGCCAAGTTCATCAATTATGTGAATAATTGCTTCCGGATGACTAACCAGGAGGCTAGTCAAGATCTCTGGCAGTGGAGGAAGTCTCTTTAAGAAAATAGTTTAAACAATTTGTTAAAAATTTTCCATCTTATTTCATTTCTGTAACAGTTGATATCTGGCTGTCCTTTTTATAATGCAGAGTGAGAATTTTCCCTACCGTGTTTGATAAATGTTGTCCAGATACCATTGCCAAGAATGTGTTGTCCAAAATGCCTATAGTTTTTAAAGATGGAACTCCACCCTTTGCTTGGTTTTAAGTATGTATGGAATGTTATGATAGGACATAGTAGTGGTGGCCAGACATGGAAATGGTGGGGAGACAAAAATATGCATGTGAAATAAAACTCAGTATTTTAATAAAGTTTAAAAAAATCAAAATCAGTTACCACTTCCCATCAATTAGGATGGTTAAGATAAAAAAAAACAGGTGAGGTATTGGTGAATAGGTAGAGAAATTGGAACCATTATACACTGCTGGTATAAATGAAAATGAAAATGTAAAATGGTGAAGCTGCTTTGAAAAATAGTGTAGTATCTCCTCAAAAAGTTAAACATAGCATTACTAGCAATTCCACTCTTAGGAATTTATTTAAGATTATTGAAAACATGGCCATACAAAACTTGTACATGAATGTACATAGCAGCTAATTATAAAACCCCAAATTGGAAACAACCTAACTATCCATCAATTTATGAATGATTGAATGTCATATATCTATGCAATGGAATGGAATATTTTTCAGCTATATAAAGGAATGAAGTACTGATACATGCCACATGGATTAATCTTGAAAATTTTATGTTAAGTAAAAGAAGCCAGACACAAAGGCACATATTGTATAATTATGTTTATATATAACATCAAGAACAGCAAATCCACAGACAGAAATTAGATTAGTGGTTACCAGGGGTTGGGAAGATGGTTGGGGGCAGGTGGATAGGAGTGACTGATAATGGCATAGTTTCTAATTGGTGTGATGAAATGTCCTGGAATTAGATAGTGGTGAAGATTGCTCAATTTTGTTAACAGACCAGAAACTACTGAAATATACACTTTAAAAACATGAATTTTGAATCTCTCTCTCTCTCTCTTCGAGGGTGCAGAAAAGCCATGAATTTCATGCTTTGCGAATTGTTTCTCAATAATAATAATAAGATCCATTCAGGATCATGCACTGTCATGTTCTTCAGCCTTCTTCAAGGCATAACATTGAAACAGCCCTTTCTTGGATTTGAAAGTTATGGACCAGTGATTTTGTAGAATGTTTCTGAATTTGAGCTTGTCTAATATCTCGTAATGATTATATTTAGGTTATGCATTTTTGTCAGAGAAATCCAAACATTATTCTGTGTTCTGCATATTGTATCTTTTCATACAGTATATATGGTATTGATTTGCCTGTCATTAAAGATGTTAACTTTGTTCACTTGAGTATGGGCAGTGTCTGAAAGGTTTTTCTACTATAAAGTTACTCTTTTTCTTGCATAATCAATAAAAATTTTATGAGGATATTCTTTGTGATTATGTAAATATATCATTTTATATTGCAAACGCATGCTATTTAGTTCAATAGGCCATGTTTTAATGGGGCAAACTATATAAACAAATGTGTTTAATCTTTGTATGTTCCAAATTATACATTCTCCTTTACACTTTCTAATATCAATTTATAATGAATAGAAATGTTATTTTCAAGCAAGGGAAAAAAAAACTTGAAAAATTACTGGTTATATGTCTTCAATATGCCAAGCATGTTGCAAAGAAGGTGACATATATTTTAGGCCTTAGTAAATATTGGAGAAGGATGGGCATTCAGATCATAATTGTTCCTTTAAATTTTTATAGGACATTATAGTTTACAAAGCATGTTTGCATACATTATCTCATCTGACCATCACAATATACATGTCTAATTGGGGTGATTATTCTCTTTATAAGTAAGGAAATAAATACTTTAGATACACATTAAATTACCTTCCCAGGGCGACATATCTTATAAATGTTCAGGTTGGGTTAAGCCCACAAGTCGTCTAGGTTTATTGTGTTCTCCTGAGCTGCTTGGTAGGGTTTTATAATGAAAACAATGATGAGAAGGATGATAAAGACCATAAAGATGCAATTGCTGATGATCGCACAGAGAAACAAATCTGAATGAAATCATTCAATACCTAAACTTCAAAAGGTAAAATTTTTAAAACAAACTTACTCCACATTTATATTTATGGCAAGTTAGCAGCTTCTCATGTGGAAAAGATGTACTTTTCCTAAGAATAAAGAAGAAAAGAAAGTTAATATGTATGTCATTGTAAGAAATACTTATAAATTCCATTGACATTAAGTAGTCTATGAAGAAAAATCAGTCTTATCATCAACATCACACTTCAGTGTAGGAACTAATTTGTGCAAATTCTGTTTTTAGATTGTTGCCATCATAATTTTTAATAATATACATCTATTGCCTTTTGAGCTAGAATTATTTATTGACTCCCATATATGGAGGACAAAAGTATTAATTTACATTTTCTTTTCATTCTTCCCAATTTTTGATAGGTATATCATGACTTTAAAAAATTCTGCTTGTTAACTTTATAACCGAAAGTATGTATTTTAGTCACTATTTCTGTATCACCATCTTTAGACAGTATCTCATAGTCCAATATGTACCTCATCTGTCTCCATAACTTCCCTCAATCAGCATTTTTGTCTAGCGATTTTTCACCTCTATTTTTACTTTTATATTTCATACATTAAAAATATGCATGTTCTGTTCTGTATTCCATAATTGTGTCTTCTATATTTTGCTTATAGGTGGGTTTTAAAATTTGAAAAGCAATAACTATTTTTAAATATCATTTATAAATATTAAAAGGATTCTGGGAATGTGTTCATTGTAGAACAAATCTAGACTTCAATTTCAGAAAGATTAGGGATATTTTTAAGGTCATGAGTTTTGATAAATTCTGGAAGAAAAGTGTCAGCATTATCAACAGCCTAATGTCTGCTTTGGATGTTATATAGATTGCAGAACTAAGCCTGCCCAGGTTACTAATGAAGCTGCATGTTTCCTTAGCTTTCTTATGTAAGTTTGCAGAACAAACATTATTTAGATCCTGAGCCAGTAGACCCATCTGCCACTTACAGTCCTTCAACTGGGCTATGAAAATATTTTGTAAACTATAAAGTGCTTTATATATATATATATATATATATATATATATATATATACACACTAGGTCATATCATAGTAGAAGGAATTTGATTTCCAGGGGTCCTAAGATAAAGTGGATAAAACTCTGGAAACAGTACTTGGTTCCTGGGTTGATTGGGAATAAGCAGACCTGGGTTCTTGTCTTGGTCTTCCACATAAGCAATGAAGCATTTTCAGCTTTTGGAGCTCAATGTCTCTATCCATAAATTGAGGCCTTTGACTGGCTATCTTCCATTCCTGACAATGAGGAATTATTAAAGTAAAGATGTATATTTTGTGCATATTCTATACCATGGTTCCATTGATATCTTCACCTGATCTTCATGTACAGTAGGCAGGGATTGACATAAGTATTTCTATGTGCACCACACACAGGGGTAAAGATAGGCTCCCAGCATAAGAGTATACTTGTGTCATGATCAACATATCTATCACAGTGTATCTGCAAGAAGAAAGAGAGCTTTCATGCACACAGGCTATAGACTACAGTGATTAAACACATGGTGTATAAAGTCAAATCATCAAGTCAAAAAACGCTAACTAACTTTGTGGTTTTCTATAAATGTTTTACCCTTGCCAAATCTCAGTGGATAACAGGAAATTTCTCATAGTTTAATTGAGAGGAATAAATGAAATAACAAACATAAAACATGTTCCACAAGTTCTAGTGTAAACTAAATGCTAGCCATTGTTATCTTAGATTATTTGAATGTTAGACAAAAAAATTACTAGGGCTTTTGAGTAGTATAAGATCATTATGAGGAAATGCTCAATATAAAATATCTTTATTTTTACTCACGCAAGTTGATCACTGCAAACTATTTCCTGCAATTATTTATTCAGTAGGAAACATAATTAATGCTTCCTACTGAATAATTAATTTGTGACAAAAAAATCAGTCTTTTATCATCAACTGTTTTTTGTGGCTTTTCTTTGTGGCTAAGTAACGATCTCAATTTCATTGATTCTTTCTCAAAACTGATTTTTGCTCATACAGGTCATATGTTAGACATAATGTAAATATATTTTAGTTATAACTTATTTTTTCTAGATTTTAAGTAAATGATATCACATTGATATTGAAAATCAGGGTGGCATAGTGAAAAGAGGGTTGGATTTAGACTTGGAATTAGAATATATGGCATTGACTCCTAGATCCCCACCAATGCTTTCTAGCTTAATTTCCCTCATTTGCTAAAACAAAGAAACAAACAAACAACAGATAATAGCATCAGTCCATCCTACCTCAGAGAATAAAATTAAGAAATTCTCATGAAAATGTTATATAAATGATAAAATTCTGTTTGAAAACAAGATTTAACAATTTAAATGAATGCAATAGCTTCAAAACAACTTTTACAAAACTTGATAAATAATATACAGACTCAAACTAAACTTATGTTTAGTGTCACTAAGAATATCTAGAAAAGAAGAAAACAGTGAAAAAGATAAGGACCAAAATTTGTTCTTTAAAATAATTTGCAGACAAAGAGTTTTTTAAATTTGCAGTCAATGTAAAAACTATTTTCCATTTTCCATCAGACAGTTTTGTGAAATGATTTAGCACTCACCATTTTTTCCCCTAAGGATGGTCCTAGACTTTATGGATAGTAGACAGGGAGTGTTCATGAACAACCAGACCCTTACCAGAGACAAACCAAAATACCAGAATGAAGAGACAAGCAAAATGTGACCAACATTTTGGAGAAGATTTTTTTTTTTTTTTTCCTGTGGATACTGTGTTGATTCAATGTTCTGGCTAAACTCTTGTGCAAATAGACCTTATTTACATAGATCTGCACAGAGGCTGCTGGGAGAGGGTGAGTTGTTATGAGCTAATTAGTAAGACAAGTGGAGGTTGGGTTCTGTTCTCACTTGTCAGAAAGGACTCTGGTGAATAACCATGGTTCTGCCACACTGGGCTCAAATCAAATTTCACCTTCTCTAAGAGATATTTCCTGTTAATCTCATGCAGTAGTGATGTTGCTTTCTGCTGGGACCCTCTTGTATTGAGCTGGGTCAGACGTCTATCTCTGAATTTTCTAATTCTGAATATATAACAATTAAAAAATTAGATTTTTTAGGGCTTTCTTCAGTTCTATTGAATGATAATTTGTAGGGTGGAATCCTGGCATCTTTATTTTAGTTCATTTCTCATTATTCTTATGCAGCAAAGCTGGTATTTGCAAAGATATCAGATTTTATTCTAATGATGTTTCTTATAATCATGATCTTTGGTACGTTAGGCTGCATTAATAGACAAAAAGGTTTAGGAAAGAGGTGATAGTTTTACTTTCTCTGTATCTGTTGGACAAAAAAATTGTGATTAGTCTATTTTTGGACAACATAGCTACATATTTTAAGATGGGCAATGCCTAATTGTAACAGATCCAAGGAATATGGTCCAGGATAGAAATACTATAAAAGAAATAATGCTTAGGAAAAAACAGTTGAATTAACCAGAGATTTTTATCCTAGAGAAAATAAATTTCAATGGAGACAGAATATTCATTTTTAAATAATGAAAAGTCTGTTAATTGGCAAAAAGGGTGAATTTTTTTGTTATATAGTCTCACTGGCCATGATGGTTGATAGCCTCACGAATGTAGTTTTCAACTCTAGACAAGTAGAACATCCCAACACTCAGATCTCTACAACAATGGACATGATTCCTCTTGAAGCAGTGCCTTTTCCATCAGTGCTCTAGAAGAGCTGGCCTATGAGAAATTGTGGTATGTTTCTGGAAAGAAATAGGAGAAAAACTTCCCTTCTAGAAATGACTTCCTGGAACAAGAGAGGTTCTCTTTTAAGGATCTTTAAAAAAGAGATCAATGTAAAGCAACAGTATGGTATATAGACTTGTCTCCAGTGGACAAAGACTCCAGGAGAAGGTGTGGTGTTCACTGGTGTTTCTGTGGGTTTATGTCTATGTATTTTCTGTGTGTGTGTGGGGGGGTGTGTGCGTGCGTGTGCATGCATGCACGCACACACACACGTATGCGTGCTCATGTGCATGTGTTTCTTGGAAGCTGATTGGGATTCTTTGTACAAAAGTTTTTCCTAAACAACAAGACTTGCACGTTTTTCAATTTTTCTTTATAATTGTGATATTTTATACTCTGATCTAAGGAAAAACACAAACAGAAGTAAAGATAAACTTTCTGGGAGATTAGCTTTTTATCGATGTGTTAAATAAAAAAAAAGAAGCCAGTCTGTCAGTAAGGCATGCATTTGTAGGGGTATCACAGAAACTTTCTCCATTCAATCAAGATGACTCTGAATCTGGCTCTGTCCCCGATGATGCAGAACATCAGTAAAACTGAAAGAAAGTCAATCAGAGCCTGGAGATGATGAAGATGATGATGATGATATCATTCCTTTCTATCCATGTCCATGGAGAATTTAGCAATTTCCTTCGTGAAGAAACTGAACTTTTCCATTACTTTTCCTAAGGGAAGACAGAGTTCACAAGATTCATTAACACGAGATGAAATTTTATGTAATATTAGAGCTGAAAGGAACTACAGAGATTATGAGGCAGAACCTCATTTTACAGATAAGGAAACTGAGTCTCAGAAATGAATTTTCTTGCCAAAGCACATTCTGACAGAAGCAGAATTTCCCTGTTTCAGTGATAATTCCACCCCTTTCCTGCCTCCTCTGATTCCAGACCCACTGATCACCCAGTGTCTTAAAACAACAAAGAAAGAGTATTCTGACAAAGAAAATTGAGGGGCCTATCTCTCAGGTTTTCTGGTCAGCAAGGCCTTTGATGAAGCTGGATCCTGCATTAGTGAGGACTTTCACCATATTTTCCTTCAGTGTCCCTTGAAAACAGCTAGTTTCCTGGTCAAGCGCTAGTTTCCCCGTCTACCTATGTGACAGAATTTTCCCTTTTGTGAAATAAAACCTCCCAAATAGGAATAAATACATAGACATATCGTTTTGGGCTCAGGGTTTGATTTCTAACTTATTAAGGTAATCACAAAGATGAAAACACAAGATCTAAGTGTCCAAAATCCAGTGGCCTAAAAGAGTTAACAATGATCACAGTGGACTTGGTATGAGACAGTTAAATGCAATTTGCATGTCTTGTACCAAAGAAGCGACATCTGCCCAGCTACATTTCTGCAAAAACATTGTGTTGGCCAAAGAAAATACCTATACAAAACATGTCTATGGTATTCTGGTCCAAATACTGACAGCTTGTATTCCTTAGTTTAGATAAAGGAAAATCAATCATTTTTGTAGCCTTTATTTTGTAGCCTTATTCCCCCTTAAAGCTACAGATACTTAGAGCTTCTAGGAATTTGAAGATAAAAAACCTCTAGACACACCGTGTCTAAGAATCAAGCAGCACTGAGACTGTTAAGTATCTTAGAAGTCAGGTAGTATAGTGGTTTTCAATTATTTTTTGGGGGTAGGAAGTTCAGAGTCCTTTATTCAAACATGAAGAACATGGCACTCCACTACTTAATATAGTCAAAGCTAAACTTTATGTCGTAAACTACCCTATATGGTCCCTTTAACCCTAATGGTGATTCCTGACTTGTCACTATAGAACCTCTGTGCTCTGGGACAGCAGTTTAAGAATTCACAGTCTTACTGGATTCCCACAATTGACAGACAGGAATTGGAGGCTCTGTGATGGGATGGGACCAGTATAAGCTGGCAGAACAGGCGATGCTACCCTGTCTGATTGTGCAACAGTCAGTTTTGTATCCCCACTTTCTGTTCTGAGTGGGAATAATTATAAATTATAGTTTATAGAGATTTAAGCTGGATGCTGGAAAGAAGAGGGATTCGTAGTAGAGAGCGCGGGTTTAGATCTCTTTTTCTTCTTATGAGGTACTCACAAGCTCTCAGTACACAAGTGACATTCATTCCCATAGGTGATGTAGTCAGAACCACAAACTGGCAGGTATGTGATGGGGCAGGGGATGGCCACCACTGGATACTTCTTGTAAATGCTGCAGTCCACCTGTGTCATACACAAGCAAATGTCCTGTTTTTCTCCCAGACCCCAAGCTAGGATACCTTGGCCACTCTTAGATGTACTACAAGGGCTGGAAGTCCCAGCTCAGATATTCAGATGTTGCTTGACCACTTCTGTAAGTACTAGTATTATCACTATGACAAATACTAGTACTACCGGTATTCTATTTTTTTCTACTATACTCAGTTAACAATTGCTGGGCATTTCTGTGCTAGACATTAAACTTAAATCTTACATTAATTTTGTTGTTTAATCTTCAAAACAACTAAATAGAGTAAGTTCTACTGTTACCTCTCTTTATAAATGGAGAAATTAAAGCTTAGAAATACAGATAACTTGTTCAAGGTAAATGCTGGTAAGTATTAGAGCTAGTATTTGAATCCAGAGCCTGTGCAATTTATCAGGGTATTTTTGCCCCGCCTCTTACATGTTATGCCTTTTAGGAAAACATCACCAACTTCTCAGCTGGAATGCAGCTCTCCCTCCTTTAACTCTGGAATGTTTAAAAAACAGTTTAAAAATATGGTTGTTTATAGATATGTCATATTTCTTCAATTGCCTTCTGGAGAGCAGATACCATTTCTCCACGTGTGTTTGCTTCCCTCTCGAATCCTCCTAAATGTACTGAGTTTATCCACCATATATGTTGGCTAAATGACAGTCAATAGGTATTGGTATTAAAATGGTATTCAACATACTCACTGTTGTTAAAGGCAGACTAGCAGCTTCTGAAAAAGAGATACAGATGAAAATGTTAAAAATAAAGCAAATTTTACATCTCATTAATTAATATAAGTTTCATTCTATATAATTACATTTTCTCTGGCAATGAATTTCAGCACACTCTCCATCCTTATGCAAAATCATAGTTGTTTGCTGAGGAAGTTGAATGGCCAATGGGTTAGATTAACCCTTGGTTTAGGCAAGAGAATTATCAAAATTTCCTCTATTTATTGATCATGGGATGTTTTCTGAACCTCATAGTGTTTTTGATATTGGCCAAAGTCAGGTAGCAATAAGCAGCATGAAAATCATCACTCTTAAGAGCCTGAAGGATCACCTTTGATATCCTTTCCTTCCTAATTGATATAAAAAAATGCATTGGAATGTCTTTAGGGGTTGGAAACACTTAAATTAATTTTTCTCAACAGAAAAGCCTAATTGTTGACCCTTGGCTTTTTGAGAATTGTGTTTTATTTTAATCCCTCCAAACTGATTTAGGAAGACATCCAAGTTTTTCTGTATCTTGGCACTAAGGAATAGTGTATCTAATAACACTCACAACTTCCAGTGTCCATATGAACATATGAAATGGAAGACTTATGGATAAATTAGATCATTTTTTGATCTATGGATGCAAGTAAGAATCCTTGAAAGTGAAGACATTAGACTCAAGTCTCTCAAAATACAGACGGAATATAAAATTCTATTACAAACCATTACACTTTAAATTCTTACAACCAGATGTTTCTGAGATGCTCACATCCCAGGAGGGATTATTTGTGAAAACAAACTTAATGGCTATATAGCGCATTGTCTGACCTTAACTTACCTGAGCTGCTGTAGAAGTGGATCACTGTACAGAGCAGAAGGAGACCACCAATGATCTTCATGCTGGAAATGGCTGTGGTGCAGAGGCTGCTCTGAGATTGTCACTACAGCTGCATCGACCATGTCCTGGGAAAGGGGTCATGTTTATATATGTGCAAGGCTTGGTTCTCCACCTTTCCTATGAGGTCATCCAGAGGATCTCAAAGCACAGTGTCACACCCTGGGCGGTTGTGTTACAGTCCTTGTTACTTAACTGCTACTTCTTATCTGACCAGTGATTTGGTTAATTGAGGTAAGTATTTTCTTTCTGCCCCAAAGGTGGGACTGTTAAGAATTCTGAACTTTATATACTAGAAGAGATTAAGTATGAGCTTCTTGGCTTAGTTATAAAATAAGTGGAAATTTCTTTTATTTTACAAAACTGGAATTGATTAAACCCAGATTAGACTAATTACACCTATGTTTATATCTTGGCACCTGGGGAGATATTGTTTATTTTTGAGGCAATGAACCAATGAAGCAAACTGAGACCTAATAGAAGGAACAGTGACATTAGCATTTATGAGGTATGGGGAAGAGCATTAGCATACTACTTTTGACATGTTCTACCTGTATAATCTTGGATAAGTCATTACATGCTGTGAGCCTAAAGAAGGCTTGGTTATGTTGTGATAACATATAACCCCAAGATATCTGTAAATTAAAACTTTGTTTCTTACTCAAGCTACACATATATGGTGGTCAGCTGATCGTGCTGCATTGCCTTAACTGTGGATGCCAAGTGGACAGAGTGATCACTATTTGAAATATTGTAGTCAAGGTGAAGTGAAGATGAGTTCTCAGGAGTTCTCATGTTAGCAATGAAAACTTTCAGCCCAGAGCAATGCTACTGTCACTTCTCCTCGTGGTCTTACAGCCATTACATGCTTTGTTATGTATGTAGTGAGTGCAATCAGCCTGATATGGTTCAGCTCTGTCCCCACCCAAATCCCATCTTAAATTGTAGCTCCCCTAATTCCCATATGTTGTTGGGGGGACCCGTGGGAGATAATTGAATCATGGAGGTGTTTTCCCCCATGCTGTTCTCATGATAGTGAATAAGTTTCACGAGATATAATGGTTTTATAAGGAATTTCCCCTTGCATTTGGCTCTCATTCTCTCTTGCCTGCTGCCAGGTAAGATATGCCATTCACTTTCCGCCATGATCGTGAGGCCTCTCCAGCCATGTGGAACCTCTTTTTCTTTATAAATTACCCAGTCTTGGGTATGTCTTTATCAGTAGCTTGAAAACAGACTAATACACAGTCTTACCTTGTCCCCTGAACATCAGATGGAGAACTAGAATAGTTGGGAAACAGCAGAGAGATCATCCCAGAGACTGAGTTTCATCCCAATCGAATAGGGCCTCTTGTTAGCCACAATAGAGTTCACATAATTGGAACCATATACGTAAAAGTCTGCTCTAAAGCATATAATGTTATTGTGATGTTATTATTATTGACAAACCAAGAGTTAATGCTCTGAGTTGCTGACATTAGATTGTAAACTGTATTGTCCATGCACAATTGTCCAAATGGCTGCAGTTTACTTATTGATCTTAAGGACATATATAAGAAGATCTGGGGAAGGCAGTAGACTGTCCCACTAGATTATGCTTGGCAGGTTTATTTAAGTACATTCTAAAACATAGCATCTACAAAGTATATTAAGTGAATAGTAAATGATATTGCATAATCCCCTAAAACCTTGATTCCTATATTAGTTTGGAAGGCAATACAATCTAGTGGTTAAGAGCATGGGCATTGAGTAGATCTCATTTAGAATCTTTCTTCTGAAAATATTGACTATGTGTTTTTTAGCATTTAGATTAACATCTGATACTTAGTGATCTTTACAACAGAAATAGTATTTACTTCATAGGTTGTTTTGAGTGTTAAATTAGATTTTCCAGACACACACACATATTATATAGTTGAGTCTTGAACAACTTGGGAGCCAGGGGTGCTGACCCCCCAACAGTTGAAAAGTTAACATACAACTTTTGATTTCTCAATAACTTAACTACTAATAGCCTATTGTTTACCTTATTAATAATATAAACAGTTGATTAACACGTTTTGTATGTTACATGTATAATATACTGTATTCTGACAATAAAGTAAGCTAGAAAAAAGAAAATGTTATTAAGAAAATTGTAAGAAAGATAAAACATATTTACATTAGTTAAGTGGAAATGGATTATCATAAATATTTTCATCTTCATTGTCTTCATCTTGAGTAGACTAAGGAGAAGAAGAAAGAGGAAAGGTTGATCTTGCTGTCTCAGGAATGGCAGAGGTAGAAGAAAATCTATATATAAGTGAAACTGTACAGTTCAAACCCATTTTATTCAAGGGTCAACTGTGCATATAATCTCTTATGGATGCATGTCTGTGAGGTGTGGTCTGTGCGGCATGTTTGTGTGGTTTGTGCGGCATGTTTGTGTGGTTTGTGTGTATTTATGTATCAGAGTGCCAAGCTCATAATTATATCTTGATATATGGTAGCTAATAATATGGAATGTGCTCTTCATAACAGCTCATTAAGGAAGGAATTTTTATTACCCTAGTTTTGCCAGTGAGTAAGTTAAGACTCAGAGGATTTAAGTAATCTTCCATGGATCATGATACAATTAATAGAGGAAACTGCTGAGTTCAGTCAAGGAAAAGAAGCAAAGTGAAGGTTCCAATAAGGAGAGGTAATTGTAGGTTTCATTGTTTGCCATGAATATTTGAAAAGAATTAATCCTAAGAAAAAGGCATTATGTTTCAAGATGAGGTGTCTTTACTGCAGTTTGAAAATGCCCTTTGTCAAAGAGGAGTAGGAATGGGGTCAAAGAGTGGTCAAAATGGTGGCAAAAGATAGGATCACAGAATTTTTAAAAAATGTTTGATAGAGAGGAGAGGAATGAAAGAAGCTTAGGCTACAGAAAGATCTAGAATAGACTGAGCATGTCTTAAAATTTAGATGTATAGTCGAGAGTGGCTAATTAGAGGCACATAGAAAGATATGAAACAAGGTTAAGAGCACAGATGAAAAACCATTTTCTCTGATATATGAGAGAGAGTAGAGTGGATAAATGTAGAGAGAGGAATATTTTGAAGGTTAAGGAAGGAGAGATGTGGGAAGCCCACTGTGAAGTAGGCTCTGGTTGTTCAGTGTTGGTTTGCTTTTTGCACTGGGAGAACCGGGTTGGTCTGGAAGCTTGAGAAAGATGATAGAAGACTTAGTAGAATGTCAGATAGTCAGCAATGGATCTAAAGTTTAATGGCAGCTGGAAAAGTTAGAACTAGATTTTAGAAGGCCCAATCAGTACTATTCTGCATATTTCTCCCAAAGTTTGTGTGACCTGGAGTGAGAAATGGGGAATAGTGATTTTATAGATAGGGAGTATATACATCAGAGGCTTGAGGGTACCATAAAGACTGCATCAGGAGGTGGCAAAACTTGGAAGAGAGTTAAATGTTTCAGAACGTTCTGATGGATTATACCAGGTGCAAGCAGTTAAGTGTTTAGAGATCAAGGTTTAGGCAAAATGTGACAGGTACAGGAAATAAGAACAATTATTAAGACAGTGGGCGCTAGGAATCAAGTTGTCAGATACAATTTCTCAGGGGTGGGGCTGAAATAATGATTCTCAGAGTGTATCCAGTGGGTGGAGATAAAGGTCTCTCAATTGAAAAGCATGAGGAAAGGTGAGGTCAAGGGACCAGGAGAGGGGTTGCTTTGGGTTTTGGAAGCCATTTACCTAGACAGGAAAATTTCCAGCTGGATACTGAGGGACAAATTATGGAGATGGCTTTTGGAATGAGAGTCAAAACCTGTGAAGATAAAAGCAGTCCATTTCAGGATGAGGATAGTTTTTTTCATTTATCCTCATAGTCCTGCAAGGAGAAAAACTTGAGGCCTTGTAAGAGAGAATCACTATAGTCTTGGTTCCATCATGAGGAAGACAGAATAAAATTAGCTCTTTTCCCATTTAGGAAAAAAAGTGCAGCTTGCTGCCAAAATTCATTTAATATTACATAAACACACTCTTGGAGGCTGAAGTAAATCTGATTTTCAGTGTGAAAATAAAATATAAAAACTGTTCTTGGAGTTATTTCTAAACAGAACTTGTCTCTAACCCTGAGGTAACAGAAATGTATGTGATGATCAGTATTTAATGATTTTATTTTTGTTTAGTAAATTTCAAAGCACAGAATATCACAAAACAGAACATTATATTCTGCATAAAAATATTTCATTTCTCTCCAGATCTTCTTGCTATCCTTGTCATTGTGTAAGTAGCAAACTTTTCAGTGACCAGTTGGATGCCACCTCCCTAATGTTGGTGGTATGCTCTTGGGGAAATTTCTTCCAGACAGGCAAAGAGGAGTGACATCATCAGAGCACGGACAACCTCAAAGACATGGTCTGTGATGTTTTTCCAGCATTCTTTCAATGAATGTCAGTCTGAAGTTTACATGACTAATTGTGTGCTCAGGATTGTCCTTCTTGAACAGGATGTAGGAGTTCAGCACTGTAATGTTTGGAAGGTAGTGAAAGAATTGCTTATACCAAACCTCTGAGCTCAGTTGGATAATAAGTGAGCATCTGATCAGCCAAGCCCACTGCTCCCATATTCTTGTTGTTATCCACAATGACATATGGCTTCTTAGTTTTCTTTCTATTTCTGTGTCTGCTTCAGTCACAGTATCATGGTTGATACGGTTTGGCTCTGTGTCCCTACTCTAATTTCATTTCAAATTGTAATTCCCCTGTGTTGGAGGAGGGGCCTGGTGGGAGGTGATTAAATCATGGGGGCAGATTTCCCCTTGCTGTTCTCATGATAGCGAGTGAGGTCCCATGAGATCTGATGGTTCCCAAGTATGTGGCACTTCCCCCTTCTCTCTTACTCTCTCTCCGGCTACTATTAGAAGAAGGTGCTTGCTTCCCCTTTGTCTTCAGCCATGATTGTAAGTTTTCTGAGGCCTCTCAGTCATGTTTCCTGTTAAGCGTGCAGAACTGTGAGTCAATTAAACCTCTTTTCTTCACAAATTACCCAGTATTATGTAGTTCTTTATAGCAGTGTGAGAATGGACTAAGACAATTGCAGAATGTTGACGGCACTGTCACCTAATTCTTTTTGGGGTAAATGCTGCAGCCACAAGTGCTACCGGCAAGTATTCTCAGGGCAAGTGGGAAAAGGGTTTGCAGAAAAGCATAAAAACGAATATAAAAATTTGAGAGTATTGGGAATTTCTCCCTTATAGATGTGGGGTGTCACAAGGAAGAGCAGGATAACTCCTTAGAGGGTTAGAGAAGGGTGAGGGAATTAAATTGGAACAAGGCCTGTATGAAGAGTTCTTGGGGTAGTTAGCTGGAGAGAAATAGGGAAGCCAGCACTGTAGCTGGGTAGGAATCCAGTCATAGAATAGTGACTCTAAGGATGGACCGTTATAATAAGAAAATTAACCATATATTCAGCACTTACCATGTGCTAGAGCTGCACTACGCCTGCTGTGTGCATTATCTCATTTCATACTTAAAACGTCTTATGAAATAGGAATGGCTATTCTCCCTGCTATTTAGCTGCAATAATGGGCACTTAAGAGATGTGACTAGCTTAAGGTAAAGGACCAATGCTTTTTAATCACTCTGGAGTGTTACTTTTAAATCTAAACCTAAAAGGTAGATTTATAGACTCTACCTTTTAGGTTTAGATTTAAATTTAGATTCACTGGACACTGAAATAATAAGAGTATAACTGCAGAATAACAGCAGTCAGGAAGAACAGCTAAAGAATTGAATGAGCAGCAGAGGGAGCTGAACACTGGGGTAGAGTGCGTGACGTTTTCACCTGTGAGGATCATCTGGAAAGAGGGTGCATTCCAGTGGGGAGAGAGGAAGACTGAAAGCCAGGTGCCAAGGATTCCTGTCCTGTTCCTCATCCCCATCTATCTATCTAGGTAGCAAATGCGGTGACAACCCCTTCTCCAATGTGAGCTGTCTACTTCCCCTACATTTAGTGAGATTAGCCAAGATTGGTAGTTCACATTTTTTAGTTAAAAAGCCATCCCTAGTACACTAATATATAAAATAAACAAGGCTGAGGAGTGAAGCTAGGTGGGAAGGAGAGGCTGGGACTTTATTAATTGATTCTGGTTTTCCCTCCCCATTGCTCCACCAGCATCTCTTACTTACCCTACCAGGATGCCTTTCTTCTTGACATCCAGCAAAAAAACACCCAACATTCTCAAGGAATCTTTTGACAGTTTAAATATCACTGGCCTAGATTTGTCTCTTCTTCTTTCCCTATGTGAGCCCTTCACATCCCAACTCTTTTCTTTTTTCTTTTTCAAGATAGTCCCAACTGTGATCATGCCCTTGTGACCACTGCAGGCACAATGACCGAGGCATCTGGATATTTGCGTTTTGACTTTGTATCTGGCAAGACCTTGTTCCCTGTATCTCATGAGAGCAGGGAGTTAGCACATCCAGGGATCTTATGCTTTGAATGCCTTTAATTATTTCTGGGCCATTGAGGCTAAATAGCTCCAATCATGGAATAAGGTAACTTGAATGAACAAAACAACGATTTTTTTTCTTTATGTTGCTCCTAGGGGCCCTCACAGTATCTGGATGAAGACTCTTTACATAACACACACACACATTTGTAGGGAACCAGCCCCACATCACACCCGTGGGTACCCCACGTTCAGTGGGACAAAGGAATGAGAAAAAGATTACGAGAGAAAGTGGGACCAGGGGGCCGTCACTTTATTACTTTGGAGGAGACAGTGAAGGCCCCAAGCTCTGATCATCCACACAATTTATTGATTACAATCACTTTGATCTATAAAATAGGGGTGGAGTGATGGTGGAGTGAATCAGTGAACTGGAAGTGAATCAGTGAGCCGGACTGGTTTGTCATCCTATGGATTGATAACAGTGGTGGTTTGGGAGTTTCACAAACCAGTAACATGTGATTATCTTTAGCTTATTATCTATGTACAGCTGGTGGAACGAAGACCTTACAAGGAGCCTAGAAGTCTGGCTATGTCATAGTGCTATGAAGGGGTTTTATGTCCTTGAGCACAATGTTTATGGTAACAGAGCCTAGGACACCCTGCACCAGGACATGAGGCATGGAGAGGACTTCCTCCTCAGAGGCGTCCTGTGGACTTCCACAGTTTGTTGTTCCTTGTTTATGTGTTACTCATAACCAATTTATGTAGGTACTCTGTAAGTCCTTTCTCCTTTGCTGCTTTTCCCAACACACACGCACACACACACACACACACACACACAGCCCCAGTCGGTAAAATTTATGTTTACTAGGAAGGAGCAAAGCAAGATGGCAGAGTAGGATTCTCCAGTGATTGTCCGCCTATAAGAAACATTGATTTGTAACAATTATCCATACAGGAAGAATCTTGATAAGAGCTAAACAAACCAGGTGAGAGTACCTAGTTTAAAAATAATAAGAATAAAATATATATTGAAGAGGGTAGAAAAGACAGTTTTATATTACCCACATCCCCTTCCTCTACCCCCAAGCAGCACAGCTTGGAGAGAAAGAGATACTTGTTGGGAGAAGGCCAGGGAAGCAAGTGTAGGACATTGCCTATAGCAGAAGCTAGAGTTATTAGGAGGAAGGTAGAGATGGGGTGACACTGGTCAAAGGAGACATAATTACAGTTAGACAGAAAAAATACACTTCAGCAGAACTATTACACAGCAAGATGACTAGAGTTAATGATGATATATTCATTTTTATTCTTTAAAAATGTCAAAAAGTCGGTGTTATGTGCTCTTACAACAAAAATGATAACTAGGAGTGGTAATGCATTTGTTAGTTAGCTAGGTTTAACCATTGTTCAGTGTAAATGTACTTCAAAGCATCAGATTGTATAAGATAAAAACATGTAATGTTATCTGTCAATTAAAAAAAAAAATTTAAAAGTAAATGAATAATCCTGTTTCCTGTGCTCAGTGCTGAAAAGATACCTGTAACCTTAGAGTTAGCCAACAACAGGAAATGTATTAGTCTGTAGAGCTGCAGTAACAAAATATCACAAACTGAGTAGCTTAAACAGCAGAAATTTTTTCAGTTCTAGGGTCCAAAATCAAAATGCCAGCAGGTCTGGTTTCTCCCAAGGGTTCTCCTTTTGGCTTGCAGACAGTTTGTCTTCACTGCGTCCTCATTTGGTCTTTTCTCTATGTACATGCCCCTGATGTCTCTTCCTCTTCTTTCAAGGACTGCAGTTCTATTGGATTAGAGCCTCTCTCTTAGGACCTCACTTAACCTTAATTACTGTCCTAAAGGGCATATTTCAAAATATAATCACATTGGGGGTGTTAAATCAAGTTTAGTTTAAAGCTGCCTCTTTACATATGTTAAGTTCAGCCTCAAGATTTCTCTGTACATTGTGAACTATAACAAGTGGAGGTGTAAACAGACCATAGCCTACACTTGTGCCAATCACTGAGTTTTGACCACTCAAATGTAGCCAACTGTTTGAACTGTGTTCAAATAAGGCAAACACCGAGCTGTCACCAATCCAGTTGTTTATGCACCTTGCTTCCATTTTCTGTACATCACTTTACTTATAAATCTTCTTCCACCAAGTGGCTGTGCCAGAGTCTCAGAGCCTACTGTTGCTCGGGAGGCTGCCAATTTGCAAATCATTCATTGCTCAAATAAACTCAACTCCTTTAAATGTAATTCAGCTGAAGTTTTTGTTGTTGTTGTTGTTGTTTTAATCAGCAGTCAACATATAAATTTTGAGGAGACAAAATTCAGTCCATGACATTCTACCCCCAGACCCTCAATATGCATAATCTTTTTTTTTTAATTGTACTTTAAGTTCTGGGGTACATGTGCAGAACATGCATCCATTACCTTGTCATCTACATGAGGTATTTCTCCTAATGCTATCCCTCCCATGCCCCGCTATCCCCCAACAGTCCCTGGTGTGTGATGCTTCCCTCCTTTTGTCCATGTGTTCCATTGTTCAACTCCCACTCATGTTCTCCCATGAATGAGATCATGAGGTGTTTGATTTTCTGTTCTTGCATTAGTTTGCTGAGAATGATGGTTTCCAGCTTCATCCATGTCCTTGTAAAGGACAATGAACTCATTCTTTTTTATGGCTGCATAGTATTCCATGGTATATATATGCCACATTTTCTTTATCAATTCTATCATTTATGGGCATTTGGTTTGGTTCCAAGTCTTTGCTATTGTGAACAGTGCTACAATAAACATACATGTGCATGTGTCTTTATAAAAGAACAATTTATAGTTCTTTGGGTATATATCCAGTAATGGTATTGCTGGGTCAAATGGTATTTCTAGTTCTAGATCCTTGAGGAATCACACACTGTCTTCCACAATGGTTCAACTAATTTACACTCCCACCAATAGTGTAAAAGCGTTCCTGTTTCTCCACATCGTCTCCAGGATCTGTTGTCTCCTGACTTTTTAATGATTGCCATTCTAACTAGCATGAGATGGTATCTCAATGTGGTTTTAATTTTCATTTCTCTAATGACCAGTAATGAGCTTTTTTTCATGTTTGTTAACTGTATAAATGTTTCCTTTTAGGAAGTGTCGGTTCATATCTTTCACCCATTCTTTTCACATGCAGAGAACTATAGATTTTTGATCTTTAAGACCCTGGTATCTCAAAAAATGTTAATAAGTGTTTCTTGAAAATAAGATGTCCTGACCAACCAGACATGGTAAACTCTGGGTACTCCATTTCTCTTGGAGGAATTCTCAGTACATTTTATTTTATTAAAGGTTCAATTACATTTTTTTGCAATATGGAAAGTTTTCACTTTATTTAACTCAATTTTTCCAAAACTTAACTGGCCACAGTTTATTTATCATGTTATAGAATACTTAATAATGTCAAAAGGGTGCCAGTGTTTTCTTTTTTTATTATTATTATACTTTAAGTTCTAACGTACATGTGCAGTTCATGCAAGATTGTTACATAGGTATATACATGCCATAGTGGTTTGCTGCATTCATCCCCCCATCATCCACATTAGGTATTTTTCCCAATGTCATCCCTTCCCAATCCCCTCACCCCCTGCTATCCCTCCCCTACCTCTCCCACCCACCAATAGGCTCTGGTGTATTCCATTCTTTCTTATCCCTGTTATCCAGTCAGTGTTTTTCTCTACTTGCCTATCTTCCTTTTTTTTTTTTTAATGTTCTCTTTATCTATGTCCTGTAATCCATATCCTGCTGTTATATTCATCAACTAAATTAATTAATTTCAATAATTATATTTTTAAACTCCAGAATTTACATTGATTTTAAAATATTTTAAAATCTACTTGTAAAATTCTGTCCATCTTATCATCTGTTTTCTTGAACATGTTAACTAGTTATTTTAAAGTTTGTGTCTTAAAACTCCAGTTAGCTCACCAGTCATTCTTTCAACATGAATTTTGTTAGCAGAGAGAAGGCTAGTGATCAGGCAATTACAAATAAGTCTGAACAATACTAAAGAGTAGATTTACTTTAATTAGAAGATGATTTGGTCAGAATTTATTCAATAAATATTTATTTAGTACATACTGTTCCAAGACACTTTTTAAAGTGCTAAACGTTATGGCTTGAAGGTCTTACTGACCACTAACCTTCACTGATTTTACTTTTTCTGACCTCAACTACTGGTACTGGCCTTCTTCTTCTTCTTCTTTTTTTTTTTTTTTTTGAGACAGTTTCACTCTGTCACCCAGGCTGGAGTGCAGTGGCATGATCTTGGCTCACTGCAACCTCCACCTCCTAGATTCAAGTGATTCTCCTGCCTCAGCCTCCTTAGTACCTGGGCATACAGGTATGCACCACCACACCCGGCTAATTTTTGTATTTTTAATAGAGATGGGGTTTCACCTTGTTGGCCAGGCTGGTCTCCAACTGCTGACCTGAACTCAGGTGATCCACATTAGGTATTTCTCCCAATGTCATCCCTCCCCAATCCCCTCACCCCCTGCTATCCCTCCCCTAGGCCCCCAACCTCCCAACAGGACCCAGTGTGTGATGTTCCCCTCCCTGTGTTCATGTATTCTCATTGCTCAACACCCACTTACGAGTGAGAACCATGCAGTGTTTGGTTTTCTGTTCTTGTGTCAGTTTGCTGACAACGATGGTTTCCAGCTTCATCCATGGGAGTGTAAATTAGTTCAACCATTGTTGAAGACAGTGTGGCAATTCCTCAAGGATCTAGAACTAGAAATACAATTTGGCCCAGCAATCCCATTACTGGATATATACCCAAAGGATTATAAATCATTCTATTATAAAGACACATGCACACATGTGTTCATTGCAGCACTGTTTACAATAACAATGACTTGGAACCAACTCAAATATCCATAAATGATAGATTGGATAAAGAAAATGTGCCATATATATATACCATGAAATACTATACAGCCATAAAAATGGATGAGTTCATGTCACGTGCCAGTGTTTTCTTGGACATTAAAAAAAAATAAGGATTTACTTTAGTTTTCCATACTCATTACCAAAGAAGGTCATTTAATTTTGGGTCTTCTTGGACTGCTCAGAAGTTCTTTATCACATTGAACAGATCTCCCCTGGGATGTAGCCTCCAACATTCTAGTTCTCAACAATGGAACACAACAGAACAAGTCTGTACCCTCTTTCCAAGCATAGTCCTTCAAACCTGCAAAGGCAGTTCTAGAGTGCCCTGTCAAGGTCTTTCTTTCTCCAGATGATTAGATCTCTCAGTTTTTCCCTATAGTACATATTCCTGTAAGTCCTCCCTATTCTGACATTTGAACACAAGTTTAGTTAATAAAAATGAAACACCAAGTAATAATCAGTTTTACTATTTCCCTTCTCTATTCTAGGCGTGTTTTCCACACTAGAGATAGACAGTTGAAAAAGACACACGGGATCCCTACTTCATGAAGCTTACTTTCTTGTAGAGTAAGAAAAACATATCAAGAAATATAGTAAGATGATTTCAGATCCTGACAAGTATTTTTAAAATTATGTATCATGATATTGATATAGAAGATGACATGTAAATGGAGGATGAATTGGATTGGGTGACTAGGGAATACTTCTCAGAGAAGGTGATATTTGAATAAACACCTAAATTATGAGAAGGAGCCGGTCTGGGAGTACAAAAAGCTCAGGTAGTGAAGAAGGAATAGCTGGTGTTACACATTAAGTGATTAATGATTTAAATGATTCTGTTTTCTTCAATTCCAGTATTATATAAAATGGTTGTTTTTTTCTTAAAACCTTCAATTTGGAAATCAAGCAAGTGGTAGCCTGTACCGTCTGTAACTAGGCTAAATGTCTTATACTGAATTCTACATGGGACTGAGTTGAAAAATTCTTCCATCTAGTTTCTTTTTTAAATCACCTTTTTATTTTCTTCTTTCTCTCTTCTTAATTTTTATTGGAAGTGTTCCTTCCAGTGATTTCAAGTGTTGTCTCTTTCCAGGAGTCTATAGTCTCAAACTTTCATTCAGCATCTATTTATTAAATTCCTATTATATGCCTCACTTTTTATCATATGACTTTTTAATTCATTTTTATGATAGCATTCATTACTGACATACTGACTCTATGACATTGCCTATTCAATTATTTGTATTGTATATTATTTGTATCGCACCACTTGAATTCAGCTTCCACAAGACCAGGCTCTTGCCTGTCTTTTTTATTTGCTTATCCAACCCCTTATACAATGCATTACCCAGAGTAGGAACTACTTAATAAATAATTGCTAAATTAATAAATAGCCCTAAGATTCCACATCATTAGCCAAATTGTAGAGTAACTCACAATTCATCCAGCATTTTGGAGAAATCATGCATTTTACTTTAGTGGATTTAAAAAAATAAGTAAACTTACCTCACTGGAACTTAAAATAATGTAATCATTTTTATTGAATTTGACTTCAATAAGAAGAGGAAATTAATATGTTTAACACATTGTCTTTCACTTCCCCCCACCCATGATTCATAATAATGTTTAAGTTGAAATAACTATTGTCTGAACATGCAGAGACCCCTTTGCAGAGCTCCCATCAGAAGAGAAGGCCAAAGGATAAATGTATGCCTTAGGGCTGGAGAACCACTGCCTACTCCCTCTTAGCTGCTACCACCACTGTATCCATACAAGGAATACACCAGTCCCAGCAGTGCCCAGACATAGTCTATAAAAAGATTTATCAGCCAATCAAAAGGCTTTATTAATTATGGTTGTATCTACAAACTTAAAACATGGATACTGCCAAAATGTAGCATGTCCAGACCAAATGGCCCAGGGTAAAAGAAATTAAAAAAAATACAAAATAAACAGGACATGAGAAATGACTCAAGTAACTTGAGGGTTTTTTTTTTTTTTTTTGAGAAAAAAAATTGAGAATGCATTGAGTAGAAGTCAGAATATGCATTTTACATGACTAACTGGGAGAGAGAGTAAAAACCTATTCTGTCATGAAAGGCTCTGAAGGTTGAAAGCATCATATGTGTAGCTGTGGATTTAAGGTAAGCAGAGCTGCCTATCAATTGGACCTCTATAGCAAAGTTGTTGCTTCATCATGAAGTAAGTTTCCTTTTTGTGGAAAATGCTGTAGATTCTTGCCCACTAGGAATATTATGAAAGAAATCAGAGATGGTTTAGATGGTCTTTGAGTCCCCAACCACCTCTGAAAACCTGTGGTTATACCCACGTTAAACTCAGCCAGTGTATTGTGCATTCAAAAGACTTTGCTTTACTCATGTCTGATATGCAGGCATACGTTGCAGATATTGTGGGATAATTGCCAGAGCACAAAAATAAAGTTATTATCACAATAAAGCAAGCCACACAGATTTTTTTGGTCTCCCAGTAGATATAAAAATTATCTTTACACTATAGTCTATTAAATGTACAATAGTGTTATGTCTACAAACAATATACATAATTTAATTTAAAAAACCTTTATTGCTAAAAAATGCTAACAATCAGTTGAGCCTTTAACAAGTTGTAATTTTTTTGCTGGTGAAGGATATGATGTTGATGGCTGCTTACTGATCAGAGTGGTGGTTGATGAAAGTTAGGGTAGCTGTGGAAATTTTGGAAAATAAGACAACAGTAAAGTGTGCTGCATCAACTGACTCTTTCTTCCAAGAAAGGTATCTCTTTAGCATGCCACAGTGATTTTTGATGGAACTTTATCCAAAGAACTTTGAAAATCATCAATCCTCTCAAACTCTGCCACTGTTTTATCAACTAAATTTATGTGATATTCTAAATTTTTTATTGTGTTTTCAGCAGTGTTTACAATATCTTCACCAGCAGTAGATTTTATGTCAAGAAACCACCTCCTTTGCTCATTCATGAGAAACAACTCGTCATCCATTGAAGTTTAATCATGAGGTTACAACAATTCAGGCACATCTTCAGGCTCCGATCTAATTCTAGTTTCCTTGCTATTTCCACCAAATCTGCAGTGACTTCCTCCACTGATCTTGAACGCCTCAGAGTTGTCCATGACAGTTTGACTTACCTTCTAAACTCTTGCTAATGTTCTTTTGACCTCCCCTTATGGATCACAGATATTCTTAATGGCATCTAGAATGGTGAATCCATTGCAGAATATTTTCAATTTACTTTGCTATCAGAGGAATCATCATCTATGGCAGCTAAATCCTTATGAAATGTATTTCTTAAATGATAAAACTTGAAAGTCAAAATTAGTCCTTGAGTCATGGTCAGCAGAATGGACATCATGTAATTGGGCATGAAAACATTATTCTTGTACATTTCCATCAGAGTTCTTGAGTGACTAAATGCATTGTCAATGAGCATCAATAGTTTGGAAGGAATCTTTTTTTTTTTTTTTTTCTGAGCAGTAGTTCTCAACAGTGGGCTTAAAATATTCAGTAAACCATGTGTAAGCAGACGTGCTGTTATCTAGGCTTTGTCATTCCATTTATAGAACATAGATGGAGTAGATTTAACATAATCCTTAAGGACAGTAGGATTTTCAGAATAGTCAGTGACCACTGGTTTCAACTTAAAGTCAGCAGCTGCATTCTCCTTTAACAGGAGAGTCAGCCTGGCCTTTGAAGCTTTGAAACCAGACATTAACTTCCACACTCTGGCTATGAAAGTCCTAGGCAGCATTTTCTCCCAATAGAAGGCTGTTTTGTACACATTAAAAATTTATTGGGTAGTGTAGCCACCTTCATCAATTATCTAAGGCAAATCTTCAGGATAACTGGTTGCAGCTTCTTCATCAACACTTCATTTTGCACTTTTATGCTATAGGAATGACTTATTTCCTTAATGAATACCCTCTGCTCATTCTAACTTTTCTTCTGCAGCTTTCCATCTCTCTCACGCTTCACAGAGTTGGGGAAGGATAACATGGGGAGAAATGCTAGATATAGGTGATGGGGAGGAAGACAGCAAACCACATTGCCATGTATGCACCTATGCAACAATCTTACATGTTCGTCACATGTACCCCAAAACCTTAAACGCAATTATATATATATATATATTTTATAAAAAGGAATTAAAGACAATTAAGGCCTTGTTCTTGACTAGGCTTTGACGTAAGGAAATTTTATAGCTGGTTTGATTTTCTATTCAGACCACTCAAATTTTATATCAGCAATGAGTCCGTTTTGTTTTCTTTTTCATGTGTTCATTGGAGTAGCACTTTTAATTCCTTCAGGAACTTTTTCTTTGCATCCACAACTTGAGCTATTTGTTACAGCAGGCCTTACTTTTGGCCTGTCTTAGCTTTTTTTTTTTTCCTAATTTATTATACTTTAAGTTCTGGGATACATGTGCAGAACCTGCAGGTTTGTTACATAGGTATACACATGCTGTGGTGGTTTGCTGCACCCATCAACCCGTCATCTACATTAGATATTTCTCCTAATGCTATCCCTCCTCTACCCCCATACCCTGACAGTCCCCAGTGTGTGATGTTCCCCTGCTTGTCTCCATGTGTTCTCATTGTTCAGCTCCCACTTATGAGTGAGGACATGTGATGTTTGGTTTTCTGTTCTCGTATTAGTTTGCAGAGAATGACACTTTCCAGCGTCATCCATGTCACTTCAAAGGATATGAACTCATCCTTTTATATGGCTGCATAGTATTCTATGGTGTATATGTGAAGAAAACCTGGGCAATATCATTCAGGACATAGGCATGGGCAAAGACTTCATGACTAAAACACCAAAAGCAGTGGCAACAAAAGCCAAAATTAACAAATGGGATCTAATTAAACTAAAGAGCTTCTGCACAACAAAAGAAACTATCATCAGAGTGAACAGGCAGCCTACAGAATGGAAGAAAATTTTTGCAATCTGTCCATCTGACAAAAGGCTAGTATTCAGAATCTACAAAGAAATTAAACAAATTTACAAGAAAAAAAAAAAAGAAACTCTGCAAAAAGTGGGCAAATGAATGAACAGACACTTCTCAAATGACCACAATGAGATACCATCTCACACCAGTTAGAATGGTGATTTTTAAAAAGTCAGGAAACAGCAAAGGCTGGAGATCCACACTTTCACACTGTTGGTGGGAATGTAAATTAGTTCAATCACTGTGGGAGGTAGCATGGCGATTCCTCAAGGATCTGGAACCAGAAATACCATCTGACCTAGCAATCCCATTACTGGGTATATACCCAAAGGATTATAAATCATTCTACTATAAAGACATATGCACACGTATGCTTATTGCAGCATTGTCCACAATAGCAAAGACTTGGAACCAACCCAAATGCCCATCAATGATAGACTGTCTTAGCTTCTGACATACCTTCCTTACTAAGTTTAATTGTTCCTAGCTTTTGATTTAAAATGAGAGATTTGCAACTCTTCTTTTCACTTGAACACTTAGAGACTATCGTAGGGTTTTCAGCTGGGCTAATTTTAATATTGTTCTGTCTCAGGGAGAAGGAGACTCAAAGAGAGGGAGAGTGATGGGGGAAATAGCTACTCAGTGGGGCAGTTGGAATAATACTTATTTTTCAATTAAGTTCATGCTCTTATATGTCATGGTTCATGGCACTCCAAAACAATAAAATAGCAGTATCAAAGGTCACTGATTACCATACCAGATATAATAATAATGAAAAAGTTTGAAATTTCATCAAAATTACCAAAATGTGAAAGAGAGACACAAAATGATCACATTCTATTGGAAAAATGGTGCCAGTAGACTTTCTTGACACAGGATTGCCACAAACCTTCAATTTTTAAAAAGCACAGTATCTGCAAAGCACAATAAAATGAAATGCAGCAAAATGAGGTATTTCTGTAGTGACAAAGACTCTCTCCTAGACCAAACCTAGTCAGGCTCCTTTGAGTCCTCTCCTCACCTGGGCCTAGAAAAACTGCAGACTCACAACACCTAAGATTTTGTTTACTCCTCCCCATATTTACCGAAATGCACTAAGAGATCTGAGCAAACCCTAGCATAGTTTCCAACAGCTCAAGGTCACATGCCTAGGATGACTCCAGCCTTGCATAAAATGCTGGCCTACAAAAGTTTAACACTGCCAGGAGAATTTACTTTGTTCCAGTCAAAACCTGGTGATGGACAGATAGACCCCTAAAACCCCTCTTAGTTAAGCAGTTACTTTAGAAAGCTTGCAATTACAAATCCTTTCTCTTCCATTTAAAATATAAACTCAAAAATATTTCCTCAAGGACCTGAGCACTGTCTCTGAACTGCAAGCCTTTACGGAGATATCACTTCATCTTGTTCTCAGCCCCCATGAGAGGATAAGGGCCTCACTTAAGTGGGAGCCTGACTTTATCTTGCACATCTGCTCCTGTCATAAAAAAGAAGTTTTGTTTCTTCTTGGAATAAACACCAGTTAGCAAACCCAACTAACTCCTCCTCTTGCCCTGATCTTTGTGAACTTTGACTTCCCTGACTGCTCAAGCCCCTACCTTTCTCTACTCTCTATACCTCATCCTCTTCTTAAAACACTCAGTCACTTCTGTACAAATCAAAGTTGAGTTTGGTTTACACTAGGTTATTTCCCTATAGCAACAGTATTACTGATAAAATTTACCCTGGCCACTTGAATAGTGTCAAGTTTTGTTTAGCTTTGATAATGTTTTATTAGTAACTTCTAAGTGAGAGAAATACAAAATAAAATTTGGGCACCATTGGAAATATTAGATGTGCTTTTGTCAAAGTTCAAGCAGTGTTTCAAAATCAGGACTTAAAAGACTCCATGGAAGCTGAATGTATTTAAGATTATTAGAATGACCAGTTAGTGGCTAGCCATACACAGAAAGCAGAAACTGGACCCCTTCCTGACACCTTACACTAAAATTAACTCCAGATGGATTAAAGACTTAAAAATAAGACCTAACACCATAAAAACCCTAGAAGAAAACCTAGGCAAAACCATTCAGGACATAGGCGTAGGCAAGGACTTCATGACCAAAACACCGAAAGCATTGGCAACAAAAGCCAAAATTGACAAATGGGACCTAATCAAACTCCACAGCTTCTACACAGCGAAAGAAACAGTCAATAGAGTGAAACGGCAACCAACAGAATGGGAAAAAATTTTTGCAGCCTACTCATCTGACAAAGGGCTGATATCCAGAATTTACAATGAACTAAAACAGATTTACAAGAAAAAAACAAACAAGCCCATTCAAAAATGGGCGAAGGATATGAACAGGTACTTTACAAAAGAAGACATAAATGAGGCCAACAAGCATATGAAAAAATGCTCATCATCACTGGTCATTAGAGAAATGCAAATCAAAACTGCATTGAGATACCATCTCACGCCAGTTAGAATGGCGATCATTAAAAAATCTGGAGACAACAGATGCTGGAGAGGATGTGGAGAAATAGGAACACTTCTACACTGTTGGTGGGAGTGTAAATTAGTTCAACCATTGTGGAAGACGGCGATTCCTCAAGGACCTAGAAATAGAAATTCCATTTGACCCAGCAATCCCATTACTGGGTATATATCCAAAGGATTATAAATCGTTCTACTATAAGGACACATGCACACGAATGTTCATTGCAGCACAGTTTACAATAGCAAAGACCTGGAACCAACCCAAATGCCCATCAATGATAGACTGGACAGGAAAAATGTGGCACATATACACCATGGAATATGATGCAGCCATCAAAAACGATGAGTTCGTGTCCTTTGTAGGGACATGGATGAATCTGGAAACCATCATTCTCAGCAAACTGACACAAGAACACAAAACCAAACACCACATGTTCTCACTCATAGGAGGGTGTTGAACAAGGAGAACACATGGACACAGGGAGGGGAGCACTATACACGGGGGTCTGTTGGGGGGGAGTAGGGGGGACAGCGGGGGGTGGGGAGTTGGGGAGAGATAGCATGGGGAGAAATGCCACATATAGGTGAAGGGGAGGAAGGCAGCAAATCACACTGCCACGTATGCACCTATGCAACAATCTTGCATGTTTTTCACATGTACCCCAAAACCTAAAATGCAATAAAAAAAAAAAAGAATGACCAGTTAGGAGTGTCAGTAGAAGCCTCCCTGGATATGGTAATACTCTCTGTAATGGTTACATTCACTTTCAAAAAATTTGTACTTTCATGGCATTCTCTCCCACCTGCACCAAAGCGTCACATTCTGCCTTGAAACAGAGATTTTTCCTATGAGTTTTATTTTGTATAGGTGATATTATACTAAGAGGATACATTAATGGTAGTGAAATTTCTGGATCAAAGTATCCATATATCTAGAAATGTTATATCTAGACTAAAGTTTCAGAGTTATAATTGAAAGACAGCCATTAGAGTACCTACAGATTCCCTTAAATTATTAGAATCTTAAAACATGTCCCAGACTTTAAGACCCTGAGAATAGGGTTGTATATGATGTTAGGTTTTGAAGGGAAGGCAAGAGTTAAAGACAGAGAGAGAGAGAGAGAGAGAGAGAGAGAGAGAGAGAGAGAGAGAGAGAGAGTTGGTGGCTCTGCAGCAATGCAGCTTTATTGCTGGTGCAACCTGTGGAAGCTGGGGACCAGCTTATTGCCAGAGCCCACTGCTGCTTACAGGCTGGGGCAATTTATAGGCCTGGGTGGGAGGGGTCTGGACAGTATGGCTTGCTGCCTGGGAGGATATTGATAAGGTGTTCCTGTGATCAGGTGGTTTGGCCCTTTTTCTGGTGGGATGTGGTTAGGATGTTCCTTGGACTTTTGCCCAGCAGGATGTAAGAGGGGTGTTCCTTAAGCAGGGAGTGAAAAAGATGCTCCTGTGCTTTGTGGTCAGGTGGCTAGGCAGGATGTTTCTCATGGCCTGAACCCCCATGGAATGTTTCACTCTGACCAAGGTCTGCAAAATGGAGGGGAGACTTACAAAATGGTGCAGTTTGGACTAACATATAATTTTCTCTAATACAGGGCCATGCACATAAATGTTAATAAGTGGCAGGGAAAACAGCTTTGCAAATAGAGTTTTGGGGGCAGATTTTTTTCTTCGATAAGACAAAGTACCTGGAGTCTTTTTATATACTTTTCTCCCTCTTATGGGGTCTTACCATTTCTTCTTACCCTAAATTTTCTTGTCAACCTTGTCAATTTCTTGTCAAATGTCCTCTCAACATTCTGAGGTCTGAAATGAGAATGGAAAGGAGTAGATAGGGCTGCAAAATATTTTGTGTTTTGAATGGAGAGAATGTGGCATTGTGGGGAAAGTAAAAAATATCTGTGCGTTATTAAGGATGATGACGGAGGATTAGAAAAGGTGGCATCAGCGTCATGGGCTGTTGTTTAACTCTAATCTCCAGGAAAAGTGAACCATCCCTCAATATTTTCCTTCCAGCTGCCCTGGTTCCAAGTTAAGATGACTGATGACATAAGAAGTTTCAATGCTCCTGTTTGGAAGATTCAATCCCTGTGGGTATTTGGCAGAGCATGTGGACAATGGCTTTTTCTTAAGGCATTCTCACTCTTTTTTTCCTTTTTTCTACTTTTTTAATTGTCAAATAAAAATTGTGTATGTTCATCTTATACAACATGATGTTTTGAAGTATGTACACATTGTAGAATGGCTAAATCAAGCTAATTAGCATATGCACCACTTTACCTACTTACTATTTTCTTGTGATAAGAACACTTAAAAAAAGTCTCTCTTAGAAATTTTCAAGTATGCAATATATCATTATTAACTGCAGTCATCGTGATGTGTAATAGACCTCTTGAGCTTATTCCTTCTGTCTACCTGTACTTTTATGTCTTTTAACCAAAATCTTTTCAATTCTTCTTATCTTTAGCCATTGGTACCTACCATTCTACTGTCTGCTTTCAATGAGTTTTACTTTTAAAGATTCCACTTATGAGTGAGATCATGCAGTATTTATCTTTGTGTGCCTGACTTAACTTCACTTAACATGATGTTCTCCAGGTTCATTCATATTGTCCCAAATGACAGAATTTCTGTCTTTTTTTATGGCTGAATGGTATTACATTGTGTATATGTATCACATTTATTGTGAATAATGCTGCAATGAACACAGAAATGCAGGTATCTATTCCACATACTGATTGATCACTCCAAATTCTAAATAGAGATAGTGGGATTGGTCACAACCATAATCCAGAATCAAAGATGGGACAGATCATTCACTTCATGCCCTGGAAGACTTAGGTTTTCCCTAGTGGAGTGTGTGAAAGTGGGATTAAGGGGATTTTGAAGAGTGGTTGGACTGAACTGGAGTGAAGGGGGTGTTACATATGAGAGTTGGAATTGCGGCCTAGACAGAATTAGATGCTGGATAAGGATACAGAGCTAGCTGTATTTATCTGTAGAGACATATCTTTGCTGTTATATGTTGTCTTTCAAGATTCAGGCTTATGATCCAGGATACTGGGTGTGGGGGTGAGATCTTATTATTTCTATTATTTCTCAAAACCCCCAAAGACCAGAGAAGCCAAAGGTTGTCAGTCTGCAGAAACCAAAACCCACAACTCCTCCTCAATCTACTATCTACAGACATCATGAAATAAATACAAACTCTCCTCCAGAAGAAAGTGGAATAAATTAGCAGTGAGAGAACTCATGACATTTGTATTAGTCAGAGTATGTAAAGATGGACTATTTTCAGTGCAGTGGAACAACTTTTAAATTTTATATTTACAATAGAATTCTATAAAAATGGTTTCATTCAAAAATGAGATATTTCTGGCTGAGATAAATATTACATAATAAAGCACAATATGTAAGAATAAAAATCATAACACATGAAGAAAAATTGTCCAGGAATTATGAAGCTTTAGTTAGTGTATATAGAAAATAAATTTTCCAGAGATTTTACATTTTATATACACAGTGGTTTTACATTGCAATAAAAAAAGCAAAAAGTTTTAACAAACTGATGTAAAATATATGATGAAAGTCAAGGGGTTATAATTAATAGCTTAATACATGCCAGATATTTTACTAGTTTATTTTGAAAATGTTAACCATATAACTATTATATTTCATTTAAGAGAGATTTATAGTTTAAAAATGCGATAAAGTTTTATGGTAGGTGTTTTACATGATATATATATGTTAATTTCTTCTCATCATTTTTCTTTAAAATAGTTTTTTGTCTTTGTACCTATTGAACTCACAGATGTGCATGGAGGTTCCCTAACATTTCTCCAATGTACATGTTTTGCTAAATGTTTCATCTTTGATATAGAAAACCTTAAAGAAAACCATCTGAAAGAAAAATTATTAAAATTTTGTAGAACTTTTTAACTTGCTTTAACATAAAGTATGATATTTTAAATTATTAAACACAACAAGGTAATGCATCCATTTTGGATACAAATAAATATTACAAATCAAAATGCTTCACTAGAAAAATGCATGATGCATTGATACAATAAAAATTAAATGTCTTGTTAACTTTAAGAGATAGGTGTTATTATGCCACCCATCTCAGTTGGTTCTTTGCTATTAACTACATTGTTGTTTAATGGGTTTGTGATAATTTGACCAAAATTTTAAACTATGAAAAACATCCTCAAGGTTTTTTTCCACGTTGGAAAACATTTTTTAAAAAATGATAATGGGAAATGAGACAGACCCTGTGATAAAGACTTGATGCAGGAGATGGATTGGGGTGGGGGTCGGGGATTGGAAAAGAAAGCATGAAAGAAAGGAAGCAGGCTCTCTGAACCCTGGTACAATATTTTAGGAAAGCATTGCAACAGAAGATGCATTCCTGATGATGGCAAGATGATTAGAAACATATAGGTAATGGTAGTGAAAACTTTTTAAATTAAAGCGTGGGTCCTTCTTACAAATTCCAATTCCAGTTTTATGTAGGAGATGAAAAAACTAAAGTATATGATGAAATGGGAACCATGAAAAAGAAGCGAGATTATTTGGGCAATTTCCGAGAAATAAGAAAAGTGAAAAACAACAACCAAAGAGGTAGTAATAATGTAAATATAGAGAAGGAAGAGCTGAAGAAATGAGTACTAAATTAACTGCCAAACTTATAGGACATGGTAGCATCAGAGAATATGGAATTGTGTAGTAAGAAGAATATGGAATTGTGTCATAAAGAAATCAGCCGTTTCCGAAAAAGAGTCTGGCCTTCGCCCTTGACTTCTGAGATGTAATTTATGTCAGAGTGTCCTCGTTTAGAGCAGTGTCTGGCCAAAAGAGATCTTAGGATGGGGCTGGCCATATCTGACAGTTTAAGATAGGGCTGGTTGTACCAGAAAGACCAACAATGTAATTTAGGATGAGGGCTCCAATTGACCTGGAGACTGAGTTTAACTGTGTGGGCAATCAATCAATCAATCAATTAATCATGCTTTTGTTATAAAGCCCTATAAAAAATTCTGGACACCAAGGCTTATGGAAACTCCCTGGTTGGTATTACTCCACGTGTATTGTCACACATTGATGCTACACAGAAATTAATGTGTGCTTAATCCACAGAAAGAGGACAAAGTAAGCTTTGTCTTCCCTTCCCCTATGTCTCTTCCTTTGACTAATTTTAATCTGTATCTTCTTCCTGTAATAAAATATAACCATGAGTGTAATAGCTTTCAGGGAGTTCTGTAAGTCCTTCAAGCAAATTGTTTAACCTGAGAGTGGTAATAGGATCTTCTGAACTTGCAACTGGTGTCAGAAGAGAGAGCAGTCTTATGAAGGACTATGCCCTTGATCTCCACAGTTTGGCTAACTCCAGATAGAGACTATTACTGAATATAGGACTAATGTGGGATATGGGAACAATTTAGGAAATGAACGTGTCTATAATATAAGTACCAATTAGAAGCAAAGCAATATAATTAGATGCAAACAACAGGAAAGTGAATTTTTTAGGGAATAGAGCAAATTAGTAAATATGCATTGTGACTGAGGTCAGCAGGAACATCTGGGAACAATTTTAAGAGTCTGAGAAAAGCTGAAGTATAGAATCAACTAGAAATTTGAAAGAATTAAAGGAACAAGGAGACAATGAGTATAATAAGCAATGAAGAAACAAATTTCTTAAAAGCACTTGAAGACAGATTCTGACAATTGATCAGGAACATCAGGACAACTTGAGTGGCTAGGCAAGGGCAAGAGATTATAGCTGCAGGAACATTGTAGGAGGATATATGAAAAGATGAAGAAACGAACAGAGTGGAAACGATGGACAACACAACGGTGGATTAAACAATGGAGAAGATAAGAAAAGTTCGGGAAATGGATGTGGTTCCGTACATAGGAGCATCTGGGATAGGTGAGCAACCGAGGAGTAAAAAGTAGTGGAGGAAGAAATGAGTGTGTGTTGAGGAAGGGATGCAGAGCTGGTCAGTGAGATTAGCTGACAAGCTGCGTAACTGAGAAGAGCTAAATCACCAAAGCTAGAAATGGCACTGGAGGAACATGGCACTTTTCAAATCAGCCCTAGGAAGATGAATAGCATTTAGAAAGAGGAAAAGTTGATATAGTAAGGACAGTAGTGAGAATAGACATTTGCTGATATGGAAACAGCTAGAAAACAAAGTAGAAAAACAAAGTGGATGGAGGAGCTTAGACACGGATATGATCTATAAGATTCCTAGAAATGCCAATGTGCATAGGAAGCTCTACTCTAGATCTCCATAAGGTGACACCTAGGGACAATGGGGAAATAAAAGCAGTGAAGTCAGGGAGTAGCTCAGTGAATAAGAGCCGTGCAAGAGACAGAATGATGGAAGTGACATGCAAAGCCAGAGCAAATGATGAAAGAACAAATGGTGAGGCCACAGAAGATGGAGGGAGCCGAGGTGGTGGGAACATTTAGTAATATAGTAGCAAAAATTTAGGTTACACCCCAGATGATGAAAGGAGCCAGAGAGGCAGGACCTTATAAAATTGAGTTTAATTTCATAGCCATTATGAACAGCTAAACCATAGTGTTTCATCACTTATGGAAATATTTTGACAAATTAAGCAATGAAAACATTAACATTTAAGTAGCATTTACATACATGGCAGAAAGAAACAAGCCCAAACCAAAATAATTAGTGTATTAGTACTTTGTGGGTTTCTTATTAAATGTCACTTCAAGTTGTTCCGATTAGTATAAGCATATACATTTGCTGAGACATCAGTGAGAGATTGGATCAAAGATGTTTGCTTGGAAATATTGGGTAAATTTTTGGCGAAGATGGGTGCTCAGCTATCACTTTCTAGTAACACCATAGCATGCTGACATGTGGTATGAAATATTAATTCATAGAATAAGTGAAGTTGGTGAAACATCTTCCACTATAACTTGACTAGTACTGGTGTACTTTACACATGTGATGTAAATATCAAAGATTTTTTTTTTCAGTTTGGCAACAAATGTGATTAACTCTGAACTATCTAAAATTCTGAAAGATTACTTTATAAGCAAATATAGTCTTAAACTGAAGTTTTGCATAGTTATATGTTCTGATACTGAATCTATGATGACAAGAAAACATGCTGAAGTCGTTGCCTGGATGAAAGAACTCATACTAGAATATAAATCACTATTTCCTTCATGGAGAAAGTCTCATTATGGAAAAGAAAAGCAGTTGAACTAAAATATTTTTAATGACGGTAAAAACTGAATTACATAAGGCTACAGCATTACTTCTTGACTACTATTTTCTTTATTATATAATATTGTGGATGCTAATCTGAACAATAGTTACTGCCTTTTATAGTTTTAAGTAGAAATGTTCTGTTAAATATTTCAGCTACCACACAAACATCCTGGTTCTGAAAGTTTTGAAACCAGTTTGATCTCCAACTTTTAAGGATATGAATGAGCCATGCTTATTACTTGTCCAATATCTTCAGTATTTTTAATGATTTTAATATTTCCATTCAAGGAAAAAATATAGAATGTTTTCCATGAACTAAGGACAAAAATAAAAGTTAGACGCTTGAATGACCAGTTTCTACAAATTCTTATGACATATGTAACTGATTCAACAATTAGCAATAAATGCCAATTTTGATATTAAAATCTGTGAAAAGTTAGCAGCAAAACCTTACACATTTGTTTCCAATTTAAATTTTATTTTCTGTCCAAAGAATATTTACATGTAAAAAATTTACAGAACCAGAATCTATTTCTTTCATCAGATGTAATTTGTTAACTGTAATTTTATACCTCATTATTTTAGAATTGGATACTATGGAGGATTGAAGATTAATTTTGAAAATATGGTGTCACTTTCTTAATGTCATCTAACAGTTAAAATAGAATATCCTGAGCTTGCTGAAATTGCTTAACATATATTTTCTAAATTTAACATAAATATTTCCTGTGAGATTTCCTTTTCAAACATGAGCATTATTTAAGCAAAACAACACAGAAAGAGTGTAAATATATAGACTTCTCTGGAGGTAGCATTGTTACCAATAAATTAGATAATAATCAAGGAGTACACTAAATCTTTTAACATCTACAAGAGCATATCGTTTTAAAGTGCTGATATAGGTGTTTCACATGTAAGATTGCTATTTTACTCAATATTTATAATTACAGAAAAACAAAAATTATGAATGTAAAAATTAGATATATTGATCACCTGTATGTATACTTTCTATAAATGGGTTCAGTTTTCTATTTTTTTCTTTGCCTGTATTTGTACTTATTCAATTTATTAAAATTGATTTTGTATCTGAATGTGATTAAAAAATTTGGGCTTATACTTTCTTTGACTTTTTGTGATTTAATTTTCTGGTGATCCATTTTATTGTCTTTTATACAAATATTGGCCTTTGAAGGCTTGAAAGTTTTTGAAAAAAGTGGTCCTTAAACACAAATCGTTTAAGAACTTCACTAGAGAGTTTGATGACTATGTGACTATAGGTGGAGCCATGCAGGGACAAAGAAAGAGCAAAATTGTTCAGCATCATGACTGGGAAGATGAAGCTCCATGGCCTGAAATAGGGAGGAGGAGCTGGCCTGTGGGGAGAGATGCTTGTTTGAGTTTTAGATCTCTAGATTGTAAGATGATGGTAGAAAATTCAGATTTAGGGTCTAGCAGGAGACTGAAGCTCTGGAACTGGAGCTGAGGTCATGGAAAAGATAAGACCAGTCTAATTTGCCTGAAGTCATAGTTGAATCATGGAAATTATATGATTCAAAGAAAACAATGATGTCCTATGTGTGAATCTGAGCAGCTGTTATTTTCTCATTCAGTGGCTTTCAATAAAATTGATTTACATCTCATATCGAGGCTGTTATTCTCCCGACTAATGTAAATTTTCTAATTTGTAACAGGAGAAAGTAACAGAGCGATGATGATGATAACAATAAAGATAATAAGATAATGATGATATCACTGTAAAGCAATGGTAAGAATAAAAACAAGTCCTTCTGTAGTCTCTATGTACCAAGGGCATTTATTTCACATAAGAAAGTGAAGGCACGGAGCGGTTAAGTTTAGTAATTTGCTGGAGGTCACTTAAATAATATGTGGTAAAGTTTAGGTTTTAATTCATACTGTTGGGATTTAGAACTTGTTTTCTGGCCGGGCGCGGTGGCTCACGCCTGTAATCCCAGCACTTTGGGAGGCCGAGGCGAGTGGATCACGAGGTCAAGAGATCGAGACCATCCTGGTCAACATGGTGAAACCCCGTCTCTACTAAAAATACAAAAAATTAGCTGGGCATGGTGGCGCGTGCCTATAATCCCAGCTACTCAGGAGGCTGAGGCAGGAGAATTGCCTGAACCCAGGAGGCGGAGGTTGCGGTGAGCCGAGATCGCGCCATTGCACTCCAGCCTGGGTAACAAGAGTGAAACTCCGTCTCAAAAAAAAAAAAAAAAAAAAAAAAAGTACTTGTTTTCTTAACCATTGACTACTGGCCATTAAAGATGCTGATGTAAACCTTGTTCAGAATCATTAGCAACAAGCTATAGAATATCTTTGTGTCTTTCAGGGAAAAAACAAAACCATTTTAAAATAATCCACTTACTTTTCTGAAAGAGTCCTCTAAGGAGTCTAAACCGATTCTTCTCAAACTGCAATGTGCATTCAAGTGCCCTGCAGATCTTGCTACAATGCAGAAGCTGACCCAGCAGGTCTGAGGTGAGATCTGTAATTCTGCATTGGTAACAGGCTCCCAATGCTGGCCCTGACCCACACTCTGAAAAGGAAGGGTCTGCAAAGTCAGGAGGCAGATGAAGTTATGAAGAAGCTGTCATAGCAGTTAGAGATAAACTATGTTCTGCAATTTTATCTAGAGGAGGCTCTTGATCAATGTCTTTAAATTTTTGAAACTACTATTAGTCCATTATAACATCTAGGCAGAATACTTTCTTAAAGAAGAGACTGATATTTTTAAGAAGATATGGATCTGTGTTTTTTGAAATCTCTCATAATCACCTCTTTTTTTTTTTCTGGTTCCATCTGGGTTTGACAATGTAAGGTTGTGGTTAGAAGCAGGATAATTTAATCTCAGTTCTTCTTCACGAACTACAAGATTACATAGTTTACTTGCCTTGTGTGAGTTTAGTTTCCTCATTGGTAGGACAGGGGTGATAATGGTATCAGGATTATAAGACTGTGGAGAGGATCAATTGAGACAAGCCACGTAAAACATACTATGGCACTTAGCATGGAACATGTGTTCCCTGAACCTGGGCTAATTGTTGTTACAGCCCTATCTCTGCCCACGTGCTGTGTCCTAGTGTCACACTGCCTGTTCCTGTACTGGAACACCCATGTTCTCATCTGGAACCTCAGATTATTATTTCCATTCTCAGCTCACACCCAGAGCCCCCTCCAAGTGTCCTTGCTTTCACGTTTGTGTTCATGTCTTTCAACCAGCACAGGATTTTCACACAATAGTGAAGACATTTATAAATCGGGGGTTTCTAGACTTTGCATATTTGTTTTCCTACTAAAATAGAATCGTTGTGAATTCTATATTTTGAAGAAAAAAAAGAAAGGATACAATTTTCTTTGATTTTTTTTTCTGTTTATTCTGTGGTAATACAAGATTGTTCCTCTCCATCCCTCTTTTGAGGAGAATACTTCATTTTTGTTTTCGTTATTTTGTGTGAAGCAGAGATATAGACTAAATAATGAAGTAGTGTTAGGCTCTAATAGACAGCCAATATTAACAAAAATATTTTTATTTTAGGAGCTGCTTTACTCTGTGAAACTGGAAAAACCTGAAGCTCTTTCTTTCCAGTTCCACAGACAACCATCCTAACGGAACCTGCTGACCAGGGGGACACAAGAGAAAAGAGGGAGGAGATGATAGAGTAGGAGGGTCTCTACTGCCATCAGAACTGGACAGTGTGTTTAACTGGAAAGGTGATGGAGAACATAGAGTTATGCACTGCTCTCCGGACACTGCTAGTGAAAGAACTAGTTAAATAAGGCAAGACAGAAGAATGAGGCTGCCATCTAGTGGTAGTAACAGGTAATGTCCCAGGACACAAGGGGGCCAAAGGCAGAGAGCTTCTTCACTTTTCATTCTCTGCAGTCTTCATACCTATTAATGATCTCATTCCTCTGCATTAGTCAAGATCTTCCCATTATAAATGACAAATTATAACCAGATTAGAGATTAAGTCAAAGAATTTGTTGACTAATTGATATGGTTTGGATTTGCGTCCCCGCCCAAATCTGATGTAGAATTATAATCCCCAATATTGGCAGTGGGGTCTGGTGGGAGGTGATGGGACCATGTGGGCGGTTTCTCATGGTTTAGTGTAACCCACCTTGGTGCTGTCATTGCCACGGTGAGTCCTCATCAGATCTGGTTGTTTCATAATGTGTGGCACCTCATCTCTCTCTCTTGCTCCTGCTCCCACCACGTGAGGCACCTCTCTACCCCTTTGCCTTCTGCCATGATTGGAAGCTTCCTGAAGCCTCCTCAGAAGCAGAAGCCCCTATGCTTCCTGTACCATCTGCAGAACCATGAGCCAATTAAACTTCTTTTCTTTACAAATTATGCATTCTCGTTTTTTTTTAATAGAATGAAAGAATGGAGTGATACAATGATATAATTGGAATAGGATGAGATGGAGTGAGCATTAGGTATGCTAGAACTAGGGGGTCAAATGATATCAACTCACTCTCTGCTGCTTAAAAACACACCTACTCCCCCAAAATGATTGGATGTCCTTCTCCTTCCTTTTATTAACATGTGGCCACTATTCTATCCTAATGAATGTGGGCCTTACCCAGGAAATGGAGTTAGAAGACCACAGCTATGTGTATATGTGTATGTGAGTGTGGGGTAGGGGGTGGAGGTCTTAGTTTATCTTTTCTGCTGCAATACCTATCCACTGATGACTTCCAGACTTTTTGTTAACTACATCCTAATTATAACTCCCAGATTTAGACATTTAGAGGGCATTCTGGCCTAGATGTTGAATAAGTCATTCAACTACAAAGCAGTCAAAATAGAAGGCGTTACTCTTCTTATGTATTTATCCTTAATTATTTGTGTTTTTTTTTCCCATGTTGATGATGATACTAGTTTTAAATTCTTCTTGGATCTTCACCAGGGATCAGAATTTATAAGTTGGTTGATACATAATCATTAAATAAATAAATATATGTATATTGAACATATGAAGTGGAAAAGCATTATGTGTGACATAATTTTGTTGTGAGGATTAAAAGAAATAACGTATGAAAAACATTCAGAAAAATTCTTGACACACATAATTTCACAACCAATGAATGACGTGGATGTAAAAAGATACTTTTAAACTTGTGTCTTTTATCCTATGGTTTCTCAAGTGAATTCATATCATGGAAGAATATATTTTTCACACCCAAGGAAAGTGACCTTACCACCAGAACGTCTTGTAGTACACTTCAGGTTGTGCCTTGAAGTGTTTGTTTGCATTTGTCAATATGAATGAGAGAAAAGCAGAATGCTTCCCCCATCTCAGGTAAGCTTATAAGTGGACCTGTCTCTACTGCATCTGAGGGCATTGTTAGATACGGATTCCACTTTCCACTTTAGCCTAGAATCCATTTGAAATGAGTTGAGTGGGAGAAAAGAATGGTATGTATGTGTGTGTGTATATATATATGTATGTATATATATGTATATATATTACCAGTTATTAATAATTTAAGATGTACTAAGTGACGTTACAGACCCATCTCTATAAAAGGCATTTTCCCAAACATGCTCTCTTTTAGTGTTTGCAGGATTCCTGTACATTAGCTGTGGAGAAAGGGATACTCAAGGACTGGAAGTCACATATGTGGCAGGAGGAAGTGAACACAGGCCTCCATGCTGCATGTCCATCCCTCAGCTCACTGAACCCCATTGCTACACTTACCCCTGAGAAAAACCTCCTCTGCCCATGAACACTCACTGGGGTAGCATCCTTTACAATTTTCAAGTTCAGGCATTCTTTTCTGTTAGGGGGAGAATATTTCCTGCGGAAGTAAAATTTATCCACAAGAATTGATCCTAGAGGTATTGAGAAACTTGAAAGCTCTCTGTGTCATGAATTCTTAGAATAGAGATTAATCTTAAATTAGAATGGCACGAATATGTATCACAAACATGTAAACACACTCAAGCATACCACATCTGACATTTAAAATGTCTGGACTAAGAAAATGTGAGGCCAGAGGTTTTGATGAGTAAACTAGGTGGACATAGAAGCCACCTAGGACAATGACATGAATATTGTCAGGAAAGGCTGTGTGTGTTAGAGGCCGAAAGGCCTGAATTATGGGGGGACCAGTGTCTAGGCAGCAGAGAGGAGGCATTGTTAGTGATTCACCTGGCATGTGCCTTAATGTTGCTTTTCAGCAGGGCAGAGAAATGATTCCCCGAAAGCTGCCTCAGAAAATCAAGATGATTCCAGTCTGTTTTCCACAACCCTGGAGTAGAATGGGCATCCTCTACTCTCACTATTCCAATGTCAAGAGTGTCCTTGGGGGAAACACCAGAGTCAGCAGAGTTAAGGGGGTGAAAGTAGCATTTGGTAAACAACAGAAAAGATCTGTATAACACAGTGGAAATATTTATGAGGGAAGAGACCCATGGAAAGAAGGACCAGGGAGAAGAAACAAAACTGTAAGAGAATGTAATATGATTAAGATAAGGCTGCTCGGCAGAACTCCGCACAAGCAGCAGTCGAGCTGGTCTTCTAGTCTCCTCGGACAAAATGGCCCTGTTGTCCTGATTATGAACTCTTTAATAGAGTATATAGATTTTGAATCTTTCTCTTTGCAGGAAGATGACTTTCTGTAACCATGCAATGTATATTCAACTTTTTTAAAATATAATTTTATTGCGTTTTAGGTTTTGGGGTACATGTGAAGAACATGCAAGATTGTTGCATAAGTACATACATGGCAATGTGGTTTGCTGCCTTCCTCCTCATTACCTATATCTAATAGAAGTTAACTTTTTAAAAAAATTAGATCCTCTTTATTTCTTTATCTTGTCTGATTGCTCTAGCTAAGACTTTCAGCATCATGTCCAATAACAGTGGTGGAAGTGAGCATCCTTGTCTTGTTCCAGACTTAGAGGAAAGACCTTTAGTTGTTCCCTGTTCAGTAGGATACTAGCTATGAGTCTCTCATATACGGCTTTTATTATGTGAGGCAAGATGTTAACATTTTATGTATATTTAAAAATGTCTGGGTTTGGATGCCTATACTGCCTTTGTAACCAGGGAGGAGACTCTGGTCTCCAGTACAAAGAGACTTTGGGAAAGGATCTTTGCAAAAGTGAAAAATCGAGGGGAGTCGGTTTTCCCTTGATACATTGTACTTTAACTTAACATTTGGCTTATCTCAGAGAATAGAAAATATGATGCCAACTGTGTAAGAGAAGAGGAAATGTATTACTTCCTATTAAAGAAAAATAAAAGAGTAGATCTAATTTAGGCATGGCATGGCTGGAGACAGAAAATCAATGTTGTCAGAATATAATTTCTCTGTATCTCTTGTTTTCTATTTCCTCTGCTCTTTGACTTCATTCTTAAAGGGGTTCCCATTTATTCTTACAAGATTGCTGCCTGTGGCTCTGAGGAAACACATTCCAGGAAAAAAGAGTGACCATCTTTCTCTCAGTATTTCCAAGTAAGGACCAGAATATCAATGGCTCTGTTTGGGTCATGTGCTGATGACTGCACTAATGTCTGTGACCAAGGGACTTCTATTTGTAGATGTGCATAGGCCCAGTTTATGTGTTCCACCCCAGATCATGATGAAGTTAACACAAATGAAGACACAATGCTGAAGGTTGGGGTAATCACAAAAAGATAATTGGATTTTAGTTTCTGGAATATGGATGACTGGATATAGAGACATCAGCAAATGATGTCCACTCCATTTGAATCTTTTACTCCTTAGTTCCCATACCAGCTACTAACAACGCTCATTGTGGTTTGCTAGAATATTTTTGCTGTCTGATGTAAACCTATAGTGGATTTTCAAATCTCAGTCTTGCTAACAAATGAAGGAGCCATAGTGTATTTCATCAGGATTCTTAATATATATAAGGCTAGATACCAATAAAGTGGATGACTTACTCTTTTGCATAAACAAAACAATAAGTGGAACCAAGAAAAAGTTAAAGCCACTATAGCCAAAGACACTGATAGTGAAAGTGACCCAAAAGTATACAATTAATCACGGGCAAAATTCAGATCTCCTTATTTCTATGCCAGTGTCCTTTCTTTCTTTGAGTAGGAATCATCCAGTAACCTAATACTTCTCCTCTCTCCATGGTATTTTACTTCTCCAACCACAGAAAGTGGTAACTCAGTGATTCCCTCCTTTGGACTCTGCCTTTTGTAGGAAGGATATTTTCTCTTTTGCTCCATATCTTTTAATTATGTTAATGGGGTGTGTATAATCCTGCAGTTAGGCCTGCATTTGGTGGTAAGTCTAATTTAGGGTAGTGTTAATAAGACCAACTGGTGAAGAGAATTTAAACCACCCAAAATGGGAGGAAGATAACTTAAAACAATCAATACATAGAAATGAGCATCAGCTCTTTTGTTGTTTATCTGTAGTTAGTGTGATATTTGCTTTTTGTTAGTTTGGTTCCTTAATTTTTATTTCCCATTTTGTTTGAAATTCAGGTAAAGCATTGGGATATTATTTAATTTACATCTTCACACTCCAAAAGAAATGCTTTTTTGAATTAAGTTTTAAAAAAAAGAATAAGCAAGTATAGGTACTCTGTTACTCATTTATCACATTTTCCATATTTTTCAAATTGAATATGATGACCAGATTCCCTAAAGAGAAGAGAAAAAAAGAAGATTACTGTCATGAGGAAAGTGAACATTGGTATTGGATGTACTTTTTCTTATCTTCTAAAAGAGTTCCTGGAAAGGGAGCTGCCTTTAAATTCCCTTTACATCCCTTTTTTAAAAATTTTGTTTGTTACCACGATAGTTTGTATATTCTTTCTCCATGTCAATTATTCAAAAGGTGTCCTATGAAATATTTTATGTAGAGTTTTTCATCCCCTAACCAATTCCATTCTCAATACCTTTCCATTCAACATAGAAATACCAGTTTTTTTTAACCAAGAGGTAAAAGATAACCACAGCAATAATGCTATGCATAATTCACACAGTTCACTCTGTTCTCAAATTGTTCACTATTTTCACACTGTCCATTGATAGTAGCCTATTCCCCTTACTTGGGTATTTATGTTTCACAGAAGACTAGCCTCTGCATGATTTTTCCATCTTTATATATTACTATTCTCTAAATACATACTATTCCTTTCAGCATCGTATTTGTATTACATCTCTAAAGACACTGCACACTTTAATTCCAAGTGTTTTCCCTAACAGTTGGCATGGTGTAGATTGACCAATCTATTATTTCTTGTGTTCCATTTCTTTAAAACTCCTATAGCCCTCTCATTCTTCACGAGACTTCCCACTCCAACTCCTATAATCAGGCTCACCTTTGATATATATCTAATCCATTCATTTGGTTAGGGAATTGCAAACATAAACACTTGGAGCCTAGTAGGTAATATAAATAAGTGATGGGAGCCACTTCCACCACAGAAGAGGGAGGAAGAACTACGGTTGTTTGGAGCACGTGATCTCCATTTGAACAAGGAGCGACTCTGAGGCAGCTGCTGCTCATTTATTGCCTGAGCAATCCTTGCTGAGTATCACTAAGCAAGTTTAAAACCTGTATTTTTGGGTAAATTCTATCAACGATTTCAAAACTTATTAAAACACCATTTTTGTCCAACAAAACAAAGGTTGCTTTCTATTCTGATCAACTTTATACACATATGTTCTTTTTGCCAAATAAGACCACAAGCCTTTTAAGAGTATGGACTCTGTTTCATGCAATGCTCTCTTTGCTTAGCATATATTATCAGAGTGCTAGAATGAGTAGACCTGAGGGATTCACTAAGGATAGTGAATATGAATCTATCAATTCTAGTCAAGTCTTGGATTCATCATTATTTTTCGAAGATTTTACATTGTTCACAAGTGGCTGGTATCTCTGTGGGTGGTGAGTCCAATTTGCAAGGGCTTTTTCTTCAAAACATTGCCAAGAGCAGAGACTGAGGAATTACCCTTCTCCTCCCATCACTCAAAAGAGCATTCTTTTTGCCCCAAGATATAGAAATGGCATGAAAGTTAAGTTTATACATTCAGGTCATATGGATAATTAAACAAATATACATGTCACTGTGCCATTCCTGCCATTGGAATCAATTTTCTGTGTTCCACAATAAGACACATTTGATATGAACTGTGCTCATATTGGCTATAAAATGTTACTGAACACTTTTTAACTCTTTTAACCAGCAGGGCTATTCATTTATTCTTAGATTGAGAAGTAATAGCTAGAGTGGTCACAGTACATCTCTCAGAGTTACAAGGTAGAAAGGAAGGAAAGAAGGAAAGAGGGAGAGAGGGAGGAAGGAAGCAAGGAAGGAATTACCACACCAGGAATTATTACCAGCTTCTGGGGGATAACCTAGAAGCCAAAGGAAGGAAGGAAGGAAGGAAGGAAGGAAGGAAGGGAGGAAGGGAGGGAGGGAGGAAGGAAGGGAGGAAGGAAAGGGACAGAGGGAGGAAGGGAGGGAAGGAGGGAGGGAGGAAGGAAGGAAGGAGAAAGAGAGAAGGAGGGAAGAAGGGACGGAGGGATTTTTCTTTAACCTCTAAGTTGTGAAGTAATAGTCTGGCAGATCAAGACTCACCTTGTGTCTCTGCCTCAATCTATGTGATTTTCCAAAGGCCAGGGCGTTATGGGTGAGACCCTCTTCTACTTCTCTTTTTAGTAACATGTACACAAATACCACAGAGTATAACAGAAATCTTACATGGAAGAGCTACAAAGACATTTCCAAGTCTCTTTTCTGATTATCTCATTTCTGAGAAATCAGCAGTAACCACATTAGGAAGGAAGGACAATGTAACTGAATTATTCTACAAAGTCTGATAACACTCCCGAATTCTCATTCATCTTTGAATAGGAACACTAGAGCCAACATTAGAGACCTGGTTAACTTACATTTTTTCTATTTACATTTTTTTTTTCTTTAAAGGACATTTCAATTATCCTCTGAAATGGAATAATCCTCGTGGGATGACAACATGATACTAGAAGCTCATGAGGATTCTTTTCAAAGAAACATGTGCAGAAGAGTTGGCTCAGCAGGCTTGGGGTGCTCAAACCAGCTCCTGAGATATAACTTATAAGCCCTTGGAATATTCTGTGCAATAGGGTATGTTTGTATATCTAGGACCTGGGCCTGCCAAAGGGTTTATGCTAGTCATGAAATTTATAATGAATACCTGTTGTTGTTTGCCTAAGGTCCTGAACCACTCTGGATCAATTTGATCTCTGCTTGGGGAGGAGCTGGTGATTAAGTATTTAAGATCAACCATGTAGGTATTCTATGCCTACCTGACTGACCCCCGGTAAAATGTTGAACACCAAGGCTTGGGTGAGCTTCCCTGGTAAGCAGTACTACTTGTGTGCTGTCATGGTAGCAGGGAGAAGTAAGTATCGCCTCTGTGAGTCCCCTGGGAGAAGACAGCTGGAAAGCTGCACCTGCTGTCTCGGGGACTCCACCTCATGCATCTTTGGTTGTTGCTGATTTCGGTTTGTATCTGTTCATTGTAATAAACAGTTACCACGAATATAACAGCTTTTTTGAGTTTTATGAGTCCTCGTGAATCCTCAAGCCTGAAGATGGTATTGGGGATCTCCAATACAGAAGATCTCACAGGTCATGAAGGAGTTAACTGACACAACAAAGGACTGATTTGTGAAAATAAATTTGAATGGAGCTAAATATATATCATGAGGAATATTATTAATTTTTTTTTTTTTTGAGACAGAGTCGTGCTCTGTCACCACCCTGGAGTGCAGTGGCGCAATCTTGGCTCACTGCAACCTCCACCTCCTGGGTTCAAGCGATTCTTCCGCCTCAGCCTCCCGAGTAGCTGGGACCACAGGCACGTGCCACCACGCCCAGCTAATTTTTTTTTTTTTTTTTTTTGTATTTTTAGTAAAGACGGGGTTTCACCGTGTTGTCCAAGATGGTTTCAATCTCTTGACCTTGTGATCCACCTGCCTTGGCCTCCCAAAGTGCTGGGATTACAGACGTGTAATCCCAGGAAATTTTTTAGTCTAAATTTCCTAATGAATTTATTTGAAAGGCAAAAACAATATGAAAAGTTGGCTGTCCATTTTTACACATGCAAGACCACAAAACCACTTTGCTACTTATGTGTGTATCTACACCTGCATCTACGTTTATGCCTTTGTCTACGTCTATAGCTGCATCTGCATCTTTTTCTATGCCTCTTAATAGCTACCAAACACTGATAGGTGCTATTCATAGGTTTGTCAATGTGACTTACAAAAAATGTTGAGTGTTTGTTTAAAATAACTAGACTTCCACTCATTACCTGAATATAATCTATCGATTACTTAGAAATATAATCTCTATACAGTTCTCCCAGAACATTAGGTAAGCCCTTTTTCTTTTTTAAATGATTCAACTTTGAATACTAACTAAATTCAAGGAGACTTTCTTTCTTTACTCTATCTGTAGTCTGTCCCCAGTTTTTGTGAATGATAGAGGCTGTTTTTTTTTAAAAATTATGCATCAGTAAAATCCAATTCCTTGACTATATTTCTTTGAAATTTCTATGAAGCAGTATAGAGAAAACATAATGGCATTTTATTCTGAACTTACCACTCTTCAACACAAAAGAAACACTCATTCTGGTAAGTGTGGCCATTTGTAGCACAAACAGGTGACATCACATCAGGGCAGTCTGCATCATAAGGAGGATCCACTGGGCGATACATTTGACATGGGGGCTGCAATACATGATACCAGAAAAATAACAAATAATAGACTCTCTTCCACCTATTACTTCCTGTCACTTCTGCCCCACTTGAAAATAATATCAAGTCATACCAGTCAATTGATCTTTCCAAGGATTCCCTGTGCTGTGGCCTTCTGTCAGGCCAGTTTCTTTTTCTGATTGTAGTGTCCCCACACATCCTATCATCTCTTCAAGTCATAACCATTTTCATATCCTTGTTTAACCTAGAATGCCAAGTTTTCACATACTCTCATGTTTCAGTTCCAGTAGGAAGTTTATGAGCAGAGATATTTATGTGTTTGTGAACTTTTAGAGGACAGACCTTAAGTGTCATTGGTCAGAATAAGAATTTTGTATTAAAACTTATTAAAACTCACAGACAAGATGGCTGAATAGGAACAGCTCTGGTCTGCAACTCCCAACGAGACCAACACAGAAGGTGGGTGATTTCTGCCTTTCCAACTGAGGTACCCTGTTCATCTCATTGGGACTGATAGACAGTGGGTACTGCACATGCAGGCGATCAGAAGCAGGGTGGGGTGTTGCCTCACCTGGGAAGTGCCAGGGGTCAGGGAACTCCCGCCTCTAGCCAAGGAAGCCATGAGGGCCTGTGCCGTGAAAGACTGTGCTATCCGGCCCATATACTATGCTTTTCCCATGGTCTTCACTACTTGCAGATCAGGAGATTCCCTTGGGTGACTACACCACCAGGGCCCTGGGTTACAAGCACAAAATTGGATGGCCATATGGACAGCCACCAAGATAGCTGCAGGTTTTTTTTTTTTTTTTTTTTTTTGTATCCCAGTGGCACCTGGATTGCTAGTGAGACAGAACTGCTCACTCCCCTGAAAAGGGGGCTGAAGCCAGGGAGCTGAGTGGTCTTTCTTAGTGGATCCCACCCCCACGGAGCCCAATAAGCTAAGATTTACTGGATTGAAATTCTTGCTGCCAGCATAGAAGCAAGCAGTCTGAAGTCAACCTGGGACACTCCAGCTTGGTTGGGGGAGTGGCATCCGTCATTACTGAGGCTTGGGTAGGCAGTTTTCCCCTCACAGTATAAACAAAGCCACAGGGAAGTTTGAACTGGGTGGAGCCCACCACAGCTGGGGAAAGCCATTGTAGCCAGATTGCCTCTGTATATTCTTCCTCTCTAGTCAGGGCCTCTCTGACAGAAAGGCAGCAGCCCCAGTTGGGAGCTTATAGATAAAACTCCCATCTCCCTGGGACAGAGTACCTGGGGGAAGGGGCAGCCATGGGTGCAGCTTCAGCACAGTTAAAAGTTCCTGTCTGCCAGCTCTGAAGAGAGCAGCAGATCTCCCAGCACAGCACTTGAGCTCTGCTAAGGGACAGACTGCCTACTCAAGTGGGTCACTGACCCCTGTGCCTCCTGATAGGGAGACATCTCTCAGCAAGGGTCAACAGACACCTCATATAAGAGAGCTCCAGCTGGCCTCTGACAGGTGTCCCTCTGGGATGAAGCTTCCAGAGGAAGGAGCAGGCAGCAAGTTTTGCTGTTCTGCAACCTCTGCTGGTGATACCCAGGCAAATAGGGTCTGGGGTGGACCTCCAGCACACTCCAGTAGACCTGCAGAAGAGGGGCCTGAAGGTTAGAAGGAAAACTAACAAACAGAAAGCAATAGCATCAACATCAACAAAAGGGACATCCATGCAAAACCCTCATCTGAAGGTCACCAACATCAAAGACCAAAGGTAGATAAATCCATGAAGATGAGGAAAACACAGCACAAAAAGAATGAAAATTCCAAAAACCAGAATGCCTCTTCTCCTCCTCCAAAGGATCACAACTCCTCACCAGCAAGGGGACAAAACTGGATGAAGAAATGAGTTTGATGAATTGACAGAAGTAGGCTTCAGAAATTGGATAATAACAAACTCCTCTAAGCTAAGAGAGCATATTCTAACCCAATGCAAGGAAGCTAAGAACCTTGATAAAAGGTTACAGAAACTGCTAACTAGAATAAACAGTTTGGAGAAGAACATAAATAACCTGATGGAGCTGAAAAATTCATCAAACATACACAAGTATCAATAGCTGAGTCAATCAAGCAGAAGAAAGGATATCAGAGATTGAAGATCAACTTAATGAAATAAAATGTGAAAAGATTAGAGATAAAAGAATGAAAAGGAATGAACAAAGCCTCCAAGAAATATGAGACTATGGGAAAAGACCAAGCCTACATTTGATTGGTGTACTTGAAAGTGACGGGGAGAATGGAACGAAGTTGGAAACACATTTCAGGATATTATCCAGAGAACATCCCCAACCTAGCAAGACAGGCCAATATTCAAATTCAGGAAATAAAGACAACACCACAGAGATACTCCTTGAGAAGAGCAACCCCAAGACACATAATAGTCAGATTCACCAAGGTTGCAATGAAGGAAAAAAATGTTAAGGGCAGCCACAGAGAAAGGCTGGGTTACCCACAAAGGGAAGTCCATCAGACTAGCAGATCTCTCTGCAGAAACACTACAAGTCAGAAGAGAGTGGGGGGCAACATTCAACATTCTTAAAGAAAAGAATTTTCAACCCAGAATTTCATATTCATCCTAAATAAGCTTCATAAGCGAAGGAGAAAAAAATCCATTTACAGACAAGCAAACGCTGAAGGATTTGGTCACCACCAGGCCTGCCTTACAAGAGCTCCTGAAGGAAGCACTAAATATGGAAAGGAAAAACTAGTACCAGCCACTGCAAAAACATACCAAAATGTGGAGACCATTGACACTATGAAGAAACTGCCTCAACTAATGGTCAAAATAACCAACTAGCATCATAATGACAGGATCAAATTTGCACATAACAGTATTAACCTTAAATGTAAACAGTTAAATGCCCTAATATAAAGACAGAGACTGGCAAATTGGATAAAGAGTGAAGATCCACAAATGTGCTGTGTTCAGGAGACCCATCCACATGCAAAGACACATACAGGCTCAAAGGGTTGGAGGAATATTTGCCAAGCAAATGGAAAGCCAAACAAGGAAACAAACAGAGATTGTAATCCTAGTCTCTGATAAAACAGATTTTAAACCCCCCCAAAAAAGATAAAAAAAAGTCAAAGAAAGGTATTACGCAATGATGAAGAAATCAATTTAACAAGAGCTAACTATCCTAAATATTTATGCACCCAATTCAAGAGCACCCAGGTTCATAAAGCAAGTTCTTGGAGACCTACAAAGAGACTAAGACTCCCACACAATAATAGTGGGAGACCTTAACACCCCATTGTCAACATTAGACAGGTCAATGAGACAAAATTAACAAGGATATTCAGGACTTGACCTCAGCTCTGGATCAAGTGGACCTAACAGACATCTACAGAAATCTCCACCCCAAATAAACAGAATATACATTTTTCTCAGCACCATATCACACTTCTAACATTGACCACATAATTGGAAGTAAAACACTCCCCAGCAAATGCAAAAGAACAGAAATTGTAACAAACACTCTCTCAGACCACAATGCAATCAAATTAGAACTCAGGATTAAGAAACTCACTCAAAACCATACAACTACATGGAAACTGAACAACCTGCTCCTGAATGGCTGCTGAGTAAATAATGAAATTAAGGCAGAAATAAATAATAAGTCCTTTGAAACCAATGAGAACAAGACATTGGCTAAAGCAGTGTTTTAGGGAAATTTATAGCACTAAATGCTTACATGAGAGAGTGGGAATGATCTAAAATCAAAACTCTAACATCACAATTAAAAGAGCAAACAAATTCAAAAGCTAGCAGAAGACAAGAAAAAATGAAGATCAGAGCAGAACTGAAAGAGAGAAACAAAAAACCCTTAAAAAAATATCAACGAATTCAGGAGCTGGTTTTTGGAAAAGGTTAACAAAATAGACCACTAGTAAGACTAATAAAGAAGAAAAGAGAGAGGAATCAAATAGACACAATAAAAGATAATAAAGGGATATCACCACCGATCCCACAGATATACAAACTATCATCAGAGAATACTATAAACACCTCTATGCAAATAAACTAGAACATCTAGAAGAAACGGATAAATTTCTGGACACATATACCCTCCCAAGACTAAACCAGGAAGAAGTCGAATCCCTAAATAGACCAATAAACAAGTTCTGAAAGAGAGGCAGTAATTAATAGCCTACCAACAAAAAAAAAAGCCCAGGATGAGAGGGAGTGACAGCTGAATTCCACCAGAAGTACAAAGAGGAGCTGGTACCATTCCTTCTAAAACTATCCCAAACAATAGAAAAAGAGGTACTTCTCCATAATTGATTTTATGAGGCCAGCATCATCCTGATAACAAAACCTGGCAGAGACACAACAAGAAAAGAAAATTTCAGGCCAATATCACTGATGAACGTCAATGTGAAAAATCCTCATTAAAACACTGATAAACTGAATTCAGCAGCACATTAAAAATCTTATTCACCATGATCAAGTTGACTTCATCCCTGGGATGCAAGTCTGGTTTAACATAACCAAATTAATGAACTTAATACATCACATAAACAGGACCAGTGACAAAAACCACATTATTATCTCAATAGATGCAGAAAATACCTTTGATAAAATTCAACACCCCTTCATGCTAAAAACACTCAATAAACTAAGTATTGATGGAACATTTCTCAAAATAATAAAAGCTATTTATGACAAACCCACAGCCAATATCACACTAAATGGGCAAAAGCTGGAAGCATTTCCTTTGAAAACTGGCACAAGACAAGGATGACCTCCCTCACCACTCCTATTCAACATAGTATTGGAAGTTCTGGCCACGGCATTTAGGAAGGGAAAGAAATAAAGCGTATTCAAATAGCAAGAGAGAAAGTTAAATTATCTCTGTTTGCAGATGACATGATTGTATATTTAGAAAACCCCATCATCTCAGCCCAAAACCTCCTTAAGCTGATAAGCAACTTCCACAGTCTCAGGATGCAAAATCAATGTGCAAAAATCACAAGCATTCCTAATCACCAATAACAGACAAACAGAAAGCCAAATCATGAGGAAACTCCCATTCACAATTGCTACAAAGAGAATAAAATACCTAGGAATACAACTTTCAAGAGATGTGAAGGACCTATTCAAAGAGAACTACAAACCACTGCTCAAGGAAATAAGAGAGGACACAAACAAATCATAAAACATTTCATGCCACTTTGGGAGGCCGAGGCGGGTGGATCACGAGGTCAAGAGATCGAGACCATCCTGGTCAACATGGTGAAACCCCGTCTCTACTAAAAATACAAAAAATTAGCTGGGCATGGTGGCGCGTGCCTGTAATTCCAGCTACTTGGGAGGCTGAGGCAGGAGAATTGCCTGAACCCAGGAGGCGGAGGTTGCGGTGAGCCAAGATCGTGCCATTGCACTCCAGCCTGGGTAACAAGAGCGAAACTCCGTCTCAAAAAAAAAAAAAAAAAAAAATTCCATGCTCAGAGAGAGGAAGAATTAATATCTTGAAAATGGCCATACTCCCCAAAGTAATTTATAGATTCAATGCTATTCCTATCAAGCTACCATTGACCTTCTTCACAGACTTAGAAAGAAAGCACTTCGAATTTCATATGGAGCCAAAACGGCCTGTGTAGTCAAGACAACCCTAAACAAAAAGAACAAAGCTGGAGGCATCATACTACTTGATTTCAAGCTATACTATAAGACTACAGTAACCAAAATAGCTATATAGACCAATAGAACAGAACAGAGGCTCAGAAATAACACCACACATATACAATCATCTGATCTTTGACAAACCTGACAAAAACAAGCAATGGGTAAAGGATTCCTTATTTAATAAATAGTGTTGGGAAAACAGGCTAGCCATATGCAGAAAACTGAAACTGGACCCTTTCCTTACATCTTATACAAAAATTAACTCAAGATGGGTTAATGATTTAAATGTAAGACCTAAAACCATAAAAACCCTAGAAGAAAACCTAGGCAGTATAATTCAGGACATAGTCATGGGCAAAGACTTCATGACTAAAACACCAGCAATGACAACAAAAGCCAAAATTGACAAATGTGATCTAATTAAACTAAAGAGCTTCTGCATTAAAAAAAGAAACTATCATCAGAGTGAACAGACGACCTACAGAATGGGAGAAAATTTTTGCTATCTATCCATCTGACAAAGGGCTAATGTCAGAATCTACAAGGAACTTCAAAACATTTACAAGAAAAAAAAACTCCATCAAAAAGTGACTGAGACGGATATAAAGAGACACTTTTCAAAAGAAGACATTGATATGGCCAACAAACATATGATAAAAAGCTCATCTTCGCTGATCTTTAGAGAAATGCAAATCAAAACCACAATGCCAGTTAGAATAGCAATCATTAAAACGTCAGGAAAAAACAGATGATGGAGAGGATGTGGAGAAATAGGAATGCTTTTACACTGTTGGTGGGAATGTAAAATAGTTCAACCATTGTGGAAGACAGTGTGGCAATTCCTGAAGGATCTAGAATCAGACATATAATTTGACCCAGAAATCCCATCACCGGGTATATACCCAAAGGATTATAAATCATCCTACTATAAAGACACATGCACATGTATGTTTATTGCAGCAGTATTCACAATAGCAGACTTGAAACCAACCCAAATGCCCATCAATGATAGACTGGATAAAGAAAAGGTGGCACATATACACCATGGAATAGTAAGCAGCTATGAAAAAAATGAGTTCATGTCGTTTTCAGGAGCATGGATGAAGCTGGAAACCATCATCCTCAGCAAACTAACAGGAACAGAAAACCAAACACTGCATGTTCTCACTCATAAGTGGGAACTGAACAATGAGAACATATGGGCACAGGGACTGAAGCATCACACACCAGGGCCTGTTGGGAGATGGGGGGCAAGGGAGGAATAGCATTAGGAGAAATACCTAATGTAGATGATGGGTTGATGGGTGCAGCAAATCACCATGGCACATGTATACCTATGTAACAAACTTGCACATTCTGGATATGTATTCCAGAACATAAAGTATATTTTTAAAAAACTTATTAGAACTGAGACTAAACCCTGAATTTGCCACTGTTTATCTTTGTGAATTTGAGCACATGACAGGTGTTATTTCACTTAAAGCTCAGAGCTATATTTACTGAATATTTTATTTGACTATAAAGATACTTATTTTACTAAAATATTATATTTTAATGCTGTGCTACATGGTAGACAATCTAAGTTTGGAGAGGTCTGTGTGGAAGGTCACATAGAAACCTTCCATTCTGCTTACCTCCATGAAGGTTTATTTATTTATTTAGAGATAGGGTCTCACTCAGTTGCCCAGGCTGGAGTGCAGTAGTGCCATTATGGCTTACTGCAGTCTCTACCTCCTGGCCTCAAGTAACCCTCCCAACTCAGCCTCCCATGTAGCTGGCTACAGGCTTGCACCGCCACACCTGGCTAATTTTTGTATTTCTTGTAGAGACAGGATCTTCCTGTGTTGCCCAGGCTGACCTTAAACCCCTGGGCTCAGATAATCTTCCTGGCTCAGCCTCCCCAAATTCCAGAATTACAGGCCTGAACCACTGCACCTGACCTTCCATGAAGCTTTAGATCTCTCATGTCAAGAGAGTGGTTAGACTAGAATGAGAATCCAGCACTGAGAAATTTAAATTTACCTTAGGCCATCTAGTTATGTCATGTGGTTTGAAAATTCCTGCAAATAAAGAAGAGACACAACAAATTAAAGGAAATAGTTCTCCGTTGGATATAATATCACCTACCGAAGTCACTGACTGAATAACATAAACTAATTTAATGACTCATTTACACAAATGTATGCAAAAGAATTTAATAGCAATAGAAATTGTAGGTAACATTCCTTTGTAAACTAGGTTATCCATTTATTCTTTTTCACAGTCTTAATTTTATTTATAAATTTGCTGTATCAGTGAGGGAAGAGTAAAAACTGTTTGAGGTTGTATGCTTAATGTACAAATAATTCTATTTATTTATTTTGACTTTTTTTTGGCTTTAGTTTCCTCCCCACTGCTATTGGGGTAATTACATGCATTTTTAAATTGTAAAAAAGTAAATATAACATAGTAGGTAATGTATCAGGCCAGTCTCTACCAAGATGCTGAACTAAAGTGGGCACAGTGATGAAAAGAAAACTGAAGGGGTTGCCTGGCTTTTAGGATACTGACTTTATGGGTTGGTTTTATGAGGGGTACTGATGTTGGCTGGGATAGAGGGTAACTAGCTGCCTGTGAGAAAATGAAATAAGAAAGTACTTATTGTATTCTGCTCTTCCTGATTTCTCATTGTTAAGTGATATTTAAAATATCATAGAATATTTTACTTTCCAAAAGTTAGAATTTTCAAAAGTTAAAAGAAAAATTCTACATGATATTTAGAAATCTTCCCACAAAGGAAACAAGACTACCAACCTTCCCAGGATTAGGTCTTGCTAATTATATGTACACTTTTTCAGAGAACAAAAAAGATAGAATGCTTTTATCTACTTCTGAAAGTTCAGAATATTTTTATGACAAAAGTAGCTGGATATAGTTATAAGAAAATAAAAGTAAAGATCTTCATCTATAAAAAAACGAAATAAAATTACATGTATATACTGCACATCATACATAAGAATAAACTCCAAATGAATCAGGATCTAAACATAAAACTATACAAGAATTATACAAGAATTAAAATGACATAATTCCTCTTTGATCATAATGATTCATTAATCTAAGTACAATAACAGAAAATACAGATGCATTTTTTTAACTTAAAAATAAAAACAACTTCCTGGCCAAAAAAATACATATATATATATATAAACTGAAAAGATTTTTGATAAAGGACTAATATGCCCAATTTATAAATAACTCATTAAAATTGAGGGAAGAAAAAAAAAGTAACCTAGTTGAAGAACAGACAATATACTTGCAAATATAATTTACACATGCATACATACCCAAAAAGATACAGAAATGACCCTTAAATTAGTAAAAGAAATTCAGCCTCACTCATGATAAAAAATGCTGATTAAAACTATATGGAAATCTCATTTATCACCTATCGGATTAGCTGTTGATAAAAAGGTTCATGGTGGGAATCCAAATTGGAACAATGTTTATGTAGTAAAATTTGGCAATATGGAACAAAACTATATTTGCATTTATAGAATTCTTATTCCATGCTTTTGCAAAATGTAAGCCTACAAATTAGAGTTCAATGTATAAATGCCTTTTTTGTCTTCAGAAAAGAATATATAGTTCAAATAATAGATTCAAAGATAAGTTGGCTTAGCTCCATTCCTCCCATTTCAGTGTCAACATATTTTTCTTCTGAAATATGGTTTAGTTAATTTGTTAAAGACTGACCTAAAGGTTCTGTACTTGTGATTTCTGGTTGTGGATCCTGAGAACAAGAAGTATTGGCATCCTAAAGGTCTGACATTTGTATAACAGGTTGGCATAAAGTTAAAGAGATGAAAAGGATAGAGTCCAGAAATGTAGGCATCTAAGAAGTTCAAAAATATACATTTCTATGGGCAAATGCTTTCTGGCAGAGGTGAAAGAACAATTTAGTAGAAAAGGAATCATCTTTTCCACAAATCATGCTGAAGCAATTGGGCTTCTGGAAGGAAAAAAAAAAAAAGAATCTCAATCTATATATTGCACCATCATTTGAAACATTTTATATTATCTAATATTTTTAAAAATTTAATTTTCTAATTAAATGTTATTAATCCATGCAGCAACTTTGGAGAACCATCTGGCATTATCTTCTAATATGGAAAATTCACACACATTGTAGCACAGCAACTCTCTACTCTTAGATACGTACCTAAGAGAAAAACTGTTGTTCATGTGCATCAAAAAACATGTATAAGAATATTTCTTCCAGCTCTGCTCCTAATATCATAAGTTTGGAAGCAAACCAAATGTCCATCAGCAGAAGAGTAATGAAATTAGGGTATAGTCGCACATTGGGATTATTCATTGGTGGGATGTTATTCATCAATGAAACTAAATGAACAACTGCACACAAAATATGTATACATTTAAACAATATAATATGTAGGAAAAAGCAAATTTCAAAAGATAATAAGATTCTCCTTATATAATATTGAATGAAAAAGTCCTATATGAAAAGTTACGTAGCTTTACATAAATGTTAAAATAATTATAAAACTATTTTTTCCATTATGTGTATAAATAAAAAACTATATTAAAAATAAAAGCACGAGAAGAATGGATACACAATTTGGAATAACAGAAATTGAAGTAAGAATTTTGGGAAAAAATAAGTTTAAAAAAACAATGTAGAATTGGGTTTTCTTGGATGAAAATGGACAAGAGAATTGGATGAATACTACATTATTGGAACTGAACTTTTGTCAGTATTCTAGATTTTTGCAGGAAGGATATATTTATAGTGCTTTTTGATTGAACCCAGTGAAATTTATTGAACCAAGTATTGTCATTAATCCAATTCTATCTAACTGAGGCATATTTAAAATAATAAAGTGTATTGCAGAGAACTTACACACAGCAATCAATTGATAACAGCTATATTTTTAAACATTCATTTATTAAGCATTTACTTTGTGCCATATGTTGAAGAATGATCTGGAAATGCAAACGTAAGGCTATAGCATCTGCTTTACTAATTTATCATTTATTTGCAGGTTTGCTATTTTCTTATTGCTGTTGTAATGAATTGTCACAAACTTAGTGACTTAAAACAACACAAATTTATTATCTTACAATTCTGGAGGTGAGAAGTCCTAAAGTCAGAATGTCAGCAGAGATACATTCCTCCTGGAGTTTCTAGGAAAGAATTAATTTCCTTGCCTTTTCCAGCTTCTATAGGCTGTCTGAGTTCCTTGGCCCATGGCCCTTTTACTGAATCATTCTAACCTCTGCTTCCATTGTCCTATCTTCTCTGACTTGGGCCCTCCTGTCTCCCTCTGATAAGAATCCTTGTGATTATGTTGATTCCACCTGAATAATCCAGTATAATTTTTCAATCTTAGGATCCTTAACTAAATTACATCTGCAAAGTCCCCTTTGCCATGCAAGGCAACATATTCACAGGTTCCAGTGATTAGGACTTCGATATTTTGGGGAGGCATTGTTCCATCTACAATAGCAGGTAACACGGATTTTGCTTTTATGCATTCATTGTTTTTTACTACTCAACTATAAAGACACGTGTCAACCCAACATCATTCACACAAATAGCTTTTATGTTACATTGGTTTTTTTTCGTTATCATATCTTAAAGAAATATTTGAAGCCCAAAAGAAAATGCATCATTTTTTTAGGAAAAAATAATAATTATATTGTATATTGCTTACAATAAAAAAATCACTAATTTTCTTTGCTTTAGAGGATTTCTTTTGAATCAACAGAGGATTTATTTTGAATTGAAAGAATAGACAAGGTGTTGTGACTCTACCATGCAGAAAGCCAGTCTGATTTTTCTATTTAGGAATATACATTTTAATTATACCCAATTTGGATTACATTGGCATACATTTCAGCAAAATATTTTCCATAAAAGTCAAAAATTACTCTTTTTCTTTCCTACAACTTTAAGAAAATCAGAGTTTATCTCCCAAATCCTCTTAGGTTACTCACCTGAGAAAACAATATGTGTCAAAGTAGAGGACACCAGAAAAAAATATAGTCATGCGGGGAAAGGCAGCCATTTGATCTCATATAAGACTCTTCTTTGATAAGACCTGTGAACATAACCAAGATTATTTGTTCTTAGTCTCCTGCACAGCTGGCTTTTCCAATGTGAGAGAACCCAATACCCTAAGGTGATACCATTCCCATACACTTGCCCTGATGGTTCTTATACTGAGCTGGTCTCCAGGAACTGAGGCCTGATAGGGCTGTTTTTCTCTCAAGAGGGAGAGAAAAAACATGAAAATGACTTTTTTTTTTTTTCCTGCCAAAAACTAGCTGACAATCACAGTTCTGGCCTGGAAGAGAAATTAGACCCAAAATTCATCAGGGCTGACTCAAAGTCTATTACCTGTACATAGATTCACCGTATTAGAATTATCTAATTTTCTCTCAGTTAATTGCCTAAGCTGCTGCCTTCTCTTTAGTGAATACAGACATGTAAAGAATTCATAAGAATTCTGAGGTAACAGGTGTAAACTGAGGGCTGTCCTGTACAATCTGGGAAATGTCACCCCATAACATGTGATTTCCTGGGGTGGACCAGTTTCTCCCACACTTAAGACCTTATTTCCCAGCTCATTTTCTCTTTGCCAGGCCAGTCACATGGGCTCAAATACAAAGAATGGGTTAGAAATGGAATTGTTGGTCCTGCTTAATAAAAATTGTATATAACTTCCCTGATGCAAGAATCAGTAAAAAAAACAAAAAACATATGACCTTGAAATGAGTGAGATGCTAGAAATCAACAGAGTTTGGAGTTAGAGAGATGAGGGTTTAACATCTCTGAGAAATGTGACCCTCAGAAAATGTATGAACATCATAGGATATTGAAAGAATCAATTGGTACTAATTTAGATGGAACTTAAACATACTAAATTAGCAATTTGTTCAGCCCAACTTTTCTTTGCAGGGAGAGAAATATTTAGGCCCAGGGAAAAGATACCTTCCCAGTCCATTTCCTTAACTGGCTCATGTCCTACCCTATCCATTCTGTCTGTTTTTGAAATTGTAGCAGAAGCATATAGAGAAATGAAGGAGAACCATATATAAGCATGACGTTTTCTCTACTTTAGTGTTCAGAGGAAACAAAAGGAGGGTGTTAGAGGAAAAACAGGGAAACCCCACTGACAGAGAGGAAAGCTGAAGAGATGCCACTACTGACTTGGACTAAGGATAGAGAAGTCAAACAGTAGTTACCTGGATGAGTTTGCTCTTGTTACTTTGGGGGTCACAGCTAGCTTTGAGAAGAGCTGCTGTTTCAAAAGTTTGTAACCAAGGTCATGCCACCTGGGGGCTGACTCCTTACATAGCTGAGTGACCACTTGGTTACCATGAATTTACTCTAATGGCTGTTTCTGTGTTTGATCTCTCTCCTGAACCACCCCCTCTGATGTGTCCTGTACCATGAAGGAAGACACAGACCTGGAGGTTCTGTACTTGTGATTTCTGATTGTGGATCCTAAGAACAAGAAGTCCTGGCACCCTAAAGTCCTGACATTTGCAAAGCAGATTAGTGACTTACCACATTCCAGACTATTTGGTGATTTTTATTTCTATTTATTTATTCATTCATTTATTTGCCAAATTCAAGGCTGGTTTCACCCTTTCTAGTCTTCTCTAACCCTTCTTTTCAGAAGCAGCACCTGTTCTGTCTTTCTAGGGTATGATTTTGTTTTTCTATTAGCCTGGGAAACACCACAACCAATAAGGTTTGCAATATCCAAGCCTCCTAATTTCTCTAATTATTAAACCACTACGCTTCAGCATAAGCAAGCCTAAAAACTCTCCATTATCTGGAAAAGATCTATTTTACAGGCTTTAAACTCTCCAAGAGTAGTTAGTACTCGTTTGTGGCTTTGTGGTTCCTGTACTAGCTTGAATTCCATAGACTGACATTAATATTTAGCTCCTTGACATGTCCATTCTCTCTTGATGTCCTGCTTTCTGTTTGTTCTTTTTTCTTCCAAGTTCAGCTTATTTTTCTGCTCTAGACCTTCATCGTGGAGAAAGATAGAAAAAGTTCCACATAGGGAACTTTGTGATCCTGCTAACATCTTTATTTACTTAAGCTCTTTAGACTCCTATGCAAGTTTCTTATTTAATGTCATGTTCCTACTTTATGCCACCTATCCCATACCATTTTCTTTGTTTTATGCAATTTGTTTCCACTATCTGACCCCATGCCACCCATATGAGTTTGAGTGGAAAACTTCATCTCTTTGTTACTGAGTAAACAAGCTTGAGGATAACAAGCCCTGTCCACTATTTTCTTTTATACTTTAAAATTCTGGAAATTTTATGATGTACCTTTTTTTCTCTGTTTTTATTCTTCACTCTATATCAACTTACCTAGGGAGCTACACATTCATTCATTCTTTTCATTCTGTCAGCACCTGGCTATGGAGTTTACATTTCTCATCACACCTATGCCTCATAAAAATCCTATGATGTATATACCACTCTGAATCCTGTATAAGAGAAAAAGAAACTGAGATAGAGGTAACTCAAAGGGATAATTCATTTGTTGACACTATCAACTAGCTACTAACCATTCTGCAATGAACAGAGGTGACATTCATACCAAAGGCCATGCTCACTTGCTGTCTCTACATTTGCTCTAAGCTAAGACCAAAAAAAAATAAAAAAAAAAAACTCTACAATTTATCCTCCAGCAGTCATCTTAGAACCATGGATGTTTTGTTTTGTGGTTTTGTGTAATACATTTGACCTTTCCGGTAAGAAAAAAAAAAAAAGAAAAGGTCTCCCTTTTCCTTTCATTAACTCTTGCTTTTCCCAAAGCCAGTACTTTTAATCACTTCAAAATACTGCCTTGTAAGTAATTAGAATATAGGCTCTATGAAGGAAAAGACCTTGCCTATATCCGTTAATAATTTCTACATTGTAATCACAGTGAAGAGCATCGAATTTGCCATATGGTAAGTATTCAGTAAATATATAAGAAGAAATAAACTAATCCACTCATCCTTTTTTTATTCATTTGTTTACTGTGTTCTTGGATATTTTTTAAAATGTGTTTTCATAGATGTAATTTAGAGACATTGTGTCTAGTCTACCAAGAAAAAAACACCTAATTTTGATTAAGAAGTCACATAAATTTGGGAAAATTAACACTTTTATAATATAGTCCTTTCATACATGAATATGATGTGCCTTCTTTTTGACCTGAAGGGTAGTTTATCCATTTTATTTATATATAGATATCACCTCAATTGTGCACACAAATCTAAACACAAATCTGATCTTACTGCCCTACTGAAATCCTCCACTGGCTCTTCATTGCTTATATTATGGGAATGTTATTTATGATAATAATACTTGGGTATGAGGAAAGTAACATTTCACTTTGTATAACTGGAATAAACTTATTCATTTTACTTAAGGATAAATTTACTGTGTTTTTTCCCCTTGAATAGAAACACACCCAATATTCCTTGCATGCTTTTCATACAACGTTGCTTCCTTTCACCCTCATTATTTCTGTGTTTTCATGTACATATATTGATTATAATGTTTAACCATTAGTAACCTTTCCTTTACAGAGATAATGAGAAAGTAGAATATTGTGATTTATCTGTTATATATAAGAATATTGTACAAGATTAGCAAATTTTATAAATATGCTCTAATTTGTATAAGTATAGGCTTCTTCATAGTGCAGTTTTTCAGTGTGGCAAAAGATCACACTTAGTAATTAAAAATATTAATATTCCTATAAAAATTAGAAGCCAAAATAATATAAGCTCTAACTTAGGTTTACCAAGGAATGTTTCAGTAGTTTCTTATCTAGAAATGATCTACATAGTTAATAAATATATTTTACTTAACATAACTTTTAACATTTTTTTCATGTATCTATTGGCTATTTGTGTGTTTTAAGAAATCTCTATTTAAGTCCTTTGCCCACCGTTTAGTTGATTTATTGCTTTCTTGCTATTGACGTGTTTGAGTTCCTAGTATATTTCAAGTTTTTAGTCCCTTATTGGAAATATGATTTGCAAATATTTTCTCTCATTCCGTAGGCTGTCACTTCACTCTGTTAATTGTTTTCTTTGCTGTGCAAAGCTTTTTAGTTTGGTATTATCCCATTTGTCTATTTTTGCTTTGGCTGCTTGTGATTTTGCGGTTATATCTAAGAAATTATTGTCCAGATCAATGTTATGGAGATCTTCCCCCTCTGTTTTCTTCTAGTAGTTTTACAGTTTCTGGTATTACATTTAAGTATTTAATCAATTTTGATTTGAGTCTTGTATAGGGGATGAGTCTTGTATAGGGATGATCCATTTTTATCTCTGTGCATCTGAATATCCAGTTTTCCCAGCACCATTTATTGAAGAGACTGCCATTTCCCCATTGTAGATTATTGGTATCTTTGTTGAAAATTGCATATGTGTGGGTTTATTTCTGGGCTGTCTATCCTATCCATTGTTTAGTGTGTCTGCTTTAATGCCAGTTCCATGTTGTTTTGATTACTATAGCTTTGTAATATATTTTGAAATCAAATAGTATGGTTCCTCTAGCTTTGTACTCTTTGATCAAGATTGCTTTGAGGTCTTCTGTTACTCTATAGAATTTTAGAATTTTTTTTTTACTTCTGTGAATAATGACATTGGAATGTTGGTAGGGATTGCTTTGCATCTGTAGATTGATTTGGGTAATAAGGGTATTGTAACAATATTAATTCTTCTAATCTATGAACATGGGACATTTTTTCATTATTTGTGTCTACTTTTATTCATCAGTGTTTTATAGTTTTCAGTATACTGATCTTACACTTCTTTGGTTAAACTTATTCCTAGATATGTTATTATTTGTTATGCTATCATAAATGAGGTTATCTTAGTTTATTTTGTGCTGATATAACAGAGTACCTAAATACATTTTAGAGAAAATAATTTATTTTCTCATGGTGCTAGAGGCTGGGAAGTCTAAGATCAAGGTAGTAGCATCTAATGTGGGCCTTCTTACTCTTTCTACATCCTCACGTGGCAGAAAGTGTATGTGCAAAAGTGAGTTAACCCATTCCCTGAAGCCCATTTTATCATGGCATTAATCCATTCATAAGGACAAAACCCTCATAACCTAAATACCCACCAAAAGGCCACACTTCTCAACATGGTTACATTGGGGATTAAGTTTCCTACACACATTATGGTGGACACATTTAGACCATGGCAGGGATTATTTTCTTAAACAGTTTGTTGTTAGTATCCAGCAACATTACTGATTTTGTATGTTGACTTTGTATCCCACACCCAATTTTACTGAATTTGTCAGTTTTAATGTTTCTTTCATGAAGTTTTTAGGGATTCTATGTATATGATAATGTCATCAGCAAACAGAGACAATTTCACTTTTTCCTTTCCTATTTGAGTGACTTATTTCTTTTTCTTGCTTAATTGCTCTAGCTAGGACTTTCAGTACTCCACTGAAAATAAATGGTTAAAGTATGTATCCTGTCTTGTTCCTGATCTCTGAAGAAAAGCTTTCAGTTTTCACCATTGAGTACAATGTTAGCTGAATACACAATTATTATTTTTAAAAGTTGTTAGCATAATTACTCACTTTGATTAAAATCAGATTTATAAATTTTATAATATTAAACATCTAGCAAATATAATATTAGCTTATTTGGCTAGCAAACCCAAGTAGAGAATAAAATGTTTGTCTGCATTATACTTCATGCTGATAGCTCAGTCACATATCTGCTTTAATTTAGCCAATACTACCAAATCTGTCTTATTTATCAAAGATTTACTCAAATTACATACCCTTGGAAAACATTTGGATTAGTTCCTAAATTTCAAGGAGTTATAAGGAAGTGCTTATTTTTTTTCTAAGCCTATTAGAATAGAATTCTTTTAAGAGATTGACATAGTTTGGCTGTGTCCTCACCAAAATCTCATCTTGAATTGTAGCTCTCATAATGTCCTCATGTTGTGGGAAGGTCCCAGTGAAAGATAATTGAATCTTGGGGGTGATTTTCCCCAGACTGTTCTTGTGGTAGTGAATAAGTCCCATGAGAGCTGATGGCTTTATAAGGGGAAACCCCTTTCACTTGGCTCTCTCTCTTCTTTTTGCCTGCTGTCATCCAGGTGAGACATGACTATCACCTTCCACCATGATTGTGAGGCCTCCCTAGCCATGCAGAACTGTGAGTCTGTTAAACCTTTCTTTTATAAATTGCCCAGTCTTGAGTATGTCTTTATCAGCAGCAGGAAAATAGATGAATACAGAGATTTTAAAAATTAATATGACAATACCATCTGGGGGTAGGAAAATGTCTGATATACATAATAAACATGTCTAAACATATAGACTGACACAAATAGAAACCTTATAGATTTCATTTTAAAATTTTAGTCATGAGTTAGGCACAAATGCAAAAACATAAAACTTACTAGTGTATATAAAAGTTGGTTCTTATCTTTTCCCACTTTATATTTTTATTAGAATTCTTTCTCTGGAAGATTGGACACATTAAGGTTATCTGCTTAAATGAGGGCAAACACTTTCCTCCAATATTATGGAAGAGACTCTTAATATATTATTTCATTCTAACATAAAATTTTATGAAGAAAATGGCTTTGACCATACGTGGTTCCTTTTGGTTTTCTGTTTCTCAAGAACTGAACCCAATAGAGGCAGATGGCTTCAAGTTAGTATATTCATATCAATAAGGAAGAAAGTGGAAAGAATTGATGTCATAGTAGTGAAGCATACAGTCAGCAGGGGATGAAGAAGAGGAGGAGAAGGGGTCCAGTCAACAGAGAAATCCCCATAGTAGGAGCAGCATACACTAGAGAAACTGGGAGACCTCAAAACACCAGAAAGAACTTTTAGTCCAAAACACTCCTCAAACAAAGAATGTCAGAGAGTATACTCATGTCAAGTGTGACTGAAACCAATAAGCCTTTTTGTGGCTTAACTATGGACACTGAGAAGTGTCTCTGGCAAAAGCTTAGAAAATACAACCATCATAATCCAAAGTCACTCGCAAGGTTAGCTAAACGGAAAGAAACTAAGTTGCTATAGATGACAACATCACCACAAAAAAAGAAAGAATTTATATTTAGACAATCTGATGAAATTAGGATTATATTCAGTAGGAATATAATACACCTTGTGTCTCAGGTCCCCAACCTGACAGTTGGTTGTCTCATGATGCAGACCTCAATAGTAATTGGGCCCTGGATTGAGAGCCAGCAGACCTGGGATCTAGTTCTAACGTGTTATATAAGTAAGGAGGCACTTCCCTCTCTAGAGCTCAGTGTGCCCATCTGTAAAATGGGGTGGTTGACTTGTTCTCTTCCTGCTGTAAAAAGCAAGAATTCTAAGAAGACATGCATATTTAGCCTATACTCTGCATCATACTCCTATTAATATCTTCACTTGATATCCATGGAGAGTTGGCCAGGATTATCCTAATCTGTTCTATCTGTACCACACACAGAGATGAGGATGAGCTCACAATTTCAAGATGTTCAGGTGCCATAAATTATGTCTCTGACAATCCAGCTGCAAGAAGAAAAGGAGCTTTCACATACCCAGATTATAGACTGCAGTGAGTAATCATATGGACTCTAAAGTCAGAAGAATGAGGTCAGGAATAGCACCATCGTTAACCAATTTTCTGAAATTAAGAAACATCTTTAGCCTCTTCAAACCTCAGTTTTTCTTATATAGAAGGAAGAGAAGATAATTGTATTTTTTCAAAGCAGTTTTGAGAGAAGTAAGTGTAATAACAGATTTAAAGCACTTTTTCCAAGGTCTGGTGAATAGTCAGTGTTCAATAAATGTTAGACTATTATCCTTATGTTTCCTAGATTGAACTTTACACAAGGAAGAAGCCACTAGGACTCCTGAATGGAAGAGTGGTTAAGGCAATGTTCAGTGTAAAATATCTTATTTTCTCAAATAAATTGAGTGAGACAGAATACTTATATATTTGTTAATTCAGTAGGGAGTGCCCTTATCACTTGACTTGTTCATGGAAAACCCAAACCATGTAAAATATTTTAGAGAGGTTTATTGTGAGCCAATATGAATGACCACAGCCAGAGGGCAACACAAACCCAAGAAGCCTTGAGTATGAGGTCTTGAGACAGTTAGGTCACAACTCTGTTTTATATATGTTAGGAAAGTAGAAGTTACAGGCAAAGCCAGGCGTGGTGGCTCAAGCCTGTTATCCCAGCACTTTGGGAGGACGAGGCGGGTGGATCACGAGGTCAAGAGATCGAGACCATCCTGGTCAAAATGGTGAAACCCCGTCTCTATTAAAAATACAAAAAATTAGCTGGGCATAGTGGCACATGCCTGTAATCCCAGCTACTCAGGAGGCTGAGGCAGGAGAATTGCCTGAACCCAGGAGATGGAGGTTGAGGTGAGCCGAGATCGCGCCATTGCACTCCAGCCTGGGTAACAAGAGCGAAACTCCGTCTCAAAAAAAAAAAAAGATGCATTTAGCCCATTTATATCCAAAGTTAGTACTGACGTGAGGATTTGATCCTGCCATCATGTTGTTAGCTAGTTGTTTTGTAAACTTAATTGTGTGGTTGCTTTATATTTTCAGTGGCCTATGTACTTAAGTATGTTTTTGTGATGTAAGGTATCATTCTATTACAAGAGTTATTAAGAAATTATTTTAGGCAGATGAAAAGGGCAAAAGAGTCCCCAGTAAAGCTTTATCTTTTAATAAAAAAAAAGCCCCAAAAACATTTTTTTCAAACAGAAAGCAGCCTGAAAAACCAAATCTGTAAATTCAAGTGGCTAAAAGCCAGTTGTGCCCAATATGGAAGTTCCAGCTCCCTTTTCTTAGTTGCCACGTGTGTGGGTATCATGGCAAATGGCCAGGTAGGAGGCACGTGTGCAGATGTCATGGGGACAGCCAGGTAGAAGTCACATTTGCATAATAAAAGTTAGGGTGGGAGCGCCAGTGTTTTTGCTCACTATGTGAATGACCCACCTGGTCAAACAAATCCCCTGGACCTTATGCAGATCAGACACCATCTCCTTGAGCCTCCCAGTATAACCAACTGCTTTCTGCTGCAAGTGGGCTTATTCCATTCACAGCTCTTCTCCCTCTATACAGGAGAGCTGTTCTCTTCTTTCTTCCTTCTTAAACTTTCCATTCCTTAATCCACCCTATGTGTGTTTCTGTGTTGCTAATTTTCTCAGTGCCAGACAAAGAAATTTGGATGCTTCCCCAAAAAAGCAGAGCCATTTCAATTCTTTCTTTTAATGTTTAAAACTCACTTAAGAACCTTTCATAAGGCAGATCTAGTGGCAATAAGTTCATTTAGTAATTGCTTATCTGAAAAAAATATATTTCTTATTTACTTATGAAGCTAAGTTTGGTGGGATATGAAATTCTTCATTGGCATTTCTTTTCCTTAAGGATGTTAAAAATAGGCCCCTAATCTCCTCTGGCTTGTCAGGTATCTACTGAAAGTCCTGCTGTCAGCCTAAATAGATTCCCTTTGTTAGTGACATGTCCCTTCTCTCTAGCTGTCTTCAAGACTCTTTCTTTCATGTTGACTTTGGAGAATTGATGACTATGTCTCTGGGGGATGGTCATCTTATATAGTATTGTACCCAGGGGAGCGTACCTAGATCCCAGAGCTTGGAGGTTCTTGGCCTCTCTAACCCCGAAGAATGGTGAAAGGGGACCTGAGGTGCAGTGAGTTTGCTGTTCGAATAAATATCATGGACCCAACGAGTTTTGTGGAAGAGTGATTTATTAGACAGAGAGAGAAAGAGAGAGAGAGAGATAGAGAGAGAGAGAGAGAGAGAGAGAGAGAGAGAGAGAGAGAGAGAGAGACTGAGGGAGAGAGAGAGAGAGACAGTTCCCATGCTGTTGTGGGAGGGGAACCCAGAGTGGGAAATCCATTCAGGTAAGGAGCAGCTGAAGTTTTAACCCTTGAGTTATTCCCTCCTCATTCATGTTCTTGTCCAATGAGAGGAGTTCTTTCAAACTCCCTGTGGAGTGATTGATCTTTGACTCTGATATAACTTCCTTGGCTAAGTACCAACAGACTCTTACCTGAAGAGTAAGAATAACAGAACTTACTTGAAGAATGCTTGCCCCAGGCACCCTCAGTCCTGCTGTTGGTTTATCAGGTTAGCCACTTCAGGCCCTGGGAACCTTCATCCCCTGGGACAGTGTGCCTTCCAGTGATCCCCTTGGCACAGTGGGCCAGGATGAGGAGGAGGTTCATTCCTCTGGGGACAACCTTTCTTAAAGTGTCCTGGTAGGCTGCAATGGTAGCAAGCTCTGCCAGACTGATGGCTAACCCAAGTCTCTCCCTTTTCCAAGCCCCTTGAGTCTGCTTGCCTGAAGGCCATGACTAGGGCTGCAGCCTTTCTCTTGTCCCTCCTGTCCCTTTCAGCCTGTTCCTCCTGGTCTCTAGTATAGAACACCGAAGTTGCTAGATTTAGTAATGATTCTAGACTCTGTTCTGGCCCCAGGGCCAAGGTCAGAGGTACATGCACAGCTATTATAAATATATGTGCACATGTAGGTTCATTGCAGTATGTTTCACGATATTTATTTCTGACATGTTCATTTTAACTTGTATTTCTTTCTTGATTTCAATCAAGTATTATTTCACATATTTTTCATCAAGTCAATTTCTATTCTGAACCTCAACTTTAAATTGAAGGAGTTTGTTTTAACATGCTCAATTATTTGCTGGAGATTATTTAATTGATTTTTGATTGTTTCATTAAAGTTTTCTTCTGCTTCATGGATTTCTACTTTTAAGGCTAGGAATTTTGGCTGCACCTATGTGACTCTCAATTTTTTTCTTGTTTATTTTCTTATAAATGTTTGATGTAGATGAAGAATACATTCGTTTCCTATATTGTTTACACAGTGGTTGTCAATGTGAGTTGGTTTACATAGTTCCTAGTGAAAAAGAGCCTTTTTCAGTCAGTACAACAAAATGTAGTTACTTCAGTAAGGTAATGACAGGTAAGTGAGTGTGTGTGTGTGTTGTTATCATTTCGCATTATTTACTTCTCTTTTATATGGCATTATTCTAAAAGTCCTCCACATGTTCCTTTTACTTTTACCAAACTTTCTCTTAAGGATATTTTTCTCCCCTACCACTTCCCAACTTTTTTTCTTTCTTCTCATGGAGAGATAATGGCTTTCTCAGAGTTCCACATTTAATCTTACTTTGTATATCCTTGTATATCCTTCCCTCTAAACATGTCCTTGACTTCCAGGTCTTCATTACAAATTGTAGTGAATGACGGGCTTTCACTAATCGATTTTAACTGCGTCTTAGGTCTTCAGCTCCCCTCTTCTCTTTGTAATTTATTACAGGATATATTTTTTCCCTCAGTGGCCTCCCTTCAGCCCTGTTTCACCATCCACTGTACTTTGCAAGAAGCTTGCTTGCACTGGGAGTTCAAGTAATAATTATTTCAAAATTTGGTGATTGTTTTATACACCTAAGTAATAAATGGAGTTTTATTCTGTCTTCTAGTATTCTGAGTACAAGTAATTTATGTGGTTTTATTAGTTCTTCTTATTAACTAGGATAGTTTTTGGGTAATTCCACTAGAGATTTAGGTGGTCCCCATTACCTTTGGGCTATGTGGAAGTTCAATACATTTTTTAACATATCATTTAAATTTCTGCTGTCAGTGGTTTTTTTTTTTATTTAAAAATTTTTTTGTAGGTACATAGTAGGTATATATGCATATAAGCTACATGAAATATTTTGATGTGGCATGCAATGGTGTAATTTTCACATAAGAATAAATGGAGTATCCATCTCAAGCATTTATCTTTTGTGTTACAGGAAATCAAATAACTCTTTTAGTTATTTTAAATGAACAATACATTATTGTTGACTATAGTCCCCTTGTTGTGCTATTAAATACTAGATCTTACTCATTCTATCTAACTCTATGTTTTATAGCCATTAACCATTCCCACTCTCCTCTCACCCTCACTACACTTCCCAGACTCAGGTAAACATCATTCTACTTTTTATCTTCATTAGTTCAATTGTTTTAATTTTTAGCTCCCACAATAAGTGAGAAAATGTAAATTTCATCCTTACGTGCCTGCCTTCTTTTAGTTAAGAGAATGACCTACAGTTTCGTCTATGTTGTTGACAATGGGAGGATCTCATTCTTTTTAATGGCTGATGGTAGTCCACTGTGCATATGTGCCACATTGTGTTCCTTCATTCATCTACTGATGAACACTTTAGGTTGTTTTCAAATCTTGGTTATTGTAAATAGTGTGGCAATAAATATGATAATGCAGATATCTCTTCAATATACTTATTTCCTTTCTTTTGAGTATATACCTAACAGTGATGCTGTTGAATCATATGGTAGTTCTACTTTTAGTTTTCTGAAAAACATCGATAATATTCTCCATAGTGACTGTACTAATTTACATTTTCACCAGCAGTGTATGAGGGCTCTCTTTTCTCCATATTCTCAATAGCATTTGTTACTGCCTGTCTTTTAGACACAAGCCATTTAAACTGGAGTGAGGTGATATTTTATTGTACTTTTGATTTATATTTCTCTGATGAATGATGTTGAGAACCTTTTCATATACCTGATTGTAATTTATATGTCTCCTTTTGAGAAATGTCTATTCAGATGTTTTATCCAGTTTTTACTCAAATTACAAGTTTTTTTTTTTTTTACCGTTGAGTTGTTCAAGCTCTTCATATTTTGGCTATTAATCCCTTTTCAGATGAATAGTCTGCAAATATTTTCTCCCATTCCATGTGTTGTCTCTTCATTTTGTTGATAGCTTCCTTTGCTGTGCAGAAACTTTTTAACTTGATATGATCCTGTTTTTGCTTTGGTTCCTGTGCTGTGGGATGTTATTTGAAGAAATATTTACCCAGACCAATGTCTGGGAAAATTTCTCCCAATGTTTCCTTTTAGTGTTTTCATAGTTTGAAATCTTATATTTAAGTTATTTTGATTTGATTTTTGTGATGGTGAGAGATAGGGGTCAAGTTTCATTCTTCTGCAATATGGATACCCAATTTTTCATGCACCATTTATTGAAGAGACAGTCCTTTCCCCAATGCATGCTTTTGGTACCTTTGTCAAAATGAGTTTACTTTGTATGGATGGATGGATTTATTTCTGGGTTCTCTATCTTGTTCCATTGGTGTATGTGTCTGTTTTTATACCACTGTCATGCTGTTTTAATTGCTATAGATCTTCTACAGTATAATTTGAAATCTGATAATGTGGTTTCTCTGGTTTTGTTTTTTCTTTTGCTCAGGATAACTTTGAACGTTCCAGGCCTTTATGGTTCCTTGTACATTTTAATTTATTTTTATTATTGTGAAGAATGTCATTGGTATTTTGATAGGGATTCCATTGAATCTGTAAATTGCTTTCAGTAGTATGGACATTTTCACGATACTGATTTTTCCCATTCGTGAATGTAGAATACCTCTTCATTTTTTTGTGTTTCTTTTAGTGTCCTGCATCGTTGTTTTATATTTTTAACTGTGAAAATATTTCATTTATTTGGTTAAGTTTATTCCTAGTTATTTATTTTATTTGTAGCTATTTTAAATAAGATTACCCTCTTGATTTCTTTTTCAGATTGTTCACTGTTGGCATATAGAAATACTACTGATTTTTACATATTAATTTTTTATCCTGAAACATTACTGAATTTATCAGCTCTAATGGTTTTCAGTTGCATCTTTAGGGTTTTTCAAATATAAGATAATATCATCTGCAAACAAAGATAATTTAACTTCTTTCTTTCCAATTTGGATGTGTTTTTATTTCTTCTCCAATGTCTGATTTCTCTAGCTAGGACTTCCAGTACTATGTTGAGTAACAGCGGTGAAAGTGGGCATCCTTGTCCTATCCAGTATCTAGGAGGAAATGGTTCAGTGTTTCCCCATTCAGCATGACAGTTGCTGTGGGCCTGTAGTACATGGCTTTTATTATGTTGATGTATGTTTCTTCTGACCAAGTTTTCTGAGGGTTTGAGGATTTCTATCATGAAGGGATGTTGAATTTTATCAAACGATTTTTCAGGATCAGTTGAAATGATCTTGTTTTTTGTTCTTAATTCTGTTGATATGATGTATCACATTGCCTAATTTGTATATTTTGAAACATCCTTGCATCCCTGAGATGAATCCTACTTGGTCATGATGAAAAATCTTTTTAATGTGGTGTTGAATTCAGTTTGCTAGTATTTGTTTAAGATTTATGCATCAATGCTCATCAGAGATATTGACCTGTGGTTTTCTTTTTCCTTTTTTTTTAAAATGTGTCTGTCTGATTTTGGTATTAGGGTAATACTGGCCTCATAGAACGAGTTTGGAAGTATTCTCTCCTTTATTTTTTGGAACACTTTAAGTAAAATTGGTGTCAGTTATTTAAAAGTTTGGTAAGATTTAGCAGTAAAGCCGATGAGTCTTTGGCTTTTCTTAGCTGGGAGGCTTTTTATTACAGCTTCTATCTCTTTTATCTTATGGGCTATTCAAGTTTTACATTTCTTCATGGTTCAATCTGGATAGATTGTGTGTTTCTAGAAATTTATCCATTTCTTTTAGATTTTCACATTTATCAGCAGATTGTTTCTCAAAGTAGTTTCTAAGTATCCATTGAATGTCTGTGGAATCAGTTGTAATCTCTCTTTTTTTCATCCCCGATTTTATTTATTTGGGTCTTCTCTCGTTTCTTCTTAGTCTAACTAAATATTTGTTGATTTTGTTTATCTTTTCAAAAAGCCAACTTTTTATTTCTTTGATATTTTTTACTTTTTTGTTTGAATTTCATTTATTTCTGCTCTAATCTTTGTTATATATTTTCTTCTATTAATTCAGGGTTTGGTTGACTCTTGCTTTTGTAGTTGTTTAGGATGCATATTTAGGTTGTTTATTTAAAGTTTTTCTAATTTTTTTATGTGGGCGCTTATTGTTATAAACTTTCCTCTTGTTACTTCTTTTGCTGTACCCCATAGATTTTAGTATGTCATGTTTCCATTTTTATTTGTTTACCAGATATTTTTAATTATTTTCTTAATTTCTTCATTGATACTATTGGTGGGTCAAAGTCCCACTATCATTGTGCTCTCTCTTTACAAAGCATTCAGATTTTCTCTGTGTGCCACACAGCCACTACCACTGGGTGGATCATTGAAGAAATTATACAAATTTTTCCAGGTGTTTATATAGTTTCCAAAGTTTCTCTTGGTGCTAGCCCACTGTGGCCAAGCTGGTTCCTCCTAATTTTCTATCTTCTTTCCTACAGCAGGAGTTTCTTACCATGGCCACTAAACTGAGAATATGCTGGGTCCCATCTGCAGCCAGCATGGCCCTTGTTCTCACCAAAGGCCTATGGCAAGTACTACCTGGTTACCACTGATGATTATTTTGAGACCCAGTGCTCCCAAGTCAAAAGGTGATTAATCTTGCCAGGACTGGGTTCTTCTTTTCAAGGCAGCACATTTCCTTAGCTCAGCTGTGTCTAGAAATGTCATCCAAAAGCTAGGACTTAAATGGAGGCCCAAGACCTCTGCCTGGTGCTCTATTCTGCTGCGCCTAAACTGGTACCCATGTTTCAAGACAAAGTCCTCTTTACTCTTTCCTTTCCTCTCTTCTGGCAGAAAAAAGGAGTCTCTCCTGGAGCTGTGCGCTACACTGCCTGGGACTGATACAAACATTCCCTTGGCTGTCCCAGCTGGTGTCTCACTAGATCACATGCACTCCAAGTCCCCTGGCTCTGAGCCCAGAACTGCATGAGTACTTGCCCATGAACTGCAGTCCTTGTGGCCTATACAGCCTTTTACATTTCTTTAGCACCCTAGACCACTTTAGCCCATGGTGGTGGAACTAACCATAAGACAAGTTATGACTACTGGAATAGATCATTTCTTTCTTGTAAGGGCTGGCCTAAATGCCGACATGATGAGTGTCCCTCTATCACTGTACTTTCTCTTCACCAAGCACACAGATTTCTCTCTATGCCATATGGCCATGGCAAGGGGGTTGGAGAGGCGTGGTGCTGGTGATTCAAGACAGTCTCTCCCATGTTCTTCAACACCTCTTTCTTTGATGCAATGTTAAAACCAGGTACTATGAGTACTCAATTTGGGATTATTATGAAGGTATTTGTGTGTGTGTGTAGAAAATTGTTCAATTTGTGGGCTTTGCAGTGGGGGACCATTGTTGGAGTGTTCTATTAGGCTACCTGGCTCCACCTCTCTCTGCAGTGTTTCTTTTTTTTCTTTAAATAAATTTAGTGAGGCATACTAATATACCATGTAATTTACCCAATTAAATAAATAACTTAATATCTTTTAAAAATTAATTTACCAAGTGTTAAAATCACTACTGTAATTCAGTTTCAGAACTTTTTAAATCACTATTATTAGGTTATGTATGCCATTTTACTGTTAGTCACCATTCCCTGTACCTCCTGTTCCAGGGAACCACTACTGTAATTTCTGTCTCTACAGATTTACTTTAAGTCATTTCATACAAGTGGAACTGTATAATATGTATGTTTTTTTAATGACTTTTTAAATTTGGTATCGTTATTTCAAGGATCATTTATACTGTAGTATGAGTCAGTACTTAATTCTTTTTATCCATGGATAATATCCCATTAATTGAAGATATGTCACTTTTATTTATTTAATTATTTATGAGATGATGAACATTTAGGTTCTTTTTATGTTTTGGCTATCATGAATGGATCTAAAGGTCTCAGTGAATTCTAACAATAACAACAAAAATTTAAGGATTTATATCTAAACCCATTGAAACAAAAGAGTAAGTCAATGAATACAAAGAGGTGATCTTAAGAGTGCCACAGAGAAAACCAATCATTTAGAAAGAGATTGCAACTAAATTGTCAGCTGACTCCTCAACTTTAATGGAAGACAATGTTAGTCTTCAATATAGATCCAAAAATCTTAAATAAAATCTTAACATATAGCAATGTATAAAAATGTTCATAAAATATGACAAGATTTCTTCTACTAGCAGTCTATCATTGACTCAAATAAGGATATAATAATATGCCACATTAATGTGTTAAACATTAGAAAATATGTGATTCCAACAAACAATTATCAAAGCTTTCAGTGAAAATAATCTATTTTTGCTAGTATAAGTTTAGAAAACAAGAATAGGTTATATTGTTTGTGCATATAAATTTCAAAAACTTCCAAAATTAAGTAATGCCCAGTTTTTTAAATTACTGCATATGTGGTAAAACTAAGAAAAAAGCAATTAAATGATAAATAAATAATTGAGTTTAATGTTTGCCTCTGAGATGGAAATGGAATGGGATTTGAGGAGAACAATTGTAGCAGTAGTCTACAAAGATTATGAAAATTTTCTATTTTTAAATTTTGTTTGTTTACAGGGATGTTTGTTTTCTTATGACACTATAATAAAAACACGTAGATTCTTTGTCTTTTCTATGTATGACATTTCATAACATAACAAAATATTATTTTCAAGTGCATACTCTCTGATATTTTATATTCTGTCTCCATTTTACTGCCAGACTGTAAGGCATATGGAGAACCACCATTTCCTTGCAACAGGAATTATGATCCTCTCTGTGCATCTGATGGACTCTCCTATGGTAACAAATGCATATTTTGCCTGGAAGTTAGGTAAGGGCACAATAGTAAATATTTTCTCTTCTTGCTTATTAAAATAATAGTGTCAGTATGCTAGGGATTACTTACTTCCTCTTAATCTACAAATATACACACAGTAAATAGCTTATATTTTCTACTATAACTTGAAACACTCTTAAACTTTAACTAGGAATCCCAAGTCCTAAAGGTAGGTTAATACTTGTAATGATGCTGGCTGGTTTTCAAATACTCAAATTAGTTAACGATACCAAAATTGCATAATCATTAAAAAGAACTAGGACTTGATCAATATGCTGTAAAGTGGGAGACTCAGGGGTTAAACTGTGCCTTTCTCATTCTCTCCTTCCTTGATTCATGGTGGATACTCATACTGAATCAGAACTGAGACAATAGCCACACACAGGGCAGAGTACATTTGCAGAGGCTGGGAAATAGCAGGGTACAGCTGTTTGAAAAAGTATAGTCCAAGCTTTCCAACTTATATTTTATTTAAATGCTTAGTCACTGAGAAGCACTTTAGACCTTATGAAGGAATGTGACATATTTTTTTCTCTCTCTCTTTACAGAAGAAATAAACCTTCTCTTATTTTTGAACACTGGGATGAATGTTGACTTTTGTCGATGTGGTGCTATACATTCCTATGACATTTCTTATAATCCTACTCCGCTGTTGGATTCTATGGAATGTAGTCTGTAGTGCCTTAAATTCCTAAAGAAGTAGATGGATCCTATTTTAGAGGGAGTATAGATTATAAAAATTGGAATAGTCTTGTAATTCCAAAGTACTATAATTTAAAAATTACAATTATCTGTCAGTGTTCAAATATTTGATGAAGCTCTGAAAAAACACAGAAATGTAATTGTGTATTTTAATGATGAAACAAAGATATTTCTCAATCAATAAATACTTTGCTCAATGAACTTGTTGCACGATATTTACTTTATTAAAATCACTTTTACTTTTTTGATTGCACACTAATGTATAATATAGCTAATGTTACTTAAAACAATGTTGCATAAACTTGTTTTTTAATATATAAAAAAGTATCGATACCTAAGACCCTCCAGATTATAATAAATCTAAATATTCGGGACAAAGGTCTAGTGTCTAAATTTTAACCAGCACCCTAGGTGAGGCAAGCATCGACAGAAACTTTTAGTCTTAAAAAAAGTTTAACATTTACAGCAATCCAGCTTCCATACATATTTCAGGAAAATTCCACTGTATTTGTTCAGGTACTGGCTAAGCCACCATATTAGTTATACAATATATATAAAAATTAAGGCTAGGCATGATGTCTCACACCTGTAATCCCAGCACTTTGGGAGGATCACTCGAGGTCAGGAGTTCAAGACCAGCCCAGCCAACATGGTGAAATCATGTCTCCACTAAAAACACAAAAATTGGCCAGGTGTGGTGGCAGGCACCTGTAATCCTAGGAACTCAGGAGGCCAGGGCAGGAGAATCATTTGAACCTGGGGGGTGGAGATCGCAGTGGCCCCAGATCACGCCATTGCTCTCCAGCCTGGATGACAAAGTTAAACTCCATCTCTCACTCTATAAAATATTTATATATAACTTATAATATACAAAATTTTATATATAATTTATAATTAAATTTGTAATGTATATTGTAATTTATAATGTATATTTATTTCATAATTATAAAATATTTATGAATATTATAAATTATATAAAATTATATAGAAAATGTATATTTAAATTATAAAAATTATAATTATATAAAATTATAATATAATTTGTATATTGTATATATTTATGTAAATATTATATATTACATATTTTAATTGGGATAAATTATGCATGTGTTATTTACCATCTCTATCATTTTTAAGTGTACAGTTCAGTGGTAATAAAATATTTATAGCCTTTTTTTCTTATGCTCCTCCCTTTATCTTCTCATTGTCAGCCTCTGCTAGCCACCAGTCTACTCTCTATCTTCACGAGATTCACTTATTTGTCTTCCACATTTGAGCGAGAACATTTAATATTTGTCTTTTTGTGCTTTGCTCTTTTCACTTAACATAATGACTTGTATTTCCATCTATGTTGCAGCAAAGGCCTAGATTTAATTCTTTTTATGGTTGAATAGTATTTCATTGTGTAGTTTCAAATATGTATACCAAATTTTCTTTATTCTTTCATCCATGGAAAGGCACACGGGTTGATTACATATTAAAGGTAATGTGAATGGTGTTGCCATAAACATGGGAGTGCAGATGCCTCTAATATATTTATATACTTCCTTTTGGAAATATACCAAACTAATGGAGTTGCTGGAACATAAGATAATACTATTTTTACTTTTCAGAGGAACATTCATACTGTACTCCATAGTGGGTATACTAACTTACTTTCACATTCTCACCAGCATTTGTTATTAACTCTGTTTTTCATACAAACCATTTTTACCTCGGTGAGATGGTATCACACTGTGCTATTGGTTTACATTTTTTGGATGATTAGTGATGCTGAGCATTATTTCATAAACCTGTTGGCGATTTGAATATCTTATTTTGAGAAATAGCTTTTTGGATCTTTTGCTCATTTGTTAATTAGAATATTATTATTTTTGCTATTGAGTTATTTGAGTTCCTATGTATTCCAGCTGTTCATTCCTTTTCACATGAATAGTGTGCAAGTATTTTCTCCTTTTCTGTGTGTTGTCTCTTTACAGTGCTGCTTGTTTTCTTTGATGTGAAGGAGCTTTTTAGTTTGATGTAACAGCGGTTGTCTCTTTCTTCCATTTTTATTTGCTGTTTTTGTTGCCTGTGCTTTTGAGGTCTTATTTAAAAAGTCTTTTCCTGGATCAATGTCCTGTAGCATTTCCCTAGTATTTTCTTTTAGTAGTTTTATAATTTCAGGTTTTAGACTTTCATCTACTTTGGTTTGACTTTTGTGTATTGTGAGAGGTAGGGGTCTAGTTTTATTCTGAATGTAGTTTCCTTGTTTTCTCAGCACCATTTGTTTAAATGACTATAGTTTTCACATTGTGTATTCTTGGCACCTTAGTGGAAAATGAATTGTTTTGAGTTGGTTGTAAATATGTAGATTCATTTTTATTATCACTCAGTTTAAGTATTGTTTTCTTTGTGAGATGATGTGTTGCTATGTTGCCCAGGCTGGTCTCAAACTCCTGGTCTCAAGTGATCCTACCAACTCAATTTCCCAAGTAGTTAGAATTACAAGCATGACTCACCACAACTTTTATCACTGTATAGTTACCCTCCTTGTCTATTTTCATGATCTTTCATTTTTGAGTATTTTATCTAAGTGTAACTACTCCTGCTCTTCTTTGGTTTTTAGTAACATGGAATATCTTTTCCACCCTTTCACGGTCAATTTCTGTCCGAACCTTTCTGTGCACTGTCATATTATCCGCAAATAGGCATAATTTCCAATTTTACTTTTTTTGTTTTCCTTTTTTATGCCTCTAATTGAATTCCCTTGCTTTCCACCCTGGCTAACACCTAATACCATAGTAAATAACATTGGAGATATGTACATCATTCACCTTTTACATTTTTGTTTCTATTTAGCAAAAATGCCTCTAGTAAGATGCTGACATCAGGAGGGGTGTGTGTGTGTGTGTGTGTGTGTGTGTGTTTGGAAATTGTCCACTATATTTTAAATATTTTTATTGGAAATTTGTGTTGAATTTGTCAACTGTCTTAACAGCACTTATAGAAATGATTATACTATTTTCTGCCTGAACTACTAATATGTTGTGTTATGTGAATGACTTTCTAATACTGAATCAACTTTGTATGATGGGAATAAATTCCACTTGGACATCACTTATTTTTTTAATTGATGTTTGATTTTGTTTACTAATATTGTACTTAATAGCATATGTACTATTATCCTGAAAAATTATGATACCGTATTGTTTTTATCAAGTTTAGGTACGTTTATTCTATAATACTTGCTTCATTAAAACATGGAAGTTTTCCTTCATTTTTTTGATTCTCTGAAGTAGTTTATATGACATAGGGAGGTGTTGGAGTTCGAAAGATAAATTCTCTTTTGAAATCCTTTGACTTTATTGTTTTCTTTTTTCTGCATGATTTCTCCCTTAATAAAAGTTTATACTTTTTAAACAGACACTTACCTGTTTAAGTTTTCTCCATCTATTGGGATTAAGTTTGATACGATGTTTTTTTTTTCTTTTAAAAAAATAAAACTTCATTATTTTTTCTGGAATTTCAAATTTATTTGTTTTTGTTTTTGTTTTTTTTTTTTAATTTTTTTTTTTGAAACGGAGTTTCGCTCTTGTTACCCAGGCTGGAGTGCAATGGCGCGATCTCGGCTCACCGCAACCTCCGCCTCCTGGGTTCAGGCAATTCTCCTGCCTCAGCCTCCTGAGTAGCTGGGATTACAGGCACGCGCCACCGTGCCCAGCTAATTTTTTGTATTTTTAGTAGAGACAGGGTTTCACTATGTTGACCAGGATGGTCTCGATCTCTTGACCTCGTGATCCACCCGCCTCGGCCTCCCAAAGTGCTGGGATTACAGGCGTGAGCCACCACGCCCGGCCTCAAATTTATTTGTAATAAAATATGTGAAGTAGTCTTTTATAGGTTTGCTAATTTACTACATTTTAACACCCCTCCAATTTTACATTGCATTGTTATTTTAGCTTTTTTAAATTTTGCTATTTTATTAAAAAATCTAGAATTTGATTATTTATTCATCTGTTGCTTTATCTTTTAATTATTTTTTGTGTTTCTGTTGTTTAAATTATTTGTTCATTTCTACCTTTCTAATTTGAAATTTAATTCACTTTTTCCTCTTTTCCATTTTTGTTGATATAGGTACTTATGATTATGAATTTTTCTGTGACTACTGCATTAAATGTATCAAACTGATTCTAATATGGATTATTATGATGTTCAATCTATTTTGTGAATACTCTAAGTTTGTGTTGGGGTTCACTCAGAGTGGCTGGCAAAATATTAGGGAAATATTAGGGAAAGTTATAGATTATAGTCTCCAACCTTTGGAAGGGCCAGAAGTTTGGGGAAAAGATAGGGATGCTAAAAGGCTTTGCCCAGTTTGAGTCTGTTTACCCCATATTCCTTTGTCTCTACTCTAATTTGTTTGCTCATGTCAACTTTATGTTGATGGTCCTCTCACGAGAAGGCTTTCTCATACATCCTCTAAAATCTAGGGAGAACCTTCCAGGCCTCTTTCATGTTTGCATTCTGTGCATCTGCAAGCTTAACACCACATAGAAGCCACCAAGGCTTACGGCTTACAGTGGCTCAAGCTGTACCTAGGGCCCTTTGAGCTGCAGCTGGAGCTGGAGCAGTGGGGATGCAGGGAGCAGAGCAGCCTCTTAGAGCTGCACAGGGCAGTGGGAGTCCTGGGCTTGGCCCAAAACCATTCTTTCCTTCTAGGCCTCTGGGTCTGTGATGGGAGAGGCTTTCTTGAAGGCTTCAAAAATGTCTTAGAGACCTTCTTCCCATTGTTGTGGCCATTAGTACCTGGCCCCCTTTTGTCATGTGAATCTCTCTAGCAACTGGTTATTTCACAGCCTTCTTGGATTCCTCTCCTGAAAATTCTTTTTCCACATGGCCAGGCAGAAAATTTCTCAAACTTTAATGCTCTGCTTCTTTTTTAAATACAAGGTCCAACTATAAGTCATTTTCTTGTTTCTGTATCCCATTACAGATTGTTAGAAGTAGCCATACCACATGTTGAATACTTGCTGCTTAGTAATTTCTTCTGCAGCATATCCTAGGTCATTATTCTTAAGTTCAATCTTCCACAAATCCCTAGGATATGGATGTAATGCAGCCCAGTTTTTACTAAGGTGTAACAAGGTTGACCTTTTCTCCAGTTCCCAATAACTTTCTCATTTTCATCTGAGATCTCATCAGCCTGACCTTTACTGTTCATATTTTTGTCAGCATTTTGGTCACAACCATTTGACCAATCTATAAGAAGTTCCAAACTTTCCTTTGTCTTCCTTTCTTCTTCTGCCCATCCAAAATCTTCCAGTCTCTGGCCATTATCCAGTTGCAAAGCCACTTCCACAGCTTCAGATATCTTTAGAGCAATGCCCCACTTCTTGGTACCAATTTTCTGTGTTAGTTCATTTGTGTTGCCATAATTGAATACCTTAATCTGGGCAATTTATTTTTAAAAAAGGTTTATTTAGCTCATGGTTCTGCAGGCTGTAAAGGCATGGCACTAGCATCTGTTTGGCTTTTGGCGAGGCCTCAGGAAGCTTACAATCACGGCAGAAGGCAAAGAGGGAGCAGGCATGTCACATGGCAAGTGAGAGGAAGCAAGAGAGATTCTAGGTTCTTTTAAACAACCAGCTCTCAAATAAACTCACAGAGTGAGAACTCATTCATTATCATGGGGAGGGAACCAAGCCATTCATAAAGGATCCACCTGCATGAGCCAAATACCTCCCACCAGGCCCACCTCCAACACTGGTCACATTTCAACAAGAGATTTGGAGGGGACAAAACATCCAAACAATGTCAGAGGGTCACAGCTAAAAAGGAAAAAGATGGGGTACAGCAAGGAGATAATCACTAGAATAGGGAGAAGTGACGAGAGAAGCACCCTTTGGTTTATCATGATTAACAATCCTGAATAGTATATTTTGCTTCTCTAAGCCTTTGGTTTCCCTTCTGCTGTTTGGGAATAATATATTTTTGGCAACTTATTTCTCAAGAGGTTCCTATCTTTATTAGGTTTCAAGTTTAAAACAGAGCTGGATTCTGGTGATGGCATTAGATGCCCCTTCCTTTCCTCTCTCTTCCATGCCCTCTCCCCTTAGTGGCATAAAATTAACTTTAGGTTAGAAGGATCTCTAGGGTGAATCAAAGAGGTGTTTTTTGACAAGCCCAGCTTTTGCACCCTTGAGTGAGCATAGGAGAGCTAGATTGTGGGAGTTCTGCTTCTATTCCTTGTGGGAACAACTATTTCTACACTTGCATAAAGGATTCAGGCTGGAATTCTGTGTGTCCTCAGCTAAAGAATAATTCCTTGAATGGTGATGAAGGTGAATAATTCACTTCTAGAGAGGAAAAAGAAGGTATCTGTTGTTCTGTAATCTTTTCCCATTTTTTACTTCTCTAATACCCCTCCCAGGTCCTAATAGTAAATAGCAAAGGTAAAGGAGAGGAAAAAATCATAGAACGATGATCATCATTATGGTCATATAATAAGCACCTAACATGTTTCAGTTCTGTTCTATTATCTTCTTGCTTCATTTAATCCTCACAACAAATACATAAAGTGGTGCTGTCTCCATATTCCAACTGAGAAAAACTAAGATCTGAAGACGTTAAATAACATGTTATGTCTATATAGCGAGTTATTGTGACAGCTAGCATTTGAACCTAGATGTGGCTCATCCCAAAGCCTTTTAACCACTACAAAATCCTGCCTCTCAGTGAAGGAAAGGCTTTTAGAAATCATGTCATTGTTCCTGGTTCTCATCAACTCCTAATTATGGAGAAATGAGCAGACACTTAAATTGTGTAGTTTACCTTCAGTTGAATGAGTGAGTTCTTGTGATGAGAGAAGTGATGCAGAAATGCCTGGGTAATATGTGAAATATAAGGATTCCTGGATTTTACCCTGGAAGTTGGTGGAGAGGGTGGTGTTTACACAGGAATCTGGACATTTATTTACTACTCAGAACTCGTGATACAGATGATTGTTGGATCACATCTTAAGAAAAGCTAGATTCTCTTGTTTTGACTATGTGGTCATGGTTCTGAATTCATTCTCTGTAGGGCCCAATTTGTATTGGTTTTGTCTTAAAAGGCTGTGTGTGTGTGTGTGTGTGTGTGTGTGTGTGTGTGTGTAAGGTTAAGAGAGGGAAAGAGAAGGAAAACCATGAAAAGATAGAAAGGTTATCAGGAAGACTGAGGAATAGGCTATATATTTTTCTTTTAGCCCAAGGGCTGTGTTCAACATGTATCCTAGTTGTACATAGCTTCTGGCATCCCAAAAGCATTGACTAGCATTGGTCATTTCTAAGCCATAGGTTGCAATTCAGCTTTATCCATCTTCTCAAAATATTTCTTTTGACCACTGGGAAGATGAAGTAATGAAGCCATGCAAAGCCAGTACTATTTTAGCCAAAACCAAACCAAATCCCCCCAGACCCCTCCCAAAAAAAAAACAACCAACACAGCATAAAATGCTACTTTAAAGTGGGTGTCAGGCATAATACCCTCTATTTGGAAGCACAGGAAGCCTCCATTGTTTCCCATCTTTCCTGCGGATGCCCGACAATAACTGCCTGGCCTCCCTCTTCCATTCTTCATAGAAAACCAAAGTGATCTTTTTCCAAATGTGGAAGAACTGTAACCTCCTTCTGTTAGAGTCTCCATCTAGAATGTAAGCTCCAGGAAGACAGGGAATTGTTTGTTTTTCTGTATTGATGTATTCTTGGTTCCTAGAATGGCGTCCAGTACACAGCAGGTGCTTAGCAAATTATTGACTGACTGACTAAATGAATGCATATATGAACTCTCTCTACTGGCTTTTGTCACACTTAGAATAAAATTCAGATTTCTTAATATGACCCACAAGACCCTTTCGAGGTTTCAACTTCATCTTCAGCTCTCTCTCCCTTGCTTGTTACATAGTCTAGTCTTCTTTTCGTTCTTTGAGTCCATCCTGAGCCTTTCTGCCTCTGGGTTTCTCCACTGCTGTTCCATGTGTGTGCAGCACCTTGCTCTACACTTTTACCCACAAGCACCTTCTCATCATTTGGGTCTCAGCTTGATTGTCACTTGCTTAACAGAGGCCTTCCTTGCCTTCTCTTCCCTATCTGAATTAGATTCTCCTGTTTTTTGTTGTTGTTGTTGTTGTTGTTGTTGTTGTTGTTTTTTCTCATAGCATTTTTTCCTTCTGCTGTTTTAGGCTCTGAACACAATTTGTATTTATGTCTATGTTTATTTGATTCTTTGCTAGGTCACTGTCCATCTCTCTCACTGGACAAAAGACTCCATGAAGGCAACACCTTGTCTATTTAACTCTCTTGTGCATGCTCAGGGGCTAGCAGAGGGCTGGGCACAGAGAAGACCCTGAATAAATAAATATTTTTTGAGTAGAGAGACACGTTTTAGCTGCAGAACATTTCAACTAAATAATTTAAGTAACTGATAGAAATACTGAGTATCTTGCATTCATGAAAATGAAGCCAAACACTGGCTAACCCAGTTTTGCCAAAAGGAAAAGGGCGAACCTGTCATTATGTGAGGATGTCAGAAATGATGGAATTGGTGCAGATGTGACAAGTGACCTGTCCTGCTGGTAATTAGTAGCCTGAGGCTAAGCTAGTAGCAAGAATGGGAGAGAAACAATACTCAACCATGCAATTAAAAGTCAGTATGAACTTAAATTTAGAAGCTGGCTGTGGCCATGCCATAGAAATCACACTGAGGGGAACAATTGGTTGCACAGCCCTTGCTCTGAGGGCCATTCTTGCATGTCAGAGAGATAATTAAAGACACTATGACTCTGCACATTTGGAAATTATGTCCAGTGGCCCTCTTGTCCTGAGCAGAGGAGAACACAATGAGTTAAGGTCTGGGTCATTGACAGGTGATTCCAGGTCAGAAAGTATTTAAACCCTCCTTTCTAAAAGGGAGGAAGGCATTTTTATTGATGCCAAAAGCAAGAGGCCTGGGGTGTAGTAGAATATACTCTGAGTTGGGTATTGGGGATCTGTGCCCATGGACCCATTCATCCATTAAAAAGACTCCATGACCTTGGGCAAGACTCTCAGCCTTCTTGTAAACCACTTTTACTTGAACAGTTAGAACTATTCTGTTCAGAAGTGACTAAAAACGTGACTTAAGCTTTTTAGGTGAAAAGAGTCTTAATTGACTCACATAACTGAGCAGTGTTAATGGCAGAAGGTGCTTCTGGCCTGGATGGATACAGGAGTGTAAACAACTCACCTGGATTCAATTTCTCTTTTCTGTCTCTTGGCCTATTCTCTCTGCCGGCTCTATTGTCGTACCAGTTTTCCCCTGTGATAAGATGGCTGTAGCAGCTCTGGCCTTTGTCTTTTCTGCATGTCTTTTTCCACAAGCCCTGCACATATCCTGAAATTCACTGTAATTGACCCCAATTGGTCACTGGGCTGGGGGCAGAGGTCTTCTTATGTCAGGAAGGAAGTCCTCTAACTCTACCTAGATGCTGAAGTCACTTGGTTTTTGGAACAGGTTTTTCTTAGCCCTGACAGCACACCCCAGGAGTTCAATTGCTTCCCCTAGCACATCTGAAACTATCTAGCCAAGATCCAGTGGTAAGGGGGCCAGGAGTCTAATAGGATGAATCCAGATGGGGAATCATTGTATTTCTTCACTCTCAGAACTCACTGAGTTCCAACAGCAGCGTTCTCGCTGATTTTCCACTATGTCACACATGATGGATGAAATTTACATGGCATTGTGATTGGTTCAGATGGTTGGGCAGACTTGGGTTGAAATAGTGACTCTCCCAGCTAGTTGCTATAGAATCTCAAACAAACACCTCTCCGAGCTCTGTTTTCCTACTGGGTAAAAGAAAATACTAATACTTAACTGTGTTATGCGGATTAAAAAACATCATTTGGAAAAGTGTTTTACACGCAGCAAACCCACCACAATAAACGTTATTACTTTGTTTATTGTTTTTGTATCTATAAATAAGCCCAAACCTTTTTTTCTATGCAAAGTTACAGGGATAACCTTGAATGTGTTCTCTTTAACAAATGTTCATCTCTCTATATTAGTTATAGTTTTCTGGTGATATACCCCTCAATTGTTTTGCATCGTGATGTGGAATTTAATATTTATTTTGCAGTCTGACATCTTCTGCACCAGAGTGAGCTGTATTGAGGAGCAGGACCATGCTTTTTCATCTACCAGTATGTCTGGTGTCTTGCATTGATGAATGAATTCACAATTAAACTCCAAGTAGATTAAAAATTCCCTAAGAGCAAGAACCACATGAAATATGTCTTAGTCATCCTCAGACACTTAAACACAATGGAAAAGTTATTATCTATTGTAACAAAGTAGGTACTCAATAAATAATTGTTATATAATTTATGTCTTATTTTTATTTTAGCGTTTCTATCAGTGATCTATTTTATTCTATTAATGTTTTTAGAAGTTCACATGCAAACGTGGAATGGCTATGGCTCATTTCTTTGTCACCTTATTTATCAGAAGAATGCACTGAGATCTCCAAGGTGTATACCTTCTGTGAGTACTCAACCAGCAGAGAAGAGGAAGTGTGTGTGGCCCAGGGTGGGTTCCCTCAGCTACTGCCCACACCTTTTCTTGTGTTACTCTAAATAATATATCTGTTACATAGTGCTATACAGCTGATATGGTCCCTGCCCCTGGCCTGGGGTAGAGCAGGCAGTGGGCAAGCAACGAGCCCACACTGACGACTCAGGTTCTGTCTCCTGGGGGTTGGAATCTTGGAGCATCCCTGCTGTCAGTGCACATCAATTTCTGGTTGGCTCTTCCTTCAGGTTTCTTCAATTGACTCTTCCTTCAGGTTTATGAGTAATCCCAGATCCTCTGGTTAAGTTTTACTTTCTCCCTTACGTGAAGTCAGTGTTAATTCCTGTTGAAGGCATACAAAGAACTCTTGCTACGAATGGTACTCTGAAATCTGCACTACAGTGTACATGACTGTTAGTCCTTTCCTACTCCTCCAGAAACACCTGATTTGAATCCAATACATTTCTAAATGGGAAAGTTTTCAATGGTGAAGGAGAAGCCATTTCTGCTTAAAGAGGCTACTGAAAAACATCCTCAGTCATAATATTTAGCCTACTCCAGTCTGGACTGATTCTGACAAGGGCTTGTGTTCAATAAATGATTAGTGAGTGTCAGAGATGACCAAGTTTTTTTATCTTTGAGCTCTGTATTCTGAGGCCATATCTGTGGTTACAACACTGCCAAGGTTTTTTTCTTTTTTTTTTCTTTTCTTGAGATGAGGTCTCACTCTGTTGCCCAGGCTGGAGTGCAGTGGCTTGATCTTGGCTCACTGCAACCTCTGCCTCCTGAGCTCAAGTGATCCTCCCTGCTCAGCCTCCCCAGTAGCTGAGACTACAGGTGTGTGCCATCATGCCTGGCTAAGTTGTGTACTTTTTGTGGAGAGGGGATTTCACCATGTTGCCCAGGCTGATCTTGAACTCCTGCACTCAAATGATCTACTCACCTCAGCCTCCCAAAGGCTGGGATTACAGCCACTGTGCCTGCCCCCACCGCACCCTTCCTTCATTTAGTTAAAAAAGAAATTAACTCTTTCTTCCCCCTTGGGATGATGAAAAGTCAAGTTAGCTTTGAAACATGGATATGGTCCATGTGACACCCTGAAGTTCCTGTGGAATTAGATGCTGTGAACAGCTTCAGGAAACAAGACTCAGGCATGAAAAGCACTCAGCAGCAGACACAATGCCTGAAGCATCAAGAGAGAAATGTTTTTAAAACATATGCCATGTGTTGGTGGAAGCCAGAGATGGAGAATTTATCCTACTGACTTCTCGGCTGGGTTCCCCACTATCCCATATCACCTCCCTGAACAGAATCAAAAACGTTCTGCATCTCACTTTAAGCTGGTTTTTTATTTTTTTTTAATTGTACTTTAGGTTCTGGGGTACGTGTGCAGATCATGCATGATTGTTGCATAGGTTACATGCCATTGTTACATGGCAATGTAGTTTGCTGCCTCCATCCCCCCATCATCTACATCTGGCATTTCTCCCCATGTTATCCCTCCCCAAACTCCCCATGACCCCGCTATCCCTCCTTTGGACCCCCTTCAACAGACCCTAGTGTGTGATGCTCCACTCCCTGTGTCCATGTGTCCTCATTGTTCAACACCCACCTATGAGTGAGATTTTTGTGGTGTTTGATTTTCTGTTCTTGTGTCAGTTTGCTGAGAATGATGGTTTCCAGATTCATCCATGTCCTTACAAAGGACACGAACTCCCTAACACCATAAAAACCCTAGAAGAAAACCTAGGCAAAACCACTCTGGACATAGGCATAGGCAAGGATTTCTTGACCAAAAGCATTGGCAACAAAAGCCAAAATAGACAAATGAGACCTAATTAAACTCCAGAGCTTCTGTACGCAAAAGAAACAATCATTAGAGTGAACTGGCCACCAACAGAATGGGAAAAAATTTTTGCAATCTACCCATCTGACAAAGGGTTAATATCCAGAATCTACAAAGAACTAAAGAAGATTTACAAGAAAAATAAACAAACCCATCCAAAAGTGGGAGAAGGATATGAACAGACACTTTACAAAAGAAGACATATATGGGGCCAAGAAACATATGAAAAATGATCATCATCACTGATTATTAGAGAAATGCAAATCAAAACCACATTGAGATACCATCTCTTGCCAGTTAGAATGGCAATCATTAAAAAATCTGGAGACAACAGATGCTGGAGAGGATGTGGAGAAATAGGAATGCTTTTACAATGTTGGTGGGAGTGTAAATTAGTTCAACCATTGTGGAAGACAGTGTGGCAATTCCTCAAGGATCTAGAAATAGAAATTCCATTTAACCCAGCAATCCCATTACTGGGTATATATCCAAAGGATTATAAATCATTCTATTATAAAGACACATGCACATGTATGTTCACAGCAGCACTGTTTACAAGAACAAAGATGTGGAACCAACCCAAATGCCCATCAAAGATAGACTGGACAGAGAAAATGTGGCACATATATACCATGGAATACGATGCAGCCATAAAAAGCTGGGTTTTGAGTTTAGAAACTTTTAATGGAATTAATGGGCAGGAACATCAGTTAAAGTAGATTTTTGACTGCTGACATGCCAGCCTGCCACATTTTCATAGGTACCTGTTAAGAATTTATTTATTTCCTCAATTTGCTATAAATGGAATTAACAACAGGCCATTTGGAGACCTGAAAAACCACAGATGCCAACAGAAGCAATCATATCCTTCATATTTTATGCTTATTTGAGTCACTGAGTGTGGGGACCATTGAAGAGGAAAGTATAGGTTGATTTCCATCATCATCATTATTTTTGTTGTTATTATAGTTGCTGTTAATCAAAGCTGAGAGATTTCAAGTAAAAAAACAAATCTAAAATGTGATTGTGCCCTGAAGTGTCCCTCTTCTCGCCCTCTCCTTCTTTAAGGAATAGATTTGAAAACCCAAGCTCATGTCTAAATAAAAATAAGTTAGATTGTAAAGTTCATTTCCAGCAAACTTCAGAAGGCGATATGGTTGGGCTCTGTGTCCCCACCCAAATCACATCTGGAATTGTAATCCCCAGGTGTGAAGGAGGGCCTGGTGGGAGGTGATTGGAAAATGGTGATAGTTTCCCCCATGGTGTTCTTTTAATAGTGAATGAGTTCTCACAAGAGCTATGGTTTTAAAAGTGCTTGGCAGTTCCCCCTTTGCTCTCTCTCTCTCTTTCCTGCATGCTTTGAGTCCCTTGTGCCTTCTGCCATACCTGTAAGTTTCCTGAGACCTCCCAGCCATATGGAACTGTGAGCCAATTAATTAAACCTCTTTCCTTTATAAATTACCCAGTCTCAGATAGTATCTTTACAGCAGTGTGAGAATGGACTGATACAGAAGGAAATACCATTTCTTTTGGTATGGATGGCTTTAAAGTCTTCTCTTCCCATTGGGTCAACCATATTCAAATAACTAGGCTTCTAGCATTTCTAGTCACAAGATACATGAATTGGAGCAGTTCCAGGTGATGTTATAGGGTATTTATAACAGATCTAGACAAATGAGATATTATAAATTTCAATATCTTGTGTCATGAGAATAGCCTTGGAACATTTTTTAAAGTTGTTTCTACACTGGAAAGTGGTTTAAAACTCTTCTTTGAAGAAGTCTGTTAGAGTGACAAGAGGACTTGACTCAGAGTGAGAGCCTGGCTCTGGTCCTTAATCTCTTCTAACCTGGGCAAGTTACTCTTCCTCTTGGGCCTTGAGTTTTTTATTCGCAAACATGAAGACTCAATAGTAATCACAATGCCTTTTAACTTGAGAATTCTTTGATTCTACAGATTGCTTCCAAAGTCAGTTTATAGGCACAAAGTAAAAATATGATCATAAATTTAGACCAGTGATATGGGTCATTTATAGCAGTCCACCGACTTTAGTCTGCTTAAGACTCATTTGAGGTGATTGTGAGAAAGGCAGCTCCAGGGCCTCATCCGTAGGTATTCTTTTTTTTTTTTTTTCACTGTGAGCTGCATTTATTGTAGCATGTATAAACCACTCACAGCCAGCATCTGTCAGGGGCCCAGGACACTGTCCAGTGGGGCCAAGGAACCACAATGCTGGGCACACAGCCCACACCCTGGCCACCAGGCAGCAGTGCCCAGCATCCCTGAATGGCAGAGCAGCCAGGGCCCCAGTGGTGACTGTCCTAGAGGGACCTACGGGGCATGGGGCCAAAGCTGGGCCCTGCACCTTGTTTGGCCTGCAGATTTAATTTCTGAATTAGTTTAGTTTCTGCCAACAACTTAAAAATCAGGACACCTCACATACAAATCTGTATTTCTGGCTTCTCCAGATTTCTGGCATTAGGCCTGCATTCCCACATCAGAGCAATCAGAGCAATTAGCTACACCTGAACATGGCAGTGGTCACCATCAGATGGGGACACACCACACTCTATTGCCCTCAAGGCAAGTGGCATTTACCCACTAGATTGTGAGAACTTTCTCTCATCACGATGTCTTTGTCTCCAGCAACAGTGGGAAAGTCAAAGTGAAGCAGGCTCCCAACTTCAGGGCCTGCTTCATCCACTTATATCATCTACATGGCTGAAGGGGCATCCGAGTTTGAGATCTCTGGACAAGCCCAGGGAGGGGGCGGCAGGGTAACTCCACACATACCCCTTGCATAGCTGATGAGGCGGAGCTGAGGGCAGCAGCCAGCCTTCCCAAGCCTGAGCCAGTTGACTCTTGACAAATTCCCAAACTCCCAGAACCTGGAAGGGCTGGTAAGCAGCACATGCTCTACTGGCGAGAGGTTGCGGGAGGAAGCCAGACCCAGGGAGTGTGGGTGCACATCAGGGAGCTCTGCAGCCACGGCTAAGATGCTGAACTTGATTCCTAGGAGTCAACCATCCAGACTCCCCAAACAGGCTCCCCCCAGTCCTTTGGCTTCCAGCTACTTCTTTTGCAAAGTTGTCCTGACCCCATCCCACCCCTTAGACCCTCTCCTGGGCACTCTACTCCCACCGGAGTCCCCAGCAAGGCCGCCCCTCCCAGGCTGCACCCTCTTCAGAGCGGGTCCAGCCTCCGGATTCTTCAGGTCCCTGTGTTGCATTCCAGGTCGGCCCGCAGCGGCCTCGAGGTGCAGGGAATAACCCCGCAGAGGTGAGAGAGGCCAACTCTGAGTGTACCAGGGTTAGGCGGCACTTAGGTGAGTAGAACAGACCACCTGGGGCTCCTGATGACAGGGGAGGCAGTGTCCCAGGTAGTATTGCCACTGAAGAGCCGGCGTAGCCAGGTGGTCATTCTTCAAAAGAAGCTGTGGGTCTGGACTCTTATATGAAATCTATCAATTTTTAAAGGTTGGCTCGAGGATATAAACCACCCAGGCCAAAGAAAATATGTCGGCAGGGTGGGGCCAGGCCATGGGCCCCAACCAGAGAGTTCTGCTGAGGCCCCACCGTGGACAGGACCTCGAAAATGGTGGGCATAAGCCAGTGGTTTTCAACGTCATCATTCCATTTGCTCCTGAGAGGCAAGCGAGAGAGAGAAAATTCTTGGCCCCATTTCAGAGTCTGGAACACTGAGGCCGAGGTGGGTTCCTGGCAGGCTCAAAGTCACAGCTCATAGAGAAGAGCACTCTGAAGCTGCTTGAGGCAGTGGCTCTGGGAACATCCCATACAGCCATACCCAGAAAAGTGTGTCCCAGCACTGAGGGGCAGGAAACAGGGGTGGGCCCTCCACACAGTGCCTCCCACCCCGCCTGGCCTGCACCCTCTGAGCTGCACCCTTCCTATTCCCCTGGAGATCCCACTACCCCAAATGTAGCCGAGACAGTGACTCTCTGTGCACATGTGTGCCTGCATGTGTATGTGCGTGCACACGCAGGACAAGTGGCCCAGGCAGAAGCACAGCAGCTTTCTCCATGGGTGGACAGCACAGGGGCTCAGGTGAACCCCTCAGGGCTCAGTCCCAGCAGGAATGCCTCCTGCAGCCTTGCCCATCACGAGTGTGGTAGGAGGGTCCTGGGGGGCCCCCGAGGCTGGGTAAGCTAGGCATGTGGACATGGCCTATGGCAGCCTCACCAGTTGGCTTTCACTGCCTTGATGTCACTCATGAGGTTCTCGGCCAGGCATATGCCAAAGATGTGGAGGACGGCGATGCCCACAAAGACTACCACCATGACAATCAGGTTGTTCTGCAGCCACTTCTCAAACTGGCCCACTCAGCCTTTGGTGTGGATGAAGCCCTGCTGCTCCAGTTCCAGTTTGAGCTGGATGTCGTAGCCACACTGGGTGTTGTATGGGGATCACTCCACCAGCGTAGAGACCCCTCCGTGTCTCCGCCATGGCGGAGTTAGAGCCCAGACATATTCTCCCCACGCTGAGGGCAGTTGAGCTGAGGAAAAAAGAAGGAAGTGATAGAGGCCTGAGTTTGCAGAAGCCTATTTTTGATCCACTGAGCTAATGGCATGTCTGGGTGAGGCCTGCGTGACTATTTACGAGACTATTGTCTCTTGAAGTTCCCATTCTGGGCTGGTTTTATGACTCTGTTTACCTGCATTCACTAAATCCCGTGATCGCTCACATGTTACTAGAAAAATGCTACCCCTCAAATTATCGCTCGCCTTAATGTTATTTACTGTAACTGTAGTCATTGATAAGAGGATAAGAATCTTAATAGGATTAGAATCTTTTGTTTGTTTTGGGTCCAGCGATCTTTAGATAAACCTGTATGCTACCCCCTCCCATGCTTACTTTGTAATTTTCTGTTCCCTCCTGATAAAACTTTTGTAATGGGACCTACGTCAGTCACTGTATGAAAAAACGTATATAAGCCTCTGTGCACAAAGAATAAATCGCTGATCTGAGCATAGCTCTTATCAGACCTCCAGACCCATTTCTTTCTCTATCTCTCTTTTCTTCCGTGCACTCTCTCTTTCAGGTATTAGGACCCTCTTGCTGGTCAGGAGACCCCTGGCAGACGTGCCGATCTCATGGACCCCAACAGTGTTGAGGACATCTTCCACATACGACTGTAACTGAGAGTGACACCCGGCCAACCTTCAAGCTGGCCAGGAGCAGACATTGGCTGCAGCTGTGTTTATCTGGATGTAGAGGGTGCAGGGAGACCTCCAGACAAGTCCCCATGCCTGTGCCCTAAGGTCCCACCATTTCCATCTCACACAGGGTCCCTGACGCAGCAGGAGATGGCACCCCACAGCGCTCCTGGCTAGGGTTCAAGTCAGTGCAGTTGAAGTAGATATTGAGGTTCCAGTCATTGGGGCCTCGGGCTCTGCAGCAAGACCAGTATTCCTGATCAAAGTCAATGAGGTTCTGGAGGTCAGTGTCACCCAGTAGGCCTTGACATTGTTGTTAATGAAGAGGTTGAGCTGGTCTGGAATCCAGTCCTTTAAGACAAAGGCCAGGATCCCTGTTGTCAGCTCCAGGAAGAAGATGAGGCCGAGGAACATGGAGAACTGTGCATCCATTCCCCTTTGTCTGGTATTCACACCCTGCTCTCTCTGAAAAACCATCCTCCATGCAAACAAACTTGAGCAGGAAGGTGTTCTCCCGGAGGGCCCTGATGCAGCCAGCAAAGCCCAGCACCAACATGACACCTCCAACTACCACAAACAGCCACACGGGGTCAAGGCCTCCCAGATCTGTCAGCGCTGAGATGTTGGAGAGAACACCCTTCTCACCCCAGGCCCAGAGGCCCATAGCCAGGAACAGGACTCCCAGCACCCAGAAGATGATGTTGAAGCCAAACAGGAAGTATTTCCCACAGCAGCCGACCTCGGGTTCCTGGAAGTGCTGGTGCTTGCCGGGCATGGTGAGTGGCCACCCCCCGGCCCAGAAACTGGAGCCGGGAGCCAGGCCCAGTGCCCCTCGGGCCACCCTAGGCTAGAGCCGCTCAGGGACTAGCCGGGAGGCTGCAGCTTCATGGCCGCGGTCACACAGAGCACCAGTCGGGCCCCGCCCGCCCCTCAGGGACCACCCTCAGCATCCAGACCGCCTAGCCCTGAGCCCTGAGCTGTTCCCCATCCATAGATATTCTAATTTGGTAGGCCTATGGACAAAATCTTCATTTAAACAGATCCTTTGGCCAGGCACAGTGGCTCACACCTATAATCCCAGTACTTTGGGAGTCCAAGGCAGATGGATCATGACACAGGGGTTCGAGACCAGCCTGGCCAATGTGGGGAAACCATGTCTCTACTAAATATACCAAAATTAGCCAGGCGTGGTGATGTGTGCCTATAAACCCAGCTACTCAGGAGGCTGAGTCAGAAGAATTGCTTGAACCCGCGAGGCAGAGGTTGCAGCGAGCCAAGATTGTGCCACTATACTCCAGCCTGGACAACAGAGACTCTGTCTCAAAAATAAATAAATAAATAAATAAATAAAAATAAACAGATTCTTTTGGGATTGCGTGTGTGTGTGTGTGTGTGTGTGTGTGTGTGTGTATTTCTAATGATAGGAACATGGTGCAAATATGAGAACCTTCATAGGGGTAAGCATTATTTGAAAAAAACTACCCTTTCCACATTTTTTTTTCTTTTTCTTGAATAAACTTAACTGTCTGATCCTCAGGAAAAGACACAGCAACTACTTTAAGCAGATGTTCCTTGATTTCTGTAGGATCAGATGAGGTGCAGGAGTTGCTGGCATAATAATGAGTAGAAATGCCAGCTGACTTGGAAGAGTCCTGGGCCCTTGAAGAGGACTGAATTAGAAGTCAGAAGATGTATCTTTTGTTCCTAGTTCTGCTGTTTCTGTGCTGTGGTCTTGGACAAGTCATATGAGCCCTCTGAAGCACTCTTCTTACTTACTAATTGGGGTGTACTCTGTGATGCACTCAGGAATCCTCTCAGAAATGAATTATTTACTCCCCTAACTTCTAGAAGTTCTCCTGAAAGATGGCCCTCAGCTTGGAGCCCTCTTTACGGATGGCCTCGGCTGAAGAAAACTGCCTTTTCCCAGGTCTGCCTCCTTGTAGATCAACCTATAATACTGACTTATCCATGTCAGGGTAGAAAAGCCCAGCCTTCTTGCCCCAGCCAGTGACAATTCTGAAGAGCTAGTCTGGACCAGATCTCCCTGTGGCCCTGACTGAGGCCTTTATTATGACTGTCTTAATTCAGCTTCTCCCTCTGCCCAATCTTGCTTCCTTCTTCCTTCCTTCCACAAGTGTTGATTTTGAGAGCATTCCCTAGTAAATGCCTCGTGTGCAAATATCTGTCCTGGGAAACCCAATTTGGGACAGCAATAATAATAATATTAGTCATCATAACACCAGTTACAATTTATTGCATACTGACCATAAGTCAGGCAAAATACCAAGTCTCGTATAAACATCATTTTGTTTACTCTGCAAAACTGTCTTATCATGTAGGAATTCTCATCTCATTTTACAGGTGAGAAATAATTTTATGAACTTAGGAGAAACAACATATGTACTTCTATTTATAAATTTCAACCAAAGAGATCTTCTTAAGCTCTGCGGTAGTATTCTCCAGATGAAAGTCTTCCAACTGTCTCTCAGTGGGAGAGAAGGCAGCTCTCCTCTCATCCTCTGCTGCCTGTCCCATTCAACCAACTCAAGGGGAACCCAAGAGGCTGCTTGGACCCTAGCCTATGACTCTTTACAAATGTCCTGCAGATTGTGATATCACTGTCTCTCTCTCTCTTTTTTTTTTTTAAAGCAAATGTGCTTTGCTTGGAATTCTGGTGGCATATTTTTTTCTAAATTCAGAAAATACCTTTGCATAGGAAGAAAAACAGCACCAACACTCTCTGTCTTTGTATCCTCAGCCTTTCATGATCTGCATCACATCTCATATATTTATTCACCCATTGCACACCTTTCTGGCCATCTATCATATATGAGGAAGTGGTAAGCACAAGAGGTAACCAATAAGAAGACCAAGATGCAGTCCTTGCTCTCAAGAGGTTTTGCCCTAGGTGCTCCGTCCTAGACTTTGGCAACAGGAATTTCAGATCCAGATTCTAATTTTGTAGGTCTGGTGGGGAATGGTGGTTTTGGCTGCAGTGGCTTCTTCATATAGCTTAGTTTTCATGCCTCAGTCACATCAATGCACCCAGAGGTGGCAACAGGGCTTCCTTTCCTATGGCCTACAGCCTGAGGTTCTTTATATTTTGAAGAACTAAACTCACCTAGAGTGAGAGGGCCTCTGAATTGAGCTAAATATGCTTATTTTATTTTATTTTATTTATTTTTTTAATTGCATTTTAGGTTTTGGGGCTAAACATACTTCTTGATTGAGAATATCCATCTTGGTTTTTGCGTAAACCCGTGTTGAGGTCTTCTACCATTTCACACCAAATTCAGTCACATTCACCCTAAGAAAGTTAAGCTATTGTTTAAAAGTAATTTTTAAAATTCCATTTCAAATTAACCACCAACAGGCTTTCTGCCAATAACTGTGTTTATTTTTTTAGAAAATCAATTGCACTCTCAGAAAAATCCTCATCCCTTTCAGTCAATATTCCCTCCATTACACACAGATAATATTTATTGTAGCAACTTCAGGGATCAGAGTACATTTCTTTCATGAGGTTACCTGCAGCCAATCTAAATAGCAGGTGTTCAGAACATCATCTCCCTAAACACTAACAGATTTCATCTTTATTATATTTACTTGTAAGTAGTTGTATGGAAAAGACTGGTATTTCTGCCTTCCTGCATCCCTAAGATAAAGGTGCTGACTATGGGCAGTGTTTGCTGACTCAGCCCCGAGCTCGCTGTTAATACTGCCCAATGATTCCAGCTCAGGGTAGTCTGTGATATGTGCAAAGCAGTCATTGTACATATCACTGCTAATCAGAGCCTCAAAGGAAAGCCTACAGTAAACCCTGCTAGTACTTCATCAAAGATACTGAAAAAGCAGTTTATGCCTCTGGCTTCTGAATAGATTAGGATATAGTGACATTTCTATAGGTTTTTTAATTCAGACTTGGTTTTCCCTTTTAGCCTCAGCTTAGGAAGAAGGAAAAATGACTGTGATGAGCTAGCATTTCTAAACAATAAATTCTTGTCTCAATATTATTTTGAAAATCTGCATTGATAGAAATTTTTAAAAATAGTAATTATGAATTCCCCCCTGACCAAAGGACAAACTGCATTTTGCCCTTGGAAATGCCTCTATAATATTAATGTTATTATTGTTATTTGTAAAATTTATGACATGACTCAAGGGTGCATTCATGGGTGTTGGAAGACATATGGAAGAAGCAGAAGACCAGATTCCTTTCTAATTAGGTCAGCCAAGGCCAGAAAGTGATTACATTCATATTATTTCTGCTTTCACCTGAAGAGTCTATTTTTTTTTGAGACAGAGTCTTGCTCCATCGCCAGGGGCCAGGCTGGAGTGCAGTGGTGTGATCTTGGCTCACTGCAACCTCCACCTCCTGGGTTCAAGCAATTCTCCTGCCTCAGCCTCCCGAGTAGCTGCGACTACAGGCACACACCACCATGCCCAGCTAATTTTTGTATTTTTAGTAGAGATGAGGTTTCACCATGTTGGCCAGGATGGTCTCCATCTCTTGATCTCGTGATCCACCTGCCTCGGCCTCTCAAAGTGCTGGGATTACAGGCGTGAGCCACCACACCTGGCCCTGAATAGTCTTTTAAATAGAATCTAGAAAAAAAATGGAATGTCAAACCTGTAAAGAATCTTTAGCACAGGCCTCATTTTGCAAAGTGAGAAGAAGCCCCAGCCAGTTGTCTCTCATTTCTCTTGACTTGGGATCCATTGATCTGCCATGGACAAGTCTAAGATCGTAGGAGGGGGACTCAATGTTAGGGGCTTCCCTTCACACCTAAAATGAAATCCAAACTCATTATCATGGTGACCAAGTGGGCTGACGATGCTGATGCCTCCTACCTCCTTACCTCCTGCCCTGTGCCTCATCCACACGTTTCAGTACACCAACTTTTCCCTTTCCTCAAAATATCAAGTTTGATGAAATGCCCAGGCTCTTTGTGCTTTCTGGGGACTGTACCTTAAAGTCTTTTCTTTAATTTGGAATAGCTGTAGGCTGAATTCTAAGGTGGCCCCAAACTTCCCACACTTGAGAGTACACACCCTATATAATCCATTTGTTGTGCTGTACGCCTTTGAATCTCAATACAGATGGCACCATGTTCAAGAGGCCAAAGAAGAGACCTGGAGCCAGCAAATGAGACATGGGGTCTTACTGGGGGCTTTATACAAAGTTGAGAGTCTAGTGATGGTGGCTGGGCAGGAAATCTGCAACCACTTACAAAAAGCATGCAGTTTATAGAGCATTTTCACTTTGCATCCTCCCGCTAACAACTCCCACCTGGCAACTTTCATTTAGCCCAAAACAAAGGGCCTGAACACCCTGTATGGCCTGTGTAACGGGGGGGGGGATGGGACGGGAGCTCAGGTGTTCCTCATAGATAAGAAATGGATCACTAGATTGTCCACTCCTGGATTCTCTAGCGCAGAACCCCTTAACCACTTACCCCATTCAGGTGCATGTGCCATACAGGGTCATTCTCAAGGTATGCTTAAGTTATTACTATCAGGTGCATTTACCATATACCACTCACACTGACTGCCGGGGTTGGGGACCAGTGAATATGATGCTACCTCACTCCGGTGATGTTGTTACTGATCAGTTGATGGAGTTAATCAAAAGAGAGACTCCCAAGTGGGTCTGATCTAACTGAGTGGTCCTTTTAAAAGAAAGTGAAGTAGTGGAAAGACACTCTCCTGCTGGCCTAATGGAAAGTAAACAGCCATGTTGTGAGAGGAGGGACCATGTGGTAAATGCCTGAGGGTGGTGTTGATGTCAAGGAGCCGAAGGTAGTCCCCAGCCAACAGCTAGCAGGACAACAGGGACCACTGTTAAACAGCCACAGGGAAAAGAATCCTGCCAACAACCAATGAGCTTGGGAGAGGACTACTCTGAACCTCAAATGAGATCACAGCTCCTGCCAACACCTTACTTCAGCCTGCAAGACCCTGAGTGGAGGATCAGCTAACCTGCACCCAGCCTAGTGACTCACAGAAACTTGGAGACAGTAAGCTGTGTTTTAAGGCACTGAGTTTGTGGCAATTTGTTACACAGTAATAGAAAACTTTCATCTTTCTCACCTTTCATGTCTCGGCTCTTATTATTTCCTGATAGTCTTTCCCTGAGCCCTCTAATATTTTGTCTCCTTTATCCCCATGACCTTGATTTATTCTCTTATGAGAACTTAACAGAAACTAAAACCACATTATTTGCTTACTGTTTTGATGGTTGCTGTATTCCCCAGCACCTGTGATGATGTTGCACACATAGTAGGCATGCAATAAATATTTGTTGAATGAATTATTGAATCCAAATTAATCAGGTTTTATCAGCTGCTCATGACTAAATTGCTAAATTATTCCCTGGACCACCAGGTGGCAGATCATTTAGACAGTAAAGTAAAAAGAACAGAAGAACCTTGGCCTGGTGACAGAATGTCAATTCTCTAATGACAGCGTTGCCATCCAGACTTTAATTTAAAACCATCTGCCTTTATTTTTTTTAACCTGGTCAGTTGGACAGCACATCTGCCATTGCTAGCCATTTCTGTAGCCAAATTATATGATTAACTCTTTAAAAACAGGAGCTTAGAAACAGAATGGATTGATACTATCACCAGCAGCAACTATATGACCAGCCAGAGAGGATTATCTTTACCAGCCATTTGTTATTGTGATTTTTCTCCCTGCATAATTTAACTTCTTGAGCATGGGTCTGGTTAATTGTTGTCCAGATTTCAGTTGATGATTTTCTTTATTCATATCTTTGGATAAGGTGTTCTTATGCTTTGGGAGAATGGATTATTATTATAATGTGTCTCTCATCAAAACATCGCTAGCCTGGAACACACTTATTGTTATAATATGCACTCAGACTACTGAGTACCTAGCTGATTTGAACCTAGGTTTTTGTTTATAAGGGTTTCAATATGTATGTAAAAATTCGAATTCACTCACTAGAGTGAGCCAAGAAAACAAAGCCTTTATTTCTTTTATTTATTTATTTATTTATTTATTTATTTATTTTGCTGTCTTCTTATCCTGTGTATTGCTTTTTACATCTGCTGTACTGTTATAATAATGCCAGGCATATAATGGGTACTCAATAAATAGCTTTGAAGAAATGAATGAATCAAGTCCCTTACCACCTAGCTATCATCAAATCATGGAAGATCTGTTCTGTAAGAGCAATTTAAATTGCTCTTTTCCATTTGAAGAACCTAAACATTCAAGATCCATTCAGCTGTCACCTCCTTAGGTGATGGATGTTAGAATAGTTATTAACCATTTACATATCACCTTTTATTAAACATCAACCCTGTGTCTGGTATTATGTGAGGTGCTAAGGATACAAAGGTAGATAGGACCCCTGCCCTAAAATAATTTACTGTCTTGCAGTTCTCATCTATTACTACCCATTGTCAGGATTGCCACCTAATGCAATTCTCAAAAAGAATCTGAGGTTCATTGGAGTATAGGGCCTGGACATTCTGAAGATTGCTCTTATTTGAATGTCTGGGTTTGTAATATTGATATTCCTTTCCTTGCTTTTATTTAGTTAAGGAATGAAGGCTACCTGCTGAAACAGATAAACCTCAGCAGATTAGCATAACAGAAATATATTTCTCAGTTATGTAATTTCCAAATGGGGTTCCAGATCATTTGGCAATTCCAAATGATCAACGCTGTCCAAAGCTGTGATTTAGGAATTCAGATTTCTTCCAGTTTGCAAGTCTGCAGTATTCAACTTGTAATATTGCTTCTCAAGGAGAAAGAGAGGAAGATCTCATGGGTCAAGCCTGGATGTGCCCACAATCCTTTGACCAGAGCTCAGTCACATGATCACACCTACCTGCGAGGGAGATGTAGTAACATAGTCAATGAGCGTATGAAGTGCACTCATGTTCACTGGAGTGCGACCAGAAGAGATAATTCCTATTTATCAAGTTAAAGGGAGCTTGGTCACCTTTTTTTCTTTTAAAAGATCAGAATTGTTTTAAAGTTAAAGTACTTTACCTTAAGGAATTATTTTGAAAAAAATTTTTAAGGGAGGAACATGCTTATTATAATAAAACAAAATATTTACAGAAATTCTAGGCTATTCTGACAAAAACAACCATTTTAAGATACCATAAAAATATAGTGAATGTAGTAAAGAAAATGTAGTAAAGGTATGTTCCAGGAAAAAAAAAGAAACAGGTTTTGTGAACAGTCAGCAAGTCTGTCACACTGATTCTCTGGTGTTGAAGAAATTCCCTAAGCGTTTCTATGCTAACTCTATTATCTATGTAGAGTAATAAAGAGGCTGGGGTCAGAATAACTGGGCTGTGTTTTTCTGTTACTTATCAATCTGCCAGCTTTTTACAGGCACTTTTGCTCTCCGGGTTTCAATAGGTTTACACAAAATGGGGACAAGACACACATCTTGTATATTTGTCATATACTGTCATATGTTGCTTGATTTCATTGTTGTGAGAACATGATAGAATGTACTTACACACACTTGGATGGGATAGCCTGCTACACACATAGGCTATATAGCATGGCTTTTGCTCTTAGGCTGCAAAGCTGTACAGCTTTTTACAGTACTGAGCATTGCAGGCAATTATAACACTATGGCAAATAATTGTATATCTAAACATGAAAAAGGTACAGTAAAATTATGGCATTGTTATGAGTAATTTATACAGAAAAAGAGGTTTAGTGGGTTCACAGTTCCACATGGATAGGGAGGCCTCACAATCATGGGAGAAAAAAAAGTTATGTCTTACATAGTGGCAGGCAAGAAATGATAAGATGAAAATGTGCATTTGGGGGCATAAATATTATTGCCCATAAGCATCTAAGACAGGTTAATGTTGTTAAGCATAGAAATGTTCAGCCTGTCAAAATATTAGGAAAAGAAAAAAGAGCCAATTCAAATGACCTGTTCTAAGAAACCATGTATTTTTATACTGGAATATGTAAAAACAATAAATTATGGCCCCGTACATCAAAATAAATAAAGATCATAGAGAAGTCCAAAATGTAGGTCATACCGTTCAACCATTGTGGAAGACAATGTGGTGATTTCTCAATGCTCTAGAAATACAAATACCATTTGACCTGGCAATCCCATTATTGGATATATATGTAAAGAACTATAAAACATTCCATTATAAAGACATGCACCTGTATGTTTATTGTGGTCCCTTTTACAATAGCAAAGACTTGGAACCAACCCAAATACCCATCAAAGACAGACTGGATAAGGAAAATGTAGCACATATAAACCATGGAATACTATGCAGCCATTAAAAAGGATGAGTTCCTGTCCTTTGTAAGGACATGGATGAAGCTGGAAACCATCATTCTCAGCAGACTGACAAGAACAGAAAACCAAACATCACATGTTCTCATTCATAAGTGGGTGTTGAACAATGAGAACACATGGACACAGGGAGGAGAATATCACACAATGGGGCCTGTCAAGGGGGAGGCTAGGGGAGGGATAGCAGTGAGTGGGGGTATTGGGGAGGGATAACATTAGGAGAAATACCTAACATAGATGATGGGGGGATGGATGCAGCAAACCACAAAGAAAAGTGTATACCTAAGTAACAAACCTGCATGTTCTGTATATGTACCCCAAAACTTAAAGTATAATTTTAAAAAAGAATACAAAATATTGTTTTATTTATGTAAATTGTCAAACTATGGAAACTAACCAAATTGTGTGTGTGTGTATGTCGGTGGGGGGTGTCTGTGGGTGTGTATGTATGTGCCGAAACTATGGAAAAAGATGGAAATAAAAAATAGAAAATACAGTTTTAAGATTTTTTAGTGTGATAGAAAGATGAAGTGAGTTAAGGGAAAAAGAAATGTTTGGCAAATTCATCAAAATTGTATTTTTTGTAAATAATAGGAGATACAATATTTTTAAATTTTAACAGCACTGTGCTTACATTAGTGTTTGCTTTTAAGCCTACATATAGAATATATTTGTCCTATTTTGATGTGTGGCATTTTATATTAGAAATAAAGAACATTTGAGAGAGAGATCCAAGATGGCCGCTTAGGAGGAAGTCGGGATTGCAGCTCCGAGAGAAGGCACAGAGGGTGAGTGGACGCCGCATTTCCAGACGGATTTTTACTGCCCACAGATCAGGAGATTCACAGGGGGAGAAGCCCCACGGGTCACCAGCACCGCTGGTTTGAGTGGCGTGGCCGCTCAGCCTACACTCTGGGGCGGGGGGCAGTGGCTTCTTATGCAGAGCAAGAGAGACAGAGTTCCCTCTGAGCCAGCAAGGGGAGCTGAAGGAGGGAGCCAAGCCAGGAGACCCCCGGGCAAGGGAGCGCCACGAATCTCAGAGCTGCTGCTTTGGCTGACGCAGCGGCACACAGGGCAGCGGATTTTAACTGTCCACAGACCAGGAGATTCACAGGCGGAGAAGCTCCACGGGTTCCCAGCGCCGCTGGTTGGACCAGAGCAGCTGCTCAGCCTGCACCGGGGGCGGGGAACAGCGGCTCCTTGAGCAAAGTGAACGAGACTGTGTCCCCTCTGGGCCAGCAAGGGGAGCTGTGGCAAGGAGGCAAGCCAAGAGATTACCGGGCAAAGAGGGCCCCTCTGGAAACATGGCTGAACCCGGGACGGTCCAGCTCTGTGGGGGAGGGGCGTCCTCCATCGGGAAACACCCTGCAGTTCCTGGGGCAATTTTCCGTAACCAAGACAACCCGCCACTACAGAGACTCCGTCACTACAGGGGCGGGCCAGCATAGTGGAAGCAGTTCTAACTACACCCACAGGACTGCAGGGAAGCTCACACGGAAGCTGGGCGGAGCCCAAAACAGCTCAGCGAAGCCTCTGCAGGCTGAGTGTGACTAGACTGCCACCTTGTGGGCAGGGAAAATGGTAGCAACACAGCTGAAAAGCATAAAGCGCTAACCCCCTCGGCCAGAACACCTGGGGAGAAGAAAAGGGGGTTTATGAGTTCAGCTGCTGCAGACTTAAAATTACCAAAATCAGAAAGAGAGCAACTACAAAGTCAATAGGCGGATAAATCCACAAAGATGGGAAGAAACCAGTGCAAAAAGGATGAAGACACCCAAAACCAGAACACCTCTCTCCCTACAAGGCAGCATAACTCCTCACCAGCACAGGAACAAGACTGGACGGAGAATGAGTGTGATGAAATGACAGAATCAGCTTTCAGAAAATGGATAATAAGAAACTTCTGTGAGCTAAAAGAACATGTTCTAACCCAATGCAAAGAAACTAAGAACCTTGAAAAAAGACTTGACGAAATGCTAACGAGAATGGACAACTTAGAGAGGAATATGAGTGAATTGATGGAGCTGAAAAACACAACACGAGAACTTCGTGAAGCATGCACAAGTTTCAACAGCAGAATTGACCAAGCAGAAGAAAGGATATCAGAAGTCGAAGATGAACTCAATGAAATAAAACGAGAAGGGAAGATTAGAGAAAACAAGGTAAAAAGGAATGAACAGAGTCAACAAGAAATATGGGACTACGTGAAAAGACCTAATCTACGTTTGATAGGTGTACCTGAATGTGACGAAGAGAATGCATCCAAGCTGGAAAATACTCTTCAGGATATTATCCAGGAAAACTTCCCCAACCTAGCAAGGCAGGCCAATATTCAAGTCCAGGAAATACAGAGAACACCACAAAGATATTCCTCTAGAAGAGCAACCCCAAGGCACATAATCATCAGATTCACCAGGGTTGAAATGAAGGAGAAAATACTAAGGGCAGCCAGAGAGAAAGGTCGGGTTACCCACAAAGGGAAACCCATCAGACTCACAGCAGATCTCTCAGCAGAAACCCTACAGGCCAGAAGAGAGTGGGGGCCAATATTCAACATCCTTAAAGAAAAGAACTTTCAAACCAGAATTTCATATCCAGCCAAACTAAGCTTCATAAGTGAAGGAAAAATAAAATCCTTTCTGAACAAGCAAGTGCTCACAGATTTCATCACCACCAGACCAGCTTTACAAGAGCTCCTGAAGGAGACACTACACATAGAAAAAAACAACCAGCACCAGCCACTCCAAAAACACACGAAATGGTAAAGAGCAGCAACACAATGAAGAATCTGCATCAACCAATGGGCAAAACAGCCAGCTAGCATCAAAATGACAGGATCAGACTCACACATAACAATATTAACCCTAAATGTAAATGGACTAAATGCCCCAATCAAAAGACACAGACTGGCAAATTGGATAAAAAGCCAAAACCCATCAGTGTGCTGTATCCAGGAAACCCACCTCACATGCAAGGATACACAAAAGCTCAAAATAAAGGGATGGAGGAAGATTTACCAAGCAAATGGAGAGCAAAAAAAAGCAGGAGTTGCAATTCTCATCTCTGATAAAATAGACTTTAAAGCAACAAAGATTAAAAGAGACAAAGAAGGACATTACATAATGGTAAAAGGATCAATGCAACAAGAAGAGCTAACGATCCTAAATATATATGCACCTAATACAGGAGCACCCAGATACATAAGGCAAGTTCTTAAAGACTTGAAAAGAGACTTAGACTCCCACACATTAATAGTGGAAGACTTCAACACACCATTGTCAATATTAGACAGATCAACGAGACAGAAAATTAATAAGGATATCCAGGACTTGAACTCAGACCTGGAACAAGCAAACCTAATAGACATTTACAGAACTCTCCACCCCAAATCCACAGAATATACATTCTTCTCAGCACCACATCACACCTACTCTAAAATTGACCACATAATTGGAAGTAAATCACTCCTCAGCAAATGCAAAAGAACGGAAACCATAACAAACAGTCTCTCAGACCACAGTGCAATCAAGTTAGAACTCAGAATTCAGAAGCCAACCCAGAACCGCACAGCCTCATGGAAATTGAACAACTTTCTCCTGAATGTTGACTGGATAAACACTGAAATGAAGGCAGAAATAAAGATGTTCTTCGAAACCAACGAGAACGAAGACACCACATACCAGAATCTCTGGGACACATTTAAAGCAGTCTCTAGAGGAAAATATATAGCAATAAGTGCCCACATGAGAAGAAAGGAGAGAACTAAAATTGACACCCTATCATCAAAATTGAAAGAGCTAGAGGAGCAAGATCAAAAAACCTCAAAACCTAGCAGAAGACAAGAAATAACTAAGATCAAAGCAGAATTGAAGGAGATAGAGACACGAAAAACCCTTCAAAAAAATCAATAAATCCAGGAGCTGGTTTTTTGAAAAGATCAACAAAATAGACAGACCACTAGCCAGACTAATAAAAAAGAAAAGAGAGAATAACCAAATAGATGCAATAAAAAATGATAAAGGGGATATCACCACAGATGCCACAGAAATTCAAACCAGCATCAGAGATTATTACAAACAACTCTATGCACATAAATTAGAAAACCTGGAAGAAATGGATAAATTCCTGAACAGTAGCCTCCTCCCATGCCTAAACCAGGAAGAAGTCGAAACCCTGAATAGACCAATAACAAGGTCTGAAGTAGAGGCAGCAATTAAGAGCCTACCACCCAAAAAAAGCCCAGGCCCAGATGGTTTCACAGCCGAATTCTACCAGACATACAAAGAGGAACTGGTACCATTCCTACTGAAACTATTCCAAATAATCCAAAAAGAGGGAATCCTTCCCAAATCATTTTATGAGACCAACATCATCCTAATACCAAAACCCGGCAGAGACTCAACAAGAAAAGAAAACTACAGGCCAATATCCATGATGAACATAGATGCAAAAATCTTCAATAAAATACTGGCAAGCCGATTACAACACATCAAAAAGCTTATACACCATGATCAAGTAGGATTCATCCCGGGGATGCAAGGCTGGTTCAATATACGCAAGTCTATAAATGTAATTCACCACATAAACAGAACCAAAAACAAAAACCACATGATTATCTCAATTGATGCAGAGAAGGCCTTCGACAAAATTCAACAGCCCTTTATGCTAAAAACTCTCAATAAACTAGGTATCGACGGAACGTATCTCAAAATAATAAAAGCTATTTATGACAAACTGACAGCCAATATCATACTGAATGGGCAAAAACTGGAAGCATTCCCTTTGAAATCTGGCACTAGACAAGAATGCCCTCTCTCACCACTCCTATTCAATATAGTACTGGAAGTTCTAGCCAGAGCAATCAGGCAAGAAAAAGAAATAAAGGGTATCTGATTAGGAAAGGAGGAAGTCAAATTGTCTCTATTTGCAGACAACATGATTGTATATCTATAAGACCCTATCACCTCAGCCCAAAATCTCCTGAAACTGATAAGCAACTTCAGCAAAGTCTCAGGATACAAAATCAATGTGCAAAAATCGCAAGCATTCCTATACACCAATAACAGACTTAAAGAGAGCCAAATCAAGAACGAACTGCCATTCACAATTGCTACAAAGAGAATAAAATACCTAGGAATACAACTAACAAGGAACGTAAAGGACCTCTTCAAGGAGAACTACAAATCACTGCTCAATGAAATAAGAGAGGACACAAACAGATGGAGAAACATTCCATGTTCATGGTTAGGAAGAATTAATATCGTGAAAATGGCCATACTGCCCAAAGTAATTTACAGATTCAACGCTATCCCCATCAAGCTTCCAATGACCTTCCTCACAGAACTGGAAAAAACCACCTTAAACTTCATATGGAACCAAAAGAGAGCCCGCATAGCCAAGTCAATTCTAAGCAAAAAGAACAAAGCGGGAGGCATCACACTACCGGACATCAAACTCTACTACAAGGCTATAGTAATCAAAACAGCATGGTACTGGTACCAAAACAGAGATATAGACCAATGGAACAGAACAGAGACGTCGGAGGCGACACAACATATCTACAACCACCCGATCTTTGACAAACCTGAAAAAAACAAGCAATGGGGAAAGGATTCCCTGTTCAATAAGTGGTGTTGGGAAAACTGGCTAGCCATATGCAGAAAGCAGAAACTGGACCCCTTCCTGACACCTTACACTAAAATTGACTCCAGATGGATTAAAGACTTAAACATAAGACCTAACACCATAAAAACACTAGAAGGAAACCTAGGCAAAACCATTCAGGACATAGGCGTAGGCAAGGACTTTATGACCAAAACACCAAAAGCATTGGCAACAAAAGCCAAAATAGACAAATGGGACCTAATCAAACTCCACAGCTTTTGCACGGCAAAAGAAACAGTCAATAGAGTGAATCGGCAACCAACAGAATGGGAAAAAATTTTTGCAGCCTACCCGTCTGACAAAGGGCTGATATCCAGAATTTATAATGAACTAAAAAAGATTTACAAGAAAAAAACAAACAAGCCCATACAAAAGTGGGCGAAGGATATGAACAGATACTTTACAAAAGAAGACATACATGAGGCCAACAAACATATGAAAAAATGCTCATCATCACTGGTCATTAGAGAAATGCAAATCAAAACTACATTGAGATACCATCTCACGCCAGTTAGAATGGCGATCATTAAAAAATCTGGAGAAAACAGATGCTGGAGAGGATGTGGAGAAATAGGAACACTTTTACACTGTTGGTGGGAGTGTAAATTAGTTCAACCACTGTGGAAAACAGTGTGGCGATTCCTCAAGGACCTAGAAATAGAAATTCCATTTGACCCAGCAATCCCATTACTGGGCATATATCCAAAGGATTATAAATCGTTCTACTATAAGGACACATGCACACGAATGTTCATTGCAGCACAGTTTACAATAGCAAAGACCTGGAACCAGCCCAAATGCCCATCGATGATAGACTGGACAGGAAAAATGTGGCACATATACACCATGGAATATTATGCAGCCATTAAAAACGAGGAGTTCACATCCTTCATAGGGACATGGATGAACCTGTAAAACATCATTCTCAGCAAACCGACACAAGAACACAAAATCAAACACCACATGTTCTCACTCATAGGCGGGTGTTGAACAAGGAGAACACATGGACACAGGGAGGGGAGCACTATACACGGGGGTCTGTTCGGGGGGAGGGGGGGTAGCTGGGGGGTGGGGAGTTGGGGAGGGATAGCATGGGGAGAAATGCCAGATATAAGTGAAGGGGAGAGAGGCAGCAAATCATACTGCCACGTATGCACCTATGCAACAACCTTGCATGTTTTTCACATGTACCCCAAAACCTAAAATGCAATAAAAAAAAAGAATAATTCTTTTATCAGAAAAAAAAAAGAAATAAAGAACATTTGTTAAAATATTAATTATTTGATAAATTTTATGATGTGTATTCATATTCTTCAGCCAAACTGTTTTCTGTTCAAATCTGGATGGCATACTTGCACCAGTGAGATACAAGCAATCTGTGCAACCAACAGCCAAACTTACTGCAATATGTGTATTTTCTGCAGTGAGGAGAAGTAAGAACATTATTGTAAATATGTATTCTTCCAAAAGAATGAAAAAATTGTTGCATGAAGATAGGGAAATTCATGGTGCTGATACTCTTGATACAGCATGTAGACAAAATAACTGCAACAACTATAAAAGATGTATGGCAAACACTTGTACCTTTACCTAAAATTCTCATTTCTGAAAAAACGTTATGCATCAGAATTCTTTACATAATCATGCTGGATATTCTGCATTTTTCAATCAATTTAAGTTAATTAATTTCATCATAATTTACTAATTGCTGACTAAAGATCAATATGATGAAATTCAGAAGAACTGCGCCTGTACATTGAATCTCTATGACATCACAAGAATCAAGCTTGCAGAACTCCTGTGACAGAAAGGGTAATTGAGTCAGAACCTATAGCTAAACTGAAATCTATCAATGTGCTCATTCATGTTAAGAAGGAATTTCTCTGATGGTCTCCTGAACTCCTAAGACAGCCTTCCAAATCTTCCTCAGACTACGAGACATCTAGGACACTTAAACCAATGTCTCTTTCCTTTCTCATTCACTCTGAAGGAGTTTTTGAAAGTTTTTGGGCCTTCCTGACTCCCTTTCCATTTTTCTCTAAGGTATTTCCCCTCATAAAATATTTCCACTTTTAGTGTTTTAGTCATGAAGTCCTTGCCTATGCTGTGTCCCAAATGGCATTGCCTAGGTTTTCTTCTAAGGTTTTTGTGATGTTTGGTCTTGTGTTTAAATTTTTAATCCATTTGAAGTTAATTTTTGTATGATGTGTAAGAAAGGGGTCCAGTTTCAGCTTTCTAGACATGGCTAGCCAGTTTTCCCAACACCAAAAGCAATAGCAACAAAAGCCAAAATAGACAAATGGGATCTAATTAAACTTAAGAGCTTCTGCACAGCAAACGAAACAATCATTAGCGCAAACCGGCAAGCAACAGAATTGGAAACAACTTTTGCAATCTATCCATCTGACAAAGGGCTAATAACCAGAATCTACAAAGAATTTAAACAAATTTACAAGAAAAAAACAAACAACCCCATCAAAAAGTGAGCAAAGGATATGAACAGACACTTCTCAAAAGAAGACATTTATGCAGCCAACAAACATATGAGAAAAAAAACTCATCATCACTGGTCATTAGAGAAATGCAAATCAAAACCACATTGAGATATCATCTCATGACAGGTAGAATGGAGATCATTAAAATATCTGTAGACATCAGATGCTGAAGAGGATGTGGAGAAATAGGAACACTTTTACACTGTTGGTGGGAGTGTAAATTGGTTCAACCATTGAGGAACACAGTGTGGCGATTCCTCAAGAATCTAGAAATAGAAATACCATTTGACTCAGCAATCCCATTACTGGGTATATACCCAAAGGATTACAAATCATTCTATTATAAAGACACATGCACACATTTGTTCATTGCAGCACTGTTCACAATAGCAAAGACTTGGAACCAACCCAAATGCCCATCAATGATAGATTGGATAAAGAAAACATGGCACATATACACCATGGAATACGATGCAGTCATAAAAAACGATGAGTTCATGTCCTTTGCAGGGACATGGATGAATCTGGAAACCATCATTCTCAGCAAACTGACACAAGAACAGAGAACCAACACCGCACGTTCTCACTTATAAGTGGGTGTGGAACAATGAGAACACATGGACACAGGGAGGGGAACATCACACACCGGGGCCTGTTGGGGGGCAGGGGAGGAATAGCAGGGGGTGGGAGCACTGGGGAGGGATAACATTAGGAGAAATACCTAATGTAGATGACTGGGTGATGGATGCAGCAAACCACCATGGCATGTGTATACCTAAGTAACAATCCTGCATGATCTACACATGTACCCCAGAACTTAAAGTATAATTTAAAATAAAGAAAAAAACATCTTTCCACTTATATTTCCCTAATTACCATCTCCTTCTGAAGAACAACAAATATAATATCTTCTCCTTAAAGTATGTGCAGGTTCCAAAATTGAGTCTGGCCTGAGCAAGCAGGAAGGCTCAATTGTCCCCACAATGGGATATATGTAGGCCTGGTGAACAGGTGGTTCTCAGCTGTTTGTAGAAGTGGAGCACAGCCTCATCCTGTCCCAAGTTCAAATCCTCATTGAGAAGAATTTGGTCCACTTCCCAAATGAGTTTAACCTGATCTTTAAGTAATGTCTTTTTCTCTCTTTCTCTAGAGACTTTGTGGTAAAAAACTTAAATTTTATCATTTTGGTGCTTGCTGAATTTTGATGGAGCTATATATCCATATGGCATTAATGTGATTCAATTTTGCAATAGATTCTACAATTAGAATTAGTAATTAATCAGAGTCTTAAATTCACAGACATCCAAGTGAATTCTTCTGTGGAACACAAGATAGAACATAGCATGTTCAAGATTCTTTCCAACTCTTAATATTTTAGACTTCAGAATTTTGATTCCTGATGTTCAATTATTTGATGACAGTTTTAAAAATAATATCTTAAGTGCATATTTGATAATGTAAAACCTAATGTAAATTAAAGTCATAAATATCTCACTCAAAAAATTTTGAATATTTTATCTTTATTTAAAGAAGTGTTTTTATCATTAGGGTAATACTTTTCATTAGAACATAAAAATATAATCAAAACTGACACAAGAACACAAAATCAAACACCACATGTTCTCACTCATAGGCGGGTGTTGAACAATGAGAACACATGGACACAGGGAGGGGAGCACTATACACTGGGTTCTGTTGGGGGGAAATAGGGGAGGGACAGCGAGGGGTGGGAGTTGGGGAGATATAGCATGGGGAGAAATGCCAGATATAGGTGAAGGGGAGGAAGGCAGCAAATCACACTGCCACGTATGCACCTATGCAACAATCTTGCATGTTCTTCACATGTACCCCAAAACCTAAAATGCAATAAAAAAGAAATAAAATAATAAAAAAAAATATAATCACCTAGTGCATGGCCTTTTTTTAATAGATGCTTTTAAAATAATTCTTCATTGAATATGATATGTTCATATACGCATTCTTTTTTATATTTATTCAACATATTATATAAAAGGCTACAATGTGTCAAGCAGTATATCAGATGATAAAGACAAGTTGATTAGAGAAAGCAGATGCAGTCACTGTTCTCTAGGATCATTCACTGTACTTGTTAAAGTAATTGTCTATTAGAAAATGGAAACTCTTTTCATCAAGTGACTATTATCTACAGAAGCTGTGTCAGGTAGCCTCCCACGTGTCATCTTAATTCTTATAAAAATCTTATTAGACATTGGCTTCATACTTCAGCCACAATTAAAGTGAGTAATAAATCAGCCTAATTGAGGTATTTGCATACCAAAAAGTTATTTTAGACATAATAAATTAATTTTTTGTGAATATGTCAGAGATATGAACCCACCACTGCAATCAAATTTTAGATCATTTATGTCACCCCAAAAGATTCTTCTGATTGCAGTTAATTCCTCTTTCACCCTTAGCCCTAAGCAGCTACAATTCTACATTCTCTATTGTATTACCTTTACTGGATATTTTATATAAACAGAATAAAACAATATGTAGTCTTTAAAATTTACATTTTCATTGGGCATAATCATTTGGAAGTTTATATACTCTATGCCATGCAACAGTAGTTCATTATTTTTAAATAATGAATGGCATTCCATTTTTTGTGTTGATAAGCTAAATTCTGTCACTTATTTACCAGCTGATAGATATTTGGATTGTTTCCACTTTTTTGGTTATATGGTTAATGTTGCTATGAACACTAGTATAAAAGTATTTGCATGGACATCTGTTTTTTTCATTTTTTTATGTTGGGTTAATGTCAGTATTAGAATGGATGAATGATTCACATGGCAGGTGTATGTTGAGGTTTTTAAGAATCTGAAAAACTTTTATCCAAAATGTTTTCCAAAATGGTATGCCTTCTTACATTCCCACTAGTAATATGAAGTTACACTTTCTCCACATTCTCATGAATATATTTTATAATCTTTCTTTTTTGATTATAGCCATCCTAATGTGTACATTTAATATTTTTATAATCATAAACACATTTAAATTAGTATATGAAATTTGAATATTGTCTACAGTAATAATTTTAAAAAAGATCAAACATTAATATACCAAAATATTAAAATTGGTTGCTTTTGGATGATAAAATTAAGATTTTCTCTTTTTTGGAATTTCTACATATTTCTTTTTAGTAAGAGGGGTACAGCTATTGATATATTTTAAAATGGTGAATGAAATTATTTTTACAGCCAAGGTTTTTATAACTGAAGTCAGATTTCACAGTAGAGAATTCAGACAGCAATTGATATTAAAAATATCTAGATCCAGCATAACAAATGCAGCAGAAACACAGACATTAGAATACGGCATATGCTGAGTTTGTACTGTACTTTCATTCCCCATTGGCCTCCATATCTTGCTCAACACACCTGCTGACAGTTTCTGCAAACCATTTTTAATAGATCCCATCCTACTATTTGCTAGATTTCTTTTCTTTCCTTGAGCTCCATGTGGCCAATCAATACGATTAATATTCTGGAGAGATTTATTCTGAATCATCTAAATTTCAGGCTATAATGGGCTTAAACATATAAATATGTTAATCTTTACATTTTAATGACTAAAGATCTATAATTTTGGAATATATTTGTAGTCATAGAACCCTTTTAAGAATCCAATAATAACTTTGAATACTCTCTTAAGAAAAAAAGAACATAGAGGTTTTATTTTGTATATAGTTTTATGGGCCCTCTGAGTCAATTGATTGTCTTTTAAAAGATCTTAAATCAGGCCGGGTGCGGCAGCTCATGCCTGTAATCCCAGCACTTCGGGAGTCCGAGATGGGTGGATCACCTGAGGTCAGTAGTTCAAGACCAGCCTGGCCAACATGGTGACACCCCAACTCTTTAAAAAAAAAAAATCTTAAATCAGTTTTTCATCATGTCCAGAAACAGACTTTGTTAGAAAAACCTATAATGTGGTATTGAATTGCAGTTTCTTTAGCTCTGCTAGATCCCCAAATTAGTATTTCTAAAGTGAGTACTCTTCATTTTTTACATACAATTCTGAGATTCCTAGATCTATTAGGATTCACAAATTGGTGACTTAGGTCCTGAAGTGTTATCCCTGAAGGAAAGAATAGAATTCATAACTGATTTGGCACTTTGGGAACAGAGGGATCACAGACACATAAAATCTGGGAAAGTCTAGAAAACAATCCAAGAAACGAGAAATTACTCTGGAACTGACTTTATTTGACATGAAACAAACTTGAAAATTATGCGGGATCCATCAGATCTGTAAGATTCAAGCTGATCTCACAATGGAATTCCCAGGGAAATCATTGTTTGAGGAAACTTGCCAGTAAATTTTGACTTCCAAGTAATTTGGTTCACATAAATGCTTAGCATTCTCCCTCATGGTTCAAACTCAGTTTTCCATTACTCAACCTGAAAAAAATGAGAGTAATCAAGGATTGAATGGTTGTGGCATCATCATAAAGAGAAAATGAGATTATTTTAAACTCACTTGGAAGGGCACAGACCTAGACGCTGGCTTGTGTGGTTTTCATTGACTGCCCCAAAAATGTGCACTTTGAGTCAGTCCCTTCTCATCTCTGGCCCAGATGGCTTATCAATAATATTAGGGAAGTGTTACCTAATGCCCTTTCTAATTCAAACTGCCTGGCTACTGGAACACTTAACTTTTAATTTATTTATTTCTGCAATAAGAGTTTACAAAGTACTTACAAATTCTAGAACTGTTGAAAACAAAACAAGTATTATTATTACATTATCTCCACCTTTCATAGTTGAACATCAAAAAATTCTAAAAGCTAAAATATCAATTTTTTTAGACACAGGTTACAGTTTAAAACAGCTTTATAATTTATTTCTGTAGGTAGTGTGTAACTCAAAGTTTTGATTCACTCACCAAATCCAACCTCTGCTATTGTTATCTAGGGTTAAAATATAATTGAGTAGGCAGCAATTAGTAATCAATAGGCTTTATACTCCTCCTTATACTCTGATATATGTCATTTGTTTGTCTTCCATTGCAGGAATTTCTGTGTGTTACTTACCATTTTATCTCCAGTTCTCAGAGCACTTTCTGCTATATAATTGACATTCAATAAATATTTCCTAAATAAATTACTCAAAAGTAAATTTACTTCTACTTTATTAAACAAATAAACCACATTCCCCCAAGAATTGACTGAATTTACTGTTCAAGGTTTAATTTTAAGTATCTTTTTGTTTTCTTTGGACAAACAATAGCCATGCTACCATTAAGGGAAAAACACAAAGACATGGAGAGTAATCATCTTTTATTCCCTGTGAAACAGAATAGTATTTCTTATATAAAGAAATACAAAACCTTCTTACCTCTTTGCTTTATTAAGTAAGCAATGGTTACCATAGGTTTTTCCATCAGAAGCACAGACTGGTTTGTAGACAGACAGACATTTTGTTTTTCTAGTTGAGTTCTTGCTGCTGGCACTGCCAGTCTGTGGAAATGTGAGATATTGTTAAAACTAGAGTAATTAATTTAATTCAGATATTATAATAAACATATTCATGTCTGAGCGTGGTGGCTCATGCCTGTAATCCCAGCACTTTGAGAGGCTGAGGCAGGCAGATCACGAGGTCAGGAGATCGAGACCATCTTGGCTAACACAGTGAAATCCCATCTCTACTGAAAAACAAAATACAAAAAATTAGCCATGCTTGGTGGTGCATGTCTATAATCCCAGCTACTCAGGAGGCTGAGGCAGAAGAATTGCTTGAACCTGGGAGGCAGAGGTTGCAGTGAGTCGAGATGGCACCACTGCACTCCAGCCTGGGCAACAGAGCGAGACTCAGCTCGGTCTCAAAAAGAAAGAGAAAGAAAAAAAAAATCATTACTCATTTATTATTAAGCATTGTAATCAACCAATTATTTTATTGATTTTTGTATTTAATTCTTATGCCAGAACTGAAAAAAGGGTATATTTTGGTAGAGCAAGTTAGCAAAAAGAAGATTCCACTGATCTCCCCTGCTCCCCAACAAGGACAGCAATTTAACAACTATCTACACAAAAGAAGCACCTAGGTAAGAACCAAAAATCAGGTGAGCTCTCACAGTATCTAGTTTGAACTTTATCACTGAAGGAGACACTAAAAGGGTGAGGAAAGACCATCTTGAATTGCTGATGCCATGAGGCCACCTCTCTCTCATCCTGTTGCAGAGGCAGCATGGCATGGACAGAGAATCTGTTTGCATGGGAGAAAGAGAGCACAGCAGTTGTGAGACACTGCATTGAAGTCAGTGCTGCCCTGTCAAAGAAGAAATCAAAACTGAGTTGAACTCAGGTGACGCCCTCCCACAGAGGGAAAAGTTAAATCAGCCCTAGCCAGAGGAGAATTGCCCATCTCAGCAGTCAGAACTTGAGCTCTGGCAAACCTTGTTGCAATGGACTAAAGTGCTCTGGGGCTCTACATAAATTTGAAAGACAGTTTAGGCCTCAAAGACTACAAACTCTAGGTGAGTCTTCTGCTGAACAGGGATCAGAGCCAGTGGACTTGCGGGGCACATGACTTGAGACATCAGCCAGGGTGATTAAGGGAGTGCTTGCATCACCCCTCCCCAAACCCCGGCCTAAAAGGCTCTCAGCTCCAAAAGAGACCTCTTCTTTTCACTTGAGGAGAAGAAAGGGAAGAGTAAAGATATCTAAGATGCTTTGCATCTTGGATACCAGCTCAGCAACAGTAGGAGAGGGCACCAGTTAGAATCATGAGGCCCCTTTCCAGACACTAGCTTCCAGATGACATATCTGGACAAACCCTGGGCCACGAGGGAAACTTCTTTCTTGAAAGGAAAGATCCAGTTCTTTCAGGACCCATCACCTGCTGACTAAAGGGCCCTTGGGCCCTGAATAATCGGCAGCAATTTTCAGGTAGCACACCAAGGGCCTTGGGTGAGATTCTGAGACTTGCAGGCTTCAAGTGGGACTCAATACATTCCCAGCTGTAGTGACTATTGGAAGAGACTCTTGCTGCTTGAGAAAAGTGGAAGGAACAGTAAACAGGGCTTTGTTTTGAACCTTAGGTACCAGCTTGGTCACGGGGGTATAGACTACCAACCAGGCTCTTAGGGTCTCCAATTATAGGCCTTGGCTCTTGGATGGTGTCTCTGGACCTGCCCTGAGTAAGAGCAGAGACAAGTGGCATGAAAGATAAGTCTGAGGCTAGGCAACAATCATCACAAGCTGACTAAAGAGCCCTTGGGCTGTAAGATAATATCGGTGGTCCTGGCAGTATTCTCCATGGGCCTTAGATGGTGGTGACCACAGGGTGAGGCTCTTCTGCCAATGGAAAGAAGAGAGAAGACTGGGAAAAACTGCATCTTGTGGTTTGAGTGCCAGCTCAGCTGCAGCACAATAGAACACAAGGTTACCTTCTAAGCTTTTTGACTCCAGTTCCTGGCTCCTGGATGGCACCTCTCTCTGACCTGGCCCAGGGACAGGGAGAGTTCATCCCCCTCTAGGGAAAGATGCAAGCCTGGCAGGCTTTGCCATATGCTGATTATAGAGTTACAGGGCCTGAGCAAATATAGGTAGTAGCCTAGCAGTGGTTACAGTGGTGAGCCCAGTGCTGTCCTGTCTTCAGCTCTGATCCAGCTACTGATGGTGGCCACTGAGATAATTGCATCACCCGACCCCCAGCTCGAGGCAGCTCAGAATAGAGAGACTTTATTTGCTTGTAAGAAGGTGAGAGAAGAAAATAAGAATCTGTGCCTTGTAATCCAGAGAATTCTTCTGGGTGTTATCCAAGACAATCAAGGTGGTACCTCTACGTGTCTGCAAGAACCAGAGTGTTACTGGGATTGGGGTGCCCCATAATGCAAATACAGCTTGGATCACAAGATCACAGCACTCAATGCCTAACTGTTCAATGCCCAGAGGACAATGAATATACACAAACATCAGTACCACTTAAGAAATCATGACCTCACCAAATGAACTAAGTAAGGCACCAGGGACCAATTCTGGAGAAACAGAGATATATGACCTTTCAAACAGACAATTCACAATAGCTCTTTTGAGAAAACGCAAAGACATTCAAGATAACAGAGAGAAGGAATTCAGAATTTTATCAGATAAATTTAACAAATAGATTGAGATAATTAAAAAGAATCAAGCAGAAATTCTGGAGCTGAAAAATGCAATTGCCATGTCAAAGAAGGTATCAGAGTCTTTTAGTAGCAGAATTGATCAGGCAGAAGAAAGAAATAGTGACCTTGAAGATAAGCTATGTGAAAATACACAGAGGAGAAAAAAATATAATGAAGCATGCCTATGGGATCTAGAAAATAGCCTTAAAATGGCAAATCTAAAAATTATTGTCCTTAAAGAGAAAGTAGAGAAAGAGATAAGGCTAGAAAATTTATTCAAAGAGATAATAAAAGAACTTTCCAAACATAGAGGAAGTTATCAACATTCAAGTACAAGAAAGTTATAGAAAACTAGGCAGATTTAACTGAAAGAAGACAACCTCAAGACATTTAATAATCAAATTCTCAAATACCAAGGATAAAGAAAGGATCATAAAAGCAGTGAAAGAAAAGAAGCAACATACAGTGAAGCTCCAACATGTCTGGTAGCTAGGAGAAAGTAGCATGACATAATTAACATGCTGAAAGAAAAACAACAACAGCAACAACTTTTACCCTAGAATAGTAAGTCTAGGAAAAATATCCTCCAAACAGGCAGGAGAAATAAAGAAAGACTTTCTGAGACAAACAAAAGCTGGGGGACTTCATCAATATCAGACCTGTTTTACAAGAAATACTAAAGGGAACACTTCAATCAGATAGAAAATGATGTGAATGAGCAATAAGAAATCATCTGCAGTTACAAAACTCACTGGTAATAGTAAATGCACAGGAAAACACAGAACATTATAACACCATAACTGTGGTATATAAACTACTCTTAATAAGAGAGACTAAACAATGAACCAATCAAAAATAATAATGACGGCTGGGCACAGAGACTCACTCCTGTAATCCCAGCACTTTGGGAGGCTGAGGCAGGTAGATCATCTGAGGTCAGGAGTTTGAGACTAGCCTGGCCAACATAGTGAAACCTGTCTCTACTAAAAATACAAAATAAATTTAGCTATAAAATTTTAAAATGTCTTAAAGCAAGTGATAATGGAAACACAACATACCAAAACCTATAGGATACAGTAAAAGCATTACTAAGAGGTAAGTTTGTAGCTATAAGGACCTACATCAAAAAAGAAGAAAGCCTTCAAGTAAATAACCCAATGATGCATCTTGAAGGACTAGAAAAACAAGTGCAAACCAAATCCAAAATTAATAGAAGAAAAGAAATAGTAAAGATCAAAGCAGAAATAAATGAATGAGAAATGAAAACATTGTAAAATATCAACGAAACATAAAGTTTTATTAAAGTTAAACAATGTAGACAAATCTTTAGCCAGACCAAAGAAAAAAGGGAGATTAAAATAAATAAAATCAGAGATGAACAAGGCAACATTACAACAATACTACAGACACTCAAAGGATCATTTGTGACTAGTATCAGCAACTATATGCAAATAAACTGGGAAATCTAGAAGAAATAGACAAACTGCTAGGCACATACAACCTAAGGTTGAACCATGATGATATCCAAAACCTGAACAGATAAATAATTAGTAATGGGATTAAGCCATAATAAAATGTTACCCAGTAAAGAAAAGCTTAGGATCTGATGGCTTCACTGCTTATTTCTAGCAAATAATTAATGATGATCTAATATCATTTCTACTCAAACTATTCTGGAAAATAGAGAAGGGAATACTTCCAATCCTATTCTATGAGTCCAAAGTTATCCTTATACAAAAACTAGACAAAGAGACATCAGAAGATAAAAAAAAAAACTATAGCCCAAAGCCTCTGATGAATATTGATGCAAAAATTCTCAACAAAATGCTAGCAAACCAAATTCAACAACACATTAGAAAGATCGTTTATCATGATCAAGTGGGATTTATCCTAGGGATGCAAGGACGGTTTAACATATACAAGTTAATTAATGCGATATGTCATGTAAACAAAATAAAGAACAAAAACTATATGATCATTTCAATTAATGCTGAAAAAGCATTTGATAAAATTCAACATCTCTTTATGATAAAAAGCCTTAGAAATCTGGATATAGACGGAATATACCTCAACAAAATAAAAGCAGTGTGCAACAGACTCACAGCTAGTATTAAACTAAATAAGGGAAAACTGAAACCCTTTCCTCCAAGATTGAGAACACAATAAGGATGCCCAACTTTTATTCAACATAGTACTGAAAGTCATCCTAGAGCAATCAGACAAGAGGGATATTAAAGGCATTCAAATTGGAAAGAAAGAGGCCAAGTTATCTTTGCTTGAAGATAATCTGATCTCATATTAGAAAAAATCCTAAAGGCTCTACCAAAAAACTATTTGAATTGATAAACAAATTCAGTAAATTTGCAGGAAAGGAATCAACATAGAACAACCAGTAGGATTTTATATGCCAATAATGAACAATCTGAAAAGGAAATCAAGAAAGTAATTCAATTTACCTTAGTTACAAATTAAATTAAATACCTAGGTATTAACTTAGCCAAAGAAGTGAACAATCTCTACAGTAAAAACTCTAAAACATTGGGGCAAGAAATTAAAGAGGACACTAAAAAATGGAAAGATATTTTATGTTCATGGGTTGGAATAATCAATGTTGTTAAAGTGTCTATGTTACCCAAAACAATCTATGGATTCAATGCAATCCCTATCAAAATACCAATGACATTTTTCACGAAGATAGATTAAAAAATGCTAAAATTTATGTGGAAACACAAAATACCTAGAATAACTAAAGCTATCCTAAGCAAAAGAAAATGAAAAGAAAACTTGAGGAATCACATTACATGAGTTCAAATTACACTATAAAGCTATAGTAACCAAAATGGCATGGTACTGGCATAAAAGCAGATACGGAAATCAGTGGAACAGAATAGAGAACCCAGAGATAAAGCCATATGTCCACAGTGAACCCATTTTTGACAAAGGTGACAAGAATATACACTGGGAAAAGGACAGTCTTCAATAAATGAGGCTGAGAAAACTGGATATCCATATACAGAAAAATAAAACCACAACACTATCTCTCACCATATGCAAAAATCAACTCAAAATGGATTAAAGATTCAAATCTAAGATCTCAAACTATGAAACTACTTCAAGAAAACTTTGGTGAAACTTTCTTGAACATCGGACTGGCAAAGATTTCTTAAGTAATACGTAAATAACACAGACAACCATAGAGAAAATGGACCAATTGACCATGCCACGTTGAAAAACTGCACAGCAAAGGACACAGTCAATGAAGTGAAGAGATAACCCACAGAATTAAAGAAAATATTTGCAAACTACTTATCTGGTAAGGGCTTAATAATCAGAATATGTAAAGAGCTCAAAAAACCTCTACAGTCAAAAATCTAATAGTTCAATTAAAAAATTGGCAAAAAATCTATATGAATATATTTCCAAAGACTAAATACAAATAAATACTTTTCTAAAAAATAAATACAAGTATACGAAAAAGTGCTAAGCATCATTAATCATTAGAGAAATGCAAATAAAAACTACAATGATATATCTTCTCGTCCCAGTTAAAATGGTTCTTCAAAAGTCAAGCAGTAAAAAATGCTGGTGAGAATGTGGAGGAAAGGAATGTATATGAATCTTCATACACTGTTGGTAAGAATGTAAATTAACATAAATACTATGGAGAACTGTTTGGAGGTTCCTCAAAAACTAAAAATAGAGGTACCCGACGATCCAGTAATCCCACTTCTAGTTATATACCCAAAAGAAAGGAAGTCAGTATATTGAAGAGATATCTCCACTCCCATGTTTATGGCAGCACTATTCACAATAGCCAATATTTGGAAGCAACTTAAGTTTACATCAAGAGATGAATGGATAAAGAAAATGTGATATATATATATATACACACATACACAATGGAGCCATAAAAATTCAGCCAATAAAAAATACACACAATTCAGCCATGAGAAAGAATGAGATCCCGTCATCAGCAACAATATGGGTGGAACTGAATGAAGGCTTTTAGGTTAAGCGAAATAAGCCAAACACAGAAAGACAAACTTCACATGCTCTCACTTATTGTGGGAGCTAAACATTTTTCAATTGAACTCATGGAGATAGAGAGTAGAAAGATGTTTACTAGAAGCTGGGAAGTGTAGCTGGGGGAGGAAGGAGAAGTGCAGATGGTTAAGTGGTGTAAAAATATAGAAAGAATGAATAAGACCTAGCATTCACTAGCACTACAGGGTGACTCTAGTCAAAAATAATTAATTGTATGTTTTAAAATAACCAAAGAGTATAACTGGATTGTAGCACAACGAATAAATGCTGGGGATGATGGATACCCCATTTACCATGATGTGATTATTACACATTTCAAGACTGTATCAAAAATAACTCATGTAACCTATAAATATACATATCTACCATGTATCTTCAAAAAATTAAAACAATTTTAAAAGAGTGTATTTTGTCCTATTTTATAGCTGCACGCAGAAAGGCATAATGGATTTATTGACAGACCAGAGATTATGAACAGATTAAATGTCCAAGATGTGATTCAAACTCTATTATCTACTCCAAAGTCCCTGCTCTTACTACATGTCATACTGCCTTTGTTTTAATTTTTTGGAGACAAGTCTTCCTTTACATGGAAAAACCATAGTCAGGAAAAAGTCATACTAGCAAATGCAAATCATGTAAACACAGTCATAATTTATTGAATCCCTTTTTTTGTATGTCCATGAAAGAAAAGTTATAGAGGAAGTAGGATTATGCAGGATTTATTTAAATAATACCTGAAGCATTTCCTTTGGATGTGAGCTGAATGGCAGAAGCCTGTGAATATAAGTAAGCTTTGGCTAGCAGGTGAGAACAGAGACATTAATGAGAATTATGAGATATTTTTGATAGAGGATGCAGTATTCTCAGAGCTGAGATATTATAGGGAGATAAAAAATACCTCTATGTTTTCCAAATCATACAACCCTTTAATGACAATCAATTTATTTCACACATACTCTGTTAAGTGGACATGGTTATTTCTCCTATTCTAGAATAAATATAAAATTGCAAAATTTAAGTGACTTCCTAAAAACTCAGAGATCCGCTGGTGATGGCATTAAGTTCTGAATGGTAGCAGTCTCTGAGGGATTACTACTTCATGCCAGCCAAGTGATAATGACTAAGAGAACAAGTGGCCTTTATATGAAAGGCTTGTGAGGAATAAAAATTTATGAGGTAAAAAATACAGTTTCCATTAAGATGATGAGGTAGAGGAAGTGTTCTAGAAAACTGTTTTGAAAGTCAGTATCAAATGGAGGATTGAGAGTAATTGTTAAATAAGTTAGGAGGCTGATTGTTGGCAGAGAAGCTGGCAAGTGACAGTAAAAGCACAGCAAGACTCAGAAGGGAATACAGAAAACGTGGATCAGATAGATATTCACCTATTTGCAATGATGGCTTCCAAGTAGCAGGCATTTATCTATGCATCTAACATGCAGTTCAAGAGAACTTACTATACGCCACACCTATTCTAGGCTCTGAGGATACAGGTCTGAAAATAAATGGTACTTTCTTCAAGAAGTTCATTATCTAGCTGAATAAATAGATGCTCAATTACAAAGTAATAAGGTGAGTTCAATAATAGAGGAAATCATTAGTATTAGGAATACATGAGTGGAAAATCAAAGGGCTCTGTATAATATGGGTGGTGTGTGAGCAACAGTGACATGAAATGAAGCTAAACAGTATGCAATATAATCATGAAAATCTGTAAATTCCATGTTTAGGAGTTTAAGTTATATCTTCTAGATAGAACGAAGAATGAAGCCACTGGGGAATTTTGAGTAGGGGTCTAAAATATCAGAGAGGATTTTTGATTTAGAAATATCACTTCAGTGATTTATAGATTATTGATTGGGTAAAAATGGACATGAAAGTTAAACCTGGCAAAGGTGTAGGTTCAGTTGATGAGAGTCTGATTCATTCTAGTATAGGTAGAGGGGGCTTGAGTGGAAAATGATATAGGGGAATGAAAGATAGAATAGAAAGGCAGTATATTCATTAATAATCATAAGTGTTATGCATAAAAATAATCAGCTCCAAAGTTCTTATTTTGTTTAATCAGCGTCATTGCAAGTGATTTGTCATTAATACATAGTGTTCTTTTAAGCATTTTAAGTCTTAGAAAATAGAACTGCTGGGGCAAGCTGACAGAGAAAATGAAGGTATTAACACTAACCTGAAAGTCCATTATATTGTCATTCAAAGTGTTGTCGATATTTTTTCTTTGTTGATGGTTGTAAAGTGACCTTAATTTTCTTTGTTGGCTAGATGACCCTGGCTTCCATTCCTGGCCAGATGACCCTATATTTCCTTGCTGGCTAGATGTCCCTGGCTTTCCCTGCTGCTTAGAAGATCCTAGATCTCCTTGCTGGTTAGATGACCCTAGATTTCCTTGTTGACTAGATGCCCCTGGCTTCCCTTGTTGGCTAGATGATCCTGGTTTCTCTTGATGGCTAGATGACCCTGGCTTCCCCTGCTGGCTAGATGACCCAGGCTTCCCTTGATGGCTAGAAGACCCTGGCTTTCCTTGTTGACTAGAAGATCCTAGATTTTCTTGTTGGCTAGATGACCCTGGCTTCCCTTGATGGCTAGAAGACGCTGGTTTCCCTTGTTGGCTAGAAGATCCCACATTTCCTTGTTGGCTAGATGACCCTGGCTTCCCCTGTTGGCTAGAAGATCCTGGCTTCCCCTGTTGGCTAGAAGATCCTAGATTTCCTTGTTGGCTAGATGACCCAGGCTTCCCTTGCTGGCTAGATGACCTAGGCTTCCCTTGCTGGCTAGATGACCCAGGCTTCCCTTGCTGGCTAGATGACTCTGGTTTCCCTTGATGACTAGATAAGCCTAGATGCCCTTGTTGACTAGAAGATCCTAAATTCCCTTTCTGGGTAGATGACCCTAGATTCCCTTGTTGGCTAGCTGATCCTGGCTTCCCCTGTTGGCTAGATGACTCCACCATCACTTTCTGGCTAAATGACCCTGGTTTCCCTTGTTGGCCAGATGACCCTGGATTTCTCTGATGGGTAGAAAATACTGGTTTTCCTAGTTTGCTAGAAGATCCTGATTTTTCTTGTGTATTAGAAGATTCTGGATTCCCTTTTTGGTTAGATTTTCCTGAATTCTTTAAAATCCCAGGCTGGTTCAAAACTCCTGGTCTTCCTTGCTTAAAATTCCTTGGTTTCCCTAGCTTGTTAAAATATCCTGGTTGTCCTTGAAGACTAAATGTTCCTGGATTTCCTTGTGTATAACTACCTCCTTGCTTATTAGAATCCCTTTGTCCTCCTAGGTGGTTAGCTTCATTTTTTTTCTCTAGAATATGTGCAGGTTCTGGATTCTCATCTCGTTTGAAAACACTGGTATTTGAAATCTGGGTTGAAGATGCTGGAATGATAAAACAACCAGAAAAAAAAAATGAAATAAAGTTATTTACATTAAATAATTGTAAATCAACACTTGTCCAAGATATAGTTTGTTTTTAATGGTTTCTTGATTTTTTAACCAAGCCCCAAGATAGAATCTTCCCATTCTTCCTCATATCCTGAATATTTGGGTTCCTTGTTTTCTTTCTTTACTGTACTACATAAATTTCAAAAATTAAACGTCAATCCAACTTGCCTCATTTTTAAATCACAAAGTCTGAATTATGTAAATTGAGCCATCATTCTACCCCCAATTCCTTTAAGTGGTTTTCTGATGAATCAAGCTGGCTCTGCACATTGCCCATTATAAATTTATTTTTTCACATCAAATACTTTATTCTTAATTTTCCAGCTTCACTTTACAGATGGCGCCATCAACTTTCCAGACAGGAAAAGGCTGATAGACATGAGCCCTACTTTCTTCTTCTCTCTTCCATCCCTATACATACTATCTGTAGCCATCTTTCTTTCCAGTTCCATCACCAAAACAGATGTTTCCCTTCTCCTTCAGAACATATTTCTTTCAATCAGCTTTACGTTCACCATTTCCAATAAAAGGCCTTAGGATCAACCATGCTCTCTCTGGTGATTATATTTCTTCTTTCTATTTTGGTTAAACTACTCAAGAGAATGGTAAATATCATGATTATTTCTTAAAACCTATGTTTTATAGTGGTTCCAATTTATTTTGGAAGGCTACTTATGACCTAATGAAATATATATATTTATTATGTGTAATGAAATATATGTATTTATTATATACAATGAAATATATATTTATTATTTATATATAATAAATTATATTTATTATATATTATAAATATATAATATAATAAATTTATAATAAATATAAATATACTATATATATTTCATTATATATAATGAATATAATTTATTACCTATATAATTATATATATATATATGCATTTCAGACTTATACCTAGGATCTCACTTTAATTTTCAATTGCTGTGCTTTATATTTCCATAAATATACACATTTGCACCTTCAAGTCGATTTAATATGTATATAATTGTGTGTGTATATATGTTTTATGCTTTTTCAGATTACATTCCAAAATTAGCAGGATCTAGAAAACAATGAATAAACAAATGGAATGACTTTAGAGCTAAATATAAAAGTATTGCATTGGGTATCCTTTTTTTTTTTTTGGTAGAAGTGCATATCTTTCTCATCCTTTCCTTCTTGCTTGAAAATTCATCTTTTTTTATTCACTTTCCTAATATGGGGTTCTCTTAAAGGTTTTAATTAGGCTTACATTTTGTTTTCTGCATAGGCTTCCTTGCTATTTTTTTCAATATATGCAATTTAAAATCATTCCAATGTTGATTATTTCAGACTTATACTTAGGGTCTCACTTGAATTTTCAATTGCTCTGCTTTATATTTTTATAAATATACACATTTTTACCTTCAAATCCGTTTAAGTAAAGTCAAACGATAATCAATTAGTATGGGCTGAGCATGCTAATGGTATACTACTGCAGGTGATTAAGATCTTGTCCAGGCACAGAAGCTTAGCTGTTAGCAATCTGCTTAACTAAACTGTGGTATAGTGTGGATATGATTTGTGGGTATAACTTAGACATTCACTCAATTTAACAAAAAAAATACATAAATTAAAAGAATCCACTATTATAAAAGAACCTTAGAAAGAGCTAGGAATGAACAAGACGTTTATGGCCCTGCCTGCATGAAGCTGAGAAGTCTAGTAGTGGGAGCAAATAAGTAGGACTTTATATTATAGTAGAATGATCAATGCTATCATGTGAGGAGTAAACTAGACAATAGTCTCTTAATCGAAGTAGCAGGGAGTGTGGAATCCTTTCTTCTTACTGGAGAACATGGTCATAAGAAGCATAAGATTCAGTCAGAGAAGCTAATGAGAAAAAATAATTTTTTCAGCTGAGAGATGAGTACATGTATGGGTTCTTTCAGTTCTAGGAATAAAACATTGCTCATTAACAGTTGCTAACACCAAGTAGAAATCAATTAAAGTAGATACGTGGATGAAATAGAAAAAAATAGTTGTAAGATATTTTTATTAATGATTTTCAGTTTTTTTTTTTTATAGGTAACACAAGTAAATGGAGCCAAATCCTAAAGATGCAAAGGGTAAACAGTTTAAAATGACTTTCCTTTTCTTTCCTGTCTATGCACCCACCCCAAACCGTTTCCCCACCAAAATAATTTCCTACCTAGTACATAATTATTTCCTATTACCTAGAAAATGGTAAAAGTAAAGTGCCCAAGACACCATCACATTTACAGGGAATTTTTGTGAATTATTTCATGGATATCCTATGTATTTACAAACATATATGAATATAATTATCCACACAATTGGTGTCACATTCTACACACAGTTCTACTCCTTGTTTTCTCCAAGAACAATACAATGAAGGTTTTGCTACATCAATACATATAGAGCATGTTTATTTATTTTCTCTCAGTGGTTGCATAGTATCCCATTTTATGGGTTTACCATAATTTATTTAACCAGTGTTCTAGTAATAAACAGGTAGTTTATCTCCCTCTTTTGCTATTGTAAGTAATGAATCAATGAAAATCCTAATAATGCATCACTTCTTACATTGATAAGTAAATTTATGAAATAAAAACTAGGAGTGAATTTTGGAGTGGTTTCACTATCTATTTTTTTAAACTAAATACTTGGAAAATAAGTATCTTCAGTTTTGTTTTGTTTTGTATTTTTTTCCTTCTGATTTTACAAACACTAGGATGTGCTTAGCATTGCTTTTCTGATTCATTTCTTTTCTTCATCTTCCAATCTATATAAATATAACCACTAGATACGTATTGGTACCACATCTGGTACTAATTAACACAATTTCTTCCATCAACGAATAACTTCTAGCACTTAGCAAGGCACTGAAGGTCACAACAGTTACAGTACCTGCTATAATGAAATATGAAATATATGTTCTATAAAGGAATTTTATATGTATATCTGTTTCCCTCAAACACACACACACACACACACACAAACACACACACACACGTATTGTTCTCCTCCTTTCTCTAATTCTATCTCTTAGCTCTCCCTATTTGTTAACTCTGTTACTTCAGCAGCTCCTCAGTGGCATTACTGTACAACTTTTCTTACGTCTAATTTATTTTCAATATTACTACAAGACTGATCTTTCTTAACAAGATGAATATAATAACTCTTGTGCTTAAAATTCTGAAACAGCTTTGCAGTATTTTCAATGAGGAGAGAACCACAAATATAAGAAGTAGGGAGTCTGAAGCAATTTATTTTATTATTTCATTTCACTAGCTATAAGAAAAATGGTCAAGTGGGAGCTTATGATTTGGGGATAAATTAGAATCCATTTCATTATCGTAATTTTTATCTTGAGAAATGAATTAACTGAGTTGTTTATTATCTTGAGAAATTTACAACTCAAAGCTAGAAATTTACATCTCTGAAAATCACCTACTTATATTGAGGTAAGGAATAGAGAAAAACAATTTGAGAGTCAAGTACCTAAAAAAACTCAATTAATGGTAACTACAGCTATTTATCTGTATAGTTCCTGAAACAACCCTATAAAAATGTATAATAATTTTTATTTTGCAAATGATAAAATTGAGATTCAAGTAAGTTTAACAAGTTTCCTCAAATCACATGAATGGGGAAAAAAATCAGGATTTGAACATATTATTATTTGACCATACAGCCCAGATCATATCACAAAACCATTTCCTTATAAACTATGAACTTGAATATTCACAAATTCGTAAGGCTTTTAGTCTAAATTCATCCTTCCAGTCTAATGTCTTGCCTTCCCTAGTCCCCTGTACCTGTTTCTCTTCCACCACATCAAACTATTCACTCTTATTTCATTCAATCACTATATTTATGACTTTGGATCTATGTTTATTTTGTTGGAAATTTATCTTCTTCCATTTCTCTGTCTGATGAATTATCTATTTTTAAATCTTTTGACAAAGTATTGTTAAATCACTTAACATTCCTAATTCTTTACTTTGAGAGTCGGAAGGAAAGCTATTGACTGTGACTTTCTTACCTGAGAACATGGCCAGGAGCATGAAGGGAAAGAAAATGAAAGCCCCCATGGTACCGTCAGTTGTTTCAGACTTGACTGTTGTGCGAGTTAAGCCTAACTCTGCAGCAGGTGCTCTTCAAATAAACCATGCTGATTACCACCATGTTATATATTTTTAAAGTTCTTAACCCTAACTGTCAAACACTGTCACTGTCTTTAATAAATTACAGAGTAATTTTCACAAATTGGAAGGTATTGCTTCTTGAATGAACTGTTATTTTCAAAATTAGCTTCATGCCCCAACTCTCATAAATATTCAAACTTTAATATGCGTCTATTAGATATCTTCTTTCCAGAAGAAAATTAAAATGATGAAATCCATGTGGGAAAGTGGTAAATTCAGTGTTCACATTATTATTGTTAAGGGATGGCTTATCTTCAGTTAGTATTATTGTTTGTTCTCCAAGTTTATATGACCACAAGAGAAATTTTCAAGTGATTTATATGTCAATTATGTACCTCAAATTATCTTTTAAAAGCAGGTAAAGATGCACTGAATATTGGTCATTCATAGTAATGAATGCATACAGTATTCATCAAGACGAATGATGACAGGTAATACATTTTTATGAGTCAACGGGATACAGTAGATCTCATGTTTAAGAAATAACATTACACAATTGTCATTGTTGCTTCAAGTTATTACGTCAAACAGCAGCTCATGTGAAAATCACCTTGGGATTTTTAGTTGGTCATCAGCTCAATGTTATAAGACATTGGAATATTGTCTTCAAGATTGGTTTCTCTAAGTAAGAGAAACTTGAATCAATGGAGCATGTCCAAAAGGTAACTTTGATAATGTGAGGTCTGGAGACCATAAAGCATGCAGTAGATTTACAGCAGTAGGAAATGGAAGCTCAAAACAGCACAAACTCAGGACTGTTATGGTCATTGACTTCATTTTCTCAAGGGCATCACAATGGAGAAGAAAAATATCTTTTGATCTGTTTAATTACAGATAGCAGAAGTAGTATAAGGAAGTACAGAATAAATAGTTTAGAGTTCTAAAGAAAATTTCAACTTTGAGAGGAGAGATGAACTAGATGGTTTTTACAATTACTTTCAATTCTAAAATTTTCAGAATTAGTGGTTCTGGCTTGTATTTGATTTTTCCTTCAACTTGTTTAGAAGAAGGAAAAGTTTGAAAATGATAGATAATTTATTTTAATCAAGAAAGCAATTTTATGGCATCAAAAGAGACAAAGTTTAAGTTTCCTGTAGTAAGAAAGCAACTTTTACTCCCTGCATAATTATCTTCTAAATTGACTGGAATTCATATGATTGTCAAAAGAAGCTTATAGAACCCAACGTCATTGGATTGTTTATACACAGACACAAACATGCATATATATACATATATACACACACACACACATATGGATGGATTTTTATATATATACATATTCATGTTTGTGTTATATATATATATACACATACACACAGATCAGGTTTATATTTCAAAAATTTTATTATGAACAGCTGCAATATACAGGCAAAATGAAAGAATTGTGCAGTAAAAACCCATTGGTATGGTTTGGCTGTGTCTCTACTCAAATTTCATTTTGAATTGTAGCTTTCATAATTCCCATGTGTTATAGGAGGGACCCAGTGGGAGATAATTGAATCACGGGGCAGTTTCTCTCATATTGTTCTTGTTTTAGTGAATAATTCTCACAAGATCTCATGGTTTTATAAGGGGAAACCCCTTTTGCTTAATTCTCTCTTCTCTTATCTGCTGCCATGTAAGACATGTCATTTGCCTTCTGCCATGATTGTGAGGCCTCCCCAGCCACGTGGAATTGTGAGTCCATTAAACCTCTTTTTCTTTATAAATTACCCATTCTCAGGTATTTCTTTATAAGCAGCATGAAAACAGACTAATACACCAATACACACACCATCAAGATTAATCAATTACTGTTTTGCTATATTCTACTCTATCACTATTAAAATAGGTAAACTTTATAGAAGTTATTTTCACATGCAGATACTCATTAATGGAACTCAATGTAGTAAAGTTTCAAATAACAAATGGGTCACAATAGATGCATTTGTATTTTGCCTAAACAATTGCCTCTTAAACACTCAGTGCTATCATCTGTCCTCACCATGATGTTTTCTAACTCCGATACTGCTAATATATCACAATAACGATATCAATAATAAATATTGCTGAGTGCCTTGTAGGTTAGGGTACTTCAGTAAAAAAGTACACTCTCATCAATTTCACACTCTGAGGTTTCAGAGACTGTCTATTTGTTCAAGATGTTCTCGGTTGCATGAAGATTGCTCTCTCTCTCTTTATGTACCTATTTTCCAAATTATTTCAGAAAGCTTTTGACTACTTTTTTTAGTTGCTGCAGTTATCTTAACTGAAACATTTAATTTTTCTTATAATAATGGAAATTTTCTCACCTGTAGAATTATCTTCTATTTTTACTCTCCTTCACATTTGAAAGTAAGTTCAAAATTCTGGCTTGGAGCAGGCTCATCACACCCACATATTTTAAGAAGGGAGATAATGTGTTTCATGTGTCTTGAAATAAGATTATAGACCAAGGCTTTTCTTTCAGTAGTCATTATACTTGGTGGAAATAACAATAGCAACAGAGTAAAATGACCCAAGGTGTCTGTCCTTTTTTAGCTATATGTCATGCAAGTTAATGTTAATCTCTCTCTCTCTCTTTTCTCTTTCTCTACATACTTAACTATCTAATCATTTCTCCACTTTGCCTACACAGAGGGTAAAAAATAATGACAGCTATTCATAAAATGAGAGGATCTCAGCAAAATTCTAGTGGTTGAAGCTCTTTAGACAATTTATCAAAGGTGACAAGCATTTTTGATTCAATATACATTTACTTTTTGAAGATGCAGCTGTTTGTAAGTGCATGTTGTTAATTGTGGTCTACTAAGCAGAACATAACTCTGAATCCTGGGACTCTTAGATTAAGGGGACTGTTTGACCTAGAGCAGATCTTATTTTGACATGTAACTTTGTTTTTCGAATTGGATAAAGCTATCTCTCCCACAGCATTATGGTGAAAATTAAAGCAGTTAATATATAAATAAGTTTCTTCTAAATTAAAATTGTGAGATGTAGTCACTATGATTAACCATCTTTATTATCATCACAAAACAATCATGTTACAGCTTCCATCATTGACCAGTCTGGTCCAGAATTCCATAACACTCACCTGCAAAGAGGAATAAACAGGCCACACTGATAAAAAGCAGAAGGGTACCTGATGGCTTCTTGGTAAATGAGATCTGCATGGTTTATAGAAAATATGTTAACAGAGTTCACTATTGACATTCCACAAGCTGTATTTTAGGTGGCTATATACATGAATCTAAATATCTGTAAATTTGGTAGTCAGCTACATTTGCCATCTTAATTATGTAATGCATTTCCCCAAAGAGTAGAGATACCAGAACCAAAGGAACTTCAGGCCTTTTTTAAACATATAGGAACAATAGTCAAAAAGTAGTGTTTAGGTGGAATGAAATGTACTACAAGTAACACACCCAGAACTTCCCCTGTTTAGCACATGGTGATAATTATAATCAAGTCATCATCTTCCGTTTTGCTTATGTTAGACCTGCCTCCAGCAGAGCCTTGGGCCAGAGAGGTTTCATTTTGCAGTAACCTACAAGATGATTTGCACAATTTGTGCACAGTATTAGTAAGGCTTGGTATCACAACTACCAGGAAAATAAAAATGCTGACGTGAGGAATTTTGAAGTCAAGGGATTTATTGGACAAAGTAAGAGGGCACTCTCAATAATCATTGAATTTGAAACTCTAGACATCAAGGTGATTATGAATCACGGGGCTATTTTCTTCAACCTCTTGCTTTTAGTCATCCTATGCATAATGGTTTGTGGTTTATTTGTTTTACTTAGTTTACTCGTTACTTGGTCTTGTTCACTTGCTAATCTTCACAAGAAATTCACAGGTTGATTTTGGTCCTTGTATATATATGCCACGCACACTTGTGTTCTTTCTCTTTCTCAAATCGATCTCATTCACTGTTACCTTATAACTCTTGTTCTTACTATTTCCTCTGCCTGGAAAACTCCTGTTCCAGAAATGTAAATGGCCAGTTTCTTCTTTCCAGAAGTAACAGTTCAAGTATTACTGACTCAGTAAAGATTTTCCTATTTAAAATATTCCAACCCAAATCAATGTGTTTTATTGTCATCAAAATACCTTTTAATATCTGAAATTACCTTTTTTATTTCATTAATTATTTGTATATATTCTCACCGTCAAATCTACGCATACATACACACAAACATGTATACGAACACAGTCCATATACACTAGGATGTAGCTCATGGATCTTTTTTCTGTACTGTGTCTCCATGTGCAAAACAAAGTTTACATAGACAACATTTGATTTTACAAATGTGAATCAATGAAAAGTCCTTTCTTCCTTTGAATTAATAATTGAGCATTGATTATTCTAGGTATTATTAGATGCTGAAAATATTGTAATAACAAAGATATATTCGCAGAGCTCACATTCTTCATTTTTTTCTCAAACGCTTGCTGGTTGGAACCTACTGTTTACTGGTATTTCAAAGATGAGAAAGAGAAGCTCACAGGCATCAGAAGAAAAAACAATTTAATTAAAGCTATAAGTAGAGAACCACTAAAGAGACCATATTCACTTGGAAGTAGGGTGGAGGAATGGTCCAGCGGAGACGGTCATGACCAGGAGCCACAAAGGACCTTGCCCTGAGAGTTATTAGAAGGTATTGAAGCACTTGAAGGGAAAACCAGCATTCTAAGAATAAAGAATCCTGTGGAAATAAAACAAACAAGAACTAAAGTATATTTTTTGGAAATGAGAGTAATGGTTAGACAAAAATGCAGAGATGGAACTTAAGAAAAAAGGATTTTATAGTCTTTGCTGTTTCTTGTGCTTTGGACCCAGTAAGATCTTTGTATCTATGGGTTTATAGTTTCTATCAAATTAAGACTATTTCCATTATTTTTTCACATTTTTTCATACTTTTCACCAGCTGCATGAAGTCCCACAACTATTGTTCTCTTCCTGTTTTTTCTTCAGAATATTTTTTCTATTTTCTTTTTGTTGATTTCTAATATTGTGTCTTCAAGTTTACCGGTCTTTTCTCTGCATTGTTTAATCTATTGTTAATAACCATATAGTACATTTTCCTCTTCAAGCACTGTGTTTTCTTATCTTTAAAAATACACTTTAAAAAATATATATCTTTCTTGAATCTACTTAGTATGTTCTATTTTTCATGTACCTTCTTGAACACATAGCATAGCTGATTTAATGCCCTCATCATCAATTACACTATTTGTCTCATTTCTGGGTCTGTTAACCTGACTAATATTTTTCAGATTACAGGTTATATTTTTCTGCTTCTTTGGATATCAGACATTGTGAATTTCACTTTGTTGGACACTAGATTTTTTAAAAATTTCCATATATATTTTTCATCTTTGTCCCTGGATGCAATTAAATTACTTGGAAAAGGTTTAATATTTTTGTGTGTGCGAGACTTGCTTTAAGGTTTTGTTAGATGAACCAGAGTAGCCTTTATTCTAGGGCCGTTTTTTACCCCCACAATACAGAGGTAATGCCATTCTGAACACTCTACATGCTACTCATGTATTGTGAAGTTTTCCACTCTGCTAGTAGGACCACAAAGTATTTTCAGTCCTGTGTGAACATCAGGATTATTCTCTATGTGTTTTATTTGGGGGATCCTTACACACACATTGTGATCAACATTGAGCTGAAGACTAGAAAGGGTTTCTCTGCAGAGCTCCCAACCTCTCTTTCTCTGCCTTCTGAACTCCAGTTGCTTGTCTTCTCTTCATGGAGATTGAAGATCTGCTTGGGTTTCACTTTCCTGTGCTTTCACCTGAAAACTCTCCAGGGAGCCAACTGGTGCCATTTTAGATCTCACTTCATTTATTTCTTCCCTTGATAATCAGTGTCTTGTATCTGGTGTCCAATGTATGAGAAACATTGTTGAGTGTATTTTATATAGTTTATTAGTTGTTTTAGGTGTGAGAGTAACATCACTCCCTCTTACTGCATCTTGGTCAAATCTAGAGTTTTATGCTAAAGACTTGGGTTTATCTTATTCTTACTATAAAGGTGATGAGATTCATATAAAAAGGATCATGATTGAAAATAATTTCAAATACCATTGCTTCCACTTTGTGGAAAATTAGTTGAAGGGCAGAAGGGTTGTGGGGCACTAGAGTGTATTTACAAAATTATTGTCTAAATATAAAGTAACAAAGGGGAGCTTGTATCCTCAACTAAGATATTAAATATTGAATCTCACAACTTATACACTTTAACATATTGCATCTCAAATCAGTATCATCAATAATTCAGAATCCAGAAAAAAAGTCACGTACCTACAGCCACAAAGTCAACAAAAAATACACTGGGGAAAGAACACCATATTCATGAAATGGTGCTGGGAAAACTGGACACCATATGTAGAAAAAAGAACTAGACCCTGATCTCTCACCATAAACAAAAAATTAACAAAATGATGAATTAAAGTCTTAAATGTAAGACCTGAAACTATAAAAATTTCAGAATGAAACCTAGAAAAAACTCTTCTGCCCATTGTCCTAGGTAAAATGTTCATAACTAAGACCTCAAAAGCAAATGCAACAATAACAAAAGTAGATCAATGGGACTAAATTAAGCTAAAACGTTTCTTCACAGCAAAAGAAATAAGAGAATGAATAGACAACCTACAGAATGGAAGAAAATATTTGCAAAGTATGCATTCAACAAGGGACTAATATCCAGAATCTACAAGTAACTCAAACAACTCAATAAGAAAAAAATAAATCAAAAATTAGACAAAGAACGTAGACATTTTCCAAAAGAACACATACAATTGACCAAAAGGTATATATTTTTTTTAAAAAAAAAAAAAGCACAGCATTACTAATAATCAGAGAAATGCAAAATAAAACCACGATAAGATGTCATCTTACACCAGCCAGAATGGCTACTACTAAAAAGTCAAAAATTAGTAATGTTGATGAGGATGCAGAGAAAATGGAATATTTAGGCACTGTTAGTAAGAATATAAATTAGTACAATCTCTGTTGAAACAGTATGGAGAGTTTCAAATAACCAAAAATAGAACTACAATTTGATTTAGCAATCCCACTACTGCATATCTACAGAAAAAAAAATCATTATATCGAAAAGATACCTGCACTTATATGTTTATCACAGCACTATTCTCAATAAGAACAATATGGAATCAACCTAAGTGTCTGTCAGTGTTGTCTGCATAAAGAAAATGGAATACTACTTAGCCATAAAAAATGAAATAATGTATTTTGCATCAACAGGAACTGGAGACTGTTATCTTAAGTGAAATTACTCAGGAACAGAGTCAAATACTGCATGTTATCAATTATAAGTGACAGCTAAATAATATGTACACATGGATACAGAGAGTTGAATAACAGACATCGAAATCTCAAAAAAGTGAGAGGGTGAGAGGGAGGAAAAGTATGAGAAATTAACTAATGGATACAATGTACAACATTGGGGTGGTGGTTACATTAAAAGCCCAGACTTTATCACTATGCAAAATAGCCACATAACAAAAATGCAGGTGTACCCCCATATCTATTTTTAAAAGTGAACACTCTCCTTCAACATATTTTTGCTTTACACAATCTCCTTACTAGACTTCACATTTCTATTCCTCTCGGTGTATTTCTACCATGTCTTATTTCTCATCTAAGCACAATAGCACAACTGTTTCCTACAAACGAGCTATGTACATTGCTCATTAGCAAGTTGAAGTGAGTTTTTTTTTCCAGATTCTAGGATTTTATAAACAAAAAGCTAGTGTCCTTAGAGGGATGGGAAGGAATTCATACACAGTGATGTGTTTATGAGATTCTTGTGTGTTTACGAGTATAAAACAGTAAGGAAGTTTTCAGTAAGTCCCAGAAATCAACCTATAATTAGTAATGACACATATGGGAGGGTCTGGATATGTCCTTAAAAACTCAGTAAGAAAGTATTTAATGACGTTTGCTTACGCCTATAAAACTTTCCAAGGCATCGCACATCTAACAAGATCAATGCCACAAAGTGAGTTAGATTTTATTGGGTGAGCTAACAGTTTCCTGTGAAATGAGAACTTAAGGACTGTGCTTATTACACCAAACTATTCAGATAATAAATAAAGTAATTTAGATAATTGCCATTGTTGCTCTGACCTGAGATTTGTGAAATTCTCTACCACTATCATTTTCATTGCTCAGCAAATGACCTCCTATACTTTTGTAGCAACAAAGTTGAGAGTTAGTCTTCTTTATTTCTCACTACAAGTTTTTTGCATCCACTCTTGTGCTCTTACTCCATTTCTGAATATCAACCCATCTTCGACTGCTATATATTTCCTATTCACATTTCATCCTTTTAGAGATTTTTAGATTAAAAAGTCATCTTGGTTGTTTTCTTTTTTAATAATTTAATTATCAAATTATATTTCCCCAAGCGTTTTCAATTATGTATATATATCCACATATATATATCCACATATACCTATACACACATTTATACACATATATATATAATTTTTAATATTAGAAAATGACTTCCCCTACTGGAAAAGTGTACTTTTCTAAAGCAATAAAGATACATGGACTGAACCTAGTTCACATGTTTTCTGTTCTATCTTTGCTGGTTTTGTTTTGATAGAGCATTTAGTTTACAGGTCTCCACATTTCTTATAATTTCTAATATCCTATCACAAGGTTCTTTACACTAGACTGGACTCTAGATGTTTGATTTTTTTAAAAACTTCACTGCATATTACATTAAATATAACACATCTCTATTAAAATGCCAATGTAAATTTGGTTATAAATTTAAGTTCTTGATCCCATATCCCATTTATTAGCACTAAGTATGTGTCGCTCATTGCCTTATAGATTGGGGATACAATAAATAAAAGACTAAGAATATTCCTACTCTCAAAATACCCCTACCCCAAAGAGATAAAGAAAAAAATAAAAGGTAAGAGTTATTCTTTGGCAAAAATAAAACTATTTATAAAATGTGTGTTACTAGCCAAGTATTCATAACAAAATTGGTAATTATAAAATATCTATGTGGGTGAATTAAAAAAAGAAGAACCAACTCAAATCAACTACCAAGCTGTATAACTTACGTGACTAGACAAAGAAGGGCAATCTAAATCCAAAGCTAACTGAAGAAAGGAAAAAAATAACGATGAAAGCAAAAACACATTAAATAGAGACTAGAAAAAACAATGGAAAAAAATCAACAAAACCAAAACATGGCTTTTCAAAATTGGTGAAGCTTTAGATATATTGAAAGAGAAAAAGAAAGCTCTCAAATTACTAAGATCAGAAATAAAAGTTATACATTAATAGTACTCTTACAGAAATTTTTTAAAATTAAGATAATACTATAAACAATTGTATGCCAACACATTAGATTAACTAAATAAAATGAATAAGTTTCTGGAAACAATCTATCAAATTTAATTATGAAGAAATAGAAAATACGAGTAAACCTATAACTACAAGATTTAATCAGCAATCAAAACCACCTAGTGAAGAATAGTTCTTGCTCAGATGACTTAACTGGTGAATTCTGACAAAGATTTAACGAATAGTTAACACCAATTTTTCCCAAATACTAAAATGGAACACTGCCTAAGTCCCTCTATGAGACCAGTATTATCCTGATATTAAAGGTAGGTAAAGAGAGTATACAAAAAAGAAAACGTTAGACCAATAACTCCTATGATTATTGATGCAAAAACTGCTCAACAAAATACTAGCAAACCGTATTCAGCAGCATATTAAAAGGAACATATACCATGACCAAGTGGGATTTATTCTTTAACGAAAGAATGGTTCACCATATAAAGTTCAACCAACAAAATGCACTAAATTAGAAGAACAAAAGGGAGGAAAAAAAGCTCATGATCATCTCAGTTGATGCAGAAAAGATATTTAGCAAAATTCAACATGACTTTATGATAAAAACACTCAATAAACTAAGAATAGAAGGAAGCTTTCTCAACTTAATAAAGGCTGTGTATGACAAACTCACAGGTAACATCAAACTTGGTGGATAAAGAAAGAAAACTTTTTCCTCAAGATGAGGAACAAGATAAGGATGCCTATTTTTACTACTTCTATTCAATACAGAATTGGAAGTTCTAGCCAGAGAAACTAGGTAAGAAAAAGCAATAAAAGACATCCAAATTTGAAAGGAAGAAATTAAATTATTTCTGTTGGCAGATGACATGATCTTATAGGCAGTACCCTAAAGATTCTCTGAAAGAACTTTAAAAGCTAATAAAAATATCAAAGTTGCAATATACAAAATCAACACACAAAAATCACTTGTGTTTCTCCACATTAACAACAACCCCAAAAAAGCAAATGTAAAAAGTTCATTTACAATAGCATCAAAAAGATTAAACTACTTAGAAATAAATTTAATAGAAGAGGTGAAAGCCTTGCACATTGAAAACTACAGGTTCCATCCTCTCCCACTGTCCCCGTAGATCTCAGTCCTTCGGTGTGGGAGGAGTGGCAGTGGCCAGGAAGCTCAGCTAGACCAAGGCTCTTGGCACACTGGGGACTGCAGGCACCCAGCACTTGTCCTCCCGACGGCAAAGACTCCCAAGAGACGATCAGCTCAGCCCAATGAAGGGGTGGTAAGGGAAAAGCCCAAATCTGCCTTGTTGTCAGCTGAAACTGCTCCTGCAAAAGTGGACGTGAAGCCAAAAAAGGCATCAGGAAAGGATAAAACTTCAGGTCAAAAAAAGTGAAAAATGAAAAGGAGAAAGAGAGTAAAGAGAAAACAGTCCAAAGTTGTTAGCCAGAAACTAAATATTTACATGTATAAAATGGGGAAACTAAAACCGAGAAGAGTCCAGCTTCGAATGAAGCCAGAGAGAAAGAAGCCAGGTCTTGATTAATATCATATCCCATATCTTATCAGTGGTCCTTGTCTCTCTTCTTGTACAATCCAGAGGAATATTTTAATCAACTGTTTTGTAAATGCAAGGTTTTAAATAGCTCTAGAAACATTTTTAAGATGGAGGGAATCCCACCTCATCCCGCTTTTTAAGTGTATGCTCTCACTGACAGGTATTTTGGGGTATAACCAGAAACTAATGTGGGATATTGAATTATGGGAGACTTTTACTCTCTTAGATGTCAGGTTAACATTCCATTGATGGGGGGTTAGTTTTTATATCCTCTAATACAAGACATACACTAAATGGCAATATGGAGTCACAGTCCTGCATTTAATGTCTTCAACATTTTAAATTATGTCGATTCTCACGTTGTTTTTTGTAGAATTGTTTGTTTCCTGAAGAAAACCACTCCTTGATTATGGCTCTCTCTGTCAGAATTGTATATGCTCTGTAACATCTTTTTGGTCATGGTAGTCCTGATTTCCTAACAATTTTGTCAACGTGCTGTGAAAGATTAAAGTTTTGAGCACGTTGTGTGTAAGCGATTAGATTGTGAATTGGGTGGTTCGTATGTAATAGCTTATCAACATGTGAACATACTTGGATTTTGTAGCCTCTTAAGGAAAACTTGTCTCCAAATTTTAAGTTAGAAAGCCACTGGAATAACTTTTTTAAAAAATTACAATGCATGGCTTTTTAGATTTTCAGTATGTTTCTTAAGAATTGTGTACAAATTGAAATGTCTTTGTACTGATCTTCAGCACATCCAATAAAATATCAGTTATGAAAGAAAACTACAAATCACTTTAATAGAAACTAGAGAAGACATAAATACATCACAAGACATCTTCCACTCATGGATTAGAAAGCTTATTGCTAAGAACACAAAATCAAACACCACATGTTCTCACTCATAGGCGGGTGTTGAACAAGGAGAACACATGGACACAGGGAGGGGAGCACTATACACGGGGGTCTGTTGTGGGGGAGGGGGTGGACAGCGCGGGTGTGGGGAATTGGGGAGGGATGGCATGGGGAGAAATGCCAGATATAGGTGAAGGGGAGGGAGGCAGCAAATCACACTGCCACGTATGCACCTATGCAACAACCTTGCATGTTTTTCACATGTACCCCAAAACCTAAAATGCAATAAAAAAAATAATAATAATAAAAAAAGAAAGCTTATTGCTAAGCTGACAATACTAACCAAAGTGATGTACAATGATTCCCAGCAGGCACACAACTGTGCTTTATTATTTGCATTCTTTGAGTATGCTCAGCACATGTAAATGGGTAGCTGTAGTGAACTAAACTGGGCCATTAAGGCTACCAGTTTTTATTAGCTCTAAATCTCCTTCAGCTAAAGCAGGGGAAATCTGTTCTGCCTATACCTCCCTTTACTCAAAATACAGAACTGAAAGGAACTAACATTTTTAAAAGTTACTGGTGCTAAAGCTAAAAAAAAAAAAAAAAAAAAAGGAAAGTCCAAGAAAGAAAAAAGCAGCTCATTAGATGTCCAATTGAAAGGTAGCCCATTTTAACACAGGCTTTCTCAGGATTGAACAGTAATCCCATCACAAAATTAACATAATAATGCACATATTGGAAATTATGGCTGATACATGTCACCCTCTTTAAACATTCACTTTAGGCTCTAATACTTTAATACTTTAAATACTTCTATTTCTTATGTCGCCAATTATATAAGATTAATCTGTCCAACATCTACATCCAAGTCAATCAATTTATCATAATTTTGTGGTATATAGTTTAGAAAATGGGATTGATACTATCTTAAATTTAAATTCAGATTTTACAACACACTAACTATATGGTCATGGACATATCATTTAAATATTGATACCTCAGGTACCTCTTTTAAAAAATAGAGCTTAAAGTTCACAACTATTACTAAATTTAAATGTGACAATTTATGTGTGCCATACCGAGTAAATGGGTCAGTTGACCATACAGTGATAAGTTATTCCAATATTTATCTTAGTTATTTTTTCTGTGACCTTTTTTCATGTTGTACCCTTTTTAACTTTGTGTGTGTGTGTGTGTGTGTGTGTGTGTGTGTGTGTATTTTACTTCAAAAAATCTTAACATTGTCATAGACAGGCAGGCAGGGTCCAGAAAACCCCTTTCACTCAAGCCTACTCATTGACATACCGCATCATTTTTGTCACGATTTACCTTCAAAAACCAGTAAGAGAAGAAGAGATAAGAAAGATTTGTCTTGGCATCAACTGCAGTGGAGGAATAAGGACAGTTAATGGTAAAGTTTTGGTATGATTCAATTTTCACAATGCTCCCACTGTCATCTGAAGGTATAGTAATGAATATGGATGTTAAGTTTAAATAATTATCTTTTTATGCTTTGAAGTTTGAATACAAGCCATACGTGAAACAGCATGTTTTGTCCTAGGTATCGCAAAAATGAGGAACATAAACAATTGTTTACAGAATCTCTCTGTAAGTATTTTGCCATTTAAAAAATGTTTTTTAATAAAAATTTTCAAACATAGAACAATGTTAAAATAATTTTACAGTGAACACCTGTAAGCCTGATAGAAATCTGATCTGACCAGCGGGGATGGTTCCAATAGGAGATATAAGTACTTTCACCAAGGCCCTACATGTTGGCTCATGCCTGTAAACCCAGAACTTAGGAAGGCCAAGGGAGGATTACTTGAGGCCAGTAGTTTGAGACCAGCCTGGCCAACTGGGTGAAACTCTGTCTCTACTAAAAATACAAAAATTAGCTGGGTGTAGTGGTCGGTGCCTGTAGTCTCAGCTACTTGGGAGGCTGAGTCATGAGAATGGCTTGAAGCAGGTAGATGGAGGTTGCAGTGAGCTGAGATCTCATTACTGCACTCCAGCTTGGGTGACAGAGTAAAACCTTGTCTTAAAAAAAAAGTCCTTTCACCAATGCACAGTGATATCAAACTATACATAATTTTCTACATGTTTACATTAGAAGTAGTTAAATTGTTTCAGGGGTAGAAACTGAAGAAGAGAATTAGGCTTACTTCTAATGAGCATGGAATTTAGTCTACGGACAAAGCAAATGGGAGGGTGGAGACAAACAGCTGAGATGAGGATTTCAAAAGCTGTAAATGTAAAGATACACATTTTTAAACTAGGTAATAGAACACAAAATATCCTGATTGGTGAAGACATAATGCTGAAACTGATGACAGAGCTTAATAATAACAGCTACTAACTTCTTGGCTTTTGTTATGTATTAGATTAAGTGCTTTACATGCATTGTATCCTCAGTCTTCATCATACAGTGAGAAGGTAGATACTATTATCTTTATTTTTCAGATGAAGAAATAATGATACAAAGAAGTCTAAATGACTTGCTCAAAGGTATGTAACTTACATCAGAGCCATGATTCACATTCTGGTCTGTGTGACTTGAGGATGCCCTCTCTTATCAATGCTGTACCCAAAGAATACATTATGTCTTAATTTTTATCCATCAAGAGGAATAATCGTTAACCATGGAACAGAATGCTCATATAGTTTTCCTAGCATAATCTAATCCATTTTCTGGCTCTTTATCTAGAGCTTGGATACATCTCTCAGTCTGGCCAGGTCAGTCTTCTTTAATTATGTGCAATTAGGGGTAACGTCTATGTGCATAAAATATATTTGATATTTTAAAACCAGAAATATAATCTTAATATTCATTGTTAGAAACACATTTCATGCATCAAGGTAAAAGAAAAAATATTAGCAGTAGCTACAAAGTCTTTCATGAGTCAGGATCATTCCTCTTTGACATCTTCTATTATTTGCCTGTTTAATCATTCTCTTCAGTCACCAATGCCTTCTTGCTAAACCTTGAACAAAACAGGCATGCTCCGCCATCTTAATGGCTATTTTTTAGCTTCTCCTTTTTCTCTTCTCCAATTTATTTACTTGGCCAATTTCTTCATCTCTAGGTCTTCCAATAAAAACTACTGGAACCAACTGATTTAGTACTGCAAATGGTTACCATCTTTACCTAGGCATTTTTAATACATATTAATATATTCTGCTCATTTTTTTCTAATAGCCTTTGTCATCTTCTATCTTGTTATGCCATTTATTATTATAATTATTGTTTTAGTCTGTTTCTTCCTGCTGGAATCTAAACCTCATTAAGTTTTGAAGGGTCATTGGCCCTTCTCACTCCCATCCACACTGTATCCCAGGCACCTAGAACAGAGTCTACCATAGAGTAGGCCCCAATAAATGTTTGTTGCTGGACATTGCAGCTAGAGATGTATTCTGTCTGAGTTTCCCCAGTAAGGTGTTATTTATGAAAGCATGCTTTACTACATGAAAATACTCAAAGAAAGAGTTCTCAATACTTCCATATGAATGTTCAGAATGAGATACATATGTATCAAACTGCGGATCTTCATAGGGTTGAGGCAGCTACATAGAGGTTGAACTTGTTAACAGCAGAGCTGTGCTTTAACCTTCAGTCTTCTTTTAACTGGAGCTGTTTATTGGCAAGTGACTGATTTTACTGAATATTTACCACTTGTTGTATATTTTGTTACTTCTATCTGGTAAACCTTATGATATTGCTATTATAAAAAACCAAATACTGTATGTTTTTAGATATTATATAGTCCAAATTTTCCATTCCAGATATATTAAAGAAACTATGGTCTGTAGAGAACAAATGTTTTACTTTTATATAAAATGTTTTTTTCTGAAATTGGACAGAATAAATATTACGTAATCTAATAAATGATAGATTTATAAAGTAACTATAAGCGTAACATATGGTGATGTAGCCAAAATCCTTCATTATAAACATGCAGATTCTAAGAATAAAAGAAAGGAAGGGATTTTCCCAAGATCTCACAGTGACTGGATGATTAACCTAGATCAGGAAAATAGCTTTCCTGATCCAAACTTATCCCAGGTCAATTATTCTACATTGTATGTATATATTTTCTTGATCTCAAAGTAAGAACACAGTAAATGCTTTTGCAGAATTTACTTTATTGACAAGCGAATCAAGAGAAATAGATGTGCATTGAACTCCTCAAGACCCAGGCAGAGTAGGTATGTCTTTATGAATTAAAGGGATCCACCAGAAAAAGTATAAGCAGAAGTGAGAAAGAAGGCCGCAAGAGCTGGCAAGTCACCAGGGAACATTGGCTCTAACTCAGCATTTTCCAGGATGCTTTAGGCTAATCTTCCCACCACTTTTCCTATAAAAAAGAAAGACAAATATATACTCAGTGCAATATCGTAAGAATTCACCACAGAGTTTGGAAATAGGTTTAACAGCCCATTTAATTATTGGATTCTACAAATTCCATGTCTATGATTCCTAAGATGTTAATTACATGCACTCAGAGGTGACATCTGGCCTAGGTGTGGAAAGTATGAATCATAAACAAATCTCACAGTTTTGATAAGTCTTAGACTTTTTGGTACCAATTACTCATTCTCCAAGAGCAAATATGTATACAATTGAAAAAGGTAGAAGACACAGGAGAAATAATGTTAAAGAGACGATAGTTATTTTCTGAAAAAGACGTAAGAAGTTGAACAGATATTCAGGCATTTGACATTTTATAGCAAGCAATGCATTCAAGCCCTCTCAGTAATATGCCTCTATTAATTCAAATATCATATTATACCACTGACATTCTCCTGAGTAAAGTTTGGTATTAATTAGTCAGATGTGTTATATATAAGTGTAGACATACGTTCATGATATATTGATATTGCAGATTTTAATTAGAAATAAATGAAAACATTAAAATGTATCAAAATTATCAAATATAATAAGTTATAATGTATAAGACGTATACATTATATGTCTTAGAGCAGTTTAAAAAACTTCTCTAAGACAATCAAAATTAATAACAAAGTAAAGTGATTATGTTTTCCGATAATTTAGTATGTAATTTTTTTTGTTGTGTTTGACCCATCTTTTTTCAATCGAATTACCTGAAGCTTATTTCTTCAGTCTCTGTGGGGAGATATTTCTAGAATACCTCAGAAAAGCATTTTAGTCTTATTCTGGAAGCTTCTGTTTGCAAGAGTTAGCTTTGACTAATATAATACTTACACCACGGCCTTACAGAAGGCACATTTATTGCCATATGTCTGGCCATCAGAGCCACAGTGTGGGTTAGATTCCCGAGTGCAGTAGATCTTAGGGTCCTGGAACTCACCACAGTTAAACTACCAAAGTAAGCAGAGTGACATTGACATCAGTGCATTCTAAGAGGCTGTCCTTCAGAACAGAAACTTTAGACAGCAAAATTTAAAAATCATACATAAACAGTTGTGACATAAAGCACTCTGAAATATAAAATAGCTCTCCTTATCTAATGTATTCTACTTATCTGCTTAAGTATTTAATGTACCTAAGTAGAATACATTAAATATAATTGAGACATTTTCTTTTAGTCACAGGAAACTCATTACAAGGAATAGAAATTCTATTCAGGAGTAAATTAATGATGTTGTCAAATGCTATATGGGTAAAACTTTTTGCTCCAACATTAAACTGCTCCAACTGGGAGTGGTTTTTGATCATGAAATGACTTTTTAAAAATCATATTAATGTGCTCCAACAGCACTCCTTCCATATTGCTATGAAAACATGGATGAACCTTACAGGGGGCACCAGACATCACCTGATGCTCATTACTTTTCCCTGTGGATGCAATATCCATCCATTAGCTCTTGAAAACAAAATTCTAATGTGTTTATGTATATACACATAAACTAATATATATATATATTTAGGATATATATATGGATATATATAAAGTATATCTCTAAAGTATACTTTATATAGCTACATATATATACTTTATATATCCATATATGTAAAGTATATCTCTAAAGTATATATAGAGATATGGACATATATTTATATATAAAGTACACTCTATCTCTAAAGCGTATATGCGTGTATGTGTGTATATACTCTATCTGAAAAGTGTATATATATGGATACACTAAAACAGGGTAAGATGATAAAAAGACATTAGATGTATCTATAATTTTAGTGACTTGGAAGGCTGAGGCAGGAAGATGTCTTGAGGCTCGGAGTTTGAGACTAGCCTGGGCAACATAGCAAGACTCTATCTCTAAACTATATATATATATATATATTTTATTATTATCTTAACCTGTTTTAGAGTCTGTTGAATTTGAACTTTTGTGCTCACTACAATCATTTAGTAATGACTGCATAAGTTTCTGTGTTTAAAATGATTCTAAGGTTGCACTACTGTTGAGAACATATGTTATGACTGATTAATAATTATTATGGGCTCCATAGTTGGAATGGAAGCACCTGTGCCACTAACATATCCTTTCAACTACAGTTATTTTTCAAAAGTAGTTTGGAGTTTTAAGATCGTCTTCAGCACAATGTCAATTGAGTCCATATTTGGTGTGCAAATGACATTTGAGCCATTATTTCAAGAGAAATGACAGTATGCAATAGGTTAAGCCGAACTCCTCCAAATATAGGTGTGGAATGAAGTGACATTTAAACGTGGAGAAAGGAAACTTGTTTTATCTCTATCCTAGTTCCATTAAAGTGATACTGCCTTGTGTTTATCAGTTGCTTCATAATATTCAAGCTACTTTGATACAGATTATCTCAGTTGAGCCTAGCAATAACCCTGAGAAGTATATTTTTGAGTGATATCACATTAACCAGTTGATAGGTGAAAATACTGATCTTCAGGAAAATAAAATGGCTTACCAGTGCTTGAATATATCTCTTCTAATTGCTGTTTCAGAACTTCCAACAATTTACTATGATTGATTTCTATTACATCCTCACTGAGAAAATTAAAGCCCAATCATCATTATGTACCCTTGACCACACTTACAGTCAGAACATGTAAGCTGTGTTAAAATGCTTACTAGGTTTAATGTACCACATGAGGACTATAGGTAAAATTGTACTGTATTTAGGATTCATGTTAAATAAGTACATTTTACCTTCCTTTGCCATATTTTTTAAATGAGGAACTGTGAGATTGATATGTAATTTTGCTTCATTACAGTAACCCTTTACTATTTTGCATATACCATAACATTATGTTGTATACCTTAAATATACACAGAAACATTTATTGTAAAAATAATTAAGGAAATATATGAACATTGGCAAGAAGACTCACTCATTTGAGATGTCAGCAAACCATTATACGCTGACACAGTTCTCCAAAGGTTTGCATAGAAAACTTTCAGCAAAAAAATCATACAATTAAGTTTAAAAAAATATTACCACATATATCATGTTTAAGGTATTTGAGACTATAAAATACACATTTTTGTTGAAATATGACATCTTATACTATTGAGATTGGGTGGTATAATGCTTACCAGAAATCTTGTTAAGATTTTGATAGATAGAAGATATCTAGCCTTCTTATAGTCCCATCTATGGTCCCAGTTTTCCCCAATGCCCTGAAAGATAACTCCATCCTCTCATACTACTTCTAGAATAGTAATCTTTCCATTAGATCTCCAAATGGAAAAAAGGCAGAAATCTTGACAAAATTATATGTCATAGGGTACCTTTTTTTTCAAAAGCCAATGTATTTTATATTTAAGACACTAATGTACACATTTACAACTCTATGCTTGTGTCAAGACATACTGTGAACCACAGTATCAACATCAATTTTGTTTTTTATTTCACAAACACCCAATGGGTAACTAATACCTGGAAGACAGTACTGAGTGCTGGTCATAGAAAAAGAAATCAGTTACGAACACTGTCTCAATAAGCTCAGTGTCTTATCTGCATTAGGGAAGCAGAGAAGCAAATAGATAATTACAATGAAATGCATGATAAATGTCACAGTGAGACAAGCGCAGGCAATCTAGAAGCTGAGCAAAGGGCATCTCAATTAAAATATATCTGTTTCCAGAGTCCCCGGAGAATAGAAACAAGAAAGTCTCTTACATAAAAAAAAAAAAAGACACCTTCTTAAAACACCTTTCCTGGGCAATCAGGCATCTAATCTTGTGATCCAGTCTTTTTTCCTTTAGAAAGTAAATATGAAAGTGCAACCTGAAAAAGGCATTCACTTTCAGAGTTTCTAGACACTATATTTCTCCCCATACCCAAGTATTTTCTTCCTCGGCCCCCTGGAAGAAGACTAGTTAGAGCAAAGCATTTCAATAAATGAAAGAAAATCAATCAACTGGCATATGAACAAACTTACATAGAACAGATACAAATCATACTCTTAAATTTTAGTGGCCTTCGATGATCTCTGAAGTAAGCTGAGAATCATGTTTTAGAACCTGTTCTGCCAATGGACACATTGCAGCATTTTTTCACAGTCCATGGACCGTGTTATCTTAAACAAAGGACTTCAATGCCTGCCCCTCAATTTTCTTAACCAAAAAAACAACAAACAAGCAAAAAACACTTGTTCATGTCTCATTTTCAGATTCCCAAGGGTTTTATAAGGATCAAATGTGGTCATATAAAAGTTGTAGAGAGTTAGTATAGAATATTTGAAATAGTTCTGGATTAGGAGTGTAGAAAGTAACCTTCTTATTACAGGTCCATGCTAAGTACAGTAGCTCTAAAGGATCTCCGTAACTCGTACAAAATGGTCAACACCATGAGATTAAATGGTATCCTGGGGCTTTTCCAGCTTTGATGGTTCAAGATTTATCAATGAATACTTTCAGTGATGTGTTTTAAATAAAGCTCTTATGTCCTTACCTTTGGCTGGGTGAAGAGAAATAGCAACTTCTGCCCAAATACTTCCTCATTTAATTTTAGACAGTCCTCTAAACTCACTATGTGAGACATTTTAACATGGTGACTGGGCAGGAGAGGACCACTCTCTGTGGGCCCCAAGGGTTGGAGAAGGTGCAGAATGCCTCTGGAAATTTGAACTTACATGGTCATTAAGTCAACTAAAGACAGGATTATTCATACTTCAGTCTAGCATTTTAGTTTTACAAATAAAGCCAATGAAAATTTGCAGTCACACAAACATGGATTTGGGATAGAAGATGGCATTTCTTCTTTCTATTACTGACAAACACTACCTATGTGGTTAAATGATCTCCATTCTTTACCATATCTGTTTTCCTAACTGCTGCCAAGCTTGGCTTCCCCTCACCCTTATTTCCCTTCCCTTTCTACTGTACTAAAACTGCTCTCAAAAATACAGAATACATCTACTGGTTGTTTTAAAACTTTCTTTTTTTGGGGGGTTTTTACATTTTATTTTGTATTTTTTTAGGGACGGGATCTCATTCTGTCACCCAGGCTGGAGTACAGCTACATGATCACAGCTCAATGCAGCCTCGAACTCCTGAGCTCACATATTCCTCCTGCCTCAGCCTCCTCAGTAGCTGAGACTATAGGAACAACCCACCATGCTTGGCTAACTTTTTTTTTTTTAATTGTATTTTAGGTTTTGGGGTACATGTGAAAAACATGCAAGATTGTTGCATAGGTGCATACGTGGCATGATTTCTTTATGATATGTGCTACTCTTGATCACTCCAGCCTTTTTGAAACTCTTTCCAGACTTTCATTGTATGTTGGTTCTCTGGTTGTCTGTTTTTTCTCTTTCTTGTTGTCTTTTCTTTTTTCCTCCTATTAATTATACTCATTTCCTAGATAGTTTAATATACTTGGTTTTCTCTTCCTAATGACATACACTTTTCCATATGGCACTGAATAATCCCAGACTTTTTTTTAAACTGATTTTTATAAATATCTCAAACTCTAACTTTCAATAATTGGATATCTATCTATCTATCTATTATATCTATTATAGAGGTAGGTAGGTATGATACCTTTTACTAAATAATTTCATTTATACTTAAGACATTTATATGCAAAATACAACTCTTTCCTTCCAAACTAGTTTTGTAATCCATTTTTTCCATTTTTCATGATAGCAGCATTTTTTCAAATTCTCCAACCCTCCCTCAGACTGAAACATTGCCACTTATTTTCCCTTGTAAGTGTTACCTTCTGTGTGTTGCTTTACCTCATTATCTTTGCTGGTTGCAAATTTACTACCTATACCAGTCCTCAACATTTCTTGTCTGAACCAATACAGTGAGTTTTATTCTCTCGTCCTCCTTTTCCTCCTAATTTCAAATTCTTCCTGTGTGTGGACATGTTATCTTATTTGAAACTGATGTACTTATCATATTATTGCTTAATAAATGAGAATAGTAATTACTACCTTTACCTTTGCTTAAAAAATTGTGCTGCTCAAAGCTCTTTCACATGCACTACACAATGTCTCTCTATTGCTGATTAAAGGTACTATGCAGCCATGGAAAGCTCACTCCATATGGACTCAGGAGTCCTGAAGTGTTGACTTCACAGCTTTACTGCTGTTGGTGGACTTAAGGCAACTAGATCTCATTTCTGAGGCTTTAGTTTCTCAATCTGTAATTAAGTTATAGGTACGAGATAACATTTCCAAATCATATTTAGATATTTTAATTTTAAGTAAAATCAAGCTAATTAGGAAAAATGAAAAACTTCAAACTCATTATAGTCACAGAACATTGTGTTATCAATTGGATGAAAATTCCACCAATTCTTATCTTAAAATACAAGCAAAAATAAACTTAAGTATTCTGAAAAGTATTGTACAGAAAATGGTTGTCAATCATTGCTTTTAAAAGGTATGTTCTGTTCATTTCAATTTGAACTATTCCTCTAAACAGCTCTTTAAGGATATGGTTCCCAAATTCAGAGACTGATAGGAAAATATAAAAATATTAAAGGCAACACAGTAAGTGATTCAAAAAGCAAAATGTATTCAGTCAAAGGACTAATGTTATTCTGAAAATATGTCTTTTAAACATTTTGGTATTATACAACAATTTACTTAATGAAATGCCAGTGATGATAAATAGTAGTTTTATTTTACTCTTATTGTTATTGTATTATGTAATCCATCTCCTTGGCAAATTAAAGAGTTGTTAGCATATTAGTCATTTAAATTTACAGCGAAAATTTAACTGGAACATGATTTGCAAAAGTCTGGCAACATGATTTTGTTTAGCTTGAATAATCTTTTCAAATGAATGTGATTCTTTTAAAGTCCACAATTCAGATTGCAAACTATAGTTTCCCATCATATGTCTCATCATGAAGAGAATTCTTGGCATGAGAAGAATCACTTGAGTGTAGGAGGAAATCTTACTTTCTTTTTTCTTGGCTGGATCGGACATGAGCAAGAATTCTCCTAATGATAGTTTCAATGTCTTCTGCTGGCATTGAAACTTCCACCCTCCCTCCAGGTATGCAAAATAGAAATGGCAGCCTTGGTGCCATCTAAAAGCATAGGAGCTTCCCTGTCATTTATATTTGAGTGAACAAGAGACAGAAGCCTTATCAAGACAGGCTTGGTTGATAACAATTCGGACAGGGCAGGAAGGGGTTTTAGAGAGCATTGAATTCAAACCTTCATCTGAGTGATGTGGAAACAAAGGCAATGAGAAGTGAAGCAACATTTTTCAACTTACACAACAAATAAGTATTTATTAGGTCTCCACTCATCTATATTATCTGACTCCAGAGCCAATGCTTTCCAATACAGTTTGCCTCTTCTTACTAGAAAAAATGCTCAGGTTTTCTTATGTATAAATGTCATCTGGATAATTGCTGAAACCGCAGACTCAAACTCCCTTCATCTCTGATTATTATTCAATGTCTTGCATGGTGTCTGGGGATCTGTATATTTAGTAAGCAATACCGGTGATCCTAAAGCAAGCAAACTATAAGCCTTTGGCCTATCTAAGCATAAAATCAGTAAACAGTAAAATTTAAATGAACTTTAGAAAACACTCATAAAAAATCTAAGAAATCAAGTTTCAAAGAAGGGAAGTAACTTGTGTGTGATTGGGGAAACCAGGGTTAAATTCCATATTTACGAGTAATGGTCTATATTTTACCACCTAGTGAGACATAAAATGTGTGGCTGGATCTTACGTCCTTTTCTTATGTGTTTGTTTTCACATTTAGTATTGACTGTGCTATCATGCTTATTTAAACATAATAATACAACTTTAAGGTATACAGTTCATACGACAATGCAAACACACATGTGCATATGTCAGACATGACATATGTGCACCTACGTGTACATGCACGCGCACGTGCACACACACACACACAAACGCATCATTACTTGTAAGATGCATCCTAATTTCTGAGATGCTAAAATTGAAAAAACAAACAGTCTTATATAATGCAGTGAGTACATCAGGGTTGGAAAAATATTTCCAATGGCTTTGCCAACTCCAATCAGTTAGCGGTATTGTCTAGAAATTGTCACAACAAAGGTACAACAAGGCAAACCAAGGCTAAACTAGAACTAGTGCCAAGACCAAGTAGAAATGCTCAATATGGACAAAGGAACAGGATTAGCAGAACAAATAGCATTTGCATTGACATCGTGTTTGACAGTTAAAATGAAAAAGATAGAAAGACATTGGCAAATTAATTTGGAAAAATCCCAGTGATGAAGATACGTTGTGGTCATTCCAATTTTAAACCAAATAGTATTTAAATTTGAGTGAATAGTCTGTGTATCCTCAGTACAGAGCAATAAACTAATTTGTTGTCTACTTTCAGTTCCTATTTCTGAAAAAGAAATAATAGCCTCTATTCTAACTTCAGAGAATGTTGATTTTTAATCAATAACTAATGCATATATAACCTTTAATGGTTTGCCAAATACTTTCGCCTTGTTTATATAATTTAAATATAATTGCAATTCTATGAAGTGAATAATATTATCCCTTTTCTATAGTTGTGAAACTTGCAGCTCAGAGAAGTTGAGTAACTTGCCCAAAATCACACAGTGAAATCCATGAATTTTATCCCAGATACATCCTATTTTTATTTATATTTATTATTCTCTAAAAAATTATGAGAATCTGTGCTTAGGTTATTTTAAACTGGAAAGAGTTTAAAGAATAATAATTTCTACTGATGTCCGCATTTGGTTTGCTTGCTCGCTGTTTTTGCTCTGTTACCCATAGACAAATTTCTTTTTGACCAGTGAAGATCAAGCCAAGCACCAGGTAGAAAGAGGACACAAAAATAGGCACTGACCTGCCTTCCTTGACTGAAGACACCTGAAAAAAAAGCACAAAATTCGAACGCTGTAATTAATTCATGTGCAAAAAAATGTAATTTACAACATCAGGAAATTCCTAATATCTACTCCTGGTACTTGGCCATTTTCAAAAGTCATGGCGTGTTGTTTTATTTTTCTGCTCCTGCTCACTTCTTAAGGAGGTCATGTAAAGACATGAACCATGAGGAGGCAACAATTTGTGGAGGTCAAGGTGGGGTAGAAAAAAAATGGATTAAGGCTCTGGAGATTCATGTTACAGTCCTGGCCCAGTCACTAATTTACTACAGAAATGACCTTATCTCACTTTGGAGAGTTGAATTGGAAAGTATCCTCTGCCTTTGACATTTCAAGATTCATTTCATGCAGTTCCTCCCAAAAGCCTTTGCCACAGGCAGTTGGGAAAGAAATTACACTTGTTCTTTGAGTTTGAAATTGCTCAACTTTTAAGTCTTGGCCCAAATGTAAACTAGCAAGAAAGACTTCATTCTTTCCTGAGACTTATTTCTCCTTTTACATCTCTCTAAATTGCTAAAAAAGGAAAAGATCCCACATATATAGTCTTGTTTCTCTCCTTTTTCCTTCGTCTTAATATTTGTGTGTGTAATTTAAAATTGTGACTAGTTAGTTTCATGGTTTAATATACTGAAATAATGAAAACCCTCAATCCATTCTTGAAACGGGCTGCTTAGTTTTGATCTGTGGCCATTCCAATAGGACTCCTTTCCCAATCACTCTCACATCTAAGCCCAAGGGCACCGCAATGAGAGAGAGTGTGGATTAGCGCAATCTATCTCCAATCATGACCAATGAAAATTTCTTAAAGCACAATCTCTAATAATAAAGATAAGGAGAAAACAAGTTTCTTTTCTTTTCTTTCTTTTTTGTGATGGAGTCTCGCTCTGTTGCCCAGGCCGGAGTGCAATGTACAGTGGTGCGATCTCAGTTCATTGCAACCTCCGCCTCCCAGGGTCAAACAATTCTCCTGTCTCAGCCTCCTGAGTAGCTGGGATTACAGGCATGTGCCACCACGCCTGGCTAATTTTTGTATTTTTAGTAGAGACGGGGTTTCACCATATTGGTCAGGCTGGTCTCGAACTCCTGACTTTGTGATCCACCATCTCAGCCTCCCAACATGCTGGGATTACAGGCATGAGCCACCACTCCCAGCCAAGTTGTTGTTTTTTAACTTGAAAGAAGTTACGGTTCATTTTTTCCAGCAGTGATTACTGATCTCATTGATTTATAACTAGTAATGTGGGTGATTATTAAAATTACAAATCCTTAGGGCAATCACAAAAATTCTATACATAAAACCAGAGAGTGCCTGGGCAATCTATATTTTTTAAACACTCTAAGTGGTTTTTATGGCTAGGGACAATTTATTATTATAATTTTCGGTCAATTTTTCACTATACAAATCTGTCATCAGAAGAGGAGAGATTTACCTAATGTAATTGTATTACCTAATTGTATTAGTCAACTGGATCCTGTTAGAGATCAATTCATCTTTGTAAAGAGAAGAAAAGTGAATAGCAATTGATTTCTGAGACTATCTTTGCAACTAAACTTTACATAGTCAGATCTATATTTTTCTGCCATCTCAGCAACTGATTGAACTACTCATTAAGGTTATTCGGCTTGAGTAGTCAATTTTACTCTGTAATATCACAGAAGTACTTTATCCATTTTTTTTGTATCTCTTAGTGTATTTTTATGTAATTATGACTAGCTACAGTGAACATTGGCTTCTCTATTAGGTAAATCTTATTTAATTTTTTTTTTACTTGTGCAGCCATTTAAAATCTTGCATAGTAGTAAAATTCATGTGCTACTGTCACAACAAATGTTACATAAGATATGGAAGGTCCCAGGGCTTAGTTTTATTTCTAGCACTTTACGAATGAGACAATATCTCAGAGAATTATGATATTTCTTTAAGTGACACAGGCCAGATGAAACTAGGTCTTGGGTCTAAAAACTAGCATGTGCTTTGTCCACTCCAACATGAAAGAGTAGAATAAGGAAGGAAAGAAATAGCTTATGATGGACCTGCTCATTTAGATGGTTCTGTAAACATGACCTTTAAGTATGATTGTGCTTTGAACCTCACTAAAGTAGCCAAAGATATTCTCCTTCCTGAAGATTATTTAGTTCACCCAAACATATATATTTCTGCATTCTAAAGTTCAATTACATATTTTCAAAGATTTTTGCATTGCGTTTTCATTTTCTCCATCGTCTTAATTTTAATTATTTGAATTTCTTTGTAATAATAACTAAAGGGAGGAAAATATTCCTCTGTTCTGGAAAGCAAAACCAAAATTTAATGCAATTATCCATCCTCCAGTCTAGTTAATGGAACAAGCATCAAATGTGATGCCAAGAAAATCTGATTCAAATTCCATATGCTACCTACTAGTTGCAAGTCTTCTGATAATTTTCTCAATTTCTCTCTTCCACAGTTTCTTATATGAAGAACAGAGATACAAATACCTTACTATCAGTCTTGGAGACAATACTTAAAATCCCTTAATACATACCTAAAATATAGTATATGCTTAACAAATCACAGTAATTTTTATAATTATTACCATCATCATTGTCGTCATCACAATCATTAGCATCATTATGATAATCTCTCAGAATTGGTCTTTTACATCAAAATCATTAGGATTTTATAATATAATTAAAAAAAAGCTACTCATCATATCCAGTTCAATATAAATATGGGATCTAAATTTTAAGAAAAAACTTACCTGAGAAAAAGCAGAAGAGAGCCAGAGAGATGAGCAGAAAGATACCTGACAGTTTCATCGTGTCAGTTAGCTCACTCAGATCAAGGTGGCTGCTTTGTCCAGCTCAGCTTCTCTGTAAAGACAATTCTTAGAGCCCTGAAACACATTCAGACATATATATACACATGTCTGACATATATATACATAAATACACATAGACTTGATACAGTGAGCTGGGATCTCCACCTTCTTTAAAAATCACATTCTAAAACCATATGAGTCCTGTGTAGTTTATGCATTTATTGGGGCCTGTCAACACTTTAAAGAAATGCTTCATGCTCCCCATCAATCTTAAAAATTAGGACAATTATGTGAGTCGCACCTTAGATCTTATTAATAAAGGATGTCATTTTCTGCTGGTAGCCTACATTTTCCTAACAACCAATACATCCTCCAGTCTCTTCTCTCTAAGGTTTCGCTACATCATAGCGATGATTCACTGGTTGAGTTCCACTTGATCCCTATATTTCTTTCAGACAGGTCTTACATGTCTGTGGTCCAAGTGAGTAACCACAGGATAATAGAATCTTGGGTGTAACTTGGATTTTTAGAGTCCAAATCATTCAAGGTGTACCGAAAGGAGACAGATATTCCACACTGTAGCCAGAACTACACTGGAAGAAGCATTTTCTGGGCAGGAATCAGCTTATTAATTTTTTTTTTTTTTTTTTAGATGGAGTTTTACTCTTGTTGCCCCGGATGAAGTGCAATGGTGTGATCTCAGCTCACCACAACCTCTGCCTCCCAGATTCAAGAGATTCTCCTGCCTCAGCCTTTCGAGTAGCTGGGATTACAGGCATGTGCCACCACACCTGGCTAATTTTTGTTATTTTAGTAGAGACAGGGTTTCTCTATTTTGGTCAGGCTGGTCTGGAACTCCCAACCTCAGATGATCTGCCCACCTCGGCCTCCCAAAGTGCTGGGATTACACGCATGAGCCACCGCGCCTGGCCCAGCTTAATTTTTAAATCACTATTGCAGTCAAATGCCAGTGGTTTTCCATTTTTTAGTCAAAATAAATAAAGGAGTGAATTATATTCTTTAATGTGTAACAAAAATTTATTTTCTAAAATAACTGAATTGAATTTTGTTTTTTTTTTTTTGACAGAGTCTTGCTCTGTCACCCAGGCTGGACTGCAGTGGCAAAAGATTACAGGCATGAGCCACTGCGCCCAGCCTGAATTGAATTTTTGAAATGAGCAATATATTTCCTTTTTTTTTTCCTGAAAGTAAAAGAAGTAGTCATAAAGACCTTTATAATCTTTACTCCTTGAAAATATACTTTTCATATAAAAGTTAGATGAATCGCATGAGCTTTTATGGCCAATTTAATTGCCAGATGGATGAAAGAGTGGGAATTCATAACCTTCTTTCAGGGAACACACAACAAAAAAGAATGGTTGTAGTGAAAACGAGAACGTCTACCTAAAATCATAAACTACTATTTAAAATATCATGAGGGAAATAATCTTAAAGTCCTTTACAGAGAGATGTAGATCAGGTGTTAAAAGTGTTCAAAGACACTATTGAAACATGTTAAAAACTGTATTTAAAATTTTCTTGAACCCTTTATGTGGAGAGGAGTCAGAATGTTTAGAAAAACAGAATACATGGGAAATTGCTTAAGTCATGAAATTTAAAAACGACAGTTGTGCAATTTACCCACTTGTGATCTTTAAGTATGTTTTCTCACTAATATAAAGATCAGCTCTTAAAATGAAAATATTGCATAGCCTGCTTTTAGGTACTGCTGTGACCTTCCTCATTCTTTCCATTCTACTTTCTATGTTTCTTCCTCCTTTTTTTCTTCTTCTGTGACTAGAATGTACAGAATTAGTTTAGTCGTAATCTTAGGTCCAAAAGTGGCAAAAATTTGAAAGCATCAACAAATAATAAAAAAAAACAATGTAACAGTGGTAGTCAATCATATGCCATCATTAAATTCATGGTGGCATTTCTAAACTTCCTGTTTAAACTTTTTCCTCTCTCCCCAAAGTTTCATTTTTGGTCTTTGCTTCTCATATTCACCTCTAAACTCTCAGTCACTGTTTACCTAAATATTTCTATCTCCCTATCTTCCAGTTTTTCCTTCCCTGCTTTCCTCTGATCTGCAAGATATTTTAATTTTTTTAATAGAATTATATTTACTTAGAATGATTCTATCCTCTTAATGTTTTCAACTCTCTATCTTCAACACTTATACTACCTATCACAAAAAAGCTTAGGAACATGAAAGCACAAATTAAGTATTGGCTCTGGATAGAGATAGGGAAGGAAATATTACATCATAAGTATATATACTTCAAGAAAGAATCTGATATCTAATGATTGAATCACCATTTGTGTTAGGTTTCTGAGGCCATATGAAAGATTTGGGCTGTGTTTTAATACAACCTAAAGGAAAAGGTAAGAAACATTCTCTGGGAAATCACTTAATTGGCTCTTTAGGAAGTTGCGATAATAGAAGTTAATAAATTATAGGCAATTATTCACAGACTATATACAATTATAGTCTTTACCTGCATAAGTAAAATACGGCAGTTGAATTTTGTTTTATTTAATATCCTGAAGAAAAATAGAGAAAGTTTTAAAAATCTTAACATTTAAGAACAAGTAAATGTCAATATACTGAATCAGGTAAAAGAAAAAAAAAAAAGAAAGAAAGGAAGATGTGGAGAATGCAATAGAACTCATGGCTCTTATACAGACATAATACAATGCAGTCCCAACATACATACAGGGGTCTTTCAAAATACTGCTATGCATACGTTTTTATGTAAAGACACAAATCCTTTAAGAACATATTTCCAATGTAAAATTTATTATGCAAATATTATACATTTACTAAAAATATTGCTGTTCATGGTAGTATACAAAATCATCTGGATTTTATTTAATACACATGCAAGGGACTCTAAAGTATATTTTAATTCTATCATTTTTACTGCCAGCTGTATCTATAATATCATTTCATTTATTGAAATGCAGCTTCATTGCTTTCAGAATGGTTAGCTCTGAGTCCAAGGAGATACATATATCTGTGCCTGTGTGTTTTAACATTTTACTTGTTTGTATAAATTTTCATTTTCCCAACATTGTTTATATATAGTAAAATGTATTGTTTTGAAATGTCACTTCTCAGACAGTTATGTACTCTATTTTCTCTCAACCTCCTGAACCCTTCCACCATTTAGCATAGGGCATGAGATAGAAACAATTTTTTTTAATAAAAAAAGGATAGCCACCACCTTAATCCAAAAAAGTACTAATCAAGAAAGTCAGTGCTTGCCATTGAAATATAGAGTGGTCCTTTTTAACATCCTTAGCAGTGCAATAGACAAAAGTCAAGCATTTTTTATTTGCAACAATCCAATATTTATTCAGAGTGAAGATTGTTTTTCATAGAACTTCCATTGGACCACATAGGAAAGAGGAGAAATATTTCCTAGGACCAAGAGAAGGGATCCAGGAAAAGAAGATAAAGTGGGTTTTCGAGCTTAGACTTCCTTGTCCTGGTTTAGTTCAAAATATTTGGCTGTTGGAGGCAGCTAAAGCATTATTCGACATGTCATGAATGAAACAGAGTGGGCAGTATGGAGGGAAATATCCAGGTATTTGGACTTCATAGCAGTCTTACAGGGGTCTGTCCTGTTGCAATGAAGGGCAGAAAAAACAGCTGAAATCCATAGTCCCCAAGAATGACAAGTGCTGAGAGAGCTCAAGAAGAAGAAGGGTTTTTTGTTTGTTTGTTTTAGAAGAAAGAAGAAACAATCATAGAGTGAATCGGCAACCAACAGAATGGGAAAAAATTTTTGCAAACTACCCATCTGACAAAGGGCTAATATCCAGAACCTACAAAGAACTAAAACAGATTTACAAGAAAAAAACAAGTCCATTCAAAAGTGGGCAAAGGATATGAATAGACACTTTTCAAAAGAAGACATACATGAGGCCAAGAAACATATGAAAAAATACTCATCATCACTGGTCATTAGAGAAATGCAAATCAAAACTACATTGAGATACTATCTCACGCCAGTTAAATGGCAATCATTAAAAAATCTGGAGACAACAGATGCTGGAGAGGTGGAGAAATAGGAACACTTTTGCACTGTTGGTGGAGTGTAAATTAGTTCAACCATTGTGGAAGACAGTGTGGAGATTCCTCAAGGACCTAGAAATAGAAATTCCATTTGACTCAGCAATCCCATTACTGGGTATATATCCAGAGGATTATAAATCATTCTATTATAAGGGCACATGCACACAAATGTTCATTGCAGCACTGTTTACAATAGCAAAGACCTGGAACCAACCCAAATGCTCATCGATGTTAGACTGGACAGGGAAAATGTGGCACATATACACCATGGAATACTATGCAGCCATAAAAAACGATGAGTTTGTGTCCTTTGTAGGGACATGGATGAACCTGGAAACCATCGTTCTCAGCAAACTGACACAAGAACAGAAAATCAAACATCGCATATTCTCATTCATAGGCGGGCGTTGAACAAGGAGAACACTTGGACACAGGGAGGGGAGCATCACACATGGGTCTGTGAGGGGGAACTAGGGGAGGGACAGTAGGGGGTGGGGATTCAGGGAGGGATAACATGGGGAGAAATGCCAGATATAGGTGATGAGGAGGAAGGCAGTAAACCACATTGCCATGTATATATCTATGCAACAATCTTGCATGTTCCTCACATGTACCCCAAAACCTAAAACACAATAAAATATATATTAAAAAAAAATAAAACAAGGGACTTTGTGTTAAGAGACACTACTACAATTGATGACTTGTTAGGGGGAATCATATAACTCAGCAGAGTGTGCTAAGACATCAAACAGATAACAGGGAGCTGGGACAGGGAGACCCAGGCCCTCTATGATACAGTGATCATAGGAGTCATATTACACTGCAAAAATTCCTGGAGAGATAGAAGTCAATATCCAGGGACCAACTGGTAAGAAATACCTCACCAGGTGCCAATGTCATGCAAATGTCATGAAGTTATGTAGCTTTCTCCTGGATTCAAATGTTATCTTTGGGAAAAAAGAAAGGGGGGTAATAAAAAGGGAGAACCAGAGAGACACACTAAATTTATAAAATATGAGTGCTTAGTGGGAGAGATTTTATTTTATTTTTTCAATGTGGTATCCATAATGCTTTCAACCATGCTTAGCAATTCATAGGCACTCAGAAAATGTTTGTTGAATGACTGAGATTTATATATCTTTAATTGGTAACATAGTTTCTGATATTACATTGTCATGAAGATAACAATTAAACATAAATATTTTATCTTTTGACACTAATAAATCTTAACATATAAAATTTGACCTACTCAATGGATTAGATTCAATCATTACTAATGTTTTGTTAGAAAAAAAACATAGACTCTTTGATTGTCATCTTACAAAACATTTACCTCAGTCTTCCACTCAATATTTTAAAAAGACCTAAAGTTCTACTGAGAAATAGGCATTGTGTTTCTATGATAGATTAGAATGAACACAGATTTCGAGTCCAGATAGATGTGGGATGTGCATTCTATCTGCCAAATCTCTATGATATGGGGAATGTTAATTAACCTTTCTGAGTTTTAGTATTCTTAACAAGAGTAAATTTTTAGGTTATTTTCATACATCATATGCCTATTTCACTGACATTCTTGGATTATAAACACTTTTAGTTTTTCGACTAAGCTTTGCATTCAGTCCCTCAGGATTACATAGGCTTAGCTATGTCATCATATTAGCAGTCCTTTCCACCTTTATATCAACTGCGAATTTATTAGATATGTCTTCTTGGTTATCATCAATGACATTGCAAAAATGTCGAATAAAGCAAGGTCAAAGATATTTCACCAACTTATTTCCAAGGTTACTCTACTGAAATAAATATTCATACTTTTTATGGTGTGGTACCCAGCTTCTCATTCTTGTGAAATACAATGAAAGAGATTAGGTATGACTTGCTTGTAATGAATTTATGTGGGCTACTGGTCATCTTCACCTTCTTCCGTAAGTGCTCATATTGTCATGTGTCCTGCTCTTCCCCATCATAGACTCTATACCTGTCCCAAAATAAGCTCTTCCTCATTTCTCATTTGTTTTCATTACATATCTATTTGCCTACCTTAACTCATAGTGTTACCTTTGCCTGGGATGTTATTTTTTAAAATCACTATATGTCTCAATTCTATATATCAAACAATAAAAAGTCTGAATTATCTTACATTTCACAGAACATTTCTTTATCCTCCAAGGCAGACGTTCTAAACTGGTAGCATAGAGATAAACTCAGGCTTGTTAATGTATTTTATTTAGCTTATGCAGTGATTTCAAATGTCTTTCTAAATAATTCACAGCTTTAAAAATTTGAATATTTAAGAAAAATAGGCCAGGTGCCACCAGTGGCTCACACCTGTAATCTTAGTACTTTGGGAGGCTGCAGTGAGTGGATCACTTGAGGTTAGGAGTTCAAGACCAGCCTGGCCAGTATGGAAAAACCCCATCTCTACTAAAAATATAGAAAAATTTGCCAATTATAGTGGTGCATACCTGTAATCTCAGCTACTCAGGAGGGTGAGGCACAAGAATCACTTAAACCCAGGAGGCAGAGGTTGCAGTGAGCTGAGATCGTGCCACTGCACTCTAGCCTGGGTAACAGAGTGAGATTCTGCCTCAAAAAAATAAAAAAAGAAAGAAAGAAAAGAAAAGAAGAAAGAAAAATAGAAGTAAAATAGATTTTTCAGAAAATATTTGGTCACTTTATTGCCATGACAAACATCAGCTGGAGTTTAGTGGTACATGTGTCATTTAAACATGCTTTTATTTCACTCTTTTGCCTTACTTATTGCTGGCCCTTGGAGGCGTCTGAGTTTGAGAATCCTGCCCTTTGACACTAATAATACTTCTTAATTTTCAGAATATGTATATTTGCTTTTCTTGCAAAACTGTTCTATGTTATAAAATTATGCCTATATTGCATCTCCTCTATTTGTCTAGATGCTCTTTATGAACAAAATTTGTATCTTATTAATCTTTAATTCTTCAAATTATCATCTTATATTTAGCAATTACTCCACAAATATTTATTCAAAAAACAATTAAAAAATAATGACTATTATATTTTTATCAGAGACTATTAGTAACCATTCTAACATTTTCCAAAATTTATCTTCTTCCTTATTGTAAACATGTAGATATTTGCTCATCTCCAGTTTTCTACCATTGCTTTCATTTCTTTGATTTCTTACTGATATATTTTAACATGATTGCCATCTCACCTGGGAATCTCTATATTCTTATCTGTTCTCTAATGAGATAAAGGGGAAAGTTTCTAACACTCACTGGCTTGGAAAAGAGTATATTTCACTAAGTACATAATTGGAAGTCGATTTTTGCAATTTGGGGATTATTGAGTGGTAATTCTCTCTCTGTCCAATTTATATATCCTGTGTCATTCATCACTTCTGCTCCACCATTTGTCCTCCCTTCATATCCCTTTTCACCTTTTTCAAGTGGATTGCTTCAAAGCAATCTACATTTCTCTGAATTACTTTCGCCATAATGGAAATCAAACTATATCACAAAGTATAGTCTGCAATATAAAACTTTTGGAAGTTATCAGATATTATGAATATTAATAAAACATTAAGAAGCTTGTAGTTTATTCAAAATCTCTTTCTTCTTAATTTGCTTTCTTTTTTATGTTTTTGAATATTTCTTCTTAAATTCATTTATTAAAGTTGAATTTTATACATGTGTTTTGTGATAAGCCTCCTCAAATCTCTTTGCTTTTAAATCTTAGTGTTTCAGCTTAACATTAATTCAGAGAATTATTCAAGGAGAGATTAGTTTAGCATAGCCTTAAAAACCCACAAAAGGATGCCATGATCACAGGTTTAGAAAAAACTACGTCACAGTACTTTGTTTTTTTCATTGACAGTGTAACTAGACTGATAGGTATAAGGTAGATACAATGGAATTGAACATCAGCAAGGCATTAGTTAAGCTCTCATGCTGTCTTTGTAAACTGATAAAGATACATGGGTAGACTACTACACCTGGCTGAACAACTGAACAAAAAACTGCTGATAGATTAATTAATATAACCAAGAGGAATAGAATCTTGTCCCAGTCAGTGTGTTTATAACAAACCTAAATGATGATATATAAAGCATGCTTTATACATAAAGTCAGAGCTCTGTCATCCTTTCTTTTTGTGGTTCATTTTCTTGACACAGGTAGAAAGCCATTAATCAAGTTTCATCTTGTTCATTTTGACTCATCATCATTTTTAATATATAAAGATCTTTTTGACTCCTGACATAGAATCCCATCTTCAGTGATTCCATCCGAATTTGGATTTTAAAAATAAATCTTTTTGAAGATAAGATTATTTAAAAGACCAAAGAAAGTGGCAATTACAAAATTATCAAAAGCTGAATGTAGTGGCTCATGCCTATAATCCCAGCACTTTGGGAAGCCAAGGCAGGAAGATTGCTTGAGATCAGGAGTTCAAGACCAGCCTGGCCAACATGGTGAAAACCCATCTCTACTAAAAAAAAAAAAAAAAGAAAAAATAATAGCTGGGCATGGTGGCACACACCTGTAATCCCAGCTACTCGGGAGCCTGAGGCAGGAGAATCCCTTGAGCCCAGGAGGCAGAAGTTGCAGTGAGCCAAGATCATACCACTGTACTCCAGCCTGGGCCACAGAGGAAGACTCTATCTCAAAAAAAAAAAAAAAAAAGTTTTGGGACTTCTGGGTATATACCCAAAGTACTTGAAAAGGGGTCTCAATAAAATGTTTGTTCATATATATTCACAGTAGCATTATTTACAATAGCTAAAATGTAGAAGTACCCAAATGTCTTTCAACAGATAAATGGATAAGCAAAATGTGATCATAATGTGTGTGTGTATATATATATACACACCACATTTTATATATACTTGTGATTATATATATGTGTATGTTTCTATATACACACATGCATATTTACACAGAGAAAAATGCAATATTATTCAGCTGTAACAAGGAAGGAAATTCTTACATCTTCTATAACATGGATGAATCTTGAGGACAGCATGCTAAGTGAAATAAGCCATTCACAATAAGACAAATGTATTATTCCACTTTATGAAGTACTTAGAATAGTCAAAATTGGAGAGATAGAAAGCATCATGGTAGTTTCCAGGGCCTGGGTAATGCAGATTATTGTTTAATAGGTATAGAGTTTCAGTTGAGGAAGATGTAGTATAATAGTTCTGGAGATGGATGTTAGTATTAGTTGCACACATAATGAACACACGTAATGCCACTGACTTGTTCAACTGGACACTTAAAAGTAATTAAGATAGTGAATACTATGTTATATGCATTTTAACATAATTAAAAACAATTTTTTGTTTTTCAGACAGAGTTTCACTTTTATCTCCAAGGCCGGAGTGCAATGGTGCAATCTGAGCTCACTGCAACCTCCGCCTCCTGGCTTCAAGCGATTCTCCTGTCTTAGCCTCCTGAAGTAGCTGGGATTACAGGCCCCCGCCACCATGTCCAGCTAATTTTTTTGTACTTTTAGTTGAGACGGAGTTTCAACATGTTGGCCAGGCTGGTCTTGAACTCCTGATCTTAGGTGATCCACCTCCCTCAGCCTCCCAAAGTTCTGGGGTTACAGACATGAGCCACCGCACCCAGCCTAAAAACCAATTTTTAAAAAGGCCCAGGTTAGACAATGGGGAAAATGTTCAAGAGAATCTGGCTTAATTCTATTAATATTTCTGTGGTCATTTGTCTCCCTCTTCTTAGAACTTTTATAAATTTGTTCCACAGAGGTGAATATTAAGTTGTTAAGTTGTTATGTTATATTATTTACTGACTGATTGATGCTGAGTCTATAACATGAGATTATAATGATCTTAAAGCAGACCATAAGCTTCTTTTATTTTTCTCTTAATTCTACTACTGATTTTCCTGGGCTGAGTCTGCAGTTATACAATATCTGTTGAATGAAAAAATACAAACTGTTTTAAGATTTATTCACATTTTTAATTTGACCTCTTACCTTTTGTAGAGACAGGATCTTGCTATGTTGCCCAAGCTGGCCTCAAATTTCCGGCCTCAAGCAATCCTCTAGCCTTGGCCTCCCAAAGTTCTGGGATGATAGGCCTTAACCACCATGCCTAGCCATTTCATATTTGTCAATCTTTTTTCTATCTTATGTGAACCGCCTTCTACTTTTCTATGCTGTCTTTGATTGTGGCAGTTTTCAATGGTTTCTAAAGGTTTGTTTGTCTTTCTCTTTTTGTTCTCATAGCAATTCACACATGCCTTGAATATAGTACTTACATTGTGTTATCCCTGTACTCATGATGCTCACGGTTTAGCAAGTCCGATACATACAATATAATTCAAACATAATGAGATAACGTCCTAGAAAACAGACTGTACTCAAAGAGCTGTGAATACATAAATAAAGAACCAATTAATTTTGCTAACATGATGTCATCAGAGAAAGCCCTATTTAAAAGTTACAATTGCACAGGTACAAATCTTGAAGGCTAAATGAGAGTTCTGTGGCAAAATAAAACTGCTTGTTGACAGAATAGTAATTCGGGATGTTGAAGAAGAAGAGGAAGACACATATACAGAGTTAAAATTAAACTACCACCCATGAAAATAGACATGAGTGTGTGAAGAATGTTGATTGCATTAACACCAAATATTCAGCAGACCAGAGCACTTGATATCAGGTAAAGATGGTTGAAAAGGAGACTGAAAAGAGGCCAATATGTACAAAATAGGTCATGCAACACCATGCTGTTTTCAGTATGCACAGTAGCCTAAAGTGAAATGAGAGCTAGGTCTAAATCACACAGTAGTAAAAATTCTTGCCAACATACATGCTTTCCCTACCATCTTAAATCATAACATAATAAATGTGAGTAATACCCTCTGGAAAATGTAATGGAAAATAAGCAAGGTAGAATTTCGTATTGGTAACAATGAGAGAGAGAGGAAAAAAAGAAATAATTTCATCCCAACCACATGTCTGTCTTTTCCCCTTCCCTTTGAAGTTTAATTATAACCGTCAGAGGAAGCCTCTTAAATGTTTGCTAAGACACTGAAATATGAGAGGGAAAGTTTGCCAAAGTCTTTTAAAATCACAAGGAAGCAGTAATGCCCTGGTCAGGTGATTTACTTTAAACAAATTGTTATTAGGTTTGCCCTCAACTTTGGGAATAAAAGTCCTCTGCAATATTTTTTATTTCCAAATTCAAAAATCCCATTATGTCTGCTACACAAATTCTCCCCCAAGCCTATCATCTCTGGTCAGGCCAAGCCACCCCAAGGAAAAATAACTGGGAGTGCCTTCCCATTGTTTAAGCTTACCCAATAAAATTAAAGAGCTTTAGCTTCTGATTCAAAGTTCTTCTGCAATATGGCATACTTCTGTTGTTACTCCATCTCCCAGATATCAGAGACCTGAACCACTAGTACTTTTCAGTACTTTTGCCCATTAATATTTTCTCTGCTAATGCACATTTTGCTACCTCTACCTACCAGAATCTAACTCAACTTTCCTGACTAAAATGAAGCCTATTCTCCAATATGTTCTGCAGTTATCCAAGAAAGAATCAATAAATCTCTCTCTTCCTCTTTCTTTCCTTCTTTCTTTCTCTCTTTCTTTCTCTCCTCCATTCTTTCCCTTCCTTCCTTCTTTCCTTCACTCCCTCCCTCACTCCCTCACTCCCTCCTTCCCTCTTGGTCTCGTCTCGTCTCTTCTCTTCTCTTCTCTTCTCTTCTCTTCTCTTCTCTTCTCTTCTCTTCTCTTCTCTTCTCTTCTCTTCTCTTCTCTTCTCTTCTCTTCTCTTCTCCTCTCCTCTCTCCTCTCCTCTCCTCTCCTCTCTTCTTCTCCTCTCCTCTCTCCTCTCTCCTCTCTTCTCTCTTCTCTTCTCTTCTTTCTCAGAGACTCACTCTATCACCCAGGCTGGAGTATAGTGGTGCAATCTTGGCTCACTGCAACCTCCGCTGCCCGGGTTTAAGCAATTCTCTTGCCTCAGCCTCCAGAGTAGCTGGGACTACAGGTGTGTGCCACCATGTCCAGCTAATTTTTTTTTTTTTTTGTATTTTTGGTAGAGACAAGTTTTCGCCATGTTGGTCAGGCTATTCTTGAACTCCTGACCTCAGGTGATCCATCCACCTCAGTCTCCCAAGGAGGCATGAGCCACTGCGCCAGGCCAATCTCTTTCTTTTGACTTAAAATCAAGTATAACATTTTATCTTTCATGGCATATAGCACGTGGCATACCATGACTATACATCCTATTAATAAATTATTTATTACTTAAAATACAATATTGCCTGTAAGGGTAGCATTTACTTCATACACACCAGTATCCTTTACAACCACTAGAACAAGTAACAAAAGCAAGATAACCATGTTGGGTGGAATAATCAATGCCTGCCTGATGTAATTTCTAAAGTTAGCACAATGCAATAACTCCCTTATCTCCATACCCTAATGCAGGTAAATTTTGCACCGTGCCTCTTATTATAAATGTTTTGCTTGGGGTAATCACAGCTGATATAACAAATAACCCCTTTGTATAATAATTTGCACAGGATAGAAGTCTGCTTCTCAGTTGCATAACGTCCACATTAATTGTCCCTAATTCATAGGCAGTTTTCCTCCAGGCAGTGATGGAGATACCCAGTCTCCTTCATTTCTGGCTCTTCCATTTTCAATACATGGCTCAAGTTTGCCCTGCTCATTTGCATCAAAGTGAAAAAAAGAATAAAATATCGTGATTCTTTAAAGGTGACTTAAAAGTGAAATGCAACATTTTTATTCATCATTGCTGAGAATTAGGCATGTAGAAACACCATATGCCAAAAGGACAGAGAAATAGATTCCCTTATTAGACTTCGAGTTCCCAGCAATGTTCTATATTCTAGTTTTGTAGTATGAGTTTTGTAGACAATTTGGCCCTGTGACCAAACTGTGCATACCCTTTTGTCTGCACGTGGGACATACTCTGTCCCTAAAAGGAGACAATCTAAAGGCTTATCCCCAGTCATTGCAACCACCAGGAAGTTCAGGGTTTCTAAAAGCAGCTTTTTATGGAGACCTATACACTATCAACTTCTCGCCCCTCCCCCATACTTCTTATACACTAGAGAAATATGAGCAGGATAATCATAATTTAAACTCTCACTTTTTTTAAAAAAAAAGAGCAATGAGATATATATATAGATGTCATTGGCACATAGCACTGATAAAACTCGCTTGCCTGGACTGGTAGAGACCCCTGGTCTGGCAGTGGCATACAATCTTTGATAAGACTCTGGTTCTGTTATTGAAAACAATGCCCTTGTCAGTTGTTCTTGGAAGTTTCTGGCTGTGCCCTCTGATAGGCTCTTGCACTTCTACCAAGAACCCAACTGAGATGAAGTTTAAAAACCACATTTACTTTTTGAGGCTGTACTACCTTCAAAGGCTACTTTTTAATGGTCAATTTCAGGGTCTTGAAAATTTATTGAAGGTCATAGTTTCTTTAATTTTGGCTTATTGTTTATCTGACAATATAAACCCCTCAAAATTTAGAGAGTTCCTTAACTGTTTTGTTTTTTCCATACTCCAGTAACTATGTTAAAAGTATCTAAAGTTCTTTCTAGCCACAATTCTGAAGCTTATCTTTCTTTTTTTCTTCAATTTTCTAGCTCTGTTTCTAAATTTAATGGTATATAGTTTGTGGCCATCTGAAACTATAACTTAGGAGAGAAGTCAACATTCTTCATATGATCATGGCAACAAACCTGAAAACCTTTTTTGAACTCAGAAAATATATATGGCTTTTGTTACTAAAAGCATTTCTTACTTTGGGGTGTCTAGAAGAAAACAGCTTTGACATTTCCTTTGCAGCGTCACATTTCTTGATATTCTCTACATTCCCTTTAATTTCTAATTTAAGTCTCCAATACCTACCTAAGTTCTTTTTCTTATCCTATATGTTACAATAAGAAAATAAAAGGCAAAATACACTCTCACTCTGACTGTTTCCAATCTTTTTCTCCAGAATGACAGACACAGACAGGCAGCATGCAATCTGACTTTCAACTTATAGTGAGGAAATTTTAAAACGATCTAAAACTCTTTTCACTCCTTTCATTGAGAAGTGAGTTCTATAGGTAATGCCCCTGAATCTTGGTAGACTTGAGATTGTGTGAGTCACTAGACTGTCTCAAAAGGGAGGGTAGGTCATAAAAAACCAAAGAGAATGCACCTGGCTGTCTGGGATTCCATGCTGCCAGGATGCTTCCTCTCGGTATGCACCTTTTTGGACTTCAGCCACCATGTTATGAGAAGCCCAAGTTATACAGGTGTGTTGCATGTACCTGTTCCAACAGTCCAAACTGAGCTCAGCCTTCAGTTTTCCCTGATGGGTGTCAAGGTGCAGATGTTTCCAGTCATTTGAGCCATTGCGACCATTTGAATTTTCTCCAACTAAGCTACACACTGCTCCTGCAGAATCCATGAGTCTAATAAAATGGTTGTTGTTTTATACCACTAATTTAAGACTGGTTTGTAATGTATCAATTTAGTCATACCAAATTTGGTATTTTGAGGTTGTGTTTGGCAATAATAAAAAATCTATTACATGGCATTATTAAGGGGACTAGTTTTTTTGTTAGAGCTAGAAGATCCTTGAGGAACTATTTAGCAAAATTTTGGTGAGTCTCAAGGGTGATGTTGGTGACAGATTAAATAAAAATGAGGAAAATGTTACTGGAAGCTAGAGGAAATGAAACATTTTTATTGAGCAATGAAAAGTTTAGCAAAACTGAGGCCTGAAATCATATGAAAACCAGGAAAAATTACATCTAATGAATTGATAGAACTTGCTAAGGATATTTCTAGCTTAAATGCTGAAAGTACCAACTGATTTCATCAAAAGGTACAGAAAAGAGAGAAGCGTTAATAAATGAAAATTTCTGTCTCCAAATAGAATCTACATGAATATCAAGGATCTAGGATTTTCTGTGTTTGAAAACATAATTCTCATCCTCAGAGAATTTCAGAGCAAAATAAAATTCTGATGCTACCAGTAAAACATCTTGAGGTAAAGAGAAATCCAAGTATGTAAATCAAATCCTTGAAACCTCAGATACTTTTCAAATGGGCCCTCATAGGTCCTTTGCATTAGACAATCGACTTCCTAAACATCTTAAGATTTTGTCTCATAAATTCTCTGTGTGAAACATAGGCCCTCTCTCTAAATGACATTGTCTAACAGAAACCATACAGGGGCCAAAGGTTAAGGTGGGTTTATCTGAAGGAGGTTTGAGTTATGACTTTTGTCCAATAAAGTGTAATATCAAATAATGCATAAAGAACTCAACACATTTTTGAAGATATTAAACAAACCAAGATTAAATGGGAGAGACAGAAAAACCGAAGAGGCTGTGTTTCATGCAATTTTATCTTTGGTCAGGAAGCAGTTTAAGAAAACTGCTCAGCTATAAACACAGGTCATTTTTTAAGAGGGAAAACCAAAAGGTGACTCAGAGGGAAGAACCGAAAAACCAGAAGGCAGAAGCGAAAACCGCAGATAATTATTCCCAGGTAGCTGTACTGGGCCTTAATCAAAGGACTAGCAATTTGTGCCTGGACATTGGAGATTTATGATGAAGGAAGTGGCATGATAAAAATTATGTTTAGAATTATTCTGGCTGAACATACACGGTTGATTTATACTGTTTTATACTCAATGTGTACTGAAATGGTGGAAGCAAGGATGGTAATTAGGAGACTGTTGTAATAACTCAAATGTGATAAGGCTGTGGTTTGCTCTAAGAAATTAACAATAGAGGCCATTGAAAAGTCGTTAGTTTGGGGGTATATTTTGAATACAGGTCAAAGAATTTCCTGATGGCTGTTAAGTGTGAGAAAAAAGGAAAGTCAAGAAGGATTACAAGGTTTTTGGTTTAGTAAGGGGAAAAACTGGAGTTTCCATTTTGTGAGTTTAGATCATCTCAATGGTCACAGAAAAAAGGTTGATAATATTTGACATTCATTTATGATAAAACCAAAGTAGAATGGATTTTAACAAGATAAAAATAGCTAGAAAAAAAAAACCTACTTAAGGTGAAAGAAAATGGTTTCCTCCTAAAATTGGGTAATAAGGCAAAGATGTACATTCTCAGTACTCCTGTTCTAAATCATACTAGAAGTTGTTGCCAGTGTAGCGAAGCAAAAATAAGGAGAAAAATTAAAACCAGTTTGGAAGAGAAATAAATAAAATTGCCTCTACTTACAGATTACATGAGTGATCTACATAATATTTCACAAGAGACTTATAAAAGAGCTTCAGGACCTGATAGTTAAATTTACCAAAGTCACATAATATGAGGTCAATATATAAAGAAGTAGTTTTGTATATTAATAAAAAAATTGAAATATAAACCAAAATATATTTTCAATTTAAAAATTATGCTTTACAAAGTTAAAAAGGGCAATGTAGAAAGCAGGAGCAAATGTATACGTGCATAGCCTAGAGAAAAATGATTTTTGTCCTATAGTAACTTTCTTTTCATTTTCTGTGTGTATGTGTGTATTATGTGTAAACATTTTTTTAATGTGTGTGGCAATAGTAGCTAAAATCTACTAACTTAGCATGAATCCCAACATAGTATAATTTTATTACCCATAGTTCTCATGTTGTATATTAAATTTCTAGACTTATTTCTAGACTTATAGAGTTCTAGACATATATGCTGTTTTTTTTTAATATTTTGACCTACACCTCTGTATTTTCACATGCTTCCCCACCAACCTTACCCCTGTTATACACTGTTTTGTTCTCTATTTCTGTATATTAGAATTATTTTGATATTTACATATAAATGAGATCATGAAATTCTTTTATTTTGGGGTCTGGCTTATTTCACTTAGCATAATGTCCTCCAGACTCATCGATTTTGTGGCAAATGGCAAGATTTCATTTGTTTTTAGGACTGAATAATATATACATTTATACATCTGCCACAGTGATTTTAATCCGTTCATTCATCATTCTCACACTGATAATATGCCTGAGACTGTTCTCACACTGCTAACATGCCTGAGACTGGGTAACTTACAAAGGAAACAGAAGTCGAATGGACTTAGAGTTCCCCACTGCTGGGGAGGTCTCGTACCTATGGTGGAAGGCAAAGGAGGAGCAAAGCCATGTCTTACATGGCAGCAGGAAAGAGTGTGTGCAAGGAAACGGCCCTCTTGAAATTATCAGATCTTGTGAGACTTATCCACTATCATGAGAACAGCATTGGAAAAACCCATCCCCATGATTCAATTACCTCTTACCAGGTCCCACCCACAACACATGAGAATTATGGGAGCTGCAATTCAAGATGATTATAAGTATATAATTATTTGCACAACTCAATAGCAGAAAAACAAATAACTAGAAGAATGTGCCAAGGACCTGAATAGATATTTCTCCAAAGAACATATAAAAACAGCCATCATATACATGAAAAGATGCTCATCATCACTAATCATCAGGGAAATGCAAATCAAAATCATAATTACATACTACCTCACACTCGTTAATAGAAAAGAAAAACCTATTTTCTGAGGAGAAATTCAAGCTGGCTGGAGAAATTTGCATAAGTATGAGCAACGATGTTTTTTTTTTCATCTGAACTCTAAACAAAGGCAATAAAGGCAAATATTAATACAAATGAGACTGCATCAAGCCTGAAAGCTTCTGCACAGCAAAGGAAACAATAGTATAAAGAGATAACCCACAGAGTAGGAAAACATATTCAAAAACCACGCATCTAACAAAGGGTTAATATTCCAAAGCACACAGGAATTCAAGCAACTCAATAGCAAGAAAACAAATAATCTAATTAAAAATTGACAAAGAACCTGAACAGACATTACTCAAAAGAAGGAATGCAAATTGCAAACAAGTTTATTTTTAAGTGCTCTACATCACTAATAATTAGGGAAATGCAAATTAAAACCAGAATGAGATATGACCTTGCACCTGTTCGAATGCTTATTATAACAATGAAAATAAGAAGTATTTGCAAAGAGGTGAAAGAAGAACCTTTTGGGAAGGCAAATTAGTACAGCCATTAGGGAAAATAGGATGGAGTTTTCTCAAAAAACTAAAAATAGAACTACCATATGATTCAGCAATTCCACTCTGGGTATATATCCGAAGGAATGTAAATCAATATGTGGAAGAGATATCTGCATGCTGTGTTTATTACAGCATTGTTTGCAGCAGAAAAAATACGTAATCAACCAATATGTCCATCAATAGATGAATGGATAAATAAAATGTGATATAATTCCAAATGTGATATACAATGGAATATTATGTATCTTTTAAAAAGAAAGAAACTCTGTCATTTGCAGTAATATGTACAGAATAGGAGAACATTATGTTAAGTGAAATAAACCAGACACAGAAAAGAACTGTACCTAAATACAGTTATGCATAGAAGGAACGTATCTAAACACAGTTATGGCGTATATGCCAAGCCCACAGCTAACATCATACTTAATAGTGAAAAGTTGAAAGTTTTTCTTCTGAGATACATAACAGGACAGAGATGCCCACTTTCACCACATACTCATAGTTAAACATGGAATCTGAAAAGGTTAAGTTTATAGAAGTAGAAGTAGGGAGTAGTATGCTGGTTACCAGAAGCTAGAAGTGTGGGTGGGGAGGAAGAAATGAGGAGGTGTTTATCAAATTGTGTAAAGTTTTGGTTACACAAAATAATAGGCTTATAAAATCTATTGCACAGAAGGATGACTACAGTTAATAAAAACATGTCAGTTATTTCAAAATAGCTAAGAAAGTAAATTTGCAATGTCTTACCACAAAAAATAAATGAAGTGAAGGATATGTGAATTAGATTAATTTAATTATTCCAATTTCTATACATGTAACAAAACATCACATTACACCCCGTAAGTATACACAATTATAATTTGTAAAAAGTAATAAAAATAAACCAAAAATTTTTAAATTAAAGAAAATTAACCGTGGTATAGATTTGTCTTATTGTTTTCATGTTATTTTAAATAATAATGGCTTTCTGGCAGCCTATATAGGACCATATCTAACTCTTTTCCAATTTTTGCTTGGAAAATACATGGGAAACAGTTTACAGAAGTCTGCCTTTCTGAATTAACTTTCTCAGGGTAAAAAGAATCTAATTCTAAAGAAAAAAATACTCCATGGGATTAGAAGAGTTTAGTCCATTTCTTAGTTATAAATATTCCATTAGCTAGAAACATTTCCCAATACTCTCATCCAATGTGAGACCTGAATAAACGTCAAAGCTGGAGTATATTAGGAAGTTTCGGCAGGGCGCGGTGGCTCACGCCTGTAATCCCAGCACTTTGGGAGGCCGAGGCGGGTGGATCACGAGGTCAAGAGATCGAGACCATCCTGGTCAACATGGTGAAACCTCGTCTCTACTAAAATTACAAAAAAAAAAAAAAAAAAGAAAAAAGAAATTAGCTGGGTATGGTGGTGCGTGCTTGTAATCCCAGCTACTCAGGAGGCTGAGGCAGGAGAATTGCCTGAACCCAGGAGGCAGAGGTTGCGGTGAGCCGAGATCGCGCCGTTGCACTCCAGCCTGGGTAACGAGAGCGAAACTCCGTCTCAAAAAAAAAAAAAAAAAAAAAAAAAAAAAAAGGAAGTTTCACCTTCCTAGGGAGAAGGATATTGCCATGTTAGATGATGAGAAATCTGCAGCTCATAGAGATCTAGCAATCTGCCCAAAATCATACTGTTATATGACTAGTTGGCCAAAAGTCTTGTCAAAGTTGTTGGTCTAAAGAGCAATGCTTTACTGCCACCTTATGGGCAAATGGGGTTTGCTGCAAGTCCTACAAGAGCTCATTACAGTTAAACTTGGGCTTACAGAGTGTCTTTTACAGATGAAATAAAGTGTTTTGTAAGTCATACTAAGATGTTTATTTCTATTATAACTCACCAAGAATAGTGATTTTTAACAGGTAATATTTAAGTGGAAAATTATGATCAGAAGACTAAAATGGAGCCTGAGATAACAGTTAAGATGAATAGTAGAATAACATTAAAAAAAGATGACTTGAATTAAATGTTCATGGGTTCAATCAATATGTAACTTGATATAAAGAATATGTATTATAGTATATTAAAATTGGTTTTGAGTGAAAAAGGGCTTAGAGAGAGTAAGAGCATTAACTTTCATTACATCAAAACGTGTAGAAGCAAATTTAGAAAAACATAAGATCCATATTCTATAGATTGATTTTCAAGATTCCATGAGGGCCAATGAAATTAAGATGTTCAGTTTCTACTTCTCAAAGAGGACATTTATGAGGCCAACAAACATGAAAAAAAGCTCATCAGCACTGTTTATTAGAGAAATGCAATTCTAAACCGCAGTGAAATACCATCCCACACCAGTCAGAATGGTGATTATTATAAAGTCAAACAATAGATGCTGGCAAGGCTGTGGAGAAATAGAAACCCTTTTACACTGTTGGTGGGAATGTAAATTAGTTCAACCCTTGTGGAAGATGGTGTGGCAATTACTCAAGGATCTAGAACCAGAAACACCATTTGACCCAGAAATCCCATTACTGCGCATATACCCAAAGGAATATAATCATTCTACTATAAAGACTCATGCACATGTATGTTTATTACAACAGTATTTACAATAGCAAAGACATGGAACCAACTCAAATGCCCATCAGTGATAGACTGGGTAAAGAAAATGTGGTACATATATACCATGGAGTACTATGCAGCTATAAAAATGAATGAGATCAAAAAACAAAAACAAAGAATCACGAGGAAACTTTTAGAGGTGACAGATATGTCTACTGCCTTGATTATGACGATGATTTCAAGGTTGTATGCATATGTCCAAACTCATTAAATTGCATGCATATTTGTGAGTGTGTGTGTGTGTGTGTGTAAAGATGTCCAATGCCTGATGCTAAGAATATGGGTACAGTCTCATGACATGGGTAAGTGAGTTATACGTATAAAGGCAACAGAATAAATACAGATGTGAGTGGGATTGTCATGCAGAGGAAGCAGGGTGGGTTAGAAGATAAAAATGACAAAAACCTAGGTCTAATCAACAACCAAAGGATAAAATATACGGGGAATCGGAGGGAGAAATTTGAAATCACCTGCCAGAGACAGAGGGAGAGAGAGAGAGAGAGAAAGAAACAATGAGAACACAGGTAGTAACTGTCAGAGCTAGGACCACAAAGGGGATGTTCATTTTATATTAGCAGTCATAAGGGATCTGTGAAAATTATCCTTAGGGGTTGAACTGGAAGGCAGCAGTCTTGCATTTAGATGTATGTTGATCTCCTTTACTTCTTTGGGGCTGTCTACTATCAAATGACAGAAAGAAATATTATTTTTACTGACCTTTTTTCTGGTATGCATTGACAGTTTAAGTCAGTGCTTTCTTATCCACTAAAAAGATTTGTAGTATTATAGAGCACAAATCTTATCCACTGGAACTTTTAGAAAAAGTAAAACAACAATGACAAAGTATTCTAGTCTAGACTTTAGGAGGTATCATAGAAAAAAGAAGTACAAAAACATAAGTCCAAAGGCATGATAAAAGATAAAGTCAACTTCTACTTTCAAACGATATGATGCAAGCAAAATGAGTTATCTCCTCCTACCTGAAACAACAAAAAAATGTCAGATAAAATATGTAAAACAGTGACACTAGGACACCAGGCACTGAAGGACAGATTCCTGACCAATGGAAAATAAATGTTAAACTCTGTGGTTGGCCTTGGTTTTGGCATTGTAAGAGATTCTGGGAATAGGAAAGAGGAATCTTGATGAAGCAAATCTGTGTTGAGAATACAGAGCTGAAAGGAAATAGAGACTAAAGTGGCTGGAGTCTGCAGGACTACTGCACAGGAGAGCTGGATAAAAGATCAGAAGATTACCAATTGGTGCTTGTGTGTGAAGAAACTACCCAAAGCAAAGAGAGTCACTAGAGCAGATTAGAGGTAACAGAACTGAGATCTCATGCAAGGCTGTTAATAGTGCCTATCTGAGATTTTAAGAATCCACTTGATGACATTAATGGCAAATTAACTATTGCAGAAGAAAATATTTGTCAACAAAGTTACAGCAATAATGTTAGAAAACACCTCCCAGGATCCCTGAAATTCTTGGTATTCTTGCATAACCCAGGAATTGGAGCAATGGAAATTGGCATGCTATAAAACTAGAGAATATCTTGTTTTTCCAAGAGATATTAATTCTAAAGATGATAAATGAAAAGTGATTGTTTCCTTCTCACTGGAGCCATGAACTCACCATGTGATCAGCATGGGAGGTTAGATCAAAGATCTAACAGAACATGTGCACGCTCTGACCACAGGCTTGCAAGGTATTGAGAGGCGGAATAGATGCTCTTTCCGAAGCTGGTATGGGAAGAGAGCATATTAGAGCATATTATTAGTGTGCTATACATATAGAAGTAAAAAATATATATGCAGTATAACAGAGAAAAAGGTGTCCCACATTTTAACCCTTTCAGAATTTAAGAAAAAGGCTGATGACCAATGGGCCATTTATGGATACCAACAATGTAGGTTTTCTTCTGGCAAAATGGATCTGGTGAGAATGTGGGGCCCTGCTGATCAAAGCTGCACATGTGTAAATGTCTCTGTCTCAAGGCTGAGTCCAAAAGGGAGGATGTCTAATGAGGAGTTTGCAGAAATTATGCAACAGGCACCCTACAAGCAGAGTACAATGTCCTATAATTGCTATTATTTGTTTTTTTAAAATGCCAAAGGAATGTGGAGGAAATTTTTGTCATGTTCTTTGGAAGACAATCTGGAGGCTTGACACAGATTACTTTATTGTTATTAGTATTAGAGAGCTGATTAATCCCAATATTTGCATTTGACCCGTGACTCAAATTCTGAATTTGTTCTCCTTCTTAGATTTTTAGATTTAGACACAGATCTGAGACCTAAGTCAATCAGGCTTTCATAAAAGTTTATTTATTAGGGAGACTGTGGAAGGCAATGAATCAGTGAGAGGAGAGGTCCATGGAAGGAACCTTGAAGCCATCTGCTACAAGCTTAGTAGTGATAGCTCTTTGTCATCAAGAACAAATGCAAATAGATGTAAAAAGTGAAAGAGGAAGATTGGAGACATGGAGGGAAAAAAAAGAAGGGATCTTCCCCATTCAAGTCCACTCAGCTAACATTTTCCATCATGGTAAAACCTGATTCTTCCATGAGATTTCCTAAAGGAAGTATTAGAATAAACATTTTATTAAGTAATACAATGTCAGAACTACAGAAATACTTTTAAGTTATCTCATCTAAAACCTGACTTTATATTTGAAGAAACTAAGATCCAGAGTAAAAAGGAAATTGACTAATGACAGAAGACAAAATTATTGGATTTCTTATTTAATTCTCATTCAGTGATTCTAAGATGCCACTGAAGATATTGTGACACGTGCTACAATCTTTTTGAAATTAAGCTGTGTAATCAGGTCTGAGTTTGTGATATGTGAGGCATACCAATCATCAACTATTCTGTTAATACCCTCACACTGTATTACTCATTAGTGGGGCTGAATTACTCATTAGTGAGAATGACCTGGGCTTTGTACATTCCTGTGATTGCTCCTTGCACCGAATTAAAAAATCACTGGACTAAAGGCTCTGTTATGATGCCATGGGGACAATTTTTCTCTCTGTGAAATGCACTCACTCATATAGGAATCAAAGCTGAAAGCATTGTGTTATAAGATTTCAATGTCTAATCACTGATTTATGTCATATAAATCCAAAAATCTAAACATTGTCTCAGATAAAACACTCAAACTTTGCAATTACCTCATCATTGTAGTTCAGAGTTTCAAACACTTGAGAGGGGGAAGATATTTAAGAGGAAGCAAAACTACAATTTGTCTTAAATTAAAAATCATTCAGGGCCTGAAGGGATATTTGAGAGCTTCTTGAGTGGAAGTCAATCTATTGGCATATGGGAACGTAAGGGCTCAGATACCAGAAAGGATCTGAGGAATGTCATTTGGTACAATGAGTCTGCTTTCTAATGCAGTGGACTTTCTATTACTATGTGCTTTTCTGAGTAGGGGCTGATTATTATCTGTGTGAACTGGAGCAAATTCCTGGCTTCAAGGTTGATGTACTTGATGGGAGGGGTAGATGGTAATCGCTATGAACAAGCATATTTATAGTTCCTTTCTTTTCCCCAAATAGTACTCACAAGCTCTCAACACACAGGATGTAGGGATTATCATAGTTAATAAAATTGGTGCCACAGATGGGTTGATATAAGCCAGGGCAGGAGTTGACAGTTCTATTAAACCAACTCAAGTTTACTTTCTCATATGGACATTTCACCTGAAATTGAGTTGAAAAGATTTATACAATTAGAACCTCTCTTAGACAGGTAGGTCACCTTTGAACTTCATTAGGAAAATCTAAGCATAGTCCAAGTGTGGTGGCTTATGCCTGTCATTCCAACACTTTAGGAGGCTGAAGTGGGAGGATTGCTTGAGCCCAGGAGTTCAAGACCAGCCTAGGCAACAGAGCAATACCCTGTCTCTCCAAACTTTTTATTTTTAGTTAGCCAGGCATGGTGATGCATGCCTGTAGTCCCAGCTTCTCAGAAGGCTAGGGCAGCAGGATCACTTGGGCCTAGGAGGTTAACACTGCAGTGAGCAATGATGGTGCCACTCCACTCCATCTTAGGCAACAGAGTGAGACCCCATCTAAAAAAAAAAATTCTAAGCATAGCCCAGACCATATTTCAGTCCTACGAAAGCTCTCACTTTCCCATCTCCACAAAGCCATGAAACTAGAACCTATATGTATCTCTTTTGGTGACAATATGATGCCCTGGTTGTCAGGACCTTCTCAATAAAGGAGAACAACGGCCAGCTATGTCATGGTCAAAAAAAAAAAAGAATAGATAAACAGATAATTTATCTGGAACTTCTCTCTCAATCTTCTTTATGCCCCAACTATTAGATCTGGAAAGATTCTTAGAGATTTTCTGTGACAGCTCAGCTAAGAAAACTGAAGATCAGTAATTGAAGAATACACATGCCTTAATTTAAACTGTTTATTACATTTTATTCACTTTCTCAATCCTCAAGCCATCTCCTATTTCAAAGTTGTGAAGTGCAAGGTCATTAAGACTAATGCCCTGACACTGTAGGGAAAATTGAAAACAAAGGAAGGGACATGTCTCATTAGGGACCCTGACCCAGGGATGCTTGTTTTCAGGAGAAGTTCTTCTCTGGACAATGATGGTGCTGGTGATGACTTGAAATAGCGACTCTGAGATTTATGAAGCTTGAGGCTAGTGTTCTCAGGAGCTCTAAAAATGCCATAGGATTGGTACAAATAAAGTAACACACACAAGGTAGGAGAAAGTTTTGGCTAGAAATTTGGAAGGAAGAGGGTCACGTTTTAACGTAGAAATTCCTCTTCCTTCTTTTTTTATCCAACATCACCATCATGGCCAGGCCACCATTGTTATCTAATTAATCCCTCCATTTCCTTTATTCCCCATTTCCTGAGGTTTCACAATTTAAACTTCTCTGAATCATTTTATTTCCTTGATAAATGTTCTTTCATTGAACCTCATTGCACATTATAAAAAGTCTTTCTTATTATGGGCTAAAAGTCCCTACGTGACCTGGAACCTCCCAAATCTTCTACCCTTACCTTATACTACCTTGCTTTCTGCCTTTTTAGTAATTTTTTTTTAATATATAAAGTCTTTATCTTCCCCTCATCTCAAGGTCTTTTTGAAGTGTCATGACCCCCTCACCAAATATATTTTTTCTGAACCTAAAGTCAGTCTATCTTTAGAGCTCAGGTTATAACCCACTTTCTCAGAGCTATTTATTAAAATACAGTCACCACTCTCTGTTATTTATTTTTATACTTTTAATCAGTTTGTAGCAAAGCATTTGTCTAATTATTTAACTAATCCCACACCCCTAATGGACTATAAGCCCTCAAGGGAAAGATTTGTGTCTGATTAGGCTAGTCATTATGTACCCAGCATATATATTGGCATTTAGTCATTGCTATATAAACATTTGCAAAATGAATGAATGAGATGTAAGATAGTTCAATCTGAAAGAATATATAGTTACCAAAGACAAGGAGAATAGTCTATATTGTTGTCTATACATATAGCTTCTTTTTTCTCTTTGTCTTTAGAGGAAGATATGCATTCGTCAGGTGAGACTCCCACGTTCTGCTCTTACTGTAACATCTGCCACTTCTCCTCCCTGCCTGTGCTCCAGTCACACAGGGCTTCAATTAGTGACCCAGGTGGTGAGGTCTTTCTCCCCACTCTCCACCTGGGTGGCTCCTTTTTATCCTTTAGGTCTCACCTTAGATATCCCCGTGACAGAAAAACCTTGCCTGAACCCACTGTTTATATCTCTATGCTCAACAGATATTCTCTATCATACCATTTTATTTCTTGTATTTATAAAACTTACCATAAATCATTGTTGTTTTCTTCATTTTTTGGCTATCTGTAAGCTTCATAAGAAAAAGGAATATAACTGCTTTCCTCAATATTGCATCTTAGGGCACAGCACAGATGATTAATAAATATTTGTTAAAGAAATAAGTAAAAATGAGTGTATTTATTATTATTTATGGATTATAGGCATGAGGAGGACTCATCCTGCAGGTAATCTTCTGGAGAAGAAAATTCTAGAACTGAACTTTATGAGACCAGAGTATAAATCCTGGAAAAATTGTGCAGATCCTTTTCCTGGGGTAGTAGCCTCTGACACGTTTTACACTCTGATCCCTGAGTCTCTTGAAGGTAGAGCTGCCCTCAAAATATCTTTCTCAACAGTCAACTCATGACTGACTTTTTTACATAGAAGAATTTGCTTGATGGGGATAGTGTTGAATCTGTAAATTACTTTGGGCAGTATGGCCATTTTCACGATATTAATTCTTCCTAACCATGAACATGGAATGTTTCTCCATCTGTTTGTGTCCTCTCTTATTTCGTTGAACAGTGGTTTGTAGTTCTCCTTGAAGAGGTCCTTTACGTTCCTTGTTAGTTGTATTCCTAGGTATTTTATTCTCTTTGTAGCAATTGTGAATGGCAGTTCATTCTTGATTTGGCTCTCTTTAGGTCTGTTATTGGTGTATAGGAATGCTTGTGATTTTTGCAACAAAAGCCAAAATAGACAAATGGGACCTAATCAAACTCCACAGCTTCTGTATGGCAAAAGAAACAGTCATTAGAGTGAATTGGCAACCAACAGAATGGGAAAAAATTTTTGCAGCCTACCCATCTGACAAAGGGCTGATATCCAGAATTTACAAAGAACTATAACAGATTTACAAGAAAAAACAAACAATCCCATTCAAAAGTAGGCAAAGGATATGAACAGATACTTTACAAAAGAAGACATACATGAGGCCAACAAGCATATGAAAAAATGCTCATCATCACTGGTCATTAGAGAAATGCAGATCAAAACTACATTGAGATACCATCTCACGCCAGTTAGAATGGCGATCATTAAAAAATCTGGAGACAACAGATGCTGGAGAGGATGTGGAGAAATAGGAACACTTTTACACTGTTGGTGGGAGTGTAAATTAGTTCAACCATTGTGGAAGACAGTGAGGCGATTCCTCAAGGACCTAGAAATAGAAATTCCATTTGACCCAGCAATCCCATTACTGGGTATATATCCAAAAAAGTATAAATCGTTCTACTATAAGAACACATGCACACGAATGTTCATTGCAGCACAGTTTATAATAGCAAAGACCTGGAACCAACCCAAATGCCCATCGATGATAGACTGGACAGGGAAAATGTGGCACATTACACCATGGAATTTTATGCAGCCATCAAAAACAATGAGTTCGCGTCCTTTGTAGGGACATGGATGAACCTGGAAACCATCATTCTCAGCAAACTGACACAAGAACACAAAATCAAACACCACATGTTCTCACTCATAGGCGGGTGTTGAACAAGGAGAACACATGGACACAGGGAGGGGAGCACTATACACGGGGGTCTGTTGTGGGGGAGGGGGGGACAGCGGCGGGGTGGGGAGTTGGGGAGAGATAGCATGGGGAGAAATGCCACATATAGGTGAAGGGGAGGAAGGCAGCAAATCACACTGCCACGTATGCACCTATGCAACAATCTTGCATGTTTTTCACATGTACCCCAAAACCTAAAATGCAAAAAAAAAAAGATTAAAACAGAAAAAAAAAGAATTTGCAAATTTAATTCATAACTTTAAAATTTGTAAATTTAAAATTTAAGAATGAGACAAAAGCTTAAGGTGCTAATAATTCTAAAGGGAAGGAATACAGTGATGCAAATATGAATCAAAATGAAAAGTTTAATCCCTCATTCACCTTTTCCCTCACTTATCAAATATCAGTTGACCTCACATTATATGCAATGCTCAGAAAAGTAGACAAAAATGAAAAAGTTTTCTCCATTTTGCCCTCATACAAGTTGCAAACATAATTTGAGGCTCTGTTCAGATTATCTACTATGCCTTCACATTTTCTTCCATCCATATCCAGAAGTTGCCTTCTCCATTCACAACTTGCATAGGCATTCTCTGTACATCTCAAGACATTAAGGAGCATTCTTTTCAGTCATTCTTTCCATCAAACTGTGAGCCCCTTGAGAGCCAGGACCATGTTATGCCCAAGTCCATAGGCTCTTAAGAACCTGCCATGCTCCTGGCAATTGTCAATACTCTTAAATATTTTTCAGGCACTACAGAGAGTTCTCTGGTGTATATGTGACTGAATGTTGTCTTGGTTCCAAGTTTCTGTCTCTACTCTGGGGTACTGTTTCAGCAGTGTATTCACCACCCTCATACAAATAAATCTTGAAGAATATTATGGATGACCTTGATGCATTAAGTTTCCACAGTGACAATTCCAAAAAAGACCTCATATTATAATGTCAGTCCTGTGAGGAAATTTAATGGAAGATTACCTTAATAACTCCATGTGGTGGCCACCAGTGTCTAGGGCATGAAACTAGAGAATACATGAAAATAGTTACAGAATCTAATTCCCGGTGAATCGTAGCTTAATCTGTTGGCAGAATAAAAGAGTTCTAATTTATTATCAAGGAAGCTTGCAGCAATGGAAAACATTATCTCATTTATACATGTATTCATTCATGTTTTTTTAAATGTGTAATAACTCTTTTTCTCCTGATTGATATCAGCAGGGTATTACATAGATGCATCACTCTTTTCATGAAGGCTGGCGGTCCAGTGTACTAAATAATTTTTCTAATTAGTTTGGACTTGAGAGGATTCAGAGCTTGTATGAAAGAAACAAGCAATGCTGTGACTTTAAAGTGATTTTGGGCCCAATCGACATATTTTTTAGAGTGAAACGACACCTGGGTAATACTCAGGAATTCTTGGTAGGTATGTGAAAAAGCAAGCTCTCCAGCCCTTGAGGCTAGGTCTCCTTATGACTCCCTACATGATTTCTTCTCTAGAAGAGGATAAAAGATAATGGTCGTTTGTAGGGACATGGATGAACCTGGAAACCATCATTCTCAGCAAACTGACACAAGAACAGAAAATCAAACACCGCATGTTCTCACTCATAGGTGGGTGTTGAACAATGAGAACACATGGACACAGGGAGGGGAGCATCACACACTGGGGTCTGTGGGGGGGAATAGGGGAGGGACAGCGGGGGGTGGGGAGTTGGGGAGGGATAACATGTGAAGGAATCCCATATATAGGTGATGGGGAGGAAGGCAGCAAACCACAGTGTCATGTGTGTACCCATGCAACAATCTTACATGTTTTTCACATACACCTCAAAACCTAAAATGCAACAACAACAACAACAAAAAAGATAATGGTCCACTCAAATACACAGCAAAGCATTTTCAAACATTCTAAATTTTCAAGATGTGCTCTGATGTATGCATATCATATTGCTAGTCATTTGTACATGTTACCTCATTCAGTCACTCAAGCCTCTTTGCCCCCATGAATTAAATCTCATAATAATCTGCATGCAAAAGATGACAAAACGAAGGTCTCTGCCCATTGAATCTGAGTCTATTAGAGTACACCCCATCATCTCTCAAAATACACATTTTGAGAGTGTATACATATACACACACACACACATACATATATATATATTTATATACTCTGAATATCATCTCTCAAAGTGTATATGCATATAATTTTACTTTTCAAAGTATATATGTAAAGTATGCTGTAACTTTAAAGTGATTTTGGGCCCAATCCTCATATTTTTTAGATGATTCTAAGAACAATTTTAAAGCATTCTTTCTCAGATTATGATGTAAAAGCCCACAAATCAATTTCAACTGCTGGTCAAGACCAGCTAAACTACTCACCAGAAGATAACACCGAATGTATCAAGATAAAGGACAAAAGTGAGAATGCTGGAAAAGATTTGGCCATTTTTCCTCCTGGTGTGTCCTTGGAATGATGTGATATTGTCTCAGGTTGTTGCCCTCTAACACAATCACTGAAGTGCAGACAATCGGGATTTAAGACAACTATTGCAATGAAGATCCATCTCCAGTCTGCCCACTGTACCCTCAGTACTTTGTATTTGGAAAGCCTATTCCACTCTTCCTCAGAAACAAATGTTTAAAAAAATAAACTTTGAATAACAATCCTGATTAAAAGTATAGAGCTCAGTAACAGATCTTCGAATCCTCAGAAGTAAATCATAGACTACTCTAGGGGCATAATTGTATTATTTTAGTGGGAAGGTATTTTACAGGTCATGAAATAGCAACTCCTTCTCTGAAGCTTCACCTAAATTTATTTTTGAGAGGGTGACGAAAGAATATGGGGCTACTGAGTTCCCTAGACAATATGAACTTCTCAATAAATGGAGTAGGTCTATACTTGCTCCTCAAGCAATGAATACCTCTTTGGATTAAGACAAATATTTCTGATAACTCAGGCATGCTTGACTATACTGAGACTCTTCTGATGTTGAATCCTAGACACTTTGAGGACATTCACAGGAGAAAAATCATTCCCTGCCATCTCACTGGGGTCCCACAGCTATTTTAATCCATATATAGAAAGGGGAAAGTCAGTGAGCAAATTCTCCCTAAGGATGGACTTTCCTTGTAGCAACATTTCTGATCCCCGAGAATGGTATCGGCAGATTCCAGGGTTGACCAAGGACCACATTTAACTCTACCTCAATTCCTAATCCTACAAAAGTGGCCTGGTCTTCCATATGTTCTCTAGGCTTTTATCTCTGTCTGCAACACACGTCAGTGGGTAATTATATAAACTCTACTGATACGCTACAGTGTGGCAGGTGTTATTGTTATTTAAGACATTAAAATGTAGCCAGGATGATTGGAAGTCCTTTGCCCACTGTGCAAGGTTGCCTACTGTGCCTACTCCTGGCAGTCTGGGACACCATGTTTTTGCTAAACACACCCCTATCTCATCCTGATATTTTCCCTGGATTCCTCCAGAAATGGAGCAGAAGCAGTAAAAGTTCACCTGCAGCCAGAAGACTAAAGCAAAACACAGAGGCTCACTTTCTCCATCCCTCATGCCACAGCTGACCCACCTCAGAAAGAAGAGAAAAGGAAGAGGAATGTAATGTGCCGCTTTTAAGAGGCATGTGTTAGGGCCTCAGGAGGGGATGGAATAACTGCTGCGTAGGAGAGAAAAGTCACTGAGGCATTGTGTGCTGGATTGAGCAGGGCCTGGAGGCCCATCATTCAGAATGCATCAAGGTCAAACCTCAGCAGGGGAGACATGAGGAGGTAAGAACAGATCACTGGAAAGGGCAGCCATTAGGCAATTCAAGAGAGGCAATAGCGTGAGAAAACACACCACAGTAGGAGACAGCAAGAAGAAAAATATAACATGTTCCACAACAATAATTAGTACTTAGAACCAGAATTAAAAATGTGTGGAAACGCCTAAGAAAGAGAAGGCTGGTAGAGGAGGTTTCAGCAACAGATGAGATTCTTGGATACCATTTGCTGTAGGTCCAGCCTTGTGCCCGTAGTAACCCAGGGCCTCTGCCATTTTAACAGGGAAGATATTTTGTTATAGCTAAGTTCCTCCTGTTATCTGAACTTCTGGCCTCTACCATTTCTTCTGTAAAAAGTTATTTTTCTTACATAAAATCAATACATGCTCACTTAGAAACTTTATAAAATAGAAACATACAGGAAAGGGAGGGGCAGCAAGTAAAAACATACAAAGAAATGGCCAAATAGAAATATACAAAATAGAAATATACAAAATGAAATAGAAATACACAAAATAAAAAATATGCAAATGAAACAAAAGGTGTAAAATCTCACAGCCCAGAAGTACTTATTAAATAAATATAAAATTAATTCTAGTTTTAAGAGATATATATATACACATAATCACACATGTACATATGTTTTTTATAATATTCAACTTTTATAATATATATTGTTTTTTCACTTAGAAATGGGCTATACCATTTTCTTGCTCTCTAAATATAGTTATATTGAACATGAATTTAGATGCCTGGTGTCATATTCGATCACATATATGGATTTTAATTATATTAATATTCTTTAATTGTTGCTCAATTAGGGTGATGTTCATTTTTTATTGTTGTTAATGGTGCTAGCATAGGCAGATTTTTATTTACCTCAGTTAATTTGTCTTTTAATATTTCATTTCAATAAATGCCTGTAAATAAGCCACCTGGAAACTTCCAGAAAGAACTTAGATCACCTAGAATATGAGAGAGGCGGTTTTCATTCAATTTGTGAGCTCCATACTTGTAATCTTACATAAAATACTTTGAAAACACCCTGTTATCTTCCTGAGTAAATCATTTATTCCCCAGTTTGGAAAGGCAGAGGTACTTTATTGTTTAGAAAGCATTCTGAATGCAGAAACAGAACATCAAGTTATAATGTTTTGTCAACTTGGAAAATAATTTCTTCTATCTGGACCACAGAATTTTCCCATTTGCACTGTTGGGAATCGCACATTCTATCAAGTGCTCTTTGGAGGTTTAATTGAACAAACAAAACAGCTTTGAAAACTGAGACAAGTCACCAATAAATGCTATTTTAATTTGTCTTCTTCTCAGCCACTATATGGATGCAAATGTTGTAAATACAGAGGCACAGACTCATTTTATGGCATTCAAAAATAAGTGTGAAATTACTTCCCATCTGAGAATAAATAATCTACATTTTTTTACTTAGTTTTGTTGCAAATTTTATTATCAGAGCATCACACATAGGTGATTTCTCATAGGCCTTCTACAGTTTGGAATTCTAATTTCTCAGGAACTGTGAGGGGCCCTGGAAATACAGTTGTGAAAACTATTGGCATCATCCTTACCCTAATGCAGCTTAGCCCACATTAGGGGAAAGTCATTACACAAATAATTACTCAAGGAAGGTAGACTTGAGGAGGAAATTTCCAATATTTGAGTTTTCTGAATCTTGTGACTTTTAGATATTAATGATGACCCCTGTGTTTCTCATTCATATTAGCATTGATAAATCAAACAATAAAATGCCACAAATTCAATATTTTAACTATGAAAAACTGAAACAAAATACTTTAAGACAAAGGGGATTGCATATTATGATCACAAGGCTCTATTTAATAGATACAAAAATAAGATAACAGAGAGAGGTCTATAAACATTGTTTAAACCTGAAGCACACAGAGGAAAAGCAAGTGCTACAGGGAATAATTAAGGCTAGAATATTTTTACCTTTTCCAAACTCCCCCAGATTTCAGTTGAACTAATATTGGGAGAAGAGAATAAGTGAGATTAAAAGATCATATGCCCCTCAGAGAATCCTTAGTCTATGATTTTGTCATCATCTATCACACCTAGTCTAATTCCAAAAGCTACAGCTTAGGGCTTTCTCACTGAATTCCAGCCTCCTTAGTTGTGAAGTAATTCAATTTACATGTTTCAGTTTCACCTCAAATCCACATCTTCAAAAACCATTGTCTCCTCCTATTGTCCAAAGCAGATTCTTATCACTTTTCAGGGATGCAAAAACCCTTCTACTGTCACTGGATTGATGTAAGGCTCTACTACTGTCTTCCTGCAGAAAGTCTCAGCTCTACTGCCAATGGATAGCACTTTCATAGTTTACCTCATTCTGATGACCAATTATACTTCCAACACAGTACTGATGAGGTGCCAACAATGCTTTATCTATCACAGTAAAACCGCTAGATACCACGCAAATAATCATTCCCATCCAGGTTGTAGGATTAAGCCTTTCCCTTCTGAAGGATTTTAGGGAAGCTCTAGGACAGCATTAACTAGACTTGTACATTCTCCTGCACTGGTCTGGACCAGTGGTTTGGAGAACCAGTTATTTGGACTGACCAAGATGGCTTTATGGCCTTAACCTTCTCTTTGGCTCAATTGAACTGTAGATAAGCTTCTTAACTCTAGACATCTGATCTTCGTTTTTTGTGGAGGATTTACTTTAGAATGTGTAACTCTAATTTCTTTATATATCCCTCTGAGTTGTAAATCCTTTTAGAAGCCTCTTGCCAGTTTAACAACCCAGGACTGTCTTTCTCAGTGGCCTGGGAGCCATCCCTTGGAAATGTAATCATCAAGACAAATAGTGCTCGTATCTACTAGTTTCTGTGGAAGGGTACAGATCTACCTTCCAGGGTGATAAGCACCTTGCTCCAAGTTGCAAAAACACCTCCTCTCATAAAGATATGAGTTTATTTTTGCTTTGGATGAAGCCAATTAGCAAACACAGATGGCCTATGATTTCCCCATATTATCCTCCAGTACTTTGCATTAGCTCACCCCAGCCCTTAGAAACCTTCTCATTTCCTTTGTTTCAGTGAGTTGAGTTCAGACTGAATTCTGGCCTCTCTTCCTGATTGCAATAACCTTAAATATAATATTTCTTGCCTGTGTAATTTTGTCAGCTTTATGTTTGCTTCAGAAGAATACCACATACCAAATAACAGGTTTTATTATCTTTTCTCTTTGGATAGTATCACTAACAAAACGAAAAAGCAAAACATTTTTGTTTTGTTTAATTTTTACATTTCCTATAACTCCTTTAGAAGGCATGTTAATTTGTTTTCATGCTACTGATAAAGACATACCTGAAACTGGGCAAGGGGATTATATGTTGTGATCCCTATACCCAGTACATCAGAATGAGTCAGTATTTGGAGATAGGGTAGTCACGGAAGTAATTAAGGTTAAATTAGGTCATTGGGGTGGGCCCTAATTCAGTATGACTAGTGTTCTTATAAGAAGAAAAAATTAGGATGAAGACAAGCAAAGAATAAATACCATAAGAAGGCTCACAAAGAACATTGCCATCTATAAGCCAGAGATAAGTCAACCCTGCTGACACCTTCATCTCAGACTTCTAGCTTCCAGAGCTGGGAGCAAATTTTTGTTGCTTAAGCCATCTAGTCTGTAGTACTTTATTATGACAGCCCTTAAAAATTAATACAGTTGCATATTTAGAACACTTAGATTCACAAACAGTTGAACATGTTTTTAAATATCTCCTTTGACTTTTCTGAAGCACTTGTAAATTGCATTGAACCATAAGTTTGACAGAGAAATGGTAAATCTGTTTTTGAATTTCAAACTTAAATTATATATATGGTAAAACAGGAAGAGCAAAATATTAATGGCAAAATCTTGGAGGTGGGTATATGGGTTTTGACATAAAATTCTTTCAACTTCTTTGTATTTTCTGATATTTAATAATAAATTATTGAAAAAAATTAAACAACTAGGAATATCACTCATTTTTATTAATTGATCATTAACGGATTTGGAGAAAGTTAATGAGTCCATTCTTGACCAACTGAGATCTTCATGATTTAGAGAAAAATGTAATACTTTTCAAAAATATTTTATAACTTGAGAATTTTAAAAATCTCAAAAGGAGTTATTAGCAATCACTAGTAAATTGTTATTAGCAATCACTTCAGCCAATTGAAGAGGTCAAATTAAATTTCCTTTGCATGTCTAATTCAAATTGTAAGCTTCAATTTTATTGCTAGAAACATATCAAAAGTCTATAGTACTGTGACTAGCATTAAGCTTATTGAGCTTAACACAACTATCAACAAGACATAGGAAGTAGAACAATTTTTTAGTGGAATATTTTTAATTTTAAGTAATAATACCTTCAAATGTCTTCCTTAGGTTAGTCAACTACAGAGCTCTGTTTACATGTTTTTGTAGGGCATTGAAGTTGGAGGCTGGACAAGACAAAATACTCACAGGGTTAGGAAAAAAATGAAATCACTCATATTGACAGACAGGGAGGCTGGCATAGGGAAAATAACCTATCACCATAAACAGAAAATACTGATGGAAAGAAGGAGAAAACAGAAAGGGATTCACATCCTGGAAGAGATAAAACAATAAATGAGGAGAATAACAATTTGGGGTCAGAGGGTACTATGTCAGAGAAGGGACACTGTGTAGGCTGAATATGCTTATCTGGGGCCAGGGCTAGGAGAAGCAGACAAGGGGATTGGCACACAATCCCAAAGACAGAAGAAGGAATATCACTGAGACTCTGAGCAGTGAAAGCTCTTAATATTTGAAATAGTATGTTCAAATTTACAAGAAAAATCAAACAATCCCATTAAAAAGTGGGCAAAGGACATGAACAGATATTTCTCAAAAGAAGATATGTATGCAAAAGAAGACATGAAAAAAACTCAACATCACTGATCATTAGAGAAATGCAAATCAAAATCACAGTGAGATACCATCACATGACAATCAGAATGGCAATTATTAAAAAGTCAAGAAACAACAGATGCTGGCAAGGCTGTGGAGAAAAAGGAATGCTTTTACACTGTTGGTGGGAATGTAAATTACTTCAACCACTGTGGAAGACAGTGTGGTGATTCTAGAACCAGAAATACCATTTAACTCAGCAATCCCATTACTGGGTATATACCCAAAGGAATATAAATCATTCTATTATAAAGATACATGCATATGTATTTTCACTGCAGCACTATTTACAATAGCAAAGACATGGAATCAACCCAAATGCCTATCAATAATAGACTGGATAAAGAAAATGTGGTACACAGACATTATAGAATACTATGCAGTCAAAAAAGTTAATGAAATCATGTCCTTTCCAGCTTTTTCACATGCAGTATGATGTTGGCTGTGGGTTTGTCATAGATGGCTTATTATTTTGAGGTATGTTTCTTTAATACCAAGTATATTGAGAGTTTTTACCATGAATACGTGTTGAATTCTGTTAAAAGTCTTCTCTGCATCTATTGAGATAATCACGTTTTTTTTTTTAGCATCGTTATGTGATAAATTACATTTATTGATTTGCATATATTAAATCAGTCTTGCATCCCAGGGATAAAACCTACTTAATCATTTTGAATACATTTTTGTTTTTGATGTGCTGCTGAATTCGATTTGCCAGTATTTTGTTGAGGATTTTTGCATTGGTTATTTAAATTTTTGTGGGTCAGTGGTAATACTCCTTTATAATTGTTTCTAATTGTGTTTATTTGGATGTTCTCTCTTTTCTTCTTTACTATTCTAGCTAGTGGTCTATTTTACTAATTTTTTTAAAGAAAGCAACTTCTGGATTCATTTATATTTTAAGTGATTTTTTTGTGTCTCAATCTCTTTCAGTTCAACTCTGATTTTGATTATTTCTTGTCTTCTGCTAGGTTTGGGATTGGTTTCTTCTTGGTTCCCTAGTTTTATTAGTTTTGATGTTAGGTTGTTAAATTGAGATCTTTATAACTTTTTGATGTGAGCATTTAGTGCTATGAATTTCCCTTTTAATACTGCCTTAGCTGTGTCACAGAGATTCTAGTATGTTGTATCTTTGTTCTCATTAGTTTCAAAGAATGTCTTGATCTCTGCCTTAATCTCATTATTTACCCAATAGTCATTCTGGAGTAAGTTGTTTAATTTCTATGTAATTGTATGGTGTTGTGTAATTTTCTTAGTCTTGATCTCTTATTTTGTTGCACTTTGGTCCGAGAGAGTGGTTGGTATAATATCAGTTATTTTGCATTTGCTAAGGATTGTTTTATGTCCGACTTTGTGGTGAATTTCAGAGTATGTGCCATGTAATGTGGAGAAGAATGTGTATTCTGCTGTTTTTTGTTAAGAGCTCTATAGAGGTCTCTCAGGTCCACTTGGTCTAGTGTTAAGTTCAGGTTTTGAATATCTCCGTTACTTTTCAGCCTTGAGGATCTGTCTAATACCATTCGTGGGGTGTTGAAGTCTTTCATTATTATTATGTGGAAGTCTGAGTCTCTTTTAAGGTCTCTAGGAATGGGCTTTATGAATCATGGTGCTCCTATGTTGGATTCATAAATACTTAGGATAGCTAGGTCTTTTTGTTTAATTGAACTGTTTAGCATTATGTAATTTTCTTTTTTAAATTTGTCTGTTTAAAGTTTATTTTGTCTGAAATTAGGATGGCAACCCCTGCTTTTTTCTGTTTTCCATTTGCTTCACAGATTTTCCTCCACCCTTTTATTTTGAGCCTATTGGTGTCATTGCAAGTGAGATAGGTCTCTGTATGAAAGAATACCATTGTGCCTTGGTTCCTTATCCAACTTGTTGTGTTTTTAATTGGGGCATTTAGCTCATTTAAAGTCAATGCTAGTATTGACATGTGGGGATTTTATCCTGTTGTCATGATGTTAGCTGGTTATTTTGCAGACTTGTTTCTGTGGTTGTTTTACAGTGTCATTGGTCTGTGTACTTAGGTATCTTTTTGTTGTGGCTCGTAATGGTCTTTCCTTTCTATATTTAGTGCTTCCTTCAGAAGCACTTGCAATGCAGGTCTGGTGGAAACAAATTCCTTCATCAATTGTGTGAAAAGGATCTCATTTTTTTGCTTATGAAGCTTAGTTGGGCCAAATATGAAATTCTTGGTTGGAATTTCCGTTCTTTAAGAATGTTGAATATTGGCCCACAATCTCTTCTGTCTTACAGGGTTTCTGCTGAAAGGTCTGCTGTTAGTCTGATGGGCTTTCCTTTGTAAGTGGCCTTCCCTTTCTTTCTAGCTTCCTTTAATATTTTTTCCTTTATTTTGACTTGGGAAAATCTGATTATTATCTGTCTTGAGGATAACATTCTTGCAAAGTATCTCACTGATGTTCTCTGAATTTCTTGAAATAAAATATTGGCCTCTCTAGCCAGGTTTGAGAACTTCCTATGGATGGTATACTGAAATATGTTTTCCAAGTTGTTTCCATTTTCTCCATTTATTTCAGGGGCACCAATGTGTTGTAGATTTGGTCTTTACATAATCCCATATTTCTCAGAGGTTTTTTTAAATTCAATTTTATTCTTGTTTTTATATTTTTGTCTGTCTTATTTCAGAAAGCCAGTCTTGAAGCTCTGAGAGTCTTGCTTCATCTTGGTCTAGTCTGCTATTAATACTTGTGATTGTATTATGAAATTCTTGTAGCATATTTTTCAACTCTATGAGATTGGTTATATTCTTTCCTATACTGGATATTTTGTCTGCCAGCTGCTGTATTGTTTTATTGTGCTTCTTAGCTTTCCTGGATTGAGTTTCAACATACTTCTGCATCTCAATGATCTTCCTTCTTATCCATATTCTGAATTTTATGTCTGTCATTTCAGCTGTCTCTACCTGGTTACAAACTTTTGCTATAGAGCTGATTCTGTCATTTGAAGGGAAGAAGGCAATCTGGCTTTTTGAGTTGTCAGAGTTCTTGTGCTCATTCTTTCTTATCTTTATGGGCTGATGTTTCTTCAATCTTTGAAGCTGCAGTCCCTTTGACGGAATGTATTCTCTTACCAGGTCCACAAGGGGGCGTAGTTTTAAGGGCAAGAAATTCCCAGTGTCATGCCCCCTCCCATCATTCTCCATGTGGGAGATTTAACGGTTTACGTTTGAATTTCGCAGGAACGGGAAGAAACTAAGAGTCAGTCACTCCAGTGGAAGTTTAAAGGAACTCCTTTCATTGGCCAGAGAAACTTGGGAAGGTGGGAATTTCTCCCAGGATAAATTCCCCTGCTCCTTCATCCACACCAGATTTCCAGCTCTCTGGGATCCCCTCCCACATAGGGGGACCTCTCTTTCCCCTCTTGGATTTCCCCTCTGCAATCCTCCTTCCACACTCTTCGTGGAAGTATTTCTCTTCTTCTCCTTTCCTCCTCTTTTCTCTACCTAAATAAAATCACCATTCTGCAACACTTCTTGGGTCCGCTATTTACTTTTACAAGTGTACAGTGCACCTGCAGTGGTCCCTTCTCTTATTCTTAAGAGAGCGGAGACCAAGAACCCACAGCATAGACTCAGGGGAGCCATGCCTCACTAACACCCCAAAAAAACCTGATTACACCTTGGAGTTTTTTTTAATTCTATTTTATGTCCTTGAGGGTTCGATTGTGTGTATATGTTGGATTCCGTCTCCTGGCTTCATTATTGGAAGATTTTAGGGAGCAAAGGCTAAGCTACCAATTGCTGGATTTTGTGCTCTAATTTTGCGTGACTGCTATCAGGCCTCAACTTTGTTTTCTGAGTCCTTGAGGTTAGAAATCCATTATGCTGGGGATGGGGGTCAAGGTGTTTCCAGAACACTGGTCACCACACCCTGATGGGCGGTGATAACCGAAGCATTTTGTAAGGTGGGGGAGGCAGAATCTGTCCTTGTTCTCACATGCCAGCAGCAACATGACAGGGTGCATGTTCATCAACTGCTGCTTGGTGTTAGGGGGTGCCAACAAAGCAACGTGGGGTATGGCTGTGGACCTTGGGGAAACTGCAGTGGGGGAAGGAAGCAGGCAGGCTGGTGCATGTCCGCAGTGACTGCTCTCATGGAGCTCTGCTGGTCAGGTGCAGTCTGCCAGTGCAAGAGCCATGATGAGGGTCTCCAACCAATGGTTGCTGCTCTGCAAGCAGACACAAGGCTGGGACCCCAGGAGAAGCCAGCAGACTAAAAGGTACTCAGGTCAGACTGGCCCTGTCTGATGAGCAAGAGCTCCCTTCAGAGTTTAGGTCTGACAGATCCCCCAGAGCTAAAGGTTTCTATAGGGGCAAGTTGAGCCTAGGGGGATAGACATCCCTGAACAAGTTCTGCAACAGATACTCCTGCACCAAACGCTCTGGGTTCTACACCAAGTGGAGGGCTGACCCTACCACTTCACTAAGCACCTCTCCCTGCCAACTCAAGTGTCCATGGTGGTTGAGGGGTCTGGTCCTGCCAGGATTCCAGAAGCCCATGGTGAGAACAGGTTGCTCCTTGACAGTTCAACTCAACCATTCCCCCAGAGTAGTTGGGGGCCAGGAATGAATCTCAGTGTGCTGTGCGGTAGTCCTGTGCAGGGTTCCCAATAATTTTTTTTCTTTATAAATTACCCAATTTGAGGTATTCTGTTATAAGCAACAGCAAATGGACTAATTATAGCCCTCACAGAAGAGGAAATTCTGCCTCCACACCACGTTCAGATTTGAGCAGCAATATCAATACCTCTCTGGTTTTCCAGCCTGCTGCTCTGTCCTGCATATTTTGGACTTTCCAGCCCTACCATCATGTGAGCCAGGGACTTAAATTTCTCACTCTCTTGCTCTCTCTCCACCTCTTTATTTTCTCTCTCTCTGTTTACACACACACACACACACACACACACACACACACACTTTATCAGTTCTGCTTCTCTGGAGAGCCGTGACTACATTAATTCTGTTATCTTGCCACTTGTTTTCCATTAGTCCAAACTATTTTTCTTCTTTTTACTTCCTTCTTTTTTTCCTTCTTTGGACTGAGGTTTTTTTTTTTTTTTTTAGTTTTTATTATTATTTCATTTTCTTTCCCTTATTGGCTATTTAATGTTGTTTTGGGGTTTAAAAATATACAACCTTAGTTTCTCACTTTGTAACTCTAAATATTACAATATCACTTTACTTATAGTATAGGAAATTCACAATAGAATACTTTCATTTCTCCTGTCCCATCCTTTATGCACATAAAAAAGATAAAAATAAAACTCTAGGAATCTAGCTGCAATTAACTAAATTGTGTTCCTCAAAATTTGTATGTTGAAATTCTAATCCCTAATGTGACTGTATTTGGAGATAGGGCTTTTAGGAGGTAATTAAGGTTAAATGAGGTCATAATGGTGGGGCCTCAATCCAATAGGACTGATGGCCTTATTAAGAAAAGACAGATAACCCTCTCCATCTTTTCCTCTCTCCCTTTCTTGCCCTTTTCCCACCTGGACCCACATTATGTGAGGACACACTGAGAAGGAAGAAATCTGCAAGACAGGAGGACAGGTTTCACAAGGAATGAATTAACCAGCACCTTGATCTTGGACTTTTCAACCTCCAGAACTTTGGGAAAATAAATTTACATTGTTTAAGCCATGCAGTCTGTGGTATTTTATTATAACTGAGTAACAAGTAGACTGATTGATACACTATGTCTCTAACACCTCATATTTTTCTTTTTGTCTTAATTAAACTTCTAACACTAAATTATAGCCCTTGTTACATTGTATAGTAATTAACTCTTTAAAAGCATGTTTCTCACTAGTCTGAAAATTTCTTCATGAAATGGATTCGTCTTTTGCTCATTAATATTGTTTTTCCCAACAGAAAACATTGCTTTATGCTTCAAAACTTTTCTATATGTGTTTCTTGGAAAACACACACACACACACGCACACACACATGCATACACACGTGCACACGCACACATACATCTCTACAGCATATCTGGCAAATATTTAACCAACCTATGTTTAAAAACCGTGTGCTCTCCACAGGTAAATTTATAGGGCATTATTGTGTTCCAAACTTACTATTAGAAAATTCTTTTCTTTTCAACGTGAAATATCTATCTGAGCAAGTTGAATTAATGCTCCATGTGCTTTCTATGGCATGCTAGATGAGAAAATTCTGGAGTTTTTCCTCTCATGATGGTTTTGAATATATTCTCATCTTTCCCACCTCCATTAGATTTTCCTGAGGCCTTTTTAGTGACTTCAACATTTAATCAATCAGGTCTTGTTTTTAATGTCCCTGTCCCTCCAATATAGTGCCTTCTTTTGCATGTGCCCATGTGTGATGGGGTACTCTTTAAATGATGGTACTTAATATATATATTTTTACTGGTCTGTTTTGATTAATGTATAGTATTTTGGGTTCTCACTTTCTCCAAATCTGAATTTTTCACTCTTCATTAGTGTGCCGAAGATCATATGAGACCAATGGACAGATCCATCCTCTGACACATGTTTACTTAAAAAAAAAACGAGTCTTTTAAAATGGTATAAGCAGATTCTCCTCTCACCATTATGTGTATAATGTCTACTTCCCAATGTGTATAGAAATAGAGAAAATCTTTCCATATGACTTTTAGCTTAGGAAAATGACCATAGATATTCTCCTTAAGAGAAGAATCACATCCACAGACAGGCCTGACAGTCAGTTTCTTGCTGAGAATATTTTATTGAAGACTCAAATCCGTGTTTGTACCAGATTGTTGCTTGCCTCCTCAGCCATCCAAGAAAAACTGGTTATCTAAGTGGAATCTGCCAAAGGAGACTGGATATCCTTAAGATCAGGGAGATTCAGCAAACTCCATAATTTCTCAACCAAATTGCTCCAAGGCTCATCCTACAAGAAAAGTTATTATTTTTTTTAAATGGAAGCCTTTGGCAATCTTAAATGAAAAGTTTCATATTTCTAGATTAAGCCAGCTAGATGAGTGCATGGCATTAAAAAATGAGTAATTAATTACTAAGCTTTAACACAGTAGAAAATAAGCATTTCATGTTAGTAAAAGCCAGAGTCAGAAGCCAAAGAATCTGTAAATTTTTCTCTTAGCTGCCACTTAGTGATATCAATCAAATTTTTCATTTTCTTTACATCAATTTTTCCTTATATATTTTCTTCCTCTTTTCCTCTCTTTCTTTTCTTTTTTGTTTTTTTGCAAAATATTATGATAATAAACACAGTTTTATGCTTTATAGTAGCATCTAGCCTGTTAGGTACTAAGATTGTTTCTAGTTATTTCTGAGAGAGGCTATTTCTTCAAGTAATACATTAAATTCAGCACTTACGCAACAGCATTGCAAAAGGCGCATTTGTTGGAATATACATTTCCATCAGATCCATAGTGAGATGTGTAGTCCATGGTACACGCCTCAGAATACCCGGTACACTGAATCTGCCCCATCATAAACAAACACAAACAAACAAACAAACATGTTTTATCTTTCAAATCATTAAATTATAGAAAACAAACTTTTAAAAGGTCTTAAAAGATTATTCATTCCAAAATTTCATATGCAAAAAAAAAAACACAGCCCCTGTCGCTTACATACTTTGTCTCAACAATGGTGGGAGTCTTGTCACAGCAAGGGACAGCTCAGCTCAGTTTAGGCCCTCCCTCTCACTAACTCCCTATATCTAAGTGATAAATACACCTTGTGGGTTCTATCTGGTACTTCATTTCTGAGTCAGTCCTCTCCTCATCATACTGTCATCCACTTTATTCAGGCCCTCAATATGTCTTGTTCAAATAGCCCCAACTGTCTGCCAATTCTCTGCCAATTCTCCCTTCTATCTGAAGTTTCAATCACTCTCCACACTGATGCCAGACTGATCTTTTAAAAACCAAAATAGACATTGCTCTTCAAATACTTAACTGATTCCCCATTAGGAGATAATCCTTTCCTGACTCATGCTTATCTCTTCAGGTTCGGCTGCAATGTCTCCTGCATCTTACTCTAATTAAACCTCAGGACTGAGTTCCCAACTATTTCCTGCCCCTGGGTTTCTTAATGCCTTTGTTCTTTCTGTTTTCCTATCTTGTCTGACCTTTACCAACTGTATTAATCAGGACAACTCCCACTATTTCTTTAAATGCCATTTTAACTACTTTTAGAACAGTTTTACAGTGATACTTCTCTTTCTCACCCATCAAATTTGGTTACGTGACTGTCCTAAAAATGAACTGTCTTTATTGTCACAACCCCATGTTTACAATTCTCTTATATCACATTTTAAACTGTATTAGAATTGATGACATTCCACTCACGTAGCTTTTTACCCCTGAATTGTGTCTACACTTGTTTTTAAATTTTTTCATACTTTATTTTTAACTTTTTTATTGCTATGAGAGTGTCTTTGAGTTTTTAATTTGACATTGTCACCTTAACCTTCTAATTAATTGCAATGTTAGAAAATAACTGTATGATAGCAATATATTCCAATTAAGGGCTATGAGTAACCTCTGTGAACCCTTATTCTGCTATATATTTCAGATCTGCTTAGGCTGGCCAGATGCCTTATCTATGAATATAAATCATCATAAGTAATTTTTAGAATATGTATTTTTAAATAGCTATTTTCTGTGAAAGTGAGGCATTATTGTAATATTTTACATTAAGAATTAATAAAATTTCTGTATATACTTACACATTCAACTTCATGAAGTTTTCTGGGTTGAAATTCTTGACCTCTGGAAGAGAATATTTTTTTGAATATCTAATGTGATAATTTGAGATTTCATAGTCTATCGAGTAAAATAATCATTTTATTTCTTTGCCATCTTACCTAGACTGAGAATGAGAAGTTCTTGCTGAACTACTATCCCAGTTGGTTAGTACTGACAGTAAACATCTTTAATATATGAATATTTTGAATCAAGTTAGAATATAAGAACATAAGATCAACACTAAAAGTAGATTGAGCATTTTTTTTAACTCCTGTGAATATTCAGATGAAAATCTAGTGCATAATATAGTGTAAAAACATTTGTAACTTTGCAATTAAGCAAAAGAAAATACACCTAAATCTTTCTCTGCCACTTAAAGTCTGTGTACTTTTAGTATAGTCACTTTCTTCTAAATATTAGATTTCTGCTCTCTAAAAACAGAATATGAGATAATATAACTTTAATCTCTTCTGGTTGCATTAGTGTATGAGCTAACATGTACTGAGAGGACTTATTTTGAATAGCACTTGCTGTTACACTTGACTTTAAATTTTCAAAAGGACTAGAAAATAGAAGAAAGGAGGGAAGAAAATGATAAGAAAAAAGGAGCTTACTTCTGTAAATATTTACTCTGTGTTGGCTGCTTAGCTAAGATTTGGCATGCTTTATCACAGTGAATCCTAAATGCTATTATAATATCTGCCTTAGAGACGAGAACTAGTAGTGACTTGGGTATTTGCATAATCTACGAAGTGGAGTCTAGATTCTAATCTGAATGTTTGACACTAAAGCCCATGATTTTAACCATGAATCATAAAGTATTGAAATCATACTGCCAGAAGGCTGGTAATAATCACTGTTTCATTCTTGTAAAGGCTCAGATCTTGTTAAAAGTAAAGACTTAATATTAAATTTGTAGGGCTGGTAGTGGTGAGGATATACTGATTCCAACTATTCCTTTGTACTACCATTCTATTCCCTCAACTTTTCTAAATTATCATGAGAGAAAAGAGAAATTCTAAATTCTAAAGGATAGGTCAAAGTCATATATTTCCATATAAGTTCACAAGGTTTTATGTGTCTACGGTTAACAGCCTAAATAGAGATAGCTATCCTCAAAGTTCTTATATGCAGAAAGAAAGCTACAGGAGATTCATGAAAATGTGACCAATATATATTTCCTGCTTAAGACTCCATTTCTTAAATGTAATGTGGGTATCAAATGCATATAGGTAACAGTTAATACCCTAAAGGTAGTGTATAATGTAAATGAGAATTTGGTTGAATAACATATACATGTATATGGTTGATACAAAAGTAATTGCAGTTTTTGCCATTACTTCTAATTAATACACAAACATACACACATATATATATTTACATATGTAAATCCACAATATGCATATATGTATATTTCTTTAGAGATATAGCTAAGATTTTCTTTTTCATAACTTTAACAGAGCAATGTCCATGGGGTATTGAAGGAGAACACAAAAAAGTAGCATTTGTTAAACCATGTTTTAAAAGACCAAGAAAACGATTTTGGCCAACGTGGGCTTTATAATCATAATAAAAGAAGAGTTGAGGCATCAAATTGAGTATAACATTTACAGGTTTTGCATGCAAAACATGCACTCATTACTGTAAGTTTTCTGATCTGTGTCACATATTGGTTTCCAGTTTCTTGGGCATGCAATTTTCAAACCTTTCATGTTTCTGAGACAGTCCACCTATAGTTGGAACAAAAAATATTGCCCTGTATTCTAATTCTTAAATTTTATTCTTATATCAAGATGGTGAAGGGGAATGAAGTGGAAAGAGAACTAGCCTCTTCAGCTTTTCAACAAACACATCTGGAAGATCTTCTATGGGCCAGGTGTTGCGCTACAGAAATAAACAGACCAGAACATGCTCTAAAACATAAGAGAATTTTTTGTTTAACAGGGAAATATAAATCTCTCCTTTAAGGGTTCTAATGAAAGTCTAAAGGAATAAGAAATGTAGAAAATACTCAGAAAATTTAAAACGTTATGCAAAGTTTGGTTTCAGGTCAATTCAAACAGATGCCTTCTAAATTTTCTTTAGATGTTGACATTTATAATTTAATGAAGGCTGAATATATTACAGTTAACAGAAATGTGTGACTATCGGCAAGAAATCCTGACTCACCAGGCGGAGAGGTAGCCCAGGCTGTGGCTGCTGGAGCAAGGATGGCAAAACAGTGAAGCCCTTCATAGTGATGGTGAATGCCAATGATGGAGATATGCTGCTCTGAGTCAAGGAGTCCAGAGAGAGAAGAAGAGTCTATCCCTTCCAGGTATAAATACACACACAAGGCAGGGTCCCTCCCACATTCAAGATTGATCTTTTCAATGATGATCGACAAGTTAGGGTATTTGCTTTGTCTTGTGGGCATTTAGTGCTATAAATTTTCCTCTAGACATTGCTTTAAACGTGTCCCAGAGATTCTGGCATGTTGTGTCTTTGTTCTCATTAGTTTCAAAGAACACCTTTATTTATGCCTTAATTTCATTATTTACCCAAGTCATTCAGAAGGAAGTTGTTCAGTTTGCATGTAGTTATGCAGTTTTGAGTGAGTTTCTTAATCTTGAGTTCTAATTTGATTGCTCTGTGGTCTAAGAGACTGTTTGCTATGATTTCTGTTCTTTTGCATTTGCCAAGGAGTGTTTTACTTCCAATTATGTGGTCAACTTTAGAATAAGTGTAATGTGGTGCTGAGAAGACAGTATATTCTTTTGATTTGGGGTGGAGAGTTCTGTAGATGTCTATTAGGTACAGTTGGTCCAGAGCAGGTTCAAGTCCTGGATATCCCTGTTAATTTTCTGTCTCATTGATCTGTCTAATATTGACAGTGGGCTGTTAAAGCCTCCCACTATTATTGTGTGGGAGTCTAAGTCTCTTTGTAGGTCATTAAGAACTTGTTTTATGAATCTGGGTGCTCCTGTATTGGGTGTATACATATTTAGGATAGTTAACTCTTTTTGTTGCATTGATCCCTTTACCACTACGTAATGCCTTTCTTTGTCTCTTTCGATCTTTGTTGGTTTAAAGTCTTTTTTATCAGAGACTAGAATAGCAAAAAAAAAAAAAAAAAAAACCTGTTTTGTTTGTTTGTTTTTCCTTTCTATTTGCTTGGTAAATATTCTTCCATCCCTTTATTTTGAGTCTATGTGTGTCTTTGCATGTGAGATGGGTCTCCTGAATATAGCACACCAAGAGGTCTTGACACTTTATCCTATTTTCCAGTCTGTGTCTTTTAATTGGGGCATTTAGTCCATTTATATTGCACTGGCTCATGCCTGTGATCCCAGTAATTTCGAAAGCCAAAGCAGGTGGATTATGAGGTCAGGAATTTGAGATCAGCCTGGGCAAAATAGTGAAATCCTATCTCTACTAAGAATACCAAAATTAGCCAGGCGTTGTGGCAGGTGCCTGTAATCCCGGCTACTTGGGAGACTGAGGCAGGAGAATTGCTTGAACCCAGGATGGGGAGGTTGCAGTGAGCTGAGATTGCACCACTGCACTCCAGCCTGGATGACAGAGCAAGACTCCATCTCGGGAAAAAAAAAAAAATATATATATATATATATATATATAGAGAGAGAGAGAGAGAGAGAGAGAGAGAGAGAGAGAGAGAGAGAGAGTTATGTGTGAATTTGATCCTGTCATTATGATGCTCACTGGTTATTATTTTACCCATTAGTTGATGCAGTTTCTTCATAGCATCAATGGTCTCTACAATTTGGTATGTTTTTGCAGTGGCTGGTACCCGTTGTTCGTTTTCATGTTTAGTGTTTCCTTCAGGCCTCTTGTAAGGCAGACATGGTGATGACAAAGTCACTCAGCATTTGCTTGTCTGTAAAGGATTTTATTTCTCCTTCACTTATGAAGCTTAGTTTGGCTGGATATAAAATTCTGGACTGAAAATTATTTTATTTAAGAATGTTGAATATTAGCTCTCACTCTCTTCTGGCTTGTAGGGTTTCTGCTGAGAGATCCGCTGTTAGTCAAATGGGCTTCCCTTTGTGGGTAACCCGGCCTTTCTCTCTGGCTGCACTTAAGATTATTCCTTCATTTCAGCCTTGGCGAATCTGATGATTATGTGTCTAGGAGTTGCTCTTCTTGTGGAGTATCACTGTGGTGTTCTCTGTATTTCCTGAATTTGACTGTTAGCCTGCCTTACTAGGTTGGGGAAGTTCTCCTGGATAAGTTCTGGATAAGTATCCTGAAGAGTGTTTTCCAACTTGGTTTCATTCTCATAACTTAATTCTCATTGTAACCTGTAAGATAGAAATTATTAGTCCCCATTTTATAGAAGAAACAAAGACCCAGAGAGACAAAGTATCGTTTTCATTGTCATAGAGTTAGTGAGTGACAAAGTCAGGATTTGAGCTTAGATCTGTTCAGTTCCAAAGTATCTGCCCTATTGTGGGATGGAAAATACCTGGTGTTCCTGCCTTTGCTACTTCTGCCCTATGCTTATGGCAGGAATTACCAATCAACTACAGAATTCTTTGCTGTTGGTTCCAGAGGTAACTTGATGTTTTGTTTCATTTTTAATTTTAGATTCAAGGAGTGCATGTGCATGTTATTACAGGGGTATATTGTAGGCTTCTAGTGTACCCATCACACAAATAGTGAACATTATGTCAAATAGGTAATTTTTCAACCCTCACCTCTCTCTCATCCTCCTTCTGGAGTCCTCAGAGTTTATTATCTGTCTTTATGTCCATGAGTGCCACTTATAGCTGAGAATATGCAATATTTGATTTTCAGTTTTTGAGGTAATTCACTTAGGGTAATGGCCTCCAACTCCATCCATGTTGCTGCAAAGAACATTCCTTCCTTTTAATGGCTGCATAAGATTCCATGGTGTATATATACCACATTTTTGATCCAATCAACTGTTGATGAATACTTAGATTGGTTCCATGATTTTGCTGCTGTGAATTGCACTGTGAAAAACATCCTAGTGCAGATGTCTTTTTAATAGAATGATTTATTTTCCTTTGGTAGACACTTAGTAGTGGAGTTGCTGGGTCAAATGATAGTTCTACTTTTAGTTCTTTGAGATGTCTCCATATCGTTTTCCATGGAGGTTAAAATAATTTCTATTTTCAGCAAGAGTATGTAAATATTCACTTTTTTCCACATCCTTAGATATTTCTGAAACCTGAAAGAAATAGGAAGGCTTCAGGAGGACAAATATATTGGCAAAAATATTTTTGAGGTTAAAATAGAAAAAAAAATCACAAGAAAATTAATTTAATTGAATTAGAGAGCTTATTGAATAAGCAAATTCTGACAAATTACTGTTTTATAATAAATAATGATGACAAGCATTTACTGAGAACTTAATATGTATGAGATCTTCAGTTTGTGACATTCATAAGCTATATAACTTAATCTTCATTGTAACCTGTAAGATTGAAATTAGTAGCCCCCATTTTATAGAAGAAATGAAAACGGTTTCATTTCCAGTCTTCTGTTTGAGAAAAAGGAGTTTGAAAAAGATAGATCTCTGAAAACCCCTAACACAAAATGGAATCTGAAGATCAAATTATATAGAGAAATGCATAAGCACATGGTGGTGGTGGACAGCTGAGGCTGACAGAAATATTTTTGCTTTCTTTAATTCCATCTCAGGATTATTCGTCACCTCCTGGTTTAGAATTTTAGATTTGGTTTAGAAGCTTCAATGAGATGGTTCTGGTTTCCATTTACCTCTTGCCCATCAGGATATAACTTAAGTAACTCAAAGATTAATTTACTTGATATTTAATGCAGCCATCTATTTGTTACCGTTTTGACATAGATGAAAATTTATATATACTCCTAGTTTGCATACCTTCAAAAAAATCAACTTTCAGCTTTTTAAATCCCGAGTAATGTGTTCTACACATTCACACTCTCAACCCCAATCCTTGAGCCTCACTCTATTTTTAACTTTGTTTTCCTTGACCTTTTTCTATTCCTGACCTCTGCATCCTCCCCACCCCTCACCTTTGATTCTTACTCCTGAGGTCACTGGGCCTCTCCTCATTCCCTTGTCTCATCCCATTCTAGACTATTATATCCTCTACCCCACTCTATCCCTAAGTTGAACTCTTTCTCTGTACTGAGTGATTGCCAAGAATTGGTTGTCTTAAGGATGGGATAAAAATGTCTTTTGAGCATATTAATAATGATAAAATAAATATGAAAGATTTGTGTTTATATTCTAATCAAATATTCAAAATGACATAACAAAACACCTTTTCAGAAAAGCATATGTTTTAGCCAGAAGAGAGTTTCTAGATTTCCTAGAAGTGAACAGGAAGAAGACAGAATCCCATATATCATGAGCTCTCTGAACCCATGCTCAACATCCTAAAATTGCCAAATAATAATAAGAAGAATTCAACAGGAATTACTTCATATTTTTCATGCTTGAAAAAATTATTTATAGGCCCTTCTTTTTTTTTCTTAATGTAGCATAGAAAAGAATGCACCATAAGGGGTAATTTATTTTCGCTCAGTTACAAAGGACAAAGATCATCAAATTCTACTATCGTAGAGCTAGTAGAGACTTAGAAAAAAGTTAGAGAGGAAAAATAAAAAATTAACTTCCCAAATCCAAGTAAGTCTGTCACATCAGGCTAGTTCTTCTGGAGCTGAGAACGCCTTGCCCCATAATGGATTTTCCATATAATTTCTTCCTATGGAGTGTATTCAGCACCAGCCCAGAATCTTCAAGTGAACAAAGAGACTAGGTAGACTAGGGATTTATAGACTTTCAGCATAGAGGCAGGCAATTACAAGCATTTCATCCACCCCTATATAATGCCTGCATTCCTCCTCTGATTTCCCATGTCCATTAGCTCATGGCACCACTGCATTGCCTAATATGGTGACCTCTATTCACATGTTATCTATTGAGCACTTGAAATGTGGCAGGTCCAAATTGAGATGTGTTGTAAGTGTAAAATATACACCAGTATCAAAGACTTAGTACATTTAAAAGTTCATGTTGATTACATTAATAGTTTTGATATATTAAGCTAAATGAAATATATTATTAAAATTAACAATGTTTAATGATTATTTTTAACCTCTAGAAAACTTAAAATTGCATATATGGCTTAAATTACATTTCTGTTGGAGAGTGCCACTTTAGAGACTTGCACACATTGGTAATTAATTTTCTTACTTCCCAGATTATGGATACAAGTCTGTGATATAGTTAATTGTCAAGAGGTAGCTTAATGAATAGACATGAGAACTTACTGGTTTGTGTCTTTGGATGGGACCTAAATAACTGAGAGACAGTTATTCCATTCATGAAAATTTAGAAAGGAGAGCTGGCATGGTAATGAATAGTTAAGATGAAGCTGATTTACAGCTAGTTTAACTTTGTATAGCCGTTGGCTGCTGGGAAGTCATATCTCCCCAACTCTCTTCTAGACAGTTCTTCTCAACTATGACAGCAACTTAAGTAGGAAAAAAGTGAGCATTCTCTGTCCACCAATGGGTTTAGCAAGACAAAAGGGTAGAGTTTATTCAGTTTCTATAAAAACACATTTCTATTATCCATACAGTGACAAAGAAATCCCAGGAAGGGTATTCTGCTGAGTTTACTTTTATTGAACAGGCAGTTGGACAGATAGCATTGTAATCAAGACTCTTCAAGGGCACAGACTTGGTGGAGATGTCTTTGTACCCTCAGATCGGACAGATAGCATTGTGATCAAGACTCTTCAAGGGCACAGACTTGGTGGAGATGTCTTTGTACCCTCAGATCACAACATCTAGGAGAAAAGAGATGGAAAAGACTGAAAGTCAGTGAGTCCATTCCCAACAGCTCTGTATTGTTTTCTATAGCAAATAAGACAAGCTCTGAAGAATTCCTTGTATATACAGATGTGAAGGTAGGTGATTCAGAATCAGGAGTTTATTTTTTCCCTCATGGCTTTCAACAATCTTCCTGTCATTCATCCTAGAAGAGAAGATGGGTAGGTTAGATGCTAGAACCCAGAGATATTACAGAAATGTAGGCTGTATATTTACAGCTGCATATTAATCAAAGAAATCCATAGATTCCTGCACTCTACAAAGAAGTAACAACTTAAAATCACTTTCACATTTTATCACTTTGATACAACAAGTATTGAGCACCTAGCATGTACTACGTGTTGAGGTGGACACAAAAATGAATGTGAGTTAACTCTGCCTTTGATTACATGCAGGCTTCATGCCAATAAAAAGAGGTAGGTGTCATTAGCACCATTTTGCAGATGAGAAAATTGAGCTTCAGAGATTAGTAACTTGTCACTGTCATGTTAGGTCATGACTTGAATCCAATTCCTGTAACGTGAATGTTTTTCTACTGTAGTTTATTGTAGGCCACTAGAATAAAATTAGCTGTCTTCCTTTGCCTGACTCATTCAGGCATTTGAAATCAACCTTTAAAACATTAAATCAATATTTTAAAATATTCTTATAGGGGGTGAGGGCCTCGGGAAGTTTTCTTCCACATAACTGCACATCTTCAACTAGTACCACCTGGGGCATGAGCAGCACTGTCATTACAAACTCAAACCTCCACTTTATTGCCTACATCCACGCCAGGAGGTTTTCTTTGGTTTGAAAGTAGCAAGCTTTGGTGTTCCTGAATCCTTGAAAATCCATCATGAAATTGATAGATATAGATAAAAGCAGTCATTTATTTATCTCATAAAATAATATTGGTATTTTTCTTAATATAGGAATTTCCTTCCAATATAGCAAATAGTGTTTTAATTGAGATAATGCCTTCTTGAGAGTGCTTTGTAAGGAATGGTAGTAGAGCACTGGAAATGAAGTCAGAATATCTACATTGAACTCAAGTTATTATACTGAGTGACTTTATTAAGTGACATTTTCCCCCAGGCTGACGTTCTGTAAAATGGGAAAGACAGTGATCCCTGCCCTAATCAAATGACTATTGTAAGGGCACAAACAGAAAATGCACATAAACCTCTAAAGAGCTATGTAAATCTTAGTAGTTACCGTATAATAGTTATTGCATAATAGAAAGTATTATGTACTTAGTAATCAAAGTGTGGGTGCCAGGATACTCAACCTACTTTCCCAGGAAAGTTGTGACTGCCTGGACTCTTATCCTATTTTTGAGATTTGACTTTCTTAGAGAAACTTTAACCCAGAAATAAAGTTCAGACAATAGTCTTCAACCCCAGTATATACATCCTTACTAGTCATCAGAACAATGTTAGGCCATGACCAATCTGTACCACCTGTACCCAAGATCACACCCTTGAATCTTACACAGGGACCTGAAATTCCATCTGTGTCCAGGACACTTTTAATTTTTGTTTCATTAACTAATACCATAATAATTTCTGTCATTATTAATGCCTGCTATGCAACTCCAGTGGAAAGTATACACCCAGAAATGGAAGAATGGCACTCTTTTACAACACCTTATGTGCTGAGTTCCGGCAAGATTCTTCTTTGTTTAAAGAAATACATCTTACTAGTATAAACCTATGGCAAGTTCTTTATAAAGTAGTTTTTTTCAAGTTGCTTACACAGAGCGAGAGTTACAGGGAAATGTGGTCTATGGTGTGGTCTGTTGGACTGGCATAAAGCTATTTTGACTTTTCTATCCTGAGGTATATGTAACTAGGTGAGTTTGTGAGGAAATGTCACAGTATATTCTGTAAATAAAACGGGGAGCAAACTACTAAGAATTTCTATATAATATAGGGACTAGAACACAATATAGGGAATAGAGTAAAAGTTTAAACTCTCTTTTTATGGATTCTGGTAAATAACCAGAATAAAGGTCTTTAAGTGGGCAGTAATAACTTTGTCAGGTCCATGAGAAAGATAGGGTCTTTGGATTTCATTCCTATCCTTGGCTTCCCCTACACTGCTTTCAGCTGCTAATGTGAAACTAGAAGACTCTAGCTTATTATTCTTGTTTTCACAGTTTCCCATAGTAAAGATTGATTAGTAAGTGTTTTTAATATGGACTTATCTAGTATTGCTTGACTAAGATCTCCAAACCTGGCTGAATAGTTTCTGATTCCATTACTCCCAGAGCTTTTTGTGGCAGTGGAACAGAGCAAAGACAGTGTGAATAATAATAAATAGTATTATTAAGTGTAATGCATTAAAATATTATTTAATAAATATAATTATATCAAAATATCACTGAAAATAATTTATTAAAAATAAATAAGCACTATACCATGGTCTTTTTTTTTAAGTTCATCGTTTGGACTCATTCTCTTTCTCTAAATTCATACTTTGGTCTTAGGCATAATAATAATGGTGCCATTCATTTTTCAGACACTGGGTCAAATGTATAGAAGTCAGTCTTCATTGAATACTTTCATAGTTCATTGGGGTCTTTGGTTTAGAGTATTTATGTGATTTGCCAAAAATCTCATATATGAAGCACAGCAAAATTTGAAATTTGAAGTCATATTTATCTCATAACAAAACATTTTCTCTTATTTGAAAATTTCTATTTTTTCACTTTATATACCATCTCTCTGAGGATGACTATTCATATACAGTCATCAGGGAGAATCTTAAACTCAGTAACATATGTTGAAACATCCTTTCAGGGGTTTAAATAAAATTGGTCAACTTTTAATTCTGGGAAGTAATTTAATACAATGTAAAGTTCAAGTCTGTTGGGGAGAAATAGGGGAGGGACAGCGGGGGGTGGGGAGGCAGGGAGAGATAGCATGGGGAAAAATACCAGATATAGGTGAAGGGGAGGAAGGCAGCAAATCACACTGCCATGTGTGTACCTATGCAACAATTTTGCATGTTCTCCACATGTACCCCAAAACCTAAAATACAATAAAAAAATGTGGACAAAAAAAAGTATATGGGCATTATATAGAAATTGTTTAAATCCAGCTCTGTCACTCTCTGACCTCTCTTGGTCTCTGTCTCACCTTTTTATTGTAAATCACAGAAAATAAAACCTATCCTCAACTAAGTAATGTTATGTTGGAGACACTGCTCATAAACAGTCTATTAATGAACCCAGTAAATAGTTTAAAATATTAACTGCTACATTATTTTTACTTATTTCAGTAATTAGTTATCATTCCAGTGAAAAATGTGACCAATTCTGAGTCACCTGACTTAGTGTCACCTTTCTGGCCAGAGAAATATCCATTACTCAATGGAAGGGAACAAAAGCAGAACCCACTGCTCCTCACAACGTAACCACAGAGCCCAGTCTACTTATGTACTTACAGATGTGGGCATGCTGGCAGTGGTTGTTCCTGGGGTACTGCTCTCCTCACACTTCCCTTTACTGCGGATGTGTGTATTTGTTTGGCGTATCCTAAAACAGATCAGAGGATGCTTCAACAGTGAGAAAATTCTCAGTTATAATAAGAAAATAAATAAGGACCAATGTGCAGGACATTTGGACATCAAACCAAGCTGCATTTAGAGGGAGAATCTGGGATCTGCATTCAACTATTTTCATTTTCAGTAGACATCGTTCAGGCTGTCTCTCTTCTGCTCCAGATTTATTCCCTAGCTCTGGACCTATTCTGTCACATTTCGTATACTTATATATTCATAGAAAATATTGGAAATAAACTTGCAGATCATCTGGTCTAAAGGCGATCTTACATTTATAGATGAGAGAATCAGATCCCAGACACATGTTTAACTACATTGAGTACTAATAACATGATTTGGGGAATATAAAATATAACAAGACAAAAATGATACAGTCTGAACTTTATAGTTGGAATGAATCTTAAGAAGTACGAATTCTAATGCCTCTCACTGGAGAAATATTATGAATCGGACATGTACTTGTTTTCCTCTGGTGATGGGAAACTCATTATCTATTAAGGCAGTGCGATTTGTATTTTGGCATTGCTTAAGTTGAAATTGCTCTCCTATAATTTTCTCTAAAGCCTTAGAAATGAATATTGTTTCTTCTTGTCTCAGATAACCTGATCCTTCTTTATAATATATACTCCCAACTCCCTTAGCCAAACAAACTATCCTGAGGAATGCTTTCTTAATATTTTCATTATTTCAGTTTCTTACTCTAAAGTTCCCTTAAATAGATCATTTTTTATGGGTCTATAAAGTTGATGAACATGTTGAAGAAAATTATATGGCTAATTTAGGCCCTGACATTTACAAGAAAGATTCGGAATTGCAGGATTTCTGGGCTGAAAATAAGGTATATATAGAAATGGAATTCCTGGACAGTTATATTTATTCCTTAAACAAGAATTTCTTAATTCTTAAAACCCTATAAGGTCTATGGATGGATTTCAAGTACTCCAGGTACCAACGAATATTACGTGTATTAATTGTTCATATCACATAATTTTTTTTAAATGTTCTTGAAAAGGGTACCTTTATCTAAGGAATCTTTGGTCTTTGAAAATTTAAGGAACTACTGTCTTAGAAATAACAGTAGGATAGTGAAGAAAAAAAATAACTGTATTTAGGCCCAAATCAATAAAGTCAAAATCCTGTCTGATCTACTTCCTAGCTTTATAACTTTGAACAAATTATCTGGATTCTCTGACCCTCAGATTAACCTTCTGTACAATAAAGATAACAACATTCCATAGCAGGTTGCAGGGATTCAGTGACTGGAATGTGAAGATGCCCCCTTTATCTATAAATGAAGGATTATATTCAGATTTTATGCTTTTAAGCATATGACCTGAGGAGTGCCTTTTTCTTTTTAAATATTTTTCCAGGATTAAAAAGCAGGATATCAGGGAGTCCTATCCTCATGTTCTGGCCCTTGCTTACAGGATCCTAAGAAGGATAAAGTAATACATGAACTGCAGTGTAGGTCTGGGTCCAGGCGAGATGGAAAAACCAAGCTTTGTCACCATCCTCTCCTTGAAAACTGGTCAAATGGAGGCCAGAGGAAAGGGATGCACATAGAGGCAGGGAGAAATTACTTAAAAATTTCAGAGAGCATTTGAGCACAGAAGAAACAACAAAACTAAAGCCAATGATAAAAGTATTAAAATGAATCCCTTGTGCTGAACATAAAATAAAAATATTTTTATATCTAGCAGTTCTTCTCAATCATCTGTGAAGTCAGAAGCTCAGAGAACTGTCTCCATTTCTCCAATGAAGGGAGTGAGATTCAGAATGAGATAATATGCCTCCAGATAGTCATAAATATGAGAGCAGACATCAGATCAATCATTTATTTATTGTGCTTCCTTTTATACAGTGCACTTTCCTTTTGCAAGGTACTACTTCTTTCAAGAGGTAGGCTTAAAGAAATGAGAAATCTGTGGTTATCTTATAGTCACAAGACATTTTAGATATCATATGCTGGGCTGACTTTATATAGCAGTAGTTCTCTACTGTTTTTCTCCACTACACACAGAACAAATGATGTTCACACTCCCATGAGTGTACACAAGCTTATACCAGTATTCTGCAATTGTAACCCCACTATTTTTTTTTCTCTTCTACTCAGTAAAGCATACAGCAATGTAGCTAAGCAATGTAGGTAAGCAATTTGGGGAATAACATCAAATCTTTTCTGTTTTACATAAAAGTAACATAATTCACAAATTTTGAATTTTTAAGTTCTATGATGAATAGATTACTTGCGACACACACCAAATTTATATCAGTGCATTACTATGGCTTAACACTCTAGCTGAGAAATTCTAAACTGGAAGATACGATGGGGCAACTTGAATACTTACAGGTTTTCATGACAGAGCATACAGGGATTGTTGTAGGTCTGACCATCATCACCACAGACAGGCTTTAAATCCTTTGGACAAAGATAACCTATCCTGGGCAATACTCGGTAGTCTTTGCACATCTCAGAATCCTGAACAAGCAAAACATGAAGCAGACTTACTTGTTGACATTCAAGGAGAGTGATGGGCTTGAGAAAACTTCTTGAGTTCCTTAACCCAACTTGAATAAATGGTTGTAAACGGAGTGTGATATAGGTTATACAAACTAAAAGATTGATTTTGCATCATATTTGTTGGATTTAACTTTCTGAATTTGGCAATTTTTAACTAGACAAGGTAAGTAAACAAAGAAACCAGGAATAACAAAACTTTAGTAAAGCAAAACCCCTTTATAATATGTGACACAATTATCTGCCCAAAAGAAGAAAACCAGGATGATAGCATGCTAGAAATAATATTTGCCTTTTTAAGTGAAGGTACTGGTTATATACAGCCTAGAAAGGAAAGACTCAGAGGTAAATACTCAAAAATTGCATGAGTTTTTGTGTCCCAGCTCTACTACTAACTAAAGAAATGACTTATCTAACTTTTCGCAGTCTTTATTTTCTCACCTGAAAATCATAAATAATAGTAGTTCTTACTTCATATTACTGCTTTAGGGGATTAAAACAGGTAATGCATGTAAGTTCATGCTTACCACAGTATCTGTCACATACAAAGTGTTCAGTAAATTTTAGTTGTCAGTATGTTTTCCATGGTAGAATATATATGTGTATTTTCCATGTAAAAGAGGAAACATATTTGTTCTTTGTAGTTTTTTGAAGTATGGGTTTAGTGATTAATGATAATAACAAGAACTTGATTAATTTTTTAAAAAGGCAAAAGGTAGAGCTAAAATATAAATAAATGGATTAAAAAGCAAATAGGATGATGGAAGACTTAAATCCAATGGTAACAGTAATTACATACAATATTAATAACTAAGTACTTCAGTTAAAAGACAGAAATTATCAAACTAGAAGAAAGAAAAGAATCAACTATATAATATTTATAGGAAATATATTTATAAGTAAAAGGATGAGTTCTAAATAACTCACAACTCAAAGTAATCATAAAATTTAGAAATGAATTGAATCACAAGGAAAATACAACCTATCAAATCCCAGCACCAAAGCAGTAATTTGGGGGAAATTTATAACTTTAACACATATATTAGAAAAGAAGAACATTCTCAAATGAATTATCTAAACTTTCATCTGAAGAAGCTAGCAAATGATGAGAATGGAAAAAATTTTAAAATAAATAATAAAGAAGAGAAATTGATGAAATAGAAAATAGAACAAGGCCAAAAGTTAGCTGCTTGAAAAGATTAATAAACTGATAAGCTATTTGAAAAATTGACCAAAGTCAAGAAAACATATATTACCAATATTAGAGATAAAAGGTCATCACTATATGAACTATAGATATTAAAAGGATAATTTAAAAATGTTATGAATAACTATATGCCAAAAAAATTGACAACATAGATGAAATTAATAAATTCCTTGAAAACTGCTTACTGAAAACAGGCACAAAGAAGATATAGAAAATTTGATAGGATTATATCTGTTAATATTCATTTCAGAGGAGTCAAGCAGTATTTGTTTGTTTGTTCCTTTCTTTTGATAAATGATTCAAACATCTAAATGAATTGCTTTAGGTTGTGGTGAGTTCTCCATATTGATATAAATATTCATGGAGGATTTAGATCAGTAACTTATATGAATCTCTGGCAAAGGTTAAACTCAACCAGGTATATATCAATCATATTTTTCAGGTAGCTGGTGCTGTAATGTTCAAAAGGTACTACTATGTTTCTCAGTCTCTTTCTTTTTTTTAACATAACATATCAACTCAACAAATTCTGCTGACTCCACCTTCAAAACAGACCCAGTATCTAACCAGCTCTCAAGAGCTCCACCACTACTAAGATGCTGTAAACTAGCATCATCTCTTCTGTGGACTACTGCAGTAGCTAACTAGCTGTCCAGCCCTTGCCTCCCTGCAGTGTTTTCAATAGATAGCAGTCAAAGTTATTCCTTTAAAATGTAAATCAAATTATATTACTCTTCTCAAAACCTTCATTCAGAATACTAGGTGAAGTCTTTAAATTGTCTACAAAATCCTTTATAACACGCCCTCCCATTAGCTTCCTGACTTCCTCCTCTACAACTGAGGTAGCTGTATTTCAACAATACTAAGTGCTTTGCTATGTTTTCTGCCTGGAATATGTTTTCCTCAGATATACCTAAAGAATCAATACCTTTACGTCTTGCTGCAAATGTTGCCTTCTGAAAGAGTTCTTCCTTGTATATGCGACTTAAAATTGTATCCCCTCCACTCCCCATCTCAGAGTTTACTGTACCATATTTTTCTGCCTTATTTCCTCCTTGACATTATCTTTTTATTTATTCATATTATTTATTCTATCTGCTTTTCCAAGATACTATGAACTCCATGTAGTGAGTGCTATCTGTTTTGTTTATAGTTATAACCTAGCATACATAAGTAATGCCTGGAAAAATAGCAGGTACTCAATAAGTATTTGTAGACTGACAAAGGGACTGCTGCCTTGATGAATTGATGACTAATGAAAGATTTATTTCTCCAAAAGAAATCTCAGCTTTAAAACAGATTGTAGATTAGGAGGGAGAATGAGAGGACTACCAGTCTACTGGTCATATCTTATTTCTTGCTGCTATCACAGATATGATCACTTTGTGATATTTCATTTAGCTATTTACTTGGATGTGTGCATTTCTTCTATGTGACTACTATACTTCAATAATTAAAAAAAGAAACATATTTTGTGAATAGCTCTTCTCCATGTCTTTGGATCCCTGATGCAGAGCCCAACTTACCAGAAATATGTAATTAATGCTTATTTCATGTATGCAACTCATCTATTACCCTAGTTGAATTGGATGAACAATTAGGTAAAATTCATGTTTGATACCTCTCTTTCTCCTTTTCTGGGTCATCAGCCTAGGTGCTAAAATCTTCCTTTTAGGGCCCAATCTGAGAATCTGCTTGATGATCTCATATCCTCTTTGCTTCTTTCTACTCCTCATCTTGCCAAGGCTCTACAAAGTAAATCCTATCATGCTAATGTACACCAATACTTACATTAGTGATGGCCATCAGCCGAGAGAAAGAAAGAGAGAGAGATGGGGCCTTGTTCTGTCACCCAGGCTGGAGTACAGTGGTGCGATCATGGCTCATGGTAGCCTCGACCTCCTTGGCTCAAGCCATCCTTCCACCTTGGCCTCCTAAGTAGCTGGGACTATAGGCACAAGGCACCATGCCCAGCTAACTTTTTTTGTGTGTGTATTTTTTGTAGAGACAGAGTTTCACCATGTTGCCAAGGGTGGTCTCAAACTCCTGGGGCCAAGGCATCCACCCGCCTTGGCCTCCCACAGCACTGGGGTTGTAGGCATGAGTCACCACACCAAGCCCAGCCTATATTTTAAATAAGAAGTTTTAGCTACTGCGAATTGCTGATTTGTGGAAATCTACACCTGTGAGCATGCTCAGCATAGAGTTCTAGGATGTAGAAATGGATTTGGTTGGGGGAGGGAAGTAAGCAGAAGCTTCTTGGTCTGCTATAATTACAGAATTGAAGCACCTGACTACGTATTACCACATTTGAGATAAGTCACAATTATTCCATACTCACATTGAAAAATTTTAAATGTTCTAATAATCTTAAAGGGCACAAAATAATCCACTAAGGAGAAATCCCAGAACTCTCACCAAGCATAAACTGCATTTAGTCCTCAAAGGACTTCAGGCCGCACTGAATAAACAAATCTCAGAGCCTTCTATGAAAACAGTCAATGGCAATAGGTTTTAAAAAATCAAGAAAATTAAATTAATAAGTAGCTTTTCAGAAATAGTCCTCCTTACCAGAGAACTGAGAGAATCTAGGCTGTCTTCCTCTTGAGAAGCTCTAACATGGGATGGCTTTTCTTGAAGCTTTGCCCTTTCCAAAGCTTCTGTTAGACTAGAGAAAAAAAACAAAAAGTAATTTAAAATAATATTCACAGGGAGCAGTTCCTATAATTTCCAGTGAGAAGTTAAGCAATCCTCATAAAATATGACAGAGGCCGGGTGTGGTGGCTCATGACTGTAACTCCAGCACTTTGGGAGGCCTAGGTAGGCAGATCACCTGAGATCAGGAGTTAGAGACCAGCCTGGCCAACATAATAAAACTCCGTTTCTACTAAAAATACAAAAATTAGCTGGACGTGGTGGTGCACACCTGTTATCTCAGCTACTCAGAAGGCTGAGGCAGGAGAATTGCTTGAACCTGGGAGGCAGAGGTTGCAGTGAGCTGAGATTGCACCACTGCACTCCAGCCTGGGCAACAGAGCGAGACTCTGTCTCAAAAAGTAAGTAAATAAATACAGACATAAATAAATAAAACAGAATCACAGAACATTGAGATAGTGACCAGGATGATACATTAAGAAAAGTACACAATTAGGAGCTGGTTTAGAGCTTCATCACTTAACAGAGGACAAGTGGCTTCATGTTCTTAAGTTTTGATTTCTAGAACATAAAATGAGGGTAGTATTGGTAATTCCTTCCTCAAAGAACACTCACTGTGAAAAGCTAAATAAATTTGATTATTGCTGTGTTCACAGTGCGCTTTACAACCATCATCATCATCATCATCATCATCTATAATGTCCATGGGTCCCCATTTCTAGTCGTTTTTTAGAATAACCCAGAAAATAAATTCCATAGCCTTAAGATTCTGATTTAATATAGTTTGGCGTGTAAAAAATTGTATTTATTTTTAAAAGGCATCTCAATTGAATCTGATCTAGTTACGAAATAAATATCTCAAAGAATTTCTTCTAATTATGATGTTGAAAGTTGAAAAAAGTTGTTTAATGACACAGCTAGTATACATCGTGGTTAGATCTTTGATGTAGAATTTCTGTCTCCAAGTCTAAAGGTTCTTTCTACTATGTTAGGTGTTCTCAGCTTGAGGGCCTTAATTCTAAAGACATTTTAAAAATCCTATGGGGTTCATAAACATACAAATTTATTCAATCAGCAGTTTCTAAAAATGCAGTTCCCTTGCTAGCTGCAGGGGGAGCAGAATCCTCTTACTCACAAGACAGCTTTGCACATGAAGCACTTGTTTGTATAGAACTTTCCATCAGCACCACGGACTGGGTCACTCTCTCTAGGGCAGATGAGCTCATTGTTCCTTATATAGTTTCGAAATTCACTGCACTCATCCTAGAAAATGAGAAAGGGAAAGTGAACATGGCTTTGTTCCTTTTTTGGCTTAGTGATTTTTTCAAACTTGGTTTTAGAAAGTCCACAATTAGCTCTGTGCTCAGACTCACTGTACTTATCCTGGCAATAGAGGCCAAGGAACCCACAGGTTGCCTAAACTTTGCATCCTCTGCTTCATTCTGAATCTCTCTGCACTGGTCCTGAAAACGTAGGGAAACATAAAACAACACTGGACAGACCTTCCTGTTTTCCTCCCCCTTTCATCCATCCTTCCTTTCCCCTATTTTCCACATGAAGCATGCTTTTGACAAAAGGATAATTGCTCAGGGATCTTTCTGTATAAATGTGATTGTTACTGTTAAAGAACTGAATGAAGATGTCTTCTCTGCAGTCTTGAAAAGCAAATAGAAAAAAAAAACATCATGCATGCACACTACTAATTTTTTAATGCTGATAAAATCATCTGGAGAAAATGGAAAAGAAGCTAAAAGGGAAGCTTAGTTTATATTGCCTGAATTATTAACATAAATGTCAACAATCTACCCAAAGCTTTGCTTTACATTTAAAGTGTCAAACATAAGCATGCAGTTGAAGTGGTAAAGAATTCTACCCTCTACTTTTCAATCCATGTTTTTCCTAAGGAGGAAAGACTAAAACAATAATTGACACACACTGTTAGAGAATTTTCCACAAAATCAAAAAAGGTACTAAACCCCGAAGCCCCAAAAAAATCTTGCTATGATCCGAAGTGACAATATTAGCAAAATCAATTTTCTTTGAAGTTAAGAGATTAGTATCTGTATTATTCCCAAAACTGGAGAAGAATGTGAAAATCTGAAGGTGAAAAGTCAAATAGTTATTTTGGTATCCTTTAAGAAATAACCTTTGCATCATTTGAGGCCTTGGCAGTTGATTTCTCTTCATTATTCTTTTTTCTTTCATTAGCTTCTCTATCACTGCAGAATAAAAAAAAAGATAGGGTGTTTTTTCTAGGGTTGTTACTGAGTTGTCTTTAATCACGCATTTCTTCAATTCCAAACATTGGCAAATCTAACACTATTTTCTAATACCTAAAAAAAAAAAAACAACTAAGAATACTTTTTTATAAGCTAATCAATTCTGATTGTTGGAATTTTCATGACAATATGTTTGCAGAAATGCTATCAGCTTTCATAGATTTTGTTACTATACTCTTATCCTATGATATGAACCTAAAACAATATGAACATAAAAGGCCCTTATTTTTCTTACATAAAACAGACTTAAGACTCTCATCTTGAAAGTTACTATATTTCTCATGTTTACTTTTCTAATTAAATTATAACTAAACTCACACTTTTGCTTGTTATTTACATAAGTATAATGCTTTGAAGTTCATAAACATTTTTTAAATGTCCTCGAATCTCCACAAAACTATATTGTGCAGTTATTGTTCCCTCAGGAGGAACTGGGGCTCTGCAAGATGAACTGGCCTGTCACAGGTTACTTAGCTGATAAGCTACCTCTTCCTACCCCAGAGGTTCCAGGTATGATTATGCTTCACAACATCAAAATAAAAAAAAATCTTGTGAAAGTGCTTTGGAAACTGTCTCTTCAAAAGAGAGGAGCTATTTAATCATTAATGTCTGATGCCAAGTACCTCAGGTTTTAAAAGTAACAAGAACTATTTTCTGGGAAACAGGCACAACTATCAAATTCATTGATAAATCTTTTTACGTACAAGATGCTCTGACACATAGCACATTTATTGATGTGCATCTTGCCATACGGGCCTCGAACAGGGTTATTTTCTCTGGTGCAGATAAGCTTCCCATTTCTCTGCATGCTTCGAAATTCACGACACTGATCCTACCAACAGCAGCAATAAAAAGATGTTACTGTGATGGCAAAATATTTAAAACCTGAGAACATGATTGACTGATTAGACATAAACTCATAACACAGGAAACAAAACCAGAGAAAGTAAAATTTCAATCTCTACCTAAGAATTTTGAATCTTCTCCATTGCATCTCTCTCAAATGATTGTCTTGCTCTAATGGAAATTCTCTACTGCCTAAAGCAGCCCATCCCTTTAAAAACTATATGTATATGTATATGTATTTATATATGTATAACATATGTGGTATTGTGAGCACCATATATATATATATGATCCATATATATATGTATATATATATACACATATATAAATGTATATATATACACATATATATACATATATATGATCCATATATATATACATATATATATATATATATGACCCACCACATATATATATATATATATGATCTTGCTGTGTTGTCCGCCTGGAGTGCAGTGGTTCAATCAGAACTCATTGCAGCCTCCAGCTCCTGGGTTCAAGCAACACTCCCACCTCAGCCTCCTAAATAGCTGGAACTACAGACATGTGTCACCATGCCTGGCTAATATTTTCAATTTTTTTGTAGAGATGGGAGTCTCTCTGTGTTGCTCGAGTTGGTCTTGAACTCTTGGCCTCAAGTGATCCTCTCACATTGGCCTCCCAAAGCACTGAGATTATAGGCATGAGCCCCGATGCCCTGCCTCACCTCATTTTAATACAATTTTCTCTAAGGCAGAGTCCTAAACCTGTCTTCCTGCGAGTGCTGTCTGTATTCCACACATAAAAAGTCTACTTCAAAAGTCCTGGAATGAACTAAAAGATACTTTTCTGACAAAACATACAAACATGTAAATTTTCAGCTTTATTCCTCAACAACAATTTACCAAGAAAAAGAAAAGTATTATTATTGTGTGAGGTGCTTTATCATGTGGTTTAATATATTTCCTTTAGTGGTCGTAAAAATCATATAAGATAAATATTCATCAGCCCCATTTACAGATGAGAAAAGTAAATCTCAGAGGTATTAAATAAAGTCGGTGTTCAATTTGTGATCAGAAACCTGTTAACCACCAGATTATACATTTTTACTTACTTGCTTTTACAAGGCAGAGAATAAAACTCCTATCTGTGGATATGTATGTATACAGCTGCCTTTTATGTTCATTGAAACATAACGAGCTTGAAAAGAAGCCAATGGAACCAAGTGTACAGACGGAATCTTTTACAAGGCAGAGAATAAAACTCCTATCTGTGGATATGTATGTATACAGCTGCCTTTTATGTTCATTGAAACATAACGAGCTTGAAAAGAAGCCAATGGAACCAAGTGTACAGACGGAATCTAGACTGTATTAAAATCTTCAGAGAGCTATAGAAGTCTCTGGAACTTCCTTTAAGCCCAAAGAGCCAAAGTGGAGGTATGGGAACATTACCATAAAGAATACCACAGTAACCTAGATTGTATTTGCCCTTCTTTCTTTAAATTGTGATGGCCATATACAATTCCAGGCCTTAATTTTAACTGTAGCATTTAAAAAAATTCTCTGGAATTAAATACCTATCAACATATTAAATGTCTCACAACCACCATTTTCACAAATGACTGGAAGTATTTTTTTTCCAGGTGCTCACAATACCACATGTGCCTATAATAGCACTCATCTGCCTGTATTGCAACTCTGCAATTCAGTCTTTGGCTCTTCTATTCATTACTTATGTGTAGTTACTTCTCTTAAGTTTTTCTGAATTGTAAAATTGGAACAATATTACCCACTGCATAGATTTGGGGGAGGTTTAAATATAATTACTGGTAAACCTTATTTAACTTTGCATTTGTAGATAAAACTGTAGCTCTCTATTTGACTCTCTCTCTCTCTCCGCCCCATCTCAGTATTTTCTTTTTGTTTGTTTTTTTTTTTAAAGACAGGTTCTCACGCTGTTGCCCAGGCTGGAGTGCAATAGTGTGATCATAGCTCACTGCTGCCTGGAATTCCTGACCTCAAGTGATCCTCCCACTTTAACCTCCCAAGTAGCTAGAGTTACAGGTGTGCACCATCATGCCTGGCTATTTTTTTAAATTATTATTTGTAGAGACAGAGTCTCACTATGTTGCCAAAGCTGGTTTTGAACTCCTAGGCACAAGCAATTCTTCTGCTCTGGTCTCCCAAAACACTGGAATTAAAAGAGTGAGTCACCACACTCTGCCTAATATTTTTTTTATGGTTGTTGCTGTTGTTTCACTCAATATTTTCTACATATACATATATATAGTATTTTTCTGTTTGAAATTTTTAAAATAAGTATCATAAAGTTAAAATTTTACCAAGATTTTAAATAGATGCCCTTTAGAGATCATGTGAAGTTGTGCAATAAGGTATTTTATCAAAGCCATTCATCTACCAAAATACACAACAGATATTCCCAAAATATTTTTAAAAATGATAATTAATATTAATGTTTCATTTTCTTTAGTCACTACAGGCTTAATGAAAAGTTGCTCTGCTAGTAGAAAAAACCTTCCTAGAGAAATTTTACTGTTTTGCTTTTCTAATGGGAGGCTATCAGTGGATTAAAAGAGACTGTGCTGTGTAATATTCTACATGTTGGTATTTTAGTGTAGAGTACTATTTATAAAGATCAAAATTAAACACTAGGTGGCAATGAAATGCCAGGTCAAGAATTTATCACCTCAAACTCCAAACTTTTGATACTAATTTTCTTTGTAATCTTTGGCATCTGATTGCTTGATATTTATTGTTTAAAAAAAAATCCAGAAACAACTGGGTGTGGTGGCTCATGTAATCCCAGCAGTTTGGGAGGCTGAGACAGGTGGATTGCATGTGCTCAGGAGTTTAAGACTAGCCTGAGCAGCAGCAAGACCCTGTCACAAAGGAAAGAAAAAATTCAAAAATGAAATTAACTGGGTAACTACAATAATTTGACAATTGCCACTGGTTCTACAATTCCATCAGAATCACTCTTGGGGAATTGAAGAGCATGCTATTTATTTGCAAGATGTGGCCATGACTTCATTGTTTACCATTATATCACCAATGATTGGGACAGAGTCAGCATTTCATGAATATTTGTTGAATAAACATTCATGAACTAGCTGAATTCAGGTATTAGTGTGTCAACATCTATTACCTCCTTGTCATTGCTCTTTTCTCCTGTATTGCTCCTGTCTTCATCCTCTTTCTTTTTTTTTTCAGCTGCTTCCCTTTCCCTGTGGAGGTGAAGAGGGGAATGAAACATTTCAATCAAAGTGGGTAAACACCTCATTAATTACTAGATCTGCTTCTAAAACAATTGTCATTTTCCCAAACTGGTAAGAAATGATTATTATACTTTAAGACTCACAGTCAAAAAGTCATTTTGAAGAATACTCACAATTTTTCCTTACACATAGCACACTTATTGCCATGTGTCTTGCCATCTGGACCCCGGACAGGGTCACTTTCTCGAGTGCAGATAAGTTTTCCATTTTTCATTTGGCTTCTAAACTCATCACATGTATCCTGAAAAAGTGGAAAAAGTGTATTCCAAGTGCTGTTTTTACATAGTATTTGATTGAATTTGAGAATCAGAGAATTTCTTTCCAAGAGGCAGGCAGCCATGTAACCTTACTGTGGTAGGCAAAATAATGGCCCACAGAGAGAGACATCCATGTTCTAATTCCTGGAACCTCCAAATATGCTACTTTACATGGCAAGGAGGAATTATGGTGAGAATATGGAATTCAGATTGCTAATCAGCTGAATTTAAAATGGGGAAGTTACCCTGGATTATCCAAGTGAGACCCATTAATCACGAAAGTTCTTATTCATGAAAGAGGGAGGCAGGTGAGTCAGTGTGAGAATGACATAGCATGAGAAGCGCTCGACTGGCCATCACTGGCTTAAGGGTGGCCACAAGCCGAGGGATACAGCTAGCTTCTAGAAGTTAGACAAAGCAAAGAAACAGATCCTCACTTAGAGCCTCCACAGAGGAATGCAGCATTACCGATACCTTGGTTTTAGCACATTCAGACTCATTTAGAACTTATGGAACTCAGAAATACAAGATAATAAATTTGTGTTATTTCAAGCAACTGCTTGTAGTAACTTATAGTAGCAGCGAAATAATACAAAAACAAAGATAAATCCAATATATTTGCAAATCCTCATTTTCCCTATCTACAAAATAAGGTTAAAAGGCCATATTCAACCAGGCTACTGAGATAATTAAATAAACTATAATTTATAAAAGTTCCTTTTAAAGTGTCAGGCTTGATCTTAGGTTTCTTCACTGAACAAGTTATCAGTGATAGTCACTGATAACTTGGTGACTCATGGCCTTCTAAGGGCAAGCTCTAGCTTGATCACATTGACACCTTCTTCCATAGTTTTGATTTGCCAAAACTCAAATAATAACTCACCTTCCCTGATACTGATCCATTCTCATTTGATCTGGAACCGGAATAATCATTTTTTCTCTCTGCTTCTCTTTCCCTGGAGGAGAAAAAAAGTCAATAATCATCTTGTGAACACATATTAACCCTGGATTATGCAGTAAGTGTTCTCTGTAAATGACAAGAGGTCAACTCTCTTCAACTGTGCTGGCCAACAATTCGAATGGCCATTACAAAGTCTTCCTAGGATTCTGGTACCATGAAGAACAAAGGTCTATCATGATAGCACTTAGAGTTCACAGAATTGTAATAGAAAATATAACAGGAATCAGCCACTTGGTTAGCTGCCCTTGCTGAAGCTCATTGTTCCTTAGGGAATGCAAGAGAAAAATGTAATATTTGAAAATTAACAAAAAGAATAATTTTCATGGAAGGAGCCATAGCAAATGAGAAATAGCCATTCATTCAGGAGAAATGTGACTATGTTTTAGACGTGCCTGTTGAGAGAAATACTTACAGTTTTGCTTTACACATGGTACACTTATTGTTGTATGATTTGCCATCAGCATCACGTACAGGCTCACTCTCCCGAGTACAGCTGAGTTTTCCATTTTTCATTTGTTCCCGATACTCAGCACATTGGTCCTGAAAACAGAGAACAAAGGCCCCTTGGATTATTTAGTCTACTGTATTCTTAGTAAATGTTTTTAACCATCTGAGTAAGAGAAGTTCTTTCACCTCTCTTTCTAAGAAACATAAGATCTAGGTCTGGTATCCACAGAGAAAAAGGGACCAGAATTACCCATGTTCTAATTATAAGAGATGAATTGTCATGGTTACTACTGTTGCTTTTAAGGATCTACACAAGGAAATTCTAAATATGACTGGATTTAATAACATTTATCAAATGTCAGTAAACTACAGTTGCCCCTTGGTACACTTGGGGGATTGGTTCCAGGATCAAAACCCATGCATACTCAAGTCTGCCAGTTGGCCTTGTACAACCCACCTGTACAAAAAATTTGCCCTCCATATATGCAGGTTTCACATCCCACAAATGCTGTATTTTTTTATCCAAGTTTGGTTGAAAAAAAATTATGTACAAGTGGACCTGGGCAATTCAAACCCATGTTGTTGAAGGATCAATTGTACAACCCACAGTCAAAATCTTCCCTGCTGCCTGTTCTTACACATAAAGTTTTACTGAAACACATCCTCACTCATTTATTCAGATATTATTTTTCGCTTCTTTCCCACAACAATGGTGAGTAAAATAGTTGCAGCAGACAACATATGACCCTCAATGCCCACAATGCTTAAAATATTTATTCTCTGGCCTTATACAGAAAAAAAAAAAGTGCAGATCTCTGGTGCAGATAGAGGAGAGAGAAAAATGCTGGAGGAAAACTCAAAGTTCTGCAAAATATCAAGGAAGGTAGGTTTGACCAAGTTACGGACAGACAAAATGTCTATCAGACAAGTCTAATCAACAGGACCATTCCTTAAAAAGGAGAACTCAGCCTCCTAAAGCAAAAAAGATGGGGAAAAAACAGAGCAGCCAGAGTTTATCAAAGGTAAATATTGGGTCTTTGTCAGATCTGGAAGTGAAGACACGGTTTTGATATTCTAAGGTTGTAAAAAGGTAAATAAGGTGACTGCAATTTTATGAAATTGTGTTCGGAGACCCAAGGGGTGACCCTTATATACAACATTACCATGCTGACACTTTAAAATGGCTCAAGAAACATGCTAAACCTTTGCCTAAATTATTTTCTTTTATCCCTGTAAGAGTACTGCTAAACCAGGGAAAGTAGAATTCAGTGAGCAGAAGTAATTTCCTCAATGTCTCATGAGTCCAGGTGGTAGGGGCAGGATCGTACCCCAGTGTGACTCCAAAGCCTGTGCTCTTTCGTCCTATCATGCTGCCTTGGATCAATAGAAAAGATACCTCCAAAAAGTGGCTCTGTCCAAGGCAAGAAAGAATAATGAAAGAAAATGAAGAGCATGTGATGCTGATGAGAACAATTATTGACATAAGGTCTAGATTACCACAGAGGGCTCAGGAGACTGGGAAAATGTCATTACATATTGTTAATTATTTCAAAGTGTAAAAAAGTCAAAATGAACCCCAGAGCAGTGAAAATGTGCTGATATCTTACTCTGCATCCTTAAGGAGAAACTTCTCTGTTCTCCCAAGGACTCAGCTCTGCATAAAATCGCCTTTACCATAGACTATATATATATATGCTATGTTGTAGTCCTATTGTCAAGGAGTTAAGCCCACTCCAGTTATTGAAATTAGAAGTTGCTCTCACCTGAGTGCTCCCTCCTCCACTGCCGCTGGAACCGTGTCCTGCAGCATTTCTCTGATCTTCCTCTTCTTTTTTCTTTCTTTCCTCATCTTCTTTCTGGCTGGAAATTAGAAAGTGGGAGGTAGGAAATAATAGATTACAGAGAGTGGTGTGCATTTCTATGAGTTTCTCATTATATGAACAAATCACATATGTATAGACTTATCAAGTATTGATTTAACATCTACTATGCTACAGGCCTTCTCTGAAAATAAAAATATGAATTATATGGAGTCCTTTGCCAGGAAGGACTCTCATTACAGTAAAAGAACACCACATATACATCACCACAAACAAGACAAGGTGAGTAAAGATGGGTGTGGTGGCTCACACCAGTAATCCTAGCCCTTTGGGAGGCCCAGGCCGGTAGATCCCTGAGGTCAGGTGTTCGAGACCAGTCTGGCCAACAGTGCAGATTTCCATTTTGCACAATATTTATGCCACTTACTGTCTTTTCTGAACAAGTTTTGCAGCTTCCCATTACATATAGAATTGACCTCAAAATCTTTGGTGCGCATTCAAGGTTGATAAAGTTGGTAAGTTCTGACTAAACAAAATGACTTGCTTTCTACTGTATATACTACAGTTTTCCTAATTTTATATCTTTACCTGTGCTGTTCCCCTCTTCTCCTCTCATCACTTTCTGTCATGTCCACATTTCACCTGAATTATAAGGTCCAGCTCCAACCCACCATAAAACTTTCCATTAACTGTTCCTTTCTTGAAGTACCATAACATACTACAGACAAATTTTTTCATTTAACAATTCCACCTTTATATTATATTATGTCCACACTTAATTATATATTTATTATATATTATGTCCACATCTAATCTCAGTGGACTATATGATTTCTGAGAAGATCATCTATTTCATTCACCTTTGTATAATCATTATACACATTGTACATTGTAGATGTTCAGTAAATGCTATTGAGTGACTTGAATATTCTACATGTACTTACAAACTTTGTGTAAAGACCTACTTTTCATTTCCTGAAAACGTGTTATTTTCAACAATATAGGTGAGGACTTTTACATTAAAATCTGTGTGTTTTCTTTCCAATGTGAATTGAGAGATAATCCAGAGAAAGGATCCACTTGATAGCAAATAACTTAAGAATTTTATCAAGAAAGTGTAATTGACCGGTAGGCTCTACCCCAGAATTAACAGAGAATGTAGTAATTTAGTCGTATATTTTTAATTTCTGGAACTGTGAATCTTGGCCATTATAAAGAAAGAACTATTTCAAATACTTTATAGATAACCTTTTGTTTCTTTTGCATGTAAGGAAAGGACAAACACAATGTATATTATCTGGCTCATTGCTTTCCCAATTTCGCCATCCCACAGTAGGAGTTTTTTGTGTGCACTCACAAGACTGCCTTACACATGGCACACTTGTTGCCATGAGTCTTGCCATCTGGGCCACGCACAGGATCATTTTCTCTCGTGCAGAAAAGTTTTCCATTTTGCAAAAGACTCCGAAATTCATTGCATGTCTCCTATAAGGAAAAGAAAAGGAAAAAGCTTGAGTTTCTTCTTAGAAGTTAATTTATTGAGTTCCTACTAAGTGCTTTATGGGAAAAAAGAGAAAATAACCTGAGGATTTTTGTTTTTGGCAATTATAGAGCTTAATTTCTATTAAGCACACAGGACTTAAGAAGAAGCCTCTATTTCTTTTTCCTTGATAGTCCCAAAGTCCAGACTAAACCTGCAACCACACACAAGACTCTTTTTTTTTTTAATGCATTTTAGGTTTTGGGGTACACATGAAGAATATGCAAGATTGTTGCATAGGTGCATATGTGGCAGTGTGATTTGCTGCCTTCCTCCCCTTCACCTATATGTGGCATTTCTCCCCATGTTATCTCTCCCCAACTCCCCACCCCCTGCTGTCCCTCCCCTATTTTCCCCCAACAGACCCTAGTGTGTAGTGCTCCCCTCCCTGTGTCCATGTATTCTCATTGTTCAACACCCGCCTATGAGTGAAAACAGGCGGACACACAAGACTCTTAATAAACTGGGTTCTCTGATGACTGGGCACAGTCCTTGTTTAGGGTTACATGAGGAATTGAGAGAGAATAAGCAATCACTGAAGATCAAAAAATCACTAATGGCAATTATAACTGAGTTTGTATTTTATTCTGAATTCTTTAGTTCAAATTGAAATTCATGAGGATGAAAGAGGGACTTTTTCTCCTAGCTCCGCTTAAACATTTGTTGCCAGGTCCCCTAACTAGTCATGTTTAGCAAAAGAAAAATGATACGAGAAGAGAGTTTGTCTACAGTAGTAATGTGAAAACAGAAATTATCTCATACTGAAGAATTTTCTCTTGTAGATGTTGAAGAGTAAATCTATTTTTCATATGAACTGCTATTATTTTTAAATTTAGAATTTCAACTGTGAAATGCACCTGTAAACAAGCCAAACATACAGAATTCCAGGGCGATACTTCTTTAGAGGTTATTTTAATATCAATAGTCTTTGATGGGGTCAGGGAAATGACCACAACTTGCAATAACCTACCTGGAGCCAGCCTTTTGGAACCCAAGGAAATATTATATGGGGATGCTACTTTTTAATCTTTTCCCCAAATGCTGGGACTAACATATAAGCAGAGGTAAAGCAAGAAGCACATGGATTGACCAAATGTGGTAATCCAAAACACACAGTGTGCTAGAAAGGATGTATCAGGAAGTCTAGGTCTGAATTCCATTCTTTCCAGAAGTTTGAAATATGAAGATATGGGTACTGATACTTGTACTCCCATTAACTTTATAAGCAAGTTCTTGTTTATCTCTGAATTTTAAACCTTAATATTAATATATGGGAACAGAACAAATCAGGGGTTTGCAAACTGTGACCTGTGAGCAAAATCTGACCAGCCATCTCTTTTTATAAATAAAATTGTATTGGCATCAGCCATGCTCATATGTTTGTATACAGTCCATGGCTGTTTCAGAGCCACACAGCCAAGTTGAGTATTGCGACAGAGATTACATGGCCACAAAGATGGAAATATCTGCTACCTGTTCTGTTAAGAAAAAGTCTCTCAACTTTTGAACTGAATGAACCTCTAGTTCCCTCAAAGCTGGGGGCTTCAGTAATTCCGTCGTTATTTTTACAGAGATACTGCAAAACCTTATCCTTTCATTGCAATATAAACATTCCAGGATCACTACCTTTCCAGCTTCTCTTTTAGTTTTTGGTCTGGGTTTAGCGCCTTCTTTTTCTTTTGCTTCTTGCTGGCTATAAGAGAAGGGAGGACAAAACAATCACTCCTAGCACCCAATACATAATATTCTAAAGGAGAAACGTCTCTGCATAAAATTGGTCCATTATCTCTCTCTCTCCCCACCCCCGCCCCCCGCCCCCGAGATCGCAGTGGCGTGATCTTGGCTCACTGCAACCTCCACATCCCAGGTTCAAGGGATTCTCCTGCCTCAGCCTCCCGAGTAGCTGGGATTACAGGCATGCGCCACTACGCCCGGCTAATTTTTTGTACTTTTAGTAGAAACGGGGTTCTCCATGTTAGTCAGGCTGGTCTCAAACTCCCGACCTCAGGTGATCCGTCCACCTCGGCCTCCCAAAGTGCTGGGATTACAAGCATGAGACACCGCGCCCAACTTTTTTTTTTTTTTTTGACGGAGTCTTGTTCTGTCACACAGGCTGGAGTGCAATGGTGCGATCTTGGCTCACTGCAACCTCTGCCTCCAGGGTTCAAGTGATTCTCCTGCCTTAGTCTCCTGAGTAGCTGAGATTACAGGCGCGCGCCACCACGCCTGGCAGGTTCATTACTTCTATACCTCCACCAACCTAGCTTTCGAGTAGAAAGGTAAACACATACCCTTCTATACCATGTTCTTGTTAATGTTGTTTAAAGAATAAGACACACATGCCATAGCAAACCGGTGAATAAATTTTTACTACATATTTCTTTTGAAAAATAAAGATGTTGTTCTTTTCCCCAGAAAGCATCTAAGATATAAATTAGATGTTAATACATTTTCAATTTATTAGTACCTAATGATTACACTTTTGGATTATTTGATAGTGACCTATGCTTGCAGAGAACAGAAGTCCTAGTCCTTTTATGCCATTAGCTCCAGGGTAATTTTGCTTTTAGCACATGGTTCTTTCTTATTGGTGATTCAAGTATTCAATACTGAAGAACACTAAAAATAAATGTGCTGAGTAATAGTAAATTATAATAGTAAATTTTTATAGTGTTTTATAGTAGTAAATTTCTTTATAATATTAAATTTCTAAACTCAATGCAAAGACAGGCTTTATTTTCTACCTTCTGAGAAAACTTCCAATGCCACCCCTCTTGCCCACCCGATGCTGATCTTCTCCTACACTCAGTAGCAGCAGTGGCCACCACCCACTCACAAGAAGGCTTCACACATGGAGCAGGTGTTGCCGTGGATTCTCCCATCTGGACCCTCAATAGGATCATTCTCTCTGGTACAGGGGAGTCGTCCATTCCTCACATACTGACGATATTCACTGCACAGCTCCTGCCAAATGAAGGAGGAGTTGAGAATCCAATAACTGAACACTAGAAATATTCATCCACATTACCCCTTTAAAAACTAAAACATAATGATTGCATGGAAAAAGGTGATGTTGAAGGTTATTAGCTAAAATGCTTTTCAGAGACCTAGGTCACACATTATTTGGAATGTGGATTGCCGTTATTTATCTCATTAGAAAACCTTCAAGTCAAATATCATTCCACACTAGGCACCGTGAAAGATACAAAGAAGAATAATGTATGGTCTCTTAAATAAGTGAGGGAATTTGTGGCACGCAGAATAAATACCCTTTTACCAAATACATGTAAGTGTTAATACCTGGGACCTGAGCATATGCTACCTTACATGGCAAAAAGGGCTTTGCAGATATAATTAGGTCAATGACCTTGAAATGAAGACATCATCCTGTATTGCCATAATGAGCTCAATGCAAAGCTCAATCACAAAGATCAGTGCTTAAAACTGCAAGAGTGAGGCAAAAGACAGAGTGAGAGGGAGCTGTAACTATAGAAGAACAGTCAGAGAGATATAGCATTGTTGGCTTTGTAGATAAAGGGGTCCAAGCACCAAGGAACATGGACAGCCTCTAGATCTGAAGAAAGAGACATGGATTTTCCCCTGGAGACTCCAGAAAAGGAATACAGCTCTGCCAACCCTTTGATTTTAGCCCAGTGAAATCCTTTTTAGACTTCTAGCCTATGGAATTATAAGATACGAAGTTTATGTTGTTGTTGTTGTTGTTTTATTTTTTATTTATATTTTATTTTACTTTAAGTTCTGGGATACATGTGCAGAATGTGCAGGTTTGTTACATAGGTATACATGTGCCATGGTGGTTTGCTGCACCTATCAACCCATCACCTAGGTTTTAAGCCCCTCATGCATTAGGTATTTGTCCTAATGCTCTCCCACCCCTTTCTGCCAAGCCCCCACAGGCTCCAGTGTGTGATGTTCCGCTCCTTGTGTCCATGTCTTCTCTTAAGTGGGAGTTGAACAATGAGAAGTTTATGTTGTTTTAAACCACTAAAGTGTGCTAATTGTTACAGCAACCATAGAAAACTAATACAGAGTTTTTAATTTCTTTGAAGAAAACACATAGAAGCAACTGCAAATTATAATAAAACAAATGATATAACTAATTTTGAAAAAATTGTTGGCATAATAGATGATAGGTTATTCAGCATATTGTATGGATGGGAAAATCTGTAGGGAGAAGTTAACACACAGTCTGATCCATGAAAAATGGTCAGAATTTGGTAGACAAGACGGATATTCTGACTGTGAGTAATACTATGTAGAAGGCAAAGATCATTGTATGTTGAAGAATTGAATTGTCCAATGTGGAACACCCCACTGGACAATGAGATAGACCAATAGTGGCATTAACAATAATGAATATAATATTGCAGAGTGAGTACTTAAGATATGTATGACGTTGTGCTGTTATACATGAGTAAGTTTCAGAGACTTCATAGAAATAATACACATACCAACAATATCCTTATCTTATAAGTGAGAAAGCTAATACACAAAGATGTTAAATGTGGGAATCTTACTGGTAGGGAAATGAAGCAAGGATTTGAATCCTGGCAGTCTGAGTCTAGGGTCCAATTTTTTAACCACATTGGTTTTGTAACCACAAGATGGGAAGCCATGAATCAATGCTTGGCATGTCCAAGAAATCAGAAAGTGGCCAGTATAATTGGCACACGGAGAACAAAGTAGAATAATAGAAAATGTGACCTATGATAAGTGGCAGGGAATCAGACCACGTGTGGCACTTCCAGCCACTACAAGCACCTTGATTTTTACTTTGAGTGAGACGAGAAGCCACTGGGTGGTATGACCTGCCTTATGTTTTTAAATAATTACTTTGGCTTAAGAGTCGAGAGTAGATTAGAGCAAAGGAAAGAGCAGTAGAAATGAGATCTTCTAAATCAGAAAAGGATAAAGAAAAGAATAATGAGGACCTAAGGCATAAACTTCAGGAATAATACAAATGGGAGAAGGGTGTAAAATCTAAAGTGCATCATAAGCCTTAAAGCTAGAACTTGTGATTCAATTCTTTGTTCTCAAATTACTAACTACAGATAATTATAATTATACATGATATTATTTGTGTCATATATTATAACATTTATAATATGTTAATACATAGTAAATAATATATTATTAGTATATAATTACATTATATACATATTACTAATTAAATATATTTCTTAACTTCTTATCTCAGCTTCCAAGTCCTCTTCTATAAAATACAGATAATAATATATAACTTGAGTGGCTACTACAAAAATCAGTCATAAAACTTTTATGCCATGATGCAAATAGTAGTAACTAATGTACAACTGTCATTGTTATCGTCATCATGTGAGATGTTGAAGAATGCAAACTGAAGACTCAGAGACGCTTTTATCTCCTCAAAATCTCACAGAGAATTAAGTGGGATGAAAACCTAGTTGTTGTGCTGTTTTTAAGCTAAATACTCATATTCAAATATGCACTTGAGAAAAATCTGAACATCTGTCTCTATTAGCGTGCATTCAGACAGTAAGATGACAAGCTATATATACTTCTTTCTTGTGTAATATTATGGACACAATCAGGGGAGAAAATAGTGACTGATCTCTCTAATGCACGAGGAATTAATAGATTTAGTGTGAATAAATTGAAGAAGGAAAGAGGAGTATATGAGTATACTCTTGTATATGAGGATCCAAACACAATTTCTCAGTTTGCAAAGTCACTAAGAATGCTGGGATGAGGAGAAGGGCGTAGGAGCCCTGCCATTTAATATTTATGTGGCTCTGATGATCTCAAACAACTACCTGTACTGCTTCTCTCTTGACTTTTTCAGCCTCAACATTGTTTATTTCTTCTTTATGATTTTTCTTCTCTTCTTCTTCAAGTTTGCTGCAATAGAAAAAGAAGATATAGGCTGAATATGATTCCCTACTCTTTTCGGAAGTAAGTTTTTAAAAGGAATGAGGATCTTGCAAACCAATAGTCAGATTCAGTCTTCAATGCAAATTTATCTGGTCTGAGAGATGCTTTTGCTTTGAACAATAGTGCAGATAAATTTAGTTGTTTACATTCCTCCCTCTAAAGAGGAATAATCATAAAATAAGCATGAATCTTTATTAGTCTGTGGCCCTCAGACGATCTGATTTTCTATACGTCACTAGCTTTAATTAGCTTTCTGATTAAAGCTACAACTGTCTTGATTTTATCTTACTTGTTAAACTTTTCCTCTCCAAATAGCTACCATATCAGTGACAAAAGACAAGGCTGATGCTAAGTCAGATGATGGGCTCGAAGTCATAATAAACCATGTTTCATTTTAAACTAAAAATTTTAAATATTATTTCAGTAGAGCTAATATTTCAGTTGAAATTCAAGGTTTGGATTGCAGTAGTGATTCAAGTCCAGTAAGATTCAACTGCTAATTTTTTGAAGTTGAACACAAGTCTAATATTCTGGTATTCTTGTCATTTCCTACTGACATATAGCATGTTAATGCTGGAAAATCCTTAGCATGTACTACATTTAGTCATTACCACAACACCAGCAAATTGAACAGGTGGGTGAAAAACCCTGGCTTCTTGAATTTCAGGCCACTGTTTCTTCTAGTGCTCTCCTCTGTCAACCTCTCCTCTTCAGGAATTGTATGCATTCACTTAAGGTCTGACTTAGATCTAACTTGGATCAAGACATGTGAAAGTTAGGAGACGTTAACTTTGCACCTCAACAGGGATTATTTAAATAAATATTTTTCTCAACATTTATTTTAGGATTAAGTTCAGGAGCAGATTAAGAGCCTAAAAAAGGAGGAGTATTAGAAGTGATAATAATTGACTTCTATATTGTCCCACACGATGGAGCTCTAGTCACAGGCTTACCTACACCACTCAGCAAAACAAAGGCCCTGAACCTGGCTTAACAAGGAGACATTTAGTAAACATTTAGCCCATGAGCCTGTTTCCTAAAGGTTTTACTCCACACTAAGCCACTTAAGAATGTGTGCATTATACAGTAATGACCTTAAAAGGATAAATAACAATTCTCCCTATTCCATTTCTTGTTCAGCCTATTTTAATAGTCCTTATATACTGACCTCCATCCAGCTGGTTTTTCCTTAGCTCCTATCTAAATAGCCTAATAAATCATAAAATGTCAGGAATGGGAAAGAGATCAAAAGATCATCCAATCCAAATCATGAAACTTCTGATCTCTCTTTTTACAAATAAGGATTATCAAGTGTTAAAAAAAATTAGCATTAAATTGAGCCTTTTCCCTTAATTTAATTAGAAAATAGAAGGATAATTGAATAAAGAATAGTACTGTCACCATATGATTCAATACTACTTAATGTCCTATCCATCTGCTTTTAAATCTTTCTAGCATACAACTTATGGTCTATACTCTACACATGCAAGAAGGATCTGAGACCAGGGGCGATCACTGATGAAGAAATTCAGTGAGAGAGATGGGGTAGACACTCACAACACGCTGGCACACATGGCACACTTGTTTCCATGTATTTTGCCATCAGGGCCGCGGACAGGATTATGCTCCCTGGTGCATATGAGTGTTCCATTCCTCACTTGGTCCCTAAATTCACTGCAGATTTCCTAGAAAATGAAGAAAATATTTTCTCAGAGTAGTTTTCTGTCCTTCCTGCATCTTTTCCTATTATGAGAAGTACGTAATGCAGAGTAAAATGTAAAAGGAAAAGTGATAAACATGTAGTAGTAAATCAGTAAGTACTTTAAAAACTTCCATCATAAACTCAGAATTACCCTGGCACTATAGCAGATCTGAAAATAGATATATGTTCTGTTGCATACCACGGTCTATAAAAGCTAGGAAAGATCAGAGGTGGGAAGATTCCATAGGCAGGCCTAAATGAAAAGCCTTCCTGGAAGAAATGAGAATATTGCTCACCCATGGTTTGTCTTTAGGAGGCTGAGAAAGAAGAGAAAAAACATGCTTAACTTAAGAAATAAATATATACCTTGTCTAGATATGGTGGCTCACACCTGTAATTCCAACACTTTGGAAGGCCACAGCAGGAGTGCTTGAGCCCAGGAGCTCAAGACAAGCCTGAGCGTGATAGGAAAAACTCTGAGTCTACAGAAAAATTCAAATAATAATAATGATAAATTACCAGGTATGGTGGTGTGTGCCTGTAGCCCCAGCTACTCAGGAGGCTTAGGTGGGAGGATAACCTGAGCCCAGGAGTTTGCAGTTATAATGAGCCATGACCGCACCACTGCACTACAGCCTGGGCAACAAAGTGAGACCCCGACTCAAAAATAAATAAATAAATTTTAAAAGACGTATCTTTATAAATAGAGAAGAGAACAAGTCTTATCCCTGGAGAAACTGACATATTTCTGGGAGTAAGTTGATTTAAAAAAATTAAATAATAGAAATGGAAGATATGGATTTGAAGCAAGGGGGTAACAATAGAAGTGGCAAGAAGGAGAAATATGTTAATACCACTGGAAAATCTAAGAGGATTTGGCAGATGATCAAATATGATGGATGAAAACAAATTTTCAATTCTAATTGATCAGTGAAAAGATAGTTTCACCTAACAGAAACGCTTATTTTTAAAAAATGAGTCAGTAAGAAGGTAAATTTTAAACTGTGTCAACTTTTCCCCAAATAATGATGAGGCTGGTACTGTTGTGGCTATTGTTAAGAAATACAATAAACAGGTCAGGTGCCGTGGCTCACACCTGTAATTCCAGCACTTTGGGAGGCCAAGCTGGGAGAATCACTTGAGGTCAGGAGTTTGAGACCAGCCTGGTCAACAGGATGAAATCCTGTTTCTACTAATAATACCAAAAAAAAAAAAAAAAACCATAGCCGGGCATTGTGGCGTATGCCTGTAGTCCCAGCTACTAGTGAGCCTGAGGCAGGAGAATCACTTGAACCCAGGAGGTGGAGCTTGCAGCAAGCCAAGATCAGGCCACGGCACTCCAGACCGGGCAACAAAGCGAGACGCCATCTCAAAAGAAAAACAAACAAAAAGAAACAGAATAAAGAAAGGTAAATCTTGTATGTAGCTATTATATGAGAATAATTCAACATCTCCACACAAGATAGATTTGGCTCTGCTAGGTATAAAATTTTAAAATTATAAATGCATGGTGAGTGGACTAAAAATAACTGGAAAGTCAGAGACCCTGCTTAATGATCTTAACTGGGTGCAAGAAAACTACTACTTGATCCATAGCTGGGTGGTTTCAAAGCTCAAATATGATAATATATGTGCTTTTGTTTTGTAAATTTGGATGATTGAGATCTTATGGTCTCTATCTGAAATAGTAGAGATATGAATAATGTAAACTGAAATGAGTAAATGGCATAAGTTAATATTAATACTCTAACAACGGAAATCTAATAAAAGCAAAATATGGGGAAAATTCCTTGCAAAAAGTTAACAATCCACTTTTTATGAAATAAACCTCTAAATTTGAATAATTATAAGATAAAATTGATATTCTGGACATTTCTAATCAAAACCCTTTTTGTTCGGGTTAAAAGTGTTCTTCATTCGTTTTAGGCATGAAAATTAAACAGAAAACATTTATTCTAATGAGATAAATAGAGTACCATTGTAAAGAAAAGAAAAACGTCAGGGCACAGCATCAGCATTCCTGAGAATATTACCTTTGTAGTTTCTCTTTTAGCCTTTGCTCTTGCTCTTTCTTCTTGTTGACTGTAAGACACCAAAAAAGAAAAAGAGAGAAGAAATGGATCTTACTAGAATAGATCCTTAACTTTCATAACTTGATTATTTATTGCTTTGACTGTTCTCAAACAATGCCAAACATCCACCCATAATAGTTTATAATTTTATTAGACAATAAACAATCATGGTTCACTCTACCTCAGGAATATGGTGTGCAAGAAAAAGCCCCTGAATTAGGGAGTAAACCTGTTTAACCTCCCAGTATATGCATTGCAATAGTACTTTCTTATTTGCCGATTCTTTTGCATGTGTGATTACTCTTTATTTAGAGGTAATATTTATCTTCTGAGAGGCAGTATAGCATGGTGGTTAAGAGGAAGGACTCTGGAGCCAAATTCTGTAAGGAAAACAAGAAGTACCTTAACGTTTCTGTGCCTTCCTCATCTTTAAATGTGTGTGAAGGAGAAATAGAAGAGGTAATAAAAGTACCTTTCTTATTGGAATGTTATGAGCATTAAATGAGTGACGACATGTAAAGCAATTAGAACAGTACCTGGTACATAATATAATAATTGGTATAATTGCCATAAGGGATTGACATCACCATTATTGTAATTATTGAAAGGAAACTTTCCTTCCAAAATTAGGCATATGATGGAAATGAAGTGAAAGTGATGGATGATACATTTTGGATAGCTAATAGTGTTGCAACTTGAGCTTCCTGGATAGGATCTACAGCATAATTGGATATATAACACAAATAGTTCAAAATGTAGAAAAAATGACATAATTTGTGAAAATGTTTTAAAGTGTTCCAATCAACAAAAGACTTGCTTATAGATCAAACTAAAACTTTTTTAAAAATTGAAAAGACTTGTTTTCACATGGTATGAAAGTGCAGAAAAACTAACTATGGAGGGTAGAATAATTCTCAAAAAAATCAGTCACCTTTGTTAACGTGTCCATAAAACATGAGGTGATAAAGGTATATTTCTTTATGATGAAGAATTTATATATTTATGGGATAAACTGACTAAAATAGATCCAAAATTATGGGATTTTTCATACTTCTTTATATGAAAACTGATCTAACCTTTACCATGAGTCTAAGTTGACTAAAATATTTAAGCAGCATTTTCTTTCCCCAGGAGGCAATTGTCAGAGGAAGCAGCAAAGATGACTACTTAGAGGCAGAATTAGTTGCCTGTTACTGAAAGAGTAATGTAAAGGAGAAGGAAAAAACAGGCTGAAAGGCCTTGCTAAGTGGTTATATACTGTCTATACCCCAAATCAAGAAACACATTATCTTTTTCTTCATTTAGAAGTCCTATATCCTGTCCTTACTTCTCCATCATTCTCAACTGTTCTGGTCCTTAGTTTTGTTTTTTGTTTTCGCTTTTTATCTGGTTTCATCTGTTTCATGTGGTTGTTGTGAAGATTAAATGAGATTAGGTAGCAAAGCTCTTAGCAAATGCCATATAATTATACACATTCAACAAATGTTTGTTGTGATAATTATATGCTCATCATCTTAACTTTCCTTCTAGTAGATCTACAGTACTCCAAGCCTCAAATGCTATGGGAAAATATGCTGGATTATATTGCTTTCTATCAGGGAAGTCTAAATAAATTAAGTCCTTTCTAAGATTCTTGGCACATAGAAAATAAAATGGGATATTTCTTTAGCCAAAAAATCAAGTGTTTAAGAAAATCCTAGTCATACCTTTGAAAGGCTGTACCATGCCATTCATTCTAAAGACCTATTTTAGGCACCCTATAAACAGTCACCCAACTCCTACATAATAAAACTCCCATTCTTGTCTTTCTCTGCTTTATTACAAAGTCAGTCTTCATTATGAGCCCAAATATTTCTTCCCATAGCTCTTTTCCATTTTAATTATATTCCTTAAAATCACATAGAATAGCACACATAGAATAAGGTAGTGAACAAAAAGACTCATAAATTTTCCATGCATTATAATATTTTACATGTAATCATATGTATTTCCTATTTCATCTTATAATGTTTTCATAAAACCAAAAGCAATTAGTATAATTATCATGAAGTATTCTTTTCTCTGGGTGAATGATTCTAGGTTACTTCTAAAATGCCACAGAAGAAATTATTCTGCACCTCATTTTTTTAACTTGTGGTCTTACTTGACAAATAGTAATTGTACCTTTTAATGTAATTCAATGTGATGTTTTCGTAGATGTATACATTGTGATGATTAAATCAAGCAATTTAGAGTTGTCCCCACAATACTGATCTTTTTTTGAAAGGTGTAAGGACATTTATAATTTACTCTTTAAATAATTTTGAAATATATGATACATTCTAATCAACTATAGTCACTATGCTGTTGTCCAGTACATTCCATAAATGTATTCCTCCTGTTTAAAACTTTGTACCCTTTGATCAACATCTCCTCCTTCCCAAACCCCATCCTTATCTACCCCTATTCTCTGGTAAGCACCATCCTACTCTCTACTATAAGTCAGCTTTTTCAGATCCCACATATAAGATAGATCACACATTATGTGTTTTTCTGTGTCTGGCGTATTCTGCATCTTTTTATATCATAACAGTTATAATCAGAAAGCCCTCCACTTGTTTTTTGTTGCTGTTGTTTGTTTTAAGTCCGTTTAAATATGACACCCAAAACTGAATGCTACACTGAAGAAGAAAATGCATTATTCACAATTGCTTGAAAACTTCCCATGGAAATTCCCACTGTTCAGTCCTCAGAATCTATGGGTCTACGGCTCTACTCACAAGAGGACCTCACACATGGAGCAGATGTTGCCATGCATTTTCCCATCTGGGCCCTGGATAGGGTCATTTTCTCTAGTGCAAAGAAGTGGTCCGTTTTTCCTGGATTTGCGGTATTCACTACACAACTCCTGTGAAATTGAGAAGGGAAGTTGATAGTGTTGAACATAGGTTGAACAGATAGCAAAAATAGCTGAAGCTTATACACATTTTCTTAAATGAGAATCAGCAATTGGCTTATTTTATAATGGTTAACTTTGAAGGCATGGCTTTTTTAAGTGATAAAAGCAATGAACCCCTCAACCAAGAAATAGTCAGATATGCACATGCATAACTGCACACATACAAACACACATGAAAACACAAACCGTGCAATTGTTTCATACAGTTTTAAGGAATGCATGTGTTCCCTGAACATGATCTGTGGATCCTCAGTGCCATGTCCCTCAGAGTTATTGAAGGAGATTCACTCACCTCAAAGGAAGCTTTACTCTCAGATTGTCTTTTATTTCTTGATTTGCCTTCCTTCTTTTTCTTTTCTTCTTCTGCTTGGCTAAAAGGGTATGGTTAAGAAGAGATGAGTAAAAATCATAGAATCTCCATATTAGAAGTGATCTCAAATGTAATTTAATTTTACACTTAACAGTGATTAAATTCTTATAATGTGATATGCCTAACCCTGTGCTTACACTGTGAAATCCACACAATTATATTACAAAACTAGTATTATATCTCCAAATTACAAATTAAAAAACAAAGAATGCATAACTCACCCAAAGACATAGAGGTAATAAGTATAGTGGAGGGATTTAAACCCTAGTCCAGAGGTGGTTTTCTAAATTTCCAGTACTCACTACTGTATCTCTAATGATTCTCAAGCCTTTGCTTTAATCTGCCTGTAAAGTCTACTTATATCATCCTTGGCACTCTGTGGTAAATTATCCATCTTTGAAATCCTCAAGCTGTTAGGAAGTTCTTCCTGGAATCCAGTGGGAATCTGTCTTCCAGGGCTTTCATCCATTGGCCCATTGGCCTCACTTTTATTCATGGAGATAAGCTAGAACTTATCCTGTTTCCACACTTAAAAACAAAAACTACTTGAATAGTTCAAGATTGTGACTTTCCCCTTGCTTAAATATGAAGTCTTAACAATCTTCCAAGGACATGGATTTTTAAATACATGTCTCCAATCAGACAGTTTCTCTAAATATACTTTAATTCTTTCATTTTTATGTTGAAGTAGCCCTCTCATAATTGAACAGGGAAATAAGGTAGAAAGAACAAAATCATCCCTCATGTTCCCAGCTGCAGGACTACTCACAAGAAGATCTCACACATGGAGCAGGTGTTGCCATGCACTTTCCCATCTGGGCCCTGGATAGGATCGTTCTCTCTGGTGCAAGCAAGTTTTCCATTCCTCACAAGCTTTCGGTATTCACTGCAAAGCTCCTGTCAAGATAGAACAAGTAAGTTGGCCATAGTTTTCATTTCTACTTTAAGCAGAAGATTCAAACATCTACATTGGCAGAAACTAATGTTAAGTCTCCTTGAGCTGAGGATTTTAATTATGTTTTTCTCAAATGTAAAGTTCAATTCAACAACAAGAAAAACATCATATGCTAAGAGAGAGGAAAAAAATAAAACATAGTATGATGACCTGATATAATACAAGAAATACACAAGCAAATTCCACTATAATCCAAACATAATAAAATAAGTACAAACATACATACAGGATACAAGAAAATCTGAGAACTCAAAGTTTGGAACCATGAAATCTGACAGTGGAAACCAGGGAAGATGTCAGGGAGCAAGAATAATTTAGGTGAGACCCCGAAAGTGTAAATAGGATTTGACTGGGTGAACAAAATGAATTGGGAAATATGCACACAACATTATGAAAATAGAATAAGCTGAAAAACATAGATAGGAAACGACATGGCACATAGCAGAGCATGATTTTCTGAATGGAGATAAAGGTACAAATAAGAAGAGACATCATGAGATTAAAGTATATCCTGTATTTGATGATGAGCTGCTTGTGGGTTTTAAGCAGAGCAGTATTATGATTTGATTTACATTTTGAAACATTACTCAAGCTGTGTTAGGGAGACTGGTTGGACAAGGGAAAAGATAGAATCCAGAGGAAAAATTACGAGATTTTTATCATCAAAACCATAGGTGATGATAACTGAGCTAAGGCTTTGGAAACTATTAGTAATATTTCGGGGATAAAAATCCTGCTTTGGGGGGGAATCAAGGTATTTTTATCTCAAATTAGATGTGAAATATCAGAAATTCATACGTAGAATGCATATATGTAGAGTTTTTCTGGAAAGTAGTTAGCAAAAGCTAATAGTCTATAAGTGATAAAATTAGAACTCAGTTTTTTAGCTTTTAAATGATTTTTTTTTAAATTTTGCAGAGTTAGTTTTGAATCAACAAGAAGGGACCAATCTTCCCATATAATTCATCTCAATACCTTCCCCAGGTTGAAGAGTTAAGATATTCTGGGGATTTCTACAGGGCAAAATCTCAGCCTTTAGCTTTTAAAGTTTGTTCAAATTATAGCACCAAGTAGGTTTTATTGCATGGATTCTACTCACTGCATATGAGGTTGCTTTTCCAGATTGTCTTTTATTTCTAGCTTGTGCTTCAGCCTTTTTCTTTTCTTCGCTTTCTGCTTGGCTGAATAAGAGAGAAAATGAAGAGGATCCATTAGGAACAAACATATGCCATGGATTCTCCACATAATTGCACTGTTAACTGTTCTTCCTCCTTAGGGTGGAACAATTTTGTCCCTTTATCACTATGTATCAATGAGAAGCAACAAAATATCCTCCAGTATAGTATGATACTATGATTTCTTCATAATGTCTGTTTAATGTTGAAAAAAAGACAATAGTGGATCTGGGAAACTTGCTTTCTGTAAAATAGCTTTCTTGCCTATAGTGAGAAAAGGAGCATCATCGATGTTCATAACAGGCACCAAAACTAAAATTATGGTGACATAACACCTGAAGACTGAAAGTGGCCTTAACAAAGCATGTCTAGTCTACTCATCCCCTTGTTTCTCAGAGAACATGAGAGGTAGAGGGGGCCTTGGCTACATCTCAGGATATGACTACAACCAAGGTCTCCTTCTTCAAGTCCATGGTCTATCTACCACACCATGCATACCCTAGCTTTCCTTTAAATGTAAATATTTTGCTTACTCACAGCTGTTTTATCTAAAGGACAAGATGTGAGGGAAAAAATAACATAATTTCCATATACTTTTAAATAAGCTTAAATTTACTTTGTACAATGGAATTGCACAGTATGTACAGCTAACTGATGATATTTCAACCATATGTAGTTGTCAGTCAAAACAAAAAAAGCCATAGGTTCTATATTAAGTTAAATACTTAATTTGAGCTCAGCCAAATAAAGTGAAAGCTATCTTAAATTTTGAAAGAAAATTGTCCATTCTAACTTATTAAGACATGTCACATTAAACAAAATAAAGCCCAGTGTAATTTTATAAGAGTTTAGTGTTGTTTCATGAGCAGTTTGATTTTATTCCATTTCTACATTAAGCTCCACCTTTAGACTCTTGACTCCCATAGAAGATGAGATGCCTATAAATTTCTAAAACAGGCTCACATGTGAAGTTTCAGAAGTGAGGGAGCAACTAATATTTATACAAGTTCATGTTTGTCAGGACATTCCAGTGCTAAAAGAGGGAGTGTCCAAGAAACAAGACGTCTTGAAACAAATAACTCTAGATACTTACTCCTAGCTCTATTACTGATATTTTCCATGTAACTTACTCAACTCACTTCCCTGTCTTGAGCCACAGTTTCCCCATCTATGAAACAAGATGCTTCTATTAAATAACCTGCAAGATCCCTTCTTTCTTTGACATTCTAAAACTCTATACTCACAAGTAGGCTTGACACATGGAACACAAGTTGCCATGCATTTTCCCATCTGGACCACGAATAGGGTCATTTTCTCTAGTACAGAAAAGTATTCCATTCTTTGCTTGATCTTGATATTCACTGCAGAGTTTCTGAATAATGAATATGAGATAGTTTAGATATAGTTCTGTTTCCTATTTATTAATGTTACATGTTATTTTTACAAAGAAATTAACTGAAAAAGAGTCATCAAAGGATGAAAAAAAAAACGGTTAGGATTTAGGACCATCCAAAAATTGTGATATTTCTCTCTTTGTAATATCCATTTGCATCTTCAACAAATGTTTAAGTTAGGAATATATAAACATAAATGTGATATATTTATGTTCTTTATCATTCAAATGGAAAGGATAAGTAATTGAAATATAAAAAGCTGAGAAATATAATACTAGTCTGAATTAAGTGTATACAAGTACAAAGGAAAGAATAATTCATGGATGCTCAGAGAACTTATGTCTAAATTCTATCTTGAGAATATGTTCAGGAACATAATGTGGCAAAAAGGTCATCCAAGAGGAATTAAATAGACAAACACACAGAGGCATGAAAGAACATGTTATTTTGTGGTAATCTAACATATTTATGAATATAGTGGCTAAATAATTAGTTGGATAAAGAGATTATTCAGGAAATGGTCAAAAGGAGACCTTGAAAATCGAAGACCACTAAACTTTGAAATGAATTTGGATATTACTTTTAGGCAATGAGAAAATTATAAATGTTTATAGCAGAAAATGGCAAAATCAAATCTTTGTTTCACAAAGTTTATCAACCGATGTGTGGAGGATTTGATTGGCTAGAGACTGAAGTCAGAGATGCTAATTATATTATAATAAAAGAGAAAGGAGAGAGGGAGGAAAAGAAAAAAAAGAATAGAGAGGGAGAAAAAGAGAATGGAGAAAGGAAAGGGAGAAAGAAAAGGAAGGCAGGAGAAAATTGGAAATAAATGATAAAAGAGTAGTTGAAGGACATTTGAGTATTAAAATTAAAAGGACTTGGTAACCTAGGACTGAGGTGAAGAAAGCAGTTCAAAATGAGGCTTAGGCTAAGTATAGTGGCTCGTGGCTGAGTAATCTTAGCACTTTGGAAAGCTGGGGTGTGAGGATAGCTTGAGAGTGGGAGGTCAAGGCTGCAGTGAATCACGATCCTACCACTATGCTCCAGCCTGGGTGACAGGAAAAAAAAAAAAGAAAGAAAATGGAGTTACACAGGCAGAAGGTGGCCTGATGGGGTGGCTTACTTAGGACTGTGGACTGTGCATCGTGGAAGTCTGGAAAACTATAAGAAATAAGTTAGGAAGTGAAATGATCTGAATATCTCCAACAATGGAATTTTATAGCATCGCTGACTCATGGAACCAAAATATTTGTTTTCATAGTCTATGAAATATAAAAACAACATGGAGGATAAATTAAATCTTGAAGGCTGAGAAAGATGGAGACCAACAATATATAGACCAGACATGACGCCAATACATCAATACAAAACAAAACTATTAAATGTCTGAGCTAAGATGGTAGCAGTAGAAAAACAGAGAGATGACTAGTTAAGAGATGTTTAGAAAGCAGAGCACAGTATAATTTAAAAGGATGCACATTAAAATTTGATATTGATATTGGTTTTGAAGTAAATACCTTCACAATACCTACCACACATCGAAGAATACATATCACTTTGAAATCAGACAATGTTTTGATATATTACCTTCATTTAGGAGTACCAAACTATATTATTAGTGTGACTTGATTAATTTCCTCCAAATACAGCTAGAGATTGTATTGCCATAATTTTTTAATCTAAGCTTCTTAAAACAATGACTATAGTTTCCAGCAAACCTACTAGCAGTGGGGAAAATATTAAAGAATACTGAAAATGCATACTACATCATATGCACTCACACACACACACCCTCACATACAAGTTATAACTAGATTGATCAAATTGATTCTCACCGCAATTTCTCTTTTAACTTTAGTTTTTTTATCAGCTTTTCCCAAGTTTTGATCTGTTTTACCATTTTCCTCTGAAAAACGCTGCTTGCTGGAAAAAGAAGAATAAATCAGTAGAGATGCTTTCGATCTTTATGTTATAAAACAGTCATTAGGTACAGATGAAAAAATATCTAAGTTTCCCTGAGTTTTAGTACAAACACTTTAAAAACACCTCAAATACCCCAAAAGACCCTTTAATTTCACCTTTATACCATTTCTTTCTACTAAATGATCTTTTTTCTCAGTTCCCTTTCTTAAAAGAAATTTAAAACTCTTCAGCTTACATTCTACCTTTTTGAAGAAGACATTCCAGTTCCCAAATACAATAAGCTCTATGCCTATTGCTGTGTTTTAGTATCTGAATGTTTTTTTCTTATACAATAGTTTTTATTCTATTTTGCAATATATAAATATGTGCACATGTCCAAGGCTTATTTCTGCTACTGAACTTAAGCTTCTTGAGACTGGGGAATCATCATTCATATCTTCATTCGTTCATTCACTTATCATTTAGTGAGTAATTACGGTTTTTTGGGCAAACGTTGACTGGGCCCTGGGCATGTAATAGTACACAACATAAACACATACCCTGCCCTCTCGGAATTCTTCAGGGTGGTAGAAAAGACTGAAAGTCAACAAATAGATGGAAAAATAATTGTATAATTTCCAACTGTGATGGTGATTAGGAAAGACAGTTAGAAGATTATGAGGATTTAATTTCAATAAGGGAGGGATTTTTGGAGTTCTTATCCAAGGAAAGATAACCGGAAATATGATCTACAAGAGGGGACATCAGCTGGCCAAGACTAGGAGGAACTGGTGTAGGACAGCACACAGGAAAGGGCTCGTAGAGCTTGAGAAGCTGAAAGTGTCATGAGACGTCATCTAAGACATCACAAATGTAACAATTTGTATGTTGTGATGTTTGCCCTTCTCCCAAGGTCACATGTCCCAGATAAAAGATAAGAGTAACCCAATTAATGTATAAGGTTGAAATATTGAAGAGCGTTTAATGAACACTGTTACTATGGGATCATTACTGAAGAAAAGCAATCGAAGTCTTGATACCTGCTTTTACCCCCATTCTATACTAGAATTAGTTCACAAAGAGGTTCACAAAGGTCACAGGGCAATGTTAAGAAGTATGATGTAAGTCAGTATTCCAACTGGCAAATGGACTCCATTTGTCCTCAAAAACAGACACACATCAGTAGTGCCTACTCTCTAGGTGGTATTACGATTTGTGGAGGACATAAAATTGCTCCAATGGTTTTCAATGACAAAGCTTGCTTTCAAAGTTATTTTTACTCATCAATCAAATCAATCTCCACTTCCATCTTTTGAACCACTCCAAAAAACTTTCTTCTATACTCACAAAATTTCAGCACACAAGGCACATTTGTTGCCATGCATCCTGCCATCAGGGCCACGGACTGGATCACTCTCCCGTGTACAAAAAAGTCTTCCATTTCTCACTTGTTTTTCATATTCCTTGCAAAAATCCTTTGAAAAGACAATTATATTTTACTTCATTTCATTTCAGGTTATTTTACTTTTTGAGACAGGATTCTGCTCTATTGCCGAGGCTGGAGTGCAGGAGAATGATTATAGCTCACTGAAGACTCTAACCTCTAGGCTCAGAGATTCTCTCACCTCAGCTTCCTGACTAAATGGGACTGCAGACATGCACCACCACCACATTCAGCTTTCTTTTTTTTTTTTTAGAGACTGGGTCTCATCATGTTGCTCAGGCTGGTCTTGAATTCCTTGGCTCAAGTGATTTTCCTGCCTTGGCCTCCCAAAGGGTTGGAATTATAGGCATGAACCACCATACCCAGCCAACAGTAATTTTACTTACCATTTTTCTACTTGTTAATCTAGAAACTTTATAATAGATTTATTGTGACAAAACATCATGTCTAGAAGTTGGCAAATACATACAACATATTAATGAGAATTACTAAAAAATAGTAATTATAATGTCAACTAATTGGCACTTGTATCTATTATGTGGTATATTTATTAAAAGGTAAAATAGCCTCAGAAAAAATAAGGCTGACTAATAATTTTCTTGGATTAAAACTAGATATTTCTTTTCACCTTTCAAATTAATGGGAGTCAGAGGGATATCTTTCATGAGGTTCCAGCACAAACACAACAAAATGTAGCAGCAAGACAAATATACATACATATATACACACACACACACACACACACACACACACACACACATTGTGAAATGAGATGTCTAAAGGTGACCTAATATGGATCTAGTCAAGAATAATCCAACCTAGTTTGTAAGTAAAAAGAAACACGATGCTATCCCACAGTGTTATGCTTACTTTAGGTGATTTTCTCTATGGATCTATGGCTATTTTTTTATGTATTTTGCCTTCTTTATCCATGATCATTTCTTTTTTTCTTTTTTTGAGACGAAGTTTTGCTCTTATTATCCAGGCTGGAGTGCAATGGCGCGATCTCGGCTCACTGCAACCTCCGCCTCCTGGGTTCAGGCAATTCTCCTGCCTCAGCCTCCCGAGTAGCTGGGATTACAGGCACGTGCCACCGTGCCCAGCTAATTTTTTGTATTTTTAGTAAAAACGGGGTTTCACCATGTTGACCAGGATGGTCTCGATCTCTTGACCTCGTGATCCACCCGCCTCGGCCTCCCAAAGTGCTGGGATTACAGGTGTGAGCCACCGCGCCTGGTCCTTATCCACGATCATTTCTGACATCATAGGTGGAAACCTCAAAGAGAGTGGATCTAATTTCCTTTCACCCTCACCTTAGAGGGGTAGACCATCAAGACTGATACTGGTTTAGAAAACCTAAAAGGAAGTGACTTCCCCCAAAAAAAAATCCGAGAGAGATTTGTTTTCAGATTTCCTGATGCGTTGTCCAATACTTTCAGGCTACTTTCTGTGTTTTGAAAATTCTACTATGTGGTGAGGGCCAAACTTTACAAAAAACGATACTCTAAGCTCCTCTAGGCTTGGAGATCTCTACATCATTAAACATTTGTGGTGGGATATAGTACTATAATATGACCTATAAAAAAATCCTGGTCTATAACATTTTTTTCAACTGTGTGACCTTAGTCATCCTATTTCAGACAAGAAAATATGGGCATAAAGAACATGCTGGGAGTCAAATGACCTGGGCCGCCACATTGTGCCTCTCATCCAACTGGGAGACCACAGCAAAGTCCCCTTGCCTTTGGAACCACAGTCTTAACACTTCACCAATGAGGTTTTTGGAACAGATGTTCTCTAGGACCTTTTCTAGATCTTGCATTATTTGATTTTTTAAAAAATAATTCAAATTCCATTGGGATGCTTTAACAGAGAATCTAACTGCTTCCTATTAAGAAGATATTTATTTTTGGAGGAGCAATGGGTGTGCTCCAAACTTCATGGTTGTAACAATCTAGAAATAGAGACACAGAAGACAGTCACCTGATAATCATAGCATAGTATAAAAAAATTAATGCTTAATGATTCTCATAAAAGAAACAATGATAATTTCAGTTTATAAGCTGTGATTCATCCAGGGAGATTCTGAAGAAACATTCTGTATACAACTTAGTGACAAGTTAATTATAGGGAACATATTGAGCCATCACAATAAAGCAGTGCCATTCACACCATCATGCACAATGACCCCACCAAAACAATGACCCTAGCCACTGAGAGGAAGAGGTAAGTACAGAGAGACCTGATACACAACAAAAGAAAAGAACTCTCTATGTCTATGAAGTAATAAAATGTTAAATATCACAGGACGACCCAAAGTTTTAGACTGAAATTTAGCAACCACCACAAAAGAATTGCTTTTCAATTCTTAGCAAGTGTGGCATAAACTGTAGATGGTTCTGAATACTTAGTTTTCCCAAATGTAAACCTTTAACACCCTATTTAGGATGAGAGCTTTGCTTCATTAAATAGCATTATGAACTGAAGGGCCAGCTCTTGACTACCAAAAGTGGGCTTGTTTCTTCCTTTAGGAAAACATAAACCCTACAATCTGCAAAAAAAGAGTACACTTGTATTAGCACCAAAGTAATCTGCAGGATATAGAAACACAGTCCAACAGGAAGGTAAAATTCAGGTCATATATCCAACCTCTTTATTTTGCTGACAAGAAAATTAAGGCCCAGGATGATTATTTGCTTAGTTTCCCACACCCAGAGCATGAGAAAAACTAAGGCTAAAAGTCAGGTGTTCTGACTTCTCAACAAAAGTTTAGCCATTTAGCAAAGAAAATGCTATCCCTCTCATTGAAACAGGTGATTTAAGAAATCCAGGCACATTACCTAAAGTGCTTATTCAAAATTTTTTTATACGAGATTGAATAATTAAATTATCAAGTAATTCAAATTATTTTAAGGGTATTTTTTAAAACACAATCTAAAAATTCGTCTGATTTTTTTTTTAAGCAGAACCAAGACCTTTATAAATACAGGTTTCTCTGAATAGAAGAATCATAATGGCAAAGTGAATAACTTCAACTTGTGTCAATGTAATTACACATAAAATGCACCAGTGAATATAGTGTTTAAAAGACTGTGACACTCTTTTAAAGTTATTCCTGTTTAATTTATATTATATTGAAATTTTTAAACAATTTATTCAGGGTAAAATGGTTTTACAACTAAACCAAAAAGAAAGCTGGTAGAAATTAAGCAGAACTTGGTTTGTATAAACTTTCTATCTTATACCTTCTTTTAGGGGCTGGAGGACTGGGGAAACATAGATGGAAATTGCACATTTTGAGCCTTAGGTAGGAAATGCTGCTTTAAATCTGTATCTAATGATTGATATTCTAGGAAGTCAATTTGGGGAATTTTGATATTAAGAAAAATATGTAATAATAAAAGACAATGACTTTATTTCATTACTCAAAGGTTTAAGCATAAATTTGTTGATATTTATGGCCACAAGAACCAAATTGTGCTGGCGAGTCATTTTACCTTCTCAGCATTCCGTCGAATTCTAGTTTCGCCCTCTCGCTTGGCATTTTCAACTTCTTTTAAACTGTGAAGAAAAGTAAACAGTTGGTCAGTTTATGACTCAATCATATTTTCAGTATCCTCAGTCCTGTGTTACACACTTTCATATCTTCTGCTACAACTTGCTGAAATGATCCACTTACAAGAGACAAGCATTTCCCTGTCTTCAATGCCTGAGCCAAAGAAATTGCCAAAGATAAGGAAGGGTGTGAAACTGACTCACTGACAGTCAATTAGAAGCTTTGTTCTATAAAAGTGAATGGGTGTGACACCTTGATTGACAAACAGAAGACTGTCAGGAAAATTCCCTTTAACAGGTAGAACGAAGAACTTTAAAATAATGCTGTGACATGGGTGAAACCAAACTGAGCATTTGAGGCATGGCCATCCACACCCTTAAGTATAACTTTGTATACCTCGTAAAGTATTTGTTTGCTTTCATGTAAAAGTACTAGGTTGTTAATGAAAGCTACATTTAAATTGAGCTTTAAACCCTTTCACATATATCATTTGATTAGAGTCTCATCCTGGAGATAGACATGGCTATTTCAGTTCCACAGAGGAAGAAACCAGGAGTTAGAGAGGTCAAGTTTCCCTTTTCACCTAATGTATGAAAAGAAAGAAAACCACAGAATTAGGGCAGATTTGAACACTGAGAGTACATGTCTCCTAGATAAGAAAGTGAAAATCAGACTGATTTCCTGTCTGGAAACCAGTTATCATCACCCTTTCGTAAGCCTGATTGGACATGTCCTTGAATTCTACAAGGATTAACTGTAGTTTTCAAAGGCAGGTGTGAAGTTTACTAATCTGTTAAATCTCTGTCCTGATTGTAAAGTTCCAGTGATGTAAATATAGCAATTTAAGGCTTGCTGGCACACGAATTAGAGAGTCTAAACCTTAACAACCAGAATATGAGAGACTGATTAGATCTTACTCACTTCTGCACCTTCAATGCCCAAGCACTGCCAGGCACTCAAATAAAGATTAACCCAATAGTTCTTCCTTTCATAATGTTCCATGTTCCACTTTTTAAGCTAATAATAGGTGCAGACACATGGCATTATTACTATTATTATTTTATTTAGACTCACATTACTTAGTAAGGGTCTCTACACATGCCCAAATGAAGCAATGGATGTCAAATGACTGACCTAGATCATTCCATATGAATGTGGTTTCTAAATTTTAAAGTATTTGGCCTTATAAAACACGATGCATTTTCAAATTATTGTAATTTAAAAGACACGAAAGTCTTGAATTTAATAACTAACATGACCACCTTATTCTCTCCTTTTAAGAAACTTCAATCAATATGAAGAAAAAGAAAAGAAGTCGTTCTGTGAGAAAGACTAATTCACATTGTAAGGACAAAGAATTGCATGCTTCATGAACAGGATTTTATCTCCCTAAGGAGTGATTCTCAGGACAGCAACCAATTGCATCGTCATAAAGTCCACCTGGAGATGATGGTACTTACAACAGCTCAGCACACATCGCACACTTATTGCCATGTGTCTTCCCATCAGGACCGAGAACAGGATCATTTTCCCTTGTGCATCCAAGTCTTCCATCCACTACATAGGGCCGAAAAGCACTGCATACATCCTGAAGATCAGGGAAAGGAACTTGAGACTTACCAAGATTGTAATGCTTACAACAGTAGTTTCAGAAATTTTATAGAACTCAGTCCCTCTGACATTGCTGCGGGTCACTTAGAGCAGTACCAGCTGTGTAGAGGTAGCTCAGTAAGTACTGAATAATTCATATGGTTAAATATAAAACTCTTTTACTTTCTTTTATTTGGGAAGATAACTTTTTATTTATTTCATTTACTTTTTAAATTTTCTTAATTTTAATTTTTTTTATTATACTTTAAGTTCTGGGATACATGTACAGAACGTGCACGTTTGTTACATAGGTATACATGTGCCATAGTGGTTTGCTGCATCCATCACTCCATCATCAACATTAGGTATTTCTCCTAACGCTAATGTTTATTCATTTATTTAGTAAACAGATAACCTACTATGTGCCAGAACTCAGACAGAGCACAGTCATTTCCCCTCAACTTGCTCCCAGTCTCCTAAGGGATCAAAAGAGACATTACAAATAGCATGATGCTAAATGACTTGGTGGAAGTAACCTCAGGTGCTCTGGCAGCTTATAAAAAGAGCATCAGACCTTGAAAAGTAGGAAAATCATTCACCTAGAAAAAGACAAGTGTGATATGTGTGAGATCCTTTCATCCTTCCCCTTCCCCTACCATCACAGGCTCACAAAACTGCATCATAGAAAAAAAACTACTTAATTCAAATCTCATTTTAGGTTAAGTAATTTGTCCAAGGTCTCCTAACAGCAAGTAACAATGCTAGGGTTTTAACTCAGGCAAAGGGACTGAAGTGTTGTGCCCTTTCTACCACACATGTAGTTTCCTTTTTTATTTCTTCTTGTTTTTCTTTTCTTTCTTTCTTTCTTTTTTTTTTAATAGAAAGCAGAAATAGAATCAAAAGGTCTAACCACCAAGGTAATTTGATTCAGTTTAAGAAACTATAAATAGCTTTTTCATATTAGTGGGCAGTATTGGGTATTCCATTTCACATAAAGAAAGAATTACTTCCTTCCAAGGTTCCCATCCAAGAAGGAAGAGAAAAACACCTACTTCCTATTTGAAGTTAGCCTCCTGTATTTTGCACCATGCTGATGTTTGACCTCACCTTCTCTGGATTACTGCTTTTACATTCCCCTTCACTTTTTACACCAACTTTGGACCCGGTTTTCCTAGAATCGAAAGTTAGCAGACACAGCAGTTTAACATTACAACTTCCCACCATGCAAAACTAACTGCTCCACATGGCATTGCCATTCTCTTTTGCTCCCCAAAACAGCTGCCACATTGTATTATTTTCTTACTTTTTCTAATAAGAGCCCCCGTTTATAACTTGAAGTCAAAGAAATGTAGTTAACATGGAAGAGATGGTAAAGATTCAGACTTATAAATATTATTTATAGAAATCTATTTTTGACCTGTGTTTACAGGAAGGATCCACATCAGAAGATGAGGACAAGTAAAGCTTATAACTGGATAGTAGATACCCCTTAGCCCCCAAGAAACTTTGTTGTTGTTGCTTTTGTTGTTTTCAATAAACAAAGTCAAATCTGTATTATCTAATATCCCACTATACTACTCTTTATTTGGGTTATGCAGACTAGTATTTTATTTTTCATAGAAAGTACATAAAGTTTTGGTAATTAATTTTGTTCAGTCTAGTCGACCTTTAAGGTATATCTGAAAACACGGATCTGCAAATGTAAGAGATATTTCCTAATTTCTAAAAAGTTAAAGCAGATTACAATGATAGCGTCTGTAAAACAATAAAAATTTAATAAAAACAATATAAAGAACAAGACTAAATATTTAAAAGTGATAAGAAAAAAGTTGTTTCAAATGATATCAGCTGAGGAACACTATAAAAATTAAAATTTCAGTTTTATTGTAAAGCCTCCTACCAGCCAGAGCTGCAAGGAAAACAACACTAGGAGAAATATGATTCTCATTGCATAGTACAAAGAAATATACCAGAAATTAGCGGAGAGAAACGTTCACCTGGACCAGAGATTTAAAGATTTACAATGGGACTCCCCACATAAGACACAGTAAGAATTAAATATATAACATGTTAATACTTGTGCTACAAAATATGTATCTGATAAAAATCTGTATATTCTTCATATATTTATGTTGGTTTTCTGATTCTCTCTGTTGATCCTTGGCAAGAGTTCAGGACATAATTTTTCTTTTTGTACTTTAGGTACATGTGCAGATCATGCAGAATTGTTGCATAGGTACACACATGGCGATGTTGTTTGCTGCCTCCAACCCCCCGTCACCTACATCTGGCATTTCTCCCCATGTTATCCCTCCTTGACCTCCTCACCCCCCTTGCTATCCCTCCCTTGGCCCTCCCTAAAAGGCCCCAGTGTGTGATGCTCCCCTCCCTGTGTCCATGTGTTCTCATTGTTCAACATCCGCCTATGAGTGAGAACATGCGGTGTGTGATTTTCTGTTTCTGTGTCAGTTTGCTGAGAATGATTGTTTCCGGATTTATCCATGTCCCTACAAAGAACACGAACTCATCATTTCTTATGGCTGCATAGTATTCCATGGTGTATATGTGCCACATTTTCCTTGCAGGACATAATTTTAAAGTGAATTTCTGAAAGTACCATCATGCAAAGGATGAGAGTAGTTTAATGCAGTTTTATTTTGCTGAAACTATTTATTGCAAAGAGAGCTAAAGTTTGCAGAATCTCAAAAAGTGAATAATTGTAATGTCCCTCATTAGCCTATACAAACATTGGTTTTTATATTTGCAAAGCCTGAAGACCAGACAATTCAAGATTGAGGTCATAAGACAGAACCTGCAAAGCCAGTGTGTCATCTTGTTGGTGAAGACAATTGATAACCAAACGTAGCATTGAGGGTGGAGAAAGAACAAAACAGGGACAAGATATAGGACAGTAAAATGCCTTAGCTATTTGGTAAATGTTGAGAGATGGAAAGAAGTTTAATATTGAAAGTCCCATTATCTACTCTGATATTATAAATTATTAAGCACTTAGTAAACATAATTTGATGATGAAGTAATTCTCTGTGAAAAAGGGTATACTCGCAGATAAATAGACGATACACAATGAATAGGAAGAAGATATACAGGTGTGTATATGTATATATGTATGTGTAGCTATATAGATATAATCTATAATATATATTATAATAACATAATTTATATTTTATAGATTATAAAATATTAAATCTATAGTCTATTATAATATTAAATGTATATTTTCTTATAGATTTTAAATGTGAAATATATAACATTTTATAGATTAAAACATACAATCTATAATCCCTTTATCCTGTCTACTTCATAAAGTGATAACCATCTGATAAATCATACATAAAAATGCTTTGTAAAATATAAAGTGTTATGGTCTGAAGATAGTAAAAGAAGTGGTACTAATAATTTAGGAATGGCTAACTCCCACACAATAAATTGTTATCTTAAAGACTATAGGGAAAGTTGTGTCATGTAATTACAGAGAGAACATATTTTAGGGAGAAAGCCTACTTCAGAGAATACTCACACATTCTCAGCACACAGTTCACATCTGTTGCCATATGTTTTCCCATCTGTGCCACAAACAGCTTCAGAAATATCGGGACAGATAAAATTCCCATCTCGTTCTCCTTTTTTAAAATCATCACAATTCAGCTGCGAAAGACATGATCAAGGAACATCAAAATATAAGAGACAAAATAGTCCTTAGATGTATAACTAGATTAACATTTTACGCCCACAATAACGTAAATTGCTGCAGAAGAAAAACATGTCATGGAGACTATAGTAAGTTAATAAATTTATGGGAAATAAAACATGATCCAAGAACAGAGATAAAATTAGATTTCAAAAGAAAGGATTTCAATATCACTTAGGCTGTCTGGGTGAAGTAGGCCAAGTCACTTCTCTGAAACTTGGCATACTGCTTGTCTGCCCAATCTGCCTGCCTTCTCCACAGAGGAGGAGTGATGCTCAGCAGGTTATGAATATGAAAGCTCTTTCTTTATAGTTTACAAACTACAAACTACAGTAAAGTTTCTATTATTACAAATAAGGATAGTAATTAACAGCTGGATTGCTTGTTTCGTATTCCTAAGTCTGCCACTTAAGCTGTATGACTTGGACAAGTTATTTAAAAAAACCTTATGCTCTAGTGTCCTCATTTGCAAAATGGTTGTAATTTCATCAACCTCTCAGCATTATATACGGATTTAAATGTATAGCACTTGAAACAGTGCCTGGCACAGAACCATTTATTGTTATTGTTGTTGTAATTTTCAATGTTTTTTCTATTGACAAGCCAAGAAAACTAAACATGTTTAGGTAGAGCAGGAGAAAGCCCAAGTCTGTATACTAATAATATGACATATAATTGGGAACAAACCTGAATGGTAAAGAAAATCAAATGCACAAGATAGTAACTGAAGAGTAGTGTTCAAGTCTCAGACCTGCCACCCACGCACTTCACCTCTTTGCACCTCACTTTCCTAATCAAATAAATGGAAATTCACACCCTACCCACATTTCAGATTTGCAGTAAGGATCAAATGAATTCTTATGAAACATTATCTGGCAACATATTATTGTGACTACTAAAGCTACTAAAAAAGATATAGAGTTAACTTGACTTTAACTTTTATCTAAAACTTTTTATCTGAAGAAAACTGAATAATTTTTCATTAAAATATCACATTGAAAAATACAATTTCATGTCATTGTCAAAATAAAGACATTTTAATGGTAAATATGAAGCGCTTAGAATGTAGACCTATGGTGAATCAGTATTTCACACAATATAAAGAATAAAAGGCAGATACAGAAGATCAAGTTGAGAAACTCTTATCTAGAAGGAAAACAACTGAAAATAGAAGAGAAAAGCTAAAGAACATACTACGATATTCGTATGTTTAGAAAAAGTTAAAAATAGATTAAAACTAAGGTAAGTAGTGCCCATATATGTTATTTAATTCATTCATTCATTTGTTCATTTATTCCACAAAATTTACTACACATTATCTATGTTTCAGCATTCTTCTGGACTGTGAAGCTACCACAGGGGTGGTAGAAACCAGACTCTCCTTTTTAAGGAATGGACAGAAAGAAGGGAAGTCTGACTGAAGCATAAAGAAAAAGCAGGTTACCGGTTTTCTCTCAAAAATTGTTCTACCGAAACTGCAGAAGCATACGGAAATTATAGATCAAACTAATTAACTCATAACAATCACTGCTATCCCCCTTCACCAGAAAATCAACAGCAACATAATAACTAGGTCACAGGTGTAGACAGGGGAATGACAGAGCAAGTCAAAAGGCCAGCTGGGAGATGATGAAAGCAGGTGCAAGGATTTACAACTCCATCTCCTTCCCCTCCAAACCCCAAGGAGGAGGATCACAACCTACAGAAAACACCTCTTCCTAATGTTGACAATGCCTGAGAGCTTACAGATGGATTCCTGACCTGGTGAGTGGCAGCAAACTGGAGTGGGAAAGAGTGGATTCAGAACCTCCAGCTCTGGGTCTTGTCTCTTTTTCTATCCTTACACTCACCAAAAGGGTTACAGACTGAAGCTTCACCTTGAACATTACCTAACTAAATTTAGCAGAAAAAATAAATAAAGCCATTATGAAATCTTACAATAAAAATATCTGTGTATCTGAGAGGTAAAAAAAATAGAATATACTAAACAACATGTATCAATTGAAGTAGAAGCATTGGAATGGGTAGAAAAATATTTTATCAAGTCTATGCTATAGAAAAATAAGAGAAGATATCTGCATAAACAAATATGAAACAATAACAAAAAAGAAGTTATAAAGGAAGGACAAAGTAGGAATTTTGAATGTGGAAAATATTCAAATGATAATAAATCTGACAGTATAAATAATAAAGATGGGATAGGTACAAATAAATAATGCACTTGTGAACCAGATGATCAGGTCAAGGAATTATCTTAGAAGGCAAAGGAAGTAAGGAACAATTTTTCTAAAAAAGGAAAAGTCAAAGAACATTTAAGATAGTATTAGAAGTCTCCAAAAGAAGGAAATAAATATAGAAATAAATATTTGAAGAAAGGAACAATTTCTATAATTAACAAAAAATAAAAGAATAAAAGAGAGAAAAGCAATAAGAATTTAAAATCTAGTTAATAACAAAATTGTGTTTACAGAAAATAAATGGAGAGTAAATTAACGTACATTCAGAGAGAAGACAAAGATACTGACAATAGACACAGATATTAGCAATGGAATAAATAATTGAAAGTATGGATGATTTGGCTAAGGATAGTCATAGTAAGAACGAAAACAAGTCACCACCCAAAAAAAGCTAGAAAGAAGAAACTACTAAGTATAGTAACTGAAAATATTTTTAAAATGGAAGAACCAAGTCCTACTATAACAGAAATAACAATAAATTTAAATGGGCTAAACATACAAATTAAGAGACAATTGGTAATTGGATGTTTCAAAAAACAAATCAAACCATATATTGAGAAAAATTAAAAGTAAAGGCATGCTAGTATCAAAATAATAAGATAATAAAAATATACAATACCAAAATGAATAAGAAGAGAGCATATGCAGCAATATTAACACTTAAAAATTATAATTAAGTCCAAAAATGCATTATAAGTGACAAAGAATGACAATATATGAATTTTTTAAAAAGTCAAGAACAAGAACAGGAAAGTATAACAATCATGAGCATATATTCACCTAATAATAAAGACTTTAAATATGTCAAACAATAACCAATAAAATGTAATAGAATTAAGGCCTGGCACAGTGGCTCACGCCTGTAATCCCAGCACCTTGAGAGGCCACGGCAAGCAGATCATGAGGTCAGGAGTTTGAGACCAGCCTGACGAACGTGATGAAACCCGGTTTCTACTAAAAATACAAAAATTGGCCAGGCATGGTGGTGTGCACCTGTTATCCTAGCTACTCAGGCGATTGAGGCATGAGAATCGCTTGATCTCAGGAGGTGGAAGTTGCAGTGAGCCAAGATCATGCCACTGCACTCCAGCCTGGGGGACAGAGCGAAACTCCATCTCAAAAAAAAAGAAAAAAGAAAAGAAAAGAAAATCAATAACTAGAGTTAGAGATTTAACCAAACACTTCTCAGAAATTTATATATAAAGTAGAGAAAAAAAGAATCTTAAGCCATTACATTTTTATAGAAAACTACAGCCAAGAAAAAGAAAATAAACTTTTTTAAAAATAATATATTAAACGTTAATAAAAGCAGAGTATTTGTTAGATAACAAAGTCTTAAGAGACAATATATAATTGATACTACATCATTTATATTCTCTGACCAAAATTTAATAAAATTAAAAGCTAATATAAAATATTTAAAAGTTCCACATATTTGAAAATTAGATAATTTATTACTAAATAACTTTGGGGTTAGAGAAATTAAGAAATGTTTGGAAAATAATGATAAATAGAAACACTTAAAGTACAAATTTTGAGATGATTATTAATATCTTTAAATATATTTGTCAGAAATTTTTTAACAATTAAATTTAAAGAATAATGTATTCCTCAATCCCATTGTAAAATGAGCAGGAATAAACATAAAGAAACAGGAATTAATACCATAGAAAACAGAAACAATTGAGAATATTATCAAAAAAGCTGATATAAAAGATTTCTAGTAGGACTTAGCAAAGAGAAAAGTAATATGAAAAGTAAAAATATATAGAATGATAATTAAAAATAACCACATAGATATTGAGACATTAATACAATGAAAAGCATTTTATGAGTATCACTACGTTAATACATTTGAAAACCAAATTGGATATGTGACTACAAAAAAAGTATAAAATAACTACATTTGTTACACAGGTCAATAAACATTAATCCAATCGATATTTTGGTCTGAGATATTCCCACCCCAAAATAACTCAGTCCCAATGGCTTTATAATCTGTTTTTCTGAAATTCTAGGAAAACTTGTATTAATAATTGTTTACAAGTCATTCCAAAGCAGTTACAAGCATATAAACTGGAAAATAAAATTCTAAAAAGATTTATTGAGGCATTACTTAAATACTATAAAATTCACCAATTTAAAGTGATTTAAAGTGATTTAATGATTTTTATTAAATGAATAGAATTGTACAATCATCATCAGAATTTGGTCTTAAAATATTTTCGTCACCCCACGAGATTCCCCTGTGCTCTTGTATGGTATGTCCCCATTCCCAGCTTCAGCTTCAAGCCATCATTAAATGTTTATCTGACTGTATATAATTTTTCTTTGAATATTTCCTATAAATGGAATTATAAATCTGTAATCGTTTAATTCTAGCTTTTTTCACATTGCATAGTGTTTTTGAGGTTCATCCATATTGCAAAATTGTCAGCAGCACATTCCTTATTGTTGAATAATATTTTGTTGTATAAATAGAGTTCATTTTGTTTATCCATACACCAGTGGACATTTGGACATTTGGATTGTTTTTAGTTTAGAACTATTAAAAATAATGTTACTATGAATATTCACATGCCCGACTTTGTATGGACATACATTTTCATTTCACTGAATTCCTAGGACTGAATTTTCTGGATTATATGGTAAATCTGTTTAAATTTTTAAGTTCTCAAACTGTATTCCAATGTGGTAGTAACCTTGTACATTACCCTCACCTATCTATATGTGTTCCAGTTTCTCCACATCCTTAACATCTTATATTTTCTCTCTTTGTGATTGTAGTCATTCTACTGGGTGTGTAGTAATACCTCATTGGGATTTTAATTAGCATTTTCCTACATAATAATGGTATTGGGCATTTGTTATGTGCTCATTAGCCATTTATATATCTTTGGTGTAATATCTATACCTAATTGAGTTGTTTGTCTCCTTATAATTGGGTTGTAAGGGTTTCTTATATTTTGTGGATATAAGTCCTTACCTGCAATATAAGTTATGACTGTTTTTCTCCCAGTCTATGACTTGCTTTTTCATTGACTTCTTGCTGTCATTTGAAGCATAAATTTGCAATTTTTATGAAGTTCAATTTATTAATTCTGTATTCATGGATTCTGCTTTTGATTTTATAGCTAAAATTGCTCTACCTAACCCAAGTTCATGAAATTTTTCCTTCTATGATTTACTTGAGAAATTTTATATTTTTAGCTTTTACAATTAGTACTAAAATCAAATTTGAGTTAATTTTTGTGTGTAAGGTAAAACTCTTTTTAAAATTAATTATATTCAATTTTCTCAGCATTATCTTGATATGTTGGTTAAATATTAACTGATCATAAAAGTAAGGAATCTCAATTATATTCCCCTATTCTTTATCCCTATCTTGAAATAACGGCACACTGTTATGATCACCATTGCTTTGTAACAAAATTTAAATTCAGTTACTCTTGTGTCCCAATATTTTTTATACAAATAGTAGGATCAACTGCTCAATTTCTACTAAAAAGAAAGTCTGACAAGATTTTGATTGGGAATATGTTGAATTTATAGATTAATACTGGAAGAATTACCATCTCAACAATATTGAGTTTTCTCATCTACGAACATGAACTATTTATCTCACTAGTTATTTGGATCTTTCATTTCTCTAAGCACCATTTTAGTTTTTAGTGTATAAGTCTTGTACTCATTTTGTTAAATTTATGTCTACATTTTATGCTATGTGAATGAAATTAATATTTTAAATTTTGAATTTTTCATTGCTAGCATATAGAAATACAACTGTTTGTATTATTAATCTTGCACACTGAAATCTTATGAAACTCATTTATTAGTTCTAGTAATTTTTCTTTTTGTGGATCCTTAGAACTTTCCATATATGGTATCATGTTTTAGAATTAAAGACAGTTGCTTCATTTCCATTAGGAATGTCTTTAATTAATTAATTAATTTCGCCTTTTACTGGCAGTGGTGACAGTAAACCACCATTTGCTTTCTTCTCAATCTTAAGGGCAAAGCATTCATTCTCTAACCATTAATATAACGTGTAGGTTTTTCACAGACATCTTTATCAGACTGGAAAAGCTTACTTCTATTGATAAATTTTGTGTGAGTTTTCATCTTGAATGATGCTGAATTTTAATAAGTGAATTTCAGCACCTATTAAGATGATCATGTGGTTTTGCCCTTTATTCTACTAATATGGTGTATTAGACTAATAGATTTTCTGTTCTTAAACCAATGTTGCTTTCCTGGAATAATTCTTATTTGATAATGATTTTATTCTTTTCATATTGTAGATTCACTTTGGCAATGTTTTGTTAAGAATTTTTCTGTCTATGTTTATGTGGAATATTTGTCAGTAGTTTTCTGCTTTTGCGATATCTTCTAGATTTTGTATCAGAATAATGCTGAACTGATATAATGAGCTGTGAAGTATCTCCTTTTCTTCCTGAATGAATCTGTAGTTTCTCCTTTCAGTATACAATGGAAATTGCCAATGAAGTAATCTGCTCTTAGGCTTTTTTTTTTTTTTAAATTACTGATTCAATGTCTTTACTTACACTATAATTCTATTCTGATTTTCTGTTTGTTCTTAGGTGAATTTTCAATAACTTGATTCTTTCTAGGAATTTTCCATCTAAGTTATTTAATGTGTTGACATAATATTTTTCATAATATTCATCATAAGCCTTATAGTTTCTCCAGGGCACATATTGATGTCTCATATTTCAGTCTTGATTTTGGTAATCTTTGTCTTCTGTTCTTTTTTGAAAGGAAAACAAAACTTAGAGTTTGTCAGGTTTCTTGATCTTTTCAAGGAATCAACATTGGTTTTATTATTTTTTTCTATTATTTGTATGTTTTGTATTTTACTAATTTCCTCTTCAATCCTTACACATCCCTTCTGCTTGCTTTGGGTTTGGTTTGCTAAACTTTGTTTTCTAAGTTTCTCAAGGTAGAGGCTTAAATTATTGAGTCCTATCTTTTTTCTTTCTGAGTAAGCCATTTCAAACTCTAGAAAGTGCTTTACATTAATCTAATAAGTCTTTAGATTGTTGTTTTTGTTTTCATTCAATTCAAATTATTTTTCAGTTTCTCTTGAGATTGTTTATTTGACCCACCAATTTTCCAGAAGTATGTTGCTTAATTTCCAAATATTTGGGGATTATCATGATTTATTCTTGTTGTTGGGTTTGAATTCAATTCTGTTGTGGTCAAAAAACATACTATATAGTATTTTAGTATTTTTTAATTTATTATTTTTTATTATTTGCTATTTTAATATTTTAAATTTATTATGTTTGTATATTAGTATATAGTATATCCTGAAAATGTTCCTCTATAGCTTTAAAATAATACATATTCTACAATCAGTGGAGAAGCACTATCTATGTATCAGTTTAGGTTGAAATAATTGATAATATTCTGTTTGAAGTATTCTGTTTGGTCATATTTTCTCTAGCTGTTTTATCAGTATTTTAAGTGGAGTATTGGAATTCCTAGCTATTATTTTGGAATTCTTAATTTCTTTCCATTTCTTTTAATTATACTTTTTTGTGTTTTATAAAATTTGAGTCTCTATTAGGAGTGTCTACTTTTATTATTGTTTTATTTCTTAATGTATTGATACTTTTAAAGTTATAAAATATCCCTATTTATCTCTAATAATGTATTAATGTCTATTTTCTCACATACTAATATAGCCAATCCAGCTATCTTATGGTTAAACTTAGCATGGTACTGATCTTTTATCATTTCAACTATTTGTGTCTTTGAACCTAGGGAGCATCTACTGGAGATAGCTTGTAATTTTTTTGTTACCATTTGACAATTTCTGCCTTTTGATTGGGATTTTTAAACCATTGATGTTTAATATAATTACTAATATGGCTGCATTTACATTTCTATTTTTCTATTTGTTTTTAATATGCTTTTGGTCTTTTTTACTTCTCTATTGTTCTATTACTACCTTCTTGGGGGTTAAATATTTCTAGTATACCTTTATAATTTATTTGCTGATGTTGTATATTTATTATATATGTTATTTTCTTAGTGGCTACTCTAGTAATTACAATAGGCACCTTAACTTATTACAAATTACTTCAGAATAATACTTAATCCTGGCAAAATATAGAAACTTTGACTTAATAAAGCTTTATTTTCTCCATTGCCCTCTATTGTTGTCATATATATTATATATATAATATACACATACATACATGCATGTACCTGCTAAAACAACATTATAATTAATTATTGCTTTATTTATTAAGATTATTTCTTTGGCTGGGAGAATAACTCATATTTTCACTATTTCTCTTGCTTTTCATTTCTGTCTGTACATACAAGCTACCACTTGGTAGTTATTTCCTTTCAGCTAAATGACTTCCTTCATTACTATTTTTAAGGTAGTTGTGTTAACAGTAAAGTCTCTCAGATTTCATCAGTAAGGAAATATCTTTATTTTGCTTTAATTTTTGTAGAACAGTTTTAAAGGATGTAGAATATTGCTTAAACTTTTTTTTCTTTCAGCGTTTTGAACATGTCATTATACTGCCTTCTGGCCTTCATTATTTTACATGAGGTGCCAGCCTTTAATTGTATACAGCCTGTATATAGGATGTGTCATTTTTCTCTTTCCACTTTCTAAATTTTCTCTTTTTTTATTTCAACATTTTAATCATGATGAGCCACATGTGGATCTCTTCATATTTATTCTATTTGGAGTATATTGAGTTTCTTAAATGGTGAAATTAATTTTTTCATCAAATTTAAGGCATCTTAGGCCATTGTTTCTTCAAATAATTTTTGTATTTCTTTTTCTCTCACCTCTATTTCTGGTATTCTCATTATACATATGTTGGTTTGCTTGTTGCTGTCTCAAAAAGTGTATAATTTTGTTCATTTTTCTTCTACATTGTTTGTCTCTGTATTTCCATTGTTAGTTTTTATGAAGCTTTCTTCAGGTTTGCTAATTCATTTTTTTAAGCATTCACAAATCTGCTTTTTAGACTCTCTATTGAACTTTTCAATTGAGTTATTATGCCCTTCAACTCCAGAATTTTCATTTGGTCTTTAAAAAAATTATTTCTCTTTTTCATTGAAAGTTTTTATTGGCTTATTCATTGTTATTATACTTCCCTGTGAATCCTCAAACATAATTTTTTTTAGTATTCTGCATACATTTTTAATAGCTGCTTCAAGTTTTTGTCTGCCAAATCTAACATCAGTACACAGTTAAAGACAAATTCCATTAATTTTTTTTTTCTTGAGTATGGGTTATATATTCTCATTACTTTGAATATTTTATGACTTTTGGTGAAAATTGAATATTTTTTAACCTAACTTACCTGGATTATAAAAATTGAACATTTTAGATAATATAGGTACTCAGGTTTATAGTTATTTCTTTAAAGATTATTTTCACTGCTTTTTTATTCTTTTTCGCTTCTGTGGCTGAATTAAACTTTAGAAATTTTCCTCTCTCATAATTACAGCTGCTGATGTGCTGCTAAGAAGATGATAATAGTTTTTATTATAGTTACTTTTTAAGCCTTGCTTCCTATGTTTTTCTTCTATGTCTTTGTAGTTTTTGGGACAGTTAGGTATTTAACACAGTTTGTGTTCAAATACCTGAAGCTAACAAGGCTTTCATCCTCTCAGATACACCTTTGTGCATAGGGCAGGGCATGCAAAGTTCAGGCCACTTTTACATCTGCTCCAGCATTTGCTTCTCACTGAGACATTTTGTGTTTATTAAGTGAATATGCACAGCTTTATGGTCAATTAAGAGTTTGGGAATATCTTGGCCCTCTTTGGGCTCTTTCATCTCTGTGTGAAGACTCAGCCAGGAATATACTTGCTTCAATTATGACTGCAATCTCAGGCCATTTTCCTTACCCTTGGTGAAGATTATCACTTACACTGAAAACACCTCTGGGTATGGCTTTTGCTCATTACTCCAAATTAGGTTAGCCTTCTTCAACAATGGCAATGCAGTTGCTGACATTTGTACTGTGTCCTGTATAAAACCTCCATGCCAACCAAGCAAGGGTTGAAATGGGAGTATCCCTGAGCAAGAATATCACAGATCTCTCTTTTTATTCCTAAAGTCAGGATTTTTTCAAGATAAATGTTTCTCAGATAGGCATAGACCGCTGATCAATTTTCAGATTGCTAAAATGGTTTTCTTGGTCAATTTTGTCTAGCTTTATAGTTGTTTTTGAGAAGAGGATCTGCCAACCACCTCATTAAGTCATAGTCTGAAGTGTCACACCTTAGGAGAATTTTATGTAGATTCCCAAGCCAGATAAGAATAATTTAAGAGAGAATGTGTAGATTCATTTTACTTAAGGACATAATTGCAAATTTTCTATATAAAATATTACTATCCAATCTATTTAAAATATAAAGTATGATTTACTCTAGGAAAACAGGAATAGCTTAACATTATGAAATACATTCAGAAATTTATTTACATTAATAAACTAAACATAAAATTATTTAAATTATTGCAAAAAAGACATTTAATAACAAGAAACACATATTCAGCAAATTAAAAATAGAAATTTTCAAAACTTTCTAAAGTGTATAGATAAAAACCCCATGATAAATATTACACTTAATGGAGAAACTTTAGAGGTAGTCCCTTTAATATGAAGAGACAAAGGGATATTTGATGTTCATTATCATCACTAGTGTTTAATCATTGAACTCTGGATCCTTTACCAATTACATAAGAAAAGAAAGAAAGAAAGATGTGCTAAGATTGAAAAGAATATTATAAAACATTTTTTGTATGTAGATAATATGATCAACTACCAAGAGCAAAAACGAGTTGACTCACATAAGATTAACCTGAAGAAATCAATAGAATTTGTCTGTATCAATAATAAACAGATCAAATGCAATAAAAAACCAAATATCTTCAAAATAGTAATAAATTTACACATTTTTAAAGTATTAACAAAAATTATAAAAATCGGTGAATATTTTTTAAATTTTATAAAGTAGATCAAAATTATATTAATTAATCATATTCTGTGCTCTTGAGTTGAGAAAATTAATGTTGTAAAAAGTCAGTTTTGCCCAAATTAATTTATAAATTCCTTGTATCCCTAAATACATTGGGTTACCAAATTCAAGATGAAATTTTTATAAATTCAATTATTTTTATCTCTGACACATATATGAAAATCATATATCCATGCATAGGTCCATTAACTTTTAACAACGTGAACTAGGTAGGAGGACTTACCACAGTAGTTATTAAAGCAATAAATGAATCTGAAAAAAGAGGGACCTCAGAAACACACACTTACACTCGTGTGAAAATATTGTACAACGTTAGCAACCTAAATTATGAGAAACATTGAATGAATGAATTCATCAATTGAAAGAAAAGTCTTCACATGTACCAGAAACATCAGAAATCAGAAATTATGGGTGACTGGCCTGAGATGGTAGAGATGGAAATGGAGAAAAGGAGTTAGACTTTGGAGGCAGTACCAACAAGACTTGTTGATGGAGTGAATACCAGAGTTGGGAAGTGAAAGGATGACATATTAATGAAAAGAAAATTAGTAATGAAAGAGAGAGTGAGAAGATGTCTGTAGGAGGAAATTCTTTGAACTGCAGAGCACCTTATTCTGAGAGTGAGTAGCAGGGTTGATTTTTGATGAGAGGAATCTAAGAAAAAAATGAGTACGTTGTTCTGTTTTATAGTGGAGAGAAAAACAACAATAACAAAAAACACATGGTATATGCATGAATCCTTTTAAATACAGAAACAAGTAAACATTTAGACAGAACTTATTTGAAAGGCACACAGCCAAATATTAACTGCCTTAATTTGTTAATTTAAGTTACTACTTATTTATGTAAGTAGTTTCCTAAGTAGTGAACCACGTCACTATCAAAGTTTTATCTAGAGAGTGTTTTTCAGTTTGTTTGGTCACTCAGGCATAAAATATTAATAGAAAGTAATTTTATATCTTAAAACTGTAATTTTGGCCGGGTGCAGTGGCTCAAACCTGTAATCCCAGCACTTTGAGAGGCTGAGGCGGGCAGATCATCTGAGGTCAGGAGTTCCAGACCAACCTGACCAACATGGAGAAACTCTGTCTCAACTAAAAATACAAAATTCCAGGCATGGTGGCACATGCCTGTAATCCCAGCTACATGGGAGGCTGAGGCAGAATTGCTTGAACCTGGGAGGCAGAGGCTGAAGTGAGCTGAGATCGCACCATTGCACTCCAGACGGCAACAAGAGCGAAACTCCTTCTCAAAACAAAACTAAACAAACAAACAAAAGCTGTAATTTTATTTTTTAAAACTCATACTTGATTAAAATTCAATAAATTTGTGTATATATGGAAACATCTAACTAGCTCTATTTTTTAGGTAGCAGGTTTGTTAAAATCAGTGTTTGTATGTATTTTGCTTTTCTGTCATTTTCTCATATTTTATATTTTTAAACACCATAGATATATCATTTTTTTATGAAGAAGAGAGAGGAGGAAAAGGAGAGTGGATGTTACAGAGTGAGCCGCTCTCTGAATGTGACAAATAAGGCACATACAAAGTTGTCACTAAAAGATTTTGTAGAATATGAAAGTAGCTCTCTTTTGCAGCAGATAAAGAATTTGCAATTATTCATCAATTTTGTGGTGTCTGTTATTGTTTTAAAAGTGAGACTTGTTGAGCCCAGGCAAAGAATTTAGTAGATTATGTTTACTGTGGAGGCTGAGGTTCTTAGATGTTCTTGGCTAACACTGCCAAGGAAGATGTCAGCGTGGTTAGACCATGGATGTTATAAGTAATTAAGGTGTGCTAACCCTGACTGATTATTTTAATTATGTGTTGGGACCAGCAGAGAAGGAAAAGAAAGAGGAAAGTAGAGAAGAAACTGCATAGGAGACCTGGAGTGATGTGAGTCATGGTCAGAATAGCTGGTGGTAGTCCCAGCTTTGTCAATAACTCATTTGTGAGATATTGTAGGCTAGGTATTTCCACCAATCTGGGCCCTAAATTTTTATTTTTTAATTTAATTTTTATTTTTTTGTATAGATTTTTAAAATGTTATATACTTTTAAAAATGTGTAAAGTGAAATGGTTTGTATACTAGGCTCAATTTGCAGTTTCTTTCCTTTTATTTTACTTCTTAATGTTTTATTACTTTTTTTTTTTTCTAACAAAGAACATTTTTCTTAAACAAAAAATTAGCCTGAGTCCCTGGCTGCAAAATAGATATAAACAAGCAACTCAAGTTGAAGTAGAAGTACCCTCCGGGTACTACAACATATACAGTAAAAAGCAAAAGAGGAAAAGAAAAAGGAAATAGAACGAGTCAAATGCCTGCTAGAACGTGTTATACCCTGAGACTGGTTTTTAAAGCTTAGTTTCCATTTGGTCTAAAACTCATTTTATAGATGAAAAAATTGAGATCCGGAGATACATACATTTTCCAAGTTACATAGGCAATAAGAATTCTAAGATTTGAACTTAGTTCTACAGTTCCAAGGAAACTCTTCTTTGGTCTAAGACAGGACAAAAGGAATGAGAAATGATGGCCTTGGAAGGCAGACATCACACTGGCTCACTCCACCTCTTAGTTTCTGTCAGTGCCTCAGATGTTTTCAGAGTTGGGTCATGGGTTGGGCCTATGGACAAGATGTACCAGATACTTAGCCCACCCCTGGACTAACCCATGTTCCCTCCCTTCTAAGTAGTTGGCTTTAAAACAGGTATGACCTAGTAATTAAGGAATAAACAGATAGCTCTAAGTAGAGTCGAACCTCCTCTCAAAAGTAAACATGACAGGTTGGCTCCAAATAGTCTCACCTCTGTTGGGGCAGTAGCCCTGGTAGCTCTTGCTAAATCCCTGGCCCTTTTCTGTGATTTTGCTTGTTTTTCCCTGGAAGAGGACAAAGAACAGCATAGTTTAAACATTGTTGTTTGCTCAAGTTTTAGAAATAACAGCATACATGGTAAACTTAATTTTACTACTCCTCAGCCTAGTCCGGCATGTCAAAATTGGAGTTCAGAAATGGGCACAGTACCCAAGATATCCCCTGAACATTGAAAAATATCTTGAACATGGTATTATTATTATGGTTATTTGAGACGGAGTCTCACTCTGTCACAAGGCTGGAGTGCAGTGGCACGATCTCAGCTCACTGCAACCTCCGTCTCCCAGGTTCAAGCAATTCTCTTGCCTCAGCCTCCCCCGTAGCTGGGACTACAGGCACGCACCATCACAATGAGTTAATTTTTGTATTTTTGGTAGAGACGGGGTTTCACCGTGTTAGCCAGAATGGTCTCCATCTTTAGATATTGTGATCTGCCCACCTTGGCCTCCCAAAGGAACATGGTATTATTGCAGGCAAGAATCTCTAACTTTAACTGCGCAACAGACTACCTTCCTGGACTACTTCCAACAGCCAGGTGGTCACCAGCTCTCAAAGCTATCTGAACTATTCTTTGAATGCAGTTTTTGAAAGACAGTATTCACATCGAAACTGCTTATACTGGTTCTAATTCCAACATCTAGGGACCCACAGAGCCAATCAATTTTCTCTTCCATAAGGCAGTACTTTAGCAATCTAATGACAGCTTTTATGCCTTGCACAACGTCCTTCTTTCCAAGCAAAGATACCAATTCTATTCCAACATAGTTTACACAAGTAATGAAAATAATAATTGAATGAGTGACTTCAAAATGATGATCTGTCTTCAGACCCTTAAGGCATTTCATCTTTGTTTTGCATTATTTTTCAGTACATTTATTATATTCATACTTTCAGTCTTATATTAAAACGTCTTCTGAAACAAGAAGAAAATTTTATAGTAAATAATATACTTGCTGGTTTACATTCAACTTTCAAAAGCAGAAAGAATTATTCAACCTGCTCTGGGCCTCCCATCTTCTATTAAATCTTGTCCTGACTTCTTTATCGTCTCACAATCTCTTCACTAGAAGCAATGCATGATCAAATGATCTGAGCTTCATTACCCCAATATGATCGACTATGTCAATCCCCAAATTAAATCCTGTGACACGTACCGAACTGACATTTAAAAAGCCAGTCATAACATAATCATCCTAAGTGGGTAAGCTCAGTATTGGCTTGCTACCACTGTTGAAGTTTTGACAGTGGTCAAAAATGGAAGCTAACCTTCCTTTTCAAAAACAAATTAGGACACTATGGTTTGAGGACTTGCAATTGATAACTCAAGCCTTCTTTTACCTTTGGAGTGACAAGGGAGAGAAGGAAACCAAGTTAAGAAGCACTGGATAGCGACTGGTAAACTTCCAGAATACTAATCCTTTCTGAGCTGCAAGGAGTTGGAAACTATAATCTACCCTTCAGTTCATCTCATCCTGGAGTAATGCTAGGTGTCTAAAGACACTGGCAGCTCACAGAATCAGGGTATACCTTGCTTAAGTCCTTCTGCTGGTTGGCTGACACAAGGAGAGTCTGGCATCATGCTTAAGTGGATCTTCTCAGCCCCTAGGCTGCAACAGAATCAGGTCTTAACAGGTCCAAGGAATCTGACTTTCTTTCTCAAATTCATTTTTTTTCCAAAACCAGGAAGTTCAAAGTGGAACTACATCTTCAAAAGACTATAGAATGCTAAAAAAGATATTGATACCAGGTCCTCTGCTGCTTTTGGAATCTCGTTTGAATGATTATTAAAATCTTTCTAGGTGAGTGGCAATTATCCAACTTTACCTGATGGAAGATGTCAAGTGATCTGCTAAGCACTTTTATTTAACCATTTTGGTTTAGAAAAATGTACTTGAAAGAAAAGAAACAGAATACGTTTACCAGTTCAGAGGCTAGCTGTTCACTCAAACATTGGAAAGAAAGAAAGAAATCTTTACTCACAGTATCATTTTGCACGTGGCACATTTATTGATGAGCTTTATTCCTTCAAGACTTAGAAAAAATTTCTTATCCTGGGGACAGAACAATTTTCCCTTTTTCATAAATGCCTGAAGCCCACTGCATATTTCCTAAGATAAAGCCAAAAAAGGTTGTGTTAGCTGAAACTACATCAAAACAAAGTTTTGGTTTGACATATATATGTAGATATATGTATATGTCTACATATATATATATATAAATCCAAAGGTTTTATGAAGATTAACTATAAGTATGTAAAGCCCTCAGAGAGTACCTGACACATAGTAGATATTCAATTAGTAAATTATCCTCCTTCCTTCTTCTTCCTCCTTTATTATTATTATTATTATTATTATTTTGATGTTGGTGATGATTATCATTATTACTGGAATATGCTAAGATGACACATCTAAAATACCTAGCACACAGTAGGCCAATAGTAATTGCTGTGAAAGAAATATGAAAATGTTGCTGAAGGACTGAGGCAAGGTATTTGAGCATTGAACACTATAAAGTGTCTGCTTACATTTCCCCATGGGTGTACTGCAACATATCAGCTCCTAAAAATTTTAACAGTGTTAAATGAAAAAATGATTTCTTGATTATATATATTTGGAAAACAATTTCCTAGGCTGGTTTATTTTCTGAAAAGGACTTGATGTCCCTTGATATATCATTTGACTTATAAGCACAGGCAGACTTACCTTAAAGCTAATAAAGCTTAAGATTCAGGGCTCTGGACCGTCACATCCCTTCCAAAGTTCTGGGAGAGGTCTAACCATTTTGCATTTTCAAATTTGTATTATATGTTTTAAAAAGTACCCATACTCCCAATAGTTGCATAAGCCCCCTCCTTTCTTTTTCTTTTTCTTTTTTTTTTTATTTTTTTGGCATATCCTTTGGAGCTATTATTTTACTATTCTGTGAGACATCCTTGAAATCCTGCTATATTTGTTTTAGGCTTTTGGTTTTGCAAATACCAATAACTGCATTATACAAAATTTAAAGAGGAGAGTGAAAACATTTTGAATAATAGAATTGGTGGGGGAAAAGAAAGTAGAATGACCTTCAAAAGTAAGAATACTTTCTTTTCATTCATTCAATACATTTTATTAAAGTCCTGCTAAACATCACTCATTCTTTTTTAGGAGCTTAAAATATGATACATTTGTGCTACCTAGTAAAGTACTACTTTAAAATGTTATATTCCTTTTCAATTTAGAAAATTCACTATTTATTTATTTATTTATAGATGGAGTCTTGCTCTATCACCCAGGCTGGAGTGCAGTGGTGTGATCTCAGCTCACTGCAACCTCTGCCTCCCAGGTTCAAGAGATTCTCCTGCCTGAGCCTCCTGAGTAACTGGGACTACAGGTGCATGCTACCACACCTGGCTAATTTTTGCATTTTTTAGTAGAGATGGGGTTTCATCATGTTGGCCAGGCTGGTCTCAAACTCCTTACCTTAAATGATCCACTTGCCTCAGCTTTCCAAAGTGCTGAGATTACAAGGGTGAGCCACTGCACCCAGTGAAAATTCACCAGGTCTGTAGATTAAGCCTTTGGAATCTAAGGGGATTTTTGTTGTTTTTTGTTTTGATTTTTTTTTTAAAAAAAGTCTTTTTCTTGTATCAGGAAACAAATAAAGTTTTGCTTCAACTCTGACAAACACATCCTCTTCCAAAAAATTTACTAAAGGATTCTATTTAGGCACCTATATCTGTATCTGGGGTGTTTTGTACTTGTTCTTTTCTTTTCTTCTTTTTCTTTTCTTTTCTTTTCTTCTTTTTTTCTTTTCTTTTCTTTTCTTTCTTTTGTTGGAGAGTCAGGGTCTCATTACATTGCCCAGGTCAGTCTTGAAGTCTGTTAGCCTCCTCTATCTTTATTATCATCATTCAATGAGTCAGCAGTCACTTATTATTATATTACTATACTTTGCTAGGTGCCATAGGTACAGCATTAAGTAGAACAGGAGTATACTTGCCTGGATGGATAATAATGTACCTAATCTAGTCTCTTAAAAATGGTAGACAGTTGGTAGCACTTACAAAATAATTAATGGTGAAGAAGAATAACTAAATAATATCACAGACTAGCCCTGGGAAATTTTGCTAAGAACAGCCTGCTAAAATAGCTCTAAGATTATTATCACTACACAGTGACTCTACTGGAGTAGCACAATAGTAATTTCAGGACACAGATTAATAACTGAGCATCTTCAGATCTATCTGATCTCTGACTTCACAGTATCAAATGCCAACTTTGCAAGTCATACTTACCTTGCTGAGTATAATTGATCCGAAAATCCACATAATAGAATCAGAGAAGGGCCTGATGTCTTTGTAATAAAAATATATCCCTTATGAAGGAAGTCTTATAGAAAGTGTACAGAAGAAAGACTCACGATAATCCTGGAATAAAGCTCTAAATAATTTTGAATGTTTATCATAAAAGAGTAGCATCAGGCCAGGTGCAATGGCTCATGCCTGTAATCTCAGCACTTTTGGATGCCAAGGCAGGAAGATTGCCAGAGTTCAAGATTCTCCTGGGCGATATGCTGAGACCTTGTCTCTACTTATAAAAGAAAAATTAAAAGAGTTGCATCAATCAGAATAATCCCTAAATTGGACTTCTCCAATGTCACTATTAGATGAGAGCTTAATTCCTAGAAAGACTCCTTCTCTTACAAACCGAGCATCAGAGGCCCAAATAACAGGTTAAGAAACTTGTTCACAGTGATTAATCAGTTAAGATGAGATTCAATGCTATTTTTCTGAGTTATGAAATTATCCAATGTATTCTCTTAGGAAACAGAAAAACATCATAAAAATGGAAAGGCACAGTTGAGTTTTTCTCTGAGCAAAATGGAATACCCTTTCAATTACCATATAGAGAGGGTTGAAACAGAAGCATACGACCAAAAGTCATCCTGAGTTGAGTAGATGACTTTTCAGCAACTGTTAACTTGCAGTCTAACTTCCAGTCCCTGGCTTGTTTTGTTTGTTTTGTTTTTTCTGTTACCGTTGCTATTATTCTCTTTTTCTCATCATGTCCCAGGAAAACTGAAGCCAAGTTCTTCCCGTTTCCCTCACTGGTGGAGGTCTAATCTGTTGTCCATTTCCAGATATTATAATAAGACCCTCCATTGCTGGCTGGCATTGCCCTAGCTCAGAGATAAAACACTGACCAGTTTGCTTTTGCCTGCAGAATGACTCTTTGGTGATGATAAATTTAAGCATACTTAAAATCCTTGCAGATTACTGTAGTGCTTTTTCCTGTGGTCTAGGTTCATGTTTATGACATTTAACATGTTTTTATGGTTCTGAAAGGAACCCAAGCTACTAAACTTGGAAAATAACAAAAATTGCAGCATCATAAAAAAGACTACATCAATAGTTTTCATTTCTGACACAGTATCAAAAAACAAGAACACAAAGGTTTCCAACTAAATAATTCCTTCTTTGTGTTCTCCTAGACTTTAATACCAATATAAGAAGTAACTAAATTTGTTTTTTAAATATTTTTCAGTGAAATAAACGTTAATGCTATAAAAATATCAGTGTAAAATTCACAATACCTGCCATAAATTACCAACCATCACCATGAACTCTGAAAAAAGAAAATGACTTTATGCACAGTGAGATTTATACATAATATCCTTCTTTTTTCCAGTATAAAACATTTAAGTGAGCATGCTCTCTGCCTCCCAAAAGTCTAGCCTTTTTTTACTCTACTAAACTTTCTGGACCTCTCCTTAATCAAACTTAGATGAAATAATAGAAAACATGATAAAATTCTCTAGAATACTTATGTAAGAAGCTTCTTTAAAAAATTATTGAAGCAAAATACAGCAACAGTATTTTAACCATGGTTCTCAGAGTTTCAGTGTAAGGAAGAACTGTTTCACCTTTGTATTTCTTTAATGTTCATGGCCAGAGATAATAGCAAATTTTGCCTCATATTCAGCAAAACATTTAAAATTGTGGTTTAAGTGCTGAATTAATAGCATGCATAGCAGTGTGTGTATATATAAATACATAAAATATGTGTGTGAGAAATTAATTGGTCATCTTATCTTTCAAGAAAGATAACTTTTATTAGAAAATGATTTTTTAATTTATCAAACAAAAGAGTTTTAAGATTTGATACAGCCTTTCTCGCCTCTGGGCTCGAAGGTGCTTCTCTCTGGTCTGCTGTAAACTGGAAAGACCTCCATGGTTTGTTCCCCTTATGACCTTCAGATCCCTATTCTAATACTGTCTCTCCAGAGAGAACTTCCCTGATTATCCTTATGAGAATGGGTACCACCTCCATTCTCAGGAATCCTGTTCTGCCTCCTGATTATTTTTCTCCTAGCATTTATCATTATTTAATGTACCATATGTTTTGCTAAGCTACTTATTAATTTAACTGTTTTCCTCCACTAAAATGTAAGTTTCAGGGCAGGAATTTCATCTATTTTGTTTGTTTAAAAATATCCCCAGCACCTCAAACTGGGTCTGACATCTAATAGATGCTCAATAAATATGTATTAGATGAACTATATACACTGACTATATACAAGATACAGACCACACTCTTTTGCATAATAGTTACTAGACTATTTATTTTAGCTTCCCATGTGTTGCATCATGGTTTGCTCAGATGTTAAAGGGAACAATAGTAGTTTGCCAGTTGATTTATTTTTTGTTTATGAAATTTTAAAGTACTTCTTTAACATGATAAGTTGCCTCTTGCAGACATCCATCATTAAGACATTGAGTGTGTGTGTGTGTGTGTGTGTGTGTGTGTGTGAAAGAAAGAGAGAGAGAGAGAGAGAGAGAGAGAGAGAGATATTCATGTCTTGATTCATAAAAACTTGTCTGTGTTTTTAACAAAAGCTATTAGTACCTACCAGTATAATATGTTTGTATTATTAACGTGAAGGTGTTGGCCACAAATTATTTTTCTTTAGGAATCTTGGAATGAATTCAATGAACAGAAAAAGCAGGACTAACCTGATCTTCATTCTCACTGGCAGCATCTGGGATGAAAATGTAGAAACCAAAGTTAAGGAAATGTAAAATATTTAATAAATAAAACAATTTAATGCAGTGTCTTGATTGCTTTAATGACAATATGTTGTAAAACCACAAATTGTTTTTGAGCACATTAAGATTTACCACGGTAAATAAAAGAAGATTACTGTACCAGAAGATCAGTATATACACTTACAAAGGTCTAACCACACAGAAAGTTCCAATTACCTTAGAAAATAATGCTCATGTGAATTCTAACCCCATCAAAATAGCTCATTTTCAAAAGGTCCCTTTGGAGTAATAAATGGCAGCCTCCCTTTTAAAATTATAATATAACATACATGCAAAATACTATACCAATTATAATATAATTTGAAATTATATTATTTAATTTTTGATTTTTGAAATTACATTTCTGAAATTAAATTATAATTATCATTTAATTTTTGAAATTAAATGATAATTATATTTTTTGAGATTATAGTTTCACTTGAAAACTATAATATAGCATTCACCTGAAACTATAATATAGAATATTTAAAATTTAATTTTCTGAACCTGGCAGTTCTGCCTCCTTATAGGTACCTACACACCTATTTTAGGAAAGTGGGCATTATTTATATATGATCTCAGACTATCTCTGAGGTTCTCTTTTTTAAAATTTAAATCTTCCAGAGCAACCTAAATCTAGGCAATTTGTGTTCTTCTAGGGTTAAATAGCAAATGTAAAAATCTACCTTCCAGCTCCCACGAAAGTCCCTTACTCTTTGGGAGAAATACTTTCAATCTATTTAGTATTTGAAAACACAAGACTAAAATAAGCTAGATATTATTGCTTTAAAATAAAAACAGATGATTAAAATTTTAAAAATATTTCATTTATACCTATAGTATTAAAATATATATATATATTATTTACAAATAAGTTTTAAATGTCTATTACATATATATGTATATGCACTATGAATTGATACATCTGGGAAGAGGAAAATGAAGAAGAATCTATTAAGTTTTCAGAACTAATAAAGAATTAATGAAAGAATTTCTTGTGGATAAAAATGCAGATCTCTACTTGCCATTTCTAAAGATAACAACATAATTATAAAGGCACATACATAAATCTTCAAAACTCTGTGTCTGGCAAGATATTTCAGGACTATACGTAATACAGTTTTTGGCAGGAGTAGGGGGAGAAAAGTCCCTTCCCCAGGGCTTTGAGCCATATGGCAAGAGGCTTAGATTACACACAAATTGCTCACCTCGTATAAGGCAAAGAGCCAAGGGCAGAAGCACGGACACTGTGGCTGTCTTCATGTTGAAGATAATGCAAGTTGCCTACAGGTCCACTCCGTGCATTGCTCAGCGGGTGCAATGTGACTGAACTCGGCCAGATGAAATTTACTTGTATAAATACTCAAGCACTGATGACACCCACATAAAACCAGTTGTTCAAGGTCATAGGATGTACATAACCACACCACTTTAACTTCCTTTTTTTTTTTTTTTTTTGAGATGGAGTCTCACTGTGTGGCAACTGTGGGTTATTGCAACCACTGTCTCCTAGGTTCAAGCGTTTCTCCAGCCTCAGCCTCCCAAGTAGCTGGGATTACAAGCACCCACTGCCATGCCTGGCTAATTTTTGTATTTTTAGTAGAGACAGGGTTTCAACATATTGGACAGGTTGGTCTCGAACTCCTGACCTTAAGTGATCCCCCCACCTCAGCCTCCCAAAGTGCTGAGATTACAGGTGTGAGCCACTGCACCCAGTTAGCTTCCATTTTTTAGGATCCCCTCATAAGTGGGAGGGGAGAGGAAAGAAAGACAGATTAGTTGTCCTACCAGTCAGGTATAGATTTAAAGATTTCCATATCTAGAGAAACGCAGGGTTTCTATTGCTTTCATTTGTAGATGTTCTGAAGTCTTTGAGTTCAGTGTCACAGACTCATATGTATGTTAGAGTTGAACGACTCTAAAATATAACATAGCAAAATTCTCATGTTGAATATATGGGGAGGCAGGAACTCAGAGGAGCAATGTCTTTCTCATAAGCAGACAGTTTAGATGGAACAGGCAAAGGAGGCATCCAGCACTTGTAAGCAGACCACACATACAGCATTCTTTCCTCTCTGTATACTGCTTCACCCTTATACATTAAAAAAGGCAGAAACTTTGGAAAAATAAAGCTTGTATGTAACTGCTTTTAAAAATTCTCCATCTGAACAATATTTTATATCTTGAAGCCTTACTTTATATTCTAACCAAGCATCATAATCATAAACATTGGAGACTCAGTTTAACTTTCCATAGCCCATGCTTACCCATATTACTGTTTGAAAATTTTGGCTCAATCAGTGTTCCCTAAATTAGATTTCTTCCTGTATCATCCCATTATTTAGTCTCCTAAAAAGTAAAGAAGAAACAAGCTGTTAAAAATTATAAATACGTAAATGTAACATTTTCTAAATAAAGTTTCTTCTCCTTAGTTTCTTCTTTCATCCTACAAGTAATACCTTTTTTCTACCAGCTTATTTTGCCCTAATAGTCTAAGGAAGTACCTGAAGAAACATGTGAAGATGACTGAAACCAGAGCCAAATTGTTTCATTCCAGTACTTCTCAGGGTCTTCATATCCATAGAAGGAAAGTAGAAGGTAAGTTTGAGACTTTATGCAATCAAAGGCCTTTTTATGATGGTTCCAAAAAACTGATCAAGGTTAGTCAACTTTGGGACTATGCCAATATTCTGAGATTTATCTAAGTGAGATAATATGTCCTTTTTTTTCTCATGAGATAATTTATTTCCTATAAAAACATAATCATTGAGCTGGGTGCAGTGGCTCATGCCTGTAATCCCAGCACTTTGAGAGGATGAGGCGGGTGGATCATGAGGTCAGGAGATCAAGACCATCCTGGCCAACAAGGTGAAACCCTGCCTCTACTAAAACATAAAAAATTAGCTGGGCATGGTGGTGCTTGCCTATGATCCCAGCTAAGCGGGAGGCTGAGGCTGGGGAATCACTTGAACCCAGAAGGCAGAGATTGCAGTGAGCCAAGACAGAGCCACTGCACTCCAGGCTGGTGACAGAGCAAGACCCTGTCTAATATGTATATAAAATCATGGTCTGCACTGTGATTGTAGCTTTGCTCCTTTCCAATGGAATAGTAAAATTTGTGACCACAGAGAGCAAGTTCAACTTGCATTACTATTACAGGTTAGAAAGTCAAATTCCATCACAGCTTAAGAGAAGTGAGACAGGGTTTAGAAATCTGTTTCTATTCTATATGGTCTTTTCAATTGTCTAGGGCTAGAAATGAACCCAGCTTTGGAGCAAGGTAGATCTGGGTCCCAATCTGGACATGTTAGCCATGTTGCCTTGGGCAAGTCACTTATTTTTTCTAAGCCTCAGTTTCCTAATACATAAAATAAAAATAATAACACCCACATTGTACTAGCATTATGAGGTTTAGAGACAAATCATATATATATATATATATATATATATATATATATATATATATATATGTATAAAATCTGTGTGTGTGTGTGAGAGAGAGAGAGAGAAGAGAGATGCTTAGAACAAATATCAACTATATGATATGTGATAAGCTTGATAGATAATGATAGTTGGTCTTGCATTTTTACAACATTGTAATAATGTGGTTGTACTAAATAATTTCTAAGATACCAAGAAAAGTCAACATCTCTTGATTGTGGATTTCACCAATACATTTACATTTACTCAGCATAGAATAACTCCCCCAACACATTTTGAGGTGAAATTAAAGTGTAAACATGTATGTTCTCTTTTTCCCTTTTAATTGCATTTTAAACTGTAATGCCAAAACAAATCAAAACATTACCTGTTAAAACTTACATTGCTTGGTTTCAGTCAGCATTGATTTCTTGTGTCTGTCTCTAAAAGTGTCTTCTAAATATTAACATATCCATACTAATTTTTTATCTTTCATCTGCCATCAGACCATATGAAATGTATCCTAACCATATTTTCTGTTATTGATGGTAAAAAAAAGTTTGATGCCTTAAAATAGAATCAATGATTGTGTATTATGCTCTAGTGACCCCTCGTCTAGCCCAAATGGAGAATATTCCCAGGAGTGGAAGTGGTTCTAGAGTGGAACAGGAGAACCAAAAGATGATTGCCTGTCTTAGGAATCTCTCTATGAGGAAACGTTGAAGACTTTGGTTTCCTTCTTACTGCAAAGGAGCTCCTCAGTGATGCCAGCCCTTTCTGAAATGACGAATAAAAAGTTTGAAACTGATACCTTTTCCAAACAGAGAAAGTAGTCAAAAGAAGATTCAGTGAGCACCACCAAAACTGGAAGTACTCATCAGCTGGCTCATTTCATCAGGGCTTTTTCTTCATTTCATTTTAGGAATGTTGTAAATCCAGAGGTGATTCATCACATGCTCTGTTAATCAGGCTTCATTCCTGAAAATCACTGTGGATATTAAATTCAAATGAATGGGATTGAAGTTTTGGAGAACTCGAGTTTGGGTCTGAGTTAGGTTATCAGGGTGTTCTTCTAACTCAGAATGTCATCTTTGTTTTTAACTCTTTGAATTATTCATCAAACACGTAGAAACTTCTTTCCTCTCATTAGAAAGGAGTCGGTTTAGATAATAAAAACTACAAACTTTACAATCTTACACATTTATAAAGTTGGCCAGAATCTGAAGGACACTAAGACAGGGGAAAGAAATGAGAAAATTGCGAAGATTATTGTAGATCAATGATGTTAGTACAAAAAAAGGTTATTTCCAAAATATAAAGTTACCATATCATTCTTAAAGTCTTTTGTTTTTCTCTCCGGAGGGATCTTTGATGATGATAATAGTTAATAAATAACTATAGTCCTTTATGATTAGATTGCCTTCCACAGCTTTGAAAACAACCTGCCATTCATCAGCTCATTTTATTTGTTTATACAGTGTTGTGAGGCAGCCAATTAGGTGTTATTATCTTTTCCTTACCTGACAAAATCGGTGTCACAAAAAAAACCTGCAGTAGAAACTAGCTGGCATGGTCATCTCAGCCTTGACACTTTCTCACTTTTTATACCCTTAATTTCTCTGAGTTTCTTTGTGGCCATCTCACAGACTTTTACACAGTTCAAAGATAATACAGATATTATCGTGCTTTAAACTAGATACAGCCCTATGCAAGCATACACACATACACACACACACACACACACACACACACAGTCACTTGAGCAAAAAGAGGTATGTTGTACCATGAGTATAATTTATACATTCTAATAGATCTTAGAAGATGAAATAATTTCTTTTTTATTTTGTCAATTTTTTATTTTCTTTCCTATAATTTTAATATAATTTTAATATTTTTCCCTATCTATTTAACATGTCTGAGGTCTCCTTTGTAAAAGACTCTAGCTGGAAAACAGCCTTTACTCATCTTATCTGGTAATGTTCCATTATCAACTAACTTCACTCCCTCTGTGGGAATTCCTTTCTGTTTGTCTGGAAAGACTAAGGAACTATAGAGATAAGCATCTCATTTTATCTAAGAATAGAATGGGATGGGCATTGTTTGTTTACTGAGTATATAGACCCTGCTATTTATAGATATAATTCTTGCTTTTATTAGATTAGAATTAAGAAGACAGGAGTTTCAATGTCTAATTTTTAACTGTATTAATATTTTCATATGGGGTTATATTTTATTTTTTTAAACAACAATCAGCTTTTCCCTATAGTCAATATTACTTGAACCCCTGACCCATGGCCCTGCACTATACATCACTTAAAAATTTAGTACATTTTAAAGTCTCCTGGGATTTATCTTGACAATAGAAAACAGAGGTATACTTACCTGGCAGGGGAGATACCATGATCACGAAAACAGAGGTTTGAGGAGCTATAGTCTTTCAATAAATCATAACAAATTAATTCTGAAGTAGTTAAGAGTCTACCTAACTTTGGCAAAAAATGCAAATTTTATATGTGTAGTGTGTGTGTGTGTGTGTTTATAGTAAGCAAGACTGAAACTGTTAGATTTATAAACAAAGTTAGAAAAAATAATCTATCTTTGTAAAAGAATTTATAAAGACATAAAATTTGCTAATGCTTTTCATGCACTTAGGTACAGCAATAAATATAAAGATTAAGTATTATTTTATTCTTACAGGTAAAGAAATAGAGGTTTGGTGAGATTCTATAACTTTTCCAAGGTCATACAGCTTGTTAGCAGTGATCTTGCAAATTATGATAGTCAATGTAATAAAGACATTCATACTCCAGAGCCCAGCCTCTTAAACACTACACACTGTAGTAACAACATTAACTACAACTGTAGCTAATGTATCTGAGATATTCAGTGTTAAGTGCTAAACTGTGTCCCACCAAAAATGTGTATATTGAAGCCTTAAACCCCACTACCTCAGGATGTACCTATATTTGGAGACAAGGCTGTTAAAGTGGTGGTTAAATTAAAATGAGATTATAAGGTTAGGCCTTAGACCAAACTGACTGATGTCATTAGAAGAGGAAATTTGGACACACAAAAGAGACACTAGTGATCCACACACAGAGGAAAAACTACGTGAGGACACAGTGGGAAGTCGCCCATTGCAAACCAAAGAGGGAGGCTTCAGAGAAAACCAAACTGGCTATCACTTTGATCTTGAAACTCTAGCCTCCAGAAATGTGAAAATTAATAAATTTCTGTTGTTTAAGTCACCCAGGCTGGGTATTTTGTGATGGAAGCTCTAGGAATCAATACACTCATCATATATATTGACCTAGTCACATGTACACTGTGTAAATGTGTATAGAAACAGTTATACAGTTGAGAATACAGTTTTATACAAGCTCCTTTTTCTTTAAGTAACCATTATATTCCTGTAGAATAGTGTCAAAGAGAAACAGAGCTGAATATTTATTAAAAGTGGCAAGACCCACTTTATCTGGGCTATTCCAGTAGAGAAAAGAAACTCCAGTATAAACCAAGCTCAATTCTGCTACAACCAAAGCAAGATGCTTTTTTTAATGCTGAGGTGTTCTTTATTAGTCTGTTTTCTTGCTGCTGCTTAAGACATACCCAAGACTGGGCAATTTATAAAAGCAAGAGGTTTATTGGATCTATAGTTTCACATGGCTGGGGAGGCCTCACAATCATGGCAGAAGGCAAGGAGGAGCAAGTCACATCTTACATGGATGGCAGCAGGCAAAGAGAGTTTGTGCAGATAAACTCCCATTTTTAAAACCATCAGATCTTTTGAGGCTCATTCACTATCATGAGAACAGCACAGAAAAGACCCACCTCCATGATTCCATCATCTCCCACCAGGTTTCTCCCACAACACATAGGAATTATGGAAGCTACAAGATGAGATTTGTGTGGGAACACAGAGCCAAATTACATCATTCCACCCCTGGCCCCTCCCAAATGTCATATCTTCACATTTCAGAACCGATCATGCCTTCCCAATAGTGCCTCAGAGTTTCAACTCATTTCACCATTAACTCAAAAGTCCATAGCCCAAATCTCATCTGAGACAAAGCAAGTCCCTTTCACCTGTGAGCCTGTAAAATCAAAAGGAAATTAGTTACTTCCTAGATACAATGGGGGTACAGGGATTGGGTAAATACAGCTGTTCCAAATGGGAAATATTGGCCAAAACAAAGGGACTACAGATCCCACGCAAGTTTAAAATTCAGCAGGGCAGTCAAATCTTAACGTTCCAAAATTATCCTTTGAATCCATGTCTCATATCCAGGTCATAATCCTGATGCAAGAGGTGGATTCCCAGGATCTTGGGCAGCTTCACCTTTGTGGATTTGCAGGATACAGACTCCCTCCCAGCTGCCTTCACAGGCTGGCATTGAGTGTTTGTGGCTTTCCCAGGCACATGGTGCAAGCCATCTGTGGATCTACCATTCTTGGGTCTGGAGGATGTTGGCTCTTTTCTCACAGCTCCACTAGGGGTGCTCCAGTAGGGACTCTGTGTGGGGATTCCAAATCCACATTTCTTTTCTGTACTGCCCTAACAGAGGTTCTCCATGAGGACCCTGGTCCTACAAAAAAACTTCTACCTGGGCATCTAGCCGTTTTTACACATCTTCTGAAATCTAGGCAGAGGTTTCTCAACCTAGGTTCTTGACTTCTGTGCATTCACAGGCTCGACACCACATGGAAGCTGTCAAGTCTTGAGGCTTACACCCTCTGAAGTCGTGGCCCCTTTCAGCCATGCTGGAGTGGCTGTGATAAAGGGCACCAATTCCCTAGACTGCACACAACAGAGGGACCCTGAGAGTGGCCCAGAGGACCATTTTTTCCTCCTAAACCTCTGGGTCTGTAGTAGGAGGGGCTGTCACAAAGCTGTCTTGGGGGTTAACATCAGGCTCCTTGCTACTTATACAAATTTCTGCAGCTGGTTCGAATTTCTCCTCAGAAAATAGATTTTCTTTTTTTATCACATTGTCAGGATGCAAATGTTCCAAACTTTTATGTTCTGTTTCCCTTAAAAATCTGAATGCCTTAAGGAGCACCCAAGTTATCTCTTGAATGCTTTGCTGCTTATAAATTTCTTCTGTCAGACACCCTATATTATCTCACTGAAGTTCAAAGTTTCACAAATCTCTAGGGCAGGGCAAAATGCTGCCAGCCTCTTTGTTAAAACGTAACAAGAGTCATCTTTGCTCTGGTTCCCAACAAGTTCCTCATCTCCATCTGAGACCACCTCAGCCTGAACCTTATTGTTCACACCACTATCAGCATTTTTGTCAAGGCCATTCAACAGGTCTTTAGAGAATTCCAAACTTTCTAACATTTTCCTGTCCTCTTCTGAGCCTTCCAAACTGTTCCAGCCTCTGCCTGTTACCCAGTTCCAAAGTTGCTTCCACATTTTGGCGCATCTTTTCAGCAACACCTAACTCCTGGTACCAATTTAGTGTATTAGTCCATTTTCACCCTGCTGATAAAGACATATCCAAGACTGGGCAATTTACAGAAGAAAGAGATTTATTGGACTTACAGTTCCACATGACTAGGGAGGCTTTATAATCATAGTGGAAGGCAAGGAGTAGTAAGTCACATCTTACATGGATGGTAGCAGACCAAGAGAGCTTGTGCAAGGAAACTCTCACTCTACAACCATCAGATCTCATGAGACACGTTCACTATCACAAGGACAGCACTGAAAAGACTCACCCCCATGATTCGGTCATCTTCCATGGGGTCCCTCCCATAACACATGGGAATTAATAGGAGTTACAAGATGAGATTTGGTGGGAACACAGACCCAAACAATATCATGTGCTGAAGGAAAAATACTAAAGGACTTGGCAGAGGAGGTTGGTCATTGTGGTCAGGCTATTTGTGTTTGCTAATTTACAAATGCAAGTTTTCTAAAGTAAATGCTCTAAGAAATGGGAGGTCATGGGTCTACAGTCAGGTAAACAGTAAATTATTTAGGTAGCATTGAGCTTTTCAGACAGGAACTTAAGCAGGGGCTGGGTCATCAGGAACATGTTCTTGAGGTATTAGAAACTGTACTAGCATTTGTTCAAGTCTCTTAGTACAGAGAGAGGTGGACACATCTTTTGGGCTAAAAATTTGCAATTCTCATTGGCCAAGGCTAAAGCCTAGTCAAAAAGAGGGTTCAGAGGAATCTGATCAAAGTTTGTTCAAGGAAAAAATCTTTGTCATTAGATAAAATAGAAAACAAACTGATGTTAACAAACTTTCAGGTTGTCACGTATTGCATTTGTTATGACCCAGTTGACGCTCTTGTATAGATTTTATCTTTTCTACTCCCAAGTGCTTTAATTCACACATTTTGATGTCCTTCAACAATGTGTGTAACAGAGTGACACAGACTTCCAGAATCATCTTGCTTTAAGACTCTTCCAGACTGAACCATGGGGGTAAGTCTTTCCAAATACCGAATACCATCTACCAAAAATGAATGATATTCACTCTCTTCCAGACTGAATTATGAAGACAAGTTTATCTAAATACCAAATACCACCCACCAAAAATGTTTACTTGATAATGTTTCCCACTTCTAAAGCATTCATGTATTGCTTCTTCCTTTTGTGGGATGATCTTTTCCTTCTTCTTTACTTGTATATCTTTGCTTGCAGGACTCAGCTTAGACTGTGTGTTCCCAGGGGCTCCTTTCCTGACTATTCATAGAGTGTTCTTACTCTTTGCCCCTCAGTACCCAATGCCATTACTACTTCCATACTTTACACACATGACACAGTCTTGCAATTGTAAGTTGACTTGTCTATCTCTCCAATTAGAAATATGATATTTTTAATGAAATGAATAAATGAATGAGTAAAACAAAAAAACCCCTAAAAGCTGAATTCAGCTTTGTAGTCTACACCAAATTTCCACATTACTGTTTTATTTCATCTCAGTTGCTTTAAGAAAGAAGGCTGGTTTAAAAGGAAGGTAACAAAAACATAGAGAGGCTTAGTGACTCACAACAGGCCACATGGCTTATAAGTGTTCAAGCTGAGACTCAAATCCAGGTCTTAAGATTTAAAAATGAAGAATGTGCCAAGTTAAACAGCACTAATCATTGTGTCACACCACAACTTTGATTCATTAAACAGAAAAAAGAAAGGAAGAAGGGAATGAGTAATAACTCTAAAATCAGGGGAATTCTCAGGCATGGGACTAACTTATGAAAATGCAATTGAAGAATTTAAAAATCTAAACCCAAAGTCAAAAAATTGTTATGGTATTTCAGATGAGCTCCATAATACTCTCCACATGAATATGACAAATATTCACTAAATGCCTGCCTTTGCCTAGCATTGTGCTAGAGAGTCCAATGTTAAAATTCTGAAAAAAAAAAAAAAGATACAATCTCTGACTGAGTGGTCAAATTTTAATATTAATATTTGTGAGCAAGAAGCTATACATAGTAAACATTTATTTACCAACCACATAACCCTGAAAAAGGTAATAACTATCTTTTATCTACAGCATAGGGATTATTTTTTCTGTTTTTTTTTGATAAAAAATACTAGTTACGCTGTTGGGAAAAGTACTTAAAAACTGTATAGGAAATTATTTAAGTACTTCTTACAGTTATTAGCATTAATAAAGGCATTTGTTTATTATATTATTATAGAGCAATTATATGTATAATTTATCATAGAATAGTGCATGTAGAATAACTTTTACAATACCAATTTGAACACAATATGTGTATTAACATATAAATATTTATATTATGTTTATTTTATATAGCTGATCCTCACCTTTAAGTTAAGCAGAGAAGGTGTTATATCCATTTTATGGCTGAGAAGTTTAAATATCTGCATGATTGACTAATTTGCCTCAAATCTATTAGCCATAAATGGAAAAGTTAAGACAGGAACTCAGGCCTCCTGACTCATGTTCTGATATATAGTTTTTCCTTGTCATTCATATTCAACAGAGTTTTAAACACCAACTCAGTGACATTTGGATATGAAAGAAAAGGAAAATATAGAATGAGTACAAAGAAGAGGTATACCTTCAGGAAAATAAAGAGAATTGAAAAACATCAATGCATTGAAAGAGAAAAATTAAACTAGTCTTGGTGATGATGGTAAATACTAACATTTGTAAAATGCTTACAAATTATCAGTGTTTTTTCTGTATGCATTCTCATTTGTCCTCATGATCAACCTGTAGAATACAGAATAGGTTGGACATGTATTAGATATTCAATTTGTTTAATAGATAGAAGTCTATTAAATCAAGATTCTTTTTCCTATGTCCTTCACCTTTCCTAACAATGTTAAAAATGCTTGAAGAGATAGCTTTTATAATTTTTATTAGGAATCAAATAATGTGACGACTTCAATTGGGCAAATAAGAATATTAATATGCCTGCTTTATATCCTGAAAACAGAAACACAAATTGAGGTGTGGGTTAAGGAATACACCAGTTTATTTTTAAATTACAAATATGATTTCTGCTTCTGGCATAAATGAAATAGCACAACAAAATTCAAAAACAATGTTTTTCTTGAAAACAATGAGAAAAAAGAACAGCAAAAGCAGTTGTTTCTGACATTGGACATGATATTGTACAGAGCAGTGATTCTTGGGAGAGGGGAAACAAACGAAGTTATCCCTACATTGCCACAGTTCACTGCCTATAGAAAGTTGTCAGGCTGCACCACAGAGAGGGAGAACACAAGTAGCTCCCGAGAGCTTCCCAGAGATGATTATACAAAGCTGAGGGTTTGGGAGACCAAAGGAGGTAAAATCCCCACGGCATGTTAACAAGAAGAGAAAGATTCAAAGAGCCATCTTTGGAGATTTGTGGCAAATAGTTCATTTAGAATCTTCAACTGAGAACTGACAAATAAATGTATGTGAGAAAATCACTCCAGGCTGCAGAAAGAATCACTCTAAAGATTAGAGGGAATGATATCCAGAACTTACATATGAGAGGAAATAACTTGTGTTCCCTCCCATGAGTTAGAAAGAAAAGCCTTGCTATTTACTTACAGATGTGAGACATGTGTTGCCCCAGTAGTGGGGCAAAATTAAACCCAAAACTTACTCTGCTTCCACCTAATAGAGCTTAAAAGCAAGCTTAACATGAATAAACTATTTCCAAGTAACCTAATTGTGTCACAGAACAAAGTTCAGGAACATTTACAGGAATACAAAAAATACCCATCACCTCACAAAGTAAATCACAATGTCTAACAGAAAATTTAAAAATACCAGACATACAAAGAGACGGTAAAAGAATCCCATAATAAGAAGAAAGATCAATAGAAAGCAACTGACTTGATGTATTCTTCTAGCCAAAATAAAGTCACAGGAACTGAGGTTACCCTCCAGTCAGCAGCAAACAAACAACGACAAATACAAATACAAAATATATTAAACAATTATTTTCAAGATTGTGGGCTTTTGAAATAAAGAAATAAAGAGAAGTCATCCACGAGATAGTAAACAAACAGGCTAAATGGTAAAATTGCTCCAGTTTACTGGCTTGAGAAAATTTCTAAGCCATAGAGCATAGAGAGGAAACTCAGCCACAGGCACACAGACTCTGTGTTGAGGAGACAGCTCTGATTCCTGAAAGACCAGGCTAAGGCTCAGTAGTAGGGGATAATTAGCCATAGGTTCTATCTTTAAAAATTTAACAGCAAGCCCAAAAAAGAGTATATGGTTTCCAAGTAACTTGTGTCCCAGGACAAACTCAATATTTATAGAAATGCAAAAAGCATCCACTACTCAATAATGTAAAATTAGCAATGTCTGGCATTCAGTCTAAAATTACTAGGAATACCAAGAAGCAAAGAAATATGATCCATAAGTAGGATTAAAATGACTCAAAACTGTTATGAATGTTAGAATTATAGACAAGAACATTAAAACAGTTATTATAACGTGTTTCATATATTCAAAAATGTAAAGCAGGGACAAGGAAGATATAAAAATAAAACATAAACTGAATTTGAGATTAAAAATATACTAAATGTAACTAACAATAAATTTGACCTTATTGAAGAAACGATTAATAACTTGAAGGCATACAATAGTAGCTGTCCAAAATAAAACAGAAAAAACAAAGATAAGAGCAACAGCAAGCTGTGGGATAACTGTAAGCAGACTAATATAATTATAGTCCCTGAAAGTGGGTCTAGGAAAGTAGAAAAAATATTAGAAGTAGTAATAGCCAAAATTTGTTCAAATTATAAATTAACAGATCCAAGAATTTCAAAGAACCCAAAGCACAATGTGTGTGTGTGTGTGTGTGTGTGTGTGTGTGAACTATATCAAGGCACACCATTATCAAATTGTTCAAAAATAGTGAGGTAAGAAGTCTTAAAATCAGCTAGTAGGTGGATGAGGAGGGTGAGAGAGGAGCCCTGTTATATACAAAGGAATAAAGATTAGGATAATACCAGATTTTTTAAAAACAATGTTAAGTGAAAAGGAAATAAAGCAACATCTTTAAGTGACTGAAGGAAAAAACTACCAGCTAGAATTCTATCTCCCATGAAATCAACTTTTGAAAATGAGGGTGGAATAAAGACTATTTTACATAAAAGAATTAAAATAATTCAGCACTTACAGCAGAACTGCACTAAGAAAAATATTAAAGGATGATTTTTCAGGCATAAGAAAAAATAAATAGAAATATGAATATGCAAAAGAAAGGAAATCACTAAAAAGAGTAGCTATGTAGATAAATATTTATTTTTTATTATTTAAATCTCTTTTGAAAATAAAAAAAACTGTTTCAACAACAATAACAAAAACCAAAGATTTGTAGTTAGTAAATTAATAAAAGAAGATACAATGATATCATAATGATACTCGATTCATCCAAGAGAAAGCAGAAAAGAAGAAAACGAGAATCAAAAAACAGGTAGTAGCAGCCTGGGCATCGTGGTGAAACCCCATCTCTACAAAAGATAGAAAAATTAGCTAGGAATGGTGGTGCCTGCCTGTAGTCCCAGCTACTTGGGAGGCTGAGGTGGGAGGATCACCTGAGCCTAGAGAGGTCGAGGCTACAGTGAGCCAGCATCATGCCACTGCACTATAGCTTGGGCAAAAGAGTGAGATCCTGTCTTAGAAAAAAAGGTGGTAAAAATAGAAAACAATTGGTAAAAATAATAAGATGGTAGATGTAAATCTGACCATACGGATTATGTAACATTTAAATCTGGTTTATGTAAATTATGTATATATTGAATGTAAGCATATATTTTATGTAAATGTATTATACATGAATATAGGTGATGTATGTAAATTAAAAGCGATTGACAGATTAGACTTTTTAAAAAGGGATACCAAACTATTTGCTGCCTAAAGAGAAATACTTTAAATATAAAGAGATAAATAGTTTAAAAGTAAAAGAATGGGAGAAAATATATGATGCTAACACAAATCCAAAAAAAAAAAAAAAAGCTTGAGTGCCTATGTTAATATCAGACAAAATAGATTCCAGAGCAAAGAATACCACCAGGGATAAAGAGAATCATTTTGTGATGGCAAAGAATCATTTCCAATTCTAAATGGTTTATACCCAATAAATGAGAGACAGCCAAGAGTTACAAAAATTGGAGGAAAGAATGTTTTCCTTGATGAAAACAAAGTATTCACATAACATATAGAGAATTTATAGAATCTGTTTATAATCAACTTTGGTCCAAAACTGTTAACCATTGGCATTTTTAATACTTAGAAACACTTGAAATTCTTTAGGATTAAGCAGAAAACAACAACAGTTAGTTCTATTTCGTACAACCTAAGAATACACAGCTGTAACCTGACTGAAATTGGAGACAGGTATGACTCCTTTGTAAGGGACAGCTCTCTAACAGTAAAATCTGACTAGAAATAAAGCAAGTGTGTATCTGGAGATGGCAGAAAAATTAGACCTTATACTTACGGATCCTTTAAATGAGCTGCTACTATCTGGGTCTATGATAGAATAAGTGGACTTTAAACTACACAATTTTTTTGAGACAGATTCTCACGTTGTGGCCCAGGCTGGACTGCAGTGGCATGTTCTTGGCTCCCTGCAACCTCTGCCTCCTAGGTTCAAGTGATTCTCATGTCTCAGCTGGGATCACAGGTGTGCACCACCATACCCAGCTAATTTTTGTATTTTAAAAAATTTTTTATATTAAACTTTAAGTTCTGCAATACATGTGCAGAATGTGCAGGTTTGTTACATAGGCATATATGTGCCATGGTGGTTTGCTGCACCTGTCAACCTGTCGTCTAGGTTTTAAGCCCCACATACATTAGGTATTTGTCTTGATGCTCTCCCTCCCCTTGCTCACCACCCCGTGACAAGCTCTGATTTGTGTTGATCCCCTCCCTGTGTCCATGTGTTCTCATTGTTCAACTCTCACTATGAGTGAGAACATGTGTGTTTGGTTTTCTGTTCCTGTGTTAGTCTGCTGAGAATGATGGTTTCCAGCTTAATCCATGTTCCTGCAAAGGACATGAACTCAATTTTTTTCATGACTGCATAGTATTCCATGGTGTATATGTGCACATTTTCTATATCCAGTCTATCATTGATGGGCATTTGGGTTGGTTCCAAGTCTTTGCTATTGTGAATAACCCTGCAATAGACATACGTGTGTATGTGTCTTTATAATAAATAATTTATAAACCTTTCAGTATATTCCAAGTAATGGGATTGCTGGGTCAAATGGCATTCCTAGTTCTAGATCCTTGAAGAATCACCACACTGTCTTCCACAATGGTTGAACTAATTAATTTACACTCCCACCAAGAGTGTAAAAGTGTTCCTGTTTCTCCATACCCTCTCCAGCATCTGTTGTTTCCTGACTTTTTAATGATTGTCATTCTAACTGACGTGAGATGGTATCTCATTATGGTTTTGATTTGCATTTCTCTAATAACCAGTGATGATGAGCTTTTTTTCATGTTTGCTGGCCACATAAAGGTCTTCATTTGAAAAATGTCTGTTCATATCATTTGTCCACTTTTCGATGAGGTTGTTTGTTTTTTTCTTGTAAATTTGTTTAAGTTCCTTGTAGATTCTGGATATTAGCTCTTTGTCAGATGGATAGATTGCAAAAATTTTCCCCATTCTGTAGGTTGCCTGTTCACACTGATGATAGTTTCTTTTGCTGTACAGGAGTTCTTTAGTTTAATTAGATCCATTTGTCAATTTTGGCTTTTGTTGCCATTGCTTTTGGTGTCTTAGTCATGAAGTCTTTGCCCATGCCTATGTCCTGAATGGTATTGCCTAGGTGTTATCCCAGGGTTTTTATGATTTTAGGTTTTACATTTAAGTCTATAATCCATCTTGAGTTAATTTTGGCTTAAGGTGTAAGGAAGGAGTCCGGTTTCAGTTTCCTGCATATGGCTAGCCAGTTTTCCCATCACCATTTATTAAATAGGGAATCCTTTCCTCATTTTCTGTTTTTGTCAGATTTGTCAAAGACTGGCAAAAGAAAGAAATAAAGGGTATTCAAATAGGAAGAGAGGAAGTCAAATTGTCTCTGTTTGCAGTTGACATGATTATATATTTAAAAAACCCCATTGCATCAGCCCCAAAACTCCTTAAGCTTATAAACAACTTCAGTAAAGTCTCAGGATACAATATCATAGTGCAAAAATCACAAGCATTTCTTACACCAATAATAGACAGAGAGCCAAATCATGAGTGAACCCCTATTCGCAATTGCTACAAAGAAAATAAAACGCCTAGGAATACAACTTACAAGAGATGTGAAGGACCTCTTCAAGGAGAACTACAAACCACTGCTCAAGGAAATAAGAGAGGATGCAAACAGATGGAAAAGCATTTCATGCTCATGGCTAGGAAGAATCAATATTGTGAAAATAGCCTTACTGCCCAAAGTAATTTATAGATTCAATGCTATTTTCATCAAGCTACCATTTAATTTCTTCACAGAACTAGAAAAAACTACTTTAAATTTTATATGGAACCAAAAAAGAGCCCGTATAGACAAGACAATCCTAAGCAAATGAACAAAACTGGAGGCATCACACTACCTGACTTGTAGTATACTACAAGGCTGCAGTAACCAAAACAGCATGGTACTGGTTCCATATCAGATACATAGACCAATGGAACAGAACAGAGGCCTCAGAAATAACACCACACATCGATTTTTTGTATTTTTAGTAGAGACAGTGTTTCACCATATTGGCCAGGCTGGTCTCAAACTCCTGGCCTTAAAGCAATTCACCCACCTCAGCTTCCCAAAGTGCTGGGATTACAAATGTGAGCTACCACATCTGGCCTAAACTATGCAATTTGAATGTTATATAGAAATTAACTAGAAGAAGTAAAGATGAAGATGGTACAGGGTTAAAAAAATGTTCTGTGCAGAGATTTGAAACTTAAGAATTTTTCTCTTATACCTTAATTGGCAAAGATTAATGCTAAATAAAAATTTTAAATCAAAATCAATTTGTAGTAGGCATCATATGGAATTTAATTAATTGAAAGCTTGAAAATCCTGGATATGGAAGTTAAAAAGAGAAAGACTAAAGTAAAAAGGCAAATCCATCATATAGAATCTAGCAACTGAGTATAGAAGATAATACTTGTATCAGAAAATAAATGATTCAATAGAAGATAATAATGTCATAAAAGAAGTACAGATGAAGTATCCAGGAAAGATAATTTTACATGAGAGATTAGCAGTTACTTTTCAGAAATATGTGGCTTGAGGCTGTTTGAACAAGGAGGGATAGGAGTGTGGTGATATTTCAGCAGAAGAACAACATAACCATAGACCCAAGAACAAAATGATGGGAAGCTTCCATGAGAGAATATGTAGAATCTTTCAACTGCAATAGATATACAAGAAAGGAAATGGTGAAAAATGATTCCTGAAGTGTAGAGTGTCAGAATGGCTAAAATAAGAAATAATGACCACGCCAAATCCTGGCAAGAATTTGGAGAAATCAAATCTCTCATCCATTGCTGGTGGGAATGTAAGATGTTGCAGCCACTCTGGAAAATAGGTAGGCACTTGGTTAAAAAACTAAACATACAGTTATCATACCACTCAGTGATTGTACTCTTAGGTATTTATCCCAGAAAAATGAAAAAACTTATATTCACACAAAAACCTGTACACAATTGTTCATAGTAGCTTTATTTAATAAAGTTAAAAGTTGGAAACATCAAAATGTTCCACTGTGTAATGGAATCTTATTCAGCAACACAAAGGAATTAATTGTGTATACATGAGACAACTTGGGTATATCTCAAGAGCATTATGCTAAGTTTTAACAGCTCATCTCCAAGGGTCACATGATTTATTCAATTTATATAATGTTCTCAAAGTAACAAAATTATAAACATGAAAAACAAATTAGTGGTTGTCAGGGGTTGAGGATGGTGGTGGAGAGAGGGGTGGAGATGACCATACAGGGATAGAATGAGAAAGATCTTTGTGGTGATGGAAAATAACTTGTGTGTTAGTCTGTTCTTGAATTGCTACAAATACCTGAAGCTGGGTAAATTCTAAAGAGAAGAGGTTTCATTTTGGCTCATGGTTCTGCAGGCTGTACAGAAATCATAATGATGGCATCTGCTTCTGGTGAGGGCCTCAGGAAGCTTCCAGTCATGGTGAAAGGCAAAGGAGGAGCAGGTGTATAACACAGCAAGAGAAGAAGAAAGAGAAATGGAATAAGAAGGCCTGGGAGAGGTGTCACACTCTTTTAAACAACCAGATCTCACAGGAACTGAATGAGAATTCATTACCACAGGACAGTACGAAGCCATTCAGGAGGGATCCTCCTGCATGACCCAAATACCTCCTGTCAGACCCCACCTCCAACTTTGGGCATTATCTTTCAACATAAGATTTGGAGGGGACAAACATCCAAACTCTATCAACTTGATTGAAGGAGTAATTATATGTATTCATGCAATAAAATGACGTTGAATACATGCATAAATTCTACTAAAGTCAGATTCTTAGTTTTAATACTGAACTATAATTAATTAAGATATCACTGTTGGCTCTCTGACTTGCTTGCTTGGCTCTAAAGTGATTCCTTTGCTCTATATTCACTCTGAGAGACCTTATGTGGCTCTGCCACAGCCTCTGTTGCCCTGTGACCTGCAGGTATTGGGACATCCGTAGGCAGGATGCTGGAACATCCCCAAAGACAGAAAATCGTGCTTCATCCTCCAGAGGTGAGAAGAATGAGAGGATGAGGCTGAAGGCACAGAGGCCCCTTATTGAGCTCAGCCTTAGTGAATGAACATGAAACTGCTGGTTTTGTCAGCCACCAATCCATTTGCTTCCACTGCCTGGCCACCTCACTCATTCCATCTCCTGTCTGGAAAACTGCAAGGAGTTCCAGGAAGAGCATCACATGATGCTGCCACACCAGCAATAGAACTGGTCATGGAGATTATGATGCCCTTCAACCATGACCACTAAACCTGCCTGGTGGAGAACAAGTTTGGTGGCATTCGGCAGGTATGCTAGGCTGGGCTGCCAGCCAACCAGACAGCAGTGCTGGGCAACAAGATGGAGTTCCACTGAAAGCTGTAGAGTGACTTAGCATGTGGAGCTGAACAGCACCAAGGCAGGCCCTAATGGGATGCCCTACCTCATCATGCTCAAGGTGGGCACCAGCTGCTGGCAGAAGCAGGGAGTGGGTGGACTGGGGGCTCCACTTCACTGAATTTTACCAGCATTATAGAATTTTTGGAGTAGCCTATGAAAGAAAAAATTATGGCACCTGCCAGGAGACAAAATCATCTGCAGTGAATGAACAGTTCTCATAAATATGAACTTACTGCTGATTCATATGAATCAAAGTCCAAAATTAGATACAGTTTGTCCTGATGTACAAATATATGTGTCAATGGATAAAAACAGGACTCATTATTTTCTACTATAGTCAAAAGTAAAGAAAACTTTACTTTTCCCTGTGAAACTTCATGCTCTCTGAATTCCCATATTGAGCAAAGAACTCCTTGGTGAGTTTGTAATTCATCTTGCATATTTAGCAAATATGATTTTATCTTGAGATCCATTATAGAATTATGAGACAAGTTCTATTTGAATTACAGTAGATGTGACTTTGAAAAAAATAGAATGGGATACTCTGGAAGATATAAAATTAGTTACATTTTATTCATGGGTTTTCTGTTAACCCCTGTTTATTACTAATAAAAATAATGCTTATATATATATATATTTATTTATTCTCGAGTTTAAACTGATACACTTGACAATGAAATACTTTAAACTAAACAAACATTCATGTCTATTTACTCAGTTTTTCTTTCAACTATTTTACTTTTTACTACTACAAATAAAATTGTTTTCTTAATATTTTCAGATTTGCTTGTTATTAATGTATAAAAGTACAACTGAATTCTGTATATCAGTCTTTTATCTTGTGATGCTGTTATACTCATTTCTGGGTTCTAGTGGGTTTTAGTGAATTTCTTAAAACTTTTATACATCATCTGCAATAAAAACAATTCTAACCTCTTCTTTCCAATGTGGAGGATTTTGTTTATTTTTCTTATATAATTTCAAAAAATTTCTAGTTCTGTGATAAATAATAGTAGAGGAGAAATTATTGTCTTGTTCTCAAATGTCAAGGTAATATGACCAGTATTACACCATTATAGTGTTAGCTATAGGTTTTTCATGAACTCCCTTTAACAGATGTAAGACGTTTCCTTGTATTCCTAATTTCCAGAGAAATTAATCATGAATGGGTGTTGGATTGGTCAAACACTCTTTTGTGTCTATTGAAGAGATCTTTTTGTTATTGTTGTTGTTCTTTATCCTACTATTTTTGTGTATTGCATTGATTGGTTTTTGAAGGTTAAGTCAACATTGCATTCATGAAATGATCCTTTTGGTTATGGTGTACAGTCATTTTTATATGTTGCTAGACTCATTTCACTAGTATTTTAAAGGATTTCTCTTTGTGTATTTATCAAGGATATTTATCCATACTTGTCTACTTGTGATGCTTTTCTCTGGCTTTAGTATTAGGGTAATACCAGCCTCACAGAAGTAATTGGTAAGTGTTCCCAATAGTGTTACTTTATTTTCTGGAAGGGTTTGTGAAGAGCTGGCATTAATCCTTCACTAAATGTTTAATAGGATTTGTCAGTTAAGCCATGTGGCTCTGGGCTTCTCGTTTTGGAAGATTTTTAATTAACTGACTCTATAAATCTTAGTTTTACTTTGGTCATTTGTGCCTATCAAGGTATTTATTTTTAATTTGTAGTAGTCTACATTTTTAGCATTTTAGGCCGTTGGCATAAAAGATTCAGGAATTCAGTGTAGGTGAATGAGGCTTTGATGTTATCAATTAATGACCCAATGTTTCTTCTGTGTAGTATGAATAATATCACTGTAACTGCTGTAGTTAACATCCATACATTTTGTGAATGAAATGTATTATAAATAAAGGAATCTAAAGAAGAAAAGACTTAACTGGTGGAGGAAACTCAGAAAAGAGTACACAGAACATTTCTACACCATCTTTCAAATTCCTGTATATCTACGTTTTTAAAAACAAGTTTTTATAAAAGAAGATTTTAAAATCCTATATACACTTACTATGTGACCTAGCAACCTAACTCCTAGTTACTTATTCAAGAGAATTTAAAACATATGTCCATACAAAACCCATAAGAGAATATTTATAATGACCTGGATCATAATCACTAAACACTGTAAACAAGACAAATATAAATCAACTGATGAATAGGTCAACCAACTGGCACACCTATACAATGAATTTCTACTCAAGAATTTTAAAAAGCAAATACTATACCTGTTGCAACATGGATAAACTTCAAAAGAATTATTCTAAGTGAAAGAAGCCTGACACAAAATGTTACATACTTTAGGATTCTGTTTATAGGACATTTTTAAATGGACAAAATTTTAAGGTCATAAATCAGAACAATGACATTGACTGGAGATCAGGGGAGGGGACGGACTGCAAAGGTACACATGGGAGCTTTTGGGGTGATGAAACTACTCTATATGTTTATTGTGCTGGTGGTTGCATAAGTGATTATGCTTACCAAAATTCATGTAACTGCACACCCAAATTGTGAATTTTGCTTTTATAAAATGTATCTCAGTAAACCTAACTTTAGAAAAATATTCATATTCATTTCATACTATTTTAAAGCATTATATAGGTGTGTATTAAGGGAGACAGAAATGGATTTTTTTAAAAAATCGTAACATTTGTTATCTCTGATGGGTAGAATTACTTATGACTTTTTATGTTTCTCTTCATACTTTTCTTGTCTGATAAATTTTTTGCACAAATTGGGTACTACTTTTAAGAACAAAAATGTTACTTTTAACTAAGTGAATATATATTTTTTGGGCTGGATAGAATATTGAAATTCATATAGTATACCTCCTTCCTTTAGTCTACAGATGAGTATAGGAGAACTAAGAAAAATAGAGTGCATTTCCTCATTATTTGAAGTTTAAAAATAAGCAGCCTACACCCTCAATGCCACCTTTCCCTGATATGATTCAACCACAAACGTCATGATTTATTTTGACGGGGAGTAAGGGTGATAGTTATCCTTTGAAAACTCCCACACCATAATTCCAAAGTAAAGTACACTTGACTTGTGAGCAACCTGGGTTTGAACTGCACAAGTCCATATATACACAGAGTTTTTTTCACTGAAAGGCATTTCTGAAAATACAGTATTTGAAGGATGCAAAATTGGCCTATACCAAGGACTTACTTAACACATCAAATTCAGTAGGGTAGCTGTAGGACTTGAGAGTCTGCAGATGTGTGGGGGTCCTGGAAATCAATCCTGGCCTGTTCTGAGGAATAACTGTATTTCAGGATTTTCCTGGACCATCTTCTCCAGACTCACCCAGACAGTGCATCAACAGAGATCACTTCTCCAGTCTGCACCATATATAGGCCAATGACATTTTGTAAATATGTGAAATGCTAAAAACTTTGACCTCAGGCAAATCACCTTGAGTATCATCCCCTTGATAGGACTGTTGAGCAGATTGGGATGATTACATTACAGAGTTGAAACAACTCTTATTACTGGTAACAGTCAAGTTGTACATAATCAAGCCTTCTTGAGAAGGAAGCATAATTCAGAAGCTGAATGTTTGGCTTTGGAGCAATGCTGCCAGGGTCAAATGGTGCCTTCTTTTCTGGGTGAGGATGGGCAATTTGCCTAAATCCTCTATCTCAATTTCTTCACCACTAAACTGAGAGGTGTAATCGTGATTGCCATGAGGATTAAGTTCATTCATTCATGTTATAATGCCTTTAGATGGTACTTGGCACATGAGGAATGCTCAATGTTAGCTATTATTACAAGTCTCTTAATTGTTAGCCTATTGATTACATTCAACTAGAGAACATAGTGGGGCAGCTCACCTCTAGGTTTCTTGAAGTGCTGAATATTTTGTGGGAAGTGCCAAAAAATATGCCTAATTTTAAGGGTACAAATTAGTAGCCCTCAGGGTAGAGAAATCATTTACTTGTTAGTGCCCCTTCTTTTGGAGTTTATTGTACTACAAATGGTGACATCCTTGGAAGGAATTGGTTCACCTTCAATGAAAAATAGCCACACATGGCTGGAGAGATTGACAGGTCACTTGAGTCATGAAAAAATGACACCTTTTCAGATAGTTCAGAAAATCAAACAGCTCATTTTAAGTTCTTAAATGTTCAAACATTTAAATAGAAGAAATGTCTTACTGAAAAAAATATGTCTTTTCATGCTGTTATCAATCCCTCTTATTTCTCTAACTTTCTAGCAAGGTCATGATTGTGTTCAAAATAATATTTGTTACAGAGTTAGGAACTCTGTGTTTTAATTTCAGCCCTCACAAGACTGTGAGTACAGATTACATTCCTAAATTACTCATGAGGTGAGGGACACTGGGAAATGGAGCAAGGAGACAAAAAAGAGATAGACAAATTAAACCATACTTGTCAAGTATATCAGCCAATGTAATAAAAACATTGCCTTTGTGGGTAGCAGTACCTGGAACATAATAGTACTCAATATATACTGAATTAATAGATGACATCTTAGACCAGAACATTCCACCATTAAGTTACATAGAAAATAGCTATGAAAAGAGTGACAAAAGAGTGAAAGTTGAGGCCAAAACTGGGCCTCTCAACTTGTGTGTGATTTTTGACACTTTTATTTATATCTGAGCCCACTTTTGTTATTTATAAAATATAAATAATAGTACCACCTATATAGAAGTTTTGTCATGAAAATGTAATTAAACTGTAAATGAGGCCAGGTACAGTGGCTCACGCCTTTAATCTCAGCATTTTGGGAGGCTGAGGCTGGCGGACCATCTGAGGTCAGGATTCAAGACCAGCTGACCAACATGGAGAAACCCTGTCTCTATTAAAAATATAAAATTAGTCTGGCATAGGGGGGCATGCCTGTAATCCCAGCTACTCGAGAGGCTGAGGCAGGAGAATTGCTTGAACTCGGGAGGTGGAGGTTGTGGTGAGCCGAGATCATGCCATTGCACTCTAGCCTGGGCAACAAGAGCTAAACTCCATGTCAAAAACAAAACAAAACAAACTGTAAATGAACGTATTCCACAAATTCTAAGGTGCCAAGCAAAAGCTAGCCTCTATTCCTGATATTCCAAAAGCCTGGGTTAGTCCAAATCGGCGTTGTGTGGGTCAAGCCACCACAACTCCTGCCTTCATCAGGTATACTCACCTACATGGCTAACTTATTGTACCTCTAAATCTCAAAACAGGTAGAGCATGAGAAGAGGAAAGAATGAGCCAAAATTTTTCTTTTTTTGCCCATAGATTGATTGATAATATACAATTTTTAATTAACATGAATCTTTAAAAAATACAATTTGTTGTATTGTCTGGGTGTGGTTGCATTGTAAGATGCCACTGCTCTGAGGGTGCCTGGCAGTGGCACCAGCCAAATCCACTGTGGGTGTGGAGACATCTAGAATACAAGTATCACTCCACCCTGTTGCCATGTTGCCTAATTAACTGGTATGCATGAAGCTGAACTGGAAAACAAAGCTTGGGAGTCAAAGTAATCTCTCATCTTAGAGTTGTGATGCAATGGGAAAATGGCAGCCTACTTATGGAGGAAGTAGTGAATATTCTCTGACGTCTGTTTTCTAAGAGAGGCATGTATAGAGATCTGGGATCTGTAATTCCCGTGAAAGTTTACTCTTGATTCCTTGCCTGTTTAGATTATATTTCTGAGCTAAAAAAAAAATAGTGATTACTCCAGGGAAACCGTTTGGCCTCAGGCCTCTTCTTCAAGGGGAAAAATGACTACCATTTTAGGGCAAAATAGTTGCCTTCGCCAGATCACGCTTTCTACCTCCATTTCTCATTAAGCAGTGAGGATGAATACAGGAATGAGTCTAGTGAGACAAGGAAAAAAGAAACAAGGAAAACCTGTTAGTTGGGCTCTGACAGGCAAACACACTCAGCCTTCTTGAGAGTATGGTTATAGAGAGAGTTCGGTACCCAAAGAACCAAGTATAGATTTATGAAGAGTCACAAAGTTACCACAGCCTTTGATCTAAAATGAGCCTTAGTAGATGCTTTTCCCAAACTACAGCTTCTTTTTCAATCTTCCACTGATGCCTGATTTTGGGGATTGACTCTTCTTTCGTCACCCTCAATTCCAGGGGACAAACACACTCATCTCATATGAAGCATTTTATGTCATGGGTTTAATCTTCAGACTGCATTTTTATTAGCTTTGCTCCATTCCAGTGCCTCTCAAGTAGCAGCAATTTTGCCCTTCAGGGGACATCTGGTGATGTCTAGAGACATTTTTGGTTGTCACAACAGGGGAGGTGCTATGGCATCTGGTGAATAGTGGCCAGGGATGCTGCTAAACACCTTAAAATACTCAGGACACCCCCTTATCCCAGAAAAAAATAATTATCCCATTTGAAATGTTGATAGAGGGGTGAGAAAAGAAATTCTTTCTTGTGCTTAAGAACCAGAATTAGCTTCAAAGCTTTGATAATTATCTTGGTAATTAGTCAATTCTGTAACAAGGGATTCTGATATATTACTCAGAGGGGATATAGGCACCCATAGAAAAGACCAAGTAACACTTTTTTTCTCTTTTTGAGATGGAGTCTCACTCTGCTGCCCAGGCTGGAGTGCAGTGACACCATCTTGGCTCACTGCAACCTCCGCCTCCCGATTTAAGCGATTCTCCCACCTCAGCCTGCTAGGTAGCTGGGATTACAGGCGCCCGCCACCATGCCTGGCTAATTTTTGTATTTTTAGTAGACAGGAGGTTTTATTACGTTGGCCAGGCTGGTCTTAAACTCCTTACCTCATGATTTGCCCGTCTTGGCCTTCAATGTGCCAGGATTACAGGCATGAGCCACTGTGTCCAGGCAACACTTATTTTTGAATAATCTATCAAATTGGTAAATTTCTCATCTCTGATTTTAAAAATCAAATCCTTACTCTAGTGAGTGCAGAATGCCCCCTTAAAAATATTGAATCTATTAATTACCCTTTTCAGCCAGAGATAGGACCATTTCAAAAGAAGATATAGAGCACTGGATTTTTCACCTTGGTCTTTCTGTCTTTTCTAAGTTTTCTGATCATTACTGTGTCTTCTAGCATCTCTACAGCTGAACTTCTCTGAGATCTACTTTCCAAACCCTTTCTTTTCTTCTTTGAATGGATCCTCGCCTATGCTAAAACTTTAACAAGCTACTCAGAGATCCACAGTGTGTCACATTTTAGAGCTTTATTTGTGTTTCTAACTCTTTACTCTTACAATCATGGTCTATTTCAAACTTGGGTTCCAAGGCTTACATTCCTAACTTCCTCTCTGCTTGCTCATTTAGAACATTTCTAGGTGTCTTCTGGTCTTTTTCTGAGACTTACAATGTTTCTGCCTTTAAAGTATCTAATTTAATGTTTAAACAATAAAATGTGCTCAAATAACACCTTAAATACAACCGTAATTTACATAATAAATAGAAGTGTTATGTTTTCAAGCAGAGATGAGAAGAGGGTGTTTCATCCAGCCTCCTCCCTTATCACAAGTTCAGGGAACATAACTTTTTAAATCATCAGTGTTTATCCCGGATCTAGCACAATAAGGACATGCAAAGAGGTATGTACATATTTATTGATATATTGATTAACTGGTGAAAATGAAAAAGGAAAAAGGCATGTAAGCAGTTTGAAAATCACAGTGATGACAACTGTGAACACTTTCTCCCTGCCACGTTTTCTCCTGTATTCAAATGCTCTGAGGTATGTCATATATTAGCTGAATATTTCTCATGTTATGAAGAATTGTACCTTCCCACACTGAACACATTATTCAGACCTGTTGCCCCTTTCTTTATTTTAAAAATCCACTTCTCATTTTTCATGTTCTCTAACAAAAACCTTTACTCATTCATTGATTCAGTAATTTTTGAGCATCGATTTTAAAGTCCTGTGGGAATTACTGGACATCAATCAGATACAAGCCTTGCCCTCAAGGAGCTTACAATAAGATGGAGAAGGCATATCTCCAATATAACTTCTTTGAAACGAAAAGCTATAACTGCCAAAAGATAAAGTTCCATGGGAATTCAGACTGGGGAATTTACTATTAGCTGAAAGATACAATGATAGGAGAAATAAAATTTGACACAAACCTTAAGAGATGAATGATCTGAACACACAGATATGTGGGTAAGTCTCAGGAGGAGGATATTTGGGGGAAAAGTGATATTGCAGTGTTTAATTAGACAGTAAGAAAGGTGAATAAAAATAATGATGGATATGCTTAGAAAAAAATTTAAGTCCAAAATGCAAAGGAAACAATACATGGATCATAGGGGCTGATTCTGTCCTATTTCTCATGGCTTTTTCTGTCTGATATTTTCTGTTAGCAAATCTCTTCTTTATAGGAAGTTAATATACTGGGCTAACGTTATACTGAAACAAACATCTTGGCTAACTATTCTGCTTTGAATATTTACTTAGTGTGGCCAAATTCTTGCATGCCAAACTGAGGAGTAAACTCTTCATAACTTACCTCCAGAGTTAGAAAATACAATCAGTGGAAACAGTTGTCAATTGTGCATCATCAGTATGGATATGTCTTTATTAAAAGTTTGGTCAAAGTTAACACAAATTACATTGTAAAATGCAACTGCAGTAAACAATTTTATTGGAAATTAGTCCAGCTGTACAAATAATAATTTGAAAAAAGTAAAACGAAAAATTATCAAAGTTGCTTATAAAGAATTCTGCAAGCTTGTGCTTCTTAACCTATCTACAAATCTATGTATCTGTCTATATCCATCTATACTTATCTTTTTTATCTGTCTACTCAAATATTCACTGGTGATAACAGTTGCTGTAAGAAATGTAACTTTTTCTGGTTCTGCTCAGAAAAAGTCTTTGACTCTGGCTAGTTTTGTTTTTGTTTTTATTTTATTTTTAACAAGGCTGATTATCATGCTCATAACACTTGGTATAGGAGAAACATTGAAATTGAAAATCCAGAGAATGTGTTCTATAAGTTTGGCTGCAAGTCATCTGGTCTTAGACTAATTACATTCCTCTCTTGACAGAGATGCTTTATTTATTCACTATAGAAAATCAACCAAAAGACTTCTAATGACAATAATAGTAATTTTATCTTCTATGATGCCTGAGATGACATGTCTATGGGAAATTACCTCACTTCATCTGATTTCTTTGATGAAAAGAAGTTCTGGGCTGTTTTTTGAGCATGAGGATGAATAGCCACTAATTGCACTTGGGTAGATACCTAGTCCAAGGGCAGTCTATCCACAGGCTGAAAATGCTGTGCACAAAGACTTCTGATGAATAGGGCAATGGATATTATTTTAACTAAACAACACCCTCCACCCTGCTAGAATTTGAGTTATATAATATGGAGAAAATCAATAAACGGGCAGTAAGAAAATAAAATAAGACTTAAAAAGATAGCCAAGGATGCAGTTGCTCACATCTGTAATCCCAGCACTTTGGGAGGCCGAAGCATGTGGATCACTTGAGGTCAGGCAGTTAAGACGAGCCTGGCCAACATGGTAAAACTCCATCTATACTATAAATACAAAACTTAGCCCAGCATGGTGGTGGGTGCCTGTAATCCCAGCTACTAGGTAGCCTGAAGCAGAAGAATTGCTTGAAACTGGGAGGCGGAGGTTACAGTGTGCTGAGATCATGCCACTGCATTCCAGCCTGAGCAACAGAACAAGACTCAGTCTGAAAAAAAAAAAAAAGAAAACAAGATAGCCAACCAAGGCCAGGAGATTAGTAGAGTCAGAAGAGATAGTAAAAGGTATAGAAAAAAAATATCTATTGCTCCCAGAGAGGAAGGCAAAAATCCCAAATATTGTGATTATATTGGCACACTCTCTATAGAATATGGAATTCAAAATTGTGAATTACTAAACACTAAAATATGTGTTCAGCAGCCTAAACACACTTGTTTTTTCTTTAATGACTTTACCTTAATTGTAATGAAATATCAAAACCTTTATAAAAAAAATTCTGATACCTCAGCTTTGTAGGTTTTGATATTTAATTACAAGTAATTAAAGCACATTATCAGCTATTCGACACTGATTTGAGCTACTTTTGTAAAGCCATTCCAGAGTTGCCCCAGGATTTCTACCTCTCCTCTTCTTCTTCTTCCTTCTCCTTTTCTTTCTCTTCCTCCTCCTTCTTTTCATTGTTGTAGAAAAAAAAATAACATGGGATCTATCTTCTTAACAAAATTTTAAGTGCACAGTGCAGTATTGTTGACTCTAAACAGTGTTGTACGCCTCATCTCTAGAACTTTTGCAACTTGTATCATGAAATGCTATACCTAATGAACAGTAACTTCCTGCTTCCCAATCCCCTTAGCTCCTGGCAACCACCCAACTGTCTGTCTCCATGAGACTACTTTATATTCCTCAAGTAAGTAGGATAATGCAGTATTTGTCTCTGTGATTGGCTTATTTCACTTAGTATAAAGCTCCCAAAGACCATTCATGTTGTAAAATGACACAATTTCCTTCTTATTTATGGATGAATAGTATTCCATTGTATGAATGTATGTGTCCCATTTTCCCTCTAGGATTTTTCTTTCTGATTGCCATGTATTATCTCATGATACATTCCCATTACTGGAAGTAGCTTGGGTAAAATCTCTTCTCCTTGGAACCAACACACTACTAAGTTAGTACAAAAGTAATTATGCTATTTGCCATTACTTTCAATGGCAAAGCCTATGAATTATCGTTGTCCCCGTTTTAACATTAGAAACTGAGGCTCAGAAGGATAAAATTCTTACCCCAAACCATGAAACTAAGGAGTAGCACAAACACACTTCAAACCCCAAAAGGTTTGCCCACAGAGCCTTGCCATCATGCCCCGTTTCAGCTTTAAAGTCCTGAAGGTCTGTGATACCCTATTACTAACTGAAAACAATAGGACAACGTTTTTCAAAATATTCTATCTTTAGCCCATTTGGATAATAAGGCTGCTTTACTTGCTCTAATGTGAGAAACAGATGAGAAAGTTGGTATCATTACTGTTTATAGATGAGGAAACCTAACATCCCATCCAGTCTGGAGACTGTACAAAGAAAACCAGTGCAGGGGAGGGGCACATGATCTAGAGCCTGCCTTCTCCACTTACAAGTGCACAAACTTTGGTATGTCACTGATACGGAAGGAGAAATAATGGCATTGTTGTCATACAATAATTTGAGAATTAAGGTTAAATGAAATTTAGCCCAGTAACTGGCAAATAAAAAGTATTCAATAAATAATTGTCTTCTTTCCCCTTCATTCCAGGTGCCATCATCTCCTTTTTAAAAATTAAATAACATTGTCCCTAAAATTCATCAAACTCTCCCAGGTCAAATTAAATTGTGAATTGCATGAGGTATGATTCATCCCATAGGATTTCCTTAGATTTAAAGAATGTCATTTTATCCAGGACTACTCATGTTTATTTATGCTCACTTACTAATTTATTTCCACCCCATCTTGTTCTAAAAGGTATTTGAGACAGACAAGTCAAATCTTAAATCAAATTGCATGGACATAAACTGTGATATAAACAAAATACAGCTCACTTTTCAGTGATCTTCCAGGGAAACAATTACCTACAGAAAAGGGAAGAAGTGGTGAGGCACAATGATCTGGAAGTCAGATATCTTTAGAATTGAGTACTGATTTTATCATTAAAAAGTTAGATTGTATGAAAATTGCCTTCTCTGAGCCTCAGTTTCTATAGTTGTAGAATGAGGGAGAAAGACTAGTCGATCCATCATTTTCTTCCCAATTTTTTGATGCAAGATTTTCTTCCTCCAAACACTTAAAAAGCAAATTTCTTGATCATGTACCAAGCTCACATTAAAAAAAAATAATAAGATGGGTTCAAGCTTCCCAACATACTGCTAGAAAATTCAGAGAATTTCAGAATGTGCCATCTATAGCCTTTTAAAGAAAATAAAGAAAAAGCCAACCAGAAAACTATGAGTTTCTATATTTCCCCTGATGTGAAATGAAATTGGTATTGGCTGTTACTGCCAGTTGCTGTCACACTGCCCAGCCTCCATCACTCTCAAATCTGGCAGTGTGGTCTGATCTATATCCCTATAACATTTACAAGCAGGGAAGGCAAGAACAGGAACTTTACAATTAGATCAGAATCCTAAGTTCTAGATCCACTCTTTACCAACCATGAAAGCATTAGCAAATTACTTAAAATTTCTGAGCCTCAAGTGAGATTAAACTATTTCATAAAGTTATTACATTAATTAAATGATATTTGAAAATTCTTAGGATTCCATAGGTATTCAATAAGTGGTAACTATCAATAGTTCCTTCAAAACACTAATCTACTTTGTGACTTCTATCCACAAAAATCCTCCAGTGACTCCTTCCAACCTTAGAATCAAGATCTTTCTACTCATCTCTGCTTTTCAAAGTCCAGATAATTTTACTATTGCTTATTGTCTAAGTATATGTAAGCCTATGTGATTCTTTGTCTCTGATACCATCTTGGCTTATGAATGTGTCTTCTTATTCCTTTATTTGCCACTTTGGGAAGAGTAAAGATTTTAAAGTTAGGCAGACTGGGTTTGAAAACAGACTCAACCACTTCATACCTATGGGATCTTTTCACTTAACCTAGATTCCTCTTTTAAAAGTTATTGTAATTCGAGGACTGTCATACTATCTTCAGTGCTTATAGCTAAGGGCCCAGAACATAATAGGCACTCAGTAGTTGGTAGTGATGGTGATAATGAGGATGACAGTTTTTCTGGCTAAGGCATATATATTCTGATTATAAAGACATCTGAACAGAAATACAGAGAATAGAGAAGAATTTTCCCTTTCAGTATTTCAATCAAGTCTTAAATAAATCAATACTGACTTACTCAGCTTGTGTGTATTTTTCCAGAACTACTAGAGTCTCTAATACCTGAACCACATATACTGTCTTATGCTGTTTTTTTTATGTAAATGAAACATTCACCAACCAGATGTCTTGTAGGTTGTCAGTAGCATATAATCATTAAAAGCACAGATTCTGCAGGTAAATGCCTAGCTTCGCATCTGTCACTAACTGTGTAAATTTGAACAAGTTATTTTACTTCTGCCTGCCTCAGTTTATATAAATTCTGGATATTAATGATAGCTATGTCATAATTAAATAATTAAAATTAAGTATGTATATACTTATTTACATATATAGTAAGTGTATATAGAAGTATACTTATTGAGAGTTTATGATGGCCAGGAACCATTCTAAGCACTATATACATCTATACACTGGTATATAAACCTATATATACTTGCTTAACCCCTGCTCACCCCATGCTGTGCAGCCCAGTTCCTAACAGGCCATAGGTCAGTACCAGTCTGTGGCCCTGAGGGTTAGGGATCAGTGCTCTAAATGGTTAAACTATTTAGTTTATTCTAAAGAGATTTAGTGCCACAATCAAGATCATGAAACGTCTCCTTACTAAGGAAGTTGTTAGAACCTAAGGCTCCCATCCTCTAGGTCACTGCTCATTCTCATTTAACTGCCCCAGTTCATTCTCTATGGAAAGTTTCCCTCTTCACAGGATTGATTAAAAATCTGTGGCTGTTCACTACTCAATGCTCACACCTGCTTTTGTCCCAGTCAGTGCCAACACACAGGACTGGCACAGGAAGGGAACTTCAGTGAGGAATTGCAGGAGCACAAGATAACAGATTTTGCTGAGAAGAAGCCACAGCACTAATAGCTGTCCTTGACTGAGCAATACTCAAGTTCCAGGCACTGTGAACACTTTGCATGCATTATCTCATTCAGTTCTTTGTAATAACGATGTGAGGTAACTATCATTCCCCTCATTTCCAGGTGAGGAAACAGCTTCAGTGAATTTAAGCAACTTGCCCAAGGTTTCATAGATAGAAGTGAAGCACCAGGATTTGAATATGAGTCTGTCTGATCCCATAGACGACGCCTAAACACTACGCATATAGATTGCCAAAACATAATTTGGCAGGAGCTTTGCATAAAGTCTTCTTTTAAGCCTGTTTATCAATGACTCTTTGAAATGTGATATAGACAATTCAATTAATATGTCACTGAGGAAGAATGCTAGATGTGGGTGGGCTCAGAAGTCAGTAAGGGCATCTTGAGCTACAGTAGTTTCTGACCTTACATAACAGAGGTGCATAAAATGTTCCGTGCCAAGACATGCAATGTCATCCTCTCACTGGATGACACTCACTAGATGATTCAAAGCTGTCATTCCCAATATTGTCATGGTATCATGGCAACTGATTCAGGTCAGAATTCTTGCATGTTAATTATTGCAAAACAGTAGAAAGAGCCTCTCACTCTCAGAATTCAAAAAATCCTTAGAGTTCATCTAGTCCAATCCCTTTCATTTTCTAGGTTAAGAAACTGAAGCCCTACTGGCATTAAAACAGTAAGTAGCAACTTGAATGTCTCTCAACAACATTAAATGGAGTGAAAGAAGCAAGACACAAAAGATTATATGGCATATAATTCCTTTTATAAGAAGTCCCAGACAGGCAAGACAAACCTATAGTAATAGAAGCTCAAACAGCAGCAATGTCTATGTCTGGGGGAAAGAGGCAATGACCATAACGAGGCACAAGAAAAACTTTGAGGCAATAGAAAAGTTTTATACTTGGATCTAAATGGCAATTATACAGATGCATGTCTACATAAATATCATCAAATTGTATACTTAAGATATGCAAATTTTAATGTATAGAGTTTGCCTTAATGAAAAGAAAAAAACCTGCCTATATTTTATGACATCTGTCTGAATTTCATTCTTTATTGACTAATACCTAGAGATGCTTTTCTGGTACATTTAAAATTACATTTAGAATTGGAGACAAGGAAAATTGAGGTAACGAGCAGAGAGCAAATTTACTCAAGATCATGTGATACAGAAAAAGCTAGAATTAGATTTTACATTTCCATGCCATAATGACTTAAAAATCAATTGATTTTTAAGAGGGTGAATGGATAGACAGAATTAAATATAACACATTATTTACCCTTTCTGAATCTAGGGATGATAAAAATGAAAAATATTTGAATATTTTTAATCAGTAATTCTCAAAATATTTCAATAAAAAATGAGATACTTACAGTTGTACCATTAGAAAAAAGCTTTCTAGGCTGGGCTCAGTGGCACACGCCTGTAATCCCAGCACTTAGGGAGCCTAAGGTGGGTGAATCACTTGAGGCCTGGAGTTCAACACCAGCTTGGCCAATATGGCGAAATCCCATCTCTAATAAAAATACAAAAATTAGCCGGAAGTGGTGACACATGTCTGCATTTCTAACTACTCAGGAGGCTGAGGCAAGAGAATAGCTTAAACCCTGAAGGCAGAGGTTGCAGTGAGTCAAGATCACGCCACTGCACTCCAGCCTTGGTGACAGAGCCAGACCCTGTCTCAGGAAAAAGAAAAAGGAAAAAGGCTTTCTAGAGTCCAATGTGTTTGCCAATTTTAGTTTAAGCAAATTAAGTAACTTTGCTTGTCTACAGAATTTCTTTTTAAGTGCTAATAAACATTTCTAGACCAAAGGGATTCAGCTAAATGAAATTCCTACAGGAAAATAAAGGTTTGTAGCATTTTCTAAAACCATTTGATCACTAAATCCTCTCCGGATTAGAACGTTTACTAAAATCTCACAAAGCAGAAATATAGATTAGATAGAATGTTTCTATATCCTTTGGGAACTATGCTGTGTTAATAAAATTTCAGTTTGTTACTCTCATTGAGTTAATAAACCATAAGTTGCCCTCTGAAAGGGGGCATTTCCTCCTTCATTGGAATTTATCCATAGACAGACTTCAAGAACTATCAATTACATATTGCAGCAATAAATAAAAGTTCATTAATTTATGAAAATATTTTTATTGAGAAACATAAATCTTTTGTAGATCTCAGTGATCATCTCAACATCTTGCTATAAATAGAAAGGAAGAGCCATCTGTTTTTCAAGGATGAGGGAAAGCATCAAGTTTGTCCAAGGATAACTGGAGTAAAAATAAATGAAATGAGATGAGTGAGATTCCACTTTTACTAACCCCCAAACTCAAATTTAAACATTGTTTTTATTATTAATAAGTTTAAAGGATGTGAGACTCTAAAGAAAAAGTAGTTAAATACATTTTGAAGTTCATCAAATGGGAGAAGTGAAATATATAACAACTATGGCACAAAGCATGGAAGAAAATGAAAGTATGCTATTGTAAAATTATTACGTACTAAATGGAATGGTATAATATTTAATAGTAGACTGTACAAGTTAAAGATATATATTGTAAACACTAAAATAAAACTTACAAATTTTTTAAAAGATATATAACTATTAAGCCAATAGTGGGGATAAAATGGAAAATCATTTTTAAAAATTCCAAAGACAGCAGGGAAGGGAACAAAAAAAAGACAAAAAAAATTATAAAATGTATGGTAAAATCATAGACACAAATCCATTATGATGAGTATCTACCTTCAATGTAACTGGTCTAAATATTTCACTTAGGCCATATTTATTGAATAAAAAGCAGAAATTGACTGAATAAAAAAGCAAAGCTACAACTGTATAATATCTAAAGCCAATCCACTTTAACTATAAAAACATAGACGAAATGTAAAAAGATGGAAAATATCTACAATGTAAATTTTAATCAAAAGAAATCTGCAGTGGCTATATTGATGTTAGACAAAATAGATTTCAGATCCAGAAATAGTAGCAGGGATAAAGGAGAAAATTACATTAAGAAAAACAAATTAAGTCATAAAGAAATTATAATGTTAAATGTGTTTGCATCTAACAGTATCAAATACACGAAGCAAATTTTGATAAAACTGAAAAAAATAGACAAATCACAATTATACTTGGAGATTTTAACAGCCATTTCTTAGTCATAAGTAGAACAAGTAAATGAAAATCAGAAAGGCTATAGAAGATTCTACTACTATTACCAACTTGGCCGTTACATTTTTTACAAGTGCACATGGAACAACTTTAAGATAGATCATGTTATGTACTATAAAACAAATTTCAACAAATTTGAAAAGATTTCATCATGGAAAGTATTTTTCTCTGACCACATAAAAGATTACATTGATAATCTTTGAAAAACAGAATTTGATTTCCCTTAGTTTTTAAAGGCATACACCCAATGGTCTCTCAATCAAAAGTCCAGAAAGACTATAATACAATCCAAGTGTAGAATGGGTTTCACTGAAACTGTTTAGTTATAGATTATTATTATTATTATTATTATTATCATTTTGAGACAGAGTTTTGCTCTTGTTGCCCAGGCTAGAATGCAATGGCACAATTTCAACTCACTCACTGCAACCTCCCCTCCTGGATGCAAGCTATTCTCCTGCCTCAGCCTCCCAAGTGGCTGGGATTATGGGCATGCACCACCACACTCAGCTAATTTTTTTTTTTTTGTATTTAGTAGAAACAGAGTTTCACCATGTTAGTCAAGCTGGTTTCTAACTCTGGACCTCAGGTGATCCACCCATTTCGGCTTCCCAAAGTGCTGGGATTACAGGCGTGCACCACCCTGCCCAGCCCAGTTTTAGATAATTTAATCCCAGATTATAACTATATGATTAGGCTCTCACTCTGTCTAAAAAAAAGAAAAATGAAATGGAGGAAGAATTCGACAGTACTGGTGGAAAATAGTATCATCTAGATAGAGAATATAATTACATCATATACTGTGTCCAAAATACTATTTTACAAAATACTAGACAAGCAGCATGGTAACAAAATGAAACCAATTAGCAAGAGAAAAAATATGCAAAAGGAACAGAAGTAAAAATGATCCAGATATTGTAATTAGTAGAAAAAGAATTTTGGTTAACTGTGATTAATATATTTGTTATTTGAAAGAAAACATGAACAAATTAATGAAAGCATGAACTTAAACAAATAAATAGAGGCTTTAAAATTAATCAAATGACATTCCAGGACTTAAAAAGATAAATGCATGAAGTTAGGAAACTTCTGGACACAATAGAATGAAGAATTGGTAAACTAGAAGATGGCACTATAGGAAATTTACTCTTTCTGATTTTTAGAAAAGATGAGTACAAAAGAGAGAGAGAGAGAAATTGTTTCAGTCAATAGTGAAATGCTAGCACTTGCCCCAAAAGGTCAGAAATAAAAAAGAACATCAGCTGCTGTTATTTCTATGCATCATTATAAAGTAAGTTCTAACCATCACAATAAGTCAAGAAAAGGTTACAGTGTTTGGAAAGGAGTGTGTAAAACTGCCTTTTTTTCACATATGATGTAATTGTGAAGATAAAACATCAAATAAAATATAAAACAAAATATTACAATCAATAAATCAATTGATAAAGGTCATTGGACCAAGGTCAATAACAAAAAACAATTGTATCTCTATATACTAGCAGTAAATAATTGAAAAACAAGTCAAAATGGAAACTATTTACAATAGCACTTTTAGACAACCACACATTTAGCAGTAAACCTTAAGAAAGTAGTGCAAGTACCATAGCACTGCTGAGAGATGTTAAAACCTAAATAAATAAAAAAGTATTCCACTTTTATGAGTCAAAAATTAAATATTTAATATATCAATTATCTCAAAACTTATCTATAAATACAATGTATCCCAATCAAAAAGGTCGACCTTTTTTTTTGCACGTGGAAATTGACATGTGATTCCAAAGTTTATGTAGAAATAACCAGGAAGATGTTAAAGAAGAGGAAGAAATATGGATGATTTAAAGTACGATATTCCAGTGTGTTCTAGAAAGCTACAGTAATTAAGACAGTATGGATTTGGTGCAACGGTAGAAAGACATATTAATGGAAAAGAATAATTAAACCACAAAGAGATCACACATAAACAGTCACTTGGTTTCAGTAAAAGCACCAGTTCTCTTCAGTGGCCACAGTATGGTCTTTATTCTGAAGTAGTTAGATATATATATATGAGAAAAAAGGTGAACTTTGACTCTGAACTTACAGCATAACCCAAAATTTATGTGAGGTGGCTCATACCCTGAATGTGAAAGCCAGTAAGTAAGCTTCCAGAAGAAAATATGGTTAAATACCTCTATGAGCTTGGGGTAGGAAAAAAATAGGAGGAACATATAAAGGACAAATCACAAAAGAAAAAAATCAACAAAGCAAATTAAAAATTTTCTGTTTGTCAAAAAATATTATTCTGAAAGTAAATAGGTAATCCACAGCCTGAATATCACTCCTGCAATACATAAATTCTGACATAGCTAACATATTTAACATATTATATATGTCATATATAACATATGCACTCATTAAAAAAGAATATTAATAAGTGCAAAAGACTTGACCAAAACTTCAAAAAAGAGAATACCCATGAAGCCAATACGCATATCAAAAAATACAAAGAATTATAATCAAATAGATGCAAATTAATATTGAAATGGAATAACACACCTACTCAAAGAGCTAAAATTAAAAGGACAGACAACGTCAAGTATTGGAGAGCACAATGAGCAACTTGAACTCTCATACCTTCCTGCTGGGAGTATAAATTGACTCAACCACTTTGGAAAACTATTTGGCAATATCTCCTAAAGCTAAACACTTGCTTGCCCTATGCCCCAACCATTGTACTCCTACGTATAAACTCAAGAGAAATTGGTGTGTATGTCCATAAAAAAAAAAAAAAAAACATACTCAAGAGTCTTCATTAGCAGCTTAGCTCCTAACAGGTCAAAACCAGAAAAACTCAAATGTCTATCAACAGTACAGTGGAAAAATTGTAGTATATTCATACAATGTAATACAGGTTGAATGTTTCTTATCCAAAATGCATAGAATCAGAAGCGTTTCAAATTTTGGACAATTTTGTATTTGGGGATATTTGAATTATACTAGTTGAGCATCCCTAGCCTGAAAATTTGAAACCTGTACTGCTCCAGCGAGCATTTCCTTTGAGTGTCATGTTGGTGCTCTTTGGATTTTGGATTTTGAAGCATTCTCAATTTTGGGGATTTTGGAGAATTCTCAAAATTCTTTGAATTTTGGATCTTGGAGCTTTGGATTTTGGAGCATTCTCAATTTAAAATTTTTGGATTAGAGATACTCAACCTGTACTACTCAGCAATAAATAATAACATACATATATATTCAAATAAATAAACTTCAAAAACATTATACTGAGTGAAAGAAGCCAAACATCAAAAAATAAATATGCTATCTTATTCTATTTACATGAAGTCCAAGAATAGTTAAAAATAAGTATATTCATCAAGATGTTTGTGTATGATTTGTATATAACAAAGTTGTACCCCCAAATATTTATGTACACCAAAAAAATAAAAATAATTAGACAAAACTGAATTACCTAGAAATAAAAATGTACTTCTAAAGAATACATTGGTCAAATAAAATATTCATAGAAAAAGATAGAAATATTTGTACCATATGATAAGGAAGAGAAAGCTGCTTGAGAATGCAAGTAACATGAAATTAAAAGAAATTTATAGCCTAAACAGATAATTATTTTTAAAAAGATAAGGCAATAAATCAACAATATAAGCTTCAATTTCAAAAACTTTAGAAAATGAACAGAAAATACTAAGGATACCAAAAGAAAAGGAATAACAAAGAGCAGAAATCAGTGAAATAGAAAATGAGTGTACAGTAGGATAAAACAACAAAGTCAAACATTAGTTCTTTGACTAGTTCACTAAAATGAATAAACCCCTGTGCAACAAAACAGACCAAAAAAGGGAGAATAAAACACAAATTATCATTATCAGAAATTAAAGGGAGAATATCACTAAATAGTCTATAAATAGCAAAATATAGAGGTATACATAAAGAACAAATACACACCATCAAATTGTAAATTAAAATTAATGAAATCAATTGTTGCTCTGTAAAAAATAGCAATAAGCAGAAAATGAGATGTAAATGCCATTTACAATAGCATCAGAAATAGTCAAAGTTTTAGGAATGAATATAATGAAAGACATGTAAAAAAAATGGACAAGATGGGGAATGATACACACTGGGGCCTGTTGGAGGCTGTGGGGATGGGAGGAGGGAAAGCAACAGGAAGAATAGCTAATGGACGCTGGGCTTAATACCTAGGGGATGAGATGGTCTGTGCAGCAAACCACCATAGTACATGTCTACCTATGTAACAAACCTGCACATCTTGCGCATATACTTCTAATCTTAAAGTCAGAAAAAAAAGATATGTAAAACCTCTACTCTGATAACTATGAAACAGTATCTGAAATAAATTAGAGTGAAATAAATTGAGAAATATAACACACAAATAAAAAGCCTTGATACTGTAAACATTTTAAGTATCTTTGAATTTAATATGTAAATTCAATAGCATTCAAAATTCTAGTGAAATGCTTTTTAGAAAGTGAATAGATGCATTTATGCTACATTCAGAAGTGCAAAGGACAACAGAGAAGTGACTCGTTATAAGGATAATTGTTATGGTAAATGACTCACTCAAACACTGAAATTTTCCATTGGACTATAATAAATTTTTTTAATTTAAACTATTTTAAAAATAAAAACCGGAGAATATAAAATATTACTTTGAACTTGTAATCAAATTAGCAAAACAAAAATAAATAGGTAATGTGTAACACCTAGAATTACTGTAGTTTATGTGAATGAGACATAATGTTCTAACTTTTAAACTCAGAGTCTATAGATGTCATCATTCCATGCTCAGTAATTATTACTAGAAAGTTCATGTGGACCTTTACCAGATATATGGATTGAGAGGCACGATCGCTATAGAATTATCACAAGAAACGCAATCATTCAGATTTCTAAGTTCAATATTAATCATTACTGGCTACCCAAAATTAAAAACATGAACTTTGAACATATTTACACTAGCACATCATTGGAACAAAGGAGGTGATCATTACATTGTGTTTTCCACTAAACAGAACACATCTAAGACATGCTCAAGTGTAGATTTCATGTTTTAGAGTTATGATTAATGAAATAAGGCAGGTCCAGAAGAGAGTGACTTCCACAAAAGAGCCTGAAAAATATGTACTGTAAAACAATAATAATAATAATAAAATAGTGACATGGCACCCAGAGTGGAATACCTGAAAATACTGAAAGGTTGTCTAGGAAAAGTGAGTGCTTATTCCTTTAGTCTGAATAGCTGCAGATGATGGACTAGAACTCATGAATAGAAGCTATATGGAGACCAATATCACCTCATTATAAAGAAAGCAAATCATCCAAAATAAACTAACCTGTCACAAGAGGTAATGTATTGCCTACATCTGCAAAGATACAGTCGATGAAATTTTAGCAATACATTGAAAGTCAAAATAGACGATGCCAAAGTTTTTTTCCTTTCACTTCTCAGATATGTATTTTTATAAAAGTATGAAGCTTTTGAGAGTGATATTTTACTTTAGAAGGACTATGTTCTTAAAATGGACACCTTTACTTACCAGGAGAAATGACCTTGGACAAGTCTCCTGACCACTCTCATCAGTCAGAAAATTGGAAATAATTCAGCTTTATCACATTATTAGAATGAGAACCAAATATGTACATGTAGAACCTTTTCAAAACTGTATATATACATATTTGTTATTGCTTTTATTATGTCAGAAATTTTACTTGTAAATAGAAAAGCTAGATGATAAAGAGATGTTTATGGAACTATCAAAAAGATCTGAGTAGGAAGGAAGAAGCTGAGATTCTCAGGTGGAATGTGGGTGGGTATTTCCCAAGAAGTTATCTGGAGGAGGTCAATGTTTATCAGACATAGTGGAAGGGAAGCTCAAATAGGAGACCACTAAGTAGAGAAGGTTCTTGGGAATCTGAGGATTTCCGCACCTTACCCAACAAATAATACAGCCAACTTGGACACCTGTAACAAAAGATTCAATTGAACAATTGGGATTAACACATTAGATACACATAAATTGAATGGGAATAATTTTAAAGAAGGTGGTATCAGTAAAGCAAACACTTAGATTATATGTTATTTAATATGGTCGAGATTTCTAAATAATTTAGAATTGGCTCCCTACATGCTATATGGCTTATCCATGTTCAGGAGGAAAACATTCTAAAAATCTGTACACACACATTTTGCCTCCCTGAATAAAAAATAATCTGTATAATTTAATCTATCCTCAAAAATTTTGCAAATTACAGTTATACCCTCTGGATTTTATTGAGGCACATGAGTTTGTTTGCCATGCACTATTTTAACCCCAAATTGAAGTATATCTTGAGTTTATCTTGAGTTCTCGCATAACCTTTCTTTGTTCAGTTTTCTACTTTAGCAACCTATATGCATAGCCTCACCATCATTGCCCACATCATTGCACAGTTTCTCAACCCCAAGATACAACACTTAAAGTATCCTCTCTGATCATATCACCTTCTTTCTATCTTTCCCGGTCTCCAACTTCCACTCAACTTGCTCTTCTCATTAATCACACCTAAGGTCCCTTCTTTACTTCTATGTTGTATTCTGTGAAATATCCCTTTCTAACTTTGCTATCTCTTTAACCCAACATAATTTCAATGCTCAAGCATATTTCACATGATATTACCTTAGGTCCCTCATGATCATGACTTCTACAACTCCATTTGCAAAATTCTAACCCTAGTCAACAAAGGTCAGTCTTTAAGAAAATAGACTCCGCTCTGGATTCATGAACATCTAATTTTGAATTCCATTTTTGCTACTTATCAGCTGTCTATGACCTAAGATCATTAATTCAACCTGTCGGTGACTCAGTTCTATATGCATGGCATATGAACTGCCCTGTCTTCCACATAGAATACACTGCCTGACAAAAACCGATGCAAGATGAGTATCTGTTGAATGAAAATGAACACTACCCTATTTAACTTCATGGAGAAGGCTACTAATTTCATGCTATGTTCTCTTTTTTCATTTCAAAATATGTTCACAATTTCAGGCAACTTTCCCCCCCACCCATTACACCCCAGGTGAAGAGTAACTACAATTCTCCGAGGCTAATCTTCCACCTCCTCTCTACATTCCATCCACTGCCACATCTTCAATGCATTGTCTTATCAAATTTCTTTATTGTGTTCTTACCACAACAGGATGTTTTCCCTTTAACCCACAAACATGCTTTATCTTTCTCCTATATTGTATTACCTCAGCTGTCTGTCCCCTGCCTGTCTTGCCAAGCTCTTGGCAAGAGTAGCATCTACTTATGTTTTTCACTTCCCTGCCTCTCATTTATTCATTTACTATTCAACGAATTCAGTTTAGCTTCTTCCCCACAACTCTACTGAAGGTTACTAAGCATAGCTGTTTAAAGATCAATTCTTTTTTCATCTACTTTATTTCTTATCATGTGCTACTTTCATTCAATGCACACTTGGCTCTGATTGCACTTGCTTTCACTGTTTCTAAGACAGAGAAAACTCTTGTCTAACTCAGAGACTTTGCTCTTGTTAGTTCCTTTGCCTGGAAAACTCTTCTTTTACCCGATTCTTCCCATATTACCTCAAAATCATTGTTGAATCATTTATTTGACAATTTATATCTTAAACCACAACATTAATTACTACCATATTCTAAATTATTTAAATACAAAAATTATTAATTGTTGTTTTTGAGAACTTTAGTCTTGTAGAAAAGTCTGCAAATAATTCTAACACTATGTGAGGAGATGCCATTACAAGGTATTTGTGAAGGGAACAATTCAATCTTTCTAAAAGGAGACAAGAAAGCTTTCATAAAGGAGTTGACACTGGAATTAGATCATCCATTCGCAAATGGGTGTGGTTTTATCCCCCAGGCAATGTCTGTAGACATTTTTAATTGTCACAATTGTAGGGGACAGGTGGCTATTGGCATCAAGTGATAGAGACCAGAGATGATGCTAAATCTTCTTCAATCCACAGGACAACACCCTCAAAGCAGAAGGTTATCCAGCTCAAAATTTCAATGGTTCCAAGAATGAGAAACCTGGAGTTAGATCTTAAAAGGTTAATGAAGATTTTCTGCCAGCTGGATGACCACAATAGCTTCCTGTCTTTCTGCAAACGTCTATTCTATACCCAGTTGCCATTAGCTTTCTAAAATACAAATCTGTTTATGTCACACCTAGTTCACAATTTTTTCTAATACTAACATACAATACTAGTATCAATTATTACATGCCAGGATCTTCACAAGTCTGTGAGGAAGATATTGTCCCAAAATTATTGAAGAAGAAACTAAAATTCAGATAAAGTAAGTAACCTATGGGGTGTCAAACTGATCATTTCTCTTTATCTATGGAATGCAATCCAAATGCTTTGGCATGTCAACTTACTGTACAGTCTGATTCTAACCTTCATTTACAGCTTTACTTCCCAATAGTATTGCTAAACACAAAGGTTTAAGCTTTACTAATTGCCATTCCAAAAACACTACGGGAAACAACACTATCCATCGAAGTCAAAAATGTACACACAACCTAAAAAAAAAAAAGCAAATCCTATGTATACGTCTCAAATACATCCTTGCACCTCTGCACTGAGAAATGTGTATAAAAATATTTAAATAAATTTTTTTCCAAAAGAAGAGGAAAATAAAAAAATTAAATCAATACAAATGTTTGTCAATAAAAGATTTACATTAGTACATTGTGATTTATTCAAACAGTAGAATAATACATGGCAATAAAACTGTGATATATATATATATAAACAGTCATGGACAAAATCTCACAAGTGTAGCATTAGCCAAAAACACCAGTAGCAGAAATATAAATGCACTATTTATATTCTATACAAAAATTTCATGCATTATATTCCACACAAAAAACCTAAACAAATTGTTTAGGTGACCATATGTAAGAGAAAAGCAAAAAATGCAAAGAAATCACAAACAGACAATTCAGGATAGTGGCTACTGTTGGAGATAAGAGAGGCTCTGAGATCTAGGAGCTTAAATATATTTGGTAATATCAACTTCTTAAGATAGATCGTAAGTACGTGAGTCTTAACTGTGTATTTTTATCCTCTATCCTGGTCTGTGTACATATTATTAGTGTTAAATTACTGTTAATTATATGTAGTAAATACTTAAATTTATAACGTATAATTATTTTTCAGTTTATATTTTAGTCCTTGCTACACCTTTTGCCTGAAGTGACCTTCCTTTTTTTCACATGGCAGAGTCTTACTGTTCTCAAACTTATGTGGAATTTTGGAGGGGAAAGTTTAATTCAAGCAGAGAAACCAAAGGACATGAAGTGGAAGTGACACTTGAATCAGGTGTTAAGTTTTGAGAAGTGGAAACAGAGTCAAATGAGGGTCATTTCAAGCAGAAGGAAATGCTAAACTGAAACACAGTGGACAATCACAAATTCAAGAACTCCACTGTTGCTGAAGAGAGGCATAACAGCAGAAAAAAAGGATGAGTTCGAACATAGAGAGATGAGACATTTTGAATGTCATCCCAAAATCCTAATGAGAGAGGCACTGAAGATTTGAAGAGTGAAAATTAAAAAGAAATAAAAGAAATAAAAAGATGTTTTGGGGAAAGAGTCATGAAAGCAGAACAAAGGATAGATTAGAAGAGAAAGAGCAGGGAAAACCGTTTGGAGGATACAGTAAAAGATGAGTCTGGACTAAGGCAGTAGTTTTATCAGACTAATTTCTTTTTACTTTTTTCTAGTCTTTGGTGCATTAAATATAAATTAGATTACTGAATCCCAGAACTGTAGATTAACTTGAGATAGAACATGTTTATTTGCTAATCACATGAGAAAGGTATGCAGAGTTTTTAAGGAGTTACTTTCAAATTTCTAAAAAGTACATATCATATCTTAAGAAATTAACCCACAGTATTTTGCCTTTTGTTACAATTTTATCAGATGAAATTAGTCACACTGTTAAATTGCATTAACACAAGTCAACGGGATGCCAATTTAGCTATGAAATTATAATATTGAAAATTATTTATTTGTTGGAAAGAATAAGTGCAGCTTTTCAAGATGTTTAAACAACTTTCTAGAAGCTATTGCTTGTCTCCACAGTAGTCCTCAGAGCTAGAAGGGTCAAAGACATTCAAAGCTATAAAGAATATTAGAAGTTATTGGCCAGGTGCCATGGCTTATGCCTGTAATTCCAGCAATTTGGGAGGCTGAGGCAGGTGGATTACTTGAGGTCAAGAGTTTGAGGCCAGCCCGGCCAACATGGTGAGACTTCGTCTCTACTGAAAATACAAAAATTGAGCAGGTGTGGCGGTGGGTGCCTGTAATCCCAGCTACTTGGGAGACTGAGGCAGGAGAATCATGTGAACCTGGGAGGCAGAGGTTGCAGTGAGCCAAGATCATACCACTGCATTCCAGCCTGGATGACAGAGCAAGACTTTGTCTCAAAAAAAAAAAAAAATTAGAAGTTATCTAGTTCAACCTTTTCATGTTACTAATGAAGAGAATGAGGGAAAGAGATACAAGGTCACAGGACAAGTCAGTTAACACACTCATTAAGGTAAATATTTGTTGAACTTCTACCTTGTACCAGTAATCATGTTGGTATCAAAGCCGGAAATAAATTCCAGGTTTTCAGACTCCCAGCGTTGAACCCTTGTGCTACAACATGTGCAGCCAGGCACTGAATAAGCAAACAATTCACCAGGCACAAATTTCTGTAAGTGAGCTCCATGGCCCACCAGTATTGGAATCTTAGGCTGTAACCTAGACCTACCTCAGAATCTCTTGGGAAAGGGCTATAAAAGTTGCATTTTAGCAAGTTCCCTGAGGTAATTACATATTAATACAAGGTAATTCTCATTAACATGGAATGTGAGGAGCACAAGTCAAAGAGAATAGACTTCTCTTTGAAGAAAAGGAAGGATTTAGATTTTTAATGGAGTTTAGACAGGCAAACAGTTAATAACCAGCCAACCCATTCCCACAACCAGGAAAGAGACCAATCCTCCAGTCAAAATATATCTCAGAATCTTACCAACCAATTAGTCAGTTACCTATGAATTATACTTCACTACTTACAAGCGCTTTCACACACAATATATCATTTGATCAACACAAAAACCCTGTGAATACTGGTGCAATTATCTTCTTTTTCTATTAAAACAAAAGACTATAGCTCAAGAAGTTTAAATAGTTTGCAAGAGGTCACACATGTAAGAGAGGAGCCAGAATTCCTTTTTTCTACACTACAGTTTCCTCATCTGTTAAATAAAGGAGTTGTATTTGGTGGAAATTATAATTCTCTTTATAATGTGTGAAAAATGGGACACGTGCTTGTCAGTGCCTATCTATGTGGTTTAATTCATTGGAGATTCAAAGTCAATGTTCCCTTTGAGGAAACAAGAAATGAAGTCCAAACATGTCTTACCAGATTGACATACAGAAACTACCTTAGAGAAGAGTATCATGTGATAACCCAATATTTGATGTCTCAGGAGCTTACTCCCATGACTGCTATCTGCCTATGCGTATTCTTTTTTTAATAGATGCTTCCTTGCAGGTGTTTCGATGATGTTACAGGTCAACATTGTCAATGCTCCTCTTTCTCCTGAGAAGAAACTGAGTCTGCATTCCTTCTGCAAACACTAATACCATCTTACATTAAGTTTAGCACTGTGCAGTTTTTAAATGGTCTTCAAAGACTTTTCATCAGATCCCAGACAGTTCTTGATTGCCATGTTCTTTTAGCTGTTGAGGCTTCTGGGCTGCTGATTTAAATCCTTCTCAGCTTAGTGTCCAGGGCTCCCCATGTGTCACCCTTCTTAAGATTTTGCTTCACCTGTTGTAGCCAGCACAGCTAACTAGACTTCTGCTTGATCCCCTGTCTTATTTACCTGAATAAAATCCCAGCCCATTTGAGCCTGGGGTTTTGCATTGCTTCCTCTCCATGTCCCCACAGCCTAGAGTCCAGCCCTGGAACATTAAGCAGAGCCTAATTTCTTGATAATAGAGTTCTCTGAGGCTGTAAATTTGACTGGATGTCCAAATATTGTCTTCTCAATCCCCTACCATAATACTCAACTCCTCCATAGGAAAGCACTCCCCCAAAATTTAATACAAAACACCTGAAATGCTAACAGCTTAATAATAACAGCAATACAGCTTCCTGTGTCCAGGAGATTTCCAAGTGCTTTATATGTATTATCTCACAATAATACTATAGGAAAAAATATTATTACTTTCATTTTACAGATAAGAGAACTGAGGCTCAGGGAGATTAAGTATAGGCTGAGTATCTCTTATTCAAAATGCTTGGGACAGGAAGTGTTTTGGATTTCAGATTTTTTCAGATTTGGGGATATTTGCATGTAGATTTACCAGTTGGACATTCCTAATCTGAAAATCTAAAATGTGAAATGTTCTAGTGAGCATTTTCTTTGGGCATGACCTTTGAGCATCATGTCGGTGCTCAAAAGGTTTCAGATTTTGGAGCATTTCAGATTTCAGATTTTCAGATTAGGAATGCTCAACCCAAACTGACTCAAGTTTACAAAGTTAATAAATGGAAGATTTAAACTCAGATCTGTTAAACTTTAAAATCCATGTTCTTCACTAGAAGCTAAACAGGTTAACTTAATCATCACCTGCCTTTCATCATAACCTTCCTATAAATATTGAATTATGTTGGCTGGCCTAAAATTTCTAACTGCATGATCTGTGATTGAGTTCCTGCTTGCCATTGTCTCATCCCAGTGGGTGGATAGAATCCCATGTTCCAGCCTCTCCCAGTCATTAAATCCCACTGAAGTTAACCAGGCCATGCCTAGAATTAGTCCAATATATGACATGTCATCCATTCGATCCTCCCAAAATCTTGGTGGAATTGACACCACATAGATCATAAGTCCCACTCCTTAGATGAGAGTGGTCAAGACACAAACAGTTACTTTGAATAGTCCAGGTTAAACATAGCTAGCCAGTGCCAAAGCCATGACCAGACCCAGGTTTCCTGACTCAAACACTAAAGATTCATGCATTAAATTCACACCAAATACATTTAAGCTAAACAAGGCATACAGAAAACACACACACAGAGTTCAATACATCACTGTGTTGAAGTGAATTGGTTGGGGCTAAGATGTTACCATTCTCTTCACCCTTACTCATCACCTTTTTATACCACATTAGCCCATATGCTAGAACAATGCTAATCCATGCAGTGTAGGAGGCAGTCACACTCAATGATCCAGAGCCTATGACCCAATGCATCTGAATGACATGATATAATTAATGGAAGGAAGAGGAACAAAGGAATGAAGTAAGAGGAAAGTGAGTAAGAGCCCTGGGTGGTTCTGAACAGGAATCAGGAAAGGAAAAATTCTGTTAATGGGATTGAAAGTTTACTGTGGTAAAACAGATTTTTTCCAAGGTTAGCCTAGGTTTCTCAAACTGTTTTTGGCTGAGCCATGTCAACATCTGACCAGGCCCCACAATAGCAGATGCAATCAACACTGTTGATGAAAGCTCAATAAACATGGAGGTTTCACCCAACCCTTGATATTTTTCACTGAAAACTTATAAGTAGACAAGAAACCTCCAGAGACCATTCATTCTGTATCCTTGCTTCGACACTGTTCCCTCCACTCAACTTCTCAGAGTGGTGTAGAATCTAAGTAGGAAGGGCCTCAAGTAACATCTCTTTCAATTCCTTCATTTTACAGGTGATGCAACTGAGGCACAGAAAGAATAGTGACTTGCCCAAGTTCACACAGTGAGTCATTGTCAAAGCTGAGGCACTAGAACCCAATGTACTCTTCCTTCCTCTCAGGAGTTATATAATTCATGTTTTCATTATTATTATTTTATATTTTATGTTATTAGCATGCTACAAAAGCGTAGGCAATTGTGAACTACAGCAAATGAAAGCAAGATACTAGGATGATTATTGTGTTTTGAGCATCGTGAATGTTTTTTTGTAAGAAGGAATGGTGAAAAATTGGTATATCTAACTAGCTACTATTTTTCTACTTCTTTTCATTTTTTAGAGTACGAAATGATGAACTGATCAACTAATTAATCAAATGGAGGATTGGTCCTCAAATTAAAGGTAGGTTACACCAGACCACTTTAAGATCCCTGGAAACATTGAGACTCTACGACCCTGGATAGAGAAAGGCGTGAACCCTGGACTTCGAGTCCAAAATTACATATCAGTTGAAATCCCAACTCAAACTTAACCAGTTTCGATTAAACTCTTTCTGTAAAGAAAAAATAAAAAGCATCATACTCTTTGTTTAAAGAAAAAAAAACCTGACTAGCTCTGTAACCATGGATAAATCAGTTAATCTTTCCGAGCTTCCCTTTCTTTATTCAGATAAAAAACCCAATAAGCCCTATATAAGCCTCAAGGTTATAAGGAACATATGAAGTTGTGTATTTAGCAACAATTTTATTCTGTATTCTAGTATTATTAATATTAGTCTATACAGTAATTATAAAAATTTTTAATACTATATATGTATGTATTCATATATATGTGCTTATGTCTATATGTTTATGTATATATATCTATGCAGGTACATATTTATGGACACATGTATGTACAAATGTAAGTATGTACATTCGTATATATTTCTGCTTTGGCTCTGTGCCCAGCTTAAGCGAGCTTCACCCTCTTATTATAGTTCTCCCATAGGGCATATCATACCTGTTTTAATTTTACTTCCCATGAACAGTCATCTTCTTCTCCTTCTTCCTGCATGTTTCTGCCAAGGTTCACACAGCTGACATTCATGGAGGTAAAATGGCTCACCTCCTATCCCTATGGCTGTTAAGCCTTAGTATTCTGGTTTTCAGTATTCTGTTTTGTGATTTAAGTTTCAAGTGACTTTTTAAAAGAACAAATAAGTTTTGCATCTATTTTTGTGTATTTTTTCCAAGAACTGCTAGCATTTTCAATAGAAAATGTGTGTGCACTTTTTATTACAATGCTAGATATGAAACTTATGAATTAGAAGCCTTTGAACTGAGGATGTGGTCATTTTCCAGTCTTTAATTTACATATGAGACAGGAATAATCAGCTATAATCCTCTCCATATATACAATGACTAGCATAAATTAGGGGTTCAAGATTTGAAGAGCTGACATTTTCATGCTGAAATACTATTAGCATTGAAAGTGAATTAAAAAAACCTGGTAAACTTAGAAAAGGAGAAAGTTCCTCAAATTACTGCCTGGGAAGCAAAGAACCAATCCCAAAGATGGGTGGGGGTGGGAGATCATAATGAATGAATAAGTTATTAGCTTTAGCTAATAGTCACTTCTTATTAACACATTCACCTCTTCCATGTTGGATGTGATTTTCTTATTTACAAAGATCTTTTATTTACCATATCTCATTTCAGCCTCACAGCAACACTCCTAGAGAGGCAAGTCAATGTGGGATTTTTGTCATTTTACAAACAGGCATCTAAAGTTTAATAAGGTTAAGTATTTTGCCTGAGGACTCCTGTATAGGAACTGGAGAAGTCCAGACCTAGTTAAAGACTTTATCTAAAATATAAACTTTATTTTCCAAGACTCAATATCAGCTGATTCATTACTTTTTGTTCTCAAGGCAACCTATTTTAAAATTATAAAACAATTTGGTAGAATTCTGCAACTCAAAAGTTGTATCCTTATTTATGCAGTCAAGCCGTAATATCTAATGTGCATGTAGACTCTAGCAGCTTACAAAACTTCATGACCCTTATCAAAAACCACTTTTGCAAAGTGATCTATCTGAAAGGAGCTTGTTTCAATTACAAGATCTTAATCAGCAAGAAATGTATTATCTCACATAACAGGAAGTCCAGAGGTGGAGCAGGCCTCAAGACTGGGTGACTCAGTAGCAAGGTTTGCATCATCTGCAGTCTGGAGGCCAACTGGCTGCAGTTTAGTTCTAGGCATCAAACCACAGGAAAAAAGACCATCTCTTCTTCAGGCACTGTAAATCTTAGACATTTTTAGAAAAAGCTTATGACAGACATCCCATTTACCTGTGTTGAGTCTAGGTAATTCCTAAGCTAATATCTGGCAAAGTCAATAGAATTGCCCTCACATCACTCAGGACAAGCCTGGAGCTTCTGATAAGATCAGCTTCTCTGGAAGCACAGGGCTAAGAAACAGATGAATGGGGAACAAAATTAGCATCTGCTACCTGAAGAGTGAAATACGTGGTGAGTAAAGAAATAACAGTGCTCACCAGAGAATAACAGGTGGGCGTATCTACAATGCAGGAAAAGGACTCACATGAAAGAATGCTGAGTGGAAGTCCTCATATTAGACAATAGAAGTTACTTCATAAATGTCTTTAAAACATATCTCAATATCTGACATTTTAGGGTGGCAATACAATAAATGCCTTTTCATTGTTTATTAAAAGTTTATTAACTTGAATGACAGAAAATTACCATTTATAAAAGAGGCAAAAACTGCAATAACAGCATATTAGCTTTAGTAATAATTCATTCACCAAATTCATAACAAATTCACTGAGCACGTGCTATATGTTGGATAGCATTCTAGGTATTGGCATACCAACATAAATTAATCAATGTATGTATTGATGGTTGGGGGAAAATAGATGGAAATTACTATAATATAACATGTTTCTTCTTATACTGTACAATAGTATCGAAGGATAGCCTAATACACTTGATTCAGGCTAATGGATGTGTGCATACACTTACAAAGAGAAATCGTTAATAAATATAAGAAATAAATGTATGCATACTTTCATCTCAGCAGTAGTAGATTGGAGAATCTTTATTGTTGACCCTATTATGTATAAATGATTTCAACAATCTGAGTATTGTAAACTTTATACTTCAGTTGAAAATGGAATTGCATAAAGACATGGATCAGTAGCAGGGCTAGTTTTCCGAGTGCAACTCTAACAAGACCAGTGCAAACTACAGTTAACTAACTACAAGCTGTATTTGTTGAAGATTTGACAGGCAACTCTCTAAAAAGAATATTCTGATAATTTAAAGATGGAGCCCAATGCTTAGTTATAAATTAATAATAGTAAATAAAATTCCTTGTAGTAAGTACTTAGTTTACCATAAAGTCTTAATTATCGGAAAGCCCAGAAGTAGGTATTATTATTGTTATCACTGCTTTTTACAGATTGGGAAACTGAAACTCAAAGGATGTTAAGCAATTTGCTCCAGGTATATAAGCAATGACAGATGAAAGATCTGAACCCAGACTCTTCTGTCTCCAAAGCCTATGCTTTTTAATCATTCAACTTACGTTTTTCAAAATGTGGTCTATGGTCAGCTACATCAATAGCATTTGGGATTTGTTTTTTTTGCATTTGCATTTGTTAAAAATGCAAACTCTTTAGTCCCATCTGGGCCCACCAAATTAGAATCTTTAAGATGGAGCCAAAAGTTGTGCATTTCACTGGGTTTTTTGCCTACTGTCTATTAACACATTGCTGAGCTACTCTGCCTTATGACGTTTAAGAGACCATTATGGAAAAAAGATTAAAATCTTACTAGTAAGCACACATGAACAAAGACTCTCTGAAGTTTATCTTACCTGGAAGCTTTCATTATGAAGATAGGAAAATCCACCAACTTAAATATTAGAACCTAAGTTTTACATCACAATCCCAAAATTACAACAGGTGGGAGTACCTGCTGGTACCTGAGACTCCTGGAGCTTTTCTTCTCCTCTTAACTCCAATAGGCTCTATAAATTTGGAGAAGTCACCTTTTATCCCCGGGTATTAGTTCCTTTACTGTTAGCTTCTGGTGCACTAATCTGTCCTTCTTAAGAATGATCCTGAGATCCACTCAGGAAAAGAACTTTCCCAGAGCTCAACCAAATGCTTGCAGGATTTCTAGCTCACAACAAAAAAATGTCCACCAAGGAAAGGTAACATAACATCACTGCTCGCTTCTCTATTCAAATGCCCTTGCATTTTCTTCTTATTATTTTCTATCATCCCAAAATTCTTCCAGGAGCAAAATTGGATATAACATATAAATAAATGTCCTTGTTTCTTTCAGATAGCAAGAAAAGTAACAGTTTCAATAAAGTTTCTCCAAATCATTAAAGTGATAGAGATAGAAGAGAATTAATAAAAACTTATTTAACCCTCTCTAATTTTTATAGGTGATAAAACAAGCCAGTGACTGGAGCAGGTGAAATACTCCAATGTTACTGCATGATACGGCTTGGCTCTGTGTCCCCACCCAAATTTCATCTTGAATTGTAATCCCCATAATCCCCACATGTTGAGGGAGGAACCAGGTAGGAGGTGATTGGATCATGAGTGATTTCTCCCATGCTGTTCTCATGATGGTGAGTGAGTTCTCACAAGATCTGATGGTTTTCTAAGGCAGTTTTTTCTACTGTTGCTCGCTCGCTCTCTCTCTCTCATCTTCCACCATGTAAGACATGCCTGCTTCCCCTTCCACCATGATTGTAAGTTTCCTGAGGCCTACCTAGTCATGCAGAACTGTAAGTCAATTAAACCTGCTTTGTTTGTAAATCACCCAGTTGCAGATAGTATCTTTCTAGCAATGTGAAGAAAGATTAATACACTGTCCTACATCAGATGAATGCTTAGGCCTCCTGGTCTCTGCTTCCTCAAAACAGTAAAAGTGCTGCTATTGCTGCTGCACCTTCATCCATGGTTCCATGGCAGGGCAGGACAGGGGAGTATTTCTCAAAGTTTGGTACCCCCTGTCTTACCAACCTAAAAGAAGGCTGAATTGGTTTTAGATTATGTTCAGTCATACAGTGGAAAAGTAAATTCTTACTGATTCTTTTTTGATCCTTTTACTTCCTTCAAAGAGAAAGTCTCAGAATGCTGCTAATGTAGCCTTAGCACCTCTACAGATTGATGACCTCCCTTTTTAAGAAATTGAGAGCAATCAGTTCATTGTATTGTATTTATTCTTATAATTACCTTCTCTTTACAGCAACTGATATAAGATTTCTGAATATGATAATGATATAAATTTTTCTTCTAAAATAAATCAAGTTAAAGAAAAATATTAAGCAAATGACAGTACATGTAATATGAGTTTTTGAAATCTTGAAAATGGTTCAAGAATGATTAAAGTATGGCAGAAATTGACATAAAAGTTTGAACACAGGTTTTGGAGTCAAACACACTTGGTTTTCTAACCCAACTTCTAGATGTTAAGATTTGAGGTAGTTTATATGTTCCTTCAGGGATGCACTTTTACAATTGGCAAAAGTGGCAAATTAGAAGTGTCTATCCATGGTTGGGTATGAGGATTAATACAGTGATAATTTTTACTCTTTCACTATAGTGCTTGGTACATAGGAGGAGTTCAGTAAGTACTGTTATTTTATCATCAGCAGCAGCACTAACATCACCCTGGCCATGAAATCTAGGATCACAGATTGTTAAATCTGGGGAATTTTTAAAAAATTGCTAAAGTGCATCTAATCTAAACTGTCCCAGGTCCTACTGCTCAAGGCTTAAATTTCCCCTAAAAGTATTTTTAATTTGTGGTTTATGACTGACTATATGTTTTAATGCTTTATAAATCTCTAGCTAAAGTTTATCACACTCTTTAAAGATGATAAGGAGTACCCTCACTCTGTCACCAGTAGATATTTCACATTATATTTTTTAAAATATGGTTTATAATTTTCACTATTTAAAAATCATGAGGCAATTACTAGGGGGGGCTATTATTAACAGATTAAAGAAGAAGCAAATGTGTGACTAGATCACAAATTTGAAATACTTTGATAACTGTGTTTCAATATGTTGGTTTCTTTGTAATCATATGATTTATGTTATGCATTAATAAGTGTTCTGAGAAGCAAACTAGAGGTGTCATCCCACCACCACAGGTGTCCTCGGCACATACACAAAACTTTTAAAGACCTCTGCTGTACAGCCTTGCCAGAATGTGGCCCTGTAGACTGCTTGTATATCTAAGAAGATTTCCTGTCTTTAAAGATGATCAGTAATTCCACATCTGCCTGGATGGGTTTTTAAAACAGTAGACAACGGATTCCACTTGGTGGTAATGGAAGCAGGAACTACTATGCTAAACCACACTTCAAAATAAAAGGAAAGGAAACTAATTATGATACTTACTTTGCAAAATATCTGAGTTACCAGCCAAGAGAAATACTAAAAGAGCCAGTCGAATTTCCACTATTTAAATTACCTAGAAAATAAATATAGCAGGTTTGTATTCAGTTTCAGAGTGTATTCTATCTATAGACTACTTTCTTTTTTTTTTTTTTTTTTTTTTCGAGACGGAGTTTCGCTCTTGTTACCCAGGCTGGAGTGCAGTGGCATGATCTCGGCTCACGCAACCTCCGCCTCCTGGGTTCTGGCAATTCTCCTGCCTCAGCCTCCTGAGTAACTGGGATTACAGGCACGCGCCACCATGCCCAGCTAATTTTTTGTATTTTTAGTAGAGACGGGGTTTCACTGTGTTGACCAGGATGGTCTCGATCTCTTGACATCGTGATCCACCCGCCTCGGCCTCCCAAAGTGCTAGGATTACAGGCGTGAGCCACCGCGCCCGGCCTAGACTACTTTCTTATTTATATAAGACAGAAGAAGATACATATTATTGCATTGTTCACAAATTACTTGCCTTGCTAAACAAAGAAAGGGGTAAGAAAAAAGGATTAATTTGCAATCATTTCAACCAATCCATCTGCTCTAGAAAGACCTGTAAATAATTAAATCAAAATTTAACTTGTTCCAATTTATTCTATTTATAGAAATGAATCATCACTCAAAATAGATCTGTGATATGTGCAGTAGTCCATAAATTGGGCAGCAAGTATTTTTATCTTCTCAGAATTAGAAGAGTTATCTAACTTATGACACATCAAGAGACCAGAGAGGTTAAGTCAGTGGTGGAGCAATGTGCAGATCCAGGGCATTCTTGCTTCCAATTTAATGCTGTCCTCAGCATTCATGGCCAGAGAGAGAGAGAGAAGGAATTTAGGATGATGGGTAGACAGAGAAAGGAAAAGAGATGGTTTTGCAGGATTTTTCCTTAGTTCAGCTAAAGACAGGGTTCCTGTCCATCCCACAGCCACAAAAATTTAGGCTTATAGAAAGTTTAAAGAATGAATAAAACAGGGTTTTATTGGATGCAAAGGAAAAAAGGAGAAACAGGGACTCTTGCAAGGCCAGAGTCCCTCCTCTAGAGCACTTCTCACCAGACAGTTTGAATTCCAGGTTCCACATAGGAAGAGGTGGGGCCAGGATCCTCACTGCTGCAGAGGGCATAAACTTCCCGAGGCTCCACCTCAGTGGGCAGGTTGGTCAGAGTTTCTCCAGGGACTCCCTCCCACCTAGCTGTCTTATTCCCCCATCTAAAGAAGTACATCTTCCTGCCATTAGACTAAGGATAAAAATGAAGACCGATCTTAACTGTTTCCTTCTGACAGGGGGTACTGTTTTGGGGAAACAGCAGTCAGATCTTCCTCAGAGGCCAATGTAAGGGTTCCTGGAGAAGGGCCCATCGTCAGAGGCTCTGGTCGCATGACTATTTGGAGTCTGATGGCCTGAAGGCAAGAACAGACAAACAGGGTTATTAGAAAACATGTATCAAAATGAAACAAGAAGGGGGGTAAGGACAGCTCAAAATTCTGAGGCCTTTTACTGATTTGCATAAGGGGAGGGCGGCCAATACCCTAAGGGGCAAATAATTTTACCCTTTGGACAGCTTGTTGGGCTTCTGTGTTCCCTTCCCGTCAGCCCAGTTCTAAGCCAACCAGTTTAAGATTTGGGAAATTAACTCTACGATTTGGAGGATGCATTTGCAGAGAGAATCTCATAGTACAGAGACACAATTACCCAAAGTACTAACTGAAAAAAGGACTGAGGAGGAGAAAGATGAAAGAAGGTGCTTCACAAAGGAGTCCCAGGGGTTCAGATTTGGAAAGGGTACAGACTGAAGATGGCTACCCATCTAGAAAAAGGGGAGCAGGCATCCCTGGTTCCCTTCTCTTTCTAGCAGATACCTGGGGTACATACATTAGGGAAAGAGGGAAAAGTGTCCTCTTTCCGTCTTCTATCCTCACATCCCCAAGTCCCAGGGACTTTGGGAGGCATGACCATAAATGCCAAAGCGGCTTGCACCCATGAAGCATGAAGGGCCTGGAGAATAGAAATTATCTGCTCTCACCTATGTCTCTTTCCCACCTACTGCCAGTAGCCTTGGGGTTCCCTAGACCTCATGCCATGAATACCAATGTGTCCTTTATCCATGAAACAGGAAGCTTGAGGTTGGCTTAATCGGCAGGAATCAGCCATGCTTACCAGTGCTGTGCCTTTTAACCTCTGTATCATCTGCCTCTGGACCCCTCAGATCCAGTTTTTTACCAAGGGCTTTGAGTCAAAGCTTGGAATTGAGTCTGGGACAAGAATGTGTACCGGGGCAGGGGGTTTGCATGGTCTCCTTATCATAAGCCAAATGCTAAGGTGAAACTGTGAACCTGAGTCCTCCTCTAACAAGGGAGAGTGAAGAATGTCTTGTGATACAACCAGGTAACTGGTAGCTATAGTTATACTTACTAGGATTTGGGTGCATGGTGCTTGGCTTTGGTTAGTTCCCTTGGTCTTACTTTCCCAAAGAAAACCTCCAAATGATAGGCACGTTATTTATTCTCACCACCTGGCAGGATTTTCAGGGTAATTGCTCAGAACTAGAATATTAATTCAGATTTTTACATTACCCATCCCTCTTGTTCCTTCTGAGCCGCAGCTGGAGACTCCTAGTTGGTTCATAGGAACCAGCAAGGTTAGTCTAAAATGTAGGCTAAAAATTTAAACAACTAGTGAGTTTAGAATTTAATGACAAATAAATAAGTTTTGAAACATAATTTCTCCCCAGTTCTCATTTTTGTTAAAAAAATTATAATAAGGATGGAGTGGTTTGCAAAATACACTTTAGTCTTTTGCTTGGCCCGATTATTTGCATAAAGTGCAGCAAGAATAATTATTTCTACATAGGCCTTTTGGATTGGCTTTGAAGGAATTTTGTTCCACAAGGAATCTCAGATAAAACCTTTTAAAGCTGAGCCCAACCGTGTGTTTGCATCCTCAACCTGTGAGTTGGGTGAGTCTCTCCTCTTAAGGTCCCAAGATAAATGTGGAGCTCCTAGACCAGTTAGAAAGTGACATTCTTTACTGACCATAGGTCAGGAACCCTGTACAGGAACTGCATAGGCAAGGGTATGAGGCCAGTTTCCCCACTGGGCTTTTATTGGCTTTGCAAGTTGAGATTGACTCCTTAAAGGGAAGCATGCCCTTCCAGTCAAAGCCTTGTTAAAATTACCAGTTTCTCTAATTGTATCCTGTTGCAAAAGAAAATTGGAATCTTACTGCACTGATGCAAACAACTATATTGCCATAAGTTAAGAACACTGACAGATAGGTCCTAAATTTTAGAGGAACCAGGCAGAGAAAAACAAATATTGCTCTAAATTTTGTTCATAGGAGTATACCTTACTGAATTATCAAAGGCTGTAAATAGTTCAAAATAAGTTTCCTTCACTCTGAAAAACAAAACAAGGATCAGCAATATTCCAAGTAAAAGTCAAAAAGTTTGTTTCAGTTTCCTGAGTTCAGTCCATTTAGTTAAGTCTTGTTTTGCTTGATATTTGTAAACATTTTATCTCTTTATGAATCCTGTACATCTTTTTATTCAAATATCACAATCCCCAAAGTTATCAGAAGCCTGTATTTCAGGGCATCTGTTATAGTTCTATAGCTCACCTTCGAAACCATCTTTTGAAAATAATTAAAGCAAGACAACAATTTTCTGTGAATAGCGAAATGTCCAGGGTAGTTACAGTTAGAAATACAATTAACAAAAAAGTTTGGTTATCTCTATGGTTTACAATAATTTAACATAATAACCTTAATTATAACAGAAAGCATATTCTCAGACATTAGAATTTTAGAAATCCCAGAAAATTGGAAAGTATATCAACATTATTCATAAAAATATAACCTAAAGAACACTGAACATTATTTTTCCGATCCCTAAACATGTCTGTCGGGGCCACCACCTGCGGGGATCTGTCCTGCAGACCCTGACTCAGTGATAGATGAATAAAGTACATTGACACACAGGCAGCCTTGGCCTTGCCCTCTCTCAATCCACTCCCCAACAGAGTAGAGGCATAATTTTCCTAATGGAAGATCTGACCATGCCACTTTGAAGCAAAGTAGAGTTCAAAGCTTTGGGGCTAAGATGGACTTTAAAATTCATCTTGGTCTGACTACTGCTTATTTCTGGTATACTAAACCAGGCTTCTACTGGCTTTTCAGAAACAATTATTAAATAGGCAGAAATTCTGCAAGTCAGTTGATGAACTGTTGGTAACTTGAATTTGGTCATGGTGGAAATACTGATCAGAAACTGGCAAGAAAAATATATAAACAAAGCTGTTTTTTTAAGAACAGATTTACCAATACACCACTGATTCATCATGTAACCACACATTTAACCTCATCCTCCCACTTCTTCTCAACTTTGCTGAACTACTTTCTGTTCTTCAATAAGTTATGCTATTCCTTTGCCTAGAACACAACTTTCCTTTTTCTCTGCCCCTTGCCATACTCTTAGTAATCTTCCTAGTTTCAGTTTGTGTCTTTCTTCCTGACATACATTGCCTTCTAACCCTCCTCCCTGAAAGCCTGGGTGAAGTGTTTCACTTATGCCCTCAGATGGCACACCATGCTTTCTGCTGTTGAGACAGTGCTGGCTTTGCCCTACTTCTTTTTAGCTTGTGTTACTGAACTTATTAGCTACATTGAATGCAGGAACTCCATCTTTTCATTATTTTAATTCCATTCTTTATCATGTTTCTAACATCTAGTAAGTACTCACTATTTGTTAAGTAAGATAAATGACTAGAGCTAACAAAATGTCTAAAATATAAGACTTTTTACTTATTCATATTTAGAGGTAGAGCACCAAGAATTGAGAAAATTATCAAACCTGAGAAAAAAACCTTGAGAGAAATAAAAGACAAAACCAGGGTCTTAAGAGACAGTGTTGTCAGTTTACTTCTGGTTCTAGCCCAAGGATGACAAATATCTGTCCAGACAGCACTGCCCCCTTGCCAAAGGCATGAGAAGCTTCCCTGCTTAATCTCTGACCCCTTTTCCTCTGAGCCCAGGAGATTCCTCTATGTCAGGGCCAATGCCATTAATCAACCTGGAATTCAAGTTGAAACTAATCTGCTAACCTGGAGGAGGTCATGAGACACAATAACTACCACCTTCCTGCCAGAAGCTTCTCTGCCCTACTTTAGTGTCTTACCCGCCTACTGTTTTTCGGTCAGATTTGAAACTGAAAGACATGAAGAAGAGGAAGAGGAAGTGAGGAAGCTGTGTGGGAGGAGTAGTTAAAAGAGGTGGCTGGGGAGGCCACTCTTAAACTGTTCTCACATTGCATCTCCTCCCCTTTCTTTCCTTGAGATTTTTCTTTCTGGGTCCCATTCTCTCTGCAGTTATTCTCCACCTGCCTATCTCACTGCCTGTTTTTGACTGTCTTTCCATCCACTTCCCTCTGCAGCAGCTTCTCGTTTCCTGTCTACTCCTTTTCCTGGTCCCTCTGTCTTCCCTTGTCTTTTGCTATCCTCTTTTTTTCTCAACTTCTTTTTTACATTTCCTCTTCCCTTTTAACAGATTCCACTCTCTCTCTCTGATTTTTTTTCGGTCTCCTCTATCTCATTTTTCTCTATCTCTCTCAAATAAATTCTAGAATTCCTTTGTTTTGAACACTGTTTTCCTCTACCCCTTCCTCCGATCCTACTTATCTTTCAAGTTTCAGTTTCTGTGTCACTTTTTTCCTGACATCCATCTCCCTCTAACTTACAATTTACGAAAGGGAAGGAAGAACTATTTTAGAGCATTTTTATTTTCTAACAGACTTTTTAACTAAATATCAAAGCATTTTATTTCATCTGAAGGCAATAGATTATTTTTTAAAAAGCATTGTATTACATACATATTAATATTACCTTAAAATTATTTTATATCTGGTTTTACAAATCTTACATTCCTTCTAAATAATTTTATCAAATATAGCTCTCGTTAGATTAAAAGCAGATGACAATGGCATTTTTTAAAATCTTGCCCTTTCTTGTTATGGTGACTACTATGTACACATTGTTTAATAATTACTCAAGTTCTAAAGTCTATGCTTTTCCTATCCAGTCCTATACTTAATCTGATTTCTAAAAACAATTCATGGGAAGCTTCATTTTTAAGTGAGCACAGGCTGATTAGAGTATTTACATTTTTATCACCTACTTAATGAACATGGAATGTAGGTAGGTCTTGAACAGAAAATTATGCATGCCTTCCTAAAGCCCTTTGCATGGCCTCCTTAATGCATGCCTGAACCTTCTCTCTCATTAACTTAGAAATATTAAAATATGATGGTTCTTAAAAATGTGAAAAACACAAATTCTCATTTGAAGTTCACGTAAGCATTGGCACTAGGAAGAGGCAGCCAGTCAATCATAGGGAAGTCATTTTACAGAGGTCGGGGGGAAGTTTGGTTAACCTCATCTTTAGCAGGAAGTCATCAGTGTTTACTCAAAGTTTGTCACTTCAGTGGTTGACCAAATGCAAAAACCAGCTTAGAACTAATAAACAAAACAAAGGAAACTCAGAAAATCTTTTAAGAGAAGCTCTAAGTACCAGACCAGAAAAACGTGGAGACACATTCCACAGAGAACATCGTTTCTTCCCCACAAATTTACTGATTGTCAGCCATAGAAGAGAAATTAGAGAATATTAAATCCAAATCCACCGCTTTACTGAGAGACAGTGTAGTTATAACTAAGAACATTAAGTTTAAAGATAAACAGATTTGGATGGGTTTAAGTTGTCACTTTGAAACTCACTAGCTGTGCTCTAAGTTAATAATTAGTACCTGCTGTTGGGTTGCTATGAACATTAACTAAATGAGATTATAAAATTATGACAACACAGGTAATGTTCAATAAATATTTACTATGAGTTCCAGAGAGAGAAAGAAGATTTCCTGAAGTCACATACTTGACCTGGAGCAGGATTAAGATAAGGCCACCATCAACTTCATATTCATGCCAATGCTCTTTCAACTCTTTGAAACAATCAAACTATGGCTCATGAGTCAAATCTGGACTGCTGTCTGTTTTTTTAAATAAAATTCTATTAAAACACAGCCATATTCATTCATATATGTATTGTCTATGGTTGCTTCAGTACCAGGACAGCAGAGTTGATAAATTAGAATCTGTAGAACCAAACATATTTACTAAATGTCCCTTTACAAACAAGTTTTCTGACCCCTATGATTAGGGCATGAGGCTACTTGTAGACAAAGCATTCCACATCTAGATCCCTCAGGGAAACTGAATAAGCTTTTATCATAATATTTTCTGTGACTTTGGGGGTCTTACTCAAAAGGTAAAAATTGCCTGATAATATCTGATCTTTCTGGATCTTAGCTTTGGCAGTTTGAAACAAAAAGAAAAACAAAACACCTTACATAGCAGAAGAGTAATCTGTTTCCAATAAAGAATACATCTCAGATGCAGCAGAATGTCCAGAGCTACTTCTTTTCAATAAAACCTTGCACTCATTCTCCAAGCCCACGTGTGATTTGATTATTTTGGTACACCAAGGCAAGAAACCCCAGGATATAGAAATCATTCTGTCCCTGTGATAAGGAAGCGAGTTTAATTGAGCTGCTTACCACAAGGCGTCTACCGATGGCAAGCTAACAGAGCACTTCATAACACACATCCACTGGGGCTTCAGGAGCAGTAAACATTCACCCCTAGGCACTGCCATGGGGTCAGAGCCCCACAGCCTGCCCACCTGTATGCTGCCCTGGAGGTTTGAGCAGGAGGGCACTGAAGAAGTGAGCCACACCCCCATCACACTCCCTGTGAGGGGAACAAGGGAACCTTTCCTGTTTCACTACTTGGAAAAGTGCTCCTAATAGGCATTTGAAAGAAATTGTGAATTTGTCTGGTAAAACATGATGATCTATAAAGGGGGCACATTTATAAAAGATGACTATAGTTGAAACTTTCAATTATACCCTCCTCTCCACTCACCCACTCCTCCTCCATTGTCATATTCTGCAGGGCTGATGGGCTGATTCCTCATGTTTGGTTACCCAGTCTATAGATATGCAGTCAACATATTTATATCTGTATGTCCACTAAGCTATAAATTTTACACTGATGATATAATTGCTTACATCGCTGTTGGAAACAGATGCTCAGTGCCATAAAGAAAAATCATCACTGAAACAAAGGCTCTCTCAGCAAGGCAATTTTACTTTCTGCAGAAAGGGTACTACTTGCCAGCAGTCCTGCCATGACAGTACAATGAACAAAGGAAGGCAGGAATATTTATTCCTTACCCATTGGGTTCTTACTGCTGTGTCTGATCTCCATTGATTGGAGCTGGACCTCAAAATCTAAACTAAAACCCAATTGGGTAACAACTTAAAACTTTTCTAAATAGGTAAAGGCAATGGAGAACAAAGGAAAAGAGGAAGTCCAAATAAGAAAGAGAGAGAAAGTTGCTTGCAAAAGGACTTAGGAAAGTAAAAAATAAATATCTTGATTAAAGGACATAGAATATACTTATTCCTTTATACCTAGCAGCTACATAGAAAAGGCGGGCTTAACAAAGAGTTACTAGTGAGAAGCAAGAAGGCTTTGAAGAAAGTTAGTCTTTAAAGGAAACAATTATTTCTAACATTCATTATTATTATTCTCTAAGAAGAAGAGAAATTTTGAACAGGAACTTTTTACTTTCTACAATCCCAATAAGAGACAATAGGAGGGTGTGGACACAGTGAGAAACAGGGAAGAAATATCTACCTTGGGTGCTATTAGCTTTGTGGTTGTCCCGGTCAGTACCACAAGTCTTGAGGTTATTTGTTTTGTTTTGTCAAACCTTCATTTGCAGCTACCTTGAAGTTGGCTGTAGAAGCCACAGAGTAATATCTTTTTCCTCTAGATTAAAATTGTCTCAGGCAGTAAAAATTTAGAGGTTCCATTTCAAGCAATTAAATTTAGTTTGCAAATTTGTTGTTCCATTTTAGGTTGACTAAATTTTAAAAATCACTTTTAAATAAGTCTCTGAAAATTTCTGGTATTTACTCAATTAGATTCCCTAAAACTTTTAAAACTACATTTATAAACAATTTTTCTTTCAAGTATTTCAATTAGCTGATAAAATAAGTATTTTTTGAGTACTAATGAATTTTTATAAATTTAATAAAAAATGACAAACTTAAAATTCTCTTAGATATCACAATACTGATACATTGCAACATCTCAACTCAAAGGTGTCAGTGTAAACCAGTTGACTAATAATTTAAATGTATTTACAAAGTTGTTGTTTCAATTAACCAAATTTCCTTGCATGTTATAAATATACGAAAAAACAAATATTCATGGGAACTATCTGTCTTGTTCAGATAGAATTGACACACCAAAAGCTGCACATTTTTTAAATGTATAATTTCACAATTTTAGATGTATGTATATGTATATGTGTAAAACCATCACCAGAATCAATATAATGAATATGTTTATGACCCCAAATTTTTCTATGCCTCTTTGTAAAGAATTCTCAAAACTCAACAATAAGATCACAACAGCAAACTGAAAAGCAGTAAAAGATATGGACAGAAATTTGGCCCAAAATAAACAAATGGCAAATAAGCACATAAAAGATGCTCAACACCACTAGCAATTAGGAAAATAAAAATTACAACCACGAGATACTGTTACACACTTATTAGAATGGCTATAATCAGAAGACTAACTACACTGTGTGTTGAAGAGAATGTGGAGGAACTGGACCTCTTATATAGGAATGGGTCAACTACTTCAGAAAAAAAAATTGGGCAGTTTCTTTAATAGTTAGACATATACCTACTATTTAATCCAGCTATTCTACTCCTAGATATTTACCCGGGAGCAACAAAAGCATATGTTCATATAAAAACTTGTACTAGAAAGCTTAAAGCAGTTTTATTGTAATAATGAAATATGGGAACCAACTCAAATGTTTATCAGCAGGTGAATGAACAAACACATTGCAATATATTCATGCAACAGAATACTATTCAGCAATGAAAGAAAAGAAACTATTCATGCATGCAACAGTATAGGTGAATCTCAAAATAGTTTTACTGAGCGGAAGACACTAAACAAATAATTACATATTACATGATTGTAGTTATATTAAAGTTGTTAAATAAATTAAAATGCAGATCAGGCCTGAAAAAACCCTGAGCAGACAGAGCAAAATGGGCCTTATAAGTGACCTTAACCTTGCTTGATTTGCAAACATAACTTAATGAGCTATTTCTTGTAAATATCTGTATTAAAGAAAACAACTTGTGCTCAACCAATCAAGCTCAGCAACTAATTTATAATTATATAACTTAGGACTTTCCAGCAGCATAGACCAAATAAAGCAACTTTGCAACTGTAAACAATCAAAATTTTTTTGAATTACTTTTGCATTTCCTCTATTAAAGCCTGTCCATTATGTTTCTTCAACAGAGCCTCCAAACTGCTCTCCATCTGGTGCTGTTCCATTAATGAATTCTTGCATGCTCAAATAAACTCTTTATAATTTTATTGTACCTCCATTTATCTTTTAAACAAAATCAAGAAAATAAAACCTACTATATATTGACAGAAAGCAGATAAGCAGTTGCCTGGCCAGAGAGATAGTAGGGGGAGAGATGAGTTTTTAAAAGGGGCATTCAAAAAGTTTACAAATTATGAATATGTTCATTGTTTTGATTGTGATGAGGGCTTCACTGGTGTATACATATTTCAAAATGCATGACATTTTTCACTTTAACAATGTGTAGTTTATTGTGTTTCAGTTATACCTCAATGAAGCTATTAAAAATTATTTTGACCCAGTATAAGTGAAAAAAACTCGAATTTTTAAGTCAGAGGACCAAAAAGATCTTTAATTTTTTTTTTTAACCATCAACTAATACTTATACAGACTAAAAGTGTTTTTTAAATTCTTTTTGATTCGTGTGTCAAAATTTAGACTTTGTTTTATATAGTAGTATTCTTAGTAGTGTTCTCATGATTTACTTAATGCTATATGACTTCAAATTTCCAGATGATTAAGAATATTTTTAAAAACCACAATATAGCAAAATAAAATATAATCAAATCAATCAACAAAATGGTTGTGATGCATTTTTAACTTTATCCAGAAAGTACAGCAGTACAATTTTATATTGACTTTTTTCAAATTATCTAAATTATATTTAAGCAATTTTACTAAAAACTTATTTTATAGATGTAACAAAGTTCCATTGCATTGTATGTCAATAAAAATTCTATATTATTTTACAGTTATGTGGGTCTTACTATTTGCTAAAGAACTTAAATCCAAGATCTTAAATGTAATCAGGTATGCATGTCACAAATTCTCAATTTTGCATTCTCTAGAATTGCCAATACTGTCACAGAGGAAATCATATAATTATACCCTCTAAAATTAAGGTAAATTTTTAAATTTTCTTTGCAGTTTTTAAATATCCACGTTTGGAAATTAAAAGGAATTTATTATAATAGCTGATTTTGGAATAAATGCTTCAGAAAAATAATATTTATAAAGAAAACTTTTTAACCAAAAAAGAAGTGACAGACTCTGAACTTTTATAGAATATGGGCTTTTTCATTTCTTTTCTATGTTTTTTTTTTTTTTTTTCTTTTGGTGGTGGGAATAGGTGGATATTGGCCAAGGTTTAAAATCTGTTTTCCCATAACACCATCTGCATCACAAAACTCTTTCTATTGTAGTTTTAAGCCCATACGTTTTCTTTTCCCCTCATACTATGTCTTGTTCTTACTAACTGAAAGATCTTTTGTTGATATCCTTGGGTATTATCTTAAGGGAATACATTTCTAAAGTACAGAAACTTGAATAATAACGCTTCTGGAACCTAATGCTATACTGAGTCAATCTAGTAACTGTGATGTTTTCCAAAGGAGAATAATCTGACAGCTCTTGGGTAATTTTGATTCTACAAACAATATATAGAAATGGCTGAGTTTTACTTAGACATTCATTCTACCAATGGCAAGTTCATTTGCCTGTCTGTTTTAAATGGAATGATATTATCCCTTCATAGTCTGACAGAGGGACCAGATTCTGTTCCTCTTATAAGGTGTAAAAATTTGGTCATTTGTTCTTGAGCAATTTTTGCAGATACTTGCAATCTCTCCTCAGTAAACATAAGGGTGATCAAGGACTGCCTCTCTTTGTTTTCTAATCTTGTCGCAAATCATGTGACTCCATCTGACAAAGATGGGAACTTTCTAGATTTTTCCTTAGATATTTCAGAGTATTTTCATCCTAATAATTATATTACATTTAGAAAAAAAACTAGTTTTTTAAGTATGTAAAATGAACTGAGCAGAGTAAGAGATTTTTCCTAAGCCTTTGGCTAAGGATCAATAAAGTGAATTTAAGCTTCAAATAAATAAAAGGGACATAATTCTTAGAAGAAAGACAAAAATGTAGGGAAGGCAGAGGCTACACAAACAGACTAACAGACTCAGTTTATGATTCATACCTGCAACGACAAGGACATATTGAACTGAAAACTGCTCAGCACTGAGCTTAGCCATGGCATTCCTGGAGAGCAAAGTGGAAATGAAGAAAAGCACTAAAAGTAGGAGACGAGGAGCTCGCCCTGCAAGCATGTGGTCCTAGGCCTTCTGCCCTCCCTGTCCTCAAGGACCACTTACTCGGATTCTGCCCAAACTAGGCAAATCATTATGGAAAATATGACCATCTTCTTCAAAATTCTGTAAATATTATTTACAAAAGTACATTGAGGAAAGAAGAGCTGAAGCTGGAATCCAACAAACCCCAATTTCTTAACACATGGAAACTACTGGCAATAAAAATATATTTAAAGTACAACACATACATATTAGAATGAGCAAAATCTAAAACACTGACAACATGAAATGCTGATAGGATGCAGAGCAATGGGATCTACTGCTCATTGACTGTAGAAATGCAAAGTAGTACAGCCACTTTGGAAGATAGTTTGACAGTTTCTTACAAAACTAAACATATTCGTACCACATGGCGATGATGTTCCTTGGTATTTATCTAAAGGAGTTGAAAACTTGTGTCCACACAAAAACCTGCACATACATTTACTTTATTTACAGCTTTATTCACAGCTGCCAAAACTTGAAAGCAGCTCAGGTTTCCTTCAAAGAACGAATAGATTTGTTTTAGTGTTATACCTATGCAATGGAATATTAGTGAATGATGAAATAAGCTACCAAACAACCAAAAATAAATTTAAAATGCATGGAGGAACCTTAAGGACATTGCTAAGTGAAAAAAAAGTCAGAAAAAACTACATACTGTATGACTCCAAGAATAAGATGTTCTGAAAGAGACAAATTATAAAAAGATCAGTGGTTGCCAGAAGGTGATAGCCAGGAGGGATGAATAGGTAGAGACCAGGGGATTTTCAGGGTAGTGAAACAAGTCTATATGATACTGTAACAATATAGATATTGTACCTTTGTGAAAACCTATAGAACCCTACAATACAAAAGAGTGAACTCAAATGTAAACTATAGTCATTAATTAATAATAATGTATCAACATTAGTTCATAAATTGTAACAAATGTACCTCACCAAGGCAAGCTGGTAATAACAGGGAACACCGTTCACAACATGGAAACTCTGCTCCTATTCAATTTTATTGATTGATTGATTGATCGATTGATTTTGAGATGGAGTCTCATTCTGTTGTCTAGACTAGAGTGCAGTGGTGTGTGCCACTACACCAGCTAATTTTTCTATTTGTAGAGATGGGGTTTTACCATGTTGGCCAGGCTGGTCTCGAGCTCCTGACCTCAAGTAATCTGCCCACTTCAGCCTCCCAAAGTGTTGGGATTACAGGCTGTAATCCACAGTGCCCAGCCTTATTTTTTTCAAGTTTTGTTAGTATGCATTAAAATTCTATTTCTTTTCATTTTTATGCCAGAATCTTGATTCTAAAGGTCCTTTAAACAAAATTTAAGCAGTTTTTCTAGACATTTATTATGAAGTTTCTATAAGTTAATTTTCAATTAGTAGTAGGCAATAGTTATTCTATGAAATTGTCATCTGGTCATTTGTTTATGTTGAGCTATAAAATGTATAGATATTTTTTGTTTTGTTTTGCTGTATTTAAGCTTTATTAAGATGTAATTGATACATGAGAAATTTTATCTATTGAATATAAACATTTTTGGTGAGTTTTGGCATATGTGTACATTTGTGATACCATGACCATAATCGAAGTAGTAAGCATATCCTTCACCTCCAAAAAAAAAAGAATTGTATTCTTTATGTCTATGTACGTGTGTGTATTTTATGATCTGCTCACTTAATGTGAGATCTATCTTATTAACATATTTTAAAGGGCATAATTATTAAGAATTGGCATTATACTGTACAGAAATCTCTAGAATTTATTTGTCTTGCATAACTGAAACCTTATACCCACTGAGTAACAAGTCCTAATTTTCTCTTCCTCCCAACTGCTGGCAACGACCCATCTATTCTCTGCTTCTATAAGTTTATTTTAGATACTTTGTGTAAGTGGAATCATGCAGTGTTTGCCTTCTGTGACTGGCTATGATATCCTAGAGGTTAATTTGTATAGTCACAAATAGTAGAATTTTCTTTTTTAAGAAGGTTGAATAATAGTCTATATTTTGTATATACTACAGTTTATCTATTAATCTTTAATGGACATTTAAAGATGAATTAAAATGAGAACACAGCATTCCAAAACTTACAGGACAGAGCATAAACACTATTAAGAGGGAAAAAGAAAGATCTCAAGTAAAACAATCTAACTTTACACTTCAAATAACTAGAAAAAGGATAAACTAAGTACAAAGTTAGCAGAAGGAAACATATACAGATTGGAGAATAAGTAAATGAAATAGAGGCTAGGAAAACAATAGGAAAGATCAACAAAACTGAGTTGATTTTTTGCAAAGATAAAAAAAATTGACAAACATTTAGCTAGACTAAAAAAAGAGAAAATTTTAACAAATACAATCAGAAATGAAAGAGGGACATTACAAATGATGCCACAAATATACAATGATCATAAGAAAATACTAGGATCATTTATATGCCAACACAATGGATAAATTAGAAGAAATGGATAAGTTGCTGAAAATAATGTAGCTTTCAAAGACGGAGTCATGAAGAAAAACAAAATATCAACAGACTAATAATATGCAAGGAGAATGAATCAGTAACCATAAACCTCCTAACAAAGAAAAGCCCGGGATCAGAAGATGGCTTCGCTGGTAAATTCTACCAAACATTTAAAGAAGAATTAACACCAATCTTCAAACTCTTTCAAAGAATTAAAGAGGAAGAAACACTGGCAAACTCATTTAACAAAGCCAGCATTAACCTGATACTAAAGATAAACAAAGATACCACAAGACAAGAAAGTTACAGGACAATATGCCTGATAAATATAGATGCAAAAATTCTCAACAAAATATTAGCAAACTGAATTAAAAATTCAACAGCAAGCACATTAAAAGTATCATACATTATAATCAAGTGATATTTATCTTTCATATACAAGGATGGTTCAACATATGCAAATCAGTAAATGTGATGTACCACATTGACAGAATAAAAGATAAGATTTGTATGATCATCTCAGTAGATGCAGAAAAAGCATTTGAGAGAAATCAACATCTTTTCATTAAAAAAAAAATCACTCAACCAGTTAGGTATAGAAAGAATGTAGCTCAACATAATAAAAGCTGTCTATGACAAACCCAGAGTTAGCATCACACTCAATGGTGAAAAACCAACATTTTTTTCTCTAAGATCAGTAAAAAGAGAAGGATGCCAACTCTTGCCACTTGTATTCAGCATAGTACTGGAAGTTTTAGCCAGAGTAATTAGGTAAGAAAAAGAAATAAAGCCATCCAAATGAAAAAAGAAGAAGTAAAATTATCTCTGTTCAGTTTTTCTGGAAATTTAAAACTGCTCTAAGCAATAAAGTCTATTAATTTAAACATAATTGTTGATGTAGAAACTACTTCATTTTGAGCATTATATGAAAAAACTCTGTATAATTGTCACAAATATTTATGTGTATTTTAGATGTCTTTATTGAAGTATGTATAACAGATATAGATTGATGATTTATGATAGATAGATAGATAGATAGATAGATAGATAGATAGATAGATAGGAGAACAACCCTAGGCTCCTCCTCCAAGAATTTCCATGTGTTCAGCAGGTGAGGAAATGTTTCATACTACTCAAGAAAGTTAAGTCAAATCTTACTGCCATAATTTAGTAGACTTTACTGGGACTATTTGAAGAGAGTGCTGTTTTTTTGGAAGGGGGTTCACAGTTTGTCCAGCTGTGTGTTTAAGGAACATAGAAAGTCACAGTATCTATAGGGAAGAGTAAAACACTGTTAACAACCTCTTTATTATTTAATACTTTAGAATTCTTTCTCTAACTATGGGCATGTACTGTTGTCTTATTCATAGAACTGATTTCACTATTTCCCAGTATTCTGAAAGGGAGAAGGACTAGAACTAGGATCCAGGTAATCTGGATTCCTCACCACCACCACTACTACCAAGTTCATTTGTGAGCCTGGGAAACTCCACATTTCTCTTCCCCATTTTCCCAAACTTTATGTTAAAAACACAAATTGTGGTTTTTTGTTTTGTTTTGTAGCTATCATTCTCAAACTGCAGTACTCATTCTCCCAAGATTATATTATAGTATGCAAGAGATCTACAAATCCATGGAGAAGCCTGGTGACTCTTTCTAAACAAAGCATCAGTTTTACTCAAACGTTCAGGGGAAAAATGTGTATAGAAATCAATATATGTATTTTACAGATTTTAACAACATATTTTCCTAATTTTTTAATTAAATAAAATGTTTTCAGAGAAAGTTCATGTTCACAGTGGACCAATTCTACCCATTTCCTGTCTGGCAGAGAAACTGTCTTTTTTACTTCTTGCTCTCTCCCCAGGTGTAGCACAGAAGATAGTGCTCCATAAATACTACTGCAAGCAGAAAGAAAAGAAGAAATTGTGCACAGGTCAGAAGAGGGTGGCAAGTGGAAGAAACCAAAACACATGTAGTATGGCTGGGTTAGGAAGTAAAAAGAGTGATAGTATGAAATATGTAAAAGCAAGATTATATAGAGTTTAGGAGTTAAAGAGTGACGTATTTCTGGAAAATCCTACTGGATATGAGCTACACTTCTAAGCTATCTTATATTGAATTGGTATTTACCAGCCTTCTACTTCACTTTGTTCTTGCAATCTACCCATCTGACAAAGGGCTAATATCCTGAATCTACAAAAAACTTAAACAAATTTACAAGAAAAAAACAACCCCATCAAAAAGGGGGCAAAGAATATGAACAGACACTTTTCAAAAGAACACATTTATGAAGTCAACAAACATATAAAAAAAAGCTCATTATCACTGGTCATTAGAGAAGTGCAAATCAAAACCACATTGAGATACCATCTCACACCAGTTAGAATGACAATCATTAAAACATCTGAAGACAACAGATGCTGGAGAGGGTGTGGAGAAATAGAAATGGTTTTACACCGTTGGTGGCTGTGTAAATTAGTTCAACCATTGTGGAACACAGTGTGGTGATTCCTTAAGGATCTAGATCCAGAAATATCATTTGACCCCACAATCCCATTACTGGGTATATACCCAAAGGACTATAAATCATTCTATTATAAAGACACATGCACACATATGTTCATTGTGGCACTGTTTAAAATAGCAAAGACTTGTAACCAAATGCCCGTCAATGATAGACTGGATAAAGAAAATGTGGCACATATACACCATGGAATACTATGCAGCCATAAAAAAGGATAAATTCATGTGCTTTGCAGGGACATGGATGAATGTGGAAACCATCATTCTCAGCAAACTGACACAAGAACAGAAAACCACACACTGCGTGTTCTCACTCATAAGTGGGTGTTGAACAATGAGAACATATGGACACAGGGAGGGGAACATCACACACTGGGGCCTGTTGGGGGTGAAGGGGCTAGGGGAGGGATAGCAGGGGGTGGAGGGATTGAGGAGGGATAACATTAGGAGAAATACTTAATGTAGATGACGGGGGATGGAGGCAGCAAACCACTATGGCATGTATATACCTATGTAACATTCTTGCATGATCTGCACATGTACCCCAGAACTTAAAGTAAAATAAAAAAGTTTCAACATCAGCATATTCTTAAAAATTTCACCTTTATCTTTATAATCAGAATCTTGACATAGATCAAGTAGTCCTCATTTATCTGTCATTATAAGCAATTCTATGCTATTGTTTCCCTATTCTGTGAGTAATAGGGAACCACTGAGGTCTTTAAGAAAAAATTTATAATCATCAATGCTGTATAAATGTTCCTTCAAATCTAGCCCAGCAGAATTTTCCAGTCTCCCCTCTAGTAACTGCTCCTCACTACAGCAACCTATACTCTCAGTCACCAGACTTTTGTTTCCCTAAATGTGGTAAATTCTTACACGTTTCCTTGCTCTTGTCTGTGCTTGCCTGTGATTGGGATGCCTTCCCCTCATGTGTCCACTTGATTAATTCCTGTTTAACTGTTTAAATGTCTTCTTTTCTTCGATGCCTTCTTTGACATTTTGCTCTCACACTCACAAACCTGTGTGTTTTCTCTAATGTTATATTTGTCATATGATATCTAGTAATTCAGTGTTAAAATGGTCAACCATTTTAGTGGTTGAGTTTATATAAGGGTCCCCTCCACTAGAATTAACTTCCTAAAATCTTCACTATTCCCTTTTTATTTTACATACACAACATATAAGATCCCAACTGTATATGATTTAATGATATATATTAGATAGAGATAACTAGAGAGAGAGAGAGAGATACTCAATATATGTTATACCCAATATCTTTCTAGTGGCTAGCAAAGAATGGATATAATCAATTTTTGTTAATGTTTGAATGTTCATGGCATTAATAAAAAAAATTTTGGATCATAAAGATCTTGATCTACCATGCTAGGAAGTACAAAGTGCATTCTATAGGCAGCAGGGTGAGATTTAGGGTATTAAGAAGTTTAAGCAAGGAAGAGACCCAATTTTGTTTATTTTCCTTGGAATACTCCTCTGACAATTCTGCTAAATATGGTCTAAAAGACAGGAGTAAATCTGGAGGCCCAGATGAAAAGTAATTAGGCCAGACCACAGTCAATTAAATAGCCATAGAAATGGAAGGAATGGAAACAGCAGCTATTTAGAATGTAAACTTACAGGATTTAGTGACTAATGGACAAACAAGATGGGATGGTGAAAGATAGAAAGAATTAAGCCTTCTAAGGTTCTGGTATATGAGAATTAGTAGATGAAGATCCAAAACCACACTAAGAATATAAAAGGGCATGTGTTAGGGGTAAAGTCATTATGAGTTTTGGACATACTGAATGAAAGATTTCTGAAGAAGAAAGATTCCTGAAGTTATTAAGTTCAATACATTAAAATATTATAGGTGCTATACTGGAAAAGGGAATAAGTCAGGTTTTTGTCCACAATGAATTTAATATATGGCAAAAACCATGATATATCCAACTACCTATGATATCATATACTAAATGCTACTCTAATGGAACAAAGTGTAATAAAAATAAAAGGAGACAAAAATTGAATCAAAATCTGATAAAACTTCATGGTTTGGATTAATTTAGAGCTGTACTTTGAAAAATAAATTGATTTTTTCAGGCAACAAAAGAGACCTGGCCTTGCTTCCAGAGGGATTACAGTTGACCTATTATCAGTTAGAGTTAGAGACAGGAAATGAAATAAAATTATAATCAGAAATATAATATAATCAGGTAAAGTATATAATTGGGAATTTCAGTGCTAGTTGGAGAAGAAGAAAGAGAAAGAAGATAAGCACAAGCAAAAATATTATATATTTCTCTATGACCATTTTTGTGGAAATTCAGAAAGTAAAAGTCCATATCTTACATTTCGTATCCACCACTGAAATGAAATATTAAGAAATGTTACCCCATTCAAGGAGAAGTTCAGCAAATATAATCCACTGGAAAACTTATGATGTTAGCATCAGAAATTAATCATTAGTTCTTAGTGAACTCCCTTCACTTCTGGTCCAATTCATTGCAATAACACAGGCATCTGGTGAGTTATTGCCCTCTCTTACACCACAGTTCTTTCATTCTAATTGTAATAATTATTTTTTGTAAATAATTTCAATATACATAACATTCTCCAGAAGATACACATTGAACGTGAAGTTGAAAAAATGTTTTAATCTTTTTTATCCTCCCTTATCATAATCTTTCATTTATCTTTTTCCTTTTTCTTTATTTTATTTTATTTTATTTTATTCTATTCTATTTTACTAGAAATGGCCCTTACTATGTTACCCAGGCTGGCCTCAAACTCCTAGGTTCAAGGGATCCCCCACCTCAACCTCCCAAATAGCAGGAACCACAAGCACGTGCTACTATACCTGGCTCATTATTTTCACTTTTTTCTGATAATTTCAAAATGTAAGTGTATTTTGTGTTTTAAATCAATGCCATTTCCTTGTTTTTGATTCAACCATAAAGGGCACTGAATTTTCCCTCCAGCTGGGAAACTATGACACAATTGAAATTTGTAGTTCACTTTTTTTCTTTTTCTTTCTTTCTTTTTTTTTTCTTTCTTTGCGACAGGATCTCACTCTGTCACCCAGGCTGCAGTGCAGGGTGTGTGAGATCATAGGTCACTGCAGCCTCAACCTCCTTGGCTCTGGCAATCCTCCTACCTCAGCCTCCTGAATAGCTGGGACTACAGGTATGCACCACCATGCCCAGCAAATTTTTTAAAATATATTTTTTGTAGAGATGGTAATCTCACTACTGCTAGTCCCGAACTCCTGGGCTCAAGCAATCTTCCCACCTCAACCTCCCAAAGTGCTGGAATTACAGGAGTGAGCTGCTGTACCCAAAACTGTTCATTAATTTTCTAGTAAAACAAGGTCTGATTGATCATTTATAATGTAATCTGCTCAAATAAGGAAACAAAAAGAAAAGAGCATGAGAGATAAGTGTGTCATCTGCCCTTCTATCTCATTTGTGCAACCCCTCAAGGTGTGCACTCTGATCACACGGGTGACACTTTAAGTTTATACTGCCCAAGTTCTGGGGCCAATCTGGTCCTGGTCAAGCGAATTAAAATGCTTAATGCTCAAGTGAGCCCTCCTCCAACCTTGGCCTCTTCCCTAGTACAGCATATTATAAAGAGAGACTGAGTCTCCTGTTCAGGCTCTGGCATGGGCTGGCTCCCCATGAAACTTAACGACAGTGATTTTCTGCCTTTGGATTTTAGTTAGTTCCTCTCTAGAGGGATTGGACTACATAGCCTCCCCGTCTCTTCAACTTCTGAACTCCAGTGATTCTAATTGTTAAGAGTAGAGATGCTGCAATGGATTCAAGCCTCACCTCTGCTACTTACTGCATATCTGATGATGGGCAAGTTATTTAACATCCCTGTACTTGCTTTCTTCGCCCTTAAATTGGGGATAACAATAGCACATGCTTTACAGGATTACTTTGTAAGTTAATTGACTTAATGCATACACAGCTGTTAGCACAGTGGCTGGTAGATAGTAATTACTCAATAGATGTTAACCATTAATATTATAATTACCTATCTTCCAGGGTCATGTCCCTGAATCTTAATTCATGTGGATTAGCCCTATTTGCTGAAGCCATCAACAAACCTGACTATATTATTACATAGTGTATGTAGCAAGATCCATTTACACATTTCATAGCTGTCTTTTATCCTGCTCCTGGGCCCTCCTAGATTGTCTGTCTACTTCTTACAGGTATGTCAAGTCTCCAAATCCCTACCCTTTCTGCTTTACCTTCTCCTTCTGGGCACATTTGCTTTGGTTCTAATACAACTCTATGAATTTGTATGAGAATTCATCCATTAGGCTCCTTGTAAAGACTTCTACCACAAATTTACATGGTATGGCTTTGCTTAGAAAGAGTCTAGCTGCCAAGTGGAACTGCCTACTTCAGACCGAAAGCCTGGGATTTCGTTCCATCTCCTCTGAACCATGCATTCCCATTCAGTGTTTTACATTGCAGCTCCATGTTCATCATCCACCCACTGCTTTCTGATGTTGTGCCATCAGCTTTAGCTCAGCTTTAGCTCACCTCATTCTCTGTGCCATGGGAATCTTCCAATCAGCTCTTATGAGTACTCTCAGTAGGGCTGGTCTCCATTACCCAGTAAATCCCTGAATTTCTATTGCAAAATATTTCCAAAGGCTGCTTTCCTCTGAGATTATTATAATTAGACTATTATTAGAGTTAGACTATGAGTAAGAATTCCTAGGGCTTAATTCAAGGGAGGAAATGAACGAACATGGGAATAGAGAAGCAAAGACGTAGGTGAAAGGCTTTTGCTCCCGACACTATTAAATGTAAAAGACTTGGTCTTCAACAACCTCCTAAGCTTCTTGGGAAGACAAGATGTATACAAAAGAAAACCAAAAACATCATTCAGTTTTTGGGCAATAAGTGGCACAAAAATACAGAGGAAGAATATATCAACTAAGATTGAAATTTCTGGGCAAGGCTTTTAGAAGAAGAGCCTATTTGAACTCGATCAGGAAACAATTGTCAATGTTTGGAGACCTTTTTAGTTGTCAAAGCTGGGGGCTGACTTCCACAGGCATCCAGTGGGTAGAGACCAGAAATGCTGCTAATTATACTACAATGCACAGGAAAGCTTCCCCTCACTCCACCCGAAAAAAGAATTATTTAGCCAAGAATTAAAACAGTGCCAACACTGAGAAATCCTGTTTAAAAAACTGACAGGAATTTAAGAGACCCTGGGAAGGTTATTTTACCCCTTGGATGCTGCTAATCCGTTTGTAAAATGGAGTCATAAGCTAGTAGTATCTCCTTCATAGCATTTATGACAAGATTAAATAAGATGATGGTTAAAAACTTATCATAAAATATGTACTCAATACATCTATAAAAAATATTTATTTTTTTCAAAAGTGGGAAATAGAAAGGACAAAAACTGAATTCATAATACAAAAAATTCAGCTGATCAGAAGTAACTGTCTTTGGGCCACTTAATGGAAAACATGTAACCCAAGCTCTCACCTCCCTGCCAGACTCCTACCACCTGCTAAACTGCCTGACGCTTTCATTAGAATATCTCATTGTTATTCCAGACTCAACCCATATAAAATAGAACTCATAATTCCCCTTCTAACTTGCCTCCATTGTTTCTGGCAAAGACACGTTCCCTTAATCACTGAGTAAAAAAGGACAAAAAATACAGTTCAGGAAAAATGTATTTCTTATCCCCATCTGCCACTAACATGGCATATGCCATGCAGCATTCGCAGCCCTATTCCTCTTCCTGACCTTAATCTCCCCAGCTGTAATGGACATTACATGTTATGATCTAAAAGGCCTCTTCCAAAACCAATATTCTATTATTTATGATGACTCTCTCTCTCCCTCCCTTTCTCTGTCTCTTTTTCTCTCTCTCTCCCTGTCCTATATATCATGTCAACAAATAATGTCAATTCTTGTCTAGAAAGAGTTCACATTTGCGGACTTTTTCTTATTTTTAGTGGTAACACATTGAAGCAGCTACTCAACAGCCTTTAAGGAATATTGCAATGGTCCCTTAACTGGCCTTTCTACCTCTAGCATTTCTCTTTTAATCTACTCTACATGCCACATTCATCCTATTAACACATTTCTTTTATATACCACTGCTGCTCAGAGTTATTCAATGGTTGCTCACTGCAAGTCTCATTCACTAAAACTCATATGCTGATAACCAAGACTCTCAATGATCAAACCCCCCTTTCTAATTCCTTCTCCCATGGCTTTTCTCCATATGATATGCTATCGTCTAGTTCAAATATGCTATAATCATTACCAGCACTCTGTCATCACACATTTATTCCTGCTTCTGTTCCTTACACTGTTATGCCTTCTGAAATGCTTTTATGCATGTCTAAACATTCCACTGGTCATTCAAGTAGCATTACTGGAGGGCCTACTTAGACATAGTTAGACATAGTTGGGATGTCAGGCACTATGGTGAGCAAAAAACAGCATGGTCTCTGCCTTTACAGAGCTTATAGTCTAAAGGGAGAGATTCACTTGTATCAAGTAGTCATATAAACAAATGAGAAATTATAACGGTGTTGATTCCTACAACTAAGAGGCACATAGCACTGTAAGAGAATAATGTTGAATTTGACCTAGGTGGAGGGCAGGGGAGGCAAGGGAGGTTCTAGCAGAAGGACAATTGAGCTAACATCTGAATTATGAGCTAACTGGGCTAGGAGAGGTAAGAAGCCCAATGTGAGCAAGCACTACAGGATCTAAAGCAAAGGTAGCTTCCTTCTTACATATCTATGAATCAAAAATAAAAAATGTTTAGAACTGTAGATAACTAAGTATTTTCCATATATTCACTCAACTCTATGAGGTAGATACTGTAATTATTCTTATATTTGAAATGAGGAAGCTGAAGTATATGAAGTTTAAGTAACTTTCCCAAATTTATTAATTAAAGCGATGCAACCATTCTGAAAATTACTTAGACACCACACAGCAAAGAAATGTAAGGTGTCAATATTTGACCTAGTGCAATAACTGTAGGGAATATTTATGGACAAATATACTCAAAAAGTGTTAGCATTCAGATTGTTTCTAATTTATTTCACTGTTATAAATGTGAATATTGAAATCACAGAGCGAAAACTTGGAAACAGACATCAAGAAATTGTTAAATAAGTATTGTCTGTCTGTATGACAAAGTATCATTCAGCCTTGCAAAATGATATGGGTAACACATCTTGGACTAATATAAGAAAATGTTCCAAAGTATTGTTGAAAATGGTAATAGACAAAAATAATCTGAAGTTATATATAGAATATGATCTCAACTTTGTTTTGTAAAAGTACCCAGCAAATATTTAAACGCAGCTGCAAAGACAGGCAATAACATCCTTGACTAGGTGAAGATACATACATTACAAATAAGGAGATGGTAAATTTTCTTTAAAGGAACAGCTAAAATGTTGATTTAAGAACAAAGAGAGAATTCTGGTTTAAAACAAGAATAGAGACTTACATTCATTATATTATTGTCTTCATGAAATAGTTCAGAGTTTACAAATTGAAAGAATCTCAACTCTGTTGCATTACACCTAAATCTCATTAAAATGAATCACAGCCTTGAGACTTCCTCAGAATTACAGGACAAAACTTAACTAAATCTGAGCCACTTGGCCAGCTAGTGCTACTGCTACTGCTCTTCAGGTTTGGCTGGTCTCCTTGACCCAATGGGGCTAATTCCAGATGACCCTTTTGAACTCAGGAAGTCAGATTTAGGTGTCCTATTGACTCCTTGAAGTATAAGAGTTTACTTCTGGTCCACCCAAAAGACAGCCTCAACTACAGCCAACTACAAATGCTCCAAACTCTACCTGCCTCACCTGAGCCCATTTGGTCCCTTGAGGTTTGAAAGCTAGCTACTGTCAACCTTATTTCTCTTCTCTTATTCAGGGCCAGAATGCAATTCCTATTCCTCAGATGATCCTCACTTGACATTGGAGACGGGACTGTATTATCACAATACTAACAGAGGCTGCCCTCCCTCAGACCCTAAGGCAGGAGATCAAGAGCAAGCAAGACAAGCTCAAAGGAGCTACTGAAGGAAGAGTAATTCTCTTCTTTCCCAGGCCCACCCTCATGATGGATGGAGGCCGTGTTATTTGATTCAGTTATCTGTGTGTCTCCATGTTCTCATCTGAAAAACAGGTATAATAAAAATACTACTTAACTCATTTAAAAGGTTCCATTAAAAAGCTTTTAACACATAGGTACCAAGTCCATAAATATTAACCACTATTATGCTAACGGCATCATGATGATGATGGTGAAAGAGAAGAAGAACAAAAAGAGGAGGAGAAGGAGGAGGAGGAGAAGGAAAAAGAGGAAGATTACCAAGAGGGGTTAGCCAATTCCTAGTCAGTTAGAAATTTAGCCAGACCACAAACTCCAGGCTGTCTGTTTTTACTTATTATTTGTTTTCTCCTCAGTTACCAGTGCAGTGAATGGCACATAGTTGGCACTGGAGAAATACTGATAAATAAATGGATGAATAGGTCTTGCAATTACCTTTCAGCTCCCCAGAATTTGGGCATCCCTGGGAAGCAGTAATCCTTCCCATTCATGAGGAAAGAGCCTTCCATTACTGAGAGGAACATCCAGATCCTTTAGCCACCTCTAGAACCAGTAACTAGGGGCACTCTTTGTCAAGTAGCTGCCACTTTTCCTTAATCTTTATATGACACTAGACAGAACTAAGATTTAAACTGACTGCTTATGAAGAACATTGTCTGAAATCAATCCCTTGGTTTGACAAAACCAGTTAGTATTGTTATAGTATTGTTACAGCTAGAACTGTGAAGTGCAGACACATCCTGCCAGACATTTGTTGGCAGGGGAGGGATTAAATAAATTGCTATGATCCAAGAAGCCACTCCCTGTAACAACCATCCAAGAAGCCCCGCAGCTTCTCTCTACAGGATGAGCCTCATTAAACTCCATGAAGCAATAGTCAAAGATTCAAGCAATCAAAACCTTAGGCTTTTACAACAGAGTGCAAGGAAGGGATTGTACATGGATGAAGAAAGCTGTTTCCAAAACTGCCTCCTAGGCCACCGCCTTCTTCCCTAGTTCTCATCTCATCTGTCTCAGAGTAAGGTGAGAATTACAATAACACAGACTGGTCTTATTGTCCCCAGACTGGAAATCTCAGAAACTGTGTTTCTATTCCCTCATACCCAGAGGACAAGCAGTATCACCTCTTTAGCAGCCCTAGTTGCCTAATTTTCCATGTTGTTTGTTTGTTCTATGGAAACAGATTATTTTATTGTACTTTAAGTTCTGGGGTACATGTGAAGATTTTACAGGATTGTTGCATAGGTACACACATGCCATGGTGGTTCCCTGCCTCCATCCCCCCGTCACCTACATCAGGCATTTCTCTCAGTGTTATCCCTCCCCAACCTCCCCACCTCCCCTCGCTGTCCCTCCCCTAGCCCCCACCCGCCAACAGACCCCAGTGTGTGATGTTCCTCTCCCTGTGCCTATGTGTTCTCATTGTTCAACACCCACCTATGAGTGAGAACATGTAGTGTTGGGTTTTCTGTTCTTGGGTCAGTTTGCTGAGAATGATGGTTTCCAGATTCATCCATGTCCCTACAAAGGACATGAACTCATCCTTTTTAATGGCTGCATAGTATTTGCTGCAATTATCCTTAAGAAGAAATCTGGCCTATTGATTTTCATTTCCCACTCTGTTGAGGCAGTTGATAAGAATCTCTTAGGCAGCTTATTAAACATTCAAATTTCTAAGCCCAAAACCCAGATACTATGAATTAATAGTGTTTAGATAAAGCCCAGATATCTCTTTCTTTCTTTCTTTCCTTTCTTTTCTTTCCTCTTTCTTTTTAAAATTATCTTCCCCCATGGAAGATAAAAGATTCTGATGCTCTTCTGCCAGGGTTGAAAGTTCACAAATTCTTCAGATTCTTCTAATCTTCAGTCTAACACTTGAATCTTCTCTATAATATTCTCTATAAGCAAACGACCATCAAATCTATGTTTGAGAATTACCAGTAATAGAAGACTTAATTTCTAGAACAAAATCATCTTTTTAGATAGTTATCTAATTCGGTATAATTTTAGCCTTTTGTTCTAACTTTAATCTCCTTGGAACCTTGAAAAATAAATATAATCACTCTTTCACATTCCAAGTTTCTTCTTTTGACATAGCTTTTTGTATGAGGATCAAAAGATTATGTGTAATTTAGCCTTTTCCAAATTATGTTTCAGAGGACCATGTTTTAAGATGTGTCCCATTAAAAGTGTAGTCTGTTGGCAAATAAATGTGCTGCTTGCCAAGAACATAGGCTACATTCAGCAGTAGCAAGTACATGTTGTACAAAAAAAAAAAAAAAAAAAAGCAAGATGGTACTCACTCTCACATATGCATTAGAAGGGATTTCAACATTGGATGAAATAATTGACTATATCACTGAATTACGCTCTCTGGTCCCTTCAGTATTGATATTTTTTGTTAAAAGACTCTCATAATCTCTTCTTGTTCATATGATGTACTCCCATTTGAAAGCTCATAGAAAAGTAGGGAAAAGTGACCATCCTATATTTAATCCATCCCTAGTCATCAAGGGTCAGCCCTAGGTCACACCCAGGCAGGAGGTTTTGCCAATTAGTCATTATCTTGAGGGAAGGGCTGGGTCTGTCTACTCCCAATATAATTCATTTACTTCTCATCAGTGGCAACAGAAGGAAAGATTTCACCCTTCACTTAGTAAAGGCTCAGCAAATTTCGGACAAAAGAGAATCACAAGTCAAAGAGGTCCACACCTACCCTTTTCCAGACACCTGGGAATCTGACCTAATTTTGTTTTATACATCGTATAAGCCTTTTGGTAGCCTTAATGAAATAATTTCAAATTTTATACATGATATCTCAACCTGTTACATCAACCATTTCTAATTTCTCATAACTATTCCAGTCCTGTTGCAATTGCTTACATATTTTACATAGTTGTCATCACAGTGCATAAATAATTTTGTGTTCTGTATTTCATATATATTGAATATATCCCCTATATGCTTGTGTTATTCATATTTATAATAAAATATATATCCAGAAGTTTCACCCTAAGATCCTTAATATTTCCACAACTTTGTAATTTAAGGTGACTGTAAATTTATGATTCAGTGTGAAAATAAACTCTTACATAGAAATTTTTATTGTTGTCATCCTCAATCATGTTCTTAGTGAGGAATTTTATAAGTCAGATTGTTGACACAATAAGGTATATTTTAGCAACAATTTAGAGAAAATTTATATTTTATGATGCTGTACTAATTTATAATGATACCAACAGGTGTAGAATTAGAATCAGATAGTATATTATTCCACCCATTTCATTACAAATTTACCAATATTATGTAGTATATTTCTTCTACATTTGTCTATATATACATTGCTTTTACAAAACTTTTAGAAAGCTTGTGTCAAAAGTTTTTTTCAAACAACACAAAAGTTATCCATACAGGAAAAAAATCCTTAAAGAAGTCTTAAAAATATTTCTTCAAATAACAGAAAATTGTATAATATAAATTAGACCTTATGGTAGGAGGAATTCTAAGATGGTCCCCATATTCTCTATTGCAAGTGTCCTTTATAGTCTCCTCCTCTTGAGTGTAGCAGATCCTATAAATATAAGAGCATACACCACCAAGATGAGGTTATATTATATGACAGAGGTAAAGTAATTTTGCAGGTATAGTTAGAGTCCTTCATGTATTGAAAAAGTTAATGAAAAGGATGACTACCCTGGTAGGTAATGTAATCAAGTAAGTCCTAGAATGAGGGTCTAGAGTTTAGAGACAAAAGAGCCAGAAAGATTCAGGGCAGTAGCAGACACACTCCTGCAGATCATGAAGAAGCATACCGCCATATTTTGAAGAGGGCCACCTCTCAGGAAATACCAGGTAATCTGAAGCAGAAGGGCCAGTTAAATAGTTACAAAAAACAATTTTCTCAACAACCAGTGACCTTGGAGAAGACCTAGAGCCTCAGATGAAATTATAGCATCAACTGATGTCTTGGTTTCAGCCTGGTAACACCATAAACTTAGTATCAGGATAATCTGTCCTGGACTCCTGACCCATAGGAATAGAGTGAAATAAGATTTCTGTTGTTTTAAGGCTCTCTTGGTTGGTGACCATTTGTTTTACAATAATAGAAAACTAATAAAGATGTAACATAAAATATTATTGGTAAAATAATCTGATGATGACCAAAGAAACCAACTAACATTAAAGAGAAAAAATAAAATAAAACATCAACTGCAAATTTAAGGAGTTGAAGCTAGTAACCATTCCAAATTAATGTAATGCTTTAAAGAAATTTAAGTCATAAAGACCACTAAAAAATAGAGACAAAGATGGAGTCTCATTCTTCAAATTAAACAAAACAACACAAAAAAGTAAAAAACAAAAAAAATCTTTAAAACCATTAAGAATGGCCTTTAATAATAATTTTTGTGAATATAAATTAAAAATACATTATAGATAAGTATAGATAGATAACTATGGCTAATAATGCTTGAAACTCTATAAGAAAATAACTAACAGTATAGAAGAAAGAATCTTTCTCTTTACAAATAATTTTGAATACAAAATCAAATAGAACATAGTCCATGCACTAATAAACAAAACAAACAGTAAGTACATGTTAATAAATTTAAAGATACATACAAAAAGATACGGAAATTAAATTATGAAAATTATTCAATAAATATAAGTGGTCTAAATTTTCCTAATCAAAAATATGAAGTTTCTGACTCTATCTTAAAATAAATTTAGCAACACTGCTTTTAAAAGACATTTTTTAAACAAATTGGCTGGGTGTGGTGACTCACACCTTTAACCCTAGAACTTTGGGGAGTTGAGGTGGATGAATTGCCTGTGCTCAGGAGTTTGAGATCAGCCTGGCCAACATGGCAAAACTCCATCTCTACTAAAAATACAAAAAAAATTAGCCAGGCATGGTGGCACTCATCTATAGTCCCAGGTCCTCAGAGGCTGAGGCACAAGAATCACTTGAATCCAGTAGGCAGAGGTTGCAGTGAATCAAGATCATGCCAGTTCACCCCACCCTGGGTGAGACTGTCTCAAAACAAACAAAAATATAATCAATCTAAAAGATTGAAGATAGTTTAAATAAAAAAACAGTTTCCAATATTAACCTCAAAGAAGAAATTACACAAAAATTATTAAGTAAGTTTCAGAGGCTAACTTTATAATAGTTAAAGTTATAATTAAAAGATACAAAACCAATATGAATCACAGGAATATGTAAAGCAAAACACATTGTACTTAAAAGAATGATCAGAAACTGTATATGTATATATAAATATATATATATATATTTTTTTTTTTTTTTTGAGAGTCACCAGGCACCAGACTGAAGTGCACTGGCACAATCTTGGCTCACTGCAATCTCCACCTCCCAGGTTCAAGCAATTCTCCTGCCTTGGCCTCTCGAGTAGCTAGGACCACAGGAGCGTGCCATCATGCCCAGCAAATTTTTGTATTTTAGTAGAGACAAAGTTTCACTGTGTTGGTCAGGATGGTCTTGATTTCTTGACCTCGTGATCCTTCCACCTCAGCCTCCCAAAGTGCTTGGATTACAGGCTTGAGTCACTGAACCTGGCCTATATGTTTTATATTAATACAATAAAATGAATCTATTGCAGGTGAAACAGAAGTTCTGACAAAAGCAGAATAAAAATACTCAAAATAATTAAAGATTAAGTTTTTATACCAGAATTTATAGAATCTCATTTAAAAAATTACTTAGAGCAAGAAATAAAGCAATTCCAAAAGAAAATAAAGAGAAGAAAAGCCATTATATAAAAGCTGTTATACTATATGCATAGAATACAAATGAGCATAGAAATTATATGCACATTTATATTAATTAAGTCCAGTTATTAGTAATATAAACCAAATTAAGAAATCTAGTCAAGAAAAAAGCAGTAGCATAAACTTCATGTTATTTTTGAGAGATTATATTTATAAAATGGTCATTTTTAAAAGAGTGTGTTTTGAAGCATTGATAACTTTATATCAAAAACTCCAAAATATCAAAAATATAATGCAGGAAAAAAGTTGAATTGCTCCTCTCTAAAAGTAATAATCATAAATATAATGTAAATTAATCTAGATCATCTTTTATCTTTTTTATATTTTTATGATAAGAGCAATAGCCATATTTAGAATATATGTTCTTTTTTGATGCTACAAAAGAATATTCATTATCCCTTCATGTGTGTACATACACATACATGAATATATATACCTATATTCATGTATTTGTGTGTGTATATGTATATACATACATATGTATATTCTTGGTACTAGTGGAAGAAATAAGGATACTCCAACATTCTCAATGTATTATTAGTAAGGATACATTTTGTAAAGTGTATTTTGGTAGTGGGTCACACAGATTTTTGTAGGTTAAAATATACTTTACATGGTCTATAATTAAAAGCTTTCTTTATTTATTCTTTGTGTAAAAGTCTATCTCTGCATCATGGATCTATGGCTGGAGGACAGGCCAGAGAGTGGCTTCATTTTTGCATTCTTTTTTTTCCTAAACTATCCCTAAAGGTAGTACCATAAAGATCATACCCTTAGGTATAAGACAGACCAAAGTTGCTGAACTTCTCTCAGCTCAGTTTTCACGGTTGTAAAATAAAGTTAAACACACCATTTTGTTTATTTTGCCTCTGCACTTAGGAAAAATAAGGACCACATCTGGATTAATAAATAAGGACCACATCTGAAATTCATAACTGGGAAATAAGAGGAGATAAACAGTTGGCAGACTCCTTTCTACTTCCCAAAGCCCAAATCTGGAGTTTTAAAATTATATGTCACTGTTACAGAAAATTAAAAGGTAGATAGCTCCATCAGGGTTTTGGTTAAGTCAGATTTACCTTAACTATTTTCATTACTAATGAAATTATTCTTTTGTTTTTTCCTTATTTTGAATTGTTTTAAGAGGGGTAGTTCACACACACTCACAATTCACTCTTGACCATTTAAACAATAAGTCATTCATGCTAAGCTAATAGCCAATATGGGGAGCTTACCTAGCAGCTAATAGCCAATGTGGTATATAATGGAAAGCTAACAAAATAGGCAAGTGCCCTGGTTCTGAACTGCCTGGGCTTGACTCCTAGAACATCTACTTATCAACTCCGTGAACTTGGGCAAATTCACTAACTCCTCTCTGCATCATATATAAAATACAAAATATAATAGTAGCTACTCACATAGATGTTATAAGTATTATATACATTAACATATATAACTATTTAGGGTAGAGGGTGACGCATAGTTCATGTTCAATATGTGGTAGCTATGATTATTACATAAGTAGCTTTTGAATAGATGTAGTGGCTCATGCCAGTAATCCCAGCACTTTGGGAGGCCAAGATGGAAGGATCACTTTAAGCCAGCAGTTTGAGACCAGCCTAGTCAACATACTGAGACCACCATCTCTAAAAATAAATAAATAAATACATAAAAGTAAAATAATGAATGTATGTTGAATAAAAATGTCCATAGTTAAGTATAGTCTACATATTTCAAGCTTCGCCAGTATGTGACTATGAAGTGAGGTTATACTTCCTTCTTATAATCAAATTGTAAAGGACTAATTATTCTCTGGTCAAAAATCAGCCAGCCTTTACAGGTTTCCTCGTGTTTTTCTGAGATTTCCCCCCCTACTGCTATTTATATAGTTAGGAAATAGATCTTGTGGTTCTTTCACCCTCAATACTTTATCATGCCAAAGTCTCTATTTCCAAAGACCCAAGAAAATTATTCTTTGGTTGGACACAGTTATTGTCCAAAGATCACCAATGTCATTCTCTTCTGGCATCAGCTGGAGAAAGTGGATTCCTTAAATTGGTTTGTCATTGCTACTCAAAGCATCCCTTAACAAAGCCTTTTCTTTTTGACTAGAATTTACTGCAGCTTTGTGGATAATCAAAGGAAGATGAAGTAAATATTGAGAATAACTTTAAAAGGCTCTTTGCATGGCAGACTCTGCTTAATTTGAGGATCATCTACAATGCCATCTCCTCAGACAGACCTTCCCAGATCACCTTCCCATAACACATCTTTCTGTTCTAATTTTCTCCTCCTCCTTCTCCTTTTTATTCCTTACCATAACCTGAAATTATCTTTTATATTTGTTTACTTGTTCGTTTGTATTATTTTTTTAAAAAAAGACATTTATTCAGCATCACTATCAGACTATTACATTTAGCAATCAACAGCATGATTGCAAAAAAAGAAAAAAGAAAAAGAAAAAAATCTACATTAAAACACTTTGTTGGAATGATTTACACTTTCCACATAACAGAAACTAAAATAACCTGTTATACAATTAGTCACAAATACAGTCCTCAAGTTTTTTGCCTATACACATGAGTATTTGTCTAAATCATGTCTTCTTTGTAGCAACTAGGCCCTACCACCACTGTGCTTGGCTGAGTTCACAAATCTGTTGTAACCTGTAGCTTCCCTGTCACTTCTCTGGCTTTCCTCTCCTGCTAAGCTTTGTTTCCTAATTAAAATCTTCTGCCACTGCCATAGCTACTGCTGCTACTGGAACTGCCATAGCCACCTTGGTTTTGTGGTTTGACAAAGTATTGGCCGCCACGACCATAGGGGCCAGAGCTTCTGCCTCCAAAGTTTCCTCCCTTCATGGGTCCAAAACTTGAAGACTGATTGTTGTAACCGCCAAAATCATTGTAACTTCCACCACCTCCAAAATTACCTCCATCATTACCAGATCCATTATAGCCATCCCCACTGCCACCATATCTGCCACCACCATGGCTGCCACCAAAGCCACCATGACCACTGAAGTTTCCTCCACGACCAAAGTTGTCATTCCCACCAAAACCACCTCCACGACCGCCACCAAAGTTTCCAGAACCACTTCAACCTCTTTGGCTGGATGAAGCACTAGCCATCTCTCGCTTTGACAGGGCTTTCCTAACTTCACAGTTGTGGCCATTCACAGTATGGTATTTCTGAATAATCTTATCCACGGAGTCATGGTCATCAAAGGTTGCAAAAGTACAGCCCCTTTTCTTGCCACTGCCTCTGTCAGTCATGATTTCAATCACTTCAATTTTTCCATACTGTTCAAAATAATCTCTTAGGTGATGTTCTTCAGTGTCTTCTTTAATGCCACCAACGAATTTTTTTTTCACAGTTAAGTGGGCACCTGGTCTTTGAGAGTCTTCTCTTGAGACAGCTCTCTTTGGTTCCACAACTCTTCCATCCACTTTGTGTGGCCTTACATTCATGGTTGCATACACCTCCTCCACAGTTGCATATGTGACAAACCCAAAGCCCCTGGAGCACTTAGTGTTTGGATCTCTCATTACCACACTGTCTGTGAGCATTTCCTATTGCTCAAAATGGCTCCTCAAGCTCTCATTGGTTGTTTCAAAGCTCAACCCTCCAATGAAGAGCTTCCTCAGCTCTTCCGGGTCTTTAGGAGACTCTGACTTAGACATGACCACAGGGAGAAGACAGACTTTAATGATGCTTCTTTGGCGGCATTCACGGGCAGAAAGGACCATTTGTATTCTTGTTTAGAAAGAGAGTCCTCATTTTTGAAGGTTTCTCTGAGGTCTCCATGGCCAAGAGATGGTATATTCAGTCAGTTGGGGAGCTTTGAATTTTATTTTTATTTCACAAACCAAAATAATTTCTGCTAGGGAGACCTCTGGCAAAATTTGTCAAGAGAAAGATTAACAAGAAAACCAACCTAGAAAGAGTAAATGCAAAATTTATAATAAAAATGAACTTTGATCATATGAATTGAGCCATTCTTGTCAAACCCAACTGTGAAAGCTGAAGCAGCTCCATACTGGGTGCTAATCTAATGTAATGGTCAGTTATATTACTATGTGGTTTCATTTTTATAGGAATTTTAAAAAATATATTAACCTATAATACACTATATTGTAATTCCAATGAAGACAGATCAGTCTGCCATGTTTTCTATTGTATCTGCATCATCTACAATTCCTGACATCTTGTAAGTACTCAATAAATATTGATAGAATGGTCAAGCAAATTCTGAAGGCCCACTTTTCTGTTTAGCATAACTTTATTCACCAGTCCTTAAACATCTCTGTGTAAGCCAGAATAATGGTCCATCAGAGATGTCCATGGTCTAATCCTGGATCCTAGGAATATGTTAGGTTACAGAGCAGAGAGAATTCAGGTTGAGAATGAAATTAAGTTTGTTAATTAGTTGGCCTTAAAAAAGGAAGATTATTCTGGATTAACCAAATGGGCCCAGTGTAACCACAGAGGTTCTTTAAAGTGGAAGAGGGAGGCAGAATAGAGAGAGCCAAAGGACAAATGTAAAAATTTTATTTTAATAATGCTGCCTTTGAAGATGGAGAAAGGGGCCATGAGTCAAGGAAAATGGATCACTTCTAGAACGTGGAAATGGATTCTCCCCCTAGGGGCTCCAGAAAAGAAGATACCCTGCTGATATCTTAATCTTAGCCCTGTGAGAAATCTGTGTTGAACTTCTGATTTACAGAGTTAAAAGATATTAATATTGTATTATTTAAATCATCACTGATTTTATGGTAATTTGTTACAGCAGCAGTAAAAAACTATTAATAATTTTAAAAAAGAAAGGGAGTTTTTATTCATCTCTGAGTCTTTAGCACTTGGAATAGGGTATGCCTCATAGTAGAAAAACAATATGCATATGTCATAAGAAAGGATAACAAAATCAATTAATTAATTAATGCACAGAACCAGATCTGCCTTAGAATACAGCTAACTTTTGTTCATCTTTCAGCTATCAACTTACACATTACTTCTGCAAGCAAGGTCCTCCCTGATCCTCTAGATAACAAAAGCTCTCCCTATAAAATGATCCCCCTGCATTCTTTATTTACCTTAAGTCATTCGCTTATTTGTCTTCCCTGCTTGATGTCAGGACACGAATTGTTTGTTTCATCCCATATTCTGCCCCCAACTCCTAAAAGAGTGCATGCCACATGGTTGGTACTTAATAAACTTTAATCCCGTGAAAGAGTTATTAAAATACAGTTGTGTACCATATAATAACTTTTGGTGAGTGGCAAGGGTCCCATAAGCTTAAAAAAGAGCTGAAAAATTCCTGTCATCACTAGTGATGCCTTGATGATCCTGACACCATGTAGGCCTAGGCTAATGTGTGTGTTTATGTCTTCATTTTTAACAAAGAAGCTCAAGAATTTTTAAAGTTTCATTTAAAAATAGAAAAAAGCTTATAAAATAATGATACAAAGAAATGTTATTTTTCTACAGTTGTACAATGTGTTTGTGTTTTAAGCTAAGCGTTATTACAAAAGAGTCAAAAAGTTTAAATTTTTTTTAATTTCCATAATAAAAAAGCTACAATGAGCTAAAGTCAACTTATTATTAAAGAAAAAATATTTTTTATAAACAGTGTAGCCTAAGTTTACAGTGTTTGTAAGGTCTACAATAGCATACAGTAATATTCTAGGCCTTCAAATTCCTTCACCACTTATTCACTGACTCACTCAGAGAAACTTCCAGTCCTGCAAGCTCTATTCATGGTTGGTGTCCTATACAGGTGTACCACTTTTCATCTTTTACATAATATTTTTACTGTACTTTTTTCTATGTTTACAGACACAAATTCTTACCATTGTGCTACAACTGTCTACAGTATTTAGGATAGTAACAAGCTGTACAGGTTTGCAGCCTAGGAGCAATGGGCTATACCCTATAGCCTAAGTGTTGTAATAGGCTGTACCATCCAGGTTTTTGTAAATGCACAAGCGTATCCCCCAACGACACATTTCTCAGAATGCATTTTCATTGTTAAGCGATGCATGACTGTAGTATTCAAAGTGATAACTCATTTCCGGCTTAGAAAAAAAAACTGCAGCTCACTGCCAGTGCTTGCTTAATTTTACATAAACACACTATTTGAAGCTGAAGAAAATCTGACTAATTTTCAGTGTGAAAATAAAATATAAAAACTCTTCTTGGAGTTATTTCTTAACAGAATTTGTCTTGAATCGTAATGTAACATCATATACATTTGTCTCACATTAGGATTAGAGACAAGAGTATTCTCAGGGCAAATGAGAAATGTGTTAAGAAATAGTTTTCTTTTACTATTTTTTTAAAATTTTATTTTATTTTACTTTAAGTTCTGGGGTACATGTGCAGATCTTGCAGGATTGTTACACAGGTATACACATGCCATGTTGGTTTGCTGCCTCTATCCCCCTGTCACCTACATTAGGCATTTCTCTTAATGTTATCCCTCCCCAAGCTCTCCATCCTCTGCTATCCCTTCCCTAGTTCCCCACTCCCCAAGAGACCTCAGTGTGTGATGTTCCCCTCCCTGTGTCATGTGTTCTCATTGTTCAACACCCACCTATGAGTGAGAACATGTGGTGTTTGCTTTTCTGTTCTTGTGTCAGTTTGCTGAGGATGATGGTTTCCAGCTTCATCCAGGTCCCTGCAAAGGACATGAACTCATCCTTTTTTATGATGGCATAGTATTCCATGGTGTATATGTGCCACATTTTCTTTATCCAGTCTATCTTTGATGGGCATTTGGGTTGATTCCTAGTCTTTGCTATTGTAAACACTGCCACAATGAACATATGTGTGCATGTGTCTTTATTATAGATTGATTTATAATCCTTTGGGTATACACCCAGTAATGGGCTTGCTGGGTCAAATGTTATTTCTATTTCTAGATCCTTGAGGAATCACCACACTGTCTTCCACAATCATTGAACTAATTTCCACTCCCACCAACAGTGTAAAAGAAATTCCTATTTCTCCACATCCTCTCCAGCATCTGTAGTCTCCAGATTTTTAATGATCATGATTGTAACTCATGTGAGATGATATCTCAATGTGATTTTGATTTGCATTTCTCTAATAACCAGTGATAATGAGCTTTTTTTCATATGTTTATTGACTTCATAATTGTCTTCTTTTGAAAAGTGTCTGTTAATATTTTTTGCCCACTTTTTGATGGGTTTTTTTCTTGTATATTTATTTCGGTTCTTGGTCAGATTGGTAGCTTGCAAACAATTTTTCCCATTCTGTTGGTTGCCAGTTAACTCTAATGATTGTTTCTTTTGCTGTGCGGAGGCTCTTAAGTTTAATTAGATCCCATTTGTCCATTTTGGCTTTTGTTGCCACTGCTGTTGGTGTTTTAGTCATGAAGTCCTTGCCTACGTCTATGTCCTGAATGGTTTTGCCTAGATTTTCTTCTAGAGTTTTTATGGTGTTAGGTCTTATGTTTAAATCTTTAATCCATCTGGAGTTAATTTTTGTATAAGGTGTACAGAAGGGATCAAGTTTCAGCTTTCTGCACATGGCTAGTCAGTTTTCTCAACACCATTTATTCAACAGGGAATCCTTTCTCCATTCCTTGTTTTTATCCAGTTTGTCAAAGATCAGATTGTTGTAGATGTGTAGCATTACTTCCGAGGCTTCTGTTCTGTTCCATTGGTCTCTGTCTCTGTTTTGATATCAGAACCATGCTGTTTTGATTACTGTAGCCTTGTAGTATAGTTTGAAGTCAGGTAGCATGATGTCTCCAGCTTTGTTCTTTTTGCTTAGGATTGTCTTAGCTATGTGGGCTCTTTTTTGGTCCCATATGAAGTTTAAGGTGTTTTTTTCCAGTTGTGTGAAGAAGGTCAATGGTAATTTGATGGGGATAGCATTGAATCTATGAATTACTTTGGGCATTATGGTCATTTTCACGATATTGATTCTTCCTAACCATGAGCATGGAGTATTTTTCCATCTGTTTGTGTCCTCTCTTATTTCGTTGAGCAGTGGTTTGTAGTTCTCCTTGAAGAGGTCCTTTGCCTCCTTTGTTAATTGTATTCCTAGGTATTTTATTCTCTTTGTAGCAATTGTGAATGGGAGTTCACTCATGATTTGGCTCTGTTATTGGTGTATAGGAATGCTTTGATTTTTTCACATTGATTTTGCACCTTGAGACTTTGCTGAGGTTGCTTATCAGCTTAAGGAGATTTTGGGCTGAGACAATGGGGTCTTCTAAATATACAATCATGTCATCTGCAAACAGAGACAATTGGACTTCCTCTTTTCCTAATTGAATACCCTTTATTTCTTTTTCTTGCCTGATTGCTTTGGGTAGAACTTCCAATACTCTGTTGATTAGGAATGGTGAAAGAGGGCACTCTTGTCTAGTGCCAGATTTCAAAGTTAATGCTTCCAGTTTTTTCCCATTCAGTATGATATTGGCTGTCAGTTTGTCATAAATAACTTTTATTATATGGAGATACATTCCATCGATACCTAGTTTATTAAGAGTTTTTAGCATAAAGGACTGTTGAATTTTGTCAAAGACCTTCTTTGCATCTATTGAGATAAACGTGTGTTTTTTTCTTTGGTTCCGTTTATGTGATGGATTACGCTTATAGATTTGGGTATGTTGAACCAGCCTTGCATCCCCAGAGTGAAGCCTACTTGATCATGATGGATAAGCTGTTTGATGTGCTGTTGGATTCAGTTTGCCAGTATCTTATTGAAGATTTTTACATCAATGCTCATCATGGATATTGGCCTGAAATTTTTCTTTTTTTGGTTGTATCTCTGCCAGGTTTTGGTATTAGGATGATGTTGGTCTCATAAAATGAAATAGAGGATTCCCTCTTTTCATATTGTTTGGAATAATTTCAGAAGGAATGGTACCAGTTCCTGTTTGTACATCTGGTAGAATTCAGCTGTGAACCTGTCTGGACCTGGACTTTTTTTAGTTGGTAGACTATTAATTGCTACCTCAACTTCTGCACTTGTTATTGGTCTATTCAGGGATTCAACTTCTTCCTGGTTTAGTCTTGGAGGAAATGTCCAGGAATTTATCCATTTCTGCTAGATATGCGGGTTTACATGCATAGAGTTCTTTGTAGTAATCTCTGATAGTAGTTTGTATTTCTGCGGAATCAGTGGTGATATCCCCTTTATTGTTTTTTATTGCACCTGTTTGATTCTTCTCTCTTTTCTTTTTTATTAGTCTGGCTAGCTGTCTACCTATTTTGTTGATCTTTTCAAAAAACCAGCTCCTGGAATTATTGATTTTTTGAAGGGTTTTTTGTGTCTCTATCTCCTTCAGTTCTGCTCTGATCTTAGTTATTTCTTGTCTTGTGCTAACTTTTGAATTTGTTTGATCTTGCTCTTCTTGCTCTTTTATTTTTGGTGATAGGGTGTGTCAATTTTAGATTTTTCCTCACTTCTCATATGGGCATCTAGTGCTATAAATTTCCCTCTAGACACTGCTTTAAATGTGTCCCAGAGATACTGGTACATCGTGTCTTCATTCTCATTGGTTCAAAGAACATCTTTCTTTCTGCCTTGATTTCATTATTTATCCATTAGTCATTCAGGAGCAGGTTGCTTAGTTTCCATGTAGTTGTGTGGTTTTGAGTGAGTTTCTTAATCCTGAGCTCTAATTTGATTGCCCTGTGGTCTAAGAGACTGGTTGTTATGATTTCTGTTCTTTTGCATTTGCTGAGGAGTGATTTACTTCCAATTATATGGTCAATTTTAGAGTAAGTGTGATGTGGTGCTGAGAAGAATGTATATTCTGTGGATTTGGGGTGGAGAGTTCTGTAAATGTCTATTAGGTTTGCTTGGTCCAGATCTGCATTCGAGCCCTGGATATCCTTGTTAATTTTCTGTCTCATTGATCTGTCTAATATTGACAATGGGGTGTTAAAGTCTCCCACTATTATTGTGTGGGAGTCTAAGTCTCTCTGCAGGTCATTAAGAACTTTCTTTATGTATCTGGGTGCTCCTGTATTGGGTGCACATATATTTAGAACAGTTAGCTCTTCTTGTTGCACTGACCCTTTTACCATTATGTAATGCCCTTGTCTCTTTTGATATTTGTTGGTTTAAAGTCCATTTTATCAGAGACTAGGATTGCAATCTCTGCTTTTTTTTTTCTCTCTCTCCATTTTCTTGGTAAATCTTCCTGCATCCCTTTATTTTGAGTCTATGTGTGTCTTTGCACGTGAGATGGGTCTCCTGAATAAAGCACTTAATTAATGGAAAACTCAAAATTAAAATTTTGTGGAGAAATCATTCTAAATCGAAGTCCACCTGTCCAAGAAACCACACATTTTTTTCTTGCCTCCTTATATCTCTCACTCTTGAGTCAGTTCCCATCATTACAAAATATTACAAATTATTTACTGCACTTATAAGAATCTTTCAAAATACCACTCAGCAATAAATGCACCATTTAACCCATAGAGTACTAATGCCTTCCATTAACAAATCTAATGACTAAGAAAATAGTTTCCCCATTGGTAGTTTCACATTATTCAGTAAGGGAGAAAAATTATAATAGTCAGTGCTTCTATTGTTTCATCTGGTGTCATTAGGAGAAAGCTTCATTCAAAGCGATCTTGTCTAACCAAGTCAGCCTGCCTAGGCACATTCCCACTTAATTTTTCACGGCCAAAGTGGATGAAACAGCCATTCAGCTGTTTCGGTGCTTAGGCTTTAAACTCTAGTTTCTATATATGTTCAATTTGACAGAAAAGAGTACCATTTAATTAAATAAGTAAATATTATAATGTTTAAATAATTAACTGTAATTGTGGAAAAATCATTCAATTTACAAGTAGACTTTGCTTTTGATTTGAAGAAAACTGCCACAGTAAGACCTGCCATAATATGCAACTCTAGTTGGCACCATCCACATTGCAGTCCATGTGCACAGTGCCCCCTGCAAGCATGCAGCACTATCGCCCTGTATGTCAGAGTCAGGATTAAAATCAAGCTCCTGAACATAATGCTCTACCACTTGCTTAGCTGGGCAGTACAGCGCAGATGCAAAAATATAAACTAGCATCTTCATAAACAATTAGAAATATTAAAATAATTAATTTTATTTTGAATTTCTTGCTTAGGATAAAGTATGCTAACTAAATATATTTAAAAGAGAAGCCTGGTAATTAAGTTTACCAGAAACATAAAATCAAAAGAAAGACTATTTAATTAGGCTCAGAAGAATCACCAGAATAACCCAAGTGGGGAAGAGTGTAGAAGGCTGGCTGAGTTTAAATGGGCACAGTGATACTAGTGCCTTACTTGTTAACATCATATCATGAAGCATATTTATGTTCTGTGGATTTAGAGTACAACAGATATAGAAGCAGCAATATCACATGTGCTTTCTACAGAGAAATGCAGATTCAAATTTTATATTTAAAAGGATATATATCCTAAAAGAATCCCTTCACTGTTATGCCTTCTGAGCAAAGCTTCTGTAGTTCAAGTTTCATGAAATTGGTGTGCACCTTAAAACAAACCTTAATGGGAACTTCAAATCTTCTCTTTTTGTTTCCTTAAAAATAATTCAGAATTGTCTTAATAATACCTACTTACAGTTATTGAGGGCATACAATGTGCCAGGCCCAGTGCTAATAATGTTACATTGATTACCTAATCTAATCCTCTCAGACACTTTAAGAGTTAGCAAAATTATTATTCCATTTTACAGATGTAGAAACTGAGGCACAAAAACATTATTTATCTTACCACAAGCCACACAAACTAATTAATGAATAAAGCTGGATTAAAAAAAAGGAGGTCTACACTCTAATGCCAATGTTCTTAAATGAATTAATATTTTAATAAAAGATTAATTATAGAATCATTCCTAAGAACTGACCCCTTCAAACTAAGCTACTTAATAGTCTTTGAAAACAGGCTATACTTGAGCCTTTGAGTTCTCTCCACATCACTGTCTCTTTCTGAGACTTGATTTTCATGAACTACTTATTAGAATACTTCCATAAATCAAATTCTAGCTCTAGGTCACCTTTTCTCATGAAACTCAGAAGTATTTTTCTTGATTTCTTTTCTTCAGTTTCTTATTGCATGCCACCTTGGGTTGTAGTTATTTTGGGACAGACATCATAGCCCTCTCTGTTTCTTCCAATGGCAAGAACTGTCATTAGTCAAGCAGTCATTTTATAACCACGTGTGAAGCAAAGAAAATAGAACATAGAACAGAAACAGAAAAGCAGTTGGGCAACAATTTATTTAGTTTGTCAAACTATAAACATTTCCAAGGTTTTAAAAGAAAGGTACACCACACCTGTAATTACTAGAAGAGGCATAACTGTTCTAACAGCCTTGACTCAATTGTCCAGAATTCTCCCTTCCCTTGGAGAATTCTCTTTGTTATCTGCTGCCATTTCTGTGCTCAGAATCAGGTAGACCCTGCTTCTTCCGCCATTTAAAATTGTGTCTCTATTTGGACCAAAATTCTTTTTTTAAATGATGCTAGAGTGAAAACAACATAAGAATTGTATTTTCAAAGTGAATATTAGTCTATGCCAAATAGTGCAGTAAGATAATAACTTTAGGGAATAAAATTAACAGGTTTCCAAAGGAGAAGCTTCTGATTCTTAGCTATTAAAAATGGAAAACTGATAAATTAAAAATATTTGACAAACACTTTATATATATATTACCTCAGCCCAGTGAAAATGATATTATTTTTATTTTCATTTTGTATTTATAGAGAATATAAGTAACTTACTGAACTACACGTGGTTAGTGGTAGTACTGGAATGTGAATGCATATTATCCTGATTTTAAAGTCACTTCTATTGATCACATGTCTTAAGAGTCTCCCAGCTTCTTCCTAGGGATAGTTGAAACTATGCATATGTGTCATTTTCTCTGGGCCCCCCTCCATGGGTGCAGTGCCTTGCTCATCTCTCTATCTTACTTCATTACTTGAGTGATTTCAGAAGAGATTACAGAAAATATTCTTTACTCTTTTCTTTTTCTTATTCAAAATTCCCAAACAGAACACTTGCACAATGCAGGAGGAAATGTAAATTAGTGCAATCTTTGTTGAAAACAGTGTGGAGATTTTTCAAAGAACTAGTATTCAATCCAGCAATCCCACTACCAGGTATCTACCAAAGGAAAGGAAGTCATCATATCAAGGACACCTGCATGTGCATGTTTATCACAGCACAATCCACAATTGCAAAGATACAGAATCAACCTAAGTGCCCATCAACCGATGGGTGGATAAAGAAAATGTGGTTTACCTATACCATGGAATACTACTCAGTCACAAAAAAGAACAAAATAATGTCTTCTGTAGGAATTTGGATGGAACTAGAGGCCATTATTCTAACTGAGGTAACTCAGGAATAGAAAACTAAACACCACATGTTCTTATTTGTAAGTGGGAGTTAAGCTAAGGGTATGAAAAGACATACAGAATGGTATCATGGATATTAGAGACTCAAATGGGGCAGTTTGGGAGAGAGGATCTGGGATTAAAAACTACCTATTGGTTATAATGTGCACTGTTTGAGTGATGGATGCACTAAAAGCCCAGACTTTACCACTATAACAATTCATCCATGACACCAAAAATCACTTGTACCCCTAAAGCTTAGAATTTCAAAAAGTTTAAATCCCCAGAACCCTTTGGCCTGTTCCATTTCTGAAAGTAGTTAGGAAGAAAAGGAATAGTTCTGGCACTTCCTCCACAAATCAAGAGAGGCAGACTCAAGAAAGGATGTTCCTTGCTCACACAAGTGATCATCTCTTTGTCTCTGTCCATTCCAGGGACTGTCACTCAGGCAAGAGTGTCCATCTACCCACACATATGCATGGAGTGAGTTTTATTATTGGTAATAATGACAACAACTAGCATTTATTGATGTCTCCTATTGTCTCAGTACTTGCAAAATGTTTCATATTCTTTACCTTGTTACTTTTTTACATCCACATTATTAAATCAATATTGCTATCACCATTTACATATTATCATACAGATTAAGTAATTTCATCTAAATTCACCAACCCTGTAAACTCGCATTTGAACACCGGTCTTTCTGTCTGCAAAGCCCTGGCTGCGAACCTGCTTCCTATATTGCATCTGATCCCACCCCATCAACATTTTATTTAAATTGGAATATAACATGATATAATATAAACATGTACACACATGCATGCACATAAAATCATATTTATACATTATGTAATTCAATATCTCCAGGTATTTTCTCACAGTGTCTTTCAAGTTTCACTTAGCAATGCTGTGAACAAGCAAGCTGTATGAATTCTACAAATAGTATTGATAAGAGGATGCAATTCAGTGGAAGCTTTATTATTATAATTTAACTGTTCATGGCTTTTTATAGTTTATAAACACTGTCATCTAGTTCTCACTTGAAGCTTGTATTAACCATGAGTGTGAAATTACCACATTTTGCAGAAAGGACACAGCTTCTATTAATCAGAAAGCAAGCTAAAGTTAGAAGCTAGCAAAGCAAAGAGAGGGGAATTGAATCTTGGCTCAAACTCTGAAATGGGGGTTCTACATCACTTCCCACTGCCTCTTTTTATGTATTTCATGGATTCTTTCCTTATCCTAAGTTATTCTCAGTGTGGTTGCTGATCGTGGTCATCTACGAAGTTAAACATTTCCCAAGATAGAAATCTCCAACCAATTATATTGAATGATTTTACGTGGATAGAGTCCTTATTTTTTCTCCTAAGTCTTTCACTTCTCACTGAAATTTCTGAATACAGTCCAAGGTAAAGTGGATTGAATGGTTCAGTGCCATCTAATGCTGAGCCAGCTAATGCACGGTCTACAGGTCTGCGTGACTGAAGGCCTTTGGTTCCCCAAATCAGACCTCTTCATCTCCTCAGCAGCCCCAGGGCTGAGTCCAACAAGTGAGCACATTGTCTGGGATGGCCTTTAAAGTGAAGCAATCTTGTTTGGCACCTTTGTTTTCTAAGTGGAAGAGATAAAAGGATAGAAAGCCTTTTCCATCTGAAACCCTGCATCAACAGATTTTTGCCTGCACCTTTTCTGACTACATACACTCATATGAATGGGACATTGGGTATTGATTCCAAGATGTAACTTCTCGTGAATTAATGTTAACTCCTTTTACATTATTTAACACTAATATTAAATAACTACCCCAAAACACCTGCAAAGCCATATCTGAGACATATACACCATTCCACACTACAGCACTGCCAAGGCTAGTAAATAAGCTAGACAAGAACAGGATAAAGGCCTATTCTTTATGTCTCATAGGCAAAACCACCATCACAGCCTACCTTCAAGACCAATATTAGCCTCCAGAGTATTCTCTGTACGTGACCCCTACAATCTAATCTCCAAAGACCTGCCCATGGGATATCTGAAAGCATCAATCATATTGTCATTTCTTAGCAACACCCGATGGCCTCCCATTACTCAGAATAAGATCTAAACTCCTTACAAAGCCTGATTGCTTAGATTTTATTCAAAGATTGTCTTCAGAAAAATACTTGGAAAATTCAAGATTCTCAGTCCATGAACAGCCAGCCAAGGAAGATTTTCCTGTAAAATATTTTGATTCAGGGAAAGTCATGAAAGCAGCAAGGAAAGGAGATGTTGACAGTGAAATGTGGCAGCTGGGAAACAGTCACTCAAAGAAAATAATAAGTTCCTTATGGAGATCTGAAGAAAAGCAGTCAAGATCTAGGCTGTGGTTAGGTTTTTATTGGAAAACAGGATTATTTGGCTTAAAAGCAAGCAATGGAGCTTTATTCAGTTAATTTTTAATATTTTTAAAGGATTATTAGGATTATGGCATCTTCAAAGCTAATTAAAATAAGCTCCTCCAAGATACTTAATTCATATATAAGAAAAATAATCTCCAAAGAGGAGTGAGTAGGGGCCCCAGTGGTACAACCAGTGGGTGGTATTTACACAAAAGGTGAGTTGCCTGGGATCCCACATGAAGGGGTGTCAGAGCCAGGACAAGAACTCAAGGATTCATACTCAGATTGAATGCTTTCAAACAATACGTTATGAGGAGCTAATTTATTTTTATTTTTATTTCTTTCTTTTCCTTTTTTCTTTTGTTTGTTTTCTGTTCATCACAATTTAATGCTTTAAATTAAATGAAAATATATTCACATATGCCAAATGCAAGTCTACATTTCCCCACTGTTAGATTTTAGACGTAAAGTTACTTTACATTTTATGCTTATTCTCAATTCTGCACTTACCACATTGCAGACCAGTAACAGTTTGTGGATCAGCACCAATCTGCAGGCAGCACTTTGAGTAGCACAGTTCTGCATATCCTAACCAACCACCCTTGCAGGTTCATGAGATCCTTCTCCATAGCAAGTTGATGTTGATTTGCATAAGCCCTTACAAAGCAGACTGCTGCCATCTCCAATAGAAATATTTTCTTCTGTGGATATGAACCTCACCATGAACCCACTCACTTCCTCTGAGAAGCCCAGAAAAATGGATACTGACTGTAGAAGTGACTTTAGCCATAGAACAGAAGATCCCCCATGCTGAACACATTGAGCAACTTAAAAACACTCAGAATGGCCAATCAACCATAACAGCATGCATACATGTATCCTTCATGAGTTATCAAGAATTTTCCCAGACATTTGTTTTCTACAAGAAAAATGCTTTCAGAACACATTACAACTGCTTTTCAAAATTGCCCTGTGGCATCTTCTGTCCCTATTAGCACTTCTCAACCTCTCATGCTTCATTTTTTTTTCCTTCATAAAATATCACCATTCAGCATATTTTATCTTTGCTTGTTTTTCTATGACCACCAATAAGGGCGATACACATACTGTCTACTTTTTATCAGGTACTATCTTAAGTGCTTGACACACATTCAGAGGAGCTGTGTTAGAAATGGTGTCAGTGATAAGGAACGGGTTGGGACTGGAAACTCTGCTCAGCAGGAACAATGTGTGGCTGTGGAACAATGAGGAACAAAAACTACAGGGCAAATGCTCCTTCAGTCTACAAACTTCTGAGGGCTTTATGTGGGGGACACTGGGGAGACTTGTTCTTTGTGGTTCAAGGAGATGAAATAGGACATGTGGGTGAAAGCTTCAGAGAAACATATTTCCATTTGTTTAAGGAAGTATTTCCCATAGCAAGCGTTCTCAAGGTGGAAATAGTTGCCTGTCAGTATCCTTCACTGGGAAAAGGCCAGTTTCCACTTGAGGGTGAGACAGGATAGTTCCTCTCTGTACCCATGAGAAACCCTCACGGCCATTCCCACAGTTGTGAGGAAGGATGTGAGGATGAGAATAGGGATTTTTCCTGGTTGGGCAAGAACTGTGGGACAATAGCTGTGTGGTTCCCAGACAGCTCTTCTTCTTGACAGTGATGTGGGTGATGAAAAGGCCAAGTCTGGGTGTCACAGTCAACAATAGCGTTCACAGAGCAATGGCTTTTTCAGTGCTGATGATCAGTAACAAGGGTCCTCTAAAAACGTAAAAGGAAAACTCTAGTTCCAAGTCCCTTGGATTTCACCAAAAAGCAGGGTCACAGAAATCTCCAGATTGGAACGTGAAAGTGCTAGCTTGGCTCTTACCTATGTAGGAATCTCCCTTGCAGCAGCCCTGATAAATGTCCTCCTGGTCCTGTTTACAAAGCTTCAGTGATGAGCTTTCCGCAAGGCAGCTTTCAGTGCTTCAAGAGTTCTTATCATTATTGATGAAAAGTAAAAACAATAGCTGAGATTTATTGGGTTCTCACTGTGTGCTGAACACTGAGCAGAATACTTTCCATGTATTGAAATCTTGAATCCTTGCCACAAAATTATTAAACAGCTTTAATGTTATCCTTGTTTGTCATGAAGTGAAGAAATTAAGTATCACCATGTTAAGAATGTGTTCAAGGTCACACAAAGTGACAGAATTCTCTTTAAAGATTATGGTTTTCACAAAATCACTTTATTTGTAACATGTCTGAGAATCACCTTTACTATTTTTCACTTTTTTCTTTAAATTATCTTTTATTAACAAAAACTTAAATATCTACTTTTAATCATTTCTTATAATCTGAAATCCCAAAATTGGTGTACTTGTGTATTTTCCTCTAAATATATACATTAAAACAAGTTCATAAAGAAAGTTTGCAAAATGTGTATCCACGTGCCAAGCACAAACATCTAAATGTCATTTTTATACATAACATATTGTGGGAAACATTGCTGTAAGGCATATTTCTTCTCATTTTTACATATTTATTTGAAAACTCAAACATGATTGATTTTGTGGTAATTTTTCACTGCTGGTGTTAGCTCTGCCTTGTGAACTTGCCCAGGAAGTCTTGGCAATCTTGGAAAAGTCCAAGGCTGGTTATAGAGTGTCTAAGGAGATTGTTTATATTCCCATTAAGAATTCTCCAGGTGTGGCCAAGTGCAATGGCTCACGCCTATAATCCCAGCACTTTGGGAGGCCGAGGGGGGCGGATCACTGGAGGTCAGAAGTGTAAGGCCGCTTGCCTCGCTGGCAGCTCGGACACGCCCACATCCTCCTCCCTCTCTGGGAGCTAGGACATGCCCACCCTCCTCACACAGCACCTAGCTCTCCTTTAAAGAACCCCGCCAAAATGCAAAAGAAGTCTGGTAAATCTACCCAATGGCATTTGAGTCTTAGCTAAGCAATAGCAATCGAGTCTTGTAACTCTACCCAATAGCATTCAAACCCTGCCTACCTGCCAATAGCAAGCTTGCCTTGCCCATGCCCTGCTCTCTCACAATCAATCAAACGCCTCCACTCCCTATAAAACCCCACCCCACGTCTGAGAGGAGTCCGTGCAACTCCTCTGGCCCCTCCTGTCAGACTGCAGAACCTCGCCCGGGAGCTGAATAAATTCACGTTGGATCTTCTTGTGCTGGCCTCAGTTTCTTTATTTTAAACTCGGCAAGAACCCAAGAACCCTTACAAGAAGTTTGAGACCAGCCTGGCCAACGTGGTAAACCCCCCCTCTACTAGAAATACAAAAATTAGCCAGGCTTGGTGGTGGGCATATGTAACTTGGGAGGCTGAGGCAGGAGAATCGCTTGAACCTGGAAGGCAGAGGTTGCAGTGAGCCGAGATCAAGCCATCGCACTCTAGCCTGGGCGATAAGAGTCTGTCTCAAACAAACAAACAAACAAAAAGAATTCTCCAGGTGTGTCATTTCCTGTTCTTTTAACCTCTTCGACAGGGAGGTCTAGGTTTGACTAGACTCCCCGGGACTGTAACTTTTGCCTGAAGTACCCTATTTTGTAAGTACCCTATTTTGCAGATGTTGTTCTATGAGGGCATAAACAACCCTAGTTATAGAGCCCAGACTCTTCATACCTGTATCCAGAAGGTGCTTTCATGCCCAGGCTCAGCTCCATCCAGGGCTAGGGACAGAATATACATCCTAATGGAAGGATCATAGTCTCAGCCCAGAAGACAGGAACCTTTTCCCATTCTTGCCTGTCCTTCAGCTATCACTTGGATTATAGGAGTCTGAGTTCACTAAACTAAAATACGAATATAATAATTCTTGTCCTGCCAGAATCTCAGGATGGTTGTGAGAATAAAATTGAGACAATGGATGTGTAGAATTTGTAAACCGTGAAGAGTTACAGACTTCATGGCCTAAATATACCCTTACTTATGTCCTTGAGTGACCTATAAATCCAGGACACTTTCTAGCTCTTCTACAAAATATGAAGTTGGAGAAGTGGTATGTGGACAAGACTCAGTGATACTCAGGCAATTTACTAGGTGAGGAACAGTTGCTATTCCAGGACTTAAGATACAATGTTGAATGGGGGAGAGAAGCAGAGCTGATATTCAACCAGTAGAAACTAGTGGACATACTGATTGTTACAATGTTTAAATATTTTCATACTGATGATGCATGCCATTTCCTTGAGTCCTATAGTTCACACCCATTATCCCATCTACTCCAACCCCTCACTCAGTACTTCCAGACCTCCCCACAAGCCAGCAACTGAAGGGTTAAATTCCAGACTGCCATCCCCACTCCCTACCCTCCACCCACCCGCCTCCACCAGACTCTATTCAAGGACTATGCCAGCTGTCAATTCTGATTGATTAGTGCCATGTTGCACTGGTTGTTAAATAGTTTGAATATTGCTCTGGGAGAACAGGTTCTATTCTTCTGAGAAGAGATAGTAAACGAATGAAACAATGCATAATTCAATTGAAGATTATGATAAGGACTGTAAAGAAATGAGTCGTGTGGGGGCTGGAGAGGGGAAATCTTATGTAGCATGATCAGGAAAGGCCTCCATGAGAAAGTAAGACGTGAGTTGGGACAGGAATGGGCATAAGAAAACTAGAGCCAGTCATGCAATGATCCAAGGGAGAAGCATTGAAGCAGAGGGAAGAGTAGGAGCAAAAGTCCTTGAGCAGGAATGGGTTTGACATGTATGAAGAAGAGAAAGAAAGCCCATGTGATTGGACCTTAATGCAGGTTGCCCAGGGTAAGCATGGCCAGAGCATTTGTGTGCTGCTGTCTTTGGTAGCTTGGATTTTATTCAAAGTATGAGGAAAAACCATCAGAATCACTTAAATATGTTAAAATGTGGTTATCATATTTACAAAATGCCTTGTTCTGAGAAATTCAGATCCCAGAAGACACTCATATCGTCTCTCTACTGCAATAGAAAAACCTGAGTCTGATTAATCTTCTGCTAGATGTACATGGGGGATGATAATAAGCCATTCACCAGTCTAGAAGGACCAGCCTGTAAGGATCTACAGCTTAGGGACCTTAAGAACAGGAAACTACCAATTGGGAGAAACTTTATTTTTTATTTATTTATTTTTTATTGCATTTTAGGTTTTGGGGTACATGTGAAGAACATGTAAGATTGTTGCATAGGTGTATACATGGCAGTGTGATTTGCTGCCTTCCTCCCCTTCACCTATATGTGGCATTTCTCCTCATGCTATCTCTCCCCAACTCCCCACCCCCGCTGTCCCTCCCCTATTTCCCCCCAACAGACCCCAGTGTGTAGTGCTCCCCTCCCTGTGTCCATGTGCTCTTATTGTTCAACACCCACCTATGAGTGAGAACATGTGGTGTTTGCTTTTGTGTTCTTGTGTTAGTTTGCTGAGAATGATGGTTTCCAGATTCATCCATGTCCCTACAAAGGATGCGAACTCATCGTTTTTGATGGCTGCATGATATTCCATGGTGTATATGTGCCACATTTTTCCAGTCCAGTCTATCATCAGTGGGCATTTGGGTTGGTTCCAAGTCTTTGCTATTGTAAACTGTGCTGCAATGAACATTCGTGTGCATTTGTCCTTATAGTAGAACGATTTATAATCCTTTGGGTATATATCCAGTAATGGGATTGCTGGGTCAAATGGAATTTCTATTTCTAGGTCCTTGAGGAATGGCCACACTGTCTTCCACAATGGTTGAACTAATTTACACTCCCACCAACAGTGTAAAAGTGTTCCTATTTCTCCACATCCTCCCCAGCATCTGTTGTCTCCAGATTTTTTAATGATCACCCTTCTAACTGGCGTGAGATGGTATCTCAATGTAGTTTTGATTTGCATTTCCCTAATGACCAGTGATGATGAGCATTTTTTCATATGTTTGTTGGCCTCATGTATGTCTTCTTTTGTAAAGTATCTGTTCAGTCAATCTTCTGAGACACTTAAAAACCAGCCTGGGAAACAAGGTTGCCAAGACTTCATCCTTTATCTTATCTGATCTTCACAACCAACAACCAGGTCAAGTGGGCCAAGCTAAAGTTATCATTTCCTGGTAAGAAGTGTCAGATTCCACAAAGAAAATTACATTTGTATTTTACAAAGCCATGGGCAAAGATTATTTCACCTATTTTGCTCACTGAGGAAGCAATTATGATAATTTATCTGATTTTTACGTGCATTTGTCACAGCTGGGCTAGCACTAAAATATAGGTGCCTGGATTCTCACTACAATACTCCACTGTCTCCTTGTGACATCCAGGGAATGGGGAAATTTTGTAACTTTCATCAAGTCAGCTAAGGAAAAACCCAGCCAGCTTCCCACAAACTCAGCCCACACATGCCAATGAGTATCTGGTCAAGTACTCTGAGAATTTGCATAGCTAGTGTGCAGAGAGTACATTCATTTTTTTTAAATAGTAATAACCTTTATTTAAAATAGTTTTTAATTTAGGGAAACTTCATTGACATGTAGTATGCCGTGCTGAGTGCATTTAATGTACTCTCTCCACACTAGCTATGCAAATTCTCAGAGTACTTGACCAGATACTCATTGGCATGTGTGGGCTGAATGCTGTGAGCAGTTTGTGGGAAGCTGGCTGGGTTTTTCCTTAGCTGACTTGATGAAAGTTTACTACATGTCAGTGAAGTTTCATTCCAAACCTTAGAGTTAACTGAAAGCTGGCCAGAAAATTATCTGTGAATGGGTGCCAGCTTGCCAAAAATATCTAAACTTTTAAATTATATACCAAATGATCATAAAGGGATGAGGGAAAGATAGATTGACCAGGACAAAGAGATGTCTTTTTATCCACTTTATTAGAAGCCTCTAGATAACTGTAGCTCTAACCTGTGAGTATCCCAGAAAATACAAAAGAACAGGAGCACACATTTTCATGATCCTGATGCAGCATCATCGATTTTAAAAGAGTTCCACACAAGGACATGGGAGAAGCTTAGCCCCTAGGATAGGATACAATGTCAAGGTGGCTTTTGCCACACTTTGGCAATGAGAATTCCCTTAGGACCCTTTCCCAACTGTGTTATTCCAACTTCATTCCCATTCAGTTCTATCCCTCTTATTACCCCATTTCATTCATTCCTTTTTCTAACTTTGATTTTTCCTGTCTCTCCCATTAGTCTGCAGTGTTTTGGAGGCAGCAATCATGTTTCCAACTGAAATACCCTAGCTTGGCTGTGACGAATACATTATAAACAATCCTGTCAACTCCATTTTGCCCACCCTAAACTATGTAGGGCATTCTGTTCTGAGAGCTTGTGGTCTGAGACACCTGGCATCTTTGTAAGCAATTTTCTGAGAAACAGGGCCCACTGGCCTATACATCCTGTACCTGCAACTGTGTGACTGCCTACGCCACATCCTGAGTAAAAAACAAATTTAAATATAATTTTGTTGTTAGGCAATCCTTTTTCCCCTAACCTGCTCCTTCTGCTTCTGTAATAATCTGCTTACCACCCCTTGACCCTAAACTGATATAAAAATGTTGACCGCCCTTTTTTCTGGGCCAAGAGGTTTGAGTTCTAGCTGACACTTGGACGCCGGCCATTAAAAGTGGACTCTCAACAAACTCAGAGCGTGGCACTTCTGTTTAAACTCACTGGGGTATAGCACAATTTTCAAAGTACCAAGCATGGTATTTTTCATAACAGATGCTCAGCACATTTTTATTAAATAAAACAAAATATAATAATATCTATACTGTTTATAGAACAATGTGTGCCACCTGTGATGTTAGATGCTCTACATATTTTATTTTATTTTATCCTTACAACAATTGAATGATGTAGTGTCTTGGTCCTTGTTTTACAGGGGAGGAAACTGAAGCTTTGGGAAATTAAGTAACTTGCCCAACGTCACATAATTAGTAAGTAGCAGAGTTGGGACCTAATCCATATATTTTCTGATGTAAACATGGGGTAACTTACACACTAATCTAGGCTGCCTTCCTGTATTGACTATTTGGTTATAACATTGAAAGAGAAGAGTTGGAATGGTGAGACAGGGTTAGACAAGCAGTCACTTGATTTCAGGAAGTTAGACCAGTTGAACTGCCAAGCAGAGTCCACATTCTTGATGTGTACCTGGGTTTTATAGGGTGGACAGGTACCTGTGGGAAGGAACTCGTTTCAGACCTTAAGCTAGTTCTCATCCCCTTTTAATACAAGACAAACAAACTACAATGAAGCTGTTCTGTGTTCAGGTGTGCTGTGTGCTAATCCTGTTCTCCTCCCTGGGAGAAGAGGAGCAGAAGGAGATGATTTCTACAAGTCATTGCCTGGCTCTGCAGGCAGATTGCTGAGTCAAAGAGAGTTCACTGAAATTGCAGAAAGGCAGATGGGCAGCTTGCCCCAAGATAATGCAGGTCTATTATTCATACTTTTCCAGGAGTTACAGAGCATAATGCCATCACAACAGTGAGACTGGAGGTTTAGTGACAGTGGAGAAGTATATTGGTAAAGGTGTACTATGCTGGTGCCAATTTGTAAATCTAAAGTCCTGAAGTTGTTGAAAAAGTTAATTAAATGAATAAGCTAAAAACAGAACACAAGGAGTATAGCATAGCAGAATAAGCTCTAATCATGAACTCAGGAAATTGTGTCTTTTAATTTCAATGCTGGCACTAATTTTAAAAGTGATGTAGATGAATAATGTTTTGAAATACTAATTAATATGCTTCTGTTCCTTGAATTTGTTTCAACCCTTGTTCCATTTTCTCATTCAGTCAGCTAAGCATTCTTCATCATTGCCTTAGGGGTGAACTGACAGCAGAAGGCAGAGTCAACTGTCGGCTTTTGAATTTAGCAATCCAGATATTATGACTCAGCTATGAAAACATGAGAGTTTGAGAGAATATGGAATAAGAGAAAATTTTCTGATCTCAAAGACAAAGAATGGATTCCCAAGGCTGGGAAGAAAGATATAGAAGAAATGTAAAGGTTGGTTGGAGAAAGAATAAGGAAACATAGGCAGATGACCATGAGGACTCTATTGAGTCAGCATCCAGGGAATGACCAGAGTCCATTTCAGTGTACATCATCTGTAGCTTAGAACCAAGAACAGTAGGCTTCAGATATGAAGTTTTATATATTGCCTGCACTAAGGAGCTATGATGAGGTCCCCACTTTGACAGAAGTCAGCACCTAGCCCATTGGCCATGGAGCAGGAATGATAGCCATTCATAAGCCCACTCTTCAGCTTGTTCTGTTGGCATCCACTTGCCCTAGAATTGTCAATTCTCTATCAGCATCCTGGAACAAATATATGCCTATGAAGTGGACACTTATAAGGGTGGTAGCATAGAAGAAAAAGCCCTGAATCATATACATAGGTGGAAGAAAAGGAAATTATCTAGGGATTTTTCTATGTATTTAGCAGCCAAAAAAAAAAAAGAAGAAGAAGAAGGTTTCCATTTGCAACACACAAAGTTATGGCTCTCGAAGATGTGGGCAAAGAACACCTTTTAGAGCCATTACTTTGTGTATTGCAAATGGTATCGCAGTATTTCGCAGTCAAAAAAAATTTGCCATTTGCAATACCCAAAGTAATGCTCCCAAAGATGTGGGAGAAGAAGTCCCTTTTGCCATGCAAGGTAACATCTTCTTAGATTCTGGGCTCAGAACCTAAGAATATGTTACCTTACATGGCAAAATGGACTTTATATAGGTGATCAAATTTACAATACTCAGATAGAAGGATCACTTTGGATTATCCTGGAGATCTAGGTGTAATCACAAGTGTTTTTATAAAAAGGAGGCAGGAGAGTCAGAGTCAGAGAGGGAGATGTGACAACAGAAGCAGACGTTGGAGTGACACAGAGCCATAAATCAAGCCATGTTGGCACCCTCTAACAGCTGCCAAAGAAAAGGAAACTGTTTCTCCTCCATGGCCTCCAGAAGGAAGTAGCTTGTTAATAGTATGAAATCTCGAACTCGAACCCTGTTCTATGTCTGCTAAGTCACACTATCTAGATTTGGGCCCAGACTTTGTTGTGTAAAACTGTCCCATGTTATTCCGATACTGCCTGTTGCCTGTGCACAGAAGGTTTAAAAAAAGTACTGACTCTAAACTGACAAATCACACTCACCATGACCACTATCACATTCAGGAATTTGAATGTCTTTTACCACAAAAAGATCAAATGGTCATTCAGCTTCATGAGATCTCATCACATCTTGAATAAAAATAACAACTTCCATTTATGGAACACATATATTCTAAGACAATCAGTGTGCTGATACTTTCATGCTTCATGCCATTTAATCTTAAGGTCACCCTATAAAATAATGATTAATGTTATAATCTATGCTTTTAAAAGTTCTAGAATAGTTAACTGTAGCTGGATTAAAAAGTAAAAAAAAAAAAAAATAGTTAATATACAATCTGGGATGCAACTGAGTAGCGTCGAATAGAACTCAAAACCAGTTGTATTAATTCTTGCCAAGGCACAAATCTGAGGCTTTTCTTCCATATAATCCTTTGATTGGTATTCACCAAACATCTCATCATCCCAGAGGGCCTTAGAATACATCTTCCAAACAATAAGTTATTACCACATGGACCAAATTCAATAGGGCTGAGCAAAATTTGAGTCCCAAAGACCTCTCACTCCTATAGGACAATGAGCGGCACTCTGGTGGTGGGAGGTCTTTATATGATATTATGAGGACAGCTAACATAACTTTATGGCATGGACAATTTGTGACACTGGCCCAAATGTCTAATGTGATCCCATGATCTGCATTCAATCACTTGACTCCCAACTTGTGATAGATAATGTCCTCCTATTAGCAGTTGATGAGTCTGATTCCACTCTATCTGCCTGGTTCTTTACTTGGCATGTTGGACCCCATCAGCCTTTTCCCTCAACATTGCCTTTCCTCCATACCTTAACTTTTAGCCCTTGGAATTTCTATTTGGTCTCATGGGACAGTGTAGTGTATTTTCAAATCTGTTATTTTAGCATATATTTTATGTTCTACTTCATTCTAGATTTTCTGGCCTTTGATTATTCTAAAAGCCAACTTTGGGTATAAGAACTATTTTTCTCAAACTCTCCAGGTCTTGGGTTTCAAACTCCAGACTATATAAGCTAGAGGTGGGAGCATGATGTACAAGGATGTGTGGAAGAGCAAGAAAGGAACCACATAAACAATATTGCAAAACATGATTACTATTCATAATCCCAGGACCATACAGGCAATAAGAGATGAAGGCAGGAATCACATCCACATCTCTGATGTCAAAGTCTATGTAACATCCAGTCCATCATTAGACTTCTCTGACTAGTACGCCCAACTCTAAAATCACTGCAAATTCTACTCAAAGGTCCCATTTCTGGGCCTATGGAGCAGCTTTATTCCTCCTTTCTCAAGGTAGTCTTTTGGATATTTGAAAAGAATCATTTTGGCACCTGAGCCATCTATAAGCTATATACCATGTAATTCCTTTACTGTTCTTCCTACACATGATGCTGTCCATCTTTTCATCTTTCTGCACCTTCTTCTGGATGTGCACAAGTTTTTGTGTGTCCCTCTTGATTTGGGGAGGGACAGTGGGGGGTAGGGAGTTTGGGAGGGATAACATGGGTAGAAATGCCAGATATAGGTGATGGGGATGGAGGCAGCAAACCACATTGCCATGTATGTACCTATGCAAGAATCCTGCATGTTCTTCACATGTACCCCAGAACCTAAAGTGCAATTATATATATATATGTGTGTGTGTGTGTGTGTGTGTGTATGTAAAGAAAGATGATTGTGCCATGCAGGATATGCATAGACTTCTACAGCATCTTTCTATGATATACTTCCCACCTCAGCGAATATGCTTGGGATCAATTTAGGATATTCTTCAACTTCTCTTTAGAACAAAAACACTTCTAATGCCATAACATACCAAGATTTATGCAAAGACTAGGAAAAAGGTTTCGAGTGTGTTATGTAGCATTTTGTCCAGCAACAGAAAGAATCTGAAGTTGCCACAAGTGCTCTTTATATCAGAAACCCCAAACTGTAAGGCAGCAGGGGACGGGGTGAGGATTTCTGCAAAATGACAGTATACCTACTATGTACCCGTTTAAATTAAAAGTTTGAAAAACAAAAGTATAGTACAAAGAGCAGGAGCCTATAGCTGACCCTACAAAAATCTCACTTCAGGCCCTTGAATAATGATTTTACCTCCTTTGATTTTACTTTTCCCACTTGTAAAACAATAGGATTAGGATAGAGTGAGGTACTTTTTAATTTTTATAGCTTTTGAGGGGTACAAGTGGTTTTTGGTTACTGGGATGAATTATACTGTGGCAAATCTTGAGATTTTAGTGTACTCCTCACCTGAGTAGTATAGGTTGTACCTAATATGTAGTTTTTTATCCCACAACCCTCTAGAGTAGTTTCTTGAGGTGTTTGTTTACTCACTGCAATAAGGAAAACATTTCTGCACATGCACACCAAAAATACGTATTTTTGTACTTACTCATAAATGATATACATAAGCTACTCCAACATGTATAGTATAAAACATACCACAAATAAAACTTTTTAAATTTGAATTTTAAAATATAATAAAGAATCTAATGTATTTCATTTTATCCCAGTTAATCATCATAAGCATCTAGAGTACCTAGAACAAACTTTTTCTATAAAGGGCCAGATAGTAAATACATTAGGCTTTGCAGGCCATATTCTTTTTCTTTTAAAGACTATTTTGTCAGATGTTAGTATAGCCATTTCAGCTTCTTGTAGCCGAGTGAGTTGTACGGAAAGCACCACACTCTGAGATTGAATCAGGAATCCTTTATTGCTGGTGACCAAGAGATGGCTAACGCTCAAAATTCTCTCAGCCCCAAAGAAGGGGCTTGATTCCTTTTTATACCTTGATTAAGGTAGGGGAGGGGGAGCCTAGCTGAAGCAGAATTTTACAGAAGCTGAACAAGCAAGTTAGATAAGGAGGCTGGTAATCAGGAAGCCTCAGTTCCCATGATTGTTGATTACTAAGGAGGGTATACACAAGTGGTTCCCATGATTGCTGGTTACCAAGCGGGGGTATTTGGTACTTGTCATACAATCAATCAAGCGGGGTATTCACAATAGCAAGTGGGCTTGCCAAGCAGGATATGGTTACAATGGTTATATGTTTCTATAACTCTAAGTACAACATGACCCAGCACAGGAACATGACCCAGATAAGCACTCAAGGGAGAAATGGTGGGAGGGTTGAGGTGGAGGTTAAGATGGAGTCTGCCTGACTCTCAGTAAGATGGAGTCTGTCTGGCTAACACAGGGTAAGTTAGCACAAGCTCTCTTATGATTGCTAGTTGCATAACATATATTTTTCTGTACTTTTACTTTCAACCAATTTGTATCTTTGAATCTAAAATAGTGTCTCCTATAGGGACCCCTTACACATGGTTAGTGGGGATGTAAATTAAAATAGTCATTTTGGAAAACAGAATGAAAGTTTCTCAAAAAGAAAATTACCAGATGATCCAGTAAGCCCACTTCTAGGTTTATACCTAAAGGGATTGAAATCAGGATCTTATAAAGATTATCTGAACTCTCATATTTATTGCAGTACTATTCACAATTGTTAAGACATGGAAGCAACCCAAATGTCCATTGAATAGGTAAAAAAACAAATGGGTAAAAAAGAAATGTGGTGTACACATAATGGAATATGATTCAGTCTTATAAAAGGAGAAAATGCTGCTATTGTGACAACAAGGATAAACCTGGAGGGCATTATGCAAGTGAAATAAGCCAGGCACAGAAAGGCAAAGACTGTATGATATCACACACATGTGGACTCTATGAAAGTCAAACTCAGAAGTAGATAGTACAATGGTGATTACCAGAGCCTGGGAGGGAGCAGGGATTGGAGGGCGGATGGGAAAAGTGCATATGTTAGTCAAAGTGTACAAAGTTTCAGTTGGCTAGGAGGAATGGGTCTAGTGATCCGTTGCATAGCATAATGAGTATAGTTAATAATAATAATTGTATATTTTAAATTTTATTTTTTAAAAGTAGTTTCAAATGTTCTCACAATAAAGAAATGATAAGTATGTGAGGTGATTGATATGTTAATTAGCCTGATTTAATCATTGTACAAAGTAGACATGTATTATAACCTAACATTGTACCACATACTATGTATAATTACTATTTGTCAATTAAACATATAATCTAAAACCAAAAACAAAGTCTCCTACAGACAGCACATAACTGCATCTTATTTTGTAATCAGGTTTGACCATTTTTGACTGAACTATTTAATCCATTGAAATTTAACATTATAAATGATATGGCTGGATTTCCATCTATCATTTTGCTTGTTTATTTCTCTATGTTTCATTCCTTTTTGTTCCTCTATGTCTCCTTTACTGCTTTCCTTTTTGCATTGAGTGAATATTTTCTAATGTAACATTTTAATCCCTTTAATTTTTTTCTACCATTTTTATTTGTTTTGTTTTGTTAATGGCTGTTCTAGAGTTTACTATATATATTTTAATTTATCACAATCTACTTTAAATTTATACTGCCATAATTGAAATGAGATATAGAAACCTTGCTCTTCCATAGCCATTGTACTTACTCTTATGTGTGTATATATTACATCATATAACATCATGCATGTTACAAGTATGTTATATAATATATGTTACAAATCTAACAATATTGTATTTTAATTTTTCCTTCATATAATTTTATGGTTATCAAAGAAGCTGAGATATGATGTCTGTTGCAACTACTCAACTCTGCAACTATAGCATGAAAACAGCCATGGGCAACACTTATATGATGAACATTGCTGTGTTCAAATAAAACTTTGTATATAGGCAGTGAAGTTTGAATTTTATATAATTTTTACATTATGAGATATTTTTCTTTGATTTTTTTCCAACCACTTAAATGTGTTAAAACTACTTTGGCTCACAAGTTATAAGAAAACAGTCAGGGGCAGGGTTCAATCTGAGGACCTAGTTTCTCAACCACCTGACCATCAGCAACTATACTTTAAACTCTTTTATGTGATACCCTGAAACTACCCAGACATACCACCAGGGCAGCCATAGTGGTGAAATAAGGTCAGAGATTGGTCTTCAGTGTCCTATCTTCATTTCATAAGAATAGTTGTACTTCAAAAAAATTAGCTGGGCGTGGTGGCACACACCTGTAGTCTCAGCTACTCGGGAGGCTGAGGCAGGAGAAGTGCTTGAACCTGGGAGGCAGAGGTAGCAGTGAGCCAAGGTCACACCACTGCAGTCCAGCCTGGCGCCTGGTGACGGAGTGAGACTCTGTCTCAAAAAAAAAAAAAAAGAATAAATGTACTTATATTCTGTTTTGTTTGTCAAATTGGAAATATTGCTTAACAAAATGTAAGGAAAGAAGAGGGGAGAGGTAAGGAAGGAAGAAAGCAGAAAGGGGAAAAAGAAAAAGTAATCTCAAATGTTCTCTCTAGATCTGATATTTCATTACATTCTTGTAAAATGGTACCAAATCTTCAAGAACTCTACTACATTTTTGTTATTCTTGAAATCTAAATATTGGCACATTAGTCTGTATTTTCGTTTATCTCTATTAATGTCTTTCTGAACTTTTAAATCTAAGTTTATTTTCACAAATAGAAACAACATTAAGGAAGGGGAACAGAGTTTCTATACTTGGACCTAAAGAACTAGGAGAACAAAGATCTTTTAGCACCCTCTTGTGTCCATAAGTCGTGATCACCACAGCCTACCCCTTTATTAATAATATCTAAGATCTCAGATGTGGGATAATATTCTTCCAGCAAACTACTGGAAGTGATAACAAAAGTTTGCCAGTGCTTATTTGTACTTATCTGCTATATCTGAGCACATCTTCTTTTTTTTATATAAACTATATATATATATATATTATTGCACTTTAGGTTCTGGGGTCTATGTGCAGATCATGCAGGATTGTTGCATAGGTACATACATGGCAATGTAGTTTGCTGCATCCATCCCCCCATCACCTATAACACATTTCTTCCATTTTATCCCTCCCCAACCTCCCCAACAAATAACAGTTCCCTAAAAGGAAAAACACTTCCTTTCTTCCTTTGATCTAAATTCTACCCACTCTTTAAAAAAAAAAAGTTGACCATCAACTTTAGCTCACCGTAATTATCCTTTCTGCATAATTAAAGCACATGAAATTACGGGTTTCAACATCATACATGGGTTAGATTCTCAACTCTGCTCTTCATTAGCTGTATACACACTGCAAATCAATCAACCTTCTCTTCTAAGAGCTTATGCAGCCATTTATCAATGAATGGAACCACACCCATATAAGCATTGTTGGTTCACCTATTACTGAACTAAAAATCACTATAACTTAAAAGTTACAACTGGAGGCACAAGTAACAAAAGAAAGAATATACAAATTGTGCTTTATCAAAATTAACAACTTTTTTGTATCAAAAGACACTATCAAGAAAGTGAAATGACCATCTACCAAATAGGAGACAATATTTATAAATTATACATTGTGGGTTATTCTTATTTGTGTTATTTGTAGTATTCAGGCCTAAAAGTCACTGCAAACATTGAATTAGCAAATATTGGAACACTGTCCCTAGAGAAACATACACATATTTATATACACTCTGTGTATATGTGTGTGTGTGTGTAAATTTGCATTATATACACAATGTTGAGATATATATTATAGATTATAATACTAAATTCTAAAAATAACTCATTTTGGTAGATTCTATTGTCTTTAATTTATAAAAGAGAAAACAAGGTTCAGAAAAGATAAGAAACTTACCTAAGGCTGCCTCACTAACAGGTTTGAGTTGAGACTCAAACCCATGCAACTGACCCCAGAGCTGGAACTTTTGCAGTATACTGCATTGGCAATCTTCTGATAATCTCTGTATGAAAGCTGAAACAAGAAGAGAGAGCAATGCCTTAGTCAACCTCAATTGAGAATGTGCACCTCTGGCAACTAAATATTTTACTTCTCGGCATATCTTCAAATGACCACTGATTTGGGGATTACAGATAATTTTAGTAAGTAGGCATATTCACGGATATAAAACCTACAAATGAGAATCAACTGTATTTCATAAGGATTTATTATCTAAGATGTATAAAGAACTGTTGCAACTCCATAAAAAATAAACCAATTAAAAAATGGGCAATCCACAAAAATAAAATAAAATATCTAGTAATACATATAAGCAAGGAGGTGAAAGACCTCTATAAGGAGAACTACAAAACATGGTTGAAAGAAATCATTGATCACACAAACAAATGGAAAAATATTTTATGCTAATGAATTGAAAGAATCAACATGGGCTGAGCATGGTGGCTCATGTCTGTAATCCCAGCACTTTGGGAGGCTGAGGCAGGCAGATCAGTTGAGGTCAGGAGTTCAAGACCAACCTGGCCAACATGGCGAAACCCTGTTGCTACTAAAAATACAAAAAAAAAAAAAAAAATTAGCTCGGAGTGGTGGTGCGTGGCTGTAATCCCAGCTATTTGGAAAGCTGAGGCAGGTGAATCACTTGAACCCAGGAGGCAGAGGTTGCAGTGAGCCAAGATCATGCACCTGAACTCCAGCCTGGGTAACAGAGTAAGACTCCATCTCAAAAGAAAAGAAGAAAAAGAAAGAAAGAAAGAAAGAGAGAGAGAAAGAAAGCAAGAGAAAAAGAAAGAAAAGAAAGAATGAATCAATCAATCAATGTTAAAATGACCATACTGCACAAAGCAATCTACAGACTCAATGTCATTCCTAATAAATTATCAACATCATTTTTCACAAATTAGAAAAATCAATTCTAAAATTCATATGAAACCAATAGAGTCCAAACAGCCACAGCAATCTTGAGCAAAAAGAATAAAACTGGAGGGATCACATTACCTGACTTCAAACTATACACAAGGCTACAGTATTCAAAATAGCATGGTACTGGTACAAATATAGACCAATGGAAAAAAATAGATAGCCCAGAAATACAGCCATAAACCTAAAACCATCTGATATTTGACAAAGTTGACAAAAATAAACAATTGGGAAAGGATATTCTATTTAATAAATGGTGCTAGGATAACTGACTAGCCCCATGCAGGTGAATGAAACTGGATCCCTGCCTTTCACTATATATAAAAAAAAAATAACTAAAGATGGATTTTAAATTTAAATGTAATGTCTCAGGCAATAAAAATCTTAGAAGAAAACCTAGTAAACACTTTTTTGGATATTGGTCTAAGCAAAGAATTTATGACCTCAAAAGCAAATGCAACAAAAACAGAAAATGACAATGGAGACCTAATTGAGATAACTAGCTTCTGCACAGAAAAAGTAACTATCAACCGAGTAAACAGTCAACCTACAGAATGAGAGAAAACTTTTGCAAACTATACATTCAACAAAGGTCTAATATCCAGAATCTATAAGGAACTTAAACACACCTACAAGCAAAACATAACCCCACTGAAAAGTGTACAAAGGACATGAAAAGACACTTCTCAAAAGAAGACAGATAAAAAATTTCCAATATTATTCATCATCAGGGAAATACACACCAAAACCACATGAGATATATCATCTTACCCAGTGAGAATGACTGTTATTAAAAAGACAAAAAAAAACTAGATGTTGGTAAGGTTGCAAAGAAAAAAGAACTTTCATACACTGTTGGTGTAGAAGTAACTGAACAAGCAAGGGTGGTATAGAAGCCTGCATGGCGTGTGATGAGAGTTGGCTAGTTGTGTTTCATTGTTGTTGTTGTTTTTGTTTCATTCCATCTCTAGCATTTAATGCTAATTAAAGTATTAGCAGAAAAGAAAAAGAAAACCTCTATAAGTGAGTTATATGTTTGAGAAAGAAACACATCAAGAAAGAGCTAGAGAAAGAGAGGTGGAGCAATATGGCAGAATGGAAAGCTCCACAAATTGTCCCCCACCCCCGCCCCCACCCCCGCCGCCACCCCCGCCGCCACCCCGGCAAAGATTCCAATATAGCAACTATCTACACTCAAAAAAAAAGAACCTTCGTAAAAACCAAAAGTCAGTTAAGCACTCACAATACCTACTTTTAACTCTGTAGCACAGAAAGAAGCACTGAAGAGGTAGGAAAAACAGCCATGAATCCTTGATGCCACCCCTCCCCCACATCCCTGGCAGGGGCAGTGTGGTACAGAGAATATTTCTGTGCCCTGGGGAGATGGAGAGCTGGCAATTATGAGGCATTAAACTCAGTGCTGCCCTTGTTATAGCAGAAAGTAAAACTAGACCAAACTTAGCTCATGCTGGTCCATGGAGGATGCATTTAAATCAGCCCTGGTTAGAGGGAAATCACAGATCCCAGAGGTCCAAACTTGAGTTCCCACAAGCTTCGCCACTGTGGGCTAAAGTGCTCTGGGGCACCAAATAACTTTGAAAAAGAGTCTAGGCCACAAGGATTGTAATACTCAGGTGAGTCCTAGGGCTGAACTGGGCCCATAGTAAACTGGGGGTTGCGGGGAATAGAACCTACTGATCACCAGCCAGGACAACTTTGGCAGGCTGGCTTCAACCCTCCCCTAACCCCAAGCTGTATAGCTTGCAGCTCCAAAAGAGACCGCTTCCTTCCTCTTGAGAGAGGAGAGGCAGCAGTGGGGAGGGTACCAGCTCAGCCACAGCAGGATACCAGCTCAGCCACAGCAGGAGAGCGTATGTTCAGAGCTGTGAGGCCCCCTTTCCAGACTGTAGCTCCCAGACATTTCTAGACGTACTCTGGGTTAGAAGGGAACCTGCTGCCTTGAAGAGAAGGACCCTGTCCTGGCAGGATTCATCACCTGCTAACTGAAGACCCCTGAGCCCTGAATAAGCATCAGCAATACCCTGGTACTACACTGAGGACCTTGGGTGAGACTCTGAGACTCACTGGCCTCAGGTAAAACTCAGTACATTCCCAGCTGTAGTGGCTATGGGTGAGACTCCTTCTGCTTGACAAAAACAGAGGAAAAAGTTAAGGGACTTTGCCTTGCACCTTAGGTACTAGCTTGGCCATGGGGGTAGAGCACCAAATGGGCTTCTAGAGTCCCTGGTTTTAGGACTTGGCTCTGAGACAGCACTTCTGGGCCTGCTTTGTACCAGAGGGAAGGCTGAACCTCTGCAGGGTGAGTCCCAGGCCAGACAGCATTCACCACGAGCTGACTGAAGCGCCCTCAGGCCTTAAGGGATATCAGCAGTAGTCTGGCAGTATTCTCCATAAGCCTGATATGGCAGTGGCCACAGGGAGAGGCTGCTCTGGCTTTGTAAAGGAGAGGGAGGAGTGAGAAGAACTGTGTCTAATGATTTGTTTGTCAGCTCAGCCACAGTACAATAAAATACCAGGTGGACTTCTACGGTTTTTGAATCTAGTCCCTGGCTCCTGGACAGCACCTCTGGACCCACCTGGGGCCTCGGGGAATTTGTCACCCTGAAGAGAAGAACATAGGCCTGGTTGGTCTTGCCACCTGCTGATTGTGGAGCCCCAGGGCTTTGAGTAACGTAAGTGGTAGCCAGAGAGTGGTCACAGCATACTTGGGTGAGACCCCATGACGTACTGGCTTTAGGACTGACCCAGTGCAGTTGTAGGGGTAATGGCCACAGAGGTTCTTGTGTCACTCTAACCCCAGCTCTAAGTTGCTCATAACAGAGATAGACTCTATTTGTTTGGGAGAAAGTAAGGGAAAAGAACAAGAGTCTCTGTATGGCAATCCAGAGAATCCTTCCAGATCTTGTCCAAGACCATCAAGGAGGTATCTCTATGAGTCTACAAAAACTACAATGTTACTGGGCTTGGGGTCACCACTAAAGCAGGTTCAGTTTAGATCACAACACCCAAGTCCTTTCAAATATCTGGAAGGCTTTCCCAAGAAGGATGGGTACAAGTAAACCTGGACTGCAAAAATTGCAATAAATACCTAACTCTTTAATGAACAGACATAGACAAACATCTACAGGTATCAAGATGATCCAGGCAAACATGACCTTACCAGATGAACTAAGTAAGTCACCAGGGACCAGTCCGAAAGAAACAGAGATATGTAACCTTTTAGACAGAGAATTCAAAATTACTGTTTTTGAGGAAACTCAAAGAAATTCAATATAACACAGAGAAGAAATTCAGAATACCTCATAAATTTAGCAAAGAGATTGAAATACCTAAAAAGAAACAAGCAGAAGTTCTGGAGTTGAGAAACGCAGTTGGCATACTGAAGAATGCATCAGACTTAATAGCAGAACTGATCAAGCAGAATAATTAGTGAGCTTGAAGAGAGACTGTTTAAAATATATAGAGAAGAAAAAAGAAAAGAGAATTTAAGAAATAAAGCATGCTGACAGGATCTAGAAAAGAGCTGCAAAATGGCAAATCTAAAGTTTATTGGCTTTAAAGAGGAGGTAGAGAAAGAGACAGGGGTAGAGAGTTTATTTAAAGGGATAATAAGAAAGAATGTCCGAAACCTAGAGAAAGATATCAGTATCCGAGTACAAGAAGATTTAACCAAAGAAGATTACCTTAAGGCATTTAATAATCAAACTCCCAAATGTAAAGAAAGCATCTAAAACAGCAAGAGAAAAGAAACAAATAACATACAATGGAGCTCTAATAGACTTGGCAGCAGACTTTTTAGCAGAAACCTTACTAGACAGGAGAGAGTGGCATGATTTATTTAAAGTGATGAAGAAAAAATTTTTTACCCTAGAATAGTATAGCCAATGAAATTATCCTTCAAATAGGAAGGAGAAATAAACACTTCCCCAAACAAAAAAAAGCTGAGGGATTTCATCAACACCCAAGTCCTATCCTGCAAGAAATGCTAAAGGAAATACTTCAATCAGAAAGAAAAGGATGTTAGTGAGCAATAAGAAATCATCTGCAAGCACAAACCTCACTAGTAATAGTAAGTACACATAAAAACACAGAATATCACAACACTATAACTGGGTTGTGTAAACTACTCTTATCTTAAGTAGAAAGACTAAAAAATGAACCAATCAAAAATAATAATTACAACAACTTTTCAAGATATAGACAGTACAATACAATATAAATAAAAAGCAGGGGCACAAAGTTAAGGTGTAGAGTGTTTATTAGGTTATTTGGCTTGTTTGTTTATGCAAATCGTGTTAGGTCATTATCAGCTTAAAATAATGGGCTATGAGATAGTATGTGCAGGCCTCATGGTAACCTCAAACCAAAAAACATACAGTGGATTCACAAAAAATAAAAAACAAGAAACTAAATAATATCTTCAGAGAAACTCATCTTCACTAAAAGAAAGACAATAAGGAAAGAAATAAAGAAGAGAAGATCACAAAACAACCAGAAAAGAAATAACAAAATGGCAGAAGTAAATCCTTATTTATGAACAATAAGATGGAATGTAAAACAACTAAATTCTCCAGTTGAAAGACAGAGTGGCTGAATAATTATTTTTTTAAAAACCCATGATCTGTTGCCTCCAAGAAACACACTTAACCTATAAAGACACACATACACTGAAAACAAAAGGATAAAAAGAAAGATATTCCGTGCCGATGGAAACCAAAAATCAGTGAGAGTAGCTATACTTATATCAGATAAAATACAGTTCAAGACATAAAATGTCAATGTAAATGTAAATTCGTACAGCCACTATGGAAAATGGTATGGAGATTTCTCAAAAAACCAAAAATAGAACTACTATATTATCCAGCAATCCCACTCTTAGATATTTATACCTAGGAAAAGAAATCAATATATCAAAGAGATACATGCACTCGTATGTCTACTCCAGCACTAGTCACAATAGCAAAGATATGGAATCAACCTCGATATCTATCAATGGACAAATGTATTTAAAAATGTGGAATACATACATAATAGAATACTATTCCATGATTTAAAAGTATAAAATCCTATCATTTGCAGAAAAATGGATGGAACTGGAGATCACTATGTTAAGTGAAATAAGCCAGTCACAAAAAAGACAAATATCACATGTTCTCATTCACATGTGAAAGATAAAAAAGTTGATCTTAAGGAAGTATAGCATAGAATTATAGATACTAGAGTCTGAGAAGGCATGTGAGGGAAGGGAGATAAGAAAAGTTTCATTAATGGATACAAACATACAGTTAGATTGAAGATATAAGTTCTAATGCTGTTTGACCACTTTTTCATAAGGTGACTATGGTTAGCAAAAATGTATTGTATATTTTAAAGTAGTTAGAAGAGAGGACTTGAAATGTTTCCAACACATGGAATTGATAAATACACAAGGTTACAGTACTCTAAATACTTTGACTTGATCATTTCACATTCTATGCATGTAACAAATACATGCAAAAATATGTAAAAAAAAATGCATCAGTTTGTAAAAGGATGAAGTATTGGTAGACGCTACAACATGCATAAACCTCAAAATCATTGTAGTAAGTAAAAGAAGCTAGACACAAAAGGTCATATATTGTATTATTCTATTTATATGAAATATTCAAGATACACAAATCCATAGAGAACAGATCATATTAGTGATCACTGTGGGCTGAGGCCACATGGTGGGAAGTGATTCCTTAATGTGTAAAGGATCTCCTCTGGAATTATGAAATTTTTTAAGAACTAGACCAAGACGATGTTGCAGAACATTGAGAAAGTGCTACATTATACTAAACTGCACAGTTGCAACGGTTAACTTTGTGTTATGTGAATTTTACCTCAATAAAAATAATGCACCACCAAAAAAATGTTGGAATTGGACCCAAAAGTAAGATTTTTCTTTTTCTGAAGATGGCAGCGCCTGTGAAGTGTCAGTTGAGAAACAGTCAAATGAGTATTTTCTGCCTGCCAAGTGAACAGGGGAAAAGAGAAAAAGCTGTTCTACAGAGTGACACAGGAAAAAACAATCCATAGGCAGGAACATAATCACAAGATGGAAAGAGAAAACAGATGATATTCCAGACTTTAGTTTTATTTCTAGTCCTTCTGACTATGGATTGACTTCCTTTCCTTTCCCTTTTCCTTTCCGTTATTTCTTCTTTTTTCTATTTCTGAATCGTTTCTCTTTTTATATAACTTTTATTTTGAGTTCAGAGGGTACATGTGCAGGTTTGTGACACAGGTAAATTCCATGTCACAGGGGTTTGATGTACAGATTATTTCATTACCCAGTTAATGAGCATAGTACCCCATAGGTAGTTTTGTGATCCTCATCCTCCTTGACCCTCTGTCCTCAAGTAGGCACCAATGTCTGTTGTTCTCTTTCTTTGTGTCCATGTGTACTTAATGTTTAGCTCCTACTTATAAGTGAGAACACACAGAATTTGATTTTCTATTGCAGCATTAATTCACTTAGGTAATGGCCAAAAGCTCCATCCATGCTGCTGCACAGGATATGATTTTATTATTTTTTATGACTGCATAGTATTCCATGATGTATATGTCATGTTTTCTTTATCCAGTCTACCACTGATGGTCATCTAGGTGGATTCCATGTCTTTGCTATTGTGAAAAGTACTTTAATGAACATGTGGGTGCGTGCGTCTTTATGGTGGAATAATTTCTATTCCTTTGGGTATATATCTAATAATGGGATTACTAGGTCAAATGGTAGTTCTGTGTTAAGTTTTTTGAGAAATCCCCAAACTGCTTTCCACAGGAGCTAAACTAATTGACATTTCCGAAAGCAGTGAATCGGAATTCCCTTTTCTTTGCAACCTTGCAAGCATCTGTTATTTTCCGACTTTTTAATAATAGTCATTCTGTCTGTGTAAGATGGTATCTCACAAGGGTTTTGATTTGCAATTCTCTAATGATTAGTGATGTTGAGCAGTTTTTCATATGCTTGTTGGCTGTGTGTATGTCCTCTACTCACGTCCTTTGCCCATTAATGGGGTTGTTTGTTTTCTGCTTGTTATTTTGCTTAAGTTCCTTATGGATTCTGAATATAAGTCCTTTGCTGAATTCATAGTTACAAATATTTTCTCCTACTCTGTAGGTTGTCTATTTATTCTGTTAATAGTTTCTTTTGCTGTTTGGAAGCTATTTAGTTTTATAATATCCTACTTGTGAATTTCTGTTTTTGTTGCAATTACTTTTGGACTCTTTAAATGAGATCTTTGCCAGAGATTATGTCCAGAATGGTATTTCCTAGGTTTTCTTCTAGGATTTTTATAGTTTTAGCCTTTACACTTGTCTTTAATCCATTTCGAGTTGATTTTTGTATATGGTGAAAGAAAGGAGTCCAGTTTTATTCTTCTGTGTGTGGCCAGCCAGTTATCTCAGCACCATTTATTAAATAGAAAGTCCTTTCCTCACTGCTTGTTTTTGTAAACTTTGGTAAAGATCAGATTATTGTAGCTATGTGGCTTTATTTTGGGGTCCTCTAATCTGTTCCTTTGGTCTGTGTGTCTGTTTTTGTACCAGTACCATGCTGTTTTGGTTACTGCAGCCTTGTAGTGTAGTTTGAAGTCAGTAGTGTGATGCCTTCAGTTTCATTCTTTATGCTTAGGATCACTTTAGCTCTTAAGCTATTTGGGATCTTGTTTGGTTCTACATGAATTTTATAGTAGTTTTCTCTAACTCTGTAAAAAATTTCATTGGTAGTTTGATAGGAATAGCATTTAATCTATAAAAGTGCTTTGTGCAAACTGTCCTATCCTAAGCATGGACTGTTCTTTCTATTGGTTTATGTCACTCTGATTTCTTTCAGTAGTGTTTTGTCATTCTTATTGTAGCAATATTTCACTTCTCTGGTTATCTGTATTACAAGGTATTTTATTCTTTTTGTGGCTATTGTGAATTGAATTGTGTTCTTGATTTGGCACTCAGCTTGGACGTTATTGGTGCATAGAAATGCTAATTTTTGTACATTGATTTTGTATCCTGAAACTTGCTGAAGTTGCTTATCAGATTTAAGACCCTTTGGGCAGAGATTATGAGATTTCCTCGGTATCGAATCATATCATTTGTGAAGAAAGATGGTTTAACTTTCTTCCTACTTAGATGCCTTTTATTTCTTTCTCTCACCTGATTGCTCTGCCTGCTCATGGATTTATTAAGACAGCTCTTAATCCCACAATCAACTTTTTCTTTTATTAAATGAGTTTTTATTTTGTAACTTTTAATAAAGAGTGCCCTATCCAATGTATGCTCCAGATGAAGAGTCACTTGGCCAAGAAGCTGACTGCAGCCCAGAGAAGGTATCCCATTTTGAAATTTACTACAAAAATATTGGCTCTTCAGATTTGAATTCACCTCTTTTGAGAATAAAAAAACAAAAAGACTTGAAAACACCTTAATAGTGCCTCTCAATTACACATAATCCCTACACAATGTCTACCAAATAGCATAACTCTAATAATGAAGATTTTATTATCTTCTTGAGAAGATCATTCCATATCTGAATAGCTCTGCCTTTTGAAAACTTATTCTTTGTAAGTGGGCAGAAACCTATTCACCCCCAAGTGTTATAATATTTGAAGTCACTTGGAAAAAACATGATATTCCTTTCCCAATAACAGTTGTTTATTAATTTGAAGACAATGGCTATATCTCCATTATACTCCCTCCTCTTTCTCCCCTTGTCACTCTCTCACACTCTCTCTCTCTCTCTCTCATACACACACACACACACACACACACAAACACATACACACAGTTTTCTCTGTATCAAATATGATTTCCAGGCCCAATTCTCTCACAGGCATCCTAGAGCAGTAAAGATTTCACTTAGTGACATCAGACTTGAGTTTGATTCCAGCTTTACCATTCACTCACTGTGAGACTGGACAAGTTAGTTAACCTCAGAGTCTGTTTCCTCATCTGTGCATTGAATATAATAAGAATGCTCAACAAAAAGGGCTATGGGAAAGATTAAAGGAAATATTTCATGTAAAGAACATGGCACAGCACCTACTAATCTACCACAAGGTAGACACTCAGTAAATACTAACCATTGTTATATTTTCAATGTTATTACTACTTGTTATGATGATTACGCTTATCTAGCAACCTAGTCTTCTTTGTCAATGTTCCTCAGACTGTAATACACAGCACAGTAGTATCTCCATGTGCTTACTGTGAAATCAGGCACCATCAGGTTGGTAGATTACCCCCATTTACAGATGAAAAACCTCAGTTCAAGTAGCCAGCTCAAGATATATGACAAAGAAAGAATCCTAATCCAAGAATTCTGACACATGCAGGATTGCAACATCTGAATTATGCCTCTTTGATCATTATTTCCACAAGATGGCTGTCAACAATAGAGAATGGCTTGTCCTCCTATGTTCTCTCAATAAACGAATCAAAATGATGTCCCTTGGTGGTTAGTCAGTACTTACCCTTATTAACAAAGGCATTTTCCTCCAAAAGGAGAGCTCTCAGTGTTTAAGGAAACTAAATATTTGGAGATAAAAGATATATACTTCATCTGCTAAAGTAGATATCTACAATTAAATAAAAATACTTGAAGGCAGTATTAAAGAGGTTTGTTCAGTAGAAATTTAGAGCACAAGATAGACACTTAATAAATGCTTGAAGAAAATGTGAAGGAAAATCCTTGATGAAAAGTAATAAAAAAATAAGCAGCTTCCTACAACTACTCCACAACTGGAGTCATAATACACACTTCACATCCCCATATCCACAATTCAGTCATTTCTTTGAAGAGATGAAAACAAAATTACAGCTGGACGCAGTGGTTCACGCCTGTAATCCTAGCACTTTGGGAGGTTGAGGTGGGTGGATCACCTGAGGTCAGGAGTTCAAGACCAGCCTGGCCAATATGGTGAAACCCCATCTCTACTAAAAATACAAAAATTATCCAGGTGTAGTGGTGCATGCCTGTAATTCCAGGTACTCAGGAGGCTGAGGCAGGATAATCGCTTGAACCCTGGAGGTGGAGGTTGCAGTGAGCCGAGATCGTGCCACTGTACTCCAGTCTGGGCAACAGGAGTGAGACTCCATCTCAAAAAATAAATAAATAAATAAAATAAAATTGCAATGAATTTAAACTATGTACATAAAAACTTGTAAGTATTTATTGTCTTCTACCCTTCACCAACGTATTAATGAGAATTCTGCATTTTCAGCATTTCCTACTATGCCTTAGTTCTTTTTCATCTTCAAAAGATGAATTTCAGGCACTCCAGTTCTGTCTCTGACAAATTTTTGACATAGAATTGGCAAATGACCAGAAAAAAAGTAAAGAGAGGGAATTTTTATAAGAAAGACAAATACTTAGTCAATTGAAAGCTGAGATACAGAATCTTAAAGATAAGAGATGAGAAGAAAAATGAAGAGTCACTAAGGCTCAGTTTCTTTGGTTGTTTTGTTGCTGCTAATCAAGTTGAGTTTTCATGTGATAGAGAAGGTTTAAAAAAAGGTTTGGAATGGCTTCAGAGTGTAAGAGATAGGAGGACTGGAGGAACCAGGAAAAGGGGGATAATCAGAAGATTTTAGTTATAAATTATATCTCTGTTAATCTTTGCCAAGAGATTGAAGTAAAGATTTGAATCACCTTTAATTGCTTTAAATATCAAGCTTGGTTTCTTTGAAGTTGAATGAACAGAGCACTCGAGGCAGCTGGAGTTCTCATGTTTATTCTGGTTATAGCAACACTGTTGGAGGCATCCACAGATGCACACACCTTGCTGGCATGAAGGATACCTAAAACAATATCGCCTTTACTCCTTTCTGCTCCAAAGCAGAACCTAGAAAATAAATTATTTTCAACATACTAATAAACTAATATTAAACATATTTCCCTTGCCACTTTAAAGTATGTAATATAAATTTAAATCCCTCATACATCTGCTGCTCTCTATAATTTTCAAATGTCTTTTTAATTTTATTTGAACTTCACAACATTCTTGGAAAGCAAACAAGGGTCATTATCACCATTTTACAAGATGAGGGAAAGGAGGTTCGTAGAAGTTGCATGGGCTGCATAAAGTCACCTAGTCACTAAATGACAGAGCTAGATTTTAACTGTGGTCTCTCACTGCAAGTTCACTGGGCTCTACACCACTCAAATGTACTTCAAATACTCCTTCATGGAGAGTTCTGTGTTATGTATAGGCAAAACCACTGGACTTAAAGCTTGAAGATCTTGGTTCCAGACTTGCCTTTTCTATAATGTTGGGTAAGTTGTTTTTCTGCTCTGGTTCTGTTTATCAACTTCTTCAGCTGTGTGTGTTTTAGAAGTAAAATATTCTGCATTCGTAACGATAATAGCTATTATTACTGAGGCTTATTTAAGATAGGCACCTCTATTAGGTATACAGATTAATCATCAATTTAATCTACATAACCTAGCAAATTTTGAGAGAAGTTAAAATATTTTTCCCAAACTGTCAAATAGCAGAAACAGGATTTGCACACAGGTCAGAACAATTCTCTTTTGGTAGTACTAAACTGCCTCAAAATCTCTTGCTGAATTAAGAAAGTATGTGAGTGGCTATGAGGTTTTCTTCTCTCAGATATGATGCTGACCTGGTATACTTAATGTACATGCTAAATTGATAAATGAAAGTTATAATAATAATAATGACAATAATATAAAAATAAAAGCAATAGCTAATTGTCTTAAGTGCTGTCTATAAAACAATTGCTAAGCACATAAATTTATATGACGCATGTGCACTATCATATTTCATCTTTGAAACAGCTTTATGTAGTAGGTACTTTTATTACTCACATTTTTAAAAATAGCAAACCAAGAACTAAAAGGAGTAAATTTCCCTATCCTATCCAGTAAGCTGCAGAGCTTGAGTTTACATCTGGGTTTGTCTTCCACAGAATCTATGTTCTTAACAACTGCCTTGTGCTGCCTGAAAAGTAGGGCTTTTCTGTGGTCTCTGTACCTGAGCCTTGTCTTGAATTTATGTGGGTAGAAGATTCTCTTCTCTGAATGTAAGCAGAGGCCCGTCCTCTCTAACAGCAGTGCCCATTTCTCCATGCCTAATCCCTCTCCTCCATTGCATCTCCTGCCCAAAATTGTTGCTGCATCACACTCTTCCTTCCTTTCCCACTGCACTAAACCGGAATGTACTTATTTATACAGCTTCTATTCCATATCAATAGGAAGAGAAATAAGCTGGAGAAGTAAAACTTGATAAGGCGTATTTCTCTTCTTCATGAAATAAAGGCTTCAGAACTTGACATGAGAGAAGAAACAATCACAAAATACCTGTTGAGATAAGCTTTGGGCATCATTCTGGATTGTGTCTATATTTCTGAAATCAACACTCTAAGCAAGTGGTACAGGTTTGGGTACTTAATCCAATTCAGTAATAGGCCCTTGTCGAACCAAATGTGGGTCATTTCAGTCCTTAAACTGGGAGAGAAAGCCCAGGTTTCACTGGCGAAAACCCAGTTTCCAACTGAAACGAGAAGACAAACCCTAGAGTTTGCCTCTGAAATTTATGAACACAAACTCACAACTCTCCACTCAAACACAGGCAAGTAAGCATTTCCAAAATTAGATTTTTATACAGCTCAGACACACCTTTAGACTCCCAGACCATGTCAGAGCCACCAGGCTGACCCCACACCCTCTTCCAGACTCAGAAACTGAGGGCCAGAGACTTGCTCAATGTCAAACAATTCTTAAAGACTATACTCCAAATCCCTTGCCCTTTTCTTAACCCTTGGTGCTTTCTTTTGGGAAATCTGACAAGCATGGAGTGATCCTGACCAGTGGCTATAGAGAACGGCCCGTGACAAAATTCTCCTTCCCTCCTGGCTAAAATAGATCCTCAAACTATCATATCCATAATTGGCCTTAGAGAAACTGTCTAACATCTTCACGAAGTACGGCAACAGAGAGAAAGAAAAAGGAAGGGAAGAAGGAAGGAAGGGAGAGAGGAAAGGAGGGAGGGGAGAGAGAGAAAAGGAAGAAGGAAGGGAGGAAAGAAAGACTGTCAATAATGAGTGTTAGAAATGTGAGATTACATCAAGTTGAAAAGATGTTTTACTTGTGATCTCCTTATCAGGAAATACGTTCCCAAATTTATTTGGGCACTTGTCTTTCTTATCTCCTCCATGGAGAAGCTTCTAAGTTTAGTGTTCTATGAATCACAGTTTGGAATATGCTCATGTAGTCCAATATTCTTAAGATCCCATTTGCAGACAAGGTTCAGAAAGCTGAAATGACTTGTTTAAGGCCCTGCAATATGCCTTTAAAAGAGGGAGGGTTGCAATCTATGTATTCTCACCCTTGAGGTCCATAATCTATCTAGTGCATCATGCTTCCTTGTTCCAGGGAGGTACAACTTTGGTCCACAGAACTTGAGAACAACCTAAGCTGCATGAGGCCAGGGACTGACCGTCTTGTTGACTGAGCAAAAAACAGTAAGAAACAAAAGTAAGGATGGAAAGTGCTCTTTTCTACTACGTGCCTACATATTTCTTCTAGAACTGGACCACACTCTTATCTGTGGAAAAGAAATATGTCTTTTTATTTGGGAGGTTAAACCCTTTGAAAGTGCTTATAGAATCATCATAAAACCCTCTCAGTCTTTGCTTCCCCCAACTAGACAGTCTTTTCCTCCATAAATTCTCTCCTCTCTCAACCTCCAGATAATTAACTCACAGAATTCTCCTGCCAGTTACCTTACTGTTTCTTCTCAAATTCACTGCTAACTACCTCTTCTTATACGTAACAGTTTTTTATGGTAATCTATCCACATTCTTTTTTTTTTTTGCCTGTTCAAGCCTTTAACTATTCTATCTTTGGGGATACACTCTCAGCTCCTTTCTCTCAGTTCCATTTTGCCATCCACCTGTGGGAAAACTTTATCTAAATGCTGAAGAGGGCCCTCAATTTCAATAAGTGTCCAACCGAAATTTACCATCATTCCTCTGATCTTCCTTCTGTGCTCCCTTTTCATGGTAAAGTCACTATAATTTTCCTGCTGATCACTTAACTTCCAAGACAAGTCTAACAAATTATAGCTTCATAACACTGCTAGGAGTTTTAGCCTCTGCTTATTTTCTACTGAGAAAAAAAAAAAATTGTTCAATCCATCTTTTTTCTTGTCTCAGTTAATAGGATACTTTCCTAATTAATTCCCTGCTTCTTGGTTTTTTCCTCTGTGGTTCAATTTACACACACCACCATCTGAATAACATTTCAAAATCACAGTTCTGATCACATTATATATTTTTTTAAATCATGCAAATCTCTGAACAGTCCTTGAAAGGAAAGGAACCATGGATGTGTATCAATGAGGAGGAAAGGGAGGCCAAGTTAACATCCCACCTGTTTGAACTCCATTGGCTATTTTGTTCTTTATCTTACACATCTTTTTGTTGGTAGTGAGTGGTAGATTTGTCTTCCTTTTCATTCATTTTCTATTTATTTTTTTAATTTTGAAGTTAGAGTTAGTATAAGTAAGAGGAAGGGGAAAATGGGACTAGTGATAGCAGAAGAGGAGGGACTCATGAAAAGCCTGAGTGACCAAACCAGTCACTAGTAGTTTCCAGTCATCAATGGAGAAATTGAAGGGATGAATGGGCATTTCAAAGAAACAGTGTTTCTATGTATGGCTGAAGTATAATTCCTTCGTCGACTGGTTTTCTTCATGACAATACAATTTCTGGGGCTTAGAAGTCCTTGCAAGGAAATGCCCAAATTCTATCTATTTCATTTGGAATGAAACCAAAACTTTAAAAGCTCAGTTTAGTAGAGTTCTGCAAAATTTTGACTTATTTAGCAGTCCTAAACGTTCTCAGAGAAAGTATATTTTTCAAGTACTGCAGCAAAACATACTTAGAAGGATTTGGTAAGAAAGATAATGAATGCCAACTCAGGAGAGGAAGAGGATGAGTATAAAAACAGAGACAATGAAGATAATGTGGAAGATGAGCTGGTCCACCCAGAATATATGAGGAAGAGAAAGAGGAGGAGAATGAGGACAAGATGGGGCAAACTCAGAATTGGGAAAGGGAAGAGTGAAAATAGGCCACTCATGTTCAAAGAAAGAAGAATTTTAGAATAAATATTATGATAGCTGTGTTGACAAAGAGAGAAAGAGTAGAAGATAAAGAACACCTTTGAGGGAAAAAGAGGAAAAAGTTTTAAGAATGAGAGAGCAAAAGAGATAACAAGATCATTCTAAAACCAGATGTCCTGATCCTGCTGGTTTTGTAATAGGATGGTCATTTATGGTTATTTCTACAGGAAATAACATGTAACTTTTTATGGGAAGTATGGTTCTACTATTTTCACATGGCCATTATGCAAAATAAGCTTTATGAATCTGCTAATGATAATATTTTATAGGGAGAAAAATTTTCATTATTATCATTGTCAAGTTCCATATAAATTTATATGGAATTTTAGCTTCTCTCATTTTTTTTTTTGTTAGTGATGATTAGCCATCAATTAAGACATGACTAATTTTACACAGGTGTAATGTGGTTCACTTTATTCATAGTGTGTCACACTGTTTTTTTCATGACAGGTTGATCATTTTCATAGCTGACTCTAAGATCTCTAGTTTGAAGACTTTTTGTTTGTTTGTTTGCTTGGCAATGCTTTTAATAACTTTTTAAATTTATTTGTTCATTTGTTTTGTCACAGTAGTTTCGAGAGTAGCAGTAGGATAATGAAGATTTTATTTGACTGCATGGTGCGTGGATTTTAATATTCTTATATAGCAGTATGTATGTTGTGTATTAAGTGCCTTATGAATCATTCCTTAAAGTTTTGAACGCATTACTTTTCATGAACTTATGTTTTAAATAAAATCATAACACTTTTTTTTAAGAAAACATGCACTTCTGTTTATTCTTTGATATAATTCTTCTCTGCTTTATCTGTATTACAGTTTAAAATTTTTCAAACCTAATCAAGTCAAATAAAAATTTGTTATTTAAAAAAAAATAAAAATCACACAATGATTTCATATTGGGAATTGCAACTGGAATTGCTTTTTTAAAAGAGCCCCATTTAACCCCACCCAGGCTGGGTGGCATCCAGATGGCCTATGGGCAGAACTGACTCCACCCTCATCTCAAAGATTAGCCCAGACCAGCCTAAGCCCATCTACATTATCCTATCTCTCATGCCACGCTGATTGTGTCAGGCATCAGTCAGCACACGACACTCCTTTGGCCATAGCAAAATAGTGCAGGAGTGGGCAGAGACATAAATGGGGCAAGTTCAAAAAGGTGCAGGAATTTATTTTCCTATGAAGGTAGATCACCTGAGGTCAGGAGTTCAAGACCAGCCTGACCAACATGGTGAAATCCCCATCTCTACTAAAAATATAAAAAAATTAGCTGGGCATGGTGGTGGGCACCTGTAATCCCAGCTACTTGGGAGGCTAAGGCAGGAGAATAGCTTGAACCCCTGGGACAGAGGTTGCAGTGAGCCAAGACTGTGCCATTAGGCAACAAGAATGAAACTCGGTCTCAAAAAAAAAATAAAGAAGATAAACTCTTTTCTTCTGAATCATGTCTGCTATGGTTTGAATGTGTCCCCCAGAGTTCATGTTTTGGAAACTTAATTTCCAATGAAACAGGGTGAGAACTTTAAGAGGTGATTATTAAGTCATGAAGGCTCTTTCCTTATAAATAGATTGATGTTGTTATCGCAGGAGTGGGTTTATTATCACAAGAGTGGATTTATTTTAAAAGTGAGTTTGTCCCTCTCTCTCTCTCTCTCTCTCTCTCTCTCTCTCCCCCCACCCCTTTTGTTCTCTCACCCATACAATGCCTTCCACCATGGGATGGTGCAAGAGAAAGAGCCTCACTAGATGCAGTCCCTCAATCTTGGACTTCCCAGCCTCCAGAACTGTGAGCCAACACATTTTGGTTCTTCATACATTACTCAGTCTCAGGTATTTTGTTATAGCAACATAAAACAAAGACAATGTCATTTGGGAGCTTGAGACCTAGAACTACATCAGCTAGTTTTCTATATTGGAAAGACAGCCTGAAGATAAAGCCAATACATAGAAGAAAAGACAAAAGAGAAAATCAAATGGAAGCTCAGCGAAAGCTCTGAAGGAGTTATTTCTGAAGTCAAGGTTATTTTTGGACTTTTCAGATAATTGAGCTAATAAACTCAATTTGCTGTTTAAGCCAGTTTAAGTTACATTTTGTTTCTTTTAACCAAAACAGATGTTCATACACCAACACAATAAAATTCAGACTCAAAATCTGGAGAACGTGTGTGTGTAAATCTGATAATTTCTCACTTCTCTGTCTACAGCATGATTCTTTAGCCCAGCACTGCTCAACAGAACTTTTTGTAGTGATGGAAATGTTCTATATCTATGCTGTTCAACATACTAGCTACTACCTATATACAACTCATAAGCTTTTGGAACGTGACTACTGTGGCTGTGGATTGAATTTTTAATTTGATTTAACTAATGCTAAGTGTTTATATATGGCTAGTAGCTACAGTATTAGACAATACAACTGTAAACTAATAAAATTTTCCTTGAGTATAACCTAGTCTTTCCACCTTCCTATCCTCATCTTGTTCTTTCCATTTGGAATGCCTTATTTTCTTTTGTCACATAAATAACGTATAAACATCCTCATAAGTAAAGTTCAAATGCCCCCTGTTCTATGAAGCTTTTTAAAATCACAATGTCTCCAGCTATAAACATCCCCAACATTTTATTTTTGATTTTTTTAAATTCCCTGAGTGATCTAGTTTGAGTATTTGTCCCTTTTAAATCTCATGTTGGAATTTGATCCTTAATGTTGGAGGTGGGGCCTGATGGCAGGTATTTGGGTCATGGGGACAGATCTGTCATGAACTGTCCTCACAATAATGAAGGAGTTCTCGCTCTATTCATTCCTGTGAGATCTGATTGTTAAAAACAGCCTGGCTCCTTCTCCTCTCCCTCCTCTCTCATCATGTGATGCTTGCTCCCCTGCACCTTCCCCCAGGAGTAGAAGCTTCCTGAGGCCCTCACTGGAAGCAGATGCTGGTGCCATGCTTCTTGTACAGCCTGCAGAGCTGTGAGCCAAATAAAATTCTTTTCTTTGTAAACTACAGCCTCAGGTATTCCTTTATAATAACACAAACAGACTAAATTTTACCTGTAAATACCTAACATAGACCTCACATCTGTCCCTTTCTCTAAGTCATACTACTATTAATATTGATTCTCAATTAATACACATGAACGATTTCCTTTTTTCTCTCTTTTCCCTTACATGCACCAAAATGGCCATGTGATCATGTCTCACACTCACTCCAAGCAAACTGAGGAATCTTCACTGTCAAATGAATAGAATTAATTTTTTTTTTTGAGATGAGTCTTTCCCTCTCACCCAGGCTGGAGTGCAGTAGCATGATCTCAGCTCATTGCAACCTCCGCCTGCCAGGTTCAAGAGATTCTTCGTCTCAGCCCTCCGAGTAGCTGGGATTACAGGCTAGCACCATGGCACCCAGCTAACTTTTGCATTTTTAGTGTCGAGGGGATTTCACCATGTTGGCCAGGCTGATCTCGAACCCCCGACCTCAAGTGATCCACCCACCTCGGCCTCTCAAAATGCTGGGATTACAGGCATAAGCCACCATGCCCAGCCTAGAATTGATTCTTTAAAAAAACATTCAAGCCTCTCCCGGAACTATATTCTCAGACTTAATAGCAAACACTTCTGATCCCACTGCAGCACTGCAACTTAACGTCACTCATCACCATCTCTGAATGTATTCCACAAAATCCCATAATCCTTCAACTAGCAGATCAAATTCCACCTTCACCATTCTGGATGAATAGGGACACCTTGGAGCAAATTCAAAAAAGTAGCAACAATGATAGACAGGAGCCTTAAAAGCATGTTCTTTAAGGAAAGTTTGAAGAAATTGAGATGCTTACCATGGAGAAGATTTAGTGATTGGAGTGCTGTAATGGGAAAATAGATTACACTTGTTGGCCAGGTCCAAGAGCAATAACTATGGCCAATGCTTGGGAATTAGAAGAAGACACTTTTGGCCAAAATGACTAAGAACTATTTCACCAAAGACTGGTAGAATCTTTCTTGTATTTTTTAATTAAAAATTCTTTTTTAATTGAGACCATCCTAGTCAACATGGTGAAACCCTGTCTCTACTAAAAATACAAAAAATTAGCTGGGCATGGTGGCGCACGCCTGTAATCCCAGCTACTCAGGAGGCTGAGGCAGGAGAATTGCCTGAACCCAGGAGGCGGAGGTTGCGGTGAGCCAAGATCGCGCCATTGCACTCCAGCCTGGGTAACAAGAGCGAAACTCCGTCTAAAAAAAAAAAAACAAAATTATTTTTTAATCAAAAAGAATTCGTGTTCAGTTATAGGATTCTTTAATTGAAAAGAATTCCTTTTTACTTGAAAATTAAAATTCTTTTCAATTAGAAAAGAATCTTGTAATTGAAAATAATTCTTTTTTAATTAAATAATTCTTTTTAATTATTCTTTTTTGAATTCGAAATGGAAAATGTTTAAATCTATCAAAGGCTGTGCCATTTGCTTTTTACATGCATCATCATACGCAAGTCATTTAACAAGTCTGATAGTTGTTATAATTCCTATTTCACATTAAAAAAGCAACCAGACACTTAGCTTAAATACCTTCCCCAAGGTATCACAGTTAAAGACTTGGCAGAGGGAGCATCCAAACCCACTTCTGTCTGACTTCAGAGTCCATGCTATCCAGCACCTAGTAACTTGCCCTAGTCAACCACTCATCTTTGGAAGTGTGAAAACAAAGTCTAGATTACACTCAGGGGAACAATAAAATGAGGTTCTAAGCAGCTGATCAGCAGTTGAATGAAAACATCTTTTTATTGTCAATGTTCAGTTCCCTTTAATGATCCCCATCTACACGAAGGGCAGGTACAGGCTGCTAGGCAATAGTAAAAAATGATTTCTTGGAGATCTCGCCCTGACTGAAGGATTGCCCAAATGCTTGAAGACCCCCTCCCAGGAAAAGTACTTTCCAACCAGTGTCTGGGTCTCCTTGCTTCCACGATCCAGTTTCTGCCTTTTATATAACTCAGAGACCACCTGCCAATCTGGACTCAGTGGAAAGGCAAACTCCTGGCCTTGGAAGACCCAGACTCCAGAAATGGAGCAGCTATTGTTGATTCCAAAGATGACAGTGGCAAAGGCATCTTCTTCAGCTTATCCAATAGCTGGAACATTCCAGCGATTCATGAAGAACTCAGGAAGGTCTGGATGAGTTCTTCAGGGAAGCAATACTCAGAGTACCACAGGGACCAGCCATCTTTATCAAAGTGCTCCCAAAAACACGGCAGTGCCTCAGAGAGCGGTCCTTGATGGAGTACTTGTGCTTAAATTCATCCAGCTTAAAGATATTCTTGAGCTGCTCACATTCCTTCATCTCCACCTCAGAAGCAGGGACGGCCACCTTTTTCTCCTCCTTCTCCTCCTTCTGCTCAGTCTGGGGCTTCTTCTTCTCTTCCCATGAACCCTTCTCTTTCCATGGAGTGTCCTTTTTAGGCTGGCTCTCTGCAAGTATTTTAGCATCAAAGTGGGCTGTGTTCTCACATAGTTTCATTTCCACCCAAGACAGCTTAGAACTGGGGATGGTAAATGTAGGCGAGGAACCAGCAGTTGGTAATGGGAAAGGCCTGGTAGAAAGAAGGCTCTAGAACCTACCTGCTTATAGAGTCACAACAAGGTACAGATAATCATGATGTCAGCTAACGTCACTTGTTCACCTACCAGAAAAGTCCCCATCTTCAAGTGAGCATCCAGCAGCCCCAGAACTCACCTCACCTCCTCCCCTGCATCCTGGGTGGCCTGTTTGTTGTGGTGTATTTGCCCAAGGTGGGAACACCCAAATACTGGCCATCATCAACAAAGCTCACTCATGCACCGCCTGGGCTGCTGCCTCTGAAACACTTCCCCTCAGCTCCTCATTGCTCACACAGGTGGCAATAGCATTGCTCTCTCACACAGAGAATCCATCGTCATCCTCAAATGCTAGAGTCTTGTGGGAAGGAAATTCAGGGGTATGGTTGCTTTTGCCAAAGTGGAAATGAAGTGGTTCGTAGAGCACACGAATCTGAACCCTCATTACCGAGCAGCAATAAGGACCTGCTCATCATATATTAGCCCGCTAGTTTTCAGGACATGTGTTCAGGCTCCCAGGCACCTTGGTGATTCCATAGAGAAAGAAGGTCAGTCTCTCCACACTGCAGCAACATAAACAAAAACATAGTTTTATTTTTTTCTTTTGAGACAGAGTTTCACTCTTGTCGCCTAGCCTGGAGTGCAATGGCACGATATCTGCCCACTGAAACTTCCGCCTCCCAGGTTCAAGTGATTTTCCTGTCCCTGCCTCCAGAGTAGCTGGGTTACAGGCACCAGCCACTACACCCAGCTAATTTTTGTATTTTTAGTAGGGACCAAGTCTCACTATGTTGGCCAGGCTGGTCTCGAACTCCTGACCTCATGTAACCCACCTGTCTTCACCTCCCAAAGTGCTGGGATTACAGGCATGAGCCTCCGCGTCCGGGGGAAAACATCTTTAAGAACAATTACAACTGTGAGATTTTAGCCTTCCAAATCACGTGGGAACTTTAAGTTTGGATTAGTTTCACAACATTCAGAGATGAGTTTAACAGGATAGTTATGATGGAAGCAGCAGAATTAGCGAAAGCAGGGTGTGATTTCTCCCTTTATCCTATGTAAGCCAGCATTACAGATGTGTCTTATTCTGTTTTATATTAAAGTTCTTTACATTTAAGGTACTTCAGAAGTGGACAGGGGATGTCAACACCTATGTTTCACAGACATGCAAGCCCTTGGAGAGATGCGGAACCTGATGGAATCTATTTCCTTTCATTCTACTATCTCCAGGCACCATTATAATAAAGCTCATCCCACCATTACACTGACACCTTTCCTGTGAGTAAAGACTTCCTTGTTTCTAGATTAGTAAAGCATCCCAAACTTTATCTTCTTAGATCTCTAAGCAGTAGCCAACACACCAGGACAGTTCCTCTTTTCATAAACTCTCTCTTTCCTTGGTTTCTATGAGATCTAAGTATGCTTTTTTTTCTTTTTTCTCTTGAGTAGCCTTTTTGAAGTTTCTCCTGCAGGGCTTTCTTTCTATGTGTGGTGCTCAAGAGCACCTAAGTTCTCTTCTTTTCTAATCCTACCCACTATCCCTGGAGAGTCTTATCTGCTCTATGGTTTTTGTTTTGTTTTTCCATTTGTAAAATGATGACCCCCAAATCCATCTCTCAAGTGAAGTCCTCCCTTCTGGTCTTAAGGTTTGTATTTACTCATACAAAATTCCTAATTACTAATCATCTCCAATGTAAAGTCTCAGAATCACTTTAAATTCAACATGTCCAATATGGAACCCATGATCTTCCCCTTGTCCCCACTGTACCTAGCTCTCTTCACTGGGTATCTACAATGCTGGGTAATATACCACAACCACACTGCCACCAAAAACAGAAACATACGTGACATTTCCCTTGCCCTCACACAACAAACCGAGTCATCACTGACACCTGTCAATGGGACTGACTGAATATCATTCGAATCTAGTAGTTCTCTATTGAAATGGCAATGCTTCAGGGAGGCACTTTGTAATTCTATGGAGGACTGAATGTCCTGGCGGTGTTGTACCCATATTAAAATACGTATTATATTGTTACTTATTTTAATTCTCATTAGTATTAGTTTTAAATTTTTATGAATTTCTGAAATTTTGTGTGTTAGTAGGATATTTTATCTACTGATTTTAACAGAATGGAAGGTATATTACAAAATATATGTCAAGATTGCAGCATTAGCATTGATAAAGTTACAAAAACTTACTGCTCAAGTCCATCCACTTAGTTACATTACCACTGGCTCTAACCCCATCTCCAAGCACTATCATCATGGGCATTATTATGATAACAATATGATTATAATGATAATAATGATTTCTTAAATGGTCTCGTTGCCTTCAGTCTTGGCTCACTCTCAGTTTCTACTACTGATCAAAGAAACTGGAAAATATAATCTGATCATGTCACTTCTCTATTTAAAATCCTTGCATATTGCTCTTAGAAAAAGTCCCAAACATTTTAAAAACTTCACAGAATTCTGGGTGAGTCAAGCCCTAGATATTTTTCAGTTTCTCTTTACCCCACTCCGTGACACCTTACTTCAAGTCCCTGTGCTACTGAACTACTTAAGTTTCTCATTTGTTGTCATGCTTTTTCCTACCTGTAAATCCTTGCCTGACTCCCACTTATCTCTCACATCTCAGCATAGGTAACTTTCCTTGGGGAGATTTCCTTTTTCTTCCTTTACCTGTGCACAATATTCTATTATAATAATTATAATGCTGAAGCATAATTCCCTGCTGAGTTTGTTCGTTCCCCTCCCCCCTGACTAAAATGTAGGTTCCACGGTGGCAGAGATCCAATCTACTCTTGTGCACAGTATATTTCCTGATACTTTGCAGGTTACAAAATATCTGTTGATAAATGAACAAATTAGATAAATAAGTATATGAACAGGAACCGGGTTCCCATATTTCAGACTGGAACCCTGTTAGATGCATTTTTATTAATGGTTTTCATATCAGATAGAAGTGAGTTTAAGCCCTAGCTCTGCCACTTACTAGTAGAGTGACAATAGAGTAGTTAATTAAAATGTTCACACCTTAGTTTGTTTTATTGTATCATTGCTGTTGTTGTTGCTTTTTTCTTTTTAATAATTTATAAAATGAGAATAATTATATCCACGCTGACCTACATTTAGGGGTAGGGTAATTGTAAAGAATGCGTGAGTTCCCACCTGGGAGCAGGCATTAGGAATGGAATTTATTTTTGTTATACTCTATTGAGCTGTTCAATCAAGAGAGACAAAAGAATACCTGATAGTGTACAAGTTGTTTGGGGTTTTTGTTTTTTAAATTCATCTTTGGGCTCTGGGTTGCTGTTAATGGCAGCTGTTCACAGATCAGTCACAAATAGCTTGGGGAAGGAGGCATGTAAAGAATAAAGGGTGGTGGCCAGATTACTTCTAGCCATCCTCATGCACAAACACATACCTATCTGTCATGTATAGAAATGCCTCAGAATGTGGGCCCAGCCCAGACTTCAACAAAAGCATCTGGTTTCAAAGATTGAGGGAATATAAAAACAACCTCAGAAATCACTTCTTCAGTCACAGAACGCCAGGGCTAGAAGAAACTCTAGTCATTATTCCATCCAAACTTCTCATTGAAAAATGAAGAAACTTGGACCTAGGAAGAGGGGAAAGAGGTATTCAAGATTACCCAGAAAGTTTGCTGCAGAACTGGAATGTAAACATAACCACCAATTCACATATAGTCTAATCACTACCACCACTAACAAAACTATTATAATTTTTTCCTTTATTAGAGTATAATTTACACATAGTTAAACATCAAAGTATATGTTACACACAGTTTAAATTTACTCTTTTAAGTAAGTTCTGTGAGTTTTGTCAAACACAATTTTGTCATCAGACTATACTCATGACATAAAATGTCCATCATCCAAAAGAATTCCTTTGTGCTAATTGAGAGCAAGCCTTCCCCTCCCTGCTCAGGCCCTAACCACCAAAGTTCTGCTTTTTGTTACTATAGTTTTTCCTTTTTCAGAACATTATATAAATGAAATTAGAATTATACAGTTGCAGCATTTTGAGTCTGGCTCCTACCACTTAGAATAATACTTCGGAATTCATTCATGGTGTTGCACAGATTAGTGATTCATTCCTAATGGTGCTGAGTAATATTTTATTATGTGGATGTACTAGAGCTTAAGTTTAGGGCTATTACAGCCACTGTAAACATTCATGTGTGGTTTTTGTGTAAACATAAGTATTGATTTCACTTGAGTATATATCTAAAAGTGAGATTGCTGGGTATGTATTTATAACCATGTAAGTATATATCCAGCAAGATATATGGTCATAAGTATATGGTTATATAAGTTTATATACTTATATACTTAAATATATACTTAACCATATTTATACTTAAACATACTTATATGGTTAAGTATTTATTTAACTTTCTTTTTTTTCTTTATTCTTTTTTTTTTTTTTTTTTTTCTAAGACAGGGTTTCACCATGTTGGCCAGGCTGGTCTTGAACTCCTGACCTCAGGTGATCTGCCCGTCTCAGCCTCCCAAAGTGCTGAGATTACAGGCGTGAGCCACCACGCCTGGCCTATTTAACTTTATAAGAAACTGCCAAAGTGTTTTCTTACATTACATTCCCACCAACAATGTATGAGAATTTTAGTTTCTCTATATACTCTTTAGCATTCGCTATTTTTAAGATTTTTTTTAGTTTTTTTTACTTTGTTTTTAATTTTTTTAGTTTTAGATAGGTGGGTAGCAATATCTCATTATGGTTTTGATTTTCATTTCTCTAGTGTCAAATGGTGCAGAGTATCTTTTCCTATACTTGTCCTCCTCATGTCTACTCTGAATTTCTATTCAAATATTTTGCCCCTTTTGTTTAAATTGGGTTGTTTTCCTATTAGTTTTGAAAATATAATTTATACATACCAGCTCCAAATCCTTTAACAGATATATGAGTTTTTTCCTAATCTGTGGCTTGTCTTCGCTGTTTCTTAACAGTGTATTTCTGTCTTTGTCAATCATGTTTTTGGTATTAAATCTAAAAAACCTTTATCTAATCCAAGATACAAAGATTTCCCCCTGTAATTTTTTTCAAGAAATTTTAGAGTATAAGTTTTTACACTTAGGACTGTGACTCTTTTTGAGTTACTTTTTACATAACAAGATATAAATCAAGATTTATTCCTTATTTCTTTTTGTCCAATTGCTTCCCTTCATCTGTTGAAAAGTATCTTTTCTTCGTTGGTTGACCTGTGCACCTTCATTGAAAAGCAATTGACCATACAAATGTGAGTACATTTCTGGACTGAATTCTGTTCCGTCAATATGCCTAGCCTTTCTATAATATAATACTGTTTTAATCACTGAGCTTTACAAAAGCCTTGATATCAGTTTGAGTGGTGCCTCAGACTTTGTTCTACATGGTTTTATTATTTTCGAAAATTTTTTGGTTATTCTAGTTATTTGCCTTCTGTTTAATATTAAAACTAGTTTGCCTGTTTGTATACAAAATAATGCTAGAATTAGGATTAGATCTCTGTTGAATCTATAGATCACTTTAGGAAAAATCAACATCTTCTAATTAATGAACACAATAAATATCTTCATTTATTTAGGGGTCATTTTTTGTTTCTTTTAACAGAACTGCATAGTTTTAAGCAAATATAATTTGTAGTTATTTTGTTAGATATATCTAAGTATTTTATGGTTTTGGTGCTATTAGAAAAGGTGGATTTTAATTTCAATTTGCAATTGTTCTGTGCAAGTATGTAGAAATGCAACTGGTTTTTGTGTATTAACTTGTGTTCTTCAACCCTGTTCAATGCACTTATTATTTCTAATAGTATTTTTGTAGATTCTTTGAGATTTTCCGCATAGCCAGTCATGTCTTCTGTAAATACTGAAGTTTTAACTCTTTCTTTTCAATCCTTTTACTTCCTTTTCTTCCATTATTGCACTAGTAAGGACCTCCAGTTCAATATCAAAAAGGAATAGGGAGAGAGGATATTTGTGTCTTGTGCTTGATCTTAGAGGGAACACATTAATCTTTCATTGTTAAATGTGATGTTAACATCTTTAAGTGTAAGTCTTTGTGGATGTTCCTTGTCACGTAGAAGAATTTCCCTTTTATGGCTAGTCTTCGGAGAGTTATATGCATATTTAAACACATACTACAATATATATGTAACATATATATGCATATTATATAATAAATATTAAATTTTGTCAAATGACTTTTCTATGTCTATTGAAATGATTATATGATTTTTTTCTTTAATCTGACCACATGGTAAATTGGATTTATTGATTTTTCAAATGTTGAATAAGATTTGCATTTCAGATATAAACACTACTTAGTTGATTTGTTAGTACTTTCTCTGGGACTTTTCTTTTTGTGTTTCTGAGGGATATTAATTTGTAATTTTCTTGTGTTGTCATTTCTCATTCTGATTTTGGCATCAGGGTAATGTTAGCCTCACAAAATGATTGGACCAATAAGCTCAATGAAGTGTGCTCAGCATCATTAGCCACTAGGGAAATGCACACCAAGAGCAAAATTATATACCACTCTGTACCTACTATGATGACTAGAATAAAAAAGATGCAATAACAAGTGTAGGTCATAATATGGAGAAAATGGAATTCTCATAAATTGCTGGTGGGAATGTTAAATAGTGTAGATGCTTGGAAGAGTCTGGAAGTTTCTCACAAATTAGCAATTCCATTCCTACAGGTATACCCATGAGAAATGAAAACATATGTTCATTCATACACTTATTCAGGAATGCTCATGGCAGTATTATTCATAATAGCCAAATAGTAGTAGAGTTAACCAAGTGTTTATCAATAGGTGAATGGATAAATAAAATGTGGTATATCTATATATTGGAATATTATTAAGTAGTAATAAAGAATGAGGTGCTAATACATACTATTACACAGAAGAACCTTGAAAACATTACATTAAGTAAGAAAAGCTGGACAGAAAAAGCCACATATTGTATGATTTGTTTTATGCAAAATTTCAATGGCAGAGGTAATTCCAGAGTCCCACTAGAACAATAGCCAAAGCTCAAGCCAAGGAATCAGGCATAAACAAGGAAGGCAGTTCCGAGTCCAGTGGCTTTTGCTTTTGTAGCAGCTGGACCTATGGCTGAGGGTGGAGGCAACATTCCAAAACAGGTGCTATGTCGTGCCTCACTTTGGTACATAGGATGGAGTGAAGGGAACATTAAAAAATAACTATAAATTAATTACATGGGAATAGTGACTCCTCCTAAAGTAAGAAGACCATAGTACTAAATTAGTAGTGTAAATATTTCTATGCCAATTATGTATAATTTATCTGTAACAGATAAGGGTATAATAATATCTAAATTACAAGTTCTTGTGGGACCAAATAAGGTAATAGATACATAATTGATAAGAAAGCTATAAATTAGCAAACTATAAGTTGAAAACTGCAAATTGAAGAGTAACTGATTAAAGTAGGTTTATCTAGTGAGTCAATAATAGAGGTAACATAGATTCATAAAAAACTGTCAGTTAATCTAAAAGTAGGCCAAAAGATGGAAAATAAACATCTAGCAACACTGTAATTAAAAGTGTTTATATTAATAATAGCATTATTGTAAGCAATCTAAACACATTAATTATAAAACAGAGATAGTTGGATTATGCTTTTTACAAAAAAATCCACTTTAAATATAAGAACATAGATGAGAATAAGTGAATGCAAAAAGATATATCATCAAACACACAAAAAAACTTGATCTGGTTATATTAATAGGAGAACAGATAATCTTCAGAGCAAGGAATATTATCAGAAATAAAAAGGAACATTGTGGCCAGCAAGGTGGCTCATGTCTGTAATCCCAGCACTTTGGGAGGCCGAGGCAGGCAGATCAAGAGGTCAGGAGATCGAGACCATCCTGGCCAACATGGTAAAAGCCCGTCTCTACTAAAAATACAAAAAATTAGCTGGGTGTGGTGGCATGCACCTGTAGTCCCAGCTACTTGGGAGGCTGAGGCAGGAGAACCACTTGAACTCGGAGGCAGAGGTTGCAACAGTGAGCCGAGATTGTGCCACTGCATTCCAGTCTGAGTGACAGAGTGAGACTCCATCCCAAAAAAAACAAAAACAAAAACAAGGAACATTGCACATTGCATAATCAGAAAGGAGGTCAATTAACTAAGAAAACATAACAATCCTACATGTATATGCAAGCAACAATGGATCCTCAAATCTATGAAGTAAAAACTGACAGGCAAGAAAAGAGAAGTATACAAATTTAAAATTCTAATTGGAGACTTCAAAACGAGTCTCTCAGTGATTGACAGAATAAGCAGATAGAAAATCGATAAAGATACAGAAAACCTGAATATCACAATTAATGAAAATGACCTAATTAACCTTTATAAAATACTCCAACTCAAATATAAATTTTTAGTATGTGCTATTAATCAGGATAGACTTCACTGAGTCATTCAACCAACTTAACAAAGTTAACAAAATTGAAATAATGCAAAGAAGGCTTTCGTAACTTAATGGCAGTGGCAGATATATACACAGTAACTTATGACTTAATATAATAGAGATGTGTGCACAGTGAGCACACAGGAAAAGTGACTAATTCTACCATGGAGTAAGTCAGGGATGTGGTTACAATGTCTTTCTGAAGGTTTTAATGTGGGAAGGATGAATCGGTGGGGTTTGACTATTTCAAGCAGAACAAGTAGGTTGATAAAATAAGTAAAGCTCTGGAGCATGTCTGCTAAGGTAAAACAGGAGGTGACATGGTTAGAGAGTGGTGGGAGGTGATAATGCAAACAGCATTTGTTAGACATACATGACACTAAGCTTCTTATAGCATGATTTCATTTATACTTTATTTCATTGATATTTTATTTCAGATTTATTAAAATGCTATGGGACTGATGCTCTTATTATCTTTATATTGAAGATGGAGAACTAAAGTTTAGAGAGTATAAGTGAACTGCCAAATCACATTGTTAGTAGCCAAGAAGATATTAAACTATTCAACAACTAGGGTGCGAACACCAACCCAGCCTATTAGACTGAATATGAGCATCCCAGTATATGCCAGGTAAACACCAGTCCTGGTGAAGTCAGAAATTGAATGCGGGCTACCTGACTCTAGAACTTGTGCACTAAGACTGCTCTATACTACTCCTAAAGTAAACCTAGAGATATTGATTGTGAACGAAATATGAAAGGCCTTATTTATATGCAGTCAAGAGCTATGTATTATTAGAGAAATGACAGAGGATGTAAACATAATTATGTTTTAGAGTGATAAAAATGGCAGCAATGTGGAAGACAGCCTGGAATGAGGAGAGGCAAACATCAGAGAGACCTTAGATTGCTATTGCAAGAGTCAAGACAAAGTCCCAAACTACGACACTTTTTGCGGAAGTCAAAGAAGTTGATAAATTTTCAGGATATTTGAGAGGAAAATTGATAGCACTTTGTGAGAAAATTGGTTCTGTGGGAAAAAAACAGTTAAAGAAAATTCACATTCTAACATAATTTGATGAATGGCAATGTCCTTATCTGAAATTCTAATTAGGAAACAGGAAGAGAGAAAAAATTCTTAGCTATGAATTTAAATACTTAATGATTTTTTACTCCCTACCCCCAAACATTCTCTGCTCCTTTTCTCTTCTCTTGCACCTCCATTTTTTCCTTCCAATGTGTTCATTCATTAAAACATATTTTAAGATTCAGTTAGTTCGCTTCAATCTTCACTTCTAATAACACTGAAGAATTTGAGGTTCATTCCTAGAAACATGCTGTGCTCTTCCATGCTTCTGCATCTTTGCAAATGTCATTCCTCCTACCTGAGGTGTCTTCTCCACACCTTGGTTGCATAGTGAACACCTACTCAATTCCTTTTCAAGGTCCATACCATGATATGTCCATGACCCCCTCCCACAGGAGATGCTAACCACTCCCTGTTAGGCTTCTATAGGAATCTATTCACAACTCCATTAGCATTTCTCATATTTAAATTGCAATTATTTGGTTACGTGTTTGCCTCCTCAACAAAGGTAGGTCAGGGACTGTTGTTTTGTATTTTCTTGTCCCTAGTGACTAGCAGAGTACTTGGCAAATAGTACAAGCTTAATAACTGTTCATGGAAAAAAGTAACTGTTGAATGGATCTGTGGCATGAAGATTGACTAATATTTAAGCTACATAGAGGAAGGTGATTGATTAGGGTACAAAAGAGTATGACCGCTCCTCTTCACGTAGACACCATGGGAATGGGACCTCTAGCTGAAACTGCATCCATCCCTTCCAACGCTAGTCTGAAACTTTAGCTGGAATGAACCAAGAACAAGCCAGGGGTTTATGGTTTCCTTATGAGACTTGCAAGGAGAAAACATATTCCAGATGTGATATTAAAGAGGAACCAGAGCCCTTTAATAACTTCTAATTTCCACATATGATTTCAGCTTCTCACATACTACTCTTTAATCATTTATGTAACCTCTCTCAGTCCTATTCTGCACTCCCTGATCACAGGTTTTTTAATAAGAAAAGAATTATGAGGGCTTCTCCAGATAGATTCACAAATAAATTTACCAGATGCCCAGTTAAATTTAAATTTCAGCTAAAAATATAAGAAAAAATTAATTTCAGCTAAACAACAAATAATTTTTAGCATAAGTATTCCTGTAAAATATTTGGTATATACTTATCCTAAAAAAATCCTCATTATTTATCTGAAAATCATATTCAATTGGGCATCATGTATTTTTTTCCTGCAATCCTATCTTCAGTCCACTTTCTGCCAAGGATATAAAAGACACCATGTAATCTGCATGTTTGCTATTTTTAACTGAGCTAAAACATAGTGAATGAAATAGACAAGAACTATATTCAGAGACTAATGAAAAAAGCAGAGTTGGCAAACAGGTTGGTAACATGGTGTTCCTTGCTTGGCCCAGGCATTTTCATTTTGCCAGTAGCATTCATGAGCACATGCAGTGCAATTTAACAGAATAGCTAAAAGCAGGAACACTGAAATCACATGTTCTTGGGTCCAATTCCCTGCTCTGGCTCAGATACGATTTGTAACCCTGGGAAAACTCCTATAAGCTTAAATTTTCTTATATAAAAATGAGGATAGTAATGGTAGCCTCTCAACAACTTCCTTGATACATTGTATCTAACTAGGCACCTGACCAGAGGAGGTAGCCTATTATTATTATTGGTGGTGGTGGTGGTGGTGGAGGTGGTGGTGGAGGTGGAGGTGGTGGTGATAGTCCTAAGATGTTACTCCCTCCTCTAAGACAACTCAATGAAGACTAGACTAGACTAGACTGGACTAGACTAGAATAGTCTATTATTCTGCCACGTATGCAACAACCTTGCATGTTTTTCACATGTACCCCAAAACCTAAAATGCAATAAAAAAATAAATTAATTAAAAAATAAATAAATAAATAAATAAAATTATATCCTTTTAGCCCTTTGCAAAAAAAAAAAAGAATAGTCTATTATTTATTTTTCACTTAGTATTTGTAAGGCACTGTGCTAGGTTTACAAATTTTCTTATCTAATCTTCAATACAACACCAAGAGGTATAATTATTCCTATTTTATAGACACTGGATCCAGGACACAGAGAAATTAGAAAATATTTTAAAGTTACAGTGTCACACAGCTTGTAAGTGGCAAATCTGAAATTCAAACTCTGTTCTGTGTGATCCCAAAACCCATGCTTTTAACCACTAATGCCACCCCAAATTGTAATTCTTTTCTACTTTGAGAAAAAAAATTCAGATGATTTTTAATTAAGTCTGGAAAAGTACATAAGAATATTTCTTATTTCCTTCATTCCTATACCTTCTTACCAAGCAAGAATCATGTTGTAGAAGAAGGTTCTTATCTTCTTCTTCCCAGATTGGATAAAACTCTCTTTCATAATCTGTTTCCCCTCTACCTGAAGTAAATTCACTTGCTTATGGCAGTGAAAGCTAAATCACAGCTTTTTTTTTTTTTTTTTTTTTTTTTTTTTTGAGACGGAGTCTCGCTCTTGTTACCCAGGCTGGAGTGCAATGGCGCGATCTCGGCTCACCGCAACCTCCGCCTCCTGGGTTCAGGCAATTCTCCTGCCTCAGCCTCCTGAGTAGCTGGGATTACAGGCACGCACCACCATGCCCAGCTAATTTTTTTTGTATTAGTAGAGACGGGGTTTCACAATGTTGACCAGGATGGTCTCGATCTCTCGACCTTGTGATCCACCCGCCTCGGCCTCCCAAAGTGCTGGGATTACAGGCTTGAGAATCACAGCTTTTAAACTGTTATTAATATGGCCAATATTAAAGGTTCTTTACAGTTATCAGGTGTTTTATTTTTATCTCCTATATCCTTGCAATGGTGCTGGTATACATGCAGGAATTTATATTATGTCCCTTTTACAGATACAGAAACTGAGACTCAGAGGGTATCAGTCATTTGCCAGAGTCACACAGATAATAACCAAAAGAACCTGGTTTCTCTTCTCAGAATTACTTATTAGCTCCTTTATTCAATGTATATTTGTTGGGTATCTTTTACACACAAGGCACTATCCTAGACACCAAAGCCATCTCCCTGAACAAGACTGATCAGAATGCTTTCCTTTGGGATTTTAACATTCCTTGGAAAAAAGAGACATTAAATCATCAAAATTTAAGTGCTGAGAAGAAAGAATACAGAGTGTAGAAAAGTTAATCACATAGGGATTTGAGTTGGATTAGAGGGTCACAGAAGTTTTCACCAAGGACAAGACATTTTAGCTGAGACCTGAAGCTATGAGGAACAAACCAAGAGAAGAGAAAGAATAAGAGCAACAAGCAGGGAAAATGGAGGGGATTGAATCAGGGCCATGCAATGAGCTAGTGTTACTGACAGGAATCGAGGCTGGCTATCCTGACACTCAGGGCAGTGCTAATTTTTTGACACCAGACCACCAAAAGCAGCTGATTTAGGATTTGTCTGCTTGCCCTCGCCAGCTGCTATTCCTAAGAAGCCAGGAAATTTCCAACTTGAGTTGCCATATCTACGGCCTTCACTTGCCTATAGAGTGCCCTTGTGATGAATTAGAAAAATATGCACCCTTTCCCAGGCAAACACAGCAATGTGTCAGGATCCATGGCCTAACTGATAGAGGACACTTGAATGTCACTCCCCCACTAGCCCCTTGGACAATTACAGTGCTCAGTCATCAGTAGTGACCCTGATAGCATAAATCTACCTCACTGAAGACCTTCTAATGTCTAGATTTCATTAGAGACTCTGGCCCTCTCTCTCCGATACAAACAGTAGTGATCTAGAGTCTAGATTCACAGCCCTTTGTACAAGAGAGACAAGGTCAGTGTCTTCTTGAGAAGATGAGATGGGGAGGCCTGGGAAGGTCATACCACACAAGGTGCAAGCAGAGCTTTCTGATTACTTTCCAGAAGTGGTTCGATGCCTTGTGAAGAGTCTTAACTAGTAAGTAAGAGGCATTGCCCTAGCCTTGGCTCTGAGATGCTGGATGAACCTCCTTTTGTCCATACTTCAGTTAATTTTCCCATTTTTATAATGGTCTTTGACACATGCAAAGTATAAGTATTGGTTAATCAATAAGTTTAGGTATCCCCAAGTCCACATCACAATTAACTGAAATTATAGCATTGCTCAGGATAACCAGTATCATCTAGACTTGAACCAAACTTTGTTCTCTTGCACATATTGAAAAGGAAGATTATTTTACACCTGAGATACATAGCAGAATGTCAAATTCAATATTCTGTTTCGCCAAGTACAAATATATTTAATCCAGTTAATTATTTCTTCTTTAAGAAAATAAAAGATGGTAAAGTAGACTTTGTTCAAGGGGAACGATGGTGATGGGTATAGGTAGAGAGAACACTGCAATGGAGACTGGCAGTGGGGGAGAGTGATTGGTCTAAATCAACTCCAAAAATACTTGTTTTCATCTTTTTTTAGGGGAAGTATTTGCCATGTGCCTCTGGTAATATGTATTAAACTCTAAAATAGGTAGTTTTGCCTTCGAGAAGCCTACAGCCTATTGGTAAAGACATTTAAACAGGGATCTATCAGGTACATCAGAGGATCACCTATCTCTGTCTGGAAGAACCAGAACAGACTTTCAGAGGTGGTGAGGTCAAAGGTGAGACCAAGGCCAAGCACCAGAGTAGGCTCCATGAGGATTCAGAAGTAATAAAACATTCTTCTCCTGAGACTCACGGGCTAGGAATCAGCCTAAGTGTCCATCAAAAGATGAACAGAAAAAGAAACTGTGATACGTACACACTGGAATACTATTTACTATACAGCCTTAAGAAAAGAAGGAAATCCTATCATTTGCAACACAATTGAATCTGGAGGACCTTATGTTACATGAAATAAACCAGGCACTGAAAGACAAAGAAAGACAAATACATATCAAATGATCTCATTTACATGTGGACTCTAATCATGATGAACTCAGAGGCAGAGAGTAGAATGATGGTTACCAGAGACTGGGAGTTAGGTAGTGGCAGGGATTGGGGAGATATTGGTCAAAAGACATAAAATTTGAGTTAAACAGGAGGAATAAGTTTGAGACATCTATTGTACATCATGTTGGCTATGGTTAATAACACTGTATTGTATACTTGAAAATTGCTAAGAGCAGATTTTAAGTGTTCTCACCACACACAAAAAAAGATAAGTACAAGTAATCTGTGCATTAAATAGCTTCATATAGGCTTTCCACAATGTATGCATATTTCAAAACATTATACTGTGCACCATGAATATGTACAATATTTTGCCAATCAACAAATAAGTAGATACACCAGGTGAAAGAGAAGAGAGCTATCAAAACAGTTCTCCTATGAGAATGCATGGACACATTTCGGGGAACAACGCACAGTGGGGCCTGTCAGGGGGTGAGTGAAGGAGAGAATTAGGAATAATAGCTAATGGATGCTGGGCTTAATACCTAGGTGACTGCTGGGCACGGTGGCTCACTCCTGTAATCCAAACACTTTGGAGGCAGAGGCAGGCTGATCATGAGGTCAGGAGATCGAGACCATCCTGGCCAGTATAGTGAAACCTAGTCTCTAATAAAAACACAAAAATTAGCTGGGTGTGGTGGTACATGCCTATAATCCCAGCTACTTGGGAGGCTGAGGCAGGAGAATCTCTTGAACCAGGGAGTTGGAGGTTGCAGTGAGCCGAGATTGCACCACTGCACTCCTGCACTCCAGCCTGGTGACAGAGCAAGACTCCATCTCAAAAAATAAAAAAATAAAAAGCCAAGTGACTAGTTGATCTGTGCAACAAATCATCATGGCACACATTTACCTATATAACAAAACTGCACATCCTTCTGGCTACATGTGTAGCCTGGAACTTTAAATAAAAGTTAATGAAAAAAAGAGAGAAAAATAAAAGCAAAATAAATAAAATAAAACAGTTTTTGTTGTTGTCTTTGAGACAGAGTCTCACTCTGCCACCCAGACTGGAATGCAGTGCTCCGATCTCAGCTTACTACAACCTCCGCCTCCTGTGTTCAAGCTATTCTCCTGCCTCAGCCTCCTGAGTACTGGGATTACAGGAACCCACCACTACATCCAGCTAATTTTTTTGTACATTTAGTACAGACAGGGTTTCGCCATGTTGGCTAGGCTGGTCTCGAACTCCTGATCATGTGATTCACCCTCCTTGGCCTCCCAAAGTGCTGGGAATACAGGCATGGGCCACTGTGCCAGGCCAACACTTAGTTATTATACAATGGGATCAAGCATGCTATAGAACAGAAAATGAAGCAACAGACTCTATCTGGAGAAGGGTGGAGAGGTTATCATGAATATTTCACAGAGAAGGGGCATTTTTTTTTTATTGTACTTTAAGTTCTGGGGTACATGTGTAGATCTTGCAGGACTGTTGCATAGGTACACACATGCCATGATGGTTTGCTGCCTCCATCCCCCTATCACCTACACCAGGCATTTCTCCCAGTGTTATCCCTCCCCAATTTCCCAACCCCCCTCTGTCCCTCCCCTAGCCCCCCACCCCTCAACATACCCCAGTGTGTGATGTTCCCCTCCCTGTGCGTGTGTGTTCTCATCGTTCAGCACCAGCCTATGAGTGAGAACATGTGGTGTTTGGTTTTTGTTCTTGTGTCAGTTTGCTGAAAATGATGGTTTCCAGATTCATCCATGTCCTTACAAAGGACATGAACTCATACTTTTTATGGGTGCATAGTATTCTTGGTGTATATGTGCCACATTTTCTTTATTCAGTCTATCATTGATGGGCATTTGGGATTACTAGGTATATACCCAAGGGATTATAAATCATTCTATTATAAAGACACATGCATACGTATGTTCATTGCAGCACTGTTTACAATAGCAAAAGGGCATTTGAACTGAGGAATACATAGGATTAATCCAAAGGGAGACAAGAGGGAGGGTATCTGAGGAAGAAGAAAGAGCAAGAGCAGAGGCATGGGGTGTGAAAGGGCATGCCCATGTGGGAACAAAGGATCATCTCAGAGCATGTGGGAAGGCACAGAGTGTACAGGGAGGGAGTCAGCATGCCTTGCCAATCTGATTTGTTGCTGCTGCTTGGCACTGATGAGTAATTCTACCTGATATCCCTCTAATTATCAATGCTGGCATTGAAATGAGCCTCAAGAGATTCACTCCAGAACCCTTTATAGATACAAATTTTAAAAATCGAGAGGGATTTCTTTCCCTATGTGAAAAACATTTGATTTGAATGATAGGGCAGGGCTCATTAGTACAGATCCAAAAGCAAACTATGCAGACATCTTATGCAACATCTAAATTCCAAAGCAGATGACGTCACCTATATAGGCCCTATAAATGGAGCACTGTTTCAGATGTATCTGAACAATTTATGTGCACCAGTACCCAGTGCTACCAGAATGGCTGTCTCAGTACTTCGGCTGACAATTGTCCTGGGACTGCTCGTCTTAATCCTGACCTGCTATGCAGGTAAGTGCTTCTGATCACAGCCCATGAATTGTTCAGTAGTTGGCAGTGACTAGAGAAAGTTGGTGGCATTGATTAAGAACGTAAAAGGAAGAAGGGGCCTTTGGGCACTGCAGAAAGAGCACTGGCCTGGGAGACAAGAGTTGTACATTCTAACACAAAGAAAGTAGGATTTTAATACAAACCTAGCATCTATTTTCAGTGGATGAATGAAGTTTGAAATTTTTTATATACTCTTATGATATAATGACATTATTCTAGTATAAATTCCATGGGAGCTGGGTGGCATTTTTTTTTGATAAATATACCTAATAATGTTCAATGATGAACAATATGTACTCTGGAAATAAAAATCCTAGGGCCGGCTCTACCACTAACCAGAAACGTGACTTTAGGAATGCTATTCAATGTCTCTAGGCCTCATATACAAAAGGGGACATTTAACTTTCTCATAAAGCTATCATGAAAATTGAATAAAAGGAATGAAACAAATTGGAAGAGTAACTGGGTGATAATAGGCATGCAATAAATATTACCTGCTCTTGTTGCCATATATAATCTCATTTGGTTCCCATAGTAATCCAACCATGTAAACATGCACAGTTTTATCATTTTCCTTTCTACAGGTTAATAAACTCAGCTTGCAGAGGGCAAATTACTTGAGCACACAGACAGGTGGAAGCGGCACCTGGGACTGAAACCTAAGTTCCTAGATTCTTTCTACTATTATTGAGCAACTGCTTATTTCCCATCTTTTCCAAGCACATAGAGGCTCAGGCTGTATGCTCCCTTCTCATTAATTAATTTATTTTTGTCTGCAAAAGACCGTGAGTTTCATTCACAATGACAGGCCAGAAGACAGAGAGAGTGCAAACATTTAGTAACAGAATCCTATGACTGTAACGTGGCTGAACAACACACAGGAGACATTACAACAGAATTACTCTAGATATGGCCACAGAGATAATATTAAGTCCATTCTACTCCTAAAGTAATCACTATAGTGAAGTGAAAGGTGAGATTTGGTACCAAAGACCAGTTGCCGCAGTCTCCCGTAAACTCTGAAACTGGTTACATCAGTTCACTGCTTTAAACCTCAGTTTCTTTATCTGTAAAATGGAATAACCATCAACTTCACCAGGCCAAATGAATTCATTTTCATAATTACTTTGTAAACTATAAAAACTACAAATATTAGCAATACTGTTTGTTAAGAACATTATATTCACATTCACTAAGAAACTCAACAAGGTAATTACTGTAAATAAAGTCTATCCCATATTATAACTGAAAAAAAAAATCAAACTGTTGCCTTTGAAGATTTGTTTCTAGGATATAAATTTCTTGATATTTTAATAGCATTTTTAAAATTTATATTGTCTTCTAAAGTACTAGAGGAGAAAGTGAATTATAAATAATTTTGTTGCTATTAATATTAATAGTAACAATAAAACAACAATAATTAATTAATTCATTCATTATTTATTTATTTATATAAGGTAAGTTTACCTTGGGATTGGTACTGTTATAGATGGCATATATATGATATCTGTATGTATATATGATATATGCGTGTGTGTATATATGTATTATATATAAAATACCTTTCAATCCTGACAACATATGAGAAAACTGAGAGATAGTAAAGTTAAGGACTAATTTTTTAGTTTACGTGACTAATTTTTTGTTAAAGGCAGGAATCATACAGGTGTATAAAACTTCAGAGCATGTAATCCACCACACTTTAATACCTCTCAATAAATATGGGGTTCACAGGCTAAAGCTGAGATTCTGATTTCCGCCCACTCCAATCCCAGGCTTCTTGCATCTTGAAAAGCTAGCATTTGGTGTCATATTAAAATAACAAGTCAATAGAATTTATTGTGCAAGTAGCTAGATAGAAACACAGGGAAAAAAATCTCATCTTTCATGCAAGAAATTACTGTTTTGCACTTGGTAAATGTCTTTACAGAACAATTGTTTGGAGGTTGTATTATGTAATGTGAATAATGTGCTTTGCGGAGTTAGGAAAAAACATTAGGTTCAAACCCTGGATCAGCTACTTTCTAGATGAGTGATTTCCGGTGAGTCATTTAATTTTCCTGCTCATCTGTCTTCTCTCCTATAAAACTGTGATACCACTACTGAGCTGAATGAAGATTAAGGCACGTGCTGAAAGCACTGGTGCATTATCTACTCAATAGGCACCCTACACAAGACTTCTGCTTCCATCTCCTTCCCACGATAAAAACAAACCAATTCTTCTGAGTACCTGGGTTGTCCAGCACTTTATGTGAAGCTCATATCTATTGTCCTTTTTTACCTTGACTCTTAGCATAACTATGCACATAATAGTAGGCTCGGGCTGGGCACGATGGCTCACAGCTGCAATCCCAGCACTTTGGAGGCCGACATGGGCAGATCGTTCAAACCCAGGAGTTTGAGACCAGCCTGGGCAACATCTCTACGCAAAATACAAGAATCAGCCAGCTGTGATGGCATGTGCCTGTAGTCCCTGCTACTCAGGAGACTGAGGTGGAAGGATCTCTTGAGCCCAGGAGGTTGAAGCTGCAGTGAGCTGCCCTCCAGCCTGGGTGAGAGAGTGAAGCCCTATCTCAAAAATAAAAAAATTAAAAAGTAGGCTCAAAAATACTTTTTGAATGAAGGAACCAGCAACTGGATATATGAATACATGATGATTAGTATATTGATTTTAGTTATAAGTCCCAAATGGTACTTCTATCAAATCTTTGGTTGTGTCATAATAAACAATAAATACTCATAGAATTGCCTGCCAATCTTTTTACTAATAGTTTCCATTTTAGGATTTAATATTGATGTAAAGTTTCTGACATAATTTGATAGCCTCCACACAAAAGGTAGTTACATTTCTTAAATCCAAAGTCAGTGGTACATTGTCTAGAAGTTGGGACTTCTTGAGATAAAACTTGTGTGAGGTTGCCAGAAAACATACAAGAAACCCAGTTAGATTTGGACTTCTGATAAACAATGAATAATCTTTTAGCATCAGCGTGCCCTAATTATTGCATGGATTATTCTTAGAGCACCAGAAAAGCATTTGTTGTTTATCTGAAATTTAAATTTAACTAGACATGCTGTATTTTTATTTACCGAGTCTGATAACACTACTTGTCAAGGTACAAAAAAATTAAAAAATAAAGGTCCCACTTTATCCTGTGACCAGGGCTCAGAGGGGAGACCACATGTAACTGCTGTCACTCTTCCATCTCTTCTCATCTCCTGAAAATACAGACAACTAAGCAAAGTCAAAAAGCCCGCAAGGGATCTTGAATGTAATCAACTTCACTCTGGATCCTTGGCCCTCATTCCAAAGGGTGCTTAAGACTCTAGTGTAAGAAGCCTGCAGTTATCATCCCAGCATTTTTCTTACTCTCTGGGAGGTCTTCTGTAAGCCACTTAATCTTCATTTTCTCAGTCCAGTGAGCTAAAAAATGCATACTCTATAAGATCGGTTTGGGGATAAAATTACACAACATTTGTAAAATCGCTATGTACAAAACTATTAGGTGACATGAAAGTGATAGAATTTCTTCATCATCATTATTGTTATACTATTTTGAATCTTCTAAAAGTGCAAACTGCATAACTTTTCGGAATTTCTTTGTCATCGTTATTGTTATATTATTTTGAATCTTCTTTAAAAAAATTGCAAACTGTATAATTTTCCTTCAAAGACTGTGCAGCTCATCATAGAGTACTTTAGAATCCAAATTTCAATGCCAAACTGACATGGTTTGAATTGTATTTCTGCCACTTACTAACTCTGTGACTTTGAAACAGTTTCTAAACATCTCTCAAGTTATATTTCTTTACCTTTAAATTAGGATAATTGTTCCTACCTTCCAGAGTTGCTATGAGGATAAAACGAGACAATTCATGTAGATTATCATAGGCATGTACTCAGAAAATGCTACTCATTGATATTTCATTTTTATTTATTTATTGAATTTCTTAGAGACAGGGTCTCACTCTGTCAGGCGCTTGGAGTGCAGTTAAACAATCATGGCTCACTGCAGCTTCTGTCTTCTGGGCTCAAGTGATCCTCCTGCCTTCACCTCCCAAGTAGCTGGGCTTACAGGTGTGCACCACTCCACCTGGCTACTTTTTACTTTTTGTAGAGATGGAAGACTCATTATGTTACCCAGGCTGGTCTCAAACTCCCGGCCTCAAGCAATCCTCCCACTCACCCTCCCAAAGTGCTGGGATTATAGGCATGAGCCACCCCACCCAGCTGATAATTTATCTTTAATATTATGATTACCATGGGCATGGAGATCAGATGGAAAAACAGACATTCTGTATGTCCGTCCTGGCACTGGCACTTACTAGCTGCTTAACTCTGAGATAGGTACTTAGCCTCTGGGAGCTTTGGCTTTTTCACTCACAAGGCAGTGCCAGTGTCTACCTGTTGATCTATTTGTTTGTTTTTAGAAATAAATGAGATAATGTATGTGAAGATTTTAATCAGACAAGCATGAAATGTTTGAGGAATATACTCATATAAGGCTATGAAATTCATAAGTGGGCCACAAAAAATCCTAAGCGTTCCCCACACGGAAAGGAGACTTCCTTCTTTGTTGCTGAGAATCACCTCTGAGATTCTGGTCTGTTTTTCAGATGACAAACCAGACAAGCCAGATGACAAGCCAGACGACTCAGGCAAAGACCCAAAGCCAGATTTCCCCAAATTCCTAAACCTCCTGGGTACAGAGATCATTGAGAATGCAGTCGAGTTCATCCTCCGCTCCATGTCCAGGAGCACGTAAGCACTGAGACAAACCTTGTTTTTTGTCAAGTTCAATGTTGGTAATGACCACACAATGACCACATGGCATTAAAATATATGAGAAACGAAATTTGTGGCACAAGCAAATGTGTTATTTTTCATTGAAAAATGTTGCCCTACTGAAGATATATTTTGCGTCTGAATTAATTGCCCTGAACTTTTTGGCGATGAGCACATTCTCATCAAGTGGTTCCATCAGAATTTTTTTTTTTAATTTCAAGACTAAATAGGAGAGAGGAAAAGCACTAAAGAACAAAAAGCCAAGCTCTGATCCTAACTCAGGTGCTATTTTACTAGGTGGTCTTGAACGAGGCCCTTCCACGCCGAAGGCCTCTATTTGCTCATATTTTAACTGTAAAGTTAAAATAATAGATGGCCCACCCTATGCAAGCACTGTGATTATGTGATGCAGGTAAGAGGTAATGATACATTCATTCATGATGGGTTTGATGAGTCCTGCCTATATTTTCCAGTTTGAGTAGCTCAAGAAGGCTAGCAGAGACAGTAGATAATCTCTTTAGAGGCAATCTAGAGAACCTCTCAGCATGAGTGTTGGTTTTCATCATGAGGGATTGCCTTAGGATAGATCACCAGTCCCAGAGTCTTCCCAGTGTTCTCAGCCTGCTTCCAAGCCTGTGTCTAATTCCCAATACGTATTTTTTTCTGCCTACATAGTTCTGATTTAACACTACTACCTCACCGTATGCTTTCTCCTCCCCATATTAATCTCCTCAATTTCAGCGCTCCAGGATGAAATTCAGTCTTCTGAACTCCCAGGTGCTTTCAGTCTCCACCACTCTGAGCCTCTGATCTCTAATTTTCTCCTTTATAGATCCTTAAGCAGAGTTTGACTAGGTATGGTCTATCCACTTGTTTCAGAATCCCTTGGGGGAATTTATTTTTTAAAATGCAGATTTCTGCATCCCATTTTGCATCTTTCTGGGGACAAGGCCATGGATATGTCTTTCAACAAGCTTTTCAGGTAATTCTGGTATACAGAAATTTTTGAAAGCCATGCCCTTGATCAGATGTTCTGAGCTGCATAGACCAGCTTTAAAGTTCCACAAAGCCCTTACATTTTTATTAATATTTTGTGTCAATGTGATTTTTTTTTTTTTTTTTTTGCATTTTCCTGGGGAAAGTGTTCATGACTTCTGTTAGATTCTCAAAGGGGTCTTTAACCAATAGCAGATTAAGAACCACTTCCATGTAAGAGTAATTAGGAGTTTTGTAATCTCTGATCTTCTTAAACGGATAGGTTGTCATCTGATTGGGCAGGGTCATGCAATCCTGCTCCACAAATTGTTAAAACTCACAGGTGTCCTTTTAATTGTTACATATCCTACTGTGGTTGCTTTTGCAACTGTTGCCTTTCCAAGATTGTTAATTTAAACAAGAAGGAAAGTCAGACACCAACAACAGGAGCACCACCCATTAGATACAAACTAAAGATTAGGCTCCAATTGAATTAGTATTGTTATGTTAACACAGCAAAGCAAGGAGTTAGAGCACTAATAGTTCTTTTCATTCCTTCCCTAGGGAATTTTCCAAGTATAAAATAGAACTTTTTCCTCTGGGTTCACCATAAAAGTCAACTCTCTGATATGCTAAAGATTTGCCATCTGCTCTAGGGCTCAGACAAGGCACTTCATCTACTGTTTCCCTTTCCCTCATTATATTCTGGGTAAATGGTCTTCTTTCTGTTGCTAGAACGTATTAGCATCTAAGGCTCTCTTCCCTTGATCTCCCTCCCCTTGCTCTCCCTCCTTCCTAAAATACTCTCGTTTTCTCCTAGTTAATGCTTGGGCCTGCAGCTAATCTGAAAGTCGTTTTCTCAGAAAGCGATTCTATGACCATTCTTTAATACTGTCTTCTTCCATTCCCACTGCCTGTTACTCTCTATCACTGTACCTTGTTATGGTGTCATTATAATATTTGTTACCATCTGAAATGACTTATTTATTTTTAATCAGTAGCTAAGAGAAAGTAGAAACCAGATCACCTGTCTGGCTGCTTGCAAGAGCACAGTATCTGGCACATAGCATCAGGCACTTGAATTAATTAAGGAAAGATATCTTGTGGATCAGACCTAAAGCCCATCTACCTCAATTTGACTGAGGAATCCTGAGGATCTTTGCTCAAAGACACAGCAATGTTTGCTCAAGAGATCGATGTAGCGGGTGGTAGAGTCACGACCTATGACATACCTATAACTCCCTGTTCGAGGGAAGACCACAAGCGAAATAGGGAGGGGGGATAGGAGGAGACCATCAGAAAGTATTGCTAAGCATTTAATATGTACAAAGTGGGGACACGGACTGTGAAGGAAAAATTGAGACTGTCAATCCCTTCTCCTCAAATAATTTGCAGTCCTTATGGTGAAATTACATAAGCCAATGCACAGTGCAGTAACTAAAAATGCCTAGTAAGACAAATGTCAGCCGAATATCACAGGCAGTTTCCAGCAAAAGGAGCTGTCAGTGGGGACAGTGTGCTTAGGGAAGTGTTTATGGCAAAGGCAAGATGTAATTTGGGCCTTAAATGACCAAACAAGATTTGATTTGAAAGAGAGAATGAGAGAGGTAATGACGATTCATAAAGGTGGAAATTTTGCTTTATTTATTCCAATATGTCTGATGCCTAAGTGGTGTGTCAGATGCATAATAAATGCTAGAGACATGCTTTTGGGACAGTGAATAGACCAGATTGTTCTCTCCACTTGCTTTTGGATTATCTTGGAGCTACAGTGACTGCATTTTGCTCATCATTTTTCTGAAAAGTCTATATATTATTAACTCCTCTCACCCTTTGGGAGCCCTTAATTCTTGGGAATATTTTCCACTCTTGGTTCCATGATATATTTGCCTGGTTCTCTCTCTACTGCTAGCCATTCTTTCTCATTCTTTTCATTTGACTTTTCTTCATGCACCTGCCTTCTGAATGTCATTGTTCCTCAGGATTTTAAATGTGCTTGGTTTTTCACATTGCAGCTTATGCATTGGGAATACGACCTATAATCTAATGAGTTTCAAATTCACATTTCTGTTGCAATTTGTCCCTGAGCACCAAATGAAATAACTGATTGCTTGCAATAAATCTCTATCGTTTTCCTACCAATATTTCAAATTCTACTGGTCTAAACCCAAGTCCATCATCTCACTCAAAACCCTCTTCCATATCTCACCAAGTCACATCATCATCCACACAAAATCCAGAAACCTAAGAATCTTCTCGAATCTTTCCTGCTCATTATCACCTTCATTGAATTGCTGAATATTCTACCCTGTATACCTTCCTCAGGTATATGTATATGTGCCCTATGCACATTTCTCTTCCTCAGCTCCACTGACTAGCTGGTCAAGTTGAGTCCTTCGTTATCTCTTTCCCAAGTTATTTTTATTGGATTTTGAATGAGTTCCACTTTTTTCTGTCTCTCTTTTTATTGAATTTCTAATAAGTTCCACTTTCGTTCTGTCTCACCAATTCTTCTTCTACCTACTACCAAAACTTTATATCAAAAAATGTAAATTTGGTCATATCACTGCCAGGCTTGAAAGTTTTTCATGAATTTCCATTGCCTCCAAAATCCAAGCAAATGCATTAGGCTAATGTCAAATGTCCTTCTCTGATGCCAATGTATCTTTCAGTCACATTCCTTACCCCTGCAACCTGAAGCCCCAATGACAAATGAGTTTCATCTCAGAGCAGATCATGTTTGTATAAACCCCCAATATCTGTGCATGTGATTTTTCCCTCTGCTGAAAATGCCTGGCACCCAAACCAAAACCCCACTCTGTTCACTTGGCAAATCTAATCATTTTCTAAAGCCCAATTCAAAAATAAACTCAAAAAAGTGATAGACACTTACTATTAGAAATTTCCATTTTTCATATTCAGGGATTTCACACTGTTTTGCAGAAATCTTCATAACAACTTTTATCCCCCACATTGTTTTAAATTACTTTCTCCACTAGACTATGATTCACAAACGATATTTTAATTATCTTTTACCATCTCGGCAGATACCCTGCTACCCAGTCCTTGACCTATAGTGCATAGTGTTTCTAGCATTTAGTAATTACTCTGGAGAGCCAAGTTTCTAACTTTTCTTTGCAATGTACCAGCAATGTGCTTTGGACAGGTTGTTTAATCTTTGAGCTTCAAAGGTTTTCTCATACATAAGAAGATATAATAAAAATGCATTCAACAAAATTTTATTAATTTCTACTATTTGCCATGCACTGTTCTAGACCCTGGGAATATATTACTGAAAAAAATACAAAAATATATGCCTTTATGGAGTTTATGTGTGAATAGATACCTAACAAATGGGTTTGTTGGCAGACGCAAAAAGATAATTATGCATAAATTGCTTGCCTACTATGAACTTTTATGGAAATTGTAGGTCTTATTTCTTTCTGACGTAGAAAATTCTAGAGAAGAACAGTATGGTTCAAACATAACACAACATCTTAGTGATCATTCTAACACTCCTGTTCAGTCTGAATCATAATTCTTATTTTCTCTTTTTTTTTTCAAGAGGATTTGTGGAATTTGATGATAATCAAGGAAAGCATTCATCAAAGTGACATCCTCAGGTGATTTTTTAACTTAAAATTTACAACTGAAATAGCAGTGTATTGGACAAAGGAAGAAGGATCTGTCTAGTTTTATTTAATAATTTTGGTACCCATGTCTGTCTACAAGCAAAAAAGGTACATTTAAAAAAATTCTTGTCATCATTTTTTAAAATCAATTTTAAGTGAATGTATTTTTATCATGTAAAAGTTTCTAACAATACAATTTTCTTAAGAGAGGAGGCACAACTGTGAGATGAAGTGAATAAGCATGGCAGGTTCGGAAACCTGGTTCCTGTCACAACTGCTAGGAGCTTGCTTTGAACAAATTCAGCCTGTGAAATGAGGGGCTAGCACACATTAACAATCTAAGGACCCATGTAATCATGCAGCTAGTTGCTCCTGAGAAGAATGAAATTTGCTGAACCTAATTCAAAGAAAAATGGTAACAAACTCTATCTCATGCAGTTGAATTTATGGGCAAACAATATAGTTTGAGTGCTCAGAAATACTTGCTTTTTCCCTACTCAGGTCTCTCCTGAAAATGAATACTGAACTATGAAAACAGAAGTTTTAGATCTGGAAAACTAGTAATATCAGTAGCTGGTATGAACTGTATCGTTACTCTGTTTTAAGGCATTAAGCTAAGTGATGAATGCCTAAGTGCTATGTAGTATTTAATTTAATTCATAATCACTATGAAAAATAGATATTATTCTTAAATTTTATAAATAAGGAAATAAGGGCTCAGGGAGGTTTGCTAGTATGGCTATATTAATAAAGGAGGAGGGCAGAATTTGAACTCAAGCAGCCCGATTCCAGGGTCTGTGCTGTATCTCTAAGCCATAGTGCTACTACTGGAGAACAAAGCAGAAAAGTATAGGAGAAGGCAGTGGAAAATAATGATTAAGCTAAGTGATCTAAGGCATGCCTCAGGAAGTTCATAGAAATACAACACTACCCCTTTGCTTAGTTGAGTTACTTTATATGCATATTCAGGAAGCACGGCCTTTACCAACTTCTGTTTGTGATTTGGTCTGGAAATGCTCCTTTTCCCCACTGGCTCCATTTCATAACCTGGGTGTGATTAGTGTAAGCTCAGGAAGCTACTATCATATTCCCCCAGAACTTAACCCATATGCTTCTAAGGATGAGAATCAGGCGTGGGCATGGAAATCAAAACATGCCCAACCCAGACACTACTGACTCTCACCCTAAGGCCAATTAAGCTTCTCAACTCAGTCACTTAAGTTTCTATGTTTTCATTCCCATCTTCTCAGAGAACAGCCTACCCTTTCTTGCGGGTGTCCTAATACTTTGGCTTCATTCAAGCTTCTGGTTCACACCTACAATCATTGGTACCCAGACCCCAAATCCTTGGAGTACATCCTAGAGGTCTGGTCTATGATGTAGTCCAATAGGCAAGGCCACATAGAGGAGCAGAAAAAGCAGAAGACATAGACAAGATTTAAGTTCAACTTCAAATCAGCCACTTAATGGTTATGTAACCGTGGTGAGGCCACTTTACCTGCCTGAGCCTCACTTTTATCCTTATGAATTTTTTAAATGTAGGGAATCTTAATGCCGTAATTTTTTTAACTGCACATGAAAATCTTGGAATGAATGCATGAACCAAAGTAAGATGCCCTGACGAGAAGGGAGGAATGGCTCAATCTAGGGATGTAAAAACAATAACTAGGGAGAAAGCAGCAACTAAAGGAGAGGCTGAATTTGGCTTGCGATGGTTTGATCAGGAGTACCTCTTTAACCCCAGTGAATATGTATTTAGTAAGTAGCTCTTACAGTTGTATTTGTGTAATAATTGCCTTATTCAGTTAAAAGCAAAAGCAAGTCATCACTTTAAAATTAAATGATTCACAGCAATGTCTGTTTCTCTAGTTTAGAAAATTTGGCCAAACGTCTAGGCATGTCCTTCTTTTTTTTTTTTTTTTTTTTTTTTTGAGACAGTCTCATTCTGTTCCCTGGGACTGGAGCGCAGTGGCAAGATCTCAGCTCACTGCAACCTCCTCCTCCCAGGTTCAAGCGATTTTCCTGTCTCAGCCTCCCAAGTAGCTGGGATTACAAGTGTGCATTCCCACCCCTAGCTAATTTTTGTATTTTTGGTAGAGACAGGTTTCACATGCAGCCCAGGCTGTTGTCAAACTCCTGGCCTAAGTGATCTGCCCGCCTCAGCCTCCTGAAGTGCTGGGATTACAGGATGAGGCACTGTGCTGGGCTGGCATTTCCTAAATTAAGATAGACGGATAGATAGATAGTTTATGTTTATCTTATTAACATTGATCCCCCCCTCTTTTTTACACATTTCTTTAATGTTTCTTTAATCCATACCTACCATGTCAATTAGCCAATCCTGCTAAAATGAGTAACTAGCTGGCCATTGAGAAGTCTATGGACTCAGCAATCATATAGCTCTGTGTATCTCATAACTGTGTAAGGAAATGAAAAAGTTATATATAAAGGGGCCTGGGGAATGCCTTGGAAAAGAAGATAAGAAGGAATACCTAGAGGAAGGGATAAGCATTGTGAATGCTCTACATAAAGGTGAACTCTGAGAGAAAAGATGCTGCACACAATCTGATATGATAAGTAGAGAGGTAGAGTATTTGGAAAAATATCCAGTAATTGAATACCTAGTTAATCTGAGAACTTCTCAACCTCTACTGAATAACATTAGCATGGTTTTTACTGGACTTAATATTTTCAATAGACTTAAAATTTCAACTCCACTTGTCCTGCATTGTTTAAAACCACATGAATTCACATCATCTTTCTTTGTGTCTTAAGTCATTTGATATCTTAAATATAAATTTTTTTCCTGCATAAACACAAAATTGGATGAACCTCACTAGATTACTAAAATTATCAAAAGAGGTAATAGATAGATAGTCACTTTATGAATTCTTAATTTCTATACATGTTTTGGATTAAGACAAAATCTACTATAGGATACACTAGATTTTTATTCTTGGACTTGCTCAGTTAAAACTTCCTAGAGAGGGATCTAGGAATAAGTAAGTAAGACAGGGAATTCCAATAATGCACCCCATGAGCAAAACTGCCCTTGGCCACAATGTCAGTTGGTAACACTTTTATGAAGTCTGATGGAAAATTTTTCATTCAGAAATGAATCAAGGAAAAAAAAATACATCCCCTAAAGTCAGATTCCTCTTTTCTGCTTCTAAGATTTATGTGACTTGGTCTTTTCTTTTTCATCACCTATCTATCCAGAAACTCAGTGAAATTGGTGACTCAGCTTATCCTTAGGGATTTATTCAATGTACATTCTCCCTTCATCCTTGTTTCTGATTCTTTCTCTATATACTGTGAATTTTTCTTTTTGTTGTTGTTGTTGCTTATTTTCTCAACTATATATTAGAGTTGATTTTATTATGAAATCTCTTCCATTTTAAAATGCAGAAGCATAAAAATTTTAAGAAAAGGGTTAAGTGTTCTTTGGTTTGTTTAAAGTCTTAAACCCTTTCTACTTAGTAATTGTTCTCCTCTCTTTGGCTTGTATTTCAAAGGACACACCTATGTGGCTCCTGGACAATCTAAGAGCAGCCAAATCCTGCTTTTCCAGTTCTGCTTCACAAGTCCTCCAGGACAGAGCAACTCCCAGTGAGTTCTCAGGATTCAGGCTCTTGCTTCAACCAAACAAAACTCATTTGAACACTCCTACTGCATTTTTGCTTCTAGAAAGTTAGAATAAATATGAGATTTGGGATCACATAGTTGATGGAGAAGATTTGTGCTGCTACTAGTAATTTCTTCTGGGCATGTTTTAAAGTTTCAACGATGCAAAAATATTTATATGTCCTGGTGAATATTTATATATTTATATATTCAACAGGATAACCAAAGAATGGTTCAAAATAAGAAGACTAAACCCCAGATAATGTAGCAAGTTCAAATTCACAGAGCCAGAAAGTGAACAGAAAGAGGATTAAAACCTGACCTCAAAACAACCTCTCAACTCCTAAAAACGTATGCAGTTTCAGGGTTAAAAGTTTTACACATCTTTTTTGGAAAGTTTTTTAAAACGATCTGAGCCCACTCTCCTGTGCTAGTAAACTTAAAAACTGACCTTCTTTAAATTAATAAAATCATTGCCTTCCCACGGAGTCTCTATCATCCTCATAGAATAACAGCATCAGGGATAGAAGAGTCTTTGAAACGTTTAGTGCAGTCCTTTCATGCCACCACCTTATAACACAGAGGTGGATTCTCTGCAGTTATGGCTGTGGTTCTTACCCACTTATCAGAAGTACAATGTGACCTAGCAGAGCTGGAAATACAGTAATCTCCCAGAATTATTTAACGTGGACAGTAAGACAAGACTGAAATCTTATCATAGAGCAAGATGCCAATTAAAGCACTGCTGCAATCTGGAATAAAGTTTCTATGTGCCTCTTCTACTGAGTTCTCAAAAGCTATCCTTGGTTTTGTCCTTCCCAAACACATAAACTCTGAAAGTAACTCAAGTGTATTTTTAATAAATCTTTTGTTTGTCTATCTTCCTGAAGAAGTCTTAGCTAGGAGAGGTCTGCATGCACCACAAAGAATTTTAATAATACAGGTAGATAAATCAAGAGTGAATGCCTATAAAATGTTGAAAAATGCATGTTACTTTCTACAATAAATTCAGACAATTCACACTATGCATTTTCTATAGATTGTGTCAATTTCAACTATCACATCCCACTTAACTAAATTACCAAAAATGTCTATTATATTCAGTATCTGGCACACAGACTGCTTCTCCCCACCAAATGTGGCTGCAAAATCTCTTTTCAGATATTGACTCACTGATCTGTACCTGAATAACACATTTACTACAACTATATTAATTAATACACTACCGATATTTAAGAAACACACTCTACCAGAACTTTTCTGCCTTTATCTTCACCTATCTATTGTATATTTTGAAATCACTTTATGTTGGGGTTTGGGAAAGTGCCATATCAATACTGGATTTGGTAAATTGCTAACAGGTAGCCGACCAAGATCTCCAATGATCTATAAAGATTTTGAAGATTTCCCAACTGCTTTACAATGTGCGTTTCCTCTTCCTCCACTTCATTGCCTTCTTTCCCTACCCTCCAGAAAGACCCATGTCTGCAGCCAACAGGTACACCTGTTCTTAAAGATCAAGAATCTCTTTCATCTGCATAGAATTTTTCTTATGCCACCCTTTCACACTATCATCTCCTTGTAACCTCATAATTGCAAAGTGATTGGAATGATCAGTGAGGCACTGTTTTCTTCATATGACAGGTGAAGAAACTGAGGCTCAGGGAGGCTGATTTGTATCATGCCTAAGATACCAAAACTGGTAGATGCTACATGGGAGCTCCAACCAGGTGTGTCTGACTCTCAGCAGACCATTCCCCTGTGACATTCTGAGGACACAATCTACCTCATCACTATTCTGCCCCCAATCCCAAAGTTTCTATCATGACTCAAGTACTTCAGGGAATTTACACCTTGCTTTTTACAGACATGCTGAATAGATAGAGTAATTCTATTTAAATAAAATTTAAATCATATCAATTCCTTCTGTCATTTCCCATCTCATTTGAAGCAAAACCTACATTTTAAAATTTCTTTACAATGGTGGTAAAAATCCTACCTGAGCTATTTATTCACTTCCCTTCCCTTCTCCTACTCATTATTTTTCTCTTTTCATTCCAGCCATATTGGGATCTTTATCAGTCTTTAAACAGTACAAGTATGTTCTTTTTATAGGGCCTTAAATTTGCTCTTCCCTGTGCCTAAATTAGTCTTTTCCAAGATGGCCACATGGCTTGCTGCTTTAAATTTTAAGGTCTTCTCCTAAATACCACCTTCTCAGTGAAGCCTTCATTGATCACTTTATTTAGAACAGCGTCTTCTGCCCTAATATGTCTAACTTCTTTGGCTGCTTAATTTTTCCTTCATCATATTTATCTTTTAACACAATATTAAAACTTGATTTATTTCATTCCTTTTTCTGTCTACCTTTATTAGAATGTAAGCTCCACAAGGCAAGAATTTGACCTCTTTTGTTCAATGTTCCTGGTGCAATAGTGAGCAATTAGAACAGTGTCTAGCAGAGAGCAGCTGTTCCGTAAATGTTTCTTGTATTTTACAAGAAGTGAAGAAATTTATATCTTAGAGCTTCTACCCAAGGGCAAGGTAGTGAGGATACAAAGTTGAATACCCCATGATTTTTGCTCTCAAGTAGCTCACAGTCTTGATGTAGAATACATGAGTGCATAACCAACTAAACATACTCAACATGGTACAGCATAACAGAGGCATAGACATGGGAACATTGGAACCAGCACAAAGAACCATTCATGCTCTCTCGGAAATCTGGAAAGATTTCTCTGATGTGATAATATTTGATCCATGACTTGATGGATGATAAAGGATTTAAAGACATGGACAAGGAGAAGGAAGGGCACTTCAATGACAGAAGACAGCTTAAACCAAAACTCAGACTGTAGCAAGGCTTGACATTCAAAGATAGCCCTACAATCCTTCAAACCTACCTACCTTTCTTAAAAAAAAAAAAAAAAAAAATATATATATATATATATATATATATATATATATATATATATATATCGTTAGGACACCGTCCATGCTTGGTCCTGCATAAATGTTACTTCACTGACTCCTCATATTTAGTACAAAAATTGGATATGATTATTCCATTTTGAGATGATGCAATTGAGAAACTGACAAGATCGCCCAGTTGGGTAATGCTGGAGCCAAACTTGAACAAGAGTCTGTGTGACTGATTTGCTTTTGTATTTATTTTGAGAGTGAGAGGAATTAACTTTCTTTTTTAAGAATTTAATTTTATTTTATGTTCCGGGATATGCGTGCAGATGTGCAGGTTTGTTATATAGATAAACATGTGCCATATTTAATTTTCTTTTGTGTTCTGGGATACGTGCGCAGGATGTGCAGGTTTGTTATATAGGTAAATGTGTGCCATCGTGGTTTGCTTCACCTAACAACCCATCTCCTAGGTGACAGGAATTACTTTTTAATGTGTACTAACTGGCAAAATGTTTTCTTCAAAATTCACATTCAAAAATTATTAAAGTGGCGTATGCTTACCATGTGAGAGGGAAAAATGAGGAGAATATGGAAATTTGTATATACTTTTAAAAGTTAACAATCTCCCACACTAATTCCATTATTCCCAAACCAGCCATATCAGCATCAATATTGTCCCTGTCTGTTCAAACATATCCAAACAAAATCACATGTGCGGGGGGGTTAGGTCAATGATTTACTCTGCAGCTTGACTGTCTTATTGAATCATTTCTCATGACATTTAGTTTAGATAAAGAGATAGAAATCTTTAAAAAGCTATTCAATATCTAATAATTTCCCTATACTTTCACATTGTTTCTTTTTTTTTTTTTTTTTTATAGCAAGCCATTGGACAAGTCATGGGTGAAAAGGTCCGAGTTTGCTTTTTTTCTTTTTTTTTTTTTTAAAGAAAAAGGAAGCAAGAAAGAGAGAGAGAAAAAAAAAAGAAAAAAAGGAATGAAGAAGAGGAAGAAAAAGGAAGAGAAAGAGGCAGAGAGAACGGGAATATTGCTTTATTGCCCAGGCTAGAATGCAGTCTAAAAATGGGAATTGAAAACCTCTTTTATGCCAATAATTGTGCTTAACAATGGAGACAGGAAGGAATAAGGGAAGAAAATAACAAACAAGCAACCAACCAATATTTCTTTTAAACCTATGAAATGCTATGCAATTATTGAGGAGTGATTTACTTGTAATTACGTAGTCACTTTTGGAATAGGTGTGATATGGTACTGATAAGAATGTATGTTTTGTGTATTTGAAGTGGAGAGTTCTATAAATGTTTATTAAGTTTACTTGTTCCGGGTCTGAGTTCAAGTCCTGGATATCCTTGTTAATTTTCTATCTCATTGATCAGTCTAATACTGACAATGTGATGTTACAGTCTCCCACTATTATTGTGTGGGAGGCTAAGTCTCTTTATAAGTCATTAAGAACTTGTCTTATGTATCTGGGTGCTCCTGTATTGGGTGTGTGTATATATAGGATCGTTAGCTCTTCTTGTTGCATTGATCCTTTTACCATTACATAATGTCCTTCTTTGCCTCTTTTGATCTTTGTTGCTTTAAAGTCTATTTTATCAGAGGTGAGAATTGCAACTCCTACTTTTTATTTATTTATTTATGTTTGCTCTCCATTTGGTTGGTAAATCTTCCTCTGTCCCTTTGAGTCTTTGTGTATTGTTGCATGTGAGATGGGTCTGGATACAGCGTACCGATGGGTTTTGGCTTTTTATCCAGTTAATAATATATATGAGTTTAATACTGCCATTTGATGCTAGCTGGATATATTTTTGGAAAGGCTGATACTGGTTGTTCGTTTATATGTGTAGTGCTTCTTTCAGAAGCTTCTGCAAAGCAGGCCTGGTGATGGTAAAATCTCTAAGTACTTGCTTGTTTGCAAAAGATTTTATTTTTCCTTCACTTTTGAAGCTCAGTTTGGCTGGATATGAAATTCTGGGTTGAAAGTTCTTTTCTTTAAGGATGTTGAATATTGGCCCCCACTCTTTTCTGGCTTGTAGGGTTTCTGCTGAGAGATCTGCTGTAAGTCTGATAGGCTTCCCTTTGTGGGTAACCTGACCTTTCTCTCTAGCTGCTCTTAGTATTTTCTCCTTCATTTCAACCCTAGTGAATCTGATGATTATGTGCCTTGGGGTTAGTCTTCTTGAGGAATATCTTTGTGGTGTTCTCTGTATTACCTGGAGTTGAATATTGTCCTGTCTTACTAGGTTGGGAAAGTTTTCCTGAATAATATCCTGAAGAGTATTTTCCAGCTTGGATTCATTCTCTTTGTCACATTCAGGTACACCTATCAAACGTAGATTAGGTCTTTTCACATAGTCCCATATTTCTTGGAGACTTTGCTTATTCTTTTTTATCCTTTTTTCTCTAATCTTGACTTCTCATTTTATTTCGTTAAGTTGGTCTTCGAACTCTGATATCCTTTTTTCTGCTTGATCAATTCGACTGTTAAAACTTGTCGAAGATGATAAGAAACTTCTGTGAATTAAAAGAACTTGTTCTAACCCAATGTAAAGAAACTAAGAACTTTGAAAAAAGGTTTGACGAAATGCTAACGAGAATAGACAATTTGGAGAGGAATATAGGTGAATTAATGAAGCTGAAAAACACAACACAAGAACTTCGCGAAGAATGCACAAGTTTCACATTGTTACTATTTTGTCAAAGGATTCTGCAATAACATGCTTGTATGTATAAACACGTGCACTAATATTTGTATATAAATATTTTTATGTAATATTTTTATAAAAGATTTCCAAAAATTGAATTGTAAGATGAAAGGGCATTTTAAAAAATGCTAATGGATATTGTAAAAAAAAAAAAGCCTTGCAAATGTAGCAATTCCCTTATTGGCCCAAATGGACACTTTATTGACTCACAGCATGTGAATAATTTTCTAAACTTTATATTGAAGCATAATTGATGTACAATAAACTGCATGTATTTAAAGCATACACTTAAACAATTTTAACATATGTATATACTCACAAAACCATCACACAATTTAAGTACTGAACAATCTTGGAGCTCACAAATAAATGGGAGATACAAAGAATCATCAAATAATCTTTTATAAATCTGTAATTATGTTTTGAGAGACTTGCTCAGGAAGGAAGGAAGATGGTCCTCTCGGAAGCTGTAACAAATGTTTATCAACTGGGTGAGGGAAGGTTTCCAAGGAAGGGAGACGTGCTGAGATTTAAAAAGAGAAATAATAAAGTAGTTGAATAGGATGAAATTCATAAGGAAATAAAGGGGAAGAAGCATGTATAGTTGAGTGGATGGCATTTGCAAAAGCCCTGTGCCAGGTATCCTGTGCTCTAGCCATGAAGGAAGATCAAGGTCGCTGGAAAGCAAATGAGAGTTAGGGAAGCAAGTCTTACAGGACCTCATAGGTCATGGTTAGAATTTTATTCTTAAATCCAAGCACAATGGAAAGCCACCAAAGGATTTTGAACATTGGAATACATATGATCATAGCTGCATGTTTAAAAGTTCACTTGGCTGTTGTGCAGGCTAGACATAGGGGTCCAGAGTAAAGCAGAAAGACAGCCAAGAAGCTCTTCAGCAAGGGAGGGTCAATGCAGACAGAGCCATGTGGAAGGGTGGAAGGACTGAAGAGAATATTAAGACATGAGGTTGAGAGGACATGGTGTTGAGTTCAATATGATGTGTCAGGGAGAGAGGGAAGTATCAGGAATGACTTGTAGGAATCTGATTAATGCAAGTGGATATGCAGTGTTGCCACTCAGGGATATGGGGAAAATTGGATGCAAAACTTTCCAAGGCTTTCCTGGGCTCTTAAGATAAAAGCAGGGCCATGACCATGATACTCAATGCATGATTTGACCTTGGCTTATATCCCTGTGTTCCTGCTCCCAGGGCTGCAGCCACACAGGTGATGTTTCAGTTCTTTGAAGAAGCCAGGTTCTCCTTATCCTCAGGATAGTCACATACTCAGTACCTTCTATACAGAATATTATTTGGTTATAACGGGTTCTTCACAACCTCAAGTCCCAATTTGGCATGTCCATAGAAATGACCTAGAATAAACAGGGAACCTCTTCTCACTATTACCTTTCTTAGGATCCGATTATTTTTTTTTATTGTTTTTATCATAACTTATAATTATTCATTTACCCATGTTTATTTCTGTGGTTTCTATCTCCCCCTTTACACTGTAAGATCTATGGAGATATGGGTCATGACAATTTGTTCATTACTGTATGCCTCCTGTCTAGCAAAGATCCTGCAGTCAATATTCAATCATTATTTGTTGAATCAAAAATATATAGAGGAAACAATAAATGACTGATAGCTATCATTGTTATTATGGTCATTGTCAGTAATCAGAAACAAGTTCTCATTTGATAAAGAGAGTTAGTGACAGAACAAAGAATGCACCATTTAACAAGGCTTAAAATGAAGTCAGTGGTAGTTACTAGAAAGGGGGAGTGTCAGGCAGTTGCCATTTTGTTGTGAATCCCCAGTGAAAAATTTAATGCAATAGAAGGTGCTTATATTTCTTATTATCTGTCTTGCATATATGCACAAATGTTTTCCTTGATTTTGCTAATAACCTATGAGCGCCCTCTGCTGTCTTTAATCTAACTCAACAGCCTGAGAGCTCTTCATCTGGTTGCTTCCTCAAATAAAAAATAATGTAGCAAATAAATTGTATGTACCTGTCTGTTTGTATTGTCTATCTTAGACATGAAACCCAGAAATCACATAATTCATAACTTGCATCTCTTGACACTCCAGCACATAATAAAAAGTGACTTACAGCTAGTTCAGGGAGAACAGTCATACCCTAGGCATTGTCTTGGGTCCTTAATCCCATCTTTGGAAATGGCACTTCTCTGACCTCAGTCACCTGAGATACCAACTGTTCTTTTCAATTGAAATGTGTGACTAGTTATCAAAACTTTAGACATCATATAATTCTGGACCTTGTATTTCCATTTCCAGGATTTTTCTGAAGACATGAAGACAAAAATGTATGCAAATATATGCATGTTCACTATAACACTTTTTGTGATAACAAAAAAGAAAAAATTAGAAACAATATAATATACATTCTATAAATTAATATTCACATAAATAACAATTTAAATAAGACATGTGACATTCATATATGCAATGTATCATTCATATATGTTTGTAAACATTTAGAAAATGTCATGATAAAAGCACATCAAAATGTGAACAGTGGTTTCCTCTAATTTGTGGAATTTATGGATGAAGAGAATAAAAGTTACATATATGTAACAACAGTTATACATAATTATAGTTATCTATCATTATAGTTATATATAACTTGTTAATTATGTTTCATATAATTATATGTGTATTATATATTTCTGCATTCCAATATCTTTAAAATCATTTTTAAACTTTTTATTTTGAGATAATTATAGATTCACAGGAAGGTTTAAGAAATCATACAGCGCAATCCAGCATATTTTCTACCAAGTTTCCTCCAATGGTAGCATCTTGCAAAACTATGCTACCATATCTAAACCAGTATGCTGACATTGATACAGTACAATTCTGTCCTCATAAGGATCTCTCATACAACCCTTATATAGCATACTCACTTCCCTCCTGCCCCCACCCTCTCCTTAACCTCTGGAAATCACAAATTTGTTTTTTATTTCTATCATTTTGTCGTTTTGAAAATGTTATATAAATAAAATTACACAGCATTTAACCTTTGGGGTTTGCCATTTTTTCACTTAACATAATTTTCTAAATCCTTAGATTTTTTATATATATATATATATCCTAGATAAATCCAGGTTACTGTGTATATAAATAGCTTGTTTTCCTCTTTTGTTGAATAGTATTTCATTACACAGATGTACAAAAGTTTAACCATTCAGCCATTGAAGAACAACTGTGTTGTTTCCAGTTTTGGGCTACTAAAAATAAAATTGTTATGAACATTTGTGTACAGGTTTTTGCATAAACATAAGTTTTTGTTTCTCTGGGATGAATGCCCAAGAGTACAATTGCTGGGTTTAATGGTAGTCACATGTTTAGTTTTTTAAGAAAATGTCAAACTATTTTGCCAGAATGGCTGTACTGCTTTACTTTCACACCAGCAATGTGTGAGTGATCCAGCTTCTCCACATCCTCACCAGCATTTGGTGTTGTCACTTTTATGATAATGTTTATCATCAGTTTCTGCCTGGCTTCCCACATAAAATCTGCCCCCATATTCCTTCTTAATCACTCTCTTTGATATACCTCTAGAAAAAAAAAAACTTTAAACCCAGTAAATTGCCAGATTACCACTATTACTCCAAGTACAGTGGCAGAGAACTTTATCCCCAGTCTTTTCCATTTAATAACTTGATGAAGGCATAGAGAGGCATCTTTCTCAAACATGCAAAACACTGGGAGAGATAGCAATGAATGGCTTAATAATATTACTGGTGGACAAAACAAAGGGGCCAACCCAATCAGACAAAACTTAACAGAAACAAACCCATTTATTCAATAAACACAGAACCAACACTATATTCAGGCTCTGTTCAATGTGCTGAGGATACAGACATGTACATTAGAGTTACTATTCATTTAACTTCACAGTCTAGAAAACAGACTTTGAAATAAGTATGAAAACAAATATGTTTAAACCTATATTATGAATGTGTCTGTTGATCTGACGTAGTATCTGACTCTTTTTATCAATCAGCATTGAAAAACTATTGATGAGTTTGAAGTTGGGGAATGATTCCTGTATTTTAGAAAGCCACTTTCTGTGTGTGTGGCTGATGGATTAGAAGGGGACCTTTGGGAATACAAAGGTCACTTGAGAGATTAACACAGTAGTTTGATGAAAAATGACAAGATCTCGGGCTGGGAACAGCGGCTCACACCTGTAATCCCAGCACTCTGGGAAGCCGACGCAGGAGGATTGCTTGAGCCCAGGAGTTTAAGACTAGCTTGAGCAACATAGTATGTAAAAAAATACAAAGAAAAATTAGTCAGGTGTGATGGTGTGTACCTATAGTCCTAGCTACTCAGGAGGCTGAGGTGGGAGGATCATCTGAGCCCAGGAGGTCCAGGCTGCAGTGAGCTGTGATGGCACCACAGCACTTCAGCCTGGGTGCTAGAGTGAGATTTTTATCTCAAAAAAAAAAAAAAAAAAAAAAAAAAAGGCAAGAAAGAAATGACAAAATTTTAAGAACAGTACCAGTTGTGATCATGAAAAATGTATGCAATAGATGTGAAAAGGGTTTATAATAATAAGGCTTGCTTACGAATCAGAAGGGAGGCTGATGAGAGGGAGTACTTAGGATTATTGCTAAGTTTCTGTCTCAGGCAACCATGAAAATGTCTGTGCTGTAAACTGAATAGCAAAGTAGAATATAGGAGTGTGTTTCGAAAGAGAAACAATGAGCTCAGGTAAAAATCTGTTGAGTTAAACCTAAAAAAAGAGCATCTCTTGGAAGTGTCTTATAGGTAACTAAATCCCTTCTGAAAAAGAAATACAGATTGTAGCTATAGATTTTGTAGTTCCTAACATGGAGACTATATTGGCATCTATGTTAGTTCATAAGATTCCCCAATAAAGGTTATGCACAGAATAAAAATAGAAGGGGAACCAAGTTAAGAATCTTTGGAGGTATCAACATTCAAGGGAAGTCAAAAAAAATAAGAGCTATTTAAAGAAACTAAAAAATAATGGTCAAATAGAAAACTAAAGTAGGAGGAAAGACGGCACATAATTCAATAGAAAAGAAAATTACAAGTAGGATAGAGGCATCTAAGGTGACAATTACTTTGAAGTCATCAAGAACTGTGGTAAATTACATTACATTAATCATATTTGGCACTGCTTTTTCCTATAGGATAATTATACATCCCCTTCCTAAAGAAGTCAAGCATGGTCAAATGACTTGCTCTGGCTAATTAAACATGACTGGAATTGATGTATTTCACTTTTAAGAGGAAGCTTTAAGAGTTAACTCAGGTTCACCAAGTTCTCTTTCCCTGTAAATATAATAAGAAAAATGTTCAAGACAAACTATTCCATCAGCTCCTGTTACAGAATTCATAAAACATTGATCATAGGTATAACCAACCAACGATGACCATATAGTGTGAGGAACAAGTCAAATGCTGTGCACTTAAGCCACTGAGATTTGGGATTATTTATTACTGCAGCGGGGCAACCTAATCTATCAATAAGACGTAGATAAAATGAGGAAATAAAATGGGAAATTTCACAAAGTGAAACTATTTTAGTTGCCAAAAAATGGAAGTGAAACAATGGTAGGAAATTAAGATAATATTCCTAGAGATAATATTTAACATTGCCTTAGTTAGGAATCAATTAGGAAACAGAAACTACTCAAAGTACTTAGAACAGAAGGAATGTAATGCAAAGAATTGATTGAGTAGACGTGAGAAAAGCTAAAAAGTCAAGTAGGTGATGGTGAGGCACCCAGAAACTAACAACAGGAGGAAACTGTTAACAACTTCAGCTGGAGAGAAAAACAAAGGAGGTGGTGTGACCAGAGGCCAGAAGACTCACCCAGTTAAAGCTGGAACCAAGGCAGGCCTATCTAGCAGGACCTGGAGACTAAGACATGCTACAGCCATTTCCAGAGACTTCTCCCAAATACAGAGCCAGAAGGGGCCATTCAACAGTTTTCCTCTTTTCCTGCTTCCTATCTACCGCCTGCACCTCCCAGGGACAGAACCTAGCCCAAATGTCAAATGATTTGGGAACCTGAGAAATGCAAGCTGCAGCAATCAGCATCATGTCTCCTATCCTCCCTCAACACAGAGCAGAGCAGAGCAGCAGAAAGGTCGGAAATGGACCTGACAGCAAATAGTCCCAAGACTGGCACAGGCTAGGTCTGAAGGCCAATGGTTGCAGACATTCTAGGTAGGAATAAACTTGATTTTTCATTAAGGTGTAAGAATGTTAGCAGGAAAGGGATTTAGTTATCTGTTCAGTGTGGCTGGAGTAGAGCACATGTGAAGAAAGGAATGTAGATAAGAAGACTGGATGTGTAACCAAAGGCCAGATCATGAACAGCCTTGTATGCCCTACTTAGGAGCTTGAAATCTACTCTGTCATGACATTACCAGAATTATTCCTTGGAAAGATAAATCTGTCATCATTGTAGATGATTTAATAGAGGAAAGAAAAGATAGTTCATCACCCATTTGCCTAAGGATGATGTAGAAAAGGCCTAAGTGGAAGGATCTGTGAAAGCTATTGAGTGGCCATAGCTTAACTACAAACTTAATATAAACTAGCATTCTAGTGACACGGAAGCCAAACCAATGAAGTTAGTAAGACACTTGTCTTATCAGATAGTATTTTGAAACTCTTTTTTTTTTATTTTTTAAATGTAAAAATTTCTTTAGGATGGGGATAGGAAAGTGAAGGATCTGTAAACACTGAGATAAAAAACAGTTGGGAAAAATAAAAATGTTTAACTTAAAGATAAGGAAAGGAGAAGGAATGATTATGTCTTAAGATTCCAGATTATAAAAACAGGCTCTCTCGAGTTTATGATTCAAGGAAAATCTAATCTGGATATGTCCTTCTGAATAGAGTCCCCAGAAATAAAAATAGAACAACTGAAAAATCTATTCATTGCTTTATTTGTCCTTTTCACGATCACTACATTTTAGGGCATTTGGTCTATAATTGGTAGAATGGGTTTCAGCCAGGAAGGATAGGAGTATCATCCTCCGTCCACATCCACCTCTGGTCTTTCTTTATCTTGACGTCACACCAAGTGTGATAGCGCCTCCTGAAAGGCAGAAGGACAACAAAATTAGAGAAGCTTACATGCAATTAGTATGTTTCAAAAAATGTTCACTTTCAGTATCCTGTTTGGCCACCATCTTACTGATGCAGAAACAAAAACTCAGAGTAATTAAGTCTCATCCACAATGATGAAAGTGGTAAGTGGTAGTGTCATAACTATAACACGTGTCTCTTTCATTCAAAAACGCTTCCTGGACACGTAGAAATTGTACTTTTCCTGAGATTCCAGGACATGCAAACTTCCTATGAGTATAATCAGTAAAGCAGAAACGCACATTTACAAGGGACAAGAGGATGAGGTGGACATTCAGGGTCACTATGCCCTCCCCTTTGGCAGATTCGCCTCCCAAACTGCAGTTACCAGCAGTTTCTTCACAGCTTCAGAAGCCTCTGGTCCCAGCTCATTCACACACTTCCTTAGCCCCTCGACAAGGTGCTCAACAGAAATGCCCAGAGTTTTAAGAAGAAGTTTTAATGGATCCATAAAGGGAAGAATGTTGTCCAGAGGTAAAGGTGCCAACTTGTCAACAGGAAGGGGCACTTTGTTGATGAGGAAGGCAGTAGCTGCAGGCAAAAGAGAAACCAAGTGAGACAGGCACATCTGGGCCCAGACTATGACTTCATCATCTTCCCCTGTGTCCATCAATACCTCCATTCCAGACCCACTCATCTTATTTCCATCAAAAACTTCTGCCTCTGGGCCTTTGCACCTGCTATTCCATCTACCTAGAACTTTTTTCCCTCAGCTAGCTATATATCTTTCTTCCCCACATTCTATTGTCTATCTTCAAATGTTACCTCCTCAGAAAATCCTACAATGGCCTCTGTCACTCTCTGTCCTTTATTTTTTCTTAACATTACCTAAAAAAGCAACTCTTCATTTACTATTTTTATTGTCTTTATTTTCTCATTAGAATGGAGGCTTCATGAGAACAAGAAATGTTTGTGTTTTTCACTACTGCACCCATGCCTGGCACAGAGTAAGCATTCAACAGATCCTTGTGGTTGACTGAAGGGGATGGTATTTTGTATGTGGCTATCTCCACAGCTCACAGCTTTGAGCCTAAAGGAGAGATGCCATAGTGAATATCCACACAGGGACAGGAATGGACTCCACCACAGCCCAAGAGACTGCTCCCAACCAATTCAACTCAACACTATGAACATAATTGAGTGGAACTCTCTGCTAGTCTGTGCAGATACATAGACAAATAGGACAAGGATCCCACTCAGAGACTTCACACAGTCCAGTGGATGATAAAGATCTATGTACATCACAGTGTAGCATGTGCTATGCTAACATTATGCACAAAGCCCTATGGAAACACAAGAAAGAGATGACTAATTCTAACACGAGAAAGTGCTGCAGAAATTTTCAGAAGTGTTGTTAGAGCTATGTCTTGAGGCAAAAGTCAGGATCATAAGGTAAAGAAGAGGAAGAGTATTTTAGAAACATGACCAATAAGAGCACAGAGATGTTAAGATGTAAGTGCATACTCAGGATGGTAAGCCTTCTGCCCAGAAGACTGGAGTGTAGATTTCTAATAGGCTATGACCAGGGCATGGAAGAAAAAGGGAGTGAGGCTGCAAAGGTTGAGTGAAACCAGATTTTTTTAAAGTGTTGGATGTCACACAAAGGAGTTTGAAATTTTTTCCTGTGGGCAATGGAGCACTATCAAGGCTTTTACATAGGACAATTGTATTTTGTATCTTTGGTTTTAGAAAGATAACTTTCCCATAGAAGATTAATGGTGGGGGGGAAGTAGATACTGAGAAAAATATGTATGACATATATTTTTACAAAAACGTGTACAGATATATAAATGCACACATGTATGTGAGCACACATGTAAAAACACACATCCTCCTACTGGCTAAGACCTGCCATAGCTTATCGTCCTTTGGAAACCTATTATTTCCCCATTCAAATTATTAAAATGGAGCCTGGACATCCATTTTTTTTTTCCGTTTTCTATCACCTATTGTCCCTCCAAAATTCTCACCCAGAGGGGGCAATATTTATTTCCTTCACCTCCTTTCTGCTGCCACCTTAGCCCATAGATACTTGTCCCTGGACACTGGAGAACAATGAAATATCCAAAACTGGTGAAGTTACAAATTTTTTCAGAAATTCAATAAACATCACAAGTCAAAGTTGCCAGTGTAGGTGTGGGCAACAATCAATTTTTCATAATTAAGCTCCATACTTATTTCAGACATTTTGGTGAATATATTCTCTGTATGTATTTAGAGCTTCCTAGGAGAAGATCTTCAAAGACTTCTGTTCTCTCAGTGAGCAATGGTCATCATGAAATGTTTTTTCCATGTACCCAAACTATCTTCCTGATAGTTACAATGATTTCTTCCAAAAAATAAATCAGTTCTCATTCTCCTCCAAGAAGCCAGCTTCTATATCCTTACCTGAAGATTGAACTCATCACCCACCAATACACTTACAGAGTTCTATCTGCCTAACTTACAGTGTATTTACAGTAGTCTAGAATTATAGTAACTTCTGTAGAAGCCTTATCTCCCCTACCAGACTATAAGCATGTTAAGAAAAATATTTATGACTTATTCATGTCTAAATTTTCCAATGCTTATCCAGTGCCCAACAAACTGTAGCCACTCAATAACTATCCATTGAGTGGATGAACAGATGAATGTAGCTGTCTCAGGAGTACCATGCTAGCAAACTGGTTAATTGGAGATGATAGCAAGAATGACTCCATATAGTTTAAAAGCACAAAAGAAATAAATTACAAAGTCAGATTTTGACTCAAGGTTGAAGAAAATAAGAAAAACTAATGGTGACCAATATCCAGCAGTGAAACGTGCTTTGTTGATCCTCCGTGGAAGTTGGCTAACCTCCTATACAAGATGTATTAGGGAGAATACTTATATTGGGTTAGAGCTTAGATGGTGGGTATCTGAAATACTTTCCAACATCACCATCTCCTGTGATTCCAAAACTCCTTCCAACCCTACAAGTATGTGCAATTATTATATGTCAGTTAAAAATAAAACTTAAAAATAAAAAAATAAAATTCCTACCACCATATTCTACTGTCAGTGAGTCAAGGCTCATTAGTTGTGTTCTTATTAACAGAAAAGTAGAGAAACATCATATACTCTAGATGTATTCCAGTTACTTACCGGAGTAGCTACAAAGGCTGATGGTCACCAGCAGGAAGATAGTTACCAGCTTCATGAGAGTTATCTGGGATATTTTTCTGGAGTTTAAAAATCAGAAAATGTAGCAAAATCTACCAAGCTAGTGGTTCTACTTGCCACACAAAGTGTGATGGCTGCTTTTGCACACACACATATTTATATACCCACTGAAGACCTGAATTCTAGTCCCTACCACTTGACTCACCCCGCCAAAGAAAGGCATAAAGGTTATGTTTTCTCACTAAACAATTTGGAGGGTTTTCCGCTTTCCTTCACGTTCTCATGAGAAACAAAGCCCTACATTATAGCCTTCTCAAGTACCTCTTGCACAAACACTTTAACAGAAAGGAAGGTGGAAGGCAAAGAGCCCAAAGAATCCTTCTCCTGGAAGAACACTGAAAAGAAGTGAAGCTTTTATATTGAGATAAAAAGGAGTGTTTTCCTCTAGTTTTCTATATTTTCCCCCCATTTTCTATTTATTTAAAGTTTGAAGAATCACATTAGTTGATGAACTACCCAGTTATGAAAGCAATCTGAAGGCCACCTTGGCCCTGGTAAAATACAGTGTCAGTTTAATGACATTCAGGGCCACATTTCTCTGGAACTCAACTGCCCCCAGCCCACTCATGCATCTGCTATGACAAGATTTACACATCTCTGTTACCTTTTCTAGAGTCAGTTATTTTGAGTACGTTCACAGCATGTCTTCTCTGAGCCTTTGGATAGAATAATAGGCTGAAGATCTAAAATCAAAGTGCCTTTTGAAAAACGTGGGATTCAGTTTTCACTATTTGTGTAATCTCAGATTCTACATTTTTAGTCTATGATATTAGTGTTCTCATCTAAAATGGGAACATAAATAACATGACTGACCATAGGTGTGCAGCCCTAGGGGAAAAAAAATTGTTTTTGCAAGATTCTTTGGCAATCAAATCCTATAAAGTCATTCAAACATGCATAATAATAAGGTGCTGGCTACAGTAGTAGTAATTTGTTTCCAAGGCTGTCTTTCTGGATCCAGGGTCCAGGCACAGGACCTCAGGACAACTTCAGTTGTGAGCACAAGTCCTAGAGTTCTTTGAGGCATTGGGTGGCCTGACATGCCAGGAAGAAGGTAAGACAGAACAATAAAGGGGTGAAGTAGAAAGCAGAGTCCATATGGTACAACACCAGCTCAGAGCTCCCTGGCCTCCTGGTACTGCTGGCTCCAGCCATCTCCACCCCCGAAGTGGAACCCAGAAAAATTTGAGAAAACACCTCATTAAGATGAAAGACAGAGGTTGAGGCTTTATTTGGTTCACATGACTTTAATTTCTGAGAAATAAAAACAGCCTTAAAGATTATTGGTAAAAGGCAGATGTCATCAAAATGTAAATTTTTGCCTAGGGTCAAAGAATTGTTTTGAATTAGATAAGATAAAGCTTCAATAACAGTTTAAATAAGTTATGGAAGGTTTCTTAAAAATTAATTTTGCAAAAGAAATTCTGTTGCAAACATTGGCTAAATTCAAAAGCGTTATAAAGTTTTTTGTTTTTTAAAAAAAGTCTGCATCATCATTTTGACAAAATAAATAACTAATGGAAATCTGGAATTCTATTTCATAATATCAAGTATTTTAAACCTCTAACATTTAACAGGCTTCCCAAAATCAAACTTCAGTTTCAAAATTCTCTTTCCTAACACCTAGCTTTTAGGTGCTACACAGGGGCCCTGGAGAATTGAGAAGAGAGGTAAACAGGATTACCTGACATGTTTAGGTACATGGGATTTCCAAAATGATGTTTAATCTTCTTCAGGTTATATTTTACATAATATGTTAAAATATGTTCCAAAATTGTATGAGATTGCTAAAATTATAATGTTAGAGTATATGCTAGCAATCACAATTACATTTGTTATGTTAAGTTATTGTAAACCATGGAGATAAACACTTTTATTTGTCAACCATGTATCTGACTGTAATCACCCTGGACATTTTGTTATTTGCAGGCAATTGTCTTGTTTTGATTCTCTTAAAAAGATGGTTTATAATCAGCTATAGAACTTTGACAGGTGCTCTCAAATGCAGATTTCTGATAACTTTGAAGATCTTGACATTGGAATAAAGGGAAAATGTACAAGACACATGAAGAGCTAAAATGTCCATGAATATCAGCACAACCAGAGTTAACAGAGTGGACTGAACAAATAGAAAACTGAAGTAATCTTTTTGACTTTTGCTTGGAATATTGCTCATCCTTGTTTTATTTTTCAGAATGAAGGGAACTTATTCTGAGCTATTTACACCCTTTAATAATTGAGTAAGTTTGAGTAAGTTATGCTCCTGTGAACAAAATTTGGAGCATCTCTCTGTCTCCCTCTCTCTCTCTCCCCCCAGGCTTCTCCAGAAATTGGAAATATGAATATTCTTAACTTATGGAAATACAGTTGTTTTCATCAGGCCAATAAGAACCTATTTTCTTTTGCAACAGAACTCAGTTGGAGAAACTGGTTGTTTTACCAAGGCTTTGACTAGAAGGGTATGCCTCCCTTTAAGGAGTCAAACTTGACTTGCAGAGCCGATCAAAGCCCTTGGGAAAATCGGTTTCGTAGCTTGTCTACACAGTCCCTGTACAGGGTTTCTAACCTAAGGTGAGTAAAGAATGTCACTTTCTAACAGGCCAAAGACTCCATGCTCTTGGGACCTCAAGAAAAGTTGAGTTTACCCAAGTCACAGGTATTTGAAGGTAAAAACTCATGACTGGGTTCAGTTTTAGAAACTCCTATCTGAGATTCCTTGTGGAACAGAGTTCCATCAAAGCCAATATAAAAGGTCTACATAAAATAATTATTCTTATTGCACTTTATGCAAATAATCAGGCCAAATATAAGACTAAAGTCTATTTTGCAAACAATGCAGTCTTATCATGATTTGTTTTTCAACACAAAGAAAGACTGGAAAGAGAAATTATATTTCAAAACTTATCATACATTTGTCATTACATTCTAAACCCATTAGTTATTTTTAAGTTTTTGCCAACATTTTAAACTAACACTGTTTATTCCTGTGAACCAACCAGCAATTTCCAACTGCAGCTAAGAAGGAACAAAAGGGATTAGTAATGTAAAAATCTGGATCAACATTTTCATTCTGAGCAATGATCCAGCAAATCCTGCCAGGTGAAGGGAATAAAAAGGGTGCCCATAATCCAGAGGTTTCCTTTTTGGAAAGTAAGACCAAGGGAGCTAACCAAAGCCAAGCCCCAAGCACCCAGTTATACTTAGCATGCATAACTATAGCCACCATTTATCTGGGCATTTCACAGGACATCCTTTTCTCTCCTTTGTTGGAGGACTCAATTCCATACCTTCATCTTAGCATTTGGCTTATAATAAAAAGTCCATGCGACCCACCCTGAGACACATTTATGTCCCAAACTCAATTCCAATCTTTGGGTCAAAGCCCTAGGAAAGAAAACTGGATCTGAGGGATCCAGAGGCAGAGGATAATGGAAGTTAAAAGGGACAGTGCAGGTGAACATGACTAATTCCTTCCAGTTAAGTCAAGTCTCCCATTTTATGGATAAAGGTCATGCTAGTATCTATGGTATAAATGAGGCCTGGGGAACTCAAAGGCTACTAACAACAGTGGAGATAGGGCATACATGGGTGAGAGCAGATATTTCCACTCCCCACGCCCCTGTTAACATGGATTGAAAGCTGCTTTGACACCTGTGGGCAGCAACCTCTCATGGTTGCCAAGACTTGGGGATATAGGACAAAGAAAAGAAATGAACATCTCACTTTCTCTCCCTCATGTACCCCAGATATTCATTAGGAAGGAAAAGAAACCTGGGATGCCTTGCTCCCGTCTTTCTAGATATGTAGTCATTCATCTTCAGTCTACCCCTTTTGAATGCATTCTGAACCCCTGGGATGCCTCTGAAAATAAAATTTCTTTTCTTCCTTTTTCTTTCTCTGCACTCTCTTCACTGATAGGTAACTGTGTCTTTGTACTACAGGACACATCTCTCAGATGCATCCTCCAAACTGGGAAAAGTTAATTTCCCAAACCTTGGGAATTTAAGGGTTGGCTTAAAATTGGGCTCAGCGGAAGGGAACCCAGAAAACTGACATGCTGGCAAAAAGATAAAAGTTTGCTATTTCTTTACCAGTCAGGCTTCTGGCCTCCTTCTCCCTGTGCAAACGAGTAAAAGGCCTCAGGATTTCTGAGCTGTCCTTACCCACCCCTCTTGCTTCATTCTGATACATGTTTTTTAATAATTCCATTTGTCTCTTCTTACTCTCAGGCCATCAAACTCCAAAAGGTCATGCAACTGGAGACTTGGACAATGGCCCTTTTTACCAGGGACCCTTAGATAAGGCCTCTGAGGGAGATCTGATTGTCCCCAAACAGTGCCTTCTATCAGCAGGGAGCAGTTAAGATTGCTCTTCATCCTTATTCTTATTCTAATAGTAGTCAGATGTACTTCTTTAGAGGAAGGAATGATAGACACAGGAGGCAGATAAGGGGGAGGATCCCCAGAGAATCTCCGACCTACCCCACAAATGCCTACATCAGATGCTTTTGTGCAGATTAGGGAACTGCCCAGGGCCTTGTCTGGGATGCCTGCAATGGACTGGGGGCCCACCTGCACACTGGTAGAATGGGGTAGAGCCACCTGGGGTTCGTGTCTCATGCAGGGGTAAGGAGCCTGGCCTCTTCAGCTCAGGCATGGTGGCCTGGTATTCAATCTGTGAGGTAGGAGCTTGTTGGCAGGACTCCTTTTTTTTTTTTTTGCTGAGAACTTTCTTTTAATAAATTCCACTCTCCTCACTTTTCAATGTGTCTGTGTGCCTAAATTTTCCTGGTCATGTGACAAGAACCTGGATTTTAGCTGAACTAGGCAGCAAAAGACCTTGCATCACTAATAGCCTTCCTTCCAGATGAAAAGGAGACAGTCTCTGAGAAGTCATTTTGGAGACTTTGAAGTAGAGTTTATTTTCTCTCTTTTATTTGCTGCAAATGGTGTGGTACAATGGGGCCTCCATCTAGGCCTACATTACAAAGGGGAAGAGTCTTAAACTTACTTTTACAAACACAAGCATATGAAATATAGCCAAAAGTCACAGCTTATTACATAAATCTCACATAACTTGGAGAAAGGCAAAGTAATCTGTTTCTGACTCTTGTAAACCAAAAATAAAATTCTAAGCCCACAGATAACTGAATGGACCCCTCCTCTTGAACAAGGGCATTCTAAAGTAAACCTGAAACACTACTTCTGGCCAAGATGGAAAGTGAGGTTTGGACATGGCTCATTATACCTTCCTCCCATTTGAAATTTAGGCACAGTTGACCAGCATTAACATTGAAACAGAGACCTTCAGACCTATAAAACAGACTTTTTAACAATAAGTATCAACATTCCAGATAGCAGTCTCTGAAAAAAATTGAAATGTTTTACCCCAAAATATATTTCTTTGGCATATTTTGAAATGACCCTGCAGAGCTATCTCTTGTAGAGAAAATCTACATTCTGTAGAGAATCCTTTTGCCTTTCCAAGTCTTTTTCCTGATCCAGGAAAGAATTAACTAAGAGTCAGTCACCTTTTTAAGTCTGAGAGGAAATATTTACCATCTATTCTCTCTGAAGCCTCCTACCTGGAGACTTCATGTGCATAATAAGAACCTTGGTCTCCTCAACCTATTATCTTAACCCAGACACTCCCTTCTATTGATTCCAAGTCTTTAGATAAATGTTTTCAACCAATTTCCAGATAAAATATTTGAATCTATCTAAGACCTGGAAGCCTACCTCTCCCCAACTCTCGAATTATCTTACCTTTCCTGATCAAACCAATGTACATCTTACATGTATTGATGAATGTCTTACATTTCCTTAAATTGTATAAAACCATGCCATGGCCAGACCACCATGGGCATATGTTCTTAGAACCTCCTGGGGCTGTGTCATGAGCTGTGGTCACACATATTTGGCTCAGAATAAATCTCTTTAAATATTTTACAGAGTTTGATTCTTTTTATCAACAGTGCTTTCCATATTGATTGAATCCTGTTTAGTGGAAACCTGTATCATGTAATTAAAGGTTAACCTTTAGTTGCTTTCTAGGTGCTGCAGGGAAATTCAAATGGAATGTAAGCCTGGGAGGATGAAACACAGAATAACGAATAAATCGAGACAGAATCAGAGCAAAATCTCGAGAGCACTGGAAGGGGAGGTGAACTATCAGTGTGGGCTGGATTTTTCACTGAAGCCCTCATGAATTCAAACAGTTATGGAGTTCAAAGATTGGATAGGCAGAGAGATGAGAAATAACACTAGAATTTACAAAGGCTTATTTTAGAAAACAAACAGAGACAATACGATATGCCAAGAAAGCTGCGTGGGACAGTGTCTCTCACTTTTCTATGCCCACCACTCTTCATGCATAGCATCTGCCCAAGACAGTTATCAAACAAATGTTTAGTTTACACTCAGACAAGCCAAGAGTGTGTAAGATGAGTTAGATGGGAGGTTGTGGCTCCAAAACCCTAGACCCTGATTGACTAATGAGCTTTGTCCTTGATCTGGCATGACTTGATCACTGGGAAGAAATATGGATTCTCGAGCAGGAGTGTCTGCTCATGGGAATTATAAAGCAGATTCCCGTAAGACAAGACAGGAAGATTCTTCACTCTACAGGAAGACTCTGGGCCCGCCCACTACTGAGCCAAAACCTCTTGGTTGTAGTCCACCATCCGCTCCTCAGCAACTAAGAGTCCTACTACTTACAGTGCAGTAATTGGGCCCTTTTGTTTGGGTGTGGTCTTTTTTGATGTGTGGAGGATGAATGACAGAAGTTTGGCACTTTTGGTTTACTCTTTTGCTATCTATCTAAATAATAAACTGACTGAACTAAAAATATCTTCTTGCATCTTTACCAGTGAAATCAGTCATGCTTTAACCTTGGCCTTAATGTCTTGTATATGCAAGCTCCACACCCTTCTAAAACACTGCCAGACTGCACATCCATCACGTGGTTGCAACTCAAAGAAGAATAAAAGTTCATGTTGTACTTTGCCAAGTTATAGGTCCAGGATTAGTGTCTTGGCTAAAGATCATTTCCCTATTGCTAAATGTTTACATTGTTAAAAGAAAACTTTAGACACGTTAAATTTAAAAGAGTTCAATTGAGCAAGGAAAAAAAGATTAATGAATTGGGCAGCCTCCAGAATCACAGCAGATGCAGAATGACTCCAGGGATGCCTCATGGTCAGAGCAGATTTATAGACAAAAAAAAGGAAAATGACGTACAGAAAACGGAAGTGAGGTACAGAAACAGCTGGATTGATTACAGCTTGGTGTCTGCCTTATTTGAACATAGTTTGAACAGTCAGCAGCATATGAGTGTTTGAAGTATGCCTGATGGGATTGGCTGAGACTCAGCTATCGCTACAGAATCATACTCCTAAGTTAGATTTTCAATCTTGTCTATCTACTAAAGTAGGCTACAGTTCATCCACAGGACTCAAATATGGAGTTACAGAGGCTTTCTCAGGCCATATTTAGTTCAATTTAACAATTCCCCAGTTTTGGTCAGCCTCTCCATTTAGAGAGACTGACCAAAACTTTAGGAATTGACACCATTCTCTGTCACCATCATGAAATACTTCTTCGGTCTCAGTACTGAATTCACAAGTCTTCTTTAATGTCAGTATGAAATTCACAAGTTGCAGCTTTGTACCAGCTAAATGGATGGCCACATACAAGACATTTAGGACTTGAGAGAATACAGGGCAGCAAAAGGACTATTATTAGGACTATCAAGAGAATAATACCAAAATACCAAGGTGTACTTCTTAACGGGAGTTCTTATGAAAATGAACTGAACCAAATTAACCAAGTCAAGGTTCAGACAATATAAGCAGTTCAACAGTCCTAGGGTCTAATTGGTCATAGTTATTGTTTGGAGTGTGATAGCGATTAAGAACCATAGTTCTCTGTAAAGTTGCAAGATATAAAGAGGCCCTCATTTTTACTTTTACCCTCGTAATACAAGTCATAATAACTGAGAAAGCTGCTAGAAGAAAGATAAAGATTAGAAATGCTTGGCCTCTGATTATAAGTACTATCATGAGAATTTTCAGGAGAAGCTATTTGAAAAGTAAGAGCAAGGAAAATTGTGTGTGCCCTTTTAGCTTTGAAAGTAAATCTCGCCCTAGCCAATTTACTGGAGCAGTATAGTAAAACACGTGTTATTATGAAAAGGTCCTAAAGTTAATTGGATGAGTTCAGGTAAGAGATCCTTTTGTACTTGATTTGAAACCCCCACCAAATAAATGACCTTTTTACTCCTAGGGATTTGTTGCTTATTAAAGTGGAGTTTATGGTAGATGATTGGGTAGCTCTGGTACACCATGACTGTGCATGACTCCCCATTAGATTGGGTAGCTCTGGTACACCATGACTGTACCTGACTCCGCATTAGATTGGGTAGCTCTGGTACGCCATGACTGTACCTGACTCCGCATTAGATTGGGTAGCTCTGGTACGCCATGACTGTACCTGACTCCGCATTAGATTGGGTAGCTCTGGTACGCCATGACTGTACCTGACTCCGCATTAGATTGGGTAGCTCTGGTACGCCATGACTGTACATGACTCCCCATTAGATTGGGTAGCTCTGGTACGCCATGACTGTACATGACTCCCCATTTATTTTAACCTTTGTTTCTCCATGTTCATTTAAAGGTATCATAGGGAGAAATTTACCAGAGAATTCCTTGGAGCCTCATCAATGTTGATTTTTATCAGAAGGGCTAAGGTCTCTTGGGCCTTAGGGGTGAAACAGTCATCCTAAAGGGAGGCTTATTGACATACTGAAACAAAAGCAGACAATCACTTTTCGAGTGTCCGGATTGTTTGCAATGCAGGCAGACAACTTGGGGTAAAGAAATTCTTGTTCTACGACCTTTAGGTTGTGATTTAAAATGAGAATGAGAAGATCCTTTTGATTCCTTTGGTCCTGGCCCTTGTAACTTTGTAGTTGAAGTGTCATGTATTTGTTAGCCTTTTGAATCTTTTTCTTGCCCTGGAGTCATCTCCAAATGTTCAGTTATGGCCAGTTATATCTGTAACTTCCTATTCCAGTTTATGCTTTCTAATCAAACTGGTAAGTTCAGGATGGAGTCCATGTATGAATAGAGCAGTTAACACCATTTCAGTCACTGCAGGAAATACTTCTTGCTGTACTTTGAGCCCTAAATGTTTCACAGTGTTTCTAAGCAAGTTCTCTAATCTGAAACTGATTCATCCTTTTTTTGTTTATAAGATTGTACGATGGACCAATCAATTTTTTGTAGAAAAAAATTTAGAAATTAAATTTAAAGGATATTTAGCAATTTTTCCAGCTACTTTTTGTCGTTCTAATGAAGGACTTTTAAAGGGGTCTCTAATATCCACCTCAGGTTTGTCCCAGTCTGCTTCTGTCATCCATTTCCGAGCTTCACCAGGCCCCAACACCATGTGAATAAATTGGTAAAGGTCAGGAAGTCCTGGATCGTAAGCACCTATGAGGATTCTAAACTCCTCAGTAAATTTTTGAGGATTTTCCCTTGGATCAAGGAAGTCCTTCATAATGGCTCTAAGTTTAGTTTTGGACCATGGAGTGAACGTAGTTATAGCAGGCAGCCCAACTGATAAGAATGTCTCACTTTGTAAGGCATCTGTCTGATTTCTTTTTTGTCATCATCTTTACGGTGAAAGAGTAATTTAGCAAAAAGTTTAGTGGACTCAGACTATGTAGGTAGAGATAGATAAAGATAAGGAATAGTTGAGGTTAATTCACAGTACAGTCTTCTTTCATCACATCTTTGGTCTATTGCTTAAGCTTTTAATTTTTTTTTTGCAAAGAATCTTTTAAGGATGCAATTTTAGAGGCCTCTGCATACCAATGAAAGAATATGCCCCACTGTTTTTGTGGAGTTTTTGATCCCCCTTTATCTAATGTGCCTCACAAATAAATAATTTTATCCAAATTAAAACTTCTTCATTATGGCCATCTTAATTCTCCGAATTAAAACTTCTTCATTACGGCCATCTTAATTCTAAGTTTTCTCTACTGCAATTAAACCATTTTTCTAAAAACGCATATGTCCTGGACCCATAATTTTTATACATAAAAATTAGATGGAGTCTGGAAGGTGAAGTCCCAGACTCTTTGGATTCAGACAATCTCACTTTAAAAATATGGTACCTTCCTAAGTTCTGAGACCTCTAACTGAATACAATTCAGTTAATTATCAAATCCAATTCATACCTGGACTGGGTCCAGCCTAACTATTGCTCAAATAAACACAGAGATCTCAGAACACAAATTGATGGAGCTTGGAATCTGAGCGAAAACTCACCCATGGCCTCCAGCTACAATCAAGAGAGCTGTGAGCACAACAGGCTCCTCAGGTACCTCACCTGCTCACCTGGTGTTCCTGGGGGTTGCTGGAATTTTATGAATCCCATTCTGACACCAGATCTGTTAAAAGAAAACTTTAGACAAATTTAATTAATAGAGTTTCATTGAACAAGGAAAAAAAAGACATTAAAAAATGGGCAACCTCTAGAATCACGGCAGATTCAGAGCAACTCCAGGGATGCCTCATGGTCAGAGTAAATAAAGAAAGTGGTGTACAAAAAACACAAGTGAGGTACAGAAACAGATGGATTGGTTACAGCTTGGTGCTTGCCTTATTTGAACATAGTTTGAACAGTCAGCAGCATATGAATGGGTAAGTGTGGCTTTTGGGATTGGCTGAGACCTCAGTGATTGTGACAGAAGCATACTCCTAAGTTAGGTTTTCAGTTTTGTCTATCTACTAAAGTGGTTATAGTTCATCCACAAGGACTCAATTATAGAAGCATGGAGGCTTTCTCAGGCCATATTTAGTTTGATTTAACAACATGCAGTATGATTCTTTTGGCCGGTAGTACAGGATGGAGGAGGCCTTTTTACTGTGACGTGTGGGCTCCTGAGAAGCTTGATGTTTGCTTAACACTGTCTCCAGTTTCTCCGTATCTTTCTAGGGTTGAGGCCATTCTTTTGTGCTTTGAGTACCCTTGTTCTTTGCTTAGTGACAAAGAGCACAGGTCCTGAAGCCAGCCTGTCTGTATTCATGGCCCAGCTTTTCCAATGCGGAAGTTATTTACCTTGCTGGGCTTCAGTTTTATCATCTATTTTATAGTTGAGCTAACAAACTTCCTTCCTTCTAAGAGTGTTATAAGTAATGAGTCAACATATGCAAAATGCTTACAAAAATTAGTACCTGGGAGTGAACATTCAATATACATTAGACATTATTATCATTATTATCCCATCTCTATGTTTACTTCTGGCTGTCCAGCTTCAAAATTATAACCTCAGTCACAGCAGCCACCATCACCAAGCTCATGAACATTACTTCTGAATTATTTAATTTTGAGTAATAGTTGGGGAGTTTTATTTATAATTTCTCTTTAAAGAATTTCACCTTTCTGTAGCTTGTACACAGAATAGAAGCAGGAGAAAGAATCATGACTGCATCCAGTGAACAACTTATAGGATTTTTTTTTGGTATAAGGTTTTAAAATTGAGACAATTACAACCTTACAGAAAAGATTTGAGTACAGTACATAGAACTCTTTTTTTCAGAACCATTGGAGAGTAAATTGCTGACCAATGTCCTATTACTCACAAATACTTTAGTGTGTGTTAAAGGATCATTAATACTGCCATATATGGTTGTGTGGATTGAGATGACATATGTACAAATTCTTGGTTTACAGTTAAGTATTATACTGGTGAAATCATGTTTGTCATTCCATCAAGTCTAGAAAAACTCAGGATTTATATTTTGGTTGTCAGAAGAAAATGAGAAACTGAGGAACTGAAGAAAAAGTCACAGGTCCTATTTTAATAGTCTTTCTTTTTAAGTCAACATAAGCAACAACAGTTCTGGTCTCAGAAATCATTTCAAACATCATAGGTTATGGAATCATGGCTGAAAAAAATCTGTTACTATAAAAATGTGTCGTCAAAATCGAAGAAGGAAAAAAATCTATTTGACAGGTTATTAATCACAGTCAATACATTCGATTTAGATCTGAACTCAACCCAGTGAGATCATTTGCAACCTGGACCTCTCAGTTGTCTAATGCTGTATAACAAAATACTCCAAAATTCAGTGGCTCAAAACAAGCACAGTGTACTTCTTTTTCCCACGATTCTTTACAAATACCATATGCTTGCTTCATCTGTTTCATTGATTGATGTTTACTGGGGCACTGGGATGGCATTTGTGATTGACTTTGGCTAGGAGCTCAGTGGAGACAGTTTGCAAAGCATCTTGGTAATTCATGAGTTCCAGGAAAATGCATTCCAAGGTATGGAAATTAAAACCCTAGATGTCCTAATGTTTAGCCTCAAAAGACATATGGCATCTCTTCAGCCACATTTCATTATTCAAATTAAGCCATAGGACCTGCCCAGTGCCAAGAGGAAAGAAAATAAACTCTACTTCTTGGTGGGAGGAATTGCGAAGAATGTGTGGTCATATTTAACCCAGAACAAATCCTATAACAATCTAGTAATAATCCTATAATAACCTAACTCAAAAGTAAAGCTACTTAAGCCTCAACACTAATTAAAATATTTAAAATATTTCTTTTTAAAAAAATATATTTAAAATAATTCACAACACTTCACTAATATTTTAAAGAGTGACACTATCACAGGTCCTGAGATCTGGAATCTTTGGAATGACTGTATGGATTAGATTACATCTGATATGCCTTCAGCTTCATAAGAAGATTATCCAGGTTTTTGAAGATCATATGAAACACAGTTAATAAACTTGGTGACACCAGCCTGGAGAGAAGATGAACCAAGGAGCCCTTAAAAGATTGTTCAGATATTTCAAGGGATATCATAATGAAGCAAGAATAGATTTGAATTTAGGATTGAATTTGAGAGGTTTTTGAAATGTGATTAGAAATTATAAGGAAATAAAGTTTAACGATTTCATATTGAATCCCACAAACAAAGGTTAGCTAATATCAAATTTACTGTGGGAAAGGCTCCTGTAATAGATAATGATGGATGAGATTATCTACATTATGCTTTCCAAGTTTATTAGATTGGTGCAAAAGTAATTAATTTTGCACCATAATATCATCATATGACTCCTTAACCTAAGACTTAATTCAAGAAGAAAATACTCAAAACGGCAATAAGCAAAGCACTTTAAACCTGATTAAGCTTCTCACATATCATTTCTGAGGCTCTATCATGAAAGTATTCAATTCAATAAATGTTGATGCACACACTATTTTCCCCCATGAGTCTCAATATTTTAAGGTTTTGACTATCAAATAAGCAAGGCTATAATAACCCAAGTCAAAAATAAAGCTACTTAAGCTTCAACACTAATTAAAATATTTAAAATACTACTTTTTTGAAATATTTAAAATAATTTACAACACTTCACCAATATTTTAAAGAGTGACACTATCCCAGGTCCTGAGACCTGGAATCTTCAGAATGACAATATGAATTAGATTATATCTGATATTCCTTCAGCTTCATTTTCTTTCTTTTGGGGTGGAATTATTAAAGTTCAAACCATGGGAAACCATGAATGTCTGTGGAATGTGATAGTGAACAAGAGTAACTTTCAAAGTGGTGCACAAATGCCATCTTGTGGCCATTTCAGAGATTGTGCTACAGTTTATCTACAAAACAAAGGCAACCTAACAGGCAATGTTAGTGATCGTCATCTTTGAGGCACATTCTGTACTGGAAGAAAAGAATATATTGAAAACAACATATTTAAAGAGGAGGAAGAAGTATGGTTTTTAGTTTTTGTTTTACATCTCAGATGGTAAGCCAGCTAAAAGAAATACTACCTCAACTGCTGCAGAAGGCTTAGGACCTTTTATATTGGATTTAGAGTTATAGGGGTACTCACAGCCTTAGAAACTTTTATATTGGGTTTGGAAATATGGGGGATTTAAGAGTAAAGACAAAGTAATCAAGCTGGCTGATGTACTTTAAGACCTGGAGGCCTCTAATCTTAGGAGATTTTATAACATCCCCTAAATATTTAGCAGTATAGGGGGGATTTTCAGGATCCTTCTGTCACACTAGGATCTTGATAAATAAACAGACATTCTGGTCAACACTGGCTGCATGGTTACTCAGTCCTCTCTGCATTTCTTAGTCCATGAGTGCCAACTCCAGAACTTCCAACATATTGTCATCAACAATTGTGGAAAGCATTTAGAAAGGACAGAACTAAGTTTAAGTCTTGGACAGAAACTTAGAAAGCAGCACTAATAAGAAGGTGTACAGGTCACATTTGGATTCCCAAGGTCAACCATTATCACCGCCTCACCACAACCAGAAGTGTCCCCAAGCATCTCCAACGTGGTGCCAAAGCTGAAGGTCATACTTCAGATGGTCTTGCCCAGCACAGGGCAGAGCAAGTCTAATAGCTTCTTTGAAGAAGACACTAGAGTTTGTTAACAGCCCCAGATCACACTAAGCTTTTTTAGTTCAGATAATGGCTGCCAGAATCAAGTTCTAAAACATTATAAACAATATTAAATGTCAGGCTTACAAACAGTAGCTTACAATAATAAAATTGTATTGACATGCGAATATGCATCAGACAAGCCTAGCACTGGCTTCGCCTAGGAGTATTTATTTGACCCCAAGTTTATTTTCACTTTACTTATTGGAATAATTACAAAACCTGCTACCATCTATTGACACAACTTTCTTATAACAAGGCTGTGCTGTGAAAGTTTATCTTTCTTCCATGGTCTTCAGCTGGAAGATGGAAGAGTCAGAAGGGATAATAGATAAGAAACATGTAGCATCTAAGTATTTACCAAAATATTTTGTTTTATAAGGGTTCTGGATTAAAGTTTAAGTCAAAGATCTATGACTATGACCCCTTGGGTGTGTAATCATGGCCATTACGGTGATGTAATAAAAGAGGCTTTGTACAGGAGTCTCCACCTATCCAGGAGGGGTACATTCCAAGACCCCCAGTGAATGCCTGAAACCTCAATTAGTTCTGAACTCTATATATACTATGTTTTTTCCTACACGTGCATACCCATGATTTATAAATTTAGAAATTAATAAATTGATTTATAAATTAGGCACAATAAAAGATTGACAGCTAATAATAAAATAGAGCAACTATAACAATATACTGTAATAAAAGTTATCATGCATTGTGGATGTAACTGTTGCAGCTAGAAGTGTGACAGAAAAACTAGCGCAATTTTTTTCTTCTTCATAGTTTCACAGATAAAAGAGTTGCTCTTACTATAGATCTTAGCAACTTCAGCATATTATTTTTTCTTTTCTCATTAAGTCAATAACTTTTGTATTTTCACTTAAAGAAAGCACTTCATGGCTTCTCTTTGGCATATCCAAATTGCCAGCATCACTGCTCTTGCACTCTGTGGCCATTACTAAATACAATAAGAGTGACTTGAACATAAGCACTGTGATACCGAGACAGTCGATCTGACAACCGAGTTGGCTGCCAGATGAGCAATGGGTAAGTAGCTTCCACAGCTTGGGTGCGCTAGACGATGGGACAAGTCATGTCCCTGGGCTCGAGATTTCATCATGCTACTCGGAGCAGTGTGAAATTTAAAACTTATAAGTTGTATATTTCTGAAATTTTTCATGGAATATTTTTGAACTCAAGTTGACCATGGGTAACTGAAACCAAGAAAAGTGAACGGGATAAAAAAGGCTACTGTACACTAGAGATTGTTCTGAGCTATTGTTAACAGGAATATGCCAGGTTTATGTAAGTAGATTTTATTTAATATTTAAATTCAGATTTATGTTCATATATTTGTATTCAACATTTACCTCCAACACTATCTTTCCCCTCTCTTCCAATTTTAAAACTTCACTCACCTTTGGTCCTCTCACAGAGTTGCTGCTTTCGTGATTGAGGAAGTATCCATTTCTGACTTTCTGCACATGGGGGAGATCCCTCACCATCCCAACCAAGCCATAACCAGAGAGGAGCTCTCTGAGCATCCATTTTCTCATCTACCACAGTGTCCCATGTGGATGACCTTTCCAAATACTATTTAATAACATTACATCCTTATAATGTCCTATGGATTTTAAACCAAATCATAAATCGCACATTTACATTGTGCTTTCTGGTTGTCAAATTACCTTTATTTACTGGGTTTATTTAAGCTTCAGAAGAATATATATTGATTTTTTTTTTTTTTTTTTTTTTTTGAGACAGAGTTTCGCTCTTGATACCCAGGCTGGAGCGCAATGGCGCGATCTCGGCTCACCGCAATCTCCGCCTCCTGGGTTCAGGCAATTCTCCTGCCTCAGCCTCCTGAGTAGCTGGGATTACAGGCACGCGCCACCGTGCCCAGCTAATTTTTTGTATTAGTAGAGACGGGGTTTCACCATGTTGACCAGGATGGTCTCGATCTCTTGACCTCGTGATCCACCCGCCTCGGCCTCCCAAAGTGCTGGGATTACAGGCTTGAGCCACCGCGCCCGGCCGAATATATACTGATTTTATAGCTAAAGCTCAACTGGATTAAACTCATTTTGTAGACTGGTCTTATAGTTCAGACTCAAAATTAAGCCTACAAAGTCCAATAATCTGATTGCCATCTGTGATTAAGCAACCACCCCTTCCATTTCCACAGGGAATTCTCTGACTTGGTTTTTCAAAATCCTCTCATCACACCCTTCTGATTCCAAAGTACAGGATAGTGAAAAGGTTAAACCTGCTCTATGATAAGCACTCCATAAATATTAGCTGTTACTGTTATAATTAACGTCAAGCTTTACTATCTACATTCATGTACTTTTAAATTGTCTTTATATTTGTTTTAATATGTTAGACACAAATTTCATCAAAGATGAGGTCACATTTCTAATGTCTCAGTTATCTGGACCAATGACTATTGAACTTCAAGGCCCTGATGAGTAAAACTTGTTTGTATCCCAACCTCCCTCCCTAACAGAATTCTATGCGTTTAGACAAACCTCAATAAGGGCCCCCAAGTTCCTCCTTTTGATTGTATTGTTTAGGTCCTCAGCTCACCAGTCTGACAACTGACACAGATGCCTTCAGAATTTTTTGGCCCCATAGATTCAAAAGTCTCCGGAAAAGATTTGGCTGCTTTAAAACCTCAGCAGGGAAGCAGAGCTCCAAGCTGGTCAAGGTGAGTGTGTGGGGTTCCGCTACTGAGAGAGGCACAGGCAGCTTCCACAGTCATCTGGGGATGGCATTTGGGGGCACAGGAAAGGTGAAAAGTTGGGCAGAGGTTGTGCAAGAAGAGAAAAACTTCACTTAAATAAGTAAGCATCTAAGACGAAGGAAATAAGTGGTTCCTTCTGGAAAAAGGATTCTGCTTTATATAACTCTTTCAATTCTATAACTTACACTCATAGGTATCATCTCATTGAATCTTTATCCTTTATCAGCACTATAACTAGTAAACAAATGTTATGGAAAGTAAATATAAATCAAATGTGCTGCATGAAATAATAATTAGAATAGTAATAATGGCATCAGTAAAAAGAATAATAACCAACATGTTAGGTGTTTTTGATGTATCAGATATATTTCTAAATATTACATAGAACTATTTCCTTAGATCACCACAACAACCCTATGAGGTATGTATTATTATTATATATTGCTTTTAAAAATTAAGACTCTAAAGCTCAGAGAGGGTCAATCTCTTGCCTAAGGTATTTAGTGGTAGAAGTAGAATAAGCTGTGACTCCTGAGATAGATATCAAAGCAATCATTTCTAATATGTAGGCAAGACTGCTGGAATTAAACAGACACCAAGTGCTATGAACAACCAGAGAAAGAAGCAAGTAAGTCTACTAGGATGTGTGTGTGCAAGATTTCACCAACAGAAAATGGTGGCAGGGAAGGCATTATAGGCAGTGAGAATAGCATAAACAAAAGAAGGCATTAAGTAGAATTGAAGATTGGCCCCACACCTTGAGGAACTTAAAAACTAAAACAGGGAAACAGAACAGAAACAGATAGCAATGCCAACAATGTGCAGCAGACATTTCCCACAAGGAAATGAGAAAACAATAATTCACGTGGGTTAGACCTTGATGTGACTCATGCCTGGTCCCTAAATGCAGCCGATGTGACCATCGTCCCTTAAGAGAGTTTGGAGAGTCAGTCACCAGAAGAGAGCCCAGCTCCTCCAGGATGGACATGCACCTCCTGATGCCCTTTCCCCATAAAACAGAGCAGTGTAATGAGGTGAGGATAAAAAGGATTTGGCTTCAGGAGGTTTTGGTTCAAGACCCAGGCCAGCTAGTTCCTAGTGCGTGAGCTATAGCACAAAGAAAACAGCCTCTTTGAGTCTTTGCTTTTACATATGTCAAAAATCACGTCAATAATAAAACACGTCTTGTATAGCCAACATAGCATTTTGGAAATTATTAAATAGTGTGAAGCACAGGAAAGCCCTTTTGTGAACTAAGAATACAAATATGAGCCCCCCTTTTAGCCCATTGGAGGAGGAATATACAATAAAAAGAAAAAATTCAGGTAAAGTATATGAATTTTTAATTAGCAGAACTAAGGTCAAAATTCATTTCTGCTTTTTTACTGCTGAATGTTTGATTTTCAGTAATTTAGTAACCTCCCTGACCCTTAGTTTCCTCATCTGTAATAATTCCTTTCTATATGATAGATGTGTTATGGGGAATAAATTAAATGCAATATACAAACAGAACACTGGACTCGTAGTAGGTGCTTAATTCATGATATGCAATATATGGAACATAGCTAGAATAGTGGCTGGCATAGAATAAGTGGTCAAAACTGTAGTTAAGAATATGGATAAGAAAACAAGAAGAGGAGGAGGAAGAGGAGCAGGAGAAGATGGGGGAGGAAGAGGAATATCACCAATGGAGAATGGCACATCCTGAAGCAAGGACATGAAAGCTATCTGCAGTCATCATAAGAAAGGAAGTGGTGATGATTTAAGCAGTTTATGTAGCTTGAAAATTTGACCCTAACTAAATCTTCTCTATTTTTAGGTAGCATGGAGAATGTGTCTGCATTGTCGTTGCTGACTGTGGAGAGCCTCACGTCCATGCTGGACTACTGGGATGACTCTTCAGAGAGGGTCAAGTCTGCCCTTGACATCTTTTCCATGATCATCTACTCAGTGACTTTCTTTCTGGGCTTCGCTGACAATGGCCTTGTCATTTGGGTAGCTGGCTTCTACATGTCCTGCCCGGTCAACACTGTGTGGTACTTCAACCTGCCCATGGCTGACTTCATCATCATCCTCTCACTGCCTCTCCAGCTGGTTATGGGAGCTCTGCACTACCCACTGGCCCTTTGGCCAGCTGCTCTGTAAGCTCAGTAGCACCATGTTTATTTTTAACTTTCTAGCCAGTGTCTTCCTTCTGACCCTCATCTCCATGGACCACTGTCTTGTGATCCTGTGGCCAGTCTGGTCCCAGAACCACTGCACACCAGCTAAGGCAACTCTGGGGCCCTTGAGAGCTTGGCTTTTGGCAATTTGTTTCTCTGTTCCCTACTTCACCTATTGCTACAACCAGTATGACCTGTGGAATGAAACTCCAGGAAGTCACCAACTGTGGAAAGAGATCATCATTCCAAGGTACCAAATACTGGTCACCAGCCTGCTTTTCTTTGTCTTCATTCTCCCTCTGGCTATCATCACTGGATGCTATAACCTTGTAGCCTTGAAGTTAAGGGATAGGCACCTGGTTAGGTTCAGCCAACCCTTCCAGGTCCTTGCAACTGTGGTGATTGCCTTCTTCCTCTGCTGGTTCCATTGCAAGTGTCCCTGCAGCTGGACTTCACATCCCCCCAGGAAGACAAAGAGGACCTGAGCCAGATGGCCTTACTCATAAACCCCCTGGCCTTGTCTATGGCCTTTATCAACAGCTGCCTCAATCCAATTCTCTGCATCTTCATTGGGCATGATTTCCGGGAGCACTTCCTCCACTCCCTGCCAGCTTCCCTAGAATGGGCAGTCAGTGAGGAGCCAGACAGCAGCCCGAATCCTAGCTCCTAGGCAAATGAGTCCTTTATAATATGGCCCAATTTCCTATTCCATTTTCCCGCCATCACTCCTCTTCCCAAACAGCTCTACTGTAATCCAACATACAACATAATTTAAGAGAATAAACCACAACTTATAAGTGGGTTCTAGGTGGTGGGCTCTGTTTTAGAATAGAACTTTAATTGCCTGGGAGATGGAGGCAAGAAACAAGTGAGATCTCGCTCTTTAGAGGAAGACAGTTCACCAAGACTCAAATGGAAGAAAAGATAGCTATCTTGGCACAGAACGAGTCAGAAAATAGGGTCAGAACCGGCAGCAATGACTTTATGCTAGAGTCTAGAGCACTAGCAGAAAACTGCTTAAATTTTACTTAATCAAAGTCAAGTTTGGACGTAAGCATCAGGTAAAACCTGGCAGAGATGCGCTACCTTGATTTTAAAACTTCAAAGGATAGCTCAATGTCACCAAGATCCTTTTGATGACTTGATGGCGATAGAGTGTTTTTGAACCAAGGAACTTGAAAAAATGGGCCAGTACTCTGCTTCTGTGTATGTTACACCCTAAGCACTTGGTGAATGTGTAATGAGGAGAAGGAGTGTGTTTAGGCGGGGGAAATTAGCAAGAAACCTCAGTCATGTCCAACATTAAAATGAACCTTTATCAGTGGGTATCAATGGATACAAAGTTACAGTTAGGAGAGATAATTCTCATGCTCCATTGCAAAGCAGTGACTGTACTCAACAGTAATGTATTATAAGTTAAAATAGCTGGAAGAAAGAAGTGTTGAGGTGATGGATATGCTATTTACTCTGATTTGATTGTTATTTTATATATATATACACACACACACACACATATACATATATATATATAAACATCACACTGCACCCAATAAATATGTATAATTATTATGAGCTAATTAGAAACAAAATAAAACTTATTTTTTTAAAAAAAGGACCTCTCGTTGTAGTCCATGGGCAAGTTTCAAAATCTCAGTGCATGTGCTTGCACACATACACACACATTCTTAACAATCTTTATAAATATAAGGATGCAAATCTACTCTTCCTTTTTCTCTAATAGGAGTAATTCTTTTCACTCTGGAAATGGTCCTGGTTTGAATCCCAGAGTTGCTGAGGAGGTACTCAGCAAAAGATAAATGGTAAAGATGCATTTTCCCTCTAAACTCAAGGTCCCTTGACAGTTTTAACTCTTCACCTCCCAGGCTTACTTGGGACACTAATGTATATTATGAAAGTGGCTGCCATCTTGCTGCCTGAAGTACACTCGGAAGCTGGAGTCACTACCCCTTCCGTCTTACAGCAAGTAGAAGAGGAGTCAGCTCCCATTCTTGTCCCAACCCATAAATAAAGGGACAGTGATAGATTTCCCCTTCTATAGGAACCACAAAGCTGATCAGAATAGAAAAACTGGGAGTCGCCAGTACAAGGATTTATAAATCAATGTAGGATCAGGGTACCAGGCTCTGATTTTTTTTTAATTAATTAATTAATTTTTTTTTGCATTCACCAGAATTCTGATATATTAAATAATGGGTTTGGGGAGGGCGCCAGAGGGAAGCTTAATGAACACCTAATCTGCCAAGGCCTAAAGAAATGGGGGCCCTTCATATACCTAATATCACAAATTCTCTTTGGGTTAGAAGTAAGCATCTCCTGTGTAAGTGGTAGTGATTCAGCTTTTCATTTTAGCTATTGTTGAATCCGTATAGAGAAAAAACATAGAGGAAAGAAAATAGATTGAATACTAAAATGAAGACCTAACTCCTTAATGGATAGGCAGGAGGTAAGACAGAAGGCATTTGCCATTTCAAAGAGATCCCTGTTTTATCGGGAATGATAAACGTGGGTAAGCAGCAATCTCAAGATTAGGGCCTATGCCAGGATACATAAAACCTAAAAGGATAAACATTTGAAATACATAATTTTAGAAACTAAGGAGAAGAGTTCCTGGGCCAAATTAAATGAACTAACCAGTCATAATAGTTGTTCCCTGTTTGTTCCACAATTCAGACTTACTGCTAAGAAAACATTTGCAAATCTGTAAGTCAAAGTTTCAGAGGCAGAACTAAATACGGAAGAAATAGAAGCTGGAAGGAGAACACAGTCAGCGTTCCGGCAAAACAATTGTGAGTGCTGAAGTAGAAAAAGTGGCCCCAAGAATAGGAAGATGAAGGATGCAGACTAAGCCTGAGAAAGCCTTCAGGGAGAGTAGGAATTTTGGCCAGGCCTGGAGAGATGGGCAGAACCTAAGAATGTCTAAGTGAAGAAGTAAGAAAGGCGAAAGGAATTCCAGCTATGCATTGTCTCCATAGCTTCCATGGAAATGTTATCAAAAGCCCAAGTACCAGTTGGATCTCATATTCATTTAAATTTGTGCCAGAAACACCCAAGCAACTAAAATAATGGTGTTGAACAATAAGAACACATGGACACAGGGAGGGGAGCATCACACACTGGGGTCTGTTTGGGGAGACTAGCGGAGGGGAGCGGGGGGTAGGGAGATTGGGGAGGGATAACATGGGGAGAAATGCCAGATATAGGTGATGGGGGGATGGAGGCAGCAAACCACACTGCCATGTATGTACCTATGCAACAATCCTGCATGATCTGCATATGTACCTCAGAACCTGAAGTACAATTAAAAAAATAAAAATAAATTTTAAAAAATGGTGTTTGGTAATCAGAACAACATCAGGGCAGATACTAGGATGAAGCACTTAGCAAGACACCTGCCTCAGGGGCAAAATCTAAAAGGACACCCAAATCTCAAGCAACCAGGATAAGTAAATCTTCAATGTAGTCAGAAGTAATACAAACAAATCATGATAAACAAAATGTGACATTTTTAAATAAAGATAGGATTCAATCCTGTTCTGGAACAACTCTATCTCACTTACCCCACCCTCATCCCAGTTCCTACTAATTAGCTAGTGTTTCATCCTCAAAGAAAAAGAAAAGGAAGTTCATTCCATTCTATACAGTAACTTAGAACAAAGACTAATGTATTTTTTAAAGATATGATCTCAAAAAGGGTTACAGCTAAAAATATTACATGAAATAACCAACATTGAAGCCCACCTTGTTTTTTCAATGTTAGGAAACATTGTCTATGGTGACAAATAAATGCTTAGTAATAAATATTTTTTGCAAAAGAGTTTTCAGTTAAAGTCAGTGCTGTGAACCAAGGAAACAAATTGATGCTTTATCAGTGCTTTGGGCAAGTAGAGTCCCATGGGCTGGAAATCAGATCCTCTGTCTTTGATGACTCATTCTCCCCTATATGAATGTTCAACTCCTGGAACGAACAGGGGGGAATAATAATGAGAAAGGAGTGAAAAGCCAAGAAACCAAGGAAGGTAGGACTAAATCCCATCTGGGGAGGCAAGAAAGGCTTCACAGAGCAGGTGTGTCTAAGCAAGACATGAAACATTATATATGAAGTTGATAGGTAAAAGGGAGAGAGAGCATTAATGTGAAAGTGAACTTCATGAGATACCTGAGATTATGAGAAACTAAAAATTCTAAAGCTGCAGGAGTTCTAGGATTTTGGAGGGAATGGTGAAAGAGGAAGAGGACTAGGCAAGGCCAGATTTTATTCTATTTTTGCAAAATTACCATGTTTATTTACATGGTTTGAATAATACAAAAAAACCTCCTTATTTATCTTCGGATCATTTTTATATGTAAATAAAAGTAAATACAAAAAAATTGCTTTGTTCTTCCTCTTTCATATATAAACGGTGACACACTATGTAAACATCCCAGCACCTTACTTTTCCCCCCACTTAACAATATAACCTAGAGCTCTTTCCAATCAATACACAGGAAACTCCTTCAGTATCCCTGATTCAGTTGCATATTTTTCCAGTATAGGGATGCACTGCAGTTTCACTACTAAGGGCAAGATTTTGGATTTTCATGTCTTAATCAGAAGTTCACACCTGTTCCCTAAAGGCACTAAGGAGCCACGAGAAGTTGTTGGGTGTAAGTGGTGTGATGAGAACCATGTTCAGGGAAGCTTACTGTAGCCACTATGTGAACTACAGGAAGGTAGGGCAGGGGTGAATAGTGGTGGTGGGTAGAGAAGGGTTAAGAAGAGAGAAACAATAAGAAAAACATCTGTAATTTCTATCTTGGTACTTCTTTGAAAAGTAATTGAATTATTAATGTATTGTGGATCCATGAAGCAGCCTGCTGCTCTGGAAAGAATTCAGGACACAGGACCATTTGTTTCTAATCTCTGTTCCTCTTAAGAGCAGCTGACTAACCTCAGGCAAGGCATTTTCTCTGGGCAGAGGTTTTCAAATGAAGGATCCCATCTTGGATGATTTATAAGTTTCCTTCTGGCTCTAACATTCTAGAAATCTACAGTGACCCCTGTCTCTCCTGACTCAATACTCGTTCTTCTAAGCTTTTCCTTTGGGATCAAAAAGATTGGGGGTCTCAAAAAAACAAAAAAAGTTAGTGATGTCTGAGAAAGAACGTGGAGAACCACAGATGCCCTGAGACTGACAACTCCAATTTCTAAGCTCCTGTCAGTTTTTCTTCTAGCAACTTCCCCTAAGATCAGCTGCCTCCAACAAATCTTCCCCAATGGGACTCGCTATTTCATGAGCCCCAAGACAAAACTCTTGGCACACGGCTGGCATGCACACAGCATTTCTAGGATAAGTTACTCTGAACTGGGCAAAAGCAGCCAGACCGATTCCCTAGATTCTCATAACTATACCAAATTTACCAACTCTTGAATTTCCTTTTGGTAGCATACATATAACATACAATTGGCCATCTTAATCATTTTTAAGTATACAGGTCAATGGCATGAAGCACATTTACATTGCTGTGCAACCATCACCTGAACATTTTCATCCTCCCAAAGTAAAACTCCTGTCTAGTAAACAATAATTCCCCATTTCCCCCACCCCTTAGTAATCAATATTCTACTTTCTGTCTGTATAATTTTGATGATTCTAGTTAGCTGATATAATTGAAATAATAAAATATTTTTCTTTTGTGGCTGGCTTTTTTCACTTAACATAATGTCTTCAAGATTCCTCTATATTTAGCACGTGTCAGAATTTTCCTCTTTTTTAAGGCTGGATAATATTCCATTGCATGTATATACCATAGTCCATTTATCCATTCTTCCTTTGACAGGCATTTGGGTGTTTCTAGATTTGTTCATTGTGAATAATGCTATTGTGAATATGAGTGTAAAATATCTGAATTCCTGCTTTCAATTCTTTGGGTATAGACTCAGAAGTGAAATTGCTAGATCATATGGTAATTGTGTTTAATTTTTTTGGAAGAACCATCATACTGTTATCCATAGTATCTGTCCATTTTACATTCCAACTAGAAATGCATGAGGGTTCCATTCCTCTCCAAAGCTTGTTGTTTTCTGATTTGTGGTAATGGCTATCCTAACATCTGAATTTCCTTTTTGATCTCTAACTTTTTTCTGACAGTCCTGTTTGCCGAGCAGAATGAGAATGCTCAAAGAGCAGAATGGGATTCATAAAACTTAAATCCTAATGATGATTATTATTCCATTATCATAATCACAATCACTATTAGGATTTGAGTTTTATACTTTACAAAGTTTATATATATATATATGTTATTTTATGTAATTTTCACAAAAATACAGGAATGTGGCCAGCATAAATATCTACATTATGCAGACAAAGAAACAGGTTTGGTGTTTATTTGAAGTGGTCTCAATGTCATACAGTGAGTCAGCAGCTGGGATCCAGATCACTGGGATCTCAATTTATATTTCTTCTCAATGCCCCTGAGGCCAAACTCATCATCAGGTTGTTTCCCAGTAACCTATGACCATCCTCAAATCTAAGTGACCTATACTGGTCTAGGTAATTGATTAGATCGATCAGATTAAAATGCTATCCAGGAAATCCCCCATGTCCCTGATCCAGCCTTGTAAATGACTGGGTCTATATTCTCTTCCAGAAAAAACAAAATGTCATGAGGTCCCACATAACAAGAAGCAATTGAAATAGAATTATATTTGCCTGTCATCTGGTTCCAGCTTACTCAGCTGCTAAAAATATTTGCATCTTACAGCTGCTTATCAGTGAGTGCCTTAGATGAAGCCACTTATGTAGAACAGTGGTTCTCAGAGCATGGTCCGCAGACCAACATCAAGGGCCTCTCCTGGAAACTTATTAACACATTCTTTAGCTCCCTCTTAGACAAACTAAATCAAAATGCTAGGGGTGGAGCTTAGCAATCTGTGGTTTAATAATCCCTCCAAGTGAGTCTGATACATGCCTAACTGTGAGAAACTCTGATAGAGAAGAAATAACCCTTGTCTTAAGATGAAATAGGCATGAGTCTGGACAACGCTTATTAATAGGGTGGCTTTGGATCAGATACTTCATATTAGTTGCTCTGTCTTTTAAAACTTGAAAGAGTAGCTACCTTACAGTGTTGGTGAGTATTAGATAAGTCATGTGTATTTGGAAGTTTTTTGTGTACACAAAAAAGGCATTTTGTACACAAAAAGCTTTAAAGATAAGTCTTCTCACCCCACACACACACACACACACACACACATGCACACACAATAAGCATGTGAGGTAATACTCATGTTAACTGGAGCTATTTAACCATTCCGCTATATATATATATTTCAAAAAACATGTCATATGTGATAAATATATACACTTTTTATTTGTTAATTAAAATTAAAAATTTTAAAAGCCTTTAAGTCAGTGTAAGGGATTATTGTGCTGGACAGGCCGAGCCTCAGGATACCTGCTATGCTGTTGGAAGGAAGCTGCCCACTACCCCCAATAGCCCTAATTATTAGAAGACCATGAGGCACACCACAAAATCCCACTCCAATGGTTCTAGAGCAGATGAGCTACAGGCAGCCTGAGAACTGCGGCATAACCTCATATACACATGCACATGCATGCACACACACTGAACTAGGTAAGTTTGTATTTTAGGACTATGAAAGTGCTAATATAAGAAAAGGAAGCAGCAGGTGGTTGAAGCTAAAAATAAAAGTCTGCCTTTAGCCAAGAGGGGACATGGCAAGGTGAAATAATAAGAAAGCAGAAAGTTTAAGAAAAATAAGAGAAACCGTATGTGGAGGCTGCTATCTGGAAAGAAAGAGCAGAGGATGGATAATAAAGCAGTTGCCTTAAAAGACCAGCAAGGTAGTGGCTTACAAGAGAGAGAAGAAAGAGGAGCTGATCCCAGAAGCAATCTCAGCTTCTGATGACTTTCCAGCACCAACTTGAAGCCCTCCTATTGAATGATTCTTTCTGTTAAGTCTCTGTTTCTTTAAAGCCAAAAAACTCAATTCAACACATTTTTATTATTATCATGTTTAGACTGCAGAAGAGGAGACTCACATTGGCAAGAATATGGGAGAATGGGTCATCGCTTTCGGTTATGTAATGAGCTATCATAAGAGATAGAGAATGGGCTTGTTCCATGTATCTATCTCCAGAACCTAGTCAGCAGAATGAGATAGAGGTTATAATCCATGAGGGCTTACATAAGGAAGGCTTTTCTAACAACTAAATGTAATCAAAGATGATATTTGCCTCATAATATAGTGATTTCTCTGGCAATGTCAATGTTAAATGTGTTAGAAGGAAACTTTATAAATGCCTAAGGTTTCTTCCTAGAGTAGGATTTGATATTCTGGTGAGGAATGGCAAAATCAGGGTCCTGAAATAATTAACAATATGGCTTAGGGTACATTTCAGAATGGCAGCAAAGAGAGTATCCATCCTCCATAATATATTGGGGCCCCTATGGAGCTCACTAAAGGTAATAATAAGATGGGGCAACTGGGATTGAGATGGAGAGAATATGGCCAAATTGGATAAAACTGAGAGGATAGAAAAGATTGCAGAGGCCACCTGTTCACCATAACGGCCAAGAATGGAAGCAATTAGGGGACTGACTTCTTGGATTTATGCAGTAATTTTTTGTTTTTTGATCTTGATTGTGTATTTGATGAATTCTCAAGATTCTAATCATCGCTTTATTTATAGCTCTTTTAACCTCAAGTATGAAACAAGTGTTTTTGCTTCTTACTTGATTTCAGCTTTAGCATCCTCATCTCAAAGGTGACGGGATCAACTGGAGGACCTCTGCAGTATTTTAGAGCAGCCTTAATATTGGTTAAGTCATTATGTGACTCAATTGCTTTCACCTACTCTTATCAAGGTTCTGGCACTGTCTTAAACTCAATTCTAATTCGTCTTTCTTGAGACAGAGGTCTCCAGGCTGAGTTCTCTGTTTCTGATACTTCCTATTAGGTTGTTCCCTCTTACTTTACAAGGGCTTAATTAGTCATTACAGGAGACTCTTTCCAATGGCAGGCTTTGCAAAACGTTTAGTGTTATGTGCCATACTTCATAAATAAAATTGCATTTAGGATAATTTTCTCATGGTTTAAAATGTTACTTTCATGATTAAAAAAAATACAGGGAAACATTCTTACTGCTAAAAAAAAAAAAAAAAAAAAAAACATCCAAACCATACCATACAGTGAAATTACTGCTTGGCTCTGACCCAATTATATTCAAGTCTTCTGTTAATAACCATTTGCAATGTTTTATACATAAATGGGATCATCCTGCAACTTATTTATTTCACAATATAAAATGGGACTCTTTAATGTCAGCAGATAAAGATCTAATTAAGAATAAAGTAATAATTTTTAAACATAATTTTATTTGGTTCATTCACTTTTTAAGCACCTACTATGTGTTTGGCACATCATTCACTTTTAAAAGACCTGCGATCTGCTAGGTACTGGGAAAAGGAAGCTGCAGAACCTGATTCCAGGGACCTCCTGGCTCACATGGAAAGCTATACCAGAAGGTATTCGATGGCACTGGGAACACAAAAGGAGAGCATGATTGATTGGTCTCAAAGTGTCTAAGAGTTTCCAAAAACTGAACTGAGGACCCTAGAACAAATGCAGCTTACTGGGTAAACTCTCTATCTTGGAATGATAGTCTTTCTGATCATCTAAATTCTATCTCTTTCCTAAAAAAGACTTTACAAACTCTACACATTGCAACATTTTTCCCACAACAAATTTGTCCACTCTTAACCACAAGTGAACATATTATTCATTCAATAAAAATAAGCCTTTTTTATTGCATTTTAGGTTTTGGGGTACATGTGAAGAACATGTAAGATTGTTGCATAGGTACACACATGGCAGCGTGATTTGCTGCCTTCCTCCCCTTCACCTATATCTGGCATTTCTCCCCATGCTGTCTCTCCCCAACTCCCCACCCCCCGCTGTCCCTCCCCTATTTCCCCCCAACAGACCCCAGTGTATAGTGCTCCCCTCCCTGTGTCCATGTGTTCTCATTGTTCAACTCCCGCCTATGAGTGAGAACATGCGGTGTTTGATTTTCTGTTCTTGTGTCAGTTTGCTGAGAATGATGGTTTCCGGGTTCATCCATGTCTCTACAAAGGACATGAACTCATCATTTTTTATAGCTGCATAATATTCCATGGTGTATATGTGCCACATTTTCCCTGTCCAGTCTATCATTGATGGGCATTTGGGTTGGTTCCAGATCTTTGCTATCGTAAACAGTGCTGCAATGAACATTCGTGAAAAATAAGCCTTTTTTATGCCAATAATCCCAGCACTTTGGGAGGCCGAGGCGGGCAGATCACAAGATCAAGAGATCGAGACCATCCTGGACAACATGGTGAAACTCCATCTCTACTAAAAATACAAAAGTTACCTGGTGTGGTGGCATGTGCCTGTAGTGTCAGCTACTCAGGAGGCTGAGGCAGGAGAATCGCTTGAACCCAGGAGGAGGAGTTTGCAGTGAGCCGAGATCACGCCACTAGCAAGACTCCATCTCAAATAAATAAATAAATAAATAAAAATAAGCCTTTTAAAAGTACTTTGTGATGAGTACTACACTAGCATCTATAACAGCTATAAAGATACATAAGACCAAATTGCCACCCTAAAGAAGCATTAAATTTATCAGGGAATATAAATTTGTATACAAATATGCGACTCAAAAAAAAATACCATACAGATGTATCCCAAAACTCTTCCACTGTGAACTTTGATGAAACTGAAAAAGATTCAGATGTTCAACAGATCTAATTTAAAGAGCTATATGAAAATATGTGTGGAATAAAATTAAAGTGAACGAGGACCTCTGACTCCTTATCAAATACAAAGGGAGACAACTGGGTGGCATACAGCCTCTAAATCATTGATCCTTAGTCGGTCCCAGAGATTCTGAGCCCTCATCACTCTATTTACTCATTTACATTGAAATGCCTTGAAATGCCCCATTCTATCTTTCTATTTCAGGCTCCCAATAATTATTGTCAAATTATTTCTCACCTACCAATGGTCCCTCTCAATTGTAATCCATTCAAATCCCCACCAAAACAATATTCCTAAAATACAGCTTTGATCAGGTAACTCATAACTCTCTTGCTTAAATATCTTCACTATGTGTCCTTTATGTGTGAAGTAAAGCCCACATTTTTTAGCTTGGTATTCAAGCAAGACCCCTCCCAATCTGGTTTCTAGAATTTGGTTTTCCTCCATATTCTCTGACTGCATGTGCTTCATTTAAGCATCAAAACTTGAGGAAAGGCCGTATCTCATTCACTTTCACAGTCTCCTCATACTCAATAGATACTTAAAGGATGTTAGTCAGCTAAAAGGTTTTCTGTAAGCATCAGGTCTTCTTTACTGCTCGTGAGGAAGGGGACCCAGGCATCTGGGATTAACTTCCCCTTTGACTGTCGCACTGCATTTCAGTAGAAGAATAGGCTGACCAACTGGTGCCTCCTGATTCACCTTCCTGTAGGCGGCAGACTTGATCATGGGGAAACTCCAGAAGGCACTGTTTTTACTTAAAACAAGATCAAACCCGAAACCTTTTCACATGTGAGTACTAAAGCTGTAAATCTTCATATGTAATTTCTAAGGCTGTAAACCTAAGATTCTTCCACGTGTCCTTCCTTCCCCATTCAGTGTTCGAGGGCTCTGTCTCCCGCGGCCGCTCCTACGACACTGGTATCTACTTCTGCCATGCATTGAATGTTAAGTCCACTGTTCAACAGTAAAAGCAGCTGATTAGCAAGGTTCCCTGTGTAACAGGAGCCCAAGTTGCTCACAATGTAATCAGAACAATAATGTACCCCTTTTTCTCCTTTTCCTGACTTACAATTGGTCTCCTATTCCTGATTCCTGCCAAGCAAACTACTTGCCTTAGGCTTCGCATTGGAGAGGCGTGGGGGAGAGTTGATTCAAATTAATTTCATTTCGCACCCCGACTTTCTAACATAATTTATATCTGTGAATTGATAACAATTCACATAGCATTTTCAAAAACTTATTTCATTGCATCCAAACTATTAATCTCTAAAAAGCCATCACATTTGTTTTACAAATGAAGACACCGGGGTTAATTGCCATTGTGAAGATCACAATATTATTCATTCAATACAGTTTACTCAGAGCCTGCTACCATGTAGTCAGTGCACTACGGAAACACAGAAATGTTTCTAAACCCATGTTTTTTGTTTTGTTTTGTTTTGTTTTGTTTTTGAGACAGAGTTTCGCTCTTGTTACCCAGGCTGGAGTGCAATGGCGCGATCTCGGCTCACCGCAACCTCCGCCTCCTGGGTTCAGGCAATTCTCCTGCCTCAGCCTCCTGAGTAGCTGGGATTACAGGCATGCACCACTATGCCCAGCTAATTTTTTGTATTTTTAGTAGAGACGGGGTTTCACCATGTTGACCAGGATGGTCTGGATCTCTTGACATCGTGATCCACCCGCCTTGGCCTCCCAAAGTTCTGGGATTACAGGCGTGAGCCACGGCACCCGGCGTCTAAACCCATGTTTTAAGGGAAGGGGGCAGTTGATAAAAGAAGTCTTCCCAGAATAACTGAAATTTATTTATTTATTTTATTTTAATTTTTTAAAAAAAGAATTCATATTTAATTCTCTAATATCTCAAGAGAATAAAATAAAGTATATTGCTCCTAATGCTATCCCTTCCCAACCCCCCACCCCCTGCTATTCCTCCCCTAGCTCCCCACCCCCCAGGCCCCAGTGTGTGATGTTCCTCTCCCTGTGTCCATGTGTTCTCATTGTTCAACACCAATTTGTGAGTGAGAACATGTGGTGTTTGGTTTTCTGTTCTTGTGTTAGTTTTCTGAGAATGATGGTTTTTAGTTTTATCCATGTCCCTGCAAAGGACATGAACTCATTCTTTTTTTATGGCTGCCTAGCATTCCATGGTATATATGTGCCACATTTTCTTTATCCAGTCTATCATTGACAGGCATTTGGGTTGGTTCTAAGCCTTTACTATTGTGAACAGTGCCACAATAAACATAGGTGTGCATGTTGTCTTTATAATAGAATGATTTATAATCCTTTGGGTATATACCCACTAATGGGATTGCTGGGTCAAATGGTATTTCTATTTCTAGATCCTTGAGGAATCGCCACACTGTCTTCCACAATGATTGAACTAATTTACACTCCCACCAACAGTGTAAAAGTGTTCCTATTTCTCCACATCCTCTCCAGCATCTGTTGTCTCCTGATTTTTTAATGATCACCATTCTAATTGGTGTGAGGTGGTATTTCAATGTGATTTTGATTTGCATTTCTCTAATGACCAGTGATGATGAGCTTTTTTTCCTGTGTTTGTTGGCTGCATAAATGTGTTCTTTTGAAAAGTATATGTTCATATTCTTTGTCCACCTATTGATGGGGTTGTTTTTTTCTTGTAAATTTGTTTACATTCTCCATAGATTCTGGATATTAGCCCTTTGTCAGATAGGTAGATTGCAAAATTTTTTTCCCATTCTGTTGGTTGCCAGTTCACTCTATTGATATTTTCTTTTACTGTGCAGAAGTTCATAAGTTTAATTAGATTCTGTAAGGCCAGTTGCCTCGCTGGGAGCTCCGATGCACGACCCCCCTCTTTTTTTCCAAAAGCTCAGACATGCTCTGGCATGTTCCCTTCTCCCCTGCTTGCACAGCCTGGCCTTCCCTTAAAGAGCCCAGTATGCAAACAAGGTCTTGTAACCCTAGCCTCTTGCTAGCCAATAGCAGTCAAGTCTTATTGACCAATAGCAGTTAAGTCTTAATAGCCAATAGCAGTCAAGTTTTACTAGCCAATAGCAGCTGAGTCCTGTATGCAAACAAAGTCCTGTAACCATACCTAATAGTAGTCCTACTTTGCCCACACCCTGCTCTCCCAAACCAATTGAGCTCCTTCACTCCCTATAAAACCCCACATCTGAAAGGAGTCCATGCGACTTCTCCACCCCCTCCTGTCAGACCACAGAACCTCACCTGGGAGCCTGAATAAACCCTTCACATTGGATCTTCTTGTGCTGACCTCAGTTTCTTCTTTTTAAACTCGGCGAGAACAAACCTTACAGATTCCATTTGTCTATTTTGGCTTTTTTGCCATTGCTTTTGGTGTTTGAGTCATGAAGTCCTTGCCCATGCCTGTGTCCTGAATGGTATTGTCTAGGTTTTCTTCTAAAGTTTTTATGGTGTTAGGCCTCATGTTTAAATCTTTAATACGTCTAGAGTTAATTTTTGTATAAGGTGTAAGGAAGGGATCCAGTTTCCAGAATAGCTGAAATTTAAACTGAGATACAGATGGATGTGTTCATAAGCAAGGAGTAAATCACAAAGAATCTATTATATAATGCTAGTGATTTGCATTTTATCATAATTGCAAAAAGGAGTTTTAAGTAAGGGAGTTGCAGGATTATTCTGGGAATAGGGAGGCCGAAGGGTACAAAGTTATACAGAAGGAAAAAGTACAGATATCAGCCAAGCGTAGTGGCTCACGCCTGTAATCCCAGCACTTTGGGAGGCCGAGGTGGGTAGATCATAAGGTCAGGAGTTCAAGACCAGCCCGGCCAACGTGGTGAAACCCCGTCTCTACTAAAAATACAAAAATTACCAGGGCATGGTGGTGTGCACCTGTAATTCCAGCTACTCAGGAGGCTGAGGCAGGAGAACCTCTTGAACCCAGGAGTTGGAGGTTGCAGTGAGCCAAGATTGCACCACAGCACTCCAGACTGGGTGACAAAGCAACACTCCATCTCAAAAAAAAAAAAAAAAGTCTGAATACCTAATATATACCATGAAGGCTATAATTAATAATATTTCATTGTATACCCCAGAAATTAGGATAGTAGATAGATGTTAAGTGCTGGTATCATTTTTTTAAATAAAGGTAACTATGTGATATGATGAATGTGTTAATTGGTTTGATATACATAGTAGTCGTTTAACTATGTATATCAAAACATCATATTGTACACCTTAAAAATATATAATAAAAATTTTAAATGTTTTCTTAAAACTAATATATATATATATATATATATATATGGAGAAAGAGAGAGACAGACAGACAGAGAGACAGAGTTGAGCATCTTGTAGTGCCCAAAAATAAAATTCTCAAAAACCAAAATAAATGTAAAATAAAAGTATGTCAGGGGCTATAGGAGCCAGTCTGAAAGCTCACCCAATCGAATGGCCAAACCTGGAAAAATTTGATCACCAAAATAAATAATATACTATTGAATCATAACCAAAATATTAAATACATATTCACGAGACTTCGTACTCATTTGTCTCAGTATTTATGCAGATATAAATCTTTTACTGAATACATAAAAATATATCAATAAGGGGAAGAGACATATGTTCTTTATAGAGAAATTTGAAATAGTTTACGGAACTATTCTCTCAAAGAGATGAAGCTTAACTCCCCACTCCCCAATGTGGGCTGCACATACTGGCTTTCTTCCAAATAATAGGCTATGAAAAGAAGGTCAAAACTAGTTTTACAGTTGAGAAACACCATCTGGACCAGATGATAAAGTTTAACATCACGTATGACAAGTCATATTAATAGCATGTATCCGTAATGTCTGACGGGAAACGTATCTGATCTCGTTAATTTGGAAGTTCTTTCCCCAGATCCCTAACTCCAGTCTACTCGTGATAAAAAAAAAAAAAAAAAAAAAGATTAAAAAAATTGAGGGATATTTGAAAAAATACCTGACTACTCAAAACTTACCCAAGTAATAAAAAATGAGGAATAACTGATTTTCCTTAGTCTCTTCTGTCACAAATCAGAGACTAAGGAAAATCAGTTATTCCTCATTTTTTTCCCATATTTAATGATTGTGTTTCCTTAGTCTTTTCTGAACTGTGACAGAAGAGACTAAGATAACACAACCACTAAATGTGATGTTGTATCCTAGATGGGCTCCTGGAACAGGAAAAGGACATTAGTAGAAAAACTAATGAAGTGTGTTTAGTAGAAATCATAATGAAGTATGGTGTTTAATTAATAGTAATATACCAGTGTTTGTTTTGTAGTTTTGAAAAATGTACCCAGGCAATGTAAAATGTTAAGAATAAGGAAAACTGGGTTAGGGATATACATAAATCTTCTGTATGAACTTTTCAATTTTTTGACAAATCTAAAACTATCCTAAAATACATTTAAATTTTTAAAATAGCAGGATGCAATGAGAACAGCTAGGCAACTTTAACACGTTGATAATGGTCTGAATGAAGGAAGAATCAGTAAAATAAATATGGAGACAGAGTCAAGATTTTGGAAGTAGGTTTAACATGGTTTGATGACTGATGTGGTTTGGCTGTATCCCCACCTTAAATTGTAGTTGCCATAATCCTCATGTGTTGTGGGAAGGACCCAGTAGGGAAGTAACTTAATTATGTGGGGTGGTTACCATAATGCTGTTCTCTTGATAGTGAGTAAGTTCTCACAATGTCTGATGGTTTTATAAGGGACTTTTCTCCCCTTTGCTTGGCACTTCTCCTTGCTGCTGCCATGTGAAGAAGGATGTGTTTGCTACTCCTTCTGCCATGATTGTAAGTTTACTGAGGCCTCTCCAGCCATGTGGAACTGTGAGTCAGTTAAACCTCTTTCCTTTATAAAATATGCAGTCTTGGGTATGTCTTTATTAGCAGCATGAGAACAGACTAATACAGTGACTATGTTAGGGGAGATAGAAGGCTGGTGAGAAAAAGAGGGGACAGAGATCACAGTGTTGGTGAGTGGCAGATCAAGTTGCCAGTCCAGGTCCTCTGCCTCTTCAGGACCATGAGATGCATAGCCTATAGCAAGTAGGAGAGACCATCTGAAAAACCATGGGGAAATACCCCAGGCCTGGAGTGATGGAAGATGAATAGAAAGATGAATGTAGATGAAAGATGAATTAGGAAGATTGATGACAGATTAGATCAAGGGCCATGCAAAACCAAAGAACAAGTTCCAAGGAGACTGTAAACCTAAGATTTGAAATAATGACAATGCTCTCAAGAGAACTGGAGAAATTTGGGAAAGGAGAATTGTCAAAAAAAAAATGTAATCAGATGTGTTTTATAAAGTATGTTTAAAATGATATCAGGACATTATGTGGAAATGTTCTACCGTACAGTGAAGCCAACTAGAGTCTGGAGACATATACAATACATCAAGAAAAGAGAGAAAGGGTAAAAAAAGGTCATATGAATTGGCAAGAATAAATTCATTAATAAAATGTAAGAGGTTTGATTAAGAGTGTGGGACCAGAAGCCAGAATCTACTGAAATTGTTTTCACGATCTTCATACACTCTCCTTCTTGCTGTGGTTGTTCCACACTCATCTGAACTTCCTTATCTGAAATGTGGTTATTCATTAATTGATCTTTTGGCCCCAGATATACATCACTATCTTTAGCTATAGAATTCTTCTTTGGTTTTCATATGTTACAAAAATATTTTTTTTTCTTCCAGTAAACATGTTTCTCAACTAGATGCTTCCTTGTCTTATGTTTGAACATTTAGTTAATGATTGCTGTTAATGATTGCTGTAGGGGATTAGTTCCAGATTGTGAGAAGAGCAAAGCTGCTGAAAAATGAGACTTAGAGGTCTATCACTGAAAAAAGCTGATGGGAGGCATTCGCAAAACTCTTCTGGGTTCAAGACAGGCGGCCTCCAACACAGACGGCTTGTCCCTGTAAGAAAAGTCAATGTGGCCGGGCTCAGTGGATCATATCTATAATCCCAGCACTTTGGGAGGCCGAGGCAGGTGGATCACCTGAGGTGAGGAGTTCGAGACCAGCCTGGCCAACATGGTGAAATCCTCTCTCCACTAAAAATACAAAAATTAAGTGGGCATTCTGGTGCTCACCTGTAATCTCAGCTACTCAGGAGGCTGAGGCAGGAGAATCACTTGAACCCAGAAGAAGGAGGTTACAGTAAGCCAAGATCGCGCCACTGCACTCCAGTCTGGGTGACAGAGTGAGACTCAGTCTCAAAACAACAACAACAAAAGAAGTTAATGTAACAGCAGTTTCAGAAGTTTCCTGTAAATTAAACATACAATAAGGAAAGATTATACCAATAAAAGGAAAGAGAAAGGGCAGGTAGTTGATCTCAGATTTGACATGAGCCATCATATGGCAGCAATAGTAGTAGTAGGCACAAGCATTTATTAAGCTCTTGCTGTCCTGGTCTGAGCTATAAGCCCTACGTAAAGGCATTATCCTTTTTATTTCTCATAACAACTCCACGAAGAAGCTACAGGTCCACAGTCCCTAATTCATCATTTCAAACCCACAGAGATCCAAAAACCAGAATTTTTTGCCTTGTTTCATTCTGTAACTTATTTGACAGCGAAATTTGTCTAGAGATGATGTAAGTATAATTATTTTCTTTACGCGATATGTTTTGCCAAAGAATTATTGGCATATTTGATTAAATAGTGCTGTGCCAGGCACCACTGGGCTTTCTGTCCCGCATCATATAACTTTTTTAAAGTTCACAAAAAAAATTGACTTTCAAAACCCATCCAGCCTGAGGGGATTTGGAGGAAAAAATGTGAAAACTAAGGATCATAATTGTGAAGGTTAGCTCAAAGTCACATAGAGGTTTGAACTGAGGTCTGTCTTTCTCCAAAGATTAGACTTTCAGTCATTAAACAACAAGCTGGAAATGTTATTATCTTTACAGCTGGCATCAGAATTTATTTTAGAGAAAGAACCGTGGCTGAAAACATGGTTGCTGGGTTCAAGGATGGCCCTGAGAAGGGCCTTTCTCCATGCCCAGCGTGGGCTCTGCGTTCAGGTTCTTCCCTTTCCTTGCTCACAGAATCGAACAGAGAGGCTTAACCCCATGGTGAGTGTTACAGCTCTTAAACAAGAGTTGTCAGACCAAGAGAGTGAGCAGCAATGCAGTTTATCGCACAAGTGAAAGTGAAGGAGACCTCAAGGGGTTGCCGTTGTTGGCCATGGCTGCCTGGGCTTACATCTCCAAGTAATTTTGAGTTGCTGAGTGTTTGTTCCCTAGTCTTGAGTGGGGAAAGGGCTTGTGACCATGAGTCGTCTAATTTTCTCTTTCTGACGGTTGTTTGTTTCCTAGTTTCTATTGAACTTGCAGGCAGTATCAGAACGTAGTTGAATAGTAACTTTCGGCTGCTAACTGAAACTTTGAACACGGCCTCCTGATATGGTTGAAGTACCCATGTTGACCTCCTCCCATGCCAGGGGTTGCAAAAACTTCCCCATTGGCCCAAAAGGCTTTATTCCCTCAGAATTGTCTTTTTTGGGAAAATATCCTGAAAAGAACTTGTTGGATGTGGTTATCTCCAGAGCCAAGATGTCATCTGGTTCTGTTCTAAACAAGGAAAGAAACTGGTTGTTTCATTCCTGGCTGGAGAGGGTAGAAAAGAGCATAAAGAAGGAGTAACCAACATTTGTGAGTTTGGATACTGCTTGGTGGGAAATGACCACGAAATACTTCCCATTAAGAGTAGTTATAAAGGCCGATATGTTTTTATAAATATTTTGTGGTCTAGTGTGTGATGCAATTCCCTCCACCATACCTTTGCAATCTTATTAAAGTCTGCTATGCCCACAAATGCTTAGAAGACATGGATTTCACCCATGTTATCAGGTGCCACTGGATCTAACAGTGTACTTGACTCTGGAGATAAAAGGCCATGCATGACATTCAGGAGTTTAGTAAAGGAGACAAATAAGAAAAATGAAAAATTAGAATTTCCGGTTTAATGTGCTATAGCAGAGACACACTTAAGTGCAGAGTTTACATAGAGGAGGGGGCAACCCTTTCTGTGTGGCAGAGGATCACCATTCCAGCTTTGCACCCATGGGAGCAGCCAAAGCAGGCAAAACCACATTCACATGATTCCAAAAAATGCTTCTTCAGTAACTGTATTTGGAAATATGCTGCTAGAATTCCTGGTCCTGGGAGAAATTTTCCTTTTGAGCTCTACAGCTCCTTTTGATCTTTCTAAGCAGTACTTTGTTCAAAAATATGATGGTCTTAAGCTGTTTTCTTCCTTACTACCCCAATCGTAAATAGTTATCGCTTGCCTTTCATATGTTGAATACTAGAAGGCTCTATAAAGGGTTTATGGCATTATTTTCTTTCCACCTTAGTTACTGATTAAAGGAAATAAGCGTTTTGAGGCTTTATAAAAGATCATTCGTAATGGGCCACATAGCTGTCTTCAAACATCCACATTTCAAGTATGTGGTTTCCCACCTTAAAACTCTTTTTAATTCCATGTCCACTTTCAGCAACACCTCCCTTCTCTACTTCTGTCAAAGCAAAACTTATTGAAACAGAGGTTGTTTTCTTTGTTTCCATTTCCTCACCTTTTGTTTACTTTGTAATTTATTTTAAATGAAATTTACATATTTCTTCTACCAACACTCAACATATATTAAATCTAGATAAGCGTTTGTTGAATAAAAAGTACATTAGTTATAAAATTGCCATGAGCAAAGGAAGTGGCGAGGTTGAGGCATTTCCCCATCTGGTTTACCCCAGAGAAACTGATGTGCTGAGCGCCAGCAAAAGGACAGAACTGAAACTGAAAGAAGAAACTTAGCAGCGTCTCATTAGGAGAAAAAAAAAAAAAGATGTAGATAAAGTTCATGAGTTCATGTCACAAGGTAATTAAAAGTATAACTTAGAGTTGAAAGATAATGAACAAGATTTTAGACATCATTATTCAGGTCTTAGTGCTCACAGTGAGTTGAGGAGGAGGGCACTGGAGGTCACTACACTGGATAAACTGTTCGGGAAGAACATTGTAGGCTGTCCTCTTTAGAAAGCACAAAGACTCATGGAACCATTCTAAGGAAGAAAATCTTGGGACAGTATCAAATGATAAGTAATGATGGACTGGGTTATATTGCAAAAGCAGAATTTTTAGAGTGGATTATAGTAGTTATTAACAAATATTTGAAGAAGAAGCATGTAGACAATAAAGCAGAATTGTTTTATAGTCAAAGATTAGGAAAATTAGATGGAAATTCCAGAAAGACAGGCTTCAGTTCATGGTAAGGAACTGCCATTCCCCATCACCTGAGGATTTCAGCATTGGCTAGACACCCTCTAGTGAACAGACAGAATTTAAACATCAGAGGGAGAGTTGAAATGGATGAATCTTATCCTCCTCCATCCTAGGAGGAACATAGCTATTCTAGTGAAAGATTTCAGACTCTGGAAAGGCATGTTGACACAATCAGCTAACATTAACTTGGCCTTAAAACTGTGTTGTTGAAAAAAAAATGCATTCACATTCCCTAAGGGTAACTATGGGACTGATGATGATGATGATGATGACGATGATGATGCTAAAACAGCCAGTTGATTGGACTCATGAGGAGTATCCAAGCTCAGTCCCTCACTGACACAGTGATTTGCTAATCTCCACTATCTTCAACACTCTTGGACTATCAAAAAGCAAGCCCAAGAAAGAGAAGACCATTTCAACTCCAGTTAGATTCTTAGTGGTATCAGATAAAGACCCTGTTTCAATTAAACCAAAGTGATCTGAAAGATAGGTCAAGGTAGATTTCCCACATTCTCTGTGGGCCTCCTTAGAGTCAAGAGACATTTACCAATAGCAAAGAAAAGGCATCATGAGAGAGAAGGCTGCTATCTAGTGTGCATAACAATAAAAAGGGAGGTGCATTCTGGAGGAGTAACTGAGTGACAGGAGGGGCAAGCAAAGTATATTGGGTGAAAAGTCAAATATGGTATCTGAGCAAGGACAGACAAAAGAGAATAGGATCTAGAAACATAATCACCATTATATGGCCACATGGTTTCTGACAAGAATGACACTGAATTACAGTGATATTTTCAATCATTGAACATGGCTTGACTATCCACAAATCTATGTGGGAAAAATGGAATATGGACACTCATGCATGCCATTCACAAAAATTAGTTACAGTGGATTATAGATTTTCTAGAATTATATAGAATATCTTCATGATTTTGAAGCAGGAAAATTTTTCTTTAACAGGGTACATAAAAACACATATGAGAAGGGAAGAGATTGCTGAATTGGACTCGTTTAAAATTCAGAGCTTTTGTTCTTCAAAAGATATTAAGAGGGTGAAAATTTAAGCTACTCAGTAGAAGGTATTTGTAATACATATACCTAACTAAGGAAGTTGAAGGCAGTAAAGGGACCTTGCAAAACATCAGTTTGTCAATGACAGTATTAAATTAAGAATCCTGGCTTCTTGGAGTTTAATCCAATGTTCTAACCATGACATTCAGTTTACACACACACATACACACACACAATCAGTAAATATGGTCTCTATGACCAAGAACAAGAAAACTGAAATCTCTGTGCTTTATTTTCCTTTCATATAAAAGATAAATAACAATGCTATTGGGATTAAAATGATGAAAATAAAATACTGCAGTAATTGATGAATAGCAACTTTTGAAAAATATTAGTAGTGGTTATAGTGATAATGATGATGAGGAGGAGGCAATCTATGTAATTATTAAGTGATAGCTTTACAAACTGCTATGAGAGGCAAAGGAAAGTGAGAACATCATTCCTAATTCCATCAAGCACCATAGACATTTTAGCCAAGCTGTAGAGGATGGATACATTCGAAACCATGGAACCTATTTGGAGAACAAGCAGTGAAATAAAAACAAGAGGTCATTTATGAAAAGTCATGAAGTTCCCTAAGTAATGAAAAATACAAGCTGAAGAATTAAGATGCAGCAATGTCAAGGAGGTCTCCAAATGCCAGGCTAAATATAATAAGCTGTATAGCTGTAGTTTCTGTCATTTTTCTTACTAGTTAAACTTTGGGCACAGAATGTGAAAATCAACAGGTGCCAGGCCAACATTCCCATTCTAGCATGTATTAACAACATTCATTAGAGCAATTCTCTTGAGTTTTGTCATCTTTCTTTACTTGGGTAAATAATTAGTCCTTGAATCAGAGGGGAGTACGTCATAATATGTTTGCTTGAGTTCTCAAAGATAGTCATGCATAAATATGTACTCAGAGAGGTAAAGAAGGAAGAAATTTACACAAGGTTGAGCAATGTGAACACATTCAATATGACTGATAGTCTAGCACAGTAGCAGGATTTCTCTGGTCAGAGCATTCCTTATCTCCCAGGGCAAACAATATTTATTCTGTCAAGAGTTGATCATATGAGGCCTCAATATATTTTCTATTATTCTAATTCATGCAAAGAGGGTGATATTATTACTAGCTAGCAATTATAATTTCTGGAGATGTGAAGAATAATATTTTGGCACAATATTTACTTACAGTTTCTAGGTTTATTCTCACACCAAAGAATACTGTATGTGTATTTTTGTAATTGAGAACACTGTTTTACCCAGTCATGTCACAGTTGAAACGGCAGATTTATAATTGGAGACAGGCCTCTGTCTCCATGCGTTTTGTTTATCCTCTTTAACTTGCTGTCTACACAAGGCCATTTCCTATCACAAACTTAGGGCCAGTGTCTAACTAGAATGATTTCTTAGTATTGTAGTGATTTAAAAAAAAAAAGATTGTTTGGGGTCCACAGGATACGTTTCTGCAGTGAAATGTTTTTCTAATTGCAGATTAGGATTGGTGAACCGAAATGGAATAGAATAAAAAAGCATCAAGAGTCCTCACATATAATAAGACTGTTTTATTTTTTAACAACTGTGTTTGTCTGTTCACAGGTCTACATATACTAGGCCATAATCCAAAATTTTTACTTTATGTTCACAGTCAAAATGTTTAAAAAGCACTGTTTGGTGAAAAGAACCCAGGCTTTGGCATCAGGCAGGCCTAAATCTAAAGTTATTACTGATGTTACTATTATCTAAAGAGTTTCTGTTACCAAATCCCAGCCAGTTCCCTTCCCCCCACACTGCTTGTGAGACACAAGAAAAAAATCCGTTTTTCACATATTAACACTCCTTATCAGTGGTTATTGGAAGTTTCTTACTAGCAACAAAACTACCATTTAAATAATGATTTAAGATGAAAAGAACCAATATCTTTTCATCTCAAATCAAATCAAATCAGATTCAACCAATAGCTGTCAATGCTAAGACTAAACTCTGTGAGGGCAGACATCATAGTCATTTCCCTAGAACTCTGCCAAAAATTTTTACATAGCAGGGACTTGATGAATATTTGAATATACTAATAGTTGAATGAATAAAAGGCCAAATGATGAACCAATGACTAATTACTTAACCAGAGGCACTGGAGACACCGAAATGAACAAGGCATAAATCTTGATCTTCAGAAATATATGCATTTTTCACTTAATTTATGTTTTCAGCAAGTATTTATTTAGTATCTACTATTTCCCAGACACTTTGTTAGGTGCTACAATAAATAAAGCAACTGTATTTGCTCCCTAAAAATAAAAAGATGTGTAATAATTATACAAAGAGCTATAGAGTTAGAATTATTTTAAATGCAGTGAAGGCTTTTATGAAATCACACAATAGGACGGATTGGTCTAGATGCAGAAAGAAGTAAAGAAAGAATGGCTTCATGAGAAAATACCATTTAACCTTTTAACCTTAGAAGGTGAAAAGCTTTTTTGTTTTGTTTTTGGTCCTAGTAAAGGGTAACAGAGAAATGACCAATGTAGCAAGGAAATGACCAGATTGAGCAAGGAAGAACCTGTTGGGGAATAAAGACAGTAAGGAGCCAAGTCATGTAGAACCTAAATTCTTTCTGAGTATTTTGAACAATGAGAAACTGGACAGAGACATGATCAAATTTGCAGCCGTAAAGATCCCTTCACCATTCTAAGGGCAGCAGCTTTAAGGAAGAAATAAAAATAAATATCGAGAAACTCTTTGAAGGAGATGCAGAAACCCAGGGGGAAATGGTGGCATTATCTTAGATATGACAGTGGAAGCTGATGGGAAGTGTCCGGGATTGAGGTTATTTTGTACATGGATCCAAGAAGCCAACTTAGTAGCAAAGTGTGGAAGATGATGCATAGAAAGGGGAAAGGGAAGTATCAGGGAGAACAATGAGGTTTGGGCTTGAGTGATCTACTGGAAAGAAAAAAAGCTGTAGGGAGAGTAAAGACAAAAGTATTGTGGTGAAAGATTACAATAGTAGTACAGGACATATGAGATTTGAGGTATCTGTAAGATATCCAAATAATGGTGTCAAGAACTAAACACTTCCAAAGCTTCCCTTTGATAAAAACCAAAGTCCTGACTCTAGCCTGCACTAGATACAGACCCTCACTGCTTCCTTTATTTGATCTCCCATTTTGCCCTTGATCACTTTGCTCAAGCCAGACTGTCCTCCTGGATATTTCTCAAACATGCCAAGCCAGCGTCAGCCTCAGAGCCTTTGCATTTACTATTCTCTCTGTCTGGAATGCACATCCTTGGAGTAATTGCTTAGTTCAAATCCTCATTTCCTTCATGTCTCTGTTTGATGTCACCTGAAAAGCAAGACCTTCTCTGATTACGCTGATAGATAGCTCCTAAACTCTCTAGCACCCTTTTCCTTCCTATCATTTTCTCCATAATATTTATCTGATGTATTTTATAATCATTTATTATTTTTTGTCACCTGTCTCCCTCAACAAAAATGCAATGGAAACTCCATGAAGACAGAGATTATTATTTTTGTTTACTGATTTGTCCCAAGAGATAAATATAGTTCTTGTCATGACTTGAGAAGGATTTCAGATTTCATCCTACTTGGAGGGTAAGAAGTTAGCCTGCCACATTACAATGGCTTCTGGTAGAAGGCACAGATTCCTGGCTCAGAGATAAGGGACTTAATTATTCCATAGCAACAGTCAGAGTGTTGGAATTTGTTCTAGTTTCCCAAGCCCCAATTTCCACAGGGCAATATGAAGAGCATCAAGTGTTACTCGAAGAGAAAGTACAGTGTGTTAAAGGAAAGCAAGGCTAAGCTCTTAAACCCCGAAATGTTTTAAAAAGGGCAATTAACATGAGCTTTGCCCTAGCGGGAGATATTAACTTTATTATGCTAAATAGTAAACAAACCTGCCTTTTGATGCAGATGGAGAAGTTACATATTTTCTAAGGTTATTTTAAGGGTGCGCAAACACCCGTTAAAAAGATAGTCTGAAACAAAGGTAATCAGTACCTCTGCTCATAAGACACACAAACATGAGAGAGAATGGAGAACTGTCCTCTAACAACACATGGTAGACACCCAGCACACAGTCTCCAATGAAAGAGTAACCCTTTGAGTTAGATGTTATTATTATTTCAGTTTCCAGATGAATACACAGAAGCACAGCAAAAGTGGCCCCAACAAGCAACCTCTAGCTCCAGAATACACACTTTAGGGAACCGAGTCCTCTCTCTCTCTTGCTCTCTCTCTCATCTGCCACTCCATCAGCTACTTTAGGCTTTGTGAATGGGTGATGGAAAAATAGAGAAAAGAGAACAAAGAATAAGAAAAGAAGAGTGGAGGAAAGGTAGAAAGAATGGAGAGGGCCTTTCAGCTATCCATACCTGCTCATCTATTCATATCTATTCATCTATCCATACCTGCTCATCTATCCAGAACTACAGAGTAGAAGAGATCTTTGAGTTCACCTTAAAGGTGAGAAAACGAGCTTGAGAATGGAATCACATTCCCACAAACATAGAAGGCATTAGGGATTAAACTAACTAACCACCAGAACCATTTTTCTGACAAAATATTTGTCTTGCATGTTTCAGGCCCCCTGGGTCCTTTTACCTTTCTTACACAGGTGACATTCCTAGAACCTGGAGGCCAGGCTACGACTCAAAGTCAATCAATAACCAGGGAGATCTGTGATATAGTCTGGCAGGTGGGGCCTTGTTGCCATCTGCCATACGACCCTTCCAGTCCCAGGCTTCTGAGGAGACGTGGCAGGTGCAGTGCAGTTTTCAACTGACCTCTGGACGCAGAATTTCAGCCATGAAGGTAACAGGCATCTGTCTTCTCAGTGCTTTGGTCCTGTTGAGTCTATCTGGTAAGTGTTTTTGCATATTTTTCAAATTCGAATAAAACCTTTCTGAGCTGTTGCTTTGTGCAGCACGTTATCTTCTGGATTTTTTATGTAGTCTGGTCTTTGAGAGATCTTTTGGACTGGGTAAGATGAAATAAGGTCAACAGATAAGAATTATTTTTTAAAAGGGATTTTTTAACCTACTATAAGGAAAACAAGTCTCCTAGTAAGAATTGCCCAGAGATAAAGTGGTTTTTCTCTAGTGATATGGCTGACCCTTTGGAGGAATGTGGTAGAGAAAAAAGGGTAAAAATATTTTAAGTATACTTCTAATTCTTTAATGTGTAAGGCCAAATTACAATTTTTAAATTCTTATGGAATTGCATAAAACATATAAAATGGCTTCCAGTTCTTCAGTATAAAAGGCATGATTTGACTGATTTAAAAATTTCTTTTTGTATTGTATAGGTTTCAGTATACTGGAATCATGTATAGTTTGTCAGATTTATTCCTGAATAGCTAATATATGTGATATAAAGGGAATTTTTCTATTTTCAATTTCTGGGATTTCTTTATCAGTATCTGGAAATACAACTGTGTTTTGTGTATTTACATTATATACTGTAGTGTTACTAAATTCACTAATTCTAAAATTTTGGTTTTTTGTAGATTCCATAGGATTTTCTTGCAATGTAAATTATGTTGACTACAAACAAAGTTACATGTTTTACTTAAAAAAATTATTTTTGATCAGCAGAGTGTTTTGAAAAGAAACATTCTGCTTGAATAGATGGTGCACATATACCCCCAACTGCAACTTGACAACGTTGACAGACAACTCTGAACCCGCAGAGTCAAGATCAGTTTCCTTTTTATCACTGGAATTTATTAACATTTTTAACTTCACTTCTGATGTAGTGAAGGATCCTACGGAGAGCCAAATCAGCACTTTGCTAAGAAAAGGAAGAATGTTGTTTGTTGTATTAGCTGAATATTTATGGCAGCAGTCAGTGTTCCCTTTTCCCCTGCTCATGCATGTTAATTAATACAAACAGATGCCTGTGATGAGCACCTGCTCATCAGTTTTTAGACTCAATTAGATTCTAAAAGCCAGTGGGCCCCCAACAACATCAAGTTCTGACTATCCCAGGGGAACTTCACCATTATCATAGATGCCTCACTAATTTTCATTACATTTAGATACAAAGAACTACCTCCTTACCCAGATCACCTCAAAGATTGTCGATATTAAAATTAAATCTCACCAATATTTCCTCATTTGGATGCTATCAAATTAGTTCCCCTTCCCTTCCATGAACTCATCCACAGTTATCATTCCCTACATGTTGTCAGCAAAACTTCTGTTATTTTCTGGGGAATGCAGATGAGCTATTTTGACTACCTGTAAACTCTGCAAATGTGAGTTGGACCCATAGTCCATATGATACAACTGTTGGAAATAGCTCTTTGAGAACTTATGGTGAGTTGGCAAAAGAATTCTATTTTTTTAACATTACTTACAAAAGGGGATTTAAATGTAATTGAAAAAGCTAATTTTTCATCAGAAGACCTGGTTACTGCTTGTGATAACTGTTTCACAGCTAATTATAAAAACTCTCCATACTTACATCTGTAAACTGAGATAAAAATTATACTTTACTAGTTGTGAGATTAAAGATCTAGTAACTGGTTTTGTGAATGTTAGTGAGCATTCAAAAGCTAATTTGCTCAGTGCCTGATACATTTCCAGCAGTAAGTACATAATTTCTATTTTCAAGGAAATTGATCAACTTTCTAAAACATCGAATCGAGATACTTTGGTCATAATCAAAGTTTTACTTAATTCTTTTAAGGTTTTGTCAGGCGAGGGGTGCAGGATACTTTTGGAAGATTATGGAATACAGAAAGGGTGGGGAATTAAAAAGCCCAGTAAAGAAGTCACAGTCTACAATGAAAGCAGAGAATTCTGACAAAGAACAGATCTGACTTCTCTTGTTTAGGAGTCAACTTACCAGATCTGATTTATTTCTAGGTAACACCGGAGCTGAACCCGAGGGAAGAAAGGTAAAGAGAAATTTGTAATTTCTTATTTCTCAGGCTGAAACAGTTTGATCCAATAAAAATGCAGCCTGCCTGTCACCTTTCAGTTTAGCCTGAAGTTAAGGGTAGTATTAATACCAGGGAGGGTTAACCTGTGAAATGTAAACGGTAATACTAGTTCCACCCCGCAGGCTTATATTGAAGGACAATTTCACTGATACATAAGCAAGTGCTATATACTTCTATAGTTCTTACTGTGACAGGGATTTTTATATAGACTAGTGATAGTTGTAGACAAGTATTTGGGGTGGAAGCCTTCTCAAGTTCACTCCAAGTAGCTCTTCTTCCTTACAGCCAATTTGACCACGTTGACATGCAGCTCTCCCAGTCACCAAGGTGCAGCTCTAATTTATAATGAACAACAGAGAATAATAAACTAGATTCTCCTTCTAGAAACATATTCAAATTCTAACCTTTTCAATTGCTTTTTGTTTAAAAGTAATTTCAGTAAATTTGGAGACCAGAGGAAAATGTGTGTCTCTTCTCAGTACATTTCTGTCTAGTGGGAGACAGCTGATAGACCAAATGTTCATGAATGAATACATTATTACATTTGTGATAAGTGTTATGAAAAAGTTCTGTTGCCATTACGAACTTACCCTAGTTAGAGAGATCAGGGAGGGTGCTCCTAAGTAAGTGAAGGGTCATTTTGAGCCGAAAAAAATAAAATGAGTATTAGCAAAACGTAAGTGGTGGGGAGATGTAGTAGAATGAAGTAGTTAAGAGCTAAAGGTCAGAAACTCTAATGTCTAGGTTTGAATTCTGAACCTAGGAATTCCTTAGCTGTATGGCCTTGGCTGATTTTACTGCTTTGTGCCTCATTATCTTCAGCTGAAGAAGAATATAATACTTAGTTCACAGGATAGTTAGGAGGTTTAAACAGAATAATACACAAAAGCACTAGGACAATGTTTAGGACAATGACAAAGGATTATAAACTCTTACTAGAGTAGAATGCAAAGACGTCCAACACTGGAAGATGCCCATGCCTTTAAGTGCCTAAGAGAAGACCGGTGTGTGTGGATTACAGTGTTCAAGGAAGAACATGCCCCAAGGTGCGGCCAACCTGAGAGATGCCGGCACCCACAGTAATTGTAAAACTTGAACATTATCTCACCCATCTTGCATAAACCTCACAACAGCACTATAAGATAGTGATTTTGCAGAAGAACTGACTGAGTTTCACAAGGGCCAAAGGAATTTGTAATGTCACACAGCTTAGAAACAGCAGAGGCATGACTTAAAACAAGGTTTTCTGTCTCCAGATCTTAGGTTATTTCTCTTACCACACACATTATCATTCTCCCAATCACAGTCATGCCCGAGAAAAATTAAAACCATTTCAGAGATTCTGCTATAAACTCAAGAATGGAGAATGATGGGAAATGATTCTGTTTAATTCTATTTTTAGCCCAACTGTTACAATGCAGTTAATGGATGCACCAAAATATACAACCCTGTCTGTGGGACTAATGGAATTACTTACGGCAATGAATGCATGTTATGTCTTGAAAATCAGTGAGTACAAACTTGAGTTTCTTTTAAACTGTATATTTTAAGTTAGTTATCTTTAAATATGCTGACAATATGACTCCTCCCCTGAGAGGAGCAAAATATTTACTTTTTTCAAAAACAGATATTTCTCTCTTTTTCTCCTTTTTATATATTTAGCATTATATTATTTTTAAAAAATCGCTTGTATGTTAAAAGACTACTTTTTTATTACAGCAAAATAGTCAATAGCTTAGATTTTTATAAATCTTATACACATAAAATACCTTTAATTTAAAAAAATTAATGGTTGCAGTGATTGTGTTTTTTAAAGCCCTCAGTTATGTAAATATAAATTATACCGGTTAGATAACAAAAAATGTATTTTTACTCATGGATATGAAAGCCACCTTCAGTAAAGCTTTATTTTCTCAGTGTCCATAAGTAAGCAATGGAATACAGTGAAATAGATTCGACACAGATTTCCTATTTCACTCAGCGACTGAACCCTTAGCATATGTCAAGCATTATGCTAATATTCCCTGTCTTACTTGTGCTTATGACTAAGAAAACGTCATAAGCACATACAGGATGGCTTCTTATAACTTGGGGCAAATGCCAGAAGATGTGGAGTAAATAAAGTGCAACAGGAGTGAAGCAGAGATACGTAGTTTTTGTTATTGAAAGGGGTCAAGAAAGGATCGAGGAAACGAATATAATACCCGCTGGGCATGGTGGATCATGCCTGTAATCCCAGCACTTTGGGAGGCCGAGAAGGGAGGATCACCTGAGGTCAGAAGTTTGAGACCAGCCTGGCCAACATGGAGAAACCCCATCTCTACTAAAAGTACAAAAATTAGCCAGGCGTGGTGGTGTACACCTGTAATCCCAGCTACTCGGGAGGCTAAGGCAGAGAATTGCTTGAACCCGGGAGAGGGAGGTTACAGTGAACCAAGATTGTGCCACTGCTCTACAGCTTGGGTGACAAGAGAGAGACTCCATTTCAGAAAAAAAAAAAAAAAAGTAGAATACTATTTAAATAGAGTTCTGCATTTTGGCAGTATCAAAAGAGCATGCTGGGTTAAATAAAGGTGTGGAATGAACAAAAGAAATACAAGGGATTCCACAAGTGACTAGTTTTTCTGGGATTGACTTGATGTTAAAGACTTTGACTCGGGCTCAAATGACTGTGTAAATTTCCATTATATTCCACTGCATAAATTCCCTTTCCTATAATGCAAACCTTCTTCTTGGGCTGTTTAAACCATTTCAGAAAATTCTCAGAGTTTAGCAAGTATTGTGGAACTAGGTCCCCAGGATGAAAGGGCTAATATTCTGAAGTTTTAGACCAAAAACATTAGGTATTCTACTTTGTAGTGAATGTGTTTCCATAATTAGGACTTGTAAAAGGAATTTGAAGCCATTTGTTAGTTTTCTCATGTCCCATGTTCTTGACATTAAGGTCAAACATCATATTTCCATCCAGTGGGAGGAGAAAGCAAGAGAACAGTAGCTTTGAGACTTGGGAAATTTCCAAGTGCCACTCAACATTTAGAGTGAAACATTAGGAAACTCTGAGTAGAGGGCCGGGACATCTTATCCGCTTAGTCCCTGAAACCTACGAGTTTCTGCTTACTCTTTCTGTTTGTTCAAAAATATGTAAATATGGGAGGAACATTTGTACACTAGAAAACATCACCTCTCTTCCTATATTTTCAGATAAGAAAATTTAGGTCTAGAGACAAAAAGTTGCTTTCTCAGAAACAACATATTTCCTAATGTATGACATTGCCTTTTATTTCCGTTGATTAAAATTCCCAAACTTATTACATAGTAAATAAAGCCAGACACTGACCCTAGTTTGAGACAAGTAGATAATACCAAACAAGGGCTTGCAAATCAGTCTTCTTGGTCATTATGTGCTTGGCAAATATATTCAATAAAGACTTTTTCTCATCCTTCTATATCTTCGTAGGGAATCTGTACTGGCAAACTATTTTCCATAAACCAGTATTTCTGATAGAACCTCCTATAATGATGGAAATATTCTATGTTTATGCTGTCTAATACATAGCCACTAGCCACAAAACAGTGGCCTTAAGGTGGTTAACACTAACGTAAATGTGGCTAGTACAACTGCTGAACTGAATATTTAATATTACCTAAACTAATTTAAATTTAAATAGCTATATGTCGATAGTGAATATATGGAATCAGAGTTAAAAGCATAGCGCTTCTTTTTGTTTACTCTGTTTGGGTGTGTGTGCTTGTGTATGCTAACTGATTTGGAAATCAGTATTATGAGCAGTTAATGATTGTGGGACAAGAAAGCATTGAAAACTTAAAATAAGTCTGGCTGGCCATGGTGGCTCATGCTTGTAATCTCAGCACTTTGGAAGGCCCAGGCTGGCAAATCACTTGAGAGTTGAGACTAGCCTGTCCAACATGGTAAAACCTGATCTCTACTAAAAATACAAAAATTAGCCGGGTATGGTGGCACGCACATGTAATCCCAGCTACTTGGAAGGCTAAGGCAGGAGAATCACTTGAATTAGGGAGGCGGAGGCTTCAGTTAGCCAAGATTGCACACTGTACTCCAGCCTGGGGAACAGAGCAAGACTTTGTCAAAAAAAAAAAAGGGAGTTAACAAGGTCCAGATAAATGCCTGTATAAAAGTATATGGAAGTCAGATGTCCTCCAGGAACAGAGAAGTAGAATTTTTGTAAGCCAGTATATTCAAAGAAAAAGTGGTTAGAAAAATTAAAGACCTGGAAACAGTCTTCTAAGGAACAATTATAAAATTTAGAGATATTTAGCTTAGAGAAGAGAAAACTGGTTTGGAATGTAGTGTGGGGCAAACAGAGAGGTTTTATCTGGAGGGGAGGATGTTTAGATCTGGCAAGAATGATGTAGAATAAAGACATGATTTACTTTTGCAAGACCTCACAGATATGAATCCCCAGAGCTCTAAGATGAAGCATCAGTCAATTAGGAGGTTCAACAACAGCCCAGGCATCAGCTTGGATAGAAACCTGGTGGTGAAGGCAGAGGCATCAGGAGCAAAAAATGCAACAATTGATTTGAGGTTAATTTCACTGTAACATGCCACTAGATATGTAAAAACTGTAAGGACAGATATTTTTCCTTTCTGTTGTATCCTTAGTGTATATAGTAGTAATCAATAAATATTCAATGAATTAATGAGTAAGTGAATGGATAAATGAATGATAGATAAAAGATTATAAATCTCAAACCTCTCTACTTTAAATGAAGCTTTTTTTCCCCATTGTTTTTCTTCTTTTTTGTCAGTAAAGCTTAAGCTGATTTTTTTTTTTAATCTCTACTGCAGGAGGCGCCAGGTTCCTGTTTCCATTAAAAAATCTGGAGTTTGCTGAGAACAAAGGTTTTGAAATCTCATCAGGTCACTGCAAGGCCTGGTTGGCCTGATTGTTATAAATGCATCTAAATAACCCCTGTTGTTTCCATTTACTTTTTATTCAAAGGTATGTTTGATTATACCAGGGTCGGGGGTGTGGACAAGACTCAGAATAGACCAAGTTTTAAAAATGCCAGCAATCCCGTCATTTCAGACAGGGTTTCCCTCACAATTCCTTTTCCTTCCTCATCTTTCTCACATTCTGAAGTCACTGTCTCAGAAAATGTGATTGCAGATATTAAATGGTAGAGCGCAGATGATCATGAACACAAGTAATTCTGTAGAGGACTGGACTACCATTTTAAGGAACAATTGGAAAATACCCCGTCCAGAAACATAATACCCATCACAGTTTCCTGATTGAAATAACTCTTTAAGGTTTCCTTGGGATTTGATCGAGCATCTGTTGTGCCTGGCACAGGTGCATGGGCATAGAGCTGCCTGTCTGGTGAAATAGAGTTTAGCCTTTGAGATTTTTCCACTTAACTTAAAATGTAGATTTTGAGTCAGACATAATTGTCTCAAAAAGATTTGAATCATTGAGGAAACAACAACAAAAATACTACGTTTTGTTAACAAGGCTATGGAGCAGCTTCTGGACTTAGCCTTAGTCCTTCTCCAGCAGGGACAGTTCCCCATTAGTTACTAACGTGAATAGTGTAAAGTAGAGCCTGAGGTTGTCCCTGGTAACCTGAGGCTTGAATGGAAGACTTTATCTTATGCTTTCCTGGGAGATCTGCTTCATAGGGCCTGATGGGTTTGTGCTGTGCTAACCTGATGCAGGTAGGTGGGGAGGCCTGATTGCGGATTAACTTTGGGCATGATCTCTTCTACTATCAAACCATTCCCAAAACATAATCTGACAAGGAGAAAAGCAACTATAGATCAGATGAACCAATCATTGAGACCTTTGTGCAGTGCACTTTGGTTTATCTGTGAGCCACAACAACCCTGTAAGATTATCCTTATCTTATGAGTAAACTTAGAACTAAGTGAAATCACCTGCTTAATATTGCCAGCAAACAAAGCAGCAGACTTAGGCTTTTATTATAATACAGGACTGACTTCAAGTCTGATGCTTCTTCTGTTAAGCTACAGTCACCTCACATGAGTTATGCATTGCCTATTTCTTCTATAGGAACTTCCGATAACATCTTCCTATTTTTTAATAGGAATTATTAATAGGAATATGTGTTTATATTCAGGGACAGCAAATAAGTTAAAACTAAAGAATTGCCCCCAAAAGAAAAAAAAAAGTATCTAGAGCTACTAAAAAAGAAGAACGAGGAGGAAGAGGGGGAAAGAAGAAGGAGGAGGAGAAGGAAGAAGAAGGAGGAGGAGGAGGAGGGGGAAGAGGAAGAAGAAGAAAAAACAGCTTGAATTCCCAAACTCACGAAGAACTAGCCTAGAATGGAAAACTGGGTAGAGAGCTAACAGAGCTTGAGATGCAGCAGGTTTTCTAATATACAGCAGGGAATAGATCACCCGCTGAACCAGAAATAACCAATCAAAAGCTATTCCACACTTGCCAAACACAGTTGCCTGACACTCTAAGGTTTAGGTTAAGTTCTTGGGATATTCAGAATATACACGTCTTGCGGTTTAAATCTGACCGCTAGAGGATGCTGTAGTCTGCCAAGTGCCTCAGCCAAACCCCCTTCTAACAGCTCTCATTAAATATCATGCTAACAGCAGTTACGGATGCAAGATGGCTTCCAACACCTTGTCTGTGATGCCAGAGGACACTCGAAGGGCATCCGTAATATTAAGGAACTTTGCTATGGTAACAGAATTTAAATAATTGAATGCTCCAAATTTACATGTCCAATTGAACCAGTCTGCAAGTCTGGAGAGACAAGGCTTGGAGATTATAGCAGAAGCAACCCATTAACCCAAATTGTCTGTCTTTAATGGTTCTGTTCTCTCTCTGACCCATCAGAAAGCATGTAGATTGCTATGTTCCTGTATTGTAGTGCATTAGGCCATTCTTCCACTGCTCTAAAGAAATACTTGTGGCCAGGCGTGGTGGCTCACACCTACAATCCTAGCACTTTGGAAGGCCAAGGCAGGTGGGTAACCTGAGGTTAGGAGTCTGAAACTAGCTTGGCCAACACGGTGCAACCCCGTCTCTACTAAAAATACAAAAATCAGCCAGGACTGGTGGCAGGTGCCTGTAATCCCAGCTACTTGGGAGGCTGAGACAGGAGAATCGCTTGAACCTGGGATGTGGAGGTTACAGTGGGAAGACATGGTACCATTGCAATCCTGCTTGGGTGACAAGAGTAAAACTCCATCTCAAAAAAAAAAAAAAAAGAAAGAAAAAAGAAAGAAAGAAAGAAAAAGAAGTACCTGGGAGTAGGTAGTTTACAAAGAAAAGAGGTTTAATTGGCTCACAGTTCTACAATTCTACAAGCTATACAGGAAGCAAAATGCTGGCATCTGCTTAACTTCTAGGGAAGGTGAAGGGGGAGCAGTCAGGTCACATAGGCTGAGCGAGAGCCCGATAGAGGGGAGGTGCTACACACTTTCAAACAACCAGATCTCATGAGAACTCACTCACTACTGAGACAGCCAAGTAAAAAGGGCTTCCTGGAGAACCTCCCACCAGCCTGCACTGGGAGAACGGGGTGGAGCCACAGAAGTTCAAGCCTTTTGCAGAGGGGAGGAGCCTAGCCTCTTAAGTTTCTCTGTGGTGCAGTGGAAGCCGCTTAACAGGCTTCCTTCTTGCTGTTTTCAGTTTTCAGAAAAACTGGAAGTTTTTCCCTTTTTCCTTTTTTGCCCAATAAATTTCATTTTTTCTCACCTTCTATGTGTCCACGAGCCTACTCTTTCTTGGTTGTGTGACAAAAACTTGATTTTTAGAAAAACTGAGAAAATCCTGCAACACTATTACAAGAACAGCAGCAAAGGGATTGTGCTAAACCATTCATGAGAAATCCACCCCCATGATCCAATTACCTCCCACCAAGACCCACCTCCAACAGTAGGGATTTTGACATGAGATTTGGGTGGAGACACAGAGCCAAATTCTATCAGGTAGCTGTGTTTTAAAAGAGATGATTTTAAAACCAGAATATGCTTAGAGGAGGGAAACTACCAACATTGATAAGAATTTGAAACTTTGCTCCATGATGAGTGGTTGGAAGGAGTAGGAAAATTTGGACTAAGGAAAGGAAAATCCTTAGAACTTGGTGGGTCTTTTCAAAAGATTTACAGGATTAAAGTATTAACACGATGAAAGCAGAAATTTTATCCTTTTTTTCACTGCTGTTTTACAGGCTCAAAGATAGTATCAAACACCTAGGAGGTACTTAATTAATATTCTTTTTGTTACATAAATGAATGGGGACGAGGAATGAACATGATCTGGTTGGCCCCAAAGGGTAGAATTTAGACTAATTGGGTAGAGATTAAAGAGATACTGATTTTGGTGAGTGGGAAAATGTGCACTATAATGGTTAAGATCAGGGGGTCTGATTTAGAGAGGCTGAGTTTGATTCTGGCTCTGTTTCCATCTAGCCCCATGTCCTGGGAGAAGTTGGAGAATTTCTCAAAGTCTCAGTTTCCTCGTCTCCAATAGGGGTTAATAATAACAATTCCCCCATAGAGTAATTAGCACAATGTCTGTCATGTAGTATATGCTCAAGAATAATTAGTTATTGTTGCTGTTATTATTATTCATCTTGTAATCATTGGGCTTACTGAAAAGGTGACTGATTGTCTCCCGGTACATAAACATTTCTATGATAAAAACTTTTACTTCTTCGGGTGATAATTTGTTGCATTATTGAAGTGTCAGGGATTTTGTAGAAGACAGTTCTTTACTGGGTACAAGATTGGACTAAAATCTCTCCACTTTTAATTGTAAAAATTTCCAGAATTATAAACCATGCCCCCAAAATAGAAACTCAAGAGTAATGGCTGAAGGCAAATTTTATGGACTAAGAAGGGTTTTGTAGCCCTGGGAGGGAATAGGGTAATAAATCCAGCTCACAATATTAGGTCCACATCCTTGGATGAAGAAAAGAACTGTAATCCTCATTAAATACAGGACCACAAAACTGCAAGTGAACTCTAAGAGGGCATAGTCACAGGCCAATATATTTTTGTATACTTTCCTCTATTGGCTTCAGAAAATTTGATATATGAAGCTATCTGATGAGAACAGTGTGTCAAAACCAAAAAAAAAAAAAAAATTGTCCCATTGGAGAGGTAAATGTGTTTGAAATTAAACATTTTAAAAAATAATTTATGCTGAGCCTCCTGAAAAATAAGAACTTGAAAGATATTGTCCCTTTATTTTCATTTCTCTGACCCAATTTATCCCTTAAAAACCTTAGTTTATTCCAGCTATGTATAAATACAATTTATTTGCATAAGAAGGGACACAATTAAATTTAAAAACATGAGATTTACTTTTCCCAGTCCTAGCACTGCCAACAATTTTGTTTTTTTTTACCCTCACAAGCCAGTGCAGAGAGATCCTTTGTTTTCTTTCATTGTTTAAACAAAAGCTAACTTTTAGCTAAAGATATGGAATATGTATATAATAAAATGATGTTTGCAAAAAAGGAATAATATAGACCTTTTGCTTTTAAACAAATCCAAAGTCACTAAAAAGCAAAGACACAGTCAAAACAAAATAGACTGGTTGGAAATCAAGTCAAAACATTCTTACGTGGTTAGGATGCTATTTGTGGCTAGGTGTCCTTTAAATGTGTTCAAAATAAATAAATAAAAATGGAGGCTACAATTTAGATACCCCATGGTCAACTGCCCACAGCCATGTAATGAAAATTTACGTCATCCTGATTTCCCTGAACACAAACAGACATAAACAAACATGAACATAACCTTGAACATAAACAAAGCATAGACATTAGCATTTTGTCCTTTTTAGCATGATTCAATGAAATTAAACCAGTAGCTACAGATAAATCAGCTTAAACAGGCTGTGTTGCCTTAAAAACAAATATATGACAGCTTCAAAGTTATGAAGAAGGCCAGAATACTTCCTCCTTCAGGCTCTATAAATTGTGTTGTTACTGCTGTAAAATGGAGATTTCATGCATTTTTCAGCTTGAGGTTTCCCAGTTCATGAACTGTTCTTTTGTACTCACAATTAAACTCTTAAAATTCTGAGTGATTTAACTTTGCTTTTGACAGATAATGGATAACTCATTCAACTCATTTAATTTGTATTCATGAATGAATAAAAAAGTATAATACAAAGTAAATAATTTTTGGTTTCATATTAGTCCCTGTTAAAAAAAAAAAGAAAAGAAAAAATAAGAGAAAATGAGGAATTAGAAGTCACCAGAGGACTTTGGGAGACTAAGGCAGGCAGATCACCTGAGGTCAGGAGTTGCAGACCAGCCTGACCAGTATGGTGAAGACCCCATCTCTACTAAAAATGCAAAAATTAGCCAGACATGGTGGTGGGCACCTGTAGTCCCAGATACTTAGGAGGCTAAGACAGGAGAATTGCTTGAACCCGGGAGGCGGAGGTTGCAGTAAGCTGAGATCATGCCACTGCACTCCAGCCTGAGTGACTCTGTCTCAAAAAATAATAGTAAAATAAAAATAATAATAATAAGTCACCAGAGGAAACGTTGTGTTAGAAACAAAAATAAATTTTAAATGTGTAACCGTGGAAATTAGAAGGAAAAAGGCAGAAAGAGCCATGCATATATATATATATATATATTTCTTTCTTTCTTTCTTTCTTTTTTTGAGACAGAGTCTTGCTCTGTCGCCAGGTGCCAGGCTGGAGTGCAGTGGCACGATCTTGGCTCACTGCAACCTCCACCTCCAGGGTTCAAGCAATTCTCCTGCCTCAGCCTTCCGAGTAGCTGGGACAACAGGCGCACGCCACCACATCCAGCTAATTTTTGTATTTTTTAGTAGAGATGAGGTTTCACCATGTTGGCCGGGATGGTCTCGATCTCTTGACGTGGTGATCTGCCCGCCTCGGCCTCTCAAAGTGCTTGGATTACAGGCATGAGCCACCGTGCCTGGCCATGCATATTATTAAATTAAACAAAATGTATACATACACACCCGAATAGACAAAGAATGAGAAGCAGAGAGAAAGACAGTGAAATTAGTAAGATTTATGGTAAATATGGTTGCAGAAGCACAGATGCAAAATAAGTTATATTTTGAATACTTGTGCTAAATTTCAGGGCTTTTTTTCCTTAATCTTTTTTACTGAAATGAATTCTGTGTGCTTTTCTTAAAAGCTTACATCTACATTTTTGAATTTTTTTTTTATATTCTAGAGCGCTTCAGAGCATCTAAAATAATGACTTAATAAAGATTAACTTTCAAACCTTAAAGATGTAAATTAGTACAAGGTGAAAGTTAATAAAGAATAATAAAAATTATAGGAGCTAACCTCCAGGTACAATTCTATGTGCCAGAACCTGTATTAAATATTTCCTATCCATCCTCACAAGGAGCCCTGAGATCCTCATTTTAGGAATGAGAAAACCGGTTTTAGCTCCCTCAAGGGTTGAACTAGTCAAACTGCAGAGCTCCTTGGCTTCTCTGTGATGTTACACTATCCATCAATCTCATTTACTGCTCCTGTTGCCTCTGCTTTCTGTAACAGTTAGCACTGATGACCTCCCTTTCTTTGAAAAATAATTGCTCCAAGTTCCCTGAACACGTCATGCTCTCTGGCCTCTGTCCTACTTCTCTGGTTGGATCATCCTTTTTGTTTTACTTCCCCACAATACAAACACACACATTCCCACACACATCACACACTCCATCTCTCTTTTTCTTGGCTATTAGAACACAGGTATCACCACCTCTGGGGATCATTTATTAATTCTCTACATCTGACTTTTTATTCCTTCTGTGTGCTTGCCAATTTCTGAGATGACTTTCTAAGATCTCTGCTACTGCAGAAGCCCTGGACTTCCCAGATTTTTCTTTTTCCCTTCTCTTAGTTTTCTAAGTTTCCTAAGGGCAGTATTGGGATGGAGTCAATAAATCTGTTTCTTAGCCAAATACCAAAATCCGTTTCCCCACCCCATGATCTTATTAAAAAATCAACTGGTATCTAGCAGATAAAAATCAAAAACCAATAAAATTTTCCATGGAATCTGGAAAATGAAATTTATTCCTAAAACATATTGTCTCTCAAATTTAATCTCTTTTCTTCATTTCTTCAGCAATTGTCCTCATTAAGTCCAGCATTACTTCTTACATGGTCTAATGTAACAAACCAGAGTTTCTACCTGCCCAAGTTTACTCAGCCCATCTTCCCTCCAATGCATCCTCCTACATGGCCCACTGAACAATGCCAATTCATCCCGAACCAGAGAATGCTTCTAAACTACAAAATAATTACAGTAGTGCTCTGATGAAAAACCTGTCATGGCTACATACTGTCTACTAAAGAAAGTCCTACTCTTTTCTGGTGATATAGACCCTCAATAATATTAAACCTCAGGTGTCCTGTCTTCAGGCATTTTTCCTGCTAAATTATCTTTCTGCACTCCTTTTTCACCTATCAAAATTTTGTCTGCTTAGTAAATATCACACGTGGTTGGGCACAGTGGCTCATGCCTGTAATCCCAGCACTTTGGGAGGCCAAAGCGGGTGGATCACCTGAGGTCAAGAGATTGAGACCAGCCTAACCGATATGGAGAAACCCTGTCTCTATTAAAAATACAAAATTAACTGGCCATGATGGCACATGCCTGTAACCCCAGCTACTCAAAAGGCTGAGGCAGGAGAGTCGCTTGAACTCAGGATGTGGAGGTTGCAGTGAGCTGAGATAGTACCATTGCACTCCAGCCTGGGCAACAAGAGTGAAACTCCGTCTTAAAATATATATATATGTTCCTCTCTCTGTGTTCATGTGTTCTCATTGTTCAACTCCCACTTATGACAGAGAACATGCAGTGGTTGGTTTTCTGTTCTTGTGTTAGTTTGCTGAAAGTGATAGTTTCCAGCTTCATCCATGTCCCTGCAAAGGACATGAACTCACCCTTTTTTATGTTTTCATAGTATTCCATGGTGTTTATGTGCCACATTTTCTTTATCAGTCTGTCATTGACCGGCATTTGGGTTGGTTCCAAGTCTTTGCTATTGTGAACAGTGCTGCAATAAACATATGTGTGCAAGCAGGGACTGTCGGGGGCTACAGGAGGGATAGTATTAGGAGAAATACCTAATGTAGATGACAGGATGATGAATGCAGTCAACCACCATGGCACATGTATACCTATGTAACAAACCTGCATGTTCTGCACATGTACCCCAGAACTTAAAGTACAATAAAATAAATAAATTAATTAATAAATTAATAAATATCACACGCATAAGTGCTGTCACTTATAGTAGTGGTCCTCAAACTTTAGAATGCATAAGAATCACCTGAAGAGCTTCTTTACAATGTAGATGGATAGGCTACAACCTCCTGATACTCTGGATCGGTTGACTTGAGGAGTGGCTTACCGATTTGTCACCCAATTCAGCTGTGGGATCGTCCATGAATTTTTCTTGCTTTCTCAAACTAATCTCTTCTGTATTCCCATAATAATTTGATGCTTCTTCTCTAATAGTAATTGTAGTCAACCTGAAATACAAGAAAGTGTGTGCATATTTGTTTGTTTCTTTTAGTTTCCCAAATAATTATCTTTGTACTCCACATTATGCAGTCACAGCACATTATCAGTATACTACCTCAATAAATAAAGTCAATTCTGTATCAAGAATACTGAAGTATTCAACATTTTTTAAAAGTTAAATTTTACCCTTTCATATTACCTGAAAATTCCTATTTGAAAATTTATCAGATCAAATGTTTAAACAATTTAATAAATGTTTTGATTTAATAAGATTGTAATGAAATTTTGAACAGTAGAAATCTAAAAAGGAACTGGAACATCGTCATAATTTGGTGGTTGATTTTTCGTTTTTTACTTCACTGAGTATTGTGTATCTGTATTTTTATGATCTTCAAAAACCAAATTAGATTTCTTAAAATTTTATAAATAATATCCAACATAGATTTCACATTTGCAAATATAGTTTTACTGTGCTGCAATAACTAATTAACTCTTTTTTTTTGCTCCTGTTAAATATTTTCTCTAGTGTCTCAAATATCAGGCATCAGAAATCTTTCTTTTTTACCTATTAGCATAAACAAAAAGAAAAAGGAATCTGCTTTATTCTGTTTAGAAGGTTTTTAAAATGCTAATTAGAAGATATTGATAGTAGGGAATATCACACCTATTCAAGATGATGAGTGCTTTGAAATTAATTCTTTTAGGGCCCAGTGCAGATAAACCAAATGTTTATAAACCCCACTCTCCATATGTTACCTGCTGAAACCCAGGTCTGAGAACTCAGAGACTCTAAAATAAAGGTCAGGAGAGCACTACTGTTTACATTTATGAAGTATATCACATTTCTCTTAAAAAACAGGGTGTATAATATGTAATGAAAACAACTTAAATTTTATTGAGAATCTGAATGATATGTTATAGAAATTTCCATAATAATGAAAATGCAATCACATTTCAGCTGGAAAATATCGCCATCATGCATTCTTAGAAAAGAATCCTTATATAAACGTTGTACACTTAAACAGTTCAGTGAGTTTTTACAAAGATATATGCTTATGAAGTCTCATTGTAATGTTAAAAAGTGAAATATTTCTATCACCTCAAAAAGTTTCCTGTGCTCCTTTGTAGTCAACACTGCTCCTTCCAACTCCAGTCAACCACCAATCTGCTTTCTGTCACTAAACATTGTCTTTTCTAGGATGTCACATGGATGGGATAAACATTATATATTTTTTTTGTGTTCACCTTCTTTTATGTATCATGTTTTTGAAATTCCTCTGCATTGTTACATATATCAATCGTTTCTTCTTATTTTCTTTTTTTTTTGAGACAGAGTTTCACTCTTGTTACCCAGGCTGGAGTGCAATGACGCGATCTCGGCTCACCGCAACCTCTGCCTCCTGGGTTCAGGCAATTCTCCTGCCTCAGCCTCCTGAGTAGCTGGGATTACAGGCATGCGCCACCATGCCCAGCTAATTTTTTGTATTTTTAGTAGAGACGGGGTTTCACCATGTTGACCAGGATGGTCTCGATCTCTTGACCTCGTGATCCACCTGCCTCGAAGTGCTGGGATTACAGGCGTGAGCCACCGCGCCCGGCCCGTTTCTTCTTATTTTCTATCTCAGTAGCATTCCATTTTTGAAGATACCACAATTTGTTTATTCATTCATCTCTTGTTGGGTAATTGAGTTATTTCCAACTTTTTATTATAACATTTTTCAACTATAATGATTAAAGTTGCTACGATTATTTGCATACAAGTATTTGTGTGGGCATATATTTTTATTAATCTTGGGTAAGTACATAAAAGTACAATTGCTGGAGCATATTGTAGTGTATTTTTAACTTGATTAAAAAAAAACCAACCAACTTTTCCAAAGTGGTAGTATTATTTTGCATTTCCATAGCAATGTATGGGGAGTTCTAGTTACTCCACATCCCCAGCACTTGGTATTGATATCAATTGATATCAATCTTTTAAGTTTTAGCTATTTTAGCAAGTATGCATAGTGATATCTCATTGTAGTTTTAATTTTTATTTCTCTAATGAGTAATGATGTTGAGAATCATTTTGTGTATTTCTTCAGTAAAGTATTAAAATATTTTGCCCATTTTTAAATTGATTTATTTGTCATATAATTAAATTGTGAGTGTTCTTGATTTTCTCCCAGTATGTTATTTTATTTGTTATTTTGTTAGTGGTATTTTTCAGAGAATAAAAAATTTTAATAAAAATAAAGTTTATTTTACCAGTTTTTTTCTTATATGTTTTATATATTTTTTCTTGTAACAAATCTACACATGTACCCCTGAATCTAAGTTAAAAATTGAATTTTTTTTTAATTGCCTACTCCAAGGTCACACAGATTTTGTTCTTTATTTCTTATTAGAAGTTTCATAATTTTATCTTTAGATGTATGAACTATTTAGGGTTCATTTCATAGTATACTATATATATACTACTCTATAATATTTGAGATCCATTTTTTCCCATGCCATTATGTTTTGGTTTTCTGTCACTATTTGCTAATATCTCCACTTCAAGATGAAAGAATAAAAGAAAAATAATAGTGTACTTTTAATGCTCTTAGATAAAGAGGATCTAGTACCAACTGCATAAGGAAGTAAGAAAAGAAAAAGGAGGAACAGAGAGTAAGAGAGAGGGATGGCAAGAGAAAGGGGAAAAAAGAAAAAGAAAAATTTAAAAAAACAATAGGAAAAGCAAGGAAGAAAGAAAACAATCCAAGCGCTTCTGTGACTCAATAGCCACACTTTTATGCTTTCTATCTTAACAGTTTTTAAAGTCAAGCTCTGTCTCCATGACTACAGATACAAAGAAGTTACTACCTATTGGTTCAAGAAAAATCTCCAAATAGGTAATATCTCAACCCAAAACAGTTCAACACAAAACTATAAACTATTTAGTTGAAAAAGACTCTCAATATTCTGTGCTGAATTTTACAAATGCCACAGGATTAAATGCAGTCTGTAGTTGCAAATAGTCCATTCAAAAGCAAATGTCTGTGTTCCAAGGATATACACCTTGTAGGGGAGGAAAAGATTGTTATTTTTTTTACCCGTTGTGTAGTTCTTGGCTGTGGCACCTGTAACAAAAGACAAACTAACAAGAAATAAAAGCGTATGAGTTTATTTAATGTAAGTTTTTGTGACAAGGGAAATTTCATAAAGAAATGAAGACCCAAGGCCGGGTGCCGTGGCTCACACCTGTAATCCCAGAACTTTGAGAGGCCAAGGTTGGCAGATCATGAGATCAGGAGTTCGAGACCAGTCTGACCAACATGGTGAAACCCCATCTCTATGAAAAATACAAAAATTAGCCGGGCCTGGTGGCATACGCCTGTATTCCCAGCTACTCGGGAGGCTGAGGCAGGAGAATCGTTTGAACCCGGGAGGCGGAGTTTGCAGTGAGCCAAGATGGCACCACTGCACTCCTGCACTCCAGCCTGGGAGACAGACTGAGACTCTGTCCCCGCCCCCCGTCCCCCTCCCCCCGCTCAAAAAAAGAGAAGAAATGAAGACCCAGGTAAACTTGTATACCTTAATCTTAGGTTTGATGAAAAGGTGATCAGTCAGTGAGAAGTATGATTGGACAAAGGAGGTCTGATTAAATGAAAACGACCTGGGGCGGGGCGGGGCGGCGGGATTCAGCAAGGCCTGTTTTTTCAGATTCTTCTCCGTGACTGTGTCTTCAGCTATAAGAACATTTGCTTTCTCTGGGTATGTGGCGGGCATCTCTCCAATGAGGGTTTAATGACCTTCTTCAGGGGAGAAGAGAGAGGAGAAGGTAAGAGAGATCTTCCTTTTTCCGTGGTTTTCTCAAATGCCAATGTGTCATTTTTTCTGGTAGCACATCCTGAACCCCATCTGCCTCAATTCTGTACTTCAATTTGCCAGGGATAATCTGTTCTTACAGATACTCCTTAGACATTTACCGGAAGAGAAGATCAACTGGAAACTTTTTTTGGATACTTACATGTGAAATAAAGCATGTTAATTATTGTAATGTCATCATTAGACATCAACATAATATTTTCCCCATTTCACTTCCTTAAATTAAAGGTGGCTCACAAAATCTAGTCCTCTCCTTTCAACACCTCTCACCTTCATTAGTCTGTGATGAATAACTCATGTGTCTTTGCCTTAGCTGATGGAGAAAAGAGAAGAGAGAGAAAAGGCAAGAGGATAGATAGTATACAGAAGAAGAGATTATAATACTTGGTAGAATAACTTGACTTAACCTCCATAATTGCTGGTAGATGTTGATTAGAAAATGGAACTTCAAATTGAAGTTTATTTGCCTTTTATGATGACATAAGACTTGTAATACCAATAAAACTATGAATATTTTCAATGTTCTATTTTTTTTTATGAGAAAGGGAAGGAATGGAAAGGGGGAAAGAGTGAAGGAAGGAAGAAAGGAAGGAAGGAAGGAGGGAAGGAAGGAAAGAAGGTTGGTTTTCAAGACTGTTTCAGGCAAGAAAGGACATTTATAGAGAGATGGAAAAACAAGGTAAGCCCCACAACTGCCCCACAGCTTACTGCTTTATGAAGGCTTCCAGGCTGTGGTACAGGGAAAGAAAACCAGGCACGTCTCAGCTAGTTCTCTGAGTTGAGGAGACAGAGCTAAGAGTCCAAGGAAACCAAGGTAGCTAGAATTTTCAGGACAGAATACTAGACAGGAGAGAGCTGCGCAGAGGCCTGGAGATGTACGGAGGGTCTCCCCCAAGTATTTGGCAATAGTGACCCATGGGGTGAGAAAACTACCCGAGGCTAGGGAGAGAACCTTCTAAGAGGATGAGAGAGCAATGTTATGTGTTCACACACAGGTGGGAACAGTGTCTGTTACCACCACCTGGACTGGAAAACTTCATAATTCATGGGGCACTGGATAAAATACTCAAAAGGGTATTGCCTTGGTAGTGAGGAACAATTACCCCAATGCAAAACATTGGTTTGGTCCCATGTAATAACCTTTTTTAATTTTTTTTGGAAACAGGGTCTCACTCTGTCATCCAAGCTGGAGTGTAGTGGCGCAATCTTGGCTCACTGCAGCTTCAGCCTCCTGGGCTCAAGCAATCATCCCACCTCAGGCTCCTGAGTAGCTAGGACTATAGGCCCACACCACCATGCCTGGTTGATTTTTAAATTTTTTTATAGCGATGGAATCTCGCTATGTTACCCAGGCTGGTCTTGAAATCCAGGGCTCAAGTGATCCTCCCACCTTGGCTTCCCAAAGTGTTCAAAGTGTTGGGATTATAGGTGTGATCCATCTTGCCTGGCTCCCACCTAATAACTCTTCTTTTTTTTTTTTTTGAAAGAAAGAAAGAAAAAAAATGAAGAAGAGGAAGAAAAAGGAAGAGAAAGAGAGAGAGAGAATGGGAGTATTGCTTTCTTGCCCAGGCTAGAATGCAGTTTAGTAATGGGTATTGAAAACCTCTTTTATACCAATAATTATACTTGATGTAGACAGGAAGGAATAAGGGAAGAAAATAACAAACAAGCAGCCAACCAATATTTCATTTAAACCTATGAAATGCTATGCGATTACTGAGTGATTTACTTCCAATTATGTAGTCACTTTTGGAATAGGTGTGAGGTGGTAATGTATGTTTTGTGTATTTGAAGTGGAGAGTTCTGTAAATGTTTATTAAGTTTACCTGTTGCGGGTCTGAGTTCAAGTCCTGAATGTCCTTGTTAATTTTCTGTCTCGTTGATCAATAAAATCGTTAGCTCTTCTTGTTACATTGATCCTCTTGCCATTATATAATGTCCTTCTTTGCCTCTTTTGCTCTTTGTTGCTTTAAAGTCTACTTTATCAGAGGCGAGAATTGAATCTCCTGCTTTTTGTTTATTTGTTTATTTTTACTCTCTGATTGGTTGATAAATCTTCCTCCTTCTCTTTGTTTTGAGTCTTTGTGTATCATTGCATGTGAGATGGGTCTGGATGCAGCACACCGATAGGTTTTGGCTTTTTATCCAATTAGAATATATATATAGGTTTAATACTGGCATTTGATGCTAGCTGGCTGTTTTGCCCATTAGTTAGTGTAAATTTTTCATTGTGTTAATGCTCTTTGCTTACTGATATATTTTTGGAAAGGCTGATATTGGTTGCTCCTTTATACATATAGTGCTTCTTTCAGAAGCTCTTGTAAAGCAGGCCTGGTGGTGGTGAAGTCTCTAAGTACTTGTTTGTTCGCAAAAGATTTAATTTTTCCTTCGATTATAAAGCTTAGTTTGGCTGGATAGGAAATTCTGGGTTGAAAGTTCTTTTCTTTAAGGATGTTAAATATTGGTCCCCACTCTTTTCTGGCTTGTAGGGTTTCTGCTGAGAGATCTGCTGTAAGTCTGATAGATTTCCCTTTATGGGTAACCTGACCTTTCTCTCTGGCTGCCCTTAGTATTTTCTCCTTCATTTCAACCCTAATAAATCTGGCAATTATGTGCCTTGGGGTTGGTCTTCTTGAAGAATATCTTTGTGGTGCTCTCTGTATTACCTGGAGTTGAATATTACCCTGCCTTGCCAGGTTGGGAAAGTTTTCCTGAATGATATCCTGAAGAGTATTTTCCAACTTGGATTCATTCTCTTCATCACATTCAGATACACCTATCAAACGTAAATTAGGTCTTTTCACATAGTCCCATATTTCCTGGAGACTTTGCTCATTCCTTTTCATCCTTTTTTCTGCATTCTTGTCTTCTCGTTTCATTTCACTGAGCTGGTCCTTGACTTCTGATATCCTTTCTTCTGCTTGATCAATTCGACTGTTTAAACTTGTGCATGCTTCGCGAAGTCTCGTGTTGTGTTTTTCAGCTCCATCAATTCACTTATATTCTTCTCTAAATTGTCCATTCTCGTTAACATTTCGTCAAACCTTTTTTCAAGGTTCTTAGTTTCTTTGCATTGGGTTAGAACAAGTTCTTTTAATTCACAGAAGTTTCTTATCACCCACGTTTTGAAACCTGCTTCTGTTATTGGAACACACTCGTAATCTATTAAGCCTTGTTCCGTTACTGATGAGGAATTGTGATCCCCTGTAGAGGGAGAGGCATTCTGATTTTGAGTATTCTCTGCCTTTTTACGCTGGTTTCTTCCCTTCATTATATATTTATCCGTCTGTCGTCTTTGTAATTACCGACTTTCTAACTAGGTCTCTGAGCAGACGTCCAACTTGTTGATTCCCAGCGCCGAAATCTGAGCAACCCACTGCACCGGCCAAAACAGCGGTGTTAAGATTGATGGTGCTTTTCTGCCCGGGAGTCTCCGGACTCTGCACCAAAAACTGGCGCGCTAAGGCGCCAGCAGAACCGCTACGCTGGTCACAAGAGTCGCCCTGGCGACACGTGGGGCTCCTCTGCTGGGAATTTCCTGGTCCGTGAGCAACAAATATTCGTCTGAAAGTGCGGCGTCCTCTCGTTCTCTGCGCTTTCACTGGGAATTATGAGCCCGAGCTGCTAGTGATCAGCCATCTTGGATTTCTCTCTCCTAATTTTTTTATTGAGTATTTGACATAGATAGTAATAACCTGAGCACTGTTTTTACAGTGTCTGTCTTCCTTCATCCTTCCACTCTGGAACTTAGAGCACAGTCCCCTCTCTTTTCACATCTCTCTTCTCATTATGCCAGAACTTGTAAGTAGGTGAAGTAGGTTTGTCTTCAGTAATGAGTGGATACCCACTGTCCTCATACTACCAACTTTTTCCTGTCTCTCCATTGAACTCTCGTCGTCCAGACCATTCCTTATGCATTCACTTTCTGTGTGTGTGTGCATGTCAGCCTGCCTCTGTCTCTCTCTCTCTCTTTTTCTCACTCTCTCTCTGTTAGTGACTCAGCCACTCACCTAGTCACCCAAACTATAACCTGAAATTTACACTTAGCTCCTTGCCTCTAATCTCCCTCTTCCCCTTTATCGCAAGATCATGTATATTTACTTCCTTAAAAATTCACGTAAGAAACTTTATTCTTATTTTGCATGTGAGGACATCGAACCTCAATAGGTTTAGTAATTGTCTACTACTAAAGACTTAGTAAATGGAAAGGCAGGATAGGAATGCCTAACTATGTGATTCTCATTGTGCCATGTAGCTTTCTGCATGTCATAAGTAGTGTCTCTGGATGTGAATTATAATACAAGAGCTCAGTTAATCTCTGCATGGACTATGCATTGTTTGTGGACAAAGTAAACCACTCCCATAAATAGGTAACAAAATTGTTCAAATATCTTTGAGGGTTTGATTCATAAAAAATAATTTAAAGGCAATATTATTTTTTTCATTTTAAAAAATATTAAAGTTATAGTCTTTGTGCACTTTCTTAACTAATGAATTATAAACATTCTAATTTTTGGCATTAAGGAGTTCCTCATATGCAAAGAAGTTGGTTACCCATGGCCTTCGGGATGGAATGTGAGGTGTTTTTTTTTTCTGAGACTAAGTCTTGCTCTGTCACCCAGGCTGGAGTGCAGTGGCACAATCTGAGCTCACTGCAACATCCACCTCCCAAGTTCAAGTGATTCTCCTGCCTCAGCCTCCCAAATAGCTGACACCACAGGTGTCTACAACCATGCCCAGCTAATTTTTGTATTTTTAGTAGAGATGGGGTTTTACCATGTTTGCCAGGCTGGTCTCAAACTCCTGACCTTAGATGATCCACCTACCTCAGTCTCCCAAAGTGCTAGGATTATGTACGTGAGCCACTGCACCCAGCCGGAATGTGAGCTCTTTTATAGAACGTAGCTACTGAAATTCAGCTTTTGCATAGGCGCTAATTTAAACTCCAATTATCCCTGCTCTTTCTCTGTTACAGGTTAGACTTAATTCTAGTTGCTTGGAACACACTTTGCTTTTGTTCATTTACTACAACTCTTTCTTTCTCTGTCACCATCTTCTAGCATTGATAGACGAGATAGACCATACACTTCCCATGGCCTTGCTGGCCCTGTGTGCACACTACTACCATAGCATACCTCATGTTTTGATTATCTATCTGTGTAATCTTTATCTCTCATTATAAGAAAATTCCTTAAATGTAGAAGATGTGTCTAATCCATGCCTTTGTCTTCAGGAGGCTCAATAAGTGCCTACTGAGCTACATTTTCCTGAATAACTTTGAGTTTCCTACTATACCATCCCCCAAAACTATTAATCTATAAATTAAAATAAAATGTTATTTTTCAGGCTAAAACAAATTTCAGTTAGATACAAAGGAGAGATAGATTCTGTTATTCCAGATATAGTGTAGTGATAAAATAAAAATGTAAAATAATAATTTTAATTGAAAAATATTTTGATATATTTTCTTGGTTCTGTCGTAAAATGATGTGGGGTTAATCCCAGCTGACCTTTTCAGCTTTACATAGGGGCTTCCACAGAAAGCAGGCCTCAATGGGGCTTCCTATGATGAGCTAATTCTCAATCATTGGAAGATAGTAAGATAATGCATAGCATGGGCTGTCTGTGATTAATTATTCAGAATTTGAACAAGAAAATAAAGCAGCATTGCAATTTTGCTCTAAAACCTCCTCGGAACACAAACAGGCACTAAATCGTGTTCATCGTTCACAGTACTTCTCACCTTTTATCTTCAGTCAGCCTGTCTATTTAGATCCCAGAGAGTATTCAAGGGAAATAATTTCAAATCACTGTTAAGTACTAGTCTTCTGTTGAACCAGGTATTCTGAATTCACTTATTCATACATCCATTAACTCAGTCAACCATCATACCTTGGCCATTTATCATATGCTAAGTAAGCACATTTTAATCCCTGGAGCTTCAATAATAACCATGTCAGAAAAGATGCCACTTGTCTTGGAGCACACACTGAAATGGAAGGAGCAGGACTCATTATCAAAAGAAAACAAATACACAAGATAACTTTAGATAATGTTAAGAACTACAAAATAAATAAATAAGAAGATATGATAAAGACTGATGGGAGGGCACAAGAAAGGAGGCAGAATAGATTTAAAATAACCACAAATTAAATGCAGCAATGCCCATCAAGATGTAATCGATTTCTCACCTGTTAATCTTGACTAGCCTCATGATACATTTTGGCCAACAGACTGGTCAAGGTGATATTGTGCAACTTTCAAGCAATACCTCAAGAGGCCTTTTAGTTTATGCTCTCATCCTCTTATAGCCCAGGCATTTTGTAAGAAAGACCAAACTAGGCTGCTGGAAAGGCCATGTGGAGAAAAATCAAAGCCCTCCAGCTGACAGATTCTGCCAACTTACAGGCAGGTGATTGAGGTCATTTGAGAGCCAGCCCCAGGGCTCCTTCCAACTGACCACAAATCCATGAGTGAACCCAGATAACAGGATGTGGAGCAATGAGAAACTATCCCAGCAGAGCCCTGACCAAATAGCTGACCCCTGGGTCATGACTAAAGGAACAGTTTTTTTAAATCACAATGCTTTTGGTGAATTGTTACATGGCAATAGATAACTGAAGTTGAAACCAAGGTGATGAAGCTACTTTAGATGGGATGGTGAGGGAGAGCATGAATAAGGGGGTAGTATTTGAGCAGAAATCCAAATAGGAAGAAGCCAGCCCTGCAGAGGTTCATGGGACATGATTCCAGGTAGAGGCAAATGCAAGTGCAAGGGACCTAAGGCAGAAAGATATGTAACAGAAACCCAAAGAAGAACATGTGGCTGGAGTGTGATAAACGATGGGGAGAGCAATACTGTAATAGAAGATGAGGGGAAAGAGGTAAAGGAGGCCTTATTATGTAGAGCCTTGCAGACTGTGGAACCAAGTTTGGATTTTATTCTAGACAAAATGGGAACTTATGGAAGGTTCTCAAAAGAAAACTGATACGATCTTTCTACATGTTTACATATTATTCTGGCTACTTTGTGAAGAATGGATAATAGAAGAGTGAAACAGGAAGACCAATTAAAAGCCTCTTGAGTTAGTTTAACTGATAGATCATGGCTTTTACTAGGATAATGATTGGGAAGATAGATGGGAGAGAGTAGGTTAAAATGTGTTTGAACATAAAAACTCTAGGACTAACTGTTGATTTGGATGCAGTGGGTAGTTAAGAAGGCAAAGACAAGAACTGAGAATTATTGGTAGGTTTTTGGCCAAATCACAGCAATGAGGAATAAACTGAGGGTGGAAGAGAGGCAATGAATATTTAATTTTTATTAAAGTGTGTTACCTTGAGTGGAGATGTACAGTAGTTAATTGGCTCTTTGAGATTCGGAGGAGCGAATACAACTAGAGCATTTGGCAATCTTTAGCATATGGATGGTATTTAAAGCCATGGAAGAACTCACTGCAGTGAGTTTAGATAAAGAAGACAGCCTCGGTCCTATAGACAAGGAAAAGATACTGCAATGATATAAAAAGAGTGGCCAGTTAAATGTGAGAAAAATAAAGCGAATATTAAGTTGTGAAATTATATATATATATGTATATATATGTGCGTGTGTGTATATATATATATACACACATACACACTAATTGATCACCCACTCTTTATAAAATATACATATATATATATAATATGACCACCCATATATATATATGTATATTTGAAAGAGTGGTTGGTCAATTAGGTCAACTTGCTACTGAGAAGTTCAAGAATGAAATAGATGTAGCCCTGGGGGGTGTTTCAACAGGGAAAGCATTAATGACAGAGACAAGAGCAATTTTGGAGAAGTCAAACCAAAAAGCTAGTGTAGCATGAGCTGAAGAGTGAATGGAAGTTCAAGGAATAGAGACAGTGAGTAAAAATAACTATTTCAAGACATCGGCTGTGATAGGGAGTGGAGAAATGGGTCTGCATCTGCAGGGAAATATGGTATCATATGGAGAGCTTTGGAACCTTCCAAAGCATGTTTTTGAACTCACGTTGGGCAAAGAGGCAGAAACTGACAATGCAAGAAGGTGTGGGATCATTGCAGATGTAATATAACCAGGTTTCATGACTGGAAAGTTTAATCTCCCTAGAGAAGGTTTCACGTTATTTTTTTTTAAAAGCTTTTGGAAATGACACTGTGAGCATGCGCTGAAGCAGTGGATGGTATCTGAGCAGGTGTCTGGGGCTCCAACAGCACCTACTCTTGTTGTTCTGATGCTCCTCCCTCGAGTACACACCTATGGCTTCACTCGAAATTCTTTAATTCAAGTTGACAGAGAAAAAAATATATAAAGGGTGTGTGATTGCAGATGGCTTTGCATATTGTGCTGGCATTAAGCTAGAAATGCATGATGCAGAATTACAGCCCTATTAAAAGCCTTTGTGTTATAAAATGGAAAAAGAAGAGCCTCCTATTTAGAATATCTTCTAGTAATATGTTTGTTTTTTTGACTTTTTCTGGGTAGAGTTGGCTCAAGTTACTAAGTTATACTACTTCATGGTCAGTGACTATACTGGGCTGGCCAGATCATCAGACACTTGGAAGGAACACAACTGAATATCTGGTAACAAGGAGATCTGGAAAGAAAGTATATAAACCTTCTCATAAAGAACATAGAACATGATAATACTTGTGTTCCATGTGGATACTCGCTCAAGAGTGCACACTACAGAGGATGTTCTCAGTAATCACATGGACAAAGTTATGGTCTGCGGATGTCAGCCAATCTCTCCCAAGGCACTCTAGCAGTCACTCCATTCGATCAGGTTAAAAATGCCCATGTCAGTAGGGATGAAAGCTATGCATTGGCTCAACAACATGGATTTTACCAGGGCTGACCTGGCTACCATCACTGCTGAATATCCACCTGACCATAGCAGATGCTGATGCTGACTCCTTCTATTAATAGTAGCATCATTCCTCAGGGGACCAGACAGCTACTTGGAGTTAGGCTGATTTCACTGGACCCCTTTCCAATGGTAGGAAAAGCAACTAATCATCTCTAAAATAAATAGTTATTTTGAAAATGGATTTCCCATTTCTGCACACAGTGCCTTCATAGGTACCATTGCAAAGGACTTATTTGGAATCTTTATATTCCACAGAACATTGATGCTTTATTAGTTTCCTATTGCTGCTGTAAAAAGTTACCATACTTAGGGGAATTAAACAATACTATTTTATGCAGTTAGAGTTCTGGAGGTCAGAAGTCTAAAATTATTTCATTGAACTAAAGTCAATTTCAGCAGTACTGGTTTCTACTGGAGCCGAGGGGAGAATCTGTTACCTTGTCTATTTCAGCTTCTTTGACTTCTTTTGACTTGCTACCCCTTTTTCCATCTTCAAGTACATTATTCCAGCCTCTACTTCTGTCTCACATCACCTTCTCTTCTCCTGTAGTGGTACCTCCTTCTGACCTCCCTCTTATAAGAACACTTGTGACCAGGAAGTTTGGCTCATACCTATAATCCCAGCACTTTGGGAGGCTAAAGCAGGCAGATTGCAAGAGCCCAGGAATTCAAGATCAGCCTGGGCAACATGGTGAAACTCCATCTCTATGAAAAATATGAAAATTAGCCTGGCATGCTGGCATGTGCCCATAGTCTCAGATACTCAGGAGACTGAGATGGGAGGATCGCTGGAGCCCAGAAGGTGGAGGCTGCAGTGAACCAAGATAGTGCCACTGCACTTCAGCCTGGGTGACAGAGCAAGATCCTGTCTCAAAATAATAAAATTAAGAATATTTGAATCACTGGGACCACCCAGACAATCCAGTATATTCTCCTCATGTCAGGATTCTTAATTGCACATGCAAAATCTCTTTTGCCATATAATATAATACATGTACAGGTCTCAGAGATTAGTAGGTAGACATATTAGGGCATCATTGTTCATCCTACCACAGCTAGTGACCAATGAATTTGTTCCATAGAAAACAAAGTGGGTCAATGAGCTAACACTCATTAAATTTACTGATCTTACCACATGCTTCATTATCCAGAAACACTCCTCACTGCAGAGCATTAGAATGGCCTACTGAAGATGTAGTCATACTACTTTCTGGCTGAAAATACCCTCCAAACAGTCCAGAAAACATAGTGATGCCCCTGTCTCCACAAAAAATAAAAAACAATTGGGCATGGTGGTGCATGCCTGTAATCCCAGCTACTTGGGAGGCTGGGCAAGAGGATCACTTTAACCCAGGAAGTTGAGTATAGAGTGAGCCATGTGTGTTTCACTGCATTCTTGCCTGGGTTACAGGGCAAGACCCTATCTCAAAACAAACAAGCAAATAAACACATGCTCCAAAGATGTGATGCTGTCCCAAAGATGTGGTGTATTCTTTGAATCAGCAGTCAAAATATGATGCTATTTTTTTTTTATCATTGCCAGATTTTACAGTTATGGGAATCACAGGATAGAAGTATACTCAATAACCAGCTTGAAAAATTTTAATTTCCTGGCCCTATAAATGTAAACTTTGCTTCTTTTAAGGTCTCAGTTCCAAAAGAAGAACACTTCTACCACATGACATGATGGTTTAGTCAATCGAAAAGATGAGACCATCACCTGGCCTTTTGGGGAATCCTCATGTCACTGAAACAACAGGCAAAGTGAGGTAACTGATTTCTGTTAAGGGCAAATACAATGTTACTCCACAATGGAACATGATTGACAACATACAGAACCCAAGAGATTCTCTGAGATGCCTCCAGTAATAAAAGTTCATGGAAAACTATAGCAACTCAACAAAGAGAACTTCTATGGGCTCAGACTCTTCAAGAACTAAAGTTTGAATTACACCACCAAGGAAAGAATATCAACCTGATGAGGGACCGGCTTGAGGTTAAAGAAAACATGAGATCGAGTGCAGTGACTCATGCCTGTAATCTCAGAACTTTGGGAGGCCAAGGCAGAAGGATGGCTTGAGCACAGGAGTTCAAGACAAGCCTGGGCAACCTGTCAGGAACACTGTCTCTACAGAAAGTTTTAAAAATAGCCAGACATGGTCGTGCATGCCTGTGGTGTCAGCTACTCAGGAGACTGAGGGGGAAGGATTGCTTGAAACCAGTAGGTTGAGGTTACAGTGAGCTGTGTTGTTCACACCACTGCACTTTAACCTGGGCAACAGAGTGAGACAGTATCTCAAAAAAACATAGAATGAGCAGAAGAAAGAATGTAACTACCACCAGAAGTTGATGACCTGTTAACAACCAATCATAGAAATAATGACTGCAGTTTCACATAATTTATTCCTTGCCTATTATCCAATATTTGTATATGTCAATCAGCTGTTTCCTTTTTTGTTTCTCCCTTTCTTATCCTATTTTATATATAAGGTGGTATGATGGCTATTGTGCAATTTAATATTTAAATTACAGAATATCCAGAATGATAGCATTTCTGTTTGTATGAAAAACAGTTAACTATGTTAGGTAAAAGCATCATATTGTTGTGATTGTTGTTAAATGAAATTTAACTAAGGGTACAAGGGAGACAAAGGGACACTGTAAAGTGAGAAGTGAACTATGTTGACTATTTGTCTATTAATTGCCAGCTCTACCCCTACTCTGTAATGCTTTTTTCTGAATAACTGGCAGAAATGGGACCCTCCCTGAAAACCATTTTTTCCAGGTTTTGTTGATAGTGGAGGCTAAGAGAATACAGTATGAAAAAAGAAGAAAGCCATTTTATTTTCTACTATTAATGGTACATCAAGATGTGGCAGCAACTTCAGTAGAAGCGTAATCTCCTGACTTCCTGCTCAGCTGCGATCGTGTGGATCCAACTAAAGAAGCAGCAGCAATGCATTCAGTAGGTGCAGCAGCAGCCGCAGCAGCAGCAGGATTATAAACTCCTGCATTTCCTGCTCAGCTGCAATGGTGTAGATCCAACTGTAGAAGCGGCAGCCATGCATTCAGCCACAGCCGCAGGAAGATAAACTCCTAAATTTCCTACTCAGCTGCAGGGATGCAGTTTCAGCATCAATGGCAGCACCTCCAGCAGAAAGTTGGCAAGGGCAGCTAGGCTTCAGTCCAGGTTCAATGGCAGCTTCCAGTTTCTGTATAACACTCTTCTCTTTTTTGTTCTTTCAGTGCTTCTAAGAGCACTGTAATCAATTGTCTGCATTAAATTCCTCTTTGCTTGAAATATTTAGAATGACCTCTGATTTCTGGGCTTGGCACTAACTGACATAGACATGAATCTCTGATTTATATAATATGTAACAAAACGATTTTCCTAGGTTGTCTGCTCTTTCTAGTTACCGTTATCCACCCTAGACTGGAATATTGTTTGGGAAACTGGGCTGACCATCTCACCCAGAGAAAGTGTGTCATAATGAAAAAGCAGTCATGTGATCTTAGGCAAGTTAAAATTACCCTTCAGAGTAAGTATCCTTAAAAGTGAAATAATAAATATAAGCTTGCCCAAATAATTAAAATAATTATGTAAACTGCAGTATGCAAATGATTTGCTTATGAAATTAAATGGTTTAAGAAATAAAGGTGGAATCAGCAGAAGTGAGACTATCTAACTGTCATAAGGGGTTGGATGTTTCTATCTATCCTCCTCTTTTGTCCATCTTCTCTAACATCTCTCTTTCTCTCTCTCTCATTCACTTTCTCATTCTCCTCCCTCGCCCCATGAGACCTCTATTCTTCTAGAGTATTTTCCACCTTTTTTCTACTCATCGTCCCTCACGGTCTTATGGCTCCATTCCCAGAGAGACATAGTTCAATATCTCTCTCCCAAGGTCAAGGTCGCTGACAACATAGTCCCATTATCCCAACATCTGCATCTACAACTAAAAACTTAGTTTAACAGACATCATAAGCATGATCTGTATTAGTCCGTTTTCATGCTGCTGACAAAGACATACTCGCAACTGGGAAGAAAAATAGGTTTAGTTGGACATGTCTGGGGTGGCCTCAGAATCATGGCAGGAGGTGAAAGGCACTTCTTACATGGCAGCAGCAAGAGAAAAACGAGGAGGCTGCTAAAGCAGAAACCCCTGATAAATTCATCAGATCTCATGAGACTTATTCACTATCATGAGAATATCACGGGAAAGACTGGCCCCTGTGATTCAATTACCTCCCCCTGAGTCCCTTTCACAACACATGGGAATTCTGGGAGACAGAATTCAAGTTGATTTCGGTAGAGACACAGCCAAACAACATCGTTATCTGTGCACATTCCCCTGCCATGTAAAAAATAGAAGTTTCAAAATCTATACTGCAATTCAAGTGTAACTTAGTTAACTGGGAATTATCACATATCATTTAATAAATTGGGAATTTAAGTACCATGGATAGGTACTTAAATACAAATCTGGGAAGCTCTGAAGGGGATGGTTAGGCAAGTTATTGGTTCAAGCTGAGGGTTAGGAGTCTGAATCCTATCTGGATATGAAGCTACTGTGTTGATGGATCCTAGAGAAGGAGCACCACTGCCCTTCTTTGCTCTGCTGAATCAAAATCTTCTTAAGGAAAGAAAAAAAGGGTTGAAAAATTAAAGAATGTGGTGGATCTGTGAAACAGTACAAAGAGGAGATGCTACATCTAAGAAGAAAGAAGAATGACAATGATGCCTTCTCCTCATCCAGAGACTCCCTATCCCTGACTGTTACTGCTAATGGGTGGTCCTTTGTGAGTCCAAAGGTATAGAGTGCCCAGATACTCAACCCTGCAGCAGCCTCCTCTTTGAGACTACTACTGATCACAAGCATAACTCAGCAAAACTTCCCAATCATAGGGGATCCCTGGATGAACTGCTTCTTATGTTCAACAGATAAAATTCTAGACACAGAATGGGAGAAAGGACAACTGCCCATTAAAAAAGAAAGCACAGCTATCAACAGAGACAAGGATGTGGTAATGGGAATCGATGCCTATTGGCACCCCCTGCTTACAGCCTAGAATGGTGATAAAACAGAGCTTCTCAAGGGCCAGAGCAGAGGAACAGGCAAGGCATGGGGACGCAAGCCTTAGCAACCGGGCAAGTTATCTTAAGGGAAGATATTGTCACTTTTCTCAAAGATATCATCCCTGTGCTACAGTTCTCACTCGTTTCACATCTCTAATCCCAACACACTTCCAAAGCCTTCCCCACCGAAACATATGCAGTTACTTCTCTGCATAAGTCCTGCTTTTCTCTATCGATTCTTACCACATAAAGCTACAGTTCTATTGCAAGAGAGTGAAGCACATCTCTACAGACTGTGTCTATAAGAACTAACCTGAGTATTTCACCCATCTGACTAGGAAGGAGGAGGCTTATCAAGTGATAGCTTTAGAAATCTAGATAGAATTTTCCTCTTAAAAAGAGTCAAAGGCCAGAAGTTACTCACCTGATATAAAGTACTTTCAATTAAACATACTGAAGAGAGACTTGCATCAATGATGTTAAGCTATGAATGACAAAAGAGAAATAATTTAACCTCTTCTAAGGAATATGTGTGAAATACTCCCTTGGAGTGTCACCAAGCCAGGCTAGGACAGAGAGTGAGGCCTCCAAACTCCTAGGCAATACTTGCTTTCTCGAGATAGTATTATCTGTGGATCAGTTTCAGGTGGTAGGCAAAAAGCTAAGGAAGAGTTTGCTACTATAGCAGAATTAGTTTAGGAGTGGGGAGCTCTATGTTTTGGTCTCAAGAGAGGAAACTGTGAATTTACCTAGAAAGGGTGAAGTTTACCCAGCAGATAACACTGCCCTTTCCGCTATGACCCACGTAACCTGGACAGCCCTGTATTGCCCAAGATAAAAGTTTCTCTTAGAACCCAGGATACCTAAGCAGGAAGACCTGGTAGTGTTTATGAGGCCCACTGTGGCTTTGCCACCGGTTAACCAGAATAAGAGAACTTTAGGGACCACTCCTTTTTCTTTCTTTGAAAAGGAAAACAGAAAATTGGGCATCGATAGAAACATCAGCCTCTGTCCTCCCTGACTTCTGATGTCTACCCTTGGAAATCCATAAAATCCTAAGCTGTCTAATTCCCCTTGGAAACTAAAAAGTAGACAGGGGTATGCACCTAAGTTTCTCTGGCATGATGCCTCCACATTACAGGAACCAGCTAAACATCACCAGGACAATCATTTGCAATTGTCTTTGGATGTATAAGGATTCCTAGGGTCAATTTCTCCCCCGGAACTTAGAGAGATCACTTTATGTGTAAGAGAATGAAGAGCACACATATAGGGGCATTGAGGACAAGACTGGCCACAAAATGTAAGGTAAGAGACACAGCAAAACAAATAAGCATTCAGGTAGGATTTCCTAGGCTCGGATCATACTCATATCAAGGTCAAGACTATTTTTAGTGTTCCCTTCCCTCCATCTCAGCTAAGCTCTGTAATTCTCACTGCCAAGTCCCAAGTTAATTTAGGCACACACTTGACACCGCTTCCAAATCCTTATCTTTACCTGTTCATCTTGCTGTTTTCTCAGTATTTGTGGCTGTATGTATCTGTTGTCCCAGGCAGACCAAGTTTAAGAGACTGGTCTCCCAGATCAACTTAATTTATGTCCTTCTTGCTGTACACAAAAGGATTTTGTATTGATATTCCAGGAAAACTGGAGTCACTTCTCCTAAGATAGAGCGCTGCATTTATTTGCTCAAAGCAACTGGGAAAGAATGATGGATGAGCCAAGGTTTTCATTTCACCATATGGAATCAGAGGAGTTTGCATTCCTTGTTGCTATGTCTCTGTCTGTAGTCAACGGAAAATATATTTCATTAGAACAAGAGGGAGCTATTTAAGTTACCTTTTTTATGTTACTATTAATGGTAGATCACAAAGTAATCTAGTCTTTGATATAAAATCTAGTATTTCTAAAGTCATTTAAGTAAATACAAAATTAACAATTTTTAGTACTTAAACCAGGGATGATGCATCTATAGTGAAGCTTATGATAATTTTCTTTTTATCAGAAATACTGGTTCTCAGGCCTTTGAGACTTCTATAAATATAAATGGGAGACTCTGATTAAGCTTCTTTTTAAAGATTTGCATAATGTTGTCTGGATGGTATTACAGAACCTGGATCCTGCAATCTGCCCCTAACTTTAACTTTTTCCCACTGTGTTTGCCTTGACCTACTGGTTAGTCCTGCTCTCACTGCCATCTTCACTGGGGTCTTTCTTTCCATGTGCTTATTTGCAGGAAACGCTTCCCAATTCCAGACAACAAATTCTAAATGCTCTTTACTGCACCATACTTGAAGAATGCTCCTTTTAGCATGGACTGGTCTAAAAATCCTATCAGTGCCAATGCAGTAAGATTTATAAGAGGATAGAAAACACAGAGTTTGGCTGTTTTTTAATTCCCTTATGTTAAGTAGGCTCTACAGGACAATTGAACTATACTTCTTGAAAATAACGACGTCAAAATTTTGTCGACAATGCAGATTGTTACTGGACAGGTCCAATGCTAAGATGATACCCCAGCCATTCAAAAACTCAGTGAGCATGTCTGTCACATGTGAACCATGAAGCAGGACCTGTAGAGTCAAAGAGAGAAAACATACACCTCGTCTCCTATCTCTTCTAGCACCCGCTTTACTTATTTGCTCTGAACTGTGTGCATTTTCTTTATTCCGTTGTTTATTGGTTGGCTTTATCTTCTTGGGGGAGTTAACCAGTTACAGGAACAAAACTTTTATTTTATCTGATTAGAATCAGATTGTGTATTTTGGTAGAAATACTGCAGAGTGATGCTGTGTCTTTTTCAGTGCATGACGTTAAGGAGACACAGAGTCAGGCTGGGTGGCTCGTGCCTGTAATCCCAGCACTTTGAAAGACTGAGGTGGGTGGGTCACCTGAGGTCAGGAGTTTTAGACCAGCCTGGCCAACACGGTAAAACCCAGTTTCTACTAAAAATACAAAAATTAGCTGGGCATGGTAGCACACGCCTGTAACCCCAGCTACTCTGGAGGTTGAGGCAGCAGAATCACTTGAACCCAGGAGGCAGAGATTGCAGTGAGCTGAGATGGCACCACTGCACTCCATCCTGGGGGACAGAGCTAGATTCTGTCTCAAAAGAGAAAAAGAGATGCAGGATGTCTGTTTGTTTGACTCTTGGTGATGTTAACTTTGATCACTTGATTAGAGAGGTACAGTACCCACTTCTATCCCCTTATCCGGGGGATATGTTCCAACATCCTCAGTGGATGCCTAAAACTGCAGTAAGTACAGAACCCTGTATATGGGCATACTTCAGAGATTAACATCAGGTTTAATCCAAACCACCACAATAAAGTGAATATCAAAATAAAGCAAGTCTCATGAATCTTTTTTTTGTTTCCCAGTGCATATAAGGGTTATGTTTACATTATATTGTAGTCTATTGAGTGTCCAATAGCATTATGTCTTTAAAAAAACAATGTGCATACCTTAATTTAAAATATTTTGTTGCTAAAAAATGCTAATGATCATCTGAGTCTTCAGCAAGTCATATTTTTTGCTTGCCTTGATACTGATGGCTGCTGACTGACCAGAGTGGGAATTGCTGAAGGCTGAAGTGGTGTGGCAATTTTTTAAAGTAAGACAACAGTGGAGTTTGCCACAACAGTTGACTCTTTCTTTTATGAAAGATTTCTCTGTAGCCAGCAATGTTGTTTGATAGCATTTTACTCAGTGGAACATCTTTCAAAATTAGAGCCAATTCTCTCAAACCCTGCCTCTGCTTTATCAACTAAGTTGATGTAATACTCTAAATCCTTGCTGCTATTTCAACTAAGTTCACAGCATCTTCACCAAGGGTAGTTTTCATCTCAAGAAACCACTTTTAGGCCAGTCATGGTGGCTCATGTCTGTAATCGCTGCACTTTGGGAGACCAAGGGGGACGAATCACCTTAAGTCAAGAGTTCAAGACCAGCCTGCCCAACTTAATTAGTTAAGCATGTCATAGCCTTATGAAATGCCATCTCTATTAAAAATACAAAATTAGCCAGGTGTGGTGGCACATGCTTGTAATCCCAGCTGCTCGGGAGGTTGAGGCAGGGGAATCACTTGAACCTGGGAGGCGGAGGTTGCAGTGAGTCAAGATCATGCCATTGCACTCCAGCCTGGGCAACAAGAGCAAAACTCCATCTCAAAAAAAAAAAAAAGGAAACCACTTTCTTTGGTCATCCATAAGATGCAACTCCTCATCTGTGAATGTTTTATCATGAGACAGCAGGAATTCAGGCACATCTTTAAAGTTCACTACTAATTCTAGTGCTCTTGCTATTCCCATCATAACTGCAGTTACTTCCTCCACTGAAGTCTTGAACCCTTGAAGTCATCCATGAGGGTGGAATCAACCTCTTCAAAATTCCTAATAATGTTTATTTTTTTACCTCCTTCCATGAATCTCGAATGATCTTCGTGGCATCCAGAATAATGAATCCTTTCCAGGAGGCTTTCACTTTACACAGTTCCTTCCCAAGAATCACTTAGATTGACAGCTATAGCCTTATAAAATGAATTTCTTTCTTTCTTTCTTTCTTTTTCGAGACAGAGTCTCATTCTGTTGCCAGGCGCCAGGTTGGAGTGCAGTGGTGCAATTTCCACTCACTGCAATCTCTGCCTCCAAGGTTCAAGCCATTCTCCTGCCTCAGCCTCCCTAGTACCTGGGACTGTAAGTATGCACCACCATGCCCAGCTAATTTTTGTATTTTAGTGGAGATGGGGTTTCACTGTGGTGGCCAGGATGGTCTCGATATCTTGACCTCATGATCCACCCATCTTGGCCTCCCAAAGTGCTGGGATTACAGGCGTGAGCCACCACACCCGGCCTGAATTTCTTAAATAATAAGACTTGAAAGTCAAAATGACTCCTTGAACCATGGGCTGAGGAGTGGAGTTTATGTTAGCAGGCATGAAAACGTCATTAATCTTCTTGTACATCTTCATCAGAACTCTTAGGTAACTAAGTGCCTTGCTAATGAGCAGTAATATTTTGAAAGGGATCACTTTTTTGAGCAGTAGTTCTCAATATTGGGCTTAAAATATTCAATAAATCGTGCTGTAAACAGAAGGGCTGTCATCCAGTCTTTTGCTATTTCATTTATAGAGCAGAGGCAGAGTAGATTTAACATCATTAGGCTCTAGCATTTTCAGAGTGGTAAATGAACTTTTCCTTTGAATTCACAACTTGGCTGTTTGGCATCAGAGAACTAGCTGTAAGTCTGTCTTGGCTTTTGGCATGCCTTGCTCACTAAGTTTAATCATTTCTAGCTTTTGATTTAAAGTAAAAGAGGTGCAACTCTTCTTTTCACTTGAACATTTAAAGGACATTATAGAGTTATTAATTGGCCTAACTTCAATATTATTGTGTCTCAGGGAATAGGGATGTCCAAGGAAAGGGAGAGAGATGGGGAATAGCCAGTTGATGGAGCAGTGAGAAGACACACAATATTTATCAATTAAGTTTGCTGCCTTACATGGGCTCAATTTATAGTACTCCAAAACAATTACAATAGAAACATCAAGAATCATTGAGATTGGCCAGGCCTGGTGGCTCACTCCTATAATCCTGGCACTTGGGGAGGCTGAGATGAGTGGATCACCTGAGGTCAAAAGTTTGAGACCAGCTTGGCCAACATGGTGAAATCCCATCTCTACTAAAAATACGAAAAATTATCCAGGAGCCTGTAATCCCAACTACTCAGGAGACTGAGGCAGGAGAATTGCTTGAACCCAGGAGGCAGAGGTTGAAGTGAATGGATATAACGCTACTGCACCACTCCAGCCTGGCAACAAAAGCGACACTCCATCTGAAAAAAAAAAAAAAAAGAATCATTGAGATTACCTTATCAGATGTAACAATAATGGAAAAGTTTGAAATACTGCAAGAATTACCAAGATGTGGCACAGAGATGTGAAATGAGCTCATGCTGTTGGAAAAATGGTGTCAATAGATCCATTCCATATAGCGTTATTAGAAACCTTCAATTTGTAAAAAACCCAATGTCTGCAGATCACAATAAAGCAAAGCACAATAAAATGAGGTATGCCTGTATACTATGTCTTCTCTTATACATCCATATCTGTGATAAAGTTTAATTTATAAATTAGGCACAGTTAGAGATTAAAAACAATAACTAATAATAAAATAGAACAATTATAACAATTGCCAGCATTACTACTCTTGCACTTTGGGGCCATTGTTAAGTAGAATGAGGGTTACTCGAACACAAAGACTGCAATCCTGTCACAGTTGATCTATTAACTGAGAGAGCTACGAAGTTACTCACAGGCAGGTAGTGTACACAGCATGAACATGCTGGACAAAGGGATGATTCATGTCTCAGGTGGAACAGAATAGGACCATGAGAGATTTCATCATCTTATTCAAAACGGGGCACAATTTAAAACATAGGAATTATTTATTTCTGAAATTTCCCACTTAATATTTTCAAACTGCAATTGACTGCAAGTAACAGAAAATGTGTAAAGCAAAACTAAGGATAAGGGGGATCTCTGGCACCGACTAGGTTTCTTCACTGTAAAGTTATTACTTTTCCTCTTGTAATGAATCAGGGTGGAGGGACGTTGTGGAGAAATAGTTTTAGACGTTATAAATATCCTCTTCCTCATCAAACATTTACCCATTAGTTTTAGCATTCATTGATGATTCATCCTTAGAATATTATTATGATGTTTGCTAAATGATGATTTGCTAAATGATGGATAATTCCTTTTATAGTTATTAGTTGGCATTCTGCTATAAGAAAAAACTTTTCTTTCCTTCCCGTTTATTTCATTTTATTTGTTTATGAAAGCATGGAGTCATGGATTCTAGTTTTATTATATGGATTACATTCCATTACTATAATTATTCTTTTTCATGCTCAAACTCTTTCAGATTTTGTGAATGCCACTCCATTTGAGATGATTTCTTTGACTTTTGAAGTGTTTCCATCTTTCTTTAAGTACTTCTTTACTTTCTACAACAGCAAGATGTTCCAGGCTCATTTTATCTTTATTGCCCCAGCTATGGAATCAGCCATTTGTCCAATGAGTCTTGATTTATTTTATTTTAATGAAGTATGGTCTTTAGAATTCACGCTCCAGATATCGTTGTATCATTGCTACCAGGCCCTCTGAGCAGGCAGAGCTGGCATATACATATCAGCAATCTCTCTCTTCCTTCTGCATCCCCCCGTCTCACTACCAACTTTTGTTCACACAAGCAATTTATGAGTATCTGTTCCTCCACACCTTATCAACAGAAGCTATTTTTATAATAATCTGATCTTACAAGACAATTCCCAATGATCCGTTCTAGTCATGAAGGCCAGACTCACATGGATCTGGGAAGAGGCAACATTCACTGCTCCACTTAAAAGTGGAAGCACAGCGTGACTAAATGTCACCAAAGGGCTCCCCTCAGTGTGGCAAGCTATGACTGAAGTTATGCCTGTAGCTTTTATAGAAAGGTAGGCTAAGTATTTCCCGGTAAACTTTGCCCATCTTCCCTAATGTATATGGGAGACATAAAAAGAAGTGTCAGTACAAATCCTAAGACAGACATGAAGCCTTGTCTCAAAGACTGGTCCCTGATATCAATCTTTGGATTATGAATACTTCTGCTAAACACTTGTAGTGTGCTCAAAGGTGGCTCACTGAAAAAAAAAAAAAAAAAGAATTCTCCATTTAAAGATTGCATCTAAAATTTTGCCAAAAGAAAATTTAGGGTGGGAAGGGATCTTGGAGAGATGAGAATGTATATGATATGAAGTCAATGGTTCTATTATTCCTCTGTGGCCTGTCTTCAGTGAGATGCTTCTTGGCCACAGTAAAGGTCTTCTGAGAAGGCATGATCTGAAAAGATCCTGGCTCTGATGGTTAGGCTCACAAAGTAGTGGGGACAGTATTGGGAGAGGCGAGACTGAGCATTTCATTGGTAATATTTTAAATGAACGAAGACTGGAGAAATAGTTAAATAAGATGTCTTCTAAAGCCTTTTCATTGGAGAATAAAGGTGGAATTCTAGTTTCCGATTGCAGTTCTCATCCACGTCCAACTGCAGTTCCCCAAAACTGAAGGTTTCACAGAAATCCTGACAACAGTCATGGAGTCACTTCTCTATTGAAGGTGTGGGTGGAGGAGAGGACAGTAGGAATATTAGCGACATACTACTCACATACGTGTTAAAGAAAAAGGAGAGGAATAGCATTAGGTTTTCCCTTTAAGTTTGGTCCCTCAAACTAGTCCCTGGACTAAAAAATTACTATGAATAATCTTAGTAAGACATTACTAAGAATTATCATATAGTTGGAATTGTTAGTCTCAATTATCTTCATTTTCTCATCCTCTGTTTTATACTTGGGTTTGTCTGATATGAGAATAGGGTGTCAAATGGAGGAAAGTATGAAGGTTGAGGACACTGAATGAAGAAAAGAATTAGTTTGTAATAGATTAGTTAAGGCTTATGTTTTTTTAAAATGGGAAGCACACAGGACATTAGTAGCCAGAAGCTGCTTTATCTTGGTCTCATATAATCTGCTTTTAAAATCTTGTTTATAGCACCTTACTCAGGATAATCTGTGGGACAGAGGCTCAACAAACAGAATTTAATATTTATTACAACCTTTGATTCAAGAAATAGAAAACATTATTATTATGATCTATAAAAGGCCAGGCCTTCGACTTGGTCTAATTTGGTCACAGAGGCCATAATTAGGTATAAATTATTCTTTCTAAGCCTGATATTCCATACTTAGGTCTGGTTCATGAAGACTTCTCCTTCAGGGAAGGTATGTAAAACAAATGTACTCTTGTCTCTGTACGTACAATCCCTGCATAAAGTCAGACCCAGGCCATTTTCCAGAAAATTCTGGGAAATTAGGGCATTGTATAATGCAAAGCACTTTTCTCTTCTGTGACTTTTCTATGCTATAATATCCCAGGGCCAAAACAGAAATAGTTGGAAAAATGGAGAAAATATTAGAAGCTCCAATGCCTCTGATTCACACTGTGTTTTAATTCCAATAATTAGGTGTTTAAACCAGATAGTCATTAGTCACTCCATTGTATCAAAAGGAAGAATAAAAATATACTCTTGATTGTGGAGGCCAGCAAATCTCTAGAATTACAGAGGAATTTGCATGATTCTCAATATGCTCCATGTTACAAAGGCAGATCACAGCTTGCTGGGAATCTGGGGAAAATAGTAATGAAGCTATGGAACCTATTCCTCCTTTCTGGGTCTCCACTTACTTAGTGACTATAGAATAAGGGAAGATTTGAAATTGAGCTGTTTGGAAATGCAGAAAGAAGTGACATTTCTCTCACTCATGTTAATTTGCTCCTCATGTAGTAACTCTGAAAGCCTCACCTAGAATAATATGATAGGTTGAAAGAGGAGGGGAAGTTCACTATTCATGACATTATACATACCAGGCCTTTCAGGAGATAAGAAGATGGTGTAATAACAGAACAGTCATGAATTTTACTACTAATACTCTGCTCTCATATTGAAATCTAAGTATTCAAAACTCTGGAAAAGGGCCAGATCCAATTTTCTACATCATAATATAAAATCGTCATCTGCATAGAGTTGAGATGATGTAAGTGACTCCAAGAGTTTCTCTGTGGTGTAAAGTCCACTGATTCTCTGCATTGACCAAAAGCACAGTCATCATAACTCTGTAGAGAACAATAACCACACAGTGTTAGGCTTTCCAAGGGGAGCTGCCACTGGAAGGGGTCCTAGAGAAGCAGAGTCCACAGTGTTTACAGTTCTTTTGAACAGAGGAGAAGCATGAAGTTCTGAGCACTGAGCCCTGAAGGCCTCTGCCAGGCAATTCTAGACAAATCAAGAGGAATTTATGAAGCAAAAATTCTTCTCTTTTTCTTCCTGTTTCAAGAAATTCTGTTTTATGAAGACAAACCATAGGATTAACAGGAAATAAAGGCATGAACAAACTGTTCAAATAAAACCATCTGTATTTTCTGCCACTGTCCCGCAGCGCTCTAACATGGAGGCAATGAAGCACGAAAAGTAAAATGATAGGGATGTAGCGTGGTGCTCTGCTGCATTTCCACGCACATTCTGCTTACCTGTCTGCAAGGAAGATATGAGAGACTGGATAAGGAATTTAACAAGAACTATTTGAGTGACTCACGCCTATAATCCCAGCACCTTGGGAGGCCAAGACGGGAGGATCACTTAAGGCCAAGAGTTTGAGACCAGCCTAAACAACATAGTCAGACTCCATTTCTGCAAATTATTTAAATACTAGCCAGGCATGATGGTGCTCGTCTGTAGTCCCAGTTACTTGGGAGACTGAAGCAGGAGGATTGCTTGAGTCCAAGAGTTTGAGACTGCAGTGACTCATGATTGTGTTGCCACTGCATTTCAGCCTGGGTGACAGAGAATGACCCTGTCTTTAAAAACAAAAATGAAAACAAAAACCCAACTATTGCTGTATAACCTCATATTTCAAGCCCTGCTTCACCTGGATGAATGAAGGAGCCCCGAGGTATTCACACTGAAAGACCACATTCTTGCTCCACATATTCCCTAACTGCCCTCCACATCTTCCACTTCAATGTCACTCTAAAAGTCCCCAAGAGGTTTATTATATGAGCTCAAGAATCAGTGCAGCGGCCTCTGGCCTCTGCATGTGAAGACCTGCCCTTCATCAGCGCCGCTAAGCATGCTGCTTCTCAAGCATCTCACACATGGTCTGCTGGGCTTCTCGCCACCCTGCAGGAGTTCTCATCTCCTCCATGGCACAGTGGTCAGCCAGTTCACCCTGGTCACCAATGTTCTCAGTCCTTGTCAGACCAAAATGCTTAGCAGTCTCTTTCAAGGTAAAGAGAATTCACTCTCACCTCTACTTTATGCTCTTTTAGAGAAGGATAAAGTTCGTTCCCCTGTGTGTTAACCTTTGCAAATGAGGTGGGAACATCATCTTTACCTTCTTCTAGAAGAGTTGTCAAAGCAGGATCTCTTCGGCCCCAGTGTGTGAATGTGTTGAGTAGAAGGGATCTTTCAGTTTCCACACAGAGTACAGCATGCCTCACACCCCCACTGTCACTGGATCAAGACTGGCTCAGGGTCCAGAGCCACAGTCTACCTGAAAGCATTATTTTCATCCATTTTCCTTTTTTGCCCTCTATTTTTGGTTATGTATCTCTTCATCATAAATATATAGCTGCAAGGTGGGAGGGTACTGTAAGAGATGAAGACATTGCTGAAACAAGAACTCTAATATCTAACTTTGGGCATATTGTGATTCAGCAGATGGGTTTAAAACACAATCTGGCAAGATCAAGGAAAGTTAGGAAAAAGGGTATGAAATTATATTTCTCCAACTTCAGGATCACATAATTCTGTCCTTAACATCCAATGTGAGGTCTCTCACAGGTATAAGCAAATAGATAAATATTCATAGATCTGTTGATTCAAGTGATACAAAGGCTGGCTATCATGACCTCAAAAAGTCAACCACTGGCTTAGTTTATTCAGGGTCATAAATTAGATCAATCCTATATAAAAAATTTTATCTCAAGCTTGAAGCACAAATGCGCTGAACAAGTAACCCTGCTCTTGTCCTCTTATTTGTACATTTTCTATAAAAATCTAATTTAACAAATGTACTTTGGGCCAGTTTTAACATCTAACTAAATAATTAAAATAATTGACATGAGTTCATTTTGCATTTGCCTAAGGATCCTGGTATTACCATTTTGAGAATTACACTTCGGCCAGAGTTAAGAGTTTAATAGATTTATTTGAGAAATGGATTGGAGTTTTATTAAGAATTGAGAAATGTATTAAAAGGAGAAATGGATGCTGAGAAACAAGAAGGTATTTGGACTTAGGGTAAAAGAGGTTTAAAAGAGTTCATATGAGGAAATCTGCTGCCCTGAAGTGTAAATCATTCTCTCTTGGCTTGGTCCTGTCTTTCTTCCAAAGTCTTCATTCAGAATTAAACCCACTAGTTTCAGACATCTCAGGAGAAAGACCTTCAGCTTGTAGCAGTAGCTAAAGCCAAGGACATGTTAAGCAAAGTGTCCCATGAGGAGGCAGTGGGGCAGTGAGCAGACATAGAGATCTCAGAGATTAGCTCACAAAGTTTTATGTCCTTAGCGGGGGTAAAGAGAAAAATTAAAAACCCACAAAACTCAAACTCCTTCATTGTGCATTTTGCTAACATGGAAGTGTTAGCAATCTCCAGGCTTCCAATTTCACATTTCATATCAACTGTAAGAAACAAATCGAATAGTAATAAAATGTAAATACAGGATGTAAATATTTAAAGAAAGCTGTCTCATAAATATGTGAGACAGACCATGAAATCTGTAAGCTCCACCTTCCAACAACCCTTTTGTCCATCAGTCTTTCTGCACCTCGCATGTCTTTTTTTGTTTGTTTGTTTTTTTGACAGAACTTCGCTTTGTTGCCCAGGCTGGAGTGCAGTGGTGCAATCTCAGCTTGCTGCAACCTCTGCCTCCTGGGTTCAAGCGATTCTCCTGCCTCAGCCTCCTGAGTAGCTGGGACTACAGGTGCACACCACCATACCTGGATAATTTTTGTATTTTTAGTAAAGGCAGGGTTTCATCATGTTGGTCAGGCTGGCCTCAAACTCCTGACCTCGTGATCCACCTGCCTCGGCCTCCCAAAGTACTGGAATTACAGGTGTGAGCCACCGCTCCAAGCCAATCTGGCATGTCTTTCAAAGGAAAATAAGTACTTAGCTGTTTGAAGTACCTAAAAGATATTCTGAGGGTCTTGAGGTGGAAGGTATTAGAAAAATTTTTCAAACACTTGAAGTCCTGAAGGAAAAGACTAGGGCTCTCAAGACTGTTATTAAGAAAGATTCAGATCTGGGGGAGGGCGTTATATAATAGAACAGCTGGAACTAAAGAGATCCTTCTACATGCCAGACATGTGCTCAGATCTTTACAAACACAATTCATTTAAATCTCCACTTAATAGCAAAGGCAATTATTGTACTGGCCTCATAGATGAGGACAATGAGGCACAGAAGATATAGTTACAAGGTCATGTGGCTAGAAGGTAACAGGATCAGGACTGTGGTCGAGGAAGAGGCCAAGCTAGCTGTGGGAGGAAACACATTCTGAGTAGATAGAGGAAGGCCATTTCTTACTGGCAACCCACATCTAAGGTCCTTAGGAATTTTCTGAATGAAAATCATGATGTTCCTCCAGGTCTCACCTGCCCTTTTAAGTGAAGTTGCTTTCACTGCAGTAGCATAAGCTCAGTGATGATTTGCCTGATCCACTGACAAGTTGTTCATGCCTAATTCTCAAAAGCACTAAACCTGGGGAGGCAGAAAAAGGGGTCCCACAAGTTGGGCATTTAGAACACCTTCAAGTTTCTCCACATTTTCCCAAAGCCAGAGCTCTGAGGCCTTTCCTCATTACAGAAGGTAATAACTGAACCTTGAGAGTGTATCCTTCCAAATGGAAGAAGTTAGTTGTCTACTTAGAAATCAACTTTGACACTTCCCTCTCCTTCAACCCCGACATCCAATTCATCAGCAATCTCCAGAATTCCACCTCTAAAATGCATTTGAAACAGTCCAATTTTCTCCATATCGACCCTAATCTAACAAGTATCATCTCTGGCTTAAATTATTGTAGCATGCTAACTGCATCCATTTTCACCCACCACTAGTTCATTCCCACAATGCTTGAAACCAAATGTAAATTCTGCAATGGTGGGCCATTGCAATTAAGAAAAACTCCAATTAACTTACAGTGGGCTATAAGGTGCTGCAAAATTTGACCCCTGCCCACCTTCCAAACTTCCACTCATGCCAGTTTCACCCTTGTTCACCATCTTTCAGCCTTCAAAAGTATTTCTTATTCCTAACTTTCCCTTCAGAGCTCATCCATCCACATGAAACTCTTTTCTCAGCTCTTACATGATTGGCACAATTCAAATGTTATTTCTCAGTTTGAATGTCACTCCTCAGTGAATCACTCTCATATTCCCTACCCTCAGTCCTTCTTCATCCTTTCTTTCCTTGCTTCCTAGTGCTTGTGAAAATTTGCTACAATTTTAGTGGCTTATTTTTTGTTCTTTGGCTATCCCACACATTTGACTCTAAGCTCCACAAGAGCAAAAGCTAATGTCTCTTTTTTCACTGTGGAATGCATGTGTTTACTGTACTCTCTGGCTCATGTTCTCTACTCCCAGTGCTGTAATAAGACATTTTGAGTCCCTAAGCACTGTAAAAATTATGAAAAGTATGGTGCTTCCCATAAATAACTAAAAATAAAAACTACAGTTACAATAAAACTTATACTGAAATCAAACTGGCTTTTATTTGTAGAATTTCTGATTGTAAAATTCTGGGAGAGGTCATTGAAACAGAAGTTTTCTCATTTCTTTGGTGTCCCTGATTATTTGGTAACCTAAGCCTATGTGTTATCTGCCACGGTAATATACAACTGTCCAGGACCTGAAAGGGAAAAACTGCTTCTCATTTTAGCTTCAGAGCAAAGGTTTGTATTATCATGTAAATCTTACTTAATAAATCTGTAATGGAGCAGTGGATACTGTGAACATCATAACTCTTTTTCTACTGTTAGAAGAATTAATCCTTTGGCCTGGTTTCATTCATTCTTATCTCACACAGCTTGTCAGCTCCATAGCTATTGACAAGCCCCAATCCTCTAAACAAATTAACAGAAGAAAAATGGAGGAAAGAGGTTGTATGTTTATGCATGTTGGGAGAGGGAGAAGGCAGATTATTTTGACAAACACGTAGGTGGCACATAATGGGTACCATGTTCTATGCTAGGAATTAGGATTAAACAACATTTGAGCAGCATGCCATGTTCTTTAGCATATCAGGACCTACATGCATATTCCAAACCACCTGCTTCCACTTCGCCCCACAATCTCTCCAGTAATCTCTTCCCTGGGATTCCAAACTACATTGTACTTTTATCTGCTGTCAGAGTTGCCTGATTTTCTCTATTGTAGTGCTCACCATAATTTATTTTAAGTAATTATGTAATCTCTCTTTCCTCTTAGACCATAAGCTCCATGAGGGGAGTTCTCATGTTTCCTGACTCACAGCTACATCTCTGATACTTAGTAACAGCACGCAATAGCAAGTAGCAATAAATATTTCTTAGATTAAGTAACAATAAGTGAATGAATGAAGGTTAACCTTGACCTCAAAGGGCTTGCACTAAAATAAGACAGATAAAGAAAATAATATTTTCCATTCATCATCATAAGTGTAGTTAAGATGCATCATGGTACAATGGAAACCCTAGCTTCAATGCTAACCCTGGTATCAGTAAAGATGCACTGAAGGAGGTAATGGATAAGTTTTAAAGGTTGAAGAATTTAGGCAAAAAAGGAACCTCAAGTGGTAATAGACTGAGCAAATACAGAAGTGTCTACCTGCTATGCAGGAAATCATCTGTCAGATCATTGAGTGTAGAGTTCATAGGAGAGTTCTTTATATTTGTGTACTGAAACTATTGACAAAGGACATACAATGAGGTCAGAATGAGATCCTTATTCTTAGCAAACTCAAGAAGACCCTTACTGCTTACATTTAAAGTTCTCTGTAAATATATAACGTATTAATAATCTCTTATAAAGGAGGCAGAAGATAAAGAGCAGTCACTTATGAATGCCTTTGTTTTTGCCTTCTTTTGGGGGAAATCAGGCTTTTGACTAAGTGTGAGATAAGTATCTTCAGAATTCCTCATTATCTATTGACAGCTGGTCTGCAGCCATAACAGCAAGCTTTTAGAATAATCCCAAGTGATCTGAGTGACTTGGAAACATCCAGAAAAATGTGCTGGGCATAACCATAGTTAATAACATTGTGTTTATAAGAATATTGATATTACTTATCATTTATTACATGCCAGGTACTCCTTAACATTTTGCACACACAAACTTCAAAAACAACTCAATAGGACCACAGACTTTCAACAACCCGGGGAGTGATCTTGGAAGCAGATCCCTGAACTCAGTCAAGACTTCATATGAGACTGCAACCACAGCCAACTGTTTAACTACAGCCTCATGGAAGACTCTGAGCCAGAAGCTGTGAGCTAAGCCACTCCCAGATTTCTGCCCCACAGACACTATGAGATACTAAATGATTATTTCACAGTGCAAACAAATCACACAGAACAAGAACTAAGTAGGGTAGGTACTGCAATAATGTCATACAGATAAAGAAACTGAGCCATAAAGAAATAAGACAACTTCTCCAAGGTCACTCAGAGAGGAATGGTAAAGCCTGGACTCAATCAGCAAGTCTGTCTCTAGAGCCCACACTTTATAGCTTCCTCCCATTATACTGTGTTATCTCCTGAAATTTTAATGCCACTTTTGGAGCCAAGACCTGTGCCCTGTGCTTTTTCAGACATCTCACAGAATTCAGAAGTCAAAGTTGGAAAAGTCCCAGGAGAGGCAGACAGTTTGGTCACAATTAATACTATTCTTAGAAGAAAATCAGTGTTTCCCAAAAAACATCATGCCTACACAGTGAGGATATGTTAGATGACTTCAAACATGTTAGATGACTTCATACATGAGCGAACATTTTTATTTTAATAACTATGTATTTTTAAAATCTGTGTCAGGTAAACATTATGTTAATATGCATGTGTGCTAAATAAGGTAACTAGTATAATTATCTCAGAATTTAATTGTGAGAAATATCAACAGTATATATCCGAACAAACTGTATTATTATAAATTACAGAACCATGATTCAATGAAGAAAGTTGTTCCTTTATTGATTTACTGGTTTATTCTTCAACAAATATTTATTGGGCACCTAATATAGCCCAGACACTAGTCATACATAAAGAAATAAAAATTGCTGCCCTCTCATAGTTTACATTCTAACAGGAAGAAACAAATAAAGAAATTTAATAGCACACAAAAAATACAGTATATTACTAATATATAATATAGTAGTAATGCTATACATCATATTATAGTATAGCATACCACGTTAAACTATGTTATATGATAACATACTGTATTATATTATCATATAGTATATTATAACATACTGTATTATATTATCATATAGTATATTATTAATTTTATATATAGTATATAGAAAAATAGCATGGTAAGAGAGGGGATAGTAAAAGAGAGGTGTGAATTTTTTTCTTTTTAAATTAAAAATTATTATAAATAAAGTTGAAGTCTTTGTTTTACTAAAAAAACTAAGAATTTGTTTTCATTTCCTTCCTATGGGTCCATTATCTCTTTCTTTTTTTTTTTTTTTGAGATGGAGTTTTAGTCTCATTGCCCAGACTGGAGTGCAAATAGCGTGACCTCAGCTCACTGCAACCTCCGCCTTCCAGTTTCAAGTGATGCTCCTGCCTCACCCTACCAAGTAGCTGGGATTACAGGAGCCCACCACCACACCCAGCTAATTTTTGTATTTTTAGTAGAGCCAGGTTTACACCATGTTGACCAGGCTGGTCTTGAACTCCTGACCTCGTAATCCACCTGCTTCAGCCTCCCAAAGTGCTGGGATTACAGACATGAGCCACTGGGCCTGGACCGTCATCTTTACCATGTCAATTTTCATTTATGTTTTCCTGAAGTCAGAGACAAATTTCACTTAAAAATGAATAAATAACAAATCAAGTAAATCATACAAAATTGCAATAAATAAGGGAAAACTATTATTAAGTAATGATAACAGTGCTACCTGGATGTGACCAAAAAGAAATGAGAAAGTCGTATTTGAATGGTTAAATTGGAGACTTCTTCAAATAGGAAATACCAAACTTTTCTCTCCACCAATTGACTCCTGACCAATTGTTTTATGTTGATGGGAGGAGAGAAGAAAACCAGAATCCCTCACCCTTAGCCAGTCAGCTCCTAGAGCAAAGGATGAAATGCTGTGTGGAGGGTTCTGTCATCTAGTGTGTCACAGCTTCTACAGACTGTAGCTTCCTGCCCTGCTTACTTACAAGACCATCCCTGCGGAGAAGATAAAATACACGAATGCAAAAAGAAGTGAGGTGATCACAACCTATTCCTTTATGCTACACATCACACATATGTGATGTTGACTTGGAAGTATGTGCAGGCTGTGTGGCTGCTGAGGCTTTGACAGAAGGCAGGGGACACTAGCTGCACAAAGCAGGATGCAGGCTTTCCCACCAAGTGGATGGGAAGCCAGGGTCAAGTGCTGGGGAAGAGCTGCAACTCTTTCCCCCATTACCTAGTTATCTTCAAGTCAGTTTTATTAGAATAAGCTCCTGACATCCAGAGTGACACCATGCAGGAAAACGTCCATCTTCTCATGGTTTAATATTAGTTACTTACAAATGTGTAACAAGTAACTGTAGCTACATTTATTGAATATTTTCTATCTGCTAAACACTGTACATTTTACACACATCACCTAGTTTAATTTTTATAATGACTTATGAAATTCTATGATTATTTCTTTTTACAGATGAAGAATCATAGATTTGAGGAAGTTTATATATATGTTCCAAATTATACCTATAGTAAATACTGGTACTAGGAATGGAGCCAAGATCGTCTGACTCTGAAACTTGTGTTAATGCCATTTGAACCTGTAAATAGCTCTGTGGATTAAGAACAAAGATTATTTCCTTTTACGGAGGAGTGGCAGAAAAGTGTAGTGGTCAGGAGAGCAAATGTGAGTGCTCTAAGAGTCCATTTTAATTCTGGCTCTGTCGTTTATCAGTTGTGAATTTGGGAAATGTATCTAACGCCTCTGAGATCTACAATGTCCTCCAATATCTAAACACGTAGAGCATTCAATCTCTTAGGGCCTCTCTGCCTTTGCCATCATCACCATGGCTATCACGTATTTTGCGTTTTCTCACTTAATTTTTTCTCCTACCTGAAATTGCCACGTTATTCCCCTTAAACCCTTAGATTAAGAGGTGGCTACTACTATGCCACAATAGTAATATTTATTGTACACTGTATGCTTACTACATGCTAAGTGTTCTTAGCACATTATCTCATTCAACCTTTACAACGCCTGCATGAGATAAATACTAGTGTCATCTGTAATGTATAGTTAGAGACAGAACTTGCCTAGAACCCGACACTACTGATTTCACTTCCCCTTTTCACACCCACCACCCTGAATACCAACTGACTTCGGAACTCCGAAAGGGCATCCATGAAAATGGCAGGAAGTGTCTGCAGGAAATGGAACGCTCCAGGAGTTTGACACTAAGAAAGATTGGGAACTGTCCACCAACTGGTGCTACCGAGAATAGTGGTTGTTGAAAGGAATTTCAGTCTCCTCTATCCCAACTTACTTTTCCTCAGGGAAGTGTCAAATACCTCCAGGTCTTCTTCAGAAGGCAGCTGGAAAAACAGTAAACCAAGTAACTCACCTGAGAACAAGCCGGGAGTAGTGCAAAGGAATCAACCAGACTCTTAATTTACTACAAAGTCCAGTCACTCTGTTTGCTTTCTAACAACCTTGTTGCCTGGTATTGAGTAAAAGATGCTATAAAGGACCAACACGTTTGGAAGTAATAATAATCTGCTGTCATGCGACATAATTTTCTCCACATTTGTTATCATTTATCTGATGGTAAATTTCGTGCATTTTATTGGAAAACCACAGAAAATGAATAAAACAGCTAAGCTGTTTCGTATGTTTCGACCTAGATTTCAATTAAATTTTAATTATTCTCGTCCCGTGCCTATCCACCCTCTCCCCATTTTTTAAAAGACCTGGAGTCCAGGGTAGGAGAGATCAAGAACATCCCAGAGGGTAGCAGCACAAATTCGCTCCCCTCCAGACCCTGCAGCTTGCTTCGCCCATCTCCCCTCCCCCTTAGCTTGGTCGCTTATCATTGGTCATTGCCATGGCAACCAGCAGCTGCCGGCCCAGCAGCCTCTACCGCAGCAGGGGTGGGGCACTGGGGGAGGGGGAGAGAGAGGAGGAGCCAGAGGAGGTGTCTGCTGCAAGTTCCTGGCTGCTTCCGAGCTCACCCCATCCTCCGAGAGGGAGGAGGCCCAACTGGTGATGCTGCTGCTGCTGCCGCCGCCGCCGCCGCCGCCTCTATTGCTGATACTCTAGTGGAGCTGGAAGGGTGGTTCCTATTCGCACCATCGCCAACCAGAGACAGAGGGAAAAAAAAACGGCAGCCGCTGCTGATGTTGGGTTCGGAGGCTGCATCCGACTCGGTCACAAGGAAAATGGATTCAGTTTGCATCTCTCCCTCCTTTAAACAGCTTCTCCGAGTCTCAGCATGGTGAGTAGGAAACAGTAGGGCTCCCTTCTTGGTTTAGTGTGTTATTATTTGACCTGTGTATACATTTCTGGCCTGAACTTGAACAATGACTCCCGTGCCTCAGACTAGGAGCGGGAGATGTGGAGACAGAGATGAGGATGGAGGGAGAGGAAGGTTGCCAGGAAGATAGAAGTGAGAAGGCAACCGCTTGTGTTGAAAAAAAAAAAAAAAAAAAAAAAATGATGTTCTGATTTTATCTCTAACTGGCTGAGAATGCAGACTGAGCCACTTGGTGCCTTTTTTCCTAAGCTTAGCAACAGCATCAGAGGTTGGAAAAGGAGCTAACAACAAGAAGAGGGTGTTATTGAAAGGAATCATTTCATTTGCAGCTCTCACATACAGGGTTGGGCCTTCTTCAGAAATACATTTGGTGTCTCATAAGCTTTCCAGACTCATGATAAGCTGTTTTTGCTTATTTCATTGATTGTTTAGAAAAAGTGGCCCCAGAATTCGACATTCTATTTTATATTCTAATGTACTCTTGTTGAGAAATCATTTGACAGAACCAGTTTTATTTTATACATAGATTTGATTGTGAACTTATACATGTATATCTTATAGATATACATATCATATATACACGTTACTTAGCATTTATATTGCATTTATGGAAGATATTTATACGTAGAATGTGCTTTGCAATCATTTTTTGGGTTAGATATGTCCTTGCATGCCTGAAAGTAATTGCATGTTTTTGAAACTATGCTTCTGGTTTGTATTATTATTCATTGGCTTCATTTGGATTAATGTGAAATTTACTCTTGTTATTGTCTCTTAATTTTATTGTAACCAATTGGAAGAGATGCCTATCATTTGATCTGTATCATAGAACTAGATGCAAATTCATAGCCTGCCTCTTTATTTTTAATTGGGTTTGTAGGAGGTGATATTGAGGACTCCAAATTTAAAATGATGGGAAAAGGAGGCGGCTTGTGGTATTATTTTGTTTCTAGCGTCTTGCCAAATGAACGTTTGAGCAAATCAGTTTTCTGGAAATGCCACCCAACCTTTTCATGTTTGTGCCTTGTGTCCCAGGAAGCACAGCTAAGCTGAAAGGTGAAATGCATTCATTTTATTTAATAGTGCTGCTATCTGCTGTTCATTCCTTCAGTATCCAGGCACCATTTTATAGTTCTCTCAAATGTTGTATTATGGGTCTCCTTCTGCAAATGATTAAGGAGGAAAGTAGGATTGTTTTGAAAATCTAGGTATTCCCAAGTACCCTAGCCCAGCCATTTCTAAATTAGTCTGCTTATACAATGAAATGAAACCAGAGAGTGAGCCAAGCTGAGCAGGAGAATGTGTGTCTTGTAGCTGAAATGGGGGGCTATTGTAGTTTACAAATGCTTACTGGGATCTGCTTGACCTTTTATTATGTCAAGGCTTTAAGGCAGCTCAGGAGACTAAAGATGCCAGAGATGAGGAGGTTCCATTCCCACCCAGGATAATGGATTTCATTGAATTAAAGCTAGAAAAATTTTTGTAGGTAAAATGTATTAGTAATGTTACATTCACCACATGGGCTATTATAGTTTTATCCATTAATCTCTTCTCTAACAACATCATTGTTAGTACAGACATTTTTTACAATGTAAAATAACAATTGTTTGGGGCTTTAGCCTTGCATATATTCTACATACACCTCCACCCACATTTATAATTTTCATATGTATTTGAAACAGGTTTAAAGTTTAATTTCTCTGAGAATAATTGTTCTATTTGGTTTATACTTGGGAAGGGGCCTTAGTGACTTAATTGTGCATTTGCTCATAGCATGCCATATATTATAGATCCACAGCTTTGTAAACTCCTGCTACCATGCGCCTAATTGTAACAACTATATGAAGTAGGGCAAGGAAAGAGATACTGGACTTGTATGTTATAACAAAATTGTATAATACATTGCATCCTGAATCTTTCAGTGATAATTCTTGACTTCCAAAAATTAAAATGTTAGATACGTCTATAGTACACTTAAAAAAATTATGATTTGTACTAGTTGACCCCATTTCATGAAATGAAAGCAGATATCCTGGGGCTTTGTTTTTGTTTCTTTTTTGTTGAGTTTTTGTTTGGATGTGATTTTTATAGGCAAAGTTGGTACAGTTCAAACAGAGGCAAATCCCTTAGGCCATGTGCTTAAAACTCCTTGTAGATAGCCTGTTTCTGCCAAGTGTCAGCTATTACCCTGATAGAAATACAGGTCTAGCTTTTGACCCCACAATTTAAGACGATTATATGGCCTTTGCTAAGGGGCCACAGAAAAGTGAAGTATGTTTTAAGCACTAAAAGTTGAACTCTCTGAGGAAAGATTTTTTAAAAACTAGGATTATTTCATTTGGAGAAGAGAAAACTAATTGTTTCAGATAAGCTGAACATGGGGCATAAGCATAGGACATTGTTTATTGCTATTTTTTGGAACCTCAAATATGGTCAATGGGCTTCAACTTTATGAGGAATTATGAAGATTAGAAATATAAAATTGTAGAAGTTCCTCATTGTAAATGTGAGTAGTCAACTGGCTAATCAGATAAAGCAGTACACTCTTTTCTCATCAAAACCTCCATAAGTATGACCTAGATATGCATTTGTCTAGGATGGACTAGATTTCCTTCTCAAGAACTTCTCTTGCTTTTTCTAGAGAACATCATTTATTTAAGAGAGTATGTTCATTGTTTAAGATCAGGCACTTCTAGATTATAACAGTAAGACTCCATTTTGTAGTTGGCTTCTAAATTACAAGATCTAGGTATTTGTAAAGAAACTGACTGATTGTATTCCTAGAGAAATTTACATGTAATTCTGCCAGAATGCAGGAAACTGAAAATTAACCTGTTCATAGAGGGCTTTCTCAGCAACTTTTTGGAGTGTGATGTCAAATATCTATATTAAGATTATTTTCTGTTGTATGGTTAATTTTGAAAAATGTAATGTGGTATTTAAGGGGGTCTTGACACAAAACAATTCAAGAGCCATCAAGTTGATTTTTTAAAAAAAAACAAATTTTTTGAAAGATATGTACAAATTAATGCTTAAATGTGCTGTTTAACAAACTAATCTACCACTCAAACACTATCTTAAAAATGTCATTCATGTTGGAATATTGAAGTTAAATATTTTGATTGGTATGTAAGCCTTAGTAAAACTTGTTTTAATTAAGACACACATTAATTACTTTCTCACTTTGTAATAGGATATTTCTTATTTCAAGTGACTTTAGAACATATTTTTATTTTATCTACCTTCTGCGAGTTGGCTTCAGAATGACTTAGACAATATTTGGAGAGTAAAACAGTTTTCTACATTTATTTTTGGTTCATCAAAAGTTAATGCTTTGTTTCTCATGGTTGGAGCCTTATTGTGGAAGTTTTAACATAAATAACACAATAATGGGCTTTTACTGAAATAAAAAGTTAGGTTTATACTTGGTTGTTACTCTTTGAAGTCTGTTACAATTCCCTCTGTTTACACATTCCACTGTTATTCTATCAAGGGAAAATGTGCTTTCAAACAGGATAAATTAATCAATTAACTAACAACTATTTGTAGAGCTTTTATATGACTAGCAGACTTTGCATATGTTAGCAACAAAGAATTTCCTTGGAGAATATAAGATATACACCCATGAAATAGTTAATGATGAAAATAATATAGTTGTAATTAGTACCATCACTTCACCTTATATTAATACAATTTTATATAATTCTGTCATTTTTCCATTCTCTATTTTTCACTTTATATTCTATCAATTTCAGTTTCTATTCTATCATTTTAATTCAATCATATTAGCAAAGCTAGTGTCATAACAACTATTTAAAATAAATGGGAACAGATTTAGGGAGGTTAGACTTGTCCAAATTTGTGTTTGGTAAATGGTGTAACAGGATGGATCACTAATTTCATGAGTACAAACTACCATAGTAGAAAGGTAGTGAATTATCTTACCAATTTGAATTTTAATTGGTAAAATAATTTTAATTCAATTTACTAATCTGCATTGTGTGGCTCATTTTATTTGACTATTTCAGGTACCATAATTTGTTCTTTGGACCTACTGAATTTGGCAAAAAAAAAAAATGGCTCACACAAAAAAAGTATTTTAGAGAAAATCTAGCCTTCTTGATATTTCAGAAAAACCTAGAAGCATTTGTTTGCCTGAAAATCAGAACTTTGTTGGACTGATACGCACTTATTTTATAGATAGATATTGTTGTTATTTTTAATGACATAGCGGTTAGGAGGTCACCATTTTTCTGTGCTTAGGATCAGATTAAAATCCTGTAGGTCCTGAACCTTGAAAAAAGTTATGCCATTCCTACCTATATGTCCTAATTATCTTTCCACCTACACATTCTTAAAAGTAAAAATGATATTGTCATAAAATAAGTGCACATCAGTTCAACGATTTTCTGATTATTTTCTCTGAACAAATGCTTTTACATTTTTCTGAAATATCAAAAATATTTATTTGTTTTTCAAATATTCTAATTTCTGCTGTCTCTTTTTCTTCATTAATGACCTAGCCACATACTGGTGTGACTATTTGGTAATTCAGCCCTGGCCAAATAGCAAATCATGGCATCTGAACTATATTTCTACGTTTGTAAAAAGTGTCCTTTATAATTAATTAGCATGCAGTAAAAATGAGACCTGTCACACTAAAAAAAATCTTCTTTAAATCATTATTCACTACTACAAGTAAATTCTGTGGCTTAAAGTTTTTTTATATTTAAAAATAATACATCCTGATCGTGGAAAATGATAACACAGAAATATGTAAAAGGAAAATGAGAACCACTCATAAGCCTACCATCAAGAAATCATTACTGTTAGCATTTCAAAATATTTCCTTTTATATCCTTCTATGTAGACACATAGAAACACATGCAGACACACAGTTTCATAAACGGACCATACTCCAGGCATTGTTTTATACTGCTTTTGCTTTATGTGTAGTGGCCATCTATCTATGTCAACAAATATGTCTCTACTGAATTTTAAATTTCCTTGTACATTTTTTTGATGATTCAAGCTGTTTTTTCCTTTACGTGGGAGTCTTCACTCTTTACTTTTAAATACTGCTCATGATACAGGTAGACCCTGCTTGATTTAAAGCAGCTGTGAGTCAAGCATTATATTCAGGAAATATGAACTCTGTTACCCTGACCTGCCACTGCATCTTACAATGGGTATTAAATTAACCTTGGTCATTCCTTGTCTGCTGGTAATGAATAAGTTCTGAATCCAAGGCAGTGAAATCCCTGTTGGAGTCACTAGGAATTTCTCCAGGTGCGTGCATCAGCAGCAATTAAAAACCAAAAACTAAAACACATCTCTTTCAGATGCATGTTAGTTTTCCCCAGTGTGTTGTAGTGGTATGTCCTGTAGTTTAATTTTTTTAATTAATTAATTTATTATTATTATTATTTCAATAAGGTCTCGCTCTGATGCCCAGGCTAAAGTTCTGTGGCATGATCTCGGCTCACTGCAACCTCAACCTCCCAAATTCAAGTGATTCTTGTACCTTAGCCTCCAAAGTAGCTGGGACTACAGGTTCTCACCACCACTCCTGGCTAGTTTTTTATTTTTAGTAGAGACGAGATTTCACCATGTTGGCCAGGCTGGTTTCAAACTCCTTACCTCAAGTGGTCTGCCTGCCTGGGACTCCCAAAATACTGGGATTACAGGCAGGAGCCACCATGCCCTGCCTGTCCTATAGTTTTATCCTTGGTTAAGCAGCACAACTCCTTTATGGGAAGAAATTTAAATGACTTCTCAGAATAAACCAAGTGTATTAGTCCATTCTCACACTACTATAAGGACATACCCAATACCAAGTAATTTATAAAGGAAAGAGGTTTAATTGACTCACACTTCCTCAGGGCTGGGGAGGCCTCAGAAAAATTACAATCATGGCAGAAGGGGAAGCAAACATGTCCTTCTTCACATGGTGTCAAGAGGCAGAAGAATGAGAGCTGAGTGAAGGGGGAAGCCCCTTATAAATCCATCAGCTCACGAGAGAACTTACTATCATGTGACTAGAATGGGAAAAACCATCGCCAAGATTCAATTACCTCCCACTGGGTCCTTCCCACGACATGTGGGGATTATGGTAACAACAATTTAAGATGAGATTTGGGTGGGGACATGGCCAACCCATATCACCAAGATGTAGTTTTGCTATTTTTTCACTATTTTCATTATTTTATAATGAATTATTTCATTATTTCCTAGTGAATTCATGTGTATCTTAGTTTTCAAATCAAAACCCAGTCATTTGAGTCTTTCCCCTTTTTAAATGTGAATGGTTGACTCTTCTTAAACTTTAAGTCTGAACTTCAAACATAATGCCTTGGAAAGAATTCCCTAGGTGTATCTCCCCTATTACTCTCTCCAACCTGTGTGTTTCCTTCATAATATGTATCAAAAGTTGTAATTACAGAGCTATTTATTATTTGCTTTCCCTACTCATCACTAGAATGTAAACTCCATTAGGGCAGAAAATGAAACTGTGTTGTTCACCAATTGTAATGAATGCCTTGATACAACATGCATGCTCAGTAAAGACTATTTGACAGAGTGACAGAATGAATGAAAGAATGAGAGACCCCTAAAGGGTTCCTGGCCTAAGATTGTAAAGGAGACTTCAACTAATAGCTCTTTTGACTGTGATTCTCATTTTTTTAAATTTAACTGTAAAAACAAGATGAATCGTATTCATATCCTCAGGATATTGTTATGATTTTGATAAGGCAAAATCAGATTCTTAAAGGTAACATATCACAACACTTAACAATACATCATTAAAGACTGCTCACTACATGCTATGACATAAGTAAGAAAGGCTATGAACACTTCTGTGGCTCTTTTTATTTTCTATTAAAAATCAAATTGCAAGTCAGAAATAGTGATATCATTAACAAATACCTTTAATTCACTGTGATTAATTAAAATAGGTTAGTAATTTAATTATTATAAGCTCCAAATTACATGATACACACTCACAGCTATTGTGCTATTTTAGAAATCAACTCTACCGAATTCATTAATCATAAACAAATCATTCCATCGTCTCTCCGTCCAAAAATTAAGTTGAATCAGAAATGCATCTCACTCCAAAGGTAAATTAAGGCAGCATCATGCTTTCATGAAAGTTTTGAAATCAAATATAAAAAGAGTGACTTGAACAAGAGGGTTAGCTTAGCATACACAGGGACATGCCTTTGAACCTCTGAGGATAGTCATTTATATTCTAACCTGCTGATACGCTGCAACTTAAGTATGAGGAAAAAGCTTTTGTTGCCTTTCTTTGTTTGGAATCTAAATCAAGATCATGGCACTTACTGCAATTCTTGAATTTCTGGAGTTCAGCTGCAGTTAGAATATACATGGAAAACCAAATCTGACTGATTTTAGCTGACACTATGTGGTCAGAAAACCACTCAATATTATTTTCAAGAAGGGAATTTTGCTGAGATTATCCTGACTCTAAAAAGCCTGTGAGCATGTGCTTAGGAGAAGAGGGTGGTATTTTCATCATACCTTCTTTCCAAACTGGGAATGTTCCCCTGAAAAACGCTTACACCCACAGTAAAAACCAGGTAATTGTTTTTTACCTGCATTCCTTACCTGGCTTTTTCTTATGTAGCACTTCATGGAGAGAGATGTATTCCAAAAATAAACTGAGCTCTTACTCTGTAGTCATCACTGATCTATATTTAAGGCCCTTAACCCACTCATAGATCAAGCATACCTAATTTGAACTTAATTTCCAAAATAAAATTGTTAGTTTTTTTAAATGCAAAAACACTCATGAAAACAACTAGCCAGTATTTTAAATAAGTACCATTCTGTGAAATCTAGGCTATTGTGTCATTCTACCAATAAACCATTAAATGAAGAGCGAAATAGTCAACAAATTTTTATATGATTATAACCAATTTGGAGAATTTATATTAAAAAATCCATATGAGAATTCACATGAGAATTCACAAGCTGATAATTCTGCTAATTGACATTGGCGACACAGAGAGAAGGACTTAGATGTTTTGAAGATATTATAGACCCTCAACTTGCTTTCTTATGGATTTCTAGGTAATTCAGATAACGAAAATGCGTACTCTGGAATTACAGCTCTAGTTTCCTAAACCCAAAAGAAGGAATTATTCTGACCACTGGCTCAGACTCTGTCTCCTATTGTCTTTTAAGGAGTAATTTAAGTTGTAATTAATTAACCGTAAAATGGATTTTGTATTTTAGAGAACATATTATTTTTAGCTATATTATGAAAAACACCTGAATTTTGCCTTCTTTTTAAAGCACTTTATTAAATAAAATTATCTATAAAATTTAGAATATAGCGTATTTTGAGCCAGATGCTTAAAACATTTAGCAATAATGAAAAATAAGTCTCAGCTTTTTCAACACTGAAGTAACAAGGAATGCCTTCCCCCAATCAATTTTACATAGCAGGAATGCTTTACCTGTTTTGTTCTCTTCTTAGCTAGATGGTCCACATTTTTTACCTAGAGGGTGCAATGCTACACCCTGAAACAAGAGAAAGGAAAATATTAGCATACAAAAAGGGAAATCGATTGTTGCATCTGAGTGTGGGCTTTGGATTTTTGCTTTCTACAGGTTTAAAAGAGTTCAGTATCCAAATGCACACTTAAACATGCCTAATCCATACTAACACTCTTATGTGGAAAGATTTGACTACATATACTACCCAATCTCTTTTAACTATGGTATGTGATTTTATATTTTTCTCCTTTCATCCTACATATAGTTTTTAAAATCAAGCCTGAATGGTTTAGCCAAGGCCCCCGAAACATAGTAAAGAGACAAGATTAATATTTCTAGGCAGTCACTGGTCATTTGCTTACTGAACTTTCACTAACGTTTGTGTAGTTTGAAAACATGAGCTGTCTACCTTTATTTTGTATAATCCTCTCACTTTGAAACATTGATCTTTAACTCTGTAGTCAACTGTAATCGAAGCATAATTGATCAGTTCTCAGTTCACATGGTGCCATCACTAACCACATTCTTAGGGTGCTTAAGTGCTGTTTAATGACAGGATCCCTATGGCAGAGAATAGCTGATGAAGCAGTAGAAAAGCATTTCATTGGAGACAGACTTTCGCCAAAGATGCACTTTCCCCTGAGTAAATTTGAAAATTTTTTCAGACTTGATGCCGATTCATCTTTACTCTTTATAAGGTGTGGTGAGACCCATAGTTTAGAATTTTCTTTATAATTCAAGTATAATCATTTATTCCCGCAGTTAATGGGTTAGCTCTGACCTTCCTAATAAGAAGAATATCTGATATGCCCTGAATATGACAAGTATGAAAGGAACAAAACAGAACAACTTCCTTTCTAAAGTTATCCAGAAAACGAGAAAAAGACTTAAATTCTTTGAGCATCTGTTATGCATCTAGTATGCTGAATATTTTCATCCATGTCTGTTTTTGCAGTACTCACTGCAGGCTGGTGAAGTAGGCATTTTTATTCCCATTTTTCCAATAAAGATGAAGCTTTGATAGGTTAAATTTCCAACTCAAAGCCATTCAATTAGTGATTTTTTGAGCTGAGATAGAAAAAAAGTCTATCTGATTCTGTAGCACAGTGACTACAAACTGGTCTTATTGTTTACATGGCATAAATTCACACAACTCAAGGCTTTTTTGTTTTAATTTTTTTTTGTTTACAGTAAATGGCAGGAATTACAACAAGAATAGGTTTGGATGAGAGACTGAAATTTTGATTTGGTTGTCTGTTTCTATGCCCAATGGGTATTTTGTGTAGAGAGCCTGGATCCTATTGTCCTTCCCTTTTCCTTTTTGCTGTGGCTCACCAGAAATTGTGTTTGTCTATGTAAACCCATTTAGGACCTCTGATCCAGGTGGAGCAAAACTTCCATTTTTTAGAAGCCCTGTGGAGTCACTGTGCATAGTTAAATATACAGATATATGGATCACATATATATGATAAGTTAAATGTGACCTATCCCAACTGTGGAATAAAATGAAGCCCTTTAAACAGTATGTTGTAGAAAAATATTTCATGATATAGAAAAAATATGCAAGAGTTGTCTAAGTTTAAAAAAAAAGTCAAAAATCAAAAGATAGAATTCAATCCCAATTTTGTGAAAAGAAAATTACACGAACATACATACATATATTTTAAAGGGCCAAAATAGTGCCAATCAAAATATTAACAGGAATTCATTCTAGGTGGTAAGTTTATGAGAAATTTTTTCTCTGACTTCTCTGGTTTCTAAATTTACTAAAATGCCTTTTACTTCTTTAATTAGCAAAATGTGGTAAATATTTTTAAGGAAAGATGTTGATATCAAAGTGTTTAAATCATGCACCAACCCAAGTATTTGAGTACCCAGTTTTGCTCCACCTGGGTCAGCAGCTCCATCTGGTTTTCAGAGACAAACACAGTGTTTCTGGTGAGTCCCAGACAGAAGGAAAAGGCAAGGAGGATAGGATCCAGATGCTCTATACAAAATACCTATTGAGTGTCCTTATATTTTGAAAACAAAGATCTTGTCTCAAAAAAGTTTCAAACCCAATGATATAATCAATGCAATTACCATTCTGTGTACCTAATTTCTTTAAAAACTAAAAATTTCAATTCTCACTGGAATATTCAGCATCCTATTTTCATTAGTCTCTAGTGATTTTAGTTCATAGTAATTATTAGAATACATGATAATAAGACAAAAATCCAGGTTTAATATTATGTGGCTCAGTCATAATCCATTTTTATTGAAAAGCTCTAACAAGGATTATTACGTGACAGGACAAAAACCCATCCAAATTCTGTGGAATTCTGAGCTTTTTCCCTCTGGGAGGTATGCACAGTCATCCTTATCATGAAGGATCTGCTTACACCTTTGCTGCCCTCTCTGTGGTTTAGGTGAAATGAAATCTTTCTCTTCTTGGGCCTAATAATCGTGATGACAATGAGGATGAGGATGAGAGTGACATCTTGTACTTTGAGGGTGGGGTCTAGAGGGGCACAGCTTCAGGGAGGATTGTGTGAGTGGCACCTCCCTGAGTTGTACAAACGAGGAGTACTGAATGAGCACCTGCTGTGTGTCAGGCAAAGTTCTGATCACTTAGCATAGTATCTTCGAGGCAAGAACTATTGTACTCCCCTTTTAACCTCTGTATTTGAGGAAACTAAGACAGAGAAATGTTAAGGAACATGCCCAGATTCAACCAGCTAATAAATGGTTTGCTGAATGGCTTCTTCATGCTTGTTTTCATACTAGGTGCATGGGATAAAAATCCTATTCTCAAAAGTCTTATGTAGGAAGACAAGTCTGTGAACAAAAAAGTTAACAATAAAACATTACAAACATTGTGACAGTATGGCTCTCCCATTCAGCTACTAAAGGACAGGACCTCAAACAAAATTTTAACACTTTAACATTTGCCATAAAGATATAAAGTCTTATTTGAAGGAAATCATGCTTGTTCTTTATTGAGGAAGTAAAAGCAGAGTGTGAATTATTTTATAATTCTGACTTCCTGATGCACTATTGCACATTGTACTGCTATCCATTAGAGAGTATATTTTAATACTGTCTGACCAAACCTATCTCAGTGATGAATATTAAAATAACTCACATGACTTATTTTTATGTAAATTACTTACCAAAGAGCATCTGTTTTTTAAAATGATGTCACCTAATAAACTTGTTCAATTAGGAATCAGAGACATATTTGAATATTTTGAATTAAAAGAGAACTGTAAAATGTATTTTAAGCTGAATGCAAACAGGTATGCGTTAAATTTGTGGTCTTGATTGTAATACAATGAAGAATTAAGTTTAAAAATAATTCTAACACCTACGATGGGTTCTTCTAAGTTAGGTGTATGTGTGGAGGAGTAAGTAGTGAGTAGGGAACCTACAAAGATGAATAAAAAATCCTAAAAGCACAGTAAGCAGTAAGCCTTCAGGCACTAAAATTTTGCTGAGAGACCCAGAAGTCTTTATCAGAATATAAGAACATTTACAAATTGAGTATCAAATATGTAAAAATCTATATAAGAAAACTTAAGAATATCAATCAAGGCACATGAAGAAAAACATTAATTCCTGATCATTGAATTTACAAACCAGAGAGAGAGAGAGAGAGAGAGAGAGAGAGAGAGAGTGTGTGTGTGTGTGTGTGTGTGAGTGTAGAGGTTTTGTAACCTGTCATGCCTTAAAAAAGAATGTTAGTTACAATGAATCAAGCCATGAATGGCCATGATTCAGGGAATAATGCAATAAAATGAATTTTTAAAATAAAGCAAACCAAATAACACAAAAGAACACTTTGCAGACTGGTTTGCTGTGCTCAATTTCAGCGTACTTGAAACTTCATCACTTGGGATCTATTAGAAAACAGAGTATAAGACTGAAGACTGAAGTAAGAAATGACTGTTAAATCCTAAAAGGAAAATGACGAATGTCTTTTTAAAGATTTTTTTCCAATTTGAACCCTTTCTTGCATGTGAATCTAATGAGGGCATATGCCTGATAAACATTGGAAAACACATTAGATACATTGATTTCAGATACAGTCAAGAGACTCTTTCATTATTATTTTTTCTGTATGTAATACATAAAAATCAACCCAGAAAGTGAGAAAAATATAAACCCAGCCGGAAAAAGGTCGCTGAGTACTCAATGAGAGTATTGATTCTGATTCGCTTGCCTTCACTTTGGATTTTTCTTCTTTGAGCTATGAATTATCAGTACTCCAACCTTGGTATTCAGTAATCTGGAGACTCTTTGCTGGTGTGTAGTCAAATGCCACTGAGCCAGAAACCTGTAAAACTATTGCAAATCTTTTAAACTCTTTATTTTTCTTTAAATAAAAGGGAAGTCATGGGATAGGTTATCTACGAGGACTCTTCCTGCTGTAAGCCAATGTGTTTATGACTCTGACTGTCCATCACATTTTCTGTCAGTCCTTTGTCATAGTAAATGCTTCCCAAGGTAATAAGACATTTCAGCTTTTTGCCATTTTTCTGTTACACTGTGTGCGTGTCCACGCACACGTGCGTGTGTGCAATGTTGCCATTCAGTTTAGCAAATAGGTCATTAAATTCAAGATACACATCAAAAGGTGCATATAATGTGGTATGCTGCTAGGCTAATTATTCAGTCCAATGCATAAAGAAAGTGACTACTTTTTTTCTCTACTATAGCCCAGACACTGCATCCTTAAGGCCAGTATGCAAGCATAAGGTGAATGATTGATTGGCAGATCTCATTGAGAGGTTTCCGGTTTATTTAAGGGCTTAAATCAGGTTATATTACTGCCACTATCCACTCAGCATTATGAATCTGTGGCAAGTGGACCCCCAAGGCAGGAGCATTCTCTGCTCTGCAAAATATTTGCACTTGCACATGCAGGAAGCCACTGACTAGCTTTCCCTTTTTAGAGGACGTGTTGGAAGCCAGCTTACCCATATGTGTGATATTTTAATCAAAGTATGAATATAGCTCTCCTTAGAAGGAAAAATCAAGGGAAAAAATAAAAGATCATCTTTTTCCTTCTCTCCCATCTCTCAGGGCATGTGCTGCTGTTGTATACGGAGTCAGAAGAATATCTCATAATCAGAGAAACCCTTGACTTGACAAGTGTTGTTTTCCCACAGTTGTTATCTTGGTACCAAGTTCACTTATCCCAGCTCCGATTTGTTTAGAGTAAATCAATGTGACACAGTGGAAAGGCACAAATTTGGGAATCAGAAATTGGAGTTTAGTCTTTGTTCAGCTACCAGCTGATTGTATGACATGAGCAGGCATCCTGTCCATTCTTGATTTTTGTTTTGTTAATTGTTAAAAGAGAGAGATAAAAGACATCACTTATGGTTTTCCTTTTTTTAAAAGAATTCTACAGAAAGGTCTCTTAATTCCTTCGCCTTCAACTATGTAAGCATGTTTCCAAGCTGATTGAAGAAATCCTCTTCTGAATCCAAAGTCTTTTTATTTGCCAATGGTAGTGATTAAAATTATTTATGGACTTCACTTATTCTCCCATTAGCCTACAGTGTCCCCTTGAGGGAAGTGAGGCAGAGAGGAAGAAGGAGAAAAGATGGGGGAAACACACCCCTAAGGAGTAGATCATAACCCAAGGTTGGGTGAGGGAAGAGCAGATGGCTGAAAAGTGCATATTAATTTGACCTCTAAGTCTTTAATATCTAGCTACAAAGCAAAAAACTGCATAAAATTGCTTTGACTGGTTGGAATATAATGAAGATATAGTGAGAACATCACAGGAAGAACATGTTATAAATGCTTAAAAAATTATCACAAATTTAAAAATTGCAATGAATTACAAAGATGTTTAGAATATACTAAATGAAAATGTGGATTTGTAAACACTATGTCTACTAAAATTTGTTTGTATGTGCACAGAAATAAAAGACCTGAAGGAAATGTAAAAATATTAAAAGTGTTCAGGTGGTAGAATTACAGGTGAATTTTATTTTTATTTTAAAATTTTTATTGACCTGCATTTCCCAAGTTTTTTTTCCAATGAACATATGCTATTCGGTTAATACGAAAAGGAACAAACCAAAAATAACTTTAAGAAGTTGTCTTTACCTGAACATTTTAGGAAGTCCCTGATGGATATTAGGAGGGGAAGGCAAGCTTTATATTTTTCCACCTTTAAAGTGAGTGATTCCTTTGTTTCCTTGGTCTTTTTTATTTTAATGTGAGTGACTTAAAGGAATTCACCATGAAGAAATGCAGGAAAGGAAAGCCCTGGGATTTAGACAAGCCAAGTGAAGATCAGCAGTGCTGTCCTGCTGTTATTAAAACTGTAATGATAATGAAGGGAAAGCCATTGTGTCACTTCAAGTGGACCAAAATAATTACATCATAACCATCGGTAGGAAAAAACAGAGCTTTCTTCATGTCCTATCTACTCATCATTATGCAAATTAATACTGGGGTCATTTCTTTTTTTGGAAAATGTGAGCAATTGGTTTATATTCACAGATCTTTTTCTTATTTTCAAAATGAATTGTGATAAACCATGATTTTCATCTATTAGTATTTGTACAGTATATACTCATACTGTAATCCTTCTTGGTCATTCCAGTTTTCTTTTTTTTTAATGTATCGAATTGCTCTTTTTTTCTTGACAGAGTCTTGCTCTGTTGCCAGGCTGCAGTTCAGAGGCATGATCTTGGCTCACTGTAACCTCTGCCTCCCGAGTTCAAGCAATTCTCCTGCCTCAGCCTCCCGAGTTGCTGGGCCTACAGGCGTGCACCACCACGCCCTGCTAATTTTCGTATTTTTAGTAGAGATAGGGTTTCACCCTGTGTGGCCAGGATGGTCTTGATCTCTTGACCTTGTGGTCTGCCTGCCTCAGCCTCCCAAAGTGCTGGGATTACAGGCGTGAACCACTGGGCCTAGCTGAATTGCTCTTCCTATAAATTATGGATCAGTTGAAAAGCTTTTTTTTTCAATCTCTTTTGCTTAATTTAACATCCCTATCATTTTTTTTGTGTCCTTGCTCCAGCATCCCATCCCTATCCCATCCATTTTCAATATCCTCTTTCCACAATTTGCTTCTTTAATGTTGTTTTTCCTGGACACCCAACATTTAGACGAATCGTTCATTGGCAGAGTTCCCCAGCACACTCAGACCTCCCTTGTTTGAATTCCTGTCATACTTGTGGTCACTATGGTACTGTTCAGTGCATAATTGTTCTTCTTGTTTCACATGTTTTCACTGGAACATCAAGATTCCACATCAAGATTGAAAGTCCCTTGAAAAATCTGCAATCCTCCTTCCGCTCCCAAAAGGGGAAGGACATGTCTATTTGAGGAACAAATTCTGTATGCCATGTACTATGCTAGGTGTTTTGTGTATTCTCTCATTTAAGCCTCACTATTACTCTGTTAAGTTGGTATTAATACCTTCGTATGTCATGAGAGGAGATTGAAACAGAGATTGTGTATGCTCCTGAGGCTACACAGCTGGTTACTCTCAGAGCTGTCTTTTGGTCTCTAAATATTTTCCATTCCTACATGGTATCTGGCTGGGTGACACTTAGGTGACTTTTATGTGGCACCTCATTTACAACTTTATTTAATTTTCTACCTTTCTCTATTCTTGCTTGGTTTGACATAATGAGGTAAAATTTTGTGGTAGGAAACATTAAATATAACCAACTCTCGATTATTTGCTTTTAAATGGTCTTCCCCGTTCATGCCAAGTTTTCATTCTTCAGTTGGTATCTTCCCGAAGATATTTTTTCCACTCCCTAAAACTACGTTAAAGCTCAAAGTGCCCAGTTCATTGAACTACTTCTCTATCCCAGGATCTATTGATAAGCCCTCTCCATTCCCTGAGTGAAAGAACCTACCTTCTCTATATTTCATTTTCAGATTCCTCTCCACCTCTAAATTAAAATATTTACCCAGTTTTGGAAGTACCAGACTCCAGAGACAAAATGAAAAGAAGAAGCAATGATTCCATATTTAATTTCCTGCAGTGCTTCTAGGATATTCAAAAGCCTGTAGTAACCTGACCCCAACAAGAAACAGCAGAACAGTTATTTATGAAAAGAATGCTGAGTAGGAAAAGGCTTCTCCTTCAACAGTGTTAGCCAGAAGAAAGAGAAGACAGCATATAACTGTCCCCAAATGAACCAGAACGTTCCCTCTCTTTTGTCTGTGTTTTCTCTTTGTCAGTGGGATGAAGTGGGAATTTTATCTTCCCATTAATGCCATGTGAAGAACTGAAAGGAGGTAACTTAGCATATAGACAACAAAGACACTAAAGGACGCTGTCTGAACTCGTCTATCCAGGCTATTCTAACTCTTTGCCTTCCTTAACAATTTCTCCTCTACTCTCCCAAAATTCATATGGAACTCAGGAGTGAACAAACTGGCTGCCTGTGGTCTGGTGATTGGAACTGGAGTGGTCTCAGACTACTCAACCTTTACCATAGGCAGTCAAGAGGTGATGGCTTGACCAAACATTTAGTTCAGGGTTAGAGAATTCTACATCACATGTATATTCCTTAGAATGGTTGTGTTTTCATTCTCAAACTCTCCTGGCAGAAGTTTAAAGGAAAAAACTTTCCAAAATGTTTTTGATATGAACTTGTCAGTTCATATCAAAAGCCTTAAAATGACACGTCCTTTGACCTAGTAATCACATCACACTGTTAGGATTATGTCCCTGAGAAATAATTGGATAAAAATCACTTTATAATTTATTGTTAAGTGATTTATACCGCCAAAAATTTGGAAACAACACCTTATGAACTAAATCATGTTCGTTTACCCCCAAATTCGTATGTTGAAGTCCTAATTCTCAATGTGACTGCATTTAGAGATACGGCCTTTAGGGAGCTAATTAAGGTTAAATGAGGTCATAAGGGTTGAGTTCTAATCCAATATGACATGTGTCCTTATAACAAGACAAAGGGACACCCAGATTGTGCACCACAGAGAAAAGGTAATGTGAGAACACAGCAAGAAGGTAGCTGCCATCTGAAAGCCAAGGAGAAAGACATCTGGGGAATCTAAACCTTCCAGCACTTTGGCTTGCTCTTCAAGCCCCCAGAAGTGTGAGAAGATAAAACATGTTGCTTAAGCCACTGGCTGATGGCATTTTGTTATCGTAGCCCTGGCAAACTAATACACAGCCCAATCTTTAAACAATGGAGAAAATTACATGAATAACAGTGCAATCTAACATTAGTATATAATGTAATTATAAAAAATAAGGATTTGTATTGTGTTTATTGATATAGAAAAGGCTCTCATTATGCTTTTTGTTTAAAAAGGTGGTAACTAAAAAATATACATAGTATGATCCCATTTGTATATAAATGTATTTATCTGTGTGTATGCGCATATGTGTATCAAGAATTATATGCAACAAACCCTCAAATCCTTTCTAAATATAGTTTTCTTTCTTCTCACCTTCCCTCTTTTCCTTCCTTTCTTTTATCACTTGTCTGTAAAGCCTATTTTTTCCCAATGAACATGAGTTATTTTTGAAAATATTTATAAGACATATGTATTTTTATCCCATTTTTTAGAAGTGCCTTTCAAATGTAATACAACTTGTTCAGATTGTAAAAATCTTGAGCTTAGTAACTACCAGTATCTTATAAATCCGTGCTTATAATATCATTAAATGTTTAATTACTTTTATTATCATTATAATTTAACTATTTTCACTCTCATGACTAAAAGGTCCATTTTTATACCATTTCTCATATTTTTGAGTGATGAAACATGTAACATTTTTACATGTAACACTTATTCTAGTGTTAAGTGCCAGTAATATATACTTACAGAAAGATCCAGATTTGAATATTTGCCCAGCCACCTAGTATGACCTGGAGAAACACCTAACTTTGTTAAGTGCCATTTTCTCAGCTGTTAAAAATAGAATAATTGTATTTTCTTCTAAGTTGTAAGATAAAGTTAGATAGTATATCCAAAACACAGTGGAGAGATGAAGGGCAAGGAATCAATCTGACATTAGAGTGCCTGAGTTTGAATCTCAGGTAACTGACTTGCTGTGTGACGTGGACAAGGTACTTAACCTCTCTGTGCCTCAGACTCTTCATGTGTAAAATAGGAATAGTGATGCTGCCTGCATAATCAATATTATTTTCAGTATTAAATAGATTATTTATAAAATTCTTATAACAGTTTTGGCACATAGGAAAACTATATAGATATCTATTAACTATATGAAGAAGTAATACAGGAGCTGGATTATCATCAGAAGAACCACATTGTCAAAATATAACAGCTCAGGTGTTTTGTATATTCTCAGCACTTTTATTGTTAAATCACAACTGATGGGAATACTTTGATTTAGAAATATTTTTGAGAATCTGTTACTTAAAAAAAAATTCTGTTTAGTTTAAAAGCAGATGTTAAGAGATACTAAAAGAAAGAAGATTCGCTCTGTGTCCTTATTTAACATATTTTTAGTTATTTGTATTTCTTTCCAGCCTATCTAATACAAATATGAGGTCATAGTTATAATTAGAATTCCTGTATCTTGGTACAGGAACCTCATACTTTTCCCAATGGGAAAGTGTCCCTGTACCTTTCCAGACCAGCGAGGAGCCCAGGGGCTCTGGATACCATCCCTCTCACCTCTCAAGGTCTTTCCTCCTGCAATTATTTGCTCATTCTCTGGAATCATCCATTTCTTCCTCTCAACTATATCACTCGCATCAGCATATAAATAGGCTCTCATACCTCAAATCTTAAAAAAAATTATTTGAGCTTAACATCCCTTTCAATCATCATCCCATTTATATTCTAGCCTTTATAGCAATGTGTGTTGAAAATCTCTTCTCTCAAAGGTGTCTCTACCTAATCACCCCATACTTTCTCCACAGCTGCCATGGTCGGGCTTCCATTCTCATCATTCTCATGAGACTGCATCTGTCAAAGCCTTAACAAACTCTGTCCCTTGACGCTAAATTGTAATGTCATTTTTCTCTTTCTTTTTCTTATATTGACCTCTTGGATAAGATCTTGGACCACGCTTTTCTTATTAATGGCTTTCCCTTCATGGTTTTGATAACTACACACTGACTGTTTTTTGTTTTTTTTTCTCTGACTGCCTCTTCTCTAGTCCCTTTTCTACATTCTATCTCTAAATATTTGTGTTCACCAAGGCTCAGTGCCCGACTTCCTTGTCTTCTAGCTACACTCTCCCCAGGTAGTCTCACACATCCCCACGTCTAGGATAACACCAATCTGCAGTCCTGACTTCCCCTCAGAAGTCCGGGCTCATACTCGATTGTTAATTTAACATTTTCACTAATGTGTTTACAAGTCTTTCGAACTTTACTGGGGCAAAGTAGACTTCTTTACTCATATGCTTGCTCTACCCCAGCACAAACTTGTCCTTCCTTCTCTCCATCTTAGTAAATGGCATTAGTATTTAAAGCCAATTCGAAGAGCTAGCCTTGATTTCTTTCTTTCCCTTATAACCCTCATTCAGTCTGTTGACCATCCTGTTGCTTTTGTCTCAAAACATTCCCTACTTTTCCATCTCTATTGCCACCTTCCTATGTAGGGGTGCCATCTTCCCCTGGCTGAACTACCTCAGTAACCCACCAGTGGGATTGCCTGCTTCTCTCCTCTGTATGGTAAATTCTCTTCACAGAGAACACAATGACCCTTTTAAACATAATCCTTGTCAAAATTTTCCAAATCCTACAAATTGACCTTGCAAACTTCTCTCCTGATCTCTTCCTCTTGTCTTCCTCTTCCTGCTCCTCAGACACACTTTTCTTGACATGCGCTTTTCCTTACCTTATTAGATTAGCTGCTGCTTGTCATTCAAATCACAGCTTAAGTGTCCTGTTTTAAGAGAGGCCCTCTCACCTTCCAGTTTAGAGGAGTCACCAGCTACTCTCTCGCACCTCACATCATCTTAATGTCCTATATTACACTTATCATTGATTAATATTTTATTTAGCGGTTGGTTTGTTTCTTGTCCACCATTAGCACTCTCTCGGTTCATTTTCATATCCCTGAAAGTCTAGACAAGTGCCTGAAGACTAGATACTCAAATCTGTGCATGAATGCTCTAGACCAGAGTTCACTTAAACATTTCTTCATGTGACTGCATGGTCCACAAAACTGTCTTTAAAAAATCATAATCTAATTGATATGCCGTCTCATTTTTTAGACATTCAGGTCATTTTCTTTTTTTTCCTTTTTTTTGTCTCTCTGCTCCCTTTCTCCTTTCCCTTTTTTTTTCCCTCCTTTCTTTTTTTTTTCTTTTCTGTTTTCCAAATTCTACCTTCCTGTGTTTATTTTCTTTTGTTTTCATTATTAGATAACACAGATATGAACATCTTCTGGTATAGGTATGCATTTTTACTCTTCCCCTTAATTATTTTCTGGAAACAATTTACCCAGCCACAGAAATCGGATCAAAAGATAAGACATAACTCTTAAAATTTGTTGCCTCTCTTTCTGCCTCTTAAAGTCTTTATCACCAAAAATAAAAGAAGGTCACAAGAGAGGTTTCTAAGAGTAATAAGCAGACACTTTCCAGTAAGTAATAGGGGTACTAGTGTCCCTTAGTGTATGGGTCAGTGGTAGAGGCACGAGACAGTGCACCCTAAACAATGCACCTGCACTATACACAGTTCAATGAATTGCATTCTTGGGACTTTTTATTTCTTGTTTTCTGACTTAGTTTTGCATGCATATATGATATGTTTGCGTATGTTCTAGTGGGCATTTCATTGCATAAAACTCTTTTAGCTGGTCGTGATGATATGCACACCTGTAATCTCAGCTACTCAGGAAGCTGAGGCAGGAGGTTCCCTGGAGCCCGGGAGTTCAAGGCCACAGTGGGCAACACAGTGAAACTTCATGTCAAAAAACAAAACAAAACACTTTTATATTCAATTATGTTGAACATTTTTCTTTGTGATTTACTGTTTTTATTTTCCAACATTTGGAATTATTGCCTCTTTAAAGATCTGATAGTCCATTTCAGCTAGTTGTTCTATGATTTGAAGGTCATAGCTAACTCATTAAACAGCCTGAAGCTCATTTTGTTATATGTTAAAAACTACAGGTTATGTAAGTTTATCCAAATTATTTTTCTTTATTCTATGTAACACCTATTTTGTATTTTAAAAGAAGTTATTTTTAGCTCCCTAAAAATTAGCCTTCATTTGCATTTAGCAATTACTCACTATGCCTTTTCATTACCAACAGAATTATTTAAATTATTTAGTTGCAAAATTATCACACACTTTTCTGTAACTGTTTACATAAAGTTGTAAAACTAGAAACTAGTGGACAATATTCTGATTACTCTAGTATATACATGTTCTCATTAGAGAAACTAAACCTCAGAGATCTTCATTATTTTTTTGAATTTTTACTAAATTGTGTGTTACTACCTTTGACTATTTTACCTAAAATAAAATATCCATGATGGATAACATTTAAATAGATAAATTTATCCTTTGTAAGTTAAATAGCATGTGATACAGCTTAGGCATGAGTTTAAAAAATGTCATGGCTCGTATTTTGAAGTTAAAAACATGTTAATCAATATTAATACATTCCAAAAAGACAAAAAAGAAGAAACAGAACATGTGGATTGAAGTTGATTCCATATATGTCAAATATTTCATCATATTTCTATCAAATATCATCATAATACTTTAAAAATTGTGTGGATTGATGTGGAGCCTCAGATGCAACTGCATTATCATCTCAGGATTTTTAAAGAATTGCTACCAACCTACGTTAATATGTGTTAAATTCTTACCGTGTCTGACACTGTGCTAAGTGTCCACATGCATCATCTCATTTCATTATTACCACAATGGCTCTGAAAGTCAGTTATTCTACATATCATTATGATCACATATTTCATAAATAAGGAAACTAGGGTTCAGATATAACATAACTGGGCCCAGGATAAAGGGCAGAGGCTAGATTCACACCAAGGACCATTAGACTCCACAACCAGTGAGATCCCATCCCTGACTCAGTTGATTTGAGTAGCTCTCTTGTCTCATGAAAGCTATTTCTTCTCGAAGGTCTTCTTTAGATATTTATAAAAATTTAAGGACCACATTTAATCCTGTGGATGGAGGGGATAAGAAGAGTTTCCCTAATACCACATCATGATCTTGCTCTGCTACCAATGTCAAGAACTAAGATAGTGACTTCACCTGTGAAGAGTTCTCCCTCACCCTCGATAGTCCACTTTACCAGGAAAAAGGTTTGCAGGAAAGTCGCTTTCTTGGTCCCAGTGGCTACCTGTATTCTGTGGGTTCTTCATTTTTCATAGTCACATTTTCTGTGAATGGAATGGGTCCTACCTGGGTGTAATTACTGTATGTACCATGTAACAACAGACCATGACCCCACACCATGCCTCCCTTTTCCTTCGTGCCTCCATGTATGCATACATTAATTTCTTTCATGATCAGCAACATTAATTCACAGGGACTCTCTTCCTTTTCTCTACCCAAAAACAGCTTCCTTTAATCAAATAGCATAAACTATGTGAAGGGGAGGAAAATAAGCATTTATTCAGCACCTACTATAAAATATGACTGCATCTAGCACAGTTTACTGAACAGAGACACTAATTTGTAATTGTTGATTTTTCATGTCTTCTGTTCTTTACCTCCCTGCTCTGCACTTCTGGTGTTTTGTTCTCTGTTGTGCACCTGTGTTAACAGATGGTAAATCTAGAAACAGCAGCTACCACATGGAAAGGGTAGAGCACAGGCTGTTTATATTGACAGGCCCTATCGGAGGATAAATGTGAGTAGCCCTGCACCTCCTTGGTGACTTTAGAGACCAGCGGCTACCCGTCCGCCCTCCTTTTCTTCTCTCAGTCTCTGTTCTCCATTTACCTGTCCCAGTCTGCATTGAGTAGAAAAGAGTTCCCATGAGCAACTGTCTTGAAGAGATTTATTAGATGTTGTTGGTAAAGCTTTTTGAATTCCTCAAACAAAAAGAAAATAAATACAACACGTCATGCCAAGCAAGGTCTTTTCTGTTTAATGTTTTATAACCATGAGAACTTTTCATGAACAAAGGCTTTTTGAGTAGCTCAGAAGGTAAAGTCTGCAATAATTCTAAGGCTGGGTGCTTAGAATACTCTAATCTATGTGTGTACCAGAGTAAGGGGTGAGGGCGGGAGCCTCCCTGTCATTTTTTTACTGACCTTTTTACTGACTTAAATAATTTCTCCTGTAAAGACAACACAAATGCAAATTGTCTTTGATAGAATTCTTCTCTCTGATGCTTCAGTCACAATATGAAACTATAAGGTGGTTTGAAAAGAATAATAATTCTTTCAAATAATTGTACTTCCATTTGATTCATTATAGTCAAATGATTAGTAATCACAGAGAATATTCCTTTTTGAAAATAATGTAAATATTTCTATTGGTCCCTTCCCTTTGCACTGATATGCTCATTTATTTCTCATACTTTCACATGGATATTTGCAAGTAACCTGTCTTCCTTTTGTTAGAGCAATACACGATATACATGCATAATAAGTTAAACGATCTCAGTTTTCATTGTGGCTCTTCAAAGGGAATGTGTTTAATTGTCTTATATCCCAGAATCATGGAATGCTCAGAAACTCTTAGTCATTCATTATTGGTGGATGAACTAGTTACTTTCAAAAAAGAGCCAGGGTCATTGGCATGGACCAATAGTCCCAGCTACGCAGGTGGCTGAACTGGGCGGATTGCTTGAGGTCAGGAGTTCACTGTGAAGTGCACTATGATTGCTCCTGTGAGTAGCAACTGCACTCCAGCCTAGGCAATATAGCGAGATCCTATCTCATTTTTAAAATTAAAAATAAAAATAAAAGTTAATCTGCCTTGGTTAGTTTCAACCAATTAACAAAGACAAATTACAGAAGTACTGGGAAGAATGATGCCTAACATCAAATTAAACGTTATTGTTAATATCCATGTATCACTATTATGGGTGTTGCTACTGTGTCTGTGGACCCAAAAGTATCTGAGACAGACCTCAATCAATCTAAAAAGTTTATTTTGCTGAGGTTAAGGATGAGCCAGTGGCACAGCCTTAGGAGGTCCTGAGTATGCAACTACACTAGCATCACTGTGCCAACAAACCGTGCAATGATGTGTACCCAAAGTAGTGAGGGTATGGCTTGGTTTTGTATGGTTTAGGGAGACATGAGACATCATTTTACACATTTCAGGACTACAGGAATTCACATTTTAAACATTTACATATTTCAGGGATACATGAGACATCAATTAATATGTATAAGATGTACATTGGTTTAATCTGAAAAGGTGGGGCATCCTAATCTTTTTTGCCCTCACTGCCATATCCTTATTTAGAACGTTGTCTTTTGTCTGGATTGTTTCAATAACCTCCTAGTAGATTTGCTAGCATTTAGTTTCTCCAAAGCTTTGTTCAAAACTCTTGGATTTGTCTAATGAGTTTATCTTGATCTTGTTACTCTGATTCTTACAAGCATCCCCAAAGTCCTTGCTACCTGTGGAGTAATGCTCCAACTCTACAGTCATAAAATATGTACCCAGTTTACTTTGCAAATCTTACTTTGAAATATTCACAGCTGCTCCTCATATGTACACCTACCCTCAAGGCTCCTTGATGCAAGCTCTCTTCCACTCATAATGGCCTAATCGCTAGTCCTCAAACCACTGTATTTTATGTCCACATGTTGCTTACCCTACCTTGTGATAGAGTTTACTGTTTAAAAGCCCAGACTTTCAAGTTATATAGACTTGGACTAGAATATAATTTTCTCAATAATTAGCTATGAGATCCCTGATAAATGACTTCACCTTTCCGGGCCTCACTTTCTTAGTATAAAAAATAGAGACTGAAAACCAATCTTAATTGGGTGGCTGTGAGGAATGAGTTATGAGTGCAATAATACCTCACTCGTGGTAAACTTTTAGTAGCTGTTAGCTTGTATCATCCAAAATGCACCTTTTATAACTTGAATTCTCAAACTCTAGTCATTCTTAAAGCAAGAGCTGAGTTGTAACCTTTCCTCTGTAGCTTTCCTTAAGCTAGGCTCTCTCAGCTCTGACACCAGGCCCTCATTGTTAATCATCCTTTTATTTTAGTTCCCAGGGTATTTTGTAATCCTTCAACTATAGCATGTGTCTCGATATATTATTTTTACGGGTCTTTCTCCTTCACTGGAAAGTGAGTGCTCCTGGGTGGAGGCAATGGCTTATTTGTTTTGTATCCTGGGGCCTAGCACACATCCTGGCATATGATAGTCATTCACTAATTGTTCACTAGATTGAGTTTGTTGGACACTTTAAACGTCCTCTTGCTTTAAATCTCCCTCCATGTTACAAATTAGAGGTTGTTGTGCTGAAAATTGAAAAGATAAGCCAGTGGTAGCATTTTAATCTCACTTTTATGAAATTATTTTAAGTTGGAACCATCAATAGAGTATCCCGTCTCCAGAAACCAAAGGTAGTAACTAGAATTGAATCCTTAAAAAGGGGGAGGAGCCCGGGTATGGTGGCTCACACCTGTAATCCTAATACTTGGATGGTTGAAGTGGGTGGATCACGAGGTCGGGAGTTTGAGACCAACCTGACTAGCATGGTGAAACCCTGTCTGTACTAAAAATACAAATAATTAGCTGGGCGCAGTGGCAGGTGCCTGTAATCCCAGGTACTTGGGAGGTTGAGGCAGAAGAATCATTTGAACACGGAGGCGGAGGTAACAATGAGCCGAGACTGTGTCACTGCACTCCTGCCTGGGCAACAGAATGAGACTCTGTCTCCAAAAAAAAAAGTGAGGGAGGAGAAGCATTTAATGTCTTTTGTTCTAAAATCACATGGTTTGTTGGCACAGTGATGTTAGTGTGGTTGCATCATTGCGTTAGGAGGACTACAGGAATTAATTAGCTACTCAGACAATATGATTTGGAGTTTCACTCTAGTCATCCTCTGAAAATGGCTACAGTGTTCCAGACACAAAAAGTAAGTGCCTAGTGGAACCTTTAGGTATTATAAGAAACATCTTTAGCAAAAAATACATTCTGCTGAGCACATAGGCACAGTGTGTTACACCAGACTCACCAATAATGTTTACTAAGGGGCAGATAAGCTTTTCCACAAGGAAGATGGTTAGTACACTGAGGAATTTGTGAGAGATAGTTGTTAAGACCGAATTCCTTAATGCTTGCATTAAGCAATTAAAGAATTTATATTTAATTGAGAAACTTCATATTTACACAATAAACTGGATTTTCAGTTTCTCTTGAAAAATCAGCCTTGGCAATATCGTGTGGTTGCATTTGCACAGAGCAATGCTCAGTGGCAGCTGAGGAGCCACTGCCCACTTAAGGAAGGTCGTTGCCCTGCCATTGCCATTAGTCAGTACACAGTCCCCCTTAACCCATTCATATTTCCTGACTCAACCCTGTAGGAAAGACATCTGTGCTTTTTATCCTCTCCTCGAAGCCTCAGTTCCCAAATCTGTAGAATTAGTATAGCAGCAACCAGCTTGAGGAAGTCTTGTAAGGATTAAGTAACGTAACTTGTATCAAGTGCCTTACTCTGTTCCTGAGGCCATGGTAAATTCTCAGTAAATGGTTGCTATTTCTTCACTTCAAAAGCAATATTTATTGAGCTCCTACTATGAGTCAAGTGGTGGGGTAGAGATGGAGATATAATTTTGAGCAATTGGAGGCATGGTCCCTGCCTTGAGAGAGTTAGTGGTGTAGCATCCAAGGAAGTGCCAGCTATAATGCCATTGGTCACATGGGTTTTGTTTGTGTTAATAGAATGAGGAGGAGACAAAACTTATTGGTTGCTTTGCAGTTTCTTGTGCTGGACTCAGAATATAACAGAGGCCCTATAAAAAGGCATTTCAAACAACATTCTCCAACAGTCCGTTTTCATCCTTCCCACAAAGCTGCCCCTCCCCCAGAACTCCCCATCTCAGCAGATGGCCTTGTTATCCACTCAGTTGTTCTAGCCAAAAAGCTAGAAATATTTTAAGTCCTCTCAGTCCTCTCCTCTATCTCGTTTGATGTTTAATGCACCAGCAAATGTAGTTGGCTCTTCTTGCAAATCATGTCCTAGATCTATCTCCCCATTATCTACAGTGCCACCCTGCACCGTGGTCCAAGCCATCATCACCACCATCACCTCCACCAGGGATAACAGCACAGCCTCCTGCTGCCACACAACCAACTTTTCCTGCAAAGGGCCGGGTAGTAAATATTTTAGGTTTAGTGGGTTTTAAGGTAGATCTCTGTCACAACCACTCAACTCTCCCTTTGTAGCACAAAAGCAGTTATAGACAATATTTAAATGACTGGGCCGCTAGGAGCATTGGCTCATGCCTGTAATCCCAGCACTTTGGGAGGCCCAGGCAGGTAGATCACCTGAGGTCAGGAATTCAAGACCAGCCTGGCCAACATGATGAAACCCTGTCTCTACTAAAAATACAAAAATCAGTCAGTCGTGGCGGTGCGCCTGTGGTCCCAGCTACTCAGGAGGCTGAAGCAGGAGAATCACTTGAATCCAGGAAGCGGAGATAACAGTGAGCTGAGATTGCGCCATTGCACTCCAACCTGGGCAACAGACAGTGCAAGACCTTGTCTCAAAAAAAAAGGAAAAAAAAAAAAAAAAAAAAAGACTAGGCATGGCTGTGGCTGTGTCCCAGTCAAACTATTTACAAAAGTAAGCTGTAGGCTGAATTTGGCCTGTGGGTCATTGTATTATAGACAAGTGATCCTTGTGTAAATGAAATATGGTCATGTTACTCACTTAACTCTAACCCCTGTAATGATTTCTCAGGTACTAAGTGTACAGTACTCAGTTTTCCTGATCATGGTCTGCATGGCCCTGTTGATCCAGCACCCCTCTTGGCCCCAGCCACTCCATCCTTCATCCAGATTTTTAAACAAAACAAGGTAATTCCTTTGACTGGGCCTCTGTACTGATTGCCAGGAATTCTCCTCCCCCATCTCAGCATGGCTGATTCCTCCTTATGTATCAGATATCATCCTGAGAGAAGCCTTCCTGATCCCAGTGCAGACTCACTCCAAATGACAGCTTACAGTCATCTATTCCTCCATTTTATGTTCTTTTCCATAGTACTTCCCATCATCAGAAAGTCTCTTATTTATTAATTTTGTTGCTTTTACATGATGGTCTGTATTTTAGTACTCGTTTCTAAGCTGAGGGCAAAGACTCTGGCTGTTGTTTGACTGCTCTAACCCAGATCCTCAAAAGTACTTTTTGGAAGGGAGAATAAATAAATGAGTGCTCTCTATCAGTGTAAGCCACAGCTCCACTTAAGCCTACAGTCCTACAGAACTTCATCCATCAGGGCAGGCCACAGCTTTATGCTCCACTCCTTGACCAAAAAGTCCCAAGTGTGGCTGGCCTAAGGAGATGGAATTGTAAAAACTTTTTCAACCGGAAAGAATTTCAGAAGGAAAAAGAGTAAAATTTCTCTAACAAAGAGCCTGTGTTATTGCTAAGCGCACATTGCTTTTGGCTGTGTGGCTGGTCTTTGTCTCCCTGCGGCCCTGTGCCCATGCTTAATGTCTAGAGGGAGGTACTTATGGAAGAGACTCCTAATAAAGAGACGCTTTACAAAACAAGGGATACATGGGGGTGGGGAGTTGTAATTAATTTTTCTTTTTGTCTGAAGCATGAAATCCAAACTACATCTCCCAAACAGATCCTTTGACTTGAAAGTGACACAAAAATCCCATCTCTTTAAAGTCATCCTGACTCTTAACTGGGAAAAATAACCATCACTTTTACAGGTAGATGGGAAGTAATTTAACACAAATGTACGTGGATAAAACCACAGACTGGGTGACTTAAATAGCAGATTTTTTTTCTCAACAGTTCTGTAGATTGGAAGTCTGATATCAAGGTTAGGACAGGGTTGGTTTCTGGTGAGGCCTTTCTTGCTGGCTTGTCAGTGGCCTCCTCTCTGTGCTCTAGGAGAGAGATCTCTGATATTTCTTCCTCTCTTGATAAGGATAACAATATTATCAGACTACGATCCCACTCTCAAGACCTTCCTTAACCTTCATTACCTTCTTAAAGCTCCCATCTCCAAATATCCAAATACAGCCACATTGGGATAGGGGTTAAGGCTTCAACCTATAAATTTTGGGAAAACACAATGCAGTTCATAATAGTCAGAAACCTTTAAATGCTGCAATTTCATGTAATATAGGTTTCTTTTTTTTTTTTTTTTTTTTTGAGACAGAGTCTTGCTCTGTCTCCAGGCTGGAGTTCAGTGGCGCAATCTCGGCTCACTGCAATCTCTGATCTCCGCCTCCTGGATTCAAGCAATTCTCCTTCTTCAGCCTCCTGAGTAGTTGGGACTACAGGCACATGCCACCATGCCCAGCTAAGTTTTGTATTTTTTAGTAGAGACGGAGTTTCACCATTTGGCCAGGATGGTCTCAATCTCTTAACCTCATGATCCACCCGCCTCGGCCTCCCAAACTGCTGGGATTACAGGCATGAGCCACTGTGCCCGGCCGTAATATAGGTTTCTTTAGTGTGTGTGTGTGTGTGTGTGTATGTTTGTATTTACTGGCACCATAAGTGGTATCTTCCTTGGGAAATTGGTGTGCTTACTTACTTTTTCTTATTTGCTCTCAGATTTTACATCAGTCTTAATCTTGCAGCTCTTAACAAATTAGAGATGAGCGTTTCTAAATAAGTGAGTGTAACATGTGATCTCTCAATGAGACTGGAGAACAAAGGAAAACTCTCCCCACGGGGCCTTTATCACACATCTTAACAACACAAAGGGATCCTATGGAGATTGTGTCCCTTGGGTGAAGAATGCTGCTGTTTACCACAAAATGGCCTCCTCCTGCCATTCCTCTCACACCTGGCCATTTCAGGGCACCTTTCCCAAGTGAGTGATTTATTTTCTGTTCCCTCATCTTCACTTAAGTTTATTTCACAGTGGTTTTGATCTTTCCTGAGGAAGATGTTAGATCTAGACGAGTAATTGCTAGAATGATAAGGTGCTATTCTGTAATTATTTGACTTTTTAAAAATAAGTTTTTATTTATGAAGCAAACTTTACTGAGTGCTTACCATGTGTGAGTCACGATCCCAAGTAGTTTTCAAGAATATTCTCATTTAATCCTATCCACACACCTAAAAGGGAAATATTATTCTTATCTTCTATTTATAGTTGGGGAAACTGGTTTGAAATAGGTAAGTCAAACCAACAAACAAAAACATTAATAAGTGTGGGGCAAGATAACCAGCTCAACCCAACTATTGCAACAGCTTTTTCTCATTCATGAGTCATCCACAGAGGAATGGACTCCAGCCTCTCGTCATAATAATTTAAAGTGTTAGCATATATGCAAAATATTTTCATGCACCATTTGATTCTTCATAATCCAACTTTCAACGTGAATTTAAATTCAGTCCAACATTTATAAGGCATTCACTACTTGGAAGAAATTTCTAGGTAGGCAATGTTGTATAGGGCAGGGTCCTACTCTTCAGGTGACTGGCAGGTTGACAGGAAGGTGTGATATATGCACAACTCACAAAGTATCAAGTGACATAGTAGCAGCTACATAGTTGCATATATCTAAGAGAACTGGAAGAAACGAGGAGTAAGGGAATAACTTCTGCTAGGCAGGATATATTTTTAGGTAAGAGCCAGGGTTTAACTTCTAGCTCTGTCACTTGTAAGCTGTGTGACTGAACAAGTTTCTCTAAAGCAAAGTTTCTTCCTCTATAAAATAAGGATTAAAAAGGGTTTCCTTTTTCTAAATCTGCTGTAAGAATTAAGTAAGAGAATGGTTGAAGAGTGTTGAGTACTATGCCTGGCGCATAGTAAATATTCAATAAATGTTAGCAAATATTTTTTGCTGTTTTTCTTTCCCTAAGGAAAATTCCTAGATCAAAAACAGAAAAACCAGTCTGTCTATATTGCAGAGGATCAGAGGCTTCAAATTGACAAATTTATGTGTGTGTTCTAGATGTCACAAATCAGTCATATAACTCTGGACATGTTTTCAACCTTTTTGAGCTTCAGTTTTCTCATCTTTTAAATGTGAATGAAGTGGCATCATTCATCTGAGGTAATAAACAAGGTTTGCTGTTTCATGCCAAGGAAATTAAGGATGCAGACACACAAAGAGTGAGGTTAAGAGTGGAGGATTAGCCAGGCGTAGTGGCTCATGCCTGTAATCCCAACATTTTGGGAGGCCAAGGCAGGCAGATCACCTGAGGTCAGGAGTTTGAGACCAGCCTGACCAATCTCATCTCTACTAAAAATATAAAATTAGCTGGGCATGGTGGCGCATGCCTATAATCCCTACTACTCAGGAGGCTGAGGCAGGAGAATCACTTGAACCCAGGAGGCGGAGGTTGCGGTGAGCTGAGATAGCACCATTGCACTCTAGCTTGGGCAACAAGAGTGAAACTCTGTCTCAAAAAAGAGTGGAGGTTTAATAGGCAAAAGAAAGAGAAAAGCTCTGTCTTACAGAGACAGGGGTCCCAAGCAGGTCTTCAGGTTCACAGCGAAATGCAAGGGGTTTTATGGATGAGTTTGGGGAGGCAGTGTCTGGTTTAGCCAGGGCACGAAAGATCGTCAGACCAAGTGTGCTATTTGCATAAGGTATGAAAAAACTGGTTAGGGCTAGTGTGCCATTTGCATGGCCACCCCCACCCTAACCTTTTATTATGCAGGTGGCTCTCTACCTGGCTAGTGCCCTGTTGTCTGTTCCTTTACTGTACATGTGGTGACAAAGAAAAGGGAGGACATGTTGAAAGTACTTGGCCCTCAGGTAGCCCTTTTCTGTTGCCACAGCTGCCAGTATTCATCTGTGCAAGCTTCCAGCTTGCTTATCTATGTCTACAGTTCAATTTTTCAAGCTGCTCTTTGTTAGAAAGGAAATGATTTGGGGCTGCTTTTTGTTAAAAGGGAAATTCCACTGAAGATTCTTTTACCCTCATGATCTGCCTAAATAATTTCTTTCTACCTTCTGTATTAGGAATAATGATGACATTTATCTTGTAGCATACTGTGAGGTACTATAATAACAGCATCAGGTATTTATAATTACAACTGTTCTGTGGGATTTATATATATTATTTCACATAATCCTTATAATTACTTTGTTAGGTATTAGCTGTATTATAATCACCCACATCTGACACATGACGACACGGAATGTAAATAAATTCCCAAGTTCATAGAGCCAATAAGCAGTAGAGCCATGATTTGAACCCTGGCATTCTGTACCCTACAATACTATGTTATACTTCTCTCATTTTGTTAGATAAGTCTATGAAACCTTTAGCAGAGTTCTTGGTATAGTCTCAGCATTCAGTCTTTCCGTCAATGTTCCCAATTATTGTTATAAATAATAAAGTATGGGAAAATGGACTCTTGGAAGAGGCAGCACATTAGATGCACCTTGGAGAATATATGCCAGCAAGTAAATAGTTAAACAAACCAAAGTTTTGAGAGGATTTTTGTGTTTACGCATTCTAGACAGAGCAGGTAGCTTATGCAAAGATACAAAGGCAGGAAAACACAAGGCATACAGGAGAGAACAGTGGGAGTTCAATTTGGCTGGAACATAGCATGCGGGAAGTAGTCTGGTACAATAAGCCTATAAAAGGTAGGCTGCCTGTAATCCCAGTACTTTAGAAGACTGAGGCGGGTGGATCACCAGGTCAGGAGATCGAGACTATTCCGGCCAACATGGTGAAACCCTGTCTCTACTAAAATTCAAAAAACTAGCCGGGCATGGTGTTGCATGCCTGTAGTCCCAGCTACTCGGGAGGCTGAGGCAGAGGAATCGCTTGAACCCAGAAGGCGGAGGTTGCAGTGAGCCAGGATCGTGGCACTACATGCCAGCCTGGCCAGAGTGAGACTCCGTCTCAAAAAAAAAAAAAAAAAAAAGTAGACCGAGTTTAAATGCTGGGGCAATTTAAATAAAATGTAAGGAATCTGGTGAAAGGAAGTCACTTACTGATTCTTGAGTGGAGAATCTCTCAGGTAGCAGTTTTGATGGCACCTGGCAGATGTTCTTCAGGACACAAGAGCCTAGAAAGGAGAAGACTAGTAGCAGGCTACAGAAATTGTTCATATGACTTATAATGGGGTCCTGAGGCAGACCAAGTAGCCCTGAGACTGCATCAGAACTGTCAGCCTCTTTCTGTTTATTTACATCTTTGATAATTCCCAATTGTTATTGCTTGAATCCTTAGTTTTCAGGCCCAGCTGTGCCCAGTGTTGTAATTTTTATTCTTTAACTGGTTTAATTTACCATCAGAACAGAAACTCCTGCTGGCTAGGTAGAAGTGATATTTGAAGGATTTTTCTTGTGGGGATGTTTATATATGTGATGATTTCCACCTTTATTCCCCACTGAGAAATTAAGAGCAGGTCATTTCTGTGGGTTGATTGTCTGGCCAAGCTCAGTGGAATGGCTTAGTACTGGTCAGCCTTCTTTGATTACACCATGGCACTGCCAAAGTTTAAAGGAATCTTGGTTTTTTAAAAAAGCTTCTCATGACTCACTGGGTTAAAAAATAATAATAATAAGGTACTATGGTATGTGGGAGAGTGGGAGAGAGACATTCGAGCTCACCTGATCATCAGTAAGCTTTAGACACACAGACAGCTTCCTCTGCATGGAGGGTTGACTGTGGTGAAGACTTTAGGAGAAAATTTCACTCTCCTGCTTTAAAGCACTAACTTTTGGGCACTGGCTTATTTTGTGACCTCATTTTTAAATTAGCATAATAAATGGCTTATCAATATTCAAAGATATAGGAATCATTAAACAAACTATGTCAAAGCAAGCCAGTGGACCACTAGGTCACCAATTATAAAGTTAAATATGTGAACAGTAGTAATGCTTCCAATGTTATGTAAATGAGAATTTCTGAGTAATAATCATTTTTAGAAAAATGAAAATGTGTGTTTTAATACTAATGAATGAATGAAGATACTATGTTGAAATGGAGGAAAACACAGAGCTGTATAACGGATTGATGTTTTGGTGAGTATTTAATTCTACAGTAATGGAACAAGCTATGTTTCTGGAGTACTTTCCATGTTTCAGACTCCATGATAAATGCTATATAAATATAAAAATTTATGTTATATATTATGTTTTACATATTTACTATTTATATGTTTTATATAATTATATTTATATACATTCATTTGTTTATACATAAACTCTAGTTTATAATGCATAAGGGAACCTAAAGGCCCAGAAGGGCAGTTGGCTACAGAAAATTGTTCTGAAATTCTGTCTTTGTGTTAACTCTATTCCTATCTTTCATCCATGAATACGACCCAGGTCATCAAGCTTTTTCTAGGAGAGAATTTGATGAGGGAATACCTCTACTTTGCATGTCTGAATGAAAAGCCATTAAGCAGTTCTGGAAGTATGGTCAAGCCCTGCTATGCCAGGATAGCAGGAATGCTCAAAAGACTCTTAAGAAAGTATACCTATTTCCTCTGGCTGAGTCTGATGCATGCAAAAGTCCAGTTCTTTCTAAATGCATATTGACTTTTGGATTTTTCCAACTTGGATCCTATTCTCTCAAAATTACAGACTTTGATCTCATCTTCCCAGAATTCAGCTATATGGAAACTTCTATCTTCAACACCACTAATAATCAGAAACAATAATAATTGTAAATATTTGTGTATATTAGTTAAGTGTAATTATATATAATATTGTACTACTATAAAACCATGACATCTGTTTCTGTGACACTATATAAATATACTCATCTTCACCAAGGTTCTGTGTATAATTTTATGGATGAAGAATCTGAGGCTCAGAGAGTCTCTGATGAAGCAAAAGTACAAAAATAAATTCACTAAAGTCCAGACACTAAAGTTAATGCCCTGTATCACGTATTCATAATAACATTGTCCCAAAGATGTCTGTATCTTTTTCTAAGACACAGCCAGCAAAGTTAGTTCTTTAATCTTTAATCTCCCAAGAAATAAGAAAGTACAGAGCAGACGAGAGTCTATTCTTTGCAGGCTCAGTGGCAGATGTGATAAATATAATTGCTGACAACCAAGGGGGAGAGTACAAAAGGCCATAAAAATCAAACATAAGAGCTGAAAGCTCCATAGTGGTCTGGAGTGATTAGGGCAGGATGGGCATCTTTGTCTTCCTGGATGGATGCTAAGACAATTCTAGGTAAGGGAAAGCAAAGACAATTACTACTTTTTACAGTTATAATACAGAGATAGCAAGTCAAGACTTCATTACTTTTGGCGTTTTCTGTTAATAAAGCAAGGAGTGGTTAATCAAGCAGAATCCAACAAAACTCCAAGGTTTGGAAACCTAAAATAATAGATCTTGAGTTTTCCAAATTCTTTTAAGACAGCTTAGTCTTAAAATAAGATTTTCTTAAAATAAGAATTCTTAAAATAAGATATTTTGCTGATATGCTGTCCTCAGATCATTGGTAAAAGTGTTTGTTAGTGTAGATCTAAGTTGCATCCCCCAAGGTTGGTTTGTTTGTGTTTTCCCTTATAATCTGGTGTTCAAGAAATATTCAATGGCAGCTTACAGAACCTACGATAGGAGCTGAAAGCAGATCTTATTTCCTAACTTTTATATTATATCTACATAAGGATCTGGGTACATTCACAGAGATACTGTAACAGGACTGAAAGACATCCATCATGCATTTTAAATCTTTACATTTTTGTACCAATCTTTAAATTTTGTACCATTAAATAGCTTATAGTGATTAATTTTATATAATAAATACTGTAATTATTTTTGTGAGGAGCACACCGATATGGCACTGCATCTTTGCTTTAAAACAGTATTAATAGGTATAATGGGTTTAAAATATCTAACACCTTTGAGAGAATTATTTTGGGTTCTTATTCATTTTTAACACAACTGGAGACTCCAAAATGGTAATGGCCTAGGCCTCACTTGGCCTTGGAGAATCTTTGGCAATTTATTAATTAACTTCAAAGAAGTCCAATGAACAGTAAAGAATTTGGGTGTGATCTTAATGATGTCACATAAAGGGTCATGTTAGAAGACATGTTAGAAAACAAGTTTTCTCTTGGTAAGCACAGCTGGAAAAATAATTCTTTAGCCATCCTGGGTCTCTTCCTCAGTATCTCCAGCTGCCCTTTGGAAACAGGCCAATTTGCTGTGTTGGTTCATTTATTTGATTTTTTTCGGTCTAAGAAACAAAGCAACTTGCTTTAAAGAGAGAGGAAGAAAGGAAGGAAGGAAGAGAGGGAGGGAGGAAGGAAGGAGGGAAGGAATGGAGGAAGCGAGGGAGAGAGGGAGGGAGGGAGGGAGGGAGGGGAAAGAAAGCTGACTAGCTAGCTGAGTGCTGCAGGGGAGGGTTATTGGATTCAGGCTTCTGATTAGCCTTGGAAAAATGCCAGCCTTCACAGAGGAGCATATTTTTCAATTCTGTTTTTCAAGGCTGAGCCTTTTTGAGAAGAACACCATTAAGAAGTTAAGGGTTTCAAGGGCCTTCTGGTAGCTCCGGAGAATTCACAAGGAAACCAGAACCAATTCAAAACGTAATATCCTAGACCAAAAACAAGAGAAGGAAGATAAATCTCCTTGGCAGATTCCCTACACTTATTAGGATATTCAGTACTGTGGAGCATTCTCAAATAAAAACTCAAGGTAGCATTGAACTGTGCAATCAAGCAGCCTATCTGTGAATTATTTTCTGGATAATGGAGAGACAGTAAGGATAAATTACTAATCTAGGTTTCTATCTTGTCAAACCTCAACCTAATCCCATTAGTGTACAGTAGAGATTGTAAAAATAACAGGGCTATAAGTTTCCTTTGGGATCAAAGTCTAATGCCTGCATTTTATTGTGAGGGATGCACAGATTCTAATTAAAAGATTTCTCCTCCACAAATACCCACTCAAATACTGCTATTCAAGTACCATCCTCAATTTTTGTATCTTTAGGAGGTTAATCAGCCTTGTGAATAAAAGTCACTTCAAATTAAGTGGATAATATAAGCTTTATTTAGATAATGTGTATGAGAGTGATCATTGGCTTGTCTCAGGTCAGACAGTGTTGGCTCAAAGCCTGTCGCACCTCCTGCAATCCAAAAAAAGCAAAAAGGATCCACATGAGTACTTCTCTCAGTGTCAGTGTGAGGATTTATAAGATGATGACTTAAAGAACTAACATGGAATAAACTCATTTTAATAAACTTTGCTCAGTAAAGTTGATTATGATTACAATCACTATTTGGAAGGTTTCTCACAGGGAAAAAGCCAAACATTGCAGATTGGGAAACTGTGTGGAATTCTGAAGCTGAGTCAAAATTCAGTTCTACTTCAGATTTTCAATGCTGTAAATCATGTAGCCTTGTAAAATGTCTACTATGTGCCGAGTATTGTGCTAGACATTTTTTAAGGCATTAGTAATTACATTTCAATAATTTCTTCAATTCTAACACCAAAATAGTATAGGGATGATTAACAACTCAGTAAGTTAAAAAGGAAATGCCTGGAGGAGGGACTAACATTTCTTGAAGGACCAACTGAGATAACAAATGTAAGATTATATAGCGCTGTTCATTCATGTACCTAATAAGCACTTATTGAGCACCAACAATCTACTTTCTTGATCATGCTGCATTAATTAACCCCCATCTCTCTATTCCCTTATCTTGCTGGACTTTTCTTCTTAGCACTTGTCAACTGCTAGCCTTCAAATTTATTTTTTGTTGTCATTGCCTGTCTTCCCTCACAAGATTGAAACTTCATGAGAGCTAGACTTCATTAGTTGTTTCCCATAGACCTGGCACATAGTAATGCTTAACAAGTATTTCTTGAATGATTATGTAGGAAGGTAGGAATGAGAACAACTTGTTCGTTCCCGCAGAAGAGCCCAACAATGAGTTGACTTATAAAGACAGCACAATGATAGTGTAATCCTGGAAGGCAAGCATTGAGAGGGGGCTGTCCTGCACTTTAGCTGCGTTGAATAAACAAGCATCAGGGATTTTGTGACAGCTCAGGATGTCTCTGATTATCTTAAGGAGCATATTGCAACCCAGCCAAAGTCCCACAAAAAATCTACTGAAAGATACAGTACAATAATTTTATATATATAAAATAAAACAAAGCAAATAATAAAACACATTAAATATGAAGTATATAAATAATAGTACACTAGTTAGCAATGTGATTTTATAGTGCCAAAGCTTTTGTCTTTTAATGTAGAGTCTGTGTGTGTGTGTGTGTGTGTGTGTGTGTGTGTGTGTGTGTGTGTAAATGAAATATTAAGCTGGACCTTCTATTTGGCCGGCATTAATACTGCCATCCCCTTTATTGTTAAGGTTACGACATAGAGCAGCAAATGGAGTTCATCTTGAATTCTGTTTTTTTTCCAGCAGTTTTGCTGATGCCTGTCCCCATACTTTATAAGGGCTCAAGTATTGATTATACTGACCATTGATTCTAAACTAGTAGCATTAATTCAATACTTAATTATAGCTTACAGGCTTTCCCTAGAGCTAAAAAGAAAACACTTTTCTTGTGCTTTGCTGAAGGAAAACTTTTCATAGAATCATAAAATCTAGAATTAATATTGGCCATCTTTACCAGAATAATTTCTGTATAATAATTTCTGTGTAATTATTTTCTTTCGCTGAGTAACAAATATATTACCAAGCTCAATGGATAAATCAGAATAAAACAAAGATTTTTTTAATATTCTGGTGAATTTTAAAAGTAAGTAAAATTTCCTGCTTCTAGGCAAAAGTATATACTTATAACTTTTACCTTCTTATATATTAAATTTATATTCATTTTAGAAAAAAAAAGTAATGCAACTCAAAGGAATAGACATATAAGTAAATACTACACGATTGTATTCTCTAAGAAAAAGTATTTTGGTATGTCACATTCTGAAGTTGGAAAAGTTACTTTTTTTAAAAAAGTATATATCTGATATGTTTTTTGCAATGCAATTATCATTGGAATTATTTTAAATGTACTCAGTGCAAATGTTAATTTATATTTGAATAAGTACCAACATTATTTTAATATTTAGATAAGATAAATTTTTTTTTCATCAGGTGGTATCCTGACACTTAATTTAGCTTAGTAAGCTTATATTTTAGTTGATCGGGGATTTTGCAGCAGGATATATCTGTAATACGCTTCCAGACCTGAAGGGACAGGGATGATCTCTGTACTGATCAGCTTCATCCCAAAAATCTGGGCCTATATGATATGAGGCATTAGTGGTCTAGAATACTGTGAAGGGCTGAAATATATTACCTTATTGGGCCTTCCAGCTGTAGTGATCTATGATCATATTAAAATGCCTCCCCATGTGAAAGAAAGCCACAGCTCATTTTGGAGACAATATTCCTCTTCACCAACTCTTTGTATGAGGTTTGCTCTTCAAGATGAGTTGCAATAATGATAAGATCCTTTCCCCCACCCACGCTATGATTTATCAAGAACATACGGAGTGCCGATCACTATGTTAAGCTCTGATTATGAAGACAAAACATGACATGGGAGCTTCAAGTTTAGCTTTCATTATGCCAGGGGATTCCAGAAAGCTGAGAGAAGAGCATTGAAGACAAAGATGACAGGCCTGACTGGTGTTGAACAATGAGAACACTTGGACACAGGGAGAGGAGCATCACACGCTGAGGTCTGTGGAAGGGGACTAGGGGAGGGACAGTGGGGGGTAGGGAGTTGGGGAGGGATAACATGGGGAGTAATGCCAGATATAGGTGATAGGGATGGAGGTAGCAAACCACATTGCCATGTATGTACCTCTGCAGCAATCCTGCATGTTCTTCACATGTACCCTAGAACCTAAAGTGCAATAAAATATATATGTATTAAAAAAAAGAAAGAAATGCAAATTGATGATAAATATTTTTAAAATTTCAATAAAGAAATGCAAATTGTTACTAATAACATACTAATGTCAATGAAGAAATGCAAATTGTTAATAATAACAAAAACAAAATAAAAGATGACAGGCCTGCTGTGGTCCCTCCATACTGCTTCTAAGTTGTCCGAGAGTTTATGGAAATTCAACTGTGCTGAGTGTCCATGGGGAAAGCCCTGGGGTTGCAGGGCAGGTTCATCAGCACGACTACCAGGTTCCAGCCTGGGGAATGCTCTCAATCAACTGTTAAAAGAAATTTCATGAAATCGGGTTGTCCTTTAGGAATGAGGCTATAACCAAGCCTTTGGTCACAGTTCCCTAACCTCCAGCAATGTGCAGTCTGGCTTCACAGTGTGCTGATAATCAATACATTTTTGTTATGTATGTAATGGCAATGAGTCTCCAGTTTCTTCTGTCTGTCTGTGATTAGTGTATGTCTTGCATTCTGATTCTATAATTAGACATTACATCTTATTGCTGCCTACGTTCCCACTTTACATATTGTTTGGCCTTATATGACATTGGGCTGTGTATGTGTAACAAGCACTCCTTACCAATAGTGGAATTTGGCTAAAGCCAGGATGGCAGGTTCGAAGTGTGACTCAAAAGAAGGCATCATTTTCTTGTACAAATAAAGTCTGGTGTCCAGCAAGTAAGGTTCCAGTTGATTAAAAAAGGAGAGAGAGCTGATTCTACCAATAATCAGTTGCACGTTGAACAAATTCAGCTCATGGAACATGAAGCAAAACCCTTTATATTCATTTTCCATTGTTCTCTTTAAAATGTGCATACTAGACACAGTCTTTCTCTTTAAAATGTGCATACTAGACACTTTCTATTACCCTAGGTGGAAAGTGGGCAGGGGTTTTGACTTCTCTGGTCAATCTAGAAAGTCCTGCAATCTCTTTAAATCACAGTCTAATTTCAGAAATTAGGCTGTCTAGTCTCAGAGGATGATCAGAGCTCATAACATGATTTAAGTGGGGAGGGATGTCTTCTTGTCCTTTTTCTCACCCTCTATCTCCCTCTTTGAAGTTGGAGCACTGGAAAGGGAAGGGGCACAGTGGGACCGAGAGGTATTGCTTGAGCTCATGCTGCTTCAAGAGAGCTTCAAGCTCTCTTCTGTGAAGCTTCTATTACCCACATGAAAAATAAGTTCAAAGCTGACTCTTTTACCTTGTGGAATTTTTTGTGGGCTCTTCAGAGGCTCTTCTGTGGGCCTCTGTTCCACTCATGAACCAGGCAATGTCACTCTTCGGCCAGCCACTCCTTGCTGTGCTGCTGGTCGTCTGGGAGAACACTCTACATACACTCACATGGATAAAGTCCCGTAGCCTCTTCCAGGTGGCACTTTTGGGCATAAGTTAAAATACTCCTGGGCCAGCTTTTCTCCTCATGTGGCATAAATGCGTGGGGAAGCTCCCATATTCTTTGACTTGCTAGAGAAATGAGAGAATGCAGTTACCCTGCAGATACCACAGCACCTCGCCTCCACAGTCCCAGGAAAGCAGCTCGTGCATTTCTCTACTGCCCTTTATTTTTTCTTGGTGAGAGTCCAACTCAAGTCTGTTGCCTCTAAAGTTCTGGGAGATTCATATTAAGCTTTCCCCTGCAGGCTCATTCAAGCCACTCATCAGGCTGCTGTGAGCACAGCCCCTTCCACTTGGTGAGGGTTAAGGAGCATATGTGACCTACCATCCTCCAAACCATCTTTCCCCATATCACTTAAACAAAACCCTCCATTTCACCTGCAGAAATTTTATATCTCACATCTTGTTTAAAGATCCTTGAGTGAAAAGCCCAAGGGTCGTGAAACTGGTTCTCAAAACATTTTAATCCAGTTTCTTTCTTTGATTTACAGCATCTGTTACATCTTGGGTCTTAGTTAAGACTTGTGATTATCTCATGATCTCATTAAATCCTAGTGACAATCATGTGAGGTAGCTGCTACTCTTATCACTCTTTTTCTTTTGTGAAGATTAAAACTTGGAAAAGTAACTGGTTCAAGTTCACACATCTGGTAAGTGGGAGAGCCAGTATCTGATTGTGGGCTTTTATCACTCCAAAGTCCAAGCTCTTAATCATCAACTTCATATTTACTAAGACACTTACCATCTCAAATCTAACGTTCTGTAAAGGAAGTTCTAAGGTAGCGTTCAGAACTAAATTTCCTGAACTATACATTAAATTTCCATGCATAGAATTTTCTTATAATGCACACATCTCAAATTTCTTTTGTCTGCAAGGTATTGATACTTAAACTCATTATAACATTTTGAAAAATATATATATATATTGCACTCAATAAGACACTTGTACTTAACTCAGACATGTAAACCACCCAACTTAATCAATCTAGAATTCTGACCACCTTTAGTGAGAATGTTATTTTCCAATAATATCATTTTAAATAGCCAAACCTGGAGGTCTGTGACACCTTGATTGCTTTCATTGTCAGAATGTATACCTTAAAGATTACAAAAGTAGAAGAGTTTTGGGAAGATCCCACTGAGTGTAACATTTCCAACCTTTGAGGACTTCAATTCTAAATTTATATCATCACCATTCATTTGAGGAAAATAAACATCTCAGTGCCATTTATTAGTAAGTTATTTCTTCATTTCTGTCTATAAAGAAAGTACTTGAATGTCTTGGTCTAAATCAGAAAAAATAAAAGTTACATCTTTATTTATAGTCTTGATTTATAACACTGCAAGAGCAGAGTTATAACAAGACTAGAACTAGGGCACAAAAAGTTTTTGTGAAATCATATGCTTCTGCTGTATAATTAGTTTTGTTAAGAGATATTTTGACATTAAAGTGGAAAGTATTTTCATTCTGCTACATCGGGCAATGCTTAGGTCTCAGGAATTAAAATATTACAGCATTCAAAATTTCTGTTACAATAATTATTTCTGGAAATATTCTGGCTTTTTTCTCTAAATTTGTGTTCTTGAATGAAGATTGCTGGGCCTGACATCAGATAGCAAATATCTTACCTACAATAAGAAGCATATGTGAACACTTGTGATCTTCTAAATCATAGATCTCAAGCATGACTAGTAACTAAGCACAACTCAAATTTTACCCTGTCAGGTACAACGTATATCATAGAAAACCTCTCTCTTCTTCCCTAATTTAGGAACTCAGTTGGGAAATAGTAATACTCAGTAAATATGTGTGAAGATTGACCCTAAATTCCATACATTAACACAAGTTACCTGAATATCTTCAGTAATGAAACAATATAAGGCTCACATAAAATTTGTGTAAATGATACATATAAATATCCAACCTCATAGAAGTAGAGGGTTTTGATTAAACTCTAACATACCCCTTAAGCAGATAATTCATATCATTCTTTAAATGATATAAATTAATCTTCCTAAAATGCTTCTGGCAATGATTGAAACAAAATTTTAATTTTTAAATTTGTATTTATTTATTTATTTTGAGACAGAGTCTTGCTCTGTACCCAGGCTGGAGTGCAGTGGTACAATCTCGGCTTACTGAAACCTCCACCTCCCTGGTTTAAGCGATTCTGCCTCAGCCTCACCAGTAGCTGGGACTACAGGTGTACACCCCCACACCTAGATAATTTTTTGTATTTTTAGTAGAGATGGTGTTTTACCATGTTGGCCAGGCTGGTCTTGACTTCCTGACCTCAAGTGATCCATCTGTCATGGCTTATCAAAGTGCTGGGATTATAGGTGTGATCCACCTTGCCTGGCCCCCAAAATTTTAATTTTAATTAATTAGGAAATTAGATGAACTAGAAAACCCCAACTCTTGATAATTATAGGTGAGAAACAGCTCACTGTATTTTTTCAAGCTGGTTGAGAAATGAAAGATAGGAAAGAGTGTTAATGTATAGACATTGCCTTATTTAATCTGTCCTGAGATTCAGAGAGGAGAATGACTTGCTCAGAGTGGTAACAAGTTGCACTCCAACCTTAAACCAGAATTAGCAAACTACAAACTTCAAACTAGCATTCATTCAAGTCCATTGTGCTGACTTTATTTCCTAAAAATGGAACCTACACTGAGCTACCAATAGCAATGTTTGCTAGAAAGTACAACAGCTAAAAACCATTATATTCTGGACCTAACAAATAGAACTTTGAGCTGTCAAATTATGAAAGAAGGCTAATCATTAATAACAAATCGTTAATCATTCAATTGGTAGAGACTTTTGAAAGATGATGCCTGTAATAATAATGAGTGATATGGTTTGGCTGTGTCCCCACCCGAATCTCACCTTGAATTGTAATTAATCCCCACATGTCAAGGGTGGGGCCAGGTGGAAATAATTGAATCATGGGGGCAGTTTCCTCCTTACTGCTCTCATGGTAGTGAAGAAGTCTTACAAGAGCTGATAGTTTTATAAATCGGAGTTCCCCTGCACAAGATCTCTTGCCTGCCACCATTTAAGACATGAGTTTGCTCCTCAATCACCTTCTGCCATGATTATGAGGCCTCCCCAGCCATGTGGACCTATGAGTCAATTAAACCTCTTTTCTTTGTAAATTACCCAGTTTGGGGTATGTCTTTATTAGCAGCCTGAGAACAGACTAATACAATAAGCAACATTTGAAGAGTGCTTTACCATTTGAAAATCACTTTCACATTCCGTAAGTTGTCTCACTTGAGTTGCACACCACTCGCTTTCTTTAAATAAGGGAACTAAGACAGTTTCAGTAAGTTGGCCAAGGTCTTATTGTTGGCAAAGCTAGCACTCAAACTGAAGTCTTGCAGGAGGGAAACAAACTGTATAGAGACACTTCAGTAGCAGAGATCTGACCCAGCATATGCAGATCACAGGAATACCATTTTCAGGTGTTTCTTGTCTGACCTTCAGTTTGCATTCTTGCAAAACTACTGTAAGAAGGATGTTTGCTCTGCTTCCTGCAGTAGTAGAGCATTTCACTCTTAAATAGGTGCCTGCAGGGGCCTCGGGGTACCCTCTCCATCTGTCCACTTTACACAGAGGATAAATCAGACTTTGTTTACAGCCCATTAGAAACAGAAGGCAGTTTATTAGCAGTTTGTTATGATCTACGTGTAGTTTGTAAATCTTACCCCAAAATCAATTCCTGTTGTCCTTCTTGGAAAGCAATCAGTTTTGTCAATAACGTTACATGCGAAAATGCTGAAACAGCAATGGTAAATGGAAGGATGGAAAGTTTATCACAAATAAATAAGAAAACAAAAAGGTGTTCCGATTTCTCCATATCCTGTCCTGCATCTGTTGTTTCCTGACTTTTTAATGATCGCTATTCTAACTGGTGTGAGACGGTATCTCATTGTGGTTTTGATTTGCATTTCTCTTTTTTTTTTTTTTTTTTTGAGACAGCGTTTCGCTCTTGTTACCCAGGCTGGAGTGCAATGGCGCGATGTCGGCTCACCGCAACCTCCGCCTCCTGGGTTCAGGCAATTCTCCTGCCTTAGCCTCCTAAGTAGCTGGGATTACAGGCACGCGCCACTATGCCCAGCTAATTTTTTGTATTTTTAGTAGAGAAGGGGTTTCACCATGTTGACCAGAATGGTCTCGATCTCTTGACCTCGTGATCCACCCGCCTCCGCCTCCCAAAGTGCTGGGATTACAGGCTTGAGCCACCGCGCTCGGCTGATTTGCATTCTCTAATGAACAGTGATGATGAGCTTTTTTTCATGTTTTTGGCCATATAAATGTCTTCTTTTGAGAAGTGTCTGTTCATATCCTTCGCCCACTGTTTGTAGGAGTGTAAATTAATTCAACCACTGTGAAAGACAGTGTGGCGATTACTCAGGGATCTAGAACCAGAAATACTATTTGACCTAGCAATCTCATTACTAGGTATATACCCAAAGGGTTATAAATCATTCTACTATAAATAAACATGCACATGTATGTTTATTGCAGCACTGTTCACAATAGCAAAGACTTGGAACCAACCCAAATGACCATCAAGTATAGACTGAATAAAGAATATGTGCCACATAGACACCATGGAATACTGTCAGCTATAAAAAAAGGATAAGTTCATGTCCTTTGCAGGGACATGCATGAAGTTGGAAACCATCATTCTCAGCAAGCTAACACAGGAACAGAAAACCAAACACCATATGTTCTCACTCATAAGTGGGAGCTGAACAATGAGAACACATGGACACAGGGAGGGGAATATCACACACCAGAGCCTGTCAGGGGGTGGGGGGCTAGAGGAGAGATAGCATTAGGAGAAATACCTAATGTAGATGACAGGTTGATGGGTGCAGCAAACCACCATGGCACATGTATACCTATGTAACAAACCTGCGTGTTCTGCACATATATCCCAAATTTAAAGTATAATAAAAAAGATAAATTATTTAAAAATTAATTTATAATTAACTCATGGTTTAAGTGAGGATGTTTTCAATCCATTAAAATTCTTGAGGAGAGAGATGGTATCAATCATTTTATCTTCACTCACCAAAGGGTGAGTGAAGTGCCTGACCAGAACCATAAAATTATTAAAAAAAAAAAAAAAAAAGGCATAGGGAGCAAAATGAAAAATGCCAGCACAAAATGATAATAATTAGGAAAGCTAAGAATGAGGCGGTGCAGTAATAGCATAAACATTATAAAGACATTCTTTGTTCATTCCCTCCCTTGTTGAGCACAGCTCAGCATGGACTGAAGTTGTCCATTTCAGCTTTTCTATCTGAGTTGCTCTCACATCTAAAGTGAATTATATTATCATGAATAATGTTTTTGTTTATTTTTTGTCCACATTTACTCAGTAAGCATTCCTTGATGACAAATACCTGTCAACTATTGTGCTCATCAATGAGGAAGAAATGATTGATACCATCTCTCTCCTTAAGAATTTCAGAGTTTAATGGATTGAAGAAATCCTCACCTAAACCATGAGTTAATTATAAGTTGTTTTGCACAGCCAATCTCTATCAATTTAAAATTCTGTAAGCATTATAAAGATCTTAATTTTTAATATTTCTTGAAGATGCCAGGAGGACAGAAGAATTCTATTACAATGCCTTAAGAGTAAATGGCAGGATGGTGTCAGATATGTCAGAACATCATATTGTAAAAGATAAACATCACAGCATGAGATTAAGAATAAATTCAAATGCCAGAAAGACCTGGGTTTAAATTGTGATCCCAGCCGTGAGACATTGGGCAAGCTAGTTAACCTTTCTAAGCCTTAGTTTCTTTACTGAAATAATATAGTGATAGCACTTACATCATTTGTGAGGATTAATGACATCATGCAAATAAAGTTCTTTGCACCTAGTAAATGTTCAATACACAATTGCTATTATTATTTTAATAGTAGTATTACCTCATTATTACTATCTGAATATACTAAGCCCTATGTTTTCTCCTATATCCACCACTGAGGCAGACAAAGAGAAATAGCTGTATTTAAATTCTAACATGCTCTTTTACAAGAGACGGAGCCATCTCTGTTTTCTGTGTTGATAATTAGCAGCTGTGAATAGAACTCTGGCAGCCCCACAAACACATGGTGAAAGAGAAGAACATTAAGAATTTATCCAGCCAGATGGGGGAAGGGCACAAAAGTGGCAATTATTGTAAATCAAGCCACTAAACTTTTTTATACATATTTTGGGCATTATAAGAAATACACAGATTCACATAGGCTGCTTTCTTAGATGCCATTTAATCAAAGCTTTATACAGAGTCTATTAAGTATGCTGAGAATAATTCACTAAACATGGACTGGAAACCTAAAGCGGTAAAAATTTGGAAGTGAAAATCGGGAGTCTGTATTTGCCACCTTTCTTAGAGGAAAACCCAGGGATGGGAAAGAGATCACCTATGCAGATTAGAATTTACCTTGCAACTACTTGGCAATATTTAGTTTTAGAAACCCACGTAATAATACAACATGTTCCAAGATTTTCTGTAGTGATGTTTTGTATGCATGACACACTGATTCTAATTGAAATGCTGAGTGGTTTTCTTCTCCAAGGCTCAAATTCTTGATACATCATCTGAATATCAAATACCCAGAACAATGCTGCAACACTGGGAGATGTGCAAATAAATGTGTTGTGTCGGGTTTCTGCCATGATACCAAGAACAGCTAATTTCAAAATCATCCGCAGCCCCAGATGGCTAGAAACAAAATAGTTTTGAAATCTAGGTGACCTATTTTTCAAAATTTTTGTTGCAATTCTCTTGGAAGGAAATAATCTGGATAAAAGGAAGAAGGAGGCATTGCTGTACTTGCTGACAGTCTAAATCCAAAGGTCTTCCAGGGTAAACATGATCATTAATTAAGGGAAAATAATCTAGATAAAAAGAAGAAAGCATTGCTGTGCTTGCTGGTACTCTAAATCCAAAGGTCTTCTTCCTAGGAAAACGTGACCATTAATTTAAGAGATCACAGATTTAAGTATGTTATTAGAGAAATTACTACTTTCACAACTTCTGCAAAAGCCTCATGGAGAATCCCTCCAAATAGTCCCCATTTATTCCCAAGAGTTCAGAAATAAGAGTATTACATACAATTTATCATCCAGACCTGCGCACATTTAGAGCACTGCTAATAGTTCTACCAGTAGAGCAGGTATAAAGCTAGTCTTTCTGGAGCTACTTGAAACATTACCATTGCTTTACTCAGAAGTGTAAATTACCTCACATCCACAAAGAATTTGTTTTGTTTTTCACGATTTCTTTTTCTAAAAATTCCAAGTAGTGCCTTTTATGAACATACTAGATCTTTGTGGTCTCATTGGAATCTCTCCCCTTGACCATCCAAAATGGAACTGACGTGACTTTTGTTTCTGCAGGGCATTGCCTCTGTGAATCGGGCCTGGGACACTCACCTTCATTTCCTGTCTATTCATTTCGTTCCAGTCTAACAACTTTACCTCGATTCTTCTGTTAAATAAAAAATTATTCAATGATATTTGTTAAAGCATAGTTTAAAAAAAAAGCCTTTATTCAGGACCATTATGATAAGTATAGGGGCCACTGTGACAGAATCTTGCCGTGGGGGAAAGAGATTGAGCTTATCTTCTAATACAGCATAAGCAAGTGGGAATGTACAGCCAGGAAGCAGGGTGAGGGGTCAGTGGAAGGAAAATTAACAACAGCAAACATCAAGGGTAAGGGAAATTCTGACTAAACTGACCTAATAGGATTCCGGCTTAAGATAAGGCAGGATGATCAGACATCACACGGGAGGCAGTAAGGGATAAGGAACCTAATCAAATATTGAGGGTGGAGGTTTTTTGCCAAACTGACTTAGCAGGGTCTTTGCTAAAACTGAATTTTACAAGGACACGAACAGCTGGACTTAGGACCCCGATGAAAGTCTGGTCAGGCAAAGAATCTTTGTTAGTTTCTAAAACATTGAATCTTACATTCTTTATCAACCTTCTAACTGGCCTGAAATGACTCAGGCTTCGCCTACAGTTAAACAAACAAATATAAGTGTATTGGTAGGAAATCACCTAGTATGCCATACTCTGCAGAGACCATTTATTGAGCATTTTCTGTGTGCCAGGAACAATGCTAAGCTCTTTGCTTACATTATTTTTATTTAATAATTGGAACCATCTTGTCAGATGGCTGTTCTTCCTATTTTATAGATGGAAAAGTGAGGCTTAGAAAGGTTAAACAACTCCTATGATCTTGTAGATAATGAATGGCCAAGCTAATTTCAAACCAGGCAGAGCTGACTTTAATCTCTGCTTTCTTAACCATGACACTCAGCTGTATCTTCTTTGACTCTTGTGTTTCCTCTGCTTTGTTAAGAAAGTTTTGCAGGGAATAAATATTTCACAGAACAAAGCTTTTTATGTGACAACATCTAAACCTGCCTTAACTTTTTGAAAATATAACCATTTGAGGCATGAGGCTTAGTGATTTTTCTTTCCTCCCCTGCCCCACACCCAGGTTTTTACTGATGACACCGTGAGCATCTTCTTTTAGTTTCCAAAGGGCTGTCTCAAGCATGCTCTGATTTTATTCTCAAGAAGTGAGGAGGCGACCTAGGCAAGGCTGGGATTATGACTTTATAAATGAGAAAGCAGTCATGGAAGGGTTAAATTCTCAGCCAAGTTCATGCATCTGTGACAAAAACTGATGTCAGCCAACCTTAATTCAGGGATATCCTAACACTATGTGAGAGAGAAATTCCTCCCTCCCTTCCCTCCTTCCTGCCTTCTCTCCTCTTCCTTCCCTTCTCCCTTATACACCTTGCATGTAAAACTGTTTCTTCAGTAGTCTCAATTACATGTTACAATGTTAGCTCTTAGCAACTTTTAATTTTGGTTAAAAACTTGGTAAGCAAGTGATTCTAATTATGTACCAGGTGTGGCACCTAGGACACCAGACAAAAGTGCAGATAAGGTCTGATGGTTTCCAGCATTGCTACTGGGAACAGCTAACTCCACATGTCCCCAGACCGTGTCTAGAATCTAATGGCTCTAAAGCAGGTAAGCTGACTTTTGAAAGTCAAAGAAGCCGTTTGTGACCTTAAAGCATTTAGCAAACCAAATATCTGACCTGCCTAATTTAGACCAAATGTCTAAACTTTACCAATAATTTTAGCACTGTTTTTATTTCCCAAAGATTTCTTAAGTCATGTGAACTAAAAGGCATTAGTTTTTGTTTCTCTGACAATATTTGATTTAAGTACTTATTATTTTTAAATCAATTAATCAGAGCTTTTCCATGTATAAACATCACACACACAACAAATATAAATACACAGAGATAGATCCAGTACTTGTAAGATTCTTTTCATTTGCCAGTTTTTCATGTTTCTCTTTAAAGCACAGTTTCTAGAGTCTAATAATTTGGCACAGCTGGAAGGAAAAACAGACACCCAAAAATCAAGGATCCTATTTTTATATTACATCTTGAATCCCAAAAGGACACTGCAGAACAAGACAGTGCAAAAATTTTACCATGCATTTTATTGCAAGGCAATCCAAAACCCATCAACCCATTCTGTGATCACCCCACCCTCATGGGAGCCTTATCTGTCAGTGGACGGGTGGAGACGTTTCCATTCCTGCCAGGTGGCCAAGAGCATGCATCTCATCCTCTCATAACTGCCATTAGCCACCCCTAAAAGTACATTTCCTACCTAGCTATTATAAACCAAAATTCTCTCATAATGCAAAATAATTTCTGATACCCCTAAAAAGTCAAAAATGTCAGGTAAGGCAAAGCAAAACAGAACAGAGCTTTAGATTTTTAAGAGGGATCTATCAGCTTTTAGTTCTAGGGTTTCATGAAGAAAATAGATGTTTTTCTCAAAACACAGTCTGTGGCTCCTCTTCTGTTTTTCCCAAGAAGTTCCTGGTTTTATTATCTTGGGTCCTCTCACGTGTGCATCAAGAGTGGCAACAAGACAAAATGGAGAAAAACAACTCAGTCTACTGAGAAGAAAAAGAAAAAAATTTTCTATTCCAGAAAAACACAATTCAAGAAGACAATAAAACATAAAAGCCTTTTAAATGTACCTACAGCTTGAATATCTGCTTTTAATTGAGCTGACTTTTAACCATTGTGCTCCTTAAAAAATAAAATCCTTTTAAATCTCTTACATTGCCACCCAAATCTCATCTTGAATTTTAGTTCCCATGTGTTGAGTGAGGAATCTAGTGGTGGGTGATTGGAGCATGCTGTTCTCATGATAGTAACTTCTCACGAGATCTGATGCTTTAAAAGTGTTTGGCAGTTCCTCCTTCATTCTCTCCTGCTGCCATGTGAAGAAGGTCCTTGCTTCCCTTTTGCCTTCTGCCATGATCGTAAGTCTCCTGAGACCTCTGCAGCCATGTGGAACTGTGAGTCAATTAAACCTTTTTCCTTTATAAATTACCCAGTCTCAGGGAAGTGCTTTATATCAATGTAAAAACAGACTAATAAACCCTATTTTAGCTAGGCAAAACACCCAATATTTCTGGCTTTTAAACTTTACCAAAAATAAACTCACAGATGAAACCAACAAGCCTTAACTAAGGTTATGACTTAACCATGAATGTACAAGGTCTTTTCAAAGGGGTGGTTAGCAGTTTTTACAAGATTTAGAATCTCCAAAGGTAGCTCAGAGAAAGGAAGATTCAAGAAATGAAGCCAGAAGTTGTTCATGGAGGAGAAGAGAATCAACACATGGTAAAGGCCATGCAGATATTAAACCAGAAAGGACCGATTCCCTAAGCTGGGAATTGAACCCTAAACCCAGGCTGCCATTGTGAGAAGACAAAGCCTTAGCTACTAAACTATAACACTGGGCAATTTCCATTTCTCTTCCCAGAAGGAGTCTAGAGCAGCCAATTTTGAGCTTGCAAAGACTAAGACTTTTAACTGCTTGAGATAATTGTAAGAGCTAACTGCGACATGAACCACCGAATTCCTCTCCTCTGGATAGCAGAGACTAAGAGAAAGTACTGCTACATGGTCACAAGGTCAAGCTTCCAAGGACATACAAGATGAAAAGGAAACTTTATTCAGTTGATTTTGTTTGTTTATTTCAGGGACCTGCAGCAAAGTTTGTTACTGACTAGCTTGCCAGGCTGGCTTTAACAGTGGGTGTATGGGGTCCTAAGCCCATGTTCTGTCCTGAGGTACTCCTCTTTATGACAGAGCAATACAAAAAGATAAATTTATAGTACAAAGTACACCAGATTTGCTGCAGCTTAAAACTCGCCTCACAAATTCTTTTACCCATTAATCAAAACTTTACAGAGAGGATAAACAGTTATTTTTGCCATTTATTCAACCAGTTTGCACACAGAGAGGCCAAAAGCCTGACTGGTAAGAAATTCCTACCCTTTTGCCAACATGCCAGGCTTCTGCAGTCCCTTTCCTTGGGTGGCCCTAGTGACCAGGCTCTCGCCACACCACAGCCCTGGGGGCCAAACCACAGCACAAAGGAAAATAATCTTTTTCCATTATGGCCAGAGCAAAATACATGTGACAAAACATAGACATTAGCTCCTCCCCTTGGCACCCAATATTTAACTGGCCAGTCTCAAACTTGCCCCCTTGGGCCCTGTCATGTTTGATCCACTCAAAGTGGGGTGGAATGATCTTTCTGACCACGTGTTTTAACACGTGGTGTCTGGACAAGATGGTTGCTCTGAATAACAGAAAATATATAAAAGGAGAGAAAAGAGAAAAAAGCATTGCCCGTGGAAAAGTGGGGAAGGCAAGGAGTTCAGAGGGGCCAGAGAAAGACCCACTCATCGCAGCAACACTGAATAAAAACTTCAGGTGGCCACTTGTCAGTAGTAAAGGAATCTTTTCCAGCAGTCCCATGGGCTCTGAAGTTTCCTCCTTTCAGGAGAAAAAAGCTCCCCATGTCCAGTTATCCTGTACATGCCTAATTCTGTCACCCATAGCTGTCAGCAAAGAGTGCAAGGCACATTAATCCAAAGAGAATAGCAATTAACACCCCATAATGCCAAATCCACTGGATCTTGCATAAGAAAGAATTTGGGGTAAGTCCATAAAGTGAAAGAAAACTTATTAAGAAAGTAAAAAATAAAGACTGGCTACTCATAGGCAGAATACTGGTGTGGGCTGCTCACCTGATTATACTTAAAATTACTTCTTTGATAATTGTATGCTAGCCTGGCTAATGACTCACGACTGTAATCCCAGTACTTTGGGAGGCCAAGGAGGGCGAATCACAAAATCAGAGTTTGAGACCAGCCTGGCCAACATGGTAAAACCCCGTCTCTACGAAAAATACAAAAAAATTAGCCAGGCATGGTGGCACATACCTGTAAACCCAGCTACTTGGGAGGCTGAGGCAGGAGAATCACTTGAACCCGGAGGCAGAGGTTGCAGTGAGCTGAGATTGCACCACTGCACTCCAGCCTGGGCCACAAAAGTGAAACTCCTTCTCAAAAAAAAAAAAAAACAAAAAAAATAGATGCTAAACAAGGTGTGCATTATTCATAAGTTTTCCAGGAAAGGGGTGGGCAATTCCCAGAACGAAGGATTTATCCCTTTTTAGACCATATAGGGTGACTTCTTGACATTGCCATGACATTTGTAAACTATCATGGCACAGGTGGCAGTGTCCCTTAGCACCTTAATACATAATAATTAATGTATAATGAGCAATGAGGACAACTGGAGGTCACTTTCATCACCATCTTGGTTTTGGTGGGATTTGGCTGGCTTCTTTACTGCAATCTCTGTTTCATCAGCAAGGTCTTTGTGACCTGTATCTTGTCCTGACTTCCTGTTTCATCTTGTGACTTAAAATGCCTAACCTCCTGGGAGCGCAGTCCAGTAGGTCTCAGCCTTATTTTACCCAGCTCCTATTCAAGATGAAGTTGTTCTGGTTTGAATGCCTCTGACACCTTCCTTCCTTGTTTGCTTTTTATCTATCTATCAAGACAGTGATTAAAAACGAAGAGAAAACATCCATCTCCTGATCCAGCTCTTTAAAAATCAGCTCAAACTTGCCTGATTTAGTAAGACTTTGTGAAGGAAGATAAGTGGGGTACAGTATAATCTTCTTTCTATATCATCATTGTATTTAATGGATCTGAGTTTGAGTCTGAGTTTGAACTGAGCCTCCCCCTGTTAACCTGGTTCACGCAAGGGATTTAGTGAGTCACTTTGAACTGGAATTTTCTCTCATTACATTAAAATGAAAATGGTTTTTATTTGATAAATTTTTGGAGGATTTTAGAGACATTACCTATAAGGCACTTAGCCTAATCTGGGTACAACAAGTACATAACACATTATTATAGTTTTGTTTTTTTTTTTTTTTTGAGACGGAGGTTTTTTTTTTTTTTTTTTTGAGACGGAGTTTCGCTCTTGTTACCCAGGCTGGAGTGCAATGGTGCGACCTCAGCTCACCGCAACCTCTGCCTCCTGGGTTCAGGCAATTCTCCTGCCTCAGCCTCCTGAGTAGCTGTATAGTTTGTTTTTTATCGTTATTGTTGTTATTGAAGAAAAGCAAGAAAGATGTAAAAAGATGCTTCTATGTAACACGTTGCTATATTCTATCATGCAGCAGGTGGGATCAATTAAGAGGAAAACAACAAAAATAATGGTGAAAGAAAATGTATGTTTGGAACGTTTACATAGGGCATCATTTGTAAGCATATGGCACCTTAGATGGTAGAAGAAAACTACCTTGCATTATAAGTACTCTAGAATAAAACAAATTTGAGATCTGGTGCGTTGTATCCTCAGGACCAAACTCAGTGCTTGGCAAGTAGTGAATATTCAAAAAATGTAGATTTATGAATAAAAGAATAATGTAATCTGCTTCTTATCTTTGTAGTCCTATCCTCTTTCAGTGGCACAAAATAAGTCCATACTGACTGTGTCTAGTTAAGTGAATTATTCCTAATAATAAGTAGCATCTTCTAAATATCAAATTTGATTTTATTAAAGCCCCTTTGGAGATGTAAGAATACTTTCCCACGGGTAGTGAAAAATTATTAGGTCATTTCACCACAGTATTTTCAGATATGTAATACATCTCTCTTTGGGGGTTTTAGAACATTCATTATATTTTTTAAAGAGTTAATGTGTCTGGGGTTACTCTCCCTAGGCTACTGTAAAGAGACAGCCATGGTTGGCGGATAAGACAGAATGAGTACTTTTTAAGCCATGTGGCGTTCTTTCCTGTAATGTCTAATAATGGTTATACAGACTGCATAGTAAGTGAGACAAAAGGCAGAGCTGTAATTGCTAAAAATAACTATGTCGAAAGACACAAAAGAGTAAGAGAATCATCTTGTGAATATTAAAGAGTAACTTCTTAAAAATTGCCTTTCATTAGACACTCAGTTTTGAGAGAAAATAAGTGATTTCTTTGAAAAGTAACCAATCTTCCCTTCATAGTATTGCACAAAATTCATGTTAATAGCCCAAACAGAAAACTGTGATAGAACATACCATTGAGAATGTACAAAATCATTGTGTTAAACTTTCTCCCTATTCTCTTTGAAAATTTTCTTTAATCATTGAAATGTTTCCTCTTTTTGGAAGAGTTATTTGGTATGATCTCTACTCTATGTTAGTTTGAAAAGTATTCCATTTAACATATGTGCGAGGGCTAAGACACCAAATGCCATGTAAATTAACCTGTTTACAAAAATATACGCATATCTAGATTTTTTGTATCTGATAATGTAGTATATATGGTATTCTCTCTAATCTGATATTAAAATAAGATGAACAGGACATAAACGCCAAGTAGCTTAGAAAGACCAACCCTACTAGTGGAATGCAAAATATATACACTATTCTAAATTTCCCACTATTTCCTTTAGTTGCAATACAGTGTTAAGGATGCATAAATTTTTTTGAAATTCAAAATGTAATTAATCATATAATTTTATTTTTCATCTCCCAAAAATGCTTTCTGATGTTGTGTAACTGTACTAGTTTTGTAAAAGCAATGGATTCTCTCCTGCAATAACCACATGAAATGGGGCTGCGTTTCATGAGGAATTAAAAAATGGAGTAATTAAAAAAAAAAAGAAAAGGGGACGGAAATGGATATGAACTTTCTTTTCAGACAAAACACTAAACTTGGCATCTTCAGTATCAGATGATTTAGCTGCTTCTTCATTTCATTTCTAATGATACCAAAATATTGTCACCTTCCTTCTAGGACTGACATTGTTCTATGCAACTCTTTCATTAGCTACACTTTGCTGGGGCTGGTCATGTATTTTAAAACCTCAGGTCAAATACTCTTCTCCTAATGAGACAAAATAAATAAATTTTAGCCTATGACATTCTAGAACTCACTGGGGCAAATCCTCAAGGATTTAGACACTTGGGAAACCATGGAGAGGAATTTTTAGGAAAAAGCTGCTACTTATACAAGGAACCTCCCATGTGTGAAGCAGGTAATCAGAAACAAAGAAAAAAAGAGGTGGGGGGTGGGGAGGGGAGTTAAGAGGAGTAACTAAAAAGAGCAAGAGACAAACCTGAATCCTGTGATAGCAAGTTATAACAGCATCCTTAAATGATTCCACAGGCATTTATAAAATAATCAAGGTGAGAACTGCAACAAGAAGGAAAATACTAAGATTCATCATTTGCAGCAAAGTCAGGGGGTGAATACAAACAGCAATCAGTTGATTTTTTTAAATGTTACAGATATTGAGGAGCCTTTAGAAATAATTCTCTTCCTTGTCTTTAAAATGTCACACCACCAAATACTTTTGTATTATAAGTTATTTATGAAAACCCAGAGTAAATAGGAGTGACACCTTTTGAAAGGAAGTAGGTATTTCATAATTGTTTTGAAATGCTCTAGGGAGAATGCTTCCTAAGAGGTCCCAGCCATGGGAAATCATCAGGAAGGTGCTACCCATTTCCTCCCATACTTTAGTATGACAGAAATTTGAGTTTTAAATAATATCATCAGATATGATATGATATGATATGTATGATGTCTTGCAGGGCATATGTTTTGCTCAGAGATGAATTACATATAAAATATTTCTATATATAATAACATGGATCTATAAAAACCTCCTACTAACACTATGGACTTGTCTATTTCTCTTTATAATTTGGTCAATTTTTGCTTTAAGTTTTTCGAAGCTGTATATTGATAGATGCACACAAATGTAGAATTGGCATGTCTTTCCAGGGGAAATGCAATTTTATCATTGTGAATTATCCTATTTGTTCTAGTAAAATCTTCTTTTTTTTTTTGTATTAATACATCCACCACAGGTTTCTTTAGATTTTGTTTTTATGTTATATATAATAGAATAACATGAATTACATAATACATATATGTTTAATTATTTTATATGTGTGTATTAATAGAAAGGCTCTTTAGAGAACATATAATTTTAGCTGTTTGCTTGTTTTTTTTCAGTGTGCCAATTTCTATCTTTTAATTGGTATGTTTAATTTATCTAAATATAATACAGTTACTAATATTTGGATTTAAATCTGCTACCTAATTTTTTTTTGTCTGCTTTCTTGATTTATTTTAATCAACAGGAAATTTTTTAGTCATTCAATTTATTCTATTAACTTATCAGTTATAGACTATTCTTTGTGTTAATTCTAGTAATTATAACATATTATTCTCTTATCAAATAATTGTAATACATACATTTATGTACCTTCTAGCCCTTAAAACCGTATCAACTGTTCTTGAATTACAGAATTAGATGCTATCACTTTATGATTATATATCATAAGATATATTCATATTTTTAATAATCAATGTTCTTTTACATTTGCCCAGATACCAGTTTTCCTCACTCCTTATTTTTTCCTGTATCATTTATTTTCTGTCTAAATAACATCCTTTAGATTTTTCTTTAGTGTGTATCTAAAACATCTTTGTTTTATCCTCATTCTTGAAGGACATTTTGAGTGGGTCTAGGATTCAGATTTGGTAGTTACTTTCTTTCAACATATTAAAAATATTCCACTGTCTCCTGCTTCTTATGTTGCTGTTGAGAAGTCAGCTCTCAGTTTAACTGTTACTCTTTTATAGGCCAATCATCTGTTTTTCTCAGATAGCATTTAAGATTTCCTCTTTATCTGTGATTCTTGCTGGTATTCTTTGGGATTCTTGACTCCATGGATGGATATGTTTCATCAATTCTAAAAAAAAAAATTAGCCTTCAGCTCTTCAAACATTGCCTCAGCCCCATTCTGTCTCTGGGATTCTTTTAAGGCTCTACTGAACATGTGACAGACTTCCGTGCTGTGTTTTCTGTCTTTTTCTTTCTTTTGTTTCTTGCATCAATTCCATCTTTTGGTCTCACCGTGATTTCCACCTGTTTTTCATTCCCTGATTCTCTCTTCTTATGCACCTAAATTCCAATGAACTCCTCTTAATTTTGGTTGCTATCTTTTTCTGTTTTATAACTTCTATTTTGTTCTTTCCCAAACTTCCTGGATCGTATCACTTTTTATATTTTCAGATTGCCTTTCAAATTTTTCATGCTTGACTTTTATCCCCTGAAGTAGGCATGGCTGTTTCACAGAACCTTTGTAATGGCTACAGTATTTGAAGTCTTTGTGTGTTTCTGTTGTCTTTTGGTTCTGCTGGTTTTTACTCATGCTGTCTTTTCTCCTCATGTGTTTGGATTCCTTTTATTGTGTGCGGAGTTTGTTTCGGTTGTTGTTAGTAGAAGTTATTTGAGTTCCCCAAGTTAGTTATCTTTTGCTTTTCCCAGGCTTGTAGGCAGTAGCAATCGGGAATTACCTTAATCTAAATAGAGGGTTTCCAATTATCTAGGTCACCCAGAGGACCTACAGTCAGGCTGCAGTTGTTATGAGTATTCATTTACTTTTGCTTTGCCCTTTGCCTTTAAAATGTAGCACTCTGGGCTGGGCGCCGTGGCTCATGCCTGTAATCCCAGCACTTTGGGAGGCCAAGGTGGGAGAATCATGAAGTCTGGAGTTCGAGACCAGCCTGGCCAACATAGTGAAACCCCATCTCTACTAAAAATATAAAAAAATTAGCCGGCATGGTGGTGTGTACCTGTAATCCCAGCTATTCAGAAGGCTGAGGCAGAATTGCATGAACCTAGGAGGCAGAGGTTGCAGTGAGCTGAGGTTGTGCCACTGCACTCCCACCTAGGTGACAGTGAGACACTCTGTCTCAAAAAAGAAAAAAAAGAATGTGGCACTCTAAAGTCCCAGCCCAAAATAAGAATAGTCTATTATCAAAACCTCAATTCAGCCTCTTAGCCATCATCTCTCCTGGATCAGCAAATACCACCAGAGCAGAAGTCCCTGAGTGCTCTATGTTCTTGGCTGTGGTCTCCTATTTGCCCTCAGATCTCAGCCTGGTGATTCTTTATAATCTCATTTGTTCTTTAATGCTTTTTAAAATGTGCAGTTTTCCTCCTAGCCTTTTAAATTGTCTTTATTGGTTGGCGATTCTCCAGAATTACCCAGTCTGCCATTAATTAAGTAGAATCCCATATGTACTTAAAATTGTATCATTTTCTACAGTTTATTTACTCATTAAAAAGGGGTATTATGTGTTTTGTTAGGCCGTTTTAAGTAAATTGATCCATTAAAAGCTCCAAGAATAGTACCTGGTATATTCTTTTTTTACTCATTTTTACTCATTTTTCTCAGAAAAAAAAATATATGTTTTTTCTAATATTGTCACTTTTTGTTAAAAACAGCTCACGTAAAAAATGGAACCTTGATGTTAGCGAAAGGCTTACACTTACAAAAAAGTCTTCCTAGTTTGTAAACTGTCAAAAAAATTAAAGAAATGTTAAGAAATTTTATCTTCAAATAATAAAGGTATACTAATTCTACGATCCTTGAAGTTAAAAAAAAACTGGTATAGCTGCATTGTATCATTGCTGGCTATAGATATCTAAAATGTAAAATGTACCTAATGAATTTTATACAATATGTTATTAATAATCAGGATGTGGTTTATTTATGGAGGTTGTTTACTCTCGCTTTTCTCCCTTTCTCTTAACGTATTTTTAAATTGTTAGCCACATTCCTTAAAGGAACCCTGCCTAACTAGAATTACTTGGATTTATGAACTCAACAAAGAATTTATTTCAATTCTTAGCATTCTCTGAAAGGTTACTGCTTAGGTTTTTACTTGAGAAAGAAAATGTGTCTGTGTTTAAAATAAAATGTATCCCCTTCCATTTTTGCTTTTAAACATTCATAGGCGTAGCCATTCTTTCCATCAGAGTGGAAGGGGTGGGTGCTGGGTGCTGTGTGGTTATGTGTCAAAATTAAGATGGATGAGGGAGCAACCAAGTGAAACATCCAACTCCTAGTTTTAAAATATCCCCTCCCCCGCCTCCACTAAATGATATTGGCAAAGCAATTTTATAATGTGTGAAAGCCACACAAAGAGATGAGAATGCAGCCCCACCTAATACTATTAGTGAAAGGACTCTAAAATTTGTTCCCTGGTCTATTTGCACTTATTGTTTCAATAGGTTTCGTAGGATTTTAGAAGAGTCCTGTATGTAAAATGTCATCATTTTCACACCAAAATAAATTTTACAAAAACAGAGAGAAACAGGAATTTATAAAACAATGGATTTTTAAAAGACACTATCACATTAAATCCTGTCATTTAATGAATGCAGAAACTGAGACTTAGAGAAGATAAATTGCTTCATTACAAAAACAAAAAATTGGCTGAATCCCTTCCCTGGGCTGAAGCACTCCCGTGGGAACCTTGATCAGGTGGCTTGTGCAGTTATTTTCTGGAAAACATGACTTCTGTGAGTGAGTGTGGGTTGTAGCCAAGAAGGGCAGGCCAAAACAGGAGAAGCAGGTGACGTGGGTCTGATGATAAGTGTGAAGTTGAAGACAGGTGACAAAACCAAAGGTGAGAATGTGGGAGATTTGGATCTGAAAACAGAGTTCAAAGTACAACCTGGCATAAATTTTCATATTCTAAGACATGAATAAAGCAAGATTCCTCGTAGAATGTTCTAACATGGAATACAGTCTATTTAACTGGTTTAAAGTTGTATAGTTGATAAAGATGTCTTTATCAACACCATAAAGTCTACATTTCTTAAAAATTTACTATGGTCCGGGTGTGGTGGCTCACGCCTGTAATCCTAACACTTTGGGAGGCTGAGGTGGTGGATCACCTGAGGTCAGGAGTTCAAGACCAGCCTGGCCCAAAATGGCAAAATCCTGTCTTTACTACCAAAAATACAAAAATTAGCCAGATATGGCAGCTCATGCCTATAATCCTAGCTACTGGGGAGGGAGAGGCCAGGAAATCGCTTGAACCCAGGAGGCGGAGGTTGCAGTGAGCCGAGATCACCCCACTGCACTCCAACTGTGGTGACAAGAGCAAGATTTCATCTCAAAAAAAAAAATTACTATGGGTTACACACTGTGATTTATACTCATTGCTTCATTTAATCTTCTGAAAGATCCATGAGATCAGTGATGACACTATTCTGTTTTTATCAATAAGGAAACTGAGGCTTAATAAAATTAGGTTGCCCCCAAATCCCATAAGTGCCTCTCTCTTTAAGCTGTTTACATTCTTAACCAATATGCCCTCTTTGCCTTCCTATTCTTTAACGTTTGTTTTGTCTGCCTGATTGAAAGTTCTGACAAGAAAAGAAGCCTCTCCCTGGAATTCACTACTGAGGTCTGACTTCCAAGCAAAGTACCCAATCAAAATAAATACTTGTTGAATGAACTAATAAATGAGTAAATTAATAGAGTATCTTATTTTACCATCAGTCTTGTGGACTTGCCAACTACCTTATGATTCTAAGGCTCTGGGTTAGATGAGCGTTTCCCCTCACACTAGGCACAAGCATCTGCTTCCTGGCAGTAATGGCCATATTTTCTTTTGCCATTAAACCCATGTTCTCAAAGTTTTCATGAGAGTAAAAATGAAAAAGTTGATTTTGAAAGATCTATTCATGTCTCTACTATTGCACACTACTGTCACTTCACATGTTACCTGTTCAACATTAGTGAATAATGTTTAGAAAGATTTAAGAGCCTAAGATTTTTGGCTTGAATAAGAATTAGTAGAAAGATTTTTATTCCTCTGTCTGTTCAGAAGCATTCATTTGTTACCTAGACACTTTACTACTTGGAATGCATCCCTATAACTGATTCAGAAATCTGCATCAAGATATAAAATAGTATTACCTCGCATTTGCATAATGTAATTAAGATTTCAGAGCTGTTTCCCATCACATCTATCATTTTATGTTTCTCTTTAGCAAAGCCTTGGTGAATTTTGAATTCATTGTGCCATAACAATATATAGTTTAATACCATTAAAACATTGGTATTGAGGGATAAAACTACAACCTTCATTTATACTGCACGACATAAACTGCTTTCACATATATTATCTTAATGGACCTCACAACAACCCTGAGAAGGAGATAAAGCAGGTATTATAATCTTTATTTTACAGACCAGGAAATGGAGCCTAAGAAGTTAATTGACTTATTTTTGAAGGTCACTCAGCTAGTAAGGCATAAAGCCCAGACTAGATTCTAGGACTACTGATTTTTAAGCCTGTGCTTCTTAAATCTTTTTCTTCTCCCTGATGTTTCTTTGTATATAAAATTTATACCTCATGATTTTAGTTTTTTTAACTTTTCTTTTTTGATATCTAATATATTTGTTGGAAGCAGTGATAAAATTGTATGTTTCAGCAGAATCTATACATCACAATAACGTTATAAAGCATTCATAATATGAAAAAATTTTGGTGTGTGAAACAAAAAATCTGTATGATCCCTTGAAGAATAACTAAACTCACCCTGTAATTTTAAGGAGGAGTAAACTAGATTCTAAGTAAGTTAATGATTTGCACAAGTTCAAGAAGGCAATTAATATAGTAATTCATAGAGGTGTTTATATTTCCTAACTCATTTATTCATCAACACTCTTTCGAATTTTAAGCCTCTATTACATGCTGATCACTCTATTAGGCACTGAAGAATTAAAAGACAATTGAAGAATTAAAAGACAAGTAAAACATCACTGCCTTTTTGTAATTTCCAGCCTAATAGAGACACAAGGCATGCAAGTTTACAAATAAAATGAAATACAGAGGACAATGGCACCTTAAAAATAAAACTACAAATAGGAGAACAAAAGAAGAAAGAGTAGAATGATATTTTTACCTCTTGCTTTCTTTATACTGACTTCAGAGTAAGTCATAGATACATAAAATACTTAATTCCATTTTTTAAATGTCTAACATATATATATATATCAGTATATATACTGCACATATTTATATAGGTGCTTTTATAGATCCATGTTATTAAATATAGAAATATTTTATATGTAATTGTAGGCATGCGTGTATGTAAGTGTAGATGTGTACATAAACATTTTTAAGTGTGTCTGGATTTACATACACAAATACTGCAATTATGTGTAAGGGGTCTCATAATACAAATCAGTAACATTCTCATTAAATACCAGTATCTTCTCAATTCCACTAATACAATTTAAGTTTTCATAATACAGTTAAAAATATCACTTAAACACTGGACAGTTCCATAAATCTATGTATGTCATTTACTTAATAAATATCTGAACAAAGCAAGTAAATTTTATTTATTGCCACAGTTCAATTCCTTGATTTATTCGAAATACTTCATTTTAGATTAAACTATCATGCTTAAACGTTTTCACTCCCATCACCATCACGAACAATTGGATGTATTGAGAGGATGATTTTAACAAGGAAACAAAATGTGCTGTTGAGGTGGTAGCCATTGTTTACTTTAGGAGAGTCACTGCATCTCTAAAGAGTAATGCCGTGGTGTGCAGTGGCCTGTGTTCACACCCAGGAGGTAAACTCAGCTACACACTGGCTTCAGAGTACTCACAAATTGAACCCAAGAACCCACAATGTTACAAATGGCTTCATATTGTGAACCTTTGAGGTCTCTCACAAATGTTGAATTTCTGTGATTAAGGAATAATTCTTTGTATTTTGTAACATTGATTTAATAACATCTTTTAAGGAAAAAACCATACATCAATTTTTAAAAGCATCTCAATTTCAGGAACATTGAAATGGGGTGGGGGAGCAGAAAGTTATTAGAATTGAAGGAATGGAAGTTAAAACTGAGTGAAAAACAACAAGGTTAAAGAACTATTTATTCTGTAGATGGATTATTTAATCATAATTAACATGTAAATGTTGGTAATTATAATTCCAACCTCCTTCTCCTCCTACATGACTAGCTGTCAATTAAGTCAATGTTTTGGAATGTGGTGTGTGTCAGAATGACCTGGGATTCTCCTAAAAATGAAGATGCCTAGTCCTCACCTCAGAGCTTCTAGTTTAGATTTAAATGGGTAGACCCTAACTGCTGCATGGTTCACAAACTCTTCAGGTGATACTGAATATCTTCAAGGTTAGAGAGGTCATGTCTGAAACTCAATGCTGAGGGAAATATGAATCTTTCTTCGGTCCACATCTCTTTAAATTTTATTTTGTTTTTCATTTTTTGTTAGCTTTATTGTTTTGGAGTCAACACTATTCTTCCATTGTCATTGAAATCTTAGTTTTGTGGAGTTTCACCATATGTATTTCAATGTGTATAATATTTTCACACTCTTTGACTCAATAATTGCACATTTCCATGAATGTCTCTTAAGGACATCTTTTAGAAAATAGGCAAATATTTATTGATAAGTATAATAAATAAGCAATTTAAATTGCCCTCTTCTCTCACTTACAATATTTGGGGAAAATGCTGAGACATCATATCTAGCTTAAGCTCTTTTCGAACTGACTTTCCTCAGACCAATTGATGTAGTTCACCTCAAAACAGCTATATTCTGTCCTGTGGAAGCATTTGGTTCAAATCATGGCTCCTCTCTAACCTCCTGTTTCAACTCATTTTGCTAAGAAGACTCTGTACTTACTATTGCTGATCTGATTTTCATATCAGTGGTTGACTTACCGTAAATTTAGTATCAAAACCCACTGTTGTGCATTACATCTCCTGTCAGTCAAACATTTAGGAAGGGCGGTGCATGACGGGAAACAAATATGTCTATTAATTTTGGATTAGGATATGTTACCAGGGAGAATGTACCAATGCTAGGGAAACACTGGTAGCTACATATTTCCAGTTCTGTGAGCAACCACATCATAAAGGTTAAGAAAGAAAATCTCATGGGGCCTGGGAGGGGGCCGTATCACTCTGAGACAATGCGGTACTAATCTAGTATTTCCCAGAGTGTGGTGTTAGATGGCACATGAATGGATTTTTCCCCATAGTAATATGCTTATTGTAGCATGTACTAGAAAATATTACTGACACACCACAACTTTTAACAGATACAGTGCTTAGGTTGAGGCTAAAATAGATGGACTTTAAGGAAAATAAATGAATTAAGTAGAAATTCATTAACTAATATTAAGTTGGCATGTGGATATAGTGAACATTGCGAGGATGCTACAAAAATGCCTAAGGTTTCAGAAACACTGCACTTATTAATACTGGTTGCACATCTAACATGGGCCCAGACATCACCAAGAGCACGTGTTCATTTCTGTCCCTTCTGGGACTCGACACGTTGGCTGCACTTGGTGAAGACTTAACACAGTTCCTAGAATTACTTAATATATATTTATAGTGCCCATTTGACTGCCTGTATTAAAAAGTTCATGATTCATAACCCTCAAAAACGGCCTAGAAAGTATAACACACAGGTAAACACATCAGCTTTGAGAGCAAAGAACTAAGTACTAATCTTAATTCCTTACTGACTGTCATTCTCTTGGCAAATCATTAAACTTCTCTGAGTCTGAGTTTTCTCATCTGACCAATGGAGCTACAGGTTGAATATCCCTTACTTATAATGCTTGGAACCTGAAGTGTTTCAGATTGTAGAATTTTTTTCAGATTTTGGAACACTATATTTGCAGTATATTGATTGAGCATCCCTAATCCAAAAAATCTGAAATACGAAATGCTCCAAAGAGCATGTCCTTTGAGCGTCATTTCAGATTTTGGGTTTTCAAATTAGGAATATTCAATCTGTAATATTTGGGTAGGACATAATTTTTAGGATAAATGGTAGAATATACAAAGAATTCTAGCGATACTTCAGAGTAGGTATTCAATACTATAGTATTATTGTTATTATTTGCTTTCTCTTTTTAAGAGATGTCCGTTAAACCAGATGACCATAAAAAAATGTTGAGAAAAGAGTTTGTAGCTGGGCATAGTGGCATGTACCTGTAGTCCCAGACGTTTGGGAGGCTGGGGCAGAAGGATTGCTTGAGTTCAGGAATTCGAATATCTCAATATTTCAGCCAGAGTCCCCATGCCTCTTCCTTGCCAGCCTTGGCTGAAAAGCATTGCCGGTCAACTCTTTGTTAGAAGGCAGTTGCTGGTTCTCAAGTCTTGGGGAAGATGGAAAAAGCCAGCATCCCTTCTGATTCTCTCTTGAATCAGTGAACTGAGGGAATTCACTTCTGTAAGAGTCTTTTCTTATTCATATACTTTAAGATTTTCCTGTCAGATCTAAATTTTACTTTCTAATATCTGCATGATATTTCACTGTAGAGCTATTCCATTATAGATACTAATAATTAGGTTATTTCCAGGCTTTCACTACCTGAGGCAATGATATTATTGCCATATACAAATGCCATATACAAAAATCATTTCACACATGTTCAAGTATATCTATAACATAAATTCCTGGCAAAATGTCTAAATCGAAGGCTACAAACATTTTGAATTGTTAAATATGTTGCCAGATTACTCTGCAGAAAGCTTTTGCTAGTTTACACTCCCACTACAACACAGGAGTGTTTCCCCATATCCACATCAAAACGGTGCATTTAAAACACATTATTCATTTTATATATAAAAAACAGAACTATAGTTTTAAGTTGCAAGTCCTTAATTATGCATAAGGTTAAGGCTTTGCTTTCTTTCAATGCTTTATGACAAACTGCATAACCAGTCTCCCAGCTATACACTTTATCCTGAGGATAGAAGGTCAGAGCACTTCTGCCCTGGAAGTAACCTTAGATTTCACTTAGTCTAATTCTCTTGCTTTGCAGATCAGAAAGGTGAAGCCCAAAGTAGAAAGAGTGGAGTGTTGACAGAAGTCACATAGGACCTTAGACTTTTTTTTCTTTTTCTTGAGACAGTTCTCACTCTGTCACCCAGGCTGGAGTGTAGTGCTGCAATCTTGGCTCACTGCAACCACTCCCTCCTGGGCTCAAATGATTCTCGTGGCCTCAGCCTCCCAAGTAGCTGGGATTACAGGTGTGTGTCACCACACCGGTCTGATTTTTCTATTTTCAGTAGAGAAGGGGTTTCTCCATGTTGCACAGTCTTCTCTCAAACTCCTAGGCTCAAACAATCCATCCACCTCAACCTCGCAAGGTGCTAGGATTGCAGACATAAACCACCATACCTGGCCTTATTGTTTACTTCACAAGTGACTATTTGCTGTCTCTGAGTTAAGAGGTTCCTGGAATTCCCTTCCTGGCTCCAATAATCCACTGCTTACAATGCAGAAGATAAGTTCCTTTTTAGAATTTGATGGTTCAAACTCAGCTTGATCAATACAAGGTTTTCACACACTGATAATGGATTTAACTGATGGAAAAGGCATTTTAAGAAACCAGAGGAAAATTATTTTTAAAAGCAATGAACATTCTGTTTTGCAGCAACAATGAACATATTCCAAAGAGATTTCACTCATGTATCCTGGGTGTGGCATCTGATAAGATAAAATTATCCTGGCTTATTTGTGTGCAGATGTTTGCTCGTACCTTGTAATTCATACTCTGTTACATTATTAGTGCTATTTTCTCTTTCTATAAAATGCTGTATCCCTCAGAAAACATCTCCAGTGGGCCTATGACTTTCTACCTTCACATGCAGTCAAAGTGCTTCTTTGGAGAAGCTTTTTCCTAACTCCACCCCAGAGTCTTTCTGCAAAATCACAATAATAACCAGCAGTATCAAACAGATATGCTGCCAAAAATATTTATAAGTTAAGGAAGTGAAACCTCTGTGTGACTTACTATTGAGTAATGACTGGGGCAATTGACTACCAGAGGGAATCTAGTTGGCTTTCCATGAAGAAACTATTAATTATTAATGGATAATTTAATCTTCTGAGAGAGTGAATCATTCCTCACTCCCTGATTGTCTTTCCTCTTACCTTGCTCTACCTCTAATGTTGGAGCCTCCTCCTCTCTTCCCTAACACCAAACTTCCCAGTAAAAGGAAGCCAGTAGAGAAAAGAAGCATATAGCCGTGTCCCACACAATGAGGTTTCTGTCAAAGATGGACCACATCTACCATGGTGGTCCCATAGATTATAATGGAGCTGAAAAATTCCTTTTGCTTAGTGACATCGTAGCAGTCTTAATGCTGTAGCACAACGCATTGCTCACGTGTTTGTGGTATTACTGGTGTAAACAAACCTACAGCAATTGCCAGTCTATAGAAGTATAGCCCATATAATGATGCATAATATATATTTGATCATGATAGTAAAAGACTGTGTTGCTTATGTATTTACTATACTATACTTCCTTGTTATTTTAGAGTATACTCCTTCTACTTATATATAAAAGTTAACCATAGACAGCCTCAGGAGGTATTCCAAAAGGCATTGTTAGTACAATGCCCTTTGGAGATGACAGCTCCATGCATGTTTTTGGTCCTGAAGAACTTCTAGTGGGACAAGCTGTGGAGATGGAAGACAGATACTAGTGATCCTGACCCTGTGCATGCCTAGGGTAATGTATGGTTTGTGCTTGTTTCTTAGTTTTTAACAAATCATTTAAGAAGTAAAAAAAAAAAATGTTTAATAGAAAAAGCTTACAGAATAAGATATAAAAAGAATTTATTGTATAGCAATACAAAAATATTACTGTTTCAAGCTATTATTACAAGAGTCAAAAGTTTTAAAAATTAAAAAGTTTATGAAATAAAAAGTTAAAGTAAAAAAGTTTTTGAAGTAAACAAGTTACAATAAAGGCCAAGCACAGTGGATCATGCCTGTAATTACAGTACTTTGGGAGGCTGAGGTGGGAGGATTGCTTGAGTTCAAGTGCACAAGACCAGCCTGGGCAACATAGTGAGACCTTGTCTCTATAAAAAAATAAAAAATAAAAAAATTAGCTAGGTGTGGTTGCATGCACCTGTGGTCTCAGGTACTCAGAAGGCTAAGATGGGAGAATCACTTGAACCTCGAAGGTAAAGGCTACAGTGAGCCATGATTGTACTACTGCACTCCAGTGTGGGCAACAGAGCAAGACTCTGTCTCAAAAAAAAATGTTACAGTATAACTTAGTCCATTTTGACTGCCATAACAAAATACCTTACACTTCAGTAAGAAGTATGGTTAACTTCTTAGTGAAGAAATAAAACTTTTATGTAAATTTAGTGTAGCCTAAGTGAACAGCATTTATAAAGACTACAGTAATGTACAGTGATGACTAGGTCTGCACATTCACTCACCACTCACTTACTCACCCAGAACAACTTCCAGTGATCAAGCTGCACTCACAGTAAGTGCTCCATACAGATGTATCATTTATCTTGTATTTTTATTGTACCTTTCCTATGTTTAAGAATGTTCAGATACATAAATACTTACAACTTACAATTGCCTACCATATTCAGTACAGTTGCATGCTGTACCCCTTTGCAGCCTAGGAACAATAGGCTATAACATATAGCCTTGGTGTATAGTAGGCTGTTCCATACAGGTTTGTATAAGTACATTCTATGATGTTCACAGGATGACAAAATTGCCAAAAGAAACATTTCTCTGAATATATCTCTCCTATTAAATTACATATGACTGTATATCATTATCTCTTCTTGAGAGAAGAAAAGTGTAGGATACCTAGATTTTAGCACTAGATCTATGACTCACTCACTATGGGGCTTGAGGCAAGCCAAAACATTTCCCTAGGTGTCCTCTTGATCTCTGCGGTTCTTTACTGCTTTGAAATTCTAGGATTTTTAATGTCTTGTTAAACTGCTATTGGAAACAAATCCCATTTATTGCAGAATTTCCCAAGTGTATTTGTGAGGAGTCTTTCTTTTGCAGTTTGCCAAAACACAACACAAATTGACTTAAGCGGAAAGATAATTGATCTAGGTATAGAAATAGAGCCATACTCAACCATGTTTGGATCATCAGTTTCTGACTTGCTACCTCTCAGTTTCCTTCCCCTTTGGCTTCTGGTCTTTCTCTCTCTCTTTCTTCCTTTCTTTCATTATTTCTTCCTTCTTTCTTTGTACATCATGAATAAGTTCTTTAGTGGTGATTTCTGAGATGTTGGTTCACCCATCACATAAGCAATGTACACTGTTCCCAGTGTGTAGTCTTTTATCCCTCACCCAGCTTTCACCCTTTCTCCCAGTCCTCAGAGTCCATTGGATCATTCTGATGCCTTTGCATCCTCATAGCCTAGCTGTTTCTTGTGTTACTTCTTCCCTTGTGTTAGCCATTAGCCGGTTCAGATTAATATTCCATCAACCCCAGCAAAATAGCTCCACCAAAGGTTCTAGAACTGAGTTTCACGAGACAAAATTGTGTTTGCTGTAAGCAGCTGCTCTGGATCATGTTTTGACTTCTGTGTCAGGCACTTAGGAAAGAAGCATAAGGGAAAATGCAGCTGACTGTACTAAAATCATATGGACTGAGAATGAGGAAGGATGGTTCCCCAAAGGCAGATCTGCTATCAGAAGAATGGAGAGATGATGAGCAAGCAAAATGAGTGGTCAGTAGTGTCTTACTCCATTCTGGCTGCTGTAACAAAATACCTTACACTGGGTAATTTGTAAATGACAGAATTTATTGCTCACAGTTACGAGGCTGATAAGTTAAGAATCAAGTCACCAGCGCATTTGGTGTCTTGTTAGGGCTCATTCCTCATAAATTGCACCTACTTGCTGCATCCTCACATTGCAGAAGGGACAAACAAGCCTCTTTAGGCTTCTTTCATAATGGCACTAGTTGCATTGCCTGTTCAAACTTAGTGCTGTGTGAAGCAGAAAATTATTTTCTGGCATGAGGCCACAAATGATCCTTATGGTGGTTTGTGACCTACGCCTATGCTATCTATGTTAATTGGAAACATGTTGGCTGAAAGGCTGGTGTTCCCAATGATCAAAGATGAGGGTCAAGCTTTTGTGACCTACTCACCACACAAAGGCCCCTCTTCTTAATACTGTCACTTAGGTGTTAGATTGAAACAGATGAATTTTAGGGGGACAAAAGCATTCTGACCATAGCAAGTAACTTTTGCTCACAAGAAGATTCCTTTCTTTCTTTTCAAGTAGAGGCTGCTTTTCATCTTACCGACAGTAACTATGAGGGTAAGGAGAAGGAATCAGCATACACTTCATCTTTAAAATATTCCATCTCCACTAATCAACCACAAACCAGTATCTGATCACAAAGTAATTTAACTTATTTCACTAACTCTGGATCCTAATCCCAGGATACTCTCTTCCTTTTCAGAATCATATTCCTTTTATTTATCATGTTTCTCTCCTTTGAGACTTTTTCCTTTATGGCATTGGTCCTCAGCGTATTTTGACCTTATGGTTTTTTAAAAAAACAAATTCTTACCATGGCCTACAAGACTCTACATAGTATCACTCCCAGCTACCACACTTTTATTATACCTTCCTCCAACCACATAATTACACCAACCAATTCAATATGCAAAAATATCAAAGACATCACCCTTACTTTTCACTTTCTGCTAGAATGAAGTAGCTCATGAAAACTCCAGACTTCCACTGAAAACAATTTGAAAAGCCAGATATATTACAAAAATTATATATTAAAGGCATCTGAAAGCTACCAAAGAAAGGAAGTCTAGGGGAACTAAAATTGCGAAAGGCAAGAAACTTCCAGAGGTGATCTGAAGATCAACAGTTGCTTTTTCCCTCAGAGATATGCTAATTCTTGGCTATGTCTTAGGGATCAGAATCTGGACTTGGTTCTGATCAAAGCTTTTAGTAGTGACAAAATGAGGAAACAAATAAACAGCTGAATTTCTTTCATGAGACACTTAAAGACAGCTGAATTCTAAAGCTGCTGTTATATCTTCTCAAATATTAGCATACTTGTCCCCAGGTTTGCCTATTTTCTCCTCCAAGAAACTTCATGAGATATATATTAGCCTTTCTCATTCTGATTTCCATTTGTCTTAACCATGTATATATATTTTAAATATGTCTTTTTGTTCCTACTATTGAATAGTTTCTTTATATCTACTTTCCAGTTCACTAAATGTCTCTTTATCTATATCTAACCTAATGGTTACCATCCATTTAATTTTTAGTTATAATTATTTTTCTCCTTCTTAAAGATTTGATTTGATTATTTTTATAACTACTAATTCTTTGTTTATATCCTTTATTTTATTTTTTAATATTTTTAGTATTTTTAACTATTTTAGTATAGTTCATACTCTATGACTAATAATTTTAATATTTGAATCTCTAACAGTCTGATTTTATTTCTATTTCTCTCCCCTCCATGAACTTTTCTACTTGAGAACTTTATCTGAGGAAATGTTTTGAGGTCTGTGTTGAAAGGGTATTTCTCCAAAGAGGTTTTGAATTTGCTTCCCTTTGATCATTGGGAGCACTGGCATTTCAGACAATATACTTTCAACTAACATAGATAGAGTACATTTAGATCACACACCACCATGAAGGATGACTTGTGGCTCCATGCCAGAGAATAATTTTCTGCTTCACATAGCACCAAGTTTGAATAGGCAGTTTTCCTTGGTGTTCTTTGGGAAGGGCAGATTGATTTTAATTCTATTTGGAAACCCAATTTTATGCAAGCTCCTTCATACAAACAGAGTCCTACTCTTGAAACACTAGGGTTTGCTGCCTATCCCCAGTGTAAAATAGGCATCACATTTTAGCTGATGCTGTAAGGATAGAGCCATCTGTGGTATTTGTATTTCTGGAATTCTATTTTTGTTCTGTGATTGGCTTTTGCTATTGTTGTTAATCCAGAAATTTTAGGGTTTTTTTTTTGTAATGAGTAAGATGTTCAAGAAAACAAGTTCATTTTAGGGCTGGGGTGAAAAATGATTCTTAATTCCTCTCTATTCCCTAAGCCACTCAGCCCTCATCCCACCTCACGTACCTCTCTGCCTACCCTCTTTTCTTGTGGTCTTGCTGTTACTTAAAGTCTCCCTCTCATTGTTTTTTCACCAATGTGAACAACTTCCCAAGGTTTTTCAATTACCTTCTCTTACCCTGGAATTCTCTCTACAGCTATTCTTCATCATTTCCACCACAGGCTAGAGCCTGATTCTGTCTTATTTAACAATTGTACAAGTTTTCTTACTGTAACCCATCTTGACTTACTTGCACACAACTCTGCTCATGTCAACACCTACTCAAGCCAGCAGCAATTCTTGCAACCTACTAAATCAGAACTTTAACTGCCATTATTTCATTTAAATTTTCTTTACTCTACAGCTCAAATGTGATATGCTTTAGTGTTTTTCCTACCACATGTAATAATAGATGGGTGTATATTTTCTCTTTTATTGATTACATGAGCAAAGGCCTGGGGGATAGAAGAGCATAGATCAATTACAAGAAAATGTAAGCAGTGAATATGTATTATATAGCCAAATCTTAGCTAATGTAGATTGTGATAAGTGAGGATCAAGCCAGACTGTGAAGAGCTTTCAGTGCTGAGGAGGTGGCATCATTCTATGGGCCTCAGAGTACCAGTGAAAATCCAGATTATATTTATTTATATACGACCACTTTCCACTTTGAGCAACTCTAGGAAGCTACATTAGTCCATTCTCATGCTGCTATGAAGAAATATCTGAGACTGGATAATTTATGAAGGAAAGAGTTTTAATTGACTCACAGTTCCACATGGCTGGGGAGGCCTCAGGAAACGTATAACCATGGCAGAAGGGGAAGCAAACACATCCTTCCTCACAAGGCAGCAGGAGAAAGAAGTGCTGAGTGAAGGGGGAAGCTTTTGTGAGACCATCAGATCTTGTGAGAACTCACTCATTATCATGAAAACATCATGAAAAACACCTTCATCATCCAATCGCTTCCCACTGGGTCCCTCCCACAACACATGAGGATTATGGGAACTATAATTCAAGATGAGATTTGGGTGGGGACACCACCAAACCATATTATTCTACCTTGGCCCTTCCCAAATATCTTGTCCTCACATTTCAGAATAGAATCATGCCTTTCCAATGGTACCCCAAAATCTTAACTCATCCTAGCATTAATCCTAAAGTCCAAGTCCAAAGTCTCATCTGAGACAAGGCAAGTCTCTTCTGCCTATGAGCCTGTGAAATCAAAAGTAAGGCATTGGGTAAATACACCTGTTTCAAATGGGAGAAACTGGCCAGAACAAAGAGGCTACAAAAACTGCAGACACTCAACACCGGCTGTGAAAGCAACTGGAGGGGGGCTGCATCCTGCAAAGACACAGGAGTAGAGCTTCCCAAGACCGTGAGTCCACCTCTTGCATTAGTGTGACCTGGATGTGAGACAAAGAGTCAAAAGAGATCATTTTGAAACTTTAGGGTTTAACGACTGCCCTATTGGATTTTGGCTGTTGGTGGTTGTACTATTCTGGGGTCTGGAGGACAGTGGTCCTTTTCTCATAGCTCCATAGGCAGTGCCCAAGTGGTGACTTTTTGTGAGGTCTCCAACTCCACATAGTCCTTTTGCACTGCCCCAGCAAAGGCTCTCCATGAGGACTCCATTGCTGCAAGAAACTTCTGCCTAGACATCCAGGCATTTTCACACATCCTCTGAAACCTAGCAGAGGTTCTCAAACCTCAATTCTTGACTTTTGTGTACCAGTAGGCTCAACATTATGTGGAAGCTGCCAAGCCTTTGGGCTTGCATCCTTGGAAGCCATGGCCCAAGCTGTACCTTGGCCCCTTTTAGCCACAGTTGGATCAGCTGGGACTCAGGGCACCAAGTTGCTAGACTGCACACAACAGGCTGGCTGTGGACTCAACCCATGTAACCATTTTTCCTCCTAGGCCTCCAGACCTGTAATGGGAGGGGCTGCTATGAAGGTCTCTGTCATGCCCTGGAGACATTTTCCTCATTGTCTTGGTGATTAACATTTGTCTCTGTTATGAGTTGGTTATGTCTTCATTCAAATCTCAACTTCCATTGTATTTCCTAGAATTCCCACGTGTTGTGGGAGACACCTATGGGGAGGTAATTGAATCATGGGGGCTGGTCTTTCCCATGCTATTCTCTTGATAGTGAATGAGTCTCACAAGATATAGTGGGTTTATCAGGGGTTTTCACTTTTGCTTCTTCCTCATTTTTATCTTGCTGCCACCACGTAAGAAGTGCCTTTCACCTCCTGCCATGATTCTGAGGCTACCTCACCCATGTGGAACTCTAAGGTCAATTAAACCTCTTTTTCTTCCCAGGTTCGGTTATGTTTTTATTAGCAGCATGAAAATGAACTAGTAGAGGCTCCTTGTTACTTATGTAAATTTTTACAGCAGGCTTGGATTTCGCCCCCAGAAAATGTTTTTTTTTTTTTTTCTATTTCATCATCAGGCTGCAAATTTTTCAAACTGTTATGCTTCCTCTTGAACACTTTGCTGCTTAGAAATTTCTTCCACCAGATACCCTAAATCATCTCTCTCAAGATCAAAGTTCCACAGATCTTGAGGGCAGGGGCAAAATGCTGCCAGTCTCTTTGCTAAAGCATAGCAAGAATCACCTTTATTCCAATTTCCTACAAGTTTTTCATCTCACCTGAGACCACCTCATCCTGAACTTCGTTGTCCGTATTACTATCAGCATTTTGGTCAAAGCCATTCAACAAGTCTCTAGGAAGGTTCAAACTTTCCCATATTTTCCTGTCTTGTCTGAGCCCTCCCAACTGTTCCAACCTCTGCCTGATACTCAGTTCCAAAGTTGCTTCTACATTTTCAGATATCCTTATAGCAGCACACCACTCTCTGCAGTACCAATTTACTGTATTAGTCTGTTCTCACATTGCTATAAATAAATACCCAAGACTGGGTAATTTATAAAGGAAAGAGATTTAATTGACTCACAGTTCCACATGGATGGGGAGGCCTCAGGAATCTTATGATCATGGCAGAAGGGGAAGAAAACACATCCTTCTTTGCATGGCAACACAAAAGAGAGATGCCGAGCAAACAGGGAAGTCCCTTATAAAAAACCGTCAGATATTGTGACAACTCACTCACTATCATGAGAACGGCATGAGGAAAACTGCCTCCATGATCCAATCACTTCCAACTGGGTCCTTCCCATGACACATGGGGATTATGGGAACTACAGTTCAAGATGAGTTTTGGGTGGGGACACAGCCAAACCATATCAGAAGCATACATGAATGACATCCCCTGAAGTTGTGCAACATGTCAGTCTCAGTAAAACTTCTATAGAACAATATCTTAAATATGGTTCAGTATATGTTTACTAAATTTTGTCCAACTTCCATAAAGGATACGTCCTCCTAACCTCTACTGAGATAAGGAAGGTTAAGGCTGCTAGAAGCCTATGATTGGGAAGATCTTCATAAAATATTGTTGTATTTTTTTCTCTCCTTTAAAATGGAAGCAAATATTATAATATTATGTTCAGATTTTAAACACTTGATCTGTTTGGGCTTTAAAATGTATACTATAATAGAACTATGTATTATTCTGTATAACCTTGCCAGAAAAAATGCTCCCATTATATATAACTTATGTCTTAGTCTAAGTCAAGCAGTTACATCAATAGCTAAATCTCAATTTCCATAAATCAGTATATAAAAATTAGTATAAATGAGGAGGAAAAGTCCCTGAACTTGCTCATTTGTTCTTTCTCTCTTTCTTTCTCTGTCTCTCTGTCTCTCTCTCTCTCTCCCTCTCCCTCTCCCTCCCTCTCTCTCTCTCACACACATGTGCATGCACACACACACACACACAGGCACACACACCTCTCACTTCCATAACAATAGAGGAAGAAAAGAGAAAAGCAATCCTTACTTGCTGGTCAGAAGCTATGGAAGAACATATAACAAATATCTGGGCCTGATGCCCATGCTAGGGATGTTGCTATTGGAGAAGTGCCATTGCCATTCAATAATGCCCTAAGGAGGAATCCTATTCATCTGGCTCTCTCGAGACAGGAAATGTGGGAACTGATATAGCCGAGCTGCAGACTAACAGCCATTAATCCAGTGTCCATCATAAACCATAAACTTCATCTATCTGGAGTCTATGAAAAGGAAGTCTGGATCCTTGAGAGTCTTCTACCTTAGAGATAGGTGTGGAAGGAAACCAGGCAATCAGTGCCATTTTGCTTTTCTTTTTTAGCCTCTTATCCACAAAATAGGCTTTTCTTTATTTAAGCTTGTATTCAAGAGCACTTAATTTAGTTGGATCATTGACAACTGTCTATAAACTGCCAAATTTGGTACAAAAAAAATCATTCCTTAAGAGTCCTGGGTGTTAATACATATTGCATTGTTAGTTTGTTTTGAGTCTAGTTTGATCATGAATACTCATCTCTAGCATAAAGTTGACGATGAAGGGAGAAAAATCCATCTGATTCTGCATCTAAAATGGTTGCATATAAAACAAATTGACTTGCTTGCATGTGCTTTTTTATCCTGTGCCTACAAGTTATTCAGCCTCCAGTGTAGAACCTTAAACAAACACAAAATTTGTCACTATTTGATAGGCTTTGAGCCCATATGTGCATACTTTCATCAAAAGTACAACAGACATAAAATTTAATTCCTATGCCTGACAAAACAGTTTAGTTCTCTGTGTTTTATTTTCTTCATTTGAGAGTTGTTTTTATTTTCACAGTAAATTTTTGAAAGATGAATTCTGGCTATTCAACAGCAAAGAAGAATAAATCTAAACAATACCAAGAGATAAGTTTGAGAAAGATGCAGTCTCAAAAGTGGAAGTGACACAAAGACACATTCAGGGAGACATGAGAGGCCAAATTACACATCACACTGTAAAAGCTGCAGATGGAAATTGCCAGCCACCAGGAGGGAGGGGGAGACAGGAAGTGAGACTGCCAAACAGCAGCTTTGACAAGCATAGCCTATCAATTTCACTAGACAATTATAGGATCTGTAGGCATCTTGTTGGTTTGTTCATTTTCCTGTATAGCCTCTTGATCTCTCAGGAAGTGCTGACCTGGGGTAATGACCGCTTATGGTGTAGACAGCCCAACAAGGAGTCCTGTTCCTAGTTTAGTTGCCCATGATATCTGTGATTCCACAATTAACAACAAAGACAAGATGGGAGACACCCAGAAAGAGCACAGGCTGCTGGCATCTTCCTGGAAAATAAACTTGATCCTCTCTAGCCAAAATGGATCATTAAAAGAGGGTTTTTTTTAACGTGGTATTTTCCCAGTGTAGGCAGTAGTGATTTTCAGCAGACAAGTCAACATTAAATCTGAGGTTGAATAAGAGTGATCACATTTGACACCAGAAGAAGAGCTAAGTTCTAGCCTGGCTATTCTGATACCAATTTAAAAATATTAATTGGCTCTCTTGGGAGAGGAGATGTGGGAATTGATACAGCTGAGCTGCCAATGAAGAGAAGCTATTAATACACTGTCCGTTGTAAACTTCACCTATCTGTAACTTCAACAACCAAGTTCTTGAAAATGTTAGTAGAAAGGATTTATTTCAGAAGGGGCCACCAAGCAGATGTGCTTAATTGTTCTGATTTTCTGAAATACTATGTGTTTGATCAGAAGTATAACCCCCCAAATTGATTGTAATTCTAAGGATTCAAACCAATTAGTTAACCTGATATTTTAATAGTCGTTTGAAATTTTGACTTGATAGGATTGAAACCAAAGTGCAAAAATTTGAACTTAAAATTATCTACCATAAAATAAATTAACGCTTTCAAAAGAATGAAAGCAAGGAGTTTTAATTCCAATTTGTTTTTTTTTTAACATTTTATTTTGTGCCTCTTATTCTCTTGCCACAAATTAAAAGATTAATTATGTTTCCAGACCTTTTTTAATTAAAAAGAAATGTGTTTGTGATATCTCTTTGCCACTCTTAATCCCACACATCACTCACCTATTTTGTTCATTGCTTTCTAATTCTTAAAAATGAAAAGGAAAAATGATTTGTAATGTGTAGTTCTGATGTAAGTAGGTGAAAATAGCTGAATGACAACTCACCATGATCTCATCAAATGTCAGATGTCTGATAATATTAATGGTGAAAATGTATGGAGGTTTACAATGTGCCAATTACTTTTGTACGTGTTTCTATGAACAGTAGTAGTTTATTAGATACATCCAAACAACTACTCTATGAGGCAGAAATTAAAAGCTGAGCAGAGAGACGTTGAGTAACATGTCCAAGGTCACACAGTTGGTAAGTGATAAGAGCTGGTCTTCAAGCCTGGGGTCTGACTCCAAGGTTCTTGTCCTTAAGCCTAAAGCAGCTTCATTCTTCCAGTAATTTTTATGATATGTGTATACATTATATTTATAAATAGCTAACTCTAAAGATAGGAAAAATGTATAATTTTACTGTTTCCATCAAATAAAAATTGTTTATAATTTCAGATCATATACAAAATTGATGGCACAGATAATAATGATTGTGCTGTTTAATAAGATATAAGATAAAGGGCATTCATTTTCTCTAAGAGAAATGATTTGTTTTCATTTGTCACAGTTTTACAGTAATTATCATCAGTGTTAGTGTTGACAGTTCTTCCTGATATTATGAACTGTTTTGTCAATCTTATCATTACCCATAGACTTTTTGAAAGACCATTGTTCAAATCTAAATGGAGAAAGAGAGACTGAGCTTTATTATGCTTTCAAACTGACAGTTTCCCCATGTCCCCAGGCCAAAATTACAAGTGCTGTACTTTCTTCTTGTTATTCATCAATCCATTCATTCATTTACTCTTTCTTTCATTTAAAAAATGTTTATCATACTGTTTTTTTATTAGTTGGTAGTATGAGCAGACACTCTCCCTTCTTTCACAAGTCTTTTCATTTTAGTGGAGGAGATAAATATTGATTTAAAAAATCAAATACATAACCACAAGCTGTGATACATGCTATTTAGAAAAACAGCTAATGTTGTGAAAACATGCACTAGAAGAAGCTGGCCTGATCTGAAAATCTCGGAAGATCTGTATTAGTTTTCTAGAGCTGCCGTAACAAATTACCCCAAACTGGTGGCTTAAAACAACAGAAATGTATCCTCTCACAGTTTGGGCGCCCAGAAGTCCAAAACTGGGTGTCAGTAAGCTTGGTTCTTTCTGGAGCTCTGAGAAGACTATTCTATCCTTCTCTCCTAGCTTGTGGTGGTTACTGGCATTCCTTGATGTTTTTTGATTTGTAGACACAATACCCCAATCTCTGCCTTCATTTGTGCATGACATTCTCCCCTGGATGTATCTGTATGTTTGTGTCTAAATTTTCCTTTTTAAAAGGACACCAGTCATCTTGATTACATTTGCAGAGACTCTATTTCCAAGTAGGGTGACATTCCGTAGTACTGGGAGTTAGGACTTAAGCATATTTTTGAGGGACACAACTCAACCAACAATTGCATTGAGTCAATTACAGTGGAGCTGAGATTATTAGAATCTAAGGAAGACAGGACTTTGCAAAGGGAAGAGGACATGTAAAGCCCTGGAAATGAGGGAGCATCCTGTTTAAAGACTTGAGAGAAGGGCACAGAGACAAACACATGCACAGAGAAACACAGGAGCAAAGAGCCTCAAGGAGTGCACCCACGGTGCTGTTTATCTGTTCCTATGACAGACTCCCCTCTCATGAGGTGTGGACATCACAAACCTCATCTTTGCTGCTGCTCGACCTCCATTGACCAGCCAGCACCCTCATGTGCCCTTGAGTCAAAAGAGAAGCAAACACTCCTCTGTTCTGGGCTAGACTTTAGGAGAGAAAGTCTATGTGGTAAAGAATCCTTCAGAGCCAAAGCATGGGTTGTGCTACATGAGCACAAGGTTTGGGAGAAGATTTGGGTTAAATTCCAGATTTGTACCAACTTGGATAAGTGCACGATTCTGAGCCCCAGTTTTTTCATATAAAAGGTGAGATGTGTATAGTATCTGCATTGTATTCAAGTACCTTGTAAATTTCAACAATAAAGAGAAAGAATGCTACTTGGAATAAGGAAGATGAAAAATCCTTGGCCTTTTAAACCCACCACAGTTCATCCAAATTACTTCATGGTAACAGAAAGAACTGGGTCGGGGAGGGGGAAACTATTAATAGCATTCCCAGTCTGTGTACCATAGAGGAGGGGAGAAGGTTAATAATAACAATAACATTTCATCTGTGCACAGCGGAGAGGGTGGGGGAGCAAATATTAATCATTTTAGTAATGGAATATGTTTACAGTGGTTTATGGATAACAGTGTTTTCTCATATACAATCTTAATGCAATGCTTGTGTCTTCTATCCCACTTTTAAAATAAAATTCATGCATTTGAGGGATGAGAAAGTTTTAAAATACCAACCTCTCTATCTGCTAGCACTTGACTGGAGTGGTTCATCTCATTAACCAATGTTGAGAAGGCTGAACGAGTGGGCGAGATGATAATCCATGAGGAAAAGGAGACCAGAATAAAGCTTCAGTCACCCACCCCCAGGAAGGTCTTGGAAACAGGGGAGAGAGGAGAAATCTCATTTTCACCCAGCATTCATCTTGTGTACCCAAAGGGTCTCAGCACTTCCAGAAATTGATCCAGGTATATAATTTGTCAGGGTTGTGGTCAAGGTTAGATTTATCCTTCAGAGGGCCACACAGTGTGCATCATGCAACGGCCACCAAGTGCTGGAGAATGAGCTGCTCACCTACCCAAGACACATTCCCCAGAGAGTTTGCAATGAACCCTGTAAGGCATCCAGGAAGACTTTTGATTCCTCAGTGAGATGGACCCCATTACCTCATATACTTTTCCAAAATGTTTTTATGCATATGTGTACATAAACATCCATGTAGATGTGTGTGTATATGTGCATATATATGTATAATCTATTTAGTTTTTTACATGAATGATATACTTTCTACTTCATCATCTTGCTCTTTAAATGTTTTGAGGTGCAGCTAGTCTCATTGGTTCAGGTAGATCTTCTTATGTGTTTTTATATTATTGCATAGTAATTTGTAAACTGGACATACCACTTTATTAAGTTAGTCCCTTTTTTATTTTTATTTTTATTTATTTATTTTTTTTTGAGACAAAGTCTCATTCTATAGCCAGGCTGGAGTGCAGTGGTGCGATCTTGGCTCACTGCAACTTCCGTTTTCCAGTTTCAAGCAATTCTCCTGCCTCAGCCTCCCGAGTAGCTGGGACCACAGGCATGCACCACCACACCCGCCGGCTAATTTTTTATATTTTTAGTAGAGACGGGGTTTCACCATGTTGGCCAGGATGGTCTCAATCTCTTGACCTTGTGATCCACCCACCTCGGCCTCCCAAAGTGCTGGGATTACAGGGGTGAGCCACCGTGCCTGGCACTTTTTATTTTTAAAGTTTTGTTTAGGGATAGGGTCTCACTTGTCACCCACGCTGGAGTGCAGTGGTGCCATAATAGCTCACTGAAGCCTCAACCTTCTGGGCTCAAGTGATCCTCCCACTTCAGCGTCCCAAATACCATGCCTAGCAATTTTTGTTTGTTTTTGTTCGTTTGTGGAAACAGGGTTTCATTATGTTGCCTAGGCTGGTCTCAAACTCCTGGCCTCAAGCGATCCCCTCGCCTTAGCCTCCTAAAGTGCTGGGATTACAGTTGCGGATCACTGCATCCAGCCCAAGCTGTTCCCCTTTACGTGGACAGTGCATTGTTTCTAAGTTTTCACCATGACAGTGTTGCACAGGTGTGGACTAGATCGTCATGAAGTCTCTCATTATTACCTTTTAACATGCTATATAATTTACATGGTTATCTTGCTGATTTTGGTTCCTCTCTGCTAGAATATAAACTCCGGGAAGGCAGAATGTTTGTTTATTCTATTCTCAGCTCTATCTGCAGCCCCTAAAACTGCACAGGCAGTGAATATTTGTTGAACAAATGTGCTATTAGCCATATTCTGCAGCACATATAGTTATGGCGTAACTAGTAACCTCTTAATAGAAGGACAGCTCTCTGAGGGCATGGACACCCTCAGAGTGTTTCAGCTGCAGTGTCTGGCACAATGCGCTGCTTAGAGTGGGAGCTTTATACATTTTAGGGTCAAACAGTAAAGTGTACCGTTTAATACATCATCAGATCAATGTGGCTCTGTGTCTCAGCTCAACTTATGTAGATCCTGTGATTCTGATGAAACATCAACCCAAAAACATTTCCCATCACCTTGCATTTAGTCCTATCACCATCTCCCTTGCTCCCACTCTGGTCTAAACCACTACCATCTCCAAGCTGGACTTTTGCAGTGACCTCCAAACCAGTCCACTTAATTTCTCCCTTATGCTCAGTCTTCTCCTTTGACTAGAGCAGTCAGAGTGCAATGTTAAAACCTAAGTCAGATCCGGGCACTGCCCCTCTCAGCTCCTTCAGTGGCTTTCTACCCACCCTGAGTAAAAGCTTAAATCAATGCAAAATGGCCTAAAAAGCACAGCATGGTCTGCACACACCATTTTCCCATTAATGTCTGCCCTCTACTTGGCTGCTGTCCTAGCTCACTCATTCCTCCAGCCTCCCTGGCTCCCTGAAGTTCCTGGAACTTGGACGTCTCTGCCCACTGTGGAGCTCTTGTACTAGTTCCTTACTACTCTGGCATGCTTCCTCCAGGCATCAGCCTTTAATCAAATAGCAACTACAGAGGCTTTCCAGGATCTAAAATCACAACCTCACCTAGACCCTTCCTGTCGACCTCTGTCTTGGATTATTTTTTTTCCCATAACACATCATCATAATCTAGCGTAGTATATTTACTTAGCATGCTTATTGTGTAGTTCTCCAACTAATGTAGTAGCTCCATGAGCCAACAATGTATGTCTGTTTTATTTGCTCACTGCTGTATCTTCCATGCCAAGAACAGTGCTTGGCAGCTATGCAGCATTCAATACATATTTGTTGAAGAAGCTGATTTTAGAACTGAGCACTTTTTGACACATACCTTGCTAAACCCTTTACCTGCCTTATTTCATGTATCTTTCACCGCCATCCTATAAAGGTGGGACTATAATGATACAGTTAAGAGAATGGGCCCTAGAGTCAAACAGCTAAGATTAAATCCTATCTCCATTGCCTACCAGCAGTGGCAAAAGGTCCATCATTTATCTTCACTAAGTCTTTACTATGTGAATGATTAAAAGGGAAATATTAACGATTATTATTTATTATTTGTTGCATTTAATCAGACTCTATGAAGCAACCAATTAAACACCATAAGAAGTTTTTCAACCACAACCCTAGGTTTAAGCACCAAATCCCCTCTTATTTAATTATCTATCTCATGTGATCATTTTACGATGTAATAGCTATTTTGTGCATACTGTTTTGCAGGAGTAAAGCACTCCCTTGTCTGAACTCTACTTCACATAGGAAAAATATTAACTGCTAGGTTATAACCACCCTGAGAAATGGGATTTCTAAGTAAAAAGCCCTACACGATTATTTCAATCAGAGCTCAGAACATTATGACAATGAATGATACATAGCCTTGTGTTAAATCTTCACAATGCTCTGGACAGCAAAGGTGTTTTGTGGCCTTACACTTTGACATCTATAGAACAGGACTTGTTTGTAAGTCATCCGAGAGTTCTAAAGGCAATAATAGATATGAAAAATAGTATTGTCTTTCTGGTCCTAAAGGAAAGGCCATGCAGTGGTTAAAACAAATGTTTCTGAAGCCAGCTGAACTGATTTTGTCAGACACATCACAGGCTCTCAAGAAACATTAATTAATTGAGTCAATGAACGTCTCATAGGCATACAAGTTGCATGATATTGGGCAAATTTAAATTTTCGTATTCTCTTTTGTATAACTGAACAATATTATCTAGAATTTGTTTTAATGAGTTAATACATGTACAATGGTACATACTGTGCTTAACATGTAGAAAGATTGCAATAGTTTTTTTTTTTATCTTTCTTAATTGCATTTTAGGTTTTGGGGTACATGTGAAGAACATGCAAGATTGTTGCATAGGTACACACATGGCAGTGTGATTTGCTGCCTTCCTCCCCTTCACCTATATCTGGCATTTCTCCCCATGCTATCTCTCCCCAACTCCCCACCCCCCGCTGTCCCTCCCCTATTTCCCCCCAACAGACCCCAGTGTGTAGTGCTCCCCTCCCTGTGTCCATGTGTTCTCATTGTTCAACACTCGCCTATGAGTGAGAACATGCGGTGTTTGATTTTGTGTTCTTGTGTCAGTTTGCCAAGAATGATGGTTTCCAGGTTCATCCATGTCCCTACAAAGGACACAAACTCATCATTTTTTATGGCTGCATAATATTCCATGGTGTATATGTGCCACATTTTCCCTGTCCAGTCTATTATCGATGAGCATTTGGGTTGGTTCCAGGTCTTTGCTATTGTAAACTGTGCTGCAATGAACATTCGTGTGCATGTGTCCTTGTAGTAGAACGATTTATAATCCTTTGGATATATACCCAGAAATGGGATTGCTGGGTCAAATGGAATTTCTATTTCTAGGTCCTTGAGGAATTGCCACACTGTCTTCCACAATGGTTGAACTAATTTACACTCCCACCAACAGTGTAAAAGTGTTCCTATTTCTCCACATCCTCTCCAGCATCTGTTGTCTCCAGATTATTTAATGATCGCCATTCTAACTGGCGTGAGATGGTATCACAATATAGTTTTGATTTGCATTTCTCTAATGACCAGTGATGATGAGCATTTTTTCATATATTTGTTGGTCTCATGTATGTCTTCTTTTGTAAAGTATCTGTTCATATCCTTTGCCCACTTTTGAATGGGCTTGTTTGTTTTTTTCTTGTAAATCTGTTTTAGTTCTTTGTAAATTCTGGATATCAGCCCTTTGTCAGATGGGTAAGCTGCAAAAATTTTTTCCCATTCTGTTGGTTGCCGATTCACTCTAATGACTGTTTCTTTTGCCGTGCACAAGCTGTGGAATTTGATTAGGTCCCATTTGTCTATTTTGGCTTTTGTTGCCAATGCTTTTGGTGTTTTGGTCATGAAGTCCTTGCCTACACCTATGTCCTGAATGGTTTTGCCTAGATTTTCGTCTATGATTTTTATGGTGTTAGGTCTTATGTTTAAGTCTTTAATCCATCTGGAGTTAATTTTAGTGTAAGGTGTCAGGAAGGGGTCCAGTTTCTGCTTTCTACGCATGGCTAGCCAGTTTTCCCAACACCATTATAAATAGGGAATCCTTTCGCCATTGCTTGTTTTTGTCAGGTTTGTCAAAGATCGAATGGTTCTAGATATGTTGTGTTGCCTCCGAGGCCTCTGTTCTGTTCCATTGGTCTATATCTCTGTTTTGGTACCAGTACCATGCTGTTTTGATTACTGTAGCCTTGTAGTATAGTTTGATGTCCGGTAGTATGATGCCTCCTGCTTTGTTCTTTTTGCTTAGAATTGACTTGGCTATGCAGGCTCTCTTTTGGTTCCTTATGAAGTTTAAGGTGGTTTTTTCCAGTTCTGTGAAGAAGGTCTTTGGTAGCTTGATGGGGATAGTGTTGAATCTGTAAATTACTTTGGGCAGTATGGCCATTTTCATGATATTGATTCTTCCTAACCATGAACATGGAATGTTTCTCCATCTGTTTGTGTCCTTTCTTATTTCGTTGAGCAGTGGTTTGTAGTTCTCCTTGAAGAGGTCCTTTATGTTCCTTGTTAGTTGTATTCCTAGGTATTTTATTCTCTTTGTAGCAATTGTGAATGGCAGTTCATTCTTGATTTGGCTCTCTTTAAGTCTGTTATTGGTATATAGGAATTCTTGTGATTTTTGCACATTGATTCTGTATCCTGAGACTTTGCTGAAGTTGCTTATCAGTTTCAGGAGATTTTGGGCTGAGATGATGGGGTCTTCTAGATATACAATCATGTCGTCTGCAAACAGAGACAATTTGACTTCCTCCTTTCCTATTTGAATACCCTTTATTTCTTTTTCTTGCCTGATTGCTCTGGCTAGAACTTCCAGTACTATATTGAATAGGAGTGGTGAGAGAGGGCATCCTTGTCTAGTGCCAGATTTCAAAGGGAATGCTTCCAGTTTTTACCCATTCAGTATGATGTTGGCTGTTGGTTTGTCGTAAATAGCTTTTATTATTTTGAGATACGTTCCGTCAATACCTAGTTTATTGAGGGTTTTTAGCATGAAGGGCTGTTGAATTTTGTCGAAGGCCTTCTCTGCATCAATTGAGATAATCATGTGGTTTTTGTCTTTGGTTCTGTTTATATGGTGAATTATGTTTATAGACTTGCGTAAGTTGAACCAGCCTTGCATCCCTGGGATGAATCCTGCTTGATCATGGTGGATAAGCTTTTTGATGTACTGTTGCAATCGGCTTGTCAGTATTTTATTGAAGATTTTTGCATCTCTGTTCATCATGGATATTGGCCTGTAGTTTTCTTTTCTTGTTGAGTCTCTGCCAGGTTTTGGTATCAGGATGAGGTTGGTCTCATAAAATGATTTGAGAAGGATTCCCTCTTTTTGGATTATTTGGAATAGTTTTAGAAGGAATGCAATAGCTATTATTAAATAACTTCTTTCCATTCTACAGTTCAGAAAATAGAACCATCTTCTCCTAAATTAAATGTTTTACTTGTAGTATGAAGTTTAAGAACAGACCAGTTTAATATCAGATATAAAAATGAGCCCTTTGCAAATGCTCTCCTCCTTCTGCATCCTACCTCCAATTCCAAGCTAATCAAGAGTCTTGATACATCCACAATTCTTACCAAACTTTCTTACATAATATTTACTCAATTCTTCTTTATTGCCAGGACCACATGGCAAATCCTCTCTCATCTTTCAAGACTCAACTTAGCCATCCCTTCTGTTAGACATACTCTCTTTCCTTCCCAGAGAGATGGCTCTCTTCCTCTGAGTACCAGTAGTGCCTGGTTTTCTTCTCTGTTGCAGTACTCGTTACATCTTCAGGCCTGCAGTTCATTATTTACTAGTTGTTCTCTCCCAGTGGAGAAGAGTTGTAGAGAGGATTCTTAAATCATATATACAGGGCTGAACTAGATGACTTTTAACACTCACTTCAGATCATTAAAAAGATACGGCATGTAGATAGATTTTCACAGTGGCCAGCAGTAGTAAATTGTCAATAATGATAATTATGGTGATGATTAGCAGTAGTAGTAGTATTCTTCTGTCACAGTAGGAGGTGAGTAAGTGGATAAAGAATAGTAATTATCTTTATAAGTGCTATGATGATCTAGAATATTATAGGTCAGGACTCCAGGGCTTTGGAATATCAAAGATTGCTTACTATGCAAAAAGAAAACAATGGCTCCCAGAATCTTCTGAGATTTGAAGATATGAAAGAAAAAATTATGAGCCCTTGAGATTTGTTTTTCCTAACAAGGTGTCTATAGAAATAGCTTAAAACTTAAAACTTAAAATGAGAAATTGTAATTCCTAGTTTCATGTGCTAGGTAATAAAGAAAATGCTGGGAGGAAAATGTGTTTCTCAAATATAAATTTCTTACGTTTGGAAATGTATTGCTTAATTTTTAAGTATATAAATACAATTGATATACTACAGAGTTTGACGTGGATAAAACAACATTTGGTTACCTGAATGGTGACACTTTATGCTGTAGTCATCTATTCTTTGGAAGAACAACATTAAAATTTTGTAGGTTTAAGGAGTTCTTTACTTTTGCCAATGATAATTTCATTTTGGCTCCATTCAAGTGCTCCTTCAGCAAACATTTTAGAGTTCCTACTGTGAGGCACCGTGCTAAGCACTTCAGATACAGTGGTGAACAGGCCCAGGGAAATTCCTGCTTCTACAGAGCAAATAAGAGATAGAGGCATTGAAGAGAAAAAAGTGAATATTATAGGAAATCCAATTTATTTCCCTGAGAAATTTGTACCCTTGAGTTCAGTAAGATATGCACGGGAGAGGCTGGCTTCCCTGAGAAAGGAAGATTTGATGGAAAACAGTGCCCCCCAGTGATTTCCAAAACATGGTTTATTCAAGCTCCAATCCAATTGACTGCCCAGTCCCTTCATGAAAAGGGACTGGCATACATTCAGAAGTTTGTTCTGGCCTTGTCGATTCCAATTAAGTCAGGTTTTGCAGAGTGGAAAATTATGCTGTGACTCACTATGGCTAATGGCTGGTTCTCTGTTCAATGGAGAGGAGAGGCACTTCAGAGCCCAAAGAATTTCAGATTAGGAACAAGGTCCCAATGTTTGCATTAATTCCAGTTTTTCATGACGTTATGTCGAAACCATGGCCATTGTGTTCCGGTCTCACTCCTAGCTTCGATTGGTTGTCTACCTTATTTTCCCTTTGCTCCACTTTCCTCACTGATTTCTTCTGCTGTTTTCCTCCCCACAGTACCCGCTGCCTCACGCCATGCCAGAAATAATATTTTATTCTGATTGTAGAAGTATAACAATTATGGAAATCCTGAGGAAAAGAAAAGCCTCAATTATTTAAATTAAGATCTCTGATCATCTACCATTCAAAAAAAAAAAAACTACTGCTATTTGAACCTATCTTTATATATGTAAACATGTATGCTATCCACTTCATTTTAAATGCCTTATATCACATTATGTAGAAGTTTATTTCTATAAAGTGCTTAGAAATTGCTTTCAAGTAAGGTGTGGAATAAATTTTTTCAAAGTAGGTAAATCAGTAAATAGTAAGCAGATGGTACTGCTGTCCCTCAAATGTGATTTCTCTAAAAACAAACTGAAGTATTTCTAGTACAATGTTTCTGCTACAGTTGGGCTTACAGGCTCCAGAGTACAGCTATCCATGTTATTATGTACTGCCTTTGCTATGTACCACCTGCAATTTTGCACAATCTGTATTTCTTCTTTGAGCTTCTTTTTCTTCAATATAATAGTTAATATAGATTATTTACTATAGTGCCTAGCTTAAATTAATACCACTGAAAGTATTAGCTTTTGTTATTTTGAAGCACGTGTGTGACTCCTTTTATCTTACTGAGTTCACTGATGTTACCCATATTCTTCCAATGTCTCTTACCGAGAGTTCAGTATCATCTTCAACCTTTCCTTCTCTCATTGACTATTGCCTAGTTATCAGCACATTATATAAACTTTCCCTACATTGCATACCAGCTGAAGAGAAGCACTAAGAAGCTTCAGGCTCAAACACATCCTAATTACGGTCATTTTGCTATCACTGTGACTTTGAGTAAGGAATTGACCTCCTATTAACTCAAGTATCCCATATATAAATTGGAAATAATAGCTCCATGTTCCATAATCTTGTTTTAAGTATGAAATGGAAGGATGCAGATAAATTGCTACATTGTACAATGGTCAGCACATACTAAGTGCTCTCTAAAGAGATGTTGAATGATGAGAAAAATGATAATGGTAAGATGAATAAGTTCCTTTAGCTTAGGAAAGGGAAAATTCCCTTACCCCTCTATCATAACCCAAGTTTCACTTTTTATCTCTGAACATTTGTAATGGATTTCTATCAGGCCCTACAGCCTCTAATTTCTTTCTCTTCCATTCTGCCTTGCACATAACTTCAAGATTAACCCTTCTTAGTAAAAAAAAAAAGGAACATGCCCCTTCTCTTAAAAATATTTTTCACATTCCCAGTAATTATTAAACCAAATACAAATTCATTGCGTAGGCAGGCAAGATATACATAGTTTGCCTTCAGTTTATTTTTCTAACTGTGCATCTATTGGTTTCTCAGATTAAACTTTCCATACCAGACATAGTGATCTACAATTTATTCCTCACACTTATCTCCACTTGTCCTACCTTCCTAACTTTCCTCAGTCCCTCCTATTCACCCTCCATTTCCCAGCCTTAGCCATAAAATCTTCTGTTTTGGTGAAGTCATCTATTTATTAAGAAGTATTTTTTTTTTCAGAATTTACTTGTGCCCAGTACTCTAGTAGACACTGGGAGGGAGCCAGGTATAGTCTTGGCCTCATGAAACGATTCCTCTTGTTCTCTCTCTCTCTCTCTCTCTCTCTCTGTGTGTGTGTGTGTGTGTGTGTGTGTGTGTGTCTCCACCTCTTTGACACTTAGAATATGCAGGCTTTTTTGATAGAGGTGTATTGTGTTATCTTCAACTCTACCACAATACTTTACACATAATTATGATCTAAAAGATAGCTGATGGTCTGACTTCTGAAGTGATATTCCTATGGAATTTGGCCCATGTGGCCCATGTGGATAGGTTGACTACCTTCCATTAGTCAACCTAACAGTCTTGCTTTCAAGTTACCATCAACTGGACTGAAATCGTAGGTGAGCATTGACTCCTGGGGCAAAACTCAAAACAAAATCATCAATGTTAAAAACAGATCCGTATTGCTCTGTAATTTATTGCTATATTATACCATACCAGAGTATAACATAGGGAAAATACTAATAGTCAGTTTCTCTTATGTAAAGTATGTAAAATTAAATGAATTCTTTATAATAGAACTATATAATATATCCAAAAGCTATTTTATCCAACCTTCATGTACTTTTACTTAAGTAATATTAATCAGTATATACCTTTATATTGAAATCGTTCTGCCTTTTTTAAGTAACAGGCACACATTATTCACCTATATATAGATATTTCTGCTCATGTCTGACACCTAGAAAAGGTGGCGTTATGATAGCTTTTTTCAAAAATCCAAGGTCCTTGAAAACAGTCACCAAGGAAACAGCAGAATAGGTTATGTATGCTTTACTTATGCCTAAAATAAAAAATCTTGCTATCAGTTATGTTCTATGAAAGCCACTCTCTCCAATAATTTGGGCATTTTTCTTGAACTTTACATGCTAGTTTTTGTTTTGTTTTGTTTTTAAGACAGAGTTTTGCTCTGTCACCCAGCCCGGAGTGCAGTGGCATGATCTCGGCTCACTGCAGCCTCTGCCTCCTGGGTTCAGGTGATTCTCATGCCTCAGCCTTCCTAGTAACTGAGATTACAGACATGGGCCACCATGCCTGGTTAATTTTTGTATTTTTAGTAGAGATGGGATTTCACCATGTTGACTAGGCTGGTCTCGAAGTGATCTGACCTCAAGTGATCTGCCTGCCTTGGCTTCCCAAAGTGCTGAGATTACAGGCATAAGCCACCACACCTGCCCTCCAAATTGTTTTAAGTAACTGTGCACATATACAGTAGTTGCCTGCTTTAGGTAGCAGCACTGATGCATGTTTCTTGCTCTGCCTGACCTTGAATACATAATTGCTTCCTGCTCTGTTTGAAATTTCTCCCTCATGTCCAATGAAGCTGACATTTCTTACTCTGCAACAAGCTGTAAAATACTTCGAATCCAGAGGAAAAAAGACAATAAAATAAGACTATATGACACTTAAAGACTTACTTTATTAACTTCATCCCAGCGAAAGCCTTCTAAATTCAGACCAAAGAATTCAATACAAAATGACTTGCCCAGTGCTGAGGAGGGAAATTAAGCTTGAGACTATGATGGATGGGAGCAAAGATTTAAAAAATGTCAGCATAGGCCGGGCGCGGTGGCTCACGCCTATAATCCCAGCACTTTGGGAGGCCGAGGAAGGTGGATCACGAGGTCAAGAGATCGAGACCATCCTGGTCAACAAGGTGAAACCCCGTCTCTACTAAAAATACAAAAGTTAGCTGGGCATGGTGGTGCGTGCCTGTAATTCCAGCTACTCGGGAGGCTGAGGCAGGAGAACTGCCTGAACCCAGGAGGCGGAGGTTGCGTGAGCCGAGATCGCGCCATTGCACTCCAGTCTGGGTAACAAGAGTGAAATTCTGTCTCAAAAAAAAAAAAAAAAGTCAGCATGTGTCTTAAAGAAAAATACATTTAATCTTGTTTATTCCAGTGTTATATCAAGCTTTAACTTTTGCCTAAAACAGCCATTCAAGGGCTCCTGTGAAGTAAAAGAAATTTCCCACAATAGAACTTACTATAAATGGTCTCTGTAGAAATGATGAAATATATTATTCAATCTCAGTGTTTTCCTTGGATCTAGATCAATGTTAATTAAATTGAACTTCATGGTAGTCATTGTTGACAGATACAATGAGCACAAAGATGAATAAGACACAGTTTTACTCTTGACTGGGACTCAGTCACCTAAATAATAACTATCGAGTAGTTATCTTTACGTATGTATACTGAATTATGGCCATATTCTCCTAGCTGTTGTTTGTATACCTGTGTTCACCTTCGTAGTTTATTCTACCTTCTGTTGCCAGAGGTCTATTACTAAAACCAGCCTTTCATCAAGTCACTCCACTATTTGAAATCCTTCAGTGACTACGCATTGCTTTGTGGATGAAGTCCATATCTTCAACATAGTTTAGACTACCCTCTACCATCTGCCACCGCTTCCGTCTCCAAGCTCATCTCTTGCCATTTTTCTATTCACTCACCAAACTCTTGCCAGTATTCCTCTCCAGAGCATCATCCTTATTCTCTATTACCTCTAGACCTTGATGCTCAGCATTCCTTCTGCCTAGAATATTCTTCTTTCCCACCCTAACATTTTGCTTGCTGGTTCCTTCTTATTTTACAGATCTTAGTTATATATGTCACTTTTCTTTTTTCTTTCTTTTTTTTTTTTTTTGACAGAGGTTTATTCTGTCACCCAGGCTAGAGTACAGTGGCACAACCTCAGCTCACTGTAACCTTGACCTCTCAGGCTCAGGTGATCTTCTCACCTCAACCTCCCAAGTAGCTGGCATTTGCCACCAAGCCTGGTTAATTTTTTATATTTTTGGAGAGATGAGATTTTTCCATGGTGCCCAGGCTGGTCTGGAACTCATGGACTCAAGCTCTTCACCTGCCCTGGCCTCCCAAAGTACTGGGATTACAGGTGTAAGCCACCACACCTGGCCAGTATGTTCACTTTTCTTAAGGAATCTTTCCTGACTCAGTGAGATTCCTATGATGCCTATCTTCTGTCCTCTGTGTGATTATCACACTGTATTAAATTGCTGATTCCTCCTCTAGGATGGGCAGGTATCCTGTCTCTCTTGCTTAGCACATGTACGTCTTCCACCAGCTACTTCATAAATATTTGTATTTTAGTGAGTTAATAAATTGAAGAATCAGTGTTAAATGCCATAAGAAGTATCTTCAAAGTGAAAACGAAAACCTGGATGAAGGAATAATTTATTCTACCCATGGTATGGTGAAGTGGTATGAAGAAAAATGATATGACATGACATTTGATCTGGCCCTAAAAGATGAGTAGGATGGAGTTCACCAGGGAGTTGAGGGAGGAAGGGGGAAATCAAGCAAAGAATTGCATGAGCAGAGTCAAGGGTTTGCTTAGTTGAATCTACTTGCTGAATCCAAAGCAAGTCGTATTCATCTGGAATACTCAACTTAGACATTACTTCTACCAATCCTTCCTGACAGTCCCCCTTAAAGAAGTTGGATGTCTCTTGCATGTGTGCTGAGTGCTTTCTCTCTGTACTTTATGAAGCATATTTCAAATGTGAAGTTCTAAACCTAAGATCCAAATTATTTATCATGAGTAACAACTTTTTGGTTATATTTATACAGCATTCTTTTCATGTGAAACAGTGTATTGACTTTAAATAATTTGTAATAATAACTACCATGATGATTATGTGATAAAGAGAGTGATTTCATAGACTAGGAGAGAGAAAAACAAAAAGACATATAAACCTGGAAATTTACAATCCCAAAGATGCATAATTGCTACTATACTGAATGTCAATAATTCACATTCATTTTTCTCTAACAGATGTGTAATGGATTAAAATTTTTTGACCTTATAGCCATGCCACCACATTCCCTTTATTAAAAGAAGGTAGAATTTCAAGGCTGGACTGGCTTAAATAGCAGCCCTTGCTCCTTTATATTAAATTTTTGTGTCAAATTCATAAATACACAGTGCGACATTTTTCCTGGATGGAGAAGGGTTTAACAAGTAACAGCATGCCACTGCAAGTGACCAGGAATGAAGCATGCAAGTTTACTTCATTCATTTTAAACACTAATAGCATCTCATTCAAAAGCATCATCTTTGGAAAAGAAGGGAGACTTAGAGGAACTAAGAAGGCTTTGTTAGAATTGACATATCCAACTATTAATTATAGAAAAGGGTTGAAGCATTTAGCTTCATACATGTGAACTCCAGCTATTTTATACTACAGTTGCTTTCAAAGCACAACTCGGTAGCAACAGCCATATTGGAAACCTTGAGATTAATAATGACTTTATTCAGCTTATAGCTTGGGGCAGAACCAGCTACAAAACCAAGACCCCTGGGTTGACCCTGTCAATGTAAGTCCCATTTCCCCAGAAGCAGAAGCATGAATTTCTTTAGTCTCTTTAGGGATCTCTGCTTTCTCTGCCCTGTCCTTTTAACACAAAGAGGTGATAAATCAGTTTCCTATTTCCACTAAATTAAGATTACGTTTAGTGGATAGTTAGGTCATGAAAAAGGAAATATAACAATGATAATAATAATTTGCTAGTCATTTTACATACTTTAACTCATGTATTCCTTGAAACAGCTCAATGAGGTAAACACATCACTTTTCCTATTTTGCAGTGAGGAAACAGAAGCTTAGAGAGTTTAAGTAACTTCTCAAGAATATACAGCTAGGAAATTGTATTCAAAGCCGGTTTCTGATTTCAAATTCCAAACTCTTAGCTGTTACCATCTACCATTCTATTTCATAGCCCCCAGCTGACACCTTTGCCACCTCTGTAGCCTACCGGCAACCAGAGCTGAATCCTGCCCTCTCTTAGCAAACTGTTATTACAGCTAAGCCACTCTGGAGACTGACATGTGTATTTTAGTTGCAGCTCTGCCATTTCCTAACTGTGTAATTTTTACAAGTTAATTAACCTCTTTGAGCCTCAATTTCCCTATCTAAAAAATAATAAATGTCTGCAAAGTTTAATTGGAATAGTTTAATGAGTTAATGCTATTGCCTGGCACAGAGTAGGAGCTCCATTAAGGTGGGTAATATCATTCAGGCTCAGCTCAATGCCATCCTTTTGATGAAGTCTTCATGCTTTGTCACTCCACTCTGAGCTACATCCATAGCATTTACCATTCATGCTTTCTACTATTAGTTTTCTTTTTGCAGATATTTGTCTCCTCCTTAGGTTGAAAGGCATCTAAGGGTAGGAATGATACACTTTTTAACGTCTACCAAAAGCCAAGAAGAGTACTCAGTAAACAGTGGCCGTATTTTCTTGACCACATGTGGCTACATTTCCGACAAAGAATTGTGTAGGGATTTTAGGATGTGAGAGTCAGTAGAAAATGTAGTTGGAGGCTGGGTGCAGTGGCTCATGCCTGTAATCCCAGCACTTTGGGAGGCCGAGGTGGGCAGATCTCTTGAGCCCAGGAAATTAAAACCAGCCTGGACAACATGGAAAAACCCCATCTCTACTAAAATACAAAAATTAGTCAGCCATGGTAGTACATGCCTGTGATCCCAGCTACTTGGCAGGCTGGGGAATGAGAATAGCTTGAACCTGGGAGGCAGTGAGCCAAGATCGTGCCACTGCACTCCAGCCTGAGTGACAGAGTGAGACTCCACCTCAAATAATAAATGAATGAATGAATGAATAAATAAATAAATAAAATGTAGTTGGACATCAAAACAGTATTTGTAGGATATTTTTACTTTCCTGGACAAATTGTACAACCAGGATTATAACCTAAGATCAATAGCATGGATTCATCATATTTTTTTGCTTCTGAAAAGTTGTTTTTTTTAATTTTTAATTTTTGTGGTTACATAGTAGGTATATATATTAATGAAGTACATGAAATGTTTTGATATGTGCATGCAATGTGAAATAAGTTCATCATGGAGAATGTGGTATCTATCACCTCAAGCATTTATCCTCTGAGTTACAACTCAATTACACTCTTAGATTCATCATATGTAAATACTTAAAAATTGATTTGATGTTTCCAATTTCTTGATTTTAACCTTGCAGTGTCTGTCATTAAAAAAGAATAATGCTATTATTCACAATAACCAAGATATAAAATCAACCTCAGAATCCATCACCAAATAAGTGGATGAAGAAAATGTGGTATGAAATACTATTCAGTTTTTGAAAACAAAGGGAATTTTCATTTGTGACATGGATGAACCCAGAAGACATTATATTAAGTAAAATAAGCAAAGTACAGAAAGACCAATAGTGCATGACTTCATTTATATGGAAAATAATACTCACAGAGTAGAAGAGAATGGAATGGTGAGGGGGGAGCAGATGGGAGGGAAGAATGGAGAGATGCTAGTCAAAGGATACAGAATTTCAGTGAGTTAGGAGGAATAAGTTCTGGATGGAGATCTGTTGTATAACATGGTGAGTATAGTTAATAACAATGTGGTGTGTACTTAAAAGTTACTAAGAAAGTAGATTTTAAGTGTTCTCACCACAAAAAAAAAGTATGTGAGTTAATGTATATGATAATTTGCTTGATTTAGACATTTGACAATTATACATATTTCGAAACATCATGCTGTATGCCATAAATACATACATTTTTGTCAATTAAAAAAAGAAGAATGCTGAATGGGAATTTTTAGACCTGGAAGTTTGGTTATGAAGAATGGATCTGGAAGCTGCCTAAACACTGAAAGATATAAAAGGACTATGTTGGGAGTAGATGATTCAAGATGATTTCAGATGGAGCTTCCCACTTATAGTCTCCAGAAGTAGTCTGCCAGGAGAAACCTTGGTGAGTAGGGACAGAGTCTGCATTTGCCTCTGCTGATGTCACGCCTCTCCTCTCAGTGGCTTCTCTCCCTCAAGAGTTTTGTGCCAATGCCTAAATAAAGGGCTCTTGCAGTATATGAGCTCTTCCATAAGTGTAGAACTTGAGTTATCAATAATTTTGCACATCCGCTGTCAGTCTGACTTCATTTAAGCACCTTGAGGACAGCGCTTATAGGCTATTTTATTTCCTCCACTGTGGCTAACAGTAGAAATAGAAAACACTCAGTAACTGGTTAGTTCTTGTGTCATGAGCTGTGTAAGAGCATCACTTACATCTGTTTGTTTAATTGCCAAGCAACCCAATGTACTAAGTACTACATATCCCCATCCCTTCAACACCTGTTTGAAAGATGAGAAATATTGAGACCTAGAGAATTAAGTGATATAAGATTATACAGCTACTAAATGCAGAGGTGGGATTTAAACAAGTTTGTCTGACTCCATACCCCTTACTCTTAATCAGAAGTTCTCAAAGATGCCTGTGTATCAGAATCATCTGCCTGCTACTAAATCAGAATCTCCAGAAGTGGAGCCCCTTATCACTAGAGCTCTCAAGTAGATTTTGATGCAACCAAACCAAAGATTCGAGAAGTCCTACTCTAAAATACTACACTATATTTCCTTCTCAATAAATGCCTGTTAAATGAATGAACGAATGATGCTTGTAATTCTTTCACTAATAATCCATTACTGCATAAAGGTGTGCTCTTAAGTAATGATTCTGAAAATGCAAGAATTTCTAAGAGACTAGGAAATTCTTAAAGTGCAAGAATTTCTAAGAGGCTAATTTCTAAGAATTTCTAACTTCTCTAATATCTTTATCAGAGACAGAGTTTTACAGAGAAAGAAGTTTTACAGAGAAACTCAGTCTCAGTGGCTGTATGAAGTGTCTGATTAAGGACAGTGGAAGGTCAGAAGAGTAAGCTAAAATTCACATATTGTATACCTCACAATGTCTCCTGGGACTGCTGCTGCCTGACCATGCAGCTAGGAGCTAGAAACCTAGGGCTCACTTAAAGTTCCTTCAAGTTTTTTATGTTGTAAAGCTCCCACAGAGATTGGCCCTTGGTGGAACAAGGCTCCTATCCTTCCTGCTGATAATCTGCTGGGTTAGACATCACCAGGGGCAAGGACTCTTGGGGTGTCCAGAAACATTCCACCTGTGTGCTGTGATACCTTCAGGCACTCTCTTTTATGCACTCCTTCACGAGTGGTGTCCCCTGTCATGGCTGGCAGCTTCTGTAGAAACCTGACCTTAAGCCACTTACACAAAGGCAGCAAGAGTGTCCATCAGGCAATGAACGGATATATCAGATGCAGTTTATCCTTACAATAGAATATTATTCAGCAATTAAAAATGAAGTATCAATCCATGCTACAACGTGGATGAACCTGGAAAACAGTGTGCTAAAGTGGAAGGAGCCAGTCACAAAAAAATACATATCATGTGATTCCATTTATACACAATCTCCCGAATAGACAGAGCCATAGAGACAAAACTAAGTAGAGACAAAACACTAGTCTTAGTGGTTGCCTAGGACTGGGAGAGCTGGATAGGGAATAGTGAATGACGGCTACTAGGTACAGAGTTTCTTTTGGGGGTGATGAAAATACTCTCAAATTGATTGTGATGATGTTTGTGCAACCTTGTAAATACATGAAAACCCACTGAATTGTACATTTTAAAAGTGTGAATGTTACAGTATGTGACTTCTCAAAGAAGTTATGAAAAGAGAAAAAAAAGCAAGCACAAAGAGACAAAAGAGATGCAGCAAAATTAAAGTCTTAGAACCATGAGATTGCCAGGCACCCATTACAACCAGAGAGAGTTTGGAAAGTTCTCCTCCACCAGAGGGGTGTATGGGATCATGGTTTGAAGTTGCTCACCTTAAAGCACCCATAAGCTGATACTATCAATAACTTCCTGTGATGCTTTTTTCTCTTCTGAATGTGCATGCCATTTTTTTCACCCTTTCCTTTTCCTCAGTCTTTGTGAGACTAAGTTCACAATACTTCCCAGGCTAAAAATAGATAAAGTCCGGCACATAGTGTTATATTTTTAGGTAGAATTATAAATTAAGATGTAAAATGTATTTATTATATGTGTCTCTTTGCACATTTTTGCTACAAGCAGTTCTGTAGAGCTCGTACTCAATATTTACAATGGGAGAGAAGAACGTTCAAACCAGTAGTAATGTTTACAAATTTGGCATGATTCCATCAATGACTCCTTGTGTCAAAGTCACCACCTTTTTTAATCTGTTGAGGGCTGTATTACCTCTCACATGGACCATTAAAGCAAAGCAGCCTAACTGACTTACTTCCACCATCTTCCACGATCCTGACGGTTACCTTCCCAAAATGCAAATGCAAGGCAGTGCAGTCCAGATAATAAGAGCTTGATTCCCAGTCTCAAATTGCTTAGATTCGAGTCTGAGCATCACCACCAATCAACTTGGTCCATTTAGGCAAGTTACCTAATCTTTCATTTCAACATTTTTCACTAAACTTTGTGAGAATTGTAAGAACAGTATGTTAAGCCCTTAGTCCAATGACAGACTCATCATAAGCAGTCGGTCACTAGCAGCTCTTATTATTACACATATGTTCAAATGCTGCCATGCTTCCGCATGCCTGTATAATCCACTCCACACTCCCTAGCCTATCATGCAAGAACCTTTGAAATCTCACCTGTTTCTCTTCTTCCAGTTCACAACCTTTTCTAAATATACTAGGCAAATTTGTGACTTCGTTTTTGCTCAAGCTCTTTATCTACCACTCCATATATGTGCTTAGAAAAGCCTGTTTTTCATTCAAGAAGACAACAATGAAGGGACTATGAAGCTATTCCCAAACTCCGTTTTTTCCTCTGTGTTCTGACAGCACTTTAGGGGTTTGAGGGAAATTGGCCAAAGAGAGTCACATTTTATAGGCAAAGCAAGCAGAACTTCTTAGTGAACTGAAAAAGAGAAACAAGGAATAAAATAGAAGAAAAGATGATTTCTAAGCTTATATCTGGGACAGCTGAGAATGTGGTTTTGCCATTTAATAATCTGGAAAAACCTGGAGAGAATAAGGTTTGAGGGGACTAGTGTAATAAAGACATCTGTATTAGTTATGCTAGGTTTGAGATGCCAATCCGATATTCAAGTGGCTTTGATAAGTAAAGTTTTGTATGTATATACAAGTCCGGTGTTTGAATAATGGGCGGGGCTATGGATATAGAACTGTGGGTCATAACTATACAGGAGACCAGTGGAGTTCATCTGGAAAAGCCCAGAGCAACAACAACATTTAGAAAGCAAATAGAGAGAAACCCGTTAGATACACATATGTGAATTTACTCACTCAGTACCTACTTGAGCTTAAGAACTATCTTATTTGTCCGTATGCCTAGTGATGCTTGTCACACAAATGTTCAATATATGCTTGCTGAATTCGTTCCAAGACTAAAAGCAAAGAAAGGTGCCCTCTCAGAGGCCTCACAGCCCTGAACTTTAATAATTTGGCCAGATTTGCAAAGGAAGCATGAAGGACAACTCTAGCATGTGGCACAGGATGGATGTGGTGGACAGTTCCACAACTGCTGCAGACATCATTCCTACCTCTTAATCTCTCCCTGTCCCCTTACCCCAGGGACACACTCCAAAGAGCATAACTTCAGTGCTCATGAGCAGATGGCACAAAGCCCAGGATCCCAGCATGGCTGTCAATGCTAGATACAATGGTCTTAAGAGAGCAGCAGCTGCTGGAACATATGGGTGGTCAGCAGGAGATCTCCTTAGCTCTGGACAGAAAATCCTCAATATACACAATGCTCAATTTTCTGAAAGGTTGCATGGGAAACTTTCTCTAGGATCTTGCCATGTTTTTCCCATTGACTTTAATTATTTAGTATCCTTTTCTCTGGGCTCCTTGTTCCTGTGAAGTGTTCAAGAATTTGTAAATTAAGACACATTTGCCTCCTGCGACTCCTTTTCTCTCCTCTTGCCAACATTCTGATTAGGCTTTCATCCTTTACCTGGACAAATTCAGCTGTCTCCTATCTGGTCTCCCTGCATCCATTCATCCTCCATTCTGCCACCAGAATAACCACACCAAAGTACCGCTCTGTTTGCGCACACACCTGCCAAGAACTTCAACAGCTTCCCCACTGCTTACTTAAAAAGGATTCAAACATTCTAAGCTTGGAATTCTAGGCCTCCCTGCCATCTATCCTTTCCAGGAAAGCTTTTCAGCATTAGTGCCCATCAACCACATTTTGGGGTATAATTAATCAGGCCCTATATCTTCCCACAAAATAGTCACTGTGATTTCTCTCTGTTGTGTCTCAGCAACTGCTATTTTCCTTGCCCATGATGCTTCACCTGTTTCTCCATCTGTTATCATCTTGCTCAGTCCTCAAGTTCCAAGCCAATGGTGTCTTCTTCAGGAAGCCTTTCCTATTCACCCCAGGTGGAAAGAGAGGTCACTGATTATACTTCTGAAACAATTCATGCATATTTTTTTAAAAAACACTTATCAGATTACTAACGGTGATGTAGATGGATAGAGAGAGAGAAAAATGATAGGTTTTTTTTTTCCCCATTGGAACTCTGACTTATTTTCCTATTTCAACATTCTGTACCTAGCACAGCATATGGAAGGAGCTCTAACAATATTGACTGAATGAATGAATGTATGAGTGACTCAATCCAGTGATTCATTTATAGTTATTCCCCACTTCTCACAATTTAGCCATTGCATGTAATCCTGTCTTTACATATTGGGTTTTCTTAAAGTTGGGTCTCTGTGCCTTATGAGGTCATCACATAGTGACTTCCTTTAACAACCATGTTTCTTATGTTTGGAGCATCAGTGAGTGACATAAAGGAGATAAGGATAGACAAGCAGGCAGTTTCAGGTAAAAAGAACACTCGAAGACATCAAAGAGATATGCTTATAGGTGAAGGATTTTAAGCAGGATATTGACATAATTAGATAAGCTTTTTGAAAAAAAATCACTCTAAATTTACGTACAAAGTGGACAGGAGATACTGAGGATAGAAGAGCCTTAGAAGGAGGTTCTTACAGGCAACTCAGGCTGAGAGTAGACTGACTGGCACTTAGACCAGGTCTTTGCCAAAACAATAACTACTATCTCTGCCTCTTCTCAGGGCTTCCAGGGCAGCGGTTGAGGAGACCTTACCAAGGAGCACCACACAGTAGATGCTGAGACATCGCACTCCAGGATAAGAAACAGTAACATGGCAGCACCTGCTTGAAAGAAATTAAAAACCAACAGACTCCATTTAGAAAGGAACAATGTCCAAGAAAGGGCGAAATAAGGGCGAGAAGCCCGAGGCACTCATTGTTGCCCTCCAAGCTGCCAATGAAGACCTCAGGACCAAGCTCACAGACATTCAGATAGAGCTGCATCAAGAGAAGTCCAAGGTGAGCGAGGGCTACCTGAGGCCATGGCTTTGAGAGCAGCTCTGGCAATGTCCACACACATCGAGCACAGCTCTGTCTGCTGGCCCACCCCAATGGACACCTGCCCTTTGCCATAGAAGGCAACATCCCCTGTATACATGGAGAGCTTATTGCACGTGCCAGGAGGGAACTAAGCACAGGACACACAGAAAGTGAGAACAGCATGCTCACTAGACAGATCTCAGCCTCCTCTGGAAGCCTGGTTCAGGAAGCCAGATGTGAAAATTCAGACAGTGTCCCCCCTACCACCACCAAACACTTAATAGTTGCATGACCTTGGGCAAATTCCACTCTTGCCCTCTGTAAGTTTTACCCCCCAGAGCATTCAGAGCAGTCCTTCTGATATGTACCACATCATGTTACTCTACTGTTCAATACCTTCCAATGACTTCCTATCTCTCTTAGAGTAAAAGGACTTTCCCTACCACTACAGGACATTAGCTCCAGGCCCTTCTTTGACTCATCTCTCACTTCTCTCTCTCTCTCCTGATCACTCTGCTCCCCTTTTTTTTCTGAATCAAGAGAGAGACCCTGATCACATTTGAGGCCCTTGCACTTGTTCTTTCTGGTCAGCTCCATGCTCCTTCACTCACCTCCTTCAGATGTCTGCTCAACCATCAAGCATCTGACCACAGTGTCTAAAACAGAACACTTCCCCATGCCCAGGTACTCCCCATAGCCTATTCTTGACTTATTTCATAGCAATTTATATATTTGCTTTTTACTTGTTGAGTGTTGTCACTCCTCAATCTCTATGAAAGCAGGAATTCAGTTTACCTAGTGTCCCTGGAGCCTAAATAATGTCCAGAACTTAAAAATCTCACTATGTATTTGTTGAATGAATAGAGAAATAATTTAAAGATGATTCATTCCTTTTACCTCAGTTTCTTTATCACATCACTGCTGTGATGCGGTGTGAATTAGATAAATGTATAATGTGCTTATGAGGATTGAATGAGAAAATTTATGTCAAGTGCTCAGGGATCTGCCTGGCATATAACAAACTCACAAAAAATTATTAATATTCTTTTTAATGTTCTCTGGATTTAAGTCAGTTGCTAACTAGACTTAGAAGTCTCTACTTCTTTCAATCTCATCACCTAAATGGATATGCAAACACACATCTCACCAGGGTGGGGTGAATATCAAATAGGGTCATGGCTAGGAAAGCATTTTGAAATCTCCAGCATTCATAAGATGTTTTTGCTCCCTGCAAACTAGAGACCACCATGACAGCATAAAGTTGCCTTATTTAGACAACTATACGTAAGAAAACGTTCTTGATCAACAAGCGGTAGTCACAAGCCAACAAATATCTTTATTCCATTTTTGTCTACCTCTTCTTCCTAGACATCACTATTAAATTTTAATTCGTTATTTCTCCCAAAATCTATTACTCCTCATTTTAACAATAATAAGTGGACTTTGGATCTGCCAAAGCCTGTTGCCCCCTGCCTGAGCTAAGCCTTGACCTTAGATAAAGAGACGGTAATGTAAAGTTTGTAAAGGAAACTTTTTAGTTTCCTTGAAGCCAAAGGAAACATGATGTCATTTCAGAACAGCATGTGTTTGAGAGTCAGAAGACATGGGCATTATTTGTCTTTCTCTCTCCTTGGAGATGAATTTAAATGGCTCAGTGTCTCTATCTGTAATTCAGATGACTGAATCTGCTTCTCCATATCTGTGCTTGTAAAGCATCTCTGTGCAATGGTATAACCTGGGGAACCTGATTAAATATTGAGATTCCTGAAACCACAATTCAAGAATTCTGATAAAGTAGTCAGGTGAGAACCAGGACTTGTAATTCGGTAAAGCAGCCCAAGCAATTCTGATTCGCTACAGATGCAGATGACTTTTAGCCTTTGTGTTGACAAACACTCCACTCTAAGATTGCATCCAGGTCTGACAATCTATGAACATTTCATTGGCCTTAACTGTTCCTGCAGTAACGTCACACTTCAAGGGAGGCAGACTCCTCTAGTTGTAGCTATGACAGGATGACAGTCTAAATTCCTAGGAAAAAGCTTGTCAATCTCGAGACTAGGAACCCTAAACTGCTGCTGCTTTCCAGAGAACAAACTGATGAGATTCCCAGAAACAGGCACTGAGGACTCCACCACTGCCAATAATCTACATGCTCAAGCCTTTTAAAATGGGGAACTCTCAAGTTTGAACCAGGCTGCCTGTTTTTCTTGGGCCTGACACCGTTGTCTAAGCCCGCAGGCTAAGCATAATCTCCCCTTCCTCTGACGATTGACTGGCAGCCAGCCTCTTAAATGAGCGCACACAGCCTCGTCCTTTTCTCTGCTGGCTGCCCCTGCCTGGCTCCCTCTCCTTGGCAGTTAATTATGGTCCCAGCCCAGGAGCTAAAGCAAAGTCTCACCGCCTGTCAGCAGCCTTCCCCAAAGAGCAGAGGAAATTTAGAGGGCAAGCAAGTCATAAAGCACTTCTATTATAAATAAATATTATCGTGTTTTCAAAGGGCCAGGCTTCAAGAGAGAGAATATGAACAATGCCAAGATATGAATTTATACTCTCAGGTTGACTCTGAGGCTCTGATGACAAAATAACAGTTCAGCTACCGGGGAATGGACAAGTTAAAAGTGGAAACCTTTGGGGCAATGGGGCAGTACTCATTTATCCAGCAAGACAATAATTCCACTGATATTTACAGAACAGCCATTGCGCATAGAGCTGAGTCTTAAGAGCTTTGAGCTGATGATATAAATAGCTACAACTTATTGATTGTTCACTGTCTGTCACGGGCTGATAAGTGCATTCCATCCTGCCAGAGTCCCAGCTGTTTCACTAGCACCTGGCTGACCCGGAGAAGGTCATAAAACCCCTCTGTGTTTTTCCTTCTTCGTCTGTCAAATGGGACAATAATAGTTTCTGCCTCACAAGGGTGTATGTGTATGTGTTAAGTTTTGAGCAATTAGTTTGTGTCAAGCATGTTAAGTGCTTTCATGACATTCTCATTTCATCCTCATTTCCACCTACTGAGGTGGGCATTATCATCCTTACTTTACAAATGAGGAAGCTTCCTCATCTGTAGGAGGTGCTCAAAACTACTTGTGGAGTGAATTTACATGATTCTTTTTAACAGCTTTCCCCCAAACCCTGTGGAAGTATTCACTTAGGTGAGAACTCAAGGCTTGGGTAGAAAAAAGATTTCCATCCACCTAACCCTAACCCTAACCCTAACCCTAACCCTAACTATCTGCTGCTTGGAGAAGCACCCTGAGACACTAAGTTGCGATATTTGCCCTGTTTTTCTCTTCTATGGAGACCATAAGTCCATGATCCATGAATGCGTGATCCAATGGTTAGTGTGTATGTACATGCCAGGGACTGCCCCAGGGCTTTTTACCCTCCCTCAGAGATAAACTGTTTGCATCAACAGCATGGGCACAGTGACAGAGGGAATGAATGGACAGGAGCAGGGAACTGGGTTCTCAGGGCAGAGGCAGCAGGGCAACAGGCTTGGGTTGCAAGGTTGAGAAGAATCAGCCCAGACAGGAGCTGCCCCGCTGGCACAGCTCTTCAGACTGCAAAGCATTTTCACACTGAGCCTCACAACCATCAGAGCAAGCCTGCAACAAAGACAGGGTGCAATTACTATTCTGCTTTCACTGAGGAAGAAAATGAGATTCAAACTGCTTAACTCATTTGCTCCCAGAGACACAGCTAGTGGAGGAGCCATGATGGAAATTCCTGTCTTCCATAAGATGGTGGTGATCAAGGTAATGCTCACTGTCTGATTCCACTGCCCTCTATTGCCTCCAGGGCATTCTCAGAAAATCAGCCAACATTCTCTATCCTCAAGTGATGGTCCCCACAGCGTCCAGGTTCAGGTACCCAATTTGGGATGGGGTATATTTTCCTATCTACTCCTCTAGTTCTGTTTCCAGGAAGCATAAATGGCTGAAAACAAGAAATTTAAAAGACAGAATGCTTTGCACTGGATTGTGTAAGGTTGTATAAGACTTCCCTTGTAAGCAACCTTCTTAGAGCGACTCCTTTACGTCTCCTCTCTGAGAGTCACTTTGTGCCCATGAAAATCCCTGCCAATTCACTGTGAGTTTCGACCTCCAGGAACATCCAATGCAGATAATCCAGGCTAAAGTTTATGTTAGCTTAGCGTGCCTTGATAACCTCTCAACCTTTTCCTTACCTTTAACTGAGCTGTCCAATTTTTTTTTTTTTTTTATGGAGGGGTGGTGGAAAGCTTTCTTTTTTGGATTTAGCCAGGTATTCAAGAAAAAGTAGGAAAGTTTAAAGTGCATTTTTCAAAATGCTTCTCTCTTCTGCATGTTATTAGTCTTTCATCTCATTCTGGACCTGTGTAGATCTGGGGTAAGGCTTAAACAACCTTAAAGGGCAACAAGAACATCTAAAAAAAATAGACACTGTATTTTATTTCTGTGGCTTGTGGTTTCCTGACATTCATAGTATCTTGCACAATACCAGACGTATGGCAAGTACTCAATAAATGTATACTGATTAATTGTTCTATTAATCCCTAATATTATGGTAGGCTATGTGTTCTCATGAATATAATTTAGAAATGAAAATGTTATTTCTTTTCTAGATGAAGTTGTCAAAATTCTAGATTTACCTTTATCTTGTGGCAATTTTTTTTATTGTTTCTATTGCTAAAGCATAGCAGATAGATAGATAGACAGATAGACAAATTCATTCATACATTCATTCATTCACTATTTCATTCATCCTAATTTGGTTCAGGAAAAATACAAGATTATATATATATATATATTTTTTTTTTTTAAAGAGAAAGAGAGGAAAATAGGAAAGAGGAAAAAGGAAGAGAAAGAGAGAGACAGAATGGGGAGGAGGGAGAAGGAAAAGAAAGAGGGAGAGAGAATGGGAGTATTGATTTCTTGCCCAGGCTAGAATGCAATTTAGTAATGGGTATTGAAAACCTCTTTTGTACTGATAATTATGCTTAATGATGTAGTCAGGAAGGAATAAGGGAAGAAGATAACAAACAGCCAACCAATATTTCATTTAAACCTATGAAATGCTATGCGATTACTGAGGAGTGATTTACTTCCAATTATATAGTCACCTTTGGAATAGGTGTGAGGTGGTAATGTATGTTTTGTGTATTTGAAGTGGAGAGTTCTATAAATGTTTATTAAGTTTACTTGTTCCGGGTCTGAGTTCAAGTTCTGAATATCCTTGTTAATTTTCTATCTCGTTGATCTATAGAATCGTTAGCTTTTCTTGTTGCATTGATCCTTTTGCCATTATGTAATGTCATTCCTCGCCTCTTTTGATCTTTGTTGCTTTCAAGTCTACTTTATCAGAGGCGAGAATTGCATCTCCTGCTTTTTGTTTATTGGTTTATTTTTACTCTCTGTTTGGTTGGTAAATCTTCCTCCTTCTCTCTGAGTCTTTGTGTATTGTTGCATGTAAGATGGGCCCGGATGCAGCATACCGATGGGTTTTGGCTTTTTATCCAATTAAAATATATATAAGTTTAATACCGGCGTTTGATGCTAGCTGGCTGTTTTGCCCATTAGTTGATGTAAATTTTTTATTGTGTTAAAGTTCTTTGCTTTTTGATATATTTTTGGAAAGGCTGATATTGGTTGTTCCTTTATATGTATAGTGCTTCTTTCAGAAGCTCTTGTAAAGCAGGCCTGGTGGTGGTGAACTCTCTAAGTACTTGTTTGTTCGCAAAAGATTTAATTTTTCCTTCACTCATAAAACTTAGTTTGGTTGGATAGGAAATTCTGGGTTGAAAGTTCTTTTCTTTAAGGATGTTAAATATTGGTCCCCACTCTTTTCTGGCTTGTAGGGTTTCTGCTGAGAGATCTGCTGTAAGTCTGATAGGTTTCCCTTTGTGGGTAACCTGACTTTTCTCTCTGGCTGCCCTTAGTATTTTCTCCTTCATTTCAACCCTAATAAATCTGGCGATTATGTGCCTTGGGGTTGGTCTTCTTGAAGAATATCTTTGTGGTGTTCTCTGTATTACCTGGAGTTGAATATTACCTTGCCTTGCTAGGTTGGGAAAGTTTTCCTGAATGATATCCTCAAGAGTATTTTCCAACTTGGATTCATTCTCTTCATCACATTCAGGTACACCTATCAAACGTAAATTAGGTCTTTTCACATAGTCCCATATTTCCTGGAGACTTTGCTCATTCCTTTTCATCCTTTTTTCTGCATTCTTGTCTTCTCGTTTCATTTCACTGAGCTGGTCCTCGACTTCTGATATCTTTCCTTCTGCTTGATCAATTCGACTGTTTAGACTTGTGCATGCTTCGCGAAGTTCTCGTGTTGTGTTTTTCAGCTCCATCAATTCACTTATATTCTTCTCTAAATTGTCCATTCTCGTTAACATTTCGTCAAACCTTTTTTCAAGGTTCTTAGTTTCTTTGCATTGGGTTAGAACAAGTTCTTTTAATTCACAGAAGTTTCTTATCACCCACGTTTTGAAACCTGCTTCTGTTATTGGAACACACGTGTAATCTATTAAGCCTTGTTCCGTTACTGATGAGGAATTGCAATCCCCTGTAGAGGGAGAGGCATTCTGATTTTGAGTATTCTCTACCTTTTTACGCTGGTTTCTTCCCTTCATTATATATTTGTCCGTCTGTCGTCTTTATAATTACCGACTTTCTAACTGGGTCTCTGACGTCCAACTTGTTGATTCCCTGCGCCGAAATCTGAGCAATCCACTGAGCCGGCCAAAACAGCGGTGTTAAGATTGATGGTGCTTTTCTGCCCGGCAATCTCCGGACTCTGCACCAAGAACTGGCGTGCTAAGGCACCAGCCAAACCGCCACGCCGGCCACAAGAGTCGCCCTGGCGACCCGTGGAGCTCTTCCACTGGGAATCTCCTGGTCCGTGAGCAACTAATATTCGTCTGAAAGTGTGGCGTCCTCTCGTTCTTTGCTCTTTCACTGGGAGGTACGTGCCCGAGCTGCTAATCATCAGCCATCTTGGATCTCTCTTTTAATCCTAGATTTCTAAGATCACTTTTAAAGCTCAGATCATCACTATCTTTCTCTTGGCAGAATTTACACTGGCATTTTCCAAAGGCTAGACCAGAAGTAGGACAGAAAAGAAATACAGCATGAGGTCCGTGTAAGATAGTCATAAATTCTTTCTCCTCTGTCATAGTGTAACCTTTCCTTGGTAGGATCAAACTTTCCTAATGATCATTTTTTCCATAGAACCTCTAGGGTAGAAGGGATTTGGGAGCCCATCATTCAAAGCCCTGCCGAGTGCTTTTCCCTTTACTCTGCCCCACCCTGCACCACTCCTTAGGCCCATACGTACCCCAAATGTGTTCCACATCAGTAGATGCCACCAATGCCAGGGAACAGAATACATACTGAAGAAACTCAGCTTTGTATTCGAACATCTCTTTCTGTTGGAAAAATTTACCATCTTAATAATGCAATATAGTAATGTTAGTCATATCAAGATGATATGGGTACTTTTATATTTATGTTGTTGGTATGAATGTAACAGTCTATAATATAATATTAATATACATACAATATTGATCAAAATGAATATGATAATATCCACTATGTATTAATTATTATGAATCTCTCATGTGTTCCAGCCTTCCCAAAGGGCTTTTGAGCCATTGCTTAAGTAGATCATCACAGTAGCCATATGAGAATGATATTGACAACCCCAGTTTACAGAAGAGAAAATTGAGGTGGACACAGGTGAAGCAAGGTTTCAGGTGCAAACACGAGGTGACCAAAACTTCTTGTTTTGGTCAAAACTCCTTGTCAAAGCAGACAAGGAGATGTAGGATCTGACCTGGGGCCAGCTCCTGGCCCACACTGAATTTTAGAGACTTTTTTACATTGTTCTTATGTAAAGACTGTTCCTCACTTTTCTCATCAGAAATTGTGATGAAACAAAGATTTTCTACATCATAGAGCGGCCCAGGAGGTTACATGCACTGATGTGTGTAAAGCCTATTTAGAAAGGTGCCTAACTCATATTAAACCCTCAATAAATGCTAGCTAGCTATTATATGTTTGAGCTGAAATTTTTCTCCATAAAACATCTCCATGTATCAAAATTGTTTTCTTTCTTCTAATAAATTTTTTTCCATTTCTAAGTATTATCATCTTCACATTTTCACTGTTACTCAGGAATAATTCATCATTTTGTATATTCATTTTAAGATTCATATTAAGATATTTAAATCTGTATCCTTAGTGATGCCATCTACACTGAAAATAATTTTCAGAAAATTTTTATTGGCTTTTTTTCTCCCAAAATTTCAGTCATATTGTTTGGCTTTTCTTCAGAGTAAAACACTTCTTCCAGACTTAAAAAGAAGTCATATCTAGAAATCCTGCAAAAAAAAGTCAGTTTTCATGACAACCAAAATAAGTAAACATAAAAAATGTCAAATGTGACTCAACTCCTTTGAATTTTCTTTAGTTTTCATGGATTCTTTTAAGGGCTAGACAGTGTTTGCTTTTGTTTTTGTCTTCAGGCTGGAATAGTGTTTCATATATTCATGTATTTCATATATTTCCTGTATTTTCACTTTTTAAGAATAATTTCCTTCATCTCCCCTTTGGTCTACATGCAAAAGCTACAAGTTAATAATTTGGAATAAATGACAGAATCACAGGAAGATACAATATGATGCACCCCCAGAGAATTTTACATAAATAATTTTAGATCAAGGAGTATCTCCTACTATATCCAGTAATAATATTACCTTACACTTCATAGTACTTTACAGTTCAAGGTACTTTTCCATACATTATCTACTTTAACTCTAAAAATAACCCTGTTACAGACATTTTTAAATGTAATCAAAAATCCTCAGAAGGATAAAGCAACTTTCTTAGAGATAGCAAATGGTGAAACAGAAATACAAACCTGGGATTTCTCTTTCTTTCTTTCTTTCTTTTTTTCTTTCTTTCTTTCTTTCTTCCTTTCATTTTTTTTTGAGACAGAGTCTTGCTCTGTCGCCAGGTGCCAGGCTGGAGTGCAGTGGCACGATCTCGGCTCCCAGGTTCTAGCAATTCTCCTGCCTCAGCCTCCCGGGTAGCTGGGAACACAGGTGCATGCCATCACACCTAGCTAATTTTTTTTTTTTTTATTTTTTTTATTAGAGATGGGGTTTCATCATGTTGGCCAGGATGGTCTCAATCTCTTGATCTCGTGATCCGCCCGCCTCAGCCTCCCAAAGTGCTGGGATTACAGGCTTGAGCCACCGCTCCCAGCCCAAACCTTGGATTTCTTACCATTTGTCCATTTTTACTACAGTTTTTCATTGTTCTCAGAAGAATGGCTAAAAGTTTCCCTTGTTACCCAACACCCATTGCAGTCATGATACTGTTCCAGATGCCTAATGTAAATGCATCCTGCAGAAATTGAAGATTACTAAATTCCTATCACTTGAGCTAAATTAACTTTCCCAAGGTCTTATATGGAAGGTAAATTATCATAGTTTCTAAATCAGTAGAAAATAAGGCTTTTTCTTTCAAAATATGCATGATCTAGAATAAGAATCAGCAAACTCTTTTTGTAAATGGCAAGAGAGTGAATATTTCAGGCTTTGTGGGCTAGACAGTCTCTGTGAAACTACTCAACTCCATTGCAGCATGAAAGCAGCCTTAAGCAATATGTACATGGATGGACATGGCTGTGTCCCAATAAATTTTATTTATAAAAACAGGAGCAGGATGGATTTGGCTCATGGGCTGTGGTTTGCCCACCCTGATCTAGAAAATGCCACTTCCATTCACTCCAGAAAGATGGAGAGTAAGATCTAGGTTGTCCTTACTGAAGCACCAAGAGAAACACATAGCAGAGAGAAGTGAATATTCCTATATGTTAGGGTTTGGTTTTGTTGTCATTTTATACAGGGAAGGGGTTGAGGAGGGGCTGATCTGGTAACCCTGCAAGCCTGTATTCTCTAAGCTGTATGACAGAAAATATTATTCTTGCCTCTGGCTAGAGGCATAGCCAGAGAGATATAATGGCATATATCCTGTAATTCCACACATGCCTCCTGGTTTCTTATGTATTGTTCTGGGAGCCAGTGGGTATACAAAGATGAGGACAGCTCATTGGCAGCCTTCCAGAAGTTCACTGTCTGGGGTAGGGATAGGAGAGGAGGTAATGAGGACAGACAAGTGTGCAAAAAAAAGTGCAAAGAAGCATGTGGAAAACACTAGTAAGGAAGTGTTTCAAAAGTATACTAAGAAGACAAAGGTAAGGGAAATGAGCTTTGTCCTGGGTGAGCAGGGTGGCATGACAGGAGAGGATGACATCTCGCCAGGCCATGAGGAATATGAGGATCCCAAAAGGAGCTGATGGAAGAATAAGTCAGGAAGAAGAAACTGTCAGCATATGGGTACAGAGATGCAGGGCATGTGCAGAAAATACCATAATCCCCCGTACCTAGAGCATGGGACAGGTGAGGAGACAGAGAGGGAGAAGTAGGAGCTGGAAATCCAACCAAACCTTCCTGAGGGCCTGAAAGGTGAAGCTGGGTATTGAGATTTTATTCCACAACATAAAAGAGCCTGAGTTGTTTTGAGCAGACACATAAGCAAGACCAGAACTGAGCTTTACTTAGAGAATATCACCAGTAGTGTGGGGAAAGCTAGGTTCACCATATGAACCTCTAAGAACTCCAGAGCAACACTGTCTAAGAGAAATAGAATGTGAACCACAAATGCAAGCCATATCTGATATCTGTGATTTTAAAATTTCTTGTTAGCTGCAAGTTTAAACAGTAAAAAGAAACATAATTAGTTGTAATAATATAATTTAGTAAAATTTCTCCAAAGCATAGTTTCAATGTATAATCAATATAAAAATGATAAATGAGACATTTTACATTCTTTACCTCACACTAAGTCTTTGAAATCCAGAGTATATTTTACATGAAAAGAAAATCTCAGTTCATATTTGCAGTATCGTAGCTAGTGGGCACCATGTAGGACAGCACGGGTCTAGAGCCTAAGAGAGAAGAGGCCTCCAGGAAGGGACTGTAGGTGTAAGGTGGAGGTGAGATCAGAGGATGGTTGTTTGAGGATGCCTGCCTCTTTATTTCACCAAGTCCCCTTGTTCCCCAAGCTCTTTTAGAATAGCAATCATGGGAATAATTGCTGTGCCCTTACAAAATAAACTGTTCATAAAATTCTATGCAAACTCAGAAAATACTGTTCTATCTAAAATTAGGTAAACTATTAAGGTGAGTAAACTCTCAGACACTGTATATTTGTCAGGGTTCTCTAGAGGGACAGAACTAATAGGACAGATGTATATATAAAGGGGAGTTTATTAAGGAGTATTGACTCACAGGATCATAAGGTCCCACGATAGTCCATCTGCAAGCTGAGGAGCAAGGAAGCCAGTTCAAGTCTCAAAGCTGAAGAACTTAGAGTCCAGCATTTGAGGGCAGGAAGCATCCAGCACAGGAGAAATATGTAGGCTGAGAGGCTAAGCCAGTCTAGTTTTTTCACATTCTTTGCCCTGCCTTTATTCTGGCTGCATTGACAGCTGATTAGATTCTGTCCACCCAGATAGAGGGTGGGTCTGCCTTTCCCAGTCCACTGACTCAAACGTTAACTCCTTTAGCAGCATCCTCACAGACACAACCAGAAACAATACGTTTCATCTTTCAATCCAATCAAGTTGACACTGAGTATTAACCATCACAGTTTATATTACAATGGTTATGATATGGCATCTCAACCTTAATATTTTTCAACTGAAAAGACTCTTAACTATTATTTTATAAAAGCTTTCAATTTTACAAATGGTGGAGACTCAGTATCACTCAACTAGCAACTGGGACTCCCTTCCCAGTTCTGTTCCCTTTTTCTTTTCTTTCTTTCTTTCTTTCTTTTTTTTTTCTTTTTTTTTTTTGAGATGGAGTCTCACACTGTCTCCCAGGCTGGAGGACAATGGTGCGATCTTGGCTCACTGCAATCTCTGCCTCCTGGGTTCAAGTATCTGGGACTACAGGTGCCTGCCACCATGCCCAGCTAATTTTTTTTTTTTTTTTTTTTTTTTTTTGATATGGAGTTTCGCTCTTGTTACCCAGGCTGGAGTACAATGGCGCGATCTCGGCTCACCGCAACCTCCACCTCCTGGGTTCAGGCAATTCTCCTGCCTCAGCCTCCTGAGTAGCTGGGATTACAGGCATGCACCACCATGCCCAGCTAATTTTTTGTATTTTTAGTAGAGACGGGGTTTCACCATGTTGACCAGGATGGTCTCGATCTCTTGACCTCGTGATCCACCTGCCTCGGCCTTCCAAAGTGCTGGGATTACAGGCATGAGCCACCACCCCCGGCCCTAATTTTTATATTTTTAGTAGAGATGGCATTTTGATGTGTTGGCCAGGCTGGTCTCGAACTCCTGACCTCAGGTGATCCACCCGCCTCAGCCTCCCACAGTGCTGGGATTACAGAAGTGAGCCACTGTGCCTGGTCTCCTTTTTCTAGATTATATGTGTGTGTGTGTGTGTGTGTGTGTGTGTGTGTGAAGGACAGCAGAACAGGATCATGGAGAAGCTTTTTCAATACACAAATGTCTGGGCCCCATCCTGATCTACAGAATCAGAGACTCACAGCCAGATTAGTTTAAAAAAAAAAAAAAAAACTCACAGTCAGATTAGATCTACTGAATCAGAGACTCACAGCCATTGTTAATCTACAAGGAGGTGTATATTTATCACAGGAAATTTAGCAAAATGTTTAGAATATTTTTAAACCAGAATTCCCGAAAGATAAAAGCTTATTAGAAACATGTTATCAAACTACTTGGAGTTTTGACCTGGGAGGCAGGAAGGGAGGAAGGGGAGTGAGAGTGAAAAAGTACTCAAAGAGATATTCATGGCGCATTCAGAAATAATAATGACCACTAAAGTCCTTCGTCAGAGAGAGGACCCAATAATCTGCAGCTCTGTTGGTGGTGGTGGCTGTGTGTGTGTGTGTGTGTGTGTGTGTGTGTGTGTGTGTGTGGTGCGTTTGTGTAAAGTTTGGGAATGAAACTAACCTGGCATACTAAGAAAGGTAAGGTTGAGGCTATTTTCAACTGTCTTCATTTTTCACCCTCTTAGCAGCCGCAGCAGCATCTCTTCAAACAAACAAAAAAAAAAAAAAAAGAGGGAGGAGGATGCTCAATAATACCATTTTAGGCATTTTATTAACCCGACCATAATATCAAACTATGAGGTATTCTAAGACACACATTTATCAGTTCAAGTCTAGCTAGGATTGTGTAGTCTAAAAAGCTCTCCAGGTGATCTGCATTGCAATCTTCCCCATAAAGGGAAAAACCATGATAGCAATACTTTCTAATTTTAATGTATATACCAATTGCAAGGGGTTTGTTAAAATGCACATTCTGAGTTATAGGTCTGGGGCTAAGCCGGGGATTCTGTGCTTCTAGCATGCTTCCTGCATGATACTGAGGCTGCTTGTCTGCAGACCACACATTGCTTAGTAAGGCCCCAGAACATCAAATATTCATCTGAACAAAGTAATATAAACATACTCAGGTATTTCCTCCTTTTACACACTGTATTCCCAGCTTTAAGGCCTGTAGTTCTTTTTTCTCAGAGGGCCTGGAATTGGAAAAGAGATGAGGAATTAAGAGATCACAGCAGCCTGAGCTGCAAATCCTGCCTAGGAGTGCACCTGTCCTTTGAGGCTCATTTCTCTTCATCCTTTCACCTCTCTGTTTTTAGGTATCAAAGCTTGAAAGAGAGAAGACTCAAGAAGCGAAGAGGATTCGTGAGCTGGAGCAGCGCAAGCACACGGTGCTGGTGACCGAACTCAAAGCCAAGCTCCATGAGGAGAAGATGAAGGAGCTGCAGGCTGTGAGGGAGAACCTTATCAAGCAGCACGAGCAGGAGATGTCAAGGACAGTGAAGGTGCGCGATGGAGAGATCCAGAGGCTCAAGTCCGCTCTCTGTGCTCTCCGTGATGGCAGCAGTGACAAAGTAAGGACAGCGCTCACCATTGAGGCCCGGGAGGAGGCCCGGAAACTGTTTGATGCAGAGCGCCTTAAGCTCTTACAGGAAATTACGGACCTGAAAACGGCCAAGAAGCAGGTGGACGAGGCTTTGAGCAATATGATACAAGCAGATAAAATCAAGGCTGGGGACCTTCGGAGTGAGCATCAGTCCCACCAAGAAGCCATCTCAAAGATCAAGTGGGAGTCAGAGCGGGATATTCGGAGGCTGGTTAGTACAGTAATCCCACCAGACCCATGCAGAACCCTTCTCTTCCAGGTTTCAGAGTGCCGTGGAATTTGCTTCTTCATATGTTTTCTTGTCAGTGGATTATAAACAGTGCCCACCTTTTGTCCAATGCTCTGTCCAAGATAGATCAGTAGGTAGGTAGGTAGGTAGATCAATAGAGAGATATGCTCAGGCCAAAATTGAAATTGTAAACTGTAAGAGATTGTGGAAATCGCCTTTCTCACAAAAACTGGATTCTCCAAGGACCATATCTATTCAAGGACTCCTGTTTTCTTAGATATTTATAAAAATATTCTAAACCGTGACTTTTCTAAAGTAGCATGTTTTTATGGGCTTTTCATTTATATAGTTTTATCGTTTTATTTTTTTAAATAGAGGGAGGGTAGGAGAAGTTTCTATGACTTTCATGGTGTCTGAAAATGGCAGCTACTTAGAACATCTTGAGTCCTTTTTTTCCAGGAACTAGATACAAAACTATAAAAACCCTAGTCATTTTAAGATAGATATTTTCCCCAAAGTAAACAGGGGTCATTCAAAACAGAAGCCACTGTAATTTTTAAATTGGTCGTCATCCCTAAGCAGCTTGTTTGCTATTTATAGTTTCTAAGACTTAACTCAGCCCCTACGGAGTTGGGTCTTTCCTTCTAACATGTATAACCAAAAACCAGATTGGCCTCTCCCTATGCTTCAATATAATATAAATATAATTATAATCTGAAAATTAGAATGTCCTAAGTTGACCTTGTATAATTATTTTAGACTAAAAATTTTATGGTCATTTGCATTCAGATGTTTAATATCTGTTATATATCTTGTCACACTAACTATCACCTGTTAGAATGTACGTTATGCTTCTCTGGAAAAGGTTTTTTAGGAAAAACTACACTTTTCCTCTTTTGTCTTCCAGTTCTAAGCAATTACTTTCTGAGAATTCTAATTATGTTCCGTGGGTGTTATCTCTAGGCTTTTAATTTTAAGTTCAAAGTGGTTACCATAGAGCATTTTTAAAAGCTAATGTTTAATTTTCTTTTCATTGTAATACAGTGTAACTGTAAAATATTGCCTTTGCCACACTTTCTGAATTCTTTATGTCAACTGATTCTATCGCACTGTTTGACAATAAAGACCAAACACAGTGCAGAAATATTGGTCTCTGCCCTGCATTTGGTTTTTGAAACCATGGTGGCTGATGAAGAAAGAATCAGGACTTCGAACTCTGGAGTTGGCAGGTAAGTATTCAACGAAAAGGAAGGTTTGCATTAATTATTTTCATTTGTTGATGGCTTTAAACATAAAATCTGTGAGTGTATCCACTTGATCTGCTAATTTTTTCCATGACTTTATTTCACCTGAATATTGCTGAAATAGACATGAAATCCTTCTTAATCAATCTGAAGGGGATGGGCCAAGATGGCCCAATAGAAACAGCTCTGGTCTGCAGCTCTTAGTGAGACCAACACAGAAGGCAGGTGATTTCTGCTTTTCCAACCGAGGTACCCAGTTCATCTCACTGGAACTGGTTTGGCAGTGGGTGCGACCCACAGAGAACAAGCAGTGCAGGGTGGGGACGTTGCTTCATGTGGGAAGTATACACAGCCAGGGGACCTCCTTCCCCCAGCAAAGGGAAGCCGTGAGAGACTGTGCTTCCTGCCGTGGATATTATGCTTTTCCCATGGATTTTTTGCAATCCACAGATCAACACATTCCCTCATGAGCCTACACCACTAAGGTCCTGGCTTTCAAGTACAAATCTGGGTGGCTGTGTGACCACCCAGTTCTGTGCTGCAGGAGTTTATTTTCATACTCCAGTGGCACCTGGAACTCCAGTGAGTTCCAGGAGATTGAACCACTGTCCAATCAGTGGGGGCTGAAGCCAGGAAGTCAGGCAGTCTCACACAGTGGAGTCCCAGACCCACTCCTGTGGAAGTTCTTAGCAAGCTAAGAACCACTGGCTTGAAATTCTCACTGCCAACACAGCAATCTAGAGTCAGCTGGGGATGATTGAGTTTGACTGGCGGAGGGGTGACCCTCTTTACTGTGACTTCAGTTGGCAGATTTCCCTTGACAGTGTTAAAAAGACTGGGAGTTTGGACTGGGCAGAATTCCCCACAGCACAGCAAAGCAGCTGTGACCATACTGCTTCTCTAGATTCCTCCTCACTGGGCAAGGCCTTTCTGCATTGGGCAAGGCCTTATGCAGAAATCCAGCAGCTCCAGTCAGAGGCTTACAGACAGAACATTCATCTCCCTGGGACAGAGGACCTGAAGGGAGAGGTGGCTGTGGTTGCAGCTTCAGCAGACTTAATCTTTCCTGCCTGCCGGCTCTGAAGAGAGTGGCTAATCCCGACGGGGGATTCTTCCAACACAGTGCACCAGCTGCTAAAGGACAGACTGCCTTCTCAAGCAGGTCCCTGACGCTGTGCCTCCTGACTGAGAGAGAACTCCCAGAAGCGGTTGACAGACACCTCATACGGGAGAGCTTTGGCTGGCATCAGGCCAGTGCCTCTCTGAGATAAAACTTCCAGAGGAAAGAGCAGACAGCAAGTTTTGCTGTTCTGCAGTCTCCACTGGTGTTACCCAGGCAATAAAGGTCTAACATGGACCTCCAACAAACTCCAGTAGACCTGCAGAAGAAAGGCCTGACTTTTAGAAGAAAAACTAACAAAAACAAACAAAACTAAAAAAGCAATAACAACATCAACAAAGAGACCCCCCAAACTCCTTCCAAAGGTCATCAGCCTTAAAGATCAAAGGTAGAGAAATCCACAAAAATGAGTAAAAAACAGTGAAAAACACTGAAAATCCCAAAAACCAGAATGTCTCTTCTCCTGCAAATGTTCTCACTGCCTCTCCAGCAAGGACACAGAACTGGATGGAGGACAAGATGGACAAATTGACAAAAGTAGGTTTCAGAAGGTGGGTAATTACAAACTCCTCTGAGTTGAAGGAGCATGTTCTAATCCAATGCAAGGAAGCTGAGAACCTTGATAAAAGGTTACAGGAACTGCTACCTAGAATAACCAGTTTAGAGAGGAGCATAAATGACCTGATGGAACTGAAAAACACACCTGAGAACTTCATGAAACATACACAAGTATCAACAGCTAAATCGATCAAGCAAGAGAAAGGATATCAGAGATTGAAGATCAACTTAATGAAATAAAGCATGAAGACAAGATTAGAGAAAAAAGAATGAAAAGGAATGAACACAGACTCTTGAAAAAGACCAAACCTACAATTGATTGGAGTACCTGAAAGAGATGGGGAGAATGGAACCAAGTTGGAAAACATACTTCAGGATATTATCCAGGAAACTTCCCCAACCTAGCAAGACAGGCCAACTCTCAAATTCAGGAAATACAGAGAACATCACAAAGATACTCCATGAGAAGATCAATCCCAAGACATGTAATCTTCAGATTCTCCAAGGTTGAAATGAAGGAAAAAATGTTAAAGGCAGCCAGAGAGAAAGGCCAGGTAACCTACAAAGGAAAGCCCATCAAACTAACAGCGGATCTCTCAGCAGAAGCCCTACAAGCCAGAAGAGAGTAGAAGCCAATAGTCAACATTCTTAAAGAAAAGAATTTTCAACCCAGAATTTCATATCCAGCCAAAGTTTCACAAGTGAAGGAGAAACAAAATCCTTCCCAGACAAGCAAATGCTAAGGGATTTTATCACCACCAGGCCTGCCTTGCAAGAGCTCTTGAAGAAAGCACTAAATATGGAAAGAAAAAAGCAGTACTTGCCACTGCAAAAATACACCAAAATATAAAGACCAATGACACCATGAAGAAACTGCATCAACTAGTGTGCAAAATAACCAGCTAGCATCATGGTGACAGGATCAAATTCACGCATAATAATATTAACCTTAAATGTAAATGAGCTAAATGCCCCATTCTGGGGCAAATTGGATAAAAGGTCAAGCTCCATTGGTGTGCTGTATTCAGGAGACTCATCTCATGTGCAAAGACACACATAGGCTCAAATAAAGGGATGGAGGAATATTTAGCAACCAAATGGAAAGCAGAAAAAAAGCAAGGGTTGCAATCCTAGTCTCTGATAAAATAGACTTTAAATCAACAAAGATCAAAAAGATAAAGAAGGGTATTACATAATAGTAAAGGGATAAATTCAACAAGAAGAGCTAACTGTCCTAAATATATATGCACCCAATACAGGAGCACCCAGATTCATAAAACAGGTTCTTAGAGATCTACAAAGAGACTTAGACTTCTGCACAATAATAGTGGGAGACTTTAACACTCCACTGTCAATATTAGACAGATCAATGAGACAGAAAATGAACAAGGATATTCAGGACTTGAATTCAACTCTGGATTAAGCATACCTAATACAAAAGAACTCTCCACCCTAGATCAACAGAATACACATTCCTCTCATGCCACATGGCACTTATTCTAAAATTGACCACATAATTGGAAGTTAAACACCCCTCAGCAAATGCAAAAGAACTGAAATCACAACAAACAGTCTCTCAGACAACAGTGGAATCAAATTAGAACTCAGGATTAGGAAACTCACTCAAAACCACACAACTACATGGAAATTGAACAACCTGCTCCTGAATGACTCCTGGGTAAATAATGAAATTAAAGCAGAAATCAAGAAGTTCTTTGAAACCAATGAGAACAAAGAGACAATGTACCAGAATCTCTGGGATACAGCTAAAGCAGTGTTAAGAGGGAAATTTATAGCACTAAATGCCCACATCAGAACGATGGAAGGATCTCAAATTGACACCCTAACATCACAATTAAAAGAACTAGAGAATCAAGAGCAAACAAATCCAAAAGCTAGCAGAAGACAAGAAATAACTAAGATCAGAGCAGAAATGAAGGAGATGAAGACAACAACAACCCTGCAAAAAATTAATGAATCCAGAAGCTGGTTTTTTGAAAAAATTAACAAAATAGACCACAAGCAAGACTAATAAAGAAGAAAAGAGAGAACCAAATAGACACACACTAAAAAGTGATAAAGGAGATATCACCACTAACCCATTGAAGTACAAACTACCATCAGGGAATACTATATACCTCTATGCAAATAAACTAGAAAATCTAGAATAAATAGATAAATTCTTGGACACATACACCCAACCAAGACTAAACCAGGAAGAAGTCGAATCCTTGAATAGACCAATAACAATTTCTGAAATTGAGGCAGTAATTAATAGCCTACCAACCAAAAAAAAGCCCAGGAGCAGACAGATTTATACTCCAATTCTACCAGAGGTACAATGAGGAGTTGGTACCATTCCTTCTGAAACTAATCCAAACAATTGAAAAGGAATGACTCCTCCCTAACTCATTTTATGGGGCCAGCATCATCCTGATACCAAAATCAAGCAGAGACAACATAAAAAGAAAACATCAGGCCAATATCCCAGATGAACATCAGTGTGAAAATCCTCAATAAAATACTGGCAAACCGAATCCAGCAGCAGCACACCAAAAAGCTTATCCACCACAATCAAGTCAGCTTCATCCCAGGCATGCAAGCCTGGTTCAACGTATGCAAATCAATAAACGTAATCCATCACATAAACAGAACCAATGACAAAAACCACATGATTATCTCAATAGATGCAGAAAAGGTTTTTGATAGAATTTAACATCACTTTATGTTAAAAACTCTCAGTAAACTAGGTTTTGATATCTCAAAATAGTAAGAGCTATTTATGGCAGACCCATAGCCAATATCATACTGAATGGACAAAAGCTGGAAGCATTCCCTTTGAAAACCGGCAAAAGACATGGATGCCTTCTCTCACCACTCCTAGCCAACATAATATTGGAAGTTCTGGCCAGGTTAATCAGGCAAGAGAAAGAAATCAAGGGTATTCAAATAGAAAGAGATAAAGTGAAATTGTCTCTGTTCACAGGTGAGGTGATTCTATATTTAGAAAACCCCATCATCTCAGCCCAAAATTCCTTAAACTGATAAGCAACTTCAGCAAAGATTCAGGATACAAAGTCAATGTGAAAAAATCACAAACATTTCTGTAATTTCTATACATCAACAATAGACAAGCAGAGAGCCAAATCATAAATGAAATCCCATTCACAATTGCTATGAAGAGAATAAAATATCTAGGAATACAGCTTACAAGGGACATGAAGGACCTCTTCAAAGAGAACTACAAACCACTGCTCAAGGAAATAACAGAGTACACAAAGAAATGGAAAAACATTCCTTCCTCATGGATAGGAAGAATCAATATCATGAAAATGTCCATACTGCCCAAAGTAATTTATAGATTCAATGCTATTCCCATCAAACTACCATTGACATTCTTCACAGAATTTTAAAAAACTACTTTAAATTTCATACATAACCAAAAAGAGCCCGTATAGCCAAAACAATCCTAAGTAAAAAGAACAAAGCTGGAGGCATCACACTACCTGACTTCATACTATACTACAAAGCTACAGTAACCAAAACAACATCATACTGGTACCAAAACAGACTTATAGACCAATGGAACAGAACAGAGACCTCAGAAATAACACCACACATCTGTAACCATCGAATCCTTGACAAACCTGACCAAACAAGCAATGAGAACAGGATTCCCTATTTAATAAATGTTTCTGGGAAAACTGGCTAGCCATATGCAAAAAACTGAAACTGAACCCCTTCCTTACACCTTATACAAAAATTAACTCAAGATAGATTAGAGAAGTAAATGTGAAACCCAAAACCATAAAACCCTAAAAGAAAACCTAGGCAATACCATTCAGGACATTGGCGTGGGCAAAAACTTCATGATGAAAGCACCAGAAGTACTTGCAACAAATGCCAAAATTGACAAACGAGATGTAATTAAACTAAAGTGTGTCTGCACAGCAAAAGAAACTAGCATCAGAGTGAACAGACAACCTGTAGAATGGGAGAAAATTTTGCAATCTACTCTTCTGACAAAGGTCTAATATCCAAAATCTATAAGGAACTTAAACAAATTTACAAGAAAAAAAAACCATCAAAAAGTAGACAAAGGAGACAGATACTTCTCAAAAGAAGACATTTATGTGGCCAACAAACATAAAAAAAAGCTCATCATCTCTGATCATTTGAGAAATGCCATTCAAAATTACAATGAGATACCATCCTACATCAGTCAGAATGCCAATTATTAAAAAGTCAAGAAAACATAGACACTGGTGAGGCTGTGGAGAAATAGAAACATTTTTTTCCCTGTTGGTGGAAATATAGATTGGTTCAACCATTGTAGAGGACAGTGTGATGATTCCTCAGGGATCAAGAATCAGAAATACCTTTTGACCCAGCAATCCCATTACTAGCCACATGACTATGACCAAATTTTTAACAAATCATTCTACTAAAAGACACATGCACATGTATGTTTATTGCAGCATTATTTACAATAGAAAGACATGGAACCAACCCAAATGTCCATCAGTGATATAGACTGGATAAAGAAAATGTAGTACACATACACTGTGGAATACAATTCAGCCATTAAAAATAATGAGATCATGTCCTTTGCAGGGACATGAATGAAGCTAGAAGCCACCATCCTCAGCAAACTAACACAGGAACAGAAAACCAAACACTGCATGTTCTCGCTCATAAGTGGGAGTTAAACAATGAGAACACATGGACACAGGGAGAGGAACAACACACACTGGGGCCTGTCCAGGGTGGAGGGCTAGGGGAGGGAGAGCATTAAGACAAATACTTAATGCATGTGGGGTTTAAAACCTGGATGACGGGTTGATAGGTACAGCAAGCCACCATGGCACATGTATATCTATGTACTAAAGTTGCATGTTCTACAACTTTGTATTCCAGAACTTAAAGTAAAATAAAAATAAATTTAAAAAAAGTAAAATCTGAGCCACCTGATGAGTGGTTCACAAACTGCATGAACACAGAATAACATAGGAAACTTTTTCGATAGTATGGATATACTCATCTTCATTGTTTCCTTCTGTGCCTTCCCTCACCCCAAGCTCCATTTTTGGAACTGGAAGGGAGAAAAATAGGAGCTTTTCTGTCTAGAAAATCTCCCCAGAGAATTCTGGTATGCTCTTTCCCATCTAAGAAGTAGAGCCGTGGTGGACTTTCAGTATTTTGAGATTAGAGTCCATTCTCATAACCATTATGCAATAAAGCTTTCTCAATACTAATTATTATATATTCCACAGGAAACCACTTTGGGAAATGCTTAAAGTGTATAAACAATCTTAAAACTAGCATAGCATAGTACCTAACACAATGGGCTCTGCAGTCAGAAGATTCCATTAAAAATAAGGCTTCACAACTTACTAGCCATATGACTATGACCAAATTTTTAAGCTTTCAGGTCTTCAGTCATCATCTGTAAAATGATGACAACTGAACTTACTGAATAGGATTCTTATAAAATAGGGTATATTAAGCTTTGAGTATAGTACCCTGAATAAGTACCCTGAATATAGTAAAAGATCGATGAATTTCAGCTATGATGATGGTGATGATGAGGATGAATGTGAACAGTAATGGAATGCTTTCTCAATAAGTTTAGCAAGGTGAGTACATAAAAAACAACTAGAGCTATGTTAACATGTAAATGAAAGTAATGCCCTAGATGACAAGTCTGACAAATGAACATACTGCTCAGTTAAGCAAAACACTGGTCTCAAGTCTTTTACAGGGAGGCACAAACCAGATACAATGCTATTATTCCCAATTAACAAAACAATATTGAACTCTTACCAAGTTATCACATGATGTTACAAGATCATGAAGAATTTAGCCCAAAGATCTTTCAGAATTGACCTAAAATTTAAGCATGTGACTCAAAGGCAGTAGCTCACAGATACTTATATGTGGAACATATGTGATTATGTAACACCATTTCTGTTGCAAATATTTTTTTTCTGGTCTAAGAGCACACAGAAAAAAAAGATTTATACAAAATTATTTGTTTTGTATAAGAAGACACTTTTAGAAAAAGCAAAACAGCATAATGTTGTTTGTATTAAATGTCTTTTCCTTATCTCCATTTTGAATGTACACATAAAATATAGTGAAATGAGAAGAAAGGTTTCACCCAATGGCTATGATCTCTTTAAAAATTGTTCATAGACATTCACTTCATTATCCCTTATCCTAGGATGGCAAAAAGGTTTCAGTCTAAAGGAACTCAAATCAATTGGTATTGAAGCCTGTGGCCTTTAGTTGAGAAATTCTTCTGAGGCCATGCCTAGGCTTAGCAGAAATGCATATTGGAATCAATAAATACATCCCACACATGTGGGAGGGAAAACAGTGGTCAATATTGCCAGATATTTTCTATTCCTTTTAGTCTCAACCATGATTTTATTATAGTAATGGTAAAATGGTTGTTAAGATGGCTGCTCTGAAACACAAGTGAGAATAGAAAGAGATATAACACATGAACTGTGGAAGGATCTCCCTCCAAATCCATCACCTGAATGCAAGTATGTTAGTCTTGAAAAATGACTAGGCCACTGGGAAGTCTGAAGTTTCTTCAGTTACCAATAATCACCTACTAACAAGAGCAATGGCTATTGTGGTTGAATTTGAATACCCATTTTTCCAAAGAAGAAGTGACATCAAAAAATGTCCTAGGAAACATTATAGTGGAATATTTAGTATTCATCTTTATTAAAATTAATGACCATTTTAAAGTTAGACATATCTAATCAACCAAGACTAATTCAAACAATATATTGAATTAAAACATCTTCACAGGATATACTAGAGAGAAAAAACATTACTCTCCTTGACACCAAGTCAACCCAGGATACTTCTTCATTACACAATGTTGCCTCATCTTATACGTGAAATCAATATACTTGTCATATTCACGATTTTTTTTCTGCATCAATCAGATGAAAGAAGTTAAATGCATACCAGCATAAAAATGTATTTCTTTACAGCTTTGTTAAATAAAATGTCCTGGGTCTCATTTAATTCAGATGGATGAAATCAAAGCCAAGGACAGGATCATCTTTTCCCTGGAAAAGGAACTGGAGACCCAAACAGGCTATGTACAGAAACTCCAACTTCAGAAGGAGGCTTTGGATGAACAACTCTTTCTGGTCAAGGAGGCTGAGTGCAACATGAGCAGCCCGAAACGAGAAATTCCAGGAAGGGCAGGTGATGGTTCCGAACACTGCAGCAGTCCTGTAAGTCCATTCTAGTTGTAGTTAAGAACACACAAGTCATCTTTTATTTAGCTCCCAAGCTTTACCTTTCACTTAAGCTCTTTTCTTGTTTACTACAAAGAAATCAATCTACCTTCTACTATCAACTCAGCTAGTATCTTGGGAACAGGGTTTTCTAAACTCATAGATGACTAAGTGGTCTGCACTGCCTTAGCAGATCACATGAGACTTACAGATTTCTTTAAACCTTCCTAGAATTTTTCTAGTCAGGCAATATCTATTTAAACTTATGTCTATTATGAGAAACATAAATTAGATGAAAATATTTTGCCTCTTGCCTAGACTGATAATTTTCCCTTTTGTGAACAATTGGGTTGGAAATTGATAAAGACGGTTGTCATCTACAGGGCACAAAATGTATAACTGCATAAAAGACAAAACCATTTATAAACTTCATCTAAAGACTGAACTTACCACTTATTTCCCTGGGTTTTCATCACTTTATATGAGAAATTATTTTCAGAAGTGTAGCAATAGAAATGGGCTTATATGCAGTTGGCTATAACACTTATACCTTTCCAACTATTTAGCTATTATAATGATGGAAATGTATTATTTAGGAACAGAGATGTGTTCCAAAGTACTACTTAGAACTAGTAATGAATAAATTATGAATTGGTATTCAGGATATATATATAAATATATCTTAGTAGGTGGTGGAAAGACTACTTATCTAGGATTTAGCAGATGTAAGTTTTGGTTCTGACACTGACAGGTACCGGCAATATAGCATGGTTGTCAAGAGAATGGCTTTAGAGTCAGACTCTTCGGTTCAAATCCCAAATCTGCCATTTACTGTGTGTCCTTAGGCAAACAACTTCACCATTCAGTTTTCTCATCTGTAAAATAGAAGCTATAGGAGTACCTCATAAGGCTGATCTAATGATTAAAAGACATAATATGTAAAATGTTGAGTATGATGTCTGGCACATAGCATTTAATACTTATTTTGATATTAGCCACAAGACCTTAAAGGAGTTATTATATACCTCCATTTTACCTATTCTGCTGAATCCTTTAGGATATTGTGAATGCAGGGATATAATGTGTTTGAAACTGCTTTGTCAACAGTACAGCATTATCAAAATGTAAGATGATAATATAATTGCTAGCATATAACAATAACAGTCCTATGTAATTCTACAATATGAAATTAAGCCATGAATGCCCTGTGTAAGGTGATTCATAGCCATTCTGCCAGTGGAGAAGCCAGGTGCATTGGGCAGAATATACTAATGAGGCCTATCCTATAAACTACTGCCCTTTATACACGAAGATAACACACCAACATTTTCTCACTTTGACCTTTTTCTTCAGGAGTATGAAGGAATTGGCAATACTCATCCCTACTTCCTACTCTCTCCCCTCTGTGGCTAATGGTAATAGCAGGACCGCTGTCTAAGTTGTGGGAAGCAATGTGTGGCCATGACACAAGGGATGCCCTTTGAACCCTATGTTATCACAGCATGACCTTGGTCTCATAGCACACAGCTCTGATAGGTTGGTCCAATCCTCTGACTCCCCCTTCCCTGAGTCCTGGTTCCAGGGAGTATCTACCACATTGAATTCATCTGCAATTACAACCTGGCATGGTCTTCAACCCAAGTGGTGAATATTGAAAGCTATAAAAGGGTAAATATTTACTCTTTGGATGAGAATAAATATTTTATTCTCACTTCAGGAATCAGATAATAGAACTGAGCCTATTACTTTTATGAATAATAAGTGATATTCCCAAACTTTGTGAAAAACATTGTTGAAGAATACCCATTTTAATTTTTCGGTGTAGGATTTGCGAAGAAACCAAAAGAGAATAGCTGAATTGAATGCCACTATAAGAAAATTAGAAGACAGGAATACCTTGCTTGGAGATGAACGAAATGAACTGGTGAGATATACTAAAACATTTGTTGTTGTTGTTGTTAAGCATTATGTTACAGAATTACGTACTATGGTATAGACATGTTCCATAATAAAGTGTACAAATAACGAAAATACCGTTCAATACATATTCACAAAGTGGCACACTCAAAAAACCACCATCCAGATGAATAAGTGGAAGATTGTAAGCATCTCAAACCCTGCTTCTTATGACCCTTCCCAATCAGCACCCTATTAAACTTAACCACTTTTCTGACTTCAATCACTATAGATGTCTATCACCATTTAAATTTTCTTTTGTAAATGGAATCATACAATATTTTCTTTTTTGTCTGACTTCTTCTGCTTCTTTACTCAGCCTTATGTTTGTGAGATTTATCCATTGTGTTGCATGTAGAATTCATTCATTTTCATTTCTCTATAGTATTCAAATAATATATCACAATATACTTATCCATTTTATCGTTAATGGACATTTATGTTGTTCCTTAAAATTTCTGAGCTGTTTTGAGAAGAACAGTGCTTCTACATGTCTTTTGTGAAAAAATTTGCCCATTTCTGGTGTAATATACAGAGGAGTAGAATTACTGGATGTTAGAGTATGGGTGTAGTCAGCATCAGTAGTTATTACCAAACAGTAAGTTGTCACAAATCCCACCAATCGTGAATGAAAGTGGTAGTTTCTCCATATATTTGCCAACATAGAAAGACAATTGTTAGTCATGTTGGTGGATGTAAGGTATACTCTTACACCTTACATTATGGTTTTAATTTTCCTAATTATTAAGAAGGTAGGGTAACTTTTCAAATATTTACTAGCCTTTCAGATATTTTTTATAATTTGCCCTTAGCCTTTTGCCCATTTTCTGTCATGCTGCCTTTATTGTTTTAGTTACTATTAGGATTTTTTATCATTACTTCTGGTACATTTGCATTTAAAATATCTTGCTCTGTGGCTTACATTTTTTACTTTAATAGAGCTATTCACATTAAAGAGTTATTTTCAGTCTTTCCTTTTTACAAATATTCGTAATTAGCTAAGTCTCCTACCTCAACACTTCCCAAAATCTTAGACGCTCAAGAACAGGAGTGAGTACTTTAAAAAGTCTACTCAAATATTTCTGATACACCCCTCCTTTTTCCTTGCTCCTCTCCCAATACATGTTCACTTTCAGAATCATTGCTATGAAAAGAATAAGCTAATCATGAGAAGCTGAAAATGAAAATGCATTATTTATAGGATGATTATGAAATATACAAATAGGAGAGTTTTATAAGTAAAGGGGAGGACTATTAACTGTCACCCCAAGACAATTTTCATAAACTTAAACCAGTGGATCCCAACTACAAGTGATTTTGGCAATATCTGATGTTTTTGGTGATCACAATCAGCAGCGTTACTGGCATCTAACAAGCAGAGGCCAAGGATGCTGCTAAACATCCACCAATGCACAGGACACCTCACATCAAAAAAACATCCAGCTCAAGAAGTCACAGATGCCAAGACTGAGAAACCCTGCTTTAGACTAACCAAGCAAATGAGAGTATGATCACTCTTAATCATGGGTGGATAACAATGCAATCATACCTTACTAAGCATGGGGAGAATTCTATATCCTTAAACACAAACACTGATAGAGTTTCAACCTTATGTGGGGTTTTGTCCTCAATAAAACCTCTTTTAAAATAATAACTGTAGTGTGAGTCAGGAGATATCCACAAGATCTCTGAAAGAATGACCTTTGGAGATAACCAGGCTTGGATTCAGGTCCTGGTCGCAATACTTAGTGACCCATGTGATTTGGGTGAGCTCCTTTATCTCTGAGCTAATGAAGGTAATTCCGGGTGCAGAGATTGCAGCTGAGCACGGTGGGGTAACGGGTGGGGGAAGCGAAGGAAAGCAAGGAGAGCAGGTCCTCTGGAGCATTTCCAAAACCAGTGTCTGCAATACTTTCCTTAAGATAATAAATTGATATGGGGTTATGAAGGCTGTGATGAAAAGCCATTAGAGAAAACTGAAAAGAAGGCCATCAGTCTGTTAAATGAAGGACTGAAATGTCAGTGGTCAGTCCTGAGCCACATAGTGAAGCAGACAATGCCGGCTCCAGAGATGCTTTCACTCCCACCACTTTACTTCCCTGTCCCCATGTCCCTCAAACACAAGACACAAATCTTTACTTATTTCTTCCCAGTTAAAACGCGTGCGGGAAACCGAAAAGCAATGTAAACCTCTCCTGGAAAGGAACAAGTGCCTCGCCAAGAGAAACGATGAACTGATGGTGTCCTTGCAGCGCATGGAAGAAAAACTAAAAGCCGTTACCAAGGAAAATTCAGAAATGGTGTGTATCACAGACTCTGCGAAACTGCACCTTCCGTGGTTATATTACCCCAATAACCGGACTTCTTGCTATTTCTCAGCTTCTTTTTAAAATACAATGCTATTTGGATTTTTCCTTATGTAAGCAAGGAAGCTTTAAGAAAGAAAGCAAGAGAAGTTTGCTGGCTCTGAATTTTATGAGGTTTCTATATTTGTAAAACCGTAGGAGTGCTTCCAGGAATTTGCATGCTTTCCAAAAGCTCGGAAATGGAGAAGGAAAGCTTTGACATAGCCACAGAAACCTTCCATGACTTCACTAACATGCTATTTACAGATCTGTACCCTAGGCACATCTTGTCTTCTAAGATCGTGCATGATGGTTGGAAAATAGATACCATTACTTGTGTTATATATGGACAAGTGATATGCTAACGTACTTCTTAATAGACTTTCAATACATCTATAGAGATCTTCAGACAATCTCCAATGAATGATTTATTACGCCAGATAAAATGTGCCTGAGGATTTAGTTGGTGTGTGTGTATTCAGGCTGCATAATTTTCAAATTTAGCTGGAGCATTATAAACTTTCTACAGATATTTTGTGTTAACAACCCAAGTTTGAGATTTTTTTAAAGACTTCACCTGCACTTTCTTCTTTTCCAATTCAGAGAGAAAAAATAACATCCCATCCACCCCTGAAGAAATTAAAATCTCTGAATGACCTCGACCAAGCTAATGAAGAGCAAGAAACAGAGTTCCTAAAACTTCAGGTCATTGAGCAACAGAACATTATTGATGAGCTCACAAGGGTACGTGTCAATCAATCTGTAAACCCTAAGTTGTTCCCAAGGACAAGTAGCCAACAAAATGTATACTGAAATCAAGTTAATTTTAGATTAACTCCAGAGGCCCAAGTTCATATGTTCAATATGTAATTTTGTTCTAGAGGTTACATTCCTTTATTTTATATTGTTAAACTGCTTTACAACTTTTAAATTATAATCCTTTGTTAACTAATTTGGTAGCACAAATAATAACAGCAAAGTACATTAAAAGAACTTTTAAATGTGCTGTGGTATAAGTTTGTAGGTAGGGTGGGTGTGTCTTGTAATTGCCTTCCAGTAGCAGGATCCTGAGGCTCAGAGAGTTAATATGTTGTCTATGATAACAACATCACATATATCTCTTGTTTCCCAGGTCGCAATTCAGTGTCTAGCACATAGTTACAGTTTAATAAATACTTATTGGATAAACAGCAACAATATAATTATATAACAGAACTAAAATTTCAGTCCAGATTTGCTGATCATTACTTCAGTACCTGCTGAGTGGGTGGAAGAGTTATTACTTCCAACCGAGTTCGGCTGAGGTTTATGTTACTAGTAAGCATGCACTAAGACCTCTAGATGCCTTTGGGTTTTCTTCTTTGCCTCTCCATCTTTGTTCTGTGAATGACATCTTTGGTTGCTCTCACTTCAGAACCAAGTCAAGGCCTAAAGATTTGAATAGCAGGGGAGGAGTTAGGCAATAGTCTCCAGAGTAGGGTGAGAAAATTGATTCACTGCCACTGAGGGAAAGAAAGGGTATAGCTTCTGTTTATAATTATTTATGATTCATCCTTTTTAAAATTTCTATGTTGACTATATGTTATAATGAATACATTAGATTAGGAAGGTAATATAAATATATAATTATATTAGGGTTCTCTAGAGGGATAACTAATAGGATAGATAAATACATAAAGGGGAATTTATTAAGGAGTATTGATTCACATGATCACAAGGTGAGGTCCCACAATAGGTTATCTGCAAGCTGAGGAGCAAGGAAGCCAACCTAAATCCCAAAGCTGAAGAACTTAGAGTCTGATGTTCCAGGGCAGGAAGGAATAAGAGAAAGATGTAGGCTGGGAGACTAAACCAGTCTAGTGTTTCCATGCGCTTCTGTCTGCTTTTTAATCTGGCCACTGGCCGAGCTGGCAGCTGATTAGATGGTGCCCATCCAGATTGAGGGTGAGTCTCCCTTTCCCAGTCCACTGACTCAAATGCTACCCTCCTTTGGCAACACCCTCACAGACACACCCAGAAACAATACTTTGTATCCTTCAGTCCAATGAAATTAACACTCACTATTAATCATCAAAAAAATGTATAAATTGTAAATGTCTCATATATAGAGGTCGCATTTTTACTCTTAAAGGTGAAAAAAATTTAAAAAGCCTAAACACCACTGGCTTAAATCAGATTACTTATTAAATGTGGGCTCCCGGTTTTCCTCATTTCATTTTCATATCCCAGTAGCTTACAAATTTTACAGATTCATGAGCTCAGGAATTTGCCTGACTTTGAGTATCCTGAGATTAAGCTGTAAGTTTTTCATAGAATCTTGGGCTATTTAGGCATACTCATCAGACTTTCCAAAAGACACTCTATGTAGTTTGAATTTGTACAGTAAATACATGGAGTACTTAGTGAATAACCCCAAATTCCCTGGATATCTCCATTCACAGCAACAATAAATCATGAAATTGATCAATATTTCTAGGCATTCTTTGAGATTCCCAGAAAATTTTTCAAAAACTGAAAACCAAACAGAAACACTAAATGGCTCCAACCCACTAGACACTCTGCTCCCTGTCCTATTTTCAGGGACTGCAGGTGAGAACAAGGATCTAAAAATAGGCAAAAGACAGTTTTCCATGCATTTCAAATGACTAAATGAAAAGAATATGGTTGTACTTCATTGTGAAATGATATTTTTTAACACAAATTTAAGGTAATTTTGGATCTAGGAGAACGAACGTACTGTGCTTTGGAGGAATATGAGTGACTATTTTCATAGCTACTTGATTTTCAAGCACAAAACAACGGATTCTGATTAGGAACACAGTACACTTTCTGATCATGAGGCTCCTTGATCCACGTAAATCATCAGGAATAGTTGTAGAAGATTCTTATTTTAAATATATTTAAGTATCAATCCCAAAAGTTGCCAAAATTTAAAAAACAAAGTCTTATTCTATTCCAAATATAATGCCTTAAGGGAAAAAACACTGTCTTTGCGGGAAAAAAAAAAAAAAACTATAGAGAAACATCTACCAATTCTGGAACTAAGAAAATCTTTCATTTGTTTTCCAGGACCGAGAAAAGCTCATCCGTAGAAGAAAGCATAGAAGAAGCTCCAAACCAATTAAGGTAATAAGAAATCGAGGTTATCAGGCATTCGCCACAAACAGCCAGAGATAGGAGTCTTGGCATGGAATCTTCCTGCAAAGATGTGATGAATCAGATGTTCCTGAACTGTTGCAGCAAACCATGGGCTTTATTTGCTAGAAGAAAATCTTTTCTGTTGACATTTCTTCGAAGTCCAAAAATGATTCTGTTGTAAATTTTAAACTGAAAGGGTTTGCTTTAATATGACTTTCTCTAAATGGAGATGCCACTAGGTTTGACTTAGAAAGGATTACCTGACAAGTTGGAGAGTCATGCTCCAAGAATATTCAAGAAATATACATGATCTGATGTCTCCCACTGAACAGTATTAATACATTTTTATTATTCATTCAGACAATATTATTGATAATGATCCTCCCAATCCACCAATATCTGTATAGCCTCTTATAATCCACAAAGTTTTGTTATTTAGTCTGTTTGATTTTTATTTTTGTTTTTACTAAGTATATCATTTGTTTTTGATGTGGACTTGGATGACAAGACTTAAGATTTGATCATCTCCATCACGTAGACACCTGAGTTTTCAAAGTCCTTTGATTGTCATTTAAATACAGGAAAGAGTAAACCACATTAGCTCATCATGATATAACATGTAATATGAAAGAGGCTTCAGTGTTTCTATGAAAAATGCTAAATAAATTTTTCTTGAAGATGTCAGAAGTGAAATAATATTAGAGAAACACTTATTGGAATTATTATGTTCATGCATAATGTTTTTATTTCAACAAAGAAGCATTGGGGATCCATGTCTTCTATGTTCGTTTACATGTATGCCAGTCGACAGTATTTTAACATTTAACTTTCCCTACTTTTAGCTGTGTCAGTAAATATGTACTTTCCCTCCATTTAGAGGCCTGTTTTGGACCCATTTATTGGCTATGATGAGGACTCTATGGATTCAGAGACATCATCCATGGCCTCATTTAGAACAGACAGAACACCAGCTACTCCCGATGATGACTTGGATGAAGTAAGCTTTTCTGCGTCTCTAGCCGTGGGTGATGTTGTCACCAAACCTTTGATTTAAGTGGGGAGAAAAAGCATTCCACTTTTTATCTCTTTTAACAGCACAAAGTTTATACAAACTATAAACCGTATCTCATAATGGTGATAATAGTAACCAATTTTGAGACTGTGCGTTGTTATCTCTTGAAAACAGGCAAACCTTTTAGAAATTTCTCTACAGTTCAGCTCTCTAATTTGAAGACTTCTTTCAAAACGAAAGTTACTTTCCAAGATTCTTTATCTAGGGAAGGTAGGAACCACAGAGCAAGCTTAGCAGGCTTTTGGATCACTCTTGAGTGAAGTGTGCTCTGTGGATCACCCTCATCAGAATGATCTAGAGGGCTCAGTTACAATGAGAATTCCTGGACCCTACCATGCAACTCCTGGCTCGAGATTTTATGAGTGAAACACCCCAATCTTCATTCTTTCCCCAAAATTCCCTGTTGATTATGTTATATCCTAAAGTTTAAGATCTAAAGCAATAAAACAACTTTTATGATTTATCTGGGGGGAAAAAAAAACAAGTTGGAGAAGAACATATTGAAAAGAAATAAGAGTAAAATTCTAGTGTATCATTTCCTCAAATTTAGGACCAAAATCTGGATATGACTTTTTCTCATTTGGAACCCAAATGATTAACAGTAAGAAGTGTATCAAATGGTAAATGCTTCATTTACTAAAATAAATATTTACGTATTTCTGCAGTGTCCAACTTGAAACTATTACAGTACTTGTGCCCAGATATATACTTTAGAGCTAAACATAAAATCAAATAGACTGTCAAACAAACCTTTTACTTGTTTAAAAAGTGGCCAAATGTTAGTATTTCACATTGAACACAGGACTTAAAAATAACACAATTGTTTTGGTGCTTTTCTTTTAACCTCAAGAGTTTAGCAGCTGAAGAATCTGAACTAAGATTTCGACAATTAACAAAAGAATATCAGGCCCTCCAAAGAGCATATGCCCTCTTACAGGAGCAGACAGGAGGCATCATTGACGCTGAACGAGAAGCCAAGGTTAGTGTGTATCTGTGAGAGTGCTCTGAATTAGCATGCAGCAGTCACAGCATAAAAGTATCATGGGCATAAAAATATCAATAGGACAGCTTTCCCTGTACTCTTCGCTCCTCTGCAACTTTTGAACTGGTATAGCTTTTATGTCAACAAACCTTGAAGCCAGATATATTAGAACCAGCTTAGATCATTGCTTTTGTTCCTTTAAAGATAGTTGAGTACATAGTTCTTATTCTTGCTATTTGAAAACATACATTTTCAAAGCTCGACAATATTGGATTTTGTTAAGCCATTTTTTAGTTTCTTGCTTAAAATAACTTTTTTATCTTTCAAAAGCAGTAGTGAGCCAATTTCTTCTCTTAGTTATTAAGTGAACAGCATTTACGTTTGACAGCTTACCAGAATTTTCACAGACAATATCCCACTTAACCCTTATGACAGTCCCCAAGGCAGATATTTTACAAAAGAGGGATTTGAGACTCAGAGGGGTTAATTGAATTGCCCCAAATTGCACAAATAGTAAATGGCAAAGCTGATATTACAACTTAAGTTTTACTGGGTCAAATGTTCTTTCCTTTATCTCATAACTGCCTCTCATGAGCCTATTTCAACAAAAAGAAAAGATAAGATAGGCACGTACTACACTAATTCTTAATATTTATTGAGTGCTTGCTGTGTTCCAGGCATTGAGCTGAGCACTTTACATGCATTATCTATTTAATCCTAAAACAACCCTAGGAGCTAGATATGATTATTATCCTCTTTCTACAGAAGAGGAAATTATAGCTTAGTAGAAGTTAAATGTAGCCTAGTAAAGTTAAATTATTTACCTAAAGTCACAAGGCTAGGATATAGCCTAGGATGATATATTTGGGAATATAAACCTAGCCTTGTGACTTTACAGTCATAATCACCAGGCTATAATTGCCTTGTAGGTAAATTTGCATGAGTCAAAAGGGAGCATGACCACCCAGGCCACCCAGGGATTTCATCCTTCTGTCTTTCTGGAGGGTCTACAATGCACTGAGGAGTTTTGTACAACTACTATTGTTAAGTGGGAAAGGATAGCTGTAACAGTTATAAATTTTTAAACAGTAGCATGCATACACACATATATAAGTAAATAAGCAGGTTTTTTAAAAATACAGTTTTAAAACAGGCAAGCAATCATTACGAAGGAATGTGCCTGTTTGCTGTCATGTATATGCCCCAGTGCTATGATATTTGTGATTAAGTGTTCTTTCTAACATGGATTGGGCACTTAAAATAATAGCGTATGTCCCCTTTTTATTTTTTGGAGCTTCCTCCCTGTTTCACCTAATTCATCTATCTAAATAAAGGTTTAGCATTATCTCTGGCCATTAAAGTCAGAAAAATTTACCATTCTGAACAAACTAATCTAAAAGATAAAGATGTTAGAAAATAAACAACAGAGTAAATTTGAAGAGACTAGAAATTAAAAAATAATACAGATGAAAGCATCATTGAAAACAAAAGACATAATTAGGTACAATAAAAAATAGGTTACAGTCAACATGATTCACAGTTAAAATAAATCTTAGCAAAATTCAGCATTTTTTGGACCTGATAAAGGTAAATGTAATATTTCATAATCAAAAGAAATATTCACCTCACCATGAATAAGGATATCTATCATTGCTGTTTTTATTCAACCTTGTACTAAAAACCCTATCTAGATTATAAAAAAAAAATTTATTTACAGGCAGGAAACAAATTACTAGGCTAAATCACATAGGACAAGAAGGTTGTTCCATACAAGATCAGTATTCAAAACTCCTTATACATACACACACACAAAATATGACAAAGAGAAAGACAGAGATAAATTGATTTGAGGTTTTAAATTTAGGTACAAAGTTTGCTCTGAAAGAATGGAAAGTCCAGGTGCGGTGGCTCACGCCTGTAAGCCCAGCACTTTAAGAAGCAGAGGCAGGCAGATCATCTGAGGTCAGGAGTTTGAGACCAGCCTGGCCAACATGGTGAAACTCCATCTCTACTAAAAATACAAAAATGAGCTGGGCGTGGTGGTGCACACTTGTAATCCCAGCTACTTGGGAGGCCGAGGCGGGATAATTGCTTGAACCCAGGAGGCGGAGGTTGCAGTGAGCTGAGATCGTGCCACTGCATGCCAGCCTGAGCAACAGAGAGAGACTGTGTCTCACAAAAATAAATAAATAAATAAGGATGGAAAGAAATTTGGGGAGGCAAAATGGAGCAAGGCTTTCATGAAAGGGAGATCATTCAAATAAAGAGAAGAGTGGAGAATTATAAGGCATATCTAGGAAACAAGGATAATACCAGCGGGTAAGTGTTTGACTCTAGGTTGATGAGTATTAGGAAAAGATTGGAAATATGATGGAGTTCTAATAGTTTGAATATTAACCTGAAAATAAAGAATGCTACTGGGAGTTTTAAACAAGAATTTAGGTCAGAAAGATTCTTGTGTCATAGAAAATTATTCTTTTTTTCCTCTCTCTCTCTCTCTCTCTTACTTGTTGAGTTCTAGTCAAGAAGGATATTTAATGATTATTTCACTTGTTGAGTTCTGGGATTTTGATCTCACCAGGCTCAAGAACAGCTCCAAGCAGAGGTGCTGAGGTATAAAGCCAAAATTGAAGACCTGGAAGCGACTCTGGCTCAGAAAGGGCAGGTAGGCATTTGGTTGCTTAGCTCTTCTGCAGATGCAGACAATTTAATCTGACCTTCCTCTAGCTCACCTGTGCATGGGCCGCATCCAGGACACAGCTTGGCTCTCCACAGCGATCTTTCTCAAAATGTGTTAGAACGCTCAACTCTGTATTTCTGTCCCTGGTGTTTTTCTGGGCAGAGTATGAACCCAGCCACAACAGTGAATGAGGCTGGGCAAGAGAGAGAATGCCAGAGGAAGAGGAGTCCTGTACAAATAGCCTAGAGTTGTCATGAGCTGCTAAGATCAAGACCCACCCCTCCAGCTGCGTTCTCTGCCTCTATGCTACATTTCTGCATTTTAATGTTTTCCATCCATATGTATCTAGCCTGTGTGCATTCTGACCCTTTTCACTTTTTGCCTGTGTGGTCACTTCTGAGTCCCCAGAAGTCTGGTCCTGGATTATTCAAACTGGAAAAGGTAGACATAGAGAGTGATGATGAAAAGGGGGTTAAATTTTCCAGGCAACTTTGGTCTCAATGTCTTTGAAGGAGCTGGCAGGGGTGGTGCTACTTACCAGTCTTTGGTAGGCAAACAAACAGGGTGGGGAGAAGGCAGCTCTGGCAAAGTGGTTTGACGACACAGGCTCTTTCGTGCCACTCTGAAATGCTGACTGCGCCATATTCTTTGTCAAACAGGATTCACACTGGGTAGAAGATAAACAACTTTTCATTAAGAGAAACCAGGAGCTTTTAGAAAAGGTATGTTGGGCGTAACACCCTAGTGGGGCAAAGGAGAAAATCATGAGAGATCCAGGAGCAGCAGGGGGTGCTCTCAGGAGTGGCACAGGGGCCAGGGGAAGGGGAGGCTTTTCTGGCGCTGCTCTGTCCTCGGCTGCGTGCTCAACTGCATCCCCGTCACCGCCATCACCATCAGTGAAGTGGCATGTGTGCATGGCTCTGCACTGGGCATTGTGCAGACTTGAAAGGATGTGACCCCTGAAACCTCCTGATTTGTTAACCATACATATATATACTGTACATATATGTAAACACACACACATACACAAACACATCCTGTGTGGTTGTCTACAAAAAAAAAACCTCTAGGAGGGCTGGGCACAGTGGCTTATGCCTGTAATCCCAGCACTTTGGGAAGCTGAGGTGGGTGGATCACCTGAGGTCAGGAATTTGTGAGCAACCTGACCAACATGGTGAAACCCTTTCTCTACATACACAAAATTAGCTGGGTGTGGTGGTGCATGTCTGTAATCCCAGGTACTTGGGAGGCTGAGTCAGGAAAATCACTTGAACCCAGGAGGCAGAGGTTGCAGTAAGCCGAGATTGCACCGTTGAACTACAACTTGGGCAACAAGAGCAAAACTCCATCTCAAAAAACAAACAAACAAACAAGAATCCTCTATGAATAGAATTTGTTATTTTGTGTGAAGAAGTGATAGTGTGACTCCAAGACCATGCCAAAACCTAGCATAGACTTAGATTCTCACTTTTAGTCTTTTTATTAAGCCTGGTCTTTCTTCTTCTTTTTTGTTTAAAGAAAATTTTTTTTAGATGAATACTGTTTTTAAAGCAAAAAACAGTATTCCAGGAAATTATTCAACAAATTAAGAAACTAAAACATAGTCTAGACTTGAATAGATATAATTAATTTTGGTTATTTGAACATAGGGGCAATTAAACATAACACATTTTCAGTCCAAAGGTGGCTTTCCTTTGGTATTTACCTTCTACAAATCTAGTGAAATGTTACAAAATGACTTTTTTTTGAGACGGAGTTTCACTCTTGTTTCCCAGGCTGGAGTGCAGTGACACAATCTCGGCTCACCACAACCTCCACCTCCCGTGTTCAAGCAATTCTCCTGCCTCAGCCTCCCAAGTAGCTGGGATTACAGGCATGTGCCACCAAACCTGGCTAATTTAAATTGCAAAATAATCTTATATTATGTTTGACAAAAACAGAATTTGAAAGCCCAGTTGTGTAAGGGAAAAATAATTGTGTAGGTCAATCCAAAGTTATGCAGAAATTATTTTAGAATTGTTTCTATGAATATTTCTTATCCTTGACAACTAATAAAAATTAACCATAATATCCTGGCTGGTAAGCACGAGAAGGAAGAAAAAGATGCTTATCCTACTTCCCCTCTAGTGTGGCGAAGTGAAGACATCCTATCTCATATTTTGCATGCTGTGAGACAGAGCTGATGTGTACGTCACGTAGATGTACGGGTGATGTATATGTCATATACAGAGTGGGCAGGTATTCAAAAATTGAGAACTGGTGTTTTCAGAAGGGTTGAGGGGCCCTATAAAGAAACTTGGTTGGCATTGGTCCTGGTCTATGAATTACAATCTGTGAACCACTGATCTAATTGTTTCATTAACCACCAGAACCAGCAATCTCCCCAAATATTCCACCACTGATTCAGTAGAAGATTCTAGGAAGTAGAATTTCCTTTATAATCTAAGTTAACTTCTACAAACTTTTGAAAGTTTACTAGGCACAAATATCTGGGGTAGAAAACTTGACTACATTAATTAATGTCATATAATTTCTCACTATTTCCCTTTCTTTTCCTAATAATTTCAAAGATGCCCAGAAATAAAAGTGTTATTATATTGCTTTATCATAAAATAAAAATATTCCCATTATGTCTTCTATCTTATTTCCATTAGTCTTAATCTCTCTGGGCTAAAGGGGGAATTTTTAAGCTCAGGCTTCTAAGAATAAAAGGATGGCAGAAATGACAATGAACCTAAATATTTAACTTCAAATGTATATATTTGGGAAAGTAAGATTCATCCTATGTTTAAAAGGTCTTGGGTTTGTATTTTTAAATTCAAGATTTTAAATATTTACTGTATGTAATGCCCACCCACACAGCTAAAATTAAGGGAAGCCCCAAATCTGTTGTACTCATAAAGATTTTCTGATCCCTTAAAATAAAAAATGACTCAGACATGAACCCTATCTACAGGAGAAGGTGCATCTGTACATAGCTAACTGAAATCCATGCTTCCTCAAGTTATACAAGAGGTCCTATAAGAAAGTCTAGAAGAAGGCCAGGTGCAGTGGCTCACCCCTGTAATCCCAGCACTTTGGGAGGTCGAGGTGTGTGGATCACCTGAGGTCAGGAGTTCAAGACCAGCCTGACCAACATGGCGAAACCCCATCTCTACTAAAAATACAAAAAAGTAGCCAGACATGGTGGCAGGCACTTGTAATCCCAACTACTTGGGAGGCTGAGGCAGGAGACTCGCTTGAACCTAGGAGGCGGAGGTTACAGTGAGCCGAGATAGTGCCATTGGACTCCAGCCTGGGCTACAAGAGCAAGACTCCATCTCAAAAAAAAAAAAAAAGAAAGAAAAGAAAGAAAGTCTAGAGGAAAATAAAAGGAGAGGTGTCACTTCTGAATGGGTTGACTAGGGAAGGCTCTTACCGACAGTAGAGCTTGTTTAAGCTCTATATTTAAGAGCTTAGCTTTAAGGTGTTTAAAGAAGTATAGAATTTTCTCACATAGAAAAGGAGGTAAGTCATTTTCAGGCAGAGATGAGTAGGTACAGAGTTCCTGGAGTAGTCAGTTCATTGGGTAGGCCACGTTTTCTAGATTCTAGTGTTTGCGTGATCAGGTGTAAGTGTGTTTGTTCAGCAATGACAGTGATAATATTTAAAACTGGAAAGCTAGGTGGTAATCTGATTATTAAAGTTTTCAAATTCAGTGTTAAAGAGCTGGCTTTCTTCTGTAGTAATTGAAATTCAGCAAAGTTTTGTGTAAGACGAGAGCTTTTTTTCTTTAATTCTGTAACAAATGTAACTCAAGAAATGAGAAGTATCAATCCCTCTTATGTATACCATTAAATTTGGTTCCAGTAGACTGTCTCTGACCCATCACAAGGGCAAAATGAGTATTCTCAGATTCACTATTCACAGAATTCCTAGATTTTAATTCCAAGGAACAGAGACGTCTTCTGGCATTTTTCTCTGACTCAAAAACTCAACTGAAGGATAACTAGAAGCAAAGCCAGAGACTTATTTTATTCACATCCACTTGGGAATTTTTTCATGGTCTGGAAGGCTTATTCACTGAATAAACCGAACACTATTCATGCTTGCTTTGCAAAGTTGTAGGTGCCTTTTGCAATGCTTACCTAACTTCAGGATTTACTTTATTAGATAGAAAAACAGGAGGCAGAAAATCATCGGTTACAACAGGAACTACAGGACGCCAGAGACCAGAATGAGCTGCTGGAGTTTCGAAACCTAGAGCTAGAAGTAAGGAAATGATGATGATAATAATAAAAATAATCATAACGATTAACATGCACTGAGCACATTGAGGAATTAGGGGCTGAGTTAAGCATTTCAGATTCATACTGTCATTGGACCTCACAATCACCCTCAAAATTACATAGCAGAGGCAACTGAGATTAAGTAATTTGCCTAAGTCCTGTAACTAGTAAGTGGTGAAGCCTTGATGCAACTCCAAACTGTCTGCTTAGATACTGTGCATTTCAACACTACTATCTTTATAAACAAGACTGATAAATAATTTTTAAGTAAGTTAAATAATAGATTTCAACCATCCTCAATATTTCATTGTTTTTAAATACTCATGTCCATCTTTCATTGAATTTTGACTCATTAATACATATTATTAAGAATTATTTTTCAAAATGTGCTATATATAAAAATATTTTGTAGGTAAATGTGAATTTATAAGTAAACGTTTTAGTATCTAATGAATTTCTGAAAAAAAGGCTAAGAATCAAGGTAGCTTGTTTTAGAAATATTAATCCGACCAAATTTCAGGTCAGATTAATAAAGATCAAATTTCAGGTCAGATTAGAAAATGTCTTTATTAATCTGACCAAATTTCAAAGGTGCTGCTTTTTATTTTGAAAGTAAAACAGAAACATCAGATTTTGAGTGTATCCTGCAAAATCTGACTTAGGATCTGGTTCAGTGTATGTTGATATATAAAGGTATAAGAAAAATTCCCATTTGACTTCTGTTATTTTGTCAGGTATTTCTTCTAGAGGTTATTTCAAATTAGGTCTGGATAAAAAGTTAGATGTTAGTAGGCTTCAGTGAGGAAAAGTCATTCTTTTGTAGCCCACATATCTTACTCATAAAGCTTGAATAGATTGAATATGCAAAAGGCTGTTAGGGGCCATAAAACTTCATGGCAAGACCACAGTATGATATTTGAAAGCTCTAAATATTCATACAGTTTAAACTGGAGCTCCACTTCCTGCATTTCCCTGATCAAAAAATTTGCAAAAATGGATGACACCATCTGTAAATTCTTCTTCTCAGTCTCTTAGTTGACTAGTCAGTTTTTTCTATTACATTTAATCATGAACATCTTGAGTTTGAATTTTTTTCTTTTTGCCAAATTACATTAATAAACTGTTGAAATAGCATAAAGAGACCACTGGTTTAGTGTTTAATCAGTCTTTTTTTAATTTCCATATATTCTTCACTGAATTTCAAGGAGAGAGAGAGACGATCCCCTCCATTTAATCTCCAAATTCACCCATTCTCAGATGGTGTGAGTGCTCTACAGATCTACTGTATGAAAGAAGGTGTTAAGGTAGGCAGATATTTGATTTTTTATGTTTTTGGAAATTAGAAAAACTGGGAATTGGAAAAGGGGAGGTTGCTCATGACTATTTTGTCTTTTAGTCACTGGATGTCATCATTTTGATACAAACTATGTAGTAATTGAAAATAGTCACATCTACTAGAAAAGTAATAGAATTTTTTTAATGTAGTGACAGATGTGTAAATGATAACAGTAAAAAACACAGGCATCCATGATTATTTAGAACAGCGTCATACGAATAAAAATGCAGAATCAAAATTAGCCTTAATTACTTGGGAGAAATGTGAAATCAATTTAATACTTCAAGAAATATATTTCAAGTGTGCCAGATAAAAAAGTTTGATTCCCTTTGTGGAGCCATTCTAGGTGCTATGGAATTCAGAATCATGGAATTGCAAAGTTAAAAGAGGCTTTGAAGTCATCTAGTCCACCATCCTTTTGATATATTTAATTTAGGGAGGATTCCTCTTTTGGAAGGGCTTAGGGTTTATAACAGGTTGCATATTAAATAGAATATAATTCTCTTTTTACTGCTACTGGATACATTTTAAATATTAGAGTTGAATTGAGGTGGCTCTGTCCCTGGGGAAATATATTGTCCTTAAGTGTAGTAAAATCACATTGTGAATATTGTTCCTTGGGTGAAGCTGAGATGCTGCCTGCTATTTCTGGTCTCTTCTTACCTTCCGCATGGCCCTCCCTGCTCCCACTCTGAGCTGCCAAATATACTTGCTTCAGTAGCTTTCTCTCTACTTAAGAGATTGAGCTAGACTTTCCCTTTCCTGGCGGTAGGGCTCTACTGTACTGCTGTTTGAACATGAGTAAGAGGACAATGCGGTACTAATAAGGTAAAAGGTGGGAAAGAACTTGGGTAGTAAAATTGTGCTTCCTTGTCTTCCATCTTAAACCATTGTCCTGGTGTTTAAATTTCTGGCCTTCCTGGGCAGCATGGTAATTTGTAAACCAAAGCAATTTTTTTTTATTTCACTGTAATTAAATGAAAACAATTTACTTTGCCTTTTCCTTCAGTGCTTTTTTTCTCAGATAAATCACAAACAACCTAATGCAATGAACTCTTTCAAATGGAGTTCAGCTGCTTCAAACTGACTCAAGGAACAGGGTAAAAATAAAACAGATGAAATTAATGCAAGCCAGCTTAAAAAAAGAGGGAAGATCAGTTCAGCCTATGAAGTAGGTATTTATTATCTCCGTTTTGCAACTAGCAAAATTAAGAATGATCTGTTAAGTACCTGGCCCAAGTTCACACAGCATGTAAGAGGCAAAATTGAAACTTAAAAGTAGGTGTGCCAGATTGAAAACACGCCAAGGAAGTTCAGGCCCTAAAATGTGTTCCTCTAACTTTGTGTTCAAGCAGTGATGGAATAGTAGGCCACATTTGTCTTTGACATGAGTTTCTACTTGATTTTGCAGGATGTGAACATCCCTGATCTCATAAAGCAGCTTGATATCTTGGGTGATAATGGGGTAAGTAAAGAATTGATTAATTATAGTATAGATATGAATTTGCCTAAACCGAGGCAAGAAATACTTAACAATGCATCATGTGTAAAGTAAGAGCAAGTGAGATGCCATGCTCACTTAAGGATGTTCCTCCTTGGGAAGAATCTACAATTTATCAAACAACTTGGCTAAGGGGTTGTAAGGATCTCTGGAAGGTATTAGCAGAAATGAGACCTGGTAAAGTGCTTTTCATGGGCAGGTTTCAGGTTTGAATGCCGACCACATCTCCAGTGACTAAAGCTAATTACTGTCTGACTCTGGCTCAAAGGCATCCAGTGTGAAATTAATCAGTCATGCATTTGCAAAGGCTGCCAAATACTAGGGTTGTTGGCAGCTCCATAAAAATGGGCCAGAAAGCTATAATCCATTTTCTTTCTAAAAACACCTTCCAGACAGAGTCAAGGCACATTAATTCAGTGGGAGGACCATTTATTGTGATACCAGGTGAATGGTGCTGGTAGGTTCAAGGGAGTCATTGTGTTTCCCTTGAAAAATTATCAAAGGAGAGAATAGAATTAGTAAAATTACTTCAAACTACTATGAAGAGATTGTTCTTTATTGCATTTTGGTTTCTGTTTTTCTCATAACATGACTATTAATAAAGTATGCCTCCAGTGACACAGAAGCAAGTCAGTGTTAAGGAGATATTTTTAAAAATCACATTTAATATACTTCTTTCAAGTTTTTATTAACTCTTTGTTAAGAATTATTACTTAACAGAATAGGAATTTGTTAAGGTTCTATACAGGCTTATACATTATGTTCTGAGGCAGTCAGTCAGACAGTATTTTCTTTAGGGTAAAATAATATCAGTATCTTCAGCTTATGGCCTTTCTTAATTTTTACAGAATTTAAGAAATGAAGAACAAGTGGCTATCATTCAGGCCAGCACTGTGTTGTCCCTGGCAGAGAAGGTAATGAGTCGTACAAACATTTCAAATCATCTCTGTGTCTGGCTTAATACTGAATGAGCAGGATAGGGTGTGAAGGGCATTCCCTTTGCGCACTTAGTGTGTAAATACGTAATACACGTTTTATTTTTAAGATTAGTACAACCCAGATAAAATAAGAACACCCAAAAGAAAAGTCTGTACACTGATTTGGGGTGGGTGAATAATTTTTGCTTTGAAATTCCTTAAAAATATGTATAATTCTTTAAAAACAGAAAACCTTCTGGATTACATTATTTGCACAATCCTTACAAAGCTGGGAAACCAACAAAGAAGAGTTTTGTGGGGCGGTGGTAAACTGGAGCATTGCTCTTGTCATAGACTTTTCCTAGAGTGTGTACATACCAATCGCTTCCAACTGATCCTGTGGCTTAGTAGTGGCTCATTGCCGTCTCATTCAGAAAGGTCGACAGACCGTCAGGAGATCAACACTGAGTGTGCTCTGGCTCCATCTTGTGTCTAAACCTGGTAAATGGCCAGATAAATTGGTGTATTCAGAGTACCTCACAAATCAATGTACAAAGCCTGGCAGGGTGGCATGTACCTTTAGTCCTAGCTACTTAGGAGGCTGAGGGAGGAGGCTCACTTGAGTCTAGGAGTTTGAGGCTGCAGTGTGCTGTGATCACGCCCGTGAGTAGCCATTGCACTTCAGCCTGGACAACATAGCGAGACTCTATCTCCTTTGAAAAAAAAAGTACCAGTAAATAGTTGAGAGTCATGTGCACATGGTTAGATAACATGAGAGCAAGTAGTCTGCTCTCTCAAATCTGAAATGAGGGAATTCTACAGGTCAAATGACAGTTAAGTTACTCAAACAAAAGAATGACATAAAGAAAAAACAGGGAGAACAAACAAGTATAGCTATGAAATAAAAAGACACTTAAGAATGATTGAAATGGTTCTCTTTTGGATCCTAATTTAAGCAAACCAGGTGTTTTTTAAAAAGGACATTTTGTTGACAACTGGAGAAATTTAATGTGGACTGGGCGTCAGATGACAAAAGTCATTAATGTTAATTTTGTAAAGTGTACAAATAACCTTGTGGGTTTTTTTTTTTTTTAGACAGACAGGTCTTATCTGTTAGAGATACATATTGAAGTATTTACATGTGAAGCAGCATGAAAGCCGGGATTTCTTCTTTTAAAAAAACTTACTTCCTTCACAGTTTAGCTACAGAACTGATCACTTTCTCTAATCTTTCCCCAGCAAATTAATAACGCTGCATGATCTCTAACAGAAGGTCCAAATTTAGAATTTGGCACAAAGACCCTCTGGGATTTAAGCCTTATCTATCTATTTCTCTAGTGTCTCCTCTCCCTTTTCTCTCTCTCCGTTCTCCAGTCTTGGTCCTTTACACTGCTCTTTCTACCTGGAAGATATTCCCATCTTGCCTTTCTACCTCTGCCTGGCTAAATCTTAATCATCAGACCTCCCCCCACATAAGGAAGCCTGCCTACTCACCCAAGCCCCCTTAGGTGTTCCCACTGTATGTTCCCACAGTGGTCTGTGCTTCTGCTCCCGTGGCTTTTAACAATCGCATTGCACCGTCCACTGCATTTGTCATATCGCCCCATCTAACTGCCACTAGACTCTAAGGCCCATGAGGGCAAATAGTTATGTCTCTCCACCCTCCACCCCCTGTTTTTTGCCCTAGCTTTTCACACCAGCACAGCACATATACTAGGTGATGAATACATGTTAACTGAAGGAGTAAAGCTGTGAATTTGTGAATGCTCACAAGACACTATTTTAGTGACAACACAAAGATGAAGGAAACACAGTTTGTGCCTCCAGTGCTGCTATTATCTGGCAATGATAGCCAGAGAGCCTCATGCAGTTGGAATCGTGAAGGGCTGCAATTCTTTATTGAAAGAAAAAATCTCCTTGGTTTAGGGCTACATACAAAACATAGGCTGATTCTATGGAAGATGAGGACCAAGGTGGTGAAAGAAAGGGAATATAGCTTTGTGTGTCTCACATTTACAGAGATTGATGGGAGAAATGTCTCCTGCCCTGTGTGGGTGCAGTACAACTGTACTTATCAGAACCAATACTTGTGCTGTGCTCCTTTTGAGATAGGCACTTTCTAACTGCTGAAGACTAGGTGCTATTGTGACCTTTATTTCACACAAGGAATCTGAAGCACAAAAAAGGTAGATAACTGCCTAAGGTCACACAGCTTCAAGTTGATGGAGTCAGGATTCATATCCAAGTAATCTGGTTCTAAAGTCCACGATCTTAACTCTTGCACCAAACTTCCTCCTGCAGGAAATAGGCTTTGTAGACCCCATGGGAGCTGGGCTATCAGAGCTGTGGCAGATTAGCCCATGTTTCTACTTACCTTTTTTGCAAGACAAGTGTAAGTTCAGTTGAACAAATACAGGGTGATGACTCTGTGCTTAGCTCTGTGGTAGAAAGCTAGGAACCAAATACAAGACGCAAGCCTGCCCTGGAGTGCTCACAGTCTGTTCAACTGCCTTTTGTGCAGACTTCTGCAATGCGCAGATTAGAGTTACCTCTAGTCTGTGGGATTCACAAATAGTTTCTACTTCCAAGTAATTCCAAACATCAACAATGAATTTTTTGAGATGACTAATTTGAATAGCACTCTATTATATGCAAGTGTGATCTTTAGTCAGAGTTTGAACCTAGACAAAATTCCAACAAGCAAACCCAAATGTCACTTTGTATTAAAAATAATGGCAGTGACCTTGAGTAAGAATATATTTGGGGCTAGATACTGCACTAAGTGCCATAAGTACATTATCCCACCGTTCCTTACAACCATTCTACAGGTGCCACCATTTTTTATTTTGTATAAATTTAAGGAGTATAAGTGTACTTTTATTACATAGATACATTGTGTAGTGGTGAAGTCTTGGCTCTCAGTGTATCCACCACCCAAATAATGTACGTTGAGGTACCATTGTTTTTATTTTATACATGAGGAAACCAAGGCTTGGGATATTCAGTAACTTGTCCTGGATTACACAAGTAAGAAGGAATAGCAACCAACAGACAAATCTATATCTAACGCTTATGATTTAATGACTTTAGTTCTCAGTACTCTTAAAAACATACTTTTTAACAAATGAGCAGCAAGCAAGGTGAAGGATTTTGGGTGGATGCAATTGCAATGTGAGTCTATTTACACAATACCCATGACTGGCTGCAATTTATTTCAAGGGGAAGCCATGTGTCTGTACAAAGAACTGAGAGCTTAGCACCTCTCCAGTCTCAGCATGACTTTTCTTCTTTCACCATGTTCCCCACAGCCAAAGAGTGGTTGAATATGGTATCCCCTTGTAAGTATCAAGGCTGTAATGCATAGAAATGCTCACTGTGCTGCATAATTTATCACAGGTAAACTAAAAAAAAAATGTCTGGGGCCGGGTGCTGTGGCTCACACCTGTAATCCTGGCACTTTGGGCAGCCAAAGTGGGTGGATTGCCTGAGCTCAGGAGTTTGAGACCAGCTTAGGGAACACAATGAAACCCCGTCTCTACTAAAAATACAAAAAAAGTAGCCAGGCATGGAGGTATGCACCTATAATCCCAGCTACTTAGGAGGCTGAGACAGGAGAATCGCTTGAACCTGGGAGGTTGAGGTTGCAGTGAGCAGAGATTGTGCCATTGCACTGCAGTTTGGGCAACAGAGCAAGACTCCATCTCAAAAAAAAAAAAAAAAGAAAGAAAGAAAAGGAAAAAGAAATATATGGTAGTGAGATACCACTAGTACATGCAATGCATGATGGATAGTACCTCATGTTATTTACTTTCTTAATATTTACATTATTATTAATCTTATTTGACAGACAAGAAACTTGAGACTTAGAGAAATCAGGTAACCTTTCCATGCCACCCATCCATGAAAAGCTGGAATTGAAATTATGGCCAAGGTAGTCTGCCTTCAGAACCCACTTACTTAATTATTATGCCCAATTGCTTCCCTAAAATATAAGCTGGCATTTAACTTGATAGAGATTCATTATAATAATTTTTTCTATTTAAAAATGAATATGGTAAGGTCACTTCATATTATTCGAAGTCTGCATTCAGGGTGTTTATCAATGCTAACATAAATATATATTCTGGGTACTGGGAAAGATAAGTTTTTATGTGATTTAAAATACCTCCACTTAACAAAAATAATTCCTCCCCACTCTGCTGTAACCAGGTTTTTGTTTGTTTTGTTTTGTTTTGTTTTTTTGAGACAAAGTCTCACTTTGTCACCAGGCTAGAGTGCAGTGGCGCTCACTGCAACCTCCACCTCCTGGGTTCAAGTGATTCTCCTGCCTCAGCCTCCCGAGTAGCTGAGACTACAAGAGTGTGCTACCATGCCCAGCTAATTTTTGTATTTTTTAGTAGATACGGTGTTTCACCATGTTGGCCAGGATGGTCTTGGTCTCTTGACCTCCCAAAATGCTGGGATTACAGGCGTGAGCCACCACACCCAGCCTTAATCAGTTTTATGTACTGAAAAATTACCATTGTCCCAATTCTCCAGTGTACCTGGCCTTCTTTCTCTCATCCTGCTTCCTCCAACAACAGAGCTAATGGACATGATGTCCCTTCTACTTGGAACTTCTTCATTTTTTCCCAGTCATCCACACATTCTTTGGACCCCGGTGCAATTAACACTTACGAGAAAGACTCCCATGGTATTCTCCAGTAGGGGCAGAAGTCTTGTTGATCTTGTTCACCATTACAGCCCTAGGACTTGGTACAGCACCCGACACTTGCCAGTCATCCATAAATGCATTTGTTGAATGGGTGAATGGATGAATACAAGGAAGACCATAGTCTTGCTTCTGAACTATGAGATTAAAATGTGTTGTTTTTGCTTCAGTTCTCAGTCTGCTTCCTGACATATAAGGGGAAGAGACTGAGCACCTCAGGGGGGCACACAGATATACACCATGTCAAGCAGTCACGTCAAACACTTTTGTCTTGTTAACTCCTTAGTGGATCCAGCAGATTGAAGGAGCAGAGGCTGCCCTACACCAGAAAATGATGGAACTGGAAAGTGACATGGTAAGTACAAAGATGAGGTATTGTAAAAATTAAGAAGTTTACAAGGCAAAGGGAAAATTAACATTGCCTCCACCAGTTTTATCTGGCACTGATGAAAGTTTGTCGTCTTTCCATTATTTTATGTACAGAACATGGAAAATAATTACCAGACGTACCAAGCAATTTCAAGTTATATTCTCCCGCAAAAGTGTTAGCTTTTCAAAAATATCCAAAACTAATGCTGAAGATAATTGAATTTTCTTATGTTTTCTTTCTTAGGCTAAGTAATTTTTCCACTGTATTTAATTAACAAGTAAAAACTACAGAAATAGAGGGTGTAACTCTGATTTTAAAAATCCCTAAGCCACCTTACATTCATTAGAATAGCTAAAAAAAAAAAAAAAAACTAGAAAAAAAGACCTAGTGCAGTGGCTTACACCTGTAATCCCAGCAATTTGGGAGATTAAGTCAGGAAGAGTGCTTCAACGCAAGAGTTTGAGCCCAGCCTGGGCAACACAGTGAGAACTCATCTCTGCAAAACCTAAAAAATAATTAGCGGGCATAGTGGTAAGTACGTGTGGTCCCAGCTACTTGGCAGGGCGGGGGCGGAGTGTGAGGCAATAGGATCATTTGAGCCCAGGACATGGAGGCTGCAGTGAGCTATTTTCATACCACTGCATTCCAGACTGGACACCAGAGGAAGACCCTGTGTTCCCACAATCAAAAAGATAGAACAAGTATTGGCAAAGAGAAGGGGAAATTCAAACCCTTCTTCACTATTGATGAGAATGCAAAACTTGTATATCTGCTATGAAAAATAGTATGGTGATTGCTCAAAAAAAAATCAAAATAGAATTACTATATGGTTCAGCAATAGCACTTCTGGGTGTGTATCCAAAAGAATTGCAACCAGAGTCTGGAAGAGATACTTATACACCATGTTCATAGCAACATTATTCACAATAGCCAAAAGGTAGAAGTAACCCAAATGTCCATCAATAGGTGAACAGATAAACAAAAGGTACAGTATACATATCATGGAATATTATTTAGCCTTCAAAAAGATGGAAGTTTTGATACAAGTTACAATATGGATGTACTTTCAGGACACTATGTTAAGTAAAATAAGCTAGTCACGGAGTGATAAATACTATATGAATCCACTCATGTGAGGTGCTAGATTAATCAAACTTAGAAACAGACAGTAGACTGTGGTTGCCAGGAGGTGAGAAGAGGAAACATAGCGCTGTTGTTTAATGCATATAGTTTCAGTTTTGCAGCATGAAAAATGCTGTACATTGGTTGCATAACAATGTGAATACACTTTGTACTACTGAATTGTACACTTAAAACTGGGTTAAAAATGAGTAAGGTTGTAAATGTTACGTGCATTTTACCACAACTTAACAAGTTTCCTTTTACTCACCAAGTCTAAAAATTGGAATTTATAACAAGATTCAGCTGGGCACAGTGGCTTACACCTATAATCCCAGCATTTTGGGAGGGCAGGGCGGGCGGATCACCAGAGGAGATTCAGACCAGCCTGACCAACATGGAGAAACTCCATCTGTACTAAAAATACAGTATTAGCAGGGTGTGGTGGCACATGCCGGTAATCCCAGCTAGTCAGGAGACTGAGGCAGGAGAATCACCTGAACTCAGGAGATGGAAGTTGCAGCGAGCTGAGATCACACTATTGCACTCCAGCCTGGGCAACAAGAGCATATCTCCATCTCAAAAAAGAAGAAATAAATTTATAACAAGATATCATTAATGTTATCATTAACTAGAAAACATGAGTGAATTTCTATTGGGTCAAGGAATCCTAAAAAAAAAAAACTTGCATTCATGTAGCGTATTATAGCTTATAAATCATTTGCTTATATTTCACACAGTGCTGACATTTTACTGAGGGATTAGGCTCTAATGTCAAAGCGTATAAAAAGAACAGTTTGTTATTTTATTTGATTTTTATATTTGGCCAAAAAAGATTTCCAAATGAACAATTTGTTTCCAAAATTACCCTTGAAAGCTCTTTAAATGCACAAATATTAATTAAACAATTAGCCTGTATCAGGCACTGTTCTAGTGCTGGAATTCAGCAATCACCAGCAAAGTCAACACCAAAATTACTGCATACAGATATATATTCTCTCAAAAGTCAACACTATTGAGATTTTCTTCAGAGTTGGAAGAGGTCTTTGTTCCTTCAGTTAAGCACCCAAAGAGACAATTGACTTGTGCTTGGGACTATGTGGTACACAAAGATACAGTTTTAAGTGCTAATGGCAAGATGCTCATAATATGAGAAGCACATAGAAACTGAGAATAAGAGAGGGAACATCACATTTATGTTTCCCAGCCCACACTGGCTTTGTAGCTAAAGCAGACACCCACTCATTAAGTGGCAGTGTGGGTGGAATCACTCCTACTCTTTAAATTGCTATTTTTGTCCTTGCATTTGCTGATTGTACACACATGAATTTGAGTAAGTTAAACTTGTTTACTATGCAACCTGGCTATGTTACATTTTATCACATTCTTACAAAAACATATTATCATAATATATTTACACAGATAGGCTTATTATTAAACACTAGTCAAAATCTATACTTAATCACGTACTCTCAGTTTGAAAATCTTTTAGAGCATTCTATGTGGATTTTTCATTGTATCTTTTATGCTGTTTTCCATTGATTTTCACATTTCTTGTGTGAAACTGCAAGAATCGAACTATTTCCCTAACAGACAAAATTTATGACTCTACAAATACTAGTGATTTGTCTTATGGTGGAATTAGAGAAAACATTAATCAGTACACTTTGTATGTCATTTTCTAGTTAACTAAGCTGACTCTATCAATATGGCCCTTTGTTACAGGAACAATTCTGCAAAATAAAAGGCTATCTGGAGGAAGAACTAGACTACAGAAAACAAGCTCTTGACCAAGCATATATGGTAGGTACAACAAGCGATAGAGACACCCAGAGTATTTACAGTTATGTACTGTGGAATAAAGTATCCTATTTAATTTTCTATGCTATGTACTTGAATAGATCACAACATGCAGTTCATTTATTTATGGTTTTGAGTTCTAATTTTAGAACAAAGACATTCCTAGCTCTTATTATGATATTCTTATAATATCTAATAAATATTTAATTATACTTCATTTTTTAACAATTAAGAGGCCAGGCATGGTGCCTAATCCCTGTAATCCCAGCATTTTTGGGAAGCCAAGGTGAGCAGATCCCTTGAACTCAGGAGTTTAAGACCAGCATGAGCAACATGGTGAAACCCTGTATCTCCAAAAACAAACAAACAAAAAATACAAAAATTAGCCAGGCATGGTGGAATGCACCTTGTAGTCGCAGTCACTCAGGAGGCTGAGGAAGGAGGATCCATTGAGCCTGGGAGATCAAGGCTGCAGTGAGCTGTGATGGTGCCACTGTACTCTAGCCTGGGTAACAGAGCAAGATCCTGTCTCAAACAAAACAAATAAAAAACAATTAAATGTATGTTGTTAGATAATATTTAGGGGAAAAACAGATGGGATGGCAGTGTAAATTAAAGATAACTTTTATTAAATAAAACACAATCATTTGGGAGTCTGATCTAGTGGTGGAATAATAATATATTTAATGTTTGTTATGCATATTTTTAATTCGTTTATCTCTTACAACAACCCTGTGAGGTACAGGCAAGATGATTATTCATATCTTACAAATGAGGATAGTAAGATTTAGAGAATATAAGAACTTTGCCCAAGTTGATAAATGGGTAGTGTGTAGATCTGACTCCAGATCCTGTGGCCTTAACTACCATAATCCAGCCACAGCAACTGAGGCTTCCATGGCAAATAGGCTGTGCCTTTTTGTCTCTCACAGATTATGATGAGTAAGGAGCACATGTGATCCACTCCTCTATACCAAATTCCTATTACACAATTCTTCATACTGAACTACAACTCACCTTTATTCTCTCCTTATGCTCCACCCTCCCTTAATTCACGGTTATGAATCAAAAGAAAAAGAGCAAACTAGAGGAATATTTCAAAGAATTCCTAGCAGAGGTTTTCATAATGCTTTCCTGGAAACAGCCTGAGTCACCTTTGGGGAAAGAGTGAATCACTTAATCCCTGCTTGTAACAAAGATGAACTTGTCTTTGCATTCCAAAATGAATAAGAGATTCTGAGCATTGTTTGATGGGGAAAGAAGAGAATGAGCATTCGTTGCTAATTAGAGACAGAAAAGAAAGTGATTTTTGCTTCACTTCTACCTTTCACCCTTGCCTCTTCTACCTGTACGAAATTAAGTTGTGTGTTTATGTGGCTCCCGAGACTACTGAGTACTCATTCAGAAAACTATATTTATCCTTAAAAAGGTGAGAACTGCTTAGCCCAGGACAAGAGCTAGGAAAATATCTCTCACCAAAGCATGTCTGGTCACTTCTGTCAAACTTAGAAGGAATAAGATTGTAGATTATAGCAACTATTATCTAAAGCATATCAAAAAAGAAAGAAGAAACAGATATAAGAGGAAGTGGATTCTTCATCTACAAAAAAAAAAAGACTCAGAGAAATATTATAATGAGAGCAGCCATAAATCTCAGAGAATTTAAAAACAGACCAATTCCAAAACTGTAGGTCATTTTTGGATTTTATTTCTTAATTTTAGTTCAAGAAAAAATATGGAGACCATAAAGCCATCTTCAAGTACCAGACGTTTGTCATGTATTAATAGAACAGGAGCAGTATTTTGTGCATAAAATATATCTCCATTTAAGTATTTTGTCCTAACTTAGACTATTTATTTCTAGAAGTATGGTCACCATGGTAGATATCTTTAAATATCTGAAGAGCTGTCTTTTTTTTTTTTTTTTTTTGAGATGAAGTTTCACTCTTGTTGCCCAGTTCGGAGTGCAGTGGTGCTCACTGCAACCTCCGCCTCCCGGGATTCAAGCAATTCTCCTGCCTCAGCCTCCTGAGTAGCTGGGATCATAGGCGTGCGCCACCATGCCTGGCTACGTTTTTGTATTTTTAGTAGAAACAGGGTTTCACCATGTTGGCCAGGCTGGTCTCAAACTCCTGACCTCAGATGATCTGCCTGCCTCAGCCTCCCAAAGTGCTGGGATTACAGGCATGAGCCACCACGCTCGGCCAGAGCTGTCAAGTAGAAGTGAGAATACACTTATTCTCAGCTACACTTTGGGATATGAAGTACAGTTATTATAACAAAGTGAGGGTTTTCTGAAAAGGAAAGTATATAAATTGCACAGGGTCCGAAGAAAGAACAAATGTTCCCTCACTAGAGAAGCTCATGGATTGGCTAGATGACCCTTACAGAATCTCATAAAAGGGGATTTTCAGAAGTGTAATTAGGCTAGAGAAGCTTTGAAATTATTTTCTTACTAAGATCCTATAAGACCAAAGTTAGCAGCCATACACATATACATACATAGCGTACACTCCCACACACATATAAATGCCAGGTTCCGAAGTTAGACTTTTCTAATTCTATTTGCCAGAGAATCCAGGAACTAGAAGCTACTTTGTACAATGCTCTGCAGCAAGAAACTGTTATCAAGTTTGGTGAATTATTAAGTGAAAAACAGCAAGAGGAGCTGAGGACGGCAGTAGAAAAGTTACGGCGGCAAATGCTGAGGAAGAGCAGAGAGTATGACTGTCAGATTCTTCAGGAAAGAATGGAGCTCTTACAGCAAGCCCATCAGGTGAGGACTGAGTCACTGTCTCTGTGTAGGGTTAGTACTAAGCAAATGGGACTTAGTACTAAGTACACTGTATTGAGTAAGGGTATGGAGAAGCCCAGGAGATACAAATTATTTTCAGAGACTAAAATAAATAACCATTGTTTTCCACCTTCATGCACACACAAAATGACAGTTTTGCAATAATTCATTCTTGAGAAAATTGGCCTTTCAGAAGGACTGCATACTGCTACTATTTTTAGAACTACATTGTCATGAAATGCCCTTCGAATTTTCCTGGAGTCTGATTATCTGACTTATGCAAGGAAGCAGGACACACTCCAGGACCAAAATAGTGCTTCCCATTTATTGCTCACTCCCGTTCACAGCCTAACCTGATGAAATAATGCGATAGTGTAAAAGAGAACAAGGCCCGTTCATGTTACAAATCTCACCACCAATAAAGTCTGGCAGCTGCCATTTACTTACTGACATTTGCTGTGTGTCAGTAACTAAGGGTTCTACTTACATTATTTCATTTAATCTTCATAATAGCCCTATGAGGTAAGTATTTTTATTATCTCAATTTTGGAGATAACAATACTGAAGATAAGAATGCCTAAATGATTTGCCCAAGATGACGCAGATGGTAAGCAACAGTCAGGATGACAGCCTAGGTCTGCTAGACTCCAAGGCCAGTGTGTCTAACCACTGTACTGTACTGTCATCCATGACTTACGTGATTCATCTAGACCAGCAAGACTCAAAATAGGCACCCAATACTAATTTCCAACTAAAATTTTTAATTGCAACTCTTTGTTCATGCCATAGCTTGTCTGTTGAGGGCTGAGACAGATTCAATAAAGATTCCAGAATTACAAGTGTCAGGTTATAGTATTCAATCCTCAGAAGCTATAAGAAGCAACTGGTACAAAATCCAGATGGTATGTGTAGGCGGTAAGAATCATGTGGTCATCAGTGATCAAGATGAGTTGAAAAGAAGCAGGGGTTCTTCTATGATGCCAATAAAAACAATTCGTGGGGGACATGACACTTAGCACACTTGAGATGCAGTCAGGAGCTTTGTGGATTTTATAGGCTAACATTACCCAAGTAGGCAGAGAATTCTGAAGCCATGTGTCCCAGAGATGATAAATACATACCTGTTCCTATTAATGCTCCTTCAGTTTCCATCACAAAGATTTGTGTTTTGACTCTTGGAAAGACTTCTTACAGTCTTAAATAATAGACTCTATGGCATCATTGCATTACTTCATGCATTCTTTTCTTCTAGCAGGGGACAAAAACGTCCTCTGTACAAATTTCTTGTGCTGCAATAGCATGCAATTACTTTCAACACATTGGGAGTTATGTCATGGAAACACAGAAGTGTCCACTTTTAAGGTGGACTAATAACTACCTACATTTATTTATGATAAAAACTTTATTCCATTTGAGTGTTTCTTTAACCATTTAGTTAAGATACTTCACTCCTAAATGAGTTGGTTTTCTTTAAGTTATCCAGTATTGCCAATAGTATACTACATTTCTGAAACTGAGAAAGTTTTGTTGACATTTTCCATCCTTCCCCAAACAAATGCTTATTAGCATATGCCTTTCCAGGTTATGTCTTAGTCTCCTTCTTCCCTTTCAATAAATAGCTGAGTTTCATAGAATTATTCCGGAAGATATTGGCCAGGACCTTTCATATGTAACTATGTAATACGCTGTAACTTCTAGTGTATATCACTAACCATTTATTATACAGTTCAGCTTGAATGTTTAAGAGTGAACTCATGCATTCTTATCTTTAATTCTCTTCTCTCTCCCCATCTGCCTGTCTTAGTCAGTAGAATTACCATAACTAAAATCACCCTGACTAGAAACACTGGAGTCTTCTCTGTTCTTTCCCTGTAAGCACTAATATAGCACCACATCCAACTGGAATTTCCCCTGAAATGTTTTTGATACTGGTCCATTTTGTTCATACTTGTCACCCCAGGCATGTGCAGGACTTTTCATTATTGCACCAGCTTCTGGGTACTGCCAAATGTTCTTATGTGAATTGACTCCACCATCTATGTATTTATTCAGTCAAACCTTTAAATGTTTCCTCTGTGCTAGATACCATGTTAGACATAGAGAATTCACTGTGGACCCTGCCTTCACAAAATGTAGGACCCATAAATGGACATAAAAAAGATTAACACAAAGAAAAATAATTATGATATATCATAATAAATGGCATTTTAAAAAGCACATGCAGGTACCATGGGGACCTAGTTCTAGCTCTCCCCTTTTCAATCCACCACATGTCTCACCACAGATCCTGCTCACTTTTCCTCATGGTACATTCTTGCCCCAAAGCCTCCATGATCCCAATTTCCAGTTGAGCTAAGTCTTACGCAGTTCTCTTCAGGTGCTTCAGTAGCTGACTACCCCTCCCACAAAAACCAGATTTGACCGAACCCCAGAGCATACTTCCTTCTCCACTCATTAAAAACGTCCTGGTCCCACTTGTACTGTGATTTTTCCACCTCAAAGCCTTTGTTTGCATGATTGCTCACCCTAAAGTATCCTTTAGTTTCCATTGCAATTGGTCCAAGTGTTCTCATTTTTCCAGTCCCAGTTTAAGATCTAACTCATTCATGATCTTCTCCCTGGTGAAAATTGAAAAATGAACCACATACTGCTCAAGAAATCTACCTTCTATATTTTGTTATGCACTCATTCACAACCGTTTATTGAGGGCCTGCTGTGTACCAGGCGTTGGGAGTGTGATGGTAAGCAATGACATACAGATCACTACACTCATCTATCTCACAGAGGGACACGAACAGAGCCACAGCACAAATGAACAATGACTGAGGCAATTTCTGAGAGTGGCAGTAAGTGCTATGCAGAAAAGTATACAATATGTGTGTGAGTTTTGGAGTAGGATTGGCCACTTTAGGCTGGCTGGTCAGAGAAGGCCTCTCTGAAGATACCTAAGATCCAAGAAACAAGCCACACAAAGATCTTGGCCAAGTGTCCAGAAGACATGGACAACAAGGACTAAGTTCCTATCTTGAGAATAAGTTTGGAATAGTCAAGGAACAGAGCAAAGGCTAGAATGTCAGGAGCACACAGAGCCAGGGTGAGATTGATAGGACGCGACGCTGAAGAGCTAATCAAGGGCCACATCACATGGGGCCTTGCAGGAGTTTGTGTTGTATTATGAGTACCACTTAGCTAACTCGTCCTTCTTTCCTTCCCACCTGCTTAAACTCAGGGGACCATGGAGATCATTTTTACATTCTGAGCGTTCACAATGCCTGCTATAGATGATGTAGGATGGTCAAAATAAGAGGCGGGAAGAGCAAGTAGAAGGTGCCACACCAGTCCTGACGAGGGAAGGCAATGACTTGGTGAACTTCGCAGCAGTAGAGATAAAAAGAAGTGGGTAGAAAAGGAATGTTTGAGTCCAACAAGCTTTCCTGTTGGATGGATGGCAAAGGGATGGGAAGCAAAAAGAAGTCAAGCATACATCACATGATGTAGCATAACACATTTACTTAACTAAAAAATATGTATGGACAGCTTCTCCATGGTAAACACTGTGCTAGGAATTGGAGATGGGTGGTAAAGTTATTCAGCTTTTCCCATTGTTTTCCTTTACTGTTTAATTTTGTCATCCCATCTGGATCTGATAGTTCTTTCAAATCGGGAACTAATTGGTACCTTATCTGTATTGCACATTACTTTCAGAACAGTCATGAGCATGTAAGGAGGTGCCCAACAAGCATAGATGTGATGGAGGAATAGATACTGCAGTAATTTTACATATTCATGATTTTGTCCATATAGTACTTGCCTCCACATCAAGCAGACATGCCAAGAAATTACTTGCACACTCAAGGTGGAAATATCCAGCAAATGTATTCTTTACTGTGTACCTATGGAGCATTGACAGCGCTATGGAAATATACACTAGCACACGCATCACACATGTATACACATACCATCAACATTCCAATCCCATCCCTTTCTTCAGCATTCATTATGGCATAATTTCAAGGTTAACCTTTATGTTCTCACTCTGACCAAAACATACCATCCCTCGTTGCACAAACTTTAGCTCCCTTACTTTGAAGTAGAGTTTCTCAATCTCAGCACTACTGAAATTTTGAAGCAAATAATTGTTTATTCTTTTTCAGGGGGAGGGGTGGCTGTTCTGTGCCTTATAGAATGTTTAGTAGCATTCCTGGCTTCTACTCGGTAAATGCTAGATGCACACACTCCCCGTTGTGACAATGCAAAAATGTCAACACATTTAGATAGTGGTGATGGTTGCACAATTTTGTGAATATACTAAATTAGCCACTGAATTGCACAACTTAAAATAAATAAACATAGTAATTAATTAAAAAAATATATCCAGAACTGCCAAATGTCTCTGGTGGGGGCAGGGAGAAATAAACAGTTGAGATCCACTGTTTTAAAGAGAAGGAGATATGATTTCCAAGTTCAAGTATCCTTTGTTCTAGCTTCCCTTTTATTCTCCTACTATTGCATTATAAAAACCTCTCTTTCTATATTATCATCCCATTTGACTTCTAGTGTTTTCTTCATGGACTCCATTTCTCTGTTTTCTAATTATTCCCAACAGAGGTATTAAATCAGAAGCCTGCATTGTATAACCATGTACATGAGCACTGAAAGCCTTTAGATTGCTGATATAAATGTGAAGACTTTATTTTACTTGTAAATAATTGTTATGTAATGTTGATTCAAATCTTCAGTGTTTAAATTAGTGGAATTTTGTTACATAATTGAGAGGTAAGTTCAAAGACAGTCTTTAGGATGACTTGTGCTATGTTTGTTATGTTCTTCTGCTTTTTTCCTAATTTATCATTTCCCTCCTGGGGATGTTTGTTGATGTGTAACCTCTACGTTTGTTGATGTGTAACCTCTACTTTGTTTTATGAGAATTCACCAGTTCCATTTTGTGAGAAAATTCTATCCTGAACCAAGGTTGAAATAGGGTTAGGAAAAAAGGTTAAGAAAGAACAATTGGATTGTTTACATCTATGTGATTCAGCCTCAGCTGTCTTTAATGTGGAAAGAAACAACCAAAGTCTCAATCCGAATGGTTCCTAACAAGGCTTGTTTCTTGCTCTCTAGTTCTGGGACATACTGGCCCCTCTACAAGAATTTGATATTTCCACATCTTATTCCAACTCACATTCCACTGGCCAAAACAAGTCTGTTTGCCAAACCCAATGTCAGTGGGGTGGGACCTGTACCTCACTAGGAGGGAGTCTACAGGGGCAGGCCCAGTCGAAAGGGTGGCAAATATTTTTTGAAAAGATAATCAGTAACAATGATTTTTACCAGAAGCGTCGATAATTTCTGAAACATACAACACATTTTTGGGTAGGGAAAAACATACATGTGATATTTCCAGCTGCTTATACAAATATTCATGTTTGTATAGGAAGTTTCGTGTTTTAGTTTGGTGAATGATTTTTTTCACACAACTGAACACCCACTAATGCTTTCTCTTTCTTCTTTCTTCAGAGAATTCGTGACTTAGAAGATAAAACAGACATCCAGAAAAGACAAATAAAGGACTTAGAAGAAAAGGTATGTGTCAAGTTCAATAACTATCTTATTCTTTGTTTAATCAGAAAGTAATATTGATTGTGCTCACTGTATTTTCTTTCTGGCTTCTCAGTTATTGTGTGTATGGCAGAGGCAGGTGTAGATATGGGAAACCTAGCCCTCACCTTCAGTCAGGCACCAGAATGCCAGCAAAGTCTCCCATCAGTAACCTGACCTTCAAATGTTTGTCTTTTGTGTTGCTTTCTTATTTTTTCCTGTGTTTTATTTCCTTAGTTTCCCCTTCCTCATCTTCATTTCCTTTCCAAAAGTTTCTTCATTGTTTTATTACCCTGCTTTGCTCTTTTTTAAAAAAAATCTTTTAGACCTTTTTTAATCTTTCCCATTATCATTCATAAAAAGACCTTTCATCATTGTGCTGCAGTTTCACCTCACCAGTGAGTTAGAAACTTGGATTGATATATGAGAATTATGATGTCCTGCCACTTCCCCAGTGATCTGAAAGAGTGGCTGCTTCCTCCAAGTCAGCCAGTGTTTTTGAGTGGTATAACATTGTAGCTCTTACAGAGGGCACTTGGAAATGTGTGTGGGGTAGGAGAAGGGACAGAGCTCAGGCTGGGATGTTGAACAAGCTGCAGTGAGCTACCCAGCCTTGCACAACAACAAAAAAAAAGCCTGGAATTTTCAGGCAAGATGGCCAAGTAGGAACAGCTCCAGTCTGCAGCTCCCAGCAAGACCAATGCAGAAGGCAGGTGATTTCTGCATTTCCAACTGAGGTACCCAGTTCATCTCAATGGGACTTCTTAGACAGTGGGTGCAGCCCATGGGGGATGAGTAGAAGTGCAAGGGGTTGGGGAACTCCCTCCACTAGCCAAGGGAAGCCATGAAGGATGGTGCACTCTAGCCCAGATACTACACTTTTCCCATAGTCTTCACAACCCACAGGCCAGGAGATTCCCTCGGGTGCCTACACCACAAGGGCCCTGGGTTTCAAGCACAAAACTGAGTGGCCATTTGGGCAGACAACGAGCTAGCTGCAGGAGTTTTCTTCATACCTCAGTGGCGCCTGGAATGCCAGCAAGACAGAACTATTCACTCCCTTGGAAAGGGGACTGAAGCCAGGGAGCCAAGTGGTCTTGTTCAGCAGATCCCACCCACACCAAACCCAGCAAGCTAAGATCCACTGGCTTGAAATTCTCGCTGCCAGCACAGCAGTCTGAAGTCAGCCTGAGGCGATCGAGCTTGGTAGGGGGAGGGGCCCCGCCACCCTCACCTGAAGTTTGAGTAAGCAGTTTTCCCCTCACAGTATAAACAAAGCTGCTGGGAAGTTCGGACTGGGTGGAGCCTACTGCAGCAACACAAAGCCAATTTTTTTTAGCCAGACTGCCTCTCTGGATTCCTCCTCTCTGGACAGGGCACCTCTGAAAGAAAAGCAGCAGCCCCAGTCAGAGGTTTATAGATAAAACTCACATCTCCCTGGGACAGAGCACCTGGGGGAAGGGGCAGCTGTGGGTGCAACCTCAGCAGACCTCAGTGTTCCTGCCTGCTGGCTCTGGAGAGAGCATCAGATCTCCCAGAACAGTGCTCAAGTTCTTCAAAGGGACAGACTGCCTCCTCAGATGGGTCCCTGACCTCCATGCCTTCTGACAGGGAGACATATCCCAGCAGGGTTCAACAGACACCTCATACAGGAGAGCTCCAGCTGGCATATGGTGGGTGCCTCTCCGGGACGAAGCTTCCAGAGGAAGAAGCAGGCAGCAATCTTTGCTGTTCTGCAGCCTCTGCTGGTGATACCCAGGCAAATAGGGTCTGTAGTGGACTCCCAGCAAACTCCAGCAGTCCTGCAGAAGAGGAGCCTCACTGTTAGAAGAAAAACAAACAAAAAGCAATAGCATCAACATCAATAAAAAGGGCAACCACGCAAAAACTCCATCCAAAGGTCACCAACAGCGAAGGCCAAAGGTAGATAAATCCATGAAGATAAGGAAAAATCAGTGCAAAAAGGCTGCAAATACCAAAAACCAGAATGCCTCTTCTCCTCCAAACGATCACAGATCCTTGCCAGCAAGGGAACAAAATTGGACAGAGAATGAATTTGATGAATTGACAGAAGTAGGCCTCAGAAGGTGGGTAATAACAAACTCTTTCGAGCTAAAGTAGCATGTTGTAACCCACTGCAAGAAAGCTAAGAAACTTAATTAAAGGTTAGAGTAATTGCTAAATAGAATAACCAGTTTAGTGAAGAACATAAATAACCTGATTGAACTGAAAAACAGCACAAGAACTTTGTGAAGCATCCACAAGTATCAATAGCCGAATCAATCAAACAGAAGAAAGGATATCAGAGATTGAAGATTAACTTAATGGAATAAAGCATGAAGACAAGATTAAAGAAAAAAGAATGAAAAGGAATGAACAAAACCTCCAAGAAATATGGGAATATGTGAAAAGACTGAACCTACGTTTGATTTGTGTACCGGAAAGTGATGGGGAGAATGGAACCAAGTTGGAAAACATACTTCAGGATATTATCCAGGAGAATTTCCCCAACTTAGCAAGACATGCAAACATTCAAATTCAGGAAATACAGTGAACGCCACAAGGATACTCCTCGAGAAGAGCAACCCTAAGACACATGATTCACCAAGGTTGAAATGAAGAAAAAAATGTGAAGGGCAGCCAGAGAGAAAGGTCGGGTTACCCACAGAGGGAAGCCCATCAGACTAACAGAGGATCTCTCAGCAGAAATCCTACAAGATGAAAGAGTGGGGGCCAATATTCAACATTCTTAAAGGAAAGAATTTTCAACCCAGAATTTCATATCCAGCCAAACTAAGCTTCATAAATGAAGGAGAAATAAAATCCTTTATAGACATGCAAATGTTGAGGGATTTTGTCACCACCAGGCCTGCCTTACAAGAGCTCATGAAGGAAGCACTATATGGAAAGGAAAAACCAGCACCAGCCACTGCAAAAACAAACGAAAATGTAAAGACCATCAAAACTATGAAGAAACTACATCAACTAATGGGCAAAATAACTAGCTAGCATCATTATGACAGGATCAAATTCACACATAACATCACTAACCTTAAATGTAAATGGGCTAAATGCTCCAATTAAAAGGCACAGACAGACAAATTGGATAAAGAATCAAGACCCATCAGTTTGCTGTATTCAGGAGACCGTGTCACATGCAAAGACACACATAGGCTCAAAATAAAGAGATGGAGGAAAATTTACCAAGAAATGGAAAGTAAAATAAAGCAAGGGTTGCAATCCTAGTTTCTGATACAACAGACTTTAAACCAATAAAAAACAAAACAAAACAAAAAGACAAAGAAGGGCATTACATAATGGTAAAAAGATCAACAAGAAGAGTGAACTCTCCTAAATATATATGCACCCAATACAGGAGCATCCAGATTCATAAAGCAGGTTCTTAGAGACATACAAAGAGACTTAGACTCCCACACATTAATAATGGGAGAATTTAACATTCCACTGTCAATATTAGACAAATCAATAAGACAGAAAATTAACAAGGATATTCAGGACTTGAACTCAGCTCTGGACCAAGCAGACCTAGTAGACATCTACAGAACTTTCCACCCTAAATCAACAGAATATATATTCTTCTCGGCACCACATAGCACTTATTCTAAAATCGACATTGGAAGTAAAACACTCCTCAGAAATGCAAAAGATTGGAAATCATAACAAACAGTCTCTCGGACTACAGTGCAATCAAATTATAACTCAGGATTAAGAAACTCATTCAAAACCACAGAACTACATGGAAGCTGAACAACCTGCGCCTGAATGACAACTGGGTAAATAACAAAATTAAGGCAGAAATAAGTAAGTTATTTGAAACCAATGAGAATGAAAGCACAACATACCAGAATCTCTGGGACACAGCTAAAGCAGTGTTTAGAGGAAAATTTATAGCAATAAATGTCCACAGGAGAAAGCAGGAAAGATCTAAAATCAACACCCTAACATCACAATTAAAAGAACTAGAGAAGTGAGGGGAAAGAAATTCAAAAGCTAGCAGAAGACAAGAAATGACTAAGATCAGAGCAGAACTGAAGGAGTTAGAGACACAAAAACCCTTCAAAAAACCAGTGAATCCAGGAGCTGGTTTTTTTGAAAAGATTAACAAAATAGATAGACTGCTAACCAGACACGTAAAGGAAAAAGAAAGAAGAATCAAATAGACACAATAAAAAGTGATAAAGGAGAGATCACCACTGATCCCACAGAAATACAGACTACCACCAGAGAATACTCTAAACACCACTACACAAATACACTAAAAAATCTAGACGAAATGGATAAATTCCTGGACACAGACACCCTCCCAAGACTAAACCAGGAAGAAGTAGAATCCCTGAATAGACCAATAACAAGTTCTAAAATAGAGGCAGTAATTAATAGACTACCAACCAAAAAAAGCCCTAGACGAAATGAATTCACAAGTGAATTCTACCAGAGGTACAAAGAGGAGCTGATACTATTCCTTCTGAAACTATTCCACAGCCAGGCCCAGTGGCTCGCACCTGTAATCCCAGCACTTTGGGAGGCCAAGGCGGGCAAATCACGAGGTCAAGAGATCGAGACCATCCTGGTCAACATGGTGAAACCTCATCTCTACTAAAAATACAAAAAAGTTAGCTGGGTGTGGTGGTGCGTGCCTGTAATCCCAACTACTCGGGAGGCTGAGGCAGAAGAATTGCTTGAACCCAGGAGGCGGAGGTTGCAGTGAGCTGAGGTCACACCACTGCACTCCAGCCTGACGCCTGGTGACGGAGTGAGACTCTGTCTTAAAAAAAAAAAAGAAACTATTCCAAACAGTAGAAAAAGAGGAACTCCTCCCTAACTCATTTTATGAGGCCAGCATCATGCTGATACCAAAACCTGGCAGGGACACAACAACAACAACAACGACAAAATTCAGGCCAATATCCCTGATGAACATTGATGTGAAAATCCTCAATAAAATACTGGCACAACCAAATCTGGCAGCACATTAAAAAGCTTATCCACCATCAGCAAGTCAGCTTCATCGCTGGGATGCAAGCCTGGTTCAACATATGCAAATCAACAAACATAATCCATCACATAAACAAAACCAATGACAAAAACCACATGATTATCTCAACAGATGCAGAAAAGGCCTCAGACACTGCTTCATACTAAAAACACTCAATAAACTAAGTATTGATGGAACATATTTCAAAATAATGAGAGCTATTACGACAAAACCACAGGCAATATTATACTGAATGGGCAAAAGCTGGAAGCATTCCCTTTGAAAACCTGCACAAGACAAGGATACCCTCTCTCACCACTCCTATTCAACACGTATTGGAAGTTCTGGCCAGGAAAATCAAGGAAGAGAAAGAAATAAAGTGTATTCAAATGGGAACAAAGGAAGTCAAATTATCTCAGTTTTCAGATTACACGATTGTATATTTAGAAAACCCCATCATCTCAGCCCCAAAACTACTTAAGCCGATAAGCAACTTCCATGAAGTCTCAGGTTACAAAATCAATGGGCAAAAATCACAAGCATTCCTATACACCAGTAATAGACAGACAGAGAGACAAATCATGAGTGAACTCTCATTCACAATTGCCACAAAGAGAATAAAATACCTAGGAATACAACTTACAAGGGATGTGCAGGACCTCTTCAAGGAGAACTACAATATGCTGGTCAAGGAAATAAGAAAGAACACAAATGGAAAAACAGTCCATGCTCATAGATAGAAAGAATCAATATTGTGAAAATGTTCATACTGCCCAAAGTAATTTATAGTTCAATGCTATCTCCATCAAGCTACCATTGACTTTCTTCACAGAATTTTTAAAAAACTACTTTAAATTTTATATGGAACCAAAAAAGAGGCTGTATAGCCAAGACAATCCTAAGCAAAAAGAACAAAGCTGGAGGCATCAAGCTACCTGACTTCAAACTATATTAAATATTATAAGGCTACACTAACCAAAAGGAAATGGTACTGGTACCAAAACAGATATAAAGAGCAATAGAACAGAACAGAGGCCTCAGAAATAACACCACACATCTACAACCATCTGATCTTTGACAGAACTGACAAAAACAAGCAATGGGGAAAGGATTCTGCATTTAATAAATGGTGTTGGGAAAACTGACTAGCCGTATGCAGAAAACTGAAACTGGACCCTTTCCTTACATCTTATACAAAAATTAACTCAAGATGGATTGAGATTCAAACATAAAATGTAAAACCATAAAAACCATAGAAGAAAACTTAGGCAATACCATTTAGGACATAGGCATGGGCAAACTTCATGACTAAAACACCAAAAGCAATTGCAACAAAAGCCGAAATTGTCAAATGGGATCTAATTAAGCTAAAAAGCTTCTGCACAGCAAAAGAAACTATCATCAGAGCAAACAGGCAACCTACAGAATAGGAGAAAATTTTTGCAATCTATCTGACAAAGGGTTAACATCCAGAATCTAAAAGGAACTTAAACAAATTTACAAGAAAAAAACAACCCCATAAAAAAGTGGGCAAAGCATATGGACACTTTTCCAAAGAAGACATTTATGCAACCAACAAACATGAAAAAAAGCTCATCATCACTGGTCATTAGAGAAATGCAAATCAAAATCACAATGAAATGCCATCTCACACCAGTTAGAATGACAGTCATTAAAAAGACAGGAAATAACAGATGCAGGAGAGTATGTGGAGAAATAGGAACGCTTTTACTCTGTTGGTGGGAGTGTAAATAGTTCAACCATTGTGGAAGACAGTGTGGCAATTCCTCAAGTATCTAGAACTAGAAATACCATTTAACCGAGCAATCCCATTACTGGGTGTATACCCGAAGGATCATAAATCATTCCACTATAAAGACACATGCACACATATGTTTATTGCAGCACTATTCACAATAGCAAAGACTTGGAACCAACCCAAATGCCCATCAATGTTAGACTGGATAAAGAAATTATGGCATTATGGCACATGTACACCATGGAATGCTGTGCAGCCATAAAAAAGAATGAGTTCATGTCTTTTGCAGGGACATGAATGAAGCTGGAAACCATCATTCTCAGCAAACTAACACAGGAGTAGAAAACCAAACACCACATGTTCTCACTCATAAGTGGGAGCTCAACAATGAGAACACATGGGCACAGCTTGGGGAACATCACATATCGGGACCTGTCGGGGGATGGGGCAAGGAGAGGACTAGCATTAGGAGAAATACCTAATGTAGATGATGGGTTGATGGATGCAGCAAACCACCATGGCACATGTATACCTATGTAACAAACTAGCACGTTCTGCACATGTATCCCAAAACTTAAAGTACAATTTAAAAAAAAAAGTCTGTTCCAAGACACCAGGAACATTCTGCGAGAGTAACAGCAAAGATGCCAAAGAGGTTTTTCTCTGGCATTCCAGTCAGATTGACTGAAAGTAGCTACCTGACTCCCTGTATAGTAAAAAGGTGTGGCTATTTTACAGTAGCTTCCATAGCTACACAAGAAGAAAATAGCAAACTATCTGCCCTTCTTGTGACAATGGTTAGAATTTGGTTTATCCCATATTGCTTCTATAATTATCTGTATATATGAAGTTAAAGGGAGTTGGTGGGCTCAAGTAGCCAGACCACCAGGCACCCAGATTTTTATATGGGTTGGGTCTTCAGGTACTCATTTAACCTTAGGCAAGTAACTTCACTTCCTCTGTCTAAGCCATGTCTCTAAAACAGGGATGATAACACTTGCCCTTTCTTCCTCCCATGGGTTCCATGAGGAACCAGTGAGGTCACTTATATGAAAAAGGAAACACTAAAAAAGTGAAAGTCAAATTTGAAAAGTGTAATTTTTAAAAATTCCAATGCAAAGTATACATTCTCTGTAAAATTTTAAATTTGAATTTCCCATATTTCAGAAGGGGCTATTTAGTTCTGCAGGACTGAATGAGGCAATGAAAATGTAAAATAAAATTTCCCAGTGATTGGGAAGAAGCCCCAGAGAAGACAGGGATTGCTTTCAGCTTCCCTGTTTATCAGAGACCACATTTAATGTCTTCCATTTTCCAAACTTTTGAATGGCCAGTTCTTGGCTATCTCTCTGCTAATTCATAAGCTACACTAGGGCTGGCTTGAGGAAGAATTCAAGGTTAAGGTGATTCTGCCCCCAAAACTTGATGATACCCATTCAGTCCCCAACCAGCTGAGGTTTAAAAAAAAAGGAGGGGGGAGAATTTTTAAAAAGTCTATCAATGTCAGCACCCCAGCCATTCTCTAAATAAAACTCTCAACAATTTTGGAAGAAGGGAGATTAAGATCATGTTAACAGTTGGAATTTAATGTGAACTTTTTCACAATTCTTTTGCTCAGTATACTTTACAGGTCTGAACTTCCTAAACATTTATGATAATGGGGTAATTGTCCTACTTGAAAGGAAATAAGGATCTAATTGTCAACACTGCATATTTCACATAGGGTAGCAAGTACAACCACTTCAGAAACAATCCAGTTGGCTTCTGATTAGATATTTGACTAGAGATGAGGTTTATGATGCACTTTCCACTCACTTGACCTCAGTTCTTCACACCCTTAATCTAGTAAAGAGGCTTAAGATTCCTTATGTTAGACATACTCTTCATTCTTCCCTTGTGGTACTTGAACACCCATTCAGGGTACATGGACTATCTCTTATTTATTGCTTATTTCCATGCACACAGTATGAATCAAGTGGTAACAACAAACCTAGCAAAATTGCTTCAGCTGTGTGCAGCACTTATCTAGAGCATAATATCTGCATGTACCTTATCTAGAGCACTCCCACTGCCATCGTTTCATCTGATTCTCATAATTACTCTATGAGACAGACACCACAGATGTTATGATCCCCTTTTATACAGATAATAAAATAATGGCTCAAAGAAATTAAACAATTTGCCCAAAATTATATAACCAATTTATGGCAAATCAAGACCAGAGTCAGGGTGTCTGATTCCAAATGGCATGATCTGCCCACCACACTGCAGAGATTAAGACCCTCATTATAGACTAAGCGATGGGCGTCTCCTCTGATATCTGATCTTCTCATAGGAATAATGGGAATGGGAATTCATCCGTTACTCTCATTCTTGAACTTCTTCTGCTATAAGTTTACCTTCAAGGAATGAGAAAAAGCACGTTTCTGGTTTTCATAATAATAGACTCATCACCAATACATGCCTCTTAGAGCCATATTCATAATTTGTTTGTAGAATTTAGCCATAGTGAAGCAAGAACCTCATAAGCAGTAGCATTAAAGGAAATATGCAAATAACATTCACAATATGAGAATGCCAAACATAACCCTCATTCACAGATGTGTCCAACGGTGTGTTCCTGGAGTGTGATAATCAAGTAAAAGACTTACTGACTCTATAAAAGTAAACCACCAAGGAAATCAATTATTTTTTTAAAAAACTGACCTGACCTGCCAGGTGTGGTGGTTCACACCTGTAATCCCAGCACTTTGGGAGACTGAGGCAGCTGGATCATGAGGTCAGGAGATCAAGACCATCCTGGCCAACATGGTAAAACCCCATCTCTACTAAAATACAAAAAAATAGCCGGGCGTGGTGGCATGCACCTGTATTCCCAGCTACTTGGGAGACTGAGGCAGGAGAATCACTTGAACCCTAGAGGCAGAAGTTGCAGTGAGCTGAGATTGCACCATTGCACTCCAGCCTGGCTGACAGAGTGAGACTCCATCTCAAAAAAAAAAAAAAAAAAAGAAAAAAGAAAGAAACTGACTTGACCCATGACTTTTTACAGTTAGTATACAGTTAGTTATACACCCAGGCTACTCAAGCACTGTTTGCCCATCCAATTATGTTTCTCAAGTGAAGATTTTTGGTGAAGAAAAACAAATCAGACTCCATTTAACTTCCATGAGTCAAATAAGGAGAAGTCTATCTCAGAGGTATAAAAGCTGGAATAACATCACACATTTATTATCTGAAATGTCCATTGATATAGAAGCAGGTTTGATGCCAATAGCATGACCACCCATCCTCACTTGCCCAGGATGGACCCAGTTTTTACCTGTCAACCCAATGTGATTATTAATAATGTCCATATCCTTCTCTGAAATGTTCCACTATGAGTAATTAAGTATATATTTAGCCTACAGATTAATATTCTCCCTGCTGTACCTTAATCCTAAAACCTATCATATTAACCAAACAAAAAAAGACACCACTGAGTGATTAAGTTTATGTTCTGATCATATTTTGTGTTTTTGAAATACCCTCTCATGTGTGAAAGATAGAGACAGTGATATATAGTGAAATAGGGCTCAGGATATCTAAGCTTTAGCCCTCACTGTGCCATAAATTGTATGTAATTAAACTATTGATTTACTGCTCTGTGATTATTTTTCTTATCTATAAAATTGGGAGCTTAGGCCAGTTGTTTGTAAGACTCCCTCATGATTCTAAGATGTATGAATCAATGCTGGTACTCTCTGTCAGTAGCTAAATAAAAGGTGTGGATATTTTTAAACAAAAAGGTACTTGATGTTCATGTGTTAAGTGGTTAGACTTGAGCAATGTGGAAAAGCAGAGGTTTTGTACTACCTGAATCACACGACAGAAATTCAGATTTACATAATCTTCTTCTTTTTCTTCTGCAGTTTCTGTTTCTATTCTTGTTCTTCTCTCTTGCCTTTATTCTATGGCCTTGATGTCAAGGTGCCTCTTAAAGGTAAGATTCCATTTAATTCTCAAAATGTGGTTCTAAGAGGTATTGGATAAAAAAAGAATGCTACTTATACTTACTATGCCTTTCTTTAGTTTTCTTTTCTTTTCTTTTCTTTTTTTTTAGGCAGAGTCTTGCTCTGTCACCTATGCTGGAATGCAGTGGCACAATCAGACCATATTTCACTGCAGCCTCAATCTCCCACACTCAAGCGATTCTCCAACCTCACCCTCTTGAGTAGCTGGGACTACAGGCATGTGCCACCATGCTCAGCTAATTTTTTTATTTTTTTTTAGAGACAAGGTATCCCTTTGTTGCCCAGGCTGGTCTTGAACTTCAGAGCTCAAGCAATCCTCCTGCCTCAGCCTCCCAAAGTGTTGAGATTACAGGCATGAGCCATCATGCCTGGTCTATATTTTTTTTAAACTATGCTATATTTTTTTAAAATAAACACACTTGCTTTGGTTAGCATAAATGCCATAAATTGAGACACAGATCGAGTCTATTTAAGTGATTATTAGAAAAATGAAGAAACTGAATATTCTGGGAATGAGGAATTTGTTCCAGTTAACTGTATCACTTTGGGAATTCACAATGTCTGTGGATCTTAGTATTCTCATCATAATCTCCCATTATACAGAGAGTTGTGTCTATATCTGGAAAGTGAGGAAATAATGACTTTATCTTTAGTATTGCTTTCAACTTGAAAATTCTGATTCTGCTAATCTAACAAGCTAATAATGACTGCTGTTTTTTCACGCCTTTTCCCCAGTAGAGACTAGGGAGTTCATTAAAACCCAAGAAAGAAGACTAAATAAAATTGGATCTTGTTTTCAAATAAGTTACTTTTCAATTTGTCAATATAGAAAACAAAAAGGGAGTCTTATTATCATTATTACCAAGTCCATGTCTCATGAGTACATGCATAAATGATCTTAGTGAGTCGCAGTCTTAAAAATACAGATTTTTAAGCCCCACCTCAGACTTGCTGAATCAGATTACTGGAGATAGAAGTGACATAGAGAGAGTGGGAGAGGTGAGAGCAAGGACTGGTCTGTATTTAACAAGCACACTGTGTGATTCTGATGGCCAGCCAGGTAGGGAAACTGCAAATCTCAATACCATTGTTAAAAAAGAAGGGCCAGTGGCTATTCTAAATCCATGTATCATGGTTCATGTCAACTCTGATTATCCTATTGAATTATATTAGGCTGAGATCTTTCCTGGACCTCAGGTGATTTAACATTTTCTTTTTTTTTTTTTTTTGAGACGGAGTTTCGCTCTTGTTACCCAGGCTGGAGTGCAATGGCGCGATCTGAGCTCACCACAACCTCCACCTCCTGGGTTCAAGCAATTCTCCTGCCTCAGCCTCCCGAGTAGCTGGGACTACAGGACGTGCCACCATGCCCAGCTAATTTTTGCATTTTTAGTAGAGACGGGGTTTCACCATGTTGACCAGGATGGTCTCGATCTCTTGACCTCGTGATCCACCCACCTCGGCCTCCCAAAGTGCTGGGATTATAGGCATGAGCCACCACACCCAGCGATTTAACATTTTCTATAGCAAGTTGGAAAACAGAAGAGAGATCATACTCTCTCCATAAGTATGAGATCCATTACCTGGGTATGGAACAGAAAAGTAAAAGTGCTTTAGCACAATCTGATACAAGCAAAGAGTTAAGCAGATATGCTCAGAAAATGTATGAACTCATAACTCACTCTCTGGCTGTATTCTTTCTTCCAAAAGATTTTCTTTTCAGACTGACCAGTATCGTTTGTCTGTCAAGAAAGGTGATGGCACTGTAGCACGGAAACAAGAGGATTGAGTCTCTTAAATTGAATGAGAATATCCAAATTGGAATGGAATGAGATTCTCTAGCAAAGGATCAAAATGGCCAGAGTACCAGAAAACAAACAGCCCTCACCCACCAAAAAAAACAAACAATAAATAAATTTTAAAAATAGGGAAAATAAATTTCAATAAGAGACAAGTAATACATGGTGGTTTAGAGAAGAAATATCAAACCTCATAAGTACTAGGTAGAAGATGGGTAGGTTTCAGCATTAACATCAATGCTGGCTAAAGCTGATTATAAGCTGTTCTAAGTAATAGATACATTTAATCTTCACAGAGTCTCCTGTGGGATAGGTATTGATTTTATTCCTAAATTACAGTTGGAGAAACTATAGCATGTGACTTTCCCAAGAACATAGGGCTACAAATTTGTACCCAGGCAGCCTCAGTCCAGAATCCACTTTTAACCACCAAACTGCCTCACAAATGAAAGAGAGCCTTTCTCTTGTGTTTTAAGCAACATTGCTATTCATATGTATCTTAATCAGGGGAATCATCTTCTATTTGTGTAGTGCTACTTAGCTATTGGCTTTTGAAATTACAGTGTGCACATCTCTGTACCTTTTCCCATTTTGTGTAACTCCTTGAGGGATGTGCAAGAGTTGATGTTTTTCCTCCAAAGTAGCACATAAATAACACTTAGTAATTATCTGTTAAATGGATGACTATAATGATAATTAATAATCTAGCAGATTTATGTGACAGTGAATCTGGGCAATATAATATAATGCATATGCAGTTAAATGGCTGAGAGGTTAGAGTGCACAGCCTACTAGTCAGATATACTTTTAAGCTGAGTCCTGCCATTTACTAGTTGTGTAATGATAGGCAGTTCATTTAATCCACCCAAGATTAGGTTTCCTATTCCACAAAATGGTTATAATCATGTAACCTACAGCAAGATATTGTGTAGAGAGAATGGAATGAGGTTATGCATGTCAAAGGTATAACAGTGCCTGGAAAATCATTAAATAATCAGTAACTCTTAGTGATTATTATATTTTAAAAATAGCTACCACATCTACTGAATTCAAAATTACACTAAATAATACTAGTATACTAGCATACAAAATCATACTAATTTCAAAATTAGAACCTCTAGTACTGGTGAGTAGTTTAAATCCTAACCCCAAATAAGTAGTTGCTTTTTTGACTCCTTAGGGTATAATCTGGCTTTAAACAATATTAGGAAATAAAACGTCACTGAAAACTGATTAATGTTACATATGTCTCCAGAGCTGGCAAGAGAGAAATAAGAATAAGTAGGGGAAAATTGCTTGTTTGTTGGTAGATAGTGAAAGCTTACTGCAAATAACCATAAATTTTTTTTCCATACTAAATCAGTGATTTGTATTCTGTTAATAAACCCAAGACTAGCTTAAATTACAAAGTCCGCCTTACTTCATTTTTTTTTAGTAATTACCTAAGTCATTATTGTCAGTGATGGTATAGAAGCCTTTGAATGCTCCCTGGAAGGCACCCTTACCGGACTCAGTGCTTGCTGACTAAATAACTGCATGGATTATATTAGGCCTTTTACTTTAAACAAGGGGACTCCATGTAGTTCCAGAAGATGTCATCTGCCCATGCATTCTGGTTTTGCAAATGAATAGTGTATCAATGTATTAGTCAGGGTTCTCCAGAGAGATAACCAACAGGATAGATAGATAGATAGATAGATAGATAGATAGATAGATAGATGATAGATAGTTGATACATAGATAGATAGATCGATAGATAGATAGATAGATAGATAGATAGATAGATAGATAGATAGATGAAAATGAGAGGGTCTTTATCAGGAGAATTCGCTCACCTGGTTTTGGGGGTGAAGTCCTATGGTAAGCCATCTGCAAGCTGGAGAACCAGAGAAGTAACATGATTCTGTTCAAACCAGAAGACCCAAGAACGAAGGAGGCCAGAGGTGCAACTCTCAATCAAAGGTCAAAGGCTTGAGAGCCCCAGCAGGCTGTTGGTGCAAGTTCCAGAGTACAAAAGCTGAAGAACCTGGAGTTATTAGCCATTCACTCCACCTTCGTGGCCTCTCATCAGGCTGCCCCTCCCAACACTGTTGCGTTGGGGGATTAAGTTTCTAACACATGCTTTGCAGCAGACACATTTAAGCCATAGCAACCACTCATTGTTTCACATTACATGGTTACACAGGGAGAAAGGAAAGAAAAAAACGAGAGGAATACAAAAATAGCTATCACCAGATTAGTTGCTATATCCAGGTTACAATGATCCGTTGAAAATCCTCCTCTTCCAAGCAGGGATGAATTAATGAAGAACATGACAGTACAAGTTTTGCTCATTATGAAGTTGGGAGGACCAGAGATCAGGTGGTCATGATTCTTTACCCACATACACTGATCTAGCTCATTTTTACTACTCCCCCTGGACACATTTTACATGCATTTGGATGTATATCCTGGGGAAAACAAATGGCTACATGACCAGTCTCTACTATATTTATCATTTAAAGTATTAGTAGGATCAGCTGGGCACAGTGGCTCATTCCTGTAATCCCAGCACTTTGGGAGGCCAAGGCGGGTGTTGGAGACAAGCCTGGCCAACATGGTAAAACCCCATCTCTACTAAAAAAAAAAAAAAAAAAAAAAAAATTAGCCAGGCATGGTGGCATGTGCCTCTAATCCCAGATACTCGGGAGGCTGAGGCAGGAGAATCACTTAGACCTTGGGAGGCAGATGTTGCAGTGAGCCTAGATTGCACCACTGCACTCCAGCCTGGTGACAGAGTGAGACTCCATCCCCCAAAAAAATAAATAAACAAAGTATTAGTAGGAAAATTTTACTCCTTATTTTTTTATATTGATAAGGAAAGTCTATAAAATGAATCATTGTATGCCAGTTAGTAATTCCTTTTTATGTAAATATATCCATTAGCTTTATCCAGTCATGTATAAATTGTTTCCCTATTTGTCTCACAAATTGTACTAATAAAGCATAGAGTAAGAGTTAGTTTTATTCATCTTTGTATCTTTGTCTATAACAGTGCCTTATCTATCCTAACTGCAGAATAAATTTCAGATTGACAGATGAACTGAGAGGCAGATGGATGAATGAATAGCTGAGAAAATGAATATGAAAGCAGATTTGGGATATGTTAGATCGGAGCCAAGAATAGCATAGTCATATCTTATAAAGATAACATATTCGATTTGTTTTTTTATATACTGTTTGAAGACTACCTTAAAGAATGCATTGACAAAGGAAAGAGGACACAGATATATTTCCCCCTCCTCTATAGCAGAAGTAGCCCACTAACTGGGCTCAGTGCTTCCACGATAGACATTCTTTTAACTCATTCTCTACAGAGTAGTTAGAGTGAGCTTTTAGAAATGCAAACCTTACCTTGACCTCTTCCTAGGAAAACATCACTATTAGGATCAAGTCCCTTCAACCAACCTATTGATAACAAGTTTAAAAAAAAAAATCAAATTCGAATTCTTTAACTTGGCCAACAAAGCCCTGCCTGGTTCTAACCACACAGGCAATCTCTCGGGCTTCCCGGTGCTCCAGTTGCCCTTGATGAGCCACACGCCCTCCTGCCTTCCACAGGGTTTGCCCACGCTGTCTTGGTGCACAGAATGCTTCCCTTCTACTTTAACTAGTAAACACCTACTCACCTACCTTTTGGATCTCAATTCAGTTGTGATTCCCACAAGGACATCTTTCTCAATTTCCTTTCTGGACAAAAGTTTACATGCATTGGGAATATAAAAATTAATGTCTCTCTCATTGTAAATAAACTTCATGAGGATAAGGACCATATAATTTTGTTCAACTTTGTATACCAAATACCTAGCACATAATCAACAGTGTCTAGCATGTAGTCAATAATCAATAAATACTTTAAAAATAATATTGATGATATTATGATAAGGAAGAAGGAGAGGACATCTTGCTTTACAGTTCAAAAAGTACATTTATATTTATTATTTTTTGTAATACTTAATCCTGCATAATAGAGACTGTTATAACTCTCTTAGTCCATTTATGCTATTTTAACAAAATACCTGAGACTAGATGATTTATAAATAATAGAAATGTATTTCTCACCATTCTGGAGGCTGGAAGTTGAAGATCAAGGCACCAGCAGGTTTGGTGTCTGGTGAGGGCCTGGTCTTTGCTTCCAAGATGAAGCCTTGTTGCTGTATCCCCTGGAGGGGGCAAAGCTGTGTCACAGGACAGAAGGGACAGAGGGGCAAAAGAGCCTAAGTTATTTCTCTCCAGCCTTTTCATAAGCCCTCATCCATTCTGCACTTATGGCCTGATAGCGTCCTAAAAGCCTCACCTGTTAATACTCTTGCACTGGGGATTAAGTTTCAACATGAATTTTGGAGAGGACACAAACATTCAAAATGTAACACTCTCCAAACATTAATTTCCTAATATAAAAAATTAGCAAGTAATAGCACCCACTGTTTTTCTGAGGATTGAGTGATACTATACAGGTAAAACAACTACTTTCGTACTTGGCACATAGAAACGCTCATTAAAGGTCAAGTTTGTAGACATACCAAGCATTCTGTCTTGAATCATGCCTTTTAGGATGTGTTTCCATCTTCCTGGACCACATTTCCCACATCACCTTTAAATGGTTAATACCCATTCATCGTTTCCATCTCAGTGGAAAATCAGGGAAGGCGTCCCTGATCCTCCAGCTTCAGTTGCATTTCATTCAGTATTATTATGTCTTCCTTACCGGGATTTTTACGGACCAATTATTTCATAATTTTCAGACTCCGCATCCTCATCTGTATAATGGAGGAAATGATAATAGCTACCAGTTATTGAATACCTTATGACAAATTGCATATGAAGGATGAGGAGTGGAAGGTGTCAGAGATGACCCTTGTGTTCCTGGATGGTGTAACTTGTTAGATGCTGGTGCCCTTACAAATGCTACAACCACAAGTCAGAAGTGACATCACTGTACTCAAGAGTTGGAGTTGGTGGCATTGTCCAGGTGCAATGGCTCATGCCTGTAATCGCAGCACTTTGAGAGGCTGAGGCAGGCAGATCACTTGAGCCCAGGAGTTTGAGACCAGCCTGGGAAACATGGCAAAACCCATCTCTACAAAATACCAAAACTAGCTGAGCATGGGGGTGCGTGCCTGTACTACCAGCTACTTGGGAGGCTGAAGTGCAAGGATCGCTTAAGCCTGGGAGGTCAATGCTGCATGAGACGAGATTGCACCACAGCACTCCAGCCTGGACAACAAAGCAAGACCTTGTCTCAAAGAAAAAAAAAAAAAGAATTTGTAGCCTGTAGTAGTCTCAAAAATGATAGTGGTAATTGCCATTTTCCGTTTTACAGATGAGGAAACTAAAGTGCAGCACTGTTAAGCAACCTGTTAAAAAGAACCCCTGTGACCCATTGGGTAACTGCAGTAATTCAGAATACTAATTTGAATAAATCTCACTTTACGATAGAAATCGTAGTTCCTTTTATAAGTACTTCTCAATTTATAGAAACTTAACATTCCAGGAGACTGTCTGGACTGCCGGTAAGGTCCATTGGTTTTTAAAACCAACATGTGTTTACTCAATTGAGGGCTTGTACCTCAGTTGCGATAGGTAGAAATGATGCACACATGCTTTGACACAATGTATAGGATTTACTCTTTGATAGCCTATACATTGAAGGTTTGCGAGTAAAAGATTTTTTGTGTCTGTATATTTAATCTATGTTTAAAAACTCAAACAAAAATATAACCCCAAAGAATTTTTTATAGACATTCAGATCAACTCTCTTCTTTACCAGGGAATAGGAGAATGCTATATTTGTAACTCGTTATTTGGGGCTCTCATCCCAGTGCAATGTAAATATGAACTCTATCTGTTTTCTCAATTCATAGCTTTCTTCACTCAGGTACTGTGTTATTTCCCTCTATCATCTTTTAATTAATTATTAGGTTGGTCCCTCAACTTTTCAGTCACTTTCAACTCTCAAAAGTCTTAACCCAGTTTAAAAGTTCAATTTCAGTCTCTGCTTATTCTCATTTCTTCCCTTATTCTACCTTAGGCATGAGCCAGGTACCCCAATGGAACTGTAGTTCAGGGTCTGACTCTAAGAGATCTCTTCCCCTTCTCTTCCTCCTCAAGGCTGAGCCTTTCTGGAGAGCAGGGAGGAAGAGAGGGAAAAGGATTCTGCCTCTCAACTCCTTTGGCAGTTATTGCAGCTGTTTCTCTGACTACTATTGACTAACACGTGATGTATTTTCTATGAGAGGTGACCAAAGGCCAGCTATTCCGGGCAACATATGTGTGAATTCTTCAGAAGGCTATGCAGAGGATGCCCACTGCACTACTCCCAGCCTGGCCAAGGCCCAGCTTCTTCCACTGACTCATTGGCTCCCATCATTGCCAGTACAACTCACAGCTTTTTGCTGAGGCGGTAGCTTTTTGATGAAGCATAGGGCAAGGAGACAACTACGCTGTGGCACTTGTCTCTGCCCTGTCATCCCTCTTCAGTTCTCTGCCCAGATATAGGCAAGGGAAGATGAGCAAGTCTGTGTCTGAGCAATACAAGGCAAGTGTGCCTCTGTGCATGCACCATTAATCTCTTTATGCCTCTTCGTACCTTCTCCCTCAGTGTGGTCTTTCCCCGACCACTGCACTTCCTTCCCGTAGGTTCTCCTCTGTCACTCTTTCATCCCAGTCTAACCTTGTCTTGGGAGCAAAATGGCTCTGCAAATATGCACTCACGGCAGGAATTTCTTTGGAATTTTAAGTTGCCTCTGGTTGGTTCACTGGAAGTATCCTTGGGGTACTAAGTGCCTCCTTTCCCTCCATTTTGGATTGTGGTTTTAATATTTAACTTTGGATTTAACATTTCTGGTATAATAGTAAAGTCCTTCTACAGAATCGGTGTCCTTATTTCATAGATGAGGAAATTGAAGCTTAGAGAAGTTAATCTTTGGGCATACAGCAAGAAAATAGAAATCCCATTTTCTCTATCCACATCGTTCAAACCCTAAAGGCCATGCCCTTAAGTAGTGCATGACAGCGTATCCTCATAACACATCCTCTGTGCTATTTCTGGCTTTCATTGGAAGATAGCATTAAAACCTAGATTTCTACACAAGTGAAAACTCAGACATATGGACTTACAGAGGAACAGGGCTAGGAGTCCTGACTGGCACATGCCAGGATAGCACCTTTTCAGGGACCTCTCTGGGCCAACCAAGAAACATGTGTAGCAGAATTCCCAGGGAGTTCTCCAATCAGGACTTTAGGTAGAGACAACATGCCAACAATTACAATTTTGTTGGGGAGGAAATGTGACACAGAGTGAGTCACTGAAGGGAATAGACAGATCTTCTTTTAAAATAACATCTTACAAAAACAGTAGATACTGGAGACTCCAAAAGTAGGGAGGCAGAGAGGTTGCAGTGTTTGAAAAACTACCTGTTGAGTACTATGTTCACTTTTTGTGTGATGAGTTCAACAGAAGCCCAGACCTCTGCATTATGCAATATATCCACATAACCAACCTGCACATTTGCCTTCTGAATCTAAAATAAGTTTCAAAAATAAAATAACATCTTAAATGGATATGTTGGGGCATGATGATTCAATTTAACTTCTTAACCTATCAGCTTGGAAGGCCCCAAAGGAAAGGACACTAATGACGATAGCTAATATTTCAGGCCATTTACTTTGAGACAAGAACCATTAATTGTTTTATATGCATTACGTTGCAGTAAACCTTGAAACAGATACTTCTATTTTCTCACTTAATATTAAAGTAACTAAGCTTAGAGATGTAACTTGCATAAAATAATAGACATCGAAGTGTGGTAAAGAATAAAAAATTTGTGTCTTTTTTAAAAGTTTATTTTTTTATGATTCAGCTATTAATAAAAATGATGATTAAATAATTTTTCCTCTGTTTTACAGAGTAACCGAAAACATGGATAAGAGTCCAGAAAGGCAAATGCTTCTAAACCTTCAAAGATGGCAAAATTGTTTACAGCAGTGAGAGGGAGATCAAAAGCTAAGAACTACCCTGTAGCCAGGACTACAGCTGTGTATTTTAAAGCCATTATTCAAGGTTTCTTACTTGACAGTTCCTACACAACCCTGTTGAAAATCTACAATATATGCTGCATTTAATGAAACATGTATATGTCAAATCAGAAGAGAAGAACTATAAACATATATTGTGTAAAGAAAAAGTTCAGCACTGGAACTAGTTTCAGCAGATCAAGCAAAGATGTGTCTTGGGCATGGAACCAAAGTTACAATGAAACATTCAACCCCTGCTGTGCAGGGGGGGTCATTTTAATGTAACACCACACCCCATGGAAACACTAGTCCTGATAATAAACATCATTTTAAAAGATCAGAACAAAAAAAAAGAAAAAAAGAAACAAGGGTGGGTGGGGAGTGAAGCACGAGAAATACCTATGAAGAGCTATTTACAATAAAATGTTTCATTTGAAAAGTCTGGTTTCTTACTACAGGGATTTGCTTTTCTGTCTTTATGATTGTTTTAAACTCAGGAACAGAGACATCCGCATTGTGAATGGGAAGAAAAACACCCTATCTTTTGTTTTTCTGCAAAAGGTGGAGCTTGTGGAATTCATTCCACAGACAACAGATGAGAAGTGGATCACAGTGACCATAACAAAACTGGTAACGAAGTCAAAGGACCTGGGCGAATGTAATAGGCGAAATAAAAGCAGATTCGATGCTTCCTTGTCCTACTCTCACATCTGCATCCCTCCATCAACAATGGACTGATCTCATTCATATTGAAAATTAAGAAGATAATACTGTAAATCACATGCTCCCTGACTTAGTTCTGTTTAGAACGCCAACGTCTATAGGGAACATGGGCCAGAGATCATCTATGAATCTTTCATTTCCAAAATACTGGTTTTCAAATGGCTGCTTAAAATTGCCTGCAAATGAATATGCTATATGATTGGGGCAAAAACACATTAGAGTCAATGAAAAAATTTCTACCAACAGTCAGGTTTGCCACGGAGATGTGAATATTAAACTAAACTATTATTTTTTAAAGAATCCTTACATGCCTAGAGCATTCTGACCTCTTCTTGTTTAGAGTGATAACATTTTTTCCCAGACAGCTGACAGCAACAAGATAGCTCTACTTTTTTATATAGAAATAATATTATGTTACTGACAAGGTCATTTTCTAACAGAGACAATTAGAAGAGTGGTACTTTTCCTAAGTCGTATATTGCTGAGTCTTGGATTCATCTCTGAGAGCAAATATATGTTCCTGAAAAGCTAATTTCACACCTCATTTACTGTAGATAACAGAACAACCTCAATTTTTCAAATTTTTGAAGTTGTATTTATGGGACTCGAATTCCCATGCATAGAGAATATGTGTAGGGAGCCAGAAACTCTTTCTATGAAATGCTATACAAATCTTTCCCTATGTGGGTTCAGTATCATCCTTCAGTTTTAGCACTGGCATTTGCAAAGCCAGAATAATAAGTGAAGAATGTACATGAAAAACTAGAATGCTGGGGTTCTACTTTTGTTCAGATATTTACTGCTGACCCAGGTATCTTTGGCCCAGTCACTTAACCTCTGTGCCTCAGTCTCCTCATCTGCAAAATGGGGTTAAAATGCTTTTTCATAAAGTTTTATTTGCAATTTTAGAACAAGAGGTGCTTAAAGTAGCACAATGTGCTTTGTAATTATTACAAGTGCTGTATTATTTGACTTTCTTGTGTTATTGAGAAAAAAATTTCCTCATGTAATAAAATAGTGCTTCAGTTTGATTAAATTTAAGCACTATAGCACTGAAGCTTGCCCATCAAGCTACTTGGGACATTATTAGCAATAAAAATTTAAAGATTCAAAAAACCAGGATCTTTAATAATCTATAGCAAATAGATTATCTCATGTTATTGAACAAGGTAGAAGAGTATGTCATTTCTATGATAAACATCCCCCAGCTGTCTTGACTGCAGATGCATGCCATCATACAGAATCCCACTTCTATCACAGGAGAACCAACCATTAAACAAAGACTTGGAGTGAACTGACAGTATTACATATTCTTTTATTCTGGAGGAAAGTCAGGTGACATGTCCTACTGAGAAGATACAAAACAAACTATCCTGCTGGATTCTTTTTATTTATTTATTTTTATTTTTATTTTTATTTTGAAACAGAGTCTTGCTCTGTCACCCAGGCTAGAATGCACTGGCGCGATCTTGGCTCACTGCAACCTCCATCTCCTAGGTTCAAGTGATTCTCCTGCCTCAGCCTCCCAAGTAGCTGGGATTACAGGTGTACACCACCACGCTTGGCTAATTTTTGTATTTTTAGTAGAGAAGGGGTTTCACTATGCTGGTCAGGCTTGTCTCAAACTCCTGACCTCAAGTGATTTGCCCGTCTAAGCCTCCCAAAGTGCTAGGATTACAGGTGCGAGCCACCGTGCCTGGCCTCCTGCTAGATTCTTTATTCAACTAGGTAGGTTCTAGATTAAATATGAAGAGTAGGCTCATTAGACAAGGAATGTGAAAGAGGGTACCTCTGCGCTGTTGGTGACTCAACCCTAGCAAATTTGAGTCAGAAAATATGGAAAAGGATACATTACTCTAAATTACTATCTCATATCTAAGATGTTTCAACTTCCCTTCACTCTATTCCAAGGCCCATATGAGTAAATCTATATTCCATCTGCTCTAACACACACCTTCCTTCTCTTAATTTTGCTTTCCCACCAAGAAATTTGTAAGTCAAAATTTATTTCCATGAACTATTTCTAAATGATTGGAAATATTTGCAAAAGTGGTATGGTTTATATACCCAATCTGCTTATCTGCTATAAATCGGAATTGTATCATAAGCACACAAAATCACATGAGAACAACAGCTAGGATGATCGTCTAAGCAGCTTTAGCTGTGTTTGGCGCCAGGCAAAAGATTTGTTTTTTTTCTTTTTGCTTAAGATCCAGGAGATTAGCAAATTTCTCTAGACTATAGGCTCAACTGTAATTTTCACAAGTCTTGTTCATGAGCCTCAAAATTAATATATCCTTGAATAAGTCTAAACATTTCAATAGATACATCTCTCTATTATCCATTTTCACGATTATCAAAGCATCAGCAAAAATGTGGATGTATATTCTAGTCACTCATGGATCCATGGAAATGGACCATGCTTAAATGAATGCTTCCCTTGGATAGGATGTTCAGCAACAGAAAAAAAAAAAAGGAGTTAATAACAGTGAGATTTCCTGTGACTCCACCCCTGCATCTGTACTACCAGACGCATTTGGCTAATGAGTTTGCAGGAGTCAGAACAGCATTCTTCAGGGGTCATTAACTTAATTTTTCTTAATAAAGTATTTATACTCTGGAAAATAAACGTACCTGACTACTAAAGATGGTTTGAGATAAATAAAAGCCCCAATTTAAATAGTTATTTGGGATAGAAAAATTTCATGAAAGAGGGGTAAAACGTGGACAGACTGTATTTGACTATCATACTTAAAAAGCATCTATCACAAATTGACTGTCAAATTTTTTTGTAATGCCACCCTACTTTTAGGAAAGAGAATTTGCTCAAAAAAAATTACATCCCTTCTGACTTATGCTATATAAATTATTGCCAACAGTTAGGTTTTCGGGGTGGAAGAATAGATCTTACTCTATTTTTATTTATTTATTTAATATTTTTGGTTCACAAATAACTACCCATGCAGGTAGTATGTGTCTTCCCAAGTCAATAAGATAGAGCTGATACGGAAGGCATGGGTTATCACTTATGTAGAGAGGAAACTTGTTCTCCACTAGTAATAGGAGAAATAAAGTTTGTCAAATAATTTTTGTACAGTATTTTATTTCAACTTTACTTTAAATTTTAAAGACATCTCTGGCAAACTTGTTCCTTTTTGCCCATTGATTGTCAACTTGTTCTGTAAACCCATTGTGTACTTCTTATGTTTGCTTTAATGTAATTCACAAGTTCAATGTTTTAAAATGAAGCACGTCTTTTTAAGCTGCCTAGGTTTTTGTGAAAACTGTAAAAAGAATATTCATTGGTTTTGTGTTGATGTTTAAATAATTGGATCATCTGTGTTATATTACATCAAGATAGATGGACAGCATAGACATTTCATTTTTAAAATATTCAATTGCATTATTTCAATCTGTCAAAGAGTGGCACAGAATACACACACACACACAGCAATAGAAATTCGCTCTGTAATTTGGGAATTGCATTGCTTGTTGCCTTTGTGAAATTTTCTTAACAGTGTTTTGGTAATTTAATGATAGCTTTTGGCAGTTTAATTCTGTCACTTCACTAACTTAGATTTATCTGCTATATTGAAAAAGTTCAATGTAACTTTTGAATGATGTTAACAAATCAAATCTTAGATAACCGTTTATGTCATGAGTTCATGCCTTCGATATGGACCCACACCCCTCTTTAAGCAGACTTCTAGGTCTTAAGTGAGGAAAGCTGTCATTCTGTTCTACTGCCTTGTCATTTCTATATAATGTACTATTTTGAGAGTTAATTTCAGGCATATTGGCAAGAGGATGCAGACATAATGGAAGGTTGGAGCTAATCCCTGTAAGGCCTCTTCAAGTGCCAAATTCTATGATTCCATTTCAGAACGGGGCAGGGCAGATTCACATTCCTTTGCTGTCTTTAGTTTGGCAGCTTAGTTCTTCCTAAGTAAATCTGTTGCTGAGAGTCCAAGTCCAATGTTTAATCAAAATTCCTAAAGATAGCTACTCAGAAAGCTAAACTGGAAGGATAGCTTGGGCCCAGGAGTTCAAGATCAGCCTAGGCAACATGGTGAGACTTCATCTCAAAAAAAAAAAAAAAAGAAAAGAGGAAAAAAACTACTAAAGATATACTTATAGGGGCAATGTAGCAAAAATAGGATTATAATTTGCTATATTTAACCAAGTATGTCAGAGGTACAGGTGGTTGATGTGGTGAGGGTTCCTGTTTTGTTTTGTTTTGGTTTTTTTTTTTCTGCATTTAGGTCTTTGTACCCATGCTTATATTTTCATCCTTTTTACATGCAAAGTTCTGTGGGGTAAGAGTGGTGAAGTTAAACAACTTTGAACCCAATTTTGCCTACAATCAAGACCCCATGAACTTACTAAAGAATGGATGATGCAATTTTCCAACCAGAAGCAGATCCCCGGCATCTGTTAGTAACAACACTTCTATTTGACTGACATCTCACAGACTGTGCCTATATCCCCCATCAACCATAGCAACTTCCCACAATGAGGCAGATCAAACTCCAAACACTTTTATAAATAAGTGATGTAAATATATGCACAAATATATTCTGTACATAGTATGATGGTGTGAGCGCTTACTAAATGTGTACTTCTGTTCTAGGATGCAGGACTTCAAGAAGGGTTTTTTCTGCTGCTGCTGGGAACTCATGTTCTTGTTGAGCATTTAGTGTTTGAACTCTTCCCCTCCTTGACTACCTCTTCTCTCTCTCACCCCACCTTCTGTTCACTACTATTATTTCCGATTGTTGACTGAGGCAGAGACTACTTGGTTTTTTAATTATCCAGTCCCATAAGCCAGCAAGTAAGTCTTTTTATTTGTTTGGTTAGTTGTTTGATATTTTTTTTGAAAGAGCAATAGAAAGTTCAGCACAATCTACAGTATTAAAATTAGCCAAAAATCCCATATCTTTATTAGCTAAAAATTCCATTTCAACAGGGTTCATGCATGTTTTAGCCTTCAAGATCCAATACTTTGGGGACTCAAGTATAGAGCTAATGTGTTTGAATACATAATTCCCAGGTTCCTACTGTGTTAATGTAGCCAAGGGTCCAATTTCACAGTTTTCATTCCATCAACTGCCTCAATTGGGGTTCTGTCCATCTCATTAGCATGACTCCATATATCACTTCAGTGCTTGTTGATTAATGAAAGAAAAATAAAAATTGACTGAGTTTCACCAGAATGATCCTCGGAAATACACCGAATATGTACATGTACTGTATGTATTACCGTAGAGATTGGAATCAACTTACTGTATGTAAAGTTTTATGAATGGTTATTTTATAATTTATGTATTTAATATAGGAATCAATGAACTCTGGTGTTTTAGTTTATATAAAAATAAAACAAGCTGCATTTTTTTAAAACTTTATCTTGCATTGTTCATAGCTTGTTTGTTTAACTGAACCCTATTCTACTTTTTTTTTTTTCCTGAGACAGTCTTGCTCTGTTGCCCTGGCTAGAGTGCAGTGGTATGATCTCAGCTCACTGGCTCACTGCAACTTCCACCTCCCAGGTTCAAGTGATTCTTCTGCCTCAGCCTCCCGAGTAGCTGGAACTACAGGTGTGCACCACCACATCCCGCTAATTTTTTCTGTATTTTTAGTAGAGATGAGGTTTCGTCATGTTGGCCAAGCTGGTCTCAAACTCCCGACTCAAGCAATCCATTCGCCTCGACTTCCCAAAGTGCTGGGGATTACAGGCATGAGCGACTGCACCCAGCCTCCAATCTACTTTTGAAAAACAGAGTGAGGCAAATCAGGGCTATCAGTGTAATGGAAGGACACAACCCTACGTCTGGGACAGTAAATAGATTTCTTCTCATCTTCCCACTCTCCATTTGTTATCATGTGTGCCATGAGCACTACGATAAGGAAGTCAAAACAGAATTTACTGCCCTGGGGGAAATCTATCGTCATTAGCATCTCTGTTATGAACATAGTTTGGGAGAGAATCTTGCCTGCTATTTCCCATCCTTATTCTGAATGTTACTTCTCCTACTCTATCCATCTACCTTTTTCTCTACCTTGTACACCCACTAGATGTAACAAGTTAACAGCTGTATGTTATGTGAGCATCCATTATGTGCACATTCCTATAGCCCATGTATGTGTGGATCTACCCTCAAAAAGTTTATAGTCTCATGTGGGAAACAATCCCTGTATCCATGAATCAAATAAGAAACAAATATGACACAATAGAGGTACAATTTTGAAAGTCACCATGAAGGACTATTAAAAATAGGCCAGGCACAGTGGCTCACACCTGTAATCCCAGTACTTTAGGAGGCTAAGGCAGGAGTATCCTTGAGACCAGGAGTTCAAGATCAGCCTGAGCAACATGACAAGAATACATTTCTACAAAAATTTTTTACAAAATTAACCTAGCATGGTGACACATGCTTTTAGTCAGAGCTACTGGGAGACTGAGGAAGAAGGATCACTTGAGGCCAAGAGTTTAAGGTTACAATGAGCTGTGATCACATCACTGCACTTTAGCCTAGACAACAGAGCAAGACCCTAACTCTCAAAACAAAAAGGAAGATAAAGAACTATGAAAAATAATATTAAGCAGGATACCGTAGCTGACATTTGTAATATAGTGCTTTGGAAGGCTGAGGCAGGGGGATCGCTTGTGGCCAGGAGTTTGAGACAAGCCTGGGCAACATAGCAAGGTCCCCATCTACAAAAAAATAATAAAAATTCACTGGGAATGGTGATGAGTGCCAATAGTCCCAGGTACTTGAGAGGCTGAGGTGGGAGGATCACTTGAGCCCAGTAGTTCAAGCTTACAGTCAACTATGATGATGCCACTGCACTCCAGCCTGGGTAAGAGAGCAAGACCCTGTCTTAAAGAAACAAGCAAATAAAGAAAAATTAGCATTTTGAAATGGGCTCAAAATGATCCATGCTAAGAAGGTTTCTTCTTTTAATTGTAACCTCATTTTGGCAAAAAAAAAAAAGTCACTCATCAGTTTGTTATAATGTTCTGTCACTCATTCATAGCAACCACCTATATGCCAGGAGCCATATCAAATTCGAAACACAAAGAAGAATAAGACATGGGCCCACCTCTCAAGACATCACAATTTACATTATTTGATGATGGTTTACAACAATGAGTCTCTATAAGAAAGGTACCTTACATATCAGCATGCAGTAAAACAGGCAGTTATTATGGGATTCTGTATAACTTTATAAAAGAAAAGCTCTGTTTTGATTAACTCCAATTTTAGTATATAATTCAAATGTTTATGTCAACACCTCAACTGACCTCTTCTAGATCCAGAGAAAAGCACCCCAGTGTCTTCTGGAGATGCTAAAGTGGGCGGGGGCGGTGGGCACTTCCTTCCACAGTGCTAGTGAGATAAGGAAACATTCACTAGGCTTGTACAAAACCCACACAAAGGAATTCCTCTCACCAGCTCATGACACAGCTCTGCCACCTATAGGTACAGTCGTGGAAGTGCAGAGATGTAGTCAAAGTCCTGTCTAACCCATAGGTTAAGATTTGTGGCAAATAGCTGATAAAGAATGCTCATTTTATTTAAGCAACTTTGTAGCCGCATACGGAATATAAAAGTACCTTGTGCAGGCTTCCTCATCAAAAATCCTCTAAAGAAAAAAAAACTGTTTTTAACCCAAAACATGTTTGTACATACACATATTTATAAATATAATGTAAATTTTTGATCAAAAAGCTCTATAACAGATAGTCATTAGTAATTTCTGCATGTAATTACCATAAAAATATTGAAAACAAGGGCTATGACGTTAGTGTCATTTAGGTGAAGCCCCACATGACACTTGTTTTGAGAATTTAGAAGAAGGAAAACACAAAAAAAAAACACTTCAGGAGCAAGAATTTTCTTCCCTAGTGATAAGAGAAAATTTACTATGTTCCCATTGTGCCCTGACTGCCTACAAATGGGAAAACAAATCTATATTTAATCGTGGCATCTAATAATTTTTTTCTATTTTCTTTGTTATTTTATTATTTATTTATTTATTTTTTGAGACAGAGTCTCGCTCTGTCACTAGGCTGGAGTACAGTGGAGTGATCTCGGCTCACTGCAACCTCCACTTCTCGGGTTCAAGCGATTCTTCTGCCTCAGCCTCCCAGAGTAGCTGGGATTACAGGTGTGCGTCACCACACCAAGCTAATTGTTGTATTTTTAGTAGAGATGGGGTTTCACCATGTTGGCCAAGATAGTCTCAATCTCTTGACCTTATGATCCGCCCGCCTCAGCCTCCCAAAGTACTGGGATTACAGGAGTGAGCCACCGCATCCGGCCTTATTTATTTACTATTACTGTGAAATCTCACTGTCACCCAGGCTGGAGTGCAGTGTTACAATCATAGCTCACTGCAACCTTGAACTCCTGGGCTCAAATAATCCTCCCACTTCAGACTCCCAAAGTGCAAGGATTACAGGTGTAAGCCACTGTACCCAGACTTTTTTATTTTATTGATCTTATTGTTTTGCCTTTTATTTGGTTTGATTTTGCCTTTAATTTACATTACCTCCAATCTTTTTTGTACAGTCACAAGATATGAATTCAATGTAAAAATGCACATTAAATATTCTTACAGCCACCACAGAAATGTGTATAGATGAAATATTCAAAACTTAGAAATAAGGGAAAATAAGAAGTATATGTCTTTATAGTTTCTCTATAGTTTATAATATTCCAATTGGGGAAATACAGCGATTCAAGAGAGCTCAGAAGTTTTACAATTTTACAAAGGTAGAGGCTAATTCATAGAAAAATGATAAGGTATGATGCATTTTTCAACTTGATAGAAAAAATAAAACCAAGCAAATAAAGATTGAGTTTTTTTCCTATAAACACATTAACCACTTTTGTTTCTAACATACTGCTGTCATTTCAGCAGGTCTTCTCCCATTCTTCAATTCCTTCTTCGACCAGCTCAGTCATTCTACTGATTCCTTTAATTAACAAGGTATATAAAATCTGGATATATGTTTGTTTGAGAATGACATTTTCAATAACTTAATGAGTTATTTTTCAAAATGCATTTTAAGGAATATTGAGATAGAGAAGACTCAGTCCTTGTTCTCAATGACCTTACAGTAAAGTAAGACAGATAAAGCTGTAATAATGTGGTGCCTGAAGCCTGTAATCCCAGCACTTTGGGAGGCCAAGGCAGGCAGATCATGAGGTCAGGAGATTGAGACCAGTCAGGCTAACATGGAGAAACCCCAACTCTACTAAAAAATACAAAAATTAGCCAGGCATGGTGGCACGTACCTGTAGTCCCAGCTACCTGGGAGGCTGAGGCAGAAGAATCGCTTGAACCTGGGAGGTGGAGGCTGCAGTGAGCCAAGATCCCACCACTGCAATCCAGCCTGGTGACAGACCAAGACTCCATCAAAAAAAAAAAAAAAAAACTGTAACAGTGAAGTAGAACTCAATACTCAATACAGGATGGTTAAAGCCATAAGGACACCACAAGCTACTAAGTATCCTGAATGTATCTTTCATTCCAGACCTGCACCTTCTGTCACCTTCCCCAACTCACTGAGAGATGTTAGATGGAAATATGGTGGATTTGTAAACTTAATTCTCATCTCCTTTTTTTCCTCACCCTCCATATTTTATTATTCAGCAGTCCTATAGATTTAGTTCTTCAATCTATCCTCTATTCTTCATCACTTCTGCTAAGAGTTTGTCACTCGAACTCTATTAACTAACTCAAGTTCTGTCCCCTTTAAATACACCTTACTCATTGTTTTCAGCTTGATTTCACATGCAAACCATACCAGGTTGTTCTCCTCTTTAAATTTCCTACGTTTCCCATTCCCACCGGTACCTATGGTTAACTCGTAGATACTTACAGAAACTAAGCATCTAACATAAATATGGGATTTAGAACTGAAGTAAGAGACTTTAGCCAAATTAAACACAAAGCTACTGTTTTATCTAACCCAGAACTAGAAAATAAAGTCAAACTCTCTCCTGAGCATGATCATGGGGCACTTACCTTATACAGGTCACACTGTTATGTCCCATCTTCTCCAACACAGACAGACACACACATACACACAGACCTTGGCAGGTCAAAAGAGTTGGTATTTATGCAGCCCTCGAGTCAAATTCATGCTCTGGATATTTTTTTTTTTTTTTTTTTGAGACGGAGTTTTGCTCTTGTTACCCAGGCTGGAGTGCAATGGCACAATCTCAGCTCACCGCAACCTCCGCCTCCTGGGTTCAGGCAATTCTCCTACCTCAGCCTCTTGAGTAGCTGGGATTACAGGCACGCGCCACCATGCCCAGCTAATTTTTTGTATTTTTAGTAGAGATGGGGTTTCACCATGTTGATCAGGATGGTTTCGATCTCTTGACCTCGTGATCCACCGCCTCGGCCTCCCAAAGTGCTGGGATTACAGGCTTGAGCCACCGCGCCCGGCCCATGGATTTTTTGCTTTATGCTATTTATGTGTAGAAATGCTTTTTCTATTTTTTATCTGAATAAATCTTATTCCTACTTGAAGACTCAGCCCTCATCTTCTTTTAAGAGCTGGACAAAATATCATTTGTTCTTGCAAAGCACTCTATGTGTACCTATCATGCCATTTACCATGTATATTAAAGTTACTTGGTCTGTCCTTTTCTACTTAATGCCCAATGAAATCTGAGTTATTTGAGGGAAGAGATATTCCTTTTTCAGGTTTTCATTCCCAGCACCTAGCACAGGTCCTGGCACCCAGCAGAGTCTTGATAAATTATTGTAGTTCTAGTGTTTATGTACGGAATTGTGGAGGGAGGAATCACTTCTTGTTTAAATGCTCAGCAAAGGCCCCATGAAGGTGGAAATAGGTGAACTGGGCCATTGTTTTGGAAAGTCATTTTGTTGTTATTCTTAGTTTTTTATTTGCTTTGTTACTTCTTTTTTCTTCTGTTATCTTTTTGGTGTTCTTGTTTTGTTTTGTTTTCTGAAGGAATATTTTTCATAAGCCGTAAGCTCTTCAGAAAACATATAAAAATAAATCACCTCATTCCCTGTTCAATTCCACCTTATTTTCCTGGTTCAAGTTCTCCGTTTCTCTGTATTCTACCGTCCGACCACAGGAGGGTAGCATTTTTCCAAAAGTCCAGGGAAAAAAGTGTGAGCCTAAGGAAAACCTAAAGCTGATTTTATGTGATACTTTGTGCCCCTTGGTTTTGCGTTTTAATTCCCCACATCCACATGAAAGCAAAAACCTAAACATAAGCATCGTCTTGTCCACTCCTCTGGCATGATTTTTCACTCTCTCGGGTTTCGTAGCCTCGTTATTTCAGGGAGGCTGGATTACTGTCTTCGCCGCAGGCAGCAAATTCATTTCCAAACACAAAGACTCACGGAAACTTAGCGACCAATTATGCAGTCTCCAAATATTTTCAGACTTGCTCAGACGCCAGACAAAAGAGGTCAAGACAGTTCATCAGATTCACTCCCTAATTCCCCACCTCTGAAACAAGCTTTCCCCAGAGAACAGACGAGGGAAGGTATGTTATTGCGTCTAGAGTTTTTCCTATCATGTGGGTGACCTTGATTTTTTTTAAATAACAGTGTTAATGTTTTAAATATTTTTGCCAGAACATATTATGTTTCTTAAAGGGATTTTTAAAGAAAGAAAAAAAGACAATTAAAAAAGTTACCTCCCAAGAATCCCCAAAATGAAAAAAAAAGCAACAATTTCTTGTTGTTCTTACAAAACATTAGCTAGATAAGCTTTTATTTCATTATTCTGCCATTCCTAACCATAAATGGCATTTTATAAGTCACTCGGTAATTCACCGAGGATCCTTGCTTCTTGGTGCTATACCTCCTCAGTTATTAGGGGCTGCTATGGGAAAGCATCATTCAAAATAAGCCAGGTGCTTTCATTTTATTTTAATTACAAATGGAAATAAAGCAGAGATCCGACGATGCTGGCTTTTACTCCTTCTAATCTATTTTTCTTTCTACTCTGTTACAAGAGGCAATATGTATATAGGAGACATAAGGACTGGGTCCTAATTCTACTCTGCCACTAGGTGTGTGTCACTGAAGAAGCGACTTGAGCCTTTTAAATCTCCCCCAAAATGGGAAAATCACACCATTTACCTTGTCAGGCTGTTGAGAGAATTAAATAAGATATGGAACAGGATTCACACAAAAAGTTGCAATGTGTGCTACATGGTAAAGGCTCAATAAATCACACTTTTATTAATTATGTTGTTCAGTTCATCTGTTACTATAAAGGGATAAAGTGCAGAAGGGTAATATGAGTGTATAAAGCCTGAAAGAACAGGAGCATGAAAGGATGCCTCCTACCCTAGACACCCTGCCTTCATCATTCTCCCCTAACTCCTGGTGCTCTCTGAAAAAGCTAAGCAAAACGTCTTCAGCAAGAGCATTGCAACGTTGAGTGAATAAGCAGTGATTTATTTAAAGAACCAGAAAAAGTCTTTTTGTTCAGGATAGGGTTAATAGGCTGTAGAGGAAGAACAAACAAGTGTCAGAGCAAACTCCAGGCAAAATGCCAAGAACCAGGCACTGCAGGGAAGCCTGGGCAATAGCTGGCCCTCGCAGTACTTGCCGACACCACAGGGGGTCGCTGTAGAAAAACCGCTGTGGTTTGGGGCGCCTCTCACTCAGACATCACTGACAACTTTTCATTTGATCATCAATTGTTTAATTTTTCGTGTCTGTATATCACAACGAGAGTCATTTTTAAGACCTGAAAAGGACTTTAAGAATATTCGAGTTTTTTTTTAGTCTTTCATTTTTTTTTTTTTTTTACCAAATATTTATTGAACAACTACAATGTGGCAGGCATGCCTAAGCACGAATGAGAGAGAATACTGTGTAAGTGGGCCAGGCGCCATGGCTCAGTCTGTAAACCCAGCAATTTGGGAGGCTGAGGCAGGAGGATCCCTTGAACTCAGGAGTTCGAGACCAGCCTGGCCAACATGGCAAAACCCTGTCTCTCAGTATTGTGGCAGGTGCCTATAACCCTAGCTACTCTGGAGGCTGAGGCAGGAGGATCACTTGAGCCCAGAAGGTGGACGTTGCAGTAAGCCAAGATCACACCACTGCACTCCAGCCTGGGCAACAAAGGAGACACTGTCTTAAAAAAAAAAGAGAGAGAGAGAAAGAGAGAGAATACTGTGTAAGTGATTTGCCTATTGTCACTTATTCACAAATATATTGAATAACAATATATTTCATTTAATTAATGTATATTATATAATCCAGCCAGGCACTGTGGCTCACGCTTGTAATCCCAGCACTTTGGGAGACCGAGGCCAGCAGATCACTTGAGGTCAGGAGTTCAAGACCAGCCTAGCCAACATGGTGAAACTTCGTCTATACTAAAAATACAAAAATTAGCTGGGCGTGATGGCAGGGGCCTGTAGTCCCAGCTACTTGGGAGGCTGAGGCATGAGAATCACTTGAACCTGAGAGGCGGAGGTTGCAGTGAGTGGAGATCTTGCCACTGGACTCCAGACCTGGGCAATAGATCGAGACTCAGTCTAAAAAATAATAATTATACTAATAATTAATGTTTATTATATCATCTTACATATCTTAATATAATTACCAATATAATAAACATATAATTCACTATATGTTAAACAAATAACATTATAACAACGACTGAGCCCCTACGTGTGTAAAAAATGGTTCATGCATTTTCAAATATGCTATGTGACCTCTAGAGTGGTCTGAGGTTACAGGCTTTAAAATACTATGTTTGAATCCCAATTCTGCTCCCCGCTAGCAATATGACCTTGATCAACTTAAAGAACATCTTTGAGGCTCAATTTTCTCAGACACAAAATAAAAATCATACAATCTGGGTTTATAGTAAGGATTAAATTAAATTAAAACATAATTTAAAATATACATAAAATGCCTTGTACAGGGTGGAAGCCCAATCATTATCATTCATGCTCCTAACAATTTGCATTTACTAAGGAGTAAAGTAACACATAGAAGTTTAGTAACTTGCCCAAGTTTATTCAACCAATAAGTGGCCAAGTCAGAATCGGAACTCAGAGCTAATTCCAAAGTTTATGTTCATTTTACTATTACGATGCCAGTGTGATTTTGTCTCTAAACAGTTGTTAGGTCTTTAATATTCTTTCACACACCTGGAATAGGCTACACATATAAGAGTTAATGTACACGTCTATTCAGTGTTAGCAAAACTTTTAGACAAGGGGAGGATAGAGATTGTTTTTGTTTTCCTCTTTTTCTGTTACAATTAATGTACTAAGGATTAAGAGAAAACATAGCTCAGCTCCCTCTTTTTTGCTGTTCTGTCTTTTTCACTAAAGACAAAAGGATATGGTACTTCACTGTCTAGAAGCTTGTGAATCCACACTGTTATCCACAAAGAACCCCTGTGGTTTTTTACTCCTTTTCAAGTTTAAACCAAAGTTCTTTTCCCAGTTCCCATGATCGGTCTCAACAGAAGGGACTCAGTGAGTCCCTGCATTTCTAGAAGGAAAGAGACAGGGCTAGGAGTGAAAGCCCCTGAGTGTGGATGAGATCAACAGCTGCCTGCTTGATGGAAACGGAGAGGGCCTAAAATGATTCTACCCAATCCCCACCCCCGCAAACACACACATCCTCAAATGTTCTCTTGGAGTTAAATATGTATCTATGTTCCGGGAAGTCTCTGGGCAAAATGTAGATAATTTACCCAGAAGGATCATATAATAAGATATTAGAATCCATTAACAGAAAACCTTGCATTTTTATTAAATTATTTAGCTGCCTTACTTGGCAACCCTGAGAGGGAAAAAAGCATCATGTATGATAAGGGAATGTCCTACTATGGAATTATATTTTACTGAGAGACCCAGATGAGAAGCACAAGGGGAACGGAGATTAACCAGGACAACCTCTAAATGCTGTATCAAGAGTGCTGTGTTGGTAAACAGGCTCTAGGAAGCAAGGGCGGGGGCTTGATTTATGCTCTGCAGATTTCTCCGAGGTAATTATTTCACCATAGCTGACTTCAAACTACCAATGACAAAATTCCTAACTATTTAACAAATGGCCTCCAGGGCAGGAGCAAGCCAGCTCAGGCACATCATTACCAATAATTTTGGAAGGATGAGGTTACTTCTGGCCAATGTGTTACAAGAGATGATAGACAGTGTGACTTTTCAAAGCAGGTGTGTGTTTATCCATGTCGAGTTTAATTTGCTTCCTACCTAACTCCACCCCTCATGGCAGGGCTCACAAAGGAATACGTAGAGTTAAGGTGGAGTAACACCACAAATGAGTGTAAAAAAACTGGTGAAATCTGAATACAGTCTGCAGTTCACACTGCACCAATGGCTGTTTCCTAGTTTTGCCATTTTATTCTAGTTAGCTAAGTTCTTACCATAGGGAGATGCTAAGTGAAAGGTACATGATACACTACGTGCTAATTTTCCAACTTACTATAAAGTTTATAACTACTTCAAAATAAAAAAGCTATATTAAAAAATCCTCAAGCAATATAGGAAAATATATAGATGACAGCAAAGTTTACCCCAAAACCATACCACAGAGAAATAATCGTGATTATCATTAAGTGGACATCATTCTAGCCATCTTTTGGTTTACATATATAGCTAGAGAAGGGAAGAGTTGATGCTACTTTTAGAGAGATAGAGCTTCAAAATAGATTCTATTTTTAAGTACATGTAAATAATTTAATCAAACTTGACAGAAGAATCTGATGTTAAATTGTATGAATCAGTAAACTTCAAATCACATACACATGCAAACACACACACACACACACACACACATATGATGGAGTATCAGATTTCTTAGATGATGAGACCAGAGCCTGTGGGACCATTTTTTTGGGCTCTAAAATTAAGGCCTTTAAAAGTATAAGTTATTGCATTTCCTGTTCTCAGAGACTATAGCACTAAGAAAGAGATACAGCCCACTAAGGTTTCAGAACAAGACACAAAACACTGAGCATGAAATGCCTTAGAACCTTGATTGACAACTAGCCTTTTTATGTTTTACTTCTTGCTCTGAAGTAAAATTTTAAATAATAGAAAATAAATCACTTGGCATAGTGCCATGACATATTAAAAATATTAACTAGGGCTGGGCGCGGTGGCTCACATCTGTGATCCCAGCACTTTGGGAGGCTGAGGCGGGTGGATCACAAGGTCAAGAGATCGAGACCATCCTGGTCAACATGGTGAAACCCCGTCTCTACTAAAAATACAAAAAATTAGCTGGGCATGGTGGCACGTGCCTGTAATCCCAGCTACTCAGGAGGCTGAGGCAGAATTGCCTGAACCCAGGAGGCGGAGGTTGCGGTGAGCCGAGATGGCGCCATTGCACTCCAGCCTGGGTAACAAGAGCGAAACTCCGTCTCAAAAAAAAAAAAAAAATATATATATATATATATATATGTAAACTATTATTATTTTTCCTATCCAATACCAAAAATTATATGTCCTGTGTTCCATTCCTTTAGTTCTTGTTGCATGAAAAACACTGAACCTTTTGACCACACTGTCCTCTTTTTATCTATATCTTGAGGCCACCAATATGATAATACAGTATTAACTAAAAAAATTAAAATGTTAACTTTATATTTTGTCATAGGGTTTACTTTGCTAAGTATTTCAATGAAGTAATAAAATCACATTCCAGATCTAGCCAACTTCATAATTTTACAAGCTTAGCGCAGTTTTACATCCTTTGAGTGTCATAGCAAATCTGAACAACAGTCCAGGCTGATACTTTACCCCCATTTTAGGAGTGGTGAAAGTGAAGCTCACAGAAGGTGGGTGGCATGCCTGCAGCCATGGGGAGGAAGTGGAAGGGCCACAGGATCTCACAGATTGCTGGATTTTTGGTCTTTCTATTATCATATGTTACTAGAAGCCTGGCATGGCTTTAGGACCCTAAAAACCTTCACATGTCAAATGTAATTCAATGCAGTTTATAACACACTCGGGAAATTCAAGCTTAAAAGGAACTGAAATCTTCCCTACTCCCACAAAAGAAAAATATTTCAAACCTACTAAGAGATTAGTAAGGATTTTTTAAAAATCAGATTAGCGGCCTGGCACGGTGGCTCACGCCTGTAATCCCAGCACTTTGGGAGGCCGAAGACGGGTGGATCACGAGGTCAAGAGATCGAGACCATCCTGGTCAACATGGTGAAACCCCGTTTCTACTAAAATTACAAAAATTAGCTGGGCATGGTGGCACGCCTGTAGTCCCAGATACTCGGGAGGCTGAGGCAGGAGAATTGCCTGAACCCAGGAGGCGGAGGTTGCAGTGAGCCGAGATCGCGCCATTGCACTCCAGCCTGGGTAACAAGAGCGAAACTCCGTCTCAAAAAAAAAAATCAGATTAGCAGTTTATTTCATTTCATGCAGCAAGAACTAAAGGAATGGAACACAAGATATATAACTTTTGGTATTGGATAAGAAAAATAATAATAGCTAATATTTTTAATATGTCATGGCACTATGTCAAGTGATTTATTTTTTATTATTTAAAATCCATAACAATCCTTTGAGGTATATATTATGATTATCCTAATTTTACAAAAGAAGAAACTGAAGACTGAAAAATCAAACAGGTAGGAAGTAAAAGAAGATCTAGAATTTGAGCCTGTGTTTGACTAAGGCTGTATTATACTCTCTGGAGAACAGAGGAAAGCCAAATCAACGAAGAAAACCCTAGACTAATTAAAAATTTAACCGAAAAGAAGGATAATTAACCTTTAGGATTGTCATGTATTCTCTACCTTTTCCTCCTAGTCCCCTTCTCCCCTGCAATTATCAAAGCCAATGGAATCTATTTCTTCTCTGCCAAATCCAAAGTTGCTCTCTAAAAAGTGTCTGGATATCACTCAAGGTAAAGAACCAGTAACTCTTCACAACATTGAAAACCATTGCTCCTGGAGCTTTAGACCAAGCTTTAGCTAATCCTTAGGAAGGTTCATTTTTTCAGATCTCTGTAAGTAGAAATTTGAGATAGGAAAAAACAACTATAAAAAATATGGTGGCCGGGCGGCCGGGCGCCCTGGCTCACCCCTGTAATCCCAGCACTTTGGAAGCCCGAGGCAGGTGGATCACGAGGTCAGCAGATCAAGACCGTCCTGGCTAACATGATGAAACCCCGTCTTTAGTAAAAATACAAAAAATTAGCTGGGTGTGGTGGTGAGCGCCTGTAATCCCAGCTACTAGGGAGGCTGAGGCAGGAGAATGGCTTAAACTCAGGAGGCAGAGGTTGCAGTGAGCCAGATCATGCCACTGCACTCCAGCCTGGGTCACAGAATGAGATTCCATCTCAAAATCTATCTATCTATCTATAGCATACAGTCAATTGTTGACAAAAGCGCCAAGACAATCAAATGGGGAGAAAAGAGCCTTTCAACAAATGCTGCAGGGACAGTGGGATACCTACAGGTAAAAGAATGAATGTGGACATCTACCTTACATTCTATACGAAAATCAACTCACAATGTGCCACAGACCTAAATGTAAAAGCTAAAACTATACAACTCTTAGAAAAAGGGTCTAAATCTTCATGATTGTGGCTAAGGCAACAGTTTCTTACATATGACACCAAAAGCGAAAGCCACAAAAGAAAAAAATAGATAAACGAGACAACATTAAAATTAAGAGCTTTTGGGTCAAAGAACACTACCAAGAAAGTGAAAAGGCAACCCACACAATAGGAGAAAAATTGGAAAACCATATATCTGATAAGAAACATGTGTATCTAAAATACATAAAGAACTCTTGGCCAGGCAAGGTGGCTTACCCCTATAATCCCAGCACTTTGGGAGGCCAAGGCAGACAGATCACGAAGTCAAGAGCTCAATACCAGCCTGGCCAATATTGTGAAATCCCCGTCTCTACTAAAAATACAAAAAAAAAAAAAAAAAAAAAAAAAATTAGCTGGGCATGGTGGCAGGCGCCTGTAATCCCAGCTACTTGGGAGGCTGAAGCAGGAGAATCACTTGAACCTGGGAGGTGGAGCTTGCAGTGAGCCAAGATAGTGCCCTTGCACTCCAGCTTGGGCAACAAGAGCAAAACTTTGTCTAAAAAAAAAGGAAGAAAACCCTATGATTAAGAGATCATTGCATAAAAAATTCTGACAATACCAAATGCTAGTGAGGATTTGGAGAAACTGGGTCTATTATACATTGCTGGTAGGAATGCATAATGATATGCCTTCTGGGAAACAGTGTGGTACTCTCTTAAAAGAAAATTTTTGTTTATTTATTTTTGAGACATGGTCTGGCCCTGTTGCCCAGACTGGAGTGCAGTGGCACACTCATAGCTCACTGAAGCCTTGATCTGTCGAGCTCAAGCAATCCTCCCACTGCAGCCTCCTGAGTAGCAGGGACTAAAGGTTCCTGCCAACATGCTCAGGTAATTTTTTTTTCCTTATTTTTTGTAGAGACAGGGTCTCACGATATTGCCTGGGCTGGTCTCAAGCTCCTAGGCTCAAGTGATTCTCCCACCTTGGCCTCCTAAAGTGCTGGGACTACAGGCATGAAGGAACCATGCCTGACCAAAAGAAAAGGTTTTATATAAATGAAATCATGTTGGCTGGGCATGGTATCTCACGCCTGTAATCCCAACACTCTGGGAGGTTGAGGCGGGCTGATCACTTGCAGTCAGGAGTTTGAGACCAGCCTGATCAACTTGGAGAAACACTGTCTCTACTAAAAATACAAAATTAGCCGGGTGTGGTAGCACATGCCTGTAATCCATCTACTCGGGAGGCTGAAACAGGAGAATAATTTGAACCTGGGAGGCAGAGGTTGCAGTGAGCCAAGATCAAGCCATTGCACTCCAGCCTGGGCAACAAGAGTAAAACTCCATCTCGAAAATAAATAAATAATTTTTTTTTTTTTTGAGACGGAGTTTCGCTCTTGTTACCCAGGCTGGAGTGCAATGGCGCTATCTCGGCTCACCGCAACCTCCGCCTCCTGGGTTAAGGCAATTCTCCCGCCTCAGCCTCCTGAGTAGCTGGGATTACAGGCACGCGCCACCATGCCCAGCTAATTTTTTGTATTTTTAGTAGAGACGGGGTTTCACCATGTTGACCAGGATGTTCTCGATCTCTTGACCTCGTGATCCACCCGCCTCGGCCTCCCAAAGTGCTGGGATTACAGGCGTGAGCCACCGCGCCCGGCCATAAATAATTTTTTAAAAAATAAATGCAATATGTGGTCCTACGTTCTTAAAAGAGAATATGCTTACCATACAACCAAGCAACCACACTCCTGGGCATTTATCCCAGAGAAATAAAAACATATATCCAAACAAATTTTGTACATAATTGATCATAGCAGCTTTATTTTTAATTTCCAAAAATGGAAACAACAAAAATGTCTGTTCAAGAGGTGAATGCTTAAACAAACTGGTCTATATCATACAACATTACTTGGCGATATAAAACAGTGAACTGGCTGGGCACGGTGGCTCATGCCTGTAATCTTAGCACTTTGGGAGGCTGAGGTGGGCGGATCACCTGAGGTCAGGTGTTCAAGACCAGTCTGGCCAATATGATGAAACCCCATCTCTACTAAAAATACAAAAAAAAAAAAAAAAAAATTAGCCAGGAGTGGTGACAGATGCCTGTAATCCCAGCTACTTAGGAGGCTGAGGCAGGAGAATCGCTTCAACCCAGGAGACAGAGGTTGCAGTGAGCTGAGATGGCACCATTGCACTCCAGCCTGGGCAACAAGAACAAAACTCCATCTCAAAAAAACAAAACAAAACAAAAATAGTGAACTATTGATACATGCAACTTGGTTGGATCTTAAAGGCATTATGCTGAGTGAAAAGGTCCAGTCTCAAAAAATCACCTCCAATATGATTTCATTGACAATAAACTTCTCAAAATGTCATAAATTATGGAGCTGGGAAATAAATTAGTGGTTGCCAGTGGTTATGGATGCTGGAGGGAAGGGATGGGTGTAACTATGAAGGGTAATATGAGAGACATCTCTGTGGTAATAGAGTAGTTCTATAACTAACTTGAGTCAGGAAGTGGTTGTCATAATCTACACATAGTTCTCATAGAACTGTATGCAACTTATACCAACTTCAATTTCCTGCTTTTGATGCTGTACTATACTTAGGTCAGGTGTAATCATTAGGGAAAATTGGGTGAACTCTACAGGGAACCTCTCTGTACTATCTTTGCAACTTCCTGTGGATCTAGAATTATTCCAAAATGAGCAGTTAAGCCTGGCATGGCAGCACATGTTTGTAGTCCCAGTTACTCAGGAGACTGAAACAGGAGGATAACTCAAGCCTATAGAGAGCTATGATCACCTGTAAATAGGCACTGCACTCCAACCTGGGCAACATGGTTAGATCCTGTCTCTAAAAATAAGTTTAAACAACACAGTACTACATATGGCAATACAACTGGTAGATACTCAATGTTGGAAATAGATGCTTGGTACCTCAAAGAAAAATTAGCAGTGAGACAAAGCATTTTTCAGCAATACAATTTTTACTTCCTGTACTGCAGGAAGGGTACTCTCACTAGCCATCTTGCCACAAGAGTACAATAAACAAAGGAAAACAGGCATATTTATTCCTTCTGCATTTGAACTTGTCCTTACTGCTGTGTCTGATCTCCATTTGCTGGAGCCAGACCTCACAATCTACATTAAAACCTGATTGGCTAACAACTTAAAACTTTTAAAGCAGTGGAGACCTGGGACATGCCTGTGAGCATGTCCAACACAGGTATGTTGGTTAAAGTACAGGTACATAGAATATACTGCATGCCTGTAAGCATAGCATGTCTAAGAGTTACATAGGATAGGGCTTAACAAAGTTATTAGCAGACTTATTCTTTAACAAGAAAGGAAACTTTAAAGAGGAACTCTTTTACTTCCCACACTCAATATCTAAGTCATTTATGCAGGAGATATGAATAGATGTACATGAACTACACAAAAATTCACTAAAATTAAGCCCATTGCTGCTCAAGTTCTCATACATCAGTACCCAAGATAAAACCCAAGAGAAATAAATCATCTTCTGGAGAAGTTATAATTCCTTAGACATCTTGTCTACATTGAAAATGTATGTAAATAAATGATAAATAAACATGACACACTTCCTACATTTTGCCAGCTTCTAAATATTCATTGTTAATAGTGAACTGTAGTCTCTGGAGATATCTAAATCATGGCTAAGATCCCCCAATCTGGCTGAAAGGCTATGCCATGACTTCATTTTCTTCCACAGTAATTTTCTCTTTTCAGGTTCTCACACATAGAGAATCCCCTCCTCTTTTACCCCACGGGGCAGCTGGTTTCCAGCCGTAGATGAAATGCAAACTTTGTGGTTCAGAACATGCCAGCAGCTGCCAGAGGATCCTAATTTCTCAGTTTCTGGACTGTTATGAGGAAGAGTTTTAGGCCAAAGTAAAAGGATTTCAAGGCTATAGAGAGCTATGATCACACCTGTGAATAGACGCTGTACTCCAACCTGGACAACATGCTTAGATCCTGTCTCTAAAAAAAATCCCAGACTCCACTACTCCACAAGAGCCAGACAGCCAGGAGAGAGGGCCAAGCCCAGCTTCTCATTGGTACAAACTCATTTTCCGGGGTCTTGGTTGCATGAACCTCATTCTTTACTTGGTCATATCCCTCCCCAGCAGGTGTACAGAAAGTACAAATCTCTATGTACTTGGCAGCCAGACACATGCTAGGACCCTGCATCACTAAGGCTACCCAGGCCTACCAGGCCAGACAGACTCAACAAGGAAGCCCTTACCACACTGGATCCTGGATACCTTCACACCTCTCATATAGCCCTTCAAGCCTTCCACCCAACTCTGAACCCTCTTCCTCAACACCCTGCTTTGCTTAACATTGGGATCTAGTTTCTCATCTTCTGCAAAGTCTCATACAGCCCACAGCACAGTTCAATTACTATTGTTAACATTACTACTGACACCACTTCACAAGAAAAAAACTTACGGTCGAAGGATCCAAGATGACTGATTAGGAGCAGCTCAGGATTGCAGCTCCCAGCGAAAGTGCGAGGGTAAGTGATTGCCACATTTCCAGATGGATTTTTATTGCCCACAGACCAGGAGATTCCCAGGCAGAGGAGCCCCACGGGTCGCCAGTGGGCTGTTTTGGCCAGCACAGTGGATTTCTGCACAAAATACACGGATCTGGGCGTAGTTTTAGCTGGTCATTGGAGCTCCTGGGAGACAGAGTCACCTGAAACAGGGAGCCAGGCCAGGAGATTCCTGGGCAAAAAAGCTCCACTAATCTCCACGCGGCTGTTTCAGCCTGTGCAGTGGGTCACCGCACGGGAAATCACACAGATCCTGGTGCCTTTTCATAAGGCGACTGGAATGCCTAGGAGACAGAGTTGCCCATTCAGCTGATAAAAAGGGGATTGAAACAGGGAGCCAGGCCAGGAGATTCCCAGGCAAAAAAGCACCACGAATCTCTGCACGGCTGTTTCAGCCTGCACAGTGGGTTGCTGCTTGGGAAATCACACAGATCCGGGCACCTTTTCAACAGGAGACTGGAAAGCCTGGGAGACAGAGTCACCTGTTCAAATGAAAAAAAAGGGGACTGAAACAGGGAGCCAGGCCAGGAGATTCCCGGGCAAAAAAGTGCCACAAGTCACCAGTGGCTGTTTCAGATGGTGCAACAGGTCTACACACAAGAAATCACACAAATCTGGGCACTGTTTCAACTGGTGACTGGGATGCCTGAGAGACAGAATCACCCGTTCAACTAAAAAAAAGGGGGGTCTGAGGCAGGAACCCAGGTGATCAGGCTCGGCCGGTCCCACCTCCACAAAAACAGCAATCTGAAACACTCTGGATTGAGAGTTTCACAACAAGCACAGCTGAACCTGGGATGGTCCAGCTCTGGGGAGGAGGGGCATTCACCATTACTGAGGCAGTACACCACTACCAAGGTAGTCCGCCATTGCTAAGGCAGCCCGCCATTGCTGAGGCAGTGCACTATCACAGAGAGAGTCTGCTATTACAGAGGTGGGCAACCATTGCCAAGGCAGTTCTAACTATACCCCTATAAACAGGATTGCAGGGAAGTTTACGTGGCAGCTGGGTGGAACCCACAGCAGCTCAGCAAAGCCTCTGCAGGCAGACTGTGACTAGGCTGCCTCCTTGCTGGGCAGGGCAGCCCTGAAAAAATGCAGCAGCATGACAGAAACTTATAAATAAAGCCCTAACTCCCTGGGACAGAGCACCTGGGGAAAAAAAAAGGCATTTGTGAGTTCTGCTGCAGCAGACTTAAACATACCTGCCCAGCAGCTCTGAATGGAACAATGGAGCTCACAGCTCAGCACTTGAGTTTCTATAAAGGACGGACTGTCCCCTCAAGCAGTTCCCTGACCCTCATATATCCAAAGAGTTACCTCTTAAAGGAGAGCTCAGACTGACATTTGGAGGGTATCCTTCAGGGACAAAGATAGCAGAAGAAGAAACTGGCAGCAACCCTTACTGTTCTGTAGCTGCTACAGGTGATCCCCAGGCAAGCAGGGCCTGGAGTGGACCTCAGCAGTCCTATAGCAGTGGGGCCTGACCGTTAGAAGGAAAAGTAAGAAACAGAAAGAAATAACTTCATCATCAACAAACTGGACGTCCACTCAGAGACCCCATCTGAAAGTCAACAACTACAAAGAAGACAGGTAGATAAATCCACAAAGATGGGAAGAAACCAGTGCAAAAAGGATGAAAACACCCAAAATCAGAATGCCTCTCCTCCTCCAAGGGGTCACAACTCCTCACCAGCAAGGCAACAAGGCTGGATGGAGAATGAATCTGATGAATTCACAGAAACAGGCTTCAGAAGGTGGGTAATAACAAACTTCTCTGAGCTAAAAGAATATGTTCCAACCCAATGCAAAGAAACTAAGAATCTTGAAAAAAGGTTTGATGAAATGCTAACGAGAATAAACAACTTAGAGAGGAATATAAGTGAATTGATGTGAAAAACACAACAAGAGAACTTCGTGAAGCATACGCAAGTTTCAACAGCCGAATTGACCAAGCAGAAGAAAGGATATCAAAGGTCGAAGATCAACTCAATGAAATAAAACAAGAAGGCAAGATTAGAGGAAAAAGGGTAGAAAGGAATGAACAAAGTCTCCAACAAATGTGGGACCGTGTGAAAAGACCTAATCTACGTTTGATAGGTGTACCTGAATGTGACGGATAGAATGAATCCAAGCTGGAAAATACTCTCCAGGATATTATCCAGGAAAACTTCCCCAACCTAGCAAGCAAGTTAGGCCAATATGCAAGCCTGGACCAAGCAAACCTAATAGACATTTACAAAACTCTCCACCCCAAATCCACAGAATATACATTCTTCTCAGCACTACATCACACCTACTCTAAAACTGACCACGTAATTGGAGGTAAATCACTCCTCAGCAAATGCAAAAGAACGGAAATTATAAGAAACAGTCTCTCAGACCACAATACAATCAAGTTAGAACTCAGAATTCAGAAACTAACTCAGAACCACACAGCTTCATGGAAAATGAACAACTGGCTCTTGAATGTTGACTGGATAAACAATGAAATGAAGGCAGAAATAAAGATGTAATTCAAAACCAACGAGAATGAAGACACAACATACCAGAATCTTTGGGACACATTTAAAGCAGTGTCTAGAGGAAAATATATAGCAATAAATGCCAAAATGAGAAGGAAGGAAAGATCTAAAATCGACACCCTATCACCAAAATTGAAAGAGCTAGAGGAGCAAGATCAAAAAAACTCAAAACCTAGCAGAAGACAAGAAATAACTTAAGATCAGAGCAGAACTGAAGGAGATAGAGACACAAAAAAAACACTTTAAAAAGTCAATAAATCCAGGAGCTGGTTTTTCAAAAAGATCAACAAAATAGACAGACCACTAGCCAGATCAATAAAAAAGAAAAGAGAGAATATTCAAATAGAGGCAATAAAAAACTATAAAGGGGATATCACCACAGATTCCACAGAAATTCAAACCATCATCAGAGATTATTACAAACAATTCTATGCACATAAACTAGTTAACCTGGAAGAAATGGATAAATTCCTGGACACTTGCATCCTCCCAAGCCTAAACCAGGAAGAAGTTGAAACCCTGAAGAGACCAATAACAAGGGCTGAAGTTAAGGCAGCAATTAATAGCCTACCACCCAAGAAAAGCTCAGGTTCAGATGGGTTCACAGCTGAATTCTACCAGACATACAAAAAGGAGCAGGTACCATTCCTTCTTAAACTATTCCAAACAATCCAAAAAGAGGGAATCCTTCCCAAATCATTTTATGAGACCAACATCATCCTGATACCAAAACCCAGCAGAGACTCAAAAAGAAAAGAAAACTTAAGGCCAATATCCATGATGAACATAGATGCAAAAATCTTCAATAAAATATTGGCAAGCCTATTGCAACAGCTTTTTTTTTTTTTTTTTTTTTTTTTTTTTTTTTTTTTGAGACGGAGTTTCGCTCTTGATACCCAGGCTGGAGTGCAATGGCGCGATCTCGGCTCACCGCAACCTCCGCCTCCTGGGTTCAGGCAATTCTCCTGCCTCAGCCTCCTGAGTAGCTGGGATTACAGGCACGCGCCACCGTGCCCAGCTAATTTTTTTGTATTAGTAGAGACGGGGTTTCACCATGTTGACCAGGATGGTCTCGATCTCTTGACCTCGTGATCCACCCGCCTCGGCCTCCCAAAGTGCTGGGATTACAGGCTTGAGCCACCGCGCCCGGCCTGCAACAGCTTTTTTAACATCAAAAAGCTTATCCACCATGATCAAGTAGGCTTCATCTCAGGGATGCAAGGCTGGTTGAACGTATGCAACTCTATAAACGTAATTCACCACATAAACAGAATGAATAACAAAAAACACATGATTATCTCAATAGATGCAGAGAAGGCCTTTGACAAAATTCAACAGCGCTTTATGCTAAAAACCCTCAATAAACTAGGTATTGATGGAACGTATCTCAAAATAAAAAAAGCTATTTATGACAAACCAACAGCCAATATCTTGCTGAATGGGCAAAAACTGGAAGCATTCCCTTTGAAATCTGGCACTAGACAAGGATGCCCTCTCTCACCACTCCTATTCGATGTAGTATCAGAAGTTCTAGCCAAAGCAATCAGGCAAGAAAAAGAAAAAAAGCATATTCAAATAGGAAAGGAGGAAGTCAGATTGTCTCTATTTGCAGACGACATGATTGTATATTTAGAAAACCCCATTGTCTCTCAGCCCAAAATCTCCTGATACTGATAAGCAACTTCAGCAAAGTCTCAGGACACAAAATTGATGTGCAAAAGTCACAAGAATTCCTATACACCAATAACAGACTTAAAGAGAGCCAAATCAAAAACGAACTGCCATTCACAATTGCTACAAAGAGAATAAAATACCTAGGAATACAACTAACAAAGAATGTTAAGGACCTCTTCAAGGAGAACTACAAACCACTGCTCAACGAAATAAGAGAGGACACAAATAGATGGAGAAACATTCCATGCTCATGGTTAGGAAGAATCAATATTGTGAAAATGGCCATACTGCCTAAAGTAATTTACAGATTCAACACTATCCCCATCAAGCTACCAGTGACCTTTTTCACAGAACTGGAAAAAACCACCTTAAACTTCATATGGAACCAAAAGAGAGCCCGCATAGCCAAGTCAATTCTAAGCAAAAAGAACAAAGCTGGAGGCATCACACTACCTGACTTCAAACTATACTACAAGGCTACAGTAATCAAAACAGCATGGTACTGGTACCAAAACACAGATAGAGACCAATGGAACAGAACAGAGGCCTCAGAGGCAACACCACACTTCTACAACCATCTGATCTTTGACAAACCTGACAAAAACAAGCAATAGGGAAAGGATTCCCTATTTAATAAATGGTGTTGGGAAAACTGGCTAGCCATATGCACAAAGCAGAAACTGTACCCATTCCTGACACCTTACACTAAAATTAACTCCAGATGGATTAAAGACTTAAACATAAGACCTAACAGTATAAAAACCCTAGAATAAAATCTAGGCAAAACCATTCAGGACATAGACATAGGCAAGGACTTCATGACCAAAACACCAAAAGCATTGGCAACAAAAGCCAAAATAGACAAATGGGACCTAATCAAACTCCACGACTTCTGCACAACAAAAGAAATAGTCATTAGAGTGAATTGGCAACCAACAGAATGGGAAAAAAAATTTGCAGCTTACCCATCTGACAAAGGGCTGATATCCAGAATTTACAAAGAACTAAAACATTTACAAGAAATAAACAAGCCCATTCAAAAGTGGGCGATGGATATGACTGACACTTTACAAAAGAAGACATACATGAGGCCAACAAACATATGAAAAAATACTCATCATCACTGCTCATTAGAGAAACGCAAATCAAAACTACATTGAGATACCATCTCACGCCAGTCAGAATGGAGATCATTAAAATATCTGGAGACAACAGATGATGGAGAGGATGTGGAGAAATAGGAACACTTTTACACTGTTGGTGGGAGTGTAAATTAGTTTAACCATTGTGGAAGACAGTGTGGTGATTCCTCAAGGACTTAGAAATAGAAATTCCATTTGATCCAGCAATCCCATTACTGGGTATATATCCAAAGGATTATAAATCATTCTACTATAAGGACACATGCACACGAATGTTCATTGCAGCACAGTTTACAATAGCAAAGACCTGGAACCAACCCAAATGCCCATCGATGATAGACTGGACAGGGAAAATGTGGCACATATAGACCATGGAATACTATGCAGCCATAAAAAACAATGAGTTCATGTCCTTTGTAGGGACACAGATGAACTTGGAAAGTATCATTCTCAGCAAACCGACACAAGAACAGAAAATCAAACACCACATGTTCTCACTCATAGGCGGGTGTTGAACAATGAGAACACATGGACACAGGGAGGGGATCATCACACACTGGGGTCTGTCAGGGAGCGGGGAGAAATAGGGGAGGGACAGTGGGGGATGGGGAGTTGGGGAGAGAGAGCATGGGGAGAAATGCCAGATATAGGTGAAGGGGAGGAAGGCAGCAAATCACACTGCCACGTATGCACCTATGCAACAATCTTGCATGTTCTTCACATGTACCCCAAAACCTAAAATGCAATAAAAAAAAAGAGAGAGAAAAACTTACTCTGTTTCTAGGGCTTTGTATACATGTATAATTAAATCATGACAACAACCACAAAATTAGGCACAATTATTATCCTGATTTTCCAAACAGACTAAAAATGTCAGCAACAACAACTGAGGTCTTTATAGTTCCAAAGTCCCTGCTCTTAATGTTTCCACCGTAACACTGCCCTGTTTCCACCATAAGGCTTCCGGGCTCTGCTAAAGGACTTGTATTTCCATAGTCAATACTGTGATCTTTGGAAAATGAGACACCTGGATGTGAACCCAGCTAGGTGACTCACTTGAAAAATGGCACTTGCAAATCAGATCGCCATTCAAGCCTTAGTCCCTCATTTGTGAAAATTAGGGATGAAGATAATGCCTGCCTCACTGAACTGTTATGTAAGTTAAATGAGATAATAAAGTATTTAAAGTATTCAGCATGATGGCTAACAAACAATGAACCCCAGTGAATGCCTGTCAAGTGAATTAAGGAATGGATCTCTAACAATTAACATGAATAGGGGAGAGAAGAGACAGAAAATGCCAAACAGTGACTCACAGGAGAGCAGTAATACTTGGCTTTGTGATGTGGCCAGGGACATCTGAATAAGAAAATTCTGTGACTGTCTACCGTTTCTATTGGCCATTGCCATCTGCAGGAGCTCAGTGCTAATGAGACCACAGCCCGGAGGTCCTCACCCTGGGGCAATTCACCTTGTTTGGTTCCACAAGCACCAATGGGATTTATAAGGCAACCATTCAAAAACAGTGTTTTTAAGAGGGACTGGCCCCCACAATAGTTACATTTGAAGAACACTCTCTATCTTTATTGTTGGACAAACAATTGCAAACCAACATGCCACTAACATCAAAAGAGGGATAACTTTGGAAAGAACGCTGACTCACAGCTGTGTTGGGCCCAGTATTTCTGTGTCATCAGCTCACTGGACTTTGAGATTTCACTTCCTAGTAAAATAGTGTGGGAAAAATAGTGGAAAAATTCAAAAAGATATTTTATAAAGTACACATTTTTAAACAAAAAGAGTAGGAAAAAAACTCCATTATTTTAACTGTGTAAAACTTAACACTCATCACACTGATCTTATTTTTCCTATTTTACTACAGGCTCATAAAAACTGTTACAGGCATAGTCTAATATACAGATACACACACACACACACACACATATGAACATACACATACACACATATACATGTGTAAGTACCGAAGAATTATGTCATTATATCATTTGCTTTGTGAAAACCCAGAAACGGCCAGGCGAGGTGGCTCATGCCTGTAATCCCAGCACCAGCATGTTGGGAGGCCAAGGCGGGCGGATCATCTGAGGTCGGGAGTTTGAGACCAGCCTGACCAACATGGAGGAACCCAGTTTCTACCAAAAATATGAAATCAGTCGGGAGTGGTGGCACATGCCTGTAATCCCAGCTACTGGGGAGGCTGAGGCAGGAGAATCACTTGAACCCGGGAGGCAGAGGTTGCAGTGAGCCAAGATCACGCCATTGCACTCCAGCCTGGGCAACAAGAGCAAAACTCCATCTCAGACAACAACTACTACAAACCCCAGAAACAGAGATACTATTTTCAGTTTACAGAGAAAAACACTAAGGGTAAAGAGATTCTCCAAAGACACAGTGCATTCAACAGAGAGGGTGGGCTCAGGCCAAAAAGGTTAGGCATTAGGAAGATCTTATCACACAGTGCCACAAACTACGAGATACTGTGGAATTCACAGAAGCTTAGGCATACCCAAATGTAGGCAAAATTTATACATATATAGCTATAAACACATAAAAGAAAATTGGAAATGTCATCAATTACCTGTAGTGTTTTTCCACTCTCCAAAAAAACAGACTATTGGCCAGGCGTGGTGGCTCATTCCTATAATCCCAGCACTTTGGGAGGCCAAAGCAGGCAGATCACCTGAGGTCAGGAATTCAAGACAGGCCTGACCAACATGGTGAAACCCCATCTCTACTAAAAATACAAAATTAGCCAGGCGTGGTGGCGCATGCCTGTAATCCCAGCTACTCAGGAGGCTGAGGCAGGAGAATCACTTGAACCCAGGAGGCGGAGGTTGCAGTGAGCCGAGATCGAGTCACTGCACTCCAGTATGGGCAACAAGAGAAAAAATGCTGTCTCACACGCAAAAAAAGAGACTATGTACAGATACAGGTATATAAAAATATGGCTACTGATTTACTGTAAGGGTAATGTTTTAATCTCTATATATTGCGTATTATGTAGACTCAAATTGAGAGACCACAGCATCACCATTCTCTTTGCCTCTCTTTCTCCCTTCCCCCACGTTCTTCTCCAATGTCTAGCTCATATACCTCTACCTCTTGGCCCACCAATGCTCTGCGTTTTATATACTCTGTACACCTTGAGAGGAAAGAAAGCAGGAATGAAGTTTTTCGTAAGTTTTCAGAAGCAAATTGATAACAAAAACATCTTGGAAGCTCAGCTAATTGAAAGCCAGTCAAAACTCTTCTGTAAGGTCCCAGTATCATGATAAAGTGTTTCTCCTGAGATGGGTCAGCCTTAGTTCTATTCTACCAGCTAAAACTACTAAGCTCCCGGTCCGCGGGATTACTTCTCTTTAGTGTCACTGTTTTAGAACAATGACTGGTGTCACCAAAATTGATGCGAAGAACATTCTTTGATGGACTAGACACCCAGCATGCAAACACTACTAGAGCTGACAGCAGACAGCTGAGTAAGGCAGCTTATAGTCAACTCCATCCGTGAACCTGTGTTCTTCAGGATATCGATACGTGTACCTTTCTGCACTCCAAACCGTAGCAGCAGCAGAAACCATGACAGAAAGATGCTTTATATTCACATGTATTTGATTAACACTGACTGGATACTGTTATTTTCATAGAGGACTGCTGAGTACCTTTATCCAAAGGGTCATTTTGAATCTCCAAATATGCTGAGTTTTTCAAATGTATTTGATCAAAAAATTCTTTTTTACAGGGTTAAGAAAGGCAGCTTAAAATAAAAAATTCCTAGACTGTTGTCTGTGGATTTGTGGTTTGGGAAATTAGGTTCAAGCCTCAATAGGGGTAACCAAGATAGCTTACTTGAGACATTTCAGATTGGCAAATAATTTTTTTTTTACTAACTTTGTACCCTAAAGTGAAAAGATAAATTGTAGATGCATATTTTGTTTATTATTCTCCAAAACCATGACTCCCTGGAGTGGGTCTAAAACATTCTGTAATTTTTTTTTTCTTTTCAAGATCCAAAGTGATTTCTCTCTATAAATCCATTCTCAACTATAATTATAAAAGTGAAGATTTAATAAAAGCTCAAAAATAAGCACAATGGATGCAATCTTTCATTTAATCCACAAGTCAATGCTATAAAATAACTATGATTATTATCCCTATTTGCAGATAAAAAATCTAAGTCTTGCTAGGTTAAGTTGTTTTTCAAGATCACTTGGATAATCACTGAAACCAAGGCACACTGTCTGCAGAACCGGCGTCTTTCCACAACTCTTCCATCTCGGCTCTGTATGTCCTAACGCTCACTCTTGCCTGTCCCTTCTTGATACTTTGTCATACTTGGCCATGTATAAAACCCATATAAACTCTGTCTCCACTCCTCCTGCCATAGTGCCTTAACAGTGTGTTGGCTGTTTCATTAGCACTTTTTGATTTGAATAAAGACCAAAAAAAAAAAAAATTACCCAAGAGGATCAAGACATCTCCAGGGGGAAAGGGGGCTGACTGAATGTCCCTTCCCAGACAAAGGCTGTGTCCATCTCTTTCTTTTGTGAACTGTTCCACACTTGAAGGATCCTCATGAAGCACAAAAGACCTGTGAAAAGGGAAGAGCAGTCCAGCTGACTGATAGAAAGCCTTCTCTGTGTCCTGTTCCTCTGACTTGGACCCCAGTGAATACCATTTGTTTAAATAATGATCAGAACATAATAGATACTATGAGATTGCCAAGAGCCTGTTCATTCAGCCTCTGCTTGGCTAAGGCGGAAAAAAAGAAAGAAAAAAACCCCACCCTGATGGCATGGTTCTTTGGGCTCAGATTTCCTCACTCTAAAGTTTGAACTGGAATCCCAAGATCTATCAACTGTAGAGAATAAAAAAGTTGGCAAACAGAACCTTCCCCTCATCTCCAATAAATAAGTACATTTTGAAAAGTGGGATGGAGGGAACTGCTAACCACATAGGGGTGATTATCAGAACCGCAGATCTTAGTGGCATTCCCATCCTGTTACTCTCCCTAGTTGGGAGTGGGGTGAGTGATGTATTTTGGAAACGCAGAAGTGTGCAGGAGTAAGGAACAGGATTTCTGCTGTTAGTAGATTGAGGTTTGAGGCCTAGCTCTTCTTTGCTCACATTATGTGTCCTTAACCAAGTTGTTATTACTTCTCTGAGACTTGGTTTTCTCAGCTGAAAAAGTGAAGAAAATACAGCCGCAAGTTTTATGAAGATTAAATGGCTTACTGGGCCTAAGGGCTGTGGAAGTGGAAAAACTTTGCTCATCTTTGGAAACCGGAATCCTCACTATCAAGCTATGGATGATGCATCACTCTCTTCCCATCTCTACTCTTACCCAAGAGCCCTAAACTCTCCTCCTCCCTGCTTTAGCCGTATACTGCACTAAACAAAAACAAAAAACCCGGGAGTATATAGTGCTTAAAATCCATTATAGTAGTTGCTACTGATCATGTATCAAAAGTCACAACTATCCCTGGTGCACCTGGATGCCTGACATTCTAACTCATAGAGGCACAAACATACTTCCCTGGCCTCCAGCAGAAAGAACTTGGCAGAGAAAACTCAGAACTAGGCACAGTGGCTCAGGCTTATAATCTCAGCACTTTGGGAGGCCTGAGTGGGAGGATCACTTGAGCCCAGGAGTTTGAGTCCAGTCTGGGCAACATTGGGAGACTTCATCTCTACAAGAAATAAAATAAATTAGCCGGGAATGGGGACACAAACCTGTGGTCCCATCTACTGAGGAGGCTGAGGTGAGAGGATCACTTGAGCCTAGGAGCTTGAAGCGGCAGTGAGCCATGATCACACCACTGCACTCCAGTCTGGGCAACAGAGTGAGACTCTGTCTCAAAAAAAGACAGAAAGAAAAAAGAAAATTCAGAACTGCCCAGTAAAGAATCGTCACGGAATATTGTTCCTGTAGATGGAGACTTCTTACTGAGGTCCACACTTCTCTAGGCGGGAGTGCTATAATCCAACTAGCAAAGCCTATGTCTATAGTGCTACCAATTGAACACACCTGTAATCCCAGCTCTTTGGGAAGCCGAGGTGGGCAGATCATTTGAGGTGAGGAGTTTGATACCAGGCTGACCAACAGAGTGAAACCCTGTCTCTACTTAAAATACAAAAAAGTTAGTCCGGTGTGGTGGTGCATGCCTGTAATCTCAGCTACTGGGGAGTCTGAGGCAGGAGAATCACTTGAACCTGGGAGGTGGAGGTTGCAGTGAGCAGAGATTACGTCACTGCACTCCAGTGTGGGCAACAAAGTGAGACTCCATCTAAAAAAAAGTACACTCAAATTATTCTAAAAAGTATTTGGGTAATCTCATATGAATTTAAATTAACACTAAACCATACCTCTCTAACACACACACACACACACGCATACACGATTATTACATAAAATCAGGAATCTGAGAAAAAAGTGACTAGATCATAACAAAAATCTTCCATCCTCTCTCCTACCCCTTTGCTGCAGGTATGCAGAGGATTTGCTTCCCTTACCCTAAGAAGCTGGAGACTGTTAGGCTTCATGGGAATAAACGAAGAAATTGCAACAAAGTGAATTACATACAACTACCAAAAAATATCAGTAAAGGAAAGCATTTGCTCATTAAATATCTGGACACATAAATCTCAGAAATTTTATCTTGGCCTGATTTAGGCAATAAATTGGACTATATTAGCTCACTCTTTTTTTTTTTTTTTTTTTTTTTTTGCCTAGTTACAACTCTCTACCCCCCAAGCTGAGCCCACCCAGGGTGGTTCTTCAAGAGAACATAATTGGGGGATTTTATTCTCAGTGTGAGACCTTCAGAACTTAATCACAGGAGTCCAGAATCAAAAAGCCTTTAAAAAACAGTTCTTTCAACAGAGAGAAGGTTTCGACAGAGAGAATGTATGTTCTTTTCATACAAAGAACTTCCTGAAACACAGGGACATATCAGACTGACTCAGCCCAGCATCTACTCCCCCTCACAGAACTGGACTGACTCTCCTTGTCTCAGGTGGCTCCTCAGGCAGTGGGTGAGTCCTTTCTATCAGTCCTTTCTCTCATGGTTGTCTCTGTTCCTACCTTTGAAAGAGAAGCCAAGCTGAGTGATTAAGAGTCTGTCCTTGTGAGAAAAAGAGTTGGGAATTATAAGATGATGTAGCTGGCAAGTTCCCTAGCTGAAAAGAGAAACAGGCAAGTCTAATTCTTATGCTCCTCTGCTTTTGAACCTTTTTTTTTTTTTTTTTGGAGACAGAGTTTCACTCTTGTTACCCAAGCTAGAGTGCAGTGGCATGATCTCGGCTCACTGAAACCTCCACCTTCCTGGTTCAAGCAATTCTCCTGCCTCAGCTTTCTGAGTAGCTGAAATTACAGGTGTCTGCCACCATGCCCGGCTAATTTTTGTGTTTTTAGTAGAGATGGGATTTCAACATGTTGTCCAGGCTGGTCTGGAACTCCTGACCTCATGATCCGCCTGCTTCCGCCTTCCAAAGTGCTGGATTACAGGCATAAGCCACCACGCCCAGACTTGAACCACAGTGTTTTTTTTTTTTTTTTTTTTTTTAAATCAAATGATAATAATATGTGAAAGGAAAAGCAAGATCCCTTCAGACTCCTGGAAAGGAGCCTTTTTGTTAGGCAGGGAAATGCATATGAAGACATGGATAGGAGAAGCCAAGAATGTAGAAAAGAAAGGAATGTGGAGGGATCCAGAGGGGAATACTGTATCTAGGAGGGAAAAGAAGTTGAAGCCAGCAAGATGGGGAGGCCACAGAAAGGGGGATTGAGGGGGGGGTGGAGAGAGAGAGAGAGAGAGAGAGAGAGAGAGAGAGAGAGAGAGAGTATGCCTGGCACCTAGACAGAAAAAAAAAATAGAAAAAGAACAGAAATAAGAAAAATAGATTTCATGCAGTTTGGACATATATTTGAGATGTTCACATATTTGTAAAAGAAATGAATCAGCCTTCAAGCTGCTGTAGGGTGAACAGAGACAGCTAGGGGATCCTGTCCATTAGGGTGATAATTCTTTTTTTATTTAATTCTTTGAAAAGGCAAAATAAATCAATTTACCTGTCTAAATTCAGTGCCTTGGACTTCTCTAGCAAAGAAGCCATTTAGTGAACTTTCTTTCCTGTTGATGGCAGATTTTATTCTTTTGCTGCAGTGACAGGGGAAAATGGGGGATATAAGATAGAATTCTTCTTTCCTCAACTAGTTTCTCTATCATGACTGGATTTTTGTTCGACTGTACTTTAATAAACCCATATTTTGGGCTTAGCATTTTCAGATGTTCATTATTCCTTTTTCTTTTCTTTTCTTTTATATTTTTTTGAGACAGAGTCTTGCTCTGTCGCCCAGACTGCAGGGCATTGGCGCGATCTCGGCTCACTGCAACCTCCGCCTCCCGGGGTCAAGCAATTCTTCTGCCTCAGCCTCCTGAGTTGCTGGGACTACAGGCACGTGCCACCACGCCTGACTAATTTTTTGTATTATTAGTAGAGACAGGGTTTTACCACATTGGCCAGGCTGGTCTCGAACTCCTGACCTCGTAATCCCCCTGCCTCGGCCTCCCAAAGTGCTGGGATTATGGGTGTGAGCCACTATGCCCAGCCCCTCCTTTTTCTATATATAAGAGAGCTAAGGTTAACAGGTTTACAAACTTGCCCCAAGTTCCATGGCCAAAATGTGAAGACATGTTTTGATTCCTGGATCGGAGTTCATTCTGCCACATCTGTGATGTGTGTATTTCTCAAAGTGTGGGCCACAGACCAACAGTATCCACATCTGCAGAGAGCACAGTAAAAATGCAGCATCCTAAGTCCTACCGCAGACCTCCTGAATCAGAATCTGCATTTTAACCAGGCCCGCAGGTGGTTTATAGGCACATTTTGGTTTGAGAAGCTGGCATTCCACTATACTGCCTTCTCCAGCTTGAGGACATTCCTCTCCAGCCACAGCTTTACTCTGGCTATGAAATACCTGAGAAAAGCTCTGTATGAACTTGGAAAAATCTATGCCATTAAGACACTATAGAGGATAAAAAGTAAGCCAGAGAACAGTGAGTACAGAATAATTCTATTTTTTAAAAAAACATATCTTTTGAGGTAAGATCTCACTCTGTCACATGGGCTGAAGGGCAGTGGCACAATCATGGCTCACTGCAGCTTCAAACTCCAAGGTTCAATCAATCCTCCTACTTGAGCCTCCCAGGAAGCTGGGACCTCAGGTGCACACCATCATGCCCAGCTAATTTTTGTATTTTTTAGAGACCAGGTACTATGTTGCCTGGGCTGGTCTCAAACTCTTGGACTCAAGTGATCCACCTGCCTCAGCCTCCCAAAGTGTTACAATAAATTATATATATAATAGGTATATATATCCATGCAGAAAATAAAGACTAGAAAGATTTAGGAGAAAATGTTCTCTTTGGTGATGTGATGATAGGCAACTTTGTCACCTTATTTTTTTTTTCACTATTCTAGTTTTCTTTTAGAAACGCCTGTTAATTTTGAAAAGTTAGGTTTTCTAGGATAATCTTTGCTGAATCTGGCTTGCTAAGTGGTGAGAAAAGTAATGCACAAGAAAGCTGGGAATTGGCATGAGTGATTCCAATAGTATGCCACTACTGAGGGTATTTCTTGGGTATTAATGGGTACATAGGGCTCACAGTGTTTATCAGCCTCCTGCAGCCATTCTACTCACTTCCAGGAAGGGGCTCATTTTTCTGGCCCCCAGGGGGCAGTCCTCCATAAGTTTACGAAAACCTACTCTTTTCCCCCACAGTGTGAATAATCAGGCTTTATATTGGCCACAACTCAGCTACACCAAGGTCTGAGAAATTCTGGGCACTTTTACAACAACAACAACAAAATACTATAGACACTGAGAGATAATATTTTATAAACAGAGGCAAAATCCCCAAATAAACAGAAAAGAAACAGAACACAAACCACCCACACTGCCCAGCCATAGCACCAAAAGATTTCTATCTACAAGAACATTTTTGTGTTTGGGGAGGGAGGACAAAGGTGGAAAGGATAAACACAACAAAGTCACTAGACAAGGTTCAGATTGCTTAAGAAAAGGTCTGCTTCTATGAAAACCTCCTACTAGCTGTTAAACCTTGGGCGAGTCACTTAACTGTTTTGCTCCTCTATTTCATCCATTGTCAGTTTCACAATCCACAGCCTTGAAGATTTTCCGAGTGCTTTAGAAACCGTCAAGTGTGCAAAGGCATTTTTCCCTGTTGTGCTGGTTGTTCAACGTTTCCCTCCAGATCCATTTTGTATCCTTCTCTGAGTTAGTCTGTGCCTTGAGATGCTGATGTTTTTGGATTGTGTCATACAGGCTCTCTTGCCCATTGACATCTGTTGGGTTTGGCCAGTGGGATGTAACAATAAGAGATTAGACAACAGGAGAAGACAGAGATAGACACTTCCTTGCCAGATACCTATGTTATCTTAAAGAAGCCCCAGGAGCATAAGTGCTACCAGCTTATTATGCAATGCTGAAGGCTAAAAGGCATTCTTGAGATTTTAGAGGTATTTTGTGCTAATTAAATGTCAGGATATCTTATTCACCTTGTTGCCAAACACTGATTAGCCTCAGAATGTTAGAATAGGGTGCAATTTGGGGTATTAGCTTAGTAGTTTCCAAACTGTAAGTGACAGTCACCTGGTATCCAAAGAACTGTGGAACAGAACACCAAGTGTGTGTGCTTGTCTCCAGCATTGTCTGCAGATGGAATAAATCGTGTGCCACATACAGCAACTCTCTGTTATTTTCCAAGTATATGTAGATGGACGTTTGACAAAATGCAAGGTCTTATAAAGGCATGACAGAATTCATGGGGCTTATTGGATACTTTTTTAACAAGCAATAACTAAAAGGGCCATTTTTTTTAATATCAAAATTTTGGAAGCAACTCAACTAGGTTCACTTCTAATGAAATCAAATTTTTTATTGTTTTGGTTCATCATTTCAGGTAAATTATTTTCCCTTCCTTTGATTCATTCAGCAAAAACTAGTTGAGATCCTCATATACATTTGGCATTGAGCTAAACATTTGGATTTCCTCCAAAAGTGAAAAAAGACATCAACTCATGCACCTTATGTTCTAGTGACAAACGAGCTCATCAGAGAAATTATTACACAAATATTTGCTTAAATTAAATTTGTGGCAAATGCTATGAATCAAAGTTATAGGCCGAGAATGTAGATATACCAGGGGATATAGCCCGTTCTAAAGTGTTAGGGAAATATTCCCTAAGAAAGAGACACAATGCAAATATATACATATATATACACATATATATACGCATACATATATATATATACGCATACATATATATATACACATACATATATATATACGCATATATATATATATATGTATTTTTTTTTTGAGATGGAGTTTCGCTCTCATTATGTATTTTTTTTTTTGAGACGGAGTTTCGCTCTCATTACCCAGGCTGGAGTGCAACAGCGCGATCTCGGCTCACTGCAACCTCCGCCTCCTGGGTTCAAGCAATTCTCCTGCCTCAGCCTCCCGAGTAGCTGGGACTACAGGCGTGCGCCACCATGCCCAGCTAATTTTTTGTATTTTTTAGTAGAGACGAGGTTTCACCTTGTTGACCAGGATGTTCTTGATCTCTTGACCTTGTGATCCACCCACCTCGGCCTCTCAAAGTGCTGGGATTCTAGGCGTTAGCCACCACGCCCGGCCCTTATATATATATATATTTTTGAGACAAAATCTTGCTGTGTTATCCAGGCTGGAGTGCAATGGAATGCAATGGCATGATCTCAGCTCACTGCAACCTCCACCTCCTGGATTCAAGAGATTCTCCTGCCTCAGTCTCCCAAGTAGCTGGGATTACAGATGCACACCACCACGTCAGGCTAATTTTTTGTACATATATATATATGCACATTATTTTTTGAGAGAGAGTCTCACTGTTGTTGGTCCAGGCTAGAGTGCAATGTCATGATCTTGGCTCACCACAGCCTCCACCTCCCAGGTTCCAGCAATTCTCCTGCCTCAGCCTCCCAAGTAGCTGAGATTACAGGTGTCCTCAACCACACCCAGCTAATTTTTGTATATTTAAGTAGAGACAAGGTTTCACCATGTTGGCCATGCTGCTCTCGAACTCCTGACCTCGTGATCTGCCTTCCTTGGCCTCCCAAAGTGCTAGGATTACAGGCGTAAGTCACTGCTCCCGGCCAAGAGATACATTTAAGTTGAGACTTAGTAATACTCCTGAAGGAAGCCACTTTGTCATAATTTGCTCTTCACTAATCCAGTGGACACCACCCAGGACTTCAACAAGAGTCTCCTGCAGCTGGTGTTACACAAGCTGCTCAGTAACTACCCAATGTCTTGCTCTGGAACTTAGACCAGAAAGAGCTCTAAAATGAGCATCTTTAAATTGTCAGTAGATTCCTTTCCACTCTTGTTAAAACTGGGTATTTCGCTTCTTGCCATGCATGTATTTTTCAAGATGCTCATCTTAAGGTTCTTCATGCTAGATTGTAACAGAGGATGGTGAAGTAGAAGTTTCATTATGATGAGTAACATTTTTCCCTAGTATTGGAAAATTAAGCCAGAGTGGATGAAGTGTGAATGCATTTGCTTAGTTTATCTTTAAAAATATTCTGGACTCTATTTGTATAAATTTATTAGTCTTTGATTCTTAGATTTAAGTACACACACACACATACACATACATACATATATGTGTTGATTCAAAATTCAGTTTTAGCATGTGCTGTGGATAAGGTGATCTTATGAGGTCATCACGAATTGGGGGAAGGGAGCTCTTATTCTCTAAAGTTATGGTTGTCAAGGTTATAAAGTTGAACTAAACTTACTTCGCAAAATCCTTGAAATCCTCTAATATTTGGGGCAAAGAAAACTCTGTGCATATCAAATAAAGTAAATCAGTATCAGCAAGGACCTTGGCAATATGCTAATGAGCCCTAAGTGAATGTAATCATGGAAACAGCAGAGAAGTGGTGAAATAAGACTCAGCCACTGCAAAATCTCCTGGCAATTGTTGAGAAAGGGCTGTATATAAAGCAAAGCATGAGGATAGAGTGTCCACACTGGAAAACAGAGGGAGGGCTGCCTAGTTCCTAAGGAGAATGGTTCTCTGCTACCTGCCATGCTGAGAATAATTTTAGAGAGACATTTGGCCAAAGATGTTAAGAACTAACTGTGGTTTAATTTTCTTTCTTTCTTTCTTTCTTTCTTTATTTATTTATTTTGCTTGGATTACAGGCGTGCATCATGATGCCCAGCTAATTTTTTTGTATTATAGTAGAGACGGGATTTCACCATGTTGGCCAGGCTGGTCTTGAACTCCCGACCTCAGATGATCTGCCTGCCTCGACCTCCCAAAGTGCTGGGATTACAGGTGTGAGTCACCACGCCTGGCAGTTTAATTCTTATCTCACTGTTAGCCCCAAAGAACAAACTATTCAGGCTCTGATATTTCAGAGTGTCAGTGGCTTTTCTTCTTGCTCCTCAAATCACACCACACCCTGATACCGTAATAATCTGTCAACCTCCATGCCAGACAGTGACACCTCAACTTCCTCATCTATAATATTAGGATAATACTAACTTTCACCAATTGCCAGAGGTTTTAAGTGAGGCAATGCATGCAACAGATTTAACCACAATTACTTGTTCAGAGCAAATATTTTAAAATACTAGCCATCATTTTTAGTGCTCTTTTGTGGTAGTTAGGGAAGGGGCCATGTACTCATCACTATATTCTTAGCATCTATTACAGTGTCCAGCACATAGAAGAAGTTCAAAATTTCTGGAAAGAATGAGTACGGATATTATTAAAAATCGAGGATGCCCAGGGTTTAGAATTCAGAATAATGAAAGATCTCTTTTTGTTTTCAGCTCATCACAGCAAAAACTCCAGTTAGACTCCACAATCTTACTCTGACATTGAGAAAAGTGAAAACTTCAATGGATTATCCTAAACACCACCACAAATAATGTGTTTCTCATTAGGGAAAAAAAAATACCTTGACCACCAGTTTCCAAACACTGACTTCCTGGAAGAAAGTAGAAAAATCCAAATCTAAATAAAAATCTGCGGCTTCTCCAAGACCGAAGGTTCGGGCCATATCAACTAATACTCCAGGAGGGAGTAGCTTCCGAACACCAATTGAACTAGCTTCCCTTTGCAAAGCCCCTTTTATAGGCAGGTTTCCTTTTCCATATCCTTGGGGTTTTATTTCACTTTGCAGGCTGTTTGCAATATTCTGGTCTGAGGGAGTTAAAGGGAAAGAGGAGGCAAAATACAGGGTGAGTTCCTCCAAATGTCAGGCTGGGTAGTGCCAGGACAGCTGGGCCTGAAACCCTGTACCCAAGGAGGGGGCTGGTGTGGCCGAGAAGAATGTGAGCTCAGCTTCATCTGGTTTCTTTCAATGCTCGAAGCAAAGAGCCTGAGTTATTGCATTCTTTCTCGATGTCTTACATAAAATCAGATTATTAAGTGCAGAGGCAGTCAACTGTTCTCCATCCTCCTGGCTAGCTATTTAGCATCCCCATAGCAACATCAATAAACAGAGAAATAAATGAACTTCTGAAGAACAAGTCTGTTGGCTTTGTTATTATTCTCACTCGCCCTGCTTAAAGACACACACACATGTTGTTGTTACTGTTCTCCTTCCTAAATCTACAAGCTTTTTTAGCCAGGCGATGACAAGTTAGAGCTCTTACATTTAGATTTTGATCCATTTTGAGTTTGGTTTCTGTTACCCCTTTGTTTAAAAAAAATCGTCAACTACTCAGTATCATCTACAAAATTAGATCTGTTTCCTTTCCACAGTACTCAAAGTTCACTTGATCTCTTTCTTTTCTCTTTTTTTTTTTTCTTTTTGAGACAGGGTCTCGCTCTGTCGCCCAAGCTGGAGTGCAGTGGTGTGATCTTGGCTCACTGCACCCTCTGCCTCCTGGGTTAGAGCAATTCTCCTGCCTCAGCCTCCTGAGTAGCTGGTACTACAGTCGCCTGGCACCATGCCTGGCTAATTTTTGTATTTTTAGTAGAGACGGGGTTTTGCCATGTTGGCCAAGCTGCTCTCAAATTCCTGACCTCAGATTATCTGCCTGCCTTAACTTCCCAAAGTGTTGGAATTACAGGCATGAGCCACCACATCCGGCCTCACTTGATCTCTTTCAAAACCAGTTCTCCACCATTATTTGTCAATGACACCTTAAGCTTCATTTAAGGAGAAAAAGGCTTAATTTCTTTATAAGATTCTTTCTCATCTGATATTAATACCTGTGTCCACGCTCCCAGCTACAATATTAGAAAAGGGTGTTGGGCTAGGTGCAGTGGCTCATGCCTGTAATCCCAGTACTTTGGGAGCCTGAGGCGGGTGGATCATTTGAGGTCAGGAGTTCGGGACCAGCCTGGTTAACATGGTGAAACCTTGTCTATACTAAAAATACAAAAATTAGCCGGGTGTGCTGGTGCATGCCTGCCTGTAAATCCAGCTACTCAGGAGGCTGAGGCATGAGAATCACTTTAGCCCAGGAGACAGAGTTTGCAGTGAGCCAAGATCATGCCACTGCACTCCAGCCTGGGTGACAGAGTAAAACTTCGCAAAAAAAAAAAAAAAAGGTGTTTATATCAGATGAGAAAAAGTCTTACAAGGAAAGCAATAACCAAAACAACCTCAAATCTACCTGCAACACGGGATCCCAATCTGGCTTCTACTGCCGCCAGCCTGGATCAAGCCATCCCAGGGCCAATCTGGATGACATTTGCAAGAGCCTCTGAACTAGGCTCCATACTTACAATCTTGTCCTGCATGGTCTGTTTTTTGACACAGCAGTCAGAATGATCTTTTAAAAACATAAATCTTATTAGGCCACTCATCTGTTTAAAACTCTTCAGTGACTTTCCTGGCACATAGATGAAGTCCAAAGACCTTATCATGCTATCTGGTCCTAAGTGGCCTGGCCTGTGTTCATTTATCTCATTTTGTATCTCTTGTCTCACCTCTGGCTGTTACCCTCCAGAATCACTGGCCTTATTTCCATTCCCTAAGTGTGTACAGCTTTTTCCTGCTTCTGGTCTTTGTATTTTCCCTTATCCTTCCTAGAACAGTTTCCTCTGATTTTATGGGGTTGATGCCTTCTCATTGCCATTCAGGCCGCAGCTGAAATGTTTCCTCTAAATGTTTTAGAGAATTTATTGACAGCTCCATCTGTAGTTCCTTTACCCCATCCCACCTCAGCATGCTAGCAAATCATTCTGTTGCCTTGCTGTCTTGCTTATTTATTTGATAACTTCATTATCTGAATGCCTCCATTCCAGTATAAGGAAGGCAGTAACCGTTTCTGATTGGCTCATCACACAAAGGGTTGGCACACAAAAGGAAATCAATAAAAGTATTTTTTTAATGAATCAATAAATAAACCCCATTTTTCAAGACCCAGTTTGTATATGACCTCTCTGGTGAAGACTTTATCACCCATTACTAGAAAGTGCCTCTACTATGCATATCTCCTGCATAACATTGATCGATTCATTTCTTTTAGAGAACTGATGTGTACAGCTGCCATACCTTCTCTATTAAACTATTGCTTCTTAAGCAATGTCTGATCCATTTTATAACCTACCACTTATATCTTTATTTATCAGAGATGCTCAATAAAAGAATATTGACTGTTTTGCTTCTTACCCCTGCAATAGCTCACAGGCACAGGCCTATCCCTACAGCTGTCCCTCTACTAAATGTTGAAGCAGGTGAAGTTTATTTCTTGGTTACTAATTATAGCATACCTTTTCAGTGGCTCGCATCACAGTCCTTGGCTGCCATCTCATGTGTAAGCTATTGAGAACAGTTCTTTGTGAGCTGAAGCATCGTTGCCAGGTGTATTAGTCTGTTCTTGCATTGCTGTAAAGAACTACCTGAGATTGAGTAATGTATAAAGAAAAGAGGTTTAATTGACTCACGGTTGTGCAGGCTATACAGGAAGCATGGCTGCGGGGGAGGCCTCAGGAAACTTACAGTCATGGTGGTAGGTGAAGGGGAAGAAGGTTTGTCTTACATGGCCAGAGCAGGAGGAAGAGGGTGAAGGGAGAGGTGCTACACGCTTTTAAACAACCAGATCTTATGAGAACTCACTCACTACCTTGAGAACAGCAAGGAGAAATCTGCCCACATGATCCAATCACCTCCCACTGGGTCCCTCCTCCAATATTGAGGATTGCAATTCAATATGGGATTTGGGCAGGGACACAAATCCAAGCCATATCAACAGGGTCTCCAGGTGGGTACCAGAAATAAGAGCCTTCTTGGAGTCACAGAAGACCACTCCACCCTCCGACCCCAATTCACACACCCTTTGGAGGTGCCAGAGAGCTAACATTCTGCAAGGGTAATGCTCAACCAATGGAGACAGAAAATGAGGGTAAGTGCCTCATTTTTCTGGTCTTTATCTGGGCCAATCTGAGAGACATTCTAGAGAGTTCTCAGATATTCTGGCAGAACTAAGCCCCTGTCACCTGTGGCAGCAACCTTCACAATGGACCTTCCTAAAATTGTATCCTTTTCCATGCTGTTCTCTTTCTCATCCTATTTTTGAGATCACTTCCCAAATAAACTATCTATAAACAAGTTGTCTCAGGCTCCACTTCAATGGAACTCAAAATAAGATACTAAGTTTTTCTTTAAGAATCTCCTCTGCTTTCAACAAATAATGTTGGAAAAACTGGATATTCACATGCAAAACATTAAAATTGGACCATTACCTTATACCACATACAATAATTAACTCAAACTGAATCACAACCTAAATGTATGAGTTCAAACTATAAAATTCCTAGAAGAAAACACAAGGATAAAACTTCATAACATTGGATTTGGCAATGCTTTTCTGGATATGACACCAACAGCACAGCAACAAAAGGAAAACAGACAAATTATACTACATCAAAATATAAACTATCAGGGACCGGGTATTGTTGCTCACACCTGTAATCCCAGCACTTTGGGAGGCTGAGTTGGGAGGATCACCTGAGGTCAGGAGTTCCAGACCAGCCTGGCCAACATGGTGAAACCCTGTCTCTACTGAAAATACAAAAATTAGCCAGGCATGATGGTGTGCATCTGTAATCTCAGCACTCAGGAGGCTGAGCCAGGAGGATTGCTTGAACCTGGGAGGAGGAGGTTGCAGTTAGGTGAGATCCTGCCATTGCACTCCAGCCTGGGTGACAGGTCAGGACACCATCTCAAAAAAACAAAAAATTAAAGTATCAAAGAACAATATCAAAAGAGTAAAAAAGCAACCCATGCAATGGGAGAAAATATTCAGAAACCATATATTTAATAAGGGATTAATAGTTAGAATATATAGAGAACTCTTACAACTCAATAATAATAATAAAAAAAACCTAATTAATATTGGGCAAAAGACTTGAATAGACATTTCTCCAAAGACGCTCTATAAATGGCCAATAAGCACATGAAAGATGCTCGATCTACTAATCATTAGGGAAACACGAATCAATACCACAGTGTGATATCACTTCATATCCATTAGGATGGCTATTTAAAAAACAAACAGAAAATAACAAGTGTCAGCGAGGATGTAGAGAAATTGGAACCATGGAAAACAGTACAGTCATTCCTCAAAATATTAAAGATAGAATTACCATGTAGTCCAGCAATTTCACTTCTGGGTATATATCCCAAATAACTGAAAGCAGGATTTCAAATTATATGTGTTCATAGCAGCATTATGTTCTTTACAAACAACAAGTGTCTGTTGACAGCTGAATAGATCTGTAAAGTGTGGTATATACATACAATCGAATATTATTCAGCCTTTAAAAGAAAGAAAATTCTGATATATGCTACATGAATGAACCTTAAAAACATTTCACTAAGGGAAATAAGTCAGTCACAAAGAGACAAATACTGTATAATTTTATTTACATGGGGTACTTGAGTAGTCAAACTCATATAGACAGAATATTTACAACAACGTGCATGCAACTAATGCCACTGAGGTGGTCAGTTAAAAATAGTGAATGCAGAGAGAGAGAGAGAGAGAGAGAGAGAGAAGGAAAGGAAAAAAGAAAGGAGAAAAGAAAGGAAAGAAAAGGGAGAGGTTGCAGTGAGCTGAGATCGTGCCACTGCATTCCAGCCTGGATAACAGAGCAAGACTCTGCCTCAAAAAAAAAAAAAAAAGAAAAGAAAAGAAAAAGAAAACAAAGAACTTCTTTGGCTTCAAATCTATAGAAACAAAGTCAAAGTAGATTAGTAGTTGCCTAAGTATGTAGGGGCTGGAGGGAAATAGGAAGTGATTTCTAATGAGTATAGCATTTCTTTGGGGGTAACGAAAACATTCTGAAATTGATTGTGGCAATGGGGTTTTGGGCATACTACCACTCAAATATGATACCTTGGCATTTGAGAAAGTAGAAGAAACAGGAAAAGTCACTCTCACCTTCTTCTGCCCTTCTTCCCTGAAGCAAGTCATAAGACCCTCGTTCCAGAGGTGTCCTCTCTATATGTAGAAAAAAGGAACATCCTTATTACTGAAAGACACAGACACAGAAGAATTTGAACAAACATGCCCTGCCACGTTCCCTCTAGCTTACTACCATTAGATCACACCCTCTTTGTCTAATTATATTTCTCCACAACCGTCCAGTCTTCATTAAACCTAAGCATAAATACACACAGTCCCTTTTGCTTTGGATTTTCATTTTCAAAGCTTCCCATATCACATAAAACTCACATCAAATAAATGTGCATGCTTTTTTCTTGTTGATCTACCTTTTTCTTATAGGTGCCTCAGCCATGAGCCTAACAGTGAGTGAGGAAAATTAATTTTTCCTCCCTTACAGTAGTGATGTTGCACAACTCTGAATATACTAAAAACCAATGAATTGTATACTTTAAATGGGTGACATATAGTATTTGAATTGTATCTCAAAAAATTGTTGTATTAGAAGAAAAAGGAACATTTTTTCCTTTGCCTTTTGACAATCCCTCTACTTAGGCATGGTATCAATGATCTTGGCTATCCGTAATATTCTTTCTCGTTATGTCCAAAAATTCAAATTTCTTTCTTCTTCCCCATCAAAATTAACTATCTTCTGTCCTATTTCTTTCTCATTCTGCTGTCTTAAAACTAATATAGTATGCATCCATATATTTTAAAAGGCCTAATGACTGTCTCTATGAATAAACACATTAGGAAAAAAAAAATCTCTGCTGCTTAAATAATTAAGCTAACATGGGAAGTCCAGAAAATCTGGCAGACTAATAAGGAAGATATATTTAGATAAATGTCACAAGAGACACACAAAACACTGCCCGTGGGCTCTTCTCTTTAGCTGCCATTGAGAATAGAAACCATCAGTCACAGGGCTAAGTTGTACTTTCCAGATAGGAAAAATGGAGAAAATGGAGCAGTTTCCCAGCAGCCGGAGTCATTGGACTCAGCCAACATGATAGTAGTAGTGTTCCAAACTGATTTTGGTGTTCCAGAAGATAATATCCTGGGACTCATTGTGAGAGTTTAAGATTAGAAAGGGCAGCCTTATTACCTCTTTTTAACGGTGCAATCCTGAGTGAGTCACTTATCATCTCTGACCCTTCAGTTTCTACCTTTGAAATCTAATTCCTCCAAGCCCAGTACTCTTTCAATATCCTACTCCTATCATAAATACTTATTTTTTATTTTTATTTTTATTGAGACTAAGTTTCACTCCTGTTGCCCAGGCTGGAGTGCAATGGTGCAATCTCGGCTCACCACACTCTCCGCCTCCCAGGTTCAAGCGATTCTCCTGCCTCAACCTCCCGAGTAGCTAGGATTACAGGCATGCGACACCATGCTCGGATAATTTTGTGTTTTTAGTAGAGACGGGGTTTCTCCATATTGGTCAGGCTGTTCTGGAACTTGACCTCAGGTAATCTGCCTACCTTGGCCTCCCAAAGTGCTGGGATTATAGGCGTGAGCCACTGCGCCCGATCCATAAATATTTATTGTGCTAAAAGGTAAGGGACTTGGATTTGATTATCATCTCAGTACTTGTCAGCTTAGACAAGTCATGTACTCTCAGAGACTCAGTTTCCATACCCTTAAAATGACAACAAATAACCTTGACAAAGACTAGAATCTGTGCACTCTTGCTTCATTACGTTTTCTTGAATATTTCAAACGTTTATAGTAATAATAAAATCCTAATAGAATTTTAATTTTTATTATTATTATTATTATTATTATTTTGAGACAGAGTTTCGCTCTTTCGCCAAGACTGGAGTGAAATGGTGTGATCTCAGCTCACTGCAACCTCCACCACCAAGGTTCAGTCGATTCTCCTGCCTCAACCTCCCAAGTAGCTGGGATTATAGGTGCATGCCACCACACCTGGCTAATTTTTTTTTTTTTTTTGTATTTTTAGTAGAGATGGGGTTTCACCATGTTGGCCAGGCTAGTCCCAAACTCTTGACTTCAGGTTATCCACCCACCTCGGCCTCCCAAAGTGCTAGGGTCACAGTCATGAACCACAACGCCCAGCCGGAATTTTTATTATTTTGCGAGGTAAAGAGAAAAACTTAAAAGAATTTAAATATCTTTTCATAAAAGATTGGTTAAGTAAATGGCATGTTCACATAATAGAATCCTAAGAAAAACATTAACAATAGATCTTTATAATAGATTTAGAATAAAGACCAGGAAACATTAAGTGGGAAGAAAAATCAAGCTGCAGAACAGGATTGTTAATTAGATATCATTTTAATTAAAAATATATCATTTTAATAAAACAGCATAAATAGTGTATGAATATGTACATACATATACACACACACACACAGATAAAACCTTGGTAGAATACAAACTATAATATGCCTGGATTGTAAGATATTTCATGTTATATGAGTTTGTGTGTGTGTGTGTGTGTGTGTGTAAGGGGGGAAGGAATGAATTAAATTTAAGATTGGAATTTATCAATCAGGATGTCATTTTTCCCATTATAGAACAGGCAACTTTGTGCCAGACTACTCTACTAAGCATTTTATATTCAGTCACTCATTTAATCATCCAAATACCTAAAGGTTTCTTGCCATTATTATTATTCCAATTTTATGAATGAGAAAAGTGGGGCATAAAGAAGTTAAGTGACTGACTCAGAATCTCACTTTTTTCTTCAACCAATATTTAGCTTCTTAGCTAGTTGCCTTTGAAATTAAAAAAAAAAAAAACTTATCAGCAGAGTAGTCTCTAATCCTAATATGATTGCTCCTTCTTCATCACAAAGATAGCAGTCATAGATTTCTCCATTTTCTATTAAATATGGGGAAATATTTCTTCGGTAGGAATGCCTATAGGTGAAGGAACACCTATCCATATTGTATTATTATCTGGCAGTATATTTGTTCTTCCCAACATATAGTTCAAACTATCCCTTGTTTTATCTACCTTTATAAATAGTCAATACATTGAGTGAGAGGAAAACATCACTACCTAAATGTCAAAAACATTTCATGCCCTACCTGCATCTACTTATTGCTCCTTTCTCTAATAACATGAAAAAAGAGTAAATGTCTGTAGATAAATTGTAGCATACTCATAAACTGAGAACTCAATGTCTAATAGTGAAAATGGGAATGAACTGACTGACAAATTTTTCAACTGCTTGAAGTCAGAAAATGTAGTTTAATTGGAACAGAATTTGCCAGTTATCCAGCATGATCCAAACAAAAATAGTTTTTAAATACTATGGGAAAATGTCAGCTCCATCTTGTGAACCTCTCTTTGGCCCACCCAGGCAGCTTTCTCAGCAAAGAGCATGAAGGTGAGACTAAGCACCAACAGGGAAAGAGGGCAGTGGGGGAGTAAGCATAGCACCCCCAACACACACACACACACACACACACACACACACACACGTGCATACATACACACAGGCATGGTGCTTAGTGATTGCAGTCATTACTGAAAATGAACAAGAAAGTTCAGATTCTTGTTCAATGTTCCTTTATATCATGACTTCCACCTCTTTGAAATTCCCATTTCTCCCATTAGGTGAAATGGCAACCTTGTTACATCATCTCTCACAGGACACAATTGCAAAGTATTGATTTTTTGTTGAGTGATTTTAACATGAAGGATTTATAAACAGAAGAAATTATTAAGGCAAAATAATACCTTGGGGCCAGTGATGCAGTAGCCTACTTTCTTCTTCCATTTTTCCTCCTCCTGGTTCATATGAACCTTTGCCTCTTGCTTCTCCTCTGTCTTCTGGTTCCATTGCATCTGAAATCACCCAATACCTGTTTTATATGCACAGTTCCTCTTCTATGTTTAAGTAGAAAGTTTATTAATGTATCAAAGTGACAAAAATAATTTTATTTCTGTCATTTTGGCATAAGAGGGAAAGAGAGAGGTGGCCTAATTCACAGCAAGAGAGAAGAGCATTTCATACTACTAAGGAGCAGAGACTGCCTGGTGCTCAGCAGATCCATTTCCTCCTCTTCCTGAGCCTATAGTCAGAATACCTTTCTCAGCCCATCTAGTACTTAGGTGTCATTAGGTCATGAAAAATCTCCCCACTGTCATTCTTCATGCTCTTTCTCCTTCCCCTGACTTGATGCTAAAAAAGCAGAGCAACCTTAGAAGCCGTCTGATGAAGGTAGCAGAGTCATGGAATGGAAGGAACCCAGACATCTACATCCCCCTGGGAGAAGAATGGCCCATCAATCAAAAACAACTACTGCGATTTTATGGGGGCAGAAAATAAACTTCTCTTGTATTTGAGCCACTCTGCATTCTTCAGGGTATTTGTTACAGCAGCTATTTTCACTAAATTTATACAAGTTTTCCTCCACTAGGAAAGGCACTAATATGAAGTAGGTCATGGCTAAGAATTTCATCAGGTTAGTATCAAACTATAATGTCAAGACAACACCGTTTTTCATCCCTTTTGGCTGGGAGAACAGAAGTCCTAGGAGATCAACTGAATGGCCAAAACATTAGAACAAAAGAACGAAATCATTCTGCATTAGAAAACAAGAAGAGTGCTTAAAGTTTTCTGGAGTAATTCAAGAGTGTTGAAGAGACACTTAAATACACATGTTGGGGTTGAATATATAGACTGGAGATATAAGAGAAAAGTACTGAAGATGAAGTGGAAGAAAATAGCAACATGAGAGGATTCATAGAGAATTCATCCAGTGACAATGCTCCATGGTTGGCTGGCAGTAGGATTTAAAAGCATAGTAATGTTATGTTAGTTTTCGTGTCATTGGCTTTATGATGTGACATATCTCCCTTCAGTGAATGTGACACATGTTCCTTGCATTGAGATACCCTAAGGAAATCAAGGAAAATATGCTGTGGGTTCATCTGGGTCACACCCAGCCTACAGGAGAAGAATAAAGACAGAATATAAATCGTTCTATTATAAGGACACATGCACACACGAATGCTCATTGCAGCACAGTTTACAATACCAAAGACCTGGAACCAACCTAAATGCCCATTGATGATAGACTGGACAGGGAAAATGTGGCACATATAGACCATGGAATATTATGCAGCCATCAAAAATGATGAGTTCGTGTCCTTTGTAGGGACACGGATGAACCTGGAAACCATCATTCTCAGCAAACTGACACAAAAACAGAAAATCAAACACCGCATGTTCTCACTCGTAGGCGGGTGTTGAACAATGAGAACACATGGACACAGGGAGGAGAGCACTACACACTGGAGTCTGTTGGGGGAAATAGGGGAGGGACAGCAGGGGGTAGGGAGGTGGGGAGAGATATCATGGGGAGAAATGCCAGATATAGGTGAAGGGGAGGAAGGCAGCAAATCACACTGCCACGTGTGTACCTATGCAACAATCTTGCATGTTCTTCACATGTACCCCAAAAGCTAAAATACAATAAAATATATATATATGTATAAAAAGAAAGATGAGAATGACAGTTAAAAATTTATCAGGAAACTGGGAAGTCAGCAAATGAGGAATAAATAAATAGAAAAAAAATGGAAGCCTATAAGAGTCTTTGGAGATAACAGGAGGATGCTAAATTTTCTACCCCCTGTGGGTATGTAGTAAAGTAGTCTTACACTCTGGCTCTAAAGTTGGACTGCCCATTACTTAACCCAGGTATCACCAGTTACTGTGTGACTTTGGGCAAGTTAATTTATTTTCCTGGGCCTCAGTTCCAGATCCTGTAAAAAGAATAACACCACTTAATTCATTTATTCCTCATAACATTACTAGATAGATAGGTTCTCCTAGTAATGTTAAGAGGAATAAATGAATTAAATGGCGTTAACAGCAATGGATGGTATCTGGCATACAGTAAACCCTCAACAGATTTTTATTAATAATTACCATCAGTATTAATACTATTACATGTGGAATTACACATATATGGTCATGAAAAACTCTACAAGGATATTTATCACAGCACTAATTTAATATCCTCAAGACAAAAACAACCTAAATATCCATCAAGCATAGAATGTATAAATAAATTGTGTAATATTCATACAAAGAGTACTACATAGCAATAGTTATTTTATTTCATTATTTATTCATTTTTGAGATGGCGTTTTACTCTTGTTGCCCAGGCTGGAATGCAAAGGCACAATCTCAGCTCACTACAACCTCCACCTCCCGGCTTCAAGTGATTCATTTGCCTCAGTCTCCTGAGTAAGTAGGACTACAGGTGCCCACCACCCCACCCGGCAAATTCTTATATATTTGGTAGAGATGAGGTTGCACCATGTTGGCCAGGCAGGTCTCGAACTCCTCATCTCAGGTGATCCACCCACCTCAGCCTCCGAAAGTGCTGGGATTACAAGCGTGAGCCACTGCACCTGGCCAGCAATAATAATTGTATAATGAGCTCCTGCTATGCACAACATAGGCAAACCTCACGAAAATAATGAGGGAAAGAAGCCAGACATGGAAGACTAACTACTGTATGATTCATTTACATACGATGAATAAATAGTGTTATACGCACACAGTGTTGAATATTCAATAGTAAGATGAATATACAGTGTTACACTTCAGGGCCATAATGACCTTTGGCAGGAGTAGTGATCCCAAGGGGATGCAAGGAGGATTTTTTTTGTAACATTCTTGTTTTTTCACTGGAAAGTTGTTGCACTGATATGTTTACTTTGTCATAATTCTGGGAATACAAAACACTTTTGATTTGTGCTCTCATACTTTAGTATAGAAATTTTTTTTTTTTTTTTTTTTTTTTTTGAGACAGAGTCTCGCTCTGTTGCTAGGCGCTAGGCTGGAGTGCAGTGGTGCGATCTCGGCTCATTGCAACCTCCATCTGCCAGGATGGAGCAATTCTCCTGCCTTAGCCTCCCGCGTAGCTGGAACTACAGGCGCACGCCATCACGCCCAGCTAATTTTTGTATTTTTAGTAGAGACGGGGTTTCACCATTTGGCAAGGATGGTCTTGATCTCTTACCTCGTGATCTGCCTGCCTCGGCCTCCCAAGGCGCTAGGATTACAGGCGTGATCCACTGCGCCCTGCCAGTATAGAGATTTTTAAGAGGAGGATTTTTGATAAGTTTGGATTTAGAGTAACCTCCACTAGATCCAAAGTGGTCCTTGCTCTTCACTCCCAAGGTCACTAATTTGAAGTATCCATCAGTGTTCAGAGATTAAACCATGGAAAAGACTATGGCCTTACCACAAAATGACCTAAAAACATAGACATTTCTTAAAGCAAGTAAGCAACAAAGCCACACATTACAGTGGGTACCCCACAGGCCACTCTGAACTGCTCCCAGGCTTAAAGAAACTAAAAAAGACCTTCCATTTTAACATGCCTGTTTGTCTTACCATTTTCATTGCTTTGCACATCAGGAATTTTCATTTATTCTTTTTTTTTTTTTTTTTAAGTTAGCTTCTTTAGATTCAGTGTGGGAATGTATTTGAATAAGATCCTTACAAGATAATAGTAAGCACCAGGTACAGTGGCTCATGCCTATATCCCTGCACTTTGGAAGCTGAGGCTAGGAGCTTAAGACCAGCCTGGGCAACATAGTGAGAGCCCCATCTCTATAAAAATTTAGCTGGGCCTGATGGCGTGCCTGCAGTTGAGGTTGAGGTGGGTGGGAGGATTGCATGATCTTAGGAGGCTGAAGCTGCAGTGAGTCATGTTTACACCACTGCACTCCAGCCTGAATGAAAGAGCAAGACCCTGTCTCAAAAAACAAATAAAACAATAAGCAATATGTAAGTATTTATGTAAAAAGGATTCAAGTTTAATTGCTAGTCATTTCTGTATTTGGTGATGCCATTTGCCCTGAAAATATTTATCATCAGTTTAATAACCAGAACTCACAACAAAAAGACCTCGTCTTCATTACTGTTTACAACTTGTAGTCATATAGTTATTGCTCATTTGCTGCTTTACTACCCTTATTACTCAGGAGACTTAAGCTTAATTAGGCCAGGGATTACATCTTTGTTGATTCATTTCCTATATATTCAGTATCTACAGAATTTATGAATAAATACATCACTAAATATTTCTGCAGTTTTCCAATGCTAATATATTTTCAAATATTGGAAGGAGGGGAGCAGCAACAAATAAAATCTTATGAAGATCCCTGACGCATCAAGTATACCAAAATGGAGCTATAGTGCATGTTTGTCTTCAGGTATTTCTATGCAATCCTTAGGATGCTGGGAGTAGAATGTGACAGCAATCTGACTACTTATATAAATAACTATATAGTTCTTTGTATTGTGTAGAACTATTCATATAGTCAGCTAGCAGGAAAGTTTCTGGATGTCTCTAGCAGACCTACAAATAAGAATAAAGCAAAGTAAAAACTGTAATGCTGTGAAACCATCAGCGGCAACCTCCTTAGTGCACTCAACTCTCTGGTTTTCTGTCAACTCTCCTTTTGTGTCTCTCAGTAATTTGTTCAAAGCTCTGAAGTTGTCAAGTACAATAATAAAAGTAGATCCTATTTACTGAGCACTTACTCTATGCTTGTGCTGTGCTAAGCGCCTTATGTACATTATCTTGTGTAATCCTGCTTATTGCTATTTTGTAGCTGAAATAAATTGAGGCCGAAAGAGATTTAAAACTAGACAAAGTTAGCTGAGTACAGTGGCTCATGCCTGTAATCCAAACACTTTGGGAGGCCTAGGTGGGTAGATCACTTGAGGCCAGGAGTTTGAGACCAGCCAGGTGAAATCTATCTCTACCAAAAAATACAAAAATTAGCCAGGCATGGTAGCACATGCCTGTAGTTCCAGTGCTGGGGAGGCTAAGGTGGGAGAATTGCTGGAACCCAGGAGGCAGAGGTTGCAGTGAGTCGATACCACACCACTGTACTCCAGCCTAGAAGACAGACTGAGACCTGTCTCAAACAAACAAAAACAAACACAACCCACCAGACAAAGTCAAACATTTACTAAATTGGGATTTGAATAAAAATAATTGGTTCACTATCTGATTCAACAAATATTTTTGGGGTGCCTATCTTGTTAGATCTATCTCTTGTCTGTACCTAAACAATTCTACTATCCCACCAATAAATAAGTGACTTGTGTCTACCTAGTTTCTTAAGGAATGAGAAGGATGGACTTCCTATATCAATATCATCAGTCATTGGATGTGGGCTACCTTGAGAAAGGTGGGAAATCTTGGTTGAGGTGACCTTCATAAGCCGAAGCATTTCCTGAAGCAGACTGAGAGCTCAGGGCCAACTGCCAGCCATAATCCCAGCAACTGAGGCCGTATGTGTCTGTGTCTCTCTGTGTGTGTGTGTGTGTGTGTGTGTAGAGAGAGAGAGAGAGAGTTAGGATATGTGTCTCTGTCTCTCTGTGTGTGTGTGTGTGTGTGTGTGTGTGTGTAGAGAGAGAGAGAGAGTTAGGATTTCGCTCGGTCTCCCAGGCTGGAGTGCAGTGCAAGATCACAACTCCCTGCAACCTTGAAATCCTGGGTTCAAGGGATCCTCCCCCATCAGCCTCCAGAGCTGCTGAGACTACAGACACATGCCACTGCACCCAGCTTTTTTAAAAAAACATTTTGTAGAGATGGGATCTGGTTTTGTTGCCCAGGCTGGTCTCGAATTCCTTGGTTCAACTGATCCCCTGCTTCAGCTTCCCAAAATTTTGGGATTACAGGCATCTGCCAATATGCCTGACCTGTTCTTCATTTTTAAAGTGGAATCTGATTGATAAATCACAGGGTTTACCCAAACTTCATGACAGATCCCAAGAGAGAACTGCTCAACTAGCCTAGTCAACCCACTGAAATATGAGAAATAGCAGTAAATTGTTATATTTAAGGCTGAGAGGGAGGGCAGTGTAACTAAACATCTGTGGATAACCAGAACAGAAGATAGACAATTGAGCTTTAGGATACCTTGACATTAAGAGGTTAGGGAGAAGAGTAGGAATCAGTGGGAAGACTGAGAAGGAGCAACCAGTAAAGTAGGGGATAAAGAAGTTAGGCTAGGCATGGTGGCTCACGCCTGTAATCCCAGCACTTTGGGAGGCTGAGGCAGGTGGGTCGTTAGAGGTCAGGAGTTCAAGACCAGCCTGGCCAACATGCTGAAACACTCCCTCTACTAAAAATACAAAAATTAGCTGGGTGGTAGTGGGGTGTGACTGTGATCCCAACTACTTGGGAGGCTGAGGCAGGAGAATCACTTGAGCCTGAGAGGCAGAGGTTGCAATGAACCGAGATCATGCCACTGCACTCCAGTCTGGGCGAGAGAGTGAGACCCTGTCTCAACAAACAAACAAAACAAAACAAACAAATGAAAAAAAGAAGTTTGATGTGTCAGACTTGGACCTGTCGACCCTCAACCTATTCCTCATCTTTTCCTCACTGTTGTCTGTTCTGCAGTGGATTGACACCTGCAGGCTGCTTTTCCAGGATTCTCTTGTTAGCTGGTTTCCAGCTGGGATTAGTGTACTGAGGGCAGTGACTAGAAATTGGAGAGAAAAAGAAAAGGATAAACCAGGTGCTTTATCTCTCCCTCTCTGGGATAGTATCTCTAATAGTAGTTGTATCTCTTCCCTGGCTCCAGCTTCTGCCAGCCAAACCCTGCATAGTTCCAGCTTCTGATGAGTCACCGCAGCCCACAGGCTCTGCTACCAGCTCCTCTCATCTTTGTTCCTTCAGTGTAAATTGCTATTGTGTTTCTGCTGTTGCCAGTGTCTACCTCACTATGTCTCGTTTGGCTTTTTAGCTCTTTTGTTGTCTGTGTCCTCAAGACCCTGCGTTAAATTCCCTCTGGTCAAATACTAAGAATAGTTTCTGGGTTTTTGTTTGTTTGTTTGTTTGTTTGTTTTTGAGATAGAGTCTCACTATGTCATCCAGGCTAGAGTGCAGTGGTGCAATGACGTGATCTCGGCTCACTGCAACCTCTGCATCCCAGGTTCAAGCAATCCTCCTGCCTCAGCCTCCATAGTAGCTGAGACTACAGGCACCCACCACCACGCCTGGCTAATTTTTCTATTTTTAGTAGAGAAAGGGGTTTACCATGTTGCCCAGGCTGGTATCGAACTCCTGACCTCAGGTGATTAACCAGTCTCAGATTCCCAAAATGCTGGGATTACAGGTGTGAGCCACCATGCCCAAAAGTTTCTGCTTTCCTGGTTAGGTTCTGAAAACCAAGTGAAGAAAGTATATCCAGGAAGAGCGTGTAATTAACTGTGCCAAATGTTATTAAGAGGTTAAGATGAGAGATGAGAATTGATTATTGGATTTAACAAAATGGAGGTCATTGATGACATGATCAGAGCAGCTTCAATGGAGGGGTGAGCAAGTGAAGGACAGATTAGGTTAATCAGGAATTACCTCTAAGCCTGCTATAGGGCCAATTGCGCAAAGGATTGACACAGGGAAAACAGAATGAATGTGGGAAGAATGTGGGAAAATAATCACAACATCCACTCCCACCAGGAGGGAGGCAGAGACTAGGGTCACAGAGGGAATTCATCTAGGTGGAAAGAGCCAGGGATAAAGCGAGAGCCTTGTAGTGAATAAACTCAAGGACTTAGGTACATGACAGAAACACATGCCAAAGCAGAGAGTTAAAACCATTTAGGAGAAATTCAGAAACTCTGGTTAAAGCACCAGAAAACTCAAAATCCTTTTAAGGAACAGTGAGTTTCTGCTTTCCAAACTTCATTTTGGGCATTGGGCAAACCAATTAATAGTGTATTCTGGGAAAGTTTATTGCAGGAAGTTAGTTTAAGTTGATAAAGTATGTTTACTTGCAATAAATTTTAGAATACAACATTTTTGAGAAGGGATTCCACTGGAGGAAAGCTAATCCAAAGAAATAATCCTGAAAAGGAAATGTTTAGGCATGAAGATGAATACTGAAGTATTCATTAGGATAGAAAAGTTGAAAACTCCTTAGCTGTCTAGGAATATAGGATAAGTAGATAAAATATGGAACATTCACTCAAAGGACTATTAGGAAAATCATGAAGAGTTATGTTTCTACATGCAAATAAAACACAGACAATTTAATGTTCAACTTTTGAAATGCAGGATTATAGGCGTGGTGGCTGACACCTACAATCCCAGCACTTTGGGAGGCCGAGGTGATTGGATTACTTGAGGTCAGGAGTTGGAAACCAGCCTGGCCAACATGGTAAAACCCCTGTCTCTGCTAAAAATACAAAAATTTGCCAAGTGTGTAGTGCACGCCTATAATCCCAGATACTCAGGAGGCTGAGGCAGGAGAATTGCTTGAACTTAGGATGTGGAGGTTGCAATGAGTCAAAATTGTGCCACTATACTCGAGCCTGGGCAACAGAGCAAGATTCTGTCTTAAATTTTTTTTTTTTAATTAAAAATAAAGAAAATGAATAATGCAATATTGATATGCAGAACGTAATTTTAAGGAACTGGAAGTGTGCTAAAATTTAAATAGTGTAAGAATAGTGAGACTCTGGCTAATCTTTCTACTTTTCTATGCTTTATCCATTGATCATGTATAATTTTTTCCTAATATAATTAACAAACTCTTTCAGGTGATAGAAGACAGATCATTTCCTATTGAAGAAAATCTGTATTTAAATAACAGGCACAACACAGATGGTTTATTTTACTCTCAGGACAAACCATGTTCTAGCTAATCAAAGTCTTAATCTGAGTTTCACTTTCTATGGTTGCTTGTAATTAGCAGAGTTTTTATGCTTGCGTCAAAGCTGCTACCCTTGTGATCTTTCTTGTCCCATTACTGAAGCTATTAATCCACATCATAATACATGCTTAAGCCAACAAAATTGCATGCATTTAGATGTCATGTTAATTGATGCAACTTTATGAGATCCTAATGATATAAACAAAAGCTTTCATTGCATGCAAAGGAATTGGAAAATCTTCACTGAGACAAGAATAGGAAACAAAGTATGCTATATTAAAAGTATTTTTAACATAGTCCCTTGGATTTAAGGGATAAAAAGTATGAGGAATTGAGTTTGAGGTAGATTTAATGTCTTTTCAATATATCATGAGTTCTCAGACCCAGATTTGGGAGAATCTATCCACAAATTTCTCCATCCAGAATCAACATACTTTTCAAACTACTTTGTTAATTTTAAAACCTAAATGGATAGCATGTTATGCTTTCTTTATATTGTTGGAGAATATGTGCTAACAAAAGATAAAGGAGCTCTCAGACATTAAATTAAGCTCAGAAGAATGTCAGTGAGAACCAGAATCGTAATTCCAACAAACCCCTAAACAAAGAAATATCTAGGATTTCATTGTAAATGAGGAGAATCTAAGAGTTTCTTTTTGCTTCTTTTTAAGGTTAACCAAGAAGCATCAACGAATATTTGGCTTTGATGATAACAACAAAATATTTCAGATGTCTTGTACAGACAAGCAGTATAGGTCTAAACTTTTGTTCTCACACTCCTCAAATTATTTTAAAAGATGGATAAACAGTAGAGATGTTGTTTTGGTAATGCAAGAGATTTCTAATCAGGTATATAAGTGTTTTCTTCAAAATTTATCATTCTTCCTTCCCCTTGGGTCAGGTACTATATTTTTTTCTACTCATAATAGCTCAAATTCCTCTTCGTCCACTCCTAAATTAGTTATGAGCCTAATATTTTCAAGTCTTAATGGTATCTTGGGTCAAAAACAAGAAATTGCATAAAGCAATGGACTCAGCAGAATTTTAAAATGGATATCGAAGTTCTTAGTTTCAACTCCTGCCTTTATTGTGTACTAGGTGAGTGACCTCTGAGACTCAGTGACTTCACTCATGGATAATAGTACCACCCTTTAAAGATTATTGTGTGCCTAAATGATTTTGAAGCACTTAGAAAGGCACTTGGTCCACTGGGTGTATTTAGCCAAGTGTTAGCTGTAATTATAATCAGTAACCTTTGTGTCCAGCTCCAGGAAATTCTTTGGAGATGACTACACCCACCCTTCAAGATAACATGGTAGGACGGATAGTTAATCTTTCTAGCTCGCTTAACTGAACATCTGGTCAAGTTTTCATTCTAAACAATATCAGTCAGAATGAATCAGCCAGAACATGACTAAATAAGGCAAACATTCTGTAATTCTACTGTATTACAAACCAAAAATGTTTTTCCCCTCTGCTGAGGGCCAGAGACAATGTTAAGGTGGGGCGGTAATTCATTTTCTTTAATAGACAAGGAGTGTGTAAGCTAAATGCATGAACTCCAAATGCAAATATCTGGATAAAATATTTTTTTAAGGTCAGAAACTTATGCCATTCATGTACTTTGGGAATTTATTCCCCATATCCTAGGGTTGTTTTTTTTTCTGTTTGTGTGTGTGTGTGTGTGTGTGTGTGTGTGATAACTCCTCTCCCATTGAGAGGAAAGAGGGAGTCAATATAACTGATCTAGAAATGACAATCTTCACCGAAGTTGCACACTGAAGTTGCACACTGCTCTGTAAATGTAACTCTTTGTCCACAAAACCTTCATTCCTCAAGGATTCTCTCTCTTTTTTTTTTTTTTTTTTTTTTTTTTTGAGACAGGGTCTTGCTCTGTCGCTCAGGCTTGGAGTGCAGTGGCGTGATCTTGACTGCAACCTCCACCTCCCGGGTTCAAGCAATTCACTGCCTCAGCCTCCCTAGCAGCTGGAATTACAGGCACCCGCCACCACTCCTGGCTAATTTTTTTTTGTATTTTTAGTAGAGACAGGGTTTCACCATCTTGGCCAGGCTGGTTTTGAACTCCTGACTTCATGATCCACCCACTTTAGCCTCCCGAAGTGCTGGGGTTACAGGTGTGAGCCACCACGCCTGGCCACCTCAAGGATTCTTAAAATGGCACAGACCCTTTAGAGGTAGGAAAACCTTTGAGGTTGTCTGTTGTTCAACCAAATTATTTCAGAGAGGAGATAATTTAAAGGTAAAGCAGAAAACTGATGTATTTAAGGTCATATAACAAGTTTAGGACAAAACTGGGACCAGAATTGAATCACCTAACTCCTAAGGCAGTGCCTTCATAAGATCGCCATTATTCCCCAGACTCTACTGCCTGCAATTACAGAAAATGTCTTGGAACACTGACTTCTGGAGACATATCAGCCTGGATTTCCAAATATAAGTCCATTTGCAAACTGAAAAGTGGAATGAAAGTTTTTTTCTATCTTGGCCATCTGGACACCATATGGAACATATTTGGCACTTTTTAAGATAAAACAAGTTGTGGGTGTGGCCCAAAAAAAACACAGTAATTGATCAAAAATGCATTGTACCTAGGATGATTTTAGCTATCTGTTGAAGACATAAGATGGGGCCGGTCTTGGGCTAAATTCTTTATAGGAATTATTTCATTTACTGTTCACAAGAACTCTATGAGGTAGTTAATATTATTACCATTCTTTGACAGATAGAGAAACTGAGGCTTACAGAAGTTAAATCAGTTGTCTGAAGTCACAAAGTATGAAGTATCAGAGTCCAATCATAAACTTAGATATTTTTACCCTGAAGCCTGTGGTTACCCTTTATTCTGATTTGGGGGTCTTATAGCCATTGGCAGATTTACCACTGTCTCTACTTGCTCTACTTCTTGCTTAAAGTTTACAAACCTGAATGCACTCTAGGATTGCTGGCTGGATGTTGTTTTTTCCAGTATTCTATCTATTAACAAACACTTACACAACAGTGATGCATGAAGCATTGTTCTAACAATATATGTATATTACATATATATTTATTTACTCTTTACCACAATGCGATGAATGAGGTAAAATTAATATCCTCATTTTATAAATAAGGAAACTTAGGCATTTTCTCAATGCCACATAGTTGGTAAATGGCATACTCTACATAAAGTTTGCATCATTTTTTTGAGATGGAGTCTCACTCTATTGCCAGGCTAGAGTGCAGTGGCACGATCTCTGCTTACTGCAATCTCTGCCTCTTGGGTTCAATTGATTCCCCTGACTTAGCCTCCTGAGTAGCTAGGACTACAGGTGCACACCACGCCCGGCTAATTTTGTATTTTTAGTAGAGATGGGGTTTCTCCATGTTGGTGAGGCTGGTCTCGAACCCCCAACCTCAGGTGATCCGCCCACCTTGGCCTCCCAAAGTGCTGGGATTACAGGCGTGAGCCACTGCGCCTGGCCTAAAGGTAGCATTTTTTAATGTTATCCTTTTTTTTTTTTTAATCTTCCTACCTTTTTTAAAAAGCCTTATTTTCAAAAAGAAACTTAAAAGAGAAGTGCTTTAATTAAAAGATGATTGGGTAGTCTGGGACTTCTCTCCTCATCACCCTTACCACGATAACCTCTGGGGCATATCAAGCATCACAATTAGAAAATTACTGCTTTAGCACATCTTTAAATAAATTTTTTCTTTCCTAATTATTCCACATAAAATTGCCAATTCTCAAACCCAAAGAATTGTGTTGCCACGAGCAATAACTTGTAGATGATTACGCAACCATTAAAATGACAATTATAAGGACTATGTAACAACATGGCAAAGAAGCTATAATAGTAAGTAGAAAAAGGGAACACAAAATTGCATGCATTGTATGATTATACCTGTGTAAAAATTGTTAGGCATATACATCTTGGAATGGCATTCTTAAAGCAGTGGAGTTATAGGTGATTTTTTTTTCTTTTTAAAATTTCATCTGAGGCTGTTCTATCATCTAAATTGAAAGCAATCCCAGCAAAATACCAAAACAAGGAAATAGTCTCAAGGAGGTATTTTTTTTTTTTTTGAGACGGAGTTTCGCTCTTGTTACCCAGGCTGGAGTGCAATGGCACGATCTCGGCTCACGGCAACCTCCGCCTCCTGGGTTAAGGCAATTCGCCCGCCTCAGCCTCCTGAGTAGCTGGGATGACAGGCACGCGCCACCATGCCCAGCTAATTTTTTGTATATTTTTTAGGTAGAGACGGGGTTTCACCATGTTGACCAGGATGGTCTCGATCTCTTGACCTTGTGATCCACCCGCCTCGGCCTCCCAAAGTGCTGGGATTACAGGCGTGAGCCACGGCACCCGGCTGGAAGTATTCATTTTTTAACATAAAGGAAAGACTCTAGTTGTAGGTTAACTATCAGGACAGTAATTCTTCATCAGATTATATTTTGGGTGCATCTATCTCATAATGATCTACCAGTATTTGGTAGATTATTTTAAAGGCATTGCTCTTGAAAATTAGTCAAGAGCCTTGTCAAATGAATTACATGCATCCTCTTTAAATATCATTTTGCCATTAAAATAACTATTTATGATGAGTTTGTCATGACATAGTAATGTTTATATTACAATGGTGAGGTTTTTTTTTAAAGGTGAAATGTAATGTTGTATACATAGTATAATCATAGCTGTATTTACATATTTTTAAAAAGCAATATGTAGGAATAATGTAGAAAATAAATATACCAGAATATTAAGACTGGCTGTGTTGAAAGGAAGGCAGTTGTTTGAATAAGATTTTCCTTTCTTTTTTAAAAAATATTTTTCAAATGTTTTAAAAAGTATGAGTTACTTTATAATGGAAAGTTATAAACTTCAGCTTCCTTTTTTTTTTAAGTCAGGAACCTAAAGTAAAAAGCAAGAGAAAGCAGTATTTTATTGAGGATTCTGAATGAAGGAAGCTGTTTAGAGTTCTATTTCCCACCTCTCCCTCCCTGGGAGATGGGAGATGCCATAAAGTGGGAGAAAGATCATCCAGTTTAAATGTAGATTGCAAATTTCTCAAAGCTGCATAGGTAGCTAATGTTTTAGTCTCTGGTGTCTCGGATTAATGCCCAGTCTTAAAAGAGTATGCACCTTGTAAAATGTTAAGACATTTAGACTTTCTTCTCAAAGAAACCATTGTTTTTGTTTTTAAATACAGTTTAACTTTAGAGATGTTAAATTTTTTTTAAAAAAAATAGCATATCAGTTGCATTTTCCATTTGAGATGAATCCAACTATTCTATTTAGGAACTCCTTACACCACCTTAAAAACTCCCAGATCTGGCTGGCTATCAGAACAATCTGGGAAGCTTTTGAAAATAAAATGCCTGGGCTTGAGGGAGATGATGACTTAGTAGACAAGGGATGGTCTCCTTCGGTTTGCTTAAGCAAGGATCTGTAACCAGGCCAAAGAAACACCATTTTAGGATGACCAGCCATTCTGATTTCTCTTAACCTGTCCTAATGTTAGCACTGTAAGTCCTGCATCCCAGGAAATCCCTCAGTTCTGGGCCAAGAAGGACAGTTCGTAATTTTAAATCATCTTCTCTAGACTCCTGACAAGGACATACACTTAAATCACCATTAATCTTGGTACAAATACAGAGAAGTAAAAACTGAAGAGAGTGGAGTATTGAAACCATCAAAATGATTGTATTTTAAAAAGGAAAAACCACTTAGATTTTCAATCTTCTAATTTCCTGAATGTTTCTCTTTCCCAACAAGCATTTAACTTAAGAGAATATAATAGGGTTTCTTAGCTGTCATGACTCCATTTCAAAATGCCTCTTAGGAAAAGGCCAAAAGAATAACAGTATTATTCAAAACGTAGGTTCAATTCCCAACCATCTTGGGTAAACATTGCCTTTATTTTTGTTTCTTTCTTTTTGACTTTCAATGGTAAGAGAGTAAGCCCAAACATTAATGAGAGGGCTTTCTTTCAAGTTTGGACTAGAATTAAAGTGTTTGGGTCATTTGTTCCATCTGTTGAAGTTGGAATTGGGTAGGGCATAATTCTCAGATTGTATTACTCTCATCATCCTTTGTTCAACAGCAATACAGTTGGAGGTATAAAATATGGAAATTTTGAGTGTTAACAATGGGATGAGTGATACTTGTTATTATTAGAGATTTAGCCTATTACCATGAGCACATATTGAACCATGAGAAGTTATATAGCTTTAGACAAATCTCTTCAAATGTAGTGACAAATGACTTTTTGCCTTTTCTGCACCAAGTCATATTGTGGGAGCAAAAATTGACCAAAAGCTCCATTTTCATTTCTTGTCCCAAATAAGGCTATACTATTTTCCTAGTGAAAACAAAACTCTGTTGTTTTTACCTTTCTCAACCCTGGGTTAAGGAGAAGAAAATTATATGGAAGTTTAAAAAGATATGATTTCATAAGTCCTTTTGATATTCAGCTCCAGTACAGAATCTTGGGTACAGTTTGCTTATAAAATTTTAATAGTTTTGGTTATACTTTCGATGTCTGTTTATTTTAACAATCGGCTTCCTATCTAGGATCAGAGAACAAGTACTCTATTGCTAAATCAACCTGTCATCCTAGCTGGGGCAAAGGAAAATCAAAGGATGGCCATACTTTGGAAGAGCTAAGATAATTCACATGGAGTCAGCTGGCAGTATTATGTAGTGACTTACACACTGCTCTGGAGGCAAACTGATTGTGTTCAAATCCAGGCTTTATGTTTCACTAGCTCTGTAACCACAGCAGTATTTTTATTTTATTTTATTTTATTTTATTTTATTTTATTTTATTTTATTTAAGAAATGGGGTCTCACTATATTACCCAGACTGGCAATTGAACTGGGTTTGAGGGATTCTCCTGTCTCAGCTTCCTTGAGTAGCTGAGACGACTGGCATGCCCCACTGTGCTCAGCTTAAGATATTTTAACTTTAAGCTTTAGTTCCCATCTGTAAAATGGAATAATAATGCTGACCCCATAGAGCCTTTGTGTGGCTGGAATGAAATAACCAAAGCATTTAGCATGGTGTGAGCAGTGAGGTGTGTGCTAAGCCCTGGGTCTTGATTTAATTCTCTCTTCTTCATTCTCTGTGCTATAATCCCATAGGATTTATTAGTTTCTAGAATGGACCACATGTTTGATTTCCACCTTAGGCCTTCACAGGTGCCATTTGTCTTATAGAAAGTACTTCTCCAGACCAGGCATGGTGGCTCACGCTTGTAATCCCAGCACTTTGGAAGACCGAGGTGGGCAGATCACCTGAGGTGGGGAGTTTGAGACCTGCCTGACCAACATGGAGAAACCCTGTCTCTACTAAAAATACAAAATTAGCTGAGCATGGTGGCATCATGACTCTAATCTCTGCTACTCGGGAGGCTGAAGCAGGAGAATCCACCTGGGGTGGAGGTTGCGGTGAGCTGAGATCACGCCATTGCACTCCAGCCTGGGCAACAAGACCGAAACTCCAATTCAAGAAAAAAAAGTGCTCCTCCAGCCCTTCATCATCCTCCCAGTCCCAATTCATCAGAGAGGTCTTCCTTTATCACCTAAACCACAGGCTGATCATAAAGTTTCTCAGAACTTTCCCTTTATTTGTGGGAACTAGCATATAATAGGCACTTCAGAAATGATCACTATTATTACTGATATTATTATTTAAAAACCTAATGTCATAAATCAAATAAATGAGGAAGAGAGAGAGATAGCTTTACAAAGTAATGGTGTTTATAGCCAATGCATTTTGCTGCCTCTCACTGCAATTAACCAGGATGTATCATGTAGCATTTGCCAAATTTCAGTAATTATATTAACTTCATGGTTTTTGCCATATCTACACAATATTCATACTCCTATTTTCCTAGAATTTTCTTTAAATTGGTTGACTTTTTTGTTTCATTTTATTTGAGAAAATATTAAATCACAACCATTACTGGGAAACCAATCTCTGATAACTACTGATCTAGTTTGACCCTTTCCCTTTCCAGATCAGGAAACTAAGGACCACAGAAGGAAAAGAACTTGGCCTCAATCTTATACCAAGTATTTATCAATAGTATATCAATGATAGCAGTTCAGGTTTTATTTCATTTCTTTTTTTTTTTCTTTTGAGACAGAGTTTTGCTCTTGTTGCCCAGGCTGGAGTGCAGTGGCATGACCTGGGCTCACTGCAACCCCCGCCTTCTAGGTTTAAATGATTCTCCTGCCTCAGCCTCCCAAGTTGCTGGGATTACAGGTACATACCACAACGCTCAGCTAATTGTGTATTTTTAGTAGAGATGGGATTTCACCAAGTTGGTCAGGCTGGTCTTGAACTCCTGACCTCAAGTGATCCACCCACCTCAGCCTCACAAAGTGCTGGGATTACAGGTGTATGCTACCTCGCCTGGCCTTTTTTTCACTTCTTGGCAGGTGTTTTTAGAGTACTGGACACAGTCTCATGTAAGCTTCATTCCAGACAGTGCTTGTTTTAGTTAGGTTGACAGATTTAAAAGGGGCTGACAGAATAATCCACACTTATTTTTGACGACTTGTAAAGCTACCAAAGGAACCACCCTGCAGGTAGCTATTTCTAACAGAAAGATAATGCCCTAAAGTAAAGGAGTAATTAACGTTTCAGAAACTGCAACCAACTAGTGACCTTATTTCCCATCTTTGAAGATCACATCACAGTAGCTTCCACCTACTTTACCAACAAATAAAAACAAAAAATTTAATCAGAACTAAATTTTTCACTGCAATAATTATAATAATAAAGCTGCTTATTTGTGAACAGCTTTGTTGAGATTAATTCATACTTCATACAATTAAAGTATACAATTTAATGTTTTTTCATATACTCACAGGGTTGCAATGGTTGGTGCAACTATAACACAATATACTTTTTCTTTTTTTTTAAGACAGAGTCTAACTCTGTTGCCCAGGCTAGAGTGTAGTGGTGCAATCTTGGCTCACTGCAACCTCCATCTCCTGGGTTCAGGTGGTTCTCCTGCCTCAGCCTCCTGAGTATCTGGGATTATAGATGTGTCCCACCACGACTGGCTAATTTTTTGTATTTTTAGTAGAGATGGGGTTTTACTGTGTTAGCCAGAATAGTCTTGATCTCCTGACCTCCTGACCCACCTGCCTTGGCCTCCCAAAGTGCTGGGATTACAGGCATGAGCCACCATACCCAGCCACAATATAATTTTAAAACAGGTTTGTTTCCCCTAAAAGAAACTGACATCCATTACTAGACAGTCTCCATCCCACCCTCCTTTGTCCCTACTCCTACTTGCTGCAGTGCTGAGCAATCCCTAACCTACTTTCTGTCTACAGATTAGTCCATACTGGGCATTTCATATTAAAAAAATAAGACAATATGTGGCATTTTATGTCTGAATTCTTTTACTTAACGTAATGTTTTCAAGGTTCCTCATGTAGCATATATCAATAGATTGTTCCTTTTTATGGCTGAATAATATTTCATTGTATGAACAGACCACATTTGTTTATCCATTCATTGATTGGTGGTTATTTCAGTTGTGTTCACTTTATAGCTATAATGAATTATGCTACTCTGAACACTTGTGTATAAGATTTTGCATGAATGTATGTTTTCACTTCTCCTGGGTATATATGAACGTAAGAGCTGAATCACTGGGTCATATGGTGGTAATTCTGTGTAAAGGCTACTATTTCACCTGCTCCAGATCCTTGACTCCTTCTAGTAACAGTCCCCACTGATCCCTATTTAGCTGCATAATTTCTCCCTCTTCGGCTAATCTTGTAGATCTGTCAATCAGCTCATCAGGATCTTCTCTGCCTAGCGGGTAAGCATGTGATCCAAGTCCTCCATCAGATGCACTCTTCCTGGAATTTGAGTCTTTGCAAAAGAGACATCTACACTGAAAGGAGTCAGAGCTCATTCATTCCGCCCATTCATTTTCTACTATCTGCCATCCAGAATGGCACTTACACTTCAACTTTTTCTTAAGGATTGAGTTAAACCATATCCCTCCACTAAGTTACCTAATTTTGTTTATTCCTTAAGTAGGCCAAAGGTAGCTTTGTTTTTTACAACCACCTCTAGCCACATCCTGGATACTTTCTTTGGACAAATATAAACACATGCCTATCTATCACTCCAAACTGGTCTTTCTGTCGATGCCATAATTTAATCAACTCAAATCTTTTTTCCCTAGCCCATTATCCAAGAGAGAAAAGGAAAAACACCCATCATTATATGCCTTATTCCCCAAAACAAGAAGCTTCAAACAAGACCCTGAACTTGCCCTGTTTGAAAGACAAGGATACACATGCCAGAGCCACCAACAATGGTTCTTTCTTGGCCAAGTTATAATCAGAAGCATTTGCATCAGTATGGTCCCTGCTCTTTCATGTGTATAAAAAGGATGCAGTTAAAACAAATTAAGGGTTTGCATGTCTTTATGCTGTATTAATCCACAGAAGGGTTCTTCAAGCCCAGAGACTAGGTCCTGAACTCCCTTCTTTCCAACTGTGAAAGAAAAAATGCACGGGATGATTAAAAAGATGATTTTATTCAGGCTATTATAATAAGAAAATGTTTATTTATGAAGAATATCTCAAAGAAAAGGAAGGGGCTCATGGTTTTATGGAGAAAATTAGACAAGGGAATCATGAGGCCGAGTGGAGGTGGGCCTCCACTGAATCTCACGTGAAGGGTGATTCTTTGTAATGAGCTCTTTCCTGAAACACTAATGTTTTGGGAAATTTTGGTGGGGAGGGGAACAGAGGGCTTAGATAAAGCTATATTTGGTTCCATACAACCTTTCTTTCTTCCTTCCTTCTCTAAGTACTTTGTTCATATAGGAAATGTATATTGACTATCTATTTTTATAGAACCAGGGCTCTGGCTTTAAGATGGAAGATCCTGCTCACAAAGTCTTTGCCAAAGGAAACAGAAATTGGTAGGTCCCTTGAACTGTGTAGACTCAGGGAGCACTTGGTTTTGAAGCAGACTCTTTTTCTCTTACTGGCTCATTCTTGTCACTCCCATTCCCAAATTGCCTCCCCTCTCTTAGTCTCTTTTTTTTTTTTTTTTGAGACGGAGTTTCGCTCTTGTTACCCAGGCTGGAGTGCAGTGGAGTGATCTCGGCTCACTGCAACCTCAGCCTCCTGGGTTCAGGCAATTCTCCTGCCTCAGCCTCCTGAGTAGCTGGGATGACAGGCACACGCCACCGTGCCCAGCTAATTTTTTGTATTTTTAGTAGAGACAGGGTTTCACCATGTTGACCAGGATGGTCTCGATCTCTTGACCTCGTGATCCACCCACCTCGGCCTCCCAAAGTGCTGGGATTACAGGCGTGAGCCACTGCGCCCGGCTTCTTAGTCTCTTTACCTTGGATCAAGATGTCCCTTTGTCTGGATAGCCTATTTACATATTCCTGCTCCCTTCCAGGTCAGCCTAAATGCTGTTTCCTCTCAAGAGCTTTTCTAGATTTCAAGTGCAGTACACAAGACAGCTTTGGGAGAGTTTTATGGTCTCTACCAAACCCAATCCCATTATTTGAAAAAGATGGTCTACTCTCTGTTAATTTTATGTAAGCTGGTCTGGTATCTAAAATCAACTTCAGGATAACCTCCAGCCTCCTCTGCCAACTCAACGTCTCTCCTAAATTCCCCTTACACAGAAATTTCAATAGGTTCCCAGAACTGAATGAACTGCTCCTTCCTTTATTATATTCTTTAACATTCTGCCTTATTGAAAGTACTTATATATTTCTGTTCTGGTAGTTTTAAAGAAATTTTTTATTCATGCTTATCTCCCCAAATACCTTTTATACTTATCAGGTATAGATAAGTCTTCCTGAGTTTAAATAGCAAGGGAGAATTATAAGTATTGTAAGGAAAAATTTGCACTTCAGTGAACAGCTGTGCACTGTCTATAGCACATCTTTCTAGTGTTACCTTGTTCCGATTCTATGGGAACCACAATTCTGTAAGCTGAAGAAAAATAATAGTAATGTCAAACCTTGTCTACAGTATGCAGAGTCTATTCACTAGAACTTCAGATGATTTCCATCTTTCATTGTGGGAGAGTCCACTTTTGCCTGTATTTGCACATTCACTTCAATATTCCTGATCTATAAATGTGTATGTTTTATGATTTTACTGATTTTAACACATCTCTATTTTTCTCATAACTTTGTTAAATACAATTTGTACCACATATCCTTTTTTATATCTATATGAGAATCATGATTTTACCTGGTTTTGAAAATTATATTTTAACAAGATTGAATTACATTGAGTTTCTCAGTTCATCAAAGTACACAGAGGAAAATCCCCATAGATGTGAGTTCAGGAAAAGTGTAGTAGTTAAGAATACAGGCATGGAGTCAGTCACCCAGGTCAAGATCTACCACTTTTTCTTCCCTAAGCTCTATGATCTGAAGCAAGCTATTTATCCTTTTTGTACTGCAGAGGAAATAATACTCTTTATTTACAGGGATGCTGTAAGGATTACATGAGTACATCAAATTATATGTAACATATAGTTTTACAGCAGACACACGTGACAGCAATAATTTAAGCATACACTGAGAATGACCCTGTGGTCTAAGAAGAATGTGTGTTTGAAGTTTTGAGCTAAGAAATCCAGGAGTGGCCAACCGGGAGATTTACTCCCAATCTATGAAGGACATCCAAACTCTTGGCCCATATTTTTGGAATGCAGGCCATAGAGAGAAATGGGGCTCTTTGTTTTGGGTTGAATGGTGAATGCTAGGTGGAAGTTGCTAACTGAAAATGCTATATAAATTGCATGCTTTTTACAAACGGTAGTGGTTTTCCTGTCTGGGCCCTGTGCTCCTGGACCTCTCTGTATGTACAGTCCTCAACTGATCCTATGTCTCCTTCGCTGGCTCTAGGTTTCTTTGGCCTCTCAGACCTGATGCCATCCCCATTGGAGTCAGTAGGGGTCCAGCACGACATTAGTAAGAGCTCAGTGAATACTATCTATGTATATTATTAATTAGCAAGGAGATATATAAGCAAATTCTGGAATCCATTATATTTTAGCAGATAAAGACAGCAAAACGTGGCCGGGTGCAGTGGCTCACGCTTGTAATCCCACCACTTTGGGAGGCCAAGGCGGGTGGATCACGAGCTCAAAAGAGATCGAGACCATCCTGGTCAACATGGTGAAACCCCGTCTCTACTAAAAATACAAAAAATTAGCTGGGCATGGTGGCGCGTGCCTGTCATCCCAGCTACTCAGGAGGCTGAGGCAGGAGAATTGCCTGAACCCAGGAGGTGGAGGTTGCCGTGAGCCAAGATCGCGCCATTGCACTCCAGCCTGGGTAACAAGAGCGAAACTCCGTCTTAAAAAAAAAAAAAAAAAAGACAGCAAAACTTTACCAATCACTTGCCTCAAATTCATAGCCATGATTTAATTTATAGGAGGAAAGTTTGAATAGACAAAAAGAAGTAGAATCTAGCTTACTTGAGATATTATTCTGCAATTTTGTCCTGCTTTGCAAATAAAGCATTTAAATGTTCACCCTGGGATTTTCAAACCAAGGTTCTTAATTGACAGACAAGTCCATCCCATCTCTCTCTATCTCACTTTTAGACATCACTTCTCCATTTCCACCCCACTGCATTCTCCCAGGACTTCTTACAAATCTCTTCTCTGACACCTAATATAAAATGGCGTGGAGGCACAAATATCAGGGATATTTCTGTCTCAGGAGATCCATTTTCAAAGCATCAATTTGAAATCCTTTCTAGCCAATTCCTGCCAATGTATTTTCTGAGACATTTTGGGGTCCTTTATACTTTCACATTTTACCAACTTTGTTTCTGACCAGATGATAGTAATTTCCTTTATGGATATCTCTGGTTGGTTGTCTGGAAGATAAAGATAAACAAGAGGATAAAGAATCCAGGCAATAGTGCTAGAAAAAGGAAGCATCAGATTCACATGGGAAGCTAGAATGGAATGAGCAGTGTTTAAGTGCATTCACACTGCTATTTGTGAATTACAAGCAGTGAGAAGAAGTTATATCACAGGGAAGCAATCACAGAGCTTGCATTCTTTATTTATAGGGGTGATAGAGTGTTTTGCTCTGTTTTTGTTTTTGGATTTTTTTAGACTGCTTTTGATTTGTCTGAATCAGAACAAATAAAAAAAGATTTTAATGCATAATTTCACTTTTGAATGGTCTATTTTATCTGCTAAAATCCATAGGTAAAAGATGAAAATTACATTCTTTTTTTAACATAGTGTCAATTTTTTTCTGTGTTTTTTTTTTCTTTGAGACAGGGTCTTGCTCTGCGGCCCAGGCTAAAGTGCACTGGCACAAACATGGCTCGTTTCGGTCTCAACCTTACTAGGCTAAGTGATCCCACTGCCCCAGCCTCCTGAGTAGGTGGGACTACAGGTATGCACCATCACACCCAGTTAATTTAATTTTTTATACAGACAAGGCCTTGCCCTGTTGTCCAGGCTGGTCTCAAACTATTGGGCTCAGTCTTCCCACCTTGGCCTCCTAAAGTGCTGGGATTACAGGCATCAGTCACTGTGCCCAGCACTCAATTTTCTTAATTATGACTTCATAAACCTAGAGAGGTCAAGATAGGTAAATGTTTAAAGTATATATATTTTAGGAAGTTCTTCTATTTACCTTACTTTTGATAATTACATGAAAAGATATAGGATTATCCCAATCTTAAGACTCATTGCTTTAGAAGATTTTAAAAATGTGATAATTTTCTTATCACTTCCAGTCAGTGAGCAATGGAGGCACTTGAATAAAGAACCAATTTTGAGTTAGCCTTTGTTCCATCTCTCCTCCAAGGCTAGCACTTGACGTAAGTAAGTGCAATAGAGGGAAAGAGAGAGAGGGTGATTCCAAGGAACCACAAGAGTATATGATCTTTGCAATTTTACTGGATAAAAAGAGACCACTTTTCAAAATTCTTGTCTATTCAGTGAAAAGAAAAATAAAGAGAAATTGGTTCATCTTTCATTTGGAGAAGTAAGCCTCCAAGGTCAACTGGTTAAGTGATGTGAACCAAGTACATTCAAGTGTGGGATAAAGTTCTGATTATTTAAAATGTTTGGGGGGATTTGTTCTTGATGAGGCTAAAAAGTCACCACAGTAAGGCTATCAATGACTCATCATAAAGGTCAATAGGGGGGAAACTATTCCCCCCTCCCTCAGTATGGCATCAATAGTTGAATTCATTTTCCCTGCTTTTAACCTGCTTCTCAAATGTCCTGAACTGACTAAAGCAAAGGGAAAAAAGATCCATTTATTGCTCAGTTCAGTTTTCCAGTCCAGCACATTCATATTAAAAGCGTTTAACTCACACATATAACAAGTCTTTAAAAGGGAGGTTGCTTTCGATCAAAGAATATCAGATTTGGGAATTGTTTACCTCTGAAGAACTCAATCAGAACCTTTAGGGGCAGCCCCTAAAGAGTGTCGATAGTTTTTAAAAGTTCTAGTGATTTTAATGTGAGAATCATTGGTTAGAGTCAGAAAGATCTAAATTTTTAACACCATTTCATGTTCTTAAGAATAATAACACCATTTCATGTTCCTTTATAATTCACTTCAAACCCGAAGCCTATTTTCTTGTCTGTAAAGTGGGGATCTACAACAAATATTATATTAGGCCTTAATAAATATGGAAAAGAAAAAAACAAAGGCACGCTAAAAATTATATGTTAATCCTTTTCTATCCTACAACAGACACCCTCCCCCACAAAGAGTTATAAAAGTGACAAATGTCTCATTACCATATTCAAATGTAATGAATTTAAAATAACGGCTTTTTAGATGATTAATTCTGACCAAGCATCTTTTCCTCTTTGCTGAGTGAATAATAATAATTAATTTACAGTAAGCAGGTGATTCACATTCTACTCACACACAGATTTCCTGGCTAGACCCAATGAGGAGGATCAAGCCATCTTGGCTGGCTGCCTATTCATCCATGGGATTATTCTTCTTTACAAACAGACCCGCCACAGCAAGATGAATTCCCATCCAGCTGAGACAATTGTCCTTATCACCATGCATCTTCTGGGAATGTTCCCCAATCTCCACCACATGTCTTCTATCTACTTTTGTAATCACATGAGCAACCATTTTTGCATGCTTTCTCTGCACCAATTTGCTCTAATTATTTCACATATATTATTGTATTTAACCCTCACAACAGCTTTGCGAATGACACATTATTATCTTCATTTTACAGATGAGAAAATGAGCTAAGAGAAATTTTAAAAACTTGCCCATGGGCGTAGAACTAATATTTAACTCCTGGATTTGGATCCAAGTCAATCTGGCTCTTAATCGTTACACCAATTCCTTCTTGACTCACGAGACAAATTAAGTTTCACCCAGGTTTTTCTCTTTGTTTTAGGTCAAATCAGAGAGCAAATAAAGTATCCTATCTCATAAAACCTAAATTTTGCATTTGCATTGCTATAATAGCTGACATTTATTGAGGAATTACCAAGCACTGAGTACTTTTATGCCTTATTTTTTCCTTTGGGAACTACCTCTTCTAAACTTTTCACATGTATTTTTTGTTTTTAAACTAATGAAATATTCTTGCATGTTCAAAATTATGTGTACATACCTACATATATCATGTCTATTCACTGTATTCTTCACACTCTGCTTCTCCTGCTCTGCTCATAGGAAACTATTTGCAATTACAAGAACCAGCCAACCTATTTCTTGCCACTGGTGTTCTGCATAGAATCTTATTTTCTTCTTTTCTTTAGTATGTGCCTTCAATACCACTTTCCTTCTCCTCACTCATTCTTCAGAACTCACTTTCCCTTACCCTCTAGAGATGGTTTTATGTGTCTTATGTCTGGACTGACTTTTTGGTACTATTTATCAGGCTATATTTTCATTTGCGGTTTGTCTCTCCCATGATGTTGACAACTCCTGCAATGACTGATGCATTAAATGTGCATAATAACATGCCTACATAGGGTGAATCCATATAAAAATCTCCTTTAAAATACTGTAAATCTGATTTCTATAATCCACACTGGACCACCTCGATTACACCTCATGTGATTCCAAACCTGTGTATTGTCAGTTTCCATGAAGTGGAATAAAAGTTGTTTGGTACAAGATGGCAGAAATGTATGGACTGTTTTATTTAACCAGTAACTTTCTCCTTCCTTTTTCATTTATTAGCATTTCCTAGGCATTCTCAAACTTAGCCTTTCGGCAAAAAGAAATATTAGCTAAAACATCAGGTTGTGGCTGGGCACTGTGGCTCACGCCTGTAATCCCAGCGCTTTGAGAGGCTGAGGTGGTAGATCACGAGGTCAGGAGTTCGAGACCATCCTGGCCAATATGGTGAAATCCTGTCTCTACTAAAAATACAAAAATTAGCCAAGTGTGGTGGCGCTCGCCTGTAGTCCCAGCTACTTGGGAGGCTGAGGCCGAAGAATCAATTGAAACTGGGAGGCAGAGGTTGAGGTGAGCCGAGATTGTGCCACTGCACTCCAGCCTGGGCGACAAAGTGAGACTCCATCTCAACAAACAAACAAACATCAGTTTGCTTCAGATTTGTAAACAGGGAGCAATTGGATAAATTAAATTGTTAACCTCAGTCTGCTAACCTCAGTCTAGATTGTATGTGTGTCCCTGTTTTTTGAGCCAGCGTCTCTATCTGTCACCCAGGCTGGATACAGTGACATAATCACCGCAGTCTGAAACTTCTGGACTCAAGTGATCCTCCCACCTCAACCTCCTGAGTATCTGGGACTACAGTAGTGCATCACTATGCCCAGATAATTTAAAAAAAAAAAATTTTTTTTTTTTGAGGCGGAGTTTCACTCTTGTTACCCAGGCTGGAGTGCAATGGCGCTATCTCGGCTCACCGCAACCTCCACCTCCTGGGTTCAGGCAATTCTCCTGCCTCAGCCTCCTGAGTAGCTGGGATGACAGGTACGCGCCACCATGCCCAGCTAATTTTTTGTGTTTTTAGTAGAGACGGGGTTTCACCATGTTGACCAGGATGTTCTCGATCTCTTGACCTCGTGATCCACCCGCCTCGGCCTCCCAAAGTGGTGGGATTACAGGCGTGAGCCACCACGCCCGGCAAAATTTTTAAAATATATATAGAGAGATTAGGCTCTCACTATGTTGCACAGGCTGGTGTATGTCCTTCTTAACACAAGTAACACAGTTTAAACTCTCTGGAATTAACACTGAATTTTAAAGCACAGTTTTTCAGCTCAAAAAACAATAAAACTGGCCAGGCATGGTGTCTCATGCCTGTACTCCCAGCACTGTGGGAGTCTGAGGTGGGTGGATCTCCTGAGGTCAGGTGTTTGAGATCAGCCTGGCCAACATGGTGAAATCCTGTCTCTATGAAAAATAAAAAATTAGCCAGGTGTGGTGGCACGTGGCTGTAGTCCCAGCTACTTGAGAGGCTGAGGCAGGAGAATCTCTTGAACCCGGGAGGTGGTGGTTGCAGTGAGCTGAGATGGTGCCACTACACTCCAGACTGAGACTCCATTCCCCAACCCCAAAAACAAAACCAATAAAACTAAGGCAAGATACTATACAATAAGAGCAACGTGTAGAATATTTTTCCTGACTGTGAACTTGTAAGTCTTTGTTTCTCAAAGGAGGGTCAAAACACACGTTTCAAAGAAAATTTAAAAATCTAAAATCTGTCTCAATATTCTGATGGTATTAAGACAGATCCAAAGTTGTAAGATTTGCAATCAACATGAGGCTATTTACCGTTAAAAATAGAGAATTCTGAGTTCCAATGATTTGCTGTTTGAAATCCATAATTCCAGATTGCATTCAGGTGTGTGAAATACATTTAAAAGGACCTGAATGTCATGGTGCTGAAAGAACAGTTCCTTACTGAAGATATTTCACCTACACCAGCACAAGCAGCAAGTGTGACCTGAGAACCTTCTCCAAGTTAGCAGGCACCAGTAACACATATCGTAAAATGAGTTTCAATAGAAACAGTCTCAGAGTACAGACACCGGAGAACACTATTTTTTAGAATGTGGTTTCAGAACCACCTGCAGCAGAATCACCTGAAGGATGCAAATTAACATGCAGATTTCTTGAATATGTCAAGGCCTTTGATATCTATTGTCAAACTGCCTTCTAAAAGTGCTGCAGCCATGACCAGGAGCCCTGGCTCATGCCTGTAATCCCATCACTTTGGGAGGCAGAGGCAGGCAGATCACTTTGAGACCAGCCTGGCCAACATAGTAAAACCCCATCTCTACTAAAAATACAAAAATTAGCTGGGTGTGGTAGCAGTCACCTGTAATCTCAGCTACCCAGGAAGCTCAGGCAGGAGAATCACAGAACTCAGGAGCCAGACGCTGCAGTAAGACAAGATTGCACCACTGCACTCCAGCCTGAGCGGCAGAGCAAGACTCCATCTCAAAAAAAAAAAAATGCAGTGAATTGACTAAATGGCCTGTTTCCCTTTTGTTACTCCAGCAGGGACCTCCTCTCCTCTTAGCTGGAGGAGCATAAACTTGGCTCAGCATTTGTGTGAACTTGGCTCATTAGCATTTATGTTATTTTAGGACAAAAAAACACAATTAGTCAAAAACCAAACTACGATATATATTTTTATAGATGTATTTTTTAGAGCCCAAAAAATTCCTTTTCTACAACTAGTCATTTTGTAGTATATTATTTGAGCATGTGGTCATATTGATTTTTTTTGTAAGAAATAAGCAACATTGTACTTTAAGTGTTAAAACAATTTCTACTAACCAGCCAACATTAAGAATTATTAAGTAAATTGTTAGATATCACATAGTCAAGGCTGAGTAACTTTTTTTTTAAAGGCTAAGGTTGATTCAAAAGCCCACAGTTCTTTGCAAGAACACATTTCTAAGTGGCTCTTGGATTTTATTCAGTGTCTTCAAAGGCAAAAAACAACCAAGCAAACTTGATTGCTATGTCATCAGGTATACTAAAATTTGGGAAGAGTTTTATTTTTATAGCTGATTTTAGCCAAAAGGGAAAGAAGCATTGGGAAAGTTATAGTTTTAATAAAATTATATCTATTTTCCTCATGGGAAATTTTCGTGTATGCTTTTTCCTGAATTAAAGACTTCTCAGAATCCAGATGTAAAAATGACTGGTTATAAAAATCCAGATGGTGAAATTAATCATCATTATATGATTTATGATTAAATTTCAGTTACTAATTATTGAATTGTAATAAGTAATTGTAAACTTTCCAGCCCATGTCAACAATTATATCCACAAAAATGAATAATCCATTTAACAATATTATACTTTTATTTTATTTTGTACAAGGGTAATTGCCAAGGACTATATTCGGACTTACTGCAATACCATAGACAACTTATAAATCCTATCCCTATCTCTTAAGTCACTCAATTTTTGAGTTTGAGAACTGATATTTAGTGACAATTTAAAAATAAAGACAAATTATTATATTAAAGATAAAACACTGCACCATACAAGTAATCCAATAGAATATTTGCATAGTATTTAACCCTAGATTTTCTCTTGAAAATAGTCCTAAGGCATATTTAATAAATGAATGATTTTATGAATTTTAGATTAGTCAGATCTTAATATGCTCTAGTTACTCCAAGAACTGATTAATCAACCTATTACAAAAGACTGCAATATATATTTTCACAGGTATAACATTTACAGTCAAAAATTCCCTCTAGTATAACCATTTTATAGTATATTATTTGAGTATATGGTCATATTGAATTTTTTAATAAAAAATAAACACTTCAGCAGGTTAACATTGTACTTTAATGTTAAATGTTAAAACAATTCCTAGTAGCTAGTCAACATTAAGTTTTCTTTTTTTTTTTTTCCTTTTTTTTTTTTTTTTGAGGGAGTCTTGTTGCCCAGGCTGGAGTGCAGTGGCACGATCTGGGCTCACCGCAACCCCTGCCTCCCGGGTTCAAGTGATTCTCCTGCCTCAGCTTCCTGAGTAGCTGGAATTACAGGCATAAGCCATCACACCCAGTTAATTTTTTGTATTTTTAGTAGAGACAGGGTTTCTTCATGTTGGTCAGACTGGACTGGAACTGGTGAGCCACCCGCCTTGCCCTCCCAAAGTGCTGGGATTACAGGCGTGAGCCACCGTGCCAGCCCAACATTAAGAATTATTCAAGAACTTGTTAGACACTGCATAATCAAAGCTGAGTAAATTTTACTATGAGCTCTGCTAAAAAATTAATATTTAAAACATATATCTGTATTTTAGTATTTTTAGTATATATATATTATTATTATGTGCTGTCAACTCTGTGTTTAGTGTTCAGTGCTGAGGCAGATATTTAAAATTTTTTTATTTAAACTTTTTTTATTATACTTTAATTTCTGGGGTACATGTGCAGATCATGCAGGATTGTTACATCGGTATACACATGCCATGGTGGTTTGCTACATCCATCCCCCCTCATCTACATTAGGTATTTCTCCTAATGTTATCCCTCCCCAATCCCCCCACCCCCTGCTATCCCTCCCCTAGCTCCCCTACTCCCCAAAAGGCCACAGTGTGTGATGTTCCCCTCCCTGTGTCTATGTGTTCTCATTGTTCAATACTCACTTATGAGTGAGACCATGTGGTGTTTGGTTTTCTGTTCTTGTGTCAGTTTGCTGAGAATGATGGTTTCCAGCTTCATCGATGTCCCTGCAAAGGACAAGAACTCATCCTTTTTTATGGCTGCATAGTATTCCATGGTGTGTATGTGCCACATTTTCTTTATCCAGTTTATCATTGATGAGCATTTGGGTTGGTTCCAAGTCTTTGCTATTGTAAACAGTGCCACAATGAACATACGTGTACATGTGTCTTTATAATAGAACGATTTGTAATCCTTTGGGTATATAATCCATAGGCAAGGACTTCATGACTAATACACCAAAACCAATGGCAACAAAAGTCAAAATAGGCAAATGGGATCTAATTGAACTTAAGAACTTCTGCACAGCAAAAGGAACTATCATTAGAGTGAACCGGCAACCAACAGAATGGGAAATAATTTTTGCAATCTACCCATCTGACAAAGGGCTAATATCCAGAATCTACAAAGAACTTAAACAAATTTACAGGGAAAAAACAACCCCATTAAAAAGTGGGCAAAAGATATGAACAGATACTTTTCAAAAGAAGACATTTATGCAGCCAAAAAACATATGAAAAAATGCTCATCATCACTGGTCATTAGAGAAATGCAAATCAAAACTACATTGAGATATCATCTCACACCAGTTAGAATGGTGATCATTAAAAAATCTGGAGACAACAGATGCTGGAGAGGATGTGGAGAAATAGGAACGCTTGTACACTGTTGGTGGGAGTGTAAAGTAGTTCAACCATTGTGGAAGACAATGTGGCGATTCCTCAAGGACCTAGGAGTAGAAATACCCTTTGACCCAGCAATCCCATTACTGAGTATATTTTTAGTGCATTTTATGTAAGTTTTATACATGCATTTCGCTACATCTTTTGTTTAAGTGTGTTTTCAGGGACAGGTGTCTAAGAGTTTTACGATTAGAATAGAAGGTAATCTGATTTGGTTTCCCAAAATACATTTTTAACTTTGGTCACATCTAAGACTGATTAGTGATCATTCCCTGCTTACTGCATACAGTTCTACCACTGAAAAACAAAAATTCCAAGTAACACTAATTCGACACGTGTTTATTGCTTACCTGTTGATCACAGAATTGGGGCCAGGCACTGAAGCAAATAAAAAAACATTTGTAAAGAACAGTTACAACCTGGCATAAAACATCTTACTTTTTTTTTTCAGCACCACAGCTTTTCATTTTCATTTTGTTGATGAGGGAAGAGAAATAGAGAGCTTGTGTAATGACCCCAAATTCACTCAGTAGTGGACCCCAGAATTGTGGTCCAGATTTTCTGACTTCAGATCTCATGCTTTTGTCATTTATATCACACTCCACATAAATACTCTGCTATTTCTTAATGAGACATGGAAAGTGGAGCTATACGATTGGACCAATTGTGCATATTTTCTTCATGCATCCAATATAAATTATTCTAAAAGCTTGGAAACATTGAAGGGATCCTGTTTCCTATCCATTAATCTTAATTAGGAAAGATCTGGTGGAGTAAGGCATTCCAGGGAGCTGCCTGGACAAGGAGTTATTTATTAACCAAGAAATGAAATCAGACAAAAGCATTGGGTTAAAAAGACATTATAGATGCATTTATGTTTTCTGAATGTATACATAACTATAAAATTCTCAATGAGAGAATTATTCAATTTCTTTTTCCTCTCTTGTCTTTTAGTATTTGCCATTTGTACACTGGCCTGTTTGCTGCTTATATTGGAGCCAGGATGTGCCCTCATCTCTGGAGTCAGGAAGTTTCTGTCTGGAATGAAAGGAGCTTCTCTTTTCAGACTGTCATCTCACTTGATTACCTTTCTTTGTGCATTACTTAGTTTAGTCTCAAGAGAATACTAAAATCAAAGTTATCCTATTAAATGTTAAGTCTAAGTTTCTTGTCCATGTTTTTTGAACCACTTAAGCTTTCATAGTAACAAAAATATTCCCAATAAGAGAAAAATAGTTGGTTTTCTAGCCTGTCTCAAACACAGTATTGGTTAAGCAGCACAGGGTTATAAAGACACACCTTTTAGAATTTGGATTGAATTTCTGCCCCGATATGAATTCTGATTACTTTTATCTTAGGAGGGGAAAACCTAATGTTACTGTTGTAAGCCTCAGCTTTCCAGGAGTGAAGGACTTCTGCACATCATTATTGGCCAGGGGTTATTCTAAATGCACATAATTAAACTAAGGCAATAATTTATTTGATAAGGAAAACAAGCTTAAAAATCCCAATTAAAGGATCAGCTTCCAATACATAGCAAACTTTAGAAGAACATAGGATAGTGGTCGTTATTCAAAGAGAACAAGAAAAAGGGACAAAGGGGTAATGGCCGGGTAAGGTGGCTCACGCCTGTAATTCCAGCACTTTGGGAGGCCAAGGCGGGTGGATCACGAGGCCAGGAGTTCTAGACCAGCCCGGACAACATGGTGAAACCCTGTCTCTACTAAAAAAAACATACAAAAATTAGCTGGGCATGGTGGCTCATGCCTGTAATCCCAGCTACTTGGGAGGCTGAGGCAGGAGAAATGCTTGAACCAGGACCCAAGAGGTGCAAGAGTGCAGTGAGCTGAGACTGAGCCACTGCACTCCAGCCTGGGCTACAGAGCGAGATTCTGTCTCAAAAAAAAGAAAAAAGAAAAAAGAGAGAGAAAAAGAACAAAGAAAGGGGTACCAAGGATATCTGAACTCTGTAATATTTTATTGGTTAAAATGTATGAATAAAACATGATGAAAAGTTAACTAGACTGTGAGTACATGGGCATTTGCTAAATTGCTCTCTGCTTTTCTGTACATTCAAATTTTCATTGAAAAGGAAGGAAGGAAGGGAGGGAGGGAGGAAGGGAGGGAGTGATAACAAGGAATATGTTATTGTTATTTTTATCTCCGAATAATAAAAGGTAAGAGAGAACCATTTTATTTTAAAGAATCAGGATGAGATTGTTATAAAAATAATATAAAACCAATAAGAATATTTTGTAAATGGGCAAAAAACATGAACAGCAACTGGAAAAATAACAAAATAAGTATATTTGAAAATCTTGGAAACGTGAGCCATTTTGAAGTGGGACAAGTCATAGGTTTGGCAGTGGGTTTTTTTTTTTTCCTGTTACATCCTGTAACTCGCTTTATCCTCTGGCCCTTACTTACTTAGAGATTTTCATTTAGGAGATTAAATGGCACCTGTGAGCCTGCATCAAGGAAACCAGAGCATTAGAGCATTTGAAATGAGTATCTCTGTTATCATATTGGTCAGCAACCACTTTAAAATTTATCTTCTTCCCACTTAAGGCCGAAGAAAATTCTGTTTTTGGAACTGGCTTTTGAACATTTGAGAATATTAAAATCAAAGAGAGATGCTCAGTGTATAAAATTGGGAAGGAAACCCCAATAACTCCCACCAGGAAGGTGATTATGTCATGTCCTATTAACTAATCCTTTGGTGGAAAGGATTTACCTCAAGGACATTTGTAAGCCCTCATTTCACACTCTCATCATAATGATCATTTCCCACTCAGCTGTCCAACGGCAGAAATACTTTGCACAAAGTGATAATTTGCCTCTGATGAGAGGCCTAATTTTATTTTATTTTTGTTATTCACTTTAGATAATATATCTGCCTAGTAGAGAAGGTAGATAAAAGCTTGGGTCAATAATTTTCCATCGGCAATTTTTACCATGCTCAGTAAATATATTTCTATCTAAACAACATCCTGGATGCATATTTAAAAATAACATTCTTTATGATTATAAATGTAATTCACACTTACTATAAAGATTTTGGAAAATATAGAAATACATGAAGGAAGAGACTAAAAGTTACTTGTAATCCTGTGAGTTATACTCTGCTAATATTTTGATATATATTCTTGTTTTCCCTCTACAGGTATATATTATTATAAAAGCAGATTTTTTCTGCATGTGCAATTAAGATTATTGAAAATATAGGCCGGGCGCGGTGGCTCAAGTCTGTAATCCCAGCACTTTGGGAGGCCGAGGTGGGTGGATCACGAGGTCAAGAGATCGAGACCATCCTGGTCAACATAGTGAAACCCCGTCTCTACTAATACAAAAAATTAGCTGGGCATGGTGGCACGTGCCTGTAATCCCAGCTACTCAGGAGGCTGAGGCAGGAGAATTGCCTGAACCCAGGAGGCGGAGGTTGCGGTGAGCCGAGATCGCGCCATTGCACTCCAGCCTGGGTAACGAGTGAAACTCCGTCTCAAAAAAAAAAAAAAAAAAAAAAAAAAGATTATTGAAAATATTTTATAATCTTGTTTTAACATTGAGCATATATTTGAAAACAACTTGTTTTTAGGTTTTAGGTTTGTAATTATTGGCTTAAATGTGGTTTTGTCAGAATTAACACTTTGTTCACCAAATATTGGCTGAAATTCAATAGTGGCCCATCAGGAGAATTCATAGGATATGATGGAGGTATATGGAAAATGAAAATCATTTTTAACATACATATTCAACATTATCACAGCATCAGTTTGTTCTATAAAATCCTGCGAAGTTAGTTACAGGACATCATAAAGCTCTGCACAGTCTCTGTGACATTAATAATATATCTATACTCTTAGGAAACAGGAGACTAATATTTATTGGGCACCTACTACATGTCAGGCAGAATGCTGAACATTTTGAAAACACTGCCTTATTTATATATAGGATCTTTCCATAAAAAATCAGATTTCCAACCTCTATGTCCACTAAAATCGAGATAAGATAATGCAGGTTCAAATTCCTGCAAATCAAAAAAAGGAAAGAAAGAAGGTGGGTTTTGATTAGAATTATTTAAATTAACTGATGAATCAAGGTAAACTGAATAACTCCTCTATTTTCTTTTTATTTTGAGCATAGAGGCATAACCTTAGTGAGGACTAAAATTTTATCTTCTGTTGAGCAGAGTTTTGTCTTATAAGAATGCAATGTGGCCAGGCACTGTGGCTCATTCTTGTAATCCCAGCACTTGGGAGGCTGAGGCTGAGGCAGGTGGATCATCTGAGGTCAGGAGTTCGAGACCAGCCTTGGCGGGGCGGGCGGGGGCGGTGGGTACAACATGGCAAAACCAGTGTCTCTACGAAAAATACAAAAAATTAGCCAGGCATGGTAGCGAGCGCCTGTAGTCCCAGCCAGTTGGGAGGCTGAGGCAGGAGAATCACTTGAACACACCATTGCACTGTAGCCTGGGTGGCAGAGTGAGACTCTGTCTCAAAAAAAAAAAAAAAAAAGAAAAGAAAAGAAAAGAAAAAAGAATGCAATGCAATTTATTTTCTCATAAAATGTATTCTGTGTGCTGCCAGATCAGGATTGCTTGGTGCATATCATTGATTTCTGTGGAGGAGTCTCTACTTTCTGCTAATAGAGGTAATAGAAGATGCCTCTGGAATACATTTTCCTAGAGTTATAATCAGGTATGTATGGGCTCACAAGTCATCTCAATACAAAGTGAAATATTATTTACTTCGGTTACAAAAAATGCAAATTTGATTTGGTACGTAACAAGTTCAAAGCTCTATTTTCTTGCCTACATTACAGACATAGTTTGCTGTTTGTACATTGTTTTGGATAACCCCTTCCCTGAGTGGTCTGACTTACAGTATCTATAGACATACTGTTGCTCTTATGTTTATTATTGTCACAAGTAATGTATCCTCTATCTCAGTAGAAAGGGACATGACAAAATTGCCATGTATTCATGGGACTAATGCCTTTGCTTGGAGTTGAGTGGTCTGATATTTCCTTATGTGAGTGTTTGCCTTAACCAAAATTAATTTCTGTACAAGAACAACCGGGGCACGTAGAGATATTTCATTCCGTAATACCTTACTTTTGGCCTTCCCGTTTATTATTTCTCTGGATCCTCATGACAGAGCTTTATTATGAGTGTTTTTTTAAGAGCACAGGCTCTGTCTGAATCAGCTAGTGGAAGGTTTCAATTCCAGTTTGAATTCCAGTACTAACTGTGATATTTCAGGGAAAGAATTGAACTTCACTAAGTCTCAATTTCTCCATGGATAAAATGGAAATAATTATCACTGCAGATTTATGGGGTTCCTAGGAAGGTTAAGGCAATGCTTATGAAATTCTTAGCACAACGGCTTGCTCAAGGAACAAAGTCCTTAATAATCCTCTTCAGTGGGTAAGGCAAACATGAAGGAGAAAAACACAAACAGCTTAAGCCAGACACTTGCCTAAAGCCACATAGTCGCAGAACTGGAGTCAGATCAGCCATTCCCATTTCAGTCTTTTAAAAATTTTAATGGGCTGTTGTACTTTCTTAATTAAACACATATGTGTACATGTAACTGTTACCTTTAAATGTGATATTTTGTCAACAAATGTAATTATTGTGCTTATACACTGCATCAGACATAATGGTGAGGCAATGCAGCTATAACAATGGGGCTCATGTACAACTACAAAGTTCTGTTTGTATGCTCATGCTCCCACGCAAATATGCACATGAAAGTGTGTGTCTACATACAGAATGTGCCCATTCTTAAAGCAAACACTGTGCATATCCTGCTTCAAGTTATGATTCTATTATAACTTGGACATTTATTCAGAGCCTCTGCTTCCTTGTTAGTAGAAAAGAAAGAATAGGCCAGGTGCAGTGGCTCACTTCTGTAATCCCAGTACTTGGGGAGGCCAAGGCTTGAGCTTGAGCTCAGGAGTTCAAGACCAGCTTGGGCAACGTGGTGAAACTCTGTTTCTACAACAAATACAGGAGGTTAGCTGGGCATGGTGGCACACACTTGTGGTCTCAGCTAATTAGGAGAATGAAGTGGGAGGATTGCTAGATCCCTAGAGGTAAAGGCTGTGGTGAGCTGTGATCCAGCCACTGCACTCCCACCTTTCCCATGTGGGTGACAGAGTGAGATGCTGCCTCGAACAAAAAGAAATGCTAGTACCTGACAGGTAAGGTTATTAAGATTAATTAAGATACTGCCTGGGATGTCCTTAGCACAGAGCCTGACACTAAGAAAACCTAGATAAGGATTAAATGTAATTGTTCCGAAGCAGTAGTCACAGGAAATTCTGAGTCCATCACCAACCAGCATTTGTTAAGAAGGAGCAGCTGCGCAGAGGAAGTCACCTTAAGAAACTGTAAATAATATTGATAGAGCATAGGCAGTTTAGCAAGTGGCTTTCTCTTCACTGGGGTTAGGAGCTAGTTTTGTTTGTTTTTTGTTTTTGTTTTCATTTTGAGACAGAGTTTTGCTCTGTCGCCCAGGCTGGAGCGCAGTGCCGCAATCTGGGCTCAGTGCAATCTCCGCTTTCTGGGTTCAAGTGATTCTCTTGCCTCAGCCTCCCAAGTAGCTGTGACTACAGGCAGGTGCCATCATGCCTGGCTATTTTTCATATTTTTAGTAGAGATGGGGTTTCACCATGTTGGCCAGGCTGATCTCGAACTCCTGACCTGAGGTGATCCACCTGCCTTGACTTCCCAAAGTGTTGGGATTATAGGTGTGAGCCACCGTGCCTGGCCAGGGGATAGGTTTAATGTGTATCAACATACCTGTCTTTTATCTAAGTTCAGGCCAACTTCCATTCCCCAAACTTTTGTGGCTGTCACAGGCCTGAGACTGACACTTCAGTTTCCAGAGCCTTTGTTCCACTCCAAAGTCAGAGCTTAGAGTTTCAGTTCATCAAATTCTATACAGACACCTTCAAAGACTATGTCTGTCTGTGTGCACCAAGAATCCTGCCATATGCTTATGAACATTAAATGAGTCAGTATATGTGAAATAGTTATAATAATGAGTGACACGTAGCAGTAACTCCATAAATGTTTCCTGGTGCTGCTGCTGCTGCTGTTGTTATCCTCCATTTATTCAAAAAGAATTTATCAAGTGCCTGTAGATGTTCTGGGCACAAGATATACAAAGGCGAACTGAACAGACCAGATCTCTGCCTTCTTGGAGTTTAGTGTGTGTGTGTCTGTGCTTGGGAGGGGGAGTGTTTGGCTCACAAAATAAACTAAGTTCAGTATGTTGAGCAGAGCAGTGAATGACCGTGCTACCTAGATGCGTGGTTATAGACTACATCCGTGGTGAGGACAGGCCCATCTCCCTTGTTCGACCCCGTCACTCCAGTACCTTGTGAAGGGCATATTGGGTACCTGATTTATGTTGGTTGACTAAATAAATGAGTGGGTGGACTTTCTGAGAGGCGGCCCGGTAAATCCAGCACCACAGGTTTTAGGTTTAGGCTGTGTGTATGGATATGATGTAAGATGTGTAGTTTGTCTGGGTCAGAGTATACGTGGGTTGATGTAGGGGAGAGTATGAGGATATGAAAGCATAGATATACATAAGAAAGTCTGCCTGTATGTGAGGTAATATGAAAAGCAAAGTGGTTGTGTAATTTTGAAGTAAATCTGGGCTTGGGTGTGAATCTAAGTGTAGGTTCTGACTGAGGTAAACCTGGGCTTGTGTCAGTGTGTGAGATTAAAATCTGGGGGTTGTTGTTTGAGGGACAGAGCATTAATGAAGAGTGCATTGCAGAGCAAAATCTAAGAATGTGTGTGTGAGTCTGTGATCTGAAATGTCATTGTGTGTGAGGCAAATTAGGGGTGGTAAAAGCAAAATCTAGGATATTATATACAAACTAAGGAAGGGCTCGTGTGAGTCAAAGGGATTTTGTGACTGTCAAGGAAGTAAGAGGGCCATTCTCTCAGTGTGTGTGTTTGTGTTGTGTGTGTAAACCAATTCAGGACTTTATGTGAGGGTGTGGATTTGCAAGGCAGATCCTAGAACTGGGTGTAATTGTGAGTGTAATCCTAAAGATGAGGATGAGGCAAGTCCGGGGTTCTGGGTAGGATTGTGAGTCTGTCGTAAATTTGAGTTTTTATGTGTTAGTTGTAGATCAGGACTTGGCTTTGAGATGAATCCACCTGGGTCAGCAGGGTTTTTGTGCATGAGGGGCGCCCGAAAGCTTTGTGTTTGTGAGGCAAACTAGGGAGTCAGTGTGGGTGAGGCAGTCAAGTTCTTGAGCCTGAACATTTCTAAGGCGTCTGAATGGCGAGTCAGTGTGTGAAGCGAGGCTGCTGCGCGAGCGGGCAGTGTGCGCCTGTGTGTGCGTGTGCGCGCGCGCCAAGTTTGGTTTGTGTTTGTGATGGGCACCGACGCTGCGTCAGCCCGGGAGGCCACGTTAGGGTTGGGGGTGCGTGAGGAGGTGCGGCCGGCCGAGAGGTCCCGCGAGCGAGCCGAGCGCGCCGCTACTCCGGGCCCCTGCGCCGCGCGCTAGCTGGCTGTGTGGCTCGCTGGCTCGCTGGGGACAGGCAGGAATCGGAGCAGCACTGCCGCCTCTGGCGCGAAGGCTCAGGCGCCTCCTCCCGCCCCAGTCACTGTGGCTCGGCGCACGCTGCCGGCGGCTGCCCTTTCCGCCTCTGGGGAAGAAAAACCCGCGGGCCGTTTTCGCGCTTGAACCATGGCCTCGGGCCGGAGGGGCTGGGACAGCTCCCACGAAGACGATCTGCCCGTGTACCTGGCCAGGCCGGGCACCACGGACCAGGTCCCGCGGCAGAAATACGGCGGCATGTTCTGCAACGTGGAGGGCGCCTTCGAGAGCAAGACGCTGGATTTCGATGCCCTGAGCGTGGGGCAGCGGGGCGCGAAGACTCCTCGGAGCGGCCAGGGCAGCGACCGAGGCTCGGGGAGCCGGCCCGGGATCGAGGGGGACACCCCGCGGAGGGGCCAAGGCCGGGAAGAGAGCAGGGAGCCCTCACCCGCGTCCCCCGCGCCCGCCGGGGTGGAGATCCGGAGCGCCACCGGCAAAGAGGTGTTGCAGAACCTCGGCCCCAAGGACAAGGTAAGGGGACCCTGGGTCACTTCCCTGCTTGCCTTCGTTCCTTTCTCCAGCCCCGGCCGCCATGGCCCGGACACAACTTTCTCCAGCTCACTTTGCACAGGGCTGGGGGACCAGGAGGAGGAAAGGGGCATCCTCCACTGAGCGTAGCGCGACTTCCTAGCTCAGACGCTGGATTCACGCGTGTAGCCCCTTGCAGCACCTTCGTGCAGGCGCGGAAAGGATGCCCGGGTCCCCCTGCCTGGCACCGCGTCCTTTACCCCTGCCTCTTCGCGGCACCCCTGGGCCATCCGTTCTGGGTGGGTGTGTCAGCCCGGGAAGGCTTAGTGATTTCCAGCTCTTCTCTCTGTCTGAGTAACCAACAGCACAATTGTCTTGCCCCCCCATCTGGCCCTAGATTAAATCTCAACCGAGGTCACCAGGGCAGAGGGCAAAGTGATGCTGGGAATATGGGGTCATCTCCATAGTCCCCGGATGAAAGTACAGGATGGGCGGTCTCCCCTCTCACTCTTCAAACATCAGCTCTGCCCCTGAAACTTTTAGGTGTGGAGCCTCTAGACTAAACACTCGAATCTCTCTCTACGCCTCGCTTATGTCTTAGCACGGCATTTCACATCTGTGTTTGTAAAGAGTGTATTTGTGTACATAGCTTGGCACAAGACCGGGTGTACAGGGGTCCAGCTGCCTCTGCAAGAATAGCATTATATTTTAGAAAATAGACGAGAGTATTAAGAGTGCACATTAAACTAGCATGAGATGCAAATTCCCTGCTGCTCTTAAATGTGCCAAAGCCAATTTCTTCTGTATGTGTATTTTTGAGAAACTTATGTCATACTGAACTGACTGAGGGATGGCATTGAAATCTAGCTTGCCCTGATTTATGTGTCTATTTCATAGAGAATCAGAGTTGTAGTTCAGAAAATTCAGGGCCTGGCGGGGCTGCAGACTTCAGAGTTCAAACTGAAGCTTTCAGATAGGGAATAATAGTAATCATATGCCCTCACCCTAGTCTAGGTAATAGCTTCAAAATCCATCCACATGTATTATTCTGCACTAATATGGTTAGGAATAATAACCTGAAATGGAAATGTCTGCCTCAGAGCAATTACAGTTAATGCTTATCCAGGTTTTATTTGTTTTTCCATTAAAATGCAATGAGCTAATGAAAGGACAACATCTTTCTCCACTGTCTGATTTTTGAAAGTTTAGACCAACCAACCAACCAACCAACTAATGAACCTTTAACTACTAAGACGACCAGGGAAAATAAATATTGAAGTTAGTGCTGTTCAAGAGTACCACTTGGGAAACAATGTCAGTTTCCTCTGGAATCAGTCATCTAATTTGTGATTTTCACATCATCCTTTGAGTGTGGGATTCCCCTAAGCTCTTGCTTACTAACATTTTAGGGAAAACTTCTGATATTTTGCAAATGTTTTGGTTGATAGCTAAACTGAAGAAGAGCTCTATAGAAAGGTTATTCCTGTTCTTCATGTCTGACTTGATCCGTATTGAAATGTTCCCTTCTGACTGCAAGGGGCGGGAGTAGTGATGGAAAAGGTCGGTAACAATTGCTGTGAGTCAGTGCTATTCCCTTTGCTGAAACACCCCTGATGTAAGCCAGATAATATGCTGGGTTTGCAAGATTTAAGAATGGTAACTAGAGAAAGGGAAAATATTCCTCCTTTAAACCTAGCAATTCTCCCGCTTTCTTCCCTTTTGCAAACCCTATACTTTTGGCTACTAATTGAGAAATAATAATACAACCTAGGCACCAGCAGGATTTCTAGTGCTATATAGTTATTTGTAAGTTTGGGCTTGCCATCTGCTTCGTCCAGGCCATGTTATTATCTCTAATTTGGTTGAATCATACTGTTAGAAGAGACCACAGAGGTTATCAAGTTCTGAATTTGTTTATTTCCTTCAGGGTAGAGATTGTATATTTGGATTTATGTGTGTGGCTAGAATGCTTGGCACATTGGAGGTGTTCAATAAATATTTGATAAACTAAACCTCTTTAATTAGCCATCTCCTTTTCCACATAGATGGTAAAATGATCATCTGGCCTCTGTTTAAATACCACCATTGTCAGGGAGCTCACTTCCTCATGAAGAAACTTTTTGGACAACTTTACTTTAAAAAAAAAAAAATTAATCCCAAATCTACCTACCTGTAGTTTCTACAATTATTCTTAGTTCTGACCTGTGGAAATATAAGAGTAAATATGTTTCTCTACTCTGAGACGTTTTAATGATTTTTAGGTATGTGTGCCAGAAAAGGCTGGGTGATGCCACAGTAACAAACAATCCCCAACTCTCAGCAGCTTAATAAAAAAACATAACAGCATATTTCTTGCTGCTGTTCATCCAGTGTGAGTCAACAGGGAAGCTCCATTCATTATTGTGCCTAGCCTGATGGAGGCTCCATCTCTACATGTTTGTGGTGGGAATAGTAGGTGACAAATTGTATAGACAATTAATTTCTTGCTGAAGTAATGAACATGATGTATGCTCATATTTCATTGCCTGAAAACCATGTCTGTACTCAGCTTCAAAGGAATTGGTGGAATACAATCTTGCCATGATCCTGTAAGACTAGGAATATTTGGCAAAAGCTCTAATATCTCTCCCAGATCTGGAGATGAACTAATGGAGTGAAACCTGTCCCAACTTTTACTACTTATATGACTGTAAGCATGTAACTTAGCCTCTGGGTGCCTCAGTTTTCCCAGGTACAAAATAAGGATAATGATGACTACTTTACACGTAAGTATTCAGTACATATTAGTTATTACTATTACTTTTCACTTTTCCTACCCGTTATATGTATGAGGAAATAATCTGATTCTCCCTAAGTTTCTTTCTTACTCTTATTAGTCCTAGCTTTTTCAGTTTTCTCTTATATAAGCATTTTACCATTCTGATTTCCTTTTCAGGTTATATTACATATTTTGTAAATATTTTTCTCAAAATACAGTGCCCAGGACTGAATACGTTGCTTCAGATGGGATATGTCCATGGCGAAGTGCATTATGCTACTTAATTTTTTGGACTTGTATGGAACATATGTATCTATGACTTACTATTGTCTCCATGGTAAACACCCTGTCATTCAAGCTTTCAGAAACTTTTTCATGTTAAGCTGCTGTTAGTCCAGGATGTTCCCATTCTATGCTGGTACAATTTAATTTAAAACAAACCACCCCCCCGCAAAAAAGAAACTTAACTATAGGATTTTATTTTTCTTCCTTCTATAATATTTATCACTATCTTAGCTCATTTTTCTGTTATATAATAATAATCTTATACCTTAATTCTATAATACAACACTCCTACTCCCAGCTTTATACCATTTGTTGATTTGATAGTAAGTACCACCTTTTGAACACTTTCTGTGTGCCTATCCTAAATAGTTCTCAAAATGTCATTTCCTCACAGAAAATGATTATACAGTCGAGAAAATTGAAACCCAGACTCTAGTGTTTAGATCCAAATCACATAAATAATAAGTGGGGGGAACTAGAATTTACAATCTGATTTTTCTGATTCCAGAGTCTGTGTTCTTTCCAGGTGGGGAGGCTGCTGCTTTATTTTAATACAACCAGTCTGACCATTGTGTCAGCTCCTGACATGTCAGTATTATTCAGAGCAAGGACAGATCTTCCTGCCACACCTCTAGAACCCTTCCTCTGTCTCGCCACCAGCCCATTACACAGGAAACTTTGAGACCAGTTGTTCAACCTTTGAGAACAGTTGCTGCAAAATCCTTTTTCTTCCAAGTTGATTGCAGAGGTATCAAAAGAGATTTTTAATGTCTTGGTAAAATCAAAATATGCTTTGTATCTAGCATACCTAGTTATTAACTTTAATCTTAAAGAAATGAGTTTATTTAATAAATTATAGTGAAGTAAAGTAACAAATCTCATTTAGCAGAATAAGAATATAAAAATGTAGTCTGGGCGCAGAGGCTTACACCTGTAATCTCAGCATTTTGGGAAGCCAAGGCAGTGGATCACTTGAGGTCAGGAGTTTGAGACCAGCCTAGCCAATATGGTGAAACCCCCATCTCTACTAAAAATGCATAAATTAGCTAGGCATTGTGGTGGGAGCCTATAACTACTCAGGAGGCTGAGGCAGGAGAATCTCTTGAATCCGGGAAGTGGAGGTTGCAGCGAGCTGACATCATGCCACTGCACTCCAGCCTGGGCAACAGAGTGAGACTCAGTCTCAAAAAAAAAAAAAGCCTCTGAGGGCCAAATTCCAGATTTGAGGTATCACTAGATGATTACCTAGGCTAGTATACATTCTAAACGTATTGATAAACACCTTCTTGAATTGTGTATTTAGAGTTTTCTCATAATAGGCATTCATGTTACTAAATTCCTCTATGGTTGGCTTACACAATTTTTGTTTATAATTTTTGATACTAAGTGCATAGAAAAGCAATTCTAAGTGAAAAGTATGTGTTTTTCATCATTTTAAAGATGTTTTTCCATGCACACAGAATTTTCCTAGCAGTAAAAATGTTACTAAGAGGAAGACAATTATGATATATGGTCTGCCAAGAGCAAATTATATATCATAAGGACTTTGTCATCCAGCAAAAACAAAGTAATGACATTATGATTACAGGTGGTTTTATTGATAACTTTCTATTAGGAGTCTTGGGTCATTTCTAGTTTCCTGCTTCCCATGTGAGCCACTTTTGTGCAAGATGTTTCCTTTATGAAGTTGGCAAGGGCTCTGGGTACAGAGGGAACAATCTAGAAACAAATGAGATGTGGCTCTTACCTTTTTACCATTTGTGATTTGTCTTGCTTTGCCTGGGCTAAAAGTTTTTAAAATGACTCAGAGAATGATGTTCTCCTCCTTATCCTGAACAATGTGAGACAGCTGGAAATCGAATTCTAGGCTTATAAAGGCCTCACTAGCTATCATAATCCAAACCCTGGTGTGTTAATGAATTTTATAAGGCTTCTCTGACAAATCATAGTTTGTATCAAAGCTAGGAAAAAGACCTCCTGCTTACCTGGCCTTCAGGCCACACTTGAAGCTGGGAGTAGGTTTCCTTCTCCAAACTTGGAAGTGTTTGTGACCTTTCAGAACTTTGGTTTAGTTTGACAGTAGGCATTTGAGGAACATAAAAAATATGCCTTCTAAGTAATGCTGCGATTGGCAGAGTTCCCTCAAAGTAATGGTCCCTGGAGACAGGGTTTTGCTGACAGCTCTTGTAAGTAATGTTTAAGACAGCCAGAACACTGTCTCTGATGATTTCAATCAGTGACTCTTACAGCTGATTCTCTTTGTGATTTATTTCCACTGGGCGTTATCCGGACAAGTAATGTTTCCATGAGACAGGGAGTAAAGCTTATGAGGAAGAAGAAATCTGTCTGAGGAGGATGCAATCTGTGACTGCAAACTCAGCCCTCATTTTTGGAAGGAGACAGAAGGTCCATTTAGGTGTGTGAGCACTTTTAAAATTAAGCTTCTAGGAGAATGTAACATAAAAATATGTGTGTAATATAGAATCACACTGCATTAAAAAAAAACAGTTCTACTCCATCAAAGAACAATCAGATAAGGCAAAACAAACAAACAAAAAATCTAAGTGGATAAAGTATTAGCAGTCTCAGTTTCCAGACCTAACCTTTAACCTGCTATACATCTTGGGCAAGTTACCTCCCTTCCTTCCGAGCTATAGCTTCCTTCTTTCTGAAACAAAGGGGCTAGACCAAATGGTCCCTATAGTAATGGTCTTCTTGTAAATTTTCTTGATTGTTCATCTTTAAACAAAAATTTTTTGAGCATGCTCCATATTCCTTGTGTGTGTATATGTGTATACACATATGTGCATATACATAAATTACTTAAGCAAATATCATACTAGTATCTTATGACTGGCTGGGCATTGTGGCTCACACCTGTAATCCCAGCACTTTGGGAGCTAAGGCAGAAGGATTGCTTGAGCCCAGGAGTTTAAGACCAGACTGGGCAACATACCGAGACCTGGTCTCTAAAAATAATTTAAAAATTAACTAGGCATGGTGGTGCACAGCTGTGGTCCCAGCTACCCAGACGGATGAGATAGGAGGTTTGCTTGAGCCCAAAAAGTCAAGGCTGCAGTCAGCCATGACTGGAAGAGGTGACAAAGTGAGACCATGTCTTTAAAAAAAAATCTTATGATCATTATAAAATATAAATTAAAAAATCTAAACTAAAAAAGAAGAGATATAAAAAATCCAAATATACATTAAGATTTTTCCTTTTATCCCAGTGACTCATCTTATACAGCCAATTGGATAAGTGCTTGGAAGTCTGTGATCTCTAGACTAAATACATAATAGTCAGTGGTTGTAACAGTGTAGTCATTAATGAGTCCATTGCCAGAGTTCTTCAGTGATAGATTTGTTGAACAATTTTTGAGAGTCAGTTCAAAACTGTTGAAGGCTTGTGATGAGGCTAAAGACCAGGTGCTGGTTAGTGCACAGTACTCTTTACAAATATGCATGTGGAGGTGGGCCCATAGCTTGTGGCTAACAAGGGAGTCCCCACGTCTCCCTTTTCCCACTGATTTTTCTATTTACTCATTTTTTCAAAAAGCGTTATTATTTTATTTATTTTAATTTTTTTGAGACAGAGTCTCACTCTGTCACCCAGACTGGAGTGCAGTGGCACAATCTTTGCTCACTGCAACCTCTGCCTCCTGGGCTTGAGTAATTCTTCTGCCTCAGCCTCCCAAGTAGCTTGGGTTACAAGTGTGCACCACCACGTCTGGCTAATTTTTGTATTTGTAGTAGAGACTGGGTTTTGCCATGTTGGTCAGGCTGGTATTGAACTTCTGACCTCAGGTGATCCACCCACCTCAGCCTCCCAGAGTGTTGGGATTACAGGTTTGAGCCACCACGCCCGGCCTCAAAAAGCGTTATTAAACCCCAGCTATTTAGGTGCACAATCAAAACAATTGTTGGAAAAATGAAGCTGTACCAAAGAGATCAGCAGTAGGAAAACAAAACATCATTTCCTCATAAACTTCTGGAGAAAGCTTAACCTAACAGTGTATTTTCTTCCCTGTGTGTGTGTGTGTGTGTATGTGTGTGTGTGTATGAAACATGCATTTTTTTTCCACAAGTGAAAAGATGCGGTATTTCTGTGTTTAAATTTTTTTTTTTTATCATTTAGTATGGTCTGGAGGTTTGTGCACCCCCAAATTCCTAGGTTGAAATCCTAAGCCCCCAAGATGATGATATTGATTTGGTCATGAGAGTGGAGCCCTCATGAATGGGTTGGTGCCCTTATGAAAGTGGCCCTAGAGAATTGCTTTTCTCCTTGCACCACATGAGAACACAGCTAGAAGGTGCTGTCTGAGTCAGAAAGAGGGCCTTCACCAGACACTGAATCTGCCTTGATTTTGGACTTCCCAGTGTCCAGAACTGTAAGAAATACATTTATTATTTATAAGCCACCCAGTTTATGGTATTTTGTTATAGCAGCCTAAGCAGACTAAGATATCACTTTTTCAAAAAGCAAATAAGCTTGAATTTTTAGAGCAGTTTTGGAATCACAGTCAAGTGGAAAGAGAGTACTTCCTTTTACCCATCTCCACAAACAGACAACCTCCTTCACTGACAACACTCCACATGGGAGTTGTAGATTTTTACAACTGATGAACCTACATCGATACATCATTGGCTGGGTGTGGTGACTCACACCTGTAATCCCAGCAATTTGGGAAGCCAAGGCTGGTGGCTCACCTGAGGTCAGGAGTTTGAGAACAGCCTGGCTAACATGGCAAAACCTCATCTCCACTAAAATACAAATATTAGCCAGGCATGATGGTGAGCCCCTGTAATTTCCATTACTCAGGAGGCTGAGGTGGGAGAATCACTTGAACCTGGGAGACAGAGGTTACAGTGAGCCCAGATCGTGACACTGTATTCTAGTTTGGGCAACAGAGCGAGACTCCGTCTTCAAAAAAAAAAAAAAAAAAAGACACATCATTATCACCCCAAATCCATAGTTTACATTAAGGTTCACTCTGGTGTTGCATTATAATGGGCTTGGACAAACGTACAATGACAGGTATCTACCACTGTAATATCTTATAGGAGTTAGTTTCAGTGCCCTAAAAATCCTCTGTGCTCTCTCTATTCATCATTCTCTTCTGCTCCCAGCTCCTGGCAACCACTTATCTTTTTACTGCCTCCATAGTTTTGTCTTTTCCAAAATGTCATATAGTGGGAATCATGCAGTATGTTGCCTTTTCAGATTGGCTTTCACTTAGTAATATGCACATACATTTTCCCCATGTCTCTACATGGCTTGATAGCTCATTTCTTTTTCGTGCTGAATATTTGGATGCATAGCAGTTTATTCACTTATTTACTGAAGGATATAATGGTTGCTTCCAGGTTTTGTTGGTTATGAATAATGCTAGTATAAACATTCATGTGCACATACATTTTGTGTAAACATAAGTTTTCAATTTATTTAGGTAAATACCAAAGAGCACTGGCTGGATTGCATGGTGAGAGTACATTTAGTTTTCTGCCAAACCATCTTCCAAAGTGGCGCTACCAATCTGCATTCTTGCCAGCAATGAATGAGCATTCTTTTTGCTCCACATCTTCACCAGCATTTGGTGTTGTCAGTGTTCTGGATTTTGGCCATTCTACCAGGTGTATAGTGGTAGCTCATTGTTGTTTTAATTTGCAATTTTTCAGTGATATGATATAGAACATCTTTTTCTTATGTTTAGTTGCAATGTGTCTGTTAAGCTCTTTGGCTCATTTTTTAATCAGGTTGTTTGTTTTCTTATCATTGAGTTTTAAGAGTTAGGGCCGGGTGCGGTGGCTCATGCCTGTAATCCCAGCACTTTGGGAGGCCGAGGCGGGTGGATCACAAGGTCAAGAGATCGAGACCATCCTGGTCAACATGGTGAAACCTGTCTCTACTAAAAATACAAAAAATTAGCTGGGCATGGTGGCGCGTGCCTGTAATCCCAGCTACTCAGGAGGCTGAGGCAGGAGAATTGCCTGAACCCAGGAGGCCGAGGTTGCGGTGAGCCGAGATGGCGCCATTGCACTCCAGCCTGGGTAACAAGAGCGAAACTCCGTCTCAAAAAAAAAGAGTTCTGCATGTATTCAGCTAATAGTTGTTTACCAGATATGTATATTGCAAATATTTTCTCCCAGTCTGTGAATTATCTTGTCATTCTTTTGACTATATGTTTTGCAGAGCATACATTTTTACTTTTAACATAGTCCAGCTCATCAATTATTTATTTCATGGATTGTGCTATTGATGTTGTAGCCAAATAGCATCACCATACTCAAGGTCATCTATGTTATTTCCTAGGGGTTTTATAGTTTTGCATCTTACATTTAGGTTTATGATCCATTTGGAGTTATTTTTTTGTGAATGGCATAGACCTGTGTTATGATTTTATTTTGCACATGAATGTCCAGCTGTTTTAATACTATTTGTTGGAAATATCTTTTCTCCATTGTATTTCCTTTGCTCCTTCGTAAAAATCAGTTGATTACTTTTATGTAGGTCTATTTATGTGCTATTTTGTTTTAATAATTTGCTATTCCTTTACCAAGATTACACTGTCTTTATTGATGTATCTTTCTTGTAAGTCTTAAAGTTGGGTACTGTCAGTGGTGACTTTGTTCTTTTCCTTCAATATTTACTATTCTGGGTCTTTTGCCTTTCCATATGAAATTTAGAATCAGTTTGTTGATATCAACAAAACGACATGCTAGAATCTTGATTGGAACAGTGTTGAATCTGAAGATCAAGTTGGGAAGAACTGATATCTTGACAGTATTGAGTCTTTCTGTCCATGAGCAAGGAATATACTACTTTTATTTAGTTCTTCTTTGATGTCTTTCATTGAAGTTTTTTAGCTTTACCCATATGGATCTTGCCCATTTTTTAAAGATTTATATCAAAGTTGCACATTTGTCTTTAGATTTATACCTCAGTTGCACATGTTTTTCTAGATTTATACCTAAGTTATATCATTTCCAGGGTGCTAATGTAAATGGCTAAATGTTTTAATTTCAAATTTAACTTGTTCAGTGCTAGTATATAGGAAAACAATTGACTTTTGTGTATTAACTTTGTATCCTGCAACCTTAATATAATCACTTACTAGCTCTTGAGGGCTTTTTTGGGTCAATTCTTTTGGATTTTCTACATTGATGATCATGTCATCTGCAAAGAAATACAGTTTGTTTCTTCCCTCCAAGTCTTTACAACTTTTATTTCCTTTTCGTGTCTAATTGTGTTAGCTAGGATTTCCAGAATAATGTTGAAATGCAGTGGTGCACCATATACAAAAATTACCTCAAGATGGATTAAAGACTTAAATGTAAAACCCAAAACTATGAAAACCTCAGACAACCTAGACAATACCATTTAGGTCGCAGACATGGGCAAAGATTTCATAATGAAGACACCAAAAGCAATTGTAACAAAAGCAAAACTTGATAAATGGAATCTAATTAAACTAAAGAGCTTCTGCACAGCAAAAGAAACTATCAGAGGAAACAGACAACCTACAGAATGGGAAACAAAGGTCTAATATCCAGCGTCTATAAGGAACTTAAACAAATGTACAAGAAAAAAACCAAACACCACCATTAAAAAGTAGGCAAAAGACATGTGTTCATGTCTGTTACACTTTCCAAAGAAGACATACATTTAGCTAACACTCATATGAAAAAAACTCAACATCACTGGTCATTAGAGAAATGCAAATCAAAACCACAATGAAATACTATCTCACACCAGTCAGAATGGCTATTTTTAAAAAGTCAAAAAATAACAGACATTGGTGAGGTTGTGGAGAAAAAGGAATGCTTATACACTGTCGTTGGGAGTGTAAAATAGTTTAGCTATTGTGGAAGACAGTGTGGCGATTTCTCAGAGACCTAAAGACAGAAATACCATTTGATCCAGCAATCTTGCTACTGGGTATACACCCAAAGGAATATAAATCAATCTATTATAAAGATGCATGCATGTGTATGTTCATTGCAGCACTATTCACAATAGCAATGACATGGAATTAACCTAAATACCCTACACTGATAGACTGGATAAAGAAAATGTAGTACATATACACCATGGAATACTATACTGCCATAAAAAGAATGAGATCATGTCCTTTGCAGGGACATGGGTAGAGCTGGAGGCCATTATCCTTAGCAAACTAATACAGGAACAGAAAATGAAATACCACATATTCTCACTTATAAGTGGGAGCTAAATGATGAGAACACAGGGGCATATAGAGGGAAACAATACACACTGGGGCCTATTGGAGGGTGGAGGGTGGGAGGAGGGAGAGGACAGGGAAAAAATAACTAAGTACTAACTAGGCTTAGTGATGAAATAATCTGTGCAACAAACCCCCATGATGCAGGTTTACTTATGTTACCTATGTAACAGACCTGCACTTGTATCCCTGAACTTAAAGTAAAAGTTAAAACAAAAAAACTGAAAGGAAGGAAGGAAGGATGGAAGGAAGGGAGGGAGGGAAGGAGAGAGGGAGGGAGGGACGGAGGGAGGGAAAGTTGTGGTAAAAAAATGTGTTCTTACCTTGTTTCTAGTCTTAGTGGGAAAGCTTTGAGTTTCTCACCATTAAGTATGATGTTAGCTGTAGGTTTTTTTTGAATGTGTTCTCTATCAAGCTGAGGAAGTTCCCCAATCTTCCTAGTTTGCAAAGTATTTTTTAAATCATGAATGGGTATTGGATTTTGCCAAATGTTTTTTTCTGTATCTATTGATATGACCATGTGATTTTTCTTCTTTAGCCTGTTGCTGTGATGGATTATATTATAAGATTAACAAAATTTAGAGTAGCGGTCAGTACAGAAAATCAATAAAACCAAAAGGTGGCTCTTTGAAAAGATCAGTAAAATAGACATATCTCTAGCCAGGCTAACAAAGAAAAAAGGGGAAAAGATGAAAATTACTAATATCAGAAATGAAACAGGGACATCACTACAGATCTTGTGGACGTTAAAAGAATACTAAAGGGATATTACAAATAACTATATACCCACAAATTTGATAAACTAGATGAAAAGAACCAATTCCTTGAAAGGCATAATTTGCCAAAACTCACACGAGAAGAAACAGAAAATCTGAATAGGTAAGCCTGTATCTATTAGAGAAACTGAATCAGTAATTACTTTCTAAAACAAAAGAACCCACCAGACTTAGATGGATTTCCTGGTGATTTCTACCAAATATTTAAAGAGGAAATTATGCCAATTTTCTACAATCTGTTTCAGAGATAGAGGGAGAAAAAACACTTGCCAACCCCTTCTCTGAGACCAGCGTAACTGTCATACCAAAATCTAACACAGACACCACAAAAAAAGCAAACTACAGACCAATCTCTCTAATAAACAAAGATGCAAAAATCCTCAACAATATATTCAAAAATTGAATTCAATAATGTATGCAAAAAGTTAAACACCATAGCCACAAAGGTTTATCTCAGCTATTTCTCCTTGCAGTTCTTTTAGGTTTTTGCTTCATGTATTTCAATCCTCTGTTGTTTGGCACGTAGACATTGAGGATTGCTATGCCTTCTGGGAAAACTGATTACCGCCTTATCATTCTGTAATGTCCTTCTTTATTTCTGTTGCTTGCTCTGAGGTATATTCTGGCTGAAACTAATGTTATTTGCACTTTCTTTTGATTAGTATTAGCATGGTATATCTTTCACCATCCTTTTCTTTTAATCTCTCTGTGTCTTTATATTTGAAGTGGGTTTTTTGTAGTTAACATAGAGTTGAACCTTGATCCATTCTGACAATCTCTGTCTTTTAACTGGTATATTTGGATCATTGACATGTAGGGTGATTATTATTATAGATGGATAGCTACCATATTTGTTAATGTATTCTATTTGTTGTCCTTGTTCTTTATTCCTATTTTTGTCTTCTATAATTTTTCTGTCTTTTGTGGTTTTAACTGAGAATTTTATATGATTCCATTTTCTCTTTTTTCTTAGCATATCAGTTATACTTTTTTCAACTTTTTAAATGGTTAACCTACAGTTTGTAACATATATTTACAAATAATCCAAATCTACTTTCAAATAGTATAGCACTATTTGCTATACTTCATGAGTAGTGTAAGTACTTTATAATGATAAAATATTCCTAATTCTTTTCTCCTATCTTGTATCATTACTTTCATTTATTTCAGTTATACAGAAGCAGATATATCTACATAAGCATACATAATAGAATACATTATTGCTATTGTTATTTTGAATACACTGTTGTCTGTTAGATACATTAAGAATAAGAAAAATAACGTTTTTATATTACCTTCACTTATTTATTCTCTGATGGTCTTCTTTTCTTTATGTAGATCTAAGTTTCTGACCTATATCATTTTCCTTTTCTCTGAAGAACTTCTTTTTACATTTCTTGTAAGGCCACTCTACTGGAAACAAATTCCCTCAATTTATATTTGTGTAAGAAAGTCTTTGTATCTTCTTCACTTTTGAAGGATGAGCTCACAAAATTCTAGGTTGGTGTTTCCTAATTCTCTCAATATTTAAAATATATGTATCCACTCTTTTCTTGTTTCTGAGGAGAAGTTGGATAAAATTTTCATGTTCGCTTTGCTATAGGTAAGGTATTTTCCCCCCTCTGGCTTCTTTTAGATTTTTAAAAATCTTTGATTTTCTGAAATTTGAATATATGTCTAAGGGTGTGTGTGTGTGTATGTTTTATTTTTTATTATTTTTTACATTTATCTTGCTTGCTATTCTCTCAGCTTCCTCAGAGGATCTGTGGTTTAGTGCCTGACATTAATTTGGGGGAAATTGTTAGTCATTATTGCTTCAAATACTGTTTTTGTTCCTTTCTCTGTGTCTTTTCCTTTCGGTATTTTCATTATGCATTTTACATCTTTGGTAATTGTCTCACAGTTCTTGGATATTCTGTTTTGGTCTTTTGTTAGTCTTGTTTTTCTCCCTGTGTTTCAGTTTTGGAAATTTCTATTGTCATATCCTCAAGCTCAGGCATTATTTTCTCAGCTCTGTCTAATCTACTAATGAGGCTACAAAAGGATTCTTCATTAATGTTGCAGTGTTTTTTTTCATTAAAAATTTTTTTAATCTCTAAGATTTCTTTTAGTTTTTTTTTTTTAGAATTTCTGTCTTCTTACCTTATTTATGTTCTTCCACGTTGCCTATTTTTTCCACTAAAGCCCTTAGCATATTAAGCATAGTGTTTCTAAATGTCGTGTTTTGATCATTCCAACATTCCTGCCATATCTGACTCTGGTTTTGATGCTTGTTTTAGCCTCTTCACACTGTGTTTTCTGCCTTTTAGTATACCTTGTAATTTTTTGTTGAGAGGTGGATATATGTACTGAGTAAAAGGAACTCTAGTAAACAGGCCACTAGTAATGTAGTGGTAAGGTGCAGGGGAAGAGAAAGGGTTTTACAGTCCTATAATTAGTTCTAAGTCTTTTGGTGAGCCTGTACCCTTGGACTACAAACGTTTCAAGTGCTTCTTCGTATTGTACTGGCCTCCTTACATGAGAAACGAGGGCAGGAAGATGCAAGAGTTGGGTATTTTCCTTCCACTACTGAAGGCTGAGCTCGCTGGAGATGGATATTATTTTGTTCTCCAGGTAGGTTAGGCTCTGACAAAACTCCAACAGCTTAGGCTCTAATGAAGTAGTTTCTCTGGCTAGGCACAATGGCTCACGCATGTAATCCCAGCACTTTGGGAGGCTGAGGCGGATGGGTCACCTGAGGTCAGGAGTTCTTACCAGCCTGGCCTAGGGAGAAATGTCTCACAGTTCTTGGATATTCTGTTTTGCAGAATATCCAAAACATGGTGAAACCCCACCCGACCAAAAAAATTAGACGAACATGGTGGCCAGGGGGCGCCTGCAATCGCAGCTCCTCGGGAGGCTGAGACAGGAGAATCCCTTGGAGTGGGGTGGAGGGTGGCGCACGGAGGTTACAGTGAGCCAAGATCGCGCCACCGCACTCCAGCCTGGGCAATAAAGAGCGAAACTCCGTCTCAAAAAAATTAAAATAATAAAAAAAATCAATTAAAAAAAGAAGTTTCTGCAGAGAGCATATCTTGTTCCTATGAACAGCATGCTCTAGTGTATTTCCAAATGGTTCCTCTCTTTTCTCCTCCCCCTAACAGAAGCGGGAGGGAATTTTTCTCCAGTATTCACTATGAGGTCCGAGCAGAGTTCTTGAAGATAAAATTCACATGCTCCCGTCGCCCCACTCTGCTGCTGCCATAACTGCATCTAAAGCTTTTAAGTCTCTGAGTTGTCCCTATCTAGCATCTAGCAATTAACCAATTACAGTTAGTTTTCCTATCCCAGGCTGCTTCCTATAGAAGTTTCTGCTTATGGGTCTCTGTGTGGGTATATGTCATTCTCTGTATCTGTCTGTCTACCTGTTTGGGGGGAAATGGTTTGCTCTGTGACCTCACTTCTCTGCCAGATCTAAGAAGAGCTGTTGATTTTTTAGTTTGTTTAGCGTTTTGCTTGTTATCAGGCTGCAGTGATGACTTCTAAGCTTCTTAACATGCTGGACCAGAAACCTTAAACTATTTTGTAGATTTCAATTATTGTGGCATCTTCACAGAGCATCAGAGATATTCTACAGCATAACCGACAATAGTTATCTAGTACTCTATTGTGATGTGTCACATATTTAATTACTAAATTATTTTAATAGGACATATGTTTGTATTTTCAGTTGTGGTTTTAATATGTACTTTCTCTTCTTTTGTTATTATAAGCAAGAAGGTGGTAAACCTTCGTCTAGATAATCTTTGTGCACATTCATTTCATTGTCTATGGAAAATTCCTATAAAAGGCTGCATGTGGTCATTTTTGTGCTGCAGGAACACTGAGCATGGGATGGATGCTTCCTACTTGATGCTTTAGGAGCAGGACTCTAGGGTTTGCAAAATCAGGGGAGCCTTTCGTGTAAATTCTCTAAGAAAAAGGAATGCAGCTTGAGATAGAGGCAGTTGAGGCATCAGAAGTAACGTTACTTGGGCCACATTATTCAGTAGATGAGATTCAGGGGCCATAAGAGCCATATAAGTGGGATATTGTAAAAGACATGGGAAAAGGAAGAATTTTATTTTATTTTATTTTTTCTTATTAGAACATTTTTTCTTTACTTAAATTTTATTTTCGATTCAAGAGGTACATGTGCAGTCCTATTACACTGGGCAATATTATATTGTGTGATGGTAATGTTTACCTATTACTCAAATAGTGAAAATTGTACCCATAGGTAATTTTTTTTTGGTCTTCACTCCCCTCTCACTCTTTCCACTTTTGGAGCCTCCAGTTTCTATTATTAAAGAGAAAGAATTTTAAATCTTAGCTAGAGAGAAAAAAAAAAACATAAAAATAACACTGAAGTTGTAAAAGGAGATCTAACAGGACAGAAGTGTTCTCTACCTAAGTAGCTCCCTCAGTAATCTCTTGTAATTTTACATTTCCCTGAGTTTGAGGCACAAATATGGGATTCAAGGGATGTGTTCTCATGAAACATTACATTTATGAGGTACTTATTTTTGCAAGACAATAATGTCTCTAATCCTCATGACAACTGTACAAAATAGGCATTAATATCCACAAAACACAAAAAAGAAACTGAGTCGTGGAAAGGTTACTCAATTTGCTATACTCGTACAACTAGAAATGGACAAAGTCAAGATTAAGCCCAAGGACTGTCTGGTTGCTTTCCATGTGCCACTGTGCTGCTGAGCGTCGGTGCTAAATGGGATCCAACACGTAGCACTGGCTTGGATCCTAAGAGGAGTCCAAAATAAAATGTCTCCCAGAAGAAATTTCTGAAGACTGAGAACATGGAGCTCACAGAATCCAAATAGGAAAACAGAATCCAGTCAAGTCAAAAAGGTGAGCACAGTAGCTAAAGCAGAAAACATCAGAAGCTAGGAGGCCCTAGAAAGAAACCAGGAGATAGAGCATGGGAAGGAATAAGTGGAGAGGGACTCTGACAGTTACCATGATGTGCCCCAAGTGCCTAATGATATATATTTTCCTTTTGAGAAGGGCCTCACTCTGTCACCCAGGCTGGAGTACAGTGGCACAATCACAACTCATTGCAGCCTCAACTTCCTGGGCTCAAGCCATACTCTTACTTCAGCCTCCCAAGTAAGCGGGAACACAGGTGTGCATCACCACCTGGGCTCATTTTTTAAAATTTTTGTAGAGACGGGGTTTCCCTAGGTTGCCCAGGCTAGTAATGATAATTTTTTTATTAACTACTGTGGCTTGCTGGTGGGCCAGCCTGATTTTAAGGCACTTGCTAAGGGCAGATAATATTCAAAGGATGGTGGCAGAGCTAGCACTAACATCCAGGTCCACATGACCCTGTAGCCCACACACCGCTATTTTAGAGGGTCTCCATTGAGGGCAGAACCACCTGACAGCAATGCATGCTGTCAGCATTCTGTCTGAGTCCCACTTCACTTCTTTCCCTTGATCTACTTCCTGGTTTTTTTCTAGGGCTTCCTAGCTTCTGATGTTTTCTCCTTTAGCTACTTTGTTCACCTTTTGTTCTAAAGAGGAAAGATGCAGTGCTGATTTTGGGTTGGAAGAGGGCTAGGGAGGGGCTTTTTTCCCTTTGGATAATATTCCCACATTCTGCCCCTTAGATAGAAATCAATAAAACCAATGAAATGGAAAGTTGTATAATAAATGGATATTAAGTAAGAAGGAAAAAAAAATGAACGATGATTTTTCACAAAATTGAGGGAGAGAGGACTATATCCAGATATACAATTTTGTCTTATATACCACCCAGGGAGTGTCAGGAAGCCAGACTGTCATAGTACACTAAGCGAACTTTTTAGTGAGATTCCAGGGTGGGAAGTGGGGAGTTCAAACTGGGCGTGAGGGGTTTGAAATGAAGGCAGTGTATCTGGCAATGCATGCTGTTAGCTAAAAGTTTTCAAATGAAGGATGAGATAGCTCTCAATGATCTAGAATAGGAGTCTGTAAACTTTTTCTATATAGAACAAGATAGGAAATATTTTAGGTTTGTGAACAATAAGGTACCTGTTCAGATTTTTCAACTCTGTAGTATAAAAGCAGCCATAGACAACATGTAAATGAATGGTTGTGGCTGTGTGCCAATAAAACTTCATTTAAAAATAACAGGTGGTGGGTTGGATTTGGCTCATGGACAATAGTTTGCCAACTCCTGGTCTTGAATAAAATAAAAGTGGCACAGGTGTATGTGTGTTTGTATGTGTGCAAGGGTAAGTAGCAGAGTCATAGCAACTTTTCAATATAAAAAGATTCCAAAATTTGAGGTAGATATGATAACTAAGCAAGACAATCTGAAAGGCTCAGAAATACTTGTTCCCTTTTCAGGATGCCTGAAATTGGAGGAGGAAATTAAAACTAAATACATATCTGACATTGAAGAGGAGAACAATGCAAGGTATTTAGAGAATGCAAATTTATGAAATGGAGGCAAGGCTTGTTAAAAACAAAGACAGGAGAAAGGGGGAGGTTGAAGAGGATAACCTGGAAATGACAGTGGGAAAGAAACAAATACAGGAAATCCGAGTGATTAGGAAGAAGGAGGTCAATCTTAAAATAAAGCTTTACTGGAGTGCTAGAAAAAAGGAGAGGTGGCAAGGTAGCAAACAGCCTGAAGCTGCACAGAGGAGAGGTAATGGTGGGAAAGAAGGCCTCTGGGGAGTTAACAGCATGTCGCATTGTTAAGCAAAGGGGGAGAATGCTAAACTCACTTACCCTTAAAACATGTCAACAGATTCAACAGAGTTTGGGGATTGAAATAATAACTAGCCCAATAAAAATATGATCAAGAATATGCAATAAAAGGATACAATTGGGAGAGTGAGTTGATTACCCCTTGGAAGATGTGTGTTCACTATTCAGTAAATCTGATTTAGAGGTCAGGAATTTAGCCAAGGCTAGGTCCACTTGTAGTATTCAGTGAGAATCAATGGCTGTCCATTCACTCTTTCACTCATGTATTCTTTCATCCATTCACTGGCCCAACAGATGTTTATTGAATGTCCACGATGAGTCTCTTCAGGGTCAATAGCAGTCAGAGATCTGTCAGGTACTTGAAGGGATCATGTTGAAAAAGTAATGGCAGCTACAGAAATGAGTGCTTGGAAGGTCACTGACTGGCTCCTTTCAGGCCAGGGGAAGGAGAAGGCAGGGAATCAATATACATGAAAAGATTTCTCCATCACAAGGCAGATTCATCCATCTAGACTATAGATAAACACTCTGAGCTAAAAGCAATTTCAAGATTATTTTGTCCTATCCTTTTTACTTTACAAATAGGAAAATGGAGGTCTTGAGCGGTGATAAGGTTGAAAAATAAAAATTACTGAGCATTTATTATATGCCAGGCACTGTTTTTTAAAAAACTATAGTAAAATACTCATAACATAAACTTACCTTTTTAACCATTTTAAGTACCATTCAGAAGTATAAAGTACCTTTACAATATTGTGCTGTCATCACAACCATGCAATTCTAGAATTTTCTCATCATACCATAACTTTAGCCTTTGGCATTCACTAATCTGCTTTCTTTCTCTATGCGTTTACCTACTCTGGATACTTCATATAAATGAAATTATACTATATGTAGCCTTGTGTGTTTGTCTTCTTTTCGTGTAGTTTTCAAGGGCATCCATGTTGTAACATGTATCAGTATTTCTTTCCTTCTTATGACTGCATAATATTCCATTGTATGTATATATCAGATTGTGTTTATCTTCTCATCAGCTGATGGGCATTTGGTTGTTTCCATTTTTTTGGTTATTGTGAATAGTGCTGTGCCAGGCACTTTTTAAAGCACTTTACATTAATTAATTCTGTTCACATAAGTCCTTGGAGGGAAGTACTATAATTACATCATTTTTACAGATGAGAAAGGAGAAATTAGATCTTTTGTCCAAGTTACAGTTAATGGGAATTAGGAGGTGGAGCTGAGACTTAGATTTCTTATTTCCCAGCCCAGTGCTGTTTCCACCCTACCCTCCTGCTCAGCTCTGTAAGGGCAGGGACTGCCGTTTACTCCACACCACAGACACTTGTGCCCAGCATATTTGATGTAAATTAGTTGAATTAAATTTCTCCGCTGAATAATACATAGGAAACAAGGAAGAGACTAGAGATTATTTATAAGAAGTCACCAGTAAAAAATAACATTAAACGACTAAAATAGTAATAGAATATTGTAAATAAATAATGTCATATTCATATGATGGAAAGTACTGTAGAGCCATTAAAAATGATGCTGTGGCAGAGTATCACTGTGAGGAACTACCTCTGGTTTCTTTAGTCCCTTAGCCCTTTGAAGGAAGGCATGATCAGCTCTTTGGCTTGCAAAACTGAGGTTTCGAGAGATTAAGTAAGCTGCATGAACTGAAACAGCTCACAAAGCAGGAATTTTGTCTAAATCTCCAAACTCACTCTCTCAGCCACAATTCAAAAATTAAATGGAAATTTTACAAAAATCTTAGCAGTGGTAAGAGGAATAATGTGTGACTTGTGTTTTCTTCTGTTCCTTCAGCTGCATTTTCTCCATTTTCTACGATGCTGCAGGTTGTTTTTCCAATCAAATAAAAGCAGTACAATTTAACTTACATAGAAGAGATCCTGCCTAAATCAACCTCAAAACATAGTTGAAAAACGAGACTAAATCTCCTATGGTCTGTAGGAAAATATACAAATATAAAAAGTATGGTCCACAGCAAAAGTAAGGAATGATGCTGATGAGAAACTCTAAATGGAGGTGTTTTGTGGTTACTACTTTATCATCTCAACCTTTGGAAACTATTAATGGATGCTGACTACTCCTTGTCTCTAAATAAGCATTTCTGTTTCCCAATTCCTTGCTGAGTTCTTCTGTTGACGTTAGAGAGCAGTTAACAAACCACACCAAATCATATGTGGTTGTAGCTTGGTCTTGTGTGACATGGTGGAGATTTGAAGCATTCAGTTATCTGAGTTATATACCTCGATATTTTAACCCCGATCCAAAATTCTACTTTGCTCTGATATCTGAATATTACCAGTGAGCACTTGCTTAGGGCCTGATTCTGTCTACAGTGTAGCTTGCACAAAGAATTTGAGAAATAACCCTTCTTTATATTGCTAATACAAGAACAATATTAGTTTGTTATTGTTTGTTACTGTTGATAGGAAAAGCTCCATGAAAACCAGTCATTGTCTCTAAGGACTTAGGTTGTTGATATTTAATTCCAAATTTCCCCTTTCAAGTCCTGTCTCCTCATTCAATCAGCAGTGATGTGGCTCCACAATAGCGGTAATATTGTCATAATTTCCATAGAAACCATCTGTAAAGCTGCAAACACAGGATTACACCCTCCCTGCAGGCTAAGGCAGGAAGGCCAGATGGGCTATGAAGGGGAAAAGCCCTCAATGAGACATAAATCATTTGGTGAAGGGGAGGAGGATGGGGGAGGAAACCACTTTGGGAGAAAAATTGTGTTTGGTGCAATCTTTGCAACAGGAAGAAATTCCCCAATGAAGTGGCCAGCAGCGTGGGCTCTCTTCCAAGGCTAGTGTCTGGAACTGGTTACTTGCTGGGAACCTGGTGCTAATGAGGCCAGAGACAAAGATTTTTTCCTGTGTGGGCTGTTGATTTCACAGGTCATTGGCCACAGACAGACAGACATAAGATCCTGGTCAACTCTTGTGCATACAAAGAGATGGAAAGTAATGCGTAATGCTCATTCCTCTGTGCCAGGCCGGACTTTTCACATGTGCAGCTCATTGGACCTTCATGGTATCCCTGGGAGGAAGATATTATTCCCATTTTACAGATGAGATAATTGAGTTATTCTTATTTTACAGATGAGATAACAGAGCTATGCTAACTCCCTCTTGTTCAGATATCATCTTTATCTTAAGTTTTCTGAGACCTTTCTCCAGCTGAAGTCTGCCTATATGCTTCAGAATGCACCTCTATTTAATACTCATTATTCTGTATATTATAAATACTTGTTAACCACTTTCCCCCTTACCTGAGATTCTTTGAAAGCAATGTCCTTACCGCTAGCACAGGGTTGACTCATAGTAAATGCTCAATACCTACTTTTTAATGAATAAATGAGAAAGTCTCAGTAACTCATTCAAAATCTGTCTTTTCCACAGTTGTATAACTGGGAATTAGCACAGTGCCTGGCATATACAGACTCTTAATAAACATTGGAATGAAATAGGGAATGAACAGACATCAGTTGGCTGATTACACAGTTTATCAGGTAGTCACACCAAGCTTTTCTGATTTCAGAGGCAGTGTTACATTAGCTGGGAGGAGGTCATTGTCACATCTGGCCAGGCAATTCAAAGCACCTGGCTTCCTGTTAGTGTCTTGGTACTGTTTGCTTTTAAAAGTACCTCTTATTATATAACAGCTCTAACTAAAAACCATTCTCTGAAAGCTCGGAGAGTGAGGGTGAGACGTGGATCTGTAACTCACCATGTAAATTTGATTAAATCCCTTTACCTTTCTGGGTCTTAATTTCTCCATTGTTGAAATACTTATGGTTGAGTTAAACGTGAGATTTTCTAAGGGCACTCCAATATGGTTTTTTTTGTGTCTCCACCCAGATCTCATCTTGTATTGTAATCCCCATGTGTCAAGGGAGAGACCTGGTGGGAAGTGATTGGATCATGGGAGCAATTCCCCCATGCTGTTCTCATGATAGTGAGTTCTCACGAAATCTGATAATTTTATAAGTGTTTGACAGTTCCTCCTTCACACACTCTCTCTTTTTCCTGCCAACTTGTGAAGAAGGTACTTGCTGCTGCTTCAGCTTCTGCCATGACTGTAAGTTTCCTGAGACTTCCCCAGTCTAAGGCAGTATCTTTATAGCAATGTGAAAACAGACCAATAGAACCCCCTGCCTTTTTAAAAAAATCAGAAATAATCTTGTGCGTATCTCAGTAAAAGTGAAACTGCTTGGATAGAGCCTCTGTCAGCCTTGTTTTCATGTGCCTAGCCTCCACCCCTTGGTGGCCTCTCAGGGAGCTCAGTGGAAAACAAGGTCTCTGGTGAACACAGTTTGGAAATCACTAGAACAGATTATATGTAGGGCCCTTCTGGCTCTAAAGTTCAAGAGTTTTAGAAATATTGGCTCTGAGCACCACATATTACATGGCCAATCTGAGCTGATGGTGTGTGCCACCTATCCTTACAAATATACATCTAGATGGAGAGGAATGGCCATGGGATTTGGTGTCATGATTTCTGATTTTTGAACACCCAGATCCACCGCTTCCCCAAAGGGTATTATCACTGAGCAAGTCATTTCACTTCCCTGAGTCAGTTTCCTCAATTCTGTAAATTGAGAAAAGGATTCTTTCATGATTGGGTTTTATGAAATCCAAACAGATAGCTATTGTTTGGTGTGTAGTTACTAAGTCCTTGGTAAATTACATTGGAAGAGGCAGTACACCATGGGTTTTAGGTATCCTTGAATGTCTAACAAAAATATGAGGCCCTATCTGCTCTTTATCTGTATCATTTCTCATGGTTATGTTTTCAGTGAGCAATCTTGAGTGATGAGGTAATGTTTCTCCTAGACCAAGAGTAGTTTTGGTTCCTCTTACTATAAAAGTAGCAAATCCTCCTACATCAGTATTATTATCCTATAACACAACCCACTGTGTATATAGGTATCTGGCATCTATGTTGAACCATGTCTTAGTCCATTTTGTGCTTCCGTAACAGAATATCTAAGACTGGATAATTTATAATGAACATAAATTTATGTAGTTCATGGTTCTGGAGCCTGGAATGTCTAAGAGCATGGTGCTAGCATCTAGCAAGGCCCTTTGTGCTGTTTCATACTGTGACAGAAGGCAGAAGGGCAAGAGAGGCAAAAATGAGCAAGAGTTAAAACTCATAGCCTCAAGCTCTTTTATAATTGGCATTAATCCATGCATAAGGGTGGAGCCCTCATGACCTAAACATCTCCCTTGAGACCCTACCTTCCGGCACTGTTCCATTAGGGATTACGTTTGCAATACATACTTTATTGCGGGCATATTCAAACCATAGCAAGCCTTTTGCATCATCCCTGCGGGACTTGGGAGGTATGGGTAACCAAAGAAAGCCAACATAAAACTCTGGCTAATGGTTTTCTCATGAGTAACAGTAATTTGTTACTACATTTTCTCTCTGAATTTTATGAAATAGTGAGTATGAATTTTTTGGTGACCTTTAAGCATTATATACATTTTATTTTTAATAAAATTGTATTTATGGCCGGGCACAGTGGCTTGCACGTATAATACCAGCACTTTGGGAGGCTAAGGCTAGTGGATCACTTGAGGTTGGGAATTTGAGACCAGCCTGACCAACATGGAGAAACCCTGTCTCTACTAAAAATACAAAATTATCCAGGTGCAATGGCGCATGCCTGTAATCCTAGCTGCTCGGGAGGCTGAGGCAGGAGAATCTCTTGAACCCGGGAGGCGGAGGTTGCAGCGAGCCTTGATCACATCATTGCACTCAAGCCTGGGCAACAAGAGTGAAACTCCACCTCAAAAAATATATATATAAAATTATATATAAATATAATATATACATATATAATATATGTATATAATGTAAATATATGTACTATATATGTATAATATATATTATATATTATACATAATATACTATATTATAGTATGTATATCTAAATATACATACTATATGTCATATATAATATATACAATATAATATATACTATATAATATATACAATATAACATATTATATGTTATATATTATTTACTATATACATAACATTATATGTTGTATATATTTTATACATATAATAGTATATATATATTTAGATTTGTTGAAATAAACCAATTTCTTAGTGCACACATCTCAAATATACATCTAAATATATATTATATATAACAATATTATATATAAAATATATACAACATAATATGTATAAAATATATACAGCATATATATAATATATAATATCACAAATATACAACTAAACATATATACAACATATATCACAAATATATGCACACATCACAAATATACATCTAAATATACACAACATATATAACATATGCTATATATGTTGTGATGTGCGCACTAAAAAATTGGTTCATTTCAACAAATGTGTATTGATTGTGGTCCTACCTTCCCACAGCAGATGAAGCTGCCCATTTAAACTTCTGTGGAAAACCTGGGTTTAGTAGTGGTTATTCTGCTTACCAGCTGTGCAACATTGGACAAGATAATTAACATATCCGTATCAGTCTAGGTTCAGCCACAATAACAGACTCTACTAGGTGTTTCAGACAGAGGGGATTTAATACAGAGAATCGATTATACACAAGCTGGAAGTTGAAAGAGCAAAAAGAAACACAGAGATTAACCCAGAGAAAATAACTAGAGGAAGTGGCAATCACTCAAGGCTGAGTGAACAAGGAGGGAGGCTGCCCTACAGGTTCATTGCCCAGATTGCAGAGGAGGGATCTATACCTGACTGCTCTTAAGAGAGTGTGGCAAAACTGGGAGTGACATTGCCAAAAGAAGCTGGAGGCTGGCGAGGACTGCAGCTACAGGAGTGATGCTGGCAGGAACAGGGAAACAGGAAAGACATTCTGTTTCCCTTTCTTTGGCCTTCTATTCTCTATGTGCTACCTTCTGTTTGCAGAACTTAATAGGAAGTTAGCTGGTTAAGAATCCTGGGTCATGTAGTTTGCAGAGTACTAGCCAAGTAGAAACCAAAGTGTATAAAGTGATGAAGGGTGGGCTTAGAGTTGACAAGCAGGAGGCAAATCACAGGAATAATTGCTATGCTTTGGTCTCATAACTGTACAATGGGGATAATACCTATCTCATTAGATTCTTTTGGAGGATTAAATGAAACACCACTTAACTGCTTGCTGATTGCAAGTGCCCAATAAATGCAAGCCTTTATTTTATTCTTATTATGCTAAACTTGATTTCTATGTAGTCTGCTGCCTGTACCTGTTTTCCAGTGGGACTTGGGTGTTATGCTTGCTTCAGGGATTATCAGGCCATCTGGGAAGCTGGCCTTACTAAGCTCCATTTGGAGAACAGGCTTCAAGACTCAGCATTGGCCCTTGTGAGTCAAGATGGGAACTTTCTCCTCAGAGGTATTTAATTAGCTGGTTGTCAGAATGGTGTTGATAGATAAAATTCCTGTCTTAGATTGGATCTGTGGTTGCTCTGATGTGGGATTCTCAGTGTATTTCATTTGTTATCCTGCTTCCTCTTTTTTCCCAAAATAGAGCCCCCATTGCGTTTTACCTCCTTTTTTCATTCTCTCTTCAGACAAGATAAATGTCCTTCATCGAGCTCACAAGATTTGAGCTGCCAGACAGTTGTCCTGTGCTCTAGGGCTTTATGCTGCAGTATCTCTTAAAATATACAGCCAAAGTGGCTGAGACCTGAATTTCAGCAGCATAGCCTGGCAATTAAGGATTTTGATTGTGGAGTAGACACAACCAGGGTTTAAATCTCTGCTCGGTGTTTTATTAGCTCTATGACCTAGGGCAAATAACCTCTCTGAGCCTCATTTTCCTCATTTCAGTAATTGTATGTATATCATATGTTGTAGAAAAATAAGATAATCCCTGTAATACTCTAAATCCAGAATGCTTCACAGTTTGCAAACCCTCAGCAAGTGGTAGCTACTATTACTGCCTGTCTGTACTTTTTTCCCCCTTTAATGAACTCATGATGTACTCAGAGTAGAACTTACTAATTTATAGATTCCACAAAAATTTATTGCTCACCTATTAGATGCCAGAGACTGTGCAAATACTTGGTGGAGAAAAATGAGCAAAAGGCAAATCTGATATGGTGGAAACGACAGTTTGGGGAGGAAATTATCCTGAAGCTGAATGAGGCTGCCACGTTCCCTGACACACTTATAGTACAGTGTGATAGGCAGTACAGTAGCAGTCTCAGAGAAACAAAGGGCCCCACGGTCCCAGAGGCAGATGGACAACCAAACTTGAGGGATAAGAAAGGTTCCCCACAGCCTCAATGGACGTTTGAGATAGCCTGGTAGTGGAAATGTATGCTGGTGTGTGTGGGGGCAAAGGATTTCCACACAGAGGATCTATAAAGGAGAAAGCATGGCATGCTCAGGAACCTGAAACACTGTAGATAGTGGCATAAGTCGAGCAAAAGTCAAAAGCAGAGACAGTCAAGGCCAAATTACATGGGGTCATACAGAGTGCACGTAGGGCCACAAACCTTAACAGGCATCTTGGATTCTCTTGGCTGCCTTTTTCTTTCCAAAGGTACCATCTTCTTCTTACACCACATTTCTTAGATGTTATGGTGTTTGTCTAACCAATAATCGGTTGTCTCCTTCTTTCTTACTAAGGTAACCCTGAGTTTTTGTTGAGACAGGCAATGTGCCCAGCTTAAAAAACTACATGTTCCAGCCTCCCTTACAGATGCAGTTATGCAGAGCTGAATGCAAGTCTTAGCTGGTATTTCTGTAAGCTGGAGATGGAGTAAAAATTAAAAAGTCAGTGTGTATTAAAAAGATTTGTGAACTCCCTTTAACAGACCAATGAATACAAAGGGAATGTGTGAAGTTCTGTGTGACTGAGACATATCTTATGCAGTGCATAACTTAGGATAAATCTTTTATTGAAAAACATTTTTATGAGAGCAATAAAGAAAAAGAGAGCTCAAAATGTAGGATACAAGAGACATGAATTCTGGTCCTGGCTCTGAAAAGTGAAATTGTGATTCTAGACAAGCTGTTAACTCTCAAATAATACACTTCCTTTGGAAAATAGAAACAAAGCCTCTATCACAGTGCTACTGTAAAGAGCAAATGAACTATAGTAATAATAATAACTAGTGTTTCCTGTATCTCAGACACTGTTTTAAGCATTTTACATGTATCATTTCAGTTAAAACACAAAATATCATGGTAAATATATTAGCAGCAACATTTTGTAGCAAAATGAAATATAGAGATTAAATAACTTACCCATGGCTATTGTAGAAATGGAAGGAAAGCTTCTCTTCTGCCCTCGGAAGTTTCACTGAAATGAACTAACAATAGACAGGTTAATAGGAGAAAAGACATACAAATTTTTTTATATTCACAGGAGCTACACAAAATATGAGACTCAAAGAAGGATCAGATGATTGGAACTTAAATACCCTCTTCATACAAGAGAGGGAAGTGGGGGATGTAGGGGTAGTAAATAATTCTTAGTAGAACTGAATGGGCCTAAAGCACAGACAATAGTTTATAAGTGATTCCTCTTTGGAAATTGAATGGGACCAGAGAACAGACAATAGCTTGGGACAAAGTTCCTCTGAGCCCTGGGGGAGGTGGCAACAAATTCAGGAAAGTGAGGGGTGGAAGTTTACTGTGAAGAAAGGTTCCCCCCGCGCCTTTAACTAAAGCCTCCTAGGTAAGCTCTTGGAGTTGCTCTCAGAAGAGTAGATGAAAAATCTCTGAGTGTGGTAAGAAGTAGTTGATTCTTTTTCTCCTTATGGTTAATCTTTCCTGGTTATTTGATGAGATTCCTAGGGAAGGGGTGTTAAGACAATTACATTTTTTTTTTTTTTGAGATGGAGTTTTGCTCTTGTTGCCCAGTCTAGAGTGTAATGGTGTGGTCTCAGCTCGCAGCAATCTCCGCCTCCCAGGTTCAAGTGATTCTCCTGCTTAAGCCTTCTAAGTAGCTGGGATTACAGGCATGTGCCACCATGCCTGGCTAATTTTGTATTTTTAGTAGAGATTGGGTTTCTCCATGTTGGCTGGGCTGATCTCGAACTCGCTACCTCAGGTGATCCACCCACCTCGGCCTCCCAAAGTGCTGGGATTACAGGCGTGAGCCACCATGCCTGGCCTTAACAATTACAGTTCTTTTGGAAGAAGTTTCCTCAGTTAGATGAGGGAATTTCCCAAGAAATCCTCTTTGTGTGCTTGAGGTGTTAGGGCAGAAACAAGAGAAAGAAAGTCCTTGGTTCTGCTGGGCGCGGTGGCTCATGTGTATAATCCCAGCACTTTTGAATCTGAGACGGGTGGATCACCTGAGGTCAGGAGTTCGAGACCAGCCTGGCCAACATAATGAAACCCTGTCTCTACAAAAATACAAAAATTAGCTGGCTGCGATGGTATTTCCACCTGTAATTCCAGCTACTTGGGAGGCTGAAGCGGGAGAATCACTTGAATCTGGGAGGCAAAAGTTGCACTGAGCCAAGATCGAGCCACTGCACTCCAGCCTAGGCGACTGAGCAAGACTTTCTCTCAAGAGAAAAAAAAAATGTCCTTGGTTTTGAGGCAGCTTCTAAGGCATTCCAATTTTCTTTGCTTCAAAAGTGCTCAGCATGCCAAAACACCGTATTTCGGGATACTGCTCTTTCAGGCCCAACACTGTAAAGCTTTTAGCAAGAGAAGTCAGAGTTAGAATCCCTGACATTAGATCTGGAGATCACATTCTCAAGACTAAATTCATTGTGTGGAACAAATTTTGAAAAACTGAAAACTATATACAAAGGGAAGATTATCATTTCCATATGTGACATGCATGAATTGCTGGGAATTAAAATAAATAATTTGCTAAATACCAACTTTGTAATGGATGGTGTTAGATATTTCTTTAAGGATGTAAGGGTCTTTCAAAATCTGTCATGGTTTCAGAATCATTAATCCTTTGAAGGCAATCTTTCTTTCCTCTCTACTTGCCTTTAACATATTTTCTTTATCTTTGCAGTTTTGCAATTTTAGTAAAGATTTAGGTGTTTTTATTTTTCCTTCTATGCACCCAATGTACTTTCTGAATCTGAAGATTCACGTCTTTCAACAATTCTGGAAATATCACAGCCATAAATTATCTGTGAGCATTACCTCTCTTCATTTTCTTTCCTTTCCTGTAGCTCCTATTAACTTTATTGTGGACCATCTTTCTAATGTCCAGGTCTCTTAACCTCTTTGTTGTGCTTTCCATTTCTTTTCATTCACTCAGGGTTGTTTGGTTATAGTTATATTCCAGCTCACAGATTCTCTCTTCATATGTAAATAATCTGCTGTCAAACCACTCATTGAGTGTTTCATTTCATTGGCTATTTTTTTTCACACTTTCCAGACAATATATTCTCTGCCCTATTTTAAATCTGTACCTTCTGTTTTGATCATGTCTTGTTCTTTTCCTGTACTTAAATATTATTTGAATTGGGAATTTTGTCAATTTAAACATACTGATTTTATTTTATCTATGTAATTGCTTTATTTTATAAAATTTTGAGGGGACTGGGTGTACTTACTGTGTCTTAAATCTTGCTCAGAGTAGATTTTTCAAATGTGTCTTGTAATTTTTACTCATGTGAGGTGGTGTTTTTTCTGAAAGAATCTAATGAACCTGATTCTTAAGAATCTAAAGGATGTTTCTTTCTAATGCTTTTGTTTTTTGCCAGATACTCCAGTGGTATCCTTGAAATGACCTTTTTTTTTTTTTTTTTTTTTTTTGAGATGTAGTCTTCTTGCTCTATTGCCAGACCGGAGTGCAATGGTGCAATCTCGTATCACTGCAACCTCTGCCTCCCAGGTTCAAACAGTTTTCCTGCCTCAGCCTCCCGAGTAGCTGGGACTACAGGTGCGCACCATGTCTGGCTAATTTTTTGTATTTTAGTAGAGACAGGGTTTCACTGTGTTCGCCAGGCTGGTCTCGATCTCCTGACCTTGTGATCCACCCACCTTGGCCTCCCAAAGTGCTGGGATTACAGGCGTGAGCCACCACGCCTGGCAAAATGACCATTGTTAATGTTAATATTTCACTTTAGGAATTCCTGGTGGCCTAAAATAAAATCCAAACTTACATGAGGGTCTTCTATTGTTACAAATTCTGAGGAGACTCCTCCCATGATATCCCATCAAGAACATTGGCCAAGGAAAATCAGCTCCATGTCATCACTCTATATAGAGTGAGAAGATTTTCCTAGTTTGCATTTTTTCACTGAGAGACCAAAATTTACGTGGAACTCTCTGTCCTTTGGTCCTTTGATATGGACCAAAGGGGTTCATCTGTTTTCCTCTTTGAAGCATTAAAACTCCAACTCTTGGTTACCAAGATTACATAAAACCCCATAAGGCAGCCAAAGCAATAGCTCCCCTGCTTATTTTTATCTTCGTTTCCCCTGTTTCTACCCCTAAATATGCATTTACATATCTTGCATTGAAAGTACTAAATGATCTAATCTACCATATTTCTCTACTCATCATTATGAATATCAATTATTTTATAGTCATAGAAATTATACTCTGATTGGATCCTGGATAATTGAAATTTTATGTTAATTCAAACAAAATTAATTTATTTCTTCTTTTAACTAGATGATCATGGAACTAATTAGTACTGGGGCTTAAAATTCCATTTTAAAATTATAAGTTAATTCACATTTTAAATTTAATTTTGAATTTCAAAATCAGGTTTATGACCATTTGTATCTGTATAAATTTCAGCTTTAGCTCTACCACTTACTTGCTTTATAAGTTTGATCAAGTTATATAATAATTGTGCCTCAGTTTTGTCTTTGTGAAAATGGTTATGATAATATTATCAACCTCAGCAGGTTGTTATGAGAATTAAATAAGTTTGTAGTTTGTACATGTAAAACATTTAGAAAAGTTCCTGGTCACCTGGCAATTAATAATTTTACTTTCCATTATTATTACTATTGTTATCTGCAGAAAAAATATAATCATACATTCGTTTTTAAGGATATGTTCATTGATGCTACCTTGTGATCATTATCTTAATTCAAATAAATTAACTTCAGATGTTTTTCAGCATAATTTTCCCCTCAAAAACCTTTACAAATATTTTCAAGAGTTTGAGTTGTCTTCTTCATCATAACATGTTAGGACACCCCTTTAAATGAGATTACTACTATCATTTGTAATTACTTTGATCTTTGCACTTTCCTAGGATATCTTTTATTTATTCTTTAATTTATTTTATATTTATACATTAGCTTGGAGACTCTGCTTTCATCTGTTCTTTCAAGGTATTCTTTCTATTCCTTTGAATAATTTTCCATTTTGAGCAATTTGTTTTAGGATTTTAATCTTCATATCAGTTATTTTGCTATGATGAAGTTGTTTCAATTCTAAGAACCATTTCAAAAATCATAGATGCCAGCATTCAGTTCTGGGTATATTCTTCAAAACTTGACTTGGCTCTGCTTTTGAAGAGCTGTTATTTTCACGTTTTATTTTGAAATGATTATAGACTCACAAGAAATTACAAAAATAGTTCAGAGAGCCCTTGAACACTTCACTCATCTTTTGCCAATGGCCACATCTCACATAACAGCAGTGCAATATTAAAACCAGGAAACTAACATCTGTACAATACTGTTAGCTAGGTGGCAGGGCCTTATTCAGATTTCACCAGTGTTTGAAGGACATTTGGGGTGTTTCCAAGTTTTGGCTATCATGAATAGACCGGCTATGACCTTGCCCTACAGGTTTTTGTGGGAATGTAAATTTTCATTTCTCCAGAATAAATGCCCAAGAGTGTAGCTGGTAGGTTGTATGGTGAGTGCGTGTTTAGTCTTTTGGGAAACTGCCAAATTATTTTCTGAAGTGGTTGTACCATGTTTCATTCCAACCAGCAATACGTGAGAAAAGTGCCATTTTTCATATGTACTCTCCTTTAAGAAAACCTAATCCATGAAAATCCAGATTTCAAAAAATAAAGGATGTTTTGAGTGATGAAAATCTTCTACACTTAGATTGTGGTGATAGTTACACAACTTTAAATATACCTTAAAAACCCCTGAATTGGATATTTAAATTGGTGAATTGTATGGTATGTGTTATATCTCAACAAAGACTTTTAAAAAAGACTATTACATGAGATGATCTAATTATATGACAAAAAAAAATCTCATTTCTTCACCAAATTTCTATCAAGAGTTTACCATGTGGCAGACATTATGTACAGTGCTTTATATGCATTACCCTGTGTCATCTCTATATATTCATTGCCTCCAATTCATAATAAACACTGTTGTAAAAGAGGATAGTACAGAGTGGCTAAGAAGGGTGAGGTTCTGAGCACAAGACTGCTTGAGCTCAAATCCTGACCCATTCATTAACTAGCTTGTCATTTAACCATTGTCAACTTCCAAATCCTTTTCTGTAAATGGGAATAGTGAAAGTACTTCCCTTTGTGAGGAATAAATGAATAAATGCATATAAAGCACTTAGGATGCTGCCTGCATAGTATCATTATCATTATTATTAAATTCATGAAAAGATATTTTCCTCTTAGCAGTTCATAATTGCCTGATAATCGTATTATGAGAAAGTGAGCCATGTGGATTAATAAAAGATGACAGATTTTGTCATTATGTGTATGGGAGGACAAGGGAAGCAGATGACATTTACTGATCCCCTATGCTGCACCAGACATTGTACTTACTAGCTACCATTGTGTACATGAAATCTGAACAACACTGTGTGATGACAGTATTATTTATCCCCATTTTATAGAAAAGGAAACAAGCTCAAAAAGATTAAGACAGCATTTCCGTTTCATAAAGCAAATATTTGATGTAGCCAGGGTAGAAAACCAGGTCTTTCTGTGTCCAGAATTCATGATTTTCTTTTTCACCTATGAAAAGAATTGATAAAAATAAGACTTGGCTTCAAACACTGCATTTAACTTAGAGCATTAAGATACTTGCAGCTTTTCTTTCCTCTTTATTCAGGAACAAAAATTTAGCATTTCTAAGGTTGTCACATGTAAAATAAGTTTAACGAAGAAAATTGGAAGTCCATATAGTAATTCAGAAAGGTCCCCAAGGTTTAATTCCACCTGAATTTCCAGCTGCTTAGAAGTTGAATCACAATTTAACTGCAAAGGGCAGACCCATTGATGGAAAAGTCCATTGCCAGAAGAGCTCAACAAGAGGTGAAGAAATACATTCTAGAGATTAGAACAAGAGGAGGCATCCTGTGCTGAGCTCAATCAGAAACAAAACAAAACAGAACCCCCAAATGAATTCCAGACTAAGAAGAAGAAAAGAAAATTGTTTGTGATAACATGTCATTCACATTTCTCAGGTTTATTCACTCATGGATTAGTCTTTGTACTCTTTCTCTTTCTTCTTCAAACTCCTTTCTCTGTAGAAACTGCTAAGTGTTGTAGTGGAAGGAAAGACAGGACTTTAATGTCAGCTTATTGAGTAAAACAACAAAGTTTTTTCCTTTGCAGTGAGCCTCAAAGATTATGCATCTCATTCTTCAGGTTTATTACTGAGGAACTTGGCTGTTGGTCTCCACTGGAAAGAAACACAAGGATTTGGAATTCCACTTGGAAAACTCAGGTCTTCCTGATTTTTGAATAAACACAGAGACAGAATCACAAGCACTCTCACATTGATGTGAAAAAAGATCTTTGGATAAGAACCTACTCATTTATTCTCAGGGATTTAAGTGCCCTGCTTCATGTGTTGACATGCTGTAACTGACTTTATTTTACTTTATTTATTTTATTACAAGCAAGAGAAACAAGGTCTGGTTCCCATATGATTAAAAAGAGAAAACAAAAGAAAAACTCTTGGTTTGGGTTAGGAGGTTCTCTGAACCATGAGAAATGACCTCAATTTTGGCCGAAAAATCTGACAAAAATGAAAAATGGAATGGTACAAGCTCCAGGAAGATGTTGCAGAGATGAGCTTCAGATGCATTTTATTTTGTGTTGTTATTAATGGCTTGGAAAGAGGCCATAAACCTATTATGGTAATTATATCTGCAGATGAGGGTAAATAGGATGGTGTTACAGATACCAGTAAGCAAGAGACATAGTACAGAGCAGCCTAGAGAGATTAGAAATATGGACAGGAAATGAACAAATGAGATCAGCCTGGAAAAGTGAAAACATGCTTCTGGAGAACTACATAATTTGAAAAACAGAGAGGTACTTAAAGGCAGGGTCATACTTGGAAAGCAGCATACTTTGAGCAGGTATCAGCCCTGGATAAATTTATAACATGATGGAAAAATAATACTCAGCCTTGGTGTTCATATAGCCTTTCAAAATGTGTTTTTTTCCCCAAACAGAGGCATTTCCATTATCTCATTTGATCATTAACCCAAAGAGGCTGAAAGCAAAGAATTCTCCATTGAAATGAAGAGAGGTTAAGTTAATTGCTTAGGATCAATTTTTTAATAAAATAGACATGGCTAAAACTTGGATGCCTTGACTTCTTCTTCTTCTTCTTCTTTCACTATAGCACCTCATCACATGTCTTGAATCTCAGAATAGTAATTATTTCTGGTTCAGCATGTACTCATCTCTTTCTAATGTTATGCACAATTTTATTTCATTTGAGAATGAGGATAGTATTACTGAAACTTTGAACAGGTCATGACCCCTGCCCCAAACCTATTTTCTAGGATAAAATGAGGCAGTATGTAATGGATGGTGGATCTCAGGATTACAAGTCAAAGCCCTATACTAATGGTATCACTAACTATGGGGTTGGCTGTGGGCAAACCATCTCTAGTTTCATGTGCTTCAACTGTAAGATGGAGGAGGTTGATTGCTATGGTCTCATAGAATTTCTCTCTTTGAAGAGCTAAAAGAAGAATGAAGCTAGTGTAAACAGACAACCTGAGACAGAAACTTTGAAGCTTGAGAGGAGTGGGAGAAGAAAAAGAGAGAGAGAGAGAGACATGTAGACTTCTGGACTAAAAACATGTATTGGCATATGGCAAGCAAGCATATTTAGGCTTTTGAGGATAACATTTGCAAAATTATCTCAATCTATTCTCTCATGCTCTTGTTATAGAGTTTCTATCCTAAAGTCGATGCTGTCATTTTTTTTCTCCGCTTGGTAATCATGTATGAGTTTCTATGCACCCTAATCTGCTTTTTGTAAGAACCGATGCCCTAGATGTCTTTTTGGATTCTGCCAATATCATAATGGGTCCTTTCTCCCCGAGAAATGCCTTTATGTCCACATGGGTGGATACCTTGCACCATGTTTAGGTTATGTGATTCCACCATCCCTTCTCCATAAATGATTAGGTTGTAATCACTGACCCAAGCAGAGCCAATAGGATTCCTTCCAATTGGAAATTGGGACCAAGAGATATTCATTTTATTCTCTCACTGTGATTAGAATGAAAAAACATGGAGTGGCCAAAAGTGGAGAGAAAATTAATGTAAATAGAGCGGTAGAGAGAATGACAGTGTAGTCTCAGAGGGTAAAAGACAGACTGTACCTGACATCCTGATTCCAGCTTAGCTGGATGCTTACATTTGAATTATTGTTCTTTTTTTTTTCCAAGTAGTTTTACTGAGATTATTTTTCACCTTTTAATAAATTGTTTTTACTAACAAAGTAGTCAATCTAGATGATATCTTGTTAATATGCAATATTATATTCCAGGCACTATGATGAGTAAACAGAACCCCATCCTCAAGGAGTCCAAGGGAGGTAGTCACAAAAGCAGATCATTATAACATACTTTATAAGTGCAGGACTGAGGTCAGCAGGGGCTCTGAGAAGCACTAGGGGAAACTGCATAGATGTCAGAAAAAGCTTTCTGGAAGACATAATGCCTGAGGGGAGTGTTAAAGGATTGTTTGGAGTTTCCCATGTCAAAAACGATTACGGTCATTTCAGGCAGAGGACATGATTTGGGCAAGTGCTTGAGGTAGGAAACAGCAGAACGCGAGAGAGAAATGCCTAGTTCCTAGGGTTACTGGATCATAAAACGCAAGGCAGGAGTGAAGAGAGATGAAGTCGCAGAGATGAGCAGAGGTAAAGTGTGGGGAGGAGCATCAAACATAGTGTCAAGGATATTGAATTTTAACCTGGGAGTACTGAGGAATGATTGGAGACTCACAAGTAAGTGGGAAGGTGACAGTTTTTTCTTTTGAGATGGAATCTCCCTCTGTCGGCCATGCTGGAGTGCAGTGGCATGATCTCGGCTCACCGCAACCTCTGCCTCCTGAGTTCAAGCGATTCTCCTGCCTCAGCCTTCCGAGGAGCTGGGACTACAGGAGTGCGCCACCATGCCCGGCTAATTTTTGTATTTTTAGTATAGATGGGGTTTCACCATGTTGACAAGGATGGTCTCGATCTCTTGACCTCATAATCTGCCTGCCTAGGCTTTCCAAAGTGCTGGGATTATAGGCGTGAGCCACCACACATGGCCAGCAGAAGTGACAATTTAAGATGAGACCTGAATGACAAGAAGGAGATAAACTGGTTGAGGTTGATCCAGACAGAGGGAGCAGACAGTGGAAAAGGACCAAGCACTGAGACCCAGGTTTTCAGTGAAGATGACCAGATGAAGGGAAGTGTAAGCAGCTGAGCTACAGAGCATTGGAAAATGTAAAGAGAAGTTTCTGGAATCCATTTAAACTTGTTGAGTGTTCTAGATTCCCTAGAAAGTAGATTATAATACAAAGAATAATATGCAGGTTTATTAGGGAGTGCTCTGGAGGTCAACACCAGAGAAAGGAAGAAAAGGAAGGAGATGGAGGCAGAATTGGGTAGAGGAGGAAAGCCACCTTAATGGACACTCAGCTGACTCTGAAGGGAGTTGTGAAGAGAAGATGAACCTTCAATTTGCTTCTGAGTTGGGATAAGAGAGGCCTTTAAAACTACTCATTGGTATTACTGGATGTGGGTCACCCCTCAAGGCAGTGATGTCTCAGACAAAATAGATGTCTTTAGCTAAAGTAATGTTAAAGGTGGCTGACAACTGAGAGCTTTCTGCCAGTAGCACTTGCAGAAGCTGGGATCATAAACCCTTTATTCCTGAAGGGTCAAGATGGTGCACCATAGGGGCTTGTGGATCAGCTACGTGGAAACATCCCGTATGCAGTTAGATGTATGATACTGAAACTGAGAGGAGAGGGCTGGCTAGCACTAAGGTCTGGGAAGCAATATTATACCAGTGGTGAGAATGGGTGACATCTTTGGGGTCATGCACCCTTTGAAAATCTGAGGAAAACTAGAGATTCTTCTTCCCAGCAAAATATGCCTATATATATATATCTCCATGGAATTTTTGAAGGTTCACCCTGTGGCTCTCTTTTGATTGGGTTCACTCAATAATATACTGTGCCCTGGGCAACATCATGTAATATTTTAATTAATCGGATTAATTAGCCCAGTTTATTGGATCATTCCGAGAATATCAGCACCTCTCCCACATTTTACCTAATCTTCATGCTATCTAACTTAACCATATAATCCCTATTTTATAGAGGAAAAAGCTGAGTTTAAAAGAACTTGTGTGGGGCACCACAACTACTACAGCAGAGCTGGGATTTCAGCACTGGTCTGTGTGACTAGCAGAGCTGGATTCCATTTCTAAGCTCCATGATATATCCTCTCATCTGGGCCCTATCAGGGCAACAAGTGGCCTCTCGCAAGGTAGGGAGAAAAGCAAGGGGACCTAAAGAGCAGTCAAAGAGGTTTATCGATAGCGCCCTATAGCTGCCATCAGTGATGCAGAGTATTACTGGAGAAGGAGAAAATCACTGACATCAAGCAAACAGCTCCAGAGTCGGGGGCTGGCCAAGGCTATGAACGGGTGGTGTTTGCTTGAGGATGCCCCAGTGGTCATAAGAATTTTGGCACAGGAGTTTGCCATTCTGTCCCTGGTGGTGGGTGATTGGCTGTCTCGGATATTTTTCTCATTCACTGGTGTTGTCATGGAAAATAGCATACATGGTATTCTCAACTTAATTGGCTAGTTCTTTTCTATTTTACTTGAAAAAATTAATATGAATATCATTATTGCTGTCCATTGGCTCTTATCATCTTTTTATCCTAGTTAAAGAAAACCAAACTTGCAAGGTCATAATAAAACACTCATTATTAAGTTAATGAGTCAAATCAACTTTCTATGGCAAACATAGTTCCTACCTTTACTGAATAGATTCTTTTACAACAAACTTTCTCATAATCTAGTTTCTTGCCATAGTCTTCTACAGTCACAGAGAGTTAAGTGGGGAGAACTTGGACCTATTAGGAAATGGGCTTTCAATATTGCAAGAAGTTCTCTGCAGATTTTTAGTCAGGGCACATAGAGAGAAACTTAAATTTATGGTGACAAAATAAAGAATAACTATAGATTTAACTTAAATTCTATAGTAAATGTATAACTATCCATTGATCTTTCCCTTTAGCTTTCTAAACAAAGGCTAATTGCTAACCCAGTGCATTGCTGTCATGAAATCATTTGTAATAGTGGTTTCTTAAAGCTAGCCCTACAAATGACTTCCAGGACTCCTGCTTGGAAAAAGAAAGTAGTGCCTGCTTTTAACTTTAATTTTAATTAAAGGTGAGTCAAAGATATGTGGGTGTTAAAAATCATTGTTTTCCATAGTGGCATTAGCTTAAAACCCTCATTACAATAGAGCCGTTGTTCTATTAACTAGCACCTTTTTTTTTTTTTTTTGAGTCGGAGTCTTGCTCTGTTGCCAGGATAGAGTGTAGTGGCATGATCTTGGCACGATGCACCCTCTGCCTCCCGGGTACAAGTGATTCTCCTGCCTCAGCCTCCCAAGTAGCTGGGACTACAGGCATGCGCCACGATGCCCAGAGATGGGGTTTCACCGTGTTGGCCAGGATGGTCTTGATCTCTTGACCTCGTGATCTGCCCACCTCTGCCTCCTGAAGTGCTGGGATTACAGGTGTGAGCCACCCCCCCAGTCCCTAACTAGTACCTTTTCATGCATTGCATAGGATCACTGCTGTGGTCCAGATGTTAGTGTTGGAAATTTGTATGTTGGAACTTAGTTTGTATTTTGGAAGCTAAAGTCTAATGTGACAGTTTTAAGAGGTGAGCCTTTTGGGAAGTGATTAAGTTAATAAGGCTCTGTCCTCACGAATGCAATTAGTGCCCTTGTAAAAGAAGTTAAAGGGAGCTGTCTTGCCTATTCCACCAGGTGAGGGTCTAGAAGGCATTATCCATGAGGAACAGGCCCCTCACCAGACATGGAACCTGCTGATGCCTTAATCTCCGACTTTTCAGCCTCCAGAACTGTGAGAAGTAAATTTCTGTTGTTTATACATTACACAGCCTAAGATATTTTGTTATAGCAGCAGGAATGAACTAAGACAATCCCCATGAAAGGTACAAACTAATCAAGTGTCAATAACACAAAACGATTCATCTCTTTTGCCAGCAATACCTTGGGGTTTTTGGAGGTCAGTGTAAATTGTTTGTGGCTATGAGGTAATAAAAACAAGACTTGGTTATTTGTTAAAATATGCATTAATTATGTATGCCTTTTTGGAAAGTATTCTCTGTATGTACTCTATTAATAAGTTCAGAAGGTCCTTATCTAATTTGGTATATGATTACAGCAGGGAGGACAACTAGTATTTGACAGGGGACCAGGTTGGGCAGGGGTCCTTCCTTTTTCATCCACTCACTACTATAGGGACTTTGAAATCTATTCTTTTAATTATCCTATACTATAATGATACACACCAGCAACTCCTTTTAAATGAATCAACCCATCTTTCTGTTTCATAAGACCTGTTTCAGGTTGAGCGCCATGGCTCATGCCTGTAATCCCAGCACTTTGGGAGACTGAGGTGGGTGGATCACCTAAGTCTAGGAGTTCGAGACCAGCCTGACCAACATGGAGAAACCCCGTTTCTACTAAAAAATACAAAATTAGCCAGGCATGGTGGCGCATGCTTGTAATCTCAGCTACTAGGGAGACTGAGACAGGAGAATCACTTGAACCTGGGAGGCAGAAGTTGCAGTGAGCTGAGATTGCGCCATTGCATTCCAGCCTGGGCAGCAAAAGCAAAAAAAAAAAGAAAAAAAGACCTGTTTCTCCTCTTTTGTGTCAACATATCCACTTAGCGATTCTACCTGCTGCTTTCATAGGCGAGGCAAGTAAGGCTAAGGCTTTTCAGGTTGTTAATTCCAAAGTCAAATAATTGGAAACAAATTTGGAAAATCTAACAGTTTTCAAATAATTTGAAACAAATTTGGAAAATCTAACAGTTTTCTCTATTTCTGTTTTCTGCCTCTTATGTTTATGTCTCCAGTGAAAAATTAGTGCCCAGCTCTTTAAACTGTCTAAGTACACTGCTTGGGGCCAGGTGAGCATTTCATACTGGACCTTCTGAGCTCAGAAATCCAGGGTCTTATTTGGGATCAATGTGTACAGGTGGCCAAGTCAATTAAAATGTACTCATTTGTTGACACTCCAGTTGCTAGAAGTGCCTGTTTGTCATCCCAGGGCTCCTTGGGGAAGTTGCCTCGTGCAATCTGTGTCTAGACCCTCAGGCTTGTGTCTCTGCCATTCTTACTTTCCCCCAAAAAACAGGGAGCCAGAACTAATGAGGCCAAGTGGCCCTGGAGCATTTGCTATATAGCTGAGTACAAGAAACAGGAGGGAAGAACACAAACAACACAGCCAAAGTCCCTTGCTGTAGATAGTGGGGAAGCCTGCAAAATACAAAGTGGGATTGCAGCCTTGCACTTAGGGGTTGGCTTGCTGTTCTGAGCCCCCATCCAGGAGTGGTTTCACATCCTTCTGGGATTGAGCTGTTGTGCTCTTCAGGAAGGGATCTGAACCCAGTCATATATGCTTCCATTTACCCAAGGGTGAGATTGACTGCACTTAACTGAAGATTCAGCAGCTCTGGCGCATGTTCTCAGACAGGCTTTTAACAGAGAAGGTTCAGGTAGTTCCGGGATTCAGTCTTGTGGTGTAGGGGTTCAGTGCGGGTGGAGTCGGTGTGGGCTGGAAAGGAGGTAGTTCCCTGGAGATAACTCACTGCCATCTTAATTCTGAACAGATATCAAAGACTCCTTCAGAATACAACAACCTTCACGTTTGAGACACAGACTCTTTATTCTCCAATTTCTAAATAACCCGAGTCTCCAAATGGTCTGATGTCAGAAATTCAGATGACCGTAAACCAGGCAGGGGCATAAATAAATGGCAGTGAACCCCATGTAAAGGAAGAAACAGCAGCAGACCTTACGGCTCATTGGAGAATACATATTCTGTCAAAAGGCAGCCAATATTTGACTCTAGCTAAGCCCATCGATGTGTGTCTATGACCTCAGTCTTTTAATTTTTAAAGAAATTTAAATGTGAGTGTGTAATCTATAAAATTTAAAATACTGGCTAAATAAAAGATGTCTGTCCATGTACATATTTGTTTAATATCAGTCTCGCTGTTGCTGGCCGAGTGTCCTGAGAGGCAGATTCTGAGAAGAGGAACAGGATGAAGGAAGTTTATTCGGGAGTGTTCCTGGATCAACATCTGTGGGAGGGAAGAGAAAAAGAAGGATCAGGCAGAGGGACAAGTTAAGCTGTGTTGTGGTCTTAACAAAGGCTTTAGCAGACCTTATACGACCTTGTAGGCAGGCATGAAACTGGGATAACCCTTTAGAGTTGTTGCCCTTTTGTGACTAGGAAGCCAGGCTTCTGCGTGCTCACATTAACCAACTTTCGGGTTATATGCCCTGGGTTGGCAGGATGCTTTAGACACAGGCAATTTACAGAAAGGACTTACAGCTGAGGGTTGAGAGCACCTGGGGGAATAAGTTCCTTAATCTTAAAGAGGGACCAGGGGTCAGAAGCGGTGCAGGGTCAGAAGCGGTGTAATCCCAGCACTTTGGAAGGCTAAGGTGGGTGGATCACCTGAGGTCAGGAGTTCGAGAACAACCTGGCCAACATGGTGAAACCCTGTCTCTACCAAAAGTACAAAAATTAGCCAGGCGTGGTGGTACGTGCCTGTAATCCCAGCTACTGGGGAGGTTGTGGCAGGAGCATTGCTGGAACCCGGGAGGTAGAAGTTCCAGTGAGCCAAGATTGCACTACTGTATTCCAGCTTGGGCAATAGACTCCCTCTCAAAAAAAAAAGGGACCTGGGTGGAACACCAAGTGTCTACCACAGACCACTATTCACATGGCTCAAATTCACTTCCTGGTTGTTGTTTTTTGTTTATTTTTATTTTTTTGAGAGACAGGATCTCACTGTTGTCCAGGCTGGAGTGCAGTAGTGTGATCATGGCTCACTGCAGCCTTTACCTCCTGGCCTCAAGTAATCCTCCTATCTTAGCCTCCCAAGTAGCAGGAACTACAGGCATGCGCCATCTGTATTCAGCTAATTTTTAAAACTTTTTGTAGAGAAGAGATCTCTCTATGTTGGCTTGGCTGGTCTTGAACTCCTGGGCTCAAGCAATTCTCTCTCCTTGCCCTTCAGAAGAGCTGAGATTACAAACATGAGCCACCACAGCTGGCCTTAGATTCACTTCTTTGCATAGGTTCAGGGAGCAACAACTCCAGGATTTAAGGTCTCTTCTCTTGGGAGGTCTCAGGGCCTCTTTTTCCATAGCTGTCTTAAGACCACAGTAAGACCCATCCCATATTGTCCTCTACTGACCATTTTAGATACTCCTTACTCTTAGCTAGTTAGTACCTTTACTACTCCAGATGGTTTGGCTGGTGTTGGGACTTGGAAGGGGCAGAGCCCCTGGTCACCATTGCCTTTCTCAGGCTCAAGTGCATTGTGGCTGATGTACTTGTCTGTGCCATTAATGCTGGGCAAGGTAGTACCTATAAGAACCCATGTAGATCACAAAAGTGCTATACATACTCTTCCTTTCTTTTATTGTGTGACAGCAGTCTTACCTTCTCCTGATAATCAGTGTCCTACAAGGATGCTGACTCTCTGCCTGTTTACAGACTCTGGGCACATGAGCCCAAAGTACATAGGTAGCACTGCAACTTAAGAGTTCAGTAAGATTCTTGCTATGCCCCCTGGTGGAAGCATTTCTCCTTTGGTAAAAAAGGCACTAAATAACCCAGAACTGCAGAAGTGGAAAGCCTGTATTTCCCAGTTGGGTCCCTGGGAGTGAAGGTAAAAGGGATCACTCCTGCTTCTTCCTCTTGGTTCTTGTATCCATGCATCCTTCCTTTTGGGAAACAGCACCATATAAAGGGCTTTGATGTAAAATATCCAGTGCATCCTGGAGGATAGTGGCCTATTCTTGCGCAGACTCTTCTCTGAATTGGTGCTTCAGTTGTTCCTTCAATAGGCCATTCCTTCACACTCAGGATGGTAGCTTCTGGTTAAAATGGGATTTGATAAAACTGTGGATCCTGAGGTCATGCGGCCTTTCTTGTATGTCATTTGTTATTGAATGGGCCCCTTGGTCTGATGGGATGTTTTGTGGGATCCCATGCCAGTTAATCACTCTTTAAGCCCTCAAATAGTGGTGTTGACTGAGGTCCTAGCAGCAGCAAAGGCAAATCCGTGCCTAGAATGTGTTCATTTCTGTAAAAACGAATCACTGTGCCTTCTAGTATGAAAGGGACCCAGTGTATTCAACTTGTCACCAAGTGGCTGCTTGTATCTTTACGGGATGGTGCCAGATTGGGAAGTAGGGTTGCTCTCACTTGCTGGTATGATGGACATTTGACAGCACCAGTAGCTCAATCAGCATTGGTTGGTTCCCTGCATTGCCTCTAGCCCTGTCACTGTGCCTACTCTAATCATGTGCCCATTGTGCCAACACTGGGGCTGCTGATGGCAGAGCCTGGTAGATGTCAATAAACAGGGTCACTGTATGTACCTTACGGTTTAGTGCCTCTTTTGTGATGGATGCCCTCTGGAGGGAGTTAGTAAGGCAATACATGTATCTTCAGTCTTCATCCCCATTCCCATAGGCCTATCCATCTGCTTCTACCCATGACCTTCTCTTCCTTGATCTTTTAATCTTTCTCCTTCCAGTCTCTAGTCGGTGCTGCCTAGGAGTCTATATATAATCTTAAGCCACATTTTTTCCCTTTCCATATAAGGTGGATGGCTAGCTGCACCGTCTGAAGCCATAGGAAGATATCTCCTTATTGTTGTCTTTCGGCACCATTCTTGAATGGGGCTGTCATGTGGCCATGGTCTATTTTCAGCTTGCTCTACTCACCAAGATGGCCTACCTATAAACCAGGCTCAGGCTTTTTTACACCTCCACCAGTTGATCAAAAGGGCCACAGGCATGTGCTAACAGAAAGGTACTGGAGCAAAAGTAGTGGATGACATGGGAGACTAGACCACCTTCCCAGGTAGCCTACTTATGCCCTTCAGCATTTCTCATGGCCAATCCTGGATGTATCACTTCCATTTGCAATGAATTGCTGCTAGGCCCACCTGCTCTTATAACATGCTGAACCTGGTAAAACCTCATGCTGGGCATTTGTGGCTGCATGGTCACTTGATGACCCTGGTAAGGGCTTCTATCTTTACCAGGGTCCAAAAGGACCTATTTTTCAAATAGTGTATAATTTTCTGGTTCCTGAGTCCTAGGAGTCTAAATTATGATTCTCCTTTTGGTACTTATATGACCTCCACATGGTGTCTTTTTCTACAAATACCTTCAATATCATAGGAGTCATTGGATCATAGGGCCAAAATGGTTGGGCTGTTTACACTGCAGCCAGATCTGTTACGGAACACTTTCCTACTCCAAGTGCCACTCAAAACTGACAGCCTTTTGTGTATTTTGTTTTTATACACACACAAAAATTTTGGAATGTGGAATATGTTGTCTCTAAAACCTGAAGAAGCCTACCAGGCTTTGTGCTCCCTTCATTGCAAGAGGAGTTCCCTAATGCAATAATTTGTCCTTTACTCTGAAAGAAGTTGTGGCATGCCCAATCTGAGCTACTAGGCCTGAATCTTTGTAGATTTATTTTTATCTCCCATTCTCTAGATAGAGTTCATGTGCCTTACCAAAACCTTCAATGTACTTGTCATTTCTTCCTCATCTAGTCATATTTTCATGATGTTATCAATAAAGTATACTACTGGGATGTTCTTTCAGATGTCCAGATCATCTAGGTCTGTCAGACTATATTATGGTGGAGGAAAGGATAATTAACATAGCCTTGGCTCAGGATTGTTCATGTGTACTGTTGTCTGTTCCAAGTGTGTGCAATCTGTTTTTGATCTTCTTTTCTGATGAAAAAGCACTTATTTTCTAGGTCAGTGGCTATGTACAGTCTGCTTGAGGCCATTTGCTCTAGAAAAACATCGCAGTAGCTTAGGTTTAGGCTGTTGACTGAGTCATGCTCTGATATTTGCCCTTCAATATACTTGTCATTTCTTGCTCATCTAGTCATGTTTTCATGACATTATCAATAAAGTATACTAGTGAATTAAATGGTGATATGATAGGGACTAGCAACCCTGTATCCTTCAGGTCTTTAAGTGTGCTGCTAACCTCTGCCATTAGGATAAAACAATTTTTTAAATTTACTCTCTATCTTGGGTGGGGTGGGGGTTCAGTTTTGGAGCCTTCTGCTTGGTCTTCCCTGCTTGATGGCTCTTACTGCAGAGACTAAAACTGATAGGAAATTGTGCTAATTGCCATATTTGTCTATTCCAATTAATTGATGGTGGTCTGTGAAAATGACCAAAATTAGGTGGATCAGTGAACCCAAAACGCCAAATGTAAGCCTAGTGTAGACCAAGAGTCCACTCAGTACCTGGCCTCCACATGTCTCTACTCTCACAGAGGAGCTATGTTGATATTTCAGCTCTGGGTACCAGTGTCAATTGGGAGCCTGTATCCACCAGTCTTCAAAACCTGTAGTCTTCTTTCCCACTTCACAGTGGCATTAGTAGGTGGCCGTAGTGAAGCAGCATGATTGTCTGGGGTGATACCTGAGATTCATTGTTTCACGGCCATGGAAAACTAGGACCTGGACACACAAAAGAGTAAGGTTGAGAGTGGAAGTTTAAATGGCAAGAAAAAGAATAGCTCTCTCTGTGCAGAGAGAGTGGTCCCAAACGAGTCTTCTGAGTCCATGGTGAAATGCAGGGGTTTTATAGGTGAGCTTGAGGAGGCGGTGTCTGATTTACATAGAGCACAAAGGATGGGTTGGACTAGGTGTGCCATTTGCATAAGGCATGAAAAACTGGTTAGATATGCCGTTGCAGAGGGTACCAGAAACTGGCCTCCCCCATCCCAATCTTTTTTTATGCAGATGGGCTCTCTGCCTTGCCAGTGCCATGTTGCTTATTCCTTTACTCTACACATGGTAACAAAAGGGAAGATGGTCCCTCTATGTTGACCATGCCTGGCCCCAGGTAGACCTTTTCTATTGGCACAGCTGCCACCGTCGGCATTCATCCATGCAAGCTTCCAGATTGCTTATCTATGTCTGCAACTCGATTTTCCAGGCTTCTTTTCGTAGGAAAAAGTAATTTCTTGGGCTATTTTTTGTTAGAAGGGAAGCCTTGATGAGGACTCCTTTACTCTCATTATCTGCTTAAATAATTTATTTCTAACTCCTGTATCAATAGGACCTCTTGTAGGAGGACTAGAAGTCTAAATTATGATTCTCCTATTGGTACTTGTGTGGGAGTCAAGGTTACCTTATACATTAGGCATGGCGTTCAGGCTCTTTCCTTCTGATGAACCCTTTTCCTTCAGTTAATGGATTGCAAGCCTGAAAACTAGCTCAGAGCCAGAATTTTGGCAAGGGATTATTACATTTTAGTGAAGTGATTTCCCCTTAGTTTCCTGATCATTTATCTTTGATTTATTTTGATTACTATCTATATTAGTTTCCTGTTTCTGCTGTAGCAAATTACCACATACTTAGAGGTTTCGCACAGTAAAGAGTTATTTTCTTACTGTTCCAGAAGTCAAAAATCTAAATTAGGTCTATGGGGCTAAAATCAGCGTCAACAGGGCTGCCTACATTTCTTGGCTGATGGCTGCATCTGACACTCTTGGCTGTCTAGACACAGACAGATACTGGTGTCTAGACACAGCAACTCTTGCTTTCTCTAACACAACTCCCTCTCTTTCTGAGTCTTCTGCCTCCGTCCTCCCTGTATTAGGACCCTTGTGATTACACTGGGACTGCCTGGATAATCTAGGATAATCTTCCCATGTCAAGATCCTTAACTTAATCACAAAATCCCTTTGCCATGTAAGGTGACATCTTCATGGGTTCTGGGATTAGGACGTGGACCTTTTGGGGGATGGTACACACTAGACTGCCTTCTTTCTTAAACCCATGTAGATACGTAGCTGAAAAACTTGGGATTTCTTGCTGAAAGGTGATTCACAGCAGCAACTTTGGGGAAATAAAGTATTTTCTAAAATTCCTGAAGTTCAGATAAGTTAATTAGACTCTAGTATCTCTCCCCATGATGCCTAAGGGAGAGCTGTCAAGATTTTTTTCCCTCAGTATGAATGTAGTTTCACTTGTGTGCCTAACATACTGGGCCAGAGATGAGAGCAACATACAATAATTTATCCTTCTCTCCCAACCTCATCTTATAACTCTAGCCTGTGGCTTTGATATGAGTTGCCATCAGAGCTTATGGAGCAGGTCAGAATCCTTCAACATTAGTGACTACTGAAGAAAAGAATGAGAAACTACATCTAGGGAGATGTAGGATTGCACACCTTTGCTTAAACTAGTGTAGGCTTGATTTTGGAATCAGCCAATCAGCCAGTGGGAATACTTTTCTGTAACTGTTATTCTTTTTTTTTTTTTTTTTTTGGTTTATGTGTATCCAAGGTAAGTTTGTTTACCAGTTTATTTCTGTATTCAATATGTAGACATCTAATAATAGCAGGCGAATCACCTCTTTGGTTCTCATTCTGCAACACTGGAATTTCATGACTGAGATTTCCTTTGTTTGGATTGTAGGTAAGATTAATAGACCCAGATACTTAACCGGCAGCTCTAAGATTAAATGTTTATTTATGTAATATAAGATTAGCCTATATATTTCGCATAGACCTAGTATATATATTTTCCCTTTCAAAACTCTTTATTTACTTTAGAACTTTTTTTTCTGAATTTTTCAAATCAGGACCAAGGGGGAAATGTTTTTTCATATTAAGATAGCAACATATAAGTGTATTTTTAGAAAGTAAAAAATATTTTTAATGGTCAAAACTGTGTAAATGGTTAGTTCCTTATTTTAAATATTTTGGAGATTAAAGGATAGAGAATAGTCTGGACTTTCTCCCCTGCCTGTTCAGTCAATCTCCCCATTTTCCCATTGATTCTACTTTACTCCAAGCACTATAAAAGAGCTGGGGGCTACAGAGATCAATAAGACATAGTTCCTGGCATAAACAAGTTAAGAAAAAAAAATCAGAATATTAAAAATAATGGTAGGAATAGCTGCCATTTAATTAACTTGACTTATTTTATGCTAAGAGCTTTATGAGAATAATCTTACTTAATCTTCAATATGTTCTCTGTCCTTTATTCCCCTGTACAGTGTGTTCTCCTTGCTCTCTTAAGCAGCTTAGATCCCTTGCTTCATCTTCAATTCCCTTGAATTTTTCTCTCCCTTCTCAGCACTCATCTAAAAGAACCCACATTCAATTCCACACCCTCCCTGCTGCTTGCCTGCACATATGCTACTCTAAGTGTCTGGAGGAACATCCACAACCAGGCTTATTGGTTTCTCTTTAAATTTATGGCCACCATTTGAAGGGAATCCTTAGTGCTGCTATTACAGGAAAGGGGTACCGATCCAGACCCCAAGAGAGGGTTCTTGGATCTCTCACAAGAAAAAATTCAAGGTGAGTCCATAGAGCAATGAAAGCAAGTTTATTAAGAAAGTAAAGGAACAAAAGAATGGCTACTCCATAGACAGAGCAGCCCTGAAGGCTGCTGGTTGCCTGTTTTTATGCTTCTTCTTGGTGATATGCTAAACAAGGGGTGGATTATTCATGCCTCCCCTGTTTAGACCATATTAGCGTAACTTTTCGACATTGCCATGGCATTTGTAAACTGGTGGGAGTGTAGCAGTAAGGATGACCAGAGGTCACTCTTGTCACCATCTTGGTTTTGGTGGGATTTAGCCAGCTTCTTTACTGCAAACTGTTTTATCAGCAAGATCTTTATGACCTGGATCTTGTGCTGACCTCCTGTCTCGTCCTGTAACTTAGAATGCCTTAACCATCTGGGAATGCAGCCCAGTAGGTCTTCGGTCTCAGCCTCATTTTACACAGCTCCTATTCAAGATGGAGTTGCTCTGGTTAACATGCCTCTGACACTACCAGATGATCATATCATAATTTCCTAGTTCCTTTACTGTTCTGGACAACGATTTTCATATGAACTCCTTCTTCTCTCTCCCAATACCAACTTTCCTAGACTGTCTTAGCTGATGGCAGAGAAAATAGATGGAGTCAGAACATAAATTCCGTAAAGTTCCTCCAGGAAATAGACCCAGCTACTGGACTCTGTGTAAGGATATTCTCCTGTTCAGTTATTGTGGAAGAACTAGTCTTGTTTCTAGCTAAGGGCAAGCTCTCCACTTGAACAGTAAATGTCATCTGAGTTGCCTATTCTAGAACTTTCTTACAGCCATTGACCTACTTCTCTCTTGCCTCATAAAGTTTCATCTCCTGACTGAATCAGCCCCATTGGCATATAACTTATCAGTGCCCAGGTACCAATTCTACTCTACCGAGCCTTTCTTTGGCTCATATGTTGCCCTGAAATTTTTGGACTGTATCATATTAGCAAAGTGATCTTTCACCATCTTACTTCATATGCCCTGAAATCTAGAATAAGGAAACTCTAAAAATGCATAGAGAAGCAAAAATAGATACTGTAAAATCTAGATTCTAACTATATGCCCTTTAGTTCCAGAAAAGTTCTTTTTCACCTATTTAATCATTATCTAGATGCAATTTTTAAAAATTCTTACATTCACTCACCTAATGATTATTGAGCAACTTCTATGGACAAGGCTGTATTTCAGGCATTCAGTGAATAAAACAGACATCCCATGCTCTCAAATAGCTTACATTCTGGTTATGGGGAGAATATCCAATAATAAATTATTATGTCATGTGGTAAAAAGTACTATGAAGATAAAGCAGGGAAGGGAGCTAGCAAGTGACAGGTGGTATAATAAGGATATGCCTTATTATATAATAATGAGTATAAAGTAAACTCCATGATATTTGGGACTTATTGTTCACCTTTGTTGCACTAATGCCTAGAAAAATAGTGGCATGTAGTAAGCACAAGGTAAATATTGTGTGAATATTTTGAGAATGAATGAATTAATGAGTAATGGTGAAGAAGATAACCCAGTTAGGATGTTACAATAATTCAGATGATAGCTAATGGTGGCGAAACATAGGGAGAAACTTTGCAAACAATGAGAGGACCCTATGATCTAGATATATTTGAAAGATATAACCAGCCAGGAGCGTGGCCATGCCTGTAATCCCAGCACTTTGGGAGGCTGAGGCAGGCGAATCACCTGAGGTTAGGAGTTCAAGACCAGCCTGGCCAACATGGTGAAACCCCATCTCTACTAAAAGTACAAAAATTAGCCAGATGTGGTGGCAGGCACCTGTAATCTCAGCTACTCAGGAAGCTGAGGCAGGAGAATTGCTTGGACCTGGGAGGTGGAGGTTGCAGTAAGCTGAGATCACACCACTGCACTCTAGCCTGGGGGACAATAGCGAGACTCCGTCTCAAAAAAAGAAAAAAAGATAGAACTAATAGCATTTACTGAAAGATTGTCTGTAGAGTAGGGGTGTGATTGAAAGAGAGAAATCAAGGATAGTGCCAAGTCCTTGGCCTGAGCAACTGGAATGGAGTACCCGTTGATTTAGGGGTGGAAGTCTGGGGTATGGCAGGTGTGGTAGCCAAAATTCAGCTTCTTTGGGACTATAAATCAAGTCTCTCATTCTGTGTCTTTCTCTCCCTCTCTTTCATAGTTTCCTGAGATACCTAAAGCCAAGCACTGCTGTGTATCCAAGGAAAACCATTCAGAGTCATTCTACTGTGGAAAACATCCATACTGGTTCCATTCTTCTCTCTTTTGGCCAGACACAGAGGCATCCTGTATTGATGGCTGCCTTTCTTATAGCCAAGGAAGGCTTTTTCCTTCAAATTCATCTTAGAGGCTTTATTTTGGTTCAAGAAAGTGAAAGATAATTAAAGGGGATGAAACAGGGAAAGTAGTATTTGTTGTACATTTCTGATGATGGCAACAGCTTGAATCAATTTGCTGATTATTATGTGTTCCTGTGCCTGGCTGGTCACAGCAGTCGGATTCAGAAGAACACATTGCAATTGCCATTTAACATGGCCTCTTGCATGCAAACCTGACCTCAAAAAGCTTAACCGAGTCTTGTTATTTGAAACAACACACACACACACACACACACACACACACACAATCATCAAGTGATCAAAATTATGGTATAAATCTATTTAGTAAAGAGTGTTCTGGATTATAATGATGGTAACAGAGGAGATAACTCAGATGCAAGAAAGGCAAAGAAACCTATGAAATTTTTTTAAAAAAAGAAGCAGCAGTGTTTTTTTTTTGTTTGTTTTTTTTTTGGATTGTAAATGTCCCTTATGTATTTTTGCTTTTCTTGAGAAAAATTTGCAAGATCCTTTCCAGCAAGTTTGGGGCAGTAAAATCTATGGGAAAGATGCAGAGAGAGAGAGAGCTCTGCTGGTTTCCATAGTATGTAGTTAATTCTCTTTTTACTCTGTTCTAAATATAATCCTGCTCATTTGCATGCCAATCCCCAGAATGCTTTGTAATTTCACAACTCTTGGCTAGTGGTCTCAGCACTTATGCTTTAAGAACAAAGCAAAATGTTTAGGGCGTTCCTTTGGCCCACTCTTTTTTTCCCCCCTTGTGTTTTGCAAAGGAATATAGGGAGGTGACCTTTGCTTGCATTCATCCTCCTTTCCAGAGTATTACAGAAATAAAGTGGAGACTGCTGTGGACTTTTCTTGTGAAGACTGCATTCAGACCAATTAACCATAAATAACTAGAAGCTCTGATTAACTCACTTGAGAGGGAGTGTTTAAGGGGGGTTTTGCGTGTCCTTGGATTATGTGACCAGTCTGGTTTGTTTCAGGTTTATGGCAAGCCCAAGCTGTAGTATTCTGTGTCCTTTCTGTGGATGATGCCTCATATAGTTTCTTTATTGCAAGCACGTCTTCACTTTAATGACAAGATGTCTAGAATTGCCATCAGTAGGCTGCCTTATGGAAACGTGAATTCAAGATCTTCAACACAGATTTAATCATGCTTAGTGACATACAGGATTTCTATTTAATAGAACATTAAGACTGACAATTGGGGGGCGGTGGGAGACATCTTCAAGGGGTTTATAATTTTTTTTTTTTTTTTTTTTTGCATAGCAAGTGCTTTTTTCTTGTTCTTTAAATTGTATGTTTGGAATTATTTTTCGTGAGAGTTGAGCTCCCTTACTTCCAGCCACCACTCAGGCCCCACCCACAGTGGCCTCTCCAAATATGTCTCCCTTTGGCAGTTTGATTTTAGCAGGTATCTAAAGGACAATATATTCCTTCGCCGAAGGGCCGTGGTTTTGCTTCGAAAAACACATAAACCTTCGTCTGGCAGCCCTGCCTAAAGTAAACTCGGGATTGTGAGCAGCACACGTGGTTCACTACTGACGGGGAGCAATAGCAGTTCTACTCAAAATCCATGGCTGCACACCAGGAACGTGTCTGGGCTTCTGCCTTCCCACTCCACAGGTGTTTTCTACTTTTTACTCAATGGCAGCATTCATGTTCTTTCTTTGATTCTGAGAGTCAGGCAGTGGAGTTTCTTTACCAAGATATTACTTGAATATTTTTTAAATACAGGGAATGATGAGTCCACTGCCACCGTGCTCCTTGCAGCCTCCCAGAGCGAGTCATGGCTTTCCATTTTCTCATGTGTATGTTTCGGGTCTGGTGACCCCAGCAGGCCGGCCAGGCAGCAGAGTCAGACCAGTCCCCGGCGTCTGAAGGGGCTGCGCCGCTGTTTACCACCCGGCGAACCGCAGAGGCGGCGCCCAGCCCTCCTCTCGAACAAAGGCGCGGCGGCTGCATTCGGTCCGCGCGATGGCGGAGGAGATCGAGTGCCGGGAGGGAAGCCGGGAACCGTCTCCATTCTGAAACCAGGGCGGGGAAGGTGGGAGATCCGACGAGGAGCTGGCTGGGGGCGGCGGCGGCGCCCGGGGCTCGGCCACGCGGCCGGGAGGGCGTAGCTGCTGCTCCCACCCCCGGACCGCTGCCTGCGCGCCCGAAAAGCCCCTCGCGCCCCCTGGTGGCTCTGGAGCAGCCTGGCTCCGCCGTACTCGCGAATCAGAAAAAAAAAAAAAAGGAAGAAAAAGAAAAAGTGGGTGAGGCAGATGCAAAGAGGAAAATCAATAGGGATAAGAGAGAAGAGGGAGGAGTCGCAGATCAGCCATTCTTGTCTTATGGGGTCCCAGCTGGCACAGTAAAAGAAAAAAAAAAAACCCGGGCGTGAACGCGGGTGGAGGAGGGTGTGCGTGGGGGGGCGGGGGTGAAAGGGGGACCGGGGAGATTTACTATTGTCTCTGGCAGCCGCCGCGGGAGCCCGGGAGGGGGGCGGAGGCGGGCGGAGGCGGCGGCGCGGCCAGCGCACCATTCACTCCACCTGATCTCGGGGCGCTGTGCGCTGAGGAAGGCGCAGGCGAGCCTGAGCAGAAGAAGGAGGGAGGGAGGCAGCCGCTGCAGCCACTGTCGCCACCATGTCCTACCAAGGCAAGAAGAACATCCCGCGGATCACGGTGAGTCTGGGCGCCGCCGCTCTCTCCCTCCTCGCTCGCTCCCTGCCCGCTGTGCTGCGGGCGGGGGCGGCTCGGATCCCGCCGGCTTCCCTGGCCGAGTCCCCGGGGAGGGACGGAGACCCCGGGTCCGGGTGGCGGAGCGCGGCGGTCAGTCCAGCCGGCGCCACACAGACTGAGCGACCCTGGGGTTTGGGGAAAACAAAACAAAGAGGAAACCCAAACAGTGGCGCGGAGAACTTTGGATTATTTATCCTCCCTTCCCACCGCCGGTAGTTCCCCAGGAGCGCGGGGCTCCCGGCTTTCCCAGGACCCCTGCTCCGCCTGGGGTGTCGGTGTGTGCAGCCCCAGGTTGAGGTGTGCTTTTTGTTTAAGGATCCTTTTGGCCGGGCGGGGTCTGGAGAGATAACACCTTTCCCCAGGGGTATTTGGCAGCCCGACCGCGCCCCTCTCCCAGCTCCAGCCCCACGACTCTGACCCTTGCGGCGCGAGGTTGGCGGGGTGTCTGGACCACCTGTCCTCGCCGGATCCCCTTCTTGCCTGCATTCACTCCGACTCATGTTTCAATGTGTCATTCATGGGACCGGACAGCTAACGTGGCTGCAGTGGGAATGATCAACTTTGTGTGTGTATGCCTTCTATGCACTTTACATTTTTCATTTCATTTCTCCCTCACATCAAAGAAAAGGACGAGTTTTTAGAGCAGATTTTAGTTTGCTGTCGCGGGCGCACGCTGTGTGCATGCAGAGTTCAACCCATTGTGTGCAAGACCGAGACACCCCGACCGGTGGGTGTCAGATGCGCCGGGGTGCTCCTAGGGCGGGGTGGAGGGGGGACGTGCCATTATCAGGTACAGAAGCCGCATCTTCACTGGCGTCCAGCAAGGCTGGGATTGCATGGTGATGCCCCGCAACGATACTCCCAAATAGTAGACACATATGGCAGGCTGGGATGGGCATTTAAAAAAAATAGAAAAAATAAAAACTAACATTTTTTAGTTTAGCACGAAGCAATGCAGTTGCGCTTTGTCTATAGTGAATTGGATGGTGTGTGTGTGTGTGTGTGTAGTGGGGGAATGGGTGGCTACTCCATCTTTGCAAGCTGAACAAAGGAAGTAATCAGCTGGCCCTTGGGAGGCTCTGCAGCCGCCTTAGGGCAGAGCTTTACCTGCCACAGTAGCTGATTTGCAGGGTCCGCCAGGTTTTGTTGTGGGCATGGGTCTGTTTGCACTTGTTCCCTTAGGCTTTGGAACGTCCTGTGCGTTTGCGATTGAGATGCAGGACCTTCCTGTCTGCAGGCAGGAAGAAGCCTCTCTTGCCCCTAGTACACTTTATTGTCAATTGGTTTATTTCTTTTGCCGCATCATACCTTTTTCATGCAACTGAGCTTCACTTCACACAAATGCACCCCACCCTTACCAGCTTCTCAGCTCGTGCTAAGGAAGAAACACTCCCCAGGGAGAAGAGTTGAGGCCGGCAGGGATCCTTTTACCTGGTAGAGGCTTTGGGTTTTAACCGATGCTCCTTTACCACTACCTGATATCATTCACTTTCCATTATTGAAGAAACACTGTGGGTCTTTTACAATGCACAGTGTTTTCTAGTGCCGACTGTCTTGTCTTTCCAAAGAGCTGTGGAAATTATTATCAAAATAATAATAATAATAATAAAAAAAGAAAGAGAAAAAGCTGATTGGAGCAAAAGCTCAATTTTTACTTATTTCCTTAACTTAGGAGATTGAGCCACAGCTCTCATGCTGTTCCATGCTGGAGGGATGCTGCATGTATCTGCCACTTGCTTTATATCCAGTATGTATTTGCTAGTTTTCCTGTTTGGGATAGGCAGAGAACCGATATTTTTTTTCCTCCTAGACTGCAGTGGTTCTTCTGGACTCATCCTGTGAAATGACATTGAGAACCACACCCATTCGTCTAGGTATCATTTAAGGAAAGATAAAGAAATTCAGCCTTGATAACTTGCCTTAGGAGCTCCAGTAAATGTGATTGTGCCCTAATCCCAGGGCCAGGTTTGCAGTGCATTCCCTTTTGTTTCTGTTTGAATGATCTTCCCTGGGGTACATCCTTCATTTTCAGTGCGGCTTCCATCCTTTCTCTCTGTGTATGGGGCGTGGTGCTGCATAGCAGCCTCTGCCTTGAAGCTGGGGCTGTATCTCCTGCAGCTGTAACAGGAGTAGACAGTGTTCGTGAATTTCTTCAAACCGGGCTGCCTTGCATTCATTGTTAAAACCAAGGGGATGAAAAGGAAGGGCATAGCAGGAGGCGGATGTTGGTCTTTGGGGATAAGGAATCCATTTGTAAATTTTCTCATGCTTTGTGTTTGCATTTCCATGAACAAGGAATCTATTTTATAATAAAATTTTTATGTATGTTTGCATGTCTATAAGAAGATTATAGTTGTCTGTATACTATGAAGGTTGAGGTAACTTTTCTAGATATAGTTATAAATATAAAAATGTAGACATAGATATTCATGTGCAGAAAGTATGATTAAAGATCTAAATATAACATATACCCCCTACCATCAATTCTAGTACATTTAAAAAATGGTCGTATTATGGAATTTGAATTGAATTTTCGCCCTCTCTATTCCTTTCTGTGAAGGCAGCCCCACCCAGTAGCTGAGGTGTCACTACAATCTGAGGACTGATGGGGGCAGTCTTTCTTGGCCTGGTACCCTTTGCCTTCCTAGGAACTACTTTCTATCACTGTTTTGGGTCCGAAATAGGGTTGGTTGTTTTTGTTTTGTTTTGTTTTTTCCTCCTTCCACCTATTTTTGTTGCCCTCATGAGATTAAGGCATTCTTACTCCTTGTTTTATTGGTTTCCTGTTGGGGGGGTGCTGGAAATGAGGGGGAGATTTCTGTGTCCCTGTTGGAGTTGGCTCCACCTTTCTCCAGGAGTAGCTTACCCTTCAGATCTTCATTGTCCCTTCTCAGGTCGGCTCTGTGGATTATCTGTTCTACCTCAGCACGAGCCTTGTTTCTACTTATCAGAGACTGGCAGTTTTGGGGATTCAACAGATCACAGCAAGGGACCTTGTATCTTCACTGTCTAGCACTGAACCTGGTCTACAGATACATAATGATTGTCACTTAAATGGATGAATTAATTAAAAATTGTTCCTAATAATAATAGCCCCTACCTGTTGAGTGTTTATTTTGTGTCAGGTATTATGTTTTATGCCTTACATGCCTTGTTTCATTTAATCATTGACTCAATCAATACTGTCTGACAGAGACTATAGTTATTCCTATTTTATAAGTTAAAAAAATCTTAGAAAATAAAAAATAATTTTCCCAGGGTCAGAGAGTCAGTAAGTACTAGAGGCAGGACTTAAACGTACACACCTGACTGAAATGAAAATGCAAGTCCCTCACCGTCACACACTCTTTGGTGTGCCTGCCTCTGCCATCGCTGTGACTTGACCGTCTCCACTGCTGGGAGGCATATTTTTCGTGTCACTGTCAACAAATCCCATAACATGGTCTTTCTGACCTTTTATTTTAAGTACATATAAGAACACATTTTTGAAATAGTAGTCACCACCAATGCTACAGGTAGGAATTTTTGATAAGTTACAGTTATTGTTTTCCTCTGACATATGTTACAACTTGAAGCTGACCACAAGACTGGGTCAGGCCCTGATACTTAGGCATTCAGTTTCCAGTGTTTTGTATGTATTTTCGTATTAGAACTTCCACAGATAATCATTTCCCAGTTAAGAAAGGACATTGAAATATAGGTAGGCGAAGTTATTTAGAGCTGCCTGGTTAGAATTAAGCTGAGGCTGCCGTGGTGCAGCAGCTGCCTCCTGGAGGCCGTGCAGCTGAGATGTTGAAAGTTGTGAAAACAGCTCCAGAATTCTTTCTAGGAGACAAATTACAGAGAACTGTTTTTGTTTTTTTTTTTTTGCAACTACTAATTGGATTTCAGTAAACATTGTCTTGCAGATAATGCATTTCTGTTGCATTGGAAGTTTGGCTGTGTGTGTGATATTTGGGAATTGCTGGAAGATATATCCCCGGTTAGGAATACAACTTAACAAAGTTCAGTCTAGGGTGTGTATTCAGAGCTCTGGGATCTCCCTTGAAAGGGTGTAATTGTGAGTATAGTAGGTGCCACTGGAATTTATTTTCTTTTTTGGAGAAGTGAAGAGACCTTATGAACTGGAGTAACTCCTAGATCTCTTTGGCAGTTGATCTGGGGGCCTAGAACTAGACTAGAACTGGAGGAAGGGACAAGTGCAGTCCCACCTTTGGATCTACGCGTTCCTCGTGCTTCGATGGGTGTCATTTAAGAAGGGGAGGAAAATATTAGGAGATGGAGAACTAGAGTTGAGGAAACCAAAAGAGGAGGAGTCATGAAAAACCAGCTCTCTCTGTGTTAGAAGGCACCTTGAAAGGGAAATTCCAGAGTGAAAAAACAGAAGAAAAATAGCAAGCACTTAGGAATGGAAAGCAGCTTAGATATCTGATCACTGAAGTCTCAGCCTAGGCCCTGCCTGAAGTGTTCATTTGTTACTTTAAATTTTGAGCAGGTATGTGCTGATTCTTAGCCAGGTTATTCCTTTTCCTCAAATACTAGGAGAAGGCCTCAGGTATATAAAGAGCCCTGAATATTAGTAGCTGTGACCAAGCCAGCTGGGCACTGGGAGGAATTCTGAAGAAAGAGATTTCCTGAGAGAATTCAAATCTGTGTGGCAAAACACTCAGTTTATAAATAAAAAGACTTCCTGCTTATCACACTGAGCTACTGAGAGGCTCAAACAGTGGCCATGAAAGTGGTCCATGAACTCTGAATGTGTTCAAGAGAGCAGATGCTGATTTATATTTATAAAATCTCAAATACTTTGAAATGTGGAAATTAATAAAGGAAGACTTGACAATGATCAGGTTTAGAAAGAGACTACTTAGGAAATGTTTTTTTAAAGTGAGAATTTTCCAAAACAAAAATAAACACAGTGTTATATAAAACCTTTTTTTTGTGGGGGGAGTTAGTTACATTACAGTGTTCCCAAGAATTGTGCTTGTCATCTCTGATAGTCCGATACAGGCCATTAGACTGCCTTTGAACTTTTGATACAGAGACTCTCCCTTAACCTGAATAGAGGCTATTCCTCTAAATTATTGAACTCTGTACATCTTTTCGTCCTAATCAGCTTCGAGCCTGGAGTGACACACATTTTGAAGATCCTTTCAGTAGTTTCTTCATAACTTGTTTTTCAGTGACTTGTCTGCTCTTTTTTCTTCAGTTGGAAAAAAATAAAACTAAATTATAGGGCCATTTTTGTTTGCTTATTACATTTGAAAAACTGCAAAATGTTTACAACGTAGGAAGTCTCTAGGATTTAAATGTCTGTCTTTGATGAAATCAGTGCTTCTAATCAGAAGGAGACAGGAAATTTGAATATGTCATTACCTCTTGTGATGGATGTTAACTGGAGAGGTGAACTGCTCCCTGGTTACTCCCTCAGATCAATGCTCAACTTTGCCTTTTCTCCCACTTTCTCTAGGCAAATGAGAAACAAATAAGAAAGACCTTGGAAAACCCAGAGAAATAGGCTCCTTTATGTTCAGACTCCTTTTGCTGTGAATCCCCTCTTTCATCAACATTTGTCTATTTCAATATATGAAACAAGTATCCTCCTACCCCTCAAAAAAAGCCAAAGCTAGATTGGTGGAATAGAATGAGCCCCTCAACTTGGCCTTGTCTTTTGGTTCCAGTCCTTACATGAAGCCCAATATAAAAACTAGTTTTCCTGGGGAGCTTTCTTCTGTTAATTAGATTGTAGGGAACTCAGTGGCTAGAAATACAGGACTAAGCATGGTGCAGCTATTATTATTAACTGTCTTACTAAAAGCTACATGGATTATCTCATTTAACTGACAGCAACTCTTATAGCTACAGTTATTAACCATCATTTTGCATTCTGGAGAGAGGATCAGAGAAACTAAGTAATTTGACTAATGTCACATAGCTGAAAAAGCAAGACTCAGGGATTGATCCCTGCAGAGGTGAATTAGTTTCATAGGCAAGAAAGCAGTAGTTCTATAGGCACAGGTGAGTACCTTCTCCTGCCATTATTTCCAGCTGTCCACACCTGTTAGCTCCTAAATGTGGGTCGCTGTTCACAGGATGGAGGGATTGGGGATGGTCCGGCCAACCCTATCACATTACTGTTGGAACAACAAGTGAGTTGTGTGTCCTCTTGACAGTGGTTCATATATCGCTTCTGCCAGCTGTCTGAGTGAGTTAGCCTCTGGCTTTTGCCCAGGAGCATGTATGAGTACGGGGTGGAAAAGCAGATGCAATTTTTCTGCCTTGCTTCAGAGCAGATCTGGGTCTAAGGACCTTTTTCACTCTCTATCTCTGTCTTCTTCCCAGACATAGCCAGGGTCTCTGTTTCCCTTCAGTCATGCGGAGAAACATTTATAGGAGACACCCAGCACTTTAAGCTAGATGGGGAAGCTCCACGGTAGAATGGTGCGGGAACCTATTTGGAACATCTGGAATTCAAAGACAACATTTCTCACGTCCTAATTAATATTTTTTTCCTCTGGAAGTGCTTGACAATGAAATTTTAAGGGTAAAATGAGATTTTATTTTTTAAGAGAGGAGTTCCTTGGGCTAGTAGAGCAAATGAGCCCTCTTGTTTTTAGATATGGAATAAGGAAGTGAACCCTGGAGGGAGTATCAACACACTGTGGTTTAGGCCTGCCCTTGCCTCTAATTTACTTGTCACTTTGGGCAAACCCTTATTATCCCTCTCAGATTCTGCATCAGTAAAATGAGGGTATTGAACCAGATGATCCTTGAGGTCCCTGCCAGTGCAAATGACCCTGTGAGCCAGCCCCTCCTCACTTTGTTCCAAATTCACAGAGAGGAGTTCTAAGCCCTTCCTGTGAGGGAAAAGAGAGTAGGGAGAAAGTGGATGAGAGCAGCCATTGTTGGCTGAAACTCAGAGGGACCAGCCAACATCTGTGTTGGATATAAGGGGCTTTGGTTGCTTTTTACGCTTAAAATCCCAGCCTTTTTTTCATTCAGGGAGTAGACTTATTTAGATTTTGTGCAGAGGAGAAATGGAATAATAGTGACTGATAATAGATCCTCTGCCTAGCAGAGCATTAGTATTAATTCAGATGAGCATTATTAAAGTGATATCATGATTCATTTGCTGTCACATACAGTCTTTCTTTAGGATAAGGCTACTATTGATAAGGGCATGAACGCGACAATTGCCCAAAATCTAGATGGACTGAACGAACAAGCAAACAAATCAAAAACAACTGAGTCTGTATATGCTCACCAAGCTCTTTTTTTCAGCTGCTCTTGCTAATATTTTAAATATGATGGCTGCCATTCAATGGAAATAATCTACTCACAAAGGCCCAATCATGCCATGTACATGCCATGAGGAAAGGGATGGTTTTTGTTTTGTTACCACTGAATCTCCAGCACTTAGTCTTTGGTCGTTGCGTATTAGGCCCTCTGTATTTGCTGAATGAATGGATGTATTTAACACTTACCTGCAGGAATGATTTCAAGAGGGAAGGTCACCTGAAAGTATACCAATTTGTTCTTGTACATAATCTTCCCTTTTATTGACAACTTTCTAGAATATTAACTTCTAAATAAGGCCAGACTCTAAGGAACTAGCATAAGATCACTGGGCCAAGAGAAACATGACAGCTCTTTAGCAGAACAAGCAAGTCATTGTAATCCAGGTCCTGACCTGGGCACATGTGCCAGAAAGTCAATCCATCATTTGGACTTTTTTCTTGTCTGGCCTCCATTCCTCTCTTTCTTCCAGATTCTGCATCTGGGCTCATTCTGAACTTGTTTCAGGGACCTACCTGGGTACTTATTGCCCACAAACAAAGACATCATTTCTCTTACTGCAAATAATTTAAAAGAATTAATACAGATCTTTATGTCCTCTTTCAAATAGAGGGAATTGTCACCATGACTCTTTGAACCAGGATACAACATAGATCTTAATTGAGATCTCTTTCTGCCTTTGCACATAAACTAAAAAGTTATTAGAGTTATTAGTAGCAACTAGATAGGCCAATCTGCATTTGTAAAGGAAACTGGGTGTTTTGGAAGTATTTGTTAAGGAGCAGCTCATAGTTCTTTTTGTTTCCCTATTAGGGCTGGACATTTACATGGAATGGTTCTGTTTCTGTGTGTTCTCTCAAAAGATTTTTAGTCTCTTATCCCGCTGCACCTGTCAGCTATCTCTGAGCTGTAATTGGAGCTATTCTTGTTACTAGCTTTTATTCTAAACATCATTCTTTGGTTTGAGGGGTAGGACAAGTTAACACAGATTTTACCAAGTTTCTCTCTCGGTGCAAACCAGAGTTCATGGTTTCAGTATGTCTATGTGTAGTGGCAATCACTAGAATCTTTTATTATTTTATTTTATTTTATTTTTGAGACAGAGTTTCGCTCTTGTTGCCCAGGCTGGAGTGCAGTGGTGTGATCTTGGCTCACTGCAACCTCCGCCTTCTGGATTCAAGCAATTCTCCTGCCTCAGCCTCCCGAGTAGCTGGGATAGTGTGATCCACTATCACACCCGGTTAATTTTGTATTTCTAGTAGAGATGGGGTTTCTCCGTGTTGCAAAGGGAGCATCTATAAGGTAAGAAAAAATGGGAGAATCGAAGTATATTCATGGAACCAAAAACCTTTGATTAGAAAGTATTTGAAGAACTATTTGTATAAGACTGTCATATATAATATAATCAAGTATGATAAAAGCATTTTGCTATTTTTTTATTGCATAAAAGATATTTATTGACCATAAGCTTGGGAAAAGTTATTTTAATAACAATAAGAATTCACGTTTATTGTACCCTGTGTAAAGTGCTTTTTATTATCTTACTTAATTCTCAAAACAACTCAATTAGTAGGTAGACGTTTAAGTAGGTTTTTCTTTCCATTTTATTGATGAGGAAATTTAGAGAGAGAAAATAATTTGCCTAATATCGGACGAGGCTTAAACGTTGGAGCCAAAATTCAAACTAAGGTTTATGTGACTTACACCCCCATTCTTAACTGCATCCTATGGTGCTACCTTAAATTCTCCCTCCTTTTATCTTCTCCCACCTCTGGAGTCACAAGACATTGGTTCCAACTGGAGTTCACTTACTTCAAGTCCAGCAGTAAGTTGTTCTCTGCACCTGTTTCCTAAAAGTTATGAGTGGTGCAGGTTATGGGCAGTGTGGAGAAGAGTTGGTGCCCCTCCTCCACAAAGGCGGTGGACTCCTTAGCACCGTTTGGCTTCAGGAAGCCCTTTAGCCTTCCTATTACGAGCAGTCTTTCCCTAGCATGTCCAAAGCTGCTCCACACTGCTGTACTTACACAAACAACTTGCCAGGGAGGTTCCCACCACTTTCAGCATCTTTGCATTGAATTAGCAAAACTACCAATTAGGGGTTCTTCCTAGAGTGAATTTAAATGCCATCTTCTCATTTCATGCCCTACGCTGCATGCTCCATTCTCTTAAATAAGTCTTAAGCAAGATTCTTCTAAGGTTTGACTTACTATGGCTCTGTAAAATTCATACTTTGAGTCTCCATGGAGATTATTCTTTTCTTTATTTCTTCTAGAAAAAAAAACAAACGGGATACATGTGTAGAACGTGCAGGTTTGTTACATACGTATACATGTGCCATGGTGGTTTGCTGCATCTATTGACCCATCCTGTAAACTCCCTTTCCTCACCCGCTCCCCCAACAGGCCCTGGTGTGTGTCTTTCCCCTCTCTGTGTCCACGTGTTCTCAATGTGCAGCTCCCACTTATGAATGAGAACAAGGACATGATCTCATTCCTTTTCATGGCTGCATAGTATTCAATGGTGTATATGTACCACATTTTCTTTATCCAGTCTATCATTGATGGGCATTTGGGTTGGTTCCATGTCTTTGCTATTGTAAATGGTGCTGCATATCTGTGCATGTATCTTTATAGTAGGATGATTTATATTCCTTTGGGTATAGACCCAGTAATGGGATTGCTGGCTCAAGATTTTTTTTTTTTTAAGTCTAATGCCCCATCTTATGAGTAAGAAAACCAAGACCAAGTGGTACTCACTTAATTAGCATTTTTGCTACTATCTGTTTTACTGTGGGGCACAAAGATTTTAAAATTAGCTAAGGGCTTTTTTACCAAAAACACAAACAATAAGGACAATAAAAATAAGCTACACTGAAATTACTCAGAACCAATGTAAACTTTCAATATACACATCTAGACTCTTTTTTGACTATATGTGTCATTTATTAAAATGGTTCCACATATTGTTTATGCTGTTTTATGTCTTTTCATTGCACAATAACTTAATTTTTAATAGCTATATGTTATTACATTCCTTGGAAAATCTAGTTAAATAAATCTCATTTTGTTTGCATTGTTTTTGATTTTTTCCAAAAATCTTTACAAACAACAAAATGAAATGACAGATTCATTGTCAGTTGAAGTTTTTTAATTGAATCCAAACTAAAAGCTACCCTAGGATGAGAGGTTGAGTAACCTGCTGAAGTACCTCAGCTCACGAGTATCAGACTACAGATTGATATCCCAATGTCCTTACTCTTTGCCTTATATTCTTGTCACCACTCATTCCTTCATTAGTTGTGCCATTTTCCATGGAAAGCTCTGCTTTGTCTTGTTCCCTTAGGTCTCGAATGAGCACATTGTTTTTTCTCACCACCACCTTTGCCTTCCTCCCTGTCTTGTTGAGGCTGTTGACATTTGTAGCGGTACACCGTGTCTTGGGACCTGAAGCTACACAGCTGGAGAGGAAACATGGCCAGTTCTTCCCCATTCCTTACTCGCTCAACCTATAAGCTTGGAAACTGGTTTTAATTTTACATTTTCTGTGTGTATGTGTGTTTGTTTTTAAAACTTTTTTCCACTTAATTCTTTCAAGGAGACATTTATTTTAAATCTTGCACTTTTTCCCTCAAAGCGAATCTATGCCCCAAATTTTGATGAGATTACTTTGTTTGGTGATATTGATAAATTCATGGTGGGGTTTTTGGTTTATCCAACTAAATTGGTTTAAATTACGGCCTTACAAGCAGAAAGGACTTTAAACAACTTAGAAGGTTTTAAGGCAATTGAACATAATCTTCTACTTCTAGGGACTTCATCCTGGGTTTATTCCACAAAGAAGGTATGTTTTGTTTTTCTTTTTATTTCATTTACTTCATTGCATGCTCTATCTCAGAACCCTTTTCGTTATGAGAAATCATGGGAAAAACTTAGCTTTGCTTGGCTAAGGAAGGAAGAGAAATAAGGGACCTGTTATTCCGACCCCTTCATTTGAATGATTGAGAAAATGTGGGTCAAAAGTGGAAAATAATTTGCCAAGGTCATACAGTAAAATAGGTTTATAAAAATATGGGGCATAGGACTCATTTTTCCTTGCTCTAGTTTAGTGCTTTTCTCATAACTTTTGTTGAGGGAGGCAGAGGGTGAGGAGGAGAGTGGATTATGTCCCCTACTCGCTAATTGAAGTCTTAACCCTCAGTACCTTAGAATGTGACTGTATTGGAGACAGGATCTTCAGAGAGGTAACTAAGTTAAATGAGGTCATTAGGATGGGCTCTAATCCATTCTGACTGGGGAGTTTTATAAGAAGAACAGATTAGGATACACACACACAGAGGGAAGAGCATGTGAGGACACAAGGATTAGGGGAGTTTGAGGAGAGGCCTCAGAAGAAACCAAGTCTGCTGACACCCTGATCTCAGACTCCTAATATTCATAACTTTGGGAAAATCAGTCTCTGTTGTTAAAACCATCAGTCTGCGGTACTTCGTTATGGCAGCCCTAGCAGAGTCATAAAGGGAGAAAGTAAAGACAAAGAATGGAAAAGTTAAAAATTTCGAACTTGAGAAGTTCTCAGAGAGCAGAAAAGGGAGCCTCAAATAAAATTTATAACAAATTGTACCGAGCTGGAGCCCATACTAACTGATTTTCAATTATAATTTTATACATGGCATTTCATTCAATTCTCGTACAATGCCTAGATTATAGTTATTATTAACCCACTTTACAGATGAGGAAATTGAGGCTCAGAATGTTAATTTATCTCAGGTTATATCATTATTAGCTAACTGGCAGAACTAAGTCCAAATCCACCTTCTGGTCTGCCCTGAAAACCCTCACTTACTGTACTGTTCTATCTCCTGTTAAGAAGGTTAATGTAAGCTGCTTAGAAAACATTACTTATCAAGTTATTTAATGTGAGGAGAAATAAAAAAACATGTACGCCAAAGTCTCAGTGACCTGGAATCCATGTAATTGATTAGACGGGAACTATTTGGCCCCTGATTTTAAGATAAAAACAGAGATCAGGGAAATTTAAAAAGATGGTGTATTTAGATTTCAGTACAGTCTTCCCAGTGGCTTCCATTTTTCATCACTGTCATCACGCTCACTCAAGTCTCTGTCATCCTACTCCAAGAACTCCCTAACTTCTCTGTGGTTCCACTTTGCCTACCCCTAAATTCATTCCCCATTCATGATAACCAGGTGATCTTTTAAAACTGTAAATCAAACCAAGTCACTCCCCTGCTCAAATATCTCCTATTGCACTTCAACTAAAAACCCAGACCACGGCTCTTGAGGTCCCATGTTGGGTGACCCTGCCTGCTACTTTTCTGATCTCCAGTCCTGCCACTGCCTGTCAGTGACTCAGCATCAGCCGTCCTCCCATTATGACACGTTCGTGTCCAGCTCAAAGCTTCTGTACTTGCTGTTTTTTGTTTTTGTGGTTCTTTTTTTTCCCCTAGGACTTGGATTATTCACATCAGTTCAGGAGACAGCTCCTTAGACATGCCTTTTTGAAAATATAATAAAATGTCCCAGACTCTCTTCCCAGCCTCTACCATCCCCTTATCCTTTTTCTAAATTTCACTTATCACTGTTGAAATTATGCTACTTATTTATTAACTTACTTATTCTTTGCCTTTTCAACCACTGCAGTGCCTTATTTTACTTTGTTCATTATTGTATCAATAGGACTATGAGCAGGAGGCATTTACAAATACTAGATGAAGGAATTTAGACGAATGTTCTTTCCCTGGGTTAAGTGGTTTGGAGAGAACAGGTGTCAAGGAAACAGGGATATCAAGAGGCTGTTAGTCTATCTGGTCCATGATCCTAGGGACTCTGTGTCATACCCCACAGTATCACCAAAGCCTAGCTCAGTCTACCCCTGAATGAATGGAATGATAAATGAAAGATAAGACTTGGGGCAACAGGGGAAGAGTGAAAACTGTTTGTGTCTGAGATGACTGGCAAAGCTGGTAACTTGTTTGCTATTTTTTGGACAAAATTTAATACATGTTACAACATACGTCTTGCTTTGATAGGCATAAAACGTATAACTGCAAACTTCAGTCTGAAACATTTCTGAGCAGACATACATCATAAAAGAGCAGACTATTCCAGAACTGTTCCCCTGTTGTTAGGCTCAGAATGTTAAGTAGTGATCATGAGAAGAGAAGTGGGCAGCTTTATGGCTTTGCAGGTAAGGGATGAAGTCTTGCAAGTTTTAAACACAGAGAATGTATTCCCATAATGTTAGCATGGTCTTCGCCAATAGTAAGAAGTCTTGAATACATTCCAGGAGGTGCCCCTTATGAGTAAAGCCTTAGATCTTTATTGAAGGTGAAGAAACCTTTTGTTCTAGGATTAACTACCCACTTGTCTCTGATTTTCGAGTTCTGATAATTTTTAAGTGGTGCCTCATTTGTATTTGGTTCAAGTGTTTGTTTCATGCAAGGTCTGCCTAACCTCTTGAGGTCCTTGTTTTCAGAGCATCTTCAGTTTTATCTATCAATACAACTTGAGGAAGTTCAGGGCCAAAGAATCAAAAATAGCCTCTGCTTCAATAACCACCTCTCTATCCAATGAAAACAGAACTGTGGATGTATAGGTTTTTAGACAGACAGAAGGAAGCCTGTAACCCAGAAAATCAGTCATCATGATTGTCTGCTTTGTCAAGAAAGAACCAGAAAAAAAGAGCAAACTCTTCCCTTTCTTTTCTTACCCATATTATTTTCTAGGAAGTATGTTTTTGTTCTTGTAGAAAGGTAGTTAAGATACATGGTATGAATCAAACCAAACTAAAAAGAAATGAAAGTCAAGTTACTTTTCAGGGATAAAGGAGAGGAGAGGTATGCACCAGGTGGAAGGCTTTGACCTGAGAAGATTTAGGGAGGTTCTAGCTTTTAAAGGGACTCCCATTTATTGAGTACCTACTATGCACGAGAATCTGGGCTTAATCCTCACAGCATTCCTTTGAAAAAGATATCGTTTTCCTTGTTTTACAGTCAGGACTCCAAAGTCCTTCCCTTTTCCGCCATTCCATCAGGCTAATTGGCACTGATTTACCACTTGGGTTTTTGGGCTGCTTTAATGATGAGGACCCTCTTTGCTCTCCTATATGACAGAACTAATCTTTGAGGTCTGGACTGCAAGGCAGAGCACACTGGAAGACATCTGTGGTCTTTGAGACAATTCCTTCCTTCCACACTTTCTACAGGGCCCTTTCTGTGGCCACCTAATGTGACTGGAGCACCGCAGCTAAGTGTTCTGTTAGGCTCGCCCACCACGGGACAGTTTTAGGAAGTTGCATAAGCCAGTGGTTGTGTGCTTATGACCACAATCCCCAAGAAGCCCCCACCAGCTTTAAAAGTACAATGTCAGATTTGAAGAAGAATCCCTGTGGCCTCCACAAATAGATGGGGAGCTATTGCCTGTCATTTGAAGGTGCTTCTCACACATTCCAAGGCCTGAGCCCGCATTCCTCCTCTGGGAATTGCATTTTGGCAGGCTTTCAGATTTAATGAAAAGGTTTCTTGTTTCTGAGGAGCAATAGGGTGGGAATTCATTCGACTTCTCTGTCATTGTAAAGGCGCTGTCAAAGCCAGTTGTCAGTCAGAAAAGATGAAAGGGGAGAGCTGCTTCTTAAGAGGGAGCTGGGTACCATTAATGGCACAGCAACTTGGAAAGGCGAAGGGAGTCACAGAACTTTGACCAGAGTCCATAGCTCCCACTCCATTCTAGGGATCTTTCCACTATTCTTTGCTGCCTTTCAATTGGCACAGCCATTTTCAGTGTGGCATTAACTCAAGTCCATCCACTAACACCTGACCATTCTCCTAAATTCCAGGCCACCATTTTCAGTGACCTGCTGCATGACTCAGTAGTTGACTAGTACATCAAAATTATTCTTAGTCTTGCACTTCAATTTTGTTAGCCTTTTTTCTGTTCCCTCTGTCTGTTAATGGGTCCTCCCTAGACATGCTGCTTTGAAACTTCAGTCTGGTTTGGCACGTCTGCATCTGCGTCACTTTCTCTTCCTCTTCAGTTACTTACTTCATTGACACTTTCTTCTGCAGTATGCCATTGCATTTTCCAATGCATATTCTTCCTGTCACACTGGACCACAGCAATTACCACGTTCTTTCATCTTTAATAATTTTCTTTATTAAGTTTCTTTTAAAAGTTATAAAGTACATTATGCATATGCAACTAGAGAAATAATGTAAATAGAGGAGAGAGAAGAAAAAGTTTAAAAGGACCCCTACCACCTCTCTCTGCATCCTTCTACAATATCCAGTGTTAACAATATGATGTGCATCCTTCCAGAACTTTCTTCCAGATCAGCGCACACAAAAATATAATAAACATATTTACATACAGTGTTTTTTGTTTGCTTTGGCAAGAACTGGATCATATTTTGCACATTGCTCTACAGCTTACTTATTTTAGATATTTCTTCAGTTCATGATACAGATTTAAAGGTGGGCATAATAATCGTAATCCATAGTATGGCAATATCATAGTTTATTAAATCATGTCCCATTGTTGGCTATTCAGGGCCTGGGTTGGCTGTTTCCTGCTTGCATCCCCAGATACCCTCTTCACCTTTGTCTGCCACGCTCCATGTCCCAGGCCTGCATGGTGTACATTAGTCTGTTTCTTTGCCCTTGGGCTTCTGGTTACATTTAGCTCTTAGAGCACCAATAGGAGATTAGAGAGGAGTGAACAATGAAGTCAAGGTATTTTTCCCTGCTTCCTTCCTGTCACTGAATCATTGTGGGACAGCTGCATGCCTCTGCTGAAGGTTACAACTCTTGCTGGGCAGTCCTCTCTGTCCTCTCCGTACAGCTAGGGTCTCCACTTCCAGTAACCACTCCCTCCCCTTTCCCTTTTCTGGCCCTGGAATGGCAATGGCTCACTGCTGCTTGTAGGCCCTGGATGCTGCATATCCATTTATTTAAACATTGCTCACACTTTGTTAAATACTTTGTTAAACTCTCCTTAATAACTTCTTAATGATTTTATCTGTTTCCTGTTGGCATCCTGAGTGCTAAAGGCCTTTCCTTATTTTGCTTTGTTTTTTTCCCCTGCCACTTGCTGTTAGTTTCTAAGTTTTTCCTTCCTTTATCTCCAGCATGGATCTCTGTCAGCTTGATTTTTTTGACCTTAAGATTAACTATTTTACTTATTTTTTCAGGATCCTTCTAGGGCTCCTACTAGTTGGCAGTCTCTTGCATCCCCCATTCCAGTATCTTCAGCATTGGAGGAAAGAGGGTGCCTAGCTCCACAATTTCCCATGGAAATGCATTTTTCACATCGGTGCCATTAGTTCTCCCGATGATTGATTGTGTGATGTTGGACCATGAGCTAACCTCCCTAAGCTTCCACGTCTTCATCAATTCACTGGGGATGATAGCAGCATATAATTCATAGCACTTGAAGATTAATTGAACAAGATGTACTTAAAGCTTCCACCAGTTTTCAGCAAATAAGTTTTCAGTAAATGGTAGTTATAAATTATTGTTCCCATGCTCTGATCAGAATTGCCATTGGCCATACCCATGTGTACAAATCAGCTATTTACCCTAGGTCATGCAAGGCCTCTGTGGATCCTTTAATCTCTTCCAGATGAAAGATTTTTTTGCCTGCCTCTCGCCTCTCTCTCTCCCCTATTATTCTTAATTAATGGACTTTGTTTTTTAGAGAAGTTTTAGGTTTACATAAAAACTGTGCACGAAAGTACAGAGAGCTCCCATGGACTTTTTCTTACTCCCTCCTCACCCCCAAGTTTCCTCTCTTATTAACACCTTACATTGGTGTGGTATCCTTGTTACAATAGATGAACCAATATTGATTCATTGAAGAAAGTCCAGTTTACATTAGGACTCACTTATTGTTGAGTAGCTCTATGGGTCTGAACAAATGTGAAATGTCATGTGTCCATCATTACAGTATCTAGGACAGTTTCACTACCTTGAAACACTTCAGTGTTCCACTTACTCTCCAGTTCATCCCCTCCCTGTTCTCCTAGCCCCCACCCCAACCAGTGACCGCTGATTATTTTACGGTTTCTATAGTTTTACCCTTCGCCTTTTTAGGTCACATTACTATTTGTGATCCTGACTTTTATTTCTTACTGTTTTATCTTTACTTCTCTCTATACCTTCTCTATTCAACTTCATGGCTAGTACTTACAGAAGAATATGTTTCAGGAATGAATTATTAAACTTGTTTAGCCTTAGGATAAAGACGTAGGTTGAATTTTAGGCACTTCTTGATGGAATAGGCATTTGGCTTTTGCACGGGCTCAGGGGCTCACGGGATAAGAGGTCCTATTTAATTGAAGCTGGATGTCTGTCCTCTAGTCTGTGTATGCAAGAGAGCTTCCACCCGCGGCACACGTATTTGAGGCCTAAAAAGGAACAATGCAAAGCAAAACAAACAAGTAATAAAACACAAAACAATCATATAAATCCAGAAGAAAGAGGGGCATGAGTGAGTTCTCTAAAGCACTGACTTGGCTTTAATCCATACTGGACTTTTATACTGTGGTCCTGAGCAACAGATTTCTCAAGCAGTTTATATAAGATGGTAATAGCTGCCTTACATTTGTACTTTAATTGGGAGTTGACTTTACCAGTACATTGATGTAACAAGAGCAGTAAAGCAGAAGTTGTAGCACAGTAGTGGGAGCAGTAGTTATATTTCTAATGCCTACCACTTAGGAGTGTTTTGTGAGTGCCCAACCCTGCATCATGTCTTTAACGCTCATGGTAGCCCCATGAGGTAAGCATTATTATCTATACTTTACAGATATATAAATAGGCCTTTTTAGAAAGATATACCTTCACTCAGCTGAAGAAGCTGAGGTACACAGAAGGATCAAGTCAGTTGCCTGAAATCACAGAATAACTTAGTGGCAAAGCTGCTAATGTAGCTCTGGCTTCTGGACTCCCGCAGTTGCCACCCACAGTTCAGGGTAGCTTTAAAAATTGCTATTAGTGCTGATTTTCTTCCCAGGCAGCAAGCTTTCTATTTTTTCCAACCAAATACCTAGTTAAAGATTTGTTACATCTCTTCACTTACCCAGATCTGGCATCTTATTTTGTGATAAGGCATCTTTGTTTCTACACCTGACCCTACTCCACCGTGCCTCTTTCCCCATTCACCCAAGCTTCGGACCCAGATCGTGGTCCCCAGTAATCTCATCCTTCTGCTGTATTGCCTGGTGTGGGTGGTCCCCGTCACTGTACTTTGCGTCCTGCTCTTGCTTTGGATAGGCCCATGTGGACTCATGTGGGCCCATGCTTCAGTAGCAGAGTTGGTTCCAGCTGTTTCATGAGATCATTTTAGGGAATTCTGGAAGAGGGCATTAAATAACATGGAATCACAGAATGACAAATTTTGTCCCCTTTGTAATTCTTTTTCAAATCTTCTGAGTAGATCAAGGGAAAAGTCTCTGTTTAGTATTAGTTTCTCATTAACATCTCTCTGATCCATGATAATCTTCCTTTTTAACAAAATAACAGATCCAAGATCACCCTTTAGAACCCTCTTGAAGGCAGCAGAATGCTGAAAAAACTTAGTGATGTTTTTGTTGTATTAATTCCTAGGTTCACTGTTTATTTTTGGCAAGTAACACTAGCTCAGAATTTATGAGACTAAGATAGTGTTTTCTTTTAAAATATGTTTATTTAAGGATAATATTAATCAAATAATGGCACAGCTGACATAGCAGGCTGTGACAGATATCATGCAGGTAGTGCACAAATGACTGAGGTTTGAGCTACAGAGATCCAGCTGACCTTCCTCCTTGAGAATGGAATCACTCTGGGGCTCCTCTTGTCCAGTGCTGTTAGACAATGCTTGTCCAATCCCCTCCCTACTCTCTTGCTCCTGGCTTGTTATCCATTTGTACTTATCTGTGTCTGGAATGCTGTTGAAGATTAAGAGACCATTATCGGGGAGCTAGGATTAGGGTGCCCTCCACAGTCTAGTCCCTCATCCACTCTGACCCAGGGCAGGTCACATCACTTGTCAGGCCCTTTGATAATGACGTCTTTAAAATGGTTAACATGAAATTCTAGGGAGGGAAGGATGCACATAGCTGGCTTTGATTCTCCACTTCAGACAACAGAGCAGCCACTCTGCCCTGGTTAATGCTGTCCGGGGCTACTGCTGCCTCCACATTTCTGTTTTTCCTACCTTGTATCTGTCCCTCTAGAGCTAAACCAAAGATAATAAAGAAACCAAAGATACTGCTTTTCACGCATTATATATTCTACTTTGTAGGTTGCATTTTAAAGGGAGTGCCCAAGTTGACCTATTTCTCACACACCTCAGTGGTTGGAAGTGTGTTTAGATGATGAGGAAAAAGATGAGGCTCTCATCTGTAGCAGTTCAGAGGTTTGGAATAGCCAACCCTGGTAAACTATGCCCAGTTTCAATAAAGACTCAGAGCCAAGAAACTGCATTGTTCCTCAAGATCTCTATCTTCTCTCAGGCCTTTCTCTTTGTCTCAATGGCATGCTTGTCATCGAGGGTCCTAATAATACACCCATATACTGGAGGGAGCGTGGGTAGGAGGCAGTTTTAAGACCTTACTTCCCACTCTGCAGTCCTGCTGGAAGAGAGTAGATTGTTATCTCCTCACAAGAGCTTATTTCCAGAGGAAAAATGACCTGGAGAGGCCATGAGAACTTGTCCTGTGGAGTTGGGTTTAAAAGGGGAAGTCTTGGCTGACCTTGGCTGCTGGTGGCAAGAGCTGAGAACAGTTGCTGAGGCTTGGCTGGGGACTGGCGTCTCTGGAATTCCCTTTATGGCAAGGTCTGTTGTATTTTGATTAACAGTGTTAGTTCAGTCCTTTTTGAGTATTTATGAGAGAGGAGTTGTACAATGGCCAGTTATAAATGTAAGAAATAATAATGATGACGGTAGCTCACATGTATTGAGCATTTACAGTGTGCCAAGCAAAGTTTAGCCCTTTATATATAGTATGCCCCATCATCCTTGCCTGCACCCTCAGAAAAGGGTATCATTGTCCCCATTGTTCACTGATGAAGTAGGTAACTGAAGCCTACCCAGAGAGGTGAAGTCATTTATCCATAACAGGTAGTGTTAGTGCTGGAAGTCAAGCTCGTGTCTGCATGTCTCACCCAAGGCAACATATTTAATACCAGAGCCAGGATGAGAACTCGAGTCTCCTGAGAGCCTATTTCATACCTTTCCTGAATACCACCTTGAGTCAACTGGACTATCTTAGAATGTCTTTTGTTCCTCTCTTCTTGAAGTGTTGCTGCTTTGGGAAAGAAAAACAAGATTTCATCCATGCAGTCTATCCATCCTGATGTTTTCTTAAGAGTGAAAGTGTTTTTAGGAAATCAAATCTAATTGCCCAAATGGAATTTATTTTAAATAACCACTGCACCTTCATCTGGATTTTAAAAGGATCTTGAATCCCCACTGAGAGGGTCAGAGTCTGCACTTTGTTAATTCAGGTAACAAAATATTTGATTTTGGGAGTTTCATTCTTCATTCTATATCCTCTTTATAGGATTATAGTTTTTATTCTGAGCTGCTGGAATGTCTGCAGAGTGTGGAACAGATGTGTCTTAAGCACTGTTCTCAGGCTGATTTTATTGACTGGGAAGAAGTCCACGGAGGGCTTTGGTTTCTCCGGGAGGCATGTTCTCATTACCCCAGATAGACAAAGGTGGTAATTTATGTTCTCTAAGTTGAAGAGTAGGGGAAGAAAACTGAAATGGAAACCAATGTCTCCAGTAGGCTTTTAGCTCAAGATTCTGTCTTTTCATTCCCTATTTTACCTTGCATCAGTCATTCTTAATAACATCCCTTGTTATGGCATTTATTGCATCTTCCATTTCCCCCGCCTTCCTCTCTTCCTCCTCTTCTCCCTCCTTTCCTTCCTTTCTTATTTCTTTTTTGAGACTGAATCTCACTCTGTCGCCCAGGCTGGAGTGCAGTGGCGCGATCTCGGCTCACAGCAACCTCCACCTCCCAGGTTCAAGTGACTCTCCTGCCTCAGCCTCCCAAGTAGCTGGGATTACAGACACCTGCCACCATGCGTGGCCCCTTTTTTTTTTTTTTTTTGTATTTTTAGTAGAGACTGGGTTTCACCATGTTGACCAGGCTGGTCTTGAACTCCTGACCTCAGGTGATCCATCTGCCTTGGCCTCCCAAAGTGCTGGGATTACAGGCATGAGCCACCGTGCCTATCCTGCTTCCTTTCTTTTTTCCCCTCCCTCCTTTCCTCCCTCTCTTCCTTTCTACCTTTTTTCCTCCCTCTCTTTTGCTTTCCCTCTATTTTTTACTGCCTTCCTTTATTCATTTCTTTGTTCCTCTCTCTGTCTTTCATTCTCCTTCTCTCACACTGAGTTTTTTATGGTTAGTTTTCCTAATCAGTATCATATCCTAATGAAGGAAAAGATGTTAGACTTTTATCACACTTTAAGGTCCTGTGCAAAGCTGGATTGCAAAGTAGATCCCTTTATAAACTATATTAACATAGTCAGGTCATAAGGGGCAGGTTTATTGCACTGATTTTATAAGTAGTGGCTTGAAAGTTGGATTCCTAAAGCTACCTACCTCAGAGAACTGGTCAGCAGTTTGGACACTGGAGCAAATTCAATATTAAATAGAAAAGAGAGCCTGTCAGAAAAAAGCCACTTGTAATAAGGTTTAAAGACACTTGGTACAGGGGGCCTAGGAGAAATCAGTGCTGTTCCAGGAGATGGGAGACCTGGATTTACTTCCAATTGGAACTAATCTACTCTGTGATCTGGAGAAGGTCACTCACCTCTCTCTGTGTATCTCCCCATTTGGAAAATGGAAACAGTAGTCTCTCACCAACATACTTCTTAAGGCTTAAAAGCATTCAAAGTATTATAAATAATATTAATGGAATAAATATAATATTTATTAGCTATTTACTTGTGTGCTAGATTACACACACACACACACACACACACACACACACACACACACACACACACACTCTGGCAGCCACCCTATGAGGCAAGCTAAGTATTATTATCCACTCTGGGCTGATGAAGAAAAACGATGCCCTGATAGGTTAAGTCCAAACTCGAGATCACACACCTAGTTAAGTGGTCTGTCTCATTCTCCCAGCAGAGGGAAAACCCAGCTGGATCCAAACTTACCAGCTGGTATGCCAAGAACCCCACTGGGCTGCAAGACAGTGACACACTCAGCTCTTGGTAGCTGTGCCGGGTCTAAGGCAGGGTCAGTGGCTGGTTGCTTCAAGTTCTGAATAGGTTCATCTTGGGTCCCAGATACCCTTCAGATGACCACAGAATGCCCTAGGGATATCATAATTATTTATATATATAATTACATTAGAAAGACTGCTAACTTGTAGACAAGACCATTTGAGGTCCTCGGGCATCAGCTGATGGACACTTGGCAGTCTTGGCTGCCAGGAACAGAAAGTGAAGAGCCCCACTGAACCGTAGTCATCACTGAGGGCAGTTATTTTATTTTATTATTTTACTTTAAATTCTGGGATACGTGTATAGGATGTGCAGGTTTGTTACATAGGTAAACGTGTGCCATGGTGGTTTGCTGCATCTGTCAACCCATCACCCAGGCATTAAGCCCAGCATGCATTAACTATTTATCCTGATGCTCTCCCTCCTCCCAGCACCCCACCCACTGCGACAGGCCCTAGTGTGTGTTGTTCTCCTCCCTGTGTCCATGTGTTCTCATTGTTCAGTTCCCACTTATAAGTGAGAACATTCAGGGTTTGGTTTTCTATTCTGTGTTAGTTTGCTAAGGATAATCACTTCCAGCTCTATCCATGTACTAGCAGAAAAGAGCAATTTTTAATCAGAGATGTTGGGTTTGTTCATCTTGCTGGCTTTTAATCCTATCATATGTTAATCTATCAGTCTCATCCACAAATTCATAGACAAACATTTCTTTGTGTGCTGTGAGGTTTGATTTTATGTGACCTGGGGGTGGTCAGTGGTTATGTCATACCCCACACTCACATTCCTCAGTGCCGAGCCCAAGAATTACCTTTCAGATTCCTCTTTGTTGATGACTAATTTGTGTAGGCTGCCCTTTGTAGTTGATTCCCCTTCCATGGAAAGAGTTACAATTGGGGAGGATAGCAGGGCAAGCCAATGACCCCTAGGGGAAGCATTTATTTGAGCTCTGTAAGTTCAGGTTTTGATATTTTTGCTCTGCATGATGAAAACAAATAACAATAATATTAATACTTATAGCCCATGGAGCAAAGGTCTTCTTAATCTCTTCTCTGAAACCTACACCAGGCCTATCATTCATCTTTGGGTTTTGTTTAGATTCCTGATTATTGAGCCAGAAATATTGTATTTAATTACCATTTGAAAAGTTTCTGTTAACACTATCTCAGTGGTGTTAATTCCACTTGGATCAGCTCTTACTATCCCCCTGATGTACATAGGGCAGGAGATAGCATTTGTCCCTTTGCTGACAGTTGATGCTTGTTGAAGGGAGTGATGATCACACCAGTGGCTCAGGGCTGGATGTCATAGACTGGTCATATTTCATAACTGGTTTCAGTTCAGACAGAAACTGGCCCCTTTCCAAAAACCACTTTAGTTCAGCTCTTTGCTGGAAGATAAAGAATATCAGAAAAGCATTGAGCTATGAGATGGGACTCTTACAGTTACCAAGATTGTTATTATTGTGAAGCTCCTATTGCAGATACTCTGTCACCTTCCTGGACACACACAGAACTGTAGGGTAGTGCTGGAGGCAGGGAGGTGGGCAGTGGTTCCTTGTACCAGTCTGTGAGTTGGTGCTGAGCTGGCTGATGGCTCCATAAGGAGCTTATAAAATACAGATTTGGTGACATGGAACATAACCTGGGAATATGTATTTTTCTAATGTACACACTAGTTTGGAAGCACAGACCTAAGACTGCCTCATATAATTTTGCAGTACTGTTAAAATAGTAGATCACTAAGCCATCTTTTTTTTTCTTAAAACTCTAATTTTTGTCCACTTCCCACAATATTCTGACCTAGACAGCTTTCCATCATGTGGCTATAATACAACCTCCTGTGTCCCACCCTTCACCTATTCATTCAACCAATATGGAACAGCTGTCTAGGATGAGCTCGAGGAACTAAGGTAGAAATACCAAAAGACACATTGTTCCAAGACTAAAGGAGTCTTTGGTTTAGTTAGGAGATAACTGAACAATAAATCAGCTACAGTAGAACATTGTTATTTTTCCAACTAAATTGCAATGGGAGCAGGTGAAATTTGCTGGAAAGTGAAGTCACACATCCTGGAGGAAAAACCCTTTGGAGCCTTGACAAAGGAGATGACTGCTAGATGCCAAGTGATTATGTGAGGATAGAGAGCCTGATAATGTGACAAGAACTGCATGTCTTGTCATTTTTAAATATAGGCTATACATGATAGAAATGAGGGTGGACATATTGACAGACCAGATCACGAGGGGCTTGTATATCATATGTGGTGGACATTTGTATTTGACCTCATAGGCATGTCTTCCTTGCCTCATATGTAGTTTGTTTTGAAATAACTTGTTGATCTTTATCTTTAAAAAAGATACATTGGCCGGGCGCGGTGGCTCACGCCTGTAATCCCAGCACTTTGGGAGGCCGAGGCGGGTGGATCACGAGGTCAAGAGATCGAGACCAAACTGGTCAACATGGTGAAACCCCGTCTCTACTAAAGATACAAAAAATTAGCTGGACATGGTGGCGCGTGCCTGTAATCCCAGCTACTCGGGAGGCTGAGGCAGGAGAATTGCCTAAACCCAGGAGGCGGAGGTTGCGGTGAGCCGAGATCGCGCCATTGCACTCCAGCCTGGGTAACAAGAGCGAAACTCCGTCTCAAAAAAAAAAAAAAAGAGAAAAAAAAAAAAAAAAGATATATTTTCCCCTGACAATATGACATGATGAAATTTCTTCTTGTGCAATACCTTTGAAGAGCAGGAGAAACTAAGTGGTAATTTTCTGTATCCCAGATGAGGCCTACCTTCAAATCTCCTTTTCTGGCCCTTTCATTTCTGAACCTAGAAGTCAGCCTGGTTGTGGGGTCCCCTCCTCCATAAAATTTATGTCCTCTTTGAAAGCTGGTGTTCTCAAACAGGGGCTTAGAGAATCAGCATCAAGGGAATGACGACCATGGTTGGCCTTGCATAAGGTATCTCCCTGTCCTTGACCCCTTGATCGATGACTCTTAATCCCCATAGTCAAATAGCCACGGAGAACATTTGCCCTGAGCAGTGCAGTCCAGAGCTGACTTCTCAACACAGGTCTTCACTCCTCTGTTTACAATCCTGACGTATGTCTCAGTGTATTTTCATTCAAACCCAGACTCTTACCAAACCCATCGTGAGTAGCCTGCCTACCTTCCCCAACCTGATTTAATGCCACTTTCTTCCTTGAACCCTAAACTCCTTCCACATTGAGCTTTTTCAGGTTTTCAGAGAAACAAACTTAGTCCTACCTCTGGGCTTGTGCACATGCTATTCCTTCTACCTACAGAAGTTCTTCACCACCCGCCCCCGCATCTAATTGCTCTTTCCTGAAAAGATGTTTTCCAGTCTCTAAACAAACCCACTCCCCTATATTTTGTGACACTTATTGTAATTGTAGATTGCTTGATTTATTTTGTTGATTTTGTTTCTTTATTGCCAAACTTTCCCTTTAAACACCATAAAAGCAATGACCTGGGGAGGGATGGATGGAGGGAGGGAGGGATGGATGGATGGATGGATGGATGGATGGAGTTGAAATCTCTTTGTGAAGTTGAATTCTTCACAAAGTCCAGCCTCTCATTCTTTATTCATGCTATAGCTACACTCAGCCAGACTCCTTGGAATTGTTTTCTCCTCCATGAACCCAACAAAGCTGCATCCATCCCTCATACTCCAGTCTAAGCTCCATTCATTTAATGAAATCTGTGATCTGTAAAGTTAACACTGATTTATCCCTCTCCTGACTTACATATAAAGTATATGTTTATTAATAACTTTGGCGTATATTTGCATTGTTTTCAGTTGGGTAACTCATTCAAATTTCATCTAAGTTATAATTTTTTTAAAAGGCTTTATTTTTCTCATAATTAAAGCAATAAAGAAATGCACTCAGAAAATGTGAGAAATATTGAGTATAATGAGGTAAATATAAATTACACATAATTTTTCCACTATGAGTTAAATACTATAGATACTTTGCCTTTTTTCCCTCTAGTGGTTTTCTTATACATTTTTACAACATTGTGCGTACTTGTGCATCCATTCGTAAGTTATCTTGAGTTTTAGACATAATCGTGATTCTGAGCATGTCCTCATGTCATTACAAATACTTTTAAAAGTCTGTTTTCCTTGTATACCTAACTATAAGTTTTATTTTTGAGAATCATTATTGAATGTCAACAGAGTACCAAAGAGTGCACTAGGCACTGAGGCACATGTTGTCCCACTTTAAATATTTAGTGCATACTGAATCAGAAAATATAAAGAATGTCTCACTTACTTGAATAGCTATGTTTCCAGGTGGCTATAATATTAATAGATTGCAGAAGCAAGAGATGAAACTCCAGAATAATTTGAATTAAGGGCAAACAAGAAAGACTGGATCCCCAGCAAATACACCTCTTTAAATGTTGAGTGCAGTGAACACACAGATGTCTTTGGAAAATGTGTTTCTACTAGACACCTAGAACATGAATTGGGAAAACCTGGCAGACCACTCTTCTCTGAAATACTATCTGTGATAATGACTCATGTTTTCCTTCTTTTCTAGAGTGACCGTCTCCTTATTAAGGGAGGCCGAATCGTCAACGATGATCAGTCCTTTTATGCTGATATTTACATGGAAGATGGCTTAATAAAGTATGTATATGGAACTTCTTCTCTTTATCTTTTTGCAATTCCTCACTTCATTAATGGCCCATAAAGAAGCTTGAATTACATGAATGTAGTGAAAAAAAATCTGAATTTAATCAACAGAATGAAATTATACTGAGGGCAACTTTGTGCAGAAAGTATTGATGAGCATTCTATGGGTCATGGAAAAGTGGAAAATGTGGCCATCATCCTTAAGGATCCTGTAAAATGTGCACAAATTACAGCATCCTAAAAATATAAGGCTTTGTACAATAAGTATCAAAGGAGTTGAAGTCAGGATAAGTGATTTAGAAGTACAAAGAAGGAGAAATTCATTTAGAAGTAAGGCTTTGGGGTGGAGAGAGTATTTAAACTGAACCTTGACATAAGGATAGAACTTAGGTGAGTAGAGCACAGATAGGACATATATTTCAGGCAAGTTTTCCAAATAAATTCATTAGGGATGTATAATTACATTCTAAAATGGTATACTATTGGATGCCTATAAGTGGCACAGCCAGGTACATTTTTTTTTTTGGAGACTCAGTCTCGCTCTGTCACCAGGCTGGAGTGCAGTAGAGTGATCTCAGCTCACTGCAACCTCCGACTCCCTGGCTCAAGCGATTCTCCTGCTTCAGCCTCCCAAGTAGCTGGGATTACAGATACACACCACCATACCCAGCTAAGTTTTGTATTTTTGGTAGAGACAGGGTTTCACCATGTTGGCCAGGATGGTCTCGATCTCCTGACCTAATAAACCAGCCACCTCAGCTTCCCATAGTTCTGGGATTACAGGTGTAAGCCACTGCATCTGGCCACCAAGTGAGTTTTATGTGCAGGTTTCCTACATAGTGAACTTTAAAAGAGGATTTGATTTACATAGTGTTTCATTACAGAAAACAAAGTACACTACCATGCCGGTAAGATGTTGTATAAGACTGGTGTATTCAACCCATTCTATTAGCCCCCTCTGACCCCTTTCAATTTTATTTTTATATGGCTTAACTTCATTGACTAGTTAAAGATTTTGGTTATAAGAGATCTCTTGCTTATCTTTGAAAAGTTGGCTTAGATATAGTTTTCTGCAGACAAACGTTTTTTACCAGCCTCCAAGTCTAGACTAGCTTTCCCTTCTATGTGAGCTCAATGCAGCTTGTGCCCAGCCAGCCATGGTGGCTCACGCCTGTAACCTCATCACTTTGGGAGACTGAGGCAGGTGGATCACTTGAGCTCGAAATTAGCCTGGGCAACATGGTGAAACCCTGTCTCTGCCAAAAATACAAAAGTTAGCCGGGTGTGGTGGTGCATGCCTGTAGTCCCAGCTACTTGGGAGCCTGAGGCAAGAGAATCACTTGAACCCAGGAGGCAGAGGTTGCAGTGAGCCAAGATCATGCCACTGCACTCTAGCACTCCACCCTGGGTGACAGAGGGAGACTCCACCCCAAAAAACAAACAAACAAACAAAACCAGCTTGTGCTTTCATTAATCATAGCAATTCTGACACTGTTAGTCTCCTTTGAGAGTAAGGAGACTTACTTACTCTCATATCTTACTTATGTATCTTGTTCATTCCATATCCCCAGTACTTAACTCAGAACTTAGCACATAAAGATTTGATAAGAGCTACTTTTTATTTAGTGTGTAATATGTGCCAGGGAGAATGTTAAATGTTTTGCATGCTTTCTGTCATTCAATCAGCCAGCAGCCCTCCAAAGTAAGTACTGTGCTATTATTATTCTCTTTCCTGAGATAAGGAGAAAAAGGCATATAGAGAGTAAATAACTTGCTAAAGGTTAACGTATTCGTCAAATACATTGAATGAATGAGTGAGTGAATGAATGAATGAACAAATGCAAGAACAAAAATATTTACCTTGCCAATTTACATTATTACTTTTTCATATTGGAAGTAAGACAAATGGAAACAATGAGCAAACCAAAAAATATGACAATAATCTCTTCAAAATATAAGCCACAATTGATTTTATGTTTTTCTATTCACTAAAATATTATTATATATAGTTGGCTCTATTGGAGGTAACAAGTTTTCTCCTTTAGAGATTTGCAAAAATGGGAAAAATTTGTTGCCAAATGCTTCCTCATTTTAGAGCTCATGATAGGCAGCACTAATTATTCACAGAAATTTTTTTTTAATACTTTAAGTTCTGGGATACATGTGCAGAACGTGCAGGTTTGTTACATAGGTATATATGTGCCATGGTGGTTTGCTACACCCATCAACCTGTCATCTGCATTAGGTATTTCTCTTAATGCTATCCCTCCCATGTCCCCACCCACTGACAGGCCCTGGTGTGCCTGGTGTATGACGTTCTCCTCCCTGTGCCCATATGTTCTCATTGTTGAACTCCCACTTATGAGTGAGAACCTGTGGTGTTTGGTTTTCTGTTCCTGTGTTAGTTTACTAAGAATGATGGTTTTTAACTTCATCCATGTCCCTGCAAAGGACATGAACTCATCCTTTTTTATGGCTGCATAGTTTTCCATGGTGTATATGTACCACATTTTCTTTATCTAGTCTATCATTGATGGACATTTGAGTTGGTTCCAAGTCTTTGCTATTGTGAATAGTGCTGCAATAAACATATGTGTGCATGTGTCTTTAGAGTAGAATGACTTAGAATTCTTTGGGTATATACCCATAATGGGATTGCTGGGTCAAGTGGTATTTCTGGTTATAGATCCTTGAGAAATCACCACACTGTCTTCCACAATGATTGAACTAATTTACACTCCCACCAACAGTGTAAAAGCATTCCTATTTCTCCACATGCCTTCCAGCATCTGTTGTTTCTTGATTTTTTAATAATTGCCATTCTAACTGGCATGAGATGGTATCTCATTGTGGTTTTGATTTGCATTTCTCTGATGACCAGTGATGATGAGCTTTTCTTCACGTTTCTTGGCCTCATAAATGTCTTCTTTTGAGAAGGATCTGTTCATATCCTTTGCCCACTTTTTGATGGGGTTCTTTTTTTTTCCTGTAAATTTGTTTAAGTTTCTTGTAGGTTCTAGATATTAGCCCTTTGTCAGATGAATAGATTGCAAAAATTTTCTCTCATTCTGTAGGTTGCCTTTTCACTCTGTTTATAGTTTCTTTTGCTGTAAAGAAGCTCTTTAGTTTGATTAAATCCCATTTGTCAATTTTGGCTTTTGTTGCCATTGCTTTTGGTGTTCTAGTCATGAAGTTCTTGCCATGCCTGTGTCCTGAATGGTATTGCCTAGGTTTTTTTCTAGGGTTTTTATGGTTTTAGGTCTTACACTTAAGTCTTTAATCCATCTTGAGTTAATTTTTGTATAAAGTGTAAGGAAGGGCTCCAGTTTCAGTTTTCTGCATATGGCTAGCCAGTTTTCCCAACACCATTTATTATCTAGAGAATCCTTTCTCCATTGTTTGTTTTTGTCAGGTCTGTCAAGGATCAGATGGTTGTAGATGTATGGTGTTATTTCTGGAGCCTCTGTTCTGTTCCACTGGTCTACATACCTGTTTTGGTACCAGTACCATGCTATTTTGGTTAGTGTATCCTTGTAGTATAATTTGAAGTTAGGTAGTTTGTTCTTTTTGCTTAGGATTGTCTTGGCTATACAGGCTTATTATTATTCGTATTATTATTCATGAAATTTAAAGTAGTTTTTTATAATTCTGTGAAGAAAGGCAATGGTAGCTTGATGGGAATAGCAATGAATCTACAAATTACTTTGGGCAGTATGACCATTTTCACAATATTAAATCTTCCTATCCATGACATGGAATGTTTTTCCATTTGTTTGTGTCCTCTCTTATTTCCTTGAGCAGTGGTTTGCAGTTCTCCTTGAAGAGGTCCTACACATACCTTATAAGTTGTATTCCTAGGTATTTTATTCTCTTTGTAGCAATTGTGAATGGGAATTCACTCACAATTTGGCTCTCTGTTTGTCTATTATTGGTGTGTAGGAATGCTTGTGATTTTTGCAAATTAATTTTGTATCCTGAGGCTTTGCTGAAGTTGCTTATCAGCTTTTGGAGTTTTTGGGCTGAGACGATGAGGTTTTCTAAATATACAATCACATCATCTGCAAATGGAGACAATTTGACTTCTTCTCCTCTTATTTGAATGCCCTTTATTTCTTTCTCTTGCCTGATTGCCCTGACCAGAACTTCCAGTGCTATGTTGAATAGGAGTGATGCTATGGCCATACCCTGAACGTGCCCGATCTTCTGATCGTAGAACTTTTTACAGTTGAGTCTTAAATACAGGTTTAGAATCCATCTTCACACAGTGCTTCAGGGATCTACAACCAGAGTTGAAGGTATAAGATGAACCTTTTGTGCCATCTCTATTAGAAAGACTGAAAGGCCACTTGCCAAGGATGTTGTAGAAGGAATTTAACTATCTGATGTGTGTGTTGGCAGTGGAGAGAAGGTTAAGTAAATGATCCTAATTCAATCCTGAAATTCTGTATGTTTCCAATGATATTCTTAACTCACAGAGCTTAAGAACAGAAATAACCTCCTCTAACTATCACAGTTATTTGTCTGTCCGTGAATATTTGTGGAATACTTGATATGTGCCAAGCAGTTTTTTGAGACATTGGACTCATGCTATGTTACACGGTTTGGTACTTATTATCAGGGCCCAAATCATCATGCTGTCTTCCCCCTGGGACCTTATGGTCTTTTATGGGAATTGAGATATGTATATATATACAAACGATGTAGCATTCCCAAGGAGTAGCATATCAAGTATTATATTCATAGAATAGGTGAGATTCAGAGAAGGGAGTAGACTGGTTATTAATTATAATAGCTGACATTTATCAAATTCTTAGGTCCAACAGTGTTTTATAGGCTTAACATATATTCACATTTAATCTGCAGCACAACCCTATGGAGGAGGCATTTTTATTACATTTTATAGAGGAAAGAATTGAGGCATGGTGAGGTAATTTGGCTATACACAGCTAGTAGCTAGCAGAGCTAGGATTTTGAATGCAGATAACCTGCATCTAGAGCACAGCCTTACTCCTTATTACTAGACTTGGCTATTGCTAGAAACTTGATGAAGGAGGGGAGATGGAAGCTGAGACTTCAAGGATTAATGTGGCCTTGGTTGGTGGAGCAGTAAAGAAGGAAGAAACCATTTCTGTTTCAGGCTTGATATTAAACTAGTTGTTAAAATGGATGAAAACATACATACATAAACACACACACAAGCCAGGCAATTCCTTGTGCTTTTGTTTCTCAATTTTCCTTAGAGGAGAACCCATGAGAGAGAAAAATGGGAACAGAATTAGCCAGTATCTGAACTAGAATGGACTTATGATTAGAGGCTGCATTTTTCCAGCATATTTTGAATTATGGTGGCTCTGGAATGGCTCATTGGTGATGGGGTAAAGTTGAACTCTTAGAGATGTTAGGAATACTTTATTTTAGTCCCAGAACTTGGAGTTTGGCAGGCCAGTGGTAGACTTCTTACTGCCCCAAGAGAGTGTCTTTCTTGGCTGCCTGTGAACAAAAGGGGAAAGTATTTATGCCATGGACAGCGAAGTACAGATATCCCAAGGTAGGAGATTTTTAATGGTCATATGGAGGCTTATGAATCTTAGGTCTTCCTGGTATCCATAGTGGACGTGTTTGACCAGCTATTTAAATCAAGGATGTGATACCTCGTATGGAACCAAGCAATACTGGATGATCTATAAGTAGCATTGTGTGGGGACTAGTTGTATTTGTCCTTTTCCTTGGAAGCTTGCCTTTGAGATACTCATTGGCATACTTCTGCCTGAGTCTCCCCCATTCCTCCCCGAGATGCCCTGAAGCTTCCTGGGTGAAGCCTTGTCTAGTGGAGGTTTTCATAGTTACTAAGCTCAGCTAAAAGCTTCTTCTGGGACAATGACCATGTCGTAAAAGCAGCCGGTGCTGGAGGCATCTGCATCTTTGACTTCCTCCTGGTGAATCTGCACAGCTGTGATTGGCTGGTAAATGATCAGCAAAGGGTGGAATTGGGAGTGAAGACTTGGGTGGGAAATATCCCAGATAGAATCTTTTGTTAGGACCACAGATGACCCCACTTAAAAGATAGGTAAGTTCCCATACCCATTCTTTATGGTTCACTATTACCTTCCTCAGTCTTTTCTAACAGTGCACTATTTTATATTATTTAGATCCTTCTCCAAGTGTTATCTATCTTTGTTCATAGATTGCTAAGCTAGTGAGTCACTTGCAAAGACTACTTTGATAAATATGAGTAACGCTGTTTAAAATCCTCATAACACTATATTTGTCTTGGAAGTTGCACTTTTAAATGACGAGGTGTTTGACTCTTTCACCAGACAAATTGGAGACAATCTGATTGTTCCTGGAGGAGTGAAAACCATCGAAGCCAATGGGAAGATGGTGATCCCTGGAGGCATCGATGTCCATACTCACTTCCAGATGCCATATAAGGGAATGACCACAGTGGATGACTTCTTCCAAGGGACAAAGGCGGCCTTAGCAGGTGGCACCACCATGATCAGTAAGTCTTCAGATTTTATAGACTCCTGTTTCTCAGAGGTGTGTGTTTAATGAATGTATCTCCAGAGCTTTCTTACTATAACTTGTATACTTACCCCAATTCAGTTTATAGATGTTCTGCCTGATGGAACCTGAGAAAAGCAGATTGAGGTGAGGAAATGGGAACTCCTGTAACTACATAGAAGAGACTCATGAGACTCTTGGCCATGGCAGCAGCTGCCTTCTTGTCTGCTGTAGCAACAGGGGCTGGCTCCTGCAATGAGTGGAGAATCAGGAAATATCATCTCAGGACAAGTGGTGAAAGTAGACTTAAAAAGTTGTGAATAGAAGATAAAATGTTATTTCAAAGTTGCCCATTTGGGTCTGAGAAAGGAGGGCAGAGCAGCGTGAATGGAGCTAAGGAGTATCACAGGGAGAGGGATTATGGAGAATTATAGTTCTTGGAAATTCAGTGAGCTTCAGTGGGTGAACCTGTGTCAGGTGGAGGTTTTCATACTCACTGAGCTCAGTTTAAAACTTTTACTGGGACACTGGCCATGTCATAAAAGCAACTGCTGCTGGAGGCATCTGCATCTTTGACTTCCAGTCACATTTACTGCTATCTGGTCTGTGCTGTATTTTGACCAATTCATATCTTTAACATTTGGCAAGCTGTAGGAGTAGTTTCTCTTGTTTTTAATTTTTGTTTTGTTTTGTTTTGTTTTTTTCTATTGCAATTCCAAAAAAAATCTAGGGAATTGCACGCCATTGGATTACTGAACCAATAGCATTCCAGGGCAGTTTTTCTTGTCCCAAAGGAATCCTGATGAATTTGGTCCCATCCCAGTGCTGACCCCAAACTTGGGTCAGGCAGAGCACTGTTTATTTTAACACCATATACATGCCCTGAGAGCACAGAACAGCCTGAGCTGTAGAATTATCCACTGTCTTTCACTTCATTTTGACAGAAGCATGAGCAGGGTTCAGCTTCAGCTGGTTGGGTGTGGAAGCCCAGAAAGATTGCACCAAAGCCATAAAAGGTGCAATTCTGGGAGAACAAAGCTTTTCTCCAGCTGAAGGGTGGAAGCCTGCTGACTTCTCAGCAGCTGCCTGCTGACAAAAACCCTGGCGTTGACCCAGACATTAGTAATGTAGCTCCATGCATTTGCTTTCCGATAAGTGCACTTGGGCTGCCTTTGGTAGAAGACTACGGGAATGAGTGATCTTGGTTTGGCTTTCTTCCATCTGGGCAAGGAACTGGACTTGTTTGGCATCCTTGAGATTTGTATTACACTTGGCCTTCTGCACTAGGGAAGTCAGAGTCCCAGTGACGAGAGTAAAACTTACAAAGAACCACAAAAACAATTGTGTCCTTCATAGATAAATTAGGAACCCTAGAGATGCAAGAAGAAAAGGAACCTCATAATCCCACATTACTGTTAGAGTTTGGCTGTATATTGGACACATTTTTAAAATCCTGTTTGGCAAAACTAGGAACATAGTATATGTACTATATTTTAACCTGCCATTTTTGCTAAATAGTATGTCATGGATATCTTTCCATTCATTTTTATCCCACTCCAACATTTAAAGTGGATTCCTCATCATCCACTTTATAAAAGCATCAGGATTTATGTATTTAACCTCACTCCTCAATTAACAATTTCAATTGTTTCCAGTTTTTCACTTATATAAATAAGTGACAAACATCCTTGGAACCAAAATTTTGTATACAGGCTCATTTATTTCCCTAGGAATAATTCATAGGTGTGGGAATAATTATTGGGTTAAGGTTTGAAAAATGTCCATGTTTTTATATATATTTCAAAGTTGCTCTCTGGAAAGTTGTCCTTAGCTGTACTTTGTCCTGAGTTGTATTTTGCCTCAGCCATCCAGGGAACTATGAAAGTGTAACTTTTGCCTTTTCCTCATCAACTGTAGATGCTATTGTTTAAAAAAAATTTATCCATGGTTGCAGGTGAAAGAGTAGATTTGGGCCTCAAAGAAACCAGATTCTTTTATTTTATTTTGTTTTTTAATTTTTTTTTTTAATTTTTTTGAGACAGAGTCTCACTCTGTCACCAGGCACCAGGCTGGAGTGCAGTGGCACGACTTTGGCTCACTGCAACCTCTGCCTTCCAGGTTCAAGCAATTCTCCTGCCTCAGCCTCCTGAGTAGCTGAGACTACAGGCGCACGCCACCACGCCGAGCTAATTTTTGTATTTTTAGTAGAGACAGGGTTTTACCATGTTGGCCAGGATGGTCTCTATCTCTTGACCTCGTGATCCGCCCGCCTCGGCCTCCCAAAGTGCTGGAATTACAGGCATGAGCCACCGCGCCCGGCCAGAAACCAGATTCTTGACAAAAAGTTTCCATGGAAATAAGATCTGTGGGCCCAGTATCAGGTTTATGTAACTGATACCAGCTTTGTCCTATAGCAGAGAGCCTCAATGTCTTGTACCCTAACTTAGCTTTAAATCCCCACTTTCACCCTCGGCAGAGTCTGACTTTTTTCACTAGCAGTGACCTCCCCACAGTGCTAGTAATAATGCCACATAGTAGGCACTCATAGATGGCTAGCATTTATTGAGCACTTACCATGAGCCAGGCATTAGGTAAAGTACTTTACATGCATTTTCCCATTTAATCTTATAAACTCAGAAGAAAGGCACTAGTAACACCTGGACTCTCACCCTCCTTGGCACCAACTTAAAGGAAAGAAAACTGAGGTTTAGGGAAGTTAGTAATTTGCCCCAAATCACATAGCTTGGTGACATTTAAGTCATCAGCATTCTTGAAACTACCAGCGAACCCCTTCAAAGGTTAATTCCATGCTCAGGATATAGAGATTTTGTAGCCACAGCTAAGAAAGCGGGAGCAGGCCTGGGCAGAGGGGAGCAAAGCCTGTGTCTGAGAGTCACCGATCTGTGGTCTCTGTCATTCAGTTGACCATGTGGTGCCTGAGCCTGAGTCCAGCCTGACTGAGGCCTATGAGAAGTGGAGAGAGTGGGCTGATGGGAAGAGCTGTTGTGACTATGCCCTGCATGTGGACATCACCCACTGGAATGACAGCGTCAAGCAGGAAGTGCACAACCTCATCAAAGACAAAGGTGAGCCTGGACGTGCTGCCCTCCCTCCTCCCTTACCTTCTCCTTGCTGGTCCTTCCAACACTGTCCACTCAGTTCAGTCACTATCTTTTGCTTGGAGCCTGGAACCTTGAGCGTGAGCACTGGATGTAGGGATATCACACTGTTCCAGGTACTTTACTTACTTCTCACAGGATCCCTGTGAGATAGTGATTTGTTTTCCCCACTTTGCAGATGGAGAAACTGAGGCACAGAATAAGCAGCCCAAGATCACAGCATTAGTAAGCAGTAGGTGTATTCAGATTCTATGCTCTTCACCTCTGTGCAATACTGCCCATTCTGCAGAGGAAGAAACTGAAGTTAGGAGAGGCTAACTAATCTTGCATAAGGTCATATGGCTAGTACAACCTGTGAGATTAGGGATTTTTAACTCATATCATTTTTGCTCTAGAGAGAGATCAAACCCTTACTATCATATAACAATGGCATCCTCAGAAAAGGCCAAGGCATTTCTAGGAGCAAGGATGTGTTGGTACTCAGGCTGGGAGCTTAAGATGTGAAAACATATTCATGTATATGTGTTTCTGTGTGTGTGCCAGGGTATGTCCTCTCAGTGAGTTCATGGTTTACTTTCCGCTGTCTTCTCAAATTCCTCTATTCTCTGCTTCTTTTTAATCATTGGATATTGCAACCCCCCCGCCACATACATACATGCACACATATGCACAATGTGTTCAGCATTGTAAGGCAGCCTGGGGGTCTTAGAGAAGTGTAAGTAATAGTCTCTGCTGAACACCCAAGGCAAAAGGAAACAAGCTCATGAAGAGCAACAGAATAAATGCCATGGGGTACAAGAACCATTACCAAAGGAGTAGTCGAGAGACAAATGCTAGGAGTCCAGTGGAAGAGTGTGCCCTAGGATGGAAGGGAAATGATGACCCCCTCAGAGGATGATATTTTCTTTCCATCCCCCTCCTTACCCCACAAGCCCTGCCCAATCTTTGATGACACAGAATGTGAGATTAACTCCTTCTTTCTGTATTTGCTTTTATGCTGGGTATCTCAACTGGGGTAGAATATTGAATAGCTTTAGCACTCACTTCTCTGTCAAAGTGCCTGGATCATTCCATGGATAATGTAGAGGCTTTTGGGAAGGGTAGTGTTTGGGTAGACTGGCCTGAGTTGAACCACTCTGGGTAGGAGTGGTTCTCAAATTACAATCTACTTTGGCCCAGAACACTGTGGGCTGAAAGGGCCCTAATGGTTAGAGACCAAAATTATCTTCCTTTCCTCAAAATGATTCTCAGTTCCTCAGTCCCACCTATTTCTGTAAATCACTGTATTAGTAGTTTATTTGGGGTGAGATCTAAATAGATCTTTACATATAAACCTTACAACTTACGATATTTAAGCACAAGGATCTGCCCATTAGTTCCATAGGGTCTGCATCTTAGTTCTTTCAGATCCAACACCCTGCACAGTAAAATGAACTGAACCAAGGAGATTTTTAATGGAAACCAAATATGTGCCAAACCTGTTACTAAGAGCTCTGTTTGTATTCTCTCCTTTAATATTCACAACCACTTTATGAAGTAGGGTATTGTTATTTTTCCATTTTACAGGTGAGGAAACAAAGGTCCAGAGAGGTTAAGCATCCCAAGCTCACTGAACTAGTATGTGGTGGATTTCAATGATGCAGCCCCAGTGTAGCAACACAACTGGTGTGCTAGAGTGATTCTTAATGCCACCTACTACTGCCTTGAGCAATGTCAAAGTTTATTCACCTTCTGGGCTGGGGAATGCTGGACAGAGGAGGTTAGAAAGAGGCATAGAAGAAGAGGCCATTCTGCTGTGACATCTGTTAGGAATTTTTGATTTTGTGGGTCAGGGGTGGGCAGAGCAAAACGCTCTTGCAGAATATAAATATCTGCTTTATGTTGGACAGGAGCCTGGGTAATGCAGTAGGGTCCCATGGTCGATGGAAGTGGGAGCAAAGGATGGAGGACAGTCCTGATAACATTGTCTTTTTCTTGTTTTTCCTCCCATCCCTCTTTTGCAGGGGTTAACTCCTTCATGGTTTATATGGCTTATAAGGATTTGTATCAAGTATCTAACACAGAGGTAACAACCCATTTGCTTTGTGGTTTGGGGTATCTGGATGAGTTTCCTATTGTTGCTAATGACCTTGGCCCTTGTAACATGAATCACTGTGGTCACCGCGGGAGACCACTGGGCCAGAGTGCTTCTTGAAGCCCTTGCAGTCCATGCTACGTTTTAAATAAGGTAACGGGCAGGGTGCCCATGGCAAGACAGACAGGGAGCTAGAGTTTCCACTGGCAGCAGCTTTCTTAAATGGCAAGAGGAAGAACATGCCTAAATCTCCATCTGCCAAACTCCAAACCCCTCATAAGCCCAGTGAAAGTGTGAGGCTCTTCACCTGCAGGACCGGGAGGGCCTTCTGTTGATTGGATAATCCTACTGCCTTGCCTCTGACTCTCTTCCTAAGAAATTCATGGCATGCGTTTGCTTTAGACAGAGGCTAAGTTTTCAGAGAAAATACAAGAAATGAATTCCCATGCCTCCTGGTTAGAGGGGAAGGTATGTCTACCTTCACAGGTTAAGAGATAAGGATTTCAGTTTTTGTGTTTGTTTCTGCCCGGGCTGTAGTGGCTTTCTAGAGCATTTGTTGAGAAGAATTCTGAGGCCGTTATTGTATATTTGCTCTGCTTGCCTAGGGAACATGATAGGTTCCTTCCTCTCTTCCTTCCTTCCTTCCTGGGGAACATGATAGGTTCCTTCCTTCCTGCCTGCCTTTCTTCCTTTCTTCCTTTCTTCCTTCCTTCCTTCCTGCCTATGGAACAAAGGTTCCTTCCTTCCTTTCTTCTTCCTTCCTTCCTTCCTTTGTCCTTCCCTCCTTCTCTCCTTCCTTCCCTCCCTCCCTGCCTCCTTCCCTCCTTCCCTCCTTCCCTCCCTCCCTCCTTCCCTCCCTCCCTCCTTCCCTCCTTCCTTCCTTCCTTCCTTCCTTCCTTCCTTCCTTCCTTCCTTCCTTCCTTCCTTCCTTCCCCTTTCTTGCTTTCTTTCCTTTCTTTCTTTGACAGAGTCTCACTGTGTCACCTAGGCTGGAGTGCAGTGGTGCGATCTTGGCTCACTGCAACCTCGGCTCACTGTAACCTCCGCCTCCTGGGTTCAAGTGATTCTCCTGCCTCAGCCTCCCAAATAGTTGGGACTGCAGGCACATGCCACCATGCCTGGCTAAATTTTGGATTTTTAGTAGAAATCGGGTTTTATCATGTTGGCAAGGATGGTCTTGATCTCTTGACCTTGTGATCCGCCCCCCTCGGCCTCCCAAAGTGCTGGGATTATGGGTGTAAGCCACTGTGCCTGGCCTTTCCTAGGATTTCTTTGGACTAGCAGTCCTCTTTGGTCATGCCTATGTAGTCTATGTATCTGCCCTAGTCACTTATTTCCTCTGCTTCATCTCATTTGTTTAGCTTTGGCTCTAGTAATTGGCCCTTATGTGGGGCTGCCGAAAGTGCTCTCAAGAATGACAAAGACTCATTTCTATTTCAGCTCTATGAGATCTTCACCTGCCTGGGAGAGCTGGGGGCCATTGCTCAAGTTCATGCTGAAAATGGGGATATCATTGCCCAGGTAACACCGTGCGGCTCCCTGGAGTGTGCTTTGGGTCTGCATTCTATTTGCTTCTTCATTTCTTCAGTGTTGCTTGAGCTCTCAATACGTGCAAGGCACCATCATAAGTACCTTGCTAAAGACAGAATCTGCTCCAAAGTACCTCACAGTCTAGGTGGAGGAAACAAAAGAGAGGGGAATGTAGAAAAGCAACAAAACTAGATGTGGCAAAACAGGAAGAGGCCTGGCCATTCTTGGAGAATCAGAAAAGGCATTCTGGAAGAAGAGGATTTCAAATTGGGCTAATTAGTGGGAGAGCATTTGCTGATTCTCTTCTGAAAATGTATCAAAGCTACAAGACATTCTCTGTCATAAAGAAAGACTGTAAGGCAGCATTTCTCAGAAGCTAGAGATTGGATCCAAGTCTGTGGAGTTCACAGCCTTAAATAATAGAGAATTTAGGTCTCATGAAGATCAGACATCTCACTGGATTCCTAGAAATCCTATTGAGAAACCTGAGGAAAGAGTGATGAAAGTGAGGGTCCCAAGGCCCAAATTGATCATTTGTAAGGAAGCAGGAGGCAGTTATCTCTCCATCTCCTGGGCTGCTTAATGGAATAGATGCACAGATGTATCTTAGGAAGGGTTTTGTTTATCTCAGAAACATTCAAGATTGGCCTTTGCTGGAGGAGACTGCCAGAAAAAAAAGAGTGGGCTTTCTTCATCCATTTGATAATGTTGGCAACAAGACACCATTATTCATTCCTTCTAAGAGTATTTCCTGAGCACTTTGTGCCAGGCACTAGCTATTGAAGTGAGCCAAAACAGATGCATTCCATAGCTCACTAATACTTGCACTGTGCTTTAATTTTAGAAGTTGTCCAGAACTTGGTGAATGTGGTTGGCAGGGGTGTGGGAACAATGTCTAGGCCTCCCCTCATCTTGGACCATTAATTTCCCGATAGCAGGTGCCATTTGGTGAGCACTGACTACTATGTGCTAGGAACTGGTAATTGTTCTGGTGTATTCTCATTCAATTTTCTCCAAACCCCTTAAAGATGCTATCATCCTCCCTATTTTATAGACGAGACCATCCAGGCTCAGAGGGATTAGGTCACTGACCCAAGGATCACAGCAAATAACTAGAAAAACCAAATCTTTGCCCCTAAAGTGGTGTACCTCAGTGGGTATCTTTACCCAGAGATTTCATATCTGGGATCCCTTGCCTCCCAAGCCCAGCTGCAGGCCTGTGGGCAGGCAGCACCCCAGCCACGCAGAGCTCCAGCTGTTGTGATTTCAGACTCTGCATATGGTCTTGCTGGTGGGGGAGGTGAGGTAAGTGTACAGTTTCCTCTCACTGTGACCAAGGAGGCTAATTAGTCAGGACCCTGACAGCACTCTCGCCCATGTCTACCACACACCCAGAGATAATGAAATCATTTTCTGTAGAGAGCCCAAATGCCTTGGTCTCGAGGGAGGCAACTCTGTGGTATTAGAACTGTGCTCCTCCCTTTACCCAAGTTTTCAGGGCAGCAGCCAGCAGTCCCAGACCTACTCTCATCTTCCCTGGAAACTAAACCCCCTGGCAGTTCATTCCAGCTCCTGTAGAAGGAGATGGACTCCAACTCAAAAGACTCTGTTCTCAGTTTCTTTCTTCTTGTGACTCCTTAGCATGGAATTTTCTCTCGTCTCCCCTACCCCTCCTATTTCCCTACTTTGGGAAGATGTGTTCTCACTCAGGAAAAGAGTAGGAGCATTTTTCCATTTGGATGAGTTTCTTGTGTGTGTTTATTAACTTCAGCTTGAGCTGAAAGATTTTATCACATTGTTTAAATGAAGGCAGCTGCTATACTCAGAATTTCTTGCTGCACTTATGCAAAAGTGAATATACCAGAAAAAAACTGATTTGGGGTACAAACAAGGGTGATTTTAAAAAATTTCAAGTTGGCAAAACAGTCTGAGAGGACAGCATCTTTAGCCATTCATTTAACAAATATTTGTTGAGCACCTACTATGTGCCAAGACTTGGAGAGGGAATATGGAAAGGACAGGGTTCCTTTCATCATGGAGCAAGCCACGGTTGTGTTATGACCCAAACTGTGATGTAACTGTAGCTGTGATGAATGGCACACTGTGCCCACTGCTACCCCCATGTGAGGTAGCATCAATGGGTCTTTACTGCCATTCTTAACCTCCCAGCTATAGGGACATCATGGCTTCAGAATAGGACTTCCTAATTTGAACAGTGCATTGGAATCACCAAATTTTTCTAATTCCAGGTATTCTGGAATTAGGAAAAGTCAGTAGCAGATTTCAGGCAAGTGTCTTTTGAAAATATTACCCTGGTGATTTAAATGCACTTGGAAGCCACCACTTGAGCTTAGCTTTGTCCTGTGCATTATCCTGGTGCACTCAAACAAGACAGAAGCATAAGTGTCACCTAAGTCAGATTCTTTAGTTGGAGACCTTAACCCTTATGTGACCAGAGGCAATTTAGAGTAGAAACTCACTAGACTTTGGAAGAAATTTAATTCAGTTCAAGTTTCAATAAGTGAGAATGATAAGAATGAAAAGTGGAGGTGCTTTTCTGGAAAAATCAGCCTCTAACCGTTCTTTGTATTCTGTAGAGCTGGGATAGTGACCATTTCACCTCTTGTGGTTGCTTATAGCATGTGCATTTTCCTTTCTGCTCCTGTTTTAGAAATTTCTATTACTAAAAACAAAAAACAGAAGGTTCTTTTCCAGGTGGTAAGAATCGTTTCCTTTCTAAATGCCCCATAGTTTCAATGTGAGACAAGGTTTCTTGTGTTCACTGTCTTTCCTATGTGTTTCACAGATTACCAGAGTACTCCCAGTTCACTAGGCCAGGCCTGCTGGTGCAGGGGTTCATGGGAACCAGCCTTAATGTCAGAGTGAATGCCAGTAATGCTGAAGGAATGGTGGCTTAGGATTTCTGCCAGTTCCAATCAGTCCATGTGTGTGTGCTCACTGCCCAGCTACCTGCTTCTTCCAGAAAGAGGCTAGAAGTCTGAGGAGTTTAGCCATCAGCCACAAGGGACACATACATCTTCTGCCGTGTCCACAGCTTGGTTAAACAGAAGTTCACCAAAGTACTAACTCAGTTAATGCTGTTTGAAGGCACTATTTTGTTTGGTTAAATTTTGAATCCATTCATTTAAGCCATAGATTTAAAACATCAAAACTCCTGAGTGGTTTATTAAAATATGCATTACTCAGATTCCACCTCACATCTTCTGATGCGATAGGCTAGGATGGGCGAGAAATTTGCATTTCTACAAAAGCGATTCAGGCGATTCTGATGTAAGTGATGAGTGGCCCACACTTTGAGAAACATAGCACTAAACTGTAAGTTCCGTGAGGTCAGAGGCTACATTGCTTTAATGCAGGTACCTACCCAGAGCCTAGCAGGAAGCAGATGCTCAATACGTTTTGTTGAGTGAATGAGTTTAAAGAGAATGAATGAATAAACAAATGAGATGAACAAGTGTAGTTTCAGAGGCAGCTGAGACTGAGGGAGATGAAGAATAAGTGACCTGGTATGATTCTTGATCGGTAGTATAGACAAAAAATAGATACTCTAACAGACAACTGTCTTTCTTTTAATAAAAACAAAACATCTTGAATGCTTTTTTTCCTCCTTTTAGTTGACTCTACCCTAAATTGCAAATCCAAATATAGGATTAATACATCTGTTCAACGTACACATATTTATTCTTTAGATCAGAGTATACCAGCATAATTTTTCCATATCTCACTTGAGCTTATTGAAGAACTATTTTCTTTTCTCATTTCAGGAGCAAACCCGCATGTTGGAAATGGGGATAACTGGTCCAGAAGGCCATGTACTGAGCAGGCCAGAGGAGGTAAGTTACAGGGGGTGAAGGTGGAGGATGGGGGAGGGAGAGAAAAGCAGTAGCAGTGAGGACTTAGTTCTTACCACGTCTTCTGGAAGATGCCCGTCATCACAGCCTCAGTCTTACTATGACTGCCACCAACTTTGTATGGGCAGTGTTTGTGTTCGGCCTACCTTCCCAAGCCACATGCACACACAGCGCATGAATAAACATTGCTAAAAGGTGATGAGAATTTGAGTACCAGGTAGCAGTATTGGAACATTTCTTCCAAAGACCGCTTCTGATTGACCCTAGCTCAAGAGCCCATGAGAAAATTAGAAAGGAATGTAAGAGACATGCTTACTTCTGACCCCTAATCTCTCTAAAGATAGCACAAGTTGGAGTGTCCTTCACAGCTATTCAGGAGTGTTAAATTTCTAACTCCTTTCTTCAGGAAATCTCAGTGTGAATCTCATAGACATTTCCACTTATTCCATTATTTCATTTGGAGTCCTGCAAAATATTGGCCATTTGGATAAGAGGTTGAATGGGTTTTTTAAATATACATTATACTCATCAATTTGTATAGGTGATGATGTCCAATTATGGAAATTTCTCGTGTATAAAAATGAATGATTATTTATGTCTGTGCTTAGCAGCCAAACAACAAATCAAAGGTGACTAGAGGCTGGTTCCATGTCTCCAAGATATCAGCAGCTTCACCTGATAGCATGGAGCACAGAGCTGAGAATTGGCTGCCCATGTACCTGAAAGCACATTGGCTTTGGAAGAGCAGCCTGGGTCTAGCACTTGGAGCAAAGTCAAGGCCCTCCATATCAGTGAAGCGAATCCTGTTTCTGTCCTGTCATTCCAAATCCTACAACGGGGAGAAGAAGGAATCATAACCAGAAATGATTACATTCCCATATCCCATCTCTTTTAGAGTCTTACTTAAAATATAAATAGAACACACATAGAAAAAAATGTTTCTATCCCAAGGAGGCAATGGATTTTCACAAACTGGATACACTTGTATAACTAGCACCCAGAGGAAGAACCAGATTATTAGCACTTCAGAAGAAACTCCATTGTAACTAGTGATATTTTTATTGCCATTTAAATGTATAATTTTGTGATTAGGGTTCCAGTCACATACAGCATCCCTGAAGGAAGTCTGTCTCCTTAATAATACCAGGTCACTTCTATGGAATGCATACATCTGGCATGGGCCAATTGCATACGTTATCTCAGAACTCACTGCTGCCGCTCTGTGTGGTTGGCATTGTTGCCCAGGTAAAGAAGCTGAAAGTCAGAGAGGTTAAGCCCCTGGCTGATCACACTTGAAGGACTGGAAAATCATTTACTCATCGTGAACAGGCCAGGGTGATCAGCATTGTTTCTGAAGCTTTTCTTAAGTGCTGGTCACTGTGGAGATGTGCTGGCAAGATAGATTTCCAGCTGCAGCCAGGGGATTTCAGAGCAAAGTCTATTTCTGTTCCTTGGTTTGTTTTCTCAGCCTCCCCTTGGTCCTACCACCCCACCCTCCTCCTTATTCCTGTCTCCTTTTTAGTAAAAAAGTCTCTCAGCCGCAAATCTCCACAGCCGTGGAAGGCCTTTTGGGTGAAGTTGGAGGGTGATGTAAACTTCCAAAGATAGTTATGCTGTCAAAGTGCTGAAAAACCTGTAGTGCTTGGGAGGAATGAGATCAAAGGGACCAGGACGGAGGTCCTGGGGGAGCTGAAGTGGTCAGCATGGGTGTGAAGGGGGAGGAGTAAGCATAGAAGGAGCCAGCCCCTCTTCAATTCAAGCACACCCAGACATCATCTCAAGTGATGCTGTTCAGAGTGCTGGGAGCCCAGGCACAAAGACAACTGTACCAGAGTACAAAATTCTGGGTGCTTCAGGAAGGTGTCCACATTCACCTATGGCCAGGGGCCTCCAACGTCTCATCCACATGAAATAAAGTGCAGCTTGGGGGAGGCCAGCTCAGCCATGCAACTTCTTAGAGTCTGTCTGCTGAGCTACACCCACTATGGGAAGTGACTGGTTTGCATTATACTACCATTGGGCATCTGCAAGCTATTTTTGGTATTTTTTTAAAGTGTTGGGCTCCACAGGCTAACCAGAATGTCATATCCATAAAAAAGGGAACTGTTGCCAATTGAATGGAAAAATGTCAAAGTCTCTGCTTTGTGCTGAATTGGGCTAACTCACACCAGTTGAGAGCAGACCAGTTGAGAGTAACACAGACCCTCAGCTGGTCAGAAAATATTATCAGCAATAATATCTGTAGCCACCCTTCAAAGGGCACTTAACCTTGTTCCCTCATTAGGAATGGGCTAATTGCTTTACAAGGATTAACTCATTTAATCCTCACCACAGCCCAACGTGTCAGATCCTATTATTATCCTCATTTTACAGACAAGGAAACTGAGGCTTTGGGGGGTTGTGTAATGTACCTGAGATCACCTAGCTTATAAGTGCCAGAAGCAGGACTCAGAACCAGGCCATCTGAGAGAGCCCCAGCTCTCAAACCCTGCTTTGTTAGTAAAATAAGGGAAAACTACTTCTTACTTAATAAATGCCACTGGGTTGGTTAGTATATTTGAAAACATGAATTCTACATTAGGGTAAGATGGGAGAGATCAATAATAAAAGAAGTCTTTGTGTTGAGAAACCTGGGAATTACTTTTGTAAGAAATGCCTCCTAGAATTAACCCTTTGCTGACCACTTACTGCTGCAGGAAAGGATTTGAGGAACCATGATGCCTAATTGGCTTGGCTGGTTATTTTAGACATAATGGTTTGCTATTGTGTTTTCCCAGAGACTCTGTCCTGAGAAGATTGATGAGCAAAAGCTTTCATTCAGATGTCACCTTTGTGATAACCACAGAGAGGATAGGCTAAGGAAAAACTCAAGCTAACATTAAGTACTTACCCTCTGTCAGGCATTCCTCTCAGATGACAGCGCTGTGCTATACTGTTTTACTAGTGAGGGACAGAGGCACTGGGAAGCTGACTAAAGTGACACAGCTGGGAAGTGGTAGATCTGAGATGTGGACACAGGCTATCTAATTCCAGATCCTGCCAAAATCACGCATAATCTCTGTAAAGCACTGCATTCTCATAGTTCGTGGAGGTGGGAGCTACCAGTTTGAGAGGTTCATGTTCCTATTGACTCCTGGGGACTTTTTCTTGCAGCTGGAAGCTGAGGCTGTGTTCCGTGCCATCACCATTGCCAGCCAAACCAATTGCCCTCTCTACGTCACAAAGGTCATGAGCAAGAGTGCAGCTGACCTCATCTCACAAGCCAGGAAAAAAGGTGATTTGTGCTCCTAAGATCTCGGAGCTCTCAAAGACACTGTGTGGCTCCTTCCCTCCCTGGTTGGCCTGTGTAATATAAATGGTGCCTACTTTGCTCATTGCCTTGCTCCCTAGGAAGCCCCTCTCCACATCCTGCGTGGATGGCAGGATCCTGGGATTTTTCTCACTTGGCATGTGAGTAAACTGAGGCTCAGGAAGGTTAGGTGATTTGTCCAAGATGACACAGCTTGAATCAGTTCTTCTGAGACTTTGTGCATCTTCCTTCTCCCCTTTGATCTTTCATTTTCAGTTCACCTTACCTGAAAATGTTTTATAAATGAGTTTTATAAATGGACGTATCAGTCATGATTAAATTGAGTACAAAATTCAAAGATCCTGCTCCAACTGGCTTAAGCAAACACAAGTAAATAACCAGTTGTAGGTGATTCAGGCATGAATAGATCGAGGGGCCTCGACAGTGATATTAGGGCTTTGTCACACTTACTACTTTCTTAGCTCTCTCTCCTCTGTTTGGTTTGTTTAGTATGAACAGTCACAGGAATAGATGCCAAGAGGCACCTGTTGTCCTCAATTTTTGGTAGAGAGCATGATGGGAAAGTAAAATACACCTTTTCCAGCAGGTCAAGCCAAAGTCCCTGGGAGCACTGTGACTGTCCTGGTCTGGGTCATATTGTCATCCATGGACCAGTAAACACCCCAGGATGGTATAATCTGGCCAGGATTGAAGCCACAGTACAGATGCAGGTCATACCTCCTGAGCCACTGAGACTAGCACAAGTTATTTCAGAGAAGGGGTTGAGTGGTTCTCCAAAGCATGTTGGCCACCACGGCCTTCACGACCCTGGCTCTGCACCTGCTGCCTGTTGACTTCTGCTTCTTTTCTCCACTGGTGTTAACTTGGGCTTCCTTTGCTTGCCTTGTGCTTAGCTAAAGTTTTCAGAACTTTGTTTTCTGTTTCTGGTTCTCAACCTCGGTGTCAGACTCATGGTCTCAGTTGTGAGGCTGGGTAAGGGATGAGTGTAGGTGAGAAGCTGTAGATGTGCAGCTCTGCATTGGGTTGTGAGAGAGGATTTACCAGGCCTGGTGATGCGGTTGCTACCACTGCGTGCCAGTGGCCATTCTGGTGGTGGAGAGGCCCAAGATGCGTGATTCATCTACCAAACTGGCCTGTACATCTCTATGTGTGAGTGACTGCTGTAGCTAAAAATAGTCTCAGCTGATGCTGATGGCTGAGTTTCAGCTGCCTGGCCTTCTGGCACAGGGTGATCCTATTTTTCTTATGAGAGGGGAGGCTTTCACATTGTCTAGACACCCTTCCTAGCTGGCAGATTCTGGGGCACCTCCTTCCTTCCTCTGTTCTCTGTAGGCCTGCTGTTTTCTCCTTAGCTTTTAGAAGTCTCAACTGACATGGCTTGGTTGCTCCACTGAGTATGAGTCATTGGGCGAGAACCAGGAAAGCAGCCCAGTGCTCCTCACTCATTCTTGGAGAAAAGCAAAAAAAAGAAAAAGTAAAAGTGTGTAGGAACTCCCTTCTGCCCTCACCCAGTGCCACACACACCCCTGCTACCCGTGACCACCCACCACCCTCTTATGTCCTCTGTTGAAGCTGCATTCTGCCTGGGACCCATTCTTAGGGTAACCTGGGGGCTGCACTCGGGACAGGGTGTTTTAGTTATATGCTGGTCTTATTTCAAACCTCTTGGAGAAAAATTCCTAACTCTAAGCCTTTTGGCTCAATCCTTTGGCAAGCAGAACTAGTACAGCTGTGTCTCCAGGGTGGAATGGAGGTATTATTTCAGGGATGAAAAACTGGCTGCTGAGATTGAAGTCAGTAAACATCTCATGGACCATCATTCTCGGGGAAACAGTCAAGAATATTCTGAGCAGGACAGATTGTAGCAGTGTTTCCCTCCTGACCAGGATATAATTGAAGTCTCAATGTGTTTAGTCACCAATCATCAGGGCTCTTTAACTGTATGGCTGCTCAGAATTAATATTAGAAAGCTACAATTTAATGAGGAACAGCTATGTACCCTGCACTGAGATAAATACTTCAAATTTTTTATTGTGTAGAGTTCTCAAAGAATTCTGAGAAATAGGCATTATTACCCTTTTTCAGATGAAATTGCATCACAACCTGTTCAGGATCTCCCAGCTGGGAGAGCTAGTATTCAAATCTAGGCATCATTACTATCTTAGCTTCTTTTACTCTCCCATGCTAAACATAGTCCAGAGGGAGAGTTCTTCCACTTGTAAGGTTCTATTTCTTTCAATAGTAGTTGACTGCTTGCTGTGACCTTCATTTCTTCATATCTTTATGGTTCTGCATCCTTTAGTGTGTAAGTATTTTTGGAGAACTCCTGAATTCTCATCACATGGGTCTTTCTACTGCTACCCCAAAAAGCAGGGCTCTCCTATGTGAATCACTGCCATGGCTTCCTTCTTTTGCCCATGGCAGATATTACTAATCAATCATGAGTCTTTTCTACTGAGACATTATTAGAATTCTTCTTTTCATGGAATTCTAGGCAACCATTACCAATTGATTGGAGTTGAAACAAGGCAAAACCTATTTGTAATCCTGGCCCTAGAGTGCAAATTTATGGAGAATCTGACTGTGGAAGATTGAGGACTCAAGTTAAAGAAGCCGAGGGCTTCATAGGGTAGCTTTGGCCCCAGATTTTGGCATAGAGAAACTTGGTACCAACTACCTTGCTATGAGTTAGCATTTGCCTTCTGTATCACTTTCCTTCTTCTTAAAGAATCTCAACAGAAGCTTAGATCAATGCCTTTTCCAATAGCCTTTCCTCCCGCTCCATTGTTTGAGTAGTTAGGCCCCTAATTTTTGAGGCAGAATCTAAGAAGCTAGTCTCATATTTGATGTGTCCTAGGTTATTGGGTGATTTTTAGCAAGTCATCATGTTAGGAGTAACAAACATGACAAAAAAAATCATCATGAGAGTCTGTGATCCACAGGAATGGATTTTACCTTGTGAAACCTAAGCAATTCGTTGTAATGGGAGGATCTAGCAATTCCCAGTGGTGGGGACACATTTGGAATTTGGTGCCTCTACAGTGGGAAGGAGCAACAGGTAAAGAAAGCAATATTTACCAAGCATCCACTAAGTGCCAGATGCTTCACATATGCCATATTTTTTCATTTTCATAAACCTGAGAAGTAGACATCATCTTGTTTCATCAATTTCAGAATATATCTAGTTCAGCCTTGGTATACATGGAACCCATTGCTAGAGCAAGAACTGGAGCACTTCAGTATTTCTGAAATGAGGATGAATCTTAAAATCAATACATATATTTTATTTTGCCTCAAATTTTAATTTGCCTCAAAATTTGAGAATTGACACTGCACCTAAAAACCAATGGCTTCTTTTAATCTAGGGAATACAAACTTGGTCACATTTAGCAGATAGAAAAGCAGAGGCTTAGAAAACGTGGGAACATGGACTTGAACCCAGGTCTGTCTGACTCTGAGCCACAGTCCTGGATAGGCTTAGAGCTAAATTAAATAGGCTGGGCTCATTGCAGCACATACTTTATGCTAACCCCTTGCCTAATTCCTTCCTTTTCCAGGGAATGTGGTCTTTGGCGAGCCGATCACCGCCAGTCTCGGCATAGATGGAACCCATTATTGGAGCAAGAACTGGGCCAAGGCAGCTGCATTCGTGACATCCCCACCCCTGAGCCCTGACCCAACCACTCCTGACTACATCAACTCCTTGCTGGCCAGGTTGGTGCAGGAATGCTCAGCAGCAGGCTTTTTGTGAAAATATCTCTTGGGCCAGCTGGGTTGAGGACTGGAGCAGTCCCATCTATCAGCTAGACTAGAGTTTGCAGTATGAAAAATGTATTGAGAATTCTTTTGCAGTCTTGAGCATAGAAAACAGGCTCTTCCCCATCCTAAACATTAATACAGTTCTAATATTAATAATAGTTAATAGCAGTTAAAACCTATTATGGGGCCAGGTGCGATAACCCACGCCTGCAATCCCGGCACTTTGGGAGGCCAAGGCAGGCAGATCATGAGGTCAGGAGTTCAAGACCAGCCTGATCAACATGGCGAAAACTCGTCCCTACTAAAAATACAAAAATTAGCTGGGCATGATAATGCACGCCTGTAATCCCAGCTACTTGGGAGCTGAGGCAGGAGAGTCGCTTGAATCTGGGAGATGAGGTTGCAGTGAGCTGAGATTCACTCCAGCCTGGGTGACAGAGCGAAACTCCATCTCAAAAAAAAAAAAAAAAAGAACCTTTTATGTGGCAAGATCTATGGTAAGACTAAACTCACAGTCTCATTTGTTTCTTATAATAACTTTATGAGTGAGGCGGTCTTATCACCATTTACATTTACATATGAAGCAACTGAAGGTTGGAGAATCTAAATCATTTGCCTAAGTTTAAATAGTTGGTCATGATGACGATCAAAATTGTAGGGAGACTCCTTTGTTGCCGCCCTCTGCAGACATGTAGGATCGTGACATTGCTCATTTGAGTTCATTTTATGTTGCTACAAAAGAGATGATCTAACTCCACCCCCTCAACTTTCTAGATGGGATAACTGAGTGCAGGGAGGGGAAGAAACTCATCCAAGCTCATATATCTAGTAAGAGGTAGAGGAGGGATTCCAAACTCAAGTAGTCGGAGTCCAGACCCTCACAGTGGACACAAGATTCTAAGCCCCCAGTGTGCCTCCAGCCATCTCTCCTGTTCACATGGACCTTTTCTCCTTTGCCAGTGGGGATCTGCAACTATCTGGGAGTGCCCACTGCACCTTCAGCACTGCCCAGAAGGCAATTGGGAAGGACAACTTCACAGCCATTCCCGAGGGCACCAATGGTGTGGAGGAGCGGATGTCTGTCATCTGGGACAAGGCTGTGGTAAGGGATTGAGGTCATGGGAGGGTGGCCAGGGCCAAAACATCCATGAGCCAGATCAGAACTTCCTGCCACCAGTTGGGCCGGTGACACTGCGAGTCCAGATGGGATCTCAAACCTGCTCAGATGTCTTTGGAACCATGTTGCTCAGGCAATGTGGAAAATTTCCTTCTAGTGTGATGACTCCTAAGGTCTGGCATTCTGAAGGAGGCTTCATCTAGACTTAGGACTAGGAACCAGACATGCAACTCCTTCATCTGAGTACAAATGCCCTGTACTTAAAATAATAGTGATTTAATTCTTTTTGTTTGGAGAGTTTTATGAGTTTTATGACCTTTTTTGAAAGAACTGGATCTAATCCTTTGAAGTGATAAGCAGTGAGTCTGTGTCTAGACCAAAGTCTTCTTGCTTATCAAGGACACCCTGTACTGAGGGCATATGGTCATTCAAGCAATACAAGTGATTATCTCTAAATGTCTTCTGGCAAGTGGCCTGTTTTATTTTCCTTGTTCACATCAAAAGGGCTGACAAAAGAAAATAGCCATTCAAATGAAGACTCTCTCAAAGATTTTAGTAAAATCAGTAATTATCTCATTATTAGATTGATTACTTCTCTATGTTTCATTTTAAAAATCCTAAAAACATTTATGTCACGGTTGTGTATACTAATGCCTCATTACTGTACACAGTGTAATTTCACTGAGTTTCCTTTTTCTTCTTTGTTCCCAGGAAGCTCAGAGCTAGGTTTTAAACTCAGTTCTTTCCGTAGAGAGGCTCTTTGGTTTGAAAAGAGGGAAAATATAAATATTGTTGTCTCTTCTCTCACATGGTGTTTCTTTCTTCATATACTGCAGAGCAGTATGTATATATTTATCCTGCCACTATCTGGAATAGTTCCAAGATAATATATATTTTTAAATTACCAACATGACACATGTTCACTAAGGAATATCTGGAAACTACAGACAAGCACACACTTGAAAGGAAACAAAGTATCTCAATTCCACAGTCTAGGGAACCCATTGTTATCATTTGGGTGTGGTTCTTCCCTATTTATTCTATGCACACAGCATAGGCAAATACAAACACATGTCTACAGGATTGCTTTTACTGTGAACCCTCTATAATCCTTTTTGGAATTAGAAGAGATAAATTAGTAAGTACATGTATGTACATATTTAAAAAATGTGTACTTCAGGAGCAGTAACTTCTGTCTTAAACCATGTGTCTAACCAGTTTGCCTGAGTAGTTATGTCAGCCCAGCTAATTCGAGCTTGCTGAGTGAGGTTCTGTAGCTCACCACCTTTTCAGGTGGCTTGTCTTTGTATTTCTGTGCCTTTGTGGTTGTCTTTCTCTGCGTTCAGAAGCCCTGAATTGATATATATGTAGCTATAGCTATAGATATAATTTCTTATATTTTCATAGGCCACAGGGAAAATGGATGAAAACCAGTTTGTGGCTGTGACAAGCACAAACGCCGCCAAGATCTTCAACCTGTATCCCCGCAAGGGAAGAATATCTGTGGGTTCTGACAGCGACCTGGTCATCTGGGACCCAGATGCTGTGAAGATCGTCTCTGCCAAGAACCACCAGTCTGTAAGGCTTGCGCTGGTGGGAGTGGAGTAAAACGGAGAATGCCCGCAAGAAACTTGGTCAGGAGAAATGTGTTTATGTGGTGCACCAGGGTAGTTAGACTAGGACGGGTTGCAATAACAATCCATCCTCTAAAACTCAGTGGCTCAAAACCTCAACTGTGTTTCTTCTGCTTTCCAAAGCAAGGGGGTCAGCAGATGGGCCCTTCCCATCCCAGTCACTCAGGGACAGAGGCTGATAGAGTCTCTCTCTCTACACATGTTTTCATGATTGCTGAGACAGCAGAACATGACCTGGTAAATGGTCTACTGGCTCTGAAATCTTCCCCTAGACATGGTGTACATCACTGCCTCTCACATGGCACTGGTCTTAGCCAGTCCTGTGGCCATACCTAACCTCCAAAAGTCAGGACATGCAATGATTCCTTGTGCCTGGAAAGAGAAAGAATGGGAAATAATTTGTGAACAGCACTGATGACTTCCTCATGAGGAGTTTCACATGGAGGATGATAATTAAAGCCCACTACCTAACAAAAATGGGCTTGACATTGTTAATAAAAATAACTAATATTTTTAAGCACTTATGTTTCAGGCACTGTGCTTTTAATTCACTGGATTTCCGTAGTAATCGTCTACAGATAGGGACTACTATTATCCTCCATTTTATAATTCAAAAATTGGAGGTACGGAAAAATTAAATAATTTATGCAGCAAGCAAATGGTGAAGCTAGCATTGAAACCCAGACAAGCTGACTCCAAACTGATGTTCTTAATTACTTGGCAGTACAGTAATGCCTCTTGCTGGTTGAATAAATGAAGGAGGGAGGGAGAAATCCCATTTTTGGTAGTAATGGCCTTTGCTTAAACATTGTGTCATCTCATGTTATTCAATTTGGAGCTAGAGGGACCTAAAGGCCACATAACCTCTCTGCGCACCCGCTTAATACAAGATGGTGATGTACAGCATCCCGAATAGTTATGCAGCTTCTCTTTAAACACTACCCATGACAAAAGTTGACTTCCACTTGAGGACCTTAATAAATAAAGACCGAACACTTCTTTTTTGCTGGGAAGTTCAGTCTTTCGTTAGCAAATCTGTCTCCTGGTGTCTTCTACACACTGGAAGCTTGCAGATTCATGGTGAGCTTTTCCTGGCTTACCTGGTGAATCAGCAGCAAATGGCACTGAAGTTCTCAAGGATAGAAGGTACTCACATTCCTCTTTCTGTACCCTTACTGTGGCTTTTCTCCTCACCCCTGCCTCTAGGCCGCAGAGTACAACATCTTTGAAGGGATGGAGCTGCGCGGGGCTCCTCTGGTGGTCATCTGCCAGGGCAAGATCATGCTGGAAGATGGCAACCTGCATGTGACACAGGGGGCCGGCCGCTTCATCCCCTGCAGCCCGTTCTCTGACTATGTCTATAAGCGCATCAAAGCCCGGAGGAAGGTAAGAAGCTCGGGCGCTCCAAGGTGGTGCAGGGGCTTTGTGTCCCATTCACATGCAGGGTAGTAACCATGAACAGAGGGTACTGTGATCTCTAGACTGTCACAGAGAAATTCAATGACAGTCTTGTCCCCAAGAACAACCGCACAGACTTAAGGTACTATTAAAGAGAGTTTTGAAAACTTTTGGCCAAACAGAGTTTTTTCCCAAATTTTTATAGCTCTTTCTTTAAAATAATTTAAAATTTGGATAATTCAAAATAAGGTCTGCATATTTTTTAAAAAATGAATTACTTTTAATGTCTGAAGGTAAGAACCAAGAATCCGCACCACACGTCTCTGTCTCATTCTGCCCAGTATTGCTGCACAGGAGCAAGTGCTTACAACTGTTAGCTACTGTGTTTTCTGTAAATTCTTATTTGTTTCTCTGATTTTATACATAAACACACAGAGATATGTATGTATATGTATAAGTGTATGGATACATACACATGTGCAAATGTGTGCATGTGTATAAAAATGGAGGTGCAGAGAAATTAAATATATATTTACAATATATGTATATTTATATATATTTAATATATAACAACATATAAATACATGAAGAAACGTATTGATATATTTATATAGTTTATATTGCAACAATACAATAAATATAAATAAAGATATTAAAATTATGTAAATGTATATAAATATATTTACATATTTATATTTACTGTATTTATTGTATTGTGCTTTTTATACACGCACTGTATATATACACACACACACACACATACATATGTGTATGTGTATGTATGTATATATACATACACACACACAAACAGGGCAGCTCTAGTTGATTCAGGGTATGAGGTCCAGAACTCCCTTTTCACCTTTCTCTCCTCCCCTTACTGATCTCTAGGTCACCTTCATATATATGTGAGTGCTGTGCTCCCTGAGACAAGCTTAGCCCTACCCTAGGACTGTGGAATTTGAGCTCAGCATTCCAGTTTAGGCCTAATAGAGAAGAGGGAGACCTCCCCAGTATTGCTTCTTTATTTCTATGAGTGTGATTTAGATTCTGAAACCAGAGAATTGTTGATGATCTGGAGTTCTGGATTTTGGGGAGTATAGATACAGTCATCACATCACCAGAATCAGCCTCTGCACATTTGATGAACTCTGCTTTTGTGCCGGCACTTGAGTCGCTAACAGGGAAGGAGGCTCTGACAGAACTTCTTATGATGATCCGTCCTGCACGGTCAGGCTCATCTAGAAGTGCGTCCTCATTGCCTCCCCTCTGGCCAAGGTTAAGAAATGGGTGGAGGTTGTGTACCAGCTGTGCCACTGCTGTGGGTGGTCTTGAAATGTTTGTCTAATAGACTGCAAGCCCCTTTGCGGGAGGTACCGTTTCCCATGACCAAAAGCAGAACATGTGCTGGGTGGAAGTTGCTGACTGGCTCCACAGTCCCAGGGCAAGTTCACAGCCGCCACAGCCAGGGGTCAGTGGGTCAGACCACAGATGCTCACTTCAAGGCCTGCCCACCCTGATCTGTGCTGAAGAGTGTGAGGGTGGAATTCCCTTATGATCCCATCACAGTCAGCACCTATGACCTCATGTCATGAACCTACCCTTCCAATCCCTCTGCTCCAGCTGTACTGCTGTTCTTCTGTTTCATAATGATTCCCACTTCCACTCTCTGCCCTTGCTCTTCTCCCTGCTGGCTACACTGTCATCCACACCACTCCCCAGTATCACCCCAGCCTCCTCCATCTGGCAACCCCAAAGCAAGGCCCTTTGATCCTTCAGATTGAAGCTCCACTATTTAGAAGGGCCTTCACTGACCACCTCCATTGTCACTCTATCATGATACCCTCCTTTATTTATTTTCTACTACTTCTCCCTTCCTCAAATTATCTTTATTATTATTAATTCCTGGCTCCCACTACACACACTCTATTCACTAATATATTTATACTACCTAGAACAGACCTTAAAATGCTGAATAAATGAATGACGACATGCTCTTCTCTGGCTGCAGATGGCAGACCTGCATGCTGTCCCGAGGGGCATGTATGATGGGCCTGTGTTTGACCTGACCACCACCCCCAAGGGGGGCACTCCCGCGGGCTCTGCTCGAGGCTCTCCTACTCGGCCGAACCCACCTGTGAGGAATCTTCATCAATCGGGATTTAGCCTGTCAGGTGAGTGGGACAGACTCATGAAAAGATGAGAGAGTGGGGAAGGGGAAGATCAGTGCTCTGAGGCCAGAGGGTGTTTCTGAGAACTCAACCTGAATGCATTTTCTAGCCCAGCGCTGGTGTCAACTTGAGGGTGGTTACTGGGGCAAGCAGGAAGAGGTTACTGAATCAACAGGGGTCCCGGTAAGAAAGTAAGACAAGGCAGTCAGGCTGAAGGCTAGGTTTAAATGGTGACTGATTCTTCCTAGAGATTGGCCCTGGTTGGGGGCGGGGGGTCGGGGGAGCTGATCCCTTCTATGAATTGATAGTGATTTCCTACATTAGCCTATGAGCGCTATGCAACATAGTGTGTTTTCTTTATTTGCCCAGATTAAAAGATAGTGTAGATTATTTTTGTGCTCAAATCGCAGTAGCATCTTCTAACCTAGGATTTTTATTACATTCTCCTTTTCGTGGTAATTAGAATAATGCTAACTCTAGCTACCACTGACTGAACATCAACTATGTGTAGCCATGTGATTAGTCTTAACTATTCTTTAAGAACTCTCTGATATATATGGAAATATATATTATATATATATATACACACACACATATATAAAGAAAATAAACATTCAGTTGCTCCATAACCAATCGTCTTAAAATGAAGAAAAACAAATGTAGATTCACATTTCTATAATGAATAATTTAAATGTGAAGAAAGTAGATAACAAGAAAGGAAAGACATTTAAAGGTAAAATTACAGCATATGAGAAAAAGGTAAGGAATGGGAGAAACAGAAAAACAGGAGAAAGAGGTAAGGAGACCTAGGGGAGGAAAAACAAAGGAAAAGAGTTAAAAGTTTCGAGGTAACTTTGCCAGAGGTCACATTCTGCTAGTCAAGAAATTTTTTTCAAGGTTTTTGCCATTTTTTTGTTGTTCTCTGGCTACCTTAATTCTTAAGCTTTTAGAGGCTCCTTTCTGAATAGACCCAAGCACACATTGGTATTTCTTTTTATGCTGTTGTCACAGAGACCTGACCATCACCACTTTGCACTGTCAGACCTTGGGCAAGTGACCTAACCTTTCAGAACCTCAGTTATCTCCTCCGTAGAACAGATAAGAGTCCTCGCAAACCAGGCTGGTGAGGATTAAAGGAGATGATTGGTTAAGCACCTCAAACGTTGCCTGCCACAAGGAGTGTCACATCCTTATCATTGTTCTTCTTCCCAGTATTATTATCATGCTCTGGGTCAGTTGAAATCTAGATAAGAACTTGGCTTTTCTTACCAGAGGTAGTTTTCCGGGCCATATGAAAAGTCTAGAAGATCTGACAGACTGGAATGAAAGTTTCTTGGGAGGTGAGGCCAGCAAGGCACTAAATATCTTGCTCTCTTAAAATTAACCCAGTTTCTCTCTTGCCCACACCCCCCTACCCCCAACCCCGTTTTTTTCCTCTCCTGGGAATTTATTTCCAACTGCAGGCACCCAAGTGGATGAGGGGGTTCGCTCAGCCAGCAAGCGCATCGTGGCGCCCCCAGGCGGCCGTTCTAATATTACATCTCTGAGTTAAGCAAGCCTTTCCTTAAAGAGGGGGGCAGAAGCAAGAAGAGATTTTTTTGAAGCCAAAATGGTACACCGATATTTAAGAAGGAAAGCGAATCCAAACGGTTGCGATCTAAAGAATCAATAAGCCTCAAGCCTTATGTTTCTCCAATGTTACGCTCGCTTGCCTAGCTTTACGAATATTGCTTTGTTTTCTGTTTATGCATAGCCTTGATTTGTTTGATCCCCCTCCCCTCATTTACATGCATGCAATCAGACAGGCCACTAAGGTAAAAGAGTCTGCTCTATCATAGTGTTGAGAGCGTGTGTAGTGCTGCATCTTATGACAAGGGGACAGACAAGCTGGGACGTCAGGGAAATAAACAAAAGGGACGCAGGTTATTTGGGGTGAGTGGGTGGTGGGAGCCTGGAGCAAGCTGGAGGGTGCAGAGGGGCTGGGGTAGGGCATGTAGGAGGGAGGTGGGTGGGCAGGTGAGCGGAAGGGGTGTTGTATATTGTGTTGATGACGTTCGTTATTTCCATGGAAGATAGCCGCTTGTGGCAGCTGTCACATTACCATAGCCTCCTGGGGTTTGCGGAGAAGGCAGGCAGTCTTTGGGTTCTGTTCCCCTACAAGTAAATTTTGTTTCTTTGAACATTTATTAAAACACCAAAATCCAATCATTTCTTTCACCTGCTTGATTGTGCCAGTGTTTGCTCGGGCCTCTATCTCAGTGTTGCTTTCAAATCCTTCTCTTTCCTGGGTTGGGAAGGCCAGGCAGGGACAGAACAAATGACACTTCTCTTCCTCTTGCCCTCCCTGCCTCTTTGGTGCTCTTAAAAGCCAGCAGCTGAGAACACAGCACAGGCCCCGAGGGTGAGGGTGCCCACATCTTAAAGACGCCTCCTAAACATGGCGAGCTCATCTCTCACTCTTCTGTCTTTGCAAACCGAAAAGAGTGTGATGCTTCTGGCATCCCAAGTTAGGATTTTAGCTCAGACGAGGCAGAATGAAGGACCTCTCTTACAGGCAGTTCGTGTTTGATTCTCTTGATCTCGTGAGATCCTGTCACATCCATGATAAACAGGATTTTTTTTTGAAAGTTTTTATTAGGTGTTCCCTAACTTTTACTAGTAATAGGTAATTTCAGTTATGTGGGAGTCAAGCAGGGATTTGGGAAAGCCAAAGCCAGTCTTGAGCAGAGGGAGCACGTTTTGTGGCCCTGGTTCCATCTTTCCATTCTAAACCATCTGTTTCCCCTTCCATTAGCAGAAACTCTGGGGGAACTTTGTCTCAGTCTTAGAATTTCCGCAAGTGAGTGGAAGTGACATGATGCAGCTTCCCCTTGGGGCACCTAAAAGAAATTAGTGTGGAGTGCCTGCATCTACCTTGTCTGTCAGAGTTGAATGTCCCTTTCCCAATCATGCTGCTTCTGAAAATTCAGTTTTGGAGCAAGTCCTGTGAGCAAGGTAAGAATCTATAGAACCAAGATGCTTATTTTCAGGAGAAACACATTCAGCCTGGGATCAGACTTTCATGCTCTGGGGAATCCAGGTGGTAGCACCTGTAACCCTGTGTACTAAGTACTTTGAAGAGAAGAGCAGGCCTCAGACACCTTTTAAGTGCTTAGGAGAAACCAGTATCTCTGACTGCAGGTTTGAATAAGTTGAAGACCAGAGAAAAGTACACACTGGGCTACAAAGGAATTTGGAGATAGCCAAGGAAGAGGATTGCCCCTAACAAGCTACCTTCTCTGTTCAAATCATGAAAAAAGACTATTTCCCCTTAGAATAGGGAATCTTGCTGTTTTAAAGCTCTCGTGGTGCTTCTCTTTTAAGGGAAATATAGTAAAAGGGAACATGTAGCTCTTAATTTACAATTCAAAGATTTGGGGGTCTGTCGGAGAACTCAGAATAACAGTTTTCTGTGCAGAGAGTTTGCCAGATCTGAAGCATGTACCTCATTGGCTGGGCTGTACTTTGGGATAGGTTGCAGTACCAGCCACAACCACCAGAGAGAGGAAAAGACACACACATAAACCCGCTTCCGAGCTTCCACTTCTGCACCATCTGCTCTGCTGTTACCCAGCCCCTGAGTCCGACTCATCCCTGCACAACCTCTCTGGGCCATGAAGATAAGTCTTTCATGGCCAAATTGGTCAGCCACACTGCCCTTGGGACTTCCAAAGTGAACTATTCCACCAGAACCTTTGATTCTGCACAAGCTTTCCTTGCTGTGGAAACGACCCCGGAATGCCCTCAAGAGGCAACACATGAGCTAAGGAAGCCTCTCTTTCTTCACTTATCATTACTAACTCTCCAAGCATAGACATCCCTGGGAATTGCGAGTATAACTCCCACTATTTTCATGAGTACCAAGTGATATGCTATTTGAGTTAAAATTTGTATTCAGATTTGTTCCATTTCATAAGATACATCAAATAGCCCAATACAAAAGGTTTAGGAGAAGAAAACGGTGGTGAGTCCTGGCCCTTTTCGGATTCACTGGCACCTCGTGCAAGTGGAGGAAGGCACGCTGCATCTTCTGTCTCATTCCCAAACCGTCCTTTGCCATCTCATCCCTTGGCCTGCCCGCCCCCAACCCCGAGGATGCCCCCGCCATCCCTCCAACCTTTTCACATTGCCTCTGAACAAAGATGGCAATCCATCCTGGTTCTCTCTGAGGGCCATGGGCTTGAGTAGTGAGGAGGGTGTTTGTGACGTTGTTAAATCAGTTACCCCTAGTAGAGATATTTCTTTTACCTCTAAGTTTTCTAGAAATAGGATTATAGTCATCCTGAAAATGGGTTTCCTTCAAAATCCCTCGGCCTTGTCCTTCATGACTATACCCAGAGTGTCACGCTTCCACAAAGGGCTGTCGCCTGATCTTGGATTTTCACTCATCGCTGAGAAGCCCTTTCCAACAGGGTGGGCAATTTTCATCTTCATTGCCACAAGCTTCCCAGGCTTTCTCCCCTGGAGAACTCCAGCTTGAGTCCCAGATACACTCATGGGCTGCCCTGGGCAGCCAGCATTCATTGTAAGTTCCCTCTTTGAAAACTGGTGTGTGGGTGTTCAGTTCTGTGTCTGGTGGATATGGACAGACAGTAAATCTCCCGTGATCTGTGCTAGCTGTGAGGCAGCTCTGGAACGTGAAGAGCTGTTTGGTTTGAACCGTGAAGAAAACTGTGTTTTGAGTTTAGCTGAGATTAAAGAAAAAAAAGTCATCAAGTGACTGTTAATGTAAACCTGGTTATTAAAATAACAATGAAATTACCAACATTGTTCTCCAGTCTTCTTCTTTGTGTGATGTGCCTTTTCATCTATAATATTAAAATTGCACAGTAGATCTGAAAGGGTTAGGAAGAGGGGAAGGCAGATCTGGTGATAACAGAGTTATTGGGAGAAAACTTGGGGGCTTCTATTTTTGAGATTGAGTTGTTAGTTTTGGCCACCAAGCTTGATGGCCATTTTAAAACTTTGGAGAATGAGTAAGTTTTTTTTCTTCTGTGGATCATCAAATTTAGTATTATGTGCCATTTGGGATAAATCTAGCTGAGTCCAGAACAGAGCCTTAAAGCTTTTTGTTTTGGGGTTTTGTTTCTTTGGTCATTCCCCTAAAGCCTTGCGATTTGATTGTTTTGTAAGCATTTCTGCTTCTTTTTAATAGCCTAGACTTGGAGAAAAACTCAAACTACGCCCATACCAAAGTATATTCTTTAGCGAATGGATTCCAAGGAGTCAAATGAGGGTTCGGAATCATTATTTGCTGTGTTCACTCTTCTGAGAGCTTTCAGGTATGTATCAGCAACTTGAAAACTCTGAGAAATCCTATGATGAAGTCTTTCAAACTTTGCCTAATTCAGGGTTCTGGAACTTTTGCCTGCCAAACATCCCACCAAACCTATTACGCTACACCCTTTTGAGGGAAACTCTGCTGAGTCCACTTCCAATTTGTTGTGCAGATCATATTTTCACTGCAAAGGTTAAACTAGTTTCCTGGGGGGAGATTGGAAAGTGGAATTTTAAAGTCAGATGCAACCACATAGTTCAATCAGGCAGACTCCAGTGTAGCTGGATCCAAGTGCTAGACCCTGGCATCAGAGCATTGCTTCTTTCCACACTGAAGGCCTTGTGTGCCTTCAATAAGTGAAGGAAAGCTAAGCTTTTTTAAAATTTTATTTTTTTTTTGAGACGAGTCTCCCTCTGTTGCCCAGGCTGGAGTGCAGTGGCGCCATCTCGGCTCACTATAACCTCCACTTCCTGGGTTCAGGCGATTCTCCTGCCTCAGCCTCCTGAGTAGCTGGGACTAGAGGCACATGCCACCACAACCCAACTAATTTGTATTTTCAGTAGAGACAAGGTTTCACCATGTTGGCCAGGCTGGTCTTAAACTCTTGTCCTCAAGTAATCTGCCTGCCTCGGCCTCTCCAAATGCTGGGATTACAGGTGTGAGCCACCACGCCTGGCCAAGAAAGCTTTATTTATGTGGGACAAAGTTGGTTGTCAACATCTCCAGGTTTTTATTTCACCTGCTTAGTAACCTCTGAAGAGGGAGAGAGTCCCTCAGTTCCAGCCGAAAAGACTGATTCAGTCTGGCTTGGGGCATGTGCTCACCATTGACCTAGTCACTGTGGCCAGAAGAGCACATGGGACTAATTGGACACACCAGATAACATACCAGCCCCTGAGCCACCTGAACCACATGGACTCCCAGTAGCTCCACAAAGAAAATCAATTTGTGATAACTGAAGAGGGATCCACGCAAGGAAGGCAAAAAGAGCAGTGGCCATGGCACCCATTCGCAAACTTGTAGGCGTGAATGTTTTGCCCGGTGATGTGGAGTTGGGACGGGCACGGGGGAGATGGGATGCCAGGGGATGGCCATTTCTGATTAATTGCTTTTGTATGTGATGAGCTCCTGTGGGTTTGATACAACAATGCCCTTGTTACAGGAGCATAGGGTGATTATACCTTTTAACACAGAAGCTCAGAATCCCAATCAACAGCTACTCTTAAGTACATAAAGAATTATTTGCAGTTGAAGTTCAAGTTTTGATGTTTAATAAGCTTTTGTTTATAGACCCGTTTTATGGCTCTAACTCAGGATTGGTGAAGCACCTCTCCCTGCTCATGACCAAGGCAGCAGCTGAGCTCTGTTTCGGATTTGAGTGGGTTTAAAGGGAATAGTCAGCACTTAAACTCAGGATGCAGGAATCTGAAAGGGATGAAGTGGTTTTCCTTTTAAATGGTGAAAGATACACGTTGACTTTCACATCTCTTCCTTCAGGCTGGAAGTGTTCAGTGGCTGAGTCAGGTTGGCCAGGTGGGGAATGAGAATACTCCTTGTTAGTAGGACTAACAAGGGCCCTCTGGTTCCAAACAACTTTCTGGAATCAGCTCTTCTACCACCAACCCGTCACAAAGGAGACCCCAACCATGAGCAGGAGATGGGGGATAAAAAGGTCAAAGTAGCCTGCGAAAATGAGATCACATGCTTAAGGCTGGTACTCTTCAGAATCTGAAGAGTTCTAGATACTACCCTTTGCTCAGATGGCTGCTGGACACACAACGGGACACTTAACGTGACCTGGACAACAGGGTACTTCGCATGCAGGACTTTGGAGGCCACAAAACTTAGAAGACCCTGCTATTTCAGGACAAGCCCAGGGAGCCAGCGGCTTGCTGGCTGCCCACCCACTGTGGGTCTAATAGGGGTGACAGTTTCCTTTGTTCTCTCCTGAGACAGGTAGCTTTTAGCTGCAAGAGTTCAGAGCTGCCCGTTAATTTCTGTCCCAGATTATGGACCTTAGAACATTTACCTGCTGCTTTGGTAGATGGAATGGGGCACGGATGTTGAGGGGTAGGAAGGCAGAGTGCTGAAGAAAGACATGCATAGGCTGCCCATGGACTTAGGGGCATAGTGAAAGGCAGAAACTGGAATTCTGGGCTATGTTCCCTAAGATGTGAATATTGGAGGGGTCAGGTTTTTTAGTTTTTATACATGTGGATCAGGTTAACTGTACTGCATTCCACATCTCTGTTGTAGAATATTATTTCTGGTAAGGGACATTCCTCACAACAGGAAATAGACATAAGAACAGGTTACTTTGGGCACCCCCAATGCTATCTCTTGGGAAAACAATTACACACACACACACACACGCACACGCACAGACACAGTTGACAGAAGGGTCAGTGGCTCACTGTTTACAGAAGACATTTTAATACACATAGGCACATTTATATTGTATATGCTACAGCTCAAGAGAAGCACTTGTTTTCCATTTGAGGGCTCCAGATCAGCTACCTGTTCACAACAGCACAGATAAGTGAAGTTTGGAATTTTAAAATCAGTGTTTAGTATCAGTCAGACACACTGAATTTGTAAGAAACAGGAATCACAGCAGGAAATAGGATTTGTGTAGACAATACAGGGACAACTAGGTACTGAAACAGACTTGCAATGCTTTTCATGCCTTTTCGTTCAGCTTTTGAAGAGCTAAAGCCTTAGCGTTACTACATCAGCCGCAAGCGGCAACACTGATTCCTACCAGCTACATTAATACTCTTTCCCTACTTATTCATCCATCCAATCTACAAAAGCTATGATAATAGAACATCTAGTTGGTTCTGGTTAAAACTTTACTAACAGAAGAAACCTAATCATTAATAAATTAGATTACCATACTTAACTTAGCAATGCTCTATGCTGGTCGATCTTCATTCCTAGCATGACCTCAGGCAAAACCAGGTCACCGTGGAAGTGGGTTAGCCATTAGCAGAGCACTTTCTTCTGTGGAATTAGGACTGTGGCAGAAGTGGCGGGGCTTGACTGCCCCACCCATCTACTAGAGGTCACCCAGGCTGCACTGGAGATGGGCAGCTCTGTCACAGTGCAAGAGCCTTATAGCCGGGGTGCTCCTGGACTCAGAATCTGCTCAGACTTTTCAGATGCTCCATACAGGCAAGGGAAGCTGCCGGGAGAAAAAGATTCAGGCGTACCAGGCAAAAGGATTGAATAGTCATCTTGTTTTCTAAAATCACAGCTCTAAGCCTTGGTTATCACGACTCCAGAAGAGACATGTTCCACCTAGTGGGATATTAACGTTTAGCCCAAGTTATTGAATAAAACCAAAGGATCCGATGTCAACAACTAGCAATAATCATAAGGATTTAGGAAAAGTTTTAAATTTTGGGAAAGGTTTTTGTTCTCAGGTTTAAAATGCACCGTGGTGGGAGGTGCTTGGAATCAGTAGTTCTGCACTGTCAGATACCAGGGTTTTGCTTTTCAAACTTGAAACACAGTGTGTCATTCACCTGCCTAGCACTAGAAATCCTTCTTACTCTCTGAGCCTTTGCTCTCTCATCTGCACATCCATGGTTCCTAAAAGCCCACAGAGATGCTTCAGTCACAGAAATAGCTCACTGGAAATAAAACTAGGGATTCAGACTACAGAGACTGTATCGGGTTCCCATCCAATTATAAAGGTATATGTGTGAAATGGCAGTATGGCTTAACTCTCATCACGATGGAGATCCTAATGCTTCCACTGCTCTTTGGTAAGCATAAGTATAGAAAAACTTCCCAAAGCCTCTCCTTGGGAAGGATGCAATCAAGGTCACAGCCAGAGGAAGAACCCGGTTACTTAGGGAGGTAAGTCCACAGCAAATCAGGGCTTGAATCAAAAAAATGAAGGATGGAAGTAAACAAGCAAGTGGTCCCTGACACTCTTGGGGTTACCAGACTGCAGCAGAATCTGGCCACTTTCTTATTCTTGCTCTTTCAAACACATCTCCTCTCTAAAGTTGAGTCAGGGCAAGTGCTTCAAGTATATAGTGTTTGGAGAAAAACAGAATAGCACAAATGACGTCGGAACTGTAGGGAAAAGGAATCAAACAACAAAAGAGCTGGCTTTTAATTATGTGATGAAAATATGGTTGCTCTTAGAGAGGCACCATTTCACAGCTCTGCCCGAAGCTAGGGCCTGTTAGTTCAGCGAGGAGAAAATGGTGAATGCCAAGCTACAGTTTAGCTTTGGCTTTCTACTCATTCTTGGTTGCCCCAGTGTAACCTCTTTATGGAAAGCCTTGCATAAAAGGCAGCCATCTCTGTTTCTTTGACTCGTTTCCACTTATCTGGCTTTCCAAATGGGCATCAGTCAGATCTTCCCTGTTGCCAGCTTATTGCCAACTTGGTGAGACACAGGCTTTCCATAAGTATGGATAGGTTTAGGTACAGTGAGTAGCCAAGAGGTGAAAACAATCCCCCACCAAACCTGTTCACTTCTTGAGCCTATCCAGGGGCATATGGGTTGCCAAAAATAGTTCTTCTGCAAAGATCTATGTGTCTGTACAGTGGAGTTTCATCATATGCACATCTTACTTAGGTGAATTAAACTTTGTGCTTGGGAAATCAATCAATAAAATATAAAGACTTTGGGAGGCCGAGGCGGGTGGATCACCTGAGGTCAGGAGTTCAAGACCAGCCTGCCCAACATGGTGAAACCCCGTCTCTACTAAAAATACAAAAATTAGCTGGGTGTGGTGGCTTGCACTTGTAATTCCAGCTACCCAGAAGGCTGAGGCAGAAGAATCGCTGGAACTCGGGGGGCAAAGGCTGTGGTGAGCCAAGATTGTGCCACTTTACTCCAGCCTGGGTGATAGAGCAAGATTGTCTCAAAAAAAAAAAGAAAAAGAAAAAGAAAAAGTGAGACATCAGTGATATTTTAAATAAGTAGGCAACTGTGCTTGCCATTCTTGTAGTAAACACAAGGTAGGAGGGAGACAGGATACCACTGTTCCTTTAGTCTCCATGAACTTGCCCCTCTTGGATGTGCGGGCATTCCATTGGTCTAAGAGTAATTCTAAGGTCAGGTGTGGTGGCTCATGCCTGTAATCCCAGCACTTTGGGAGGCCAAGGTGGGCAGATCACTTGAGGCCAGGAGTTTGAAACTAACCTGGCCAACATAGCAAAACCCTGTCGCTACTAAAAATACAAAAGATTAGCTACACATGGTGACACATGCCTGTAATCCTAACTACTCAGGAGGCTGAGGCACAAGAATCACTTGAAACCATGAGGCAGAGGTTGTAGTGATCAGAGATCATGCCACTGCACTCCGACTTGGATGACAGAGTGAGACTTTGCCTGAAAAGAAAAAAAAAGAGTAATTCTAGTCTATAAAGACAAGTATAATTTGTTCAACATTTTAGCTCATCTTGTATTAGCCAAAATGAGACCAAAATAAAAAAACCAAATCAAAACAAAACAGAAACAATGACTTGTTTCATTAGTGAAGGGTGACACTGTATTGGGCTTCACTGAGAAAAAAAAAGATACTTCCTGTATGTTATGAGTAATTTAAGGGGTTTTTTATGGTAAATTTTACTGTCTTCTAAATTTATTTCTAACTTAGACTATAACTCCCATGTAAGATGCAACTTTGCTGAACTGCAAAGTGAACATACTTTCAGTGTGATGACATTCTCTTCTGGTCCTCTCCAGATACGGTTCTCTACTAATATTCAGGGGACAATTAGCCCTCAAGGAACATGCTTCTTGGAAGGAGAGCAGTGTGCTAATATTTAGCAATTGGCTTCTAGGAGGGAAGAAACTAGCATTTGCCAGTTTTCATGGTGTAAATACTCCCATTATTACCAATTTCAAGTCACTCCCTTCACATTGCTGAAGAAGGAGCTGGGAAGTGATGTGCATGGCAGGCTCAAGCCAGCTGAGATAAGCAAATCTGATGCTGACTCCAGCACACCACTGGAAGACCCTCATCCATCTATGTTACTTTTAATCTGATCTGATCCTATCCATGCCTCCCTGATAGAATTCCTTATCCTCATCCAAGTAGGCTGGGGGATTCTGACCACTTTGTAAAATTTTCTAGGTCGGAAAAGTCTCATTGAGTTGTGTGTCTGTCCATTTGTCACTATGCAATTAGAAAGAGTGAAAAAGTAAATCTACATTCATATATTCATTTTAAAATAAAAATAAAGGCTGTTTAGAATAACACTTACAGCACGAAAAAGGCAGGGTATGGCTCATCTAGTGCAACCCTCTCATTTTAGATAAATAAAGCACAGAAAGTGGCTGAGTGATTTGCTCTAGATCACACAGTTGATTGGTATGAAATGACATCCCAGGAGCTCAGGCCCAGGATCCTTCACTGTGTCGTGCCTGTTCTGAAAGATATTCATTCACATTTTTTAAGTCATGACGTGTGGAGTGGCAAGAACTACTGTCAGCTTTTCTTGACGTATGTGATTAGAAGTTCCTGGCATGAGATTGTCCCAAGCAGAAGACATGAGGCCTTTACAGGTTGTTATTCTGACCATTCTCATCTTGTGGGTCTTTGGTTTGTTCCAAGGCTAGATTTGGTTGTCTTTTACTAAAGTCCCTTTTTACTCTTAAAAAGAAAAAAAAAAGAGGTTTTATTCTTTGAAAAAGAAAATGAAAAGTTTAAGCTTTTGAAATAACATTAAGCCCAATAATTTATAAATAAGCATGACCCAAGTAAGTCTTCTAAAAGACTTTGATATTTAAGTGTTTACATCCCAATCCCTCTTCCCTTCCCATAAAAAACTTGATGCTAGGCTAATTTATCAATTAAAAAATTTTAAATACCTTACAAAAAAGTTTATAAATTTTCTATAATAGATAATATCATTTTTTCCAGACAGAAAATAATTTTTAAAAGGTTAAAAATATATTTTCTCTGCAAGTAAAGTCTGGCTGAAACATGCCATCATTTCTGGGGCTGTTGTTCTCCCAGGAATTACTTACTTTTCTCTATTGAAAATTATGAACTCCTTCTGGACAGAGTCAAGGTGCTCTTGAAGAAGACATGTCTTCCAGGTGAAAGTAGAAAAAAAAAATAGAGGTATAGTTAGCAGACAAATGAGGATCCTCAAACATCCAATAACCTATTGACACTTTATTCAATGAATAGCCCCAATTTGAGAAGTACCTTCAAAATGGGTGCTATGTGAAGAAGATTCTGGGAAGCTGGCAGAATAGGAAGCATTAGGAATCAGTCTCCCTTCCTAGACAGCCATCGCACTGGCAGAATCTGTCTGATGTCACTATTTTAGAATTCTGGAGTCCATTCTAAGCTTGCAACTTTCAGGGAAGGCTTGGGTGGCAAAGTGCAGTTAATTATGGCCAATTTAAGGTGTTAGCACAGCAGCAGCTATCCATCTATTATCCTCTAGCCCATGGGAGGGAGCTGAGCACACACAGGTTCTGGAGCAGTTTGCACTCAGCCTGTGGGAGCCAGGGTGGAAAGTAAGAATCATGTTCTCCAAATACTAAGGATAGGTGCTCCCATCACTGCTGCTTCTGATCACAGGGGTGCAAACAAAAAGCTTTACAGCCATTGTTGTTGCACCTCCCGCACACTGTTGCAAGCCTCTCTCCCTCAGGCTGTAGTGACTTCTAGGAGAATCAAAGGGCCAGCACCTTTCCCTCCCTTCATTTTTCTCCTTTCCTTCTTTTGGGAGCCACACATGAAAGACAAGGACATTCAAAAACAACTGCATATGTGGGGAAAATTAGAAAGTGACTGCACATGCCCAGGGAAAGGTATAGGCTCAGAAAAGATCTAAGAAGACCTAATGTTTACACCTCAGGCTGATCCTTGGTATGCAGACAGCTTACAACAAAAATAAAAAATAAAAAGAAAAACAATAACAAAAAGCAGCAAACCCTGGGGATGGGGGGAAATCTGATTTTCTTAGATCTATCACATTATTAGATTCAAGTGTCCAATACAATAAAAAAATCAAGATATGGCAGGAAATAGGAAAGCATGGCTGGTTCACAATCAAAAAACTGTAAATCAATGGAAGCTGTCCCTCAAAAAGACCAAATCGCGGATCTACTAGAAAAAGACTTCAAAACAACTATCTTACAGATGCTCAAAGAATTAAGGAAGATACAGAGAAAATCAAGAAAATGAAGTACAAACAAAAGTAAAATATTAATAAAAAGATAGAAAACCTAAAAAGAAACTGAAAGGAAGTTCTTGAGCTGAAAAGTGCAATAACTGAAATTTAAAAATTCACTACAGGATTTCAAAGGCAAAATTGAGCAGGCAAAGAAAAGAATCAGCATCAAACTTGATGACAGGACGGTGAAAATTATTGAGTCTGAGGAACAGAATGAAAAAAGACTGAAGAATAGTGAACAGACCCTACAGCAAGCTTGTCCAACCCATAGCTCGTGGGCCACATGTACCTCAGAATGGCTTTGAATGTGGCTCAACACAAATTCATAAACTTTATTAAAACATTATGAGATTTTTTTGGGGTGATTTTTCTTTAGCACATCAAATCTATCATTAGTGTTAGTGTATTTTATGTGTGGCCTAAGACAATTCCTCTTCTTCCAGTGTGGCCCAGGGAAGCCAAAAGAATGGACATCCCCTGCCTACGGAATGTGTGGATCGAGGAATAGTGAACAGACCCTACGGCAAGCTTGTCCAACCTTGTCCAAGCTTGTCCAATGTTTTAATAAAATTTATAAATTTGTGTTGAGCCACATTCAAAGTCATCCTGAGGTACATGTGGACCACGGGCTATGGGTTGGACAAGCTTGCTGTAGGGTCTGTTCACTATTGCTTGATGTATTCATCAAGCAAACCAGTGTATGTACCATGGAATTTCCAGAAAAGAAGAGAGAGAAAAAGGAAAACAGAATATGTAAAAAAAAAAAATAGCTAAAAGGTATGAGCCCCTAAATCCAAAAAAGCACAGTGCACCCCAAGTAAGATGAATTCAAAAAGACCCACATTGAGACATAAATATAATCAACTTTTTTTTTTTTTTTGAGATGGAATCTCACTTTTTCACCCAGTCTGGAGTGCAGTGGCACAATCTCAGCTCACTCCAATCTCCTCTTCTTGGGTTCAAGAGATTCTCTTGCCTCAGCCATCCAAGTAGCTGGGATTACAGGTGTGCACAACCACACCTGGCTAATTTTTGTATTTCTAGTAGAGATGGGGTTTTGTCATGTTGGTCTCAAACTCCTGGCCTCAAGCATTCCACCTGCCTCAGCCTCCCAAAGTGCTGGGATTACAGCTGTGAGCCACCATGCCCAGCCAATGTAATCAAACTTTCTAAAGCCAAAGAAGATAATCCTGAAAGCAGCAAGAGAGAAGTGACTTGTCATATACATCATAAGATGATCAGCAGATTTCTCATCTGAAATTTTGGAGGCCAGAAGACAGTGGGCTGATATCTTCAAAGTGCTAAAATTAAAACAAACAAACAAACAAACAAAAAAAAACAAAACTATCAACCAAGGATCCTACATCTGGCGAACTGTTCTTGAAAAGTGAGAGAGAAACAAAGATGTTTCCAGATAAAAGCAGAGGGAGTTCATTACCACTAGAATTTCCCTGTCCTAGTGGAAATGAACAGGAAATGCCCAAGGGAGCCCTGCAAGTAAAATGAAAGGACATGAGACAGTAACTTGAAGCTATATAGAGAAATAAAGCTCTCAGTAAGTGTAGATACATTGGACAATTGCAAAAACCAAGATTATTGTAACAATAGTTTGTAAGTCCTTTTTGTTTTCTACATAAGAGCCTAATATATATTTAAAAAAACAATTATTAATCTAAAAGCTAGTATTATTATAAATTTGTCTTGGAGGTTCTACCTGGATTTTGTGAATAGTGTAAAAACATCTCTATACTGAATAATGATAGAATGTTCTCAACAATGGTACTGGAGTGGATTAAATATCCTTCTCTTCTAGTCAGCAGAGCCTTCTTTATTTGTGACTTTCTTGCAGACATGCAGAGCATTTGCTTTGACACTGTACTGTCCAGCTTTCAACATCTATTGGTGACTTTTCCATCATAGTGAAAAAATTGAGTCTCAAAAAAAGATGATTACCAGTCCCAGGACAGAATCAAACCCAGATCGAATGTTTTAAAAGTCTGCAACAAAATACTTACAAATTTCTTCTGATGAAAAATATTATTCTTTAAAAAAATTATTCAGTCATTAAAATTTTTTTAAATCTAGGAATTAGAATATGCTAAGGTTTCCAGTACTGGAGAGTTTTCTTTCTGAGCACTTATTTAGGTGACAGGAGAGGAAACAATCAAAAGCACAGAAGGGGGATGGGGAACAAGACAAAGGAGAAGAGGAGGCGTTGTTGTGTTTCGCTCTTATTTGCAAACAGAAGCATTTGTAATCCTGAGGGTTTCTGGTATGGGCCACAGGGGACAGGCAGCTACAGGATAAACGTAATCTGATAAAAGCTCTTCGGAGCAACACTTTCACCCCAAGATTTTAGGAAAAATATTTTTTAACATTAAAAATCAAGGTTACAATTGAGTGACATGCAAAAATCCACATGGATTTTTTTCCTCTACTATATAATTATTTTATTTAAACAAAGATATGAAATGTACACTTGGAGATAACTTTGTGCTATGACATTTCAGACCCCATGATCTTTAAAGGGTTCATGTTCAACATGTTCTCTTTCCTCTGCTTTAGGTGGAAAACTTTAAGAAGTGTGGCCAAAGGGATACATTAACTGGAGTAGCCAAAAAGAGAATATGAAATAAGGGGGAAGCAAAAAGAATGGAGGACTAATGGATCATATGTGACTCAGAAGTAAAAATCTTAGGACTCACCTATTAGGATAAGCAAAGGAAACTGTGATTAAAGTATCATAGCTGGAGATGGCATTAGAAATGTTGTAAGAATTTAGAGCAGGTGGAAATCTCAGGAGAAGAACAAGAGGATTTAGGGAATTTGCCTCAACAGGCAGAGAGACTAGGTGGCATGGCGATCTGTTGATTCCATACTTTAAAGATGTTGAGCCAAGAGAGAAAAAGTGGAGGATATTCTGGGAGGAAAGAAACAACCGAGGCATCTGACATGAGCATGAAAAGAGCCAAGGAAAAGAAAGGCTAGGAGTCAGGAAGTGCAGTGGAAAGTAAAGCACCACGACGGCTAACATTCTGTGGAGCACTTTACATGCACAAATTTACTCAGAACAAGCCTATGAAGTTGATACACATACCAGCTCCATTTATAAATGAGGAAACTGAGACATGAGAAAAATGTAAAACTTTAGTTATGCTCCTCTAGTTTATCACATCCTAGGATCTTTAACAGTGTATCTCAGTTATGGCTGCACACATAAAATCACCTGAAGTAAATTTTAAAATACTGAGGCCCAGGATACAAAATCAATGTGCAAAAATTGCTAGCATTTCTATACACCAATAATATACAAGCAGAGAGCCAAATCATGAATGAACTCTCATTCAGAATTGCTACAAAAACACCTAGGAATACAGCTAACAAGGGAAATGAAGGACATCTTCAAGGAGAACTACAAACCACTGCTCAAGCAAATCAGAGAGGACACAAACAAATAAGAAAAAACTTTATGTTCACAGATAGAATCAATATGAAAATGACCATATTCCCAAAGTAATTTATAGACTCAATGCTATTCCCATTAAATGACCGTTGACATTCTTCACAGAATTAGAAAAATCTATTTTAAAATTCATATGGAATCAAAAAAGAGCCCAAATACCCAAGACAATCCTAAGCAAAAAGAACAAAGCTGGAGGCATCATGCTACCTGACTTCAAACTATACTACAAGGCTCCAGTAACCAAAACAGCATGGTACTGGTACAGGAACAGAGACCAGTGGAACAGAATAGAGAACTCAGAATAGAGAGCTCCTTTTCTAGGCTTGTGGCTTGAATGGAATTCCCTTGCCAACACTTGACTCTTTTCTAAGGTGGTACCTAAACAGTGATGAATTTGGCCCTAGCGTGACAAGGTGACTTTGAGCTACACACAGTGAGGCAGGAAATGAGGTTAAACTACAGATAACATAATGTTGATATGGTGGGTGTTCTTGTTAGATTTGCCTGAAAGAATGACTTCGGTGAATGCATCTAGATAAGATTAAAGGAATGGAGGATGAGGAATGTCACAAGCCTTTTGAACACAGCATAAGTAATTCCTAGGATCTGCAACCACCTGTCATTTTATTTCCTCTGAAACACTAATGATCTACTTCTGTCCTGAGGATGTGCCAGCCTTAAAATGCTCTTGTCCTTTCTTGTATCCTCACTTATCTCTGTTCAATCTAGAGGAACCAGATCAAAAGTTGCCTCCTCTGGAAAGCCTCTCCTAACCCTTCACTAAGGTCCAGTGAGCAATTCCTAGAGCACTTTGTGTATCTAACCATAGCATTGACCACCTAGTCAGAAACATTTCCTAACATAGCAGGAACTTTACAATCATTTGAATTAATTAATTAATTAACATGTTAATAATATAATAAGGTAAGATTGACCCCCACATTTTAAAAGCCTTAATGTAAAAGAGTGAAGATAGAGTGAATAATTGGAAAGATAGTTCATAATCTTCTGACACTTATTGGAGGAAAGACTGTTCTTTGTTTTGAAGCAAAATACCTTTTATTTTTGAACCTGCGGGAAAAATTAGAAGAATCTAGAGAAAAACGCTGACAATAAGCAGTTCCAAGCTCCCATCTTGCAAAAAAAATCATGAAACAAGCAGATACTGTCAAAACCAGTTTTGTCAAAACTCCAGAAAGCAGTCAAAGGTTTACTGGAACCAAGTGAATACTAAGTTAAGAAAAGAAAAACAGCTTAAAAGTGTTCCTGGTATTAAATCTCAGTCAAAATATTAGTTCAGCACAAGCTAAAGTAACAGACTTCAGTGATGACACAACAAAGAAGACAATCTTTGCAAAAATTTTTTTGAGAAGTCATTAAAAAATGGGAAACTACAGCCTTCAATAATCAAAAATAGCAAACCATGAAGAAAGGAGGAATCTGATTTCCAGAGTTACCACATTGTAATATTCAAATGTTAAGTTTTCAACAGCAGCCAAAAAAAAAAAAATCACAAGTCACACAAAGAAACAGGAAAGTATCACCATTTAAAGACTTAAAATAAATGGACAGAAATTGTCCCTACGGAAGCCCAAACATTGAGCTTTCTAGAGTAACATTTTAAAACAATTTGTCTTGAATATGCTCAAAGTTTTGTTTTGTTTTTGTTTTTTTGTTTTTTTAAGACGGAGTTTTGCTCTTGTTACCCAGGCTGGAGTGCAATGGCGCGATCTCGGCTCACTGCAACCTCCGCCTCCTGGGTTCAGGCAATTCTCCTGTCTCAGCCTCCTGAGTAGCTGGGATTACAGGCACGCGCCACTATGCCCAGCTAATTTTTTGTGTTAGTAGAGACGGGGTTTCACCATGTTGACCAGGATGGTCTTGATCTCTTGACCTCGTGATCTACCCGCCTCGGCCTCCCAAAGGAATATGCTCAAAGTTAAAGGAAACCACAAAACAGTTCTCAAAAATTTTAAGAGGACTAAAATCATTGAAATGAAGGTAGGAATTAATAACAGAAGGAAAACTGGAAAATTCACAAATATGTGGAAATTAAATAACATACTCTTAAACAATGAGTCAAAAAAATCACATGAGATATCAGAATATACTTAGAGATGAATTAAAAACAAAACACAACCTCCCAAAACTTATGGGATAAGTGAAGGCAGTGCTCAGAAGAAACTTTATAGCTATAAACACTGATACTAAAAAAGAAGAAACATCTTAAGTCAAAAGCCAGCTGAACGCCTTGCTAGTATGTTAAGGATTTTTGCATCAACATTCATAAGAGATATCAGCTTGTAATTACCATTTTTGGGGATGTCTTTGTCCAGTTGGGAATCAGGGTAACACTGGCTTCATAGAATGAATAAGTGAGGAAATATTTACAGTTCGTATATCTGATAAGGGTCCAAAATCCAGAATATGTAAAAAAAAAATCCTATAATTCAACAACAGAAATGAGAAGGTGACATTTAAGGTACAAAGAATGAGAGAAGGCCCCCTATGGGAAGATGCAAGAGAAGAACATTTCAGGAACAGAGAAGAGCAAGGGCCCTGAAGAAGAACAAAAAGTTCAATGCTTGGGAGTGAGACGTTTGCAGGGCCTGTGAGGTTGGAGGGTTTTAAGTGAGGGTCAGAGCGGGATAGTACAAAGATGGGCAGATCATGTTAAGCATGGTAGACATGGTCAAAAGTTATTCCCAAATTGCTCAGTTATTTCTAAAATTTTAAAAATGTATAGTAAAAATGATCTCTTGGTTTTTACTACACATTAGGTCCTGTTATCAGAGAGGCCTGTATCCAGCTTGAGCTGAGTTTTGCTGGGTCAAGGGAAGGAGCGAGTCTGGAGAAGTGGGCTGGTTATGACATGATCATGAAGAACAGACCATTGGGAAGAAGACAGTTCAGTGACAAGCAACATACAAGATGAGTTAAGCATTCCTTGGAGGTCCTAGAAAACATTTCAGGAAGGGAATCTGGCAAGAGGCCAGTTCTGTGGTCAAACAGGACCCAGCTGTGAACTTTGGTTAATTGTCCATTGAAATATCTAGTAGCCTCTGACAACTAGTGAAATTAAAGACATGGAGGATACTTATTTTTTTGCAGAGCCATCTTTACCAGAAGACTACACAATCTTTGAGAAAAGGGACAGCATTGAGTACAGAAATTATATCTCAATCATTTCTAACTCCGATGTTTAGCACAGGACCTGGCAGATAATAGTTACTAAATAATAGTAGCCTAAATGAATGGATGGATGGATGGATGGATGGATGGATGGATGGATGGATGGATGAAAGAATGGATGAATGGTCATGTGGATGGATAGATGACCTTTAGAAGCAAAGTGAATGTTTATTACTTCATCATGATTATAATTCATAGAGCCACATGTGAGTATAAAATCCTACTGAGTGCTTGCAAGTTACTGCACTGAAATCTGAGCTCTGACTCTGACAGAGAACAATATACTTAGTTACAAAATTAATTTAACTCAGCCTGAAATCCAGCAATGGTGCTCAACCATGTTATAATTCCATCCTTCCTGTGAACAGACACTCTTCTGTGAGGCTTGATATGATAAAATTCTACTTGGGGCAGAGAATAGACACCATCTTTAGTTGGTTGCTTCCAGCAACTCCTCAAAGCAGCCATGTGTGTACTTTGAAACCTGCCCCTTTAACAAAATTTTATGAACTATATCCTGACCTAGACTTGGCCAAAAAGTCCCTCCCCCAGGAAACTTGTAAATTTTGAATTGAGAACTGGAAGAGAAAAATAACTCAGTCAAGTTAATGGCAGAGCTCTAGAGGGAAAGCCTACCAGTAAAACATTGCTGCTAGGATCCTCAGAGCAGCTCTGGTCTGCCCTTTTATAAGCCTGGGTGTTCGACTTCTCCTGTTCCACTAAGCAGCAAAAGCAGGGTGCTGAAGTGACCTCCCACTAGAAGCTCTCAAAGATACTGCAGCCATCATGGGGATGCCCATGACCCTGAGTTTGGTGGGTTCCTATTTACCTGAGAGGAATTGCATTTCCTCATCTCCTTCTCCTTCTTTGCCAGACGCTTTTTTTTCTTGTGAAGAGGTTTGGACTCCAAAATCATTTCCTCAAGTTCAAAGGTAGGATCACAATTCAGCCTGCCTTTCTGCAAGAAAGACAGTTGGCTCAATCATCAGATTCCTGTATCATTCTAAAAAACAAACCAGATCTAATACGGAAAATAAGACTTAGTCTTAACGAGGCAGTTCATAAATAATAAGCTGGGGTTCCCACTCTAAGTTTTACATTATTTATTGCAAACATTGTTTTTCATATTCTTTGTTTGTTTTTCTAAACTCTCAATTAGCCCTCAGTGAGTAAAACGAAAGCCAACTTGCAATTATTATTCTAAAGTGGAAGCTTTTGGGTTATGTCTCCCAAAGTGTGTTCTAATAAAGATGTATATCAGAATCACCTAAGTTGCTTGTTCAGCTTCCCAGTTCTCTAACCAGACTTCCCATATCAGGATTTCAGAATGTGAGGTCCAAGACTTTGCACTTTAATAAGTTCCCCAGATGATCCTGATTTACACTAAAGTCAGGGAAGCATAACGTAGAACTCTTTTTGAGCCAGCACTGATGGCTAATTGCAGAGACGCAGCACATGGAAGGAGGAGAGGAAGCAAGAGTTGGTGGTGCCTAGACCTTTATTGTGTCATGTGTCAATTATGGTACAAGTTGCCCCTGCTGAACCCTGCAAAGTGGAGAGGTAAGAACATAGACCTGCCCTCCCTTTGTTCCATAAGGTACGCTTCCACCACACTGCTTTCTCCTTTCTCTTACTTTGCACTTTCTCCTGATCCTTTCATTGGAGCATGCCAACTGCTGTTTGTACATGAAGGATCACACTCTCACATTTCCACAGCAAATGCCTCACTTGGGCTTAAGAATAGAAACTTTTTTTTTCTTTTTTCTGAGACAGGGTCTCACTCTGTTACCCAGGCTAGGGTGTAGTGGCACAATCACTGCTCATATAGCTTCAAACTCCTGGACTCAAGTGATCTTCCTACCTCAGCCTGCTAGGTAGCTGAGACCACATGAAAGTACCACCACTCCTGGCTAATTTTCTTTTCTTTTTTTGTAGATACACAGTCTTGCCATGTTGCCTAGGCTGATCTTGAACCCCCAATCTTCCTGCTTTGGCCTCCCAAAGTACTGGGATTACAGGCCTGAGCTGCCATGAACAGCCAAAACAGAAAACTGCATTGGTTCTACAGGCCCCTTAGAAGCCTCTTATTCCGCCCAATATACCTACAACTGAACATATAATTCCAGTTCTAGGCAGAGAGAAGGAGCTAGAGGCCTCACTTGGGACTGTTGGCCTAAGCTTCTGGATTCTGGCTCTTACCAGCAGAATGCTGTAGACCATAGAAGTCCATTGGTTGAGTATCCATCCAATGGGAATTATGTATCTTTGATTATTAGTTCTTACAAATATAAATCCCTGAGATAGAACAAACAAAGGAGGAGGAGCAAATGGTAAAATAAGTTCCTCACCCCAACTCAAACAATTTTCAATTCTTTGACTCACAGATCTCCAGGGACACAAACTTCTGCATCTTTAGAATCAAAGAAAACTTTAAAAAAAATCAGCAGATTCATGAGAATGACCCTTTGGAGAACTAGGACTTTCTTTCAATAAAAACATGCCATAAAAAGTGATTGAAAGCTAGAACTGCAGTTGCAAATATACCTTGATTAGAATTCCAGCTTGACTGCTTGCTAGCTTTGTGACCTTTGATGACAAACTTACCCTGTGTGTGTCTTAATTTTCTCATCTGTAAAATGGGAATTGGACTCTCTTATAACACTGGTGTGATTATCTGATGAGACAATGTGTGAAACTGGCACACAGAGTAATGTACACTGAATGGGAGTTATTACAGGTTTGTGATGATTGACTCACATTAGGAATGAAACCTGGAATGAGCCTCTTCTGAAAAACTGCATCCCAGTTTATATCATTCATATATGGGAAGTTCTGGACATCAGACAAATGAGAAAATCGTTGGTCTGGATTAGGTTCAAGTAGCTGCCAAAAAATACAAACATCAAGGTCATAAAAAAGGTTAGGAGGACAAAAAATCCATACAAACTCCCTGTAAAAGTTTTTAAGTGTAGGACTGAAGGAAAAAAGGCAGTGTCCCCCATCCCTAATCCCATAAACAATGTAGATAATACATAGTTAGAATGAACAGTATGTAGGATTCTGCAATGTGATGAGTAAAAATAGCTGGTCCTACGAAGTCAAATATATCTTTGATTCTTGACTCCTTTACTTACTAAGGGCAAATTTGTTCCCTAAATCTTAGTTTACTCATATGTGAAAAAAAAAAGGGTAATAATCCATTTCATAAGATTGCAGTCAGGATTAGTGAGAGGCTTTATATAAAGTGCCTGGTAGAAAACCTATGGTGACAAATGTTGATACATTTTCACAAGTGAAACTCATTTCGTACTAAGAATTTTAGCTGTTTTTACAACTAACTAAAATACATTGTGGGTGGCATAAGATAAGGTATAACTAAGGTAACTGTTAGTGTTCTAGATTTTGCTAATTGGGATAAAAGGATTTTGCCTCCTTAGTCATTCCTGAGCCAATATCACACCAATTGTATGGCTCAAATAGGCAATGTCAGTCCCACTTGAGAATGCTTCTGAAGATGACAACCATAAAACCTCAGAGTGTAATTCATGGAGTGAAGCAGGGCTGTCTTGGAACTAAGCAGAATTTGCTTATGGAAAATGATACCCCATTCTACATCTTTGACATTACTGATGACAATGTCTCTATTCCAAAATAGGGAACTTGACTCCAAAAACAAGAGACACAAATGATGACTTGACGGCTCCTTAGCCTCAAAAGCTATTCTCCGTTACCAGCCACAACTCGTATAATTTTCTCCCTAAAAAAAAAAAGAATCCAAGCCCATTCCTCTTCGGCTTCTCATTCTTGTTTTGTATCATCACTCAGTATACACTACTGAGCTCCTACTATAATTGTTCTTCATCTTTTTGATGAATAAGGGTACCTTGAAAATCCAATGAAAGCTATGGACCTCATTTATTCAAATACTTGTCAAATTTCACTTCTCAGACTCTGTGTTAGATGCTGAGAATACCATGGTACACATGTGAAACATGGTCCCTACCCTCATGAAGCTAAGTGGAAAATGGTAAGTAACCCAAGGATCACAAAAATGCTGGTCATAATTTTGAACTGAAAACCAAGAAGGTGATATCTGAGCTAACAGCTAAAGCTGTGCTTCCCAAACTATGTAGAAGGTACAGTTATTTTTGTTTGCTTTTGTCTGTTTCAATTTCCAATCCACTGAAATCAGTGTGTGGTCTTATTGTACATTGCCAGTATGCAGCACCCCACATAGACACCTTGTGACTTGAGTTCAACATCACTCAAACAAGCCTGGACCCTCTTCAATAAGACAAGTGCACTGATCATGTATTTAGATGCTACAGCAGTGTCCAATTGCTATAAAAGTTTCTAAATACTTCTCTCAATTTCTTTACTTACAATAGACCTGTAAAACAATTCATGGACTAGAACCAGTGAAACATATTGGGTGGTACTGCTCTCAAGGAGGAACTGGAGGAACTAGGACTGGAGGCAATGTTCCAGGAACACGAACTAGCATGTGCAAAGGCCCTGTGATGAGAGGAAGACTGGTATGTAAAAGTGAAGAAGGGGGAAAGAAAGAAAAGAGGAAGAAAAAGGCCAAAGCAGTTTATGTGTAAAGAGGGTACAAGAGTCCAAAAGTCCAAAACGAGGCTTGAGAGGTACTTTGAGCTTTGGTACCATAAAATGATTTAAGTCTTTATTCCAAGAACAAGGAAAAGACTCAGGACTGTCCTTTAACAAACCACTATGGGGCTGAGTAGGGAAATGAATGGAGTGGTAAAAGTGTATGGAGGGAAACCAGTTATAAGGCTAGACTGGTGGCGGTTGGATTGGGGAAATAGGAGTGAGGACAGAGAGAAGTGAAATATTTTAATACTTAAAATACAAAATTTCAGAACCTGGTGATGAATTGAATATGCAGATGTTAAATGAGTCCTTGCTTCTGGCTGGCATCAGTAGATTTGGATAGAGAAGCCAGTCACTGAGAGAATTTCCTGAGAAGAAATTCAGGAAAGACAAAGATTAAGAAGTCCATTGTGTTTGAGATGGCTTTGGGACATCCGAGGGGACTTCTGAGTTGACTTAATGAAGCCATGTGTTTGAAAGCTAACAGCTAGAAAATACACTCTAGAAATGTATATTATCATGACTGTCCCCAATCTTGTATACTAACTTCTAAACTTAAATCAGAGAGCATGCTTCCTTTTGTTTCTTCCTTTTGACATGCAGTCTTCCTTCTTACCTTTTTAAGAAGTGACACCATTTCTTGTGACCAGGCAGAAGGGTAAGTTACAATAGCCGTCTCATACATGTGTACAATTTCCTTGCTGGAAGTACTGGAGCGAATATGATATGGTCTCTTAAGGGAGAAAAGAAGTAAAAGTCTTTATTTTTATATGGGAAAAGAAAAAAAAGTTTGCAAATGTTTCCAAGCTAAACTTTCAGCCAATAAAATATCTATAATCAATTTCTAACCCTGTCCAGCTGACTGTTGTGCTGCCATAGGTGTAGGTGGTCCTGTGTTGCCAGACCACCTACTTTTTCTTAAAGAGCTGCTAGAAACTTATGGTTACTTATAAAATATCATAATTTTTAAAGTTGAACACTCCACTGAGCCAAACAAAACATTTGAGTGGGCTGAATCAGCCTCTGAGATGCTGATTTGAAATTGTTTTATAAGGTAATTTATGTAAGTATTTACACAAAATACTGGCCAAGTCCTCAGTAAATGGAAGTCAAAAAATTATGTAAGGGTTGATTGCAAGGAGATCCAGAATTTTACCATCCCATCCCTTTCACTAGTTTGCAGTATAATGAGGAAGCTCAGGACAGAAAACTACTCAGAAAACATCAACCCCAGTCCCGCAAATGCTATGAGTCCCTGGTTCCACAGAGTATGGTGGGGTGGAGAATTCTATGATGAGGCAAAAGCCTTTAAAAACTTTTTTTGGGAAGAACCAGGTTCGTCTACAGTTTTAACTTTGGAGAAAAGTAATTTAAGAAGAAAAGAAATTAAACCAAAGAAAACTGTGGATTCGTTGTAGTTTTCACAGCTTTACACTAGAGGGCAGCCTTTATCTATGTTGATTTATTTTGTAGGGAACTTGCCAACACTGGCATTTATCTTTTACGTGAACTGTAAACTACTCAAAGCCAGAGATTACATCATTCTTGTTCATGATACCTAGCACTTAGTAGGTGTACAATACATGTTTATTCAATGAATAAAATTTTCACATTAGATTAACTAACCACAGCACAGTTAATATGGATGGACACATTGATCACATGCCTGATCCTTTCAAGTAGTTTAATAAATAATTGTTAATGAATAAAGTAAATTGGGGGAAATGAAAGGGTTTAAAATTTTCCCTGTAGTAAATCAGTATTAAGAGGTAATATAAAACAATCAAGCATTTGAGCTCTGAAGTCAAAAGGATTTGGGTGCTAAACTTGGCCACTCAATTGAGCTTGTTACTTGATCTGTGAAATTAACTACCTTATGAGATTGCTAGGTAAATTAAAGGAGATAATAGGTGTAAGTTTTTCAGCAGAGTGGCTAATAGTATTAGACACAATACAGGAGAGATACTTTTATCATATTGACACAAAGGTATAAATGGGCATATGTAAATGTGAATGACTAGTGAACAGCAAAATGAGTCCTCAAGAAAGGTGATGGGAAGAAAGGTTTAATTTTACACATCAAGTCAATGTCCGTTATTCATGGAACCATGAAGTGCCAGGAGGTGACGCTTGAAAGGGAGATTAAGTCAAACATTTTTCTTTTTAAGTAATGTCTAAAAACAACTGCCATATTTTCCCCCTCAAGACTAAATAAAGGACCATAGCTTAATCATATGTCTTGGTAATGATATAGTAGAAATAACTCCTTAACTCAGTATCAGTAAAGGAGGGCTAGATGCTTTATCACCATTATCAATGTTTATTGATAATTTAGTAGCCAAAGAGAACTATAGTTTACTCCGTCTGATTCAGACCATGTTTATCATTAAGAATCAGATTAGGCTTAGTATACTCAAGCTTCTAAGCTTATATGTGTATGCACATGTGTTTTTTCTTCTTTCGATGTCTCTTATTGATTGTAATTCATTGCTGCTTCTCAACCTACTGTTTCTTGGCCACCTAGAAAATAAAATGATGTTATAAACAAATGAATTAACTGATGAATGCCACAAGCAACTGATATAAGTGTGCTTGTTTTTCTCCATTTACTTTATAAGGCCATATGACTTAATTTAATTTTTAAAATCTCCATGACCTGTCGGTTTATTTAAAAATAATCACATTGTCTTTATCTTATTCATTAATTTATATTTACAGTTCTAAATTTAAAAATTCACTTTATCAACTACCAGAATCATATATTTATTCATTTACCAATTATTTATTGAATGCCTACCATGTTCCAGCACCTTTCTTAGGCATTGAGGGTACAATAAAGAATAAGACATATATGGTTTCTTTTTTTAAAATTATTATACTTTAAGTTCTGGGGTACATGTGCAGATTGTGCAGGTTTGTTACATAGGCACATATGTGCCATGGTGGTGGTTTGCTGTATCCATCGCCCTATCATCCACATTAGGTATTTCTCCTAATGCTATCCCTCCCCAATCCCCTCACCCCCTGCTATTCCTCCCCTAGCCCCCCACCCCCAGGCCCCCATGTGTGATGTTCCCCTCCATGTGTCTATGTGTCCTCATTGTTCAACATCCACTTATGAGTGAAAACATGTGGTGTTTTGTTTTCTGTTCTTGTGTCAGTTCGCTGAGAATGATGGTTTTCAGTTTCATCCATGTCCCTGCAAAGGACATGAACTCATTCTTTTTTATGGCTGCATAGTACTCCATGGTATATATGTGCCACATTTTCTTTATCCAGTCTATCATTGATAAGCATTTGGGTTGGTTCCAAGTCTTTGCTATTGTGAATAGTGCTGCAATAAACATACGTGTGCATGTGTCTTTATAATAGAATGATTTATAATCCTTTGTGTATATACTCAGTAATGGGATTGCTGGGTCAAATGGTATTTCTATTTCTAGATCCTGAGGAATTGCCACACTGTCTTCTACAATGGTTGAACTAATTTACGCTCCCACCAACAGTGTAAAAGCATTCCTATTTCTCCATATCCTCTCCAGCATCTGTTGTCTCCTGATATTTAATGACTGCCATTCTAACTGGCATGAGATGGTATCTCAATGTGGTTTTGATTTGCATTTCTCTAATGACCAGTGATGATAAACTTTTTTTCATATGTTTGTTGGCTGCATAAATATCTTCTTTTGAAAAGTGTCTGTTCATATCCTTTGCCCCCTTTTTGATGGGGTTGTTTGGTTTTTTTTTCTTGTAAATTTGTTTAAGTTCTCTGTAGATTCTGGATATTAGCCCTTTGTCAGATGGGTAGATTGCAAAAATTGTTTCCCATTCTGTTGGTTGCTGGTTCACTCTATTGATAGTTTCTTTTGCTGTGCAGAAGCTCTTAAGTTTAATTAGATCCATTTGTCTATTTTGACTTTTGTTGCCATTGTTTTAGTCATGAAGTCCTTGCCCATGCCTAGACACATATGGTTTCTATGTTGGTGGGGCCTAGAGTCTACTTGAGGAAGCATGTAAATTTATTATATAGACTGTATACACACACACATTTAAATAAAGCTTGAGAAAAATTACAGTATGCAATCACAGTATATATCAAACAAGCCTAAGGCAGCATCTAAACTAACAGTGAGCATATAGAGAATAAACAAAGTGGAAAAAATGAAATGTTATATGGGAACAAATGATGTGTTGTGATTATAGTTGTATTTCAGAAGTGCAAAGGTAAAAAGTTGCAGCTAAGAATGTACAATGAGTACAAAAGTATGTACATACGTATCCTAAGTTCATACTTTTGGATAATATGAAACTATAAAAGATGTGGACCTTTGCCTTTGCAACTGCAATGAGATAGCAGGGAGTCAGAGGGATGACAAAGCAGATTAATAGTTAAGGGACACATTCGTTAACACCAAAACCAAACTCAGAAATGATGAGGGTGTTTTTGAGCACATTTTCTCTTGAAGGCATATATTTTTCTGTAAAGAAAGATTTGCAAATGTGGAAGAAATTGTTGTTTAGCACCCTTCCTCTGTGGTTTAGTTGTGTTGATGCTTGTAATTAAATGTTATTTCATTTTTTTTGGATTAGCTATATTTCGAAACATAATTGCAGTAGCCTAGTTGGTGATTTTTTTCCTAGAAGGTGTCTAAGTGATTCGTAGTTATTTGTTCTTCCATTCATTCAATAAACATGTATGATGTACCTATTAAAAGTTAAATACTATGACCTGGTGCAGTGGCTTACGCCTGTAATCCCACCACTTTTGTGGTGGTGGAGGGGCAAGTGGATTGCTTGAGCCCAGGAGTTCAAGACCAGCCTGGGCAACATGGTAAGGCCCCACCTCTATAAAAAATACAAAAATTTTCCAGGCATGGTGGCATGTGCCTGTAGTCCCGGGTTCTTGGGAGGCTCAAGTGGGAGGGTTGATTGAGCAGAGGAGGGGGAGGTTGCAGTGAGCTGAGATTGCACCATTGCACTCTAGCCTGGGGGACAGAACAAGACTCTCTTTCTTTCTCTCTCGCTCTAAAAAAAGTTAAATACTGTGAATAATACTAACTTATACAAGATATATTCTTTACCTTTAATGAATTAACAACCTAATAATATACAAGAGATGAAACATAAAAATTGATATACCTATAGATTTAATCCTTAAAAAGAAAATAGATTTAGGCATTCTTATCTAGAAAGCTGTACATTTTGTCTTATGAAATGAAAAAAAGAAAAAAGAAAAAAAAGGCTCAACAAGATAAAACATAATTCTGGTTTTGCTAAAAAAACAAATCTATCTATATCTATCTGTCTGAAGATAGAGTATCCTTATGAGAACAGAAATAAGTTGGAAGTGAATGTGACAAACTGCTAAGGTGGGGTTTAAAAGTAAAAGGGAGTTTAATTTCTTAACTGGAAATGTTCTTTGCCTTAGAGACTACAGCTGATTTTTGCTTTCATTTTTGTGGTTTTCCATATTTTCTAATAAGCTTAGATTCTGAAAATTCACAGGAGAGATAAAGTAACTAAATGTTTGGAAGAGATTCGGATCACTTTAGCTAGGAAGATCAGAGAATGTTTCTTTAGAGAAAGTGCTATTTTGTCACAGGTGATAAAGTATGAATAGAATTTGAATATGAGGAGATCTAGAAAAAGCTCCCGAACACAAATTGGAATAGTTTACTAGTGTATTCTTTCTTAGAAATGACCAAAATACAGCGGCTATAAAGAATTTGAAAAGGCCTGCAATCAAGATATGTCCTTCATTAAAACTTCATTTAGTGATTTCCAATCTTAAGAAGAGTGATTTTTAAAGAAGACCAAGGTTTACCTTGGAAATCATCTTCATAGGCAAAGAAACAAGAAGTTAAAAAGATGAAGAGATGCTTTGAGAAGAGGAAAAAGTTCTAAGAGGCCAGAATGAGTTCATAAAGGGTCAGAAATATTCACATGAAAGCAAAATCTGAAACGTTAGCCTAATTCTGAAGAATGCCAAGCTAAAGCATCTGAAGTTTGTTGGGGGGAGTAGGAGGGGCAGATAAGGCTTATGAAAGGGGTGTGTGTGTGTGAGAGAGAGAGAGAGTGAGTGAGAGAGAGAGAGAGAGAGAGAGAGAGAGAGAGACTGGGGAGCAACAGTACTTTCTTTTTCTTAACAGAAAAGGTCATATCTGTGCTTTAGAAAAATGAATTTGTCAATGTTAACATATCAGATCAGCAGGAACTACCATAAAGGTAAAATAATATGGGAAGAAGAGAAATGATTTTCTGAGCAAAATTCTTTCCAGGCAGACAAGAATACCACTTTTAGATAGGCGATAAATACAATCCTAGGCATGTTTGAAAAAGAATAGATAGTTGTTTGTTTGTTTGTTTGTTTCAACTCACTACTCAACTTTTGTTTTGCTAGATGTGTTATAAAAGATGAGGGCAGGGCACAATTGCCCTGAACCACAGAAGGGGCTAGCAAAGGGCTAACACAGAAGCACAGCCACAGAAAGTGAGCAAATTTGTTGGGGAGAAAAAATTGAGGTTGAAGTGGGAAACAGTAGATACCTTTCTACTTTTAAGTAATGGTATAATGATCTTCTCTGTTTTCCTATATAATCATGAGTAGCGTATCTACTTCTTCACTTTGGATTTATTTAGAAACTGGAAAAAAGCCCATCAGGACATAAAAACAGGTAAGGTCTGAAGCTGCCTATGTAGTATTTACACATTTGGCTTACAAGAGTGGTCTTTTCCCATTAATTTGACTAAATCATCCAAATTTGAATATGCTTAAGAAATGGTGCTACAATGATTTCTGCAGGAAAGGCAGCCATATGAAAAATGAACTAATGAATGTTTGGGTGTGAAATGGACCCTGTGGAGTCAATGAAACAGATACAATTGTGAGATCCTCCCCCGTTTACTTTAGAATCACCTGTCTTTGATTTCTTGAGCAAGATAAAACCATTGGACCATGATGAAATAGCCCCAACTTCCAACAATTGTTCTTGTATGTGAATAGGTCAATTTACTTGGGAGATGGCATTTTTAATGCAGAAATCATGATAGTGTGTTGAACGAACAAAGAAGAGGGCTATTGACAGAAGCAGAAAGAATGACTCCAAAAAGGAGAGGAGAGCTGCAGTATCTGGACAATGACTTGAGATAACCAATTTCTTAGTTCTGTGGGATAACAAGCTCCTAAAGTCAGGTCTTCAACTTTTTGGTCTTAGAGGAACCACTGATTGCATCCATCACTGAGACCTTGAGAGTATACAACCTCTTATGGACTGAATGTATCCTCTCAAAATTCCTAAATTGAATCCCTAACCCTCAATATGATGGTATTTGGGGATGAAGCTCTTGGGAAGTAACTAGGGTTAGATTAGGTCATAAGGGTGTAGCCTTCAGATGGGATTAGTGGCCTTATTACAAAAAGAAGAGAAAGAGATTCTCTTTCTCCCAATCATGTGAGGGCAAGAAAGAAGCTGCCTGCAAGTCAGGAAGAAAGCCTTCACCAGAACCCAACCATGATGGCACATTAATCTCAAGACTTCTAGCCTCTGTAACTGAGACAATAAATTTCTGTTGGTTAAGCCACCCAGTTTGCAGTATTTTGCTAAGGCAGATATTTCAGACTAAAATTTTGGTACTGAGAAGTGGGGTGCTGCTGGAACAAATGCCTTAAAATGAACTAGTTATTGAGCTGGAAGACTTCTGCTATATGTGCTAGAAATATGGATATTAAGGGTGATTCTGGTGAGGTCTCAGACAGAAATGAGGAAGATTAGAAACTGGAGGAAAGATTATTCTTGTTAGAGACTGGAGGGAAGATGATTCTTGTTACAAAGTGGCAAGGAGCTTGTCTGAATTGTGTTCTGCTATTTTGCAGAAGGTAGAAATTGTGAGTGATGAAATGAGATATTTAGCTGAACAGATTTCTAAGCAAAACTTTGAAGAAGTAACTTGATTCCTCTTGTCTGCTTATAGTAAAACATGAAAGGGAATGTTTGAATAGAAGAAAAATCAAAGATTTCTATCCATATTGCAGAAAATGAGCAAGGTTGTTCTGAGGAGAACACTAGGCTATAGCTGAAAAACCAATTGATAGACATTAAGGGTATAACTCATGAACTTAATTAGTTATGTCAACAGAAGCCAGAAATAAAGATGGGATTATACTAGCAGAGATACTGCCAGTTTGAATTTAAGGAGATAGAGAAAGTGGGATGGAATGAAGAAAAGCTGTGAGACTTCTTGGATTTTACAGGATGGGACCATAACGCTATCCAGCTGTGAACACATGCTATCCTTCAAGTAAAAGGAAGAAGGACCGTGAGGGTGATGCAGATATCATCCAGGCTGCCATTCCCACTAGAGGTCCAGAGTGCACTGACTTCGGGAGCAGGTTCGCCTCCACTTCAGTTTCAAAGGGCAGGACGACCACCCAACAGAGCTGTGTAGACAGAGCCCTCACAGAGAGCCATGTGGCTAGTGCCTTTGTACAGAGCCATTTAAGGAAGTCTCTTCTCCCCATCCCCAGCCATGAGAGTGATGCCGCCATGCCCATGTAGATCTAGAGGGCAAACCATCAAACCAAAGAAGATTATTCTTGAGTTTTAATATGTAATAAAATTTGCCTTGATATGTTCTGGACTTGTTTAGGAGCTAATGCCCCTTCCTTCTTTCTGATTTCTCTCTTTTGAAATGTTGGAATGGGATTGTCTAACCCAGAGTTATGGACCATTGTATTTTGGAAGCACATAACTTGCTTGTTTTTGTTTTTTGTGTTTTTTTTTAGTAATGGGTCTCACTCTGTAGCTCAGGCTGGAGTGCAGTGGCATGATCATGGTTCACTGCAGCCTCTACCTGCTGGGCTCAAGTGATCCTTCCACCTGAACCACCTGAGTAGCTGGGGACACAGGCATGCACCACCATGCTGGGCTAATTACAGAAAAGTTTCTTTAGAGACAGGGTCTTCCATGTTGCCCAGGCTGGTCTCATTCTCCTGGGCTCAAGGAATCCTCCTGTCTCCTGCCTCTTAAAGCATTGGGATTACAGGTATGAGCCAGTGCCTGGCCACTTGTCTGCTTTTATAGGATTATGGCTGAGGTGAAATTTTGCCTAAGGATGAATCTTACCTTGAGTCTCACCCATACACAATTTATATGATGTTTAGATGAGATTTTGGACTTTAGACTTTAGAGTTGATATGGGAATAAGTTAAGACTTTGGGGACTGTTGAATGTATGCATTTTGCATATGAGAAGAGATGAATATTGGAGGGGTCAAGGGTAGAATGTCATGGATTGAATGCTTGTGTTCTACTAAAAATTCAGCTATTGAAGCCCTAACCCTAAATGTGATGGAATTTGGAAATGGAGCCTCTGAGAGGGAACAAGGGTTAAATTAGTATATGGGATTAGGTTCCTCATGATGGGATTAGTGGACTTAAAAGAAGAGGAAGACCTCTCTCTGCCATGTGAGGACACAACAAAGAGGCTGCTGTCTGCAAGCTAAGAAGAGCCTTCACCATAACCCAACCATTCTGGCATCGTTTTTTTTTTTTTTTTGAGATGGAGTTTCGCTCTTGTTACCCAGGCTGGAGTGCAATGGCGTGATCTTGGCTCACCGCAACCTCCACCTCCTGGGTTCAGACAATTCTCCTGCCTCAGCCTCCTGAGTAGCTGGGATTACAGGCACGCGCCACCATGCCCAGCTAATTTTTTGTATTTTTAGTAGAGACGGGGTTTCACCATGTTGACCAGGATGGTCTCCATCTCTTGACCTAGTAATCCACCTGCCTCAGCCTTCCAAAGTGCTGGGATTATAGGCGTGACCCACCGCGCCCTGCCCCATTCTGGCATCTTAATCTCAGAATTCCAACTTCCATAACTGTGAGAAAATAAATGTCTGTTTTGAAGCCATCCTGTCTGTAGTATTGTTTTACGGTAGGCAGAGCTGACTAAGATATAACCTTAGGAGTACATTTACATTATGTAATAGTTTGCACAAAGTGTATAAAATATGTTTTGGCATATTTGCTTTCTTTTCATCTATTTTTCTAGAAAAGAGTTTCTTAGTTTAAGAAATGCTCCTTTAAAAGTAAATGACTCTAATTTGTCACTGAACCCAGAACCCAGGAGCTAAGTGATAGAAATCCAACAAGACAGAGCATGAATTGTGTTGTATTAATAATTCACACTAGCCTTGGTGAGGTATGTCTGAATTAGAGTCCTATACTGTGACTGCAAAATAACTTCCTTTAAACAAACACAGATACTTACACAAGATATTTAGTGAGGTGTATTGATGTCCCCTCTTTGGAAGTTTATAATTTCCATATTATTCCTTTACTTTTAACAGTGTAATTTAATGTTAATTGACATGGTTGGTCCCATATGCAGGACAAGTGAATTAACCTGTGCAGAAATCTCAAGGGTTGTTATCAATACCACATGGCATAGCTGATTTCAGCTTTCAAGTGAACTGCTTGGTTCTTATTCTTAGAAAACAATACATTCTTTCATTCTAAAATAGAACTTGCTGGAAAAATAACCACAGAGAAAATGCAATACAACAATACCCGGCCTCTCAGTAGTTCATATGCCGTCACACCCAGGGACCACCAGTCAACAGCAAAGGAATAGCCTGCTCCTTTTCTGGAGTTGAACATCTCGGGTGCTGAAAAACATGGAAAAATCAGGCCAGTTTGATTCCCTGAGACATTAACATTATATTTTCTCAACATATTCCTCCAAAGGAGAATCACCAGGGTAAAAAATATAAACACTCTTTTATGGATATTTATCATCCATTGCTAGATGGCTCACAGCAGGCAAACATTTCTAATTTTCTAATCTCTCTCAGTAGCCTCATTCATCAGCCAACACACACAGCATGCAAAGGCCTTCACGGGTAAACTCTTCTCTTATGTAGATCATGCATCAATTAAAATTTGGGTCCTATTGGGCCTCAAGTATGTGGCTTACCCTGAAATCAAGATGGCTAAGAAGATGTGATTTGTTTTGATTTGGTAGGCTGGAACTAAAGGATTTAAATTTGTACAACAGTTGTAAACAACGCTCAGAATTTGGCACAACATACATTGGATCAGCTCTCTATTTCAATAGTCACCTGGAAGCAGCAAAGGAAGCATTTGCAGCCATCTACTGGGGATGAGGGAGGAGGAAGAGAAGGAGCAAGCATTCTGGAAAGTGTAAGGCTTTACAACAGCTGTGGATTCTTTACACTTTGAAACCATAGTTCTTTCAATTGATTCCAATGGAATGCAGAGCAACAGTCAATTTTACCCCCAGAGATGACTCCCAAGTTATGCATTCTCTAAGCACTTTGACACACCATGAATCTTTGACTTATCCTTCTAGGAATAAACTTAACTCCTGAGGGATATAATAGGGAAAATGAAGCACAAAGCAAAGGCAGGTAATGTTTCTGCTTGCTCGCCGCTGTATTCCTAGTTATCTAGTACAGAATCTGGCATTCATAATCACTGGAGAGAAATTTATTGAATGAATGAACAAATCAATTGCTCAAGCAATAGTTGTGATCATTAGCTCTGGAGCTGTGCTGTTTGGGTTCAGATTCTACCTTCACCACTTATTGTGACCTTGGGCAAGCTGGCAAACCTGAGAATTAGATAACTTAGAGCAATAAGGCAATCTTTCTTTCTTTTCTTTCTGTTATTTTCTTTCTTTTCTCTTCTTTTCCAGGTCTCACTCTGTTGCCCAGGCTGGATTGCAGTGATAGAATCATGGCTCACTGCAGCCTTGACCTCCCAGACTCAAGTGATTCTCCCACTTCAGCCTCCCAAGTAGCTGGGACTGAAGATTGGCACCAAACCTGGTAATTTTTGTGTTTTTTGTAGAGACAGGGTCTTGCCATGTTGCCCAGGCTGGTCTCGAACTCCTGGGCTCAAGTGATCCAACTGCTTTGGCCTCCCAAAGTACTGGGATTACAGGTGTGATCCACTGCACCTGGCCAATGAGGCAATCTTTAGGGAGTTAGAAATTAAATGTGATAATACATGTCAAAGCCTCAGTGTGGTGCCTAGCACTTATAAAGTGCTCAAAAACATTGGGTATGCTTCTAGATAGGCAAACTTTCATAATAATTGACCTAAATGAAAGATACGTATGGTTGATCCCAAGCCTCTTGTATAAAGTTCTGGCTCTGGGCAAAGGAAACTGGTATGACATGGGTCCTGCACACACAGGTGTGCCTTACCCAGTGCACTCAAGTTCTTTTTAAGTAAAATCCTGCGGACAACATCCAATTAGAGAGGGAGAGTGTTTACATCCCAATGCCCAGGACTGGCCCTGACTATAAGAGCTTGATGTAGCAGGAATAGGTAGGGCTATTTCCCTAGCGCATTCACCATTCATGCATCACTGCATCCTTTCTGCAAGTCACAGCTCCCAATGCAATTTGAGAGATAATGGCCGTGACCCCACACTACTCCCACAGACAGCATGGACTATATTTCTGCTTTCCCTTCTCAGTATCTCACAACAAGTCATATCAGATAGTCCCCAGGTGACTAGTGACAGACAGGTCACTTAGACAAGCTACAAAAGGCTTTGAGGGAAAATCAGAGCCACTGTGCTAAGAAAATGCCTAATAGAATAAAGATTACTCTATAAAAGTTATGTATCTATCATATTGGATTATCCTTGGGGTTTACATGAATATTCTTTTTACTTAATTTCTTTCTTCCAGCTTTATTGAGTATTCTTTTTTCTCTTCTTCTACCTGGTCTATTTTCAGGCATGATGACGTTTTGATACACATTTATTCATTCAGCAAATATTCATGGTATTCTAGGCACTGAAGCATTTAGGTGAAACGTTAAGAAGAAATTTTAGGACAACATACAAAAACATAACAGATGAGTAATTCTTTGGTTCCTCAAATACCTGAGAAAGCAGAGCAGGAAGATATTGAAGGGCTTCCACCAACCCTTCAGGAAGATTCCCTGCACCTAAGAGAGTAAGTACTAAGAGAGTTGGAGAACAGCTAAGTGTTCTTCAAAAGAGCCACTGAGTATTTTGTTTGGTACTCTTCCTTAAGTATTTCTATACATACGTTCAGAAAAGGAAATAAAACGCTGAAGAATTTAACAAACAGTTACAAGCAAATGTCTATATAACCATGATACAGGTCAAGAAATAGAATCTTGTCCCGATCACTGTGTCCTATTCTGTTCATTACCGTAGAAGTCACTGTGCTAAGTTTTATGTTAATAATTTTCTTGTTTTTCTTTTCTTTTTTCCTTTGTTTTTGGAGACGGAGTCTTGCTCCATCACCAGGAGTGCAGTGGCGTGATCTCAGCTCACTGCAATCTACGCCTCCCAGGTTCAAGTGGTTCTCCTGCCTCAGCCTCCTGAGTAGCTGGGACTACAGGCATGCACCACCATGCCAGCTAATTTTTGTATTTTTAGTGCAGATGAGGTTTCAGCATGTTGGCCAGGATGGTCTCAATCTCTTGACCTTGTGATCAACCAACCTTGGCCTCCCAAAGTGATTATAGGCATGAGCCACAGCACCTGGACCATTTTCTTGCTTTTCTATATAGATTAATCTCTATGTACATATGTTTAGACAATAGTTTAGCTTAGCCTATTTTATATAGCTCCCAGAAACTGTGGATAAATTGGCCACTTACCTATGTATTTATTTCAGTGCTTTATAATAAAGGAAACATTGACAAAGCAAAAAAAAAAAAAAAAAACAAAACTCTATTCCTTGTATTCGATTAAATCTCATTAAATTAAAACATATGAAATCAAATTGAATTCCTTGTATTCTTTGGTGTCTTACTTTTCTTATTCAATGGTACGTGTATATGATTTATCCAAGTTGCTGCATGTAGTTAAGTTTGTTCACTTTTAGTGCTAGATAAATACACTGTAATTTACCTACCTATTCCATTGTTTGATAGTCATTTGGGTTATTTTCCGTTTGGGACTATTGTGTACAACACTCTCATGAACGTTCCTATACATATAAGACTCCTATAAGGGCATATCTCTTTAGGGTGTATTCCTACGGGGAACTGTTGGTGATAGGAATGTGTATCTTTTCTGTATACTAGATAACACCAAACTATTTACCAAAGTGGTGTATAAACTCACACTATGACCAGTATTATATCAGGGTTCCTTTGTTGAACATTCTTATCCACACTTGGGAATAATTGACCCTTTATTGACAATCTGGTGAGTATGTAATAATATTTCATTGTGGTTTAAATTGGCATTCTCTTGTTTACTAATACACTTGACCACATTTTAATATGTTTATTAAATATTTGGTCTTTCATCATTTGCTCTTCAGATTTTTTTAAACCTGGATATTAGATTTTGGTCAGGACATAAAAAAAGGGACCTAACAGTAATCTATACATTTAATGTATTAGAATTAATTCACAGAACTTTACAAAAATAATTCTAAATTTCATCTATAAGAAAAAATTATAGAAGTAATATTTTTGGAAAAGAATAGAGTCCTGCATTCCATGTATTATCTATAAAGCTGCAATAATTAAGATTTGAAAGCTACAGAATAGATGTTAGTACAAAAATATATTTAGCTTATGATGAACGTATTTCAAATCAGCACGGAAAGGGACTTATTTAATACATAGTCTCAAAACAATTATTTAATAATCATGCAAAAATAAAGTCAGATCCTTGCCACATATGTTCAGTTAAAATAATATACAACTGAGTTAGGTAAAAAAAATGAAACCGTAATCAGAATAAAAATATTAAGCAAACACATCTAAAATCTGGTGGTAAGAAGGTCTTGTTAAGAACAGCATTGAAGTTAGAAAACATAAAGTAAAAAGATGAGTAGCTTGATAATATTTTTAGCAAACTTTTTATGTCATAAATAGGCCATAAAACAACAGCAACTTAAAAAATGAGAAATCATATTTGTAACAGAAAATGTACAACAAATATGATACACTAGGATTTCACATTCTAAAGACAAAAAGATAAGAATTATTTATATAATCAATAAGAACTATTGAAATAGGGTAAAAACATTAACACCTCAATAGAAAATGAGCAAAGACTTCGAACAGGCAATCTACAAAAGAAGTCAAAGAAATACTGTGGTAATACCACAGTGTCGTATCATTTTTACTTGTCTTTTTTGGGACAATTAAAGATATTGACAGTATAGCACTGATGAGAATGCAGGGAAATGAATATCTTCAGACACTTCCAGAGCAAGTACAAATTGATATGAATTTTCAGAAGATAAATGTATTAACATGTAAAGCCTTTGACCAGAAATTCTTTTGCTCTTTCAGTTAATCAAATTAATTAATTGTAATTAAGAAATAAAAACTGCATATCTTGTATACAATACTATGCTTTGAATACATTGTAGAGTGGCTGAGTAGAGCTAAATAACATGTGCATTACCTCACATTATCCACATTACCATTTTTTTAATGGTGGGAACACAAAATTTTCTTTCAGTGATTTTCAATAATAGATTACATTATTGTTTTTGAATAAAAAGTTATCGCAAAGAAATAACTAAGTTGCAGGACACAATTTTGGTAACAGGATTTTTACTACAAATTTAAATATACAGGATGAGTATCCCCTATCTGAAATGCTTGGGACCAGAAGTGTTTCACATTTCAATTTTTTTTTCAGATTTTAAAATATTTGCACTATACTGGTTGACCATCCCAAATTCCCAAATCTCCAATCCAAAATACTCCAATGAGCATTTCCTTTGAGCGTCATGTTGTTGTTCAAAAAGTTTTGGATCTTGGAGCATTTTGGATTTGGGATTTTTGGATTTGGGATGCTCTACCTGTATTTCAAAATGAGAAACAAATTCAGCAATAAAAAACTGATTAAATAAATGTGGTGCCATTCTCTAATTCTATAGCTCACGACCGTTAAGAGCAATAGTTATATCTACTGATGTGGCAAAATAAGCAGAATGTCAGTTGTTAAGATCCAGGCTCTGGGGTCAGAGAGAAGTGGGTTTCAATTTTAGCAGAGGCATGCTTATCGACACGAACAGTATAGCAGCATGTTAGGAGTTAGGGCTCTGGAACATTAGACCCCTGTGACTGTCTGCAGCTTCACATTCAACAAGTTTCTTAACCCCTTGGTCTGCTAATTTCTGAAGTAAGAACAATATATACTATAACAATAGTACTGTATATACAAAATACTACAATAATTATACGTTAATATACTGTAATAAAACCATAAGGATAGTACTTGTCTCACAGAATTGTTTTTAGTTCAAATGACATAATGCACGTAGTTAGAACAGTAATGTCTAACAGCTCAGTAATGTCAGCCATTCTACCTTCATCGTTGTCACATCATCATCACATCAGCATCCACGTCTCAGGCATTGCATGTTTCTAGACTTGGATTTAATTTCATGCATTGCCAATCACTTGCTGTGTGATTATAATCAGGTCACTTTCTTTCTCTCTGAGCCTAATTTTTTTTAACGTACAAAATCAACACAATAGTAAAATCCATTTTATAGTGTTGACAGTTTAATAATAAATGTTAAAAACTTAGCAAAGTGCTTAGGACAATAAATGTTCACTATATGATGTCTATCATTATTATATTATAAAATGAAAATTTAGGTTACATTTAGCATGATCAAATATTTAAAAAATGTAAACAATATGTGTTTGTGCTTAGGAAAAGAGGTCTGGAAATAAACCATAAATATCTATTGACAAAGGATATTTTCTTTCCTTTTGCTTACTAGTCCATAGTGAACTTATCATATATGTATATATATATAAAATTTGGAGGAGAGTGTTTTAATTGGCTAACTCTAAATAATCTGGATTATATTTACACAAAGAAAAGAGAGAAGGAATAGTGGAGGGACCAGAGGGAGCATGGAGGTAGAAGACAATAAATTGTAAAAAGCAAAACTTCCTTGCTGGATGGAAGGTGGTGAAGAACTGGCAGACTGTCTTCTTCTTTTTTTTTTTTTAATTGCATTTTAGGTTTTGGGGTACATGTGAAGAACATGCAAGATTGTTGCATAGGTGCATACATGGCAGTGTGATTTGCTGCCTTCCTCCCTTCACCTATATCTGACATTTCTCCTCATGCTATCTCTCCCCAACTCCCCACCCCCCACTGTCCCTCCCCTATCTCCCCCCAACAGATCCCAGTGTGTAGTGCTCCCCTCCCTGTGTCCATGTGTTTTCATTGTTCAACACCCACCTATGAGTGAGAACATGTGGTGTTTGATTTTGTGTTCTTGTGTCAGTTTGCTGAGAATGATGGTTTCCAGTTTCCTCCATTTCCCTACAAAGGACATGAACTCATTGTTTTTGATGGCTGCATAATATTCCATGGTGTATATGTGCCACATTTTCCCTGTCCAGTCTATCATCGATGGGCATTTGGGTTGCTTCCAGGTCTTTGCTATTGTAAGCTGTGCTGCAATGAACATTCGTGTGCATGTGTCCTTATAGTAGAATGATTTATAATCCTTTAGATATATACCCAGTAATGGGATTGCTGGGTCAAATGGAATTTCTATTTCTAGGTCCTTGAGGAATCGCCACACTGTCTTCCACAGTGGTTGAACTAATTTACGCTCCCACCAACAGTGTAAAAGTGTTCCTATTTCTCCACATCCTCTCCAGCATCTGTTGTCTCCAGATATTTTAATGATCGCCATTCTAACTGGCATGAGATGGTATCTCAATGTAGTTTTGATTTGTATTTCTCTAATGACCAGTGGTGATGAGCAAAAAGAACAAAGTGGGAGGCATCACAACTACCGGACATCAAACTGTACTACAAGACTACAGTAATCAAAACAGCATGGTACTGGTACCAAAACAGAGATATAGACCAATGGAACAGAACAGAGGCCTTGGAGGCAACACAATATATCTACAATCATCCGATCTTTGACAAACCTGACAAAAACAAGCAATGGGGAAAGGATTCCCTGTTTAATAAATGGTGTTGGGAAAACTGGCTAGTCATATGCAGAAAGCAGAAACTGGACCCCTTCCTGACACCTTACACTAAAATTAACTCCAGATGGATTAAAGACTTAAACATAAGACCTAACACCATAAAAACCCTAGAAGAAAATCTAGGCAAAACATTCAGGACATAGGAGTAGGCAAGTACTTCATGACCAAAACACCAGAAGCATTGGCAACAAAAGCCAAAATAGACAAATGGGACCTAATCAAACTCCACAGCTTCTGCACGGCAAAAGAAACAGTCATTAGAGTGAATTGGCGACCAACAGAATGGGAAAAAATTTTTGCAGCTTACCCATCTGACAAAGGGCTGATATCCAGAATTTACAAAGAACTGGAACAGATTTACAAGAAAGAAACAAACAAGCCCATTCAAAAGTGGGTGAAGGATATGAACAGATACTTTACAAAAGAAGACATACATGAGGCCAACAAACATCTTTTTTTTTTTTTTTGAGATGGAGTTTCGCTCTTATTACCCAAGCTGGAGTGCAACGGCGCGATCTTGGCTCACCGCAACCTCCGCCTCCTGGGTTCAAGCAATTCTCCTGCCTCAGCCTCCTGAGTAGCTGGGACTACAGGCATGCGCCACCATGCCCAGCTAATTTTTTTTGTATTTTTCATAGAGACGGGGTTTCACCATGTTGACCAGGATGGTCTCGATCTCTTGACCTTGTGATCCACCCGCCTCGGCCTCCCAAAGTGCTGGGATTACAGGTGTGACAGACTGTCTTCTTATTTCCAGAGCTATGAAACTGCTTTAAAAAATGCTCAACATCTTGTATTAGTAGATGTATATTTCCCCAAACTTCAATCAGTATTTTATATAGCTTTCTTTCTTTTTAGAATTTTTTTGTTCTTTCTGGTGAACTGCTAATTAGTATCCCATGGAATCACTATAAAATGGGTGCTGATGAATATCTGTTTGGTAGATTTTACCAAATCACTGGGAGCATAAATTTTAAAAAGAGACAGCAGGGATCTACCCACAATACCCCTTGGAAAGACTCTTCTCTAAAAGGAGAACTGTGGCAATCACATAATCATTTTGGAATAAGACAAGAAACATGTCCAACATATTAGCCTACCTAAATTGACTTAGAATCATTTAAAAACACAGATAAAAATATTTATTTACAAATATATATTTTTATTTCCCGCTTTATCTTTCTTTTAAGAAAAAGTTTGATTTCTGAAATCAGAGCTTGAGTTAAACCTAGACTTTTCCATTATTAGCCATGTGATCTTGATCAAATCATTTAGCTTCTGATTTTTCTCATTATAAAATAGTGATAAGTATAGTCTGCCTCATAAGGCTGCTGAGAAAATAAATGAGTAAATGAATGTAAAACATGTAACACCTTGTCTGGTCCATGGAAAGATTTCAAGAAATATTAGTCATTGTTAATTACAAGGGTGAAAGTGGAAGGTGCACAGAATCTTTCCTAGATTCCAATTTTTCAGCTCTATCTTGTGAGAAGACTAGAAATGCCAACTTTGAAAAAATTACATTATACAGATATTGTGCTTAAAACCACTGGGGAGAGGAAAGAATGGTGGCCTCTCCGTATTTCTCTCACCATGGAAACCAACCCTGGAAATCCAGATGCACATTTTCTGATTTGGCTCCAAGAAAATAGCCCTTAATATGGAAACCCAGGAAACCTGGGGAATAAACTCATCAAAGCAGCAGGCTTGGATCTGCTTTTTTATTATTTGAGTACCATTGGTTTTAGGCAGAAAATAGGCTGATTTATATGTGTCCATTATTTTAGAAGTGACAAAAGAGATTTATTCCCCCCACTGGTAATTGGAAGTCACGAAATTTGCAGTTGTTCAAATATCATAGAAAGTAAGGCTCATTTTTTTTTCTCATAGAAGATTTCTGTTGAAAAGTGAGGTGGCTCTGCATGTAGGGGGTTCTCTTTTCCTCTCTCTTAGTTACATAGGGGAAGAGAATGAAATATTAAAAGAAAATGGCATTACTCTTGTCCTTGATTTCAAGCTTAAATATTTTGCTTTTGAATTACTGTGATCATATCTAGCTGATACAATTGATTCCACCCCTGACTTAATCCCAACAGTTTAAACAGCGACATCATCTACTTTAAGCATCTTAACTAATTAGGGTAAAGCACGAGTAGTTTTTAGTCTTCTATCATCTGCCAGCAACTGTGCAGTGTCTAACTTCCTGCTTTTGCTGGATAGGGAGCTCACCTAAAGATAGCTCAGTCTATTGTCTAATAAGTTTTAGTCCTATTTGCTTATTACATTTACTTTAGATGCTTTACAATTCAGTTCTGTGAATTTTAAAATAATTCTCCAATTTGCGAGGCCAAGGCAGGAGTGTCACCCGAGGTCAGGAGTTCAAGACAGCCTGGTCAACCTGGTGAAACTCCTTCTTTACTAAAAATACAAAAATTAGCTAGGCATGGTGGCAGGCGCCTGTAATCCCAGCTACTCCGGATGCTGAGGCAGGAGAATCACTTGAACCCAGGAGGCGGAGGTTGCAGTGAGCCGAGATCATGCCATTGCACTCACAAAGGAATTATTCTCATATCTGATTCAAAGCTGCTTCACCCACCCTGCTGGGCTGGCTGCAGCCACTGTAGTATGGAGGTGGAGGACTTTTATCTGGCTTTCACACAGGTCATTCTACCTTTTCCTAGAAAGCACTGTTTGTTTTAGGACATGGAAGAAGGGTAGTAGAGGCAGATGGGTCCTAACACATGTGTTACCCCTGCTGCCGAGTACTCTCTCTTTAGGGGTCTGTGGCGGAAGTTGTGAATCCTAGCTACATGGTAGAACTACCCTAAGAGCTTTAAACCACTCTATCCCTAGACTCCACTCCCAGTGATTCTGGTATGTTGAGCTCTATTGGGACCTGCGGTGCTTTCAGGAAGTCACACTGACAGGAGCCTCCCTCCCTTCCAGGCTATACTCTTGAGCATTGGAGGGGCCCTTGTGAAACTGGATCACAGCCTGTAGCTAATCCACCTCTCTCTCCCCAACACAGTCACATTCACTGCATACCTGTCTCCTGCTGCTATGATCCCCAGCAAGACTAACCCCCAAACTCATCAACCTTCCATGGCCAACCAGGCTGTGTTAACTCCAGGACCAGTCAGCAAGTCCAGCAACTACACAGATATCTAACCAAAAATGAAATTCCAGGCACCTCTTCTTGCAGTCACTCTAAGAATTTACAGACAATTCTCTTGAGATCTGACTTGCTTGCCTTAGGAGCAACCCACAGGGAGAAGGGAGGGAGAATTCCCTCTTTCTGACTACTGTGTGCCCCCTAAAGGGCACTAGCTCTCTCTTTACATTTTTGGGGCTGGATGGGAGGTAAAACTAGTTCTGCTAAAAACTAGTTCTGGTGTCTATATAGAGAAGGCTGCTCCCAACAGGTGAACTTAGAGTTTGTAGTTGATTTGTTACCATAACTAAACATGAAACCAACTGATAATTTTTAACCCTATCTTTTCGGTCACCCCTTAGTAAATGCTGAATAGTCAAGGCAAAAACAAGCTCCTCACCTCACTACAAACAAGATAATGCAAACACATTTAAACTTTCTAAGGCAGAATTTCCTCATCTTTATTTATTTTTAAAAAGAATTTATTTAATTTTAGAGAGAGTCTCACTCTGTCACCCAGGCTGGAGTACAGTGGCATGATCATAGCTCACTGCAGCCTCCAACTCCTGGACTCACGCAATCCTCCTGCCTTCGCTTCCAAAGCAGCTGGGACCACAGATGGATGCCACCATGCCTAGCTCCATAATTTCTTAATCTTTAAAAAGGAGAACTCACGGAATTGTTATGGCACTACAACTAAACCTAAAATTATAGCTGGGAATGCATTCTGTAAAATTTACAGCTCTATTCATGTAATGTAGTATTATGTACATAAGGTTAAAATAACACTTTGTCACTTACTACCATTCTACTTATTACTGTTTCCTACTTCTTTGTTTGGTTCCTTTTTAAAAAACCTGCTTCCACTAGAATGTAAGCTCCAGGATCTGAAGACCTTGTCTGTGTTGCTTTCTACAGAGTCACCAGCATCTGAAACAGTGCTAAGCACACAGAGACAGTAGGTATTTATTGAATTAATTAATATTTTTGTTAGGAAGTGGGTATAAATGGTCACGAAATAAGTTTTCAAAATGTAATCAATGGTCCTCTTTTATCAAAATCATCTTGGGTGCTTGCTAGTGGAGAAGACCCATGAAATCAGAAGCTCCATAGGCAAAGTCAGAGAGGAACTTATCAGTTCCAGCTGCAAGTCTCCACAGATGATTCCACCTGTAATAAATGGTATTTACAGAAAAAACAAAAGCCACTTATGAAACCCATACCCATGTAAGGCTTGGTGCCAGCCATGGTGGTAATCTGCATCTCCCTGGGCAGCATGGCAGCAATGTTGAAATCTGTGATGTGCACATGCCCTGCAGAGAGAGAAGAAACACACAGAGGGTTAAAGTCCCATTCAACCCAGTGGCACAACCATGCTTCTACCTGAAAGCACCCAATTAGTCTGTTAATTCCTGTAGGTTAGTTGCAGTTGGGTACAGGCAATGAAAGCTCAATGGTTCCACCCTCAAGGCCAATATGGTCTTAAGCCAGCAATCCTCCATTACATAATATGTGATGATCAGTCTCTGATTGTAAACCTGTAGTGCAGCCTCAGAAAGTTTTACCCTTAGTAGTTAAGAATTTGTGGTCAGGTTATCCTAGTTAGGCAGTTTTTGTCTGTTGGTAACATTTTAAGTTAGTTTAGCCTGTGAATACCATGAAGGAGATAGCCAAGGGATACTCAAAGTATCACATTTCCAAACATCTCTTATGGGATTTTTTTTTTTTTAAGAGGCAAATAGGCGAGGCGTGGTGGCTCACACCTGTAATCCTAGCACTCTGGGAGGCTGAGGCCGGTGGATCACTTGAGGTCAGGAGTTTGAGACCAGCCTGGCCAAAATGGTAAAACCCTGTTTCTACTAAAAATAATAATCAACAAAAGTTAGCTGAGTGTGGTGTGGGTGCCTGTTATCCCAGCTACTCGGGAGGTTGAGGCAGGAGAATCACTTGAACCTGGGAGGCAGAGGCTGCAGTGATTCGAGATCATGCCACTGCACTCCAGCCTGGCCAACAGAGTGAGACTCCAATTAAAATTAAAAAAAGAGGCAAATATTATTACTACAAAGCTGGCATGAATGTGGATACGAATATTTATTTCCTAGCCAAGAAAGCCTCCCTTTTCTCTAAGTTTTTCTAAAATATTTTTGGATACATTGTTTGTCTGATAGTCTAGGTGGGCCTCATCAGTCCCCAACAAAGTAACTGTTATCAAGGTGGGGGGTGAGGGAAGGGAAATCAACTTTATTTTTTATTTTATTTTATTTTATTTTTTTGAGAGAGTTTTGCTCTATCGCCAGGCTAGAGTGCAAAGGTGCGATCTTCGCTCACTGCAACCTCTACTTCCCAAGTTCAAGCAATTCTTCTGCCTCAGCCTCCTGAGTAGCTGGGATTACAGGTGCACACCACCATGCCTGGCTAATTTTTGTATTTTTAGTAGAGATGGGGTTTCACCATATTAGCCAGGATAATCTCAATCTTCTGACCTCGTGATCACTTTGGAAGACCTCAGCCTTCCAAAGTGCTGGGATTACAGGTGTGAGCCACCACGCCCAGCCAATCAACTTCATTTTTAAAGGGACTCTCTAAAGAGCACTAGATGGGGAGCCAGGAGGCCTGGGTTCTGCCTTGAACTCTGCCCCTAACACATAGTAGACTTTAAGTCCTTTTCCAAGGCGGATCTAAATTATCCTTTACATGAAAAAAGAATGGGTAGACTAAATGATCTCTAGGGGCTCTCTCAGCTTTAACACTCAAAGCAATAGAGAGTGGGTCTAACATTTATAACATTTATAGAGTGTTCCCAAAGGCAGGGAACACTCTCTATGAGGTGCTCTAGGGTCCCTGCATTTACAGCCAGAGGGAACAAAAGGGCAGTGCCAGAAGCTCCAGCAGACAGGCCTATTATGTTAGCTGTTGGCACGACAATCATCTGCTTTCAGAGAATCTTGAAGTGTTGGCATTTCCATTTACATGTGTCTGTGGTTTTGATGAGATACAGCTGTAATTGGAGAGCATGTCATCAGCCCACAGTCCACACTCCCCATATCAAATTTAATTGTCTGTTCCCTGATAGTATCCAGCCTGCTGCTAAAGATAAATCCCACTGCCTTTATCACTAGGGTTTTATTCTGTGCAGACAGTGTTTGGTTTTATTCTGTGCAGACAGTGTTTGGTTTTATTCTGTGCAGACAGTGTTTGGTTTTATTCATGTGATGATATTTCAGTAAAGTAAAGGGAGCACTCACCTAGTTAAAAGGTATTCTTGCCAGAGTGGCCCCAATGCCTGATTTCAGTAACTTACCCTATCATAGCATAGGTTGTCTCCATTTTTTCTTTTTCTTTTCTCCCCATGGGTCCTGCTCATACTGTTGGACCAGTGATTCACAAAGTTTAAGACAAATCAGGTGAGTCTGGAGGCTGTGGCAAAGAGCCTGTTTCTTGGAGTCAGACTGCCTGGCTTCAAGTCTAGGTTCTACCACTAAGTAGCTGTGTTACCTTGAGAAAGTCACTTATCCCACTCTGTAAAGTTGGGAAGGTAATCAGTCTTCTCAAGAGGTTATTGGAAAGGTTAAATGAAATCATGATTACAGGAGACTTAGCACAGCATTTGACAAGAAGTGTTTAATTGTTGATATCTGTCATTATCAGAAACTTCAGTGTAGTTTTGCAAAATACATGTGCCTGGGCTTCAGTCTCCTGGAACTCCAGTGGGACTTGTAGGAGAGCCAGGCATCTGTATTAAAAACAACAAATTCCACAGGTGATTCAGATGAGCAGCCAGATATGCAACAGTCTACTTCAGTCTGCAGAGATTTTCTAAGCTGACTCAGCTACAAGATTATCTATGCTCATGTAGAAGTGGAAGAAGTGGAAGGTAGAGAAGGCTTTAGAGCCAATTGATTCCTACAATATAGTCCCCAGACCAGTAGTATCAGCATCACCTGGGAACTTGTTAGATAGGCAAATTCTTCCCCTCAACCCCTCCCCCCTACTCAGCTCTATTATACTAAATCAGAAACTCTGGGGGTTGGGCCCCAATGTTTAAATAAGCCCTACAGGTGATTATGAGGCCCAATACAGTTTGAGATTACAGTTTTAAAAGAGGCCCTGGCTTAGCAGAACGTCTCAACTCTGGTAAGTACTCATTACATGTCAGTTGAAAGAATGTTGAATATTTACCTTTTCAGTGTTGTTTACACTTGTGTGATTAATTCAGTTTTCAAAATGTTGTCGCACAAAGTTTCTTCTTTAGCCCAGTGAGGTAGGCCTTATTTTATATATGAGTCATTTATGGCTAAGTTCAAAAGACTCAAAAGTTACAGAGCTGGAGTTAAGACCTAGAATTTTGTGTAGGATCCCTTTGTTAAGCTATGAATCTCCCAAAAACTTTGTGTGCTGTATCACAAGACCAAAGAACTGAATAACCTAAAACAATTAATTTCTGCCAGGATGCCTAGTAAAGAACAGGGAGAAATTACTTGAGGGTAGTGTTCTACTGGATCTTCTAGCCTGGTGCTTTCGAGCTAAACAATGACAGTAGAACTTCACAGAGTGCTGGCCCTAAGCCTCAGTTCCAGGTCCAGCTGCAGCCATGCCTCGCTTCTGCTTACCATGGTGACCTATCTGTCAGGTTGCCTTCTGTGTTTTGAAAATGAATTTGAGTGCTGGATCACAGGAGAGGTTTCAGTCTCCTGTTGATTGAAGGACACAAGAATTGCCTTGGGAATGAAGGAATTCTCTGGCTTCGTTCATAAGCCCAGGCCTTGAGTGAGCCTTAGAACAGTTTCTCAACTTCAGCACCATTGAAATATTGGACCTGATAATTCTTTGCAGTGAAAACTGTCCTGTGCATTGTAGAATGTATGTTAGCATACCAGCCTCTACCTACTAGCTGCTGGTAGCGCCTCCCAACCCTGGCTGGAATCTTGATCATCAAAAATGTCTCCAGACATTACCCAATGTCCCCTGCAGGGAGAAGCAATAGAGCAAAATCACACCCACTTGAGAATCACTGCCTTAGTGAAGAGTTTTTCAGGTGCAAGCCTCAGAACTTCCTAATTTACCATCCTAGGAGAGGGTTTCTGCCTTTTCTTTTTACCTCTGTTGCTTGGGACAGAGGCTCACATAAAAAATCTGAATTCATCTTATGATGCCATTGAATTCAGCCATCATTGTTGTCATTTACACTCTTTCTTACTGCTCCTGTTCACAGCCTGAGGATCTCTGTTTTCAACATAGTACTCTAAGGCACCATAAAAGCTGACTTTGCTCCCAACTTTTAAGTCTCTCCTACTTGTAGGTATTTAGAATATTTGCCCCACATTTTCCTGAGATTCTTGCTAAAAATGCATACCCCTAGGTACTACCTAGGGAGTGATTATCTGGGGATAAGTTACAGTATTCTACACTGTATGTCATTTTAAAAGGGCACTGTCCACTTGATATTTTGGCACATTTTGAGACACTGCAATGGGAAGACTGTTGAGATTGTAGCCTCAGTTCTTTCTCACCTCCTAGACTGAATTTTTGCCTCTATTCCTTGTGACTGGATGGTATTAAGAAACCTAAGTGATAGATGATGACATAATTGTCATTTTCTCAGATACGTCAGGCAGACATTACTGTTCCTGTAATTGTAGCATTTCCTGAGTTAGAAAAATACAAGAATTTTAGACACTATGGAACTGATTGAATTGGATGGGGTATTTAAATTGGTAGGAAATGAAAATATACGTTAGGACAGTTGGTCAGGTGTCACCCAAGACCTAATGCTATCTTGGCACTAAACTAGTAAATGGGAGATTTGGGAGAACAGTACGGATGTGCTCTAAGTTAAAAACATTTTTAAGGCACATTCTAATGTACAAGGAATATTTATTCACAGTGGATTTCCCATTTTACAATCAGTTAAATATAAAGAATATGAATCAAGAATAAAACAAAGTTTCTGCCTGTTATTGAATGGTGCTGCATTAAAATGTAAGCAACAAGGTGCGATACACAGCTCACTTGTAGGGATGGGCATAGGAGGCACCAGAGAGATAGGGGGTTACCCTTCACAGTGGCTAAAATTTCCACACAAGAGGCCCATGTGACAGCCCATCAGCGATGAAATATTATAAATGAAGATGTAGAAGACAAATGAGGTCTTCAAATATGAGCTCCACATGGAAAATCACACCAGTAGACACTCTGAAAGGCAGGCATTGATTTGTGGTCCAGCTGATTCTCACAAGATCAGCTCTACATAGTGAGCTGGGGGGAGGTGAACAACAGGAATTTATTCATTGAAAAGCGATTAGTTATGTTCCTTGAGTAATGTTTGAGAGTCCTACTTTCTCAGAATCTGAAGAAACAGAAAGTAAATGACTTAAAAAAAAATATTTTCTCCAGAAAGAGATCCCTAAGACAATGTTTAGAAAACGGATTTCAGTGTTTCTTGTTTGCTTGCTTCTGTACCATTCATACACAATCTTCCCCAAAGCAATTGATTTTCAAATTGAGTTCAGTATAGGAATATAATATAGAAAAGCCTCTTCTTAATTCACTGACCAAATTAAAAAAAGAAAAAAACCTTGAGAATGAAAGCAGTCATTGTAAATAAGATACCAGAAAACAAGGACTGACTGAGACTATCTCTCCGGCACATGGAAATGATGGCTTGTGCAGAGCCCCAGCTCCACCGAGAATAAAATGCCATGACTGTGCCCTCGCCCCCTGCACACATGAAAGACAGCAGAATGTACCCCAGAAAGTGTAGTTACCTGAGGAAGAAGGGATAAACAAAATGGTTTAAACACAAGATCTGACAAGTAGACAAGCAGAATATTTGTTATATCACTTCTGAAATCAAAATAATTATTTGGAAAAGACAGCTTTTACAGATTCTATCTGGTAGAGATTTGGTAAACATAAGTTATGTGTCAGCAGAGACAAAGCCACATAAAACAAGATGAAGCAGTCCCAGCTTCCTTTCCAAGAAAGCCATGACTACCTCATAAGAATTGTGCTAATATTAGACTTTTATTGAGTGACAGTTCTTTGCATCAAGTACTTTACACATATTAGGTCAGTCTTTACAGTGACCCTAAGATGTAAGTATTCTTTTGATCCCTGAAAAACTAAGACAAAGTTTAGGCAACTTGCCAAAGCTCTCAGAGCTAGTAAATGAGTGAAGTGTGTTTTGAATGAAGGCAATCTGACTCCAGAATTCACATTCTTAACCACACTGTTACACGATTAATCTTTCGCAAGGGTAGTCTCTAAGGGTAGTTAAACTTGAAGATTAATTGATTTCTTCACCTTTTTCCTCATCTGCAATCACCAAGTTGCCAAGAAAATGAGGAGGGGGAAGAAGTTGACTGAAGAAGAACAGCATGCCTTCATGATAGAAATGAGATGAAGCCATGGATGAGGCCTGGGATGAAAACACTGTTCTCTGAATGGAGGATAAAGCTTGAAAAGTGTTGGATTGATAGAACCTATATGCCTCCATTCAGGGCCTCTGTAAATGGTGGAGCAGCAGCAATCATGCACAAAGGCACCCAACTGAGGGAGCAAGTGAGGACAAAACCCCAAACTGGGTTCTCCTTGGTGGGCCATGTGCTGCCAGGAAGCTGTGGTGGACAGAGGGAGCACTTTCCCTAAGTTGCGCAAAGGTGACTTCTATATGCTAGAAGAGAAGCTAGTGGTAATTGTCCTTTCCCCCTACAAAAGACAGGATCTGTCTATGCTGCCCAGGCTGGATTCAAACTGCTGGGCTCATAGGATCCTCCTGCCTCAGCCTCCCAAGTAGCTGATACTACGGGTGCCTGCCACTGCCCAGCTCTGGATAGCTGGTATTTAAAAGTCACCTTCATGCTAAGTCTCATCATTGCTCACGTTTCTGAGAATCAGAGACTCTGTTTTCAAATGTCAGAAGCAGTAAAGGTAAGGAAGAAATAAGGCATCGGAAGAAAGTGGAAAAAATCTTTTTGGACAGTCCATAAATAAATAATGACACTGAGCTTTGAAATTAGAGGTCATATACCAGTGCTTCTTAGCCCTCTGAGCACAGGTGTGATCAGGAAAATCAGGCTCAAAACTAGGTAAATAAATAATGAGCAATAGATGGTACTTGGAGCTTCAGTTCCACTTGCAAATCCTTTTTGTAAAAATTGAATAAGGAGCTTTTAAGATTTAGGACTCTGCTAATTTAGCAGCCTTCTAAAGACATAACAAAGATCATATCGACACTGTTAACATTTGTATCATACAGGCTGTGTGCCTTACAGGTCTTACCTGATGTTCCAATGAATCCAAATTTACATGAAAATAAATATTAGGAAGAAATTATACACATTTAATCACTGCGGGCAAAAGCTTATTCTAGAGGACATAGTTAATCAGTAGTTCTTGAAATTCAGCATTCACTTATCACCATCTGATTATTGCCATATCCCTATATTGCAAATCTGGATAACACACTTTTATCCCTTTTATACTTTTCTTTAAACTAACTGATTTTTTTTTTCAAACAATGTTTTTTGAGATGAAGTTTTGTTCTTGTTGTCCAGGCTGGAGTGCAATGGCTCAATCTCTGCTCACTGCAACCTCTGCCTCCTGAGTTCAAGCAATTCTCCTGCCTCAGCCTCCCAAGTAGCTGGGATTACAGGCACCTGCCACCACGACCAGCTAACTTTTGTATTTTCAGTAGAGATGGGGTTTCACCACCTTGGGCAGGCTGGTCTTGAATTCCTGACCTCAGGTGATCCACCTGCCTTGGCCTTCCAAAGTGCTGGGATTAGAGGTGTGAGCCACGGGGCCTGGACTCAAACTGAAATTTTTAAACAGAAAACTTGGTATCTCTTCTGAGATATATTGGTACATATGATGTGCCAGCATAGACAAAGCCACATAAAAGAAGATGAAGCAGTTCCAGCTTTCTTTCCAAGGGGAGAAAGCCATGACCACCTCATAAAAATTGTACTATTATTAGACTTTTATTAAGTGATTTATTTGTGACAGTCACTGCATCAAGTACTTTACACATAATATGTTAGTCTTTACAATGACCCTAAGATATAAGTATTCTTCTGTGATATCAAGTAAATGGAAAAACCAATTTGCAAATGTAAAAGCAGTTTGCCTTTTATAAGAAGGAATGCATAGAAATAGATGCAATGAGAACAAAATAATGTCGCTAATGTCTAGGTAGATGCTATTGCTGGTCAAATGCTTTCATCTTGAGGCCTCTGTATCATGGAAAACAGGTGATTTTTATGGCTAACATTAAAAAATTGTGATGGTTTTCTTGAAGAAATATGGTAGTGAAAGCAAATTGAGTAGAATATGACTTTCTCAGTAGGTAAATTCAATGTTACTTAAGGGTATATTGTTGTACTATACCCTGCCATAAGTAATAAAGTTCCCCCATATTGTCTATGAGGAGTTTATATATAGAGCTCAACTGAATATAGCAAGATACCTTTTCCATGTGTAATACTCCTCTGCTGGGAATAATTAGCTTTTCTAAGAGCATGTCATGTTGTTGATTGCAAACAAATAACTCACTTACCATGTTCATCAAGTAAAATATTGTCAGGCTTCATATCCCTAGAGAAGTAAAAAGAAAAAACAAGGTTGCTCATAATCAACAGAACTAAGGGGTACGGGCAAAAAAAGTGCTTACAAAAGCTAACTGGAGTTGAAACAATGTACTAGCCCCTCAATACTCATCTTCTCATTCAATTCTCACAGTATTTTTATGAGACAGAAATCCCCAATTTCTAAATCAGAAAACCAAAGCTGAACCCAAGGTCACAGAGCTAGTAAGTGGAAGAACTGGGCTCTGAACTAGGGCCTCTCTCATTCAAAACCTCAGACTCTTAACTTCCTATAGCATATGGGATCTATGCATGTAGATACTGGTCCATCGGATCATGTAAAGCATTTACACTGCCATGAAGTAGTGTTAGTAGTATTAAGCATCGTTTTCTTGTGTAACTATAGAATTACACAGATGATATAAAATTAAAGACTATAAATGGGAAAAATATGATTGATAATGTAGTTATATAACCACCCCATCTCACTTCATCTCCTCACATCCACACCTGCTGTTCCTTTGCCTGAATTAGAGTCCTTTCATCACTGCACTCAGACAACACAGATTCACCCTCAACCTCACAGCACAGATGCTACTTCCTGCAGGGAGGCTTCCTGATTTTTCAATTATGAGTCAAATCCCCCTGCCTGCATGTATTCAGACCACACAGGATGCTTCTTCCACCATAATGTTTATCATACTTTATCACACACTTGGTTCTGTTTATTGATACAGGACTTGTTACTCATTAATATTTTTAAGTAAAGAGTAAGCTGACAGTCTTGGTCTGTCAAAGTGTAAGGTAACCGTATTCTAGCAGCATGAAAGCCACTTGACTAGGCTGAAAATGTGTTCCCAAACCCTGCTTCAGAATTTCTTCCTTAATGGATTCTATGAGTTTAGGCCGAAGGGCTTTAATGGTACATTAGGGAAAGGCAGTAAAAATCTGAGAGTGGAAAAGTGAGGGCTGTTATAAATCAAAATGAGATTCTTTGATTTAGGAGTGCTCCTTACCACAATATTCACGAAGGCTTTGTAAACTCTATCGTTCTATCCTCCAAGTATTAACTGTCAGACTACTCTCTTCATTGGAAGAAGGTGGGTTTTGTGCTCACCTATGCATTATTTTTACTTTACTATTTTATTTTTTTCGGTTATTTTAAAATAAAAATTGTGTGAATTTAAAGTGGCCAACATGATACTTTGATATACATACACATAGTGAAATGAGTACTACTGTCGAGCGAATTAATAATCCATCTACTCACATAGTTACCTTTTTTTTCCTTTGTGGTAAAAGCACCTTAAATCTACTCTTAGCAAATTTCTGGTATATAGTACAATGTTACTAACTATAGTTATCTTGCTGTACATCAGTGTGTGGAAGACTGCTCCAAATCTTTTCACTAACTATCCTAAGAATGATAATAATTAAATAACTATAGGTCTTATAACATCCTAAAAGAAAATCCTGGCCATGCACAGTGGTGTGTACCTGTAGTCCCAGCCACTCAGGAGGTAGAGGAGGGAGGATCACCTGAGCCCAGGAGTTTGAGGCTACACTGCACTATGATCGTGCCTCTGAATAGCCACTGCACTCCAGCCTGGGCAACGTAGCGAAATCCTGACACAAAAAATTTTTCTAATCTGAAAGTTTTCCAAGTGGATCATGAACTCCTTGATGTCCAGGGATGGTTTCCTGGTTAATATCATATTCTATCCCAGTGCCTGATGGTCAGTAAATGAAGACTTTAATGATACTCAGAGAAATTCCAGTGCACTTAAGGCTGATCCCAACAGCATATATAGAGCACTGTGGCACACCATCAAATACTCTCTGCAGCATAAAGCTAGAGATAAACCAGGTGTTGGGCTCTTTCTACCTCTTTCAGATCTGCATCCAATGAGCATCAAGTACTGTTTGCCAGGTGAGAAAGAGGCCCAGAGGAGCCCTACCCAGGATGGATGAGAGTTGAGTGAAGCAAGACCAGTGTAAAATTTCTTGGCCTGAATTTATGAGGACTTACTGGGAGAAATTAATTGCTGTGGATGTGACATTTTATTAGTTTTCTTTTAAATCCCTGAGTACCATTTTTCTTGTTTATTGAATCTATACATCATTGTGTTCACTACTTTTCCCAGAAACTACTTTGAAATGTAATAATACAGAGATCAGAGAGGGAACAATTAGTTTAATGTGATAATTCTTACTTAAATCTTACATTCATTTATTCATCAGATATTTACCTACTTTGGTAGGCCACTGTAGTAAGATATGGAAAACATAAAGATAAATGAGACAGAGTTCCCTCAGGGATGGAGAGGATGAGAAAGCTTTGTAAAGAACCATGACACAGAATGGGAAAGGAGTATTTTTACCTCATATTCAGAGAAAGAATATGAGAAAAATTTAAGAAAAATGTGTAAGTGAATTTGTAAACATAAAAATAAGTTACCTAAGCTTAGGTTCTAGCTACCCATTTTCTCCAAAATATAATAAGGTCATATCTAATTCATTACAGAGTAAATTGCAGTATGTAAGGTTGTTTATTCACATACCAGGAGAGAGAAAATGAAACCTAGGGTGCACTATTAAAATTCCTACTAGAGCAAGTTGAGATTTTCTATTTTTTATTTTTAAATTTTAGCACCACTTCTTTACCTTTTCAGTCTTCTCAAGTAAAAGTAAGTGTGAAGTGACTCACAAAATGTTTTTTTCATTGAAAGCAGTCTATAATATATTTTAACTTAGTGGCTAATAAATATGGATATGCTTCAAAATCACCTGGGGAGATTTGAACAGTGTGAATTCTCTTGTCAGGGGCATTTAAACCAGAGCGACTTCATCTTGAATGGGTGAGATAGGAATTTAGGAATCAGCAGGAGTGGTTTTGCAAGGTATGGGTCACAAAGACCCTGCTGATAGAATAAGATGCAGTAAAGAAGCTGGCCAAAACCAAGATGGTGACAAAGGTGATCTCTGGTCATCCTCACTGCTCATTATACACTAATTATAACACATTAGCATGCTAAAAGGCACTCCCACCAACACCATGACAGTTTACAAATGCCTTGGCAATGTCTGGAAGCTACCCTATATGGTCTAACCCTCAGTTCTGGGAATTCCCCATTCCTTTCCCAGAAAACTAATAAATAATCCACTCTGTACTTAGCATATGATCAAGAAATAACCATAAAAGTAGCCAGCTAACAGCTTTTGGAGCTGCTCTGCCTATGGAGTTGCCAACCTTTTATTCCTTTACCTAAATAAACTTCTTCCACTTTATCAGCTTGCTCTTGAATTCCTTCCTGCATGAAGTCAAGAACCCATGTGGTGTCCCACCCAGTTTTGAGGTGCACCCTGTGATACTCTGACCTAGCTTAGTCCTAAGGCATTAGACTCTCTGTTTAAGACTTGCTCAGGCATCTGTCTTAAACCAAACAGAATCCTCTAGGGCATTCTGGTGTGCAGTCATGTTCAGGAAGGCTGTCTAGGCATTGTCCAAATCCAAAAATGTCAATCTCATTTTTAAATACGAACCTCTTAAAAGCTTATCTATGAATGAAAAGGTGTTGAAAAGTGTAACATATAATTTTTCAACAAATTCTTTGGTTAGAATATATGTGGAGGTCTTTTATGACTAACATATCTGTGTTAGTTTATTCTCACATGCCTAATGAAGACATAACCAAAACTGGGTAATTTATAAAGAAAAAGAGGTTTAAGGTACTCATAGTTCCACATGGTTGGGGAGGCCTCACAATCATGGTGGAAGGTGGAGGAGCAAAGTCACCTCTTACATGGCAGCAGGCAAAAGAGCATGTGCAGGGGAACTGCCCCTCATAAAATCATCAGATCTCACAAGACTCACTCACTATCACAAGAACAGCATGGGAAAAAGCCTGCCCCCATGACTCAGTTCTCCAGGTGCCTCCCATGACATGTGGGGATTATGGGAGCTATAATTCAAGATGAGATTAGGGTGGGGACACAGCCAAATCGTATCATTCTGCCCCTAGCCCCTCCCAAATCTCAGGTTCTCATATTTCAAAATGAATTATAACTTCCCAACAGTTCCCCCAAAGCCTTAACTCATTTTAGCATTAACTCAAAAGTCTACAGTCCAATGTCTCATCTAAGATAAGGCAAGTCCCTTCTTCCTATAAGCCTGTAAAATCAAAAGCAAGTTGGTTAATTCCTAGATACAATGGGGTTACAGGCATTGGGTAAATATGCCCATTCCAAATGAGAGAAACTGGCTGAAACAAAGGGGCTACAGGCCCATGCAAGTCTGAAATCCAGCAGGGCAGTATAATCTTAAAGCTCTAAAATGATCTTATTTGACTCCATTTCTCACATCCAGTTCATGCTGATGTAGGAAGTGGGCTCCCACAACCTTGGGCGGCTCCACCCCTGTGGCTTTGCAGGGTACAGCCCCGCTCCTGGCTGCTTTCATTGGCTGGCGTTGAGTGTCTGCAGCTTTTCCAGGCACATGGTGCAAACTGTTGGCAGATCTGCCATTCTGGGGTCTGGAGGATAGTTGCCTTCTTCTCACAGCTCCACTAGGCAGTACCCCAGTGCGGATTCTGTGTGGGGGTTCCCACCCCGCATTTCCCTTCCACAACGCCCTAGCAGAGGTTCTCCATAATGGCTCTTCCCCGTAGCACACCTCTGCCTGGACGTCCAGGCATTTCCATACAGCCTCTGAAATCCAGGCAGAGGTTCCCAAACCTCAATTCTTGACTTCTGTGTATGCACAGGCCTAACACCATGTGTAAGCCACCAAGGCTTGGGGTTTGCACCCTCTGAGGCAATGGTCTGAGCTGTACCTTAGCCCCTTTAGAAATAGCTTGGATGCAGGGCAGCAAGTCCTGAGACTACACAAAGCAGCAAGGTCCTGGGCCCAGTCCATGAAACCATTTTTCCTCCTAAACTGAGGGCTTGTGATGGGAGGGGCTACCTCTGACATACCCTAGAGTCAGTTTCCTTATTGTCTTGGCAATTAACATTTAGCTCCTCATTACTGACGCAGATTTCTGCATCTAGTTTGAATTTCTCCTCAGAAAATGGGTTTTTCTTTTCTATTGCATCATCAGGCTGCAAATTTCCTGAACTTTTATGCTCTGCTTTTCTTTTAAACATGAGTTCCAATTCCAAACCACATCTTTGTGAATGAATAAAACTAAATGCTTTTAAGAGCACCCAAATCACATCTGGAATGCTTTGCTGCTTAGAAATTTATTCTGCCAGATACCCTAAATCATCTCTCTCAAGTTCAAAGTTACACAGATTTCCAGGGCAGGGGACAAAATGTCACCAGTCTCTTTGCTAAAGCATAGCAAGGACCACTTTTGCTCTAGTTCCCAATTAGTTCCTCATCTCTACATGAGGTCACCTCAGCCTGGCTTTTTTGTTCATGTCGCTATAAGCATTTTGATCAAAGCCATTTAACAAGTCTCTAGGAAATGCCACACTTTGCCACATTTTCCTATCTTCTTCTGAGCCCTCCAAACTGTTCCAACTCCTGCCTGTTACCCAGTTCCAAAGCTGCTTCCACATTTTTGGGTATCTTTACAGCAGCACCCCACTCCCCATACCAATTTGCTTTATTAGTCTATTCTCACACTGCTAGTAAAGACATATCCAAGACTGAGTAATTTATAAAGAAAAAGAGGTTCAATGGACTCACAGTTCCACATGGCTGGGGAGCCCTCACAATCATGGCAGAAGGCAACAGAGGAGCAAAGGCACCTCTTACATGGTGACTGGCAAGAGACTGCGTGCAGGGGAACTGCCCCTCATAAAACCATCAGATCTCATGGGACTCACGCACTACCACAAGAACAGAATGGGAAAAACCCACCCCACGACTCAATTACCTCCCACTGCATTCTCATGACAAATGGAGATTATGGGAGCTACAATTCAAGATGAGATTTGGATGGGGACACAGCCCAAACATACCAATATCATAAGCAGATAGCTAATGATGAATTCCCTCTTGTTATTTATCATTCTTGGTGACTTCAATGTCTACATGAATGCTCCATCTAACACCCCGGCCTCTCAGTTTTTTGACTTACCTCCAATAATCTTCATCCATCCCACACCAATAGTTCCCTTATTCTCACTTCCTTAATCATCCCCTTGTCATAACTATAGCCTAGCCCCTGACCAGCATAGCCTTCTATCTAATACAATTTCCAAACTGGCATATCTATCACATTAAGACCACCAATTATTGGCCTTGTCACTTTTTCTTTATACATCAAAACTCTCATATTTTCAATTCCTGTCCATAGTTTACTTTTAACATTTCCTGTAAGAATGCTTAATTCTCTCAACCCCCAACCCCCATTAGGATGGAAGTTCTAAGTGAAAGGACTTCTTTTCTGTATTATTCAATGCAGCAGCCCCTGGATTCATAAAAGTGCCCAAAAATAAAGTAGGTACTTGAGTAACTATTTGTCATAAAAATGAATGAATCTTGCCCGCCCCACCCCCTCTTCTCAAATTCTTGGAATACTAAGCCCTGTGTATATTTTTCACCTAAGAAGAAAAAACAAAACGACACAACCAATCTCCACCCCCAAACAACCCAAACAAACCCTGTGTGCCAGATGCCAACTAAGAGTTTCTAGTAAGTGCGTATGTATTAGAGTAAGAGTAATAAGTAAGTGATTTCTGCCTTTTATGAGCCTATGATTTCAGAGGGACTATGGAATTTTGGGGGTGGTAAAGGGAAATTCTAGGACACATTCTTTGGCAATCCTTCATTGCATCTTGGATTGATAAAACAGAAAGAGCCATTTCCTGCTGAACCAGCTGATTCCAGATGTGAGAACTATAAATAGTAGAGTGGAAATACAATGCTCCCTGTGGCAGCCTCCAAGGAGGAGTTGATATATCTGCTGTTCTCACTTGAATGACTTTACAAGACATTAGCAGAATTAATAGACTAATTACATCCCTTCATTGAGCCAACCCTGGAATCAAGTTGCTAACCCTGCAATCCTATACAGGGTATGGTACATGAAAATAGCAAACAAGAAAATCAGTATATCCAAACCCAAATCAACTCTTGCAGTGTCCAATGGCCTTCTGATGGTCCGTGGTTTGGATTTAATTCTTTGCACTTAACAGTCTCTTAGAATGGGCCATCGCCAAGTTCTGGAGAGGGGAAAAGTATTATATATATAATTCTGTAACATATTATTTAGAGTGTCACATATGGGCTCTTGGTCTCAAAAAACAGACCTACGTTCAGAAGGAGTGAGGGAAGATTATAAGGAAAAACATAGTTTGGAACAGGGGCAGAAGTGAAAAGCAGTCAGGATTAGATGATTAAGGACTAGGTATCATCCTCCTTAGATTTACCTCACAGTCTTTAGTTGTAATCCCAGTCACTCATTGTGGGTGGGAGACCCTGCAAGTGCCAAGGCAAGGGTCTGAAGCCTCAGCCTGTTCCCATATGAATACAGAATTAGAAAAGAATTAGAGATACAGTTCCATAGTTATTCCTACATATAATCATGAATAATCACAGTTATTAATATGTAATCACAGAAATATATATACTCAACATAATCTTCTAATCTTACTAATGATTATCGGGTTATAAAGCATGGAACTGAAGTGACATTGTGAACAAAGTGATCCTAAGGCGAGATGCTGTAAGCCCTCTGCCATGCCTGCATAAGAGCTGCTGGAGGGCACCTCGGCTGTGCGGCAGCGCCAGCACTGGGATGCGCCTGCTGTTTAGCCAGCTAGGGAAGGAGAAGTCTAAAATGTCTGAGACGTCTCTTTCCTCGGGGGAGTTAGGAGAAAATGTCGCTTCTCCAGGCTCTTGTGGTAGGCCTGATGGCTGTCAGGGAGGCCTGCAGACATCCGGGGGCTTAACTGTCTCTATGTGGTGCTGTGCTTCAGTGGTCACGTTCCAGGTCTACGTTGATGTTGCACTTCTGCACCTGGACCCTCCCTTTCTTAAAGATAAAATCAGTAATAGTAACATAAATCTTAATGTCTTTGTTTTTTCTTGACAAGTATGAGAAAAGTGCTGATGCATTAGGTTTCCTCCTTGCCTCCGCTACTTAAAAGACGTGAGCCCCTGTCTCCAAGACACGTGATTTACCTGACCCTATCACTGACCACCATTACCTCACCCTCCCTACCCTGCTCCCCGCTTTGTACTCAATAAAAGTCAGAGTGTCCAGGCACTCGGGGCCACTTCTGGACTCCACGATTTCGTTGGCAGTGGACCCCTGGGCCCAAACTCTGTTTTCTCTTTCTCAGTGTCTTGGGTCTTTTATTTCCACAGTTTCTTGTCTCCACACCTATAGAGAGGGGCTCACAGGACCCTGTAGTGCTGGACCCTACAACTCATTATGTCATTTTGGGCAAATGATCTAAACTCTCTAGAGCTTATCATACTAAAGTTTACTGAAGTATAGTGGGCATATACAGTATTCTATGTAAATATATGTACTTACAGATAGTCACAGGTGATAGACAAAATATTTAACAACCGGAACAGAACAGTCATCAGTTTATCAGAAGTAATGCAGATGGCAGCCCAGAAGCAGTGCCCTGAAGGACCTCTCTTGGGCCAGGAGTTAGCACTTTCGTTTCTGGGTCAAGGGAGGAGAGGCTGAGGGATGAAGGAGAGATTGGAAAAGGGGCTACAGTAGCAGGAAAGCTCAGGCATGAGCTCTTTATCAACCAGTATGCTGAAATACAAGTTCTTCAGTACTTTTACAACTGATATGGCTAGACCAGTGTATGCAGACTAGACATGAGTAGTGTATGACTAAGACTAAACGTGTGTAGTGTATGAGTGTGTGTATACGTGTGTGTATGTATACGCACTTCACATATATATGCTTTAGGTTGACTGAGTATATCAGTACATAGCAATGTTGGTGATAGTCTCAAACACAAATGATCCTAACCAAGCCCAGGGATTTCTAGGTTGATTTGGGAAGCATAGATAGTAGAGGTTAAGAGTATGAATTCCATAGTCCAGTGACTCAGGTTCGAATCTCAACTGTGCAACCTACTAATGGTCATTTTGATTGCCTTTCTAATATGTATTCTTCATTCTCTTAATCGTCATTTTAGTTTTCGATTGGATATTTACACTTTTCTGTTACACACACACATTCATGCACACACACACACGCACAGTAGTATTTTGTGCGCTTTGGGAAACCTTCTCTACCCTGACTGTAGGGGAGGGTTATGTGAGTTAGGCCTAAGTAAGAGTTATCCCATCTTATTGGTCCCGTTATTGGTTCAGGGATGGGCTGATGACCTGATTTATGACCTAATTTGGCCATATCAGTGGTAAGCCACTGAGTATCAGAAAGAGTTGTGCTGTGGGCTTCTGAGGAAAGAGCTTCCTTGCTGTCCTGGGGAAAGTTTTGAGAAGGAGTGTGATTCTTTAGATTTAAAGAATTTAGCATGCAGCCTTGGCAGCAGGCAGCTTTCTTGCAATTACGCCGAGGAACAAGCTGAGGATTAAGTGACCACATGGAAAGGAGAGAAGAGAATAAAAGAAACCAGCTAGTTGGTGATACTGCTGAGTTGTTGAATCAAGATACCTTCCAAGTCCAGCACACATCTGGATTTTCTGATTTTATAAGATAATAAATCCCTTTATGGTTTAAACCATTATGAGGTCTTCTGTTATTTGAGATCAAAACCACGTCAGTAATAAGACGTCCTGAGACTCAGCCCTCCACATCTATAACTGAGGAAAATAATCATATCTACTTTATAGAGTTGTAATGATTTAGTTAAATGATACATGTAAAACTTGTAGTATAGTATTCTTCCCTTATCTGCAGTTTCACTTTGTTACCCACAGTCAACTGTGGTCTAAAAATAGGTAATTACAGTACAATCAGATACTTTGAGAGATGGACTGCATTCACATACTTTTATTCCAGCATGTTGTTATAATTGTTCTATTATATTATTAGTTATTGTTAACTCTTACTCTATAAACTTTATCATAGGTATGTACATAAGGGAAAAACATAGCATATATGGATTTGAAAATATCTGCAGTTCAGGCACCCACTGGTGGTCTTAAATGTATCCATCATGCATCAGTGGGACTACTGTGTAGTATCCAGCACACAGTAATTGTTCAACTAACTTCCAGAAAACATTGAACAAATAATTAGGAAGTGTTCAGTGTAAGAAGAGCTAGAGAGTAAGAAACTGATAAGCTGAGGATGTTAAATGATGAATAGTTGTTTTCAATTATCATTGAACCATTGTGACAGAATCATGATGATAGGTTTTATTTATTGCAACATTGAGGAACCAGGCTAAGCCCTTTTTATACTTTATTTCATACTATCCTCAAACAATTATGAATTATCCTCAAACCTTATGAACCAGGTACAATTATTATCCCTATTTCACAGATGGGACCACAGTGGCACACAAATCCAATGTAACTATTCCAGTGTTATTCACTATCATGGAAAAAGTTAGGACTCCACGTTTATCTGACACCAGGGCTAATATTCAAAACACTTAAAAATGGCACAAACACAAATCAGAATGGGACATGGACCGCTAAAAATGGATGCTATCCATAAATTACCAGTACAACAGTACTAGTGGGTGTTGAGTGAGTAGAAGCCCTGTATGACTGTACATTTACTCAGTAAAGCTCTAATAGGCAGCAACAGAACCATAAGGCTAATCGTGAATCAACAGAACTTTCTAATGATTATGCATGTCTGAAAATGAACTACTTTATGTGATGGTGAGTATCCCACCCCTGAGGCATTTAAGCAAAGGCTAGGAAGACGATTCCTTGTTAGAGAGATTGCAGAAGAAATTCTGCCTTTAGATGAAGGTAGGAAGGAGTTGTCAACCTCCGAATGACTCCTCACTTCTAATTTCCTGGTTCTGTAATAGCCCATAGTTTTTTACAATTATCTGGAAAATAGCAGTGTGGCTTCCCTTTATTAAGCCCTCCTGATTTCACAAGCATTATAATGGGAGCTGTTCACATTTTTCCTGCTTTCTTATATACAATGTTATTATACCTATTTAACAAAATTTTAAAAAATCAATTTATTAATTTACCTCAAGTCATACAGCTCACAAATTATTCCCTGATGTAACGATTCCAAAGCCTCTTAATCTCTCTACCATACCACACTCTGCTTTTTAGTAAGATTATTGTTCTTTCTTAACGTTTGCATTATATAAGAAATGTATAATGATTTGGGTGACGATGTATCCTAGAGTATGAGAAGGAACAGTAAGTTTTTCCCACAGCTTATTGCAAAGAAGATAACTCAAAGCAAATGGGTCTAACACATTAATATAAATGAGGAGCTAGAATTTATTGAACGTTTTTATGTAGGGATTGTATATTCATTAGAATACATCCTCACCACAGCCCTGTGAAGAATGTACCGCTATCTTCATTTTACTGATACAACAAATGAGGTTCAGAGATGCTGAGTGTCTTGTCCAAGTTGCCCCCCTTTAACCGGCAGAGCCATTACATAACTCAAATGCTGCTGTTCATGGCTGGTGATAAACACCATTCAAATAGCCTCACTATCAGCATGTGAACATCACAGTGGAAAACTGCATAACAAGCTTTGAGCAAATAAAATATCTTCATATTATGTCTTAAAAGGATATAAAACTATATGCATTATATATATATATATATACACATATTTATATACCATTATATATATATATCATTATACAGATGCTCCCCAACTTACAATGGGTTATGCCCTGATAAACCCATTGTAAGTTGAAAATCTTATAAGTCAAAAATGTGTCTACTTCATCTAACCTACCAAACATCATAGCTCTAAAGGACAAAAATTATACTTTTATATTTATATTTCAAAGCTCTATTCGGAGCTCTGTGTCCAACAGGCATAAGTGATCCATGTTACGTGTTAAATGACTAAACCAGAAAGACTAAAGCTTGAACTTTACATTATAATGTATTATGGGCAAAGTAAAATTTAACTTGGACCAGATCACAGGTTGCATATTAACGAAACCCTTAACCTTATAGAAATTATTAAAAGCTCTGCCAGTCTAGTTAAATGTTAACCTGTAAATAAGCAGTTCTCTTTGCCTTTTCACATGGGTTTTCACAAATGGGTGGCTTGTGTGAGAAATACAATCATAAAGCCCTTTTGAAACTGCTCAATGCATACAACATAAAGAAGGAAGATTCTCCTGTTTTCACAATGTGTAATTCATGCTCATTCATTATTTGGTAGCTTGGGAGCAGGTGCTGAATAGAACACATCAACCTAATACCCTCATTACTGCACTGCCGTTTTGTTTTGAGGCTCAAGTGGCCTTCTGCTGTGGGAGTTACAAAAAGAGAACATTTGCAAGGGCTTGTGGTCTACTGAAGAAAAGATTTGCTAAAACAAAAGGAAAGGGCATTTTCTTAAGCACTCCACAGATAATAGCCGAAAAGCAAAATCCATTATTCCACTGCAACAAACAGAAAATACACTGAGAGAAAGAAAGACAGCACCAAGCAGAATACACACAATATAAGTAATCAGATAATTTTTAGGCTTTAAATTTTCTCGTACTGGACATGTAGCTTTGGTAAAATGAAAAAGATTTAACTTTCCTAATAGATACATAAAAGCAAAACAAAATTCCTTGGACAAGGGAAATGGTATTTATAAAAAAGCCATAGATATCAAAAATATCTTCCCAAACCTGAAACACAAAAGTAAGCAAAGATAGTCTCTGGCAACATTAAAATAGGTAACCACATACTAAAGCCAATGGACTTGACTTTCGGAATATTCTCTCGGGTTACTTTAATTTTACAAAGAATTCTAACAAGTTTTGTCACTTGGTCTTCTATCCCGTAATGTATTGTAAGCAGCATGTTAGGAGTGAGGACAGAGGTGCTCTGAGTAGCACCTACTGGAAAAGCAAAGATTAAAATATTAGCAGCAAATAAAACAATAATAACATATTTACTGCATTAATTTGTTAGAGCTGCTGTCACAAAGTACCACAAACAGTGGCTTGAAGAACACAGAAATTCATTTTCCAGTTCTGAAGGTAAAAAGTCCAAAATCAAGATGCCAGCAGGGCCCATGCTCCCTCTAAAACCCATCAGGGAGGCTCCTTACTGGGCATCTTCCAGCTTCTGTAGGTTTGCTGGCAATCTTTGGCATTCCTTAGCTGATGGATCCATCACACCAATCCTCCATCTTCACATGTCATCCTCCCTGTGCCCCTCTATATCCACATCATCTTCACTTTATATACGCTTCTCTGTATCCAAAGTTTCTCTTTTCATAAAGACATCAGTCATACTGGATTAGGGCCCCACAAAGGCCTCATTCTAACTTGATTATCTCTGTAAAACCCCTCTTTCCAAAAAAAGATCACATCTGAGGCGCTGGAGGTCAGGACTTCAACAAATCTTTTTGAGGGAGCACGGTTTAACGCATAACACCTACCAACTAAAATACGTACCTAAACTGAAGTTTTATGCTATTGGATACATAGCACTGAATAGCTCATCTGATCTTGAGGGTCAAGAGTGAAAGTAAGGGAGCCTATATTTAGAACAGGGCCTTTGAAGCAGGTAATCCTACATTTGAATCTGATCCCCAGATACTGACTGTATATTGGCAAGTTTCTTAATCCTCTCAGAGCATTGTTGATTATGAAGTTAGGCAGTCTGTACAACTAGCCAATTAGCACAATACCCAGTTCTTGGTATAAGCAATAAATGATAGCTCCTGATAAGTCATTAAGAAAGTGACACAGTTACTTTGTAGTATAAATTAAATAGTTATAAAACGCTAATGAGCTGAAAGAAATAAACACTTCCAGGAATTTAAAAAACATCTCTCCAGATGACTCATTCCCACATGATTCAGAAAGTGGAGGTGCCACCGTGTTGGCAAATTTATTTATTAGGAGCTCACCTGTCACTCAATAATCATTGACTAAAATGACTAGCTGCAGAAAGTTCTTATTTTTTCCGATAAATTATCATCTCAAGAAAATAAAATGTGACTGCTAAGGTAGCATAGTGTGTGAGAATCAAACACAAAGGTGACATTCCAGCCCAGATCTCTGCCTGAAATAAACTAAAGACCTCAGTTAAAACAAACGTAATTTTGGCCCACAGCTGAATCACAAGCAAGACCTTGATTGGTAAATGTGCTAATAGCCATTTATCACAAGTCAGTATCGGAGGCTCTCTAGACAGGTCATTACAGTCAGGCAGCCTTCTTGGAGGGGAAACAGGTGTGTGGTAGGGCAGAGGGACAATGAGGAGATCATACTTTGAAGAGCAGCCTACCAGGGCAGAGAGGATATCATCCTAGAGTCTTAGAAAGAATCATTTCTGATCACTTGGTAAAACCTCTTCACTTCTTCCTTAACAGTGAAGTTCAGGACTTTATTTAAGGTCATAGAAGAAATTGGTATTAAACTGTGATGCAATACAACTTCTTTAGAGGAAATGTGGTGAGCAGACTGTATGGTGACCCCCAGAATTCCCAGCTTTTGGTGTTCACACCCTTGCATAATTTACAGCCACTCAGCATGGGCTGGTTCCATAATTTGTTTCTAACTGACAGACATTACATGGCAGATGTGATGGTGGATGGTCTCATTTCTGTGACTGAGTTATGTTAAAATGTTATATATCATTATTCAAGTATATGTACTCTGTTGTCTTGGTAGCCAATTCACTTTACAGTATTGTTCTACTTGTTAAATTTGAAGAAACTAGCCACCATGATTCCTACGGTGACAAGGAAATACCTCCTGCCAACATTCTGACTGAGCTTGGAAGTGGATTCTTGCCCAGTTAAGCCTCCAGAAGAGAACCCAGTTTGGGCTGACACCTTAATGGCAGCTGTGACGAGAACCCAACTAGACTGTGCCCAGACACCTGACCCCAAGGAACTGCGAGCTAATAAAGGTATGTTCTTTCCGGTCACTGAGTTTGGGAATTTGTTCCACATCATGGTCCAGAGGCTACAATTAGAGGTATAACCGTGAGCACTGGGAGGGTGCAACTAAGCGTGTGTATGTGTGTGTGCACACGTGCACATGTGCACCTGTGTGTGCTTTTATTCTTTATGGCATATGCCACAAAATTTAAAAACCTTTTGATGTTAATGTTGACGTGTTTACTCAACTACTTTTCACACTATGATATTAACAACTTCATATGACAGAGTGGATTATCCTGTTTACCATGGGAGACTGGCACTCAGATCACTGGCAAATAGATGACCAGTAAATGATTTTTGCATAAATATTTGGACTAGAAGCATTATTCTTAAGATTTTTTTTCTTCACCGGCAAGACACTGATTTCTAGAAGAATGATAGGAACTTCTCATAAGCAGCTACTGTAGCCCAAGAGGTGATGTGTGAGAAATAATTTCTATTTGCATCTTATACAGTCATCAAGATGAATCTGGAATCAGTTATTAGCTCCAGTGAGTACGGCAAAGAAGGCAAAGGTGATAAATAAAAATACTATCCCGTGTTTTTCTAGACAGCCATAAATTTTCTTTTATTTCTCTTCAACATTTTAGTACTTAATGGGAAATACTTGCAAATCTCTCTGTTGTACTGCAATTACTTACACAAATTGCCCTAGTTAGATTTTTATCTCCTTCCTATGAAAGTATAGAAAACAGTGAGTTATAACTTCATTATAGTGGGGGTTAATTCTCAGAAAGAGAGAAAAACAATCAACCATCCACTCAAATGGCACTTTGATCAAAGATGACTTACTATTTAATTGTCCTATACAATTCATCTCATTAGCTTAAATGCATAATTGAGACTTCTTTAAGATCTAACAAGGGAGTAAACAGAAATTTGTCTTTGGATTATTATATTAAATGATTACTTTCCATCAGATTATTTTTCGAAAAGACTTCGGCAATCAACAAATAGAATAGTACTACTCCCACAGAAGAGACGCTAATGAGTTTTGTTTTTCTTATTTTAAAATAAAAGCAAATAATCACTTGGTCCATATTTTAAAGCATTTATTTGCAGATTTCAAGTAAGCAAAGGAGAGTATTATACTTCAAATTGGCCATACTTTGGAAACTAATGCTGATTTTCAAGCTGAACTTACACAAAAAGTTTGACATCTTGACTAACAAGAAAGTTGTCTAATAGCACAATTCACACTTAATGGTTATTATACAACCCTGTGTCTTTAACAACTGTAGCAAAGAAAGATTCTGAAATTGAAGAGAACTAGCTGAATATTCTATATATTTGGGAAACTACCAAAGTTCAAGTCCACGGATTGTTAAACATCCACAAAATAAAGCAAAACTCCACGTATGTCTTAATGGAGATTTATGGTAGAAACAGATCCTATGGTGTTTTTTAAAACATCACTACACTACACATTTTTGGCAGAAAAGCTGAAGTGAAAACAGAATTTAAAAAAAGAGCCCCTTCTATGTTAACACAGGGAAACAAGTAAGAACTTTCATCCACTTAGCTCTTCTTGCTAGACTAGACTTGCTGTGTGCTTTGACTGTTAAAAGTCCCCTTTACGGCCGGGCGCGGTGGCTCAAGCCTGTAATCCCAGCACTTTGGGAGGCCGAGGCGGGTGGATCACGAGGTCAAGAGATCAAGACCATCCTGGTCAACATGGTGAAACCCCGTCTCTACTAATACAAAAAATTAGCTGGGCACGGTGGCGCGTGCCTGTAATCCCAGCTACTCAGGAGGCTGAGGTAAGAGAATTGCCTGAACCCAGGAGGCGGAGGTTGCGGTGAGCCGAGATCGCGCCGAGCCGAGATCGCGCCATTGCACTCCAGCCTGGGTAACGAGCGAAACTCCGCCTCAAAAAAAAAAAAAAAAAAAAAAAAAAGTCCCCTTTACACCCTCAGAGCTCTCATGAAACTTGTTTTGTTACTCCAAACCATCTTCTCAAGTGCTTGTCTGTTACACAATTTAGCTTCTAGTTTTAGGCTGTTCTCTGTCTGTCCGTTCTACAGGTACCACTTCTGTCTGTGGGTGCCTGAGGCAGGTGGTCACACATACATGTCCCATACTCCCTTCAGAGCTGCAGCTATGCTGAGCATCTGCAGGCTGGAGAGTGGTGAAGAACTCTGCATTTCCTTAACATGATGCTTCCCCTACTTACTAGCCATGCAACCTTAGGCAAGTAATTTTTCAGAACCAGTTTCATCAATGGTGAAATGGGGACAAAGCACCATCAACCTCCTGCAGCTGAGGGAAGACTAAGCAAAATAATTCACAAGTGCTTAGCGGAGTGCCTGGTACCCAGGAAGCCCTCAGTAAACAGCAGCCTACTGCTGCTCCTGCTTCCAAGTATTGCTGACTGTTTATGGGTAATTTTGAATCTTCTACCATATCCAAAGGCAAAATGTAGATTTTAATCTAAAAGTAGGAAGTCACATATTTTATGTCTTCAGTTTTATGGAGATGGGCTCTCCTTGTCTGGGAGATCTACTACATTTTCATTGATTCTTTTATTCATTCTTGCTTTTAATTTCTAGGAACTCAGCATGTGTTTTACAATCCAATCTTCTTTCTAAGTAACAAAAAGGTGTTTTGTTATCTTGAAGTCAAATACAGCATGAATCATGCTGATTCTTTTGAAGAAGGAGATTTAAAAAAAGAATTACAGTATTCAGAAGCCTATATCTCTTCTATATTGCTTTTTGCATTCTCTGGCCCAGGAGCCCTAGTCTCAGATTGCCACAGTTATTATCATTTAAATTCCTTAGACAAAGAAATCACTGCTTCTTTTACCATGTACATTTTAAAAAAAGCTATTTGACGCCATTTCAAATTGATACCTGGTATTCTGAGAGCAGAAACACTGATAACAGGTTATCAGAACACTGTTAGAATTAAAATGTCTATTTGAAGCTGGGCATGATGGTCAGGTCTGTAATTCTAGAACTTTGGGAGGCTGAGCCAGGAGGATTCTTGAGCCCAAGAGTTCAAGGCCAGTCTGGGCAACATAGGGAGACCCTGTCTCTACAAAAAATAAAAAACAAAAAACGCTGCCTTGAAAAGCCTTAATTATGTTGACATAGGTCCTCAATTGCCCAGATTATATATGGCTTTTGACTCTCCCCAGCACAGTTATTAATACTAATGGCATCCCCTTTAGCTCTTACAGTATCCTGGTTTGGATGATAAATTACATGATTACTCTAATGTAAAGACCAAGGTACAAGTAGGTCTGAGACCTTTGGCTTTAATGTCCTATATTTCAATCTTTCTTATTTGTAAGCCCGAGCTTCTGGTCAGTCAGTCATTCATGTGGATCATATTTGTTTCACATACTAGTTATACAATAAAAAGCAAAACACGTGGAGTGCACCATTTTGCAAAGGAGACAGAAATGAATTAAGAAATAATTAAGAAATAGTTAAAATGCTCAAGCCTGTAATCCCAGCACTTTGGGAGGCTGAGGCAGGTGGATCACGAGGTCAAGAGATCGAGACCATCCTGGTCAACATGGTGAAACCCCGTCTCTACTAAAAATACAAAAAATTAGCTGGGCGTGGTGGCGCAGGCCTGTAATCCCAGCTACTTGGGAGGCTGAGGCAGGAGAATTGCCTGAACCCAGGAGGCGGAGGTTGCGGTGAGCCGAGGTCGCGCCATTGCACTCCAGCCTGGGTAACAAGAGCGAAACTCCGTCTCAAAAAAAAAAAAAAAAAAATAGAAATAGTTAAAATGTCACATCTTCTCAGGAAAGGTACAAAAGGCTATTACAGCCTGTAAAATATAACACCTGGGAGGTAGGGGGAGAGGTACATATAGGCCACAGAAATGCACTTGAATAGTTTTTGATGCCAGAAGGATGCCACCTCAATTTAACACTGCACTCAAAATGTCATCATGTTTGCCTTCCATTCATTTACCATGGTGAAGAGACATTTCAGTACAAAAAGGCTTCTGAGGACAGGCAGTAAGTAATAACTGTGGGTGTGTGACTGAAGAGCAAAAGAAAAAAAACTAGAAAGTTAATCCTTGTTTTATTATTTAAGTGGCAAAATGATGATGGGAACAAAAGGGAGAGAAAGAACAGAAAAACAGTATTTGGTGTTAGTAAGCTCCTTGGGGAAAAATCATATCAAAATTTTTGTTGTTGTTTTTCCCTGCTGAATTCCTCTTGAAACACAGTTCTAAACACATGGTGAAAATGCTCGGAGAATTAGTCTTTTGATGGCCAAGAACATGAAGCCTAAAGAAAGAAGGAACAGAACCCAATTTCAAACAGGAAAAGGAGAGAGAATAAAAAGGCTCAGGCCATATTGGTTTCTCATGGCCACTGCCTCCTTTCTGATACCTGTGATGTCACAACCAAGATAGGCTGTGGTTGGCAATTTTGGGGCAAATGAATGAGTATGAGAGTTTTGAGAGGGACTCCGTAGACTACAGGTATGAAGAGTCTCTCCTCAGAGTTTTGAGGGACCGGAAAACCAGATTGGGAAAAGTGCTTGAGAACAGGATTTCTAGTTATTGGCAAAACACTAGGTGTGCAAATTCATTCCCGAGATCCCACATGATTAACTGGTCTGCTTTCCATTTATCTGGTGCCTGAAGAGCACATTTCCAATACAAACAGGCCCTTCCAAAGAAGGAACATTAAATAATAACCATTTAATGTGTAGGGCCACGGCCAAAAAACTAAAAATATATTAAAGAACTGGTCTGTGGTACCTGCACAGAGAAATTGTGATGCTTCACCCTCATCCATAGGCTCTGTACTCATCAAGATAAATTATAGGCTGAGTACAGTGGCTCGCTCCTGTAATCCCAGCATTTTGGGAGGTTGAGGCAGGAGGACCACTTGGGGCCAAAAGTTGGAGACCAGCCTGGGCAACATGGTGAAACCCCATTTCTATAAAAAATATATGAATAAAGGTTTTAAAAAAATTAATTACAGGTAAATGTCAACTGGTGGTGGTAAAATATTTTATCTGGTCAACTTTTTACTAATTGAGACATAATTGTACTCAGCAAATTCTCCAACGATTAGAGATGACAGCAGCAGAGTCACATGCACTGATTTTTCATTTAGTGATATATAATCAATTAAAGCATATATTTCATATGTGTAAGTAATACAAGTTGGTATCATAGAGTTCTAACTTTGAGGTCGGAGGGATCTAGGTTTAAATTCTGACTACGCTTTTTGTCCTTGGCAATTGAGATGGTTTCTTTATCTGTGTAATGGTAATATTATAACGAAATGTGGAATCTTGGCTGGATTTTGAGTATTTAATAAAATAATGCACATAAAGCACCTAGCAGTGCCTGGCATGTAGTAAGTCATCAACCAGTAAACAGTAGTTGTTTTGATGTTGATTAGGATCACAATTCTTGTAAATAAATCTGGCTGATAATATAGAGAAGCCATTATTTTTTCATATGTAATTTTAGTCTAATTATATCTGCTCTGATCATTTACCTCAGATTATTTCAGAGATCAAATGAGATACTATATATAAAATCATCACTAAAACTACAAATTTCTTTACTATAAAACTTTATCTTTTTCTATTATCTCTATAGCTTTATGGCTTCTTATGTTATTTGTACGTCTTTATTTAGTACAAATGCTCTAACTGCAGAAGACATTGCTATTGCTTTTTCTACCTCCATTTACAGCACACACACTGGGGATTCATTTAATAAACACTGCAGGACAGCAAATATTAGAAAGACTCAAACTTTCTTCCCAAAGAACTTCGTTTCTTTTCATTCTATTTCTTTCCCTCCATGTGCTACCTCCATTTAATTATTTATTTAATGCGTATTAAGTTTCTATAGGCCACTTTTTCTCCTCTACATCTAAGCTTAGTTATAAAATAGTACCAATATTTATTGATTGTGATCTCGTTGTTTACTATGACCTTGGGCAAATCAAGCTCTATGTGTTCAGTTTTTTAAAAAATCTGCAAAATGAGGATAATCAACCTATCTCAGGGTACTGTTGGAAGAATTAAATGAGGATTAAATGTCATGTTCAACAAGAATTTAATGATTGTATCCAGTTGTAGATTCTTTCCTTGCATTGAGTTCATGGCTGTCTCCTTGGACTTGACTGACCTGTGAATGATGCGCTGGCTCTGCAGGTAGTCCAGGGCCATGACCAGCTCACAGATGAAGAGCTTCACTGTTTCTTCCTTGAAGTGGACATTCTGTTGCAGGTGATAACGCAGGTCTCCACCCAACAGGAGGTCTACCACCATAAACATGTCTTCCTCATCTTGGAAGGAATACCTGGAATAGCATTAGAAGAGAAAACTTATCAAATATATTTACACATTAAAGAATCCCAGAGGCAAATGAAACCCTACAGATCAGAGCAGAGTGTTCTTGAGCTAAGAGCGTAGACTTTGGGAGTAGGTAGTCTATCACTAGCTCTATGATCTCAGACCTTTTGTTTCTTCATGTATCACATGGGAATAATATCTACCACATTTAATCATACAGAAGAATTAACACAATAAATATAATACTTATTGTCATGCTTGATATACAGTAAGCACTCATTAACTGTTTGCTCACATAGCAATAAAATGCAGGAAATAAAGAGATCCCAAGTTATCCATTTATCACTAATGGTCACATCCTAACCACATTTTGCAGGAGGCCCATAAAGTATGAGTTGTGGGTACTCCTTGAATCATTCTCATGCCAATTGTTCCATACTAACAATGTCATTGCCCAGCAACATTATAACAAATCATGCCCCACATTAATGATAAGAAAAACATATAAGAAGCGCAATAAAGAAGTAAGCCTACAGTACAAGGAAGTAATTAACTCTGTCTTTGGGATGGCGAGGTAAGGGAAAGCTTCTCAGCAGAGGTGAAACCAGAGCTCAATTTTGAGGAATGGTGATAATAGTACTAACTGGAAAATAACGCTAATATCTCCTGATGTTTCTATTGAGTGAATTTGTGGGCTGTGACACATTCTGCAAGTGCGACCCCAGTCCTTCCTCATGATGCTGCTCCCATGCTTCCATTCACATGAGGAAATGCACAAAGTTAAATAACTGACAAATGGTAGTGCCAAAGTGTTCTCCAGGTGCAAAAGTAAAATTTGAAAAATACCAGAGAAAAGTAGCAAGCAGGCAAGCACAGACATGGGAAGGAACCTAGTGCAAGTGGGGAAAAGAGAATAGCTTGGATTTGCTGGAACAACAGGTATGAGAGGAAAGCTTGAATCTGGGGAAGGTGGCAGAGACCAGATTCCCATCATAGGAGCCTGTGCATGAATCTGCAGTGACCCCCAGTCACTGAATAGGCAGGATCAGACATGGGCTTCACACATGAAGGAGTATAGGGCTGAGGAATTAGAAGAGATAATGAGACACAGAACAGAATTGGTCCCTGCTGTACACAATCAGCAGCTTGTAAAAATGCATTCCTACCGCTGTGATTTATTTTGTTTCCCTCAAAGCACAGCCATGATTTCTAGTCACACTCAAGTTCTCTGTGTCAACACTGCTTTGACATGTTTCTTTAGACATAACGTCATGGAGATCACATTTTAAAGTTTGATTTGAATCAAAGAATTAAGTGCCTGCCAGCATCGCCCAGGGATGCACATCACTTCATAGTGACAAATTATTTGCTGAGGAATAAACGTAGAATATCAATGATGGGAGAAATACACTTAATATATTTTCTTCTTTATAATTACCATTGTGATAAAAGAGAAAAGGGATACCTACAAACAAAAGAAGAAAAGAAATTCAATGAAGTATTAATCTGAGGTGGTAACATTCTAATGAACACTAATAGCACCTGATAGTTTGATAAATAAAATTTTGTTTATCACTGAAGACTGATTTACACAGAATATGTCAGAAATTAAGCTCTTGGAGGAATTTAGACAAAAACACAGAAAGTGCTTTGTAAAATCCTGAGAAAAATATGCTTGGCATTGTCTTTTGGAAGACATTACTCTTTGTCGCAATCAATGACTGGCTAGTCATCTCTGTGATAGGTGTATTGGGCATGAGAAAAGGTCCTTGGATCTAGGCAATTTGATACATAAACCTTCCAACTGCAGCAACACAAATAATATTCACTGTATTTTACAGGCCATTCAGTAAACAATATTGAACTGGTTAAACTGTAATCATGCCTGGAACCTGCTGCACCTTAGGCTGTTCTCCACTAAGGTAACAGAAAGAATGATTGATTGCGGGATGTAAGCAAGGCATTTTGGGATGAGTGGCAGCTGGGATAGAGATAATGAGGCATGATCTCCATAATGAGATCATGGAGGCAAGTTTGGCTCTTAAAAATCATCTTTCTCTTTTGGCATATCAGAGCTAAAGCCCTCCATCACAGATTCTTAATTCTCAGAGGGAAAGAAGATAAATATTTTATTATCCAGAACTATACCCAGTAAAATATGTGAGCATAACACAATTGGGCAATATCTAGAATATTCAACTTCATATCATCTGATTATTTTAAATGAATGAGTAAGAGCTTCCCTGTACCTCAACCATTCATCACATAGCCTCGCTGTTGCATTTCTGCAACTTTCTTTGGTGGGGTATCATGGTTTATTTATTTCTGACTCAACAGCTCCAAGATTAACAAGCCTGGTCCCAGTGCATTTGAAATTCATTGCAAAGTGTGCTCAGTAAGGAAGATAACTAACAAAAGGTCATCACCCTATTCCACCCTACTCCATCATGCCTGACCCACACTATTGCAATAGGCTATTCATAGCTCTGTCTGCATAATCTTGGACCTCTCCAATCCATTCTCTACTCTGCAGTTATATTCTTAAAATGTGAGTTTTATCATGTTATCCAACCTCAAAAAACCTCCACCTCTTTCCATGGTCTACAGAAACCTATTAGGTCTAGCCCTGTTTATTTTTCCAGCTTTATCTTGAAGATCTTTTCCTTCCATTCTCCAACTAGCAATTCATGCCCCCTTCAGCCTTAGAAGTTTGTGATATGGTGTGACCTGTGCTTGCACTCATGATGTTAACAAGTGCCTGGTTATAATCTTTTCACCTTTCAAGTCTCAGCTCAAGCGTCACTTCTCACAGAAGCTTTTCCAACATGCCATATTAAATCCGGTTCCCCTGTCACATGCATTGCCATACACTTATTCACAGAATTTATAAAATTTTAAAAATATTTCCTGTATGCTTTTGGATTAACTCCTTTCATTCCCAATATACCTCTGGATGCATGCTTGATTTCACTCACCATTGGTGCCGCAATACCTGTATATTGCCTGAAATACAGGTTGAACAAATAGCAATAGAAAAAAATAATAAATAAATCAAAGAAAGGAAGGAGAGATGCAAGGTTAAAACACAAGCTTTAGGTAGGTCTGATGTAAATGCTCTAGGTTCTATGTTTAGAAATTGGCATGGTCACCAAATAAGCCAAAAGAGTCACTTATTTGGGAGTCACAGTAAATGGTAAAGAAAAAAAAGGAAAAAGAGTCACTCACATGCTTGAAGCTATCTCACAGAGGCCATCATGAAATAAATCTGATTCTGAGGATTGGGAAGAGATCTAAAATGTTCTACAATGCAGTGTTTTTCAAATTGTAGTGAGTCAAAATCCTTTAAGGAGTTGTGAAATCGTTTTGGTTGACTGTGATGAGCATTTCTTAAAAAGAAATAAAACAGATCAAATAACATAGGATAAATGTTATTAACACATAAGGTTAAATGTTTATGAAATTTTTGTTTTTATGAATATAGTTTGTCTCTATGACTGTATCTACTGGGTTATAATAAAAACATTATTTCTTGTTATGGGCTGCAGTCAAAAAAGCTTGAAAACCATGACAGTAGAGGAACCTACTTCCTCTTGCAGAACTGTTGCACCAAATCCTCATTCTGATGCTACCCCAGCAAGGGTCCATTCTGAGCAAGGAAAAGCAAGAGAACATTGTGCTAGAACTGAAAATAATAGAACAGTTAATTTGTGTTTTTCTGACTCTGAACAGGGAGTGCTCACAGCAGGCTTTTCACAGCTTAGGTGAAGCATTAGCCCTTGCGAGAAGAGGTCCCTGAGAAATAGGCAAGGAGGAGGTTAGGGTACACTGTCCTATTCATTAAGTAGAAATTTACTTCTAAACCTTTCTTTGGAGCAATGGTCCATCATATTTCTCTTCTTATAGCTCTTCTTATAGATTTGGAAAAACTTTTCAAGGTATATCTAGTGTGAAATTCATTTTGAAAAACTAGTATTATGCACCTAATTCATCAGAGTAACAACACAGCGAACCCATGGTTTTCAAAAGTCAGATTTCAACAGCCTATAAAAATAATACCCAGTTGTGTTTCTGTTTTTTAAGTGAAATACCATAATGCGACAATCTAAGGTAAAAGAAAGATTAATGGCTTGGATAACACTGGAACCAAGCTGAGACAACACCCTAAATTCTCTCTGTGTAAGTTTAGAGGGAGACAATTTACAACCTAAGCAAGTACGTAATGACTTTTAGTTATTAATGTATCAGAATGAGAGGATTTCCACCAACGCTTGATGAGAGCCTGTTGGTGAGGATATGGAGAAACGAGTATCTTATATGCCCTGGATGGTAATTTGTTGAAGCCTCTTTTGAGGACAATTCAAAAATATCCTTAAACAAGCACATGGCTTTGGCCCATAATTTCTTTTTCTTTTCTTTCTTTCTCTCTCTCTTTCTTTCTTTCTTTCTTTCTTTCTTTCTTTCTTTTTCTTTCTCTCTCTCTCTCTCTCTGTCTCTCTTTCTTTCTTTCTTTTCTTTTTGAGACAGGGTCTGACTGTGTCATCCAGTACACTGGCACAATCATAGCTCACTACAGCTTTGACATCCCAGGTTCAAATGATCCTCCCACTTCAGCCTCCTGGGTAGCTAGGACTACAGTTATATACCACCATACCAAGTCTTTTCTTTTTAAAAAAAGTTTTAATAGAGGTGAGGTCTCACTATGTTGCCCAGGCTGGTCTCAAACTCCTGGCCTCAAGTAATCCTCAAGTAGCCTCCCAAAGTGCTGAAACTACAGACGTAAGCCACCACACCCTGTGTTGCCCCGCAATTTCATTACAAAGAACTTTCATTATGGCCACGTTCGAAAAACTGTGCCAGAATGTACATATAAGGATACTCACTATATCATATAAAATTAACATAATTTACATGCCTATCAATAAGGGAGCATGCAACTAAATTATGGTAAATTCATGCTACAGATTATACAGCATTTAAAAAAATGAGATCTATATTATTTTTTTCTTTGCATTTCAATGGCTACAAAAAGGCAGATCTATATTCTGTTATGGAAAAGATTTTCAAAATATATTGTAAAGAAAGGAAAAGAACAATGTTTATACTATAGTATGCACTATAGTATATAGCTGCTTAAGTACATAAAAAGGATATGTTTAAAAAGGATATAAACACACAACCACAAAAGGAAAAAAACCATGCACATATGCTAGTACATGCATAACATTTTTTGACAATAAGATAACCAGTTATATAAATGGTGGGATTATAAGTCATTTTGGTTTTCACTTATATTTAAAAAGCCAAGTCAATATAAAAAAATTTTCCTTCTACTCCAATATATCTAATATATATTACCTTATCAAGAAAGAAACCAACAAAAATGAGTCAGTCATCTAATCTTACCTAGGCTAGCAGTTGTCATGAAATCCTCAGTCTTTTTTTATTTTTTCTGATTGTTTTCTAAACTTTTTTTTAAATAAAGAAATTGTATCAAATGTTTGCTCCTACAGATTCAAACAAGGCCCACCCACTGCCATTGATGTATGTGGCAGTCTTCTTTATTCTACAACTTCCCTGACCCAACTCTTCTTTTATTTCTAGTAATTTAAAAAAAAAAAAACCCAAATATTTGCTGTAGCATTCCCACAGTCTGGACTTTGCTGATTGCATTCATGTCATGTCTGTCTACACATTCTATAACTCTTTGTAGTTTGTAAAAATTGGTGGTTAGATCTAGAGGTTTGTCCAAGTTTAGGTTAAATTATTTTTTTGGCAAAATGATTTCACAGATAGTGGTATCCACTTGGTCTGGAGGTATACAATTAATAAGTCTATATTTTGTATTCGTTGTTATCAGCCATTAATTATTGTTACCTTGATTTGAAAATTCCTTAAGGGTTGTGATATTTGAATTCTATCATTTCCCCTTGATGTTTTAGCTGGAGTATTTTTATACAGAGAAACTTGCTTTCAACAATTATTTAGTTACTCTGAAGTACAGTTCATATAAGAAGGGCAAATGCTTAACTCTTCATTTCCCCCCAGAATATAGAGACTGTATTAGAGACTTATCTTTAACCCTGACTAGACCACAGTGGTGCCATCATAGTTCACTGCAGCCTCAAATTCCTGGGCTTAGGCAATCCTCCCACCTCAGCCTTCCAAGTAGCTGAGATTAAGGATGCGTGCCACAATGTTCAGCTAATATTTTAATTTTTGTAGAGATGGGGGTCTTACTGCGTTGCTCAGTCTGGTCTCAAACTCAAGTCTTTCCTTTATTTACTACTTTTCAAAATGATTTGTTCATTTCCTAGAATCCTCCCAAAGCAACCAATACATATAAAAATATATCAACTTGGCATGGTGGCCCACGTCTGTAATCCCAGCTATTCAGGAGGCTGAGTCAGGAGAATCTCTTGAACACGGGAGGTGGAGGTTGCAGTGAGCCAAGATCATGCCACTGCACTCCAGCCTGGGTGACAGAGCAAGACCCTATCTCAATGAAAAAGAAAAAGGAAAAAAAAAAATATATATATATATATATATGAAAAGTAAATGCTTGATCAGGAGGTATACAATTAATAAGGTATACAATTGATCAGGAGGTGTACAATTAATAAATATAAAAATATATTGAGCATTTTGATATATATATCCAAATGAACTCTTGGTTTGATGTCATTATTCTTATTGATGTTCTGTTTATAATGTCCATTCTTCGGCAGTAGGAACACAGTCATGTTAGATCATGTGTTATTTTGACATAACCCTAGTAAGTTTTGATAGCTTTATAACTGTAGAATATGAAAACATATTGCTGGTGATCTTGTATATTTCCTGTTTCAGACAATCTGGATGACAGAAATATCTGCCGCTATACATGTATAGCTATAGATATAATGTATATGTGCATATTCAGAGTAAACTAAAATAAAAACATTACACATTTCATAATGATGCTTTCAATTTATATTTGAGATAACAAGGATTCTTAACCTCATCAGTGTTACATCAGTCACTCCTTTCTCCCTCAGTGAAAATCTTGGTTCTCAATGATATCAGTATAAATACTTATTGGTTCTATCCCACTGTACACACTCAACACTTTCAAAATAACAATATCAACATTACCCCCAACAATGCCATTACTGAAAACAGTTTGAGATATTTTTGCTGTTCTTTTTTGTCATTGGATTATATTCTACTAATGATATACAGTAATTTTCTGTTTGAAAGTCACTTGGAATAGTTCATTTCTGTGTGGTTAGGCCACAAACTGTATATATACTTAGATAATTTGGTTTCATTTTTTTACCTTCCATTTTTGGGGTTGTTTTTAAGATTTAATTTTGTTTTCTAGTTATATAAAATATGTATATATTTTCAAAGTCAAATACTAAAAACAAGGTATACTGACAAAAGTCGAGCTTTTATCCATATCTTCTCTAATCCCTCCTCTTCCCTATTGGTAACTTTTTATATTTTTTTTCTATTGTGGTAAAATATACATAACATACAATTTATCATTTTAACCACTTTAGGTACAATTCAGTGGCACTATGTACATTCAGAATGTTGTACAGTCACCACCACTGTCCATTTGTAGAACATTTTCATCATTGCTAACAGAAACTCTGTACCCATTTAATAACAACTCCTCATTCCTCCTCTCCAGCCTCTGGTAACCTCTATTCTATTTTCTCATTCTATGAATTTGTCTATTTTAGGCATCTCATCCAAGTGGAATCATACAACATTGGTCCTTTTGTGTCTGGATTATTTCATTTGGCATATGTTTTCAAGATTCATCCATGTTGTAGTGTGTATCAGAACTTTACTCCTTTCTAAGGCTGAGTAATATTCCACCATAGGCAAATACTAAGTGGTGTTTATCTATTCATCTGTTGATGGACAGTTAGGTTGTTTCTACCTTTTGGCTACTGTGAATGCTGCTGTGAACAAGTAGATACAAGTATCTACTTGAGTCCCTGATTTTAATTATTTTGAGTAAATACCAAGGAATAGAGTTGCTGGATCAAATGGAAACTCTGTTTAACTTTTTGAAGAACCATCCAACTGTTTTCTTCAGTGGCTGTACCCCTTACACTCCCACCAGCAGTGTACAAAAGTTCCAATTTCTCTACATCCTTTCCAACACTTGTTATTTCTCAGTTTTTAAAGAGTAGTACTGGCCCAGTGTTGTGGCTCACACCTGTAATCACAACATATTGGGGGGCCAAGACAGAAAGATTGCTTGAACCCAGGAGTTTGGGCAATGTAGTGAGACACTGTCAGGAAGGAAGGAAGGAGGGAAGGAGGGAAGGAAGGAGGGAAGGAGGGAAGGAAGGAGGGAAGGAAGGAAGGAAGGAAGAAAGGAAGAAAGGAAAAGAAAAAAATTAGGTGTGGTGGCACATGTCTGTAGTCCCAGCTACAAAGGAATCTGAGGCAGGAGGATCACTTGAGCAGAGGATGTTGAGGCTGCAGTGAGCCATTTTCATAATCACACACCACTGCACTCCAGCCTGGGAGACAGAGCAAAACCCTGTCTCAAAAGAACAACAACCAAAAACAGAGTAGTAGATGTGCAATGGTATCTCGTGATTTTGATTTGCATTTCTCTAATGTTTAGTAATGCTGGGCATGTTTTCAAGTGCTCACTGGCCATTTGTTTGTCTTTTTATGTAAAACTGTCTACTCATATTTTTTATTTCTTTATTTTGAGATGGAGTTTCGCTCTTGTTGCCCAGGCTGGAGTGCAATAGTACAATCTCGGCTCACTGCAACCTCCACCTCCAGAATTCAAGAGATTCTCCTGCCTCAGCCTTCCAAGTAGCTGGGACTACAGGTGTGTGCCACCACGCCCAGCTCATTTTTTGTATGTAGTAGAGACGGTGTTTCACCATGTTGGTCAGTCTGGTCTTGAACTCTTTACCTCAGGTGATCTACCCACTTCAGGTCCTTAACCATTTTTAAATTACATTTTCCCTTTTCATTATTGAGCTGTAAGAAATCTTTGTATATTCTAAATGCAAGTCCTCTAATAGATACATTATGTGCAAATATTTTCTCCCCATTTTCGGGGGTGATTTTTCACTTTTTTGATAGTGACTTTGAAGCATAAAAGGCATAAAAGTTTTCAATTTTGCTGGTGTCCAATTTATCTTTTTTTTTCGTTTTTTAGTTCTTGTTATTTTGGAGTCATATCTAAGGAGCAGTTAGTGATTACAAGGTCTTGATCATCTATTTCTATATTTTCTTCTAAGAGTTTTATACATTTAGCTCTTGTATTTACCTCTGTTTTCCATTTTGAGTTAATTTTGTATTTAGTGTGAGGTAGGGATCCAATTTCATTCTTTTACGTTTGGATATACACTTGTCCCAGCACCAATTGTTGAAAAGACAAATTCTTCTCCATTGAATTTTCTTGGCACCCTTGTTAAAAGTCAATTGACTAGAAATATGAGGCTTTATTTTTAAGTGATCCATTCTGTTCCATGTTTATCCTTATGTTAGGACCACCCTGTCTTGATTATTGTAGCTTTGTAATAACTTTTGAACTTGGGAAGTATGAGCCCTACAACTTTGCTCTTTCTCAAGATTGTTTTGGCTAGTCTTTGAATTTACTAAATTTTGAGTTCCTTGGATTTCTATACACATTTCAAGATCAGCTTGTTAATTTCTGCAAAGAAGCCAGCTGAGATTTTGATGGGGATTGTATAGAATCTATAGATAAATTTGAGGCCACAGTGCTTTTTTTTCAGTTAACAGTATATTCTGGAGAGCAGACCATACTAGGAGATAGAGATATGTCTTATTTCTTTTTTCAACTGTGCAGTGCTGCAATTTATGTATGTTACATGATTACTCAGTCTCTTCTTGATGAATATTCAGGTTGTTTCCAGCGTTTCTTGCTATTATAGATAGTACAACAGTGAAAAACTCTATGCATATATCTTTATTTTTATTTTTTTTTTGAGACGGAGTCTCTCTCTGTTGCCCAGGCTGGAGTGCAGTGGTATGTTCATAGTTCCCTGCAGCTTCAACTTCCAGGGCTCAACCTATCTTCCCATCTCAGCCTCCTGAGTAGTTAGGACTACAGGCATGCACCACCATGCCTGGATAACTTTTTTAATTTTTGCAGAGATGAGGTCTCACTATGATCAGTCTGGCCTCAAGCAGCCATCCCACCTCTGCTTCTCAAAGTGTTGCAGTTACAGGCATGAGCCACCACACCTGGTCATATGTATTTTTGAATTCAGGGCAGTGTAACTTTGTTATAAATGTATGGAAGAGCATTTGCTAAAACAAAGAATTGTCAAAACAAAGGGCAAAGATATATGTAATTTTTGCTCGATGCTGCCAAATTTAACTCCATAGGGTGCATATCATTTTGAATTCCCACCAGCAATATATGACAGTGCCTATTTTACCACTTTCTCTCTCTAAAGTATGTTGTTAAATTTTCAGAGACTTTTAACAGCAGAAAAACTCATCAGTAGACCAAGAAGCTTTGGAACTTATGAAATACTTATTTCTCTGTCTCATAAGTATCCTTACAAAGTTTTTCAAAGAAAAAATGAATCTTGAATGCATTCTTTAACACATATAATATAAATGACCTCACTCACTTGTGTATTTTGTGTGTTTATCTAGAATAAACAACCATATATCTAAAATTCATAAACATGACCAACTAATAATTTATGTAGATCTTTTGGGCAGTGAACAGGATGGATTTGCGAGAACTACCATATGATACTTACAATAAATGTTCAGGCTGAGCAGGGGTCTTACACCTGTAATCCCAGCACTTTGGGAGGCTGAGGCAGGTGGATTACCTGTCAGGAGTTTGAGGCCAGCCTGGCCAACAGGGCAAAACTCCATCTTTACTAAAAATACAGAAAAATTAGCTGGGTGTGGTGGCAGTTCCCCGTACTCCCAGCTACTTGAGAAGCTGAGGCAGGAGAATTGCTTGAACCTGAGAGGCAGAGGTTGCAGTGAGCTGAGATTATGCCATTGCACTCCAGCCTGGGCAACAAGAGTGAAACTCCATCTCAAAAAAATAAATAAATGTTCATTAAAAATTCCTTCTTTAGCAATAAGAAACTTGTAGGTAAGTCTCAGAAGACATAAAGACTCTTGGTCTGAGTTTATATTTCTGTAGTTAGTCCTTTCTGGCTTGCCAAATATAAATTAGATGTTATTCCTCCATGTTTCTCCTTCTGCCCTTCCATGGCACCCAGATATTTCTCTATTACAGAAAACTTCAGACCTGGAGCAGTTGACTCATGCTTGTAATCTCAACACTTTAGAAGGTAGCACTTTGGAAGGCAGGAGGATTGCTTGAGGCCAGGAGTTCAAGACCAGCCTGGGCAATGTAGTGAGATCCAGTCTTAAAAAGTTTTTTTTTTTGTTGTTGTTGTTGTTGTTTTTTTAATTAGCCAGCATAGTGGCATGCACCCATAGTCCCAGCTACTTAGGAGGCTGAGGCAAGAGGATTCCTTGAGCCCAGGAGTTCAAGATTGCAGTAAGCTATGGTTGTATCACTGCACTACAGCCTGGGTGACAGAGCAAGACTGTCTCTTAAAAACAAAACAAAACACTTCAGAAATCTAGTTGTAGATGACTACATTGCATTATATTGTATAGTCACAATTAACATTCTCTTTTTGCCTGAATTGCTAACTAACTGAACAAAGAATTTTGTGCCATGCTCCTTTCTATTCATCGGCAACCCCTGGCATATAGCTTGGTACATAATAAGCACTTGTTCATTCAATGGCCATTTTACAAATATTTATTGTATATTTATGTTGTGCAAGGTGCTGAGAATAAAGAACTAAACAAAAGGACATGGTTTTCCTCTTCCTGAACCCAATCATCTATAAAAGATAAACAAATATTTAACAAACAAATATGTAGTTATAAATTGTGGCAAGAATTGTTCAAGAAAAGTGAAGGATACTGTGATAGAAACGAATAGAAGAACCCAAGTTTGATTGCAGGGGTCATAAAAACCTCACAGAAAGTAATACTTACGTGTGTGTTTCAAGACATAAACTATAGCCTCAAATAAAATAAACAAAAATCTACAGTTTGCACAGTAGAAAAGATGGGTGATTTAAAAAAATCATATAACAGGTTCCAGTTTATTTTTTTCTGATATTCTGATGATTTTTCTAAGGCCCTGACCTTTCTCTGAACAGAGTTTTAAATCATATTTTATAATCTGTTGACTTATGTATATTGGCTCTGGAGATTTTATTTATGAAGCTTCTCCAGGGAGAAATTTTGCTATTATTATTTTCTACAGAATCTCTTGAGACGGCCACCTCAGAGAATAATTCAGCCAGTATACAGGCAAAAGGGAATAACAACATTTTGCTTTCCATATAAAAGGGAAACCAAGACAGCATGCTCACATGATAAGCAACAATTAAATCAGACTCCTCCTTGTAAAGTTCATCAAGTGTCCAAGAAAGAAAAAAAATATTAGAAGTTAATTCTTTTTGTGCTTCATAATGATCATAGACCGACTATAGAGAAACCAGTCTAAGTTGGAGAGTTTGGGTCATTGATGGGATTGGAAATGGCCACTTGTGATTCAGCAAGTGCCTGGGCAGGCCTGGCTGGCGTGGGAGAGGTGCCTGGCGTGCTGAGTCATATATTGTGACTGGCCCTTCTCCAGAGTGGAGAGACAGGAAGTTCAGCTGGCACAGTGCTTTGTCCACTCTTCTGCCTCTCCAACCAGAAAAGCAATTTATTTCCTTATTGACCAAGCTACACCACGTTCAGAATTGCAGGTTAGAGGGGGAATTGCAGAATTATTACCAAGTGGAGAGATTCTTACTCAGCCTTCATGCCTTCATCCTAGGCTCTCTACTTTTAATGCACCCAATGTTCCTCTGTCTAGTGTTTATAGCCAAACTAGACCAATTGCCTCTTCAGGAATGTTTTGCTTTTCTCCTATCTCTCCTCGTATCTGAGGGGTTCTACTATCCATCTCTATTTCTGATGTCCAGCAGAAGAAACGCTACCAGGAAAGCAGAAATATAACATAATAGTTTTTCTCTTACCTGAGTATATTAAAGTATCAGTGATTATTTTTGTTTCACTAAAATATTTTCATTTATCATGTTAAATGGCTCTTTGAAATTTTTAAGTTGATTTTGCAGTTGTAGCTAATTTTAAGATGTTTGGTTTTAGAGTTGTAAAAGTAATGATATATATATATAATAACATTAAAATAAAATATATGTTAAACTGAGGGTCTTAGAGAATTTGGGGTTCAGGAGTTAGAATCCAGTTTTGTCATCACTCTTTGTTTTTGTGGCTATTGAAAGAAATGGAACATGTCATCATCAGCATACTTATTTAGAGGAACTAGTATTTGAAGATACGTGAAATTATGCATGACAAGCCCAGCAGTAATATATTAGTACAGCACCTCAAAAATAGTAAATTCTTAAAAATATTAGCTCTCCTGAAGAGTGACATTGCTTATATACCATTCCTATGTTTCCCCAAGAATTTCATTCTTGAGTCTCCTTCCTACAACTACGCTTTTCAATTCATCAAACTTAGTCACAGTGAGACTACTTCACTCAATTAAACCCCAATCCTGTTTAAACTCACTTAATATGCTTTTAAACAGCAACAAAAATGAAGTAGTAATCTATTAAGTGCAATGTAAGGAGAAAACTACAAAACTGAAGGCTAGATTCATGTTTAATTATAACTACAAGTCTCAAATGGATACTTAGAAGATCCTATTTTATTCTCTATTAATTTCACAGCTCTTCACAGCATCTCAAAATTTCCTATACTCTGACCACCCCTCATTCTCAGTTGATGGCCTCATACACCATGGGGAAAAAACAGGCAATGGCATTAGAACTACTCTATCTGCCCTCTTTCAAGCCCAGTAGCTCACATGCATATAGACTTCAATACTCTGCTTTTTCTCCTAGCACATGAAAGTAGTGTCCTCACTTCCACCTAAGGCCAGCCTATTCACCTGTGCCCTGAGTCACATTCATCTTACCACCTACATACAGGACCTGACTTGGCAATCATCCCCTCTCTTTACTATATTACCGATTCCTTTCTCTCAATTGGCTCATCCTTGTTACCATTCAAACTCATCTGTGTACATCTTAAAATATGTGTAGGAATATATAAAAATAGAATACATATTTATAAATATGTACATAATTAATATATGAATAATAATACAGAACAAATATATAAAAACATTTATTTTATTGTATCCGGTGATACACACAAGAGCATAATAGAACATGACCAATTAGCATTTATTTTTGGAAATCAAGACTGCTTTAAGATTTGCAAATCACTTTACTTCACTCATAATAGAAATGATCTCAGTAAAACAGAAAAGTATTTGATAAAATGTTATACTCATTCATGATTTAAAAAACTTCTAGTGACTTAGGACAGAGAAGAAACTTTCTTATTATAATAAAGTATATCTACAAACAGCCTACAGCAAATATTGTATAAAATCTTGATATATTGAAAATCTTTCTTGTGAACTTGGGAAAAAGAGACAAAGATGTCCAGTATCACTACTTTTATTCAGTATTGTTCTCAATGCATGTGCAATATGCATGGAAGGAAAAGGTACGGAGATTGAAAGGGAAGAAATAAACCTGCCACTATTAGTAAATTACATGAATGTAAATATTGAAAATCCAAGAGAGCCTATAGAACAACTAGTATAATTAATAAGAGAATTTAGCAAGGTCATCGAACACAAAGTCAATATTAATAACCAATTGTATTTTAGCATATAAGCAGCAAACTAGCAAGAAATACAATTTTGATAAATAATACATTTGTAATCTTATTAAAAACCTCAAATACCTAGGCATCAGTCTAAAGGCAAATATGCTAGACCTCTACACTAAAAACTACACTAAAAACTAAAACCAAAGAGATAAATTAAGGGATACCTATGTAAATAAGAATGTATATACTCACATATATATGTATATGCATGTACATATATATATATATATATATAATGTGTGAATTGGAAATTTGATATTTTGAAATGATGTTTGATATTTTGAAAAGATGTTCGATATTTGAAAAGATCTTAGTTATCCCTGAATTAATCTATAGACTCAATATAAATACCAGCAGCTTTAACATACAAATTGAAAAGCTAATTATGAAATTTATATGAAATTTTAAAGAGTCAGCTGTAGCCAACATAATCCAAAGATGAATTACTGAAAATCCAGTATAAAACTACAGTAATTAAAACAGTGTGATAAATATGAAGGAGTATACAAATAAATTAATGGAACGGAGTCAAGAAACCCACACATACACGGTGACTTGATTAATAACAAATGTGGTTCTGTGGTTCAGTAAGGAAAGTATAAGCTCTTCAACATATGGTATGGGTTAATTACTTATCTATATGAAGAAAAAATAAAACTTGAACCTGGACTATAGATCTAAATGTGAAAGCTAAAACAGCAAACTTTTAGGAAATAGGATAGAATAGCTCCACCTTGGTGTAGAAAAAGATTTCTTTTTTTTTTTGAGACAGCATCTAGATCTGTTGCCCAACCTGGAATGCCGTGGCACCACAAGATCGGGTTACTGTGACCTCCACCTCCTGAATTCATGCCATTCTCATGCCTGAGTCTCCCAAGTAGCTGGGATTTACAGGCATGTGCCATCATGCCTGGCTAATATTTGTATTTTTAGTACAGACAGTGTTTCAACATGTTGGCTAAGCTTGTTTCAAGCTCCTGGCCTCAAGTAATCTGCCTGCCTCAGCCTCCCACAATGCTGGGATTGCAGGCATGAGCCACTGCACTCAGCCAGACAAAAATTTCTTAAGGAGGACACAGAAAGGACTAGCGATAAAGAAAAAGATTGATAAATTATACCACATTTAAGTCCAAACTTTTTTTATTGTTTAAAAAAAACCACCATTATTGCAGTGAAAAAGAAAGTCAGAGGTTGGGCAAATAATTTATATCCTCCCAAAAAAAGACTTCTTGATGAAGTTTTATAGTTCATTCCATATATATAATAAATCAGATACTGCTTTGTATTTCTTTTACTTCTGGTATATTACGTTCCCTATATTTTTTCCCATAAAAACAAAGACAGGTTATTCAATATCTCATTTTGTGTTAGTAACTCTGTTCTATCATCCTCAACATATGACAAGAAACTCCTGACTTAGGGTAGAGTTCTACATACGTAACATTAGAAATGGTTCCACACTTTCTTCCAAAATACATCAATTACATGTAGGCTGTATGCCTATTGTCAGGCAGGGTTATACGTACTTTTTCTAGACACTTTACCCCCAATATATGCATCTTTCTTTTTATTTGTTTTATTTGGTTTCCATGCAGAATAATTATGTGATCCATCCTTTACCTTAGAAATATTTATGTTAAGTAATTCAAACATCTTAGGTAATTTACTACTTCTTTATCTGAGCAGAAGATTTAAAATTTATTATACCTTTATATGTAAGCAAGCAAATGACATTCCAGTGCTAGGAAGCTAACACATGTCAGTGAAAATACTGATTTTGGAATTAATTAAAACCTATGTGATACAGTACATTTTAAATATGTATTATAAATTATAATATTTACTATTGCCAACTTGATGGTAACAAATAAGACTAATCACACAGGTTACCTCTTGGCTACATATTGTCTGGAAATTTCCTTATCCTCCATTTCAGCACCTGGAAAAACACCTGAACTTCCTAATGTGCTAAATAAACGTTTTTTAAAAAAAAACTTTCAAAAAGAGTTGTATATAGAATATATAAAGAGCTTTTATGGATCAATAAGAAAAAGAGGCAATCAATAGAGAGATGGTCAAAAGAGTCAAACAAGCACTTCCCTAAAAAGGATTCTACTTTAAAATTGCTCTCATGAGCAAAACTGGTTGCTATAATGCTTATTTTTCTGTATTTGTTTACACATTAAATTCTTACAAAATTGTGAAAAAAAAAAGGATTCTAAATGGTCAATAAGCAAAAATATGGCCAAACTCAGAAGTCACCAGAAAAATGCAAATTAAAACCACAAGGAGATACCATTACATATTTGCTGGAACATCTATAGTTAAATAAACTGATAATATCTATTGTTGACAAGGCTTTGGAGCAACTTGACTTTTCACACATTGTGGATGTAAGTATAAACTGGCACAAGCTCTTTGGAAAATTGTTTGCCACTTGTGTATTTTTGTACACATATTTTGGAATATAAACTTAAGAATTAAATCACTGGGTCCTAGAGTTTACACGTGTACAAAAGTACACATATTTTGGAGTTTACCAAAAGATACAAACAAGAAGGTTAATAGCAGTACTCTGTAAAAGTCTCAAATTGGAAACAATCCAAATGCCCATTAATAGTAAAAAATGTAAATGAACCATGGAGTATTTATACAATGGAATACAATAGAGAAATGGCAACCCACTACTGCTGCTTGTCACAACATGAATCTCAAAACTTACTTTGTACCTCTCCTCCTCCACTTGGAAAAGAAGATCACTCACTTCTCATTTTCTCATCAAGCCTTTCCTTTTGTTTCCTTTGATCTTTTGTCCCACCATGTGGAGTTGGCTTTTATTAAGATCTTGATAAAGACAGGAGACAGCCAAGGGTCCCCTGGGAAATGTGCCTCCGAGTCTAAAACAGCATGAACACTGGAACACCAAACTGCTGGTCCCGGATGAAGCCCGCCCTTTCCTGATAGAGTCTCTCTAAATAATGCCCACTTGCACACTGGGGAAAAGGGGTGGAGCCAGGGGAAGCTTGTCATGTTTGCAGCGGAAGGAGCCTGGCCTCTTTAGTTCCTGTGTGGTAACCTGGGATTCAATCTGTGAGGCAGGAGAATCTGCCTTCAATCTGTTGGCAAGAGCCCCTCTTTTGCTGTACTGAGAGTTTTTCTTTCTTTTTCCTTTTCATCCAATAAATTCTGTTTTCCTTACCCTTTTATGTGTCTGCCAGCCTAATCTTTCCTAGTCATATGACAAGAGCCCAGTTTTAGCTGAACTAAAAAGAAAGTTATGCAACAATCTCAATATATTTTTTATTTTTGTTTTTATTTTTTTAGAGGCAGAGTCTTGCTCTGTCACCCAGGCTGGAATGCAGTGGTGTACTCATAGCTTACTGTGATTTCAAACTCCTGGGCCCAAGTGATCCTCTCACCTCAGCCTCCAAAGAAGCTGAGATTACTCAGCTAATTGTTTTATTGTTATGTTTTGTAGAGATGGGGTCTCGCTATGTTGCCTAGGCTGCCCTCGAACTCTGGGCCTCAAGTGATCCTCCTGCCTCAGCCTCCCAAAGTGCTGGGACAAGGTCACAATATTTATCTTCTCAAGTAAGTGGTCAGTTCTTTTTGTCTCCTTCTTGATCTCGCAGCAGCATCTGAAGTGGTTTTCCCTCCTTCCTTTCTAAAAACCTTTTCTCTCTGGAAGATTCCAGGATGGCAGACTCTCCTGACTTACCCATGGCTTGTTGATTAGCTTCACGGCTTCTGTCTAGTTTCCAGAATCTTCCTCCTCTGCCAGAACTATTGGAGGGCAATGTCTTTAGTCCTCAGACCCTCTGTTCCATCTAGTCTCTCTCCCAAGGTGCTCCCTTCAAGTCTGTGGTTTAAATGTCATTTAACAGCCAATGATTCCCATATTTTTGTTTTGTTGGACTTCACACACCATACCATCCTGGATTTCTCTTCTGAACTCCAGATTCACTTACTGCTTATTCAAGAATTTCCTTTGAATTACTAAGAGGCAAAATTCAAAATTAACACAGCTAAAAGAGTTTTCTTGATTTTACAATGATGAATCTGCTCCTCCTCCAATCTCCCCATCTAAATGAATGACATGATCATCTATGTTGCTTAGGCCAACAATCCAGGAGTCATTTATTTTACTCTTTCTTTGAGCCAAGAGGCAGGAATGTTTTCTGAGCAAGGCCAGTTGGATTCTCTCCCAGGACTTTCAATCTTGAGTGGGTGACACAAGGTTAGAAAATTGATTGGAGCTGATTCATCTCTGCCCAGACAGTGTAAGAGCCTATCCAATACTTCCTGCTACCTAGATTTCCAGAATGGCCTTTGCCCCTAATCTTTGTGGAACCTGCTTCTTCATCTGTGCTTCTGAGTCTGTAATCTACCCCGGATTCTTCCAGTGAGTTTCTTTTTAGCTTAAATTTTCTAATGGCTCCTTGTGTTGTTTTCAATAAAGGATGAGTAAATGAATATGTGAATGTCTGCATTATAAACTCAGCTTCCTGTTCATTAGTCATCAGTCAGTCAACATCTCTAGGTGGAATAATTACTGTGTACTGGCCAAACAATAACACTTCTCTGCTAAATTCTCCAGGGACTGCCCTCCCTTCTTCTCTACTTTTCCAAGTTCATCAGGGTCATACCCCAAAACAAGTTCTTCCTTGAAGCCTTTGACTCAATAATAACCTTATGTGGCTCTGAGTTCTTGCAGTATTTATAGTTTCTACCATTTCCTTGATCATTCTGTGGACTTCTTAAACATATTTTGTGTATTGTGGTGGATTGTTTGCCACAGTGATTTCTCTGACTTGCTTTTTGCAGTGTTGACTTTGCCATACCACTCATCAGAAGTGGATCCTATTTCTCCACCCAGTGAATCTGAGCCTGACCTCTTGATTTACTTTGGCCAATGAGATAGAAAATGTGACTTCGGCAGAGGCTGAAAAAGTGCTTGCTCATTAAGCTTGTCTCCTGTTGCTTTTAGGAACCCTTCCACCCTTATGTGAAGAAGACAGAGTTAGTCTCACAGCAGAAGAAAAAGATTAGGCTAGCCCCTGCCTTCAAAGTCTAGATGGATAATTTTGAATCACTGACTCACGTAACAGCCCAGACTAGAAGAACTGCCTGGCCAATCCACAGAATCATGAGAAATCAATACTCACTGTTTTAAGTCAGTAAGTTTTGGAGCAGTTTGTTACATGGCAAAAGCTATCATACTGTATCTAATTGTTAACGTAAAAGCAAGTTTATATAGTCCTTAAAGATTGAGGAGCATCTTTTTACAGGATTTTGCATTATGTGTGTAAATGTATATGTATGTTTAGGGATGATGCACCTGAAAAAATGATCTTTTATATCCTTACTAGCTCAAATTTGTATAGATTCTTCTAAAAATGATGGAATTTGACCCCCATTGCATCTCCGTTGCCATCCCAGAAGACTTAGGTCTTGTAATGATCCAAACAACATGTTTTGGGAAGAAATATATACTGAGAAGAAACAAAGAGCCTTTATGCCTAGGAGATATAGGAATTCCCCTCACAACAATAAAACATTATAATAAAACATGCTTAATAATATAACTATAAAAGAAAATAAAATTTTAGGACCCTCTAAATTAATTTTGACAAGGGGAAAGTTAAGCCCTGGAAACTGAGTGAGTCACATGGCACGTCTGCAATTCTGCATCTCTGATTATAACTTACCTCTCTTTCACATGATTCTTATTCTATAAATAAGACTAGAAGAAACCAGACCTCCCCTTTCTAATCATAGATCTTTGTTGTAGATTAACTGCCTCTCTATAGTCCTGTACCTAATCAGACATGATGGTGCCCAAGGCCCCATGACAATTACATCTTTAGAGTAGAATGTTTAAATATACATATCTCAGAAGAAATAGACCACCTTGACCAATCAGATTATTATAACTACGCATTAAACCTTACATAGAAAGATGGTGAAATTCTATTAAACTTTGATACAAATGAACTTTGTCTACAAATGATCCCAAACATCTACACTTTGGAACTCTGACTTCCATTCCCTGGAATCTGTGCTTTCTGGGGGGCCCATCCTCAAACTTTGCACTTGAATAAACTCAATTTAAACTAGATTCTGACCCTTTTGATTATTTTAGGTTGAAAACAGAAAGCAATTACAATAAAATGTTGTTTGAAATAAGCAATCTTGTGAATGGTATAGATAGTAAAAAGTCAAGTATTTTGACAAATATAGGGAAAAAATGGAAAGGAATTGCACTAAAATACTAATAAGGTTTGTAATAGGCAGAATAATGGCTCTTTAAAGATGTCCACATTCTAATCTCTAGAACCTCCAAATATGTCTTCTTTTATGACAAAAGGGACTTTAAGGCCCATCATCAGATGGAGAGGTGATCCTGCATTATCCAAGTATCCTGCATTATCCAATGTAATCACAAGGGTCATTAGAAGATGAACAAGGAGAACATAAATTGAGAATCAGAGACAGGTTTGAAGATAGTATGCTGCTGTCTTTGAAGATAAAGAAAGGGGCCACAGGCCAAGAATGCAGGCAGCCTCAAGAAGCTAGAAAAGGTAAGGAAACAGATTTTCCCCTAGAGGCTCTAGAAGAAACATAGCTCTGCTGACACCTTGATTTTAGCCCAGTGAGACTGATTTTGGACCTCCGACCTCCAGAATTATAATATAATGAATCTGTGATGTCTTGCCATTAACTTTGTGGTAATTTGTTACAGCAGCAGTGGAAGAATAATACAGCAGATATTTCTGCATGATGAAATATAGGTTTTTATTTTTTCATTAAAACTTTCTGTGTTTCCACATTTTATACAAAATATATGTTATTTTATATTTTTAAAATTAGATTTAAATTTATAAAAATTAAGAATAAAACAAAAGACGTTATAGTGCTCAGGCTAGCTCAAGTTTAGGTGCAGCTGTCCACTCAAGAATCTTCTCTGGCTATGAGGGAAGCAGGGACATTCCATTTCTGGCAAAGGAAACCAAAAATATTTCACACCATATTTTGAGATGGTGCGTCAGAAGAAGGCATGCACACAGGAATAACCCTGAAAAGCTACCTTTCAAGGAGGTGAATTGTATCTATAGGAAAAAAAAAAAATCTATGTTAGTGAAAAAAACTACCAGGCATTCTCTGAGGACTTTCCTATGATCAGATCACCAAATGACAGACTATCATATATTCTTTCTGAGAGCTGCTACTTGTGAGATTTCATCTACGTAATAAGGACCACCTTTGCCCCATGCCTTTCTCTCTCTTCACCTATAACCTATTTTGATAAGCTCTGTCTATAAACTCAAGATGGCATGAAAGTATCAACCATCTAACCCTTTCTGTGAATTTCCATATTGTAAACAAACTTTGTGTGCCTTTTCTCCTATTAATCTGCCTATTATCAGTAGATTCTCAGTGAACCTTCAGATGGTGAAGGGAAAGTTTTCCCTTGGCCCCCATGCTGGGAGAAGCGTCACTCAATTGTGTGTTTAGTCATCATTTATCAAGCACCTATTATGTGAGGTTCTTGAAATATGTATTCTCATCCCTGTCATTCAAAGCAGTACTGACATGAGGATCCCTGTTATTCCTAATTACGGGTGAGATAACTAAGCAAAATACCAAACGTAACTGGCCTAATTTGCCTAATTTCCTCACCCATAATTAGGAATAACAGGAATACTCATGTCAGTACTGCTTTGAATGACAGTGATAAGAATATGGATTTCAAGCACCTCACCCACTGGTGGAACAGAGATTCAAACTCAGATTTGTCTGTCCCCAGGACCTACAAAGAAAGTGAAATGCATATGATGAAATGAGGGTGTATTTGTGAGTGTGCAAGCAAATGACATTGGTGTGATGGCAAAAATGGCAATTAACCAGAAACCAAAGGCCTTAGCCCTAACACTAACACACATTAGTCATTCATTCATGCGTTCATTTAACAGATATTTATTGAGCACTTACTGTGTGCTAGGCACTGCCGTAGAAGACGGGGAATGAGGCAGTGATCAAAAACATACAAACATACCTGCCTCACACAGTTTGTATTCTTGTAGGGTATGAAATAAAATAAACAAAATAAATCCTGTTCTTTACATATTTTGCACAGAGGTCTCACAGATGTGTTTAGGGGGATGGTATAGTGCAGCAGGAAGAGCAGAGGCTTTGAAGTCAGGATTCTTGGGTTTGAGTCCTGGCTCTGTCACTCCCTGGCTGTGTGACTCGGGGAAAATCTTTTAGCTCCTTTGAGGCTCAGTTTCTTCAGGAATAAATAATCCTTATCAACCAGGTTGTTATGATGAATAAACGAGATAATATATGTAAAACCCAAAGTAATAGAATACTATTAATAGGGAAGTTAATATTGCTGATGCTGTGGCTTTGAAGGCCACCTTGAGTTCTTATGGTTTATAATCCCATGAAGAAATGCTAGCACTCTGAGTCACAGATGATGGAGGCTGCTTCCAGGGAAGCCACTGAGAAGAGAGAAATGGCTCAGAGAAGGCTGAGCTATATGAACTACGCACAATTTGTAATGCCCAGAGAGACGGAGTATGGGACTTCAGTCATATCTCCACGCTGATGCCCGAGATTTTGTTTCTGAGTAGCTGGCTGGCTCATTATTATCATGATCCTGGAATTTGTGATACGAAGAATAACGTATAGCCTATCAATAGCTCATGTGACTTTAAATGTAAATTCTTGGTGAACAACCTAGAAACTGCCTCTTCTTTTTTCCTTAGAAACATACTTGTCACTGCTGCTAATTGGAATATATTCAGGCAACTTGAATCTATGCTCCCGGATAACAATTTTCAACCTTTGAGCCCCAATAAATGCTATACTTAATCATATTTTCTGAATCTTGTTGTTTCATGTTGACATTTTATCACCTCAGATGAGATCCAAAGTGGAGCTTCAGTGATCCCCTTGAGTTTGTGACAATTGGAATCTTGGTACTGTTAGAGGCCTGTGAACCAGAGCAACTCTATCTTAAATAGGAGCTGGGTAAAATGAGACTGAAACCTACTGGGCTGCATTCCCAGATGGTTAAGGCATTCTAATGCACAGGATGAGATAGGAGGTCAGCACAAGATACTGATCATAAAGATCTTCCTGATAAAACAAGTTGTTTTAAAGAAGCTGGCCAAAACCAAGATGGTGACAAGAGTGACTTCTGGTCGTCCTCACTGCTATATACTCACCAGTGCCATGACAGTTTATAAATGCCATGGCAACGTTAGGAAGTTACCCTATATGGTCTAAGAAGGGAATGGTTCACCTACCTCACCAGACCTGGCAGCCATCTCAGTATCCAAATACTCCCAGGTTAGTTGAGGATTCAGATTTTATTTAAGCCATACACATTCCTAATTCTGTGGGATTGGAACTGAAATGCTACTAAAAGACAGGAGTTTCACTTGTTATTCTCTAGAGATTCTATTTACTCCAGGTTTGTGATTTTCACTCGTCTCTGAGGTTAAGGTTTTCTTTGTCTTATTCATTAGAGTTCGTAATCTTTCCTCTAATTCAAAATTTGATCCAAAAGAATATAGTTTCTCTTGGAAAAGAAGTAAATCTTTGTGGCTTAGGAAAAAAACAACTGTAGTTTTTAAAACTGGCCAGATTCTGAAGTGCAGTTCAATTGCTTAAACCGAGGCTTCCTCCTTAAGAAGAGCTCCACCATTAAAATGCCAGCCGGATTCATATTGAATACTTATCATGTCTCTTCATGCAAATATTTTAAAAACTGGCTAAGCATAACTCAGAATGATCCCAAGTTACAAGGGCCAAAATGGGGTACCTTTTAAAATACCTAAATTAGTTTATTGCACACACAATTAGAAAAAGCTAGTTTTAGAACCAGATAAATTGAGTGAGAGACTTCCTTCCAATACAGGTTTCTAAAAGAAATCCTAAAAGAAAAGATGCCTCCATTCAAGAGGTAAGCAAAAGCATATTTGAAACTATTTCTAAATTTAAAAAGATTTTGGAGGTTTTCTCTCTTTCACCTCTAACTGCTCCTTCTCTTCTACCCCTGTGATCTGAACTCATCCCTTTGTGCTTGTTCCCTCAGCTCCCATCCATCTCTTAGATAGAGATTTTTTAAACAGAGAGAACAAATGGAACAACTACAGAACAAGAACAAAATGACAGAGATTATAAAAATACAGATCCACTTTGGGAGGTCGAGGCGGGTGGATCACGAGGTCAAGAGATTGAGACCATCCTGGTCAACATGGTGAAACCCCATCTCTACTAAAAACACAAAAAATTAGCTGGGCATGGTGGCGCGTGCCTGTAATCCCAGCTACTCAGGAGGCTGAAGCAAGAGAATTGCCTGAACCCAGGAGGCGGAGGTTGCGGTGAGCCGAGATCGCGCCATTGCACACCAGCCTGGGTAACAAGAGCGAAACTCTGTCTCAAAAAAAAAAAAAAGAAAAAGAAAAAGAAAAAATACAGATCCAACAAACTTTTGTCTATACCAGATCTAATGAATGACACTGATGATTTCTTGACCCAATATCAGACAATATCATTTTTTCTTTTTTTTGAGACAGAGTCTCACTCTTGCTTAGGCTGGAGTGCAGTGGCACGATCTTGACTCATTGCAGCCTCTGTCTCCCAGGTTCAAGCAATTCTCCTGCCTCAGCCTCCTGAGTAGCTGAGATTACAGGTGTGTGCCAACACATCGGCTAAGTTTTTGTATTTTTAATAGAGATGGGATTTCACCATGTTGACCAGGCTCATCTTGGACTCCTGACCTTAAGTGATTCACCCACCCTGGCCTCCCAAAGTGCTGGGATTATAGGCCTGAGCCACCATGACTGGCCCAGACAGTATCCTTTAAATGCTCTTCTGGATTTCACAGTCCCTTGGAGTTATAAATCCTATCATATCTTTGAATATTAACATCCAGAAAATTAGCTAAACAGCACTCCCACTGTGATCAGATCTGAAATGAGTTGAAATCCTTTATATGCTCAAACTGTCTGCTTTGGATCCCCTGCAGGATTTACAAAAAAAAAAAAAAAGCCTCCCACTCTGTGGTCTAACTGCTAAGATTCTGCTTTCATGACTGCAGCCCAGGTTTAATTCCCAGTCAGGAAAGAAGTCCTATTTGTTTAAAATTATTTGTATAACTCTTGACCTTGTGGGGTACTCATTCATTATTGATCCTTTTCCCTTCCAGAGACAGCTTTTGATTTCCTTTCTCTATCTGTGGGGCATATAGGGGTTTTGGGCCTACATGTGTAGGTGCTCAACTGAGAAGCTGAGATCCTAGAAAATATGGCTGGACAGAAGTATGGGTCGTATTCCATTTGCAGCTAGCAAGACATCTCTTTCTTTGAGCTGTCTTTGGTTCTGGATCTTGTGAGGACTACGTCACACCTCTTTGGAAATGCCTAGTTGTTCCTTGGTTTAGATATAACCTTGGTTAAGGTTTATTGACTTTGGTAAGTCATTGAAAAGCTACCTTTGTTTTGAAAGAAAAAGAGAAGTTGAATAAAATGTTTATAAAAGATAGGCCCTGAGGTAAAGTAGGCTTGCTTCTTTCCCAGAGCTATCAATGCTGAGTCCAGGCATGGAGAAGGTTTTCTTTGCCCTGTTCGTTAAAGAGCTTCACAATGATGTCAGTCATCTAACCAAGAAACAAACTAAGTTGAAAAGCCCACCTATTTAACTAAGTTTGTCTGTTATAGTAGGCAGGCAGAAATGAGCAAGGCAGGAGAGACCCCACAACCTCCACCAGAAATGTCAGACAACCATTAGATGATGGTCAGGCGGTTGCTAAACTGTCTCTCTAAAATAATACTTGGTTGCAGCCGGTGCCAGGAAAAGGCAGTCTCCCAATAGATAGAAAACACTTGAAACTGATGATCAGTAGCTTCCAGATAAAATCTCTGGAGTAGGGCAAGTAGGCTCAAGCATGCACACTAAGAGGCAAAATGGCAGAGTTTAACTGGTATACGACCTTCCTCTAGGAACACTCAACTGGTAAGGAAAAAATGCCTCAAGTAAGCATGCACACAATTTCAGTAAATACATTGCACATGTGGTCTCTCCCAAGTGCTGGCAGGCTGCTGCACATGTGCACAGCCCACCCCAAGGGAAGAATCAGGGAGAAGCAATCACCTCCCAGAAGGCTGCCAACACATAAAACTCCAAGTCAAAGGTCAAACCATGTGCTTGAATCTCTCAAGCTGCCCATCTGGCCCTCTTCCAAGTGTATTTTACTTCCTTTAATTTCTGCTCTAAAACTTTTAAAATAAACTTTCACTTTTGCTCTAAAAGTTGCCTCTGTCTCTCATTTTACCTTATGCCCCACAGTTGAATTTCTTATTCTGAGGAGGCAAGAGTTGAAGTTCCTGCAGACTCATGGATTCACCGATTCTAACAGGTCTCCAAAATACACCTTTCTGGCATTTAGCTGGCTATATTGAAATTTACATTCATAAAGGAAATCTCCATTTGTAAGAGTGTCTGCCTCTGTGCACCTGGTGGAGAGAGGGCTGAGTCGTGAGAAATTTAACACTGGTTTAAATTTATACAAGTCTTACCTTTATTTAAGGTGCTTTCCTTGGCCACCTTGACTTAACTGGGACTTTACCTATGTACACCTGCTTCCTTGATTTGAACTCAGCTGTATGTTTTTGAGATTTTTTTTTTACTTTGTTTCATCTAAGAGTCATCCCTTGAGAAGTACAAATTTCAGGTTGCCTAGCTAACAACTGTTCAGGGCTTGATAGTCTAAAGGTGAGAAACTATCGAAAACTGGCAAATGAAGAACTTTATAAAGCTATAAAATCTGCTTCTGTGTGTCTGCATGTTTATATGTGTCATGTGTATGTGACATTTACTACCAAATATATGAAAGAGCTGTACTTATTTGGCCAAAAGAAAAAGGAAAAACTTAAATGTTTCATCAGAAAAATAGAGAGTAACTCAAATCCCTTTTAGTTCACATAACTTGGGTAAATCTTTGGTAAATAAGACCAGTTAATACTGTTGGTTTAATAAAAGCCACTGTGCCTTCTGATGAGCAAAATATCTCTGTTTTAACTTTCGGATTCATGCTTAGGTGGCAACTGCCTGACATTTGCAGGCTATAAAAATGATTAACAAAGAAATAACTTGATGATGGCTAGTTTTGTTTAATGAATTTTTCAAGCATAATTGTTAAGAATGAATAAATTAAATGTATGTAAATGGGATAGAAGTGTATAAATGAATTTTTTCATTTCAAAAATCTTTTTCAGTAACTAAATCTTAAAGTGATGTTAAATTAAGTATTAGGTAATCATAAAATGTCTGCATTAGTTATATGGTGTAGAAAAGCTAAATATACTTAGATCTGTTAATAAACAAAATAATTGAGGGAACATCTCTCTAAAAATTATGAAATGGTTTTCATCTACAAATACTGGTATAAAACAGCTCAAAATTACTTCCTCAGATTTCATTGTAAATTAGCATTACTAAGAGTTAAAATTGCAGTTATCATATGTAATTAAAATAACTAGATATGGCCAGGTGCTGTGGCTCATGCAAGTAATCCCAGAACTTTTGGAAGGCTGAGGAGGGCGGATCATGAGGTCAGGAAATTGAGATCATTTTGGCTAACATAGTGAAACCTCATCTCTACTAAAAGTACAAAAAATTAACCAGGCATGGTGGCACATGCCTGTAACCCCAGCTACTTGGGGGGCTGAGGCAGGAGAATCACTTGAACTCAGGAGGCAGAGGTTGCCGAGATTGTGCCACTGCATTCCAGCCTGGGTGACAGAGCGAGATTCCATCTCAAAAAAAAAAAAAAAAAGACTAGATAAAAGAGACAATTCTATACACAGGGCATATAAAGAAATTAAGATGTGTTTTGGAAGAGGGAGCTGCAGAGACAGTAATTTTTCATTTACGTGAAAGAGAGCATTGTGTGGTCAACGTGATAAGGGAGAAAGGAAAGTAAATTTTGTCCTAAGATAGAATGCCAATCTAAAAAAGAAGTAGAGGACAAAACTGAAGGTTTAAGCAAGTTGTAGGTTTATGGAAGATTAATCTTGTGAAAGGACTTTTGTGTGTAATCAAGTTGGCTAAAATTAGAAGAGAATTGTTTATAAGTTTTTCTAAAAAGTGAACATTAATCCCTAAAGCTCACCGAAGCAAGGTCAGAGTCTGGGCCTCTTTTGGAATGACAGGGTTTTCTTGAAACATTGATCTTCTTTTTTTTTTTTTTTTTTTTTTTGAGACGGAGTTTTGCTCTTGTTACCCAGGCTGGAGTGCAATGGCGCAATCACGGCTCACCGCAACCTCTGCCTCCCGGGTTCAGGCAATTCTCCTGCCTCAGCCTCCTGAGTAGCTGGGATTACAGGCACGCGCCACCGTGCCCAGCTAATTTTTTTGTATTTTTAGTAGAGACGGGGTTTCACTGTGTTGACCAGGATGGTCTCGATCTCTTGACCTCATGATCCACCCGCCTCGGCCTCCCAAAGTGCTGGGATTACAGTGATCTTCTTTTTAATAGAAAATTGTAATAGCTTATAAAAGATTTATGAAAATCTTATCTTCTGTGGTCAAAACTGACTGAGATTATATGGATATGTTTATAAGGTTTTATTAAAATTAGCTTTAGTATTTATAATACATGAATATAAAAGTAAAATTTGGTATTGTCCTTTGAACAAGAATTTATACAGTATTAATAAAATACAGTAAAAGATTTGTTTGCCTTTTGAGTAAACTTCAAAAAGAAAAAAACAAAACAAAACAAAACAAAAACAGAAAAAAGGTATCCTTGAGAGGATACCTAGTCTTCAGAGGCTTTTAAAAGTAAAATCTGAGATTCCTTATGAAAAGGAGGGAAGACTTTGCCTCATGCTGTCCCTATTAGGTTTCTTGTTTGGGAACTGGGTCTCCTTTCTATCAAATAGTAAAAGTTTTTGCTTTTGAAATCTTGGAACTATCACTTTGGCTAAATAAATGACCATTATTTTACAGTGACCTGCAAGAATATTTTGAGCAAGTTTTTTTAAACTTTTGATATTTGACAAACTTTTCAAAATTACATTTCAAATAAAAATTTAGTCTTTTTTTTTAAAACTGGAAATTAGCTTTTCAGCTATGAGGGCCCATAGAAGTTCAAGAGAGGCAGATCAGGCTTATTTGACATGTTTAAGTCATACAGAAAGCATTATCAAGTAAGAAATGATGTTTAACTTTCTTTTAGTTATACTTGTATAAATGTAGTAATATTATTAATATGTGTTCCAAAATTGAATGAGATTCCAAAAGTGCCAATGTTTTGGTATATATGATCAGTAATAATTATGATTGTTATGTTAAGTTGTATGCTACAGGTATAACCAAATTTCCTTGTCAATTGTGTCTTTAACCAAGGCTACTTTAAGTCTTTTGTCATCCACGAACAATTATTATTTTAATTTGATTCTTCATAAAAAACGTTTTTTCATCAGCTACAGTCCAAAATTTGCATCTCCTTCAAGGAAATTCGTGGAAAGGACTCTGAGAAGTCCTGAATACAGGTTTCTGAAAGTTTTGGAAATCATACCATTGGACTATGTAAAAACTTCCAGAATTTTAATAAAGACGTCTATCAGTTCATGAAGACTGCTAACCCAATATCAAATATAACAAAAGTTAATTACATGGAACTGAACTGATAGAGGACTAAATTTTTATTTTTTATTTTTATTATTTTTTGAGACAGAGTTTTGCTCTTGTTGCCTAGGCTGGAGTAAAATGGCACAATCTTGGCTCACCACAAACTCCACTTTCTGGGTTCAAGTGATTCTCCTGCTTCAGCTTCCTGAGTAGCTGGGATTACAGGCATGTGCCACCATACCCAGCTGATTTCGTATTTGTAGTAGAGACGGGGTTTCACCATGTTGTCAGACTGGTCTCAAACTCCTGACCTCAAGTGATCCACCTGTCTTGGCCTGCCAAAGTGCTGAGATTATAGAAATGAGTCACTGCACCTGTCCAGGACTAAAATTTTTTTTAATGACTTTTTTTGTTTGAAACATTGCTGATTCTTTTTATTTTGTTTCCCAAAGTTAAGAATTTTTTTTTTGAGCTATTTAGAGCTTACAACAATTAAGTAAAGTATTCTTTTATGAGCAAAATTGAATCATCTTGCTCTCTACCTGATCCCTCCTGAATTTGGAAGTTATTTGTGAATATACTTAATTTATGGTAATATTATTTGTGTAAGTTCAGTAAGAACTCATTTTCTTCTGTAACAGTACACAGTTGGAGACACCGGTCGTTTTACAAAGGCTGGTCATTTCACCAAGGTTTTCAGTGAAATGACATACTTTCAGTTATGACCAAACTGCTTTGATGAATTGAAGTTGACTTTATAGAGCCAAATAAAAAGCCCTTTGGAAAGACTGACCTGATACTTTGTCTACATGGTACCCTTACAAGCTTTTCGACCTTGCAGTAAGTAAAGAATGTAACTATTTGACAGGCCCAGAAACCTCAAGATGTTTTAGAACCTCAAGAAGAGACAAATTCACCCAATTTATATAGATGCTACATGCAGTCTGATGGTAAATTATTGGCTTGGATACCTAGTTTAGAGAGGCTTTTAAAAGTCTAATCTCAGATTCTTTGTGAAAAAGTTAAAGCAAAGCCAACTTAAAAATGCATACATGGCCATTGATTATTTTTGTTGTACTTAATGCAAATAATTGGGCCAAATATAACACTAAAACTTATTTTGCAAGTATGTTGGTCCTGCTAAAATTTATCTTGGGTAGAAATGGTGAACTGAAGAGAGACAAATTATGGTTCAGAAGAAAATTATAGCATACCTGCTTTTAGATTCAGCCTTGACCATTGTTTTTTAGTTTTTATTATTTTCCTAAAATTTGGTCTAAATCTTGAATTATTTACTGCTACAACAAGTCTCTAAGAAAGGACTGTATTTTAATTTTCTTCATGATGTTTTAGTTGACTTTCTAATGGAATAGGTTATATTTTTTTCATTCAGGCATAGAAATTCTTTTTTTTTTAAAGTTATAATCCTTATGTCTATTATATTTCTACTATGTATATCTCATTGTTCTACTTATTCTGAGAAAACTAACTGCATGGTATTCTAAAGACTAGAAATGATTCCACAAGCAACAGTAGTTACATAAATTAGTGACTTAACTGAAGTCTCATTTGTGGTACCCTGCAATGCCATCCCAATTCAGCTTTTGATGGTGTTAAAATCCCCATTAAGACTCATCCTCTCCCCTTCCCCCAAATGTGGGACAGGACCATCTGGGAATAAGACTTTCTAGCAATGCAGGACTAAGTTCCTGAACATAAAAGGAGCCAAAACTGTTTAAGTTCATCCACCATGCTTTCTTTGCAAATCTTGATGAAAAGGGGGGAAATGAGAAAGCAAAAATAGCTCAGAACAGTATGAGCTGTATGAGATATGCACGATTTATTAGGTTTAGAGAAACATGAGTATGGGATGTTAGTCACACCCTCAAACCCATGCCCAGGGACAATCTTTTAAAGGCATTTTGTTCCTGGCTAGCTGCCTCACCCATTATCTTTGTGTTCCTGAATTTTGATACAAAGAATAATGTATAGTCCATCAATAGCTTATGTTATTTTATTGTAAATTTTTGGCAAACAACTTAGGAACTGCCTCATCTTTTTTTCTTAGAACTCTACCTAGAACTGCTGGTAATTGGAGTGTGTATATTCTGGGCAATGTAAATTTATGTTCCCAGGTGGCCATTCTCAAGCTCTGGGCTCCGGCAAACTCTATATTTAATCGTGTTTTCAGAATCTTGTTATTAAGGTTGACACCATTTATTGGGCTATGTTCAGAGTCTGAAAGGACTCATGTCACACTCTCAGTACAAGTAGTCCTTTCCAGTTAAAACAGATGATCTGGTCTCCTAATTTCCTGAAACCACATGTGGACCCTTTCTATCCATAGTGACAAGGGACATGAGTAAAGAGAGCGAGCCCTGAGGAGTTGTGTGCAGCTGCAGGCTTAATCTCAATTAACAAAAGCCACCTGGGGAACCAACTATGCTGGAAAAGACTGGGGCCTATTTGTTTTCAGGCTGTGGGTTGCCAGGGCTTTGTGAAGAGCCCTCAGAGACAGACTCATAGGAAGATTTTATTTACTTTTCCTGGATGCCATCCCTGTCTGGCAGCATTCACTTGATAACGTGGCCTACATTTGAAGCCTGTTCCTAAGTGAAGTCAGGTCCCTGGAGGCTAGCAAGTTTCCAAATGTTCTTTCCTCCTTAACACCCTTACCCCCACTTAACTTCTTTCTCTGAAACCCCAAAACATACATTCGCACACACCACACATATGGTTCTTTGTGCTTACTCTCTTTGTATACTTCTCACAATTTATATATTCATGTGCCATTTGATTGATGTCAGGGCTCTATTTCTGATCACCAATATATCCTCATAGCATGGGTTTCTTTTTTTTTCTTTTTTTTTTAATCAGTTATGTTAACTTTATTTAATAGGTTGGCAGTCTCAAAAATCTTTCTCTTCATCAGGTATTTGCAAAATTTTCGGCCTTTGAGCTTGAACCTGGAGCTTTACTCCATCTATAATATGATTTTCCTGTTGTAGTGCATTTTGAAGTTCTTCTTCTGAAGAAAACTGAACCCAACCCATACCTCTGTGAAAACCAGTCTCCTTGTCAAAAGGTACAATACACCTTTTTATATGGCCAAACTGTGCAAAGTGTTCTCTCAGTTGACTCGACGCTGCGGTCCAAGGAATTTTTCTCACAAAAGCAACCGGTCGACTGACATTTCTACGCAGCGCCACAGCACCACTCGCTGTTAAAGCCTCCATCTTTAGACTAAAGGCGCATGAGTTTCTAATACAATGAAGGTTACCAGATTTAACCAACTAAAGTACAAGATGTGAGGAGAGAGATCCAAGATGGCTGATTACTAGCAGCTCAGGATTGTAGCTCCTAGTGAAAGTGCAGAGAACGAGAGGATGCCACACTTTCAGACAAATTTTTGTTGCTCACAGACCAGGAGATTCACAGCGGAGGAGCCCCATGGGTCACCAGTGAGACTCTTGTGGCTGGTGCGGCAGTTTTGCCGGCGCCTCGGCAGGGCAGTTCTTGGTGCAGAGTGAACGGGACTGGGTCCCCTTTTGGTCGACGTTTGGAGCTCCGGGAAGGCAGAGTCGCCTATTCAGCTGATTGAAAAAGAGACTCAAGAGGGAAGCCAGACTGGAGATTCCCGGGCAGAAAAGCACCATAAATCTTAATGCCGCTGTTTTAGCCAGTACAGTGGGTTGCTCAGATTCCGGTGCTGGGAATCAACAAGTTGGACGTCCACTCAGAGACCTAATTTGAAAGTCGGTAATTACAAAGATGACAGGTGGATAAATTTACAACGATGGGAAGAAACCAGTGTAAAAAGGCTGAGAATACCCAAAATCAGAATGCCTCTCCCTCTACAGGGGATCACAGTTCCTCATCATTAAGGGAACAAAGCCTGATGGAGAACGAGTGCATTCCATTAACAGAATTAGGCTTCAGAAGGTGGATAATAAGAAACTTCTCTGAGTTAAAAGAACATGTTCTAGCCCAACGTAAAGAAACTAAGAACCTTGAAAAAAGGTTTGACAAAATCCTAACGAGAATAGACAATTTAGAGAGGAATATAAGTGAATTAATGGAACCGAAGAATACAATACGAGAACTCCGTGAAGTATGCACAGGTTTTAACAGTCAAATTGATCAAGCAGAAGAAAAGATATCAGAGGTTGAAGACCAACTTAATGAAATGAAACAAAAAGACAAGATTAGAGAAGAAAGAGTAAAAAGGAATAAGCAAAGTCTCCAAGTAATATGGGACTATGCGAAAAGACCTAATTTACGTTTGATAGGTGTACCTGAGTGTCATGAAGAGAATGAATCCAAGCTGGAAAATATTCTTCAGGATATTATTCAGGAAAACTTTCCCAACCTAGTAAGGCAGGACAATACTCAACTCCAGGTAATAGAGAGAACACCACAAAGATATTCCTCAAGTAGAGCAACCCCAAGACACATAATCGTTAGATTCACCAGGGTTGAAATAAAGGAGACAATTTTAAGGGCAGCTAGAGAGAAAGGTCAGATCACCTATAAAGGGAAGCCTATCAGACTTACAGCACATCTCTCAGCAGAAACCCTACAAACTAGAAGAGAGTGGGGGTCAATATTCAATATCCTCAAAGAAAAGAATTTTTAACCCAGAATCTCATATCCAGCCAAACTAAACTTCATAAATGAAGGAAAAATAAAATTTTTCACTAACAAGCAAGCACTCAGAGATTTCATCACCACCAGGCCTGCTTTACAAGAGCTTCTGAAAGAAGCACTACACACAGAAAGGAATAACCACTACACACATAGAAAGGAATAACCAGTATCAGTCATCCCAAAAATTTACCAAAAGGTAAAGAGTATCTCCATAATGAAGAATCTATATCAACTAATGGGAAAAATAGCCAGCTAGTATTAAACAATATTAAACTCACAAATATCAATATTAATCCTAAATTTAAATGGATTAAATGCCCCAATCAAAGACACAGACAGGCAAATTGAATAAAAAGTCAAAACCCATCAGTACGCTGTATCCAGATCCATCTCATAAGCAAGGACACATAAAGACTCAAAACAAAGACTTACCAATCAAATGGAGAGCAAAAAACAGAAAAAAGCAAACAAACAGGAATTGTAATTTTCGTCTCTGACAAAACAGACTTTAATAGTAACAAAGACTAAAAGAAACAAAGAAGGACATTACATAATGGTGAAAGGATCAATGCAACAACAGGAGTCAATGATCATAAATATATATGCACCCAATATAGGAACACCCAGATACATAAGACAAGTTCTTAATGACTTATAAAGAGACTTGGACTCCTGCACAATAATAGCGGGAGACTTTGACACCACATTGCTAATATTCGACGGATCAACAAGATAGAAAATTAACAGGGACATCTATGATTTGAACTCAGACCTGAAACAAGTAAACTCAGTGAATATTTATAGAATTCTTCACCCCAGGTCCATAGAACATAACATTTTTCTCAGTATCACATTACACCTATTTTGAAAGTGACCACATAATTGGAAGTAAATCACTCTTCAGCATTTGCATAGCATTTCACAGACTTAACTGAAATATTGGTTGGCTGTTTGTTTGTTATTTTCTTCCTTTATTCCTTCCTGTCTTCGCTGTTAAGCACAATTATCGGCATAAAAGAGGTTTTTAATACCTATATTTAGATTGCATTCCAGTCTGGGCAATAGAGCAAGAATCCTGTTCTCTCTCCCCCTTTCTTTCTTTCTTTCAAAAAAAAAAAAAAAAAACAGAAAGAAAGAAAAAGTAAAAAGAGTGACTACACAGGATGAGATGGCGGTTGTAATCATTCAGGTTTTTTTTTGTTTTTAAGAGTATATGGTTCACAACCAAACAAGAGGTTTAGATTAGGTCATGGCAGTGGTCTTCCTGTCTGCTTCAGGGAAACGACAGCTTTTATTTCAGGCAGTAACCTATTCATTTATTTATTGCTTCATTCAAAATTGATTCAATACCTACTGGGGACAGTACAAAATAATGTAAAGTGCTTGTATTTTAGAGTGCAGACAGAACTTAACAAAAATCCTGCTACTAACTAGCTATCTGACTTTATAAATGCCACATAAACATTCTCATTTTAGTTTCTCATCTGGTAGAAATGACTTCAGTTGACAGACTTCAAAGAAAAAATAAAAAAGTACAAGATGCATAGTTAAACTTCAAATTCAGATAAATAAGGAATAATTTTCAGTAAAAATATATCTCATGTCATACTTGGGTCACATACTAAAAATTATTGGTTGTTTATCTGAAATTCAAATATAACTGTGCCTCTTGTATTTTACCTGACAATCAAATTATAACTTATTTTTGATGCTCAGTAAATATATATGTGAATGAAGAAATGATGGAGCTAATGAGCCATCAAAAACAGAAAATCGAATGCAGACATTTTACTGGTAAGCATACACCAACATGTCAGAAGTGATTGTTACAAGGTAATAGAATTATCGAAGAATTTTTATTTTTTGAGGTAGTTTTCTGTTTTTCAAGTTGACTGCAATGAGTGGAAGAGTTTTCAAATATATACACATATTTATGTGATATATATATATACACACATATATATTAAAAACACAAACATATAAACTTCTTAACATTAACTCACTTTAAAAAGGAACAACTTGTGTTTTCCCTCAGCCTGAAAAACTAGAATTTTATGACTAAATCTCCAAAAGCTAGGGGTATTTTAGCATGGATGAGGTTATTGAAAATGTTATTGAGAGGCCTACATAGCATATCAGTAAAATAGAGTACACAAAGAAGGCAGGAAATTTAAAAGTATTGCTGTTATTTTATAAATAATGCAACATTCTTAAGCTTTTGAGGTTTTTGGGCGGTAAAGATAAATCTAATAGTTAAACTCAGGACATAAAATCTTGATTAAATTGGACATAACTTACTGGGGAGTCTTGATGTTTGTTTAATTTGCAGAACGAGGATAGAAAACAAAACAAACAACTTATATTCTTATAGAGAATGATTTGAAGACACCCCCTTGACCCTGCACATACAACTTCCCATGATGTCCTAGGGCTAAGCACCATTCAAATTTGTCCTTTGGATGTCCACAGCGAACCACTGGAGATGGGCAAGTTCAAAATGTCATACCTTCATGAAGTAAGGCAGGAAAAGAACTAACATTTGTAAAACAAATGTCACTATGTGCTGGGTACCAGCCTTAGCACTTTATTTTGTTTCATTTATAAATGAAGTAAAGTCACACACATTAACCTTATCACATAATCATGTGACTTAAAATGATAAAGTAAATTACTCACTGACATGGTTTGCATCTGTATCCCCACCCAAATCTCATGTTGAATTGTAACCCCCAATGCTGGAGGTGGGGCCTGGTGGGAGGTGATTGGATCATGTGGGTGGATCTTCATGAATGGTTTCACACCATTCTCTTGGTGCTGTTCTCATGATAGAGGTCTTAAGAGAGCTAGTCATTTAAAAGTGTGTAGTGACTCCCCCCTCCTCTCTCTTGTTCCTGCTCCCACCACATGAGATGCCTTGCTCCCTGCTTTGCCTTCCACCATGGTTGGAAGATTTCTGAGTCCTCCCCCAAAGCGAAGCCACTATGCTTCCTGTACAGCCTGTAGAACCATGAGCTAATTAAACCTTTTTTCTTTATAAATTACCAATTATCAGGTATTTCTTTATAGAAATGTGAGAACTAATACACTCACAGTCACACTTAAGAAGCACTGCAAGATGCTTTATAGTTGTGGAAAGATTAACTTACATTGTATATATTGTACTTACTAAAACAGAAAGTATTTGTTAGGAAGAATGATACAGATTTGTGAAGATTTTTATCTCACGGTTTGGAAAACAAAGGGAGTTTCTGTTGTACTTTAAGTGTGCACCCTCCCAGTTGGTTTCTAGTTTTGAATGTAGTACCAGAATCACTGGGGGGAGGTAAGTCTCTTCTCTCTCTTCTATCAGTGTTAATGATGCCTGGTGTTCCACTGTGAGGTTCAGTGTGAGAAGTGAGAAGGAAAGAATAGGACATATAACATGTTATCACCAGGTCAGTATGCATGGAGAACAGAACGTTGTCTGGAATGACACCAAGTTAGCAAACAGCAAAATCTATCATCACTGGTCAGCCTAAAGCCTTACAATACCCATTTAAAAAGAAAAAAGGAATAGAATGAGATCAACTTTGCCCACACAGTGATGAAAGACAACTATGAAAAGGTAAAATGCTAAGACCTTATAATGGGTCTCTGGACTTAAAAAAAATTAGTTGGTTGAAGTTTTGAAGAAGAAAAATGTGACATTGAACAAAGCGGGGTTGTGAAGTGATAGTACCTTGTCATTCTCAGGATGCAAAGAGAGAGGAAGAGAGGCAATTTGATGATTGCTAAGGGTAGGGAAGAAAGAGCTGCATCCATTTTAACTTTTTACATGGCAGCATTTTGAATAGGCCACTCTAACATACTGATTAAATACACTGAGCTTGAGCTGAAATTAGACTCTACCATGTCTGAGTAGTGCATAAACTATAACAGACCTATTTCCAAGTCATATAAAACCATCTTCTTTTCAACTGTGGCATAGAGGCTTTGAGCAAATTGTATACTAAATGAACTGTATTAATTAAAGATGGATGGAGGCAGGTTTTATGCACAGATTTCTCCAGAAGGATGTCCCTAAACACAGAGTAAAACCTCAATTATATTTCCATTAGCATTTGCTGAATAAAGACCCTTTTTCTTTCTTTGTTGGTAAGTCAGAACTGCTTGGTACGCATATTTAAACAACAGTCATCCTGAATTAGCTTTAAGAACCACCTCTTAACATAATGGATGCGTTAAAATGTAAAACAAAATGAAGGTGACACACAAAGACCTTGACGCACAAGAAAAGAGCAGAAGGTAATAGATACTGCAAGCTTCTCGGCCGCCGTTTTCTATGCCTTGGATTTTGGAAATACCTTTGAGCGCAGATCACAGTAACTTAATGTCTAGTCACTGATACAAGTTAGCTTCAGCTCTGCCAAAAGCTATTTGTTGAGAAAGGCAGCACCAATCCTTGTCTAACTTACAGGTATATATGTGACTGCTTAAGAAATATGCTACAAAGCAATCAGTTTTATTGCCAATTATTTTAAGGAGAAAATGCTTCAACCTCAAGTCAGTCAATGAGGCCATACTTTGTAACCAAAGTTCCTCCCCTGCAGTTTATGGTTGGGGGGCGGGGAGTATAACTAGTAAGACATCTGAACTCATTCCTCATCTGCCCATTTAATTACAATGCTTTATATATATATAATATATATTTAATGTATATATATATTTATTAACCTTAAGGACAAGGAGAACTGTGACAACTGAACCAAGAAATTTTATTAGTGACAATAAAACAAAAATATTCTTTCACTATAAAGCCAAAGAAACTATGGAGAACAAAAGATCCTAAGGAAGATCATAGGAGAATTTTGCAAATGCTTGCCTAGAAATCAAGATGCATTTATGTAACAGTGGGGATGAAGACGAGAGTGAGACAGGAATAATAAAGGGTGGTAGGAGGAGAATAGAAAATTCCAGGCGGCAGTTTCACATGACTAGCAAAAGGAAACTGTTGAAATAGCTGCGTAAACAAGGGACTGATAAGAACCTGAAAAACCAGGGTGTAGGCCAAGCTTGCTAAGACCAGCTAGACCCAACATGGTGCTAGATGTTTTTCCCACAAGTTATTGGGGTACAGGTGGTGTTTGGTTACATGAGTAAGTTCTTTAGAGGTGATTTGTGAGATTTTGGTGCATCCATAACCCAAGCAGTATATACTGCACTATATTTATAGTCTTTTATTCCTTGCCCTCCTCCCACTCTTCTCCCAAAGTTTCAAAAGTCCACTGTATCATTCTTATGCCTTTGCATCCTCATAGCTTAGCTCCCACATCTGAGTGAGAACATAAGATGTTTGCTTTTCCATTTCTGAGTTACTTCACTTAGAATAATAGTCTCCAATCTCATCCAGGTCACTGCTAATGCTGTTAATTCATTCCTTTTTATGGCCGTATAGTATTCTATTATATATATATATATATGTTATATATGTTATATTATAACATATATGTTATGTTAATATATATGTTATATTAATAGTTTAATATAGGTCCCAGCAATTTATCTTTGTTCATTTGCTTTTGGGTTCTTGATCATGAAACCCTTGCCTAAGCCAATGTCTAGAAGGATTTTTCCAATGTTATCTTCCAGGATTTTTATAGTTTCAGGTCTTAGTTTTAAGTCCTTAATCCATCTTGAGTTGTTTTTTCTATAAGGTGAGAGAAGACAATCCAGTTTCATTCTCCTACATATATGTATATGGATAAAGAAACTGTGATATATATATATATGTGTGTGTGTGTGTGTGTATATGTGTGTGTGTGTGTGTGTGTGTATGTATCACAGTTTCTTTATCCACTCGTTGATTGATGGGCATTTCGGTTGGTTCCATAATTTTGCAATTGCGAATTGTGCTGCTGTGAACATGTGTGTGCAAGTATCTTTTTTGAATAATTACTTCTTTTCCTCTGCATAGATACCCAGTAGTAGGATTGCTGGATCAAATGGTAGTTCTACTTTTAATTCTTTAAGGAATCTCCACACTGTTTTCCATAGTGGCTGTACTAGTTTACATTCCCACCAGCAGTGTAGAAGTATTCCCTGTTCACTGCATTCCCACCAGCAGTGTAGAAGTGTCCCCTGTTCACTGCATCCATGCCAACATCTGCTGTTTTTCATTTTTTTATTATAGCTATTCTTGCAGGAGTAAGGTAGAATCACATTGTGGTTTTGATTTGCATTTCCCTGATCATTAGTGATGCTGAGCATTTTTTCATATGTTTCTTGGCCATTTGTAAATCTTCCTCTGAGAACTGTCTATTCATGTCCTTAGCCCACTTTTTGATGGGATTGTTTGTTTTTTTCTTACTGATTTATTTGAGTCCATTGTAGATTCTGGATATTAGTCCTTTGTCAGATGTATAGATTGTGAAGATTTTATTCTACTCTGTGGGTTGTCTATTTACTTTGCTGACTGTTCCTTTTGCCATGCAAAAGCTCCTTAGTTATTCTAATATATATATATATATATATATGTTATATTAATAGTTTAATATAGGTCCTAGCAATTTATCTTTGTTTTTATTGCGTTTGCTTTTGGGTTCTTGATCATGAAACACTTGCCTAAGCCAATGTCTAGAAGGGTTTTTCCAGTATTTTCTTCTAGGATTTTTATAGTTTCAGGTTTTAGGTTTAAGTCCTTAATCCATCTTGAGTTGTTTTTTCTATAGGGTGAGAGATGATGATCCAGTTTCGTTCTCCTACATGTGGCTAGCAATTATCCCAGCACCATTTGTTGAAAAGGGTGTCCTTTCCCCACTTTATGTTTTTGCCTGCTTTTTGGGTTTATTTCTGAGTTATCTATTCTGCTCCATTGGTCTATGTGCTTATTTTTGTACCAGTACCATGCTGTTTTGGTGAGTATGGCCTTATAGTATAGTTTGAAATCAGGTAGTATGATGCCTCCAAATTTGTTCCTTTTGCTTAGTCTTGCTTTGGCTATGCAGGTTCTTTTTTGTTCCATGTGAATTTTAGAATTGTTTTTTCTAATTCTGTGAAGAATGATGATGATGTTTTGATGGGAATTGCATTGAATTTGTAGATTGCTTTTGGCTGTATGGTCATTTTCACAATATTGATTTTACTCATCCATGTGCGTGGGATGTTTTTCCATTTGTTCATGTCATCTATGATTTCTTTCAGCAGTGTTTTCTAGTTTTCCTTGTAAAGGTCTTTCTATTTCTTATTTATGTGTATTTCTAAGTATTTTGTTTTTTTTTTTTTTGCAGCTATTGTAAAAAGTTGAGTTCTTGATTTGATTCTCCACTTGGTCACTGTTGGTGTGTAGAGGAGCTACTGATTTCCAGACATTAATCTTACATCTGGAAACTTTGCTGAATTTTTTTTTTAATCAGTTCTTGGAGCTTCCTGGTGGGGTCCTTATGTTTTCAAGAAAAACAATCATATCATCAGCAAGCAGAGACAGTTTGATTTCCTCTTTATTGATTTGGATGCCCTTTATTTCTTTCTCTTGTCTGATTGCTCTGGATAGGACTTCCAGTACTATGTTGAAGAAGAGTGGTGAGAGTGGGCATCCTTGTTATAGTTCTCAGAGGGAATGCTTTCAACTTTTTCCCATTCAGTATTATGTTGGCTGTAGGTCTGTCATAGACATCTTTTATTACATTAAGGTATGTCCCTTTTATGTCAATTTTGCTGAGGGTTTTAATTGTAAAGAAATGAGGCCAGGCACGGTGGCTCACACCTATAATCCCAGCACTCTGGGAGGCCAAGGAGGGTGGCTCACGAGGTCAAGATATCGAGACCATCTTGGTCAACAAGGTGAAACCCTGTCTCTACTAAAAACACAAAAATTAGCTGGGCATGGTGGCGTGTGCCTGTAGTCCCAGCTACTTGGGAGGCTGAGGCAGAAGAATTGCTTGAACCCAGGAGGCAGAGGTTGCAGTGAGCCAAGATCAAGCCATTGCACTCCAACTTGGGTAACAAGAGTGAAACTCCGTCTCAAAAAAAAAAAAAAAAAAAAAAAAAAATGCTGAATTTTGTTGAATGCTTTTTCTGCGTCTATTAAGATGATCATGAGATTTTTGTTTTTAATTCTTCTGTTTATGTGGTGTATCATATTTATTGACTTGCTTACGTTAAGCCATTCCTGCATCCCTGGTATGAAATCCACTTGACCATGGTGGATTATCTTTTTGATGTGTTGTTGGATTCAGTTAGTTAGTATTTTGTTAAGGGTTTTAGCATCTATGTTCATCAAGGATATTGGTCTGTAGTTTTCTTTTTTGGTTATGTCCTTTCCTGGTTTTGGTATTAGGGTCATGCTGGCTTCATAGGATGAATTAGGGAGGTTCCTTAGTGTCAAAGGATTGGTATCAATTCTTTGAATGTCTGGTAGAATTCTGCTGTGAATCTATTTGGTCCTAGGCTTTTTTTTGTTGGTAATTTTTAAATTGCCATTTCAATCTCACTGCTTGTTATTGGTCTCTTCAGGGTATCTAAATTCTTCCTGATTTAAGCTAGGAGGGTTGTATTTTTCCAGACATTTATTCATCTCTTCCAGGTTTTCTAGTTTATGTGCATAAAGTCGTTCATAGTAGCCTTGAATAATCTTTTGTATTTCAGTGGTGTCAGTTGTAATACCTCCTGTTTCATTTGTTAGTGTGGTTATTTGAATTTTCTCTCTTCTTTTCTTGGTTAATCTTGCCAATGATCTATCAATTTTATTTATCTTTTCAAAAAAACCAGCTTTTTGTTTCATTTAACTTTTGCATTTGTTTTATTTGAATTTCATTTCGTTCTTCTCTGATCTTTGTTATTTCCTTGCTTCTGCTGGGTTTGGGTTTGTTCTTTTTGTTCTAGTTCCCTGAGGTGTGAACTTACAGTGTCAGTTTGTGCTCTTTCAATCTTTTCAATGTTGGCATTTATGGCTAAGAACTTTGCTCCTGGCAAAGTTTGCTGTATCCCAGAGGTTTTGATTGGCTGTGTCATACTGTACTTCATTCAAAGAATTTTTTAATTTCCATCTTGATTTCATTTTGACCCAAAGCCATTCAGAAGCAGATTCTTTAATTTCCATGTATTTGCATGGTTTGAAGGTTTCTTTTGGAGTTGATTTCCAGTTTTATTCCACTGTGGTCTGAGACAGAGCTTGATATAATTTCAATTTTCTTAAATTTATTGAGGCTTGTTTTATGGCCTATCATATGATCTATCTTGGAGAAAGTTCTATGTGCTGTTGAATAGAATGTGTATTCTGCAGTTGTTGGATGAAATGTTCTGTATATATCTGATAAGTCCATTTGTTCCAAGGTATAGTTTAAATCCACTGTTTCTTTGTTGACTTTCTGTCTTGATGACCTGTCTAGTGCTGTCAGTGGAGTACTGAAGTCCCCCACTATTACTGTGTTGCTGTCTATCTCATTTCTTAGGTCTATTAGTAATTGTTTTATACATTTGGGAGCTCCAGTGTGCCTATATATTTAGGTGCCTGTATATTTAGGATTGTGATATTTTCCTGTTGGACAAGGCTTTTTACCATTATGTAATGTCCCTCTTTGTCTCTTTTAACTACTGTTGCTTTAAAGTTTATTTTTTCTGATATAAGAATAGCTACCCCTGCTCACTTTTGGTGTCCATTTGCATGAAATGCCTTTTCTCACCCCTTTATGTTTATGTGAGTACTCACAGTGCTAGGTGAGTCTCTTGAAGGCAGCAGATAGTAGGTTGGTGAGTTCTTATCCATTCTGTGGTTCTGTATCTTTTAAGTGGAACATTTAGGTATTTACATTCAATAATAGTATCGAAATGTGGGGTACCATGGAATTCAGTCATGCTCTTTGTAGCCTAAGTATTCTGTTTTTTTTCCCAAAGAAGAAAAAGAAGCTGAAACTGAAGCTCTTCTCCCACAAACAGACCTTCAGTTTCTCCAGTGGGAGTCTGTGTTTGGGAGAGGAGGGTCTCCCTTTCTCACTTTCACAGTTGGGGAACTCACAGTTTTAGCGGGGGGTGCTTTCCAGGGTCCTGCAGGGTGGTTTTTTTTTTTTTGCTTTTTAGCTTGTGTTTTTATTTTATAGGTCCTATGTGATCTATGCTTTAAAGAGGTTCTGTTTTGATATGTTTCCAGGATTTGTTTCAAGATTTAGAGCCCCTTTTAGCAGTTCTTGTCATGGTGGCTTGGTAATGATGAATTCTCTCAGCATTTGTTTGTCTGAAAATGACTGTATCCTTCCTTCATATATGATGCTAAGTTTCACTAGATACAGAATTCTTGACTGATAATTATTTTATTTGAGGAGGCTGAAGATAGGGCTCCAATCCCTTCTAGCTTGTAGAGTTTCTGCTGAGACATCTGCTAATCTGATAGGTTTTTCCTTTATATGTTACCTGGTGCTTCTGTCTCACAGCTCTTAAGATGCTTTCCTTTATCTTAACTTTGGATAATCTGATGACAATGTACCTAAACAAAGATCTTTTTGCAATGAATATCCCAAGCATTCTTTGTGCTTCTTATATTTGGATGTCTAGGTTTCTAGCAAGACCAGGGAAGTTTTCCTTGATTATTCTCTCAAATATATTTTCCAACCTTTTAGAAATCTCTTCTTCCTCAGGGACACCAATTATTTTTAGGTTTGGTCATTTAACACAATCCCAAACTTCTTGGAGGTTTTGTTCATATTTTCTTATTTTTTCTTTATCTTTATTGAATTGGGTTAATTTGAAGACTTTGTCTTCAAGCTCTGAATTTCTTTCTTCTACTTGTTCAGTTCTATTGCTAAGACTTTCCAGAGCATTTTGCATTTCTAAAAGTGTGTTTAAAGTTTTCTGGATTTTTAAATTGTTTTTTCTTTAAGCTATCTATTTCCTTGAATATTTATCCCTTCACTTGTATCATATTTTGGATTTCCTTGCATTGAGCTTCATCCTTTTCTGGTCCCTCCTTGATTAGCTTAATAACTAATCTCCTGAATTCTTTTTCAGGCAAATCAGGGATTTCTTCTTGGTTTGGATCCATTGCTGGGGAAGTAGTGTGATTTTGGGGGGACATTGAAGAGCCTTGCTTTGTAATATTACCATGGTTGGTTTTCTGGTTCCTTCTCACCCCTTGGTGGCAGGGAGGTACAATGGACTTTATAAGTGTTCTTAGCTTTGGTTGTTTATAGTGTTCTATTTTTATGCTGGTTGTCCTCCTGTCATGAGGTGGCACTTTCCAAAGAGCATCAGCTGTGGTATTATGGGGAGGAACTGGCAGTGGGCAGGGCCCTAGAACTCCCAAGTTTTTATGCCCTTTGTCTTCTGATACTAGGATGGGTAGGGAAGAACCATCAGGTGGGGACAGGGCTAGGCGTCTCTGTGCTCAGACTCCCTTGGGTGGGTCTTGCTGCTGCTGCTGTGGGGCATGGGAGTGGGAGTCTCAGATCACCGGAGTTGTGTACCTAGGATTATGGCTGCTTCTGCTGAGTTATGCAGATTGTAGGGAAGTGGGGGAAAGCCAGTAATCACAGGCCTCACCCAGCTCCCACGAAAACCAAGGGCTGGTCTCACTCCCACCATGCCCCTCACAGCAGCCCCTAGACTGTTTCCAGGCAGAGAACAATACCAACTTGAAAACCTGCCCCAGGCTACCTGCCTCCCAGCTGGAAAGAAAACGACTTGGTTCTTCCCCTGCCTGTGGAGTCTGTACACTGGATTTGAGCCCTCCCTTAAGTTCTGACCAGGCACTTCTCACCCTGTTCAAATTCTTACAAAGTTCATCTAGAGATTTCCTTCTCCCTGTGTAGTTTTACCTCCTGCTCTTCTCCTGTTGGATCCCTGTGGTGCCAGGCAAGAACAGCCTGCTTGGGGACCCAGCGATGTCCCAGGGCCTTTCTGCTGCTTCTTCTACCCTGTATTTCACTGAGCTCTCCAAATTGACTTAGCTCCAGGTAAAGTCAGAAACATCTCCAGCTTCTCCAGTGGGGATGTATGTTTAGGGGAGCAGTCTGCTTCCTTCAGAGGGTCTGTGGGTCCTCTCCATGGTGCTGAATTTAACCCAGGTTTCACCTAGGACCTCATCATACACTTATTAACATACTTAATCATACACCCACCAGCACCATGACAGTTCCAGGAACATTCATATTTGGTGTAAAAATAGGTGGCACCACAGTTCCAAGAAATCTCCATCTTTTTTCAGGAATCTTCATGAATGTTTCACCCCTTGGTTAAAGAAACCTATTATGGCAGCAGCCTCAGACTCCCTTACATGACACTCCCTGGAGTCCACCCACGCTCCCCTCTCTTGAGTGTGTACTTTTCACTTTTTGCAATAAATCTCTGTACTTTCACTGTTTTCCAACTCATCCTTGAACTCTTTCTTGCAATTGTGTCAAGAACCTGGATATTAGCCAACATCGAGTTCCCAGAGGCATTTGGGGACCTCCCCTAGCCCATCAATATCAGGAGTGTCTCTACTTGGGGGTCCAGTAAAACTACTCACCACAAATTCACCAGGAAAGGGTGCTCCAGACCCTGCATGATCTGGAGTTCCTTGAAGACATTTCGTACTTCATTGCGCTCCACACACTTTTGTTTATTCATGTACTTCATTGCATACATCTTCTTGGTATCATTCTTCTGTACAATGCAGACCTAATGGTGAAAACCAGAGTGAGAGAGTATTTAGGCAGATGATGGATCATGGTGATGAGAGACAGAACAAGACATATTCTTTGCTGTGGCTTGGATCTTTAACATTTGTAAATTATATGATATTAAAGTTCCCACTTAGCTCTGATTTTAGATTAAAAACTTCATTTACTTTTCCATGCACCAGTTCAATTCTTGAATCTCTTTTTTCTCAAACAATTTTGCCTGGTTTTGCTTTTTGAGTTTTTAAGACAGCGTTTTGGTGAAAATAGCTGCCTCCATGTCAGGAATCTTCCAATAACAAGTAACATCCCTAATCCTGCTTTGAGTGACTGAAATAGACATGGCTAAACTGTCAAGTTGAATAATACTGTGCAAAGAATTTCTGTTTACAACCATATATGATATAACCAAAAAAGACTTTAAGGACTGGAAAAACACTAAATATATGTCCGTGTTTTTAAAATTTCTTTAGCGGTCTATATAATATCTGATAAAGTAAACAGCAAATGATTTTAAAATGCAAGTTTAATATGAAATACTATTCTCTTAAAGTATGCCTTCATTGAGAAACTAGTAATCAGGGTTTGAATATGTAAGGTTCTTGCAAAAATGTCAGACTGAATATGTATAGTTCGTAAGATAAAAACATTATACAAATGAGGAAACTGAAATAGAAATCAGGTGGCTTCTTTCCCACGTGAAAATAATTAACTCTTCCATTGACAAGACAACTATTACTGGGTGTACAGTGGGTATAATCAGAAAATGATTCTGAAATCCTCATCTCCTTTAGGGTAGAGAGAAAAGTTTTAATGGTTAGTGAGAGTAAACAGATTGGAGTTTAATGAGATTATTCTGAGAACAGTATGTGTTCATTATGTAGCTGCCTGTCACATGCTTTCCTTAAACTGTAGTGACAATTTTATAAAAATCCATTATAAAAACATTTTTACTTAATCATCTTTCCTTGTAGTCCCAGCAACTCAATAATGTGAACATTTCTGGATCCTCTGTTCCCTGGGCTACACAACCCTGCTGGTGGTTAATCATTTCAGTTGGTTCTCACCTTCCCAAAACTGCCTTTCCCAATGGCTCGCAAAATTTCGAAGTGGTCAAAGTTGACTGTAAAACAACAAAAAAGAAGAATATCATGAGTGATTATCAATTTATCTTTAGTAGCTAATAAATAATAAAGATTGGACTACTGAAGTATCTTGTCTAAAATATGATCTCAGACTATATTAAAATGCCAATCTATTCATCCAATAAACATCTATTGAACACTTACTATGTATTAATCATAGTGCTTATTGCTTGGAATATAGTAAACAAAAAGTAAAAATAGAATCTCTGTGTTTACGGAGTCTGTAGTCAAGCGAGGCCCTACAAAGAGAGAGACTCTTATGGACTAAATAGTCACGAAAGTAAATGGAAAATTTAGGCTCCCGCTGAAAGTTAAGAAGAGAGGTCATGGGGCTGTAAAAACATAACAGAATTTGACATAGGCAGCAAGGTAAGGGGAAACATCTCTGAGCACAGAATGACTTCAGAAAGATCTGTTCCCTGTGCATCACATGTATGCCTTTACTGAAGATCAGCAATTTAAAATATTCTCCTTGCCTATTTTCTTACTATGACCACTCTTTTGTATCTAAGTAATTTCAATTTTCCCAAGTAGGAAACTATTATATCTCTAAGTGTGTAGCAGGAACTAATCTCCAAAGTGCAGACATGTAACAGATTAGAATGGATGTATGTGCAGAAGTCCACTGAATACTGCTTTGAAATAGAGTCAATCCTTCACATCTGCAATTTTAAAACTTCAGCCCCTAAAGAGGCAATAGTTGATTAGTTTATAGGTAGCATGGGTTTTTGAGTCAATGCTCATGAAATACATAGTGATGAGAAGAACAAATTATAGATTCTCCTGTGCAGGTGACAATCTTTGGTTTCTTTCCTTGGTGACTGAAAAATGTTTGACTCTGTTTTCTGATTTTTGAAATAAGGATTTAGATCAGTTAAATTCTAATAAGGGATTTTAAGAGTTTTAGATGAGTTAAATTCCAAATAAGGGATTTTATGAACTTAGTTAGAAAAGATTGTGAAACACTAAATGGTGTAATTTTTCTCTTTAAAAGACCTAGTTTGTCTATATTATCCAGAGTAATTAGATAAGATCCTTCTGAAGAAAAAAGTTTGGCAAGAGTGCCTCTCAAAGTCTTTTCAAGATTTCTGAGAGTCAAACATTTTAATGATGTGACTTAATCATTTTCTCTTGTGAACTCCAAATTCACTTTCTTTTGAGCACAAAACCTACTCAATCATGTGAGGCAGCATGTATATTACAAATAATCCTGTACTTGGAATGAAGAGACTTGAGATAAATGACAGATTTTTTGAGCCTCCAAATTCTCATCATGAAAAATTGGACTGACTCTTCTAGATCAGAAGAAAATACCTTCTACTAAGAAAGTACTACTGAAGCTGTTTACTTATTTAACGTAGTTACTCAAGGCAATGACTTCTCTTCTAAAATTCCTTGGATTCTGAGTTTATTTCATCCACTATAGCATAAGCTCAATGAGGGTGGAGAAGATATGTCATTTTGCTCACTCTGGGTCCCCTGCCACCTCAGTAAATTCCTGGCTTAGGTAGTTGAAGACATAACTCTTTGCAGTTCTCACAAGGCAGATCTTAGCAAATAAATCAAACCAAGCTGTAAGAATACAAGAACACCCAAACAATTAGTTCTTATAAATATGGATAGTGTGAACATTTGGATTCTCTAAGGCAGTGCTTTAGAACTGTGAGTCAAAACCCATTAATGAGTTATGAATTTAGCAATAATAAGAGGTACTAGAAATTTAATGAAATAGAATAGAAAATACCAGAAATGCCTCAAATGTAGTAAGAGTAGTACTGCTGCTGAAACTGTTGTTTCTATTTCATATACTTGAGTAGACATATATATACAATCCCAGCTTTATTTACTGTGTCGTAATATGTTGTTCGGTATATGTTTTGCCTTGGGTTGTGGTCAGAATAATTTTATAAACACTTCTGTAAGTTTTCTCTTGAGTTTCATACTGAAATAATGAGAGCAATGATTTTCTTCTGCCCATTACATGAATCTGAGTTGTGTATTATTTACCATGAGAGTGTTAAAAAAAGCTGACCAGCATTTATTTGCAAGTTCAAGATTTTATCTTGAGCAAATCCAATAACTCACTGTGATTTCTCCACTAGCAGTCTAGCCTAGAATGCTGTGATGACATTTTAAATCTCCAAGGATACAGCAGGTACCTAGAAAGCATGAAGTTCCATCTTGCTATCAATCCATTTCATGAACCACCTCCTTTTATAAACCATTTTAATCTTACCAAAAATAATACAGGATTACATTTCAAGTTCCTGGTAAATTTATACTAGCAAAACTGCCTTAACTAAATGTGACCTCCCAAATGTCACTTCTCAGAAAAGGGACAAGCCTAATTAGAGCCAGTTCATCTTATTTATACCTTTATCAAAGAAAAACACAGCCTCTCTAGTCTAATGCCATACTGCCTAAAATCACTTCCTTGTATAAAAATATAACCTAACGAGAAAGCCAATGATAGATTAAAAGTGACAATGAGAGGCTGGATGCAGTCACTCGCACCTGTAATCCCAGAACTTTGGTAGGCCGAGGCAGGAGCATTGCTGGAGCCTAGGAGTTCGAGACTAGCTTGGGCAACATAGTGAGGCCCCATATCTACAAAAAAAATTTAAAAATTAGCTAGGCATGGTGGCATACACCTGTAGTCCCAGCTACTCAGAAACTAAGACAGGAGGATCCCTTGAACCTAGAAGCTGAGGCTGCAGTCATCTGTGATTGCACTACTGCACACTGGCCTGGGAAACAGAGTGAGAACCTGTCTCCAAAAAAAATGTGACTGGAAGAGGCTCTCTTATTCAATCCTGACAGTCTCTTCTTAAATGTTCAACAGAATCACTAGTTAGCAGGAAGACTAACTTGAAAATGCAACTAAACCTCCTAAATTCAGACAAAATCAGAGAGAGGGAGAGAGAGAGAGATGAAGTCAGAATTGTGGATTATTTTGTCAACAGAAATCTAATAGTACTATAAACATGTAGAATTTACCTAAGGGGAATGTGGAATAGTGTACCTACTATATTCTTAAACCTGTGATCAATATGAACAGTAAATGCCAAATTGGACTTGCAGTCTGTTTTTTGTAGTCTATGAGCTAAGAATGATTTTTGAATTTTTAAAGGATTATTTTACAAAACCAATGGATATGCAGTGGAGAATGTACATAAACCCACAATATTTACTAGCTTGCTCTTTACAGAAAAGTTTGATGGCTGCTCAGATTAAGAGCATAGTCCCTGAAGACAGACAACCTGAATTCAAATCTCAGCTCCAACAATAAATAGCTATGTAATCTTGGAAATTTACTTCTATGAGTCCCTTTCTGCATCTATAAAATGCGGATGAAAAATAAGATGTACCTCACAAGGTTTATAAGAAGATGAAATGGGTCATGTGCATAGCATATTGCCTGGAACGAACTACTTTTACTAATAGCGCTACTACTTCTTAATGAGTATCATAGCTTCCAGCAAATACCACCTTAAGCTGCCATGGTAACACCTGGGTATTATCAGGCAATATGGAGATAAATGGCATCAGCATCATTTCAACACATTTGGGGTTTTAATAGTCTACATTGTGGTGTCCTTGCAATGTTTTCTCTAACCTCTAAAGCAAAGTTAACCTCAGTGGTGTTTACTTCTTGGGTCTTATCCTTGTATTATGTTCTAAAACTTTCATTCTGGTTCGTGGAGCTCTGGTAACTGCAGCACTTTGGGAGGCCGAGGCAGGCAGATCACAAGGTCAGAGTTCAAGACCAGCCTGGTCAATATGGTGAAACCCCGTTACTACTAAAAATACAAAACTTAGCTAGGTGTGGTTGCCTGTGCCTGTAATCCCAGCTGCTCGGGTGGCTGAGGCAGGAGAATTCCTGTGATGGAGAGGTTGCAGGTAGCCACCACTGCACTCAAGCCTGGGAAACAGAACAAGACTTCATCTCAAAAAAAAAGAAGAAGGAGAAGAAGAAGAAGGAGAAGGAGAAGGAGAAGGAGAAGGAAGAAGGAAGAAGGAAGAAGGAAGAAGAAGAAGAAGGAGAAGGAGAAGGAAGAAGAAGAAGAAAGAAGAAGAAGAAGAAGAAGAAGACGACAGAAAGGCTGTCTGGAGACACTGGGTCTTTGTGGGGCCTTGAAGATAGTGGTTTAGGTAGGCAGAGGCAGAGCCTGGTTCTTACTCACACTGACAGGGATGGGCTAATGTATACGGCCTGCAGGAAAACAGGCAAGGGAGATGTAACTTTGAGGCCTCCCTTACGTGCCTCTGAGTCCTGCTTCACACAGGTCTTTTCATCCCAGCCTTCACAGTCATTGTATCTGTACAGTATCCTAAAAGTTGCCTGGAGGTATATCAGGTTAACAGACAAAGTTGAATGTGCCTTAATGTGATAATTACATGGAATATTAAAAAAATAAATATCTGAAAAGTACTTATTTCAGAGTTTTTCTTTTGGGTGGGTACACATTCCTTCACTAATTAACCAGACGCAGAAATTCTATATGCATGAGGCATTTGTTTATGAGGGCAGTCAGTACATGTTGCGTTTTTACGTCACTTTCTATCTTCACATCCTTACAGTGTACATAGTTAAGGGTACTTAGGCTCAGAGATATGAGATCATTTGTATGGTTATAACTAGCATAATGATTTATTAATGTTGAGGTTAGATTTTAAAAACAGGAAGTAAGGCAAAGCCTTGTTTAGTCAAAGCTACGCATAAAAGTCCTTTAGAAAGGTACCTTTTTGAAACAAGTCTTTCAAAAAGTCCAACAGACAATTATATCTACTTTGTGTGGGTATCCAACGAGGCTCATAAACTGCATCTAGGAACTATTATTTGGGAAAAAATGGTTAAACACTAAAATTACACTCCACTCATTGGTGAGAATGTATTTATTATAGTCACACGGAAAATAAGAACAACTATGTGGATAACTGGTTGAACGTTTTTGCAAAGCCACACCCAATACTTGAGTGGAGGAGTGGGTAGAATCAACTCACTTGAGTCTGCCTAGCTGTACTCAGATAAATTCAATATCCACCTTTCTCATTCTGGACCCAGGCTCTTAACTACCATTTTTATAGCAGTCATCTTAATGTTATTCTTACTGTATAACATATCTACCTATCCCAAAGGTAGACTCAGGGGAAGCAAGATGGGATTTCTTCCTGTATCATTTTAGAATTATATGTCGAATCAAGTTTTCCAAGTCTTTCCCTTAGCATAAACCATGCTGATTCTGAAACCCAGTGATGATACTTTTTATTTCCTTTGTTTTACTTTGCTTACCATCTTCTCAGTCTCAACATGCTGTGCAATAAGCAATGTTAAAGGAAAGCAAAAAGGAAACCCTTTTTAAGAGTCTGTTATAACACCCTGATGCTTGTAATTTCAGAGAAGACCCTTGTAGAAGTTAAGGCAGGAAGCCTCCCCCATCTTTTTTTCCTACTTTTGAGGTAAAAATCTTTGTAAAAGGTTTTTTTTTTTTTTTTTCCTGAAAAATTGATTCCAGCTTCAGCAAGTGCCAAATCATGAACATATGTGAGTCCACTGAGAATGGCACATTTCACTGTTTATGTAAATCTTTCTACTGATGATGGAACAAGGACACCAGCTGTGTAACCTTAGACAATTTGTCTTTCAGATCACAATGCCCCCATCTGTAAAATGGAGCTAATTAAACCTAACTCAAGTGGCTTTGAAGATGAGACATTATAAGCCAGAGGCAATATGTCTGGTCCACTGAAAACTAAAAATTACAAATTTGTTTTTAAGTTCAACAATTATCCAATGAAAACTAAGCTCCCTTCCCATTCCAAGTTTACAGTTCCAGTTCCATGAAGCAACCATTATTAAAAAAATCCTTATGTATCCTTTAAGAGATTCTCTCTGCATATATATACTCCTTCCTAACAGCAATAGCACCATACTATCATTCCAATGGGAACACACATTGTTAACCCCTTTCTATGTAACGTATTGCCTCGGTACATTCATACCATCACATGTAGATCTAATTATTTTAAGTAGCTAATTTGTATTTTATTGTGTAAATGTACAATAAAATATTTAACTTTCTGATGGATTTTGAAAGATGGTTTAATTATCTGTGGTTACCAATACTACCTTGAGCATTCTTGATAGACTTCTATGTCTACATTTATAAGCAAAGTTGATAAAAGTAGACATACTGGGCAAACAATATGTGAATTTTCTAATTTTATAGATATTGTCAACTGGCTCTTCAAAGATGTTACATTAAATCTCTTTCATATCAAATACATATAAGAATAGCCTTTTGTCCACCACCTTACCAACACTACCACATTAACTGTTCTTCATCTGACAAGGGAAAAAGATTGAATTATTGATTTACTTTATATTTAATGATGAGTGAAGCTGCACATATTTGTATGTGTATTTTTTCAGCAAACTGCCTTTTTATATGCTTTGTAGATCTTTAATGAATTATTAGATTTTTTTGATATGTAAGCACACTTAAAAATGGTAAGTAAATTAACTCTATTTAACATATCTCAGGAGTATTTTTTCTAGTTGTCCATTTGGCTTTTGATTTTAAAACCTTTTAAAGCCACGCACAGTGGCTCATACCTGTTACCCTAGCACTTTGAGAGGCTGAGACAGGAGAATCACTTGAGCCCAGGAGTTCGAGATCACAGTCTGAGCAGCATAGGGAAACTCTGTCACAACAACAAAAAATTTAAACATTAGCCGAGTGTGGTGATGCATGCCTGCGGTCTCAGCTACTTGGGAGGCTGAGATGTGAGGATCATAAGAGCCCTTGAGCCTGGGAACTCAAGGCTGCAGTGAGCTGTAATTGCACCACTACACCCCAGCTTCGGTGACAGAGACCCAGTCTCAAAAAATTTTTTTTAGTAATGTAGTTTTAAATTTTATGTAGTTAAATATGTCAATTTTTTCTTATTTGTCTCTCTGGGTTTATGTCTTTCATAGACTTTTTTTAACTTCAAGATTGTTAAATGATGTACTTATATTTAAAACCAATAGCTTTTGACACACATTTTTGATGTCATTGCTGCTGCTTTTGTTTTTGAAATCTTTTTCTAGCATACAGCCTTAGACTAAATTACATCACTGAAATTTCAATATGTAGGATAAAAAGATTTCCAAATTCCAAAGTTCCCAAAAAGCCATTCTGCTACTGCCTAAATTAAAAATTAAAACAACTGATTATTTCCCTGTATGCAGTCATGCCGATCTGATTATTGGTACTTTGCAAGAGTTTCCTCTTAAAGTAGGTCCTCCATCTCTTGCTTATGAAGTTATTTATTTGGTAAATATTTCACATATACAGCACATTAAATTCTAGTGCACTATATATCCTCAATTGATAGCAAATTAAACCAATGCAGTCTGAATAAGTTCAAGATAAGATAAATTTCCAGATAATGTAAGACCAAAGTAAGATAAATTCTCTAGAAAGGAGAAAAAATAATCAAGTAAAAGTCTTGCATTGCCTTTTTTGCATGTTAATTTGCTGTACAAATTTGCTGCTTAAACATGACACTCCTCAGGGCTATGATTCTCTAAAGGCAAAGTCAATTTGACATGGAAACAGTTAATGTTTGGTTGGCCATATGTCTGACTTCTGCTCTCCAGTCCAGAGAGGATTTCATTTTTCTGTTTCAGTATAGCTGAAAGTCCTAGGTGCAGTAGAGGCTTTCAAAGACATTGCTCACTGAACTTGTCTGTGTTCACTGACAACACAGAGTTACTTACTGCTTACCAAGTAACAGCCATTGTGCTACGTCCTAGGAGTAAAAAGCCCAAGGTTGCCTGCCCTCAGGGGGCCTACAGTCTAGTGGGACATCAGAAAAATTCATAATAGCTAATACCTAACATTTACGTCAGGAATACCCATCATTAGTTTAAATATGTTACATACATTATCTTAATTATGTGCCAACTCTGAAACAGTATTACTATTATTGACATTTTTTTAGGTGAACATACTGCAACCCAGAGAAATTGAGTACTTAGTATACATTATCCATGTAGATCCTATTTTGATTAGTCTGCAGGCATCTCAGTATACTTCTGAAAATTTAATTTTTAACTTTTTTTTAGCAAAATAGATTCAAGTTCCAAGTAATATAAGCACTGGTGCTGTAGGGAGATCTGTAATGGGAGCATGTTGTAGGAAAAGCTGACCTAGTCCAGGGAAGTCCAGCAAAGCATCCTAGAGGACATGATTACGACCTCAGAAAAACTCTGCAAGGGACTGATTAGTCTATTCTTTCTTACAGATTCTCTTAATTTATCTCTGCATTGGAGTATCAGGAAGATAATTTCCCAGGAAGAGATGAAACATATAAACAAATAACTGCAATATAGTGTACATGTATTAAGAGCTACAAGGTCCTGCCATGATTCCCAAATGTGTCCACCCATTAAAATCACGCAAATACATGTTTTTAAATTCAGATTCATTGGCCTCATCTGAATCAGACTCTCTGGAGGCTGGACCTGGGAATCTGTATTTTCAAAGATCCCTTGAGGATTCTGTTAAAGCCTGCCTAGAACTAGTCTACAGGTGTTTATAGGAGTTCTAAGGTGGGAGAAATCTCTTCCTACTTCAGAAGATAAAAAAGCTTCAAGGATGGGCAGCATTTTAACTGGGTCTTGCAGAATGGATAGGAGTTCCAAAGGTAGTTAGGCAGAGGAGGGCAGGGAGGATAGACTTACAGTGACCCAAACCCCGAGGTGAAAAGGTTCTCAGTAGATAAGTATTTATATAAATGTTGACTCAATCAATTTCTTAGATCTCCTCCTCCACCTTGCCTCTATCCTTATGTGTTTGAAGCAATTTAGTGTCTGTAAATGTTTAATGATAGAACTGCTGCAACCTGCACTGTGCCACATCTTAAGTCATAGTCAATAATTACATTACTATCTCTTAAGTAGCATATATACATGTATAGGCACTATCCAAATACCTTTCCAAATATCCAGAAATACACATTATCTTATTTACTTCTTACCAGAACAAAATGAGGTGGTAATATTATTATGACTACTTTATAGATATGTTATGTAAACCCAGAAAAGTAAACTCCACAGGGTTGGGGTTTGGACGTAAATCTTACTTTGTGTGGCTCCAAGTTCCATGATTTTAATATGGTGATGAGTCCTAAAAGTTTCTGAATACATTATGGTGGCTATGACCGTGAAACTCTGGATTTGTATTTGGCTGTACTACTTATTAGCTATGAACTTTAATTATTTAGCCTCTCTGAGTTTCAATTTATTCTCTCAATTTTGATCAGTTACAATATAGGTTCTAAGGTTATAATAAGGACTAGGTAAAATAAGCCATATCAAAAGTGCTTATCAACCATTTTTGGCAGCAAATAGGAACTTGATAATGTATTATTATTACTGCTATTTAAGTTATTGCTATTGTTACCAGATGAATTACCTTTGTATCAGCCCATAAGTTTGCCTCTCTTGCCAAAATATTAAGCAAAATAATGTTAGGACTTCACACAGGACCAACAGTGCCAAGAATATAGACTTCATGAAGGCAGGCACTGTGCCTGTCATGTTCATCACTATATCCACATCACCTAGAACCATTTTGGAAACATTAGCAGGTGCATAATTAACATTTTCAAATTAAGGAACGAAGGAATAAGGTACCATCATTAAAGTTTTATAGAAAAAGGATGGTTTTGGAGGAAAATATTAAATATTTTCCTTTATGTTGATTTCCTAGCACATCGTAATTTATATAATACGTACCTTTTAAGAAAAATCTTACCAACATGCTATTATCAAAGGACTCCTTAATGAGCTAGGCAATGAAGTCTTCATTTGAATGTTGTTCTAATATTACAGCTTCAGATTTCTCTGCAGACATTGGATTTACATCTTAAAAGCCTCAAGCACTGACTTACTCTGAGCTCAAAGCATTAAGAACCACCATTGCGATGGTGAACCCCATCTGCTTCACAACCGCCAACTCTCCTAAGTGAGGACATGGATGAAAACCCTGAAGCAACTGAAGGATAATTAACATTGGGAGTCAGAGGGTATTTGCTTTGTCAGGGCTGCATGATCTTTGAACAGAAGTAAATGTATCTCACTATGGCAACATAAAGGTGCTGACATTAAATTACAGTCTGCCATATACCTGGTCAGAATGGATATAGAATCAGTCCCTCTTCTAAGTCCTGCTGGGACTTTACCCGTTTCTAAGAAGGAACATTGCATGATTTGCCAAGGAATGATGGAAAAGGACAAAATTCAAGCACTAGTTAAAAAGAGAGTTCTTCTGCTGGATTTTACAATTCTCCATGAATGAGATGAATGTTTTATCTATCATGCTGCATTTTCAAATGCAGTCAGTTACAAAGAAAGGCTCACTTACACCCTTTTAAGATAGTCACATCAAGATGATAAAGAAGCTGAAGTCACTTCCCTAGAAGTCACAGCTTTGCTGGCAAGTCAAACCAACAAATATTCATTGAGCATTTGTGTACCCAGGACTTTTGTAGGCACTGATGGAAAAACGTAAGAAGCTTGGGACTCAGTCACACCCCCAGGAAACTTACCCTCCCCAAGCAGAGGAGGAAAACTGTGTGTGACTCATTTAGAAGTCTGACAAGACAAAACCTGAATAATCAAATGTCCCTTGTTTCATTTTTGTAATTTTATTTTGCTATAGTATATATATCTTTGCAATCAATTCTCTCATCTTTCTGGAATTAGATGAATGTTAATAAATGCATAGATAGACAAGTAAGTAAACAAATCAATGAAACAAATCAAGTGTTAGTTTGTCTAGGGTACAAAAGAGGCACTATGGACCTTCAGAGATGGGAGAGAATGGTGAGGCATGACAATTTTCCCTCTTGGATTCTAACAAAGATTGAATGCTTTTATGAAAGATAAAAATGATTCAAGTCAGACAGACTTGCAGTGGAATCCTAGCTCTACCACTTACAAGATATTAGAAATTAGGAAACTTATCTGTCTTTTCTGAGCTTCAATTTCTTGTTTACAATGAAGGATACCTATCACTGTAAACAAGAAGGATATATACATTATAATATATATATATATGTATTATACTATCAGTATAAAGATACAGCAAAGTAAAAAGAAGAAAAACAAAACTATCCAAAGATAACCAGGATTCATATTTTGCTCTATTTCAGTCTTTTTAATGTTTTTTCAAGTTACATATCTATAGCTATCTATATTTTTATAAAGCTTAAAGAATCAAATAGTTCTAAAAGATTTGTTATTTTTTAAAAAGGATAAAATGGCAGTCCTATGATCTCCTTACCCCCCTTCTATTCTCTCTCAGCCAAGAAGCAACCACTTTTACCTCTCTTTAGCCATTCATTGAATGATCTCCACCGTGTCGCTAAAGAGTATAATTTTATTGTCCTTTCTTTTCCATTTTAGTCATTAGTTATTGAATATTCAAGGTGGCAGATGAGGATTTAGCTCATGTTCTTCCTCCTTTGATTTTACCCTAACATACCCCCATCTTACTAATGCAGTTGTATCTAGCATAATAATTATGATTAGATTAATATTCAGTATATCAATTATTATGAATACATAAATGGTATGCTCAACTGAGTTGTAGTAAACCATGATTAGTTTTCCTTTCTTGAACAATGTTCTGCTTTCCCTGGAATTAGTCATTATCTTGTTTACACATGTTGACTTTTCTATATCTCCTTCCTAATGCAATCCCAAACTCTTCTCCAGTTGTCTAGTTCCCTTTCATCATGCTCTGGTGCATCAGTCACATTGTCATCTTCCTGAAAATGTCTCTCCTCTGACATAATCCAGCCTGGACTATTTGTCTCTATTTCTGCACAGCTGCCTTCCGGGATTCCTTTCACCATCACCCTGGGGATTTCATTTATGCCTCTTTTTTTAAAAATTTATTTTACATTTATTTATTTATTTATTTATTTTAATTGCATTTTAGGTTTTGGGGTACATGTGAAGAACATGCAAGATTGTTGCATAGGTACACACGTGGCAGTGTGATTTGCTGCCTTCCTCCCGTTCACCTATATCTGGCATTTCTCCCCATGCTATCTCTCCCCAACTCCCCACCCCGCACTGTCCCTCTCCTATTTCCCCCCAACAGACTCCAGTGTGTAGTGCTCTCCTCCTTGTGTCCATGTGTTCTCATTGTTCAACACCCGCCTATGAGTGAGAACATACGGTGTTTGATTTTCTGTTCTTGTGTCAGTTTGCTGAGAATGATGGTTTCCAGGTTCGTCCATGTCCCTACAAAGGACATGAACTCATCGTTTTTGATGGCAGCATAATATTCCGTGGTGTATATGTGCCATATTTTCCCTGTCCAGTCTGTCATCGATGGGCATTTGGGTTGGTTCCAGGTCTTTGCTATTGTAAACTGTGCTGCAATGAACATTTGTGTGCATGTGTCCTTATAGTAGAACGATTTATAATCCTTTGGATATATACTCAGTAATGGGATTGCTGGGTTAAATGGAATTTCTATTTTTAGGTCCTTGAGGAATCACCACACTGTCTTCCACAATGGTTGAACTAATTTACACTCCCACCAACAGTGTAAAAGTGTTCCTATTTCTCCACATCCTCTCCAGCATCTGTTGTCTCCAGATTTTTTAATGATCGTCATTCTAACTGGCGTGAGATGGTATCTCAATGTAGTTTTGATTTGCATTTCTCTAATGACCAGTGATGGTGAGCATTTTTTCACATTTGTTGGCCTCATGTATGTCTTCTTTTGTAAAGTGTCTGTTCATATCCTTCGCCCAATTTTGAATGGGCTTGTTTGTTTTTTTCTTGTAAATCTGTTTTAGTTCTTTGTAAATTCTGGATATCAGCCCTTTGTCAGATGGGTAAACTGCAAAATTTTTTTCCCATTCTGTTGGTTGCCAATTCACTCTAATGACTGTTTCTTTTGCCGTGCAGAAGCTGTGGAGTTTGATTAGGTCTCATTTGTCTATTTTGGCTTTTGTTGCCAATGCTTTTGGTGTTTTGGTCATGAAGTACTTGCCTACTCCTATGTCCTGAATGGTTTTGCCTAGATTTTCTTCTAGGGTTTTTATGGTGTTAGGTCTTATGTTTAAGTCTTTAATTCATCTGGAGTTAATTTTAGTGTAAGGTGTCAGGAAGGGGTCCAGTTTCTGCTTTCTGCACATGGCTTTATGCCTCTTTAAGGACAGATTACTGGCTCTTGCATGCAATGCCCTCTTCTTTCTTGTTTTAATGAAGAACATTTTACGACAGCTTTGTAAGGATTGCATGGGAGATAAATTTTTTGAAATATCATATATCCATGAAAAATATTTTTACTGTATTCACTTGACTGATAGTTTGGCTGACTATTGAATTCTAGGTTGGAAATTGTTTTCCTTCAGAATCTGAATACATTGTTCTCCTTATTTTCTAACTTTTCACACATTGCTATTGAGAAGTCTAGAGATATTTTGATGCCTGATCCTTTGGATGTAGGATCCAGTTTTCTTCTCTAGAACCTTCTAGTCTTAAATACTTGTGTTGAATGTTTTGAAATTTTGTCATTTTTTTCATTGTGCTGGGCTTTTAATAGGCTCCTTTAATCTGAAAACTCATGTTCTTCCATTCTAGACTCTTATTCTTAAAATATGTAATAATGATTGCCCCCTTCCATTTTCTCTTTCTGTCTTTCTATGCCTATTCTTTAGAAACTAGAACCCCTCAAATGACTGTTAAATGTTCTTATATTTACCCTTTAATTTATATCTTTGTTTCTTTATTATTCTGGAAATTTTCTTTAAATTTATTTTCTAAATCTTCTTTGGATTTTTCCATTCATGCTGTAACTTTTTTTTCTCAAAGCAAATATTTGGTCCTTGAAAGCTATTTTCTTGGTATCTATGTTTTTTTTGTTGTTGTTGTTTTTGTCTGGTTGTTTTTTAATTGTCATAGCTTTCTCTTACCTCTGATACTTTTTGTTAATCTTTTCCCCCTGTTCATTTATTATAGTCTCTATCAGTCATATTAGAGGGCTTTCCCAAATGTCTAAGAATCTTTGGTTGTCTACTCATATTTAAGTGTGGAGACCTAAACCCCTGTTTGGACATTCTGAGTATGTGGGTCTTGCCAGCAATAAGCTTATATAGTGTTGCTTCTAGCTATCACCTGGATGTTGAATTAGAAACTCTCCAATGTTGATAACTTTAAATCTTCCTTCTTGGATTGGTCAAAACCTCCACAAAATATTCTATCATTCTCTTTACTGGAGGGTGAGTCCCTGGCTGACAGTATTATCAGATCCAAGTGGGAAGAGAAGGCTGGGTGCCCCAGTATCCAGTATGCATTTATCTATCTGATCCCTCCATTTGCAGCAAGGCATCTTCTGCACTCAACTTTCCCACTAAGAAAGCTTCCTCTCCAGAGGATAAACCATAGTATGGAATGGAGAATTTTTTTTCTTTTTCTTTTTCCAAGGTGGTAAAAGGGACATGACTAGTTTTTAAATAGATATCTAAACAATCTCACTTATTTGAGCTTTCCCCCTCCACCTCTAGCTCTAGAGGCACATGACAGTGCCGATTCCTGAGTCTCTGGAGGGTTCTACGGTGTGGGGCTGGTTGTTTCTCAGCTTTCCCTTCTGAAAGCTCAGGACTCAGTTATGTTGGTTCTAGTTCTCTGTCTGCTTTCCAGTTTCTGCATTGTTGATAGTGAAGCTCCCCTGCCTGTCTCTTCATCTTGTGGGTTTAAATCTTAAGAAAAATTCTTTCCTATCATATTAGGAAGATCTTCATAAAGGAATGGACATAGAAGAATGTATTCTATTCAGCATCTTTCCCTAGAAATCTTGCTTTTATTTTTTCTGATATGTAAAATAGGCATAATGATACTTATCTTACAGGAATGTGGTGGGCATTAAATGAAATAATATATATTAAAAACATATCTAGAGTATAGTAGACACTCAATAAATGGAGGCTATTTTTGTTCTTTGAAGGATGAACTAACTATAGGAGCCAGAGGTATCCGTCACTTTATCATTCACTGACTTTGTGACCTTGACTAGTGTTTTAAAAAATCATTTTTAGACATATATTCTCACTCAAATAAGGGGATCATAATAATTTTATTGTTTATATCTCAGGATTCTCTTAAGAGTCAAATCAGTAAGAGGATGAGCAAATATGGTGAAGTGTAAAGCACTCTCCTTGAGCTTTGGAGGCAGACAGAAGTGAGGTGAAGTTTCTGCCTCTGCCTCTTCCTGTGTGTGAATCAGGACAGGTTTTCTCACCTTGCTGAGTCTCGATATCTTCTCTTTCAAGCAATGTGGCTGACCATTTCTTCACCATTTGTGACGACAGTAAAATGAGATAACCTAAGAAAAGTACCACATTTTGAGACCTACTCTTGTAAAGCATTGGTCACTCTCAATCCACCTGGCAAATACCTCTCAATTTTCTCTCTAACTCAGTGCTAAGTCTTTAAAATTGAGGGTCTCCTATAAATCTATCCCAAGACAACCATGAAATGCTAAATATGAGTGCAAGCACATTCTTAAATTTGGGGGGATAGCATGGACTCCTTTGGTGAATACATGAGTCTTTTTTCCAAAGAGAAAAAATAATTCAAATATACAAAATAAACTTTGTATATAATTTTCAGGGTTCCTTATAATTCCACTTGTGAATTCCATGTTAAGAATCAGATTTTTTCTAAATAAAACCCGCTATGCTCTAAACCAAAATCCTAACATAAAACTTTAAGCATAAGCCTCCTTCAGAAATCTAGTAATAAAGCACTTTGGAAACCTTAGGATGTGAAGCAAAGTGCTGGGCATTTAACCTGCATTATTTCATATAAACCTTATTAGCCCCAAAATACAAGTGACACACTCAGACTTGAAGAGATGTAACATTCTCAAGCTCGTAGAGTTGGTAAGAGTTGAAGCAGCCATGAAACCAAAGGTGTCTCCCAAAAAAATATGTTGAAATTCTAACCCCTGGTATGTCAGAATGTGAAATTTATTTGGGAATGGAGTTGTTGCAGATATAACAACCTTGAGGATACAAAGGTGAACAAGATAGCAGAAACCCTTAGCTTTCCTGGAGTTTACTTTCTAGTGGGAGGAAAAACACAATTAATAAAAAGTAAGTAGATTTAAACAAGAAATATGGTGACAAACAGCGGGTAGGAGATAGTGGTTGCAAATGAAAACAGTCAAAAATATTAGCAATGGTTATTTCTGGGCTGAGGCATGATGGGTAATTCTTTCTTCTTGATTTTATTTTCTGAGCTTTCTACAACTTACATGCATTCCTTCAATAATTGTAAATCTTGCTTTTAGCTATGCAATTTAAATACACATTTCCTAAAAATAGCTGCAATGAAGTTCATCTACCTTTATATCAGATACCACCACAAATGTTAACTATAGGATATTTCAGGACTATATAATAGTCTTGACATCATATCTGGACTACCAGGAAACCCACTGAGGAAAGCAAGCATGCCAATTCTCGTTATTGATTAGGAATATAACACTTAAACAGAAGATCTTTATAATACTTCAAGCCTTATTTTAGAGCCCTTTTCCTGGTATGTTATACTCTAGACAGAAAATGAAGAAGTTATCAGAGTGGCAAAAAATTCAATATTTTATAAAAATAAATAAAAATTATCCCACAAGGTATCATATTAATTAAGTTGAGCTAAAAAGGTTGAAGAGTGAGCAATGACAATGATGATGATGATGATGGTGAAATAAATTGTTTTTGTTTTTAGTGAGACAGGGTCCTGCTCTGTTGCCCAGGCTAGTATACAGTGGTGCAATCACAAATCACTGTAGCCTTGATCTCCCACCACCATACCCAACAATTTAAAAAAAAAAAAATTTTTTTTTTGGTAGAGATGGAGTCTCATCATGTTGCCCAGGCTGGTTTGAACTCCTTGGCTCAAGTGATCCACCTGCCTCAGCCTCCCAAAGTACTGGGATTAGAGGTGTGAGTCACTTCACCTGGATCAAAATGAGTTGTTAGATACATGGATAAAAAGCATTCAAATTGTTGTCCTTAGAATCCAAATGGGTAGAAGAAGCTAAGCAAAGCTCAATATTAACTCCAGGGAAGAAAGGCACTCTATATGGAACCCCCAATACTTCGTTAATAATGTGGTCTAAGGCATATGCATGTGAGTTACAGCAGAAGTGACGATGAATGTCACTGTGAAATGAAATTATTTTTAGCTCTCTGAGAGTAAGATTTAGTTAGGCACATCATGAGTGTTTGATGTATTCTTGCTGAAGAGCAATTCCCAATGTTTATTAAATTTTATACGTGCATTCTGGTTGGCCATCCTAAGGGGATAGCTATAACTGAAATAAATGGGATCCATTTTAGATCAAGATTCAGGTTCTAGCCATGTGACTATCTGACTTAAGGTCAGTGGCTTAATCTTCCTGTGCCTCAGTCTAGTCCTGCCATGTTTAAATTGAAGACATGATCTGATGATAAAATGCATTATGGTTGTTGGATAATCTCTGCCACCACCCCATAACAAGAATGTTACTGGATAGTAAAGTACATTTTCACATCATTTGCTTCCAAATTGAACTCCCTGTGGTATTCAATATCTGGATATAGAGGTAGGGGTTGGTGAGAGCCTAAGAGACAGAATTTAGAGACAGCAACTGCAGAGCTTAATGCTCTGCATTATATTATATTATAATTAGTTGGGTATGGTGGTGGGAGATCAAGGCTACAGTGATCTGTGACTGCACCACTGCACACTAATCTGGGCAATGGAGTGGGACCCTGTCTCACCAGAAACACCCCAAATGTGATGTTCTTCTGGGTATAAGGCCCTGTGTGTCTAGCCTGGTCCATACTCATAAAGCCAGTCCTGGTTCCCGGTCACCCAGTTTAACAGATTTATATTAGTTGATTTCCATCTGCTGACATGCTCTAGCATCTCATCTTAAAAAAAAATCCATTATTATATTTAGCTGAATTATATTAGACATCATCTGTTTGTTTATTTCTGTTTCCTTTTGGACCAAACTTCTTGAAGCTTGTCTATATTTGTTGTATCTGCATTCTTACTTTGCATCTACTAACATGTAGGGAACCAGTCCTACATCACCTGTGGGTCCCTGTGTTCGGTGGTGACAAACAAATGAGAAAAAGACAGATTAAGAGAGATAGTGGGACCAGAGGGCTGTCACTCATTACTTTGGAGGAGAAAGTGAAGGCCCCAAGCTCTGATCATCCACATTATTCATTGATTACAATCACTTTGATCTATAGGGTAAGGGTGGAGTGATGGTGGAGTGAATCAGTGAGCTGGAACTGATGTGTCATTCTAAGGATTGATAACAGTGGCAGTTTGGGAGTTTCACAAAACAAAAACATGTGGTTATTTTTAGCCTATTATCTATGTGCAGCTGATGGAACGTGGGCCTTACAAGAAGCCTACAAGTTTGGCTATGCCATAGCGCTATGTCCTTGAGCACAATGTTTATGGTAACAGAGCCTAGGACACCCTGCACTGGAACATGAGGCATGGAGAGGCCTTCCTCCTCAGAGGCCTCCTGCGGCCTTCTGCAGTTTGTTGTTCCCTGTTTATACGTCACTCATAAGCAATTTCTGTAGACAGTCTGTAAGTCCTTTCTCCTTTGCTGCCTTTCCCAACACTAACTCACTACAGTCTGGCTCATGCCTCCACGCTCCGCTAAATTGCTTCTGTGAATATCAACATCCTTCATGTTGCCTACTTTTGTAGATTTTTCTCACCTACTCAGTCACACAGGAGCATTCAACGTAAGTGAACTACAACAAGAGTAGTGCTGAACTGTATGATCAACTATCTCTTTCCTCCACTTTCCACAGCTAGATTGCTTTCCTCTGCCTGATTTCTAAATATTAGGATTCCTCTTCTCCTTTGTCTCCACACTCTCTCTCAGAGTATACTCAGCCATTCCCATAAAATTAATAACCACATCTTTCTGTCTCCATCCCAGATTTTCCCACTCATTACTGAATACTCAATTCCAGCTCCTATTTGGCACCATCATTTAGCTATCCCATAATCACTGTATGCATCCAAATTGATACTGCATGTGAACAGGTCCTCCACTTCCACGCTTCTCCATCTTAGTAAAATGTCACAGCCATCCACATAACTACTCAAGCAAAAACCCAGGATTTATCCTTGATTTTGTTCTTCCCAGCTTACTCCATATTCAAGCCATCAGTCACACCTAATTATTTTATATCGAAAATAAATGTTGAATAAACTCTCAGCTTTCCATGTTCACTGCCACACTGAAATGAATATGATTGTCATATTTACAATTGGCCACTATTTTTTTTTGAGACAGAGTCTCGCTCTGCTGCCCAGGCTGGAGTGCAGTGGCATGATCTTGGCTCATGCTAAGATCAAGAATCCCTTGAACCCTCTGCCTCCCAGGTTCAAGGGATTCTCCTGCCTCAGCCTCCTGAGCAGGTGAGATTACAGGTGCCCACCACCACCCCAGACTAATTTTTGTATTTTTAGTAGAGACAGTGTTTAACATGTTGTCCAGGCTGGTCTTGAACTCTTGACCTCAGGTGATGCACTCGCCTCAGCCTCCCAAAGTGCTGGGATTACAGGTATGAGCCACTGTGCCTGGCACAATAGGCCACTTTTGACTTTTTTCATCTCAGCAACTTAAATGAGTTTTCAACATAGCACTTATGGAAAATTGCAACTATAAATTGGGGTTTCACAGATCAGAAAATTCCATCTCTGCCTCCCACCTCCCAAAAAACTAGGGAAGAAAAGAGAAATCTATATTGGGTGACTTTTGTTTTTTATTTGCCAAGTAAAGGCATTGGAAACTATGATGATTATATAATGATAGCAATAACAGCTAACATTTATTGAGCAATTACTGTGTGCCAGTCACTAGCTTAGTGCTTTACATGGCCAATCTTTTTATTCTCATAAAAACTATGTGTAAATACTAAGCATACATACATACAAGAAATGACATAATCTTAAAATTAAATTTTTAATAGCTTTCATAAGTTGGTGGGACACTTATACATTGTCATAATTTTTCTCATCCACAGTAGACTAAGAAAAGCTTTGCTGTAGTTGGTACTTGTCCTCAGAGAGTGGCTGGGACCACTGATTTAATCTGTAACCCTCTGATGCCATGACATTAGTTAAAGTTGAAGGTCAGCTCTAGAGCCTATCACTTAGGATCCACTGATAAATAAAAAATCACTTAACTGGCTCACCAGCCCCTCATTATTCCAAATGGTTGGCAGCAAATGGTTGCCGCTAACACTTGAAGAGCTTGGTGGGTTCTTTAAGAACATAATTGGAACTTCTCCAAGGAGGCAGCCTCCAAGGCCAATTGATGGCAGCTGCTTGCACTGTCAGCACTTCCCTTTTTGAAACACGGTGCCCCAGGAAGTCTGGGATTTATTGACATCTATGCCTGGTGCCAAAACCAAGCAATGGACAGCAAAAGCTTCTTTTCCTGTTGCTGGACCCCACTTCATGCATTTGCTCAGAAGTCAGAAATACATTGACAATTTCTTTCAAACGAATTGCAAAGTAGAAGAGTAGGGCAGGATGGGGGGATTAACATCAATTGTTGGATGCTCCTCAATCAAATAACTGTCGTTAGTAGGAAGCAAATTCTGCCTAGTCATATTTCAAATGCATTACAGGTTATAACCATTTAACTTAATTTAGGTTGTGCAGCCATTAAATAATATATCTTACAAAAATAGCATATTTTACCCTCCAAAACACTAGATTTATTGGCCCAAGTAATTCCACTGGCTCACACTGATCAACTGAATGACAGTCAGTGAAGAGTCAATTTATTAAGCATCTGCAAAGAACAAATTCTAGTCTTGGTGTAAGACAAGATGATTATGAGTGGATATCAGAAATCTCCTAGAGCATGTGAAGAAATGCATGCAGCAGGGGTTGGGGAGGTGGGGAGAGATAGCATGGGGAGAAATTCCAGATATAGGTGAAGGGGAGGAAGGCAGCAAATCATACTGCCACGTGTGTACCTGTGCAACAATTTTGCATATTCTTCACATGTACCCCAAAACCTAAAATGCAATAAAAAAAAATGTTCAGAGCAGGAGTCAGCACAATATGGCCCATGGGCCAGATCTAACCCACCATCTATTTTTGCATGGCTCATGAACTAAGATTTGTTTTTACACTTTTTTGGGAGATGGAGTTTTTCTCTTGTTGTCCAGGCTGGATTGCAATGGTGCGATCTTGGCTCACTGCAACCTCCATCTCCTGGGTTCAAGCAATTCTCCTGCTTCATACTCCCAAGTAGCTGGGATTACAGGCATGCGCCACCAGGCCTGGCTAATTTTGCATTTTTAGTAGAGACAGGGTTTCTCAATGTTGGTCAGGCTGTTCTCAAACTCCTGACCTCAGGTGATATGCCTGCATTGGCCTTTCAAACTGTTGGGACTACAGACATAAGCCACCACTGCTGGCTGATTTTTATACTTTTTAGTGATTGGAAAAAATCAAAAGAATAATATTTAATCATAAGTGGAAAATGTTTTTGAAATTCACATTTCAGTGTCCATAAAGAAAGCTTTATTGGAACAAAGCCATATTTATTTGTTTCTGCATTGTCTAAGGCTGCTTTTATGCTACAATAGCAGAGTTGAGTAGTTGTGACAGAGACTGTATTACTTGGAAAGTATAAAATATTTAGTATCTAGCCCATCACAGAAAAAGTTGTAAATAACCAAAGGTATATGTTACTCAAGTATAAAACAAAGTTAATTGTATTTATTTTACTATAAATATGCCTCCAGAAAGGAAAGAAGACATAGTTTAGGAGAAAACAGAAAAGTCTATGCAAGGGTATTGGATTCAAACTCTATAGCCATAAGTTTTCTAGTCCTTTTTGGCAATGTCCTGTTTTAACAAGCATATTATTCCATGATTGGCTTTTTAATGTCTGTGCTTCCAAATGAACATTCCTTGAATGGTCACATAGCAATGCATAGTAGAAATCCCTGTATATTTCATGGGACCTGAGTTTGTGAATTAAGGGCTAACACTGGTCTCTCTAATTGAGATAACATTTGCAAGGCCATCCAGCAGAAGTCAGCTCCCCTGAAGGTCTTCACTCCCATTTTCACTGAAGACGGTAGGCTTGAAGTGATAACCAAATTATCCGAACAATGAAACTGGCTTACAGATTTAATTTTTCAACCTAGGTAGTTGCAAAATGAAAATTTTAAATGTCTATAGCTTTGGATAGTATAAAAAGTTAGTGTAGCATGAATGTTATTTAATGATCAGCAACTACTTCAACAGAATTTTTTCAGAAGACCCTCTTTAACACGTTCTTGATTTTAAAAAAATAATTTAAAAAAGCAGTGAATTTTCATCAAATCCAACTCGTGCTTTAATTAGAAACATTCAACATCCCAGAATTGAACTGATCCATCTTGTTTTACTCATTTAAACCAAATAAATATAAATTGTGCCACATAAAAACTTGTAAGGAAAACTCACAGAGGAGCATAACCACTTTTGATCATATAATAGGAAAATTACATTTTTACATGTAAATCACATTACAAATATTTTACATGTAAAAATTTGTTGCATTTAAACTAGGAGGAAAAATCAAGGGAAAGATGTTTCCAATAGAACAAGAGTAGCTATGATTACAACCTTTCATTTCCCAAACCGGGACCCACAGAATATTATGAGCCACAAGGAATTTAAAGGTTTTTCACAAAAATTATTTCATTTTGAAATAAATATTTAAAATATCAGAAGACAGAGATTTCAATATTATAGGTCATTTCAGAGACTTTAATATACTAACAAACACTGGAAGTTCTAAAGGTAGGATGTAGATTTGCTAAATTTATTTGAATTGATTCTCCTAAACAAGTATTCATAATTCACTGCTCACAGAACACTCCAGCTGGAATCACTAGCTCAGTGTTTGTGGTCTGTTTTCTTGACTTTCTAGTTTGTTTCTCCTTTGTGTGGAGAAATAAAGCCCTTACAAATTAAAACTGTTGCTATAAATTGGACTTGAGGTTATTTATGACAAATGCCTTTACTAAATGTTAGGTTGTTCAAGATGACTTAAATTTTTATGAAGCCAGTTCTTGCTGGAGAAATTTTTCTTTAACTTTTCCAACCGTTCTAATGCAAAATAATAAATACAAGACAACATTACTCAAGGCTGATAAGGGAAAGTCAGAAATTCATTTGCCTATCCAACTGAGTGCAAATAGGCCATATGTAGACATTAAAATAACAAAAGAAGTGTTCAATGTCCTTCATAGCCGGAATCAATTTACCAACATCCTATTTCTTTTGGATTGCAACGCTGTGGTCAATTTTCTTGGCCCAACATTTTAAAGGATCCCATTGCCTCTGTCACTGAAGATGCTGGAAAATTGGAAACAGCCACATATCCTAGGAGAAGAGTGTTGCCAAATAAAAGTGGAACACTGAGTTTTCAGCAAGTCCAAAGAATAATGCGATAATTGAGTTCTCCCTGCAAAACTCAGGGCATTGAACTCTTTGGAGCAGCTTTTTAAACTAAGTCCAAATTTTCTTAGCTATAATACTCTAGAAGAAGGCTGTCTGTTGGTTTAACTAAGCCAACTTCATCACCTTTACATTCTCCATATAAACTTGGATACATATGTTACTCAAAATGACTGCAAGGTTTTCCCTTGTTGCCTAGACTCGGAATTGTAAACAAGTCTACTTTCTCCTGTAAAGATTGCTTTTTTCTAAATCAGCCTGAAGACCTCAATATTGGATTTTAAAAATATTCATTGTTTAAAATAAAACAAAGCAAGCAAAACCATACCAACCAACCAACCAACCAAAAAAACCTAGTGCATTCAGATAGAGAAAATAAAGTAGATTTAAAAAAAATGGTTATAAGCATTAAAAACAAATATTACTTGCACACCTATTCTTTTATTTCATAAAACCAAAAAATGTTTTTCTTCATCATTAATTATTTCTCAGAATATCCACATGGTAGTTGGGAATGGGAAACAGTTTTCACTGCATCTGTTGATCAAATGAAATTACTTATTAGTCAGTTTTAGACTTAAATCAGAAAAAGTAAACTTCAGTTATTTTCATCCCAATTAGTTCTTGATTTTGCCTTAAACAAAAATACAATAACCTCAGTGGGTGCAAAAAGATATCAGATGAGATTATGTTTTTGTGCAGTCAATAACTGGGCTTCTTTTAAAGTGTTTTTATATAGGTTTTCACAGAATCCATAAAATCTACCATTCTGTTAATCCAATCAATAGAATCATGAGTAGGCCTAATCAAGCATGGCATTGACAGAGCTGCATTTAATCAATTGTGCTTCTCTCAGAAATTAAAGTACTTTGAAGGATTCACACTAGGAAACTCTGATGTTAGTAAATAACACTTAATTAGCATTAATTGGGTGGTTACTTTATGTGTAATACTTTGCTAAGTGTTTTTCTTGCATTATTTATTCAATCCTCACAAAGACGTAATGAATATGCCCAATTATTACCTGCATTTTACATATAAAGAAACTGAGGCTTTACAAAGGTTAAACAACTTTCACAATAGAAATTCACCCCCCCCACCAATTAATTCATTAGTAATTATTTAGGTTTGGAGACTTTTCTCACGGTATCTCAAGTTTTCTTAGAATATCTTATAATTAGTCAAATTGACTCTAGCGTCTGATAATGGTTAACCAAGCTATATCCTCTTCGACTTTTCTCATAGAAACATGTAGTGGCATGTGGCACATTACTGGCATGTGGCACAGAAAAATTTGAACCTGTGTATGCCTTTCCAATACTCTAGCCCATCATGCCAGGCTGTGTCCCATTACTAAAACACAAGACATAATGAGGCGGAAGACAGTATGACGGTTCCTCAAAGAGTTAAACAAGGAATTACATGATCCAGTGATTCTACTTCTAGGTGTATACCCAAAATAATTGAAAACAGGGACTTGAACAGATATTTGTACACCTATGTTTATAGCAGACTTATTCACAAAAATCAAAAGGTGAGGACAATCAGTGTCAACTAATGAAAGGATAAACAAAATGTGGTATATCTATACAATGGAATGTGACTCAACCTTAAAAAGAAAGAGAATCTTGACACATGCTACAACATGGATGAACCTTGAAAATATATGCTAAATGAAATACGGCAGACACAAAAGAACAAATATTATATGTTCCATTTATATGAGGTACATAGAGTAGTTAAATTCATAGAGACATAAAGTAAAATGGTTGTTAACAGGGGCTGGGGAGGGGATGGAATGGAGATGTTATTGTTTCAAGGGCACAGAGTTTCAGTTGAGAAGATAGAAATGTTCTGAAGATGGGTAGTGATGATGGTTGCATGATAATGCGAATGTACTTAATGTCATAAACCATATATTTTAAAATGATTAACTGGTAAATTTTATTATATATATTTTACCACAATAATGAAAACAGTAATTAGGACTTAAGATTTGCCCTAAAATATAAACGCTAAAACCAAAAAAACAAAGCAATAGTATGATTTGAGATCTAATTTATGAAAGATACCTTATAGTAATCAAATAAGCAAGTCTCACTCTGTTGCCAGGTTGAACTACAGTGGTGCCATCTCAGCTCACTGCAATCCCTGCCTCCCGAGTTCAAGTGATTTTCCTGCCTCAGCCTCCCAAGTAGCTGGGACTACTCGGGTGCACACCACCATGCCCAGCTAATTTTTTGGTATTTTTAGTAGAGACAGGGTTTCACCATGTTGGCCATGATGGTCTCCATCTCTTGACCTCGTGATCCACCTGCCTCAGCCTCCCAAAGTGTTGAGATTGCAGGTGTGAACCACCACACCTCACCTGTAAATCTTATACTTTGTTTTCACTGAATAAAGATGAACATAAGTAACTAATAAAATGATGTGTTCAAGATCATATATCAGATGTAACAACATGAAATACAAGTGTCAGGACGAATTCTTGCAAGAATAGCTTATCTCAAGGGATATCCAATAACATTTTATCTTGTTACTTAATTACTTTCAAAGTGAACAAAAACACTTTTTCCATGAGATAGAATTCTTATAATACTACTTGGGACAATTTGTTAAACTTTATTCTCATATCTATCTATTAAAAATATTAAACAGTTTGAAAAATATTAAACACTTTTTTTAAAATCACATATTGGATTCTTTTCAGCAATATTTTTAAAATAATTAAGTTGGCTCATTTTAGTGCCCTTGGTTCTGGCCCAGTTTAATTATGTATATAAAAATATGGATATCAAAATGACATAGGCATTAATGTTCTTTGATTAGTCAGTGCTTTTTGGTTGTTTTTTCCTGGTCAGAAGCTTCACAGCTCCACAGTAATCAGATAGAATTTTACCTTGTGCTCAATTCAGATTTACACAAAGAGCCAAATGAACTTTATGAAATGTACTGAATTTTAAAGAAAAGTAAATTTCCTGGAATGGCATACTTTTTCTCTCAAAACTCAATGATCTTTTAATCAAATAAGTTAATATGGCAATAAATACAGTCTCTTTGACAAACTCGTGCTCTTGAGAGAATGTTAAGGTATAGGCAACTATTCAATCCCAATTTTGTCATTATTTGGATTTTGGACTTGTTTTTCCTGTCCTTGAACTATTCTTTTCATGTAATTTCATAGCTGGCTCCTTCTCATCTTTCAGGCTTCAGCCCAAATGTCACCTCCTTAGAAAGGACAATCCCAACCACCCTATCTAAAGTGGCCTCCCCACCATCACTGTCACTCTGTGTAAGATCACTAGAAGTCATTTCCTTGGTAGCACTTTAAGGCACTGTGAAGTTACCTGGTTTATGTATTATTTACTTGTTTATTGTCACCTTTCCACCATCAGAACGTGGGTTTCACAAAGACAGAACAAGGACCATTTTGTTTCCTCCTCTATTCCTCATGTCTAGAGAGTGACGAGTTTATAGTAGGTGGACTTGCCCTCCTACTTCCTTTGCCTTACAACTGTTTGCATAAACAGATAGAGAGCCTAGCACCTCTGGGAAGTACAGACTTGTTGCTGTGCTCAGATCTTCCCTTTATGGGTGCTGCATTAATCTCATTGGACTAAGAAGCCGGGCAACAAAAAGGTGGCTACCTAGAAGGTGTTAAAAAAGACCTATCTGGTCGCTAAGCCTAACTCCTCCAACCTAGTTTTCCTGGAGTCCCTTAAGGTAACTAAAAGGGGGTCCCTTATTTACCAGTTATCACAGTCCTTTGGATATGTAGCTTTCTTGCGCACCCCACAAGAAGAAAACCTGGCTGAATCAAGGAAGAGTTAGGCATTTCTGTGTTTCCTCATCATAATGCTATCCTAATATCTTCAAATGACACATAGCCCTAGCAAGTTAAAAGCATGCAGCTGGCCTCTTTTCCACTCCATTCTCTGACAACCAGCCTCATGTACAACATTAACTCTGAGTCCACAGGAAGCAGAGCAAACCAAATAAATGAAAAGCAAGCCTACTTGTCTTTCTATTTTAAAGACAGTAAAATCAAGTAATATCACTAGTCTCTAGATCTTTGCTTTTACTATTTGATTAATTAAGGCAAGGCAACAAAAATAGCAATGAGAAGAAGTTTTCTTAAGACCCCTTTCTAGCTATATACTTTCAAAGTTCCTAGGAACTATTTTGTAGAAATAGTAAGGACGGGCCTTCAAACTGATAGTGAATAGCTTGAAACGAGGCATCCTGATCAGCCATATATTTTGTATTTAAAAGAATGTCCATCCAAAAATTCAAAACTAAGATTGCTTACCCCAACTACAGCAGACATAGTTGTCCCCAATCATGGCAATCTGCTAATTCTCCTTTTTTTTTTTTGGAATAAAACAGAACTCTTTATTTTTGGAAGGTTCATGGCCACCCGAGATAACAAACTAAATTTCCCTTTTGTTTACTTGCACTTACCTAGATACAAGGGAAATTATATGTAGGTAAGTGCAAGTGAACAAATGTGACAAGCCAGAGCAAATCCTTAAAAGAAGTGGGCATAACCTCCCCTACTTTTCACCTTCGTCATTGGCTGGAATTTGGTGTGGTGGGTTAGCCACCCTGAGTGTACCTCTCTAGAAATGGAAAGAGAAGGAAAAAGGCAAGCTAGTTGGCATCAGAGTCCCTAACTGGCTGGAACCACACATCATCTGGATTACTTATGCCTAGATTGTCACATGAGAAAGAAAAACATGTCCATTTGGTTTAAGCCACTGTTATTTGTAGTTTCCATTTCAGCAATTCAACTTGCATTCTAACACAATAAACTTTCCTTGATGATTTAGAAGCTTCTTCAGAATTCACAAAGTTGCTTTAGGATCTCAAAATGATAAACTTCTTGAGTTGGATCGAACCTATCGCCTCACTTTATTGAAAACGAAATTGAAGATAGAGTCAGTAAATAAACTGCTTGAGCCTAAGAAGTAACTGGTAGAAGGACTGGTGTCAGATTTCCTCAATTTCACTACATTCTTTTCCTCCCTGTTCCAATTAGCAGAGCTCTCTGGGAATTACTCGAAAGAGCTCCCTCTCAGAGAGGTCTGGACTACTTACTACCTGGGGCCTGGGGCATTTTTTCCCCCAGACAACCTATAAACAGCTGCCACCTGCAGCTGTAAGTGTGAACCAATTCTGTTCACACTTACATATAGAAAGGAAGGGTGACACGAGGAGGCGTTGCCCAGTTCCAGCATGCCTCACTGATGGGAGAATCAGGAGGCCTCATGCCTTTACTCTTGTCTTGATGAATCTGGCCTGGAAACTTTCCCTCTCCTTAAATAAAACTGATTATATTTTCTATGATATAGCGTTATGGGATTTGTCTAGTACGCAAAATCTTGGCAGTTGGAAATTCAGAAGGCACAGCTTCATTCTGTAATATTATCAACACTGGTTATCATTCATGTACATTTTGATAATATATTTTCTATAACAATGAGCAATAGGGGTAACTTCAACTGCCAAGGAACAGCACAGAGGACAAACAAATCATTTAACTATCTACCACATGTCCAACCGCAGCTCCTTTTGGACAAAGGACATTGATATAGTGCAGATTAGGAAAGCTGCCAAAGGTCCCATGGAAAGTGGAAGGTAAAACCTAGCTATGAGCCTACCAAGTCCTCAGGCTGACTCACGCAGCTCTGCCTTTGTCCTTCAAGGTCTTACAGACCATGATCATGCTTTACTTATGAAACTAGAAGCATGTACTTGAGTTTTGCAAAATTCTGTTTTTTATATGCCATTATTCCACATTTCTTACCCTCTTCATTTTCATCAAACACTGGCGGTTTGCTTGAAGTATTGGCTCCCATGGTTGAATCTGCCTAGACCTGGATCCTCAAGTTATACTGTCCTGGCAGAAACACCCATCTTTGCTCAAAGCACGTCCTGAAGCCTTAGTTGGATATCTAGGATAGGAAAAGAAATAGTATCTTAATAATATGGTATACTCTAGGCACCCTGAGTATAGACTGTGGCTGAAACATTAACCTTATCTGTATCACTGTAGTGAAAACTTTTGTGTTTGAAAACCATGATTTCAGAATAAAAACCTCAAGCAACAGGAGAACACACTGCATGGCTCATCAGTAGCAGACCTAGATTTATAAAACGGGAGGAAAGCAACATATTTTTCAAATTATGTAGAAAAGTTAAAAATTAAGTCAGCAATGCTTTATTCAACAACTATAAAATAAAAATATTGTTGAGAAAATATGCTGATTTTGTACTTTCTTCTTGTTATTGGGTGATTAACAACGAAACTTTATTTTTAGTCATAGAGATGCATTAGCTATCTCTTTCTGCATGCCCTGGAAGGTATTACAACATAAAAGAAGAAAGCTCTGGGTTGGACTTTACTATACCAGCAAATTGCTGAATTTCAGTATGTTTCTCTTTTTCCTTCTTCTGAACTTGGAGAAGATAAGGGTCCTTTCCTCAATGGACAGTTGAATGTGATAGACATACATTTAACTCTTTTATATTAAGTTAAATATATAATATGCACAAATACAACTCTTTGTGTTGTATTTATGTACATATAGCTCTATGTATTGAGTCACATAAATGTATAATATGCATATACTTATCTCATTATATATTAAGCTAAATAATACACATGTATGTATAACTCTTTGTTATATCATATTTAAGTACGTTATATACATTTATATATATATAACTATATATTGAACTATGTATTACATAAATGTATGACATACATACATTTAACTCAATACATAAAGCAGTTTCATAGCATAAGTGCTCAAAACTGTTAGCCGCTCTATTTAAAGAGGCTCAAATTAAATTTAAATTAAATTTAAAGAGGCTCAAATTAAATGATATGTGTGAACAAGAAAAAATCCTGAAAAAAGTATTTATGGCTTTGCTCCACTTTAAACATAATGGTAAAGAGAGGCAGCATCCTGTGTTCCAGTCCTAAAACTGACACTGATAATGCCTTCGGCCCAGTCACTTAACCTCTCTGCTTTAGAATGGGGGAAATAACAGTGTCTATCTCAGGAGTGACAAGTTGGGATCCTTATAGGAGCCAGGCAGATAATGCAAATGAGTGAGCCAGACCGAACATTTAACATTAGCACATTGGGCAGACAATGATGACGCTGGCTCCATCCAAACAAAGTAATGGCTCTCAAATCAAACAGATTGTCACCACATGGAAACATGGGCCCAGATCTTCAGATCTACCCGAAAAATGGGTAAAGCTCTAGATTTTGTACAAAATAATATTTTAAAATTCTGCTCAGCTATCTGGCTTAAGGAAATTCTATGCTTAGCACAAGTATGGTCATGGATACAGACAATGAGACAATGTATGTAAGGTAACTGGCACAGTGCCTGGCACTTAATATGCAAAGAATGAATGTTAGCTCCTGCTAATTCTAAGAGTAGCAGAATTTCCTCATTTTGTCTTTTTAAAAATAGTTGATTTCCTCCTGAGCTCTTTACATGTGAAGGGAATATTGATTACAGGCAGAATTGAACAAAGTGTTAAGAACGAGTTATTGAAAAAGAACTGAGGAAACCCTTAAGCAAGTGTGGAAGCAAAGCTCATTTTCCCATCAGGAAAATGTAAGTAAAGCCTTCTTTTTGAAGGCAGATTTATTAAGGAAATGCTATTTTTCATATTAAAAGCCAACTGCTGGCAAAGTGCCTTATGGACTTTAACAAGAGTCATTAATAAAGAGCAAAGAGAGTCAGCAATTAGGAAGCAACCAATTAAATGGTATGGGAGAGGGAGTGAGCAGGGGCAGATGGTCACAGGTGGCTGAAGAAAGCTCAGTGGAATTATTGAGATCCAGGAAGATAGAATTCAACCATTTCCCCGAGATAAAAAAAATCAAAAGGCGTTTAACTCCAGTGGAAAACGGAGTTGAGAAGTAAGTGGGGTGCACTTTTTATTGTGAGTGTTTTATTGTGAGTTAGGGAGAAGCAAATGGAGGTGTCCTTTGTGCTTTATTATGGCATTTAAAATCCAAATGAGAGACAGTATAAGGACTGAACCACTGATGGCACTAGAAAGAGATGAATGGTCCTAAAGGGAACATTGATTTTAAGGAATTGCAGTTGTTAACTGCAGGCAGCGACTACATTCTCTTTTATTTTGTGCTTAAAACCTGAGTACATGTAGTTTTCACACTGCACCCTAGTCCTGTCATTCTTATATCATTCTTCACACCTCAGCTTTTTCTCAAGTAGTCTGTTATCCTGCAACATTGAGATGTACCAAGCACTGACCTTGCAAGTTGTCAAATCGGAAAGAAAAAGATGAAGGAATATTATAGCAATTTTCCATGTTTCAGAGTTCCATTCTGATGCGCAGACAATTTTGCTCACCACAGACCCAGAGATTTTTAGTGGGAAGATAATATGCAAACAGGGAACCATTTTTGTGTATGTCTGGGGAAGGGGGAAGCAGATGGAACTACTGGGTGGTGGTTTAATCTCTTCTTCATTGCACCTAACATACACAATCCAGTTTAAAATTATTTTTCATTTTCTCTCCCATGTGGATAACCAAATAGATTTTTTTTCACATCTAGAAAGAAATCAAACTTTCTCTGGCAGGAAAATGGAGACATATCCTTTACACTCTGCTGAACAGAGCCCAGTAGAGCTGTAGAACTCTTTCACCAAATCCCACGCCCTTCCTGATCTCCGGGCACTAAATCTGCAGTGTTACCTAAGCATCATTTTGGGATGTCAAGAGGACAGCCACCATCCATGAAAATGAAAATTCAAAGCATATGAAATATAAAAGGAAGAGAAATTTGGCTTGCAGGGACACAGGGAGTTTTGAGAGTCTACCTTGACCTGGCCGATTAGCAGATTATTAACTGGGGACTAGTTTGCTAACACCAACATTTCATCTTCTGCCTGTACCTTTGGGGGTTGTCAACAGGTAAGCTTCTGTAACCACCAAGCCTCCCTAGGTGAAGAGGTGCGGTCTTCTAGGATTGGAAAACATAGGGGGTGATGCAAGAAAGTTGCAACTTTTGACTGAACTTTTTAGATTTCATTGTCACAGCGTGTGCATAGACACACTTTACTTTGTTAGCATTTGAAAAACAGAACTTCTTAGATTAATAAATATTTTAAAATATGAGAAAGAAAAAGAAACATGAAAAACACCCAAGTGAATAACACTGTCTCAATTAACAATTGTTTGTATTTTGTCATCTTTACATCATCATTCTCATTTTTAAAAAATTTTAGGGAAATATTTTTTCCATCTTAATCCTAATGTCCAATTGACTTTCCTTTCACACTTTCCAAAGACAGCCACAATCAGGGATGTGATATACATTTTACAGTACCCGTTCTATGATTTTACAAACATGACAAGTGTTTTAAAATAAGTCACCTAAATGGCACAATAGAGTGGATATATTTTGCATCTTGCTGTGTCTGTCTACCGTGATACTTCTGAAATCTAGGTACAGGCATGCTGATCCCTACAGCTCTGACTTCATCTTTTTAAGTGCTGCATAGCAGTCCGTTGTGTGAATACACCACATTTTATTTTTTCGGTCCTGGGGAAAAAAGTCCTGGTGGAGATGAAGTCAGCCATCAAAGGCAGCTAATTTTTGCTTGTTTAGATGCTGGAGAACAAGCAGAAACACCTCCACTCACTTAATCTCAACCCAGCAAATATTTATTGAAGTCTGTCTGGGTCTGCACGTGAGTCAGTGCCAGGCTGGGGAACCTGGGTGGAGTGCAAAATAGCTAGAATTGGTCCCAGCCCGCACCTAGTTTTGTGAGTTGTCTTATCAGCAGCCTTTGTCTTCTCTTCTCCTTGAACTTCCTAGCTTCCCATCAGTACCCTTAATATGTGGGTTATTATTTGTTAAATCTAGAACACCACTTACCTAGTCTTGATTCTTCCTTCATTCCTCCCCTGAGGCTCGGAACGATGCTTTCACCCAGGGAGCAGGTGCTAAGAGAAGAACTCCAGAGCAAGGAGCAAGGAGCAAAGAGCAGGAGCAAGGAAAGGCACCTTTCTGCCTCGGAGCGGCAGCAGCTGAGAGCGCAGGGCTGGGCTGGGCTGCGCGCTGCGCTGGACTGAGCTGGGCTGGGCTGGGGCGGGCACCTGCGGCTGCCGAGGGGTCCGAGCACCGCCCAGCGCGCAGCTACCCCGGGAGGGGCGGCTCCCCGGCCTGGAGGGAGGGGGGAGGCGGGAGGCGGGAGGCGGGAGCTGCTTGCCAGCAGGCGTCCCCACTTGACTCGGTTGGGTAGTAGCCTGGGTGAGCGCCAGTCGCCTGGGGTCCGTTTTCCGCCGGCGGAGGCTGGATAAGGACCCTGGGAGGGCGAGGCGGGAGAAGAGGGCTGCGGGCGGGGGTCCCGCTGCGCCTGGGCTGGATCTGGAGCCGCCAGGATGCAGAGCGCGCACCAACTTCCCGGGCCGTGCTCGGGTTCCCCTGAAGAGACGCGGCCAGCGCCACCGAGGTGGTGGACGTGTGGGTGGCGGGTCCCAGCCTGCAGACCTTAGAAGGGGAGAGGCAAGATTGCCATTAAGAGTTCCCTCAGGGTTTTGACGGAGACCAAGAGAAGGATGAGAATTTTACAGGATCCCAAGAGGAAAGACCCTTTAAGGACTGTGGGCCGGTAGATTTTGTTTTCTGTTTTATTGCAGAAGGAACTGAGGCACAGAGACGGAAAATACTTGCCCAGTGTAGCGTAACAGTTAGTGGAGATAACCTTTGGTAGGCCCAGGTCACCTGGCTCCCAGCCCCCAATTTTCCCAGGCACCTTAGTTGCCCTTGACACCTGCGCGTGGAGGTATGAGGGCCGGACGGGGCAGAGACGAAGACAGTACTGCTGGAAGTTTCTCTGTTCTTGTCCATGGAAGCTCCCCGTAAAGCTCTTTGTAATAATCAACACAATTGAAATAATTTTTTATTGTCTCCGTTTCTAATCCAAGAGACACACGCACCTAAGCCTATGCAGAATGGGCACATAGGCTGCCTATGACATGATGACAGTGCGTGACTGTGGGCAGGGTCGATGGAGAGTGTGGGTCTGGTCTTGGGGTGGGGTGAGGACAGCTTCTTTTCAACTCCACATTTCCCTGCCATGTGGAAATGCCAGCTCAGCATTGCCAACTATTCAGATTTTTCAGAAGAAGCTGGAAACAAGAACTTTTGGATTAAAATCTTCCATTATTTTTAAACATGGACAAAATTTTAAAATGTTAAAACAAACAAAGGCTGTCAAATAAAATGTGTCTGTGGCTGACTTGTCTGTTTCAGATTTCCATTGTTTGATCTGTGGAGATGTAAAGTTCCACAGAGTGAAGGAATCATATTGGTTTTGTTTAACATTTTTGGAACGAGATCCTAGGATAGTGCCTGATGTACCCAAAATATCTGCTGAAATTGTTGGAGTGGTAGTAGTCACCTTGTGGTCAAGAGTGTCATAATGGACTTAATTAAAGGAAAACTACAAGATAACTCTATTGTCAGCTGGCCCTTTTCCTCTTCTCTCTCATCTCAGTCATGGGCTACACACTACCCTAGTATTTTAAAACTTGGAATAACCTTTAACTGTCACTAGCTCACTTGTTCACTTTACAGTTGGAGTCTGGAAGAAGAGATTTGCCCTGAGTTGCACAGTGTGGTGGTGGCAGAGCCAGGTAAAAACATACCCCCCATGCTGTTCTCTGCCACCTTCTGCTGTTGCCAACGCCTTACGAAAAAGCTGAGAGAGGATTGGATACTATGAATGAACATTTGGTGTGGAATTAGGGGAAAGCTGCAAAAGAGGGCTAAACACACCCAAGTTTAGAAAGAAAAAAGAATTTTTAAAGAATTCATTTTTGGGAGAGGGCTTTCTTTTTAAGGCAAAAATCAGGCACGTGGCAAAAAAATACATTTCATTTGTGTGACACTTGGGACTTGATAAAACATTTTGATTATCTTCATGGCTGGCATTGGAGATGCACTACAAATTCACTGGGCCTGTATTCTCTTTTTTTCCTGAGGAGAGAGCAATATTCATTTTATCGTCAAGGAAATTGAAACTGCAAGAAAGTGAGCTGAGACTAGAACTGAAGTCTATGGAAAACTCTTTAATTTAGTGTTCTGGTTGGCGTACAGGGCTTTGGAGTCAGGCATTCTTCCATTTCAATGCCAGCTCCACCAATAATATATCTGAGATGTTGGCCAAGTCACTTAAAGGCCCTGAATCTAGGTTTTCCAATTTCAGTAAAGAAAACAATGGTCATCTCTATCAGCTAGAATTAATGAAGGCTTAAATGAGATTTTATATAGATACATAGATAGATAGGTAGGTAGGTAGGTAGGTAGGTAGGTAGATAGATAGATAGATAGATAGATAGATAGATGATTGCACTTAACACAGTGCTAGGCAGTACAGAGTAAACACTCAAAAACTGACAACAGTTAAGGTCATTTTAATAAGCAGGCCACCAGGTTATGCCCAAATACCTCTCCGGTCTGTTTTCCAAATCTTTCTTCTGTTGGAATAGTCACATTTGCTTAAAATAAAACTAGTCAGTCCTAATGTATTTGTTCATGTAAAGGCATGGCATATCATAGATTCTACAGAAAAATAGTGATTCCTACTTTGTCTAATATGCAGGCTGTCAAATGCAGAACAGTTTCACAGAGCTGACTGTGTTTTAATCTTTTATTTATTCAGTTGTTCATGCTGTCTTATTGGTGTTCTCATCTTAAACATAGCTAACTCTCGGGGAAATGCAAAGATTACCACAAGAAATGTACTTGAAAGGCTAGACTGCATGCTTGTGACAATCTCTGGAGCCCCCCAGTGGAGAGGAGAATGAAGTAAAGAATAAACCAGCAAGAAAGTCTTGTCCAGACAGATATGCAGAATTTTTTATCATTAAAAAAGTAAATAATGTCTTACAACACAAACTTTAATACCATGCAGTTTCAACTGTATTATTGGTGGCTTAAAAGCTAGGTTCCACTGCATTTAGACTAAATTGACACTGTTTGGTAGACAGGGACTGATACTGTCCAATCCCTGTCACTCTGCCCCCCTCTATCTATGGTCAGTATTCATCTGTTCACTCCACTCCAGCCCACTGGCCTTCTGCTCTTTGCGGATCACACTGAGCTTGTCCCCACCCCAGGACATTTGAGTGGCTCTTACTTATGCATGAACACAGTTCTGGACTCTTTTTCAATCAGCTGTCTCCTCACATTTCTCCTTCTCAGAAAGACCTCCCCTCAACTCTTCTGATATTGTTTCCTCACCACTCCCTCCATTCTCCACTGTACACCTGAATTTCTTCCATCATATCACTCATCATGCGCTATCATTATTTTGCTTGCGTAACTTCTTTGCTGTGTTTCTCCTCACTGAGCGCAGCTTTCATGAGGATAAGAACATCTGTCTTGTCTACCATTATCTATACAGCACTGAATCCAGTATTTGGCACATTAAATAAATTGCTAACATAATTAAATGTTTGTTATTTCCATCATTCTTTTCATTGAGTAATTTAGGAGGGAAATGCAAAGAAGACACCTTATACTGCAAAGCAGTAACCATTCACTGGTGAAGTAAACAGACTTTTATAGGGCTATGTTTAAAGGGAACAAAGAAAAGTTGGAAGCTGTCACTGGACCTGAGGATTTTGTGGTTTGGATAGAGGCAGAAACCACAGCTTGAGATTGACAGGTACCTGGCTGGGAGCCCTCACACAGAACTGATCAGATTGGCTATCTCTGCCTCAAAGAGCCAGAAGCCTCAGGAACATTTGATCTGTGTCTTGAAAGTTGAATGGAGTGTCACTAGACAGAGAAAGGGCATTCTAGATTTGGAGAATGGGGCATAAAAAGCATAATATTTGGGGAGAATGATTAGAAGTTTAATGTGATTGTAGTGTAGGGAGTAGTGATGAGGGAAAGATCTTGAAAAACCATGTTTACTGTGAAAAAGTTTACAGTTTAAATCATAGCAACGATAGGAAGTCTTTAGATGTGTTAGCAGGAAAATAGACTTTATTAGAGTTGAGTTTTAGTAAGATTACTCTGCCCTCTTTACATATGACAAAGCTTTATTTTCCGCTGGTCAGATATGCAAATTACTGTTACTAAAAATATGAGTTATCATAACAAAAAAATCTTAATTATAAAATAATCAGGTCCCATCACAATGTCTCATATTTAGTAAATTATCTGATAATTGTTGAATCCAACTCATATTCAGTTATACCTGCTTTGTTCACTTCCACAAATACCATCACATTAAGAAAGTACATGAAATAACCTGTCACAGAATATTTTTCTTTAGATACTATCTTGATAAAGATCATTCATTTTATTTTCCAATTTCATTGAGTGATTGTAGTTTACAGTTTTCAAACAGGCTTTACAAATCTGTAACCTCAAGTTCATTATCTGTTTAATAACCCATTCCTGCAGTTTTGATTATTTGTCTACAGTGGGGAAGGCACCATGCCTGGAACTGGAGATACAAAGATAAATAAAGCAATCCTTGCTCTTAAGGAGCAAGCATTCTAGTGAGCTCATAGTACATATCATGCTGCTTTCACTACTTACCCCTGTGAGTTTGACATAATTTAATTGAGAGAGAGGGAAACAAACCTAGGAAGTAATGGGGACATTTTATTTCTAGGGCTGCAAAGAAGAGACAGAAATAGTATTAAAATATTCCCTATTTCATGCTTATTAGAAAAATACTAATACCTAAGCAGGTGGAGGAAAGTGGATATGAGTTATGGTTTCTTTCTTTTTTTTTAAATATATATTTTATTGCGTTTTAGGTTTTGGAGTGCATGAAGAACATGCAAGATTGTTGCATAGGTACATACATGGCAATGTGGTTTGCTGCCTTCCTCCCCATCACCTATATCTGGCATTTCTCCCCATGTTATCCCTCCCTAACTCCCCATCCCCCGCTGCCCCTCCCCTAGTTCCCCCCGACAGACCCCAGTATGTGATGCTTCCCTCCCTGTGTCCATGTGTTCTCATTGTTCAACTCCTGCCTATGAGTGAGAACATGCGGTGTTTGATTTTCTGTTCTTGTGTCAGTTTTCTGAGAATGATGGTTTCCAGGTTCTTCCATGTCCCTACAAAGGACAGGAACTCATCATTTTTTATGGCTGCATAGTATTCCATGGTGTATATGTGCCACATTTTCCCTGTCCAGTGTATCATCGATGGGCATTTGAGTTGGTTCTAGGAGTTATGGTTTCTAATGTATACATACACACATATATACACACACACATATGTTTGTGTGTGTGTGCGTATCCATGTACTCATTTATTCAACTGCATTGAGGTGTGAATAATTTAATTGCTCCCCAGAAAACTTGCATAGTAGAGCATTGTTGTTGAGCAAAAACAGTGTTAGCATCAAAAGAACCCAATTTAATCTCCTTATTCACCATCTAAAGCTTCATATCTTTGTGCAAGTCTTTTAGACCCTGAGAGTTTTTGTTTCTTAAACTATATAATAATATGGATACTAGTAGTACCTACTCCTGAAAAGCATTGGGATGATTAAATGAGATAATGCATGAAGGCACTTAGTGTAGTGCCTTGAGCAGAATGGGTGCCCAATAAGTTTATTAATATTATACCAGAAGCCTCTCTTTTGTACAAAGAATGTGGAAGTGTTCATCTCATTGCACCCTCATCAGCACTGACTATTTTGTAAGATCACTGTTGAAAGTCATACCTATGATATTAAACAATATGGATTCTTATTTTAAGGAGATTATCATCTACTAAAAACCTGACAATTTTAATACAGGGTAACAAGGTCACAATAGCATAAGTAAGGGTGCTTTGTGAGCTCATAAATGAAGTAGCCACTATAGTTTAGGGATGTCAGCAAAGGTGTCACCAAAAATAACATTCAAGCTTGGTCTTAAATGTAGAGTACAAGTAGTTGTGCAAAGAGAAGGGGATGAGAGTTTTCCAGCCAGAGGGAACAGCATGAACAAAGCTGTGTAGGCAAGAGAAAGTTAGGCATGTCCAAGAGAACCAAGTAGTTTTAGTGTAGACAGGTTATGGAGGAGGCAGGCACTATATGCAGAGAAAACAGCTAGTGTAGTATTCTAGAGGCCTTGTTCAATCATGTCCCTTTATATAGTATGCATGGCAAACCCAAAAATCATGTGTTGCTGTCTTCTGTTTTCAGGACAGAAAATAGAAACAAATGGTTTCGGTAAATTTCCCAAACTTTCGGTTCTGATTTACTGCAAAGCCAAAACCAATATTATTACACTATAAGCATCCTCTCTGTATGGCATGTGTGTGATGTGTGCATGTATATGTATGTGTGTAATATGTATATGTATGTGTGTAATACAATTTTAATCCATTTTTCTATACATACATTTTTCTATCCATACATATAATGATTAAAAAATACAATCTTAAAAAGACATTTCCATGAAGTTTTATTTTTTATTTTTTTTATTTTTTTGCCTACCACCCTGAGTGAACCTAACAGTTATACAGCCTTTTTTTAAAAAAAAAAGAAAAAGGAAGAAAGAAAGAAAGAAAAAAAGAAAAAAAAAAGAAAGAAAAGAAAAAAACAGAATGAAGAAGAGGAAGAAAAAGGAAGAGAAAGAGGGAGAGAGAACGGGAATATTGCTTTATTGCCCAGGCTAGAATGCAGTCTAAAAATGGGAATTGAAAACCTCTTTTATGCCAATAATTGTGCTTAACAATGGAGACAGGAAGGAATAAGGAAAGAAAATAACAAACAAGCAGCCAACCAATATTTCATTTAAACCTATGAAATGCTATGCAATTATTGAGGAGTGATTTACTTCCAATTATGTAGTCACTTTTGGAATAGGTGTGATATGGTACTGATAAGAATGTATGTTTTGTGTATTTGAAGTGGAGAGTTCTATAAATGTTTATTAAGTTTACTTGTTCCGGGTCTGAGTTCAAGTCCTGGACATTCTTATTAATTTTCTATCTCATTAATCAGTCTAATATTGACAATGTGATGTTACAGTCTCCCACTATTATTGTGTGGGAGGCTAAGTCTTTTTATAAGTCATTAAGAACTTGTCTTATGTATCTGGGTGCTCCTGTATTGGGTGTGTGTATATATAGAATTGTTAGCTCTTCTTGTTGCATTGATCCTTTTACCATTATGTAATGTCCTTCTTTGTCTCTTTTGGTCTTTGTTGCTTTAAAGCCTGTTTTATCAGAGGTGAGAATTGCAACTCTTGCTTTTTATTTATTTATTTATGTTTGCTCTCCGTTTGGTTGGTAAATCTTCCTCTGTCCCTTTGAGTCTTTGTGTATCGTTGCATGTGAGATGGGTCTGGATACAGTGTACCGATGGGTTTTGGCTTTTTATCCAGTTAATAATATATATGAGTTTAATACTGCCATTTGATGCTAGCTGGATATATTTTTGGAAAGGCTGATACTGATTGTTCGTTTATATGTATAGTGCTTCTTTCAGAAGCTTCTGCAAAGCAGGCCTGGTGATGGTAAAATCTCTAAGTACTTGCTTGTTTGCAAAAGATTTTATTTTTCCTTTGCTTTTGAAGCTCAGTTTGGCTGGATATGAAATTCTGGGTTGAAGATTCTTTTCTTTAAGGATGTTGAATATTGGCCCCCACTCTTTTCTGGCTTGTAGGGTTTCTGCTGGGAGATCTGCTGTAAGTCTGATAGGCTTCCCTTTGTGGGTAACCTGACCTTTCTCTCTAGCTGCTCTTAGTATTTCCTCCTTCATTCAACCCTAGTGAATCTGACGATTATGTGCCTTTGGGTTGGTCTTCTTGAGGAATATCTTTGTGGTGTTCTCTGTATTATCTGGAGTTGAATATTGTCCTGTCTTACTAGGTTGGGAAAGTTTTCCTGAATAATCTCCTGAAGAGTATTTTCCAACTTGGATTCATTCTCTTTGTCACATTCAGGTACACCTATCAAACGTAGATTAGTTCTTTTCACATAGTTCTGTATTTCTTGGAGACTTTGCTCATTCTTTTTTATCCTTTTTTCTCTAATCTTGACTTCTCGTTTTATTTCGTTAAGTTGGTCTTCGAACTCTCATATCCTTTTTTCTGCTTGATCAATTCGACTGTTAAAACTTGTGCATTCTTCACGAAGTTCTCGTGTTGTGTTTTTCAGCTCCATTAATTCACCTATACTCCTCTCCAAATTGTCTATTCTCGTTAGCATTTCGCCAAACCTTTTTTCAAAGTTCTTAGTTTCTTTGCATTGGGTTAGAACAAGTTCTTTTAATTCACAGAAGTTTCTTATCATCCACCTTCTAAAGTCACTTCTGTTAATGGAACGCACTCGCATTCTGATTTTGGGTATTCTCAGCCTTTTTACGCTGGTTTCTTCCCATCATTGTAAATTTATCCACCTGTCGTCTTTGTGATTTCCGGCTTTCAAATTAGGTTTCTGAGTGGACATCGAACTTGTTGATTCCCAGTGCCGAAATCTGAGCAATCCACTATGCTGGCCAAAACAGCGGTGTTAAGATTGATGGTGCTTTTCTGTCCGGGAATCGGCCACTCTGCACCAAGAACCGTCATGCTGAGGTGCCAGCAAAACCGCCGCGCCAGCCACAAGAGTCGCGCTAGTGACCCGTGGGGCTCCTCCGCTGGGAATCTCCTGGTCCATGAGCAACCAAAATTCGTCTGAAAATGTGGCATCCTCTCGTTCTCTGCACTTTCACTAGGAGCTACTATCCCGAGCTGCTAGTGGTCAGCCATCTTGGATCTCTCTCCTGAAGTTGTTTTAAAACAGGACATATGAACCTTGTCTATCTTATGTCAGTTATTCAGAGTATTCCACCAAATGTTCTATAGATGACAGATCAAAATATATAAATGGTTTAATCCTTAAACAATCAAACACTCACGTATAGACTTTGTTTTCTACATTTTTAGTTTACCTCATTCTTATGACAGATCAGATAATGTTGTGATATAGAAAGTGAAGGGGAAATGACCTTATTCACCTGTAAACAAATTAATTTGACTCCTTAGGTCTCTGGTTCCCTTCCTAGCCCTTCTCTCCCCACACACATGCACATGTGCATGTGTGAGCATACACACACACACACACACACACACACACACACCCTGCAGAGTCATATCCTGGCATATGTATCTATGTCTATACTGAGACCCAGGAACATGAAGGGGAACAGTCAGTGAACTTGATATTTACCTAGATAACACTAGTAGGCACTTAGTCTACCATTTTCACTTTCCTTCTTTTTTCTTTTCCTTTTTTTGTAATAAGAATGTCTTTGCAATGAGCTGGACTCATGCATGATCCAGAAATTAACAGAATGACAAGTTGTGCTCTGACAATGGAAAATGTATATGATTACATTGTGTTTCTTTTAAAAAATTGCCTTGAGAGATATTTTAAAGTTCACAAATATATAAATATATATTTTTCAGGTGTAGGGTGAAGATTAAATTTCATTGGATGTGTATTCTTCTGAAATCTTGTTTCTAAAGTTAGGAAGTTCTAGGAATAGTGTTTTTTTTTCCCCTTTAAAAATTGCTGTGCTTACATACAAACTGTTTCTCAGTCTGGTCTATCCATGCTGTAATTAGATATTTTCTCCAGAGTTGTGAGTTTTTCTATTTTGGGAGGCCATTTCATTGAGAAGCTTAGAAAAGGCAAATATGAAAGAATCTAGGGTGCAAGTCAAACCAGAAAAGTGTGAAATATCTTAAAGTATCCATACAATTCAGGGTTAAATGCTGTTCTTTGCTCCACAAATCACATCTCTATTTGACACATGTCCAAGAAAGAGTGCTGTCGGTCTTCAGTACAGAAAACCTGTACTGTTTTGGTTTTCTAAAATTCTATTGAATTTATCATTTTCTGCATTCCTGAGTATGAAAGTGACTTACATTTTTAACAAATGAAAATATTGAACTATAAAAGAGGAATGAACAAAAGAGAAATTCTGCATTTTTCTTTTTTGGATTCCAAAGCAGGACTATGCTAGGCATGGTGGCTCATGCCTGTAATCCCAACACTTTGGGAGGCCAAGGTGGGAGGATCGCTTGAGCCCAGGAGTTCGAGACCAGCTTGGACAACATAGGAAGACCCTGTTTCTACAAAATAGACAAATAAATTAGCCAGATGTAGTGGTACATGCCTGTACTCCCAGCTACTCAGGAGGCTGAGGTGGGAGGATTGCTTGAGTTCAGAAGTCGAGGGTGCAGTGAGCTATGATCACACCACTGTACTCCAGCCTGGGTGCTAGATGACAGAGCAAGACTGTCTCAAAAAAAAAAAAAAAAAAAAAAAAGAAGAAGAAAGAAAGTAGGCCTAATCTTCTGAATACTGGGTAATTTATGAAGCATTACTTCTTAATCTACATTTTGTTTTGCAAACCCTGTTGCTGTATTATTTGAATATGTAATCATTTCCAATATACTTCCTCTTTATGTTAGGATCCTTTGGCCATCCTTTGGTGAGTGCTCTTAATAGTTAGATTTCTATAGAAAATGGCTAAGGATGTAGAGAATAGTAGTAAAAATCCAGCATTTTGAAAAGAGCCTTATAGAAGAACCTAGTGGAGTACCCTGAAGCTGAATTACTAAAGCAGTTTGCATGTATTTGTCATAGTCAAAGAAACATCTTTTCAAAAAGGGTCTGTAAATCGTTCAGCTCGGAATGACATAATTTCAATGACTTACTTTAAGAAAATTCCAAGTGGGAAACACTATTCATTGATATTCTTAAAGTCCACATGATTTTAGTGAAAATCCAAGGAAGGGTCTTATTATGCTAGGTTGTGCCTCCTTGCTCTAAGTAGCAAATAATAATAATAATAAGATATTAATAATGGGGAGAGAAAAGAGGAGAAATAGATGAAAACTACCAATAATAATAACAAATATTTATTTCATGTTTCTTATGCGCTGGGCACTGAGCTCGGCATTTTATTTGCTCTCTCTCATTCAGTGCTGACAATACCAATATTCAGTCAAAAATACTGGAGGTTAAAGGTCAGATCACTCATCCAATCATAGGATAGAAGCTCAAGTAATCTGGTATCAGAGCCAGGCTTTTTTCTACTACAACATTCTTCATCCTGTATGCCATTTTCAAATCTGGAATTAGAATACTGGAGTTCACGTGTTACCTGAAATGCTCCTCAGGGTTAGCTCTGCACCTGTGGAGATCTCATTAGCTCATAGCTAGAATCTGACTTTCCATCTGTAAAATAAAGGTGGACTCTGTAGTTTCCCCAGTCCCTTCTAGTACTGCTGTTCTATGACCATGGAACATGTCCTATGACCTTTGCTCAATGTGACTGCCTTGGTTTACTCAAGATCAAGAGATTGAAAGAGTTATCAAGATGTGGACTTCTCAGTCTGGGAAAACTTGGATTGCTAGTCCCTTACTACAATATCTGATACATTATTTCATTATTTTGGACACAACCATTTATTTCTTAAACTTCTTTGGGGTTCTTTTGTTTCTCAAAGTCTTAAAGAACTGGAGCACAGAATAGTAAGACTTTGTTGAATAGTAAGACTTTGTTAGATAAACTGTTGAATACCTGGAGCATAGGGGAGATTATTTTGAAGGGACCTGCATTTTCCTCTCTGGGCATGTTATGTTCAAGTTGTTGGGATGATTTCTCCCTTCTTTTTCTTTTACTTGAAAACAGTTGGCTGGTTTGTTCTGTTGAATTTTCCTTTGCACTGATAGTTGAGAAATGCTTAGTGACGAGATTATAAAAGTTGCAATCCATCTGAAACTTTCTCCTCTGATGAAAGGGAATGGTTGTGTAATAATGATTACTTTGTTTTGGTGAGCACTTATTCTTTAAAACACACTTTACATATACCAACTGAATCCTGAAACAGCTGTGATTCCAGGTAGCTATTATTGTCCACACTTTAAGGGTAAGAAAACTGAGACTCAGGTAAGTTGTAATTTATTGAAGTTAACAAATCTAAACTGGCATTTGAACTGTGGTGTCTCTAAATCAGAGTCCCTGTTTTTCCCATGCAAGCGATGACTTCTGTGGTTTAAACAGCTAACATTTCTAGTTTATTTATGAGTACTGCATATGGTCCTACATATTACAAGTGAAAATGTATTTAGATGTCTGGTTTTTTGCTTTCAATTCCTGAATTTCTTCCCATACAGAATAATTAGATCATTTCTTCAACAGATATGAAACACGCACTTTACTTACTGCTGTATTTTTCCTCAACTTTAAAAGTTCCTGCTTATTAGGACAAAGTTTTATTTCCAGTTCCTGTTAAACACAGATGCATCTTTATCATTAAAGAAAACCACAATGACAGTTATAAAATTTCCACGTGGATCTGGATAGTCTAGGCAACAAGAAAGACCATTTCAAAGAAGGCATGACATTTAACAGAGTGTACATATACAACTACAATTTAAAATAATATGAACTACAATATGTGTCTATTTATATAAAGTATATAATAGTATAAAATTCATGACTCTAAGTATAAAAAATATGCGGATCTTATTTTTTCATGGTTAATTAGCATCAATACTCTTTTTGCAGTCTAAACAAAATACAAAATTATGGGAATATTACAAACATTTACTGTTTGCCTACCATGTGAATTTAATACCCACAAAAACTTATGTAGTAAATAATTTCTCCCATGTACTAATGCAGAATATAAAGTTCACTGAAGTTAAATTGTGTGATTAAGAAACAGAGGAGATGGTATTGAGGACCATACTGAAACCTGAGTCAATCTGACACCACTAGGGTATGTTACATTAGAAATACTCCAGAAATTTCTCTATTTTTGAATTGTCTATCTGGGATGCTACATTGTATATTAGAGTTGCTCTAATTAACTCAGACAAGTTTACCACTTACGACCTTTTAAAATTATGCAACACATTGGGAATCTGGATTCTATAATGGACATTTTTATGTGACTCCCAGCACCCAAGCTACCCATATGCAACTAATTGGGAGTTTGAAAAATGTCTGAATTGTTAACTCAATTTTCCTATTTTTATTTGCATTTTAGGCATTCTGTAAATATGGTCTATTTCCAATATCTATCTTTATTGAAAGCCATCTTTCTTCCAACCATAGAAAGTTAGATGAACTTTCAGTAGAAGAGATTGTTTATCTTATTTATGTGAGTTTAGCATTTTCTTCTTTCTAGACACTTAGTATGTTTATTCTCCTGCTCAATTGTTTTCTTCTCTCTCGGTTGTTTTTTCCCCAGTAATAAGAACTGAAAGTTACTCAAATATTAATGAGACAGAAATTGCAAATTATGTATTAGCTAATGATAATTATGTTTCTTTATATATATATATGGAGTTGTTAACAGCTCCAAAACTTTTTAACACAAGAAAAGGTCAGTTTGAAAAGATTTTAGAATGCAAATAGGTTCCAACCTAGTTAAATGTGAACTCATATTGACAGCTGATATTAAATAAGCAACTTCCATTTTGCATACATCAGACTTAATCAGAAGCACAATGATTAAGTTCGCATAATTTGCTGATTCAAAGTGTTGTAAAAGCATGAGTAAGTATGTGATTAAGCAATTTTAAAAAGAATTATTATCCTAATATTAAATACAAATATCAATAATTATACTTTGACTTAGAGCATTTTTCCTAAAGATTATTTCCACCATCCCTGTGAGGGAAGAAAGGACTTATTTCAGCTTATGTAATAGAAGAGTAGAGAAGTTACATTAGTTGCTTTTTGTAAATGTAAAAATATTTTAATCAGTAAATAAACAATTTGAAAATGGAACACAGTGCATCTTTCCCAAGCAGAGTATTCATTGAATTTGTATCTTAACTAGGTTGTGAAATGCTGACAAATTTCATGTTGAATTTACATTTCACAGTAGCCTCTAACATGAAGCCTATAACATTTAGGTCAGATTCTCTTTATGGTACCCCATAAAGGCCTGGTTCCTTTTTATTTTTATGTTTGGCACTTCTTTCTTACAAAACATTTGATAACAAAATAATAAAAATGTTATAATGAAATTCACATTTTAGAAGTGTACCGCTGGATGACTTTTTGACAAATATTAATGTTATCTCGCTTGCTTTTGCCTCATAATCCTTTACACCCGTGTATTAAACATTTCTTTTGACCTGGCATTTAATCCACAATTTTCTCACCATACTCTGGTTTAAACTTCTTCTGTAAAGAGTCAATTAGTAAATGTTTTAGGTTAGTGGGACATATGGTGTCTGATACAACTACTTAACTGTGCCATTATAGTGGGAAAGCAGCCACAGAGAACATGTAAGTACATGAGCACGACTGTTTTCCAATAAGGTATTATTTATGGACACTCAAATTTTAATTTTATATTTATATGTCATGAAATAATATTCTTTGGATTTTTCCAATGTTTTAAAAATGTAAAATTCGTTTTTAGCTCCAAGGCTATACAGAAACTGATGGCAGCATAGATTTCATCAGCTGGCCTTCATTTGTTGACCTCTGCTATAATCTAAAAGATAATAAAATCACAGCATTTCAGAAAAAGGTTTAGAGAGTATCTCATCTAACTTTTTTTTTTTTTTTAGTCATAAAGGTGACTAAGGCTCAAAAATAGTAAAGGACCTAAGTGGTTTAAAAGAGCTCACGCCCGTAATCCCAGCACTTTGGGAAGCCGGCTCATCACGAGGTCAAGAAATCGAGACCATTCTGGCCAACATGGTGAAACCTCGTCTCTACTAAAAATAAAAAAAAAATTAGCCAGGCGTGGTGGCGCACCGGTAGTCCAGCTACTCGGAGGCTGAGGCAGGAGAATTGCTTGAACCTGGGAGGTGAAGGTTGCAGCGAGCTGAGATCGCGCCACTGCACTCCAGCCTGGTGCCTGGCGACTGAGCGAGACTCTGTCTCAAAAAAAAAAAAAAAAAAAAAGTCATGTGGCACGTCAGAGGATCTGCGCTGGTCAACGGTAGTGGCTACCTGGAGGATTGTGTTGGGATAGGACTATGAAGTCTGAGTCTCATGGGAGGAAATCTGAGTGTCATGGGAGGAAAGTCTGAGTCTTATGGGAGGAAAGTCTTGTGATTGATTGAAGATGTCTGCTTTATATGCTACAATGGAATCATATCAAGAAAGTATTTAATGTTTGCAAATTCACATGTTTGTGCTCTGCTAAGGGACAGGTTGGAGGATAGGAAGGATCAGAGAAACAGAAATTAAGATTGTGTGAATGGCAACTTGGAAATGGAAAAGAGAACAAATGAATGAACAATTTGAATACTGCAGACTCTTCTGATTGCCATTTCATGCAATGAATGCATGCCTCTAAGTGAGTGTGAGAACCTTGATAGAATTTTCTGTTCTCTCAATCGGGAACATATCTCCATACAGAGTACAATTCTAAGCTTTAACGCTACTTGTTTTTTTTTTTTTTTTTTTTCAATGCAACATGTCCCAGATGCCAGCTACCTATAGTAGTTAGCAGTGTTCAATTAGGGTGGGGAAAACACAGTATGTTTCAATGGGGGAGGCAAATTTGGCAGTATCGAACGTTTTGAAACATGTTTATTAGGTTTTAATATGTATTTTTCCTCAAGGCAATTTTTACTTGATGCGTTTTCATCTATGTTATGTACTTACAAACTACCCTCTTGAAAGATGTAACTCTACTGTACATCATAAATTTGATATTCTCTAACAAGCCCAAAGTAACATCAGGCATTAAAAACTCACTGTTAACTTTAACTAGTACGCTCATCTGCAGGAGTTAAAGTGATTGAAGATTGCAGCAAATGCTTATCTCATTCCTTCAAGTCCCCAGAATGACTCTCTAGACCAATGTCCTTACTCATTCCTTATTCTTCTCCTCAGGCTTTGATAATTGGAGTAAAGGAACAGTCAGCAGGCCCAGAGAGTATGTTTCACTTTTCTGATAACTTTACTGAATGATCAAATCAATGATTCACCTTGGCTACTTTAATGCCTGTACTAAGTGCTCACTCTGCTAGCCACCCTACAGAAAGAAAGGGATCAGACCAACAGGAGTTCAAACAATGACCCATAACTCTAGCAACATAAACTCAGGCCCTAAACCAGGGTCATCCTCAGCCTAGGCCTGGTTGTCAGCTCATAACCATACTAGTCACAACTTACATGGTCATGTGTAATACCTGCATGTTTTTGCTCCTGTCTTAGGGGATTTTGTTATTAAACACAGATGGAATTCTAAATATAATCCCCTTCTTGCCAATTTCAGAAATTTCTGTAAAGCCTTTGAAAAATGCAGAAGTAGCTTATTTTAAGTAAAAACTGAAATATTAATCAGGAATTAAAGATACCTGGCTTGTATTTCAGATTTTGCCTTGAATTGCTGGACATATTCAACATCTTCTTCATCTGTGGCATAAAGAGGCTACTGTGTCTGTCTCTTTTGGCACAAAAGTGATGAGGATAAATGATATACTGTGCTTCAATATAATTCCTTTGTTAGTTGCAATATTATATAAACATTGTGATAATAAACATTTTGCTCTACCATAATTATTATCTGTGGTTTATGACAGATAAGCTTATTTTCCCCAATTAGTTTTAATTTAACAGCAGACACCACTTTCTTCTTAAAGCCTGTAACTATCTGCTAAGTATACCCTTTCAAATTATTGGTTGGGTAAGAAAGAAAATTCATTGCCTTTGCTGTATATTAACTTGATAATATGGCACAAATAATCTCTGTGTTATAAATAGTTCCCTTTCATACCAGATGCAACTAGAAAGTCAAAGAAAATAATGTTGTAGATGAAGAGAGGCATTATTTCTATTTTCTGGAGTGAGCACAGTGCTGCCAGTGTTCAACATTTTTTTCCCCTTTCATGACTTCCACTGACACTGACTCATTGTGCAGCCCTGATAATTTTCCGTAACAGGCTTGCCAACAATTGAAGAACCATATTTTTCTGGTGGCAAAGAGAAATGATGGCTCTTTTTTACAACCTGAAAATTCAATAATTCCTAATTTTGTTTTTCTGAAAGTTAATGCTATAGATCAAAGTAAATGTCTTTCTAAAATCTTAACTTTGTTTTTTCAGGTGATTGGGGGCAAGGGGAGGGAAAGCATTAGGACAAATACCTAACGCATTCGGGCTTAAAACCTAAAATGACAGGTGGATGGGTGCAGCAAACCACCATGGCATATGTATACCTATGTAACAAACCTGCACATTCTGCACATATATCCCAGAACTTAAAGTAAAATATTTTCTATTAAAAAAATAAGCTCTTAACTTTTTTAAAAAAGTTGTATCACTATAAGGTGATTTTTAAAATAAAGCATTATTGAAGTATAATATCTCTGTGAAAATTGCACTTATTATAAGTATATGATTATTTGATTTGATCTTTTATTTTGTTTTCCATACATATTATGCTATTTTTTCTAATTTTTCCAAAGAACATGTACTTTAACAAAATTGTTTTGAAACTTGACACTGAAAAATTAAATAAAAAGTAACATATATCTTGAATTTTATTTTTAAATATACGCATATAATTTGGGAAGAATATATAGCAACATGCTTGCAGCAGTAGAAGCCACTGCTGCTTTGTGAGACCAAAGGTAATCTGGTTTTTGAAAAAAAAAAAAACTTTTTTGTAATTCCTAAGTTATCTTCAGCTAATACACATTACTATTATAATCAATAAGAAAGCCATAAAAATTACAGAGAACTCCAGTCCCCTAAATTGCAATATTTGTCACCCAAAGGAGTTGGGGCACAATTGGATTTTTACAAATCACACTCATTTCTCTTGGCATATTGAAATTACTTCTTTATGGTTTCATAATTATTACTAAATCCAGTCTAGGTTTTGCTAGAGCCAAATTTAGATTTTGGCACACATGGACATTTATTCATTTGACCTAGTTTTGTAGAAATATCTTCGTTTATGTAGGGATGAACTAGGGTAGTGTTTCCCTATGTTCTAAAAGTTATGATTATCTCTCATAACATGGTATTAGTTCACTCCTCCTCCTAAAAATGCCCCATGACTTATTGGTATGAACCAAATTAATGTGTTTCTGGAAATTAAGTATTTATTTGCAATTATGTGCTGTCCTCATTAAAGAATTATATGCTAATTCATTACCAGACATCCTAGTATTTTTCAAAATGTGAACCTTTTATTAGCCTCAACAGATTCAAATGTGGACTGTTTAAAATGCAGATTCTTAGGTTTCAATCCAGCCTTCTGAGTCAGAGTGAATGGAGGGTGGGTTGTGCTCTTCAAGTGATTGACTCTGATGTATACCTTTCAGTTCAGACAATCTCAACTTTTCTTTCAAGAAGTGGACCCCATTCCGCAATTAAAAATTTTGGTAGAATTCTAACATATAAAATAACTAAAGAGAAATCACTCCAGCTTCAGAGAGTTTTAAGAGCTTTACCTATTAACTCTTCTTCCCCTGACCTCTGCTACCCAAGGTAACCCCTTGTCTTAATCTGCTGTGTGCTGCTACAATAGAATACGTGACACTAGATAATTCATAAAAAAAAAAAGACATTTATTTTCTCACAGTTTTGGAAGCTGGAAGTCCAATATCAAGACAATGGCAGGTTGGGGGCCAGTCTCTCTGCTTCCGAGATGATGCCTTGAATTCTGAGTGCTCTGGAGCGGAGGGGTGCTGTATCCTCACATGACAGAAGAGGAGAGAAGACAAACCCACTTCTGCAGTGTTTCTTACAAGAGCATCTAGCCATTCATGAAGGCAGAGCATTCATCACCTAAACACCTCCCAACATTGTTGCATTGGGGATTAAATTTCCAACTCATGCATTTTGGAGAGAAGCACATTCAAACCACAGCACTTCTGAAACACCACAGTTTGGGAGTCACTGATAATTCAGCTTCTTCAAAAGAGGTCCTAAGCAATGGAGCGCATTAGAGTCAATTTTCACAATGGCTGGAATTGCTTCTGTCTTGTTCATTGGCTCCCTCATGCATAGAACAGTGCCAGTAGATTCTCACTATCTATTTAGTGAATTAATAAAAAAATATAATATCTAGTCATTGAATCCACATTTTTATTATTTTTCTGACCATGATATCTGAATTTCAGGTTACTCATTTGTTAGATGAGGTTTGGATTAGATGGTCTCTAATACTCCTTCTTTCTAAACACAGAGCATCCTGTAATTGAAATTCTTTTGTGGTATCACAAAGCCAAGGTTGAAATTCAGTGTATGTAACACTTGAGACTTGTCTGTGATCTTCAGTTTTCATTATATAGAAGTTCGTACTTTTGGAGTACAGATTACGTTCTGTTAAAATATTGGTTTAAATTTTAGTAACAAAATGATATTCACTGATTTTTTTAAAAGTTTAAACCATAGAGAAAGGTACAGAGAAAAGTAAAGTTCTTCCCTCTGGAACCTCTTAGGAAATAGCCTTCTTTAATTATTTGCTTTGTTTCCTTCCTAACATTTTAATGTGCACAGACTAGTTACTCTTAGGCATCTATCATATGAGAGATCTTTCGATGTACTATATCAATAGTCATTTTGCTGATCCAAAAACATTCTCAGGAAAGAATAAAAGAAATCCATTAGTCTAAAGCAATTTCTATTTAAATTAGAGATAATTTGAAAAAAATGCCAATTAATCACTTTTTGTTTCTTGAGCTCCTACTATGTGTCAGGAACTCTTTTTTTTTTTTTTCAATTATACTTTAGGTTCTGGGGTACATGTGCAGATCATGCAGGATTGTTGCATCGGTACATACATGGCAATGTGGTTTGTTGTCTCCCTCCCCCGTCACTTATATCAGGCATTTCTCCACAAGTTATCCCTCCCCAACTTCACCACCCCGCACTGTGCCTCCCCTAGTCCCTCTGACAGACCCCAGTGTGTGATGCTCCCCTCCCTGTGCCCATGTGTTCTCATTGTTCAACACCTGCCTATGAGTGAGAACATGTGGTGTTTGATTTTCTGTTCTTGTGTCAGTTTGCTGAGAATGATGGTTTCCAAGTTCATCCATGTCCCTACAAAGGACACGAACTCAACGTTTTTTATGGCTGCATAGTATTCCATGGTGCATATGTGCCACATTTTCCCTGTCCAGTCTATCATCGATGGGCATTTGTATTGGTTCCAAGTCTTTGCTATTGTAAACAATGCCACAATGAACATATATGTGCATGTGTCTTTATAATAGAACGATTTATAATCCTTTGTGTATATACCCAGTAATGGGATTGCTGGGTCAAATGGAATTTCTATTTCTAGATCCTTGTTGAGGAATTGCCACACTGTTTTCCACAATGGTTGAACTAATTTACACTCCCACCAACAGTGTAAAATTGTTCCTATTTCTCCACATCCTCTCCAGCATCTGTTGTCTCCAGATTTTTTAATGATTGCCATTCTAACTGGCATAAGATGGTATCTCAGTGTGGTTTTGATTTGCATTTCTCTAATGACCAGTGATGATGAGCATTTTTTCCTATGTTTGTTGGCCTCATGTATGTCTTCTTTTGTAAAGTGTCTGTTCATATCCTTTGCCCACTTTTGGATGAGTTTGTTTGTTTTTTTCTTGTAAATCTGTTTTAGTTCTTTGTAGATTCTGAATATTAGCCCTTTGTCAGATGGGTAGATTGCAAAAATTTTTTCCCATTATGTTAGTTGCTGGTTCACTCTAATGATGGTTTCTTTTGCTGTGCAGAAGCTCTGGAGTTTAATTAGGTCCCATTTGTCTATTTTGACTTTTGTTGCCAATGCTTTTGGTGTTTTAGTCATGAAGTCCTTGCCTATGCCTATGTCCTGAGTGGTTTTGCCTAGGTTTTCTTCTAGGGTTTTTATGGTGTTAGGTCTTATGTTTAAGTCTTTAATCCATCTGGAGTTAATTCTAGTGTAAGGTGTCAGGAAGGGGTCCAGTTTCTGCTTTCTGCAGGTGGCTAGCCAGTTTTCCCAACACCATTTATTAAATAGGGAATCCTTTCCCCATTGCTTGTTTTTGTCAGGTTTGTAAAAGCTCAGAGCATTGTAGATGTGTGGTGTTGCCTCCAAGGCCTCTGTTCTGTTCCATTGGTCTATATCTCTGTTTTGATACCAGTACCATGCTATTTTGATTACTGTAGGCTTGTAGTATAGTTTGAAGTCAGGTAGTGTGATGCCTCCAGCTTCACACAAATTCAAGGATGTGTGTAACATCTGTTTGCCATAACTGATTAGGTTCTAGTCCTTTAGAGTTAACATCTGTTGAAGGAGGGAACATGCCTGTGAGCTGGCAATCTGGGCATTGCATGATAATTTGTTTAGCCAGTCTTTGGGTAAGTTAAAATTGTTTGGATAAGTTTCTCCAATTTTGATGGAAAAATTTATGTGATTGGGTGGCTTGGTCAAGCAGTGATGTCATAACCTGAAGGTCTGCTTGTTCATTTCCATAATCCAATGGACCAGGCAGTGAACTGTGGGTTCGAATATGCGTGATAAAAATAGGATGTGTGCATTGATCCAGCAATTGCTGAAGTCAAAGAAAAAGTGAACACAGGGTGGGCTTAAATGTAGGGGGCGCTTATGAGGGCTGTTTCAAGGTTCTGCAATAAATAAACAGAATAAGCAGAGTCACTAACAATGATAATGGGTTAAGTGGAAAAACTTTCCAAGGCCAATATCAAGGCCCCAGTCTCAGTGCTAGTAAATCTGAGTGCTAGTAAATCCAGATTGAATGAGAAAATTATGTGGTCTCCACCACACTGCCACTTGTCCTCGTTTATCTGAACCATTAGTAAAGAGTGTTAAAGCATAAGGTATGGGTGAGTGAATTATTTTTGTAGGTAAGATCACAGAAGTATGAGATAAGAACTGAAGGAGTCTATCATCAGGAAGGGCATTCTCTATTTGACCTGTATAATCAGAGAGTGCTATTTGCAGCTCTAACCATAGGGGCAAAACTGCTTTGAATTGCTTTTTACTTAAAGGAATCCTAATTATATCAAGATCATAATCTAGCAACTGATTGCATTGTCTGTAGCTCAAATACATGACTTTACTGATTAACTGGATATAGGGAGATGTTTTAATCCCAGTGTGTGAGCAAAAAAACCCATTCTAGAAAGTGCAGTCCTGGGGTCATCTGTCCTATTAACCCTGTAGAAGAGTGTTTGGTGGGGAAAAATAAATAATTGAATTGAGTACCATGGATCACTGTGATCTAGTTGCCTTTGAGAGATAGCTTGTTCTATTTCCTCAATTTCTCTCTTTGCTGCAGGGGTTAAATATCTGGAAGCATCCAGGGCTGTATTATCCTTTAAGATAGAAAACAGGTTTTGCAACTTATAAGTAGTTATGTCCAAGACGGGGTGAAACCAGTTTATATTGCAGACATTTTTGATAATCATTTAAGGTATGTAAGTTGCTAGCATTTAATTTCTCTCCCTTCAAAGGCACTGTTTTATGTAAATAGGATTTTGAGAGAGCTATGTCAGGGGTAGGGTTGGAATAACAACAGTGGCCATTATCAGAAAGGGGTCTTTCAGTTTCTTAAATTTTACTTAAATCTTAGCAGAGAACTAAAATCTGGGGCATCACTTGTATATAAGGAACACATGAAATTTTCCTGTGGGACACCTGCAGAGCCAGAGGAAAGCATTGTGGGTCCCGAGGCGGCAGCCACATTGTATTCACCTAGGCACTACCTTTAGTCTGTGCTGCTTTTTATTTGTGTTGCTCCCTCCTCCCACTGCCGGGCAGCTACTGTGGTTCCTATTGCCCCAGGGCACCGCAAGCTTCCCTGCCACTGAGCCTTTTCTTCCACCAACCGCCCACTTGATCATACAGTTTCTGCCTCTTGGTCATGCAGTTTCTGCCTTTTTTCTTATATTTTTTAAGTGTACATCTGATTGCCTTGTTGATCCTACAAGGTGGCCCACCCAGTAAGGGTGGGCCAAGAGCTCCCCTTCTAATGCCACTTGCTTAAGATAAGGTCCCATAGCTGTAGTGTATATCTTGTCTTTTTTCTTTTTATTGGAGGAGGAGATTCAGGCAAGACTTCCATTTCCTCTTTGTTATCTTGACCCAGTGATGATGTTACTGGAACCTATTGCTCTTGTGCAAGATGCTGTTTAAGATTTCTTCCTAATTGTTCCCAGATCTCTACATCTAGCATGGGAACCATGCGTTGTGGAAAACAACAGTTTGCATTAGGTCCCTTAATTGAGCTTGCAAAACTGAGGCTCTGCTGGCTCTAAGCAGCTGTTTCAATACTTTTATATACTGTTTCTGAGCTGATAACTGTTGTCCCATGATGAAACCTTAGCCTAAACAATTCCCTCAGACTTGGAGTTCCCAAGTGGGCACCAATGATTTACTGACTTATTGACTTACTGACTTACTGACTTCACAGTCTTCTTCACCTTTAGTTTTCAAGGGTTCCATGGTAATCCTTTGTAGTGTTCCTCATGTGGGGCACCACCATGTCACATTGGGGTCACCACCTGCTGGGGTCTGACCTGCAGACCCACACTTGCATGACAAATGAATAATGTATACTGACCCAGATCTTTTGCTTATCAGTCTGACTAAGGGGCTCTGCTGTCTCAGTCTGCAGTGTTGTCCCAGTTAGTCAACATAGTTCACATTTATTAAGTACAGATTAAATGACAAACGTGGTGAGTAAACACTACTAGAAGGTAATTAACATAGCTGACACCACCCTACCCCCAAGTAGAGAGCAATAATACACCTGAGGATGGTTAAAGGTTAGTCTTAGGACCACATGAGTAAACAAGCAACTAAGATAAACTCCACATTCCCTTGTTATTTACTTTTCTGCTATTAACTCAAGGTGAAGAATATTAGACTGTCTTCAGTCAGACCTTTTACTGAAACTATGCAATCCCCCTCGCCTTTGAAGAAGGTTTGTGACTATTTCCTACAACTTTACAATTTCTCCCACCATCCTGACTGAACCCTCACAGTGGTCATAGCTTAAAGTTCAATGTAACCTTTATGGAATAGTGTTGTTAAAGTTCCTATAATAGGAATCTGAACTTCTAATCCAAAAAATTCTAAATTTATCGGGGCAGAAAAATTATTCATTAGGTCTCTAGCAGTTTTGGTAAGAAGAATGAATCCTATTTTCACCCTTGGTTCTCTACTCATGTATTCTAGTTGCTTGGGAACACAGCAGTGTATGGTGGCCTTTAGTTCAATGACCATGTGGCATTTTGGAAGAGCACTGTCAAACCCCACAGGGTGAAATGCATACATGCTCCTTTGTTGTGCTGCTTGCTGCTCTTGTTATTAAATTTCAGGGCTGTTTTTCAGTATGGTTTGCCTTATGGCTATAGGAGATTAAGACCGTGAAACAGTTCCATGGAGCCCAAACGACTTTCACAGTGCTTCCAGTGTTGATAATTAATTAGCCTGAAACTATCAATGTTTTTTTCCCAAAGCTTCTAAAGGCTTTGGTTAAAAAGTAGTTAACTTCACAATTCTTATAATTACCATTGTCCCTATATCATTCACCTAAATTGCTACCACATGAGCCAATGCTTCAACTTCTAACACCATGTTATCCTAGGCCACCATTGCTGAGCATCTTGGTGATTGGGAAGCATCCACTTCCAGGGATTATCTTTAACCACTGACCGCACAAAGGGATCCTGATTGCTGTCTGACCAGTGAGTGATCCAGTTCTAGAATCTCACCCTAAGGATCTGATATTTACATCCATTTCTCATACCAGTTGCCTAGGCCATGTTCCTTTTAAGAACAGAACGTAAAATGAGGGCCCTTTTGCAGGCAGCTTAATTTGAAGTTATCCCAGGGATTAAAAATGGGGAGTGTAAGACTGAGAAGACAGAAACAGGGAAAAGGGGAAAGATAATAGGAGAGTGGATTATTGACCTCATCACCCTTCTTGCCTCTGTGAAACCTGCAGAATAGTCTTCAGAGTGGTCCACCTGAGGACAGACAAGAGGGTCAATTACCACTACATGTTGCTTCAGGGTATTAGAATCCCTAGTACTTTAATACTCCCCCTAGAACATTTCTGAACAGTGTAGTCTAAATATTCTATCACCAGTGTCTGGCACAATATTTTGAACATAGAAGGTACTTAATAATAAATATTTATTGAAAGAATGAATCCATGAATGTGCTCTTCTCTACAGTTATTCTAAGCAGAGAACAGAATTACTGAAATGCACAGTGTACATTTTCTTTCTCTTGGGTAAAACTATAAATATTAACTTATGCCTTTTTTCATTTTAACTAAAAGTGTCAAATTTATTCTCTACCTCTTGACCAGAGCTACATTGATGAGGGGGTGTTTCAGTGTCTTCCCTTCTTACTCTTTCTATGCATTTGGGCAACTTGTTTAATTTCTCTGTGTCTCTGTTTCAATGCCTATAAAATGCTCATAGTTCTAGTACCTGCCCTGTGTGACTATCATGAGAATTATAGACAACAAGCCATGGAGTATACTTTGCAAATAGGTTACATATTCCCAAAATGAGACACTTCATTCATAATATATAATAACAAAAGAACTGTTTGGGCAGGGGAGATACTTGTGAGGATCTCACAGCTCCCAGAATCATTCTGAGTACATATTATCCGAGGCAATGCTGAAAATATTTAACAACTCTCTGACCTGGGCATTGATTAAACAGAGTAGTCATTAAAAATCATTATAGACATACTGGTAGGTACAGGCTGAATATTAGCATACAGCCCCTTCAGAACATTCCCAAAACACAGGACTTCTCTGGTTCCTTCCTAATCCCACTCCCCATCTGCAGATTTACTACACCTTGGGGTGGTTTAGGATTGTGCATAACTCTACAAAGGCAGGTTCAGATGGAGACAGGCTCCTGAATAGTTGATAACAGAGAAAGGATAATTGTTTATGAGCAATAGCATTGATTATAGTCGGGGGAGCCCACAGAGGCCACTCTTAGGCATTCTCCTTGCAGTTTCAGGGCATCAGGTGTGTGCTACTATTGATACACATGGGTCTCCTTGCCCATGACACCATCACACTCACCTGGAGTCCACACCTCTGCTCCCTCAGCTACCCAGCAGAAAGCACAGGAATTCCCACCTCTCCCTTACGTAAGAGCCAAATATGGGGGCAGCCAGCAGGCTACTGCCATGATGGTCTGACTGAATGGCTATCAGCTGAAGAGGAAAAGTTTCTTTTTATTACTAGGTTGGTGCAAAAATAATTGCAGCTTTTGCCTTTATTTTCAACAGCAAAAACCACAATTACTTTTGCACCAACATAATAACTGTTGTGAACTGAATGTGTGTGTCCCCCACAAACATTCATATGTTGAAATCCTAACCCCTAATGTGATGGAATTGGAAGATTAGTGCTTTGGGAAGGAATTAGGTCATGAGGGTAGAGCCCCTGACAGGCTTAGTGTCCTTGTAAGAAGAGAATGCAAGCCAGCGTTTCCTTTCAGCTCTCTTTGTGTCCTGTGTGGATACATCTGGAAGGTAGCTGTCTGCAACCTGAAACAGAGCCCTACAAGAACCTCACCATGCTGGTACCTAGATTTAAGATTTCCAACCTCCAGAACTGTGAAAAATGAATTTCTGTTGTTTATAAGCCACTATGGTACTTTGCTATAGAGGTTTGAACCAAGACAGGAGGCACAACAGTGACTACAATAGAAAGCTTACAGACATCTGATTTCAGAATAGTGGCAAACTTTCACCCACTGCCTCAGTTTATGGAACCAATAGGTAAAATGAAACAAATTCCTACTCTATGATTGCAGGATCAATGGGTGCATTTGAAAAGAGAACGGGGAAACTCTTTTGTCATAATCCTTTTGCCTTTCTAAGTTTTCAATCTTCAAAGCTGAAGTCATGACCTTATAAATTTGAATCCCCAACGACCATTTAAGATCCGTGCTGCTGGATTTTCTAATTCTCCTCCCATGAAGCTTATTGCGTCGCATCAAAATAGGTATTGAGATGTAATGGAACAAATGTACAATTGTAAGAGCTGATTTTGTCTCTGACCTGCTATTTTCTATCTGTGAGAAACTCAGCAAGGCATTCTATTCTGAAAGCTTCTACTCTTTATTTGTACCAAGATCTTCCTGATATACTTTATAGCTTAGTGGTCCAACTGGTGCACCATGGCACTCTTGTACTTAGTATGAGGGGTTTTCAGGCGCATCAAGATGTATTCCCATCCCCACCCCCGGTCTTCAAAGAGGTGAGTCAGCTCTGGCTCTGGGGTGGTCACAACTTCAGGATTTGTTGTCTCTGGCTTCTATCTGCCTTCTTTAGGAATACTTTGAGGGCATGTTTGGAGAAATGAGGTCTAATGAGGTCTAACATCCCAGAGTACCCCCAAGACAAAAAGTAGCTTATGCAGCATTGGCACTCATGCCTTTGCCACGGCAAGCTGAGTGTGGTCAAGGAGACCTGCTTCATCAACCAGCCGCAAAATGTACAGCTTCTCATTGTGGACAAAGAACAAATAGCGCTGCCAGAGGAATTTGTGTTTCAGGTGTCCAAGGAGCATGTCATGATGCTCAAAGTGTGGCCAATAGGGATGGAGGACTGGGAAGCTAGATAGGAGTCCTGAGAGATGAAGCTACAGTGGGAGACCCAAATCTCTGTCTTCCTACGTATGGTTTATGCCTATCCTTTTGCAGTAGATGGTGCCCCTTTAGCATTATCCAAATTGGTCGCAGAATTTCTCCAACCAATCATGCATGTACTAAAAGCAAAAAATTCCATCACTCCTTAAAAACATTTTGTAGGCAGACCTTGATAAGATTAACAAGAGAGGGGACCTTTTTTATTATTATACTTTAAATTCTAAGATACATGTACAGAATGTGCAGGTTTGTTACATAGGTATGCCACGTGCCATGGTTGTTTGCTGAACCCATCAACCCATTATCCACATTAGATATTTATCCTAATGCTATTCCTTCACTAGCTCCCCACCAGCCAACAGGCCCAGGTGTGTGATATTCCCCTCCCTGTGTCAATGTGTTCTCATTTTTCAACTCCCACCTATAAGTGAGAACATGTGGTATCTGGTATTCTGTTCCTGTGTTAGTTTGCTGAGAATGATGATTTCCAGCTTCATCCATGTCCCTGAAAAGGACATGAACTCATTCTTTTTTATTGCTACATAGTATTCCATGGTATATATGTGCCACATTTTCTTTACCCATTCTATCACTGATGGGCATTTGGGTTGGTTCCAACTGTTTGCTATTGTGAACAGTGCTGCAATAAACATATGCGTGCATGTGTCTTCATGGTAGAATGATTTATAATCCTTTGAGTATATACCTAGTAATGGGATTGTTGGGTCAAATGGTATTTCTAGTTCCAGATCCTTGAGGAATCGCCACACTGTCTTCCACAATGATTGAACTAATTTACATTCCCACCAACAGAGTAAAATTGTTCCTATTTCTCCACATCCTCTCCATCATCTGTTGCTTCCTGACTTTTTAATGATCACCATTCTAACTGAAGGGAGATGATATCTCATTGTGGTTTTGATTTGCATTTCTCTAATGACCAGTGATGATGACCTTTTTTTCATATGTTTGTTGACTGCATAAATGTCTTCTTTTGAGAAGTGTCGTTCATATCCTTTGCCCACTTTTAGATAGGATTGTTTGTTTTTTCTTGTAACTTTGTTTAAGTTATTTGTAGATTCTGGATATTAGACCTTTGTCAAATGGATAGATTGCAAAAATTTTCTCCCATTGAGTAGGTTGCCTGTTCATTCTGATGACAGTTTCTTTCGCTGTGAAGAAGCTCTTTAGCTTAATTAGATCCCTTTTGTTAATTTTGGCTTTTGTTGCCATTGCTTTTGGTGTTTTAGTCATGAAGTCTTTGCCCATGCCTATGTACTGAATGATATTGCCTAGGTTTTCTTCTATGATTTTTGTGATTTTAGGTCTTATGTTTAGGTCTTCAATTCATCTTGAATTAATTTTTGTATAAGGTGTAAGGAAGGGATCTAGTTTCAGTTTTCTGCATATGGCTAGCCAGTTTTCTCAATATCATTTATTAAATAGGGAATTTTTTCTCCATTGCTTGTATTTGTCAGATTTGTCAAAGATCAGATGGTTGTAGATGTGTGACTTTATTTCTGAGGGCTCTATTCCGTTCCATTTGTCTGTATCTCTGTTTTGGTACCAGTACCATGCTGTTTTGGTTACTGTTGCCTTGTAGTATAGTTTGAAGTCAGGAATCATGATGCCTTCAGCTTTCTTCTTTTTGCTTAGGATCGTCTCGGCTATACAGTCTCTTTTTGTGTTTCATATGAAATCTAAAGTAATTTTTTTCTAATTCTGTGAAGAAAGTCAATGGTAGCTTGATGGGGATAGCATTGAATCTGTGAATCATGTTGGGTATTATGGCCATTTTCATGATATTGATTCTTTGTATGCCTGAGCATGGAATTTTTTTCCATTTGTTTGTGTTCTCTCTTATTTCCTTGAGCAGTGGTTTGTAGTTCTCCTTGAAGAGGTCCTTCACATCCCTTGTTAGTTGTATTCCTAGGTATTCTATTCTCTTTGTAGCAATTGTGAATTCGAGTTCACTCATGATTTGGCTCTCTATTATTGGATATAGGAATGCTTGTGATTTTTGCACATTGATTTATATACTGAAACTTTGCTGAAGTTGCTTATCAGCTTAAGGAGATTTTGGGCTGAGATGATGGGGCTTTCTAAATATACAATCATGTCATCTACAAACAGAGACAGTTTGACTTCCTATTTTTCTAACTGAATACACTTTATTTCTTTCTCTTGCCTGATTGCCCTGGTCAGAACTTCCAATACTATGTTGAACAGGAGTGGTGAAAGAGGGCATACTTGTCTTGTGCCAGTTTTCAAAGGGAATGCTTCTAGCTTTTGCCCATTCAGTATGATATTGGTTCTGAGTTTGTCATAAATAGCTCTTATTATTTTGAGATACATTCCATCAATACCTAGTTTATTGAGTGTTTTTGGCATAAAGTGCTGTTGAATTTTGTCGAAGGCCTCTGCATCTATTGAGATAATCATATGGTTTTTGTCATTGGTCTGTTTATGTAATGGATTACATTTATTGATTTGTGTATGTTGAACCAGCCTTGCATCCTAGGGATAAAACTGACTTGATTGAGGCAACTTGTCCTCCTTTCTCACCACTGAGTTCCTAGCAGTTGTGACAGCACAAGGCCAATAGTACCGAGGCAATAATTATTTGCTGAATGAAGGAAGAAATGAATGAATGAAGTGTACAATGCTAAGAACTCTGAAATGGTTATGATAGCTTATTGGGTCAGAGTTTCTCTTACTGGAGAGATAAAAAGAAAAGGAGTATAAATTGCTAAAATTTATGCTATTCTGAAAGAAAATAGAATTTTTTCGTACCCCAAACTCACTACACCAAAAGGAATTTTAAACTGGGGACAAAGTCACACAATGCTGCCCTTATTTTCTTCCCAAACAGAAAGCTGTAATTTTATAAACCTGTGTCATAGCCTCATCCATAAGGCAGGTTCCTGCATCTAGGGAAGGCCACATGTCTACCCAGATAGACTTCCTCACAAATTACTCACATGGAAATTCTTTATGGTTCCTAAACCTTTCAGAGTACATATTCTACCTACAAACTAGCCCTAAAACCAAGTTCTGTTGGATCTCACCCTGAAATTGTCCATTACCAGCTTATCTTCATAGGTACAGAACAAGGATGAGAAGAGAAATCATCCTTCTGCCTCCCCTGAGATGGATGCATAATTGACTTTTTCCTCTACTTCCCTTTTCCACACGTAAAGTGCAGATTTACTGAGGCTAATAAGAGCCTCACAAGAATGTAACAATTTGCTGCCCTTCTTCCCTTCCCTCCCCTCTTTTTTTTTCCCCTTTCTGCTTGCTCTTTCTCCTTTAAATAGTAGAACTCCTGAAACCCCATTTGGAAAAGCACAGGTCACAGATGTTCCTGTGGCCTGTGTTTTTCCCTCAAACTTTGACTACAGTAATCTCTATCCACCAAGACATCAGTCTCAGTCACTTTTCGGTTAAGACTATCAAATGGTGACTCTTCACCAGTGAGAAGTAGAGCCCATCTAGAGAAAATGAGATAAAGAAACTTTTTCATGTTGACGCTACTAACAGTCAAGCTGGGATTCAAATCTGAGGCTCTGAAATGCATGGTCTTTTTGCTGTACAACACTGACCATAAGTGGCCAGGTTTCTTTCACTTAAGACATTGTCTAATAGCATAGTGATTTATATTATTCCATAATTAATGCAAAATGTCATTAACTCTCAATGGATTATTTATGGTGTTTGAGAACCACATTATTTTTTAATAAATACTACACTTTTCTTCCTGGGAAATTATTTCAAGTGATTTGCCAAACCGTGGGTCAGTGGTATGCTAATTCCCTGATGAAATAAGGCAATATCTGTAGTAAATTTCCTATATTCTGGACCACAAAAATATGTGAGGAGAAGATGAATTAAAAAATGCATTTGGTTAGAAAGAAGAAACTAATTATTGGAAACAAATTTAATTGCCTGATAGGAAGCTAGCCCAGATTTTTGAGAGTTACTCTTTAAAATAAAAGGAAGATGTTCTAAGAAATTACATGGCTGCATATAAACCATGGATGATATCACCTCTCATCTCAGGAAGGACAGCAACTGTTGTGTAAGAGGTAAATTCTCTCCCTTCAACAATTAAGTTCTCATTTCAGAATCACAGCCAAGCAAGCAGTGTCAAAGTCTACAAATGAATCCATGTATTCACTGGGCAGGAATTGTCTTTATGTGTTCTATTGTTCATATTATGAGCTCTAGTCAGTTCTGTTGTGCCAAGCATTTTGCCAAGTGCTTCTGATATCTCATTTTGTTCTCATGGCAACCCTATTCTCCTATTTAATCTACTATGAAACTGAGTCTAAGAGAAGTGAAGTGACTTGCTCAAGGTCACATAGTTAATAAAAATGAAACTTCAGAAGCCAAACTATAAGTGGTTCCATTATACTCCCTCTCTTTGATGATCACTGTAGTATAATGCCATGTTCACACATTTGAAGAATGTGCTGGATTTTTTAAGTGGAAAAAAAATCTCATAGTTGGTTTAGTTTTCTTGTATTTTTGTTTACTATAGAAAAACAGAAATCTAGGTATATGTTTCTTATACTTATAGCTCATATAAAGCTGTAAAATCAAAATTTATTTATAAATTAAATATAAGCAAAGAAGAAAACCAACGACATTCAGATTAGAACAGTTTAATGGGGGAGATGAAACTTGTTTGACTGGAGCTATACTGTCGCTCCCAGCAGGGATACAGCAGTGATTCTGTCTGCGGTGGGCATTCTTTTTGATTCAGCATGCCTCAGGTACTGTGGGCCGTGATGACTCCATTCTAACATTTTTAACCATTATACATACTAAGACACCTTTGTTCGCAGTGATGCATTTGGCCTTTATATGGATTAAACATGACATTAAAATACTGCCTTTTTCTCTCTTCTCATTAGCCTGTGGTGACTAAAATTGTGCCACCAAGTGGTAATGTGAGCATAAGCATAGACGTGAACGCAGGACTGAAGTGGCCATCCAAATATTCAACAAGTGCTGATAGTGTTTTAGTAGCAAATTTAAACAGCTGGTAAATGTCAAAGCTGGGATTCAAACCTGGGCAGTCTGGCTCCATATGTTGTGCTTTTGAGTTCCAGAAAGAGAAAAGTTAAGTAGAAGAGAGGAACACTGGTCATCAGCAGAGTTGGTCCATCGGACCCTAAAACCCACACACTTAAGCGCTGTGCTGTGTTGTCTCCTCTAGCAAATGCCCCGGAAGCCTCAACTGTAAAAGCTCCATTCAGTCTTGGGGCATCTTTTTCTGGCAAGCGCTGCTGTTGCTCTGGGGTTCCTCCCACTTCATATATCACACATTTTCAAGGGAAAATAGTACTCCTGTATTCATGCTGATGCAAATCATTTCGTTCTAGCATGAGCAAGCAAAAAGATCTAAACTGGTCTTCCTCTGCCCCCTCAGAAGAGATGATTAGTTCCAGCACAAAGTTACAAAATGGAATGAGTTGTCAGCATTTAAATATCAGCAGATTTTATGTAACAATCCAGGTTTCACCGTCTCCTGAAATATCAGACGATCTACCAACCTTGAGCCTCATACCCACATGACAGCAACTGAGTGGAGCTGAGCAGCAAAATGAGCATGTGAGCTACGTGTTGCCATCGCCTCCTTCTTAAACTCTTCTCTGGCCTTTAGTAGAAGCATGGTTCCCATAGGCATGAAGCGTGAGATTCATGGAAAGCACTCCATGGATGTCAGAGGCTATTATTTAGGCTTTTGTTGTTGTCTGGCTCAGATCCCCTCTGTTTTTCAGAGCCTGAAACTCAGGAAGCGTGGTAGTTTGAAAAAAAAAAAAAAAGGCCATGAATTTCCCCTATGCTTGTATGCATGACCCTTGCCAATATGATTTTGCTACTACTCCAAACAAGATGGGGGCCCTTCTCTTCACCCTGTGAACCTGGGGTTGGCCATGTGACTTGCTTTGGCTAATGGGGCATTGGCAAATACGTAGTAAGCAAGTACTTGGGTATTGGGGCCAGCTGCCCTTTCTTGCTGGTGGAAACTCTTGGCCACCACATGATAAGCCCAAAGTAGCCTATTGGAGGATGAGTGAGCATGTGAAGGGAGGGCCCGGCTCTGCAAGCAAGGCCATCTGAGACTGGTGGACCAGAGGAGTTAATCAGCCACCCCTGGAATCAGGACAAGTAAGAAATCATTATTGTTCTAAGCCACTAACTTGTGAGTTGGCTTTTACACAATAATAGCTAACTGACATGGAAGCAAAGGCTTATAAATGCCTCTGCACAACAGACCTGCAGCATAAATGGTAGTTTTCCAGAGAGTCTTTAAATTAAGCATTCTCTCCTTACAAATAAGGTTTAAAACCAGCTGACGTTTCTGTTTCAGTTTTTATTCCACTCTTACTGAATGAAAAGAGACCAGCAGTGAAAATCAATAGTAAGAGAATTTTTAGGGTGTTTTTGTAAGTGGAGGATGAACATTCAGGTAAATATACCAAAAACCAAGTTAACATTACAGAAATGGTATATAGCTATGCACTGCATAATGACAGTTTAGTCAATGACAAAAATATGCAACCCAGAACAGTTTTGAATGCGGCCCAATACAAATTCATAAACTTTCTTAAAACATTATGAGATTTTTTTTTGGCAATTTTTATTTTTTTAGCTCTTTACCTATTGTTAGTGTATTTTATGTGTAGCCCAAGACAATTCTTCTTTTTCCAGTGTGGCCCAGGGAAGCCAAAAGATTGGACACCCCTGCTATAGGTTTGAAGCCCAGGACCAATAGGCAATATCAGATAGCTGGTGTGTAGTAAGCTATGCTATCTAGGTTTGTGTAAGCACATTCCATGATATTCATACAGTGTTGAATTCTTCTAAAGACACATTTCTTAAAACATATCCCTGCGGTTAGGTGACATGTGACTATAAACTTTCTGTAAATCAGAAAACATTAAGGTAAACATACAAAAACTTCTTACAGAAGCAATAGAATATATGAAAATTCACATAATTATGCTTCTTGATAATTTTCCCAATTATGAAGACTTCACGTGCATATGAGTTTATTTGTCACAAAGTTACCACAATGGCAATAATGCAACAATGAGAAGAGTTTCTATATTGAGCTCTTACACACCCAGCACTTTTCTAGGCACTCTTACATATTTTATTTCTTTAATTCTCAAAATAACCCTATAAGGAATGTCTTATTTTTGTGTCCATTTTACAGAGGGGGAAAATGAGTCTCAGAGAAAAGGGATAACTTCAAAGTTCTAGAGTTGGGACCTAACCTGCAGTTTTGTTAAAAGACCATGTTGTTGACACCTACACTTTACCATTTCCTTATGATAGTAGTCATAGCAGTTAAAGGGCTTAAATCTTCTAAAAGATGACCTGAATTTGAACAGAAGGATTTTCTCATTTCTTTGGTCTATTACGAGCTCCCTTTGCAGAGCCGAGACACTTTTATTCCTACCCACCAGGGGGCAGTCTAAGTCAGAGTTTGCTTCTGAAATTAAATTTGTTCTGAGTGTTACTTGGCCTCGCTGAACCCAGGCCTTCACAGCTTCATTTCTATCGCTGTTGTTTTATCTTGTTTTTCATTTTTAAATGCTTAGAGAGTCCCCAGCTTTTCAGGACACTATTCTTTTTCAACCAGCAACGTGAGCTGTGGGAGCTTTGCTGGATAAAATGCCAGGATACTTGCTTACTTTGTGGTCCTGCATTAGTGACTCGCTGACCTTCGGAAATCGCTCACCTTTCGGGATCAGATTCATTTTTACAATGAAATGATGAGGTTGGGCAAGTTTTAGGGATTACTTTGATTCTCACATCCTACGACTTCTAGTGTAGAAGGCAGCACGAGTAAACACGGTACAAACAAGGGTGTGCAAGAAATATCACATTTGTTGTTCATAAATCGAGTGTAACTAAGTCCCCATCCTGCCAGATGGATGAGAAGTGTAATCTGTCATTATTGAAGCTCTGCTCCCCAACTCTCCCCATCCCAATTGCAGAGGTACCTGTTGTGAGAGCCTCTGTTCACATTGGGTACCCAGGGATCCTCATTGTCCAAGCCTGTCTGGTCTCCTGAGATCAAGCACCTCCTGGCTGTGTTTCTTGCTTGAAGGACCCTTGCCTGCTTTGGGAGTCTAGGGCCCTGTTTCTCCAGGTATGTCTCAGAGTCAGGAAGGCTTTGGTTAACAGCAGCAAAGATGTGTTAGAGATGAAGCCTTTCTCTGGCTGCCCACAAAAATACTCCTGGATTCTCTCCTCCATCATAACTGCTTCTCTGATAAGGTTCAGCTTTGTGCCCCCAGCCAAATCATCTTGAATGTAGTTCCCATGATCCCCATATGTCGTGGGAGGGAAACCCAGTAAAAAGCAATTAAATCATGGGGGCAGTTACCGCCATGCTGTTCTCATGACAGTGGGTTAGTTCCATGAGATCTGATGGTTTTATAAGGAGCTTTTACCCCGCTTTGCTCAGCACTCCTCTCTCCTGCTTCCATGTGAAGAAAGACATGTTTGCTTCCCTGTCTGCCATGACAGTAAGTTTCCTGAGGCCTTCCTAGCTCTATAGAACTGTGAGTCAATTAAGCTTATTTCCTTTATAAATTACCCAGTCTCAGGGCCAGATATGATGGCTCACTCCTGTAATTCCAGCACTTTGGAAGGCCCAGGTGGGTGGATTATTTGAGGCCAGGAGTTCTAGACCAGCCTGGTCAACATGGAGAAACCCTGTCTCTACTAAAAATTACAAAAAAAAAAAATTAGCTAGGCATGGTGGCACATGCCTGTGGTTCTAGATACTTGAGAGGTTGAGGTGGGGGTATCACTTGAGTCAGAAGACAGAATTTATAGTGAGCCAAGATCCCACCACTACACTCCAGCTTGGGTGACAGAGAAACACTCTGTCTCAAAAGTAAAATAAAATAAAATAACCCAGTTTTGGGTATGTCTTTATTAGCAAAATGAGAACAAGACTAATATGGTAAAAGCTCAAACTGTCACTCGAAGAAAGAAGAGAGAATGGGGAGGAAGGGAATAGACGAGAGCTGTTCACAGCGACCTCTACTTGACCTTTGCAAAAATTCCCAGGAAAAGGAAATACAAAGGACCTGGCTATCTTCATGGAAGTGGGAGAGAAACCACGAAACAACACATATTAATGTTTAAATAAATAGTGCCCAGTCGCTTCGTAGGACAAGAACCTCGAGGCTAAAACAGACTGTCTTGAACCAGATTTATTTTCCACGGTCTTATAACTAAGATGCTACTCAATGCCTACTGGATGATGAATTTTCTTTTTCAGTCTGAAAGAGAAGTGAAAAAATGAGCAGGTTAGTTTTTGAAACAAAATGACCAGTATTGCAGATGAACGCAAAGCATAACTATGAATTCTGGCACCACAGCTTTCTGGCTGTGAGACCTTGGAGAATACTGACTCTTCCTTCTTTATTGTGGAGGTATATAAATTCTGGATCTAGTTTAAAGGAATTTGCTGATTGTTTGAAGTTGATTCAGCATCCTTATTACCTTCCACCCCCAGGCGAGGCTGCAGACACTTTCATGGAGTGCTGTGGTCAAGTTGAAGAGAGCCTTGGCAATTCTCTCCTCCTTTGTTGTGACCCTTCCTACTCTGTTCCTCTGTCCACATATCCAGACCTCCTAGACTACACTTGGTCCTGGGGGATTGATGCTTTTCTGGCCCTCTTCTTTATCTCTGCGTACAGACATTTGGATCCCATGTTTTACTCACTCTGTAGTCTGAGATCTTGCTCCAGATTAAAAAACCATAAGCCATATTCAAAGCCCCAAGGCTCCCAAAATTGTCCATGAAATACAACAAATGTGTACTGTACCAAGGCGGCTGTACTAATGTACATTCCTATCAGCAGGGCATGATGGACACATGAAGGACCTGCTCTTGTCCTTGAAAACATTTGGTCCCCACAGACTTCTATAGTCTTTGCCATTCCGGTGAGTGTGACACTGCTTTTTCAGTGTGTGTGTGTTTTATCGTTATGGTATAAAAGACAAGATATGAGATGTGTACCCTTTTAACCCTGTTATGTGCATATTGCATTTGTGTGTGTGTGTGTGTGTGTGTGTGTGTGTGTGTGTGTGAGACAGAGTCTCACTCTGTAGTCCAGGCTGGAGTGCAGTGGCGCAGTCTCGGCTCACTGCAACCTCCGCCTCCCAGGTCCCGGTTCAAGCAATTCTCCTACCTCAGCCTCCTGTATAACTGGGATTACAGGTGTGTGCCACCTTGTCCAGCTAATTTTTGTATTTTTAGTAGAGATGGGGTTTCACCATGTTGGCCAGGCTGGTCTTGAACTCCTGACCTCATAATCTGCCTGCTGGGATTACAGGCATGAGCCAACCATGCCAGCCACATTTTCATTGTGTTTTTAATATGTGTATCCTGATTGCTAAAAAATTTAGCATTTTTAAACAAGTTTACCTGGTTTTCTCTTCTGTGAATGACCTGCTCAAAAACTGCTTCCCATGTTTCTGTTGTGTTGGGTTTTTTGTTTATTTCGTTGTTTATAAAAATCCCTTATATGTCCTAGATACTAGTCCTTTGTCAAATAAATGAATGACAAGTATATACTTCCAGTCTATAGCTCTTTTCATTTTGCTAATTGGACCTGTTGATGAAGTTTAATATGTTGATTCTCTCTTTTTCTCTTTTTTTTTTTTTGTTTTTGAATTGTGTTCGTTGTATCATGTTTAGGAAATTTTTTTGCACTGAAAAACTGAGTGGGATCAAATTTTAAAGAGCTTTGCCCCCCCGAAAAGACATTTCCAGGATGTTTTAGCTAATATTCCAAAAGGACCATCTTAAGAATATTTGTTGTATGAATGCTATTACATCAACTAGTTGTTCACAATAAAGTTAGATTCTTACTTTACACTATACTTCAAAGTTCTATCTGTGAGAAGAACAAGACTCAGTAAAATATATAGAAGAAAAACCCTCATTTTTCTAAAGTTTTTCTTTAAACTTAAAAAAAAAAAACATTGTCCCTATCCAATAAGTCAGAGAGTATGATCCAATATTGTAGCTGCAATGAGCAAGTGTAGCAGAGCAAAGATGGTGACAGAAGTGGCCGCACATGTGTCTGTCCTCAGGTCAGGGCCAGATTGCAAAGGGCCTTGAACATGTGGCTGTGGTGTTAGAATTTTATCGAGGATAAAAGATAGCCAGTGAGAGGCTTTAGGTAGCAGGGCGATGCAATGATCAGATTTGCTTTAAGAAAGCTCCAGCAGCAACAGGGTACAGACACTGGAGTTGAGGAACAATGGTGAGAAGGCGATTGTGGTCAGCAAGGTGGAGACGAAGGGGCCTTGAGTCTGGGCAGTATCTGTTGTGATGGTCAAAAGAAGGAGTGGATTTGAGAGCCTTTAAGGACAGGTAGTTGCTGGGAGCTAGTTGATGTAAATTAGCTTCTTCCTGATCACAAGAAATTGGCCACCTAGAAATATAAGACTTAGGGATGTGAGACACAAATGCAGAAACCCAAAGACCTTGTAAAAGGTCAGCTCTGGTGTGGAATAAACATTCGCATTTATCTGCTTTCTATTTCAAAACTCCTCTTTTAAGGAGATGTAAGAAACGTCTGTATTTTAGGATGTTGGTGTATGATTCCTTGACAACAACATTTTAATACTAAAAAGTAAGTTATTTACCTTATTTTGCTAAATTTCTTGCTTTACATGTAAGAAGTAGAGGCTTAAACTGTCAGTGGTACTTCTCAGTGAAGAAAAAGGTGCTTCAGATTTACAAAGTAAGATGAATCCCAGACAGCACAAGCCCATTTCAGGGAATTATGCTTAACAAACCTTAATTTACAAAATGCGGTACTAGGAAACATCTCTTCCGCATGCCCTAAAAGTAGACATAAAAGTTTAGTGCTTTAGAAAATGAGACAACTAGGTGAAGATTAGATTGCCTTTTTGTACAAAGTAGTTGGATGCAATAATATTTGTGATTTAGGGATGAGACAGAGATTAAATATGCAAGTTTAAATGAGGATGTCCTAAAAATAATCACCTATAAGAGGGGGGTAGGGCCATCAAATTTTGGACAAAAACTGTCAAAAACCTTAGCATAATAATATAAATAACTTTTTTAAAGTTCTTACCACTTTTAATATTGTCAGTGTTTTCCTATGACCACCCTCCCTTGCAGTGAACAATGGCTATCATGGTTTCAGGCTTCTCATCTACATAGCATATCATCAATATACACCTAATTGGTCCAAATTCAGTTAAATCTCCTGGTTAGAGGAATACAAGGGCTGTTTGTCTTAAGTCAAAGTTAACTGAAAAAATCACAATGCTCAGGGGACTGAAATTACTTTGATTAACTTAGACCTGTCAGGGTCCACCCTTGAACCTGGGGATGAAGGCAGCATCATCTTGGATTAGTTCTCATGCTGCTAATAAAGACATACCCAAGGCTGGGTAATTTATAAAGGAAAAGAGGTTTAATGGACTCACAGTTCCACATGGCTGGGAGGCCTCATGGCAGAAGGCAAAAGGGAAGCCAGATGCCTCTTACATGGAAGCAGACAAGAGCGCGTGTGTAGGGGACCTTCCCTTTATAAAACCAGCAGATCTCATGAGACTTATTTACTATTAAGAGAACAGCATGGGAAAACCTGCCCCCATGATTCAATTGCCTCTCACCGGGTTCCTCCCACAACACATGGGGATTATGGGAGCTATAATTCAAGATGAGATTTGGGTGGGGACACTGCCAAGTCATATCAGTCTTACAGTACAGGGCTCTCTGGGAAAAGGCTGGATACTGGAACAATGATCTGAGTCCTGCTATGAAGGAAAATAGAAAATACATTATTAGTCACAGCCTTATCAGCATGAGTGGGAGAGACTTGGCATTTTCTAATTGTTGATTCCAGGTAAGGAAATTTAGCTGAAATATGGGTGCAAATATGAATCCCTTATGTCTTTATATTGTTCCAAGTTCTTTGACATTGAATTTCATTGGTTCTTCATACAAACTGTTGTGGTTTTCAACAGAAAATATGATTCTCTTTTTTCTGCAGATGGAGAAACAGAGGGAAGAGACTTGGAATCACTCTGTCCTGGCTGTGAGTCTATGAAAAGGAATTGGCTTAGTATTAAATACATTGATTTTGAAGCTAGATAGCTCTGGTTTTGAGGAACAAGTTATTTGATCTCTCAGAAACTCCGTTACTTCATCAGTAAACAGAGATTACCATATCCACCATTAATGGCTATAGGAGTAGTAAGAGGGATGATAAGGTAAAAGCACTGATCACTGAATGATTCCAATGACAGTTGCAGAGAGATTCAGCCATCAGACAGGCTACCTGGATCCAAATCACATTTATTATTTCTATGGCCTTCACAAGCCACTTGACCTCTCTCTGAGCTTCCTTTTTCCCACCTATAACATGGGACTAATAAGATGAAACCTTCCTAATAAAGTTGCCAGGAGGATTCATTGAGACATTGAATGTAAAGTATTTAACTCAATATAGAGCACAGGTGAGCACCAAATAAAATTCAGGTGTTACATTTTAAGCATGCGCTCACAAAGGCTCCCAATTCAGGTGGTGAGGATGCTACAATAATCAATTCCTCTTAAGATATTTGTAAAATGACCAATGAGTTTACCAACCATTCCTGTGTTTTCAGAACTCTTTGGATCTCCTTTACGTAATCTGGGATAGCCTTTATTCCTTTTTTCTTTTTGGTAGAAGTGAAATCCTGCAGGAAAATGTGCTACATTTTGGTTATTTCTGTTATATCACAAGGTGGGCTGGGTAGCAAGTTTTGGAAGCACTGAACACCCACACAGAGCTGGCTACTCTCAGGCGAGGAGGCATCTTCACTAAGGAGGTGAGTTAAAAACAAAACCCAGCACAAATCATGCTTCAATTATATCCATTTCCCATAGTTGGGGGAAGGCTGCAGTGCTATCTTTTCCTCATTTGAAAAAGAAAGTAGAACATTTGGTGTGAATAAAGGCAGTGGCAAGAACGACATGTTTGGACAGCTATTTCACACTCTTGTTAAAGGCATTAGCTTCTCACCAGAATCAAAAGACAGAGTGAAGACCAGCCTTATGTCTAAATGTCAAAGAGCACCGAAATTCAAATGCGATTTTTTATGCTCAATTTATAGGACTATTTCATTTTTTTGTCATCCGTTTTTAATTGGTAAGCTCACAGAAGGTTGGGATATTGTCCGCTTTTAAAATTGTTTTCTCAACTAGGTCAAATGATATTGTAACAGAGGTGCAGTTCTGAGCATTTTTCTGATTTTATTTGCTTCTTAAAGACACATCAGGACAAGTGGACTGATTGTCACTATTTATTACAACCGTGACATTCGAAAATATTTATTAATTCAGATTCATTAAGAGCTAATTATGTTCACTAGAGAAAACGGAGCAGAAAACACAAATAAAAAACTAAAAGCAATCATAATTTCAAACCAGCTGCTAACTACTGTTAACGTTATAATTGTATATCTTTCCGCTCTTCTACTTTGCATGCACGTTTTCATGATTATTGAGTTTTTTAGTGGGTGGTGCATGTGTGTTTTAGTATATGTTTTATGAATGTAAGTATGTAAGTTTATAAGTATACAAGTATGCTTATATTTTGGACATCTTTCAATGATAGTATAAATTTTTTTTCTTTAAAATTTATTATTACAAATACATTTACTTTGGACATACAAAAAGATACCGAGAACTGGAGAGAGATCCAAGATGGCTGATGATTAGCAGCTCGGGCACGTACCTCCCAGTGAAAGCGCAAAGAACGAGAGGACGCCACACTTTCAGACGAATATTAGTTGCTCACGGACCAGGAGATTCCCAGTGGAGGAGCTCCACGGGTCGCCAGGGCGACTCTTGTGGCCGGCGTGGCGGTTTTGCTGGTGCCTTAGCACGCCAGTTCTTGGTGCAGAGTCCGGAGATTCCCAGGCAGAAAAGCACCATCACTCTTAACATCACTGTTTTGGCCGGCTCAGTGGATTGCTCAGATTTCGGCGCAGGGAATCAACAAGTTGGACGTCAGAGACCCAGTTAGAAAGTCGGTAATTATAAAGACGACAGATGGACAAATATATAATGAAGGGAAGAAACGAGCGTAAAAAGGTAGAGAATACTCAAAATCAGAATGCCTCTCCCTCTACAGGGGATTGCAATTCCTCATCAGTAACGGAACAAGGCTTAATAGATTACACGTGTGTAATCACAGAAGCAGGTTTCAAAACGTGGGTGATAAGAAACTTCTGTGAATTAAAAGAACTTGTTCTAACCCAATGCAAAGAAACTAAGAACCTTGAAAAAAGGTTTGACGAAATGTTAACGAGAATGGACAATTTAGAGAAGAATATAAGTGAATTGATGGAGCTGAAAAACACAACACGAGAACTTCGCGAAGCATGCACAAGTTTAAACAGTCGAATTGATCAAGCAGAAGAAAGGATATCAGAAGTCGAGGATCAGCTCAGTGAAATGAAACGAGAAGACAAGAATGCAGAAAAAAGGATGAAAAGGAATGAGCAAAGTCTCCAGGAAATATGCGACTATGTGAAAAGACCTAATTTACGTTTGATAGGTGTACCTGAATGTGATGAAGAGAATGAATCCAAGTTGGAAAATACTCTTCAGGATATCATTCAGGAAAATTTTCCCAACCTGGCAAGGCAGGGTAATATTCAACTCCAGATAATACAGAGAACACCACAAAGATATTCTTCAAGAAGACCAACCCCAAGGCACATAATTGCCAGATTTATTAGGGTTGAAATGAAGGAGAAAATACTAAGGGCAGCCAGAGAGAAAGGTCAGGTTACCCATAAAGGGAAACCTATCAGACTTACAGCAGATCTCTCAGCAGAAACCCTACAAGCCAGAAAAGAGTGGGGACCAATATTTAACATCCTTAAAGAAAAGAACTTTCAACCCAGAATTTCCTATCCAGCCAAACTAAGCTTTATGAGCGAAGGAAAAATTAAATCTTTTGCGAACAAACAAGTACTTAGAGAGTTCACCACCACCAGGCCTGCTTTACAAGAGCTTCTGAAAGAAGCACTATACATATAAAGGAACAACCAATATCAGCCTTTCCAAAAATATATCAAAAAGCAAAGAACTTTAACACAATAAAAAATTTACATCAACTAATGGGCAAAACAGCCAGCTAGCATCAAACACTGGTATTAAACTTATATATATTTTAATTGGATAAAAAGCCAAAACCCATCGGTATGCTGCATCCAGGCCCATCTTACATGCAACAATACACAAAGACTCAGAGAGAAGGAGGAAGATTTACCAATCAAACAGAGAGTAAAAATAAACAAATAAACAAAAAGCAGGAGATGCAATTCTCGCCTCTGATAAAGTAGACTTTAAAGCAACAAAGATCAAAAGAGGCGAGGAATGACATTACATAATGGCAAAAGGATCAATGCAACAAGAAGAGCTAACGATTCTATAGATCAACGAGATAGAAAATTAACAAGGATATTCAGAACTTGAACTCAGACCCGGAACAAGTAAACTTAATAAACATTTATAGAACTCACCACTTCAAATACACAAAACATACATTACCACCTCACACCTATTCCAAAGGTGACTATATAATTGGAAGTAAATCACTCCTCAGTAATCGCATAGCATTTCATAGGTTTAAATTAAATATTGGTTGGCTGTTTGTTTGTTATCTTCTTCCCTTATTCCTTCCTGACTACATCATTAAGTATAATTATCAGTATAAAAGAGGTTTTCAATACCCATTACTAAATTGCATTCTAGCCTGGGCAAGAAAGCAATACTCCCATTCTCTCTCCCTCTTTCTTTTCCTTCTCCCTCCTCCCCATTCTCTCTCTCTCTTTCTCTTCCTTTTTCCTCCTTCCTATTCTCTCTCTCTTTCCAAAAAAAAAAAAAAAAAAAAGATACCGAGAACTATATAGCATACATGAAGTATCCACTACCATTTAAGAACAAATGTCATGACCAACCCTGTTGACTCTCTGCAAAAGTAACTACAAATCTAATTTTGGCGTTTATCATTTTTGTCAGGCATATATGCTTTTACTACGAATTTACGTTAGCTTAAGTATTTTTAGGATTATGTCACTGGTTTTGAAGTTTTATATAAATATTGTCATGTGGCAGTTTTCCTGTGACTTGCTTCCCCCTACAATGTGATTTTTTTCTAGATTCATCCATATTGATCCCTACAGTTTTGTTTCTACAGGCTATTTCTAATGCAGTATAACATTCCATTTTATAAATATTTGTCACAAATTATTTGTCTACTCATCAGATGATGAACATATGGAAGTAACTCTATATTCCTAGAAGTGGCATTGCAGGGTTATAGGGTGTAAATAGTATCAGCTTAATTAACTTTATATGTTGGCAAATAGTTCCCCAAAGAATTGTATTAATTCATACCATCAACATGTAAGATATTTTATTTCTTCAAATTCTAAGTTTTCAAATGTTTTTTCCTATGATGTAAGTGTGAAATATTTTTGATTGCAGCATTCATGGTCACTTTTATAACTACTGGTGAGATTGAACACATTTCATTTGTGCTTTATCTGTTCGAGTTTCCTCTATGTATTTCATATACCAATGTTTCAAATGTTTATTTTATAGGCATTTATAAAACATATGTGTATGTGGGATACACATGCATGTATATAGGAGAATTAGATCCCCGAAAATTAGGTGCTAGAAAGAGTTAGGTGCAAAACTATAAAAAAATGTAGAGAAGGATTCACCTGATACAATATACCTGTGGAGAGGTGACTGGTTGATACAACCTGGGGAACAGTGATCCAAATAACACATAAAGAACAAACAACTAGGTGTCACTCTTATTTAAGCCAGAGAAAGAAAGAAAAAAGAATCTTAAACTTTTTTTTTTTTTAACAGTTAAATGGAGTATCCACTTAGAGTTTGTCAGGTGGAAAGCTATCACCAGAAGTTAACACATTTTTTCAGTAAAAGGCTTACTTACAGATAATAGCGGCCTTTGTTTGAATAGCACCTCAGCATTTGGAAAACTACTTGGCTGTATAATCTAATTCTGCCATGAGGCAAACATGACAGAATTAGCCTATAAGAGACAGTTAATATGTGAAGTAGGGAGGTTAAGTTAAGACTTGGTTCTTGCATTCAAGGAGCTCATGGCCTGTTGATAGAGACTGAGGCACAATGTTTTATAATTAAAAAGGTACTTTTGGAATGTGGTGATGTGGAGAAAGTGACCAATGCTACTATGTTGTGGGGAGAGGGAAGCTTTGCAGGGGTGCATGTCTCATAGAGTGAGTAGAGCTTCGGAGACAGACAAAGAAGAGAAAAAGGGCATTCCAGACAGGGAAGTACATTCCTAAATGCAAAAAGAAAAAAAAAAAGTTGAAGTAGTGGTAACATATTCGAAGAACAATAGAAAATGATTGTGGCTGCAAATTACTTGACGTTTCTTTTGTCCAAAGGTGCAGTCTGTGTCCACCTCCTTGAGCCTGAGAATCTTTTAATCAATAGAATGCAGAAAAGTGACAGTGCATGGCTTCTGAGGCTAGGTGCAGAAAAGGTGATGCAGCTTCCCTTTTTGTGCTGAAATGCAGCACAGCTCTGAGCTATTAAGAAGTTCACGCAGTCTAAACTTCTCACGCTGGGGAAGCCAGGTGCAGGCATTCAGTTCCCAGCCCAGCTGAGCTCCATCCTGGCTGCATCAATCGTTCTCGTGAGGGAGCCATCTTGGATACTCAGCTCCGTGGAGCCTCCACGTGTCGCCAGCCCCAACTGACATCTCCCTGCAACCACAAGAGAGCCTCCAACCAAGAACTGCACAGCTGAAGCCTTTCCAAATTCTCGATCTCCAAAAAGTCATGCACGAAGTAAAATGGTTGTTTTGAGTCACTAAACTTTGGAGCCTCGAGTAAGAGAGAAGTTCCTTAGGGTAGGTGTCGTTTTCCTAGGCTATCCTCCATTTCCTCTTATTTCGCTGATAGCAGTCTGATTTGTGTGTGTGTTGTATGTGTGGGTGGGTTGGGGGTAAACATGTTCTTAAGCCGTGTAGTTCAGGTCCTCCTGGATGTGCCTACCTAACCGTCATATCCCTGCTATGGTACAGTGTTTGTAAAGAGTTGAGCAAATAATCCAAAACAGACCACTGAGATTCTGCCTTGTAACTTTTGTTAAAATTAGTGAGAAAAAAATCACTCTCAGGGCAGGCTGGGGCAAAAAGAGATTGCTAAACTGGTGCTAGGTAAGCCTGAAACTGCTGGGGGCAAATTTATTATGAAGCAGGAAGAACCTAATAAGGAATAAAATTACTCTGGGTGAAAGCCAAGCAAAGGATGGAGAAAGACAGCTTTCTGATGAGACTGTTTGAGCTTTGGACTCCGTTGTGCCTGGTACTGCTGCAGGCTGTTTTAGTTTCATAAGTTAATACGTACTCCTTTTTGATGAAGGCTATTTCAGAGGTGTCACTTGCATCTGAAAGATTCCTAATACAGATAGGTAAGATGAGGTCATGGAGGGCTTTGTGTCCTGTGATGGTAAAGTTTTACTTTATTCTGTAAAGAATGGAGAACTATGATTATGTTAATCAGGAGCAGGTTGATTAAACTACACTTTAGCAAGAACCTGAATGCACTAAGAAGGGATATTTTTGGTGTGAGACTAGAAACAGGGAAATGGACTAGGAGTATATAGTGTTAGTTTAGGACACTATGATGCTAACTAATATAGCTGGTGGGATTGCAGATGAGATTTGAGAGACATTTAAGTCATGGAATCAACAGAATTCAGAGACAGGTTGGTTGTTGGGATAAGGAAGAGAGAAGAAACAGGGATGACTTTTAGATATATGGCTTATATACAAGCTGGACTGTGTATCACTAAAGAAAGAATATTAGCTCCAGTTTATGTCTGATGACTCAGAGAAGTTAAACAACTTGCCTGTTTGTGTACCTAGTAAGATCAGAACCAACCAGGTCTTTAGGCTCCAAGACTTTTGTTCTTTGAGTTATATCAGGCCACTCACTGTGTTCAGGTACAGTTCAGGCCACGTGCACTGCATTCCCAAGAAATCAAAGCACACAGGGCTGCTTGTTTTCAGCACATCATGAGGAAGTCCACATTATTAATGATTTCTTTGGTCCCCTTGCTGTGTCTGTCTTGCTACCAAACAAAACCTCTGCAACAGGGCATTTGTAGTATTCAGATTTTCTTGGCAGACTTACCAGTGTTTGTGAAAAGTACAGATGATTCTGTTTCAGCCTTTCTGCATTCTGACTTCAGAAGCTGAATGCAGATGCAGAAACCTGAAAGGATGGGAAATGTATTTCCCAAGATGGACTGTTGATTTGTTCTAAAGATCAAAAGGGTGTGGCTTTTCAATACAAACAACAAAGTCTGGGAGTTTTTGCACAGTGGAAGAGAAAGGTAAGTAGTAAGAGTGGTAAACTGCTCATTAGGAAGAAAAGTTAATAGGAAAACTTGGTTTAAACCAAGGCAGGTATGAATAGAAGGTTTTGAACTTTATGAAAAGAGGACCAGAGAAGGGGAAGTAGCGAACTGAGTGGTGAATGCTGCTTATCATATATCTACTTAAAATTTCTCTGTCTCATTCTTCACCATTGTTAAAATACTTTAACATACTTTATATACACTTAAATATCTGCTCCACTCTAGTTATATTTTTTAAGTCTTTTACCATGTTTGAGCCACAATGATCTCAACTGTGAAATAGGACCCGTAACACGTTGCATCATAAGATCCTTGTGTTAAATAAAGGCATGAATGTGCTTAGCTTGTTGCTTGTCACGTGGAACCTGCAGTTAATGCTATGGCCTGTAAATCTTTCCACCCTCTTCAGCAAGCTTTTATTTAAAGATGCAGTTATGAATGGGAACTCCTGCAAGATTGATCAGTGTGCATTGGATACATGTTAGTTAGATAGGACAGCCAGCATTAGGTTCATTTGAAGAAGAAAAAAACTGAGGTTCTCAGAGGTTAAGTAGCTTGCTGCAAAGTGCTTAGCTATAAAAGAATAGGAGGTGGAGACTTTTCTCCAGAGGGCCGTAGGTGAGATGCACAGGTGTTACTCAGTGCAGGCTTTTGGTCGTCTTCACTTAACATGCTGATTTGAATCAGATGAGAAAGCAGACACCCTGGAATTGAGAAAGTGCCACACAAGGTGAGGCCATTGCAAGGAGAAAAAAAGAGGTCCTGTGTGAGCCTGGGAAGACAGTACCACAATGAGCCCATGGCTCACCAGGGAAAGATCAGAAATGGGAGGAGTGCTTGCAGGCTAGTGGGACGTACTCAAGCTTCGGATCAGGTGGATCTGGGCTCAAATAATCACTCCTCCACGTATTATCTGTGTGACTTTGAACAAGATTGTGTAGTCTTTCTAAGCCTGTTTCTTCTTTTCTCTCTCTTTCTTTTCTTTCTTTTTTTTTTCTGTTTTTTTGTTTGTTTGTTTGTTTGTTTTTGAGATGGTGTCTTGCTCTGTCACCCAGGCTGGAGTGCAATGATGCAATCTTGGCTCACTGCAACCTCCGCCTCCCAGGTTCAAGCAATTTTCCTTTCTCAGCTTCCCAAGTAGCTGGGATTACAGATGGGCACCACCATGGCTGGCTAATTTTTGCATTTTTAGTAGAGATGGGGTTTCACCATATTGGTCAGGGTGGTCTCAAACTCCTGACCTCAGGTGATGCACCTGCCTTGGCCTCCCAAAAGTGCTGGGATTACAGGCGTTAGTGACTGCACCCGGCCTTGTTTCTTCAACTATAAAATGAATATAATAATGTCTTATTTGATTATCACTGTTAGCGTAAATTGGCATGTCTTGTAAAGCACCCACCCAGTCCAATTCCTTAGGAAATGCTCAATAAATCATAATAATTATTATGAGCCTAATTATTGTTTTTATTTTCATGCAAGTCTTAGCTAAACATTTTCCCCATGGAATAAGACTGTTTGAATAGGCATTAACCAATCTGGAGGGATTTATAACATTTCAAAAAGACTGTTATAAATCTAGGGATAGTTTGCTAAAACCTGAAAATCAATGCATTGAATGTCCAGCTGTTTTGAATGAGGAGGTAGTGCAGGTAACAGACACTTACAGCCTGTCCCCATTCCTGTTTCAGTCCTGAGCTCAGGCTTGGGCTTAATGTGAGAGATAGAAATAGGGCAATTGATGACTGAGATTCAGAAATGGGGTAGAGCCAGAAGTGTCTGTTGTACATTACTTAATTTTAAAAAGCCAATTGGTAAAGATGTGTTTTTACATTTTGAAGCCACTACTTCTTGACTTGTCTGGAAAGTCTGAGATTAAGAATTACACTTTGGAGGTAAGGGGCTACATTAGTCCATTCTTGTATTCCTACAAAGAACTACCTGAGACAGGATAATTTATAAAGAAAAGAGGTTTAATCGGCTCATGATTCTGCAGGCTCTATAGGAAGCATGGCTGTGGAGGCTTCAGGAAACTTGCAAGCATGGTGGAAAAGGAGGCGGGCACACATTGCAGGGCTAGAATAGGAGGAAGAGAGAGAAGGGGGAGGTGCTACACACTTTTAAATAACCAGACCTCGTGAGAACTCACTATTATGAGAACAGCAAGGGGGCAGTTCACCCCCAAGATCCAATCACCTCCCACCAGACCCCTCTTCCAACATTGGGGATTACAATTTGACATGAAATTTGAGTAAGGTCACAAATCCAAACCATATCAGGGGACAAGTGATTGAAGACTCATCATTCTATCCTGAATAAATTTTATAACAAACTTGCTGTGTAGAGGGAGACATTTGCCAAAGTTCATTCATAATGGGTTCTGCATACAGAACAGCTCTGGTTCCAGTTACCCATTGTTATTGTATCAGCTTGTGATGAGTCACTTAAATAATTTTTGGCTCGATGTACTCATCTGTGAAATGGAGATATTAATAGTAACATGTTTGTAGCCTTTTGTGAGGATTAAATGAGATTACTTTGTAAAGTGCTTAGACTGGTGTTTGGCATTGAGTATGCTCAGGGAATATTAGTCATCTTTTAAATATGTATTTTATTGCATTTTAGGTTTTGGGGTACATGTAAAGAACATGCAAGAGTGTTGCATAGGTACATACATGGCAATGTGGTTTGCTGCCTCCATCCCCATCTCCTATATCTGGCATTTCTCCCCATGTTATCCCTCCCCAACTCCCCATCCCTCACTGTCCCTCCCCTAGTTCCCCCTCACAGACCCCAGTGTGTGATGCTCCCCTCCCTGTGTCCATGTGTTTATTGTTCAACACCCACCTATGACTGAGAACATGCGGTGTTTGATTTTCTGTTCTTGCGTCAGTTTGCTGAGAATGATGGTTTCCAGGTTCATCCATCTCCCTACAAAGGACACGAACTCATCATTTTTGATGGCTGCATAATATTCCATGGTGTATATGTGCCACATTTTCCCTGTCCAGTCTATCATCGATGGGCATTTGGGTTGGTTTCAGGTCTTTGCTATTGTAAACAGTGCCACAATGAACACTCACTTTCATGTGTCCTTATAGTAGAACGTTTTATAATCCTTTGGATATATACCCAATAATGGGATTGCTGGGTCAAATGGAATTCTATTTCTAGGTCCTTGAGGAATCGCCACACTGTCTTCCACAATGGTTGAACTAATTTACACTCCCACCAACAGTGTAAAAGTGTTCCTGTTTCTCCACATCCTCTCCAGCATCTGTTGTCTCCAGATTTTTTAATGATCGCCATTCTAACTGGCATGAGATAGTATCTCAATGTAGTTTTGATTTGCATTTCTCTAATGACCAGTGATGATGAGCATTTTTTCATATGTTTGTTGACCTCATGTATGTCTTCTTTTGTAAAGTATCTGTTCATATCCTTTGCCCACTTTTGAATGGGCTTGTTTGTTTTTTTCTTGTGAATCTGTTTTAGTTCTTTGTAGATTCTGGATATTAGCCATTTGTCAGATGGGTAGATTGCAAAAATTTTTTCCTATTCTGTTGGTTGCCGATTCACTCTAATGATTGTTTCTTTTGCTGTGCAGAAGCTCTGGAGTTTAATTAGATCACATTTGTCTATTTTGGCTTTTGTTGCCAATGCTTTTGGTGTTTTAGTCATGAAGTCCTTGCCTATGCCTATGTCCTGAATGGTTTTGCCTAGGTTTTCTTCTAGGGTTTTTATGGTGTTAGGTCTTATGTTTAAGTCTTTTATCCATCTGGAGTTAATTTTAGTGTCACTTTTAAAAGTTACCATCTCAGAAAGAGAACTGAGATTTAGCTTAAGTCTTCTAAAATTCCCTGTTGATAGATGTGCTTATCTGCTTTCTTCTTCCCTGAAAGAGTTTTAAAATGAAAAGGTGTGAATTGTGAAGACATCTTGTTTTTAAGTCAGCAATGAGGTGGGTGGAAGTTGACACAGACTTTAGAGGCTGAGACCTCATAGCAGGAGGAATGGGATGGCAAACACATTGAGAAAATAGACCTGGGCCAAAGAGATGGGCCTGGGGGTCCTTCAAGGTAAAAAGGGACCTCATACAATTTAGAGTTGAATCTCAGAGAATGTGTCAAGTCTAATATCTTCACCTTCTAATGTGTGAAGAACCACTTGAAATATTCCTGGCAAGTGGAATTTCAGCCTCTTGTTTACTTATTTAAATAAACTTTTATTTTAGAATAGTGTTAGATTTACAGAAAAGTTACAAAGACAGTACAGAAATTCCTGTACACCTTGCGCTCCGTTTCCCTACTATTAACATTTTACTTCAGCATGTAGCTCTATCACAACTAATGGACCAATACTGAGATGTTGTCATTAGCTAAACTTCATAATTCATTTCGATTTCATTAGTCTTTTTTTAATGTCATGTTTCTGTTCTGAGATCTCATTCAGGATACTGCATTACACCAAGTTAATACATGTCCTAACGTTCCTCTGGGCTGTGACTGCTTTCTCAGGCTTCCCTTGTTTTCTTTCTTTCTTTTTTTTATTATACTTTAAGTTCTGGGGTATATGTACAGATCATGCAGGATTGTTACATAGGCATACACATGCCATGGTGGTTTGCTGCATCCATCCCCCATCATCTACATTAGATATTTCTCCTAATGTTATCCCTCCCCTTGACAGTTTTGAGAAATACTGGCCAGGTATTTTGTGGAATATCCTTCTTCCTGGGATTTGCCTGATGCTTTGCTCATGGTTAGACTGGAGTTAGGAATTTGAGAGAGGACAACCACTGAGGTAAAGTGCCCTTCGCATCACATCACGGTGAGGGTACATACTGTTGGGATGACTTAGCCCTGCTGTGGACTTTGATCACCTAGCTGAAGGGACGTTAGGCTTCTTCATTGTAAAATTACTCTTTTTTCTGCTTCTCCACACTGTACTCTTTGGAAAGAGTCACTCGCTAAGTGCAGCCCATGCTTAAGGGATTGGGGAAACACCTTTTGCAATAGATGGCAAGAAGATCAACAATATTGATAAACATGTGTTATGGGCTTTTTCTGTGCCAAAGTCTACATGACTCTTCCTACACACTAAGCATTTCGTCCTCAGCAAAGCCCTAAGGAGAAACCCAGGCTCAGAGAAGTGACCTTACCCACGGCACCCCACTGGTGCCTGCAAGGGCTGAGTTTTAAATGCAGGGCTCTTTGCTTGTGTACCTCCCTCATCAGTGGGGTTTCTGAATGCTTTGCTTTGAGCTGTACAGTCTGGTGTTTGTTTTCTACTTGATAAATTGGAGTCTCAGATTATCTCAAAACTGGATATTCTTGCTAGGTTCCTGTGTGAGTTCAGTGTGAATGTCATCATCCGCTTCCCCGCTGGGCCTGTGGCGCCTGCGACGTGGCCTCTTGGACGTGCCAGGATGAACTTTGCTCCTGACACATACTGGGCCCCTGGATATGTCTCAGAGTTCAGCATGGCCTTGCCCCCAAGCCAGGCTGTTCCTCTTCTAAATACACGATTTGTAACAGTGTCAGCTTTTATCTTATATCTCTGGTGTTCATTTGCAGTAAGGAATATTTGGCAGCTTTATTATTTTTTTTTAAAGAGTACTTGACTTTCATCAAGAATGCTTTATTCTATTTTGTTCTGAAATCCCTTGAGGAAAAGGAAGTTTTTTTTCTCTATGAAAATGCTGCCATGAACATTCCTTGGAGACAAATCTTTATATGCTATTAATGACTCTCTGGTTATCTTGTGTTTTTAGTCTGTTCGCCTGTATTTACATGGGTAACTGAGAAACAGCAGCATCTTCAACAGAGGTAAAGACAATCCCTCATTGAAGAAGAATAATTCAGGCTGTGGCAGGGACCTATGGCAGGTTCATAATCTTTCAGAACCTCACATGACACATAAGGCCAAAAATCCTTGGTGTGTTTTTATTACAAAATATGAATTTGTGATGATAATAGAGACTACCTGGTACAAAGTGAATAAAGAAAATAGCCTGGTCTTGGAACTAGATGCCTATTCTTGGTGCAGCCCTTGGCTCAGTTTATGACTTTGTGAAGTCACCTCTCTGTCCCTGCACCCGTCAGGTGTGACACCTTGTCCCTTCCTGAACAGAGACAGCTGCTGTGAATAAAACCACATTTCTAAGCCATTATGTGGCCTTCTTGAATGTAAACACTACAGACATGAGAGTATCAGACTCTGCTGGGCTCCACACTTTTGATTATGGTACAGAGACGTGAAAAACAAAAAGCACACTCCTGGAGATAATAAGATGCTTTGTTTGAGGGCAAAAGGGTGGGCTTAATCAATAACTATAGCTTCCGCTTGACAATTAGTTTGTTTCTTACTAGAATTACGTTTACAGATCTGACCTGGGTTATTGCATTCAGGCAGGATTTATCTTGTATTTCCCAGAAAAATGACAAGCCTTGTAAATGAGCAAAGCTCTCTGTGCCACAGTTGAGGAAAGGCCACAGAGCTCTTAGTCTTGCTGGGAAGTCAGAGCTGCCCAGCCAAAACTGTCCTTAATTGCTACAGCTACAAGAAGTGAAAGCTCCAGTTTCTAAGGAAATTAATGTTTAATGATAGGCTGAGTACTTGAAAGAGTAGTTCAGGATGCAATAAATACTCCACTGAAGCAAGATTTTTACTCACCTGGTTTTTGCTTCTATTTCAGAAGGATCCACTGAAGCCAGATGAAATGTGTGTTTTGTGTGCATGTGTGTGTTTCTCCCCAGAGGCTTCTTTCATTTCTAAACTTTGTAATCATTGGTGGAACAGAGAGGATTCTGACTTAGGTATCCTTGGTTGGTTATTCTGCTATGATTTCAGTTTGGGCCAGATTATGTATTTGCATGTGAATATGCTGCCGTTGACTGCTCATATATAATAACAGCTGCTCCATATACTGGTGGCTTCACACTTGAACAGTGCACATGCTTCACGTGCCTCAATGTTGACTGCATGAGCATCCCAGTAGTCTCAAAAGAAAATATACAGAGTAAAGAGCAGAGCTATGGAGTTAGGAGGGAAAAGGAAAGGAGGAGGAGAAATTGCTTTGAAATACAGGGACTCCATGTTCAATCACAATCCCCTGAGTACCTTAAATCGTATCTTGTAATTTTGTTGTTTTACACAGCCTGTTTAACCAGGTAGCAGTCTCATATGCTTATGCAAAGCCCACTTGTTATAAATGGAAACTTCAGAGAAGAAATGACATGCCCAAGGTCTGATAGCAGGTCATCAGATCCTGAAACAGAAAACCATGGTTTCCAGAATGAACTGTGCTGAGTGAGCCACCTCTCCCCTGAAGCTGCTTTGCAAGCCCAGTAAATTAAACTATATCCTTGTCCTGTGACAGGAATGCTCCCAGAGAAGCGTGTCCAATGCAAGGATCACAGGTGTAAGAATGAAAAAGATTTGCATTCAGATCCTAGCTGTGCTACTTCCTAGCAGCAACCGTGATGTGTTGCCTCAGTTCTCTGAACCTTTGGTGGATAATAAGGCCAACCTTGAAGGGACACTCTCCACCACAATCAATTGTGACTTACAAAGAAAATTGCATAGATGAACTATTGGATTTCTGCTTTGGTGAATGGAGTATGTGATCTGTGGGGGATTACCTGGGTTGCTTGGGCAAGCACAATGGACATTTTAGAGGTTATAGGGAGAAAAACCTGAGAGGAGAGACCCAGCAACAGGGCAACCACATAGAGAAAATTTTGAGAGAGGACTGAAATGTTTAATGATGGGATGACTTTAAATTTTATTGTTTGGAATAGCACTCTCCTTTGTGCTTTAGTAAAAACCCATTAATTGCTAATGCTCTTGAAATTGTGTGTGATGAGTGTAACTGAGTGTAATGTAAGAGAAGCAATGATGTTCTGAGACAGGACAGGGCTCCAAGCAAGCATGGGGGAAGACAGTCAGGACACAAAGTCTGTCCACAGTGTATGTAATATGTGCCAAGTGCCTGCATATAGCAAGCATTCAGTAAATGTTAGCTAATATTACCATTATACTCAAAACCCCTTGAAATTCTTGGTACTACTCAGGAAGAACAATATATATTCCTGAACTGAAAACTATTCAGTGATAGCAACCATTTCATGGTTATCTTTTTAACAGATTTATGCAACAATCAATTAACTATTTATTCAAGTTGACTATATGCTTGATACTGTTATGTACAATCGTACGGATAAATAAACATCGACTTCTGCATCTCTGTAGCCACATTCTCACACACATACCAGAATTGCCTCCAAAGTATTGATGGCCTAGCTGTAGAGAGACTTACACAACAAAGAGGATGCAATGAGGATCAAAGGAGGAATGTTAAGATCTACAGTGACTCAGAGAGGACTCTACAGGGTGTTATCCTCAGTCACATGGGGTAGTCTTCTGAAGGCTCCCCATCTTGCCCAGTAATGCCAAAGTCCTTGTGTGGAACACAAAGTGGGTACTTCCAGGCCCTTGGTTACCCTTATGACTTTATCTCCTAACCTTGTCCCCCCATCAGTCCCTCCACTTCAGTTTCCCTGGCCTCCTTCAGAAAAGAAACAGAAATCCAGGTAATCTCAGATGACTTCTGTCTCAGGATCTTGGCACTTGCTGTTTCTTTGCCTGAAACACATCCGGACAATGCATCCTCTCACTTCTTTGAGGAATCTGCTCAAGTGTCACCTTATCAAAGAGCACTTCCTTGACCACTATGTAAAACAGCAACCCTGACCCCCATCCGTCTATACCTTATCCTACAATTCTTCTTTGCTATTTGTATCCCTCACAGAGATATGTGTGTTTGGTTGGTTGGTTGCTGTCTGCCTCCCACTTCAGGACAAAACCACTGTAGAAAAAGTCATCTTTCATTAGTACCGAAATCCCAGTTCCTAGGACAGTGGCATTTAAATGTTTGATTATATTCCACAACAAGACTCTGAACCTACAATCAAGAATTATATGAAATATTTTAGTTTCAGGAAACATACATATTGGGTACAATGTATACTACTTGAGTGACAGGTGCAATAAAATATCAGATTTCATCACTATACAATTCATCCATGTAACCAAAAACCACATACCCCAAAAACTATTGAAATAAAAAAGATCTTTTAAGTGCAATGGATTTTAACGTAACAGAATACAATAAGTTTATTGAAATGTTTTAGATTTCCCATTAGAATGAATCTTTAAGAAACAACGTCTTATCTAGTTTTGGGGTAGTGTCAAAGAATACTTAGAATTCTCTAAAAAGGTTAAGACATTTCTCCCTATTTCAGCTATATGTAGTGTGAAGCTGTGTTTTCTCCATATACTTCAACTAAAACAATAAATTGCAGCAGACCACATGCAGAAGTAGATATGAGAATCTGGCTGTCTTCTCTTAAGAAAGACATTCAAAAGATTTGCTAAAATATAAAGCAATAACACTCTTCTCATTTTTTTGTTTTGTAAAGTATAGTTGTAGTTGGGTGGCATTCTTTCTGAGGCCTCTGTTCTGTTCCATTGGTCTATATCTCTGTTTTGGTACCAGTACTATGCTGTTTTGATTACAGAAGCCTTGTAATATACTTTGAAGTCAGGTAGCGTGATGCCTCCAGCTTTTTTTCTTTTTTTGCTTAGGATTGTCTCGTCCATGCAGGCTGTTTTCTGGTTCCATATGAAGTTTAAGTGGTTTTTTCCCAATACTGTGAAGAAGGTCAATGATAGCTTTATGGGGATAGCATTGAACCTATAAATTACTTTGGGCAGTGTGGCCATTTTCACAATATTGATTCTTCCTAATGCATGGAATGTATTAACATGGAATGTTTTTCTATCTGTTTTTGTCTTCTCTTATTTCCCTGAGCAATGGTTTGTAGTTCTCCCTGAAGAGGTCCTTCACATCCCTTGTTAGTTGTATTCTTAGGTTATTTTATTCTCTTTGTAGCAATTGTGAATGGGAGTTCACTCATGATTTGGCTCTCTGTTTGTCTATTATTTGTGTATAGGAATGCTTGTGATTTTTGCACATTGATTTTGTATCCTGAGACTTTGCTGAAGTTGCTTATCGGCTTAAGGAGATTTTGGGCTGAGACACTGGTGTTTTCTAAATATACAGACAAGGCATCTGCAAAGATAGACAATTTGATGTCCTCTCTTCCTATTTGAATATGCTTTATTTCTTTCTTTTGTCTGATAGCCCTAGCCAGAACTTCCAACACTATGTTGAATGGGAGTGGTGAGAGAGGGCATCCTTGTCTTGTGCCAGTTTTCAGAGGGAATGCTTTCAGTTTTTGCCCATTCAGTATGATAATGGCTGTGGGTTTGTCATCAATAGCTCTTATTATTTTGAGATACAATCCATCGATACCTAGCTTATTGAGAGTTTTTAGCATAAAGGGCTGTTGAATTTTGTTGAAGGACTTCTCTGCATCTATTGAGATAATCATGTGGTTTTTGTCTTTGGTTCTGTTTATATGATGGATTACATTTATAGATTTGCAGATGTAGAACCAGCCTTGAATCCCTGGGATGAAGCCAACTTGACAGTGATGGATAAGCTTTTTGATGTGCTGCTGGATTCGGTTTGCCAATATTTTATTGAAGATTTTTGCATCAATGTTCATCACGGATATTGGCCTGAAATTTTCTATTTTAGTTGCGTCTCTGCCAGGTTTTGGTATCAGGATGACGTTGGTCTCATAAAATGAGTTAGGGAGGATTCCCTCTTTTTGTATTGTTTGGAATAGTTTCAGAAGGAATGGTACCAGTTCCTCTTGTACCTCTGATAGAATTTGGCTATGAACCTGTCTGGTCCTGGACTTTTTTTGGTAGGTAGGCTATTAATTGCTGCCTCAACTTCAGACCTTGTTATTGGTCTATTCAGGAATTCAGCTTCTTCCTGGTTTAGTCTTGGGAGGGTGTAAGTGTCCAGGAATTTGTCCATTTCGTCTAGTTTTACTGGTTTATTTGCATAGAGGTGTTTGTAGTAATCTCTGATGGTAGTTTGTATTTCTGTGGGATTGTTGGTGATATCCCCTTTATCATTTTTATTGCATCTTTTTGAATCTTCTCTCTTTTCTTTTTTATTAGTCTGGCTAGTGGTCTATCTATTTTGTTGATACTTTTTAAAAAATCTCCTGGATTTATTGATTTTTTTGAAGGTTATTTTTTGTCTCTGTCTCCTTCAGTTCTGCTTTGATCTTAGTTATTTCTTGCCTTCTGCTAGCTTTTGGATTTGTTTGATCTTGCTTCTCTAGGTCTTTTAATTGTGATGTTAGGTTCTTGATTTTATATCTTTCCTCGCTTCTCTGATGGGCATTTAGTGCTATAAATTTCCCTTTAGACACTGCTTTAAATGTGTCCCAGAGATTCTGGTATGTTGTGTCTTTGTTCTCATTGGTTTTGAAGAACATATTTATTTCTACCTTCATTTCATTGTTTATCCAGTAGTCATTCAGGAGCAGGTTGTGTAGTTTCCATGTAGTTGTGTGGTTTTGAGTGAATTTCTTAAAAAAGAATATTCTTTATAGGAAAAAAAAGTATAGTTATTTTCATTAAAATGTTATTTATATTTAAAAAGTTTCATGAAATAATACTCTTACTATCTGTGATATACTGTGAGATTTTCTATTCTGTTTTATTTATGTCTTTTTTAAAAGTGTTGCCTATGACCCACTAACGGATTACAAACCACAGACTTAGAACCATTGTTGGACGATATTAGGCACTCAGTACTAGATGCTGCAGTTCTGTAAAATTGGTTATACACCATGAATTCTGAGTAAAGAAACCATTCTTCAATGAAAAGAAGTATGGCTGATGGATGACAAGGTGTGAGGACAGTAGGTACCCCAAATCTGATTAGTGCAGAGGAGTCTTTTAGAACAGGGGTCCCCAAACCTCAGACCATGGACTGAAGCCAGTGCATGGCCTCTTAGGAACCAGGCCACATGACAGGAGGTGAGTCAGTGACGCTTCACTTGTATTAACAGCTACTCCCCATTGCTCCCATTATCACCAGAGCTCCACCTCCTGCCAGATCAGCAGTATTAGATTCTCATAGGAGCAAGAACCCTATTGTGAACTGTACATGTGAGGATCTAGGTTTTACATGCCTCATGATAATCTAATGCCTGATGATCTGTCACTGTCTCCCATTACCTCCCATGGAACTGCCTAATTGCAGGGAAACAAGCTCAGGGCTCCCACTGATTCTACATTATGGTGAGTTGTATAATTATTTAATTATATATTACAATGTAATGACAGAATTAAAGTACACAATAAATATAATACACTTGAATCATGAAGCCACCCTCTCCCGAGTCCATGGAAAAATTGTCTTTCACAAAGCCAGTCCCTGGTGCCAAAAGTGCTAGGGACTGCTGTTTTAGAGGAAGCCCCAGATTCTTAAAAAAGTAACTTGAAAAGGGATTGTTGAACACCACACATATTAAGAGAACTCATTTATTAATTACCAAATTGGTATTAGCTGGTTTCTGCATAAATGATTTAAATTCAAAAATCTTTTGAGGATTTGCAAAAAAAATTTGAGGATCTTTATTTCTTATGCCTTTATTACTTGTTCCAAAATCATGGTAGAAATCTTCATAAAATAGCCCTTTACTAAAATAATGCTGTTTTTGTTCCAAATACTAAAAAACAAACAAACAGAAAAGAAAACTTTTTTGGAGGAAGACACTTAATATAAGCTTAATTTAGTAAAGTGATTAATGTGGATGCAGTGCTTGCTAATTCTATAACTTAATCATGGTACCATATCAAATCAATTTTTAACTATTCTCTATTATAAGAAAAACTAATATCCTCAGGAGAAAAAGGAAAGAAACAATAGCACATTAATTATTTATATTATAAGATTTATTCTACTTTCAGATATATTTAAGTACCCTAATATGAGGGAGATATGATAATTAACATTTATTGAGCAGGTGGCAGTTACTATGAGAAATGCTTTATATGTATTGATCCCTTTCTAATATGACACAAATAACTGATTAGGAATGCTCTAGCTACAAACATTCGGTTTTATCACATTAAACTACTATTTTTGTAAGTTAAAAATATTAATGATTGACAACTTCGTATTGTTCTGACCTAATAAAAGAACACTTGACCTTAGATTTCTAAAATAGTTAATTTTTCTCACAAAAAGAAATTAAGAGATAAATGGCCATTGATAGTGTCAATAATTAAGCATTTTTAACTTTACAAAGCCACATGAAGTCAGTTCTATAAGCAAAAATTCTTAATTATTGACAGCTTAATGTGGTTCCACCTAATAAAAGAACACCTGAACTTAGTATTCTAAATAGAGTTTATTTTTCTCACAAAAGAAGATATTGATAGTTCACTATCAGGATTAACATCTCAGTGAATATCTTGGTCTTACTCTTATGCTAATCTCCTGATGACAGCTGTAGCTCCTGGCATCACATCTTCATTTAATTCAAGAAGAAAGAAGGAAGAGGGCAGTCACTTTTTTGGGGGGTGGGGGAAAAGGAAAGTTTACCCAGAAGCCCCCAACAGATCTCTACTTTTACCCCACTGTCCAGAAATATAACTTCATTTCCCATAGCTAATCCTAGCTGCAAGAAACACTGGGAAAGAAACTATTTAACCTTTTTCTTTTTTTCTTTTTTTTTTTTTTGTCTCAAATATGTACAAGGAGCAAAGAGTTTTGAAATGTAAGGTATATTGGACGACTAACTCGTCCATCATGGTAAATACTATTTTCATAACCTCCATTTTGCAGATGAAGGAAGTGAACCCTTGGAATGTATTACTTGTCTGCAGTCTCATGTGCAGTATGGCAGGGCAGGCATTTGAACTGGGTGCATTTTGCCTCCAGGATTGGAGCTGTCAATTACTGTGTTATGCTATATAATTTTTATCAATTATTACCAATTATATAAAATTTTAAGTCATAAAACCTTAATGTAAATTGTGTAGTCATTTCTATCTTAAATATAGATTGTTAAGGAAAAATGTACCTCTTTGCTGATTGCATTTTCACCTCTCCTGTCATTCATTAATGAGCTTGAAAGTTGTGACATTTTCAAAGGTATACAGAGAAACCAAACCATAATCATATTTGAAGGGAGGAAAGAAGAATGTGTAGGAAGAAGGAAAAAAGAAAAGGAAGGAGAAAGGAAGGAAGAGAAGAAGGGGAAAGGAAAGGCAGGAAGGCAAGTCCTATGGGCAGTTACTAGTTGAATGAAATCTCTGCTTGTCCGGGATAATTTGCAAGCAGAAAGCCAAGAACTTTAGGTTCTCCTTTAAAAAAAAAAAAATTAGTGAGTACCATCCCTGCTGCATGGTCTTTTTTTTTTCCTCCACAGAGACTGCCATGAGGCAGTGGCTAAGCGGTCGGGGCATCTCACCTTAAAGCTCAGTTATGTCTGTGACAAGAACAGCACTAAGTTGCTGATATTTGCTACAAACCTGGGGACTGTTTCAGAAGAATTTTTTCCAATGTCCATAGATTGTCTGAAAGGTAGCACCTTACCCAGGATTAGAAATCATAGTGAAGAATGAAAAGAACACTGGAGTAAGATCCAACGCAGCTTCAGTCCCAGCTCTGTCACTGTGACTAAAAACACAGCAAAAACCTCTTTCTCTCTCTGGGCCCCAGTTTTCTCCTCTGTAAAGTAGTGGAATTAGATGATGTCGAAGATGATTCTAGTACTCATTTTCTGTATCAGTTGGGATTTGTTTTCAGGCAACAGAAACCAATAGAAAGCTCAAAGAATTGAAGAGAAAGCTGAAGAAACCAGTCCTTGGAAAGGACAAGAGTCACAGAGCTTTGGGGATCTGGGAGTAGTAATGAATGTGCATTTAATTCAGCAGGCTTGCTTTCAGGCTTCTGGTTACCATCTAGAAAGGAAGCATCCAATTGACCTTGCCTGGGACTTCAAGCCCTCTCTGCAGGGGAATAACAAGTACCTCACTGGCATCCCTCCAAAATCATACAACTGGGAAGGAGTCATTCTCCAAAATAAAACTAGCAAGTAATTAGCAGCAATAAAAGGGATAAACCCTGGGCAGATAAACGCAATGGACAATCGGCCATATAGTCTGAGTCTGGTCCTGGTTGGTCATCTTTGGTTCATTAAGAAAAACAAAAGTTTTCCTTTATTGAGCACCTACTATATGCCAGAAATGTTGCAGAATACACTAAATCTATTTTTCTTTAATCTTCACAAGTTAGGTGTATGCCACCTACATTTTTGGAGGTGCTAATGAGGTTAATTTATATGCAGACGTCTATGAAGAATCAATCAGCAAGTCATTTATTGGCAGCTCTGAACACTCCACTGCCTCCCATGTCCCAGCCTTCTTCCAATAAAGCCCTCCCTTTGACTGTGTAAGTGCTTTCCTTTGGTGTTGTACAATTAGAACATAAGGATGGCATTTCTTGGGAAAACTGATGACATTATTTTCTCAAAAGAATAGAGTCATTGACACAAATTCTAATGTCTTTGTTCTTCCACCTTTTTCTAAAAAAAAACCCTCAGTGTCTGTATTTGTACAGACATATTGCCATTCCAATTTCCATACCATGTAATTCAATAAAGGCAACAATAATAGCATTTCTGTCAGGGAGAGAATAACGAGAAATTTTATTTTGTCCTGAAGTAAAGATCTATTAACACTGATATCTAGTCAATTGACATTCAAATGCAATAAGTTAGCACAGCATTTTAATAATTCACACAAAGTCCTTAGGTGCTTTGTCCATGAGAATAATTAACATCCCCTGCATCTGTGCACTTGGCAATCTTCTCCCCAAGCCTTCTGATTTGAATTGTGAAAATACATTTCCATGTGCTTCTTGCCAACACAGGGCTGTAAAATGCATCAGTAGGATTCCAAGCCTTGGGCTAATATTAGCATCGGCCTCTGTGGATCCTCCTTAGGCCTTTCACAGATCACAATGGTAGTGTTCTGAGTTATTTCTATGGGTCTTAGGAAAGAACGTATTGCTTTATCCCAAGACTGTCCTGTCTCCATTACTTTCCATTTTCCTATAGAATATTAAGAGAATAAAAAAGAATGTAATTGAATTTTGAACTCATCAGTGATATGGACTCAATGATCTGTCACAGCTAAACAAAAGCTCTTGCCAAACTGAATGACTTACCATTCCCATGTACCTCTTTCCAGCCTTAGTCTTTGCTCAAAATTTTCTTATGCCTGTCACAAGATATGCCTTTCCCTTTGTTTTTGGAGAGCTGATTAAAACACAGATTCCTGGGCCCCAGCCCAAGACATTCTGATTCAGTAGGTTTAAGGAAAGGCTCAAGAAATTGCATTTCTAATAAGCTGCCAGGTGATGCTAATGCTGCTGGTCCAAGATCATAATTTGAGTATGGCTCTTGCATATATTATGACAAGAGTTGAAGTGCTTGTAGTAATCAATTCTGGGTTACGGCTTTATGATTAGGGTTTTTAAATGAGATGTAACTATTCTGAAGGTATGAATGAAAATGTATGCACACATGCAAACGTGAAATATATTGCTTTATATGCTGGAGTAATTTAAAATAAACTACAAATCATATGATAGTAGGAAACTGCAGAGAGGAAAAATGAAGGTAAACAGGAATAATCCCGGCAGGGATCTCCAGAAAAATGGTGACGTTGAGCTTCCATTTTTAAGCTTGCACAAGGGACAGGTGATAAAGTCTACAACCCTTAAAAGATTGGGAATCAAATAGGAGATCTCCACTCTTGGGATCCCCAAAGGGCTATACCTTCAAACTAAGGGGAAATAATAAATCAACTCAGTGTTCCCAGATGAAGCAGTACTGAATGAAGAGGAAAAATAGAATGTATAAACATTTTCTTGAGATTTCCATAACTTCAAGTTAGTTCTTATGTGGGTTTGTGGCCAAATTTATATTGCTTGTAGGGTATAAAACATCTCTGAAGAAGAATTTGATAAAAAGAGGTCTCCTAAAATGGTACTATACTATAGTACTATACAGGTAATATACTCAGAGAGGAAATGCATTTTTTCTCTAAAGGAATGCAACCTCAAGTCAAACCCTTCTGAAATTTCTACAGATAAATTTGGAAAGAACGTGAACTCACAGACACATGAACATGCACAGGCACACAGACCTCTACATACACGAATGCACATGGGAATAGGGCAGCGTGGAAAACAACAGGCAGCAAAATCATACTTGCAAAGATATGATTTTGGAATTATTAGTAAGGCAAGTAAAAAAAATTTTTGTAACATGTTTAAAGAAAAGGTCATTTAATGTATCATCTTTGTATTTCCCAATACTTGCATATAGTGATTACTCAAGCCATATTAGTTGGCTGAATAAAAAATCCAGATAACTGCTTCTTTAATAGAGAGCATCAAAATAGTTAATTACCTTCTCCCAGCAGCAATCAGTTGGCGTCAAGGAGCATATTATTCCCGAAAGTTATTCAGTTAGTAATCTTATAGCCTCTTCGAGCCTGCTAGAGCAGCTCTTCCCACTAAAAGGATTATTCCTTCACAGAGTTAAATATTGAAGGGAATTTCTGGAGGAGCTGGTCTCTTTGTTATTCTAGGCCACGCATCTATTAATCTGAAAGACTTCCTTACGAACTTTGACATAAAGCAGAAGAGCAAGAATGGATGGCTGCTCAGGCATACAAGAAATCCAAAAGTTCATGATTGTTAGAAATAATACATCTTTTTGCCTAAAATTGAATTTAGAAATAGACTGAACTTGGGATCCATAGATATGTAGGGGAACCGTTACTGGGCTTCAGGGGCCTGTGTACTTATGAAACATACAAATTTACACATTTTGGGAGAGAAGACTGAAATTTTTTTAGATTTGCAGAAGTTCCTGAGTTCATGATCCCAGAAAAGGTTATAGAAAGATTTCTTTCTATATTTGTCCCTTAAAAAAAAAAAACAAACAGGGAAACTGAGGGCCAGAGAGCTAAAACGATTTGTCCAATATCTCAAGTTCACTCATGCATGTTTATGCTTGGAATGCCAGTCATGCCCCAGCAGAAAAATTTATTTATTCAAAAATTTTGTCTTCAATTAAGGCACCAAAGACTGGGTTATGAGTATTTCCTGCTGTGATAGCTCTCCTGAGAACATCTCTGAAGATTCCCAGCTTCCTCAATAATTTGCCATTTTAAAACATATTCATAAAGAATGCATTAATTTCCTTATACTTGGCAAGGATGCTACAGTACAAATGCAGGATTTCTCCATGATGCTTGGAGTGTTCTACTTCAGGCATCCAAACCAGCACCCGGGACAGATCCTAAATCTTTATCCCCCAGCAAATACATGCATCTTTTGTCAATGTTTGCACAGAAAACCAAAACCAGAGTTTGGCTTTGACAATTTTTCAGAGTTGATCAGAAATCTCTAAAGCTCATATCAAGGGTGTTGAGAATAAAGAGTTGTCTTCTCCAGAAAGGTATAATCAATTAGCATTACAGACACCTTACAAGATAAGTTTTCCACAGATCTATTTGCAAGTGTGGTTTGGTAGAAAGACCACAAACTGGGTTTGCCACTTCCTAGCACTGGGGCCTGAGAAGGTCACTTAAGCTCTCTGAGCCTCAGTTTCTCATTTGTTAAATGAAATTGAATCACATTTAAAGTATATTGGGTATGATTTTATGTAAACCTAAGCACTAGAAAAGGTTCTTACTTCATTGAATATCTGCTGAAATACTGCCTTGCCATTAGAGATTATACTCTATGAAAAATATGTGTTTCATATGTGGTTTTCCCACTAAGCACTTGAAATCGTAAAAATCAATCAGGCATAATCTACAATGCAGGTAATGGCACTGCTTATCTCACTGGGTTGTTGTAAGGGGGAAATAGGTTGTAATGACTGAGCCAACTCTAAGACTGGGACTGAGTTCTAGTTATCTTTATATCCAGGCTCTACAAATTACCCCTTGTGTGATATTGGCTAATTTATTAAACTTTTATAGCCATCTCTTTTATGGTCTGTAAAATAGAAATAGTAATAATGGTAATCTTACAGAGTTTTGATGATTAAATCATTAAATGGCATATACTTAGAACACTGGCAAGTTTTTAATAAATATTATTATTATTATTGAGATAGAGTTTCACTCTTGTTGCCCAGGTTGGAGTGCAATGGCGCTATCTTGGCTCACTACAACCTCTGCCTCCTGGGTTCAAGTGATTCTCCTGCCTCAGCCTCTTAAGTAGCTGGGATCACAGACATGTACCACTGCACCTGGCTAATTTTTTGGTAGAGATGGGGTTTCTCCATGTTGGTCAGGCTGGTCTGGAACTCCTGACCTCAGGTGATCCACTTTATTTTTATCATGACCATCATCACTCATGCATAATGCCTATTATCAGGCTTGATATGTATAGATGACCAATGGTATTTTTAACTTAATTAATATTTAACAGCCAGATTGGCACACAATAGGTGTCCAGTAAACTCATTTTGAATGCATGAATGAACTAATTCAGTTTGTCACATGGTAGGTGTTCAAAAACCATAGGTGGGTTTGCTAATGGCCCTACCTTCTCCCTCTCCTATCTTTGCTGTCTAATCCTCACTTAGAGGAGTCAGTGACAGAAGAGGCTCCTGAAAATCCCAGGCCAACTATTCTCTCAGCCCTGCCCTAATCAGTGAGAAAACTTTTGGCAAAATGAAAGGGTACAGCTGCTGGAAATAGAGAAGGAGGACATGATACCTGACTCCAAAGAGGAAAGGAAATATATCCTTTGGTGTTGGCAGCTGCAATCCTGGAATGACAAATGCTGGCCAATTTCCATCCTCAAGCGTAGGCAGACCTCTTTGGACTCCCTAGGTTCATTTTGGTGAGCTAAAGATGGAAGGGCTCTTCCTAAACCTCACCCTCCCAGACACTCTCATGAGTGGGAGAAGGGGATTTAACGATTCCCTGATTACCTATAGCCTCCTTGGTAGCTGGGTAAACTCTGGCAGACTACTTCAATATCTGTGTGCCTCATTCATCTCTAAATAGGGAGTAAAAGTAGTGCCTACCTTAGCATTATTGTGATAAAATGCATTAACACATGTAATGTACTGAGAACAGTGCTTGAGATATAAGTATCTGGTAATACTAGGAGCAATGAATCCTGGTTATTATGAATTACCGTTCTGCTCAGGACACAGGATCTTCGAGCATAGTGTGGGAACAGATGGGAATCCACAGTTTCTTACTATGGAATGCTGGGCCCTTGGAGTTAAAAGTCTCAGGCTCAATTCCTGGCTGTTCTACTTACCAATGAATTAACTTTGATCAAATGGATACCTTGTCTGAGTTTCAGTTTCATCATCCTACATTGAATAAACCACCGACTTCCCTTCCTTACAGGACTCTTGTGAGTACAAAATAAGACAGGATATGAAAAGTTGTTTCTAAGCTGGGAAGGGCTAGCTATTGCTGTTCCCTCAAACACTTGGGCTTCCTCCAAATACTTCTCATTCAGTGGAGATGCTCTGATGGGGATGCAGAGAAGGAGGACCTCAAGTGCTCCTCACAACCCTGTGATTCTAAGAAGGATTCATTCAGCTTTGGGCTGGGTATCTTGGCCCTTGTGCAGTATGCATGCAGTATTAACCTGGCTTTGGAAAGGCAGTGTCACTTCTTTTAAAGGATTTTCTTAGCTAGTTTTGGAGTTATAGCTTCTTAGATATGCTCATAGAAGAGAGTCTCATTGGCAAAGTAAAGGATCTTTTTAACTTTTCTAGTTTGACAACAGTAATATCTTATTTATTCAGCACCTGCTGTGTGTCAGGCCCTAGGTACCAAGGATTCATTAAGCCCTGCATTCATGAGCTCAGCTTCTCTTTAGAAACCCTTCATCTCAAAGGTGAAGAAACTGAGGCCAAGGCTTCACGGGCAAAGGGGCTTAGTGCACATTATGTCTTGATTTTGCAGCTGAGCTGAATCCACAGCCCAGATTCTCAATAGCAGTCCAGACTAAGCAAATCAATTCTCTTTTTCCTTCCTCTGATGTTACCTGTCAACTTCTAGCCTCAAAAGAATGTGGTATGCAACGACTATAAAGAACCATGAGCCTTTAGGAGAATGGAATCATTATTTTACATTGGGGCTCACTGCTCTCTGCATTTTGCTGACAGTGTTATTTTTGCCACACAGCTTTTTAACAAAAGAAAAGATGCTTGGGGCACAGCAGATAAGATTACTAAAAACTTGCTCAGCATTCGGAGTGACCCCACTGCCTCTTGGGTCTCCACCTTTGCTATTTTCAGCTGCATCCTTTTCTCTGGCTTGTTGCCATGCTTTAGAAAATTGCTAAACATTCAAGGGCTTCGCAGGTCTGCCTGTGCTGGCTTCCTTAATGAGGGATGGTTCTGGGTTTGGACATGCTCCTGCACTAAAGGAAATGAGGTTCGCCAATACAGATACTGGTGGCTCCTTACCACCCCTCCTTAGCTTCAGCAGAGAATAGAACTAACAGAAAAACATAAACTCTCATTGAACATTTTACTCTTTCAGTTTAAGTACTTAACCTTTGAATGTTCATTTACTAAGCACTTGCTTGCATTTAGATATCTCTGTTGGAACCATCCCTGTGTGAAAGCCATTTACCACAGGACCAGCTACCACCATTGAGTGTTTCTGCCATCCAGTATGGTGCCCAGTGGTTTACCTGCATTAACTCATTTAATGCTCACAAACCCCAAAGAGACAGATAAGGATAATAGATAAGAATAAACATTTTGGCCGGGCGCGGTGGCTCAAGCCTGTAATCCCAGCACTTTGGGAGGCCGAGGCGGGTGGATCACGAGGTCAAGAGATCGAGACCATCCTGGTAAATATTGTGAAACCCCGTCTCTACTAATACAAAAAAATTAGCTGGGCATGGTGGCGCGTGCCTGTAATCCCAGCTACTCAAGAGGCTGAGGCAGGAGAATTGCTTGAACCCAGGAGGCGGAGGTTGCGGTGAGCCGAGATCGGGCCATTGCACTCCAGCCTGGGTAACGAGAGCGAAACTCCGTCTCAAAAAAAAAAAAAAAAAAAAAAGAATAAACATTTTGCAGATAAGGAAATGGAAGCCCAGAGAGGTCAAACCCTTGTTCAAGATTGTACATTCAGTAAGTGTCAGGCCCTGGACTGGTACTCAAATCTGCCTGACTCCCAAGTCTGAATTCTTAACCAGTTACTGGGGCTGCCACGCTATGGACTTCTCACTGGAGGTATTCAACAAAAATAAACAGCATGGCACACCAGTGAAGGCCGGGTCCTCCCAGTGTCTGTCATTATGCCAACACATTCGTGGAGTTCCTATTCTGTTCTGTTTCTGGAGTTCAGTTATTTTTAATGGGATGAATATTTACTGCAGGGAAACTTCATTATCTTAAATTATTTCATGGAAAGCCCAGGCCATATTAGTGAAATACAGTCTAAATATGAGACTATTATAAAAAGAATTAAGACAATGTCTCAGACTTCTCTATTTCTTCCAGTTTCAAGAGGGTCATTGAATACATATGTGATTTTCCTATATCCTTCAGAGAACACACAGCCATTGACAGGGTAAAGCTCCAAGTGGCTTCACTCTGAATCATTAGCTTAGGGGTTAAGGACAAGTGTTTTGCAGTCAGGTGAAAGTGAATTTGAATTATGACTTTCTCATATGCAAGTGTGAACCTTCAGCAAGCTACGTAACTCTTCTTTTTTTTTTTTAATTGTGTTTTAGGTTTTGGGGTACATGTGAAGAACATGCAAGATTGTTGCATAGGTGCATACGTGGCAGTGTGATTTGCTGCCTTCCTCCCCTTCACCTATATGTGGCATTTCTCCCCATGCTATCTCTCCCCAACTCCCCATCCCCCGCTGTCCCCCCCCACTCCCCCCAACAGACCCCAGTGTGTAGTGCTCCCCTCCCTGTGTCCATGTGTTCTCATTGTTCAACACCCGCCTATGAGTGAGAACATGCGATGTTTGATTTTGTGTTCTTGTGTCAGTTTGCTGAGAATGATGGTTTCCAGGTTCATCCATGTCCCTACAAAGGACGCAAACTCATCGGTTTTGATGGCTGCATAATATTCCATGGTGTATATGTGCCACATTTTCCCTGTCCAGTCTATCATCGATGGGCATTTGGGTTGGTTCCAGGTCTTTGCTATTGTAAACTATGCTGCAATGAACATTCGTGTGCATGTGTCCTTATAGTAGAACGATTTATAATCCTTTGGATATATACCCAGTAATGGGATTGCTGGGTCAAATGGAATTTCTATTTCTAGGTCCTTGAGGAATCGCCACACTGTCTTCCACAATGGTTGGACTAATTTACACTCCCACCAACAGTGTAAAAGTGTTCCTATTTCTCCACATCCTCTCCAGCATCTGTTGTCTCCAGATTTTTTAATGATCACCATTCTAACTGGCGTGAGATGGTATCTCAATGTAGTTTTGATTTGCATTTCTCTAACGACCAGTGATGATGAGCATTTTTTCATATGTTTATTGGCCTCATGTAACTCTTCTAAGCTTCAGATTTCTTCATATTTAAAATAGGCATAGCAATACCCATTTCAAGGATTATGTGAAGGATCAATAAATAATGTAGTGACATTTTAGAATTCTTAGTATTATGCTTCCAGGGAATAAATACTCATTAAGCCTTGGCTGTTGAGCTACTATTCACTTGACACCATCCATATCACATGCACATTTCAATATTCAATTAATACCAACTATTGAATTCTATAGTGCCACATGCCATCCCCAATATTTAGTATAATTGTATATACTTAATAGTAATTATTTTATAATGTAAATTCACAGTTTAAGTTTTAGAATAACAACAATAATAAAGTAATGGATTATACATAGAACATTTGCTAAGATCCAATACCTGAGCTAAATCTATAATTTCAGAAGACAAACTGTAGATTCCAAAGTGTGAGATATTATAAATAATCATCGTAACAACTAACATGTACTGAGCCTCTGTTTTGCATGAGGTACTTTATTAAGAGTTATAAACATTATAGCTCATCAGTCCTCATGATAAACCTATCAATTAGTCATTATTTTCCCATTGATGAGAAAAAAAATCTGAAACTCAATTAGGTTATGTAACTTGCTTAAGATTGCACAACCAGTGAATTGCCAAACCAAACCTATCAGATGCTAAAGCTACTGCACTACCAATTGCCCTAATGTGACTCTGGCAATCTCTCGGGGGGACTAATTCCTTATTACCAAGGGGAAGTGGCCTTAAATACTAAGTTAAAGAAGGGGTGAATAAGTTACTGGTTAGAATAAGTTGTGTGGTAGTCTCTAAAGGCAAGAAGGATTTTGACTACTGTCTTCTTATTGTTATGTATTTTTGTATATATTTAAAGTATACCAACATGATGTTTTGGTATATTTATGCATAATAAAATGGTTACTATAGTCAAGCAAATTAACATATTATCTCACGTAGTTACCATTTTGGATGTGTGGCAAGAGCACCCAAAATCTACTCTGTTAGCAAAAATTCTGAATGTAATACAATATTACTAAAACTAGTTCTCATGTTGTCCATTAAATCACTAGGCTTATTCATCTTACGTATCTGCAACCTTGCATACTTTAACCTAATTCTTTCCCTCTCCTCCCAACCTTCCACCCCTGGTAACCACTGTTTTATTTTGTTTTTATGCATTTGGCTTTGTTTTATGAATGGAGATTCTACATATAAGTGAGACCATGCAGTATTTCTCTTTTTGTGTCTGGCTTATGTCACGTAGCATAATGTCTTCCAGGTTCATCCATGTGTGGCCATGGCAGGATCTCATTTTTTAAGGCTGAATATTTCATTTTATGTATGAGTGAACTTCAAAAAGTACATGGAAACTGGAATTAAAACTAAAAATATATATAAACGTTACTTCTCAACAAAAGCTACATCAAGTTCAAGACACTTTTGGAAACAATGATACCATTCAGTCCATCCTTAAAGAACTGAGGGTCCTGGGAATTTAATCATGTCAACGTAATCTCTTTTACATTATTCACTGAAGAAAAATGGGTACCATTTAAAGATTTTTTTTAAGATTAAAAAAACAAAAAGAAGTCAGAGGGAAACAAATCAAGAGTGTAAGGAGGATGCCTAATGAATCCCCATCAAAACTCTTCCCAAAATCATTATTCGATAAGAGGAATGAGCAGGAGCATTGTTGTGGAGAAGGAATCTCTGATGAAGCTTTCCCAGACATTTTTTTCTGCTACAGATTTTGATTTTCTCAAAACACCCTAATAATAAGCAAATCTTATGGTTTCTTTGCCATTCAGAAAGTCAACAAGCAAAATGCCTTGAGCATCTCAAAACACTGTTGTTATGACCTTTGCTCTTGACCAGTCTGCTTTTGCTTTGACTGGACCATTTCTACTTCTTAGTAGACATTGGTTTCATTTGTGCTTTGTCTTCAGGATCATACTGATAAAGCCATTTTAATCTCCTGGAACAATTCTCTGGGGAAATGTTTCAAGCTCTTGATCCCTCTTGTTTAAAATTTCTATTGAAAACTGTTCTTGGCTGGGTACAGTGGCTCATGCCTATAATCCCAGCACTTTGGGAAGCCAAGGTAGAAGGATTGCTTGAGCCCAGGAGTTTGGGCGCAGCCTGGGCAACTTAGTGAGACCCATCTTTGCCAGTTAGAATGACGATCATTAAAAAATCTGGAGACAACCGATGTTGGAGAGGATGTGGAGAAATAGGAAGACTTTTACTCTGTTGGTGGGAGTGTAAATTAGTTCAACCATTGTGGAAGACAGTGTGGTGATTCCTCAAGGATCTAGAAATAGAAACACCATTTGACCCAGCAATCTCATTATTGGATATATACCCAAATGATTGCAAATCATTCTACTATAAAGACACATGCACCCGTATGCTCACTATGGCACTATTTGCAATAGCAAAGACCTGGAACCAACCCAAATACTCAGTCAATGATAGACTGGATAAAGAAAATGTGGCACATTATTCCCTGGAATACTATGCAGCCATAAAAAGGTTGAGTTCATGCCCTTTGCAGGGACATGGATGAAGCTGGAAACCATCATTCTCAGCAAACTGACACAAGAACAGAAAACCAAATGCTGCATGTTCTCACTCATAAGTGGGTGTTGAACAATGAGAACACATGGACACAGGGAGGGGAACATCACACACCGGGTCCTGTTAGGGAGTGGGAGGGCTGGGGAGGGTTAGCAAGGAGTGGGGGGATTGGAGAGGTATAACATTAGGAGAAACACCTAATGTAGATGACGGGGTGATGAATGCAGCAAACCACCATGGCAAGTGTATACCTATGTAACAATCCTGCAGGATATGCACTTGTACTCTAGAACTTATAATAAAAAAGAAATTTAAAAATAAATCAATTAGCAAGGCATGGTGGCATGTATCTGTAGTCCCAGCTACTTGAGAAGCCGAGGTGGGAGGATCACTTGAGCCTGGGAGGTCGAGGCTGCGGTGAGCTGTGATCATGCCACCTTACCTCAGCCTGGGTGACAGAGCAAGACCCTGTCTTGAAAAAAGAAAGCAAACAAACTCTGCTTTTTATCTGAAGCTAAACTGGGTGCAATGGTTTTGGTACCCATCAAGTGGAAAGTTTGTTCAACATTAATTATGTAAGCTGAATCAATTGAGATATCTCTGGTGTTGGCTGCTGTTCCTGCTGTTGTCAGTCCTCTTCAATTAGAATGAACAGAATTAATTTTTGCAAATTGATGTGGACAGTCTGGTGCTGTGGGCTTTGACTTTAACATCATCTCATCCCTTCCTAAATTTAGTTATCCTTTTGTAAACTGCTGATTTCTATGGGGCATTATCTCCATAAACTTTTCATAAAGCATCAGTAATTTCACCATTCTTTCACCCATGTGTCACCAAAAATTTGATGTTTGTTCTTGCGTCAATTTTAGCAGAATTCATGTTGTCCTCTAGGGCCTGTTTTCAAACTAATATCTTATCTCTTTGAGTACCTCAAACTAGATCTTGTTCAAACATGTTATAACGAGTTAGTACAAGTTAATTTTTGTTGCAAAAAAAAAATGAAATCCACTCATAGTTTTTTTCCTAATATGCATTTCCATGAACTTTCTGAAGATGCCATTACACACACACACACACACACACACACACACACACAGTTTATTTATCTAATTATCTGTCGATGCGTAGGTTGTTTCCATATCTTATCTATCGTGAACAACGCTGCAATGAGCATGGGCATTCACATATCCCTACAAAGTATTGATTTCATTTCCTCTTGGAGTATTTTCAGTAGTGGGATTGCTGGTTCATATGGTAGTTCTATTTTTATTTTTTTAAGGAGACTCCATATTGTTTTTCATAATGACTGCCCCAATTTATATTCCCACCAATAGTGTACAAAGGTTCCATTTTCTCCATATTTTTGCCAGCACTTATTATCTCTTGTCTTTTTCATAACAGTCCGCCTTCATTATAGTTTTGATTTGCACTTCCCTAATAATTAATGATGTTATTAAGCACCTTTTCATATATCCGTTGGAAATTTGTGTATTTTCTTTGGAAAAAATGTCTGTTTCGGTCCTTTGTCTGTTTTTAAATCAAGTTATTTGTTTGTTTTTTCTCTATTGAGTTGTAGGAGTTATATATTCTGGATATTTGCAAATATTTTCTCCCAATACTCAGGCTGCCTTTTCATTTGGTTAATCCTCTCCTTATTTTAAAAGGTTTTACAGTCTGTTCTTTACACAATTCATTTTCTTTTCAGTAGCATTCCAATTAACCCCTGTTTTGTAAATTAAGGCAATTCTATGATACAGTTTTTTCTTTTATCTATTTTTAAATAAGTTATCAATAATGGAATATTCTTACCATCTTCAAAGTATCAGAAACATTTTTGCTTGTGTTTAAACTGTCTGGAACATTGACAAATGTACCCATTATGCCTTCTTATCTCAATCTTCTCCAAAGGAAGAAACAAACCGTTGGAGATGGCATTTGACAGCTAATCTCAGCTCTTATTCTCAGTGTGTGGGTGCTAGGCTTGTTTTTTTCATAGAAGCAGAGACTGGATTTATGAAGATGGGGAGAAGAACCCACAAACTGCTCTAGTATTAGCAATTGTGGTCCAACCCTAAAGCACAGAGAGGCAGAGAAATAGCACTAATGGCTGGCTCAGAACCATTTTGCTTATCGAAGAAGACCCAACATATCAACATGTGAATCATCTACATAATTAAGAATCTATCAAAACAGTTTAATTCAAAACAGTTCTATTTTTAATTTGTCTCTTCATGATACCTTGTAGGTTCTTTCAAGAAACAAAGCACATGCATTCTATGCAGCAGGATGAAATCCCACCATATCTTGTCTCTGTCACTTCCTAATCATTCGGTTTTAATAGTTTTAGCCATCAAGTTTGCTGTGGGTATTTAAAAACAGAATGTATAGAAAGTGCTTGGATCATAGGCATAATCATTATTGAGTATTAAATGCTATTATCATCACTGCTATTTTAAATGTTTTAAATACTATTATCATTGCTATTGTTATTATAATTATAAAAAATGATGTGAAGCAGCAGACCAAATTATTGAATTATACATGTCCTCACTCCATTTTTTGTTATAATCTAAGAAAGAAGGAAAATAAAAACCATTAAAACTAGAAAAATGCCATTGTTTGGGTAGCTTTGAACTTCTAAAATACATCACGTTACTCCCCCTTATCAGCAGTTAAATTCTTCTTTGCTGAAGCACTTCTGTATTCATGTTTAGGCGCACTGAGACTCAATTTGTTTTCACTGTGAATAGAATAAAATGACATGTGAAAATTCTCTCATCTCTATTTTTCCTTATTAGTTATGTAATGTGACATTTTAAAAGAGTGAGGACTGGAATTTAAAAAAAAATTATTTTGTGAATCTTAAAATTAAACAAACAGAATGAAAATTTATACCTCAATGATAAAAGCTTTAATTGCTCAGAGTATGTAAGAAATATTGGGAGCACGTCATTTGCTCCTCAAAAGGATTGTAAGTTTCACAAAGAAAGGTGTGGGATTTTCTCTCTTCCTTTTATCTAGAGGCTGTCTCCGTTTTCTGCATTCAAAAGAGGCTTGATAATTGTATAAATATAGATTTTTAGTTGAATATGGAATAAATAATTCATTTCAATACTTAATAATGAAGTATTAGTGCCTAGTAGATAGAGCTAAAAAATTTCATGCTTACTGTGATTCATCGTAAGGAGTAGCCAGTATAGGAGCATATTTATTCCTTAAAGTTCTTGTTAGTCACAAACAAAAAACAATTGCTACCATATTTGAGCCCCTACTGCATACCAGGTCTTATGGTAGAAGTATTATATACATTATTTCATTTAGTATTCTTCTAGACGGTGAGATTGTGATTATTGTAGCCATTTTACAGGTGATAAAACTAAGGCTCAAAGAGAATTGGCCTCTGTGGTTACTAGTTAGTAAGTCCTAGGGCTGGGATTCTAAACTGGGTTTGTTTGGCTTTGAAATCCACATTCTTTTCAGGAATATCACAGCTCTTCTGTTTATGCTAAGTTGGACCTATTCTGCACCAGGGTTGAATTCAGAACTGAAACATTTCTAGAAATGCACAAAGGCTAAGAAATGCCCAACCTTTTCTACTGTTTGACCTGCATGAGGGCTGCCTTCAGGAGTCTCTGCTAGTAGTGAGTGCCAGAAAATACAATTAAAACTCCATCAGTCCCCTGGAACAGGCATATTTGATCATTGAACAGATCTGAATGGAAAGGCATTTAATTTGCAAGCCCGGGTCAAGTTGCAAGAGATCAAAGAAAAAGGGAGTTCCCTGGTGAATTTCAAGATGCACCAAATGCACATGGAGCCAAGTCTAGCTCCCTTCCCTCTGTCTTGCTTTTTTGGGTCAAAAATCAGTTTTGCACAGATATATTTTGGAAACTCAGTTGGAAAGCATAATTTATATGAAGTTGTATGTGTGACCCACAGTGCCTTCCATATTTTAATTTGTAAGTTTGGAACTTATGACCATTTTTTTTTCTGCTGTGCTCTTCTTGCTTAAAGTTAATTAAGTTTGCTATTCTCCAGATGCTCAGCTCTCAGTGCCCCAGTGTAGGGAAGCTGTCTGTGTATGAAGGTCCCAGAGCTGGCAAAAGTCATCAGATTGCTGTCCATCTGCAGGATGCCTGGCTTCCTAAGACCTTGCCAGTGTCCCCACACCTTATTGCCAAGGAACCTCTAACTGCCCAGGATACAGAGACAGTAATTCTCTATGGTGGCCTTCTACAGAATTTGACAGAACAATGATGAGGTGTCCTCTCTACAGTTTACCAGGGAGCTATAACAGCTATGGCACCAGTAATAAAGCTAATATGTACTGAGCATTTATTCCATACCAAGCAGAGTTTGATCTATGAAGTGGCTCATAACATTATCTCATTTTATCCTTTCAACACTCTGTTGTCATCCCCATTTTATACTTGATAAAATAAAGCACAGAGTGGTTAGTATCTTGACCATAGTGACATAGCTAGTAAGATACATGCCCATTGGCCCAACCATCTGACCATCAACATTCTGAACTACAGTACAAGCACACTATGTTATCTCCTTCTCCTCCACTAGTGGCCTATCCAAAGTTAAGAGAGAAACCCAAAAAAGCAAACCAAAAAGGATACTTTTGCAATATACCTTGAAACCACTGAATTATTTAGCAAAGACTTACTGAGTACCTTCTATGTGACAGAACACTAGAGCATTGCTGTTCAAAAGAAATAACTGTGTCATTTAATAAATTACCTAGTAGCCTCATTAAAAATAAGAATAAACAGGTCAAATTAATTTTAATAACATTTTATTTAAATCAGTAGATTCAAAATATCATTTTGGCATGTATTCAATATGACAAATTATTAATTACATATTTAACATCCTTTTTTCATATTGTCTTCAAAATCCAGTTCATTTAAAATTTTTAAATTTAAATTTTAATTTTGACTAGCCACATTTCAAGTAATCAGTAGACACATGAAGCTGGTAGCTACCATATTAGAAAGCACAGCTCTGGATAGTTTCTGAGAGGTATAAATAAATGGTAATTTCCACCTCAAGGAACTAAGAGTAGAAAAGGCAGGCAACACAAGGCAGTGATTGTAGAAGTGTAAAAAGTACGATGATAGGGAAGTACATAGAGTGTGTTTAGATGACACAAGGGGCCCATAATTTAGTCTATCACAAGGGGGAAAAATAGAGGAGAGAAAAAAGAGAGGAGCTCTGGTGGTCTGGCCTACCAACATGTAATAATCAGAAACCAATGTGAGACCCTCATATAGCCACTAAAAATAGAAAAAGAAAAGGGCATGCATAAATGGCCAATGAAGACAACATTTAGAAGAAGAATTAGCTCAGTAAACAAAATAAAAATCTCAAAATTAATTTTTTTTTTTCATTTTCAACTTTTAGGTTCTGGGGGTACATGTGCAGGAACTCCCTTGTTACATGGATAAATTACATTTCACTGATGTTTGCTGTACAGATTACTTTGTCACACAGGTAATATACATAGTACCCAATAGGTTAGTTTTTGACCCTCACCCTCTGCCCTCAAGTAGGCCCCAATGTCTATTGTTCCCACCTTTGTGTCCATGAGTACTCAATGTTTAGTTTCCACTTATTAGTGAGAACATGCCGTATTTGGTTTTCTGCTCTTGCATTAATTCACTTAGGATAATGGCCTCCAGCTACATCTACGTTGCTGCAAAGAACATAATTTCATTCTTATGGCTGCAAGGTATTCAATGGTGTACATGTACCACATTTTCTTTATCCAGTCTATTATTTGTAGGCATCTAGGTTGATTCCATGTCTTTGCTATTGTGAATAGTGCTGCAGTTGAACATTTTAGTACATGCGTCTTTTTGTAGAATGATTCATAATCCTTTGGGTACATACCAAGTAATGGGATTGCTGGATCAAATGATAGTTCTTTTTTAATATCTTTAAGAAATCTCCAAACTGCTGTCCACAGTGGCTGAACTAATTTACATTCCCATCAGGAGTGATAAACAATCTCTTTTCTCTGCAAACTTGCCAGCATCTGTTATTTTTGAATTTTTAAATAATAGCCATTCTGACCAATATAAGATGGTATGTCATTGTGGTTTTGATTTGCATTTCTCTAATGATCAGTGATGCTGAGCATTTTTTATATGCTCATTGGCTGCGAGTATGTCTTCTTTTTACACGTGTTTGTTCATGTCCTTTGCGCAGTTTTCAGTGGGGTTGTTTGGTTTTTACTTGTTGATTTAAGTTCTTTATAGGTTCATATATTAGACCTTTGTTGGATATGTAGTTGGTGAATATTTTCTCCCATTGTGTAGGTTGTTTGTTTATTCTGTTGATGGTTTCTTTGGCTGTACAGAAGCTCTTTAGTTTAACAAGGTTCCACTTATCAATTTTTGTTTTTGTTGCAATGGCTTTTGGAGACTTCATCATGATGTCTTCACCAAGGCCTATGTCCAGAGTGGAATTGCCTAGGTTTTCTTATACGGTTTTAAAAATGTTTTAGGTTTCATGTTTAAGTCTTCAATCCATTTTCAGTTGATTTTTGTATATGATAAAAGGAATAGGTCCAGTTTCAATCTTCTGCATATGGCTAGCCAGTTATCCCACCACCCTTTGTTGAACAGAAAGTCCTTTCTTCATTGCTTGTTTTTGTCGCTTTGTCAAAGATTGGATGGCTGTAGGTATATAGCTTGATTTCTTGGTTCTCTAACTTGTTCCATTCATCTATGTGTTTGTTTTTATACCAGTATCATGCTGTTTTGGCTACTGTAGTCTTGTAGTAAAGTTTGACATTGGGTAGTGTGGTGCCTCCAGCTCTTTCTAAGGGGGGAAAAAAAAAAAGAGCTGGAGGCACCACACTACCCAATGTCAAACTTTACTTTACTTTAGCCATATGGGCTCTAACACAAGAAAATTTTAGAAATAACCTCCTCTGTATATTTAAAAATACAAAATTCAAAATAAATAAAGAGGGATAAAAGAGATCAAAGAAGAGACAAGAGAAAGCGATAAAAGTGTGTTAGCAGAGCTGAGAAAAGAAGTTGAAGACAAAACTATTCCAAAATTGAGAGCCCTATTAGCAATAGCATGAAATTGTATAGATGCTGCTGAAAAAAAACAGTCACCTGAAGGACAAGCTATTTTTTAAAAAACAATAATATGAAAAGTAAAAGTGTGTTGAGAAAGAATGCTAGATTTAGAAGATGAGCAAGGGAAACACATACATGGCCAGTAGTTACTGTAGAAGTACTGAGTACAAAAGGCATTCAAAGGTATGTTGGGAAACAAAGTAAAATAAATTCTCTCTGGAATAGAGGAAGATATAACTTTGTATATTAAGAAGGTGCATCATATTCCTGGAAAAAATGGATAGAAAATGGCCAGTACCTAGGACATGAACTAGTTAGTTAGCTGAATGTTAAAGAAGAAATCTTTGGCACATCTTGAGTCATTCTTATTCAGAGCTCTGATCAGTTCCAGATGAAAGTTGAATAATGTGTGCAAAGTTTTGAGAAGAGGAATAGAAAAGAGCTATCCAAGAATTTAAAATGAGCTCAAATTACCATTTATATATTGCCCAACAGGAAAATATTTTTAAACATGCATGACCATGGGCAATGCAGCTCTGTTATTAGTTGGGTTGTGTCTCCCCAACCTCCACCAAATTCATACATTGAAATCCTAAGCCCCATGTCCCAGAATGTGACCTTATTGGAAATAGAGTCACTGAAGATATAATTAATTGAGATAATGTTATACTGAAGTAGGATGGGACCCTAATCCAAAAAGATTGGCGTCTTCATAAAGAGAAAATTTGAACATAGAGACAGACATGCATAAAGGAAAGATGATGCAGAGAGACCCAAGGAGATGATGGGCATACTCAAGACGAAGAGAGAGGCCTGTAGTAGATTATTCCTCCACTTTCCTCAGAAGGAACCAACCCTGCTGACACCTTGATTTCAGACTTTCAGCCTCCAAAACTGTGAGATGATAAATTTTTGTTCTTTAAGCCACCCAGTTTGTGGTATAGTCATGTATCACTTAATGACAGGGATACATTCTGAGAAATGTGTTAGGTGATTTCATTGTTGCATAAACCTCAGAGAGTGCTTACACAATCCTGGCTAGAATAACCCACTACACTCCTGGGCTATATGGTAAAGCCTATTGCTCCCAGGCCACACACCTATGCAGTGTGTTATGGTACTGAATACTTTAGATAACTGTAACACAATGGTAAGTATTTGTGCATCCTAATATTACAAAATATTTTAAAAGATACAGTAAAAATATGGTACAATAGATGAAAAACAGTACACCTATATAAGCACTTACCACGAATGGAACTTCAAGGCTAGAAGTTGTTCTGGGTGAGTCAGTGAGTGAGTGCTGAGTGAATGCAAAGGCCTAGAACATTACTGTGCACTACTGTAGACTTTATAAACACTGTGCACTTAGGCTACACTAAATTTATAAACATATCTTTCTTCAGTAATAAATTAATCTTGGCTTAGCATCACTTTTTACTTTATAAACTTTTAAAAAAACTTTTTGACTCTTGTAGTAACACATCTTAGAGCATAAGCTCATTTACAGCTGTACAAAAATATTTTCTTTATATCCTTATTCTGTAAGCTTTTGCCTATTTCTAAAATATTTTATTTATTCATTTAGTTTTCACTTTTTAAACTTTTTGTTAAAAACTAGCACACAAACACACATTAGTCTAGGCCTACACAAGGTTAGGATCATCAGTATCACTTGTCTTCCTCCTCCACGTCTTGTCCCATTAGAAGGTGTTCAGGACCAGTGGCACATAATAGCACTGTCATCTCCTACGATAACAATGCCTTCTTCAGGAATACCTCCTGAAGGACCTGCCTAAGGCTGTTTTACGGTTAACTTTAAAAAAAATAAGTACAAAGTGTGCACTCTAAAATAATGATAAAATGAATAGTATAGTGAATATATAAACCAGTAACACATTGTTCATTGTCATTATCAAATATTATATGCCACATGCAATTTTCTGTGCTATACTTTTATAGACTCAAAGCACAGTAGGTTTGTTTATACCAGCATCCCCACAAGCATATGAGTAATGCATGACATTTTGATAGCTGTGATGTCACTAGGTGATAGGAATTTTTCCGCTCCATTGTAATCTTATGGGACCACTGTTATATATGTAGTTCATCATTGATCAGAATGTCATTAGGCAAGTGCATGACTGTTCTTTTTTGGCAGCCTTAGTAAACAATTAATATAAACTTTCATGAGCCTGTCTTGAAAAACTCCATTACAGAATCCAGCTAGTAGAGAGATGAATTTAAAATACGGATCTATAAAGACAGCAAATACTAAATTCTATGGCTAAACAACTGTGAAGGCTAAGTTTCAAAATAAAAGCAATCATTTAAAATATCAATAATGTAAAATTAATAAGAAAATAAATTGGCATGAAAGAGAAAAATAGAAATGGAAATCTATCAGTGTCCTCATCTTTCAGTCATGCCTCAGTAGATAAATGTCTAAAGTTAATACAATGAAGAAATATTTAAATGGCTAGGCTTAATCATTTTGAGTAAAATAAGGAACAAAACAAAAAAGCTCACTATAGTGGTTAACACCATTATCAATGTGTTTGTCAGTATAGTTAGATATGACACAGAAATTATGGTTATAAATGTTGGAAAATACCTTCTGGCACGGGACAAGATTACTGACATAAAATAGTAAGTATTCAGATAAATAAATATATAACACCCAAAATATTTCATGTTAGAAATAAACAAAAAATAAAACTTAAAAAATCCCAAATAAAATTATTAAAGCAACACGAAATGAGGGATAACTCTAGAAATAGTACATACTATGTGTGAATAAAGCTACATTACCTGTTTAAAGACATAAAGAGTGAATTAAGTAGAGTAATATACCATGTACTATGGAAGACTAAATCCTGTAATATTGCAGTCTTTTCAAATTCATGTATATGTTGAATGTGGTTTCAATTTTAAAAAGCTGGGACTGGGGCCAAGATGGCCAAACAGGAACAACTCCAGTCCGCAGCTCCCAGTGAGACCAATGCAGAAGGCAGGTGATTTCTGCATTTCCAACAGAGGCACCCAGTTCATCTCATTGGGACTGGTTAGGCAGTGGGTGAAACTCACGAAGGGGGAGCAGAAGCAGGGTGGGGCGTTGCTTTGCCCAGGAAGTACTAGGAGCCAGAAGGACCTCCCACCCCCAGCCAAAGGAAACTGTGAGGGATGGTGCTATCCAGACTGGATACTACATTTTTCCCATGTTTTTTGCAGTCAGCAGATTAGGAGATTCCCTCATGTGCCTACACCACCAGGGCCCTGGGTTTTAAGCACAAAACCAGCAGCTGTTTGGACAGACACTGAGCTAGCTGCAGGAGTTTTTGTCATGCCCCAGTGGCAACTGGAACCCCAGTGAGAAAGAACAGTTCACTCCCCTAGAAAGGGGGCTGAAGCCAGGGAGCGAAGTGGTCTCGCTCAGTGGGTTTCGCTCCCATGGAGCCCAGCAAGCTAAGAACCACTGGCTTGAAATTCTTGCTGCCAGCACAGCAGTCTGAAGTTGATGTGGGATAATTGAGCTTGGTTGGGGGAGGGGCATTCACTATTACTGAGGCTTTAGTAGGCAGATTTCCACTGACAGTGCTAAGGAGGCTGGGAGGTGTGGACTGGGCAGAATTCATCACAACACAGCAAGGCGGCTATGGCCAGACTGCTTCTCTAGATTTTGCCTCACTGGGCAGGGCATCTCTGAAGGAATGGTAACAGTCCCAATCAGGGGCTTACAGATAAATTCGTATGTCCCTGGGACACAGTACCTGGGAGATGGGTTGGCTGCGGGCGCAGCTTCAGCAAATTTAACCTCTCTTGCCTGCCAACTCTGAAAAGAGCAGCTGATCCTGACAAGAGAGATTCTCCCAGCACAGCACATCAGCTCTGCTAAGGGATAGACTGTCTCCTCAAGTGAGTCCCTGACCTCAGTGCCTCCTGACTGGGAGAGACCTCCCAACAGGGATTGACAGAAACCTCATACAGTAGAGCTCCAGCTGGCATCAGGCTGGTGCCCCTCTGGGATGAAGCTTCCAGGGGAAGGAGTAGGCAGCAATATTTGCTGTTCTTCAGCCTCTACTGGTGATACCCAAGTGAACAGGGTCTGAAGTGGACCTCCAGCAAACTACAGCAGACCTGCAAAAGAGGGGCCTGACTGTTAGAAGAAAAAACAAACAGAAAGCAAAAATATCAACATCAACAAAAAAGATCCCCATGAAAAACCCTATCCAAAGGTCACCAGCCTTAAAGATCAAAGGTAGATAAATCCTCAAAGATGAAGGAAAAACAACTAAAATGCTGAAAACTTCAAAAACCAAATGCCTCTTCTCTAAATGACCGCAACTCCTCTCCAGCAAGGGCACAAAACTGGATTAAGAATGAGATTGACGAATTGATAGAAGTAGGCTTCAGAAGATGTATAATAACAAACTCTTCTGAGCTAAAGGAGAATGTTCTAACCCAATGCAAGGAAGCTAAGAACCTTGACAAAAGGTTACAGGAATTTCTAACTAGAATAATCAGTTTAGAGAGGAACATAAATGACCTGATGGAGCTGAAAAGCACAGCACGAGAACTTCGTGAAACATACACAAGTATCAATAGCTGAATCAATCAAGCAGAAGGAAGGATAACAGAGATTGGAGATCAACTTACTGAAATAAGATGTGAAGACTAGATTAGAAAGAAATGAATGAAAAGGAATGAACAAAGTCTCCAAGAAATATGGGACTATGTAAAAAGACCAAACCTATGATTGATTGGTTTACCTAAAAGTGACAAGAAGAATGCAACCAAGTTGGAAAACACACTTCAGAATATTATCCAGGAGAACTTCCTCAACCTAGCAAGACAGGCTAACATTCAAATTCAGGAAATACAGAGAGCACCATTAAGATACTCCTCAAGAAGAGCAACCCCAAGACACATAATCATCAGATTCTCCAATGTTAAAACAAAGAAAAAAATGTTAAGGGCAGCTAGAGAAAGGTCAGGTAACCTACAAAGGGAAACCCATCAGACTAACAGCAGATCTCTCTGCAGAAACCCTACAAGCCAGAAGAGAGTAGAGGCCAATATTTAACAATATTTAACATTCTTAGAAAAGAGTATTCAACCCTTCATATCCAGCCAAATGAAGTTTCATAAGTGCAGGAGAAATAAAATCCTTTACAGACAAGCAAATGCTGAAAGATTTTGTTACCACCAGGCCTGCCTTACAAGAGCTCCTGAAGGAAGCACTAAATATGGAAAGGAAAAACTGATATCAGCCACTGCAAAAAACACACCAAAATATAAAGACCAATGACACTATAAAGAAACTGCTTCAACTAATGTGCAAAATAACCAGCTAGCATCAGGATAACAGGATCAAATTCACACATAACAATATTAACCTTAAATGTAAATGGGCTAAATGCCCCAAATAAAGGACACAAACTAGCAAACTGGATAAAGAGTCAAGACCCATTGCTGTGCTGTATTCTGCAGACCCTTCTCACATACAAAGACACATGTAGGCTCAAAATAAAGGGATGGAAAGAAAAAATGGAAAGAAACAAAAAAAGCAGGGGTTGCAATCCCACAATAATAGTGGGAGACTTTAACACCCCACTGTTGATATTAGACAGATCAATGAGACAGAAGATTAACAAGAATATTCAGGACTTGAACTCAGCTCTGGACCAAGTGGACCTAATAGACATTTATACAACTCTTCACTCCAAATCAATAGAATATACATTCTTCTCAGCACCACATAGTACTTATTCTAAAAGCGACAACATAATTGGAAGTAAAAAACTCTTAAGCAAATGCAAAATAACAGAAATTATAACAGTCTCTCAGGCCACAGTGCAATCAAATTAGAACTCAGGATTAAGAAATTCACTCAAAACCACACAACTATATGAAAATTGAACAACCTACTCCTGAATGAGCAACCTGTTCCTAGATATCCAGGAAGAAGTATGCTGCAAGGGCAGAGCCTCTGCTAGGGCACTGTAGAAGGGAAATGTGGGGTGGGAGCCCCCCACAGAGTCCCCACTGGGGCACTGCCTAGTGGAGCTGTGAGAGGAGGACCACTATCCTCCAAACCCAGAATGGTAGATCCACTGACAGTTTACACCATGCACCTGGAAAGGCTGTAGACACTTAACACCAGCCCATGAAAGCAGCTGGGATGGGGGCTGTACCCTCCAAAGCTACAAGGTGAAGCTACCCAAAACCGTGGAGGCCACCTCTTACCTCAGTGTGACCTGGATGTGAAACTTGGAGTCAAAAGAGATCATTTTGGAGCTTTAAGATTTGACTGCCCTGCTGGATGCCCTCTCTCACCACTTCTATTCAACATAATATTGGAAGTCCTGGCCAGGGCAATCAGGCAAGAGAAAGAAATCAAGGGCATCCAAGTAGGAAGAGAGGAAGTCAAACTATCCTTATTTGCAGATGACATGATCCTATATGTAGAAAACTCCATAGTCTCAGCTGTATAACTTCTTAAGCTGATAAACAACTTCAGCATTGTCTCAGGATACAAAGTCAGTATGCAAAAAATCACTAGCATTTCTATACACCAACAGTCAAACCAAAAGCCAAATTAGGAACACATTCACAATTGCCCCCCCACACACACACACACAAATAAAATACCTAGGAATACATCTAACTAGGGAGGTAAAAGATTTCTACAAGAAGAACCACAAAACACTGTTAAAAGAAATCAGAGATGACACAAACAAATGGAAAAACATTCCATGCTCGTAGATAGGAAGAATCAATTTTGTAAAAATGGCCATACTGCCCATACAATGTATAGATTCAATGCTATTTCTATTAAACTACCATTAAGATGCTTCACAGAACTAGAAAAAAAAATTACTTTAAAATTAGTATGAAACCAAAAACAGAGCCCAAATGCCAAGGCAATCTTAAGCAAAAAGAATAAAGATGGAGGCATCATGGTACCCAACTTCAAACTACACTATAGGGTGACAGCAAAACAGAATGGTACTGGTACAAAAACAGACATATAGACCTATGGAATGGGGGAAATTTTTTGCAAGCTATGCATCTGACCAAGGTCTAATATTTAGCTTCTATAAGGAACTTAAACAAATTTACAAGGAAAAAAACCCTCATTAAAAAGTGGGCAAATGACATAAACAGTTTTCATAAGAACACTTACATGAAGCCAAAAAGTGTATGAAAAAAAGCTCAACATCACTGATCATTAGAGAAGTGCAAATCAAACCACAATGAGATATTATCTCACACAAGTCAGAATAGCTATTACTAAAAAGTCAAAAAATAATAGATGCTGGTGAGGTGGTGGAGAAAAAGGAATGCTTATACACTGTTTGTGGGAGTGTAAATTCATTCAACCACTGTGGAAGACAGTGTGGTGATTCTTCTTCAAAGATCTAAAAACAGAAATACCATTCAACTCAGAATCGAATTACTGGGTTTATACCCTAAGGAATATAGATCATTCTATTATAAAGACACATCCATACATACGTTCATTGCAGCACTGTTCACAATAGCAAAGACATGGAATCAACCTAAATGCCCACCAATGATAGATTAAATAAAGAAAATGCAGTACATATACACCATGGAATACTATGCAGTGACAAAGAAGAAAAAGATCATTTCCTTTCCAGGGACATGGATGGAGCTGAAGGCCATTATTCTCAGCAAACTAATGCAGGAACAGAAAACCAAATACTACATGTTCTCACTTATAATTGGGAACTAAATGATGAGAATACAGGGACACATAGAGGGGAACAAAACACACTGGAGTCTATTGGAGGAGAGAAAGGATCAGGAAGAATAACTAATAAGTACTAGGCTTAATACTTGGGTGATGAAATAATCTGTACAGCAATCACTCAGGACACAAGTTTACCTATGTAACAAACCTGACATGTACCCCTGAATGTAAAATAAAATTTATAAAAATGCGTTGAAAGAAAGAGGTAGTATATCCAGCAAATTTATCCATCATAAGACAAAGAGAAATTAAGACTTTTCCAGACAAGCAAACACTGAAGGAATTTATTACCACAGTAGATTGACCTTACACAAATGCTCAAGGGAGTCTTAAACCTGGAAGCAAAAGAACAAAATTTACCATCATGAAAACACAGTGAAGTATATAACTCACTGGTAAAGCAGTCACACAAAGGAAGAAGAGAAAGGATTCAAATGTATACCACTAAAGAAATCTACTAAACCACACAAACAATAAAAGAAAAAGGAACAATATATGAAAACACAATATGATAGGAACAAAACCTCACATGTGAATGATAACCTTGAATAAAAGAAAATTAAATTGTTTACTTAAAAATATAGAATGGTAGGCCAGGAATGGTGGTTCATGCCTGTAATCCCAGTACATTGGGAGGCTGAGGTGAGTAGATGCCTTGAGCTCAGGAGTTCAAGACCAGCCTGGACAATGTGGCAAAACCCCATTCTACAAAAAAAAAAAAAAAAAAAAAAAGATGTGGTGCACACCTGTAGTTCCAGCTACTAGGGAGGCTGAGGTGGGACAATCACTTTAGTGAGGAATATATACTATTTTCTCACTCTCTTTCAATCTCTCTCTCTCTCTCTCTATGTATATGTATATATAGAGAAAAATCAATATGTACATATACAAACACACACATACACATATGGGTATATATGTAGCTATACATACATATATATACATATATGCATATATGGATATTTCCAAGAAAGGAATAGTATGTCCAGCAAAATTATCCATCATAAATGAAAGTGATATTAAGATTTTCCTAGACAACCAAACACTGAAGGAATTCATTACCACTGCTAGATCAGCCCAACACTCTCTCATATATATACATATATATATGAGAAAAAATTAGCAAGACACAGTGGTGCACACCTGTAGTTCCAGCTACTAGGGAGGATAAGGTGGGAGGATCACTTTAGTGAGGAATATATACTATTTTTTTTTTTTTGACTTATGTTTCTTTTTCTTTCTTTTTTTTTTTTTAAATTTTTTTTTTTTTATTGCATTTTAGGTTTTGGGGTACATGTGAAAAACATGCAAGATTGTTGCATAGGTGCACACGTGGCAGTGTGATTTGTTGCCTTCCTCCCCTTCACCTATATGTGGCATTTCTCCCCATGCTATCTCTCCCAACTCCCCACGCACTGCTGTCCCCCCCCACTCCCCCACAACAGACCCCAGTGTATAGTGCTCCCCTCCCTGTGTCCATGTGTTCCCATTGTTCAACACCCATCTATGAGTGAGAACATGTGATGTTTGATTTTGTGTTCTTGTGTCAGTTTGTTGAGAATGATGGTTTCCAGGTTCGTCCATGTCCCTACAAAGGACGCAAACTCATCGGTTTTGATGGCTGCATAATATTCCATGGTGTATATGTGCCACATTTTTCATGTCCAGTCTATCATCGATGGGCATTTGGGTTGGTTCCAGGTCTCTGCTATTGTAAACTGTGCTTCAATGAACATTCGTGTTCATGTGTCCTTATAGTAGAACGATTTACAATCCTTTGGATATATACCCAGTAATGGGATTGCTGGGTCAAATGGAATTTCTATTTCTAGGTCCTTGAGGAATCGCCACACTGTCTTCCACAATAGTTGAATTAATTTACACTCCCACCAACAGTGTAAAAGTGTTCCTATTTCTCCACATCCTCTCCAGCATCTGTTGTCTCCAGATTTTTTAATGATCGCCATTCTAACTGGTGTGAGATGGTATCTCAATGTAGTTTTGATTTGCATTTCTCTAATGACCAGTGATGGTGAGCATTTTTTCATATGTTTGTTGGCCTCATGTATGTCTTCTTTTGTAAAGTATCTGTTCATATCCTTCGCCCATTTTTGGATGGGCTTGTTTGTTTTTTTCTTGTAAATCTGTTTTAGTTCCTTGTAAATTCTGGATATCAGCCCTTTGTCAGATGGGTAGGCTGCAACAATTTTTTCCCATTCTGTTGGTTGCTGATTCACTCTATTGATTGTTTCTTTTGCCATGCAGAAGCTGTGGAGTTTGATTAGGTCCCATTTGTCTATTTTGGCTTTTGTTGCCAATGCTTTTGGTGTTTTGGTCATGAAGTCCTTGCCTACGCCTATGTCCTGAATGGTTTTGCCTAGGTTTTCTTCTAGCGTTTTTATGGTGTTAGGTCTTATGTTTAAGTCTTTAATCCATCTGGAGTTAATTTTAGTGTAAGGTGTCAGGAAGGGGTCCAGTTTCTGCTTTCTGCATATGGCTAGCCAGTTTTCCCAACACCACTTATTAAACAGGGAATCCTTTCCCCATTGCTTGTTTTTATCAGGTTTGTCAAAGATCGGATGGTTGTAGATATGTTGTGTTGCCTCCAACGCCTCTGTTCTGTTCCATTGGTCTATATCTCTGTTTTGGTACCAGTACCATGCTGTTTTGATTACCGTAGCCTTGTAGTATAGTTTGATGTCCGGTAGTGTGATGCCTCCCGCTTTGTTCTTTTTGTTTAGAATTGACTTGGCTATGCGGGCTCTCTTTTGGTTCCATATGAAGTTTAAGGTGGTTTTTTCCAGTTCTGTGAAGAAGGTCATTGGTAGCTTGATGGGGATAGCGTTGAATCTGTAAATTACTTTGGGCAGTATGGCCATTTTCACGATATTGATTCTTCCTAACCATGATCATGGAATGTTTCTCCATCTGTTTGTGTCCTCTCTTATTTCGTTGAGCAGTGGTTTGTAGTTCTCCTTGCAGAGATCCTTTACATTCCTTGTTAGTTGTATTCCTAGGTATTTTATTCTCTTTGTAGCAAATGTGAATGGCAATTCGTTCTTGATTTGGCTCTCTTTAAGTCTGTTATTGGTGTATAGGGATGCTTGTGATTTTTGCACATTGATTTTGTATCTTGAGACTTTGCTGAAGTTGCTTATCAGTTTCAGGGATGATTCAGTATTCTGAGATGATGGGGTCTTCTCGATATACAATCATGTCGTCTGCAAATAGAGACAATTTGACTTCCTCCTTTCCTAATTGAATACCCTTTATTTCTTTTTCTTGCCTGATTGCTCTGGCTAGAACTTCCAGTACTATATTGAATAGGAGTGGTGAGAGAGGGCATCCTTGTCTAGTGCCAGATTTCAAAGGGAATGCTTCCAGTTTTTGCCCATTCAGTATGCTATTTGCTGTTGGTTTGTCGTAAATAGCTTTAATTATTTTGAGATACGTTCCGTCGATACCTAGTTTAGCAAGACTGGCGGACCCTGCCCCGCCCCCTCGCGGGGACGGGGGGGCGCCGGGGGCCTCCCACTTATTCTACACCTCTCATGTCTCTTCACCATGCCAGACTAGAGTCAAGCTCAACAGGGTCTTCTTTCCCCACTGATTCCGCCAAGCCCGTTCCCTTGGCTGTGGTTTCGCTGGATAGTAGGTAGGAACAGTGGGAATCTCGTTCATCCACTCATGTGCATCACTAATTAGATGACGAGGCATTTGGCTACCTTAAGAGAGTCATAGTTACTCCCGCCGTTTACCCGCGCTTCATTGAATTTCTTCACTTTGACATTCAGAGCACTGGGCAGAAATCACATCGTGTCAACACCTGCCGCGGGCCTTCGCGGAATATATACTATTTTTTTTTCTCTCTCTCTCCTTCTCTCTCTCTCTCTATATATATGTAGAGAAAGATCAATATATACATATATACACACACACATAAACACATATACACACATATACATATGTATATATACATATATACACGTATATACACATATATACATATATATACACGTATATACACATACATATATACACGTATATACACATACATATATACATATATATGTATATACACACATACACGTATATACACATATATGCGTATATATGTGTGTATGTGTGTATATATGTGTTTATGTGTATGTGTGTATATATGTATATAATGATCTTATCTATATGTATGTGTGTATATGTGTTTATATATGAAAGAGAGTGTAGGGCCGATCTAGTAGTGGTAATGAATGTATACATACATACATATATATATGTATGACAGAGAGAAAGAGAGAGAGAAAATGGCTGACTGAATTTTTAAAATGATCTATTTGCTGCTTACAAGAAATTCATCTTACCAGGAAAGACATATACAGACTGAAAATAAAGGGAAGGAAAAAGATATTCCACAGAAATGGAAACCAAAAGCAAGCAGGACTAGCTATATGTATATCAGATGAAATAGACTTTCATTCAAAAACAGTTTAAAAAAAAAAAAGACTAGAAGGTCATCATATAATGACAAAAGGATTAATCCTTTGAGAGAGTATAACAATGCTAAATATATATGCACACAACACTGGAGCACCAAGATCTATAAAGCATGTATTACTAGATATCAAGAAAGGGAAAGAATGAAATACAATAATAGTGAAGGATGTCAACATCCCACCCTCAGCATTAGACCGATCATCTAGACAGAAAATCAACAAAGAAATATTGGATTTAAACTGAAATTTAGACCAACCCCAAATGGTCCTGACAGATATTTACAGAACATTCTCTCTAACAATTGCAGAATATACATTCTTTTCATAACACATAGAACATTCTGCAGGACTGACCATATGTTAGGCAACAAAAAAATTCTTACATTTTAAAAAGATTAAAATTACATCAAGTATCTTCTCATACCCAATGAACTAAAATTAGAAATAAATACCAATAGGAACTTTGTAAACCATATAAATACATGGAAGTAAAACACATGCACCTAAATGACCATTAGGTCAACAAAAAAATTAAGATGAAAATAAAAAAAAAAATCTAGAAACAAATACAAATGGAAATACAATATAGCAAAACCTATGGGATACAGCAAAAAGAGTGCTAAGAAAAAAGTTTATAGTAATAAATGCTTATATCAAAAAGTAGAAAGATCACAAATTAACAATCTAACAATGGACCTCAAAAAACTAGAAAAGCAAGAACAAAACAAACCCAAAATTAGCATAAGAAAAGAAATAATAAAATCATAGAATAAAATTAAAGACTAGGCAAATAATACAAAGGATGAACAAAATGAAAAAGTTCTTCTTTGAAAAGGTAAAGAAAATTAATAAACTGCGAGCTAGATTAACAAAGAAAATAAAGGAGAAGACTCAAAGAAACAAAATCAGAAATGGAAAAGGAGCCATCACAACTAATACCGGAGAAGTGCAAAAGACGAATAGAAACTATCATGAACAACTGTATGCTGACAAACTGGAAAACCTATAGGAAACAGATCAGTTCCTGGAAACATACAACCTACCAGGGTTGAATCAGAAAGAAACTGAAAACCTGAACAGACCAATAATCAATAGTGAGATTAAATCAGCAATAAAAACTCTCTCAACAAAGAAAAGCTCAAGACTGGATGGATACACAGGTAAATTTTACAAAACATAAAAATAACTAATAGCAATTCTTCTGAAAGTATTCCAAAATATTGAAGAGGACAGTATTCTCTCCAACCCATTCTATGAGGCCAGGATCACCCCAATAGCAATACCAGACAATGACATGGCAAAAGAGGAAAACTGTAGACCAATATTCTGGATGAATACAGATGAAAAAATCCTTAACAAAATACTAGCAAAGCGAATCCAACAGCACATCAAAAAGATAATGTACCATGATGAAGTGGGATTTCAACATATGCAAGTCAATAAATGTGACATGCCACATCAACAGAATGAAGGGCAAAAATGATGTTTATCTTCATAGACGCTGAAAAAGCATTTGATAAACTTCAACAACCATTCATGATTAAAAGCTCTCAACAAACTAGGCATCAGAGGAAGATATCTCAAAATAATAACTGTATAGAAAAACCCAAAGCTACCATTATACTGAATATGAAACAGTTGAAGTACTTTTCTCTAAAATCTGAAATAAGACAAGGATGCTCACCTTCACCACTCTTACTCAACATAATGCTGGAAGTCCTAGCAAGAGGAATCAGGAAAGATTGATGATTGGAAAAGAGCAAGTCAAATTATCCCTCTTTGCTGAGGATATAATCTTATATCTAAAGTAACTTAAAGCTTCCACCAAAAATCTCTTAGATTTGATAAATGTATTCAGTAAAGTTGCAGGGTACAAAATAAATGCACAAAAATCAGTAGTGTTTCTATACACCAGGAATGACCTAGATGAAGAAGCGATCAAGAAGGCAATCCCATTACAATAGCTACAGAAAATGCCTAGGAATATATGTAACTAAGGGGTAAAGTATCTGCAAGAAAAACTATAAAATACTGATGAAAGAAACTGAAGATGATACAAACAAATGGAAAAACATCCCATGTTCATGGTTAGGAAGAATTAATATTTTTTAAATGACCATATTGCCAAAAACAATCTACAGATTTAGTGCAATGCCTATCAAAACACCAATGCCATTCTACACAGAATTAGGGGAAAAATCCTAAAATTTATATGAAGTTTTAAAAAAGTCCAAATAGCCAAAGTAGTCCTAAGCAGAAAGAACAAGGCTGGAAGCATCACATTATCTGACTTCAAAACATGTTACAAGGCTATAGGAACCAAGAAAGTATGGCATTGGCATCAAAATATACACATAGATCAATGGAATAGCACAGAACACCAAGAAATAAAGCCACATATTTACAGCCAATTCATCTTCAGCAAAGCCTACAAGAATTTACACTGGGGAAAGGATATCGTCTTCACAAATGGTGCTGAGAAAATAGGATCACTACATTCAGAAGAATGAAACTGTGTCCCTATCTCTCATCATACACAAAAATTTACTCAAAATTGATTAAAGGTTTAAAAGCCAGTCCTCAAAGTATAAACATACTAGAAGAAAACCTAGGGAAAACTCTCCTGGATATTGATCTAGACAAATTTATGACTAAGACCTCAAAAGCACATTAAACCAAAAGAAAAATAGACAAATGGACTTAATTACACTGAAAACATTCTGCGCAGCAAAGGAAATAATCAACAGAGTGAAGAGACAACCTGTTTTATGGGAGAAACTATTTGCAAACTATTCATCCAACAGGGGACTAATATTTATGATACACAAGGATCTCAGATAACTCAACGGGCTAACAAATAATCCCATCAAAAACTGAGCAAAATATATGAATAGACATTTCTTGAAATAAAACATACAAATGGTCATATAAATAGGTATATAAACATACAAATAGGTATATTAAAAAATGCTCAATGTCACCAATCATCAGAGAAGTGCAAATCAAAACCACAATGAGAGATCATCCTAGCCTAGTTAGAATGGCAATTATTAAAAAGAAAAAAAGTAACAAATATCTGTGAGAATCCAGAGAAAGGAGAACTTTTATACACTGTTGATGCGAATGTAAGTAAGTACAGCCACTACAGAAAACAGCATGGAGGTTTTTCAAAAAACTAAAGACAGAATTACTAGTGATTCCAGCCATTCCACTACTGGGTATCTACCCAAAGGAAAATAAATTAATATATCAAAAGGATTGCTACACTTGTATATTTATTGCAGCACTATTCACAATAGCAAAAATATGGAATCAACCTATTTCCATCAATGAATGAATGGATTAAGAAAATGTGATATATACAAAATAAAATACTATTTAGCCCATAACAAACTATAAAATCATGTCATTTGCAGCAACTTGCATGGAACTAGAGGTCATTGTTTTAAGTGAAATAAGCCAGGTCCAAAAACACAAATACTACATGTTCTCACTTATATGTGGGTGCTGAAAGATTTGAACAGGTAGAAGTAGAGAGTGGAAAGACTGATAACAGAGGCAGAAGGATGAAGGTCAGTGGGTTAGAGAGTGCAAACATACAGTTACATAGAAGGGATAAATTCAATGTTGGATAAATTCAATGGTAAGATAAATATAGTTAACAAAAATGTCTGGTATTCAGGTGATGGACACCTTAAATACTCTGACTTGATTCCAATGTATTATATACACTTACATTTCATATGTGCCCTATACATTTGTACAAATAAAAAATAAATTATTGTAGTAGAAAATTCAACTACAGAACACTGCTGAGCAAAATTATTTAAGACTTAAATGCTGATAGATTTGAAAATTCCATATTGTTAAAATGTTACTTATCTCCAAATTGACCAATAGATAAATGTAATCCCAGTTATAATCATAGCATATATTTTTGAGAAAATTGGTAAGATATTCTAAAATTTATATAGAAAAGCAAAGGACTTAATCTTGAAAAAGAACAATATTAGAATACTTGCATTACTGGACTTCACAACTTATATAATATGACAGTTTAATACTAATGGAAGGATTGACAAATAGATCTGTAGAACAGAATGCAGACCCTAGAATGAAATCCTCATGCACACTTACTTTTTTTCAAATGTAAACAGTAAAAATAAATACATAAATAAAGGAGAAAGAAAAGTCTTTTGACCAACCAAGTGGAAATAACAATACCCATTTTAAAAAATAAAATTCAACTCCTGTATAAACTGTATAAAACTTTAGAGTAAAGCATAGCAGTGTATCTTCTTGACTCAGGGATACTGTAAAATTCTTTCAGTTTTGCTGTGTGTATGAAAGTTGTTACAATATTGAGACACAAAGCTTGAGATTTCTATTAGTAGGTTTAAGTATATTAATAGCATTACCTGTCTTGGTGACTATTGTGTTGTGTGACCTTGAGCAACTCACTATTCTGTGCCTCAGGTTTTGCAATGTGAAACAGAATAGTAATTTGTAGTCGAGCATGGAGTGGAAAGAAGTGACTATGTGTGACAACCAAGAATCTGCTGTAGACACAATATATGAGTCCTGTGCTTCATTCCTTAAAACCATTCAGTAAATTTTCACTTAAATCAGAAAATTACAGGTTGTGGTGAGATAATTACCATAGCTCCTTTACACTTCCCTTCCTTTGATTACTTTTCTCTCAGTCAAGGATAACAACATATACTCTACCTACATTATGGACTCTTTGTAAAAGTGAAATGTGTTTGGGTAAAAAGAAATTGTGAAATACAGCCTATTATTAGAGTCATGTATGTTTGGATGAACAAGGATGGGAGAGATCAGGTTTCCTTAATTCTCTGTCTCATAGAGTTATGTATATGTACACAACAAAAGGGCACTACCACCCGAGCGCGGAGGCTCACGCCTGTAATCCCAGCACTTTGGGAGGCTGAGGCGGGCAGATCACTTGAGGTCAGGAGTTCAAGACTAGCCTGGCTAACATGGGGAAACCCTGTCTCTACTAAAAATACAAAAACTAGCTGGGCATGGTGGTGCATGCCTGTAATCCCAGCTACTTGGGAGGCTGAGGCAGGAGAACTGCTTGAACCCAGAGGCAGAGGTCATAGTGAGCCAAGATTGCACCACTGTATTCCAGCCTAGGTTACAGAGCAAGACTCTGTCTCAAAAAAAAAAAAAAAAAAAAAGTAAAGTAAAAGGAAAAAGAAAAGGGCACTAGCAAGTATAAGTGTATCCTATGGCTTGCTTCTTCCAGAAGAGAAAAATAATTTAAGTATCTAGAGTCAGAATTTTGCAAAAGTATGCTGGTCAGGAAGGTCAGGTTCTACACAAATTGTCTTCCCTTTAGGTAGTCAGCAACTCTACTATGTAGGAAGGAGTTGAGAATGGAATAATATTTCCCTCCTGCATTTTCAGGGGAGAAATAGTCCCTCTGATGAACAGCAATCTTAACCAAATCTTTAATCCAAGATTTACTCTTATTTACTCTTCCCACAGTAATGTCAGTGCAGCCACAGACAGCTCTAATAAGGAAGGCTAAGGCAACCTCCTTCTTGTTTGAAAATACTAAAATCCACACTACTGCCAAAGAAACCATTTGCATTAAAATTAGTGTCCATTCCATTAAGCACATCCATTATTCAACACTCACACCCATGCAGATTTTTCCTGGTAACAGATCTTTTTTGAGAAACACTTATTTGCAAGTTGTTGATCAGTTCATTACATTGGATATAAAATATCATGGCAACAGAGACTTAAGCTCCATGGATTTGCCATCAAGTGAAGAATTCCAAAGTGTGCTAAGGCTGTTTCATTCAAGGGTGGCCTATTTGACCAATGAAGAAGAGAAGAAGAGATGCATCACTGTTTAAAAGGCTAAAAAGTTTGCTCCTCTAAATCATATTATCTTAAAGCACAAATTGTACTGAGTTAACTTTACAGGTGCTTATTTAATTTTTTTATCTGTTTTAATTTAAGTATCTCAAAGGAATATTACTTGTAACCGTAACACCCAACAGTGATATTTTTTCTGTTATTGCTGTTTTAAGTGCTGCAGATGACAATCACATATATGACTTTTGAAAAAATTAGTCATTTTTAGGTTTAAAAGTGGCGCCAACATCTATGCCTAATGTCCACTCTCAGAACAAAAGTGGACTGACAACAAGTTTCAGTGATTCATTTGATTCATGAAGTCTTTTCATATGTCAGATTCAAAGAAGAGGGCCAGTGAAATGACTGATATAAATAATACTGACTCTTTTTCAGATTTTTTTTCAAAATGGGTTGATTTGCTTCATGATAGTAAACTTCATTTTAATTTCTGCTCTTAATTATTGAGTTTACAAACTCTTTCATTACATCTATCCATTGAGCTATTCATTTTGCCAACATTAATGAGTGCTGCATATACTAAGGTACTGTGTCAAGAAATGGGTATTTAAAAATTCATAAGGCATAACCCCATCCCCAAGAAGCTCATATTCTAACTGGGAAGATGACAAATAAACAGTTCACTACATTACAATATGAGATTTATAAATTTCATGTGACATTTTTAATTTTTCTAAATGTCATGAGGCAGCAAAGGAAGGAATTATTAGTCTCATTTTATAAATTTATAGCACACTGAGGCCCAAGGGTGTGACTTCTCCAAAGTCACACAGCTAGTTACAAGCTAAAACTGGCAGAACTCAGGCCTTTTCTTTGCTAACCCAGGCCTTTTTCTGTCAAAGCCCACTGTCTATATTTAGTGATTATGTCTACTGCTTTAGTTAACTTTGAATATCTACTTTGTACTTAAAAAAGAATCCAAATCACTTTTGCTTCAAGAAAAAAGCTGACTTTCCTAATTGCAAGTTTAACCAAGTACTAGAGTACATATGCCTTGTGCATAGATCATTACCAATTAAAGTTTGTAGAAGCAGCTGATGTAGCTAATCTTGCAAAGAGTAATATGGTAAAATTGAAGCTACGTTGCTCACGTACATGCCTAAAAAGTAGCCAGTTTGTCTTGAAGGAGCAGATCCCACAAGGGCGTATAGAGCATTAAATTTTAGACAGAACCACTTTGGGAGGCCGAGGCGGGTGGATCACAAGGTCAAGAGATCGAGACTATCCTGGTCAACACTGTGAAACCCCATCTCTACTAAAAATACAAAAAAAAAAAAAATTAGCTGGGCATGGTGGCGCGTGCCTGTAATCCCAGCTACTCAGGAGGCTGAGGCAGGAGAATTGCCTGAACCCAGGAGGCGGAGGTTGTGGAGATCGCACCATTACACTCCAGCTTGGGTAACAAGAGCGAAACTCCGTAAAAAAAAAAAAAAAAATTTAGACAGAACTTCTCATATTTTCAATTGGGTGAAAATACTCTTGGTCCAACCTCTAGAACAAAGATTGGCAAGCTAAATCCTTCAGTGCAAATTCAGCCCACCTCAACTTTTATAAATAAACTCTATTTATACACCATGACCGTTCTTTTACAAATTTCCTATGACTGCTTTCACACTTCAATAACAGTATTGACTAGTTGTAATAGAAACTGGCCTGCAAAACCTAAAATATTTACTGTCTGATCTATTACAGAAAATCTTTGTCAAGCCTCACTCTAAAATAAAAAAGTTTTTTTCAACCTTTCACACTACACAAATGAGAACAAATTGTTGCATACTTTCGAGAAAGAAACGTGAAGATCTGTATTAAGAAAGTTTAACAAAAATGCGGTCATATTCCTTAATGTAGTAATTCCTCTTCTGTACAATATGGCACTAGTTGACCAGCGATGGAGTGGATTAAATTATCGCTGAGCTCTTACTACATGCAAGGCGTGGTACTGAACACTTTACAGATGTAATCTCATCGTAGTATCACAACGCTGTAAAATAATATAATTATTATTTCCATATTACCAAAGCAGAAACTGTTTTAAGGAGTTTAATTTCCCAAAATCACACCACTAGTAAATTATGGACTACTTTGGTACCCTGATTCTAAAGCCAAATGATCTGAAACACTATGTTGTGCTGTCGATGACGATAAAGAGGAAGTGTAATGGTTAATGGTTATCTATAGCTGTGTAACAGATAACCCTAAATATAATGGTTTAAACAATCATTTTATTGTGCTCATGATTTTATAGTTTAGGAATTTGAGCAGAGCATAATGGAAATGGTTCAACTATGCTCTACAAAGACTCAGGCTTTCAAAGATTCAGCTGGGTTGTCTCGAACAGCTGGAGATGTCTGGGAAAGCTTTATTGACAAAGTATGTCTGGGTTCTTGGTTCTGGCCTTTGGCTTGGTTCTTTGGTTTTAATCCATTTGTTCGTGTTGAGGCTAAAGTGTCCAAGATGGCATCAATCACTTGTCTAATACCTGAGCTGTGGTTGCTGGGACAACTGGGGCTAGCTGAGCATCTTCCTCTTTCCACACAGCCTCTCCACCTGGCTATCTTGAGCTAATGTGGCAGTTGCAAGGTATTCAGATTTCTTACATGGCTTCTGGATTCCCCCAAAGGGAGTATTTCAAGTGACAGTAAGTGGAATCTGCCATGTTTTTAAAGTTCGTGTCCAGACACAATCTTTAATGGTACAGCATTACTTCCACAGTAATCTACTGATTAAAGCAGTCATAGAGCCCACTTAGATTCAGGGCATATGGGGAATAGAGCTGACGAATTAGCAATCATCTTTATTCTGCAATAGGGTTTTCCAGAGCAAGTAAGTTTTGGAAACATTGATTAGATTATTGCCACTAGATTCACAATATATACTTACCTATTAAAGACTAATTCCCAGGAGGAACAGAGCTGTTTTTCAAATACTTTTAACCATATGACCTTAGTTTTGCATTACTACTGTAAATGTCTCTCAGCACTGACTTTATGAAATATTTTTCTAAAGAAAATATTTTTTAAATTTTCTAACAAAAAATGTTTCCTTAGAAATGAGATACAGTTTTATACCCAGAGGTCTTCTTTGCACTGTTATTTGTAATATGGTAATGTAGCACACATCTCAGTGTTGAATATCGAATATTAGAGAAATCATTAGGTAAATAATGTTTCAATAATAGGATATTACATAGGCATTCAAATTATGTTTGCAGACAATGTTCCCAGCTAAAATTATATTTACATGGTAAAATGTTTATGCTATATTTTAATTTCATTTTGCTTTTGTCTTGGCTTTTTATTTTGAAATAGATGTAGGTTCACATACATTGTGAAAAATACTACAGAGTTTCTATACATGCTTTACCCAGTTCCCTCCATGGCAACAACCTGTAAAACTATACTATAATATTACAACCAAGAAACTGACATTGATGCAATCCATTGACATTCAGATTTCCCTAGTTTTACATGTACTCACTGTGTGTGTGTGTGTTTCTTTTCATGTAGTTTTATAACATGTATCTATATTCATGTAAAGACCAGCAGAGTCAAGGTACAGAACAGTTTCATTGTAAATATCCCTCCTGCTACCCTTTTATAGAAACACCACCTCCTTATCCCACGTCTCCTGGCAGTCAGTGATGTGCTTTACGTTTCTATAATTTATTTAATGAATACTATGTAAAAACATACAGTAGGTAATCTTTTAAGATTGGCTTTTGTAACTTACCATGATACTCTAGATTAATCCAAGTTTTTGCATGTATAATAATTCTTCCTTTTTATTGCTGAATGGTGTTCTATGAAATCATTTGTTTGACTTTTCGTAATTGAAAGACATTGGGACTGTTTAAAGCTTTGGGCTATTACAAATAAAGTTCCTGTGAACATTCATGTAAAGGCTTTTATTTAAATTTAAGTTTCATTTCTCTGAGATAAATATCCATGACTGGAATTGCTGATTTGTATGCCTGTAATTTTAAGGGAAACAAAATGACAGAATTTTATATGAAAACTATGTAAAAATACATAACTAAATACTGGAAGCAAGTATATTCTGAATATTAGCAGGGGTTACTGCTTGCTGATAGAATTATGAATAATTTTAAAATCTCTTTATATTCCCCTGAATTTCCAAATTTTTCCTAAAGACTCAATGAGTTGTCCAAAAAAAGAAAGAAATGCATGTAAGAATGAAAGAAAAAATACTGAAATAAAATAATTTACTATTTCTGAGTAATGAGATTAGATCATTTTATTTATTTATTTATTTATTTATTTTGAGACAGAGTCTCACCCTGTTGCCCAGGCTGGAGTGCAGTGCTGCAATGTTGGCTCACTGCAACCTCCACCTCCGGAGTTGAAGCGATTCTCCTGCCTCAGCCTTCTGAGTAGCTTAGGTTACAGATGCCTGACACCACGCCCAGCTAATATTTGTATTTTTGGTAGAGACAGGGTTTCCCCATGTTGGCTAGGCTGGTATCAAAGTCCTGACCTCAAGTGATCCTCCTGCCTCAACCTCCCAAAGTACTGGGATTACAAGCCTGAGCCACCATGCCCAGCCTTAATCTTCTTGAAACCTTTAAGAATTTTCCAAAATGTTTTCAATGAAAATTTATGACTCTGAAAATTAGGATAATATGTTATCTGTTTTAAATGTTGAAATTGTTCTTGTGTAACATATTTATATACTAGTGTCCATTTTTTCTATAGATTATATCTGTTTGCAGCAATTTTCAGAATCTCATACATTGACAAATGCTTCTTTTATTTTCTATTGTATCCTGAAGACCATTTCTGTACAAAATCCACTACCACATTTTTCTGTTTCAGTAGACATCATCTAGTGGTATCCATTACTCTTCTCCTAAATTCACCACATCAAGCCAGCAGTAATCTTTGGCGCTCTTGAAAATTAATTAAAGTTGTTGCGTCTAAGCTTTCACACTTAACATTGATTAACAATTTTGAATCTTTCCAAAAACGACAGTGGCAAACAATATTTCAACAGAGTGATGCCCTGTGTCTTATGGAGTATATTAAACTAAAAAATAAATTTAGCAGCCAATAACATCGCTTTGAGCCTTTTTCAGTGTAATTCCCACTTCTCTGTTTCTTTTTGTTACCACATAAATGGGTCAGCCCTTTCACTCAGTAATCTATAACCGAACCATCTAGTGACTCATACCAATGTGATAGTTGCCTTAAAATAAAAATTTATAAAGTTTTGATGTTTCCCTAGCTAAGTTTCTATAGTTGAGTGTTTGTTTGTTTGTATGTTTTTTGAGAAGTAGTCTCACTCTGTTGCCCAGGCTGGAATGCAATGGTGCAATCTCTGCTCACTGCAACCTCTACCTCCTGGGTTAAAGTAATTCTCCTGTCTCAGCCTCCTGAGCAGCTGGGATTATAGGTACCCACCAGCATGCCTGGCTAATTTTTGTATTTTTTAGTAGAGACAAGGTTTCACCATGTTGACCAGGTCGGTCTTGAACTCCTGACTTCAGGTGATCCATCTGTCTCTGCCTGCTGGGATTACAGGCAGAAACCACTGCTACTGGCCTACAGTTGAGTTTTTATCATACAAATAGGATATTACCTACCAGTGACATTAAATTCTAAAACACATCTTTGCTGACTCTTCAACAATGTGGCTTCTCTTAGCTTCCAACTTCCTGAGTAGACAGAATTAATTCAAGTTAATTTTAAATAAAAAGTATATTGAACATGGGCAATTTTCCTTCTAGAAAAAAAAAGTTGAGCTTATGAGAACTTAGTCTTGGAAGGAATTTATTGGTATTGATTCATTAATCCTTATCAGAGGAGCCTAGGCTCACCTCTCCTTTGCAGCTAATGGAAGAGATGAGCAGTACAGTGAAGGGCTAAGGACAATTAAGTGGCTTTGACAGGGCATAAAAAAATCAATCATTCTGAATTTATAATTTCTAGTTCCCATGTTGTCTTAGTCTGTTTTGTGCTGCTATAACAGAACACCACTGGGGAATTTATAAAGAACAGCGGTTTATTTGGTTCACAGTTCTGATGTCCAAGATCCAGGGTCTCCATCTGGTGAGGGCCTTCTTGCTGCATCATCCCATGGCAGAAAGCAGAAGGGTAAGAAAGTATGTGTGTGAGAGGGAGAGGTGGAAAAACTCACTCTTTTATCAGGAACTCACTCCCACAATAACTAACCCACTTCCCTCGATAATGTCATTAATTTATTCATGAGGGCCCTCATAACTTAATCACCTCTTAAAATTCCCATATCTTAATGCTGTAAAAATGACAATTAAATTTCAACAGGAGTTTTGGAGGGGGCATTCAAACCATAGCACATGTTCATGTTCAGATAACCTGGTCTTTGAGGGAAAGTGAGAAAAGAACAACCTCCTATCATATTTATGACATATGCTTAGAAGAAGCAACAGTGAAGCGGGGTTAGTTTCAGTTTTTACTCTGTCATTAACCCCTGTGCAAAGAGACCATTAGTACCATTAAACACTCATTGGACCAAAGTGTAGTAGAGTTGAAAGGGAAGGTAAATTACCTTTTCCAGGCTCTGCTAAATCAGTTCTCTAGCTGACTCTATAAGTGGCAATTTAAAATTCTTTCAAAAATGGGCTGTATCTCTTCCATCTTATGGCTCCAGGGCTCAGTGTATAATTCCAGGGGCCAAAAGCTAAGAATTTTGCCGTATTCAGACATGAATTATTTCTTCCCTGGTATTTTTACCAAGAAACATTGCAAGTAAGGAAGCAAACAGCTAATGCTTATGTAAAACTTCTAGTCAGCACAGGCTAAAGCTAATCACACTGATGAGTAACTTTATATTCCCAAATTCCAAATCCCATTTCAAATATGCATTCCCAAGGAAGATGGGGTTGGCTTATGCATGCAAAACTGTTAGAAAGGTCAAATCAATGGTTCCACCAACATAGTGAATACTTTTCTTCCTCCCTCCCTTTAGCACCCTGTTAGTATGTGTGATGCACTACACTCGGTGTTGTGACCAAGATGGTAGGTAAATACATTATCTAAAGGGAGAGTCATATTTCACATTTGCTGTTTCCATGAACCCAGTATCTAGTTCACTTCCTGATTCCAGATTGGATATTCCTCTGGGAGTGACTCCTTTTCTATTTTTGGACCTGTGCTTTGTTCTTACTCCACACCCAGTCCTGGGATGGAGCATGTGGCCTAGACCTAAACCAGTCAGTGTATGCCACTACTTTGGGCCATGATGGATTCAGTAATAGACACAAGCTTCAATGAGAGCCCATAAGAAGCCAGGAGATTCTCATGGGATCTTGAGAAAGATACTTTTTCTCTTTCCATTAGAAGTGAACAAGAGACAAAGGCAGGAGCTGTAAGGCATGTCTTGTAAGCAGTAGAACTGAGAATGAAATAAATGTTGAGGATGTAGTCAAAGAAATGGAGAACAAATCCCATTGCGTTGACATCATGTGGACCTTGAGTCAAACCATTTCTAATGGAGAACTGACCTGGATTGTTCAGTTTTGTGAGCTGATAGTTCTTGTTTAGTTGAGTCTTTATTTCTCCCCAATCCTTTTTTATTTAGGATTTCTATCATTTATATAAGAATCTTGGATAATACACATAAGAACAAAGAGGCCATATGGCAAGTGCCGTGACAGACATGGAGGCTAAGTAAAGCAAAACTTCGGAGGCGAGAAGGATGCCTTCCCCTCAGGACTTGGGGAAGAAGGGGCAGTGGCTAAGAGGACAGGATGATATTAGTCCCTTATGGGTCTGCCACCCCTGCCTTAATCTAAACTTTAAAACTGTGTTGATTTCAAGCAAATAATTTCCACATTTTAAGGATCTAGTCACAGAGTGTCAATCAGTCAGAAGGAAAAACGTTTCTAATGCATAAAATTCCAACCATCTCAAAATTTACCGTTAAGTACCTGCTATGTTTTTTATTTATATTTTTTACACTGTTTAGAGCTAAGATTGTAACAGAAGAAAGAAAGGTGAGATCTCTATAGAGGCTTTTTTCCCCAACCAAAAGCTATTCCTCTTATTCTAGAGTTACTTCTGGGAAGGTTTTTCCTCCCCTTCACTGGGCTCCAGTGATTGGATGCGGCTGACTACATGGCCATTAGGTCTGGGGTGGGCACATAACTGAGGCTGCCTACCCTGAGACATATGTAGGAGTGGCTAGGAAAAGGCCATGTATTTTCCACTGCATTTGTTGCTGTAAGAAGATGAGCACAGACCCCTAACACAAGGTATGAGTCTACCTGGAAACAGCAGAGGGAAGCAGATCTGCGAGAGGGAGACTGAACCCTGATGGCAACGTGTAAGCCCCCAGACACAGCTGTCCCTGACCTATCCCTGGACTTCAGATTACATAAGCAAATAAATATCTTTATAGGGCTCAGAGTCTTGACTTATTCAATACCATCTTCATATGTCAATATTTGTAGAATGCCTATTATGTTTATGGTATTAAAGTCTCCCTACAGGTAGCTTATTAATTGGGGAAATAAGTTTCACAAACATGGAAGAATTAGAGAATATAATGATGGCTGTTTCAGAGAAGGCAGGCATCAATGTGGGCCAAAGGCTTTTGAAAGGAAGGGGGACTTGAGTTGAAAATATGAATTTATGTATAACCCACACTTCATTTTTTCATGAAATATGTCAGCAGAGCATATTGGGACCTTTTATTCACAGCAAAACTGACACACATCTGCTCAAATAAATTGATGTTCCAATCTCAAATGACTCATTTGGCAAGAAAAACAATTTCATTTCCTGTTATAAATAGAAGGAGTGAAAGAACACACAAGAAAATGAGGATGTGGCAAAGACATTTGAAAAGCATATTAAGATGGATAGTAATAGTATAGTTGTGATTGCCATGGTGGTGTGGTGGTAGTTGGAAGAGGAGAAGGAGGAGTAATGGTAATAGGATGATGGTAATAGTAATAATAGTGGTAGCAATATGGTGGTATTGATAGTGGTGACCGTAGTAATCATAATGTTATCCTTATTATTTGGTTCTCACTATCTGGTGGCTTTGCTAAGTGATATATAGACATTTTCTTATATAACCCTCAGAACAACCCTAGGAAGTGAATATCACTAATATCTTCATTCTGGATAGAAGGCCCAAGACTGAGATGCTGGGGTTTAATCTCAAAACCTGTATATTTCACCACTATACTATTCTGTTCCATTTCTAACTCTAAAAAGTTACCATCTAGTGTATGCATAGAGAGTTATAAAGGTGCAAAAATATTTCAGACCTCAACTTGGATATGGCTTCTAAAGGCTGCATCAGAGGCAACGACTGGACCAGCTGTCATTTAGGGCCCCACAGTCACTGCGAGTGGCCCTGTGTGGGGCAGGGGGATCACACTAGTAAGAAACAGGTCAGTTTCCTCTGCAGAATCGGTTCTCAGTAATACTCCATGAGAATTGTTTATGCAAAAGAATTTCGAGTAACAAATGCTAGAGAAATGATGCATTACTGTTTTTTGTTTGTTTGTTTGTTTTTGTCCTTAAGTTTGAATGCTTTCTGGTGTGCAGCTTATGTGTTTTACTTGGTAAATACACATTGGGTAGGAAAATGATGTTTTGAAAACACCTCTCACCAAACCATGTTCATCAAATATAATCGAATTGAGTCCATTTGACTTTATTTCGGACCTCCTGCTTATTCAGATTCTTCAATTTAACAGTGATTTTTAGATTCTGAATCCAGTTCTAGTATGTGACAAATAAAATTAGAGAGTGTTTATTAAGTTGGATTTGTAATTATTCAACTATCCCAGTGGTTGTCTCTGGAAATCCGTTTTAATATTAAATGTCAGTAATGAGACTTGGGTCTAGGAATCTGTTTTACTCTATTTTCTCCCTAGACCGGTGATGGCTGAATTTTTCATGCTGACTAACACTCCCTATCAGCCACCCACCTATATATTTATATCACCTCCACGATGTGGAAAACCTATTTTTAAATTAGACACCCTATTTCTAAGCCAAGATATCAGAGGAATCCAATAGGAGAGACCATTAAAGTAGATGAAAACAATCTGATCAGAGGCAGAAGTGAGAAAGTTCCTGGCTCTGTGGCTCCCTGATTATTGGCTGTATATGACTTTGAGTAACATAGCTAGCCTCTCTAAGCCTCAGCTTTCATTTCTGCAGAATGAGAAGTGGAGCTCTAAGAGCTGCTAAGAGGAGTAAATAAAATTATGCCTGGCACACCTTAAGTGATTAGTGAAGGCTACTTGTTATCATCATCGTCATCATCATCAACATCATCATTTTAATTTCAGGAACACGGAGATGGGAGTAGTTCCCACCACCAATTAAGACAAAGATGCTGCCTTTTGCTTCTGCTGAGGCACCTGAAAGCCAGAGCCAGCTGATGACTTAGTCACTGTGCCCTGCAACAAAATCCTAAGTGAGCAGAGAAGAGAGTGACTGGAGAAATGACAAATATTAGCTATAGGGGAAGAGGCCCACATTTGCATGAATAACAATAACAACAGGGCAACGAAAACAACAGACAGGAAAATGACCCTGCTGTTCTGTAGGGTGCGACCTCATGTGTTCTTGTCAGTGTTTCCTGGGAGGATTTTAAACTCCCAGCAGACACCATATATGCTTTTTTGAAAGCAGACCAAGGATAAGTAATGAATAAATAAATAAATAGTCTTTTGGGTACGGTGCCCAGCAAACAAGTGTTATGCCAATATCTTTTAATTTTTTTAAAGACTATTGCTGATGAAATGGAATGGAAAAGGAGAACATCTTACATTAATTAGGAAGATGCTTTTGACTGAATGGTGTCCCTCCAAAATTCATACATTGAAGTCCTAAGCTCCAAGGTTATGATGTGTAGCAATATGACCTTTGGGAGATAATTAGTTCAAGAAGATAGGACCTTCATGATGGAATTAATGCCCTTGTAAAAAGAGACAGCAGAGAGCTTGCTTCCCAGACCTGTCAAGTGAGCATAGAGCAAGAAGGTGACCTTACCAGAAATTGACCATGCTGGCACCTTGAGCTTGGACTCTAGCTAGCTTCCAGAACTGTGATCAAATAAATTTCTGTTGTTTCAGCCACTCAGTCTATGATATTTTGTTATGGCAGCCCGGGCTAAGTCAGAGGGTTCTCTGCAGTCACTGATAATAGACACATTCCCCTAGGTGACAATGGAAAATGGATCCTGAGACCAAGGTAGTGGCCAGAGCCAGAGCAGTGGACTCCAATTGGGCCCTACAACAACACAACTGAAAAGTCCAGTCCCGCTGCATCAGAATTACCCAGGATGAGCGCAAAGACTCCAGATTTTAAACACGTTTCCCAGTTGTTTCTGACAAGTAGCCGTGTGTGAGAGCCAAGGGTCAAGTGGAACGAGTCATTCAGGTTTGGATTGAAACTGACCCAGATTTTACAAACAGACATTGCCAGGCATGAAGGCTCAGTTCATCCACTTTCTCCAAGAGACTTTATTTCTTCATATTGTAGAAAAGAGGTAATAGTGATGCTAACATTTGTTGAGGCCTGGCATCTTCTAGGCACTGTGTGTCCATCACGCATTATTTCATTTAATTCTCACACCAAATTTTGGTTTTTAAATGAGGAAAATAAGACAGCGCGAATCTAAATGCTTACTGAAAATTCCACAGCTGCTAAATGGCAGAGTTAGATGCAAATGCAGGCTTATTAGACGCCAGAGCTGCAGTTTCTGTTAGGGTTAGTTGTGTGAATTTTCAAGTGCTAAGCATGGTACCTGGTGTATAGCACTTGTTCAATAAATTGTTGTAGTTGTTGTTACCGCTGTTAACTATCAATTATCTTCCTCATTGTTAGTTAGGACAGACCTGGGGTTAGTGTGGATTTCATTGCAGGCTCTCATGGATTGGTTGTGTGACCTTACACCATGGCCAAGTGCTTTCCAGAAAAACAGGTATTTCAACTTGTTCCCAGATGGAAACTAATCCTCATAAAAGATAACAGAGCAGTTAATTAAGCTATCTGATTTTGGAATACAAAGGCCTGGGTTCAAATCTTGACTCTACCAGCCACTAGCTGTGTGATCTGGTCAAATGGTTTAACTCCTCTGTGCCTGTTTTTTTCATCCAAAAAATAGGCTTAATAAGAATTCCTCCCTCAGAAAGTGGAATTAAATAAGATAATGGAATTAGGAATTAAATAAGAGAATTCTGATAAAACAGCTAGATGGGTGCCTGATAAGTACTCAATATGCGGTAGTTACCACTAATATTTTTTATTATCTTTCAGGAAACGTCTTTGACCTCTGTTACACAGTGGCTGACCCTGTGGCACAGGTGAGAACATTTTAGTCTATAAGCCATCCAAGTCTGCCTTTGATTCTATTCTAGAATAAGAGAAAGTCTGAAACACAATTCACATGACTTTAGGTTATGCAGCATAGCCCCCTAAACTCAGGCAGGATGGCACCCAAGGACGGCCAAAGCATGTGCTCTGCTCCCTCACCCAGAGAGCTGTTTCAACATTGAAGATCCAATTAGGGCCTGTCTCTTCCACAACAAATCTACACTCATTGTTCAGCTGGCATTGAATCAGATTCTTGCCATATTTGTGAATAATGAACGAACTTCAAATACTACGTAATGGTCTCCTACACATAGGCACATCTCACTGAACAGAAATGTGCTCTAGAGAATTTGAAGCTGCAGCAGTCTATGAATTGAACCAGAAAAATAAGAGCTGAAACCCCACAGAAGCCCTGAGCTGCCATCATCTGGGGTTCCAGGTTTTTCCATTTTTAACTTTTATAGCCTGAAACATAAAGCTATTGATTAATAACTTATTAATAACTGCCACAATTTACTGGGAATTTACTATGTAGCAGGCCGCTGCTAAGTCCTACATACACACAGCTATTTCATTTAGTCATTACTCTATGAGTAAGTACTCCTATTATCTCCACTGAAGAGATCAGGAAACAGACTCAGAGGGTAAATAATTTATATTAATACTAGGTTGCACAGCAGAAAATGTGACAGAGCAAGAAATGGAATCAGGCAGTTTAATTCCAGAACTATGAAACATTAATTATAGTTTTTTCTGAAATTTTTCAAATACTTGATTTTGAAAGTATGCTTTTTTCTAAAGTTTGATTTCTTATATTCAGAGACTCATTTCCTCATCTTTTGTGTTTATCATGAAAGCCAGTGAATTGATCAGAGTCACTTTAAAATTTTGCTTTTAGACAAGCTTTGCCCAAACACATCCATTCCTTCAAGAGAGGGCTACCTGGAGTGCTGATATCTAAGAAAAGATCATTTCTCTACATGGGCAGACGAATGGGGAGAGCTGACCAATTACCTCGAAAATACAATCGATGCCAGCAGGCAATAAGAATAATTTAAACCAATAAACTCTTTCCTCTTAACTGCTGGGTTTAGTGTAGGGTTTTCTTTTTCTGTCTTTTTGTTTTGCTTTCCATTGGTTGCGCTTTCCAAATAATTGTTCCATCTGTCCACTTCACTTTGCCTGAGTAATCACAGTCAGAGGGCACTTAGAAGTCAAACGTCAGACATGCAGGGAAAACTAATGCGTGGGAGGCTGTGGGAAGAGAAATCGTTGTCTGTTCTCTTTCCCTGCAGCTGGGCCAGGGATCTGAAAGTAAATTATAAGCACCAGTTGCCCCAGGGAAGAAGCTACTGTTTGGGAATGGAAATGGAAGAAGGATTTGTTGGACTCCACTGTCAGGAGCATTGGCTCCCAGGATCAAATGTGCTTAGCAATGGGATTAAGTAAAGAGATCACAGACAAGCCAGAGATTAAAAGTGTGGAGACAGGAAATGAAAACCAGAATCCTGGAACAGCTTTTTCCTGTGCCATTTACTCTGAAGTAGGCCCCCTGCTGGTCACTGTATGTGCCTTAACTATTTTGATCCTTGCTGCAGTTCTATTTCACAGATAAAGAAACTAAGGCCTAGAGACCTCAGATAACTTGCCCAGGACCACACAACTAGTAAATGACAGAACCAAAATTTGAACCCAAGTGTATCTTGATCCCATGCTCTTGCTCTTATCTACTACATCTGGCTACTCTAAACCAGGGATGATGACCAAGGGTGAAACAGAGTCCTAGAAAGGACAACGGTGCAAAGGTGAGCCCAGATTATAAAACCATGGATAATATGTATTACATAGCAAGATATTTTACATGCATTAGAGCCAAAATGCTTAGATTCAAAATCAATATAGAATTTCAATTTATAGAAGCACAGAAAGGTTTAGTAACTCACCTGAGGCCACAAAGCCAGTAAATAGGTTAGTGGAGAATTAAACCCATGTCTTTGAACCTGATCAAAGACTACACTTTTCAGCATATGAGGCAGCTTCCTTCCTTTCATACTATTAACTTCCAGGTAGATAGATTTAGTTCAGCCTCTTACAAATTATCTTCTAGAGAATGGCATGTTTCTAAAGATATTGAGTGAGAAATAAAAATAGATTTGTAAAAATGTTATATTAAACAAGGTTAAATAAAATCTAAGCCTTCTCCCTGTGTCTAATCTGCAAATGTCCATTGTAAATATCCAAGAGAAAGATGATAATGTTCCCAACTTAGTTGACCATGGAACCATTTTTTTTTTCTTTTTTTTTTTTTAGATAAAGGCTGGCCAGTGTGTCAACCATGGATGATGACTTGACTCCCATGTCTTTGCCTCTAAATAGCAAGATAGAGATTTTTTTAAAACACCAGCAATCACACTGTTTACTTCCTAATACCTATATCTTATGTAGGCTGGGCTACCAACCGGGGAAACGGGGAGGTTTACCTTGTTGCTCTCACACTGCCCTTTCAGGACTCCACTCCTGACTTTTATTCTAAATACCTTTATGTGAACCATCTTTCCCAGGTATAGCTAGTCACATAGAGATTATTCCGTTTTTAATAAATATTAATAGAAAGTAAAGGCTTCATTTGTTAACCCATTTTATTGACGAGCTCATGAAAAGGGAAAGTCAATGCAGAGAAATACCTCTTTGTGCTGGACTCTTAAACATGAGATCAACTTGTGCCTTGGGAAATGGATAGTAGAGTTTTCCTTGTGCTAAAGGATAGACCACAATTTACTCTGACTACAGATAAAGCTAGCACAAGGACCAGAGAGTTTCAGAGTATGATGTTGGGGGTGCAAATTGTAGAGCTAGGATGGTCTGGTGAGTTCAGTGAGATCACAAAGGAACCCTAGAACAAATTTTCAAGTAGACCCGTATGGAAAATTTAAGATTAGGCAGCCATAGTGGCATAAAATTGAGGAAATTAATCTACAATATTGTGAAGAAAATTATTTTTTTCATATTCCCCTAAACTTTGTTACAGTAAAATAATATCAGTATTTAGGAACATTGAATGGAAGGTCTGACCTGAACCAAAGGGAAAGAGGAGGCATTGATGCCAAGGGCATCTTCATTGGTCATGCCACCAGTGGGACTCAGACTTGATCAAGATGGGCTGTGGAAGCAGTTGGTTCAGTTCTGTATGGAGTTGTTGGGAAGTCTCACTTCTTCAGTCTTTCATTCAGTCTTCCATTCACTAGTCACTGAGTGTCTACTTTGTCAGGCACTGTGCTTGGTGCTAGGAATACACAGAGAGAAATAGAAACAGCCACTGATCTCATGAAACTGCACTCCACTGTGAAAGACGAATGTTAATAAAATTCAGACATCCTATTAAGTGAGAAAACTTTTGCACAGAAACCTTGCACAGAGTAAGGGGTCACAGCAGGTCAAGGTGATGATATGTAACGCCTAGTTCATATCTAGTGGACACCTAAAACATAACACAAACGAAACACCTTCTAACCTGCCTGTCCCCATCTCAGTAAATAGCTCCATTCTTGCAGTCACATAAGCCAACGAATCTTGGCGTCATTCTTCACTACTGCCTTTGTTGTGTACCAAATGTCCAACACTCTTCCCCGTCTCCACTGCTACCATTCTGGTCTGTTTCTCACGTGGATTACTGCAGTAGCCTCCTAGTGACTTTTTTCTTGTTTTCACTCGTTTCTTTTCTGCACAGAAGCCAGAGTGATTTCTTTGCTTAAAACTCCCCAGTGGCTTCTCATCTTATTCAGAGAATAAGGTAGAAATTGTTATAATGTCCTGAGTGTTTAAGCCCTATACGATACGCTTTGCTTGCCACTGTAGCCTCTCTGTCTTTGTCTCCTACTGCTCCCCTCCTGCCCCTCTGCAGCCACTCCGGCCTCCTTAATGTTCCTGGGACATAAGCACATACCAGCCTTATGATTTCACACTGATTGCTCCCTCTCTCTGGGATATCTTATCCTAGCTGCTGGCTCACTCACACCCTTCTTTAAGGCCTCTACCCAAATGTTGCTTATTCAGAGGGGACTTATCTGACTTTCTTATGAAAATGTGTATCCCTATAGCACTTTATTCCTCTTAATTAGTTTCTTTTGGCTTCGTAGGACTTACCACTACTTAACAACTCAAATATATGTTTATTTCATCATAGTCTACCTTCCTATCTCCTAGAATGTAAGTTTCATAAAAACAACCACCTTGCTTGTCTTATCCTCGCAGCCTTGAACGTAGTTGGCCCTCAATAAATATTTGAACAATGTATTAGACAATAAATGATGCAGTAAGAAAAAGTACCACATCAGCCCAAAAGCTTGGAGAAATGGGCACAATTCGATGACATTCAGCCCGCTTCATCTCTCCTGTTGTTGTCACTGTCCTTCCTACTATCTGTCATTCACACATCTTACTTTCTCCATTTCATATGGGGTATTGGATTCAGCTGTAGCTGACTATGTAGTGGCTTCAACAAGTGAAGTGTGGTTGTTGCTGTTTATTTGTCATATGAAAAACTAGAGGGAGGCAGTTGCCATATTTTCTCAGTGGCTTAAAGACACCAGAGCTGAGGTCTCTGTGATCCTTTCTGGATTGCCAGAAGACTCCACAGCATCATAAAGATGGAAAGAGGAGAAATGGAAATATACTATTGTAACGTTTTTGTACTACATATGAGTAGTATAAAATCACTAGAAGGCAGACTGATAATTTAAAGATAAATACTATAAAACCTATAGCAACCATTAAAACAACAACACTAAGAATTGTAGCTCGATACTCAGAAAAGTGGGTAAAATGAAGTTATAAAAAACCTAATATACCAAAAGAATTCAGTAAAAAGGAACAAAAAGCAGGTGGCACAGTAAAAAAAATAAGATTAATTTAAATCTAACTATATCAATAAGTACAACAAATGTGAATAGTACAAACTCTTCAATTAAAAGGCAAAGATATTGATCAGATTTTTTTAAAAGAACAAAATTCAACTATATGCTACCTACAGGAAACATACTTTAAAAGATACAAATAGGTTAAAAGTTAAAGACTGGAAAAAGGTACACCATGCTAATGCTAATTAAACAAAACTGGAATGGCTATATTAATATAAAAGTGAATTTCAAAGCAAAGATTATCAAGGATAAAGAAGGTCATTTCATAATGGTAAAGGGACCAGGTTATAAGGAGAAAATAACAATCCTAAATAGGTTAATGCATATAACAACAGGGCTTCAAGAATATAAAGAGAAAACTAACTGAAGTGAAAAGAAAAATAAATCCAAATTATATAAAATTTCAATACTCCTCTTGCAACAATGTATGGAACAGAAAACAGTGAGGATACAGAAGACTTAAGCAAACAGTTAGCTGACTTGACCTAATTGGCATTTACAGAACATTCAACAACAGCAGAATATACATTCTTTTTGAATATATCCAGAATATTTACCAAGATAAGCCATATTTTAGGCCATAAAATGTCTCAATAAAATTTTTAAAGAGTAAATCAAATCATGTTCTCTGCGAATAATGGAATTAAATTAGAAATCAAAATGAGAACGATCTCTGGAGAATCTCCCAAAGATTTAAAAAGTAAATAACATAATGCTAAATAAGTCAAGGGTCAAAGAAAAATTCAAAAGGCAAATTAGAAATTATTTTGAATCAATAAAAATAAAAACCCAATACATCAAAATTTATTGCATGACACTACTTTACAAGAAATGTATAGCACTAAATGCCCACATTAGGAAAGAAGTGTCTCAAATCAATGAATTCAGCTTTTGCTTTAAGAAATCAGACAAAAAACAAAGTGAAACCCAAAGTAAGCAGAAGAAGTAAAATAATAATGATCTGAGAGAAAATAAATGAGATAGAAAGTAGAAAAGCAAATAGAGAAAATCAATAACTAAAGTCTTATTTCTTGGGAAGATGTAGCCAGACTGATCAGAAAGAAAAGATAAAAGACACAAAATACCAATAATGGGAATGAAAGAGGTACATCTTTACAGATTCTTCAGATATTAAAAGTATAATAACAGAATATTATGAACATTATAACAATAAATTTGAAAACATAGATGAATTACAGAAGTTCCTTGAAAAGATACAAATTACCAATGCCTCTCAAGAAAAAAATAGATAACCTGATTAATATTATGTCTATTAAGGAAATTGAATTTATAATTAAAAACCACATGCAAAAAAAAAAAAAAAATCAAGCCTAGATGACTCACTGGTGAATTCTACCATATATTTAAGGAAGAAATAATACCAATTATATTCAAACTTTCCAGAAAAATTGAAAAGGGCCAAATAAGTCCCAACTTATTCTATGGGGTTAGCATTTCTTGATACCTATTACTTTCAAGAGTATAAATGCAACAATTCTAAATAAAATTTTAACAACTAGAATCCAATAATATAGAAAAGGATAATATACCATAACCCAATGCAAGATTGCTTTAACATTCAAAGTTTAATTCATGTAATTCACTACATAAACACATTCTTAAAGGAAAAAAAATATGAGCACCTCACTAGATGCAGGAAAAAGATCTGGCAAAATCAAATAAGTATTACTGAAAAAACTCTCAATAGATTAGAAGTAGAATGGGACTTCTTAAGTAGGTAAACAGATAAACCCATTTGTGAAAAATCCACAATTAACATCATACTTAATGTTAAAAAACTGATGCTTTTATCATCAACTCAGAAACAAAATAAGGATGCCTAATTGCACTGCTTCTATTAAAATTTTTACAGGAGATTTTAGACAATAAAACAAGGCAAGAAGTAGAAGTAGATGTAAAATAAGCACAAAACTGATAGTTATTTAGGGAAATGAAAATTTAAAACATAGTAACACACCACACATTCCTAGTAGAGTGGAAAATATTAGAAATTTTGACCATATAGTGTTGGTGATGATGCTGAGATACTAGAACTCTTATACATGCTAGTGACACAATCACTTTGAAAAAACAGTTTGCTTCAGGATACAAAAAGTTTCAGGACACAAAATCAGTGTATGGAAATTGGTAGCATTTCTATACACCAATAACTTTCAAGCTGAGAGGCAAATCATGAACACAATTCCATTTACAATAGCCTCAAAAAGAATAAAATACCTAGGAATACAGCTAACCAGGAAGGTGAAAGATCTCTACAATGAGAATTACAAAATACTGCTGAAAGAAATCAGAGACAACACACACAGATAAAAAACATTCCATGCTCATGGATAGGAAGAATCAATATTGTTAAAATGACCATTCTGCCCAAAGCAATTTACAGATTTGATGCTATTCCCATCAAACTACCAATAACATATTTCACAAAATTAGAAAAAACTATTCTGAAATTAATATGGAACCAAAAAAAGATCCCAAATAGTCAAAGCAATCCTAAGCAAAAAGAACGAAGCTGGAGAAATCACATTACTCAACTTCAAACTGTAACTACAAGTACATAGTAGCCAAAATAGCATGATACTGGTATAAAAACAGACATATAGACCAATGGAACAGGCTAGAGAACTCAGAAATAGATCTGCACACCTACAACCATCTGATCTTTGACAAAGTAGACAAAAACAAGCAATGGGGAAAGGATTCTCTATTTAATAAATGGTGCTGGGATAGCTGGCTAGCCATATGTAGAAGAATCAAACTAGACCTCTCCTTTTCATATATACAAAAATCAATTCAAAATGGATTAAAGATTGAAATATAAAATCTAAAACTATGAAAACACTAGAAGAAAACCATTGTACATAAGCCTTGGTAAAGATTTCATGATGAAGTCACCAAAAGCAATTGCAACAAAAACAAAACTAGACTACATGGAACCTAATTAAAGAGCTTCTGCACAGCAAAAGACAATCTACAGAATAGGAGAAAATATACAAAAACTATGCATCCAGCAAAGGTCTAATATCCAGAATCTATAAGGAACTTAACAAGCAAAAAACAAACAACCTTATTAAAAAATGGGCAAAGGACATGAACAGACATTTCTCAGAAGAAGACATACACGTGGCCAACAAGCATATGAAAAAATGCTCAATATCACTAATCATTAGAGAATTCAAATCAAAACCACAGTGAGATATCATCTCACACCAGTTAGAATAGCTATTGTTAAAAAGTCAAAAAATAAGAGATGCTGGCGAGGTTGCAGAGAAAAAGGAATGCTTACAAGCTGTTGGTGGGAATGTCAATTACTTCACCCACTGTGGAAAGAAAGAAGTTTGGAGGTGTCTCAAAGACTTTAAAACAAAATTACTATTTGACCCAGCAGTCCCATTTCTGGGTAAATACCCAAAGGAATATAAATTGTTTTACCAAAAACATATGTGCACCTGTTCATTGTAGCACCATTCACAATAGCAAAGATGTGGAATCAACCTAGATGTCAATCCAACAGTGGAATGAATAAAGAAAATGTGGTATATATATGCTATGGAACACTACTCAACCATAAAAACAAAATTAAATTCTTTGCAGCAACATGAATGGAGCTAGAGACCATTATCCTATGTGAATTAACACAGGAACAAAAAAACAAATACCACATATTCTCACTTACAACTGGGAGTTAAACACTGAGTACTCATGGACACAATGGTGGGCACAGTAGACAATGGGGCCTACTTGAAGTTAGAAGCTGGGAGAAATGTGAAGTTTCAAAAACTACCTATTGGCTACTATGCACACTACATGGGTAATGAAATCATTTGTACACCAAACCCCAGTGACATGCAGTTCACCCATGTAACAAACCTGCACATGTACCTCATGAACCAAAAATAAGTTGGAAAAAACAAAACAAAGCAGGATGGCATTTCTTAAAATGTTAAATATATGCTTATCATATGACCTGGCCATCCTACTATTGTTTTCCCAAGAAAAGTAAAAGCACACACAAATGTTTCTAGTAGTTTTATTTGTAATAGTCAAAAATTGGAAACAACCTAAATTAAGGTAACTGAATAAACAAACTCTGGTATATCCATATAATGGAATGCAAATCAACAATAAAAAGAAATGAACAATTGATGCATGCAAAAACAGTAGTTGATCTCAAAATAATGCTGATCAAAGGAAGCAAGAAGAAAGAGTATATACCATAGGATTGCATTTGTATAAAATTACAGAAAGTACAGACTTATGTATAGATATAGAGCAAATCAGAGGTGCCTGAGATTATGGAAAAGGAGAAGTGTGGGCAGGACAAAGGGCTGGAAAATATTACAAAAAGGGCTTGGTGTGGTGGCTCATGCCTGTAATCCCAACACTTTGGGAGGGTGAGGTGGGCGGATCAGTTGAGGTTAGGAGTTTAAGACCAGTCCAGCCAACATGGTGAAACCCTGCCTCTACTAAAAATACAAAAATTAACCAGAAGTAGTGGTGTGTGGCTGTAATCCCATCTACTTGTGGGGCTGAGGTTGTAGAATCACATGAACCCAGAAGGCAGAGGTGACAGTGAGCCAAGATTGTACCATTGCACTCTGCCTAGGTGACAGGGTGAGACTCCATCTCAAAAAAAGAAAAGAGAAAAGAAAAGGCATGAGGAATCTTTTGGTAGTTGGGTATGTTTACTACATTGCTTGGAATGATGGCTTCAGGGTGACAGTATACATGTCATAACGTCAAATTCTGCACCTTAAATATCTCCCATTTATTAAATGTCTATTATACTTCCAAAAGATTTTTAAAAAGAAAGGGTGGAAAGGACTGTATTAACTATTTATTAAAATCTTCTTATAAATACTAGAACACTATCACAAAATAATTATTGTATATATGGAGAAGAGTAAAATACAATCTTTCGGTCTTGGCTACTTTTAAATTACATTCCAAAATGGCCTGCTAGGATGCATTAGGCAAGAAATAATCGGTGTCTTTTTATTTTCTCAGTGTCTACCCTACAAATATTACATGGATCTATTTGAGGATGTTAGGCACCTTCATTTCCTTTGATTCATAAAATAGAGTGAGATTTCTAATGAGGCACTTTGCAGCATCATTATTTTTGAGAGTATAAAACATTTCCTTTGTTCAGTAAATTATTAGGATATAGGATCAAGAGCTCAATAAAGAATGAGTAGCTCCAATGTCTCACCAACAGTCTGAAATTTCTTCACCTCTTTCCTTTCTCACTCGGATTGCAAATCACCACAAATCCCTAGCTGATTCTACCTTCTTAATAATCTGCCGAATGCAGTCACTTCCTTCCACCTCGCTTCCCTTTCTTCCAGTAAATGAACTGTTGTGATGGTCAGTTTAGCCAATTAACAATTTTTCTGATTGCCAATTGAAATCCTCCAGTAAACTACACCCAGCAAAATGATCCAATGATGGTTTTACCATTCTGTTTCTAATGGTGGATTCAATCCTGTGCGAAGGAAATGTTTGACTTTAAAACCTGATGTGCTTACTATCTCTGCTTGTTTCTGTTCTGTATGAGCTCTCTGGCAAACTGGGGACACACAAGTGGCCTTTCTTTACTAAACACAGTGGCAATTGCTAAAAAATCAAGCAAGTACAGGATATAGAGGTGGCAAGTGAAAAATGAAAGACTCTCTTTTTCACTGAAGTCTGAAGTCCTTATTTTTAACTGTCTCTGGAGTACCTAGGTCTCTCCTTTTAGAAATTCAGCTTCGTAGATAGATTTCCAAATTGGGGCTGACGTGTCAGCAAGATATTCATTCATATTTCACACTAAGTGCCTTCCATAAGTTATCGTGGTATCCTCATAACAACAGAAAGGATTGCACCGTTACAGGCTCTTTCTATGTAGTGAATATACATTTATAGCCTATAACATAACCAATTTCAAATTAGATTTCTCTCAGAGAAAATTTTTCTGCGCAAGGATTGATCTCTCTCTCTCCCTCTCCCCCACTATCTCCCTCTCCCTCCCCCTCTCTGCAGAGAGAAGCACACTACTAGCACAAAGCCCCTGAAAATAACTCTTTACAATCACCTCCCAATCAATAAGGAGCTTTATTTGCTGCATGTCACACCCTCTGTTCATTGTACTCACAAAGCTGAGTTGGCACAAAAGAGGCAGCACAAAGGCCAGCCTCAACTCTGAAGGGCCCTGTGCAGGACCTCAGAGCCTTGGGCTGGCTCCAAGTCGGCTGTTAACTCACTGTGTGGCCATGCCCCTTTTGGGCTTCAGTGTCCTCTGCTTTTAAATGAGGCAGTTGGACCAAGTGATCTCCAAGGGCTGACCAGATTCAGAAATTGTCTATTCCATGATCCTAGAGATAAGATAGGTGCATGCCATCTGTGGGCTGAGCTTCCAACCATTTGGTAGATGAAACTCAGGGCCTTTTTGAGCTGTGGAGGGTGAGAAAAGCATGAGCACCTTCCAAGATGTTTAGCCACTGGATCTGCATCAGCCTCCTGATCAGGAACGTTGCTTGTGGACACCATCACCATAGCAACTGAGCTGTCATTTAACACTGGGGTTTAGGGAAACTGTCAAGGTCTGTAATTTAAGAGAAACAAATTTTCCTTTCTGACTATGTTGGTATAATTCTCCCAATCATCCCACTTTAGCAATCAAATATACTTCCCCAAAAAGCACTCATTAAATCTACACAGGTTTCTTGCCAAACCATCACCATTGCAGGTAGCCTGGTGGTAAAAGGGAATCTGGTATAGGGATTGGATTTGTCCCCTTGGTGTCCCACGTCTGCAACTGAAGTAATTTTATGGTGTTGTGAGTTCTTTTTCCTCTTAGGGTCCCACTTCCTAATCTGTGAAATAGTAAGTATGAACTAGATTAAAGTGTCTTTCAGCACAAATATTCTAACCAGAGATTTTCAAATTGGTGGCACAAAGACAATATTCAGCCTGCAGATGTGATGTTTGCCCTATGCTGTACGAGCCATCCTGTGTGAGTGTTCTAATTTGAACTTATTGACAACACTTAAAAATTTGGAGTTTTTTGAACATTTGGATTAGTCACATAATAATCCAGATTTCTGGCTGCTTCTGAAAAATATCACCCAATCCAGTAACACTGGGCTGAAATTTTTCATAGCAACCTTTAGCTGCAGCTAAATAGCTGCTGACCTTCAGGCAAGGCCTGAATCCTCCAGTTCCTTCATTTCTACCACTTTCGAGATGATCACAGACTGAAATCAAATGTTAAATCACTCAATGTCTGACACCTGGACAGCTTGTCTCATTTACATCCTAATCCATACAGGCATTTGTGTTTTCAGCTGCTACTTAGCACTTTTAGGAAAGAAATGGCATGGTCCAGACTTTCTCTGCATCACTAATTCCCCCATTTGGCAATAATATTGGTGGGAGACAGAACTTGGGTCCAATGGAAGCCTGCCTTGGACAAGGAAACTGACAATATCTTGGCTTCGTGGAACCCTCACAGTAATCAACCAACTCTAATCAACCAAGCTTATGCCTCTGGGCAACGCTATTCATGAGTATACATTAGGAACTGGCATTGGTATGTGACTTGGTCATATAATGCCTTGTGAATTCACTAAGTCGGTAACTTCTATGATTTGGGTTTTTCAGATGTGAAATAATTTCACACATAAGCAAAGTTCCTTCTAGAGCTAAAATTCTCTGAAGTAGTCTAAATATCTAGACATAGGCTCATATATAATATGCCTAGGTTTGTATGTATGCATGTGTGTGTGTCAGAGTTGTATATGTCTGCTTGCTTTAAAGTACATGTTTTGTGAAAATAGAAACAGCGTCTACATCCAGAATCATAACTAATGATATAGGAACTGTGCCAGGACAAAAATCGGGGGGAAATCTCATCCTTAGCTATTGTTCCCTAAGACAGACATGGTCTCAGATCTCAACAGCAGAACTGACTCAGTGTGGAGAGGGTCACTGATAACTCACAAGTCAGGGCACGAACCTGTCAAAGAATGTCTGATGCTGGAATCCAAGGCCAGAGCAGAAAGTACACGAAAGGATCAGCAATGTAGGTGTGTCTTTCTATGCACTAATACATGCTGCCAAAGGCCTTCCTTCTCCTCTTCCAGGTGCTAGTTTTATCAGGAAGTTTTAACCTTGTGTCATCTTAGAGGAGACACTGATACTCTACTACTTGATATCTGAAACTGTATTCCAGCTCTGCCTTCCAAATGAGACTCTTGCTGCGAAGCCTCTCTGGGCTAAAGGGCCCAGACTATCAAATGGGTATCCAATCTCTGTACACTGGGAATATTGCAACTCAGGCTTGATTGAAACGCCAACTCTGCCATGCCCTAGGTGTGACCTCGAGGGAGTTACCAAAACTTCCTGAGTCTCAGTTTCCTCCCCTGTAAAATGGGGATAATAATAATGCCCTCCACGTGATTTATGTAAGAATGGAGTTATTCCAAGTCAAGTACTTAGCACAGTGCATGAAATTTTCTCAGCCAATATTCTTCTTCTTCTTTTTTTTTTTTTTTACTATGGAACATTTTAGAATCAGTACTTACTACTACTACTACTACTAGTATCCATTATTAAATCTCTTGACTGTGCTATACACATTTAATATCCACAACCCTATGGATACTATTATTATTGCCATTTAAGATGGGGAAACTGTCTCATTATGCTTAGAAAATTGTACCAAGTCAGAGCCCAGCTATAAACTCGGTCTAATTGCAGTCTCTACTTTTAATAATGACCCTGTGCTCCTTCCAGCAAATAACCTGTCAACAACACTGAGTAGAGCATATGAGAGACAATGCTCCTTTCATGTGGCTGAGTGAAGGTTTCCATATAGGAATTCAGTAAAAATCTGTGGCTGACAATGAAAATGATACTCAGTTCCCTGTGCATTTTTAAAGGTCAATTTGTTTATGAAATTTCATGGTTATTTTTCTTACTGAATTTAATCATTCTTAAATTCATACCATCTCCCAAACTTTGACTCTGCAATAGTCTCTTGAATTTTAAAACCTAGTTGAATTGAAGGGGAATGTTCATGCTGTTGAGAAGGAAACTGGCACCCTGCTATCCAGAAGTGTCTGTAACGGATTTTTTTGGATATGTAAAGGCATTAGAGTATGTCTTAGTATATGTGTTAACATATGTATTAGCATTGGCTATATATATTTGTAGAAACGAGGAGTCACTATTACCCAGAACATTTAGACCCATCAAATGTCCAATTGAATCTGAAACAAAAATCCCCTTGGAACAAAATAGGCCACATTTGTCAGAAAATGACTCCCCAACTCTGTGAGCCACCCCGCCCCATCCCCAGCCTTGTTTTTTTGTTTTTCCCTACTATGCAGTCAGCCTGACTTTGGCAAGCAGTCAAGAAGTGAACAAGAGAGATGGAAGTGCTCTGGGTATCTAACCCCTTACTGGCCACTCAACCATGCAAGCTGTGAAACCCACTTAGGAAAAAAAAAATGTTGCCTTTCTTTTCCTCTCACCCCCTAACGAACTGCCTCTTTCTCTTCCCCACCATTACAGAAGGAAAACAATCAAAAGCATTAGTATTCCCGTGAAAAGGGCCAGTCACACAGAGGACGACTGCAAGCCCTTCGTAACCACTCCAGGGAGGTGCCAGGGCCTGAGAAGGGACAAACTCCAATTGCTCCAGTTCAAACTGGTCCTGGCATGGTCAGACAGAGGAGACAGAGCAGTGATTCACAGCAGGACGTGGTGCTTGCAGACTGACTGTACTCTCAGGAGTCATTAGGGTCTCTTCTCTGACGAGATGATACCTGGTGTGCAAGTCTCCTTTTAGAAATGCATAGATTCTGCCATATATTTCTTTTCTTGTTGGTCTCTTAAGAACAACTGGGAGCTCTTATCTAACCTGAAGTGTCTCCTTGTATTGCTTTCAGGAATTGGGACGCTCACCCAGGACACACTATGGTGCTTCAGCCAAGTGAAAGGCACTATCGAGATTGGAACCACAGAAGGTAGGAGAAATCCCCATATCCTTTTCCTTGCCTCCTTGGGAGTTTGTGCTGGTTTCAAACTTAAAAACTTTCATCTTTGCTTCCATGAATCTAAGTCCCCACACACCCAAGAATTGCATTCTAAGCTAGAAATGGATTTAATAATTTCTTTCTCTCCTGTTATTTTTTTTTTCCTGGTGAAATTTATTTTATTCCCACCAATGAGGCAGCACTGAAATGAACTTTCAGTAAAATAGGTTTGCAGAGACAGAGGCTAAACTAGTCATGCCTTGTTTCAGGATGGTTTGTCAGCACTGTAGAATTCCGAGTCCAAGCATTTTAAGACTGTCAACCATAAATCTCTCCCTTCCATTCTATGTGGAGGATCACTGCTTATACATGAAGCACAGAGGGAGATTGGAGAATTCAAGTCTAGTCATATGACTTATGGGAACATTGAATCCCAATCTTAGCATATAATTGCCTTTCTGGTTCTCAGGAGACTTTCCTATTCCAGAGCCCTTTACCTGGGATAATGCATTAGTTTTCCTCCTCCTGAAGAACTTTTTAATTTTCTTTATTTTCTTCTTTTGTAAGCCTGGACTTGGAGACCTCCATGACTCTCCCTAAGGGTGTCTGCCTTACAAAACACTGAATGATAGGCAATTGGAAGGAACCAGAATAGGACTTCTGGGTGTTTTAAATCATGGTTTAGCTTTTGTAGCAGAATGCAGTAGGGCTTGCCTGAAACAGATTTTGCTGCCTTGACGGTAGGTTTAGATTTTAGATGTGGTGTAACACAGGTCTAAAACTAGTTTTAAAGAATGATGAAGTGAGCAGTTTTAAAGAATGATGACGTGAACACTATAATCAAACTAACATGCACAAACACATGTGAATTTCTGGTCATCCTGTAGCATTTCAATTCTAAGTAAAACATAATTTGAGTAAAAATTAATCCGATAATTTGAAAAGGGTAGTTTATTTACAATCTTGCCATAATTTCTTTTTAGAGAATCTAATAGTGGGTGACCAAAACCCAAATACTCTATGTTTACAAAGTAGGAGAAAGTACAGTAAAATAAGTTAATAAATAAATCTATATAAAATTATACTTAAAAGAAATTGATACAATGACTGTACATAAAGTACAGTGTGATGTTTTGATGTGTGTATATTGTGTAATGATATCAAACCGAGATAATTAGCATATCCATTACCTCATACATTTGTCATTTATTTGTGGTAAGAAGATTCAAAATCCTTTCTCTTAGCCGTTTGGAGATATACCATATGATATTGTTAACCACAGTCAACCTACTGTGCTATAGAACAAAACTTATTCCTCTGATCTATGACTTTATACCCATGGACCAATCTCTTTCCATCTTCCTACCACCCTCCCAGGCCTCTGGTAACCACTATTCTACTACTCTCTACTTCTATGAGATCAACCTTTTTAGATTCCTGATATGAGTGAGAACGTGTGGTATTTGTCTGTCTGTACCTGGTTTATTTCACTTAATATAATGCCTTTTAGGTTTATCCATGTTGCCACAAATGACAAGATTTCATTTTTTTGTGGATAAGTAATATTCCATTGCATATACATATATATGTATATATATAATATATATATCACATTGTATGTATCTATTCATCCTCTGTTTATGGACACTTAGGTTGAGTTCATAATTTGGCTATTGTGACTAGAGCTGCAATAAACATGGGAGAGCAGATTACTCTTCTATGTACGGATTTTATTATTTAAATATAGACCCAGTAGTAGGATTACTTGATCTAAAATTGTATTTGTATATAGAATCCTCTATTTTTGAGATGAATTGTCAAATAGAGCCTTATAAAAAAATCCTTCTAAAGACCCATGAAGACAGATAGAAAATTATCAATCTCATTTTATACCACTTAAAAAAAACCTTTGAATATCTTCTATATGGCAGCACTGTGCTAGACATTAGAAACTTGTTTAAAGGGAAGGAAAAAATGACCTATTCTCTAACCTCATGGATCTTAAGAAAACAAAGTTCAAGTTAATCTGTTTTAAATTTTGGCCATGATTCAAAATCACTTGAACTTTTTCAACAATAGAGACTCCCAGGTCTCCAAGAGCTACTGTGCTAGAGTTTCAAGGATTAGGGTGATACAATGTGTTTTAATTAGTTTACTCAGTTAATTCTGATGTAGCAGACCGGCATTGGGCACCACAAGGCTAGATGACTTGTTCCAAGCTATCCATTATTCTCTTACTCTGCACTTACGTCTTGTCCTTGTTATGGGCTTCCCATCAGTTATGAGAAGTCTGAGTGTCTGCTGTAACTGTAGGTCTTACCAGTTGCAGACTTATTATTTGCTTAAGACAAATTAATAAGATAATACAGATACAGCACTGGCGGCCACAGTGCTAAATACTTTGTAAGTACTTGATATTTGTAAGCTATTATTATAAATACTATTATAATTAGACCCTCATTGTAAATTAATCTTCACCAAAACCTTATGACAGGGAAGAATTTTTATTTCCCCTTTACCTAGCAGGATATTGAAGTTAAGCAAACAGACAAAAAATATTAAGTACATTGCCAAAGACACTGTAGCTTAAATATGGGTGAGGTAGTTTTCAAACCTAGTCTTTGGGAGTCCAAAGCCCCTACTCTTTAAACGTTGTTTTGAAAATAGAGATTCTGACTTAGTACTCTGGAATGAGGGCTTGGAATGTGCATTTTGCACACATGCCTTTAATCATGAATACAGCTGAACTGACGACAGGTTTAAATGTTTACTGTGCATGATACAAAAGTAGCCTGCTTGAACTGATTGTTAATTGGGTCAGAGTCAGGATCAAAATGACAATCAATCCCTATTTTGTTTAGAAAATGCACTTTAAAATAGCAAATAAAGGCGGACACTTTTTAAAAAGAAGAATTAGGTTGGTCACAAACACATAGCCACTGGTGTGGAGGTTTCCTGGCCAACACATCTTAGATGTCATTTAACCTCCACTAATACTGCTCAGTGGAAATTGAGTATTTGTTGAGTGAGTTAATAAATGACTTTCACTTGCTACTGGTTAAAAATCAGATTTCTTTTGGTTTAATTGGCTTAATCTACCCAAGTTAATTTTCTATATGATCAAAGTCAATAAAACTTATTCGGCTTTCCCTTCCAGATTACTTCTTCCTATTAATGGCTTTTTCTATTTCAGTTCTATAACTTTCTAGCTGGTTACCTTGGCAAGTTAATTAATGTCTCCATGCTTCAGTTTTCCTCATGGGCAGAATGGGGATAATAGTATAGCTACCCATTATGCTATAAAGGCTAGGAGTGTGTGTGTGTGTGTATACACACATACATATATGAGTATATATATTATATATATGTGTATATATTTTACACATATATTATAGTGTATACATATGTATACACATATATGTATATATATTATACATACATATATGTATATATACACATATGCATATATGTTTGTGTATGATATTGTACATATATAATAATATATTACATATATAATACACATACATAATATATGTGTGTGTGTGTGTGTATATATATATAAGACCATTGGTAATAGATTGTTATAAGATGTTCAAATTGCATCTTGATGCAAGATATTTATGTGGATCTCAGGTATCAAGTAGTAGACTAGAACTTTTTCACATGTCAAATTATTCTATAGGACTTTAAATGAATGATACTGTGAGTTCAACAATAAACATTTAGTGAGTGCTTACTATATCCAGGGTACTGTCTCAGAAAGTGAGAGGGTTATAAAGATAAATAAAATATAGTCTAAGGTCTCAAGAAATGCACCATTAAAGGAGAGACAGAGTATAGACCAGAAAAATAAAGTATCATATCAAATAGAACACAAGGTAAAGTGAGCTACAGATATATGTGCTTAGGCTAAAGCCTACAATGCTTTGACTACCAAAGAGGTAGGAATCTCACACATTTGGGGGAGCAAAACAGATTTGTGGGAAGAAAGCCTTTAAAATAAACCTTAAATACTTTTTAAAAACATAACTTTTCTTATTTTTCTGATTTTTCTAATTACTAAAACAACATATTTTCAGTGTAAAAAAGTTTGAATTTAACCAATAAATATCAGAAAATAAATGTCATTCATAAACCCACAACCCATAGGTCAGCACTGACAAAAGTTTATGGTATATTTTTCTTTTTTTTTGTTTGTTTGGGTTTTGCCTGTTTGTTTGTTTGTTTTTTCCAGCACAAGCGACACAGAATATGGTATATTTTTCTAACCTCTTGATTATGTGTATATGGTCATTAATTGATTCAGTCAAGAAACAAGAACTATGTGTCAAGTACTGTGCAAGGAACTGGTTAGTTTACACCAAACAATATCAATATGATTTTTCTTTACCAAAATGGAGTCATAATGGAAATACTATTTTGTAAATTGATGTTTTTACTTAACAATGTCTAGGATTATCTTTCATATAATGAGAGGTATGTATACCCTAGTTTATTTACCTATATTTTCAATATTTATAACATTGTTATGAATACCTAGTAGTTAAATCTTTACATTTATCTGGGAAAAGCAGTGAGATATAGTAATTAAGAGCATATGTTTCACAGTTAAAAATACCTGGTTCAAATTTGGCTTCACCTACTTACAGGCATGGAGTAAGTTACCTCGAATTTTTTGTGATTCTATCTCCCGATATGTAAAATTGGGATAATAAAAGCTATCCTGAAGAATTGTTATAATATAATTAGATATATACTTTAAACAACATAGCACATAGACACTATTCAATAATTGTGATTAGCTACTGTGATTATATCTCTGGGACACATTCTCAAAAATACCATTCCTTGGACAAGCTTTATAAGAAGTCTGATGAGAGACAATGTGACTTTATTAAAGTGGGGAAAGTACAGATGAAGAGATAACAGGCTCCGTACACGTTTTGGAGGCAATAGGCTAGATTTTAGGGGAGAAGTAAACTAAGGAATTAAGATAGTTTTCAGGTTTTAGCTTTGAACAATTGGGTGGTGGTGGGCACCAGTTATTAACACTGTGGAACCTGAAAAAGAAAGATATTTGGGGAGAAAAATCATGAGCTTCATTTTGAAAATAATTAATGTTAAGTAGCTATAAGATACAAAGGTATAAACATCAAGAAAGAAGTTATATGTATACGAGTCGTATATATGTCTTAAAGAGACAATCTGAGAGATACAGATAGAAACTGGGGAGGCCTCAGCATGCAGATGGTATTTGGAACCATTAAACTGAATGGGATCACATAACTCATGCAGATCATATGGACATGCAGTCAACAAACGATTTGCTGATGCCCTAAACTTTCAGTTATACTGCTGGTTAGGATGCCATCTAAACACTGTTGACTTAGTTTAGTTACTGGAAGATACTTACACATTAAAGGTTCTTATTTACCATGTGCAATGCTTATATTTGATTTGCTTAGCAGGCATATTTCATATAACATATGATTTCATTGCATGGAATTTTATATTATTTCATCATTAGAAGTACTTTACATGCTGGAAATTGCCCTCTCGATATCAGACAACTTCTTGAGACTTGGTGTCTGATTTTGTACATGGGAAAAAGAATTATCTGGTGGGGTTTCTGTTCTTATCCCAGCTATAGCATATAACCATTTTCTTTACAATACCACAATTCTGGGGTGCTTTGTTCCTCATTCTGCAGTTCTTTGATGTCTGTCAACATAGGTCACTTCATCTTATTCATGGGAAATAATTGTGGTATTTATTCTGTTTTGCTACATGGGCATAACATTTTTCCTTTCCTTCCCTCCCTCTGAAAAGATCACTCATGTAGAGGGAAGGATGAGGCATTCTATCGATTCCACTTTCTAATGAAAGAGAAACATCAATTTGACTGTCGATGCGATGTGAGGTGCATTTCATATACGCTAAAGCAAAAGCCAACAACTGTGACTTCCTTGCAAAGAGGAATCCTCTACCTATAACATTTGCAAAAATGTTTCTTCTTTGCATGGATGTTTAAGAAATTTGAGGATTATAGGAATGATTTTTCAGCTTCCCTTCAGTGATTGTGACTCTTGGCTGTCACCAGAAAAAAAGAGAATACCAATTGGGTTGTCTCAAAGCAGTATAAAGACTTGTGACCTTCTCCTCATTTTATAGAAAGAAGTCAGTGATTGACAAATAACCTTTCTTAGATGTTTAGATGTTCATTACAATAACTGTAACTTCACCCTACAGATCTTAGCCAAAATGATATAAAATGGACCCTTACTTGCCTTGTTCTTCTCACTCCTAAATACGGGGCAAAGTACTGGCACTATTAAGAATTCCCATTTCAGGGAGAAGAAATCCTATCTTTTTGGACAGAAGCTGTCTACGTCAACAACTCAAGGGGATTTTTAATTAGGTACCAATTTGAAATCAGATAATCCCTCACTTTAAACTTGGTTCAGTTACCCAGTTAGTGACTTTGGACAGGTTACTAAATGATTTTCAAACCTTATTGTGCATATGAATCCCCTGGGAAGAGTGTTAAAATGAATATTACTAGATTCTACCTCTAGAGATTCTGATTCACTAGGTCTGGGATGGAGTCAAAGAACCTGCATATTTCACAAGCTTCCCAAATAATTCTAATAGTTTGATCCAAGAGATACATTGAGAAATTCTGTTCTTTCTTTTCTTACATCAGAGGGCTATTCTAAGAGCAGAGAAGATAGAAAATCTGAAGCTGCTTTGAGTGCATTTAAAGGAAACCGGAATGCCAATAAATGTGAGATACTGTGCAACCAAGTTCTCTGCCTCAGGGACTGAAGGGAGTGAAAACCTTCCCTCTATGTATCAAAAAGAAGTGGAGATCTCTTCTCTGCACCCAGTAGGCTACAAGGGGATTTCCTATGCAACTTCACTTTGTATGGTGCTCCAATCTGCCAGAAGAAAAATTGGAATGATTATGAACATTGGAATGTTTTGCAAGATGAAAGCATTTTTTCTCAGCTGTGATGGAGAATGTCTTGGTGTGAGAAGGCTTGCTGTACTCTGCAGGTGGGCTGGTGAGAAGTGAGCTCTGTGGAGGAAGGGAAGCAGGTTCTTTGCGTAACACTGAAGGCAAACATCCTGTCCTCTTTGTAAGCATTAGGTAATTAAATATTTCCTAGCCAAGAAAGAGAAAAGAACTCCATGGCTATTTATTTCACCCCTTCCCTAATGCCAATCACTTTAAATGTGTTTAATTAACAACTATTTATGGAGCACCTACTATGTGCTAGGCACTGGGCTGGGTGATGAGGCCAGCCGTGGACAAAACTCTGTTGCTCCCCTCCAATAAGCACTGTACACTTTCCTGAAGACATCACCCAGCATGGTTTTTAATGACAATCCAATGCGATTGTGGAAAGTGCTAGAAAAAAGTAAGTCACCCAACTGACACTGGGAACAGAGCACAGAAGGCTTGCTAGAGTAAGATTGGCCAGATTGGAAGTCAATCAGAGACCTAAAGTAGCAACAGGAATTAGCTAAGACTTCTGGGTACATAGACCCACATTTTATTCATGGTTCAATTATTCTCTTGGGCTATTTGCTCAGATTCCCTGGGTGATCGCCAACTTGAAAAAATGAAAGGATATATTAATAAGATCTTTGAAAGTGCTGCACAATACCTGGCCAGGGTAGAGTAATAATAATGATAATTCTGTTTAATCAGGCTTCACGAGACCAGACTCCTTAATGATTGCTTTCAACATGTTATCTCATTCCACCTTCGCCACAGTACTAAGATATGAGGCAGGTGCCAGCTTAAGCCCATTTGATAGTGGAGGAGATCGAGACTCAGAAAGTTTAACAACTTATCCATTTACACAGGAGTCTGACCTCAGAGTTGGTGTTCTCAACTACTGTGATAGAGCACTCCTGGAAAGTAACCTGACACCAAGCAGGGGCTTAATAAATATTTATTGAATGAATATAGCCTTCAGTAACTAATAAATGTCAACCAACCAAAAAAAATCAATATTACCATTAATACAAAAATAATAGATATTTTTAGAGAATAAAAAAGCTCATTCAAAACAATCCATTACAAATACATAAGACTTTTCTTTTAACATGTATGGGTCATATATGTCTTATAACCCATAGAAGATAACTAGAATTGGTCTTATAATCCCACATTGCCAACAAAAAGATGATATAGATATTATAGATAGTAGACCTATTTTTCTTTATGAGGAGATTAAGGCAGCTAGAGATAAGGTTTAAATTGCCCAAGGTCTTACAGAGACCAGAAAGCAAATTTTTGAATCCTACACCAGAGATTTTTCTACTGCTCATCTTCCTCTGGATGCATGACTGTGAGTTTAAGACATAGTTGACTGTCTTGAAAATGCAGGGCACCAAGGCAGCTCAAGGGAAATCCATCATGCTTTCAAGATGCTTTCAGCTGCAACAGAAAACTGCTATCAACATATCTGGAATAGGAAAAGAATGATCTCTTCCTCAGTTTTGCAAATATCCATTGAGCACCTACTAAGTACTCAGCATTCTAGGCACTGGAGATTCAATAGTGGAGGGGCTAGACAATAAGTATAATAAACAAGTGGAATTAAAATATGAGCCTATAAATGCAAGAAAATAAACCAATAGGGAGTACAGGGATGTGGTGTTCTCTTTTAAATAGGATGATCGGGACTTCATGCAAATGACATTTGAGGAGTGAAAGGCAGAAGGCAAAAAAATTCATTGTGTGACTATCTGGGGAGGAGAGTTCCATATAGAGGAAACAGCCAGTACTAATTCCCTGAGGCAAGAGCTTAACTGGTATGTTTAAAAACAACTTGAGGCCAATGTGTCTGAAGTTGAGTAGACAACGAAAGAAGTTGTGAACGATGGAGACAGATGATGGCAGACAGATGCAAGGTGGGACCTTATAAACCATTATAAATACTTTGTCTCCTGCCTGAATGAAATAGAGAGCCACTAGTTGAAAAACGCTCTTTCTAGCAGCAGTTCAATTAACGCACCACTGTCAGAAGAAGGAATTAGTTGAAAGGTTATTGCAATAATCCAGTTTTTCACATAATAAGTCAAAAGGTAGGAAGCCCCCAGAGCTGATAAATTCCCTAGGTGAAGCACAGCATAGAGAACTCAGATCCTCTCTATCTCTCTGCTTTGCTGTCCTTGGAATGTCAGCTTTGTCCCAAGACAACTGCAGCAATTCTGGATGTTACTGTGAGATAAACCAACAATGTCAAGTGAAAGGACATTCTGATTATTTTTTAAAGCAAGGAACCTTTTCCCTCAGATATCCCTAGAAAATTTCTTTTGATGTCCCCTTTGCCACAGTCTAAGTCAAATGCCCACTTTTAAACCATCCATTGGCAAGGAGAATGGGAATAGGCTAATTGGCTTTATACAAATAGGCTTGCACTTGAGTTTGGTATAGGATCATCATCCCTGAGTGGAAGATACTACAACAAAATCTAGACTTTGCAGCAAGGAATGAGGGTGCAATTCAAGGTAGTCTAACAATAGTATCAGCTACAAGAAAAATGAGACTGATAAGACTTAACCAATTCTATTGCTACCACTGTGCAAAGAATGGTGGGTCATTGGCTTGTTCTTTGTAAAACATGTGGCTCAAGCAATTCCAGATACCAAGCTTCTCTAGACTGACTTGTCTTGAAACTGGGGCCTGGGTGTGTGAGAAAATTATTTGCCTTTTTGTAAATGTTGCTAATTAATCAGGCTCAGCATCATCCTACTTACTTCCTATATTATTAGTTAATGGAATTTAAAAGCCAAGAATAAATAATTAAGCACATGGACACTGTGGGGTTTCTGTTTTTTTGCTCATAATGGTTTCAAGTAACCATTATGCCTTTTTCTTAGTATATTTTTAGTCTATGATATAGAGTTTTTAAAAAGAGAGTATAGCTAACTTTATAGCAAGTTGGTTGGAGGTAAGAATATTGAATTTTATTCATACATTTATTCAGTAAATATGTATTAGGCAGTAGGTGCTGGAAACACAGCAGACCTCAAAATAGCCACAGTCCGTGATATTAATGGAGCTCACATTCTAGTGCAGAGATCAACAATAGAAAGTACAAGCTTACAAAGACACAAGATATTTTCCCATGATGACACATGCTATAACGAATATAAAATGTGCTTGTGTGGGAGTGGCTAAATGAAGGAATGAGGAATGGCACATTACATGGCTTTTCTATGAAAGCTTTTCTGAAGAGGTGACATTTAAGCTAAGACGCAAATAGTGAGTAGAAACCACGTTCAAAAAAACTCACGGGAACAGTGGTTAGACACAGGAAACAAATGCAAAGGTCCTGAGATAGAAGCAATCCAGGCATGCTGGAAGGAAGCCCAGGATGACCGGATCATCAGTAGGGAAAGAGTCTATATTGAGGTTGTGGAGGGAAGCAGAGGCAGGTTCAGGTGTGAGCTTTAAAGCTGTGGTAAATACTTGGGTCTTATGCTGGGTACAATGAAAAGCTTTCATGATTCTAAGCATGGAAGTACTCTGATGTTTTAGGACCTGAATCCTAGGGCATTTTGCCTCAATGGAGAATTTTCAGTGACATAATCTTCCTTATAGTTGTATTTTGAAAGTTAAACCTCACTTTTAAACTCAACTATTTTTCTTTGCTTTGTGTTTGCTTCCAACCTAGAGGTTTTCATACCTCATCTCTCATAGTAAAATGTTGTCTGTGGTCTGAAGCTCATTGTGGTATCTTTGCCCTGGACCAGTTGGAATTTGTGAATGTTACAGTGTTAGTCAGTGCCCAAGTGATTTTCAAGGCATTGTTGAGATCACTTAAATTTGGGGGGTCCTTAGACCTGACCACGTCCTTTCAGTTTATAGTTTAGGGAACTTAAGATCTATTGTTTTTTCATTTTATTTTTTTTACCCTGCATGATATTTTCATAATTTTATTAGCTGTTTCTTAAGGGTCATTATTATATATTGTCTCATGAGTGATTGTTTTCTGATTACGATTTAAGGCAACCTTTTCCAAAATTATGACACAGTTATTTCTTCATGTGTGCTTCTCAATCTACACCATTAATCAAATGTACCAGGTAATTTTAATGTTGGCAGGTCTATGCCAATGATATTCAAGCAGTAATGATTTCCAAATATTGATATTAAGTGCCTATTTTCCAAGGAAAACTGATGGCAGTTTTTTACAGCTTGCCGTTCATGCATGCTTCAGAATTTATATTCCTGTTCTTTTTTTAGTCAATGATTCATGTAAAGCACAGCTTCTCATCAGACATACCTGAGAGAGAATATTTTTCTAGTAAGTATTTTACAGCTTGCTGAAGATAAGATGTCTTTTTAAAATATTGCTATTTAATAGCAGTTTACACCAAATTCATGAAACTAAAACAGAAAAATTAAGACTTTATTTTCAAAACGACCAAAGTATTACTGTTTAAAAACTTGCATTTTTTTCACATAAAGTAATACTCTTTGTGTTTTTAATAGAAACTTGAGGATATTGGAAGGACTTTATCATAGTTAAAAGAATGAACTGTGAACAGATGGCCTGGATTTGAATCCCAATGGGACAACTTTCTGTGTCCCTTGGAATAGATTCCATAACTTTATTTTGATTTAACTTCACTTTACTCCTCTATAAAATGGTAAAATAGTAGTTTCCCTTTCATAGACTTGTAATGAGGATGAAATAAAATAATCCACACAAAGCACAGAGCTTGACACAGTGAATGCTAAGTAAATGTTAGCTACGATGCTGATGAAAACACAGATTACAAGAAAATAAAAATGACTCATCATTCTATGACCCAGATCATTTTTTTAATGTTTAATATGTGCTAAGTGTAGTAAACTCTCTCTAAATGAACTTAAAATGGCCATCAGATCCATGTGTTTACTAAAAAAAATGATTTACAGCTGGGTGCACACAAAGATTACACTTCATCTTTGGGAAGAGCAATAAACATCTGTAGAGGGTTCTAGGCTCCACTTCTACAGACATGATGTCAGAGCAAGTGGAAGAAAATTACAGACAGCTAGTTGTCTCTACATTACCAACAAACATGAACAATTAATTAGCACTTCTTACACCTAATCAAAGTATTGTTTGCCCACATGATGTTAATGAGCAAATAGGTAACTGTGTGATTAAACACTTAGATTCATAGCGTGTTGGAATTTGGAGGAAACTGGAAGATCTTTTCTAAACTGCCCACTTATAGATAGAGAAGGTGGGGTACAGAAAGGGAAATAGACAATGAAGTTATGAGTTTCCTTATCATATTACCATTTAATGTTTCCATCACTCAGGTTCCCCTGAGGCATTATGGGATTAGAGTCTCTGATATCCCTTCCGGTGAAGAAACAAAGGAGTATTACTCAGCCTGGAAAAAGAAAGCAAGGCTGTCATTTGGGACAACACAGATGAATCTAGAGGACATTATGTTAAGTGAAGTAAGCCATGGACAGAAAGGCAAATACCAGATGATCTCACATCTGTAGAATCTAAAAAAGTCAAACTCATAGAACCAGAGAGTAGAGTGGTAGTTACTAGGGGATGGGTAAATGGAGGTTGGGGATACAAAGAACACAAAATTTCAGGTAGACAGAAGGAATAAATTCAAGAGTTCTACTGTTCAACATGGTAACTATAGTCGAAAACAAGGTAATGTATACTTGAAAATTGCTGAGTAGATTTTTAGTGTTCTCATAAGTAAATATTAAGTATGTGAGGTAATGCATATGTTAATTAACTTAACTTAGCCATTCTAAAATGTATACATATTTTAAAACATCATGTTGTACACCATAAATGTAGACAACTCTTTGTCAATTGAAAATAAAAACCACCGGCCAGGCACAATGGCTCATGCCTGTAATCCCAGAACTTTGGGAGGCCGAGGTGAGTGCATCACCTGAGGTCAAGAGTTTGAGAACAGCCTGGCCAACATGATAAAACCCCATCTCTACTAAAAATACAATGATTAGCTGGGTGTGGTGGCAGGTGCCTGTAATCCCAGCTACTCAGGAGGCTAAGCTAGGAGAATCACTTGAACCTGGGAGGCAGAGGTTGCAGTGAGCTGAAATCACACCACTGCACTCCAGCCTGGGTGACAGTCTCAAAAATAAATAAAAAAAATTAAAATCCTCCTGCCCATCAAGCAGATGTTAGCATTTTCTATCTCCATTGTATCAGCCAGCTGTTTTCTTTAACCTAGATGGTGATTAAATGGACAGATATGAAAGGAGGAAAGACGGTAGCCCTCCAAGGGACTTGGTGTTGTCTTCTGGCCAAAAACCAGGCTAATCACATCAGCAGAGGGGTTCAATATGTGTATTTGGCTCTTGATGAAGCCTGGGTCCCCTGGGCTTCTCTAAAGTCTTCCTCAGAAACTGCTGACATTTCCCAACTTCTCATGGGCAAGGGAATTTTGGTAATACAAAAAAAATCATAATTAGAAATGGCTTTCTAGTAGTTCAAGAAAGGCATTAAGACAGGAGCCATATATATCTTATTTGTCTAATACAGTGCCTGGCACTCACTGAAAGCTCAATAAACAACATTGAAGAAAAATTATAGTCAGCACTGAGCACATCCAGCATTCCAGGTGCTAGGTTCTTGACATGTCAAGCACTTTCTAAGGTCTCACTTCTTAGCAGAGGCTGCATGACACGACAGTGAAGAGCACAGGCTCCAGAAAAGCTCACCCAGGTTTGCAGTCCAGCAAATCTGCTATATGAGTACGGCATTTAATTTTAATCTGTGCCTCAGTTTCTTCATCTGTAACATAGGAATAATAATTGAAGGCACATCCAGAGCCCTTGTGAGGATTAAATTAGCTAGTACATGTATTTACAACACAGCATGGAATACAGTCAGCATTCAGTAAATGCTTGCTCTGTCATTATTTTGTTAGCACTGACTTACTCGCTCCATAGGCCCTGTAAAGGAGATATTCTGATACCTAGATTTTGGCAGAGGAAATTGAGATTCGAAGAGCTTTAAAAATGGAATGTTGCCACCAAAATTACCATTAGTCACTGGAAAACCTATGATTTAAACCTAGAGGGTAAACATTCAAGGGAATCAATAATGGTTCTCTGTGGTGGTTAAGAGAGCAGACTTAACCACCTGACTCTGGAGTTAGTCTGTCAGGTTTGAATCCAGCCCGAATCAGGGCCCTGTTATTACCAGATGTGGATCCTTGAACAGGTTATGCTGAGCCTTGGGGTCCTGAGAATAATAGATCCTATCTCACAGGGATGTTACAAGATTTGAAAGAGATAATGCTTGTTGGCATTTAGCTCACGGACCCACAGTCAGCAGCCGCCCCATAAACTCGTTTATGTCAATAGTAACAATAGCTGTAGTCAATTCCAATTGCTTCCTCCAAAAGCTCTCCCAAACACCCAAGAATCATGCTTGGCTCTGCCTTCCTAACTTCCTTATACACCCCCTACTCATGTACTCTATCATTAAGTCATATGTCATCTTTCCTCTTTTCTCTAAATAGGTCAATGCCTCCAGTCCCTTGACCTCGCTCCAACCTCATTGCCACTGTCTTCGTTTGGACACCATATTCTCTTCTCTGGATATTGAGGCAGCCTCTTTGGCTTACTCCCACTCTCATTATTGTCTCGACCACCTCCAATCTATTCTTCATACTGTGTCCAGAGTAGTATCTCCAGTGTATACATATGTCACTTGCTTCCCCAAGAGCTTCACTGGGTTTCATTACTCTTAGGGTACCCCCAGCCTCACTCAGCATTCTCCTCCATGTGTCCTCTAATGCCATATCCCCTCACCTGCAGCACTACATACATATCGTCCCCTTTGTCAGAAATATTTTCATCCTCTCTTTTTCTTGCAACCCCGTATTCATCATTCAAATCTCAGTTTTGGTTTTATTTTCGCAAGTAAACCTTTCTTAACCCTGAACTCTGAGTTTGGTGGCCCTTGTAGAAGGTCCTGAATGTTCTCCATCATACACTTACTAAATGCATTATAATTTTCTTGCTTCTTGTATGTTTCCTCTACTAGACCATATTCTGCATAAAGACAGGGTCATATCTAACATGTCTGCTACAGCTACTTGCTGATATACAACTACAAGTTGTATAAGCGTTCCTAGTGCCCAGCACCATGCCTGGCAAATACTAAAGCTTAACAAATACATATTGAATAAATGCATGATTAAACGAATGAAAGAATGCTAACTTTTCAATCAGCAAGAAAGGCCAAGAAGACAGGAGACTCCAAGAAAATTCATTCTAGTGCCCAAAGTGACATTCCTTACTGCTAAGTTCAACTCCTTGTCAGTGTACTTGGTTTATGGAATGCCTTCGAGTTTAAATAATTTATCATAGAATAGAACTGTCATTTTTCAATGTGCCAGTATCAGTGGATGCCTAAAGAGCTAAGCAGGACCAAACGGCAACAAGCTTATATGCTTAAGTTTCCAAAACGTGTTTGCAAGTGTTGTTTCATATACCATATTGTTTTGATTTATATACCAGACTTGTGGGAGAATGAGGTGAGCAAACTAAGGTATAAAGAATTACACACAGATCTTAGTTCTCATTTCTTCTAATGAAAATGTTATTTACCCACATTATGCTGCTTAATGTGCAATTACTGTGTCCATTATCACAGCCTGGGTCTCTGAGGCCATATTGCTGTAAAGCAGTGATTCTCAATCTAGGGTGTGGGAGGGTAATTTTGCACCCCCAAGGATATTTACGATTCCGGGAAGCGTTTTGGATTGTCCTGACTGGGGGATGGGAGGTGTGCTACTGGCATCTTTTGGGTAGAACACAGTGACACGACTAACATTCTAAAACAGCCCCATCTCCCCCACACAACCACACAACGATTACTTCATCCAAAATATCAATAGCGATGAGGTTGAGAAATCCTCCCGTAAAGCAAAGCTCATAGACTGAAACAGCAAAGGGGGAGGTAATTGTGTAAATCTCTCTAGATGTAATCCAGATGTAGAGGAACTGGTGAGTACATACCCTGTTTAAAGGCATGAAGTTTGAATTAGAAAATATCATACTCTGCAGGCCAAACAGAACTCTTGTGCAGGCTGCTGTGAGCAGTGTCACTCCCAGGGGAAAGTCCTCGCTGAATGAGCAAATCTGGCTCCTTACTGTGAGAACAACAGGAACAACACTTTCTCCCCTGCTACCTCCTAAAAGATTTACTATTATGGCCTCTCAGAATCAAGAGGAAAACTGGGTTAAAAGTGTTTTCTTGAAAAGACGTTAAACCCAATCACTCAAATGCCTATTCGGTATCTCTAAGGGGTAGCCTACGGGTCAGAAAACTAAGATCTTGCCGCCTAGATTCATGTACGGGGTTGCTTTCAAATCCTCTAATGTTCTCATCTGTCCAAAAAGAAATAGGCTGCCTGATCCTGGGGAAGGCTCTAAAGCCAAAATAGATATCACAGTCAGAGAAATCCTTTAAAAATATTGTTTCATATCTGCATAGTGGTTCCTTTTCATAATACTCATGATATAATTAAAATGCAGAGATGTCCAGGAAGGAAGCAGACAATTCCTTCTGCAGAACAGGAAGCACATTCTGGATTTACTTTGGAATGCTTTCTTTTTATGAAGACTTTGAGGCATTATATATACTGAATAATTGGAACATCTTTTATCCAGCTTGGACAAGAAATGTTAAAGTCCACTATTTCCAAACAAGAGCTAATAAGTGCATAGCCCAAATACAGCAGTTGAAATCTACTTTATATATTTAAAATGTTTTATAATTCCATTAATTTATAATTAATAGGAGAAAGAGTGAATTTGAGCTGTTTTAATAAAACTGTTACTGTTATCTCTTACCAGAAGACTCTTCCCACTTATATCTCCACATATACAAATTCTTCTTCTTCAAAGCCTATCCCAGATGCCACCACCTCCAGGAAGTCTTCTTGGAATTTGTCCCAATGTTCCATTTAGGTGTGAGAGTTTTCTACTATGCACTTTATCTGTTACTCTCTTTTGGCCCTTCTATGATATTCATATATTTATTTTTTAATTTTGTCTTTTCTATCCCTTCCCTTCCTTCTCTCCTTCCTCCCTTCTTTCTCCTTTGCCCCTCCCTTCCTCCCTCCCTTTTACATTGTATGCCTATACATGCATCTAATCTCACAGTCCTTGGCACCATGTCCTAGGAATCACAAATTTCCAACACATATTGGATCTTTGGAGGCACTGATAGGCAGGTGTGTGGATTTGGCTAGATTTCTTCTACATGATTATGATAGTCATTGGCAAACCCTTTCTTTCAAATAGGTCAGAAGTAAATTTGCCCACCCCTAATCAAATACCCACAAGTTCCAAATAAGTAGATACAAAATTTTAGTCTCATTCTTGGTGCCGCATCCTATACTAGACTGCAGGGGAGATAATGTTCAGACCAGGCAACTCAGAGAGCACAGTGGCATGGGACAGCCTGTGCAGAGGAGTGAGCGGAGAGCCTGTCCTGGAATATTGCCTCCTCCGCTTGCTTGCAGTTGACTTTATTTAATGTCTCTGTGTAAACTTCCTCATCTAGAAACAGATAAAATAATGATATTACTTTATTATAGGTTTTTCAGAAGGATTCAGTGAGATATCCTAGGTAGAGTACCTGGCAGAGTAACTGGAACCTAGTCACTCAGATGAATGAAGAACTCAGATGAATATAGATTTGGTGGTTGCTCTTATTACTACTACAGTCAGGCATCACTTGATGATGGGGATACATTCCCAGAAGAGCATCATTAGGCAATTTTGTCATTGTGAAAACATCCTAGAGTGCACTTACACAAACCTAGGTGGTACAGCCTATTGCTCCTAGGCTACAAACTTGTACAGTCCTGAATGTCACCATCCTGAATACTGTGGGCAGTTGTAACACAATGATAAGCATTTGTGTATCCAAGCATAGCTAAACATAGAAAAGGTCCAGGAACAATGTAGTATTATAATCTTATGAGGACATCTTCATATTTGCAGTCCATGGTTGACTGCAATGTCATTATGGTACATGACTGTATTATCATCATCTATTAAAATCATGTTTCCATGGTTCAGAACTAAAAAAAACAAACAAAACAAGAAACCATGTTACCTACCTTCTCTGACTTTTCTTTATAAATTAGGAGATGTTATTTGTCTACTCTTTATAGGTACTGTGAGAGTTACTATACAAAATTTTGGTGGAAAATGTGCTTGGCTTTATCGTGCTTTTCCTTCTTTCGTTGTTTTTAATGAGAGCCAGAATCTTCCGCTGTGAGGCACCGAGCTTTGTTCCTTTCCCTGCTGCATGGTAGCAACTGCTCTAAATGGAGCCGACCCCCGTCTTCAAAGTCCTCTTCAGTCTTATCTGTAGCTGCCCACCTCTCTCTTGCTTTAGTCACACGCCAAGAAAGCTGGCTGAATAATCAGTCCAGACTGCCAATCAGAAAAACGAATCAAGTCACTCCTGACTGCTCTGCTTGGTCTAGTGGATGCAATGAGTGAGAAACACAGCACAGTCTATGTCCCCGTAGAGCTTATATTAAAGCAGAGAAACAAATGTTAAATAAATTATTTTAAAAATAAGTAATTAGTTATATTAGGAGAGGAAATCTCTGTGAGGACAAATTTCAAGCTATGGTGGGGTAAATGAGAAGGCCAAACCCATTCTTTGGCCATTAATTTGTGTTTCAGCCTCAGCTCAAATGTCACCTCCTCCAAGAAGCCCTCTCTGACCATCAAGCCAAGCGGTCACTCTCTAATCCATGTCCCACTTTATTTCCTTCATTCTAACTTTCACTACATAAAATAACCTTGCTGTTGTAATGTTTGTTTACTGCCTACCTCCCTCTTCGAAAATATAAACTCAAAGAGCTGAACCTCAATATATGATTTACTGCTGTATCTCCAACACCTAGAAGAGTGTCTGGCATTTAATAGCTGCTAAAAAGGTTATATTATATAAATGAATGGATAAATGGACTAACTACAAAGAGGATCCTCTTTCAGGTCAGAATCTAACAAGTTGTGAATTTCACACACTGGCTAGTGGGTGTAGGAAGTGTGATGCCAATTGTTAGAATTTTCTTCACTCAGTTCAACTCAGTTCAACTCAATTCAATCCAGCATGTACTTATCAAACTCCTATTATGCTTCAGGCTGCACACTTTGATCTCAGAATTCAGCAGAAAAAGAAGTCAAATTTTTACCCTCCTGCAACTTAGAGTCTGGCCAGGGCATCAGATACTAAACAGCAAGTATTAAAGAATTCTTAGCACTTTACTAATTACCTCATTTAATCCTCACAGCAGCTCAGCAGCTTTATATGTTAGGAATGGTTATTATACCCAAAGAAGAGAGGAGTAGGCTTTGGTGTTTTTTGTTGTTGTTTGTTTGTTTGTTTGTTTTTAACAGAGTCTCACTCTGTCACCAAGGCTGGAGTGCAGTAATGTGAACATGGCTCACAGCAGCCTCAATTTCCCAGGCTTCAAGTGATCCTCCTGCTTCAGCCCCTCAAGTAGCAGGGACTATAAGTGGGTACCACCATGCCTGGGTAACTTTCTGTATATTTTTTAGAGATGAGTTTTCACTCTGTTGCCCAGGCTGGTCTCAAACTCCCTAGTTCAAGTGATTTGCCCACTTCGGCCTCCAGAATGCTGGGATTAGAGGGGTGAGCCCCCACACCCGGCTTAGAGTAGGTAAGTAGGTATTTTATCTGTCATATTTACTATTGATCCTTTAGCACCATGCACAGTGCCTGGTCTAACTAGGTGCTCAATACATATGCTCAATAATGAACGAGTATTTTAAAAGAGGAACCTCACATAGGGGAGTCTGTAGAAGGGGGATTTGATCCAGTCTGAGGCATCAAGAAACCTCTCCCTTGAAGATTTAAAGAATGAGTAGGAATTTGCTTTGCTTTGAGTTAAGAGTAAAAACCTAGGCGGGCTCATCCTGATTGATATTAAATAAGCGAATATTTTTCCTGGGATTTAGTTTCCTTCATAGCAAAATGAAAAACTGTAAGGATGAACCTTCCCCCAAAGGAGGTTGTAAAAACATACCAAGAGAGAATTATCAGGGTAACTTTCCTGTAAGACTTGGGAGTCAGTGAGAGTAGGCAACAGGACTGGAACCAGTGGGGACAGGCAGTTAGGAGACTCCAAGTCCGTTGGCCCCAAGGCAGGGGCTCCAGCTGGACTCGGCAGGGCAGAAATGACGGCTTCTGTTCTCCCAAGAGGTCAGTCTGAAGAAAAGCTTGGAGCAGCCTCATCCAGAGCACAGCACTCAAGAAACTCCCAATTAATTGCTTTTTTGCCACTAAGTGTCAGAACCTGACATGTGGAAATCATCTGGTGAAACTCTTGTCTCTGGACTCTGCTCTGCCAGACTCAAGGGCCTTCTCACATGGCACCTAAATGGGTCACTTTTATCTTTCCTTCCTCTGAGACTCCTGGTTTCCCTTTCAGAGACGTCTTTCTGCTCTTGGGCTCTCCCTTCAGAAACCTCTGCCAATGTCTTAGATCCTCCCTTCTCCTCATAATGACACCATTCCTCTCCTGGTGACCCTGCTCTTATCTGTGATGACGTTAGTTGCATCAGAGACTAATGCCACCTACAGAGCTAATGACTGCTCACTCTTCATTTGTTATGCCTCCCAGTAAGATAATTGCCTTTCGACAGTTTTTTTTCTTTCTTTTTTATTTTTTATAAATAATGCCTAATGCAAAAGCATGGATCTCTTAACACTGACCTTTTGGGGTCTTATAATCCCAAAGAATCTGTTCGTATCCTCTTCCTGCTGTCATAGCCCATATGCGGCTATATTAAAACAGTTCATTAGTCTCTCTTTTTTTCTGGACTATGTACTTCTTTAGAGCAGGGGTGATAACTCACATCCTATGTCTCCATCACTCAGCCTAATGCCTGATACATCATCGGTGGCAACAAATTGCTGGATACATGATTTAGGACAAGGGTGTTTGGAAAACTTTCCATTACCCAAACTTGTCAAGCTAGAGCGTGCAATTAAGTATCTTACTCCAGAGGTTCTCAAATTTAAAGAATCACTTTTTATCCCCAGAGAATCTGGATCTATTGGCTTGCAGGCTGTGAAATCTGCATTCTTCACTAGCTCATCAGATGATTCTAGTGCGGAAATATGGGATCTCCTTTTGATAAATTATTGTATCCCCTCAGCCTGCTTTCTCTTCTGTAAAATGGGATTGTTGAGAGAATCAAAGAGAAAAAAAGCACACTGAAACAGTTCAAACGGTGCAGTGCAAACTACCTGCATCAGATTCACCTGTCCAAAGAAATTTCAAATTTGTTCTGTCTGCCTCTTGCCCATTCTGCATATGGGTAGATAAGTGCCTAGGCCTTACACTAAATCAGTCATTTTAGATTTGAATTGAAAAGACATTTTCAATTGAGGTCAAGAGGTATTGGTTGGTTTGGAGTGGCCTATCTGGGACTTGGGTTCTAGTCCCATTGTTCTTTTGCTTCTACTGGAGATGACAGTATTTTGTTTGTTTTGTTTTGTTTTTATTGAGTTCTTTGAAGATAGCTATGACCAGCATCCTCAGTGAGTATTTTTTTCACTCAGGAAGTAATTAATGAGTGCCTACTATTGACTCAGAAAGTATTTGCTAAGTGTCTACTATTTATTTAAAGCTGAAATACACAATTAAAGTTGAAGCATATTTAAACACACAATTAAAGTTGAAGCATATTTAAATACACAATTAAAGTTGAAGCATGTTTATCCACAAATTCCATAATGCCTTTATTTGAATAATCTATTCTAGCTTTGTGATAGGCTCAAATCCACTTCATTTGTGCTATAAAGGACCTTCACACACACATAAAAAGTTTAAAATATCTTCCAGAAGCTTTACCCATATATATTGATTTATCCATTCATCCATTCACTTACTCAACTAATATTTACTATCTACTTTGTGCAGGCACTGGGTGAGGCAGTAGAGATATAAAGATGAATTAAACATTGATCTCCCCCTCAAGAGTTTACACTTTCATTATTTTGATAAGACAGCTAAGTAAATAAAGTAATATGTTGTAATTAAGGGCTGGTACAACTATTATAGGCAACAGTAATTAAACTTAGGAAGCACTTACAAAGTGCTAGACACTGAGCTAAACCCTTTATATGAACTATCCAATTGTGTCCTCAATAGTATCATTTGAGATTCTGTTATTATCCTCGTTAGGCCTGTAATGAGGCTAAAATAGTTAAGTAAGTTGCGCAAGATCACACAGTAAGTCAATGTCAAAGGCAGGATTAAACCCTGGCTGTCTAACTGCAGCATCACGCCTCTTAAGCACATCCCTCTTCAGCTACTCTTAGGTTGGTGTATGGCTCTGAGAAGGCTAACAGCAGCAACATTGTTAGTTTATCACGTGCCTTCAATGTGCCAGATCTCTATGCTTATTGTCTCACTTCTTTCCAGAATACATGAGGAAAACCTTGTCATTGTTCCCATTTTATAGATGGAGAAACTGAGGTTCACAGTGCTAAAGTTTTGTGAACGTGATGTGCACGTTCATCTCAGTGCACACTATATGTGCACGTGATCAAGTGGCTGTATGGGTTAAGGCAGGCACGGGAGAGCCCCGCAGCTGAAGGCTAGGCTGCCACTGAACCTGGAATTCGCCACAGGACAGATCTTACAGAGGCAAGTGGCCCCTGGACCTCTCTTGCATCCATTCTCTGGATCTGCATGTCTGAGTCTCCACCCTGGCGTGAACTTGGTATGGAGGCAAAGGCTTAGAGGCTGGACCAGCATTCTTGGGCAAGGACTGACCCTGGAGGGTTTTGCTCTTGACTTTGGACAGCCGAGAACCCCTCCTTCCACCCCAATACAAGGTTTTTGACATGAGTGTATTCCTGCTTAGTTCCTCTTGTGGGGTTGCATTTGGGGTGCTTTGCCCTCCCCACTGAGAGTGAGGGCCAAGGGGTCTCCTCCATCCTGTCTCCCCAGTGACTCTGTATCCTTCCTTCCTTCCTTGGCCTCTGTCCTTTGCTGACGTCCTCTTCCTTACCCAGCAGAACTCACCCTGGGGTCGTGGCAGTGGGGAGGGGCCTATCCACTGCTCTTCCTAGTCCTTGGCAGCTGGCCTAGGTGGGTAGACGATGTTGGGGGCTGGTTAGGAGTCTGCACTGCTTTGACTTACCTCCCCTTGGTTAATAAACACAAATGCTTGTCTCTCAAAAAAAAAAAAAAAAAAAAAAAATGAACACTTGGCCACTAAGTGAATGCACTGAGATGCAAACTTTCGGGATCAAATTGACCCGAAAGCCCACAATCCTTCCACTCTCTCACTGCTGGCCAGAGGTTAGAAATGAAGTATCTCTTAGGAAGACACTCCTGGATATACTCTTCTGACATGAGTTTGATATTACCCACGCAAACAAACCAGACCACTTACCATGTGTGTACCTATGCAGCAATCTTGCATGTTCTTCACATGTACCCCAAAACCTAAAATGCAATAAAAATAAATAAATAAATAGCACCTTAGGATGGCCCTACCTTGCCAAGTCCCTGGGTCTAAGGAGGTTATATGTTTATTGCAGAACTAAATGGCCTGGCTCTGCCAGCAGTTTGTCATCATGTCATAATAGTCCAAAAGTCAGAGAGGTGTCATACTGATGGGAGAATCAACTGACGTGACCATGGGCTGTCCTGGCACTCTAATGACTGTGTTTTTCCTCTCTTGGGCAGACCAGCACATTCCTCCAATGCTGAGATAAATATTTGTATAAGGAGGAGAGCCTATGAAGGCTTAAAAATTATTCTATCCAATTTTCAAGGCACACTTTTGTTTTAAATTTTATTTTAAAAAATCTTAGGGAAATGTCGGTTTTCTTTTATGGATGTTTAAATCATTTCCTTGTGCCTCTGAATGCAGCACGAAGGACATTTGTCTCTTTCTCTTCATTATACACAATAGTGTCTTTGACAGAACTTATAAATCCCAAACTGAAGCCCTGTGCTTTCTTGCCTTCCAGTGATAAGGTTTCCAAAGTCATTATTATTTCATGGGCCAAAACCGAACCAATTCCTTATCCCAAATTACTTATATTTGGTGGTTGGTCATGTCCTTAAATTATATTGGTCTCTCTGTCTCTCTCTGTCTCTCTCTGTCTCTCTCTCACTCATTTGAAATCTCAGTGAGACTGTTGGTAAAGTTGTGTAATCCTTGGATCAACTTAGTTTTTCTATGTTTTTTTTTTTTTGCCATCAGGGCACATGGATTGATGAAGGGTCAGTTCCTTTGGGTTTAGTCTCTGTTCTTGCATTGTGGCTTTCTATTTGGAGAATGAATAACTCAGAACTAAGTTATTGCTTCACTGTTAAGGCTGGCAGGGGAAAAAGAAGCAGTAGTGAAGCACAGAATCTATCTGTGTTAGCCCTCTGTCACCGGCTACTCAACCCAGCTTTTGGCTTCACCTAAATGATAAATGGTCCTATTGTCTGGGCTTTAGTATTTAAAAAAAAACAGAACTAAATCTAGATTAAGGAAGGACAGAGACCCATTTCATTGCACTGTACTTTAATATTCCTGAGATCCATGGCATTACGGGTGGCTCCTTTTAACAGCCATCTCTCTCCAGGGCGGAACACTATGCTGTCTTTGTTTCATCTGATCTTTCAGCTAAATAAGAGATGGTCACTTATCCTCACTACTCCCATATCCTGCTGGATTTCTCTTGCGAAAAGAGAAACTCACCACACGGGAAAAGGTAGAGGTTTCAGGCAGAACATTTCAGCGTGTGTTTACAGGCAGGACTGACTTACTCAGCAAATCCTGCTCGGAGGAGCTTCAGCCAATGAAGAGGCTATATCCCGGCTTGCTTGGGGGCTTCTGAGTTTGAGCTGCATGCAGAAATGTAAGGCAGTGCTTCCTGGCGCTGATGGCAAAATGGGACCCATCTCCAGTTATTCCTCGGGCACCCCAGCTTTGCAGACCTGGGAAAGAACCTACATAAACATATTGGTGATGTAGCCACCTTAAAAGGCCGAGAGAATCCTTATGGATTCAGGAGACTGTTTTTTTATTTAGATTTTTATTTTTTATTTGGAAGATGAAATGCTTCTCTCGTTACCTGCCTTACATCTTCAGACCTCCGAACACCATCCTCTCTTCCAGCTGCCACACGGAAGGTACAGACCAGAGAGGGAGAGTGTCTGGGTGGGTGGGAAAAGTGGGCTGTTGTCTGACTTCCCACAGGTTCTGCTGATGCTGCTTTCTGTAGCTACTAGGTGACTGTCGTTCCTGGCAAAAGCCTGTATCCAACAGACTTAGATCTGCTTCTAAAATCAGTCTGTCTTGTACAAGGAAAGGGAAGTATTTTCTGAAGAGCAGAATAATGTTGCAAAGGTAATCTCAAAGGTGACACAGCTAATTAGAAAAAAACTCAGAAATATTTTGCCAATTTTTCTTGTTTCATTTAACATGCAAACGAGTCACTGGAATTAGTGTGAAGCAAAAAAAACATTAAGTAAGTGCTGCCACATACATCTGTCCGAGCTCTCTGTTTTGTCACTGTCTGTTTGATAATTTGGTGCGTGCCCAAGAAAGCAATTAGCAAAATAAAATTAGCTTAGTACATCACTGTGGAGTGTTGACTGTTGGATTGGTTCACTTGGATTCCGTACTTGGGTTATAGAGCCGCAAGAGCACAGCTGACTTTCAGCACTTACAGGAAATGTGGTTTGTGGGGGTCCTAAGTTAATGCTTTCAAGAGAGGGTGGGCTGAGCCTTGTACACATTCCCCAGTTCCTGTTTTCTCTGGGGACCTTCTCTGCTGCCTTCTAACCTAGCATGCTATGCATACGTGTGTGTGTGCCTTGTAAACATTCTGGCAATTCCCCTTCAACTAAGCATTGCAGAATTCAACATTTCTATAGTAAGAAGCCAGTTGTATACTTTCTATATGTGAACTGCCTGTTTTTTAGATCTGACATATCTTAGGAAAAGAACAATTTCAAGAAATGCCACTGGTTGGACATTTTTCAGGCTCAAGGATTGTTCTACTAGCGGTACTTGATTGAAGATGGTTGAGGATGGTGAGATGCTGTGACTCCACCTCATGTCCAGCCACACTCTCTTGGAACTGAGCTGGTGACCAGCCTGTTCTGAAAACCCACCCTTGTTTTCATCCTCCAGGTAGAATCCTGAGACTGGGGCTGTGTGTTTAAAATGAAGGAAGCATATATTATACCATAAGGTAATTTTTTATCAGTACTTTCAGGAAAGGGAGTAGACATTTGGGATCACCCTTGAATTGAGACTGAGGATGATATTTTTCATAGACATTGATATCATAGATTTTGATTACAGTTGGGTATTTCCATTTAAAAATTTATTGGTGGTAAAGGGAAATGACCCACTGAGAAATCCTTTCTTCTTAGTGGAAAGAAACTAAGTCCTTATCCATATTGAAGGAAGGAGGGGAATGGAAGAATGGCATGGACCAAAATTTCCAGGAGAACTTTTCAAATACTAGAGATCTAAAGCCATAGAGAAGCTTCCTAGATGATTTTCATATTTCTGATTGGTTCTCCTGTCCTTTCCTGCCTGCTTAGACTTAGAAAATTTAAACACTTGGTTTACGCAGTTTCTGTCTTGTATATTAATCAAACTCAACATCCTATATCATAAAGAAAAAAAAATCCCTACAACGAGAACTTGTAAAGCTGTTTTTGAAAACTAAATTTCACTGATTTATTTCATTAAAATGAAAACCCCATTTTGCTCCTGTCAAAACAATTTCTGCTTCACCCACTATCACCAGATTTCTGGGTGGGAAGGTGGAAAGGCATGTATTTAAATTTGTTGTAAACCTAGTAAAGACAACGGGTTAAAAAAATAGCATTTGTCAAACATTAACTTCATGGAGGAGGCTCCGGAACATAGTGGAAAAGACATGAGTTATGCACCAAGGTACCAAGCAAGCAGTGCCAGGTCACTTAATTGCTCTATGACCAGTTTTATCTATAACATAGATGTAGAGATGAAATGTGACCATTAAATAAAGTTCTTTGTAATGCTCTGTACATGATAGGTGCTGCCTGTTTTTGAGTCTCATGCCCCATGTGTTTTCTTAGATATTGAACTTTATTTATCACATTATCTTTTTTTTTTTTATTGCATTTTAGGTTTGGGGGTACATGTGAAAAACATGCAAGGTTGTTGCATAGGTGCATACGTGGCAGTGTGATTTGCTGCCTTCCTCCCCTTCACCCATATCTGGCATTTCTCCCCATGCTATCCCTCCCCAACTCCCCACCCCCCCGCTGTCCCCCCCACTCCCCCACAACAGACCCCCGTGTATAGTGCTCCCCTCCCTGTGTCCATGTGATCTCCTTGTTCAACACCCGCCTATGAGTGAGAACATGTGGTGTTTGATTTTGTGTTCTTGTGTCAGTTTGCTGAGAATGATGGTTTCCAGGTTCATCCATGTCCCTACAAAGGACGCGAACTCCTCGTTTTTAATGGCTGCATAATATTCCATGGTGTATATGTGCCACATTTTTCCTGTCCAGTCTATCATCGATGGGCATTTGGGTTGGTTCCAGGTCTTTGCTATTGTAAACTGTGCTGCTATGAACATTCGTGTGCATGTGTCCTTATAGTAGAATGATTTATAATCCTTTGGATATATGCCCAGTAATGGGATTGCTGGGTCAAATGGAATTTCTATTTCTAGGTCCTTGAGGAATCGCCACACTGTTTTCCACAATGGTTGAACTAATTTACACTCCCACCAACAGTGTAAAAGTGTTCCTATTTCTCCACATCCTCTCCAGCATCTGTTGTCTCCAGATTTTTTAATGATCGCCATTCTAACTGGTGTGAGATGGTATCTCAATGTAGTTTTGATTTGCATTTCTTGCACTGTGGTCTGAGAGACTGTTTGTTATGGTTTCCGTTCTTTTGCATTTGCTGAGGAGTGATTTACTTCCAATTATGTGATCAATTTTAGAGTAGGTGTGATGTGGTGCTGAGAAGAATGTATATTCTGTGGATTTGGGGTGGAGAGTTCTGTAAATGACTATTAGGTTTGCTTGTTCCAGGTCTGAGTTCAAGTCCTGGATATCCTTGTTAATTTTCTGTCTCGTTGATCTGTCTAATATTGACAATGGTGTGTTGAAGTCTCCCACTGTTATTGTGTGGGAGTCTAAGTCTCTTTGTAAGTCTTTAAGAACTTGCCTTATGTATCTGGGTGCTCCTGTATTAGGTGCATATATATTTAGGATCGTTATCTCTTCTTGCTGCATTGATCCTTTTACCATTATGTAATGTCCTTCTTTGTCTCTTTTGATCTTTGTTGCTTTAAAGTCTATTTTATCAGAGATGAGAATTGCAACTCCTGCTTTTTTTTGCTCTCCATTTGCTTGGTAAATCTTCCTCCATCCCTTTATTTTGAGCCTTTGTGTATCCTTGCATGCGAGATGGGTTTCCTGGATACAGCACACTGATGGGTTTTGGCTTTTTATCCAATTTGCCAGTCTGTGTCTTTTGATTGGGGCATTTAGTCCGTTTACATTTAGGGTTAATATTGTTATGTGTGAATTCGATCCTGTCATTTTGGTGCTAGGTGGCTGTTTTGCCCTTTGGTTGATGCAGATTCTTTATTGTGTTGATGCTCTTTACCTTTTTGTGTGTTTTTGGAGTGGCTGGTACTGGTTGTTCTTTTCTATGTGTATTGCCTCCTTCAGGAGCTCTTGTAGAGCTGGTCTGGTGGTGATGAACTCTCTGAGTTCTTGCTTGTTCACAAAGGATTTTATTTTTCCTTCACTTATGAAGCTTAGTTTGGCTGGATACGAAATTCTGGGTTGAAAGTTCTTTTCCTTAAGGATGTTGAATATCGGCCCCCACTCTCTTCTGGCCTGTAGGGTTTCTGCTGAGAGATCTGCTGTGAGTCTGATGGGCTTCCCTTTGTGGGTAACCCGACCTTTCTCTCTGGCTGCCCTTAGTATTTTCTCCTTCATTTCAACCCTGGTGAATCTGATGATTATGTGTCTTGGGGTTGCTCTTCTAGAGGAATATCTTTGTGGTGTTCTCTGTATTTCCTGGACTTGAATCTTGGCCTGCCTTGTTAGGTTGGGGAAGTTTTCCTGGATAATATCCTGAAGAGTATTTTCCAGCTTGGATTCATTCTCTTCGTCACATTCAGGTACACCTATCAAACGTAGATTAGGTCTTTTCACATAGTCCCATATTTCTTGTTGACTTTGTTCATTCCTTTTTACCCTGTTTTCTCTAATCTTGCCTTCTCGTTTCATTTCATTGAGTTGATCTTCGACCTCTGATATCCTTTCTTCTGCTTGGTCAATTCGGCTGTTGAAACTTGTGCATGCTTCACGAAGTTCTCGTGTTGTGTTTTTCAGCTCCATCAATTCGCTCATATTCCTCTCTAAGTTGTCCATTCTTGTTAGCATTTCGTCAAGTCTTTTTTCAAGGTTCTTAGTTTCTTTACATTGGGTTAGAACATGTTCTTTTAGCTCATGGAAGTTTCTTATTATCCACTTTCTGAAAGCTGATTCTGTCATTTCATCACACTAATTCTCCATCCAGTCTTGTTCCCTTGCTGGTGAGGAGTTGTGATCCCTTGTAGGAGGAGAAGTGTTCTGGTTTTGGGTGTTTTCATCCTTTTTGCGCTGGTTTCTTCCCATCTTTGTGGATTTATCCACCTGTTGACTTTGTAGTTGTTGTCTTTCTGATTTTGGTAATTTTAAGTCTGCTGTGGCAGAACTCATAACCCCCCTGCTCTTCTCCCCAGGTTTTCTGTCCCAGGGAGTTACGGTTTTATGATGTTCCCCTGTGCGGTTGCTGTTTTCCCTGCCCACAAGGTGGCAGCCTAGTCACACTCAGGCTGCAGAGGCTTCGCTAAGCTGCTGTGGGCTCTGCCCAGCTTCCGTGTGAACTTCTGGGTGTAGTTAGAACTGCTTCCGCTATGTTGGCCCGCCCCTGTAGTCACGGAGTCTCTGTAGTGGCGGGTTGCCTTGGTAGATTGCCCTGGGAACAGCAGGGTGCCTATGGAGAACGCCCCTCCTCCACAGAGCTGGACCGTCCTGGTTTCAGTTGTGTTTGCAGTGGCGCTTTTTTTTTTTTTTTTTTTTTTTGCTCTGGAATCTCCTGTCTTCACTCCCTGTTTCAGGTCTTCTTGCTGGGTAAGAGGGGACACCGTCTCATCTGATCTGCCTCCGGAGCCGCTGCGTTGGCTAAAGTCGCGGCTCTGAGATTCGTGGCGCTGGCCTGGCTCCCCGTTTCAGCTCCCCTTGCTGGCTTGTAGGGGACTCAGACTCTCTCACTCTGTACAGTGAGCCGTTGCCTCAGGGTGCCGGCCCAGGGGCTGCGCCGTTCAAACCAGCGGCGCTGGCAACCCGTGTGGCTGCTCTGCGTGTGAATCTCCTGGTCTGTGGGCAGTAAAAATCAGTCTGGAAATACGGCGTCCACTCACCCTCTGTGCTTTCTCTTGGAGCTGCATTCCCGAGTTCCTCCTAAGCAGCCATCTTGGATCCAAGTGTCTATCACATTATCTTAAGCAATGAGTGGTATCCTCAAACGCATCACTGTGTCACGAGAAACTAGTTGCTCTTACTTAAAGTTTGTATGAGGAGAAAAACATACCAGAATACACCTGAGGTTGTGTGTGTGTGTGTGTGTGTGTGTGTTCATATTTTTGGCAATTGTGTTACTCTGTAGTCTATTACAGAAAAAAATATGGCTGTGACCTTCACATTTCGTAATTTGAAAAAGTCGAGAATGAATAATGTGTGACTATCTCTGTGAAAGCCAAATAAATATGAATAACCCAATCTCCTTAAGAGAAACTCTAGAAGAAATTTAAGAGCTTCAATAATTTCTGGGCTTCTTAGGGAATAGTACCATCCTAATTAGAAAACTTGGCTTGTCTTCCCAACTTCTCTTTGACTTTTTTTTGTTTGTTTCTTTGTTGTTGTTGTTGTTGTTTTCAATGCAGGAAAACCAGGGGCTTTGAATCTTAGCTCTGTCACATGTCAACTGAAAGATATTGAGGAGTTATTTAACCTCTCTGAGCCTTAGTTTCCTCATTTGTAAAATATAGGTAACAATACTCCACAGGATGGTTGCAAAAACATACATTCAAAATAACATAGCAAGGTGATAATAACAATAGTAACAACCAGCCTTCGCTTGTATTTAGTGTACCAAAGGCATTGTCTAAGCACATTGTATATAGTAACACATTTGTATATAGGGTAAATCAACAATATGTGAGCCCTCAAGCCTGTGTTTTCATCCATTAGATGGAGATTTGGTTCTCCATGTAGCAGTCAGAATGATTTTTTAATTATGATTATCTGACCACCCCACACTCTAACACACAAACATTCAACATTTAAAATGTCTCTACGGTTTCTGTGGCCTGCAAGGCCCTGCATATACTGACCCTCGCCTGACTTTCCTGCCTTACATCAAACATACTCCATCTCACCTGGCCTCCAGACACACAGGTCTTCTTTGGTTCCTCAACATTCCCCCTTCCACCGTAGACTTTTGGGCTGCTTCTCTTTTCCTTCTGCCCCATTGCCTTGTTAATTCCAACCTTCAACTCTCAGCTCAAGCTGAGAAGCCATCCTGACCCTCAGCTGATCACAGCTCTTAAAAAACTGGGTTTCTTTACTGCAAAGCACTAACTCTAATTTGTCATTATGGATAAACCAATGTGACTGTTTTGTTAATCTCTGCCTCTCTGCTGTACTGGAAGCACAACCTATGTGTAACTCTTGTACCTCCAGAACTAGAACAATACCAGGCACATTACAGGCACTTAGTACATTTTTGCTGAATGAAAGATGACAAATACCAAGGCTGTTGTATGGATAAATTTCCAAAACCATATGTGAAACATATTCTGAAGAGCATTCACTCCTACGTGCATGAAAATCGTTTTAATCATTGTGGCTTGGGAAGCTTTCTGTAACCGCACTTTAAGGGACTAGTTTTATTGTAGTGTTCTTTAACTTGAAATAAGAGGATACAAACAGAAGCCAGGACAACCAAATAATGCAGATCCATAAGCAGGATTTGACAAGACCTTTGGGCTGTCTTCCCTTCTCATTAAGGAAGCACATAACTCTTTCCCCTTAATAGGGGAGGATTCATCCACAAAAGTGGCATCTGAATTGGAGAAACAAAATTCCAATCATAACTGTAAAGAAGCCATTCAAGACAGGATAGAGGGGAAGCAAAAACCCACAGGAATGAGAGAATCAGTGAAGTATAAGGAACCTTGCCTGATACTTTTTGGTGGACCTAATTTGTCACCAGGCACTGGAGGGCCTGTTTCTGTTATCTAACAAATCAGTAAGGACACTTTATTTTCCTAAAGGGACAAGGGTAGCGTGACTTGCCACGTGCTTCTTCCTTTCCCGAAATTGTCTTTATCTCATTTCCATGCTGCAAATCTCTACCCATGCTTGAAAACTCAGCTTGAGTCAAGTCTTTCTAGGAAGACGTCTTCAACAACTCCAAAAATGAAATTGTTATTATGAGTCACACAAACCACAAGGACAGTGGAAAGAAGAAATAAGAAGCAGCAGCTTCAGCACCACGAACCCTGTGGACCACTGGCTGTGTGCTAAGGGCTGTGTCTGTGCCATCTTTGGCTCCTCACAACAGTCTTTCTTATTAAATGCCATTATCTCCATGTTACAGATGAGGAAACTGACTCAGACGCAACTTACTCAAAACCACAGCTAGTGAAGTGGTAGAGCCAAGATGCAAGTCCAAACTCTCTGAATTCAAAATTGGTACTCTTAATCTTTATCACACTGCACATTTCCTTCTGAGTGTGAGAACAACCTTCAGATTACATATTGAAACAGCCTATTTACATGCCTGTCTCCTGCGTGGCCAGGAGCAACTTGGGCACAGGAATTCTGCCTTACTCATCTTTGGTCTTTGCATCCTGGTTTAGTACAGAGCTTAACTCTGAGTAGATGCTCAAGGAATCCTTCTTAAATAAAGGACTGAATGGGATATTGAATAAGCAAACTGAACCATATTCTATCAACAATGCTCCTTCAAGAGGAGAATGTATTTTAAAGCAAGTATCTTCCAGTGACACCCAAAAGCAGGTTTGCTGGAAGTCTACATACACACAGAGGGAAAAAAAATCGTGTTTTTCTAACTCTTTGTTATATCATAAATAATAATCATTATACAAGAATAAGTAAAACATATGATACATACTATTTGCTAGGCACAATTTCACCATGTGTATATGTCAATGTAGGTATGGATGTGTGTGTGTCTGTGTGTGTGTGTGTGTGTGTGTGTTTATCCCTAACAGTTTTATAGGGTCAACACTGTTATCCTCATTTTATCCATGAGAAAACCAAGTCACAGACAAGTAACTAGTCTCAGTTCACATAGCTAATAAATGCAAGAGCTAGAATTGGAACCCATGCAGTCTGGTTCCAGAGGTACATGCTAAGAATGGATTCATTACTACTATATTTGTACTTTTTCATATTTATAGATTCATATTTTTCATGTGTTTGAAATTCTCTTCTCAGTCCCTTTTACCTATTTAGAACCAACCCACTCTTCACAGCCCACGTCAAACGCACCTCCACCCACAGCTTTCTCTGACTACTCATTTTCTCATCCATCTCTCTCATCTTATAAATGCACACCTACATTTAAAGTCATTTCAAAGTGCACACTGCATTTGTCTGTAACATGGAAATAGTAATGATCGACTCAAGGAGTTATTGTAGGAATTAAGTAAGACAAAAACCTTACATCGTTTGATACTGCTTTATGTCTGAAACATATTTTTTTATTTTTATGTACTATGCATACATTATCCCTGCTCTCATCTAAGATCAAGTCTCCACTTTAAGCTGGGTCACATCCCCTCTCTCTTCCCCAAGCACATCACTCCTGCACTTGTTCCCACTCTGTCAGCACCAAGTTTTTTCTCTCTACAGGATCATTCTTTGCAGTTCACACACATGCTATAAATCATCTCATTTTAAACACTGATCTCATGAGCCTGTATCTTCCTTCAGCTGCTGCCCCATCGCCTGCTCCTCTTTTCAAAAAAATGTCTTTCAAGTGTTGTCCACACTCACTGTTGCCACCTCTCCTCTGATTTGCGCTTTCTATCATGCCACCAAAATTGCTCTTGTGAGAGTCACCAATGACCACCACATTGCACAGTGCAGTCATGCTTTGCCAGGCCTCCTCCCACTGCAGCTCTCAGCAATGCTGACAGATGATTGCTCCATCCTTCCTGAAGGAGTTTCCTGTCTTGGCCTCTCAAAGCCCACTCTTCTTCTCTGTTTTCCTCTCCCTTGTGGTCTCAGACTCCCTATTGGTTCCTTATCATCTTCCTAAACCTTGAATGTTGGCATCCAGGAATCAGTCCTCTCCTTAATCTATACTTGCTCATAAGTGGTCTCATCCACTCCTATGGTCTTAAATAACATTGATTTAATTTCCATATTCAGCTCCAATCTCTCACCTAAAATGCAGACTTGTACATCCAACTTCCTAGCCAACATTTCCAATCAGATGCATAGTAGAGATCCCAAAACATATATGCTGATTTCCCTACTAAAAATCTACTGTTTGTTCAGTGTTTTTCTCCAGCCTAGGAAATAAGAGGGAACTCCGTTCTCCTTGCAACTCAAGCCAAAAACCTTGAGGCCGTCCTCAATTTCCTTCTTTCTCTCATATCATTTTTCCAGTTCTGTGGTAAATCCTTTGGGCTTCACCTCCTAAAAATATCCAGAATCCAATTGCATCTTATCACATCCATCACTCAAATGTTTCTTCACCAGAGTATCCTTTCCTGGCCTTCCTATATAAAATATCACACACACACACATGCTCACTCCCTTTCTCTCAGGATTTCTCTCTCTCTGTCTCTCTCTTTCTGTCTCTTCCCCTGCCCCCCGGTACTTTTACCCTGCTTATTTTTTCTTCACAACACTTGTCTTTGTCGAACCTGTTATATATCCATTTACTTATTTGTTGCCTGTCCTTTCCCACTATAGAATGCAAGTGACATGAAAGGAGAGGCTTTCTCTGTTTTGTACATTTCTGTATCTCCAGTAGGCAGAATAGTTCTCACACATAGCAAGCACATAATAAATATTTGTGGATTGAAAGCATGAATGTATGAGTGAATATTTATATTAAGTCTTAAATATATTAAGTTTATATTAAGTAATAAAGTGGGGGTAAATGGGTTTCAGAACTAGACAAACCTAAGTTCCAATCTCATCACTCATAAGTACCTGCTAGATGACCTTCCATTACTCAACTGGTGTATATCCTTCTCTAATGGTAATATATCAAAGTATTGTTATAAGAGTGAAAAAAATGTTCTAAAACACCTGGCATAATGCCTGTGAATATTCAGTGAGTAGGATGTCATATTCTTTCTTATGTATCTCTCACTGCACTAGCCACAGCAATTATCAAGGATAGTTAAATTAATTTCTTCGCTTACCTACAAAGCTAGCATTCATTGTGGGCTCATTATGTGTCAGAGCCTGTGGTAAGTACTTTACAGTTACTATCTCTCAAAAATATCATTAGATGAGTACTATTCCTTTTCCCCATTTTACAGGAGAGCAGACAAGGCACAGAATGGCCGAGTAACCCAGCCAAAGCCACCCAGCCAAAATGTGACAGATCAGGGTTTGCACCCATACTGCCTGACTCCAGAACCCAGGCTCTTCGCTGCCGTAAAAGACTGCCTACAACGTTTCAGGCATTGTTCTTAGCACATGGGTCATTAAAAGATAAAAAATACTCATCTGTACTTTAAGATACAATCTAGCAGGAGGAAAAAAGGCGTATGTATACAATTCTAACAGTAGGTTTTAATCCTGGCTATGCGTGAGAATCTCCTTGGCAAATACATAGGGCTATCTCTACCACAGCCCTATTGAATCAAATATCCTGAAACTGGGCCACAGGAATCTCAGTTTTTAAGCTTCCACAAGTGAATCTTATGTACAGTCAGAGGGAAGAACTCAACAACGGCCAGGGTAGAGAAACATACCAAAAGCTCAGGGGAAGGTCTCTGGGAGAAAATCTCTCTAAAATGACAGACTAAATCTGCAGCTGAAAAGAGGTTACTTTTGGGGAAGGCTTCTGATATCTGGCAGAAAAGTGGCTGCCATGGGAAGAATCAAGGTCATTGTCATCCACCTAAGAATGCAAGGATTCAAGAATTCAACCACTTATTTGCTTCAAGGTAGCTGTGAATTTGCTTCAAGAGTTTATATTCAGGTATTGGCTAAAACATCTACCTAATATACAGAAAGTCATTTTATTTCTTGGCCTTTAATTTTACCATCTATAAAAAGGGGAGGAAATTTTGTATATATCAGGGAGTCGCTTTGGTGAGTAAATGTGATCATTCATACCAAGTATATAGTGTTACCCAGTGCAAATTAAAATCTTAATTAAAGCTAGTTATATATTAATACTCTCCATATTAGTAGAGGCCCCAGAAATCAATACTTGACCTATGTACATTTTGGGGGGTGGAGTTTAATAAATTTTTAAAAAATTGACAAATAATTGTACATATTCATGGGGTATGTAATGATGTTTTGATACTTACCATGTACAGAGATCAGATTAGGGTAATTAGCATATTCGTCATCTCAAACACTTATCCTTTCTTTGTTTTAGAAATGTTTAATAGTCTCCTCCCAGATATTTGAAACTAATATGCTATTAACTATAGGCATCATACAGTGGTATAGAACACTGGAACTTATCCTCCTATCCAGCTGTGATTTTGTGTTCTTTAACAAGTCTCTCCCTGTCCCTCTCTACTCTTGTGTGCTTTGATACAATGTGGTGATAGGAAGAATCCTGGGCCTGCATTTCAGAGTCATCTAGATTCCAGTCCTCTTCGCATGTGATGTCCCTTGGGAAATTGGCTAATCCTGCTAGGCCTCAGAGTCAAATGAGAATATAATGAAACTTGGTGGTGTTGGCATCAGATTAAGTGATATGTGCTTTGGGAAGTATGTCCCCCTCTTAAATCTTCCCATATTAAATCAGAAGCTAGGAGTGGTAACACATTTTCAGGAGTTTCTAATATAATCCGTAAAGAACTCAGCAGAGGGAGGACAGAGACTCACGTTCAATAAAAACCAACTGAGCACCAGGCATTCTCCCTGTGTTATCACAGGATGATGACTATCCCAAGTCTGCATGGTGTTATCCACATTTTACAGGTGAAAGTACTGAGGGAGAACTGGTGAGATGAAGCATTTAGTTGAAAATGCCTTTGGCTTTGGAGTCAGAAAGACTAGCATTCCGATTATGACTTAAACTTATTCTCTGAGTGTATGTTTTTTTTCAACTTTAAAATAGAAGTAATAATGCTTCCTTCCCATGTTTATTGTGAGGATCAAAGACATTGAATGCAATGTGCCTGGTAGCCACATCATAGATGACACCTGTACATACGCTGACAGTATCTTTGTCTTGGTCTTACCAGTATCACACCAAATTTGTCCTATTGCAAATCTGGCGTTCCTCCTACTTTGCTTGCTCCCAGCAAAAGAGGCTCCTGTTTTCATTCTTTGACTCTTTCAACCTACATCACCTTTACTGGTGTTTGCCTGTAACATACACTGATCAGTGCTGTTTTGATTTGTGTTTCTGGATCTATGTTTTGTCTTTGGTTCCTGTGGCCCAAGGCAATTCCTTCATTTTGACTCAATTTTATAAATCTAATAGAAAAATCACTGGCAGTGAAATCATTGCCATCATTAGACAGACTGGCCCATTAGTTTTCTGAGTCATTGTTTCTTCACTGGCAGATTGAGCTGGGAGAAAAGATGGGCCGAGAGGGCCAAGGCCTTTATCTTCACAAGTGTCTGCAAAAGCACAGTTAGTAGAAAAAGCAAACAGGAGACAAATAAATTATGACTTTGAAGATATGTATGAAAGCCTGCTCTGGATCTTATTGTTGATACACGAGAATGTCACTTTTTGGGAAATTTTCGGAGCAAATTCAGTATTCTGTGAACTGCCTTGCAAGAGCAGTTATTCATTTATTTATTCATTTATTCAAAGAATACAAACACACCCATAAAGAACATCTCTATTATGTATCAGATATGAGCTGTGCGATGGGTTCCCAGGTAGTAAAAATAGATATGGTTCCTGCTATTATGAAAGGCAAATAAGTTAATCTAATAAATTTATTTATTCAAAAAATACGAGCACACACATAAAGAACATCTCTATCATGTGTCAAATATCAGCTGGGCGATGGGTTTACAGGTAGTAAAAATAGATATGGTTTCTGCTTATTTGGAAGGCAAATACATTAATCTAATAAATTAAACTGTGACAAATGCAGCAATGGAGAGGATATGACATTAGGTCAAGATCTAACGGGGCTTTGTTATGCACAGGAAGATCAGCAGAGCTTCCCTAAAAAAGTGTAACTTGAGCTGAGATCTGAAGGATGAGTAGAACCTAACTAGGAAGGATGAGAAAGAGGGTATTTTTGGTAAAAGAGAGTACATTTGCAAGGCCCAGTCACCAGAGGGTCATGGTGAAAGCAAGATTCTGAGGGAAAGCTGTTGCAGCTGGAGCACAGAGACCAAGATGGGGTACAGTGGAGATGAGGCTATCGAGTGATGTGACCCCGTATGCCTCTGTAACACAAGTTATGGAGTTTCATCTTAACCCAGAGAGCAACTATAAATTATGGAGGGGTGTACATTTTTTTTAAAATGATCATATTTGTGGCATGAAAAGATTTTTGTGACTGCCGTGAGGAGAATACATTGGAAGAGCTAAGAGCGGATTAGCACGCAGTCATGAGTCACTTAATGATGGGAATATGTTCTGAGAAATGCATGTTATGCAACTTCATCATTGGGGAAATATAGACTATGCTTATCCAAAGCTAGATCGTAGTGCTTACTGCACACCTAGGCTATATGGTACAGCCTATTGCTCCTAAGCTACGATCCTATACAGTATGTTACGGTCCTGAATTCTGTGGGCAATTGTAACATGGTGGTAAGTATTTGCATATTTAAACATATCTAGACATAGAAAAGATTCAGTAGAAATACAATTTGAAAATCTTACGGAATCACCATTGTATATGTGGTCAATTATTGACCAAAATGTCATTAGGCAGTGCATGAATGTATTTTAAGGGGTAGGATACACAAAACGGAGATATATGGTCACTAGAAATAGTCCTTACTATTACTTGACAGTAGAGTTGTAAATGGCTCTAGGTATGTCCTCAAATTCCTGTATGTCTATCTGTGACTGTATCTGAATAGATCTACTTATGAATATGGAAAGCTGTTTATTATCTTGACATCCAGACAAAGAAATTTTTATTCTTGATGAGCAGTGGCAGAAATTTCTGCTCTGTTTGGAAGTGGCAGTAAACATTCCAGGCATAGGAGTGAGTTTGCTCTTCCAGACAGAGCACTTGCAAAAGCATGATGTTTGGAAGAAAAAGAAAGGCTGTCTTAGGACAGAACCACTAAGAATGTTTTCATATCATGTTTATTCAGCAAGATATAGCTGCTGCATCAAAGCCTCCAGATAGAATTGTACATATACTCGTTCAGCTGTGTATATTCATATATAAACAGCAAGGTAGCCCTCTCAGAGGAGTTGACCAACAGTCAGTCTTACAAGCCAAGGTTAGGAAGTCATGTCTACCTTAATTAATAATCTTTTCATGGTCCTATAAACCAGATGGCAGGATGTGGGTCGGAACCCCAAAAGTAAAATCCTGTAGAAACCAGGTAGCATGAGCCAAAAAAAAAAACAAAGCATGATACTGGCTGTTATGAATTCATGAGTTCAAGCAACACAATTCAGCTATAAAGGAAGGAAGGGAGGGAGGGAGGGAGGAAGGAAGGAAGGAAGGAAGGAAAGAAGGAAGGAAGAATGGATACTGTGCCAGGAAAACAGAACTGGCCCAGTCCTGTAGGCCACCTATTCCCATCCCATTAGAAAGAATTATAAAATTTCTATGTGAGAGAAGACTTCTGAATTCATCTATGCCACCCCTTCACAGGGGCCCTGAACCCCCTCACAACATTCCTGACAAGATAGCATCAGAGAGATTGCTCCCTCTCAAACCTAGCCATTCTACTTCTGGACAATGCCAAGTATGCCTAGGTCTTTAAATTGCACTGAAATCTGTTTCTTAGAATTACCAAATAAGAAACCTGAGGCCTTTTCCACATGAAAACTCTATAGAAGAATGAGGAGGGTTTTCACACTCTGTATAGCCTAAAGATTTCAAGTTCCTTCAAGCAGAACCCTATGACTTCCAGGTCATAATAAGAAGCATTTAGGTGCCTAGCCCTTTTCTAAGTGTTTTAATGTATTAGCTCACTTAGTGCTAATTACAGTCTAGTTAAGAGAAAGCATTTATTGTCCCCATTTTATAGATGCAGACACCAAGGCTCAGAAAGAGAAGTAAGTTGCCCAAAGCCCATAGTTAGCAAGTAGGAGGGGTGGGATTTGGACCCAGGTAGGCTGGCTCCAGATCTTTGTTCTCCTGCTTCTGAGATGGAGGGAAAACACAGGCTTTACTATCACAGTCCTGCATTTGAATAAAAGCTCCAACAGTTCCCCTGGCAAATGACTGCCCCTAACTACGCCTCTGTTTCTTTATCTGTAAAGTTACGGTTATAAAGCTTGCCTCAGAATTGCTGTGAGACTAGATAAAATAATGCATGCAAAGAAGTAGCACAGTGCCTTGCACATACTGGACATGCAGCAAAGACTGAGGAAGTAAATGAGTGGATAATTAAGTGAAGCCCTCCCGGCCCTATCCTCCTGTATTAGTTCACTAAGGCTGCCGTAACAAAATGCAAGAGTCTGGGTGGCTTAAACAACAGTAGTTTATTTTCTCACAGTTCTGGAGGCTGAAAATCTCAGATCCAGGTGCCAGCAGGCTGGTTTCTCCTAGGACCTCTCTCCTTGGCTTGCTGACAACCACTTTCTCAACTGAGTCTTCACGTGGTATTTTGTCTGTGAGGGCATACTCTGGATGAATTCTTCTCTTCTTGCAGAAACACCACCAGTCCTGTTAGATTAAGGTCCCATCCCTAATAACCTCATTTAACCTTAATTACCTCCTTAATGGCCCTGTTATTAAATACAGCCACATTGGGGGGTTGGGGCTTCAAACTATGGCTTTGCAGGGGGACACAATTTAGTCCATAGCACCTCCCTCACAAAGCTGTCTTACTCTTTGCCCCAGTTCTCAAGCAAAAGACCTATTGTAGGCTGTCTTCAGGAGTTCAGCCACGAACAGGGAGTCACAACGTAAGTAAGGACAAAAGACTAGAATAAGAACAGATGTATAATATAATATCACTGCAAATCATTGTTCCACCAGTCTAGACTGTAAAGTATTCTGCAGCCTAGAAATAACACAAACAAGCTACAAGATATTAGCTCCAATCTCCTCTAACTCTTCTCTTCACTCACTTCACTCCAGCCACACTGGCCTCCTTGCTGTTCTTCAAACAGACCACATACATCCCCTCTCTAGGGCCTTTCTACTTGTTGCTCCCTCTGCCTGGAATGCTCTTCCCTCAGCCGCTTGGTTCTTTTCCTCACTTCTTTTGTCTTTGCACAATCATCCTACATACAGGCCTTCCTGCCCATCCTATCTGAAAAGCACACCTCGCATCACTCACCCTTCATCTCACTCCCTGGATTTTCTTACTACTTGACATATTATGTATTTGTTTATCATTTCTTTCTCTTGCTAGGCTGTCAGCTCCATGAGAACAGGTACTTGGTGTTTTTGCTCATTATTGTATCTGGTATATAGTAGTGAATGATAAATCTTTGTTGGATGAATGAATAATCATCATGGTTAGTAGCAGCAGAAGGCTAAAAGGTTTTGTCTCCCTTTTTCTAGGACAGTAGTTTCCAAATGTTAACTACCATACATAAGAATTATCTACGGTGCTTGGCTTAAAACGCAGATTTGTACTCAGTAACCAAAATCTAGGAAGTCCTATGGCACTTTAAATTAGAAGATCTCAAAGCAATCCCCCACACTGTTGTCAACAAAGCTTTGTCACTGACAGGCAGCAAAATGGAAAGTATCCCTTTTCTGTAGTGTTAGAAACGATGGAGCTATGGTAGAAAAGGGTTAAGCAAATGAATGAAAAGCAAATAATAAAAATAAATAAATAAAATGAAGATCTGGAGACTTATAGCGCTCCCCTACCCAAAGTTCTGAATCAGTAGATCCTGAGCTGAGCCTAAGAATTGCCATTTTCAAAAAGTACCCCAGTGCCTTTTGAGGAAAGAACCCTAAGTGTAATACTTCAAGAAACCTTGTCCTAGGATGACAAAGTTAAAAAAAAAGTGTCACCACTGAACTTGGCATAGTCTCCTCCCTCCTTCCACATCTAGTTCGTGGTATGGAAACTCTGGGCTGAGCATCAGGCAACAGTGATGGTGGGGAAAGGGGCTCAGGTGTGCTGTTCATAATGTCCAGTTTTCTAAGTCTCAGCTGGAGAGAGCATAGCTGCAGACCTGCTAAAGGAAGGCTCTTACAGGTGAACTCAGAAGCAGAGGAACAATGTCAATTTTCTCCCTTGCCTATTCACAGAGCTACCTTCTAGATGGCTGCTGCAGCCTGTGAGGAGAGGAGGGCACACACTGGTCGTTGTCAGTTTTCATCAAGTCAGACACCCAGAGTTGGAAGTGACATGGAAGCCCTTTCTAGATCCTGCCCACCATCTTGCAGAGAGATTAACCCAAAAGGGTGAACTGCCCAAAACCAGACAGGGAATTAGTGTAAACCAGTGGTAGTGAACCCAGCCTGTGGACTCCACGGTGGTGTTTTGGCCTCTGTACTTACATGCAAAGTGGTTTGAATGTTTCTGACATTCCTGGGAATACCTCAGGACAATCTGATGACCTGAGTAGTAACTCTGTGAAGAGGGGAAGAAACACCTCAAGAATATACACTATAAAGAATCGATTGCCTTTCACAAGGCAGGCATGTGTCTCAGTAATCCCTCAGGAGAGAACCAGCCTCAAGGTATTTTTAAATGGCTGAGGGAGGCATGTCTAATGGCACTATTATTTTACAGTTTTTTTTTTAAAGGAAGCTCATCTTTCTTTGAAATTGGTCCTATTCACACAGAGAATGGGCTGAAAAGACTCTTAGCTGTTATTAAGCCTTCAAGAATGTTCTCGTAAGTGCTACCTTCCTCACATTGAGCACCTAACAAGGTAATTCAGGGCCATGGTATATGTTACATGTTTGCTCACACTAAGCTCCTGAAGCATCACTAAGTAATGGGCCAAGCCTGAGTGTTTTGAGCTCAGGGCTGGAGATCTGGGACAGTCAGATATTATGAACTGGTTCTCCTACAGTTTCTCCTGCTCCAATCTTAAGCATGACCCTGTGCCAGCTTGCATTTGTCCCTGTCTAATTGACCTAGGCTAAACTTTCTGTAACTGCTGGGAACAGCCTCCTCTAAATTCATTTTATTTGCAGTCATTTCTAGTCTTCTGTTTGGAAATTGTATTGTAAACTTTGATTGAGATAAATTAGAGCTGAGATGATAAATGGAAGTGATCCTATAGGTGAAGCAATGGCCAAGGCTCTCATTACAACGCTCTGTTGATCCTCAGATATGCTCAGGGTATCATATAAAATTATTTATTTGAAACAGCATTATCAGGTCCTAGCACAGACCTCACCAAACTGATTAAAGTTCAAGGTGTCTAGTGATACCCAATGTTCATTTAAAAAACCACTTGCCCAGCAAGACCTGATTTTATGGCATGGAAGAAGAAAGGCATCTTCACTCCATGAATTTTAGCTTTTTATAAATTAGGCTCTCAAAGCTTGCAACTTAGCAGGGTAAACAAATGAAATAACATACATAAAAGCATCTGAAACAGTGCCTGGGGATTAGCAGGGACTCAACAAATGTTACATTCTGCTCCTCTTCCTGCCTTTGTCTACAGAGGAAATTTAGTGTTGGACCATTTATTGGTCCCTTTATTAAGTATGACTTGAGAACTTACTATGTGTTGAGCATGCTTCTAGACACTAAGTATACAGTGCTGTAAAAGACAGATCTCTGTTCTCATCTTACATTCTAGGGGAAGACATGGTTGATTAATCATGAAAAGCATTAGATCCAAATTAAGGTGGGAACTACAAACAAGACACGAACAAGATTCAGATAAAATTGAAATGATGAATTTGCATATACTTAACTGCAGAAATTGCCTCCAAACTGGTCCGCCTGCAAGTAGGCTTCATAGATGGTCTTCTTGGTAGGTTTGCTCTTTTTCTCTTTTTTTGAGACGGAGTGTCACTCTATCATCCAGGCTGGAGTGCAGTGGTGTGATCTCAGCTCATGCAACCTCTGCCACCGAAGTTCAAGGGACCCTCCTGCCTCAGCCTCCCTAGTAGCTGGGATTACAGCTGTTTGCCACCATGCCCGGGTAATTTTTGTATTTCTTTTTTAGTAGAGACAGGGTTTCACCATCTTGGCCAGGCTGGTCTTGAACTCCTGACCTTGTGATCCACCTACCTCGGCCTCCCAAAGTGCTGGGATTACAGGCGTGAGCCACCACACCCAGCCCTTGATAGGTTTCTCAGCAATCGTGGCCATTTGGGTTCTTACTGGTAAGCATTTCTCGGGCCTCAGTTGAAGATCTCTCTTTTCCCATCTTGCGCTCTAATTCTGCACAGAATAGTGGGCAGATAAGCTCACCCTGGGATCTACCTGGGTCTTCAGATCCAAGGGACAGCATTAGTTTTTTCAGTATTTTTGAAGCCTCTGTGATGTATAGGCAGAGGTCAGGCTCTGGACCAATTACAATGAATACTGCCACCAACCTCCTGGCGCTTGCATATTAGTAGGGGAAAACAGCCATGGGAAACATCAGTAACTTTTAAAATAGTGGTAAGGGCTGGTAAGAACATTAAAACAGGATAAATGATGATAAGGACTGAGGGCTACCAGGAATTGGGCAGACAGGGAAGGCATCTCGGAAGAGGTGCTTTTGAGCGATGGGAAAGGGTCAGTAATGTGAAGATCCCAGTGGAGAGCATTCCAGGTGAAGGAACCTGTAAACACAAAGGACCGGACAAAGGCTGGAATCAACTCGATGTAGTATTCAAAAAATAGGAAGGTCTTTGTGGAATACTGTGTCTTTTCATGGTGGGGGTTGTAGCTTTGTTTAAAAAAATAAATAATCTCAAATACTTAACCCCTTCTACTTCACTGTACTTTTAAAAGAAGCAGTGTATCTTAGTAGTGAAAAAACTTGCTTCTGGAGGCAGTTTACTTAATTCTACAAGGGCATAATTTGGCCCTAAATCAGACCACCTGGGTTCAATTCTAGCTAAGTGACATTGAGCAATTTACAGAATCTTACTGTGCCTTATTTGCCATAAAAAGGTGATGAGAATAGTCCTATTGCACAGAAATCATTTGGTGATAAACTGGGATAATGAACATAAAGTGTTTACCAGCATAGATAAAGTACCCAAAGTATGTTGGCTATTATAATCCCTTCCTTGTTTCCCCTAGAAGTTTATTTTCTTGATCATTGTTGCCACCCTTTTATCCCACCAGCCAATCATTGAACAGAATTCTAAACATAAAGTGGAAAATAGTTTCCCAAGAATTTTATGATTTGGGTGCCATTGAAATCTTTGGAGAGTATCAATGTAATTTAATAAAGGAAATGTTTAATGTAATTTAATGATGTCACTTAAAGTTCTCATTCAATTGATTCTAGGCCCTGGAGAATTCTGTCCCCAGGGGACACTGTATAGTATTCCTCCATCAAACTTTTCCTCCTTTCCCCGTTTTTTTCACAGCTTTCTATCACCCATTCATGTTATGCATTTACTTATTTTGTTCCTTAACTTGTAAGAATGTAAGCTTTATGAGAACAAGGATTTGGCTTGTTTGTTCAATGAGCCATCCCCAGTTCCCTCTGATAGTGTTCAAATAATAGAGCTCAATAAATTCTTGTTTACTAGATTTATGTCTCTACACACCCCTAAAACATATACCAGGAAATGGGTCTGCTAATGAGTCAAAGAACCTTGGTTCTAAAAGTATCCCTTAACACAGGCTGAGTGCCAGCTTCTCAGTGACCCAGGAGGGCAATGATTCTCCAACAAGAACTGATCCAATAAATACAGAACATTACATAAATTTATTACTCACTCATTCCCTCAACAAATATTTATTAGGTCTTGACTTTATGCCAGACAGAGTATTAGATGCTGATAAACAAAGGTAAATAAAACAGAGTCCCTGGAGAGTACAGTCTTGTAGTTAATCACTCTAATTCTTATAAAAAGCAATATTATCTGTGCTTATGAATCTGAAGACTAGAACCTAGAGAATAAATAAAACCTTCTGGCAATGTGCCTGTGAGTGGGCAGTCAGGAAATGCTGTTCCTGATCTGACTCATCCCTTCTCACAACACTCTTAAGGTATTGGTGGTTTTCAGTACTATTCTATGCCATTCTACAGATGGCATGCATACATATCCCATGATACACAAGTTTCTCATTCACTCAACACATGCATGTACACACACATACCCCGCAATGTAAAACTCTCATTCAGCACCAAAATGAATGCTATGGAACAAAGAACCGGAATACATAAATATATTTATGTATATATTTATACATGTGTATATTTATAATTACATACCTGTATGTACATATACATATATGTACACACACACACCTTTCTCTCTGTCAGAGATTCAAGGATAGGTTCTCATCCTACTTTTTTTTTGTCTAATAATTTACTCACATGTAGCTAAGTTTTTCTTGGATCATAATGTCAGATGTCACTCTGTCTTTAGCCCTTTCTGATTTTAACACTGGTTACCTAAATAAGCCTGTGGTATAGACTCTTTCAGACAATTGATTCCACAGCCCCTGTTGCTGAGATTTGACTATCTTAGGAACATATGATTTTTTTTTTTCTGAAGCAACTGTAGATTCCTTTGAGAGTTGTATGCTGGAAAGGTTAAGCTCTCCAGTTAGACTGCCTGAGTTCCCCCATCTCTACTGCATGCTAACTTGGGCAAAGTTACTTAACCTCTCTGGTATATGGTTTGCTCATCAAAAAACTTGAGTCATAATCATACTGTATAGGGTTAATGTGGAATTAAATGAGCTAATTCACAGAGTGGTTAGCAAAATTTCTGACACATTTCAATTGATTAATAGAATTTGTTGATTTTCTTTTTCATATTTCCTCTCCATTGCATCTATTACTGGCTAATCTAGACAGAAATTAAGCCATTACTAAATTTCACAAAAAGTCTTCTTAATGCTATGGTTCAATGGATTTTAAGGGCAGGGTTAATTCTCCAAATACATAAAAATAACCACATTTAATCAAAACCACAATAAAATACCATCTCACACCAGTCAGAATGGCTACTATTAAAAAGTCAAAAAAAAAACAGATACTGGTGAGGTTGTGGAGAAAAATACTTTCACCCTGTTGGAGGGAATGTAAACTAATTCAACCATTGTGGAAGACAGTGTGGCAATTCCTCAAAGACTTAGAAGCAGAAATACCATTTGACTCAGCAATCCCATTACTGGGTATATACCCAAATGAATATAAATTGTTCTATTATAAAAATACATGCATGTATATGTTCATTACAGAACTATTCACAATAGCAAAGACATAGAATCAACCTAAATGCCCATCGATGACAGACTGGATAAAGAAGATGTGGCACATATACACCATGGAATGCTATGCAGCCATAAAAAGGAATGAGATCATGTCCTCTTTCAGGGACATGGATGGAGCTGGTGGCCATTATCCTTAGCAAACTAACACAGTAACAGAAAAGCAAATACTACATGTTATCTCTTATAAGTGGGAGCTCAATGCTGAGAACACATGGACACGTGGGGAGCAACACACAATGGGGAGAGTGGAGGGTGGGAGGACAGAGAGCATCAGGAAGAATAGCTAATGGATGCTTGGCTTGGGTCCTGGGTGATGAGATGATATATGCAGCAAACCACCATAGCACATGTTTATCTATGTAACAAACCTGCACATCCTGCACATGTATCCCTGAACTTAAAATAAAAGTTGGAAATTTAAAAAAAAAAATCACTGCATTTTGTACCACAAAATATTAATATAGAACACTGAAATTATAAGAAAATTCATTGAGAAAAAGCAACAATTATTATAACACTTTGTGAAGTGATTTAGCATGATTATATTTTTATAGTACCAAGTAACCAGGTAGAAAATTAAAATTTTAATCAATTATCTAGACATCTAAGCTGTTTTTTCCCTTTATTTTTCATCAAGATACTTATAGTTATGTAAACACACACTCTTGGTCTTTGAGGTTTTTGATCTTCCTAAGATTTTTCTTAATTATTTTTCTCTTTCTATTCTTTCCTATTTGAAACTAAACTTCTTGGCAGTGTAAATCACTGTCTACTTTGCATGTAATTTTGTTTCTTGGATAACAGAATAAATGGGTCAAGCTAAGCCCATGATTAAATGGTCAAGCAAAGTCAGTCTTTCTGATTTTCCTGAACTCAAAGGCTTGAGAGTCTACTTTAGAGAGTTGTTCTAACAGAAGACAAAGGAATTCGGAGAGAATGACCTGACTTTGGTTTGTCCTTCTGATATGGTTTGGCTGTGTCACCACCCAAATCTCATTTCAAATTGTAATCCCCACGTGTTGAAGAAGAGTCCTGGGGGGAAGTGAGTGGATCATGGGGGAGGCCTTCCCCCTTGCTGTACTTGTGATAGAGTTCTCATGAGATCTAATGGTTTGAAAGTGTGGAACCTTCCCCCTCACTCTCTCTCTTTCTCTCCTGCCACCATGTAAGATGTGCCTTGCTTCCCCTTCGCCTTCTGCCATGATTGTAAGTTTCCTGAGGCCTGCCCAGACATGCAAAACTGTGAGTCAATTAAAACTCTTTTCTTTATAAATTACCCAGTCTCAGGTAGTTCTTTATACAATAGCAGTATAAGAAAGAACTAATGCACCTTCCTTCTGAGAATGATGTTAAATGAGCTGAGTTCAGAGTTTGTTACCGAAGTTTTATCTGTCCGTCATAGTAAAAAGTGTTCTCTCTCCCTTCCTCTTCCTTACCCCCATGCCTCCCTCCTTCTACCACCATCACTAATTACCAAAAGGATTGTTTAAAACAAAAGTTTCAGTCATCAGTCATCCAAAGTCTTTCTTATTATTACCTGGTTCCTTGGTTCCTGAAGTTCACTTGAGATAGTAAAGTGAAATGCTGGTTAGCTTTGTGGTCGTAAGAAAGTAATGGAAACATTCCAAACCTCATACATCTTATTTATAAATTATACATTATAATAGGATCTAATTTAAAGGATTGATGTGATGAATAAATGAGATAATCTAGCACATTGTCTAACAGAAATAAAAGATCAACTGAGCATATATAATCATTATTATTATAAGAATTATGTGATAGTTCTATAAAAAGAGAGAGGGTATAGGCAAAGGAAAAAATTATGGATTTTAAACTTTGCTTTTAAGTAAAGAAAAACTTTCCCTTTAAGTAAAGAAAAAATAAACATGGACTCATTCCAAAGAAATGACATTCAGAAGAGCAGTGGTATGAGAGCTTGAGAGTATATTCCTTTCATTGTTATTCACTGCGATATTTCACAGATAAGTAATAAGGACATACTCTGGGTCATTATTTTACTATGAGTCACTATTATTTTAGATGCTGGCAAAATGGTAATGAATAAAGCAGACAGTGAAAGGAAAAACATTTTTAGTAATAACTTTGGTTAGCTATAAAAATTGTGAAGAAAATAATACAGGACAGTGTGATAATGAAAGATTGAGTGGCCATTAAATACAGTGGTCCAGGAAGCTAAAGATTTGAAGGATGTAAGGTCATCAGCCATACAAAAACAAGGGGAGAGGATCTTCTAGACAGAGGGAATCACAAGAAAAAGGGACCTTAAGCAGTAATGAGCTTACTATGTTAGCATGAAAGAAAGCAGAGCAGTGTGGCTAGAGCTTAGTTTGCAAGAGGAAGAATGATGAAGCCACAGTCAATATGGAAGGTAGGGGCCAGGCCATGTATGGCCTTAAATGCCATTATGAAGAACTTGACTTTATTTTCAGTGTAATAGGAAACCTTTGCAGGTTTAAAGTAGGTCATGGACATATTTTTTTGAGCTATTTGGTTGCTGCGTAGAGATAAATTATAGGGAAGCAAGAGTAGGAGGCAAAAATACCAATAGGAGGCTATCACAGTTGGTGAACAAGAGGGGACAGAGGCTTGGATTAATGCAACAGCTGAGAAGATGGAAAGAAATGAATAGATATTCCATCAATTATTTTGGAGCCAGAGTTGATAGGATTGCTACTAAATTGGATAAGTTTAAGTATGGTGTCAATGAGGGAAATATGAGTGGCACTCCTGTGATGAAGGCTTGACTTGCTATGTAGGCTTATAGATAGCAAAGAAGAGGATGAAACATTACCTCCCAACACCAGCTGTCTCCATGCAACCCACCTACAACCTTCTCAGCCCCATTCCAGTCACAAGTCATCTAAGCAAAAAGAGGTACAGTCAAGCTGTGAGTATCTTCTCATCTTCATTCCACAAGTCACTCATATCTGTTACTCTGTTCTAGACTAAGATATAAGTACTTGTCACACAGTAGTAAACAAGACAGACACGCCTCTGTTCCAGTGCAACTTATGTTCTAATGGGAGAAGTTGTAATGTAAAAAGTAAACATAACAAAATATCAGGCGCCTACAACTGCTATGGTAAAATAGGGATAGAATAATATGTTAGTAACTGTTGGATTGCTACATTAGAATAGATACTCAAGGGCCCCTATTCGAGAGTATCAGAATTCTGTTCGAGTAAGATTAACTTTGAGTTGTATATTATTCATCCATGAAGTGACAGCAAATAGGCCATGAGTATTGGGAAGAGAAAAGAATGAGGGGTATAGATGGTATTTAAAGCCATGGCCCTGGGTGGTTATTAAGAGAAAAAGTAGAAATTGAAAATGGAAGGAGGCCCAGGACCAAATATTTATTGGCCTGACTTCCTGGTCAGTAATATCCACTACTATAGTACAGAAGCTTTTAAATCAATTGATTGTATTTTTAATTTGAGTATTCAATGTTTTTATTTTATTAACCTAAGATTTTCGTTTGTCACTATGGCATAGTCTCACAATTTTCAAAAAATCAAAAAACAGCAGATGTTGGCATGGATGCAGTGAATAGGGAATACTTCTACACTGCTGGTGGAAATGTAAACTAGTACAGCCACTATGAAAAACAATGTGAAGAGTGAGGAAACTTTTAAAGAACTAAAACTAGAATTACCATTTGATCCAGAAATCCCACTACTGGGTATCTACCCAGAGGAAAAGATGTCATTATTCAAGAAAGATACTTGCACACATATGTTTATAGCAACAAAATTCACAATCTCAAAATTGTGGAATCAACCCAAATGTTCATCAATAAATGAGTGGATAAACTGTGGTATATATATACACATATGATGGAATACTACACAGCCATAAAAAGGAATGAATTAACAGCATTTGCAGTGACCTGGATGAGAATGGAGACTATTATTCTAAGTGAAGTAACTCAGGAATGAAAAAACAAACATCTATGATGTTCTCACTGATATGTGGGAGTTAAGCTATGAGGACACAAAGGCATAAGAATGATACAATGGACTTTGGGACTTGGGGGAAAGAGTGGGAGGGTGGTGAGGGATAGACTACAAATATGGTGCAATGTATACTGCTAAAGTGAGATTTTGGTGCACCAAAATCTCACAAATCACCACTAAAGAACTTACTCATGTAACCAAGTAAGATAGACACACCTCTGTTCCAGTGCCATTCTTACAGGAGTAAGGTGGTATCACACTGTGGTTTTGATTTGCATTTCCCTGATCATTAGTGATGCTGAGCATTTTTTCATGTTTGTTGGCCATTTGTATATCTTCTTTTGAGAATTGTCTATTCATGTCCTTAACCCAATTTTTGATGGGATTGTTTGTTTTATTCTTACTGATTTGTTTGAGTTCATTGTAGAGTCTGCATATTAGTCCTTTGTCAGATGTATAGATTGTGAAGATTTTCTCCCACTCTGTGGGTTGTCTGTTTACTCTGCTGACTGTTCCTTTTGCCATGCAAAAGCTCTTTAGTTTAATTAGGTCCCCGCTATTTATCTTTGTTTTTATTGCATTTGCTTTTGGGTTCTTGGTCACGAAATCCTTACCTAAGCCAAATGTCTTGAAGGGTTTTTCCAATGTTATCCTCTAGAATTTTTATAGTTCCAGGTCTTAAGTTTAAGTTGTTAATCCATCTTGAGTTGATTTTTGTTAAGGTGAGAGATGAGGATCCAGTTCCATTCTCCTGCATGTGGCTTGCCAATTAGCCCAGCACCATTTGTTGAAAAGGATGTCCTTTCCCCACTTCATGTTTGTGTTTGCTTTGTTGAAGATCAGTTGGCTGTAAGTATTTGGGTTTATTTCTGGGTTCTCTATTCTTTTCCATTGGTCTATGTGCCTAAATAAAAGACACAGAAAATAAGAAAAAAGCCTAAAGATACATGGGACATAGTAAAAGGGTCTAACATATTTTTAATTGAGGTCCAAGAGGTATGACAGAGAGGTAGTGAGCAATATCCATATTTGAGGAGATACCAGCTGAGATTTTTCTAAAATTGATGAAAGCCACTGAACTACAGATATATGAACTGTTATTAACCCCAGTCAAGATAAATGTTTTAAAAAATAACAATGCCTAGGCACATCATAGTAGAATTGCTAAAAAACAAAACAAAATCTTAAAAATAGAGACAAACACTACCATTAAAACAAAAAAAGTTGGACAGCTTTGTTTAATGAAATTATGGAACCACAAATATAATAGAGTCACAACTCTAAAATGCTGAAAGGAGCTGCCACTCTGGAACTCTTTATCTAATAAAATAACCTTTAAGATAAAAGTAAAATAAATATGTTTTTAAATGAGTAAAATATGAGGTAATTTATTGCAAGGAGAGACATGCATTTAAAATACAGACGTGAGTGAACAATAATGAAAAGTATTGTATGTTGATGGAAAAAATGAATAGAAATAATAACGTCATGTAAAGTTTAAAATAGGAGACAAAAATAATGCAAATACCAGAATGAAGAGATTGAGGGGGTTAAAGTGATTGAGTTCTCCTAACCTTTGGGGGAAGTAGTAAGATAGCTAATATAAATTATACTTTAATAATTAATAGAAACATGCTACAATTTCTAGTGTAACAATTATTTTTAAATGGTAAAATAATTCATGAATTACAAGTTAATAGAGGGAAATTTCAGAAGTTAAAAATACATTCCTAGCCCAAAATAATACAAATAAATCTATGGTAGTTACATTAATTGTAAATGGACTAAAAAACTGAAGGCTAGTTCTAGAACTGGATTTTTAAGAATTATGCTATCAATATCCATGATAAAATCTCTCAGCAAGCTACGTGTAGAAGGGAACATTTTTCATGGGATATTTTCTTAGAAAATATGAAAGTATTTATAAGCAAACTATTAGAATAAATAGGTAATTTTACAAGGTGTTTAGATACCTGATTAACATGTAAAATGAACTTGTATCTTCACATGATAGCAACAAACATTTAAAATGATTTTTTGGGGGGTTAAATTATTTATAATAGCAACAAAGCATCAAATACTTGGGAATAAATCTAAGTAAAGATGATCAAAACATCAATACCATAAAACTTTATTAGCAGAAAGTAGGAAAGATAAGTAATTGGAAGAATATGTCATGTTCACAGATAGAAAGACTCAACATTGTAAAGTTATTTATTCTTTCCTAGGTGATCTACAGCAATACTCAGTTCTAATCAAAATTTCAGGATTGGTTTGGGGAAAATGAAAGGTAATTCTTAATTTATATAGAAATGTAAAGGGCGAAAGGCCAGCCAACACAATTGGAAGAGTAGTGGAAGGAATTAACCACTTATATTAGTCAGTTGGGACTGCCATAACAGAATATCAGAGACTGGGTGACTTGAACAACAGAGACTGATTTTCTCACAGTTCCGGAAGCTGGATTAAGGTGCCAGCAGGGTGGATTTCTGGTGAAGCCTCTCTTCTTGGCTTGCAGACAGCTTCCTTCTTGCTGTGACCTCATATGGCCTTTCCTCTGTGTGTGCACACTCTTGGTGTCTTTTCCTTTTCCTAGAAGTATAACAATCCTATTGCATTAGGGCCTCACTTTTATGACCTTATTTAACCTTATTTTTCTCCTTAAAGACCCTTTCTGCAAATACCGTCACATTGGGAGGTTAGGGTTTTGATATATGAATTTGCAGAGAGACACAGTTGAGTCTAGAACATCACCTATTAAGATATCTTATAATGCTTCAATAATTAAGATATTGGGTATTGGATACAGGATGAATAAATAAATCAATGGAATATACTAAAGTCCAGAAACACACATTTATATGGATTTCCAGTCTTTTAAAAGATGACACTGCAGGGCAATGGAGAAAATGTGGTCTTTTCAATAAATGGTGTGGAGAAAATTTGAAATTATTTTGGGAAAAATAATCTTGGTCCCTACCACAGGCACATAAAGCAATTTCATATGAAATGTTTAAAATGTGTAAAATAGAACGCTAAATTTTCTAGGAGATAACATAAGATAAAATATTGACAACCTTAGGTAGGTTAAAATGTTTAAAATGACATAAAAAGTGATATGATCATAAAAGGAAATATTGATAAATTAGACTACATTAAAGTTAAATTTTCCTATTCAAAAAAAAAAAAGAGTTAAGAGACTGGAAAGGCAAGCCACAGTGTAGGAAAGTAGGTTAGCAAAGCAGGTAACGACGAACAGACTTAACAGCAGTTTATTAAAAAACTACAGATAAGAAAGATTCTGACAGCTCAATAGAACAATAGGCAAAAGACTTGACAGGCATTTCAAAGAAGAGAATAAGTACTTGAAAACGTAGTCAATTCATTATCAGGGAAATATATATTAAAGCCACAATGGAATACCACTACACACTGATCAGAATGACTGGAATTAAAAGGACTAAAATTACCAATGGTTGTTAAGATATTGGGATAATAAAAATCTCATATGTTACCAGTGAGAGTACAAATTATTATAACCACTTTGGAAAATAGGCAAATCCACTAAAACTGCATCTACATATACAGTAAATCCAATTATTCTACTAAGTATATATCCAAGAGAAACACATAGATACATTCACCCAAACACATGTTTACAAATGTTCATAGCAGTAGTGTTCATGATAACCCTAAATGAAAACAACTCAATGTCCATAAAAAATAGAATGACCAAGTAAATTGTGAGATATTTATACAAGGAATTGCTTACAGGAATGAAAATATACTCTATTGCTTCATTTATATACATTTCAAAAACAAAATATTGGAAGTCACGTTAGTGGGTGCTTTGAGGGAAAATGGGGAATGACTGAGGTAGGAATCCAAAGGTGGTTTTGAGTATTGGTTCTATTTCTTGATCTAGGTAGTGGTTACATGGGTGAAAAAAGAGTTCAATGCCCTTTCTGTATACATGTTACTCTTCAATTTAAAAAGCCTAGTGCAGTAACCAGGGGCTAAATTGTTATTAGCCTTGGTCCTGCAGGATCAAGAAGGGAGAAGAGGTTACTGAATCCTAAGAATGAAAAGTCTTATTGAGTCCTTTGCTTCTGTAGGAGCCAAGGTCTTCTGTTAAGAGGCAAAGCCAACTGAAGACCTTGCAAACAAGAATATGTGTGTGTAAATATCTTCCACCTTCCCTCTTATCTTCTCTTGGGAATTCCTATAGGCTAAACCCAACCAGCAGTCAGAAAGCATGGGAAGCTGTTGGTAAAGTCAGCTTCAAGGGTCTCATCTGCATGAAGTACAGACAAAAGCCAGAAGTCCATAACAGCAGAGTTGGCTCTTGTTAAAAAGATATCCTGGAGGCCCCAACCACTGACTCTCTTCTGTCTCATTGCCCAAAAGAGACACTTAAGCACTCACAGTTGAAGTTGAGAGAATGTATTTTTAAATGAACTTTGTTGGCACATAATTTACATGCAATAAAATGCACCCATTTTAAAGAGTATACTCCAAGGAGTTTTAACACATGTATAATCCTATTGATCATCACTACAATGAAGTTACAGAACATTAATATTTTCCCAAAAGATTACTTTGTGACCATTTACAGTTAATCTCCCTAGGCATCCACACTAATTTTTAATTGAGGTGAAATTCATACAATATAAAATTAACCATTTTCAGATGAACAACGCAGTGGTATTTAGTACATTTGCAATGTTGTATAACCATGCTGACTTGATCATTATATGTTGGCTTATCCTTGTAGAACTTCATATAAATGAATTTGTATTGTATGCATTCCTTTTTGTCTGACTTCTTCCAGCAAAATCTTCTTGTGATTCGTCCATGTTATTGCATGCCAGCAGTTCCTTCATTTTATCATTGCATAGTATTCTATTGTGTGAATATACCAAAATTTGTTTATGCTTTTACTTGATTATAGATATTTGTGTGGTTTCCAGTTTCTGTCTATTATGATTAAAGCTACTGTAAACAGTGTTTCGCAAAGCTTTTTGAGAACACATGCTTTGATTGCCTCTGAGTAACTACTAGGAATAGAACTGTTGGGTCATGTGGTTAGTGAATCTTTGTTTCTTTGTAATGTCTTTGTGTGACTTTAGTGTTAGGGTGATGCTTTCCTCCTATAACATGTTGGGGATTGTTTCTTCTTCTTCTTCCATTTTTTGAGAGAGTTTACCTAAGATTGGGTATTTCTTTCTTAAATATTTGAAGGAATTTTTCATGGCAACCATTCGTATCCACATTTTGGGGATGATTTTTTATTTATTAAAAATGCGATTTCTTTAGTAGATATAGGAATTTTCAGATTCTTTATATATCAGTTTTGTTAAATTGCATCTTTTAGAAATTGTCTATTTCCTCTGAACTGGAAAATGTATTAGCATAAAATGGTTAATAATACCCACTTATTTTCTTCTTAAAGTCTGTAAGACCTATAATGAGATCCCTTCTTTCATTTCTGATATTTTGTTTTCTTCTCTCTCTCTTTTTCCTTCATTAGTCCAACTAGAGGTTAATCAATTCTATTGTTTTTTTCAAAGGGCCTATTATTGGTTCCATTTTATTCTAGCTCTTATCTTTATTTCCTTCCTTTTCCTCACTTTGGTTTGCTTAGCTCTTCTTTTTCTAGATTCTTATAGTGGTAGAAGCTTAGATCATTGATTTTAGAACTTTTATATTTTGTAATATGAGCATTTAAAACTATGAATTTTCTTCTAAGTGTGCCTTTATCTTCAACGAATAAATTTTGACATGTTGTTTTGTATCATTGTTTAGTTAAAATATTGTTGAATTTCTCTTCTGACATTTTTGAGCCATTGAGTTATTTAGAAATGTGTTTCTAACGTTGGAGGCCATTCCAGCTCTATTTTTGTTATTAATTTCTAATTTAATCTTTTATGGCCAGAGAGCGTTCTCTGTATGATTTTAGTCCTTTTAAATTCACTGAGCCTTACTTTGTCGCCCAGAATATGATCTCTTGGTGAATATTCCACATACACTTTTAAAAAATATGTATGTTTTAGGTGTTGTATGTTGTGTTTTTCAACGTCAATTGAGTGAAATCAGATAATAATGTTGTTTATATCTTCTTCATAATTACTGATTTTCATTCTACTTGTTCTATCAATTACTGATAGAGGAATTTTGAAATTACCAACTATTATTGTAGACTTGTCTATTTCTCCTTTTGCTTCTGTTAGTATTTTATTTACATTTTTGAAGCTGTTTTATAGGGCAAATAGGCATTTAGTATATTTATGTCTTTCTAATGTGTTGACCCTTTTATCAGTATATTAGGGTTCTCCAGAGAAACAGAACCAATAGGAGATGGGTAGGTAGGTAGATAGATAGAGAGATGATAGGTAGGTAGGTAGGTAGGTAGGTAGGTAGATAGATAGATAGAAGAGGAGATTTATTATGAGAATTGGCTCATGCAATTACGGAGGCTGATAAGTCCTATGATATGCTGTCTGCAATTTGTAGAATAAAGAAAGCCAGTAGTATAACTCAGTCTAAGCCCAAAGGCCAAGAACCATGGGAGCCAGTGATGGAACTCTGAGTCCAAGGTCGAGGACCTGAGAACTGGAGGGGACTGAGGGGTATTGGTGTAAGTCCTGGAGATGAAGACCCAAGAACCCGGCATTCTGATGTCTGGGAGCAAAAGATGGATGTCCCAGCTCCAGGAAAGAGAGCAAATTTGTCCTTCCTCGACTATTTTTTTCTATATGGGCCGTCAGTGGATTGGAAGATGCCAACCTACATTGGTGAGGGTGATCTTCTTTACTCAGACTACTGATTCAAATGCTAACCTCTTCTGGAAACACCCTCACAGACACACTCCAAAATAATGTTTCACCAGCTATCTGTGTATCCCTTAACCCAGTCACATAAAATTGACATGTAAAATTAACCGTCAGTTAGCATGATATGCCCCATTTTGGACCTGGCAATATAGCTTAGCCTGCCATCTGCTTTATGTGATACTAAGATATCCCTCTTATGGTTATTGTTTATATTATATGTCTTTTTCCGTCCTTTTACTTTTTACCTGTGTTTTTATATTTAAAGTATATATTTTTAGGTAGTATTTAGTTGGGCTTTGCATTTTTATCCAATCTGTCAATCTGTGCTTTTTAATTGGTGAGCTCATTCCATTTTTAAATTAACCATCTTGCTATTTTCTCTATTTATCCATCTGCTCTTTGTTTCTTGCTGCTTCTTTTTCTGACTTCATTCAGATTAATTATTTTTAGCATACTATCTCCTCTATTGCCTTCCCAGCTATACCTCTTTGTTTTGGATTTGGTTTTAGTGGTTGCTCTAGGATTTATAATATACTTACCACAGCCTAAGTATTATTCCACTTACATGTAATGTAGGAACCTTACAACAGTATGTCTTTCCCTTTCTGATTTTTGTGTTATTATTTCTACACATGATATATGTGTACATATGTGTATAAATATATGTACATATGGCATAACACAATTCATTATTATTCTTTTTGCTTTAATTAGCTTTTTAAAAAAATTAAAAATGAGAAAATTGTCTTTTATACTTACTGACATGTTTACCATTTATAATTTTTGCCATTCCTTTATTCCTCACTCTTTAGATATGCATTCACATCTAAAATCTTAAGCATGACAATGAATTCACTCAGCTTTTTTTCTTTTTTAAAAAGTTCTTTATGTTGCCTTTGTTTTTGTGAGATATAAGAATATTTTCACTGGTTTTGGTACTCTAGACTGGATTTTTTTTATTTCAACACTTTAGATATTCTTCCATTATCTTATGGTTTACCCTGTTTATGATAAGACAATGGTAATTCTTATGTGTATTCCTGTATGTAATGGACTTTTTTCCCTATTTTTAAGATTTTATCTTTGTAACTGGTTTTCAGTGATTTTATTGTGATGTTCCTTAGAAAAATTTTCTTTGTATTTATCCTAAAGAAATTTTATTGAATTTCTTAGTTCTATGGCTTTATTTTCTTATTAAATTTGGAAAATTTTAGCTATAATTTCTATAAATTTTTTTCTGCCCACACCTTACTCTCTTTCTAGAACTCTAAGTGCAGTATGTTCCATGACTTGATGTTTTCCTACACATCACTAATGGTCTGTTCATTTATCTTTTAGCCACTTTTCTGTGTTTTAGTTTGAATAGCTTTTTTTTTTTTGAGACAGAGTCTCACTCAGTCGCCAGGTGCCAGGCTGGAGTGCAGTGGCATAATCTTGGCTCATTGCAACCTCTGCCTCCCGGATTCAAGCAGTTCTCCTGCCTCAGCCTCCCGAGTAGCTGGGACTACAGGTGCGCGCCACCACGCCTGGCTAATTTTTGTATTTTTAGTGGAGACAGGGTTTCACCATGTTGGCCAGGATGGTCTCGATCTCTTGACCTCATGATCCACCCGCCTCGGCCTCCCAAAGTGCTGGGATTACAGGTGTGAGCCACCGCACCCAGCCCTGAATAGTTTTATACCTCATCTTCTTTCATAGATTTCATTTCTCCCCTCAATATGTTTATGTTTTCTTTGATGTCCTAGAATATATTCTTAATAGATTTTTTTTAAGTCCTTGACTAATGATACCATGATCCTTATCATTTTTAGAGTTTGTTTCTATGGATTGATTTTTTTCTTAATTATAGTCAGCTTCTTTGCATATCCAGTAATTTTTATTTGATACTGAATATTGTCAATATCATTTTGTTGAGTATGCAGATGTTGAGATGCTAGATGTCTCCCTTTGAAAAATACTGAGCTTTATTCTCATAGCAGTTAATTTATTCATTAATAATCATGTCTGTTTGCAAGCTTTGCTTGAAGGAATCTAGAATAGCTATCATTCTGTGGCTATTTTAGCCCTGCTGCTAAGGCATAGCCTTTCCAGGGTCACCCCTCAGCATCTCAGGTGGAAACTCTCAGTTTGGGGTGCTTCTAATAGTTGGTTAATTTATACCTCCTCAGTATTTTAGGCTCACTGATAGTCACTCTGCCAAGCCTGTGGAGTCTCACACTGCACATATGCATCTTAATATTCAGCCAAAGACTCCATTGGATGTCTATTGCAAATTTCTCAAACTTCTTCTCCACTGTCTCCTCTTTAGTATCTGTCTCCAAGTTATAGTTGCATTAAACTACCTGAAATTGTCTCTGTCTCCTCAGCTACTCAGCTAAGCAAGACTGTCATATTTTCCTTGGGTGCCCCTTTCCAACCCCAGAGAGTTCATCAAATGCCTCCAAACTGAGAGAGCAATTATAAGTCTGCTTTTCTTTTCTAGGGGGTTACGATTCTGTGTCATTCATTGTTTGATATTCAAAAGGAGGAATGTCTTTCCTACACTTTGTACAGTTTTCTAATTGTTTAAAGTGCAAGAGCTAATCTGGTACCAGTTACCCCACCATGATCAGAAACAAACATCAAAAATTTATTGTTTCAACTCCACTTCTGTTAACAGACACTACCAATTCTGTGTGTCAAAAAAACTCACAAGTTTTTCAGTGACTATAAGAATCAATGACAATATAGCATATAGAATATCATAATAGACCTGGAAACTTTAGTTATACAGCTCTCCAACTAAAATACTTTCCTAAGTCCTGAGTATTCATGGAATTTGCTTGGTTTAATTTGGAAAATGTTTTCATTTTTCGGTTAAGAATATAAATGCCTGAACTTCAAGAATATAATTAACATTGACTGGACTCATCAATACTGTTTCCATTAGAAGTTAAAACAAATATGTTAATACCAGATTCTTATAATCTCAGCTCTGAGATCCTTGCAGTATTGAATATACCTTCTCTGTCAATCTCTATCAAAACCCTATAAGCAAAAAGATACAGTCAAGGAACTTTTCAAGTACTGTTGATTTATTTTCAGCCTTTGCTTTCTTTCTCCACCCCTCCTGGTCTCTTTCTCTTGCTAAAGTATATTGTGACCACTTTTTTTCATCCTCTGTAATGTAACCACCAAATCTTTTATGATAGTATAGTACTATCACTATTTTTTAATTCTTATATTCACTCAACAAATATTTATAAATTGCATATGAGTTTCTAGGTACTTTTATAGACCTAGGGGTGAAGTTGACGTGTTTCTGACCCCAATGACAGTCAATGGTCTAATAGGAAAAAAAATATTTATTCATCATATGCATATAGCATTACAAAATATGTGTGCTTTAAATAAATGGTACAAGGAATTCTGAGGGTACATCACTGGGGTTTTTATTCTCCAGTATCAAATACCCAGATAGAATTGAATGTGTTACAGGATTTATTAGGGGAAATGACTATGGAGAAAAAAAGAGAGAGAAAATCTGAGTGATGAGAGCTAGAGAAAGGGATGCAAATCTAATATCTTTATAAGGAGATGGTGAATGAAGGAAGATTGGATAGAAAGAGCATCAAAGTTCAATGCAGCTCTGAGAACATGTAGGCCATTAAGGGGAGCCCCAGAGAAAAGACTGCCTTCTAGAGGAATCCTCTGTTGTTAAGGAATGGCCAGATCTAGTGCCCATGCTGTGCTCAGTCATTCCTTTCAGCATGCTTTCCTTGAAAGGAGATCTGAGCGGTGTATTCCCATAGCTGCCATACAGGACAATCAGATCTAACCTGGGAGGCTGAGAAAGGCTTCTCTAGGAACTATTTTAAATCATATTTAAGTGATGGTTTTAACATCTCTTTACATGCTACAATGGAAAGAGTAGGTATTTGGGTCACGTATGAGAAAACTTCTTAGACTAGTTGTTAAGACAAGAGCCACGTTGCTATATTTTTGGTGGTAGAACCTGGACGTAAAGCCCTCTGTGCTTTTAACATATCTTCTTTCAAAGTAATGGATAGATTTTTTAAAAAAGCAAAGTAAAACTATTTGGCCAGCATTAAATCTCACTTCACTAGATTTTGTAGTTCCATCCTTTGAGGTCATTGCGAAATCTAAGATCTTCCTTCTCTCCGACTTCCGTGTTGGTGGTAGATACTTTATACATACATTCTACTCCAAACACATTTTTGGTACTAACAAATTGCAAGGATAATCTTATTAACTTTCTTTTGTTTTGGTTGCTAGAACAGTTTCCAGTAACCATTTACTCTGACTCTTTTCTATTTTAACTTGCTTTCCTTGACCGCAGCAGATTACAGTTATATCTTCAAACAGCTACTGTTTTGAGTAGCTTTGATTGTTGAACAGCAGTTATTTAGATATTTATGATCAATCTGTTCCAAAACAATATTGAAATCAACAGTGCACAGTTTAAGAAATACATAAAAATCAATGGGGCAAATTTATGTACCAGAAGATCTACATTTCTAACTATGCCAGATTTTCCATTTATAAATTTTACAAATGAAACACTTTGAGTAGTCATAAATACTGACCTTTCTGAACATTCCTTTGTGAATTATGATTCTGCAGTAATAAACAGAGAGCAGTATTTGATTTGTAAGCTGAACTATACAAAGCAACAACTCAATGCTAATGTTTTTGATCATTCTAATTCATTTTAACTGGCCAAGAGGGAGGTTTTTTTAAAAAAAAATAACACCATCATCTTCTGTTCTAGTGTGCCTGATGTCTGTCTTGACACATTTTTTCCACAGTAGCTTTACCTAGCATTGGGTCTGGCACCAGGAGGATATCACTGAATATTTGTTTTTAAACCTGGTAGCCCAAAGCCAGCATGGAGCACTGCCTAATTCAATCCACAATCCTTGTTCTGCTGCAAGGGGTCCCATGACAAATGAAACTAACACAACACCAACTCATACGCTGTTCTAGTCCTCTCCAGGTCCCAAATAATTCAGTTAACTAAGCTGGGTTTCTCATCATTATATCAACATTTATGATATTTTCTAGAATCTAGATACATAACATTTCCTATTTAGAAGGGACCTTAAAAATAATAGAATCGAGTGATGACAAATATATTTAATTTTCTAAGCTCAATAAGAAAAGCTGTTGTTTCCAAAAAAATTAAAGATATCTTTTAAAGAGAGGTAAAGGCATGAGTACTGGATATAGACCCTTCCAAATGAGTTCAACTATTTCTCCTGATTGATGGCCATCAACCTCATATTGAATACTTCCAAGACAGGAGAACACAGCCTTTCAGAGTAGCTATGTCATGACTGGATGATAGAAATTGTTTCCAGTTGAAATCTGTGCTTCTATAATTTCTGCACTTTTATTTAGGTTCTGCCTTTTGAAGTCATACAAAATAAATTTACTCTTTCCATTCCATTAGTACTTTATATATTTGACAAGCTTTCTGAGGTCCCCTTTCTTTTTATTAGCTTCCAGCTTCGTAGCATTTTTGACATTCCTATCTATGATTCTTAAAGCTTTCTGAGAGAAGTGTGTGTGTGTGCATGTGCGTGTGTGTGTGTGTGTGTGTGTGTGTGTGTGTGTGTGTACTAGACTATAATTCGTCCAGACCTGGAAGATTTTCTACATGCAAAACTACATGGCCGTGTCTTTATTATCTTCTAACTTATCTTGAGCTTTAATTGTCTCTTAAAGACATTGGCTTTACCTTTCCAGCTTGAAGATTCTTCTCTTTGTTAGGACAGACAAGCAACCGGAATGTTGCAGCCTTCTCTTTCACTGTCATCTGTTTATATGACATCATCTTTTCCAAGAAGCAGGCTTAACCCTGTCTTGTTTTCCTTCTCACTCTAAGCCTAATTTAAAATGCCTTTTGCCAAAGCTAAGAAGCACTTTTTTTCTTGTATCTTACTTTACATTGCAGCTGCATTCGATACCATTGATCAATCCCTCTTTCCTGAAATTCTCTACCCCATTAGCTTCAACAAATTCATTTTCATTTGATTTTCCTCTACTCTTTCTCTTTGTGTTCCTAATATGCTTCCTCTGTGGGCTCCTCCTTCTCTGCTTTAAATGCTGTGCTCACCAGAATTCTGGTCTCTACTTAAACTTCATCCTTGAGTTAGTTTACACATTCCTATTGTTTTAACCACTCTGTATTTTAATGATAACATTAATCCAGCTCGGATCTCTCCCTCCCCTAAGGTTAAGATGCTAAGTACAGACCTTGCAGTGTAACTGAAACTGAACTGTCATCTCCCTCCCACATGTCCAGGCTGTGTTCTGCTCTTTCTCTTCAAAGATGTCCTATGATTAGCACTACCTTCTGCACAGTCATCCAATTAGAAACCCAGGTTCCTCCTTCCTCCAAGCCAGTTCATACACCAATCACCAAATCCTGCTAATTCTATTGCCCATGGTTTTGGACTCCATCACCTCTTCTATTATCCTACTTCTCTGGCTGAAGCATTCCATTTCTTTAGCTTGGGGTTTTTCAATAGCTGTGACCTGCAATTTTGTTTGTTTGTCTTTATTCTTGTATTCCTCAGATCTACCGTCTACCCTGCAGCCAGAGTAATCTATCCAAAACTTAAATCTGGTCATGCTCTTTCCCACTTAAAATCCTTCAAATTTCCCCTTTACCTGCAAAATAGAGCTCTAGAGCATGGCATTTAGGATATTCTGTAACTTGGCCAACAGCTCTCCTACTTTGCGTTTTTCCACTTCTTGCTCTGGCATAGAAGCTGTAATCGTGCCTAAATGCTTATAAAATCCAGCATATATCATGCTATTTCAGATTTCAAGTCCTCTTGCCTTTGACATGTTTGTTGCCTGGATAGAATGCCCATTCTCTTACCTTCTTTTGACTAGTTTTCACTTATCTTTAGTAATTTAGCTCAGCTGCCATCTCCTCTAGAAAATTGTTTCCCATTGCAAAAGGATTGAATATGCTGCCTTTGTGTTCTCCATGGCACCCTAGGCTTCCTTCTATTTTCCTTACTACACAGATTGATTCCACAATGTATCTGTATGTGTGACTGTCTCCTCAATGGCAAGGCCCATATCTTTTTGAATTTATTTTTACCCTTTTATTTTCTTCCTTTCCCTTATGTTTTCTCAGACTTATTTTAGAAAAGTTTAGGTTGATATTTTTTAACTACAAGTCTTTTTTATATACAAGGATATAAAATAAGGAAACCTAATGTTAGTAAGCTTCAAAGTCTCTGCTAACAACGTCTTAGAAATAAAGTCACAGAGGAATGAAGTACTTGTTGGAAGATGATTACCCTCAAAAACCTCCTATCATCTTTTGTTTTGAAACAAAGTCTTGCTCTGTCACCTAGGCAGGAGTGCAGTGGCACAATCATAGCTTACTGTAATCGCAAACTCCTGGGTTCACATGATTCTCCTACCTACTGAGTAGCTAGGACTACAGATGCATACCATCATGCCCACCCAACTAACTTAAAAAAAAATTGTGGAGATGGATCTTGCCATGTTTCCCAGGCTGGTCTCCAACTCCTAGGACCAAGCAATACACCTGCCTTGGCCTCTGTGCTGGGCTAACTTTTTAGCAAGTATCTTTGTTTTAGCTTAGGGGACGAAGTCATGGTCTTGGTTCTCAAAGTCTCTTAACACAAATTTACTGAGTATCTATGTGTGCATAGAGGCAAATTAGACATTTGTTCTGTTTTTAAGAAACTTACAATTTAGCAGGAAATAACATACTCATATTTCAAGGAAGAGATGATGGTGGTGATACTGATAATAGGTACCATTTATTGAGAAAGTAAGGCATTTCCATTACCTCAAATAATCTCATAATCATACTGTAAGTAAACTATTAGCATGTCTATTTTATGTTAACAGAATAAAAACTCAGAATTAAGAAACATCCCTAAGGTCATATTATGGAAGCATGTAAACTTATGCTTAACCCTAGCTATGCTCTCTGCGATACAGTGATGTGTTATGAGAGTCAGCCAACAGTAAGGCAGAGACAGATGGTTTCCTGCTAGAGGAATCAGAGAAGGATTCACGAAGGAGATGGCATTTGATTTAGGCATTGAAATATAAGTAAAACTTGGACCTTCAGATAGGCAAATATAGATATGGATGTGGGAAAGTGTATAGCACACACAAAGCAAAGCAAGGGAGATCAGTTTGAATGAAGCAAAAGAATAGTGACAAAGAACATTAAAATGGCAGTAGGAGGTTCATGTAGGAGGTTCACATCATTCCAGCTAAGCAGAGTGAACTTCCTTCTAGAGTCAATAAAATTCAATGAGAATTTTAAAATAGGGCAATGATTTGAGAAGTTTAATACACCATGGTCTATAAAACTGGGGAAAGGAGGGTCTGGAGGTGGTTCAGTCATTCATTTGAGAAACATATATTAAGTACCTTCTCTATGTCAGTGACTGTTTTATGTACTAGGAAACATCAGTGAACAAAAACAACACAAAAATCCCTGCCTTCATGGAGTTCTTCTAGTTGGAAGACAGACAATTAACAAATTATTTACTATGTATGGGTTAAATGTCCCTTAACCAAAATCCTTGGAACAAAAAGTGTTTGGGATTTTGGATTTTTTTTTTAAATTTGGTAATATTTGCATATACATAATGAAATATGTTGAGGATAGGACCCAGTCTTTATGAAACATGAAATTCATTTTTTAAATATATTCCTTATATACATGGCCTGAAGGTAATTTAATATAATACCTTTAATAATTTTGTGCATAGAGAGAAAATTATATAATGTATATATAGTATATATATAGCAATATATATAGTTTATTTGTGACATATATGGTGATATATGTGACATGTTAAAGGGTAATAATTTTTACAGACAAAAGTAAAGCAATGAAAGAAAATGGAAAGCTTCTAGGTAGGGATGGGATAGCATTTATAATTTTAAATAGGGCTGTAAGTAAAGGTCCCACTGAGAAGGTGCCATATAAGCAAAGACATGGAGTAGATGAGAAAATAAACTATGTGAAAATTCGGGATAAGAGCATTTCAGACACAAAGAAGAACAAAATGCAAGGCCATTGGTGTGCCTGTCACATATAAAATACAGTAAGGAGGCCAAGTGGTTGGAGTGGGCTGGGGAAGGGGCAGTAGTAGGAAAGGCATCCAGAAAGGTGACAGGAGAAGAGCGTGGCAAGGACTTTGGCTTTTTCTCTCAGTGACATGGGCAGCCACTGGAGGGCTTTGAGTAGAGAAGTGCCAAAGCCTGTCTCATGTTTCTGAAGGATAACCCCGGCTTCTGTGTGGAGAATGTCTGAGCAGAGACAAGAGCAATGGCAGGGAGTCTGGCCATGAGGCAGCTCAGTCCAGGGTGGCAGCTGTAGAGTAGATTGGGAGTGGCCAGATGTGTGGAGCAGCTGGATGTGGAGTGAGTGTGAGAAACACAAAGGAGTCTAGATCAGAGTCCCAAACTCCCAGGCCACAGACTACTACCAATCCGTGGCCTGTTAGGAATGGGGCCACACAGCAGAAAGGCAGTAGGTGAGCAGTGGGCAAGCCAAGTGAAGCTTTATCTGTATTTACAGCTGCTCCCCATCACTTGCATTACTGCCTGAGCTCCACCTCTTGTCAGATCAGAAGTGGCATTAGATTCTCATACAAGCATAAGCTCCATTGTGAACTGTGCCTGCGGGGGAACAAGGTTGCGCACTCCTTATGAGAATCTAATGCCTGATAATCTTTCGCTGTCTCCCATCACACCCCAGATGGGACCATCTAGTTGAAGGAAAACAAGCTGAGGGCTCCCACTGATTCTACATTATGGTGAGTTGTATAATTATTTCATTATATATTACAATACAATACAAATAGAAATAAGGTGCACAGTAAATGTAATGCACCTGAACCATCCCCACACCATTCCTCCTTCCACCCCGCACCAGTTCATGGAAAAATTGTCTTCCACGAAACCAGCCCCTGGTGCCAAAAAGGTTGGGGACCACTAGTCTAGCTGACTTTAAGTAGTTCATGTACTCAATAACAACTGTTATTTGTTTTTATGTATTGCTGGGTTTTGCTGGGTTTGAGTTTGTGTGTGTGTGCTTTTTATGCACTGCATTTATAGCCCTTTCATATCAGCTACAAAAATTGGAATTTCCTTCTGACAGATCAATGAATGCCCTTATAAAGTGTGTGTTTATGAAAATGCACACATCACACTGCTCTTGATGAAGATTTTTTAACTTTACAAAGTGCATTCATACCTCATTAAATACAACATCTCTGTGTTAAAATGGTTACACTGAGTATAAAAAATGCTTAAACTATCTCCAGGTCCAATATCTTGAACCAAATATATATATATATATATATGTGTGTGTGTGTGTGTACAAATATTTGTGTCCCTCAACATAAATGCGAGTGATTCTTGGCCTCTTTGTGAGGTACTGGCCATTTATTTCATTGATGTTCAGTAAATAAAAAGAATCAATCCAAAGGTTTTTCTTGTCTTTCTTTTTTTTTATTTTTTATTTTTAATTTTTTAATTTTTTATTTATTTATTTATTATTATTATTATTATTTGACATGGAGTTTCACTCTTATTACCCAGGTTGGAGTGCAATGGTGCGATCTCGGCTCACTGCAACCTCCACCTCCCGGGTTCAGGCAATTCTCCTGCCTCAGCCTCCTGAGTAATCCCTCCTGGGATTACAGGCACGCATCACCATGCCCAGTTAATTTTTTGTATTTTTAGTAGAGATGGGATTTCACCATATTGACCAGGATGATCTCAATCTCTTGACCTCGTGATCCGCCCGCCTCGGCCTCCCAAAGTGCTGGGATTACAGGCATGAGCCACCGTTTCTTGTCTTTCTAAAGACTTCCGTTTAATATGCTGCATTTCATTACATTAACCACAAGCTTGGCTGTGGAGCTTTTTCTCTTTATCACCATGCCTATTGCCTCTCTGTTTAAAGAGGTTCGAACTTGAACAGCCCTTAGAGGATCATTTCATTCAGTGTTTGAGCGTGGTCCCTCAACAGCAGGGATTAGAATCAAGTGAATGAGGCATTCATCTTAGGTGCAAAATGGAAAGGGGTGCCAAAAAGCTCAGTAGTTAAGATAAACAGTATCTTAATGCCATATTTAGAAGAATCAAAAGTAATGCAAAGGTTTGTGATAAATAAAATATCAAAATGTAAATAAGAACAGGATTTCTATCTCAAAGAATAGATTCCTCTTGGATTCCCTCTGTCTGTTAAAGGTACCATCATCATAGCCTTGGTGTCGAAATCAGCAGCAGCAGCCACACCTGGGAATTATTTTTGGCATGCAGGTATTCAGGTCCCATCTTAGTCCTCGTCCAACAGAGGCTAAGGGTGGGGCCCAGCAATCTGTATTTGAAAAAAGCTTCTAGGCGATGCTGATGTAAATTCAAGTTTCAAGACTTTCCCTTTGGCTTTTGCATGAGGCATGTAAACAATTGGCCTGGCCCAATGCCTTCATATGACACACAGGAAGGGGACATTTTAGTAATGCAGCTGAGAATTTCTCTGTGAGTTTGGGGCCCTATCTGTTCTATTGCACTGCTGCCCACCCATTCTTCTGACCAAGTGTGGTCAGTAATATGTTCTATGCCATATTTATCAGGATTTCTCGGGAATCTGTTCCATTCTGGGAGATGAATCATTTTGCTTCTATTTTTCCTGGTGTCATGCAATCAAATAGAGAAGAAGTCATATAAGGTCTCCTGAGAGGGATGGCTAACAGCAGTGATTTCCACCTTAGTGCCATATTAGAATCACCTGAGGAGCTTGGGCAAGAACCAAGACCCAGACCTCATCCCAACTAAATAAATAAGAATCTCTGGGGATAGGCCTGGAGTATTGGAATTTTGTTTTTTAACTCCAGAGTGGATTGTAATATGCATCCAGAGCTGAGAATGACGAGGCTGGCAAACGTGGGAGGATTCAGATCTGGTCTAATGCCATATTCACTGTCACTGTCCACGAATCATAAGCTAGACATCATTCTTATCACCTTCCTTGTTATCATCCTCTTTATTTTACATTTATTTGTGTGACCATTTAATCAATATATTTATTCTGCAGTAGAATTTGTGATGACAGGAGCCTCATCTTATCACTGAGTCCACAGCAGCTAGCTAGTGTTTGGACATAATAAGTGTTGCATAAGCATTTGCTCAATGAATGAACAGCCAAATAAACAATTTTACGGGCCTGAAGAATTGCACAGGAAAGATCTCAAAACCAGAGACTGCCTTTTTAATCCAGGCTTTGACACTTTCTAGCCTTGTTACCTTTGAAAAAGCCTTTTGCTTCTTGGGCTTCAGTCTTTTTAAACACTGAATCACTGGTTTTTAAACTAAGTTTTGCTGAATCCCTCAGGATCAGTGAGTGATAAGGAGGAAAAAAGAGAAGGCTGAAGGGGCAAGTGGAATAAAGTCATTTTAATGTATTTCTGGGTAATTTATTTTGAAAGAAGAGTTTAGTTCCTAAAACAAAAATAGTTAAAAACCACTGGTCTAGAAGTTACCTAAATCCCCTTCTGGCTGAACACTTCTGTAAAACTGGATGTTTTCCAAAGGAGACTTGACTCACAGAGTTCTGAGAAGACTGAACAGCTGGCAAGTCAGGTTTCTGTTTCTCTAGAAGGCTGCAAATGTGCGTGCAGATACAGGTGGGCTTTTCTTTTCAGGAAAAGCCCAGTAGCAATAGAGCCCACTTATTTAGTTGCATCTGCCCAAACACAGCAGACACAGACTGAGTCGCTCCCACTTCCTGGGCAGGCAATTTCATAGGCTTTCCAGATTGTCTGACTCAATTAAGGATATTTACTAAGAGCACATTCCTGGGCGAGTGGTTCGGTCTCCCAGCTGCAAAGATGATTGAAGCACCTGCGTTTCCATTGTGCTCACCTGAATTGAGATTCACCTCTCTTCTCTTCATTCTTAGTTTTTAGGGAAAAACACAATCTCAACAAAAACACATTTTCTTTTCATGTTAATTAAAATGCCTGTCCCAGGAATGTGATAGACTTTCCCTGTGGCCTTTGCATGGGGTATGTAAGGTGAAGAGGGAATTAAAGTTATTTTCTGCTATAATGGGCCTTGCCTGGAGCCCTCTGCACCCTTGGGAGAAAGAGTGGGAGGCAGAGAACTGACCCCTCCTTGTTTCCCTAGAATACAATTCAATTATCTGTTTTACCTTTGGGGTTTCAGTTTATATTTCATTTAAATCAAAGTTTGCATTGCTTTCAAAAAGAGAAGGAGTAGGTCTTGGAATCTATGCATTTAGAGGATGCAAATAAAAACCTAGCACTTATATTGCCTTAATTACCTGAATTTTTTACCTAAGGTTTCTGGGTAATTTCTTTCCTCCTTTGTCTATAAAAATGTTGCTAGGTTTTGTGGCAATATCTAGTTTATTCACAAAAATTAAATTCTACCCATTCGAAACATTTTACCACATTATATTACTGAGTCTGCTGTTAGCTTGAAATAACGAATATATTCATGCATTATTTAGGAGTAGCATTTTTTCTTTTATTACTCCGTCTTTTAATTTATTGGTCTCAAATGTTAGCAGGCATCAAGACCACCTGCAGGGTTTATTAAAAAGGGGAGTGCTGGGCACCATCCCCAGTTACTCATTCAGTAGGCTCAGGTCGGGTACTTGAAATGAAGTTGTCAGGGATGTGTAAGGCACAGCTGAAAGGCCATGTCCATGGGTGCTGTGCTTGCTCAGTCAGTCTTACACAGAATGTCTATCTGGAGGGCTTATTGCCTTGTGCAGGCAGCCCAGTTGGGTTCCCTCATTCATACTACGGCTGCTGTTGATAGACACAAGTGTTTTCACCAGGGGTCAGAGTAGAGTATAGCTCTGAAAAGGGATTTGAGAATCAAAAGGGTCCCTCTGAATCCAGGTTATCCCCTTCTTCTTCAGACCTGTCTCCATGGCTGCTCCATGAAACCCCACCATTTATTCCTGGGTTTCTTAATGAGGCACTATGCCTTTTTTAAATGCCAGTACCTGGTGAAAAGATGGGGATACTTTGAACCTTTAACAACTGAGTACATTTTAAACTGTCAGAAGTAGTAAATGGAAAAAATCTAGAACTTTAGAGTTGGGTGCAATCTCGTGTTTCAGTCTTCTAATTTTAAAAGGTGGAAATGGAAGGTCAAAGAGGTTAAGTGATTCTTCCCAAAGTCATAAAGCCAGTCTGTCAAAACACAGTGGGGCAGAGGGGTTGGCATTGACCAAGTATGGCAGGCCTGGAGGGAGAGAGGATCTGGGGATCTGAAAAGGTCCCAGAGTGTGAGGCCTGGTGGGACATGCAGTGGGGAGAGGAGACAGTGGGAGGAAGAATGGATCCCTCCTGTGTTCCTTGCTGTTAATAACACCATCCACTGGGCCCCAGATTTGAAACCGCAGAGTTGCCTTTCAGTTGCTTCTCTCTGTCCTCACCTAAGCACCGTAGTGACTTAGCAGTTTCCTCCTTTCACTGGAGTTTCCTCCAGTTACCCCTGCCACTGCTGAAGTCCAGGCCCTTTTTGTCATTGTTCTTGTAGTCTCCTAACTCTTCTTCTGGCCCTATTGAAATCAGTCTTCCATACAGCCATGAGAATTCTCTATGGGCAAATGATACTCTTATTTAGGGAGCTTCAGGAGCTGCCTAGAGCCTACAATATAGCAATCCCATCTTCTCAGTGTGATGCCCAAGTTGGTCCATTTCCCTAAATCTACCTTGCTCTTTCACTTTTATTCCTTACGCTTTCTTCCATGCAAACTATAGCCCACCCACACCACAGGACTTAGAATTCCCTAATTATCTAATTATACCCGACATTTTCACACTCTGATTTTGCCTAAGCTACACTCCATAATGACTTCCTCTTAAAATCAAATTTTTTCCAGTTATTTAAGGCCAAGACCAAATTGTCTTCTGTGGAGGCTTCCTCCTCTGCCAATTAGAAATAATTTTTTACCCTCTTTGATGACCTGAGAGCATTTTATTTGTGAATCTGTGATAGGCCTAGCTTGATTAATATCTGCATGAGAATATGCTTCTGAGCACAACTGTACACATATTCTACTGTCCTTGGTCCTGAAAAATAACTGAGTGACTGTTTAACCTTATTCTAGGATTCCAGTTATTTTTGCCTAAGCACTCACCGAAATTTTAATTGAGTGTTTTCATTTTTTATCAAGACTGGAGAGTTGAAATTTGAACTCTGCCTCAGAGCAAATTGAAGCATGGCATATATATATATTGCTGGGTTTATATTGCTGGGTTTAAAACCTTAGGGAAGTTCTGGCACATCCAACAGTGACAGATTATTCCTGCTACCTCTAGAAAGTCAAGAAGGGGAAATCTTTCTCTCCTGTGTGCCTGCCACCATGTTTCTTGCTCGTGATTCTTGATATTTTCCCTGGTCTCGTCTTACTCCTGTCATCTTTGGAATGTTTTATCTCTTAGGTATTCTGGAGCTCACAGTCTTGTTCACTAGAATGGAAGCTGCATAGAATTTTCTTCTGAGTCATCAAAAGACAATCCTGGCATGTAGTAGCAATGCAGGAAATATGGAGTTGAACTTGTAGGAAGGTAGGAGGTGGATACTAAAAATAACCTTTATTTCTTTTCCACTTTTTGGCAGAGTATTACTATTTGCTTCCGGGAACTTAGAAATTCCCATATAATTCCTGAATTCAAACCTGCACATTCAGCCATAGAGAATCAGTTCTTTTACTTATTTATTTTTCCTGAGATGGAGTTTTGCTCTTGTTGCCCAGGTTGGAGTGCAATGGTGTGATCTTGGCATCCTGCAACCTTCACCTCCCAGATTCAAGAGATTCTCCTGTCTCAGCCTCTCGAGTAGCTGAGATTACAGGCATGCACCATCACGCCTGGCTAATTTTGTATTTTTAGTAGAGACAGAGTTTCACCATGTTGGTCAGGCTGGTCATGAACTTCCGACCTCAGGTGATCTGCCCACCTCAGCCTCCCAAAGTGCTGGGAATACAGGCGTGAGCCACCACACCTGGCAAAAATCAGTTCTTAAAAGGCAGAGCCTGTCAGTGGTTACACCCCCAATTACAAAACACACTTCCTTGTGGCCCCAGCCTCAACACACAGTGTAGCTTTTTTTGTAGACAGATCATTTATTCCTTCTTTCAACGAATGATTGTGTGTCAGAAACGGGGCAAGTACTAGGGATACAACAATTAAAAAGGCAGGTACTGCTCCTGTTTAATCTTAATATGAATACTAATTACTATGGAAACATATAGCTTGGAAGTAAAACCCATTGGGAAGATTCAGAAAAATGTCTCGGAAGAAGTGAAATATAACATAAGTCTTGAAGAATGTGTATTAGACATCCAGATGAAGATGGAGAATAGAGTATTTTGTACAAAGGGAACAGAATTGTGGAAACTCAAAGGAAAGACAGTGGTGACTTAAATCACTAATATACCACTGCCTCTAGGGAGTCTCTTCTTCACCCCCCTCAGTCTTGGGACAGGGACCCCTTCTATATGTGTTCCCAAGCATTCTATACTTCCATCATTGCAGCTTTTATCACCCTGCCTTGTAACTGCCTATTTACTTTTTGATCTTTCCCATTAAATAAAGAACTATGTCTGTCTCTACTACCACTGCATCTCTTGCATTTGGCACAGTGCTGAGTATGTGATATTTTAAAGTAAATGCCCTGCACACAGCCTCACTACTCACCACTCACATACATGCCTGCCTGGCTGCCAAACATCAGCATCTGAAGTGTTGGGCAGAGCAGGCCTTGAAGGCAAAGAGTCACAAGCCCCAGAGAATTAACACTCCTGAAAGCAGCCTCAACCAAGGACTGTCAGGGTTGGTGGGTAAATACTACAGTAGCTCTCTTCACCCTAAAATGGGATAAGGCCTCAGCCTAGAGTTACATGCTCTACAGGAGGCTTAAGCTCCAGTGGCCCCCTGTACTAAACTGCTTAAGAATTCATTATTCAGTGAGGGCCTTCTGTTCCTTTCTGACTTCCCTATTTCCCTACTAATATTTCCTGGGATCACTTCGCATAAGAAAAACACTCTCAACCAGATCCTTGACTCAGAGTTGGCTTCTGGGGGAAGCCAACCTAAAATGGTACTCACCAAGTATAAGTCAAATGACTGAGTCCCCTCCAGACTCAACCACTTAGGGCTTATGCGAATTATTACCTCTCTGGGACTTCACCCTTGTCCCCATTTCCCTGCAAAATGTCCTCACTAACTTGCCAGGTTGGTGCTTGGCTCCCGCAACATATGGTGTAGGAAAAGCCTGCTGGAGCTGCACTGAGTTGTTGAAATGGACCATTGCCCTGTCACATGCCCATCTGGCCCAGCTGGGACACAGCCGAGTAAGAGCCAAATGGCTAGAAGAGGTTTTTTGACTGTCTGTCTTGACCTTAAGAAGCTACAACCTGCTTAGCTATTCCTGAAGTGAGTCCAGACCCCGAGGGAAAACACGGTGGTTTTAATGAGAAGTAGTTTTCTGCAGGTTACCCACAGCTCTGGGGCCTGTTTCTGCCTCCTGGCTTAAATAGCAGTTGTGAATCCTTAGAAACAGCTACTAACTATTCTAGTGTCCTAATGTAGGGAGCCAGAATCTAGTTTATCTGTGACTTACATTCATTCAAAAAATGGTGCTGGGTATTTCTAGTTAATGTAACAATGACAATGATGACAGTTAGCATGATGATAGCAAGTGTCATTTGTTAAGTTCATTTTGTGAGCTAGGAAACACTCCTGTAAGGTAGTTATTATAGCCATCATTTTTGCAAATAAGAAAGTTGAGGCTTGGAAAAAGTGAACTTCTGCTCAGTATCACACAGTAGCAATTTATAGAGTCAAACTGGTATCCTGAATTTTATACTGTGTATTCCTTACTAGATTTTCCATCACCAGCTGGGTGCAGTGCCTCACACCTGTAATCCCAGCACTGTGAGAAGCTGAGGTGGGTGGATCACTTGAGGTCAAGAGTTTGAGACCAGCCTGGCCAACAGGGTAAAACCCCATCTCTATTAAAAATACAAAAATTAGCCAGATGTGTTGGTGCAGCCTGCAGTCTCAGCTACTCTGGAGGCTGAGTGGGAAGGATTGCTTGAACTCAGGAGGTGGATGCTGCAGTGAGCCAACATGGCGCCACTGCACTCCAGCCTGGACGACAGCCCAAGACCCTGTCTCAAAAGAAAATGTTTTTAGGTTGGGAGCATTGGTTCACACCTGTAACTCCAGCAATTTGGGAGGCTGAGGCAGGTGGATCACCTGAGGTTAGGAGTTTGAGAACAGCCTGGCCAACATGGTGAAACCCTATCTCTACGAAAAATGCAAAAATTAGCTGGGCATGGTTGTGCACACCTGTGGTCTCAGCTACTCAGGAGACTGAGGCACAAGAATCACTTGAACCTGGGAGGCAGAGGATGCAGTGAGCCGAGATCATGTCACTGCACTCTAGCCTGGGTGACAGAGCAAGATTCTGTCTCAAACAAAAAAAAAAAAAAAAAGATTTTTCATCACCAGAATAAAGAATTAAGATGTTCACTGAAGACAGAGCTGCCACAGCTTTTCTTGATCCTACATATAGTATTATCTGCCATAGCACCTATACCAGCAAAGGCTGAGTGGAAAGCCTATACTTTCACATATAAGAGTCTGTAATGAAATATCTCAACATCCCACTGGGGTGAGATCAGAGAATTCCATGTAGGAAGCCAGGACTGTGTCCCACCTATGTTGTAATGAGCACCCCCTGGCCTGAAGTGTCTGTGCAAACCATGTGAGGATGCTGGGCTTCCATTCTCCTGAGCCCCTGGCAGTGATAAGGTGCCCCTTGTCCTCCCTGTTAGGGGCGTGTTATAAGAGGCCTAATGGAGAGTCAGAACTTTCACTACTACCCAGCAGAAACAAGGCCTCCCCACAACATAGTGTCACTGAAGGCTATGTGGGAAGCAGTAACAAGGAACTCATACTCATTCCATACAAGGAGGTACGAATGACAATGGATTTTTCATCAGATATCACAGAAGGCAGAAGGAAGTGGCCCAACAGTTTTTCAAGTGTTGAAAGAGAAGAACTTCCAAGCTACAATCTGATATCCAGTGACAATATCCTTTTTTTTTTTTTTTTAAGACAGAGTCTTGCTCTGTCACCAGGCTGTAAAAACAAAGGGGCTATCCAGTTTTCCCAATACCATTTATTGAAGTGACTATTCTTTTCTCATTGGATATTCTTTGTACCTTTATCAAAAATCAATCAACTATACATGAGTATGTTCATTTCTGGGCTATCTATTCTGGTTGTCTGTAAGTGTATTTTATGCCAGTACCATGATGTTTTGATTACTATAACTTTGAATAATACTTTGAAATCAGGTGGTGTAGTAACTCCAACTTTGCTCTTTTTCTTCACGATTGTCTTGGCTATTTGAGATTTTTTGTAATTCCATATGAATTTTAAAATTGTTTCTTCTATTTCTATGAAAAATTTTAACATTGGAATTTTGATATGGATTGCAGGGAATCTGTAGATTGCTTTGGCAAGTATAAATATTTTAACAATATTAATATTTCCAACCATTAATATGGAAAATATTTTCATTTATTTGTGTCTTCTATAGTTTATTTTATCAATATTTTATGGTTTTCAGTGTGCAGGTCTTTTACCAACTGAGATAAATTTATCCCTAAGTATTCTATTTTATTTTATTTTATACCTATTGTAAAATGAGGTTATTCTCTTGATTTCTTTTTCAATTAATTAATTCTAGAATTTATAATTGACACATAATAATTGTACATATTTAGAGAGTACAAGTTGATGTTTCATTGCATGTATATATTGTATAATAACTGAGTTGGTGTAAAGTATTTAATCCATTACTTTAAACATTTTTCCTCTCTTTGTGGTGACAGCATTCAAAATCTTCTCTTTTAGTTCTCTTGAAATACACACCACATCGTTACTTGCTAAAGTCACCCTACTATGTAATATATGACCAGAACTTGTTATTTCTGCCTAACTGTAATGTTGTACCTATTGGCTAACCATCCTGGTTCCCTTCTACAATCTCCCATCCATAGCCTCTGGTAATCACTATTCTACTCTCTACTTCTATGAAATCAACTTTTTTACATTCCACATAGATTTATACATTTATCTATAGATGAGAATGTAGGTTGATTCCCTATCTTGGCTATTATGAATAGTGCTGCAATAAACATGGAAATGCAGATATCTCTTCAACATATTGATTTCATTTCCTTTGTATATATACCCAGTAATAGGATTACTGGATCATATGGTAGCTCTAATTTTAATTTTTTGAGAAACCTTTATACTGCTTTCCATAATGGCTGTACTAGTTTACATTTCTACCAAGAGTGTACAAGAATTCCCTTTTGTCTGCATCCTCACCAGCATTTGTTATTTTTTGTCCTTCTAATGATATTCATTCTCTTGATGATTAATGATGTTCCAGATTTTCTCATGGGTCTGTTGGCCATTTGTATGTCTTCTTTTGAGAAATGTCTATGCATATATTTCGCCTATTTTTAAGCTTATTATTTATTTATTTATTTTTGCTATTGAATTGTTGAGTTTCTTATATATTCTGAATAATAATTCATTGTCAGATGCATAATTTGTAACTACCCCTCCATAAGTTGACTCTTCACTCTGTTGATTGTTTCCTTAGCTGTACAGAAGTTTCTTGGTTTCATATAATCCCACTCGTCTACTTTTGGTTTTGTTGCCTGTGATTTTGAGGTCTTATTAAAAAAATCCTTGCCTACTCCAATTTCATGAAGCATTTCCCCTATATTTTCTCTTAATAGTTTCACAATTTTGAGCCTTGTATTTGTCTTAATTTATTTAGAGTTCATTTTTGTTTATAGTGAAATATAAGTGTTTAGTTTCATTCTTCTTCATGTGACTATCTAGTTTTTCTGCCACCATTTATTTAGACTGTTTTTTCCCAATATGCATTCTTGCCACCCTTGGCAAAAAGCAGTTGGCTGAAAGTGCATGGATTTCTTTCTGGGCTTTCTCTTTTGTTCCATTGGTCTGTCTTTTTATAAGTACCATGCTGTTTTGGTTGCTATAGCTTTGTAGTAGATTTTGAAGTCAGGTAGTGTGATGCTTGCAGCTTTGTCCTTTCTGCTCGAAATATCTTTAGTAAATCAGGATCTTTTGCATTTCCACACGGATGTTAAGATTGTTTTTCTATTTCTGAGAAGAATATCATTGGTATTTTGACAGAGATTGCACTGAATCTGATTATTACTTTGAGTAATATGGACATTTAAACAATATTAATTCTTCCAATCCATGAACACAGGATATCTAAATGAATTTGTGTCTTTTTCAATTTCTTTCATTAATGTTTTATGGTTTTAATTGTAGAGATTTCACTTCCTTGGTTATTATGTCTAGCATTTTTGTAGCCATCATAAACAGAATTGCTTGCTTGATTTCATTTTCAGATAGTTCTTATTAGTATATAGAGATGCTACTGATTTTGTGTTGATTTTTGTGCAACTTTACTAAGTTCGTTTATTAGTTCTAATAGTTTTTAGTGCAGTCTTTAGGATTTTCTATGTATATGGTGATGTCATCTGCAAATAGGGACAATATGACTTCCTCTTTTTAAAATATGGATACCATTTATTTCTTTCTCTTGCCTAATTGCTTTGGCTAGAATTTCCAGTACTAATGCAAATAAAGTGGTAAGAGTGGGTATTCTTGTGTTGTTCTAGATCTTAGAGAGAAAGCTTTCAACTTTTTCCCATTCAGTATGATGTAACCTCTGGGTTTGTCATATATGGCCTTTACTGTGTTGAGATATGTTTCTTTATACTCAGTTTGTCAAAAGTTCTTATCATGAATAGATGTTGAATTTTACTCAAGGCTTTTTCAGCATCTGTTGAAATGATCACATAGTTTTTGTTTTCTATTCTATTAATGTGATGTATCACACATTGATTTTCATATGTTAAGCCATACTGGCATCCCTGGAATGATTCCTACTTGATCATAATAAATGATCTTTTTAACATGTTATTGAATTAGTTTTGCTAGTATTTTGTTAAGGACTTTGCATCTAAGTTCATCAGAGATATTGGTATGTAGTTTTCTTTTTTGTTGTATTCCTGTCTGGTTTTGGTATCAGAGGACTGCTAGCCTTGTAGAATGAATTGGAAGTATTCTGTTCACTTTAGTTTTTTGGAAGAATTTGAGTACACTTGGTGTTAGTTCTTCTTTAAATGTTTGGTAGAATTCAACAGTGAAGCCATCCATTCCTGGACTTTTCTTCTATGGGAGACTTTTTATTACTGTCCAAATCTCATTACTTGTTATTGTTCTGTTCAGATTTTCTCTTTCTTCATGATTCAATCTTGGTAAGTTGTACATGTCAATGAATTTATTCATCTCTTATAGGTTTACAAATTTGTTAATGTGTAGTTGTTCATAGTAGTTTCTTATGATCCTTTTCATTTCTGTGGTGGTTATAATGTCCTCCCTTTCATTTCTGTTTTTATTCGAGTTTTGTCTTTATCAGTCTAACTAAATTATTGTCAGTTTTGTTTATCTTTTCAAAACCATATCTTTTTTTGATCTTTGGTAAATTTTTTAGTCTCTATTTCATTTATTTCTGTTCTGATCTTTATTATTTCTTTCTTTCTACTTATTCTGGATTTAAACTATTCTTATTTTTCTAGTTCCTTGAGGTATAATGTTAGTTTGTTTATTTCAGATCTTTTAAATATTTTGATGTAGGCTTATTTATTTATTTATTCTGAGACAGAGTTTTGCTCTTGTTGCCCAAGCTGGAGTGTAATGGCATGATCACAGCTCACTGCAACCTCTGCCTCCTGGGTTCAAGCAATTCTCCTGTCTCAGCCTCCCTAGTAGCTGGGATTATAGGCACTACAGGCGTGTGCCACCATGCCCGGCTAATTTTTTGTATTTTTAGTAAAAATGAGATTTCACCATGTTAACCAGGCTGGTCTTCAACTCCTGCCCTCAGGTGATCTGCCCACCTTGGTCTCCCAAAGTGCTGGAATTTCAGGCATGAGCCACCACACCTAGCCTGATGTAGGCATTTATTACAATAATTTCTCTCTCAAAACTGTTTTTTACTGTATCCCATAGGTTTTAGTATATTTTGCTTCCATTTTCATTTGTCTCAAGCAAGTTTTTAATTTCCTTCTTAATTTCTTCATTGACCTACCAGTTGTTCATGAGCATGTTTTTAAATTTCTATATATTTAAAGTTTCCAGATTTGTTCTTATTGTTCTAGTTTTATTACATTGTGATCAGAAAAGATACTTGATAGGATTTCAATTTTTTACATCTGTTAAGACTTGTGTTGTGGCCCAAAATACATTCTATCTTAGACAATGTTCCATGTGCTGTTGAAAAGAATGTGTATGCTATGGCTGTTAAGTGGAATGTTCTATAATATCTGCTAGGTCTATTTGGTCTAGAGTGTAGTTTAATTCCAATGTTTCTTTGTTGATTTTTGGTCTAGATAATTTGTTCATTGCTAAAGTTAACTGTTGAAGTCCCCTACTGTTATTGTATGGTAGTCAATCCCTTCCTTTAGTTCTGTTAATATTTGCTTTATATAATTGTCTAGTGTTGGATGCATATATATTTACAACTGTTATATCTTCCTGCTGTACTGAATCTTTCTTCATGATACAGTAGCATTTTTGTCTCTTAAAATTATTTTTTACTTAAAGTTTATTTTATCTAATATAAGTAGAGCTACTCCTGCCCTCTTTTGGTTTCCACTTGCTTGGCATATCTTTTTCCATCCTTTCACTTTTAGTCTATGCATGTCTTTATAGGTGAAGTGAGTTTCTTGTAGGCAACATATAGTTGGGTTTTGTTTCTTTATTCAGTGACTCTACATCTTTTAGTTAGAGAATGCAGTCCACATATATTCAAGGTTATTATAAATAAGTAAGAACATAATACCACCATTTTGTTGATTTCTGATTGTTTTGTAACTCTTCTATTCCTTTATTCCTCTCTTGCTGTATTCTTTTGGGTTTATTTTATCAGGTAGTATGCTTTAAATTTTTGCTTTTTGTTTTATTTTATCTACTATAGATTTTGCTTTGTAGTCACCATGAGGCTTACAAAAAAAAGTGTATAGTTAAAATAAGCTATTTAAAACTGATGATAACATGGCTTTAATTGCAAAGACAATAAAAGAAACAAAAAATAAAACTCTTTACTTTAACTCATCCCATCCCTACATTTTGTCTTTGGGATATTTCAGTTTACATATTTTTATATTGCTTATCTTTTAACAAATTGTTGTCATTATTTTCAGTAGTTTTATCTATTGGTCTTTATACTAAAGATATGATACTTTTGTCCGTGGGTTTTATCCTTTCAGATGTTTTCTTGTTGCACATGTGTCTTTTTCCTTCAGATTAAAGAACTCTCCTTAGTATTTCTTGTAAGACAGGCTTGGTGGTAATGAAGTCTTTAAATGTTTGTTCTTCTGAAAAAGTCTTTCTCTCTCTCATGTTTTAAGGATAGCTTTGCCAGACACAGTATCCTCTGTTGTCAGCCTTTTTAAAAATCATTTTGAATATATTATTTCACTACCTTCTGCACTTTAAGGTTTTTGCTGAGTAATCTGCTGCCAGACATATTGGAACTCCTTTATATGTTATTTTCCTATTTTCTCTTGCTGCTTTCAGGATTGTCCCTTTGTTTTTGACCTTCGGCAGTTTATTATATGCCTTATGGTAGTCTTGTTTGAGCTGAATCTTCTTGGTGGTTTTTGGGCTTCTCCTACCTATTTATATCTTTCTCTTTTGAAAAGTTTTCTGTTACTATTTCTTTGAATAAGCTTTCCACACATTTCTCTTTTTCTACTCCCACTTTAAAGCCAATGACGCTTACATTTGCTATTTTAATACTATCTTATATATCTCATAAGTGTTTTTTGTTCTTTTGCATTATTTTTGCTTTTTTCCTCTCTGACTGTGTATTTTCAAATAGTCTGTCTTCAAGCTCGCTGGTTATTTCTTCTCCTTAATCAGTTCTGCTATTGAGACCCTCTACTCTACATTTCAATTCATCCATATTTTTTTAGGTCCGGAATTTGTTTTTTACTAGCACTTTAATATCTTTGTTAATTTCTCTGATAAATTTCTGAATTGCTTCTCTGTTTTACTGAAATTTGTTGAGCTTCTTCACAGCAGCTATTTTGACTTTCCAGTTTGAGAGTTAACACATCTTTGTCTCCCAGTGACAGTCACTGGCATATTGATTAGTCCATTTGGTGAAGTCATATTTCCCTAAATGTTCTTGATGCTTGTGGATATTTATTGCTGTCTGGGCATTAGTTATTCGCTTTAGACTTTTCAATTTGTCCTTGTTCATACCCATCCTTCTTCAGTGGGCCTTCCAGGAATTCAAAGAGCACTGGCTGTTGAGTTCCTTAAGCCTCTGTTCACTGCAGCCATTTCAGAACTATATGGTACCCTAAGCCCTGGTGTGTTGTGACTCTCTTGCATAATACTAGGTCCCCAGCCCTGATGAACTTGGAGAAGATCCCTCACTTCTCCAAGTAAAGTCCCTTACTTCTCCATCTTTCTCCCCACTGGACTTTCTATGCTGCACAGCCTAGAGTTGGGAAAGGTGGTGTGGGCACTCCCATGTCTGCAGCAGCTGCCCCCATTCTAGCTCATACCCTAAGCTCATGGCCTCCCAGGCTAGTGCAGCACTGGGGCTTGACCAAAGCCCACAGCTAGATGACTGACATTGATATTTATTCAGTGCCTAAAGCCACTTTAGTCAGCCAGTGGTAATGCTGGCAATGACTCAGCTTTATCCCCCCACAGTAGTGAATTCCCTTCTGGCCTGCAGTGAATTGGGAAGCACCATCCAGGAGTACCAGTCTGGCATCATAGGCTGTGGTATTCTCATCCCTGTGTTTCAGTGTGGTGGGGCTCATATTAGGTTCCTAGACAAAGTCTTTGTACTCTTCCATCTCCTTCCCCCATGTGGAAGAAGTATCTCTCTGTGCTTCACCATCTGTAGTTTGGAAAGAGGAGATGCAGGTACTCCTATGGCTACTATAGCTGATGTCACACTGAATTGAACCCAAAGCCTATGCCTACACTTGCCTTCACTTAACTCGCCTTCTATTACAATTTCTTTAGAACCTGAGGCCATTTTAGTCAGCCGATGGTGAAGTATTCCAGGGCTCAGTTTCTTCCAGCTGCAGCAACAGATTCTCTTCTAGCCAGGGATAGGTCTAAGTACACCATCTGTGGGCATTAGCTACTGAAATCAAGGGCTGCAGGTTTCTGTTCCATGTTGTATTTTTCTGTGGCAAATTGGTACTAAGTTTCAATGCAGAGTCTCACATGCATTTTTTTTCTCTCTCTCTCCCAAGCTGACAGATTCTTTCTCTGCACTGGGCTGCACTGCCCAAGATTGGGGGAGCAGTGTACAGGCAATGTGAAACTGTCCTTCCTCTCCTCTCTAATGTGCCTCTTCTTGTTATTATGGTAAAACTAGGTAGTATGATCTCTCATCTGATTTCTTTAATTCTTGTGAAGGTGTTGTCTTAAATGAATAGTTACTCAATTTGATGTTCTGGTGGGGTTCAAATACATAAGAAATTGAAACAACTCAATAGAAAGAAAACAAAAAACAGAATTTTAAAATGAGCAAGGGACCTGAATAGACATTTCTCAAAAGAAGATATATAATACAAATAGTCAGCAAATATATGAAAAATGCTCAACATTTGTAATCACTGGGAAAATGCAAATTAAAGCCACAAGAAATATTCCCTCATACCTGTCAGAATGACTTTTTTTAAAAAAAGGAAAAAGATAGGTGTTGGTGAGAATGTGAAGTAACAGGAACCCTTGTACACTGCTGGTGGAAATGTAAATTTATGGAAAACAGTATGAAGGTTCCTCAAAAAGTTAAAAACAGAACTACCATATGATTCAGCAATCTCACTTCTGGATATTTGCAAAAAAAAATTTGAAATCAGTTTGCCAGACAGATGCCTGCACCACCATGTTCATTACCACACTATTCACAATAGCCAAATTGTGAAATCAATCTAAGTGTCCATCAAAGATGAGTGAATAAAGAAAATATAGCATATATACATCATGGAATACTATTTAGTCTTTAAAAAGAAGAAAAGCGTCATTTGTGGTAACACGGGTGGAACTGGAGAACATTACGCCAAGTGAAATAAGGCAGGCACAGGAAAATACCACATGTTCTCACTTACATGTGAAAGCTAAGATGATCAAACCCATAGAAACAGAGTGGAATGTTGGTTACCAGAGCCTGGGAGGTTGGAGAAATGAGGAGATGACAGTCAGAGGGTACAAAGTCTCAGTTAGACAAGAGAAATAAGTTGGGTGGTGGTCTTTTTTCGTGATCTATTGCACTACATGTTTAATATAGTTAATAATGTGCTATAAATTTCAAAGTTGCCAAGAGAGTAAATTTCAAATGTCCTCACTATGAAAATGATAAGTATTTGAGGTGATGGATATATTAACTAATTTGATTTAATTATTGTATATTATATTCATAAATCAATACCACTTTGTACCATATAAATACATTTAATTATAAATGATTAGTTTATAATAAAAATGTTTAGAAAGAATAAAGGGAAAATTAAGACATTTTCAGATGTTGGAAGACAAGAGAATTTATTACCAGCCAATCTACCCTAAAGGAATGATTAAAAGAAATTCTCTAAAGAGAAGGGAAATGATAAAAGAAGAAATCTTACCTTATCAGGAAGGAAGAAAAAAGACAATATACAAAAATGTGGGTAAATACAATTGATTTTCTTTGTTCTCTTGTGTTCTCTAAATTATATTTAATAGTTGAAGCAAAAATCGTAACACTGATGGAGTTCTAAATTTATGTAGAGGAAATATTTAAAACAGTTATAAATGGGGGACAATAAAGTAATGTAAAGGGAGGTAAGATTCTGTAGTTTACTAGAACTGGGAAAATGACACCCCAAGGAGAATGTGATAAGTTGTGTTTATATAATGTAATATCTAGAGAAATTAATGTTTAAAAAGGTTTACAAAGAAATGCTCTGGAAAACACAATAGATAAAACCAAAATGGAATTCTAAAAAATGTTCAAGTAACCCACTGGAAATTAAAAAAAATAAAATGAACCAAAAAAAAGACAAAAATAAAAATAAAATGACAGATTTAAAACCCAATATATAAAAATTTAATTGAATCTAAATAGTCTAAATACACCAGTTAAAGTACAGAAATTGGCAGAGTTAATTGAGAAAATGTAAGCTACTAATATGCTGTCTGTAAGAAACTCACTTCAAATGTAAGAATATAGACATGTTAAAAGTAAAAGGATGGAAAAAGATATACAAACACTAATCAGAAGAAAGCAGAAATGGCTACATTAACATCAGATAAAGTAGACATTAGAGCAAATAAATTTAAAGAGACAGAGAGGAGCATTATATAATGATAAAAGGATCAACTCATCAAGAAGACATAACAATCCTAAGTGCATATGTACCACACAACAGAGTGGCATAATATGTTAGGCAAAACTCATATAATTGAAAGGAGAAATAGCCAAGTCTATAAATATAGTTGGAGACTTTGACCACTCCTTTTTAACAATTGATAGGAGAACTAGACAGGAAACATCAAGGATGTGGAAGAATGCAGTAATGCCATCAACCAAAACGATCTGATTGACATTCATAGAACCCTACACCCAAGCACAGCAGAATGCACATTCTTTTCAAGTGCCTGTGGGACCTAGACCATAACCTGGACCATAAATCAAACATCATCTAATTTTAAAGAATTAAAATCATGTGGAGGGTATTCTCTGACCAAAATGGAGTTAAATTAGAAATCAATGAAAGAAAAATAACAGAAAGAAAAATAACAAAAAGAAAAGAAAAATAATCTCCAAATACTTGGGAAGTAAATCACATACTTCATCAGTGGGTCAAAAAGGAAGTCTTGAGGAAAATAAATATACTGAGTGGAATAAAAATAAAAACACAACATATCCAAAATTGTGGGACCTGGCAACAAATGAAAGGCAAATTTATAGCACTAAATTTATATATTACAAAGAAGAAAATATCTCAAATCAATAATTTAAGTTCCCAACTCAAGAATCTAGCAAAAGAGCAAATAAGCTCAAAGCAAGGAGGAAAAAATAATAAAGATAAGAATTAGTTAGAAGTGAAGTATTTTATATGGTTATTTGGGGAGAATTTAGTTTTTCCTGGTTTGTCCTAAACTGGAAAAAGGAACAAAAAATAGGGAAACTCCATGATTGACCAAATGCTGACCATCTGGGCCGACTGCTGCAGAGTTTAGGGTTTGGCTTCTGGACTAGTGGCTGCAGAGGTTGTGGCTCATAGTTCTATTATCATTGCATATTCATTGTCTCAGTTTGTATATTGTATCTCTCAATTCCATTTTTGTAGCATTCTTGCAAAGACGAAATTATAGAATTGGGGAACAGATTAGTGGTTGCCAGGGTTTAAGGAGGGGGTTCAAGTGGGAGGAAAGTAGATGTAAAAGGGCAGCATAAGGGACCTTATGGGGATGGAAATGTTCTATATCTTTATTGTATCAATGTCAGTATCCTGGTTGTGATACTCTATTATAGTTTTGCAAGAAGTTGCTATCGAGATAAGTGGGGAAAAGGATACAAGTGCTCTTTCTGTATTGTTTCCTACAAGTGCTTATGAATTGACAATTATCTCAAAAGAAAAAAATATTTAATTAAACAGAAAAATTCCCAGAGAGAAGAGACTGGTTATCTTCCAAAGACTGTCAGACTGACACCTGAATTCTCGAAAACATTAAGAGCCAGAAAAAAAAAAATCACTAAGTAATAGATTCAAACTGCTGAAGAAAAAAACAATAACTAATTATACAGGACTTTACCCAGCTAAAGTCTCATTCAAGAGTAAAAACAAAATAGAAATTGCTGGTTGGTTGTAAGGACTAAGAAAATTTACCACCAAAGGCTCTCCCTAAAAGAGGGGTTGAAGTATGAGCTTCAGTAAGAAGGAAATTGAACCCTGAATGAAGGAGGGGAATAACTGAATCAATTACTTCAGCAAATATTTATAAGGTGCCTGCTATGTGCCAGGTGCTGTAAACAAAGTAGGCAGAATTTCCTGCCTGTCCTTATGGGACTAAAAATTCTAGTGGAAGATATACAGTAAACAAACAAAAAATGAGTAAGAAATACAGTATTGTAAATGTTCTGAAGTTTCGCTGGGTCCTTTCTAGATGCAGATATCTTTTTATTTAGTCTTTTTGGGATTCATTGTTTCTTGAATTTGAGTATCTACGTAAAAAAAAAAAAAAAAGTTTAAAAGTCCTCCCCTTTCAGAAATTGATTGGTTTAACAAACAGCAAAAACTAGTAAGGATATAGAATTTTTAAATAACGCAACTAGTGTCATGTAACAAACATGTATGTATATGGAATATTGTATCTACACATTAGAGAAAGCAATTATTTCATGTATGTATAAAACATTCCAAAAATTGATGACATATAGCCTCAAATTAGATGTAAAAGATACCGTAAATCAACATCGCAGAGACCACAATACCGTAAAATTAGAATACATAACGAAACAAGAGAGATTAATCTATTAAATGTTCACGTCTTTGCCAGCCCATCTAGTTTCACAGGGAACAGGAATTCAACTCACATTTAGTTCAGGCATGGGAGCCTCCATTCTCTCCCTTGAGCCTTCCTTCCTCTCTCTTCTTTTTCCTTGCTGCTGCTTCTTCCATCTCCATTCCTAACCTTAATCTCTAGGGTGGGTTATCAGTCATCAGATTTCTCTTCTGGATGAGACTAGCAGGGAGGGGAGGAATGGTGTAAAGGAGACAGAGTTTCAAGTATTAAAAAGAACCTGAAGCATTTATCCTGCTAATTGATTATCTCTTTGAATACCACCTCTGCTTCATTGTGCACAGAGAACTTCTGGCTCCTCCCTGAATTACAAGATTTTCTTCTGTTACCTTATCTTCAGTATATGCCCAACTCTAGGAAAGGAGTTGGGAGGTGTGGAAGGTTTACTCTGAAATGTAGATACGTGCACATATTTTTATTTTTATCACAATGAAGTCATATTCTACATACTGTTCTAAATTTCTTTCTTCATAAAAATATGTTATGGCGTCTTTCTATAGCAATGAGTATAAGCCTTTCTCACCTATAAATTATGAAACTAAATTTAAAAATTAAATTGAATTTTGTAGATATCTCAAAGATGAAACCACCAAACTGTATTAAAAAATAAAAGAAGTTTGCATATGTGTTTGTACACACATACACACACACACACACACACACACACACACACATACTGTTTTCTCCTTTTATCTGCCATGGTTTTGCTTCCTGGAGTTTCAGTTAGAATTGCAATGAGAAATAGGTGAGTATAGTGCAATAAGATGTTTTGAGAGAGAGATCATATTCACACAATTTTTATTAAAGTACATTGTTATAATTGTTCTATTTTATTAGTTATTGCTGTTAATCTCTGACTATGCCTAATTTATAAATTAAACTTTATTATTGGCATGTATATGTGGGGAAAAACATTACATATATTATTAATACATATGGTTCAGTACTATCTGTGGTTTCAGTCATCTACTGGGAGTCTTAGAATGTATCCGCTGTGGAAAAAGGGGGACTATTTTGTGTGTGTTTGGGGGGTGGTGTTTCAAGGTGGGAAGATTCAATATTATTTCCTTGGTTCATTTAAGTTTTATTTGTTGAGCATCTGCTATGTGACAGCTACTACTCCAGGCACTGAGGATATAACAGTGAACAAAATAAGTAAATTTCTTTGCTGTTACGAAGTTTACATTCTAGTGGAAGGAAACAAAAAGTAAATAAGAAAATTGTGTGGAATTTTATGAAATGATGAAGATGAATGTGATGGAGAAAAAGAAAGCAGAAAAGGATGAATAAGGAAATACTGAAGACAGAGAAGCAATATTAGAAGGGTCAGAGACATTCTCAGAAATGTGTACGAGTAAAACACAGTAAGAAGGCAAAAAAGCAAGCCATGCAGTTGGCTGAGAGAAATGTGTTTCCAGCAGATGAATCAGCAAGTGCAAAGGCACTCAGGTAGAATCATATATTTCTTATTGGAGAAATAGCAAGGAGACCAATGTCACTGAAGTAGAATAAGTAGAAATGGGAAGAGAGGAAAATGAAGTCATTCTTAAATATATCGGCTTTTCCTCCAAGTGAAATGGAAAACTACTGAAAGGTTTGGAGTAGAAGAGGGATGTGCGTGAACTAACATTTTAATAGGATTTTTCCTGTCTGCTATTATGAGAATAGACTTTACAGGGCTGAAGTTAATGCAAGGATATCACTTAAGACGGTATTACACAGGAACCAAAAAAAGAGCCCGTATAGCCAAGACAATCCTAAGCAAAAAGAACAAAACTGGAGGCATCATGCTACCTGACTGCAAACTATACTACAAGGCTACAGTAACCAAGATAGCATGGTACTATTACCAAAACAGACATACAGACCAATGGAACGGAACAGAGGCCTCAGAAATAATGCCACACGTCTACAACCTTCTGATCTTTGACAAACCTGACAAAAACAATCAACGGGGAAAGGATTCCCTATTTAATAAATGGTGTTGGGAAAACTGGCTAGGGATAGCTATATGCAGAAAATGGAAATTGGACCCCTTCCTTATACTTTATACAAAATTAACTCAACATGGATTAAAGACTTAAATGATAAAATCCCTAGAAGAAAACCTAGGCGATACTATTCAGGACACAGGCAAGGGCAAAGACTTCATGACTAAAACAGCAAAAGCAATGGCAACAAAAGCCAAAATTGACAAATGGGATCTAATTAAACTAAAGAGCTTCTGCACAGCAAAAGAAACTAACATCAGAGTGAACAGTCAACCTACAGAATGGGAGAAAAAAATTGCAATCCATCCAACTGACAAAGGGCTAATATCAAGAATCTACAAGGAACTTAAACAAATTTACAAGAAAAAAACCACATCAAAAATTGGGCAAAGGATATGAACAGACACTTCTCAAAAGAAGGGATTTATGTGTATATGCACAAATATATGAAAAAAAGCTCATCATTGCTGGTAATTATAGAAATGTAAATCAAAACCACAGTGAGATACCATCTCACACCAGTTAGAATGGTGATCATTAAAAAGTCAGGAAACAACAGTTGCTAAAGAGGATGTGGAGAAATAGTAACACTTCTACACTTTTGGTGGGAGTGTAAATTAGTTCAACCATTGTGGAAGACAGTGTGGCGATTCCTCAAGGATCTAGGACCAGAAATACCACTTGACCCAACAATCCCATTACTGGGCATATACGCAAAGGATTATAAATCATTCTGCTATAAAGACACATGCTTATGTATGTTTATCGTGGCACTATTCATAATAGCAAAGACTTGGAACCAACTCAAATGCCCATCAATGATAGACTGGATAAAGATAATGTGGTGCATATACACCATGGAATACTATGCAGCCATAAAAAAGGATGAGTTCATGTTCTTTGCAGTGATATGGATGAAGCTGGAAACCATCATTCTCAGCAAATTAACACAAGAACAGAAAACCAAATACTACGTGTTTTCATTTATAAGTAGGAGCTGAACAATGAGAACATATGGACACGAGGAGGGGAACACCACACACTGGGGCCTATTGGGGGGGTGGGAGCTAGGGGAGAGATAGCATTAGGAGAAACACCTAATGTAGACGATGGGTTAATGGGTGCATCAAACCACCATGGCACGTGTATACCTATGTAACAAACTTGCACATTTTGCACACGTATCCCAGAACTTAAAGTATAATAATAATAATAATAAGAGGCTATTACACAGGAGGCTGAAGTGGGAGAATTGCTTAAGCCCAGGGGTTAGAGGCTGCAGCATGCTGTGCTTTCCCCACTGCATTCCAGCCTGGAGTGACAGAACAAGACCCCAATTCTAAAAAAGAAAAAGGGACTATTAAAGTAAAGGCTATTACAATAATCCAGGGATAATGTAATGGGAGCTCCGACCTAGGGGAGGGGGTGAAAAATGGTGACTATTTTTGAGGATGAATCTAATAAAATTTTCTGATGTGTTAGACATCAGGTATGAAAGAATGAAGGCACTCAAGGGTGACTCCAGGTTTGTTTCTGGTTTTGTTCAGGAATTTTGGCCCGAAGCAAAAAGAAAGCTGAAGTTGTTATCATGGGAAATGGGATATACTACTGGAGAAGCATAGAGAGAGAGAAATATTCAAATACTATGAAATGTCAATCCTGTTCTTTCAATCTCTATGCTTGTTAGTTTTATGGAAGTGAGGGATGGGAAGACGTTGATGGGGTGGCTGAGGAATATTCTAAAAATTCATAGTAAAATTTTCAGGAAGAATGAATATGCAAAAGTCACCAAGAAAATTTCAAAGAAGAATAATAGTGAAGGGGCATTTGCCTGCTTACTCAGAATATAAAATTAACCTATATTAAGTAAGTCCATATGGTACTGGCACCAGAATACACAAATAGCTCAGTGGAACAGAATAGAACATCTAGATATATATTCATATACATTAGAATTTGATATATGAACAAAATAATGTTACAAGTTGATAGAAAAGAAAACTTCTTTTTCAGTAAATTGTGTTGTGCCAATTCGCTAATCAGCAGGGGGAAAAAGTACAAGTTAGCCCCTTACCTTTGCGCCATATATAAAAATTAACTCAAAATGAATCAAACACCTAAATGTAAAACAAAAAACTATGAAATTCTTGGCCTGATGTGGTGGCTCACGCCTACAATCCTAACACTTTGGGAAGCCAAAGTGGGCAGATCACTTGAAGTCAGGAGTTCGAGGCCAGCCTGTCCAACATGGCAAAAACCTGTCTCTACTGAAAATACAAAAAAATTAGCTGGGCGTGGTAATCCCAACTATTCGGGAGGCTGAGGCAGGAGAAAAGCTTGAACCTGGAGGCAGAGGTTGCAGTGAGCCGAGATCATGCCACTGCACTCCAGCCTGGGTGACAGAGCACAACTCTGTGTCAAAAATAATCTAATAATGTTTAAAAAATAAGAACTCTTAGGAAAACCCTAGGAGAAAAGCTTTATGACATTGAATTTGGCAATGATTTCTTGGATATGACACCAAGCACAATAAACAAAAATAAAAATAGACAAATTGGACTACCTCAAAATTAAAAACTTCTGTGCATCAAAGAACTCAATACAGTGAAAATGTAACCTATAGAATGGGAGAAAATATTTGCAAGTTATATATCTGATAAGGGATCAATGTCCAGAATATGTAAAGAACTCCTACAACTGAACAACAAACCCGCCTTCTGCATTGGTCAGGCTGGGAGCTACAGACTGGAACTGTTCTTATTCGGCTATCTTACCCCAAACCCACCCATACACATTTTTTTAAAAATGCAAAGAGATAAAAGACTTAGGCATTTAAAAAAAAAAAAAGGAAGAAAAGGAAAACACCCAATTAATAAAATGAACACCATTCCTCATACCACAGTCCCTCACGGCTTCCCTCAGCTGAAGGAGGGAGTTCCCCAACCCCTTGAGCTTCCCGGGAGAGGCGACACCCAACTCTGCTTTGGCTGGTCCTCCGTGGGCTGCATCCACTGTCTAACCAGTCCCAGTGAGATGAACCGGGTACCTCAGTTGGAAATGCAGAAATCACCCGCCTTCTGCATTGGTCTCGCTGGCAGCTGCAGACCGGAACTGTTCTTATTTGGCCATCTTAATCCCAAACCCACCCATACACATTTTTAAAAAATACATAGAGATAAAAGACTTAAATGTAAAAAAAAAAAAAAGGAAGAAGAAGAAAGAAAGAAAGAGAAATTGGAAAGAGAGAGAGAGAGACTATAGGCTTTTTCTTTAAAAAATTGAATTTTTTTTTGTATGGTGTGTTTTATACTGCATTATTTGTCTATTGATGCCTAACAAATTACCACAAAACTTAGCTGGTTAAAGCAGCAAATTTTTATTATCTCAGTTTCTGTGGGTCAGGAATCTGAGCATGGCTTGGCTGGGTGCCTCTGGCTCAAAGTCTTTCATGAGGTTGCAGTCAGTCTCTCGGCCCCTTCAGTGTTTACGTGGGCCGAGAAGACCCATTTCAACAAAGTTGCTGGCAGGCCTCAGAAGATCTGCTTCCAAGCTGACCACATGGACCTCTCTTCAAGGCTGCCTCACTACATGGTAATTTTCTTCCCCCAGGGGAAGAGATCCAAAAAAGAGGGAAAGAGGGTATCCAAGATGGAAGCCATAGCCTTTTTCTAACTTATCTCTGCAGTGTCATCCCGACACGTCTGCTGTGTTCTGTTTGTTCAAAGCAAGTGGTTAAGTCCACCCTGCACTCAAGTGGGCATGAATACCAGGAAGTAGAGATCCTTGGGGTCCTCTTAGAGGCTGTCTACCATAGGATCTTCATAAGATTTAAATTAATAAAAAGGAAAAAGAAAACCAGAATCCCATATCTTAAAAAATTGGATAATAGCTCGTACAAGACTTTGATCATATCTCTATTCAGGTGGTCAAAATTTTATTAATTTATGAAACTTGTAGTTTGTACCTAAGATTACGCTAAACTTGAAAACACAAAGATGAATGTGACTTACCCCCAGCTCTTCCAGTGAAGAAATGAACCAGTGTGACAGTTGCCTGAGTTGTACAGAGTACTCCTAGGAAGGCAACAAGCCCAGTGATTCAGACTACAAACCCCAGCCTGGGACTGCCCTATCCAAACCCACCTCTGCCACTTACTGCCTGTGTGACCTTCAGCTGGCTACTCATACTCTTTGGACCTCCATTTTCTAATGTGTGAAATGGGAGGAATGAGCCCCACCTCGTGGCTGGTTTTAAAGGCCATATAAATTAATGTATAATAAAGGGCTTAGAACAGTGTAAAGCATACAGGAAGTACTATTAGTGCATTAGCAGTAGTGTGAACTAAACCTATTGTAAAATGGAGTCCTTTATTTTCTGTCTATTTTGACTTGTTCTTTTAAAGTATGCATTATTGCTGTTATTCACCTTTAAAGTCAAATGATACTTTCTTGCCCAGATTCCAGATAGATCTACAAGAGCTTACTGTTTTCTAACTTTATCTACTTAGTTCTTCACGCTCTAGAAAAAACAAATCAGTAACACTGAAAACCTTAAATCCTCATTTTGTTCATCTGCCTCCAGATTATTTCTGCAGGTTTTAAAGAAGGATGGGCCTAGGATGGAACTCTAGGGAACAAGGATCTCTTACCCTATAGGCTTTGCAAAGCTTGTCTTCTCAGATGAGCGCCTTCTATCTACACCCATTGTTCCTTTCGCGAATGCAGTGACTGACCCTGACAGAGCTGTCCTCTCCAAGAACATGGGCACTTGTATTTCTCATTTAGTTTTGGTATAGAACCTTGTAAAAGGTGTTTTAAAAATATAAGTAGGTTATACCACTTACCTCTGTGTCAATTTGCCCATGTACCGCTTTAAAGAATCCTGACTTCAAATACTATCTCCCTTTATATAATCAAGTGGCCATTTCTCTCCAAATTGGGGTTAGGTTATACTTGAGGAATTACAAGCAATGGGATTCTTCTCATAACCCCAATTTTCTAGCTCTAACTGTAAATTTAAAGTAATGCCACTCACCCGGTGTGACTCTGAGGATCCACACCCTTATCTGCCACCTAGCTATGGCCTGGGGCCATTCTGCCCTTGGCTGCTGTTGAAGTAAGGTCAAAGAAAGGGTAGACCAATGGGCCAACAGTGGTTCAAATGAAAATTGTGCCTGGAGATACTGAGGTCAAGCTGTATGAACAATAATGTAAAGTATGAGGGTTTGTGTGTTTTACTTTATCTGCCACTATGAAAGAACATGGGAATTTAAAATGTACAGGGCTGAAGCCCCTACACGTTTTTCCTGCAGAATTATCTATTGCATATCGAATAAAATAATGGAAAATAGACTATTCATAAATTGCTACTGGGGCAGCCACATAACCATATGAAAAAGAAAGAATCACATCCTACTCATTTTTATACCTAAATAAACTCCAAGTAGATCAAAGACAGACCCTTAAAAAAGGATACCTTAATGCTCTGAGGTCTGTGCGGGGGAAACTAGGGAAGGGACAGTAGGGAATGGGGAGTTGGGGAGGGATAACATGGGGAGAAATGCCAGATATAGGTGATGGGGAGGAAGGCAGAAAACCACATTGCCATGTATATACCTATGCAACAATCTTGCATGTTCTTCACATGTACCCCAAAACCTAAAATGCAATAAAATATAAAAAATTTAAGAAAAGGATACCGTAGAACTTTTTAAAAAAACATCAAGGAAGAGGTAATATATTTCTAAGTGTGATAAATAAATCATAAAAAAACTAATAAATTTTATTACATAAAATTTTTAAAAGCTATATGGCAAAAACACAACAGAGAAAACAGGAAATAGTCAACTAGGTGAAAGTTTTTAATTCGCATTATAGAGAAAAGGCTTCTCATAAAAATTGCCAAAAAAATAAAATTGATTAAAAGTCCAACACAAAAAAAATGGGCAAAATATCAATAGAGAGTTCAGGAAATAGAGATGGTCCTTAAGCTTATAAAAAGATATCCTAACCCATAAGATAAATGCCAACTATAATTACACCAAGATTTCCCTCTTTTTTTGTTTTGTTTATGTTTTTGTGTTTTTGAGATGGAGTCTCGCTCTGTCATCAAGGCTGGAGTACAATGGCGTGGTTTCAGCTCACCGCAACCTCTGCCTCTGGGTTCAAGTGATTCTCCTGCTTCAGCCTCTTGAGTAGCTGGGATTACAGGCACCCGCCACCACGCCCAGCTAATTTTTGTATTTTTAGAAGAGACAGGGTTTCACCATGTTGGTCAGGCTGGTCTCAAACTCCTGACCTCAGGTGATCCACCTGCCTTGGCCTCCCAAAGTGCTGGGATTACAGACATGAGCTACCGTGCCCGGCCAACATTTCCCTCTTGAGTTTTGGCTTGACTTAGTGACTCATATCCAAAGTAAATGTGTGGCAAAGGGAAAAAGAGTAACTTTACCATGAACACACCTGGCAAACACTACCTTAACCAATTCCACAAGGTAACCAGTCATGTTGATAAGTGATAAGTCATGTTGCTATCACCTACCATCTGATATGATGAGGAGGGGGCTTTACCTGTGAAGTGTTCCGTGCAAAAACTATAACCCCATTCTACATATATTTAACAAAACCAAACTGAGAGACATTCTACAAACCACTGGCCAGTACTTCTTAAAACTCTTAAGGTCACGAAGAGCAAAGAAAGACTGAGAGACTGTCAGAAACCAGATGAGACTAATGAATCATGATAACTAAACGCAATACTGCCTCCTAGATGGGACCCAGGAATATTAGTAGAAAAGCTGTTAAAATCCAAATAAAATCTGAAGTTTAGGTAATAACAATATTATCAATGTTAGCGTCTTAGTTTTGATGAGTGTACCATGGACATAGAGATATTACCATGAGGGGAAATTGAGTGAGAGATATACAGGGACTTTCTGTACTATCTTTGCAACTTTTCTATAAAATTTAGAATTATTCCAAAAGAAAAAGATATATTAAAGAAGCAATTTTTTACCTATTGGTACAGCAAAGATAAAAAGTTTGATAACCTAATATGTTGGAAATGCTATAGGAAAACATTATTTCGTATATTTTTGGAAGAAGTATAAATTGGAACATTTCAGAAGATCAATTTGGCAATATCTTCAAAATAACAACTGAATTATCCTTTGACTCAGCAGTTACATTTCAAGAAATTTAATAGGTAGACTGCTGTATGTGCAAATATACACAATTATTCATCATGGCATTATTTCTTATAGTAAAAGGTTGGAAATAACTTGCTACATCACTAAGGGCTTGATGAATTGTAGTGCATTCTTTCAAGGTAAAATTTGCAACTGGAAAAAAATAAAACTTCCAACATATACAGTACGTTTTTGAAAGTCCAAGATGCCCTAGAGTGAACAGTATGTTACCAAGTATTTAAAGAATAATGTAATATTTTCTTTTATGTGCATTAAAATGCATCTGGAAAGGTACACAAGCAGCTGGAAAATATCATCTGTCTCCAGGGAGAAACACTGGAATATGCAAGGGGGAAAGAGATCTTTCTCTCTATACCTTTTAGCACACTTTCAGTTTTTTTAAGTGTGAATATATGACCTACTACATTTCACCAGATCTATGATGCTATCAACGAAAAGATGAAGCATTCTTTGTACAACTAAGAACAAAAAGTTGTCATTAACCTGCAGAATACCACTGATGATAAGATAAATCCCGATTTTAAAATGTGCAGCTTTAGAAACAATAAAATATAATTTTAAAATAAAACTCTCAAAAATGTTTTGAAGCAATCTCTGTTTCTGGATGCAGAGAAAAAAAAATGTCTGAAGGGATATACACATAGTTACCATAATTATTTCTAGAAAGTTGAATACTGTGATTTTTATTTTCTTCTCTGTGTTTTCTAATTTTTCTGCAGGAAAAAGCATTGCTTTTATCATTAGAAAACAATGTTAGTAAATTCAGTGTGACACTAAGTTTTACAGGACAATTCCTCAATTACCTTGCTTGTGGTGAGGGAGTTTTTAAGATGTTGACCTTACAGTTGTGAGCTGCAAGCTCCCCATCATCACACCTCCCTTTACAATCTCATTTATAAATTCTTCTTCCTGTGACTTGAATATTCAATTCTGAGGGGTCTAGCCTCCAGGTCTCCTCCTCCTCCTCCTCCTCCTCCTCTTCCTCCTTTCTTCTCCTTCTTCTCCTTCTTTTTCTCCTCCTCCTCTTCCTCTTCCTCCTCTTTCTCTTCCTCTTCTTCTTCTATTTTCTTTTTGAGGCAAAGTCTCCTCTGTCCCACAGGTTGGAGTGCAGTGGCACAATCTTGGCTCACTGTAACCTCCAACCTCCCAGGTTTAAGCAATTCCCGTGCCTCAGCCTTCCAAGTAGCTGGGATTACAGGAGGCCGCCACCATGCCTGTCTAATTTTTTCATTTTTAGTAGAGACTGGGTTTCACCATGCTGGCCAGGCTGGTCTCGAACTCCTGGCCTCAAGTGATCCACTTGCCTTAGCCTCCCAAAGTGCTGAGATTATAGGCATGAGCCACTGCACCCATCTAGTCTTCCCTTCTTTGTGTATTTTGACATAGAAGCTGACCAATATTATAGCTCAGGGTTAGGTTCTGGTGCCAGACTCACTGGTTTCAAATCTGAGCACTGCCACTTACTGTGCAACAGTATGTGCAACAACTATTTGAGTAAATATTTGTTCTCTCTATGCCTCAGTTTCCTCATCTGCAAAATGGGAATAATAAATATACCTACACTATATGGTGCCAGTAAGGATTAAAACTGGGAGGATGCAAAGATGGTGGACGGTGCTGGTGGAATAAATGGCCTGGAAACTTTAATGATTCCGATGCATCCTGGATGATTGCATCCACACACGTGGCTTTGGTTAGCATCTATGTGTTCATGACTCCCAAATTCATTTTCCAGCCCCGATATGTGCCCTGAGCTTCAACTGTTTCCTGGATATCTCCATTTGGACATTCACTTAGATAAATTTAATCCGTCTAAAAGAGAACTCATCATCCTTCAGGCTAATTACCTGTTCCCCTACCACCATCTCCACTTCCGTTCATTTGTTTGGTTGCTTTTCTCAGAAACCTGAGTATCATTCTTGACTTTGTTCTCAGCACTGCTTCCACCCCAAAATACACACAAATAATCAATCACTTTGTCCAGCAGGCACCACCTCCTAAATGACTTGATTCTTCTCTTCTTTGCCATCCCTGTGGCCATTCCCACCAGGCAGGCAGCCTGCATCTCACTCCTGGATGGCTGCAGCATCCTCTAGCCTTGTCCAGCCTCCCTCTTTCCTGTACCACAGGCAGAATGATCTGCTAAGAAATCCAGTCAGGGTGCCCTCACTTATATAAGCTGTCAGCAAGTACTCACCGTTTTAAGACAAACTATTTTTAATATGGTTTGTATGTGCTGGCTTTGTACTCTCCTCCCCTAAATCTTATCTGATGTTACCACCTTACCTTCAGCACTTTATTCCAGCCATAATGAAATACTGTGTATTTCTAAAAGTTTCTGTGGTCTGGTTTCACTCCAGTCCTTTGCATATGGCCTTCCTCCATCTGGAACCCAGTTTCCTCCCTTCGTAGAGTTAATACCTATTTTCCTTCAGGTCTCGGATTAGATATTTTTGTCTCAGACAGCTTTCCCCAAGCCCAACTCTTGGCTGGATCTACCTCCCATTTCCCTCCTCGGCATCTTACTCTTCCTTCTTACAAAGCAGTTCACACTATGAGAGCTTTTCCCCGACTCAGCTGTAAACTTCTTCAAGTAGGCGACTAAGTCTAACCAGCAGTGTGCTGGAGTTGAAAAATACCAGCCTGCTGGAGCCGGTTGTTAAATGTCCTGGATTGTTTTGAACTGGTTGTTAAGCATAGCCATTATAAAATACCAAATGCTATAAGTAAATGTAGTATATTTAAAATGAAATTAATGAAAGCTTAAGACTCACTTCCTCCTAATTACTAGATTGTACTGTAATCTGTGCTTTTGAGATGATACGCATCCATGTTGTGAATTTCTCCTCAACTCCGTGTTCAGTGACAAAATATTGGCAGCTTGAAGTTGGCCATGACGGTCATATTTGCACATGAAGATTGGCAAACGCTGAAAACTAAGACCTTGGTTTATTGTTAGTTGTCTACATTCACGAAACTGATGGAGAATTGTTATTAATGCAGATTAGAGTGTGTCGTAGTATCTGTGAACAACACAAAACATTTAAAAACTCTTCTATTATTGACACTTCGATTCAGCAAAGTAGCTCATGTCATTGACAAGTGACACTGACATACGTCTTCGTAGTTTCAATCTTGCATTATTCATTAATGTAAAGGAAAATGGCAACCAACTTTCACGTCGGCCCTACACATAGCGAGCCAGTTGTCCACCACTTACCAGCACCCCACTGTGTCTAACCTACTTTGATGTTCTCAGTGCCTGGCATTAACCTGAAACAGAGGTGATGCTTAGCAAATATATATTCAACATTTGTCAATTTACAAGTACATAAATATATGAAAACATAAACAAGTGAATACCAGGAAGCCCAGAATGTCCCTAAACACCATCACTGCCTATTTCTTTGGAGGAAAGGTTCAAGAAAGTGTGGAGACTCTGAATTGATTCCCGTGGAATGTGGTATGACTTTGCCACTGTCCTTTGGGTGTTGTCTGAGTCCCTCTGCCCAGGTCAGCAATCCAGAACAGACAATTCAGAAAGTACAGTGTCAAGTTTCCCAAAGGGCATGAGGGTGGCCCCTACGTAACTTTCAATTAACACATAACTGGCACAATGGTTCTAGATTCACGGGGCCTTGGTTGTGTTCCTTTAGTGGTGCATGCGGCTTATATAAGCTGAGTGGGCTGTCTTTGAGAAATGTCCAGGTCTTGAAGGGAAAATTTTCCTCTTCTCCATCACTAGCTTGCTTGCTGCGGTGAGGATAATTTTGGTTCTTGGCTGAGTCGGCCTCTCTTTTTGGCCCATGTACCCCTAGGGAATTGCTGCTCCTACAGATGGAAACTAATTGAAGAGTAACCGTAGGCTGGGACTGCAAACCGGGAGGGAGGAGGGCTAGCTGGAGGATGCCTGGCATCCCTATCAGGTCTGACTTCAGCGCAGTTTCTGAGTTTAAACATTCTGGGAAGTGCTGCCCCTGAGGTTTTTTGAAGGCTTTCCCTTATCTGATGGCAGGAGAGGGAATGTCCCAGGATTAGCCCCCTAGGGTAGCCACGGTGCTCAGGAGTGTTCCTGGAAGGAAACTGCCTGCCTAGGTTCAAACCAGAGCTCTGGTTTAGAATCTGGGTAACCATGGGAAAATTACTTACCTTCTCTGTGCCTCAGTTTCCTTATTTATAAAATAGGAATAATATCAACAGAACCTACTTTACAGGGCTGTTATAAGGATAAAATGGATCATTTAAACCCTGCCTGGCAAGTAATAAAATCTCAAATAAATTTTAGCTAGTTTCTGTCTTTGAAGTGAAGATGCAGGAGATGGCTAGAAACCAATAAAGACCTGGCTACAAGAAAGGCCAACTTGAGATTTAGCTGGGGAAAAAGGCTTCTTACAAAGGCTTAACCAAGGCTCGGCCTGGATTAACAGGACAGAATCAAGAAAGCCCTTTTTATCCTTGTATCTAATAGAAGGCAGTACGTTGCAGTAAAAAGAGCAGGACCTTTAGAATTAGATAAGACATGAGTTTGAAACCTGAACTGAGTGACTTTCAGCAAATTGCTTCATTTCTATGAGACTCAGCTTTCAAATCTGTGAAATGGGTGAAACTATAATAAGGATTTCAAAAGAGGATTAAATAAGGTATGGCATTGTAATACTGATTAAAGGGAAACCATGCTTGTTGAAATTGAAAGATCAATTATAAACCCTTAGAATAGAAATTTCTGATTTTCTGTGAGTGGTGACATTAATTAACCCCACTAAGCAGGCTGTTTATAGAGATTAAATGAGGCGATCTCTGTACAGAGCTTAGCTCTGTGCCTGGAAAAAGAAGGATCCATAAACAACAGTAGCAGTGATTATTGGCACTGCCATTGCCTTTTTATGCTATAGGCTACACATATTTTGTGCTCCTACTCTGTGCTGGGCCCAGTGTTTAGTATGAGGGATACGTAAAGGAATAAGGCTCACATGGCCCCACACTTGGCTGCCTTCCATTCTGGTTAGGGGCAAGAGAAGGGGGTGGGAAACAGCAAGAAAGTAATATTTCCAGACAATGAAATGCTTTTGCATAAAATAAAATGGCATGATGGATTAGAGTGCTGAGGGAGGGGGTCTGCTTAGGTCAAAATGTCAGAGGAGGTCAATCTTTGGCTCAGATCACACAGCTGCAGTGTAAGAACACAGTTCTCACGTCTTTGAGGGGAGTGTACATAAGCAGAAACACCCCAATATCTCCCTGGGCATGGCTCGAAGTCCAGAAGCTGAAATCAGTGTGGACAAGAGGAACACAACAGCCTCCTCCACGTGTGACCAAGTGACCTGACATAACCTCCATGATTTCCTTACCTGCATGTGGCCAATTCATCCACTAGGTGGCAGTGTTCAATAATAAACAATGACAACATTAAAGAGCCTCTGGCCAGAACTAATATCACAGGCAGCCTAAGGACCATTTGCTAAGAGCACCAACTACAGTTTTCCTTTCTAATGGCTGTACAGGATTCCAATTCCTGGCTTTGGTATGGTGACAATTTTCTTCTCAATCTCCTTGCATTTTATGTCTGAAATAGATAATGTTCTTATTTGCCATGACCGAGCACATATTATATACCCAGGCAATGTATAAAGATCTTTACAAACATTGCATTGCATTGCTGTACTAGCTTTGCAGTGAGTTGTACAATTCCCACTTTATAGATGAAGGATCCGAGGATCAGCGAGAAACACTTTGCCTGTGGATGCACAACTGGTAACAGTGCTGGGTTCAAACCTGGGTTTGTCTGATGTCAGAGCCTAGCTATTAACCATCATGCTGTCCTGCTATGTATTTTAAGAAGAAAAATTATTACCAAGGTAAATGTTATTAGTGGAAAGTAAATTATCTCTGATATTAGGGAATTATATTTTTATCCATATAATGCTAACATTCATACTACCAAATGGAGGATTTATGCAGCACCTACCTGGAAGCTGACGCAAAGCAAGCAGGGCAAATGACACTTCTGCTGACACCTCAGAACAGGGCAGGAACATAGCATCAGAGTTTTCTGACTATGACTGACGGTTCTGACAAGGTGTCTTAGAGGAATGCCATTATTTTCTTTTTTACGGATGCAGAAAACAAGTCACAGAGAGGGAAAGTTGCTTGCCTGAGGTCCCACTGCAGTTCACCTAAGCCACTCTCTGCATTTTTCCATTATCCTGAAAATTGGCTAATGAGAGAGAAACTCAACATTCTGAAGAAGTAAATGATAGTTTGATTTTGTGAAATACCTTCTATGATTTACTGGCAAATAGGGACAGATTAATATTTATATGTTTAAGAATTCTACAGCTTGAAAAAGATTATTATTTTGTTTCTGGGTGAAACAAACATATGGCTTAAATTTTCATCTGCTATATCTTGAAGGAAAGTGGCAATGGTTCTCTTTTGGGAATCTGAGTCTGATTCTGCCATCAAACTAGTTGGGTAACTGAATAAGTTACTCCTCTCTGGGACTCAATTAAGAGGATGAGATTAAGAAAATATAAACACACAGTTTGTTATAATATTCAGATTTGTGGCCCCATCAATTTCCTGTGTTTAGGTGATGGTACGCTAGAATTGGAAAGGAAGTTAGAGACAAACGGTATATCATCTTCATTTCACAGATGGGAAAATAGAGGCCCAGAGAGGAGTGACTTGTTCACAGTCACCCAAATAATTGATGGCAGAACCAGGCCCAGATTCTCAAAAGAGAACCCTTTGTGAACTCCATTAAAAATACAAGAGATGAGAATTTAAACCAGAAGCCTTTCCAGAGTGAGCTTTTGTGGGCTGGTCCTGCAAGATAAAAAAATGAATAAATAAAATAAATAAAATAAAATCCTGAGGTTAAAAAAAATCTATGAAGCACCAAATCAAACTATTTAGCAGGACTTGCCGGAAGCTTTAATATGCTAATGTTTATCATAAATCTCCAAAAGGGAATTAGAGTATTTAGATTTTGCCAAAATTATTTAACCTCAAACTGTTTTTATTTTTTATTTTTGTTGGGTGTTTTTTTCTTTGACTGTCAGATCTATTAACAGCTCACACAACAGTATTTAATGGAATGCAACTGGGAAACACCAACTTCATTATTGTTACCTCATTTCCCGCCGTATTTGGTCATGGAATCTCGAATCTCATGTTTAAGAGGATAACAGGATAAACGTTTTGGAGAGCGCACTTAGGAATGGCTTCACTGAGCAATGGACAAGACAGAACTATCTTTGAACCCCGCTGTCCAACTGACCCACTGACTAAAGGGCTACATTTGGAAGGCCTACATGCCTGAAGAAGGTCAAGTATCATCAGAGCAAATTCAGCCTTGAGAAGAGTAAATTATTCATAGTAGAGAACTGTCTTTGTAAGAGCTTTCTGAATGAGATCTGAAAGGCCAAGCTGTAACAATTGTTCTTTTTGGAGGACAACTCCTTTTATACAATATTTGGGAAATTAGCAGAGATAGTAAGAGTTTAATACAGTGAGTTAGGGAGTTAATGTCATTAAACAAAGCCAGAATTTTAGGAGTCAGACCAATGTGGATTTGAATTTAGGCCACACAAGGTTTCAGCAGTGTGACTTTGGGCAAGTTACTCTAATTGACCTTCAGCTCCTTAAAATGGGGATAGTAACATTATGTAAAAATTGGAATAATAACACTATCTATGGGAAAAGTTGAAGACAGGAAATGGAAGGTGCCACATGTGTTCAGAAGAATTGCTGATAAACTCCTTGGGAAAAAACTGAGACCTCAAGGAAATGCTCAAGTAACAATATGTTCAATTAAATGCTCTGCAGGGCAAAAGGATAAGAAATTCCAAGTCTGAGTGGAGGACTAACCTGGAAGTTGAGGTAGGAGCCAGTGAGTGGTGAGGTAGAGAGCAAGATAGAAGAAGGGGAAAGAGAAAAAAAACCTCACTTCACCCTCCAGATCCCTACTCCCTGGTGGTGCTAAGAAGAGGAACTCCGAAAAGGAAAACATTTGGGAGATATTTTGACATGAAATTCCACAGGCGATGTGAGCCCAGTGTTTAACTACACAAAACCTTTACAAAGACAGAAAATCTCATGCAATGATGTCTGCATTGATTCTGATTTTGATTTGATTTGATACCAGGTTATAACCACCACAGAGGGTTGTATCAGGACTCATAGGAAATGCTCCTAAATGAGAAGCTAAGCAAAGTGCTTGAGTTTTAGCTCACTTTATACAATTTGTTCTTGAATAATTGCCCCAATCCAATTTGTACACATTGAATATTTTCTTGTTGAATTGCATCATCATCTCAAAGATGAATTAGCACAGTAAAGGGTCCTGCATTCTCTATTCAGCTCCATCGAGAAAGTCTGAGTGCCTTAGCCAGTTGTTCAGTGCACTGGGCCTTTGTTCATTCACCTGTAAAACAAGAGGTAGCTGGCATGGTGAATTATGAGACATATAACCTCATAAAAATGAGTTTGAAGTCAATGAGACCTGAGTGAGAGTCCCAGCTCTGCCATTATCTAGCTTTAAACCTTCGGCAAGTTCCAAAGTGAACTTGAGGGTGATCAGAATCAAATAAGGTTATACTTGTAATTCTGAAATGGTATCTCTGATTGGGTCATCAGTTGGTATTGGCTCCAAGGGCTTTTTGCTTTAAGGTTTTTGTTTTTCTATCTGTTAACTTCCTTAACTTCGTTATCCTTTAACTTCCTTATCTGTTTCTAATGCACACACACTCTCTTTCTCTCTGTCTACCAAAGTTTTCTCCCATCTCCTGAAAAACAAAAGAGAAAGGAAACATTGGAAGCAAAGAGGAGGGAATGGGAAAGAGTTGGCATGATCAATCTGAATTTACCCAAAGAAAAAAACAGGTGGATTAAAAAGCCTCATCAAACAGAAATATGACGAAAGGACAAGAAAGTGCAATTTATGAAAAAGAAAGCATGCCTAATAATCCCATGGAAAGGTGTTTAAGCTTACTAGTAATTAAAGAAGTAAAATATTAAAATAACAGTGTGGTGCTAATTTTTACCTATCAGGTAGGCAAAGGTTAGAATCAAAAATAATATTTAAAGTTGTATGGATGGAGCAAAATAGATGCTTTTTTGATGATACAGTATGTGAATACAATCTTTCTGGACAGTTTATCAATATGTAGCTCAGGCATTAAACATACGTGCCATTTGGCTTAGAATTCCACTTCTTGAATTTCCTTGTAAGTAAATACTCATAGAAACATAAGATTTAGTTATATTGGTGTTCATCATAGCCTTCCCCCTTCCTAAGCTTTTTTTGTTGTTGTTACTGGGACAATTTTAATGTTTATGAAGATGACATTGATAAAATCATGGTACAACTGCATAATGGAACACTCTGTGTGCTTTAAAAATGATAATGTAAATGCATATTCACAGGATAACTGGAAAAAAGCAAATTATACAACTAAGATAATATTTCTTTAAACAACAGTGGTAATAACAACAATAACACTTTTCACAAGAGGGTACAAACTGGGGCAAGAGTTGTACAAAAATGTTAAGTCTGGTTGACTCTGGTGGGATGAAGAATAATTTTTACTTAAAATTATTTTTTCTCTATTCCTGGAATTTTTATAAGAAGCATACATTTGTTTTATGAATCATATAAATTAAAACATCAGGGAGGAGCTGCGAGGTGTACCTTACACGACAAAAAAGGGCTTGCAGCTTCAGCATGCAAGAAATCACTCCTATCTTTTCATTTGATTTTAAAAGTTACTACTTTTCCTCAAATATGTAAAAATCTGTCATCTAGGATCTAGGGTTTGGTGCCCTGCCTGAAAGACACATTGACCAGAACTCAGAGGCTAATTTGTTTAGGTTAGCCTACACCGCCTGGTCCATTTTCATTTAGGTCTTACGGTTTTCCACTCTAATTACTGTGCTTGTCTTCTTCCCTGCTCAAACTCTGAGTGACTTTCATTTAAAAGAGCGTGTGTTTGTCTTTTCTTCCAGTAGCGTCTATAGGCATGTAACCAGATAATATCTGCGAGATAAAATGCCTTTTGTAGCAGAAAAATGGCTTGGGACTATCCTGGATACTCTCAATAGAGCCAAGGGAATCTGAGTAAGAACCTAGGAAGGAGAGTTATAGTCAGGTAGGTCTGGAACAGAGCTGGAGGTAGATGACCTCGACTTGTTAAGTCCTGAAACAAATGTCCTGTTGTGTAACACAGCCATCCCTATAGAGGGTTAGGAAAGAAGGGTTTACAATTCTAAAATCAACTAAAACTGATCCTGACATTTCCCTGCTTAAAACCTATCAATGGCTCTTCCATGGCTTTCAGAGTCAGGTTCAAAATCCTTAGCTGGGAAATATGATCTGTCCCCTGCTGACCTCTTGAGCTCTCTCATTGTCATCTCCCAGCTCTGCTTCTAGTCTCCCTTGTTCTTCCTTGGTATGTCAGCTGGTCCTCATTCTGTATGTCCCACCAGCCAATCCTGGAAAGCCGTGCACAGACCCAGCATCAGCATCACAACTCACTTACAGTGCTCTTGTCCATTTGTCTGTTTCTCCCATCCCCCTCTTCCCTTCCATGGCTTACTCCTGCTAACTCTTCAATTTCAGCACACAGTTCAAGCACCTCTTCAAGGACCCAGAAGCCTTCCCATTGCCCTTTCTGTCTCATCCTGAGCTGAATGAGCTCCTGCCTCCCAACCCTGCCTGCAGTTCCTCACACCACCACAGTGCATGCATTTGTTCATGCATGCATGTATAAATATTTGTATTCTCACTCTGCCAGGCAATGAGTGAGGTGCTGGGTGGAGATAGAGCAGAGTGAGGCAGAGACTCTGTTTTCGTGGAGCTCCCAGTTAATCACAGCACCTGATGTCTGTACTACAATCGCTGTTTCCTTCTGAGTCTTCACCAGATGTAAGCTTTTTGAAGGCAGGGATTATGTCTCAATCCCCTTTGATTCCCCAGTCCTTGAAGCTGCAGGCACTCAGTAAACACACATCAGTCACTGAACAACTGAATGAAAAAAATTAATGCCAAGAAGGGCATGTTAGGTAGGCAGGTTTTGACCATTTACTACAAAATTCTATTAAGTTTCCAGGGACTACCATATTTGAAGGCAAAGACCTTAGACTTAGAATTTCCAGGTTTCTACTATACTCTCTCTCTGAACTAAATTGTAAATTTGAATGTCAGTATATTTTCCTAAATATTTATTAAAACATCTTAAAATTTTGGCTTTGGTTAGAGTAAGGCTGCTATGTAAGAACAAAATGTGAGACTTAAGGCAGTTTTAAACAAGATATGAACAGCTTTTTTGGATTGTTTGGATTCCACCTCCAACTGCATACTAACTGGATGATCTTGGGCGTGTGATTTAATTTCTCTGTGCCATGGTTTTCTCATCTCTGAAATGGAAATAATAGAACCCATTGCAGAAGGTTGTTATGAGGTTTAAATTGGTTAATACATAAAAAGAGCTAAGCTCACACAAAGGCACTCTGAAGATAGTAAAGATATAGCTCATAATCTGAAGGAAAGAGGGCAGAGGCAGTATCATATACTGATTTATACTATGGCCTTTCAAGCTGGACAATCTTGAGTTTGTATCCTGGCTCTAGTATTTATTAACTACGTGATTCAGGATAAGTTACATAACCTTTCTGAATCTTGATGTTCTCTCTAAATGAGGTTTAATAATGGCTACATTATGGAATTCTTGTGAGGATGAAATGAAAATCATGACAATACAGGTTTAGTATAATTGGCACATGAAGAGTGATGAATAAATATTATTTTTGACAGTTTTGATAATAAAGTAATAAGTGGTTACAGAAGTAAGATTGCTAACACTATTTTGATAGATTCCTCATCTTTCCTTAGAAGGAAAATATGCCACACCCAGAAAGTGCTCATGGAGGCAGATTAACTAGTGATATTTCCTTCAAAAATGGAATGGAAAGATGTCTCTGGGATTGAAGCCTTTGGAATGAATATCAAGACAATTCAACAGAGTAAAAGGCTCCAAGGACCCAGATAAGGGCTAGAGACAGTGGCAGGTGAGGGTACTCAAGGGAAACATAAAAGGTACTGTTCTTCATAGATGGTACCTGGAATTTGAAAGGGCGGGGCCTTCAGGAGCTATGTGACTAATGGCTGCTCGGTATTGTATCTCAGGAACACTAGATATGGGTTGTTTGATTAATGCCATGGCACTGACTTTTGGAGAAAAAAAAATAGATATTTGATGATCCTCCTCCAACTCAGATTTTCCTACTTCTCTCATTATTTGACCCTTTTCTCTCAGTCCTAGTTTCACTTTATATTTTGAGCAGATACATCGTTTTGACATGCAGTCAACACCATAGGCTGTAATTATAGTCTTTACTTCCTGCGGATTCCCTGTGTTCTTTGGGTAGTGATTACATGAGACTCAAACTGTGAACAAGGGATATGGTCTTCCCACTTTCTTCCTCTAGACCTACCACTAGCCCACTGGTGTTTGCACAGCTTAGAAACTGAGACCATTTCTTCAAGATTTAGGGTTACTGTAGGTCAGAAAGTTATTGCAGAAAATGTACAAAACTATGATGACTATGGTGCGGTTGGTGCCCTAAATCTGGGTAGAGTACAACCTACATAACCATTTGTGTCTGGTGCCTCTACCTTCTCCCGCTGCCCCCTAACTTTTATGTCCAACAATCATGCAAATAAACATGTATTTATTTGCTGATATCTGATTAACTGGTACCTGCTGAATTTTCCCTTCTCTCTCAAGGCTCAACTTAAATACACTATTTGATGAAGCCTCTAACATCCTTCTTGGACTAAGTAAAATTCCTACTCTGCCCCCATCCCTTGTAGCTAGCACTTTACATGGTGAACATTTCGGTCATTTAATTTATCATGACAAATTGCAGTCATTTGTTTACATAGCCGTCTCTCATTCTGAACTTGGAGCTTCTAAAGCAAGACCACACGGGATGTTTATGCAAATATAGATTCCTAAGTCTGACTGTTGATCTCCTAAATCAGAATTGCTGGGCATAGAATCTAGAAATCTTCATTTTTAAGTAAGACTTACCTGGGTAGTATATGTCCACTCCATTTTGAAGCTCACAGCTCTAGAGGGCAAGGCACATATTTATTGCCAAGTGGCAAAATGTAGGGCAATACGTTTTACTTGGAGAAAGAGTTGGCAATTCACGTCTTCCAATAATAAAATGTTTGAGGAGAGAGATCCAAGATGGCTGATCACTAGCAGCTCGGGCTCCTAGCTCCCAGTGAAAGCACAGAGAATGAGAGGATGCCACACTTTCAGACAAATATTTGTTGCTCACGGACCAGGAGATTCCCAGCAGAGGAGCCCCATGTGTCACCAGGGCGACTCTTGTGGCCGGTGCGGCGGTTTTGCTGCTGCCTTAGCGCGCCAGTTTTTGGTGCAGAGTCTGGAGATTCTCGGGCAGAAAAGCACCATCAATCTTAACACCACTGTTTTGGCCGGCGCAGTGGACTGCTCAGATTTCGGTGCTGGGAATCAACAAGTTGGACGTCTGCTCAGAGACCTAGTTAGAAAGTCGGTAATTACAAAGACAACAGATGGATAAATATATAATGAAGGGAAGAAATCAGCGTAAAAAGGCAGAGAATACTCAAAATCAGAATGCCTCTCCCTCTACAGGGAATCGCAATTCCTCATCAGTAACGGAACAAGGCTTAATAGATTACGAGTGTGTTCCAATAAGAGAAGGAGGCTTCAAAATGTGGGTGATAAGAAACTTCTGTGAATTAAAAGAACTTGTTCTAACCCAATGCAAAGAAACGAAGAACCTTGAAAAAAGGTTTGACGAAATGTTAATGAGAATGGACAATTTAGAGAGGGATATAAGTGAATTGATGGAGCTGAAAAACACAACACGAGAACTTCGCGAAGCATGCACAAGTTTAAACAGTCGAATTGATCAAGTAGAAGAAAGGACATCAGAAGTCGAGAACCAGCTCAGTGAAATGAAACGAGAAGACAAGATTGGAGAAAAAAGGATGAAAAGGAATGAGCAAAGTCTCCAGGAAATATGGGACTATGTGAAAAGACCTAATTTACGTTTGATAGGTGTACCTGAATGTGATGAAGAGAATGAATCCAAGTTGGAAAATACTCTTCAGGATATCATTCAGGAAATTTTTCCCAACCTGGCAAGGCAGGGTAATATTCAATTCCAGGTAATACAGAGAACACCACAAAGATATTCTTCAAGAAGACCAACCCCAAGGCACATAATTGCCAGATTTATTAGGGTTGAAATGAAGGAGAAAATACTAAGGGCAGCCAGAGAGAAAGGTCAGGTTACCCATAAAGGGAAACCTATCAGACTTACAGCAGATCTCTCAACAGAAATCCTGCAAGCCAGGAAAGAGTGGGGACCAATATTTAACATCCTTAAAGAAAAGAACTTTCAACCCAGAATTTCCTATCCAGCCAAACTAAGCTTTATAATCGAAGGAAAAATTAAATCCTTTGCGAACAAACAAGTACTTAGAGAGTTCACCACCACCAGGCCTGCTTTACAAGAGCTTCTGAAAGAAGCACTATACATATAAAGGAACAACCAATATCAGCCTTTCCAAAAATATATCAAAAAGAAAAGAACATTAACACAACGAAAAATTTACACTAACTAATGGGCAAAACAGCCAGCTAGCACCAAATGCTAGTATTAAAGTTATATATATTCTAATTGGATAAAAAGCCAAAACCCATTGGTATGCTGCATCCAGACCCATCTCACATGCAATGATACACAAAGACTCAAAGCAAAGAGAAGGAGGAAGATTTATCAACCAATCAGAGAGTAAAAATAAACAAATAAAAAGCAGGAGATGCAATTCTCGCCTCTGATAAAGTAGACTTTAAAGTAACAAAGAGCAAAAGAGGCAAAGAAGGACATTACATAATGGCAAAAGAATCAATGTAACAAGAAGAGCTAACGATTTTATAGATCAACGAGACAGAAAATTAACAAGGACATCCAGGACTTGAACTCAGACCCAGAACAAGTAAACTTAATAAACATTTATAGAACTCTCCACTTCAAATACACAAAACATACATTACCACCTCACACCTATTCCAAAAGTGACTACATAATTGGAAGTAAATCACTCCTCAGTAATCGCATAGCATTTCATAGGTTTAAATGAAATATTGGTTGGCTGCTCGTTTGTTATTTTCTTCCCTTATTCCTTCCTGTTTACATCAAGTATAATTATTGGTATAAAAGAGGTTTTCAATACCCATCACTAAACTGCATTCTAGCCTGGGCAAGAAAGCAATACTCCCATTCTCTCTCTCTCTCTTTCTCTTCCTTTTTCCTCCTCTTCTTTATTCTTTTTCTTTCTTTCTTTCAAAAATAAAAATAAATAAAAAATAAAAAATAAAAAAAGACAAAGTTAGGTCCTGAGTTAATTGCTAACAGAACATTCTGTACATTCTTTTATTAGCTCTTATAAAAAATAAAATAAAATAAAATAAAATGTTTGAGTTCCAAAATGTATTAGAAACTCTAGGGTATTGCTATAGACTGAATGTATGTATCTTCCAAAATTCATATGCTAAAATCTTAACCCCCAGTGTGATGGTATTGAGATGGACCTTTGGGAGGTGATGAGACCATGAAGATAGAACCCTAATAAATGGGATTAATGCCCTTATAAGAGAGACTCCAGAGAGTTCCCTTGCTCTTTCCACCATGTAAAGATATTAGGACACATGAAAGATGGTCATCTGCAAATCAGCGAGAGGGCCCTTTTCAGACACCAAATCTGCTGGTCCTTTGATCTTGGAATTCCCAGTCTCCAGATCTGTGAGAAGTAAATGTTTGTCATTTAAGGCACCCAGTCTATGGTACTTTGTTATAATAGATCAGATGGGCTAAGACAGATATATATATTTGCATATATACATGTGCATGCTGTCTCCTAGAAAGAGGTATAATCTCAAATCTATGAACTGGTCTGTGTGTTTGGCATGAGAGGGGGCTATGGAAAGAGATGGAGCACACTGTAAGTTTGAAGTAGTTCTAAAGTATGCATAATGACAATATCCTGGGTTATTTCAAAAGCTGACTGACTGAGTTGGATATATTCTTCCCCAAGATCAAAAGACTAATCTTTGGTCAAATAGAAGTGGATAAAATCTTGAGCAAACTTGTTGGGGAGTGACCAGGGCAATTATTTTTCTGTGATGACAGTTCCACATAGTTGGGGATCAGATAGGAGAACAAAGAACATGGGAGTCAAGAATTCAGGCAGAGTTTTTCCATTCATGAGATTAAAGTGTATGGGAGAATAAATTGTGCAAAAACATTGTAATAATGAATATGAGAAAATTTTGAATGGAACTTTGATGACAGAATATTGTGGGATTTTTTTGCAGTTAATTTTTTAATCTCAAAGAACATGTGTCTTTTACCTTTGTTCTGCGTTCTAATGACTTTGTTGATATCCCTTCATAGCTCATTTTCTTAGAATCCTTAGAAAGAAGACTATTGTTAATGATAGCCTATCAAGTGACCAGACAGGGGGACAGAATCCGTAATCTCCTCCATGAAGAAGTAAATCAGGGCACCTGCACTCTGAGAGTAAGCAAGCCCCTTTGTTCCAGTTCCTCTTGTGTTGGGCATTAAAAGAGTCAGAATAGTATTTCTCTCGAGAATTGCTTACCAAGCATTATTTGAATGTCTTTATTTTGTATGGGTCTAGTACTGCTAGGGTATGGAGATACTGCACAATTGATACTTCAGGTGCTTCCAGTTTGTCTGGACACAATTTATAGTTTTCATTACAGAACAATTTAAAACATATATAACTGAGTGCCGTACCCTATTGACTTGTTACTCAAAATGTAGTCTGAGAACCAAAAGCATTGGCATTACCTGGAGCTTGTCAGAAATCCAGACTCTCAGGCCCACACCCAGACCTAATGAATCAATATCTACAATTTAACAAAATCTGCAGGTGATTGATATGCCATCAAAGACTTAGCAGTGCATTCTTGGACCAGTATTGAGCTGGATGCATAAGAATCATCTAGGGGCTTTTAATTATTCTGATTCCTAGGCTCCAATGCTAGTATATTATACTTTAGCATAACTGGTAGAGTATGAGCTCTTGGTAAAGACTGCTTAGGTTTAAATTATGGTTTTCACTCTCACTAGATGAGTTAACGGCCAAATAATTCAACCTGACTGGGTCTATTACCTCATAGTCTATGAAAGAGGGAAATTATACCTTACTTGGGAGGACCATTGGGCAGATGAGATATTCATCATGGTTCTTGCTATACAGTAAGCATTCAAAGAAACTCTGGCTACTTTTATTCTGATGGTCAGTGAAGTTTGGAAATGCCTACACTATGGGATTACCTGGTTTATTTTACTGATTAGAAAATATGTCTTTTGGGGTAAGAGCTAAGTGAAAGAAACACTCAATAGTGTCATTGCCAATATACCCTCAACTCAACACACAGACACACACACACACATATATTGGTGTGTGTGTTTACTTACAGATCTGTACTCTCTTTTCATTTTTAAATTTTTTTCATTTCATAGGTTATTGGGGAAAGCGTGGTGTTTGGTTACATGAGCAAGTTCGTTAGTGGAGATCTGTGAGATTTTGGTGCACCCATCACCTGAGCAGTATACACTGCACACTATTTGTAGTCTTTTATCCCTCACCCACTTCCCACCTTTTCCCGAGTTCCCAGAGTCCACTGTGTCATTCTTATGCCTTTGCATTCTCATATCATAGCTTAGCTCCCACTTATGAGTGAGAACATTCGATGTTTGGTTTTCCATTCCTGACCTGATGAGATTGGAGACTATTATTCTTTTTATTTTATTAAACATGACTTTACTATTTTTTTATTGTACTTTAAGTTCTGGGGTACATGTGCAGAACATGCAGGTTTGTTACGTAGGTATACAGGTGCCATGGTGGTTGGCTGCATCCATCACCCCATCATCTATATTAGGTATTTCTCCTAATGCTATCCCTCCCCTAGCCCCACCCCTTGACAGGCCCCAGTGTGTGATATTCCCCTCCCTGTGTTCCTGTGACATTGTTCAACTTCCACTTATGATTGAGAACTTGTGGTGTTTGGTTTCCTGTTCTTGTGTTAGTTTGCCAAGAATGATGGTTTTTAGCTTCATCTGTGTCCCTGCAAAGGACATGAACTCATCCTTTTTTATGGCTTCATAGTATTCCATGGTGTATATGTGCCACATTTTCTTTATCCAGTCTATCATTGATGGACATTTGGGTTGATTCCAAGTCTTTGCTATTGTGAATAGTGCTGCAATAAACATATGTGAGTATGTGTCTTTATAGTAGAATGATTTATAATCCTTTGGGTATATACCCAGTAATGGGATTGCTGGGTCAAGTGGTGATGATGAGCTTTTTTCCATATGTTTGTGGGCTGCATAAATGGGAGACTATTATTCTAAGTGAAGCATCTCTTTTCAATTCATACATTTTCTGGAGGTCCAACTGATCTACTTAAAAACTGACATGGGAATCATTTCAATATTAGTCATTCCATTTTAGCAGGGCAGTATTTTTACTAAAGTATCCTTATATACTTTGAGGTCCTGGAGAACTCATACCAAGAAAACACCTTCCAGGAGTGAGGTTGAGATGAGGAGGAGAGATTGACTCCAATGGCTCTCCAAATTGAAAAAAAATTCTCTCTTGGTAAAACCAAACTATGTGATCCTCTCTTCTACAGGAAATGCTGACATAACATGATATCTGCAGGGAAAATTAAATTGCATCCACGCCCACCCCACAAGTGTACCTCACAGATACCAATTAGTAGAATATTCATATCCCAATTTAGAAATACTGGAGACTTCAGTTCTTTCTTAATGAACAACCAAACTAAGTGATGCCAACAATTCTCTTTTCATGCATCTCTATCTATTTTCTGGCTTTGAATGCCATGTTAAAATAATCAAGTTTGTGTTCAGATATATGGATTCTTACATAGGAATTTGGCATTGTATATATCCTCAGTAGCCAATAGTCATTGAAATCTATTTTTAACAGTCAAATAGGAATAATAACTACTTCATGGGATTGTTATAAAATTAATGGAGAGTGTGTTTTTTGAAGGGCTCAGCGCAAGGTTTAACATAGACTAAGTATTCCATAAACATTGGCCATTATACCATATTCACTTCTTCACTTGGTGGGATTCATTTTCTTTAGCAAATTCGAGTTTGTATCACTTTATATTTTTTTGTCACTTAAATGGCAAGTATTTAACCAACTCCATTAACACCTCTCAATTCATTTTTGCCATTCCTCCCCTAACTTATGTGAGGTTTCCATCAGTTTGAAATAAAATGCTTGTTCTATAGTAATACATGGCAACTCAGTGAGCTCTATGTTTGGAGCTGGTGTATGCATTGTGCCCTGGATGATAAAATTATACCCCATATGCCTTGGCAGCAGCCTTGCAAATGAACAGGAGTATTCATTTCAGACATATTACAGATTGCAAATATAGATATGTCTATGTAAGTATCTGTGTATGTATTTTGAGTGCAACAGCTACAGGTCAAGCAAATGAGAAGAGTAAATGCTTTATCAGAAGCCATATTGCAGATTTATTCACAATCAGTAGTTTTGTTCAGATGCAGATTAATGTGCATTTCTTACTACATTTTCTAGTTTATAACTCAGTGCTCTGGTTTGATTAGCAGGAGAGCAGGTAACTATCCGCCATTTAGTTTTTGGCTTGTGAGCCAGGGATTCTAAATATTATCATTTTTTACATATGTTCTCTGTTAACCTCAGAGATGGGTTCTATTTTGGAACTTTGCAGCTATCTGCCTAAACTTTCTATGATTTTAGTCCCCTACCACTCTTGCTTATTATCTGCTGTTTCAATTCATTAGCTAACATTGTGTCTGAAGTGGATAACCATCCAGGTTGTCCATTTGCTAAAGCTTATGACTCTCACATACCTAGCAACCAAGGTTAGTCACATATTCTCACTCACTCACACCTTCCATCGACCTTAGCTATAATCTACCACCAGAACAGATCCTGCGGTTCCAGACTATACAGATGGTATTACTGCCTTGCTTATAACATTGTACCTTATAAAGTTCTTCAGTTGCAAGCAGCAGAAACTGATCCTGGCTATGTTAGCAAAACAGGACATTGTTGGCAGAGCATAGATAGTTCAGCACATTGAAAATCTAGCTGAGAAAGGGTTGAAACTGGGCAACTCAGGGTGTCTACGTATCCAATTGACTGTCTCATCTGAAAGCTACTCCAGGAATGAATCGACCAGAACATTTTTTTCCCATCTTTGTGTAGCTCAGCTCAACGTCCAAAGTCTTCAGAGAGACAACCTGATCATCTTAGCTTGGATCATGTGCAAGGCATCTTTACTGACAGCCTCACTAAGATCACACACAGTGATGGAAAAGAGGTGTCCCATCAGAATGCAGTTGTCAGTCAAAAAGAGTGAATGGATGGAGGAAAAATAAATCACCACAAGCACTTTATAGTGTTGTTTATCTTGGTTTGTAATAATAAGTGATCATTATGAAAGACTTAGTCACACAAACAAAAAGATTTAAAAAAATCAACAGGGCAGCAAAGAAAGGGAGCATTATTCCCTTACTCCCATGGGAAGATATTGAAGATCATGATGATAATATTTTCAGTTTATTCAGGCAGGTAGAATTTTATTTATAGACTCTCAGCATTACAAAAGTGCTAAAGCTCATACATTTCCATGATTCTCAAATGCCAGGGTGGATCAGCCATATCAAGTCACTGAGGAGCTTTAAAAAAAAAATAGAGATTCAATGTAAATTAGTTCAACCATTGTGGAAGAGAGTGTGGTGATTCCTCAAAGATTTAGAACCAGAAATACCATTTGACCCAGCAATCCCATCACTTGGTATATGCTCAAAACAATATAAATCATTCTATTATAACGATACATGCATGCATATGTTCACTGCAGCACTATTTACAATAGCAAAGACATGGAATCAACCCAAATGCCCATCAATGATAGACTGGATTTTTAAAATGTGGTACATTTACACCAAGCAATATTATGCAGCCATAAAAAGGAAAGAGATCATGTCTTTTGCAGGACATGGATGAAGCTGGAAGCCATTATCCTCAGCATACTAACAAAGGAACAAAAAACCAAACACCTTATGTTCTCACTTATAAGTGGGAGCTTAACAATTAGAACACATGGACACAGGGAGAAGAAAAACACACACTGGGGCCTATTGGGAGAGGGCTGTCAGGAGAGGGGAGAGAGCATCAGGAAAAATAGCTAATGCATGCCAGGCTTAATACCTAGGTGATGGGTTGATAGGTGCAGCAAACCACCATGGCACACATTTACCTATGTAACAAACCTGCACATCCTGCACATATACACTGGAACTTACATTTTTTAAAAAAGAAAAGGCATGAGGAACTTTCAACAGGGAGTGGAAATGTTCTAAATCTTAACTATGCTTGTGGTTACTGGTTACATGGGTATAATCAATGACAATTATCAAAACTCATCAAATTGTACACTTAAAATGCATGCATTCTATTGTATGTTACACCTCAATAAAGATGATATATAAAAAAAGAGATTCCAGAGTCCCATTCTCAGAAATAATGCTTTATTTAAATCTGGAGTTCATCTCCAGGATTGAATTTGAAGAACTACCAAGTGATAAGTAGAGGCATTAGATAGAAGGGCCATTCACCTGGGCCTCTCAAGCATGAAAACTCTTAAATTTAGGTGCTTGACCTTATCTCTACATGAGGTTGTATACCATCATAGTACTTACTACAGTATCAGGATTGAAAGATTACTGCATTTACACCCTTTAATATTTTATCCATATTGCCTAAAATTTGTTGGCACTAAGAATGAAATATTTCTTATATATCTGTTAATTACCTGATAAATGGCATACCTATGTTGTTGTATCCTGTTTTGTGCTAACAGCATTAATTTGTTAATGTAAACCTTGGAAATATACCATGACATTAGTCACCCTCTTTTGACATTTATTCAAGCAAGAGACTTGGTCTGTCTTGGCATCTGGGTGCATACAACCTGTGATATTAGGTCCAACACTTAGAGTCTTTCTAGGGATACTATGTACAGCCTAAACAGTGATTCTTTAGCTGTACATTTATTGTCACTAATTTTAAAAGCATTAAAAACAATTGTCAGTAATTGGAAAAGTACTGATGTTTGGCCTTGTCTCAGACCAGTTGAACCTGAACTTCGGGGGATAGGCCCCAAATGTCACTGTTTTTCAAGGGCTTTCCAGGTGATTCACTGTGCTACCAACTTGAAACTGAAATTTTTAGAAAATGTGACATACTTTGGGATGAGTGGAACAACTGTCAGGCTCTGTGCTCTGTCTTTAGCAGTGATATCAGCAAAGCTATTCATTCTTTTAATGGTACTTTAAAAAGCTAGCAGTACTTCTTTAATATCATAAATTATCTATCATGTTCAAAGTTTCCTGATTGCCTGATTTTTAAATGTTTTATTTTTAATTTTTACAGGTACATTGTAGGTATATATATTTATGAGGCACATGAGATATTTTAATACAGGTGTACAATGCATAATAATCACATCAGGGTAAATGAAGTGTCCATCACCTCAAGCACTTATCATTTGTGTTACAAACCTTCCAATCATATCCTTTTGGCTATTTTTTGAAGTACAATAAATTATTGTTGACTATAGTCATTTTGCTGTGCTCTCAAATACTAGCTCTTATTTTTTAATCTAATTATATTTTTCTACCCATTAATCCCCACTCATCCTACCCCCACTACCCTTGCCAGCCTCTGGTAACCATCATTCTGCTGTCTCCATGAATTCAATTGTCTTTCTGTGCCTGGCTTATTTCACTTAACATAATGTACTCCAGTTCCATCCATGTTGTTGCAAATGACAGAATCTCATTCTTTTATTATGGCTGAGTAGTATTCCATTGTGTATAGTTTGCCATGTTTTCTTTATTCATCAATTGATGGACACTTAGGTTGCTTCCAAATTTTGGCTATTGTGAATAGTGCAGAATAAACATGGGAGTCCAGGTAGCTCTTTGATATACTGATTTCCTTTCTTTGGGTATATACCTAGCAGTGGAATTGCTGGATTATATGGTAGCTCTACTTTTAGTTTTTTGAGGGATCTACATACTATTTTACATAGTGATTGTACTAATTACATTCCCACCAACAGTGTTAGAAGGTTTCCTTTTCGCTACAGCCTCAGTAGGATTTGCTATTGTCTGTCTGGATAAAATCCATTTTCACTGATTTTTATTTTAACTGGGGTGAGTTGATATCTCATTGTAGTTTGGATTTGCATTTCTCAGATGATCAATGACACTGAGCACCTTTACATACGCCTATTTGCCATTTGTATGTCTTCTTTGGAGAAATGTCTATTCAGATATTTTGCCAATCCTTAAATCAAATTATTAGATTTTTTTCCCATTGAGTTTTTTGAACTCCTTATATGTTCTGGTTATTAATCCCTTGTTGGATAGATAGTTTGCAAATATTTTCTCCCATTCTGTTGGTTGGCTCTTCACTTTGATGATTGTACAAAAGCTATTCTTGAAGCTTAATAGTACCACTCATGCCAAATGTCATCTGTAAGTACCTAGCACATCACCTTCAGCAGGCAGCATTCCTTGACCTATTCAGGCAAAAAGTTATTATCCTGTCTTTTATGCCAGGAATTACCCATGAAACTCTGTTACAAGTACAGATACGTAACCCCAGAACCAGTGTTTCAGAAGCTCCATGGGTACTTCTGAAAGTCTGTGTTTTTTAGCAAAGTCCTTAGATGATTGTTATGTACAGCAGTTTCAGGAAACATCACTCTATGCCGTCACGGTATGTGTGCATACTTCCGTTGTTGCACATTCACTCAATTCTAGTTAATTATTTACCTGTCAGATGTATCTACTAAACCATGAGCCTCTTCAAAGAAAGCATATGATCTTAATTTTGACTCTCAAGTCCAATCATAATGCCCTCTTAATAGAAGTTTTTGCACCAAATGAATGAATATGAACAAATCTCCCCAAATTAGCCAAATTTTCTTTAATGATTCATGATTTCTCCTAGGAACATGTGAATTTTTAAAAAACAAAATGATAAAGATTAAGTTATTTCTTTTTCCCCTTTGTTTTCTACTTAATATGTAAGACAAATAATTTAAGCCTACTTTTCATTGTTGCATTTGTATTTTTGTGTACCTATGTCAGGCATTATTAGACACTATAAATATAATAATAATAGCAAATATTTATTGAAATTTTAGCATCTTCCAGGAAAAGTACCAAGCACTTCACATGCATTAAGTCATTTCATCCTCCCAACAACCTATGAGATAAATAGGTATTAACATTATCCCTCATTTTATAAATGAGGAAACCAAGGCACAGACAGAGTAGATAATATATTTCAGCCAAACACCCTAGAAAGCAGCAGAGCCAGTGTTTAAACCCAGGCAATCTGCATCCAAAGACATCTCGTGCCCTTCACAATATTTCCTGCCTCTGAATGTTGAATAAACATAGTCCTCAATCTTAAAGCCTCATGGGAGAGATGGACCGTCTCAAAAAGTATTTGCATAAAGTGTTAAGGCTTTATAGGGTAAGGGAAATGGTTGTACGAACATAGCATGAGAAGTTTGAAATTTTGCCTTGAGGGTAGTAGGGGAAAAATATTAAAGAGAACTTGGCTTAGCCACACAACCCTGTGTTTTCATGAGTCCTACCTTCGCTTACGCTCTCTCTTCATTAGGAATGTCTTTACAGAGAAGGTGATTAGGTTGAACATGCAAGGTGGTTAGTGGGATTTGGCCTTGAGGAAAAGAAGAGAAGGCAAGGGCATTCCTAATGAAGTGGTAGCAGAAGCAAAGGCATGGACTCATGAGAACACAGGGTTGCATGGCTAAGCCAAGTTCGCTTACGGTGCCTTCAAAGAAGGAAGTGGTAGATGGTGATATGCGAAAGGACAATGGTGAGAAAGGTGCATATAGCCATTTGATCTCTCGCAGAAAGTCTGATCCAAAGTGATCTGAGCAGCAAGAGAATGTATTGCCTCATCAAACAGAGTCACATAATAGGGCTGGCCCCAGGTATATAAGGCTTTGAATCATGTGTTTAGTTAGGCACCTTGTGTCTTTCTTCTGGCCTCTCATCTTGGCTTCTGTCTGTTGGCTCTGTTCTCTGGCTGAAGCTCCAAGCCTCAATCATCTCATTACACAGAGCACCAAGCTCAGCAACTGAGACAGTCCACTTCCCTAACAGTTCCAGAAAAACCAGGAAATGAATTTCATTGATACTGATTGACTGGATTTGAGTCACATGCTGGTCCCTATCGATCTTGATCCGATCGTTAGAGGGCAGAATGCATAGATGTCTAAACCACAGGTTCTGCCTTTGGAAATTATGATGTAGGCGCAAAGCACATGTGGGTAGAATAAAGAAGAGAGAGACCCCAAAGTAGAATTGGGGTGCTGTTGTCAAAGAAGAGAGCATAAATGCTGTGCAAAAACATAACAAATGTCCACTGAAGTTGAAGTTCATATTTTGAGAGATCTTGAATGTTGTCTGTAAACTAACCAAGGCAACTGCCTCATATTATGGAATTTTTTTCCTAAACCTTTAGTAATGAGCTTTGTCTGGTTACTGACCTTGTGTAGAGCTCTGGTTCTTTGGGGCTTAAACTGAAGAGCAGGTTGCTGTCTTTCCTTCAGTTGCGAGGATATTCAACACTGAACAAGATGCAGGATTCTGAGCCTTGACTTTGGTTTTCTTGAGAAACCCTCTCTCAGGCTTTCTCTGCTGAGTATTTTTTAAAGCTGCCTAAACAGACCCCCCCCATCCCCACCCCACTCACCCAATTCCCATCCTATTGGTGGTCACTTTAGAAGGGAAGTGTGTGAGATGGGAATTACTTAGATGGAAACAATCCTTCTGTAATGGCTTTGGCCTCCTCTGGCATGAATTGAGCATTTACAGTAGTGAAGCCATGTTTTATTTATGTTATTTCCTCAAGACCTCTGGTTAGCTTCTCAATTTGCAATGCAAATTAGACATAGAAAAGGTTTTATACACTCTACATACAATTCTCCATACATCCACATTCCGTGACAAATTGTGATCTTTCGGCCTAACAGTTCTAGTGTAATTTTAGATAATAAAAATATTCACCACTTACAGTTCTAGCTTATGCTAATAGACTTACAGTCATCGGAGATGCTGAGACTGAGCAACAGACTTGGGGCTCAGAAAAGTAACACTATTGATTGCACTGCCTTTTGAAAAAGAAACTTGCAGTGAGAGACTCTAACTTACACCCCAGAACTTGGAAAGAGAAGCAGTTACCATGAATTCAAGCATCACTTGGTATGTGAGCTCTTGCTGGTGTCCTATCATACTCCAAGCGGGGGTGGGGGAGTATATATCAGAGCCACCTTTGAAAGATGGAAAAAAAGACTTGTCTCTCTGCATCTGATACTGCTTACAAGTTGATTGCTTAAGTGTGCACAGGGGGAGTCGGGCTATACTCACTACTAGCTAATTGTATGTACTTTTGTGTAAGGCCGTTGCTTAAGTGGGTACAGCATATAAAAGGGAATGCAGGGATAAAGAGATTTTGGATAAATTACTTTATAGAATCCACATGACTAATGACTGGCTTGGCTCAATAACTAAATTGTGAATTAGAATCAACAACCCAAATGTAAGAAATCTCACTCAGCCTCTGGTCACCCTTCAGTCACTCCACAATCCCAATATTTGTCGTTATAGGGTAAGAGTTGCCAGTAGTTGACGACACATTGACTATTAGGCAGGGGTCCATAGTAACACCTGGCTCTTAGAAAGATCTGACACATATCTCAGCTCATTCTTGGAAACAGTGGTTCTTCTTGCATACCATCAGCAACATGCTTTCTCAAATCGAATTGCCTTACACAATGATTTTCTGTCTTCAAAAATTAGTCTCATGTGTGCAAAACATAAAACCATGTCATCCCTGGTGACAAGGCTGAAAATGCTTTCTCCCACTGTCCTCTAAACTTTAGGAAAACAAATTGCTATTTTTATTTCCAATTGCCTCTCCCAGTGGGTGCACCCTGGGCACACAGCCCTTAAGAAATATCAGCAGCGACTGCTGTAACAGCACAACTTCAGCTCCTTGTTACAAAAAGCCTCTGGGTTGCAATAGGGAGCAAAGTAGTCAATATATTGGACTTGGACAGTACCCAAACAGCTATCACAATTCAGACCATGATTTCCGGCCCAATTCTGGAAAAGTATTTGCTTTCCAAGATAAAAATCTGTTTGGCAGAAAAGAAATGTTTATTTTAAAACAAAATCCATTTGGTTAATAATTATCCACCCAGTTTTAGGTTGCTTTCCTCAATTCTGTAAAGAAAATTTCCTACATTTCCTCTCCCAGTGATTGATGAAAAGTGGATTGAAACTTTGAGGAAGGAATCTGAAGAACCTATCCAAGTCCTCACTTCCCTATTTGATAATAGTTGCACCTCATGTCCTCTATTTTGCTTCCTGAATTAATTAGATAGTATAGTATGTAGGGAGTACGAACTAGATATTCATCAGAAGTTACAGAGATTTAAAATGGGTTACTAAAGTGCTGTATGTTGGCCTAATTTGAAAAATGATTCCACAACTATGGCCAACATGAACTAGAAGGCAGGTTATCTATCTGGGAAAATGAGGTTTTTACAAATTCTAAGTTAGAACACATTTGTCAACGAGTAGAAGCAATAAGTTACACGAGTGCATCTTTGGTTAAATAGAAGCTGATCTAATCACTAATTTGTAGTACCTTTTCAATGAAAACAAACAATTCCACTCCTCTGAGAGACCAGATTAGACATTTGTTTTGTTCTTCCCTATTATCCTGATGCCCTCTTTTCATCACAGTATTTCTTTACCCTTTAGTAAGTTGTTTTAAAGGTTGAGGACTACCAAGGGTGGAGGGAGGGCAGGGAAGCAATGTTGCAAATGAATTTTACTGATAAAATCAGCTTTTTCAGGTGCTTTCAAGTTGAAATAAATAGAGCTCTTATACCACCTACACAGTCTTCCCGCTTCTGTGAGTAGTCTTCCTTTTTTTTTTTTTTTCTCTTTAAATCATGAGACACAATTCTGGTTTCTCAGGAGATATATCAAGTTTCAATCAAACAATATAAAACCCAACCAAATAAAATCTGGTACAGCTCAACCACTGTAATAATATGGAAAGGCTAAGAATGCTGCTATTTAATCTTATGATTTCTCTGAACCTTTCCAATCATTTTGAGTTTCCCTGGGTTGCATAATCTAATAATGAAAACAAAATAAGGTTGTGAGATCTACCTTTTCTGTCTTTCCCTTTCTGATCTAAAGCTTGAAAATCTCTTTTCAATCTCTTCCCTTCAATTAATGAAACAGTTTCCCACCCCACTCCCATCCTGCCTGGAGACACAATTGCCATGGTTACCTGGATACCTTTTCTCAAAGAATATATGTAGTGGCAATTCGGCAATTTAGACGTCTCGGAGTATTGCACTTAGGAGCAGTAATGAGACCATTATGGAACTATTTGTAGTGAAAATACCATTGATGTTACAGTCTGAGATTAAAACTTTAATTTGTTTTCATTTACTCCTTTAAAGAGATAAGGATGAGGAGGTCGGTCTCTGTAGCTAAGTAGCAAGTTACTGACAGGAAATGTCATCCACTTGAGACATGGTGTTGGGGATTGCCTCTTTTTGAACACATGTCCATAAGGCCAAAAGAATAGACAGAATCACCCACCAATCCAATACAAAGTTAGCAGTAAAAGGCCAGTATGAAGAAGGGTGTATTTGGGAGCAAATGTTCCTCAATAGTGAATCCATGTGAGGGACCAGGAAAGATATTCAAGGATATTGTCTTCATTTTGTCTGAAAACAGTGCTTGTTTCAGTCAGCCGGATTTGGAACCTCTCATGTAATTCCTTACAGATTTTCTCTGGGGAAAGAATACTTTTCTCTGAGCTTATACTTTTTTGCTATAAAAAAAATTTAATGCATCTCTAAACCAGGGGTCTTAACATCAAGCCCATTCTAGAGAGTTGAAAGACGGTTAGCAAGTAATTTGAACTACTGATAATCAAAAGTGTGCCAAGATTACAATTTAAAGAAGACACATTAGAATTGAGTCAAGATTAACCCTATAATGTCATTTGCTTTCTTACAACCTCATAGGTAGAATGGGAGAGAAAAGGGTTTAGTTACAGCAAGAATGCTGAGAAATTCAATTAACTATGAGTACAGAAGCTAAAAGTACTGCTTATTACCATGTGCTCAACATTATGTGCCCGATTACTTTTTGAGTATGCATTTTTCTGTGAATTAGTACAAGGCCTTTTATTAAATAAACTTGATCTCTTGGAAAGGCAAACAGGAAACACACTAAATTTCCCATTCACATTCCCAAACAATATAATGTTTAGAGTGACTTAATAAAGAAATAAAACTCAATTCTATCAGAATCTCTGGATTGCAGTTCCATACCCTGTACTAAAAACATGTTGTGGATAGGTCAGAATTAAAAATTTAAAAATCAAACTATGTAAATACTAGATTTATGGATTTGTGTTTATTACCTAAGAATGAAGAAATAACATGGTTTGGAATTTTATATAGGAGAACATAGAAATATTCATAAATTTCAAGTTTTTAATATATATCACATTAATACTTATAATCTATAGGACAAAGATGATGAAAGAAACTAGAGTTTTCATGCGTTATTGGTGGGAATGGAACTAGTCCATTCTTTCTAGAGGATAACTCGATAATATGTATAAAAATGCCTATTTCTTCTACATAGACATTGTATTTCTAAGAATTTATCCTAAAGAAGTAATTGCACAAGTGCAACTAAAGGAGAGAAAGCAAAAAGACTCATCATAGCATCATTAGTTATAATCTGCACAAAACTGTAGACATCTTTAACTGCTTCTGTCCTTGAATATGACTTATTTCTGGTGGTATAAGGAAAAAAAAATTGTTCTGACAAATATTTGAAAAGATATTCACCAAATATATATATGTTATATATAACAATATATATAAAGTGCATATTACTGTGCTTTAGGTTCTAGGGTAGATGTGCAGAACATGCAGGATTGTTGCATAGGTACATCGGTACATACATGGCAATGTGGTTTGCTGCTGCTATCCCCATCACCTATATCTGGCATTTCTCCCCATGTTATCCCTCCCCAACTCCCTACCCCCTACTGTCTCTCCCCTAGTCCCCCACAACAGACCCCAGTGTGTGATGCTCCTCTCCCTGTGTCCATGTGTTCTCATTGTTCAACACCTGCCTATGAGTGAGAACATGTGGTATTTGATTATCTGTTCTTGTGTCAGTTTGATGAGAATGATGGTTTCCAGATTCATCCATGTCCCTACAAAGGACACGAACTCATCATTTTTTATGGCTGCATAGCATTCCATGGTGTATATGTGCCACGTTTTCCCTGTCCAGTCTATCATTGATGGGCATTTGGGTTGGTTCCAGGTCTTTGCTATTGTAAACAGTGCTGCAATGAACATACATGTGCATGCGTCTTTATGATAAAACAATTTATAATCCTTTGGATATATACCTAGTAATGGGATTGCTGGGTCAAATGGTATTTCTATTTCTAGGACCTTGAGGAACTGCCACACTGTCTTCCAAAATGGTTGAAGAAATTTACACTCCCACCAACTGTGTAAAAGTGTTCCTATTTCTCCACATCCTCTCCAGCATCTGTTGTCTCCAGATTTTTTAACGTTCACCATTCTAACTGGCGTGGGATGGTATCTCAATGTAGTTTTGATTTGCATTTCTCTAATGACCAGTGATGATGAGCATTTTTTCAAATGTTTTTTGGCCTCATACATGTCTTCTTATGAAAAGTGTCTGTTCATATCCTTCACCCACTTTTGAATGGGCTTGTTTGTTTTTTTTCTTGTAAATCTGTTTCAGATCTTTGTAGATTCTGGATACTAGCCCTTTGTCAGATGGGTAGATGGCAAAAATTTTTTCCCATTCTGTTGGTTGCTGGTTCATGCTAATGGTTGTTTCTTTTGCTGTGCAGAAGCTCTGGAGTTTAATTAGATCACATTTGTCTATTTTGGCTTTTTTTGCCAATGCTTTTGGTGTTTTAGTCATGAAGTCCTTGCTATGCCTATGTCCTGAATGGTTTTGCCTAGGTTTTCTTCTAGGGTTTTTATGGTATTAAGTCTTATGTTTAAGTCTTTAATCCATCTGGAGTTAATTTTAGTGTAAGGTGTCAGGAAGGGGTCCAGTTTCTGCTTTCTGCACATAGCTGGCCAGTTTTCCCAACACCATTTGTTAAACAGGGAATCCTTTCCCCATTGCTTATTTTTGTCAGGTTTGTCAAAGATCAGATGGTCGTAGATGTGTGGCATTGCCTCCGAGGACTCTGTTCTGTTCCATTGGTCTATTTCTGTTTATATAGCAGTACCATGCTGTTTTGATTACTGTAGCCTTATAGTATAGTTTGAAATCAAGTAGCCTGATACTCCAGCTTTGTTCTTTTTGCTTAGAATTGACTTGGCTATGCGGGCTCTCTTTCGGTTCCATATGAAATTTAAGGTGGTTTTTTCCAGTTCTGTGAACAAGGTCATTGGTACCTTGATGGGGATAATAATGAATCTATAAATTACTTTGGGCAGGCCTGGTGGTAATGAAATCTCTCAGCAATTGCTTGTTCATAAAGAATTTTATTTCTCCTTCACTTATGAAGCTTAGTTTGGCTGGATATGAAATTCTAGATTGAAAGTTCTTTTCTTTAAGGATGTTGAATATTGGCCCCCACTTTTCTGGCTTGTAGGGTTTCTGCTGAGAGATCCGCTGTGAGTCTGATGGGCTTCCCTTTGTGGGTAACCCGACCTTTCTCTCTGGCTGACCTTAGCATTTTTTTCCTTCATTTCAACCCTGGTGAATCTGACGATTATGTTCCTTGGGGTTGCTCTTCTTGAGGAATATCTTTGTGGTGTTCTCTGTATTTCCTGGACTTGAATATTGGCCTGCCTTGATAGGTTGTGGAAGTCCTCCTGGATAATATCCTTAAGAGTATTTTCCAGCTTGTAATCATTCTCTCTGTCGCATTCAGGTATACCTATCAAACGTAGATTAGGTCTTTTCACATAATCCCATATTTCTTGGAGGCTTTGTTCATTTCTTTTTAGTGTTTTTTCTCTAATCTTGCCTTCTTGCTTTATTTCTTTGAATTGATCTTCAATCTCTGGTATCCATTCTTCTGCTTGGTTGATTTGACTATTGAAATTTTTGTCTGCTTTATGAAGTTCTCATGTTGTATTTTTCAGCTCCATCAATTCATTTATATTCTTCTCTAAGCTGTTTATTCTCGTTAGCATTTCGTCAAACCTTTTATCAAGGTTCTTAGTTTCTTTGCATTGGTTTAGAACATGTTCTCTTAGTTCAGAGAATTTTGTTATTACCCCCTTTCTGAAGCCTGTTTCTGTCAATTCATCAGACTCATTCTCCATCCAGCCTTGTTCCCTTGGTGGTGAGGAGTTGTGATCCCTTGGAGGAGAGGTGTTCTGGTTTTGGGTGTTTTCATTCTTTTTGCACTGGTTTCTTCCCACCTTTGTGGATTTATCTACCTGTGGTCTTTGTGGTTGGTGACTTTCAGATGGGGTCTCTGAGTGGACATACTTTTTGTTGCTGATGAAGTTATTTCTTTCTGTTTTTTAGTTTTCCTCCTAATAGTCAAGCCCCTCTGCTGTAGGACTGCTGGAGGTCCACTCCATACCCTCCTTGCCTGAGGATCATCTGCAGTGGCTGCAGAACAATAAGGGTTGCTGCCAGTTTTTTCTTCTGTTATCTTTGTTCCAGAAGGATATCTACCAGATGTCAGCCTGAACTCTCCTTTATGATGTGTCTCTTTGGATATACTGGGGTCAGAGAGCTGCTTGAGGAGACTGTCTGTCCCTTATAGGAGCTCAATTGCTGAGCTGTGAGCTCCATTGTTCTGTTCAGAGCTGCTGGGCAGGTACATTGAAGTCTGCTGCAGCAGAACTCATAACCACCTTTTTTTTTTTTCCAGATGCTCTGTCCTAGGAAGGTGGGACTTTATTTATAAGCTCCTGAATGTGCTGCTACCTTTTTTCAGAGATGCCCTGCCCAGTGACGAGGTAACCTAGTCACAGTCTCTCAGTAGAGGCATTACTGAGCTGTCGTGGGCTCTGCTCTGCTGCTGTATGAACTTCCTTGTAGTTTTGTTTATAGAGGTATAGTTAGAGCTGCCTCTTTAATGGCTGTCTGCCTCAGTAATGGCAGACTGTCTCTGTAATGGCGGACTGCCTTGGTAGTGGCGGATTGCCTCGGTAATGGTGGACTGCCTCAGTAATGGTGGACTGCCTCAGTAATGGTGGACGCTGTTCCCCTCACAGAGCTGGACTGTCCTGGGTCCAACTGTGCTTGCTGTGAAACTCTCAATCTAGATCGTTTCAGATTGCTGGTCTTTGTGGGGTGGGACCTGCTGAGCCAGATCACCTGACTCCCTGTTTCAGCACCCAGAATAGGGGACTTTTTTTCAGTTGAATGGGTAACTCTGTCTCCTAGGCATTCCAGGCACCAGTTGAAATGGCCGCCTAGATTTCTGTGAGTTTTTGTGTGGAAACCCGCTGTGCCAGCTGAAACAGCTGTGCTGGAGACTCATGGTGCTTTTCTGCCCAGGAATCTCCTGGTCTGTGGGCAGTAAAAACTCATTTGGAAATGTGGTGATCACTCACCCTCTCTGTTCTTGCTGGGAACTGCACTTCAGAGCTGTTCTTATTTGGCCATCTTGGATCATCTCCACCAAATTGTTAACATGGTTATTTTTGGTGGGAGGAATCTGGATGATTTTTAATTTCTTCTTTGTACCTCTATTTATTACAATAAGCATGTATTAGTTTTACAATCGGGCAATAATTTAGCTGTTAAGCGTTGAACCGTGTTCTCCCCAAAATATGTTAAAGTCCTAACTCATAGTACCTCAGAATGTCATCTTATTTGAAACCAGTCTTTGCACATGTAATCAGCAAAATCAAGTTAAAATGAGGTCATACTGAATTAGAGTGGACCCTGATCCAATATGACTGATGTATTCATAAGAGAGACCCACAGGAAGAAGGTGGCCATGCAACTGGGGAGGCAGAGACTGGAGTGATGCAACTACAAGCCAAGAAATGCCAAGATTGGCAGCAAACACCAGAATCTGGAAGAAGCAATGAAAAGTTCTCCTCTATAGGTTTCAGAGGGTGCTTGGCTCTGCTAACACCTTGATTTCAGACTTCTAGTCCCCAGAACTGTAAAACACTAAATGTCTGTCATTTTAAGACACCTAGTTTGTGATACTTTGTTATGGGAGCCCTAAGAAACCAACACAAAAGCTATTTTAATTTGGCGAAGAAATTTCATTTGCTATTCAGTTGCTATAAAAGGCTCATGATTCTACCATGCCACACATGGAATAGCAAACTCCTCTATTAACTGTTCTGTATCCAATATAGTAATCTAAAATTGAATTAATTGTATTTAGAAAAAAAGAAGTGGAAACATTCTATTAGGTTGATGAAAAAGTAATTGCACCAACCTAATATTTCTTAGTTTTTCTGCAGATGATATAAATGCTGAAGTGGTTCTGAACACATCCCTAGGCAACAGAAGCATTTTTCAAGGGCCCCAAAGACTAATCCTTCTCTGAACCGTCATAAATATTATGAAGTATCCAGAGATCTGTCTTATTGATGGACTACTTTAAAGAATTTCAGGCCAGCTTGCTATAATTTTTATTTTTTCCCTCAACCATATTAAATATGGGTGTAACAATGAGCTGAAAGGAAAATTAGGTCCCAAGTGTTTTGGCATTTTTTCAATATCGAAGGTCAACCACATAGCAGTAAGCCAGAATGCTTTGTGAGCAGACATATGGCATTTGTTGGGGAGGAGAAAGGGTGGGAGGAGGAGTATCCTGTTTTCCAGCTGCCTTCTAAAGTCAGCCTTGATTTCTATAAAATCTTGTTGCATTTCATGTAGCCTCATAATTATTTTCTTTCTAAAATGGCCTTTGGTAATCTTGAGAACCAAGAAGATAAGTCTACAGAAAACTCATGCCTTCTGACTGTGCTAGATCTTCAGCAATGTAAAATTGAGGCTCTGATTGCACCATGGGTGAACAGATGTCCTAGTTCAGTACTAAAGTCTGAACACTAGAGCAAGGAACTACTCAACAAGGAATACTTCTAGGAGAAGGCTACAGCTTACGGAAAGTATGATACTAGGCTGAAGTCACTCATATTCTCTTTAGAGTAACTACACTATTACTAATTTAATAAAATCATACCTGTTTGGATGCTCATAAGATAGAGAATTCAGTGGAATGCAGCCAACTGTGCATGCATGGAGAGGATATGTATGCACCTAGCATGATCTGGAAGATAACTAAGGGACCAAGGATTGGTCAAGCACTTGGGCAGCTTCAAATGACAGAAACCCAATTCTAAAAAGTTTATACCAAGAAAAAGAAAATGAATTTTGTTGGGAAATCAACGGGTTGAGGTGGCATCCAGTCTCTAAAGGCTCATTAAATATGTGTCTGACACTGTGCTCCCTTTTTAGATCTGTTCTCCTTGGGCAGTAGCCTTATGTTTTGTTTTGTTTTTTTTTTTTTTCCTAGCAAATGTTCTTCCATCTGGACTTCTTCCATCTGGCCAGAACAAGTAGGTATAACTCCTGACTGGCATTCTTATGGTTCACAATCCAAAATGAAAGCAAAAAAAAAAAGGGAGAAAAACTCTCCTTTATCTGTGTCCATATACACATATTCCAGAGAAGTTCTCTGTTGGATTTAGAATAGTTGTTCACACTTGAGTCAACTATCCTGGCCAAGTAGATGTGGCACTCTGATCATCCAGGCCTGGATCTGCAGCCAGGAGGGCAGGGCACTGAGTCTTGTAACTCTATTAAGACAAAGTGGAGTGGCAGGATCAACATGGAGTTCTGCTATCAGAGACAGAGGACAGTGATGCAAGAAAGACAAACAGTAGATGCCCACAAGCATACTTTCATTCCCCAAATGCCAACTCCTCTTTTTGACCTAGACTTGAAACCTTTGTTTTACTCTTTGAGGTGACAACTACCATGTACTATATAAAAACTAGATGTAGATAGATACTATGTAAACATTCAAAGATTACAAATGGCTCAAACCTTGCAGAGCTGACAAAAAGCAATGATAAACCAAACTCTATAAACATGTAAATACAACTTGGTTGCAAAATAAAACTTGTACATGAACTGAGATTTAAATTAAGGAACAGTTAGGTATATATGTTGGGAAGTATAAGAACAGCTTATTTTTTAAAATCAAGCTATAAATAAATATAAAACAACATTGAAAAAAAGTCAAAAAGGCAACTCAATAATTTGGGGAAAAAATATAAATACTGAATGCATAGTTACAATCTTTCCTATTCAAGCAGAAATTCTATGTTTGGCCATTCAAAAATACTTTCTGTATGAAGTAGAAAGTCCAGTTCACCTCATAAATAGATACGGTCAGTGTTGCATTTTCCCCTTAAAGTGGAGTCTAGGCCACCAAAAAATTTGTCTTTTAGAAAAAACATTTATGAAGAATTATAAATGACTTACAAAACAAAAGCTGTGAATTTGTAGCAGTGTGGTTCTTAGAGATGAGGACTTACCATTCAAGCCATGGCAAAAGTTGAAGCCTAAGTTTGACTTCTGCCCATCACCCTCTTTCCCACTCGCAGGACCTAGAACTTGACTTACATGTGCTCAGGGTCCCACAGTTTGCCTCAGGCTAAGATTACATCATAAAGACCTTATCCCCTAGACCCTTTGGCTCCCTGAGGTAGTAGTATTTATTTTCTCCTTTTAGGTATCAACTTTTGAGGGAAAACTCCAGGTGATAAAGCTGTATTTCCAATTGGGAATCAAATAATCTTTTCACACCCTTTTAACCAGAGCCTCAGTTGGAACCACCTGGAGTCTGGACAGAATCATTTATGAAACAGGAAAGATTCAGGAGTCTTTTTCATAAAAAATAAAGTGTCTAAGACAAGGGAGTTAGCTTTCCAATATTCACATGTGTATTGTCTACTTAAAGGCCTAGCCTGAGCTCAGGGGTTCGAGACCAGCCTGGGCAACACGATGAAACCTCGTCTCTACTAAAATAGAAAAAATTAGCCGGGCATGGCAGTGTGCACCTGTAGTCCCAGTTACTCAGGAGGCTGGAGGCTGAGGCAGGAGAATTGATTGAACCTGGGAGGCGGAGGTTGCAGTGAACCGAGATGGCGCCACTGCACTCCAACCTGGGTGACAGAGCAAGACTCTGTCTCAAAAAAAAAAAAAAAAGCCTATATCTAACTAGTAGTTTTCCAATTTTTGAAAAATTAGAACATAAAATGATCAACTACAATTGTTTCATCCAGGCAATCTCTGTCAACATTTTGATATATGTCATTCAAGATTTTAATTTCCATGTAAACGTGAAATGTAAATATATTTTTTCACAGGAGTAATTTTATTTTATAACAAATATTTTATTACCTGATTTTTTAAATGCAATATAATTTTTTCACTTAAATGAATATTTCTTTAGCATCATTTTATTTCAAGTCGTCATGGCTGGGTATTGGGAAAAGTTTTCAATTAGCAATAATTGTGCCTCAGATAAATTTCATCGGCTACAATATTGCCACTGCAAAAAGCTTTAGCATCATTTTAATCTGTTGTAATCTGTTGTAAAACTCTAACATCATGTATGTAATGAAGATTTTAGTTTATTCCTTATTTTCTGCTACCATTAACAATTCTGGGATGACATAAAGTTTTATGCATATTTCCTTAGGCTCAATTCCTGGAGATATAATCGCTGGATCAAAGAGTTTGCAGACTCTTTTGGGCTTAGGTTGTTGGCAAATTGCCTTCCAGAAAGGAGTAGGAGTTTTCATTTTCTCTCATTGTCAACCAGAGTATCAGTACTTTGTAGAATTTCTGACTATTTGGGGTGGGGGATAATATTATCACCATGCATTTTCTCTTTAAAATCACATTTTTTTCACATTTAATATATCTGAAATTAGAGTACATCTTACAATAGATGGTGAGTTTATACTGTGTTGTAATTTAATGAATAGAATTTTTTCTTTTTTTATAGCACTTTAGGTATTAATAACAGCATACCCTATAACCAATAGTATGTTAGATTCTGTGAAATACGGTACCTCAACCTAAGCAATTTTACATTTTGGCCCAGTAAAATTTTTCCTTTCCACCCACAAGCTTCTGGGACCAGTTGCCCTTGCTAACTGCTTACAGACTGCTCAAAGTATGTAAATTCAATTCCACTTTTATTCAAGTCTCTCTGCATATGGCTCAGGGAATACAAAGACGAACATGACAGTGCTGAGAAAAACTTAATTAGGAAGGTCACTGCATAAAAACCATATAATAAATTTTTCCTCAAAACCTTTGTGGAACAAGGCAGGATATAAATAAATAAAAACATTATATATACAGAAGCCAAACAGACATAAATTTCAGATCATCTGTCCCACATTTACCCTCTGTTGTCGCAGATAACCAGGAGCCATACCAAGCGACCTGCAGCTCCTTGAAGACATCCTGTTCTCTAAGCGTCCATGAAGGTGTGACTGTGGCTCACTCTTGCTCAAAGAATGTCTCCTTTCCTCACGCTTTCACATGCCAACCCGTGCTCAGCCTTCAAACCTCAGAGCAGAGGCCACCTCCCTTGGCAAGCTGCTCTGACTCCATCTTTCCCTTTCTCTGCCTTCTGTCAAAAGCACCTCCATTCTGTGGTCCCACATTTCTTCCACAGTACTTAGTACTTAAGTAACCCCTTAATACCACATATCAGAGTAACCCACTGACAGACTGTAAGGAGTGAGGAGGTGGTGTGACATAAAGTGCAAAAGCAAGATGGCCCCAGCCCCATCCCAGCTCTGCTACTCACCACCTATCTTCGGGGAAGTTACTAGTAACCACATTTTTTTGAGACAGTCTCACTCTGTCACCCAGGCTGGAGTGCAATGGCGTGATACTGGCTCCCTCCAATCTCTGCCTCCCAGGTTCAAGTGATTCTCCTGCCTCAGCCTCCCTAGTAGCTGGGATTACAGTTGCACGCCACCATGCCCAGCTAATTTTGTATTTTTAGGAGAGATGGGGTTTCACCATGTTAGCCAGGCTGATCTCGAACTCCCAGCCACAGGTGATGTGCCCGCATTGGCCTCTCAAAGTGCTGGGATTACAGACGTGAGCCACCATGCCCAGCCTAGCAACCACTTTTAAATATCAATTATTTTTATCCATAGATGGAAGTTTATACTATCTAATTCAAAGGGTGGTTTGGGGGACTCTAATCAAGCATATGAAGCATTTAGTACAGAGAGTGTCCATTAGACAGCATTGAAAAAAAAAAAACAAAAAAAACACTGGCTCACTGGTTTGTCTCTCACAACAGACCAAGGACCTCAGGGAGGGCACAGAGTATGTCCTTTATCTCTATGATCCCCAGTTACCTGGCAAGGAGCAAAGTCTCAGTACAGGTGTGTTAGAGTGTTCACATAGTAAAACCAAGCCCACAGCCTTAGGGGCTAAAAGAAATGAGATGACGGGCTTCTCATTTGGCTCGGGGAGAGCTTTAGTGCTTTGTGCGTGTCCTCCTACTACCTCTCTGTACAGAGAGGTTCTGTTTGTTTGAGCCTAGTGATGTGAAAAGCAATCAGAAGGACTGTAAAAATCTCAATAGACCTGTCTTTTTTTTTTTTTTTTTTGAGAAACCATCCTTCATAACTGTCTACGGTTTTGTTTTGTTTTTTTCTTTTCCTGCTTACAAGGAGTCTTAAGGCTGATAACAAAAAGATAACAACATAGGTATTAGCAACCTCTGCATTAGTTCATTTCATTTACCTCTTATGCCCACTCAGAGGGGGAATGGATGATAATTTAGGCATCTGCTTAGGCAGCATGAGTGACCAGGACAAAGCATAATAATGGATGGGCACAATGCCTAGAATGATTATATCAAATGACTCCACTGCTTACAGTAGGAAATCTTTGCTTTCTTGAAACAAAGGATAGGGTTAAACTCTCAAAAGAATAAGGTACTGAGACACATCAGGAAGGTACCCTACCCCAAAATGTCAACATATGTGGCTCTGCTGATGCCAAAACTGATGGCAATAGAGCTTGCTTTCCTGATATGTTGTTCCTTGCTGGAATGCCATTGCATTTGACTATAGTAACAGCAACAGCTGTAGCTCCCATTTATTGAATACCTCCAATCTGTCAGGTACAGATATACTCCATCATTTAATTTTCCAAGCAATCCTATAAAATAGGTATATTCCCCATTATATAGGTAAGGAAAATGAGGCTTAGAAGTGTCATGACTTGCCTAAGTTGCTGGGGAAGATCAGAACTGGGAATCAAACCAAGCTCTATCTGATCCCAAGCCTATGCAGACCTCAGAAGTGAGGTCTCAAATCTGCTTAGCTTTAAGACTTGCTCTCTCCTCTAGCCATGTTTTCTGCCACCTTTTTCCAGACTTTACACTGAAGACATACCAAACTTCTTTTAGTTTCTCCAACATACTATGAGAACTTTTTTTCCTCTCTTTTCTTGCCCTCTTTACTTTCAATCTTCCTTTACCTGGCTCACACTTTGAGACCTCAGCTAAAATGCCACTTTAGGGAATGTATTTCCTGACAGCCTATCACCATCTCTACATATTGCTGGGTAGCCTTGCTAAATGCTTCCAGAGCTACTTGGCCTTCCCCCATGTTGGCATGGATTATATGGCACAATTATGTCTTAGATCATTATCTGTGTCCTTCATTAGACAGTGTCATAGTCCATTCAGGAGGCTATAATAAAATATCGTAAGCTGGGTAGCTTATAAACAGCATAAATTTATTTCCCCTAGTTCTGGAGGCTGGAAATTCCAAGGTTAAGGTGCTGGTGAATTTGGTGTCTGGTGAGAGCCTGTGTTCTGGCTCATAGACAGTGCCTTCTAGCTGTACCTCACATGATGGAAGGGATGAGGGTCTATCTGGAATCTATGTTGTAATGGCACTAATTCCATTGGTGAGGGCTCTGCCCTCATGATCTAGTCACCTCCCAAAGGCCCACCTCCTGATTCCATCACCTTGGGGGTTAGGATTTCAACACATGAATTTTGAGAGGCACAGATAGACTTTAAGTACTTTGAGGACTGATCTAAGTCTGTCTGATTTACTGTTGTATCTTCAATGCCTAGAAACTTATATAAGTTCAATACCTAATAGTAGTGAAAATAAATAAATGCATAACAGAATCAATGGTAACTGGTGGAGTAAGAAGGCTTTGCAGTAGAAGAGTGATAATTTCCCATCTATTTTTTCATACCAAAGGCAAATTTATCTTATCCATATTAGATTCAGATTACCCCTATCTATTTACGGACATTATCAATTGATGATTTGGAAGAATGTGCTTTATGTTGTTAGAATAATAGTCCTGGTTCACCTCAGCAACACCTTTCAATTAAAAAAAAACTGTTTGTTCTCTGATTTCTCTTTCAACTTTGAGGAAATTGGATACAACTTTCAAATATTTAGTTTCAAATTTTAAGCTACAGCTACACATAGAAAAGTTACAGGTATATTCATTGAGGCCAAAGCCTCCCCAGGCACCCAACATATGCTTTTTTTTTTCTTTTTTTTTTTTTTTTTGCTTATGGAAATTTACCTCTTCTGATTCCAGGGCACCTCAGAACTTCCATTTGTCACAATAGGTCATATATTCTTAAATGGATCTAATTTTGTTTCTCTCTGGATGCTTGGTAATCTCCGTGAAGCAGAAATTTCAGAATAAAGTTAGGTGGCTCTTAATGGTTCCCAAATGTGGTTGATAATAGGTTTTACTTTTTCCTCTTGTTTTTCTTTTTTTTTTCTCAACAATCAGGCACCATAGCCAAAATACTTATCTGAGAGAGAATGGGAAGAAAAACTCCCTAATAATCATTTTTAAAATCTTTTGACTTTTAAAAGAAATAATTAAGGTACAGCTTTGACCTGCTCTGTGATCAGAGGATTGGGTTCCCTGGATACAAACTTTATGCTATTCTACTTAACCAAAGAGCAACTTGGGCATTTATCCAGGGTACTCCTCAAGGATCCAATATGTTAATTGAAAAAAAAATCTTAGGAAATAACTTTACAAGCAAACAATTCATCCAACTGGAAACACATGGGATTATTTTCCAATCTCTGTTCCTTGAAATCTCAGCTGCTGAAGCAAAGGATATTAAAAAAAAAAAAAAAAGAATTTCTCAAAGAGCAAACAGAATTAGTTACAATTCCAAGGTAGAATACAATCAGCTTTAATTAAAACAGCATACAATATAATTCCCATGTGGATATTTTAGCATACTTAGTGCTGTTACAGGTGAAGAAACACTGTTTTCTAGGCTGTCTTTCCAGATTCTCAAGGCTTCTTTGACACCTTCACATCTGGATGATCTCTGCTGAATATAGCTTTCTCCTCCTGCCCCTTGCTCAAGGAAGTCTTTTTGATTCACTGCAGCATTTGGTATCTCTCTGCACATACTAGGTGGTTAGTTTTCCTTTTTTCTCTGCTCTGCGACCTTATTTATTATGAAGGTATAAACCTTTATATACATCACAAATGGATGTATATAAAGAAGAACTCAGCTGGGAGAAGATTCAGCCACCTGGGCCACTAGGCTCTTCAGTCTCTTCATGAAATCTATTGTCCGAAGATCTATGTATTAGTCTGTTCTCATGCTGCTAATAAAGACATACCCAAGACTAGTTAATTTATAAAGGAAAGAGGTTTAATGGACTCACAGTTCCACATGGCTGGGGAAGGAAACCTCACAGTCATGGCAGAGGGCAAAGGAGAAGCAAAGGCACGTCTTACATGGTGGCAGACAAGAAAAAGTGCCAAACAAAAGGGGGAAAAGGTCCTTTTGAAATCATGAGATCTCCTGAGAACTCACTCACTATCACCAGAAAGGCAGTATTGGGGTAACCACACCTATGATTCAATTACCTCCCACTGTGCACCTCCTGTGACATGTGAGGATTATGGGAACTACCATTCAAGATGAGATTTGGGTGAGGACAGAGCCAAACCATATCAATTTAATATCTCAGGTAATTCAGATCATCCCTTAAAACCAGGATAAAAAGCTGAAGGACAGGCTGATAACTTGATAAACCCTAGAATACAATAGGCCTTGAATTTGAGAATTCCAGTTCCCTGGAGATGATTTTAACCTAATTTAAGGAAAACAAACAAACAAACAAAAAGAAGTGATGTGTTGTGAATAGTTAACAAATGGGTGGGCCAATATAAACAATTCAGTTCAAACATACTAAGGAAGGTTCAGAGTTTGAAATTCTCCTGGTGCTTCAGGAAGAATGATAGGAAACATTACAGATTGTTTCTGATGACCAGACATGGATTTGCTGCTGGAGGTTGGGGGAAAAATGTCTGGATTTATCCATTCACTCACACATGTGCATGTATATACACATATACCCATGCATGCACTGACACACAATTATCTTCTAAATTAGTCTTCTAAATTATATAGGAAAGTAATTTCTTTATTAGTTATTAAGAGGTGTTTTCTATTTAAAGTCAACTCACTATAAACTATGGTATGGAAAGAATAAGCTAAGGTGGGGCTAATTAGAACCCATAGATATTTCTCAAACCCCACTTTGGACAATTTCAGTCCTTTCTACCCTCCACCCAGGTTACCCCCAGGTTTTTCCCATATCTGCTAATAAGATGCCAAAAGTGGCCTAAATTTTCCTCACAATGCCTCTTGTTTACCTTTGGCTAGAGTTGCTAGGAATAATGAAATGCCTCAAAAGCCAAGAAAGAAGGAAGATGACATCTGAGTAAATCTCTCTAGGCAAACAAGCTACCCTTGAATCTTTGAATTGGTACTATAGGTACCCTTGACTTTAGTTAAGTTGATCAAAAAAGCACTGCCCATTTAGAAAGAAGAGATTATTGAGAGAGGGCTCTTTTTCTGGACATTTCCAAGGAGGCCTGTTGTGAGCTAGCATTCTTAAGAAATGTTGTCTCAAACCTGCAGGGAGGTCAGCAATCTTCTTACCTCAATTTCCCATTGTGTAGCAGAAGAATAACGAGCAGGTTGGATCTGCTCTCAGAAACACTAAGATGGGAAACAAAAGCATGCCCACATAAAACATTTTCATCACATTGTCACTTGCCAATGTATTATTGCAGAAGGCTCTGGCTTGGGTTACAGAGATATCACTTTCTCCTCCTTTCAGCTATAGTCATTGAGAAGAGCACTAAAAAAAAAAGGATCCTTTGCACAATAGTGGACAAAATGTTCAGGCTAGTTTGGCAAGGTCAAATGAACACCAGTTAGAATTTACATTCACTTGTGTGAGGAGGGCTTTATGTCTGGAAAAGGACTTAATTATAATATAGTGAGCAACTAAACTTTTGCAAGTTAAAAGTAATAATAGCATGTGGTATTTGCTGAGCACTCTCCTGGATGTTCAGCTATAGCCAAGAGACTGATTTCTGCATTCCAAAAAGAGAGAGGGGCGTAAGAATACATAAAAAAGAAATTTTAGACATAAAATTCTAATATCAACAAAGAGAAATGAGCTTGGGCTTCAACAAGAATGAGAGCATCAGGGTTCAGGAGAAACCACAATGTCAGTGAATCCCAGTACAAACCTCTTCTTTTGCATTTTCAATTCATATTTTCTTATCCTCTGAGTTGACAATTCATGTCCACCTAACCCCACTGCCCTTCTTGTGGATGGTGGAGAGAAAAGATTACCACCTTGACCTGGGAAACCTATTAAAAACAGGCTGGTCAATTCTCCCTCTTCAGTTCAGTTCAGTTTCCTCACCATACTCAACACAGTTCAGTGTGGGGTATGGTGACTTAGAGGTGTCCTTCAGATTTCCAAGTGGAGATGGCATATAGAGAGTTGGAGTTTGGGGAAGAGATTTGATCTAAAAAAATATAAACCTGAAAAGGGCCAATAAATGGATGGGATTTAAAATCATGAAAATGGATGAAATCACCAAAGGAATAAGTGCAAAGGTTCAGAAGAAAAGCTGTCACAGGAGCTGAGCTTGAGGCACAAGTGAAAAAAGACATGTTCCTCAGGAAACCAACCCCAAGCCTTGACCAATATGTGGAAGCACAGCAGATAGTGTGATGAGTTTTACATTTCAGCTTTGGGGACATGAAGAAGGTATGACTATGAGATCTCATCTTCTGAACCATGTAATGGCTGCCCGGAGTTCTGTCTGAGGAAGGTTCTGAGACCATGTCTAGGTTAAATGGTGAAGAAAGTCGCAGTCATTTAGTGATGTGTGCTAGAGGTGTGACAAGAGTGATAGCATGAGGCAGCATCAGATATCCACCACTCTTTGTCTGCAGGAATAGCCATAAGCTTAAGGATAGATGGCAAGTGTGTTTAGAGAGTTCATTGAATGCTTTTGACTTGCTGCAAATTAATCTGTCTGATTTCTAGTAAAAATACTATATGATCTGTTACTGAAATTGTCTTATATGTGCAAGAAAGATTTTATTGCTCTAGAGCCACTAGCATGTGTTGGATTTAAGTGTATGAAAGGGAACAATGAAGGAAGAAGAGAGAGAAAAGTCAAAACCTAAGGCAAAGAGTGGACTTTCAGCTATGGCTCTGGCTAAAAGAAAGTTGGGTAAATCCTTTTCCCAAAATGCAATGATAGAACTGGGAAAATTTGGAAACTTCAACTATTTGTGCTCTGGAAATCAACCAAAGGCATACAACAACCTGAGAAGTGTTTGTCCTTTAAAAATCATGGGACACCACTCAGGAACAGTGGGAATCTGAGATGTTCTGACCTAGGGCTCCTTCCATCCACCTCAGCCCAGCCTATAGGTTCTGCCAAGGTACAGCAAGCCATGATGACCAGTAGCTTCTCTGTAGATGTTGAAGGAGACTCAACCAGTTTGAAGAGCTGGGCATTGCAGATACCAAGCAAAGTTGCCAGTAAAATCTTGGATGGGAGTGAGTTGGGAAGGCCATCAGCTCCACCAGCCTGAAGTTGCAGTTGTGGTCAGAGATAGCACATTACTGGCTGAGGCTGTGAATATGGTCAGTGGAGACTGAAGAGACACTAGCCCTTTACATGCTTCTGGTTAATCCAAAGTCTGAATGCATGTGCATAGGATACTCAAACGGGTCTAGCAGATACCAGACTCAGGGGAGCTTTAAAAAAATCTGAACTTTGTATATGCTCCTCTACCTGGGAATAGGTGAAAAAGAGCAAAGGATGGAAATCTTAGTGGTTTAAGGTGTTTGAACATAAATGATGTTCAATTATGAGCTGAGCACTAAGGCTATACAGACACAGGAGCAACCTGTAGCAAGCCAAATTTAAAAATAAAATCAGGAAGTTATAAAAATTATAAAAATATAATTTATAAGATTATAAAAATAAATTATAAAAATAAAATATAACTATTTATATTTTAAACTATCATAGGCATTACTAGCCTAGGGGAAACAAATTTCACAAATTTAGTCCAGGCAAGTTACAAACAAAATACTAGCAACAACTACCATCAAGGGAAATAAATATCAGAATTCAGAGTAGTTGCACTGTGTTATCTTAAATATCTCATTTTTAGGAAAAGAAAGTGTGGCCCATTCTCAAGAAAGGAAAACCAGTTAATAGAAACTCTGAGTATTGCCAAATATTTGTGGACAAAGATTTCAAAGCAGCTATTATAAATATTTCCAAAGAACTAAAGCAAACATGTTTAAAGAATTAAGGAAAAGTGGGGTAACAAGAGATCAACAAATAGATTCTTAATAAGGATATTGAATTTATTAAAAAAATATCAAGTGAAAATTCTGTAGCTAAAGAGTAAATAACTGTAATAAAAAAACATTTCACTAGGGAGTTCAATAGCAGGTTTGAGAGAAAAGAAGGAATCAGTGAACTATAAATCAATAGAAATTACTCAATCTAGAGAATAGTGAGAAAACAAACTGCAGTAAAATAAACAGACCCTCTGAAACCTGTGGGACAAGCTTAAGCCCAGAAACAACAACATCAGGGGAATGTTGGAAGGAGAGAAGAGAAAGGGGCCCTATTTGAAAAAATAATGGCCAAAACTTCCAAAATTTGATGTTTTAGAAAATTAATCTATACACCCAAGAAGCTGAAAGAAACCCAAGCAGGATAAACACAAATAGATCCACACTTTAACACAGCATTGTCAAACTGTTGAACGCCAAATCCAAACAGAAAATCTTGAAAGCAGCAAGAAGAATAGCAGTCATCATAGAAAGGTGAACATCTATGTAATTAAGCTGGCTTCTCATCTAAAGCCATGGATGCCAGAAGGCAGAAGAATGGCACATCCATAGTGCAGAAAGAAAATAATGTCAAAGAAGAATTCTGTATCTAACAAAACTATCCTTCAAAAATGAGGGCAAAATAAGGACATTTTCAGATTAATAAAGATGAGCAAATGTATTGCTAAGCAGCCCTGTTTTACAAGATGTACTAAAGGAAGGAAGACCTTCAGGAAATGGCACTCTAAGGTAACACAAATCCACAGGAAAAAATGAAGAGCACTGCAAATGATTAATATGTGAGTTAGTGTAAAAGATCCCATAAAGTATATTTTTTCTCACTTTTCCCAATTTCTTTAAAAGGCATAGAATTGTGTGAAACAGTAATTTTAACATTGTAGTGTTGTGTTTATAACATGTATAGATTTAATGTCCAGGACAGTAACAGCACAAAGGAGGGAGGAGGGAATGGCACTATATCGGAGCAAACTTCATGTATTTTCTGGAGTTAAATTACTGTTAACCAAAAGAAGATCACGATACATTAAAATGCATACTGTAATCCTAGAGCAACTATTAAGAAAAACCATGAAAATTTAGTACATTAAGAGGAGAATTTAAGTGGCACACTAAAAATATTTATTCAACACAAATAAAGCAATCAAGGAAGAACAGATAGTCAAAAAAGACAAAAGACAGAAAATCTAAGGCAGGTTTTTGGTAGACTTATTATTCTTTTTGCTCCTATGTGATTTTTTAGTAAAAAGGGAACTAAGAATCTGTAACAAGGAGGATGGTCTACATAAGTCTGGACAGAAAGCAAAATGAAAATGTATGAACTCTTGTTCAAAAATTATTTCAAATTTCAGGATGGTGAAAGCAGCTCAGTAGCTAAACAAGGATGCCCTTCTGAGCACAGGGTCCTGTGTGAAATTTACAAGTTGTTCATCCATGAAGCTGCCCCTAATAAAAAGCAAGAGCTTACTGTATCCCATTTTCTCACTCTCTGGATAAACCCCCTTTGGTGTCTCCCTGTAGTCCTCTCCTTTCTTATCCTTATATCCAAAATCTTCAGTACTTGGGAAGGGCCCATCCTTTAGGACAACAAGTCCAACTGACCAGATCCAAGCTGTTACCTCAACTTGAGACAGCTACCATTATACTTTGGTGCAGATTGTTTTGCATTGAAACCTGGAATTTCCTTATTTATGCTGACTTTGTACTTTTCTGTTGAAGTTGTCCTTGTAAGCAAAGGTAGCATGGGGGTCTCAGAGAAGAACATCATTATCTAAGTAGCTAATATTTTCTTTAACTTTGAAGTTTACAGGCACAAGTGCAGTTTGTTACATAGGTAAACTTGTGTCATGGGGATTTGTTGTACAGATTATTTCATCACCAGGTATCAAGTCTAGTACCCATTAGTTATTTTTCCTGACCCTCTCCCTCCTCCCACTGTCAATCCTCCAAAAGGCCCCAGTGTGTGTTGTTTCCCTCTGTGTGTACATGTGTTTTCCTCATTTAGCTTTCACTTATGAGAACATGCTGTATTTGGTTTTCTGTTCAAATACAGCATGTTTTCATAAGTGGGAGCTAAATGATTAAAACTAAGGTTAGTTTGTTTGTTAAGGATAATGGCCTTCAACTCCATCTATGTCCCTGCAAAGGAATGGACTATCATTTCTTCTTGTCTATGGCTGTATAGTATTCCACGGTGTATATGTACCACATTATCTTTATCCAGTCTATCACTGATGGGCCTCTGGGTTGATTTCATGTGTTTCCTATTGTGAACAGTGCTGCAATAAACATATGGGTGTATGTGTCTTTATAATAGAATAATGTATATTCTTTTGGACATATACCCAGTAATGGGATTGCTGGGCCAAATGGTATTTCTGTCCTTAGGTCTTCGAGGGATTGCCACACTGTCTTCAATAATGGCTGAACTAATTTACACTCCTATCATTCATTAATTCATTTGAAAATGTTTAATATATGTGAAACCCAAGAAGGGTTTCCCACAGTCCCACTAGGGATTGTGCTGGGCTAAGCTGATCTGTTTGTTAGGAATGCCAATGGTGCAATGATCTGACAGTACAGTGATCTCAACATGTTTTCATAATTAGGCTTTGTGACTACCATAGAGAGAACTGACTGGAACAGAGTTTGCTAGTGTCAAACAGACTGGAGAGCACTCTGGAAGGTCATGGCCATATGTTCTACTTAGGCTCTGACAGGTACATTTTGCCTGCTTCAAGTTTGTGATGAGCTAGTAAGTGGTCCCTGCTGTGCCTTCAGACCTCTGTCATGCTTGTTTTTCTGGAAAAAACAAAAGAAAAGTGAATATGAGGACAAGCATGAAACAATCAACGTTGTCACTTAGGTATACTGAGAATCTTTTAGTTTCAAGTTAGAGAAAATATGACTCAAAACTGGCTAAACAAAAAAAGAAATTTAGATTCTCATGTAGCTGAAAAACCTGGAACTGTCAAAGCTTTGGAGCAAGGCTTGATTACATGCCTCACCTATGTCATCAAATGTAATATTTTCTTCTTGACTTTCTATGACATCTCGTTTAATCCTAAAACTGGATTCTGTTATACTTCCAAAATTATTTCCGGTATCTTCTGGAACTTTCTTGTTCTACATGAACATCCAACAAGAAAGAGAGAACCTCTTCCCTCACAGTTCTCTGAGCCAGGAAGCATTTTTTTTCCAGAAGCCGCAGCAAACACCTCCTTGTTTCTCGTTGGCCTGAACTGAGTCCTCTGATTTGAACTAATCACTGCAGCAAAGCCAATAGGATGTGCTGATGGGCTTAAACCACCCAGAGTTCTACTCTAGAACTGCGAGTAGGGTGTACTTCCTCCAAGCACATGGGCTATATGGTAAAGGTACTGTTACCAGGACAGTGGAAGAATGCTATGTGCTGAGAGCATTAAACTAGTAAAAGCCCATTACCCCGCCAAGAGGAAACAGTGACTATTGTGAAGTCAGTGCCACCAGACCCTGAGCTCCCTGCCGCATGTGCTGTGGAGCCTAGACTATTGAAGAGAGCTGGGGAGGAGGTGCCAAGAACACTAGGCTCCCTCCTACCATCTAGTTTACAGTCCACCATGTGAGTAACACCAACACAAATGAAAAGCCATCAGATGTGTCCAATAGTGAATATCATCCTGGAAGACTCTGAACTAGGAGATAGAGTCCTGGAGAGGTGTTTATTTTCTAATATAAAAAAGGTAAGGGGAGCTTTTATTGACATTTTCAGATACACAGTACTAACAATAATCCTTGATATCATGCATGCCTGGAAAAAAAAAAACAGAAAAGCAGAAACTACAAAGGTTTAACCTTAACTACCAAGAGGATGCAGGAACTAATTGATAATAAGATATTCATTCATTCTACCAACATTTATCAATGTCTGCTATGTACTTAGCCTTGAACTAGGCACCATATTGGATAGGAACAGTTTAGCATAGGTACAATTTAGCATACAATTTAGCAAAGGCCTTAGAATCTTTCAGACCTAGGAATGAATCCCAGCTCTGTCACTCAGCCTCTTTGAGCCTCAGTTGCCTCATGGTAAAGTGAGGACATACCTACCTTAAGTGGCTGTGGTAAATATTAAATGACAAGAAGAATTAAAAGTCAAATAAATGAATGCACTCATCCAAGTGACTTGCACACTTACAGTCATAAGAAATGGTAGGCATCTCAATAATAATTAATAGTAATAGTAGTAGTTGTTATACCTGAATGGTCTCTGTTCTTAAGATGCCTTGCTAGGGGAGGACATGTGAAATGTGTACAGGTAATGAGTGTCAGAAGAGAAGTAGAGATGAACTGATATAGAAGTTCATAGGAAGATGAAATTTCTTCTCCATGTTGAGAGTTGAGAAGCCTCGCCAATATATATTTTACATGCAGAAGCTAGTGGGATTATGTTTAACTTTAAGTGACATCTTTGGAGTCTTTTCTCACATCTTTCTAAGAAATGAAATCTTAAGTGTCAGTACAAAGGTTGTAAGAGAAAGATACATAGGAATGCTGACACTTGCATAAGCACGTGCGCTCTAGGGAAGGCGAGTTGCTGGATGTCTCCACTGTTCTGTCCCGCCTCACATGGGAGATGCAATTGTTGTTGCCTGTCCATGTGGCAAAAGGAGTAGCCGCTTGATTCACGGTTTAGTTGGGGCTACTAGGGTGTACTCCCAAAGGCATTTGATAATCTGTTCAACGAGCACAGTTGTTTGTCTTGTTTGCTGACTACTTGGCAGATGGATTTGTGATTTTGGTAATTATTATATGAACATTAATAAGACATGGTATCTTTTATTAGCACTTCATGGGGTTTGTTTTTCAAAATAGCAAAATCTAGATGATTTACAAATATTAATGAGACACTAGTATTAGTTTTGCAAAATTTACATTTGGAGGTTATTCACTTTGGAATAGTTTTCCCCTCTGAAATCTTTCACTGAAGAACAAAGACCACAGCCAACATACTGTACTCTGCACCGCAGAAAAAGCTAATTTGGTCTGTTCAGGCAGAAATGGTTTAATTTAGAGATGTACTCATTTACACATTTTTTCATTTTAATTCTCTCCAAAGAGGTTTTGGTGGTCAAAAGATAAAACACTTTCAGAAAATTAAAATATGTTGTAGAATGATTTTCTAATAGAATTCTATGAGATTTGGACCTGTTTTACAAAGGCAGGGGGTACTGCAGATGTACCCACCCACTTCCCTACAAAGTAAACATACACACACAGCATAAAAGGACACAACAGTGTGCTGGAGGCTGGGAGCAGGTTGGCAGGAGATTGATTCTGTTCTGGGGCTCTCTCCCCCTATAGCCAGCCTCTTCCTTCCATGTACACACAAACCAGCAAGCCATCGTGAAAAGCCACTTCCTAGCAAGAACTGGCAGTCATGAGGTTATGTAGCAAAGAACAGCATCTGTAGTAGGTTAACTCAGTTGGAAAGTACTTCTGAACAAAGCAATCAGATGGCACATTGTTACTGCCCTCCCTGAAGAACTCATTTAATGACTCTTAGGATGGTACAATTTCCTTTAAAGATCCAGATGCCTACTGTGCTTTAAACTGCCTGCACAGCGCATGGTTGACAGCTTCAACAAGCATTTCTTGAGCACCCACTGTGTGCCTCACACTGTATTGAGCCTAGTAAAGGCTTTATAGTGCACAGCGAAGACAGCCTATGCCAGGCAGGGTATAGAGCCCATGTTGCTGGTTATTACAGGAGCAACTATAAGGCAGCTTGCTTTTGCCACTAAATTTAAACTAGCAAACAGACTCAAAGGAAGAGAGTGTTCATCTTTTCTGCCCAGCCACCTTTTCAGAAACAAAAATAATTCCTATAAACTTCACTTAAGGGCTGATTATGTGCCACACATTATGCACTTTATCTTCGTTTCCTTACTTCTCACAAAGATATCTTTGGTAATTACTTATATTTGTAAGCCCATTTTTTAGATGAGCAAATTCATGATTAAGATGTTAAGTAACTTAACAAAAGTTACATAGCTATTAAGAGGCAGAGCTATATCAGTGGCTGCCATGATATGCAAACTGGTTTGATTTAATTTTCTAAATAAATGTTTGATTCATTGCTCAACATTTTGTCTTATTACAAGTCACGAAATTGACAACTACTGAGCTTTTCACCTGTAGAGTTGCTATTCTGGCATAGTCTACAGATTAAATCTTAAACACTCAACTACATAGCAAGAATGTGGAGCTATTGTTTGTGCTGTCCATGGAGATGCCTCTGCCAACTGTGTCCAGTTGGGGCAGGTGAGTCCTTCAGGGGCACCCCCTTAAAAGGGTGTATAAAGACAGTCATCTGCTGCCCCACAGAAGTGGGCACTGGTATGGGAGAATGTGCGGAAGACAGAGCCTGTCTCAACTGAGTGGTCTGTTGCTGGGGCTTTATCTTTGTTGCCTGGGCAACCTCTCTCTCTGAATGTGAGAAACTCACTTTCTCTTTTGCATGTAGATCTGTAGGAAGGACTAACAGCTGCAGCTATAGGTTGCCTGTTATCCACTATCACCTATAGTTGAAAGCAGAAACCAGGTTTTGGGGAGGTATGCCATCGTGCCCAGGGTGCGGAAAGATATTAAATCACCCTAGCTTCTTTTATGTAGCTGTGAAATCAGATGTGAGAAGGATCACCACCCTGAATCCTGGAAGCTTTTTCTACTAGATTTTTCTCTAAGACAAATCTCCTATAGAAATAGTCTTTATTTTTCCCTGTGATAGCTGGAGGGCATTTTGAGAAGACAGTACTATAGAGCAATTGTGAACATGGGTTTTGACATCAGTCTTTGAGTCAAGCTTGGCTTCACCATAGGCTATGTCTTTGGGTGTGTTATTTAGCTCTTCTTACTTGTTTCCTCATCTAAGAAATGGGAACATTCATATATAGATTTTGCATATAATTGATTTCCAATTATTTATTCAAACTCTACTCGTGTGTCAGGCATTCAGCTAGAGTCTAGTGAAACAACTATGAATTAGAAGACATGGTGTCAGCCTTTGTAGAGGTTAAATCTAGCAGAAAAGTTGCATATTTAAATCGTCATTTCAAGTATTGAGTTACAAAAGAGTTTTTCCTCTTTTTTAACCATGAGTGAACCATGGAAGCAAACAACAGGGAAACTTAATTAGCTTAGGGAGTTGGAGGTAGCCTCTCTAAGAAAAAATATTTAGGTCTTAAAAGGAAATACAAGATAATCAGGTGAAGAGTGGGAGAAATGTGGTTACAATGGAATATATTTAAGGCCTATAGGCAAGACAAAGTATAAACACAGGAAGAACCAAAAATCTAGAAGAGACCAGACCATTCCAGAAAGGGGCAGAGTGATATTAGATGAGGTTGAGGGAGAGGCAAAAGTTTGTAGAATCTTAGAGGGTCTCATAAACTAGGTTAAAACATTTGGACTTTATCCTAAAGCCAATGGGACGTTTTTAAAGGATTTAAATAGGAGTGTTATATAGAGAAGTTGTGAGTATTGAATAAAATAATATGCACAAATGCTTAGCCTACTATTAGTACCTATTAATCTCTCAATAAATGCAAGCTGTCATTATCATCAACTTCACCAACTTTAGATAAAAGGCAAAAATCCTGCCCTGTACTGTGGAAAGAAACTTGGGTATTTTGTGGTGGAGCAAACATGTAAATCCTGAAAGGCTGGGAAAACCATTCTCAACTTGCAGAAGTGCAAAGCCCAAGGCGAGTTTCCCTTCACGTATATTTTTCCTCCTGTTTCTTTGCTTCTCTGCCTTGCTACCGCCACAGTGAATTCACGGCTTGTTAAGCAGTGAAGTCATAATTCTTTCTGGCAGTTCTGTCACTTTCATAATGGAATCTTTGCTGGAGCCTAAACATACAAAAAAATGCAGGTAGACAAGATTTTATGTTTTCAAGGAAAGCTAGTGCCAGGGGTGAAGGGCTGAAGGGAGTCTGAGGGGGCATCTTATTGCAGAAAGTTTGAGGCAGCAGCTCTGAAAAACAAAGATAGCTTGCAAAGTGACACGTATCCATCTGTATTTGAGATGATTTTGTTTTAACTGGGAGGAGATGTCAGATTGCTTGGCACTTTACTGTTAAATAAATACTTTGCATTCTTGGATAGCAAATAAAATGACAGGACTCAGTAAAAGGTGAGGAAAGCAAATTTCTAAGTTCATGAGACTGCTCACATTCCTTCATCTCAGATCTTGCTAGAGTTGGACGATAAAATAAGATTGGGCTAAAGAATCGAAGTGGTTGATTTTGCCAGCCACTGTGGTATTAGAATGTTGACTGGGAAGCAGAAGATACATTATTTATTTATTTGTAACCCACCTTATTCATAAAAAATGTGAAGGGACCATGTCAATTAGGTTCCAGAACCAACTCTACCATTAATTGTGTGCTGTTGGGCGTAACTTTGAACCTCTCTATAAATGAAGATCCTTATTTATAAAATGGATTTCTTAATTGCACACAACAATTGATAGACACCAACAAGCATAATAGTTTTATTTTTGCTCTAAGGCTCATATATAATGCTGTACAAGGAATGACCTTGCACTGAGGTAGATACTTGGTGACAGAAGCACAAACATAGATAATGGCAGTTGAGGAGGGTATACAGCAAGGATCGAAAAGTGGCACCGGAGAACACCACCATACTCACTCAGATGGATGAGGGAAGTCAATACAGTTTAGTTGTGGGTATGGGCTTTTAATCAGAAAAACCTGGCTTGGAATGCTCTGTCATGTATTAGCTACATGCATTCATTCATTTATTTCACATATCTTGGATGCCAGTCACATATCACATATTGGGTTTAGCTGTAGGAGTACAATAGCAACAAAGATAGATAAAGAAGAATGAAGGAAAGTCACTTGCTTTATTTCTCTCTGTCACTCTCTGCCTAGAATGCATACTTGAAATCATTTGATTAAATACTAATAACACCTACTGTATACTCAAAGAGATAAAACTTTCTCTGAGTAATCACAAAAAAAAAAAGCTAGCCAGTTCGCGGTGGCCCACGCCTGTAATCCCAGCACTTTGGGAGGCCGAAGTGGGGGGATCACCTGAGGTCAGGAGTTTGAGACCAGCCTGGTCAACATACTGAAACCCTGTCTCTACTAAAAATACAGAAATTAGCCGGGCATGGTGGCATGCACCTGTAGTCCCAGCGACTCAGGAGGCTGAGGCAGGAGAATCGCTTAAACCCAGGAAGTGGAGGTTGCAGTGAGCCAAGATAGTGCCACTACACTCCAGCCTAGGCAACAGAGCAAGACTCCGTCTCAAAAAAAAAAAAAAAACAAAAAAAAAAAACCAACAAAAAAAAACACAGGTGGTAACATGGTTAGAATTTTCCTTTTTTTACTCTTCTGCTTTGAAAAGAACTTGAGTAACTCAAAACTTAAAATGCCTTTTAAAAATATTAACCCTTTGCATCTTTTTATTATGGGTAATGTGGTGTTTGAAAACAGATATTTAGTACAAACCATGGGTCAGATGCTGTACAAACCCCTTTAAAGTGATACAATTTTTTATTTTCTTTAGAGACGCTATACTAATGCACTGTCTTCAAGGAGCTTTTAGTTTAATGGGAAACACGGCTCTCCCCAAAGTGAAAGTTGTGCGTCTTACAAGTCCAGTTTCTAAAAACATGACTTTTCCATCACCCCTGGAGGTTAAGAATTCAGAGTAATGAGGAGTCAGCTTTCTTAAAAGAGTTTCATTGCAAAAAGAATGAGAAGAGAAAGATGTAGTAACGGTGTTGAAATGGAGGGTTTTTTATTTTTTGTCTTGGTTAATGATTTTTAAATATTAGCAAGGAGAAGTCAAATACAAAAATTTGGGCAGAGGAGAAGGAGCCAATAACATTGATTTTTTGCTGTAGTGGTTCAGAATGCAGCATAATATATAGACCAAATAGAATGGTATACTGGAAAGGAACAAAGGCCAGTGAATCTATGAGTCAGTCATGGAGGAAATATAAGGATTCCTTCTCTAAGTCTGCACCTGAGTGTGACAGCTAAACTTAGGGTAAAGGAACAACATCTTCAGGACAGAGGGCTGAATGCTTGCAGTGCTGAAATTTCATATAGTGGTAATTGTTATGAAGGAATAGCAATGGGAAAGGGGTGGTAATTGCACACATGTGTACATGTCTGTGTGTGTGTGTGTGTAGGTAGAATGACTGCTTTAGATTTATTGAGTAGGAGGGGAAGGTGATGTATGAATGAGAGAGAGCTGAGCATGCAAAGGGCTGTAAGAAGAATGTCTTGCATTTAATGCCAGGGTGAGCAATTTGAATTTTACTCTGAGTCCAAGGGTTAGACGTTGGAGGATTTTAAGTAGAAGAACTACATGATCTGATTCACATTTTCTGAACATTTTTTTCTTTGGCTACTTGGCAGAGTACAGCAGATTTCAAGGGGCAAAACTGGTTGTAAGAAAACCAGTGGGGAGGCTGTTACAAGCCCAGATGAAAGATGATGTTGGCTTGGACCAGACTGGTAGTAGTGAAGATAGATAAGGATGTATTTGAGAGCAATGTAGTACATAAAACCTTGAATGTTCTGTTAAAACTAACATGGTGAATACAAGAAAACAAAAAAATGTCATCTTGATGTTTTAGCTCTGTAATGTATGCATGTTAACCAGAACATCTTTATGAAAAATGGCCTTTTTGGAAGCCACTGTTGATCCTAATGCTTAAAGTGGAGGACTATTTGGGGAGATACATTTGAGCTAGAGAGAGACTTTAAGTATCCTGGCCCTGAATTGTATCACACAAGATATGCCAACTCCCACTAGGTCTTGGATCTTACATTTGGGCTACCAAATCTGCTGTCTACATCAGGTAGCCAAAGAAAATGTCTTTGTTCATAAAACCTAACCCTATGTTTATTCGTCAACATATTACCTTTTTAAAAATATATTTTAAAAATTTATTTATTTTACTTTAAGTTCTGGGGTACATGGGCAGATCATGAAGGATTGTTACATAGGTATACACATGCCATCGTGGTTTGCTGCTTCCATCCCCACATCACCTACATTAGGTATTTTTCCTAATGTTATCCCTCCCCAATCTCCCCACCCCCTGCTATCCTTCCCCAGCCCCTACACCCCCACAGACCTCAGTATGTGATGTTCCCCTCCCTGTGTCCATGTGTTCTCGTTGTTCAACACCCACTTATGAGTGAGAACATGCGGTGTTTGGTTTTCTGTTCTTGTGTCAGCTTGCTGAGAATGATGGTTTCCAGCTTCATCCATGTCCCTGCAAAGGACATGAACTCATCCTTTTTATGGCTGTATAGTATTCCATGGTCTGTATGTACTACATATTTTTAATCCAGTCTATCTTTGATGGACATTTGGGTTGGTTCCAAGTCTTTGCTATTGTAAACAGTGCCACAATGAACATATGTGTGCATATGTGTGCATATTACCATAGAATGATTTATAATCCTTTGGGTATATACCCAGTAATGGGATTGCTGGGTCAAATGGTATTTCTATTTCTAGATCCTTGAGGAATTGCCACATTGTCTTCCAAAATGATTGAACTAATTTACACTCCCACCAACAGTGTAAAAGTGTTCCTATTTCTCCACATCCTCTCCAGCATCTGTTGTCTCTAGATTTTTTAATGATCACCATTCTAACTGGTGTGAGATGGTATCTCAATGTGGTTTTGATTTGCATTTCTCTAATGACCAGTGATGATGAGCATTTTTTCATATGCTTGTGTCTTCTTTTGAAAAGTGTCTGTTCATATCTTTCACCCAGTTTTTGATGGGATTGTTTGTTTTTTTCTTGTGTATTTGTTTTAGTTCTTTGTAGATTGTGGATATTAGCCCTTGGTCAGATGGGTAGCTTGCAAAAACTTTTCCAATTCTGTTGGTTGTCAGTTTACTCTAATGATAGTTTCTTTTGCTGTGCAGAAGTTCTGGAGTTTAATTAGATCCTATTTGTCTATTTTGGCTTTTGTTGCCATTGCTTTTGGTATTTTAGTCATGAAATCCTTGTCTATGCCTATGTCCTGAATGGTATTGCCTAGGTTTTCTTCTAGGGTTTTTATGGTGTTAGGTCTTATGGTTAAATCTTTAATCAATCTGGAGTTAATATTTGTATAAGGCATAAGGAGGAGGTCCAGTTTCAGCTTTCTGCAGATGGCTAGTCAGTTTTCCCAACACCATTTATTAAACAGGGAATTCTTTCCCCATTGGTTGTTTTTGTCTAGATTGTCAAAGATAAGATGGTTGTAGATGTGTGGCATTACTTCCAAGGCCTCTGTTGTGTTCCATTCGTCTATATCTCTGTTTTGGTACCAGTACCATGCTGTTTTGATTACTGTTGACTTGTAGTATAGTTTGAAGTCAGGTAGCATGATGCCTTCAGCTTTGTTCTTTTTTCTTAGGATTTTCTTAGTTATACAAGCTCTTTTTTGGTTCCATATGAAATTTAAGGTGGTTTTTGCCAGTTCTATGAAGAAGGTCAATAGTAGTTTGATGGGGATAGCACTGCATCTATAAATTACTTTGGACAGCATGGCCATTTTCACGATACTGATTCTTCCTAACCGTGAGCATGGAATGTTTCTCCATCTGTTCGTGTCCTTTCTGATTTCCTTGAGCAGTGGTTTAGTTTTCCTTGAAGAGGTCCTTCACGTTCTTTGTTAGTTGTAATCCTAGTTATTTTATTCTCTTCATAGCAATTGTGAATGGGAGTTCACTCGTGATTTGGCTCTCTGTTATTGGTGTATAGGAATGCTTGTGATTTTTGCACATTGATTTTGTATCCTGAGACTTTACTAACGTTGTTTATCAGGTTAAGGAGATTTTGGGTTGAGACGATGGGGTCTTCTAAATATACAATCATGTCATATGCAAATGGAGACAATTTGACTTCCTCTTTTCCTAATTGAATACCCTTTCTTTCTTTCTTTCTTTCTTTCTTTTTTTTTTTTTTTTTTTTGCCTGATTGCTCTGGCTAGAACTTCCAATACTATGTTGAATAGGAATGGTGAGAGAGGGCACCCTTGTCTAGTGCCAGTTTTCAAAGGGAATGCTTCCAGTTTTTGCCCATTCAGTATGATACTGGCTTTGGGTTTGTCATAAATAGCTTTTATTATTTTGAGACACATTCCATCAATACCTACTTTATTAAGAATTTTTAGCATAAAGTGCTGTTGAATTTTGTCAAAGGCCTTCTCTGCATCTATTGAGATAATCATGTGGTTTTTGTGCTTGGTTTTGTTTATGTGATGGATTACGTTTATAGATTTGCGTATGTTGAGCCAGCCTTGAATCCCTACTTGATCATGATGGATAAGCTTTTTGATGTGCTGTTGCATTTGGTTTGCCAGTATTTCATTGAAGATTTTTGCATTGATGTTCATCATGGATATTGGTCTGAAATTTTCTTTTTTAGTTATATATCTGCCAGGTTTTGGTATCAGGATGATGTTGGTCTCATAAAATGATTTGAGAAGGATTCCCTCTTTTTGTATTGTTTGGAATAATTTTAGAAGGAATGGTACCCGTTCCTCTTTGTACGTCTGGTAGAATTCAGCTGTGAACCCATCTAGACCTGGACTTTTTTTGGTTGGTAGGCTATTAATTGCTGCCTCTACTTCAGACCTTGTTGTTGGTCTATTCAGGGATCCTGGTTTAGTCTTGGGAGGGTGTAAGTGCCCAGAAATTTATCCATTTCTTCTAGATTTACTGGTTTATGTGCATAGAGTTGTTTGCAGTAATCTCTGATAGTAGTTTGTATTTCTGTGGAATCAGTGGTGATATCCCCTTTATCATTTTTTATTGCATCTGTTCGAGTCTTCTCTCTTTTCTTTTTTATTAGTCTGGCTAGTGGTCAATCTATTTTGTTGACCTCTTAAAAAAAATTTATTGATTTTTTTGAAGTTTGTGTCTCTATCTCCTTCAGTTCTACTCCAATCTTAGTTAATTCTTGTCTTCTGCTAGCTTTTGAATTTGTTTGATCTTGCTCCTCTAGCTCTTTCAATTTTGATAATAGGGTATTGATTTTAGATCTTTTCTCACTTCTCATATGGGCATTTAGTGCTATAAATTTCCCTCTAGACACTGCTTTAAATGTGTCCCAGAGATTCTGCTACATTGTGTCTTCATTCTCATTGGTTTTGAAGAACATCTTTATTTCTGCCTTCATTTCATCATTTATCCAGTAGTCATTCAGGAGCAGGTTGTTCAGTTTCCATGTAGTTGTGCAGTTTTGAGTGATATTCTTAATTCTCAGTTCTAATTTGATTTCACTGTGGTCTGAGAGGCTGGTTGTTAGGATTTCTGTTCTTTTGCATTTGCTGAGGAGTGATTTACTTCCAATTATGTGGTCAATTTTAGAGTAAGTGCAATGTGGTGCTGAGAAGAATGTATATTCTGTGGATTTGAGGTAGAAGTGTTGTAGATGTCTATTAAGTCCACTTGGTCCAGATCTGAATTGAAGTTCTGGATATCCTTATTAATTTTCTGTCTCATTGATCTGTCTAATATTGACAGTGGAGTGTTAAAGTCTCCCACTATTATTGTGTGAGAGTCTGAGTCTCCTTGTAGGTTGTTGAGAACTTGCTTTATGTGTCTGGATGCTCCTGTATGGGGTGCATATATATTTAGGATCATTAGCTCTTCTTGTTGCATTGATCCTTTTACCATTATGTAATGCCCTTCTTTGTCTCTTTTGATCTTTGTTGGTTGAAAGTCTGTCTTATCAGAGACTAGGATTGCAACCCCTGTTTTTTTTTTTACTCTCCATTTGCTTGGTAAATCTTCCTCCATCCCTTTATTTTGAGTCTGTGTCTTTGCACATGAGATGGATCTCCTGAATACAGCACACTGATAGGTCTTGACTTTTTATCCAGTTTGCCAATCCGCAACTTTTTATTGGGGCATTTGGCCATTTACATTTAAGGTTAATATTGTTATGTGTAAATTTGATCCTGCCATTTTGATACTAGCTGGTTGTTTTGCCTATTAGTTGACTCAGTTTCTTCATTGTGTTGATGGTCTTTACCATTTGGTTCGTTTTTGTAGTGGCTGGTATTGGTTGTTTCTTTCCATGTTTTATGCTTCCTCCAGGAGTTCTTGCAAGGCAGGCTGGTGGTGATGAAATCTCTGAGCAATTGCTTGTCCATAAATGATTTTATTTCTCCTTCACTTATGAAACTTATTTTGGCTGGATATGAAATTCTGGGTTGAAAGTTCTTTTGTTTAAGGATGTTGAATATTGACCCCTACTCTCTTCTGGCTTATAGGGTTTCTGCTGAGAGTTCCACTGTGAGTCTGATAGGTGCCCTTTTGTGAGTGACTCGACTTTTCTCTCTGGCTATCCTTAGCATTTTTTCCTTCATTTCAATCCTGGTGAATCTGATGATTATGTGCCTTGGGATTGCTCTTATTGAGGAATATCTTTGTAATGTTCTCTGTATTTCCTGGATTTGAATGTTGGCCTGCCTTGCTAGGTTGTGGAAGTTCTCCTGGATAATATCCTGAAGAGTTATTTCCAGGTTGGTTTCATCCTCCCTGTCACATTCAGGTACACCAACCAAACGTAGATTAGGTCTTTTCACATAATCCCATATTTCATTTTAGGCTTTGTTCCTTTCTTTTCACTCTTTTTTCTCTAATCCTGCTTTCTTGCTTTATGTCATTGAGTTGATCTTCAATCTCTGATATCCTTTTTTCTGCTTGATCAGTCCAGCTACTGAAACTTACATATGCTTCACGAAGTTCTTGTGCTGTGTTTTTCACCTCCATCAAGTTGTTTATGTTCTTCTCTAAGCTGGTTTTTCTAGTTAGCATTTTGTCTAACCTTTTTTCAACATTCTTAGTTTCTTTGCATTGGGTTAGAACAAGTTCCTTTAGCTCAGAGAAGTTTGTTATTACCCACCTTCTGAAGCCTGCTTCTGTCAATTTATCAAAGTCATTCTTCATCCAGTTTGTTGCCTTGCTGGTGAGAAGTTGTAATTCCTTACAGGAGGAGAGGCATTCTAGTTTTTGGTGATTTCATCCTTCTTTTTTTTTTTTTTTTTTTTTTTTTTTTTGCTGGTTTCTTCCCCTCTTCATGAATTTATCTACCTTTGGTCTTTGAAATTGGTGACTTTTGGATGGAGTTCTCTGAGTGGACGTCCTTTCTGTTGATGTTGAAGCTATTTCTTTCTTTTCTTTTAGTTTTCCTTCTAACGGCCAAGTCTTTCTGCTGCAAGACTGCTGGAGGTCCACTCCAGACCATTTGCCTGGGAATCACCTGTGGGGGCTGCGGAACAGTAAGGGTTGCTGCCTCTTCCTTCTTCTGGTATCTTTATCCCAGAAGGGTACCCGCCAGATGTCAGCCAGAGCTCTCCTTTATGAGGTGCCTCTTTGGATATATGGGGGTCAGGGAGCTGCTTGAGGAGGCAGTCTGTCCCTTTTCAGAGCTCAAGTGCTGTGGTGGGAGCTCCATTCCATTCAGAGCTGCTGGGCAGGGACATTTAAGTCTGCTGCAGTGGAACTCACAGCTGCCTCTTTTCCAAGGTACTCTGTCCCGGGAAGGTGGGGCTTTATATATAAGTCTCTTATGTGCTGCTGCCTTTTTACAGAGATGCCCTGCCCAGAAAGGAGGGAGTCTAGTCACAGTCTGGCTGCAGAGGCATTGCTGAGCTGCCATGGGCTCAGTCCAGCTGCTGTGTAAATATCCTTGTGGTTTTGTTTACACAGGTAAGGTTAGAACTGCCTCCATAATGGCGAGCTGCCGTGGTAATGGCAGATTGCCTCGGTAATAGTGGACTGCTTCGGTAATGGTGGACTACCTTGGTAGTGGTGGACTGCCTCAGTAATGGCGGATGCTCTTCCCCCCCATGGAGCTCAACCATCCTGGGTCGAGCTCAAACTGCTGCACTGGCTGTGAAACTCTCAAGCCAGTGAATTTCAGATTGCTGGTCTTTGTCGGGGAGGGACTTGCTGAGCCAGATCACCTGGCTCCCTGCCTTCAGCCCCCTCTTTTTCAGGGAAATGTGCGGCTGTCTCACAGGCATTCCAGGTGCCAGTTAAAACGGCTGCCCAGATTTGTGCAGGTTTTTGTGCTGGAAACCCACGGCGCTTGTCGGCCGGCAGGAATCTCCTGGTCTCTGGGCTGTAAAGACCACAGGAGAAGTGCAGTATCTAAACCAGAGTGCCGGAGTGGCTGGAAAAGCCCCTGATGGCCTTCATTGGGTAGGAGGTGGGGTCCTCCAGTCAACTGCACTTCTTAGGTGAGGCAGCACCCCACCCTGCCTTGGCTCATCCTCCTTGGGCTACACCCACTGTCCATCCAGTACCATTGAGATGCACCTGGTACTTTGGTTGGAAATGTGGCAGTCACTTGCCCTCTGCATCACTCTTGCTGGGAACTGTGCTCTAGAGCTGTTCCTATTCAGCCAACTTGGGAGAGCTCAGTACCATGACCTTTATTATTTGCTAGTGTCCCCATCTACTCATGTCTCATCCTTAAATTAGGACCAACCTGGCTAACAACATTTTTTGCAGTTATAGCTTTTTTACACCATGTGAATGCCTAATTGGTTCCCAGATTTTAAGTACTTTTTAAGGCTGATTATGCCAGGAGATCAAATTTGTAGATGTAGATACATACTAAAGTTGAAGATTACCAGAGATTAGAATGGTGCCCAGGAAAGCATACAAATCATTAACTTTTGGAGGTGACCTTTACATAGGTTGTAATGACATATCAGGATGCAGTGCAGTGGGACAATTGTGTAAACTGCCACCACCCTAACCACTGCTTCCCAAAGGACCCCGTGGATGATCTCCTCTGAGTCCAGGTTACACAACCTTGACAAATAGAAACCATGTGGCCTCTATTTTGCATTTCATCTTGCTTGTAATAGAAGGTCTTCTTTAAGTGGAAGAGAAAATATATGGCAATAAATCTTTAAAAGTATCGTAACAGTCAAACTGTCAATATTGGTATAAATTATTGCATAATTTTCTGAAATAATGATTTGTGCAAGATGTCATGAGTTATAATTAATTTACATATGCATTAAAGTCCACTTTCAAAGAAACCCTCTTTTCTCTTTCAAACATTGGAAATTAAATATTTATACTTGTTGTGATTTCATGTATACATAGTTAATATTGCCTCTCAAAGTAACCTGCTCTCCACCATATGTCATTTTCTTTGCTGATTCCTTGTAACCTCATAGATTTGAAGTTGGGTTGACCAGAACAAAAATCCTACCAAAGATGACATAAGTAGAAAGTGGAAAGCACTGAGCTAGGTCCATTTTAGTAGGACACAGGAGGTAAATGGGAAGTAAATAGTCCCATCACCTTAAGTATCCCCTCTTACAGTTTAATTCACTAAAGCATTTAAGAGTTTAGCTTTTAGTCCTTAAAGTTGAATGGCTGGGCAATAATCAATTATACTTATGATATTAGAGAGTGTACCTCAAATTTTTCATCTCTATATTCAGTTTATGTTTTTCTAAATAAAGATGAACATACAAACCAAGAATCATGCCTTGTGCAGTCCTCAGTTAAAGGCAAATTGGAGATCAGGAGATTGAGGGAGCTGTTTTAATGTGACATTTGGGTTAAAAAAAACATTGAAAATGAGAAAATAAAAAAGTAAAGAAGCCTAGAATATAAACAGAATTTCAGTCATTACTGGAACTATATGTTGGCCTCTATTTCTTTCCATTTTTACTAGGCACAGAATGTGCTTGCATGTTTCTGCCATGGGTATAGGGCTAGTTTGAAAGTGTGGGCTAAAATGGTCAGGCACTGTAACGGGAGAGAGTAAGACCCTTGAAGTCCTCCCTGTCTTTCTCAAACATGGCATGTTTGAGAAAACATGGGTGGTGGCATGTGAAGACTGCCTCTTTCAAAGCATCAATTCTTTCCCTCTGCCTTCTCCTGCCATCTTGAATAGGTAATAATAATGACAAGGGCAAACGTTTATTTAGCACTGTTTGTCTTAAGCACTTGACTCTATGCTTCTAGAATCACAGCAAATAGACTATTTCTGCCAAATATAAACTCATTCTTGCTTTCAGAACATCTTACCTGCATGAGCAGACAGGGCCTCCACAGGACAACTGCATTTCAAAAACAGCCTGAAATAAAGCATTAGGCAAGCATCTGCCTACAGGGCTGAACACATGGTGTTTTTAAATCTCCTGCAAGTTAGGTGAGAGCTTCTTGGCTATAGATAGGATTTGAACATACCAGCATATAATCCCCAGAAGAGCTTGGACTTGTCTTTTTTCCATATGAAGGTAGTACTTGGCACATTGAGGAGACGTACTTAGTGTTTGTTATGAATAAATAAGCAAATGAAAGAATGAATGAAAAGTTGAAAGAACAAGAGATCATGGATATTTTAACTCTGCGAGTATGCAGAATGAATAAATATCCCCCTCTATTCTTTCTTTCTATTTTTTTTTTTTTTTTTTTGAGACGGAGTTTCCCTCTTGTTACCCAGGCTGGAGTGCAATGGCACGATCTTGGCTCACCGCAACCTCCGTATTCTTTCTTTCAGAATGCTCCCTCCCTCCCAACCACTCTTCATGTGTATACCTCCCACTCATTCTTCAGATATTATCTCAGAAAATCTCCTCATTCAGGAAGTGGCCACTGATTCCTCAGATGATAAGGTCACTCTCTTTTAGGGTATGCTGTACCTCTCTTAGGGAACTTAATATACATTCTATGCTTCCTCAAATCAAAGGTTTGGGCATGTGATTCACCCTCCACTGTGCTGAAAAAACTCTAAGTATAGCAAGTGTACCTTTACTCATCGTATATACCCAACTAAACTTAGTGTGCTACACATTCTAGGCACTTGACAAGTATTTGTGAACTAACAAAATATTCAAAGAAAGTGGTTACTCATGAAATAAAATTGGACCTAAGTGTGGCTAAATAGAAGGAAGAGGTATTCGGGTTCACTATGAGGAAAACAAGCAGTAAGAACTCTTAATCCAAAAAGCAATAGTCTCCCACATGATGTACTGCATTTGTCACCCCTGGCCAGGATGCATTATTAATACAGTTGGTGGCAATGTTATTTTTATATCCCTCTTTAAACAATTACTTATTGTGCAGCTACTGATTGCATGCTACCGTGGTGAGGATAAATTGCAAAGCAAAGCAGAAAGATCTTTGCTCTCTTGGAACTAACTTAACATCTAGTAGCATAGAGAGACAGTAACCAATAATCAGATAAATAAAAGCATAAGTACCAACCTTGACTTATTTTAAAAGCCAAGACGCCAGGTGCCATGGCTTATGCCTGTAATCCCAGCACTTTGGGAGGCTAAGGTGGGTGGATCATGAGGTCAGAAATTTGAAACTAGCCTGACTGATATGGTGAAACCCCATCTCTACTAAAAGTATAAAAATTAGCTGGACATGGTGGCATGTGTCTATAGTCCCAGCTACTCAGGAGGCTGAGGCAGGAGCATTGCTTGAACACAGGAGGTGGAGGTTGCAGCGAGCCAGGATCACACCATTGCATTCCAACCTGGGCGACAAAGTGAGACTCTGTCTCAAAAAAAAAAAGACAAGAAAGTGTCTAACAGATATGATCTGGGCCCTAAGGAAATGATGATTGAACTATGATATAAAAGGTGAGGCAGAGATAACTATATTAAAAGGGATGGAGAGGAATTTTAGACTGGGAACAGGCTATGCAGAGGGCCTGTGACAGGCAGACAAATATGAAACATAATTTATTTAGTAACCCAAAAGAAGATCAGTGGGATTTTCAAGGAGAGCTTTAGAATATATGGACAGAGAGGTACATGGAGCCAGATTATGCTAGGTTTCAGGGACATGTTTATGATTTTATACCATATTCTTTAAAACAATATGATTTTATACTATTTTCTTAAAAAATAAAACTGCTGAAAGACTGTAGGTAATATGATCAAATTGTATGATACAATGTAATATATTATTAATAGTAACATCATGGAGCATTTCTTAGGTGCTTACTATGTGCCAGGCAATATTCTAAGTGCTTAAGTGAATTATTTCATTTTATCCTCACTACACCGCCATGAAGAAGGTTGCTATTACCAGCACCCTTTTGCAGATGAGACAACTAATGCTCAGAAATCTTGCCAGAACTAGAGTGAAGGAAGCTACAACTGTATGGCACAGAATTTAAGGATAAAGGTATTCACTTCAGGTTTGTACGCGTGCTATCCCAACCTTGCATAACCGAAGAGTGAGCACCTCCTTTAAATTTTGTACTTGAGGCACTTCATTTATCTCACCCTTGTCTCAAATCTGGGTTAAGTAACCTGTTCTGGGCATTGTAGCTCATAAATGATCAAACTGGCTTTTGCATCCATAGCCATATAGCCCTCAAATTTTTTCTATCTGTAACATTTTTTGAAATTCTAAACGAATACCCTGGTACCCTTCTTGTTATTAGGCTTGCAAAAAAAATAATAAAATTAGTTGCAATGAAAGATTAAACTTTATGTTAGACTTCAAATTATAAATAGCTAGGCTTGGCTGAAATGAATTCAAGTAATGAAAACTGATAAATTGTAAAATTCATCCCATAAAATGGATTATCTCAACATTATTCCAGAGATGAGAAAGGATGAGTCAAATATTTTAAAAGTAAACAGGTTTTTCCTATTAATTTTAGGCCAATGAAATGGAAATTAAATCTTCTAGCTGCAATTAGATAAATGGATGTCAATCAGATATGAAACTACTAAAGAAATTAGCCATGGGGGTAGTCCTTAATCTTTTTGGGCTTTTTTGTGGGATGGTAGAAATGTAATCTGTTATCAGCATAGGTATGATTGAATTATTAATAATATTGTGCAAGGCCACCTAGAAACCAGAGCTTGGGGACTCTTAAATCTATTCTAATTGAAACAGAGAACCAGCAGACTGGAAAAGACCCTGACTCTTCTCAAGATATGTCACAGGATGTGACACAGAGGACACATGGGCTTGCAACACAGTGGCAGCTGCAAGCCGACCTCTTGGCAAATTTAATCTGCAAATGGATTCCTGTTTAAGATAGTTAATGCCTTCCATTATTATGGAGGCTTCTTTCTACATTTTGGAAAGCCTGGTTAAAAATACTTCATGCCGGGTTATTATGCAGATTGCCTAGCTAACAGGGAGATTATGAATGCAAATAAATCAGGTTTTGAAATGAAGAGCTTTACTGACCTCTTAAGAGGGTAGTAATATGTGCATAATGGTGAGGAAAATGCTCCCAGAGCATCAGGACAAAAAAAGGGTCACATTGTCATTCCTTGAAGTGCATTGAGGTTGGAATAAAAATCCAGGAATATCCCAGAAGCAAATGAACTGATTTCAAGAACTACTCTGCTTACTGATAAGTTACCCACTCTTCCCTGTGATTTTAGTGTGGGGGAATGTCAGGGTCTAAGAGGATGGATGAGCTCCCCATGGGACCCCTAGTTAGTCACTTAATTCCTCAGTGTAAATTTCTGTTGTGGTAATAGCTCGTGGTCAGAAACAGCCAGGGTCACTAACCCTGCTACTTTCTATGACCTCCCATTGCCCTCTCTTAGCCGCAGGGGAAATCTTCTCCCATTGCTTCTCCATGGACCATCTGCTTTCTCTTTGGTGACTGCATCCAGAAGCTGATCTGAAGGATCTTAAAGTAAACCCAAGATTAAAAACATGAACTGAGCTCCATGGCCCACCCCTGTAATCCCAGCTCCTCTGGAGGCAACTCAGGAGTATCGCTTGAGCCCAGGAGTTTGAGGCTGCAGTGAGCTGTGATCATGGCCCTGCACTTCAGTCTGGGCAACAGAGCAAAACCCTGTCAGGAAGGAAGGAAGGAAGGATGGGAGGGAGGGAAAGAGGGAGGGAAGGAGGGAGGGAAGGAGGGAGGGAGGGAGGGAGGGAGGAAAAGGAAAGGAAGAAAAGGCAAGGCAAGGAAAGGAAATGAAGAAAACAAAGGAAGGAAGAAAGAAGGCATGAGTTTTATATTGAGAGGAAGCTAGAATTGAATCCCAGGTCTGACACAGACTAGTGTAGGCCTTTAGAAAGTTTCTCAGCACTCTAGGTCATCAGCTTCTTCAACTACAACCTGAAAACAATGATAAGAACCTTATACGGTGCAGATTGCTAAACTTTTTCTGTTCATGGAGCCCTTAGTGTCTCAGTAATTGTTTGACACAACCCCTATGCAAAAAAAAAAAAAAAAAAAAAAACCTAACAATTTCTTTATTAAGTAGTTAGGCCCAAACAACTGTTTACATATGTATGTTTAAAAAATTTAGAAGTCTTTTGAAAAATATATATATCGAGAAAAAAATAATATTTAAGTAAATACCAAGTACTTACTAGTGGAGTGTATACCTGTTGAGTACTGCACAATTCCTTGAAACTTGGAATCAGAGTTTTCTCTTTCATATTAAATTTTACACCATACTTGGTTTTCATCATGACCAAACTTTACAAAGATCTGACATCTAGTACAATCTAATGTTGCAACTGTGATCTACTTCAAGCTAACAGTTTGCATGGTGTATCAAAGAAATGTTTCCCTCAAAAATTTAAAATCTGTCTTGGCTTTCCTGTAAGTTTGCTGTGGTGGCCTGGGGTGCCTCCAGTCACTTGGGGAACCATGGTTATAGGTAGGCCGTTTGATTTAGATGACAAAATGTGAGAGTGTAGGTAAAGAACGTGGCTGTGGGCATGTTCATAAAATTGTTGTTGCTGCTGTTCTGATCAGCAGTTTTTCTCTATGATCATATTTATCAAAAGGAAGAAAAACATGGTTTTTCCTTCTAGGGAATTCAGTGTTGGCAACAGTTGATCAGCCAGTTTGAATGGCTAACAAAGCACTGCATACTATGGAAATGAAAGGCATACCCCTGAGAGAACCTCACCATTTGGTTGAGGAAACAGAATAAACACATAGGACCCAATACTGAATAACTCACAATTGCTAAGTAATAAAGTAGTGTAGGATTTCAAAGCAGTAGAAAATGAACGTGGTATGGGAAAAGACAAAAACTTAGCTGGGCCTTGACAAATAAACAGAATGTATACATGATAATGGAAAAGGGGGGTTCTCCTGAGTAGAGAACTTAGTATGAGGCACAGTGTGTTCCACACTACAGCCAACGGGTTGGTTTCTGGAGGGATGTTTGGGTGCACCCTGTCCTTAGCCTCTTCTCCAACTTGCTGATAACCAGGCAGCACCTGTTGGAGATACTGTTGTAGACTTTGCCCTTCTGTAAGGATACTCATTCTACAAACATTCTTTGGCTCCTGGGTACATGAAATTTTCCATAATAGGAATATAAGCTCAACTTTGGGAATACTCATGTGGGAACACATTCATTTTAACCAATGTCCTGGAGAAGCTCTGAGAGAAGAGCTGCTTCAGCTGAGCTTTAGGAAAATGCACAGAGATGGCTTAAAATATGTAGTTGTAACAGTCCACCAGCTTGCTTGTGCAAAAATGCAGCTTTATTTCTAGATTTTAACTTCTACATCTGCTGATGCAAAAAAATATAATTTGGCCAATTCATGCTTATCCAATCATTTTCAGACTCAAGCTGATAATTTAGGCTCTAAACATTCCATTTTACACCCATGAAAACCTCCTGTACTTTCCCTCTTCCCTGTCGGAATGGCATCCTGCACTACTTCTGTCCTCACCACAATCAGCCAAGGACCCTTTTGACTTTCCTGGTCCTCCCTACTGGCCTCTGTCCCTACATCGCCCCCTTCCAGTGTGACTCATCTTGACCAGTTTTCTTAGACATAGATAGTCTTTTTAAATTTAATCAGCTGCATAAAGTATAGTTGACACTTCAAAAGATGTTCTAGTTTTAAATGTACAATTCAATGTCTTTTAACAAGCGCATACAGTGTCGTAACCACTGCCATAGTCATGAGGTAGAACAGCACTGCCCATAGAAATAAAATGTGAGCCACATACGTAACTTAAAAGTTTTCCAGTGGCCACATTTTCAAAAAGTAGAAGAAATATACACATATAAAAATATCACTCCATACCCCATAAATATGATGATGCACAATTATTATGTGTCAAATAAAAATAAAAGGGAAAATGTACAAGAAGCAGGTGAAATTAATTTTAATAATATATTTTCTTTAACTTAATATATTCAGATATCACTTTGTTATAGAATCAATATAATAATATATTAGGGAGCAATTTTATCTCTTTTTTTTCACATCAATTCTTTGAAGTCTGTTATGTATTTTGCACTTCCAACATATCTCAACTATGAGTTGAGAGTATTTCTTCACTAGAAATACTTAATTTTTATTTAGAACTTAACAAAATTCACAGTTGAAAAAATAGATTCAAATGTCCAAGTTGTTTCAAACCTACTTACAAGGTTTCCAGTATAACTCTTATTTCAATTTCAATTTGATTTAATTTAAGTTATATGTAATTAAAAGTTCAGTAACTATATGTGGCTTAGGAGCTTCCATACTGGATAGCACAGAGAACATTTCCATCATCCCCAAAAGTCATCTTCTACTGTTTTGAAATCAATCCCAACCTACCACCATCAGGCACTAGCAACCAATGATCTGCCATTTGTCTCTATGGTTTTGTCTTTTGTGTAATGTTATATGAGTGAAATCAGATTTCACTTAGCCTTTCATTTGACTTCTTTCATTTACCACATTGATTCTGAGATTTACTTATAGGGCATTTAATAGGAGTGAGTTCCTTTTAATTGTTAAGTAGTATTATATTGTAGAGATGTACTACACCATTCACTAGTTGCTAGGCATTTGGCCTGTTCCAGTTTTTGGCTTATAAATAAAGCTGTTAAGAACATTCAGTCCAGGCACAGTGGCTCATGCCCGTAATCCCAACATTATGGGAGGTCAAGGTGGGACCACGGCTGGGCGATCACTGGAGGCCAGGAGTTCAACACTACCAGCCTGGTCAACACAGTGAGATCCCATCTCTATTATAAAAATAAAATAATTTTTAAACTTTAAAAAGTTAACATTCAAGTACAAGTGTTTGTGTGGATATGTTTTTGTTTCTCCTTAATAAATACGCAGGAGTAGATTGACATATGTTTTTATTTCTTCCTAATAAATATACAGGAATGGATTGAATGGTGTGTTTAATTTTATAGGGAAATAACAAATATTTTCCAATGTGTCATTTTGCATTCCCACCAGCAGTGTATGAAAGTCCCAGTTGCTCCATGTCCTCACCAACACTCGCTATAGCAATGCTAGTGGAGATGCAATGGCATTTTATTGTGGTTGTAACTTGCATTTTCTCAATGACTAATACTGTTGAGCATATATTCAGGTGCTTATTTGCCACTCACATATATTCTTTGGTAAAGTTTCTGTTCAGATATTTTGCCCCCATTTGTATCAGGTTGTCTTTTAATTACTGAGTTGTAAAAGTTGTTTTAAATAGGCTGAATATAAGTTCCTTAGCAAACATGATGTGCATATGTTTTCTCCTAGTCTTGGTTTGGTTGTGAGTTTTTTTGTATCTGGTTCCTGATGTTAATGTTAACCTGCTGTTAAATGTGGTGTTACCATGACCTCCAGTACCATGTCCATGTCCTCATTTTGACTCCTGGCACCTTTGGGTTCACCAACGTGTTCTCAACTGCTTCTGCTTTTCTCTCAGGGAGCTGAAGCCACTTTTAGCAGTCTCTTTCATTCTATACCAAGGCTACAGGACTTCAAGCAGATGTCTTGAGCCAGTCTATATAATCAGTTGTTACAACCATTACTCAAGCACCAAATTGGTTAGACATGAGTTTCTCCAAGAAGCTTACAACGTCTCTGGGCTATACTTTAGGACCCAGGGAACAAGCTCCCAGTACTGTCTGTGGAATTTTCCACAACTTTCCTGTAGTTTCCATCAGTTGTCTCCTATCCAAGGACTAGGCTTGACAAGCCTCATGAGAGACTGAGTGGATATTCAATCTCTAGACTAAGCCTACTGATTGTCCTACTTTCTGCCACTTGGTCAAACTTTGGTCTCCTTTCATAATGATGTTCTTATATAATAAACTTGCGTTCTTTCCCTTTTCTTCCTCAGAATAAATACTAACCTTTCAATCTTTTAGGAACTGGGGATCAGCATTTAAAGGCAAGCTTTTGATCTTCAAAAGTTTTTCCTCCCTCTTAGGTACCAGACTCTTACATTTGAGAGTCCTGGACTCTAAGATTAATCTCCCTGTTTTAAGTCATACATATATAGTTAGAAACTCATGAACAAATACAATACTTTGGTCTTTCTGGTTCTACAGGAGTGAGAGAGAGAGTGATGTCTTTATTCTGTAAATACTAGCCTACTGCAGTTGGCTCTCAGTAGTTAGACAAGTCTCTGAGAGGACAGTCCCTGCAGAGATGAGAATATCACTAATTACTCTGAGCCAGGAAAGTCCAGAGCATATTTGGAAAATGACAATATAATGATTATTATGTTAGTCATGAAATGGGAAGAATCTACCATTTGGCACCATTTGGTACTGTGTACCAACTCCAGCTTAAGCATTTTGTTCATATTACCCTATAAGGTCAATAGTTATCCCCATTTTGCTGTAGAGGAAACTGAGTATTCTGATAACAACTTTAATTTTCCTGATGTAAAAATATTATTTGTATCACTAGGATTTGAACTCAATATCAATCTGATTTTAAGGCATATACTCTTAAGCATTAGAACAGTGGTTCTTTTGACTGGGCATGGGGGCTGACACCTGTAATTCCAGCAGTTTGGGAGGCCGAGGCAGGCACATCACTTGAACCCAGGAGTTTGAGACCAGCTTGGGCAACATGGCGAAACCCAATCTCTACAAAAAATATTTAAAAAGTTAGACAGGTGTGGTGGCATGCACCTGTAGTCCCAGCTACTTGGGAGGCTGAGGCGAAAGGATTGCTTGAAGCCAGTAGATGAAGGCTGCAGTGAGCCAAGATTGCACCACTGCACTCCAGCCTGGGCAATGCAGTGAGACCCTGTCTCAGAAAAGAGAGAAAGGAAGGAAGGAAGGAAGGAAGGAAGGAAGGAAGGAAGGAAGGAAGGAAGGAAGGAAGGAAGGAAGGAGGGAAAGAAGGAGAAAGAAAGACAGTGGTTCTTAAACTGTTTGGTCTGAGGACCACCTTATAACCTTAAAAATGATTGAGAACCTCAAAGATCTTTAAATGATATGGTTAATTTCTATTGACACTTAAATAATTTACTAAGTCAATTAAAAATTACAATAATAAACTCATTACATATTAATGTCAATGACATATTTTTATGAAAAATTACTATATATATCCCCCAAAGTAGAAGAGTAGCACTACTTTATGTTTTTTATACATCTCTTTAACATCTGGCTTAATAGAAGACAGATTCTCATATGTGCTTCTGCAGTCTGTTGTAATATTGCATATCATAGAGTGCCTGGGAAACCCTGCTGTATACTCATGAGAAAATGAGAGTTACAAAAGCAAATAACATCTAAGTATTATGAATAGTTTTCATCTATGAACTTCCTAAAGCAATTTTATGGATCCCCAGAGATGCTCATACCACAATTTGAGAATTGCTGTGTTGAGGACAATTATAAATAAACTGATTCCAGTGTAGCAAAACTTTGTTATGTGTAGAGAAGAGGTGCACTCTGAATCAGGAAGTATAAATTAGGACCAGATCTTGCGAGGATAATTGTCAACTTAAGAAGTTTGAATGTTGTTCTCAATGCACTGGGGAGTCACAGATGGCTTTGGGCTTTATCAGATCTTTGTGTGAGGACAATTTGTCTGCCAATAAAATGAGTAGGGTGGATTAGAAAGAGGATAGAGAAAAGGCAACCAGTTAAGAGCACTTGAACGAGGCAGTGTGTGGTTGTATATCTAGAGCCAGACCTCAGGATTTCTGTAACAATTAAATGTGTTAATCTATGTAAAATGCATATAACAAGGCCTGAACCATAGTAAGCATTGTTTGTATTAGAAGTAGTTGTAATAATTGTTGTGGATAGTGGCAATATTATTATTGCTATTATTATTTACATTAGATGAGCTGTAATAAAATCTTCAACTAGGCAGAGTTTGAGAGACATTTTGCCAAACAGTTCAAAGGATATACTTGTTAATTGAATATGTGGGGTGAGGAAATCAAACAATGCTGAGATGACAATATTCTGCTGTTTGACTACGATAGGGACTCAGGAACTATTTTGACAGAGCTAATTTTCAATAAATATTTGAAAGAAAAGAATGGGGAGAGGAGAGGAATAGAAAGAAATGGAGACTTTGGGGGCAAGGAAAATGATGTCTGAGCCTGTTGATTCTGAGATGCCAGTGGAGTGTACAGTGAGCTGTGACTGTGCCACAGTGAAGTCTTTAGGTAAGTCAAACACACAACCATCCATTAGTTCATGTCCTTCCTGTGCTTTAAGCTTCTTCAGAGATTTCTCATCACACTTTGAATTTTGTTCTAATTTCTTACAATAGCCTACAGACCCCATGAGTTATAGCCCTAATTACCTTTTCAATTTCATCTTTGGCCATCCTGCCTCTCCCTGACTTTGGCACAATTTCCATTCCTGAACCCTCCAAGCATTTTTCCATCTTGAGGTATTCGCACTACTATTTCATTTTCTTGTAATGCACCACCCATCACACCAACCATTACATAACTGGGTTATTTGAATCAATTGAATTGTTACCTCAGTAGAAAACCCTTTCCTGATCACTCTATCCAAGTAAATCTCCCTCCTTCTTGCATTCTTCTCTTTCACCAAATTCTCGTCATTATCTTTCTAGACTGAAAGCTTCTTCAGGAAAGGGAATTTGTGTTGTTGACATAGAACCTAGGACATCAGATATAATGAATATTTGTTTCATGAGATTCAACAGATAGCTTGAAATAGTAGAGAGGCCTGGAAATGTAGGGGACTTTGTATTTTGGGTTTTTTTTTTTTGTTTTTTTTGGGGGGGTAGGGGGGCAGGGTCTCACTCTGTCACCCAGGCTGGAGTGCAGTGTCACGATCACAGCTCACTGCAGCCTCAACCTCCTTTGGCTCAAGTGATCTTTCCACTTCAGTCCCCCAAGTTGCTGGGACAATAGTGCATGTCACAACACCTGGCTAATTTTTCTTTTTAATTTTTTGTAGAGCCTGGGTCTCACTATGTTACCCAAGCTGGTCTTGAACTCCTGGGCTCAAGTGATCCTCCCACCTTGGCCTCCCGAAGTGCTAGGATTACAGGAGTAAGCCATCGTGCCTAGCCTGGTTTGAATTTATTTGTACAGATATTTTATTTTAGCATCAATAAGTTAACTATCTGTAATGGAAGCTTCTTGGTCATATTCAACTTCAAAACTGGGTGTGCCTCAATTTGTAAAATATCTTCAGCTATAGTTACATAAGAAAATATATTTACACAAGAAAATATAGCTGCTATTCACAATAGGAAAGACATGAAATCAACCCAAATACAAATCAATGATATACTAGATATAGAAAATGTGGTACATATATACTATGAAATACTATGCAGCCATAAAAAGGAACGAGATCACATCCTTTGCAGGGGCATGGATGGAGCTGGAAGTCATTATCCTCAGCAAACTAATTAAGGAACAGAAAACCAAACACTGTATGTTCTCACTTATAAGTGGGAGGTGAATTATGTGAACACATAGACACAGGGAGAGGAACAACACACACTGGGGCCTGTCTGGAGCAGGGGGGTGGGACAAGGGGAGGGAGACCATTAGGAAAAATAGCTAATGCATGCCAGGCTTAACACCTAGGTGAAGGGTTGATAGGTGCAGCAAATCACCAGGGTATACAATTACCTATGTAACACACCTGCACATCCTCTACACAGTCTGTATCACGGAGCTTAAAATAAAATGTTAAAAAAAAGAAAGAAAGAAAATATAGCTGGAACACTAACCTTTGAAAGTTGCCAAGGTAGCCACAATGACATAACGCTTCTTTACAAATGGCAACAGTCTAACCTTGCCTCAAAGTCCCAGGAGTAGGTGGTTCTCCCTGCTTCTACCTTGTATCTTCTTCACCCTGAGCTCAACTGCCTTTGTGTGTTCAGAGGCCCAGTGACTACTCCGGGAGAACAGCAGATTGGCCCAGGTTGTTTTCTGACTCTGACACTTATTTTTGACACTTATTCCTTGGTCAACCTATTAGTGGATCTTGTCTGTGGATGGCAAAAATAATACTTCCTTTAAAGGAGTGTTGATATTCACAATCAAGCATCTAGCAAAGGAAGGGCATGGCTCAATAAATTTCAGGTTCCCCAGCCATTCACTCAATTGGTAGGTAGCTTGGGTATAGAAATCTTGTTTGAGTCATTCTTTCATGGAACTTTAAAGTTGTAATTTCATTGCTCTTTAGGGACCAATGTTGAAGACATTTTCCAGTGACAGTCTGATAGTTACCAACATAGATGTGGGCTGTGTTTTCCTCCTGGAAACTTTAGAATCTTCTTTGTATCCTTAGTGTTCACAATGATTATGTAGTTATGGGTCTTTTAAAATAACCAATATGGATGTACAAAGAGCTCCTTTTAATCTTGAACACTTGCGTTATTCAGTTGAAAAATAGCTCTTCAAGTATTTCTTTAATAATTTCCTTATTTTTGGTTTCCTAATTCTCTCTTCCTGATACTTCTATTAGTTGGATATTAGGCTTCATAGAATAATTTCCTAATTTTATTATCTCTAATATTTTGTCTTTATCTTTATCTTTTTTTCTTTTTCTTTTCTTTTTTTTTGTTTTTTTTTTGTTGTTGTTGTTGTTTTTGTTTTTTTTTTAAGATGGTGTCTCACTCTTGTCACCCAGGCTGGAGTGCAGTGGTGTGATCTCAGCTCACTGCAACCTCCACCTCCCAGGTTCAAGCAATTCTCCTACCTCAGCTTTCTGAGTAGCTGGGATTACAGGCCCTCACCACCATGCCCTGCTAATTTTTGTACTTTTAGTAGAAATGGGGTTTCGCCATGTTGGCCAGGCTGGTCTCCAACTCCTGACCTCAGGTGATCGGCCCGCCCGTGCTGGGATTATAGGCATGAGCCACCATGCCCGCCCTCTCCTACCTTTTAAGCGATTTCTTGACCTGTATAGTTTAACCTTCTAATAATTTAAAAACAAATTTGCCATATTTTTTAATTCCATGAGTTTTTTTCTTATTCTCTACTTTTTCCTTCTTTGTATAGCATCTGGTTCTTGATTTATAGATTTATTCTCTTTTTAAATTTTTCTTTACATACAAATTAGGATTGATATATTTATTTCTGTCCCTAAAAGTATCTCTGTTTTCTCCAGTATGTGTTTTTATATTTGTTTATCTTGGTCTTTTTCCCCCCTCCCACTGTAGGTTTTACTCAATTGACTAGATGGTCTTCTATTGCCCAGTCATATGTGAGAATGAATCAATAGAACAGTCAAATGAATATGAATAGGACTTACCAACTGGTGGGTTTCATTATGCAGTGAGTAGGCACAGAGATTACCTTGTATTTTGTAGTCCCTACATGCCAAAATGCAGAGCACTTTGCTCTGAAGACCCAACTCCCACACTCGTGACCTTAGTCCACCCCAGACCATTTTAATTTTCTCTCAAAAGGAAAAACTTTTTATTGTATCCTCCCAGCATGTGATGAAAAGAGTTAAACAGTGGGAATGGGGAGCAGGTGAATCCATTTTCACACCTCTCCATTTTTCACCCCTCATCCCACATCATCTTTGGCATTTCTAAATCCTAACTCTGTCTAGGTTATTGCAAGATAGATGGGGGCCCTCCTTGGCTGTGCCCTTAATCTGTCATCATCCCTCCACTTACCTTTCTTCTCCTGGAAACACATGAAATGTATCGTTCACTTAATTACCCTCATTATATTCTTTTCATTGTTCTGAGCCTGTATCCATTTTGCTTCTTTACTGTCATTTTAAAGAGATGTTGGGAAAAAGAGATGACAAATATATGTTTGGTTCATCCTTGACCTTAATTTTCTTTTTCTGCTTGTTCTAAATCAAGGAGTACCATTACCTTCTCAAGAGGCGAAGCCAGCACTTCTTAGCTGGTCCACTTCTATATCCTGGAACTTTAGTTTTAAAATAGAAAAGCCATCTTTTTTGACAGTCTGAGCCTACACTTTTCCCCAATTATACTAAACAGCTTCTCTGCTTTCATGAATTGACAACCCCACTAACGCCTTTAAATCTTGGAATATTCAGTTTTATTTGATATGTGTAGGTGTGTAATGTTCTGAGTAACAGGAAAGTGAATCACCAAAAAAAAAGAAAAATGGGCTTAAAAAAATTAAACAACAAAATGTCTAAAGGTTTATTTATCATTTTGTAAGATCTCACCTCCACAGGGCATTTCAAACTGAACAGATTCTTTAAGAGAAAAATCATTCTGGTGACTATTTAGGCGTTGTTTTCAAATAGTTATGGGAATTAAGACACTTTGATTTTTTTTTTTTTTTTGACAAATACTTAGTATGTACTTACTGAGTAGAAAGCTGAAATAGAAATTTGCAAAGAGAAATGTAACTGGAATCATTACTGAGTAGCGTCAAGTAATGCTGGGTTTGAGTCCCACATCTGTCATGTTCTACTTTCCCTTAGTTAAGGTCTCTGCATCTCAGTTGCCTCAATGATAGTTAATATTAATTACCTCCTTTGGGGTCATCATGAGAGATAGAGTTAACGTGTACATAAAGACGTGCGTAATGTCTGGCACTTGGTTAGCACCTATCAAATTGCAGATGATTTGATTATGAGGCAAACAGGCTTTAAAATGTCATTGCCTACCCTCTTCTTAAAATTATGGGGGAACAAAAGCACTTCTTCACAGATATATCAAAGTTTGCGTAACTTCACGAGCCTTAGCATACCCTTTCTTTAATGTATTTCTCAGTTCCTCTGCTTTTGTTTAAGGTCAGAGCCAGACGACCACTTAAACAATATTATCTAGCCAGATGAATTGTCAAACAGTAATGACCCCTTTAGACTGTTTGTTTTGCAGTTTTCATAATTTCTTACTGAAGAATCACTGACCAATCTGTGACATGACAGATCTTGATGTCTTCCAATTATGTGCAATTATGGAATATATGAATTAGAGCTATTGTCCTTTCCTGTGGTGGAGATGGACTTTGCGCCTCTTTATTTGCCTAATGAGGTCGAGTCCAGGAGCTAGACAATGGAATTCTTTTAATATTTATTTCAAGAGAAGCCATAAACATGTTACAAAATAGTATGAAAATAGGCAAACATAAATCTATAGGAACAGATATTTTTTATCTCGAGCATACTAGTACCAACTGTTTATAAACTGGGGAAAGAAATCAGTTATAGTCTTTCATTTAACAAACAGCCATTGCTACTGAACCGTACTATGCATGTACATGGTGATGAAATAAAAAACTGCTCATGAGATTAAAAACTGCTGTTTTTAATTCATGCACCCATTAACAAACTTTTGTGTGTCCTTAGGCACTGGGAATCCAATAGTGCATAAAAAAACAGACATGATTCTTTCAGGAGCTTACTGTCTATTGGAGGAAACTTTTCCTAATGAACATTCATAGACATAGATGTAGAACTACACTGTGGTAAAAGTAATGAAGGAGACACTCGGTGCTATGGGAGCAGTATTGCAGCGGGCTGACTCTGCTGCATCAGTGAAAATTCTTTTCTCCTGAAAAGACGACTAATCTGAAACGTGAAGGATAAAGAGACATTAACTGTGGGTGAATGAGGAAGAAACACTCTGGAAGATGCAAAGGCTCTTCAAGTGGAGCTTTTGGGGAATTGAAAGGAGGACAATGTATTTTGACATAGAGGACAAAGGCAGGAGGATGTGTGAATTGAAGCTCTGAATTCCTTCTCTTGTAATACCCCACCCTGTCCTTTTAGTTTTGCTTTCATTTACTCATTTATTCATTCAGTGATTCAACAAATGACTATTCCATTCCAGTTCTATGGCCGGCACCATATTAGGTACAGATAAGATAGTGATTAAGATATAGCCCTGGCCCCAAAGATCTTACAGGAGAGAAAAAGATGTCAATATGCTATGGGCCCTAGAGGAAGAGCAGTATCCTTGGCTTACGTTTAGGAATCTCATGAATTGGCAGAGTGAGGAGGATAAGGAAGAGAATTTCAAGAAGTAGAAAAAGTGTGTACAAAGGTTCAGACGCAGGCCAGGTTCAGTGGCCTTTATCCCAGCGTTTTGGGAGGTCAAGGTGGCCAGATCACTTGAAACCTGGAGTTTAAGACCAGCCTGAGTAACATGGGAAGGCCGCATCTCTACCAAAAATACAAAAATTAGCTGGGTGTGGTGGTGCATGCCTGTGATCCCAGCTACTCAGGAGGCTGGGGTGGGAAGACTGCTTGAACCTGTAAGGTCAAGGCTGCAGTGAGCCATGATCATGCCACTACACTCCAGCCAGGGTGACAGACCAAGATCTTGTCTCAAAAATGAAAATAAAAGTCCAGAGGCAAAATAATGTTTGGCAAGGCCTATAAATCACAATAGGATCTGCAAGGTTTCCTGTGTAGACTATGGGTTCCCAATTAATAATAAAATATAGGTAGAAAAGCAGACAATAACCAGTCTTTAAAGATCCATTACATTGTATTAAGGGTCTTGGATTCTTTTCTTAAGAGTTATGGGAAAGCATTCAAGCAAGAACTTTAAGCAGGGCAATTGGCGTGATCAGATCCACACTTTGGCAACATGGAGATGGAATAGCTCAGAAGCTACTGCAAGAACACAGCCAAGAGATGATACTGGTCCAGGCTAACTTAGTAGCAGTGTAAATGGATAGATATGGACAGATTTTTGTTGTTGTTGTTTTGAGACTGACTCTCACTCTATTGCCCAGGCTGGAGTGCAGTGGCACAATCTCGGCTCACTGCAATCTCCGCCTCCCAGGTTCAAGCTATTCTCATACCTCAGCCTCCCGAGTAGCTGGGATTAGAGGCACCACCACCATGCTGATTAACTTTTCTTTCTTTTTTAATTTTACTTTAATTTCTGGCATACATGTGCTGAACGTGCAGGTTTGTTACATAGGTATACATGTGCCATGGTAGTTTGCTGCACCTATCAACCTGTCATTTACATTTCAAGCCCCTCATGCATTAAGTATTTGTCCTAATGCTCTCCCTCCCATGTGATGTTCCTCCCTGTGTCCATGTGTTCTCATTTTGTATTTTTAGTAAAGCCGGGATTTCACCATGTTGGCCAGGCTGTTCTCCTGGCCTCAAATGATCTGCCTACCTCAGCCTCCCAAAGTGCTGGGATTACAGGTGTGAGCCACAGCACCTGGCCTGTGGACAGATTTTAAGGTTGTTAGGAAGCTGGAATTTATAGGACATGACACTTGACTGGATGTAGGGTAGAGGGAGATTTTCAAAATGTCTTCTGTGTTTCTGGCTTGGGGCAGCTAGATGGATGGTGGGCATCACCCAAACAGCAGAAAAATAAGTGGATTTCTTAATCTGTAAAGTGACCCTATTTTAATAATCTTAGATGGTTGTCTACATCACAATAAGAGCTAAATAATTGACACAAAGAAGGTGTTCAATAAACCTCAGGAATCATTTTTACATATGAAGTTCTCTAGAAGAGTTAACTACTGAAGTAGGAGGTAGTAGTTACTGAAAATGTCAGAGACGTCTTTATAGAGCAAGTGAGCTGGGTCTTAAGTGAAGGGGAAAACATCACTAGGGAATAAATGGATGGATGAGTGACAGGAAAGACATTCTTGGCAGAGAGCACAACAGGTGCAGAGCTAAGAGTTCTCCAAGAAATTGAACATGGCCCACTGTTTCTGCAGCAGAGGGTTTGTGAAGGGGGTGACAGAAAATGAACTAGAAACCTAGGGTGGGAATAGATCATAGAGGCTCCATAAAACAAGCAGAATGTCAAGTCCAGGCCAGCATTTGACAAAACGTTTCTGCAGAACACAAATATCCTATAAAATGTAAATATAGATAAATTAATATAAAAAATTCTGATTTGAACAAAGTTAAATTAACTTTTTTATTGCAGGATCTCTCCGAGCTTTTATATGTGCATTAGAAACCTACAACAGAGAGCTATAGCATGAGGCATTTTTTTTTCAAACTCTGCACCTCTTTCCAAAAACACTGATTAACAAACGCCACAGAAGACACTGATTCTGTGCTATTGGGTTTAGAAAACTTTACACTAGGCAGTGAGGAACCATGAGTTAGAAAGATCATGCTGACTTCATGAGGAGAGTGACTTGGAAGGGGTAAAGACTGAAGGCTTGATAATCTTAAAAAGTTCAATGAGAGAATAAGACAGCAAAATTATATATGCTAAGTAGAGAGAGGTGGTGGGAGGGTCAGGCAGGTGCTCACGTAAATTTGTGCGTGTATGTTTTAATCATACATTGGACACTCAGCCAGTGCTATTTGTAGCCTGTAGAAGCTGGGGAGAGCTTCACAGGAAAATTATAAAGCTCTGTGTCAATATGAGAAATTACTATTTCAAAGTTCTTTTGCATTTGTGATGCCTTTTGATCCCCCTATGTGGCATGTGTGCAAACCCAGTATGAGAGAAGTTAAGCGAATTTGCTCATAGTTCCAGAGCTGATGGAATGCAGAAGTGACCTTTGCTCTTCCAAGTCTGGGGCTCTTTTTATTCTATTGTGTTCCCTCTGAGCTCAGACTCAAGCTGAGATTTGAAGGATAGGTAGGGTTTGCATAGGTTGAAAAAGTAAGTAAAAACATTTTGCTTCAGAGAAAAAAGTACAAGAAAGGACACAGAGGCATATGAATGGTATGACTGACAGTCTGGAAAGTGTCACTCTGCTAACGACAGTAATCTCTCCATGAGTCTTCCCATCCTTCAAGGCAGAGCATGTGACATGTGTAGTGGCTTAAGACCCACACTTAGAAGGGTCCCATGCTTGGTTTAATGCACTGCTGTTGCTGTCTTAAAATTCCAAATACTTTAAGAACAAAAGACTCCCCCTTTTTGATTTGGGCCCTACAAATTATGTAGCCAGTCTTGCTTCAAGGCCTAGGTCAGGTGTTCTACTCATCTATTTTATCTTTCAAAGCTATTCTCACTCTACTAGATGCCTCTACATTTTTACATTGTGGTTAGTTCACACTTGATTGGTCTCTTATTTGCACGTGAAGTATAACTGTTATCTTTGCAATCATGTCATGAGCTCCTTACACGCAACTAGATAGCCTAGTGCTAAGCACATAGTAGGCAGGTAATAAAAATTTGATGCTGTGAATGAATGTGCCTCCATTATAAGCCCACTGACATGAAGTTTCATACTCCTTTATAATGAAACCATGTCTTTGAGTTAAAAAAAAATTTAGAAGAGCAAATCTCCTAACATAATTCAAGGATGAGGACTACACACGTGAATAAATCCAGCATCCATGTCGACAATGACAGCACTCATAAACATGACAGTATCCAACACCTAATACCAAGAGCGAACATTTATTAGGTGTGTATTACGTGCCATGTTGCTTTAGGCATTTCATTCCATCTTTACAACTACCCTATGAGTGGATCCTATTATTATCTTTGTTTCACAAATGAAATTTAAACGCAACATGATTAAGAAACTTGCCCACAGCGAAGGATATGAACACTTTTCAAAAGAAGACATTTATGCAGCCAACAAACATATGAAAAAATGCTCATCATCACTGGTCATTAGAGAAATGCAAATCAAAACCACATTGAGATACCATCTCATGCCAGTTAGAATGGTGATTATTAATAAATCTGGAGACAACAGATGCTGGAGAGAATGTGGAGAAATAGGAACACTTGGGAGTGTAAATTAGTTCAACCATTGTGGAAGACAGTGTGGTGATTCCTCAAGGATCTAGAAGCAGAAATACCATTTGACCCAGCAATCTCATTACTGGGTATATACCCAAAGGATTATAAATCATTCTACTATAAAGACACATGCACATGTATGTTCACTGCAGCACTGTTTGCAATAGCAAAGACTAGGAAGGAACCCAAATGCCCATCAATGATAAATTGGATAAAGAAAATGTGGCACATATACACCTCATGGAATACTATGTAGCCATAAAAAGGATGAGTTCATGTCCTTTGCAGGGACCTGGATGAAGCTGGAAACCATCATTCTCAGTAAACTGACACAAGAACAGAAAACCAAACACCACATGTTCTCACTCATAAGTGGGTGTTGAACAATGAGAACACACAGACACAGGGAGGGGAACATCACACACTGGGGCCTGTTGGAGGGTAGGGGGGCTAGGGGAGGGATAGCAGGGGGTGAGAGTATTGGTGAGGGATAACATTAGGAGCTACTTAATGTAGCTAATGTAGATGACGGGGGTATGGATGCAGCAAACCACCATGGCATGTGTATATCTAGGTAACAATCCTGCATGATCTGTACATGTACCCCAGAACTTAAAGTATAATTTAAAAAGAATTTAAAAAATATAATTGGCCATGAATTGATAATCAATGGGTACATGAGGTTAATTATACTATTCTCTTTATTTTACATATGCTTGAAATTTTCCCTAGTAAAAAATTAATAATAATAATAATAATACAAGAAACTTGCCCACAGTAAAGATTTAACCTTAAGCAGCCTGGTTCTCAAAGGTCAACCATTTGCCTATTACACTTTACTGACCCATCATAGAAAAAGGAGACTCATATCTGGCCTTATATCATTACCAGTTCAGTGCTGTATCTGTGAGAGCCACTTTTATTCTCTATGAAAGAATATGGTGCAGACATGATAGTACTGTAATTCTAAACTTGCACCCATCTTTGTACCTTTCTTTGGACCCAGGCCTTATTTTTTAATCTCTCTCTTCTTTTTCCTATGTGTGAAATAGACATAATGAGTCAACATTTGGAAGCAGGAAGTGCTCTAAACTATGTTGCTGTTGTTGTTTTCCTGGGGAGAGAATACAAAACCATCATTAAATTCTCTACAGGATCTACCATCCTAAAACGTTAAAGTCACGGCTCAGGGCCTATGCTACTTTTCAAATGTAAATTTATAAACTTCAGTTTTCATCCTTTGTTCAGTCCTTGTAGGGCTGTCAGATGCCAAATGGAAATTGCAAAGGTCTCTATTTGCAAGATGTTTAATATCATTATTTTCACTCTATATTTATTCCATACATATTTATTGAGTCTTAAAATATATACAACCTTGCTTACAAGTTCAAGGTCCATCTATCTCTTGAATTCTAGCTCCTGTAACTTATCACACTAGTACAATAATGGCCAGAGTGACAACCTTGTTTGCTAATGTTTTGAATTTGTCAACATGTTTCTCACATGATGAGCTAAGTTTACCATGTACTGTGTCCTAAACCTTCTAAAACTGCCTGTACTTTTCAGATTTCCTCCAAAGAAGGAGAGTGCGGCAGATCATGATGGTGTAGGCAAAGGATAATAGAACTGGTTCTCAATGAGCATAAAGGCTTCCTACTCGGACCTCTGCAACTATGGCTCAGGGGGACTGATGCAGCCCCTCCTGCAGCACTTTCCTGGCCCACCACAGGGCTTAAAAGCAGAGGCAAGGGAGAAAAGAGGAACTGTGTTATGTTACAGTTTTGTCCAGGGCTGGCCCTAGTGACTTTTGAAAGACGGTGGTAGTTTCTCCCCTTGACACTGACCTTAACATACGGGAGAGTTAAGCCAACTTAATTGTCCAATAATTTTGTATTAATCTTCTTAAGAAAAAGCGGTGCATATGCCCCAAAACAAAGTTAAGAAGAGCCATTGTGTGTGGGTGGATGTGCTCATGGGATTCAGGAAACGAGTTTTCATGCTCATCTGTCACCAAATTACCAGGTAATCTGGACAAGTTGCATCTTTTCTCCAGGCTTTCCTCATCAGCAAAATGATGGACTAGACCTAATGCTCTCTAAGCCCACTTTTTAGCTTTAACTTTGCCAGATGTACGATTAGCATTGCCCAGTTAGACAACGGATAAGTTTGAGGGTAGAATCCCCAAAACTGCCCTAACTTCTGACAACAATTGCAAATTCAGGGGGTTTCCAAAACAATTCTCAGTTTTGATAATTCACTAGAGGAGTTCACAGAACTCACTGAAAGTGATTATACTCATGGCTATGACTTATAAGGAAAGGATACAGTTTAAAATCAACCAAAGAAAGAGATACATAAGGCAGAGCCTGGGAGAGTTCCAAATGCAAAGTTTCAATTGTCTTCAGGATGCATTACCCTCCTGCCATTGACATGTGACAATATGCATAGAGCATTATCAACCAACAAAGCTTATCTGAGCCTCATATTCAGAGTTTTTATTGGATCTCAATTATGTAGACCTGATAGACTGATTGATTATATACGTGATAGAACTTTGTGTTCAGGTCACCTGATAACCATGTGACCCAAAGCTTCCACCCTAAGTCACATAGTCATTCTGCTATTGCCACCCCCACTCTAAGTTCCATTGGAGCCAGCCCTCACCCTAAACAAAGACATACTCTTATATATCATATAGATTACCTCCAAAAACCCTAGGACAAAAGTCAGGCCTCTCTTCGAGCAAGGGTAAATTCTTAAATACATAAGCATTCTAGGTTTGTTGTTCATTAATTTTCCTTCATGATTGATCCTTATTATTAAGCAAACACATATTCACTCTTTGATTCTTTCAGAAGATATATTAGCATAACTAGTAGTGCCAGGCACTGTTCCAGGTACTTCATATAAAGCAGGGAACAAAATAGTTCCTGTCTCCCTGGAAATTATGTTCTCCTGGTGTAATAACCAAAACCGAACAAATATATACCATCTAGTTGCAATATAGGGATAGAGTGATGGGCAGAGATAGAGGTGCTAATTTACTTTATACAGAGTAGTCAAAAAAGGTATCCCAGAGAAGTTGATACTGGAACAGGCACCTGAAGAAGTAAAGCAGTGGGCTATGCTGGTGTCTGAAAGAGAGGGAACAGCAGAGGCAAAGGTCTTGGAATGAGAGTGTTCTCCTGTCTTCCTGTCTTGTCTTCCTCCCATGTCTATAGGTGTGGTGGTGGGAGGGGAGGTGACATTTGGTGGTGCTGCATGTGATAAGTTAAAAAAAAAAATTCAGAGCTATAGCTGGAGCTTAATCTTTCCAACATTTTAAGAAAGTTTTAGTCTGAATGTGTAGGAAGCCAATAAAAGGCTTTGAGCAGAAAAGTGACATGAAGTGATTTGCATTTAAAAGGACCATTCTGCCTGCTGCTTGGAAATTACTCTGTAGGGGTTGGGGGTGAAGGAGGTTCGAATCTATTGAAATAATCTTGGTGAGAAAGGATGATAGTTGGAGCATGGTAGCAGTAGTGGAGATGGTGAGAAATGGTTGATTCTGGACATATTTCAAAGTTAGGGCAGGCAGGATTGAAAAGTTGTGGGGAATGAGAGAGTGGAATGAAGGAACAGGAGGGTGAGGCAGGGTTTGGTATGGCAGAATTAGGGACTGAGATGCCTTATAGATACTCTGTGAAGTATCAGCTTGGCTGCTGATGATATTGCTCTGGAGGTCAGGAGAGAGGTTTGTGCTCAAAGTTCAGACTTAGGGTTTGGTTGTTATGTGAGTGGCAAGCTGTGGGAATGTGGATAGAGAAATCTAAGAATTTTGAACTCTAGTGTAGTTACACATTTAGAGGTCATACTGTTACCAAATGAGCCTGGGAAGTGTACACTGAGATAGTAGAATAAAGACAGAGCAGTGCCCAGGAATCAGTGAAGAAACTGTATTAGGAAGGAGAGAGTGCTCAATTGCATTAAAAAAAACACACACACACACACACACACTATTTGTGTGTATGAGTTAAAGACAATGAAATATTTAATTCAATAAGTCCTCAGAAATTAATCCACTGATCATGTGACCACAAAATTCTCTCTAGTAGTACAATCTAAAAGACTACTAATGTTTCTCAACTAGACGGCTACCAACTGTGCCTTTAAATTTCTCCACCTTCAGTGGTCATAATAGTGTCCAAATGCCCAGAGATGAAAATTCCTTTTTTGGCAATGACATCTGGCTATTTGGCTACTTCTCCTAGCTGGAATTGAAGACATAGGTGTTGAGTTAAATAGTTGAACTATTAGGATGGTAACTATTACAGTGATAGAATAACATATTACATCTTTCTTGTCTGAGTTTGTTACATAGTACCATCTTACTTTTAGAATCTTGGTCTTTTTGTATTTTATTTATTCAGCTTTCTAGGTTTTTTTTCTTTTTTTCTAATACATATATATATATATATATATGTAATTTTATTGTACTTTAGGTTCTGGGGTACACGTGCAGATCATGCAGGTTTGTTGCATAGGTACATACATGGCAATGTGGTTTGCTGCCTCCATCCCCCCATCACCTATATTTCGCATTTCTCCCCATGTTATCCCTCCCCAACCTCCCCACCCCCCACTGTCTCTCCCCCAGTGCCCCCAGCAGATTCCAGTGTGTGATGCTCCCCTCCCTGTGTCCATGTGTTCTCATTGTTCAACACCCGTCTATGAGTGAGAACATTTGGTGTTTGATTTTCTGTTCTTGAGTCAGTTTGCTGAGAATGATGGTTTCCAGATTCATCCATGTCCCTACAAAGGACATGAACTCATCATTTTTTATGGCAGCATAGTATTCCGTGGTGTATGTGTGCCACATACTCCTTGTCCAGTCTATCATCAATGGGCATTTGTGTTGGTTCTAGGTCTTTGCTATTGTAAACAGTGCCACAATGAACATATGCATGCATGTGTCTTTATAACAGAACGATTTATAATTCTTTGGATATATACCCAGTAATGGGATTGCTGGGTCAAATGGAGTTTCTATTTCTAGGTTCTTGAGGAATCACCACACTGTTTTCCACAGTGGTTAAACTAATTTACACTCCCACCAACAGTGTAAAAGTGTTCTTATTTCTCCACATCCTCTCCAGCATCTGTTGTCTCCAAATTTTTTAACGATCACCATTCTAACTGGCGTGAAGTGGTATCTCAATGTGGTTTTGATTTGCATTTCTGTAATGACCAGTGATGATGAGCACTTTTTCATATGTTTATTGGCCTCATATATGTCTTCTTTTGGAAAGTATCTGTTCATATCCTTCACCCACTTTTGAATGGGTTTGTTTGTTTTATTCTTGTAAATCTGTTTTAGTTCTTTGTAGATTATGGATATAAGTTCTTTGTCAAATGGGTAGATTGCAAACTTTTTTTTTCCCATTCTGTTGGTTGCTGGTTCACTCTAATGATTGTTTCTTTTGCTGTACAAAAGCTCTGGGGTTTAATTAGATCCCATTTGTCTATTTTGGCTTTTGTTGCCAATGCTTTTGGTGTTTTAGTAATGAAGTCCTTGCCTCCTTGCCTATGCCTATGTCCTGAATCGTTTTGCCTAGGTTTTCTTCTAGGGTTTTTATGGTGTTAGGTCTTAAGTCTTTAATCCATCTGGAGTTAATTTTAGTGTAAGGTGTCAGGAAGGAGTCCGGTTTCTGCTTTCTGCACGTGGCTAGCCAGTTTTCCCAACATCATTTATTAAACAGGGAATCCTTTCCCCATTGCTTGTTTTTGTCAGGTTTGTCAAAGATCAGATGGTTGTAGATGTGTGACATTGCTTCTGAGGCCTCTGTTCTGTTCCATTGGTCTATATCTCTGTTTTGGTACCAATACCATGCTGTTTTGATCACTGTAGCCTTGTAGTATAGTTTGAAGTCAGGTTCAGCTTTCTAGTTTTAGGGGAAAATGCAGATTGGATTAAAATTTACCATTCTGCATAATATATATGTAGGTATGTCTATATATATTTTCATCTTTAGTTTGTATAACTTTAAATAGTTTTGAGGCTCATCAGATTACTGTTACTTAGTTCAGTTTTAGCATTACATTCGAGTTCCTAGTAGATGAAAAGTTATTTCTGAAGGAACACATTAAAACTCTTTTTGCAAATGGAATAAAAATTTTGAAATAGTTCCTTTGTACCTCTGCTGTCCAATATGATAACCATGTTTACTGACCCCTAGAAATGTATGTAGCTAGTTTTGAGAGGTTTTTAGTGTAAAACACCAGATTTCAAAGGTTTGGCCTAAAAAATAATTTAGATATGTCATTAGTAATTTTATATTGATTATATGTTGAAATTATATTTTTGACATATTAAATAAGATAATTTTACTTTCAAAAAATTCAAACATAAATATATTAAAATGAATTTCATCTGTTCCTCACTTCTTTTTTTTTTTTTTTTTTTGTTCATAGGAGTAAAGTTTATTCAATTGTTAAAGTCTGTAAATAGCTTAAAAGTTTTCTTGACTCTGAAAAACAAAACAAAGGATCAACAACATTTTAAGCAAAATGTTAAAATGGTCACTTCAGACTTCTATTAGTTTGGTCCATCTAATTAATTCCTGTTCCTCACTTCTTAATGTGGAAACTAGAAAATTTACAATTATAAATGTCGTTTGCATTATATTTCTATTGCACAGAGTTGTTCTATACATTCTGGTCACATATATGTTTTTATATGTGACCCAAATTATTTTATGTGTCTGTTGACTGCCTGATGTGAAGAAAATGCTTTAATCTTTTCTATACATGTTTCATCCTATGAAGTATTTCATGACGTTAAAAAATACTTATATTTGTTTTGCTACAAAATGATACATGTTCTAAAATATTTTAACAAAAAATATGAACACAAAAGAAAACTATACGTAACCATTGCTAATATTTTGATACATTCCTTTTAGCATATGCACATTTTTTAACTAAAAAATTGTAGCAGTTGGTTTATTTTGTTTTAAGTTTTGTTTGCTTGTTTGTTTTTTGTTTTGAGATGGAGTCTCGCTTTGTCACTCAAGCTGGAGGGCAGAACAGTGGCATGGTCTTAGCTCACTGCAACTTCCACTTCCCGGTTCAAGCAATTCTCTGCCTCAGCCTCCTAGTAGATGGGATTACAGGAGCCCATTACCACGCCTGGCTAATTTTTGTAGTTTTAGTATAAATGGGGTTTCACCATCTTGGCCAGGCTGGTCTTGAACTCCTAACCTCATTATCCACCTGCCTTGGCCTCTCAAAATGCTGGGATCACAGGCATGAGCCACTGCCCCCAGCCTGGTTTATGATTTTTTAAACATAATATGAACATCTATCTTTGTCACTACTTTTAAGCTTTCCCACACTTATATATTTTAAGGATATAGCATACTCCCCATAAGTAACAGTGGTTTATGATAGTGATGATTTTTTAATCTTTAATAACAGCTTTATTGATATGTAACCCACATGCCATAAGATTCAAACTTTTCAACTATACAATTCAGTGTTTTTAAATTATATTCAGAGTTATGCAGCTATTATCCCTATCTAATTTTAGAACATTTTCAATACCCTAAAAGAAATCCTAAAAAAGTCATTCTCATCCTCTCTTTTTTACCCTCCATCCCTGGCAACCACCAATCTACTTTCTCTCTCTAAAACAGTTGTCTATTCTGAATGTTTCACATAAATGGAATCATACAATATGCAATCTTTTGTGTCTGACATCCTTTACTTAGAATAATGTTTTCAAGTTTCATCTATGTTGTGGCATGTTTCAATATTTCATTCCTTTTCATAGCTAAATAATATTCTGTTGTGTGGACATATAACATTTTGTTTATCCATTTATCAATTGATGGACTTTTGGGTTGTTTCTACTTTGTGGCTATAATAAATAATGCTACTACATGAACATTTGTGTTCAAGTTTTGGTGTGAACACATGCTTTCAATTCCCTTCAGTATATACATAGAAGTAAAATTGCTGGGTCATATGGTAACTGTGCTTAACATTTTGAAGAACTGGCAAACTATTTGTGGGTATACTGTTACAGAATCCTATAAGCAATGTAGGATTTGAGGGTTCTGATTTCTGCCACATCCTCACCAACACAATTGTGATTTTCAGCTGAGAGAATATTCATCCCTAAGAGAGACAAGAATCCAGTGGTGAGTGGTTTGGAAAGGGACCTCCAGGTCATTCTGTTGTGACCTAAACCCACCCCAATAGACATACACACACACACACACACACACACACACACACACACACTCAAAGTAGCTCGAATCACAGTGGTTAAGAGCATGGGCTCTAGATACAGATCATGGGTCAGAGGCAGGCTTTCATCTCTCTGACTTTGGGTGTGTTCTTTGCATCTCTTAGCCTCAGTAAAATGAGATGATATTTACTGTATAGCGGCTATTGTTAGAATTAAATGAGACAATGCAAGTAAAGCCCTTTGCCCAGTGCCTAGTACATAATAAATGCTCAGTAAGTGTTAGCTATTATTATTATGTGAATGGATCAATAATTTTCCATTAAATGAACTTGTTGTAATTTGCCTAACAAATTATTTTGTTGGGCATTTGGATTGTTTCCAGTTTTTCATGATTATAAGCAACGTTCTTTAGAAATAATTTTATGGCTAAATTTTTGCCCACATCCATGTTTATTTTCCTAGAATAAATTCTGTAAAGTGTTATTTCTTGGTATATTTTTTAAAGGTTTGAAAGACATTTCCCAATATTATTCTTGTTTAAATTATACTAAAGTTTTACTTTGAGGAGCGTAATCAGGTACTAAGTGTATCCCTGGAGTATTGCTAAACTGGTGGAAATCCTCACCTTATACCTAACAAATATAATGTAAACTAAAAACTGTCTTGCACAGGACAACCTAAATTTAACTCTAAAACCGCTGAATGAGAAAAGGTACAAGAGGATGTTTCATCTCATGCTCTCAGATCTGGACTCTCGAGTTTTGTAACTTTCCTCTCATTGCATCAATATCCTAACTAGACAAGAAAAATAGTTGTCAATGAAATCATGCACAGCAGATATTTTTGTTTAGTGTTTAGGCAAATCAAGGGCAAGAGCAAGGTAACAATAGAACCCAAATAGTCAAAGGGAATGATTCCTTGAGAATGTGCATGACCAAACATTCCTTACATTGTCAGGTCTAGGAGCCTTATAAAAGTAATCACTCACAAGTCTACCATGGCAATTTCATAACTAGCCTGGAAAGGATCAGACAGGGCATCAGATCTCCTCTGATGGATGTGGGAAAGCTTCAGGGAAAGGTAGGATTTTAAGAGTTATTTAACATTATGGCAGAAGTTTGGTTGAATGGTGGAATGCTCTGGAACTGACACAACTTGGGAGACTTAGTCTACTCAAATTGGAGGGGACTTTGCACAGATAACAGAGAAGAGGGGAAGATCTATCGGCAAGCAATGTGTTTCTACTGGTAGACTGGTAAATGTTTAACAACTGGGTCTCAAAAAAAAATTGAATTTACATAGTTTTTTTTTTAATTTTCCACGATATAAATATTCTACCATGGCAGATTTCTGATGTTAAGCTACCAACATGATATCACTCAGTACTTGAATTTCAGTTGCAGAAACATTTACATGGTAAAATCCATTAAGAATCCAGAGTCTAGAATTAATACCACAGACACTTTGAGGGCAAGAGGTTTTGCTTTCTTTTCCCAGGTTAAATGCCATGTTAAAGGATCACTTATGTGGTATTACATGTTGTGGCATGCACAAACAGGAATTGCAAACTTGCTAGAAATTCAAGAGGTCATCCTCTGGACAGTCAGCATATAAACCACCTTAGAGAGAGAGTTGTGCAATTGGTTCTTAGTGATCATAGAGAGAAATTCCATAGGATTCCACAATAGAGAAATGTGACTAGGTCTGCACATATATAATGTGAAAGTCAAGAGAAGATAATCCTAATTCCTTTCATTTGCACACGTCTTCATGGTTTATAAAGGGCCTTTTGCAAGATGATAAAATTTCATGTATCCTGTTTCCAGCTGTTCATTAAGGCAGATTGATAGGCAGTAAAACCAAGGTTTCTAGGTCACTTCTGTTCACATGAACAATTGACTCGAAGTGCATCTCTCCAATTCTCTGCAGATGAGAGATCTCATGAAGTACTGCAAAAGGAAGAACTGTCAGTTTAGTGGAGCCTGGCTCTGAGCCAAACCTGGATTAAGCACTTTCCTTACCTTGCCTCTGAAGCCACCCCACAATCCTAATCCTGTGAACTAGCAACTATCGTTTTCTTCCATTTTGCACATATAGAGTTTCAGTGATGTTAAATTACTCACCAAAGGTCATGCAATTTATAAATGCCTGAGCTGGAACACAAACCAGGACTGTCTGACACCTAAAGCCTCTATTAAGAATCTCCAGACTGGCTTAGGTCAAAGGTTTTAATAAAATTGTAGATATTTAATGTGCTAATTGGACAGGATGACCTAAAAGGTTCCAGGGTAGGAAGCATTAGCCTAAGGAAGGAGGAGTGGGTATGTGAGTGTTGGGGAAAGGGACCATAACAAGGGTGGTCAAAAAAAAAAAGAATGTGTCCACATGCTGTCATACTGAGCTGGGTAACTTACAAAGCCTGTGTATTTGTAACTGGCCTTTTCTATGTAAAGCATAAGCCTGAGACTGGGCGCAGTAATCCCAGCACTTTGGGAGGCTGAGGCAGGTGGATCAAAAGGTCAGGAGATCGAGACTGTCCTTGCCAATATGGTGAAACCCCGTCTCTACTAAAAATACAAAAATTAGCTGGGTGTGGTGGAGTGTGCCTGTAATCCCAGCCATTTGGAAGGCTGAGGCATGAGAATCGCTTGAACCCAGGATGTGGAGGTTGCAGTGAGCCGAGATTGTGCCACTGCACTCTAGCCTTAGAGTGAGACTCTGTCTCAACAACAACAACAACAACAAAAAAGCATAAGCCTGAAATAGGTCAGTCTTTCAGAGCTCCCTCTGCTGCCCGCTTTGTAGACTATGGCCCCTTTTCCATAAACTGTAAATTAGGCACTAAGTTCTATGACATCAGAGACTGACTACATCTTATGCACTGATGTTGCTGAATCTGCTGAATCTCTAATCCTATCCCAGTGTCTGCCATAGTAAGTACTTGTACGTTTGTTGAACTTTAACGGTGGTGATGATGGTGAAAGTAAATATTCAAAGTAATAGAAATGTATTTTTTCCACATATTATCTCATTTAATCCTTGTAATAATAACTCTATGAAATAAATACTATTCATCTTCCTAATTTATAGGTAAGAAAACCATGGTTTCGGGAGATCTTGTAACTTGCTTGAGGAAACAAAAATAAGTGACAGAAAATTAGCTCTGCCTGATACCGGATCCTTAGCACTTAACATTGCACTATAGGCAGTTGATATAGAATGCATTTGCTGTATTTCTAAGAAAGCTCATGTTATTAAAATTAGATGATAGAATTTAAGTTCTATGAAGAAAGGAACTCTGTTTTGTATAAATCTATATCCTTGGCACCTAAACAATTTTTTTTTTTTTGAGACGGAGTCTTGCTCTGTCCCCCAAGCTGGAGTGCAGTGGCCCGATCTCAGCTCACTGCAACCTCTGTCTCCCAGGTTCAAGCAATTCTCCTGCATCAGCCTCCTGAGTAGCTGGGACTACAGGCATAGGCCACCATGCCTGGCTAATTTTTTGTATTTTTAGTAGAGATGCGGTTTCACCGTGTTAGCCAGGATGATCTCAATCTCCTGACCTCGTGATCCACCCGCCTCAGCCTCCCAAAGTGCTGGGATTACAGGCATGAGCCACCGGGCCCGGCCAGAACAATTCTTTGCATATGTTAAGTGCTCAGTAAATTTTGATCGTGTATATGTATACAGGAATAAATAGAAACAATTATTTCAATAGGAATATGGCTTATAATCTAGAAAATTTCCAGCTCACAACAGATTATTTTAGTATGAATTTTAAGAAGGGTAGAGGTATGAACCCTAAATATTAAAATGAGATATTCAGCAATTTATTCATTTGTTTAAGAAATGTTTGTCTCCAACAAATATAATTAAGCATCTACTAAGTGCCAGTTAGTCAATGAAAAATCTATTGAGGCCGGGTATCATGGCTCATGCCAGTAATCCCAGCACTTTGGAGTTTGAGACCAGCCTGGCCAACATGGCAAAAACTCGTCTTTACTAAAAGTACAGAAATTAGCTGGGCACAGTGGTGGGCACCTGTAGCCCCAGCTACTCAGGAGTCTGAGGCAGGAGACTTGCTTGAACCTGAGAGGCGGAGGTTGCAGTGAGCTGAGATCATGCCACTGTACTCCAGCCTGGGCGATAGAGCGAAAATTCCTCAAGCACAGGCTGGCCAATGAGCCTGGGCCTACCTGATTCATCACACAGCTCTGTCCCAGTCTAGCCAATGATTCAGAAAGATAAAGAAGAAATTTTCCCAAATACTATCCTAAGGCCTCCTGAAACAATTTAAGGTCATTCCAACTGAAAGCACGATGTCTTCTCATCATTTTGATTCACTAAGAGATGAACTTAGCTTCCCCGCCTCCACACCCTGCCCCCCAGCTCCTACTCCAAATTATGCCAATCTCCAAGAGAAGCTGGACTGTGTAACTACAAAAAGACTGCATGTTAGACCTTGTTGATAGATGCATCTCATCCCGTGGAAGAACAAGCCAGGACAACTGGTACTGAAGTGGATTAAATCAACTTGTACCCATCTTCACCTGTTACTAAAATTTCAAATGTGGATTTTGAACAAACAAGTGTGTAAGCCTTAACCACCAGATGAAAATAAAATGGAATCTATTGAAAGTTGAACTCCCCCCCGACACACACACGCAAACAAAAACTGTCAGGGAACATTTCTACTCTTTTCTCCCAGAGATACACAGTCACTTTCTGAAGATGGGGATGATGCCATTTTCTATGTACCAGAAGTTTCCATACTGCATGGAAATCTAATGACAATTCCCAACATCAGTTAAGGACTTGTTTTTCCATTTTTTTGAACTTCAAATACTTTCTAAATTGTGTTAGTCGAAGCATTGTGTGTACATAATTAACTCATAGGTCCCTCTGGGCTCATCTAGCTAAACTTGTGGAGCTTAACTGAGCAAGACATTTGCTGATGTCTCTCTCTACAGTGATACCCATTGAAATGAATACCTTCTACAAGATGAAACCTAGGAAATGTCTTTTCCAAATTGGCTTTCTAGTGATCAGGGTTGATTTCTTTTCCAAATTGGCTTTCTAGTGATCAGGGTTGATTTCTTTTCCAAATTGGCTTTCTAATGATTTGGGTTGCTTCATTAAATGTTTTTTGTTGTTTCATAATGATGATCTTATTTTCTTTTAAAAGTTGAGTTTGAAATTTGGGAAAACATGGGGGGGTGGAATTCTATATTTTTTTCCCAGTTGAAGTGGGAAGACAGGTCTCTTTTCTGTATTAATTGGTTACCTGGTAATCCTCCCGGGCAGCAGTGGCTCTCTGGGCACAGGGCTCTTATGCTTATGTTCCTGTGTTTCAATGTGTCTTCCATGCTGAGAGCAAATAGAAAGGTGTTCCTGCACAAGCAAAACCTAACAGAGGGGCTGCAGTAATTTTTCCAAAACGAAGTGCAAAGGACAAGGGAGAGTGGACTTTTTCAGACTGACCCTGTTGACTACATTCATAACTCAGTCATGTGCTTTCCTCCACCTGTGTAGACACAGATGCTTTATTGAATACCAGCCTCCTACAGTTAGAAGATATTTGACTCTTAGGAATGGAGGAGTCAGTTACAAAGTTCTGGTCCCTGCTCTCCCTTCTATTGCTAGTACAGAGGGCTTAAGATAGGCTCTGAGCAGCGCTTTCCACTCACTCCTCTTTTTCTGAAGCTTGGAGCCCCAAACCTTATCCTTTAACTTCACCAAGGGATCACATGCATCATATAAGGGTGAGCAAAATGGACCTGGATGTAGACTTCCTGACTATCCAAAGGAACCTACTTCTCTTTGCTGTCCTCAAGTGCAGGTGTCCGGAGAAAGGCAGTGAGCTAGGGGCTCTAAGGTGCCAGCGTAGACGCGGCCCTTAGCTGAGTGGTCCGAGAAGGGAAGAGGTTGGAAGAGCGCGTCTATGCGTTCCACGTGAACCTGCAAGCTAGCTGCTTGCTGCCCAGGTGCCGGTTCGGGGCTGCATGCGCCCCACTGCAGCAAAGAGCAGCCGCAGCCTCTGCCTCGCTGCTGGGAAAGAGTCCTGGGGCTGCTGACGCGGTTGGGAGGAGCCTCGCTTTTAATGCACCAGCCGCCTCCAGCCTCCTGCAGCAGCAGCAGCAGCAGCAGCAGCTGCGAGTGTGCGCGTGTGGGTGTGAGGGTGAGTGCGCTGGCGCCGGCCGCAGCGCCCTGCCCAGCTCCCCGCAAGCTTCCCTACCCCCGCCTGCCGGAGCCGCCCTCCCGTGGGACCAGCACCCTCATCCCGGCCAGGCAAGCCTGAATCTTGCCCCTGCCATCTCGCCACTGCAGCTCGGGTCCAGAAAGGCACCATTTTGTCGCGGCTGCCCGCTCTCCCAGGGGGAGGAGGGATCTTTTTTGCATTTTGGAGCGGCTGCCAACGAGGGGAACCTGTTGGGCATCTCCCCAGCCCCGCTTGTGAGCGCCTCTCGGGCGGGCGGGCGGGACCAGACCCCTCCGGGCACGGCGCATCTTGGCACCCGGAGGCAGCGGAGGCAAGCGCAGCATCCTCGCTGGGAATTGGAGCTGGAGTGAGCGCACCGCGCGGGAGGAGCCGCCGCAGCCTCGCAGAACCCGAGTGGAGGAGGTGACAGCTCCATTGCCGGGTTTTTATTTTTTTTCTCTCCGCCTCCCCGTCTCCTCCTCAGGCTCGGACCATGGTGCAGTCCCACTGGCTCCCCTGCCCCCCTCTCCTGTGAGACTGGCTGCGGGGAGGGATCATGGATACTTGTCTGCCGGCTTCTGGTTCCCACGCAAGTAAGCCTGCTGTCAATGGAGGAGGACATTGATACCCGCAAAATCAACAACAGTTTCCTGCGCGACCACAGCTATGCGACCGAAGGTAACGCCAGCCCCGCCGCATTCCGCCGCTGGGGCCGGGCGCAAGTTGCGGATCACTGTGCTTCGCGGGCAGCTGGGCGCGTAGCGGCAGAGACTCCTCCGGGCCCCGGGGCTGGGGCGGGGGCTCGGCTGGCCCCGGCAGCCGCCGGTGCGCCCCGCATCCATCCGGGCTCCGCGAGGCGAGCCCGGCGTTCAGCAGCAGGTGGACCCGGCGCCCACGGGAGTTAAAATGGCCCTCAGGGATTAGGCTTTTCAGGGTGGGGCTCTCGCCCGGAAAGATGACCCCAGGAAGACAGATGACCCCTCCCCCAAGATACTTGCAGGGGTCTTCGGGCGAGATAAAAAGGGAGGGGCCCAGTAGGACCTTGGTCCCCCCTCCCTGAGCGAAACGATGTTGTGTCTCACAGTGGCTGCAGGGAGGGCATGGTTTCATTTCCTGCCCATTCATCTCCCCGGTCGGCCAGGTTACCTGCTCAGACAATCAAAATCCCAAAAGGCCCTTTGCAAACGGGAGAACCTCTTTTCTTTTAGAGGTGTATTAGCAAAAATAAAAAGGTGGCTGGGGAAATCGTGCTCTGGCGGCCAGCGAATGAGGCTGACACGTGGGGCGAGCAACGCGATCGGTGGGGCCTTTAAAAATCACCATTATGAATTCTGCAGCAGTAGTTTCTGCTGAATCAACAGCCAGCAGAAAGCAAGAGGGTTCAGCAGGCTGAGCTTTGCCAAGAGGTGAAATTGTCGTCTCTCCCTCTCTCCCAGCTTGTTCTGACATTTAGCCCTAGTGCTCTGCGGGCAGGGAGGGAAAGTCAGCAGGTGGAATCTCATTCTGCCTTTTGTGTGTGAATAGAGAGTAGAGGCATTTTTTCCCCAAAACCAAAACTTTTGCATTTTTGCTTTCATTTTCTACCTGTAGGCCTTTATCCTTAACCACTCATACAAAGTGTTACATTACCACATTGTAATATCCACGTGAGAAAATGTATGTGGAAGTGCTTTAGGACAATGTTGCAAGGAGTGTTAATTTAAAAATATTATTCTTAGATACTAAAATTTCTGTAGTATTTAATCAAATCGAAAGACGCCTAGAGAAATGTGATGGGGGGAAGTAAAAGGGTTCAAGCTCTGAAAGACATAAAAAGATACACACACATCTGGGGGCAAAAGTGACATCTTCTATAAACGTCCCTGGAAGTTCTAGCTAGAAGGAATGCCCAGTGCTATTGAAAGTATATTCTCCACTTGTCATCATTTTTGGAGAGCATCAAGCCTAGTATGCCCATGGTGCTAGACGGATAAAGCAGGGTTGTAAGCTCTGGCATCTAGGAGCTTAGAGATGGCTTTTAAGATATGCAGACCATCCCTCCCCTATACAGAGCACCATACTTACCAATTCTTTTTCTGCACATGATGGCAACCTGATTGTAAGATGTTCTCCCTCAGTCTTAGTGCTTTGTCACTGACTCAGTGACCTGATAACATATGACCAACTCTGTATCTAAGCATGTCATCCAAGAGAGAAGTTGCCTTGAGTCTGTTGGCTTATGGAGGAATATTTCTTTCTGTTTGTAACCACAAAAAAAGAGAGCCGCCTTCATGTTTTCTTGTATATTACATTATGCAGGCAAGGGAAACTTAGCAAGCTGAGAAAATGCCCAAAGTGGAGCTATGTGTATAGGAGTGTCAATTGTGAAGAAATCAGTTAAAAATGACATTCTTTATTGCTTTCAGGGCCCTGGATATTACCTTTGTTCTTATTTTTATTGCATTTTTGAAAATTCTGATTCTGAATAGAATACCTAGGTTCATATAGTCAAAAATTAGATATGAGTTTATAGCAATGAGCTTTCTGACATGTAAGAATCAATCTCTCAGATTTCTTTCTCTTTCTCAAACACACACATACACATACTAAATGCACTCAAAACTAACAAACCTTTATTTCACAGTAGCTTCCAGGTTTTAAAATCTGATCTTAGAGAAGGTATGGAAATAAAAGGAAATATAACTTAAACGATGTAAATACCAGAAGTTGGATAGAGCAAGAAGTTCTCTATCGTTTTGACCTATTTGTTTCAGGGAAGATTCATGCAATTTTGCTGCCAGCAGGGGAAGAGTCCCTGTTCCTCCAGTACCTTAAGACGTGTTAGCATACCTTGAAAGAGCACCAGATCAAAAGAATCTTTGTTAAAATTCTCCTCACCGGGAACCTGCCCCAAAAGTTTTCTTCCCATTTACGAACTTACATCCACTTACTGGGTGGGAAATTAGCTTCTCAGTCCTTCTACAGATCTTGCTTTTCTGTTTCTTTTAATATTTCTACAGTTTCCTCCTACCTGCTCGGTTATGTCAGATTGTTCTTTTTTTTCCCTCCAAAATATCTCCTTACATGTATTTCTGAATTTTTCTTCCGTTTGCTCAGATCATTCCACATTGCAGTGTTCTATTTAAAGCTGAAAGATTTTTGCTGTGTAGTTAGTGTGAAGGACTCTAAACTCAATTTGCATTGTAAGTGGTGGCTGCAGGCAAGTTCATCCAGCTAAGAGCAATGCAAATGCTAAAGGACACTTTCACCCAAGCTCCCCTCTCTCAGTCTCTCTCTCTCTCTCTTTCAAAATAATGCATGATGTACATTTATTAAATAAATTTCCTAGGACTCTTTTTTTTTTAATTCTGAGCATGAAAATTACTGCCCTCCCCTACCTTTCCCTATCTTTCCTCCTCTTTTAAAGTTAATATCTTTGAGCATCTTCTATGTTCCAAACACTGTGCTGAGCTCTTTATGTATAGCATTTCAGTATATCTAAACCCTGTCAAGTGGATGTTGTTATTTCCATTTTCAAATAAGGAAACTGATGCAACCGAGGACTGGAGATGTTACTAATTTGCCAAAAGTCACACATTCAGTGGAAAACCTTGTCTTCAAACTCAAGCCAGTGTCTGAAGGCCAGGTTCTCCCACTAGGAAATTCTGCACTGCTTCATTTTCCTTTAACTATCAGCTCTTACTATGGAAAGATTGTGATGGTTTTATCTCGGTGTGTAAGCCGCGTTTCTGTCTGGCATAAAATCCTTCGCAGGGATAATTTGAAGTGTGTGTATGGGGTTATATATGAGGAAGGGACTTGGGTGGGTTGAAATTTCCCACAAAAATAAAGTCAACACAACGGTTTGATTGGTTTTTTCTTTCTTTTTTTGATATGAAACTCCAGGTTTTCTAACCAAGGATTCGTCTCTTAAATCTTTCTATATGTGGGTTTCCTCCTGTATTTTTAGGCTTCTGTTAGATAAAACCCTATCTCCATTATAGCAGTCTGTGAGTTTTCTAGATTAATCTTCCTACTTTCAAATGGGGCCACAGACTGAATATTCTACATAGATGGGGTGTTTTAAAATAACTGCTCTGTTCTCAGTTTCCTTAGCTGGAAAATGGGACTAACAATAGACCCCATGCCAAAGAAAAATTATTTGATACAGAGAAAGCACTCAAGCACTCGGGACATGACTAATACAAAGCCCGGCCTTAATTCATTATAGCTGTTATTATTACTTAATGTACTTGTTGGTTATATTCTGGCAACAAGTGGGTTCCATCTTCCCTCAGAAGCCTTTTTTAAAAACTACCTTGTTTATACATATTAAAGGAAGAATAAGTTTACTATTCTGAGTAGCTCCTTTCAATTATTGATTCATTCGGCCTTTTATTCCTTCAACAAACAGTGAAGTTTTGCAGAAGGGATACAGGATGTTCCAGTACAGACATGGTCTCTGTCCTCATGGATCTTTCAATCTAGCAGAGGAGACAGTATTAGACAAATAATTTTGCAAATAAATATATAGTTACCAATTGTGATAAGTGATAGGAAAGGCACAAGGTGCCTTGGGGTCATAAGGTAGAAAGGTGGATCTAATTTAGATTAGGAGTTCCAGGACAGCCTCTTAGAGACAGCTGAAGCTGAGAACTAAAGGATGAATCTGCAATTAACAAGAGCTGAAAGCATTTTAGGTAGAAGGGACAATAGGTACAAACGTTCAGAGAGTTAAAATAGCCTGATTCAAGGAATGGAAAGATGACTATGGCTGGGAGCAGGGAGAAGAGTGACAAATATGGGACTGGAGTCTGCAGTTCATTTTAGAATGTACGAAAAGCAAGAAAGATTAATGCTAGGATAGAGGAATGGATAAATGAATAGACATATGATAAAGCAAGTATAAAATGTTAAGGACTAAATCAAGGTAGTGAGTCTATGGATAATTACTGTATTTTTTTTTTCCAATTTGTAGTCTGTTTGGATTTTCATAATAAAATGTTGGGGTAAAAAAGACTGGAGAACTATTCAGGACCAGATCACATCAAGCCTTGTAGACCACAAGGAGTTTGGACTCTCTCCAAAGATGAATGGAAAGCCATTAAGAGATTTCGATTGGAGGAGATGGAAATATGATCAGATTTGTTTTTTTATAAGCTTAGTCTGGCTGCTGTGTAGGATGGGGTTAGAGATCCAGGCATGTAATGAAAAGGAATAAAAGTTGGGAGATAATTAGGAGGTCATAGTGTGCTCCAGGATGGTGGCAGCATGAGAGATGGAGAGAATTAGATGGATTTGAGATACGTAATAGAGAAAGAATGCATAGGACTTACTTGATATGATTGGGTGCAGATGGAGAAGGTGATACCAAGGATGACTCCCAGAATTTTGCCATGAAAATGGATGCATAATGGGGTTTGTCACTGAAAGGGCAAACAGACTTTGAAAACTGATTAGTTTGAGAAGCCTGTGAGACATCTAGTTTCACATTGAGACTTCACAAGTAGACAATTGGATTTCTGGGTCTGAAGCTCAAGAGAAAGACCTGGAATAGATAATAAATTTGAGATTAAACATCACCGGCATATGAAAGGTACTTAAAACTGTATGAATAGATGAGCTATCTCAGATAAGAGCATTTCAGGGCAAAATTTGAAACAATGAGTGAGAAATTACAAGGAAGTGGATCTTGGCTTGGTATGAAGAAATAGTAACAAAAAAGTACCTCACAATAGAATAGGGCCTTGGTAAGCATAACTAACCATCCACTGACTTTATTCAAGTAATACTATAACATATGGCCATTTCTCAGCAATGTGGTAGAATAAGAAGAGTCTAGTCTTGGATGAGTTGAGTTTAGAGGGTCTCCAAACTTGAGAACTGAGTGATTCGTGAAATGCATTAGCTTTTTAGGGCCACAGAGAATAAAAGTGAGAAAGTGAAGGTTCCTCCTTCATCCCCCATTCCATATACGCTCCAGAAAGAAGGAAGCTGTGCTGAATAAGGCTGGGAAGGTACATGAAAATGGCTTTTGATATGAAGATGCTGGGAAGGCATTGAAAAAATAAAAGGAGGTAGTGTCATATGATGGAGAGCTGCCTCATAGTTCCTTAAGTTGCTTTGGTATTTGTATGCAAATGCCAGATCAGAATGCTATTTCCAATGCATATGGATGAATGTTTGAGCTCTCCGCTGTTCTCAGAGAAACCTGAAATGGGAGGTGAGAAGAGCTGCCTTACACTTTTATAAATGACCTTTCTGGGGATGGGGAAATATTCTGCTACTAAACATAATAACCAGAATGCATTGAAAATCACTAGCAAGTATTTATTATTAGCATCCAGGTCCCCAGGGGCAATCCCAAGCCCTTTATGAGTGCTAGTCAGAAATGTACCAGTAAACCTGGGGTGAATAATATTAGGCCAGTCCTGTCAAAATATTGGTAATGCCGAATAAAAAGAGCACAGCTGTAGACTGACATTCCAAGACTTTGGTGTTTGCATGCAAGAAGAAATAAGCGTACAATTTAGACACTTAGCTGAGGGAAAGGAACTAATGTATCACGAGTACTGTCTATTCCGGGCATTTTCCTAGGTATTTCTTATGTTTACTCATTTAATCTCCTTCAACAACCCAGAAAGAATCGTTGCATTAACCCCATTTTTAAAATAAGAAATTTCGAGGTACAGAGAACCAAAGGAACTTGTGTAACAAACACATGTGTATTACAAACATACTCACTTGTAAGTGGCATAACTAGATTAGAACCCATGACTGTGTGGTTCTAAGCACATGCTCTTTGCCCACCCATGCTTCTCAGGATCTTTTGGGAACATGCAAGTTGTGTTCCACTCTCCATATATATCCCCCTGGTGCCTACTTGGTGCTGCTGGATTCACTTGACCCATCTTCTCCTAGCACAGCAGTCCACATCTCTGGGCCTTTTCCATTATCCCACAGGGAGGGAGCTGAATTCTCCGACCCAGTAACAGAATCCTTAGCTGACTCGCTCCTGTAGATTTCTTCTGTTCTGCAATAAGAAAAGAAAAAAAAATGTTTATGGAATTGAGCAATCAAGATGTGAGAACTAGCTGGAGTTTTTTTGAATAGCTTTCTCCATATCACTCATCCCCAATGTAGGACAGTAACCATGGAGCTCCCGGGCTGAGCTGAGATGGACCATCTAGGCACCCACTCTCTCCAGCTCATGACAACTCATATAGTTGCCTGGGCCACAGCAAGAGGAATATGACAGAGGCAGCTGTGGGATGGCAGATGTCCGTTTGCATATAAATATGAAGATGTCTGAGGCCTCATTTTGGCCAGAGTGGCTCTGCAGCTGGTTCCCCTCATCTTCCGTTAATAAGAAGACGAGTTTTCTTTCACCCAACTTGTCATCTTACCACCAAATTTCCTTCTTTTGCCTCTCCAGTAGACCTCTAGAATCAGGCTGAAAGTCAGCCCCAATAAGACTATCTCACAGAAAGCACAGATTATTTTTATAAGTCCGCTAGGAACTTTGTCAGAAATAACCCAGGAACACTTGAGTTCTTCTGCTCCAAGTTCACTGTGGAAAGAGTTAATAGTGGGAAATATTAATAGTCAATGTTCATAGCTTTCTTTGGAGAAAGTGTCATCCTTGGTAATGGGAAAGGGTGTGTGCATATATAGAGGAAGTCAAACTTCCACTTCTGTGCTTTAGAAGTAAAAGACTTGATTGCTTACAACAAATGTTAAATGAAGGGAGGTCTTTGGGTAAGGGGAAAAGTGATGTTTGGAGTTTAGGAATCTAGAGGGGCCCCTATGAACAGGTTTTAACATGAGAAGGATGGGATCTGTTGGAAGGAGTGTGCCAAGAGTACCTTACCTGTGGGAGGATGTGTTTCAGGTGTACTGGGCTTTGTGCTTGATGTATTAGTCAGCTCAGACTGCATTTAAAAACAGCCACATACTAGGTTTCTTAAACTATAGAAATTTTGTTTTCTCACAGTTCTGGAATCGGAAAATCCAAGATCAAGGTGCCAGCAGAGTTGGTTTCTGGTAAAGTCTCTCCATGTATAACCAATTTCTTGCTGGGTCCTCATGTGGCCTTTCTCCTGTATGCAAGTGTGAAAAGAGAGAGAGAAATCTCTGCCACTTTTTTCTCTTCTTGTAAGGGCACCAGCCCTATAAGACCTTATCCTTATGACCTCATTAATCTTAACTATCTCCTTAAAGGACCTATCTCCAAATACAATCACACTAGGAGCTGGGGCTTCAACATATAGATTGGGGTGGAGGGAGGCACAATTTGGTCCATAACACTGAGGAACTGAAAACCTTCTCCATCAGGCATTGCTTATCACATTGCTATGAATCCTTGTTAAGTAATGAACCTTAAGTGGTCACAGAATGGAAGGCCACCTCCTCCATTTAATGTAAAGAGATCAGCTCTGTGTCCCTCTACAGACACACAAGGGTATAGAGGGTAGCAAAGCTGTAAATGTCTCTACTGGGGAATATTGCAGCAAGATGCTGCTGGGATTTCCCAGGTAGTCTAAAAGACAGAACTTGGGTGCCTAAATACAAAATACCACCAGGAAGGGCTTTACCAGCAGAGAGAGCTGCACAGGAAACTCAGTGAGACTGACATTGCTCATGTAGCTTTGTAGAAGTCAGGTTAGGGCTAGAGACACTCAAGTTGGGAGGTCTGTTGGTTCATGCCAACTGCGCTATTGTCATTCACATTTCCCTCTGCCTTTATGTTTTTAAGTAGAATAATACTACATTCTTTTTTACTTAAAAAGATTCAAGCATGATAAGTAGATAAAGCATGAATCACCTCCATCCCATGCCCATCCTACTTTCCTACCCAAAGGTTACCATTATCAGTAGTTGGTAGATTTCCTCAGAGCCATCTTTCTATTCATACATTTAAATATACATGTTCAGGTATATTGTTGGGGAGGATGTTTGCATAAATGAATACACGCTGCCTGTTTTATTTGCACTTTGTTTGTTCTCCTACTTAGTAATATGCCTTCAAGATCTTTCCATATCAGAACACCAACATCTGTCTTGTGCCTTTTAATGGCTGCACAGTGCTCCATAGTATTACTGTACCAAAGTTTATTTAGTAGTTCCCTGTGGATAGAAAATTGTTTCCAGCTTTTATGTTACATAAAATGCTGCAGTGATTATTTGTGTACATGTGTTTTTGTTTAAATGTTCTCCTTCCTAATTTTATTACGCTTAAAGCTGAGATGACCATTCCCATTTCTTAGCAAAATGGCAAGAAAAAAATCAGAAATCTCTGGTCTTCTGTTTGTTTTCTGTGTAATCTTGGATCAGTCATTTAAACTCAAGAACCTGAATTTCCTAATGTAGAGAATGAGAATACCTGGCATATCTATTTATATGTGTCCAGTACTGTGTCTTCCAAAACCATTGTGGATTTGAGTGTTAATAAATAATAATGACTGCTGATAGTTATGGAGGGCTTTCTGTGTGCCAGGTACAGGCTTTGAGCTTTAAAGTATTTTGCTCATGTAGTCCAATTTAATTGTATAGGCTGACATGGTTCTTATCCCCCTTTAAATGAAAAGTTAAAGCAGAATGGTATGATTACTAGCCATTGTTACACAACAGTGAGTAGAACAGAAGTCATATCCAGGTTTGTCTGATTCCAAACCCTGTATTCTTAAACTTGGCAAAAATTCTTCACAATAGAGTATATGAACACCCTATTTAAAAGCACAGTTATGATGTTGACAGAGAAAAGATGATTCATTTTTCTAAAAAAATATTCTTCTGAATCAATCAATACAAGGGTCCGATTTCTACCAAGGATTTGAAAATGAACTGAGGGAAAATGGGAAGGCAATGCAGTATTGTAAACAGTAATGTGGAATGCACATCGCAAGACCTGGGTGGGATTCCAGTCCTGCCACCATAATTAGTCAGTTTTACTCTCTGGGCTTCAGTTTCCTAATCAACTACAATAAGGTTGAAGATGGGGGAGGGAAGACATGCTCTCTACAGACTTTTCTGACTTTTAGTTTCTATGAGGCATTATTTCTGTATTTGTGATCATCTAGATCTCTTTGGTATGTTCTGATGTTCTACTCAGGGGTGAGACAGGGAAAACATGGGAATAGGCTTTAATGACTCCAGAAATTCCAGGTCTGGCTGTACTTCCTGATGGGTCAGAGCATCCTTCTGGCAAGAAGGCTCTGGTGCAGCCAAGAGGCGGAGCCAGAAAGGGAAACTTCTCTTTGCCAAAAGCTGCTGCAGATGGAGGAGCCAGTCTGTCTGGGCAGCCATGACTTTGAGAGGAGCCATTTGGCAAAGTTGTTGGCAGGAGCTGCTTTGCAGCATGAATGCTGGAGACAGTCCTGGGCTGGAGTGAATCAGGGACGCAGCAAAGGTGGCTGGTGGAACAAATAACCATCTGGTGAGCAGGGCGCTGCTCATCTTGCCACACTGATGGGGAAGAGCAAGTGCCAATCAATGAGGTTAAGCTCTCAATCTCATGATCTGACAGGCACAGTAGCATTTCTCTCCTGCTATTGTATACTCCATGGAGGGGGTTATAAACTCCAAGGGAACGTAGTTCTTTCAGAAACCAGGAAGACCCCAATTTCTTCCATTATTATAAAGTAGGAAAGAAAATTTATCAATTCAAACAAAAATTACTTATTGCCAAGTGCTACGTAGGATGTGCTGGGTCATATGGTGAAGTAGAAGAATATAGTCTTGTTCTCAAACATCTTTCCATCTATTTGGGCAAGTGACACTCAGTCCTTCTCAAAATGTAATTAACCACAGAAGCCAGGGTGCATGTGACTGTGTCCTGTTTATCTCTCTATTATCATGAGGTGGCTGAGGTGGTGGAATCAGAGCCCACCTGGCTCTAAACCCAACCCCGGCTGTGCTAGTTCTGTGGCCTTGGGCAGGTTACTTCATCTTGCTGAGTGTTTTCTTGCCTACAAAAATATGGCAGGGGACTAGGCAATGTGTTATTGTTTATATGTGAGAAATAAACAAATACAGAAGAATCCTTTCTACTCCTGCATTTGAAACCAAGTTGACAGTGAACTTGAAAAGTTACGGGAAGGAGTCATAAAAAATAATATACCAAATTTACTAATTTCAAAGACAGGCCCGATGAAGAATCAAGGCCTCACCTTTGAGTATGGATCTGCTGATTGGGGTGGTAATATTTTTCTTGCACAAACCATACCCCAAATGACAAACACCATGCCCAATTTTGATTTCCTTGAGGTTAAACAAGAACATAAATATCACAGAAGCAATCTTACTACAGAATTCTCCTAGATTCTTATAATTATTCCCAAATTTTTATATCTCCTACTTTTAATTTGACAATTCTTTGTCAAGTCTTTTGAAATTCTTCAACTGACTTTTCATATAAAACAATCATCCTTTCTTTTCACACTGTTCTTCTCATCACCTTCCATAATATTTAATTAAATAACAAGTATAACTGGCATCAGGAGATTTGGAAACAAACACAAATGGCTCTCAGTAAACATGCAGCTCAACCCGAAAAAGCAGAAGTGTGCCTATGTACCAGAGATTAGCCTACTCAATTAACTGTGAGTATTTATAAAGCATGTTGTTGGCCTGTTTTACAGAGGGAATGGAAGGCTTTTTACATTTTGGAGAGTCAGCTCCTTGGAGGTCTGTTAGAAGGACTTCTGCTGTAATTATGATGATGAGGAAGAGCCACTATATACTGAGTGCCTGCAATGTAGCAGGAATCGGGTTAAGTATTCTGCATGTACTCTGTGGTATACTATGTATTATGTATCTATGGTACACTATATATGATGTATATATGATATAGATGCCTGTGTGTGCATATATATGTGTGTTTATGCATGTATCTATGTGTGTATATATATAATTTAAGCTTCACAACAACCCTCAAAAGTATGTACAATTAGAGTGGAATTAGGTGAGACTTTAGATCTTATTCACCATTGTTTATCCATCTCCTAGTATAGCATCTGTGGAAAAAGCACTCATTACACACTTATGAAGTGAAAGAGAAAACAGATTTCTACTTTACTGATGATAAAACTGAGGTTTAGAGAATTTGTGTCATTTTTCTCAGTATCAATCGGCAAACCCAGCACTTGAATGCAGGTATGTCTGACATAAAAATATATATTCTTGAAAGCAAATTGAGGTACAATACAATAATTTTTCTGTACAAAGTTCTTAGACATATACTTTGGATCTCATATTGCCTAAGAATATCCTAATAGGATGAAACTTTGGTATTAACTCCATCATGTAAAAGTATGTCGATGTTCTAGAACAGGGGTCAGTAAACTTTTCCTGCAAAGGGCCAGATAATAAATATTTTAGGCTTTGTTGACCATAGCCTTGAGTAGTCTTTGTCCCAGCTGCTCAATTCTCCCATTATAGAATGTAGGCATGGTTGTATTCTAGCGAAACTCTATTTACAAAATCGAGGAGTAGCTTGTAGACCATCATTTGCTGACCCCATTCTAGAAAAGCATTGGGAACACAGTACTGGTTCAAACAATGTTAATCTTCCAAGTGAGTGGCTGCAGCAAGTGCTAGAGGGAAGCTCACCTCACCAGAAATGGTGAAGTGGAGAAGTGGGGCCTTGGTGGGATGCTGGCAGGTAGAGAGGTGTGGCAATGGCTTTCCTTATTGGAGGCAGAGTCTTGTGTGATGTTAGGAGGCAAAAGTATGCAAGGAAGGTGGGATGTTGTTTTAACAAGTGAGCTGGAGATTAGAGATGTAACAGAATGTTTGACAGCTCATTAGAGTTCCCACACATAACCATATCCCTTCTAATCAGTGTCTGTCCAATAGTTGACTCAGTAGTCATTTTTAAAACATTTTTCATATATTAGGTACTGTGCTAAAAAACCTCGGTATAAAATTTTTAAAAATCAAGACCCTGCTCTCACAGGGCTTGCATGCTATTGGGAATATATACATTAAAAACACGTGAATGTGAATATGAAAACTGTTAAAGGAAAAGAAAAATCCTCTACGAGAACAAAGTACATGTTCACTGATGAAAATTTGGACTGTACAGAAAAGTCTAAAGAGAAAATCAAAGTTACTTCTAGCTATGCCAGAGACAGTCATTATAAACATTTTTTTTTTTGAGACGGAGTTTCGCTCGTTACCCAGGCTGGAGTGCAATGGCGCGATCTCGGCTCATCGCAACCTCCGCCTCCCGGGTTCAGGCAATTCTCCTGCCTCAGCCTCCTGAGTAGCTGGGATTACAGGGGTGCGCCACCATGCCCAGCTAATTTTTTGTATTTTTAGTAGAGACAGGGTTTCACCATGTTGACTAGGATGGTCTTGATCTCTTGACCTCTTGATCCACCCGCCTCGGCCTCCCAAAGTACTGGGATTACAGGCGTGAGCCACCGCGCCTGGCTATAAACATTTTTAATGTGCTGTATTTCCTTCCAGACTCAGAGAGAGAGAGAGAGAGAGAGAGAGAGAGAGAGAGAGAGAGTGTGTGTGTGTGTGTGTGTGTGTCTCAGAGACAGAGAGAGGTGAATGGAGAACGCTAGAATTATATGCAAAACAGCATTGTATATAGAGTTTGTTTGCTTTTGCCCTAAACACAAACTGTTAGCATTTTTCTATAATATTCTATAGTTGAAGCACCCTTTTGCCAGTCGCCTAATAATGAAAGTTTAGATTATTTCCAATATTTACTATAATAATTCTGAAATAGATAAGTAATATCTTTGATTATGTTTTAGACTCTAAATCATGTATTTGGTTATGTTTTAGAACACGTTTCTAAAGGCAGGATTACTGAGTTAAATGGCACGAACAATTATGTTCCTAGATGATAGGAATAAATGACCTTCTAAAATGGCTATCCCAAGGAGTAGCTTTGCAATTACTGTGGCCCTTTTCACTTTTGTTCTATACATATTTTGCTTCCATCTCACGTTGTCACAGATTTTCAAGGTGCTCAAGTTTATCCTAGGGAACTTATATGGGGTGAAGATCAGGAGAAATTTCATAAAGATACAGACATTGAATTTTAATTTGATCCCATTGCCCTTCTACCTCCCAAAGCTCCAGGTACTTGGACCGTTTCTGAGAGGAGAGGCAGGTTCAATTCTTAGCCTCTGCCATTAAGCACATGGGTGAGTAGTTTGTTCCCTGGGATTCAGTTGCCCACCTATGTTAAATAAAATTACTTTCATGGTTCCAGGGCATCATTTGTAGATGAGTATATGGAACCTGGTGACCCAGAAATGTTAATTTTCTTCAAACTGGTGAGTAGGTAACTTCAAAGAATGATTGACCCAGTATGACAACCAGTGTGGTTGTTTAATGAGCTAGCCTCTCATGGGGTACAAATTTGACATTTCTGAAAGCTGTGCTAACTTTTTTTTTTTTTTGGTTAATACTATGTGTGGTTGAATGCAATTTGAACCCAGGCAAATCTGAAAAAATTAGACTTCAACTGTCATTGACTTGAGACTTCCAGATATCTCTAGTCTTCTCCCAAAACTGGCACTATTGCTTAATCTAAATGAAAAGTACAAATCTTATAAATTACCACTATAGTTAACATTCTATAATTGAACCATAATTTTACCAGCCACCTAATGATGGAAGTTTAGATTATTTCCAATATTTGCTGTAATAATTGTGAGATAGATAAATAATGGCATGACTCTAAATCATCTCTTCAGTTATTTTTTAGAACAAGTTTCTAAAGGCAGGATTACTGGGTCAAATAGTGTGAACAATTATGTTTCTAGATGATAGGAATAAATTGCCTTCTCAAATCGCTGTCCCAAGGAGTACCTTTGTAATTGCTAAGGCCTTTTCCACTTGTGTTCTATCCATATTTTCAGTGAGTGATTTTTAGTCCATTTTCAAAGTATATTGGCTGTCTGCATTTCAGCAGTCTTTGGGGATTACAGTTGGGAGTCAGTTTGAAATCCCAATTCATTTGGCTTGAGTATTTATTTAGGACATTGTTCCTCTCTGAAGTGTCTTGGGGTATTGAAATAAAAATATTAAGCTCTTTGAGGCATTTTTTAATTAAAAAAATTTTATTAAATAATTTAAAAGTTGTATACAGAGTAAGCACATAAAATTTAAGGGAGGGAGGGAGGGAGGGATGGATGGATGGATGGATGGATGGATGGATGGATAGATGGGCAGTTGAATGGATAAATATTTGTGGTGGTCAGTAGGTGACCCAGTTGCCTTCAGAGGACTGAAAGGGTTGAAGCATCTTCTAGAAACTCCAAGTTTCTCTGGAGATTTGGGGGTACAATATTAAAATTACTTTTCATTCTCTTTCTCTTCTGTCTTGGAGCCAACGGTAGGTGGGATTAATTAGAGTAGCACAGATCTGTAGGGACATGCTTCCTGGAATTCCTCAATGGTGCTAGTTTAAAAGGAGAAGATATGAAAGGCAGAGAAAAGCTTCCCTAGAACCTTGAACTATCAGAAGAGGTTAGGACAGTTTAGTGCTTCCAACTAACATCTCCTACAATGACTAATTTCTAATCTCTTTTCCCATTCTGTAGGATTAGCCTGGGTGAAACTGACATACTATGCTTTAGAAGTCAGGACCCTCTGGTCACCTAATAGGATATAGAGGGAAAGTTTTGGGTGCAGTTCCATTTGTGAACAAAATGTATTTTTCTGTAGGTTCTCTGACCCCTTGTGGGTCAGAGATCAAAAAATTGCTAAGAACCCACCAAGACCTGAAAATCTGTGTGCACTGTGGAAGAAAAAAAAAAGCAAAAGCAGTCTGATTATCGTATTGTACTTCGGCTGCCAACATGCTTACTCAGTCCTTAAGCTTCCACAGCACAATTTGAAATGGAAATTTTCCGATCAGAATTTTTCCTATAAGTCTTAGAAACTTGGATTTGAGCCCATTATGCAAGCCAGGGGTTTTTTTCCCCCCCAATTACTTGACAAGCAGGTTGCCTTTGAGTCACTCATATGAATGGCCTTGATCTAGACATTGGCACATGCTGAAAAGGCAGAAAAAAAATCTTACTATTCTTTGACCCTTTAAGAAGATTAGTCTGTTCACAGTTTTCTCCTGTGCTTGTAAACCTTCGTGTTTCCTGCCTGTCCTGTCATCTTCTAAGTCTCTCCTAAGTGATCTTCAAAGCATTGAGGCTAGCTTGTGCTGGGTCCTCACTACTCCAGGCCTTTCCTCCTTCCCTGCCTCTATGCGTACTGTTTTTCCTTCCCTAGTACCTACAAGGCCTGCCTCCAGTCCACATTTTTCTGTGAAGTTTTTCCTGAATTCCTGAAGTTCTTTGATCACAGCAATCTTACGAGCTTATAGGCATTTTCCCCATTTAACGAATGTGGCAACTGAGGTCCACATTCAGACAGCTAGCCCTAAAGAGACAGATCCTGCACATCGTCTCCCCAACAAGACAGACACTCTGGGAAGGCAGTCACCACATCTTTGCCTCTAGTTTATCGTACAAAAGACAGTTTGGTTCTTGGCACACAGGTGCTTAGTAAATAGTTTTTGAATTTGATTTCAATTTGAGAGTGGATTAATAGCATTTCTGTCGTTAGGACAGCAGCCATTTACATATTCTTTTCTTGGGAGTTTAGACTTGCAGGTCTCTCTGAACAGGTAAAGCCAGGTTCTCGTACCCCAACTGAGGTTTAAAGATGCAGGGGAGATGTCAAAAGATGTGCTCTGGGATTTCTTCAATCACTTGGAAACTGTATTGGCTAATTAAGATCATAATTGATGCCACGTATGCACCTATGCAACAATCTTGCATGTTTTTCACATGTACCCCAAAACCTAAAATGCAATTAAAAAAAAGAAAATCCCCACATGAAGAAAAATTAAAAATAAATAAAAATGAGAACTATACTTAAAAAAAAATCATAATTGATTATTTATTCTTTCATTCATTCATGTGTTTATGTGTGTGTGTTCTTTCATTTTTTAACCATTGAGCAGGTATTTATTAAGTGAAACCTCATTTATGTTATATGAGTTATTACGTGATGATATCATTAAGAAAAAATATGTGAAAGTTTATTAATGTCGGCTATGAGGGGGAAGAAGGAAGTCAGAAAAAAAAAACCACTGCTGGGCACAGTGGCTCACACCTGTAATCCCAGCACTTTGGGAGGTCAAGGTGGGTGGATCACTTGAGGTCAGGAGTTCAAGACCAGCCTGCCCAACATGGTGAAACCCCGTCTCTACTAAAAATACAAAAATTAGCCAGGTGTGGTGGAGCATGCCTGTAGTCCCAGTTACTTCGGAGGCTGAGACACGAGAATCACTTGAACCCGGGAGGTGGAGGCTGCAGCAAGCCGAGATCACCCCTCGGCACTCCAGCCTGGGTGACAGAGCAAGACTCCATCTCAAAAAACAAACAAACAAACAAACAAACAAAAAATTCTGTATTTTAAAGAAAGTCAAAGTTAGCTTCATCCATGATAAAAAGGGCATGTATAGTATGCTTTCTCTTATAAAATTTTGTTCGTGTACATAAAGAATTCCATGGAAAAGATGGCTACCAAAATATATTGATATCTCAGGCTGATGAAATTTTAAGTAACTTGTACTATTTTTATATTTTCTATAATGTATGACAGTTTAAATAAATAGATACATTGTTTATATAATAAAAACAACAAAGCTGCCATTGTGGTGAGAAAAAAATCATGGAGTGTCTACTGTGTGACTAGTCTCTGGGAATCAATGTAGTAAATATCCACCTGAGATCTTCCTTTTACTTTGAAGACACGTTAATAATTCTTCAAATGAAAATCAGTTTGAATGCTGGAAGAGCAGTGGTCAGTGAACACTGTGATTGTCATAATTATTCTATAGCAAGAATCCTTTTTCAGATCTCTTACCCAAAGATCTGGGTGAAAGGGCTTCAGCAATCAGCCCGGCCCTTAGGTTTATAGCCCCTTTGGTTCTTATGTCTTGACCGAAACAAGAAAGGTAAGATGGTATCTCTGACCTCAGCCAATCTTTTTATAAGGGGGTTGAGCAATGGTCTGGATGAGTCAGTGAAAATCAATTGCAGTGATGGAAAACCCATCTAAGAAAAAATGTCCTGGAGCCAGTGGGTCAGAGCCAGCCCCTCTGCACGCGAAAGATTTCACAGTCTGCGTTTATTGACACAGAGGGTGGGTTTAATTACCCTGAAGGAATTTCTGGCATGTTTTGCCAAAGCCAGTTTTAAAATGTTTAATCAGTGGATTAGTGACTATCAAACCTACTGGAGAGGTCTACACATGGGGCAGTTGGTCAAGTGTGGTGTATTGCAATGAGGCTGTTAATGACAGAGTATGTGTACATTTTGTCAGAGAAACATAGGAGAATACTACCATCCACTCATTAGATGATCTTGGCTTTAGAAAGTATGGCTTGTTTTCTGTGTCAAAGGCTTGGTTTCCTTCCTTAGTTTCATGATCTAAGCAACTTCATGACCTCTGTTTTTGGTATACTGAAAAGAGAACCTGGATAAGATGGTCTAGAGCCAGAGTTTGAGTGATTAATCAAGCAATCATCAGTTCAAGCCACAACTAGCTACTTGAAAGAGTAAATATGCTTTTCTAGATTGAATAGGCCCAAGGAAAATGTATACTTAAAATAGCATGATTGCTTTTGTTTTACCTGTTTGTGTTGACCTGTAAAACATTTTAAGATGAGAGCTATAAAAGGAAAAGCAGGGTGGTAGTGTCACATCACAAAGTAATTTTAATCTGATAAGTACCTTGAGAGGAAACCATAGTCTAAGATAAATGTAAAATCACTAGAAAAATTGTTTTCCTGATTTTTGTGTCTCTGCTCTTATATCTTTTGGTTGAATCCCTTCAATAAGATGTAAAAACAGATAATAGTGCTAAATACCATATTGTCTTCATCTCTCCAAGGTAAACTTCATGTAGAATTTCTTTTTTCTCCCTACGTAAAACTGTCCTTCATACTACCTCCTTTCCGTGCCATTCTAATCTACAGATAGGCCACATTCTACTCTCTAATGTAGACAAGCAAGAGACTTGGCACCTTGAAATTTGAATAGAAACCCAACGGTATCTTTGGTAAAATACATTGATTGAGCCCATGTTGAGCTGCTATTTATGTCCCATTCACTTACATGGTAGTTTTTTGATACTCCTTGTTGCTTTCACAGAAAGTCTTCTCAGGCTATTTCATACCAACATGAACTGATCTGGGAGATTTGCCAAGCTTACTGGCTCTTGACTCCCTCTTTTTAAAAAACGTTTATTTTAGGTTTAGAAGTACATGTGCAAGATGGTTAGATAGGTAAGCTACATGTCACAGGGGTTTGCAACATGCAGATTATTTGGTTACCCAAGTAATAAACATCCTACTCCCTCTTAACCATCAAAACAACTGATCAAATAGTTCACTTGTCCTTGGCACTGCTGATAGTTTTCGATTCTAAAGAATTCCCAGGGCCGGGCGCGGTGGCTCACGCCTGTGATCCTAGCACTTTGGGAGGCCGAGGCGGGTGGATCATGAGGTCAAGAGATCGAGACCATCCTGGTCAACATGGTGAAACCCCAACTCTACTAAAAATACAAAAAATGAGCTGGACATGGTGGCGCGTGCCTGTAATCCCAGCTACTCAGGAGGCTGAGGCAGGAGAATTGCCTGAACCCAAGAGGCGGAGGTTACGGTGAGCCAAGATGGCGCCATTGCACTCCAGCCTGGGTAACAGGAGCGAAACTCCGTCTCAAAAAAAAAGAATGAATTCCCCCTTCCTCTTGCTTTTAAATTAGTTCATCAGTAAACCAACTTCGCTAAACAAGTTGATACATTAGCAGCTAAATATTAGACAAGGAAGAAGTTTCATAAAACAGTAATGTCATCTTACATTTGCAGAGGGGATTTGTATTTCTGCAAAGTATTTTCACAGGTCTTATCTACTCTGCACAACAAGCATAAAGAGTAAATTTCCTTTATTCTCATTTTTTCAGTGAGAAAACTGAGATCCAGTGGAGTTAATTAACTTGCCTATGATCACATACCTAGTTTATGGTGGAGAAAAGACTGAGGCTTAGAGACTCTGATTCATAAAAAAGAGCTCTTTCTGTGATATCAGATAAATCACTAAACTCCCAACTAGATGAAATCTTACAGTCTTGGAAAAAAGTGCATCTGTTTGCTGACTCTCTCTGTAAGGCATTGACCACCACCATTTTTAGCACAAGATTCTTTCGGTGGAACAACGTGGTGTGCCTTCCGCCTTTGATTTTGGAGCTTGGGCATGGGTTGTGTCTCATTCCTAAAGTTACTCATTATTACTTTTGCCAAGTGGAAGAGTTTCTGGAACCACATTGCTGGAACTACATTTAAGGTGCAAGCCTTAAATGCAGAGAAGCCAGTGGATTTAGCTATATTTCATGGCTGTATATTGCACCCAAATATCTAACTCACAGATATCTGCCATTTGGAACAAGCAAGAAAATAGGTAAGAAAAACAACAGATCGATCATCAACAACACCATTCTGATCCACAGAAACTAACATAAGGACAGGAAAGCAACATTTACTGAATACTACGTGTGGTTTTTGCCTAATTTCCATTTTATTATGTAAGCTGTGAAATCTTTGATAAGAATATGGGGCCGGGCACGGTGGCTCACGCCTGTAATCCCAGCACTTTGGGAGGCCGAGGTGGGTGGATCACAAGGTCAAGAGATCGAGACCATCCTAGTCAACATGGTGAAACCCCGTCTCTACTAAAAATACAAAAATCAGCTGGCTGTGGTAGTGTGTGCCTGTAGTTCCAGCTACTTGGGAGGCTGAGGCAGGAGAATGGCTTGAACCCGGGAGGCAGAGGTTGCAGTGAGCCAAGATCGCACCACTGCACTCCAGCCTGGCGCCTGACGATGAAGTGAGACTCTGTCTCAAAAAAAAAAAAAAAAAAAAGAAGATGGGCTCATTACTTAAATCCTCTAACTGCAGTTGCCCCTATATAAAGTTAAGACAATAGTAGTAACTACTTTTCTTGGCTGTAGTGAGGATTAAGTGAGATAATACTTGTACATGGCTAGTTCAGTCCCTGACCCAGATTAAACATTCAAGGAGTAGTTGGTTGTTTTTAGTATTTTTAGAAGACTTAAGTGGTCATAAGCATTATTTCCACTGAACCACATGTACTTTCTACCCTCCCAACCATAGGGTTTAGAATTATATGAAAAAAGTAGTCAAGGAAACAGCCTCTGGAGATGACTGGGTTTGTATCCTGGCCCCGTCACTTGCTAGTCCTTGGACAAGTTATTTAACTTCTCTAAACCCAGATGCCTCATCTGTAAAATGAAGACAGCAATGTTTAACCTCATAAGGTTGTTGTAAGTATTAAAAATGACGGTGCCCGTAATGTGTTCAGGACAGTCCGAGGAACATAGTAGGTAGTAATTGCTAAATAAGGTTGGGCTGTATTTTCATTAATATTAGTAGAGTTATGTATGTCTTAAGATATTATTGTTGAAAGACAGTTGTTTTGGTTACAAAACAGAGGACAAATAAGTTAACACACCAACCTTAATCTTTGATCTAGTATAAGTACCGGCTGGTGGTGATTTGCTGTCTTTTAAATAACAAACATAATCTCTTGGGTTGGATTCTTGTGTCGATCTAAACAAACTGCTACCTTTTTCTGAATATGAAATGAAGCATTGAGGAAACTAAAATTCATTCTCTACTCTATGTACCATCAGTAGGCTAGTTTTTAAAGATAATAACTTTAAGATACTAAAAAAATAATAAATTATGAACTTTTTGTTCTATATCAGTGGTATGTTGAAAGTTCCCATTAAGGCCTAGTTTTTTTTTGTTAATCTTACATATTTATTTTGACTATTTCTTCTGTTATCTTATTCATAGCTTCTCATAGTGTATAACCTCATACCTCTGAACACTTACAGAGAAAGGGGCCCATTTCTAACCAGTGAGGTGACTTGCTCATGCTTCTGAATAGTTCCTATTGTATAAAAGTTGTCCTGCACCAGAGCATTCTCTCTTTCCCCACTGCTCCTAGCCTTGCACCATAAAACCTTGCCCCAAACGCTGAGTATCCTGTCCACAGGACCCCACTTTGACTACATGAAGCCAGCCCTCCTCCTCACTACAGCCTCTTCAAAACTCCCTAGATGCCACACAGCAGCTGTTTTCAAACTTTAATGTGCATTAGAATCACCTGACGTGTTTGTTAAATACAACCTTCTAGGCTCCACCCCTTTGAGCTTAGAATAGATGTAGAGGCCTGTGATGGGGCCTGAGAGTTTGATTTTTTTCTGTTTCCCAGGTAATCCTGCTGCTGCTGATGATGATCAGGAGCAACATTTAGAGACTCGCAGTTCTATGTCTGTATTCTCAAGTGAGAAGCAGTCCACTTCAGGTCGAGGGAGCTGAGGCCAGGGAGCTTTTACAGTGTTGATTGTGCTACCTTGTTAGCCTGGACTTTGACGGGCCAGGAGCAAACTCTCCCAAAGAGATGGTAGGGGGTATGTGGGAGTGTGTAAATGCACCTGTATGTTACCAAAAGTTGAAGCATCACAACCTCCTGGAGTCTGGATCTGAACCCCATGTTTGTCACAGGAGCCAAGGGAGAACCCAAGACAGAGAATAGTGGCACAATAATGAAGCATGAATTATCCAGATGAAAACACCTATGGAAATAAAGGTATTAGTATTATTATTTATACCTACTCTTCTTGAAAAAGTAGCAATATAGAAGTGTTGAATAGTTCTAATTGCTTGAAAGTTGTTCTGTGGGACACAAATAAGTTAATTTACATTTTAAATAAATTTATTGTACATAGGAAGCACAGTTTGATTTATTGTTTTAGGAATGAGAACATATTTTGACCTAATGCACATGGTAATGATACATTATAACTGGTTATGAAATTACCAGGAGAGTGTTGGCTAAACAAGAATAGAGCCTGTTTTATTGATGTTATTAGGTTTGTCAAAGCTAGAGAACAAGGTAGATATATTTACTGCTCAACAAAGAAAAAGAGCTTGGGGTTAAGAGGCAAAAAAAAAAAAAAAGACAATATGGGCATCTTACTTTGAATATAATGAAAAATAAAAGGTCTCACTGAGAGGGTAATTTCCAATGAGAAAACAGATCTAGAAATCAGTGTGTAGGAAAAACAGCTTCTCACCTGTATCAAATATTCTAAAGCCCTTTCATTATTAACTCTTAAGTAGTTCCACCTGATTTGGATGAAGTAGCACGAAGGCTTCTGCTAGGCATTTTTATTCATTTCTCGATACAGTGTGTGGTGAGGCTTTAGCTTTACAGCCTCCACATTTGGCTATATTTTGGAGTAATGGAAAATAAAATTTAATACAAAAGAACTGTATTTTGATTTAAGAATAAGAATCATCAGAGATTAAACCCTGAGACAGATCAAAGAGTACAACATTCAGAAGAGAAAAGCTCCCTTTAATAAAAGGAATGAAGGGGGAAAAAGGTTCTAGATAAATATTTTATCATAGAGCTAATGAAATTTAAAAGGTGGTCACAGATCAAAAAGGGAAGAAAAAGAGCAGGTATGTGTATATATGTATGTGTATGTATATTGTGTATACACAAGATGTGTATGTGTCTGTATGTGTATACATTTGTGAGTATTCTCCATCAGACCATGGATAAAGATGTGTGAGGCATTAGTATCCTAAGGGAACTATGCAATGTTAGTGTTATACATTTATATAGACTCCATGCAGGTGATATTTCTTAAATTTTTAATATAAAATAAGAAAGCAGGGTTTTTACATAATGTTGGTGATATGAGGGAGAGTTCAGCTCTTCCCTCGCTATAGAAAAATTACATTTTGCTGTCTGATCTATTTGATTAAAAGGCTTATATCTGTTGTAATTTCAATGTACAATTTTTTTTTCATTCCTACCAACTAAGTAACACTTTCAATGCATTCTAATATAATATTGATTGGGGGTTTGGGTTTTATTTGGTTTGCCCTTGATGATGTTACTTTAATGAGATGAAACTGAATAGGCTTTGAGTGGATTCCCTGGAGCTTCCAACTTTTATGCCTTCTATTCCTCCTCCAAGATGGAGGGAGAAAAATAATTTTAAGTATTTTTTTATTTGGTCAAAGTTTATGACTTGTGTTACATCAGACTCAAAATTTCTAATTCATTAAAACTGTAAATGAGAGACAGTTCAGAGTCTGAATTTTAAGAGCTCGTTGTGAAGAACAGCCAGGATAAATACTAGCTTTTCACTGTGCCTCATCAAATTTAAATGTTTCTGAAAAATCCTTTCAAAGTACAAAGACAGAGCCCCTCTCCAAATTTTGAGGGTTGGTGACTAGATAAGCATTGTGCATAGCTTAGTGATAAGTGTGAGGTATAAGGTGAGTGTGTATGTATTAAAACACGTGCCTGTGTTTTAATAGAATGTAATAGTCACTTCAAGGTGTCATTTTTAAAAGTTTAGCTACTTTCTTCAGAAACTGAATCTGTTAGAATTTGGTTAGGACTGCCTTGAAAAGAGGTTGGTCAATGGGTGCAAATATATGGATAGATAGAAGGTATACATTCTAATGTTTGATAGAGTACAGTGACGGTAGTTAGCAACAATGTATTGCATATTTAAGAAGCTGGAACAGAGAATTTGAAATGTTCCCAACACATAGAAATAATAAATACTCAAGGTGATAGGTAACCCAAATACTATAACTTGATCATTATACATTCCATGCGTATAATAAAATATCACATGTACTGCATAAATATGTAACATATTATGTGTTAATTTTAAAAATCACCTTGAATTTTTGACTTTAGATTCTGATTATTTAAGAACAGTATAAGACATGAAACCATGTGGGGTTCTCTCTGATTTTCTGAAATCCGTTCCAGTGAGAAATAATAATTTAATATGTGTCAACAGATTGGTAATGAAGAGTCTGGCATCCATCCTTTTACTTGTTAAGTATTTATTGTGCACTTACTATGTGTCTGGTGCTGTACTTGGTGCTGGGGATGCAAAGGTTTAGTACATAGACCTGGTCTCTTCTGTTAAGGAACTTGTGGTTTATTACGGGACACAGACAGGACAACAGGCAATTATAATGCAGGATGAGAGGTTCTCTGATGGAGGAATTACAAGAGACTGTGAAATGACATAAAAGGGTGCAGAGAAGGGCTCGTGAGAAAGCAGATGGCTAAACTGTGACCCGAAGGATGAGGAGGAGGGAAGAATAATAAAAAGTATTCCAAGCAGGGAGAATGGTAGTCAAGATGATGGGTTAGTCCCATCTCAGTTATTTAGTAATTGGGTGACTTTAGGAAAAAGTCTATCTTAGATATTTTTGTTTCCTTATCTTTCTGTGGGAGATGAGTTGGTAGCCACAGTGGATATGGCTGCTGGTGGAAAAAAATAAATGATAGCAGTTAATATTTATTGAGCACTTATTATGTGCCATGTAGTGTACTAAGCCCTTTACATGTACTAGTTACCTAATTAGGGTTTTCAAATCACCTTTTGAGGTAGGCACCATTATTATCTGTTTCACAGGTAAGAGAAGCTCAGAAAGGTTAAGAAACTTGCTCAGAGTCACCTTATTAGCAGTAGAAAAGCCAGGATTTGAAAACAGGCAAGTTTAACTTAGAACCTGCATTTTACACCACTACTATACTATTCATAATCTAACTTTCATAAGCGGAGATAGAGATGAGCAGGATAACTGATTGAAAGGACTACATGGAACTCTATACTATCATTATGCATTTTAAACTGGGGCATGAACCACGTGGTTGGTAGCTAGTCCAGAATAAAAAGTAAAAATGGCTGCAGCAATGTATGGGCTGCCATTACTTGCCTTGATAGCAACACCTCTAATTCTATGGCCTCAACACATTAGTTGTCAAAAGTGGCATTTCCTAGGGGACATTTTTTGAAAAAACAGAACATTCAATAAGATGGACCATGGGTTTGCTCCTAAATGACAACTGCTATGTTAGAAAGTTCTCAAACATTCCTGAGATCTTTAATCTCTGTTAATCACTCCACGTTCCTCTGTGACTGATCAACACAAAATGAAATGGAGGTTTGACAATTATCCAATACCTTTGAAGAATCTTTCCCCTTAATGCAGATAATCCAAAGCTCCAGTTGCACCTTTAAAAATTCTAGATTACCAGGTTCACACAGGTATACATATTCTCTATTCTGCCTCCACTTTTTTACCAAATAGACCTTTTTTGCTGTCATTTCTACTTTTCTGATAATTCCCAATGTGCTCCCTGAATTTATCTAGACTCTAATCAGCCATCATATTGTGACCTTAGGACTGTCTGTACTATTGTCATATAAGCAGCTCCGTGTTGCTGGCTGACACATTAGCAGTCATTGGAAATTACTGAGAATGTTTGGAGAGAGGTGGTCACACAATCTTTTGTTACAAAGGGCATGTCTCCACTACAAAAGCAAAGACTGGTTCTATAGGAGGCAGAACCACAATGAACCAAAATAATTAATTCTTCTGCATCATAGTTCAATTCCAGAAGCTAATTGTTAATTTAAGTCCTGCTCGTGGCCTGATAACGGGGCTTTCCCTTTGGAAACTTGACTAAGCTAGTATGAAAGGCAAGACTGTTATTCAGATATACTAGTGAAAGGCAAACAGTTTCACATATTAATGGTCACTAATGACCTGTAATCAAGCTATGATTTGTTAGGTTAAAACAAAGGCATAATTAGTTTATTTGTCCAAGAATGTAAACAGAGAGCTTTGTCAATCTGCAGATTGTTCGTCATTGGAGACAGTAGACTGGGGTGTTCCTCTTGAGCTGTGGCATTCGGGGACAGCATTTTCTTTTCTTGAGATTCTCCCAGCTTCCTGTCCCCTCATAAACCTGCAGGCTTAGTCAAAAGGGAATGAAGAGGATACTTTTATTGATCCCCTTTCTCTGTGGCTTTGCTTTTTGATAAGTGAGCCACTTTATTTTTTTTTCTTTCAGCTCCACTCTGGTCTCATGCTTCAAATAGCTAATTTTCTCATCACTATTTATTAATTTTTCATCACTATTTATTCAGCAAACATTTAACACACAATTGAAGACAAATTATGCTCCAAACACTATCCTAGGCCTCAAGGTTTTAAATGATTATCAAGAGAGTCCTGACTCAATCTGCAGAATTTACAACTTTCCCCAGAGGTGTCTTAAAATTTTCTGTACACTAACTACTGCTTGTAAACTTATCACTAAAAAAAATGAAACATTTCTTGAAATGAAACAGATGCTCTGTTGAGATATGCATCTTAGAGAGCAAGGCACTTTGATCTTTTGGGGTGCATCAAAGCTGACAATAGAGATTTTCAGGGGTTATAGTGACTCCTTAGAAAAGCTGTATCTGGTGTTTTGTCTACACTTATTTAATTTGAGAAAGTAAGTATATTTAAATTCTTATAGGAAACCATGGTATTAAAATGTAAAATTCTTTAATCCTTGATCAAGTAAAAAGAAAAGACTGTGATCTACCTGGTACAACGAAGCAATAATAATACAGGTTATCCCAGTGAGGCACTTGGATGACTTAAAATCATGATGAAGCAATGGGCACGATCTCACTCATGTGGAACATGAATTCTTTCCTTGTTAGCACTAATAGCAATCAGCAATCATTGTGTTTACTCATTTGTGTGTTGGTTATCCTCTCTTCTTGAAAATCAGCACCTGTCTCTCTTGCCTAGTCTGTATCCCAGGCTCCAACACAGTGCCTGAAATCTAGTAAATATGCTCAGTAAATATTTGTTGAATGTTGAATGAAATCCACGCCCAATGATGAGAGCTTGAGAGCTAATAGCATTTGAGATACTGTGAAATAAAGCAAAATTACTTGATAAATGGATCTCTAAGAGACAGGACTAAGAGATAATTGGCACTATTGTGAACTTCTACTGCATGAGATTGTTTCTTCATGTCCTCTTATGTCCACTTCTATGTAATATTTAATAATCATCTCAATATGTTAAAAAGGACCTCATGTTTATTTGGAAACTACCAAAGCCTGGAAGTGATATTTATTATATTCACCCCTGGGGTAAATAATCAAATTTATTGTGTGAAATGATATAGTCTTCTGAATCCAAAGGGGGACTTTAATATTCTGGAAAGTCTTTACAGTGTTATGGATAGATGGTATGGTCATTTTTCAGTCATTTACTTGATAGATGTTTATTGGGCACTTATTGTGTGCCAGGTATGGGGTTAGGTACCAGGAATATGGAGTGACAAGGTCCTCTGGGGAAATATGTTAATAAAGATTAATAAGGATAAATGTACAATTGCAACTGTGACAAGCATTCTCAAGGAAGAGTTAGTGGTACTCTAAGAATGTGTAATAAGAGGATTATTGGACCCAGACAGGGAAGGCTTCCCTGGTGAAAGAATAATTGCTAAATCCTAAAGCCATAATAGGAGTTAGCTATGTTGAAGAGGAGATGGGAGGATGACCCAGACAGGGAGAACCACATGTACAAAGGCTTTATAGTAGTAGCAGTAAAGAGAGTGTATGTTCAAAGAAGTGAAAGGTGGCCAGTGTGGCTTAAGTTCCCACAGGGTAGACATTAGATAGAAACTACATATTGCAGAGTCTTGAAAAGGTATATGAGCCATTTTTGCTTTTTATCTTAGGAGCAACAGGAAACTGTAAAAATGTTTAAATGTGGGGAAGATTGGGGAAAGGGACCAAGTTCGCCTTTTAAAAACATTATTTTGGCTGCAGTGCAAAGAATAGATTGGAAAGGATCTAGAATAGATTGAAGGAGATGCATGATTTATTCACATGAAACTGACATGAAATGTACACAATATATGCCCATATGAAGCAATCCCCGCATAAAGCATGTACCATGGCAAGAGCTTCAAGATGAGCTCCTCCATGGTATAATAGAGACCTCTTCAAATTCCTCTGTGTCATGCACATGCACTTACCCAGACATAAATTAGCATCATTAATGCAGAGTGTCACGTTAGAGCCCAGTTATACTTCCAGCTGATGCATCACTTTAGCACCTTTCCCTTTGTACTTTACCCTCCACCTTCAAAAGCTGTTCTCAGGTCTTATTTTCCTTCCTAGAAGTGTAAGATTTGTTTTTCTGCTGTGCTATTGGACTGATCCTCCACTTAGAGTCTAATCTGCCATGGCTTTGTGCCTGTTTGTCAGGAACTTCGAGGATGTATTAAGACATTATACAGGGTAGAAGCTCTATTTTGACAATGATTATGCCTATTATCTATTTTAATAAATGTAAATTGCTGTGGAGAAACAAACCATTTTATGCCACTTGAATCCTTTTCAAGGAAGCCTGAATCCTTTTTGCATAGCTTAGATGTATTACTGTCATTTTCCCTTCACTGGGTTGAATAAAAGCACTTAAATCAGACCTTTGTTAGTGCACCCTCTTGTACTGTTTGCCCTAATAAATAGTTGTGATTTTAGTCTTTGAAATCCATATTTTGTAACATTTGCAAATTTATCTGTAGTCCCTTCCAGAATTGAGATTATGGGGTAAATTCAACAGTAAGTCAACATGTACATTATATGTGCCAAGTACTATACTTGGCATATAGCAGTGACTAAAGCACTAATTCTGCCTTTAAGAAGCTTACAGTCATTTCTTACTAGTGGTGTGAGAATTTATAGATAAGCAAGAGGAGAATGTTAGAATGTTACATGTGGTAATAAATTAAAGTTAGAGACATCAACAAGAACCCCTGCTTTACTTTATATATATACAGGGGGCTACATATAGAAATATTTATGTAGATATGCATAGGGTTGTATGTACATATATATTTCTTTCTGTGTCAGTAGAAAGGGCTTAAAAGAAATGGCATCACAGTAGCAACTAGCACCCAGATCTTGATTCTAAAACCATCATTTAATAAAGTGAACCAGGAATTCTTGGAAAAATGTCTGATGCTACTACTAGGAAAGGAAGTATATGAGGCTGGAGCCTCTTATACAACCAGAAAGTAAAGAAGTACTGAAAAAGAAAAAGGAAAAAGCCTGCATTGATGGAGATATGTCAAAAGGACACAGGAGTCAACTGAAAGAGCTCCTAATGGCCAAAGTGGAACAATTTGAGCAATAAAATATAGTATTAAGTTCTATCCCAAAGTGTAAATTAAATATCAATAAATTCATACTGGTGTAAGTAAATGATTGAATAAACAGGAGAGAAAGAGAAAATCTCCCATGCAAAACACCAAATAAATTGTGCAGATAGTGTATCCTTGAGGAACACAGCAAGTGGGCATAGTTCCCTATGCCTTAAGTATGGGTTGTATATCATAACTTCTTTCTAAGAGTATAGAGTACAGTTTGGAGGAGGGGGAAGTAACTTTACAGTGGAGAAACCTGACAAATGTTTCTTCAGCCTGGTGATCAAGGTCAACATGAGCATAAGGCAGGTAGATAGTAGGTACCCTTGATTGATGTGATAGGATGGGAATGGTGCTTCATCTCTGTGGTCTTCAATCATGAGAAAAACATCAAACGAATTTCAGTGAAGGGGCATCCTACAGTATACCTCACTGCTGTTCCTCAAAACTGTCAAGATCATCAAAGGTAAGGTAAGTCTGAGAAACTGCCACAGCCTAAAAGAGCCTGAGGAGCCCTGACAACTAAGAGTACTGTCTTATCCAGAGTAGGATCCTAGAATAGAAAAATGGGCATTAGAAAACTAAGAAAATCTGAATAACTATGGACTTTGGTTAATGATAACATATCAATATTGGCTCATTAGTTATAGAAATGTACCACACTAACATAAGATATTCACAATAGGAGAAACTCTGCAAGAATAACTCTCTGTACGATCTGTTCCATTTTTCTGTCAATATTTTTAAAAATAAAATCAATTAATATTTTTTTAAAAACCTAAAGAATAAAAAACATACAGTCTAATGAGGGAAGCCAGTAAGTTGGTAGGCAATGGGAACACAAGTATAATGACAGGAGTATGGACAGTTATTGGGAGAGTCATAATGTGGCATCTAACTTTTCTTTTAAATTCTGATTTGACAACTTTGAGAAAATTCCTTAAACTTGCTGAACTTTTGTTTCCTCATCTCTAAAATGGTGGTGACACCTGCACAAGTCAACATAGACTGCCAAACCAAACCACAGGAGCTCATATCCCCCACTATGAGGCTAGATGATTTACTAAATCCATCTGGACTTTAGTTCCCCATCAGTGAATGGGATACTAAGAGAATAATACAATAAATAGGAAAATAATAAGTACCTACCTTAGGGAGTTATCCCAAAGCCTGAGATAATATATTTAAAGAGCTTGGAGCAATCTTGGCACACAGTACTTAAATAAATGCTGCTGCTGTCTGCTTATGTGTTTGTGGTGAGGATTCAGTGGGAGAATTGTGGAGGTGCTTAATGCATGCCTGGGTTTGGGTGTGTGGCTTGTATTCTACATCCACCACTAACAGAGCACAAGCCCCATGGTGGGTTCCTGGAGGCCAGGAGATGCCTTCCCTTGCAAGGCAGACACCTAGTATCAGACACACCTGCTACCTCTAACCTTAAGCTGAGAATAGAGTAGAAGGTGACCAGGTAAAAGGAGGGTAATGGGTGTGGTTTCTGTAGAAGGAACAAAGTCCAAAAGCCAGAAGAAGCATGGCACCTTTACAGAACAGCGGAGTGCAGAATGACTGGAATGAGGAGCCTAAGAGGAGGAGAAAGTAGGCAAGAGGGGGGAGAAAGTCTGTATTATGTCAGGAATTAAAGGATGAATTGAAGATCTGGACGTTATCCTGGGGTTAGTGGAAAACTACAGGCAGGTCAAGCAAGAAGGCAACATGTGAGACTTGTACACTGTCTACTGTTGGAAAAAAAATGGGTTAGAGGTGGAAGACCAGTTAGTTAGGAAGCTGCTTCAGTTGTACAGATCAGTTGAGAGATCATGGTGGCCTAGATGATGATAGTAGCTCTGAAAGTAGAATTAAAGGATTTGAACAGTAGTGTAAATAATGATTCTAAAATTATATGAAGATATTTTCCTGCCCAATAGTCTGATGTATTATAGTTTGTGATACTTGGACAGTGTTCTAAGATTTTCATGAGATAAGAATACTGTAGAATAACAAAAGAATTTAAGTCAGTGGCTTGGGGACTTCTAAATATTTTTTATCTTCAATATATACCATTATAGGCAGGTTTAAGAAAGTCATAAGCATTAAAATCAGATCAGCTCTGAAATGATGAGAGAATGGAGGAGTATTCTAGACCAGCATATTCCAATAGAAATCGAACACAAGCCACATATGTAATTTTAATTTTTAGTAGCTACTTAAAAAAATAAAAAATACAGATAAAATATGAATTTTGGGGGGCTTCTTGATTATATACGTGTGTGTGTGTGTGTGTGTGTGTGTGTGTGTGTGTGTGTGTGTATATGGGGGGGAGAGAGAGAAAGAGAGAGATGGAGTGGAGTGGCATGATCTTGGCTCACTGCAGCCTCCACCTCTTGGGTTCAAGTGACTCTCCTGCCTCAGCCTCCTGAGTAGCTAGGATTACAGGTGCAAGCCACCATGTCTAGCTACTTTTTGTATTTCTTGTAGAGACGGGGTTTTGCCTCATTGACTTGTTGCCCAGGCTGGTCACGAACTCCGGGGATCAAGCAATCCACCCAAGTCAGCCTCCCAAAGTGCTGAGATTAAAAGCATGAGCCACTATGCCCAGCCAAATAAAATTAATTTTAATATTTTAATCCAGTGTTTCAAAATATTATTTTAATATCTAATCAAAATGATAATTATGAGATATATTCTTTTTCTGATATTGTCTTCAGAACCCAGTGTATATTTTACACTTATGCCACATTGAATTCAGACTGGCGTCATTTCAAGTGAGCAATAGTGGCCCATGGTTAGTGGCTACTGTGTTGCACAGTGCAGGTCTAGAGCTCCCAAAGTTAGCCAAAAAAGTTTAGATTTACACTTGCTGGAGAATTTCTTTTTTAAAACAAGTTAATCAACATTCCTATTCTAGTACATGCAAATGGGAAACAGAAGTTAGTGTACATATTCAAATTGCCTATTTCACTCCATGTGTATTTTTTGAGCACTCACTGTATGGTCATGGAGCATCAACTACGTTAGCGCCAGTGATGGTTCACATACTGGAGTCCTAATCATGAGCTGACCATGCCCAGTGTCTGTCCTTCAGCTTACACCTTTATGGAGGAGACACGAATAAAACAGAAAATGAAATAGTCACGAATTATGCTATGATGGAAACAAAAGAGGAGTTAAGATACTGGGTAACGATGGTGAGAAGACTTTAAATGATTTCAGTTGAAGTGACATAAGGAGATAAAGGATGAAAATGAGCCAGCCATACAGAAATTGGTAGGAACGTTGATCAAGTAGAAGAAACAGCATGTCCAAGAGGCTTGAGGCTTGTGGCATGTGCAAAGAACCAAAACGGAGCATGGCTAAAAGCTGGTGAGGGAAGGAGAGAGTGGTGTGAAATGAAAAAGTGAGCAAAAGCTGAATCTCGTGGACTTTGGAAGCATGGAAAGGAGTTGGAATGTTATTCTAAGGGCTCTGAAATCTACAGAACTTTAGAAGGAGGGGCTTCTTGATTAAGAACACTGCCTTAACCTCAGATCACTGTGTAAGCTAAAGGTAAAAATGCAGTAAGCGGAAGTTGGAAGAAAGTTCTGCAACTTCACAAGGTTATTGAGAGAGTGATAAACAAAGGTAGTGAAAGTTCTGGAATGACAACATACTGATTTATAGATGCAAAGTGCTGGAAAGAAAAGAAAGAAATGTGGGTGCTAACCTCAGCTGGCTTTGTTGCTCTTTGAGCTCCTCTTTGTAAAGGAATTGCATACTTTCAGTGTTCAGGGTGATTTCTGGATGTAATCTTAAATTTGTTTTCAAAAACTAAGTTGCACAGAATGGGGCTGGGGATGCAGGTCTTCTGCCCTATCTGTGGTTTCTGGTTTTCCAGATAAGTGCTTGGCTGTCCCTGAAATGAATGCTCACAGTTGCACGATGACATCTTGCTGGGGGTCCTGCCAACAGTTTGTGTATGTGGAGAAAGAGCAAGAATCCAAGGAAGCTAGGAGAAAAGACAGCCTTTTGTTTGTCTGGCATTTTGGATATTTCAATATATGTTTGAAATAATTATCTCAGGGTCATGATAACTCTGTAAGAAGTATCAAGTAGAACCATCTCCAAGTTAAAGAAGAATAAGTTGAGGGTTTGAGAAGTGAAGGGTTAGTTTGTGGCCAAAATAGACAATGAGATGATATCATCTAATTTGTACTTTTTTCTCTTGTGTGAGAAAACACCTGTGACTTTTCTAATCCTACACCAATCTGTTACAGATCCCTTCTTTTAGCAATGTATAAAATAAGGTCTAAGCTCACTGGAAATACATTCCCTTTGAGGCTATTTGAAACCTAATCTACTTCATCACTAAAGGGTAAAGGGAGGGTGGAGTTGTTTTATATTATACATTATTCATAAAGAAATTTGATTGTAAGCTTCAAAGTAACTGGGTTTATGTACTTTAGTTTGTATAGTGCTTAGTAGACTACAATGACACTCACAAAGTGTCATTAGATATTGAAGAAAAAATGATATAATCAAGACAGAAATTGATCTCTACTCACTGAGCCTGACACCTGGATAATTTTAAAGTATTAAAACAAATCTGCATTTTAAAATTATTTTATAATAATTTACCAGCTGAGAGTGTTGGAGACAAACCTTCTAACAGTTAGTATTTAGTTGTGTTAGCAGATAAGGTGGCCGTTATCCTTAGCAAACTAACGCAGTAACAGAAAACTAAATACGGCATGTTCTCACTTATAAGTGGGAGATAAATGATGAGAACACATAGACAATAGAGAGGAACAACACACACTGGGGCCTACCAGAGGAGGGGAGGTAGAATTAAGGGAGGACCAGAAAAAATAATGAATGGATACCAAGCTTAATACCTGGGTGATAAAATAATCTGTATAACAAACCCCTGTGACGTGTTTTCTATGTAAAAAACTTGCACATCCTGCACATGTACCCCTGAACTTAAAAGAAAAAAGAAGCATGGAGATATTTTAGAGTATGGTTATTTGGAAATGAAATAAATAGAAAATTGACCCTGGTAGATTTAGAATATAGGCCTTTTTTTTTTTTTTTTTTTGAGACAGAGTCTCACTTTATCGCTTAGGTAGGCTGGAGTGCAGTGGTGCAATCTCCGCCTCCTGGGTTCACCGCAACCTCCACCTCCTAGGTTCAAGCAATTCTTTTTTCTTAGCCTCCCAAGTAGCTAGGATTACAGGTGCCCACCACCATGCCCAGCTCATTTTTGCATTTTTAGTGAGACGAGGTTTCACCATGTTGACCAGTCTGGTCTCGAACTCCTGACCTCAGGTGATCCGCCTGCCTCCCCAAAGTGCTGGGATTACAGACATGAGCCACCGCACCCAGCCTAGAATATAGGCTCTTAAACTTTTGATGTGTGGGGGGTGGGAAGGAATCATGGAACTCTTTGAGAATTTGGTTAAAGCTCTGGCTCCTTTCCACAGCTGGGAGGAATTTGAAGAAAGCTATAAATGTAGAGCAGGCCATATAATTTTGGATCATAAATTCCCATGAAGTTGATTCCTCAGTGGCTGAGAAGGTGAAGGTTGGAGTGAACAAATGTGCATAACTTAACTGAAGATAAGTGTGCAGTACTTTAAGGGGAGGATGTTGTATTCCATGCCAAGAATGGAATGTGGTTCTTTTGGCTTCACAATGATGTGGCTAGGGAATATGGATGAATCCCTGTCTCAGAGGACTCACCTCTGAAGTTTGTCCAGTCCAAGTACAATTTAAAATTTTAAAAGCTTTCTGACATCAAATCTCTTTATTATAAGTCTGATCTGATTCCATTTCTGGGGAGGAAGAGGAGAAGCATCCACTGTCTGGGTTGTGATTACATCTTGCCCATAGGGAAGTTTGGGAGGTAGGAATAGAGAATGTTCACACTCAGAAAATGCAAATAGTACATTTTCTCCCTCTCTTCCTTTCTTTCTCTTTTCTGTCTTTCTTTTATGTGTATGTGAGGCAGTGGGAGCTAGTTGGACTGAACAGCTTCTTTAAAAACTCTACAAAGATATAAAAACCAATTACCTTTTACCCAAGAGTAGTTAATACTGACTTTTGGATGAGATGGGACCTATCTCATCTGAAGTAAAATTGTACTAGTGAATAATGAAGCAATTCATACAGAACTACATGCATTCGGAAAGAGAAGGCATTATTACAGCTGGCTTCTGCTTTGAGTTCTGGTGCGTCTGATCTTTACGCATAGGAAGAATAGAAGACATTGAATAATTCTCTATAAGCTTCAAAAGTCTCAGCTGAAATTCTGCTTTTTTCCCAAAAAGTCTCTTGGCTTTGTCATTTCTCCTGATTTCCTACATTAGAGACTCTAGTTCAAAATTTAATGCTTAATATACAGCATATTGGCCACTAATGTTTAACATATATTTGTCTTGTTTCATCTCTTTGTTTAGCCTCCCTAAGGGTAGATGTTATATCTCCCTTACTACAGAGTAAGCTCCAACAGGACATGTTTGTTTCTTTTACTACTCTAACACCATCACAATGTCTCACACATTACAGGCAATGAATAGATTATTTTTGAATGAGCAGTTCTGATATTTCGGCATCATTTATAGCTTTGATTTCTGTGCTACATATACTATACTTGCTGGCTGCTAATTAAAATGAAAAGCAGTTTACTTTTGTTTTGTATAAAAACAAATTGGAGTCCAAATAGAACTACTTGAATGGGGCAGTATCAGAGTTTGATTTTTTGAAGTCTGTTTGTCATGGCTGATGAACCTCCAAACTCCTTTGGGTATTTTAGGAGTGTCTAGGTTTATGTAATTGTCTATTTACTTTATTTTTAGTTATGTTTTAGGGCTGTGCTTTTAAATCACAATTTGACTCAAAGGAGAGATTAATTTGATTATTCTGAAGACAAGGAAAATAAACAAATTTATTAAGCAACTATTATATGTTAGACACTGGGTTTTATAATTTTATGTATGTTATTTCATTTAATTATCATAAGATCCCTGCATATAGTATTATATTTTCTTCTTTTAGATGTAAAAAAAGATTCCAAGTGGTAACTAACTTACTTGGACTTTAAGATCAGTAAGGACAAAGTGCCTGGCACATAGAAGTCAATCAATTAAATGTTTGTTATGTGTATTCAAGGATACTTGATCAAGCAGCAATCGATAAGCCTGCATTTGAACCCAAAGCTGTTGGTACTTAAAGCCTATCTTCTTTTCACTACTGCTGCTCTTCTAAATATAAGTTTCATAGAAAAAAACAGAATCAACATGATTAACTTTTCATTTTAGCTCTTTGCTCTTTTAGCTCAGGCTACGCAAGACTCAAGTTTTCAGCATTTGGCCTCAAACATCATTTTCCTCTGTCTGTACTATTTGCCCAGAGATGATGCTAACGATACACTTGACTTCCTGGCAATAACTCAGTACAGTTATGTTAGAACATGCTCTTCCTCATACCCTAAGGAAATAAAAATAAATATTTGGAAACAAGGATGAATAAAGTTGTAGAAATGGTGACACTATTTGGATTCTATTCTCTGCCCCTTCAGGAAGGCAGGGGAGTAGTGGCTGTCCAAACACAGCCAAGAAGTTAGCAAGTTAGAACTTCATCATGTTTTTATCATTCCAGTTTTTGGACTTGTTTGTAATGTAAATCTAACTCTCTGATGATTATTTGGCATGTTCAGCAGATTTAGCAAGTTCATTACATAAGTAAAAATGAGATAATATTAAATTTTATAGGGCCAAGCCCTGGTTCTGACACTTACCTCCAAGATGACACAAAAATGTGATTTCTAATTTTTTAGAAATTGTATATACATTTTATCTATTATTATTATTATTTTGAGATGGGGTTTCACTTGTCACCCAGGCTGGAGTGCAATGGTGTAATCTCAGCTCACTGCAATCTCCGCCTCCCAGGCTCAAGCAATTCTCCTGCCTCAGCCTCCCAAGTAGCTAGGATTACAGGCACATGCCACCATGCCCAGCTAATTTTGTATTTTTAGTAAAGACGGGGTCACACCATGTTGCCTAGGCTAGTCTTGAACTCCTGACCTCAGGTCTCCCAAAGTGCTGGGATTACAGGTGTGAGCCACTCTGCCCAGCCAAATATACATTTTAGGACTCAGTTTGAATCCATATTTATTTAACTTGAGTATTGCATAAGTAATATTTGCCTTCCTGCCACCCCCACCAGATCAAATAGAATAAGAAGGCACATGATATCAGAATAAAGAAGAGTGTTCAGTAAGGCACAATTGGAACCAGCTTATAAGTGGAAGTTATAGGAAGGAAGGTTGGAAATCAGTATGTGGACAAAACTTCTAGTGTTCAGCCTATCAAAGAGTGGCAGGGACTGTCTTGGGAGATGGTCTTCTCACAGGGAGGATGGACGGTCCCTTCTCAGAAATGTTAAAGAGGTTGTAGTGAGGAAGACTGGGCTCTGGAACCTGGGTCTGGTTGGCCCAGGCTCTGTGGCCACCTTCCTGGGCTTCTGTTTCTTCATCAGTAGACTGTGAGAGCGGGAATACACTGAGTTCTAAGGTTTTGTGCAGTGTTCTAATTCTCAAAGACTTGGAAACTTGAGGAAAAGGAGGGATGTGAAGCAGTGACCTTTCTGCCCCATGTTCAATAAGGACAGGTGGCAAACCAAAGATGTACATGTTTGCTAGAACTCAACCTGCTTCATGAGGGTGGGGCCCAGGCCAACTGACCTGCTGAAGTGGGCTCTGTGCTTCCTCATAAAGTGATTGGGAAATCAAAACACTCCCTGAAATTTCTGATTTAACTTGGCCGTATTTTATAATTTCAGTGTATTTCTTGATACATTTTTGAGGGAATATTTTAATATTTTCCCTCAAAATATAAATGAAAAAATAATGTAATACATTGTTTATTATTATATTAAATTGAATTACTAAGTCATTAAAATTTTTCTGCTAGAGTATAACTACAAGTGAGAAAATAGAGCTTTATAAATCTTCAAGATCATCTTTCATTACGATTTCTGAAATCCAGGTTTAAAACACAATCCATGCACTTGTTTGTTCATCACAGCACTATTCAGGATAGCAAAGACACAGAATCAACTTAGGTGCTCATCAATGGTGGACTGGACTAAAAAAAATGTGGTAAATGTACACTGTGGAATATAACATAGCCATAAAAAAAAAAGAATTAAATCATGTCCTTTGCAGCAATGTGGATGCAGCTAGAGGCCATTATTCTAAGTGAATTAATGCAGGAACAGAAAAATACTGCATGTTCTTACTTATAAGTGGAGCTAAACATTGAATGCACATGCACACAAAAGTGGGGTAAAATAGATGCTGAGGACTGCTTGAAAGGGAAGGATGGAAAGAGGGCATGGATTGGAAGGCTACATAGTGGGTACTGTCCTCACTACCTGGGTGACAGGATCATATATCAAGCCTCAGCAACACACAAGTTACTCATGTAACAAACGTGCATGTGTACTTCCAGAACCCCAAATCAAAGAAGAAAACAACAAACACAATCCAAAGACTGTGACCATTTGGAAAAATAGTGAAGTGTATGACATTTCATATGGGAAATGCAGTCATTATCACTCAGAGCACCAGTTAGAGTTGTGATCCTTGATAATTGAACCTGAATAACAAAGATGCTAGATGAGTTGAGACAAATGAAATATTTATAGCTAAACCAAAACAAAATCATTTGATATAATTCAGCTTGCCAAGAAAGGCAGTGTAAAGGAGTGTTTAAGACTTTTGATTCTTTATTCAGACAGAAGAACTACAAATTCCAGTTCTGCCACTAACTAGATGTAACCTTAGTTAAGTCACTCGTTCTATCAGAATGTCATTGTTCTCCTCTGCATAAAACATGAGTAACGATAATGGTACTTACCTCCATGAACTTATTATGAGAATGAAATGGATTACGTATGTAAAGCACCCTTGTCTAGTATATTGTATGCCCTCAATACATGTTACCATTTCTATTATTATAAGTAATTTATCATAGATAACAAGTATTCTTTTCAGCATTCGAGATATCATAAAATTCTATTTTTCCAAAGAGTCATTAGACAATCAATAGTTTAATGTAACTGGAGGAGTAATAAGAGTATTTTGCTAAGGACATTTTAGAGCCACATTAGCTGACCTCTAGGATGTGCATGGAAGTGGCAGTCATTTCTTAATCATAAAGAGATAAACTGGTTCACATGATGAGTCATCTTTAATTTCCCTGCAGTGTTATGTGAAAACAAATACAGTTCTGCACATTGAATATTATTAGATTTTGGGGGATGCTGACTATTGATTGTTAGGAGATGGAGGGATCAATATTAATAAATGTTTGAAGTTGTCAGCCGTGCAGCTAGGGGTGGAGGAGGAGGATGGTGTGGGAAGGGCAGGGGGAGAGAGACAGTAAAAAAAGAGACACGGCCCACTTGACACTCTAAGGACCATCTCATTACTACCAATTCACCAGAGCTTAATATGAAAATGCCTCAGAGAATGGAGAGACTGTTTCAACATGTCATTCCCACAGTAGGTGAGGTGTCAAGATTTCATAACCATTGAATGCCCTGAAGTTAGACACCGCCTTGTCACATTGAAGGCACAGTCAAGGTGAAAAATGCCATGTTTTCATTGCCAGTGTTCAAACAGGCTGGGGGAATTTAGTATGATGGTACAGACAGGTTTTGTTTCAAGGCAGCCTAAGAACTTTGTTTGCTTAGATCCTTGAATGTACTCTTGCTGTGACTACTGAAAGGCTTAAAGATGACAATAAAATTATTAGTAAAGCTTCCATGAGAGGGAAAGTAGCACAGAAAAATCTCTCTTCTACTTAGGGATATAGGTAAAAATTCTCTTTGTAGGAAGTGTTCACTAGAGCCTCACATACTGCACAAATATATGACGATCTGTTTGATGATGGATTGATATATTGGCATTAAAGGCATTTTGAAGTGATGAGCTAATGTGGAAATTTCAGAAATGATAATGTTAGAAACCAAGTAAAAAATGAAAGCAGCTTGTGAAGTATCAGCTGGAAGTATTTGGAAATGTTTTAAGTTGGTGACTCTCTGATATTAACTAAAGCAAGAAAATGAGGATGAAATACCATCCCTATCTAGTTTGCAAAGGGCTTGTGATATTAATAGATACACAGTCATGAGTCAGTAAATGATAGGAATATGTTCTGGGAAGTGTGCCATTAGGCAGTATCATCCTTGTGTGAACACCAGCATATACTTACACAAACCTAGGTGGTATAGCCTACTGCACACCTAGGCTATATGGTATAGGCTTCTGCTCCTAGACTACAAACCTGTACAGCATGTTACTCTTCTGAATACTGCAGGTAATCGTAACACAATGGTAAGCATTTGTGTATCTAAACATAGAAAAAGTGTAGTAAAAGCATGATATAAAAGATTTAAAATGGTACACTTGCTGGTATAGGGCATTTACCATGAGTGGAGCTTTCAGGACTGAAAGTTTGAGTCAGTGAGTGACTAGTGAGTAAATGTGAAGGCCTAGGACATTGTTGTACACTGCTATAAGCACTGTAATCCTAGGCTACACTAAATTTATTTTTAAAAAGTCTTCCTTCAATAATAAATTAAGCTTAGCTGATGGTAACTTTTTTACTTTAAAAACTGTATTTTTTTAACTTTTTGACTCGTAATAACACTTAGCTTAAAACACAGACACACAACTATGCGAAATTTTGATCTTTCTGTATATCCTTATTCTATAAGCTTTTTCCCATTAATTTTTTACTTTTTAAACTTGTTTGTTAAAAACTAAGAAACAAAAAAAAACACGTTACCTCAGGCCTACACAGAGTCAGGATTATCAATGTCACTGTCTTCCACCTCCACATCTTGTCCCACTGGAAGGCCTTTAAGGGCAATAACACACATGTAGCTGTCATCTCCTAAGATAACAATGCCTTCTCCTGGAATACCTCCTGAAAGACCTGCCTGAGGCTTTTTTTTTTTAATAGAGTCTCACTTGTCACCCAAGTGGAATGCAATGGTGTGATCTTGGCTCACTGCAGCCTCTGCCTCCCAGGGTCAAGGATTCTCCTGCCTCAGCCTCCCGAGTAACTGGGATTACAGGCACGTGCCACCACACCTGGCTAACCTGAAGCGTTTTTTAAAATTTCATTTTAAGTTCTGGGGTACATACGCCAGATGTGCAGGTTTGTTACATAGGTAAACATGTGCCATGACGGTTTTCTGCACCTATCAACCCAGAGGCTTTGTTTGTTTAAGACAGAGTCTCATTATGTCACCTAGGCTGGAGTGCAGTGCCACAATCTCGGCTCACTGCAATCTCCATCTCCCAGGTTCAAGCGATTCTCCTGCCTCAGCCTCCTGAGTAGCTGGGATTATAGGTGCCCACCAGCACACCTGGCTAATTTTTATATTTTTAGTAGAGATGGGTTTTTCCATGTTCAGGCTGGTCTTGAACTCCGTACCTCAGGTGATCCACCCTCCTCGGCCTCCCAAAGTGCTGGGATTACAGGCGTAAGCCTCTGTGCCTGGTGACCCAGTGGCTTCTTAATGGTTAACTTTTTTTTATAAGTAGAAGGAGTATACTCTAAAATAATGATTTAAAAGTGTCATAGACATAACCAGTAACATAGTCATTTGTTATCATGATCAAGTACCACGTATTGTACGTAAATGTATGTGCTCTACTTTTATGCAACTGACAACAGAGTATGCTTATTTACATCACCATTACCACAAACACGTGAGTCATGTGTTGCACTCTGGCATTATGATGGTTACAGCATCACTAGGCAATAGGAATATTTTTAGCCCTGTTAAAATATTATGGGACCGGCCGGACGTGGTGGCTCATGCCTGGAATCCCAGCACTTTGGGAGGCTGAGGCAGGCAGATCACCTGAGGTCGGGAGTTCAAGACTGACCTAACCAATATGGAAAACCCCCCATCTCTTCTAAAAATACAAAATTAGCCAGGCATGATGGTGCATGCCCGTAATCCCAGCTATTCGGGAGGCTGAGGCAGGAAAATCGCTTGAACCCAGGAGGCAGAGGTTGTGTTGAGCCAAGATCATGCCATTGCATTCCAGTCTGGGCAATGAGAGTGAAACTCCATCTCAAAAAATAATAATAATTTATGGGACCGCCATCATATATTGGTTCATCATGAAATGAAATGTCGTTATGCAGTACATGATTGTACCTCAATTGCTTTGTGGACAGTACGGTAGCAAGTCACCTAATGAACTTGGAGACCAATAAATATTAAACCTGATATATAGGCCTGATGTGGTGGCTCACACCTGTAATCCCAACACTTTGGGAGGCCAAGGCAGGTGGATCACTTGAGGTCAAGAGTTCAAGACCAGCCTAACCAACATGGTGAAACCCTATCTCTAGTAAAAATACAAAAATTAGGCAGAAATTGCTTGAACTGGGGAGGTGGGCGTTGCAGTGAGCTGAGATTACACCACTGCACTCCAGCCTAGGCAACAATACAATTGGTTAAAAATACTATGTGTTACATGCAGGTGGCTAACCAACATGGAGGAAGAGTGAGCTAATATTTGTTAGGGTTCGGGTACTGTTGGTTGGGCTTTATACACATTATCATATTTTAGTGTCTCATCAACCTTATTGAGTAGATATGACTATGATTGAAATCCTGGTAGCTAATTCTTTATAGGCATTAGCTTGTGGCAGATACTGTGTTAAACATATTGCTTAAATTATTTAGTTTACTTATGACATTCCCATGACATACCTATGATGAGCCCTATTTTACAGATGAGTAAACTGAAGAAGATTCATCATGTTTTTTCAGCCAGAAGTTGAACCCAGATCTCTCTAATATTAGAAGCACCTTGCATATAGCAGTAATAAAGTAAAATAAAAATAAATAACAAAAAGAATAAGAAAGAAACATCTATTAAGCATTAACTGTATACCAGCCACTGTACTGTATGTTTTGCATAGAATATCTTACATAATCCTCACGATCCTATGATGTAGGCACTCTCACAATACCTGTTTTACCTCTGAGAAAATACAGGCTTACCAAGTTGAAAAACTTGTTCAGGTTTACACAGCTAGTAAGACGTGAACATGAAACTCAATGAGTGTGACTCTATAACCTAAACTGTTAGCCAATTGGCCTGCAATGAAAATAGATTATCAAAATTTTAGACCTGTTTTTGACTTAAAAAAAAAAGTTATTCCTGCAAAGTAAGGGTAGTTACATGAATAAAATAGAGGTCTGTAGGGATAGACTTTAGATTCTTTGGCTAGTTTAAGACATGAGACATCCTGGTTTCCTTACCCACCTGTATGAAACTGTAACCTGCACCTCTTTTGTGTAGGTCAGTTTTCTTTGCAGGATTCTTTATATGGTGTCTCTATGAAATAGGCCACAGGTACTTAACATACCATTCTCTGTTTGCCAGAAACTTCCTTAAAGTGTGAGAGCAGAGTTTCCCATCCCAGCCCCGCCTTATCCATACCTCTTGCCTTTAGCTGTGCTTGGCTTCACGAGAACAATGTGATTTTACTCATGTTGCAAACCAAACAAAATATGCTGACCCCTTACCCACTTTTTAATATCATTTTTCATTGCACACAAGCATGCCCATTAACATTTCTATGCTTAAGATGCATATAACCCACATTTATTTAATAACTTACAATTGTACTCCCACCAAAATATAGTTTAGCCATTCAATTTAGCAATGAATCACAGATTTAAAAAATATGTTTTTTTCTTATTTACTTAGCAGGATATTGTAATTTTTTAAAAAACAAAAAAGTTGGTGTTCTTTGGCCCATAAGAATCATTCATTAATGTACGTATATTAAATATGGTGGCCATGTCCCCCTTGTCTTGCAGTATATTTTTCTTACTCTTATTAGAATAAAGATGAACTAAGGCCATAATCACTTTAAATCACATTAAGCAGGCTTTTAAAACTGTCCTTTCTTTCCATAAAAAGGTCTGTATTATTCAGCTCACTTGTCCTTTCTTCTCTACATTAAAGAAAATATTCCTGATTCAGAAGACTGTCCAGTATCAAAGTTTATTTTTTCCTTGAATAATAGCCAAATTGTATTATTTCTGATTTTCTGTGTGATTATTTGGTATCATTTTACTAAATCAGGGTTGTTAACGCATCTGGATGTTCTTGGTTTTGCAACTCTTGTAAGGAGTTGTTTGAACATCAGAAACAGTGATAAATCACATGTGATTTAGAACCAGACCTGAGAATTCCTAAGAGGGGGGAAAAAGTTTCTCCAGAGAGTTTGGCTTGCAATAAAACAGGATTGTCATGTTTTTAGTGTTGTCTGTTTTATGTTGGGGGAAAAAGATCATCCTTTTTGTCCATATAGTTACTCTCTGGTATTATCTCCATCTGGCTGTCTCTACAGCCTTGGGCCTCTTAGCTTTGAGTAAGTGTGTACCAGCAGCTATTAATAGCTGAATTCTACAACATTCTGCTGTCACAGATGGAATCTGAGCTTCTGAACACTAAGACCATAAAAACTCATTACAAAGAAAGCAGTACATTCTTTGGCACTTAATGCAATTAAGCTATCTATAAATAAGGAACATTCTGAAGGCAATGCACCAGCCCTTGATTCTCGTTTGTAGATCTCATCCACTGACTTGGTCATTGATACAGAAATTTCTATTTTATGATGTTAAATGGGTCTGGGTGTTAATCTGAGAGCTATATGTAAAACAGCAAGAGAATGTCTTTTTTATTAAAAAAATAAAAGTAATATTTTAGGGTATAATAAAACATTACAACAAAGAAAAGAACATTACAACATTACTAATTTTGTAATAGAAAATTACAACAAAGAAATAAAACCTTGAACTAGAGAATGTGCATTATGGATGGTAGAATCCATGGAGATAATCTATGATCATGCAGGAGGGGGCTGCTCCTAACCTCCTTGAACAGCAACTATTGCAGCCAGGACACCACCATAAAAGAAAGCATCATGATTGTTACACACACACACACACACACACGTGTCTCCTCCTTCAAATAGGCCATGGAGACTCCCAATGTTTTTTCCCCTGAGCAAGACAGAGATAGCTCTCTCTCAAGGAACTGCCTTAATATTACTATTTTAAAGTGTAGGAAGATGATGGAAAAAGGGCTTAAAGTCTATTTCTGGGCCCTCTTTCTCCATGATCCCCTTTCCTTCCCAGTATTTACCAAGAGAATTAAAGGATTTGTTAAATCAGATTAACTACTTGTGTCATCTGTTCTACCCTCAGTAATATCAGAGCAGCAAAGCCAGGAAAGTGAAACCCAATGCTGTGCATGGAGTTCTTTATCAATACTTATTGTATAAATGAATGGGAAAAATTTTTCTTTATTTTCTCATTTTGTTAGAATGTGGATTCTGTGGCGACAGGACCATATTGGTTTTGTTCACTTCTCTAGCCCTAACATCCACCACAGTAAACATTCCTGAAAAATGCATAAATAAATGGAGTTAAGGCAGCTTGCAAGCTCTTGAAAAGGGTTCATGTAAATTTCTTCTCAGCTCTGTGCTGAAACAATGCCTCAGTCTTTACATAAAACATTTTGAAAATAATTAACTGATATGTTCTGGGTGCTCTTTCCCTTGCATTCATATTTTAGTTTACCTTACTCTGCACCTTGATCTATGGTCTGTGCTATATTTTTTGTTGTAGCTGAGAACAGAATTTCTAAACACAAATCTCCCAGTGGTACTTTGAAAGTGATTCTCATCTGAAATAAAATAAAGCAACTTAGGAGCATAGTTTATCTACTTGAACCAGACATTTGAAAATTTCTCCTAATAGCTGCTGGGGTGAGGGTTGGGAGTAGGGGTTTACAATGTGGTGTAATAATCCCTGCCAATTCAGCTAACTCATGTTTTTATTACCATTGTTATTTCAATCATGCACATAGCCCCTATGATATGTTTGGTACCAAGGATACAGTAGTGAATGTGACAGAAAAAATAGCCATACCCTTATGGACTTAAAATCGGGGAAGAGAACGGAGAGGAAGCAGAAACTTAAGCAGTTTCAATAAGATGTAGTAAGTGCTAACTTTAGTTCAAATATTTATTGAGCACCTGTGATGAGCCAGTATTCCAGTAAGATTGAAGACATAAGGTATAAATACAAATAGCCAATTAATATCTGTTAGATAGCAATGTAAAAATTAAAAAACAGATATTCCAGGGCAACGGGTGATTTGTTGACAGATGTATGGTGTAGGCAGAAGTGATATGTATGCAGAGAAAGATTAAATTACTGTAAGTTGGAGCCATCTGTGAATGTTCTTGGAGGAAGGGGAATATTAACTGGATCTTTAAGAATGAGAAGGATTTAAATAGATTAGAAGTAATGTCACTAAATGCCATTTTTAAATGGTATAATTATTAAAGTTGCTGAGTTTTGAAAAACAACTCCATCAAAATACATTTTAATTGAATTTCTTTATGCTGCACAAAAAGTAAGTTCTAGTTGGTTTATGGATACTGACTTGGTAAATTGGTAAGTGGTAACTTAGTGTTCTTGTGATTCCAGGGTCTTGTTCCACCTCTGGTTTGTTGCATCATGGAAACTGGAGATTATCTTGGGTTAGATTCAAAAGAAAATTTTCTCTTATTCCCCTCCTCCTAAAAAAGCTTATTTTCAGGGTGATCTCTAAAATGCTAGACTTGGACTCTCAAAAGTTCTACTTTGGAGTAAGGGATCTAAGAAGTTCTGGCCAGCTCCAAAATTAACCTATACCCAAAAGACTCATTTAGATTTAGGGGACTGTAGACATGATGGTTGAGAATGAGCTTTGAATTCAGAATAATCTGACTTCAAGTTTTGTCTCTGCCACTCTTTATTATGTTGGACAGGTTATTTAATTATTCCTAGATCATTTACTTTAAAGTGAATGTGTTCAGATTAAATCATGATTGGGGCATTTTTTTAAAATAAATGCCAAGTACTGAAGAGGTGGCAATGATGTTGAGCCTAGAGATAACTGAGACTTTGGGTATTAATCTTTTAATTATTTATGGGACATAAATTTTATAGTTTCTACATTTCTCTACTTTCTTCCAAGTGAAATTCTCCTTATATCTATAATGCCTGAGATTCCATTGGCATGAGATGGGTCCTTAATTCCCACAGACCTGTTCTGAATTGGAGGAGACAATAAAAACTTTAATTATTAATGCTCTGTCAAGAATATCTTACTACCTGTGATACCAAGAACAAAAAAGTGGTATGATAAATGCTTGCTTTTATGGCATGTCATAGCACATTGTCATAGCATGTCACAATTTGAAAAATACCTTAAAATATACCACTGCATTTAATGCTTCCAAAAAGTTAGTGGCTTTCAATCACCTCTTTTTACAGTTAAAGAAACTGAGGCAGAAAAAGTAACTTGACTCAACTAGGTTATCAGCTAATAGGTAGAGGAGCCTAAATTTGAATTCAGTTATTCTAATCAGTCCATAAGTATTTCTTTAACCCTTATATTTTTAGTCTATTTGGAAAGCAAAAACACTTATGATACAAATAGAAATGCAAGCAAGTGCAAATTCATGTACCTCACTGTGATTGTTAATATCTGAAGGGTAAAAGAATAAAAGGAGATACTTTACTGAGGTAGCCTAAACAAATCAAAGCTTGTTAGGAAAGGAGAGTATTAGGAGATACTATGTGTTTTGTTTTTCCAAATAAACATGGGAGTATGGGTCACTGCACTGTGAGATAACACATCATTTCTGAATGTGTGTCTCCTGCTGAACCAAAGAGGAGAAACAGATGCTTTCCCAGCACCATGGACAGCTCAGCAACCCTCTGAAGGGTTGTTCCATACACAACATGAACAAAGTCTGGCCTATGTGATAGCATCGGCTGTGTGAAACCCAGGGGAACTGACCTGACCTTGTAATGTTCACTCAGTTAGGAACGTAAATTTAAAATATCAGCCGAGTCACATTAAATGCTTATTCAGGAGGTTTCATTAATGTCAATAAGTATGACACATTTAAAATTATCGATTTTGGGCTGGGCACAGTGGCTCATGCCTATAATTCCAGCACTTTGGGAGGATGAGGCAGGTGGATCACTTGAGGTCAGAAGTTCAAGACCAGCCTGGCCAACATGGTGAAACCTTGTCTCTACTAAAAATACAACAACAACAACAACAAAATTAGCCAGGCATGGTCGTAAGCACCTGTGATCCCAGCTACTCGGGAAGCTGAGGTGGACGAATTGCTTGAACCCAGGAGGCAGAAGTGGCAGTGAGCTGAGATTGCACCACTGAACCCCAGCCCCATCTCAAAATAAACTTATTGATTTTTGCATTTTTCTCAATTTAGGACTAGGAGAGGCTCAATTAATTATTTTGAAGTGTTTTCTTACAGTTTTCTTTCTATCTCTGTTAAATCCCATTTCAAAAATTATCACTCTACCTCAGTTGTATGTCATAAGTCTACTTTTTTTAGTGCACACTCCCTTCTTCTTACCCAATGCTTTTCCCCCAAACTCAACTATTCTATATATGGACAACCCTCTTCTGTGATAAGAACCAAATGAAAAGCCATAGATGCTAATCCTATAGCTATTGAGGGTTCCCTAGGGAGTCAAAGACCTAACTCATAAATTGGAAAGCATATAACATGGGTGCTATACCAGTAGTATCTGCCCTCATTGACCTGAAAACTAGAGATGACTGTGAGGGACATAAATTGAGTCAACCTTGCTACCAATGTGGACGTCTTCCCTATCATTCTTTCCATGTCATGAATCTCTATCTGATTTTTAAGGCTGGGTTGGGAGGATGAGACTGACTGACTCTGTTCTAGGCTTTTGGAATAGAAATAGCCTCACGTTCAATAAACTTTCTGCTCTTCAGTAAATTATGCTGCTATCAGATTTGACATAATTACATATATACAATTCAAATCCTGCTTGTGTAGCTTCCTGTGGCATCTGATAGAGGGGAATTTGTGGCTTAGCTGCTTATACATGAAGAGGAGGGCAGTGGAAACTTGTTTGGAGAGCACTTGGTGTTTGTGCCTGCATTCGCTTTGCACACACATCCACCACCAGGGATCCAGGGGGGAAATGCGGTGCTATCCTTAAGCTTTCAGACAGTACTTGCTGACTTGTAAGCAAGGACTATTACAGCATAGGTTTGGTTGAGTCTTTCCCAACTTTTCTTTTTCAAAATAACTTGAAATGAGACAACAGAGACTTCTGTTTTGCTAGGTTTTGCAAAATCACTCTGTTAACACACAGGTGGGTTACTGGGGGCTGTTATTTTTTCATGTTATTAAAAGGAAAATTCAGAAAGGAAGGGAGAAGAACTATTTCATACTTCTTCTTGAGAAGAACAACGTATGTTTGTCTTGAATGATTGAATTCATTTCCAAGATTTTAAACTTTAAAGTGGATGAGGCACTATAACATTAGGAATGAGGTTTCCAGATAATTTTGAAGTTAATTCTCTAAATTAAACTACTTGGAAAATCTGTTCTTCCCCTTTCAATACACATTCTACTCGTTATGTGGTATGCCGTCTGAGTAAACTCTGGCCACAGTGCAAGCCCACCATGGGCAGTGCAGGCTATCAGATAAAATCTCCAGATTGAAACCAGAACAGGGGGCTGAGCTCCAAATTGGAGAAGAAGTATGTGTAACTTCTTGGTTCACATGGAGGGAGTGTCTCCAAACGGTCCCTTTGCCAAAAGACTCAGCTTTCTCCAAATATAAATAAAAACAGAAGTCCTTTGTTCTCAAGGATGTAAGAATGATGTTTACAATTTGCTCACTTCTTCCTACAAGTTCTAAATTTGAGGACTGCATTGCTTTCAGTTTTAAGGAGGTTATGTAAATCTAGATGACAAAGGCACAGAAAGACTTATCTTGGTGATTTAGTGATGATGAAAGAAGCTTATTTCTTCATTCAGCAAATGTTTACTGAATATCTACTATATATCAACCACTATTTCATGTGCTGGGCATAAAGCAGTAAGATAGATCAAGATTTCTCTCTTTTCTCATAATATTCTATGGAAGGAAGAATCCAAAAAGCAAATGAGAATTTTATATGTTGATAAATGGTATGGAGAAATTAGTACAAGGATATATTACAGACTGTGGGTGGTAGACAAATATATTAAATGGAGAAGTCTTCTTGACAGGAAGACCTGAATAACAAAAAATACCAAAGATGAGGAAAATCTAGCGAATGAGGACTTCCTGGAGAGAAAAGAGTAAATGCAAAGGCCCTGAGGCAGTAATGAATGTGGAGTGTATGAGAAATAGAAGACCAGTGCAACCTGAGTATAATGACTGAAAGAGAGACAGTGGCAGGAGAGTCACTCATCTTGTCAGGAAGGCATGAGTAACAAAAAAATCCCAAAGATGAAGAAAATCTAGGCAATGAGGACTTCCTGGAGAGAAAAGAGTGAATTCAAAGGTCCTGAAGCAGTAATAAACATGGAGAGTGTGAGAAACAGAAAACCAGCGCAAGCTGAGTATAAAGACTGAAAGAGAGACAGTGGTAGGAGAGTTAGAAAGGATCCAGACCATATGGAGGCTTGGAGGCCATGAAAAGCTGGGTGGTTTTATTCGGAGAGCAAGGAGAAGTCATTGGAGGGCTTAGAAGCAAGAGAATGATGTAATTGGAGTTGTGCTTTCTGACAGATCGCTCTTTTGGATGTTCACCCTCATTTGCAAGGCTCTGCTCTAAACTGGGGAACCAGTCCTTGTTCTGGCATCTTACCAATTTGTTGTTTTATGAACTTTCTTTTCTTGTAAAAGGAGTATATTTAGGAAAAGTACCCAGCATAATACAAGTGATTGGGCAGCTATATCATTTTTAGATGAACTCATTTTTGAAATGTGAGACAATGTTTTATGTGGAAATAACACTCAAAGGCTCAGTTCTAGCCTTACTTGGGCCACAGAGTCACTGTGTGTTCCGAGCACAGTTACTTATGTTCTCAGTGTGTATTTTGCCATGGTAAAATGTGAATACTAGTAGCTCCTTTGCTTACTTTACATAAATGGGAATCTGCAATGTGGCATCGTACTTGGATATGCTTTTTATGACACTGAAGCAGCTGAAAGCTAAATCTTATTTATAATGCGTTTATGTAATTAAGCTTTTGTGTGTGTGTGTGTAGTACTAGGCACATAGGGTCTAAATAGTTCTAATCATAGTTGTCATTTTATTGAGTCTTAACTGGGTATTAATTACTTAGAATGTTCTCATTTATATCTAATTTCTGCTCCATTAAATAAGTGATATTATCTTTTTTGAAATAAGAAATGGAGGCTTAGAGAATTTACTTTCCCAAGCTAGGAAGAGATGACTGAGGTTTCACCCCAACTCTGTGTGATCCCAAAGCCTGTGCTGTTAAGTTCTGCTGCTTTTTAGGACTCCAGGGCTAAGCATAGAGGCAGGGCTAACAAACTTTCTTAGTACATTGTGATGTACATGCACAAAGCGCTGTGACAGCCAGAGAAGGGAGAGACATGCTCAGCTGGTTTCATGGGAGGGTTGGGGGATGCTCTGAGCTTGATCTATGAGGATAAATCAGAGCTTCAAGGGGGCATTAATGAGTGGTATGACAATGGACAATGAAGAAAGGACATCTCAGAAAATAAAAACAGCCTAAGCAGACATCTAGAAATGGGGGAGAAGAGTATGGAATTGAGGGATGGCGGGTAGGTTGATGTGACTTGAGGTTGTGTGCTCTTGTACATGTGTGTGCACACATGCATGTTCATGTGTTGTCTGTGGGGGTTTTTTGTTGTTAGAGTTTGCGTATCTGTATGCATTTCTCTGTGGATACTTTTTGGTGTGTGGGAAGGTTGTGTTCTGTGCGATGTGTGGTGAGTGACCTGGTGAGAAGTCAGTGTGTGGCTGAATGTGCCACTGTCAAGGAGGTAGCATGATAGAAGGAGGGAGGCCTATTAGAAGGTGGTGCACTAATCTTGGTGAGAGATGGTGTGGACCAGAACTAACACAGTGCAGAGGGCATGGAGTGGAAAAGGATATTTATGAGAGAGATATTTTGAGATAGAATTAGTAGGGCTTCTATCTGGGTCAATGGTGCAGCTGAGAGGTGTTCAGAATGAATCCTGGGTCTCTAGGTTGGCAATTTGATGGATGGAGTCCTAGGAACTTAAATGAAGAAAGTAGCAGCAGAGGGAGATTTGGAGAGAGGAGGAGGCAGAAGTCAATTTAGGACTCAGTGAGTTTGAGCAGCCTGACGTCCACATGGAGATGCCAGTGTTGCGGGTGAGTGTGGAAATACGGTCTAGAGTTCAGTAGAAGCATAGCCTAGGGGAAAAGTAATGGGAAGAAAATATCCCCAAACAGCATGGCCTTTTTTTTATACGTAATGCTGCAGTGATATGCTTTTGTAATCACATTGCTTTTTTATAGTGCATTTTAAAACTCCACTAAACACAGGAGGTTTTCTGAAGTGTTTTCTGCCCCTGAGAAAATATTGGCTAATTTTCAATTATCCGCAAATGATTATCCATACCAATTGCTTTTATTCATTAACTAGCTGCTCCATTCTACCTAGCATGGTTTTGTTTTTGTTTTGTGTGTTTAAAGTTTTTTAATGTTTAATTGACACGTAATTATTGTACACATATGGGTACAGTGTGCTGTTTTGATATATGTATACAATGCGTAATAATCAAATGGGTAATGAACATATTTACCACCACAGACATTTATCATTTCTTTGTCATGAGAACACTCAAAACCCCCACTTCTAGATATTTTGAAATTACAATGTACTGTTGTTAACTATAGTCAACCTTCTGTGCAACAGAACACCAGAATTTATTCCTCTCATCTAACTGTAACTTTGTACCCATTGAGCAACCTCTCCCAATACCCTATTTCTAGTAACCACAATTCTCTCTACTTCTCTGAGATCACCATTTTTAGATTCCACATATGAGTGAGATTATGTGCCTATTTGTCTTTCTATACCTGGCTTATTTGACTTACTGCAATGTTTCTGGACTCATCCATGTCTCTGCAAATGACAGAATTCCATTTTTTAATGGTTGGATAGTATTCCGTTGTATTATACATAGGTACCATACTTTCTTTCTCCATTTATTTGTTGATAAACACTTAGGTTTATTCTTATCTTGGCTATTGTGAATAGAGCTGCAGTAAACATGGGAGTGCAGCTATCTCTTTTTCATACTGATTTCCTTGGAATATATACCCAGTAGTGGGATTGCTGGATCATGTGGTAGTTCTATTTTTAATTTTGACAAACCTGCCTAGCATGCTTTTACGGGTATCTCTGTAATTTCTTTTTAAAAAGAGCAAATTCATTTTAATATACATTTATCCATAAAAACATAGTTAGAAAGCTAAATCTTATGGAGGAAATAAGTATTCCAAAGCTAGCTGTAGCTAGTTTTAAATAGTACATTTTCTAAAATTCCTTTTTCACCTCCCTATTCTTTTGTTAGGAAAGTCAGGCATCTGATCTTTGGAATCTCCACATTCAAAGACAGGTGGCATGTTGTGTTTCCATTTCAGTTCTTCTGTCCTGTGATTCTGTCTCTCTCTGCCTACCCCCATCCAACCCCAGTGTTCTATTTACTCCAGATTGATTTCTTGAGAATGTACCCATCCTTAGGTTTTGTAGTATTTTGCAGAGAATCTTATCATGACAAAAGAAGAACTCTCCCCATAGCCCAGTGAGAAATTGTTAGTGAAGAAAAAACATCTTTATCTCACAACACAAGATGCAGGAGAGCAGCAGCCTGGTGATGGAAGTGATGAATCAGCTCAGATTTACAGATTCTTGGCCCCAAAATAGTTCATTTTCAAAATATATTATTCAGAGCAAGGCCTGAGCAAGAGAAAGAATTAGAGCTGATTTTCAGCTGGAGATTTTGTGCAGGAGAAGAAAGCCTGCACTGATTTGTAGGCATAACTGACCTTGGTAGGAGTGTTTGGTTTTCAAATGCAGAGAAGGCCATCTGTTGATTCTTGAGGGTAGGGGAAGAAGCAGGATGATCATCTTTACAGCACGCTGTACTTTGTCCTTGTTCAGAAATTTTTGCAGGCCTTGTGTCAATTCTTCTTCAGACACTATCTTTATATCAGGGAGTCAAAACTTGGAGATTAATGTATTGGCTCAAGGTCGCCCAAGGAATCCGTGGAAGAAGATGGACTAAAATCCACATCTCCTGATGTCCAGGCCAGCATCCTTTCTATTAACCTGTTAATGTCAAATCTCTGCCATTACTTGCTCTTATCATCTTAGCCAAGTTACTTAGTCTCGCTGAGTCTCAGATTTCTCATCTGTAAAGTGGAAATAATGAAACGATGTCGTGGGTCACTGAGAAAATTAAGTAACTTAAGATGCAAGGGGATAGCACCTGCACATGGTAAGGTGCTCAAAATATGTGAGATCCCTTGGAACAATGGGGTGGCTATTAGTGATGTTTCTTCCAGATGTTTTCAAGAAGAGCTCAGTGGTTTATAAATCTTGGGGCAGGGATAGGGACATCTCATTATATGGAAGGAGAGTGAGGAGAAAATGCCCATCAACCACCAAGTGGCGGGAGAAGAGATTGAGTTGGAGGCATTTTAAAAATCCTCTTGATTTTTTTTTTTTGCAACTAAGTTTTTTTTAGCATAGATGAATGGCTTTGTAATGTATTTCATTAATTATTCAACAAATACTGTTTGGCTGTCTTATGTGCCAGACACTGTACTAAGTGCTAGGGACATTGCAGCTATCAAGACAGCTTTCCCTACCCCCGTGGAGTTTAAACTTTAGTGGGGAAGACATACCTTGATCAAACAGTCATAAAAGGAGTATATAAACTCCAACAGGATGGCTCTTCTGTAATGGAGTCATCATAGGCCCTGCTGGGATAACCTGACCTAGACTTATGGGATCAGGGAAGGCTGCCCTGAAGAAGTGATTTTAAAACTAAGGTTTGGGCTCAGAGCAGCCCTACCAGGCAGACAAAACAGCATAGGCAAGGCAGTGAGGTAGAAAGGGATCCATGAATTTGGAGAAAAGGAAATGGGGTGGAGTAGTGTGAGCAAATGGGAGGATGGTGTTTTATGGTGTCAGAGTCATGAACTGATTTGATAACTTTAAATGGCATCAAAATAAATCATTGTTATGAAATGGGTGGCAGAAGTATTTGACTGTTGGTCAAAGAAATATAACTGAGCCTAAATGAGAGATGTAAAGTGTCGTATTCCACTAAGGTGTGAACAGTGATTGCCTTGGGAAAATGAGTTTGGAAATGGGGCAGACTTTTATTTTTAAATGTTTCCATATATTTTTGAAAAATATTTTACAACAAGCCTGTGCTATTTTAGTCATTAAAAACACTAGTTAGAGGCCAGGTGCAGTGGTTGACACCTGTAATCCCAGCACGTTGGGAGGCCAAAGTGGGCAGATCACAAAGTCAGGAAATCTAGATCAACTGGCCAACATGGTAAAACACTGTCTTTACTAAAAACACAAAATTAGCCAGGTGTAGTGGCGCATGCCTGTAATCCTAGCTACTCAGGAGGCTGAGGCAGGACAATCTTACTTGAACCTGGGAGGTGGAGGTTGTGGTGAACCAATGGAGTGCCATTGCACTCCAGCCTGGGCAACAAGAGTGAAACTTCATCTCTAAAGAAAAAAAAAAAAAACTAGCTAGAGACTTTTATGTAACAAAAAGAAGCCTTTTCAAATCCTGTACCAGTATCTACATTAAAAGAGAAAAGGCTCACAATAAAAATAATTGTGTGAGATGATGGAAATATCAATTTTCTTGATTTACCATTTCACAATGCATACATATATTAAAAGATCACATTGCACACTATAAACATATACAATTTTTATTTCCATATAAATAAATTTATCATCAAAGTTTTAAAAAATGGTGGTGGTGGGATGGAGGTAGCTTCTCTGTCCTAAGTAATGAGCACCTAGGCCAGATGTCCAAGTCAGTAGGGAAGAAAAAAGTGTCTTAGGCTTTCTGGTTGCTGACATTGGGAATGTTTACCTTGGGTAAGAGGAGATTTGCATAAGTAACTTAAATATCATTCTGATTGAGTTTTAGGATGACTCACAGCTGGAAGGAGGAGGCAGTAAAGAAAGATCTTGACACTCTAGATGATTGGCCAAATGTGTGGGGATCAATGCCAATATCTTTCCTGAGGTCTTACAAAGCCACCTGCATGCATACAGGGAGGGGAGTAGCCCTTGAGAGCAATGCTCATCACAATAAGCCTCCAGAGTCTTGGTTAACTCCAAGAGGAACTCAAAAAGCCATGTAGCTGCCAAGAAAAGGTGTATGTTTTTTGGCAGCATTAATAGAAATCTACTGTCCAGTTTGATTCTTAACCACTGATATTCATCAAAATCACCTGACAGTCTTTTTTAAAATATGTTCAGGCCCCACCCAAACTCAGTATATTCAAATCTTGGGAAGAAGGGATAAGGAATTAGAACATGGATTTTGAGATCAGCTCCCCCATATGGGTCTCTGATTTTAAAGACTAATGTAAGACTCTTCAATGTTAAAGGATCTATAATCTTAAATTTTTAATTTCTGAAATCATGTTTAATAAAATAACGTGTTTTTATTTGATTATAGAAGTAATTTTTGGACAATGCGGTCTTCATTCTAAGTTTTCTACTTAAATTTGTTTCAAATAAAATTAAAATCATGTTGTATGCACCATTTTGTAATGTGATGTCTTCATTTAATATTCTGATATGGACATTTTTCTGTGCTCTTTAGCATAACTTTTAATAGGTGCATAAACTCTATTATAGAAGATGACCAAGATGCGCTAAATTTCTATTGTCATATATTTGGATCTTTCCCAGAATGTTTCACTATTGTTATTTTTGGAGCTAGTCTCACTCAGTTGTTCAAAGCGGAGTATAGTAGTTCAGTCATGGCTCACTGCAGCCCAGCTTCCTGGGCTCAAGTCATCCTCCCACCTCAGCCTCCCTAGTAGCTAAAATTACAGGCTTGTGCTGCCACGCCCAGCCAATTTTTAAATTTTTTGTAGTGATGGAGTCTCGCTTTGTTGCCCAGGCTGGTCTCAAACTCCTGGGCTCAAGCAGTCCTTCTGCCTCAGCCTCCAAAAGTGCTAGGATTACAGGCACGAGCCCACTATTATTAATAATACTGTAAGTGTGTGGCACTACACTTTGGAGAGGCATATTGATACAGTGGTGTGGTCAAGATGGTGGAAGTTTCATAATCTTGATATTAGGAACAGTGGAAATAACTTTAACCTGGAGCAGATTTAGTGAGGTTGGAGGAGTGGTGAATATCTTCAAATATTTGCAGGGAAATCAAACAGAAAGGAAGTCAGTTGGTTTTGCCACCTCAAAGGGCATGACTAGAACCAGTTGGGAAAAATTTCAAAGCAGCTTTCAACTTAAAGTAATGGATTTTTAAATAATGAAGAGTTTTGAAGATCTTGCTTTTCCTATCCTTAGGGATGTTCTAAGTGTGAGTTAGCATTTGTAAAGAATATAATTAAGACTATTCAGATTCCTAAAGTGTGTGTGTGTGGAAAGGTGGGAGTCAATTAAAATGGGGTCTCTAACCAGAAGCCTGCAAGCTGCAACCCAACAGTAAAAGAGTTTGTCCAGCTAGTCAACTCTTCTAAACAATTTGAAGTCAAATGCCTTTAGGCAGAGCATTCACTCCTCAATTAGCCACGGGCCACACCTTTCCTCTTACGTATTTCAGTTACCTGCACTCCTCAAGGCATTTAGTTTACCACCCCTAGTAGGTACTCTAAATCCTTTGCTTCTGTGAATATCATTTATTCATTCAGCTGCTTAGTGAGCACCTACTGTGTGTCAAGTATTGTGCAACCTACTAAGATAGAAATTCACCTGACAGATGGCCTCTCTGCTCTGGAGAAGCATACAGTGAAAGTGTGTGCAGGAGTGTTGAATACATTGAAAGAGGAAATATGGGTTCTGTAATTAACTCCAGAAGGTCTTGAGACCAGGTGATGTTAACAGCAAAGAGTGCTTTGGCTTGTTAAGAGGAGAAACTTTCATAATCCAGTTCGCAAGGAAGAGAACAGACCTTGCTGGAAGGATTGGGTTTCTCCCAGCAGACTGGTATAGGCAGTGCCAGCACGCACATCCATCAGGGGTGTTATGGAGGAGATTCCAGCTCTGCAGAAGTAAATAGGTGGCTTCTGTATCTCCTTCCTGCTGCAATTGTTAGCAGCGGAATGTATCCGAGTCATGTGGCACCAAAGTGTGTTACCAGAGGCAAACCTGTACAGGTCTGCAGACACCTCAGTTCTTGCCTCCTCAGAAGAAAGAATTCAACTGAGGGGCATAAGGCAGAAGGAGACATGAAGGCAGGAGTGAAGGGAAGTAAAGTACACTTGGAAGAGGGCAAAGCAAACAACTTGAGAGACCAAGTGTGCGGTTTGACCTTTTGACTTGGGGTTATATATGTTGGCATACTTCCAGGGTCTTGCATTACTTCTTTCCTGATTCTTCCCTTGGGGTAGCCTGTCTGCATGAGCAGTGGTCTGCCAGTGCTTGGGAGGGACCACATGCACAGAGTGTTTACTGAAGTTGTATACATGCTCACTTGAGGTGCTTTTCTCCTTACCAGTCCAGTGTTCCTACAGGAAGCTCGTCTGCTATTTTGCCTTAGTGGGCATGCTTGAGCCCACTCAACCAATTCCTGAGGTCTTGTCAGGAAGCTGCTGATCACCAGTTTCAGATGTTTCTGTCTATTGAGAGACTTTCTTATCTATTGGGTACCTTCCCCTGGCACTGGCAGTAACCAATTATTATTTTAGAAAGACAGTTAACAACTGCCTGACCCATCACCTGATGGCCTCCTGACATTCCTGGTGTGTGTTGCAGGGGAGCCCTCACCTACTCTGCTATTTCTGGCTAGCTACCTACTGTAACATAAGAACCTGTCATCTTTGGATTTCATGTAGAAGAGCTACAAGGGAAGAAAGCAGCATTTGAAAAAGTTGGGTAGTTAGAAAACTAACATTGTCGGCCCAGCCCGGTGGCTCACGCCTGTAATCCCAGTACTTGGGGAGGCTGAGGCAGATGGATCATGAGGTCAGGAGATCAAGACCATCCTGGCTAGCATAGTGAAACCCTGTCTATATTAAAAATACAAAAGTTAGCCTGGCGTGGTGGTGTGCACCTGTAGTCCAGCTACTAAGGAGGCCGAGGCAGGAGAATCACTTGAACCTGGGAGGCGGACGTTGCAGTGAGCCGAGATTGCACCACTGCACTCCAGCCTGGGTGACAGGGCAAGACTCTGTCTCAAAAAAAAAAAAAAAAAAAGAAAGAAAGAAAGAAAACATAGTTTCCCCCCAAAGGAAAACAGGAACCATAGGATATAGATTTTTTTTTTTTAAGCTGTTTTCTTTTTCCTTCAGTGTTTATTTGGGGATGGAGTGTTTTACCCCCATTCTGATATTGATAATCTATTATAAAGCATTTACTGAATGAATATTTTGTACTAGATACTGTGCTCAGTGTCCTGTGTACAATATTTTATTTCACCCTCATGGTACTCTGAGTACCCCCATTTTAGGGATATGGAAACTGAGGTTCAGAGAAAGTCCCCACTTAACTGCTGGAGCCTAGTGTCAGTCCCTGTTCTATGTGTCCCAATGCATGGCTTTAACTGCCACAATCTACTGCCTTATCAATATTCTTCAAGTGAGAGGGTTTAGCAATTTTATTTCCCTTTTCTCCCACCTTCTCCTGAGTGTGGTGTTGTCTCTTCTCTGTTCTCACCACTTCCTGTCCTGGTCTAAACTCTTGCCATCTGGCCAGGACTCCTCCCACTTGCTCTCTCCATTTCTGTCCCATTTATTCCTGGATTCTGCACCTCTTGCTGCCTGTCAACCCTTTCTTTCTCCCACCAGTTTTCCTTCCTGCTGCTTAAGCAAGTCTCCTCATCTTTTGATTATTCGGCTATTTGGGAGGCAAACTCATTCAGGCGGCAGGTGTTCTAATAACTGAAATAGCAGCGGAGCAGAGCAGTGGAAAATAGGAGGTTTCAACTCTGAATTAGGAGATGGAGTTTTTAAAAAGGAGGTGTTTTATTGATGCTAAGAAATTTAAAAATTATCTTCCCATATGGCCTGCTTCAGCTCGCTGAGGACCTGGGCAGCTGCCTGCGCCCACTTGAATTTGTCTCCATGGAACAGAGCGACACACTGATTCGTGCCTTTAAGCGTTGCCTCCACTTGACTTCTACAAAGAAAGGCTTATTGGTTTTCGAGGGGCATACTATGTGGTGTAAAGTTTATAGGAAACTGTGCCTGAAGAAGCTGTTCCTGAGGTTGGGCATGAGATAATATTCATCCTTAGTGACATTTTCAAATGTAACTCCAAATTTGTTGGTATAGAAGTTGAATTGGTATGTGAGGAGTTTGTGTTTGTGTGTAAAGAGAGGGTTTTTAAAATGATTATTAAAAGGCTAAGATTTATTAGGTGCTTTCTATGTACCAGACACTGCTTCATACTCTACATATAGCATATAAACCTACACATACATACACTGTATATATATATATATAGCTTCATAGTATATATATATATTTGAGATATATATACACACACACATATGTAGTGTGTATATATTTACATATATGTATATATTTATATATATATATGTATGTGTGTGTGAAAATATATATATATATTATATATATATATGCTGCTGTCACTAGAGTTACTTAATCCTCAAAAGAACCCTGGGAAAGTAGTAGTGTTATTATCATCATTAGTTCAGTTCAGAGAAGACAACTTGCCCAAACATAAACAGCTAAGTACTACAACTAAGACTCCTTAGATCTACTAGGCTCCAGAATCTTCATCATGCTGGAAGAAAACTTTGTTATTTTGATGCAAATGAGATACCATCCATGTGTATAGTTCTTATACCTTCACAAGCCCTTTCACATATATTTGGATTTTATTCTCATCCCATGAGGTCAGAGTGCCAGTTTTCACTTTCCTCTGTTTTCAGCTAAGAGGGAAACTAAGGTTCAGAGAGGTAATGGAAACTTATACATCACAGAACTAGTTAGTGACAAAAGTCTAAAGTTAACTCAGAGCTCTTGTTCCCTGTTCCCCATAGCGTGCAAATAAGACCACTAATCCAGGCTCCTGATCTCTTGGGTTAAATTGGGCAAGTCCCTATCTCAACTTCCCCAGTGAGTAGGAGTTCATTTAGCAAATATACATTGAGATGTGATGAATAGTGTGCCAGCCATAGTGCCAGGCTTTAGTGGGACAGTGATGGATAATGCATACTTGATCCTATGTTCGCAGAACTTACAGTCTATTAGGAAAAATCAAATGATGAATAAAGAAATTGCTATAAAGTCTAATGTACATTAGGGTAGCAAATGGCAGAAAGACAGAAACCAAATGTAAGATTCTGAGGAAAAAGAAGGAGTAGCCAGGTGGAGATGGGGGACAAGGTTTTCCAAAAAGGAACACTTTGAGCAGAGTGATAAGCCAAGGAAAACACTTACTATAGACTAATAAAGATCGAAGCCATAGAGACTTGAAGTCAGTGACTGAGAAAACACAGTCATGAGGCAGTGAAGGCCAAGGAAGGAGCATACACAAACTTTGCACATAGACGAGCGTTCAAATCCTGGCTTGACCATTCACCAACTGTGTTACTTTGGGCAGATTACTTGCTCTGAGTGTTCCCCTCTGATATAGTTTGGCTGTGTTCCCACCCAAATCTCATCTTGAACTGTAGCTCCCATAATTCCCTCCTATTGTGGGAGGGACCCAATGGGATATAATTGAATCATGGGGGTGGTTTTCCCCATACTGTTCTCATGGTAGTGAGTAAATCTCACGAGATGTGATAGTTTTATAAGCAGAAACCCTTTTCAGTTGGCTCTCATTCTCTTCTTTTGTCTGCCACCATATGAGATGTGCCTTTCACCTTCCACCATGATGGTGAAGCCTCCCCAGCCACATGGAACTGTGAGTCCATAAAACCTCTTTCTTTTGTAAATTGCCCAGTCTCAGGTATATCTTTATCAGCAGTGTGAAAATGAACTAATACACTATCTGTAAAGGGAGATGTTAGTAACAACACCTGACTTTCCCAAGGCTAATTGTCAGGCTTGCAAATTATGAATGCAAAGCCCCAAAACCAGTTCTGGCACATGGCACCACTACCCATCAGCTTCTCAAGCCTGAAACTTGAGAGTCATCCTTGATTCTTGATGTTTTCTTACTCTACCCACACACAACAGATTGGCTAACAAGTCTTTTTTGTAGTCCCCCAAAATATCTCACAGATTTCTTTATTTATCTCTATCCCCAGTACTACGATGTGAGTCTAAGCCACTGCCATTTCCCACCTGCACTACAGAGCCCCTACCTGGTCTCCCTGCTTCCACTCATGCTTCTAAAAACACGAAACACTTGTCAGCCTGCTGCTTCACTCTTCAATCACTTCCCATTGTTCTTAGTAGTATATTTCCTACCAAGGCTCCCCTTGCAAGATCTGGTCTCTCTGTGCCCACAGCCTCATGACCCAGTCCTTGCTTACTAAGCTCTGGCTGCAGGCTAGCTGCTTCATCCTTCCAGTTTTACCTGTTAGGCCACCTCCTCAGGGAGGGCCTTCTCTGACCACAGCCTCTAAAGCCTCCCGTGTTGATTGCTACTATAGCGCCTTATTTCTTTCATTCCAGCCATTATTAGAATTAGTTAATATACATTGATTTGGGGGCTTACTAGATTAAATACCTGCTTTCCTCACTGGGTTGGCTGCTCTTTGAGACCCAGAACTATTCTGGTAAAGGCTCAATGAATTTCTACATTAGCAGAGAAATTAAAGCTGGGCCTTCAATAATTGATAACTATTGTTTATTAATACCTGTCAGAGAGACTGTTGTAAAGTGTCTGCTTATGAGCATTTGGAAAGAATTTCTATCTCCACTATTTGCCTTAATTTCCAAAGCAGAAAGGCTGACAGCCACGTAGAAGACTTTACCCTAGCAGAGAAAGGGAAGGCCATTCTGTGTCAGTGGCTCTACTAGAGAAAGCTGCCCCCAAAGCCCTTGACATTGGATCCATGCAATACATAATTTCTAGGCAAGTCCTTGGTATGTCTTTTTGTTGCTGTTGGAAACTCGAGGACCCAAGGACATTCATCACTGGAGAAGTGGTTGTTCACACACACACACACCGGTGTTAGCAGCTGGCATTTCTGCCTCAAGGATTTTTTACATTTACAAGGTAATCATAAAAATGGTATTAGAAACCTGCAGATGGTCTGTCCTATAGAGATAAATGTTGACTGCAAACTCCAACATGAAAGTGAGATTGACTAGAAGTGTTACCAGGTAATTTAAGGCCCCACAGTGGATGTCCCTGCAGATACCTTGGCAAGTCAATTCTGTTTTATTTCAGAGAGGAAATAAAACTTGCCTGATTGGACTTTCTTTCTCCTGACAGAAATGAGGAGCTGTCACAGTGAATCACAAGAGCCAAGGCTGGCAAGGCTGGTGACACACACCAGAGGTCCAGTTTCTGGGATGCTGTCTTTGAATTTGAAGTTAGGGTCAAGTTTTAGGACTCATAGATTGTTGACTATTCGGGATTGGTCAGTTCTTCCTCTCCAGGCAGCCTCTTGCCTCTTAGTGAATGAGGCTCTGAGGTATCTTTTCTAAGTGTGTGCATTTAAGAGTAGAGCTTTCAATACTGAGAAGCAGTGAAACACAGACCAAGGCCAATGATAGAGTGATAATTTTCAGCAATTGGATTCTCTGAAACAACACTATGCAATAGTACTTGCTCTGACGATGGAAGTGTTCTGTATCTGTGCTGTCCAACATGGTAGCCACTAGGCACATATGACTGTTGAGCCCTTGAAATTTTGCTATTGCAAATAAAAAACCGAGTTTTTAATTTAAATTTGAATAGCTGTATGTGGCTGCTGATTAACCCTTTGGATAGCACAAACCTAAAATATTGTACAACTGGGTTCGAAAGAGCAAGAATGATGTGAAGACACAAAGGTAGAGTGAGAATATTTAAGAGAAGGCAGCCTGGCCCGATGGCTCACACCTGTAATCCCAGCACTTTGGGAGGCTGAGGCCAGTGGACCACCTGAGGTCAGGAGTTCAAGACCAGCCTGGTCAATACGGTGAAAACCCATCCCTACTAAAAATACAAAAAAATAGTTGAGTGTTATGGTGGGCACCTGTAATCCCAGCTACTTGGGAGGCTGAAGCAGGAGAATTCTTGGACCTGGGAGGCAAGGGGTTGCAGTGAGTTGAGATGGTGCCATTGCATTCAACCTGGGCAAAAAGAGCAAAACTACGTCTCGAAACAAGAAAAAGAGCAGGTACCCCAGGAGGTTTAACCAAGCAGTTTGAGAGGGCATATCCCTAGTGATTAAGCACATACTCTGTTGTGAGTCAGATCTGTATTCAAATCCCAGCTCTGTCATGTTCCACCTTGGAATTTCGGCAAGTTACTTCTCCAAGATTCACATTTCTCATCTGTGAAATGAGGATAACAAAAGAACCTACTCCCAGGGCTGTTTTAAGTATTAAATGAGGTCTATATGAAAGTACTTAATACTGTGGCTGGCGTAAGTTATTATCTTAGCAACTTTGACATATTATCTTTTAATATGAAATATGATCACCTCGTATATCTAAACCCACGTCTGGATAGCAGTGTTGGTGAGCTTTGTGATCAGAGAGAAAAAGATAAGAACCAAGACAAACTTTTCCTCTGCCAGAACTGACTGGTCTCATGTGATTATGCTGAAGCACACCTATAAGCAAAAAAATACTACCATGCCTCCTTAGCCATGAATAGCTAGTGATGCCACCGTCTCACAAAATAAATGTTCTGTGACAGTGCAGTACACTGGACCACGTATAGTATAATTATAGAATGAAAAAGTTGGACGAGATCTTGAAGACCAGTGATTCTTAAGCTTTCATGTACAAACAAATCATCTGAAGAGCCTGTTAAGATGCAGGTTCTGATTCAGTTGGTCTGGGTGGAGGCCAAGATTCTGCATTTCTGCCAGGCCCCCAGCTCTCCCATATGCTGCTAGTCTAGGGTCCATACTTAGAGTAACAAGGCTTTAGAGCACCTAGGTCGCAAGACCAATACCCTCTTTTTCAGATAGAGAAATGGAGACCCACAGGGATAGATCTAAGGTCATGGGACAATGAGAAGTAGAGCCAAGGCTAAAACTAAGGTCCCCTATTGCCTGCTCCCCTGTGCCCCAGACTAGCAGCAGTCTCTTACATTACGTGACACTCAGTAGTTTGCAAAATGACATTCTGTCATGTCCTTTTTCCATTCGTCAGCCAAGGATAACAAAGGGCAGAGATTACTCCACTTGTTCATACTATCCTGGATGGTGACCGCTAGTTAAGCTGGAGTAAAAATTCAAATATGCTGACTCTTTTCCCAGAGTACCTTCCATTATATCACAGCACCTCTGTTGCTTCATTTTTCATGTTGGGAAAGCTCCAGGCTGGATATGATGATGGCCAACAACATAAGCCTTTATAAAGACTTTGGGGTCAGTCTGCGTAGGAGACCACACAGCAAAAACATGAAGGAATGGAGAGAGTCAGGTACCTTTTCTTTCTTTTTTCTATATTAAGAGCAAGATTCTAGAGCCATTTTACAAGCTAAGCAATACCTTAAAGGTTGTACGCAAGCTGTGTCCTGGAGGTATGTTTTATTCCTAGGGAGCCTAAAATTAATGGCAGCTCCTGGTAGGAAAGGTGGAAATGAAATATCAAACTGTCAGGGAAAAGAGAAGGTTTCCTTGGTAGGCCTGAGCTTCACAGTTTCTTAAAACAAGTTGGTGGGAGAGATTGAAACTTAGACAAGTCTGGGCCCTATCACTGACTCTAGGCAATCTTGGATAAAGCCTTGTTTGTGCTTGTGCACATGTGTGTATGTGCACTTAGCACACTGTCTCTCCCTGGCTTCTCCATATATTCAGTGGCACACTCGGTTCATTTTGTCATCCACCAAATCTCACAAATGTATTTTCACAATGAGTAAAATGTTACCTGCAAGCCTCCCAGAAAATTCCAAAAGATTTGGCCTTTTTCTTGATGTTACTTCATCGGCTTTAGCTGCCAAGGTCGGGATTTGACACTTTCTAGGTCTCTTCCATCATGTGATTTGGATTCTAGGAAATAAATGATAAGAACTAGGAACTCAATGAGCTGCTGATAATTAAGGGAATTTGGGGCCTCTGCCTGTCTGGTGTAGATCACAGGTGGAGCAACATATTTAGAGCTCCCAATTGGCAAACACAGCCTTCCCCTTAAGCCGCGTCCCTTCTGCATAGTCTCAACTTGTTGGGATGCCTGGTTAGCCAGTAAGTCATCACTTACATAAAATACCACTTTTAAACCACTCCATTTTTTTCCCTCAGGTACAATTTGTAGTACAGGCTCATCTGCTTTACTATGTTCCATTGCTATCAATGAATTATAAGACCAATGCAAACACGGAACTCATTGAATAAAGAGGGCTTCGGCTGGAGCAAAAATTAAAGTATGTTAGGCAATGTCACTCCATCTTCTGCTCAAATATCTTGGATAAATGAGGAATCATCTATCTGCTTTCCATTTTCAAAACCATTGATTTTTGTTGCAATTAGACAACAAAGACCTAGACCAGGCAGGATTCTTTCTCCACTTTTGAAAACAGCATTCAAAGATCCCAGCTGTTTTATTGACTTTCTCTAATTCCAAGGGTTGCGGGGAGGGGCGAATGTTCCTTGAGTCAGCATGCCATCATTGCTGGATAAAGAAAAGAGTGCTTCTGTGGTCTAGGGAAAGGTTTGCAGATGACTTCATGTGCAAATGGCTCAGGGTCCCCAAATGGTTTCTCAGTTCTCAACTTTCTATGTAATAAGAGCCATGGCTATTTCTGAGCACAGTTTGACCTGCATTCTATTGATCTAAGCATTTGGCTAATCACTCTCTGCAATTAAATCCTTCTCCTTGCAATAAAGTTAATCTCTTCCCAGCACATAAAATCTGACCTCACAGCTTGAGGAGGAGGATTGCTGTTGTTTATGCTGCCATCTTGGGACCCAACAGCTTTATTCTGAAGGCTGAAGCAACTCTTGGAGTTTGAGAAGTTATACTCCCCTCAAATTAAAGTGTTCAAATGCTTTCTTCACTTCTGGATGCAAAGCCCCACCTAGGCTGCCTTGTTTCTGCCCAACCTCATTTCTTCTCCAGAACTCATTATGGAGTGTGAAACATTGAACATTATGCTTTTCCTCAGGCGAACTGCTCCTCTTTGATTTCAAGGCCGTTTGCACATATTTTGCAATGATTCTGTTTAGCATTTTTGTTCCAGTTTGAAGCGATTTGTGTCTAATATATAATAGTATGAGAAAATCCACAGTCTCCATCCTACCTTCAGTTTAAGCTTTCTAAGGGACTCCTCATTGATTCTAAAGAGATTCTGATTTTGTCTTTCTAAACAACATCAGAAGAGTCAATAATTCAATTGGCAAATATTTATTGAGTGACAAGTCACAGCCCTAGCTCTGAAGGTGTTTATGGAGTTATTGATAATACAGTCAATTTTAAATGCAATGGATCAGAGCAGGGGTGGAGGGAATGGAGGGGAGAGAGTAGGCAACAGAACTATGAACTTTGTACACAGATGGCCTTGGGTTCCAGTCCCGGGTCTGCCAGATGCTAGTAGTGACACATGGGGAAAGTCACTGGTCTTCTTTAAGCATCAGTTTCCTCTCATCTTTTTTTTTTGGTTGGTGGGTGACAGGGTCTCACTCTGTTGCTCAGGCTGGAGTGCAGTGGTGCGATCTTGCCTCACTGTAGCCTCCACCACCCGGGTTCAAGCAATTCCCCTGCCTCAGCCTCCTGAGTAGCTGGGACTACAGGCACACACCACCATACCTGGCTAATTTTTTTTGTATTTTGGCCAGAATGATCTTGATCTCCTGACCTCATGATCTGCCCACCTCAGTCTCCCAAAGTGTTGGGATTACAGGCGTGAGCAACCATGCCCTGCTCCTTTCATCTTTAAAAACAAAGACGAAAATACCTACTTCATTGGGTTATTGTGAGGATTAAATAATGTATCTTAAGATGCCGATGACAATGCCCAGTGCCTAGGAATTAATGTTCGATAAATGTTAGCTCGATAAATGTGTAGCTGTGATTATAATTACATAATTATTACCTGATTTTCTCACAACAACTGTATGAAGCAGGTACTGTTATTTCCCTACTTTGCATATGGAAAAACCAAGGCCTAGAGAAGCAAAATAGCTTGCCAAAACCCACATAGTTTATAAGTATCAGACTTAAACCCAGGGATGCCTAACTTGGGCTCTTATCCTTTACTATTACCCCAGGGTGACTGGGCTAAGCTTTCCTTATATTTTCAGGAACTGCATATGTCATAGGGCTTTGAAAAATTTAATTTCCTAGGCCTACTAATGATGACTTAAATAAAGCCACATGACTTAGCTAGAATATAATATTTTCAAACATTCATTCTGTTGTGTTTTCTTCTCCTGGTACCTGGTATTTCTCTTAACATAAATAAATTTTATTAAATGCCTAATTAAAACTGGTTAGATTCTCACTTATAACCATTCTCAGTTCTGAATTTAAATTTAATGATATGTTAAAATATTAATGACCTTTATCTTTAAAAGTGTCTAAATTGTACTAAAATTAACAAATGTGGCTGATAATCCCCAGCACCGTCTTAAAACATTCCCTCACACGAGGCATTTGCTGGGGCTTACTTAGTTCTAATGTCAGGCTTCAGACAGTACTGAGAAATACACAATGTAGGGAAATTTTGCATTACAAATTGCCTAGGGATTTGATCTCCTAATACTTAAAAAGTGTTCTAATTTCAGCTAAATAATAGTAGCTATAAAGCATTTAGACGTGGATGGCGTTAGGCATGTGCTCTATGGAATAAATATGTTTCTGAGAGAGAAGTAGCATTTGGAGCATATGAAGGGAGCAATTCATAAGCTGAATTTCAGTCCTCCTCTCCCTGTGTATTCTGCTTTCTCTGACATGAACATTCCTTATGGCTCTGGTTCCAGCTCCTTGAACATCTTATTAATGTTGATAGTGAGGACAGTAGTAAAATTTATCTGAAGCTTAGTTCTAATAGCCAGGTTGGACTCCTTCCAATTCCCCAGAAGTCCTGTGGGTTCAAAATACTTGCATAACTAACTAATGCTGGCTTCTGAGCCTTGGGGCACAAGTTAAAGGCTTGATCTCCTTTTCTTGTAAGCATGTCCTTTGTGGAAAGACCTCACTATATCCTTATCCCACCCCCACCATGATTTGGAGTGTCTAAGCTGAGGAAAAACTGTTTACCAACCTACTGACAAAACCCTACTTGTAGGAAATCCCATGTCTTATCTGGCTAAATAACTTGGACCATATGTTCAGGTCCCAGAGCTTGGGATTTTTCAGAACAAGCTGAAATGTGCCTATTTGCATCACCTGGGGATATTGAAATTCCAAGCACAAGTTCATTTTCACATAACTCATTATCCTCACTTGGATTTGGTGCTTAATGTGAACTTTGACAACAGATGGAATGAGATGATGCTTCAGGAGCACTTACTAATTCTTTTGTGTTCACAAATACACACAAATAGTGATAATATGCACTCAAATTTTCAAAGCTAGGCAGTGCCCTCAGGTATTCATTTGCCACCCCCCTGTTGAGTTCTTGGGTAGAATTTAATTATCCAACAGATTTGGAGATAGCTATGCCGGATGTTGGGTACTGACCCAGACATTTCCAATGGAAGGATCTGATGCATTCTCGAGAGAGCAGGGAAAGCAAATTTGGGAAATAAGACCCTGGATGGGAGAAAAGGGAGTGTGAAACTGGGACTAGAGCTTGAAATTTGTGGTAAGTTCCTCAGAGCCAGATATGACTCCTTAAGCTCCAAGAACCGTTGGGTATTTGTGAGAGTCATTCAGGAAGGTCTGAGAATATCGCCTCCACCTCAGTTAGTCATAAAGAATCTCATCATTTGGACCAAGCCGCGGAGGCAGCTTTTGTCGGTTCACAATAAAAACAGAATTACCTCGTTGATTTGAATGACAGATACATGCAGCTGCTCCTCCCTTTCATTCCAGCATGGTTAAGTGGGGCCACTTGGAGCACTAACTAATCTTCGAATTTGGGCTTAGCTCCGGAGAAGTTGTTATTGCAATTATAATTTGTTATTAATAAAATGTATTAATAGGATTATGATAATAGCCAGGATTTATTAAGTGTGGATTCTGTACCAGGCACTGTGCTTAGCACTTGTACATCCCTTTCACTCTCATAGCACCCTTATTAAGTAGGTAATTATAATATTCCCATTTTATGGGTGAGTGAATAAAGCTCAATCTTTTAACATAAATGCCTAAGGTCCTACAGCCAATAAGAGGCAGAAGCAGGCAGTCTGACCCCACAGCCTGTATCTTCCCATCACCCTCACCATGAACTAGATTTACTGATGGTGATTTCTCCATCCAAGGGCATCTGCTGTGCTCCAGTCTCCACTCAAAAGGTTATAGAGGGACCTTAGTTTTTTTCTAGTTTTATTGTATATTTGACAGTTAAAATTGTGTATATTTGAAGTATACAACTTGATTTGATGTATGTGTTGTAAAGTATTAGCCACAGTCAAATTAATTGACAAATCTATCACCTCACATAGTTACCTTTTTTGCTGTGTATATATGGCAAGAACACTTAATATCTGTCCTGTTAGCAAATTTCAAGTCTACAATTACAATAATGTTAACTATAGTCACACTGCTGTGCATCAGATCTTCAGAACTTACTCATTTTGCTTAACTGAAGCTTTGTACCCCTTAACCAACATGTTCTCATTCCCCATCCCCTCAACCCCTGTTAACCACTATCCTTCTCTGTTTTTATGTTTAACTATTTTAGATTCCACACATAAGTGGGATCAGGCAGTATTTATCATTCTGCATCCAACTTATTTCACTTTGCGTAATGTCCTCCAGGTTCATCCATGTTGTTGCAAATGGCAGGATTTCCTTCCTTTCAAAGGCTGAATGATATCCTAGTGTATATACACACACATATATACAACTGTGTCTATACAAGTATGTATATATATATATGTGTATATATGTACACATGCACCACATTTTCTTCATCTAGTCATCTGTTGACAGGCATTTACATTGCTTCTATATATGGCTATTGGGAATGGTATTGCAATGAACATGAAAATGTGGGTCTCTCTTGGAGATCCTGGTTTCATTTCCTTGGAGAGGCCCCTATCTTGAACCCTGAGTCATTCCTGCCCCATCCAAGCACAGTTGACTAGACTGAAGGGCAGGAGTACAGAAAGGTAGCCAATCCATAGATGGGCTTATGACTTTTTATGTAACCTAGTCCCCTCTATCCCCCACAAAATATTTAGCTGAGTCTATCAGATTTCTTCTCTTGGGAGTTGACACTAGAAAAAATACCATCAGGGTATTTAGCTCTGAGAACTTAAGATGGAAGAAAACTATGAGATCAAGTCTGAGCTGTGAAGTAATGAGGCAGCAGTGACTATGAAGAAGCAGATAAAACTCATTTGGTAGAGAGAGCATTAGAGAGTGCCCACCAAGAAGAAGAAGGGTCTTGAGGAAGAAAAGAAATAGCCAGCAGCCTGGGATGCCCCCAACCTTGATGCCTTTCTGGTACCAGTACACAGGAATCCTTACAATACACAGTTGTGAGAATGAAGTGAGATAATTTATTTAAATTACCCAGCAGAATGCCTAATGCATAGATAGGTAATCAGTACAAGTCAGTAATACTATTTTGATTATTAGAAATTTTAATATAATTAACTTTTATTTGGAAATTATAGAATATTCTCTCATTTCCAGTTTACAAGATGCACGGAGCTAGAGCTATGAAAAGCCATATTCTTCCTTTCGTCATTGAATTGGGTTCCTTAATTGTTATAATAATTCAAATTTCAGCTTATGATTATCTTCTTAGTTTTTTTCCAGATCGATTCCACACCCACTAATGAACTATCGTGTTGAGCAATGGGAGAACTATCCCATAATCTGTTTTCCTTCAATCTGCCTTCTGATGCTAATGAGAAGTACCATGGAGACATCAGCCATTAGTATACATGGGCTGGTATAAATCACGGACTATGGATCATTGAGCATCTTTGTTGTAAAACAAATGGCCTGTGGTCAGTTAATCATACAAAGAAACATCTCCAGGGCCTCCTGGCTTTATTCATAACCCCTAAATTCGTTTGCAGTTTTATAAACAGAACATCTGTTAAAATATGCAGAAATTACAATCATTGTCATTAACAGAGAGCTATATAGCTGTAGCAGATTTTTTCTTAAGCTTTTGATGGTGATCTCCTCTATCTGTGATTCATGCTTCATTCCCATCTTGCTGAATCTCTTTTGTTCACCTCTGTTCTTTTGGGTTGCAGCACTTTTAACCCAAGACTCATGAGTGGACATGTGTTTTCTCAGGCTAGATTGGCACCATGCCATTGTGCAGCATGGCAGACTGACTGTAGCCTGTCGATACCTCCTTACAAAATTGTATATTTTGGGTGTTCAATATGTATATCTTCCAGCAGCCAGAAGCTGAGAAACCCTAATTGGTTTCACACCTCTTTTACTGACCTTGGACTCTTATAGTACTGGCATTTAACCAAAATAGAGCTCCCCACTACCACCAGCAGCAACCCGAATCTTTCATATTCATTCTCTCTCTCTCTCTCTCTTAAAATTTGTACTGTGTTAACAATTTAAATTAGGCTAGTGCAAATAACATCTAAGTCAAAGACAAGGAGAAATATGTTCATTGCTAGAAAACAAGATTTGCTCTTAGAACCTCGATTGGCTTCTTCATTGTTTAGTGAAGGAATCATTACTCCATCTAAGAACTGGGGAGTAGGTAAACTTTCTTTGGCCATTGCTTTGTTCTGCCTGCCGTGGAATGGGAATCAGCGAACATTTTCTACTGATATTGAAAAGTCACCTCAGAGTATTCAGTGTATCTGTCACCTATTTTTATATATACGGTTTTATAAATTCTCAAAGTCACTCTGGCTGAGCCTGAATAGATCCTTTTAAACAGGCTCACGAGGAAAAAGAAGACAGCAGTGAAGTGGCTAAGACAGCAAACTCTGAGTTCAGACAGACGTGGACCTGATTCTCAGATCTACTATTTGTTAGCTGTATGCCCTGGAGAAAGTTAACTCCTGAAGCTACAATTCCCTTCTATAGTATTAGTGCCTACCTCATCAAGTTATTGATAGGATTCAAAGAGATAATCCAAGCAAAGCACCTCGCTATGTGCCTCGAGCATTGTTAAGTGCTGAGTCAATATTTGTTTCTACTATTGATAATTTTTTTGTTTGTTCTCAGTATCAATGCATAATTAGATTATGTAAAGTGCTGATTATATTATTAGTAGAACATTCTTTCAATAAAGTACTTATTTAAATGATAGCATTCATTCGTCTTACAATAATCTAAGCTCCTGCTCTAGGCTCAGTATGCTGGTGAATGTTGTATGGTGTGTGAAGATTTATCTTCTGCACATGCCTATCAATGGGTAGGAATCATCTTAGAATGTGTCCAAACCAAATACTGTGGAAGCTGTGCATTAGAGAAATGAATTACCATCTAGGGAAGGCTTCATCGGGGAAGGTTGGGGAAGCCAAGGTTACGGTGGGCTTGACAGATCTCCAGTGATATGTGAAGGGAGAGAAGAGGGTAAGTCTCTTTGGACGATTAAAAACAAAATGAGGCAACCAAGTGAAAAAAATTGGGATAAAGTAGACAAGGAAAGGGCTAATTTGCCTTCTGGGGGAATGAAAAAGAATTAGAGGGTAAAAGCCAATTAAAGGCTCAAAACCAGACCCACCAAGTCCCTGAAGATACTGGGGATAAAAATGGAAAGCTCCTGAGAAGGAGGCTAAAAATAAGACAAATGCCTGTCTCGGATGGAGTGATTACTAGAAGGCAGACTCTGAAAGGAGATTGACGGCTTGTTTGTCTATTTCCTAGCCTGTACCTGAGACAAGCTCCAGTTTTCTTCCATATTCATGGCACTTACTGGCACTTGTGGCTGCACAGCTCCCTGCCAACCTCTGAACTCCAGTAGCTAAGCCAGCCGTCTTTAGGCAGCCACTTTCTTGCTTTCAAAAGGAAAATTGCAGTTGTGCATTGGAGTCCTGAGCCCCAATTAACATGTCAGGCTCTGAAACAAACAAATACAGATAACAAAGAGGGAGATAATGTTTTAAAATTAGCTTCTCAGGGGTCCCTCATTAATTTGGAGATCACCAGACAGTTACTGCATGTTCAATAAATATCATTTGATGACAATAATGTGCTTAGCTGCTGGTAGTCAGAGATGCGCAGTAGATAGGTTTCTTTAAGCACAAGATTACAAATATACCTTGCTATATCACACTCAGCACAGATGCAGTGACTTTCAGCTTTACAACTCTTGTGAGCATTAATTCCTCCAGAGGCCAGAAAGATGGGTGTTATTGTCCTCCTGCTAAAAATAAAAGAAACAAAGCAGGAAAGTTGGTTTGAAAAATCCAGATGGTGAATTCAGTATACACAGACTCACTGTATAATGTTCAATACACACAAAACCACTGCATAATCAAATATACTATGTAAATACCCAGAGGTTGTTTAGTGGGGTGGCTTGTGGAAATGAAAAAATTAGCAATAGTGGCATGGATTTTTTAAAAAGCAATTATTTGCTTTATGTTATGACAAGAATCCACAGATGGTGCATCCTCAAGTTCTTGAGTGCCTTGTAAGCTAAAACATGATTGTAGTCACATTACAAATGGTAGCTGAAAGAGGGTATGTGAGAGCCCTTTATTCTGCTGATTGCAATGGAACAGTGCCTGTTATTGTATGGATCATGGTGGAGCACTTTCATGCTGTGAGGACCTAGTGGGAACATTGAGAGCTAACAAAGGGTTAACTCCCAAAACTTTTGGAAGAGTTTAGCTGATTTACTACTTCCACCTTAAAAGGAGAAGAAATTATGGGATGGAGTCACAGGCTAGTGAAATCAAGCTGATTATTCCCATTGCCAATGGTACTTCGTTAAGTCACTCTCTCTACTACAAAAGTTCAGAGTGGACCTTACTTAGTAACAATAATCTCAAGGTGATGGTACTCACTAGGAACCAATGGCCTAACTAAGGAAAAACGTGTGCTTCCTGGCTAGACTTGGAAGCTACAAAACAAAGAATGCTTTTTGGCTTCCTAAATTTGGCTTGATTAGTTCAATTTTCTACCCTAAGTCTGTAGATACGACTTCCCAAATTGTACATTTGTTCAATCAGCAAATCTTTATTAATCATCAGTTATAAGCCAAGTCCTCTGCTAGTTATTATAGAACTATGCTATTTCTGTGGCTTATCATTATCTTTATCTCAAAGATCTTGTCTTATTTGTGTTTGCTTCACCCAGGGCACTTGGCACAGTATATGGCACATTGTAGGCACTCTGTGAATGTAAATTAAAAGAAGAAGAATGTTTTGCCATTTGTAACTACCAGAGCAGTCAGATGCTAAGGAAGTGGTGTTCTATCTCATAATAGCCTAAACTTATCACTTGATAAAAATTGCATTGCACATTAGTCAGGCTAGGTGGGTTATTTTAAGTTCTGCTCAATCTATCATTTGTGATGACTCAAGGAAGAGACATATATACACTTGGACGTATGGGAGATCTCTTGAGTTAATCCATTTCACCAACACACATGGACCTATCATAAAGATGCCCTTTGTTTTTTTCATTGCCCATTTGGATAAGAAGAAGATGCCACTGCATTTTAAATCCTCCTCAGATATGGGATCATTGTAATGCCATTTCTATATGGGTGTTATCTATTGGTGTACCATTGTTTGAGTCAGCAGCAAAACACGCTGAATGAATGTGTGAAGAGGTGAAACAGAGATGCTTATTAGGCAGGAACTAGGCAGCTGAGTGCAATAGTGGAATGCAAACTGACAAAAAGTAGGGATAGTGTATGTGCAGGCATGTTTATACCCAGTTGAGCATAGATAAAATGTGCATAGATAAAAATGATAGTTACTAATGATGACAAAGAATTATCATGTGCCAGATACTATGCTGGTCATTTTATGTGTGTTATTCTATCTAATCTTCTATTTTTTAGTCAGCAAATTGGCTTTTTCAGCTTTGAGATGTAATTGACAAAACAGTTTATATTTAAGTTGCACAACCTGATGTTTTGATATACTATACCTAGTGAGATGATTCCACAATCAAGCTAATTAACATATCACCTCACATAATTATATTCTGTGGGTTTTTTGTTTTGTGCATATGTGATGAGAATAACATCTATTCTTAGCAAATTTCAAGTATATAACACATTACTAACTGTAGTCACCATGCTGTATATTAGGTCTCTGGAATTTTTTAGGCCAACAGCTCCCCAGTACCTCACTCCTCAACCCCTGATAACTACCCTTCTACTCTGTTTCTATGAGTTCAACTTTTTTAGATTTCACGTGTAAGTGAGATCATGCAGTATTTGTCTTTCTGTGTGTGTATTATTTTATTTAGCATAATGTGTTAGGTTCTTTCATGTGGTCACAAATGGGAGGGTTTCCTTTTTAAGGCTGAATAATATTCCATTTTGTATGTATAGCACATTTTCTTTATTAATCTGTTGAGAGATCCCTCAGTTGTTTCTGTATCTTGGCTATTGTGAATAATGCTGCAATTAATATGGAAGTTTACATATCTTTTCAAGATAGTGATTTTATTTCCTTTGGATATATACCCAGAAGTGGAAGCCTATCTAATATTCTTTTTTTTTTTCTTTTTTTTTTTTTTTTTTTGAGACGGAGTTTCGCTCGTTTACCCAGGCTGGAGTGCAATGACGCGATCTCGGCTCACCACAACCTCCTCCGCCTCCTGGGTTCAGGCAATTCTCCTGCCTCAGCCTCCTGAGTAGCTGGGATTACAGGCACGCACCACCGTGCCCAGCTAATTTTTTGTATTTTTAGTAGAGACAGGGTTTCACCATGTTGACCAGGATGGTCTTGATCTCTTGACCTCGTGATCCACCCGCCTTGGCCTCCCAAAGTGCTGGGATTACAGGCGTGAGCCACTGCGCCCGGCCTATCTAATATTCTTAACAATCCTTATGAGGTGGGTACTTTCACCAGCCCCGTTTTACAGATAAAGAAACTGATAACCTGCTTATGACCATGCAATAAGAACTGATTTTCTATGCAACTAAGAACCGATTTTCTTAATCACTACACTGAATTGCTATGTAAACATTTAATATAATGTGATTAAAAAATTATTTCTTCTTTTCCTCCATATTTTCATTTCACACAAAAAAGTAGGGGATGGGGGAAGAAACCACTATTTGTTATCTTGGTTTTCCTGTTTCAGAAATTGGTCCAATCCCATTTGATTGGCTCCCAATGGAACCAATAAATTGGATGAGTCAGTGGTTCTGGAAAAATTCTTAAAATGAAACTATACCATATTAATATGATTAGTCATGTCACTAAAATGGAGACAATTCATAAGGACTGTTTTCAAAACCCTAAGTAAAAACATAAAGCAATAGGATGTGCAAACAGTTGATAATGGCATTTGGTATTGAAGGAAATCATTTGTGCAATTACCTTTGATTCAAACCAAATTGGAAGCAAATATCAGCCCTTTTTTCCATGTTTTTCTGGGCTTACTCAACTGTAGAATTATTGGAGTTATTATATGCGCATTTCTGAGCAGCTCTGTACTTGTCTATTTAGTCAGAACTAAAAAGGAAGTGGGCATTCATAGCAACCCATTTTATTTATAGCTCTGCTTTGGCAGTTTATTGTAAGTGTAGGCACTTGTTAGCGTAAGTTAAAAGCTATTACACTTTGATTACAACTGTCGTTAGGTAAAGTTATTGGAATAAGCTTGGGTCTCCAATGACAAATGAAAGATATAAATTTCTCACATACTTTCAATGAGTAATTAGTATAGACCTCCCATTTGCTGTGCAAAATTCGAGATCATTTTATTTACTAACATGACTAAAAGAAGATCAATTTTAGTTCAAGTAGGAAATTGATTATGGTTGACAAAAGAAGACTGAAGACCTTCATAAGAGTATCATACTATTTTTCCAAGCTAAGGTCTAGTCATCAGCTATGTGCAGATATCTTTCTTCGGTCACAATACTATTTGTGAAGTTAAGATAAAGGCCACTTTTATTGGTCTTTTGGGATGAAGAGTTATTGGACAGGGTCAAACTAAGTCTACTTTCTATAGTAGCATTTCTCAAAAAGGTATTCAGAATTTCCTGAAACGTGTCAAAATGAAATTTCTGAGCTCTACTCAATATCTGCTGAATCAATGTCTTGGCATGGTCACCTAGAAAGCTGCATCTAGTGAATATGACTAACTGTAGGGACCACTGAGCAAACTGGTCTCCCTGTGTTTAGACAACATGACCTCAGCCCTTACCTTTGTCTCAGCATTGTAGTTGCAGCTCAGTATAACCCTAGAAACAGGGAACTGAATCTTTTTAGCTCTGTTGCCCACTCTTAGGTCCTCTAGACTCTCCTTATTTCTAACCCTAAACATGTATCAGCTGATTTAAAAATTCCACTTGGGAATAGGGAGCAATATTGGGTAATAGGAACACAGACTCTAGAGTCAGACTGTTTGGGTTTTAGTCCCAGCTCAGCTATTTATGTCTTTATACACAGCTGAGCATACATGCTCTTGGCCAAGCTGTTGTGTGATCTTAACATCCATGAGCCTCCATTTCCTCAGTTGTAAAATTACAATAACAAAAACAACTGACTTAATAAGGTTATTGTAGGGATTAAGTAAGTTAATTAAATGAATTACTACTTGGATCCACTCTTACTTACAGTTACTCCCTGTATTATTTCATCTACTCTTGTGACTTGAAATAGTATCTATTCTATATGTCAACAACTCCAAAATTCATATTTTTAGTCCAATCCACTCTCCTGAATTCCAGATTTACATATGCAACTGCTGCTTCAAAATTTTTGTTTGGATGTCTAATAAAATATCTTAGACTTAATATTTCCAACTAAACTCCTGATTATCTCCTGAATAAGCCTTTTTCACCTACAACTGTCCCTTCCTCAGTTGATAGCCACTTTATCCTTATAGTTCTTCCGGCCAAAAACTTTGCAGTCATTCTTTATTCACACTCCACATGCAATGCATCAGAAAATTCTATTGAATGTACTAAAAAAATCTACACAGAATCTAATCTTTTTTCATCACTTTCACTGCTACCATGTGGATGCAAGCAAGTATCTAATGTACATTGTTGCAGCAGTTCCCTGCTTCCACTTTTACTGCTGATCCGCAAATCTCTTCTCCACACAGTAGCTATATTGATTCTATAAAAATTTAGGCCAGATCACGTTACCCTTCTGTTCAGAATCTTTCAATGACTCCCCTCCTCACTCAGTGTAAAAAAGGGCCCTTATGATGTCCTACAAGACCATCATCTGCCCTTCAGTTTATTCTCTGACCTCACTTCCTACTGCTTTCTGCCTGCTCAATAGCCTTCTTGTTGCTGCTTGAACTCCCCAGTCTGGAAGTGCATTGGCAGTTTCTTCTACCTGAGCTGCTCTTCTTCCAGACATCTGCATAGCCAATTTCTTTACTTCTTCAAGTCTTTGAGTGTTACCTTTTCAATGAAGCCTTTCTTGAGTACGTATTTGAAATTGCAGTCTTCTTGCACCTTTAGCCTTTCTGATCTACCTTAATCTATTCTATTGCTTCCCCAACAGTCACCTTCTAACATACTATGTACTTTACGTATTTATTGTTTATTACATGTCTCCCTCCAACAGAATCTGTGTTCCAAGAGGATACTTGTTTGTTTTGTTCATTGTTATACCTCCAACATCCTAGAATAGTACTTGGCATATATAGTAAGTGGTCAACTACATGCTAGATGGATGAATGCATGAACAATGCGGCATTGACTTATAAGATAGTTTGTAATTTCCCACAGGTTTCTAGCTGGGATCTTGAACTATTTAACATTTTGCCGCTGTATTGGCCAGGAATGTTTTGGTTAAACAGGCTGAAAATTTCTACTAAAAATTTGCTTAATCAAAAATTAGGTACACACACCTTAAAAGTTCAACAGAACACTAGTTTTGGGTAAGGCTTGATCTAGAGCCTAGCTATGTCACCAGGTTCAGTAGTCTCTGTCCTCTGCTTTCTAAGTAGACCCAGCAGCTGTTCCAGCCTCTTTGTGTTAGAAAATTATCTGCCATAGTACAGGGCTCCACATCTCCTTCAATCCTTAGGAAACATCTCCTAACATCTCATTAGCACTGTTTGGATTCTGTGCTTATCCCTAAATTTATTCCCTATATTCAGTAAGATGGAATACCTGATGAATTAGGCCAATTAAGACCTCACTCTCATGTGGAGGGAGGAATCAGCACCTCCCAAATTTTACTTGAAGATAAGAAAAGGGAAAGTTAGGGGATTACTGGCAAAAGAAGAAAAGAATGGGTTGCTGGGAGACAGCCAGTGGTCTGGTATAATAAATAGTAGTGAGTGTGTGCTTATTAAATTAAATATGGTAGCATAAGGTTTGGGGATTTAGGCCAAAATAACATATGGAAAAACTGGTGGATTTCTTCATTCATTCAAGAAGTGGAATAGCATCTGCAAAAGCACAGAGGTATGAAAATGTTTGACATGTTTGGAGAGCTTTGAGGAGTGAGTGTGAAAAGAGTAAAAGTAATATGTTGGAGTCTTCTCAATGTAGCAATGAAAACCTGGACCTAACTCTCATTGGTCCAAGTTGGATTTTTTTTAATGCCTGAACCAATCACTGTTGCCAGGGGCAAGGAGTATGCCGATTAGCTCAGGCCTTTAAGGTGTACAAACACACACGTGCTTGCATACACACACACCCATACAGCAGATGGGATTGAAAAATGAAAATTAATATTTTCTTAATAGAAAAAGGGGGAACTGACACTGAGGAACTATAAGAAGCAGAAAAAGATTGGCAACATATCTCAGAATAGACCAATGGAAGAAGGTTTAGCAGTGTGATAGTTACATGACATTGAACGTGGTGCTAAGGTAAGATATGGTGTGATAGTTGTAAAATTCCCTGCCACTTTTCAAAAAGATCCTCACCATTCTACTCATTACTTTTTGTGTTATATATGTGTCCTCCCAAAGGACACAAGCAGAGAAACAGGTCCTAAAAGACAGATGACTGGGCGTAGTTGAGTCCTTCCTTCGCAGGTAGCCTCTCTTTGCCTTTTCTTCCTTTTCTTCTTTTTCATCTTCCTTTTGAGTGTTTTGAATGGAGGAAAAGAAAGCCTAAACACAGATAAATTTGCAGCATTGGTTGTGCCTTTTGTCCTTTCAGCTTCACTTGTGTATCTACTCTAGTACAGTTCAGAATTAAAATGTGAAGGCTTAACTCTTCCTCAAGAGTTTATTTTATTCTGCTCCCAAAACACTATCCCACTTGCTTCTTCCTCTCTTCAATGCTAAAGGGAATGTGGACAATCATAATATAATGCTTCATTCTTCTTGGCATTGCAGGATTTTTGGAGAAGAAAATCCAGGTGTCTGATCAAGCCAAGAGAAAGAGGGAGTGTGAGGTTTATCACAGGTGGATTTATCCTTGGGAAAGATATTAGACAGTGCTGCCTTATGGCTCAGTGCAGGTATGCTCATAGGTAAAGACAGACATTGGGGTATCTTTCTGTACTTGTTCCGAGGCCCTGTCATATGCTCATCGTTCCGAGGCCCTGTCATATGCTCATCCCCCTTTGTGCACTGATCTCTGTTGCCTTGCTGGCATAATTAAGCACTCCCAATGCTACTGCCCCAGTTTCTAGTCTGTGGGTAGAAAGAGCTGCCCTCACCCGTGCCAGCCCCCCAGCATGTTCCCTCATTAAATCATGCATATGCTAATGAAGTGTGAAAATCAGCCAAATAACAACTCTTTCTAATCACTTAAGGTCCCAAGAGCAAAGGGCTTTTTTTTTTCCCTGTTCTCTTAATTTTGGGGTGGTTGTTATGATTTTCAAGCCAATCGGAAGCACAATTCTCTGGTGTTTCTCCTCTCCCAGTTCCCTTCCACAGAAATGAGGGTAATTGGCATTTTCACTTCTACCTCAAGTGAGAAGAGTCTTCAGGAAAACCAGTGACCCACTGTGCCCTTTTCATTTGCATCTGGGGCTGGATAATCCCTAGTTTTACATTCATACACAGAGCAGTCCCGAAGGGCAATTAACTAGACTACATTATTTCCTGCCCCCTGGAGGGCTAGTGTTTGAGAACATTTCCCCCAGAGATGGGGCATGTCAAGGCCCTTGTGTTGTGATTACATTTTACCTCTGTATTTCAGTCAACTTCCCTGAGACTCTGCCCCTCTACCCATTATCCTTGCAGACCTAGTAATGTTCTCTGTCTCCCTGATCTGGCCCCTGCCTGTCTGACCATCTGCTACATCTGGCCATTTGCACATGTCTCTTCCCTCTTCTTGGAAAACTTTATCCACAGACCTTCTTATGGCTGGCCTCTTTTTATCCTTCACATTTAGGCTCAGAGAGGCCAGCCCTGACTACCTGGTTAATATTGAATCCAATCCATTATCATTTTCTTATAACACCTCCTCTTTATTCCCTTCAAAGCCCCCATCACTGATACAGCCTATTTCTTAGATGTATTGCCCCTTTCTCCTTGAGGGCAGGGACCATGCCCATGACTGTCCTGTTTGACATAACATCACCAGACACATAGTAAATGCTCAGTAAATGTCTTTGCATAAATCAACAGTGTTTTCGTGTACCTCCGAGTGATTTTCATGTTATAGTATAAGGTTTTATTTCTTTAGCTGTTTCACCTGGGACTGTTTGCTCCAGAGACTTTGTTGTATTTATATTTGCTTTTCTATGTTAAGCATGTATGATAGCTATACTATTAATACTGACCATGTTACTTGATTCTAAAATAATTGATGACCGTGAATATGTTACTGAAGGTTTTATGGAGAGGCTGAAAGAGTTATGTCACATACCCAACATCTCTTTTCTTTCCCATGTCTTACCCATTTGCGCCCCAAGTTTTGGCTATTTTCTCTTTCCTTTCCACCCACATATTCACTCAGAAATCCTCCTTCCTACTCTTTTGTCAAGACACAATCAGCTGTTGCCCTCGGATTCCACCCTACAGAGCAAAACAAAAGCCTCACAGTGATCTCAACAGTGGCCACCTTTTGTTCCTGGAGCATGCTCCTTAGGGACCTGAGTTCATTCCAACATATTTGAATGAATAAATCACTACATAGATATTATCTTGGTCCCAACTGATCTGAGCCCTTCTTTCATTTTATTCATTTATTCAACAAATATTTACCAATGTTTGTGCCAGGTGCTGGGGTACAACAGTGAGCAAGATTGATTTGCTGATGCTAAGATCTCTGGAAGAAACTGAGAGGGATGAATGAATTTAGAGACCTGTTAGTCAAAACCCCAAAGCAGAGAGATTTGTTTCTGTTGTTTCAGGGCATTTAGGTATAAACCAAAGGATTATATTTAAAGAGTACCCTTCACCATAGTTTTTATTTTTTTATTTATTTTTTTTTTTGAGATAGAGTCTTGCTCTGTTGTCCAGGCTGGAATGCAATGGCACACAATCTCGGCTCACTGCAACCTCCACCTCCTAGGTTCAAGTGATTATCCCACCTTAGCCTTCCGAGTAGCTGGGATTATAGGCATGCGCCACCATGCATGGCTAATCTCTATTTTTAGTAGTGATGGGGTTTCATTATGTTGGCCAGGCTGGTCTTGAACTCCTGGCCTCAGGTGATCCACCCTCCTCGGACTCCCAAAAGTGCTGGGAGGCAAGAGTGACTGTACCCAGTCCCACCGTAGATTTTTAAAGTAATTTTCCAAATTGCTTAATGTTACAATTGTAGGTTGCTCTGTCCAACCTCAACCTCCCTATGTTGGAGGTTACCATTTCCTTTTTTTTTTCCCTTTAAACCAGGGTGTGCTAAAGAAAAAAAAGAAATATGGTTGGTGAGTGTGGAATTTACCATTGTCTCCAAAATTTGAGCAGAGAAGATTGAAGCTGAGCTATATTTTTTGGAGTCTAACAGGATTTTTTTCTTATTTCTCCTCCAAAACGAAATATAGCTAGACTCAGTAGAAGCCAGTATGTAGCCGATCCACATGAGAAAGCTAGAGGCAACTTGCACAATCGCTCACACGACAGCCTGGAGGAGATGGAAGGAGGGATTCTCATTTCCAGCTAGAAAATCAGGCTTCCACCAAGCCTGCTCAGTTTTGACTTTGCCTCTGAGAGCAGATATGAGAAAGACAGTTTGTCACTCAACTCCTTAACTATAGTAGAGAGAGAGAGAAATTTAAAAGCCAAAGATGCAGTGTTTCGTTGAAGCAACATGTTATTATCACATCTGTAAGATTTGAACCGAAAGAAAGAAAGAATAGGCCGGACACAGTGGCTCATGCCTATAACCGCAGCACTTTAGGAGGCCAAGGTGAGTGGATCATCTGAGCTTGTAAGGAGTTCAAGACTAACCTGACCAACATGGTGAAACCCCATCTTTACTAAAATTACAAAACTTAGCCAAATGTGGTGGTGCATGCCTATAGTCCCAGCTACTCAGGAGGCTGAGACAGGAGAATCACTTGAACCTGGGAGGCAAAGGTTGCAGTGAGCCAAGATTGCCCCACTGCACTCTGGCCTGGGTGACAGAGTGAGACTCCATCTTATAAAAAAAAAGAAAAAAAGAAAGAATATAGTGAGTAGAAGCTCTAGTGGCCCAAGATCTGAATTCTCCCTACAGAAGGTTTTTATCAGCCAGTTAAAATATTTTTTAAATGAGTTGCCAACATTTAAAAAACATACAAATTTAAATGTTAAAAAAAAAAACCCTATATTTCCATCTTCCCTTGACAAATCTGATTCTGTGGCCACAGTGTGTACATAACAGCCTTCATTGCCACAGTTAGCTGGAGCTGGCCTATAATAATCCCCCTGTAGATCATGTAAGAGAATTCCAGGCTGCCATACTCCCTTTCCAGCCTACTCCCCTCATGAAGTTTATCTGCCTGGCATCCAAGTTTGCAACCCTCAACAAAGGCCATGGCAAGGAAAATAATAGGGCCCTTGTAAGCACTGTTTCTGTGTGTGTTTGATTTTTGACAGATCTAAAGTTAAAATTCCACATCTGCTATTAAAGAGCCACATGACCATGGGAAAATCCTTAACCTCTCTCTGCTTCAGTTTTTTATCTGTAAAATAGGGATTTATTATGAAAAATGAACAAGATAAACCCCATAGTGTTATGTATTCAACTGCAATTATAATAAGCATAGATAACAAGAGTTATTGTTGTTAGCTTCATTATAAAGAAAAGCTTCCTGAGATGACTGAATTAAAGAAAATTTTAGAGCCTTCACCATTTTATTGTTTTCAGGAGCCTTTGTCTTTCTCTAAAAATTGACCTGTAATAAAAAGGAACTTGACAGATCACATCATACCCAAATGTGTCTTCATTTTTTTTCCTACCAGTTTGGGGGGCTGTAGGGAGAGTCAGAGAGAATCAAACTAATATCATCTCTTTCCAAATGATACCAAGAAAGATTAATATGGCCAAAGGACTAAAAGAGTTTATACACAAACAGAAAAGAGCTATAAGTTAAGAGCTCAGAGAAATCAGAGGGCAATGTAAATGTCTTAAATTGTCTGGAAATAACCTGGCCCCCATGAACAGCACTTCAGTGATAGTTGGTTATCAGGAGCCCCAGGTGGGTACAGCCAGGGGTTTCAGGAAGTGGCAGCATCTGTTTTCCTTATCAGGATGTGGGATAATCAGGAAGGTGCCAACTTCATAATTGGCACCTGGCTGACTGTCTCCAGGAGCCCTGGCAACCTGGGTGTACCACAATAATGCATTTAAAGTAGTGTTTCCACCGGGCATGGTGGCTCACGCCTGTAATCTCAACACTATGGGAGGCCAAGACGGGTAGATCACTTGAAGTCAAGAGTTCAAGACCAGCCTGGTCTACACAATGAAACCCTGTCTCTACTAAAAATGCAAAAAATTAGCTGGACGTGGTGGCGGGTGCCTGTAATCCCTGCTAGTCGGGCAAGAGAATCGCTTGATCCTAGGAGGCAGAAGTTGCAGTGCACTCCAGTCTAGGTGACATGAGCAAAACTCCAGCTCAAAAAAATTAAAGTAGTGTTTCCTGATATATGTATCACAGAAAAGTGGGGTGGGAGGGTGGTGTCTAGAGTTATCCCAAAGCTCAGAAATGACCCTTGAAATGAGTCCTTCTCAATAGTATTCCACATAGCCTTGAATGATTTGTTTTCCTTCAGTTTATTTTAGTTTACTGATACACAGTAATTGTTCATATTAATGGGGTACATGTGATATTTTAATACATGCATACAATGTGTAATCGTCATATCAGGATAACTTGAGATATCCATAACTGCAAAGATTTATTATTCCTTTGTGTTGAGAAGATTCCAAATCTTCTCTTTTAGCTATTTTAAAATATACAATAAATTATTGATAACTACAGTCACCCTACTGTGCTGTTGAACACTAGGACTTATTTCTTCTGTCTGACTCTATTTTTGTACTCATTAATCAATGTCTCTTTATTCTCCCCTCCCCTATGCCCTTCCTGATCTCTGGTACCTGCCACTGTACTCTCTACCTCCATGAGGTCAACTTTTTTAGTTCCCACCTATCAGTGAGAACATGCATAAATCACTATTTCTTGATATATACATTTTATATATTTATATTAACTCCTCACTGTGAAAAATGAGGATTTGCTTCCACAACTTATCCAGCTCCTTTTAATTACTCCATTCTGATTTTTGCTAGTTATTATTTTAGTTCTGTTGCTTGCCTTTGTAACTTTAAATGTCACAGTGAAACTTCTATTTCTTGTTTTACCAACTTAAGCTATTGTGTTTTGTTTGTTTGTTTGTTTTTGAGACAACATCTCACTCTGTTGCCCAGGCTGTAGTGCAGTGGTACAATCATAACTCACTGCAGCATCTACCTCCTGGGCTCAAGTGATCCTCCTACCTCAGCCTCCTAAGTACCAGGGACTACAGGTGTGTGCCACCATAGCCAGCTAATTTTTGTATTTTTTGTACAGACAGGGTTTCACCATGTTGCCCAAGCTGGTCTTGAACTCCTGGGCCCAAGCAATCTGCCTGCCTTAGCCTCCCAAAGTGCTCAGATTACAGGTATAAGACACTGTGCCCAGCCAGCTATTTTATCTTGACTTCCCACTGTGTTAGATGAGAACGTTAGTTTTCACTTCCTTCCTCCTTTCTATATTCTTCTTCTATATCATCAGGGCTGATTGTGTTTATATTCTGTGTTGTAACTACTATTAAGTTTGAAGGTTTATTCAGTGAGTTATCACTAAAAGTTGAAAAGCAATGAATAATATTTAAGTAAACAATTTACTTTTTATTTATTGCCAAATACAATAGAGTACGATGTTTGCATTTTATTCTCCATGGGTGTGATGCATTATTGGATGATTCTTATTTTCTATTTGCTTTTATTCTTTGCAATCATACATTCCAAAAGTTGATTCTCCATCCCTTTTATTCCTTTCTAAATTTGTATCTAACTTATGTATGTCCAATCCTACAATTTCATGATTCTGACAAGTTAAATATGTCTGATCCTGAACTCACCAGGAAACCAATATTCTGTAATGTTAAGATAATAGAATTTTATTTTGTGATGTGAAAAATATTTATTTAACTAGAAAAATGAATAATGTTTTAAAATCAAGAGGGCAGTCATTCTTCTGAAGAGCTAAGATCCAGACAAAAAGAAGTTGTGTTGATATGTTTGCCAACTTGAACTAGCACTTTTAATAGTATATTTAAGACCAACCTATAGAGTATATGTATTTATATTATATACAATATAGATTGTATATATTTAGAATTCTAGTTCTAACTGATGTTCATTCTGATTTACTATTATGGGAAGGTATGATATTTACTAAAGGTGTGAATAGGATAAATAAGATTGTACTGGGGGAAAATATCTAATAATTCCAAGGAATATTGTCTCAAATCAATTTTCCCATCAGTGTTGTAAGTGCATATATATATATAGAGAGAGAGAGAGAGTGAGAGAGAGAGAGAGAGAGAATCTTGCTTTGTTGCCTAGGCTGGAGTGCAGTGGTGTGATCTCAGCTGACTGCAAACTCCATCCAGGTTCAAGCGATTCTCCTGTCTCAGCCTCCCGAGTATCTGGGATTACAGGCACACACTGCCATGCCCAGCTAAATTTTGTATTTTAGTAAAGATGGGGTTTCACCATGTTGCCCAGACTGGTCTCAAACTCCTGAGCTTGGGCAGTTCACCCGCCTCAGCCTCCCAAAGTGCTAGGATTACAGGCGTGAGCCACTGCACCCGGCCCAAGTGCCAATATATTTCTAAATCAAAATATATCTGGAAGAGTTTTCATTCACAGCAATTTTGTAGGTAATATGGAAACATCCTTGACTTTAAAATAATTACTACATCTATTTTTTAAATATGTAAGAATCCAATCCAGTCATTTAGAGGATGGAGAGACTGTCCTCTTCTCACACTTTTAGTTGTAACTAAATCTTTGTTTTGTTTTGTTTCTATAGCTGTTTACTGAGAAAACCTTTGCACGTCATACTATTTACAGAAAAAACTGGAAGTTGGATACAATTTGGGGGAAAAATAGGCTGAAACATTCAATGTTAATATTTACAATTAAAGAGAGAAAAGGTAAAATTTTAACCAGTTGAGGTTCTTTTTAATCACGTAAGATTTTGAGGTACTCCGATCAATCCTTCACCATTTCGATGCTGCTGCTTCTTTTGTGTGCTAAGTTTTATAGGCCTGGAAATTACCTGCTAAGCTCGTATAGACAGGTACACACAAAAGGATATATACACACTCCTGTCTTCCTTGATATTCTAATGTGATAAGTTAATAATATCATTTTCCGAGGAAGAAGCACAGCCTTCTTGCTCCTTCTATCCCCCAATCATACAGTAGCAAAATTTCTGCAGTGCTCTGGGATGGAATTGATATTTAGTGATTCAAGTCCTTATTCCTCAGAGGCTTCATTTCCTGTTCATGGGAAATTCTCATAACAGCTGTCAGAGAATTGCAAATGCGTTGTCTGCAATCTTGTATTTGTTGACCATTGCAAAGACATGCATCCACCTCCAAGAAGTTCCTTTTGGGTGCTTTGTGTTAGAGGAGGGTTTTTAAAAAATAATAATGATTTGCAGCCTCTGACATTAGTTTTTAATAGCATGATGTTTACCTGATTATAAAAGTTCTGTTGAACTTTAGAAAACAGGGAAAATGCAAAAAGCATAAGTAGAAAAATTTTAAATTGCTTATGCTATTGAATCAACTGAAGAAAAAATGACAGATCCAGAACAAGGGATGCTTAAAGCACCCAAAGGTATGTTTTGTGAACATTTTTATGAAAATAATTGTCTTTTTATTCAATGCATATATATTTTCAATGAAATCAGGGCTTATACTGTACCACACTATAACTTATGCTGAATTTGTAATGTTCACAGCATCTGAACATTTTCATTTTAGTTCAGCTGATGATGCAGTATAACCTGGGCCATAAATTAAACCTGGGGATGAGACTGTGACCATGCATGATTCTGTATTAGGAATAAATCACACACATGTCATCGGATACTCTTATATCATGTGACTTTCAGTAGTTTAGAAAACCCATCATATTAACCTTAATTCATTTAACCTATCCTCTGTTTTCAGACATTTTATGGTTTTCAGTTTTTCAGTATTCTTAAAAACTCTTACTATATCTACTTATTTTTTCATATTTGGGGAGAAATTTACTAAAAGTAGAATTTGAGTCAGTATATGTGATAGGTTAAAAGATTTTCTTCCATACCGATTTTATGATACTCTCGTATCCACATTTCTAGCCACTTCCCCCTTCCTTCTCTCTTTCCTTTTCTACCTTCCTTCCCCCTCTCTCTCTCTCTTTCTCTCTGTCTCTCCTCTTGTCTTTCTCCTCCTCTCTCACCCTTCAATTAAGTTCAGGCATTTTATATAGTGAAATAACCGAGGAAAGTTCAGAAACCAAGGTGGTCACCATACATGAAGCATAGCTTGAAAAACTATGGATCAACTCTTAAAAAAAATGGGCAAGGAAAAAACAACTATTGAGTACTGAGGTATTAGGTTTGAAGAATATTATGTTCTTTGCTGTATATGATGTGACTTATGCAAGAATTAAAAATCAAGAGAGAGCAAATGGAAAAATTTGCCAATAACTGGAGGAATCAGGTAGTCATCAGTCAGGCTAAAGCGTGAATTCCTGTGGGCTATCTCTTTGGACTTTGTCACTTTATAAATTGGTGAGTATACCCCAGGAATAGCTGCTTTAGGGAAAACTTTTAGATCCCAAGTTTCCTGGATGAATATAGAAGTTGGCATATTCTAAATGTAAAGAGGGTTCAGAATGGTGTCTTTATTTTGATTTGAAACAACATGTTAAGATCCTCAGTATCTATAGGAGAGTTCTGGTTCGATTATGACAGTGGATAATGTATTAGTTCGCTCTTGCATTGCTATAAAGAAATACCTGAGACTGGGTAATTTATTAAAAAAAAAAAAAAAAAAGAGGTTTAATTGGCTCACAGTTCTGCAGGCTGTACAGGAAGCATGATGCTAGCATCTGCTCAGCCCCTGGGGAGGCCTCAGGAAACTTACAGTCATGGTGGAGGGCAAAGAGGGAGCCAGCACTTAAAATTGCTGGAGCACGGGTGGGGGAGGTGCTACACACTTCCAAACAACCAAATATTAAGAGAGCTTACTATCGTGATGACAGTACCAAGGGGAATGGAAACCATTCAACAGAAATCGCCCCCATGATCTAGTCAGCTCTCACCAGGCCCAACCTCCAACTTTAGGGATTACAATTCAACATGAGATTTGGTGGGGACACAGATCTCAATCATATCAGTTGGTGATGAATCTGGATTAATCCAAAGTTTATTTCATTCCTAGCATCTTTCTCCCTTTATTTGACTTTCCTCAGTTAGATTTAATCTGTTATAATATCCTGAAATACTCTGTTTTCATAAAGTATCACATTGAGACAACTCTGATTCTGTGAAATGTTGTGATAAGCTACAGGAAAATTCATTTTTTTCCACTGGTATTGATTAAGCAATACATACCTTTTGTCTAAAATTTTGTCTTTTTTTTCTTAGCTTAGATCTCTTATGTTCTGTCTTCATAAAAATTGCCTTACCTGGGTATCATATGAAGCTAGGAATTTAGGTGAGATTTGAAATGCTTACTTGAGCACCAAAGTTTTTCAAATATCCAGATTTTTGTGTTAACATAAACTAAATATCCAGGTGGTCGAGTGACTACACAAATTTGGATAGCTGGCATCAGACAGGCAAATGGAATATTCAGGTTGCCTTCTTCAAGGATACAGCTCAGTAGACACACTTTCACATCTGTTTGTCATTAGCTGAGAACTATGAGAGAGGGAGGATAATGTAGTGGCTAAGAGCAAAGATTTAGACTTAGACCTGGGTTGATATACTCACCCTATTGTTATGATGTGATTTGGGGCAGGTTTACTTAATGTGTCTGTTTCTTCACTTATAACATGGGAATAATAATATATATATCATGGTGGCATTGTGTATGTAAGTGAAATAATTATGTATGAAAAAGTTAACATGGTCCAGAGTAAATAATAAGTGTCTGTCAATAGTGTTAACTGTATTAACTGATCTCATCATCATCTGGAATGTGGGTAAGAATTGGAATAAAGTGGCTTGCTTTGGCACTGAAAACTGTATCTTCGCAAAGCATAGATAGTCCTCTTCTTCCAAGCAATTCTAACATGTGATGCCTTAGCCATTTTAGAATGAGGTGAGATATATACAAATCAGTGACTCAGTGACCGAATGAAATGAATATCAACAATGCACTTCTATGTTCTGGGTGGTATTTGAAGTAGATCCTGAAGAACAGGCAAAGAAAGTTGTCATGGACTACTAATTGAGGCAGAACAGCTAATCAGAAGGAATGCCAACAGCAAACAGCATAGTGATTCATAGTGATTAGTTTTCTTTTTATGTTATATATTCAACAGGCATTTCAGACTCTATCCTGGCCATGCACTAGAACAAAGCCCATCTAGTTTTGATATAGCATGGGATAGGGAGGGGAATATGCCAAAGATAATTGTAGGAAATGTGATACTTAGAGTTTGGGCTTTTTTCTGGCAAGTTGAGGGAGTCACTTTTGCTATTGGACAGTCAGCCTTTAAAGTCTGAACCAGTATTCACTGCTGTATTCTCTGTATTCCTCATGCCACAGAGCCTGGAAGGAGGCATTCAGCCAACATTGGTTCTCAATTTTAGGAACACAGTGACTATCACTTAAAATCTACTTTATTGTTACTTTTCTGACCATATAAACATTGCCCATTTTAAATAATAATTTAAAGTATAAAGTATTCCACAATAATTGATTGATGCATGCATTCAACAGATATTTATTAAACATATACTACTTCTCTGGTTTTGAGGCACTAATCCCAGAGATGATTGAGGCTTTTTGTTATTTGTTTGTTTCTACCAAGCTCTACAAAGTGTTGGGCACATAATAGGTCCAAAATAAATTGTAGTCACATATAAAGAAACAAGTATTTTACTGTAGTGGAGAAAAATCTAAACCCATCTTACATCATTGTTTTTGCAATTTTGTGTTTCTGAACACGCTTAGTTTGAGCTACTCTAGGGAATACAAAAAAAGCTACCTAATTTAGTGTCCAGACTCTCCAAATCCAACACAAACCACAATTTGTCCCCTATATATAACTCAAAAGCTGATTTCACCTTCATCCCCAGCTTCGTCATATGTATATTCTTACACAGGATAGTATACTATCTATTACAGGCATTGAACTGAACAGAAGGGAGGGAGGCATATACCTACCTTATGCAGAGTCTATTTTAAATGTTTCCAGCATCTGAAAACCTTCATTTCAGACTAGCTAATTATACAATGCAACCTGAGCCATAAATTAGACCTGGGGATGAGACTATGACCAAGCATGCATCTATAATGTTTATGAGCTATAAGGTCATTGCAGAGAACAGCAAGGAACAAAGTTGTAATAGACTGTTAGCCTCTAAGGAAATTATTAATTAAATTTTATCTTCTAACCAGCATGCTTCAGTGGCACCACTATGAGTCTTTAGACCTGGGGAAACTGCACCTCGGTAATAACCAGTCTTATCACCGGCCTGGCAGTCATTTAATACGCTTCTTTGTCTGACACCAATCATGAACTGCAGTGTGGGATGTCAAGGCTTCTGCAAATGCCAGTCGCATGCCTCACTGTACATCAGGCCCAGGGTTCAGATCTCATGATAGGAGATCCAAGAATCAGCTGCCAACAGAGTAATCTATTTTCTGGAAACAAGATGTGGACAGTCTCGTGTCCAGCACCCAGCCCCTTCAGTCTCCCGTGTAATCTCTGAAAGAGTTAAAATCACTCTCGAAAGACCAAAGTGAAGCGACTCAAGTGTCACTGTGTTTACACCATCTAGATAGAGTACTATTTTTGAGCCTTTGGCTTAAGGTGCAGACTTGACTAGAAAAATCAGAGCTGAAATGTCATTTCCAGCTACTTTCTTTGAGAGATTTCCCAGATGGATTGGCTCAGCCCACGAATCAAATGGTATTTTTTGTTGTTGTTGTTTCTAACTGCTTGCTGTGTCAACCAGCTGTGTTCATCCTGCCTTACACTGGATCCCCCACATTAAATGTTTTCTGATCAGCTGGCAGCTGTTCTGAAGACACACAAAGCAGATTGGAGTCCGACTCTGCTTTTCCGTAGATGGGCAGCCCTGCCCCACTAATGGGGATTTAAGCATCTTCATTTTAGGCAAGACAGCAGGTAGAGAATATAAAGCACAGATGTGTTTGATTAGATTCTGAGTTTTCCAAATTGTTACTTAAATGTGCCTTCTGTGGCCCAGTTATGTATTCTGATGACTGTGCCATTTACCCCTGCTTTATAGTTTGAGTCATTGACCCATCTCCTCTCTTCCTCCCTTTTGTTATAAAAAACTCATGATACAGGAAATCTAGGAAGAGTGAAAGTTCAACCCAAGAGACTGTGACTGAATGCCTGAAAGATGGTACTGGGGCATCATCAGTGAGACCAAGAATGAATAAGACACAGCCCCTAGGAGGAAAAAATCAAGAAGTGACAACACTGGCAATAGCCATGACAATTTTTACTCAAATTGCCTCTGAGAAGGCTGTCTATTTGAAGTTGACAGCATGTGTGGAAATTACATTCACATCTTTATTATGGCCTTCATAATCATGTCATATCCCTGGGTGTTCTCCTTGGAAACACTTTAGTGAAGACAATTAGGGTTAGGAGAATTTTATTTTCCATATTACAATTTCATAGCGGAATCTGTTCCACTCTGAATTTTTAAAATCCACTTTCAGGTGATGTGCTTTATGAAACCTGATAAGCTCTACGGAAATTTCAGGCAAGAGATCTATAGCAAAGAATATTTTCAGTAGAGACATCACCAGACAAGAACAGTAAATTTTTATCAGGAATGCTGGAATCCAAATTGCCATTTTCCATTGCCTATGGAAAAAGGAAAATTGTTTAACCTTGCGAAAGTTGCTGGTTGTATACAATTCTCGTAGAAGTTTAAACTCTTAAAAAGTGGAAGGCCTTTGAGACCCTCATCTTGTCTAACATTCTGCCATGTGTATAAATTCTTTCAACAGTTCCTGCTGGGTGACCATACAATTTTTTATTAGTATCTTCGGTGCTGGGAATTTTACTCCCTCATAACAGTGCATTCATTTTTTTAAACATTTATAGATATGGATTAATATGTTTTTCCTTTTTTCAATTGTGCATAGAAAAACTGAATGGTTTTGTTTATGTCATAGGATGATGCCATTACAAATGCCAACAGTGATACTTCTAATAGACTTTTTAATTTACCTTTTTATTGTGGTAAAATATATATAACATAAAATTTACTATTTTAACCACTTTTAAGTGCATATTCAGTGGCATTAATTACATTCACAATGTTGTGCACTTATCACCATTATTTCCAAAAATATTCATTACCCCAAACAGAAACTGTACCCATTAAGCAGTAACTTCTCATTTCTCCCTTTCCCTAGTCTCTGGTAACCTCCACTATATATTCTATCTCTATGAGTTTACCTATTCTAGATATTTCATATAAGTAGAATCATACAGTAATTGTCCTTTTGTGTGTAATTTCATTCATTTAGAATGCTTTTGAGGTTCATCCATGTTTTGCCATGTATTAGAACTTCATTCCTTTTTATGGCTAGATAATATTTCATTGTATATATGCACCGCATTTTATTTATTCGTTCTTCTGTTGATGAACACTTAGGTTGTTTCTAACTTTTTTTTTTTTGAGACAGAGTCTTGCTCTATTGCCAGGCTGGAGTGCTGTGGCGCGATCTTAGCTCACTGCAGCCTCCACCTCCCGGTTTCAAGCGATTTTTCTGCCTCAGCCTCCCAAGTAGCTGGGACTACAGGCATGCACCACCATACCCGCTAATTTTTGTATTTTTAGTAGAGACAGGAGGGTTTCACCATGTCCAGGATGGTCTCGAACTCCTGACCTCGTGATCCGTCCTCCTCAGCCTCTCAAAGTGTTGGGATTACAGGTGTGAGCCACCACGTCTGGTTTCTATCTTTTGTTTATTGTGAATAATGCTGCATGAACATTGTGTTTAAGCATCTAGTTGAATCACCATTTTCAATGCCTAGGAGTGGAATTGCTGGGCCATATCCTAACTCTGTGTAACTTTTTGAGGATAGAGGCTGCACTATTTTATATTCCTGCCAGCAGTGAGTGCAGATTCCAATTTCTCCACGTCCTGGACAATACTTAATTTCTTTTTTAAAAATCATGGCCAATCTAATAGATGTGAAGTAGTATCTTACTGTGGTATTTATGTGCATTTGCCTAATAATTAACGATGTTGAGCATCTTTTCATGTACATATTGGCTAATTGTGTATCTTTTATAGAGAAACATCTATTCAAGTCCTTTTCCCATTTTTTATTTGGGTATTTTATCTTTTCTTTGCTGAGTTATGAGTTATTTTTATACTCTGAATATTAAAACCTTACCAAATGTATGATTTGCAATTTTTTTTTCCTATTCCGTGGGTTGTATTTTCACTCTCTTGATGGTGTCTTTTGATATACAAAGATTTTCATTTCAGCGAAGTCCAATTTTACCTATTTTTGTTGTTGTTACCTGTGCTTTTGGTGTCATATTAAAACCATTGCCAAATCCAACATCATACACATGTTGGAATATAGCCACTATATTTTCTTGTAAGTTTTATAGTTTCAGCTCTTAAATCGAGGTTTGTAGTTTATTTTGAGTTAAATTTCATGTTTGGGTAGGGTCCAACTTGATTCTTTGAATGTGGATGTCCAGTTTTTTTCCTAGCATCATTTGTTGAAGAGACTATTCTTTCCTCATTGAATGGTCTTGACACCCTTGTAGGAAATTATTTGACCATAGAGATGATGGTTGGTTTCTGGGATCTCAATTCTATTTATTGTTAAATGAAACCATTTTTATCCCAGTAACACATCATTTTGATTAATGTAGCTTTGCAGTAAGTAAGTTTTTAAATTAGGAAATGTGAATTCTCCAACTTTGTTCTTTTAAAGATGTATTGACTATTCTTATATTCTTGGGTCTCTGAAATTTTATATGAATTTTAGAATCAGATTTTCACATTTCTTCAAGAAACACCATTAGGATTTTGATAGGGATTGCATTGAATCTGTGTATCACTTTGAATAGATATATCACATTGGGGCAGCATTATCATCTTAACAATATTGTCTTCCCTGAATGTGTTTCCATTTATTTTTGCCTTTCATTTCTTTTTTTTTTTTATTGTACTTTAGGTTCTGGGGTACATGTGCAGATCATGCAGGATTGTTGCATAGGTACATACATGACAGTGTGGTTTGTTGCCTCCATCCCCCCATCACCTATATCTCTCAGTATGATATTGAATATAAGTGATAAAAGCAGGCATCTTTGTCTTGTTCCTAATCTTAGGGGCTACATGGCTTTTATCAAATTGAGGATGTTCCCTTTTATTTCTAATATATTGAGGGTTTTATTATGAAAAAACTATTTGTTAGATTTTGTCAAATGCTTTTTCTTTATCAATTGAGACAATCACATAGTTTTCTTCCCTTTATTCTATTAATGTAGTATATTATACTCATTGATTTTTATACATTTTACCACCTTTGCAATCGTGGGGTAAATTTCATTTGCTCAGGGTGTATGATCCTTTCAATATGCTGCTGAACTTGGTTTCCTAGTATTCTGTTGAGAATTTTTACATCAATATTCATGAAGTATGTTTGTAGTTTTCTTTGCTTGTGTCGCCTTTGTCTGATTTTAGTATCAAAGTAATACTGGCCTCATAAATTAATTTAAAAAGTTTTACCTCCTTTTTTTTTTTTTGGAAGAGTTTGAGAAGAATCAGTGTTAATTCTTCTTTAAATGTTTAGTAGAATTTGCCTGTGAAGACATCTAGTCTTGGGCTTTTCTTAGGAAGATTTCTGATTACTGATTTCATTTCCTTGCTTGATACAGGTCTACTTGGATTTTCTATTTCTCTTTAAGTCAGTTTTGGTAATGTTTGTGTTTCTACGAATTTGTCCAGTTCATCTAGGTTACCCAATTTGTTGGCATACAGTTATTTATAATATTCTCTCTCTCCTGCCCCTTTTTTGTTTGAGATAGAGTCTTGCTCTGTCACCCAGGCTAGAGTGCAGTGGCACAATCTCAATTCACTGCAGGCTCTGCCTCCCGGGCTCAAGTGATTCTCCTGCCTCAGCCTCCCAAGTAGCTGAGACTACTGGCTGGACCACCACCTGGCTAATTTTTGTCTTTTTAGTAGAGAAGGGATTTTGCCATGTTGACCAGTCTGGTCTCAAACTCCTGACTCCAGGTAATCTGCCTGCCCTGGCCTCCCAAAGTGTTGGGATTATAGGCATGAGCCACCACACCCGGCCTTATAATATTCTCTTATGTCCTTTTTTTCCCTCCTGTAAACTCAGTAGTATTATTAGTATACCACCCTCCACCCCCCACTTTTTTTTTTTTTTTTTTTTTTTTTGGCTCTCTCATCTTTAGAGAGGTTTTCCTTGACTTTTACTAAAATCTGGATCCAAGAACCTTTCTGACATTTGGTCCTGATTCTCAGACTTTATTATTTTTTGGTCAGTTTAGGATAAAAACACATTGCTGATAGTGATAATAATGACAGCAATAGTAGCTCCTATTTGGTAAATGCTTTCCACGTGCCAGGCACTATATGTGAAATGGCTTTCTATATCATCTCACTCAACTCTTAACTCCATGAGATAGGTATTTTCATCTTATCCTATCAATTTTCAGAAAACTGAAACACAAAGCAGTTAAGTCATTCATCAAGTTATAGTATCCAAGAAAATCAAAGAAAGATTTAATTTTGCTTAGGATTAGTCCAAGGCTTTTAAGTCCACAGAATTCAGCAAGCTGACAAAATACTCAATTTTCTCTCTTGTTTTGTTTGTAGATACTAAATACTATATTTCCTTCTGTGGCTGACATTACCTATTACAATGGTTTACAGTGGGAATGTTTACAGGTGGAAGAAAGAAGAATTAGGTATTTGGGAAAAGAGATGGTCTATGAAGGCAGGTTGTCAACAAGCGCTAAGAAAAACAGGTTAATTATATAAATAATTCACATTAAATAAAAAACTCATGGAATTAAAATTGGCCTCTATTGTAAAAATATTTCAGGAAAAGCTGGATCAATAGGGAGACTCTTTTATCTGAAATAGCTGTTCAGTTGTGCTTTAATTTAAATGTACAGGGAAAAAAAAAACAGGAGAGAATTCTCAAACCCTGTCACTCAGGAAAGGAAGCTGAAAGGGAAGGTGGCAAAAGAAGGAATGAACTTTGATTACCTTTAGGCTCTGGATATCATCCAATCCGCTCTCCCTATAATCTGTCAGACAATGTTTATTTTTGTAAATAGGCTATAATTCATTATTTTGTGCATGTACTAATACAATAGAGAATGCATTCTGTTTCAACCAATACTAAAAGCGGAGTTGTAGAATTGTGACGCCATTTCTACTGCTTTAATTCAAATCTAGATCATAATAAACCAGTCTGAAAGAAGAGCATGAAGCCTGGCTCTGCTTTGTGCAAGCCTTTTGAAAAGATGAAATGAAAAGTTAGAGGAGAAAAGACACCAGCTCCCCAGAATTATATCAGACATATTAATCATGGAAGGTCCAAACGGAATTCCTGAAACACAAATGGCTATGCAATGATGGCCATTTCCCATAATTTCCAAGTCGCTCTCCATCGGCTGGATAATACTGTTTAATCCCTTACGCTGATTTAAAATTCCATCAGAGGGAAGGAATGTGTTTCTGTTCTGGAGCTTTACTATGGTAAATGCATTACTGGATTAACTTTATCTTCACTATTTCAGGGGTCTTTTGGGTGCTAACACAGTTTTAAAATAAAACAAAAACTCTTCTATTTGAAAATGCATTTTCCACATCAGAACTCATTTGTGATGTTTATTGAGTGCTATTTGACATCTGAAAAGCTTAAATCTTGTCCTTTATATGCAGAGAAGACTTAGTAACAAAAGAACTAGACAATCAAAACCCTTAAATGATACGGGATTAGTCTAGTGTTATGCCCAAGTGAGATTTCTATCCGTATTCCTTTGTGTATTTTAATTTTCTGATTATGAGCAATGTTGGTTGTTCTTAAACTTGTGTGACCACAGAAACCTTTGATCAAAAGAAACCTTACTTACGGGCATAAATAAATAAAGCAGATGAAGACACTAATTGAAAAAAGAGGAGACATGGTTCATCCTTCTATGGTGGTGGCCCTTGAGGAGTTCCATGGCTAGGCCTTGGAAGAGCCGTTTTTTGTTTCCATTAGTGGAATGCATTCCACTAAAAAGGGTTTGAATTCACAAATGCATTCCTATAGAAATGCGAACAACACAGAAAAATATAGATAAAAATGTTGTTAGCCCTTCTTTGACCCCACTCTCTTCTTTAGAGATCACCACCATGAACAATTTGGTGGGTATTATTCTGGATCTTCTCTTTGTACTTAGAAATAACTATATATATGTTATTAACTAATATACAGTTTTAGGATATTAAAATATATATTCTATGTGCATGTACGTTTTATATAGGCAAGGATTTTTGTCTGTTGTATGGTTCACTACATTATCCCCACTTCCTAAACAGTACCTGACATATAAATCATCAGTAAATGTTTGTTGTGTTAGGGAATAAATTATCCTGCAGTTTGCTTTTGTGATCCATAAAAGGTCTTGTAAGTCTTTCCATGATAACCCATATAGAACCTTTTTAAAGGTCGCATTGTATTTTTTAGTTTGGATATTCCAGAATTTGCTTTACCATTTTCCTATAGATGTAATTCAGGTTGTTTCAAATTTTCTACTAGTATAAGCAATGCTACAATGAACGCCCATGAAAATGACTCTCTGTGTACATGTGCGTTTCAGTAGGATGGCTTTTTTGAAATAGAACTTGTGCCTCTGAAGGTACACACATTCTGACCTCCTGTAGGTTTGTGGATTCCTGTCTCTTCTCCTGCAAATGGGAAAAGAGCTTGGAATACTTTTTATGGGTCTGAATATTGGATATCTCATCCCCACCCACAATTCCATTGGCTAGAAATTAGTCATATGGCCTCTTTTAACTGCAGTGGGATATTGGGAAACATAGATTAGCTATATGCCCAAGAAAAATAGAAAAATCATTTGGAGAGTTCTCACATGTCTGCCACAGCGAGAGAAGCTAGCAATGTTCTACCTAATCATGTGCTCAGCTAAAACTTTTTTATTGTTCAAGAAGGGAGGGACTGATGTTGGTAGACAGCTCATCATCTGCCACTGCTCTATTAACACTTGACTTCGTAACTCTTATGGAAGGCATCTCTGGGGCAATTCCATCTATTTAAATTACATGTACCATTCTCAAAACTCATATTTTACTGAATTTTACCCAAATATAAGTATGCCTCAGGTGAACAGGCTCACTTGTAGTTGATCTAGAAATGACTGACAGCACAAGATGGGTCTTTTTAAAAAAATTAGTAGCACCTGTTCACAAGGGATTTATTGTGTTTAGTGATCAGAAGCTGAGACTTTATCATCTGTCTCCAGGTTGTCAAGTCACTTAACATGGCCTTTGAAATTTCTGTGTTGGTGCTGAGTGATGAACAAACATCAAAGAGGTATTTTACTGCTCATTCAGTCTTCTTGGCCACTGATGAGAGCCAGATCATGGGATTAGGCCTGCTTCTAGAATTCTGACACTGGGAGCATTAGGTCTAAGTTACAAAGATATATCCTCCTCCTCCTCCTCCTCCTCCTCCTCCTCCTCCTCCTCCTCCTCTCTTCTATCTGATGTTATCTCATAATCAGCCAGCCAAAGTGACACCTTGTTATAATTTCTGTTTGTCTGTATTATTATTTATGCAGCAGGAAAGCTGTCTGTGGCTTTTCAAAATGCTAAGAAGAAAGCCTGGTGGAGCATGGATGGCCCATCATGCATAAGTAAATTCTGATTTTGATTAGAAAAGAATGCCACTGCCCAAATGGAACTTTGTTTTCGTTTGAGAAAGTAAATAGATTGTTCTTTGTAGACTACATTTGGTGGAGAGCTGCAAATCCCCTCTTCAACTGCTTCAGCCTCATTGAGCTATTTCTTGGCCCCCAAAGGCACTCAGCACTTTCCTGAATCCTACTTTTACTGACAACTCTTCCTGATAACAGCTCCCATGCGTTCTCAAGTCCCAGCTCAGATGACACCTCCTGTGTGATGATACCTCCCAACTCACATAGCGGATTTATTTGCTCCTTCAACTCTGACTTCTTGCCCTTAACTTTTTTTCTCTTAGTGTCATAGTGCATTGCAGAACATTTGGAAATAAAAAGAAGCATAAAAGGAGAAACATTAAATTACCTATTATCATACCATCTAGTAATTTCTGTTAACATTTTTAATACATTTTCCCAATATATTTATTTTTACACAGAATTAAAAATTATATAGTTTCTTACTTAGTAGTATATTGTGAACAATTTCACATCATCAAGGATTTTTTTTAATTGCAATAATTTTTTAGTGTTCTAGCCTATGTCTAAAATAATTTTTGAATGCTTTTTTTTTGAGACAGTCTTGCTCTGTTGCCCAGGCTGGAGTGCAGTGGTGCGATCTTGACTCACTGCAACCTCTGCCTCCCAGGTTCAAATAATTCTCTTGCCTCAGCCTCTCGAATAGCTAGGATTACAAGCATGCACTACCATGCCTGGCTAATTTTTGTATTTTTAGTAGGGGAGGGGTTTCACCATGTTGGCCAGGCTGGTCTCAAACTCCTGACCTCAAGTGATCTGCCTGCCTTAGCCTCCCAAAGTGCTAGGATTACAGGCATGAGCCACTATACCCAGCAGAAATCTTCATTCTTTTACATTTGGGTTGTTTCTGATTTTTTTTTTTTTTTTTTTTTTGCTAGTATAAATAATGCTGACAAACATCCTTTTGCTAAATCAGTATATGTATCCCTGGTTATTTTTTTAGAATTAATTTTTAGAACCAGAGTAACTAGGTCAAAGACAAGTATGTGTGTACTTTTAATGCTTTTGATAGGTTTTGCTAGGCCTTATAATAACACTTATCAGAATAAAATCATTGTATATTTACCTTTTTGTATCTCACTTGTCTATAAGTTCTTTCAGAACAGGGACTTGCTCGTGTTTATATTTGTAGCATCTGGGATAGTGCCTAGCATATTACAAATGTCAATAAATATTAAATAAATGAATGGAGAGAAATATTTGTAAGGTGGTTCATGGCAATTGAAGTTTAGCCGTAAGCTAATATAGATCCTATGTAAAGCAGCGTTTTCCAAGGTATGTTCCATGTCATTCATTCATTAAGCAAATATTAATTAGCCTCAAATATGGTCTTGTACTTCAACGATTGCTGATCCTTACAGTGCATGTGAATCTAGTGAGAAAGGAAAATGCATTAAATAAAAAGAAGAAACAATTATAGTTTATGATAAACATGTAGGAAATAAACAGGATACTGCCATAGAACTGTGTATTACAAAAGCTTTGCCTGGCCTGTAATCCCAGCACTTTGGGAGGCTGTGGCAGTTAGATTGCTTGAGGCCAGGAGTTCAAGACCAGCCTGGCCAACATGGTAAAACCATGTCTCTACTAAAAATACAAAAATTAGCTGGGCATGGTGGCATACACCTGTTTTCCAAGCTACTCAGGAGGCTGAGGCAGGAGAATCACTTGAACCCAGGAGGCAGAGGTTAAAGTGAGCACATCAGTCTCAGTGAGAGGCAAAGTGAGACTCTGTTTCAAAAAAACAACAAAAATACAAAGCAAAGCAGCAACAAAAGCTTTGCCTGAAGATAAGATAGCTAAGCTGACACCTGAAGGATGAGGAGCCGTAAAAAGTCTCAGAAACACTAGGCAGAGGTGACAGCAAATCTCCAGGAACAGGAAAGAGCTGGGAGGAGGCCAGTGAGACTTGCAGATAATGAGGAAGAAAATAATAAAAGTTAAAGTTTGAGATGTAGGCCCAACGTCAGATGGTATGGGACCTTATAGATCATGGGAAGGAGTTTGTATTTTACCTTAATGCAGTGGAAAGTCAGTTTATATTCTGAAGAGATCATTCTGTGTTGAAAGGAAAAAGGATGAAAAATAAGCAGGAGCTGGATGGAGAGATCAGATGTGGAGGCCATGAAAATGGACTCGAGTGAGAGAAGAAGTTGGTCTAAGCTGGGGAGTGACAGTGGAGATGGTGAGAAGAGGAGGGAATAAGACTGTTAACTGTTTCACCCCCAGAAAGTTCTTGGGACACATTGGCTACAACAAAATTAGAACCAGATCTTAGGCCTTGCATGGTGGCTCATTCCTGTAATCCCAATCTTGAACTCCTGAACTCAAATAATCCATCTGCCCTGGCTTCCCACTTTGGGAAGATTAGATTGCTTGAGGTCAGGAGTTCAAGACCAGCCTGGGCATCATAGCAAAACCCCATCTCTATAAAAACTAAAAAAAAATAGCTGGGTATGGTGGCAGGTGTCTGTAGTCCCAGTTACTTGGGAGGCTGAGATGGGAGGATTGCTTGAGCCTGGGAGGTGGAGGCGGCAGTGAGCTGTTGATGCACCACTGCACTCCAACCTGGGTGACAGAGTGAGATCCTGTTTCAAAGAAAAGAGAACCAGTTCATAACCACTGGAGTTTTCAGAACCTTTAAAATGACAGTGCTCATTGTGAATCTCTAATAAGATATTTTTCCCCATAGCACCTCTGGTAATTATTTCAAAAACTATACGGCTCTGGAAAAGGCTATAGAGGCAATCAAGAGATCGGCAGTTGCTAGGGTTTGGGGAGAGGGAGGAATGAATAGGCAAAGCACGCATCATTTTTAGAGCAGTGGAACTACTCTTATGATAACGTAGTGGTAGATACATGTCATTCTACATTTGGCCAGACCCTCGAATGTGCAATGCCAAGAGTGAACCCTAATGTAAACTATGGACTCTGGGTGATAATGATGTGTCAATAGAGGTTCATCGATTGCAACAATGAATCACTCTGGTGGAGGTTGTTGATGATGGGGAGGCTGTGCCTATGTGGGGGAAGCAGGGAGTGTATGAGCAATCTCTATAGCTTGTACTCAATTTTTCTGTAACTTAAAATTGCTCTAAAAAAGTCTACTAAAAATATATATATGTATGTATGTATGTATGTATGTATTAGAGTCATAATTTAAACATCAGCCTTTTCAAAGCTTCTGGCCTTGTGTTGGCTTCAGCAGCATGGGAACTTGTTAGAAACACTTCCTACTGAAAGATTCACTCTGTACCAAGGAAGAACCAGCTGCAGAGTCAGTGACAGTCTTAGGAACATGGTACCAGGAGCATTTCTAACCATGGACTGCTAACCCCAGGTATATGAATTAAATGAAATGTGCCTACAGACTAGATGACTGATGTGTCTGTGAATTCTTTGGACTCTCCAAACAGGAGACAAAAGGTGGGCCTCGGGGTTCAAATTTTGAAGGACATGAACTACTTTTCTACATTCTCAAATATTCCTGTGTTGTGATTTTCTTCTCGACCTAAACATTTAGTGAAGTCTGGACACATGCAAGGAGAAACTAATGCTACCTAAGATATTCTGTGCTGGTACTGCCTCTGCTGAGCACTTTTTTTTGTTTGTTTGTTTTTTGAGACCCTGTGATGCCCGGGCTGGAGTGCAATGGCATGGTCTTGGCTCTGCAAACTCTGCCTCCAGGGTTCAGGTGATTCTTGTGCGTCAGCCTCCCGAGTAGCTGGGATTAAAGGCACATACCACCTCGCCTGGCTAATTCTTGTATTCTTACTAGAGACGGGGTTTCACCATATTGGCCAGGCTGGTCTCAAACACCTGACCTCAAGTGATCCACCCGCCTTGGCCTCCCGAAGTGCTGGGATTACAGACATGAGCCGCCGTGCCCAGTCTTCTGTCGAGGTTTTTTATGGTTCCATAGGACAGAGGGAGGTGTGGTAGCATTCAGTGCTCCAGAAGTTAAGACAAGAACTGTCTGTGTGACTTTGAGAACTTAACCTCTCTGAGCCTGTTTTCTCATTTGAAAGTATAAATAATAGAAATCACCTCGTGAAATCCTTACGAGGATTAGTTAAATTACTCAGGGACAGTACTGGGCACAACATTAGCTATAATAATGGCTGCTATGTTATCAGAAGGAATTATGTGTTTTCTATCTCAGTCTTGATCAGATGTTAACTTGGTTCTTTTCACCTTCCTGGAGCATTTCTCCCACTCCCCACCTGCTCCTTGCTTAGGGATTTAGCCACAGTACTTCCTCCTGTTTATTGGAGGTAGAATATTGTAGGCAGTGATATCTGGAAAATGGTAATTCGTCTTGAATGTTAATTTGGAGACATTTTCTCTTTTTTTCCTAGATATTTTGTTTAAACCTAAAAATACTGGAATAAATTTTTGTGGGAAGAATGGAATTTGATTCTTTATCATCAGCAAAATACATCAAAGACTACCAAATATGTGGTATAGTAACTTTTCATGAGCAGTTAAAGTTAGCAAAGACATCTTTATGCATTTAAGCTAGGAGCACATTACACAAAGTATAATGAGGGCTTTTCAAGACATGCCATTGGCTCTTTTTTTCTCAATTAATTATTAATGATTTAATGATACTTATTTTCTTTTAAAAGTACATTTTTAAGTATCACCATCTTAATTAATTCTTTAATCACCAGATGATAATAAATGAAGAGTCTAAAAAGGTCTGTCCAAAACAACCATTCTAAGCACTTTCACAAAGTGACTGTCTTCTGGGCTTGAAAGTTACCAGCATGAGAAATTGTGATCCAATGGAAGGCATATGTTTGTCAAGGCTGACTTAATTAAAGTCTCTCTGATGGCTGTTTGAGAGAACTAATGGGTTTCTTTGTCTAAATTCAAAATCTCCTATGATGTTAAATTTACTCAAATCACTTCCTGTGGTGCAAAATATGCATTAACTATCTTCTCTTCAAATCTGATGAGAAAACCACGTTCTAAACATAATGTATGCAGTGTTGCAGAAATCTGAATAAAAGTATTTGAGCCATAGTAAATGCTAAGAAAGAAAGCATGGTCTTGATTATTTCACGTTGGGCACAGTTTACTCATAATTTGGAGTGTTGATTTAGATGTTATCAAAATCAGATGCTAACCTAAGGGTTTGGGCCACTTCTCATAGTATGTGGTTTATGCTGTTCCTTCCATGTTCTGGGTACTGTTCTTCAAATGGAGGCTTAACCTTGAGGCTCAGAGGAATAAGGAAAAAGAGATAGATTTTCCTTATTTCTCATGTGCTGTTAAAGCTCTTATGAAACTTTCTTACCAGAATGGTAGTGACTCTGAAAATTACCCTAGTACAAGGTGTGAAAACACACACTGCCTAGATGAGGGTTTCCTTTGCTCAGTCTAGCTAAGGGAGGTAAAACCATTCGGATATCACATGAAAACTACATCTTATTATTTATGAATATGAAATACAGTTATTATTTACAGCTGTGTTTCCAAGTGACCTTTTAAAATCTGATATTAAATTTTCTACAGCACATAAAAATATCTTCATTGATTTGGAACTTATAAAAGGAGATATATTTGTTATAAAATAATATGTATGACACACTTTCAATAAAATCTGCTTATTCTTCTGAAACTTCTATTTATAACTATATGTTTTCTACCAAGAGTTTCACCATTGGCCTTATTAACTCTTTTTATACCTGAGAATTAAATTCTTAATTGTACTGCAATGACATACGATTCAAGCAGCTTAATATTTTAGCAATAACTAGGAAGATCTGCTAGGATGGTTTAGATAGGGCAGAGTACAAGTGGATACACAGACACACACACACATATATGTCTCTCTCTCTCTCTTTCTCTCTCTCTCTCTCTCTCTCTCTCGGGATAGAGATGATCAATAAAGAGACATCTCTTGGCTGCATGGTTGATCACCTCTTGAGATTAGAAGGACTTAAATTATTTTAACCATAGCAGACACCAAAAGGGCTGGAACCAGTGACATTACCACTAAGGTTGCTTATGACTGAGTGGAGATGTATAATGGAGAGTAATGAACTCACTCTTGAAGGTGCAGCAGAAGTAGACAAGTATGTGATCAAGGGATAAGGACTCTGGGGAAGCAGGGAGCATGAGAGCTGAGTGATGCCTGCTTAAAACATTTCATCCATTAGGAGAATGATTCAGTGTCCACAAGTTATATTTGGTTGTATAATCACTGACTTAAGCCATCCAGAAGAAGCTAAACAGACTTGTATATTTGCTTGAGTTGGAAAGGAATGAAGAAATAGCACCCTAAACACTCATGAAATAATAACTTAAATTCTACTCTAAGGCTAAAGCAATGTATCCAAATGTAAATCTGTTCCTACTTAAAAACATTCAGTGGCTCCTGGCTTCTCAAGGTAAATTTCTTCAAATGTGGGCCCACAAGGCTTTCGTCATCTGGTGCCTGCCCACCCCGCTCCAGACGCAGGTTCCTACAGCCCACACCTGGAGTGCCCCTCTCACTTTCCTTCATGACACTGGCTTTATGCTTATCCTTCAGACTTAAACCAGCTTCCATCTTCTCTGTGTTGAGCTGGTTGCCCTTCTCTATGCATCCTGTCCCCTGTACGTTCCTCTTTTCTGTGAAGTCTCTTTTGAGAATTATATTAAAATTGTTGCCAGGATCAGTGGCTCACACTTGTAATAACAGCACTTTGGGAGGCCAAGGCAAGACTATAGCTTGAAGCCAGGAGTTCAAGACTAGCCTGTGCAACATAGTGAGACCCAACCTCTACAAAAAATGAAATATAAAATTAGCCAGGCATGGTGACACATGCCTGTAGTCTCACCTACTTGGGAGGCTGAGACAGGAAAATCACTTGAGCCCAGAAAGTTGAGGTTTCAGTGAGCTGTGATAGCACCAGTGCATTCTAGTCTGAGAGACAGAGCAAGACCTTTGGAAAAAAGAGTCCTTGTCTTACTCATTTTTGGGTCACAGTCCTTAACACAGGAGGTGGCACATGACAGGTGCTTGGTAAGCATTCTTTTAACAGAACTGTGGGAAACCTAAATTGCTTTGGCTTTTAATTGTGCAGCTATTAAATTATTTTCACTGCATTTGGTCTTGCTTACCTCCTTATGAGCAACAGAAAAACTGTTGTGATAAGCTACCATTTACTGAGCATCAGTCAAGAGTCAGTCCGTGTGTTGGGTATGTTACATGCATTAATGCTCACTGAATTGCCGAAACAGTCATACCACTCTTGGGTAAGATTATTGTTATTATCATCGTTTCCAAACAAGAAACCAGAGGCTCAGAGAGGTTGAGAAACATACCAGAAGATCCTCAGTCAGCATTTGAACCAGCTGCGTTATTTCCATCCTATTCACTAGGAAGCTGTCCCTTGGTGGGTTCCCGTTTATCAAATAGCACATTTCCCTGTCTGTGCCCTGGAGCCGTTTCCATTTTCTCCTTCATGTTTGCTTACTAGACCCTGAGCAGGTCATGGAGCAAAAGCACTTTGGATGTCAGTGACAAGGGTGTGATTCCAGGGTTGAAGGCTGATGTTTTAAGTGTGCGTTAAGTTCAGGTTGTTATTGATTACTCTCCTCTCCACTTTGTTACGGCCAAGTGCTCACAGGTCACTCCACTGACGTATGGGGCACATTAGCCAAATGACAGAGGCTCAACTAGAGAACTGTAAGTGACTGTAGTCAGACGTTGGTGATATTCCACATGTGTTCCTTATTACCTACCAATCTGAAGCAGAGCAGACCTAGATGTGGTCTGGTTTGCTTCCAGGACAATGCTGCTAGTCGCCCCGGCCTTCTGTGACTCCACAGCCTCTTGGCCACAACAATTACAATGCATTATAATTATTTGTCTAGTGTCTCTCTTCCCTCCTATGAGTTTCTTAAACATGATAGTTGGGTGCTGTGCATCCATATTTATTTATTCAAGTCACAACTATTAAGCATATACTGTGCTTTGAGTTCTGTGCCTGACTCTGGATATATGGAGATGAACAGAATGGATTAGACCAGAATTCTGTTCCCAAAGAGTATGTAGATATGTAAGAAATAACTACTAAAAACTGTTGTCAGAATGCTTAGATATTTTTCACCTCTGTAACCCAAAATCTTAGTGCAGCACCTGGAATACTAAGAGTGGTGAACAGAACTGAGTCTGACTGTGTATCTGGCACTGTGTTATGTGCTTTATAGTCACCATCTCATTTAATCCTCATAACTGCATTCTGTGCAGCTTTCCTTACTATTTTCATCCCTATTTAATAGATGGGGAAACTGATGCCTTTAGAGAATGTTTAAGAGAGTGAATTTAAGCGTAGTCTTCCCGTTGAGCCTATGTTGTTCATAACTGCTTGTTGTCTCTTCCTAAAATCTATGAAAGAATATTCTGTATTCTGCAGTAAATTGTTCTTTTGTTTTCACCAATATCAGAAACTTTTTCCTTTAACTTTTTGTCCATTAAAGGAATTCTACCAGTCCCAAGAGCACATTGTATGAAATCATACCATTCCATTATGTTTGAGTGGCCATTTGGAGTCAGCGCTGTTTAAGAAATACCATCAGGCTAAGATGCTAAGATGTCTTTAGGCTGGAAGGTTCAGGTCCCAAGACAGACTGGAAATGTAGTGTTTCTCAGCTCTTCTTCTACCCCTTCTCTGCCATCATTCCAGCATACACTCTGCAGAGAGCTCAAAGCAGTTTGTTATCTGACAAACATCTCAGATTAGTGATGCCCACCTTTTTTGTTTTCCCTTGTCGAGCCAGGAAAACACTACTAAATTAACTATCATGCATTAAACATGTTACACACCAGGCACCATGCTAGTTGTTTTACAAACATCTTCTCATAGTGTAATTATTATTTTCCATCTTATTGATAGGAAAACTGAGGTTAAAAAAGAAATGAGACATGGCCAAAATTTGAACCCAGGCAATCTGACTAAAAAAACAGACAGTTACAACCCTCAAATATTTCCCTCAATATCCCTGGTAAATTTCAACCGTAATTTTTCAACTGTATGAGTCAAACGTGGGTGAGAGTGAAGTTTGAAAAACCACCCCCAACGCAGCCAGGTATTTCCAATGGATCCCTCACCCACAAAATCGCAGCAGAGTATGCAGACTGTACTAATAATTTGCAGCTTAACTTCTGAGGTCCCTTTTGACTTGCAGCTCCTCAGGCTCTTCCTTTTTTAAATCCTGAGCATATTTGCTTTAAATTGTTTAGTTTGATAATTCATTACATACTGTCTTAACACCTCTCATCTGCCAATTGGGTATCTTGCCTGTCTTTTCCAGCAGGACTATGAGTTGCTGCAGAGCAGAGAGTTTATTTCATCCCATAATAGCACATGGCCATAAAAACACTTAATAAATGCTGCTTGTTTGCTTAAATAGAGGCAGTATAGGTTACTGAACTCTGGAGGCAGACAGGCTTAATTTTCTACTTACTAGCTGTGCAGTGAAAATTATAAAAATTCCATATACTTCAGTTCCTTCATCTGCAAAATAGAGATTAAAACAATACCTTATAGAGTTGCCGGGAGTATTAAGAGGGTACATATAAAGCACTTGGCATAGTTCCTAACATACGATATGCACTCGATAAATAGTAATTATTGATGTTACTGTACAACAGCTGAATTTATTTGGTGTTTACCGTGTGCTACATGCTGTGCTAAATGCTTTGTGTGCAATTATTATTTAATTTTTACATAACAGAGAAAGCAGATTTATCTTCAAACAAACACACCCTTCTTGTTACCCAAAACTTACTTAAGAACATCAGATGCTCTCGCTGTCTTTGGAGTTGTGTCATAGGATGGGAAGGCAAAAATATGATATTGTAATACACTATTGGCACATTATGTAACTGTAGGACTTATCACAATAACTACTAACAACAGCTAAAGCACTGGAGTTGACAAATGTTTTGCACTTTTGTATAAATTAATGTAGATTCGAAATAATTATGATACGATCCATCACTTCCTGTCCTTATGCCCTCTATCACAAATGAAAAAAAAAAAACAGGAAGAAATGGATTTGCCAATCAGAGCCACACATATGGACACTTCATTAATATATATTACTGTAAAGAATAGGTTGTGTGAATCACTGTCCCAGGCACTATGTGAAGCATTAAATCTTGTAGGTATTGAAAACACCTGTAAGGCAAACACAGTAGAAGCTGTTTTATTCAATGTGATCTGAGCCAGTGTTAACCACGAGTTCTTCAGTGTACTGGTTTGTATACTTTACAGAGAAATTGGAGCAGATTGGGGTGAGAAAACCTCACCCTACAATGTTTCTTTTGAAAAAGCAAAAAACAAAAACCATTTGGTACCAAATTATAAGTGAAGGGATTTCTGCCCATATTCTAGAAAGTGTGCTTTATGCCTAAAAAAGGAATCCTGTCCAGCTAAACAAACGTGTATTGAACCAACGCTGTCTACATGCCAGACTATGGGATGGTTTGGTGAACACCAAAATAATTACTTTGTACATGTCTCCAGTGAGTATATCCTCTGTGAGAAAAATAAATGCATGTCCTTAGGGAGCTGTAGTCTAGGAAGGAAGATAAGAATACAAACTGTAAAAACTGTAATGAGTTAGATGAAGGTACCTGCAGAGGATGTTGAGAGTGCAACAGGAAGGGATGCACCTATTTCAACTTGGAAGCTGGAGGCAAGGAGAGCTTCCTAGAGGCGATGCCTGACAGAGTCCTGGAGGATAAGTAAGAGTTTCTCAAGCCCACAGGGGAGGTGGGGGTGAAGGTGGGGACAGAACAATCAGAATTCTGTTGCTGATTGGCTGACTCTAAATATGTCAGTAATGTGCCTTTAAGGTCAGTTTTAGTTTTCTGCAGTGGATAATTCCTTTTTCTCCGAGTGTTATGAGGTTGGCTTAATTAATGTTTGTAAAGCTTTCAGTAATTTTCAGATAAAAGGTGAGGTAGAGGAGAGTATATTACTTATTATCATAGCTTTACTAGCTTCTGATCACATGAGAAAAATTCCCTGAAAGGTCATTTCTAAGAAGCGATATTATTAGTCTGGTGGTTCTTAAGCCTTATGTAACTTCCTGGAACAATGCAATAGCAAGGGAAAAGAAAATGACATCAACATGGAGATAATAATGAATTTAAATCATAAGCCTTATTTCCTTACTGCAGCTGCTGAGTATGAGACAAACTTGAAGCTTCTAAACTTAACTCAGCCACTGCCTGGAAGTGTCTAATTAAAGTTTTCAAATAAAATAAATAAGTTTTTGTAGATAAAAGAGCAGATGGCTTAAGAAGAGAACTGAAAGGCTGCATTAGGGAAGTATTAGGTTTTAATTCTATTTGGGGGGAAAAACATTTTATGTAAGAGAGGGCAGGGTTTGGAAGTAGAAAAACCTAGGGGGCTGTAGAGACAGGATTAGAACCTGTGCTATCATAAATGTAGCTGTGAAGTTTCAGATTGTGAGACAACTAAATCTTTCTGTTGCTCAGGATCATTCCTATAATTTACAGAAGACATTCTCTGTCTTCTGCAAAGCAGTGTCTCTCCATTCCCCAGAGTGCTTTCTGTTCATTCTTCCTTTCTTTTATTTGACACGTAGGTAGTAAACTCCTACTAGGTACTGGTACTTCTTTAGATGCTAAGGATTCAGGATCAGCAAAACTCAGACAAAGTTTGTGGCCCCTTGTGGAGCCAACTTAACGGGGAACTTGTTAATTAGTGAATTGGCTAATGAAATATAGCAGGTGAAAATATTTAAGCATTTTAAATTTCATATAAATATTTGCTATTTTATGATAGTGCCATATTTGTGTTTTATCAATTTGATAAAATACTTTGACAGATGTCATAATTAATTCTCTTAACAAGGCTTTGAGGTAAATGTTGGTAACTGTTGGCTGAAGAGGAAACTACAATTCAAAGAATGAGAGTTCTTGCCCCGAATCACAAAGCTGTTTTGTGGTAGGGCCGAGACTTAAACCTAGCTCCTCTGGTGCTAGTTCACCTGTGGCTTTTGCTGCTATGGGTTGAGACTTTGGGCAGTTGCAGTCATTGATATTTTGGTTATCTATCATTTATAAAGCTCTAAGCCAAGGAGAAAGCTTATATGAGTAACTCTAGACATCACTGATGTTAATATTGAAAGGTAGGGGTGGCCCGTCAGGAAGAATATCGCATAAACAGAACCATGATGTGAGCAAAATCAACTGAGGAATAGTGTCACAATGCCAAGGTCCATATTTTGACAGGTCTGAGTAGCTACCACTGAGGTTTCATGTCCTTCCTTGGTTGTTTTCCTTTGGACACCTCCTCATATCTATTCAGCTTCATTTCAGGTGACCAAGCCTTGAAGGTTCTTGAAGAGGAATTCTACTTTGCCTCAAGGCTTTGTGGAAAGTGGAAGTTTAAACCCTGTAGGTTTTCTTGGCTTTCAAAAGCCAAGGTGATGTCAGGGCAAAGGGTTCCACTTGGGTGCAGATCAAGTCACTGGTTATTTCTGGAACTTTCTTGCAGTTTGGTTCCACAGGGTAGTCTAAGTACCAGTGTGATTTGGGATACAAGCAATATTCTTGTATTCCTTCCCTCCCCCATAGCACACATATGTACAGATTTCAGAGATCCATACATTAAATTTGGGACAATCCAGGGAAGACCCCTATGTCCTTTGTGCAAGATACATAGAAATTAGCAAAGCCATCTATGTTTTCTAGACACTCCTACATGTCCAAAAACAATGTCCTCTTTAAAGTCACCTCAATGGGGCTTCCATCTCCCACCTTCCACCTATTTTCCTATAAACTCCAAAGCAGTTATAGTTCTCTGCTGGTATATGTCTCTTTCTTCTGTTTTTGTGTTCCTACTCTGTTCCCTCCATTCCACAATCCTTACCCTACACGGCAGCCAGTACTGTCTTTAAATATGTGTATGTGATAGATATTTATATGTGGTACAATTATATATGTTGTTTGTACTAAATGTCATAAATTTATATAATTTATATAAAACCATGTTCCTTCTCTACTTCAAACCCTCCTGTGGCTTTGTTTTATACACAGCACAAAACCATCACACTCCACCATGGCCTGGGCAAACTGCCTCCCTCCCTCCCTTTCTACTCAGTCTCTAACTCCATTGCCGGTCAGTTCCTCACACTCGCCGTGCTCTCTCCTTCTTGAAGCCCTCACTTCTGATCTTCCCTCCACTAGGACTGTTCTTCCCCATGTATTTTGAAAGGCTCGTCTTTCACCTATAAAAGAAACCCCACTCTCGCTCAGAGGTTCATTCTCTAGCTCCACTCTCCATTGTCTACCCTCCTTAATCTTGATTTTGTCTGCCTCCTCCACCAGAATGTGTTACAAGGAGAAGAACCACATTTGACATATCCCTGGAGCTTGAGACTGCCTGGCAGAGAGCTGTACAGTGTATAGAATGAATGGTGGATGTGTCTTGTTACCCATCCAGCCTAAAATGCAGCTCACTGCACATACTAACAACAGTGGCTAACAGTCACTGAACGTTGACTATGCATTAGGCATTCTTTTAAGTACACGACGTGAATTCACTCATTTAATCCTCATGGAAACCATGTGATGCTGATACTATTATTATCAGCCCCATTTTTCAGATGAGAAACCTGACAAGTTAAATGCTTTTAAATATCTAACAGATAATTAATTTGCTCAAGACTTTGCAGCCAGAAAATGACAGAGCTAGGATTCAAACCCAGGCATCCCAGAGTTTACCTTTTAACTTTCCCATCTTCCTGCAGCAAAGATTCACAAATACTTTTCAGTTAATCTAAAGAAACTTGGAATACACAGTGCAGCATGGGGAACATTAATAAACCTCACATCTGCTGTAGTGTATTCTTTCCCAGGCTGGGGAAGCCAGCATGCAGTATCGTTATTTCTTTAGTGTGTCCATATGAAAGGAAAACCAGAGTAATCTCTGCAGATGCTGGGATTGAAAGAATCATTGTCCCCTCATCAGAAAGGATAATTAAGTGCCCCTCTGCCCATTAAATGAGGCAATGAATGGTAACCCACTTTGTGGGGTGTAAAATGCCCTATAAATGTTAGTTATTCTTATTCCCGAGCTCTGTGGAACAGTGGCTTATGTTACAGAACTACTGGTTCAGAATCTTTCAGAAGTACTAAATCTACTCAGTAGTCAAGAGAAGGAAATGCCTCTGGTTTGTTCCCTCCCATCATCCTGAAAACTAAACAGCAATCCATTCTTCTTCTGTGTTTCCAAAATCCAGGGTCAGAGATATGCAAATTTAAGTATGCAGGCTGCTTTTAAATGATACATGAAAGGGATTTTGAAATGAATGTGCTGTGATTGAATTTCTGGTCAGTCACCCAGAAGGCATTTTGCAGCTAAGCTCTGGACCCAATTCCACTGAAAATGCATAAGCTCTGGTGCCTGCAGCCAGTCTAGCCACAGATGAGGATCAGGATCTTCGCCTTGGAACTGCTATTAAATGATGCAGACCTCCAGGCTCGAAGTTGAAAAACAAATTGGCACAAGCCTAAAAGAAATCCAACACAAAGTTACTTTTAAAATACCTTTTCCATAACCTTACCTGACAACAAAACCTCTTTGATTTTAGACCATTTGATAAAATCACAGAGCATTAATATATAACTTCACTTTTTCAATAGAAGTTATCTTTGTCATTTTCAAAAGAATTTGGATGCTCTTTGGGAATACAAATATTGCCAATTTGTGTTGCCAAAGAAAGGTCTCTTTGACCTGCTTTGATAATAGATAAGAAACATGAGTAAATATGACCATTTATTATATATGACTTATGCTAAGGTGATTTTTAAGAGTGACAGGAGTTGGCTTTCTTAAGTAGGTTGGAGAGCTCCGCTGATAACCTTGTTTATTATTAAATAAGTTTGCTAAGCAACACTTTTGCTTGGATATGATCAAAGGTAAGCCTCAGCTTTATCTGAATTGCCATGATTCCAAAGTAGTGGAATTTTACATTGTATTTCTTCTCTTTTAGTTCTTTCTAAAATTATGTCAGTAATACCTGCATGAATGCTTGTATAACAAAAATAGAGACAGAACAGGTGAAGCTAATCTTATCCCCACCCTCAATCCCTCTCCTCTCCACTTCTCAGAGGTAACCCCTTCATCACTTTGGCACATCTCCTGCCAGACCTTTCTCTACACATTGGTCTCTCTATATGTATATTGTTAAGTTCTTTAAAAATTTATGTATATATAAATAAAACATTAGTTATCAATTGCTGCCATGAACAGTATCTTGAAATAACAAATATTTACTATCTCACACACTTTCTGAGAGTGGGCAATCCAAGAGCACTAAGCCCTTGGGGAGTTCTAGTTCATAGTCTCTCTTGTAGTCAGGGTCTAAGCCAGGACTACAGGCATTTGGAAGCTTGACTGGGACTGGAGGATGTGCTTCCATCATGGCTCACCAACACAGCTGTTGCCTCGAGTCTTCTGTCTTTCACTGGTTTTTGACAGGAGGCTACCACATGGGCTTCTGCATAGAGTTCCTGGAGTGTTCTTAAAACACAGTAGTTGGCATCCTCTAGAGCGAGTGATGGGAGAGTAAAAGAATGAAAGAGAGAGATCAATAAGGAGCCACAACGCCTTTTTATTACCTAGTCTTAAAAGTGGCACGTTGGCATTTATGCCATATTCTGTCCACTAGAAATGAGTTACTAAGTCTGGCCCAAACTCAAATGGAGGCGAATTAAGCTCCATCAAAGAAAAAGTTCTATCAAAGAACTTTTGGATATATTTTAAAACCACTACATATGGCATAGTGCACATATGCTTCTGCAAGTTTGCTTTTTTCACTTAACAATCTTAGTTTTCCATGACAGTACACGGAGGTCAACTTCAATCTCTTTAGTTGCTGCACGCTATTCCACTATTTAATGGTTCTCCTCCTGATGGGTACACCTTAAGATTGCTCTCAGACTTTCACTGCTGCAGGTGACACAGCAATGGGGGTACTTGCTTACTCCTCAGCACATGTGCCAGGATTTCTCTAGTAAAAACGCATTGATGCAGAATTGCCGAGCTGAAGGGTCTGCTTATCATAACAGTTATAGCTAAATTGCCCTCCAGAATGGCTGTTCTAATTTCCAATCATCCTTCATCTGACGTCTGGGAGGGCTTGTGGCAGAACTTTGGTGGGCAAAATATCTTGGGGACTTTCAGATTATTTGTGGCCCTTTTCATGCCTGAGTTTATGATGAGAAATTATCCTGTCTGACACCCACTTTTCTTGTAATTGCAAACTCTTTTCTACAATTCTGCTTCATTTAAGCAAAAATCCAGAAGCTCATCCCCCAGGAGACAGGGAAGCTTAACTTCTGTTTACAAAGGACTTGGAGGTTTTCAGGTACAAGGTGCCCCTGGAGATTCAGGTTGATTAGTGTTAATTCAAAACCACTTCCTCTATTATGGTAGCAGCTGAGAAGTCACATGCACAAATCAAGCATGTGGATTTCAATGCAAAGGAAAATGCCATTTCAGTAGCAGCTATTCCCAGACTCTGGCTGAGCCCTTCCTATGGCAGGTATTATTGATGCATAAAATCACTGAATCCTCTGGGTTCTCCCACCTTGTAACTTATCTTTAGTTTAAAACCAAGCATCAGACTGAATTACTTACATTCAAGCTGCCATGTGTCCTTGACTGGCAAGAACCTCCCTCCCTGTAATATCAATAATTAATGCCAGCTACCAATCCTGAGACAGCTGAATCACACAAAAGGAATTGGCCTGGTCCATTTCTACTTATTTACTATGTCCAGCTTTGGTGAAAATGTTTGGTCAGATTCAAAATGCTATATCATCAAGGCAACCAGCACTTGTTTATTCGACACACTTATTGAGGTCCTACTCTGTAAAGTTCTGTGCTGTCTGTTCTCTGTGTGTGGGAGAGTGTTCATATGATTAATAACCTCACAAATTTGAAATCTGGTGATAATTTTTAGCAGGTATTTATCACTTCTCGTGTATCAGACACTGTGCTAAGCATTTCATGGACAATAACCTTTCCTCCTTACACCAGCCCTGTTAAGTAGGTAGCTTTCCCTTTTGACCCAGATGTGTCATGATAAATGCAAAACCCTAGTTCTGTCATGGAGCAGCTGCTCATCTTACCCAGGCTCTGAACCCAGCTGAGCACCCGTGCATGAGAAGGCTGTACTAGTTCTGCTTTTGCCAAAATGTGTTTCTTGCCACAGGAAGCTCTGTGAAAAATTTGAATTCATAGTCACAGTATCTAGGCCCACAGTGACTTCTGTTGATCTCAGTTCAGAGAAGCTTCGCCTGTGCTCCCCAAAATGATTGGATTCCCGGATCACACACTTTTGTACATCCGTGTGTCTTTCCTTCAGGGTTATTAGCACAGCAAAAGTCCAAGACTATTTACTATGCCTTTGCGAGGCTGCTGGAAGCTCCGTGAGGCTGTGGAAGATGCTTTTTCTGCTCATTTTTGTTTTGCCAGAGCCTGGTACAGTGCCTGCCACAGACAATCGCTACTATATAATCCATTAACTAATTGCTCTGAAAAGAACTATGCACACACAACCCCAAAAAACCTGGAGATTTATCTCACACATTGCAAACCTCATTCAACAAACTTTTACTGATTTTGTTTCAAGATCCAGGCACTGAATTAGGTACTAAAGATACTGCAATAAATTAGGCAGACATGGCCCTTATTCTCTTAGAGCTTGCATTTCAGTGGGGAATCCAGATGATAAATGAGTCAAATAAAATGAATAAGATAATTTCAGATGTGTGTTAAGTCCTGAGAAGTAAAATTAAAATAAGCACTGCTGATAGTATGAGAGGTGGTCAGGGAAGATGTCTCCAAAGAGGAGACATTGGGCTGAGACCTGAACCATAAGGAGCCAATCTTGTGACGTTACAGGCACTGATTTTTTTCATCTCAATAAATGCATCACTCACTCAGAGCAAAACCTCTGGAGTCATCCTTGACTCCTTCCTCTCATACTCCAAGGCAAGTGCAAGGCAAACCTGCATCTCTACCCTTACAGCATCTCAAGCTGATCAGCCTCTCCCCACCCTCACTGCTACCGCAGTAGTCCAAGCTGCTGCCATGTCTCACTTGGACTTTTCTAACAACCTTGTAGCAGGTTTCTACCCACCCTCTGTTCTCTGCAAGTCAAATCATGTCTCTGTGGCTCCTCCTTACACTGAGGGTGAAAGCCACAGTGCCAGCCAAGGCCTGCAGTCTCACATGATCTGGCCTCCACTCTACCCCCATTTCCTGCGCTCCTCTCCCCAGCACACTGCCCTTCTTCCTACCCCACAAATAGGCCAAACGTGCTCTTATGTCAGGCTCTTGGAACTTGTAGCTTCCTGTCTCTGGAAAAGCCCATGCGCTTTTGCGTTGGGCTCCATCATTTCATTCAAGTTCTGCTCATATGTTCACCAGAAGACCTGCCCCCACCCTCCAGGGGCAATCACCATCATTCGCTATGCCTTAACACTGTTTAATATTTCTTCATAGAACTCATCGCACAAGGCAGAATATTATCTATGTGTGTCTGTCTCCCCCATTAGAATGTAAACCCCATGAGGGTAAAAATTGAGTTGACTTTGTTCACTGTCATATCCCCAATACCTAGAATAGTATTTCTATTCAATCAGTAGTTCTTAAATAAACAGATGAATAAATGAAAGAATCACAAAATGCAAAGGCCTGAGTCTTGGTATGCTGGAAAGACAGAAAGAAGACAGGAATAGGGAGAGAAGAGGAGGCCAAACAGGCAGGCAGGGGTCAGACCACATAGGGTCTTATGAGTAATTAGAAGGAGCTCTGAGAAAACTGTTCACCTCTGGAAAGCTTTTGCTCTGTAATTCCCAACAGGTGACATAACACTTGGAGAAACAGTGAACTCTTTGACCTCTTTCCCACTATGTTCTGTGGTGCCCGGAAGTAGAGCTCTGCACTGTACTTTGATCCTATCAATGTTTGCTTTGAAGGCAGTGGATTAAATAGCACATGTTGAAACATCAACTGAATTAACCTTCCCAAGAATACTTCATGCCACAATTTGGATTCCCTGGAAAGTGTCTCTTACTCTTTCCTAGTGTGCTTATGTCTTGGTTCCAAATGTCTCTCCTTGGAGTTACTGTGTAAATCCACCTCCTTGGGGAGCCATTCCTGACCTCCCAGGGCAGAGTTCGGATCCCCCTGCATGCCCTTCAGCTCCCACTGCTGAGAGCAGACAGCACTGCTTTGTGTTGTCTCCCTGCTGCTCCAGCTGGAATGTATGTTCCTTGAGGCTGGTGACCTTCTTTGTTGTCTCTAATTCAGAGACCACAGAGAGGCTGCTGGTCATCTAGATCCAGCCTACCAACGTGTTTGTTTGAACTGCTTTATTTTATGCTAATTCAAAGTAGGTGCCAAAATTTGAGGTTTTTTAAAAGATAGATTTCTGGCTTATGTTGAAAATATGTAAACCATAGCAATGCTGTGCCTATGTTCTTAACAATGAGAAGACTTGAGTAGCAACTGCTCCATTCATAGGAGACTTGGCTTTCCTCCAGCAAGCCACAATCCCCACCACTCCTTATTATGTTTCTAATGCTGAGGTCAAGTGTTCCTTGTCATTTAACATCTGACTGAATTATTGGTTTTTTTTACAGTAGAGAAATATTCTGTATCCAATCAACTATCATAAGAAGGATGCATGTTCTTAAACCTGGTACATGGGTCCCTTTTGAGCAACTGAATTTGTGACCCTAGTCCTAAAATAAACAAGTGTGTTATTTGGTGATTAAAGGCATAGGACTTGACTACTCAACAAGACAAAGATGTTAATTCTTCCCAAATTGATATATAGGTTTAATGTGATCGCTATCAAAATCCTACCAAGATTTTTATAAATACAGATCTGATTATTCTAAAATGTATATGAAAAGTCAAAGGAATCAAAATAGCTAAAAATCATTTTTAAAAGATTAATAAAGTGGGAAGAATCAGTCCACTTGATTTTAAGATTTATTATATGGCTATAGTATACAAAACTATGTAATATTAATGGAAAGATAGAGGCATAAATCAGTGAACAGAATAATAAAGAATCCAAAAACAAACCCACACAAATATGTCCAACTGGTTTTTTAATATATATACAAAGATGCAAAAGCAACCCAATGGAGGAAAGGTAGCATTTCAATAAATGGCACTGGTGCAATTGGACTCCCATAGGCACAAAATTAATCTTGACCTAAGGCTTACACCTTAAACAAAAATGAATTCAAAATCTTAGATGTAAAATGTGAAGCTATAAAGTACTTAGAAGAAAAAAAAAAGGAAATTTTCAGGATCTAGACTAGGCAAAGAGTTCTTATGCTAAATGCACTGTCCATAAATTGAACCTCATCACAATTAAACCATTTGCTCAGCAAAAGGTCCCATTTGGAGGATGAAATGACAAGCTACAGACTTGGAGAAAATATTTGCAAACCACATGTCAGACAAAGATTAGTTATCAAAATATATAAAGAACTCTCAGAACAGCATTAAGCAAATGCAATGAGAAAATGGGTAAAAGACATGAGACATTTCACCAAAGATGATAGACAGATGACCAATAAGCACAGCAAATGATGTTTAACAGTATCAGCCATTAAGGAAATGCAAATTAAAGCACAATGAGATATCGCTACATATCTATCACAGTGGCTAAAGTGAAATGGTAACAATGCAAGTGCTGGAATGCAGAGAAAGTCTATCATTCATATATTTTTGGTAGGAATGTAAAAGGTATCTTCTGAATATTCTGGGGAAAAGTTCAGGAAAACAACTTGGCAATTTCTTAAAAACCTAAACATGAAACTATAATACCATATGACCCAAGAATTGCACTTCTCGGTATTTGTCTTTAAAAATGAAAAAAGTATATTCACACAAAACCTGTATACAAATCTGTACACAATGTTTATAGCAGCATTATTCATAATTCCCAAAAAAATGGAAACAACTCAGATGTCCTTAGATGTATGAATAGCACATCAGACTGTGGTACATCCTGGAATGCTATTCAGCAATTAAAAAGGAATGAACTATTGATAAAATCAACAATCTGGATGAATCTCCAGAAAATTTTGAGTGAAGAAAAGCCAATTCCAAAAGTTCATGTGCAATTGGTTATACCTCTTCTTAACCCCAGGTGACCACTAATATGTTCTCCATTTTTTATGACTTCATCATTTCAAGAATGTTGTAGAAACCGAGAACAGATTAATGGTTGCCAGGGGTTAAGGAAAGGATGGGGACTGGAAAGAAATGGGTGTGGCTATGAAAGGGCAACAGGAGAGATCTTTATAGTGATAGAAATTGTCTGCATCTCCACTGTGTCAATGTCAGATCCTGGCTGTGATATAGTACTACAGTTCTGCAAAATGTTACCATTGAGGTTGTGGGGAACTGAGTGAATGTTACATAGTAACTCTTTGTATTATTTCTTGCAATTGCATGTGAATCTGTAATTATGTATCTCAAAATTAAAAGCTTAATTTTTCAAAAAAGAAAAAGAAAAAACAACACACAAGCCTTGGAAGTCAGTCAGCCTTGGGTTTAAATTCCTGCTGTAGCACTTACTAGCTAAATAACCCTGGGTAGCCTCGTGAGGCCTCAGTTTCTTCGTCTGAAAAATGGAGATCATAAAAGGCTCATGCTACAGTGCTCTGGAGATTAAATGAGGTCATGCAGTTACAATGCTTAAGAGCTCGCCTGTGTTTGGCTTGTGGTCAAGAGCTCAGAAGATGGGAGCTGCTTTTCTTGCTGTCACTGTATCAAGTAGAGAATACAGAGCCAGCTTCAGCCCTGGAACATCTTGGGTTAAACCATGCTTGGTGCAGAGCAGAGGTTCCCAAAGTACCTCAGTTCATATTGCCCTTAGTATCATCCTAATTTTTTCCATGTTTTTCTTGGGCCAAAAAAAAAAATTCACAACATTTCTGTTTACTAAGTAGTTAGGTTCAAACTACTTAATAAGTATGTTTGAGCTAACAATTTAGTAACTGTTTGAAAACAAAATAACATAAATTGAAGAAATAATTTGATTTAATTCTTAACTATAATTATTTACAATGAATTTGGTGTCCCTAGTAGTCTGTACCACTTCTCAAACCTTGGAATCGGATTGAATACTGTCACCTTCATTATCTGTTCCACACTGATTTTGATGTAGTACTTGTTTTTAATTATATTCACTGCCAAAAATCCAGCTTTGCAAAAATACTTTGTTATTAAGGGAAATATACTGTGCACTAATGTTGAGGTGGTAAGTTCCCTCATGCTATTAGTTCTCACACTATCTGACAGACGTTTAATATCACTATTGTTCACTCAAAATTTAAAATATCCTACAGCATCCCTGTGAGTCTGCCATGATGCCCTGTAGTGCTTTGGTGCTTAAATTGGGAATTACAGGTTGAACTGTTCATTTTGGCCTCTTCCAGAGCAGAGCAACGTAGACTCAGGCCCAAAGCTACTCTACTGGTACCTTCCTAGTTGGAATGACCCATCTGCTGCTGTCTGAACCCATGTCCCCAGGATGGTCTCACAGCTAAACCGCCTACCATTGGGAGATAAGAGTCATTTTTTTTCTGGCTCATCGATGGCAGAGGAGATGTTAGGAATGGGATACTGGACCTTTTTTTTCTGGTATTCTAAAGATATTAAGCAATTTGCGAAGCTCCTCTTAAAATTGAATTCCACAATAAGCACCTGGAAGGTGACCAGCATTGTTTTGGGTACTGGAGCCACAGAAATAAATTGGGTCTGGTCCCTAACCTTTGAATAATGCTTTCTCTGCAATGATATGCAGCATGATGTTACAGAAAAGTCTTGAAGCCAAGAACACGAATGTAAATTCAGACTCGCCGTACGAACATGTTAGGTTGACCTTCCTGAGCCTCAGCTTTAGTATCTGCATAATGGGAGTTTATATATCCCTATAGCACCTTTATCTCACAGGATTTAATGAGATAAATGCATGTAAACTTAGAATGTTATGATTAGCAAATCGCCAGCATTTACACGTGCTGCTTTTTAAAATCACTAATTATCAGTTCAAGCCACTTTGCCCAAGAGTGAAAAGAAATCCAAACAACAAAATCTATTTATCATGCTTCTTAGAATAAATGGGGATAGGAGGGATGGGACAAAAAAGAAAATTCCAAAAGATATCATAATTTCTGTGAGAAATTGAGGAGCAGACAGAGTTGTTGTCCTGGAAGCTCTGTTCTCCTTTTGCAGGCTAGAGAATAAATACTTTGAGAGCTAAATCGATCTGCTCATCCTCCTGTTCCTTTCTCCTCTGGAATATGTCTCTTGAAAGAGATCAGCTTTCTGGTCTCTGCTTCTGGCTGTTACCCAGTGGCTGCTTTATCTAATGATTGCTACATTCACTTTTTTTTTTTAAACTCCCAGTCCAAAAGCTGTTTCAAAGTCAAAGATAATACAGATGTGTCATCCCAGACACCAGTGATAGGTGTTGTTTAGTCAAGGTGGATCTGATTGGGATCTCTCTCCAAGAAAGCGAGATAATATGAGAGATCATAAAGCAGCTGTTAATTTCCCTCTCAAAGTGAGGAGGATTATGCACAGTGGTGGAAAGCTGTTCTCTGGGTCCCCAACCTAATTGTCTTGATTAACACGCTGCATGGCCATCACAGGTGTAGCACATAATAGCACTATGAGGTTTTCATAGCCAGATTAAAATCTGTCATTGAGCCAAGAACTAACAGTGTGTGCATCATAATGCCAAAAGTCAAAACGAGTTCTCTAAATAATCACTGCTTGTATTTCTAGGACAATTTATCGTTTTAAAGCATACTTTCTTTACCTCATTTTCTCCTCATGCAGAAGGCAAGCAGTTTTGGTAGGGAAACTGAAGTTCAAAGAGATTCAGTGACTTACCAATCTAGAAGACCCTAATAATTGTGCCAGGCTGCTCATAATAAATTCTTAAAGATTTTTCTCCTGTCCCTATGACAATAACTAACATTCATCTTTCAGTTAACAGCTTACAGAATGCTGTTATATTTATTTTCTTTTTAGATCTGCCATCACAACCCTGCAAATCAGACCATTTTATGATCCCATTTTCATAAACAAAAAAACTTGAAATCTTGGAATATTGGTTGAAATCCTGCCTCATTTTAGACTAGAGAAGCTTTCTCAAGGGCACAGCGTTGCCAAGTGGTAGAATTGGGACAAGAACTTGGGCCTGAAGGTTGCCCCAGTGTTCCTCACAGCATTCTTCCATACTATGGTCTCTCTCACTCTCGCTCTCTCTTTCTCTCTCTCTCTGCACATTTTAGAGTTGGGGGAAAATAAGTCAGGACAACTGACGCTGAGCTGCAAAGACACAGCTTTCTTCTATTGCCACAGTGCCCAGCTTTGAGCAACTGAAGGCTTTTGGTCAATTACATATTTTCCCATTGAACTGGGAATGGACAATTTACATTCTAAACTGAATATAAATTTGACCCTTGATCTCTTAATTGCCTGATCTCTATGGTGTGTTTGATAAAGGTATTTTTGTTGGTTTACAGGCCACCCCCAGAGGCCCTGAGAAATGCATTTAAAAGTTATGGGTGGCTGTGAATGACCTTGAAAGTAGAAGATAAATGTCTTAGCTGGCTAGGCAGAAGACAAAGTAGACAGCCTGCTTAAAGGAAAAACAAGCTCTAAGCTATTCTCAGTCAGACCTACAAACAATTTCTTGCAGTAAAATGTGTTATTCTTTGTTTCTCAGAGATGAGGAATGAGGAGGAACCCCTCTTAGGCTCTTCCCATGATTTTTTAGGTTAAGGCTGAGCCCCTGAGTACAAATGATTGCCTGGCTCATGTCCCAGTGCTGATGGAGCACACAGGATGGTTCCCTGGTGACACATGTGAGGGTAGGAGTGGAATTTCTCACTGCTGGAAGGGCAGTGTTTTCCACCCATTGTTCATTCTGAAAGCTCTCTTCAGTCCCAGCCTGTGTGTTGTCACTGGAGGAGGAAAGAGAATGAATTCTGTGTTCCCCACGGCGCACCGAAGCCTAAGGGCCAAGTTCCTTTAATCTAAAAAGCCAAAAATGATGATTTCCTCAAGAGCAAATGGCTTTCATTGCTTCTTTGGCTCCAGAGACATATCTGTATCTGCTCTGCCACTCCATCCCGAAATCTGGGATGTGGCTGAAGTAGCCAAGTTAAGAGCATTCACAAATAATCTCTTTTATTTAAAAAAAGGGGAGTGGTGTAGGAGGAAATGTAGGAACAGCCTTATGTTCTATATTTTATTTCAGATTTTTAAATATTATAAAAAGGAAGAAGGAGCAAGCATCTATGTATGCAAATATATAAGTTAGTATGTATACCTATATATAGTTAAATATTTTTTGCCGCTTTATAATTTCCAGGCATGGTATGAATAAATCTACACTTGGCTTAACTTAATGCAGTTGAATTGATTTCTGCCTGCTAACCTGTGATTCTCTCTCAGTAGGAAAGAATCAATAAGGTCAGTTGGGCCCACTTTTGCACGTCATTGGTCCTAGTTTTAATCTTGGTAATCCCGGCTGTAAACCACTCAGTATGGAGGCAGATTGATTGGCAGCAATATTTGCTCAATGATTTTGTGGCCATATTTGGGGCACATTTTAGCTTATGACTTGGTGTGACAGTTTCTCCTGTAGAGTTTAGTGCCTGTTCCCTTTCTTACACTGCAAAGGGCCTATTGAAAGGAAGCTTGGAGAAAATCAATTTGACAGGGAGGGAGATGAAATAAGTTTCAAACAGAATCTGAAAGGGAAATAATAATAATAAAATTAAAGCACTAGAGAGCCTTAGTGCTTGAGGAATTTGAATTGGATTAGATGTGGGGTTGGAGAAGGTCATAACATTTTGTTCAGAAGTGAAAACTGCCGTCAGAGTCACTAAGCTAAATTTAATGCCAATTCCTTCTCATTAGGTGAGTAGGTGCTACCTCACCTTTTCCTTCTTTTGTAAAGCATATCTTTTATGTATCACAAGTGAGGGGAGTGCTGAACATGGTGCCTTTCTTTAGCCTTGTATGATAGTTTTATAAATTTTTGGCAAAGTCACACATGAAGGGAATGTATAAATCCAGCAACACTGCCCAAGTCCTTTCAGTCCAGCATATGTTGAAAAATCCTGCTTGAATGCACGGTTGGTGGTGAAAAGAGAAGAAAAAGAATTCTTTCTCCACCCACCCAGCCATTCCACCCGTCAATAATTCATGGCAACCTTCAGACCAAAAGGTTGTTGTTAAAGAGAATAAAATGATACAAGCAAAGTGCTCAGCATAGGACCTGGTGTGTGTATTACTGTATTAGTTTGCTAGGGTTTCCATAACAAAGTACGACAAATTGGGTGGCTTAAATCACAGAAATGTATTGTCTCATAGTTCTGGAGGCTAGAAGTCCAAGATCAAGGTGTAGGCAAGTTTGCTCCCTTTTAAGGCTGTGATGGAGAAACTGCTCAAGGCCCCCCTCCTAGCTTCCTGTGGTCTGCAGGCAGTCTTTGGCAGTCCTCGGCTTGCAGATGCATCACCCCGTGTCTGCCTTTGCCTTCATGTGCTATTCTCCCTGTGCTCAGGCCCGTCTCTGTGTTTCAGTTTCCCCTTTCTATAAGGACACTAGTCATATTGAATTAGGACCCACCCTAATGACCCTTATTTCCAAATAAAGTCACATTCTGATGAATCAAAATATGGGGGTTAAAACTTCAACATATAAATTTCAGGAGGACAAAATTCAGCCCATAATAATTATTATCATTTATTATTATATCTTTATTATTTCTTAGCTTTTCATAATTTCCTTTTTATTATAAATCCATTCTCTGCAGAGAATTTAAAATTTGCAAAAAAAAAGAAAAAAGTAGGGGGGGTGAAGAAATCAGAATATCAATGCATAGTGTAAATATCTTCAAGTAGTGATAACCTGTTGGGCATGGCCACAATATCCAGGTATTAATGTTTCAGTTAAGAGGAGCCAGGACAATTGACCAGCCCAATTGACCTGTTTATATTTGGAAACTAGGCTAATATTGATCTGTTGAAACAGACTTGTTGAACCAGAATATTTTTACTCCACTCTGCTTGAAAAATAGTTTAGGATGACATTCAAGGATGTATCAAATATGATTTGATAGACTAAGCTAAAAGTTAGGTGGCCTGAAATTGTGTACTCTCAGTATTGGAATCCGGCTTCTAAGCACAAGCAGGAGTGGCAGGCAGCAGCCTGCTCAACCCCTCCAGATGGTGTAGAGTCCCCTGCATCACTGGCGTCATGCGCATTTTAGATTTATTAAAAAGCCCACACACAAAAAAAGAAATACCCTTTGGAGCAATATGGTCCCAAATCCCAACAATTTCCTGCAGTATAGCAGCAAAGTTCCCCCTGGTGGCTGTTGAGATGGTTAACCAGTAATTCTTCAAAACGTTTTTTTCTGACACATACACAACATTTTCCTTTGTAAGAACGTGAAGGTTTGATTCCTCCAGAGCCCATTACATAGACAGATTGGCCCCTGAGATAATTACAAGAAGGTAGTCTAATGGGCTCAATTAAGGAAATCCCATTACCTCCATGAAGAATCACCAGTAAGGTATAGACCCAGACCCAGACAAGTCTTCCTACACACACACACACACACACACACACACACACATAATTTCTTACCTAAAAGCATAGAAACAGCATTCAGTTAACCTGTTTATATTTGGAAACTAGGCTAATATTGATCTGTCGAAACAGACTTGTTGAACCAGAATATTTTTACTCCACTCTGCTTCAAAAATAATTTAGGATGACGTTCAAGGATGTATCAAATATATGATACACTATGCTAAAAGTTAGGTGGCCTGAAATTATGTACTCTCAGTATCAGAATCTGGCTTCCCAGCAAAGGCAGGAGTGGCAGGTAGCTGTAACAAACCCGACAGGTGGTGACCCAGTCCTTCTTGAGGTGGCATGATTCTCAGAGCTCTGAGTTCTGCGCCCACATCCGAGAGGAGGAAGCCCTTCGCATTATCTCCCTAGCTATTGATTCCCATTTGCCCTGTAGAGGGGTGGGAGAGTGGAAAAATCCTTGAGTGTCCGAGAAGTATGCCATCTGCAAGGATACCATGAGTGTTTCACCCTCCATTCCTAGAAAGGCGGAGTTTGTTTGAATATCCAGCACTGTCAGCTCATCATTTATACCTTTTCCTGCCACCAGAATGTCCAACTTCAGATTATGAGTACATTTTTTAATGTATGAGAAAATGTTTTATAAGGTAAAAAAATCAGTTTCATTAGGTTAAGACTCTGTATTAAGCTCATCTCTGTCCTGTACTACCTTAGTGTCCAAGGCACATATGTACATGAAGGAGGGTTGCCTGCTAGATGCGAATCTTCCTTACTGCATGTGTTCCATCCTTATCAACTAGGGTTTTTCAAAATCTTTTTGGTAAGTGTAGGAATTACCTGGAGAAATTTTCAATTGCAGATTCCTAGATCCCCGCTCCTAAAGAATCTGATTCAGTAGAACTGGGGCGGGACCCAGGAATCTGCATTTTTAATGTGTTCCTTTGGTGATTGTGAGCTTCGTGGCCTACAAGACATAATTTGAGCAGCACCCTGCCCTCCTATGATCTTCTTTCTTTTAGAACACTAATTTTTGCATTATTATCCTACCATTTTTTCAAAATGGATTTTTTCCATGTGCATCTGTGAAAAATAAAACATGCTCATTGTGAAAAAATAATCAGTGTGAGTAAAAAAATCATCAGTTTTTCAGCATTGAGATGGAATTACCCTAAATATTTTAATGCCACCCATCAAGAACTTTGTGTGTGTGTGTGTGTGTGTGTGTGTGTGTGTTCTCATTTAAAAATATTATTTTAATGTGGCAGACCCAAATTTATGGAAAAGAGAGGGAGGTAGTTTCCACCAGATCTTTTTCTTCCAGAGATAACAAATTTTCTTCTTTGAGTTCTGTGACTCCAGGGGCTCTTCATTTATAACAGCCTCTTCCCATGATGGTTTCAAAGCTCCTTATTTACACCTTTACCTGCAGCACTCTTCTTTAAAGATTGGGTAGCTAACAGGTGCTAGTAATAACTTAGGAGACATATGGGAAATTGCCTACCATCTCCAAGATTCTTTTATCTTTTCTTGCAAAAATTATCTTGTCACCTCAGAGCTGTTCTCTTTTATTACTTGTACACCTTCTTCACTTGGAAAAATTTGGGTCACATAAACATTTTTCCTATTCATTTTTCTACCTTTGGTGAGAACCATCATTTAGCATTTCACCTCTGAGAAGTCTTTTCTAGCTAGACTGTGTTCCCAAACTGCATTTCCCAAGGACCCCCATTTATTCTGTGCTTTGTAATCATTGTGTGGTCTTAGACTCTTTTGAAAACCTGATGAAAATGATAATTCCTCATACCTAAAACCAATGCATATATTCGCACCCAAATTTCTCCAAGTATTTTCAAGAGGTCAAAGGAATCTAAGTTAAGGATACTCCCTGGTAATATGTCCTCAGCAGACTGAGTTCTCTCAAACCTACAAAGGATTCTTACAGACATCATTCATTAAAATAAGTATTGAGCATCAATTATGTAACAGACACTGCACTGGGGTAGTGGGGATACAACAAGAAACATAGGGGCCCCTGTTTTAAGGATCTCAGTATAGAAATGGAAGTAGATGGGTAAATAGTGACCATGGAATGTAAGAAGTACACAAAATGCAGCAGGGCTATAGTAAAATGTTCTTAAATCATAATTCTGATTTCTTTCCTTAAAATCCTTGATGCATCCTCTTCCTATCATGCATGAAGACCTTCTTCATGAACCTCAAGCTTTCTTCTCCAGTATATTCTGAATGCGTGTCTTTCCTTTACCCAGCTCTGGCACTCCATGCTTCCATCCTATTGAAGTCTCTGTTGGTCCCCAAATGTACCATGCTCTATGAGTCTTCATATGAGTTGTCCCCCATCCCTGGTATTCTTTCCTCCCCGTCCTTTGCCCTTTGGCCAGGCAGACTCTCATTTGTCCTTTAACACTAGGCTTGGAATGCTTTATACAGGGAGCTTCCCCTGATTTCTCTAAATTCTATTTAGATGCACTTCCTGCCAAGCATGGTGGCTCACAGTTGTAATCCCAGCACTTTGGGAGGCCAAGGCAGGAGGATTGTTTGAGCCCAGGAGTTCAAGATCAGCTTGAGCAGCATAGTTGAGACCCTGTTTCTACACAAATAAAAACTATTTGGGTCTATAGTAGTCCCAGCTACACAAAAGGCTCTAGGGGGTAGAGGATCACTTGAGCTCAGGAGGTCAAAGCTGCAGTGAGTCATGATCACACCACTACACTCTGGCCTAGGCAACAGAGTGAGATCCTGTCTCTTAAAAAAAAAAATGATCTTGTTAGATGTTATCCTTATCCTAATTCCTATTGCATTATGTTACAATGTATATGTCTTCATTAGTCTGCATCCCTCACCAGACAGTAATATCCTCAATGGCAGCGACTATCATATTCACAGTTATAGTCACACCAACTAATGACTAATAGTTAATAAATATTTGAATTAATTTATGAATTAACCTAATAAAAACCCTCAACATAGTTTTATTGCTTTCTAGTATAAGCTAGAATAAAGAGCCTTACCTATATCATGTCTGAGAAGTATGGTTTATAATTAGAACTTTAATGACAACTGACCAAGGTGCTCTCTGACCATAAGGAATCTGATTCTTAGTTCCTTGTTACACACAGAAGGAGAGACAGAGCTGAGGCCAGTTGACTAGGAGATGTTCAACTGTCATTTGCTTAACACTATACAAAATACTTTGGGAAGTAAAGATGTATTTCTTCCTTCTTTCAAGAGCCTGTTGGGAGTACAAGAGTTCCCCATGTGAAATCTTGCTAGTATGTAATTTAGTATCAAATTATGTAATACAAATAAGATGACTTTTAATGTCACTTCCAACTACTTTTTCTGTGAAGCTAAGAAGCTAAGGTTTTTATAGCACCTAACTGTACTAGACACTCTATGGCATATCTTCCAAACCAGACTGAGTGACGATCGTGTGTTGATGGACTTTGTACCTTCAAGGTCAAACATAGTCCCCAGGTCTGAGTAGGTATTTAACAACTTTTCTTTTTCTTTTTCTTTTTTCTTTTTTCTTTTTTTTTTTTGAGACAAGGTCTCACTCTGTCACCCAGGCTGGAGTGCAACAGTGTGATCTCAGCTCACTGCAACATCCACCTCCTGGGCCCAAGTGATCCTCCCACCTCAGAATCCCAAGTAGCTGGGACTACAGGTGTGAGCCACCACACCTGGACTCTAACAACTATTCGTTAAATCAAATACACTGAAAGAAGACGGTGACACCAATAAATACAACACCTGACTGAAGAGTTTCCCATTTATAAATTTTTTCACTGGGATGAAAGGCTTATATACTAAATAAGCACTGAGGAATCACTGTATATTACTTAGGGGTTATGACACACTGACAAAAATTAATGTGGCCAAAAAAGTGGAATGGATGAAAAAATACAAGCTTTAACATCAGGCATACCTGATTCAAATCCCAGCTCTTCTGCAGGCTTGGCAAGTAACCTTCCATTGATTCCGTAGATATTTGTTGAATCATGCTCTGTGCAAGGCCATGTGCTAAGTGTTAAAGAGGTAAAAGTAAATATTCTCTACAATCTTGGAACTTCCAATCACTTTCTTCAGGTTCTTTATCTGTAATGTGGGGCCAACAATGTTTCCTTGGAAAGCTGCTGGCAAGATGAAGCATAATATATATCAAAATGCCCAGTCTAGGTCTTTGCATGAAGTAGACACTCCGTAAATGCTACTAGAAGGCACAGCTCCTATAATCTAATCAGGATAAGTCAATGAACATTCACAATGCAACTAAAGCTCTCTGCCCAGTTTGAAGTTGCCCGTAGCTATTGAGCCCTCGAAATGTGGCTAGTTGAAATTGAAATGTGCTGTAAGTATAAAATACACACCAGGATTTGAAGATTTTGCATGGAAAAAACCCAGCAAAATAACTCAGTAATGTTTTATATTCATTACATGTTAAAAGAATAATATTTCAATAAATTGAGTTAAATAAAATGCTATATATGGTTAATTTTACCTGTTTTTATTTTTTAAATATTACCATTAGAAGATTTAAAATTATATATGACTCAAATTATTTCTGTTGAACAGTCCTGGGTTAGAGAGTAAATGTTCATTACAATTTCCTGAAAGAACCAACTAGAGATGCCGAAGGTGATCCAGAAATATATACCACTAGGTAATGACTGAGCAGTGATGAAAACACAAAGCTGCAACCCTGATTTCATGCCCTCATGGTGGTATTAATAGTAATTACCAGATTACACCAGAGCCAGAACATTCTCATTCGCTTTAGTTTAAATACCAATTGTGGAATGTGCCAATGTACACGCCTAGGAAAGGAGGTGGTGCTGGGGGCTGCTGGCAGAGATGTCCTCAAGACTTAGGATGGCTGCTATGATTCACTTCCTCATTTGGAAGCATGTTAAAGCAGATGGGCTTTAGGCACATGAGGTGTGGATGTCAGCATCATTCCTTCCTGCATGATCTTGGGCGAGTTAGTTATCTCTCTGAGCCTCAGTTTACTCATTTTAAAAATGATTGTGATAATAGTAACTAGATCATAAGATTTCTGTGTGGATTGAAGGAGCAAATGCAATAAAACATGTGGCAAGGTATTGTCACCGTATTAGTCTGTTCTCATGCTGCTAATAAAGACATACCCAAGATTGGGTAATTTATAAAGGAAAGAGGTTTAATTGACTCACAGTTCAGCATGGCTAGGGAGGCCTCAGGAAACTTAAAATCAAGCCAAAAGGGGAAGCAAACACATCCTTCTTCACATGGAGGCAGGAAGGAGAAGAATGAATGCCCAGTGAAGGGAAAAGCCACTTATGAAACCATCAGATCTCATGAGAACTAACTCACTTATCACAAGAACAGGGTGGAGGAAACTGCCCTTATGATTCAATTATCTCCACCTGGTCCCTCCCACAACACATGGGGATTATGGGAACTGCAATTCAACATGAGATTTGGGTGGTGACACAGCCAAACTGTATCAGTCACCATCACAGTCTGCTTTATGTAATCCTGTCCCTCTATTCTAGAACAATGCCCACCACATATTTGGTACTCAGTAAATACTTATTGAATGAATGAAATAAGTCATCATCATCAAATCAAGCAATGGATGATTCTTTATTCCTGAAATTCTAGTGTCATCAGGTGGGATCCTGCTGCTATATCTCTGAATGTCGGTGTGAGTCTTGTAAGAACAATCACAGCTACTGAGAATGGTTGACTAAGTTGTCTTTTGTTTTGACAAGTGTCACTCAGCGTTGACTCTACCCTTGGGCCACTCCATAGCCATTCCAGCAATGTCCGTGGTTTTATATTTCCCTTATCCTTTCCACTTTTCCATTATACCCAAGTGTGAGACTCTTTTGTCCCCCATCCAATTTAAGCGTATAAAACCTGCTCTGATTTAGAATCTCCTTTGCAGCTAATCGAACCTTGCAGCATTCTATTAGCTCTTCCTATTTGCTCTCAGCCCAAGCTGAGACATCTGGGATTATTATGTAATAACTTCGGCTCATATCTGGTCAGTATATACCATCCCTTTTCATTCTGCAAATCCCCTCAAGGTTCTCTGTCTGTTTGCAAGGGGTGGGAGAAGGAGAGAAAGGATTGTGGTGGGGGGTTTGGTGGGGGGGAACTGTTTGCTAAGAAATATTATCCCACACTTATCAGTATTAAACTGGATTTGACAACTCATAGCCTGGGATTTAAATGACCTAAATTCTTCTTCATTTGGCAGCCTGGTTTTACCCATTATTTATTGTGCTACCCAATTTATTATCATCGGCACACTTGGAGGCTTGGTCTGTGGTGTCTTCACAGCCAAGTGATTTATACAAATAATAAAAAAGATGGGGGTTCCTAGCAATGAAATCCAAAGCAATTCCACCTCTCCTTTTCCTCTCTTCTAGCTCAGTTCATCTCTTACACATTAACCCTTGGCCTTCTTACTTCTTCTCCTAGAGAAATTCATCCTCGGCTTCCTTCTGATCCCTGGAAGGAAATGCTATTGGCAAGGAGAGGGGAGGGTAACAACAGTGGTGATTTAGGTTGGTGCAAAAGTAATTGCAGTTTTTGCCATTAAAACTAGTTGCAAAAGTTGCAATTACTTTTCCACCAGTCTAATAGAATTATAAAACATAAATATCAGGTCTTTATATGGAAGGTACCATGCAAATCCTCTCTATACATCATAGAATTTGGCTTTCACACCAGCACTTTGAGGTAGACATTAATTTTATCCCATTTGACAGCAGAGGGTCTCAGTTTGAAAGATGCTGCATCTCAGTCTCATGAGCACAGGCAGAGTGGGAGAGAGAAGCATGGCCAGGGGCTGGGTCTCTGGAACAGGATTAGGGGTAATACTGATACCAAAATTGTAATGTAGCAGTTCAGAACATGAGCTTTGAAATTAACCTGGAAGTGAATTCCAGTTCTTTAACCTATTGAGTTGTAGGACTGTTAGTAACCAGTCTGCACTTCAGTTTTCTCACCTGCAAAGTGGATATAATAAAGTAGATAGGTAATTGTGAGAACTGAATGAGATATTGTATTTAGGGCATTTAACACAGTTTCTCCATCTGTTAAAAATGGATAATGGGCAGGCGTAGTGGCTCACACCTGTAATTTCAGCTTATTGGGAGGCCAAGGAAGGAGGAATTCTTGAGCCCAGGAGTTCAAGACCAGCCTGGGCGACACAGGGAGATCCTATCTCTACAACAAAATTAAAACATTAGCCAGGCATGGTGGCATGCATCTGTAGTCCCAGCTACTTGGGAGGCTAAGGTGGGAGGATCTGCTTGAGCCTGGGAGGTTAAGGCTGCAGTGAACTGTGATCACGCCACTGTACTCGGCCTGAGCAACAGAGTGAGACTGTCTCAAAGAAAAAAAAAGGGATAATGATAATATCTAACTCATTTTATCTTCACAACAACCCTATCAGGTAATATACATAAAGCACTTAAAACAATTCCTGGAAATGCTCAACAAAAGTTAACTGTTATTACTACCACTGCTATTACTACCAGCACCACTACTACTACTGCTGTTATAATTGCCATGAGTCAAATTCAATACAAAATCAGCACTTTCCAGCATGTACATTGCAAAGACCTTGAGTAGGGTCCTGGTAAGCTATGTTCCCCCGTGATAGTAATTACAGCCTATGCTACTGCATAAATGTGTGTGGGGGGGGGCGGGGCGGTGGGGGTTTGTTTTCCTAGTCCCAGATTTACTTATGACCTTCTCAAACCGGATGCCAATTCTAGAGTTTTTTGAGGGAGGTTTGGTCTAAAGCTCTAGCCCAAGCTTAGAACAACTTTAACATGGGAATTCAGTATCCTGTCATCGTCTCCCTCTGGTCTCAAGCCTTAGCAAGTCTACTTGTATTAGTTGACATGCTTCTAACTGAGAGCGAAATGTTTATGGGTAGTCTTCTATTCACTTATTTAGAATATTTATAATTTGAGAATTTATTTATTTAACATATGGGCCAAGGGTAGCTCTGTTGGGGTATCTGCTGTGTTGAAACTAGAAGCAGCCCCTCACCCCCAATTAATTTTATATCTTGCAAAACTATTTATGTTGACATTGCTCCAAATAACATTTAGCAATTCCATACTACCATTCGTTTTGACCACCCAGCCCTGTACTTTGGAAATACTATAAGTTTTATCCCATGTTCCCACATAACTGGCACTGAGTGGGTTACTTGAATATTTAGGGTAGAATATGAGTAACCAGATTGCGGGAACAGCACTTCCCACTGATTTACATCTGTAAAGGAAGTGATGCTGAGCGTTCATAGTGACCCAGAAGCCCAAATTCTGCCCATATCCTCTCCTATATCCTGTGTCTAGAACCAAGAGCAATGTTGAGTATGTAAAAATAATTTTCATAGTGAGTGTGCATTAGTAATTTATGACCAATAGATAGTATTGTTTTCAACACAACTTTGCTGAAGCAGCAATAGCAGAGGACATGCTTTAGAATCGGTCTCCTTCACTAACTGTGTGGTCTTGAACAAGCTGTATAATGTCTGTAAGCCTGGAGTGCCCAGCTACAGACTCTGTATAGAAGTAGAATCAATCTCATAGTGCTGATTGAGGAGTAAATGAAAGAATACATTTAGAGTTTGTAGCTGAGCACCTGACACAAAGTACTCAAGTAATGGTTAGTTATTAGTATTTCCTCTTCTACTAATCTGCATATTCCTAAGCTTTTTACATACAGTAAATTTTATTGATGTATTTGCTGCCTATTATAGTCTGATGTCGACAGTGCTGTTAATGCTATTACTGTTTGTAGTAAAAAATATGTTTTACCATGAGCATGGGTTTCAATTGGAATTCACTTCCAGGTTTATTTTATGAAACCTTTTATATTTCTTGTTATACCTCTGCAAGAGTGCCCTTTGTTCCTGATTTCAAGGCTGTAGACACTGTGGAAATTCCAAATCGTGCCTCCTTTCTATTTTTGTCCATCTTCCCTTTCCATCAGCTGAAAAAACTTGGTTCTCATTTGCTCTGTGGAAAAACAGTAGTTTCCATGTATTTAGAGCTGGAAGCCTGAGGGTTCAGACAGAATGTTATCATTTATCAATGTTGTAGCACTTGTATTAAGGAGGTCCTTGCAAACATTTTTATGAATGTATGTGCATTAGAAATGCTGTTTTCTCTTGTGGTCAAAAGAAGTTATTGAAATTCTGATTCTCATATTTAGCCCTATGCTGAGTGACTTACCTTTGACCTTTCACCATAAGTGAGAAGCAGCATAAATGAGTGATGATTTCAGCTGCCTTTTCTTTTCTTGGGGTAATGAATGAGTCAGCATCAAGGACTTTGCCAGGAGGCCTGAGTCATAAATATCTCTGCAATCCATCAAAAATCTCCACAGAAGGTTGTTTTTAAACCGTAAACAGGGAAAGAGTTCCTGGACCTTATCTTAATCATCAAGACAGTGAGAGATATTTATGCTTCTAACTTTGGGGTCACAAAGAAAGGCTATAGCCAACAGTATAGACAGAGAAATTAATATGACCCCATCATGAGATGATAAACTTCTCATAGAGGAAAGACAAAAATAATTGAATGGACTTACCCACTCTGTCCAAATTCTTGTCAGTTGGGTCATGTTGTTTTTCTAACACTTATTGAGGATCTGTCAGATACCAAGCATTGCGCTAGCTGCTTTATTTGCATTATCTCATTTCATCTGCACACCTTCTTCATTAAAAGCAGAAAGATTTTCTTTATTGTTTTACAGAGGAGGAAATTGAGAATGAGGGTGACTGACTCTCCCAAGGTTTTGCAGCTAATAGATGGCAGAAATGTGCTTTGACCCTCAGATCCATCAGACTTCAAAGCCCAAGCTCTTAATTACTCAGTTAAACTCTATGGGAAGCCATGGAAAATGAAGAGGGAGAGGAGAATATACAGAAATGCAAGTTGGCCTTCTCTCTGCCACGTACAGTACTCACAGTACAATATAGATGCAAACTAATTTTAATTTTCCACCCAGCACTATAAACAGAAAGCCAATGGACACTATAAGACTCTGAAAAAGTCCAGTCATCAGAGTCCTGAGGCTGCAGCAAACATCAGGTAGCCAGCAGTACTACAGATTTTACAGCTGTTGTAAGTGCCAGTAACTGGTAATAATTGTATATACCTGAAAACATCCCATTTTTGTCTCCATTCATTCTAACTCACTTGGAGCACAGTCTCCTGTCAGGGATGTCTTTGTGACACATACAATATTTTATTTTTGAGAAAAGTAACAAAATATGATTGTTGGATTAGATAATAAAGTGAAGATTGGAAAAGGAGCCAGCTGGTGTGTTGTACGTAGCTTCAGCAGGAAGATACATCTAACCTGCATTTATCTCTCCAAACTCACACCTCATATATGGCTGAATCTTCCTCCCTACCCCTTTCTACTGAGAGCCTCAAAGATCTCATCAGTTTCTTCTTGAAATGCAGAGAATATGTGTTGGCTACATTTCCTGGTCAGACTCCTCAAGGCCATTTAGGCTTCCCTGACCACCTCTCTTTTTAATGATATAAGTATAATCTTCCTATATTAGCCCATTTTCATGCTGCTGATAAAGACATACCTGAGACTGGGAAGAAAAAGAGGTTTGATTGGACTTACAGTTCCACATGGCTGGGGAGGCCTCAGAATCATGACAGGAGGCAAAAGACACTTCTTACATGGCAGTGGCAAGAGAAAATGAGGAAGAAGTGAAAGTAAAAATTCCCATCAGATCTCATGAGACTTATTCACTATCATGAGAATAGCAAGGGAAAGACCAGACCCCGTAATTCAATTACCTCCCTCCAGGTCCTTCCCACAACATATGGAAATTCTAGGAGATACAATTCAGGTTGAGATTTGTTGGGGCCAAACCATATCATTCTGCCCTGGCCCCTCTAAATCTCATGTCTTCACATTTCAAAACCAATCATGCCTCCCCAAGAGTACCCCAAAGTCTTAACTCATTTCAGCATTAACCTAAAAGTCCACAGTCCAAAATCTCATTTGAGACAAGGTAAGTCCCTTCCACTTATGAGCCTGTGAAATCAAAAAAAAGCTAGTTACTTCCTAGATACAATGGGGGATACAGGTATTGGGTAAATGCAGCCATTCAAAATGGGAGAAATTGGCCAAAACAAAGGTGTTACAGGGCCCATGCAAGTCTGAAATCCAGAGGGGCAGTCAAATTTTAAAGCTCCAAGATGACCTACTTTGACTCCAGGTCTCACATCCAGGTCATACTTATGTAAGAGTCTTAGGCAGCTCTGCCCCTGTGGCTTTGCAGGTTACAGTCTCCCTCCTAGCTGGTTTCATGGGCTGGCATTGAGTGTCTGCAGCTTTTCCAGACACATAGTGCAAGCTGCAGTGGATCTACCATTCTGGGGTCTGGAAGATGGTGGCCCTCTTTTCACAGCTTCACTAGGCAGTGCCCCAATAGGGACTCTGTGTGGGGACTCCGACCCCACGTTTCCCTTCCACACTGCCCTAGCAGAGCTTCTCCATGAGGGCCCTGCCCCTGCAGCAAACTTTTACCTGGCATCCAGGCATTACCATAAATCTTCTGAAAGCTAGGTGGAGGTTCCCAAACCTCAGTTCTTGATTCTGTGTACCCACAGGCTCAACACCACATGGAAGCTGCCAAGGCTTGGGGTTTCCACCCTCTGAAACTGCAACCTGAGCTGTATGTTGGCCCCTTTCACCAATGGCTAGAGTGGCTGGGACACAGGGCACCAAGTTCCTAGACTGCACATAGCCTGAGGACCTGGACCAGGTCCTTGAAACCACTTTTTCCTCCTGGGCCTCTAGGCCTATGCTGGGAGGGGCTGCCATGAAGATCTCTAACGTGGCCTGGAGACATTTTCCCCATGATCTTGGGGATTAACATTAGGATCCTGCTACTAAGGCAAATTTCTGCAGCCAGCATGAATTTCTTCCTAGAAAATAGATTCTTGTTTTCTATCACATAATCAGGCTGCAAGTTTTCTAAACTTTTATGCCATTTTCCTTTTAAAATGGAATGCCTTGAACAGTACTGATGTCACCTCTTGAATGCTTTGCTGCTTAGAAATTTCTTCTGCTAGATACCCTAAATCATCTCTCTCAAGTTCAAAATTCCACAAATCTCTAGGGCAGGGGCAATATGCTGCCAGCATCTCTGCTAAAATGTAACAAGCATCACCTTTGCTCCAGTTCCCAACAAGTTCCTTATTTCTACCTGAGACCGCCTCAACCTGGATTTTATTGTCCATATTGCTATCAGCATTTTGGGCAAAGCCATTCAACAAGTCTCTAGGAAGTTCCAAACTTTCCTACATTTTCCTGTCTTCTTCTGAGCCCCTCAAACTGTTCCAATCTCTGCCTGTTACCCAGTTCCAAAGTTGCTTCCAAATTTTTGGGTATCTCTTCAGTAACACCCCACTCCTGGTACCAATTTACTGTCATAGTCTGTTTTCATGCTGCCGAGAAAGACATACCTGAAACTGGGAAGAAAAAGAGGTTTAATTGGACTTATAGTTCCACATGGCTGGGGATGTCTCAGAATCATGGCAGGAGGCAAAAGACACTTCTTACATGGCAGCAGCAAGAGAAAATGAGGAAGAAGCAAAAGTGGAAACCCCTGATAAACCCTTCAGATCTCATGAGACTTATTCACTATCACAAGAATAGCATGGGAAAGACCAGTCCCCATGGTTCAGTTAACTCCCCCGTGGGTCCCTCCCACAGCATGTGGGAATTCTGGGATATACAATTTAAGTTGAGATTTCAGTGGGGATACAGACAAACCCAAATGTTGGAGTATTACTTTGCTCCATGGGAAGACAGGAGAGCAAAGTATTAACCAACAGGTTATGAACTGCAGCAGATTCATGGAGATCTGTTAAGTCTGTGACTCCGGGCATGTAAAGAACATAATTTCTGAGCACCATTCTCTCTTCTAGGAGAAAAAATGAGCACATCTATAAAATGTTTTTGATGCTTAATAAGTGATAATTCCTTTTGTTACTAAACATGGGGAAAGGTCTTATTTAAACATATTCTGTTTATATAGGAATCACACAGTGGAATGGATAATAGTGAGATGAAAACTTTTTCCCCCTTCCTGATTCTAAGCTCTTATAGGTAGCACTTACTACATTGGTATCTCTCCATTCCCTATTCTTGCTTTCCTTTTGTTGGGGAATCATTGCATCTTAAAAAAAAAAAAAAGTGTTTCACTAGTAATCATATTCAGAGAAAATAAAACAGTTTTTTAAAGTGAGTGAGTTATTTTATGGCATTTAAAATTATATGTTCTTATTACAGAAAACAGAAATAGAATTATCTCAAAGGAGCAAAAGTAAAATTTTAAGCTCCATCCAAGCATACAAAGACAAATACTGCATGATCTCACTTATATGTAGACTCTAAAAAAGTCAAACTCATAGAAGTAGCAAGTAACATGGTGGTTACCAGGGACTGGTGGACAGAGTTGGGGATTGAGATAGGGGAAGGGGGAGGAATTGGGGATGGAAAGATATTCTTCAAAGCACACAACATTTCAATTAGACAAGAAGAGTAAGTTTTAGAGATCTACTGCACAACTTGGTGACTATAGTTAATAATTATATAGTATATATTTCAAAGTTGCTAAAAGTAGATTTGGGGTATTGCTTTGTTTATTGTTTATTTTTTTTATTTATTTTTATTTTTTTGGACTTAGGGGGACAAGTGCAGTTGTGTTCCATGGACATGTTGCATAGTGATGAAGTCTGGGCCGTTAGTGCACCTAACCAAATAGAGTACATTGCACCCTACATGTAATAGTTCATCCCTCACCCCCATTCTACCTTCCCACTTCTGGAATATGCTAATTTTTCACTCAAAAGAGTAGATTTTTTAAAATTCTCACCACAAAAAGTGATAAATATACGAGGTGATAGTTATGTCAATTAGCTTTATTTAATCATTCCACAATGTAAACATATATTGAAATATCAGTTGTACCCCATAAATATGTACAATTATTATTCATCAATTAAAAATAAAATTTTTAAATATGTAAACTAAAAAAACCCAAGACCTCTTATAATCCTGCCCTTTCAGACTTCATACACATCCTTCCTGTCCTTTTTTAAAATAAATACATAAATAAATGTTTAACATAGCTGTAGGAATCCACACTCTGGAATGAAGAGAAATATCTATGAGCTAATACAATGAGATCTTGTTCTTGTCACTGCTTTCTGTGGAATCAAATTCAGCATACAGCTGAGCAATTTTGAATTTCCTAAAAGGTAGTTAGAAAGTGAAGTTCCAAAAGAACCTCTTTCTTTGTAAAGCTAACTCAAAACACTAGAGTGTGGCAGTTCTATAGGATGAAACCGAACATTCAGTAATCCTCCAGTTGTTCCTTCTTATGGAAAAGTCTCTATGAACCAGGAGAAATCTTATCATAGTGTGTATCCTAGTTACAGAGCCATGCAAATCTAACATTTACATAGTCACAGAACTGGGTTTCCTCTTAAAATATAGAACTGTATATGGCCCTCTATGCATCTTGATGATTGCCCAGAAACATTTATGAACATCTGCAACTTTGGATAATTTATACAGCATAAGAGACTGTGGGAAATGGTTTGTAAAGTAGCTTTCTCAGAACAGATCCCATGAGCCAGAGATTTAGAATGGTTTTGTTGTTAAGATACTGATTCAAGGACTAGACTGTGTGGGTTTGAATCTTAGCTCTATTACTAACTGGTTTTAGGATGTTAGGCAAGTTACCTAGCCTTTCAAAGTCTCAGTTTCTTTATATGTCAAATGAAAATAATAGGAACAAACAGATTTGCTATGGGGATCAAGTGAGTTCATACATACATGGTGCTTTGAAGAGTGCCTAATAGGTTGTTCAATGAATATTAATTGTCACTATTGTTAATAATCAGGGTGTGTATGTGTGTTTATACTTGACCATACTCCCCTTTTGTATGATCCTAAAAGAATCTCTTTGAGACTATAAACTTGCTGGGGCCAAAAATTCCTGTGTTCCCCTCTTTGTCCCCAGCAGCACCTAGGACAGTCACACATAGTTTGGTGTAGATGCTAAATACTCCCTTGTTGCCTCAAATTGACCAAAATCCTGGTTTTTTTCCTGCTTATTTGGTACCTAGTGAGTACTTGGCTCCAAGCTCTGGGAGTAGGAATGCAGTGGTGGAAAAGGAGGCTTCACAGGATGGTACTTGCTTTTTGTTCCTCCTCCTCTCACATGATGGATTCTTCCCTTTAATCCCTTAATGCCTCCAACACAAATAAAGATCAAGGCTCCAGGTAGGACTGACTATGAAAACCAATAGCTACTGCTAAGATTTGAATATTTATTACGTACATGAGATTCCATCACTATGCAACACAATAGCCTACTGATGTTGCTTTGCAAGAAAGTCCTCAGTGCCTCAGAGTTAGCTTTCACAGTTTTCTTGTTATAATTTTCAGCTTCCCATGTGCCCTACTAGGCACATGGGTGTAACAGTGAGCAGTACTGACACGAGCCCTACCCTTTTGAAGTCTAGTGAGGAAGATGGACAAGTGGATAGTAAATATATGCGATAAATTCTATGTCAGGAAATGCAGGGTGTTATGAGAGTCTTAGGAAGGTCACATAACTATTTTAATAAGTCAGTGAAGGCCAGTTATTTAGCTTCAGTAGAAAACAAAGCTCTCCTTAATAAAATATAAAATAAATGCCATGTTACAGGTTTGAAGATTTTTTTGTTCTATATGATCTCTATTTTCTGTGCTGAGAGGAGGACAGTACACTAAAAATCGGTATTTCTTGTAACTCAGTGTTTTATGGTCAACTTATAACACCTTCAACATATAGAAGAATTAAGATCATTATCTCCTAAGGCAGGCTTCCAACATTTAGATGCATGCATGCATATCCTAGCTTCCAGACACCTGCATCCATTTCCCTATGGCTGGTTATTTTTTTCTGAAACTGATATTTTTTTCCTCCTTCTGATAGTGCAGTGGCAGAAATATATAGTTTCTTCATGCTGTGTTTTTACTTTCCTTTTTCCCAATAAAACTATATCACTGCAGAGGAAATCAAATCTAATCTACAATATATTTAGCATGAAAGCAGTAAGAAGCATTAATTCACTCCAGAAAGAGCAAAATACAGTCGGGTACTCAAAGGAAGAATCACCATGGAAACTGTTTTCTTGAAATTCTGTGCTCTCCAGGCTCCAGGCATGACTAAGTGAAGAAAGGAAGGCAAAGGGAAGAGAAGAAATATTTTGCCCTTTCTGTTGTCACTAAAAATGCTACTAAGGAATTTTTATGAATTATTGATTGCATGAATAGAAGTATACATGAATTAGAATTATTAAACTGTTGTCTTTCAAATGAGTGTGTAAGAACACACTGAGAACTTGTTTCTCAGAGTGTTCTCTTTTCTAACTGTCAAAATCCTATTGAGCAGTGTTCTCCTTTCCTAACTGTCAATAATCCTATTAAGGTCAAAAGTTTGAAGAGAAGCGCTAGGAATTATGATAATTAAAGAATTATGTGAGCTAGAACTAAGGTACAATGCATTTGCATGTAACTCCCAGATAGACTTGCTTTTGTATACCATTTTGAGATATTATGGTTTCAGAATTTTTTCAAAGATATTAAATATGTCAAGATCAGAGGCTAGCTCCTGCCTTTGGGACCGTGTTAATGGGATGTGATGGAATTTCCCTAAGGAATTTCTTATAGAGTAAATTCACTCTGTGTTTCTGTGCACATGTATATATCTCACAATGAGCCCACTCCTCTTGCTTTCTACGTTTTTACCTCCTAATTTATAGATTTTTCTCACTGCAACTTTACATTTGTATTGTAATAGCTCTGATAAGAATAGCTACCATGTGTTCAGTGTTCCCTATGAGTTGATCACTGTGCTGCATTCTTTGCATTCCAACAAGAGCGTAAGCTTTTATTTGGGATGATTGTGTTTTATTTAGCAAAACAACATTCAGTAAAAGCTCACTAATGAATTTATTCTCATGTAACCCTCAAAAAAACCCTATGAGAGTCTCCATTTTACAGATAAGGAAACTGAGTTTTGGAGATGGCCATTGAATACACTGGATCAGAGCCAGTGAGCTATAAAACCTGAATTTGAAATCATGTGGGAATCCTAAGTCCTTGGGCTTAACAACACCACTATGTTTTCATTCTAAATGACATAGACAACCTGCCTTTTTAATCTCTATACAGGCTCATAGCGCCCAGAGTCTGGACACATAAGTAGGTCCTTGGTATATTCACAAAAAATATATATTGAGAATCTACTATTGTTCCAGGCACCATCCTAAACATAAAAATTGAAAATAAGATAACATCCCTATCTTCAAGGAGCTTACAGTCCTCAGAAAATGTTGGCACAAATGAATGAAATAGACAAAATAGTCAAAGGTTCAGAGAAAAAAGGAATTTATGAGATTTGTGGATTTGTTGAATTTGTATGGATGAATTTGTCCTGGCCCTCAAAGAGTGGGAGGAGCTTCTGGAAGGTGGGAGGAAGAGAAATGAACATTTAGGGTAAGAAAACATGATTTTAAGCACAGAGATGGGAATGAGTGAGAAGGGTTTCAGGACCTGTTAGAAGATCAGGGCATGTGTTTTAGAAAAGTGAGTTTGAAGAAGTACATTGATGATTGGGCCAATCAGTGAAGAACCATGAAAACAGGTAAGGAGGTCTGGATTTTATCCTATCAACACAAGTAACCTTTCAAAACAGTCATGTGTTTATTCTGAGATGTTAATTACTTACAGTAAAGGACATTATTCTTTTGTATTCAACTTAACAACTTTTATACATATATACAACCATGTCACCATTACCCAGATAAAGTATCGGATACTTTTAGGACTCTGTAAGGTTTTCTCTTGCTCACTCTTACTTAATTCTCCTTGGCCCAGAGCTTGTCAGTATTCTGACTTTTATGTTAGTGTTCAAAGGGAAGTGATTTTTTTAAATGAGACTATGAAAGTTTAAAGGAAAGCTGAATGACTGATGGAATGTAGCACAAAGTGTGGAGGTGAGAGGTTTCAAACAGAGAGACCAACCAAGAGGACGTTTTGAGGTTCACTCCCATTCATCTAGTCAATGAAATATTTATTGGACACATTATGTACCATACTCATATGCTGGGAATACACTGGTAACCAACATATACTTTCTCAGTGAGGACACCAACAAATAAACACTTATACAGTATAATAAATGCTCTAATAGGAGGAAATATACATTGTGCTTAAAATGGGCATCTAACCCAGAATAGGAAAGTCAAGGAAGGCTTCCTGGAGGAAGAGATGTCCAACCTGAGGATCAAGGATGAATACAGATTGGCCAGACCAAAGGGGATATTGAGATGAGCATGGCTTCAGGCAGAGAAGGGAATACAAAGGTCCAAAGAGTAGAAAGGACCTGCTCATGTTTAGGTAGTGGCAGTAGACAAGAGAGACGTGAAAGAAAGTAAGTTTTTTAAGCAAAAGAAGTGACCAGACTTAGTAATTACATTCTATCACAAGAACCATGTCAAACTGGGTTTCTTCAACACCGGCACTGTATATAATTGTGTTTTATACTATGTATTAGGCACTGACCTGATGGTGTAACACTGCAAAAAATTTCAGATGTTCAACATTGTGGGCTTTTTTATTATTGTTTATATTGTGGGCAACCCACCTGCTTGTCAGTCATTCCTCTTTGAACTTGAGCCAGAAAAACCAGTCAGGCAATAAGATTTCTAACATCTTTCACCTACCTCTGTTAGATGAAGCTGTTTTCTTATTCTTTGTAGTGTATTTTGTAGCTTTCCCTTTTCTGGAGTGGGCTGGGATGTGTAAAGCAGCCAGGCTATCCCCTCTTCTGACTTGTCTAACCGATTTGTTTCTTGGAGCAGCTTTGAGAAAGCTATTGAGTTCTCAACACTCATTTTTTTCTCTTATTCATCAGCAGATAGCTCAGTAAGCAGAAAGTGGCCTTTGTAGCCCCTCTGACCTGAGTTAAGTCCTAGCCTAAGTCTTACTAACTCTCTTTGTGACTTCAACAAGTTACTTAATGTTTCTGGGCTTTGATTTTCTTGTCTGGGAATAATAACACTCACTGCATATCGTGTAAATGTAGTTAAAATAGAATGTTGTAAAAGCCCTAGGATAGTGCCTAACATATAGTAGGTCTTCAGTGAATCGTATCTGGAGGTAGTAAAGTAGAGTGGTTCATAGCAAAAGCTCTCAAGTTAGACTGCCCATGTTAGAAGGCTGGCTCTGCCAAAGGCTAGCTGGGTTAACATAAGCTTCCGGTGGCTCAGTTTCCTCATCTGTAAAATGGGGGTAGTAATAATGACATTTACCTTATGGTTTTCTTGTGAGGGTTAAATGAGTTCATGCATGTAAAGTTCTTCATATAGTGCCTGCTGTGTGGGTATGCATATCTCTGCATCCTGTATTAGTAGTGTTCCTGTTAACCTTAATAATTACCGTTATTTTACATATGACTCGGTCCTATCTATGAGAATGGGAGAGCTCTACCCGCCTATCCTGCAAGGTTGTTGTCAAGAGCAGCTATTAAACAGGTATAGATGGCTCAGCGCCAGGCACACAGTGGGCTCCCGATAAACGTTTGTTGAATGAACGACAGCAAAGGGCTTCTCTCTCTCAATGTTTTCTGTAAATGTTTCACTTTAATGATCACTGGGAGCTTCCACACAGAAGGAAGTGCCAAAGAAGTTCACAGGGCAGCATCCAGGCTTGGGCCTGGTGGAATCTGATGATGTTGAACAAAATAGATTCAGATCAGTCTATTTGGTGCTGTTGAAACTGTGCCAACAAGCAGCAAAATGTGATTTCATGTTGGAGGAGTGCCAGGATCTAGGTTTGCATTTCAAAGAGAACCCCACCTATTTCTAGCACCTTCACTCTTTCTCTCCTCAATATTCTTCTGTGTGCGTTTTCTTATCTTTGAAAGAGCCTCTGGATGTTTCACAAAATCGGGCCCCAGATGTTTGAAAGACTTTTGCAGACAAGGTAATCAATCCATTTGGTGGCCAGATGCTGTCTGAAAATTTTCCTGCTACAGCACTGCAAGTTTCTAAATTCATTAGAAACATAAATTAATTAAATCTAATCAACAGTGGGTAATGCAGAAGATTAAACAGTGAAAAACAAATACATTTCCAATTGGGTTGTGTTAGAGGCAGAGAGAAATGGCTCCACTTTGGAGGTAAACGTCAAGTTAACCCTTCATGTGATATTCTCAGAAATCTTTGCCAGACCTGAGGCCCCGGGTGAGGCTGTGGTTCTTTCCAAATTAAGTCTGCCCTGGTGGATTAATTGACTTTTAAAGAAATAATAAATAAATTATCTGTTTCTCTAAAGCATTTGGAGTGGTCTTATTCTCTTATGCATTCACAGAAGTAAAAATCTCTGTCCTTCCTCTATCGTGAAGGGTCTCTAGAGATAGGATTTGCAAGGGGCTATGCACTATGCATAAAGCAATATTTTTCAGTAGCATTCTAGAGTCAGATAAATTTGGAAAGAGAGTGAGGTCTTCTTTACTCCACACTAGAATAAGTTACTTGAGTTCAGGACTGTCTGAACTAAATCTGTCAATATTCAGATTTAATATTGACTGTCAATACTGAATCTCCAACACCAACAAGAACAGTGCCTGGTAAGTGCTTAACAAATATCCATTAATGTATGAATTGTGGGTGAACTTCTTTCTGACAGGACTACTGAATATTTCATTTGCCCAGATAAATCCCCAAGACGAGGGACAATGTATGAGCTATTTCCAAACAGTGTTTGACATTTTCCTCCCAAGAAACAGCATCTTAAGGAACTAATGGTCCATAAGATATATTTTAGATGACTAAGTTTTAAAATATTGTTGTAAAGCACCCCTATCCTTTGTCTCATAGCTTCTACCCTCAGTCTAAATGAAACTGGAGAAAATTCAGGGTGAATGGATAGTGAACTCACGTAATCAACTTCTGGGTAAGAGGCTATCTTCCAAGGATGTGCTCAGCTTACTGGTTAGGCCAGCCCTTAATTGTGAATTTGACTGTTTTTTCATTTCACACTTGCACTTGCAGTGCTGACAAATGACCTAAGGTTGTGTGGATAAAGGTGTTGCTTCCTTGCATGTAGCCCTGTAGAGAAGTACCAGTTTGCAGAGGATACCACTCAATAGTCAAGACCAGCAGCCGCTAACTCAGATGCCTACAGAGGCAAAGTAGCATAAAAGATGAAAGCAGAGAGGTAGAGAAAAACCTCAGGAGGGTAAATGGGAACTTGCATTTGGCAACAAGGCTAGGGGTACACTAGGAAATGTTAGGAGGTGCAGTAAATTCAAGACCTATGCCCTTCTAAAGGGCTGCTTCAAGGCAGGAATGGCCATATGATGCTTACCTGGCAGGGGAGATACCATCATCGCGAAGGGGGTTTCCCAGGGCGAGGCTTATCCATTGCACTCCGGATGTGGGAAACTGGACTGCATAATTTGTGGTAGTGGGGGACTGTGTTTGCGCTTTCCCCTGGTTAAAAAAATAAAGGAATGGCCATATGAGCATGCTAATTCAATGTTGCCAATCTTTATTTTTCTAAAGAAACTGAAAAATCTGTTTAAAATGAAACTTTATGCTTCTTAAATGGTAGAAACTCATTCAAAATATTGAAAATCTTTGTGTGGGCTAACATTGCAGTGTTAATAAATAAACTAGTCCAAATAAAATAACTCTGCTTGTCAGATATGACCCATCCACCACAACTGGTATCCTCTGGGCTATTTGGTCCTATGATGTGGAGCTGTGGAGACTTGGCCTGCCTTATCTGGGATCTGGGAGCAATGACAACAAATTATATATATTGAGTAGCTACAATGTGCCACGTGTCATGCTAAGCTCCTCCCTATACTTATTTCAGCCTCATAATTCCCCTCCAAAATGGTACCAGTATTATGCTTATTTCACAGATAAAGAAACTGAGATTCAGAGAACTCAAATAACTTGCCCAAAGGCACATCACTTGTAAATGACAGAGATGAATGGTATCTTTCTGACACCTAAAGTCATTCTGTTAATCATTCATTATATTACTTGTAGGTAAAATATTATTTGAACATTTAGTGCTTATGTGTGTCGGGTACCATTCTAAGTGCTTTGCATAAATTTATGTATGTAATCTTCAACATAATATCATCATCTCCATTTTGCAGATTAAATAAATTGGGGGCAGAGTGAGAGATTAAATAATATGCCCAAGATTTGCCAGCTAGTAAATATGGAAGCTGTAATTTAACCTGGGATCACAAGACTGCGATTGACCAACTCTTAGAATTATTTCTCAAGACAAAGTCCTAGGTCAGGCACATAGAAGGTGCTCAGTAAATAGTTTTCAATGGACAGCAAATCTCATTTTTGGCTTGGGATTCTGTGCTGCAGGTGTGGTTGTTGCCTCTGAGTAGCTGCTATTTCATCCATTATTTCATGGGACTCACTGGCAGCTGTCGCTCAGGCGGCCTTCACTGCATCACTTTGCTAATTCCAGGCATGCAGAGCAAAGACCGACAAGCCCTAGAAGCTGGCTCAGCCTCTAATGAACTGTCTAATCCAGAAATCCCTTCTCAGCAATCGGGCAATCCAATTCAAACTGCGTATGTGACTGAAATAGTTCACTGGGTCAGACTTCTTGGCATATAAAGATCTGCCCACCCAGTCTCTGGTGTCTGATTGCCTTTCTTCCTGAAAATTGGAAGGGTGGAGACTGGTTTAGACAAGGGCTAGAATTTAAGTGGCAGAAGGGTGTATGTACATTTTATAACACATGCGTTTTCGTGTATATGATTAGCTCAGCATAAACCTTATTAAGGAGAACAAGGCAAATGTGGGTTTTATTGGTTTTCAAATTTTCATGATCCCATAGTTCTGCTACACTCAGTTCAACTGAAAACCAAATGTTTGTGTGTGTAAGAACAACATCAGAGGATATAATCCAAGTGATCAGGCTACGAATATTAATAAATATTCTAGAAAACCATACTTACTCTTTTTTTCTTTTCTTTTTTTTTTTTTTTTTTTTGAGACAGGGCTTCACTCTGTCACCCAGGCTGGAATGCAGTGGTGCTATCACAGCCAACTACAGCCTCAACCCCCTAAACTCAATCTATCCTCCCACCTCAGCCTCCTGAGTAGCTGAGACTACAGGAGTATGCTACCACGCCAGGCTAATTTTTGTATTTTTTTGTAGAGATAGGATTAGAAAACTATACTTTGATTGAACATTGCTTGCATGTCTACTATGTGTCAAACATTGGGCTAGGGGCCACATATACCGTTGTTTAAAAACAAAATTTAGCTGTTATTTCTGTTCTTGTGAATTATGTAGTCTTACAAGGGAGACAGACATCAACAATAAACACTCAAATAAACACATACATAATATACATAATGATGAATTCTGACAGATGTATTAAAGGAAAAGATAGAGTACTATACAGAACAATGTGAGGACTTTAAAATAGGCTGTCAGAAAAGTCCACTTTCAGGAAGTGCTGCTGTTCAAGTTGAAATGTTTTTTAAGTTTTTTTAAAAAAATTATTATTATACTTTAAGTTCTGGGGTACATGTGTGGAATGTGTAGGTTTGCTACATAGGTATACACATGCCATGATGATATGCTACACCCATCAAACTTCATCCGCATTAGGTATTTCTCCTAATGTTATCCCTCGTCTAGCCCCCCCACCCCCAAAAAGGTCCTGGTGTGTGATGTTCCCCTCTGTGTGTCTATGCTTTCTCATTGTTCCCACTTATGAGTGAGAACATGTGCTGTTTGGTTTTCTGTTCTTGTGTTAGTTTGCTGAGAATGATGGTTTCCCATGCTAAAATTTTTTAAATGAAGAGATGTTGGCCAAGGAAAAGGGAGGGGGGGGAGTAGTTTAGGCAAGCACGTTTCCTCAAAGTAAGGGAGAAAGCAGGAAATTTATGAGATCCTGAAAGCAAACGTGGGGCTAGAAAATGGTAAGGAAGGAGGTCAGGGGATAGTTTGAGAGGGAGGAAAGGGCCTGTTCGCAAAGTTTTCTTAGTGATAACTTACCAAAAGGTTGTATGGCCCCAAAGCTTCCCCAAAGTGGCATCTAGTACATTTTATTGTTGATTTAAGTTTAGTCGAAGAAGCAGGAGGTATATTTGAGATTGTGGCCCCCGTTGAGTCTGTATCTTCAGTGCTTAATGGTTTGATTCTTTCTGTTACCTGATAAGAACTTGGCAGAAAACTGTCAATGCATCACTATGAGTGCTAGGAACCTGCTATGGTATGTGCTGGAGAGAAAGGAATTTTGCCAACGCATTTAATAGTTATGGACTTTTTCAAGCTTGAAGCTTTTTCATATTCTCCAAAGGCAATAATTTAGGTTGCTAGAATCAGTACTTGAAATGTTCCCTAAAAATAGAGTCCTTGGAGGTATGGAAATTTGATCTGATTTTCACTCCTTTCTATCTGCTATTCCTGGAAAAAGCATTTCTGAAAATGGCCTTGGTACTAGATTTCTCAAATACTGATTTTATTTCAGAGGTATCCTAAGCTATAAGCCTATAGCAATGACCATTAAAAATAATAATAAGTTGTAGGCAAAAATGGAACACTTGTGACTTTAAGCTAAGAAAAGAGCTGTCATGTGCATTACGCAAACCCACAGTCAGTTGTCCCCATGAGAATCCTAAATCTCCAGTTGTGAACCGTTTATGTCATGTTTGCTATGCACAGAATAAGATCCTAGGTACTAAAAAAGATGCTGTCTACTAAAGAAATAAATATTATTCTGTCTTCAGGGAACTTATAATCTAGTTAAAGAGATAACATACACAAAGTGTATTTAAGCCATCTATCAACGTTCATACCATAATCCAATAGAAATGAGTCATGCCTGATAAGAAGATGCCAGCTAAGTCAGTGAAGTTTTAAATGTAAACTATCCTTACTTGGTATCTAGAAAAGACTAATTTTCAACTGGGTGTTAGAAGGGAAGGGAAACAGGATAAGTTCTAAGAGAATAAACTCCAGATTGAAGAATTATTTAAGCAAAGTTCTGAATGAAGGGTGGTATTGAGTGCTGGTCTCAGATCCCACTAGGAATCCAGAGGTTCAGAAGTCCTCTGAAAGTAAGATGCAGAATTTCACAAATGTAAGTACATGCATATTTATGGGGAAAGGATTTATAGCTTTTATTAGATCTTCAAAGAGGTCTGAGCTCTCCTAAAAAAGGTTAAGAGCTAAATCATATTATTAGAGAAAGGTTCAGATTTTACATTTTTTTATTCATCAAACATCAATTGTGCTTAGTAAGGCAAAATTGAGTAAAATAGGAATTCTGCTTTTAATGAAATACATTTCAGTAAGGAAAATAGAACAAGTACACATGTAAGTGACAATGTCATGGATCACATGTAAAAGTATGAAGAGTTACAAGAGTTGTGAGGAAGAAGGAATTTTTTTCAGTCAGTGGAGCTTACAGAAGCTTCATGGAATAGGCAGCATTTGAGCTGGCTTTGAAGGATTTATGTATTTACTTTTTTATTCAGTCAATCAACGGGTGTTTTTTGCAAACCTACTAGATGCCAGTCCCTATGCTAGGTCCTCAGATATAATAGTGCATAAGATCCTGCCACAAGGGACATGCTGTCTCAGAGAATGAGATGTCAACAGGCACAAGTAATGACAAGAATGTATTAGGTAAATGAAATGGCATGAACAGTCGGTCAGCAGAGATTGTATTTGCTTTGAGAATCTGAAGAGTTAAATTACTTTGCTGAAGTTTGTGACAAGGATGGAAAAGTGAAGGTTGAGCCCAGAAGATACACTCTGCTATGTTAAGAAGTAAAACCTATAACTGTGAGTGAAAAATGAAAAAGGAATTTATATGGAAAAAAGAAGAAATGGTAGACAAAAGAGAATAGGAACAAGAAATAATAGAAGGCAGTGGGAAAAGAAGCAGCACACAAAAAGTAGGTTCTGAATGCAAAGCAAGCTTTGGAATTTCAGTTGGGTTAAAATCCCAGCTCCATAACTAGTCTTTGAAACATGGGCAAGTTATTTAACCTGTCTGAGCCACCATTTTTCCATCAGAAAAATGGGGGAAGATACTAAAACTCACGGAGTTTGAGTGACAATTAAGTGATATAATGTAAAACACTAAGCACAGATCCCAGCCAAAGTTGATATCCAATATATGACAATGGATCTCTACATTTAGGAAGAGAATGTATGTATATAGAGTCAAATGCCATGCCTGGCTTACAGTAGGCCTACTCAATAAATGGTAGTTTTAAAGGAAAACTATGCTTTTCTAAACTGTGCAGTGCTGGTGTTTCTCTTAGGCTGAAATTCCTTGAGGCCAAGTCAATAGCTGGTTAATTTCAGTGAGTCTTCTTCATAACAGTTGCAATCCTCTTCCTGTAGTCATACTGCAGTAAAGGAATGTGCAGCTAAAGGAGTTTTCCATTAAAGACTGACGTCCTGGAAGGGAGATCTACAAATCACTTGGAAAGTTCCTGGCACCATCACCTGGGTCTGGCCATTTACAAAGTGTCTGTAAATCTTGCACAGGGAAAGGATGAGTGTGTAGGGTTTTTTCACCACTCTGACAGACTTGTTTTTCTAAGATATTAAGGATACTGGTGAAAGTTAAGAAAGGCCAAAAGGAAGTCAGCCTACCTATGTGGAAATGATCTTGTAGTAGATTTTTCATCACTTTAAAATGTATGTGAGTTAGCAGCCTTCTGCCTGGTAGGCAGATAGGAGGTAGCTAAAGGAACAGAGTCCTTTCTGCTCTCAGCTTCAGAAGAAGGGAAGGGAGGGAGGGAGGGATGAGTGAAAAACAGAAAAGAGAGAAGAGGTGTGAGATCAGAGGAAAGGGAGAGAAGGTAAGGAAAAAGAAAAAAAAATCATGAGATCTTTTATTCATAGCAATCACATGGATCTCTGAAATGCTGATATATGAGAGAAATTCTTGCAATACTAAATGCTTTAAGAATCATGTTAAACCTAATATGAAGAGAAGATTTCAATAGCATTTTTCTTACTATCCAGCTTTTGGCTGTGGGTAGGATTTGAATCTGTATAGATATTATTTCAAATGTTAGTGTTGACCAGTCCTCATTCCTGGCCCATTCATCCATTCATTTATTTTTTTATTCATTCAGCAATTCTACCTTCTTTGTCCTTCATTGTTATTTTTTTTCTGGCTGTTGCAACTTTCCCATCAGCATATAAACATGCTGTAATTTCTATGATATTATAAAAGTACTCTCTTGACCCCACTTTCCTTACCATCTTTCACCTCATTCCTTTACTACTCTTTGCAGCAAAACTTCTTAAAAGAGTTGTACATAGTCACTGTCTCCAGTTCCTCACCTCTTATTCTCTCTGATACATACTCCAGTTAAGTTTTTTGCTCACCATTCAATAGAAACTGTACTTCACTCAAAGTTAAAAGTGAGCTCCACAGTACTAAGCTCAAAGTTTTACTCTAAACTTTTAGCTTTCCTATGAGCAGTATTTGACATGGTTGGTCACTTTTCTGAACTTCACTTGGTATCTAGGACATTAAGTTTCCTTGATTTTCCTATCTCATTGGTCATTCCCTTTGTTTATTTCCTGGCTTTTCTTCTTCTTCCCCCAACTCTTTCAATGCTGGAGTACTCCATCATTCAGTTCTTGGTCCTCTTATCTTCTTTTAATACACTCACTCTCTGAGACTTCATCTGGTCTTGTTGCTTTAAACACTATCTGAATGCTAATAACTCCCAAATTTATATTACCAGCTCAGTCCCCTCTCCTGAACTCCAAACTCTTATTTCCAGTTATCTCCTCAACGTCTTTACTTATAAACCTCTCACATTTCACATGTATAAAACTGAATATCTGGTCCCCTAAAAAGTCTGCTTTACTCACAAGTGATGGCAACTTCAACATGCCAGTTACTGAGGGCAAAAATGTTGGAAATATCCTTGATTTTTCTATTTTTTCTATACCCTGTAATCAATCCATCAGCCAATCCTCACAGGTCAACTTTCAGTGTCATCAAGAAAATAGCCAGTTCTCTTCACCTCCACAGCTTACACCATGGTTTATCTCACCTGGATTATCTCAATACACTCCCCAATTCTACCTCAGCCCTTTAGAGTCTATTGTCAACACTGTAGCCAAATTGATTCTTGTAAAATCACATCACTTATCTATTTGATAACCTTCTAAAAGCTATCCCTTTTACTTTTTTATTGTGGTAAAATGTATATAACATAAAATTTACCATTTTAACTATTTTTCAGTATACAGTTTGGTGGCATCAAATACATTAACATTGTTGTGCCCATTTCACTTTTAGTAAAAGAGTTCTTGCAGTGTTTTACAAGACTCTATGTCATCTGAAACTCTCATGCCTTATTTACCCCTTGTTTGCTCTTCTCTAGCCACACTGATCCCTTAACATTTGCCCATTTCCCTCTTAGGGTCTTTCCACTGTCTCCTCCCTCTCTTTGGAGCACTCTTCCTACAGATACCTGCATTGTGAACTCCTCCACCCCTTCAAGTCTCCCCCATGAAGTCTGTCACAACCACCCTATTGAAATCACAGCCTCCCTGCAAATGTCAGTCCTGTTCATCTTAGCTCTGTTTGTTTTCCATAGTACATAACATACAATGTAATTTAGTATGTTCATTGGTGATCGTCTTTTCCCCACAACTACTAGAATGTAACATTCATGAGGACAGATCTCTTACCTATTTTTGTCTGATGTTTCTTTAATATCTGGAATAGTACTTGACATATAGTTGATGTGTTCAATGTATATGTGTTGAGTGAATAAATGGGTCAATTAATGAATTGATTAACATTAAATCTTGAGACATTGTTTGGAGGTTCTAGCAGGGAAACACAGCTACTTATATACCCTTGACCAAAGACCAGTCCTCCTCTGTTGGGGATGGTTGTGCTCTTCGACTCACCACACAGCTCTGGGAGGGATGTACATGGAGTGGTGAGGGAGAAAGGAGACACCTGTCTAGCCAGCCAGATCATCCAAATCAACCCTGGTGATCAATGGGGTGACAGATGTTGCAGCCAGATCGCCCTCATGTCCTATTAACATTAAATCTTTGCTGATTTTCCTAGTTTTAATATTATTTATTGTTATCTAAACTGCTACATGACCATGAAGTCAAATATAATAGATTTTCTAAATATCCAATTTTCAGCGGATAGAAAAAAACAGTAGGCATGACCATAATAGATATTCGTTAAATCGAGGTATTTCATCTCAAACCTATTTGCTCATGCACTTTGGCTGTCTTATTATCACCTCCATGCCCTCTCCCAAATACCAACCTACCTGGGCATCCTCTTTCCCCAACCCATCTTCTTTCTCTACCTGTTATTCATAGGACCATGAATTCCTGCCAAAGCTGCAAAGGCTTTCTAGGACAAGATTTGTTCTTTATTGAGCAATCTATCTCATTCTAAAATCATCAAACACTCACTATTCCAAATGAGAACTTTCATTTGCGTATTAAGTAAATGTCTACATCTACCCAGCATACATATTTTGATTATTGGTACTTGTTTAGGGTTATCCATTCTCTATATGTTGATCTACTTCGGTACTGGCTCTCTTCAGCTCTCATTCAGTGACCCATTAAAGAAAAAAGATGGATTGCTTAATGACTTGTGAGTATAGGAAAGAAAAAAAGATTGAGAAGCATCTGTTTCATACTAAGACACTCAGCTAGGCACTGAGGGTTCAGTGGTGAACAAGTTCTTGTGGAGTTTACAATGAAGAGACTGAAACAGGCATTTAAATGATTCTAATACCGTTGTGATAAATGCTAATGATTAGTGGTGATAACTTATGAAGGCTAAGTATGGGGAACAATGAGGCTGCATAATAAAGGGAGCTGTCTTAGGCTTAAAAGAAGTCACACAGGGCTTCTTAAGAAAGTGATATCTGAGCCAGACTCCAAATATGGAGAATTTTAGATTCCACAAAGAGGATACCATGTCTTACTGACTTCAGAGCATCTGACAAACCAAAATTTCTGACCAAAGATGTGCTAGATACCATAATATGTGTATTTGGCTGCACAGGGCCTGCCCAAGAATTCCCATTTCCCCACAGATGTGAGAGCTTTCTCATTTTGGAACTGGAGTCCTGCCGACTTTGGGGTCAACCATAGGTGTCCCATGTTGTGCGAATAATAGATCTGAATGACTGACAGAGTTTGTATTGCCTGTGCAGTTAATTACTCGTCTGCTTTTTGAAAGATTGGGTGACAGATGGTAAACACCTTGACAGCAGATTCCACTGTAAACCATACAGGCGTGTAGACAAGTCTGGACTGCTATCAATTTCCCACTGGATTTTTCTGTACTTAGAGACTTATAATTAAGACTTCTTTGCCCTTTTGGCAAGTTTTGTTCCAACTATGGACAAATTTTCTCTTCTAGGCTTCTATGTTGCAGGAAATTGTTTTGAAAAAAAGGCAGTCTTCATCAGCCCACATGTTCTTGGGTTGATTCAAACCTGGTTAGTGTTGGAGATTTGGTCAGCCTGGGGAAGCTGTGTGCATTTTAATGGGAACAGCATGGCATTCATTACTCACCTGCTTCCCACCATCTGGATTTTCACAGCTCAACAAGCATGGTAGGCTTCCTGCATATTAGCAGGGAAAGCTTGACTCCTAAGGAGGGTGTGGCTAGGTCCCTCTGAAGTCATAATTTTACAATGAACACCATGAATAAATTGGGGTTGGCATTTTTATCCCAATAAGCTGCTTTCATATTTGAATGGTCGAAAAATAATACACCATCTCCACAGCAGGGGAAAGAGGAAAAACACAAACCATCTTAATACTGGGAATCAAGGAAGTGGGAAGGAAAATTGGTTGTGTGGTAGAGTGATATGGAAATGTGCATGTGAGAGTTTGTGTGAAGATGTTGTAAGGCAAGGGAGTTTCCAAGTCAACATGCTTTAGTAACCTGGCCTTGTGCAAAGTTCTATCAGGAAAACAAGGATGGAAGGACATGTCTAGTAGCGTGAATTTAGGTGAATGTAACAGAAAACTTACTAATATAAGCTTAAACCACAGAGTTTAACAAGTTCAGACATATGCTTTCTTAAGGTAGATTTTGGTTGTTCATTGGTGTCATCAAAGATATTGTACCATTCTCCCATCTGTCATAGTCAGCCTCTTAGCCTTTTAAAGTCCATAGGCTTCTTACCTCACGGTCACATGATGGCTGCCACAGCCCCACATATTATGAACACATTTAACTACGAACAAAGGCAAGAAGCAAGGAATAGTCTGGCCAGAAGGCCTCCCCTCGCTACTTCCTTTTATTCAGGGAAAAAAATACTTTCCTGGAATCTCTCTCCCCATCTGTTTCCCCAGTAGACTTTCCTGTATGCCTCATTGGCCATATCTGGGTCACACAATCACCCCTAGCCACAAGGGAGTCTAAAAAGCAAGTATGTGGGTTTTCCAGCCTTTGCAGTGGGACAGTCGGAGGCAGGCAAGGAAGAAAGGCACTGAATAGGAGTAACTGACCAAGAGTATCTGCCATGACACATCACCTGCCATTAATGGGTTTGATCTACAGGTTCAGACTGACATTTAAGCAGTGCCAATTTTTAAATACTGCACTTATGATTAAGTAGGAAACAGCTCTTGTGATAAGAGCTTGGGAATTGGAGCTATTGGACCCTTCTATCTGTATTCTTTCATATAAGAGGTATACCAGCACCGGGTTGAAGATAAAACCAGTATGCACATAATTAATTAAATGAAAGGAAAAGGATTCAGTATCCAAATACCAGACACTGGTTGAATGACAGAGGAAACCATTCTGGATCAGACAGAAAGAATGTATTATACACAGTAGGTCAAGGATAGCAAGCATGTGGCATGTGTAATCAGAACTGTGTATTTACTACTTCTGTCTTTAGGACCAAACTAAATGAGTGTGAGAAGTAGTGTCGAGTTAAGAAGGTAATGCTACTGAATAAGGAACTCAAACATAGTTCCTTTTAAAAGACGACGGCATAGGTGAAAACGTAGAATACTTCTCTGCATAACCTCGTTTGTGGTGCAGACTGGCAAAAGTGTATTGATGAATTTTTTGAGCTCCGTACCACTCAAACAGAATCCCAAACAATAATAACATCTAGACAATCAGATTTTTTAAAAAAAATCTTTGATTCTGTGTACCAACAAAATAATTATTGGTACTAAATCAAGTTGAGTCTTGCCAAATCAAGTTGAATCATATCAGTAGAGACCAGTAGTATTAAACCTCTGTATCTGCACAGTATTTTTAACTCTTACTGCTCTTATATCTATCAGTTCAGTTTATTCCCATAATTTTACTTGTTTTGGAAGAATTGTCCACTTAAAAGAACAGTATGAAGGAACTTTCTGGGGTTAAGGGAATTGTGTATGAAGGAACTTTCTGGGGTTAAGGGAATTGTTCTATATCATGATAATGGTTGTGGACACATAGCTATATGCATTTGTCAAAACTTGTAGAACTAGATACCACAAAAAGTGAATTTTAGTACATATGTGTATACATATATGTATCTATGCAAACACACATACATAGATATGCAGATATATAGGTTTTCTTTTCTTTTTTTTTTGAGACCAAGTCCGGCTCTGCTGCCAAGGTGTGAGTGCAGTGGCACTATCTCAGCTCACTGCAACCTCCACCTCCCAGGGTCAAGTGATCCTCCCACCTCAGCCTCCCAAGGAGTTGGGACCGCAGACATATCCCACCATGCCCAGCTAATTTTTTGTATTTTTGGTAGAAACGGGGTTTCACCATACTGCCCAGGTTGGTCTCAAGCTCCTGAGCTCAAGCAATCCACCTGCCTTAGCCTCCCAAAGTGCTGAGATTATATAGGTGTGAGCCACCATGCCCAGCCTATATACGAATTTTAAATTTTTTAAAAGTTTTAAAGCCACTGAGTTAAATGCTAAAATCTTTCATTCAGTTTGAAAACCAATTAAAATTGTTTACAAGTTAAAAATTGTTCAAGTATTTATGGTTATGGCAAAAAATAGAAAATACTGAAAATTTAGAAAAAGACCATAAGAAAATAAATTATGTACATCCTACACCAAAACAGTACCATTTTGGGTTTTCCCTGACAAACTATTGTCTGGAGAGAGAGAGAGAGAGAGAGAGAGAGAGAGAGAGAGAGAGAGAGAGAGTGTGTGTGTGTGTGTGTGTGTGTGTGTATGTGTAGTCATTAACAATTACTTGTAGGAGAGTCGCATTGTAAAGGAAACTTGGTTTTATGTTTTAAGGGCCACCTTGTTATTAACAGAAGTTTCTGTAAGTGTACATATTGCTTTACCTGTTAGAAAAGATAAATTCTACCAAGAAGCAGCTTCTCCACTCCTTATGGACTCTCCACCTGGTTCAGCCTGCCTGCCACCACTGCTGCCTCCACCCTGTCCATCAAGGTGACCCAGAAGTCCTACAAGGTGTCCACCTCTGGTCCCCAGGCCTTCAGCAGCTGCTCCTACTCGAGTGGACCCAGTGCCCGCATGAGCTCCTCAAACTTCTCCCAAGTGGGCAGCAGCAGCTTCTGGGGTGGCCTGAGTGGCGGCAATAGTGGGGCTGGTGGCATGGGAGGCATCACCACCATCATGGTCAACCAGAGCCTGCTGAGCCCCCTTAACCTGGAGGTGGACCCCAACATCCAGGCCATGCACACCCAGGAGAAGGAGCAGATCAAGACCCTCAACAACAAGTTTGCTTCCTTCATTGACATGGTAAGGTTCCTGGAGCAGCAGAACAAGATGCTGGAGACCAAGTGGAGCCTCCTGCAGCAGCAGAGGACAGCTCAGAGCAACATGGATGACATAAATGAGAGCTACATCAACAACCTTAGGCAGCAGCTGGAGACTCTGGGCCAGGAGAAGCTGAAGCTGGAGGTGGAGCTTGGCAACATGCAGGGGCTGGTGGAGGACTTGAAGAACAGGTATGAGGATAAGATCAATAAGCTTACAAAAATGGAGAATGATTGCCCTCATCAAGAAGGATGTGGATGAAGCTTATGTGAACAAGGTGGAGTTGGTGTCTTCCTGGAAGGGCTAACTGATGGGTTCGACTTCCTGAGGCAGCTGTGTGAAGAGGAGACCCGGGAGCTGCAGCCCCAGATCTCCGACACATTTGTGGTGCTGTCCATGGACAACAGCCACTCTCTGGACATGGACAGTATCATCGCTGAGGTCAAGGCCCAGTACGAGGAGATTGCCAATCATAGCTGGGCTAAGGCTGAGAGCCTGTACCAGTTCATGTACGAGGAGCTGCAGATGCTGGCTGGGAAGCACGGGGATGACCTGCGGCATGCAAAGACTGAGATCTCTGAGATGAACCAGAATGTTAGCTAGCTCAGGCTGAGATTGAGGGCCTCAAAGGCCAGAAGGCTTTCCTGGAGGCCACTGTCACAGAGTCACAGATGCTCAGCAGCACTTGGGGAGCTGGCCGTTCAGGATGCCAATGCCATGCTATCTGAGCTGGAGGCTGCCCTGCAGCGGTCCAAGCAGAATGTGGCATGGCAGCTGCGTGAGTACTAGGAACTGCTGAACATCAAGCTGGACCGGGACATCGAGATTGCCACATACAGGAAGCTACTGGAAGGCAAGAAGAGCTGAGGAGAGCTGACTGGAGTGTGGGATGCAGAACATAGAACATGAGTATCGATACGAAGACCACCAATGGCTATGCAGATGATCTGAGCTCAACCTATGGGGCCTCATAAGCCCCAGCCTTAGCTACAGCCTGGGCTCCAGCTCCTTCAGCTGCACCAGCTCCACCAGGGCCATGGTTGTGAAGAAGATCGAGACCCACGATGGGAAGCTGTTGTCTGAGTCCTTGGATGTCCTGCCCAAGCTAACAGCTGTGGCAGCCCCTCCCAGCCTGTCCCTCCTGTAGCTGCTCCAGAGCCCAGGAGCGAGATCTCTGTGCAGGGTAGCACAGGGAGCAGGAGACCCACCTGAGGCTCAGCCCTAGCCCTCAGCCCACCCGTCGGGGAGTTGACTGCCTGGGGACCCCCCTTGCCCATGCCTCCAGCTACAAACAATTCAATTGCTTTTTTTTTTTTGTCCAAGAGAAAACCTCAGCTAGTTCCGCCAAAAAAAAAAAAAAAAAAAAATGATAAATTCTGAAATGAAAACACTTTGACAAAATTGCAATCATTTGACATAAACTCTTTTATTGACTAATTCTTTTTAAATTTTATGACATATTAACATCTTTCAACAAGGTCATCTTGACATCATCCCAGTAGGAGTATTTGGGTTTGGCCATAACCAGATTTCTTTCCTGTCCCCTCCCCAACCCCCTATTTGTGGAAAATATGCTCAAATGCACTATTTCAGTTATCAAAACTTACCAAAGCAAACCTTATCAGAGAAAATGGATGCTGACTTTGGACTGTGAACCAGGACCCAAGGAGACTATAGTTTTATATGGATGGGAGGAACAATTGTAATTCCCACCAGGATGCCTAAGAATCTCGTTTGTTTAATGATCCACAAAGTAGTCACTGCCAGTCTAGCTAGAAGCCTCTGTACTGAGATGACAAATGATACACATCCTACCTCCCCCACCCGAGATTTATTGCCCATTAATCATGGCACCCCAGCCTAGAAGTGACCCCGCAAAACCTTCTCAACACAAACCTGGTAACTATGACTGTTTCACCATTGTCATCCACTATGAAATCTATTTTCCATTCTTGTCTTAGCAGAGGGAAAAAACTACCAAAACCCAATCCAATCATTGGAAATAAAGCCAAGTATTGAGTGGGCAGAACTAGTCAGCTGCTACAAGTAGGGTAAATGACTTTATGATATTATCTACCAAATGTTTCTTAGATGAAAGATAAAACATTTAATGGGCTCTGAAAGCTAAATTGCATTACCCTTTCATTTCCATCTCTATGATTGATGTTGAGAGGTCAGTGCTGGTGACCTGGTCAGTAAGATGAGTAAGATGTTCCATCTGTAGACTTTGAGTTTATATCCTAAGTCTAAACTGAGTCACCATTTTATCAGAACAGTCACCCTACTATGTGAACTGTACATCCCCTAATAATCCAGGTGCCTGCCTCAATTCAATCCTCTGACATTGCATAGACTCCAGCCTGGCATGATACTGCAAAAGACTAGGGATAAACTAGGAGATTCATCTGTTTCCATTAGCCTCACAATCATTAGCCTCACATGAATATCACTGTTAAGTCAATATCTGTTATTCAGGTAAATGATACTTTGTGTATGAAATTACCAGTCTGGAACTTTTTTTTTTTTTTTTTTTTTTTTGAGATGGAGTCTTGTTCTGTTGCCAGACTGGAGCACAGTGGCACAGTCTTGGCTAACTGCAACCTCCGCCTCCCGGATTCAAGCGATTCTTCTGCCTCAGCCTCCCAAGTAGCTGGGACTACCGGCACGTGCCAAACACACAGCTAGCTTTTGTAGGATGCTGAGATTGATTTTAAAAAAAAAAATAACCTCAGCCTTAATAATGCCTATTGAGCCAGAAATGGGGTTACCAGGCCACCATCTTGTGGAAATTAAATCAGCACAAATAGATTTGGACTAGGGCAAACTTCACAATACCCAGGGTTTCCTTTAAAAATCGTTTTAACTACATTTGACCTCTCTAGTTGTTTTTGGCTTTTGTTTTTAGTCAATGTGTACTTTATCCACATCTATATAGAACAGAGGAAAAATGCTCAAATTTATAGTTTCTTGATCAACAGCATGATTAGGCTGAGCATTTAATGAAATGTGGAATTGTCATATAAACTTATAATTTAAAGGTGAAAACCGTGTTGAACTTGATGTGTTGATTTCTGTTGATCATGATTTCAAATGACGTTATTATCTCTAAACTTGCTGCCTTATTATTACTATATCCTCTTTCCATATCACAAAATTATTTGGTCTTAAGCAGTATATTTTCCAGTTTAAACTGCCTTACCAAAGAGCAAGCTGAAAACACAAGAGTGTTTGTATCAGAAGTTTCGGCATCTTGAAATTGGAATGTAGAGTGATTCATGAGTTTTGCATCAATTATTAAACAGTCATAGATGAAGATATGCAGAGATGGATGGGGCAGTAAAGTATTCCAGTTACACCTACTGGCTTAGCAATGATAAATGAGTCAGGAAACATGAAAGTTCAAAACAAGTATTAACTTGAGCTGCCATGGCATATTCTCTGAAGGGAAGTAGACAATGGCATGATATAAACAGGTTCATGTACAGAGCAGTTGGCTAGTAGAATTAAAATAAAGATAAGGTCTTTGCAAGAAGACTAAGGAATTTCAGAATCCTGCCATGCAAATAACCCTTTCTCTTACAAGGTTCTTGAGGGAGACATAGCATTGAAGAACGGTAACACTTTGAAAACAAAGGAAGTATTTTTATTACCTGGGACAATGCTTAATATTCCAAAATGCAGAATTCTAATAATACTGGCTTAAATCATGTGACTTTGACTTGCACTTGAATCCTGCCTTGTTTTGACTTGCATGAATCTTAAAGTGAAAATAAAGACACTTTCAGAGTCTAGGAAGAAGGACAATGTATGTGTCATCCCTGGGAAAGCAAGTGTTATTGCCCTTGAAGTGACATCTTCTTGGCAACTGAGCCAAGAGCTCACATTGGGAAAAGCTACTTAACTCTGTTCTGATACTCAACTTCACCAAAAGGAAAGGCCCATCTTTAGTTCTCTTTGTAAGGGCCTTCCAGCCCACCCAGAACTCTAGTGTTCTGCATTAATCACTGCCCAGTGAAAGGGCATAGACTGCATGTAAGCAAAACCTTAGAACGGAGCTCTAAGACAAGAGCTGAGCATTGTAAACCTCAGGCCTGGCTCCCACCAAGCTCTCATTATTTCCTAATACACTTTCTTTATGAGAAGTGTTTGTGTTTGAGCAGTTCAAGAGCCTTGAACTGGACCAGCCTTTGTACTAAACCAAAGACCAAAAGTGAAAAGCAATAGCCATTCCTGCTTTAGGCTCTGTCCAAATTGGGAAGTCCCATGGAGAACCCTTTGCTAACCACTCGTTGAAAAGCCAGAGTGTGGTTAATGTTAGAAGCATAACTTGGCACTGGTACTTTTCAAGCAGGGCAATCTGAGGCAACTGCAAATGTTAAGTAGATGCCTTCTCTCTTCTAAACGTAGAGAGTAGTTTGCTAAGATGGGCAAACGATAACAAAGGAAAGTGGTCAAATAACTCACTTGAGGTGTCTGGCTTTCTCACTGACTGGACTTTCTTCTCAATTTATGGGCATTGGTTACATAAATGAACCTTCTAAACTTATATCTGGAACTTAGTAACCATATTGCTTATTTTGTGTTTCCTTAAGGTAGCATTCATTGGAGGAGTCTTCTTGAAAAAATGAACTAGATTTCCAGTTAAGAGCATCAGTAATGGAATGGGGTAGTCTATTCCAAATGAAGACTCTATAGACTGGAAGTCATAAACTGATGATCCACAAACTATATTCAGCCCACAGATATATGATTAATTTGTTCATTCTCATGGCAATGAAAAAAATACTTGCCAATATATAAACTTTAAGAGATTTTTGCATAAATGTCTGATTTCCAACTTCATATATACATTTTAAAAATTAGAACATCAGGCAATACATGCAATATTTCATGCCCCCAATCAGCTTAAGCTGAATAGCCACTTTCCCCTTTAAAGGAGACATAGTCTTTCTAGTTGACCTGCTTTACTTCATCTGTGTTACTTCGTGGCCCTGTAGGGCTTTGAATTTGCTATCTATGAGGTCAGTTATCTAAGAAGTCAAACAAGAAATTGAGAATTGTTCTTTTAAATACGTCTAGCTTGCAAGTGACCTAGGTTTATGCCTTATTTTTATTAACTTCTGCACAAAGAATGACCATGAGGAGCATTTTCATATATGGAAAAGGACAGTTATATGTGAAGTGGAGAATTTTACACTACGTACCTGAACAAATCAGGCATACAAAGAAAATCCTGAAATGATGATATAAAAGTAATATTCGAGGTCGGAATTACTCAGGGGTAATTGCCTTAGTTTTCCACCTCACTGTTTCCCCTTTGCTTTTCTTACATAGACATTATCTTCAGAATGTTCCTGTCAAAGGCCATAGTCAGAATTCCCCTGCTTCTTTTTTTTTTATTATTTTAACTCATTTGTACTCTTAGTAGCAATTGTTGGAGCCCTGCAGGGGAATAATTGTGGGGGAATTAACCTCTGACATTTTTCTAAAAATAGCCCTAATAAATCCAATCATAGGTAATTTACCTGTCCATGTTCCTCTGGGGGTAACCAGCATGGAAAAAAGACTTGGCAGACTGGCATTCCTTCGGCAATTATCTGTGATCTGAGTTCCTGGTGCCTGTGCATTTTCTCCGATTAGAAATACAGAGTACAAATTGCCCTCACTTCTCTGCCCTTACGACCTGTTTTCTCAGTGCCCTTCTCCCGGGGTTGAAATAAGGCAGGCTCTTCCAAAAGGATGTGTTGAGCTCACAAGAAAAGGAGGGACACGGGTCAAGCTGGAGCATTCATCAGTTTCTTCCCTGAATTAGTGACTGGCAGATTTTCCCAAGGATCTCTTTGTGCTCTATTCCTCCATTTTCCGTGTCTGAGCTTCAAGTATCCTAACTCACTTCATCACAGCCCCCAGCCCTGATGTGAACAGCCACAACTGAAACCTGTGTGGGGAAGATTCTTGGCATGGCATAAAGGCATGGGTGCACAAAGTGTTTGTGATTGGTAGAAATTATCAAAGAAAATCGCCATTTCCATCAGCCATCATGAAGTTAATTTTCTCTTACTTAAAACAAAAGGGTCTAAATGTGCTTTTCCCTTTTATTCTCTCCAGATGTTCCAGGAGACCACAGTGCAGTGTGGGCATCTAGGAAATTTATTTCCCAAGTGCCACTTCTGGTGGCATTTAAAACCTAGAACATAATATCCTTGTAAATTCCACTGCAGAGACAAAGCCCTAAGCCCTTAAATGCACAGAAAAGTATGTCTATTATCTATCCTTTCAAAGTAAGTGTGCAGTTACTTAAATTGCCTTTGTCTTCTTCTTTGCAGCTGACATTATCTCTACGGTAGAATTCAACCACACAGGAGAATTACTAGCGACAGGGGACAAGGGGGGTCGGGTTGTAATATTTCAACGAGAGCAGGAGGTAAGTGGTGGTGAATGCAAAATGCCCATTTCTTCTCTTTTTAAAGGAGGCCTCCTACTGTTCTTTAATCCTTATGTGTCTCCCTTAACCCTGCTACTTCGCTTGAAAACTAAAAACTGCCAAAAAGTCATTAACATCAACATTCAGATTCATAAAAGCCCCATTAAAGAGAGCCTTTTCTGGGCATGGCCTTATCTTTCTAAGCCTGGATGTCACACCTTCGAAACAACTTCACTTCTCACGTGGGTGCCTGTTGAGCATAACTCCTCCTTTTTCAGTGGGATCTGTCATAGAGCCATTGAAGTTCAGTCTCCCTTCATTTCAGGTCCTGCCAGAATATGTAGGAGGAAAAAAACATAGTTTATTTCCCAACAGATGTGAAGAGGACAGCTTGGGTCAGGAGAGAAGAAAATGATAGCTCGCCTCACCAAAGGGAGTAAAAGGCCACAAACTGGCATTTGAGTAAAGCATGTAATACACATCACTGTGTCACTATAGGTGACACAAAGGGCCCTGGAGCTGAGTGCTACATAGGATCATTTCTGAGCAAGAGTTCTAACTTCCAGTGACTCTCATAAGCCCATTTCTTCCTGAGACATGAGTTCCACTAGGAATTGTTTCTCTTTTTCATATAAATTGAGTTTTTTGGTGTCTGCTTCTGTTTGACAGCATGGAATTATGGCCCAATTTGATTTCCTTGGCCTCCCCTGGCATGGTCTTGGAGCTTCCAGCAGGCCAGTCTGTGTTCTAGTAACTCCCCCATCTGCCACTGCCTGCCTCTGAGATTCACCGGGCACTCGGGAAGCATCAGGGAGGCCCAGTGTGAGAGAAAGGTTTCACAAGAGACTTCCCTAGCAATTTAAAGCCTGCTTTGTGCCTCAAAGCCATTTGCGTTACACCTCCCCTCAAAAAAGGAAAGCCTCATTTAGAGGTGATATATTTGGTAATTGCACATTATTTGCAATTAATTTCTATAAGGGCATCGTAATCCCTCGGGGTTCTGTATAAATTCAAGTGTTCATCATCAAATCAGGCATCCAGCCTATTCCATTGGCCCTGGAAACACGAAAATGTGGTTGGCAAGTAGAAACTAATAGCTCTTCGTGACCTGGAATTTTTCCTGCTTTTCCAGAGCTGCCTAGTGCTAATTGGTCTGGCACATACTACACACACTTGACAGTCTGATTTGGATGGTAGCAAATCAACACTCTTATAAATTTATTGTTAAGGCGGACTGGCTCTCTCTGCAAATAAGCAGGATAGTACCAAGTATGTCAGGATTTAAAGTCTTTTGAACATTGATTTTCTAACCTCCTTTTCCAGCTTTTCCTTAAAAAAAAAAAAAACCCAATTAGGTTCGCAGTGATGATAAAGAGGAACCAGAGGAGCTATTTAGCATAAATTACCCAAGGCAGCATGTTGCCAGTAATATTCTGCTCTACATTTTCCGTTAGCTATTTATAGGTTTCACCTATTTTAATTTAGCGATATATTTGGGAAGCCTGATTCATTCGTAGAATGATGGGGGACACATTTTCTAAAGCAGGGTAGTTTTGTTCAATAAAAAATAAATATCAATGAGGATAAAGAACCTGCAGTTAACACTTGTTAAGCTTTGTGGCCAGTCTTAGGATTAAAATAAGCACTAAATCTGAGAAACAAACCCATGTGACATCATCTAAGGCAGACCTGCTGTTGACTTCGGTGGGTGAACTCCAGGAGTGAATTCTCAGGAGGCACACACCCAGAGAGTCCGCACAAATACAATTCACACCCAGGGTTCAGCACTATCACCAGTTCATAAGCTGAGATTTGGGTTTGGATGTTTTATATCCACCTGGGAAGATACATTTGAAAATTAAGCCTTTTATTAAGAGTCAGGCTTTTATAACAAATATTTAGTAAGACTCAGATTTGAATTTTTGAACAGTTTTTCAAAGTCTGCATCTTGAAGCTCTTGGTAATAAGGACCTAAAATATCTGAAATAAAACCTCCTTTTTCATTTTCCTCTTCTTCTCCTTCTTTCTTTCATATCCTGTTTTTTCTCCTCTCTCCCTTTCTTTTTTTTCTTCCCCTTTCTGCAGACCCTTGCCCTTGTGCTTAAATTTCTCATCATGTATGTAGTCCCTGCTGTTTGCTTATTGTATAATCAGTGCTAGACGAAAGCCAAGAGGTAAAGTCTCATCATTCCTTAATGATGCAGGTAGCATCCCTGAGCTCCTGTCTGCTTTGTCAGTCATGTTGGGGAAAAAAAAGGAGCAGGGGCATATCTGATGCCCAAATCTGCTCTTTATGAGCTGTGAGACCTTGGGGAAGTCATTTAATATCTGAGCCTCTATTGTCTATTTCCTTGCCCCACCTACTTTAGAGATTTCAGGAGAATCAGGTGAGATCTTAAAAGGCCAATGAAAGTCGCAGATGCTACAACTTTGAACTCTCTGTAAGGGGTCAATATAAATATTTACGAATGCCACTGTGGGATGGCTCACTCTGAAGGGTGACTGCAGCATCTGTTAGGATGCAAAAGAAAATATTAGAAATTCTATTTATATTGATTTTAAAATTTTGTTCTATTTTAATATATTTCTATGTATATATTATATATGCTATATGATAGTACAGAAGTTCATGTCTATAATTTTATATATGTATACATATGTATGTTTTATATGTATATATATTTTATATGTGTATATATTATATATGTGTGTATTTTTTAATATAAAATGTGTATATATATTTCATATATGTGTGTGTGTGTGTGTGCGTGTGTGTGTCTGTATTTCAGAGGTGCCAGTGGCTATCATGGCCCTGCCCTCATCCCACCCCTAATGACTAGGCTGGGTAAAAAGGGAGTTGGTGAGTTTTGCAGTTGGCCAGCATGATTTAATCCTTTGTGTATTTTTTTTCTTTCCTACAGAGTAAAAATCAGATTCATCGTAGGGGTGAATACAATGTTTACAGCACATTCCAGAGCCATGAACCCGAGTTCGATTACCTGAAGAGTTTAGAAATAGAAGAAAAAATCAATAAAATAAGATGGCTCCCCCAGCAGAATGCAGCTTACTTTCTTCTGTCTACTAATGGTAGGTGGAAGTGACTTTTCCTGTTTGGTATTTTCAGAGATGCAGTCAGCCAAACTATATATTTCAATCTCTCTTAGCCTCAATTTTCCTTTGAACCATGCAGTTTGTTGAAAAACTTAGAAATAACATTTGCAAGATGCTTAGCAGAGTGCCTGGCACACACAGATTAGGCCCTCACTAAATAGTAACTATTGTTTTTAAAAATATCAAATTTATGACCCAATTATGTGAGGCCCATTATCTGCAGTTTTCAACTATTGCAGATTATTTGCAGGTGTTTTAGGAATGCGACTTCCTGTCTTAAGATTCACTGAATGTTATTCTGGGAATACATTTCAGGATACTCAACATGTTGTCTCTGTGAGGTTGGCATATTGAATAGAAGTTATTAATCCCTGAATATATTTTAGGGTCTGTAAAGCAGATGGCTGTGTGTCTCTCTGACAAAAATTAAGTTGTAAGATAGGAGCACAGTCAAGAAGAGATAGGAACTTTATCGAAAAACTGATCAAGAAAGGGTTTTCTTCCCTATCTCCCTCCATACTTATACCCTTTGTTGGATGAGAAGGAGTTGATATAAACAGGTCAGAGAGAGGAAATGTTGGATATTGAATAGAGAGACAAATGACATAATCACTGGATAAGTCTTTATATATGGGAATTACCTAACCTCCAGGTTCTTAAATCCTTGCCAAAAGAAGCCATCTAAGCTCAAAACAACTTGGCATAAAGTCATATGTTAAAGGGTGCTAATTGAATAGCATAACAATTAAGAGAATTCGTATTTAAAAATTAAACACCCTTTCCCAAGAAAACGAGTTGGAGAATGATTCATTTTATCTCATATGTGAGTCTATGAGGAATATACATTTTAATTTAAATTGAGAAGCAAGAAGCAAGGTATTTAAAAAGAAAGAGAAATGTTCATATTTCCAGTGAAAAAATACAGTGCAAATAATGTGATCAAACATACATGAATATTTTTAAAGACTGGAAGGAAATACACCATAAGGTTCATCATGATTAATTTTTGTACAGTATGGGTAAGTTGTAAATTTGTTCCTTTTATCATTATAACTTGTAAAGTTTTTACAATGAGTCTTATATTAATCTTACAGAAAAAAGGTGGAAGTTATTTAATGCATTTGAACCCCAAATCTCTCAAATATAAAGCCATCATGGAAGTCTAAAAAATGACAATTCAGAAGCAGCTGGTTTAGGGTTAGCCAAGCATATCCCATCTCCTCATCTCTCCTCGTCTGTTTTTCCAGACTCCAAGTAGTTTCATTCTTTCTCAGAACTATATTTATTGTTCTGTTTACGTTTTGCAATCCGGATTTCTTGGAAGCCAAACCACAGACATTTGTTTCAATTTCTTTTCTTTTAATTTTACTGTTTAAGTTTCACTAACAGGCTTTGCAGATTCAACGCTACTCAGAATAAAAGAGACTTCTGATAATTTTGATTTAATTACTTCAGGCGGAGGAAACATGTCTAATTGTCTTCTATAGCTAACTAACCTTATATTATGAAATTCAGCCTATTGATTATTGCAGTGAAACTCAAGGACTTACTAACTACTTTGTTGGGGAAATGGGAAAGAAATCAGTGAAATGCGATGAAGATTAATTATATAGCATAATATTCTGTTAATTGAGTTTTTAAATAGTTTTTTGATTAACAAAGATATTATCTTCCCATTTGGGATACTATTTCATATGCCAACAGTATCTCAAAATGATTCTTCTAAGAAAAATTCCCATGTTCTTATGTAATTTTCTTTTTTATACTAATATTGAGGTTGAGAATCCCCCTTAGGCCAAATAGGTTAACATGCAAAAATTAATGGAAGACAATTGGAATTACTGTACAAAAGAGAAAATGAAGATAGATGATAAGATTGTGTTTAAAAGCTGCCACAAGTGATGATAAACTACGCAGAGAACCAGTAAGAAGAAAGAAAAAGTCATTACTCATATTAACAGCCACATGTTCCTTAGACTCTTTTATTCACAAAGCTTCAAGACACTGAGTCAAGAAAAATAGTGTGATAATAAAGTCAAGAATGACTCCAGGCAACCCAACCATGGGGAATTGGATTGAATTCACCATCAATTATCTTTAAGAAAATACACTGCTTATCTTATTATAGTTGGGAACAGTTTTTACTTTCTGCTAGAATATATTTTCAACCTTACAATTTTAATAAAAAATAAAACCAACATTCTATTGTGAATCTAGACTCTCAGATTATTTACCACACGAAAACACATTGTTTTACCTCATTTTCTACTTCTACTTCCACTTTAATACCCACAATGAGAAGGGGAGGTATACTGAATTTGTTTTTCTCACTATGAAATTAGTGCACGTTCATGGTAAAAAAAAAAGAAAATACAGGAAAACATATATAATAAAAGTGTTCCCATCCAGAGAGAACTACTGTTAATGTTTTTTAAAGAAAAAAGCAAAAAGGCATGAATAAATCTGTTTCTTTCTTAACAGAAATAGGATATATTCTGCAAACTCTTTTGTAACCAGATTTTTATTAACATAACATTTAATAATATATCTTCCCAATTGCTAAGTATTCTAAAATACCATAATGACCGCATAATATTCCTTGTATGATTCTTCTGTGCTTTACTAGTAAGCCTCCTACTATTAATCCTTTAGCTGTTAACAAATTCTCACTATTATAAATCATATATACTATAATGTTATAGTATACATAACATATTCTATCCCTATAAATATATTTGCAGGGATAGATGTTGGTATAAATAAATATGACTAGGCAAATGCATACTATAAATTAAGTATACCATATTATGCTTACTAAAAACAATTGAATAATTGTATACATCAACATAAAAAAGAATCACAAAATTTTATAATAGTTATCTCTATATAGTGGAATTAAGGGAGGTTTTCTTTACCTTTATGATTATTTTAATAACCATTCCATGTGCCACTTGTATAATAAAAAGAAGGAAATAAAATGAGAAGATACAAAATCTATATATGCAATATTATGGATTTGTATTCTCCCCCGAAAATACATAGAGAAAGTACTATAAGGATTTATGCAAAATATTGATGATGATCATCGCTGACTAGAGAGGTTATAGGTGCTTTTTATTCTTTATGTTATACCCATGATTTCTCTGTTTCTCTGTAAAGCAATTTATCATTCATGATAAGAAAAATATACAGTGTTAGCTTTGCAAATGGGATAGGATACATTCCAAACCCAAGCAACGAAAAATATTTGGTATTAAAATTTACTGACTCTTGGGATGCTCTAAGCCACAGCTGAGGAAGAGCTAATCACATGACTGTATAAATATGGCCCATGTTCATTTTCTCACCCTAAAAAGCAGTTCAGTATGCAGCAAGATCTCCTTTTGCTCCAGCACAAGCCAGGGTGACTGCACAATTCAGAGCACACAGATCATACACTTAGCAGCCTTGCCAGTGTGTCAGACATGAGCAGCCCGAGTGATGCCCACATATGAGAAAACAGGGCACATATTTGCTGCTGAAAGCCCACTTCACAATGCGGTGCATTAAGACCTCTAAGAATAAGGCATTTGTTTCTGGCAGCTTCAAGGCAAATGGAACTCTGATCCACATATCCTACTTTGAAAATCTGTGCCCCTGAAGGCATGAGAATTGAGAGGTGATGGCAAGAAGTCAGGTGAGGAGAAGTGGAGGAATGAAGCAAGGGGCAAAAAAGGAAGGAAATCCTAAAGGGATGGCTTTTCTCCCCTGACAGTGTTTACAGAGAACAAATAGTATGTGCTGACATCATCAAGGGATGAAGCTAAAGCTGTCAGAGCAACATGTTATTATGGCAGAATAGTTGCCCAATTTGCTAATTCTGATAAAAGCTGTCATTTGTGGACCATTATTAGAAGCCTAACACTGTGTTAAACACTCTACATGCTGTGATTTATTTAATCCTCATTAACAGCCCCATGAGAAAGACACTATTTCCCCAGTTTACAAATAAAGAAACTGAGGCACAAAGAAACTATCTTTCTTTGTAAGAATGAACTATGTAGGATATACTCATACTAAAAGAATTATTTTTTGCTTATCTGAAGTTCAAACTTAACTGGGTGTTCTGTACTTTTTTCTTGCTAAATCTGGCAGTCCTATTTGTTGCTTAAGAAATACTAGTTATGGTCGGGTGTGATGGCTCATGCCTGTAATCCCAGCACTTTGGGAGGGAAAGGTGGGCAGATTGCTTAAGGCTGGGAGTTCGAGACTACCCTGGGCAACATGACAAAACCTTGTCTCTATAAAAAAAAAAATCGCTGGGTGTGGTGGTGTGTGCCTGTGGTACTGGCTACTCTGGAGGCTGAGATGAAAGAATCACCTGAGTCCAGGAAGTTGAGGCTGCAGTGAGCCATGACCATGCCACTGTACTGTACTCCAACCTGGGTGACAGAGTGAGACCCTATCTCAAAAAAAAAAAAAAGGAAGAAGAGAGGAAGGGAAGAAAGGAGAGAGGAAGGGAAGGAAGAAGGGAATGAGGGAAGAAAGGAAAGAGGAAGGGAAGGAAGAAGGGAATGAAGGAAGAAAGGAAAGAAGGAAGGAAAAATGGAGGGAAGGATGGATGGACGGATGAACGGACAGACTAGTTATGTACCTACTGTGTGGGAACCCCTGTCTTTGGTCATGTGGCTGGTGTCAGAGTGGGGATTAGGCCCAAGGTTGTCTGATTCCAAAGCCTAGCTTGTGCAGGATAGAGGAAGATACAAAGAAGGCAACCAAGTTTCTGCCTTCCAAAAGATATGTTAAAATAAGTATAAAAAAATGTACATTGGATCTGCTAAGGAAAGCCCACCAAGGCGTGTGGCCAGCAGACATGATTTATTTGGCCTGAACATGTCTCTTTAAAAAATGGAATTAAAAGCCTGCATGTGGGGCAGGCCATTCCAGCTTCACAGATCCTTTAGCCCTTTTTACTCATTTATTTGGCCTGCATGACCCCTGTAGAGATGGGAGTGCTCATGGGAGTTCTGCAGGGATGAGGGTTCTCTGTTTCAATGCTATGGAGAATGGCTGGTGTCATCAAGTCGTATAAAGTGCTGGGGTGGTACAAAGGTGAGAAAGATAGTTTCCAGCTGGAGACTCCATCGAGGCAGCAAAAGGAAAGGAGCATTTTGATGTATCTCCTTACCATTTTATTTCCGTAAATATTGCTAGAAATATGCACTGTGTAAGTAGGTGAGATTTGTTCATTTGCCCTACTAATGTTTATTGAGCAGCTACTACGTGCCAGGCACTGTTTTGGGTGCTGGTGGTACAGTGATAAACAGAGTCTCTACCTTCAACAATGTTATACTCTAATGAGAGAGACAAATAGTTATTTGATAAATAATCAACCAATTGTCATGTAGTAAAAAGTATTATGAAGGAAAATAAAGCAGGAGAGTGGAGATAGAGAATGGTTCTGAAGACAGCATTTTTAGGTAGGTTTTACATAGGCCTCTCTAAGGTTGGGATGCAAACAGCAAGAGCAAACTGAAGGAGCAAATTACATAAAAAAGAGCGTAAAGGGCTTTCCTGGCAGAAGACACAGCAAGTGCAAAGGCCTCGAGGCCGGAGTGAGCTTAGTGTGTACCTGGAGCAGTAGGGAAGCCATGTGGCAGGACCACAGTGAGTGAGCAGGGAGAGGGTGGACAGGGAGATCAGAAAGGTGGAGAAAGTGGAGAGGGCAGGTCATCCAGGGCCTTTTAGGACATGGTGAGGACAATATGTCAGTGAGGTGGGATGCTAAAATAGAGATAATTAATAGCACATACCTCCAGAGTCATGACTATTAAACCAATTTTTCATGTAAAATGCTTAGTTACATTGTAAGCTCTGTGTATGTCGCTTCTCTTATTATTCAGTGTTCTATAAATGCTTCTATTGAATGAGCTAAATTAAAGTATAAGCTATAGATTTAAGAGCCCATTGTCAGGGAAAAACATTTGTCTCAGTATATGTTTTTGTTTTGAAATATTTTGTTTTGTTTTGAAATGTTCAATAAATGCTTTTATTGAATGAGCTAAATTAATCTATAAGCTATAGATTGAAGAGCCCATTGTCAGGGAAAACCATTTGTCCCAGTGTAATATATGTTTTTTTTTCAAAATATGAGCTCTGCCTTCAAATGACATGGGAGTTATGCACAGCAACCCTTTACGTGAGCCAGCTTCTGTAGCAATTCTCTCCATACTTACCTCTTCCTCTCCCAACTGCCCCCAGGAAAACTCCCTTATAAGCTTGTTTTCACTGTAATTCTGACTTAATCTGGTTGCCCACTACAGATAAAACTGTGAAGCTGTGGAAAGTCAGCGAGCGTGATAAGAGGCCAGAAGGCTACAATCTGAAAGATGAGGAGGGCCGGCTCCGGGATCCTGCCACCATCACAACCCTGCGGGTGAGTGCACGTGGCTGCGCTGGCCACCACGATCAGGGGCAGGTCTCCTAAGGTTGGCCATGTGCTGGTTGTTACTCTAGGTTGCAACTGTAATGGACCAGTGAGGGAACATAGGCAGAGACTCAGCCTACCCCAGTCTCTCTCTGGTGGCAGATGGAGGAGCAGGAAAGGTGCCAAGCCCTCTAATGACTACAAATCCATGCTTTTCCGTTTGTCCCAGAAGACTTGCCCACATGGCTACTGCCAGACGTTACTATAATCTTAGCCTCTGTTGTTCGCGTTATCTAAAATGTCTTGAGCACCTTCTGTACTCAAGGTACAGGGATGAGAACCCAGATGGCAAGTTGCAGTCTTGTGATTCAGAACACAAACTTAATCATCTGACAGACCTGGCTTCAAATGCTACCACTTACCCAAATTTTCCAGTAGTCACTTAACCTTTTTGAGCTTTCAACATACAAGTTATTTTTAGTTTCTCCATCTGCAAAACAGCAAACACAGTACCTACTGCTCATGGACTTATGAGGAAGAAATGCAAGAAGATAGAAAACCCTTCCTCTATGGCTGGTCCTTAATATATGGTCCCCACTCTTAGTCTGAGTAGCTTCCCTCCTGCTCTTCAGAAACACATAGTCTGATAAAGAGGATTTGTAAGGCTAATATGGAAATGATTATGGCATTAAATATAGTAAGAGAAATGCACTGAGTGTTGGAGAATTGCAGTTTGATTAAAGGAAGAAGAAATTACCTGTGATTGTTGGAGACCAGAAAAGTTCTCATAGGAAAGTGGCATTAAAAACGGATTTCTCAAGGTGAACTTTCAAGGGAAGGGTCTATAGATGTCAGGTAAAGTGGTTTAGGACTGGATGATGAGTTTAGTTTTGAACACGTTCAATGTGAGCAGTAAAGCAGCCTCGTGTTGATATAGCCCTAGCCCCAAGGGACTTATAAAACTGTAAAGTATGTGATTTCAGACACCAGCAGCTCTACCTACTAAAGACCAAAAAGTAAGAAGGGAGACAGTAAGTAAACGTGAGGAAAAGAGGTTCTTGCCCTATGTTTGAAAGATAAAATGAGGTAGTCATTGTATGTTTGATTAGCTCACTTGTTTATTTGTCCAATAATTCATTTATGGGTACACCTGCTTATTCAGCAGTTGCTTTTTGAATATAGACTCTTTGATGATCACCGTGCTAGACTATTAGGTATTTACCCTGTACTAATGGGCACATGGTCTTCAGCTGAGCTGCTTCTGAGCCAACAAGCATTGGTGACAATGTTTCCTTCATCAGCCTATACCTTCAACTCTGGGTCCACCTTATCAGACTGGGTGGAAGTGGCAACAGCCTTGATGCTCTGAATGTGCAGGGGTTTTGGAGGCTGGAAAATAGAGTAGTGAAGAGACCTAACATTGAGTCAGTCCAGCCTGGGTTAGAATTCTGGCTCCGTTACTTTCCACTGGTGACCTTGGACATATCACAGTCATGTATCATTTAATGATGGGAATATATTCTGAGAAATGCATCGTTGGGTGACTTCATTGTTGTGAAAACGTCATAGAGAATACTTATGCAAACCTCGATGGTGTAGCCTGCTACACACCCAAACTACACAGCATAGCCTGTTGCTCCTAGGCTATGAAATTATAGGGCCTGTTCCTGAATTGAATGCTGTAGCCAATTATAACACAATGGCAAGTATTTGTGTATATAAACATATCTAAACATAGAAAAGGGACAGTACAAATACAGTATTATAATCTTATGGAACCAATGGTATTGACCAAAACATCATGTGGCATGTGGCTATGTTTGAACACCTTGTGCCTCCAATGTCTCATCTGTATAAAGGGGACAATGATAGTCACTGCTTCCTGGAATTGTTGTGAGGATTCAGTACGATATTTGGTGTAAGAAAGAGCTCAGCTTGTGTAGTGGTGGCTCACAGAAAGCACTCAATCACGTTAGTTCCCTGCTGTTGTTTTAGTATTAATATCATCATCATCATCATCATCATTGCTATTATTACCCCCTACTGATAGTAGTTCTATATATGAGACAGTTCATGTTACTTTTCTTTTTTATACTTTTTATACTGTTATATTTATTCTACAAACTACTCACTGATATTTACTAAGTGGCAAACACTGTCCTGGCAATATAACAGGAATAAGACTTTCTTTTGCCCCACGAGACATGCCAATCTTGTGGGGAAAACAACTGGATTAAGTGCCACTTAGAGTTTATAACATGAACTTCTGCCCGGACTTTACCTTGCCCTTGTTTGCTATGTGGATGGGATTTCTCAAATGCCATCTGTAGACCCCACTGTGGAATCCTACTGTCTATGGCATCCTGTGAGATTTCATATATCTGTGCTTAACCCCTGGGAAAATTCCATCCCTATGATAAAGAGGAGAGAAGGCCTATTTCAGTTTCCACAAGAGCAGAGATCCTCCCCATGCCAAGCCAGTGATGCCAATAAAGTGGACTTCCGATGAAACAGAGAAGGAGGCCCTGCGGTGTGGCTGGGAGTTGGAAAATTCCAATTCTGGTTCTCGCTTTCTTACTAACCAGCTGTGTGACCTGGCTGATGAATCCCATTTCTTCCCTCCAAGCTTGGTTTCTATGCTGCCAAGCAGAGGACTGGGAAATGCAGATTCCCGAGACCCATCCCCAGAGAGGAGACCCAGAGGAATCTGCATTTTCAGCACTTGCCCCTGGTGGCTGAGACAAGGGGTTCTGCGGTCACTGGACTCTGTCATCCCTAAGGCCCACTGGAGCTATCACTTTTATGAACCTCTGTTATTTTTCCATTATTTGAAAATTTTCAATTCTCAAATAATTTGGAGAGACATGTTATATTTGCTATATAATCATAAATACCTGTATCTATATTTACCTCCTCTTCTTTCCTAGGCTTTCAAATATCCTGCATTTCAGTGTAAACATCCACACCACAGCACTCTTTAAATGTAAACAATGAAAAGTCCAGCTTCCTTTTCTTTTTGATCCCAGTGGTAGAAGGAAATAAAAAAGCAGGCGACCCTGAAGACTAGATTCAGAACAATGACTCCAAACAGAGAATGAGCTGATGTGATATTAATCAGATTATAATTTACTAATATGTTCTGCTCTTGAAATATGCATTGCCAGCAACTATGTCTTTTTTTTTCCTTCCCTGTACTATGATTACCTCTTGCTCACTTTCATAGTTTCCGGTTCTATGTGGGTATTGAGAGTGAGAACATTTAATAATATTCTACAGCTAATTAATCCTCACTGTGTAATGAACCTGTTCTGTTTCAGTGCTGAGAGGCTCAGCTTTTCAAAGCAAGAATGTGACTTTATCTTTCATAGAAGATAATCTTTCAAAATCAATCTTGTTACCAAAGGAGCCTATGAGAAGCATGTCTATGAAAACTATATCTTCTGCTCAAAATCATAACAATATAATGCAATAATCATGGTGATAATTTAATAATAACACCTTACAGTTGTAAGGTACCATTTATATTACAAAGCGTTTTCTTACCTAGTCCCTTGATTCTTCTTCTGAATAGCCAATGAGGAGGGCAGGATAGGTATTTAGCAGGTGAAAATGCTGGTATCTAGCATTCATTGATCATTTGCCATATCCCATGCACCATGCTGCACTCTCTATCTGTATTAGCTACCTCAAAAGGTGTAGTTCACTGTTAAAATGCCCATTTAACAGATGAGGCTCCAAGCAGTTAAGTAACATACCCAAGATCATGCGGGGCTAAGAACCAAGCCTTGATCTACTTTTCTCTGGGGCCTGAGCCCTTTAACCTGATGCAGACTCAGAGAGGGGAAATGACTTACCCAGTATCGCTCAATTGGTTATTCCAGGACTGGGACTAAAAATCAAGAGTGAGGGCTCTTAAACTTAGACACATACATTTGGGCATTTGAGATGATTGTCTTAATAATTAGTGCCATTATTATTCCAGGTCAGGGGATCTCTCTCTCTCTCCCTCTACTCTCCTTCTCCCTCTCTTCACCCTTCCCTCTCCCTGTCCCTCCATCCCTCCCCCACTACCCCCTACCACTGCCCCCCACCCCCCCACACACACTTACACATTGAGTTTCCAGATCTCTGACCTCAGCAATGGAGAAACGAAGACCTTGAGGTCTCTGTGCAGTTCTACTTCACATGACCGTCCACACCCTTCTTTCCCAACTCCCACTGCCCAGGAGCAACAAGCCCTCAGAGCCCCTTCTAGGTAATGGGAACTCACTGTTAAAGTGACTTAATCAGCCTGAAATGGAAGCTGGGTGGTGAGAAATCACGCTTAGCATACTTCTTCCTGCAGGATGAGCCTTGAGGTATTATTTTCCTCATTATTATTAGCTGCCAGTGCCCTGGAAACCTAGGTTTGGTTGAAATTGGCATTTTTACCTGTTATAAATATAGAGTCTAGAAGGTATGAACTCCCAAGCTGTGACTTGTCATAATCTGCCTGAAATGAAGGTAGTGTGATGAATTCCATTTTTCTAATGGATTTTATTCAAACATGCCTTACAACAAATAAAAACAATTATAGCCATCATCTATTGAGTGCTTACTATGTGCCAGGTGCTAGATTTTATATCCTTAATATTACACAGTCCTCATAATAACTCTCTCTGGTATGTTCTGTTATTCTCTCCAGATCATCTGAAGCTGTAGCCTCCCCTTGGTTTCAGTCTCTGCTCAAGTGCTACCTATCAGAAAGACCCTCCTATGGAAAAGAGCACACCCGCATTTTCCCATTCATTCTCTCGGCCCTTTTCTGCTTAGCTCTTGCATTGCCTAGCACTGTCTCTGCTGTCTGCCTCCTCTCCACCCCCCAGTAAAATGTAAGCTTCATGAAAGCAGGGACTGTGTTTTGTTCTATTCTGCAGCTCCAGCACCTGGAACGATGCACAGCACATGGTAGGCACTCAGTAAATATCCGTCAAGTGAACGGAGTACACAGAAATGGAAACGGAGTTTTAGAGTAGCCAAGACGCTTGCCCAAAATCTCATGGCTGGAAAATGGAAGAGCTGGAATTCAAACCTAGCCCACATGACTCCAAATCTGATGTTTTTCATTCTTATTCTCTACAGCTCCTGCTTTTTAAGAAAATATTAATTCCTGACCATGGAGCAGGAATGTTTTGTTATTGATTGAGTTCCCTTAGAACTTTTTATCAAAGCTCTCTTAACACACAAGCTTGATTTTGATGGGGTGGAAGGCTGGGGGTGAGGGCCGCAGAGGCTTTTCTGCCACAGGGTGGGTACACAAGGGATCCACTGATTTTTAGAGGAAAGGTCAAATGATGTCACGTTTTACACAACGACTGCTTCTGACCTCTTCTCAGTGCAGGACACACAGTCTCGTGAATCTCCAGAACTAGACTTTTTCCATTGATAATGACCCTGATGTTAGCAAATCCCATTGGTGGCAATTTGGACACAGCCGTAGGCACCGTCTAAGTCACTGGCCAACAGGCATTCGCTTTTACCAGCCCTGACTCCTGAATGGGGACTTCTTGAGGACCATTGCTAAAAGGTCATGAGATTAGGCAGGTTGACTGAAAAGACTAGCTATTTTTCCCAATCGAGAGATCTCCTGAATGAAACAGTTTAACTATTTGATTTGTTTCCTAGAGAACTGATTAAACAGACTATTGGTTTAAGTTTACTACTAATAGGAACTATGCATATTCAGCCTTTCTTAGTGACAGGCTTGGGTCTCAGCCGTTTGATGTATATCCTTTATCATAATTCTGTGACTTAGGCATCCTGCCCATTTTATATAAACAGAGGCTCAGAGAGGTAAGCACTGGCTTAAGGCCTTGCAAATAGTAAACAGCAAAGCTAAGAATAGAGTCCACATCTATCTGATCCCAGAGTTCCTGTTCCTCACTATTATGTAGGACTGTTTATGGCATGTCCCTTGATTTAGACAACAGTGAGGTTGACAACATCTGGTGTGCAGGACTTTTCCATGTATTTTGTATCTCAGTCAGTGTCTACTATGTTATACACTGTACCTAGCGTGTACTGCAAAGTGTGGCTCTTACAAAGATGAATGAGACACACTCTCTGTCCTTAAGGGGCATGGAGGAGACAAGTTGCAAGTGACTGAAAGATAAAATGAATTTAATCAGTGGTTCTTTTTTTTTTTTTTTTTTTTTTTTTTTTTTTTTTTTTTTGAGACGGAGTTTCGCTCTTGATACCCAAGCTGGAGTGCAATGGCGCGATCTCGGCTCACCGCAACCTCCGCCTCCTGGGTTCAGGCAATTCTCTTGCCTCAGCCTCCTGAGTAGCTGGGATTACAGGCACGCGCCACCGTGCCCAGCTAATTTTTTGTATTAGTAGAGACGGGGTTTCACCATGTTGACCAGGATGGTCTCGATCTCTTGACCTCGTGATCCACCCGCCTCGGCCTCCCAAAGTGCTGGGATAATCAGTGGTTCTTAAATGACTGTGTGCCTCATGGTCACTGGGGACCCTGCTTAGAACATAATTGCTGGCCTTGTCACTAGGGATGCTGGTTTAGAAGGTTTGAGTTGGACTCCAATAAATGGCATCTTTGACAAGGCCCCTCCCAAAAAATGCCCAAGTGATTCTGGTGCTGGTGGTCCCTGGACCACACTTTGAGAAATAATGGAGAAGGATAAGTGTCCCGAGAAAAGCACAGAAGATAACCATGGCAGGTCAGAAGAAGCACAAAGGAAAGAGACAGGAGATCAGGAAGAAGTTTCCATGATACATCTGGAGGGTGTACATCAGATGGGCTGGCACGCTGGGCATCTTATTTGATGCTCCCAAGGATCCTTTGAGGCACACAGGATGTGCATTGCCATTTCTTCCTTTCTAGTGGTGTGGATGTGATTGTCCCATTTACAAAAAAGGGTAACTGACTCTGAGAGTCCAGGTATCTCATCAGGGTCACACAGCTAGAAAGAGGCAGAACTGGGAATGAAGCACGTTCTGTCTGTCCACATCCTTTAGGCTTTCCTGCTGCCTGCGAGGTACCCATGTGATACTCATTCTGGGAGGAGGGGGAACCCCAGGCCAGATTTAGTGCAAATTATTAGTTGAGTAGGATCAGCCTTTACTGCCCCAGGTTTTCATTTTCAGTATACGCTTTGATAACTGAGGCCTCTTAGGACACAGATATAGCCTTCCTCTACCATTTTTAATTTTTTTAGACTTCCTTTTGTGATTTGTTGCTGCTCTGGGGGCTTCATATCCAATCCTTTTATGGTTTCATCTTTCCTTTCCTTACATTTGTGGCAAATAACAATGGTGTGTTTAGCTACTGCAGTGAAAAATCAATCAAGCCTATTCCCATATTCACAGACTTGCAATGGCACCAACGGCTCCTGGATTAGATTAACTTTGTGAATGTGTCATTCTGGTGTGGGTAATTTCTCAACCTTCGCTCCATCCCTCCCCCTCTTCCCCACTCTGTGGGTGGATATTGAGATCTCCCACTGATTGACTGCCCCGAAAGTGAATGCTGGCATGTGATGTATGTAACTCAGCAGGACGCACATACTCTGTGTTTATGAAAATAAATAATAATTTCTGGTATCATTATTGATTGCCATCATTATCTGATTGTATCTGTCTTTGTCATGGGGTTTCAGTTACGGGATCAGAAAGCACTCCACAAGAATTCAGCTACTACCCCCACTGTTTTGCCTTTGTGTTTTGACGTGTTTTGCCTTTGGGGGATGAGGGTTAGGGATGTTTCTATTCTGCTCATTGGCTAATATTTTTGACTAATGTTCAGAGACATCATGATAGTCAAGTTTTGTGTTAGCCAAAGGAACTACTTCAGTTGGAATTAAAAGAACAGCTAACATTTATGTTAATGTTCCAGGAGCACTTTGCATACATTGGCTAATTTGCTCTTCAAGACAAACCTATAACATAGGCACTGATATTATGCTAATTGTAGAGATGTGATAGCCGAAGCCAGAGAAGTTAAGGAACTTGCCTTAGGTTAGACAGCTAGTAAGTGGTAGTGCTTGGACTTGAGTGCATGTCTTTATGACTCCAAAACCCATGCCGCTGTCCTGCCTCTTGTAAGAAAATAGAATGCCTAGTGTATGCATCTGAATATTCAGTGTAAGCCAAAACACAAATGAGTAAGCAGGGGCTGGAAAACAACTTGTCAAGGAGATTGTAAAAGTTACTGGTGCCTTGGGCATAGGTGGGCTTTCTGTTTTATTTTGGGAGAAGGTGGGGCAGGAAGGATACATGAAACTAGGTCATGGCTCACTAAAGCTGGATGATCATAAGACTGGGAACACCTAAGCCACCCCCACCAACTGACTCAGAATCTCCAGGAGTAGGGCCAAGGCACCCAGCCGTATTTCTCAGCCACATTCCTGGCCATTCTGAAGATCAGCGGGGTTTGAGACCCTTTGGCATAATGGTCTCTACTCAAAAGTAGAGATTCTCAGATTTGACCTTTAAAATTCCTTCCTTTTTCCTCTTGTCTCCTCCTATCTCAAGGTTCTATATAGATTAGTCTGAGGACAACATTGTTATCAAAACGTGGTTGCCTTTACACTAAGCGAGTGATCTGATTTAGAATAAGCATCCACGATGACCCTGATTGATTGTGAACTGTCAGTGCCTTTTATAACTCAACTTCTTTCCCCTTCTTACTCCTGGTCAAGTCGTGGGGACGGCCCACTTAAGTGTGCTATAAGAGTAACACTATTGCCAACATTTGTTAAATATCTATTATGTGTCTAGCCTTCTGCTAGGCAGGTACCATCTTACTGTACCCAGACAGCAGCCTGTGGAGTGGCTACTATTGTTATTCCCATTTTGCAGATGAGGACATCTGATTCAGAGAGCTATAGCGACATGCTCACGTCTATAGCTACTAAGTGGCAAAGCCGTATTTTTAAACGAGTTCAATCTGACTCCAGAGTAATAATTATACTTTCTTGCAGAGGTTGGGCTGATAGAGTAACTTGTTGTAGTGTCTAGCATAATACCTTGTCATCAGTAGATGCTTAGTATATGTGAATCTCTTTCTCCTCTTCCTTCCCATCTTGTCTTTCACCTACAGACTAGGGGTTTCAGGAAAGCACGAAGAATATAATGAAAAGTTCAAACTAGTATTACATCTAGGGACAAGCAATTCATTGTGCTTTGAATCTGCATTTGTGCTGACTCTTCTAAGCTGCCTTGAGTTCAGAGTGTATTCACTGACAATAAAATATTTTCTTTCATCCCAAAGGTACCTTTGTTATGCTGCACTTACCATGTAGTAATTAGATCCAACATAGATGTAAATATAAGCAGAACCCTATACCTGGCTCAGGATCGAGTTCTCTTTGTCTTTTGCTCCCAAACCCTTTGGAAGGCATCCATGGCTTCTTGAATGTGATAGGAACTAATAAAGGACACCTCCCATATGTACACTCAATGGCAGTGGCAAGCTGAGAAGTCCACTAGGGTCAGAAAAAGAACAGAATCACATTACAGAAGAAAATCTGGACATTTCCATGACCTCTCCTGCCATTTATCTTGAGATTCCCTGGCCATAAAGCCTGATAGGGTTCCAGACTCTGACATGTTGTCTTTCCCTAACCTTGGTTGTTAAATTGAATTTCAGAGTTGTGGGAAGGTTGACAGGGCAGGGTTCTGGCCTTTTTCAGGCTTTGCAAGCAAGGATCTTGTCCCTATTTCAAACCTGATTCACACTGACCCAGATAGGTTTTTCTCAAATGGGAAGCTATTAGAGTGACTCTCCCATTTTTTTCATTTAAAGGACTCTTTTTATACTTTTTAACGGAAGTGAAAAATCAAGGATAATTGGATGATTGAAGGGGGGAATACTTTTACTTTCTGAATTTTTCAGATGAAATTATCTGAATTTTGAGTGTAATAGGAAAGACACTGACCCCACACCAGGTCCCATTTCTGAAGTGTGAGCTCACTGTTGCTGGAGCAAGGGGTGTGTCTCCAGTCCCCAAAACTACATGCGCGTGGGCCTGTGCAGGCGCTTACATGGCACACAGCACTCAAGCAGGGCATTGCTCGAGAAACCTAAAAATGTTAACAAAGTAAAGAGCTGACTTTTATTTCTTTTTCAACTAGACTTTACTAATAGGAGATCAAAAATACATACCTAGATCCCTTTTTGCTACTAGGTTTTGCAAAGAACTAATTTGAAATCAATAGAGGACTTCTAGGGCCTCTGCTCGTTATGCATTAGGATTTTTGTAGAAAATGATTAGTGCAAATGGATTTGGAATCAAGGTCAATAGAGGACATGATCACTTTGATCCTAGTACGTTGCAAGCCAGGCTTCGACTGATACATTGATGTAAGCATTTTAAATACCAGTCCTTACTGGAGAAAAGTATTTTAAATATTTCCCTAAGGGGAATGGTGTATAGCAAGATACTGTCTTGTCTTTGATGCATAAAAACAAGATCTTGGTTGGAGAAAACTACTTATAAGGGTGGTTTCATGTTAAAAGAGACTGTGTTCAACAGAAAAAAATGTTTTATTCTCTGGTTTCCTTAAAATGGTTTAGCAAAAAGGAAAGGAATTTTCTACCTGAAAGGTGTTAGGTTTGTGTTTGTTTGGGTGGAGGAAGGTGAGTCATGCTCTTGTAATTTGTTGCTGTGTTCAGATGAGTGTGCTTTCTTTACCAGAAAAACATTAAAAGCAGTGGTACACACACATACACACACTCTCTCTCACAAATGTCTCTGACTCCAGTATATGGGAAACCCTAGCTTAAACACATTTAAGCAAATTCATTTACTTCAAGGTTTCTGGAAATTTTTAATATACTAATATGCAATATCAAATCCAAGAAAGATATATGGCATGCAGTGTTTTCCACCAAACTTATTTGACCAAGAAGAACTCTTCTCTCAATTCAGGGGATTACCGTTCTCTAGAACATTCTACTCCAAATGCAGTCATTGACCCATGCCAGTACACAGTGAGCTAAGGGGCTTGCACCAGAATATGAGTCGTGAACTATACAGAGCCACTAAGCCACTGTATAATTCATCTGACACTACTTTTTCATCGTAAGGCTTTCTCAATGGATGAAGCAATACACTGATTTTGGCTTGAGCTCCTATAGCTTGTCATGGGCCAGTAATAAACAGTTCATCAATCTGTTGCTTTGAGTAGCAAGCAGTACACCTCACTTTGGGAAATGCTGGCTAAAGGAACTGGATCAGTGAATGGGAGTTACCCCCGGCAGGAATTTCATTCTGCCCTTACTGCCTTCCAGTCACAGAATCGCCTGATGGTACAAGATTCTTACAGCACCTCCCTGTTGACATTCAAGTTCATTAACATCAGCTGAAAACACACTAGTGCTTGACATTGTATCAGGAACTTTGCACATTTGCTAGTGTAATTGCTAACCCCATGAGCTATGATTACCATTTCGCGATGAGGAAATAGCAGCATATGGAGGAGGCGATTTGTGGGTGAATCGTCCCTCCACGAGCAATTGGCCGAAGCACAGTTCACTGCTGCCTGTCTAACTGCAGATGCCTCACTCTTAACCACCATGTTACCTGGCCTCCCAACAGCAATGGCTTTTAACCATCTGAGCCATGGAGGCTTTATCCTACTTTAGAGCTACTTGAAGCAGAAAAGAACCATTTGCAAATCTAAAACCAGTCACTCTTCACAACGGTTTCCTTCCATCTAACCTAACATTTATCTAATCTACCACTTATTAAAAAAAAGATGCCATACATATAGTCATGATGGACATGTGTGAACTCTGCTCTCATGGGGCTTGCAATCCAGTGACTAGGAATCTTTGGTTTGGAAATAGTCACAATGGGCCAGGAGCAGTGGTGCACACCTACAATCCCAGCACTTTGAGAGGCTGGGGCGGGTGGATCACTTGAGCTTAGGATTTCAAGACTAGCCTGGGAAACGTGGTGAAACCCTATATCTACAAAAAATGCAATATTAGCCAGGCATAGTGGTGCACGCCTGTAATCCCTGTAGTCCCAATTACTTGGGAGGCTAAAGTGGGAGAATTGCTTGAGCCTGGTTCAGTGAGCTGCGATCAGGCCACTGTACTCCAGCCTGAGTGACAGAGTGAGACCCTGTCTCAGAAAGAGGAAGGGAAGGGAAGTGGAGGGGAGGGGAGGGGCAAAGGAGAGAGGGGAGAGGAGGTGAGAAGGAGAGAAAGAGGAAGATGGAAGAGAAGGGAAGGAAAGAAGGAAGGATGGAAATAAGGAAATTTTTTAAAAAGTATAAGAAACAGCATAATACCATTAATGTGAAAAATAAAGCAGTCCTATACCACACACACACACACAAAAATAGTGACATCAACTTAATATGCCCCCTCCTAACATTATAGTCAATCCCATTGTATATTTAGAAATGACCTGAGTTCTTTCTCAACATTTTCTTCTCCACTCTGCGATCTCACTTCCTCTCATTATTTTCAGGGATTGAGAGTTCTGCAACATTCAATTAAATAAGGACACTGTCTGTTTAATGCAAAAACATCCAGACAACAGGTGAAAACTCTGTCCAATTATCTTGCCAGTTCAAAACCAAACATAGAGATGTTTAAAAACTTCCGAAATCTTGATTTTTTTAATCATAAGCTCTCCAAATTTAAAGAGCATCTAAGAAAAGTATCCTATGGGAGAAACGTAAGATTGTCAGTGGAGACAACAGAGCAGGAGTTAGGGAGTTATAAGGTTAGAGATTAAGATAGAAGTGACAAAACAAAGCCACACTGGTTATCATTATTCCTTCCCATAGTGAAATCCTTTATGCAGATGGACTCGAGGTGACTGCCACACCAATCCCAATTAGATATGCCCTTGCACTACTTGGCAGTCAAACCAAGTAAGAACGTGGGCACCACCTCGGTTTCTTGCTATGCATTTTTTAAAATTAATTCCACAAGCACTTATTGAGTCCCTGCTGTAAGCCAGGTACTGTGATTAACCCTGGAGTTGTAGAAGTGAACATGGTGAACATGAAAGATATGGTTCCTGCCCTCATAGAGCTAGCCGTCTCTTTTGGTTGGAAAAAGCGTACATCAAATGCTCCTAATGTAAAGCTGACAGTGTAATGGGACCTCTAGAGGAAAGGTGCACGGTGTACAGGAGAGCAGATGATGGGCAGAATTTGATCTTCTCAAGGTGAGCAGAGAATAATTTCCTGAGCAATTAATATTTAAACCAAAGCTGGAGGCAGGTAAGAAGAATTGCAGGAAGAATGTTCCAGGCAGAGGAGGTGGCATGCACAAAGGCCATCAGGTAGGGAGTAGCACAGGAAAACACAGTGGGGAAGGAGGGCCGGGTGGCTGGAATGCTGAGTGCAGTGGATGTGTAGTAAGATGCAGGTGGTGAGGCAGCTTACGGCTAGATCAGGCTAAGCACCATAGGTCTTGTTAAGGAACTCGCACTTTTTCTCATCAGCAATGCAAGCCCTCACTTCTCTGTAAAGGTCATTTTTTGGAACAGCCCTACTTTTCCCAGATGGCTAAATGTTCTGCACCCAAGGTAGGATGTTCACCAAGGTGGAAAACCACCTAGCTAGTTCCTGGCAGAAGCGTTTAAAGTTGGGAAGCCAATGACATTTCATCAGTTTGGTCATGTTGCCCTCTAGCCCCCGGCTGCCATTGTTTCCTTACATGTCAGGGCATGGCCTCCACAAGGCTTTTCCAATATCAAGGTGTCCTCCCTCCAAGGTGAATCCACCCGTGAGTGATTGAATTGTTTGGAGGGTCATAGAACCTGACAGCTCCCTATTACACAAAGGAAAAGATAAGCTTCCGATTAGTCCTGGGGCAGGAGGAAGCCAAGATAGAGTGCACCTGTCAGAACTGCTTACGACATATAAATCATTACCTCAATTTTCCATGCAAGCGGTGGGCCAGAGAGAGAGAGAAAGAAGTGACTGAGGTTGGCTAGCAGTGCAGAACCATATGAAAGAGCTCCCGCTTCCCTCCAAAGCAAGATTTGCTCTGCTGTCCATGCAAAGAAAACCAAGCCCCATGCCCAGAGGAACGACAAAGACAAATGCCCACTGGCTCCAGAACGGGGCGATTTGTTTCTATGGCATTTGCTAACAGCATTTACTGCTAATCTAACAATAGCAGCCACCAAGCCTTTCCCATACTTTAACTGGGAGCATGCTTAGTATCGCACTTGCTATATGTTTGATCCTAGATTTCTCTTCTTTTTAATTACCATAATAATCATGGTCGTTATTGTTGCCATTTTCCTTTCATTCACCGAGCAAAAATCTCTGAGACAGGCCAATTGTGACTAACCTGCTATCCCACAGTTCAGGATACCAGGGCATTTATAGACAGGGCAGGGATAGGAGACATAAAAACAAAAATAGATTGAATGAAAGATAGCAAGTCAGAAGATGCTCAATAAAGATTCAAAAGCTTAAGTTGATTGGACAGTACCCAGATTTTAATCGCAATTTATATTGTATAAAATGCCACATATTTAGCAGAATGTGAGAACCTGAAAGATCCTAGTTGGAGAAGCCCCAGCACTGAGTAACTACTAACTTGTAAAGCAAAGCCCAAGAAACACTAAATATTGTGCTTCTTCTGGGCTACTCCAGACAGAGTAGATAGCACTATGGGGAAGACTGGTTCATTCTTCAGAATAGATGTAAGCTCAGTTCCCAGAACTTTTGAGAAGGATTGGTGAGTGGCACCCACATTGAAACATTGAAAGGGAACCACCTGTTTTTCCAGCCCAGATATCCCTGCTGCCAATGATGGAGGAGACTTTTTTTCCACCTTGGTGTATTTTAATGGAAAGCATATTCTCAAAATTACAACACCCCAACCCAAGATGTATGAGCTGCCAGTTACATTCTCTAGGATCCAAAAGGGAAATACATGAACAAACCCAAAATGTGCATCAAGACAGTACACAAAGAGATGTAGAAGACATTGAGTCACATGGATACTTTAAAATAAAACAAAATAATTGTTTGTTTGTTCAAAATGTGTGAGCAAAACATTCTTACTCCCAGGAGAAATGGTGGGCAGACTTATTTCTACTTATCGTCTAATGGGGCAGAAATCCCATAGTCAGAATCGTTATGGGAGAGTGTCTAGGGCTTTAGAGTGACAACTCCAGGTTTAAATTCTAGTCTTTGTATGACTCTGAACCTTTTACTTAAGCTCTCAACATATCAGTTTTATCATCAATAAAGTAGGGATAATATTATTTATAGTATCTCATAGGACTTGTCAGAAAAAAAAATATTAGCACAGTATCTGGCTTTTAATACTAACCATTCAATAACAGGTAGCTAGCTCCAAGTTGGAAATCAGGAATGCTCGGAACAGAGAGATAACTGGGAGACTCCAGTTGCTACTTTTGGATGGAAGAATACATTTACAAGAGAACAGATAAGAGAGAAGAGCTTCTAACTTGGTTGTATGGCCAGAGTTTATTTGCCTAAGACATACAGACCTTAACATGTAAGGCTTCTTAGTGACTATTTCTATCCCTTGCTGGAAGGAAATTCCCATAGGGATTCTCAATAAAATTCTGCAAGTGCAGTTAAGATGGTGATGAAAAAGAAATCATCAGTTTGAGATTCTGTGGATAAAGGGAGGTAAGTAAGCTCACCCCCTAATGCCTGTTTTTGAAAGACCAGTAAACTTTCAAGTTCTCACTGAGCTAAGAAAGATTATATGCTCAGGAGTCACTCCTTTCTAGGGAAGAAGCTGCAGTCAAGTCTCATGTGAGTGGCCTCTGGGCTGATGGCAGTTACAGTTGTCTGGAAAGCTGTTAAAAGTCAGGAGTCTAGTTTGGAATCTTCCTTTAGATTCTCTGCTTCAATCATTAGTCACCAAAAATTCAGAATTCTCAGCCTGGGCCACGGATTTCCCCTTAGGTTAAAGGATTCACTATTAAATAGTAGACTTTCTGTCTTTATTTTCTAGTAGCAATAAAAAAATATTCTAAATAGGTTAATTTTCCTTAAATAAAAACAAACCCAAAAAAAGTTCTGTTGATAATTTCTCCTTTGTCTTGACCACTAAGGGAAAAAAATATTTTTCCTTCCAGCACAAGTCCATTATTAACCCATTTAAAATTTGCAAATTAAGATACAACATTAGACATTAGTACTGACTTTCCAGAAATTTTTCTCTTAATTGGACTGCTTTCCTATAAAAAATCATCCTGCCAGCATCTGTGGTAAAATAGATTCTGGAAAAACAATGTGCTATGCCAAATTATCAGGTAGAATTAGATTGCTCTGTATTTCTGTTTGATAACAACACTGTGCCTTAGCATAATTCTTGTTGATTATCAGAAAGGAAAAAACCATAACTCAGACAGATGAGCTTTATTGGCATTGGTCCCGTCTACGAAAGAAAGAAAAATGTATGAACAGAAGCATTTGCAAGTGCCATATATGTTGAGAGAATGAAATTCCAAACAGTCTGTAAACTTAGCTTTCCTGCAACCTTAAAAAATAAAAATGCCTCCCTATATTTGGTGTCATAACTCCAGATCTGGGTTTATCTCATTTTCTGTATTTCAAGACAAAAAAAATTTACATGACTATAAATATATCTAGAATAGAATGTCATGTTAAACTAGAGAGTTCTCGTGAAGGAAAAAATAAATCGTTGGAGAGAGTTGTGAGTCAGACTCTTTAGAGAACATGGAAATTATAAAGAAAGTGTTAAATGAATACTCAAATTGAACAGCTGCATATACTACTTATAGAGGGAGGGAGGTTTGCCATTTTTATTTGTTTGCATGCTGAACCAAACTATGGTGTCCATTTTCCCTAGCTCCCTTTATCCATCTCAGTTTCTGCAAGCAGTTTTCCCTGTTGAGATAGATAACGTAACTTTAATCTGGAACATGTGAACAAAGTCTGCTTACCCTTTCTGTGTCTTTCAAGCATTCCCTCACCCCACCCCCATGTCTCCAGCAGTATCCTTGAGAAGCTATATTTTGGCCTCCAATTCCAGACTCTACCCCTTTCTCTAGGAGAATCCATAGAAACCCTGTAAGCCCCTTCCCTGAGCAAATTCAGGACTTCTCTGACTCTACTCAAGACTCAGGATTATTTAGTCCCTGTTTCCTGAACCCCAAACAGCTTCAGATGTCCATCAGTATCAAGGGCCAATTGCCTGGTTTGATCCTTGTTCAACATCAAAAACCAGTGCTTTGCCTTTTGAGGACTCAAAAACAAGAATGTTGCTTCATAATCTTCTTCCCCTGGGAAATTTACATCTCCTCTTGCCTCCTCGGGTGTCTCCCATTGTAAAAGCGGCAGCAAATAATTTTGCTTCCCTATGTCTTTCTTTTTGGCACATTCTTACTTGTCGATCAATAAATTACCCCCTGCCAAGCTCCAGCAGCCTGGCTTCCTTCTTTACCACTTACATTCTCCTTTTGTGTTTAAAAAAGAGCTCATTATTTTTCTCTTAACCTCCAGTGAAATATTCCCTTTATTCTCTCCCTTTGTTTTGCTTATCGTTTAACTTAATTCTTATCCATCCATCCCCATCTGTACCTGCCTCCCAGTCCTCTGCATTTTCCTCTTTAATACCCAGAAGTTAATGAGACCACCCTTGGAGTCACATGCTCCTTTTCTGATCACACCGGGATAGGGAAATGGGATTTAAATAGCAGTAGCAGGTACTACAATAGAAGAAAAGCCATAGGCAGGGATTCAGCCAGTCAGGTAAAACAGAGGATACACTTTTGTGCTCTCTGAGATGGATAAGGCCTCCCATTATAGCTGTGCCTAACTTTTCTCATCTGAGAAATGAAGTCAACCATCACTTATAGTATCTGCCTCATGGAGGATTAGATGAGATAAATCACATAATGTGTTTGATGGGGTGGCACACAGGAAGCCCACAGTAAGTGTTAGGCACTACTGTGTTATGATTATAGGAAGCAAGTGTAAAAGGCAATCCTACCTTTTACTAGGTTTGAAAGCTGCAGTTACATATGGGTGAGAGACAGAGGCATTCAGTGTCCAGCCAGGAATCCCAGCTCTATTTGTTTATGCAAATGACTCATCAAACCCACCATTTAGCAGTTCTTAACTGAGAGAAGGTACATGAAATAACACTAGACAACCTAAGGACATAGATCTGTTTTCCTGTTCCCAAGACCCAATATTTTGCCTGACACAGTACATTTTCTATAAATATTTAAAATCAACTTATATGAATCACCTAACATATCACCTTTGGATATCACTGTGTTTCCCAAAGTCTAGGATATGTGTTTCTGTTGGTGTAAGACACAACTGTAAGTAATAGTGAAACACATAATTGAGGAAGTTATTCCCTTCTTTCTTGCTTTATAAATTATTCTGATTCCATCAAACCCAAAGTCTCACTTTGATGTTAATTTTCTTTAACCTCTCGCATAACACTTACAAATCTTGATTTTTTTTTTTTAAACTGAGAACTGACCTTACACTCTATATCTTTTCAGGCAACTATATCTGGCCAGAATTTAAAATCCACTTTTATTGTATTTATTTTTATAATTTTCTTCTTTTTTGACAATTCATGGAAAACTGCTTTTCCATGTATTACAGGAATATAAAGTTCCCTATCAAAATAATGTTAGTCAACTAAAAAGCAAATCAGTTTAAAGAAAATACTAAGTGGGACAGGCGCAGTGGCTCATGCCTATAATCCCAGTACAAGGGAGGCAGATCACTTGAGGTCAGGAGTTCAATACCAGCCTGGTCAACATGATGAAATGCTGTCTCTACTAAAAATACAAAAATTAGCCAGTGTGGTGGCACATGCATATAGGCCCAGCTACTCAGGAGGCTAAAGCAAGAGAATTGTTTGCACTTGGGAGGCAGAGGTTGCAGTGGGCTGACATCGCGCCACTGCACTACAACCTGGGTGAAAGAGAAAGACTGTCTCAAAAAAAAAAAAAAAAAAAAAAAAAAAAAAAAAAAAAACAGAAAACACTAAGTAAATAATAGTACGGGTGAAACAGATAAGACAAGAAAATCTGAAGGGATACTAAAAGGACTGAGTTTTAGAAAACACTATTCTAATGTTCCCTCAATTATTTGGAGAGCTTTTAAAAAAAATCAGTGTACCTAAGCCTCACCTCAGACCAACTGAGTTCATCTCAAAGTCTGTATTTTCTATTTCTCTTTAAGAACTCTTAGGTGATTCTGATTTTTTAAAAGCAAGTTTAGAAATCTCTTAATGACAAAAATCTGATTTTGTTTTTAAATTTTTAAAAAATACTTAACAAACATTTGTTGAATATCTGCTGTGTGTAATGTCCTGTGTCCTGGGTGCTAAGGATATGATAGAAAATGATATAGATACTATGTTCACAGATACTGTGTTCACTGAGTTTTTCCTGCTTATGAATTTTGCTTCTGTGCTGAATCACAACCTGAAAGATATGAAAGTGTCATAATTTTATGAACATTTTTTGGTTATGATCCTGACATTGAGTTTACTGCAGAGAGAAACCTGAAGGCAGACTTATTTTCCCTCTAGTACAAGAGGAATTCATTTTTAAAGATCTAGATAATCCATAAAACTTCTTTATACTTGAAATATAATAATGTCACCAGAAAAAAATACGATGGTATTGACCATTCTCTGTAAGGTTCAGATGGTATTTGAATCCTAGTTCTGCTGATCCCGAGGACTTCATGACTTACTATGTCATTTAACCTCACTGAGCCGCAGCTCTTTAAAATCTACAAAGTATTTGTAGTATCAACCATGCAGGATTTTTGTGAAGCTTAAATGAGGTAACATATGTAAAGCAAACAGAGGATAGTAGGTGCTTTTTAAAGGGTCATTAAAGTGGCAGGTTTACAGAGGCTAGGTTCCAAAGTCATCCCATAAAGCAAGCACCAGGTTTGGTAAAAATACTCTTGAAAAATCCCATAAATCACCCATAACATCTGTTTGTTTTTATAAACTCTATGCAGAATAATATATACATATAAATATGTAGGATATAAAGAATATAAAGCTATGCAAACAATATGAAGGGCCATTTGTGAAAAATATATTTCCTTAAACCTTAGTAACTTATTCAACATCCCACGATGCCCAGAGATGAGATCCATCCAGACTGTCTGTCTGAAGAAAGAGCAGATTAACTCCCCTCCCCCATCTCATACTCACTGGGACCTCTGATCCATTATTTAAATTTGTTTCCTTCCTTTTTTCTGTTTTATTCTAAGCATATATAGTTGAATTCACATATTAAATGCATATGTGATGCAATTGAGTACATAATTGTATTCCTAGATTAGAGGCAAAATAAATACTCAATAGAATGTAAAATAGGTGGAAGTCAGGTACCATAATTTGATGTTCAACTACAGTGATTTTAAATGAACTTCACATTTGTTCTCTTTTCCCTCTCTATGATTAGTTTGCCTTTCCTTTTAGGTTTTCCTTTCCTGTCTATTAGCCTCAGAGCTTGATGACTTTTAAACAAGGTCTCTGCTTTGGCTATTGGAGAAAATAGTTTATATTCCTTCCTTCAGGAAAAAAATGAATTAATGGAGTCTACGGTCCTCAAAGGACCTGTGCCCTGCTTCTTTCCATTCTGTGGCCTCACAGTTCACAACATTTGGGCGCAAAGAAGCCAGAAAGAGGTACAGAAATGGATGGCAACCTTGAAAACTTGAAGGGAATAGATAGGATACAGAGCTCTCAAGGGACAGAGCATAGTGCTGGGACATGTGAAAAGAGAACTCAACCATTCACGTGTACAATGTGGAAACAGCCAAAGTCAAGTTGCAGAAAAAGATCTCAGGGTCTTAGCAAATAACATGAAAGTATTACTTAAAAGTAGACCAGGCATCAATCACTCAAAATAGTGTGTTGTTCCAGAAGTAATTTCCTAATTTTCTTCAGTTCAGGATACATTCTTACTCTAATATGGTTTGAGGATCTAGTTTTAAAAAAGAATGTGATTGCCATGAAAAGGACTCATAGAACTTCTAAGATGGGCAGGGAAGTAGAGGGAAATTATAAAGGAGCATTCAATAAATGGGTTCATTGCCTAAAGAATATTGAAAGGCAATTATAACATTCCAAACAAAATAAAATTTCTAGCTGGGGAATAGTGGCCAATTGCGCTTTGTCCACCTTGTACAAGACACTGTTAGAAATCTAGATTAAAACACTAGGAACTCAAGTTACAAAATGACTCCAGGAGGGTTGTCAAAATAGTGACAGGTTGAAGAAGGAAGCTAGAGAATTGATCATTTTCTTTAGGAGTCTTAAAAGTATCCAGTGATTCAGCATCACAATGGGTACATACAAGGAAGGAGGAATGAGAAGAGCTCTGTTAACTGCAGCAATTGGGTTCTGGGATGGTTTAGGGATGTGGATGGGTAGATAGAAGTGAGGTGAACAAAGGAGTATCCTAGGAAAAGGTGTGGATGTGATTATGAATATGGATGTCCAAGGGACAAGGATGAGACCCAGTTAGAGGGCTTGCTGCTTCCTTCTTCCCACTTTGTTTCTCTGCCTGCTTGTTTCCTTCTCTCCTTTCTGATAGCACTGAGCAACTGGGCTGAAAGTGTTATAAAATCTGGGCTGGAGTGACTCATTGGAGGCCATATTCAGACTGGTAAACAGATGAAGTCATTGGTAAAAAGAGGAGAAAGGGCCAGACATGCAGAGAGAAGGCGTTTAAGAGACCAGGTGGCCCCTAAGCGAGACAGACAAAGAGAGAAACAGAAAAACAAAGCACATTTTTCGAGGTTCCTAACAGCTTGCCAAGTCCCTGTTCTATTTCATATGCTCCATTTCAGTCTTGATGAGCTGTAATATTTTTTAACCTTCAATAATCCTTTTGTTTTTTGATTTTTAAAGTAAGGCTAGGAAGGTTTCTGTTCTTAAAATGTAAAGAGCGCAGACTAGAATTTTACTTTACCTCCCTGCTTTCTTCTTTTTCCCATTCTTATTTTTGAAAGCTTGGCATCTTTTTTTCCTCTATAGAGTTTTATTTCTGCTTCTTTTCTCGGATACTTTCTTCTCTTTCTCATTCCATTCTTTTTATCTTTTTTTTTTTTTTTTTTTTTTTTTTTTTGTCTATTCCTGTTCTCCTTGGAACCAGCAAACCTTCCCCTCTGGAGTTATTATCTCTTCTTCATCCATATCATATAAAAATTTATTTTCTAGAATCACTAGAATTACTACATTCAAATTCAGCTCGGCCATTGGACAAGAGAAGACTTAAGGTCTCTCCCACCCTCAAGCCTGAATTCAGAACATTGTCACTGTCTTCTCCACTTCCCTAACTCATGTGTTCATCTTCTGACCAATTAGCCTTTATTAGACAGAAAAATCCACTTATTCAGAATCCACTGTTTAGTAGATTCCCACCACCATCTCCCACATTCACACACATACCATTTCCTACCTCTGTATTTTAAGAGAAAGTGACAGATCTAGGAGGAGAGGTTAGGAAATCACATTCAAGTTCAAAACAGTCAATAGTATAGAAGAGATTCGACTTGATATTACTTCATTTGAAAAAAGACCTGGGAATTTTAGTTGATGATATGATATGGACAATTACAAAAGGAAGTCTGTTTTAACATACAGAAACAGAAAGCATATGTCTTCTTTGCAGTAATAAATGCTTGTGTTCTGAACTGATAGATTGTGTTCGTGAAGCAAAGCATTAGTGGAAGCCAAGTGACCCTAACCATTAGTGAGGTGTGAAGATTGGAGGCTGAGTCTTGGCATAATCAATCGAAGTGGAGAGGAGATGGGCTGAGAGCAGTCCTCAAATATCCGAAGTGCTGTTGTGCAAAGAAAGCAAGTGGGCTGACTCTCTGTCTGCTCTGGGAACAGATGGACAGTTCAGGAAAACAGATACAAGCTCACAAGAATTAGGAAGTTGTGCTCATTAGAGATGCTTAAGTTTTCCCAAGAAGAATCCAGTGCAGACTGAAGAATCTTAAGAATCCTGCCCTGACAAAACATTAAACATGATGTCTCCCCTTCCTTTTCTTACAAAAGCAATGTGTGTTTATAGCATCAAGTCAAATAATACTATATTTACGGTTCCATATCTCATGGTAACTAAGGTTGCTAGTTTGGTGTGTGTCTTTCCAAACCTTTCTCTGTATCTATGAATACATATTTTAACATTAATAAATGAATAGATGTGACTTTGTTTTGTTTACAAACTGAGATCACACTAGACATATTACTCAGTAATATAAACATCCCTCCAGGTCAATTTACCTTCCTTGAAAGAGCTGCAGATATTCTAAAGTATAGGTGTGCTATGACATTAAATCATTCCTCCGTTAATAGATATTCACATTGTTTCTAGATTTTGCTGTAAGTATAACTAACAATGCTATAATAAATGTTCTCAAACATACAGACATACCTTGTTTTATTGCATTTTGCTTTATTGTGCTTCATAGATAGTATGTTTTTTACAAGTTAAACATTTGTAGCAAACCTGTGACAAGCAAATCTATGAGCTCACTTCATGTCTCAGTGCCACATTTTGGTAATTCTTGCAATATTTCCAATGTTTTCATTATTATCCTTGTTATAGAGATCTGCGTTCCTTAATTTCTGAGGTTAATATTGGAATTCTTACAGGGTGTTTTGGGTGTCTCACTTTAAATCAAAAGCTGAAAATGATTAAGCTTAGTGAGGAAGGCATGTTGAAAGCCAAGATAGGCCCAACACTAGGTCCTCTTGTGCCAAAAATTTAGCCAAGTTATAAATGCAAAGGAAAAGTTCTTGGAGGAAATTAAAAATGCTACTCCAGTGAGCACACAAATGATAAGAATGCAAAATAACCACCTTGCTGACATGGAGAAGGTTTGAGTGGTGTGGATAGAAGACCAAACCAGCCACAACATTTCCTTAAGCCAAAGTCTAACCTAGAGCAAGGCCCTAACTCTCTTTTGTTCTGTGAAGGCTGAGAGAGGGGAGGAAGCTGCAGAATAAAAAATTTGGAAGCTAGCAGATGTTGGTTCATAAGTTATAAGATGCAATCTCCATAAAACAGTAGTACAAAGTGAAGTAGCAAGTGCTGATGTCGAAACTGCAGAAAGTTATCCAGAAGATCTAGCTAAGATCATGAGTGGTGGTGGCTACACTAAACAACAGAGCTTCAATGTAGACAAGAGAGCCTTATATTGGAAGAAAATCCAATCTAGGACTTTCGTAGCTAGAGAGAAGTCAATGGCTGGCTTCAAAGCACAGGCTGATCCTTTCAGTAGGTGCTAATGCAGCTGGTAACTTTAAGTTGAAGCTAAAGCTCATTAACCATTCTGAAAGTCCTAGGGCCCTTAAGAATTACACTAAATCTACACTGCTTGTGCTCTAAATGGAACAGCAAAGCCTGAATGAGAGCACATCTGTTTATAGCATGGTTTACTGAATATTTTAAGCCTACTTTTGAGACCTACCACCTAGAAAAGCAGATTTATTTCAAAATATTATTGCTCCTTGACAATGCATCTAGTCACCCAAGAGCTCTGATGGAGAAGTACAAGGAGATTAATGTTTTCAGGCCTGCTAACAACATCCATTCTGCAGCCCATAGATTAAAAAGTCATTTTGGACTTTCAAATCTTATTATTCGAGAAATACATTTTGAAAGGCTGTCGCTACCAAAAATAGTTTATCTAATGGATCTGAACAAAGTAAATTGAACATCTTCTGGGAAGCACTCACCATTCTAGGTGCCCTTAAGAACATTCATGATTTAAGGAAGGAGGCCAAAATATCAACATTAACAGGATTTTCAAAACATTTGATTCTAACTCTTATAGATGACATTGAGGGGCTCAAGACTTCAGTGAAGTCACTGCAGATGTAGTGGAAATAGAAAAAAAAAATTAGAATTAAAAGTGAAGCCTGAAGATGTGCCCGAATTGCTGCAGTCTGTGGTAAAACTTTAACAGATAAAGAGTTGCTTCTTATGGATAAGAAAAGAAAATGGTTTATTGAGATGAAATCTACTCCAGTGAAGATGCTGTAAACCTTGTTGAAATGATAACAAAGGATTTAGAATATCACGTCAACTTAGTTAATAAAGCAGTGACAGTGCTTGAGTGGATTGTCTCTAATTTTGAAAGAATTTCTGTGGATAATATGCTATCAAACAGCATAGTATGCTACAGAGAAATCGTTGATGAAAGGAAGAGTCAATCGATATGGCAAACTTCATTATTGTCTTTTAAAAATTGCAACAGCCACCTCAACCTCCAGCAGTTACCACCCTGATCAATCAATCAGCAGCATCAACACTGAGGCAAGACAATCTACCTGCAAAAAGATTATGACTCACAGAAGGCTCAAATGATCATTAGCATTATTTAGCAAAAATTTTTTACTTAAGTTATGTACCTTGTTTATTTTAGACATAACGCTATTATACACTTTAATAGACTACGGTATAGTGTAAGCATAACTTTATATACACTGGGAAACAAAAAATTTGGTATAACTTTATTGCAATATTCACTTTATTGTGGTGTTCTGGAATTGAACTTGCAGTATCTCTGGGACATGCCTGCGTATTGTTATATACAGATGTTTTTAAGGGATAGTTTTCATTAAAGTAGGGTTTACTAAGTTAAAAGATATGTACATTATTTTAACAGCTACTTTCAGATTACCTTCTGAAAATCTTGTTGCGATTCATGCTTCCATGAGTAAATGCTCATTGTTTATTCCATCTCCACGATAGGATGTTATATTTTCTTTTTATACATCCAACTGAGAGGCAGCATAGGTATAGTGGTTTAGAATTAGGACTCCCTTGGCTAGAAATACTGAGTATGTATCTCAGCTCCAGCAAGTACTAGCTGTGTGCTTTTAGCTAGGACACATTACTGCTTTGTGTCTCAGATACGCTGATCTGTATAAAGATGATATGAATACCTACCTCATAAAATTGTTATGAGTGTAAAAGAATTAATAGTTATAAGACTTATAACAGCAACTGGCATATAGTAAATTCTTTATGATTAAAGGTTAAAATTAAAAGATCATCAGATTAATCTTTTAAAAATATTAGTTTACATCTCTTTGCTAATGAGTTGGGCATATTTCTGTTAGTGTCTTGGTCATCTTCTTTTCCCTTTTTCTAAAATTTCCATTCATTTTTTTACCCATATTTTTATTGAGCTGTTTGTCTTTTTACTAATTTTCATGAACTCTTTATATATTATAAATAGTAATCTTTTTCCTGTCTTTTTTACTTCCATAAGTGATTTCCTATTTATGATTATAAACATCATCAGAATTTTTTAAAATTAACAAAAATCCTTCAATCAGTATAGAACTATAAAAATCATTTTAAACCCATGGTCTTAGTCTATTTTGTGTTTGTATAACAGAATACCACAGACTGGGTAATTTATAAAGAAAATAAATTTATTTCTCACAGTTCTAGAGGCTGGAAAGTTCAATATCAAGGTGCCAGCATCTTGTGAGAGTCTTCATGTTGCATCACCCATTGCAGAAGCAGAAGGGCAAAAGAGCACCCCAGGGGGCCCAGGCATCAGTTTTTAACAAGAGATCTTATTTCATTCTGATGTGCAGCCAAGGTTGGGAATCAGACAATGCAACCCTGAAATATCAATCTTAAGTCAATTTGTTTCTAAATCAAAGCGTTCCTAGTAATTACTACTGCCATCTGTTGGTGGGAGGCAGAACTGACACAGTGTAGCTATGGATATTATAGCATTGTTCAGATCGATGAAAGGCCATGTTTTTTAAATTCTTAGAAATGTATCTTTGTGTTTATCCAGACCTTTTTAATGTAAATGACCTCTCAGGTAACTTCCAGCTGTAAGATTCTTGAAATTAATATCAAATTTGTATTTATCTTCTTGGTTCTGTATATTCCGTAGCAATAAATGACAGAAAGCAGTGTGATATACTTCTGAGGTTTGGTCAATCCTTGGTGATCAAAGATTCAGTGATATTTATTCTAATAACAGAAAAAGTAACACTTCATCAATAACAGTTTAAAACAATTCTTGTGATTAATCCTAACCATACTAATCAAAAATTAAAACACTGCCTCTCCCAACCCTACTCTCCCCAGCTATAAATGTTAATTGAAATTTTCTCTACTGGGGTATTTTAAGATGTCTCTTTTTTCCTTGTGGCATTACACAATGTAAAACATCAAAGGAAATAACAGGAAGGCAGTGAACAGGGAAACACACTTTGAGAAATAGTGATATTGGCAGAAAATGTAAGTGTCTGGGGAAAAAAATAAGATAAAACTGGCAGAATTACAGCCTTCCGCCTGGGTTGTAATTAGACAGTAAGTTTATCTTCTGAAAGAAAGGTATTTTTCCTCTCCTTTTCATAGACAGGCCAAAAGAAGTCAAAGACACAAAGAGCATGAAATTGTTTGCCGTGCAAACCATTTTTGAGGCATTGAATTTCAAATATATACATTAATTCCCCAGGCAGCTTTTATGTATTGTATATTATTCTTATAGCTGGCTATAGGGGATAAGTCTTTCAAATATATATTTTATATGCATTTGAAATATAGATATTAAAAATATTTCTATATATTTGTGTGTGTGTGTGTGTGTATATATATATATAAAATATGCATGTATATGAAGTACTTTTTAATCCAAAACATCTTCATGAACTGAAACTTAGTACTGGCCTATTGTGGAAGTCAGCACTTTGTTTCTTCTATCCATCCTAGATTTGGACTGTGTTCCAGGAGAGTGTCCTTAAGAGTTGGGTTTTCAACCTTGGAACTGTTGACATTTTATGCTAGATAATTTTTTGTTTCAGAGGGAGCTTCCCTGTTCATCAAAAGGAATTGAGCGGGCCGGGCGCGGTGGCTCAAGCCTGTAATCCCAGCACTTTGGGAGGCCGAGGCGGGTGGATCACGAGGTCAAGAGATCGAGACCATCCTGGTCAACATGGTGAAACCCCATCTCTACTAAAAATACAAAAATAAGCTGGGCACGGTGGCGCGTGCCTGTAATCCCAGCTACTCAGGAGGCTGAGGCAGGAGAATTGCCTGAACCCAGGAGGCGGAGGTTGCGGTGAGCTGAGATCGCGCCATTGCACTCCAGCCTGGGTAACAAGAGCGAAACTCCGTCTCACAAAAACAGGAATTGAGCAACATCCCTAGCTCCTGCACACGAATGTCAGTAGCATCCCCTCTGTTGTGGCAACCAAAAATATCTCCAGACACTGCCCAATGGCAAAATCACTCCTAATTGAGAACCACTGATTAAGAGGATTGAATGCTTATGGCCCTGCTTTTGTGGGGTGAATTGTCATGTCTTTAAAAACAACTTAAGATTCCTCAATCTAAATTAGAGCCCTTATTTCTTTCTCTCATGAAACAATATACATCTCTTTATAGCATCAGTGACGGTTTATAACAATATGATGTTTACTTGGAGACATTTATGTCTTTCTTCCCTATTAGACTTTAAATTCTACACCTTAATCTGTTTTGCTCACTCTGTATACATACTACCTAGTACAGTAATTGGCACTTAATAAATGTTTGTCAAATGAAAGAATATAATTCTAAGATATTTAATGACCTGAAACACAAAGCCTGACTTGGTTCAAAGGGGTTTTTCTTCTCAGGCTTATTTCATTCTATATGACAAAGCCAGTAAAAGAAAAAATTAGGGACATATTGAGGCTGTTGAAGGGTGTGAGCAGGGAAATCTCAAAATTATATTATTTGGATGGGATTCCCAGGGGGTTTTGGCGGGGTGCTGGTGAGTGGCAGTTTCATTCTGGAAACAACAGCTCTGATATGTCGCTGTAAGCCAGAGCCAGCCTATCACTCCTGCTTTCTGAACTCCATCCACCATTGATCCGTGGAAGAAACAGGTTTTTTGACCAAAGCAAGGTTCAACATTCCACTAATTCTTTGAGGAAAAATGCCCTAGGACCAGGAGAAAGGTAACTATAGAAAACAAGCATCAGTACAAATAGCACAAGAGGCCTTTAAATGCTTCTTTTCAGGTTTTTAAAAAATGGAATTAAGATGCATATTTTTTTAAATGAAAAATGACTGGCATTCTTCCCACTGAAAATGAAAAGTAATTTAATTTGTTAGTGGTTTATTTTATTTGACAGTCGTTGTACGTACTCGATTTGGTTTGTTACACTGAATTACCCTTTAATAATGGGTACACACAATGCCAGACTTTGCCCCCAGGTTAGTTTGATAATTGGATGAGCATCCATATTGTTCAAGATTTTCATGACAATGAGGACGGAGCTATTTGCAAAACTCCTAACCAGGAGAGCTTTCAGCTTTTTAAATTCTCAGTAAAGTTAATTGCTATCCAATGACCAATCATTCCCCTCACTACTTTTCCTAAACAATTTACATTATATAATCATGACTGAATTCCCTCAGTGGATGGAAAAGATGCTAAAACCTCATAGCCAATAAAGAAAAGTCAGAAAATCTTCCCCAGGCAATCTTTCAGAATGGACCATTTTTCTACAATTGGAAATTAATGGTAAGAATGCCAATAATAGCTACCATAGGGGCTGAAGCCAGAGAGCCAACATCCAGCAACAATTCTACCCCTTGGCCACCATACGACAGTGGGCAAACTTCATGACCTGTGTTGCTTCAGGAGTTACATCCATAAAATGACAATGATCTTAGTACCTACTTCATAAGGCCAGTGTAAAGATTCAATAACATGGTGTGCATAAATGCTTAGCACATTCCTGGCACAAAGCAAGTTCTCCATAAATTTTTCTTCATTAGACTGTATATATCAATCCTTGTGCTAAATTCTCTTAACAATGCTACTGAAAGAGCTACATATCTCCAACATTAAGGAAGGGAATACTGATATCAAGAAAGATTAAACAAGCCCAAGGCCACGTGGTTGGTAATTAGCACAGCCAGGATCCAAGCCCAAGTCTGCATAACTTAAAAAGTCCTTGATTCCATTCCACTTGTGAGCTTGTGTACACCTAGAAGAATTTTGAATAGCTGTGTACCTTCCTCGGCACTTTAAAGTGGACAACTAAGCATGTCCATTGTAATGTTAAATAATTGCAGAAAATGTGACTTCAGAGTATTTTAAACATTGGCAGTTTAAAATAAAACTGTTATATCACCTTTATTGAATCCAGTGGGATTTAAATACCTCATTACTGGATACTCACCAATACCCACTAAAAGAATATGTAAACAATTTATTTAACTCAAAAGCTTTATATTATTATTTTTTCTTTTTAAAGCATCTTTTTTACTGCATTTCCCCTAAATGTTAAAAGCTTTTTTGATCATTTCTTTAACATACATAGATGTAAATAGGTTTTTCCTTTTATGAATATATTACTATAAGACTTTAAAATTATCTTCTGGCTTTAATTGTTGCTATAACTATTAATAGAACACAATACATCAAAATAACATTAACATATAATTCTGACAAATGATGACTAAATATAAAAAGTAAAATTTTATTAGAAATGCATATCATGATGAGCTGGGGATGGGGGCATCTATGGGGCCTTGATTAAAAGTGTCATGCAAATGTCCCTCTCAGAAGAGTTTATGAATTGCATAATACACCTTAGTAAGATTCAGGATAAGTTAAGATACATCTTCTATATCTTTCTTTTGCAAAAGGAAAAAGGATAACCTAGGCTGTGGGTACTCCTGAAAAGATCTGATTTTAGGAAGGAGAACATGGAAGTTAGGAATGAAGAAATGGATTTCCTTAAAACTTTTTCACATAGTTCTTAGCAAGTCATCCACCACTACTCTTCCGAGGGGAACAGTATTCTCATTGAAGACAGCTGCTCTGTTCCACCAAGCTCTATTGCTTTGGAATTAGGGTATTTGCAGGAGGACCCAATGGCTCTCCCATTTTTATGACAATTCACTCCCTCTTCCTTGAAAACGAAGTCTGGCTGCCCCTTAGCTATTGGCTTTATCCCAAACCTATGGCGATTGTTACTAAAAATTCGTGAAGGCTGTTTCTTAAAGGAAGCCCAGTAAAAAGGCAAGGTGATTTGAATTTGAAGTGAGGCTGGAATCTGGAATTTCCAAGCCCCTCTGAGAGCTTTACCATCTAGTGACTCAAGATGGGATATCATATTCACCCTCAGAATCTCCACTGGGCCTCAAACCTGTGGTCCCAGAGCACCTTATACCTAGGATGAGGTGGACACCCAGGACTTCCGCTCTCATCTTTGTCTTTTCTAGATCAAACAGCCTTGGTTTCAGCTTCCCAAAAGGGGTGGTTATGAGTAAGAAGGGGGAGGGAGTTGTATATTGCCTACCTCTCCTAAGATTCTCAAGGATACTCTGTGTGGCAACTTCTAAGCACGTAGTAGATGCTCAATAAATGTCGGTCAAAGGCTTTATCTGGAGCCAGTGTGTGGTTATAACCTGCCTATATGCGCTTCTAATTGATGATACGGAACCCACCAAACTCCATGACCTTGATATATCCTGTCAGCATAAATGCAGAGTAATCTCAATTATTCGGGGAAGGCAGTGGGGAGCACCTGTTGAACACTAACGTGGAGATATGGAGCAAGTGTGGATTTAAATTGATAGCAATTTTTTCAAAGCACCCCGTAATGTTGATTATGTTGATTGTACATAACAAGCAATGGTATTCCAAGGTTTGTCCCTTCACCTCAATGAGATTTGGCCTAGAGTTACCAAATAACTAAAATCCATCCACATCTTACAGACATCTCTCTCTTCTTCCTTCTCCATGACTTCATCTTTTCTGTTCTTTATCTCCTATCTGGCCATCCCTTCTTTCTTCTCTGAGTCTTGCCTGGAATCTGTCAATTTACCGGGTTGCTGGAGGTTGCAATGATAAACACAGCTGTTGTTTTTTTCTCTGTGAAAAAATCCTCTCATGAAGGTGCATTGTGGGGAGTCCTCCCCATGGCCTCCCCCTGCTGTGCCTTTTCACAGATGTTTTTTAAAGTGGAGGCTTCAGGGGCTTCCTGTTTTCTAGGGCTCTACTCTGCTTTAATTGCATGTCTCTGAAGTAAGGCACCGTGACCAGCCAACCCCCACTTAGGTGCCGTGGAAGATTGTGAAGAATCGCTGGTGTGGTCACCAAATAAACCAAATGACAGCGACATTCATTTTGTTAGTAAAGGGGTTCTGGGAAGTTAAAGATGATCTGCTATTTCCCAAGAGAAGAGGCAGGACAGATAATAAGAACCTGCGGAGGGAAGACTGAAAGCTGGTGGGCAGAGACAGAAGGAAGGGTGAGGGAGGATAGAGTCCCGAATCAGGCAGCTACTCACAGGTCGATACTCATGCCTCCCTGAGCTTTCCTCACCCGCACAGTGAAGGCGGTGATCTGGCCCTAACTACCGATCCAACATCTTCTCCGGCTGCTCTGCTTCCTTACTCACTCTTCTCCAGCCGTAAAAGCTCTTTGCTGACAGGTACAGTGGCATGTGCCTATAGTCCCAGCTACTCAGGAGGCTGAGGCAAGAGGATCACTTGAGCACAGGGGACCTGGGCTGTAGTGCCCTATACCAATAGGGTGTCCGCACTAAATTCAACATCAATATGGTGATCTCCTGGGCATGAGGGACCACCAGGCTGCCTAAGGAGGGGTTAACCTGCCCAGGTCAGAAACAGAACAAGTGAATGCGCCCATGTTGATCAGTAGTGGGATCGTGCCTGTGAATCACCATTGCACTCCAACCTGGGCAACTTAGCAAGACTCCATCTCTTTAAAAGAAAAGCTCTTTGCTATTGTTCCTCCTGTACTCTAAGCATGCTCCAACCTCAGTGCCTTTGCATTTCTTGTGACCCCTGCCTGGAATGCTCTTCCCCACAGAGCTGCATGGCTCCCTCTCACTTCATTCAGGTATCTGTTCAACCATCACTCCCTCAGAGAGGCCTTCTATGACCACCCCACCTCAAAGAGCACACCCCCTGCTTGCTAGCCCCTTACCCAGCTCAGGTTTCCCTCATATACAAATGCACACAAGAACTTATACCCCACAGAGTGTTCACTGTTGTGGCACCAGCCCCTAGAACATGTCTGCTATTGAGGAGGGATTTAACAAGTATTTGTTGAATGAATAGCTAAATCACGGGCCTTACCCCAGAAGCACAGTCACCCATCTATATATGTATCCTTTGTTGTCTCTTCTGAGTTTGCACACTGCTGGTCCCTTTGACTGGAGCCCAGTTCCCTCCCCTCCCTACCGCCCACCTCTCTCTGGGGACCTCCCACTCACCCTTCAATCCCTGCCTAGCTTGGTAGTCCTCTCCTTTCTGAGGTCTGCCTTGGGGTCCCTAGGCAGGACCCCTTTGGCTGATACTGCCTGGGCAGTGCCTACTGACCTCCATGGCAGTGTGATTGCCCTTGCTGAAAGATCTGTTAACGTGTCTCCCTCCCAAGCACCTGAGTGTGCTTTAAGTGACTAAGGGCATAGACTCTTGAGTCAAAGAGTGGCAGGAGTGCCAGGCCTGAGTAGTCACCCTGCCTCAGACTCACCATGTGCCTTCAGACACACAGTGTCTCAGCTTCTGTGAATTTCTGTGCCTCAGCTTCCTCAGCTGTGCAATAAGGATTGTAACATCTACCAAGTTAATCACAAAACAGTGAAGAAAATTCACTGATGAACTGCTTGAGGGTTTAAAACACTCTAATCAGTCAGTTGGGTAAGAGGATAGCCTGGAGGCTGTGGGATTTGAGGTGAGATGGCCATGGAAGGCCTCCCTGAGGGGTGACATTCGAGCAGGGACTGATTGAAGTGAGGGAGGAAGCCATGCTGCTCTCTGGGGGGAAGAGCTTCCCAGGAATATTACAACTGAAATATATCTCTGTAAGCTTTATTGCAGATTAGACTCAGGCTGCTCTTTGGGGGCCTGGGACATTATTCAGTTGATATTCTAATGTAATACTGGGTGTCCAGGCAAGACGCAGGGCTGGGATGCTTGTCCTTTGAAAGTAGCCTAGGAGAATGAGTTGAAACTCAACCAGGGTCAGAGAGGAGGGCGAAGTGCCTGAGTCAGGGGACATCACTGAATTCCAGCTGCTCAGCATAGAACTGCCTGCAGGTGGGCCAAGCACTGGCCACTCAAAGCGCCAAGGACTGGCCACTTTTCACGCAGCACCTCCCTTGTCTCTGCGTTGATCCTAGCCCCATCAACGACTCTGCCAAGATGGCTCAGACAAGAAGGTTTGAACTGAGTTAAGACGTCCTGGCCTGATCTGAATTTTGTCTGGTTCTTCTTCTGTCATTTGGCAAAAGGGGGTTCTGGTCCCGTGGAGGATGGCTCAGGCAGGTGGTGTGCCGAAGCGGAAGTCTGGGACACGAGGCAGAGGCCTGGGCTGTGCGGGCAACCCTGGAAGGGTGACCATGGACAAGGTGCTTAACCTCTCAGACCTCAGTGTCCTCATCTGTAGATTTCAAGAACTGCCCAGGCTACTCGCTTTCACACTTTGCTTATCCACAGAAATACTTCTTCCAGCATGATATTATTGAGGATGCAAGCATATAATACCAAGAATAATGAAGGAGGAGAGGCCTAGACACTATGGCCTCCCACTATAAGACTCTCCCCCACACACAGCTGATGTCCTAGGAAGAGGCTCTATGGGTTCTTCCAAACCAACATGTTCCCTGATTTGATGTCACATCCATACCACACAGAGCCTTTTTAAAGTGTTAGGCTAAACCACATGATATTGCTGATATGTGGCAATTTTTGACTTACAGAAATGGCAGTTTTGTATTTCAATCTAATCCACATTCAGGACTCCTCCGCCTCCCCCAACCTCCCTGTAAAATGGGGCAAACAGAGGAATCATCCTTGGAAGGTTGGTTACTGAGGGCAATGGGGGAGATAACACCTTGGAGCTGGGTGGAGCAGGGAGTGGGGGGTTCTAAACACAGCAGCTGGCACAAGAAGCAATCCATGTATGTTTCCAGAGACAGCTTTAACGATTGCCTGTGGGCCTGACTCAGGGAATAGCGTCCGGATCTCCTTCCTGCCTGGCCTCAAAAGGAGTATGTGGCCAGAGCAGACGAAAAACAGTCTCAATGTGGTTTCCTAATCGTCCATCCTAGCCTGCTTAAACCACCAAACTTCCCTTTTTCTCCTTGTGAGAGGAGTCACTGGGCAGCGGACGAGCCTTTATATAGGCCTGGGACTGAGGCTGGAATAACACGAGAGGCATTCAGCTCTCCATCGCCTCTGTCTTATTTGCAAAGCATTAGAGGCTCCATCCCCAGATACCTACACGGAGCCCTTCCCCATTAAGTGGTACATCATGGAATATGTCAGCCTGAATTAGCAGTCAGGCCCATCACATTAAGCTGAAGCTGTGGGCTGGCAGCTCCCACTCATAATGCCTCTTGTTCCTGACTGCACGCTCCCTTTCACGTCGCCACAGTCACAGGAACCGTCTGCACAATGCACCGTAACCAAAGAGGCCCAGGGAAGAGTTCAGGAGGACCCTCAGCAAGTCAGGCAGCTTCCATTTCTTTTGTGGCCCTTGGGATCCTGCTCTGAGCTCTGGTACCTCTGGAAGGCAGAGGAAGCAGGTAGAAACCAAAAGCTTCAGGTGGGGAGCTCCTTTGTGCAAACTATAAAAGCATGGCACACGTTTCTGAAAGAATAAATACCGTGTTCAAATACCGTGAACACCTACAACACCTAATTGAAGTTTCTTAATGACAGCACTACTGAGTCCTGCTACCATTATAACTACCAGTAACGCTAGTTATTCTATCAATTCTCCTGGCAATTTATGTCACTTTCAGAGCATTTATCACTTCCTACTCTGTATGATATTTCAATAGGGTGTGGTACAGTGGGAAGAACACTCACTTAGCAGTCCCCAAATTAAACCTAGCTATGCTTCCTATGTCTGGGCAACCCTGGGCCAGTGACTTAGCCTCTCTGTGCCTGAGTTTTCTCTTTGTATGAGCACGTATTGTACCTTTGTATGAGTACCTGTGTGAGTATCTTTACAGGGCTCTTGAAATAATTACCTGAGATTATGTATGAAGAATGCTTGACACAGAGAAAATGCACCATAAATATTTCAGTGTAGAGTTTCTGAGGGCAAAGTCACTTTTTATCCATTACGATGCCTTAACTAGGCATGCCCTTAATTGGTGTCCAAGAATATATGATCTTCCCTTTTAAAATTCTACCTCATTAGTCCTCTAATTTGTTTTCCACTGTATATCTGGAATGATCTAATCAAAACCAAGATTTGATTATATCACAGTCATTACAAATCCTTTCATTTTTTTCCCTATTTGCTTGGAATAACGGCAAAACTTTTTTGGAGGAGTGTTGCCTCCTACCTACCCTGTGACCTCATCTCCCACAATAGCTCCCATCACTACCTCTGCCTCAACTACAGTGACCTATCGGTCCTTCACTCTTGACTTGCTCACCCCACCACAGGACCTTTGCACATCCCTCAAACACATTCTCCCCTCCTAGCCTGGTTAAATCCCTACCCATTGTTCACATCTCAACACACTCATACCTTCTCAGAAAAGCCTCTCCAGTTCTCCCTGAGCAGGTTAAATCCCTCTTAGCAGTATATTCTCTCTTTGGGGGACCTAGTTCTTTTAATCATGTCTGTCTCCTCTGACAAGATTAGCTATAGATGGCAGGACATGTGTCTGGTTCTGCTCACCAGTTGTGCCCCCTAGGACTTCGTGTGACACTCAGTAAATGTTGTTGAAAGACTGGGTAGCAGGATGCATTGGAGGTCAGATAATCTCAACAAAACCCCACACCACCCTTTGTGATAGTGAGGACATAGGGAGCATGGTCACTGTTTTGCAGACAGTGTGATTGAGCTCAGGAGGAGCAGGTTAGTTGCCCAGACCTCACAGCCTGTTGGTTAGTGGCGAACTGGTCTCCCAATTCCTGCCACACACACTTATGCTATAGGGCCATTATTTGTGATTGGGATGGGGGACCACAAAGACTTTCCCTCCCTTTCCTTTCCGAATATTCAGAGGATGGCCGACTCATCTATAGCCACTCCCAAGTCACCTCTAGTTTCTGGGTTATCAAGTACCACATCTGTCTGGAATTCCGTGTTTCCTCTGAATCATTCATTTGATTTAAAAACTCCCTCAAAGGTGAGTTCAAGTCCCTCAAGTCTGAGCTGGGAGAATTTTTTTTTCTAAAAGGTTATATTGGTGAGGTGGCTGCACTTCAGAAAATTTAACTTTTGTTTTTACTTTCTTCTGCTCCCCACCTGGGTTGAAGCCAATCCAGAAGTCGAAGTCTTCATCTACCACCTGGTAGCAAATCAGTCGGGGCTCAGTTGCAAGAGATGATGAGCTTGAAAAGAAAATAGCTTTGGTTATTTTATTATCTTGTTTTTATTAAGAGACCATGCCTGTGGTGTGGGGTTTTGTTTGTCTTTTGTGCTTTTTTAGTTTTCTTCCTTTCAGACATCTGTGTTCTTACTCTCTTTCTTTGGAGCCAGTTCACCCAGAACTCAAAGATAAAAGAGGAAGTGTGATGGTTCTTCGTTCATGTTTGCCAGAGAGACAGTCATGTGTGGGAAACTATTTAACTGCCGATTCTCTGATCCACCAGAAAGAAATCATTTACTCATATGTTCTCATTCTTTCAACAAATACTTACTGAGAAGTTTTTATATATCAGTAAGGTGACCATATCATTATATCCAAACTGGGATAGTTTTGCATGTAAATGTGGACACTACCTGGTTTGCACTCTAAGACAAGTATAAACCAAGATTTTCTCAGGTCAATCAGGATGTCACTGGGTTCCCTCTATATTAGTGACTGAATTTGGACTGTTAGAGTCTTGGGTGATGATAAAGTTTCCCAAAATGCCCTTAAGAATTGAGAACAAAGCCAGGAAGGGATGTAGGCTTCCAAAGCCATGAGATGAAAAGACACAAAAGATAAATTTAGATTGAAGTTGAACTAGACATTTCTAAAAGTTTCCCACAACTTCATTTTTTAAATAGATTCCATGTTTTAAAAAAAAAATCTGGAACAACGTCTCTGAAAGGTAATGATTCCACAATGGAAGCCAAGTTCCCCTGAGATGAGGCTACGTGGAGGAGCTTGGGAAAATGTTTAGAATTTATAAAGAATGAAATTTCCCATCAGGGCTAAGTGATGGTGATATCTTTTGAAAGAGGAGGAACAGAAGGGAACAGGAACAATGTGTGATTCTTTATTAGCCTCTTCTTTCTCTGACTTGGAGTTTCTTCAGTGTGGCTATAATTTGTTGTGTGATAATCAATGACATAAGCATGCACACTCTTTTCCTATGGAAGACCTTTGGTTCTGAAGTGATTTGTTTCTCTTGCATTCCAGGTGCCTGTCTTGAGACCCATGGACCTGATGGTGGAGGCCACCCCACGAAGAGTATTTGCCAACGCACACACATATCACATCAACTCCATATCCGTCAACAGCGACTATGAAACCTACATGTCTGCTGATGACCTGAGGATTAACCTATGGAACTTTGAAATAACCAATCAAAGTTTTAGTATCCTTTCTTTGTGGCCAAGAATCAACTGGCCTGAATTAAGAGTATTCAGGTACGAGTGGGCTTGGGGAAAATACGGAATAGAAATGCAGCACCTAGCATTTGTGGAGAACTTGCCCCTTTTAAAATATACTGGCACCTATGAGACTCTTTAATCATAACAATAAAGTTAGGGAAATATTGTTATTACAAGTGGTAGGCCAGGACTAACTCTGGATTGGGACTGTGAGTCAATTCCTTCATACAGAGTCACTTACATGTCATGAATTAAAATTAGGATTTTATCAACAGTAAGATAAGACCCTAGAGTTCGGGTTCTTTCTCTGTTTCTTTCTCAGTTAAAGGATTCATAAATCTGTAAGGACAGCATGGACCACAGATGTACTGGTTTCCATTGTATCATAATAGTGAAAATAATAGTGGCTGACATTTACTGAGTTCCAAGCACTTGCACTAGGAACTTTAAGTATAGGATCACATTTTTTACCTCATTGAAGTACAGTATGCATATAGAAAAGTACACATAATTGTATAGTTTGATAAAATTTCACAGATTGAACTTGCCTATAACCAGCATCGACATACAGGAACAGAACTTTACTAATAATTCTCATGCCCATCATGCCCCTTTATAGTAATAATTTCTGCCCCCAATGACATATTTGATGAAACAATCCTATAATGTAAGTACCATTATCTCCTGTTTAATTAAAATATAGAAAAGTCGGCCGGCTGCAGTGGCTCACGCATGTAATCCCAGCACTTTGGGAGGCTGAGGTGGGTGGGTTGCTTAAGGTCAGTAGTTCAAGACCAGCCTGGCCAACATGGAAGAACCCCATCTTTACTAAAAATAAAAATAAAAATAAATAGCTAGGCATGGTGGCACACGCCTGTAGTCCCAGCTACTTGGGAGGCTGAGGCAGGAGAATCACTTGAACTTGGGAAGCAGAGGCTGTAGTGGGCCAAGATCGCTCCACTGTACTCCAGCCTGGGTCACAGAGCCAGACTCCATCTCAAAAAAATAAAAATAAAAAATAAAAAAATAGAAAAGTCAAAATAATTGCTGAATAGCCAGGCTACTATTTTCATCCCACTATGTTGACCCTCTATTTTGTAGTAAAAAATGGTCATTTATTGAATACCTATCATGTACTCCATAACCATGCCTTAGGTTATGTACTCCTCATAAACCTAAGGCATGAGATTTATGAGGAATGGCACTGAACAACTCAGGCAACTGAACAATTGACCGAGGCATCAGTATGGAGTCTTCTCTTCAACTTACCAGCCTCCCCTACTCTAACTCCATCTATTCATGAGCTCTGCCAATATGTCCTCTAAAATATATGTCAAATCAACTCATATGTCCCTAACTCCACTCCTACCTACCTACACTAGCATAAGCCTCTGTTGTCTCTCACCTCTGTGACTGCAGTAATCTCTTGTCTGGTCTCCATTTGTTCTTGCTCTTTTTACAGTACGTGCCCACATAACAGTCAAAGTGGACTCTTGAACATGTCATTCAGATATCACTCCTTCCCTGATAACAACACTCCAGTAGCTTCCCATTGAACTTAAAATAAAGTTATTTAACTTGGTCTGTAAGATTTCACATGATCTGGAGCCTGTCTCCATCTTTGATATCCTGTCATGTCAGTCTTCCCTAATTCACTTTGTTTCAGCCAACTGACCACTTTTCTGTTCCTAAGTAAACCTTATTCTTCCATTCTTTGCATTTGCTGTTTTCTCTTTCTGGAATATCCTGCCTGCAGCATTCACACGGCTAGCTACACATCACCATTCAGGCCTCAGAGGTACTTTCTCCCATTAACTCTCAAGTACCTACCAGTAACTCTCTATCCCTGTTATCATCATAGTACTTATAATGATTTGAATTTTTTTATTATGTATTTTTGGTTTCCTTATATTAGAATGTAAATTCTACAAGAGCAAGGGCTTTGTATGAACTATTGCTGTATGTAGAACACTCTGACATATAGAAAATTACTGGACCTGTCAAGTTCAAAATAATAGTAGGTCATCAAAGTAGAGATGTTCAGTAGACAGTTGATCATACAATCTAACCTGGAAATTTAAGAGTTATAGCAAAGCTCTGAAAGTTCATATGTAAAATAGACCCCGTGATGGCTCAAACAAATAAAAGATTTATTTTCCTATAAAGTCTAATATTGATAATACCCATAAGCAGGCAGCCTCCTCCAATCAGTAATTCGGAAACTCAGGCCTCTTTCATCTGCAGCTCCCCAGTGTTAACCGTTTGTAGTGGGACTGTGAAAGGGGAAGGTAATGGAAGATCACAAATGGGAGAGTCCTTTGAGCCAGGCCCTTAAAAAGCATGCATTCCGTGGTTTTTAGACCGTTCAGCCATGTGGCCACCTCTTACTGCTAGACAGCCTGGAAAATGTAGTCTGGCTGTGTGCCCAAGAAAAATGACCTGGTTTTGGTAAACAGCTTGCTAGTCTCCATCACAGAGAGCACTCAACAGTCTCCAAAGGCTTTCAGGGAAGGCAGCTTTAACCAGGTAGTGGCAAGTATGAGATATATTTGGAGACATTGAGAACTGACCATCAGGACCATGCCTGACATCTTTTGTTGATCACGGAACAGACTAAACATGCTGTCTGGGCCTGCCTACAAATTTTGCCTGGCAGTGCAGCTGCTAATAGAATGAGTGTGGGTGGTGGTTCCCTTTCTCTCTCTCCATCTATTCCAAGAGCCAGAAATCTGCTCAGGCTCAGCTGGCTGTCACTCGGAGCTTCTGCTTCACCCAGTCTAGGTGACATGTTTTCTGAATTTTGCCTCTAGGCCTTCAAGGGGGAGGGGATTTTCTTTAGGCATTTTGGGAGACAGATACCCTGGGGAGAATGCAAAGGGGAAATATTAATAGCACAGTTTAGGTTATATTCTGCAGATGTGTGACAGCCTGCCAGATGCTGGCATACAAATGAGACCGTGCCATTCACCCTTAAAGCAGCCATATGTAAAATAATCATTGTCATCATGAGAACGATGATAAGTGATATCTATATAGTTCTTTTCAACCAGATCGCCCTAAGCACTGAGCCAACTATACAAACTGAGACCCCTTTCTCTCTCATCACTGAAGTATAGCCACCTCTGGGGTAGGAGGTGGCCATCTTTCAAAACAGCCTCAGAAAAATACCAGCCACCAGGCAGGATTTCCTCAATGCCCTCTATTCACAAAGGAGACAGAAGAAACATGGTTCAGGATAGAATAATGTGGGAAATCCCAAAGCATAGTGTGGCTACTACTGGGGGTGGTAAGCAACGTGCTTCTAAGCAATATATAAATTTTTTTTTAGTTTTCATATTTATGTATTTATTTTAATGAACATCAGAAAACACAGCCATCATATTCTATAATTTCACAGATATTGAAAATCCATTTATATTACAAAGTAAGCATATGTAAAGTATTAAGTAAATAGTGAGACAAGTGATCTGGAGATATGGTTAGAAAGAGTCATGACTTCCAGTGACTGGCATTTGGTGTGAGTTTGGCATTATGATTGAGAATTCAGGCTTTAGAGTTCAACAAATGATAGAGTTCTCACCCAGCCCTACCACTTTCTGGTTGTATAAGTTTTAACATGTTTCTTAATTTATCCAAGCCTCCATTTCTCTATTTTGTTACTGTAGAAAGGAGCTCTATCAAAGAGGACTGTGAGAATTAAATACACACACACACACACACACACACAGACACACACAGACACACACACACACACATACACATTTAGGGCAGTACCTTGCTAAGTAAATGCTCAGTAAACAGGGACTACCACAATCATCATAGTTACTGAAAGATCAAGGAAACTACAAAAGTTGAACATTAGAATGGTGGCTTTTATTCTGCTAAATTCATTATCTGGATTGTCTTTTCAGTTCTAGACTCTTCCTTTGGCTCTGCAGTTGGGTACCTTTCGCAAAATGTTGCTCCCTAGTTACCAGATGTTTGCAGGGACTCTGAGGTCCAAGGCCTTGTGTTTAGCACCAGATCAGAGCAAGGCATTCCTAAAGCTCATGATACCTGGTCATGAATTCTCTCCCTTCCATCCATAGCCAGTCAGTCCTTGGCTTGTGTAACAAGTTCTCACATAAAGTAGTCAAACTTTGTTCTTGATACGCTAACTATATCAGGACCATAACTTATTAATAGATTGGTAATTTTCTAGGGTAAGAGGCAATAGTAATAAATGAAAATTGATATTAAAATATGCGGCTTCTTTATGAAAACTATGCCATACCTAGAATCCTTTGAACTCTTTTCTCAGAACTAAGAATGAATTGACCTGAGTTCTTACCTTCTCCAACATGGTACCTATTAAATAGACCCAAATCAAGTAAAAATAAAGACTAGCCCTCAACAATGATAAATTAAGTGACTAGTTTGTGCCAGGCACAAAAATGAGAAAAAATAAATTTGCCACTTTCAGAGTAATGGTTATCAAATATACTAATGAGTATATAATTATAAACTGAGATAATTTCTGTGAAGATAGGGAATATGGTTCTATGAATGCATTTTTTTAAATCCTGCTATAGACCAGGGAAGGTTTTGTTAAATAATTCATTGTTGAGATCTGAAAGAGGAAGGGTATGAGCTAACTTGGCAAAGAGGTATGGAGATATGTGTTCAGTGTGTGCAGAGGTCCTATGGCAGGAGAGAGTATGACATGTTAGATGAATTATAAGAAGGCCACTATTTTTAAAGCCCAGAGAGTGAAGTGGAGCATGGTGTCAGCAAGGCTGGGAAGGGTAACAGAAGCCTCACCTTTCAGAAGTCCAGTCTCTGAACATTAGACAGAGGACTTACCTGAGAGAAGCCAGCTGGACTCTAGGGATACTTCAACTTTGACCTTGGTCCTAACAACCCTGTACAGCAGCTTCATTTTATTTGTCAACCAAGCTGAGGCCCTTTTAGAGTAGATTCCCTGATTAAGGAACCACATAGCTTCAACTCTTGGCTTCCAGGTTCTAGCACTCATCACTACCATGGACAGCAGCTTTCTTTTCATTCAGTGGGATTCTGCCAGGCAGGCTTCCAGGGAAGCTGTGGGGTCTAGTACATGTTTCTCTACCTTGTTGCTTCAGTGACTTTCACCCTGCTAGAAATCAAATGTGCATATCAATCTCAAACTGGCATTTAATGTAAAAGGAGAGCATCCCTTCTAATGACACATCTGATATATTAGCCTGTGTGTGCCAGGGCAGCACCCTCTTTCCTTATTAAAAGCATGCTTGGTGGGTTTTCCCAGGCTGGGTGCCTTGCTTGTGTGGATGCTGACCCTCCATCTGAAGCCAGCCCTAAGGCTCTGGGAGACTGGAACTTTCTTCTTCCACAGGGCCAGCCCTTTGGGTTTTGTGCTGTGAGAGGAGAAAACAAGAATTCAACCATGCAGACTTCTCTTGGGTTTCTTGAGCTTCCTCAGGTATATAATTTAGTAGCTGAAATGCAAACTCTGGAGTCAGATTCACTGAATTTGAGTCTTGCTTCATCTTAGCATCTCTCTAACCCTCAGTTTCCTCATTAGCTAATAGAGATAATAATATGATCTCTCTTTTAAAGTTGTAAGGATTCAAGAGGTAATCATGTAGAGTACTTAGCGGAGCACCTGGCACCAAGTAAAGGCTCAATAAATGGCACCTACATTTATGTGGAGCATTTCACTAGTCCTCTTTTCTTTTTATCTTGCTGCTTAGATTTCTCCTAAGAAAACCTCAGGCTAAGTGACTTATACTATATAAGTCTGGCATCTTGGCCTATTGGCCTACTGTGGGTTTCTGCATTATAAAAAATAAATAAATAAATAAAACATGGCCTGCTATGGTGGCTCATGTCTGTAGTCCCAGCATTTTGGGAGTGCAAGGCAGGTGGACTACTTGAGCTCAGGAGTTCAAGACCAGCCTGGACAACATGGTAAAACCCTGTCTCTACAAAAAATACAAAAATTAGCTGGGCATGGTGGCATGTGTCTGTAGTCCCAACTACTGGGGAGCCTCAGGTGGAAAGATTGCTTGAATCCAGGAGGTCAAGCTACTCTGAGCCATGATTATGCCACTGCACTCTAGCCTGGGCAACAGAGGGATACCCTGCCTCTAAAGCAATGCCTGTAGGAAACTTCTAAGTCACAAAAATGAATTAAATAACGTCATAAACATTTACTGGGCACTTATTAAGTGCACTGGAGATGCCATGAAAAATAAAACTCCATCCCTAATGTCATGCCCTTGTAATCTGGAGGGTGGGTATATCAATCAGATTTCATATAGAGAAGCAGAACCAGCAGGAGAGGGGTGTGTGTATACAGAAAAAGAAAGAAAGAAAGTGTGAAGGAGGGATGAAGAGAGAGGGACAAATTGACTTCTTATAGTGAATTGGCCTTGCAATTGTGTGGCTGGCCATGCAAGTCCAAGGTCTATAGGGCAGAAAATCAGGAAGAGAAAACAACAAGCAGGCCGAACCCCACAGGCATGAGCTGAAATTTGTCCACAGCTGGTAGACAGGAAGGAAAATTTGCAGGGCCAAGAGTCATTTGGGGTCTCTCCTTCAAAGAAGACTTGAATCTTATTTTAAATGCTTTACAACTGATTGAATCAGGCCCACCCAGAATAATCTTCCTTTTGATTAACTTTAAGTCAACTGATTAGGGCCATTAATCACATCTGCAAAGTCTCTTCACAGCAGCACCTAGATGAGTGTTTGATCAAATGACTGGGAGAAGTTATATGTATGCTGCAAAATTATTGCTTCTTCCCTTTTATTCTCCACCTCTCAGGAGAGAATATCCCTTGTTGTCTACTGTAACCTGAAACATATTAGAAAGGGAATTCTAAGGACTGTGGTTCAGCCTAACCAAGTTAACATATCACAAATCCATCAAAGTAAGTATGAGGACAGAAGGAGACAGACATATAACCACACAAGAGAAGATAAGACTAACCATTTTTTGAGTCTGTATTAAGTGCCAGGTATGTTACACATACCATCTCCTGTCATTTTCTTTCTCTTTTGGTCATGAGTTTAATGGATTCAAAGACGTTCAAGGTGATGTAACTGGTCACAGAATTGGGAACTAAAATTAGTACTTCTCTTAGTCCAAATTCCAGTAAAATCTATTGTACTATCTCAAATTATTCATGTAATTACAATACTGTGCAGTTTATGTTCTCATAGAGGTATGCTCAAGGTGGTATAGATGCACAGGATAGGAACGATCATAAAAGAAAGGCTAGAATGCTTTATAATGAAAGTAACTTCTGAGTTGGCCTTTGAATTGAAATTTCAGGCTACCTTACATCAGTTGGAAAGAGTTTATGGTTATGGGGCTTTCAAGTGCTCCCCGAATCATAAAGGCTGTCTCAGCAGAAAGTCTTTTGCAGCTCAATACATATTTAATATGACACCATGTGTCTCTTTGTCAGTCTCTTCATATTGAGCCTAGCAATTGGCAAACACTCCATGAATATTTACACAATGGCTTTTTTTTAAGCTCTTAAGAGAGAAATATCCCTCAGAGTCCTCTTTGGAGATTTCCAGTGTCTCATCATCAAGCAACATGTCCTTTCAGCTAATAAGATCTTTATGCTTCATAATCATTGCTTAATATTCAAAGATTAAATTTAGGCCATGGAAAGGAAAAAAGACCTCAAAGCAACTCATGTCCCTAAAAGGAAATCAAACTCTAATATGTTGTGTTCACACAAAGATATTACTATTTTCTACGTTTAGCACTGGCAGATTTAAGTGGGATATGAAAAGCCTCAGCTGCTTTCAATGTGGGTACTTTACCCTGGTAAACATAGATTCCACCCTTCAGCTTGGCCAATGTTTATAATACTGCACCCTGCAGAAAAGTGTCCTACTTGGCTCTCCTATCCTCAGTTGGCTTAGATAGGTTGGGAAATATGCATGTCACTATCAGCAAAATCAGCAGCAATGGGACAGAGGCATACGAGAGTCACCTCCAAAAGCAATGCATATAAACCCTATCCTGGGAGAAATATATGCTTTTTTTCAGAAGAAGGAATATTCACTCCAGTGTAAAACCACTTAATAAATTATCTCTTCTATTATCTTGTTTGATAATCAAAATTCTTAGAGGCTGATAGAATTATCCTTATTTAAAGGCAAAGAAATAGAAACCCAGAGAGATAAAATGACTATCCCAAATTCTCTTAGCAAAATAGAGAATCAAAACTAAATCCCAATCTCCCGGCCCCATTTGGTTACAATCACAATATTTTTCACAATATTATCTTGAACTTTACCCACTGAGATGAGGGCCTGGTCTCCCAACTCTCTCATAGATGATTTTAAGCCAGGGAAACTACTTTTTTTAATGTTTATTATTATATTTGTTTAATAATATGTATTCATTGTAGAGATTTGGGGAAAACAAAATAACCAATAATCTTACTACCAATTTTGCTGACAATATATATTGAATTTGCATCACAGCTTTAACTTAATGCTACCTAATTCAAGAATGTGGGTTCAGAGGGAAATAAATAAGAAAAGCCAAGAATGATTTAAAACTCCTGATTTACCCAAGAACCTTTCTTCTTCTTTTTTTTCCTTTTGAAACTTTCCTAAGGAAAGAAGTTCAGGCTGCTAATCCACTGTGTTTTCGTTTTTGTTTTTTGCATTAGGACGTTCCTTTTATTGATATTAATTTTAATACAAATAACACATTAATACAAGTTATTTTTTTGTAAATTACTTTAGCAGTAAACAATTCACCTCTTTCTCTGCTAAAAGGTTAGAACAGGGGTTGGCACACTATGCCCACAGACCAAATCTATCCCAGAGTGTTTTTGTAAGTAAAGTTTTATTGGAACACAGCCTTTCAGTTATGTATTGTCTATGGCTGCATTCCTGCTGCAACTGCAAAGTTGAATAGTTGTGACAAAAGCCTACAAAACTGAAAATATTTGCTACATGGTCCTTATGGAAGTTCGCCTAGTTTAGGATAGGGACTCTCACACTTTTTTCTATTCATTTATATAGCAGGCATGTTCACAGACTATTTTATATATAGTTGGGATTATACCATATGCATTTTTCTTTAAAAAAAAATCTATTTAGGTTTTGGGGACCGGGTGATATTTGGTTACATGAGTAAGTTCTTTAGTGGTGATCTGTGAGATTTTAGTGCACCCATCTCCCGAGCAGTAAACACTGAACCCAGTTTGTAGTTTTTTATTCCTCACCTCCTTCCCACCCTTTCCCCCTGAGTCTCCAAAATCCATTGTGTCATTCTTATGCCTTTGCATAATCCTCGTAGCTTAGTTCCCACTTATGAGTGGAAACATACAATGCCAAGAACCTTTCTTCTATTCAATCTAGGACATACAGACACGTAATTTCACTCTCCCTTTCCTGCTTTTTCTGCCTAGTAGTTATCACTGTCTTATATACTGTGTGTTACACTCATTTACCTTGTTTATTAACTGTTACCTCCTAGAATGTAGGCTCCATGGATCTTGGGGGTTTGGGGTCTGCTTTGATCACTGCTGCATCTCCTGCACTCAGAAGAGTACTGGCAGGGTATAGATTCTTTGGAAACACTTGTAGAATACATGAAGAAATAAATGAGTGAATGGGCCCTTCTCTCTCCTCTCTCTTCTCTCTCTCTCTCTATCTCTCTTTTCTCTCTCTCTCCCTCTCTCTCTCTCTCTCTCTGGCGGGGTGTGTGTGTGTGTGTGTGTGTGTGTGTGTGTGTGTGTGTGTGTAATTTTTTTTTTTTTGAGATGGGGTTTCACTCTTGTTGCCCAGGCAGGCTGGTCTCGAACTCCTGACCTCAGATGATCCACCCACCTTGGCATCCCACAGTGCTGGGATTACAGGCATGAGCCACTACGCCTGGCCAATTTCTTTTACATGGTTATGGTCAGACTGTATATATTTTGTGCCTAACTTTCCTCAGCCAAAATAATACAAATAATAAGCATGGAGAGTATCCTAAGTTTTTTTGTTTTTTAATACAGGGTCTCACTCTGTTACCCAGGCTAGAGTGCAGTGGCATGATTACCACTCACTGCAGCCTCAACCCCCTCAGGCTCAATCCGTCCTCCTCCTTCAGCCTCCCCAGTAGCTGGGACTACAGGTGCATGCCACCACAACTGGTTTATTTTTGTATGTTTTGTAGAGATAGGGGTCACCATATTGCCCAGTCTGGTCTCAAATTCCCAGACTCAAGTGATCCACCCACCTCAGCCTCCCAACATGTCGGGATTACATGTGTGAGCCACTGTGCCTGGCCCTAAGATTCTTTCCATCTTGAAATACAACTTTATTAAAAGAAAATGTGGAAATGGTACTGATAATTGAAAAGAAAAGAAAAACCATTCGTAAACCCACCCTGATAGAACTATCACTAATATTTTGGTGTCTTCCCATTTAGCTCATCATTTTCAGAGTATAAGTTTTAAATGACATCATCTTACTATCATTAGTTTGTGTATTATGGTTTTTATAGGCTTGGAAATTTCACTGCAAAAACAATTTAATGAGATACATAAAAATTCATCTAATCACTTCCTTATTCTGTAAATTTGTCAATCTTTTTCTTATATCACATTCGACTTTTTTTTTCATGAAAAGCTTTTTCTAAACTTGGAATTAGGAAATGATGTTTGAATGGCCCCCGCGCTACCTCTTACCATCCTACCATGACCCTCTTTGTTCCCTCATCCCACCGCTGATGAACCATTTATGGCTCTGGCTTCTCATTTGTTTGAAGTGGCTCCCTTAAGGAGTGACCTCCTGGTGTCTTCAATTATTATTTTAAATGATGCTTCAGGCCACTGCCTGGCACAGCGGTGCCCTCACCTTCCCCTCTTCTGCCTTCCAAGCATGGAGCTCAGCTGCCAAGCTGGCTTTGCCCCCTCCTGTCCTCAGAGCTGCCTCCAGAGTTCCAGCAGAGAGCCAGATTAACCCCTTTTGTTAGCAGATGTAATTTGCCTGGGCTCAGCATTAATAAGGAATGCTGTAAGCAGTCTGGTCAAGATGAACAGATCTGTCAAGCCCCAGGGTTAATTTAATAGCAATCTGTAGGCTGTCGGGGTTGTATATTAGCCATGAATACAATGCTCTGTTTTGCTTTTGCCATCTAGTTATTTGGGACAACAGGGAAATAATTTGGATAGAGAGCTCTAAAGGATTTAGAAAAAGAAAATTGACTGTCAAAATGCATCATTCCATTTTCAAGATTATACATGGAGCCACACATTGCTCATCCTCTTTCTCCTTCCCTCCCAACATGAAGGGCAAAACTACATAAGCTGAAAACGTGGGTTGCCCTTTAGAGCAGTGCAGGGGGAAATGCCCAGGTTTCTAGAGGATGCAGATGTCGAATATCCTCTCCCATCATCCCCATAAGCCATTTAATTTTTAGCAACTAGGCTTCTCTCAAATGTTTCTAGAACTCAGCAAATCCTCCAGCAGGTAAAAATCCAAACAATCCCTTGTCAGGTTTTTGTCCCAAATTCTGCTTCAAAAAAAAAAAATCTTACCATATCATAGCACATAAAAATTCTAGTTCTGGAAAATGCAGTCATCAAAGTGGTAGGTAAATTAAGAGAACACAGACCTGAAGCCAGAAGAGATGGAGCTGCCCTCTCAGATTAGCTGGGATTCTTTTCAAGAGAACCAAAATTATCATATGCAGAAAGACTGGCTTTGTAAGGCCATTCCTCAAGGGAGGCAGAGTGGCATGGTGAGAAAAAACCCAGGCTCCAGAGTCAGACAAGCTTGGGTTCAAATCCAGCTCTGCCCACTGCATCACATAACCTCAAGTAATTTATCTGAGTTCCCTCGGCTGTGAAATGGAGCTGTTAAAGGTCCTGCCCTCGTAAGGCTGAGACGAGGGGCAAGGGGGACAATGCATGGAAAATGTTGGCACAGGGCAGGCCTGGCCCTTAATCAGCATTAGCTACTGGCCATGATTAGCTTCCTCTTAACTTCATCATCACAGTGATTAAAAAGAGGGATAGTTGTGGTTGATCCCTAGATCCCCTTTGAGTCAAACATAAACAAGCCCTTTAGTCAAAAAGGAGACCTGCCGGGGGAAGGAAGCCAATGGCTTGGGGATGAGGTCTGGGTGGTGGGTAGGCTTGGAAAGTCCAGTGAAGGAAAAAAAGATCCAGAGACGGCAGCTCTAGGTAGATCTCGTGGGCATGGCCCCACTGGTGTCCTTGATGGCAGAGGATGTTCCTGGTTTCATAGACATGTTTGGGCACTTTGTTTTTGCACATTCTGACTTTGGGGCTTTATTTTTAGGTGGGAAAAAAATAACTCTAGCTGTAGCACCTCCCCCTCCCACACAGCAAAGATCCCTTCCAGTTCAGCTTGTTTTTGGAGCTATACTGGTAGAGGTTGAGAAAGCTGACACCAGATTTTCTTTCTCTATTTTGAGAAAAGAGAAACATGTTGTTCGCTGGCACAGTGGGGAATCAAGGCTCGCTCTGGAGGATGAGGAAATCTGACAGCAGCTGAACACTAACCTCTGTTTACCTAATGCCATGTCGTGGCCACAAAGCCCAGGGTATGGGTCTGTGGCTGAGAGGGCATCAGAGCTGCAGCCTGGAGCCTCCTCCTGAGGGGCACAGGCTCTTGCTCCACAGCGTGTGGTGCTAACTGCAGTCATATTTATAACTCTGGCAGAAGTTGAGTTGAAAAGTAGTATTTTGTGATTCCAGGAGACCCACATGCCCTGGAGACCCAAGTAATATTTGCATCTGGGTTTGGTGGGAGAAACTGTAGGAACATGTGCTGTTAGCTCAGTCTCAAGCCAATTTTAGAAAGAACCCAACAGGGTTTATAAGAGATAATGAAGGGGAAAGAGGCACAAACAAATACAAAGCCATTGCTGCAACAAACTGCATGTCGGAATGCTGTAGCAGGAGCACAGGTAATGTTTGATCATTGATGATTACTTTGTAGCGCTAGAGGGACTAAAAATATCAGTGCATTTACTTATACTGCATCTAAACTCAAAGGACAGGACTATGCTACTAGCTTAATGATAAGCATACAAGATTTTCATCCACCTCAGTCTAATGGGACAGTTGTATCAGGTTATTGCTTGTTGATTAAATACATTGTTGTCCAAAATGTGGTGTACAAACTCCTGGCACATGCATTTGCAATTATTATATGTTGATTTTATTTATATTATTTTAAATGTAGCTACCTCATTAAACCCATGATTTTATGACTATTGGGTTACTGTTTAGATAAAGCTAAGTAAAGAAAAAAGTGAATCAATTTAAAGTTGATCTGAAAGAAAAATGTTAAGTAAAAAGTACTACCTGATGATGCGCAGATAGGGCAAAAATCCCAAAGGTGGCTCACGAGTGGGAAAATCTAGTAAAGGTGGGAGTCCTGTTGTAATGAGTTGGGATGTAACAGCATCCACATCACAAGGCTTGTTCTTTGCAGGATGTTGCTGGGTCCTCAGGCAGCACCTCAGCCGCTCTGTGTCCTGATTCCCCAACCTCTTGGTAGAGGTGTGAAGAGATCTGTACAAACCCACTCCTTCACTCATGCCAGACATCCTACCAAAGGGGTTGTCTTCATTGAGTCGCCTTCATAAATAAAAGGCTAAATGTATACAAGAATATGGTCTTAAAAAAAATAGAGGTATAATTCTTGATCAGAAAGGGAAATGCTGAGAAAAAAAAAAACAAACCCAGATGATAAAACTAAGGATATTTTCCGTGGGACTCTAAATTGTTCCAACTGGATGGCTTCTTTCTGATACTTAAAAACTCCCTCATAAGTTCAAAAGCAGATCACAACTTAAAGAGACTAGAACCCTTATATATCATATATGAGAAAAATTTTGCATAATTGTGAAAGAGCACAGACTTTGCACCTGGGATGAAATCCTAGTGTTGTCACTTAGCCATGTGACTTGAGGCAAGTTACTTACTTTATGCACTTGGAGCAACTGTTTCTACCCCTGAAAAAATGAAGGTAAGGAAAATGCTGATTATAGAGTTCTTGTAAGGATTAAATGAGATAAAATACATGATATGCTTTGCACAGTGAATGGCCTATAGCTAGCGCTCAATTATTGGTAGCAGCTATTATTATCATTATCATCAATATATTATAAAGAAGGGCTTAGGGATTTCATGAAAGAGGATGGCAGTCTATTGTAGATATCAATATCTATCAGCCCAAGAATCCAGGTAAGGAATCAGATAAAATGAATTATTTGGTTATAATAGAACTAGTGCCTTAATCATTATTATAAAATGAGAAGCAAAATCTTTGCAACTTGGTACATTTTAGCCTGATTGTACAAGCAGTTAACTTGGGTCATGAGTGGATGTCTTTTACATGTTTATAGAGGATAAAACACAAATGAGGAGTCAGGAGACCTGAGTTCTAATGCTGTCTCTGACTACTGGGTAACCCTGGGCTGTTAAATATTTCCGAGTCTCATCTGCCTGGGACAAGTTTATAATGAGGATCCACCATGTGCATAGCAAATTCTAATACGAGATGATGCCATTGCTAATTCTCCTTTTCCCCAAGTTCCTGCCTCCTTCTGCTCATTCCCTCCTTCTCCTGGTTCCCTCCTTGACTCGTCTGTGCCAGATATCGTGGACATTAAGCCAGCCAACATGGAGGAGCTCACGGAGGTGATCACAGCAGCCGAGTTCCACCCCCATCATTGCAACACCTTCGTGTACAGCAGCAGCAAAGGGACAATCCGGCTGTGTGACATGCGGGCATCTGCCCTGTGTGACAGGCATACCAAATGTGAGTAGCAGCTGAAGGGAGGTGGGGGCATGGCCACTGGCCCCAATGTGTGGGAGGAGGGCCTGGAAGCTTTTGATCTCCCTTTTATATCAGACACTCTAGGAGTAAATAAACTACAGGTGAGAGTCAGCTCCGTATTTTATGTTTCAGTAAAGATGAACATTCATGTTCGATTCCAAAACATCCAGAGATGAAAATAAATAAGACATGACCCTTGTCAGAAAAGGGTTTAAATAACAGTGTGATGTGATCCAAATCATGTGTTAAGGAAATCAGGCTTGCTGCCATGGGGAGAATGACTTTGAGGAGTAGCAGGGGGACCAGTTAGGAGACCGTTGAAAGGTGGCCTGGACAAGGAGGTGAGTGGAAATTGAGAGGGCAGATGGGTTCTGGACACGTCTTTTTTTTTTTTTAATCCATGTAACCTGCACAGTACTACACAGATCTTGGCCATAAAGTTAACAGGACTTGCTGAGCTGCGAGGGAGGCTGAGAACATGACAGGCATCTAGAACAGCAGCTGGGGGAAGGAGCTGGTAGCTTCTTGGAGAGATTGCGGCTATACGAAGAACAACTCTAGACGTTCCTATGGTTTGAGTGGGCACCAGAGAAAAGCTTCAGAAAGACAGAATGAAAGTACAGCAGACTCATGGCCCTTGGGTCACACTGGAGTTTTCAGGACACTGAGGGAGCAAAGAAGCTCTTAAGTTAGTGGGAGCTAAGTGCTTGGACGCAGAAGGCTATGACTGCCAGTCCTGATGTGAGCAAGTGAAGCCTGTTAGCACTGATTACAGGTGCTGTGGTAGAAAAGATGGGCCTGGAGCTAGTGGGGGGGTTTCAAAAAATTGCTCCTTAGAGTAGAGGTGGCTGGAAGGTTGCAGTAGTCACTGCCCAGTGTTGGGCTAAATAGTGTGCAGCTGCCAAGATGCTCAGGAGGGCCATAGCTGTGTACGCCCTGCAGTCGCCTTCTGCTGCATGTAGTTTGCTGTGGAAAGCCAGAAATGAAGACCTTTCTCCCACAGTTTTCAGTTTCAATCCCTGCGTGCCGTCAGGGATGTGCTGGCTGTCTGTGTGGGTATATGACTGAGAGATGGATGGAGAGCTTGTGGTCCTTTTGGTAATTTTTGTTTGCTCATTTGTTGCCAGAGGTTTGCATGGGGGAGCTGGTATGCAGAGTACAGTGGTAATGCACAGAGCGTGGATTCTAGAATCACATGAACCCAGGTCAGAACCAGGCTGCCCCCTTACTGGCCAACTTTGTCCGCTTTCCCTGAACGTTTCTGAGCTTCCATTTTCTCATATGTAATGGGTAAGATTGTCCTAACAACCACCTCAGGGGTTCATTACAGGGCTTAGATGAGATAAATATTAAAAATGGTTACTGAGATACTCTACATTCTTTCTTTTCTATACTAAGTCTTCAAACATTGGCATGTATTTTATCATTACATCATATTTCAATTCAGATTAGCCATATTTCAGGTGCTCAAAAGCTCTGTGTGGCTAGTGGCTTCCATGTTAGTGTAGACTTAGGACATTCCATCACTGCAGAAAATTCTACTAGAGAGTACTGATACCTTCTTGAGAGTGTGGACTGTTCTGTCTTTTTCACTGCTGTTTTCCTAGCACCTAAAACAGTGCCTGACCTATGATCAGTGTTAATGTTTACTGATGTTTGTGCTAGTGTTGATCTTTGAGCAGTGATCTTAACATAAGATGACAAGGGGAAAAGTGTTCAGAACAGAAGAACCAGCATGTGCAAAGATACTGAGGCATGAAAGATCACGTGTCTATGGAACTGTATTATGATTGATGACCAAAGGACTTGGACGAGGAGTTGAGGCTCATGAGGAATGCCTGAGCCATGCTATGATGACCATGATTTTAAAAACTTGAGGACAGACACAGTGGCTCATGCCTATAATCCCAGCACTTTGGGAGGCAGAGGCAGATGGATCATGAGGTCAGGAGCTCAAGACCAGCCTGGCCAAGATGGTGAAACCCCATCTCTACTAAGAATTAGCCGGGCATGGTAGCATGCATCTGTAATCCCAGCTACTCAGGAGGCTGAGGCAGAGAATTGCTTAAACCTGAAAGGCGGAGGTTGCAGTGAGCTGAGACAGTGCCATTGCATTGCAGCCTGGGCAACAGAGCGAGACTCCATCTCAAAAAATATGAATATATAAAAAAGGTAAAAACTCAACTTTTTTTTCATCAAAGTCAGTAAACGTCCACTAAAGTAACCAGGGGAGTAATATGATCAGAATTAGTTGTTAGAGAAATTGCTTAGACAGAAGGAAGAAAGATGAAGGTTAAGTTCTGGCTGAGAGAACAAAGAAACGAGGAGACAGGTTAGGAAGCCACTATAATATAGATAAGCGTTTCTTAACAGGACACCATTGAATCTTGTGCTATGAAATTCTTTATTTCTGGGAAGGGGCTGTCCTGTACATTGTAGGATGTTTAGCAACATCCTTGGTCTTACCTACTAGATGTCAATAACACAAGTCCAGTTATGATAACCAAAAATGTCTGCAGGCATTGTGAAATACCCTCTTGGCAAAAACATTGCTCCCAGTTGAGAACCACTGATCTAGACTGAAATTCATTCAGTCATAGATATAGCCTGTTATTCTTGTATCTGCAATGTGTTTGTTACAACAAAGAACTCTGGTACAATGGAAAGGTAAGACTTATCTCCTGTACTCAAGGAATTTAAAATTTGGCTAATGAGACAAGATGCACCCAGGAAGCATTTCAGGAACAATGTATAAGGCAGTTTCGTTTTAATAGTCAAGTGTATGGAGGAGATAATGAAGGGTTAGTCCATTCAGAGGGGATTGGGACATTTGAAACTGACCTCACAGGGAAGGCAGAGGCTAAGCAGTTGAGTGTTGAAGTACAACAAGTAGAATTTGGTTAGGTGGGAAACAGGAAGAAGAGGATTGTTGGCAGTGAGCACAGAATGGGCAAAATTCTGAAGTTACTAAAGTAATGCAAATTTTGAAGAGTGCTAAAAAGTGTCAGGGTTTTTAAAGAGAAAGGGGAACCTTGGGTTAATAAGGTTAAATAGGGATAATGGTTCATAACAGGTTGGTCCTTGAAGCTCAGATTCCAAAATGTATGTTGTCATGTATTCATTCATTCAATGAGAATTTATTTTATACCCAGAGTCTGGTTCCCATAGTACCAGGTCCCTCTTAAGCTGTTCTACCAAATACGTTCTGGTGGGGCCAAGCCATAAGCCCTGCTGCCATGGAAGGAGGGTACAGAGAAGAATCAAGCCCCTCCCGTGTGCTCTGAGTAGCCCAACCTACCAGCAAAGGCAAAACAGTGCATGCCTGGCAGAGAACGGTGACCCTGGAGGGAGCAGGGGGTTAGGGGTGCTGACCGCACCAATTTTCTTTGAAGCCTTATTTTTCTTTCTAAAATTTCGTGTGAATTTTACATTTTAAACCCATAGAATATCTATTTTCACTTTAATTTAATAATTACATTTCTACCCCACTCCCAAATTTTAAACAGAACTGATGTTTCTGAAAGATGTAACGTTTATCCTACAGCTTCCTGTACTTTTTAGTACACCCCCATATCCTCCCCTCTTCCTAATCCCTGAGGATACATACAGGTACCCCAGTGTGAGAAGCACAGTTTCTAGTATGTGAGAAGTAATTTGAGATCATTTAGTGGACAGCGGAGTTAATAAAATGTGTGTTTCGTGGAAGATTAACACAGTGGTCATGTGAAGAAAGGTAGGAAAGTTAGAAGGTTTTGCTTTAGTCTCAATGCAAGGAAAATATGGAACCTAGATAAAGAATGGGGGCTATAGAGATCCAAAGGAAGAGAAGGGGGAAAAGGAACATTTTCTTTTAAAATAACTGTGGGTGTTGTGACATTAAAGGTTGGCATTCATCACACATGGATGTAATATGCATTGTTCAGTGCCATTCCCCTCTAGAGTCTAAACTCTTTGAGGATGAGAACTGAATCTGATTTGGTCACCTTTTTGAACCCCTGACACATAAGTGGGGGTCAGGATATATTTAATAAATAAATGTGTGCCTAAGGGTTGACATAAATGACAAGTGGGAATGGGGATGGATGCAAAGTCTCTGTCTCCCAGAGAGAATGAAGGGTTGGGATTCAGTGTGGCACGTGCTATAGGTGAGGTGACATGAGCTGTCTAAGGAGTCAGGGCATCTCTGGTGAGTGAAGGCAGAACCAGGCTTGCTGGGCCACCAACCCAGGGTGGATGCCAGAGATGGCACAGGAAGCCCTGGCATCCCCATAGCCCAGTGTGGCTGACACCAGCCTCAGCTTTGGAGTCAGACAGACCCATGTGAGTTCTGGATATTGGGGAATCAACTGATTGGGAAGCTTGATGAACCCTGAACAGAAGGGCAGGGATAGGAAAAGGGCAAGACCTTAGAAGCTTTCAAAACTAGAATGGTAAATAACTAATGGGTACTAGACTTAATACCTAGATGGTGAAATAACCTGCACCAAAAAAAAAAAAAAAAAACCTCATGACACATGTTTACCTGTGTAGCAAAGCTGCACATGTACCCCTGAACTTAATCTAGAGTGATTTAGAGCAGATGCTTTGGAATCAGAACTCGACTCTGACACTCAGTACCTGCATGACTTCAAGCAAGTTGTTTAATCCTTTTGAGCCCCAGATTCCTCATTTGAAAGTAGAAATATTAAGGACAGCATCATAGGGCAGGTTGTTCACAAGAGCTAAATTGCATGTGCGTGAGACCCTAGCCCTCTGCCAGGCACAGGGGAGTTAATAAATGACGGCAGCAGTTATCACGGTTACTCATCCTGGATACCCTCTGGTCCCGGGCTGCAGATATAAGATGTTTAAGACCCCAGCCATCTTGCCAGATATAGGAGGCCTCATTATTCATTTATTTAATCAATATTTGTTAATCACATATTTTATGTCAGGTACTGTATCAGACTCTGGGGACACAAGGATGAGCAAAAACAGGCCTGGTTTTCCAGGTGTCCTCCTTCTTAGAGCTTACTGTCTGTATTAGGGTTCTCCAGATAAACAGAACCAGTAGTGTGTGTGTGTGTGTGTGTGTGTGTGTGTGTGTGTGTGTAAAGAGATTTATCGTAAAGAATTAGATCACATAGTTATGAAGGCTGACAAGTCCCAAGGTCTGCAGCCAGCAAGCTGAAGACCCAGGAGAGCCGATGGTGGTGTTCTAGTCTAAAAGCCGACAGAGGCTGGGTGCAGTGGCTCACACCGGTAATCTCAGCACTTTGGGAGGCTGAGGCAGGCAGATCACCTGAGGTCAGGAGTTCGAGAGCAGCCTGGGCAACATGGTCAAACCCCACCTCCACTGAAAATACAGAAATTAGCCAGATGTGGTGGCACACATCTGTAGTCCCAGCTACTCGGGAGGCTGAGGCAGGAGCATCATTTGAACCCAGGAGGTGGAGGTTGCAGTGAGCTGAGATTACCCCACTGCACTCCAGCCTGGATGACAGAGCAAGACTTTATCTCAAAAAAATAAATAAATAAAGCCATCAGGCCGAAGACCCAGGAAAAACCAGTGTTTCAGTTCAAGTCCAGAGGTCTGGGGGAGAGGAGACCGTGTTCCAGCTTGAAGGCAGTCAGGCAGAGAAGTTCTCTGTCACTTGCAGGAGGGTCAGCGTTTTTATTCTCTTCAGGCTTTCAACTAATTAGATGAGGCCCATTGACCATAGGGAGTACAATCTACTTTACTCAGTCTATCAATGTAAATGTTAAAGTTCTCCACAAACACCTTTACAGAAACACGCAGAATTTCTAGCCAAATATCTGGGCACCCTATGGCCCAGACAAGATGATACATGACATTAATCACACTGTCTATGGAGAGAAGACATATTAGTTAGAGAATAGAAACAAATATAGCATTGCAACTGCAGTACGTGTATAAAAGAGAGGCGTGTGCTGGTACAAGAAGGGGTGATGAAGACTACAAGGCAGTGACTGCTCAGCTAAGACCTAAGGATGGAGAAGCGGTCAGGGAAGAATCATGCAGTCGTACAGAAGCAGGAAGCCCATCAAGCCACACACCCAGGGAGCCCCAGAAGCTGCTTCTCCCTCCAACCTCAGCCCCATACAGCCTAGGAGAAGCAAAGCCCTGGTGACCATCCTGAGGGAGACAGAGAAGCCAGCTACTGGCCTTCAGGCCTCTGCCCAGCCCTGTGCTTCCACTCCCTAGTCCAACACCAGCAAGTTCTGAATTGCAAGCTGCCAGACTACTAACTAATTAAGAAGCAAATGAAATTCATTTTCCTGACTCCTTCAAAGTACCAGCCTTCTTCAGTGCACATCTCCCTTTGTTCAGCTGCTGTGGCTGTGGGCCCCAGCTCCTGCCAGCTGGGAAAACAAGTTCAATCTGACCCCTCGCCTGACATTTCATATTGATTTTCTCCATCCTCCTCAAACACCAGCCTGCAGTCGACCGCAGTTCAGCCGAGGTGTGCAATCGGAATAGAGACAGTTCATCAGAGTTCAAAATGAAAAGCAACATTGGCTTTTGGAGATGAGCACTGAGAAGGAGCGTATTTAATAACCATCGGCGTTTAATCAAAATGCCAAGGAGAACCATATTATCAGAGCTGCATTTATTAATTTCCATATGTCCCTCAACTCTGCATACTCAGCAGGGGTTGAAAGGGATGATTCCTTTTCTCCCTTGCCTTTTTTTTCCTACTACTTCTGGCGGCAGTGACAAGAGTTGTGTTTGCAGTTTACACGCCTGAAACAATAGGGTGCTGATGGCGGCAGCATTTAACTAGTCTGGATTATGCTTGTCCCTTTCCATGCATGGGTACCAGGGGCTGGGTGAAGAAACTGGCCAGGCGTGATGGACTCCAGCCTGGGGAATGAAAGGAATTAAGCCTGAACCCCTTTCCAATGTGCCTGTAAATATTCTGCCACCCTGTCCAGGCTCAGCTCCCTGTAGCCTAGCCACGCTGGCTTGCTTCCTGCACCCCCTATACATCCAGCCCTTTCCCGCCTCAGGGCCTTTGCACATGCTCCTCTTCTGCCTGGAATGCTCCCCCCACCCCCTCTCCATGCATCCCACCTGTCTGGCCTGTACTGACTTTTTACATTTCTGAAAAAATGTCACTTCCTAAGAGGTAATTTCTCTGTCCACCCCATCTGCACCTACCTTCTCTCAATCTTAATCTCATCTGTTTTATTTCTCTATTTCTTTCATAGCCTCCAGTATAGTTGTTTTCTTTACTTAGCCTCTGTCTTGCTGACAGGAATACAATCTTTATGAAGACAGGGACTTTATCTCACTAAGTACTGAATTTGTACAATACTTACATAGCACAGTGGGGCTTCATAGGACATCTGTGGTGGGAAGGCAGGCAGATAGGAAAAGATAGGTGGAAAAGCATATTAATTTATGTATTAGGGCTGCTGCAACAAAGTACCACGGACTGTACTGCTTAAACAATTCGACTGTTGTTTCAAAGTTCTGGAGGCTGGAAGTCCAAGAGGAAGTGTTGGCAGGGTTGGTTTCTTCTGAGGGCTGTGAAAAAAAGGATCAGTTCCACACTGCCGTCCTTGGCTTGTAGATGACTGTCTTCTCCCTGTGTCTTTACGTCACCTTCCATCTGTGTCTGTGTCCAAAATCCCTCTTCTTATGAGGACACTAGTCCTGTTGGATCAAGGCCCACCCTGATTATCTTATTTTAATTACCTGTTGAAAGGCTCCATCTCCAAATACATTAGGTTTTGCAGTACTGGGAGTTAGGACTTCAATATGAATGAAGAGGGGGCACAACTCAGCCCGTAACTGAAGGAAAGACATAAAAATCATCAAAAACACAGGCCCTGGAGCCAGCAGTTCCAGACATTGTTTCTAGGCCTCATTGCCTCCAGAAGCCTTAGGCAGGTGCTGATATTGGCACCTTCCTCCAGGAGGTAAGAGTGGAAAGAAGTCATGGACATGGGGCTCTTGCACAGCCCCTGACACATTGGGAGCACACAATGAGCATAACTTTTATGAAAGGCAGGAGAGAAACCAGGCAAGGGACCAAAGGACCAGGATGATAGAAACCTGTGCCTTGGGTCTCGACAGTTTCACCAGGCAGGGTTGCCCATGTATGTTAGAAAGGTGATGCCTGGAGGCTCTACTGTGGTGCTAGAACACTCTGTTTCTGAACAAATGGACTTTAATTAATTTTAGAGGCTCTGAGAAGCCTGATTCCTATTCAAAAGCCGATCTTGAAGGGAGAGGTTCCCCAGTAAGTAGAGTGTGGCTTAGCAGCATAAAAGCAGCAGGTGAAATCCTCAAACGGGACTGAGAATAGAAAAGAGGTAACTTGAAACCACAGAGACTTGACTTACCAAAGACCTGGGGACACAAAGATGGAGCAAGTGGAGAAATGCTTATAAATATTTTTTAATGCTTAAAAATGTTAAAGCAGCCTGCGAAGTACAATCTCGCCATGAATGCAGCAAGGTCAGGATGAGTATATGTGGTCAAAGACTAGCAGAGACTGTATGAAAGGGATGAGGTCAGAGGCCATGAAGTGTGGGTGGCTTTCTTGTTTTCTAGATTCCCTCCAGGGTGGTTGCTTTACTTCTATAACTTGGAGAAAGTTAAAGAATGACCAGAGAGCCCCACCAGGTGTCTTACCTCCAGGGTGGAGACAGCAGGAAAGATCCAAACTCCCTGAACACCCCAGCAGCCCCTGTCACAGGTGTACTGGGATGGGGCAAGGCCGTGAGGAGCCCGGCATGGTGTTCCCTGTAAGTGCAGCCCAGGACAGTTTTGCTTTGTTTCTTCCCCTCTGTCAAATCAAACCGACAGTAGTGAGTGAATTCAGAGACTGGTCAAAACAGAGGAGGAAAATCAATGTGGTTGAGCAGCCACTATCAGCTTGTATCCATGGCCTAACTGGTGATCTTGAACGGGTTACTTAACCTCTGTGCTTCAACTTACTCACCTATAAATTAAGGGTAGTGGAAGTATTTACCTTATAGGGTGCTTGTGAGGATTAAATAACAGCCATGGCGCCTTAGATTGATGCCTGGCACATAGTATAAGGATCGTGTTGTGGTTGGAGTGAAGATGCTGTCTTGCTTCCCTACCACATGGTCTTTTAAGAGTGGAAGCAGGAAGAGCAGCAGCAATCGTTGTAAAAGTAGTAATGTCAACAGCCTTATTCACAGCTAACTTCCATGACATTTTACTATATCCAGGAAGTAAGCCAAGTATAAATGCATGAGCTCATTTAATCCTCATAACAACCCTGTGAGGTACATACTGCCATTATTCACATCTTAGAGATGAAGCAACTAGCTAAAAGGGGGAAAGATACACTTATGACCACCAAAGAGCAAGTGATGAAGCTGAGGTTTGAGCCCCACCACCTGCAGCTCTTCAACAGAACACCAAAAACCACTTATTCCACTAAGACTGATTAAGCACCTGCTGGTTTCTGCCTTTAGGAAGTGTACCTTCTTGTGGGGAGGGAGGAGAGAAAACATACAAATGTACAAATAAGCAAGATCATTTCAGACATGATAAAAAGCTGTAAGGAAATTTAGCTGGGTCAGGGAGTAGTGGTGTGTGGCAAAGCCTTTGAATTGAGACCTGAGTTATCAGAGGATCCAAAGAGAAAGCCAACATCTGAGTATGAAGGCCCTAACACAGGAACAAACTTTTGTGTTCAAAGAATAGACAATAAGATCGGTAGATGGAGATAAGTATGCTGGGGACAGTGTAGAAAGTGAGGCCACAGCCAGGCATGGTGGCTCATGCCTGTAATCCCAGCACTTTGGGAGGCCAAGGCAAGTGGATTGCTTGAGGCCAGGGGACCAGCCTGGCCAACTTGGGGAAAGCCCATCTCTTCTAAAAATACAAAAATTATCCAGGCATAGTGGTGCACACCTGTAATCCCAGCTACTCAGGAGGCTGAAGCCGGAGAATTGCTTGAACCTAGGAGGCAGAGGTTGCAGTGAACTGAGATTGTGCCACTGCACTCCAGCCTGGATGACAGAGAAAGACTCCATCAAAAGAAAGAAAGAGAGAGAGGGAGAGAGGGAGGAGGGAGAGAGGGGAAAAGGGAGAGAAGGTAGGCCGAGAGGTAGCCTGGGGCCAGATCATGGAGAGCTTTGTGGGCCAGAACAGAGCACTTGGATTTCACTCTAAGTGAGATGGAAAGCCATGAGACGGTGCTAAGAAGGAAGTAAATACTCCACTTATGATCTTAAAAGAGTTCTCAAATAAGGGGTGCCAGGCCTAGAAAGCAGAGAGACCATTTAGAGCCATTGCCACAGTCTAGAGGAGACGTGATAATGGCTCTGACCAGGGTGGGCACAGTGAAGTGGTGGTAAGTGGGCAGATTCAGGATCACCTTAGGAGGTGAGGCTAAGAGGACTTGCTGAGCGATTGGCAGTGAAGAGGTGATGGAAAGCGGAGAATCTAAGAAACTCATAGGTTTGGGGCTTGAGCAACCATAGTGGTACCATATACTGAAATGAGGAGACTGGGGAAGGAACAGTTTTGGCATGGAAAGACCAAGCATTCTCTTTTGGATGTGTCCAGATTGAGATGTCTGTGATTCATCCAATTAGAGAAGTCTGGCAGACAATTAGATAACATGAGTCTGGAAGTCTAGGGAGAGGTCTGAGCTGGAGGTATAAATTTAGGAATCATGAGCATGTCACACTATTTTAAGCCATGCGATGGGATAATGTCGATTAGGGCAGAAGGTATGGATAGAGAATAACTGAGGGCCTGGGAATGAGGCGAAGGCCACACCAACATTTACCAATGGGGTAGGGGAAAGGAGGAAGTGGCTTTTTACGGGTGATGAAGTATGAACTGCCAGGGAAGTGAGCAGAAAACCAACACATGTAAGCTGAGAGAAGACAGTGATTTAGAAAGACATTAGGATCAATTATGTCAAATGCTTCTGAGAGGGCAGGAAAGATGAGAGGGGAGAGGTAATCATGGGATGTGGGCTCATGGAAGTCTTTGTCCATTAATTAGTTAATTAAAGTAAAAGCAGTTAGGACACTGACACATAGTATGTTCCCAGTACCCATTTTCTGAATACAATCATGTGTGTGATGGCACAGGATAGGTTCTGCAGTAGCATCTTAATTTCACTGTGGTTTGGGCAGACCTTCCTTCCTCCTCACCTGCCCCTCAAGTTTCCATCCTGTCCACAGGGAACGTCTTGTGCTGGGGAATTGCAGAAGCTGAATCTGGCCAGGGAAGGTCTTGAAGGCCAGGGTAAGGAGCCAGGGTTCCCTTCAGCAGCAGTGATCCCCTTACACTGTCTCTACCAACAATTCTGCTGCCTATGGACTGTCTTCTAGCAGCAAGGCCCTTCTGCAGACTGGCAAGTCTGCAACCCAAGGATTGGCCACAGAAATCCCCTTCTTCAGATGGCACCAAAGCAGCCTTCCTGTCCAGGAGCAGTCTGATTTTTTCATGCTGAGGGGAAAATGGCATAAGCACTTTAGACCTTAAGGTCTTAGATGTTAGACCAGGCACAGTGGCTTATGCCTATAAACCTCAGGACTTTAGGAGGCCGAGATGGGCAGATCACTTGAAGTCAGGAGTTCGAGAGCAGCCTGGCCAACATGGTGAAACCCTGTCTCTACTAAAATTATAGAAATTAGCCAGGCATGGTAGTGCACACCTGTAATCCCCACTACTCAGGAGACTGATGTAGGAGAATCTCTTAAACCCAGGAGGTGGAGTTTGCAGTGAGCCAAGATTGTGCCACTGCACTCCAGCCTGGGCAACAGAGCAAGACTCCATCTCAAAAAAAAAAAATTCTGAGATGTTTCTGTGAACAGTGTAGTCATTGGAGAAACAGCCTGAGTTTCAATGAGAAGAGGGCAACGTTTGATGCCCAGTCCAACAATTCAAATCAGAAATTTCATTGTCCTCCAAAGGTGGGTGTAGTAGAAGGGGAGGGTACTATTTTTGAGCCTTTCTGTATCTCACTTAATTCTCACAACAACCCATGAAGATTGGTATTAGTACCTCTAATTTACGTATGAGTCACAGAGAGGTGAGGAAACTTGCCCCAGATCACAATGGAGGACCTGAGATTTGAACCCATGTCTGTCCACTTCCAGAAGATTTGTTCCTTTTCTGAGCATTTGACAGAAGGATAAAGATCATGATCTTTTTCTAAAATCCAGAAGGATACTTTCACAAGAGTCCATTTTATACACTCCCCATTAGCTGGATTCCCCAGCCTGATAATTTTCAATTGAATGAACTCTGCTATTACACAGAACGTATAATCCACTCTCATTCTTCACCCTCATCTACAAACTTAATTGCCAAGCCCTAGTAAGTAAGCCACTAGCTCCCTAATAAACCTGTGGCTCATTCCCCAGGTCTCTGATGGAATGTGTCCAAAGACATCAGCTGAGATGGCAGCTGCAATGAATCTTAAAGCCTCTGAGATTTGGCACATCTTCTGAAAGGGGTTCAGTATTGATCTGGGGTATAATTAACAGTATTTATTTCAGGGGAGCTTGGTTAGGTTAAAATGACAAGGTCCTTTATTAAAATGCTTTTGCCTGATGACAGGATTGCAAACACACACACAGACACACACTCCCCACTCTGGAGAAAAGCCAAAAGCCTTGCTGCAAGGAGCAGAATTCACTGATACCACCACCACTGCCACCTCACCCCCATGTCTAAAGCTGCTCTATCCCATTCAAGCTTAGCAGCAATTAACAACAGAGCAGGCAATGCCCAAGCCATAAGGGAGTAAAAATAGAATCCCTTCCCCCTTCTTCCATCCTCATTTCCATTTTTTATTAATTTAACCAGTTCTGTCAATTAGTCATCCTGGAGAATCCAGTTGAGTGGATTTTGCTAAGAACCAGAAGGCTTATTAATTTTGGAAGTGAGTGTTATTCATTAGTAGTTGACACCTTCTCAGGTCTTGCCCTCTCCCTCACTTGGGATCTTGAATGAGAAAACAGTGGAGGCCATAATTGGCTCACACACAGACATGCAGAATGGAAAAGGTTGGCCATGGGGTTATAGATGGCTTTGGCCTTGGGACATCTTGGGCCAACTTACCTGTCATCATTGAGCCCTATAACAAGCTGTCACTAGCAAAGCAGCCACAGGCACCTGTGGGCATCCTGAATTCTAGGTTCAGGAGAACCCAGTCAAGGAAATGTCCAGAAATACTTTTTCCGGAAAGACACATTGGCCTATTAGAGTCTAAGGAGGGCACTGGCCTCCTCCTGTATTTTGCCTGCAAAAACTAAAAATTATCTTTCATGTTTTTAATTTATAAATATGTTGCAACTTTTAAAATCTGTGTTTTATTGTCATTTTTCCATTTGTGGTGCCAAGGAATGAATCTTACTTTTAACATTAGCATAAGTTAATAATAACAAGGTGGGAATTTTATTACATAATTTTGATATCTAATAGATCTAACAGTCCATTGTTTCCCCCCACAGTGAAATCAAAGTTCACCTCTTTCTCTTTGTATTAGCTTCCTATGGCTGCTGTAACCAATGATCACAAATGGAGTGGCTTAACACAACACAAACTTATCATCCTGCAGTTCTGCATGTTAGAAGTCTGACATTGGTCTCCCTGTCTAAAATCAAGGTGTTGATCAAGTTGTGTTCCCTGCTAGAGGCTCTAGGGGGGAATGTTTCCTTACTCTCTTCAGCTTCCAGAGGCTGCCCATATTCCGTAGCTCATGACCCCTTCCTCCATTGTCAAAGCCAGCAACAGGGAGATGAGTCCTTCTCATATCACATCTCTCTCTCTCTTTCTCTCCCCCTCCCTCCCTCCCTGCCTCCCTCTTGCCTCCCTCTTCCACTTTTAAGAACCTTTGTGATTACACTGGGCCCACCTGCATAATCCAAGATACTCTCCTCATCGTAAGGTCAGCTGATTAGCAGCCATAATTCTATCCACAATCTTTATTCCATTTTGCCATGTAAGGTAAGATATTCCCAAGTTCTGAATTAGGATTTTGACATCCTTGGGGAGCCCTCATTCTGCCTACCACATTCTTCAAGTTTCAGTTAAGGCACATTCCTCCAGGAAGGCTTCCTGGACCCCCAAATAGGATTAAATGCCCTTTCTCAGAGCACTTAATACCATACATTTAATTACCTCTTTCTATTTTGGTCTCTCACTAGATGGGGCCATCATTATGGCTAGACTCTTTTCTCAAACCCCCTCAGCACATAGGATAGTGAAAGTACTAAAGAAACGCTTTTAGAGGTAAAACTAGAGTCATTCAATCTGATAAATTTGCATCTGATACTTTTCTTTACACAAATGAAAATGCTAACACTAAAGAGTAGTTGACTCACTGTTTGCTCATTTCTAGTATTAAAATGTTACACACACAGACACATAAATTGTATAATAAAATACCTACCTTGTTATATTTAGCTTATATGGATGTTAAAATTAAACTGCATTCGTAGGCACCACAAGTGGGAAAATGACAATAACAGACTAAGATTTTAAAAGTTGCAATATTTTTACAAACTGGAAAACTGGAATGTAATTTTTGGTGTTTGCAGGCGAAGTATGAAAAAGACAAGTCTACGAAGTAATAGTAATCAGCTGCTACTTATTTATTCGATAAATGTTTATTGTTGCTTCATAAGTTCCAGGCACTGCTCCAGGCACTAGGAAAATCATGCCCCCTGCCCTTGCAGCACTTTATTCAAGGAGAAGGAATATTAAGACATAATATTAAGACATTACGCACAACACACAGATAAATAAGATTAAGTGAGATTTGGTGAAAATGCTTCAGGGGAAGAAGCAATAGCAAATGCAGAGGCTCTGAATCTGGACTGTGCTTGGCAGGCCACAGGGCAGAAGGATGACAAGCTGGGCCATGTAGAGTAGTGTGCAGAGGAATAGCATGAGAGGAGGCAGGAAGAGCTACATGCAGGGCAGTCACCTTGCACAACACGCAGTCCCATTCACCTTGTATTCTGTGCAAAGGACTTGAGAGCTGAGGGACACAGTAGACCTGTAGGCAATGGTAAGGAATTTGGATATTACCGTATTAAGAGAAAATCCAGGAGGGCTTGGTGTAAAGAAGATAATTGATTATACTTTTATATGTCACTCTGTGGCTATTTAAGAATAAGCATGAGGAGGAAGAGTAGATGCTGGGAGAAGAGTCGGAAAGCTATCAAAATGCTCCAGGCAAGAGATGAGTGTGGCTTAGACTAAGATAGTGACAGTGGAAATGGTGAGATTGAATTGATTTGGACCGTGCTTTGAGCGTGAAGTTAATAGGACTTGTTTAATAAAAAGATGTGAAGGGTGAAGGAAAGTACCAAGGATAGCTCCCATCATTTTGGCCCGAGCCCACGCCTAGATGAAGGTGCCATTGAGCGAGTTGACAAAAACAGTTTGCAGGAGAAATTTACAAATTCTGTGGGCTCTCAGATTCATGTTTTTAAAAAAGAATAAAATGATAAAAATGGATACTTTTGCTGTCTAGCCCTTTGCCATTTATAGAGCCCCTTCTCATTGATTTACCTTCATTGATCCTCCCGAAAACCCAGTAAGTTTGCAGTATGTCTTTCTTTTTGCAGCTGAGTAAATCAAGGTTTAGAAAACATTAAGTCTGAAATGCTGATAATGATTGGGTTTCTTTCTTATATCAGATAATGAATACACCCACCCTCATGACTTGCATGGCCCTGTAAGATGGAGAAGGGGGTCTCTCGTGTGTGTGATTGACTCATGTTTAAGTATATCAGTTAATTCGAGCCCCCCATGCAGTTCTCATAATTCTATTTTGACAGCTCAGTAGGTAGCATCAATAACTGAATTGTGAGATCTGCTGTCCACTCAAGCAGCTTCCAGCCTGATCAGTGCAATTCTCTTTATCTGCTAAATTATTCAAAGCACCTGCTGGCCTTCCATCATTATCAAGCACAGACTGGAGACAGCAGAGGGCAGGGGAATGCTCATCCCCATGAAGCTTGTAACGATACTTGCCTTTATCTTCCCTTATATTTTTAACCTGAACATAAGGATTTAAATAGGATTGATCTCATGTATGGGCATCCTTAATCCCAGAGTCAAATAGCATATCCTGACATTTTTGTGCCATTTGAAAATGTCTATAATGCAATGAAATTGCCATTGAAGAATTACATATGAGAAAAATGGAATCATCAAGCTTAGGAAAAAGACTGTGAAATCAAACAAAGCAATGAATTGGTCAATAACTGTTAACAAAGTATTGTGCTAAGCACAATGGATAGACAGACATATGCAATTACTGCCTTTGTACACTTATCGTGGTGGGACAAGAGGATATAAAATTATGAAATGTTTCTAATATAAAGTTCATTTTCAATTGAATGTGAAATTTAGATTCCCATCATCAGAAAGAGAAAATGCTGACTAAAAAGTGTTTGTGCTGAATATTGTTTTAGACAGTTGAAATAGTGATGCCAAATGTTCTTATCCTCAGCATATCCTATGTGTTCTCAAAAGTTCTGACGCATAGCATTTTTCAGTTTCTGTTGAGAATCTTTTGTGTTCGTGTCATTGTGGGGCCACAAAACTACAAATCTGTGTTGATCTAATGCACTGTGGCTTGCCCCTAGGGAGGTTATTAAGTACTGAAAGATTCTAAGGGCCATGCCTGGCATTTCATGGATATTAAATTGTAGTTATTGAATGTATGAGTGAATGAGGTGAGAGCTAACATCAGATAAAAGGTGATATGTATCTCAGAATACACTAGGACTATGAATTATAAGCTAACTCAGAATTGTCTCAACTTTAAACTTTTCTCCTAGAAGTTTTTCTGAAATTCGTATGATCTATATAACAGACCCCAGTACAAAATAGTAGACTGAGTTATATATAAACTACTTTAAAGATAATATCACAATATTTCATGGTGCTCTGCACCATGACTTTTGTGGTCTTGACCACAACTTGAGAACCTTGCTCTATAGAAGTTCAGCATAGGAAGTGATTGTTTCCTACTCAACTTTGCAGGAAGAATATCAAGGGGTGGTGGAAAGGGAAGAGGGAACAATGGAGCACAGCCTGGAATATGGAAATGATTTTGCCTTTTAGAGAACTTCAAATCCTACTGAACAACTTCCAGCCTCTAGGTAGCTTTCAGGTACTCTGTTGAGGTTTGTAAAGGTAAATTATAAAGGCCAGGTATAGATATTTGTGAGATTCCTGTGACTTGAAAACTTGGCTTTAATGAAGATAGAAAGAGAACGTATACCATAGTGGTCAATAGTGCTGGTTCTGGGGTCAGACCAGTCCAGGTGTGGATAACTTGGATTTAACTTCTTGTATTTACCCTCTCTACGCCTAAGTGTCTACCTCTATAAAATGCAGACAATAATGGAGCATGAGTTACTGGATTGTTGTGCAGATTCAATGAAATGTCTGGTCCACAGTAAACACTCAATATTTTTTAGTATTTTATTATCATGACAATTCATAAACTTGGAGTTATAGATGAGGAAATCAGGCCCAGAAAAAGGAAGATGCTTACACAAAGTCAAAGATCTAGGCAAAGGTAGAGACGAGATTCAACCCAGGTCTAAAGTTGAATGTTGTTGAGAGATAATACCTATAAACACGTCCCATCTTTGCCTTCCCAGGCCTGTGGGAGAGGTAGCCGAGGTAGCCAAGGAAGCCACGTACTAAGCAGAGCAGAGAGCACAAGTATTTTTCTGGCAGAGTCTGGCCAGCCCATGGGGTCTGTGTCTCTACCGAACCTGCTGGAGGAGTGCTAGAGTTCACTGGAGGGAAGTACCTGAGCAGCAGTGGAGATGGAAAGACCTTACTCTCTAACCAAATGCAGAATGAGGACTGAGTACAACCTGTCTCTCCTTCGCATGACTAAGTCATGAAGCCAAAGTGTTTGCTACAGATAAAGCCCTTATTGTCTACGGTGATTATAAAATGTATCTTCTCTCTGCATCAGAGGACAGGGGCCTCAAGTTCTGGAGTGACTGTGGAGGGGAAAGATTGCCCGCATGTTGATGGTATATCTAGACCAAGTGGGAGGGCCTAGCAGGTAGTAGGCGTTCAATAAATTCAGTGACTGTTCTCCACATTGCCCCTGGTACATTGTGTTAAGTCCGTAAAGAGATGGCGCCACTCTGGTTAATTCTCTGTGGTTGGTGAGAGCAAGTAACTAATGAAGCCCAAATCAGAGGTTTAATCCTTGCCAGTCCAATTTCATTTTTCTGGAACTATGCCCTCAGAGGTGTGGGGCCACCAGTGTCTATTCTCAGCACCAGATTGAAGGGGCCACCCTTTCTAGTCAGGGGACTGGAGGAAAAATGATGCTATATGAGATGCCATAGACCCAGAGTTGGGTTTAAATTCCTAGCTCTGCCTTTTCTTAGCCTGTGACCAAGGGCAAATGACTAAGCATCATTTCTTCATCTCCATAAAGAGTTTAGCACACCACCTGGCAGATGGAAGACTATCACTACTTGATGTTTGCAAACTCCAGGAACCATTAAGAGATAGGTCAGTGGATTAGGAGCAGTGTTTTCCTGTAGAAGACCAGTACTGGGGGTGGGCGTGGTGGCTCACACCTGTAATCCCAGCACTTCGGGAAGCCGAGGTGATCAGATCATGAGGTCAAGAGTTCGAAACCAGTCTGGCCAACACAGTGAAACTCTGCCTCTTACTAAAAATACAAAAAATTGGCCAGGTGTGATAGTGTGTGCCTGTAATCTCATCTACTAAGGACGCTGAGGCAGGAGAATCATGTGAACCCAGGAGGCAGAGGTTGCAGTGAGTCAAGATCGTGCCATTGCACTCCAGCCTGGGTGACAGTGAGAGACTCCGTCTCAAAAAAAAAAAAAGAAAAAGAAAACCAGTACTGGGAACACAGATACATAGTGCCAGATCCATGAGAAGACAGTGAAGCAGTGACCAGCCCACACCAGGGTCCCTCCAGGCAGTGCTTGGCCCATGCCAGGATGGACTGTTGTACTCAGCCGTAACTGCTCACCTTGCTCTGCAGGGAGATCACTGTCAGTGCAGAGCTGCTCCTCTCTCCCTTTCTGTGCCTGTGCCTCTCATTGCAGTGATTATGTAGACAGCCTGGGAAACGGGAACAGCTTGGGAGTTCAGCTCTGGCCTCTGTGGTGCCATGGCAACCAGCTTCCCAGCAATCACCCCTAATAATGGCCACTCGAGGTCTCTTCCACCTGGGCAGAGGCTCCCCAGGGAGCCCGGGCTTCTCTTGGAGTAGCTGCACAAAGCTACCTGTTGGGAACAAATTATGAGAGAGAAGGAGGGAGGGGAGAGCGTGCTATCTCAGCGGGAGAGACGTGAAAAAGGAGGCAGACAAGCCTTTAGCCTGTGATGGGTGAGGTGGGCCCAGGGGCCTGGGGACGCTGCCATTGTGTTCCTGGAGCCCACTGGCTGTAGGAATGTGTAATTCCACAATGGGAGGGAGAGGCCCACAGATACCTTTGCCACTCACCAACCTTGCAGAGAGTGAAAGACCAGATATGAGCACTCATAAAGCCAGCCCTCGCTGTTAGCAGATTTCTTCATTAGGCTCCTGTCGAGATGCTCACTGCCAACTCATCATCTTGTCTGGACTGCAGCCGCCTCCCTTACGGCTGCCTGCTGGACAGAATGTGCTCAGAGGCCTCCTTCAATCAATATCTTTCCAGAATGACAGTTCTCAAAAAGGCACCAGTCCCGCTTGGCTAATAAATGATTATTTCTCACAAAAGGAGGACAAACAGACCCACAATTAATGAACTTGTCTGTAGATTGTAGCCCAAATTCAGTCTTCAGATTGACAGGCAAACCCTAAGCCAAGCACAGGTTTTCGCTTCCCCTTTCTTTAGATCAGATTCCAGCTGAGTCTCCTTCGTAAGAAAGTTCTAACCCCACAGATAATGAGCTTTCCAATGCTGTACTCACTCAGGGACCATATGGTCCTTTGGGTCCCCATCTCTCCAAGCTTCTGTTTCCTCAGCCATAAAATAGAGGTAATTCTTACCCTAGATCGTGCCTGGCAGGTAACAGGTGTTCTTGTTATCACTGATGTTGCCTTTCTGTGGGGCCAATTCCCTGAACTAAAATTTAACTCATTGTGAATCCTGAACAAATAATATTTTAAAATAATGGGAGGAAGATTAGAGGGTGGCCAAATTAACCAGTAAGGAGGAAAGGATGCAGTAGGCTGAGGTTGTCCAGGAAGGCTTTCTAAAAAAGACAGTGAGCCCTGAAAATTGAATAGGAGCCAGAGAAACAAGGGAGCACGGAGAAGTAGGAAATGGGCCTGGATCCAGCCCCAGCACATGCCACTGTGCCACAGACCTCACCATCATCATTGCAGGGAGTCATTCAGGTCACAGGCTGGGGCCTGCATAGCTTACAAAGGATGTATGTTTGATCACACATTCCAATTTCTTTTATACATAAATAGATATATATTGCATTTTAGGTTCTGGGTTACATGTAAAGAACATGCAGGATTGTTGCATAGGTACATACATGGCAATGTGGTTTGCTGCCTCCATCCCCATCACCTATATCAGGCATTTCTTCCCATGTTATCCCTCCCCAACTCCCCACCCCCTGCTGTCCCTCCCCTAGTTCCCCCCCTACAGACCCCAGTGTGTGATGCTCCCTCCCTGTGTCCATGTATTCTCATTGTTCGACACCCGCCTATGAGTGAGAACATGCGGTGTTTTATTTTCTGTTCTTGTGTCGGTTTGCTGAGAATGATGGTTTCAAGATTCATCCATGTCCCTACAAAGGACACAAACTCATCGTTTTTTATGGCTGCATAGTATTCCACGGTGTATATGAGCCACATTTTTCCAGTCCAGTCTGTCATTGATGGGCATTTGGGTTGGTTCCAGGTCTTTGCTATTGTAAACAGTGCCACAATGAACATATGTGTGCGTGTGTCTTTATAATAGAATGATTTATAATCTTTTGGATATATACCCAGTAATGGGATTGCTGGGTCAAATGGAATTTCTATTTCTAGATCCTTGAGGAATCACCACACTGTCTTCCACAATGGTTGAACTAATTTACACTCCCACCAACAGTGCAAAAGTGTTCCTGTTTCTCCACATCCTCTCCAGCATCCGTTGTCTCCAGATTTTTTAATGATTGCCATTCTAACTGGCATGAGATGGTATCTCAGTGTGGTTTTGATTTGCATTTCTCTAATGACCAGTGATGGTGAGCATTTTTTCATATGTTTGTTGGCCTCATATATGTCGTCTTTTGAAAAGTATCTGTTCATATCCTTCACCCACTTTTGAATGGGCTTGTTTTTTTCTTGTAAATCTGTTTTAGTTCCTTGTAGATTTTGGATATAAGTCCTTTGTCAGATGCATAGATTGCAAAATTTTTTTCCCATTCTGTTGGTTGCCAGTTCACTCTAATGATTGTTTCTTTGACTGTACAGAAGCTCTGGAGTTTAATTATATCCCATTTGTCGATTTTGGCTTTTGTTGCCAATGCTTTTGGTGTTTTGGTCATGAAGTCCTTGCCTTCGCCTATGTCCTGAATGGTTTTGCCTAGGTTTTCTTCCAGGGTTTTTATGGTGTTAGGTCTTCTGTTTAAGTCTTTAATCCATCTGGAGTTAATTTTAGTGTAAGGTGTCAGGAAGGGGTCCAGTTTCTTCTTTCTGCACATTGCTAGCCAGTTTTCTCAACACCAGTTATTAAACAGGAAATCCTTTCTCCATTGCTTGTTTTTGTCAGGTTTGTCAAAGATCAGATGGTTGTAGATGTGTGGCATTCCCTCTGAGGCCTCTGTTCTGTTCCATTGGTCTCTATCTCTGTTTTGGTACCAGATTCATGATGTTTTGATTACTGAAGACTTGTAGTATAGTTTGAAGTCAGGTAGTGTGATGCCTCCAACTTTGTTCTTTTTGCTTAGAATTGACTTGGCTGTGTGGACTCTCTTTTGGTTCCACATGAAGTCTAAGGTGGTTTTTTCCAGTTCTGTGAACAAGGTCATTGGTAGCTTGATGCGGATATCATTCAATCTATAAATTACTTTGGGCAGTATGGCCATTATCATGATATTGATTCTTCCTAACCATGAGCATGGTTAAATAACATAAACCATCTGTTTATGTCCTCTTTTATTTCGTTGAGCAGTGGTTTGTAGTTCTCCTTGAAGAGGTCCTTGACATCTTTTGTTGGTTGTATTCCTTGGTATTTTATTCTCTTTGTAGCAATTGTGAATGGCAGTTTGTTCTTGATTTGGCTCTCTTTAAGTCTGTTATTGGTGTATAGGGATGCTTGTGATTTTTGCACATTGATTTTGTATCCTGAGACTTTGCTGAAGTTGCTTATCAGCTTCAGGAGATTTTGGGCTGATACTACAGAGACGATTTGACTTCTTCCTTTTCTAATTGAATACTCTTTATTTCTTTTTCTTGCCTGATTGCTCTGGCTAGAGCTTCCAATTCTATAGTTCATAGGAGTGGTGAGAGAGGGCATCCTTGTCTAGTGCCAGATTTCAAAGGGAATGCTTCCCGTTTTGCCCATACAGTATGATATTGGCTGTGGGTTTGTCATAAATAGCTTTTATTATTTTGAAATACTTTCTGTTGATACCTAGTTTATTGAGAGTTTTTAGCATAAACAGCTGTTGAATTTTGTTGAAGGCCTTCTCTGCATCTATTGAGATAATCATGTGGTTTTTGTCTTTGGTTCTGTTTATGTGATGCCTTATGTTTATAGACTTGCATATGTTGAACCAGCCTTGCATCCCTGGGATGAAGCCTACTTGATGGTGATGGATAAGCTTTTTGATGTGCTGTTGCAATCGGTTTGCCAGTATTTTATTGAAGATTTTTGCATCTACGTTCATCATGGATATTGGCCTGAAGTTTTCTTTTCTTGTTGAGTCTCTGCCGGGTTTTGGTATGAGGATGATGTTGGTCTCATAAAATGATATGGGGAGGATTCCCTCTTTTTGTATTGTTTGGAATAGTTTCAGAAGGAGTGGTACCAGCTCCTCTTTGTATGTCTGGTAGAATTTGGCTGTGAATCCATCTGGACCTGTGCTTTTCTTTGTTGGTAGGCTATTAATTGCTGCTTCAAATTCATCCTTGTTATTGGTCTATTCAGGGTTTCAACTTCTTCCTGGTTTAGTCTTGGGAGGGTGCAAGTATCCAGGAATTTATCCATTTCTGCCAGGTTTACTGGTTTATGTGCATAGAGTTGTTTGTAGTAATCTCTCATGGTGGTTTGTATTCTTGTGGAATCTGTGGTGATATCCCCTTTGTCATTTTTTATTGCATCTATTTGATTATTCTCTCTTTTCTTTTTTATTAATCTGGCTAGTGAAAGCCATTTTCACTGGGGTCAGATGGTGTCTGATTGTAGTTTTGATTTGCAGTTCTCTAATGATCAGTGATATTGAGCACCTTTTTGTATGCCTATTTGCCATTTGTACATCTTCTTTTAAGAAATGTCTATTCAGATCACTTGTTCATTTTTTAATTGGATTATTAGATTTTTTTTCCTATAGAGTTGTTTGAGCTCCTTATATATTCTGATTAATCCCTTGTCAGATGGGTAGTTTGCAAATATATTCTTCCATCCTGTGGGTTGCCTCTTCATTTTGTTGATTGCTTCCTTTGCTGTGAAGAAGTTTAACTTGATCCCATTTGTTCATTTTTGCTTTGGTTGCTTGTGCTTATGGAGTATTACTCGAGAAATCTTTGCCCAGTCCAATATCCTGGAGACTTTCTCCAGTGTTTTCTTGTAGTAGTTTCATGCTTTAAAGTCTTAGATTTAAGTCTTCAATCCATTTTGATTTTACTTTTGTATATGTTGAGTGACAGGGATCTAGTTTCATTCTTTTGCATATTGGATATCCAGTTTTTCTAGCACCACTTATTGAAGAGACTGTCTTTTTCCCCAGTGTATGTTCTTGGCACTTTTGTTGAAAATGAGTTCACTGTAAAGGTATAGCTTTCTTTCTGGGTTCTCAATTCTGTTCTGTTGGTCTATGTGTCTGTTTTTATGTCAGTACCATGCTGTTTTGGTTACTATAACTCTATAGTATAATTTGAAGTCAGATAATGTGATTCCTTCAGTTTTGTTTTTTGCTTAAGATAGCTTTGGCTATTCTGAGTCTTTTATGGTTTCATATAAATTTTAGGATATTTTCTATTTCTGTGAAGAAGGTCATTGGTATTTTGTTAGGGATTGCATTAAATCTGTAGACTGCTTTGGGTGATACGGACATTTTAACAATACTGATTATTCCAAATCATGAACATGGAATATCTTTCCATTTTTAATGTCCTCTTCCATTTCTTTCATCAATGTTTTTTAATTTTCATTGTAGAGACCTTTTACTTCTTCGGGTAAGTTAAATTCTGGGTATTTAATTTGTAGCTATTGTAAATAGATTTAATTTCTTGAGATCATTTGGTGTTGGCATATAGAAATTCTATTCATTTTTGTATGATTTTGTATCCTGTAACTTTACTGAATTTGTTTTCTAATAGTTTTAATAGTTTTTGGTGGCATATTTAAGTTTTTTCAAATAATACTACAAGATCATATCATTGGCAAACAAGGATAATTTGACTTCTTCTTTTCCATTTTGGATACCTTTTCTTTCTTTCTTTTGCCTGATTGCTCTATCTAGGACTTCCAGTGCTATGTTGAGCAACAGTGGTGACAGTGAGCATCCCTGTCATGTTCCAGATTTTAAAGAAAAGGCTCAGTTTTTCCCTATTCAGCATGATACCAGCTGTGGCTCTGTCATATGTGGCATTTATTATTTTAAGATGATACGTTCCCTTTAAAACCAGTTTTTTGAGGGTTTTTGTCTTTTATTATGTTGATATGATGTATCACATTGATTTTGTTTGCTGAACTATCTTGCATCCCTGCAATAAACCTAACTGGATGTTTTGAATGTATTGTATTGTTGAATTCTGTTTGCTAGTATTTTGTTGAGGATTTTTGTATCAATATTCATCAGAGATATTGGCTTATAATTTTCTTGATGTGTCTTTGTCCAGTATTGGTATCAAGGTAACACACAGTCCTCATAGAAGGAGTTTGGAAGAAGTATCCCTTCCTCTGCTTTTTGTAACAGTTGGAGTAGAATTGACATTAGTTCTTCTTTAAATGTTTGTGTTTGGTATGGGCTTGTTGACTTCTGACCACGTACCAGGTAGTGTGCTACGTATCTTAGTTGCTTTTATCTTTTTTGATTTTTCTAACCACGCAAATAAGATATTAATGTCTACATTTTAAAGATAAAGAAGCTGCACCTTAATAAGAAAAATTGACAAAGACATTCCAACCTGGAAATGATGGAGCCCAGGTTCTAGCCCCATATGTCTAACTCCAAATTCTATTCTCATATACCAGCCTGAGAGATGTGCCTTAGGAAAGCAATGTGCAGTTTAAGCAGTAATCTCATCTTCCAGCCCTTCTACATGATATCAAGGTGTTACCAGTCCTAGGGGCCCATTGTCCCACAAAGATGCATTCATCACCCTAGGTATTTACTCATGCTGATTCCCCTGTCTAGATAGGATGCCCCCTCCTACCCATCATCAAAAACCATTATCAGGGCTCAGCAAACTATAGTATGCAAGCAAATATGACTCACAACTTTATTTTTTTTACAATGCTAGCAAAGAATAACATTTTTACATTTTCAAATAGTGGAAGAAATCAAAATACGAAGTGTTTCATGACACATAAAAATTATGCAAAACTGAAATTTCAGTGTCCATATACAAAGCCTTCATGTGAGATACATGCTCATCTGTTTATGTGTTGTCTATGCTGCTTTCATGCTAAAAAGGCAGCGTTAAACAGTTGCAATGGCCACCAAATGGCCTTCAAAGCCTAAAATATGTACTAACCTCTTATCTCTCCAGTGCTTATTGATCATTTAAGGCTCATCTTATTATTAAATCTTTCCTGATCACAGCAGCCCATTCACTCCTCACTTCTCCCCACTGTGAATTTTTGGTGTTTCTCTTGTCTAGGAAAAAAAAAGGTTTTGATTCATTATTTCTTAACTTTGAATGATTAGTTGTTAAAAGACATGGTATTTGTAAAGGAAGTATAGTAGATGCAGAATTATTTTGAAAAGTTATGTAAAACTTAGGGACCAATATAATTTCCTCTAGATTAACTTCTCATTCTTCATCACGCTATGCATTGTATGCCTTGTCTTGCTGAAGTGTCACTGTCCAACAATTGTTTGTGAATTAATGGAGGGTTATATGAAAAGCAAACTGCCAGCATTAAGCAACTTGGTTTCATTATTTCCCAATTCAGAATCCTTCATCTGAGTCTTAATACAATCTAAATTTGCAGTCTCCAACCCGTGTCTGGAGACTATGTCATTAGGCCCCCGGTAGCACAGTAGCCACTAATTAAATCTTAAACCTCTTTTCTCACTGTCCTCAGCTGGATAAAGTCCAGCATTGTCAGTCTGAGGGAGTTCTTACCCTCTGTGGGAAAAGTGTTGGCCGTTTCTCTCATTGGGCAAAATTATTGGATGTGTCTTCTCTATAGTAAAAATTACTGGCTGCATCTCAATCGGCAAGGCTTTTCTCTCCAGGGGCAAAACTGTTGCCTGCATATCTCTGAAGGAAAATTGCCATCTGCCTCACTCTGTAGGAAAATTGCCAGTTGTGTCCCCATTATGGAGAAATTGTCAACCATGATTCCAAACGGAAAAACATGCCAGCTGCGCTTCCCTGTAGAAGAAATGTCAGCAGAAGTGAGCAATTTAAAGCCCTGCTCATGATTCTGAGGCCATTCCTTTTTCATCGTGAGCAAACCCTCACATCCCCCGACTTGTTTCCTATACTCTCACTCTCATCTGCCCGCGTCATCACAACCAGGGTAGGGGTGACATTGAAATGAGAGACGCTTGGATAAAGGAGGGTGTATTTCGAGGGATAGTTCAGAAACGAGCTCAGTTATGTCTGTGTCACAGCCCAGACAGAAGACCCAGAAATGAATATCACAACTGGTTCTTAAGATCTGCCTCAAACAGAAAAACACTTTAGGCTTTTGGACGCATTGTACACCAAGCTTTCCTTAAGCAATGCCTACTTCTGCTTTACTGCTGCCCTCCCTATTGTTTTGGGTGCAGACACTTTGCAAAGGGCTTCACATGCAAGATCTCATCCATCCTCACAACCACCCTAGAATGTAGGTACTACTATTAGCTCCATTAAATGAAGCTTAGAAGGAGTCAAGCTGCTTACAAACCTGGAGTTTCAACCCAGGCCACTGAGCTTGGAACCACCTGCACTGTTAGCCACCACTCCCATCTAAGACAGAGAGTGAGCAGGTTTTCAGGATTAGCTGTTAGTGGCCTTGGGTCCCCTCCTGACCCCTCAACATGGGCATGAGTTCCTGTGCAATTAAGGAAGGTTCAGTGTAAGGTCCAGAGAAAGGAGCCATACCCAGGAACAGCCTTCACCTATGTTTTACCTAATCTCTCTCTTCTCCTATCCAAGGAGTCCACGACCAGCTCTCTGCATGCCTCCTTTCTGCCCTTGCTCCAATTGTAATGAATGTTGTTTCACTTTAGGTTTCTCTAAAGTTGGCAGTTTTCTTAACTCTTTCTCTTATTTTTGAATTCAAGATTTTTTTTTCAGATGGAGTCTCGCTCTGTTGCCCAGGCTTGAGTGCAGTGGTACAATCTCAGCCCATTGCAACCTCTGTCTCAAGTGATTCTCCTGCCTCAGCCTCCCAAGTAGCTGGAACTACAGGCATGCATGCGCCACCATGCCCAGATCATTTTTATATTTTTAGTAGCGATGGGGTTTCACCATGTTGACCAGGATGGTCTTGATCTCTTGACCTCGTGATCTACCCACCTTGGCCTCCCAAATTGCTGGGATTACAGGCCTGAGCCACTGCACCCAGCTGAATTTATGAATCACTGAATTCAAGGTTTTCCCCAGATTCTGGAACCTTATTTATTTATCCAGTCATCTCAACCCTTTCAGGGGGCTCACACAAGATACTTACAGCTCCGTGGAGATGTATTCATATCTGTACCTGTTAGAAAACATGTCACACGAGGCACATAAGATAGCCTATGGAATTTTAAAGGCAGTATTCAGTTGCTTTTGACTATAGCAGTATAGCCCAAAGTGTGTTCTCAAGAACCCTGTACTAGAGAAACACTGAGCTGCAAATGATCTGCCAAATAAAAATAAAATGGAATGGGGAGAAAGGTATGATCAAATAATATTCTGAAGTAGGATTAAAGCAGTGGTTCTCACTGTCCCCTGGGAGACATTTGGCAATATCTAGAGACATTTTTGGTTGCCACATGTGGGCAGATGGGGGTCAGCAGGGCAGATCTAGTGAGCAGAGGACAGATATATTGCTGAACATTCTGTAATGCCCTAACAATAGGTAATTGCATCATCAACTCCCAAAATTTGGTCAAAGTTTCCCAAGCTTGTTTGACCTTGGGATCTGGAATACCTGATATGTCACAGGTTGAACATTTTGCTGAAGTCACTTTGGAAAGGCTACCTAGAGTAATGGGATTAGGAAAGGGAAATTGAAAAGCCAGTGGAATTCTATAGATTTTAGAATCTACGAGCCAGGAGGGACCTGGTAGGCAACTAACTCCTTCATATTACAGAGAAGGAAACAGGCCCAGAGAGTTGACGGCTGCTGAAAGTGACGCAGATGAGAGAGAGTAGGACAAAGGTTAAGAACATAAGCTGGAATTATACTGAGTTCGAATCCTGGCCCTGTTCCTACTAGCTGTGAGTTGTGCCTGAGTTGACTGATTAGACTAATTTGTGGAAAAGAGAAAGGAATAATACCTATGAATATTGAATGAGTTAATACATGTAGAGCACACAGCACAAAAGCTTAATAGATGGTAGGTATTATCAAAATGCAGCCTGGACTTGTGCCCAGCCTGGATTCCAGCCCAGCATCCCTGAGTCTGATGTTCTTTCCAGTGTACCTGGATGGGCACAGGAAGAGGTGAGGAGCAGCAGAGGCACAAAACTGGGAATACACAAGGTATATCTAGAATGTGAGGAATCCTGGTTTGACCTGATTGTTTGAACAGAGAAACGGCATTGACAAAGCAAGGCAAGGCCCAGTTGTGGAGGCAGTTTGACAGGTAGACAGAGTCAAGAGCTCATCTCTGCCACTGCCTAGCTGCATGATCCTGAGTGACTTACTGAACCTCTCCTCCTGGTCCATCTCCTTATCTACAAATGAGAACAGTAATAGCACCTTCCTTAGAAGTTTGAGCATTAAATGCAATAATGTATACAAAACTGGAGGACCAAGAAGTGGTAGCAAATGTCATCATGGTTGTTACTGTTACTATTGGGGTATCCAAGACATACCGTCCTGTTGGTGAACCTGACATATCCCCAGTGGCTAGGACTGGGCTATGAGGACTCTCACTAGGACTGCTTCCTTACAAAGGAAGCAAAGCTCTTCCTAGTTCTCTTCCTCTCTTATCTCAATGTCAATATTTTGTGGTAGCTAATTGGAAACCTTGCAGGTCAGCAGATTCTCTAGCGTCGTGCCAAGCCAAGCGTCTCCAGGAGAAATGCTAGTGTTGACTCGTCTCAACACTGTTCTATCATTCAGGCACCAGATACTGTTGTGCTACATGTTCAACAAATTTTGCACTTCTCTCATATTGGAGGGGACATAAGAAGTAAATTATATGGGACACACACTATCTTCCACTAGCCATTCCCTAGCACCGTGATTTCCCTCTGATAACACACTAAAATCTCACTTATTCACAACTGTGACCACATTTGTGTGATTGCTAAGCATGTGTCCCCTCCTTTATTGTGAGCTGGATCTGTCTTGTTCATTATTGTGTCTTTAGCATTTGGTACGGGGCCTGGCATATGTCCATCCCACAAACAAAAAGTATTTTAGCTGTGTGCTCTAGCTAATATCCTGTTGTGCACGTGTGTGTGCCTGTGCATACAAGACACTTAACTTACAAATGAATGCTCAGCAACATCTTGTACATGGCATCATGATTAAGAACAAAGATTTTGACGTCAGACCTGAGTTCAAAATGCACTCTATCTTAGTGTGTCCCTGAACTGGTTACATAACCTCTCTGTGCCTTAGTTATCCGCATATATAAAAGAAGGAATCATAATTCCTACTTCATAGGCTGTTTCCACAACTAAATGAAATAAAACATGTAAAGCACAGGGCCTGTGGTATTATAAGCTTTCCATCAACGGTAATTATTAATACTATTAAATGCTATTACCAAAGGAATGAAAATAATTCCTGGAGCTGCTATTAAAACTTGAATATGCATAGATATGTTATGAACTACAAAGCGCTATGCCAATACATAATCTGTCCTTTGCCCTCTGTGTGCTACCTAAAGCTGGCACTCCACAAACAAACGGTGGTAGGCCAATTAAAGAATTGTCATCTTTCATTTCACATCCATCTTGTGAAAGTGTCATTTTGAGGCTTTACAGTGTTGCTACGCTGGCCTCCCGATGTGCCAAGTATTTGGGAAACAGATTCCTATGTATAATATTGAAAGGCACCATAAATATATACAATTTTGTTGTCAATTTAAACATTTTAAATAGACTTGAGTTTTAAAAAAAAGAAAATGCAAACATTCTTTATGTCTTTTAAATAGTCCTCAGGCTCTGTACTCTTCGGCCCCAAATTCTCAAGAGTCTTAATAGATGAGATATGACTGGCCAGCACTGAAGCAGTGCATGCTGATAATGAAAATAGTGACTGGCATGTTTTGAGGATCTACTGTGTACCAAGCTTATATGCCAACAATGTGGCTCCTCATTTTGCAGATGGGAAAACTAAAGCTGGAGTAGTAAATACAATGCTCACAGCTAATAGCTGACAGAGGCAGGAATTGATGACTCCAGAGCACAATTTTCTAAGCCCGTCCACTTTACTGCCTCTGGGTCAGGTGTTTTACTTGGAATTTCCAAGTACTGATGAGATGGCTGTTAGTTGAAAATAATGTGAAAATTTTCCTCCCATCTAGTTCTCAACTATGAAGATACCATTCAGAATCCAGGGGCCTTCACTAACGCTCAGCTGAAGCCCAAAAGATGAGGGCATAGACTAAGACAGTGGGTCAGAGGCTGTAATGAGCCATGTTTTTCTGTTTCAATTATTTTTTTTAATTTGCAGTTTCAATTCTGATTGATCAGGGTTTTTGTTGCTATTCTCTTCAATGGTTCTGTGAAAATTTTAACATTTTGGTTGAGTTCATGGCTTAATTCAGCAAGATTTGAAACGTAACTTATTATATACTTGGGCTCTTTATATAGAATTGATTATTGACTATGTGAGTGCATTGAGCAGGCAGGAAAGAAGTAGTCTTGGAGAATGAGTTAACTCAGCAACCTGCAGGCCAGTGTTTGGTTTAGCCACAGAGTCACCATCTTTGTAGGTAAAAAATGATTGAATGTCAGCAAATGCATATGTTTCAACTTAATACTATACATGCAAGGCACCCAGAAGGCAAAGAATCTGTTAACTTATCTGGCTTTGGCTCCAGTGAAGTAACAAATATTCATTGAACGTTTGTGAGTAAGACTCTGAGTATGAAGATAAGTAAAAGCAAAATCCTGTCCTCAAGAAGCTTATGTCCTAGTTGAAGAGATAAAACAAACTCATGAATTGTTAAAATAACAATAATACTGTGAAAAATGATAGTTTTGTTGTAAGAGAGTACCTGAGCAAACACTAAATAAATGGCCAGACCAAGAATGATAGGATTTCAGAGAAAAGAATAGATCGTTTGGGGTTAAACAATATGTAGTAGATGAGGTACATGAATCAAAGAGTATTTGGAGCCGGGCGCGGTGGCTCACGCCTGTAATCCCAGCACTTTGGGAGGCTGAGGCGGGTGGATCACGAAGTCAAGAGATCGACACCATCCTGGTCAACATGGTGAAACCCCGTCTCTACTAAAAATACAAAAAAAAAATGAGCTGGGCATGGTGGCGCATGCCTGTAATCCCAGCTACTCAGGAGGCTGAGGCAGGAGAATTGCCTGAACCCAGGAGGCGAAGGTTGCAGTGAGCCAAGATCGCGCCATTGCACTCCAGCCTGGGTAACAAGAGCCAAACTCCATCTCAAAAAAAAAAAAAAGAGTATTTGGATCAGTGAAGAAGGAATCAGGCAATACATAGAAGTGGGAAACATCAAGATATACTCTTTACATCCAACTGAAAATCAAGGTAGAAAGAAGAATTAAAGGTGATTTATGATGGGCCCCAATAACATACTGAGAAGCCATGCCTTTTTCCTGTAAATGGAAATCAGCTAAAGCTATTGAGAGAGATAATAAGAGCCCGGATATCAGTGCAAATAGACAATCCACACAAAATACTTTGCGGGATCAACAATGTACACTGTGCGGCTAATGGTTACACTAGGAGCCCAGACCTCACCTCTATGCAATATAGCCATGTAACAAAACCACACTTGTACCCATTAAATGTATACAAATTTAGAAATTTTGTGAATTTTAAAAAGACATTATAGCTATAGTTTACATATAAGGAGACCTAAGGCACAGAGAAGTATCTTGCCTAAGGTCACACAAAAAGTAAATAACCGACTGACCTTAGACCCAAGGCAGTCCAGCAAGAAAGTGCCACTTTTTTCCTTTCTTTTTTGAAGACAGGATCTCAATCTTGCCCAGGTTGGGGTACAGTGCCCCAATCATAGCTCATTGCAGCTTCCTTGGCTCAGGTGATCCTTCTTGCCGTATCCTCCCAAGTAGCTGGGACCACAGGCATGTCCCACCATGTCTGGCTAATTTTTTTTATAGAGATAGGGTCTCCCTATGTTACCCAGGCTGGTCTCAAACTCCTGCCTAGGACTTCCAAAGTGCTAAATACAGGCGTGAGCCACCACACCTGGCGAAAGTCCCACTATTTAACACCATAAGCCAACAAGAGAAATGAAAATGTATGACCAGACCAAAACTTGTACATGAATAATCATAGCAGTATTATTCCTAGCAGTTAAAAAGTGGAAACAACTCAAATGCTCATCAGCTGATAAATGGATAAGCAAAATGTGGCATAGTCATACAATGGGTACTATTACTACTACTATTCAGCTATAGGAAGAATGAAGAACTGACACATGCTACAACATGAATGAACCTTGAAAATTTTACGCCAAGTGAAAGGAGCCAGTCAGTCCCAAATGTCCATGTATTCTATGATTCCATTTATGTGAAATTTCCATGAGAATCGGAAAGTAGATTGGTGTCTACCTAGGACTATAGGAATAGGGAATGGAAAGTAACTGCTAATGGGTATGGAGTTTTTGGGGGGAGGTAAAGAAAATATTCTAAATTTAATTATAGAGATGATTGTGTGATTATGCAATTATACTAAAAACCACTGAACTCTACACTTTAAGTACATCTTATGGTATGTGAATTGTATCTCGCTAAAGCTGTAAAAAAATTTAAGCATCTAAGATGACTCCAGGTTTTGTGCAGTGACACCCAGATACCAACGGAAACAGAAACAGAGTTAGATACGTAGATTTGTCAGTTCTATATCTACGAATGGGACAGGTCCCATGCCAGTCCTTCCATGAGAATGAAAATCCAGAAACCAATGACAGCTTTTTCTGCTGCCAGAGAGCTGAGAGTTCTCTATTAGCAACTTAGATTCTGCAGGCACCAGCCCTGCTTAGAAGACTCTTAGTTACACTGTTAGCTTCCTAGCCAGTCCAAACATGTTAGAGTCAGTTGATAAGGATGTGCTACATTTGTCTTCTTTTGCTTTTGTTCTGCAGTTTTTGAAGAGCCTGAAGATCCAAGCAACAGATCATTTTTCTCTGAAATTATCTCGTCAATTTCGGATGTGAAGTTCAGCCACAGTGGAAGGTATATCATGACCAGGGACTATCTGACCGTTAAGGTCTGGGATCTCAACATGGAAAACCGCCCCATCGAGACTTACCAGGTACAGAACCCCAGGCACCCATAGGTATATTGAACACTCCCTTTGTGAGCTTTTAAGTCAGCCCCTGTTTATAATCCAGCAAAATGAAAGGCAATGCATGCTGATACATTCAGTAAAATGGCACAGGCTGTAAGTGCCACAGGATTTAAGATAAAGGTGCATGTGAAAAGGCTAGAATTCAATTTAATTGATATGGACTGAGCACTTCATGTGGAATGGATATTATAGAGGTAAACAAACGGTTCTGCTCTCATGAAGCTTACCATCTGGTAGAAAAGTCAGATGATGAACAAGGAATTGAGTGTGCATCTCTGCAAGAGATGGTCCAGCCAGGTGAGGAAGGTTTTCCCAAAGAAGTGACCCTTACGCTGAGTCTTAACTGCCATGAACTAGTCAGTAAATGTATGCTCTTAAAGGAGTGTGTTCAGAGACCTGGAGTCAAGAGAAACGAGGTGTATTCAGGATGCTTACACCTTGAATCTGAATCACAAAGGCAGAAAGATGAGCCTGGACATAGAGGCAAGGGGCTGATCACTAGGCCCTGGTAATGTAGAGTAGGCTGTTTTGCCTGTGGACTGGGTACAATGGAGAGCCATTAAAGTTTTACACCAGGAAATGAGATTGTAAGTTTTAGTTTTCACTGTGTGTTTCGCTTTGCGATTTGCCAAACGGACAATTTAGATAAGAGGAGATGATGGCAATTTGGTCTGGTAATGGTAGTGTCCAGATGGAAGGATGGGTAGGATGAAGAGTCAGTGAGGTTTGCTTGGTACTGATTAAATGTGCAGGGAGAGGAATCAAGAAGACCGTGTGGAAGTTTTGGACTTAAGTGTTGGGTAGATGGTGTAAATGCAAGGGAACAAAGGAGAAGGAATTGTTTAGGATGGTTTTGTTGAAAGACAAAGACCAGACTTTGAAGTAGAGAATATTTAAAGAAGCAAAATCCGGGCAAGAATATAATGAAAGAAGAGTATAATGAAAGCAAAGATCAAATGTTGGGGATAAGCTAACCCTATTTTAAGCTATTTGGGGTTAGATTAAAAGTGGAGGAATTCTAGACAGAAGGATTTGATTTACATTTTTTCCTTGAGATATAATTCACATATCATAATAATCAGCCTTTCAAAGTGCACAATTCAATGATCTTAGTTTACTCACAAACCACCACTATCTAATTCCAGATCATTTTCATCACTGACATTTTTAAATGAACATTCTGGTTGTGCTGGGGAGGACATGTGTGTGGGAGGGACGTTGGAATGAAGGTAGCCAGATTTTGATATATTTCCAAGGTAAAAGGTAATTCAAGGATTACTCCGAAGTTTTTGTCCTGAGCAATTAGAAAAGTAGAGTTGCCAGTTTTTATAGATGAGAAAATCGAGAGTTTGGTTTTGGCTCTGTTAAGCCAATTAAACATCCAAACAGACACAGCAAGTAGACAGCTGAATGTGAGTCTGGATATATTTAGCTTCAAGATATAAATCTGACACTCACGAGTAGATAGAGGGTATTTAAAGCCACAGGACTGGATGAGATCTTCTAGGCAATTAGTACAATTAAAGAAGAGGTTATAAAATATGACTTAGTTGAGAATAGGAAGAGGACTTGGCAAGAGAGATTTGGGGAAACTAGCCAGTGAGATGAGAGGAGTGACTAGGAAGCCAAGTGGAGAAAATGTCTTACGGAAAAAGAAGTCACCGACTGCCAAATGCTTTGCTGAATCAAGTACAGAAGACTAAGAACTTGGATTTAGTTAAGTGGAGGTTATCCGTAGCCTGAGTGACAGAGGAATAGTTGTAGAGTGGTGTGAATAAATATCTGATTGGGGTGAGTTCAAGAAACGGAAGATGGGAACGTAATGAGGACAGACAACTGTTTCAACAAGTTTACTCTGACAAAGAACAGAGAAATGGAAAGGTAGCTGAAATGGGATTCTGGCTGAAGGAAGTTATTACGGTATGTTTTCTGCTGATAGGAATAAGCCACTAGAGAGAGAGACCATTAGAGAGAGAGAGACCACTGAAAGAGCAAAGCCCTTGAGGGAAGCCACAGGGGATGGAGTCCATTGCAGAATTGGCCATAGATGGTAAGATACATAGATAATTCATCTGTCAAAGGAAGGAAAGCAGTCTTCATATATAGATGAAGCAGGTTTGCGAATTTTGTGATGGGAGCATGTAGGTGTTTTCTTTAGCAAAATAAATAGTAAGGTCATTAGCTGAATGGGAAGGAAGAAAAGGGGTAAAATTTTCATCTAAGAAAGAGAAATGTTGTAGGGTGGTAGGTTTGCTCAGGGATCCACTCCAAATTTATATAATAAATTTAAAGGGAGATTAATTTGTATGATTACGTTTCTTCCCAGCCACATTCACCAGCTTGGTACAGGTAAAGAAGGGGTAGAAGGTTAGATTTCACCAGTGATGGGGTTTTGCCAAATGAGTACAATGGAAAGAGAGAGCAAGAAAGGCAACCTTGTTGAATATATATGCTAAGGGAGTGACTGTAATGATGCACTGCTGAATCGAAGCTGGGGGAAAAGGGAAATAATGAATTTGAAGAATTGGTAGAATCAGTATACTAGAAGGAGTGAACTAAAAAGACAGTAGGTAACAACAGCAACAGAGTGAGACTCATTCCGCAGGTACAGAGATAGCAACGACCAGGTTCATAATATGACCAAGAAGGCAAAAGACAAAACCCATTGAATATGATGAGATCAAGTAACTGGAAGACTAGAGTGCTTGAATAAAAATAGTGGCAGGAATAGTGACGGAAGAGACAGAGGTGCAAACTTGCTTCAAGGAATGAGCATTAGGGACTCAGAACTTTTGATGGCTGAAAGACAGGTAGCAGGAAGTTTAGTTTGATGGCATGATTTCAAAGGAGTTGAGGACTTTAAGTAGGAACAGTTGTCCAGAGCAGCAAGGAGCCCACCTACCCAACATTAGCAGGTGGAGTGACAGCAAAACTCTTGCTACCACTTGAGTGTTTGCAGAGGAGATCCCAATTCCAGTCAGAGGAAGAAGAAGGTTCAGAGATGAGGTTGAGGATATTGGAGACTTTGACGACTCTCTGTAGCAGGTGCTGGAGAAAGGTTTGGGAGCCAGAATTCACCGCTATATATGTAGTGGAGATAGCTTTGTTTCCCCTGTGGTCCAGTACACTCCCTGTTATTTAGAGTGTTACTGTCTCCTAAATCCTACCTCAGCTTCAGGGCATGGCTCCACATCACTTGCCCCCAAGCTTTCATTTACAGCCCTTCATCTTCAGCCCAGGACTAGAGTCACCACTAGTGTCCTCTTCCAGCTCCATAAGACAAACTGTATAGTGTTCAAATTCTTAACACAAAAGAAAGGACAGTGGGAACTAGGACCTGGGTGTGGCTACTGGGGAGCCTTGACTGGGAAGAGCAGATTTAGGACAAAGCTAGTTTTAGAATACAGTTAGCTAGCTTTTACATGAAGTAGTTTAAAGATGGTCAATAAACTCTGATTCAGTGAGCCTCCAGAACACCATGATAGGTTGTGAGGTCCAGTGGGGAAGAATTTAGTGATCAGTTAATACAGGCAATGCTACTATTTCACATTTTCATACATGCATTCACAGATCTCAATCATGTTTCCATGAATAAAAGGCTGCAGACTTAAGTATGATTAGCTATTCTCAAGTTTTCCTACAGAACAGGGGTTGGCAGACTGCAACTTGTGTTCCACACCAGCCCCCTATTTGTCTTTGTAGGTAAGTTTTATTGTCACAGCCATATGCAATCACTTACTTATCTTCCATGGCTGCTTCTGTGCTGCAATGGCAGCGTTGAATAGTTGTCATAGAGACCATATGGCCCACAGAACTTAAAATATTTACTATCTGGCCCTTTGGAGAAAAAGTTTGTCAACACTTGAACTGTAAGAACAGACCAAGAGAGTTGGCTCTTGGTTGGCCTCATAGCAGTCCACTAATTATAGGACACTGGACTCCCACAAGTAAATATGAGAACCACTCAGTCTAGTGTCAAAAAGCCCATGCACAAGCTAATAGTATCACAGAAAAGTCATATTAGGAAGATGAAAAAAGAACATCAAATAGGATGAGTTTTAAGTTCTCTCTTGCTCCACGCTCTAGATGTTGCTCATGTATATATCTTACCTTATTTGCTCCTCTGGTAGAGAAAGGTCCCTCTGATTTGCCTAAGAAGACTTTTTTCTATGCAACAAAAGATAAATACAGCATACCTTCATCGTAGATGTTCTTTTTCTTTAAATGCTGTCAATTGGAGGCAGGCAGGAGCTACCCAGACCTTACATGCAGATGAGGAGAAATAACGCTTCAGACTAGGTTTTCCCTTGAGTCCGTCCCAACTTCTATCTTTCAAGAATTATTTACAGAGTTCTCAGCAACGTCATTCCTGCTAATAGGCATACACTTCCAAAGCACACATGTGTTGATGCTTGATATTCACCTGCAGTGTCTCTATAAGACAAAATCCCAAAGGTGAATGGTGACAGATGAGGAAAGGTTCATCACAAAGAGGACATATGGAACTAGACCTTAAAAAGCTCCCCACTGCCCAGTTTATAAACCTTCACTGCTGTGCCCCCTAGAGAAGGTCAGTGAGTTAGTTCATAGCAAAGATGCCTCTGTAAGAGCAGAATACAGCCTCACCCTCACTGCCCCCAAATGCATCTGACAATGCCAACAGCACTGCTGTAGGGGGATTCCCTTGTCACCAAAGCACTGAAGCTATTACCCTGACAAGGCCTCGAACTGTTTGGAAGTGAGAGAGTAAAGGTGGGGGGAAATGAATTTGCAGAGTGAGAAATAACTTCCACTGTCCAAATAACTCAGAGATTTTCAAATACCCAAAACATCTAATGGAACATAGGATGAGCCTGACCTCATTCCTTTGCCCTAGACTTAAGCACACAACTAGGTCTCAAGCTCAGCATCCAACAGAACTGTTGAGATCAAAGGAAGAGAAGGAGCCACGGCTGCAGAAAAAAGGAGATTGAATCATCACTCTTAAAGTTAAATACCAATACCCTTGGTAGCCTCCCTCTGCTTTTACTCAGTTCTATCTCGTCTCTCAGCCTCACTAGAGTTCATTATCACAGCTCCTGTCAAGGACTAGGACCCACCAGAGCAAGCTGGAGCCAGGTTGCTAGTGCAGCTCAGAGTGTGTGCTCCAGAGCTTGATACCAAGGCTCAGTTCCTTCCCCTTCTGTCATTTTCTTTTCTGTGTGATCTTGCACAATGATATCATATCTCTGTACTTCATGCTCCATTAAAGTAAAGAGAATGAAAGCACCTACATCATAAGATGGCTTTAGAGATGAAATGAGGTTTTGACAGATAAAGCACCTGGCCAGTAATGACAAGCCAGCATATTGGGTATGCTTGTTATTATTGCCACTCTGTGCTAGTGGGTTCAGAAAGGATTACCTTCGAAACACTGAACCCAGGCTACTACTCTCTGAAGCTTATTTGTCTATTTGGCACCTACATCTGAGTTGCTGAATGTAACTGGAGAAAAATATTCAACTATGCTTGATCAGCCTTATTTGACATTCATGTCCAACGTCAAGTGTCCCATGGTGCCTTCCAGAAATCTGACAGTTTCCCAACCATTCCTCTCTCCTGATCATTTTCAGTTGATAACCATGCTGCTGCTTTCATTGGAAAAGAGAAATCAGGAACAAATCGCCACATACTCCAGAATGGCACCTTTTACCTCAGAGTCTACTTGACAGCTCCATGTATAGAAACATCTCTAAATCATTGTACCCAAAAGTGAACATGGCACCCCCTTCCTTCTACTTTCTCAAGAGAAAGATCAGGGATTTATCATCTTTTACTCTTGTTTTTCTCTCCACACCTCAGAGTTGACCCAAGTCCTATCTGCTCTTTCTCTAAACAAAAGGAGACTCTGACCAGCCCCCATCACTGCCCATGTCCAGATCCAAGCCAACAACATCTATCACTCAGATTATAACTGGTCTCCCTGCCTTTGTCTTTGCACCCTTAGGATTCATTGCAACACAGCAGATTCAGTAATCCTCTCTGTGAGGCCTCTTCTTCCTCAGGGTAAAGGGCCTATGTAAACTCATCATTTGCTCCCCTAGCTGCTTGCTCACCACTCTCCCACCACACTCTCTCCAAGACTCCTGCCTCTAGGCCTTCGTGTTTGCTGTTTCCTGTGCTTGGAAAGCTTCCCCCTCACCGCAAATCAAGATATCACTGTGGCTCATTCATCTCCAATGCTACCTCATCTAGTGAAGCCTTGACTACTAGCCCTGTATAAAATAATATACCCCCTACAAGATCTCCCAGCCTCTTTTTCCATCCATTTTTGTTCTATGATTTTATCACCATCTAAACATCTTATTTGTTTACTTGGTTATATAGTCTCTACCATGACACTGGGATGAAAGCACCACAAGAATATTTGGCTAACTGCTGTATCTGAAATGCATAGTAGGTATTGAGGAATTTGTTGAAAAGAATGGATGAATGGTGACCTCTAATGCCTGTGAGCAAATCAGCTTAGAAAATGAGAATCTGCCACTTACTGAGTCCGATTGGATGCCACTGTCTACACAAGCAAGTTTGATTAATCCACATCAGCCACATGAGAAGCTCAGCAATCCATCCTAATGTCCCACAGCTAGAAAGGGCCATCTGATTCAAGGCACATGTACAATGAAAGATTTAACAGCTCACATCAGAAGAGGAGGTATTTGCAGAAATAATTACTGTTTAAAATAATAACTGACCTTCTCGATATGTTTCCTCTCCAGGTTCATGACTACCTCCGCAGCAAGTTATGTTCCCTCTATGAAAATGACTGCATTTTTGATAAATTTGAGTGTGTGTGGAATGGGTCAGACAGGTAAGAAAGGCTCTGTGGCTGAGGAACCTTCCAAAAGTTGCCTTGAGGCGGTGTTGGGCAATTTCTCCTGAGTACAGCCAAAGAGAGGTCAAAATTGGGCCCCAAAGCCTGACTGAAATACATAATGTGGGCCCCTCATGACCCTTGAAGTCATGCCTGGAAAGAAGGGAAGGACGTAGTAAGACCCTTGAATCCTGTTTCTGAAGTGGCACAGATAACACCTTAATGTTAATAAGAAAGTCCTATCTTTTGCACACAAGACACTTCCAGTGCTAGGTCAACATGCCTAAATGAAGATCACTTATCCACCAGCAAATTTCAGCTTGAACAGTTCAGATTACTGCCAAGTGGGCTTTCCAGATCAAAAATTATCCCTTGAAGCTGCTAGTGGAGACCTGGCCAACGGCCCTGGTGGTTCATTAACTGAAATCTAGTCAACCTCATTTATCACATTCCCTCAAAGTGATTTATTACTGTTTTAAGGCTTTTGATTTGAACAGTACTTCATAATACCTCCAAATAGTTCATTTTTAGTTTGACAAATACAAATGATTCTCTAAATTTTGTGAGAACTAAATGCAAGCAACCAGGGGCTGATTTTGTTCCCTGATGAAGGTGGCACCAATAATAGTGTTTCAAAGCATAGAAATTCTGTTATGGCAAGACATTCAGACATTTGAGCTTTTAGTGAATATGAACTGTCTGTCTGTCTGTCTGTCTCTCTCTCTCTCTCTCTCTCTCTCTCTCACTCTCTCTCTTGCTCTCTTTCTTGGCTTTCTTTGCCACTGCTCCAAAATTAAACCCCTCCTTAGCAGGCTTGGAAAGAGTCCCCACATGGCAAAGGACCCAAGTCACACTGACCAGTTGGTATAGGACAGAGAGCAAAGTAACTGTGACATGTGAACAAAATCCCCCATGGGGAAAAGAAGCCAGCCCTATCATTTTATTCTTTATTTATTTATATATTTATTTATTCATATATTATTATGTACATATCTCTTGCGATTGCTCAAATTTTTCCTCTATCTATCTTAGCCTTGGTTCAAAACTACACTTATTAGGCACCTACTATATGCCAAACACCTTCATACGCATCATTTTATTTAATCCCAGCCACAGTCTAACAAGATTGTTTTCATCATTCTCATTTTACAGTTAAGGAAATTGAGGCTTAGCTAGATAAAGTAATCTTCCCAACCTCATAAAGTAGTAAGTAGTAGAGACAAAAGTAAGAAGTTTTGAGTTTGAATCCTAACATCAACCTTCTTTCTATGACATCACAACTGGGAGATTTTATTTCTCTTTCAGATAAGGTTGGTATTATTTTCAAAAAAAAAAACAATAAACAGACTATCTCTTCCTTGTTTAAAAGTAAGTCGGGTCATGGTGGAAAAGCAAACGGCAAAGCATGGGAAGCACTGAAGCCAACTGGCTGAATACTTATGCCCCAGAGTCAAGCATATGCGGGTTTGAAGGTGGACTTTACCATCTACTAGCAATGTGACACTGAGCAAAGTACTTGCTGCTCTGTAAAACCCTTTTATGGGATAATAGAAGTTGAAATGAGATCATGGAGGCAAAGCCCTCAGCACCCTGCCTGACAAGGTAATAACAGTCCACTTGAGTACACAGACACAGTTCACAACATCAGTTTGATGAGCCAGAGTAACAAAATCTAACCTTTGCATAATTTACCTGGTACAGCTGAGGACGTGCCCAAAAACACATCCCCCTTGCTGTGGCCTAATCTTGTCAGCTTTTTCCTTCACCTCTCTACACATCCCAAATTATTTGAGAAACAGAGTTTGTGCTCTCCCATCTTAAGAAGCCAGTCAGAGCTCCACCCAGAAGTGAGTGGGAGGCAACCTCTCCTAGGGAACCACTGTGTGATGGCATTTGCAGACATCCTCGCCCAAGGAATCTCTCTCCCCCCACCTCAGCTTGTCACTATGTCTGAAATGTCACCGTTATTCAGTACCTTGCTTCTGGAAGACATTCGGTGTTCACTTCCCTCCTGATCGGTTGCAGCTATACCTAAGAGGGGATAACTCTTGTAAAAATGTGGAAACCATCTGTCCATCTACTATAAAATTTTTTATTTCCTCATCCCAAATGCTTTTAAAATTTGAATTTGCTTACTTGCTTCCCAGGTAAGACCATGATGACATCTATTTTATAGATAAGTTTTCTAAAAAGGTCAAATTCTGCACTAGTTCTCAGCAGGGGAGAGGACACACCCTGGGTTCGTGCATGGTGCCACCAGCATCTCTCCCGCCACTGCACTGATGCCATAAACCTTTAGAGGTCAGATGGCCCAGGAACCCCCTAATGATGGCCAAGCCTTAAACACATATAACTGCTTACTGTTTTCAAAAGTGTTTCTACTTCAACAAACCTCATTCTAGTGTCACATTCCTGATGGGAGGTAGGTAGGACTGGGATCATCAAAACCACTGGATACCTTTACTGAGCCAAAGAACCAAAAGGAATCCATGGAGCAAAAGTAAATTATAAGGAGAGTTCTCACCGTCCCTCCTTTTCAAGCCTAGCCAAAAAGCTTACTGCGTTCAGTGATTTAAAAAAAAAAAAAAAAAGGCCAACAATCACACTACAGAGCCTGTTCTCATTTTTCTGGTTTTTGTTTTTAGTAAAGTCTGTGGTGTCATAAGCTGACTATAGCAGGGTATCATTTGCTCCAGAAAGACACAGTGAAGATAGGTCATTGCCTTTCTCCGTAACACTCGGTCACTCCTTCTCCTCTCTACCTTGCAGTGTCATCATGACGGGCTCCTACAACAACTTCTTCAGGATGTTCGACAGAAACACCAAGCGTGATGTGACCCTTGAGGCTTCAAGGGAAAACAGCAAGCCCCGGGCTATCCTCAAACCCCGAAAAGTGTGCGTTGGGGGCAAGCGGAGAAAAGACGAGATCAGTGTCGACAGCCTGGACTTTAGCAAAAAGATCTTGCATACAGCTTGGCACCCTTCAGAAAATATTATAGCAGTGGCGGCTACAAATAACCTATATATATTCCAGGACAAGGTTAACTAGGTGGACAAGTTATTACTTAATAATCTCACATACTGAATACTAGTCAAACAAGTTTTTAAATGTTTCTTTGGGTCTTCATTTGACGCATTGACTTTAATTTCCCTATGCAGGAAATGATTGGAATAGAATTCAAAGGAGTCCAACTTTCCCAGCTCCCCAGTTCTAAGAAACTTTTGTCAAATCCAATAGGTTTGGGACACTTCTGTTTAGAATTAAAAGCTGCCAGCTAACAGTAATTCTTCCATAGTTGACTTGAACTTCTGATGCTTTTATTGCCCCGTTTTCTCTGGTGGGTCCAGTGTTTTGTTCCTAGGTGTCTGCTGCGATAAAATGAGGTTGTCTGTAGTATTTAAGGAGAAAAGAGATAAGCTTTTTTTTAATTAAGCAATTCCATTCGATTGAAAAAAATCAACAAAAAATAAACACCGTTTACTGTTAGACAAATTCTTCTTGTTTCGTGAAAAAAAAAAAAAAAAAAAAAAAAAAACAGAACTAGTCAGTATCTCCTGCCACTCCACCATTTTTTTTCCATTTTCCATTTTCCTTCTTTAAACAATTTCATTTAAGCCAGAGATTTACTGCATGAAGCTGAGAAGAGGATGCAGAATGACAAGGAAAGGGCACATCAACCCCGCTATGCTCTTTTTTTGTGAGCTCCATAGAAACAGCCTGAGAATTTGGCTAGGAAACTTGAATGCTTCAGAGGACAGAAAGAGAGCACTTTCGGCACAGTGCTTCCCAGAGTGAGCTTGGCAGGGCCAGGCGGGGCCAAATTCCATCTGCTGCCTTGCTACTCTTGCTTTTTGTGCTCTTAAATGGCTCCGTATAATCCCCTACCTACATGTTCCTTGGCTTTTTTCTCTTCAACCTTTTCCAGCTTATTTATTCCATTGACTTCTAAAGGCCGAGTCCTGGTTGCTTGTTATCTGGTGTTCTAAATGAAGCAGTAAGTTGGAAGTAGTGGCACCACCCCTGAGTCCCCGAGAAAGGCTGGTCTGTTCTTTTTGGGTGTTTCTCCTAAGCAGCTCCCTCCCCTCCTCCTAGTTTTGGTAACCAAAAGTAACAATCCATCAACCTCCATTGTACCTAGAACAAAATTGGCCAATAAAAATGCTGATTTGTAAAGTCCAATCAGGTACTTCTACCTCACCCCAAGCTCGCCATCTGGGAAAACAGACCAGAATGCTCTCTTCTACAGAAATGAACTGTGGGGAAATCCAGCAGCTGTGACATCAGAGTGAATGAAGTCCACTTGAAGCTGTGGAAGATGGTTCATCCTTTTCCCCAGTTGAGGATCGAGATTTATAACTTCTAGAAAGCCATTTCCAGAAGGTTCTATGTGGCACACCTCTGGGAAAGGCACTAAATACATGCAAAGGATTTACAAACTTAGGGAGGGTAGATGGGTGAAGTCCAGAAATCTGGGTCTGGGTTATTATCTCTGTATCTGTCTTGATGACTCATTTCTCCTAACTTCCATTTAGTGCAGGGTGAATGGTTTGAGATGAGAGTTTTTCATTGAAAGAGAAATTCTTTCAGTTCATAGATTTGTTAGAAGTCCTGACTTTCAAGCGTAATTTGCTTTGGAGGAGAAAGAAAATAGTGAAAGAATCATACTGTCTCAATTCTAAGCTACTATCCATTTACTAATAGCTTTTTGGCAAGGAAATAACTGTCACCTTAGGTAAAAACAGCTTTGTAAGATGCAGCGCAATTTCAGGAACATTAAAATGTGAAAAAGTACATCTCAGAATTGAGGGAGCATGGGAACAAAAACGAGACTTTCTCAGTGTTTCTCATTTTTCCTGCAAGGAAAGCCTCTCCTTAGGCATCTCAAGTAAAATGGCTAAGGTGGAAACTCTCTGGGCAAGATTTCTGGACTGATTGGGAGTGTTATTGGAGGAGACATGAAAGAGTCAGAAACTTCTGCCACTCATAGAGAATTATGATATTGCAGAAGGCCACTGGGTTATTGGCCTACATTTACCACCAACTACCTTTATGGCCCTTTCTCCACTTCTCTGGACTCAGCTCCTCTGTCTGTACTAGGTGGGGGGTTGGGACCAATCATTGTATCCCAAACTTAAGAATCAACCCACATTTGTACTATTACCCATGTAATATTTTTTAAGTCACCTTTTCTTAAAAGCAAGAATTAGCCTCCTCCAAAGAAATAATATGCATGAAATTTCAACTCTTGATATACTAGGTTTTTTCCCTAACATTAATCACATAATTATCAATATAACAAACATGCACCCAAATGCCACTTGAAATCATTTTGTGAACCGCCAGGAGCATGTGTATCGAACTTTGGGACCCTGGGTAACTGATATGACAGAACATTTACACTTTTGGGGGCATCAAAGAGTCTTGATGGTTCTTCACCTATTAGAGTCAGCAGAGTTACCCAGAACACACACACAAATAATTTTGGTCATGGTTTAAGGAGTTCATAGGCCCCTTTGCAGTTCATCTGTGAACTCCAAATAAAAGCCCCTACACTAGATGTACAAACTGAGATCCAGAGTAGGATGAGTTTGCCAGGGAAGAAAGAGCAGAGGGCAGCCATTCTCTCCTCCATCCTCTGCAAAGCATGCATTAGAGCAAACACCCAAGACTCCTGGACAGGAACAGGAGGGGAAAGCCCTAAAGATTAGGCCTCAGGGAAAACCCACCACCATGTTTCACAAATTACCTGTTCTTTACCAGGTGCTGAACTAGGTATTTTCTATGTGTGATCTTTCAGCCCCAGTACTAGCAATATTTCTTAGATAGTGGCACATAGCAGTCAGTCTGTTTTCCAGCTGACACTAAAAACTACTTGAAGGCTGATTTGCTACCTTGCAACAATTGGTTCGATTCTAAGGGTCCTGTACTACTTGACACTGCAAGGCCTGCTGCTCGGTAAGAGCCATCAGATTACAACTGGAGGGTATCAGTTGAACGAAGGAAAATGGAAGCCACGCCACCTTTGGCTTTTAATAAAATCATCCTTTTGCAACATTCAGTTCCTGACATTAAAAACAAGTCATGCAAAAAGCTAAACTTTTGTAGACATTCATGCTTTTTTGCCAGGAGGAGGAAGATTAGTTAGAAAAAACAAAAAAAGGAAGACACTACCCAGCATCAAGTAGTGGGATATGCATAGGCAGATGGGCAGTGGGAATCAAGTTGCTTCCTAACTCCTTAAAGTGTGGTTCCTGCCTTTACTCTTCTATTGAAGAAAAAGCACCTTTAAACCTCTAATTGGTCTTGCAATTAATTCAACCAAATCAGCATGTATTAGACAACATGGAACAATTGTAAGGTGGAACAAAGATGAAGCTAAAATTCTGCTAGCTCAGTGGCCCAATAAAATAAGTCTGCTATCTTCATTAAACTTCCTCTGAACATTCTAGGGTCAATTATAATAAAAGGTACACCCTCAAATGCCCAATTTCTAGGGACTTGGGAAGCCATGATTTCCCTTCCTTCAAACCTACAGAGCAACTGCCTAAAGCTTCACTCCCCCACCACCCTAGACCTCATTTCTTTTTCAGTCCTTTTGCTAGCTGCCTGCAGGGCTCAAGAAAGCCCTGGTAAGCCTCATAATGAGGATTTAGGGATGACACTATAGTCCACAGCCTGAATGGTGGAACGCTTTCTAATTTTCCCTATTCCATGATGAATGTGTGGATGAGGCTAGTGTGTTTTCAATAATGCCACCCGCCTTCCAAAACAAATCCCCTAACACAGTCTTTGGACATATCACCCTGAATGCACCTGATCTCATCTGATCTTGGAAGTAAAACAGAGTCAGGCCTGGTTAGTCTTTGGATGGGGAAAATCTAGACACACCACTGGGAAACAATCACACGGCAACCTGATTCACTGTGTGTCCATCATGCCTTCATTCACCTCCTCCTCTGTACTTCTAAGTCAGCTCTCAGGGACTGCTTTCCATGGGAGCAGCCAACCTGTCAGTGGAAAGAGGATGGGACTAGAAACAGGAAACGTGGGTCCTGTTAACCAAGGAAACCTGCTCCTTGTAACCAAGGAATTTAGGCTACCCGCTTAGTCCCTATGTCAGCATCATCACCTGTAAAATGGCCAGAAAAACATCTATCCTAGCTCAGAGAATTATTAAGAGGACAAGAAATCCATTTACTTATAACTGCTTTGGTAAATTTAAAGCACCATAAAATAATAATAGCAACAACACTGATGGGTAATATACTATTGCTTTCCATGCCTCATCTCATCCCCTCCCCCAAACCCCATGATGGCATTACTATTTCCATTTTGCAAATGAGAAAATAGACTCAAGTTGTCAACCTAGCCAAGGGCACAAAGCCAGAGAGAGACGGAACCAGGACTCCAACTCAAGGTATCAGACTCTAAAGCCAGAGCTGTTAAAATATGGCTCTAATATACAATATTTGCCAACATTTATTGAACACTTATCATGAGCCAGACTTTGTTCTACAAATTTCACATGTATTGACTTATTTACCCCTAAAACTCCAGATGCAGATACTACTGTTCTCATTTTATAGATACATAAACAAAGACAAATGACAAACAAGTTTACACAGTTCACAAGTGACAAAGCCAGGCAGTTTTAGTCAAAGTTCTTATCCACTATCACCATTGTAATTAGGTATATGTATGTGTGTGCTTGTGTGTGTGTGTGTGTGTGTGTATGCATGTAGATGGAAGTTACTGATTAGAAAACAAATCCCAGTAATGACCCATAAGCTCAATGAATGAAAGATTCATTGGTTTGCCTCGGATGTGTCAGGAAGCCAGGCTCTAGGCAAGGGGCTGGAGTCACTGAGATGTTTAAGCCACTGGTCCCTGCCCTCCAAGAGATGACACTCACATAGGAGAAAGTGCATATTGTAAACATATTTACAATGAGGTATGTACAAAGGGCAGAAATCATACAGAAGAAGAAATGGTTAATCAATGACTGATGAGAAAAGGCTCTCAGAATAAGTGTCATCTAAGCAGAATTTTAACTCAATTTGCTCAACAAAGCATGATACAGCATTTCCAATAGTAGACCAACATATACCAGAAAATGAAGCAAAATCCATATGGCAAGGGAACAGAAAGCCAATGTTTCTCTCCTTCCATTAGAAACACATTTTCAACATACTGGAACTAGCCTGCCCCTTTTTCCTTTTGTTCATCCAATAACAAATATTTATTAAACCTTATTTTTAAGCACTTTATTTAAATGTAAAATAGATGGAAAGACTAAAAGGAAACCAGTATTTCCTGGGCAATTATTGTAATGACAGGCATTGGGAGAAGCACTGTTTTAAATCATTGTAATCACCTGGTAGGTAGATGTCTCATTTTTATAGGGAGAAACAGACTCAGAAGGGTTAAACGACATAGTCAGAAGTTTTATCTAGGTCTCTTCTGTTCCAGATCCTATACTTCTTCCATCACAGTGATTAGTAATGCAGAGATACCTTGGCTTGATTATTTTCCTTAGCGTGAATACTCACAAACATGCCATTTCTCTGTGACTAAATATTTCCTGACAGCTGACCAAGAATAAAAATTTGGTCTGTCATCAAAGCAGAGAGTGAAGTCAAGTGGCTCACAGGTCTCCAACTCCTGACCCCGACCTTATTATGACTGATTAACTGTCCCCCAATTTAGATATTCCATGCCCCATTGGTTAAACTGCTGGTGGCAGAACCATCGTGATCTGCCATCTCTGCTGATCCCTGCCTCAGCTGTAATCAAAGCAATGATCACCGTCAGACCAGAAGCAGGGGCTTAGCCACTACCAAGACAGATCCCAGTCCACTCCCAGCCTTCCCACACCTGCTACCCATTCCCCGAAAAGTCAACCTGCTTTTCCTGGATGAACAGCACCCACTGAAGCCCTCCCTTGCTTGCCCATCTCAAGCCCTCTCAGTTGCCACTCCAATCATCTTGGCTGCTGCATTTGGTTTGAGTGAGTGGAGAGTACACTTCTTCAGAACTCACCTTTGGCAGAAACCTGAAAATTGTAGGAATGGGCCATGAGTGCTGGGATTCTTGCTCTGGCTGGCTAGGGATGCACTCTCTTCCAGCCAGAGTAATAACATTTTTGTGGGAGTCATAGAATCAAGGAAGACCCCAAGAAGCTGGAGTAGAAGGGAGGGGGTGCTGCCTCACCGGTAAAAGGAAAAGCAACATTTTGGAACTCTAAATGGTTGCTCAGTTGGGTGAATTTCATTCATTCATTCATTTAGTAAATGGTTAATGATTGTTCATGTACCGCCTACCAAGCCTGTGCCAGGGTGGTCTGTGGAAGCAGAAGTGACAACTCCATCTTCACACAGCTCACAGATAGTGGGAGGTGCAGACAAACTCACTTGCAATGGTAGCAGTGGAATGTCAAGAGCCCAGGATACCGAGCCTGCCTGCCTGCCTGCGATAAAATCTGAGCTCCATCACTTAAAAGCTGAGCAATCTAGAAAAATGACAACCTCTCTGTGCCTCAATTTTCTTATTGAATGGATAAGGATAAAAATGACATCTATCTTATAAAATTGCTGTGAAGATTGAATGATTTAATATACACAAAGCTCTTAGAAGGGTGCCTGGCCCATGAATATGCACTCAGTGCACATTTCTTGCTACAGTTCTGCTAATCCTGTAAAACATATGCACTATGATGAATGTGTCTGGGTGCCAGGAGGACACAAAAGAGTACCACCTCACCCAGACCAGAAGTTTCCCAGAGGAGGTGATTCCCAAGGTGAAATCTGAAAGATAAAGCCAGTGAGTTATCTAGGGGAAGAGAAAGGAAAAGCATATTCCAGACATCAGGATAGAACAGTGGAGGCAAAACAGCATATGGGGTATGTGTGTGTGTGTGTATGGAATTCACAACACTCCAGTGTGACTTATTAGTAAAAAGCAGGAAGGCAGACCAAGAGAAATAAGGAGACATAATAAGGTAGACATGATAAGGTAGATAGTTGTGTGATTTTACTAATGCTTGCTCTGAAAAATAATAATGCATGGACTTAGTGAGGTTCACACATCAGAAACTTCTCCAACAGCCAAGCTATGAAGCACTCAGTTGAGGAGCTATAGTTTCCATAACTTAGCAAATACTTATAGTCCAGCCATAGAGGATATACTGATAAACTCAGCTCAAATGTCAGCTCCTCAGAGATGCTTTCTCAACCACCCTAAGTTCCACGAGGACTGCATCATTGTTTAGGCCACTCCTGTATCCCCAGAGCACAGAACATTGTCTGGCTCATAGTAGGTGCTCAAAACTCTTGTTGAATAAATGAACAAATAAACATGTAAGGAAGTCAGGCACAGTACTTGCCCACAGGAAGCTTACAAGATGAGCAGCATGCCAATGGGAGTTTGAATTAAGGAGAACCTGGTATATGGAGATCCAAACAGCATCACAGGACTGCTATGAGGAATCCGGGAATTAAAAAGAAAAAATTGAGAGCCAGTGAGCCAAGATGTGTTAAGAGCAAGCGATCAACCTTAGATTGCAGTGTTAGTTAATAGAACACATGTGTCCCCGCCTGATGCATTACCCTCCCTGCAGTAGTTAGCCTTCTGGGACCCTGCAAAGCATGCAGAAAGGTTGACAGCTTACAATCAATACCATGTTCACTGATGCAGGGAGCAACATTATCACATCCAAGATATTGCCCCCACACCCTGGCTGCAGCACTAAATATTCCCCATAACAAGGCAAAGGGAAGTGACAAGAGCTATTATTCTCAACCCTCCCACTTGGAAACAAGAGGTGAGACAAACCTTCCCCTGGATGTTCTTAGGGGAAGGCAAGACAGTTCCCCAAAGAAATCTTTCAGAGCTGAGCACACACCTAATACAGCAAGACAGGGATGGGAGACGACTGGCATTTTCATTTGCCTGGTGGTCCACAATATTGCAGGGGAAGCTCTGTGGGCAGCTGGGAAACACAACAATAAATTGAAGGGGGATGAACAATAGGGTGAGTGGGGCTGTCTGCTGAGTGAATGTTGGATTTTATTCTACATGCCCAATTCACTCCAATAAGATAAACTTGACTTCCCCCAGAGTGGCTTTCTTATTTCAGCTTCTCTGACTGTGGCATAATTGAAAGTCATATTTCATCTAGGCCATTGGTTTTCAACTCCAAATGCAGGTGGCTTATGAAGACTCAGCCTGAATATATAAAGAGAACAGCAAATAATTATAGTCACATATTAAAGACAATCTATTTCTCAGTAAAGGAAAGTCAGTCATATTACATACTAGCCACAACACAGAACTGATCTGAAATACGCTGTGGAATGGCCTTTCAGTCTATGCTGGACTCTAACAGGAAACAGGCAGAAGGTGGTCAATGGTGCATTTATTTAATGGTGGAGTTCATTTTTTAAACTTCATTTCCTCCCTGACAAGAAGAAGGACATAGTTCTTATTTTTCATATTATTTTTGAAAAGGCAGAAAGGTTAATTACCCATTGACACAGTTTGGATCTGTGTCCCCATCCTAATCTCATGTCAAATTGTAATCCCCAGTGTTGGAGGTGGGCCAGGTGGGAGGTGATTTCATCATGGGGGTGGATTTCTCATGCATGGTTTAGCACCATCCTCTTGGTGCTGTTCTCGAGATAGTGAGCACGTTCTCATGAGATCCAGTTGTTTAAAAATGTACAGAACCTCCGCTCTGTCTCTCTTGCTCCTGTTCCTGCCATGTAGGATGTGCTGGCTCCCCTTTTGCCTTCTGCCATGATTGTAAGTATCCTGAGGCCTCCCCAGAAGCTAAGCAGATGCCAGCACCATGCTTCCTGTACAGGCTGTGGAACTGTGAGCCAATTAAACCTCTTTTCTTTATAAATTACCCAGTCTTGGGTATTTATTTATAGCAATGCAAGAGCAGATCAATAGAGGTAACTTGTGATGTTTCTTGATGAAAGAATCAGCTGAAACTCAAGAATGAATACATTCATTGAAGATCAGACAAATACAGAAACAGAAAGTGTCCATCTTAGAACAAGAAAGTTCAGCTCAAAAAGCTGATTTTTTCAAAGTACAAAATGAACCATTTCAGGAATGGACGATGACTCAAAGAAAGGCCAAAGAAGCTTTGACCAGCACAGGGATGATTCACTCTGACCAGCACAGGGATGATTCACTAACTCCACTGGTCTCAAATGAGTCCCACTGTGTCTCAAGAGAGACTTTGGGGAGGCTTCAGCAAGAACAGTAATTATAGCTTTTCCATGTTCTCTAGCATTCAATTAATTCTTCTTAACATGACATCTGTCTCTTGCTCTCTTTCTCTTTCTCTCTCTCTCTCTCACACACACACACACACACACACACACACACACACACACACACTCAATGCCCCACTAACAGGCTTCTTTCCTCTCAGGAAATCATCTCAGAATTCATTATGCTTCTTGTAGAAATGGAGGATGCTTCCCAGCTGCATAAGGACCCAACCCAGAAGCAAAGACTGTAAATTTTTTTATTGTATTTTACATCAGGACTGGGGATCCATTTACAAATCAAGGCTCCACTGGCTTGGTTGATAATAAGGTTATATGACTCCACATAAGATTGTAATGACTTCCTTTTTTACATACTCATTATTATATAACTGTCCAGTTGGTGAGCAGTAATTAAACATTATTGCTTTTGGAGACATTTCAACTTACTCAGGCACTTTTATGACCAGAAGGATGGTGACAACTTCCCAAGGTTATGTGAAGAATTACTCCAAGGCCAGGATAGAAATCAGGTGTTTTGAACTTCTAAAATCACTTTTATTTCATTGTTATTGTTATTGTTATTGTTGTATTATTTTTCCATGTGCCTAAAACCAATGAGTCGACATCCTTGATAAGAAATTTTAATTCCTACATAGGAACATTCAGCATTTTTGCCTGGGGTACCATTCAAAAACAGTCTGCAAGTGGCCCTGGGGGAAATGCCTCATGCCAAATCTCACTGACAACCATATTCACACACATGGGCTCACTGCATTTATCTACTATGTTAAATACCATTTACCCACAAAATTAAATATTATTTTGCCTTCCTACAGATCACCTAAGCAAACAAGTATTCCATACCTGATCATATGTCACAGAGTAAACTACAGAGACAAGGCACAATCCCTGTCCTTAAGGAATATCATCTAGTAGGAAATGCCATCCCAACCAGATGACTTAAATACAATGTGGTATATCCACTAGCAGAAATATACATAAGTTATTATGGATACACAGAGTTAGAACATCCAGTCCCCTGGAGATGAAAGTGAGTTAGATCTTCAAAGACGATGGGGTGAATCAGGGGAGGACAAACATGAGTAACAGTTAAGAAGCACTACCTCTCTCTGAGTAGTACAAGCAGTTTGATTTTACTAAAAGGAAAGACTTGGCTAAGACTATCTCAAGTGCTGGTGAAGTAGCAGCACCCAGATTGCAGAGGGCCATTTAGAGAGCTTAGACTTCACTCAGGCAGTGGAGTGCTGCTGCAAGATTATAAGAAGAGAATTGACATCGTTGGGATCACATTTTTGAAGATCACTTTGGCAACTGTGTAAACAATACATTTGTAGTAGATAAGACTGAAGGCAAGGAGCCTACTCAGGAAGCTGCTGAAGTGGTCCAGGAGAGAGATGATAAGGACCTGAACTAGGGATGGAAAAACTGAAGAAATAAAATCAATACAATTTAGAGAGTGATTTGATGAGAGCTAAGAAAAAGAAGTTGATGAAAATGCCTAGATTGGTAGCTAAGATGATAAACGAAGGCATGAACAGAGATGGAGAATAAATAGTGGCATGTTCAAGGGGGAGGAAAAGACAGACAAAGAGTCTAATTTTGGACATATGGATGTGAGAAGCCAGTGGAGCAGAGAGGTAGAGAGAGATCCCCCAATAGGCATCAAGATAAAAAGATCCATCTCTGAGATATCACTGAATATGATAAAGAGTTAGTCATCAGTGTGTAGTGGCCTTCACAGAGAGGATGACACGGGAAAATGCAGAGTGAGAATATGTCAGTTGAGGAGAGGACCACAGAATACTGGGGAGGGAGACCACCCAAAGCAAAAGAAAAGGCGGCATCACTGGTACAAGGACCATTAGCAACAGATATCATGGAGATAAGAGAATAGAGGTCCCGCTTTGAAAATGGTTTCTACAAATCATAGTTTTTAAAAAAACAGAAACCTGGTAGAAAAGTGAGTATGGGACTTGAAGGCAATTCACAAAAGACAATACTCAAAATAATCAGTGAACATAAAAAATGAGAAGGATTGACACTAACAAATGTTGGCAAAGACATGTTACAGCTGGAACTCTCATACCCTGCTGGCACGATCACAACCCAGCACACTTCAGAAAACTCTTTGGCATTATCTAGTAATATTAGATACTCAGACTCTATAACCCAGTAAATCAATCAAATCAATCAATCATATATGGCAATACATATAACACCCTATGTTATACCCTATGACCCACTTCTAAGTCTATATCCAACAAATGCACATACACTTACTCCAGGAGACAAATTCATAGCAACATTATTCACAAATACTAAAATTAGAAAATAATGCAAATGACCATCGATAGTAGAACAAAAAACATGTTATTCCCACAAAATGGAATACCATCAATGAAAAGGCATGAGTGATAATTTCACACAGCAACCTGACAAGTCTTACAAATGTGAGGTTGAGAAAAAGAAACCAGACAAAATAATATATGCTTTACAAATACAATTACATAAAATTCACAAACGTGTGAAACATGACTATAGCGTTTAGGCTGGTACTTAGGTGGTAAAACTCTGAAAAAAAGCAAGAAAGTGGTTACTTTAGAATTAATGACAATGGTTGTCTTTTAGGGAAATAAGGGAGTATGACCTGGTGGAGGAATTCAGAGGAGCTTTAGGGTGGCTGCTACACTACAAATTTACCATTTTAAAAGATTTTCCCTATGATAATTCATTAAGTTCTATATTTTTTTGTGTGATTTTCTGTTTGTGTGTTATACTTCATAAAAAGATAATTAAAAGGCCAACAGAGGCCAAGTGCGGTGGCTCACGCCTGTAATCCCAACACTCTCGGAGGCAGAGGCAGGTGGATCATGAGGTCAGGAAGTCGAGACCATCCTGGCCAACATGGTGAAAATCCATCTCTACTAAAAATACAAAAATTAACTGGGCATGGTGGTGCATGCCTATAATCCCAGCTACTCTAGAGGCTGAGGCAGAAGAATCACTTGAACCAGGGAGTTGGAGGTTGCAGTGAGCCAAGATTGCATCATGCGCCACTGCACTCCAGCCTGGGCGGCACAGCAAGACTCTGTCTCAAAAAAAAAAAATGGCTAACAGAGGAACCAAACACCCAAACAACATGAGTTAGACTTTTCGGGGAAAACAGCCCCAAATGCATGTCACAAACCCTGAAAGGCCTCACTACATCACAACCTAGGACAGTATATTTATGACAATGACTGAGACTCATGAAGAAAATATTAAGTTAGTGCCATACTTTCAGCTGGACCAGGCAAAAAAATCAAAAAACAAGAAATGCATACATAACAGGATAAAGGAAAGTTACGAAGGTTGCAGTAGCTTTGGCTGAAAGAGAACTAGTGCTGAAGTTAGCAGTTGGGTATAGGTTCAACTCCTCTCCTTTCAGAATTCTTCCTCATTCTCTCACTTTCAATGATCTTTTTATTGACAATCCTTAGTAGCCACTAATTAGCACCCAGCCTCTCATGAGAGATGTGAGTGGAAATGTCATCTTCCTGCATAGCCATCTGGAATGTTACTGAAATATTTCCATCTAATATTTCCATTTACATCAAATATTTATATTTGTCATTAAATAAGCAAATGCACTAAACAGGCCATTATTAATACCATCAATATTTGTTTTTACTACCCTGAATTCTGATGCATCTCCCACAGTAAACTCTCTAGATGTCGTCTTAGGGTGGAACACCCTTTCTTGACCTCCAGCCACCTACCTTGAATGAAGCTGACTTCATTCCTAGCTTCAGGGATGGAGCAGGGGGGCTGGGCAGTTCAGTGATGACCTAAATCAGGCCAATCAGGGCAAGCAAGACCCAATTATATGGCTTCATCTGAGGAACCAGGGAACTGGATATGCTCTTTATGAATGTGAAAAGAAAAGGATTAAGAAAGTGAGCAGCTGCAGCCGTCTTGTCACCATACGAAGCCTAGGAATGGTGGAATCCAATATAGCACAGTGGTTTAGGGCAAAGGTTGGTAAATTCTTCTTATAAAGGGGCAGATAGTAAATACTTTAAGCTTTGCAGGTAATATGTTTCACTGTGTGCCCCCATCCAAATCTCATGTCAAATTGTAATTCCCAGTGTTGGGGGAGGGACCTGGTGGGAGGTGATTGAATCATGGGAGCTAATTTCCCCCTGGCTGTTCTTGTGGTAGTGAGTGAGTTCTCATGAGACCTGGTTATTTGAAAGTGTGTTACACTTCCCCCTTTGCTCTCTCTTTCTCATTCTCTGGCCCTGTAAGACATGCCTGCTTCCCCTTCATCTCCCAGCCATGCTTTCTGTACGGCCTGCAGAACTGTGTGTCGATTAAATCTGTCTTCTTCATAAACCAGTCTCAGGTAGTTCTTTGTAGCAGTATGATAACAGACTAATACAGAAAATTGGTACCAGAGAAGTGGGACATTGCAATACAGATACCTGAAAATGTGGAACGAACTTTGGAACTGGGTGATGGGCAGAAGTCATTACAGTTTGGAGGGCTCAGAAGACAACAGGAAGTTTAGGGAAAGTTTGGAACTTCCTAGAGACTTGTTGAATGGCTGTGACCAAAATGCTGATTGTAACATGGAAGTGAAGTCCAGGCTGAGGTGGTCTCAGATAGTGATAAGGAACTTTTTGGTAACTGAAGTAAGGGTCACTCTTGCTGTACTTTAACAAAAAGACTGGTGGCATTGTGCCTCTGCTCTAGAGCTCTGTGGAATTTTGAACTTGAGAGAGACTATTTAGGGTATCTGGCAGAAGAAATATCTAAACAGCAAAGTATTCAGGATGTGGCCTCGCTGCTTCTAAAAGCCTATTCTCATTTGCATAAACAAAGAAATGACCTGAAACTAGAACTTATATTTAAAAGGAAAGCAGAACATAAAAGTTTGGAAATTCTGCAGCCTGACCATGCAGTAGAAAAGAGAAACCCATTTTCTGGGGAGGAATTTAAAGTTACATAAATTTGCATAGAGAAGAGCCAAATGTTAATAGCCAAGACAATGGGGGAAATGTTTCCAAGGCACTTCAGAGACCTTCACAGCAGCCCCTCCCACCTCAGGCCTAGAGGCCTAGGAGAGAAAAATGGTTTCCTGGGCCAGACCCAGGGCCCTGCTGCTCGGTGCAGCCTTGGGACCTGGTGCCCTGCATCCCATCACTCCAGTTCCAGCCATGGCTATAAGGGGCCAAAGTACAGCTCCAACCATTGCTTCAGAAGGTGCAAGCCCCAAGCCTTGGTGGCTTCTACATGGTGTTAGTCTTGTAGGTATGCAGAAGGCAAGAGTTGAAGTTTGGGAGCCTCCATCTAGATTTCAGAGGATGTATGGAAATGCCTGGATGTTCAGGCAGAAGTCTTCTGCAGGGGCAGAGCCCTCATGGAGAATCTCTACTAGGGAAGTACAGAGGGGAAAGATTGGGTCAGAGCCCCCACACAGAGTCCCCAATGGGGCACTGCCTAGTGGAGCTGTGAGAGGAGGGCCATGGTCTTCTAGACCCAAGAATGGTAGATCCACCAACAGCTTGAACCATGTGCCTGGAAAAGCTTCAGCACTCGACACTAGCCCATGAAAGCAGCTGTGGGGGCTGTCCCCTGTGGAGCCACAGAGGCAGAACTTCCCAAGGCCTTGGGAACCCAACCCTTGCATCAATGTGACCTGGATGTGAGACACAGAATCAAAGGAGATTATTTTGGAGCTTTAAGATTTAATGACTGCCCTGCTGGATTTTGGACTTGCATGAGGCCTGCAGTCCCTTCGTTTTGACCAAATGGGGGCATTTACACAATGCCTGTAATCCCATTGTATCTTGGAAGTAACTAACTTGTTTTTGATTTTACAAGCTCATAGGCAGAAGGGGCTTGTCTTGTCTCAGATGAAACTTAGGACTTGGGCTTTTGAGTTAATGCTGGAATGAGTTAAGACTTTGGGGGAATGTTAAGAAGGCATGATTGTGTTATAAAATATGAAAAGAACGTGAGATCTGGGAGGGGCCAGAGGAGGTATGATGTGCTTTGGCTCTGTGTCCACACCCAAATCTCATGCTGAATTGTAATTTCCAGTGTTGAGGGAGGGACTTGGTGGGAGCTGATTGAATCGTGGTAGTGGATCTCCCCCTTGCTGTTCTCATAATAGTGAGTTCTCATGAGACTTGACTGTTTAAATGTGTGTAACACTTCCCTCTTTGCTTGCTCCTTCTCCTGCTTCTCCACAGTAAGTTACTTACTTCCCCTTCACCTGCCACCATGAGGCCTCTAGCCATGTTTCCTGTACAGTCTGCAGAACTGTGAGTCAATTAAACCTCTTTCTTCATAAATTACCCAGTCTCAGTTAATTCTTTATTACAGTCTGAAAATGGACTAATGTAGTTGGCCATACAGTCTCTGTTGTAAACGCTCAACTCTGTCATTGCAGTATGAAATCATCTACTGACAATATATACATGAGTGTATCTGTTTTCTAAACAAATGCATTTAAAGTTATTTAAAATAATTTTTTACAAGAATGGGCACAGGTAGGATTTGGCACACAGGCCATAGTTTGCCAAGCCTGTTTTAGAGCACTGGGTTTCTCTCTCTTGGAATCTTTGATAATGATCATGATAATAATGGTAATAGCATCATGGATTCTAAACAGACTACATGGATTCTAATCCCAAGTCCATCACTTGCACAGTCCTGAACAAGTTACTTAATATCTCTATTCTTCACTTTCCTCATCTGTAAATGAAAGTGATTATACTACCATCTACCTCATAGACTCAGTTTGAGGGTTAAGTGAATTAGTAAATGTATTGTACTTATAATCAGCATCTGAAACATCTGTTATATGTGTTAGCTGCTATTATCATTATTATCATTATCATCATGATTATTATCAAAGGTGCCAAGAGAGAGAAACCCAGTCCTGGGTCATTTGAGTCCCAGATCAAAATGAGCTAAAAGCCCTTAGTCCAGCCTATTGAGTTACCTGAGATAATAAATTCCCTTTTATGCTTAAATCAGTTTGAATTGATTTTCTGTCTTATAATTAAAGTCATCCCATCTGACTAAATGAAGGAAATCAAGGCAGGGATGACAATTCACCTAACACTTATAATGTAACTTCTCTTATTTCAGCACCCATCACAGAAATCAATCAATCACAGCATTCTCTCTCATTGAGCCCAGATAGGGACTCAGACATGTTTTTCCCCCAAAACAGGACTCTAAGTAACTTCTACTATTCAATCAAAGTCAGAATGCAAAATGAAACTTTTCTATCCCTGATTTAGGTCATGAATTCTAAGAGTTGATCCCCAGTAATATTAATGAGCTTTGTAAACATCCTCCTAATATGTTTTTGTTATAGATAAACAAATTTTCCAAAAAAACCTAGACATTCTTAGGTGTGTGGTCTCCTTTTCTAACTCCTCACTTGGGAGTCTCTATTCTATTTCAAACCCATATACTTTGCTGAAAAACATGGGAGCTGTATTAGTTCATTCTCATGCTGCTATAAAGTAAGACCTGAGACTCAGTAGTTTATAAAGAAGAGAGGTTTAATTGACTCATGGCTCTACATGGCTTGGAAGGCCTCAGGAAACTTACGATTATGGTGGAAGACACCTCTCTAGAGGGTGACAGGAGAGAGAATGAGTGCCTAGCAAAGGGGGAAGCCCCTTATAAAACCATCAGATCTCATGAGAACTCACTATCACGAGAACAGCATGGGGGAAAACTGCCCCCATGATTCGGTTGTCTCCTACCAGGTCCCTTCCATGACACGTGAGGATTATAGGAACAGTTCAAGAAGAGATCTGGGTGAGGACACAGCCAACTATATCAGGAGCATTCTACAGTTCTTTTATCTGTACAGACTGACTTTCTTCAAGAAGGTGCTTGATAAATGTTTTCCTGAAAGAGGTCAGCAGAGACTGCTAAGGAACAAGTTTCTCCTTTGACCCAGGAAGTGATAAAATTAATAGACTTTAAAATGTACAGTGTCACTGATGTATGTAATGTTCTTAATCTACAGTGTAAAAACAGTGGAATAATTAACTTGATGTGTTTTATATTCACGAAGTAAGGGGCCTTTAAATTCAGAATACAAATGAACCAAGAACCTTAATACTTTTTCTTTTTTTTCCTTTTGATCCTCATTCACCTATTTCAAAGTGGTTTAGATTTTTGTAAGCCCTTTCAATTTAGATGACAAGGCCAACTATTTGTAGACTTAAAACCATGCCATCAGACAGTACTCTGCAAGTGGTAATGCAAGGGTTTTTTGTTTTATTTTTTTATTTTATTTTAACTTCTGTGGTACATGTGCAGGATGTGCAGATTTGTCACAGAGGCAAACATGTCATGGTGGTTTGCTGCACCTATCAACCGATCACCTAAGTATTAAGCCCAGCATTAGCTATATTTCCTGATGCTCTTCCTCACCCCACCCCGACCCCCAACAAGCCCCAGTGTGTGTTGTTTTCCTCCCTGTATCCATGTATTCTTACTGTTCAGCTTCCACTTATGAACGAGAACATACAGCATTTGGTTTTCTGTTCCTGCATTAGTTTGTCAAAAATAATGTCTTCCAGCTTCATCCATGTCCCTGCAAAGGACATGATCTCATTCCTTTTTATAGCTGCATAGTATTTCATGGTGTATATGTACCACATATGTTTTTATCCAGTCTACCATTGATGGGCATTTGGGTTGATTCCCTGTCTCTGTTATTGTGAATAGTGCTTCAATGAACATACGTGTGCATGTATCTTTATAATAGAATGATTTATATTTCTTTGAGTATATAAGCAGTAATGGGATTGCTAGGTCAAATGGTATTTCTAGTTCTAAGTCTTTGAGAAATCACCACATTGTCTTCCACAATGGTTAAACTAATTTACGTTCCCAGCAATAGTGTAAAAAGCATTCCAGAATCTGTAGGACACAGCTAAAGCAGTGTTAAGAGGGAAATTTCTAGCACTAAATGCCCACATCAAAAAGCTAGAAAGATCTCAAATCGACATCCTAACATCACAACTCAAAGAACTAGAGAACCAAGAGCAAACACATGCCAAAGCTAGCAGAAGACAAGAAATAACAAAGATCAGAGCAGAACTGAAGGAGATAGACACACAAAAAAAAAACTTCAAAAACTCAACAAACCCAGGAGCTGGTTTTTTTGAAAAGAAATAATAAAATAGAGTTTTGGCTAGATTAATAAAGAAGAAAATAGAGAAGAATCAAATATACACAATAAAAAATGATAAAGGGGATATCACCACTGAACCCACAGATATATGAACAATTATCAGAGAATTCTATAAACACCTCTATGCAAATAAACTAAAAAATATAGAAGAAATGGATAAATTACTGGACACATGCACCTTCCCAAGACTAAACCAGGGAGAAGTGAAATTCCTGAATAGACCAATAATAAGTTCTGAAATCGAGCAAGTAATAAATAGCCTACCAACCAAAGAAAGCCCAGGACCAGATGGATTTACAGCTGAATTCTACCAGAGGTACAAAGAGCTGGTACCATTTCTTCTAAAAACTATTCCAAAAAATTGAAAAGGAGGGTCTCCTCCCTAACTCATCTTATAAGGCATGCATCATCCTGATACCAAAACCTGGCAGAGATACAACAACAAAAAAAGAGAACTTCAGACCAATATCCCTGATGAACATCGATGCAAAAATCCTAATACTGGCCAACCAAATCCAGCAGCACATCAAAAACCTTTTCCACCATGATCAAGTTGGCTTCATCCTCAGAATGCAAGGCTGATTCAATATATGCAAATCAATAAACACAATTCATCACATATACAGAACTAAAGAAAACAACCACATGCTTATCTCAATAAACACAGAAAAGGCCTTCTATAAAATTCAGCATCCCTTCATGTCAAAAACGCTCAATAAACTAGGTATTGAAGGAACATATCTCAAAATAATAAGAGCCATTTATGACAAATCCACAGCCAATATCATAATGAATGGGCAAAAGCTGGAAACATTTACCCTTGAAAGCTAGCACAAGATAAGAATACTTTCTTTTCTCTTCAAAAATATAATTTGTGTGTTGTTAGCAATATTCCATATTTCTCCAATTCTTAACCCACATGGTAGAAATACTATTAGAACTTCCCTAAAAAATTACTCTGGTGTGTACCTTCCTCTCAGATAAATAGAGATGCCATCACTTGTTAAGAAAGTTGCCCTAATAATTCTACAGCTGTCTATGAACTGTCTGGAACAGTGGTTTTCTATCTTGAGTGTGTCTGAATCACCTGCAAGGCTTGATAAAAGATTGCTTGGCCCCACTTCCAGAGTTTTGGATTCACTAGTTCTAGGGTGGAACCTAAGAATTTGGATTTCTAACTAGTTCCCAGGTGATTCTGGTACGCTGTTGTAGGGACCATACTCTGGCTAATGACTTGCTCTAGCTAGAGGTCTTGTTCTAGGCTAGTGGTATTCAGTGAAGTAAAAGGAAGCCTATCTTCACTAACCTATACTTTACACCACTCTAATCCACTCTTTACACCAGGGGTACCCAACCCCCTGGGCCACGGATCATTACTGGTCTGTGGCCTGTTAGGAACTAGGCCACATAGCAGGAGGTGAGCAGTGGGCAAGTAAACATTACCGCCTGAGCTCCACCTCCTGTCAGATCAGCAGAGGCATCAGATGCTCATAGGAGTATAAGCCCTATTGTGAACTATACATGCAAGGGATCTAGGTTGCATGTTCCTTGTGAAAATCTAATGCCTGATGATCTGAGATGGAACAGTTTTATCCTGAAACCATTCCCTCACCCAATTCCCATGGAAAGTTTATCTTCCACAAAACTGATCCCTGGTACCAAAAAGGTTGGGAACTACTCCTTTATACTGCATCTACAGTTACTTTTCTAAAATATGAGTTGAAGGTTACTTTCTTTCTCAGAAAGCACCAATGACAATTCATTGCTTGTAAATTTCCAAAATCTTTAGTCTCACATTCTAGCTCTTCTATAATCTGATTCCAACCTCCCCAGTATTGTTTTCCCCCATACACCCTGTTACCTGTCCTGCAAATATTTGCCATTCTTAGCCAAGCCATATTCATTCATGCCTTAGGACTTTGCTTATGCTGTTTCCTCAACCTGTAGCATCCTTTCCTCCTTCTCCACTTACTGAAATCAATGAAATCAGATTCACTAAGACTGACACTGACTGCAAGTAAGAAGATCCTAGCTCCACTGGCTTGCACAATAATGAAAATTATTACACCATAGAACAAAAAGTCAGGAGTTAAGATGGCTCCAGAGATGGTGAATTTGACAACTCAAAGACACTATCAGAGACAAAAGTTATTTTCAACGTATCAGTCTGACATCCTCAGTACATGCTCTTGTTCTCAGGCTAATTCTCATTAAGGTCACAAAAGACTTTAGCAGTTTGAAATATCACATCCAGTCAAAAACACATCTAACAGGAGAAGCAGGAACCTTCTTGAGAGTCTCTTTTTATCAATTAAAAAAAAAAAACCCAGCAATGATCCCATCATATCTCCTTGGCCAAATTGTGTTGCATTCCCACTCCTAAAACAGGCACTGAAAAGAGGATTGAAATTACCATGATGACTTAGACCAGGTGTATTAGCCTGTTCTCACACTGCTATAAAGAACTGCCCAAGTCTGGATAATTTATAAAGAAAAGAAGTTTGACTGACTCACAGTCCCATGTGGCTAGGGAGGAAACTTGCAATCATGGCGGAAGGGGAAGCAAGCACATCTCACATGGCAGCAGGTGAGAGAGAGTATAGGCACACAGGAAACAGCAGGGAAAACTGCCTGATAAAACCAGTGGATATCATGAGAATTCACTATCATGAGAACAGCATGAGGGGAACCACCCCCATGATTCAATCATCTCCCACCAGGTCTGTCCCTCAACACCTGAAGATTACAATTCAAGATGAGATTTGGGTGGGGACACAAAGCCTAACCGGATCACCAGAGGCCAATGAACTTTTCCTGTAAAGGGTGAGACAGTAATTATTTTAGTTTGTGTGGGCCACGTGGGCTCTGCCACAACTGCTCAACTCTCCTGTGACTTGTTTCAATCAACTTCATTTACGAAAGCATGTAGCAAACTGCTTGGCCCAGTCAGCCACTCCATGGTTTAGGCCAAACAGGATGAATCTTTGAGTCGTGCTGGGGAAACATAGACGCCCCCAGAAACATCAGAGCTCTTCCAGGAAAGAAGGACAAAATGGCTTTTAGAAAGGCAACCAGCAGCATCAGGGGGGACATCCTTCAAGCCCTAGCTCAAATGCCACAAATCAAGGCTGCTCTAACTCATTTCAGACTGAGTTAAACTCTCCCAGTAAATTGCTTAGATCTCCATTTGGAATTATTGTAATGTAGCCAGCCGACACAATTGTCTCCTTGAATAAAGAACAAGCTTCTTCAGGGCAAGGTCTGTGTTACACATCTTTGTATTTTTTCCCTTACCCCCACCCAGCACTATATGGAACACATAAAATTTATTAAATATTAATGTAATTAAAACAATACAAATCTATGATCCATGAATTAGTTTTCAAATGCTTGGTTTCTTTGCCATTGACCTTAATCTACCAACAGTTCATACTTCACAAATTTTACAGTCCACCTGCATCCAGAATTTTCAGTTTGATTCACAGTCCCACATAGTCCAGCAGATCTGTTTGCACAATTAAGAAAGCTCATTCTATCATGGCAATCTGTACATACATCTGTATTCATTTCCTATGCCATGTAACAAATTACTGCAAATTTAGTGGCTTTAAACAACACAGACTTATTATCTCAGTTTCCCTGGGTCAGGAGCCTGAGTAAAGGTTAGCTAAGTCCTCTGCTCACAAGGTTGCTAGATCTGGGGTCTCTTCCAAGCTAACATAGAACTCATTAACCCATTTTCTTGCAGCTATAGCGCTCATGAAGGCTGTGTCTTCCAGGTCAGCAGCAAAGTTTCTCTCTCACACTTTGACTCTCTTTTGACTTCAGGAAGGGCTCAGTCCCTTTTAAGGGCGCACTCGATTAGATCTGGTTCATCCAGAATAATGACATTTTTTTTATCAACTTAAAGGCAACCAATTAGTACGCTAAACAGAGGAGTAATATACCATCAAGTTCACAAGTCCTAACCACACTCAAGATGAGGGGAACGCAGATGCAGCAAGAAAAGCATACACCAAGGGATCAGGAAATCTGGGAGCCATCTCAGAATTTTGCCTCCCAGGGCCAGGTGCAGTGGCTCACACCTGTAACCCCAGCACTTTGGGAAGCAGAGGCAGGTGTATCACTTGAGGACAGGAGACCAGTCTAGACAACATAGCAAGACCCTTTCTCTACCAAAAGAAAAAAAAAGAAAAGAAAGGACATATACACACAAAAGAATTCTACCTCTCATAACTTCTATTATAATGCCTAACCTCTCAATATTGACACCTACATATTTAAATAGCTGTCCCCCTATTGAAAAGTGCTCCTTTTACCTCCATGTCCTCAGTGCCAAACACCCAAAAGATATTCCATAAATACCAAATGAACAAACAAACAAATGGATAAGTTTGGCCTTATTATTTCTCAGTAGAGGTTTTTTCTTTGCATTCTTGATTTAAACGCTTCTGGAAAAAGCAAATGGGCTGGGCACGGTGGCTCACATCTATAATCTCAGCACTTTGGGAGGCCAAGGCAGACAGATCACTTGAGCTAAGGAGTTCGAGACCAGCCTGACCAACACAGTGAAACCCCATGTCTACTAAAAACACAAAAATTAGCTGGGCATGGTGGCTCACACCTGTAATCCCAGCTCTCAGTGGGCTGAGGCAGGAGAACTGCTTGAACCCAGGAGGTGGAGGTTGCAGTGAGCTGAGATCCCATCACTACACTACCAACTTGGGTAACAGAGCAAGATTCTGTCTCAAAAAAGAAAAAAGGAAAGAAAAGAAAAGAAAAAGTAAATGATGCATTTGATTACATATAAATAATACATAGGAAAACTGAGGAAGGAAACAAATCCATAAGCAAAATTCTAATGGCATGTGGACAATGCTGTCTTCAGAGGATTATGAACTCTAAATAGTAAATATTATTCAGATGTTAGTTAAATCAGAATCAGGATTGCTAAAAGATTTGACATATGGGCTTTGACACCTGTGCTTGACCACATCTTATGTTTGATCACAGTACTTAAATTTATTACTGTCATTATTATTATTATTATTCAAAATTTACTCTGCTATAATGTCCTGTGGTCCTATGAGAGGCAAAACTATTTCTGTCTTGTTTACTACTGCACCCTGAGTGTTAGCCCAGTATCTGGATGCTAGCAAGTGCTCAACAAAATAGTTGCTGAGTCAGTTACCAAAAACTTTAAGAAATTATTATGCTCATTTTGAAGATAAGGGAACTGATGCTCAGAGAAGCCAATGTCTTGCCGAAGGAAATACAAATAGAGAGACAAGATTCCAACCCAAGTGCTTCACTCTGAAGTCCACTTTTTTTTTTTATGGAATCTCACTCTGTGGCCCAGACTGGAGTACAGTGGCACAGTCTCAGCTAACTGCAACCTCCACCTCCCAGGTTCAAGCGATTCTCCTGCCTTAGCCTCTTGAGTAGCTGGGATTACAGGCGTGTACCACCATGCCCAGCTAATTTTTGTATTTCTAGTAGAGACAGGGTTTCACCTTATTGGCCAGGCTGGTCCCAAACTCCTGACCTCAGGTGATCTGCCTGCCTCAGCCTCCCCAAAGTGCTGGGATTATAGCCATGACCCACCATGCCCAGTCTGAAGTCCACACTCTTGATCACTCATCTATAATGGCTCACTGCTTATCCATGCAATTATCATATCACAGTAACTTTCTGCATTTTTAAACTGGACTTGAATTGACCTAAGTCTCTTAAACCAAAGCCTTTCCTTTAGTGTACCAATTCTAGGTCTTAGAGATATCTGCTTGCTAAATGAGCCTTTTCCAAGAAGCTGAGATAGAGGAGTATCGATGATAACCAAAGCCTACATTTATGTTAGGTACCCCTCTGTACCTTTCTCCTAGGTAAAGTAAGGAAGAGGACTGATAAATTCAGTTAGGACTCATTCGAGGAATCTCCCCTAGATGCCAAATGATTCTTGAAATTGTTACCACCATTCTGAAAAGATCTGGACCTTCGCTTGACCAAATCCCAAGTGGACATTTCAATTCTTTGGCATGAGATAGAAAATTAAGCCATAAAACATGTGCAAAGGAAAGGAAACAGGGTTTTGTCAGTTTGTGCCAGAAATCTGGGAAGTTGTGTGCTTGAAAAATATTTGTGTATAGAAATAGGAGTAGGCTGGCAGAGATTATAAATGTGATGGGAACTCTCCCAAAATACACTAGTGAGAATTGTGAAACTAGCGTATGACTTTTCCCCTCCGTGTTCTCAGCCACACATTCAGTCACCTCTCAGTCCCTGCACCAGGCATCACAAGTCTTTTCATGACGTGTTTTCAGAAGAAATAGAATCAGTAGTGCTGGAAACCTCTCTATGTAGACCCATTTTCAGGTGTTCACTCAGCTCACCCCTTAACAGTGTTGCCCCCACCACCCCTCAAGAAGGATACACCCCTGGCTGCCATGTTTTCATTCTTTGCCCCCACCTAGTGGCCATAGCTGCATAGACCAGAGTATTACGGCAGACGTTTGAGCAAAGCCTAAATCACACTTACAGGCTGAAAGATCACTGTTCAGTTTGGTCTGGTTTCTTGTGGAGGGATGCAGATCTGAGCATGAGGGGTAGTGATCCACACTTGCCACGTAAACCGCAGTCCTGCTTGCTTACAAGCCATCTGTTACCAGTCCACAAAAAATTAAGGACAGAAACTGAGAGTAAGGAAGCACTTAGGAACCATTATAGCACTTTGACAGAGCAATTTTGTGTCTATGGAATCTAATAACAAAAAATCAGGGCTTATTTTATTTCCTTTTAGTATAACTCATATTTACTGTGTTTTAGCACAGATAGTTTAAAAAATGCTGGATTTCAGGGAGGCAAAAGTGGATCTGCAGAGGGAAAAGGCAGCAGCAGATGTTTGTGAAGGAGTTCCTGTGTCCAGACTATTCCTGGGGCCTCATGACGTCCATGCCCTTCAGTTCCAAAAACATTCCTGAGTCCTTACAATGAACACCTCTTTTTTTTTTTTTTTTTTTTTGCTTAAGCTTGCTCAGGGAATTTTATGGGCCTTGAAACTAGAGTCCTAATGAATATACTTACACCAATCTCTGGTGGGGGCGGTGGGGAAAGCCCCACTCCTCTTCATCCTAGTTTCCCCAAGAAGCTCTTCTAACCTGAGACTCCACCTCAAACCAATCCAAAACAATAATCACCTTTTCATTCTCACCCTTGTCTAGACCCTTAATTCTAAAATAAAGTGGTTTTTTCATATAGGAATCATGGAGAAGCAAGAGAAATGACTGACACAGATGAGGGAGTTAATCAATAATTATGTATGGAGAGCCTACTCAGTGCTCTCCCTGAGTGGACAAGAATCAGCAGATGCACAAAGGCGTGCCAGATGATGCTTGCATCATAGTGGGAGGGGAGAAACAACAAGCAAACTTTCTAAATAAGATAGTTTCAGAGAGTGATACATGCAAGGAAGGAAATCATATATGACAAGGAAACACAGACCAGCCACTCAAAACTACTAGATAAGACGAGGCGGAAGGTGAGGCAGAGAAGACAGACTCATAATTATAATCAATACCATTTATTAAGGGGTTAACTCCATGCCAGGCACTGCTAAGTATTTTAAATACCCTCACAACAAACCTAAGAGATGATGTTATCATCCCCATTTTATAGATGGACAAATAAGTTTCTGGAGGTTTCTAATTTGTCCAAGCTAAGAGCTGGGAAGATATGAAGGCAGAGCATGTGCCCAAATGCATCTCACTATAAAGTTCATACCCCTAACCACCTATAAAGAATAGCAAAACAATAAGATGAGTTTCTTTTGTCACCCAGAAGAGTCTGGCTCCAACACTGTCGCTTCCTGGCCAAAAGGACAATGATATCCTTTCAAATATATGTGCTCTTCTGAAAATCAAATGCAAGGGGCTCCTGCTCAGTGAGGCTGGCCTGTATTTCTTAATAGAAACTGAGAGTAGCCAACTGCTCAGGGTACATAAAAGCTATTTTTGCAGAAACCATCTTGTAGAATGGAACAAGAAAGAAGGTTGACTCTTAGGACATTATTTCCCCAAACAGTGGTGGGAAATTGTTGTGAAACGCCTCATAAAATCCCATCAAATGTACAAATGGCATGGACTTAAACAAGTTGAACAACGATTGAGTGAGTCCTTGAACTTGGGCTGGATTTCCAGCAGCCAGAAGAGCCCCAGGCACAGTTCTTTGTTTACAGGTGCTAAACAATCCATCACAGCCCCTCCTTTTAAGCTCTGTCCTCCCTGTCCTCAGGCATACCTCTCTGTCCTCCCTCTCATTCCCTTGATAGTTTAGTGTATGTGTTTTCTAATAACAGTTTCAGGTGACCAAAGTCATCTATCTTTCTGGACCTTATTTATAGGTAGGCAGATTCGAAATTTAGGCCTCAGGCAGATCACTTGACATCCAAGCAATGAACAAAGATTAATACAAGAGCATTGGATGACTTGAGGTGTGCAATAGATTTATGGAATGGTGGCTCTAGTCTAATTAAAAGAAATAAAACTTCCTTTCTAATGCTACTACCCTCGAAGTCACACAATCTAAAATAACCGTTATTGACTTTACCTGTATGTTCCCAAGAAATAAAAGTACACTAGATCAATTTACATTTTCAAGTACTTTAGTAAAGTTAACTCCCTGAAATTACATACATTCATCAAAGAATTACATTTGGCCATGTTTCACTAATAATAGTATTAAATGGCCAATAAACATCAGCACGTGTCAGACCTCATCAGACTAAGTCTTATTACAAGCCTGTGGCATAGATACCATTATCCCCACTTTAAAAAAAAAAAAAGGAAGAAAACTAAGGCTTGGAGATTAAGTTTATTGTCCAAGGGCACAACAACCAGGCAGACACGTGATTCAAATCTGAATTCAGAACCACCAAGCATACCTCAGAAGACTGGAGCACCAGGCAAGGACGCTGCAGAAGAAGTTGCTGTGAAGGGGAGAGCACTCGACCAATGAGATGTCTCCAGAGTTCCCTTACATTAGATAAGGTCTCAATACTGGGTAGAACTCTAGAAATGGTCTGATAGTCTCTTAAATTCCCCCATACATACACACACTTTCTTCAATATCCTCTAATGTCTAAGTACTTGGGCTTTGGAATTGGATAGTCCCAGCTTCTGCCACTTTACAGGTTGTGTGGCCTTTAGTAAATTATTTAGCTCTTGAAGACTCATTGTCCTCATCTTCTATCAAATGGCAAAATGATAATTGAACCTGACTCCTAGAATGGTTGTAAAGATTAAGTGAAACAGTATACATAAAGAACTTAGAACATGGTAAGAATTCAATAAATCATAGTCATTAAAATGGCTGGCTTCTCCGATTCTATCACCCACTGAGTATGGCAAAATATCAGGCCACACCATGTAGTGTTCCATTTTAACAGGTGTAAGACTTCTTTATATTCAAGCTAATAAAAACAACAGTAGGAGCAACAGCAGCAACACCAGCTAGTTTACTTTTTATTGAGATTTATCTTAAAATCTTCCTAAGTGTGCTAGGAAGTCAGTTTCTCATTTTACAAATCTAGCAAGTTAGCCTGAAAGATGTTAGCTTGCACAGCTCAATGCAACCAAAGAGGGCAGAACCAAAATCCTGAGCCTAGAGCTCCATGGCACACATAACCAGCATGCCACACATAGCCAGCACTCTACATGTAACCAGCACACTGTAGGTAACCAACATGTTTTTCAGTGAAAGATTAGTCTCATGAGAGAAACTTCAGGGCCAAGGGGAAGGAGAAGCTCTGTGGTCATAGGAATAGAACGCCCTTGCCAGGAGCGCCACAATGGACACTAGCATAATAATGGCTCCAAGAAGACTTTCCATATTCCCTATAGGGACTAGCACAGGTCTGAGCATTCAGTAGGTTACCAATGAAAAGCTCTAAATAATGCCTTCCTTGCTTAAAAATATTCAGCCAACAAAACAGACAACATGAGAAGAGAAAGCCCAGAGCATAGAAGAGATGAGAGGCTCATAGAGAGTCATAGCTAACGAGAAAATCCTCAAGGTAGAAAAAGGCTGATATATTGTATGAGCCAAAATTGCCAATTTTCTCTAAATTTATGGGTAGGCAAAACCTAAAATCCACAAAACACCTAGGAGCCATCCTGAGTTTCTCTCACTCCATTGTTGCCCACACTGAATCCATGGGCAGATTCTCTCAGTACACACAGGACCTGGCACCAAATTCCAGAGCCTCCTGAAAAGCTCATGACCCCATCTATTTATCCCCATCGTACCACTGATAACTACCCTAGTCCAAGCCACCATCATCTCTCCTTAACCACCACAGGAGCCTCCAACTGCCCTTCCCACTCCCATTCTTCCCAACAGCTACAACCTGGTCCACACATAGTAGCTAGAGTGATCTTCCCACCACCACCATAAACCAAAATATGCCGAGCATCCACATAAAACCCTCCAGCTGTACTTAGAATACAATCCAAATTTCTTCTTATAAACTCTTAATTCTAGACTATACACTTCTCCAATGATCTCACACCACACTTTCCTGCCACACTCTCTCCTTTCCTGTTTGTGAATGACCTCATCTCTTTATCATACCAGGCTTGAACTCACAGCTCCCTTGCCTGGAACACTCTTTCCCCAGATCTTCACGTAACTGGCTCTTTACCCTCACTTCATAGCTTCACTGTTGTCTCCTCAAAAGAGTCCTCCCTGACCTCCCATCCCACCCATCTTCCGTGGTGTCATCACCCTCACAGCAGCCACCAGTACCTGAAATGTCCTGTGTGCCTGCATTCTATCATTCTGACTGGAACGTAGTCTTCACGAGAGCAAGGGCTTCCCTCTGGTTTGCATCTGCTCCTCCATAGCACACAGTGTGAGTGCCAGGAGTATTTACTGAGTGAATAGATGGTTAGATGGTTCCTATGTTGGAGTAAGGGGGTCCCATCTAATGGTAGCAAGGTAGACAGGGAGGCAGAGCAGCACCTGCCAGACCAGGCCTCCAGGAGAACCATCTATAGCACAGAGTCCTCCAGAGACACAGACACCTCACTCCAGGAACCCTCAGAGACTCTGAAGAACAGTTCGGTGTCCCTCCCACAAACTGTGGCATTAAAACATGGGCAGCTTTATGAGGTTAGGGGACTCAGAGGGTTATGTAACCTAGATTCTCTAATTCACTCTTCACAACCACCCACTGAAGTCAGTATAATCCCTAAATCACAAAATGAGGAAAGTCAGGCTTGGAGAGGTTGACTCACTGCCTGGGGTAGAATCTGTGCCCTCCTACCAGACTCAGAATATTAGAATCTGTTCACCAACCATTCTAATATTTATCTTGTGCCACTTGCCATCTCAATTGCCCACTTTGGGTATAATTTAGGGCCATAGAAAATACTCCACTGAGGAGTCAACTGAGAGAAAAATATATTTTTCAGACATATTGAACTCAAGGTGATGTCAGAATTTAGAAGAAACTTAGGAGTACTGTGTTTATAGATTTATTTCACTCTTATCTACCTCTATATTTGATGGGGGGGTGAGGCTAGGGAAGAAACATCCCTAAGAAAAGGTCTGGGAGTCTTGCATTCCAATGAGACCACCACAGAGGAGCTGACACTGAATTCCAGAGCCACTAGGGACTATGCTGGATTGGAATTTATAACCTTTAGTTTTCCTGGCTCCTCTTAATGTGATTTTTTCCCTGCGATCATATCTCTGAATGATGAATAATTGACATAATATTCAACACGTATGAAGATAGATGTGATCACAAGGCTATCAATCTATCCATTTTAATGCTTCCTTTGCCCACATCCCTGATGGGCCTGGAGATGAATTGGGGAGGGGAGGTCCTGCAGAGCCTAGGAATGAAAGTGATACAACAGCCTCAAATATAGTGTTTTCAGGATTCTTTTGGGGGTGAGGAAAAGAACTTTGGTTCAGCAGCACCTTGTTAAGACTCTCTGGGGAGCCACTAGTCAGGTGGAGAGGCAGATCCCGATGATGAATGGACTTCTCAAGCCTTTTTTTCTTAGTATGTTTTCTCAGCCATAAGATGACTGAAAAAAATACAGATTCAGAAACACACAAAAAGATACACACAGAGATATATACATTCATACATGAATACAAGCACACATACAGACGCACACACAGTCTGAGCCTGGCAAAAGCCTGCTTAATTTTTAGAAGGTCTGCTAGGCTGATCCCTGTTTATGTTAAAAGAAAAAAAACGTAAAATGACCTACAGGACAAGTTTTGTCTTTAGAATAAGAAACATAGGGAGAATCTACTAAATTCGGGGAACATGGTATTTTCAGTGAACCTTGGATAAATGTGCATAAATTTCTCAAAACTAAGTTTTGATGAATACCGGTAAGACTTCTTTTAATTCTCAGACATTATAAGACCAACCCAAGGACAAGAATGTATTATAATGTTAGGACATTTCTCACCTTGCTTTTATAAATAGAATCCCTTTTAACCTATTTAGTTAACAGTAATGAGAAGTGAGAAGTTAGCAGTGAGAAGACTAATACATATACATACAAGATGTTGAGGTTTATTATTACAATAATTATTCTGTTCTATAAACCTTACCATTTCTAGTATACCTATAAAATTCATTCCCCCAAGTAACCAATAGAACTCCAATTATATCTTTCTAACTATTATACAATTTTGCCACTTGGCATTCTATAATATTGAACTTCTCCATTAGTCTCAAAGTAATCAAATTGCCTATCTTTTAAAATAATGATGAATGTGATATAGAGTCATCTAATACAATTCCAAAATATTAAGAATCTTAGTTATTAGGACAGAGTTGACAGATAACATTAACTGAACTCTTATTTGTGCCAGACACTGTGCTCACAGATTTTCCTTCATTGTCTCATATAACCCTTAAACCACGCCATGAAGGGTACTATTAACCTTACTTTACAGGTGAAAAAAGTGAAGTTAAGAAATATTAAGTTGTCCTGTACTAGGTAAGTGGCAGAACAGAGATCTTGCTCCCTGTTTTATTCTACTTTCTGTGCTGTAACTGAATACCCAAGACTGAGTAATTTATAAAGAAAATAAATTTATTTTTTTTCAGTTCTGGAGGCTGGGAAGTCCATGGGGATAGCACTGGCATCTGGTGATGCAGCCTTCTAGCTTCATCATAACGTGGCAGAGGACATCACAGGACAAGAGGGCAAGAGTGTGTGTGTCAACTCAGGTCTCTCTTCCTTTTCTTATAAAGTCACTAGGTCCATAATGGGGAGCTCCACCCTGATGACCTTATTTAATCCTAATTGCCTCCCAAAAGCCCTACTTTCAATCAGCATATGAACTTGGGGATTAAGTTTCCAATACATAAAATTCTGGGGACTCATTCAAACCACAGAACTCCCCTATCCACTGACATTCTGACAGTAAATGCTCTTAACAATTACATGATTGTGTATAAAATTTCTAAATGATTGAGACGGTTTGGCCATGTCCCACACAAATCTCATCTTGAATTATAACTCCCAGAGTTCCCATGGACATGTCATAGGAGGAACCTGGAAGGAGGTGATTGAATTACAGGGGCAGGTCTTTCCTGTGCCGTTCTCATGATAGTGAATGAGTCTCACGAGATCTGATGGTTTTAAAAATGAGAGTTTTGCTGCATAAGCTCTCTCTTCTCTTGTCTGCTGCCATGTAAGAGATGGCTTTCACCTTCTGCCATGATTGTGAGGCCTCCCCAGCCATGTGGAACTAGAAGTCCAATAAAATCTCTTATTTTGTAAATTGCCCAATCTCAGGTATTTATTAGCAGTGTGAAAATGGACTAATACAGTAAATTGGTACCAGTAGAGTGGGGTGCCACTAAAAGATACCCAAAAATGCGGAAGCATCTTTGAAACTGGGTAAGAGGCAGAAGTTGGAACCATTTGGAGGACTCAGAAGAAGACAGGAAAAGGTCAGAAAGTTTGGAACTCCCTAGAGACTTGTTGAATGGCTTTGACCAAAATGCTTATAATAATATAGACAATGAAATCCAGCCGGGCGCGGTGGCTCACGCCTGTAATCCCAGCACTTTGGGAGGCCGAGGCGGGTGGATCACGAGGTCAAGAGATCGAGACCATCCCGGTCAACATGGTGAAACTCCGTCTCTACTAAAAATACAAAAAATTAGCTGGGCATGGTGGCGCGTGCCTGTAATCCCAGCTACTCGGGAGGCTGAGGCAGGAGAATTGCCTGAACCCAGGAGGCGGAGGTTGCGGTGTGCCGAGATCGCGCCATTGCACTCCAGCCTGGGTAACAAGAGCGAAACTCCGTCTCAAAAAAAAAAAAAAAAAAAAAAAAAGAAATCCAGCTTGAGGTGGTGATCTCAGATGGAAATGAGTAACTTGTTGGGAACTAGAGCAAAGGTGACTCTTGTTATGTTTTAGCAAAGAGACTGGCGGCATTTTGCCCCTGCCCTAGAGATTTGTGGAACTTTGAACTTGAGAGACATGATTTAGGGTATCCAGTGGAAGAAATTTCTAAGCAGCAAATCATTCAAGATGTTACTTGGGTGCTGTTAAAGGCATTCAGTTTTATAAGGGAAGCAGAGTATAAAAGTTCTGAAAATTTGCAGCCTAATAATGCAATAGAAAAGAAAATCCCATTTTCTGAGGAGAAATTCAAGCTGACTGTACAAGTTTGCATAAGTAACGAGAAGCCAAATGTTAATACCCAAGACAATGGGGAAAATTTATCCAGGGCATGTCAGAGGTCTTCCTGGCAGCCCCTACTCCCACAGGCCTGGAGACCTAGGAGAAAAAAATGGTTTCATAAGCTGGGCCCAGAGTTCCTGTGCAGTGTGCAGCCTAGGGACTTAGTGCCCTGCATCCCAGCTGCTCCAGCTGTGGCTGCAAGGGGCCAATGTAGAACTTGGGCCATGGCTTCAGAGGGTGCAAGCCTCAAGCCTTGGCAGCTTCCATGTATGCTGAGCCTGCAAGTGCACAGAAGTCAAGAATTGAGGTTTGGGAACCTCCACCTAGGTTTCAAAAGATACATGGAAACACCTGCATGCCCAAGCAAAAGTTTGCTGCAGGGGCAGGATCCTCATGGAGAACCTCTGCTAGGGCAATGCAGAAGGGAAATGTGGGGTCAGAGCCTCTACACAGAGTCCCCACTGAGGAACCATCTAGTGGAGCTGTGAGAAGAGGGCCACTGTCCTCTAGACCCCAGAATGATAGATCCACTGGCTGCCTGCACTGAGCACCTGGAAAAGCCACAGACACTCAATGCCAGCCCGTGAAAGCAGCTGGGAGGGAGGCTGTACTCTGCAAAGCCACAGAGGCAGAGCTGCCCAAGACTGTGGGAACCCACCTCTTGCATCAGCATGACCTGGATGTGAGACCTGGAGTCAAAGGAGAACATTTGGGAGTTTTAAGATTTGACTGCCCCACTGGATTTCAGACTTGCATGGGGCCTATAGCTCTTTTGTTTTGGTCAATTTCTCCCATTTGGAAGGGCTATATTTACCCAGTGCCTGCACCCCCATTGGATCTAGGAAGTAACTAACTTGCTTTTGATTTTACAGGCTCGTAATTATGTGAAAGTGGCTTGCCTTATCTCAGAATGCCTTGCATGTGGTAACACATAGCTTTCCCAAACTCACACTTGTAATCTTCACCTCTTTGACACTACATTAGGAATAGTAGTAAAATTTTGTAGTAAATGATAAATTTTATAGTAAATAGATGTTGGGCTGTGGACTTTTGAGTTAATGCTGACATGAGTTAAGACTTTGGGCAACTGTTGGGAAGGCATGATTGAATTTGAAATGTGAGGACATGAGATTTGGGAAGGGCCAGGGGCAGAATTATTTGGCTTGGCTGTGTCCCCACATAAATCTCATCTTGAATTGTAAATCCCACAATTCCTACATGTGGTGAGGGGAAACCCAGTGGGAGGTGATTGAATTATGGGGTGGGTCTTTGCTGCACTGTTCTCATGATAGTGAATGAGTCTCACAAGATCTGATGGTTTTAAAAACAGGAGTTTCCCTGCATAGGTTCTCTCTTTGCCTGCTGCCATCCCTGTAAGATGTGACTTGCTCCTCCTTGCTTTCTGCCATGATTGTGAGGCCTCCCCAGCCATGTGGAACTCTAAGTCCAATAAACCTCTTTCATTTGTAAGTCGCCCAGTCTTGAATATGTCTTTATCAGCAGCATTCAAACAGACTAATACAGTGATGAAACTCAAATACGTTACTTTGGGAAAAAATGGCAGAGGAAATTATTTGTAAGTTTATAAAGTCTTACATGGGACCTCAAAACACTTGCAATTGACTTTTTTTTTAATTTAGAAAGATTTTTTTTAAAGTTACAAACCCTTGTGTCAAGGGCTGACTTTCAATAGGTGGCAGTGAGGGAGCTGTTCTGCTGCATACAAAACCCTGACCCAGAAGCAGGTCATCTATGAATGCTTTAGTGCTAGGTTCCCCATGCAATCAACTTTTTATTTACTAAAAGTTCTGAAAACAATAGGTTTACTACTAAAAATTCCAACAGAACACAAACCATTTTTATTCTTCAGTCAGATCAGAGCCAAGTGTTTACTTCAGGGACATTTGCCACCAATGAGCTTTGGGTAGTCTATAAACCCTTCAAAAAGTCAAATGTATCTATGCCTACATGGATTTCTCTGGAATGAAAGTCCACAGCTTTGACCAGTTTTTCAAAGGGTTCCGGGACCACTACACCAGAAATAGACAATATTTGGATAGTGAACCAAGAAAAGGACTCCTAGAAATTTCATCTTCCCCAAGATAATAGAGGTACGTATCAACAAAGTAGCAACATTACAAGGGGAAAAAAGAAAGATTACATTAAAGATGCATGATTTTTAACTTACAAGTACCTACCTTTACTCATATAACAATATACCTCTTTCTTCTTGTTTGAGACTTAGCCTGTTTCAGAGAGTAAAAATTATTCTGAATCACTTTTGGCCTTGGGCAATTTTGTTGGCATTGTGGTAACACATAACTTTCCCAAACTCACACTTGTAATCTTCACCTCTTTGACACTACTTTAGGAATAGTAGTAAAATTTTATGATAAATGAAAGTATATTTTTAAGTGAAAAAATCAGAGTATTGAACAGTATGCCTAATGTGTTTTCATTTGTATTTTTATAAAGAAAGGAAAAAGAGGCCGGGTGCGGTGGCTCACGCCTGTAATCCCAGCACTTTGGGAGGCCGAGGCAGGTGGATCACAAGGTCAAGAGATCGAGACCATCCTGGTCAACATGGTGAAACCCCGTCTCTACTAAAAATACAAAAAAAAAATTAGCTGGGCATGGTAGCGCACGCCTGTAGTCCCAGCTACTCGGGATGCTGAGGCAAGAGAATTGCTTTCTGAACCCAGGAGGCAGAGGTTGCGGTGAGCCGAGATCGCGCCATTGCACTCCAGTCTGGGTAACAGGAGCGAAACTCCGTCTCAAAAAAAAAATAAAATAAAATAAAAAATAAAAAAGAAGGTGAGAGAAAATATACATATTTGCTTGTATTTATATAGAACATTTCCTAAAGCTTACACACGAAACTGCTAACATTGGATGCTTGCAGGGTGGAGACAGGGTAGACAAGAGATAATTGACTGTTTACTTTTATTACTTTTGAATTACTTTTGAAGCCATTCAAATGTATAATTTTTAGAAATACTTTCAAGAAAATCAAAGAATAGCAAGATTTCATCTTCATTTCATATTTGGCTAAACTTATTTCTGCTTTTCTTAACTGAAATTCATGCTATTGGAAGTTTACTAGCTTCTTTCTAAAGTCAACCAGAAAAAGTTCAAGCACATGAATTGTCACGTCAGCCTCTTAGAATTGAGAAAACCCTATCAACTACTCTAAAACATTTAGAAAATTCTGCTGCTTTTAATTGCAATGTATAGCAATTTATATATACAATAACTTTTGATTTACTATTGTACAATAGTATGAATTTTGAAGACATTTAAACCAACAGTGAGATATTCACATGCTATGGTATGAAGGTCCCCCAAAATTCATGTGTTGAAACTTAATGCCCAAGAGGCAAGAACTTTTGAGAAGTGATTAATTATAAGGATTACTGCCTTATAAAAGAGGTGACACAAACTAGCTTAGGCCCTTTTGCCCTTCTGTCTCTACCAGCGTGTGAGGACACTGTGTTTGTCCCTTCTGGAAGATACAACAACAAAGTCCCAACTTGGAAGCAGAGACCAGGCTCTCATCAAACACTGAACCTGCTGGCACCTTAATCTTGGACTTTCCAGTCTCCAGAACTATAAGAAATAGATGTCCATTCTTTATAAGTTACCCCTCTGTGGTGTTTAGTTATAGCAGCACAGATGAACTAAGTTATCATGTTTAATTTACATTTACCTTAAATCATGCTACCAAAATATCTCCCAGTCAAAGTGGCAATCAGTGAACAGATTCCTTCAATGAACTCCAAGTTCGAATATGAACAAAGACAGCCTCTGATCTGTCACTACTCATTCCTTGGCCTGAAAGTTTCTTTTGATATTAACTCTAAAAAGCATCTCAACCTCAGAAGTGTTAAAATAGGGGCTGGGGAGTTAAAAAACAACACACAGGCCAGGCATGGTGGCTCATGCCTGTAATCCCAGCACTTTGGGAAGCTGAGGCGGCAGAACACAAGGTCAGGAGTTTGAGACCAGACTGTCCAACATGATGAAACCTCATCTCTAACATAAATACAAAAATTACCTGGGTGTGGTGGCACGTGCCTGTAATCCCAGCTACTCAGAAGGCTGAGGCAGAAGAATTGCTTGAATCCAGGAGGTGGAGGTTGCAGCGAGCCAAGATCACACCACTGCACTCCAGCCTGACAGAGCGAAACTCCATCTCCAAAAAAAAAAAGGGAAAAAAAGAACACAACACACTCACCAGAGTGGCCAAATTTTAAAAGAGAGACAATACCAAGTTTGGGCAAGGATACAGAGTAATTTGAACTCTAACATATTTCTGGTGGGAATATAAAATAGTACAACCACATTCAAAAACAATGTGGCAGTTTCTAATGAAGTTACATAGCACTCATCTTCTGACTCAGAAATTTCACTCCTGAGTATGTTCCCAAGAGAAGGTAGTGCATATGTCCACAAAAAAGTATCCGTGAATGTCTATAGTTTCATGATTCACAATAGCTAAAGATGGAAATAATCCAAATATCCATTAGTAGGAAAATGAAGGAACTGTGGCATATCCATATAATAGAATAACTCTCAGCAATTAAAAAGAAAAAAAGAACTACATGCCACAACTTGGATGACTATCAAATGCATTATGTTGAATGAAAGAAGTCACCAATAAACAGAATGCATACCTTATTATTCCATTTACAGAAAATTCAAAATCAGACTAAATAATCTCCAGTGATAGAAAGCACATTATGATTGCTCTGGTAAGAGGAAGGGGTTGACTGCAAAGGGAAATCAGGGAAGATTCTAGGGAAAGCTCTGTATTACAACTGGGGAATCTTACATAGATGTTTATATTTGTTAAAATTTCTCAAGTTGTACATTTAAGATTTGTGCATTTTACTGTATATAAATTGTCCATCAATAAAACATTCCTAGTATTTGAAAAATCCACATTACAATTGAGGCAAGGTGTTACATAGTTATTTGTGAATCTCTAATACCCAAAGAATGAGATAGAAACAGAGCGATCTAGCAATTCTAAAAGCAACAAAATACGAAGTCCATCAAATGCAAATTCCATCTCAGTTCTGACTTTACTACTGCCTTGATCCTGGCAATTTACCCTCCTTTCTGTATTTATAGAGCAGCTGCACTAGATCTGTGAATTTGCCTTTTAGTCAGCAGATCTTATGAGAATCTATTCAAGCAATGGAGTCAACTCCAGAAAAATGAATATACATAAACCATTTTGCATAGGATCCCAGAGGGTCATAAATGATCTAAAGGCCATCAAAGATGCCAGGGTAGGTGGCCCTGGAGAGATGTTTTATCAGACTCTTCAAAGCTCAGAGGTTCCTTGTTAAATTATAAGTTCTTGTTGTCTAAATCAAACCAATGGCCTCTAAAATGCAAATTGGTCCATTGGAGTGTGGAAGTATTTATTATTTTAATTAAAAAATAAGTATGATGTTTCACTAATATCTAACCCATATGAAGTCAGTAATAAACAACTTATAAAAATATATATATAAGCTAGGGATTCCTGCTCAAAAATTTTATATACAAAAATTTTTTATGTATAAATTTTTATATATATAATTTTTTATATATAAAAAATTTTATGTACATTTTCATATATATCACCTAAAAATGTTGACCTTGTTCTTCTATTTTAGACCTTTGAATTTCATGGAATTTACATGGAAATGTCATGGAATCCCCGATGTTTGGGAATTATTTTTATTTTTTTGTTTTTGCTTTTAAAAAAAGTGATCCCCTACTTTCATTATAATTTTAGAAAAGAAAAATAATAAGGTAGGAAAGACAGTCTCAGGATTAAAATAAAATCTTTAAAACAATAAATCATACATAATATATTATCATGATTTTTTAATTTTACTATGGAAGGAAAAACTTCATTGCAAAGCATCTCTAGGGCAGAGCCTTAAATGCTAATCTCATCGAATTTCAACCCTATTTTATTTTGCCTCCACCAAGCTCACATACATGAAAAAGAAAGAGCTCAGGAATTTTTTACTGTCAAATACCCATGCCCCTTTGCAGAATAAGAATTATACTTTGGTTACATTTAAGAGTTAGACTATGAGTAGAAAAGAGTTTTCACCTTCTTTCTGCCTCCTTTGGCTATTTAGAAGACCCACTGGCAGTCAAATTAAAAGAAAAATGCTTGCTGATTGACTAACAAGTCACTTAGGACTTACGAAGCAGAGGAATTCATACATATATCCAACATTATCATCTGAGATGGCCACAAAACTGGCTGTATACAAAACTGCTCAGTGACTTGGAACCCAGTATGTTTCACTATGCACCAAACCTTGAGCAATTGATCCTCACCAAATGCTTCAGCAGACCGTGCTATTTCCCCCTCTCACAAGTAACATATGAGATAATAGATGTGGTGATGGGAGGAGATGGGACTGGGAAGAAAAGTGTTTTTACCTTTAGACCAGGCACTGGCCAAATCCAGCCTGCTACTTGTTTTTGTATAGCCTGCAAACTAAGAACGGCTTTTATGTTTATCATGAGTTAAAATGAAAAGAAGAACGTTTCATGACATATGAAAATGATACAAAATTCAAATCAGTGTCCATAAATAAAGTTTCATTGGAACACAGTCCTGCTCATTAGTCTACAAATTGTCTATGGCTGTTTTCCACTACAATGCTGTAGTTGACAGAGACCACATGACCCACAAAGCCTAAAACATTTACTATTCTGGTCCTTTATAGAAAGAATTCACCAGCCCCTGCTCTAGACTGTAAGCATCCAAAGCACAGAGACCATGCTCCTGTTGTCGACATTTTGTTATTTTTGCTGCCCAGTGTCTGTCACCTTCTTTGAGAAGGCCCACCATGATTCCGTTCAGGAAAAGCTTGTCCCTCCCTCTCTGTTCAGTTCTTTAAGTGGAGGCTGCCTCTGTAAGGTCAGTGGATGTACCAGTTCTCCTGGGCTTGGCAGGCGGGGCGTGGACACTTGACTCAGTCATTCCAGAGCAAATCCTAGAACCTTTGAGAGTTTGCTCACTTTTTCCCAGGACATGAAGCTGAGCAGGTAGAATGGGAACTGCTGCCATCTTGCTGCCCTGAGTGAGAGCTCACTGAAGAACTGAAGTTACACAGAGCAAAAAAAGCCACAGGAGAGAGAGGAGCCAGCTGCTGACTACACTGTTTGAGCCCGGATCACACAGAGTCTGAGGCCAAATCCACTCTTGAACTTTTCATTGCATATTCTCTAGCCTAAACTCAGAACCATGTTTGCTTAAATTTGTCTGAATTATTTTCCTATCACGTGCAATTGAAAGAAAGAAATGAAGTCCTAACTGATGCAGTCCCCTTGTCACTGCATTTCTGGCTGCACCCATCCCCACAGCATGAACACAGGAGGGTACTATAAATGCCCACGGATTAGAATGACAGCCTGGAGAACTTTGAGCCAGGAAGAGAAACCCTGAAGTACTTGAAAACCTCTAAAAGGCAAGATGAGTAAGAAAAAACAACAATATCAACTATCATTGAGTATCAACTACCAATGATTGCTAACACTTGTCTCACACTGTGCCATATATTGTTGCAATCGACTTATGACAACTTGCTAAAATCCCCTGTAATGAACAGAAACTGATGTTCAAAGAGGTTATTTGTCAGATGACATACAGGCAGGAAGAGATTTGATACAAAGTCTGTCTAACTTCAAAGCCCATGCTAATGAATCTCTGACTATTAGAGGTCCTCTACCTCAAAATAGGTCCACTGAGATAATGCAACCTGCCAAGGTCATGGGAGATAACTCTGGAGTCAAAATAGGATTCATGCCCTAGTTGTTCCTGTCTATGTAATCTTCGGCAACTGACCCTTCTGAATCTCAATTTCCTTACCTATAAGAAATGGAGTTGGGATGGGCACGGTGGCTCATACCTATAATCCCAGCACATTGGGAGGCTCAGGCAGGTCGATCACCAGAGGTCAGGAGTTCGACAGCAGCCTGGTCAACATGGTTAAATCACATCTCTACTAAAAATACAAAAAAAAAATTAGCCAGGTTTAGCGGCAGGGGCCTATAATCTTAGCTACTCTGGAGGCTGAGGCATGAGAATCACTTGAACTCGGGAGGCAGAGGTTGCAGTGAGCTGAGATCATGCCATTGCAATCCGGCCTGGGCAACAAGAGCAAAAATCCATCAGAAGGAAGGAAGGAATGAAGGAAGGAAGGAAGGAAGGAAGGAGGGAAGGAGGGAAGGAGGGAAGGAGGGAGAGAGGGAGGGAGGAAAGAAAGGGAAAGAAGGAGGGAGGGAGGGAAGGAAGGAAGGGAGGAAGGAAGGAAGGAAGGAAGGAGAGAAAGAGAGAGAGAGAGGCTCTATATCTGCCTATATCAAAAAATTTCCTTGAGGATTAAATGACTAAAAAATATCAAGTTCCTAGTACAGTAATTAATGCAACCCAGGACTCGATATGTGCTAGTCTTTTGCTCCATGCCTTGGTTGGATCCGTGTGATTCTTTATTCTCAGAAGTCTCCACTCAATCCAAGCCCTTCACAACCACAATTCTGCAAAATTCCTTCCAAAGGCAAAGGCACACACTCAGTTGCTTTTGTGGGACCTGAAACAGGCATTAGACACTACAAGTCAGTCCTTCATGGGCTCCTATTAATGAATTGAGCTTTTAACCAGCCTGATGCAGCCAGGCCTGGAGTTCCCAAGCTGAAGCTCATTAGCATACATAGCCCCATTTACTAATAAATGCATGCAATTCATCTCCAGCGTGTCACTGTTTTATGGCGGCTTGCTGACTTGGGGCTCAAGTGACGAAGTTTAATGCAGTGTGGTTTTTTATTTTTAATTGGAGCTTTAGCTCTCAAGAAACAACAAAAAATGGTGTTTAATTAAAAATCACTCATGGTTCTTAGCTTGCTGGGCTGTAAAAATAAAATTTAAAACAATCACTCATGGGTTTACAATCCTTTAGTTCATTAAAGGGGGGTAAAAGAGTTTCAGGAAAGGAAATCTAATAGATCCACCTGGGTAAAGAAAAATCAAGGCAGCTCTTATCTTGTTAAATGAAGAAAACAAAAACTAGTCATGTGTCTTTTCTGAACACTAGGCTGTCCCGTTGGCCTTCTCAGATGCTGTAACCATGTCTGATAGACTAGGCACGCAGAGCTAAGAGTCCATTAACTTGGCAGAGGCCAGTGGAAGAATCAGATTCTGGTATCTGACATCTGTGGGTTGAGTTCCAGCCCTGCAACATACTCATATGTGACCTTGGTCAAGTTACTTAATTTATCTAAGTTTCAGTCTTCTCTCTTGTAAAGCAGAGATAATAACGGTACCTGATTCACAGATATGATAAGATACTGGTTGCAAGCGACAGCATTCAGGTAAAAAAAGAAACTTACTAGAATCCACAGAAGCACAGATGTACATGCATGGAAAGCCAGCAGGAGCCATGAGTACCTTGAAGGCTGGGCATTAAAAATATTTGTCCAGACGCTGCTGCCGGCAGCACAGATGGACTCTACTGCCCCATGCCTCCGCCCTTTGTGTCTTGGCTCCTGCTCAAAGAATCCAACACAGGTGTCTGGGAGGCTAACCTGTCTGCTAGAAGTAGGGAGAGGAAAAGCAGGGCACCCCTGCAGGTAGGGCACCATCTAGATTCCTCCTCACAAGGGAGACGCACATGAAGATGCACCCTAAGGCAACTGTCCCCACAATGAGAAACGTCTATGACAACAGGATTGTGGTGAAGGATAAATGAGATAATGCACAGAAAGCCCTTGGCAACTTACTAGAATGCAGCAGATGGCCAATAAATGACAGCTATTATTATTGCTATAATTAGCATTATTTTTAACAACTACCATTCTGGCCACCAGGGATGATACAGGCAGATGATAAAAATAGACTCGTTTTAGCTGAATTCATTATGAGGGGTCGTGGGAGAGGGTAGAACTATAGACACTCAACATATAGCCCCAATGTCTCTGAAGAATGACACCCAAGAATATCAAGGCCACTCATGAACTGCTGTTAATACCAGTGTCAGCCTGGGTACTGGGGCAGAGGAGGGGGATCCCCTGCTCTAGAGCAAAACTGGTGCTCTTGTGCCAGGTCCTCCCTCTCATTTGCCAGATTCCACTGCACTACGAGCAGGCTCCTCAGCTCTGCACGTGAGGGTTCTTCTATTTTAATGACTTGCCTCAAGTCCTATGTGTAGGAAAGATAGATTCTAGGTCCTCCCGAGGCTAATGTGCAGGCTCTAACCTTGTAATTTAAAAAGAACACAGGTACGCCTGCACATTGGTTGCATCAAAAATATAGCTGAAGTCTAAATATTAGCTCAGTGTAACTATGCAGAAAATGAAGCCTGACATGTCAATTAATTCTTTGCATTTCTCTGCTGTGTACAAGGGGGATTTTGTTTACAGAGTAGAAATCTCACCATAGGTTCAAGTCATATTAGTCAATGGCTTAAAGCTAAAATTAAAAGTGAAATATAGTACCTTGGAAAACTAGTCCTGAAGTTACTGATATCACAGAGGAAGAGAATGGTTCTCTCTGTCGCTCTCTATTTTTTTTTTTTTTTTTTTTGAGACAGGGTCTCACTCTGTCGCCCAGGCTAGAGTGCAGTGGCACAATCTTGGCTCGCTGCAACCCTCTGCCTCCTCGGTTCAAGCAATTCTCCTGGCTGCGGAATGGTTCTCTTTAAAATGTGTGCTGTGAGCTGCCTCTGGCAGTCCTAAACTGTCTTTGTGTTTCATGGTCCTTCCTCATAGCCCAGTATAGGATGGTGTGTAAATGATGAACCTGAGCTCTTGGAAGGCTCAGAAGGGCCTTCAGTCTTCCCTCAACCCCAGAAAATAAGTCACATTTAGTATTGGGTAAGATTTAATGAAATTAATAAGAATTTAGTATCAAGTTAAAGGTTACTATAATGTAAAAGATATAATTATTTAGAGATAGCCTATTCCACACTCCCCATTATGCTAAATATTTGATCTGTCCTAATATATTCAAGTTGTAATCCAAGTTGTAATAGTAATAATGCTAAGTCATGGGAATTGATCTAAATTTATTTAAAGCTGGGCACAGTGGTGCGTGCCTGTAAGCACAGCTACTCAAGAGGCTAAGGCAGGAGGATCATTTGAGCCCAAGAGTTTGAGCTCATCCTGAGCAACATAGCAAGACCTTGTCTCTTTAAAAAACAAAAACTTTTTTTTTTGAGACACGGCCTCACTCTGTTACCCAAGCTGGAGTGCAGTGGTGTGATCACAGGTCACTGCAGCCTTGACCTCCCAGACTCAGGCAATCTTCCTGCCTCAGCCTCCCAAGCAGCTGGGACCACAGGTGTGTATCACCATGCCTGGCTAATTTTTAAATTATTTGTAGAGACAAGTCTCACTCTGTTGGCCAGGCTGGTCTCAAACTTTTAGGCTCAAGTGATCCTCCCACCTCAGCCTCCCGAAGTGCTGGGATTACAGGCATGAGCTATCACTCCAGGCCAAAAAAAAAAAAAAATTAATTTACTTCAGAGTTAAAATACTAGATAGTCATCCCTTCAACCAAACTAACTATTCAATGTCTGCTACATGCCAGGAACTGCACTGAGTTCTGGGGATTTAATAAACAACAAAGGCAGCCAGGTACCTCAGGGAGTTTCCAGGCTAGAAAAACAAGAAGACAGTCCAAAGAAACACAAAGGAGTAAAAGTTACCGTTGCTATTAGAGGCGAGCTACAGCTACTTCTTTAAGTAGGTACAGCAAACGGGCTGGGGACTGGAGGATGAGAGTTGGTATCTAGGTAAGAGTGGACGGGGTTAGGTGGGGAGAAGGATATTTTATCAGGCAGTGATCCAACTTTCCTTGCCCTTCCTTCTTCCTAGGAAATTCAAAGGTCTCTGAACATTATCATCAGTGATAGTCTGGTAAGTATATATATTCCTAGACTCACCCTTGGTGTGCCAACAACCTTCAGGGCAAAAATTCTCAAATGGAAATGGTATTGTTTAAGTCTCTATAGACAAGACAATGAAGATTATACAAATGAGGCTAAGGTCTGGTTCATCCCTCCCCTCAATGGTGCCCAGTCTAGCTTTAAACACAAAACAATCCATAAATGGTTAAGAAAAAATATCGAGGCTGTTTAAGGCAACAAAAGAAGTCAAATTCTTTTATTTGTTAAATATTTATTTAGCAACTAGGAACTCAGCATTGTGTGGGGAACAAAACTGGTGAGAGCCATGATAAATCAAGAAAGTTTTCAATGGTTCTCAATGGGCAGTAGAAATTGGATTGATAAGAAAGTGAAGAAGTCTAGCCCAGGGAGATGTAACGAAGGCAATAAAATCAGAGAAAGGGGAAAGACATCTTTAAGGACAGCAAGGAATCCAGTTTGGTTGTAGCTGAAGAGTTGATGAAGTTGGCCAACTTCTATCCACCTGTACCCATGGACAACAATGGCTGATCTCCACATTCCTCTTCTCAGATCCCAGAAACCTTGCTCACAGTTCTCCTAGCAGCCATTCCCAATAAACTGATATATAAAGCCTATCCACCAAAATGGTGGCACCACTGAGAGTAACAGTAGAGGAGAGAGAACTGAGCTTTGAAGGAATAGGAAAGGTTTATTTGATTTGTTGGTAAGGACGTGTGTTTAAGCGCAAGCTAGTCAAATTTAGCAAGACCTATTAACCTGGGAATCAACTTCAAAGGGTGCTTCTAGATCAATATTCACACAGCTGAGCCCTCTTTGGTGGAGAAAACCACAGACCCAGGCTACTTTCAATGGATATAAATAAGCTTTTCATTGAAGAGACTATATAATTGCAGAGAGCAGGTAGCAAATTGAGTGAGTGCAGAAGTCTGCTAATGGACGGGGATAAGGGTTTTTCAAACTTTAGGGATTGATTTAACTCCTGTTGGCATAAAAGAGGCGTTAAAAGCTACTACAACTGACATAATCTAAAATAGTGTGTTAGCTAATACAAATTCAAGATAGCATATATAGTGTAGGTATAAGGTAGTGTCTATTTACTGGTCAGAGTTTAGGCAAGAAACAAAACCACTCTAGATATCTTGAGAAGAATGGGGTTTGACTCACAGATTAGGTGTTTGCAAAATCAATGGAAGAGTTAGTGAATGGAATTTAAAAGGCTCCCTCTAGGCTTTCATGAGAGTCATAAGTGATCATTACCAAATATTTCCACCTCTCCACTTTCTGAGAAGATTTCCTAGCCCCTTTGTGTTTGGGTGGGATACGTGACTTTTCTTGCCTTTTAGAGTTATGCATTTCTTATGTTTACTTCCCTCTGGATGTCTAAAGTACTACAGGGCTTCCTTTTCCATCATCCTAATTCATGGGCATTTATAGTACCCCCCTGAGTTCATGCTATGGTGCTGGGTGTTGCTGGGAACATTGATTTTTGAGACAGGGTCTCACTCTGTCGTCCAGGCTGGAGTGCAGTGATGCAATCTCAGCTCACTGCAACCTCCACCTCCCAGGTTCAAGCGATTCTCCTACCTCAGCCTCCCAAGTATCTCAGACTACAGGTATGCATCACCACGCCTGACTAATTTTTGTATTTTTTGGTAGAGATGGGGTTTTACCATGTTAGCTAGGCTGGTCTCAAACTCCTCACCTCAAGTGATCTGCCACCTCAGCCTCCCATAGTGCTGGGATTACAGGAGTGAGCCACCATGCCTGGCAGGGAACATTGATTTTTGACAGTAGGTGACATGTTTTGCTTTTAGGTCATAGCATTTATATTGCCAGCACAGTCTTTATAGGCCTCTGCATCCCTCTAGCATGATAGACCAAGTTGATGGCTGCTCCATGAGTCTGGATCCTAGAGTGAGGAGATACAAAGCACAGCTCTGAGGCAATCCACAGCAGGCACACAGCACAAATGAGAAATAAGCCACCTAAAATTATGAGCTTGTTTGTTACCACAGCAGAACTTTGCCTATGCTGACTGAAACAGGGTCTGACCTCCAGATTATAAACTACCATAGCCACCATCCAGAGGACAGAAGCAGTCACTGTCACTGGGAGGCAAGGCCACTCCTGCTTCTGTGGCTACCACTACTGCTGAAGCCACAGCTCCCGCACACCATGAAGCTAAAGAACACACAGTGAATCTGGAGTCCACCTGCTGCCAGTGCTCACACATATTAGCAGCACAAAATCGCAGAAAGAAAAAATGGCCTTTGCCTTCCTTCTACTTTCAAAATCTCAAGGGCTTCTCCCAGCCAGAATCTAAATTGCATCTAGAATCCTAGTGCCCAAAGGGTCAGAGGAATGTGGTTTTCAGCCTTCTGGTCCCTGTGATGGAGGAGTCTGGGGACACAGACAGTGATGGAAACAGATGTTGAGTGTCAACAAACAGAATCTAGCACAAATCCTCAAAGTGTGCTCCAGGCCCCTCTGCATCAGGGTCACTGGGGTGCCTGCCACCAGATGCCAACCATACAGAGTCAGACTTGCAGGAGCCTGGGGATCTGCATTTTCACAATGATCTAGTCTATGGCAGAAGGGATTTGCCCTTAAAGAGAAAGAAAAAAAAGATCCAAAGTACTTAATAAAATGGATCCTACATAAAAACTGCTTTACCATTTTAATGTCCCCTGTAAGTTTTGTGTTTCTTGCATAGTTTTAAGTCCTATTAAAGTTGTAGATTAATGGTAAGAAAACAAAATCCAACTCTTTTATTTTAAAAATAAGGAATATGAAGCATGGAAATGTTAAGAATTTTGCTTAACATTAAATTTTTTCGTAAGAAAGACACTGGTCTAGACCAAAAAAAAAAAAAAAAAAAAATGATTGAAAGCCAAATAAATTAGATTTGGCCTCAGAAGACATGTCTATTCACCAGCCACCTGAGTATTACCCACAGAGAAAACTTTTAATTTAGCAGCTGCAAATGGGCAGGTCTCAAGCCACAGATGTATTTTGCTGTTCTACACAGTATTCTTTTACAATTTGAGCTAAGCCAGGCATAGTGGCTCATGTCCATAATCAGGCACTTTGGGAGATTGAGGCAGGAGGATCGCTTGAGCCCAGGAGTTAGAGACCAGCCTGGGCAACAAAGCAAGATCCTATCTCTACAAAATAAATAAATTAATTAACCGGGCATGGTGGTGCACAACAGTCATCCCAGCTACTCAGGAGGCTGGGGCAGGAGGATCTCATGAGCACAGGATGTCAAGGTGAGTCATGATCATGCCACTACACTCCAACCTGAGTGACAGAGCAAGGCCCTATGTGAAAAAGCAAATAAACAGAATTTGAGATAACATCTAAAATTTAGGAAATTCCACATAAAAATCCATGTATTTGGTTTCCCTTGAAAAATTAGATGGTCCCACATTCCCAAGTGACAACTCACTTCTCTAAGAAGCAGCTACCAATCATCATCTCCTCACCCCTCATCCTGACCCCGACCAACCCTCAAGACCCCCTTCCAACTGTGTACTCTCCAGTTTGCTACCATGCCCACCTATCCCTGTAAAAGGTAGAAATAAACAGCTAACTGACTACACCACCAAACACCAGGAAGAAGGAAGTCATTTCATTTTACCAAGCGTGGGATAAGGTGTTGCCAAGCGTTTATTGAAAGCATTTGGCTTGATGACACCACCCCCTACCTCACTCCATCCCTATATTTTTTTATTTAGAGAACTATTTGCTAGTGGATCTTTAAAGAACCCAACAGTGTCTTCTGGAAACGCAGGGTGAGGGACAATGATACTTATCATCATGCTTGAAATAGTCTTTCTTACTGTAAAGACAGATTCTTATAACTTTATGCTGATCAAAAGTCATAGAACAAAGATAGACCAGTGAGGCAGTGCAAGTTCTTACACCTTCCCATTTCATTCATCCTTACGACTTGCCTGGCCCCTGGGGACAACTTGCCACTCTGGCCTTAAGATGCTTTGTAGGCCGGGCGCGGTGGCTCACGCATGTAATCCCAGCACTTTGGGAGGCCGAGGCGGGTGGATCACGAGGTCAAGAGATCAAGACCATCCTGGTCAACATGGTGAAACCCCGTCTCTACTAAAAATACAAAAAATTAGCTGGGCACGGTGGCACGTGCCTGTAATCCCAGATACTCAGGAGGCTGAGGCAGGAGAATTGCCTGAACCCAGGAGGTGGAGGTTGCAGTGGGCCAAGATCACGCCACTGCACTCCAGCCTGGGTAACAAGAGCAAAACTCTGTCTCAAAAAAAAAAAAAGATGCTTTGTAGATAAGATTTCTGCCCCATGGATCTGTTTGCAGCCTGCAATTGGATCTCCAGTTGAGGTGAGCCCCCACCTGGTCACCTGCAGAACAGCATCCAGGAGGGCCAGCTAGTTTTCTATTCTGGCACGCAGGGCAGTTAGAGCCAGCGCTCCTCTAAACAGGACACCACTGCGCTGTGTGTCTGAGGTAATTAGTTTGGCTCTAAAATTAGCAGTTAAATAAATGTTAATGAACAGCTGTTCCCAATAAACAGGATAAATTGAAATTAATAATTGCCGCATTCATTTAACAAATGAATTACCCACTTTTTAATAAATACACCAACATTACACATGTGTGATCTCCTGCCAAGAGGGGCAGGCCTAGGACAACGCACTTCGTGGCAAAACAGGGTAACCCAGGAGCCAAGCAGGGCAGATACTGTGCTGCCCACTCTAAAGATACCAACAAAATGTGTGACTGCTTTCTTATTTTTACTCCTGTAAAAGGTTGAAATAAATAGCAGATTAACTACAATCCAAACACCAGGAAGAAGGGAATCATTTCATTTTATCAATGGTGGGGTAAGATTGCATCCAGGGAGCCAGGCACAATCTTGTATTCCCAGCACTTTGGGAGGCCGAGGCAGGCAGATCACCTGAGGTCAGGAGGTCAAGACCATCCTGACCAACATGGAGAAACCCCGTCTCTACTAAAAATACAAAATTAACTGGGCATGGTGTCACATGCCTGTAATCTCAGCTACTTGGGAGGCTGAGGCAGGAGAATCACTTCAACCTGGGAGGTGGGGGTTGCCATGAGCTGAGATTGTGCCAACGCACTCCAGCCTGGGCAACAAGAGCGAAACTCCATCTCAAAAAAAAAAAAAAAAAAAAAAAAAGATTGCATCCAGGGTTTCTTCAAGGCATTTGGCTTGATGACACCACCACCCACCCCCCCACACCTCACTCCAGCCCTCTATTTTTTATTTAGGGAATTATTTGCCTGTGGACCTTCAAAGAACCCAACTCTGTAGTATCCCAGGAGTGGAAAATTGCTGGCAACACTGAATTCTAGGACAGCGAGAAGGGCAAGAGCTTGAGAGGGACAATCTAGGCTCAAGTCCTGACTCTGACTATACTACCTACCTCAGTTTCCTGATCTGAACTATGGGAACTGTGAGCTTTGAGTGAGATCATATAAGTCAAGTAGGTAGCACAATGTTTAGCATTTAATAGTTCTTTGTTATAATACATATTATTATTTTTCCTCTACAGTGTAAATGACAACCAGAGTCTAAAGCATAAACTTACAAGTAAACTAAACCTTGACTTGCCAGAGCCCCACGCATGGATCATGCCAGGCTTTGTCCTGGGCAGGAGCACCAGCGTGAATGAGACAAGAGCTCTGCCTAGAGGAGCCCATGCTCTCATGTCCCGGTGCAGCAGGCATGCGAAACATGGACATAACAAGCAAGAACGTTTAGGCACATGATGTGAAGAGACTAAAAGGGGACAACAGAAGAGTGGCTGGGTGACTTTAGTTGCAATAACAGCAACATTTGAGGGACCACCACTCTGAGGGAAGAGTTAAGCCAACACCTGCATGTGACTGGAAGCCTGCCATGACATCTCCAGGAAGAGCATTCTGGAGAAAGAGCAAATGCAAAGTCTCTAAACAAGTACCAGCATATTCCAGCAAGAGGGTGGGTGTCATCAGAACTTAGGGACATAGCCGGGCATGGTGGCTCATGCTTGTAATCCCAGCACTTTGGAAGGACAAGCCAGGTGCATCACCTGAGGTCAGAAGTTCAAGACCAGCCTGGTCAACATGGTAAAACCCTGTCTCTACTAAAAATACAAAAATCAGCCAGGCGTGGTGGCGGGCAATTGTAATCCCAGCTACTCGGGAGACTGAGGCAAGAGAATCACCTAAACCTGAGAGGTGGAGGTTGCAGTGAGCCAAGATCATGTCACTGCACTCCAGCCAGGGCGACAAGAGTGAAACTCCGTCTAAAAAAAAAAAAAAAAAAAAAAAAAAAAAAAAAAAAACTTAGGGACATTAGTTTTTGAAGATCACTCTGTCTGTCAAGTAGGACAAAAGTGAAAGGAGGGAGCTGAGTTAGGAGGCTCTTGCAGATGGTGGCTTCTCCATAAATTGTCCCAACCTACCTTTTCCATGCAAGAGGACCTCCCACCCAGGAATTCCCATCGCACATAGCATTCATTACAACATGCGAGGTCACTGTTGGTAGAAGGCATTATAGCAAGTACTGGGCGAGTCATGCACACTCTCACCAGGTAGGAGTTAGATCTGGGAGGCAATCACTAGACCATACTAAGATCTTCTTCACCCACTTCGTTGGTTCCTTTGTCCCCCTCCCTACTCTCAGCATACACAACGCTAGTTATTAGTATGCTTTGCATGTGGAGAGACTCAATAATGGCTTGTGTTTCTCACATTGAAATACCATAGGCAGATACAGTATTTCAGATTGGTAAACAGACCTTGGTTAGCCGGGTCTAAGTCTCAACCCTACCGTTTTCTGCCTGTGTAACCTGGACAATTTACTTAACCTCCCTCATGTGTCAGTTTCTCTGTCTCTGGAAATGAAGAAAATAGCACATAGTTATTGAGGAGCTCAACAATTGCAATGGAAAGAGCATAGCATGGAAGGGTGTGGGCCTACAGTAAGCCTTCAGTAAATATCAGTGCTTAGTCATAGGCCCGCAACTCAAAGTTCTCTCTGACAGACACAAATCCTGTTCCAATGATGATCAAGCTGTGGCTGTAAAATAGACCATTACCTTAAATTAGAAGCAAAGTTAATGGTAAAGTTAATTCGTAGATAGGATGTTTGAAGTTTTATGTTAAAAACAAAGTTATAGGTCTGGTGGCAAACTCTTATGTCTCAACAGGCGTTTCTTTGGAACCAATATAAAGTGTTCAGAACTTCATGGTAATATAACATTAAGTACAGACAGAGTTAGTAAGATGAGCTGTCATAATGCTATAGCCAGTTGAGAGGCTTTTTTTTTTTTTTTTTTGAGAAAGAGTCTCACTCTGTCACCCAGGCTGGAGTGCAGTGGCGCATTCTCAACTCACTGCAACCTCCGCCTCACAGGTTAAAGCAACTCTCCTGTCTCAACCCCTTGAGTAGCTGGACTACAGGTGCATGCCACCACACCTGACTAATTTATATATTCTTAGTAGAGATGGGATTTCACCATATTGGTCAGGCTGGTCTCAAACTCCTGACCTCAGGTGACCCACGCACCTCAGCCTTCCAAAGTGCTGGGATTGCAGGCGTGAGCCACCTCACCCATCCGAGAGGCATTTTTAATACATCTTAAATGTGCATCAAAGGGCGGATACAAGATGGTGAAATAGGAACAGCTCTGGAGTGCAGTTCCCAGTGAGAACAACGCAGAGGACAAGTGATCACCATGTTTCCAAATGAGCTTTTACTGCCCACAGACCAGGAGATTCCCAAGATGAAAAGCGCCACAAGTTTCCAGCACGGCTGTTTCAGCCAGCACAGCAGGTCTCTGCACAAAAACTCACACAAATCTGGGCGACCATTTCATCTGGTACCTGGAACACCTGGGAGACAGGGCCACCCATTTAACTGAAAAAAAAGGGGGCTAAAACAGAGAGCCAGGTCACCTGGCTCAGCAGGTCCCACTCCCACAAAGACCAGCAATCTGAAATGCTCTGCACTGAGCAGTTCACAGCAAGCACAGCTGAACCTGGGATGGTCCAGCTCTGCAGGGGGAAGGGCATCTACCATTACCGAGGCAGTCCACCATTACCTAGGCAGTCTGCCATTACCGAGGCAGTCCGCCATTACCGAGGCAGTCCGCCATTACCGAGGCAGTCCGCCATTACAGAGGCAGTCCGCCATTACAGAGGCAGTCCACCATTACTGAGACAGACCACCATTACTGAGAGAGTTCTAACTATACCTCTATAAACAAAACTGCAAGGAAGTTCACACAGCAGCTGGACAGAGCCCACAGCAGCTCAGCAACACCTCTGCTGGCAGACTGTGACTAGGCTACCTCCTTGCTAGGCAGGGTATCTCTGAGAAAAGGCAGCAGCATGTCAGAAACTTAAAAATAAAGTCCCACCTTCCCAGGACAGAGCACCTGGGAAAAAAGGCAATTATGAGTTCCACTATAGCAGACTTAAACATACATGCCCGGCAGCTCTGAAAGGAACAACGGAGCTCACAGCACAGCACTTGAGCTCCTATAAGGGACAGACTATCTCCTCAAGCAGCTCCCTGACCCCCATATATCCAAAGAGACACATCATAAAAGAGAACTCAGGTTGACATCTGGCAGGTGTCTTTCTGGGATGAAAATAACAGAAGAAAAAACTGGCAGCAACCCTTACTGTTCTGCAGCTGCTGCAGGTGATTCCCAGGCAAGCAAGGACTGGAGTGGACCTCCAGCAGTCCTACAGCAGAGGGGCCTGAATGTTAGATAGAAAACTAAAAAACAGAAATAAATAACTTCATCATCAACAAAAAGGACATCAACTTAGAGACCCCATCCGAAAGTCACCAACTACAAAGACCACAGGTAGATAAATCCACAAAGATGGGAAGAAACCAGCTCAAAAAGGATAAAAATACCCAAACGCCTCTCCTCCTCCAAGGGATCACAACTCCTCACCAGCAAGAGAACAAAGCTGGATGGAGAATGAGTCTGATGAATTGACAGAAACAGGCTTCAGAAGGTGAGAAATAACAAACTTCTCTGAGCTAAAAGAACATGTTCTAACCCAATGCAAAGAAACTAAGAATGTTGAAAATAGTTTGATGAAATGCTAATGAGAATAAACAACTTAGAGAAGAATATAAATAAATTGATGGAGCTGAAAAGCACAACACGAGATCTTCACGAAGCATATACAAGTTTCAGTAGCCAAATCAACCAAGCAGAAGAAAGGATATCAGAGATTGAAGATCAACTCAATGAAATAAAACAAGACGGCAAGATTAGAGAAAAAAGAGTAAAAAGAAATGAACAAAGCCTACAAGAAATAAGGGATCATATGAAAAGACCTAATCTACATTTGATAGGTGTACCTGAATGTGACAGAGAGAATGAATCCAACCTGGAAAACACTCCTAAGGTATTATCCAGAAGAACTTCCACAACCTAGCAAGGCAGGCCAATATTCAAGTCCAGGAAATGCAGAGAACACCATAAAGATATTCCTCAAGAAGAGCAACTCAAAGGAACATAATCGTCAGATTCACCAGGGTTGAAATGAAGGAGAAAATGCTAAAGGCAGCCAGAGAGAAAGGTCGGGTTACCCACAAAGGGAAGCCCAACAGACTCACAGCAGATCTCTCAGCAGAAACCCTACAAGCCAGAAGACATTGGGGGCCAATATTCAACATCCTTAAAGAAAAGAACTTTCAACCTAGAATTTCAGATCCAGCCAAACTAAGCTTCATAAGTGAAGGAGAAATAAAATTCTTTACGAACAAGTAATTGCTGAGAGATTTCATCACCACCAGGCCTACCTTATAGGAGCTTCTGAAAGAAGCACTAAACATAGAAAGGAACAACCAGTACCAACCACTCCAAAAATGTACCAAATGGTAAAAAGCATCGATACAATGAAGAAACTAATGGGCAAAACAACCAGCTAGCATCAAAATGACAGGATCAAATTCACACATAGCAATATTAACCTTAAAATGTAAATGGGCTAAATGCCCCAATCAAAAGATACAGACTGACAAATTGGATAAAAAGTCAAAACCCATTGGTGTGCTGTAACCAGGAAACCCATCTCACATGCAAAGACACACTTAGGCTCAAAATAAAGGGGTGAAGGAAGATTTACCAAGCAAATGAAGAGCAAAAGAAAGCAGGAGTTGCAATCCTAGTCTCTGATAAAATAGACTTTAAACCAATAAAGATCAAAAGAAACAAAGAAGGCCATTACATAATGGTAAAAGGATCAATGCAACAAGAAGAGCTAACGATCCTAAATATATATGCACCCAATACAGGAGCACCCAGATACATAAAGCAAGTTTCTAACAAACTACAAAGAGACTTAGACTCCCACACAATAATAGTGGGAGACTTTAACACTCCACTGTCAATATTAGACAGATCATCCAGACAGAAAATTAACAAGAATATCCAGAACTTGAAATCAGATCTGGACCAGGCAAACCTAACAGACATATATAGAACTCTCCACCCCAATCCACAGAATATACATTCTTCTCAGTGTCACATCACACCTACTTTAAAACTGACCACATAATTGGAAGTAAATCACTCCTCAGCAAATGCAAAAGAATGGAAATCATAACAAACAGTCTCTCAGACCACAGTGTAATCAAATTAGAACTCAAAATTAAGAAACTACCTCAGAACTGCACAACTTCATGGAAACTGAACAACTGGCTCTTGAATGTTGACTGGATAAACAATGAAATGAAGGCAGAAATAAAGATGTTCTTCAAAACCAACGAGAACAAAGATGCAATGTACCAGAATCTCTGGAACACATTTAGAGCAGTGTCTAGAGGAAAATTTATAGCAATAAATGCTCACATGAGAAGCAAGGAAGGATCTAAAATTGACACCCTATCATCAAAATTGAAAGAGCTAGAGGAGCAAGATCAAAAAAACTCAAAAGCTAGCAGAAGACAAGAAATAACTAAGATCAGAACAGAACTGAAGGAGATAGAGACAGAAAAAAACCCTTCAAAATATCAATAAACCCAGGAGCTGGTTTTTTGAAAAGATCAACAAAATAGATCACTTGCCAGATTAATAAAAAAGAAAAGAGAGAAGAATCAAACAGAAGCAATAAAAAAAGATAAAGGGGATATCACCACAGATTGCACAGAAATACAAACCACCATCAGAGATTACTATAAACAACTCTATAAACATAAACCAGTAAACCTGGAAGAAATGGATAAATTCCTGGACACTTGCACCCTCCCAAGACTAAACCAAGAAGAAGTTGAAACCCTGAACAGACCAATAACAGGGCTGAAGTTGAGGCAGCAATTAATAGCCTACCAACCAAAGAAAGCCCAGGTCCAGATGGGTTCACAGCCGAATTCTACCAGACATACAAAGAGAAGCTGGAACCACTTCTGAAACTATTCCAAACAATTCAAAAGAGGGAATCCTTCCCAAATCATTTTATGAGACCAACATCATCCTGATACAAAAACCCAGCAGAGACTCCACAAAAAAAGAAAACTTCAGGCCAATATCCATGATGAACATAGATGCAAAAATCTTCAATAAAATGCTGGCAAACTGATTGCAACAGCATATCAAAAAGCTTATCCATCACCATCAAGTAGGCTTCATCATGGGGATGCAAGGCTGGTTCAACATACACAAGTCTATAAACATAATCCACTAAATAAACAGAACCAAAGACAAAAACCACATGATTATCTCAATAGATACAGAGAAGGCCTTTGACAAAATTCAACAGCCCTTCATGCTAACAACTCTCAATAAACTAGGTATCGATGGAATGTATCTCAAAATAATGAAAGCTATTTATGACAAACCAACAGCCAATATCATACTGAATGGGCAAAAACTGGAAGCATTCCCTTTGAAATCTGGCACTAGACAAGGATGCCCCCTCTCACCACTCCTATTCAATATAGTATTGGAAGTTCTAGACAGAGCAATCAGGCAAGAAAAAGAAATAAAGGATATTCAATTAGGAAAGGAGGAAGTCAAAGTATCTCTATTTTCAGATGACATGATTGTATATATAGAAGATCCCATCATCTCAGCCCAAAATCTCCTTAAACTGATAAGCAACTTCAGCAAAGTCTCAGGATACAAAATCAATGTGCAGAAATCACAAGCATTCCTATACACCAATAACAGACTTAAAGAGAGCCAAATCAAGAACGAACTGCCATTCATAATTGCTACAAAGAGAATAAAATACCTAGAAATACAACTAACAAAGGATGTAAAGGACCTCTTCAAGGAGAACTACAAACCACTACTCAAGGAAATAAGAGAGGACACAAACAGATGGAGAAACATTCCATGTTCATGGTTAGGAAGAATCAGTATCATGAAAATGGCCATACTGCCCAAAGTAATTTATAGATTCAGTGCTATCCCCATCAAGCTACCTATGACCCTCTTCACAAAACAGGAAAAGACCACCTTAAACTTTATATGGAACCAAAAGAGAGCCTGCATAGCCAAGACAATTCTAAGCAAAAAGAACAAAGCTAGAAGCATCATGCTACCTGACTTCAAACTATACTACAAGGCTATGGTAATCAAAACAGCATGGTATTGGTACCAAAACAGAGACATAGACCAATGGAACAGAACAGAGGCCTTGGAGGCAACGCCACACATCTACAACCATCTGATCTTTGACAAACCTCACAAAAACAAGCAATGGGGAAAGGATTCCCTGTTTAATAAATGGTGTTGGGAAAACCAGCTAGCCATGTGCAGAGAGCAGGAACTGGACCCCTTCCTGACACCTTACACTAAAATTAACTCCAGATGGATTAAAGACTTAAACAGAAGACCTAACACCATAGAAACCCTAGAAGAAAACCTAGGCAATTCAGGACATAGGCATAGGCAAGGACTTCATGACTAAAACACCAAAAGCATTGGCAACAAAAGCCAAAATAGACAAATGGGATATAATTAAACTCCAGAGCTTCTGCACAGCAAAAGAAACAATGATTAGAGTGAACTGACAACCAACAGAATGGGAAAAATTTTTGCAATCTGCCCATCTGACAAAGGACTTATATCCAGAATCTACAAAGAACTAAAACAGATTTACAAGAAAAAAAACAAACAAACCCATTCAAAAGTGGGCAAAGGAAATGAACAGACACTTTTCAAAAGAAGACATATGAGGCCAACAAACATATGAAAAAATGCTCATCATCTCTGGTCATTAGAGAAATGCAAATCTAAATCGCGTTGAGATACCATCTCACACCAGTTAGATGGCGATCATTAAAAAATCTGGAGACAGATGCTGGAGAGGATGTGGAGAAATAGGAACACTTTTACACTGTTGGTGGGAGTGTAAATTAGTTCAACCACTGTGGAAGACAGTGTGGCAATTCCTCAAGGACTAGCAATAGAAATTCCATTTGACCCAGCAATCCGATTACTGGGTATAAACTATTATAAAGACACATGCACATCTATGTTCATTGCAGCACTGTTTACGATAGCAAAGACCTGGAACCAACCCAAATGCCCATCAATGATAAACTGGACAGGGAAAACGTGGCACATATACACCATGGAATACTATGCAGCCATAAAAAAACAATGAGTTCATGTCCTTTGTAGGGACATGGATGAATCTGGAAACCATCATTCTCAGCAAACTGACCCAAGATCAGAAAATCAAACACCACATGTTCTCACTCATAGGGGGGTGTTGAACAATGAGAACACATGGACACAGGAAGGGGAGCATCACACACTGGGATCTGTTGGAGGAATGGTGGGTGGACAACGGAGGGTAGGGAGTTTGGGGAGGGATAACATGGGGAGAAATGCCAGATATAGGTGACCGGGGGATGGAGGCAGCAAACAACATTGCCATGTGTGTACCTATGCAACAATCCTACATGTTCTGCACATATACCACAGAACCTAAACTGCAATTATATATATATATATAACATATAATATATGTAATAATTTATATATATAAATAATTGTATATATATAATTGAAGTTTATTATATATATAATAAAACTGCATATAAACTATGTATAATAGAACCTAAACTGCAATATGTATATATAATTATACATATAATTATGTATATGTATATATAATTGCAGTTTATTATATATATAAAATAAATATATATATATATATCAAATAAAAAAATGCATCAACTTCAATCCACCAATTTTGCTTCTTAGTATCTGTTCTGGAATATGACACCCATGTGTGCACAAGAAATAATATTTAAGTATTTTCCTTACAGTTCCATTTTCTAACAGTGAAAAGCTGGAAATAAATGATCACCTATAAGGTAATAGCTAAACAAATTATATTTTTATAATTGAAATACTATGCAACACTGAATGAAATATAGAACTATGTGTATTAATAGGCCAAGATCTCTAAAACACATTGTGCTGGAAAGAACAAACTACCAAATTATATGTATGGTATAAAATTAATGCTATTACTTTTATACACTCATTTGCATGGCAGAGATTGCTAGTTGCCTTCCCTCTGCTACTTAATAATAGAATTACAATTTCACTTGTTGTAGCAATGAACTCTGCTGAAAAACAGCAGCTCCCAGCATCTCTTGCAGCCACATGCAATGTGTGACTGAACTCTGGTCACTGAAATGTAATTAGAAGTGAATGCTAACAAGGCTCCCTCCCTTCTTTCTATGTCTGGCCTGGGATGCAGATAGAAGGACTGGAGCTGTCACCACCGTTTTGAACCAGGAGGTGACCTTGAGGGTGGAGATAATGAACAAAGGATGGCAAAGTGCAGGATGGCAGTAAAGGATGGCAGAGTGCAGGATGGCAGTAAAGGATGGCAGAGTGCAGGATAGCAGTAAAGGATGGCAGAGTGAAGGATGGCAGAGTGACGCCCAGATCACTGGTAACATGGTGGAGTCACCATATCAGCCCTGGACCGCCTACTTCCAGACTTCAACCAAGGAAAAAAAACTTCCAACTGACTTCAGCCAGTGTTATGAGAGATTCTCCTATCATGTGCAGCTGAACGTAATTCCAAATCATACAGTAAGCAAATCCAACAATCTGCAAATACGTGCACTAAACTAACAGCAGATGTTACCTCTGGGGACAAGAGGAGAGGACTGAGTCTAGAGAGCAGTCCAAGGAAAATCGAGCTCTAGCTCCATCTTCATGTTTAATTTTTTAGAATTCATTACTTTATTTGTACAACTAAAAATTGATTTTAAAATAGAAGGGAAATATCCATTTAAATTAAAGAGATAGCTGGCAAAGCAGCTGCTGAAGGGGCTCAGGGCCTCAGGAACTCCAGCGCCGCTCCTCACTGCACATTGTAGAAGCCACAAACAGCTGGATGGGCCATTTTAGCCACCACCTCTCCAGAGGAGTCTTACCCCAGTGATCAGCTGGGTACTCCCATCAGAGATGCTTCACCTGTGGACTGACCGCCAAAACCATCCCACAAGCAACAAGCCTGGTCCCTACCTGATAAAAATGAATCTCAGTCAAGCTATGTGCAGGGCTTTATAGTCATCAAATCATGAGGCTCCAGAAGGCAAGGGTTAGGTTGAATCACCTTCCCATCAGAAAACTATTCTCTCTTTCATGATCAGTGTTTCTATGGTGGGAGGGAGAAGTACAGAAGTGACAGAGGTGAGCAGGATGCTCAGTAATCCTGTGTGGCATGAGGGATGTGGTACAATTCCATCTCATGGCAGCCACTTGTCCAAGAAGAAAGCACACTTCACATTCTGCTGCTCTGGGGAATTTCAAGTAACAGTGACATGGAAGTGAATGGACCAGTGGTAGAAGGATGTGGGGTGCGTCACTAAAATTTTAACTCTATATTCAACTCATATTCACCAACTTCAGATCAGGAAGAAGCCTCGGCTGTATCAACAATGGGACAGGAATGGGGAGGAACTTTTCCTGCTCTCAACATGTCTGTACTCTTTGTTCCTGGATTTGGCAAAACCCCAATCCTGGATGGCCACACCTATAAAGCCACACCTTGCCAGACATCCTACATGGGCAGACAGGCTCGTGTTATTATACATCAGCATCCCCACTCCCAAGTGCCGTTCTGCGATTTCAGAGCAACCAGGTCTTAATTTTTCCCAGTTCCTCAACCCTTCCACCCTCAATCCCTTTTTAATAGAGGGCCTCACCACCTCCCCCCAACCCGTATTCCCCAACTCAGTCAAGAAAACAGGAGCCAGACAGCAACTCCCACAGTGCCACCTCCAAATGCAAAACCCTCTCCTGCACCTACACTCTCTGCTGCCTCTGCTTTCTCATCACGAGAGGACTGCCCTCCCCACTGAAGTCTTGTTCCCACCCGCGTCATCTGGATCCCCTGTGCTCTGCACTTCCTGACTCCACTGCCACTCATGGGGGGCCAAGACCCTGGCATATCCATCTTTCCTTCTCCTTTGTGTCATTCCCTCCAACATATGCATTTGCTCTAGTGAAGGAGGTAGGCATGGTACCTCCTTCACAAAAATAGGAGATTTGATCTTATGGGAAATATTAGGGAAGTTTTCCAGAGGATCGATGCCTGAACAAAGATCTGCAGGATGAGGAGGAGTTAGTCTGAGGAAGAAGGGAAAGAATCATATTCCAGGCCATGGGGCCATCATGTACACACAACCTGTGATAAAACAAGGTGCTTTGAAACTAATCTGTTATAGACTCCCATGTATTTAGACTTGCAAAAATAAATTCCAAAGAAGGAAAGTCTTTCAGATACTTTTCTCTCTTTTTTTGTTTTTTTGAGACAGAGTCTCGGTCTGTCACCCAGGCTGGAGTGCAGTGGCACGATCTCGGCCCACTGCAACCTCTGCCTCCTGGGTTCAAGTAATTCTCATGCCTCAGCCTCCTGAGTACCTGGGACTACAGGCATCTGCTGCCACACCCAGCTAATTTTTGTATTTTTAGTAGAGATGGGGTTTCACTGGCCAGGCTGGTCTCGAACTCCTGACCTCAGGTGATCTGCACGCATTGGCCTCCCAAAGTGCTGGAATTAGATGTGAGCTACCACACCTGGCCTCAGGAACATTCTTAACAAGCAGGCAATCTGTACCTGTACTGTTCAATAGGGTAGCCAATAGCTTTAAAACAAAACTAAATAAAATTAAATATTTAGTTCCTCAGTTGCACTAGCCACACTTCAAATCAGGCAGTGGAAATACAGGACACTCCCATCATCACAGAAAGTAATCTAGGATCGTGCTCACCTAAACCACTGGGAGCAGGAAGGCACATATGAGATTCATGAGAAGTTGGGGTTTTGTTCCAATTTATTTTTAAATTTATCATTTGAGTTATTACAGAAAGATTAGTAAGCTAATATGTAAGATCTGTTATCAATATCTCAAATTTAGCCATTTCCTTCAACAAACATATTAACAAATGATGTTTTCCTTACATATTAGTAGTTTCAAAGATACAGGCCCACAGTCCTTGGAAGATAACTATCAAAACCAACCCCTGAAAATACAAGAAAGTTTTTTTGCTCTTTTTAAGTGAGCACTTAGAAATTTGACTTTAGGCTAGGCATGGTGGCTCATCCCTGTAATCCCAACACTTTGGGAGGCCAGGGCATGATAATTGCTTGAGCCCAGGTGTTTGAGACCAGCCTGGGCAACATTGGGAGACCCCGTCTCTAAAAAATATTTAAAAATTAGCCAGGCATGTAGTGCATGCCTGTAGTACCAGCTACTCAGGAGGTTGAAGTGGGAGGTTCACTTGAGCCCAGGAAGTTGAGTCGAGGTTGCAGTGAGTCATGATCACACCACGGCACTACAGCTTGGGCAACAGAGCAAGATCCTGTCTCAAAAAAAAAAATGGCCAGATGCAGTGGCTCATGCTTGTAATCCCAGCACTTTGGGAGGCTGAGGCAGGCAGATCACTTGAGGCCAGGAGTTCAAGACCAGCCTGAACAACATGACGAAACCCTGTCTCTACTAAAAATGCAAAAAAAAAAAAAAATTACCTGGGCGTGGTGGTGGGCAGCTGTAATCCCAGCTACTCGGGAGGTTGAGGCAGAAGAATCACTTGAACTTAGGAGGCAGAGTTTGCAGTGAGTGGAGATCACACCACTACACTCCAGCCTGGGCTACAAGAGCAAAACTCCATCTCAAAAATAATAATAATAATTCAACTTTATGTTAATAAGATAATCAGCACAGACATAACTGCAATTTTATACTGCCTGGTTTGTCAGTATTCTCTACCTTGCCCCTTATGGCTCTAAACAAACAATAAAGAATAATCCTAACTCAAAAGCACCTTTGTCAACATCAACTTCACTCAATTTCTCATCATGTACCTTCAAAACTTTTTGCCTGTATAAGCTTCATCAAAGCACTATTGGGAGAAGGAGGGCACCTAAAATAGTTTTGTTCCAAAGCTCTCAGGTGGAAGAAAACATGGTAAACACATGGCCAAGGTGGTTGGAGTGAAAGATGAAAACATCAGGAGAAAGAGCCATGGGCCAAGCTGTGTAGCTTTAACCTAATTTTAAGAGTAAAAGAGAAGAACACAGCTAGGTATGGTGGTTCACGCCTGTAATCCCAGAACTTTGGGAGGCCAAGGCAGGCAGATCACGGGGTCAGGAGATCAAGACCATCCTGGCCAACATGGTGAAACCTTACTAAAAATACAAAAAATTAGCTGGGCGGGGTGGTGCACATCTGTGTCCCAGCTATGTGGGAGGCTGCGGCAGAAGTATCGCCTGAACCCAAGAGACAGAGGCTGCAGTGAGCTGAGATCCTGCCACTGCACTCCAGCCTGGTGACAGAGCAAGACTCCGTCTCAAAAAAAAAAAAGAGAGAGAGAGAGAAGAAGAACACTACTGAAGTATAAATGACTTGATCGATCTGAGTTTTGAAGAGATGACTGTGGGTTCTGTGTGGGGAGAAAGAAGAAAGGACAATCTTGAGGGAGGCCAGCGTCAAGGCAGACAGACCGATTGGAAGGCAGCTGCAGCAGGAATTGAAAGCAAACCCTGGGTCTAGCCAAGAGTCACTATAGTTCCCAAATCAAAAGTCAAGAAACCATACTGATAAGTGTGGAAGTGGTTACAGTGAAACACGACAGAATATTTAAAAGTCAACCAATCCCACAAAACCTGGAGTATGTGGTCCTAGCCACAGCAGTAGGCAAAGTGATGGATGTATAATAGATGCTCAAAAAGTAATGGGAGGAAAATTCTTATCTAACAGGTCAACTTCTATTATACTTCAGGATTCCAAACCGAAAATTTCTTAACAGCTTGAAATTTTACTCCCAAAGGAGACTGCATGAATTTCCCTTGAAATTTTAAAGCAGCTCTGCCTTTGTATTCCCCTCTCCTCCATTTTACAGAACTGCTATGGAAATGTCCTTTCACACAAAGAAATAAGTAAGTCTGGGCCATCTATAACATTCCTAGGATACTATAGGGTTTGGCAGACCGTAGGTCAAATTCAACTCACTAACACAGCTTTTTTTTTCTTTTCTCCAAGTGATGCTTTAAAAGAAATTGAGCAACATTTTATAAAATAATCTATCTTCTTTAATGCATGTAGATTTTTCTTTTTTTTTTTTTTCATTTTAAGTTCTTGGATACATGTGCAGATCACGCAGGTTTGTTACATAGGTATACATGTGCCATGATGGTTTTTGCTGCACCTATCAACCCATCATCTAGGTTTTAAGCCCCGCGTGCATTAGATATTTGTCCTAATGCTCTCCCTCCCTGAGCAACATTTTTAAATCAGAAAATTTCACTGAGAACTCGAATGTTTTCACCTGTTGAAAAATCATAAGCCCCGACTCTACAACACTAGCGTTTTCTCTCCACAGGAAACCATCAGCTAGAATCAAGTACAAGCCAGTCCTCTCAAGACCTGGATCGCCTCTGCAATTCACTAAGGTCTCCACCACCCACTCCAGCTAAACACAGAAGTCACACAGGTTACATAGCATTTGTGTTCTCAAGGTATTGGACTCTGCTGCCCTCTGTTGGCTGAAATTGTGCAACTGTAGAAAACCACCAAATTATTCAGGCCTGTTACCACCTGCAAATAAATCAGCAAGTAAGAAACGAAATTCTCTTTACCCATATTCCTGACCTTTCAGCACCAGATGATATGCATTCAAGAAATGTAAACTAGGCCAGGTACAGTGGCTCATGCCTGCAATCCCAGCACTTTGGGAAGCGGAGGGGGGCAGATCACTTGAGGTCAGGAGTTGGAGAACAGCCTAGCCAACATGGTAAAACTCCATCTCTACTAAAAATACAAAAACTAGCCAGGTGTGGTGGTACATGCCTGTGGTGGTACATTCCAGCTACTCAAGAGAGTAAGACAGGAATCACTTGAACCCGGGAGGCAGAGGATGCAGTGAGCTGAGATCACACCACTGCACTCCAGCCTGGTTGGCAGAGCAAGACTTTGTCTCAAGAAAGAAAAGAAAAAAAGAAATGTAAACTAAATTTGACCTTAACAGGCCGACATTTAAAAAGTGAATGGGGAAGCCGGGCGTGCTGGCTCATGCCTGTAATCCCAGCACTTTGGGAGGTCGAGGCGGATGGATCATGAGTTCAGGAGTTCGAGACCAGCCTGGCCAACACAGTGAAATCCTGTCTCTACTAAAAATACAAAAAAGAAAGAAAGAAAGAAAGAAATTAGCCGTGCATGGTGGCGGGTGCCTGTAATCCCAGCTACTTGGGAGGCTCAGGCAAGAAGAATCACTTGAATCTTGGAGGCAGAGGTTGCAGTGGGCCAAGATCACACCATTGCACTTCAGCCTGGGGGACAGTGCGAGACTCCATCTTAAAAAAAAAAAAGGGAATGGGGATACCAAACATCAAATAAAAATATATGTCTTATTACACTTTGGATTTTCTGAGGGGGTTGGGGTAGAGGGGCTCTCAATTTCTGTTGCCCAGGCTGGAGTTGAGTGGCACAATCAGAGTTCACTGCAGCCTCAAACTTCTGGGCTCAAGCAGTCCTTCCACCTCAGCCTCCCAAGTAGCTAAGAATACAAGTTTGCACCACCATGCCAAGCTAATTTATATGCATATATATATATAATAGACATCAATTTATATATATATATATTATATATATATATATAGTTTTTTTAAGATGGGGTCTCACTATATTGCCCAGGCTAGTCTCAAACTCCTGGCTTTAAATAATCTTCCTGCCTTGGCCTGCAGAGTAGCTGAGATTACAGGCACGAACCATCATCCCCCGGTTATTCTTTACATTTGTGAAGAGAATTCAGGATTGCTTTATTTACATAACAAAGCTTTCATGTTTCTCAAAAATATTTTATGTATTAAATAATTTCCTAATATATATTTTTCAAATATAATTAAAGCATATCAATTTGGTCCTAAAGTTTTCATGAGCTACACTGCATTTAGCCATCCCAAAGATTTCAGTGGTAAACTTCTCGTCACAGCGTGGTGCTCACAATAGTCATGGCAGAGGCCAAAACAAAACACTCAGTTACTGCAAAGTACAACTCTCCAAGCAGGGAGAAATCGCAGCCTCATAGGGCATTCCCAATCTGCATACAAAGATTTTATAGCCCACTCCACCTTAATACTCCTTGAAAGCTGTATTTTGAGAGACAAATATTCAATTAGAAAGATTTCTTTTCTACTTTTTACTACCATCCTCTTCTCTCTAGAAGATAAAACATGACATGAAAGTGAATCAATGCTTTGATCACACCCTTTAAGTTAATCACCACATTCCCAACTAGCAGCAGGAACAGCCAAAGAAACCAAAGAGCCAAGCAAATTTTCTGCAGCTGAATTGGAAATCTAAAGGCATTTGCCAAGTGCACCCTAATCAAAGACTCCTGTGGCGGGATGGTAAACCCCACAGTGGACAAGAACAATCTGAATTAATGAAAACTGAGAATTACACTTCTTACAGAAATTCTGTTTCATTCAAATACAACTTGGAATCCCAGCAGAGGTCTGTCCCATTAAGGATTTAATTAATGTAAAAGGTTGTCTTCAACTACATACATATTTGCTTATGATGAATGTGCTTTCATCTTTTAAACTCTGGTTTTCTGGGAGTCCCTGAGACCATTTCAGGAGACCACAATGTCAAAACCATTTTCCATTTTCTTTTTCTATTTTTTTTTTTTTTTTTTTTTTTTTGAGATAGAATCTCGCTCTGTCTACCAGGCTAGAGTGCAGTGATACAATCTCGACTCACTGCAACCTCTGCCTCCTAGGTTCAAGCGATTTTCCTGCCTCAGCCTCCTGAGTAGCTGGGACTACAGGTGCATGCCGCCATGCCCAGCCAAGTTTTGTATGTTTAGTAGAAACAAGGTTTTACCACATCGGCAGGCTGGTCTCAAACTCCTGACCTCAGGTGATCTGCCCTCCTCAGCCTCCCAAAGTGCTGGGATTACAGGCATGAGCCACTGCACCCGGCCAAAACCGTTTTCTAATAATACTAACATGTTTTTTGCCTTTTTCATTCTCATGAGAGTACAGTGGAGTTTTCTAGAGGCCACATGATATGTGATATTGCAACAGATTGAATGCAAAAGCAGATAAGAGAATCCACCTCCATTCTACCAAGCCAGATGTTAATGAGGTCTGCAGAAAGGAAACAGTATCACTCTTCCTACTAAATATTTTTGTTAAAAACTGAAACTTACTAAGTGTTTCAGTTTTTAACATTTGATGAGCACGTACCATTTAGCAGGTGTGTAGTTCTAATGAAAATATTACTTATATTAACATGTAATAGGTTGATTACTATTGTTTTCAAATCAATATTTTAAATTTTTTCTCAGCTGTAGGTTCTAACAAGGTAAATATTAATAGATATAACCCACATAAATAAAAGCTCTTGTTTTTGGCCTTTGAGAACCACCACTTTTTTTTTTTTTTTTTTTTTGAGACAGAATCTCACTCTGTCTACCAGACTAGAGTGCAGTGGTGCTAAAGATTTGAGAACCACAACTTTAAACAGTTTTCTGGTTGCTTACTAGTTTAAGCAAGCTCTCTGAAAACTGATTTCATTAGAAAGCATCCTTACTGCAATAATCAGGAATGCAAAGAGTGGGTCAGGGGTTTAGAATTCAGCCCTCAAAACTACTGCTCCCAACAGGCCTCAACTTCCCACCTCCACTTGCTGAAGCTAGTCTTTACTTCTCCAGTTGAGGTAGTTCATTCCAATTTACTTGCTCAAAGACCATACTTTACAGTGATCATAATAACCAAAACTGAAACAGGAGAGCTCCCTGCCCCTCTCGCAGGATATGTGACAGGGGTGTGGCTTGTGTGCTCAAACCTCTTACAGGAGGGGAGCACACAGATGGGCAGGTGCAGGAGCCAGATTGAGTGCCCCTGGGCTGTGGGCCCATGGTAGTAGCATCTAGGGGTGGGTGACTGCAACTCCCAAACCCCAAGTGGGCATGGTATTTGTTACAGTTTAGCCTCAACATCCATGGATGGCTTAAGTGTTAAACGGCTCAGTGCCTTCTTGGTACCCAGGTTCTTGTCTGGCATCCAGGAAGAATCAGGTCGCACATGGACTTGCAGGATGAATGTAGGGGTTTTATTGAATGGTGGAGGTGGCTGTCAGCGGGATGGATGGGGAGCTTGAAGGGGGATGGAGTGGGAAGATGATCTTACCCTGAAGTTTGGCCATCCAGGGGCTGATCTCTCTGACCATTCCCAGCCAAACTCCTCTCAGTGTTCAGACATTCTTTCTCTTTTCTCTGCCATGCGGTTCTGCCATTCTTCTGTTCATCTCCTCGTCTGTTTGTGGAGCTGGGGATTTGGGGTTTATATGGGTACAGCATGAGAGGGTGCATGGCAGGCCAAAAGGCAACCTTTGAGCACAAAAACAGGAATGCCTCTTCCCATTAGGGCTGCAGGTTTCCAAGCTTGAGAGCAGGGCCTTTGCTGGGGAACCCCCTCTTCTACCCAGTATTTCCCTGTCTCCTGTCTGCATCAAAAACATCAGCTTTTAACATTTGATGAGCATGTACCATTTAGCAGGTGTTTATCCTTCACGATCTCACTAATGAATTCATGAAAGGTGCTTCAACATTGCCTGAAATGCGGTAAACCCTCATTAAACATTAGCGATGATGGTGATGATAGTGGTGGTGTTTGCCTTACAAGAATCCTGTGAGAAATGTATTAACGTCATTCCCCAGTTTTAGATGAGGAAACTGAGGCCCCAAAATGTAACTTCCCAAATTCACACACTAGTTAGTGGCAGAGCTGGGATTCCAGCCCAAGAAGTCTAAGGTTCATATGCCAAACACTTCTGCTATGCTCTACACCAGAGCATCTCACACTTCACCACATGGATGAATCATCTGAAGTTTTTGTGAAAATCAGATTCTGATTCAAGAGATCCAGGGTGGGGCCTGGGATTCTGCATTTCTAACAAGTGCCCAAGCAGTGCTGATGTTGCTGGTACAGAAACCACAGCTTAGGAGAGGGGTATACACCTCCCCTCTCACAGGCATCCTGAACCATTTTTTTATCTATGTGTTCATTTTCCTCTGCCTATAATACTCAAATATACTTATGCTAATTAAAAATATTTTTCAATAGCTCCATTCATGTCCCATTCAACAATAGTTCCTAACTTTCCCTCAACCTCTGCTTTTGTATGCTACTCACTGACACCACAAACTGCCCTCCAAACACCAAATTCAGTTTTTCTCCATCAGCTGAACAATCAGCATTTTCAGTTATCACAAGGGGGCAGTGCCCACTGATCAACAGTTCAGACTCAGCAGCAGCATCTCAGTAGAGTTGTGGAATTGTGCAATTACATTAATGTATTATTTCAAATGAATAGAAATGAGGAAAATAGAAATGCAAAGTTATACATACTGCATGAGCACCGATGGGATTTGGGGGCTGAATGGACCCCTGGTTTGATTCATGACATTTTTGTCATATTTCTTGCAAATGCACAGAAACGCTGGCAGTCATTACTTAATTGTACATGTGTCTGACACTTAAAAGTTTGCAGACATCTTCAACTACACTACCTCATACAATCAATGGCTTCCTTTTCCCCGTATAGATTATGATCTCTTCTTGAGTGAAGGCCATACCTCAGACTTCCATTGCCTCCACTATGTTAATGATAGAAAAATCTGAAACCTTGATGTGTCTGATTCATCAAATATCTTCCCTCTCTCCCTGCCTTGACTTGCCTCTTAGGAGAAAGAGGGACATCACCAAGCAACTCAGCTTCATTCTAAAACACAATGTTATAGATCAAATTATGTTCTCCTAAAAATTCCTGTTTTGAAGTCCTAACTCCCAGTATCTCAGTATGTGACCTTCTTTGAAGAGAGGATGTTTATGGAGATGATCAAGTTAAAATGAGGTCATTGGGTGGACCCTAGTCCCATATAATTGGAAAAAAACGGGAAATTTGGAAACAGGGAGAATGCCATGCAAAGTAAAATTTTGCTTTCATGTCAAGATGAAAGTGGAGATTGGGGTGATGAATCAATAAGCCAGGGAGCACCAAAAATGCCAGCAGCCCCCAGAAGCTAGAAGAGAGGCAGGGAGCAGGCGCATCCCCACAGCTCTCAGAGGGAACTGAACTACGACACCTTCATCTTGGACTTTAGCCTCCAGAACTGTGAGACAACGTGTTTCTCTTTCCCAAGCAACCCAACTTGTGTCACTTTGTTACAGTAGCCATAGCTACTGTACACAAATTATACAACCACTACACACAAGTTACAGGCATGAACTACCATGAAAGCTCCCCTGCATAACCCCTAAGGTGACCGTCACCTTCAGAATGATGACCCTACAGCAAGGGGTATTCAGTTAGTTAAAGAAAAATAACTAAGTAAAGTGAACTAGGACATTTTGAAGAGATTTTTTTTTTTTTTACATCAAGAGAAGAAGCAAAATGCTTTTCACACTGCCCTATCTCTTCATATCTTAATTAAAGTCAGATTTTGCTGTAATTCCACTATAAACAGTTGAAGAACTAAATATATAAAAATGTTAAAACAAGCTTGAAAACCAAATATTTTCACTGAATCACTTAAAAGTTGATTAAAATAGCTTCCTTGGTCCATTTATTCCAAGTAAGGAAGGGTGGAACTTAATGAAAAGAAGCAAAGCTGCTTGTAAAAACAAATTTATGATTAAATTTAGTAGACTCTCACTCAAAATTATATACGTGTATATAACAAGGTATTTGTAAGTATGCAAAAAGAGATATAGGCTGGTTGTGGTAGCTTACCCTTGTAATCCCAGCACTTTGGGAGTCCAAGGAGGGAAGATCACTTGAGTCCAGGAGTTCAAGACCAGCCTGGCTAACATGGCAAAACCCTGCCTCTGCTGAAAGTACAAAAATTAACTGTGTGTGGTGGCATATGCCTGTAATCCCTGCTACTTGGATGCTGAAGCACGAGAATCAGTTGAACCCAGAAGGTAAATATTGCAGTGAGCCAAGATGGTGCCACTGCACTCCAGCCTGGGCAACAGAGTGAGACTCTGTCTCAAATTAAAAAAAATGTTTTAAATAGATCTATGATAGATTATTTACTAAACTATTAATTTTACAGTAAACAAGGCTGTGAATGAGAAGAAACTCAAATGAGATGTCTGGGTTGTAGTCAGTACAAGCAGTGAAATAACCACTCTATGAGAAATGCAGTCAGCATCCTATTATATACATTTCTACCACTCGCCAGTGGCTGAGCTCATACCTGCCTTTGATAACTCATTCACTAGTATTGCATTCATAAGAAGTTCTATTTTGGAGACAAGTTAGTCCTTTAAATGCCAAAACTAGACTGCCTGGGATTAAATTTGAGGCCTATCACTTGCAGGCCATAGAACTTGGAATCAGTTACTGCATTTACTTCTTTTCATTTAGAAAGTGGACACAGTGGAAGTGTTTAAATCCTAGAGCTTGTGTGAATGGTATACAAAGGACCTGGTATTTAGTAAGCCCTCCATAAATCCAGGCTATTTATGATTACTAGTTGAACTACATTAATAATAATTTTTAAAGATTTGTTTTCAGCTCTATGAAGGTGTAATTGACAAAAATGGTATCTATTCAAAGGGTACAAAATAATGTTTTAATATACATCCATCCCTAAGGGTCTGCTGAGGATTGGTTCCAGGACCTCCCTCAGATACCAGAATCTGAAGATGCTCAAGTCCCTGATACAAAATGGTATATATTAGCTTGGTGCAAAAGTAATTGTAGTTACTAGTATATAGTAATTATATACAATTTATGCACATCCTCCCATATACTTTAAATCTTCTATTGATTACTGGTAATAATCAATACAACAGAAATACTATGTAAATAGTGGTTATACTGTATTATTTAGGGAATAGCAGTGAGTACCATACAAAAGTAGATTTAGGGAATAATGACAAAAAGTGCATATATGTTCAGTACAGACAAGTGTTTTTGAATATTTTCAACCCATGACTAGTTGAATCTACATATAAGGAACCCACAGATACAGAAACCAGACTATGCATATGTTATACGTTGTGAAATGGTTACCACTATCAACCTAATTAACATATCAACTCACATAGTTACCCCCATGTTTTTTTGGTATTCTCAACACACACACGCACACACACGCACACACACAAACCAGCAACTATAATTTTAAGAGACTGCTGAAGACCTACTGACAGTTCCCTGCCCAACAGTAGTTGCTGTCATATTTATCACTTGCTCAAGACTGGGTAAGAAAAGGGCTTGAACTAGATTATGTAAATAACTCAAAGCCTGAACATGGTTCAACTCTCCATGTAGCTCCTGTGCCCACATACATAGAAAATGCAAACGCTATAGGAAGTTTTAAACCCAACTGGATGATCTCCAGTGTCATTTGGTGTTTACAGCAAGGATAGCTCTTTTGAAAACATAATTGCTGAGGCTGGTTCTGAGCAGACATGAGATCCTAAAGCACGCCCCTTCTTCCCAGCCTATGCTCTGTTCCTCATAAAAAAGAATTCTCAACAGCCATTTGAAAGATGTAGATCTATATTGATAACACATAAAGTTACTTATGACATAATATGAAGAAGAAAACCAAATTTGCAATGGCATCTAATAGGATCCTTTCAAACTTATGTATATATATAAAATGTATTTGAAAATATGCAGAGAGGTATCTGGGAGATATCACATCTCACCTTTCCCATGTAGCCTTCCCTGACCAATTCACAAACTCCTACTTCTGAGCTTTTAAACCTCTTCCTAGACTCTATCAGTGATTCATATACCATTAATATGTTAATATTAATTAGTTTCAGGGAGGTTCCTCAAGGGCCACAATGGCAAGTGATGGAGCTTTGGAAAATGGGATCATGATTCCACTCCAACACTTGCTTCAAGCCATATAGCTCTCCCTTTATATCTTACAGACACTGGACCTCTGCCTGAGATTTGATCTGAAAAAAAATAAAAAATTGTAACCACTAAAGTATGAACACTTCTGGTCCATGACATGAATTTGGTACTTGCTGTACGACATTTCCAATGGTATCCTCCTGTGTAACATGAGAGATGACAATTTCACCAAAGCCCATCCTGCCTCCCCAGAGTGACTTTGAAGACTTGACAGGACCTTCATCCCACATCTTTGATTTCCCCTAACTTCTAGAATGGCTTCGTAGATTCTTGTTGAATGATTGAAGAGTTCTTCAGTTTGGACGTTTATCTTTAGAGGAGATTGTCAGACTACCCAACGCTCCAGATATTTCTACCAAAGACTAAGACTCACTGGTCTACAAATTCCTATTGGCTCCTCACATGACACCTAAAATCTTATTTTACTATTACTCCCTTTCACAGAGACACTTTCTTTTCAGACACATTTTTGCACTTAAGGCAGGTGAAGTTTGGGGCCCAAGGAAAGCAGTGGAGCACCTGTCTTAACATGCCACCAAGCTATGAAGTTAGTGTTGGAGCTGGAACACTGCTCATTCCTTCCCCAGCTCATGTCTGCAACATGTGTGAAGATGCCATTCCGCCTGCTGGATTCTGTAGCCATGGAAACCACTCTTGCAGTCGGTGCTGAAGAGAGCATGACAAGCACACCAGCCCCGCAGGGTGGGCAAGGTATGAAAAGAGTAATACACCAAAAACTTTGAACTGTACAGTTTAAATGGGTAAACTGTGTGGTATATAAATTGTATCACAACAAAGCTTTTTTTTAACACAAGAACATGACAAAACTCATTGTAGAAGGTTGTCATGACAACAGAATTCTAATTTTTAACAACGAGGTTTTTCCGTAAATAATAGAACATGTCATTTAGTAAGAACTCAAAGCAGGTAATACTCTACAAAAACAAAACACCTGAAACCAGGGATTGGCTTATTACTTCTAAAGTAGATTTTAACAAGCCTGGGCCCCTATCTTAGCGCTTTACTTGCTGAAAAGTCTCTTTTTTTAAAACAATGCACTCCTTTTTAGGGAACCATGTCATCTTCACGGTGGAGGAAATCAATCCCCACTAGCTCTCTAGGGTCTTTTTGGCTGACTAGGGCCCCTCATTGCATTGTAACAAAAAGTATACCAGCAATTATTATTTTATTACAATTTTAAAAAAAAATCCTGGGGTAAAAAGAGGGAGCTAAAAGAATACAGTGCATCAAAATATCAACCACTGTTGTGTTTGGATATGACTAAGAAGGATTTTTTCAGGAAAGAAAGTCCTACCTAAGCTGACACAATACAACCATCTCCTTATATTCTTACCACCCTTTCGCTTTCCAAAGAGCCATCGGATCTATGTCCAAATTTTGTCCTCCATAAAGTCTAAATGAGCAGTTATTAACATAGACCAAAAAGAAAAACTTGGCAGTAAAAAGTGCAAGACAGGGTAAAGAAAAAGATGCATCCACCTGGCAGCTGAGATTCCTGGACACCAGCTTGTGCCTTGCTGACACAGGACAAGTCACTCATACGTTCAGAGCATCTGTCTCCACATTTGGAAAATAAAAGTTTGACCCAGATCATTCAAAAGAGCCTCTTTCTGATCTAACAGTCATTTCTTAGAAACAGCATTCAGATCTCCTAACTCCCAGTGCCTGGCTCTCACAAACCCAGTTCTGTGGAATTTAGAATATACAGGGTGACCATCAAGTCTGAAAACATAAGCAAAACAATAATAAGTGGCTTATCAATAAAATAACATGATAAAATTATAACCTACATCTCCAGACTTGACGACCACTGCATAACTATCAGCACAATCAATCTTCTTCCATCTTCCCTACAGCAGGACTTCAGGGCTATGTAACCAACAGTAAAAATAGGAGTGGGGGGTCTCTTGTAGGAGTAGCCACTCAGACCCAGGCATATCCAGCCATACCCATGTAGACACTTACCTTAGAGATGAGTATCACTTGGCTTGTGCCTGTATCCTGGAATGGCACTCCAGTACACCAAAAACTAAATCCTAGACATGTCACTCACAAAGGCCCCACAGCCAAAGATATTCCACAAAAACAAAATAACTGTAGTCTGAAAAGGAGCACAACCTGGGGACTAGAAAAATGGAGCCTCAGCAAAGCAAAGCAGTCTAAAAAGAAAAAAACTCTAACTATACATTATGACCTTTCCAACACTGCAGGTAGGAATGAAACGCTGCAAAGCTGAGGGCTCACTCGTGCAGCATCCACAGAGGGAGCTGAGCGCGTTCTTTTCAGCCTGTTAACCAACTACAGCTGGTTGGCGAAGCCCAGCCGGATCCACTCTATTTCACCAGGAGCTTCACCTGCAATGCAAAGGCCTGAAATAAATAATGCTAAACCTTTGATAAGCAATGGCTGTTTTCTGGTGCATCTAATACAGGGGTACTGAGTACACAACAGAGAAGAGTAAATGGGTACATGACTAAGGTCTCAGCTTAGATATCTTTTCTAAAAGGGAGCCCTTGCCTGACCCTTCCACCAGTCCCAGCTCCTGGTTCAGACCAGGCATCCCTCCTCCAGGCAGTCACAGCAGTCAGTACTCTTCAGTGACAATTTAGCTATCATTGAAATGACTTATTTGTTTATTCATCTCTCCTACTAGATTGTAGCTCCTCAAATAAAGAGCCTCTTTATGATCCTGGGCTCTCAGGGTCTAGTATCATGCCTGGCACAGGGAAATGGCTCGGTAAGTATCACATTAAGAAAGAAGGTACATGCACTTTATTTTCTCAGTGTCAAAGGGCTAAATAAATGCTTATTGAACTAAACTACACCAATTTGAGAACTGCATTGCTTAAAGAACAATACTTCCCATAACTTCTTTGGTGGGGCAGGATAATGGAGGAGATCACACAGGTAGTAAATGACAGAGTTGGGATGGAAACCCCTGGGAAAACAGCCCTGGGATCAGACCCCAGATGTTTCCATCCCAACTCTGTCATCTACTACCTGTGTGATCTACAGACCCACAGTCAAGTTATTGCATTTTTCTACGCCTGCATACCATCGTCTGTAGATAGGGGTCATCGTACCCATCTCCAGGAGTTGTGATGAAGGTCCAAGTGCCTGGCATGCTTAGCTCAGAAGGTGGAGCTTATGATTCACTCAGTACATGACTGCCATGATTATTAGCCCTTCTCTAGAAATAACCTACACGGTAAACTTTGCCCAGCCCCAGTAAGAGGTCACTCTTAGTTTTGATCAGAAGTCACTTAAAAACCTGGCCACAAATTTGCTTTTTTTTTTTTTTTTTAAGATTACCCTGGCTGAGGTCCCCTGTAACTTAAATATAAAGCAGAATTTTGTGTGTATATATACATATCTTCAGCTCAGATGTTCAGCTGTTTGATTACTGCTTCTCAATGTCCAGAGTTGACCTGGAAACACTACTATGAGTGGTATGTGTGTCAGGAAAGGGACACACTGAGGCATTTGGGGTTAGCAGCTGCTCTGTGGCTACAGCCTTAGCTTAAGTGTGGAATTAGAGAGAGAAGGCTTTTCTGAAAGGTCGTTTCAAGCCAGGGACAACAGGCATCAGAGGGACACAGCACATTTTGTGTCTCGACATTCTGGGTCTCCCTTTCTCCCTGCTCCCCTCGTACCCTTTCTCACCCAGTGCTGTCCTTTCGCTTGTTCTCTCTAGAGCATGGTCTCTTTCTTCATAAACTCTTTTTTTCAGTCAGTCTCAAAATAGGCTGGATGCTGTGGCTTATGCCTGTAATCCCAGCACTTTGGGAGGCCAACATGGGCAAATCACTTTTGACCACAGTTTGAGACCAGCCTGGCCAACATGGCAAAACCCCGTCTCTACTAAAAATACAAAAAAAAAAAAAAAAAATTAGCCGTGCATGGTGGCAGGTGCCTGTAGACCCAGCTGCTCAAGAGACTGATTTGCAGTGAGCCGAGATCACACCACTGCACTTCAGCCTGGGCAACAGAGCGAAACGCTGTCTTGAGAGGAAGAAAAAAACAGTCTCAGAATAGAATATCCATTCGACTGAAGGGTACTCAGCATTTCAAGAGCAGAGAAATCTGTTCCTTACCTTTTCTCCATCCCAAATAACTCCTTTCTTGAAAACAGCTTTATTGAAGTATAATTTGCATACCATAAAATCCACTCATTCTAAGTGTTCAATTCAAGCTTTTTAGTAAGTGTATAGAGTTGCGCAGCCATCCCACAATGCAATCGTAGAACATTTTCATCACCCCAAACACAGCCTCTGTGCCTATTTGTGGTCACTCCCCTTTCCCACCCAGGGAACCACTATTCTACTTCCTGTTTCTATAGATTTGCCTTTTCTGGACGTTTACTATTCATGGAATCTTACCGTATGTAGTTTTTTTGTCTGGGTGCTTTCATTTAGCATGGTGCTTTTGTTCATCCGTATTATAGCACTTACCGTTCCTTTTTGTTGCTGAATAGCGTTCTAGGATGTGAAGGTAGCCACTTGTTTATCCACTCACCAGCTGATAAATATTTGGATTGTTTCCAGCGTTTTGGGGGGATGAGGTTGTTTCCAGTTTCCGTCTGAAATCACTCTCAATTGTTTTTCATTGTTCTACTCTATCCACCCCATCCGTATCATTTCTCCCCAGAATCCCTTCTATCCAACAGGAGAGGTTCAGATATTAGGCACCTCCCCAAAATAAATAAAAATCAGAAAACCTGACAAATGTTCACAACACCTACAACTGAATTCTATATTTTAAGTGAATATGCTATAAACAAAGATTACATAACTTCCACTTATAATGCAAATAAAAACTTCTGTTTGCTAATTACATTGATCCTTTATGTGGAAATAATTTTAAAATGAAGGAAATATAGATACAAGCCACATATAACAACCAACAAATACTCAGATGTACAAGTGCTAATATTCAAAGTAAAATGTGAAACTTGGGTAGTATGGTCTAAACCTTTATGTGCCCTCCAAAATCACATGTTGAAATTTTCAGGCCAAAAGTGATGATATCAGGAGGTGGGACCCTTAGCAGGTGATTAGGTCATAAGGACAGAACACTCATTAATGAGATTAGTGTGCCCTTATTAAAAAAAACCCAAGAGAACACCACCCCTCCATCCCTTCTACCCTGTAAGGACACAAGGAAAACATGGCCATCTATGAACCAGGAAATAGGTCCTCACCGACACCAAATCTGCCAGTGCATTGATCTTGGACTTTCCAGGCTCCAGAACTGTGAGAAATAAGTTTCTGTTGTTTAAGCCACCCAGTTGATAGGATTTTGTTATGGCACTATGAATGTACTAAGACAAACGGAGTAATGAGGATTGCCAAGAGAATTCCTTCTTGCTACAAGCTCATAATCTCACTTTGATTATTGTGGTTAATGATAATCCAGGAAGAAAACTTATTTGTAATTCTCAAATCATTCAGAAAATTATAATACATATGTACATATGTGTTTGTATGTATATTTATACGTGTATATACAAAAAGAGAGGGAAAAAAGCAAATGTGGCAAAATATTAATAACTGGTAAACCTGGGCTGGGTGCAGTGGCTCATGCCTGTAATCCCAGCACTTTGGGAGTCTGAGGCAGGTGGATCACCCAAGGTCATGAGTTCAAGACCAGCCTGGCCAACATGGTGAAACCCTGTTTCTACTAAAAATACAAAAAGAAAATTAGCCAGGCGCAGCAATGCACACTTCTAGTCCCAGGTACTAGGGAGGCTGAGGCGGGAGGATTACTTGAACCCAGGAGGTGAAGTCAGCAGTGAGCCAAGATTGCACTACCGCACTCCAGCCTCAGCGACAAAGTGAGACTGTCTCAATAAATAATAAAGAATTGGTGAGCCCAGATGAAGTATACAGGGCAATGCTTTGTGCTATTCTTGCATTTTTTTCTATACATTTGCAATTATTATTATTTTTTTTGAGACAGACTCTCTGTCGCCCAGGCTGGAATGTGGTGGGACCATCTCGGCTCACTGCAACCTCTGCCTCCCAGGTTCAAGTGATTCTTCCGCCTCAGCCTATCGAGTAGCTGAGACTACAGGAGCATGCCACCGCACCTGACTAATTTTTGTATTTTTTAGTAGAGATGGAATTTCAGTATGTTGGCCAGGCTGGTCCCCTGACCTCAGATGATCCACCCTCCTTGGCCTCCCAAAAAGCTGGGATTACAGGTGTGAGCCACTGCACCCAGCAGCAATTATTTTTAAATAAAAAGTTAAATTTTCCCCAAAAGACTGGAGAAGTTCATTCTCCTTCTCCAAACACTTTGTCTCTAGCTGGAGCACCAGGAGGTGCTTCCCTGAGTCAGTGCCAATAGATGTGGGAAGTACCACAGGACAGTCTTTAGTTTCCCTCAATTGTCTGTTAAGAATCAAATTTCCATGGTATTAACGGTGGCTTGAACTCATTTAGCTTTTTGTCTTATACAGCTTCAAGAGCCTTGAATATCATAAGCTTGTATATATAAGCCACAGTGTGAAGTAGTATATTTGTTTCTTGGTTCTAAACGAATCTCTTCCACATATACCAAGTGGAACTACCTTCCTTGTAGCCTATAATCTGCAAAATGTTACTCTGCTCCCTCCCCCATTTCCTTCCCCATAAGATGGAGCGGACCTCTTCATACCCAAAAGTGATGCTGTTGAGACTTAAGGATATTTCATCCTTAAGTTGTTACCGGGAGTTACTGTGCCTTGCTGGCATAAGGTGCTGCTCCAATTTACTGTTCCATAGGAACAACTGCTTTCCAGAGATAAAAGGAAGGAAAGCGAAAGGAAACAGAAATGGAAACAAAGAAACCCAACACCGCTGACCGCCGTCCCAGTAGTTATATTGATCAGTACTTATTTATTGAGTTCTACAACACTGAGGCAATTTTAAAATGTCAGACTCTTCCTTACTTGCGAAAAACTGGTGAAAGCATAGTACCAGAACCCAGAGATCCAAATGCAGCAGGATACTCTCCTCTATATCATGTTTTAGCCTTTCTGTCTAGCCACATTCAATGTAGCATGTATCTTCAAATCAACCCCATAAACCCCATTCTCTGAACATTTCAAGCTCCTCTAATCCCCCCAGAGTACCTATTGCCTATTTTTAAATTTCAGGACTAGTTCCACCAACTCATCTTATCTGAGAACTTTTTATTTCGAAAGACAGTATCACTCTGTCACTCAGGTTGGAGTGCAGCAGCACAATGATAGCTCACTGCAATCTCGAACTCCTGGGCTTAAGCAACCCTCCCACCTCAGTTTTCTGAGTAGCTAGGACTACAAGTGTACGCCATCATGCCTGGCTTTGTTTGTTTGGTTTGGTTTGGTTGGGTAGAGGTGGGGGCAGGGGGTCTCACTTTGTTGCCCAGGCTGGTCTTGAACTTCTGGCCTTAAGCAATCCTCCCACCTCCACCTCCTCAAATTCTAGGATTATAGGCATGAGTCAGCGTGACCAGCCCAAATTTTTTTTCCCAACTTTAAAATATAATTTAAATATATATATATATCTTACATGCCTTCCACATAGAAATTGTTGATTTTTCTTTCATTTCTCTTGTCTTGGTAAATCCTCTAGGAATGCTCTCTGAAAAGCAGCTTAATTCATCATTCAGTTGCCTTCATCACCATCACTTGTTGAAGTCTTTTTAGGATGTAAAGCAGTTCTAATTTGGAGATCTAAAATTACCTCTAAAAACTCACAATAGACTAAACTTAGAGACATCCATAATTAGATTTTTTTTAAAATAGGACTTCTTTCCAACTTTTTTTCATTATCCAGCTGTGTTTGATCTCAGTCAGCTGTCGATGGGACTGAGGTGGTTGCAAGAGCTGGGGAAAAGAAGAGGAAGCTTATCTCTGCAGTGTGAGTGGGGAAAGCATTAATTCTCAGTGCTTCTCAAAGTGTGGTCTCCCAACCTGCAGCATCAAAGTCTCGTGGGAACTTGTTAGAAATAATTTCTTGGGCCCTCTCTAGACTCACTGAAGCAGGTCATCAGGTGAAGTTCAAAGAACTTGGTTCAGATGAAGTGTTCACTAAATCACAGACTGCAATCAAGATTTTAGGAAAAGCTGGTTCAAAATAATTGCCTTGACCGGCTCTAGTGACCCCCAGGAACATAACGCCACTTACATGTATGTTTTCTTCATTCATCATTTATGGGTATATTTGTATTACTCCACAGGGCTGACGATTTGGTATTAGACTTGCTAATGAGCAGCAGCCATGTGCTCCTGCTGCCTGACAGTCAGTACTGTCACAAGTATATCCTACACAGCAGAGAAGAGCTTAACAGCCAGCCTCCTTCCACATTCTGCTCTCAGGAATTAAGCAAGGGGAGGATCCAGAAGTGTCATTTGACACTGACGACAGAATACTTATTTCCTATGCAAAAGGGCCCAGGAAGAAAGACAAACCTAAATAAGAAGCTAACTTCTGTAAGGAGAAACTGGATGGAAAGGGTGATGCTGGCTGCTGCCTTTGCAGACTCTAACTCCAGCAGCATGAACACGTCCTTTGCTCACCTCCACTTTGCCGGAGGGTACCTGCCCTCTGATTCCCAGGACTGGAGAACTATCATCCCAGCTGTCTTGGTGGCCATCTGCCTGGTGGGCTTCGTGGGAAACCTGTGTGTGATTGGCATCCTCCTTCACAATGCTTGGAAGGGAAAGCCAACCATGATCCACTCCTTAATTCTGAATCTCAGCCTGGCTGATCTCTCCCTCCTGCTGTTTTCTGCACCTGTCCGAGCTACAGCATACTCCAAAAGTGTTTGGGATCTAGGCTGGTTTGTCTGCAAGTCCTCTGACTGGTTCATCCACACATGCATGGCAGCCAAGAGCCTGACAATCGTTGTGGCGGCCAAAGTATGCTTCATGTATGCAAGTGACCCAGCCAAGCAAGTGAGTATCCAGAACTGCACCATCTGGGCAGTGCTAGTGGCCATCTGGACCGTGGCTAGCCTGTTACCCCTGCCGGAATGGTTCTTTAGCACCACCAGGCATCATGCAGGTGTGGAGATGTGCCTCGTGGATGTACCAGCTGTGGCCAAAGAGTTTATGTCGATGTTTGGTAAGCTCTACCCACTCCTGGCATTTGGCCTTCCATTACTTTTTGCCAGCTTTTATTTCTGGAGAGCTTATGGCCAATGTAAAAAACGAGGAACTAAGACTCAAAATCTTAGAAACCAGATACGTTCAAAGCAGGTCACAGTGATGCTGCTGAGCATTACCATCACCTCTGCTCTCCTGTGGCTCCCTGAGTGGGTAGCTTGGCTATGGGTATGGCATCTGAAGGCTGCAGGTCCGGCCCCACCACAAGGTTTCATAGCCCTGTCTCAAGTCCTGTTGTTTTCCATCTCATCAGCAAATCCTCTCATTTTTCTTGTGATGTCGGAGGAGTTCAGAGAAGGCTTGAAAGGCTTATGGAAATGGATGATAACCAAAAAATCTCCAACTGTCTCAGAGTATCCGGAAACACCAGCTGGCAACTCAGAGAGCCTTCCTGACAAGGTTCCATCTCCAGAGTCCCCAGCATCCACACCAGAAAAAGAGAAACCCAGCTCTCCCTCCTCTGGCAAAGGGAAAACTGAGAAGGCAGAGATTCCCATCCTTCCTGATGTAGAGCAGTTTTGGCATGAGAGGGACACAGTCCCTTCTGTACAGGACAATGACCCGATCCCCTGGGAACATGAAGATCAAGAGACAGGGGAATGTGTTAAATAGATTTAAGTTTCAGAGCAAAACAAATTGTGATTATTGTATTTACTTGTACTGCTGCTTATCAGTATTAATGACTTTACAAACTGATAAAATTATTACCATTAGGAATTACAAAAATACTTCACAATCTACTTTCCAAATGTGTAATGTGGGTAAGTAGAGAACCATGTTAGCAGTAAGAATTGTTTCAGAGTTAGAACCCGGGTTCCCACAGAATTTAAGTAGTACTGTGTAAAGATGCTGCTGTCAACGTGATTAGATAGTGCAGCTATTCTGTCACTCGTTCACAATGATTCTACTAGGTACCCCTTAGGACCAGCCCTGTAGTGGACTGGCTGGAGCCTGCAGTAGAGGTTCCCTCTGTCAAAGGCTGAGCCCCTTTACCTTCAGTTTCATCTTGAACCTACTGGTCCTAATTTCACCTGCCGAATTGTGTTTCACATAACCAAAGCTCAAAATCTACTTTCACTTGAGATTTTTAACACATTAATGATAAATTTTAATGAGTCATCTTCATTTGTTTAATAAATGTTAATTTACTTGATGAAAGTCCATATAATGTACATGATGGGTCAAAGAAAATGAAACAGCACCTTATTCCAATTCTGGACTAATTTCAAGCCATGGCTGGTTTTGGCTAAGTTTAAATAAATTCAAACGTAAATGAAAGTCTGCTTCAATGAACTTTTTAAAGCTACCTGAATGAGTCTTCAGTTTCGAAGTCTGAGAATTTTAGCAGCTTTCCAATGACATTCAATAGTCTGATGTGGAGAAAAAAAAAAGTACTTAAAAAATGCTCTCTTCACTTTCAAAATGTGAGAAACAGTTATTCTTCCCTAAGCAGAAATTTGTGCCTCCTAATATCTCCTTTCTCACAAGATAAACCATGGTTAATGATACAGGTATTAGTTACTCCTCAAATATAAATAGAAGATGGAGATGGTGATCTTTCTTGTTAACAGTACTAAACTTACCCATAACATTGAACTTGAACCCTACTCAACTTTTAAAATATCATAGGATTTCTAAGTTATAAAAATAATTGAGCAACCTGGGAAAAAAGATTAATATCAAAAAGAGAAAATTCAACAAACAGACAGAATTTGGTTAAGAATACAAAATAAAAAGCATAAGGGCAATGGAAAAAGAAAAGCAGTAAAATTTTATACCCAGACATATGGTAAAATTTGAGCAATAGGCAATAACCATTCATTTTATAGCAAGGTAAAACATATCCAATAAAACATGATTATGATACATTTCTTCCCTTTTTAAGTATAATGACATTCATCCATGATTCTTGATTACTTTGTTATGGAACTCTGGAGTATTTTCACTGAAAGGTTACCTAAGAATAGAAATGCCTTCAGGGCAAACCAAGCAATGGAGAATCTGAAATATAAAGAATATATTATGGAAAAAAAAGATTTTCTTTTTTATGTTGTCTATGGGTTTCCAGATTCTCTGCTTTTTCTTAAGTGGTCGTAGTTTGCTTTTTGACACAGGAGGTAGGGATATATTCTTTTTACTTCCTTTATTATAAATTTTATTTGAAGCTCATGGATTTAAATAAAGCAAAATTTAACCCAAGAATCCAAAATATTGTTTTGTGATATGGTAGTTATAAAAAAGATTATCCTTGTCTCTGATTATTTGAATTAATAATTTTTATGTTCATTATATGTCATAAATGTAGGATGTAAGCTTCCAGGGTTTGACACTTTAACTTGTAAAGAAATAAAAATAATTATGTTTTACTTCAGACAGTTTTTGGAGATTTAAAGCTGTCTTTGTCTTGAATTATTTCAAAATCATATTAGGAACAATGGAGCTTTATGGGACTGTTTGATGTTAACACAGGGCAAACTGATTTTCAGAGTTTGCTAGCAGGCACCAAATCAAGATGCAGACACTGGAACAAAGTGCAATTACAATAAACCTCATTAAGAAACTGATACACAAAGTCCTGACTTGATCCCTTAAAAAATCTGCTAAGAGAAGTTTGATTTGCACCTTATCTGATCAAATCCAGATACTCTAAGACAAAAGCAGTAAATTGGAACAGATTATCACCAGTTTTCTTCTCACTTCTCTACTTTCAAAAACAATGTAGTAAGTGGGCAAACAATACTATGTGGAATTCAGAATAACAAAATTAAAGCATTCTCGAAACTTTACCTTCCCAGACAGTCATATTTCTACATACTACATAATTGCTGTGCTCCTTTTGGCAAGCACTTCAATTTCATTCCTCACAGTACTTAAAAATCACTCAATGAACTTATAAAAATGAACTTCAAAGAGAAAAAAGGAAACCAAAGGTGGCCAGGTGTGGTGGTTGACACCTGTAATCCTAGCACTTTGGGTGGCTGAGGTGGGAGAATGGCTTGAGGCCAGGAGTTTGAGGCCAACCTAGGCAAAAGAATGAAACAATTTCTAAAAAAAAATTACTAAAAAAAGAAAGGTGGAGGGGGAGACATGGTAATGCATGCCTGCAGTCTCAGCTACTCAGAAGGATCACTGAACCCAGGAGTTACAGTGAGCGTTGACGGTGTCACTGCACTCCAGCCTATGAGACAGAGTGGGAGCCTTTGTACAAATAAAATGAAAAAACATATCCTGTGTATCAACTTTATAGCTGGAGACCTTAGTCTGATCAATGCCAGGTTCCTACATACATAATTTCTGTGACACTTAATAGATTTAAGCTAAGAACTATATAACACGGATGTGAATGTGTGTCTGTGACTGTATACAAACAACATATAAATAAAGAACTGTTGGTATTCCTTCTTTCTAGGATTTGTTACAATTATAGTAGGTATGACATAATGAAAAATAAATTATTCTATTAACATATATATTTTCTTAAACATTTTATTTATGTGGCACTCTGAAGCAGGCAACCTATGAAGAGATAAAATAAAAAGATTTTTTTTTAACTTGGGAGGTAAAGTTGATATATAAATTGGGAACTGAGTCATGCTGTGATGTACACGACATGTTGAAAGAATGCCAAAAAGGCGCAAACCATCATACATTAATACAAAAGACAAAAAAATAAAAAACCCAGCATTTTCTTGCTATAAGGCAATAAGGCACTGCTAAGAGACTGAGCACCAAAATGATTCTCTACAAACTCCTTCCTTTTTATACTGCAAATAATGCATTATTACATTCAAACCTTTAAAAACTATTTAAAGTCAATTTACTTTGTGCAAAATTCTATTTGCTGCTTCTTTTAAAAACAGGTTAAAATAAGCTCTTAAAAATTAAGTAACAATAATCATATACAGTAGATATATAAAAAGGGTTGGTTTATTGTAGTTCAAATACATAAACTGAACATTCAAACATCTTAAAATTAAACTTTAGCAACAAAAGTTTAACATTCAAACAGTATAGTTTACAAGAGACATCCAGAAAGGTAATTTGTTGTCTAATCCAGAATATTGATAAAGATCACTTACTGGTGAATAAAATATGTTTAACCAGTGGTTCTATTCTGGCCAACATGTTAGTTATGACCATGGTTCCATACCTGAGAAGAAATTACTACATTAATCTTCTCTTAGGCTAAACAACAAGACTTGGTCTATAATTCAGAGGGGATAATCAAAGCACGTAAGTGAACAAATAAAACTAATCTGTTCTTTAGAGACAAAGGTAAAAGTATTGTCCATTATAATAATCGTAGCCTCTGGAAGAATTCGATTTTCAGTGTTTTCTCTTTTACCCGCTTTAAAAAAAAAAATCAAAACAAAACAAACCCCAACTCAGGTTTTCTTGGAGTCTGTGGTATTTGCATCTGGCAAGTTCAAGCCACAAATGCTCTCACTTCTTGCATGTATTAACACTGCTAGAAAGAACGCCACCAAGTCACTGACTTCCACACCTCATAAAAGGATGAATTTTAGCTTCGAGATTTTAAGATTTACTAGAGACAGCCTATATTTGAGTATGTATGTCAGTCATGCCACACAAAGAAAAGCATAAATATTTCCAAAGTGTTCTGTTCAGAAACTGTTCACAAATGCTTCTTCTTCTGTTTGTCAGATGGTTTTGCAATAGGTTGACTAATGCACATATATGTAAAAACCTGAAAACTGGCTCATGCAAGCGTTTTGAATGGATACCCCTGTGGAAGAGTATTTAGAATTATTTTGTTGATCGTCGCGTGGGCTCTGATGCTGTAGGAGGTGGGGGTGGACCCCGGCGATCCAGGTCATCAACATATGCCACAATCAGTTTACGCCTCTCCTCTGGCACACAGTCCAGGACTAGATACCGTTTGTCATTCTGTAAAATTTTTTCTACATCTTTCAGGTGCTGATCAGATTCTTGGATTAGTTTTTTGGATCTGAAATAAGAAAAAGAAGTCCAAGAATTACTGACTGCTGTTCACAGGTCTTTCAGAAGTGAGCTGGAAATGTCCATCTAGTTCCTAATTGTGTTTCCATTATTTTTTTTTAAGAAAAATTTCACTGCAGTGGTCACCTTTGTAAGTCGCCTCAGCAAAGACTCCAAGGAGCGAAAGGGCCTCAGAAGCTGAATTACCCTCCCACCCCTAGTGGTGGTCCCTCCACATCAGGGCTGAGGGTGGGTGGGTAAATCTTGCCCGTGCTGTACCTGTTCTGTGGATGAACAGAGGACTTCAGTCTGCGGGGCTGCCAATCCCAGCATCTTTCACAAGCTTTCACTTTCACATCTTTCACTAAATTAACTATAAAAATGTAGAAAGAAGTCTTACTTCACATCTAATTTAAAAGCCCAAGCTGATGCAAAACATTAAGGATCCTGACCAAAAAATCCAAATGACAAAATATCTAAAAACCACACCCTCAGCACTATCTAGCCTCCCGTGCACATACCCTTCATTAAGATGTTTCAAATTTCTCTCTTAAAGAAGAAAAGCTGGAGTATGAAACAAAAATGGTTTCCAGATTACTGATTGGTAAGCAATACAAAATTGTCTTCCTGATGATAAATTATTAGTGAAGAACTACTGGATTTGCTACAGAGAAATCTTGTTTAAAGGCTCTCATTTCATAATTTACAATTTTTATTTAAATGTACCCAGCAAAATGCTTTCCTCTGAGGGAAAAAAAAATGTTTCTGCTGAGCTTAAATAGATGATTTCATGCTTTAGAATAATCTAATCACACTGAACAGTCTTCAGAGGAGGCAAAGATAATTGATAGTGAAAGATTATTTTAAAAGTTTCTCTATGAAATACAACCTTATATAGTTGAGGGTATTCCTAAAAAAAGCAGTGAAGTAAAAAAAAAAAAAAAAAGATATGTATTAAAAACTGGATGGGTGGGTAACACAAAATAAGAATTGACATCTGGGCCCTTTCTTTAAAAAAAAAAAGTATGGTAGATATGGGCTGTATTTGACTTTGGATAGAAGTTGGCATCTTCTTATCCCTAAAAATTAATAATGTCAACATGTGTGTGAATGCAAAGTATGCTCTGACCATTAGAGTAAAGACTAGTAAAGATAATGACTGCCAATATGAAACATTTCATTGCACACACCTGTATGTTATAAATTTGGTCTCTTTCAAAAGCGTCCTGAAGTCAGCTTTGGCTGTGATATACTTGTCTCTGATATATTCTTCAAACTCTCTTTGTTTTTTCTGTTAAAAAAAAAAAAATTATAGAAATAAAACCCAATTCCAAAATAAACATTATTTATTAAACAGTAATGTGCAAGTCACATAATAAAATTCAAATTCAAAAGAAAAAGGCAAAAGGGTACATTTTCTTCATATATAAAATTCATTAAATCACATCTGCAATGTTCATTTTTACAGCAAATAGAAAGAATGAGTAATCATAAATCAGTAGTGGCTAAAACTTGAGAATCTGCTGCACTACACTGCTGAGCATTTTACGGGGATCATCTGTTTTAATTTTCATAACAACCTCATGAGGTGGACACTTAAAAACAAGGATATTAATGATTAAGTGTTTACTTCCTACACACTGTATTTTTAACTTCAAGAACAAAAACAGTAATCTGCAGATATACAAACTGTAAGATAACACTCAGAACTTAACTTACACAGTACCGAGCATTTAGCTTTCTGGCAAGTCAAAAGTAATGAGATGAATAAACTCTTTGGACTTAAAAAAGACTTTATTATCAATTCTAAACAGTCAGAAAAGTTAGAAACTGAGACTGGGTCTACCACAATTTCCCAGTCATGTATATCTTCAAACATCTACAATTCAATAGACTTAGAAGGAGAATATTAGTTTTTATAATAGATGCCCAGACCTAGAGAAACCAACCAGCAAAGGGGAATGACAGAAAACAAATAAAAGGCCTAGAGATAAAATGGACTGCAGTAAACAACGCTTTTCTTGACATCATTCACTGTTTCAGACCTTGAAGCATATGAGAACTAGCGATCTTGTTACAGTATTCTGTCAGGCTTAAGAATCAAGTGCTCAGAATTTTTTTTTAATTAAAAAAAAATTTAAGAATTAAAAAAAATTAAATGAAAGTTGCCAGGATTTTTTTTAATTTTAAAAAAATCAAAAAAAGGAATCAAGTGCTTTGTCAGTTTGGTACCAACTGCCAGCTTGAATATGTCTGTCTAGCTGTACCTGACTAAAATAAAACTGCAGCTTCATTAAATCTCTAAGATCCCAAAATACAAGCTCACCCCAAGTACTACAATTTAAACTTTCTATTGTGCTCTCTTGCTAATTTATCATGCAAGAAACAAAACATGAACTTAAAATTCAGATTCACTTCCCATACACTTAAAAGTAATTCACTTAAAACAATCGACTTTATTTTGCTTAAGACAGTAGTGCTGTCAGGCACCCGATTAAGTATTTATAAATTGACAGTAAATCTCGACACAAAATCTTCTTACCCTGTCACTGGAGGAGAACTTAATACACCGAGGATCTTCCTTAATGATTTTTTTAACTTCTTTCCACGTGGATGTTAAGGTAATCTTTGAAAAGACATGTGAATAAAAAACATAAATACAACTCACTTTTACTTAGGGGGTCAAACTGCAGCACATATGGTACATAATATTACACACTGACCTGCGATCTCTTGTAATGCCCAAGCGTAACTGGACTAGTTAGGGACAGGGAAGCAGCGTTAATGCAATTTCTTTTTGTTGGCTTGCCACAAGAGTTATTTTCATGGCCATACTTTCAAGGTGGCCTAAGACAATCACCTGCAAACCCTGTATTTACATGGGCAAACATCGTAACTTCTGAAGAAACCATCACCAAAAAGAGAGCAGATAAAAAGGAACAAAACCGGGATAACAAAGCGTACAAACTGCCGAACAAGAGGCCACAGTACCAAATTGAAAACGGATCAAAAGAAATGTGCTAAATCTACTATCAGGAGGGATCATCGATCATTTTGAATTACTATAGGAGCAGTTATGAATGTGAAAACTGCAAAGAATAGGAATTTCTAAATAGTTAAGAATACCATATATTTTTTTAAATCAGAGAACTGTCACAAAATGAATTCCAGTAATGAATCTAAAGACCATGACACTAAAAATCATATCAATGCTTTGCTTTAAGAAATTACTAACAAAGATTCATTCAAATTAAAATGAGAAAAATAAGAGACTCTTACCGCAGAAGTTTCATCCAAAAGTTGCCTAAAGTGCTCCCTCTTTTTTTTGGTAAGTGCTTCAATGTGTTCATTAAAAAGCTTCTCTTTCTCCTCTCTTTCCAATAAAGATCCAGATTCCCAGCGGTGATCTTTTCGGAGAGTCCTACGAGTATCAGACCATGACACATCTGAAGAACGTACCTGAAGAGAGAAAATTATATGTTATCACCAAAGAGATTTATCTTAATGTCTATGTGCACTTCTATGTTCACTGCAACATTATTCACAATAGCCAAGATATGGAATCAACCTAAGTGTCTAACAATAGATAAATGGATAAAGAAAATGCAACAAATATACGTAATGGAGTACTACTCAGCCTTAAAAAAAAAAGAAGAAAATTCTATTCATTGATGGCATGGATGAACCAAGAGGACATTATAAGTGAAATAAGCCAAACACAGAAACACAAATAATGCATAGTCTCACATTTATGGAGTCTGAAAAAAGTTGAACTCATAGAAATAGAGTAGATGGTCACCAGAGTCTAGCGGGTAGGAGGCAGGACAAGGGAGAGAATGAGGAGTTACCGGTCAAAGATAATGAAGTTTCACACAGACAGCAGGAATAAGTTTTGAGATCTACTGCACAGCAGGGTAACTAAAGTCAATAATGTATTCTAGATTCAAAATAACTGGGAGTAAATTCCAAATGTCTCACCACAAAAAATTACAAGTTAACAAAGTGATGAATATGTTAAAGAGCTTTGGTTTAATCATTCCATATTACCTACCTATATCAAAACAGCAACTATACCCCGTAAGTGTATACAATTATGACTTCTTAATTAAAACAATTTTTAAAAATAATACAATATAATAGAAGGCATAGCAGGTCTGGCTGGCTCACCAACCAGCAAAAAGACACCCTTCATTACTGGTAATGGTATTAAAAGTTACTGCCAACATGAAGAAACACAGGAGACTAAAACGACAGAAAGGTAAGAGAAGAAAAACTATAAAAACATTTATTTAACCAACACTTACCAAACATCTAAATACAAGTCAGAAAAATACTGTGCTTCGCAATAAAATTAAAAAATAAGTAAGACGCTATCCCTTCCTTCAAAGAGATCACTTAAAAAAGAAGAAGAAAAAAAGAAGATTAAACAGGCCAGGTGTTGTGGGTCACGATGTAATCCCAGCATTTTGGGAGGCCTGAGGTCAGGAGTTTGAGACCAGCTTAGCCAACATGGCAAAACCCTGTTTCTACTAAAAATACAAAAATTAGCTGGGCTTGGTGGCACATGCCTGTAATCCCAGCTACTCAGGAGACTGAGGCAGGAGAAGTGCTTGAACCCATGAGGCAGAGCTTACAGTGAGCCAAGATGGTGCCACTGCACTCTAGCCTGGGTGACAGAGTAAGACTCCATCTCAAAAAAATAAAAAGGATAAACATGTTAGCAAATAACTGCAAAAACATGTAATAAGTGCTGCAGAGGTGTATGCTGAGCACAAGGGTGGTCTAAGGAATAGTGAGATCAAATCTGCCTAGATGGGTCAGGAGTAGCCTCACAGAGGAGATACTTGAGTGTACCCCTGAAGAATGAGAAAGTCTGTCACTGCAGGAGAACACTTCCAAATCATTTCACGTGGAGGGACTGCCGTGAGCAATGGAAGGATGGTATGGTTCATTAAGCATGTTCAGCAAGGCTGTAGCTCAAGGAGCAAGTGAAGAAAGCAAAGGTGTTAAGGAAATACGAAGGTAGAGTTAAGAAATGAACAATCTTTTATATTATGCTAAGGAGACTGAATGTGACCTGTAGGAAACTGCTGGGATTACAGAGAACCTTCATCCCCTGCAAGTAACCAGGAGAGTGACAAAGTTAAATTAGTTTTTTATGAAGAGTTCTGTGACTGTAATAGAACAGAAAAATTTGAGGAAGTGTTGGAGGTAGGGAGAGAAATTAGTAAACTGCTCTAATTGCCCAGGGTATAGAACAAGGTTATCCAACCCGTGGCCCACAGGCCACATGCAGCCCAGGATGGCTTTGAATATACTCCAACACAAATTCATAAATTTTCTTAAAATATTAAAAATATTATGAGATGCTTCTGTCTTTTTGTTTTTTTTTTAACTCATCAACTATCACTAATGTTAGTGTACTTTTTTCTTTTTGAGATGGAGTCTCTGTTGCCCAGGCTGGAGTGCAGTGGTACAATCTCAGCTCACTGCAGCCTCCGCCTCCCACGTTCGAGTGATGCTCCTGCCTCAGTCTCCCAAGTAGCTGGGACTAGAGGCACACACCATCATGCCGGCTAATTTTTGTATCTTAGTAGAGATGGGATTTCACCATGTTGGCCAGGTTAGTCTCGAACTCCTGACTTCAAGTGATCCGCCCACCTTGGCCTCCCAAAGTTCTAGGATTATAGTCATGAGCCACTGCGCCCGGCCATATTAGTGAACTTTATGTGTGGCCCAAGACAATTCTCCTCTTCCAATGTGGCCCAGGGAAGCCAAAAGATTGGACACGCCTGGGTAGAATAAGAAACAGATGCAAGGGAAGAAGTCAGAAGTGACAAGAGTAACAAGCTCCATTGAAAAAGAGAAAAGAAATAGCATAGGAGAGATGGTGACAACGCAAAGCCACCCCCAACTCCAAAAAATACGTACTAGCAAGCAGGACAGTAGTCTGAGGGCATTCACTGTAGGGATAGAAAGCCCTACATACCTCAACAACTCTGAGGGGTAAGGAAGAAAGATTTTCAACAAAGTTTCAGGGTATTTCCTGGGGTCAGTTATATCTCCAGTCCTATATCGCATAGCATCTACAAGTATATAACTGATCATCACAATGATGGCCCTAAATCACCAACAAGAAGATGAAATTATGTTCAGCACATTTTGTTCATCACTATAGCAGTTAAATGTGTAATAGTTTAGGGTGACTTTCATCAAGAACAATAAATAATAAAGTTATGAGACTAAATGATTATGACTCTCCATATATGCAAAATGCCTAACTTCTGAAATTGTTAAGTAACTAGGGTTTTTTCCTATACTAACAGTACTAATGTCAAGTATTCAATTTTTAAATGCTTTATAATTTAGCAAATTATCTCCCCTGGAATTTAAAGAACATTAAAATGTTCAGAACAGTAATAGAATACATTTCCAATATCCAGTACTTTAGAGAAAAAAAGTAAAAGATTAACATATACCATGTCAGACAGAAGAGCCTTGAAATTCTGGATAGCTTCTTCTCGTTTGTGCTGCTCTCTCTCTCGATCTATTTCTTTTGTTTGTTCTGAACGAGCCTTTTGAACCTCTCTTTCTCGTTCTCGAAGGCTTGCCTCAATGCGGGCTTGCCTTTCAAGTTCCTTTTCTTTTTCTGAGTCTAAATTCTGTAAAAGTAAAAATTACATTATCCTTCTTACCAACGCAAAATATGTTTTCAAGAATAGCTTGTAAAAAAATTCCAAATCCAGTTTTTGCCCAATAAACCTAAACACTGTGTACCTCTCATCTCCGAATCAACTAGGGACTCTTACGTTAAGAATACTAACAAGAAAAATTCCAAACCCCAAAAGAAGAATTCTCAATAACAACATATACCCGTAAACACAAGTAAGAATTTTATTATTCAATGAAAGCAATACAAGTAAACACAACAGTTACCTTGGCTATTTTTTCAATGTACTGTTTGAAAAGGTCTTCTCTCATTGATGAACTATCTACTGCTTTGTAACGTGGATCACTTTCTACTTTATCTTTTACTTTACTCCATCGAGACTGACTGTCCAAGTGATGATTAGATAATAGTTCAAAGAAATCCGATTTAATCTGTATTTTAAAACAGGTAGTGGGATAGGAAGGAAAATAATGTACCATGAGAAATTCATATCTAAATATTTACAACTAGAAAAAAAGTTCACTTACCTTAAATTTAAGAATAATAACTTTTAAAATGCACTCATTTAGAGTAGAATGAATCATGGAAAAAAAAGATCAGAAGTGCTCTTTTACTAGAAATGTAAACATCAATAAGCATACAGGCTTTCATCTAAAATTTGCCACATTCAAGATAAATCATATTTTATAAAGAAATTATTCAAATATAGAAAAAGGTTTTTTCAGATTGTTTAAAATTTTAGATCTCAGAACTGCCATGTATTCATAGGGAATATAAATTTACATCGAGCTGCATTTATTTTTAGCTAAGAGTCAGGTTTATGAGCTGACAATACTATCAACATGGTAAAAATTATTTAAAAAAACTAAATGGGTAAAAATTTTGGTCACTGAAATTATTAGGACATTTAGAAATCATTGCAAGTCATTACAAACTTACACTGTCAAATGTCTAAAATCAAAATAGGGTAAAAATTTGTATTTTGGTGAAAAAAAGGCAGTTGTACACCTCGATATGTGAGAAAATTATATAATTTCCACGTTCATAATCATTACTAAAAAACTGCATTCAAATCTTCTATACTTTTTAGCATTAAACATGTATGCCTTTACCATTCTAAAACTCAGTGTAAGTGTTTATCCAGTATTATACTCAACAACTGAAATACAAAGTTAGTAATATTATACCAAAGGTATTAAATATTATTCCTTCAGTATCAACATATACAACTACTTAAAACCCCTCTCCAAACCGTATTTATTTTATTTAAATAGGTGAGGAAAGGAGTAAATGAGATGGTTATCTTTATGTACATTTGAGGGCCGAATAGTTTTAAAATCCCACGTATACTACTTTGCAATCCTAACACAGAAGATACCCAAAAGGTCATTTCAACAAAGGACTCTGACCGCATTAAGAATCCCTCCCTTCCAGTAGGAATTGAATATGGTACCTTCCCACCTGATCAAGGGAATCAGGATTTAATGTGTGTACACAAAAATATATGAATCATTTCTTCTACCTAGTCTAACACTATCATTTCCCCCTACAACTTCATTTCTCCTACTGGAGGATTAAAAGTGAGGTTGAGGCCAGGTGTGGTAGCTCACACCTGTAATCCCATAATTTTGGGAGGCAAAGTTTCAAGGCGGGTAGATCACTTGAGGTCATGAGTTCGAGACCAGCCTGACCAACATGGTGATACACCATCTCTATCAAAAATACAAAAAATTAGCTGGGCGTGGTGGCAGTTGCCTGTAATCCCAGCTACTCAGGAGGCTGAGGCAGGATAATCAGTTGAACCCAGGAGGGGGAGACTGCAGTGAGCCGAGACTGCGCCACTGCACTCCAGCCTAGGCAACAAGAGTGAAACTCCATCTTAAAAAAAGAAAAAAAAAAAAGAGGTTGATGTCTTTTCTGGAAAATATTTTTAAGGTTATAAGAAACAGAGTATCTGCATCAGAAATGTTTCTAAAGACAAGAGCTAATCAGCTGTGGATTTCTCCACTATTAAACTTGGCTTTTGACTTTGAATTAATAAGAAATACTCATAAACCCAGTATTTCCAGACAGTGATTAAGAAACCACCTGATGTAATGATGTAACTGAAATTTTTCTGTTCATTTTGTCTACTTTGTATCTGACATGATGAACACCAAATTCCTAGATGCATCTGACAACTGGAAGGCAAAATTTACAAAATTTATGTTAAATAAAACATGCAAGTTATATCACATAGGAATCTTTCTAAGCCACAGGAATTTATATTAGCTTAAAATAGTTTTCATAAATTAGACACGAAACCTATAAAGTAAGGATTATTATATAGGTTTTAAATGTGTGATGTATAAACAAGTGAACTTTAAATAAAATTAAACTTCAACTTCCTTTCATTGTGGATATTACCATGACAGGTTATAAACGGCTTACTAAGGCTGTTATCCATATGAGAAGAATTGTCTTGACAGCTGCATAAATGTCAAAAAATGTCATTTACCATTAGCTGCAATTCAAGGCCTTATTCTCCCCATTCCTTACTATAACAAAAATAATTTATTGTCAGGAAATTTTAAAGAGAGGGAAGAGAAAAATATGTCAATTTCATAACAGTGAATTAACTCCTATTACGTATAACTTCAAATGTGCTATTCCAAAAGGTAAAGTATTTGAACCACAATTTTATAAAAATTTGTTATGATATTACAATAAAATAGCTTGAGAACAGCTACTTTGGTAAACAAAATAAGTATACTTTTTTTTTTTTTTTTGACAGGGTCCCAATCTGTCGTCCAGGCTGGAGTGCAGTGGAACCACCACAATTCACCGCGGCCTTGACCGTTTGGGCTCAAGTGATCCTCCCACTTCAGACTCTAGAATAGCTGGAACTACAGAAGCACATTACCATATCCAGCTATTTTTTTGTTTTGTTGTAAAGATGGGGGTCTCGCTATATTGCTTAGGCCGGTCTCAAGCAATTCTCCTGCCTCAGCCTCCCAAAATTCTGGGATTACAGGCATAAGCCACCACGCCTGGCCAATAAGCAGACTTTTAAAGGTATTTCTTTTTAATAAAATGGAAAATTAGTAGTAAAAACTATATGAAAATGATTATCTTACTGTAAAAATGACTTTACCATGAAAATGCTACTTAAAAAATACAAGAATTTCACCAGAAGTCAATGTTCTTCACAGGTTTTCAAAATTAGTTTTAAAATTAGTTTTAAACCTTTAGTATTCAGCTATTGATTCAACTATCACAATGCTACAAAGACCAGTTAGAGAAATTTAAGAACAAGGAAACAGACTCCAGTACCATGCCACTGGTACTGCTCTTGTTGTTCAATTACACACTTACAATGTGATTCTTTTTTTAAATATACACAATATACTTAAGAACAGTATAAACAATATAGTGGAAGTCATGAAAGAAAAATGATAAAGCCCCATTAACCACATGTGCTCAAAATGTGACTATAAAATCCACTATATTTAAACCCTTACTTTAAAGATTTCTGCTTTGATGGCCTAGTTAGTCATTGATATTGCATTCTTTAAATTGGCTGAGAAAGCTTCACTTTAGCAATTTCCTGCCTTTTATTTTTAATCTAGTAATGGTATAAAGCCAAACCTGTAATTTAGAGAATTAAGATTTTTATAGTCAAAATAAAATAAAGCTGAATATATTAAATATTAGATTTACTTAATTTAGATGTCATATCTATTTAATTTCTTTTTTAAAATTAACACATTCTGGGCACAATTCTCATCACTTCATAAGGAAAAAGACTAAAAAAATGTAAAGTACCGGAACTGCGGGAGGCTAAAGTCACCACACAGAGATACCAATTCTTTCCTCACTAGGGAATCCCATAACACTTTGCGTGTCAGTGATTGACAGCTGTCACTGAACTGATTGACAGGCCGCACAGCACAAAACTGTAAAGTCTATCCACTTGTTATGAAACAGAATACATAAAATAGTTATAAAAAAATTGTTTAGAAAATCAGTTACAAATGCAAAGATAAATACATTTAATTTGTATAAAAGCAATCATACAAAATCAAACAATCACTTATTTACTTGGTTTTCTTTAATTAAATAGGTTATTCTAGAAGTCAAAAGTAGCAATTCTAATTCAACATATAAAATTACGTAGTAGAATTTGATTTTATACATTTCCTCTGAGAAGCATAATCATTTTTTTTTAATTTAACAGTGAAACAATTCTGGAAAAACTCACTTGGAAGCCCAATAAATCAGATAATCAGGAAGTTTCAGATATTCCTGATCAAAGCTGTTTCAGCTAATACTGTTACTATTTTGAATGAAAGAGACTTCTTCCCAATAGGTGTAGTATTACTTCCAAACAACATTTCTTAATAGAACTTGTAATATTATAACTTTCTAGAATAAGAGGCAATTTTAAATGTCAAGAATGATTAGGCTGCAGAGGTTATTTTTCTACATTCACAAAGCATACTGGACACTAAGGAGAGTGGCTGCATGTTTTGATGGTTCACACACCACTGGGGTCATCTCCCTACTGGTTTGCCTTCCCAGTGGTAAGCTCCTTTCCACTCCTGACACTGCTATCAAATGACATTTGGAATTCATTAATCTTTAATAGCTGACCTTTAATTCTGATAAGCAATAATTTATATGTAAGATATGTTTACTGAAAGATTAGAAAGTCACTAAAATGCCATCTTTTAGAGGGCAAAAAAGATAGAGAAGCTCTTTTAAATTCAAATATTACCACCTATGAAGGTGCCACTGAGCAGGCAGCTCTAACAACGTGTTCTGAGTTTACCAGGCATCTTAGTATTAATACAATTTAAAGCAAAAGTATACAGTTTAGTGAAGCTACTAAAATAAGCATTATGTAAGTAAAGTGATAGAATACATACATATCTACATAATTATAAAAGTTAACTTAAAAGAACAGTCAAAGTAGGTCCTTATTTATGCCCATGAATGAGGTCAGAAACATAGCAACAGCACAGTCCTTTCCCATTCACACTCCCATCAATCACACCACTGGAACTAAAACCATCTTACCTTCTCACCTCTGGTCTTCGAATCTTCTTTCTCTTTCTTCCTAGCAGCAGCCACAAATTCATTAAACAAGGCTTCCCGGTCTTTCATCTTTTCAATTGCTTTGAATCTTGAATCTTTAGCGTGCTTGGCTGCAAATTCACTAAAAGTTGCTCTGGAACAAAATTACAAGTGTGCTAACTTTGGCAGTTACTTCTTCTTGTATAAAGGCATAGCAGAAAATATCATTTTTCCAACAAGAATATATGACAAAGAGACACTGGGACCCAACACCTAACTAACAGTGAATAGTAAGTTACAGAAAGGATTAAAAAGAGGTAATGAGTAAAAGTGTGGTTACGGGATTTGTATGCTATCAGCATAGAATTAGAAGAATATACATTTATTATATAAAAAGAGATCACAGAGTAAAGAATTTGCATGCCTCAAGAGACAAGAGCTCATCAATTTCCACTCTAAGATGAAGCTGAGTCCTGCCTCCAGCCACAACGGAAAATTCTTATTGGATTAGCTCTCTTTCCATACACGACTGTAAAACTGAACAAAAGTACATGAGGCAACTGATTTTAAGGAATAAACAACAGAAAAAGTAAGACTGAAAAGCCTGAAAGAAGGGAAATTTATGAGGTGCAGAGAGCTCAAATCCAAATAGAGTATTAAAATCTTAATGAGCTGGAAGAAGCAAAGATTAGAGCTTGGGTGAAGAGGAACCTATAAAGAGAGGGTACCCAAGAAAAATCCCACTTAGGGATTACCCATGAGTACACAGCCAAGGCCAAGCTGTATAACAGCAGGGGACGATCACTCTCTATATCAAGCTACTACAGGATTAAGAGCAAAGAGATAACAGAGTCAGTGGTATTAAAGGGAGAACAGGATCAGGCCAACAAAGTCCACAAAAGATCCACAAGGAAAACAGAGCTGGAAGACTAAAAGAAACATAGGATACTTTCAGAGATTCACATTAACAAAACATAAAGTCAAGCCTAAAATTAAGATGGCAACCAGTAAATAAAATGCCTACTAAAACAAAAATATCCACTTTTCAATCAAAGGTTAACAGAATCCAGAGTCTCTACACATTAGCCACAAAGTCCGATATCAATCAAAAATCAGTAAATATACAAAGAAACGTGATCCACAGAAAATTTTTTTTGAAGTCAATAGAAACTGAACCGAAGATGTTCAGATGTTCTAAGTAGACAATAACTTTAAAACCACTATTACTGGCCAGGCGCAGTGGCTCATGCTTGCAATCCCAGCACTTTAGGAAAGCAAGGTAGGAGGATCATTTGAGGCCAGCAGTTTGAGAAGAGCCTAGGCAACACAGTGAGACTCCAGCCAGGCAGGGTGGCTCACTGTAAGTGAGCCTGCAATCTCAGCTACTTGAGAAGCTAAGGCAAAAGAATCTTTCGAGCCTGGGAGGCAGAGGCTGCAGTGAGCCAAGATCATGCCACTGCACTCCAGCCTGGACAACGGAGCAAGACCCTGTGTCAAAAAACAAAACAAAACAAAAACACAGTGTGGTTGGGTGTGGTAGATCATGGCTGTAATCTCTCTACTTTGGAAGGCCAAAGAAGGTGGATCACTTGAGGTCACGAGTTCCAAGACCAACCTGGCCAATATGGTGAAACCCTGTCTCTACTAAAAATGCAAAAAAATTAGCTGGAAATGGTGGTAGACACTTGTAATGCCAGCTACCCAGGAGGCTGAAGCAGGAGAAAAACCCAGAAGGCGAAGGTTGCAGTGAGCAGAGTGCCACTGCACTCCAACCTGGGTGACAGAGTGAGACTCTGTCTCAAAACAAGACAAAACGAAACAACCATAGTGAGACTCTGTCCCTATAAAAAATTTAAAAATTGGTTGGGCATGGTGGCGCACGCATGTAGTCTCAGCTACTCAGGAAGATTCCTTAAGCCCAAGAGTACAAGGCCACAGTGAGCTGTGGTTAAATCACTGCACTCCAGTCTGGACGACAGAGCAAGACTCTGTCTCTTAAAAAAATAAGTAAATAAACAAAATTATTATTATTACACTGAAAGAGTCAAACAAAATAGACTCAAAGAATTGAAAGCATGGTCTAATGATTGAACAAACAAGGAGCTTTGGCAGAGATACACAAAGTATTAAAAAGAACCTACAACTAGGTTCTTCTTTTTAGAACCAAGTTTTGAAAAGGAAAAATTAACTGGATAGGCTTAACAGGAGCGTTGACAATAGAATAAAGAGTCAATTATGTGAAGCTAGATCACTAACAGTTATCTAATCCAAACAGGAGACAGAGAAAAGACTGAGGTAGGGGCAATAGTCTCAGGGACATGTGAGATAATATCAATCACTAATATATGTGTGATAAGAATCACAAAAGAGAAAAGAATGAATGAGGACAGAAAAAATACTGGCAAAAAACTTCCCAAATTTGATGGAAAACATCAATTTATAAATTCAAAAAGCTCAGCAAACTCTAAACAGGTTAAATAAAAGGATCAGTCCTATGAGGGCTAATGAGCATAGGTTTTAAAAAAGAAGTTTCTTCATAAATAAGACATTATAAAGCTTTCATATATTTGGTATATATCTTAAATATTTGAAGCTTTCACCTTATATAGTAAGAATTTACTTTTTTTTTTTTTTTGAGATGGAGTCTCCCTCTGTTGCCCAAGGCTGGAGTGCAATGGCACAATCTTGGCTCACTGCAATCTCTGCCTCCTGGGTTCAAGTGATCATTCTGCCTCAGCCTCCCAAATAGCTGGGACTACAAGCATATGCCACCACACCCAGTTAATTTTTTTATTTTTAGTAGAGACAGGGTTTCACCATACTGGCCAGGCTGGTCTCAAATTCCTGACCTCATGATATGCCCACCTCAGCTTCCCAAATTGCTGCGATTACAGGCATAAGCCACAGCACCCAGCCAAGAATTTACTCTTATAATTAATAATCCTATACTTAGCATGCTTTTAGAAGGAAAAAATAAAGCTTATTCTACCATTTTAAAACTATTTACCTATTTAAATGCAAAAATAAAACACATTCTCTTTTGTATTAAAGATTATGTTATAGCTTTAATTATAAAAAAAAAATCGTCCAGTTAATCTCAGAATTTAGAACTTAAAACGTCAACTGAAGGTTAAATGTATCACTCATAGCTTCCCTTTTGTACTCTACAAAAGGGAAACCTCTTTGGAGTTTCAATTATTTACAGACCCATATGGAGTTTTAATAAATATATTCTGCTGAATTATTTAGAAATAAGCTGCAGACTTTTTAAGACTTCACTTAGAACTATTTCATTTCAATGCAAGATAAAGAATAAAAAAAATAGAACTATTTCGACATGCAACTCCTGAGAGTAAAGCCTTTTTCCTCCATAATCACAATAACCAAGAAAATTACTAATTCTCTAACAACATCTAACATCCCATTCTTACCAAGAGTCCTCCTCAACTGCCCCCCAAAATGTCTTTTATAATGCAGACTCAACTATTTTGACCCATGATCTCACTCTTTTGACTCAGAAAAAGCTCAGGACTCCCTGGAAAAGTCTTAACCTCTATTACCCCCAAGAGAGAGTATTATATTCTTCATATCACAAACACTCAATTAGCTTTATTTTCTAAAACTTAATATTAATACCGTATTTCAAATATAAAACACATCTTCTTAAACACCACTCTTTCCTACCTCCACAGACAAAACTAACTATTTAAATAAGGTAAACCTTTATAATAAGTGTTATTTAACCCACAGACTCCATGATTCTACCCGACAGTTTTTAGAATACTTAGGTATTCACAGTAACCTAATACCACTCCTCTTATATCTAAATCGTAAATAACAGTAATTACCCCTGCCTATACAATTCTGTGCAACACTGAAATCTAGCTGAAATCCTAGCTTCACTTGGGTAAGCTACCTAATTTGCTTATTTCATGTAAAATACATTATCAGGTAAGTTAAATCATACTACCTGTTCTGAAGACTGAATATCTGTATGCATATATGTAAAACTATATCCTTTCAGTCATGTTTACATATATGAATAAATGCATACATTTATGTTTTAAGTGCAAATTAGCACATAAAATTCTCAATAACTATTACCGTTATTATAAAGCAAATGAATTTAAAATGTCACATTTTCTTCAGCCCATTACATGTATTTAATATATATTATCAATCAATTGAAAATGTCAGACACAACCATTAACCAGACACTTGGAAAATTGTGAAACTGAAGTGGTAAAAGGTCCTTCACCACTTCAATTTAATCAAAGTAATGTTTCTCCTCTGCAATTTATTTTGCATAAAACTTCACAAAGATAGGGCACAGATTTTCTATCATTTACTGGTTTCTAAAGAACTTATTCCCACAGGGAAGCACTTAAAGGTATCCTTCTTAGAGTACTTGGGATTCCTCTAAAGGAAACATAGTAAAAATAAAGATCAGAAATTTTGGCAAAAACCAATAATCAAATAAGGAGATTTTAATGCCCAAAGGGCCAAAAAATATATATATTTTTTTAATTTTTAAAAACTGATCTTAGGAGAAAATAAATACACTTTGACATTTAAGAGAAATGAACCACATACCTTGGATTAAATTTTGCTTCTTCCATCATTTTTTTGAAATCTTCCTTGGCTTGCATTATTTTGTTTTTCTTTTCCCTGCGTTCTTCTTCTGCCCTGGTCTTTACATACTGATCAAATACCTATTATAAAAATCAACAAATTTGACAAGTCAATCTTTCATATATGTAATTTAACTACCAAATTATTGGACAATGTCTTTGTCCAAACTATACCAGGAAAAATATATTAACTGTAGTTAATTATACACAGATTATACCAAGATTCACTTTAAAGCTTCACTGAAATATTACACAAGCATACAGCTCTCTACTTAGGTTTTGCCAAGAACAAAAGAAAACGGTAAAAAAGCCTCTTTAATTCTCTTCCCTAATTATAAATTAAATACATGATTATTATAAACATTTCAAGCAATTCAGAAATGTGTAAGAGAAATCACAGTCTTCCTAAATCCCCTGTAGAAAGAAATATCAATAGTATGGAATCTGTATAATTTTATTTCCATGCTTAGGACGTATTTTCACTAAAATGTATTCATGCTTTATATCTATTCTATATCTCCCCCACTTAACAGTCAAGATAATAAACTGAAAATAATCTATTTCCCGCCTACTTCACACCCTATAAAATGACAGAAAAACTTTTTTTTTTAAGTCATAAACCAAAAATAAAAAGGAATTGAGAAAAAAAGAGCCAGCAACTTGCAAAGCTGATGGGACAAGTGGAAAAGGATGTGACATAATCTAGCAGTCAAGAAAAACAAAGAGGCAACTCAAGTTTTTTCTGAAACCAGAATCTCCTCAAACAATGCAAGAAAAGACAGCACTAGATACCTATGGAGGTGAGGATGGGGCATAGCTAAAATAAGGAGTACCTGAAGTACCTGATGAAAGGTTATTTAATAAGTTGTTAAATTGCTAGATCTCCTCACTAATTTAATGTTTCTGGGCACTGCCACTCCAGAAGGTAAAAGGCCAGTGACTATTCTCTAAAGCAAAGAATTGACAAGCTATGGCCTACAGGTTGTTTTTATACAGCTCAAGAGTATTTTTACATTTTTTAAAGGATTGAGGGGAAAAACAGAAAATTTCATGACACATGAAAACTAAACAAAATTCAAATGACAGTATCTATAAATAAAGCTTTAACTGAACAGCCATGCTTATATACCCTTACGTATGTCTATGAGTACTTGACACTTAAACAGCAGTTAGAAAGTTACAATAGAGACCATATGGCCCACAGAGCTAAAATACTAATTATCTGACTCTTAGAAATTTGCTGACCCCCTCCCCCTCTAGAAAGTAAAAGAATGTGTCTCCTAAATTGGGAGAAACTGAACTGGAAATAAGGCAAACCAAACTAAAAACATGGCGATTAACCAAACACATACCAAATACTAAGACACAGTCTCTCAGAACTGAAGCAGAGCTATCTGTGCCCTCCAGCCCAGATTAGAAATCTTTATTTAGGAATCTGACCCACCTAACACAATGGCTCCAGGGGTTCTCAACAAACCAGCCTAACTCACCCTACCACGTTTCTCAACCTTGGCACAGTGATGCTTTGAACAAGGTGTATACCAGCATCCCTGGCCTTTACCCACTAGATGCCTGCAGCACTCACTTCAATTGTGACAAAAATGTCTCCTGGGACAAGACTGCTCCTGGTTGAGAACCACCACCCTGAGGTACAGCCCCAAAGCATGAGAGCCCACCTAGATGGTAAGAATACCCAAACAGGCCGGGCAGTGGCTCACACCAGTAATCCCAGCACTTTGGGAGGGCAAGACGGGAGGATCATTTGAGCTCAGGAGTTCAAGACCAGCCTGGGCAACATGGCGAAACCCCATCTCTACATGGAAAAAAAAAGAGCACCCAAACAGCATTTTAGTGTTTCACTTAAGTAGCCATGGTCTACAATATATCTAAGGAAACTCTCCAACATGAAAAATAGAGTCCTAAAGAGAACAAACTTAGTAGAATCAGAAACTATACAGAAAAATGAAAATTAAAAAAAAAAGTTCCTAAAAACAACCTCGCAGAGCTAAGATAATTCACCCATAAAGCAAGAAAAACCTCGAAAAACATAAAAGAACTCTTAGAAATTAAAAGACACAATAAATTTTAAAAATCTAAATAGTTGGTTATTAAAGTCGAGGAAATTATCCAAAAAGTTAAAAACGAAAAATAAGAAGACAAAGGTAATTGAAGAAACTTGGAGGACCAATTCACGAAGGCAAATTCAACTTTGGTCCCAGAATGAAAAAAACAGAGAATAGTTGACAGCTAATTTTTCAAAGTAACACAAGAGAATTTCTTATAACTAAAAGATCTCAGTTTCCATATTGAAAAGGTCAGCCAAGTGCCCAGCACAACAGACCCTTCCTCTAAAAAACATACCACTATGGCATTTCAGAATACTAGGGACTAAGAGATCTACACACTTATAGAGAAAGAAAAACAGCTTCACATATAAATGAACAGGAATGGCTTCAAAATCAACAAACACTAGAAGCAGAGCAATGCCTTTAGTTAACCAAACAATTCCAAATAAGGGTACAAAAAAGGTTTTCCCAAATATGTTAGGCCTCAAATAAATTTTCCCTGCACATTCTCTCAAGAAGCTACAAAAAGGAAGACTTACTGTGTAAGGAGCAGGTCTATGAACATCTTTATAACAAGTAACAATAAAATGTTCCAAAATACCTCAGACATCTTCCCAAGTCAGTCCACATGTATCTACCAATCTTTATCCACTGGGGGTCTTGGAATGATAGTATCCTCCACAGATAAGGGACTACTGTATCTACGATTACCTGACCAGTCCCCTGCTAGACATATAAGTCACCTTCAATTTCCTCTAAGTATAGTATTGCAGAAAACATTTCAAAGTAGAGGGATAAAGTTGTTTCCAACTCCTTTCTCAGTATATACATTCTTATTTAAAAAGTATTAAATGATACATAGAATTCAAGGGAATTTATATTAACTTTCCTTTGAGAATCTAGAAAGAACTTCATATTCCCTCTGCTGGGCTACTCCAGATCAAGGTTAGGAATCACTCTCTAAGATAAATATCTCACAGAAAATTAGAGATTGTGTTATGCCTCCAAGTTGCTCCTAATTATTTATGTCATGCTTCCCAATACACTCGGCTTTATGTTTCCCTATGTTAAGTGGTTATTTTCTCATAACTTCAGCTCACGAAAAAAATTGCATAATACAATGAAAATGAGTAAATTTTAAAAATAATTCTGTTAAGTGTACTTTTATAGGCATGAGCAAAAATATATACTATAGAGCTATATCCTTTAAGCCTCAAGGCAGCTCTGGAGTGCTTGCAATGTTCCTTTTTTTTGATCATAATATGTTCATTTTGTGAAATTTCACTTATGATTTTATCTTTTCTATGTTTGAAAATGTTTACTAAAAATGAGTCTCCATTATTTGATTCTCATATTTTTAATTTAACACTGATTTAATGACAAACTATTCAGTAACAGTGGCCTAGGTGGATTGACAACTCTGAGTAATCATGTTGGTTATGTATTACCATACTGTAATATGGTCAATATTAAAAAGCACTGAATAACAAATGAGATACTAAAAAGTTTATTTTGGTGTTTTTTTTCCTCTTAGGGTTCAAGTGCAGGCCTTTATTTTTATTTTTAATTGACAAATAACTGTACACAAAACACAATCTCGTGTTACTTATATACATGTGCAACTGAAATGTGTTTCAATACATATCATGGAGAGTGAGATCAAGGTAATTAGCATATCCATGTCAAACATTTATCATTTGTGTTGGAAATGTTCAATATCCTCCTTCTGGCTATTCAAAACTACTTATTATTGTTAACCACAGTCATCCTACAGTGCTACAGAACCCCAGGACTTATTCCTCTTATCTAGTTGTAATTATGTATCCTTTCACAAATCTCTTCCTATCCTCCTGCCTTCTCCTTACCCTTCTCAGCCTCCAGTAGTCTCTGTTCTACTGTCTACTCCTATGACATCAACTTTCTTTTGCTTCCACATATGAGAACATAACGATGTTTATCTTTCTGTTCTTTGCTGATTTCACTTAACATGACTTCCAGTTCCATCTATGTTGCTGCAAATGACAGGATTTCATTCTTTTTTATGGCTGAAACCACATTTTCTTTATCCAGTCATCTGTTGTTAGTTACCTAGGTTGATTCCGTACCTTGGCTACTGTGAATAGTGCTACAATAAACATGAGGGTGCAATATCTCTTCAATATAATGATTTATTTTCCTTTCAAAACACGCCTTGTAGTGGGACTGCTGGATCATATAGTAGTTCTATTTATAGTTTTTCAAGGAACCTCCATACTGTTCTCTGTAGTGTATATACTAAATTCTAACCAACAATGTATAAAGAGTTCCCTTTCCTGAGCATCCTTGCCAGCATTTATTATTTTTGCCTTTTTTAGATAAGCCACCCTAACTGGAGTGAGCTACCTCACTGCTGTTTTGATTTGCATTTACCTGATTAGTGGTGTTGAGCATTTTTTCATTATATTTATTGGCCATTTGTACGTTTTCTTTTGAGAAATGTCTGTTCAGATCATTTGCCCATTTGTTAGACTTTTTTTTCTGTTGAGACAACTGAGTTCCTTGCACATTTTGGACATTAATTCCCTGTCAGATAAGTAGTTAGCAAATATTTTCTCACATTCTATAGAATGTCTTCACTGTTGATTGTTTCCCTTGCTATGCAGAATTGTTTTAATTTGATATAACCCCATTTATTTTTGCTTGTGCTTTTGATGTCTTATTCATAAAATCTTTTCCCAACCAATGTCCAGAAGCATTTCTCCTATAGTTTTTTTCTAGTAGTTTAATCATTTCAGATCATACATTTAGGTCTTTAATCTATTTTGAGTTGATTTTCAGATAGGACAAAAGATGGTGTTCTGGTTTCATTTCTTCCGAACATAATTTCCAGTTTTCCCAGCATCATTTATTGAAGAGACTCTTCTTTCCACAGTGAGTGTTCTTGGCACCTTTGTCAAAATAAGTTGGCTATAGATATATGGATTGATTTCTGAGTTCCCTATTCTGTTCCTTTGGTCTATGTGTCTGTGTTTATGCCAGTACCCTACTGTTTTAGCTAACATAGATTTCTAGTATATTCTGAAGTCTGGTACTATGATACCTCCAGCTTTGTTCTTTTTGCTTAGGATTGCTTTGGCTATTCCAGGTCTTTTTTCGTGTCACACAAATTTTAGGATTTTCTTTTTGAAACGAGGTCTCATTCTGTTGCCCAGGCTGGAGTGCAGCGGTACAGTCATAGCTCACTGTAATCTCAAACTTCCGGATCAGGTGATCCTCACACCTTAGTCTTCCAAGTAGCTTGGGCTACAGGTACATGACACCACACCCGGCTAGTTCTTGTATTCTTTTGTAGCGAGATCTTGCTATGACAGTCTCAAACGCCTGGCCTCAAGTGATCCTCCTACCTTGGTTTTCTAAAGTGGTGGGATTACGGGCGTGAGCCATCTCGCCTAGCCAGATTTTTTTCTTCCATTTCTGTTTAGAATGTCACTGGTATTTTGATAGAGATGGTACTGAATCTGTAGATTGCTTTGGGGAGCACTACCACTTTAACAATATTAACTATTCTGATCTATGAGCATAGGATATTTTTCCCTTTGTATCCCATTCAGTTCTTTCATCAGTGTCTTATAGTTTTTCTTATGGGGGTCTTTCACCTATTTAGTTAAATTTATTCTTAGATATGCACTTATTTATTTGCTATTGTAAATGGGACTGCTTTCTTGATTTTTCAGCAAGTTCATTGTGTACAGAAACACTATTGTTTTCGATATTTAATATCCTACAATTTTATTGAATCAGTTTCTCAGGTTTTTGTTTTGTTTTTTTAAGATAGTCTTGTCACCCAGGGTGGAGTGCAATGGTACAATCTTGGTTAGTTGTAACCTCCATTTCCTGGATTCAAGCGATGGTTGTACCTCAACACCTAAAAGTAGCTGGGATGAAAGGCATGAGTCACCACACCTAGCTAATTTGTATATTTTTAATAGAGATGAGGTTTTGCCACTTTGGCCAGGCTGGTCTCAAACTCCTGGCCTCATGTGATCCGCCTGCCTTGGCCTCATAAAGTGCTGGAATTACAGGCATGAGCCACTCCATGCCCAGCCTGAATTTGTTTATCACTTCTAAGAGATTTTTGGTAGCGTCTTTAGGTTTTTCTATATATAAGATCATCTCATCTGTAAACAGAAACAAATTGACTTCTTACTTTCCAATTTTGATATCCTGTAATTCTTTCTCTTGTCTAATTGCTCTGGCTAAGACTTCCAGTATTATGATGAGTGAGTGGTGAGTGGGTATTCTTGTCTTCTTCCAGTTCTTAGAGGAAAAGCTTTTAAAATGTTTATTTTGAAATAAGAGAGAACTTATTTTAAAGTGTTATTAGCATATCTACAATCTATTTTAGAACCTAGTAGTATCCTATATGTAAATGATCTAGTTTTTGTAAAAAAAAAAAAAGTTATTCAATTAAAATGTCATAACAAATATAACAAAAACATGTCAGACCCCTTAAGTGACCTTTTATCAAAGGAAAATTCTAAGTTAAAATGTATGGTTACAATGATATAAAATACATCTTTTTTTTGTGGGGGGAGAGTCTCGCTCTGTCGCCCAGGCTGGAGTGCAGTGGCGTGATCTCGGCTCACTGTAACTTCTGCCTCCTGGGTTCATGCAATTCTCCTGCCTCACCTCCCACCATCACTCCTAGCTAATTTTTGTATTTTTAGTAGAGACAGGGTTTCACCATATTGGCCAGGCTGGTCTCGAACTCTTGACCGAACTGCCCCACCTTGGCCTCCCAAAGTGCTGGGATTACAGGCGTGAGCCACCACACGTGGCCATAAAATACATCTTTTATAATGATACAGAATGTACATAAATCTACAAATAACTAGAAAAGGACAACTCAAATATAATTTTATATTATGAGGAATTTCCAATGAAGTTATTTGTATTTTCTAAATCAATCACTTTGCAGTATGAAATTACAAAGTGTAAATGTGTAATGTGCAACCTAGCACCTTTCTGGTTGTTCCTTTTTATACTCCTATGCAAATAATAAAACCAAGTATTCAAAAAAAGTGTTTATTTTTAAATTTAAATGCCAAATGTTAACTACTACTTCGTCTTAGTTCTTACATCCTGATTGCTAAAAGAATTCCATATAAAAGGCATGAGAGGCCGGGCATGGTGGCTCATGCCTGTAATGCAGACACTTTGGGAGGCCAAAGTGGGCAAAATAGTTGAGGTCGGGAGTTCAAGACCAGCCTGACCAACATGGTGAAACTCTGTCTCTACTAAAGATACAAAAAGTAGCCAGGAATGGTGGTGCACGCTTGTAATCCCAGCTACTTGGGAGGCTAAAGTGGGAGGATCACTTGAACCCAAGAGGTGGAGGTTGCAGTAAGATAAGATGGCGCCACTGCACTCCAGCCTGGGCAACAGAGCAAGACACCATCTCTAAATAAATAAAATAAAATAAAATAAATAAATAAATGGCATGAGAACTTTTAACTCAAGATTTTATTGAAAACACTAGAATAGTATTTTCTCTTTCCAAGTGAAATTCTATTAAGGAGATACCACCATAAGCTTATAGAATGCTTCAAAAATTGGGGAAAGAACTATAGTTCTCAATGTTACTTATAATTTCACTGTAACAGTACCATGAGGAATATGTCATAAAAATTTTAACATCTTCAGAGATATTTAGATCAGACATTGTTCTAGGCACCACAAATAAAGCAAGGAAGACATAGTTTCTATCCTCATACAATTTATATTTTGCAGGAGGAGGAGACAGATAATAAAAACATGATTTTATATAATTAGAGCCATGACCACTATGAAGAAATTAGAAAAGGCACAGAGATAATACTTGTATTCATTAGAAGGCACTTAGACAAGTACCTTAATGAAATGATGAAGCTGGCTGTGCTAACACCTGGAGGAAAAACATTCCAGACAGAAGGAACAGCAAATACCAAAATGTGACTGGCTTCTTCAAGTAATATCAGGACAGTGTGGCTATAATCAACAAACATTAAAAAAGACCTTCAAGAGGTATATGGGCATAAATATATGTAGAAGAGACCATGAAAAGAGCTTCAATTTTATCCTCAATGAAATGGAAAGCACTAGACAGTTTTAAGCAAGGGAACAGTGACTTAATTTAATATCACTTAAATTTTAAAATTAGTCTGGCTGCTGTGTGGAAAAAGAACTTGACTAAAGAGAAACAAGAACACATGGAATGAAGGAGATCAACAAGAGACTACACCAGATGATAAGGGTTGTTCATGGTGGCTTGGATTAGGGTGTTAACGGGGGGAATGATGAATAAAAGGTGAGATCTTGAAAATTTTTTGAAGGTAGACTGTAGATTTGCTGACAAACAGGCAGTGGGAAAAGTAAAGAATCAAGGCTGATTTATAAATTTTGGTAGGGCCATAAACTGAAATGAGAATTAAAAACTCAGAGTCTGTTTTTTTTTAAAAAAGTACAAAGCTTAAACTGCAGATTCAAATACATTGAGAAAGTTATGTCTTTCTATTCCAAGTACTAAAATATGTATCTGGCACATTGTAAATTTTCTCCCTGCATTCAAGTCCATGATCAGACCTACATGCATAATGACACACACTGTTTGAAGAATTATTCCAATTGTTACATTAAAAATATCAAAGATGGGCACTACTGTTACCAAAAGAAATCTTACAGCTTAACAGCCCTATAGCAAGTGGTTCCACATACTCACCATTTTATGGAGATCAGTGTCAGGACAGTTCAGGTAATTCAGAAATTATGTAAGTTGGAAGTGTGCAATGCTTTAGAAGAAGCACTCATGAAATGATATGTGTTACTGAATCATCATGAGAATAAACGGCAACTTAGTAACAAGGCAACACTAATTCAACAGGGACCCTGATGTATCCAGTTTCTCTGAGTTTATGATGAAAACAGATATTTTAACAGATGCTACTTAGACGTGAATTTTGTCTGTGTAGTTGTGTATGAGACATAAACATATGTTCAAGTACTGTCTATAGGACAGACATATACATGTATATGTACATACTGACACATAATGGTCAAGAAGGCTGTTCGGTATTCAATAAAAAACCAGTGTTCAATGGTAGTCATATCTATTGGATAGGATTACAGTGGGTTTTTTTTCCTCTTTACTCATCTGTATTTTGCTATTTTTCTACTATAAATTTGTATCATTTGCCAAAAAAAGCAAATTAATAAATGCATTTGAAATGAATTTTAAAACCATACTACACATAACTTAGGTTTATGAGGCATAAGGACAAAATGTCTACAAGACAAAAGCCATGCTCATAAGAGTAAAAATATCCAAGAATTCTGAGATAGAAATGTCCACATATAGACACATACCATGCAAGACTATGTTTTTGAAATGCTATATTGGAAAAAAAAAGGAATGGTACTTTATTCCTTATAATTTAAAAATTATGTTGGCAAGCTATATACATTCTTAGATAATGCCATTTTCCTTTTACCTGTTTTCTCTCTTTAGGATTGAGAAGTAAGTACCGAGGATCAAAAACTATCTTGTGCAACTCCTTCTCCCATGTTGAAAAAGCAGACACCTTTAAAATAAAAATGTATTGCCTCATAATTAAGTTTGCTAGAAAAATTTAAAGGTCATAATTTTGCTTGAAATCTACAGGATATCTGTTTATAAAGGAGACATAAAACCATACTGAAGTTTCCATCACTAATAAATGACAAGCAGTGGGAGGCTAGCAACAGCAAATTTCCACACTAATTGGCTCTGAACGTTCCTATATTATATAGAAATAACACACTTAATTACTCATTAAAATAACCACTACTGTGTGACATTTTAAAAATCAGCACATCAGAAAAAGCCTTGAAGATCTGTATTTTGATTTCTCATGCTTGCTCCAATCTTGTAAACAATGTTGTGATTTAAAATTGAACAATTTTACTTATTCAAATGAATCTATAAATATAACCAAATAGTTGAAATCCCTTCTCAATTAAGTTGCTAATAATATGACAAAATATCAGTTCTCCTTTAACAAAAGCCATTCTGAAGATATTAAAGGAAGAATAATCATATATACCTTACCTATCCCAAGTAGTCCGCCATTCTGTAATGTTAACACTCGTCTTATATTACTCACCACAATTTAATGACCCAACAAATGTTAAGTGTTATTTGTACTTAAAAGGACAGTAAAATGGCACTTAGTTAAATATAAGATTAGCCAAGAAAAAGGTTGTTAGAAAAAATGTACAGTAATTTGATACAGCCCCCTTATCCCCCCCCATAACATGAGCACTAACCTTAGATTTGACCTTTTAGCAAGACATATTTATATTACTTATACAAAACAGAAATATCTCCCCCAAAGATTGTTTTCTGACCCCTCTCTCTAGCAGCATGTCCTTGAACTGCTTCATTCGAGCCTCCAGAGGGACAATGGCCCTTTCTCGGGCAGCTTTAATTTCAGCTTCCATGGCAGCTTCTTTCTCTGAGTCAATGTCTTTATTATCATCTCTCCTATAAAAAATAAAATAAAGACATCAACTGACAAAATATCAATTAACAGATCTTATTAGAAATCTTAAAATCAATGGAATTTTCAAGACTCACTACTGAGCAGCATATTTTTGGCAAAAACAGATTATACTGAGGGTTTCAAATGAACTCTAAGGGATAAACAACTTTCATAATAACAAAATTAAAATGGGCTTCTAATGATTTACAATGGCTTCAATATTAGGAAAAAAGCTACACCTTTAATGTGCTGTCTCTCCCTGACACCGGTTAATAACACAAAAAGTCAACAATCTTACTTTAAAAAAAGTTTCTGAAGTAACCCTCTATGTGTCAGAATTAAACAGCACAGAACATAATTTTTTTAGTTCTTGAAATACAGAAAGAACAGTATTTTCTAAAATGTTTTACATTATAAGTACATAAAATATTTTGTAAAATCTAATAAAAATTGGTATTAAGTGGTATTATGTTTTAGTAATCTCAAACATTTATTTTAAATATAAAACTAAAATATCTGCAATCTTGGCCAAGTGAATATGTAAGATATATATATATATACCTTACCTACCTGACATTTTATTACTCACTTTCTGGGTGATAAGTTGAGATTTAAGTTGAAGGACAGGTCCCAGAGAGCAACATGGGCCCAGGAGTGGTTAGGTGGAATTAGAACTGTTCATCAATGACTAATCTACTTCTTGTTCCTCCAAAAATGCACCTCAGGGGTAAGGGCAACCCTGTTTCTGTGTGGTACTCAACTGAGATTGTAAACATGGAATCATGGCACCTCTCAAATATATGCACTACGAAAAAGGCCCATGCATGTAAATAATCCAAAAAAGTATGTAATTCAATAATATCTGTGTATATTTCAGCAGATCTTCCTTCTTAAATATGATCTGCTAAGTATATTTTAAAAATTGGCTCTTATTCCCTATATAAACTTAATGGAATCAGGAAAACAGAACATGTGGAAATTCAAAAGCATGCTATACAGGGAACTGTAGGTAGCCCCGGAGATTTAAAAGAACTAAGGCTAACCCACAAATGCAAGTGAGAGGTACTTAGCAACTTAGGGAATGAATCAAAAGAAATAGAAGGCATAGTCCGTGACCTGCAGGAACTTAGCGAGATAGTCTGTGACCTAAGATATGCACAAAACAAACAGGTAAAAGCAATTTGCCAAACAATATACCCTCTTATAATAATAATTTTAAAACTGTTTAAAGAGTTAAAAGACATCCAAGAAATATAATAACTAATGAAAACAAATAACCTTTATAAAACTATACTAAATGAAAATGTCACAATACAAACTATCACTATCTATCTCAATAAAGGAAATAAAAGAAAAACTAAGCCAGGAAAAATAGGCTTTTAGCTTTGTACCTAAATAGAGAAGCTCGGGCAATCCACATAAAGGACTTCTTTGACATTCTCCTGATAAAAGCAGTTAAAAACCTTACAGAGTTGTCTATAAGAACAAACAATTAAAAACAACCTAAAAGTTTAACATTGTAGGAACATCCAAAATTATGATACATAAACAGAATGAATACAGTCATTTATAATAATTAAGAAAACAAATGTCTTATTCTAGGTTTTTTTTTTTTAAACAAGCACAAAATCAGTTAATCACAACTAATAAAAATTACATTTGGTCAAGAACTAAAAAGTCAATTGCAAAAATGAGAATAGCTATGTTATGCTGATAGATTATGAGTGATTCTCTTTCATATCTTTCTTTTATGTTGTTGCCAATAAAGAATTTTTTTAAAAAAGAATTACCCTTTATAGGGGTTGTCTTACTGATTTCCTTGCCATTAATTTGGCTGCATTCAATCTGTCCTTTCCAGATAAGGACTACGATTAACCAGTTCCTGTTAATGTCTTCAAACTTTCCTTTTTGCTGCTAAATAATGGTCCCATTCCCCACACATGCATACCCTCTACCCCACCCTTCCCCTCCCATAACATTTACATTTTACCCAACTCTAGAGCACTGGCCAAGCTAATAATGCCTCTACTTCTTAGCAGTCTCTTTCTCACAGAGCACTTCTAAGCTATGGGTTCACTCCTCACCAAAGAGTAATGACAGTAAGCCATAAGATAACTACATAAAGAGGGAGAAGGCTGTGTCTGTGTTTATGAGCTCTCTGGAATGGTATCTACTGGGGTTTACCTGAGGGAGGAAACTAATTTTTTATAAAATTGAGACCTAATAAATTTCTAAAAAGAATTCATTCCAAAACTATCACCTGGCTTCATAATACATACATGAATACCCAAATCTACAAATCTAGCAACAGAAGGGGCACATTTTCAACAATAAAAAAGCTATTTAATATCAGGCCTAAGCGAGCAACCATGACTGCTGTCTCCTAACAATATTCACATTACCTGTCCCTTTCAATCACAAATTATTACCAAATCAACTATTAAAAGATATAATCTACCTGAATCAAACTGTATGTATTACTTACTTCCGTTTTTTTGCTTTAACAGGCTCATCTTCATTAATTTCATCCAATAACTCTTGTTCTTCTTTAACTGTAAGACAAAATTTAATTAAAATATTTAGGCATGAATCCTTCTGCTAATCACTACCAGAACACTTGAATAGTATTAAAGCAATTTATAGTTAGTTCACTCACTTGCACTCATAGAGAATTGCCACTTTTGGATCGACAGCATTGTCGGAGTTGGGTGCCCTGGCAAAAACATTTCAAATACTGTTAAAAAGTCATATGCATCTATTTCACAAACTCTTCTTTTTAAAAATTACTGTTTACATAAAATATTCACCTCTTAAAATTCATCCCTTTATAAAACATTAAACAAAGCATAATTCTATACTCTATTTATCCTCCCTTTACATTAAATTTTCAATTCATTTTGAAATGTTTCTTGCCCAAACCTTAAATTTACAAATATATAAAATACAGCTTTCTTGATTCAGGATTTACAGCACCTTTTAAAGATGCATGTTAATGTATTTATCAAATGAATAAATCACATATTTAAAAACAAATTCACAAAAAACAAAAGCAAATCACATACTTTTTCAACATCATTCAATACCATGGCTATCAAGTATTATTATCATACCTATAAAACAAATATTGCTGAAAGTGAACCTAGTACCTTCAGCACGGGATAGGCAAAGTTGCACTGATTCAGAAATTACTTATAAACTGCAAATGTCAGTATATACATACAATGCATGAAAATGTCTCAATCACTATAAATGATACACACTAGGATTTATTTCATTAGAAGTATTAAATAATGCATTTATCTTGCTTCTACACCACATGGGGGCCACAGTTCTATAAAAACACAATCATATCAATACAAGAGCAAATTACCAATAAGAAAGACACAATAAAAATTCTGTACAAATATCTGTACTCAATATATTAGAATGTCCTCTGAATATGAGGTAGATTAAAAGGTAATCTCTTAGTAAGGTTTAGGTGTCTATTCTCAGGAATATGAGGGTCTTACCATCTACTGCAAAAGACTGAGATTTTGTATTTTTAAAAAATTTGTACTGAATTATTTCAAGAAATATATTACAAGTTGCAAAAGGTGCTAAAAGGCCCACTGAGGAGCATTTTAGTAGTACTGATAAGCACTAAGCAAGCAGCAACTGTGCCAACCATATCTTGATCTAACTGAAAATCTTGAGTAGGACAATAAATTAAAGACACACACATTTTACGACGCACAATCTTATCCAAATTCTCTCCATATTTTTAATCTCTATTATTTCACTCAAACTAGCATACCAGTCTATTTTTTCCTTTCTAACACTGCTTATATTCTTTGAAAAAAAGCGTTTCTAAATAACCCCCACATTTTCTATCAAAATATGAAAAAAAATGTTAAAATCAGTGGATAAATTCTAATTTAAAACTTACTTAGTTTCTTCAATTCTTCCATTCCTTTTTTATGAGGGGGCTCCTGAATAATTTTGTCAACATCTGCCCTGCCAATCAGATCATCAGGTCGGTCCCACATAGAAAGACGAGTGGTGGGATTATAAAAGAAGACCCGCTCATCACCGGTCCAAACAACACACCTAAGGATTGATTCAAAATATCATTCTTTTATGTTATAGAACATATTTTATAGCTAGGACTTCTACTTTCAATCTGTTACAAGTGGGGAGATGAGGGTACTGAAGAAGGACATGTTCTTATTACCAATGATTATTAGCAGAGAACCAAACATGGTTTTTAGATGAGAACTCAATGACTCAAAAATAGCAGATCAACATATTAATTGAGAAAACCAAGAAATACAAAGAAATTTGTGATCAAGGATTAGAATGCTTAGGAACTTGGTTTGGCACACTTAATTTGAGAGTACTAAATTATAAACTATCAACAAGATTGAGTTTAATGGCAACTAACAATAATGCTATTAAGCAGCTCTAAACCTAAAGAAAAACAGACATAGCACCCTACCTACTATACTATAGTTCTTAGTATTTCTTAAAAAACCAAAATTACATACTCAAATGCAACCTATGAAGACTTTAAGATCTAATTATATCTGTAACAAAAAGTAAAGAGAAGGCCCAGCATGGTGGCTCACTTGAGCTCAGGAGTTTGAGACCAGCCTAGGCAACAATGGTGAAACCCCATCTCTACAAAAAATATTAATTAAAAATATTAGCTGGATGTGGTTGCAAGCACCTGTAGTCTCAGCTACTCAGGAGGCCAAGGTGAGCAGATCACCTGAGCCTGGGAGGTCAAGGCTGCAGTGAGCTGCGATGGCACCACTGCACTCCAGCCTAAGCAGCAAAATGAGACCTGGTCCCCCTAAAACTAAGTAAAGTATCAGTTGTACTATGCATCGTACACTGCAGCCCACTACAACCCACTGGTCCTGTAAATTACAATTAGAAAACTCAAAGAAAAAAAAAAAAAACACAACTACCTTCAGACTCTGTATAGTCTTAATGAATAAACAGAAAGCAATATGGAGGATAGTCAAAATTTAGAGAAACAATTGCAAGGGAATAAATCTCTCCATTTCATCCAACTCCCACCTCATAGCTCTAACCTGAGGGTGATCCCTGGTTGCAGAGTGGCATGGTTGCAGTAGGATGGCAGCTAAAACTCCAATAGAAACTAAGTCTTTATGGCCTGATTATCAAACTATTTAACAGCTGTCAAGCCCAGGGTAACTTATAAGATGAAATGATCAGACTAAACCTCCTATGTTAAGGAAGTCAAAAACGTTAGAGCAACAATAACTAGACTTCCTTGAGATAAAGAAAAACACACTTAAATGAAAAATGTTCTCAGTAGTGAAACATAAAGTGCAAAAAACAACCATAAGGAAAATTTAGAAATTAAAAATAACTGAAATTAAATTTTACTGGATTGGCTCAAGAACAGAATGGAGATGCCAGGAAATAATCTGAACTAGAAGATAGATCCGCTGGGCATGGTGGCTCACGCCCATACTCCTCACGCCTGCACTTTGAGATGCTGAGGTGGGAGGATCACCTGAAGTCAGCGTTTGAAACCTGCCTGAGCAACAAAGTGAGATCCCCCATCTCTACAAAAAATAAAAAATAAAATACAAAAATAGCCAGGCATGGTGGCATGCACCTGTAGTACCACCTACTCAGGAGGCAGGAGGCTAAGGCAGTGAGCTATCATCGTGCCACTGTACTCCAGCCTGGGTGACAGAGCAAGACCCTGTCACTTAAAAAAAAAAAATCAATAATTATCTCATTTGAAGAACAGGAGGTGGGGACGAACCCAAGTCTGAAAATTAATGAGGACCATGAAGCTCCAAATCGATGGGGTTTGGAGTTGGTTATTAACTTTTCATTCATAATACTCAAAGAAACCACAACTCAGGAATATATTCTTGGAATACAGACTATTTTCATAACTTTGACTTTGAAACTAGGTAAATATTTTCCATAATTATTTTTTTAAATGAGCCTGTTTAACAGTCAGTGGAATAATTATATAGAAATTATACAGGAAACAACTATTCCAAGTGCCTTTAAAACACAGATATTTGATTATGCATTCCTAGAGCAATTTGCCCTAAATATAATTTTTTAAAAAACCATCTTCAGTAATCATATTGTTAGTGATAGTTTTGGTACTGTTACTCAGTGACTTGTGTGTGAGAAAAGCAAATGGGTTATCAGATCGCTATCACTGAGAAACAGTATTTTCAGCAAGAAATGAGATACTGAAGTAAGATAGATGATGAAGTTCAATAAAAATCTTGAGGTAGATCTGAACAGCAATTAATGGTATGAATTCATGCTGTATCTTTGAATGTGTGTATCTTCCAGCTGTGTCTACCAAAGAAGTCTAAAAATAATGACTAATTCAGTTGCAACTATCCACTTCCCACAAAAATGCCCAGGGCCCCCTGGAAAAATGGCTGAGTTTAAGTCTGAGACAGGAAATATACAAAATAAGCCTAGAACATCTCATCAAAGCAGAAAACAGGGAAGCTATAAAATACAGGATTGTAACCAAAAGACCTGAAGAGGCAGCTGCAATAGGCTTCTCCTGACTAAAGAGGAGACAATTTTAAACATCAATAAGAATAAAAACTGCAATAGATTAAAAATATAGAAAATATATTTAATCTATGAATTAATAATACTCAAACCAACTGACTATTCTGAAAACTGCTAAGTCCTTCCCTTCCTATACAATTTGTACCTCTAAATGACCAATGCTGATAAGGGGAAGTATCTCTCCAAAAGCATCTCAGTTAATAAATTAAAAGGGAATAAAAGAAATACGTTAGCACTACTTTCAACTCTTAACCCATTTATGCCTAGTGTTCCATTATTGGAACGCTAAGCTTGTGGGAGTTATTAATATTCATATCCTACTGCTCATTGCCAAGGTCTGATTTTTCACCCAAAAAAAAAAAAATTTGCAATCTTAGGCATAAATGGGCTAATGATTTAATTGATCTAGGCCCGAGTTTTTCAATCTCACACTGCTGACATATTGGGCTAAATAATTCTTGTTGGGAGCAGTCCTGTGCATAACAGGATGTTTACAGCATCCCTGGCCTCTATCTGCTAGATGATACTAATACCCTCCAAGTTTTGACAACTGAAATGTCTCCAGGCATTGCCAAATGTCCACTGGGGGCGAAATTACTCCTAGTGGAAAACCTCTGATCTACGCAATAATCATCATCACTTATGAACTAGGCTTGCCAAAAAGATTAAATATGAATCTGATCACACTTCTAGATCTGCTTGGCTGTTTGTAGGAAATTCAGGAATGGAAGACCCTATATTAAACAATACCATGAAGGACCCTATTAGACAGTACCATGGGGACAAACCCAGATTTGGAAACACTATAGGAAAAACATTTATTTCTTCAATAACAAAAACAAGGAAAAGTTAGAAGGGAACCTATAGATTACAAGACTTCAGAAACAAGCCAAATCATTGCAATGTGTGGATGATATATAGATTAAATAAGCTGGAACAGGAACAAGAAAAGAAGCACTGATATGGTAAAAGGAAGAAAAGGGAAAAACAAGATGAGAGGAAAATAAGAATTAGACAGATACCTTAGATACTGTGGGCTCAGCTCCAGACCACCACAATAAAGCAAATGTTGCAATAAAGCAAATATTGCAATAAAGTAAATCTCAAAATGTTTGTATACCAGCACATATAAAAGTTATGTTTACATCATGCTGTAGTCTATTTAGTGTTCAATAACATTATGTCCAAAAAAACCCAATGTACATACCATAATTTAAAAATACTTTATTGCTAAAAAAAAATGCTAACAATCATTTGAGCTTTCAGCCTATCATAATGTTTTTGCTGGTGGAGGGTCGTGCCTCAATCTCTTGATGGCTGATGACTCATCAGGCTGGTGGTTGCTGATGACTGGGGTAGCTATGGCAATTTCTTAAAATAAGACAAATATGTAGTTTGTTACATCAATTGACCCCTCCTTTCACAAAAGACTTCTCTGTAGCATGCAATGCTGTTTGATAACATTTTACCCATAGTAGGACTTCCTTAAAGTTTGGGATCAAACAAAATTGAAGCCCTGCTGCTGGTTTATCCACCAAGTTTAGGTAACATTCTAAATCCTTTATTAATTCAACAATGTTTATGGCATCTTCAACAGTAGATTCTATCTCAAGAATCCACTTTCTTTGCTCATACAGAAGAAGCAACTCCTGACCCATTGAAGTGTACTCATTAGATTGCAGCAACTCTGGCACATTTTCAGGCTCACTTCTAATACTAGTTCTCTTGCTATTTCCACCACATCTGCAGTGACTTCCTTCACTAAAGTCATCTATGAGAGCTGGTAGCAACTTCCTCCAAATTTCTGTTAATGTTGATACCTGGACCTCATCCATGAATCACCAGTGTTCTTAATGGCATCTGAATGGTGAATCGTTTCCAGAAGGTTTTCAACTGACTTTGCCCAGATCCACCAGAGGAATCACAATGTATGGCAGCTATAGCCTGATGAAATGTATTTCTTCAGTAATAAAAGACTTGAAAGTCAAAATGACTCCTTGATCCATTGCAGATTGGATGTTGTTATCAGGCATGAAAACACTATTCATCTCCTTGTACATTTCCAATACAGCTCTTGGGTGAAGAGGTGTTTGTCAATTAACAGTAATATTTTGAGGGAAAAAATTTTTTTTTCTGAGCAGTAAATCTCAACAGTGGGCTTAATTCAGGAAACTATGCTATAAACAGATGTGCTGTTATCCAGGCTTTGCCATTTTATTTATAAAGTATAAACAGAGTAGATTTAGCATCATTCTTAAGGCCCTAGGATTTTTCAAAATGGTAAATAAGCATTGGCTTCAACTTAAGTCACCAGAGAGATGGTGAAAGTCAGCCCATCCTTTGAAGTCAGGCAGTGACTTCTCCTCTCTAGCTATCAAAGTGCTAGATGGCATGTTCTTCCAATAGAAGGCTGTTTCATCTACACTGAAAATCTGTTGTTTAATGTAACTGCCCTCATCAATGACCTCAACTTGATCTTCTAGATAAATGCTACAGCTTCTACATCAGCACATGCTGCTTCTCCTTGCATTTTTGTTAATGGAGATGGCTTCTTAAATCTCATGAACCAACCTCTGCTAGCTTCCAAGTCTTCTTCTGCAGCTTTCTCACCACTTTCAGCCTTCATAGAACTAATGAGAGGTAGGGCCTCTCCTGCTGTGGATTAGGCTTTGACTTAATGATTATCTATCCAGACCACTCAAACTTTCGCCATATCAGGAATAAAGCTTTCTTATCATCCTTATGTTCACTGGAATAGCACTTTTCATTTCCTTCAAGTTCTTTTGCATTCCAACTTGGTTGTTTTTGCCAAAGAGGCCTAGCTTTCAGCCTATCATAGTTTTTGATATGCCTTCCTCACTAAGTTTAATCATGTTTAGTTTTTGATTTAAAGTGAGAGGTATGTGACTCTTCTTTTCACTTGAACACTTTGAGGCCATTATGGGGCTACTAATTGGCCTAATTTCAATACTGTTGTGTCTCAGGGAAATGGACACCCAAGGAGAGAAAGAGGGATGGGGAACAGCCGGTCAGTGGAGCGGCTAGATCACACATGCTTATCAATTAAGTTCACCATCTTACATGGGTGTGATTTGTGGCACCCCAGAACAATTACAACAGTAACATCAAAGGTCGCTGATCACAGATCACCATAACAGATATAATAATGAAAAAGCTTGAAATATCCCAAGAATTACCAAAATGTGACAAAAGAGACACAAAATGAGCATGTGCTGTTGAAAAAAATGGCACCAATAGGCTTTGTCAGACACAGGGTTGCTACAAAACTTTCAATTTTTAAAAACACAGTATCTGTGAAGCACAAGATAGCAGAGCACTATAAAATGAGGTATGCCATACTTAGATTAAAAGACATGATTTTACACAATTCTGTAAATGTAATCACATAGTGAGTAAACAGGAAAAACAAATTTAAAATATTTTAAACAAAAAGTAGATTCAGGATCTCGCAGTGGTCATATCTATAATTGTGAACAATACACATTAATGCAGAGTAGTACTGGGAGTGAAGATACTTATAGTAACTGAATTTTAGTTTTGAATAACTCAGATACAACAAAGGCCAAAATACTTAGATAAAAACATATTTGACATACACTTTGAAGTACTTTTTCTTTCTGCCAAAAAAAAGTAACAATCAAATATGATTTTAAAAAATTACTAATTGAGCCAAATACGTACCATGGAGTACCAGGAATAGGAGTAGTAGCAACCGGCTTTGCCTTCTGGGCAGCCTTTTCTTCTTCAGTCATCTCTTCCTCTTTGGGCTCCTACAAGAAATGATATTACTCCTATTTATTTAATATCACATAACTATACCTGATTATTCCACAAAAGCATGAATGCAAACAGCTCAAAGTACAATCAACATGAAAACTGCTGCTAGAATGAAGAGGGGGGACTCTGAGTAGGAATTTCTAAGAAAGTTCTAAATCCTTATCCCACAGAAAGATCTGAATTTCACAATAGCAGAACCCAGCAGCAGCAGCTGGTTCTATCTTACAGACTCACTAACCATGTGCTTAGGAGCACATATGGAGAAATATAGAACAGACCTCTTCATTTAAGGTTGTTTCGCATTTCTGCTAGCTTTCCTACTACTGAAACGTGACTACCATTGGTCCTTTACTGAATAAAAAAACTCTCAGTGCTATACATGGATCATGCTATGCAAGAACACAACAGCAGAAAGGACAGATAAAATATATCTAACATTCCCCAAATACGAAGTTACACTCATAATTTTAACATATACCAGTCAGTTCATAAGTCAGAAGGTTGGAGATCAAGTCCAAGCTCTGGTCCAAGGCCCTTCTTTCTATGGGTCTCAGTTTAGTACAAGAAGTAATTTAACGATACTTTCAAAGAAAAACCTGAATTAAGAACTTCCAAGAATCCTAAAATTTCAGAGATCAGATTTTTTAAGTCTACCAAATAGATACTCAGATATAAGTAAGCTGTAGGAAACAATTAATGTTGCTCCCAGGTTAACAGGTCATGGCCCTTTACCTCCTTTATCTCCTTCATAGGCTCTTCTTTAGGATCCTCCTCCTCCGTCTCCATTGGCAGAGGCTCTTCAGAGGGTTCTTTAATTGGCTCTTTAATCTTCTCTTCTAACTTTTCTATTAAAAAATTTAGACAATGTCAAAGGTTTTGATGTAATTTTCTAAGAACTTTCAAAGAATAAGCAATTAAGATATTCCATTTCCAAGTATTAACCATAAAGACAAAATGTCCTTCCTTATAATATCATTGACTTGAATCTTATGTAATGCTCAACTTCAAATACCTTGCTATACCAATCGGGTAAGTATACGATTTGAAGAAGACCTACTGACTTCAAAGGGACATTAAATCTTTCAGGTCATTCATATATCATTTGTAGCAATCATTCATTTTGCTAAAAGGGATAAGATACTAAGGATACTTAGGAATAGAAAAAGGGGTTTGGTGAGCTGGGCACGGTGACATATACCTGTAATTCTCAACTAACAGGGAAGCTGAGACAGAAGGACTGTTTAAGCCCAGGAGTTCAAGATCAGCCTGGGCAACACAGTGAGACTCTGTCCTGAATTTTAAAAATAATAATAGTAAGAGCTTGTAATACAGAAAACTATGAATCGTCTACTTCAAAGATTCTAAGGGCCTAAATTTTTTTTCAGAACACATACAAAAAATACATTCCTTCCTGATCTGTACTATCAATCTCAACAATGATTACAATTATGCAACATGATAATTAGAAAATTCCTAACAGTAAAAATATGTACATACATATGTACATACGTATAACAATTTCTCCAGATGGAAAAAGTGACGACAAACATGTAAGTAGAACTAGTTTTTAAAATAAATACATATTTATCAATTCAGTAAAAATAAATAATCCAACGACTGCGTAAATAGAAAATTCCTCAAATATGTTAAAAAGAACACCATTCTACTTATAGTTTACACTATGTCCCAAGTCATTAAAACCACTATATACCTTTTTCCTTTAGTTCTTGAGGTTTTTCCCAGGTTGATTCTAATGTTCTATTATTATAATAGTATGTCTTGCCATCTGCTGTTTTATATTCAGTCCATTCAGAAACTGCTGTTGCTCCAGCTAAGGTAGCAGGTGAAGCTGCAATAGCAACCTGGGGATGTATCATGGGTACAATAGGAGGGGCCATTCCTGGCAATACACCTAAAAAAAGAATAACAAAAAGTTAGATCCAAGTATCAAACTGCAATACAAAATAAAACTTTAAAATACAAGCTAAATCTATTAAATATTAATAAATGAATGGACCAGTTGAAACAAAACAAAAATTACATAAATACTACTTAATTCTATTTCCCTGGATTTTTAGTTCTAATGCCTATAACTCAATTAGACACAGAAACTCAATCCTTAAAAACAGTCAGAAATTTGGGTCTCACCTATGACAAAGTCTTAACATAATAAATATTTAAAAACATGGTATATTCTCTACTTATGAATAGAAATGTATTTTTATAAAGATAATTTCTCAAAGTCTAATGAAGACAGCAAACGTATTTACTACACATATTTCCTGAGGAAAATTATTTTTTTTAATTTTAAGATAACTAAAAGGGTATATGGATAAAATTCTCAGTTTTAAAGCAAATGACTGAGTTTATCAACTCTAAATGACTAACTCAAATACCCTTATACTCTTTGTTTACTCTTTTCTTAAGAGAAAGGAAAGCTCTTCTACTTTTTAGAAGACAAGCCAAGGTTATTATTTTTTGCAAGACAGCTAAATAAGCTGGTAATATATAAGCAAAATACTATTAAAATAAGGATATGTGAATCAAAACTGGAAAAAAAAAATCCTCAAATCCTATACTTAAATTTAAGTTTCAGGTAGTTATCTTACTTCAATAACTTTAAAATGTAAATGTATACTATACACATGTATTCACACACATATCTCACTAGCATGCAAGCATAATCACATCACTTTACACATGGAAATGATTTTTTTATATTTAACTTAAAAACATACATCAAAAATAAAATTAAACGTTATGAATATGAGAATGAAGTTGTTTACACTTATTACATAAATTAAGATATAAAGTGATCTGACCTTATTTGTTTTTGTGAACCAAAGAAGCTAATACTACAGGCAATTGGGAAAATTAAGTGTTGGCCAAATATAACAACTGCATTTATACTGCTCATTAAAAAGAAAAATATAAAAAAATCCACTCACTTGGGCAAAAAAATAAATAAAAGGATAAACAACAACATTCACTACCATGCCAACTTACAGACAAAACAAACTAAGATGGTTTTAAAAATTACCGGTCTTGGTGGTAGCGACTGTCTTTACATACGGGCAGCTGACTATTTGCATCATTGCTACACCTGTAAAATGGATAAGCAAGCATACGTTGGAAAGCTGCCATTGTATGTCGGCTACCACTGGGATTCAGGGAAATAATTTACCACTACAATTTAGAATGCTATTTCCAATGAAAAAGAACAAGAATGGAGTAAAATTTCTTTTTGTTTGACATTTTGTGGGAAGTGCTGCCAAATCCAATGATACTAAATGATAGCATCAATTACCTTTTTATCAAACCAGCTCTGAAGGTACTGAAGGAGTCTCAAGAGTTTAAATTCAACAAAAGAAAGCCCCTTCATTACACATACATAACAAATTCTCATGTGGGACATTTTCCCACAGGGTATCAAACCCATGCTGCTGTTGCTTAGATACCAGTAAAAGGCAGATGCAGCATGACACTGACAAGACACTTTCTCTATGCTGCTGCTGAGTTGAAACTACATGCAGGAGCTGAGGCATGGAGTACAACCATGCAGAAGTAGAAAAGGAATAAGCTATACAATATAGGACAAAGAGGGGTGATGAGGAGAGGAAAATAAGGTATGAGATGGATCCAAATATTCCACTGCAAATAATACTTTAAATAAAAGAAAGGCAAAGATGAAGAGAAAGGTGGCATTTCACTAATGACAAAATATCCATGTTTAGTGCCTGCACTATAGAACCCCATGGGCTTGGAACACTGCGGAAGCAGGCTAAAACAAACATTAAGAAACACACAGCCCCTTTAATATCATTAACTATATGGGCTGATAGCTGCAGAAACTATCATTTAAGCTGACTAAAGAAGTAGTACTTGTATTAAAGAATGAAAATTATGTACAGTTCTTGGAAGAATGAAGTCATCATGATGCATTACAATGGTGATTTTTTAAAAGGGAATGAAGAGAAAAGCTGGAAAACTAAGACTGATTAACTAAGAAAATTAAAAGTGAATTCAAAAAAACTTTTAGAGGAAAGGGCCAAAGTCTGCAGAAAAGTACAGGGACAATAATTTTTACTTTTTTTCAGCTGAAAAAAACTAAGCTTAGTTTGGTACCCCATAAAAATTTTAAAAATCAACTATTTTCCCCACTAAAGGACAGGAAAGAAATTTCTCCTACCTCTGAGATTAAAAGTAAAATTAAACTCCTGGGTTTGTATACAATTTAACTATGTTGACACACATACACAAAAATAGTGTCAATTATTGACAAATACCTTTATTTCTTAATTACTATGTTATATAAAGAATAAACTTTCTATTAACTTTTAAGCTAAAATAAAAACATTGGATCTGAAAGCATGCTGAATAAAGCTGTATGTATAATTTTATTTTCCCTAATGTTGAAAGAAAGCAATGGAAAAATTCATTTGGTTATAGCACATATTAAGTTTAATTAGTATAAATGCTGCCATCTGCAGGAGCACTGAACCTACTGAACTCAGCACAGAAAATTCAATTCTTATGAATATATGAACTTTACTCTCAAAGACTGTTCTGCAAAACTATCTTCCAATAAATAATTTTAACTATACAACTTACATAGAATAAAATCAAAATCTATTCATAAATAGGCTTAATCACCATTATTAAAAACCAATTGGGCTAACACAACTCTTCTCAACATACAGACCATATAGAAAGTTCATGTTTCTTCTCACACTAAAAAGATACACTGGGCCAGGAGTGGCGGCTCATGCCTGTAATCCCAGCACTTTGGGAGGCTGAAGCAGGCAGATCACAAGGTCAGGAGATCGAGACCATCCTGGCCAACATGGAGAAACCCCATCTCTACTAAAAATTACAAAACTTAGCTAGGCATGGTGGTGTGCACCTGTAGTCCCAGCTACTCAGGAGACTGAGGCAAGAGAATCAATTGAACTCAGAAGGCGGAGGTTGCAGTGAGCCACAATCTCACTGCACTCCAGCCTAGCAACAGAGTGAGACTGTCTCAAAAAAAAAAAAAAGACACACTGAAGTTTCTCTCAAGGTGATTACAGATTGTGAATACTTACAAAATAACCACAAATCTAAATTTTTAACTTATTTTTTTAAAGGGAGCATTTGTTCAATTTTCCTACAACTCTGTCTTCAAATTATCCTCTAATAAGAAATTAGAAAATTCCACTCAGCATTTTGGATGATTCCGATGTTACTGACAGTTGAGTTTCTTAAAATTCCAGATAAGATCTTATAGTTTCAAGAGTAGAACTCCTGGCCAGGCGCAGTGGCTCATGCCTGTAATCCCAGCACTCTGGGAGGCCGAGGCGGGAGGATCACGAGGTCAAGAGATCGAGACCATCCTGGCCAACATGGTGAAACCCTGTCTCTACTAAAAAAAAATAGAAAAATTAGCTGGGCATAGTGGCGCATGCTTGTAGTCCCAGCTACTTGGGAGGCTAGGCAGGAGAACTACTTGAACCCGGGAGGTGGAGGTTGCAGTGAGCCGAGATCGCGCCACTGTACTCCAGCCTGGCACCTGGCAACAGAGTGAGACTCTGTCTCAAAAAAAAAAAGAAGAGTAGAACTCCTATAATCCTAGACCCATCTATCTCCAAACTCCACCTCCTACTCTTGTTATTTTACCTAATTCTTCCACTGCTTCCCTTCATCTTGTTTGACTATCCCTTCCTTAATCATCCTCATTAGAGTCAGACAATTCTATTTCAAATAGAAATTAAGCCTCCAAGACAAAGTACACACAAATCCCTCCTGTTCACCTTATTTCTGAGTTGAATTAAAAGAGAAAAACAGAAAGACACAGATCTCATTGTTCACATAACCAAAGATTTGGGAGGAGAAAAACTAGTCTTCTTTGTCCTTGTTTTTTGTTAAACACCTTGTAGGACTCAATTAAAAAGGAAAATGAGAAAAGTGAATAAATATTAATACCAAAGTCTTAACAAACTAATATTTGATACTAATATATCACTTTCTACGGCACTCACTCTCTCCAAAGAAATCTTAGACTATCCAATTCAAGCTCTCTTCCAACTGACCCCCAAAATGTCACTAATGGCTGCTTCTTATTGAATGCCCTCTACTGCTAAACTTCACAGGCATTGCTTCATTTGGTGACTCAAATGGTCACCACCACCTGTCTGAATTTTTTTAATGATGGAGCAAGGATCAGGGGAAAATATGACATCAAAATGAAGCTAGAGCCAGAGGGATTTTATTGTGACAAACGTCCACTTTCTGTGGAAATACATTTTGCTATTGTGTACCTTTCATCCATTAGTCCTAATAGGAACCTCTAAAGAAAAGTAAAAGTTGTTCAAATGACAGCCTTTCAAAATACTTCAACAACATTATCATGTTACCTCTCAATCTTCTCTCTACAAAATTAACAACCCCAACTCCTTCAGATCACTCAGACTCTACGATCTGGTCTTAATACTGTCTTAACCCTAAAGGAGACCAAAATTATAAGAGGTTGTGACAAATACCAAGCTATTCTCCATCTATCACTTAGTTTTCTCAGAAAAATTACATACAGAGAAAAGTATCCAGCTGCTTGTCTTAAATTTAATCTAGAAAACAGATAATCTCAAATAGCAGAGAAAACATTTTTTGTTTTCTTCTTATTTTTAAATGATTTGAATTTCTTAAACATCACCTATTGGGCATTTAATTATCTAACACTACCTCAACAATGTATAATAGGTTTTCCAAATCAAAAAAATACCAGAAATTTTTTATTTCTTTCTTGACAAGGTGTATCTGAGTGTGTCCTTTTCAGAGTGTTCACAAAGAAAATGACAACTCATGCAATAGTGATAATTAAGATGTGTGCTAATCCAAGAAACAGCTGCATCACAACTGTATTCTTACACAGAAACTAGTATAAAAAAGTAGCAGTAAGTGGGTGGAATGTGAACTTGAGAGACAAGAAGGCTAGGTTCTATTCATTTTTGCTACAAACTAGCCCTGTGAACCTGACCTCTCTAAGGTATCAATATTGCAACTGTAACACAAGGAGAATGAACCATGGATCAGGGATTAAATGTGCTTGACAAAAACTAATGTATTCAAATTTGGAAGCCCAGCACTATCACTGTTTAAACCCTAGGGCAAGAATTCCACTCCACAAACTTTTAATTCTTTCTCTAGTTTTAATGATTTCTCTTAAGATAATAAAACACATTAATTCACCAAAACGATTTAAACTTTTAAATGATGCACATTATGCTTTACTTCATAATTGTTACAAAGAAATCTTCTAGTTCCTGTTTTACATGAATTGTTTTATAGTTAAGTCACTCACATTTTCTTTCCATTATTAACATAGTCATAAGAGCTTACTATTTGGATGTGGAGGGCACAGGCTCAAATGTCAACATCATCACTTATTAGCTATGTGATGTTAGGCAAGTTATTTAACCTGTCTGTGTACCTATCTCATAAGATGGTTGGGAAAATTAAAGGAGTTAATGCATGTAAAGTGTTTACAACAGTGCACTGTATATAAATCATCCAACTTGTGTTAGCTATTATGACGTGATTTCTCAACTTCATAGACTCAATCCTTCAAAAATATTGCATTTAGAACATTATTTACATGAAAAGATGATCATTTTTAACTCAGAGGCCATCATCCAAAATAAGTGTAGCTTTAAATGTGGCTCTAATTTTAGGACATGTAAACAACAACAAAAAAAGGACATTTACCAAAACTTAAGAGAAAATATTGCAGTTAGCCATGAATCTTTCAAAAACGTTTCAAACAGGCGAGATTCAAGGCAAATTTCAAACGCAACAGACACATGAGAACAAACTAACTGACAATATGAAAACATAGCTGGAAAGACCATTATAATCTGTTGGTTTACCTGGAAGTGGAATTGGCATGCCAGGAAGGGGAACACGAAACGGAGGTACCATTACTGGTGGAAAAGCAGGTATTGCTGTTGTTGGCTGAGGTACTGAATGAGGAACAGCAGGAGGTAATGTCTGAGGGTGCGGCTGGGGAACAGTTTGCACAGGTGTGGCTGTAGGAGCAGGAGTTGAAACACTAACTGTAGGCGTGGCAACTGAAACAGCAGAACTTGGGGTCTGATCTTGTGTTGTGGGTGCTGATAAAAGATAAAACAAAAACATGTATCACTCCTTCATAAATCATTTTACTATATTAATTCATCATTCATGCATTCAGTAATTTAAGTATTTAAGGGACCATTCTATGCACTGCAAGAAATTTGTCAAAAAGTCTTATCTTCAAGAAGTTTGAAAATAGTTAAATGAAACATAAAAAATAAATACGAAGTAAAATGGGATAAACATATGTTTTAGGGGTATAAATCAAGATCCAAAGAACATTTGTAACCATGAGATGGTATAGAAAATTTTACATTGGGATGCTGAGCCTTGAAAGATTAAGATTTCAACAAGGAAAACAGCAGGAGGGGGATAGAAGAAAAAACTAAGCTAGCGAAGCTAGTGAGAAAAGTATGAATAAAGGCAAGGAGTAAAGAACAAAATGAATTGTTTAGAAAATTGAAGACAAGCAGTTAATGAGTGAAACACTAGGCCTACCAACAAAACCAGGGGGTTGTGTGGCTGGAAAGGTAGGCCAGAAGCAAAAATTGGAAAGCCTTGAACAAAAGGCTAAGGAATATACACTTAACTGGGTAGGAAAAGGGCAAACCTTATGTAAATATAGAGAAAATGATCTAGAATACAAGCATAAATACATTAACACTAGTTACCCTCTGTGTATGCCTATTTCACATTTTACTATTAATATACAGTTTGAATTTTTTATAAGAATGCATTCACATTTGTGTGACTTCATGAAGGTAAAAGGGGTATACGGCAAACTCAAGGTTCCTGTATGGAAGAGTAATAAACAGTGTTCGTTTGAGGAATTAACCTCATAGATGCATAAAGGAAGAACAGAGAGAAAAAGATAAGCAATTAACTAATGACTTACTGGATATGAATGAATGGAATCAAAAACAACTCAGGTTTCTCTCATTATTTTTTGAAAATGAAATTTTTTTAAACTGAGGTTTCCATTGTGAGAGACCAGGAAAATGTGAAATTCAGGATCATTTGGGTTCTGCTAACATATTATTTTTAAATATCAAAAATAAAACATTCCATCCCCAAATAAAATCCTTATTTCATACTTTTTAAAAAGTTTCAATTCTCACATATTACAAAACAATTTTGTTACTTATTCATAACCCACCTAGTTCCAAAATAAAATTCATTTTGGTATTTCATTGGTAACAAATACTTCATCTTGTTTTGATGTAAAGAAAAAAATGTCTACCTGTATTGGACTAAGAATGAATTTGTCAAATGAAATAAAATGAAAACAGTGCTTTCCCAATCTTTATGCCAATTTTATTCTAAACAAAAGTACGCTGTTTAATAAAAACCACCCAATAATCCAACTGACAACAAAATCTCTCAGTATCTTTTTCTAGCTTCTAATAATGAAAAACTCACTTAGGCTGGGAAGATGTGAGCAATTTCATACTAGTTAATGACGGACTCACCTTGGCTAAATAGACAGCAGGGCCAAACAAGTATCTTCAGGGGCCCAGGAATGAATTGTTGGTCTAGCATAGACCTAGCCTTAGGGTACAGTATCATATTAATATAATTTTATAACAGTGTGAAAAATACAAAGTACATGCAACATTTGCCCAGTCCCATACATATACCATTTAGCATTTGTAATCTACTATAATGGCTGAAAATATATCTAGTTATTGTTCCCAACTTCCCTGAGAAGTAGGATGTCTTCATTTTTCACAAAGTTGCACAATATGAGTTTATGCTCAACTGGGATTAAAAGAAATTCTTAATATTTAGTCCCATTTACCCCACAGATCTATACTGCAGTTCAGAAAATTAAAATTTAATTATAATAATATTCAGATAATTGCTAAAATTATGACCCAAAGTACTATAGTCAAGAAAATAAATAAGGGCATCAGATTTCAAGTGGAAAAGAACACCAATGGGGATGAAAAAAAATATTTACTCAACTCATTCCTCTTACTTTTCAGCACAGCATTTTCTGAATTTGGTTAGTAGCCATGAGTCATGAGAGGAAAAGGACAAAAGCAATAAAGTAATTAAATGGGAAACTGGGAGAATGGTATCTAAGACTTTAATGGGTAAACTCCTACTAACTTCATTTGCTAAAATAACTAGTGAAGCACTAGGCCTCAAACTATACTAACCCGGGCTCAGATCCTAACTAAAAAAGACAACGCAAACTTGTCTATATATAATAGAAGGAGAAATATTAAGACTGCAGTATGACAACACTTAATGATACTTGAAGTAATATAAAAACAGACACTGGAATACATAGACAACATCAAAATTGATGTTTAAAAGAAGTAAAAAGGATATGATTTTGCTATTTTATAGTTCTGGGAATAAAGGCCTCCCAAATACTTAAGAATGGAGCAAAACTGACAAACAGGACATAAGACAGCTATGAGCTTACTGACACACCACTCTGAAAACAGAAATGGACTATACATAGGATGGTTAAATTATCTAGCTAATTACCTTTCTTAAAACAGAATGAACCACTACTATTTCTCCTTTCTAAGAATGCAGGAAAGAAAATCCAATTAAGCAACACAGAGCCTCCACAAGCTACATTGCTTTTATAAATACCCTTTTCCCATTGCTGCCACAGATCCCCCATAAAAACTGGTAGTCTCCTGCCTTGCCATAGATGTTTGGGAAGCGCTAAGCCTATAAAAAGGTAAAGACGCTTAACAAGCTAGCTAGTACAACTGCCAAATTTTTATATCAAAATTCACTTTAGCTACAAAAGAAAAGAGACTTGTTAAACACTATTTACATTTTCCTGTTCAGTACATTTCCCACTCCAAAATATCTAAAAACCATTAAAAGGATCATTAAAGACTATCCCCATATATGTACCTTACTCTACTTCTTCAGTTGTTTTTTTACCAATAAAATATATTCAAATTTGAAGCCCACGTGAATTAAGTTCTCTCTTATACGATTTCTTACACACTAATAATTCCCAAGTCCCTGAAGTAACCACAAAAAAAAGACATTTTTTCTTTATTCTTATCTGTTATCCTGGTAGTAATGCAACATAAATTATAATCATACTGTTAAGATAGCGATATCTTCAGACCAGTGCCATAACAAATAATCAAATCAAAAAAATCATTATTTAAGTACTTTTGGGCTTAGTCTCAACGTGCAGAGTAAAAGGAGCAACATTCATATATTAACACAAAAAAAGAAAAGAAAAAAACATACAGCAATACTGTCATATTAATGACAATCTTTTAAGCAAATTAATAGTTGTGGCCCTCTCTTCAACCCTGAAATCTATTAATCAAGTCTCCTTTTCAGAAAAGTTCTCCTCTTTGGGCCTCTATGAGTTCATACCTGGAAATTATCCTGCCTTTCTGACTGCTCCCTTCTATGGCAGCTCAACAATTCACCTACCCACATCCCATTCTAGAAACTACCCCAGCTCTAAAAGAGATTACTGAGAAGTTCCTAATAAACCCCCGATTTCATCACCACCCAAAAACCCAACACCAAAAAAAAAAACCTTCCAAAATACTGCATTTATACAGGCCCCTAGTGGGTCTCACCTATTTGCCTAGTTCTTAAGACCCTTCAAAATAAAATCCTCTTACCTCAGAAGTTTCGTAAAAACTCCATAAACTACATTTATCATTTTTCCTGACCTTTATTCATGTTGCTTTTCCTGTCTGAAAATCCTTTCCTTACCTGTCAACCTACTTAAACCCCACTCCGTTTCCTTCATGATCAATACACATGTAGTCCACCCACTCATTTCTCCACTTCTCAAATTCTTACATCTTTTTCACTGTATAGTTTTGCACACCATTTTCTAATTGCTTCACATGTGTTATTCTTGCCTCCTCGATTAGGAACACTGGAAACTCTGTAAGGTAGGGACCAAGATTTACACTTACTTTGCAAACCCACAATGCCTGGCATTATTGTTGGCCAAGCAGAATAGCTAACCGCACTTTCTCAATTTAGCTTCATGAACTACAACTGGGCAAATAATTTCTCCTATTAATATAAATTCCTGTTTTTCTCTAACCCAAAAGTTTTCGTGTCAAAAATGTATTTTAAGTAATTCTGGTATTAAAGGATAATACCAGAAACACTGGGATCAATATGAAATGCAGTCCCCTACTTGTTCATGTCTCTAGTCCCTATATAAAAACACATGCAGGGTGGTACTCACTTGATACTGTCTGCGCAACTGAAGTAACAGTTGTTGTGGTAGAAGTGGTAGAGGAAGGGGTGGATGATGATGTTGAAGTGGATATTGCAGGTGCTGGGCTACTGGTCGTAGGGGTGGAAGCTCCAACTGCTTGTGCTTGCACTTGCGCCTGGACCTGGGCCTGGGCCTGTGCTTGTGCCTGAGCCTGAGCCTGAGCCTGAGCCTGGGCTTGGGCCTGGGCCTGGGCCTGGGCCTGGGCTTGGGCCTGGGCTTGAGCCTGGGCCTGGGCCTGAGCCTGAGCCTGAGCCTGGGCCTGAGCTTGTGCCTGGGCCTGGGCCTGAGCCTGTGCCTGGGCTTGAGCCTGAACCTGTGCCTGGGCTGCAAGCATAGGTGTCAGTTCTGATTGCTGAATAACCTTAACTCCATCTGGCTTGGTCCATGCAGATTCACGTGTCCGAGCATTATAATAATAAACCTGCAGATGAAGCAAAAATCAATGGTATCATAAAATCTGCCAATTATTATTAAAAGCAATAATGAAACCATATTCTCTCTTAAAAGCTATTAAAAATAACTTAGGGCCAGGAGTGTTGGCTCATGCCTGTAATCCTAGCACTTTGGGTGGAAGAGGCAGGTGGATCACTTGAGGTCAGGAGTGTGACACCAGTCTGGCCAACATGGTGAAACCCCATCTCTACTAAAAATACAAAAAAATTAGCTGGGTGGGGTGGCAGGTACCTGTAATCCCAGCTATTTGGGAGGCTGAGGCAAAAGTATCACTTGAACCTTGGCAGTGGAGGTTGCAGTGAGCAGAGATCACGCCACTGCACTCCAGTTTGTACGACAGAGGGAGACTCCATCTCAAAAATAAAAAATAGTCAGGTGCAGTCGTTCACACCTGTAATCCCAGCACTTTGGGAAGGTGAAGTAAGCAGATCACCTGAGGTCAAGAGTTCGAGACCAACCTGGCCAACATGGTGAAACCCTGTCTCAACTAAAAAATACAAAAATTAGCAGGGCGTGATGGCGGGCACCTGTAATCCCAGCTACTTGGAAAGCTGAGGCAGAAGAATCGTTTGAACCCAAGAGGCAGAGGTTGCAGTGAGCCGAGATCATACCACTGCACTCCAGCCTGGACGACAGCACGAGACTCTGTCTCAAAAAAAATAATAATTAAATTTTAAAAAATTAAAATAACTTAGGGCTGGGCATGGTGGCTCATGCCTGTAATCCCAGCACTCTGGAAGGCCGAGGTGGGTGAAACCCCATCTCTACTAAAAATACAAAAATTAGCCGGGCATAATGGCAGGTGCCTGTATTCCCAGCTACTTGGGAGGCTGAGACAGGAGAATCACTTGAACCCAGGCGGCAGATTGCACTACGGCACACTAGCCTGGGCAACAGAGTGAAACTTCCTCTCAAAAAAACAACAACAACAACAACAACAAATAAGTAATTCCACCCCATAGACCAATCTTCTATAATGAGCACACTGTATTTTTAACACATACAAAAGAAAACCAATGTTATATTTTATGCAGAAATTTAACATAACAGACCTGAGACAGCTATCTGTAGAAAGCCCTGCTGGCTCTTATCTGGAGTCTCAGAACTTGGATTTCCGGAGGGTTGTTGCCATTCCCTTGCTGATAAGAATGGCTCAGTGTGCCTAAACCAGTTATGCAAACAATGCAGTTTATGCTGAACACCTGCTTTCCTTCCAGGAGCCTGGAATTTGGTATGTGCTAGGCAGATGGTACCAATGTGACCAGAAGCTTGCAGAATCATAGGTAAATGTGTGTTAGCAGTCCAGGCAATCCTGTATATGCTGCACAAAAGTTTAATCCGGTCAGCTTCTCCTGGAGTCTTACCCCATTCCCTGCTTACCCAAGGCTCATTCTTCATTGAAAATAATATCACTGATCTCAATCTGCCAGAACGCTTCAACTTTTACTCTTGTCAACAAGATGACAACTTAAATATATTTTATAATTTACCTTCCCATCTGGAGTTTTGTTTTCAACCCATATCTCCTCCGTAGGAGGTAGTGCTGGAGTACCAGGAGCAGTCACAGGAGGCATTCCTGGTGGAAACATCATACCCGGAGGAGGAGGCATGGAACTCATGGGTGGAGGCATGAAAGGTGGTCTCTGTTAATTCACAAGAACAGTAATGGTCACGTTAATTACTCTTCCTCCAAAACATTACTGAATTCTACTCAAAAGTAAAACACTGTAATAGAAACTAGTTTTATAGTCTGTTCAAATACATTCACCTGTAGTAGAAGCAAAACACCTGCAACAAAAATTACTAAATAAACTAGAAAGAAACACATCAAACTCCTAACAGTGGTCAACTCTGGGTTATAACACTATCAGTGAATTTTGCTTTCTCCTTTCTACATAATCTGCTTTTCACACACAGGATGCTGGATTACTTTTTTTAAAAAATTGATTTTTAGATCCTGTTTTAATACCAGGCACATCAATGTCACCACAGCTTCTTGAAGAATCCTTCAAGCAAAAGTTTTCAATGTGCATAAAAATGAGTTTCAAAATTAAAAATTTGACATTATGACATTATAAAAACATTTTGAGCAGGGATTTAAAAGATTTCCTATATGATCTATATGTAACATTAAAATTCAATTATCTAAAGCACCTTAATCTGGATAATGGAACTGAAACTATGCTAGTAATGTGAAGCTGTACTTTATTTTCCTAAAAATTTCTTTCCCATACTCTAATATGTGTTGGATTCAGTTGAGTATCTTTCAAGCATCAGCACACTAGATCCATGTTATATAAAATATCTATTCTAAATATGTTTCACGAGCCCTCAGCTGGAAATCACTTGGATTTAATACAAAGCCACACAATTATCCAAGACCAAGAAAAGCATGACAACATAAGAGAGTATTTCGCACAACATTTGATATATTTCAAATGAAAGGGTTACATTAGTCCATTACATTTTATAATATTCCACAAGTATGTTTAACTCTTAAAGGCACAAATCAGAACAAATTCACACATTACAGGTTATACCAGAATGAATAAGTTAAAAAGCTATTTCTTATTCTTACCTTGAATCAAGTATAAATCCATTTAACAGTGTGTTTAAAGGAGAGGCTATTCGTTATTAGGAAGGCCATAAAATTATTGAGCGAAGTATTAAAACCTGTCGTTCCATAACCACAACCCTATCTAAACTGAGTTAACATCACTAAAATAGCACATCATTGCCTTTTTCTATTTTTAGTATAATTCTTTCTTTATTGTCTAAACTAATGGAAGGCAGACGATACCACTATATTTATTTGGTTTCAGAATTACATAAGCTAAACTAAGAAAACATAAGACACATACTCAAATAAAAAGAATACAATCCCAAAATGAGATATCTGACAGTTGATACCTACATGACCTCACTTCAGACAAAAAGTCTAGATATACTGGAGAGGGATATATGCTCCAGATTAAAATATCACAAGTATTTTTATTTAAAGAAGTCCCATAATAAATATTTCTCAAAAATCATAAGATAATCCTATTTCCGACCCCCCCACCCCCCCACCCCCCCCCACCCCCGCTGCAGAGGAGAAAAAAAAATCAACTATGTGCTTAGAAAATGTGTTTGCTGTCACTTTCCAGATTCTATCCTAGGCATCATTTCTGGGGAGAAGAATTACTCAGGAATATATATACATATATTTTTAGACTTGCTGGCAACATACACATTGAAAATACATTTTCTCCACTCAAAAATATCTTAAGATTTCAAACTTCATTTCCCATAAAGAAGATGCATTACCAAAGCCAATTCAGAGAGGTAGGTAAAAACTATTGAATCCTGGTTTTATATACACACTTCTCTATCACTGTCTAAAGTCTTATTCTGAATTTTCAAAGTAATTACTGCTACCACTGCTTTAGAAGCAACATATCAATATATGGATCTTCTCTTTAGTTCCCCATTTTCCTATAAACTGAAACTATATAAGAATATATAAGCTTTTAAGTCAAAACCCATATATAATATTGATAATGATGCCAACGAAGAAATGGCAACCTCTACATTCTTTACCTGGAGGTGTGGAGGGCCCATAGGTGGAGGTATCCCTCCTGGAGGAGGCATTGGCGGCATATTAGGATCAAAAGGAGGACGTCCAAAGGGGGGCCGTGGTGGTGGAGGAGGGCCTCGCATCATACCAAAAGGTGGAGGAGGCCGCATCAGAGGTGGTGGGCCTCGCATCACTGCATTTGGTGGGGGAGCTGGACCTCGGAATCTCAAGGCCTGCTGTTGGGCCATCCTGTATGGGAAAGCAATAAATAAATTTTTCTTTCTTAAAATTACAGACGTGTTGCTACTGATTTCTAATTACATCAAATTTAAAAGGTTCTTAAGTCTAAGTGGAATTTGGAAAGTCATCATTTTGCAACCATCACAATAAAAACTACATCAACGGGCCGGGTGTGGTGGCTCATGCCGGTAATCCCAGCACTTTGGGAGGCCGAGGTGAGTGATGACTTGAGGTCAGGAGTTTGAGACCAGCCTGGCCAACATAGTGAAATCCCATCTCTACTAAAAATACTAAAATTAGCCAGGCATGGAGGCACACACCTTAATTCCAGCTACTCCAGAGGCTGAGGCAGGAAAATCACTGGAACCCGGGAGACGGAGGTTGCAGTGAGCCAAGATTGTGCCTCTGCACTCCAGCCTGGGCAACAGAGCAAGACTCCATCTCAAAAAAAAAAAAAAAATACACCAATGGATGACCTAGTCTGGATGAATGATCAATGGATGCTGAATCTCGTCACAAATTTAGACAAGAAGGTTATCTGGATGAGGTCTTAAAGTATCTACCTACAGCATGTTTAAAGTTGCAAGTGAGGATGAAAAAGAAACAAACACTACGTAACACAGAAATTGGGCAATACCTTGACCAGGTGATCAAAACTAATTATCATCTACGAAGGACAGATAGATAATGTGTGACTGAGAGGGACACAACACCACCTACTCTAGTTAAGAATGTATAACCTCAATCTAATAATGAGGAAAATATCAGACACACACAGAATAAGGAAGAAATGTTCTTTCTAGTAAAAGGAGGATGTGTATTCTTCAGAAATGTCAATGTTATCCATAAAAGACAAAGAAATGCTGTGGAAATGCTCCAGATTAAAGAAGGTTAAAGAGACATAACACAGTTTTTTTTTGTTTGTTTGTTTGTTTTTTGGTAGATACAGGGTTTCGCCACATTGGCAAGGCTGATCTCAAACTCCTGACCTCAGGCAATCCGCACACCTCAGCCTCCCAAAGTGCTGGGATTACATGTGTGAGCCACTGTGCTAGGCCTATAATAACACAATTTTAACTCTATATTGGATTCTGTACTAACAGGAGGAAATCCCTTGCAGGACATTACTGGATCAACTAATGACACTGGAATATGCACAACAGATTAAAGTATTATATCATTACAAATCTTTGAAGTTGATAATTGGGCTGTAGTTAAGCAAAATAGTATCTCTATTCTTAGAAAATACACACTGAAGTATTGAGGGATAAAAAGCCATAGGTCTATGTATCTTACCCTCACAGTTCAGAATAACAAAGAGGATGTGAGTATGCACACAAATGGTAAAGCAGAAGAGGTAAAATATTAACATAGCTTTATTTTTGCCACATTCTGTTCTGTAAGTTTGAGCTTACTTCCAAATACAAAGTTTTTAAAGAGAGAGGGGATACCTTAGGCAATCACTAGTAGTCTCTATCTAAAGGGAAAGCCTTTTCCTGTAGGGCACACTGCCCCACCACCCCTCATTCTCATCACCCTAGTGTACTTTCTCTACAGCATTTAAGCAAATAAGTAATATCACACAAGATAGTATTATCTATCTCTTTGCCCAAGTGCTTTTGAAAGAGAATTATTAACTCTTAAAAGTACTTACCATGAGCCAGGCGGTGCTCTAAGCTCCTTTCAAATATTAACTCTCTTAATCATTCAAACAACCCTCATAGATGGATATTATTATTAATCTCAGTTTACAGATAAAGAACTAAAGCAAAGAAGTCACTTGCACAAGGCCACACAACTGGTTCAGTATTAAAGCCAGGATTCAGGCTGCCCACGGTGGCTCACGCCTATAATCCCAGCACTCTAGTGGCCAAGGCAGGTAGATCATTTGAAGTCAGAAGTTCGAGATCAACTTGGCCAACATGGTGGAAGCCCATCTCTAGAAAAATACAAAAAAATTAGCCGGCCATGGTAGTACACACCTGTAATCTCAGGTACTTGGGAGGCTGAGGTGGGAGAATTGCTTGAGCCCAAGAGGTGGAGGTTGCAGTGAGACAAGATCGCATCACTGCACTCCAGCCTGGGCAACAGAGCAAGACTCTGTCTCAAAAATAAATAAATAAACAAAATAAATCAAACACAGGCAAATGCTCCTTCAGAGTAGGAATTCTGTTCATTCTTGTATCCCTAGCACATAGATCTGTGCACAGTAGGGCTCAATATTAATATTACTGTTTGTTGCATAAACCAATGAATACCTAGGTGATATTGTACCCAAACTACCAAGTAGGATATGTAGGATCTTAAATAAATTATTTTTACAATTTCACTCATTTACTGAGTACTTATCATGGTACTCCCAGCAGCTACTATACATCTACATTATACATAAAATCTGCATTTCTGTCCTCAAGAGAGGAATTAACAATCATATTCTTCATATATTTGAAGATAATCATTCTTATAGTCTCTCCTTACCGGGCCGTTTTAACTTTCTGACATTATTTAACCCTCTGCTTATAGATTACCCTTTGAACCTTCTCTAAATTTACATAGTTCAATTCTGACACACACCAAAAAAAATCCTAATAAAGAACCAATTTAGGCCAGGAGCAGTGGCTTATACGTGTAATCTCAGCATTTTGGGAGGCAGAGGCAGGTGGATCACTTGAAGCCAGGAGTTCGAGACCAGCCTGGCCAACACGGCAAAACCCTGTCTCTATTAAAAATACAAAAATTAGCCAAGCATGGTGGTGCACACCTGTAGCTCCAGCTACTTGAGAGGTTGAGGCATGAGAATCACTTGAACCCTGGGAGGCAGAGGTTGCAGTGAGCCAAGACTGCACCACTGCACTCCAGCATGGGCAACAGAGCAGACTCTTAAAAAAATTTTTAAATTCAAAAAAAAAAAAAAAAAAAAAGAACGAATCTGGACTTGTTTACAGTCCTGGTGTAATCCTTGTTACACATCTATGCGCTAGGGATACAAGTGTAATCCTTGTTATGCCAGGATTGTAAACAAGTCCAGAACTACTAAACCAAGTACACTTAATTAAATTTGCAAATGATTCTACAATCCTAAGGTTAGAAAATATGAGTCAAAAAGGAATATGCGCTGGCACAGTGGCTCACGCCTGTAATCCTAGTACTTTGGGAGGCCAAGGTGGGCGGATCACCTGAGGTCAGGAGTTCAAGACCAGCCTGGCCAAATGGTGAAACCCCATCTCTACTAAATATACAGAAATTAGCTAGGCATGGTGGCTCATGTCTGTAATCCCAGCTACTTGGGAGGCTAACGCAGGAGAACAGAAGAAACCTGGGAGGTGGAGGCTGCAGTGAGCCGAGATCCCGCCACTGCATTTCAGCCTGGGCAATAGAGCAAAAGGCTGTTTCAAAAAAAAAAAAAGAGGAATATGGATTGTATCAAAATAATCAGAAGGTCTTTTTCAAATTATATGCAACCCCAAAAGACAGAGGCCACTGTTACTGAAGGAATGTCCAACCTTTTGGGGCAAAAAAAAAGGGTTAACCACCAATGAAAGACACTCTTGTTTCAGGCTTGAGTTAATAATGTACCCTACTCTTAGCTTTTCTTTCCACCTGCCTCTCCTTTTTTCAAAAAATCTACAGTATTCATTTTTGTACAATTTCATACTTCCTGGTTACAGCATAAAGTTAAGCACTTAACATCCAGAACCATAAAAAAGCCCTATTAGGACTCTGCCTTTTGTTGTCAGGCTAGTTACATAATTTCTGAGTCTGAGTTTCCTCAGATGTGAATGAGTAAGGAACAGAAATAAAAGGTATCTGATAGCTCTGTTCAATGAGATAATCCTGGTGAAACATTTAGGGTGGCACCCGGTACACAGTAAACTACTTCAACTATCATTACTTTCATTCCCCCACAAAAACTAGCAGTGTTTATCTGTAAAAGCCATTTCACTATTAATTGTGATGTTTTTCAAAAGTCAGATACTAAAATGGTGACAAAATTCACGTAATTTCTTTCTTGAATAGCCTGTAAGTTGCCATTTTCTTAATTATGCGCAGAACATGGGCTGAGCTCTTTATATCATACTGCTTCATCACAACAACCTCACCAGAACCTGTAGTGAAGATTAAATGAGCCAATAAAGCACCTGGAATAGTGCTTAGCACGTAAGTGTTATCTAAGTTATTAGCTATTATTACTGTTTCTGTAACATTAGTACCGTAATAGTACTGGTAAGTGTTAAACAGTATTTTAGTAATAATGTTAGCTATTATTACTATAATTATTATTATCGGGTCCTATATTACCTGGTCCTGTATTACCTTTCCACAAACTCTAGTCTTTTCCTTTAAATACAAATACAAAGTTTATTACTTTGAAGCCTCTGCTCCTGTTCTCATTGCCTGGCATGTTCTTCCCCAGATTTTCACATAACTAGCTCCCTCTCATTATTCAGCCTCAAGTTCAAATGTCACTTCAAACTGCTCTCCCACTTCTAGCCTCTCCAGGCCCTCTCAGGCTCATTATCCCCAATTTGAGTTTTCAATTATGATAAATGCTATGAAGAAATCTCTCATTTACTTCTGTATTATCTTTAGTCACTAGTACACGGTTCCCTTTAGTATACTGTTGCAACACATTAAAACACATTATTGTTTTAATAATGACAGTAAAGTTCCTATATACCAGCATGGTTATAGAGACATTATCTGTATTAACTCTTAATCCTCACTACAGCTCAATAAGGTAAGTTTGTAACCATTTTTACAGAGGAAATGGTACCACAGAAAAATAATTCTCTTAAGGCAGCTAGTCAGTGATAACACCAGAATATTCTTATTCTCATTTTATAGATAAGGAAATTTAGATTGCAAAAGTATCTAAGTATTAATAAGTAAACAAAGGCCCTAGGTAAAGGATCTATACAAAAGATTCTGGAAGTTACTTTAATGGCATTTGGAATGTCTATAAATTTTCCATCTATTGTGATTTGCATTCCTACTACTTACAACCTTTCTGAAAAACAAAAGCCTAATTGCATGAATAGAAAGAACAAAAATATTTCACAAGATCATCAAAATGCAAACAATGTATTTTTCTATAATAGAAGTACTCTTTCCAGATATGCAATCTCTTTAATGGTAAAGACAACACTATAATTGGAGGGGCAAGAAATTTAAAAAAATGCTACTGATATATGGGGGGAAATCATATAAACTGTGAGTGAGGAGACATGGGATTTAGTCTAGACCCTGCCAACTACCCAGTGACCTTGTATAAGTCACTTCACACTTACAGGCATATTTAATCATTTGATGGGGCTGATTTCGTTTACAATTTAGATGGCTCTTACTTAAGCTGGAAGCACCTTCAGGACAAAGGTCTTTTTCTGGTCTGGTTCTGGGTGCTACTGCCAGCACCTAGGTCAGTAACTGTCACACAGAGCAGCACACAATAAATGTCAGCCCAGTAAGTGAAGTATCTCTAAATCTCCTGTCTTCGTTTATTTGCAACATAACTACTGAATATCTCATTTGCCAGGCAGTTATGAGAGACACACCATGAAGTACATTCAGGATACAAATATAAGACAAAGATTAAGCCCCAACTTCTGCCATCAAGGAGGCCACATAAACACCTAATTTCATGAGAAATGCTAAAATAAAGATCTGTACAGTATGCTCTGCAAGCAACTTCCAATCCAAGAGTCTATGGTATAAAATATTGGCTACAGGGCAAATTCATTTGCAAACTGAAGCCCTATTCAAATCAGTTTTACGACAGTGTCTAGACTATTAATAAACTTTAAACAGCTTTATTAATAAGGCTTTTTTTGTAAAGCTTTAGAAAGATACTTTTTTAAATGCGAAATAATATTTCCTAATAAATTCATCTGAAATTGGCTAAGTAAACTCCCTTTAAGACCGAAATCAAGAATAAACTTGGCATCACTAATATTGAAAGATCCTGACAATTCAGCTTGATCACTCATTAATACTGTATACATATGGAGTTTAAAGGATTTCAGATTAGTCTCTGAAATAAGACATTTCATTCCTGCCAAAGTAGGGATTTGTACGTGCGACCATTCAGAATCTGAAAGGCATTTTCTTCTTCTAAAACCTTGAATAACAATACCATTTCCTTACCCAATTTCATCTTAAGCTCTAAACAGTATGAACAGTCTTCATAATCTATACTGCTCTTTTTCATTTTCAAATGTTGACAATAGCACAATTCAGAATGTGAGCTGAACATCTGAAATGCCATTTCTTCCATCCAGAATAAAAAAAGTACCAAATACACATAAAACGTTAACTCCTCTTTTCCACAAAAACCACTGACCGACAGATTTCCCCAGGTCACTCTTATTTTACCAAATTTTAATTACAAATTTATAAGCATTGAGGTTCCAGGGGAAAAAAGGTCACTGCACTGTTCAGGGAAATGGCATGAGTAGCAGACGAATAGAATGCCGATCGAGATTGCAGGCTCTGAAACCTAACTGCCTGAGTTCCAGCCACTTCCTGGAGCCACAAATCCACCTATGCAATCTTACTCTACTGACTTAACCTCCACGAGGCTCAGTTATCTCACCTGTAAGATGGGCGAGTAACAACTGAAGACCCCTCTGGTCTGTGGCCCGCAAAATGGAAATAGCTACTACTCCAAAGGGTGTTTGTGAGGATTAAATGAGACAAACCTAAGTAAAGGGTTTACTGGCACACAGTAAGTGCCTACCAAGCGGTTGCTACTGTTGCTGTTACTCACAACTACAGAATAAGGGATAAAGGGATGAAAAAAGGAAGAAAAGCCACCTCAAGTTTAAAAAGACAAGCGATGTAGGAGATGAAATGAAAGGGCAAATGTAGGGAGCCCAAACAGCAGCGGAGGGCGTGAAGAAGGCTTAGCCAAAAGGGCGAGGGGTCCCAGGAAAGTAACTGCGGAGTGCAGAGAAGTCGATAAGGAAAACCAGGCCCGCAGCGGAGCGCCGCCGGGGGATGGACTCAGGTCTGCCAAGACAGAGGCGACACGCGGCTGAGGCGGGGCCCAAAGGCGGGAGTACCGGGCCCGGCCGGCAGGCTGCAGGCCGCGAGGGGCAGCGGAGCCCCGAAAAAGCACTAGGGAGCATCCCGAGAACGCCCAGGAGGCCGTGGCCCAGCCCCGGCCCGGCTCTCATTCAAGCCACCTTCCCCTTCCCCCTTCTTAAACCCCATGCGGTCCCGGCCCAGGGCCGCCGCGGCTCCGCTGCCCACCGTCCGCCCCGCATCTCCACACAGCAGGCCTAGCCTCTGGGACTCTCGTGACCTGAGATGTGAGGGTAGGCAGCGACCCTTACCTGAGCTCCCCCGGGTTGAATCGCTCACCGTCGCCCCCGTCCCCACCACGCTCCGCCATTACAGAGGGCCGCGTTCATCCACCCGCCGACCCGGCGTCCCCTATTGGCTAGAAAAATCGTCAATCCCCAACGAGCGAGGCGGCGATAACAGGGACCTGGGATATGATTGGTCAATCTTCCCATCAATCTTCGAAATGAGGGCGGTATCTTTTTTGCTACTGGGCAAGGGGCCCGCCGACTTTGAAAGCGGTATGAAGACAGCTAGTTGATTGGTGGCTTGGGGGCTTTATGGGAAATGAGATTTTAGTAGTGAGGAACGGCCGGCGCCCTCTCGCGGTAAGCAGAGCTAGGTCCTCCCACGTTCATCTCAGCCTGCGGTAGCCACGTGTCTGTCAGCTTCCAGGACAGCCAATTGTGGAGCCATATTGGCCAGTAGTAGCTCAGTCAGAGAGCATTTCCACTGGACAAGCCAATCAAAATCGACCTGGGCCGCACCTAAACCAATCGCACAGTTGCTGTGGAAAGCCGCTATATCCTAGCTATACAGTAGCTGTATCCTAGCTATACAGAAGTCTTAAGTCAGCACTGAGCTCTATATCCATGTTATTAAATAATATATTATTCATTACAAGAATATTTCCCAAATTATACTAAATAGTTGCAAGCGAATAGGTGTTCTAAGTTGCTGCATTAAGAAAGGTAAATTGGTCCAGGGGTGGTGGCTCATGCCTGTAATCCCAGCATTTTGGGAGGCTAAGGTGGGTGGATCACAAGGTCAGAAGTTCAAGACCAGCCTGGCCAAGATGATGAAACGCCTTTTCTACTAAAAATTCAAAAATTAGCCGGGCGTGGTGGCGGACGCCTGTAATCCCAGCTACTTGGGAAGCTGAGGCAGGGAATTGCTTGAAGTCAGGAGGTGGAGGTTGTAGTGAGCCGAGAGAGATCGAGCCACTGCACTCCAGCCTGGGAGACAGAGCGATACTACAGAAAAAAAGAAAGAAAGAAAGATAAGTTGGAGAAGGCAAGCCTCTTTGCGATTTACAGCTTTAGCATCTCTCCCTCAATCTCAAAATGTACTTGTCTGAAATTAGCACACCTGGAATACCAAACAATTCTGAATATTTATTTCGTTTTTCTAATTAATAAAAAAAAAAGTGTAGGCTTTGGGGTTTCAAATGCACGATGAAGATAAGCCCTTCTCTTAAAGTCCTCAAAATATTAAAATAATATTAATAGATAAATTTTACTTGGACCTAACCATGTAGCAAATGCTGATCTAAGTACTTCCCATATGTGAGCTCTTTCACGATTCAAAAATCAGTAACAGGTGGGTAACATAGTCACTGTTTATAGATGAGCTTAAGGTACAGAGAAGTTAAATAACTTGCCCAAGGTCACACAGCTACTAAATTGCAGAGGCTGGTCTTAACTGCAGGCAGCGTAGTAGCAAAGCACCACTCTTAAATACTATGAGCCTAAATAATTGGATCCACATAAAATCGTGTGCCCAAGTGTTCACAGCAGCATTGTTCATAATGGCCAAAAAGTATTGTAATAACCCAATGACCATCAGCTGACGAATGGTTAAAAAATATAGTATAACTGTACAATGAAATATTATCCAGACATAAAAAGCCAGATACAAAAAGATCACCTGTTGTATGATTCCATTTACATGAAATGTGATGAAATTACATTGCATTTCAGGCAAATCCATACAGACAGAAAGTAGAACAGTGGTTTCAAGGAGGCAGAGGGGAGTGAGGAATTGGAAGTGACTGCTAATGGATATGGAATTTCTTCTTGGATGATAAAAATGTTCCGGAATTAGTGCTGATGGTTGTGCAACTTTGTGAATATACTAAAACCCATTGAATTGTATGCTATTTATTTATTTATTTACTTATTTTGAGAAGGAGTCTCACTCTGTTGCCCAGGCTGGAGTGCAGTGACATGATATCAGCTTACTGCAACCTCCGCCTCCTAGGCTCAAGCGAGCCTCACACTTCAGCCGCCCAAGTAGGTGCGACCACAGGCCTGCGCCACCACATCCAGCTAATTTGTTCTATTTTTGGTAGAGATGGGGTTTTGCCATGTTGGCCAGGCTGGTCTCGAACCTCTGAGCTCAAGTGATCTGCCCACGTTGGCTTCCTAAAGTGCTGGGATTACAGGCGTGAGCCACTGCACACAGCCAAATTGTATACTTTAAAAGATGAATTGTATTGTATGTGAATTATATTTTAATTTAAAAACACCATTCTATACTGCACTCCAGTTAAATATTCAAAATCAATTAAATATGATAAATTGCGATAAAGGCTTCACACAGTTCTGAGCATAAGTAATTGGGTAAGGAAAGCATGGTGAAAATTTTGTTAAAGATATTACATTTGAGGCTGGGTGCGGTGCCTCAGGCCTGTGATCCCGGCACTTTGGGAGGCCAAGTGGGGAGGACTGCTTGAGTTCAGGAGTTTGAAACCAGCCTCAGCAAAATGGTGACACCCCATCTCTACAAAAAATTAAAAATATTAACCAGGCGTTGTAGTGCATGACTGTGGTCCCAGCTACTTGGGAGGCAGAGGTGGGAGGACCGCTTGTACCCGGCAGGGTGAGGCTACTGTGAACCGTAATTGCACCACTGCACTCGAGCCTAGGATACAGAGTGAGACACTGTCTTAAAAAAGAAAAAAATGATATGACATTTGAACAAACTACAGTTTCATTAAATGTGGGGGGTTAGGTCCCTTTTTCAATGTCAGCATGTATCCTCAAGTTCTGGCCAACTATTCTTAAGATAATACTGGTATAAATGGCTCATTACAAACTAATTCCTACTGAAAAAGTAAATTCAAAATGGGTACTTCATAGAAAGTGAGTCACTAGCATATATAAAAGATGAAAACAGGCCAGGCACAGTGGCTTACAATCCCAGCACTTTGGGAGACCAAGGCAGGTGGATCAACTGAGGTCAGGATTTTGAGACCCTTCTGGCCAACATGATGAAACTGCATCTCTACTAAAAGAAAATACAAAAATTAACTGGGCGTGGTGACAAGCACCATGGTGGCATGGTCCCAGCTACTTGAGAGGCTGAGGCAGGAGAATCGCTTGAACCCAGGAGGTGGAGGTTGCAGTGAGCCAAGATCATACCATTTCACTCCAGCCTGGGTCACAGAGAGAGACTCCGTCTAAGAAAAAAAAAAGATGAAAATTGTCAGTCTGAAGAAACTCCTTGCAGGTACTAAAAATTTTATTATCTGATAGTTTTTATTATGTTATTTATATCTAAATACACTTTGAGATATTTATATTATTGTATGATCTTTTAAATAGATTAACTGTATACATATGTAAATCTATCACATATATGTGATAATCATATATGTATATATGTGTGTGTGTGTGTATATATATATATTTCATTATTTCATTGGTATAGTATATCCCCATAAATATGTCCTTGAAATTCCTGGTACTTTGAGCTCAACAGTTGTATACAACATATTGCAAATATCTGACCTGAACTATGTCTACACAGTTTTTCCAGAGTGAACCATTTTATTGAATCAAAATGAAAAAGGAATTGAAGAGATTCAATGTACCATTTTTTTGTTTGTTTGTTTGTTTTGAGATGGAGTCTTATTCTGTTGAGTAGGCTGGAGTGCAGTGGCACCTTCTCAGCTCACTGCAACCTGCGTCCTCCACCTCCTGGGTTCAAGCAATTCTTCTGCCTCAGCCTCCTGAGTAGCTGGGGCTATAGGCGCAGGCCACCATGCCCAGATAATTTTTGTATTTTTGGTAGAGACGGGGTTTCACCATATTGGCCAGGCTGGTCTTGAACTCCTGACCTCATGGTCTGCCCTCCTCGGCCTCCCAGAGAGCTGGGATTACAGGCCTGAGCCACTGCGCCCGGCCTCAGTGCATCTTTTAAGAGACCAACTGGACTTACCTGTAGTCAAAGCTTCATAACTTTTAGGATACTGATAATGTACATAACTATACAGAACAGAATAGCAAATACCATCCTTGCTCAATTGGTAACCATTGAATTCTAGACTCCCCCCAAAATTAGCATATCAAGATGAAATGAAGAGACAATGTTGGTTTCAGACAAATTCATCAGGGCTTAGGTTCTGCTATGAAGATACTCATCAGAATGGACTCTTGAGAACTGGTTCCAATGCAGAATCAGGCTTTAAAAATACATATATCTGCCATTTTTGAGCACTTATCTTAAATCCATAGGAGATACATTACATACACTATTTCCAGTCCCTTCAACAGCTCTGCAAGGCGGATGTATTGTCCCCAATTTATAAATCGGAAAACTGAGGCTCAGAGAGATGATAGGACTGAGGCAAGGTGACATTCAGGTAGCTGAAAAGAGGGGAAGCCAGAATTCAAACATGTGTGTGTCTAACACCAAAGCCAGTTAGAGACCACTAAATCCTGAGTCTCACTCAAATCACAAAGATAGCATGGCTAATGTATCATTTCTTCCTCTTCCCTCTAGACTATAAATGCTTTACAAAGACTGTTTTCCTGGCTGAAGCCCCAGATCCTAATAACATACTTATTAACCCATAATCTGTGCAGCTATGTTATTCCTGACTGGAAGTATTGATCTTTGAAATATTTAAAGAGATCTCAGAAATAGAGAATCCCAGGCTGGATACATCTGCTAGCTCCCTCACAGGCGGTATGGACAGCAGTGGCTAATGAGCCAATGGGGTAAATTAGGTCCGGATTCTAGTTCTGGCCCTATCAGCTACTGGCTGTATAATCTCGGGCAAGTCACTTCTCACAGGTTCAACCTTTTTATTTGGAAAACAAAGAGGTGCCCTGAGGTTTATAAGTAAACTATTTACCACGCTATTATTTGTTTACAGAATTTCTTTAGGGCTGCTATGGTCTGGTTATTTATGTCCCCCCTGCCCCCTCCCCCCGTCCCCGGCAATTCTTATGTTGAAATCCTAATCCACAAGGTGATTGTATTAGGATGCGGGGCCTTTGGGAGGTGACTAGGTCATGGGGGCAGAACACTGTGAGCACTTGTAAAAGAGCTTCGAGACCTCTCGCCCTCTTCTGCCACATGAGGTTAGAGTGAGAATGTTGTCTGTGAGGAAGCTCGTTCTCACCTGACAGCAAATCCACTGGCACCTTGATCTTGGACTCTCCTGTCTCTAGAATGCGAGAAATACATTTTTATTGTTTATAAACCATCCAGTCTATGGTATTTTGTGATAGCAGCCAGAATGGACTAAAAAAGGGCACTTTGCTAGCTCGTGCTTTACCTACAAGGTCAGAATCAAGATAGGGTCCACCTTTTTGCATACATATAAGTGAAGACAATGAGATAGCCAAGAAATGAGAACTAAATAAACACTATTACTCTATAAACAGGAAATGTCATACTAAATCAACATACAGGATTACAGAAGAAAATAGTAATAGTAGCTTACATTTCCTGAGCTTGTAGTAGGCTGAGCAGGTTATATAAGCAGGTCGTTTAATAAGTAATATTTATCAATCATTTTCTACATGCAAGGCACTGTTTTAAGCCCTTTAAATGTATTAACACATTTGAACCTTTACAAAAACACTATGAGGTAAGCATTGCTATTATTTCTATTGTACAGATAACAAAGGCACAGAGAGATTAAGTAATGCATCCAGAGTCAGACAGTCAGTGAATGACACAACCGCAATTCAACTGTAGGCCTCCAGGCTACAGAGTTCACATTCATAACCAATCTGCTCTACTCCCAATCAGCAATTAGACCATAAAGTCTCCCCGGGCTTCTGCCATTCTGTATGGATGTCTAAGGGCAGCAGGTAATTCTTCTCCAGATGGCATCTCCATTGCATCTACCTTCAAACTGTCACTTCATCAGCCTGTAACTTCCCTATGGAATGTAGAACAAGTTCTAACCTCCCATCCCCTAATCTCCATTGGATCTAGGATATAAGAGAACTTAGAAATTGATGTTATATGTTCAGCTATTAAGTACTATCAGCATATGGGCTGCCTGGATGGGGCTGAACATTCCTGAACTGAAGTAAATAATTGCATTTTTGTGAGTATATTGAGTTCAAAAGTATGTCTTCAGTAATATGTAAGTGTTAAAAATAGCATTCTATTCACCCTCCCAATGCATACCTTTTTTTAAATCTATAAAGGTCAAATGATCTATTCAATCATGGTGCAGAACTCTATTCTAGTCAAGAAAATGATTTGGTTACAAGGAAAAGGACCCAAATTAGCATGAATGAAATAAGTATTGGTGAGAAAACAGAACTAATCGATTCTATAGACAAGAGGTCTAGTTGCCCTGACCTTTATAGGTGCTGGAAAGCTTTGAGGACCTGAAGAGTTTCCCACTCTCTTCCTTTCCTTCTCAGGGGCTGCATGGCTCCTCCTCTCTGGTTATCTTTGCCTGTTTGCTCTAGTCTCCTTTTTCTGTAAACTCACTTTCTCCTCTCACTCATCCTATTCAATGCAGATATAAAGGCAGCACCTGGCTCACCTCACAGCCTAGTGTCCACACATCACTGCCACATCTCTGGATATCTATAGGTAAGAAGTCTTCCGAGAAGAAATCTAACTGGCCATTGAGTAGCTAGTGTATTAACTGATGTTGATTTGTATGGCCATCCTTGTGGCAATTTTGTGTAATCAGAGTAAGGCCCAGAGGAGTGCTAACCTTTTCAGAGTCTGAGTTGAGAAAGGCGATACCATCTTTTTTCCATACCCAGCCCCAGATGATTCAGCGCTACTCCCAGATTAGCTTCCACCCTTGCTCCCTCTATTCTCTGCAAAGCATCCAATCAAACTTCTAAAACAGCCTCTGCTTAAATCCTTTCAATGGCTTCTAATTGCCCAATAGGATAAACAACAGACTTTTGACTTGGCCTTTGCAGCCGTATACCGTGCCCATCTCTACAGCTTCATCTTTCCTCATTGCCTTCTAAGTTCTAATCAGACATGGTTTCTTTCCGTTTTTCAAAGACAGTCATGCGTCTTACCTTAGATACTTATTTCATGGGTTTTTTCTCTCTGCCTATAATGTTCTTCTCACCCTCTTTCACCCAAATAACACTTTCCTATCTGTATTAGTTTCTTATTGCTGCATAATGAATTATCCCAAAACTTAGCAGCTTAAAGCAACAAAATATTACTTCACAGCTTCTGGGGGTCAGGAACCCAGGCAGACAGTCTATGTGCCTCTGGCTCAAGGTCTCTCGTGAGGTTGCAGTCAGGTTGCCAGCTGAGATGGAAGAAGACTCACCCGATGTTGAAGGATCTTCTTCCAAGTTCGCTTACCTGGTTTTTGACGCATGTCAGTTCCTCAGAGGTTACTAGACGGAAGACATGCCATGCATGGGCCTATCCATAGAGCTGATCACAACATGACAGTGTCTTTCTCCCAGCACAAGCAATCTACCAAAGAGAGAATGCTCAGAATGGAAGCCACAGAGTTGTAACCTTTTGTAACCTCCAATATTTCAATAATATTGGGAGTGAAATTCCATCACTTCTGCCCATATCCATTCATTAGAAGCAAGTTGAGGCCCAGTGCAGTGGCTCATGCCTGTAATCCCAGCACTTTGGGAAGCCAAGGCAGGTGGATCACCTGGGGTAGGAGCAAGATCAGCCTGGCCAACATGGTGAAAAACCATCTCTGCTAAAAATATAAAAATTAGCCAGGTATGGTGGCACATGCCTGTAGTCCCAGCAGTGAGCAGGATCACACCACTGCACTCTGTCTCAAAAAAAAAGAGAGCGACAGAGAGAGAAGCAAGTTGAAAAATATAGACCACACTCAAGGAGGGGCTGAATATCAGGAGGTGGGATCATTGGGGCTGCCTTACCTATGACACTGTCTTTCAGGTGTAAGTTTATGAAATGTTTTACATGTTTTATCTTATTTATTTTCCTGCTAACTCCCTTTATTGTTATTAATGTTGAAGAGTTTTTTGCTTTTTTGTGTTTTTTTTTTTACTTTAGTTTCATATTTTTGTTTTTCTTTTTGTTTTTGCTTTTAGAACCAGGTTTCGCCTTGTTGCCCAGGCTGGTCTCAAACTCCTGGGCTTAAGAGAGCCTCCCACCTTGGCCTCACAAAATGTTGGGATTACAAGCATGATCCTCCATGCCCAGCCCTGAAGTATTTTAAAGTAAACTATAGACATCATAATATTCTACCCCTAAATATTTTGGAATGCATCTATTTTTTTAATACCTAGTTTTCTACATAGCAAAAATTATATTTTAATACCTAACACAATTAACAGTAATAGCAAATCCATATTCAAATTTCCCCACCTGTCCCCAAGATGTCCTTCCAGCTGGTTTGGCCAAATAAGTATCAAATTCGGAACCAAGCAGTACATCTGGTTGCTATGTCTCTTTAGACACTTTTAACCTAGAACAGTTCCTTTATGATATGGACCTGCTGAGGACCAGGCCTGTTTCCCCTCTGGATCTCTCTGATTCCTTCCTCTAACCCTTGTATTTCCTATAAGCAAAAAGATAGCTCTGAATATTTGACCAGATTTAAACTGAACATTTTTACCAAGGGAACTTCATAGGAAATGCTGTATATTCCAGTTTCAATCACAGCAGGAGACACATCTGGTTGTCCCACGCTAAGCGATGCTAAGATTAACACTGAGTTAAAGGTGATGACAGCTCAGTCCTTCTATTATAATCAGAATATTATCTGCATGGTATTATTTTGGCTTCATACAAATGTTGGTACCCTGTCAACAGGGTGACCCTATCACTTATAATCCAAACCATCAGATTTGAGACTAAAAGGGGTACTATTAATAGTTACATTTGGACAATAGTCATAAACTAGGATCATCTCTGGCAAAATGGGATGAATGTTCAACCTACCTGTCAACCATTAACCTAATGATTTAATGATTTTATCCTTTCCTGAATCAATACTTTCCTTACAGGTGGCAAACTAATGATTTTCCACTTATATGTTACTTTCCACATTTGCTCGCTGACAGTCTTCTGTAAGTTAGAGATTTTCTTCCACAGCAGAGGCTATTTAGTTACCTGAAAATCATTTCTGTTTTAAAAGTGAAAAAATGCTTAATTATTTTTCTTTACTTATCAACCTTCAAAATAAAAAGATTGAGGCCAAGGCAGGCGGATCACCTGAGGTTGAGAGTTCGAGAACAGCCTGACCGACATGGTAAAACCCCATCTCTACTAAAAATAAAAATAAAAATAAATTAGTTGAATGTGGTAGCACATGCCTATAACCCCAGCTACCTGGGAGGCTGAGGCACAAGAATCGCTTGAACCCAGAAGGCAGAGGTTGCAGTAAACCGAGATTGTACCACTGCACTCCAGCCTGGGCAACAGAGTGAGATTCTATCTCAAATAAATAAATAAATAAATAAAATATTGTTTGATAACCATCTCAACTGGAGGCAAATGAGTTTCTCCTTTCTTTAAGTATAATTAAAGACTCATGGATTTTCAGTAGATTAAATGTTTCAATCAACTATACAATCAATCATTGTAATGCTCCAATTTCCATACACTATCCATTTACTCTTCATAATAATCTTCTAAGTCAGGTATTGCTACTCTCCCCTTTTTACATATGAAGAAATGGAGACAAAGAGAAATTATGTAACTATGTAATTAAGAAGTTAGATAACTAAGGTCACTCAGTAACTTCAATGTCCAGTTGAACACAGACTCCAAGAAAGTAGGAAATGTGATCATATTTTTTAATCACTGTTTCCCCTGAATATAGCTGAATGCCAGTCCATCAATAAGTCAATGCACAAACTAATGATTATTATTTCTAGTTGGTACCAAAAGTATTCTAATACCTGCTAAAGACTTTCAGATGAAATAATACAATATCTGGGATTAGTTTCAAAAATCACAAGGATCTGGGGCAGGAAGGATGGAGAGAGAGTGTGAGGCAGTGGGAGGTGGTTACAAATGAAATAAGGTATAGTCGACTCTATCTTGGCAATTGTTGAAGCTGGATGATGAGTAGATGAGGGTTTATGATACTGCCCTCTTGACTTTTTAATATTTGAAGTTTTGCATTAATAAAACATTCTAGGCCCTTAAAACTTTACAATGTGATTAAGGATATTTTATGCAAAGTACTGCATAAAAGTATTTAAACTGATACACAACAGAATGTATCTGCTTACATTACTAGTCTATATTCTGACAGCAAATAAGGAAGTAAAGATGAGCCAGGCACAGTGGCTCATGCCTATAATCCCTACACTTTTGGAGGCTGAGGCCCAAGGATCACTTAAAGCCAGGAATTTGAGAACAGCCTGGGCGACATAGTGAAAACTCTATCTCTACCAAAAAGAAAACCCTTTTCATTAGCCAGTTGTTATGGTGACCTGCAGTCCTAGCTACTTGGGAGGCTGAGGAAGGAGAATTGCTTGAGCCCAGGAGTTTGAGGTTACAGTGAGCTATGATCTTGCCACTGTACTCCAACCTGGGCAACAGAGTGAGAATCTGTCTAAAAAACAAACAAAAAAACGAGGCCAGGCATGGTGGCTCACACCTGTAATCCCAGCACTTTGGGAGGCTAAGGAGGGCAGATCACAAGGTTAGGAGTTCAAGCCAGCCTGATCAACATGGTGAAATCCTATCTCTACTAAAAATACAAAAATTAGCCATGCATGGTAACGCGTGCCTATGATCCCAGCTACTCAGGAAGCTGAGGCAGGAGAATTGCTTGAACCCAGGAGGTGGAGGTTGCAGTGAGCCAAGATCATGCTACTGCATTCCAGTCTGGGTGACAGAGCGAGACTCCGTCCAAAAAAAAGAGTAAGGAAAGATAAATTATAATATCAGCTATCTCAATAGAAGCTGAATTAGCTATGTGTATTAGTCAGGTTTCTCTAGAGGGACAGAATTAATAGTATGATGTATATATAAAGGGGAGTTTATTAAGGAGTATTGACTCACACAATCATGAGGTGAGGTCCCTCAATAGGCCTTCTGCAAGCTGAGGAACACAGAAGCCAGTCCGAGTCCAAGTCCCAAAGCTGAAAAACTTGGAGTCCGATGTTCCAGGTTAGGAAGTATCCATCATGGGAGAAAGATGTAGGCCAGAAGACTAAACCAGGCTAGTCATTCCACGTTCTTTTGCCTGCTTTTATTCTGGCTGAACTGGCAGCTGATTAGATTGTGCCCACCCAGATTGCGGGTGGGTCTGCCTTTCCCACTCCACTGACTCAAATGTTAATTTCCTTTGGCAACACCCTCACAAACACACCCAGGAATAATACTTTGCATCCCTTAATCCAATCAAATTGACATTCAATATTAACCATCACAGTATGTAAAGAATGAAAGGATCATAATGGAGATTAAAATAACACAAATCTCATGTTTGACTTTGTTGGAAAGCTGACAATGATGGGGTAGATGTGGTTTTATTTTTTGTTTTTTGTTTTTTGAGATGGAGTTTCACTCCTGTTGCCCAAGCTGGAGTGCAGTGGTGTGATCTCAGCTCACAGCAACCTCCGTCTCCTGGGTTCAAGCGATTCTCCCGCCTCAGCCTCCCAAGTAGCAGGGATTACAGGCATGCGCCACCACACCTGGCTAATTTTGTATTTTTAGTAGAGAAGGGGTTTCTCCTTGTTGGTCAGGCTGGTCTCGAACTTCTGACCTCAGGTGATCCACCCGCCTCAGCCTCCCAAAGTGCTAGGATTACAGGCATGAGCCACTGTGCCCGGCTGTGATTTTTGTTTTTTAATGCTAGCATTTGTAGGAAATCTGATGACCACAAAAGGGAGGGAGGGAAAACCATCTTCTAAAAAAATGTTTAGGAGGCAGGAAGGGAAAAAAAAGGTTCTACAAAAGAATGAATTATCCAAGTTAACTAAGTTGAGGAGCCAGATTAAAAAAGGTGCAAGGTCGCAAAACACACTGGGGTATAAGTAGATATCTATTAAAAATATTGTTTCTAGTAGATGAAGAAGAAATAAGAAAAAAAATTTTTTTAAATCACTATTAGAACAACCACTGCAAGTATTGCTTCAGGCAAGATGAAGGCTAAAAGTAGTGGATAAAACTTTAAGGAGAAACAGGACATTTCATAGGCTCAAAATATTCCCACCCAAAATTTATGAAATACTGTGATGGTTTTAAGGTAAGTCCACAAATTCCTCAATACACCTCCCTCCAGAAGATAGAGTCTAATTCCCTTCTCCTTGGGAGTGGGTTGAACTTAGTGACTGGCTTACAACCAACAGAGTTTACACTTACAGTGTAAACTGTTTTAAGTGTTCAGATAGCTAGTTCTCAAAGATGCCAAGGACTAAGGGTAAAAACCACAGGTATACTATGATGTATGCCTCAGTTTGTCCATCTGCAAAATGAGAGGATCAGACAAGATGCTCATCCAATGGTAAGGGCAAGCAGTATCCAGTAAGACATCCTCAGAAAAGACTCAGCTGGCTGTATGAGTGCCAAGAGAGCTCACAAGGTACCCTTGACCTCGAGAAACACATGCAGTTAAGGATTACACTCCTAGCTTTCCTGTCTCCCCAAATAGATTTTTTATTTTTTATTTTTTGGCAAAATGAGCCTGGAAACAAAGTCACTAACACACACATTAAACTGAATATGTGGCAGGGTGTGGTGGCTCATGCCTGTAATCCTAGCACTTTGGGAGGCTGAGGCAGGAGGATCCCTTGAGCCCAGGAGTTCAAGACCATCCTGGGCAACATAAGGAGAACTTGTCTATATATATATAAACTGAACACTTAAAAAATTATCTTCATAAACCAGAATACCAATGTATTAATTTATGAAAAGAATTACAACTGTCAGGTGGACCAGACATTCTTGTCCTCCTGTGGACGCACATATAGCAAGCAAAATCATCAGAAAGCAGTTCAATGAGATTAGAAGCAGAACAAGGGCAGAACATTATTTAATCTGAATTTTTAATAGCTTTGGGCCATGATAGCCTGATGATTCACTATTCAAAATAAAGATAAACCTTCTACTTGGACCAACTGTTCCTGCCTTTGCATTGGGGAACTCTGTCCTACCCAAGAACATCTTCCTTACATAGCTACGTAAGCCTACTTCCCAGTGAGGAGGATTTAAAAAAAAAAAAAAAAAAAAAAAAAGACATGTGTTCTTTTCTATTGCGCTTTATAGGAAACAAAGGGAGGGAATTGTTTTTATTATTAACACCATTGGCTGATTCAGTCAACCGACGATGAATGATTAGTAAACTCATGAATTTGTAGATCCTTAAAGCAATGTCATGTACCACCTGGAATCTGTGAAGCATAGATTAGAGTACACTGCTTTAGGTTGACCATCCGTGTTTGTTTCCATAATTTTTTCGGTATAAAATACCATAATTATTTAGGTTTCCACTTATTAAACAGTGATTATATTCTCTAATATTACCCTAGTTTGTGTTTTTCTCAGAATAATTAGCCACATATTTGCAATCTCTTCATTTACTAACATAGATGATTATATCTAAATACATTGTGATGAATTTTACTAGTTCAACTCTCAGAAACTTTGAATTTGTCCCATAATAATGAATGATACATTTATAGTCTCTTTGCTTATTAACATATACAGTTAATCATATCCACTGTATAAAGCCAATGCTAGTTCTTTCACTGAACATGGCCAGGTTGGGGGCAGTACGTTGGGATTCTCTCTCACCTTCTTGTGTCAACAACAATTATCTCTTTCATGGTTCATTACAATTATAAATTCCTACCATTAAAACTTTGCTGTTTCTCAAAGTTAAAAACAGCAACAATAATAATAAAATCTCAGGAATATTATACAACAGAAGTAGTTAAAACTATTATAATACAATTATTTCATATACTTCATATACCATTTCTCCAAATTGAAAGTGTAACTTATCACCTTGAGAAGTTACAAATCCAGTTGATTGACAAGGTGAAAGGAATCTTTGAGATCATCTTGCCCATCATTGTTTGTCTACAGATGAGGAAAGAGAGACTGAGAGTTTAATTTTTAACTTTCTCATAGTCACACATCCTGTGAGTGGCAGAGACAGGACCAGAACCCAGGTCCTTACAATATTGTGCTTCCTCAATTAAATTTGACGGAAAGTGTTGTCTGTCTCTTACAATGTTCTAAATTCAACACCTGCAGTGTGTCATTAACCACACCAATCTCAGGACATGGGGTAGGGTAATAATTTTTTCACTGCTATAGCAATAACTCACTATTTTAGAAGTTATTTAAACTCTTCTCCATTATTCAAACATGTAAGATCAAGTGTTCCACTTTGGGATTTAGAAGATAATCCTCCATCCATTTATCTGTTCATTTGGCAAACATTTAAGGAGCGCTTATTTTGTGTCAGTTACAACCATAGTTGCTAAAGACACAAGTCTTTATCCATGAAGCACACAGTCTAGCAGAAGTAAACAAACAAATTAAATATTAGCCAAGACAAATGGCTAGTATTTACTAAGTGATTAGCACATGCAAGTACTTTGCCTGGAATTTCTCATTTCATTCCTCTTGACAACCTACATATCATAGCTACTAACTAGATCGACTTCACAGATGAGGTAACTGAGGCTTAGAAAGCTTAAGTGAGTTGCCTAAACTCACACAATTTAGGTGGGGTAGTCTGGCAATCCCACACTACTGCATTTGCTCTGAATATTTATGTCATATTCTTTGTTAGGCAGAAACACAGTAGCGGGGACTGTATTTAAGGGGAGACTCCATTGTAAAGGTGGAAACTGAGGAAGTAAACAAGAACCAAGAAAGGATGCATCAGGGCCAGCATTTTGGAAGTAATTTTAGGAACTTACAAGGATGTCGCCAAGACTAATGCACTGGTGTACGTACAGGGGAGGGGCAGGAAATGGACCTAGAAAGGTGGATGGGGGTTATATCTTATTCTGCAGATGATACGAAGTTATTATTTAAGGGTTTCAAGTATGGGAGTGATGATTAGATTTGCTTCTTACAGAGGCTATAGTGAGAATAATGAATTAGAACAGAGCAAGCTTGCAGTTGAGGAGATAGTAGAAAGTTGATGCGATTAACCATGATGAGACCTTGGCCAAAGGTAATAACAGTGAAGATGGAGAAAAGGAGACAGATTCAGGAACTATTTAAAAGGTAGAATCAACAAAACTGGGTGATGGATTGGATTTGAGTAGAGCAGGCAGGGAGCTTTAGGCAGTGTTAAGATTTCTGATTTCAGCAGCCTGGGTTAATACATTAGGATAACTTATCTACTTTATAGGTCAAGTCTACAGTTATTAATGGCAAAAGCTGTAATTACTTTTGCACCAACCTAATACAATCAAGACATAGTCTATAAGGATTTATTCTGATTTTAATTTTGGCTTATCCTGTATCACATCCAAACTCACTTTCTGGTGAACTCTGTTATCACCAGATATTATGGGATTAACAAATGTAGAAATTAAATGATTTATCCATAACCCAGTCACTTGCATCAAAACATCAAAACTTCATGAGCTTTGAATTAATTTCCAGAACTGTCATGAAAGATCACAAGTTTTTTTAATGCAGAAGAACCTGTTAGGCCAAAGTAATCATACTTAAAAGTAAATAATAAAGCAAGTAACTATTAGTGGAATTCCTTATTAGTGAAACTGCACACTCGTTCATTCAATAATTTTCACTTGATCTTAGCCAAAAAGCCAAGAAGCATTTATTCAATAATTCTCACACCCTTCCTAATTTGTACCAATCCTATAGTAGGAAATGGAAACACTGGCAATAAGAGCCAACTCCTGTTCTTAAGAATCTTAGGCTCTAATGGGAAAGACTAAGAAGCAAAGGGAATTCCAGCACAGATGATAAGCATTCCAACAGGAGTTAGCTCAGATGCTGGGAGGCCCAGGTCAGAAGGAGCGGGCAATGGTCCCCTCCTTCTCAAGGTCAGTCTGGCTCCCCTAAGGAAGCATACAATGGTGTTAGGCACAGAAGGTGTGGGAGGGCATTTCAGGTGGCAGAAAAGCATAGAATGAAAGAACATTTTGACTCACCTCACTATTTTGTTCCAGAGGACATTTGGATGCTGCAGTACCAAGAAGTAAGCAATCAACAATATACAAGCACAGCTGCCACCTCTCAGTCACAGGCTGCCTGGGTGTGAAGCCCCGATCTGCCTCTTACTGGCTGTATAATTTGATGTTATTTCCAGTCTTTGTGCCTCGGTTTCCCCATCTTAAAGTAGAAATAATTACATCTCCACAATTATTATGATGTTATTGTGCAAATTTACAAAAAAAAAAAACATAAAAAGTGGGCACAGAACATGAACAGTTTTTGAAAGAAGATATACATGCAGCCAACAATCATACAAAGAAAAGCCAACATCACTGATCATTAGAGAAATGCAAATCAAAACCGCAATGAGATACCATCTCACACCAGTCAGAATGACTATTATTAAAAGGTCAAAAAAAAAAAAAAAAAACCCAGATGCTAGCAAGATTGTAGAGTAAAAAGAATTATTATACATTGTTGGTGGGAGTGTAAATTAGTTCAACCATTGTGGAAGACAATGTGGTGATTCCTCCAAGACCTAAAGACAGAAATATTATTCAAGCCAGCAATCTTATTATTGAGTATATACCTAAAGGAATATAAATCATTCTATTATAAAGATACATACACACATATGTTCATTGCAGTACCATTCACATAGCAAAAACATGGAATCAACCTAAATGCACAATGATGATAGAATGGATAAAGAAAAGGTGGTACATATACATCATGGAGTACTATGCAGCCATAAAAAAGAAGAAGATTATGTCCTTTGCAGGAACATGGACAGAGCTGGAGGCCATCATCCTTAGCAAACTAACAGAAGAACAGAAAACCAAATACTGCATGTTCTCATTTACAAGTGGGAGCTAAATGATGAGAACACATAGAGGGAAACAACACACGCTGGGGCCTTTCAGATGGTAGAGGGTGGGAAAAGGAAAAGGATCTGGAAAAATAATTAATGGGTACTAGGCTTAATACCTGGGTGATGAAATCATCTGTACAACAAAGCTCCACGACACAAGTTTACCCATGTAACAAGCCTGCACTTGTACCTTGAACTTAAAATAGAAGTTAAAAAAAAAAAAAGAGTTATTGTGAAGATTAAATGAATATAAGCTCACTTAAGGTGTTTAGAACATGGCTTATAGGAAGCACACAATAAATATTAGCTATTACCATTACCATAAATACAATTTTCACTCTTAAAATTTGATTTCCTTTTGCTGTCTTTATCTCTGAGTCTTTCTGTTTTGCCTAGCTTTCTCTTTCTCTGTTGCCTAATGTTGTTCAATTTTCTCATTGGTTGAATAAGAAATGAATAAATAAACCATTTGATCTGCTGTTCAATTGATAACGGATAGTTCTGGCAAAAATAACCCACACAAATTAAAACTGAAAATGGCTATGACTGCATGTGGTAAAAATGAGATATTGACTAAAAATGGACTGAAGAGCAAATGTTGAAATGCAGATGTGCAAAATTTGACCCAAGAAAGTTGGATCTGGTAGGAAAAAAAGTCACTGAAGAAATCTCACACAAAAAATACCTAAAATTGGTAAAAATTTATGCAGAAAGAACTCTAGATTATTAAATTTTCACTGTAAAATTTAAATAAAGAATGGTCAGAAATAACTTTAGGACCATGCACAGTGGTTCATGCCTGTAATTCCAGCACATTGGGAGGCTGAGGTGGGTTAATCACTTGAGCCTAGGAGTTTGAGACCCAGCCTGGGCAACATGGTGAAACCCCATCTCTAGAAAAAAATACAAAAATTAGCTTGGCATGGTGGCACACACCTGTAGTCTCAGCTACTTGGGAGGCTGAATTGGGAGGATCAATTGAGCCTAGGAGGTTGAGGCTGCAGTGAGTCATGATTATGCCACTGCACTCCAGCCTGGGCAACAGAGTGAGACCTTGTTTCAAAAAAAAAGAAAAACAAAAGTCACTTAAGGAAACCAAAAATAATTAATCCCCCAAATTAAACAATATTACATAATATAAAAATTGATTCAAAAATGTATGGGTGTTTATTATTTATTAAGGCTGATTATTATGTTGAGTTTATTGGAATTTATTGGGGTTCTTGGTGTTTGTTCCTGAAATTGTTCTCTCAGTGAGCAGGCAACAATTTTGCATAACTTTTATTCAATGTCAAATGTCATTAGAGTCCAAAGGATAGGGGTCAGGATGGGGCTATGGATCAAGATGTGTGTGTGCACATGTGTGTGTGGTATGTGTAGAAGAAAAAAGAGAGAGCAAAAGGCAGAGTGACCCCAGAACTGGAGCAGCATGCAGGATGTGCCCATGCTATTAGGAGTCTCATTTTATCCTGGTTGATGTGCCAGAGCAGAGCAGCATTCAGGCTTCAGGATCATGCCAACCTGAATTTAAAAAGGTCACAGGCTATGTCACCCTGCAAAAGTCCCCACCTCCCCAACCTCAGCCTCTTGATCTGAACGTGAGAATCACAGTAGTACTCACCTCACCGGGTTATCATGAGGACCACAGGAGCTAATGCCCTTTCTTGGCAGGTACCTGGGATGCAGTCAGCCTTCAGTATAGATATTGGCCACAGTTATTTCTTATTGTTTTACTTTTTAAGTGTAGATGTGCTCCCAGAAGAAGTTACTCACCTAGCTGCCTGTCAGCTAGATGTATAACTTCTTCTCGATGGGGTCTTCGTATCGTATTTCTTTGCCCCCAGCCTAGTGTCCAGGATCCCAGCACAATGTCACGCTTATCATAGGATACCAGGGATTTTGAGCTGAATATTGACTACATACGAAAGAAAGAGAAAGAAAGGGAGAGAAAGAAAGAGGTTGGGGGTCAGGGCTATGAGACATATGGGGTTCAACAAAAGATTGCTAGACAGATGGTAAGCAGGGGAGCAGCTCAAGGCAGAGAGAACACCTGGGCTATGTGCTAATTAGCTGACTGGTAGGTCAAGGATTGGAAAAAGTAAGACACGGTATGTAGTTTATTCGCCGGAATCAGAGGCTGCCTGAGGCCAGGTTCACTAATGCCCCTACTCCTCCTGGCTGAGTTCTACAAGCTCAGAATACACCCCATTTCACCTTGAAGGAGTCCTGGGCCAGGGGAAGGAAGCTTTGCTGACAGATTTGATAACTGGCCCTTTCACTAAAGGTTCTGAAGCACTTTGCCTCAGCCAGCACTCCATTTCCTCCAGTCATATCTTCCCTGAAACTAAAATACAGTTTGGAAAGACAGCCCGGTGCCCTCACTGTCGCTGTGGCTTCCTCAAGCCGTGACACGCTCTCTCTTTTATGAGCCTGCGGGGCTGTAATTCTCATCACCTGACATTTATGGGAGGCTTCATATTAGCAAAAGGCTTTATGGCCATTCTTATGAGGGATGCCTCTCTGAGCCCTGTCAGGTGTAATCACCCAGACTGAGCAGAAGGAGAGAGCACGGTGCCCAGGCAAATGGCTCTGGCCCACGGACCAGCAAGGAGCTGGGAATGGACCCTGCAGGTGCCACTGTTCTTCAAACGTGTGTCATAGCTGATTTTCTTGTCCTCACAGCCTTGGCAGCTCTCTCTATGTCACTGTCCTCCACATCCAACCCACCAGCGAGTCCTGAAGTTGAGATCACCAAAGCCACCTCATACCCATTCATTTCTGTCCATCTTCCCTCACTAACTCCCACACAGTGCCACCTGGTTCTGTCTCCTCCTCTTGCCCCACTGCTCTACTGTCCATCATCCACAGAGGAGACAGAATAATCCTCTTGATGGTTTTTGTTTTGTTTTGTTTTGTTCTGAGACGGAGTCTCGCTCTGTCACTCAGGCTGGAGTGCAGTGGCACGGTCTCTGCTCACTGCAACCTCCTCCTCCCAGGTACAAGCAATCCTCGTGCCTCAGCCTCCTGGTCAGCTGGGACTACAGGTGCGTGCCACCACACTCAACTAGTTTTTGTACTTTTAGTAGAGTCAGGGTTTCACCCTGTTGACTAGGCTGACCTTGAACTCCTGACGTCAAGTGATTCACCCCCTTCAGCCTCCCAAAGTGCTAGGATTTCAGGTGTGAGCCACTGCATCCGGCCTCTCTAGATGTTAATACAGTTATTTAATATATGCACTTTTTAAAATTTCTGATATTTCTGGGGAAAAAAATCTTTATTGATACCCTGTAGCGAGTATGTGTTACTAAAGAGAATAGTTGTTTAAAGACAAAAATAGCAAATGTTCAATAGCTTCCTCTTCTGAATAAAATTTATACCAAACAAAATTCCAGCTCCTGGGCAAAATACTAGACCCCTGTGTGAACTGGTTTCTGCTTCCCCTCCACACAGCCCTCTCTCTGCTCCCGCACTGAGTTCAAGGACCCACGGAGCTTTCCTGCCTCTGGAGTTTACACTCACTTCTCGCTCTACCTGAAAAGCTCTCGGCCGCTCTCAGCACAGCTGACTTTGTCACAGTCTTCCATTCTCAGCTCACAGGTCACTCTTAAATTGCCCCCACCCCATCTCCACATTACCCTGTTAATTAATTTCAAAAACCTTAAAATATTTCCTGTTTGTTGACATACAAAATTGGTCTCCTTTGCCAGATTGTAAGTTTCACGACAACAAAGACCTGGTCTGTATTTTTTGCTACTGTATTCAATGCTTTACACGGCACCTGCACGAAGTATAAGCTGAGTAAATAGATGTTGAAAAAGGAAAGGAAGAAATGGAATCATTGTCAATTGAAAAACCTCTCTCCTCTCAAACCACACGTTAATCTTCATTTTAATCAGTAGAGGGCAGCAAAGACTTTGCATTATCTAACCTTTCTGGCATTTCAGCCAAAAAACTTCGGAAAACATATTCCCCTTTGCTCAGTAGTAGACTCTGGTTACCAGAATTTTAGGAAAATACTCAGCCTTACAAACTCTTCATTCTCCTTATTTCTGGAGTTGTCTTCACTCTGAATCATTTACAGGTATTTTTATTTTTTTAAGATTTCAGGCTGACAATGCTCCTTAAGAAATGAAAGCAGATATATCTACTAAACCAAAAAAGAAACCCAGTGACCTGGAGCCTGTACCTGCCTGCCCAGAGAGTTCGTGAGGAAAAGATGCTTACCTCATAGCCTACAGCTGCTCAGGACTTAAGGCTTGACAGCTCTCCCTTATGGTGTGTGGGAGGGGCAGGTACCAGAGAAGCAGCTGCTGCTTGTGTTGTAAGTACTTGCAAGAGCAAGCTGTGCGTGGGTTTACAGGTCTGTCTTCTGTTTGTATCTGTTTCTGCTGATTCTATCTTCTCTTTTAAACACCCCCACCTTCCACTCCCCAGGGCAAGAACTTCACCATCCCCTGCCTTGGTGAGCTCCCATGGTGGCTTCACCCAGAGTGCACCCTGAACTCAGGTAGCCAGCAGTAGAGTCGGAGTCCACCCTGTTTTAGAATGGTATTTTCACTCACCCTCTGTCCAACAAAGTACCGATGCTCCATCTGGTGGTAAGGCCCGTTACAGAATCAAAAGGGGGGCATGGTTTCTCAACCTCAATGCTATTGACATTTTGGACAAAGTAATTTTCTGTCATAGGAGCATTCTAGGATGTTTAGCAACACCCCAGGCCTCCACCCATTAGCTACAAGTAGCATCCACCCCCCAAGTTGTAATAACCAAAAATGCCCCCTGACATTGCCAAAAGAGGGGGCAGGGAGGAATTCCTAGCCCCAACCTCGAGAACCAGTACTTGAAGAGGATCATAGTGGTTGCCATTGGGATATCTTTCCATCCTCACGTCAATCACCCCTTTCCCCTAATACTCCTCCTCCTTACCCCCTACTTATCTGTTGTGACCTGAAGCCCACAGACGTGATGGATTGGACATCTGACCCAACTTAGGCCTCTCAGCTTCTCTCCTCTGGGGCTTTGAAAGTAGGACTGAGGGACTGACTACCACATGGGCTCTTAGCAGGGTCAAAACTTTAATGAGAATTCAGGAGATGTGGGTGGATGTATGATAATAACATGGAGACCAGATGCAAAGATATCCGCTTACCTACTGCAGAGATAGGAATAAAACGCTCAGTAGAGAAACACAGAGACAAGAGTCAAAGAGAAGCCACCTGGTGCTAGCACTTTCTAAGGCCTGGCTACCCTTCCTGCAATTCTTGCCTTGGATAGGAAGACATTCCTGTACATTTGTAACTCATTACTCTTTGGTGCCGGGACAGTATTTTTTTCTGTTACTGGCGAATGAGGAGTTCTCACTGGTCCATTCCATGTGTCCTGGAACTGAAATCATAACCAGAAGACATCAGGGATCCAGGCAGTTGAGGGAGTTGTTTCTAGGGCAGCTTCACTGACTCAGCCCATGTGCTGTATTCTGCATTCCCTACCAAATGGCTTCCTCACCCTCTATCACTATAGGGATAGAGATAGAGATAGTGTTTTCTCTTGTCTTAACCTTGGCTTGTATGTGGCTCATGTCCTCAACTTCTTGTGCATTCACCACCGGCTGGATTGCCAACAGCACACACAAGCTGGGTGTCTAGGCTCAGTTTCCCGAGTGAGGGAGTCTGGTTGGCTCATGTGGCAAACACTGCCCACTCAGCAACCACCCTCCTCATCGGGTTTGTTCAGGTGAACAACTCCAAGTGGTGAATACGTTATCTGTTTGTAAGAGCACTGAGATGTCAGGGAACCTTTGCTGGGCTGGGGAGGGGGTGGATTATGGGAAAGAGTGTTATCCCTGATACAAGAGAATAAAGCCTGAGGGGAGTTGGCCCACCACGTCCTGCCTGCTTTGGATATGTCACATGAGGACACGATGCATGACGCTGTTGTGACTATTGTGCAACATGAGGCAAAACCAAGAGAACGACATAGAAACTGACGGAAGAGGGCATCAACATCCTTGAGCTGACAAACTGACCAGCCCTCGAGCCATTTACCTTCAGACTTCTTGTTACATGAGGTATCCTTAAGGTTTAAGATACTTTGACTAGGGTGTCCTGTTACCTGAAGCCAACAGGATCCTGACTGTTATAGAATAGCTCATCTTTTCAGGCCGTGTGGCTTAGGTCCTCGGTCTCGAGTTGTGAGTCTGCAGGTGACTGCCTTGAGGCCAAGTATCCACCAGCAGTCTGCATGTTTATGCATCCCTAACTCCCAATCTTCTATTTTGAAAATGTTTAAGCCTACAGAAGAGTTTAAAAAGAAAATACAATCAACTGTCAAATATCCTTCACCTACAACACCCGTTGTTAACATTTCGCTACATTTGTTTATTGTACATAATTTTATATACATATATGGGTGTTTTCCATAGATAGATAGATAGATGTTAGATAGATGGATGGATGGTGGTTTTTTGGCAGAAAATTTGAAAGTACATTAAAAACTATGACACTTCACTCCAGAGTACTTTAGCATTTACCTCCAAAGAAACAAGGACATTCTCCTATATAACCAAATTGTCAATATAAGAGATTTGACATTGATGTATTATTTAATTTTTTTAAAGTCTTATGAAATATATGTAGCTTTCCCCCCAGTAATGCCCTTTGGAGCTTTACTTGTTTTGTTTTGTCTTAGTTTTGCCTTTGTATCTGTTTTTATCCAGGATTCATCAAGAATCACATGCCGATTTAGCTGTCTCATCTCTATAGTTGATTTTGTTTTAAAACAGTTCTCTCGCCTAAATGGGGAGAGGGCCTTCAGGTCAGTTCTCTTTATAGAATGTCCCACAAATTGGATTATCTGGGTTTTTCTTCAGAATACAATTTACTTAAAGACTTTTAGCAAAATCTTCTACAGAAGTGATGTTGGGTTCCTCTCAGCATTCACAAGAGGCACATAATATCCCTGTGCCCTGTTACAGGTGATGCTAAATTTCATCCTCTGATTAAGGTGTTGTCTGTTAGAATTCTTCACTGTAAACGTATATGTCCCCACTTTATAATTAATATGTAATCTCTGGGATGGTACAATATGAAAGTATCTTGTTCCCCCAACAACTTTATCCCATGTGCTAGCATCCATTAATAAACTTTGACCGAATCAATTATATTGTTGGTGATGGCAAAAATCACAGTTTTTCTACTCCTATCATTTCTTCCACATTTATAAGCTGGCATTCTGCTGTTTAAGAAAATGCTCTCTCTTCTCTCATACTCACCTTTGAATGTTCTCGAGTATCACTGTGAACTAAGAACAATCATTACCATAGGCTTTCTTTTGGATTCTCAATTTGTCCCAAATTAGGCCAACGGGAGCCCCTTCCAGCTGGTCTCTGTGTCCTTCTGACATACCCCATCGATTCTGAGTACTTCTTTACTTCTTTCATGATTCTCTAGCAGAGGAAGTCCCAGGCTTATTTTTCACTTTCTTTGATCCAGACAGGGAATCGGCCATTTCTCCAAGGAGACCCAGTTACTTTTACGGGGAACCCTAGTTCCTAGAAAAAACAAATGAGTGGGAAGAGTGCTCTTGCTATTGGAGTGTCATTGCCTCTAGGCCCTTTCAGTAGACAGAGCCAGAAAGTATATTTTATTTAAAATTATTAACTTATCTGAATCTCCCAACTCCAGTCCAACACTAGCAGTTCTTCCTCTTGTCCTCCCACTCCATATTTTTATCTTTTTCATTTTTTTTTGAGACAAGGTCTTGTTCTATCACCCAGGCTGGAGTCCCATGGCAAGAGCATAACTCACTGCAGTCTCAACCTCCCAGACTCCAGCAATCCCCCTGCCTCAGCCTCCCAAGTAGCTGGGACTACAGGTACATAATACCTCACTCAGCTATTTTTTTTTATTTGTTGTATAGCTGGGGTCTTGCTTTGTTGCCAAGGCTGGTCTCAAACTCCTAGACTCAAGTGATCCCACCTTGAACCCCCAAAGGGCTGGGATTGCAGGTGTGAGCCACTGTGCCCAGCCCATGCTTTTATCTCTTTTTTCCTACAGGGAGAAGGCTGGCTTTCATGAACATCACTGTATTTACTCATCTGCTCTTTTCTATAATACCCAATAATCAGACTTACTACATCAACACCACTACCAACAACAAACCTAACAGAGTTCAAGATTGCAGCTTTTTAAAAATTCCTTAGAATGAAGCCCACTTAAAAGTAGAAGTCTGTTTAAAAAGCCTTTAAACCTTGAAATAGGTTCATTTGTTTCTTTCCAAATTCAACATTAGGGTTTTCCTATCTTTATTGATTTAATTTTTTTATTTTTTGAGACGGAGTTTTGCTCTTTCATCTAGGCTGGAGTGCAATGGCCCCATCTCAGCTCACTGCAAACTCCACCCCCCTGGTTCAAGTGATTCTCCTGCCTCAGCCTCCCGAGTAGCTGGGATTATTAGTAGGCGCCCACCATCACACCTAGCTAACTTTTGTGTTTTTAGTAGGGATGGGGTTTTGACATTTTGGCCAGGCTGGAACTCCTGACCTCAGGTGGATCTGCCCACCTCAGCCTCCCAAAGTGCTAGGATTACAGGTGTGAGCCACTGCGCCCAGCCTGATTTAATAAAATGTTAATAGTTAAAAATCAAAACTATATGAAAAGGTAATGCAGAGAAGTTTTCTTCAACGCCTCTTTATAACCAATTTTATTGGTTTCTTTTTATTCTTTCTTATTTATCAAAATAAGCAAATATATACATATATACTATATTTGAGTTCTCCAGAGAAAGAGAACGTGTGTGTGTGTGTGTGTGTGTGTGTGTGTGTGAGACAAGATTTATTGTGAGGAACTGACTCACACGATTATGGAAGCTGAGAAGTCCCACCATCTGCAGTCAGCAAGCTGAAGGCCCCAGGAAAACCTGTGGTGTAATTCCAGTCCAAGTCAGAAGATCTAAGAACTAGGGGAGCCAATTGTGAAAAATCTCAGTTCAAGGGCAGAAGACAGATGTTCCAGCTCAAGTAGGCAGACAGGAAGCAAAAAAGGGACAAATTCCTTTTTTTTTTTGAGGCGGAGTCTTGCTCTGTCACCCAGGCTGGAGAGTAAGGTCGCTTCTTGGCTCACTGCTACTTCCGCCTCCTGGATTCAAGCAATGCGCCTGCCTCAGCCTCCGGAGTAGCTGGGATTACAGGCACCTGCCACCACGCCCAGCCAATTTTTTGTATTTCTTTTGCTTTTAGTAGAAACAGGGTTTCACCTTGCTGGCCAGGCTGGTCTCATACTTCAGTCCTTAGGTGATCCGCCAGCCTCGGCCTCCCATAGTGCTGCAATTAGAGGTCTGAGCCACAGCACCTGGCCTCCCGGTCTTTTTGTTCTAGTAAGGCTCTCAATGAATTAATTGGATGATGCCCACCCACACTGCAGAGGGCCATCTACTTAACTAAGTCCATTGCTTCAAATGTTAATCTCACCCAAGAAAACCTCTTACAGAGGCGTTCACAAAAATCATGTTTAATCTGGGTACTCTGTGGCACAGTCAAGTTTACACAAAATTAACCATCACGGCCAGGTGCGGTGGGTTATGCCTATAAACCCAGCACTTTGGGAGGCTGAGGCGGGCAGATCATGGGATCAGGAGTTCAAGATCAGCCTGGCCAACATGGTGGAAACCCAATCTCTACTAAAGATACAAAAAATTAGCCAAGCATGATAGCATGTGCCTTCAATCCCAGCTACTCAGGAGGCTGAGGCAGGAGAATCACTTGAACCCGGGACCGGGAGGCGGAGGTTGTAATGAGCCCAGATCGCGCCATTGCCCTCCAGCCTGGGTGATAGGGCGAGACTCTGTCTCAAAAAAAAAAAAAAAAAAAAAAAAAATTAACCATCACATACACACACATATTTTGCTATTTTGCCTTTTTAAAAGCAAATATCTATGTATTTCTTTTTGCACATTACTTTTTTCACTTTGTATTGTTTTATGTTATAAATATGCAAGCCTTTTATAGCACTAGTTTTTCATTATGTGATTTATTTTGTTTTCTCAATGTATTTGGTATTTGGAAGGGTTTTATTTTTAGTGGTTACTTTTACGCTTATGCTAAAATAACCTTAGTTCCTGCCATCTTATTTTTGTTATCTATTGGTTCTCCAGCAATATCAAAATTATTTTTTTTACTCTCTCATCCCTATCCACCAATATCTAATTTGAATAAGAATCCTTTTACCACATCAGTAACTATAAAACAGTCAACAAGAATATTTTATTTTTTATCTCTCTCACCATTCTCTCCTCTAAATTATTATACAGTGTCTACTTTGCCTGGGTGTCTACTCCTCTTATAACCATCATAGTTTTATGGGTAAAAGTACATCTAATGTTCACCATTCATTCTTGTGCCAATGTCTTTCCATTTTGGTTGTCTAAAAAAATCTTTCTTTAGTAAATTCCTCATTAAAGGTGCATGGGAACAGTGTTCTCTGGTTCTTTTATAAATAAAAACCTGTTGCATTTGGCTACCTATAAAATCTCTGGCTCATATTTTCTTTCCTTGAGTATGTTTAAGGAATGTTACTTCATTTCTTCTGGAATAATGTCTAATGATAATCTTATTTTCTTTCCTATGTAAGTGACTTGAGATTTTGACTAGATGCCCCAATTTTTTTTTTTTTCTATAAAGCCCAAATTGTTTTATCTTGACCTTGGTCATTCTGGATTGATTTTGCTAGGTACTCGTGTCAGTCTCGCTCTCTTTTTTTTTTTTTTTTTTTTTTTTTTGAGATGAGGTCTCACTCTGTCACCCAGGTTGGAGTGCAGCAGCTCAATCTTGGCTCACTGCAGCCTCAACCTACCTCCCCAGCTCAAGTGATCTTCCCACCTCAACCTCCCAAGTAGCTGGGACTACAGGCGTGGACCATCATGCTTGGCTATTTTTCTTTTTTTAATTTTTTGTAGAGATGGCATTTTGCCATGTTGCCCAGGCTGGTCTCAAATTCCTGGACTCAAGCAGTCTTCCCACCTTAGCCTCCCAAAGTGCTAGGATAACAGGTATGAACCACAGCACCCAGCCTCGGTCTCTTTTATTTTAGGAAATTTTCTTGAGTGTCAGTTTTTTGAATTTAAATTACTTTTATATTTGCATTTTTAATTATTCTTTGTGGCTCTTCTATCATACATATGTTGAATATTCTTTGCTTACTTTCTGTATCAACCACTTCCTTTGGAATCCTTCATTTCTCTTAAATGTATTGAAACTCTTATTTTTACCGCCTATGTAAGGCATTATCTGTTGGATTTGTTCACTGTTCTGTACCTTCTATTTTAGTTTCTATTTCTGAAATAATTAATATTAATTCTAATTCTGAATTCTCCTACATCATTTCTAAGATTTTCTAATTCTGATGTGTATAGTTCTTTTCTACCTAATGTTATTTTGTGGGTCTTTTAGCTCATTTTGAAATAGTAAATCATACTATTTCAACAGTTTCAAAAGCATGTCTTTCTGATATGCTTTTATTGTTATTCCACCTTTTTTTCTTATAACTTAGTGTTGAATTTGAACACAATCTTACTCTAGTCTTCATTTTTATATAAATTTAAGTTCTCTTTTATGAAGGAAGCGTGGGTTAATAAGTTTTCTAGCTTCTTTGATCTAGAACTCACTCTTCTATGTTCTTTATATATACATATATATTTTTGTTGATGTTGTTGAAACAGCGTCCCACTCTGTTGCCCAGGCTGGAATGTAGTGCTGTGGTCATGGCTCACTGCAGCCCCAACCTCCCGGGGTCTGTTGCCAGGTTAGAGTGGAATGGTGTGGTCATGGCTCACTGCAGCCTCAACCTCCCAGGCTCAAGTGATCCTCCCCCTCTCAGCCTCCTAAGTAGTTGGGACTACAGTTGCATGCCACCATGCCCAGCTAATTTTTTTGTGTTTTTGTAAAGATGGGGTTTTGTCGTGTTGGCCAGGCTGGTCTCAAACTCCTGGTTTCAAGTGATCTGCCTGCCTCCACCTCCCAAAGTGTTGGGATTACAGGCATGTGCTACTACACCCAGCCAAAAAATGTATTTTTATGGCCTTGTGCATTTTGAGAAACGGTCCTCTGCTCTTTAATCTAGACCTTCTTTTCTCTTTACTTCTGTCACCCCATGCTTTTCCATTTGGATTCTTCTCTCAGAAGTCTACTCTTGGTGTGAGGCTTTCTTCTCCAATAGAGCTTTGTAATTATAAAGGTCCACAAAGCCAAGCTTCAGCTCCTTTAGACCTTACCTTAGGCCCCACATGCCCACATCTTCATTGGAGTGTGCAAAAACCCCTCCTAGTTTCAGTTCCTCTTCCCAAATTGGTCCAACTTGCTTTTTAGTGAGTACCTACTACCAGCTTTAAAATTCTTGTCTCAGGTCTGTCAGATGCCTCATTCCTCTCTCCTGCATAGACAATGTGGATCTTTAGTTATTATTGGTGGTTTTTCTCCTCCTGCTCATATTTTGGGGTTCATGAGAATATCTTGTTCATTTAGATTTTATTAAGATGTTGACATTGGGCCTTGAATTTTGCTGTCAGAGTTTTGTTTGTTTTTTGGAGGAGTTTTTTAGAGTTTTCTTTTGTTTTTTTTTTATGGGAACAGGGGGATTGGGGAAGATTTTAAAACCTCACTGCCACTGCTCTCATCTTTTCATAATTTCCTCCATTGATTCATTTGCTCATTCATCTATTTAGCAAACACTTTTGAGCCCTGAATTGGAACATCATATGCTTCTTCAGATTCTCTTGTCACCATTAACTTTGAGAACCCAGCTGATTATTCAGCTTCAACTGCCACTGTAATTAACTGAATCCATTTATACCTGTATGATTCTACCATCTAGGGCCGATCATTCAATATTTGGGGAGGATGGAGTTGAATAACCCTCCTCTCAGCTACCTCTGTACAGCCATACTGAATAGCTACATGCCCTGCATTTTACCTATAATTAGGTAATATAATAACAGATAATACATGTATAATAAAATTAGATAGAAAAGAACTATGTAATATATATTTATATAATAGTAATAATGCAAGCTATAATTTATAACAAACTGTAATCCCTTTTAGACATAGAGTTTAATAAGTTTTAACAAATGTCTACAGTTGGCCTGGCACAGTGGCTCATGCCAGTAATCTCAGCACTTTGGGAGCCTGAGGCGGGTGGATCACCTGAGGTCACAGTCCAAAACCAGTCTGGCCCATCTCTACTAAAAACACAAAAAATAGCTGGGTGTGGTGGCAGGCTCCTGTAATCCCAGCTACTCAGGAGACTGAGGCACCAGAATCACTTGAACCCAGGAGGTGGAGGTTACAGTGAGCCGAGATTGCGTCACTGCACTCCAGCATGGGTGACAAAGTGAGACTCCATTTCAAAAAAAAAAAAAAAAATTGTCTACAGCTGTGTAACTACAATAAAGATATAGAATATTTCTATCACTCCAAAAAGATCTCTAGTGCCATTTTGTAGTCAATGCTCTCTTCCAACCCTCTTCCAACCCCAGCAATCACCGATCTGATTTCTGTCCCTTTAGCTGTCCCTTTTAGTGAATATCATATAAATAGAATCATACATGTAATCTTTCATGTCAGACTTAGCAAAATGCTGTTGTGATTCAGCCATGTTGTTGCATATATCAGCAGTTTGTTACTTTTTATAGCTGAGTTATACTCCATTGTACGGACATACCCCCAACTTATTTATCAAATCATCAATTGATGGACATATGCATTGTTTCCAGTGATTATGAATAAAACTGTTTTAAATATTTGTGTACACATCTTTTTGCAGGCTATGCTTTCATTTTTTCCTGGTTAAATGTCTAAGAATTTAATTGCTGGGTCATATGGGTTATTTAACTTTACAAAGAACTTCCAAACTGTTTTCAAACATGGCTGGATTATTTGTCATTGCCACCAACTATGTACAAGATTATTTTTCATTAATTATTGACATCTGACAATACAACACTAACTCATTCTCATTATTTTAAAAAGTCAAGCAACATAGAAATGCAAAATTCCCTTTTCTCTTCTCGTCAATCCCTCTCCACTCCCTAAATGTAATGACTGTGATAAGTTTGCTGTTTATAAATATTCTTTCTTATATTGAAAAAAAACTAGATGTTCTTTGAATTCACCCCTACTCTCCACCACCAAGCTCTAATACCTACTACAAAGCATGGTATGTTGGCAAGACTAACAGCCACATCCAAATTTGAATCCTGAATCTGCTACTTTCTAGCTCCAAACAAAGCTTGTATACACACACACACACACACACACACACACACACACACAGAGAGAGAGAGAGAGAAACAGATACGGAGATATGTATGTATCCATCTTAATTGTACATGTAGATCATATATATGACAAGATGGATTTATATCTCAATACATTAAAATAAATATAAAACAAGGTATTTTATATTTATTTTAAAAGAAAAATAATTAAATGTATAAATATATATACTTGAGTTTCCATTTGACATGCCTAATTAATATAGATTTCTAATCTTTCTGCCATTTCTGAGCAAGAAAGCTTAATACACTAATGTATCAAACTGCCTTGGGTTGGATCGCAGACAACGCACATTTGTATAAAATTTTCATCTAGAACTTTTTCTAGATTGCCCAGAAAAATCTTTAAGAAAGCTTTCAGAATATGTAAAATAGGAGCAGGGACTAAGTGATCCTATAGAAGATATGTGTAGTTTATTTCTAATACTTAGAAATTAGTTGTATTGACCAAATGCAGTCATGAATTTAAACATAGTGAAAACCAAGTAACCTATCCAAGGACATTTGCTGTAGGGTTTTTATGATGACAAAAATTTAAAGAATAGAGAATAACCAAATGCCGATCAGAAAGGAATTGGCTTAAAAAATAGGGTAATCAGGCTGGGCACGGTGGCTCATGCCTGTAACGCCAGCACTTTGAGAGGCCAAGGTGGGCAGATCACCTGAGGTCAGGGGGTCGAGAATAGCCTGACCAACATGGCAAAACCCCATATCTACTAAAAATACAAAAATTTGGCTGGGCATGGTGGCTCACACCTGTAATCCCAGCACTTTGGGAGACCAAGGCAGGCAGATCATGAGGTCAGGGGTTTGAGACCAGCCTGGCCAACGTGGTGAAAACCTGTCTCTGCTAAAAATACAAAAAATTAGCCAGGCATGGTGGCAGGTGCCCATAATCCCAGCTACCCAGGAAGCTGAGGCAGGAGAATCACTTGAACCCGAGAGGTAGAGGTTGTAGTGAGCCGAGATCATGCCACCGCATTCCAGCATGGGCAACAGAGCAAGACTCTTTCTCAGAAAAAAAAATAGTGTAGTCTTTAGGTAGGAATAAGATAAAGTTAATAAATTGTATGAAACAACAGAAAACAGTGCATAATACATTGTTAAAGTTTTCATATCGTGATCTCATTTACATATTTTTAAAAATCTTGTATAAAATATGTGCATCCAGCCTGGCCAACATGGTGAATCCCTGTCTCTACTAAAATTAGCCAGGTGTGGTGACACACACCTGTAATCCCAACTACTCTGGAGGCTGAGTTACAAGAATCGCTTGAATCCGAGAGGGGGAGGTTGCAATGAGCCAAGATTGCACCACTGCACTCCAGGCTGGGTGATAGAGTGAGACTCTGTCTCAAAAAATATATATGTGTGTGTGTGTGTGTGTGTGTGTGTGTGTGTGTGTGTGTGTTAGTATTTTTTTTAAGTCTAGAAAAATAACAAATTGTTTACCTAGTGATTTATTCAAGTACTTGTGGGGAGAACCTATTTCTATTTTATACATGTGGGTTGTACATATAAGCAGTGTTGAATTTTTTTTACTGAGCTCAGGACAGCCCTAGGTCTCATCAGGAGGAACCCCTACCTCAGACCTCATGTTTAGAAAAGACACATAAAAAGGTAAATGTATTAAAGAATATATGAAATCAGGTGACCATTGAAGATACCCCAAACAACCACTCTGGTGACTAACACCATTCGAACCATGGAAAATGTTCCTCTGTCCCAGAAACAAAAGGTGACTCCCCAAATGTCCTGAAGAATCACAGGTTGTGCTGCTGCCAGCATCATGAAAGGAGATTGCTAAGGAATGTGAGTGCAAGGAGAATCTAAGCTGTGGAAGCATTTAGGCAAGAGAAAAGACAAATTAATAATACTTGTCAAACCTTTCCTCTCAGATGTCATGAATGCTATAGATTCTTAGAAAATAATGCAGCATTTCCCAGGAGTAATGAGCATCCATTTTCTTGCTTTCTTCAAGTTCCAGTTTGTGGGTCTGTAAGTACTTACAAATTACTGCAGTGTTTGCAGCAGTTATACATGGCAGCTAAAGGACCTTTTGCAATTTAAAAAATACTACTTTTAATTTTTTATACATTGTCTAGATATAGCATAAATGAAGCATGAAACATTAAATGTAAAAATAGCAGATAATTTAATGTTTATGAAAATATATAATAAGTAAATTTAAAACTAAGTAAAAACTAAGTTTATTTGAAATTTTTATTTAAATATCAGCATTCATTAGTTACTATTTATATTTTACTTTTAAAATTTAATCAATAATTTTGGCTATTTTAGCAGAAAAATAACTTTTTGGACAAAATAGGAAACGTTTTTAATTTTTTAGTATTTTAACACTTTAATTACATTTTTGATGAAATATATTCAAATTTGGAATCCTTTGAACATGATTACATTTTATCTTAATTCTTTAGATCACTGAGATTGAGAACAACTTAAGATTGTGATAGAACTACAAAATATGAAAGTGAAGCTTAGAAAAATAAGGATGGAAAAGGAAAAACATATTCACAAAGGTGGTCAGCTTTAATTTTTTCTGAGCATGGCCCACATACAATTCACAAACAAACATTATAAATTCCTTGTTCAGGAAAGATTTAGTTACTGAGAAAAACAATGAAAATAAGCAAGAAAAGTATGCCAAGCAAATCTACAACTTCAACAGATCAGATAAAACACCTGTAACTTCATGTTCTTTACATGAAGTTTCTTTCATGATTAAAACAAGACAATGAAAAAGATATTTTATATCAAATTCACTACTCAAATTTTTATATCAAATATGGCATGTGAAGTCCAATGGGCAAGTGTGGCCTGCCCATTGGACGATAAAGAAATAGGGAAATTGGCAAATTTGACAAGAAGGATTAAAAACTTTTTGCCTCTTTACTGTTTATTGGAAGGGGATCCTAGAAAAGTTTGTCAGTTTCCTGAAATCTGAGAACATTTCTAGAAAAATGTAAGTTGATTTAAGTTGTTGCTTATAAATTTTTCACTGAACAAACTTGGAAGAAAATTTAATATTTTGTATTATTGTAAAGTTTTTTACCAATAGAGAAAGAAACTGTATAAACTTTTAAAAATATTCTGCATTAAAAGACAAAATATTTTGTCACTATTATTCCATATTTCAGTCTATCTTCACAGTCAGCTTTGTCCAGTGAAAGAATCTGTGACTGGAAATACTTAGGTTCTCAATTAAAAGAATACAAAATGTTATTTGCATCCTGCCCCCAAAAAATGTATGTGCAAATACTAGAACAGGAAAAAAAAAGGCTGAAACAACACAAATAATCAATAGTATTCAACAAATAAGTAAATATTAATATACAATGTTGCTATGATATTCTTTTTTTTTGTTATTTAGTCTTTATTTCATAATCATAAACTTTACTCTGCAACCTAGCTAGGCATGGAAGGGAACCAGCAAAACATGGAACCCACAGGGAACTGCAGCGAGAGCACAAAGAATCCAGGACACAGCGAGCAAATGGGGTGGGCGCTGCTCTCCTGAGCTACAGAAGGAATGGTCTGGTGGTTAAGATAACACACAAGTCAAACTTAATCGAGTTGTCCACAGTCAGGAATGGTGATCTTCTTGCTGGTCTTGCCATTCCTGGACCCAAAGCACTCCATGGCCTCCACAATGTTCATGCCTTCTCTCAACTTGCCAAGGACCACACACTTGCCATCCAACCACTCAGTCTTGACAGTGCAGCTGAAAAACTGGGAACCGTTTATGTTGGATCCACCATTTGCCATGGACAAGATGCCAGGACCTGTGTGTTTTAGGATGAAGTTCTCATCATCAAATTTCTCCCCATAGATGGACTTGCTACCAGTGCCATTATGGTGTGTGAAGTCACCACCCTGACACATAAACCCTGGAATAATTCTGTGAAAGCAGGAACCCTTATAACCAAATCCTTTCTCTCCTATGCTCAGAGCACAAATGTTTCTGCTGTCTTTGGAAACTTGTCTTCAAACAGCTCAAAGGAGATGCAGCCCAAGGGCTGCCGACAATGGCAATGTCGAAGAACACGGTGGGGTTGACCATGGCTGATACTACAAGTCTCCAGGAGACAGCGGCATCTGCAAAGCCTGCTATGATATTCTTAAGAGAACGGTATTAGATGTCCCATACTTAGGCAAGCCTTGTATGGAACAGTAACAGTGCAATATTCATAGAAAACAATGGAAATGTTCTAGTCTGGTAGAAAAAATAACTTTCAAATTTGATGCTAAAATAGCCAAGCATACATAGATAAAAATGAATTTTAGGCCAGGTGCGGTGGCTTACACATGTAATCCCAGCACTTTGGGAGGCCAAGGCAGGTGGATCACCTGAGGTCAGGAGTTCAAGACCAGCCTGACCAACGTGGCAAAACCCTGTCTCTACTAAAAAATACAAAAAGTTAGCTGGGCAAGGTGGCACATGCCTGTAGTCCCAGCTACTAGGGAGGCTGAGGTGAGAGGATCGCTTGAACCCAGGAGGCAGAGGTTGCAGTGAGCCAAGATCACACCATTGCACTCCAGCCTGGGCAACAGAGCAAGACCCTGACTCAAAAAAAAAAACTGAATTTTGAAAGATCATATTTCTTTAAATGGAGAATTCAAAATATTATTAAAGGTGACAAAAGAAATTATAGATACAATTAATAGTAACCAATTTAGGTAAATTATATTAGGACAAAATCATACTGAGCAACTAATATTTATCATCTGATAAACTATCATCTGATGAACCATCAAATGATAAAAATTGAAGTCAAAATTTTCTATGTTATTGGTTTTATACCTATTGTAAAAAGTAGAATTGAAAATGCAACTTTGACGATTAGGCGTTGATTTAAAAGAATAATGATGGCAAGCTAATGATAATGGCAGTTGGTAAGAAATAACCATTTATTAAGAGCCATGTATGATGCATAGTTTGAATTTCTTATTAAAGGTCATGTTCTCAGCTGGGTCAAATAGGTGATTGCATCTTCAGAACAATTCAACAATTATATAGGATATTTTCTGTATCTGCCCAAAGATGAAACAACTTAAAAACCCTGTTATATTTGTCACTACAAACACTTTTGGGCACACAGAGGGAATGGTGACTCAAAGCTATTAAAACAACAAAATTTTATTTACACCAGATAACAAGATGCACTGGAAGAGTATGAGAAATAAAAGAGAATCCTTAAATAAAAAGAATCATGATCTTTTTTTAGAAATTTTATTTTAGGTTTGGGGATACATGTAAAGATTACGTAGGTAAAGGTGTCACGGGGGTTTGTTGTACATGTTATTACATCACCCAGGTATTAAGCTCAGTACCCAATAGTTATCGTTTCTGCTCCTCTTCCTACTCTCCACCCTCAAGTAGCCCCCAGTGTCTGCCGTTTCCTTCTTTTTTTTTTTGTTTGAGATGGAATTTCGCTCTTGTTGCCCAGGCTGGAGTACAGCAACGCAATCTCAGCTCACCACAATCTCTGCCTCCTGGGTTCAAGGGATTCTCCTGCCTCAGCCTCCCGAGTAGCTGGGATTAAGGCATGCACCACCACACCTGGCTTATTTTGTATTTTTAGTAGAGACAGTGTTTCTTCGTGTTGGTCAGGCTGGTCTTGAACTCCCGACCTCAAATGATCCACCCACTTCAGCTCCCCAAAGTGCTGGGATTACAGACTTGAGCCACCCCTCCCAGTCTCTGTTGTTTCCTTCTTTGTGTTCATGAGTTCTCATCATTTAGCTCCCACTTATAAGTGAGAATATGCAGTATTTGGTTTTCTGTTCCTGCATTAGTTTGCTAAGAAAGAAATTATCTTTGGCAGAAAATTATTTTTGAATCTGCACTATCTACAGTTATTTCATAGAAACTGTTGTTCATTTTTAATGATGGTACAAAAGCTTGCAGAAACTCCAAAAACTTGAACCAAATAAGGAGCTTGTCTATTTTACCTTTTTACGATTAAATTTTTTTATTTGGAGAAAATACTCTAAATTGAAATAAACTGCATGTAAAATATGTAACAAATGTGACATTCCTATAAAATATTTAAAAACCAGAACAAGTAAACAAAAATGTTATATTGCAACAAAAGAAAAAAAAAAAAAAGATTAAAAAAAAAGTTACATCACTACAAAAGAGAATGTGCACATACAAATAATCCCTAAACTAATTTCTATTGTGATCACTTTAGGGTTATTAAAAATTTAAAAAAAGAACTTACCAAAAATATTTTGTCGATCTAGATATTGTTTTTAGAGAAGGTGAAAACTGCAATGTAAAGGATAGGTTTATATCATGAAATTAAAATTTTTTGTAGTATTTTCTATTATAACAATAAGTTATTATAAGATCTCATCATAGTATTTGAACTTTATATGTAAAATCAATTGCCAATTTCTGAATGTAAATGTTACAATAACTTTGACAATTTCAGTTGCTATTGACTTAACAGTAAGTTTTCTCCATGTTGAAATTACTTTAAAAATAAGAATACCAAATGGCTAAGAAAGGATGTCAAATTTGGCATTACTATCTTTGAACATAAATTATGCAAAAATCCTGATTGTAAGAGCATAACTGTAATTTTGCTAAAAATAAAGACAAAAAATAATTTTTATATAGTAAACATATAGTCATGTATAAATTATGTATGCATTTGTTATTATGTATCCAAACATCAGCCAAACAACAGAACTGCCAATTATGTGCAGAAAATTAAAGATCAGTCAACTTTAAAATTTGCTGATATTCAGTCATATAAAAAATAGTTCTCAACTTTGTTCAAAAGTAGAAGTATATATCATATTTTATGATTTTTTAACAGTCTGTTAGCTTGTTTGTTAACAAAAAAGTTAACAGTTTGTTAGCTTATGGTTCTCCATTTACATTTTTGCACTAGGCCCACAGATGTAAGGGTAGGTCTGACTAAACATATATTAACTTTATAATTAGTGCTAGTAAGAACTGCTGTTTATTAAATGTTTATTATATGTTGGGCACTGAGTAAAGTACTTGAAAAAAAGTACTTTTTTGAAAAAAAAAGAAAAGTACTTTGCTCAGTGCCCAACATATAATAAACATTATTATATGCACTGCCCGGCTGGAGTGCAATGACATGATCTCGGCTCACTGCAACCTCTCCCTTCCGGGTTCAAGCAATTCTCTTGTCTCAGTCACCCAAGTATTTGGGACTACAGACGCACGCCACCACGCCTGGCTAATTTTTTTGTATTTTAGTAGAGATGGGGTTTCACCATGTTGGCCAGGATGGTCTCGATCTCCTGACCTCGTGATCAGTCCGCCTTGGCCTCCCAAAGTGCTGGGATTACAGGTGTGAGCCACCATGCCCAGCCCAAAGTACTTTCTATACAGTAGCTCACAACACCTCTATGGGTTAATTTCATGTTATAGCTAAGGATACTGAGGCTTAGAAGGGTTAAGTTACTTGCCCAAACGTTGTCAAAGCATTTACTATACCTATCCTGAAATGGGATTGCTTGTTAAAGGCTGACAGATCACTAGGAAATGTTCTTTATGAATGCAGTGTCTGTGCTGGATAGTATCTGTCCCTCTACCCCAATTCATGCAGCCTGAAACTCCACCATTATGCATTGATTCCTCTTGGCTTTAAAGCCTTTTCAGTCTCCAAAAGAAACCAATGGAAATGCAAATGCCCTCTGGGGTATAAGACGACAGCATATTAAGCCAGTATTACTTCTCCTGTATTTTCCAGCAAAGTAACCCATCAAACCAAGAGTGAATTCTTAACCCCTAGGAGTCTGAGGACTCAGCCCAAAAGATTTTGATCAATTTCTTTTAAGTCTTGTGCTATTTAAAATCATGCCTATATGCTTTTCCATACTGTATATATATTTAACATAAAAATGTTAGCTCTTCAAATAAAAACAATGCTTCACAATAGACTCCATGTTCATCTTGGAGTTCAAGGACTCCATGGCATACTGTCTGGTCTCCTGGTTTGTGAAGCAGGTTTGGCCACCACTGTGGAGTTTCCTTAACCCTCAGCTGAGAGCAAGGCCCAGCAGAAAATGGGAAAGAGAATAAAGGCCTCAAGAAGTGGCAATAATGAGCCGGGCATGATGGCTCACGCCTGTAATCCCAGCGCTTTGGGAGGCAGAGGGGTGGATCACAAGGTCAAGAGATCGAGACCATCCTGGCCAACATGGTGAAATCCCGTCTCTATTTAAAAAAATAAATAAATAAAAATAAGGTAATAAAAAAAAGAAGTGGCAATAATGATGAGAGGGGAGGAACTAGAAGTGGCAAGGCACCTGGGTTACCTGCATTTACCAATTTAGTCAATTTAGTTGAGGACCTGCCCTGATGATCTTCTATTTTACTCAACTTTCTTAGTCATTTCAAATTCTACCTTTGACTGTTTTGAAGGGAGGTGAACTCTCTGTCTTTAGAAATGTGCAAGCAGACGAGACAGCTGCTTGCTTTGACAGCTATGGGTCAGGAACAGGGGCAGTGGGCTTCAATCAATGAATGGCAGAAACTTTCAAACGTGATGCCCTATAATCCTGAAATTTTGTTACTCCTCTGAAGCATGAGTGTCAAGAAAAAATGTACTCAATTCAAAAAATGTTTATTCAGCACTTTTCTAAGTGCCAGTTGCTAGGCAGTAGTGGACAAGACAGTCTTCCCAAAACTCATAGTTTGCTGAGGAGAGACATAAACAAGCAGGTAATTCTAGTACAGCTTACAGGCTCTCACAGAAGTGCAGAAGTTATGGAAGCTCAGTGGAGGGGCACCAGGCTTTGCTCTTGGTAGCTTTCTAGGAAGACATGACATTTAAATCAAGATTTGAAAAATGAGTAGAAGTTTACTCAGGTCCTCCTGAAAACCAATGCAGCTAGCTTCAGGATTAATTTCAGTGGGTTTCATCAGATCCCTTCTCTGCCCTGCTATATGTTGTACAGCCATTCTTCTTGTCAATTCAGGATATTTAAGGACAAAAGACTGGCTTTATAATTATCAATGGTAATCATTGGAGATGTAGAGAGGACAAGGGGTCCATCCCCATTGTACAAAACTACAGGCTATATGAACCAGACTCCAGGTTTTTGGCATTAAAGTTACCAGGCAGATCCTAAACTCACTTCTTAAGATATTCACAGCTGTTTAACCAAGGGGACGGGAGGAGGGTGATTCATGGTGCGTTTGCCTCCTGGGCTGTGAACACAAAGGAAAGAAAATGTTGTTAAGGGAAGAAGCAGGCTCCTCCTTGCAGTAGTATGTTTTTTGGTCGTCATGTGGTAGACAGCAGGGCCAATAATCCAGCCTGCAAAATTTCCAGCTAAAAAAAACCAAACCCTTTGAAGTGGCTAATGAATACACTCTTTTTAACTTACTCCGATCTCATTGCTGAGAGCTGTGCAGTTGCTCCTGGGCAGAAGTTTCACTAATGTCGGGATGTTGACTGGCCACTGCATCAAATATTTATCAAGTCACAGATGGGAATCTACAAAGAGTTTGCAGAGAGGTTTCGTGTCTCCCTTCGGTTCTAGGGGAAGCACATCAGCACTGCAAAATGCAAGTCCACAAATACACACTGTTAAGCTTATGCATAGGGCTGCTGACCCACTTTAAACAGGTTAAATGGGGCCAATTTAAAGGGAATCTTTTTTTTCTTAAGGTAAAAGTAGCATGTTTTCATTGTAGACATAAAAAAAATACGCTTACACTAAAAAAAGAATAATTTCACCACCCAGACCTATTGCATATTATACATCTTTTATTTTATTTTTTATTTTTTGCTGTTTATAAGAGACTTTTTTTTAAACTTTTGTTGTAAATTCAGGAGTACAAGTGCAAGTTTGTTACATAGGTAAACTTGTGTCATGAAAGTTTGTTGTATAGATTATTTCATCACCCAGGTTAAACCTAGTATCCATTAATTATTTTTCCTGATCCTTTCCCTCCTTGCATCCTCCATTCTCCATCTTTTTTTAAAAAAAAAATCATCCTGTATCCAATATTCTGTATTTTATTCTTTTGCTTTTTTATAATTTTCTCATTTAACAATGCATTCTTACCATTTTGCATAACATTGTGTATTTTTCTACAATATATTGTTATACATTTATGTAGTATTCCAGTATATAAACGTGCTATGATTTACCTGGCCAACCCCTTGTCATTCAATATTTGTGTCTAGCTTTTCTATACAATAAATGATTATTTTAATGGACATCTTCATAACCAAATCATTATTTGTGCCCAACTTTTATATTTTCTCTGACAAATGGGTGAAAAAGAAATTGCTATGTCAAAGAATTAGCTTGATATACCAGTTTACATCTCCATCATCAGCATATAAGAGGGGTGGGGCTGTCATTTTTAATGGGCTGTCAGCTTGCCCATCTCAATTAGGATGGTCTAAGGTCACTGAGCAGTAGATACTGGTCTAGGAGTTTATGGGTTGGTTAGTTTGTATGCTTCTTTGTTTTTGTAACAGCCTCCTTGAAACTTGAACGTTTTTCCTCTTTAATTTAACAGCTATCTTATTTCTCTGGTCTCCCTTCTTTATTTAGTTACACTGGAGAGAAAGAAGGGTCTCTTCAATGGTAAACAGCAGCGCCTGAGTTCAATAAGGATTTATGGCTTGCTGTTTGCATTGCTAGTAACCACAATTATAATGCTGGGCCTATCAATATCTTTTTCCTCTAGCAATAGAAGGCAAGCTGTTTCCTGCAATTGAAGTCTCCTAGAACAGAAGTTCACTGACAGAAAAAAATAGGGAACAAGGGGTTTGGTAGGATAAGGTCACTAGCTTTTTGTTTATTGGAACAATCGCAATAAGCAATGACCATCTATTATCATAAACCAATTACTAAAGAATGAGCATTATAACACACATGCACTCATACAAGAATAAATGAATAATAAGAAAGTTTCAGAATAAAATACCTTCTTACCTAATTGGTCTTCTTGCACTGACATATACACTGTCCTTATTTTTCTCTCCTCACAAATGATTTGAAAATATCACTTTGGATTGGCATCAGTCTTTAGGCCTTGGACTGAAAACCACTATTTAGAGGATTGTGATCATGTCTTTTATTTGGAGCAGGATCTAAACCAGTCCTTTTCCTCCCTAGACAGGAAAAGAGAGGAACTCATATTTTTTCTTCCAGGATCCTCTTCCTACTTGCTTGGTCTATGTGGTGTTCCCATATTGCTATAATTCAGGCACCGTTTTCATGACTTGCACATACCCACAAGCTACTTATTATTTATTTAGTATTTGTTTTCAATCAACACTGTTTTAACTTCAAAAATACATTTATTTCAAAGGGAAACTTAATATCTCAACAATAAATGGAAAACCAATATTGCTTGTCATAAATAAAGCAAAACAATGATATTAGATTCTAGCATCTCAGCTGTGCCTGCCAACAGTTCTGAGCCAGAGTCCTGTGCTTTCTTGATTTCTAAGGAGAGAAAGAGAGAGAAGTTAGCAAGTGAAAAAGTGTTAAAGACATATTAGCACAAATATGAGACTTTGCCCTTGACAGAGCTGAAAGGATTGAGGGAGATATGAAATGGAGATATATTTCTCACTGATTGAGGTCACCATTTTGATGCTCTGTGAACCATTGGTAGGGGTCCCACAATTGAAAATACCAATAAAGTGGAAAAAGAACTGGACTTGGTTTTGAGCCCTGCTTGGCCACTGCTGATTGTTAATCTTCGAGCAAGTCACTTCATTTCTTAAAGCCTCAACTTCCTCAGCTGAAATATGAAATGACAATAATCTATATCTAACGAGGATTGTGAAGAATAAATGAGAACACGTAAAGCATCTTGTAATCTCTAAAATGCCATACAAGTCGTGAAAACTCATTCTCATTTGTGGAGCATTTTTATTTATGAGCATCAGATCTTTTCTCCAAAGGCCGAGAATATACTGACAGGCCCAACAATCACTATAGCCTAAAATAAGTAGGTGAACGAAAGTCTTTAAAAATGAATTACTAGATCTTGTATCATTTGGAATAGGTCCTTGAGCATTATAGTTATTAGGCCAAGTGCAGTGACTCACTCCTGTAATCCCAACACTTGGGGAGGCCAAGATGGGAGGATAACTTGAGCCTAGGAGTTGGAGACCAGCCTGGGCAACACGGCAAGACCCAGTCTCTACAAAAAAATTTAAAAATTACTTGAGTTTGGTGGCGTGTGCCTGTGGTCCCAGCTATTCAGAATGCTAAGGCAGGAGGATCACTTGATCTTTGGAGGTTGATGCTGCAGTGAGCTATGTTTATTCCACTTCATTCCAGCTGGGGCAACAGAAAAAAATAGATAAATAAATAGATTGATCAACAGATCAATAGATAAATAGATAGGAAGACAGACAGATAGATAGAGATGTAGATATATGTATGTATAATTATTGAATCAATGGCTCTAATTAGCAGGAACCAGGTCTGGCTTATTCACTTCTATGTTCCTTGCACCTACTTCAGTGTCTAGCAACTTTTAATACATGGTGAATGATACACTCATAAAAGAATGTTAAATGAAAAAGTGAATGAGTGAATGAATTAGTGAATGGCTAAATGAATGACATTGCTTCTTGATACTAACATTAGACCTTGGTCTTTGTAATAGATATCTGTAGTTTTTTTCCACCCAGCACTGTATTAATCATATTTTTTATTTTCTATGTTTTATGATGCTTCGGCATCTTGGGGTCTGGTGGACCTAGGGAGGGACTGCCCATCCCAGAGGTAGCTTATTCCTGGAGATAGCAAACTTGCCTTGAGCACCCCTGTGATATGCAAACCAAACAATCCCTAGTCCATATCCCCACCTACCTCCTTTTATTAGGCTCTTGCAGTCCAGGACACTATCCCTGTGCCCTAAGTCACCCAAGGGCCAGGTACCAGACAACCAGGGACGACCCTTTCACCCGGAGCCCACCCAAATTATTCAAACCATGCAATCCTAATTCTGCCCAACAGTTTACACTATTCCTTCTCTTGAAAACCAAGGATAAAGATTTTACATGTGTTTTTCCCTCACTCCCACCTTCTGCCCAACCCTGGTGCTTCCCCATGTGGTCCTGCATGACATGGCATGCAACATGCGTCCTCCTCTTGGGAACTATGAATAACAAACTCTTGTCAATAGCAATCGTCCCCTGATCTGTTAGCCACAGCATACCAGGATAAAAACAAACTCCCTAGTACATTTTAAAATAAGTACAAACCTTGAGGGCTCACCCCAACTCTAATCTCAATTTATTATTAAAGGGGAGTGGCTCTCACCTCCATTTCAGGGGAAAGTACACAACTCAAGTATAAGTCAATCAACACATGACATCTTGATTGTCTCAGAAATGGACACATGACCACACTAAAGTTGCAATAAGTCTTTTCCTGGGACAAAACCTCATGGTTTTTCTCCCCCGTTAGATTGTAAACTGGGAAGACATTAGGTCTACAGCTATGCAGTAATTTTGCTAGCTAGAGGCAAAAAGCCTGTTTGAAATGAAGCCAACCAGAAAAAGCAATGCCAAGAGACAGAGGGAGAGAAATCAAGTTCTGATGGCATCATTTGAGCCAACCCTACTCCTGGACTTTTCAGTTACCTTTGTTGAAGTCCATTTATATTGGGTTTATTGTACTAACGAGTAAAAGAATTCTAATTTACAGGGTCTTCTTTTTCTCTTTTCACGATGCCCAAAGTCACACCTGAAGATATTTAAAACTGTACTTTAAACTAAGTCAGTTCCATACTTAGTATATGCCAGGCACTGGGCAGGGTCCTAGGGATACGGCATCTAATAAGACCCTTAAAGAGCTGCAGTTTGTATGGGAAAACAGCCATGCAAACAACAAGGGGAGAGTGCAATAGATCATAGAGGTTCAAGCAAAGGCAGTTGGGGTAAGCAAAGGAGTAGTCAGATCTGCCTGGAGGTTCCCCTCCTCTTCAATCCTATGAGTGTGTCTCCCACTTCAAGGAGGATCAACTGAAACATTTAGTGAGTGCTGCCTGTACCACTAGGCCCTTGCTAGTTTATAGCTCCTTTATAGAGAGCCAAAAGAATTATCCCCACATTCCTCTATTCAGAGGCTTAGCAGGGACAAACAACCCTACCCAGCTCACTGGTAGAACCTGAACTCGAGTGAAGGCTGTATGACTCCAGAGCCCACACACTGCACTGCTATGCCATCCCCAGTGTTTGCTGAGTGCTCAGTGTGCCAGACTCCACTCCAAAATTATAAAAGAGAAGGTAGCATTCCAAAAACATTCCTCTATCTATCTATCTATCTATCTATCTATTTTGAGACAGAGTTTCACTCTTCTTGCCCAGGCTGGAGTGCAATGGTGCAGTCTCAGCTTACTGCAACCTCTGCCTCTCAGGTTCTAGCAATTCTCCTGCCTCAGACTCCCAGGTAGCTGGGATTACAGGCGCCCGCCAACATGCCTGGCTAATTTTTGTATTTTTAGTAGAGACGGGGTTTCTCCATGTTGGCCAGGCTGGTCTCGAAATCCTGACCTCAGATAATCTGTCCACCTCAGCCTCCCAAAGTGCTGGGATTATAGGCATGAGCCACCACACCCAGCAGCATATCCTTTTTTTAAAAAAAATGTTTTTTTTCAGACGATTCTCACTCTGCCACCCAGCAGAAGTTCAGTGGCACAATCACGGCTTGCTGCAGCCTTGAACTCCTGGGCTCAAATAATCCTCCCCAGTAGCTGGAACTACAGGTGCACACCACTGTGTCCAGCTAATTTTTTAAATTTTCTATAGAGACAGGGTCTCTTATTGTTGCCCAGGATATCCAAAAGCATTCTTTATTGTACAACAGAAATTGCTACTGGATTCTCTTACATTATATTTCCCTGTGTGTGGAAAACAATAGGCAACTTAGAAAAATCATTTTGACACACAAATTATTTTGAAGACCACAGCTAACGAATACAAGGTAGTGCACCTGTGTATAGGCACGCCCTTGCTCAGGACCCCAAACTATTATCTGAGACGTCTTTACCTGCGATCCTCTGAGAGATGGAGCAGCCAGATGCAGCATTAAGTGAAGAACCTCCTGGGCCCCAAGATCAGGATTGCCTGCGGTTAAATGGGGCTGGGCAAGATCTCTGACTGACACCGGTCAGCGAATTGTGCCTTTGCTTCCTGCAGAGCGTGTGGGCCTTCTGAGGATTTCAACGTGCCTGATGGGGGCACCAGAGGCAGCCTGAGCCCCAGGCATACCGGCCACGTTGGCAGATTTCCTTTTTAAGCTTCATGTTGGCTTGTCAACCTCATCATCCCAAACCCGTTAAACAAACAATTTATTAGACTGGCAGCCCCTCTGGAGGCTGCAACTTTTATTTAAGGGACTATTGGCCTTTCCATTTTTCAACTATACTGCCATTATTTTCTTTCCAAAGGAAAAAGGGTGCATCTTTCAGCTTGGGTAAGAAGTGTATTACTTTATGGATGTGGACATGTAGTTCATATGCTGGCTATGAATATTCATAGGCTCTCTTAGATATATCACATCAAATCTGTGTGAGAGAGTAAGTATTTCACTTCAAAATCAAAGCTGAATATAATGCTTTTAAATCAGCATTAGGTTTTTATTGTAAATGAATATACTTACATTAAATTTGGATTCAAATTAGATGTAATTCATACAATACATAATTAGATAACTTACTTTCTTCCCTTAATGGTATTTCTTGAAGACTTTTTTATGATCATTTAATTCTCAGTCTTTTGAAATAGATGTGAATAGACACAGTGGATTTTGTAACACATTACCACTTCCTTTATTGCAAAATTGCTATTTTAGGTTTCTTGACAACTGAGAATCGTTTTATTTATTTATTTATTTCAATGATTGGTCAGGAAAATTGGGACTTCAGTGTCTTGTTTTAGTTTCTGGAACTCAGTTTTTATTCCTGTAGGATTCTGTTTTTATTGTTCATTTGTCATAAGAAATATACAAGGCTTAATCATAAGAGCAACTGCCTTTTGGTAGTGCTTACTCTGTGCTATGAACATCACAGCTTGTTCAAGACTCATCACGAACTTAGAAGGCAGATGCTATTTCTCCCCCTCACTTTATAGATGAGGAAACTGAAACTCAAAAAGATCAAGAAATCTTTGGGAGGCCGAGGCAGGCAGATCACCTGAGGTCAGGAGTTCGAGACCAGCCTGGCCAACATGGCGAAACCCCACCTCTACTAAAAATACAAAAACTAGCTGGGCGTGGTGGCACACACCTGTAATCCCAGCTACTTGGGAGACTGAGGCACGAGAATTGCTTGAACCCGGGAGGCGGAGGTTGCAGTGAGCTGAGATGATCACACCGTTGCACCCCAGCCTGGGTGACACAGTGAGACTCTGTCCACTCCCCCCCCCCAACAAAAAAAAAGAAATCTTACCCAAGAAATCTTGCTAAGGAGAAAAGGAATTGGGTTATAAACTGAATTGAAAGTCACACACTTAATCTTGGCTGAAATATTCCTTCATTCCACAGACATCTACTGAGCCCCTCAAGGTGCCGAGTGCTGCTCCCCACAGTGGAAGTACCGTGGGGAACGAGACAGAGCAGGCTTCCAGGTCTTATGGAGCCTATTACCTACCCAGCATCCCTATCAAACCTGAACTACAAACCTGGACTTTCACCCACAGATGTGGTAGGAGGGCCATGTCTTGGGCATAACTAGATTCCCCAACTGGTTTGAGATCGGTACTGAGCATTTCTGAGTTGGGGACTGGGATTTATTTCAATGCCTAGTGTAGTGGCTGAATCATTGTAAGTCCCTTAAAGGTATTTGGAATTGTTGTTTGACAGTTAAACCTTCAAAAGAGAAAGGGGGGAAAGTTGTTTCCAATGAAAACACTTTATTTAAACAGCCCTTTAATGGCATTTCAGCTTTGGTTTTTCTCTTGATCTGCATTTGCTCTTCTTCTCCCTGCACTTGCAAGTGCCTGACATAACACAAGATGGTTCAGAAGAGACTGCCATCTCACGTCTCCCACACATTTCCATCCTTCCCTGTGGTAGTCAAGGACCAGGGCTAGACTCACTCGGGCCTGGCCCCTCTCATTCTGGAAGCTGTCACTTTCTAGACTGGCTTCCCACTCCTCTCCGTCCCCAAAATAAAACAACAGGGGAGAAAAGAGGGTTGCTACCATCTCAGGCCTTGCAGTCATTTTACAGCACTGCCTCTTGATCAGCAAAGCGGGGAGATGAAAAAGCCCCACCTGCACTTTCCTGTCTTTGTCAGAGTCGCATCTTCAGCCTCCAAAGCATTTGGAGCTTTCTCACAGCAGGAAACTAAAATGCTTTTTTCCTAGATATGATAGCTTAGGTGCTCCCCAAGCAGTGGGACCTGTCTGTCTTCCATTGGAATCTTTCATCTTCACTTACATTCCCTCCTTTTGGAGCTTCTTCAATAATTGATGCATTCTGAGTGGCACATTCGTGGCATCTGCACAGTAGAATTCACGGTGGGAAGGACGGGGCAGAGTAAGGCAACACGGCTGTGGTCCCTGTCCTGGCTTCAGCCCTGTTCCCTTCTTCTCCGGATGCCCTCCTCCATCTCCCATGCCCAGCACACTGTCCATGAAATACGCTTGTCTTAGGTTCTCTAGACGCAGAGACTGAGATGGGATTCTTGCACAAATGATTAAATGAAGGAAAGCCCTGAGAAGAAACCTATAGTGAGGGGGGTAAGGATGTGGAGAGAAGCAGGATGGGGCAAGGGAAGGAGGTTGGCAAAGATGAGGTTTAGGAAAAGTCTAGCCTAGACCTGGTCCCACTGGGAGGTCCGTAGGGTCTGCTGCATCTCAGAGGTCATCCTGGCCAGCTAAAGGCACTGGGCTATTACACTCTCCCATCAGTCAACCAAATGTGCCATGTGCTGCCCCAGGGAAGGGTAAAATGTCCCAGGCACCTCCCACCAAGAGGCTCTTTGTAACTGAGGATAGTGCTTTCAATAAATGAACAAGCATGTGAGCTGCTAGCAGCCAACATCTGGGGGATGGGTGCTCTGTGCTGGAATGATTAAGCAGTTCCATTCAGGCTAGTGACATCCTTAATGAGCCGCCCTTCCCCCTCCCTCCCTCCCTCCCTTCCCCTCCTCTTTCCTTCAACAGCTATTTATTAGTAAACCAATCCTCTTGGAGTTTAGAGTCTAAGTAAGGGGACAGGCCATGAACATGTAAATGAATGAACACAAAATAATTCTAAATTATGACCATTGTGAAGGAAATAGAGTACCATGGGAGAGGGTAACAGATGATGGGGAAAGAGACCTATTTTAGGTTAGGTAGTCAAGGAAGGCTTCTCTAAGTAGGTGACTTTCAAGCTAGGACCTGAAGTGAAGAGAGAGGAGGATTCAGTGGTGAGAATGCAGGGTGAAGAGGATTCCAGGAGAAGAGGCAGCAAATTCAGGTCCTTGGAAAGAGGTTTGTATGTCCTGAGGACTGATGCAAGATCAGAGATGAGTTGAGGGTGTCTGGCTGGGACCAGTTAATACTAAGTCTTATAGTCTTATAGGCTATGGGAGGTTCCTTAGATTTAATTCACCTGCAACTAGAAACCTTAGAAGATGTTTAAGCAGGGCAGTGATGTCAGCTGAATGTTATACAGTTGGATTGAAATTTTACTCAACCACATTCATATGTGCAAAAAAAAAATGTGGTTTCTTGACTTCCTCACATGGATACAGTCTTAGACATTTTCCAACTTAAACAGAAACCTGACTTTTCCAGATTCATATCTCAGTCTCTTCTGGTCTACACAATCACCTTTCCAGACATGCCAGGATTTGGTCCATTTCCTCCCCAAGATGGCCCCTTGGATATGAAGAACTTACATACGAGTCCTTGTGGTGGCCTGGGGAGGGCCTTAGACCTATGTGGAGGTCCTTTTGAGGGTCTCAGAGTCCCCACTAGCCTCTGCCCTTGCCCTCCTGAAGCAGGATATTTCCCTGACCCCTTCACAGGTGGGAACGGGAGTGTGGGCACTGAAACTAGCCGGCTGCTTCAGCACCAACAGGGATGAACTCCACACTTAAACTGCTGTGTTCAACACCTCACAGGTGGGTGCACACAAGTGAGCAGGTGCAGGAGCGTGGGTGAGCACTTTTAGGTGCTGGCCAGGGTGAACTTTGTGTGGGGCCCTGTGGCAGTGTCTAGGAGGGTGCCTGTGACCCCTGAAGACCCGGAGGGAGTGTTACAATCAGCACTCTTTTAGCTTTGCTGTCCAAGGACAGCTTAAGTGTTAACAGCTCAGTGGAGGGTCAGCATGACAGTCTTTTGCACCGCACTTACAGTACCCAAGTTCTTGTCTGGTGTCCAGGAAGAATGAGATCACACAAATGAATTGAAGATGGTAAATGCAGAGGATTTTATTGCCTATGAAAGTGGCTCTCAGTGGGAAGGAGAGTTGAAAAGGGGATGAAGCAAGAAAGTAATCTTCCCCTGAAATTGGGCCAGACTCCCCTCCAAAGCTACACCATCAAGTTGTTCCTCTGAAGTCCGACCACTTCTCTCCAACATCCAACCATAGTAGTCCAAGCTGCTTCTCCTCCCTTTGCTTCTGGCTGAGCCTGGGGTTTTTATGGGCACAGGATTCGGGGTGGTGAGCCATCAGTGGTTTTGGGAAAGGCAACATTCGAGCAGGAAAACAAGGATGCAAGTTTTCACTTGGGCCTCAGTTCTAGACTTGAGGATGGTACCCTTGCCAGGAACCCACCCTTTTCTGTCCCAAATTTCCCTGCCTCCTGTCCCTATCACTCTTTCATTGTTTCTCTGCTGGTGAAAGCTGTAGCAATTGAGCCTGCTTGTTTTAGCCCTAGTAGTGTTCCCAAACCTCCAGCACCCCAGCCCCATGAACTTGACCCAACCTTGGTCTTGCCAGTACTGCAAAGCTCTCTGCAGTCTGCCTTTGGCTCTCATTTAACCCTTGACTTGACACTCAGCCTTGCAGCTCATAGCTTTCCATGGTCAGCAAGTTTTCCAAACAGTTCCACTATAGCCCTCCACAGAGCACATGGGAACTTCCGGCCACTTTCCATGCTGTAAGGAAGCCAAGGGTAGACTTTTGTGATTTAACTCTACCTACTCTTGCCATGCCACCAGTTTTACCCTGATGAGGCTGTTCCACATTTACGTAGATGACTTACTGCAAGGCAATCTCCTTTCAGAGTCCAAATCAGAAAATTGACTAATCTACCTAACAGGGAAGATGGAGCACACATGCTTCACTATCTATGTCTCCTAATCCTGCCCTCAGTCCCCTGGAGTGCAACAAGTTGGTTTCCCTGTTCTTCAGCCTCTGGTATGGACTCCCTGCATCATTTTTTCCCTCCTCCAGAAGTAACATCACCATTCACTCTTAGCAGAGGCCGCAGGGGCAGATTGGCTGTTTGAGACCCTCCTTTATGGGGAAAAGAGTGACACACCTGTTTAATATTTTTAAATTATTATTCCTGTTACAAATAGTGAAAAATATCACTCCTATTGCAGTGCAAAAATGGAAGGGGACAGAAGCAAAGATACCAATTGGAAGCTGGTTTGCACTTCTCCAGGGAAAAGGTGTTAGCAGTTTGCACTGGAGCTGCAAGGGAGCTAGAGAGAAATGACCAGACTTGATACATTTTTTGGGAATGGATCTAACCAAAAGTGTATTTAACAGGGCTTCATTGAGTGCACACTCTGAGCAAGGCCCTGGAAAGACACAAAGATGAGGACACAGTCCCTGCACTAAAAATGCTTACAAAATGATAGGTAAGAAAAGATATCAAAACAATTAACCTCATGCTAAGTTAGCCCTAGCTAGAATTGTATATAAAAGAGATAAGAAGTGGGAATCAGATGCTGGAGAGGATGTGGAGAAATAGGAACACTTTTACACTGTTGGTGGGAGTGTAAATTAGTTCAACCATTGTGGAAAACAGTGTGGCGATTCCTCAAGGACCTAGAAATAGAAATTCCATTTGACCCAGCAATCCCATTACTGGGTATATATCCAAAGGATTATAAATCGTTCTACTATAAGGACACATGCACACGAATGTTCATTGCAGCACAGTTTACAATAGCAAAGACCTGGAACCAACCCAAATGCCCATCGATGATAGACTGGACAGGAAAAATGTGGCACATATACACCATGGAATATTATGCAGCCATTAAAAACGAGGAGTTCGCGTCCTTTGTAGGGACATGGATGAACCTAGAAACCATCATTCTCAGCAAACTGACACAAGAACACAAAATCAAACACCACATGTTCTCACTCATAGGCGGGTGTTGAACAAGGAGAACACATGGACACAGGGAGGGGAGCACTATACACGGGGGTCTGTTGGGGGGAGTGGGGGGACAGTGGGGGTGGGGAGTTGGGGAGAGATAGCATGGGGAGAAATGCCACATATAGGTGAAGGGGAGGAAGGCAGCAAATCACACTGCCACGTATGCACCTATGCAACAACCTTGCATGTTTTTCACATGTACCCCAAAACCTAAAATGCAATAAAAAAAAAAAAAGAAGAAGAAGTGGGAATCACCAAGGGTAGAATTCCTAGGTCCAGTAATAGTTAGTGGGTTTCAATACCACCATCCCTGTAACACTTGTGTGATTGTGGGTAAGTTACTTAACCTCTCTAAGCCTCAATTTCCTCAAGCAAAAAAAAAAAGTACAATAATAAAGTCTACTTTATAGGATTGTATGAAGACTCAATGAGTTGATATGTAAAGCACTTAAAATATGCACTGGCTCGTAACATATTTTTTTAAAATCATCAAACAACTTAATTAAGCACCAATATTAGCCATGTGTCCTTACTTTACTTTCCTTAAATGTATTTACCCCTCCATGGTCTGGAGGCTCTCCTGTGGATGTAAAAAATGTATATTTTTACACATATTTTACATTAAAAATGTATATTTTTTTACATCCACAGTAGAGCCTCCAGACCATGCAGTCTCCCATGACAAAGACAATGTCAATCAGTAGCTAGTATCCATCCAGCACTGTCTGGCTAACGCTTGTACAGAGACTAAGAGCTGACCCATGCCATTACGAAGCCCCTGATCTGTTTGGAAATGAGACTTTACGTGTATGAATAAGTAACAATATAAGAGATAATTTGACTTAGTGATGCATTCAACAAATAATTGTTGAAGGTATACAGGGTGATAGTGGGCTTATTCAGTCCACTCAGCTGCCCTTCTGGGGAGACTATCAATCCATTTCACAGATGAAGAAAGATTGAAAGGGTAACGTAATTTACTCATGACTACACAGCTAATAAGTAGTGGATATTGGTGTGACTCCAAAGCTCACATTTTTATGTAAGTGTTATCGGCCAGTCAATAGCTACTTACTGTCAGCTGTGTACCAAGGCAATGTACTGAGCTCAGGGTACTCAATTAGAGCGGATCAGACTTTGTGAGATAGACGTGTAGAGGAGAGAAAAGTCACACATGTGTCGTGACCAGAGGAGCTCTGGGCATTAAAGGGGGCACAGACCAGCTTGTGTGATTCTGAAACAGGGGACACAGCGTGGCTTAGAAGCAAGGATTTGGATGTGGGAAAACCTGAGTTTAACTCTAGCTTAACTACTTACTAGCTGTGTCCTACTGGCAAGTTTATTTTCCTCTCTATGCTTCAGTTTCTTCATCTAGAAAATTGGAGAAAATATCTATTTCATAGAGTAGCTGAGAGCACTGAATGAAATGCTGTATGTGAAGTGCTTTGTCAGCACCCAACATAGTCACAGCTTAAAAACTGTAGCTGATCAGGGCACAGTGGCTCACGCCTGTAATCCCAATACTTTGGGAAGTTGAGGCAGAAGGATCACTTGAGCCTTGGAGTTCGAAACCAGCCTGGGCAACATGTGAAGACCCCGTCTCTAGAAAACATTTTAAAAATTAGCTGGCTGTGGTGCACATACCTGTAGTTCCAGCTACTCGAGAGGCTGAGGTGGGAGAATCGCTTGACCTAAGAGATCAAGGCTGCACTGAGCTGTAATTGCGCCACTGCACTCCAGCCTGGGTGACAGAAAGAGACCCTGTCTCAAAACAACAAAAACAAAAACAAAAAAACATAGATGCTATTGTGATAGTGGATAAAATTGGATGTAAATGGTAGCAAGCAACACACGTTTACATTTCAGTGTTTTTTGGCGCAACCCAGCCCCATGAAAACTTATATAAGTTGAATGAACATATTTCATGAATGTACAGTTTAATTCTTGCCTCCTCTATCCATTTAAATGTGCCCTGTGGAGAGAGTTTGGCCTCTGGATGACAATTTAGACAGGCCTTATGTTTACCTCTACTGCCCCCACGTAGGCCTTGATTTGGGGAATGGGTTGTGCTAGGCTTCTTTAAGTACTTCTAATTCTCCACTCCCATCCCTGACTCCTCAGGGTAGGGGAGCAGTAGAGTTCTCACTCCCAATAGTGGTGCTCAGTGCTCCCTAGAGTGGGCAGAAGCATGAAGCTGACCGTCCTCTGCAGGGGCTTTCATGGGTTCTTGGGAGTCCCCCATCAATGCAGATTGCTCGCTTCAGTTTCCTTGACATGAATGAATGCATTCCTATTCTGGCTGATTGCTTGTGGCTCCAACCATAGCCCCCGGGCATCTTGGATTCCACTTCCAGCTCCTTTCTGTCAAGCTCCCCTTGCCTCTTCAGGTGGTCCTCTTGGGTAACATCTAAGATGGCCCCATGCTGGCTTTCTCTTGCACTTGGTTCACATTGGTCACAGGCAACACTCATGCATTCTTTGCTCCATTAAACTTCAGGAGAGGAATTATATCCCAAGCCACAGCCCTCCATTCAGGGGCCAGAGGCCACTCTAGCCAACCTCATTTCCCATCCTTAAATTTCTCAGACACAACTCACACCTGTCCACTGTATACCACAAACAGCAAATGACTCATTTTAAGCCCTTTGAGTGATCTGCTTAACGTCATTTTCCTTAGGCTTGAGATGAAGTGCAGCTCCCACCCCTCTCCTTGGGGTGAAGAAATCCTCTTCAAAAACCCTCTGAGTGCCAACTGCTGGCCCTTTTATACCCCTGAGGTAAGTGAGGGTTTTTTTCCGTACCTACTTTGAAAATGTTCGTATTTTGTTCCAGCACCTCCCTTTAGAGGGTACCTCTGCCAAATTTTCCCTTTTAATGTCTTGTTACACTTCGAACTCAGAGAATGGCTAATGACTCATCCTCCCTGGTGGTGGGTGGGAAGGCGCCCTTAAACAGCCATTATGAGCCCTTGGTTCTTGTCCTAACCTCAGCCCAGTTTCTCCAGGTGACCCTGGGGCAGCCCTTTCATTGCTCTGGGTCTCTGCTTCTCCTCTCAGTGAAATGGAAATCAAATCTCTTTTCTTGCCCTCTCTCCAGGGAGGTATTGTGAGGAATAATAAGGCAATGCCTATAAAGTGCTTTAAGTACTTCGGGGAAAGACGTTGGCTAAATACCAAATGATAATAATAACACCGTCATCATTATTCACATTATTATTCATGGGTTGAGAGGAGAAAGCGGTTGCTGATGGTGTCTTTGCTCTGTGGGAAGGAGGACTTCAGGCCCCAGGATGTTCTATCAATAAGTCAAAGCCAATAAATACTGAGCACTGGAAGTGGAAGTTATCTAGCCATAAAGGCTGAATGTACATGCCCATTTTTATTTGAAATGACAACAACCGATCCTATTTCTCATTTTTTATTTTTATAGCTAGTGCTCAGAGAAGCTAGAATTGAGGGGAAATTGCATTTCTTTTCAGGGGAATGGGGAGCAAAGGGCTCTTTTATTTACTACCCACCACTCTCTTCTTAGAATGCTTTTTTTTCTCTACTCCCCACAAACCTTCACCTCTGCTATCCATTCCACTTATTTCTGAGTCAAAGTTTTAATCAGCAGACAGGTTGTCAGTGGTAGAAGATGAGCAGAGAGGATCAGAAGTGAGCCATAAGGAGAACCAGACTTAGAGCTTAGAGAAGAGAAGGAAGATTCTCCCAAAGCTCTGATCCAAACTCATTTGCTCATCAAAATAGAGAGTCGCAATGCTTCACCCGCTGTGCTAGGCACCAAAGCTAGGTTGGCGAACAAGAAACAGCCCATACCAGAATTTCAGCCCCTTAAAATCCTGCAAAATCATCTTTGGTGGCCAGGTAGAATGGCACAATTCAGTGAACAGCAAGGTCTTTATTGGGCAATGTAACTCTCAGGGGTGATAATGTAGTGTTACCTTGAGATGCATCAGCCCTGAATGAGTCCCTAGTTTACATTTCTGGTTCTAGAAAAAAGTTTTTTCATCACCACCTGGATGAGCAGTGTATGGTCAGAAATCCACAAGATGACTCCCAGTGCACACACATCTTAAAGCATGTGGCAGTAAAAGCTGTGGACTTCGAGAAGACAAGGTTTCAGTCCAAGTACGCTGCTTCCCTCTTAAATTTCTCTGAGACCCAGTTTCTTTATCTGCAAGTTGAGAATAAAAATAGTGGCTCCGTGTACTTTCCAGACGTGATGTGGATGTGAAAGGAAATGATGAAAGCAAGGGTAGCGTAAAGGTCTACTCAGATGGAAGTTGGGAGCTGTGGCAGAACTGCTGCTCATGTTGTGCCAGGTACCTTGTTACGTGAACTAGCCCCTGGAACTGTATCTGGAGGTTTAAGCACTAAGCCAAGTTGCCTGGGCAATGGAGGACTTGCTATGCTCTGTTCCAGGAGCCTGTGTGTACTGAGGGAATAGGAACTCAGCTTTGTTATCTTTTTTATTTTTAAATTTTATACAAACAGCATTTTTCTGGTTATAAAAGTAAACTTTTATAACCAGATCTTTGTAACAAAAATATAAAAGTATGTAAAAGTAATATTCTATAACCAGATCTTTGTAAACAAAGGATAGTGTTGAAAAGGATCTTCGTAAACAAAAAGTTCAGGCAATAAAGAATTGAGAAGAGATTTTAAATATTATGGGGTATTGCCTTCCAAACTTCTTGGCGTGCCTTCACACACATATTTTTCTCCTGAAAGATGGGACCTGTATTGTTTTGCAATCTGCCTTTTTGATTTAAGAATGTGTCCTGGCCAGCATGCCACCTGCCTTATTTAAAAGGCTCTCTGACCAGATCTGGAGCTCTCTTCTTGAGACGGACCATCCCCTTTGAGCTCTTCCAGCATCCTTTAACGTCTCTTTGATGGGGTTCAGTCACTCCCAGTGGCTACAAAGAATGAGAAACTTCCCCCAGCTCAAAGAAATCCAAATTGAGTACATTTACAAGCCTCGCTTGCCAGGTTCTGAGACATTGACATCTTGTCATTTTTCCCCCTCTTTTTCAAATTTCAAGTTGCAGTGTGATGTTGAATTAAAAATGTTGCCAGGGGCTGCCTGCAGGGCCCTCAGGCTAAAACAGTGGCAGCATCTGCCAGGGGAGACCCACAGGTCCTTCTTCGGACCATGGCAATATACAGCTGGCATCTGAGCCCAGCAAAGGAGGGGAGAAACGTGCATGTGAAGGGAAATTCAAGGATCACTACTTTTTTTTTTTTTTTAAGCCGACCTCGTCAAGTGCTTATCCATTTTATTTGGGTTTTATGACTTAATGCCCATGGGACATTTTGTGAACATATTTTTCCAAAAGGGTGAAGAGAGAGTGGCAACTTGCAGAAGAAATGTCAGACCTTGTTAAACTATGCAATTGAGAATGAAAATAGTGGCTCCACATACTTTCCAGAGGTAAAATGCCAGTCCTCATCTCAGGACCCTGGATGAACCATATGAAGGGGACAAGCCTGGAGTTTATCAACAAATTTCTGTCATACATTTGGGGTGTTTGCTGAGGAGTTCAGATGAGAAAATGCGTGTGGACATGCTCTGGAAACACGGAAGCTTTGTACAGATGAAACCCTGAAGTCCTCTATATGCTTGTTTAAGCACAGGACTGGGAGGACTCGGGTGGAACTGGAGACAGGAATTGCCTCTAGAAAGAGGAGCTGGGTTGCTGGGAGGCAGCAGAGGAGGGGACACTTGTTCTTCACTCTAGATCATGTCATTTCTTCTGCATTTTGTACCATGTACCTGATTTACCTTTCAACAGAAAAAATAATGAATCAACAAATTAGTAATGTAGCTCAAAGGACTCAGGCTCTGGAAACATTCTTTAGGAAAATTACTCTTTGGCAGCGACAGCCTTGCTTACTTACCCATGAAATCGTGCTGAAGTCTACTAAGTCTTTCACCCAACAGCACTAATGGCTTCATTCTTTCCTATGGAGTATTTTTTGTTTAAAAAAAAAAATAAAAGAGCATTCAAATCAAAGAACCAGCAAAAAGTCTTCCATTATTATTGTCTTTGTAATAACGAGCTATGTATTTTCTGACCATGGAAAAGAAATAATAGCCTCAGATGGCATATATGGCTGTTAATTAATGAGACTGGCTTCTGTACAGGTCTTGTGATTATTACCATATTACTTATGCTATACCTGTTAAAGATAAGTAATACTGTATGTATATCACATACTCATTACTATGTTATTCTAGCTCATTCTCAATCCTAGCTGTGCTGCCTTGGACATTTACTAGCTGTGCTACCTTGAACAAATTACTGAACCTCTCTGAGCCTCTGTTTCTTCATATGTAGAATGAGTGCTAACAGGAGGGTGGGGTGGGGAAAAAAAAAAGAATGGGGGCTAACAGTGGGACCTGCCCTAAGAGGTTGTTGAATGATACTGCATACGGCCTGACACAGTAAGTGTTCAACAAACACTATTCTTACCATTAATGTTATTTTTGTTACAACTATCCTTGGACATAACCAAATGTTGAAACTTCAAACTGATCCATAGGTATGTTGGGGAAGAACAATGGCTGTAAAATGGAAAGGAAGCATTATGAAAGAATGTTTATTATCTCAGGGTCTACAAATCTTATTGAGCAAATCCACACAATTCTCATAAGCAATATCTTGCTAGGTGGCATGCCTCTCTAGATGTCTTTATCCTAATTTTCTTTTACTACTCTTCCCATCATACCTTTCTCCCCCACATGTTGTCTTTCACAAAAGCAATAAGAGACGCAACCATTGTATCCTATGAACGCCTGAGAGTTAGCCTTTCACTGCTCTTGGTTGAGAGCTGCTCCTGGTGATGACTGTGGTGAATGATGAATGCTGGGGGAATACATGAAGAATAAAGGTACCTAAAAATCGCTCATTTTTAAAATAATTCAACAAATAGTTATTGAATGTCTGCTAGTGGCAGACGCTCTTTTAGAAAAGTTGTTTTCAACTGGGGACTATTTGAGCCCCCAGGGGACATTGGGTTGTGTCTGGAGAGTTTTGGTTGTCACAACAAGGTTAGGGGGGCGGTGTGCTAATGGCAGCTAGTGGTTCGAGGTCACGGATGCTGCTAAACATCTTACAATGCACAGAACAGCCTCCTATGTCAAAGAATTATGCAGCCCAGAGGTCAGTAGTATCAAAGATGAGAAATCCTATTCTAGAGGCTTGGGAAAATTACATCTAAAGACACAGATCCCTGCTTTTGTAGAATATAAATCCACAGAGAGTCACAAAACAGACTGTAAAAAGAATAAGTACATTAGAAAGTGATAAGTATTGTTTTTTAAAAACAAACAAACAAAAAAAAAAAAACACAATGGTAAGCAGGGTAAAGAGAATGAGTGCTGGGCCTGAGGAGTATTATAGAGGATGTTCAGAAGGGGAGACATCTATATGTCTATCTCTCTCACTTCCCTTAAATCTGTGCTCAAAATCTATAGACATCTACTGTCTATCTCTCTCACTTCCCTTAAATCTGTGCTCAAATCCCAAGAGGGGGTGAGATTTGAGCACAGATTTAAGGGAAGTGCGAGAGATAGACAAATAGATGTCTGTCGGAAGAGCATTCCAGGCAGAGGGAAGAGCCGCAGCAAAGACGCTAAGGCAGAGTGGCCTGGCATGTTCATGTACCATCAGGGAAGCCAGTGTCTGGAATGCCATGAGCAGGGAAAAGGGGTAGAAGATGATGCCAGAGAGTAGGCAGGAATCCAGACCACGTAGGGCCTTGTGGGCCACTGTAAAGACTTCAGTACTTACCCTGAGGGAATGGTTCTGAGCAATGATTTTGAGACGTAATCTGACTTCTGTTAGCTGCTCTGTTGAGAATAGAACAAGGAGGGGCAAGGGTAGAAGCAGGGGAACCTACTTATTAGGAGGCTGTTCCAAGAAATGACAACATCCTGGATTAGGGTGGTAACTGTGGAGGTGTAAGGAGTGGGCAGATATATTTTGAAGACAGAGCTAACAGGATTTGCTGAATTGAAGAATGACACTATGGTTTTGGCCTCAGCAACTAGAAGGATGGAATTACAATACGCTGAGATGGGAAAGGATGATTGGGCTAGGGCAGGTTTAGTGAGGAAGACCAGGAGTTCAGCCTTGGATACATTAAGTCTCAAGTGTCTGTTAGACACCCGCATGGAGATGTTGAATCAGCAGTTGGATACATAAGTCTTAAATTCAGGAAGTAGATGAAGACTGAAAATGAAGATGTGTGAGTCAACAGAATTGAGACGGGACACGATGAGATGACCAATCTAGTGCATGTAGATGGAGAAGAGGTACAGGACTGAGCCCAGGACACTGCAATTAAGAGCTTGGAGAGAAGAGGAGGAACCAGCAGAGGAGACTGTGAAGGACTAAGCAGTGAGGTAGAAGAAAATGAAGAGAATGTGTAATTGAGAAAGTTTATCAAAGAGAAAGTAGGCATCCATTGTTCAAATGCTGCTTATAGGTTTAGAATGATGAGGACTAATTTTTAACCATTGGCTTTAGCCACGTGGAGGTTATCAGTAAACATGATAAGAGCAGTTTGGGTGGAACTTGACTGGATTGGGTTCAAGAAAGACTGAGAGACTGGATGCGGTGGCTCACACCTGTAATCCCAGTGCTTTGGGAAGCTGAGGCAGGAGGATCACTGGGCCCAGGAGTTCCAGACCAGCCTGGGCAACAGAGCAAGACCCTATCTCTAAGCAGGGGAAGGAGAATGAGTGCTGGGCCTGAGGAGTATTATAGATTCCTCAGCCTGGGAAACAGAGCAAGACCCTATCTCTATTTCTTGAAAATAATATTTTTTAAAAAAGAGAGAAATTGGGAGAAAAGAAGTTGAAGACAGGAAGCATACACAACTCTCGAGAAGTTTTGATGAAAGGGGGAGCAAAGGAGTAAGGTAGCAGCTGGCAAGGGGAGTGGAGTCAAGAGAAGGTTTTTGTAAGGTAGGAACAACAGAGCAAAAAACATGTTACGGAGAGTAAAACATTGATTATATGGGGAGAGAGGACAGATTTGCTGGAGTTATATCTTGAAGTAGTTGAGAAAGAAAAGAATTTAGTCCAAAAGAACAGGAATCGGCTTTAGATAGTGTATGGAAAGTTCATCTACAATAAGAAGAAAGCAGAGTAGGTGGAGGAAAGTGGGAGGTTTACGTTTGGTTGCTGATTGCTTCAGTTTTTTCAATGAAGCATAAAACTGACTCACCAGTTGAAAATGAGAATTGCAGAGAAGGTGTTGGAGACTTGGAGAGGAAAATGTGTGAAATCGTTGCCTCAGCTATAGGAGAGTGAATGAATACCGGGCAAATAAGAGGTTGCTTGGCAGCATAAGGAGCCACTTGAGCTTCAAAGTCATCCTTTTAAGGTGAGACCTGCCAATGTGGTTACGAGATTTTCTCCAGCACAATCAGCTGCAGGGATACAGGTTGAGAATAGGTAGATAATTTCATTGAGTATGACGAAGTGCAAAGAGGAAACACAGTAGTCGAAGATATATGTAGAGGAATAATTATAATAATTCCTCTCAGAATTTAAGCTATTCAGCTTTTAATAATGCACATTTTATAATGTACATATAATCTTATCACATAGAAGTAGATTAAAAGCACTTTGTTGAATCAGCCAGATGCCAAATTTGGCAAGCTTTTCATGAACTCATAGAACCAACATAGGTCTGGAGATGTCACCTAGTCCTCTCTGCTAGCTGCTTTGCTAAGCAAGTAAGGCTCTTGCTGTTGTGGTATTTTTATGTCTCCTGAGGAGATGATATCATTCCCCAGAAGAGCAAGACTAGTGTTTATTAACTCAGACTTATAGAAATATTTTTCAAATAGCTTAATCAAACTTCCCATGCTCCTATTTAATTATTTCTTCTTGCATTCTTGGTAGTAATAAGGAACAGCTATTCTTTTATGTAATTAGTTTTAGTTCATTCAATAAATGCAGAATGAGTACTAGCAGCTAGATACTAGGTATACAATGGTGAGAAACCATGGTCCCTGATCTCCCCCAATTTCATAGTCATGTGGCTAAAGACAGATGATTTTAATGTGCTGTAGCAAGAGATATGATTGGGGAGAGAGAGAGTCTTATGTGAACATATAACAGAGGCGCCTACCCATTTGAGGAGAAGAAGGAAGGAGGGAAAAGCTAGTGGAAGGATTCCAGGGAAAAGAGATGCAGAAGTTTAGCAGGAGTTAGGTGAAAAGAAGGAAGGATGAAAGTGCTCCAGGCAGTGAGAACATATATAAAAGCCTGATGGAGACAGAAAGCAGTATTTGAGAGTTCATGGTGCTTGGAGCACAGGGAGGCAAGAGAAAACAGCTGGAGATGGGGCTGGAGAGGCTGGCAAGAGTGTGTTAGAAGGTTAGCCACTATATCAAGAATCTGGGCTTCATCCTAGGGGCAGCATTGTTGGGCTTAAACAGACATCATTAATTTGTGCTTTGAAAAGTTCACTCTGGCAGCTTGATGTGGGTAAAACATTGGAGGAAAACACCACTAGGGACAGCAAAACTAGCTGGAAGATTGTTGCAGTCATGCGGGTGAGAGACAATGGGGGCCTGGACTGGGCATGTGGCAGTGGTGCTGGAGAGAAATGAATGGATTCACAAGATGTTTTAGGTGGTTGAATTGACAGATCTTGGTGATTTATTGGCTTTGGAGAGTCAAAGAAATGGAAGAGTCAAAGAGGATGCTCCAGTTTCTGACTTTGAAAACTGAGTGGCTCATGATACCATTTACTGAAACACGGCACATGGAAGAATAAACGTTGGAAACACTGGGATTGAGGTGTCTGTGGCATATCCAAAAGAATATTTTAAAGAGCAGCTATACACAGGATCTGGGACTTAGGAAGGAGAGAGAGATGTGGGGAGAGGCACATTAAGAATTACCTGCAAATACATGGGAATTGAAATCATGGGAATGAAACAAGCCATCATCTGTGTTGGGTATGGAGAAAGGAAAACTTAAGTCAAAGACCTGAACAATACCAACATTTAAGGGATGAACAGAGGAAGGAACCTCCAAAAGAAGCTGAGAGGAAATCAGCCAAAGAAGTAGGAGGAAAAAATCAGGAGAATGTGAAGCCATGAAAGTCCATGGAAGAAAGTGTTTTGAGAAGAAAGAAGTGGTCAACAGTGTGAAATATTGCCAAAAGGCCAAACAGTAAGGCCTGGAAAGGGAGCATTGGATTTACCTGTGGCAGCTGAGAAGGCAGAAACCAGACTGCAGTGAATTAAGGAGTAACTAGGAGATGAAAATTCTAGACAACAAATGTAAACAATTCTTTGAAGAAGTTCATTATACCTATATGAGAAGGGGAATTAAGAAAAGAATTGGGGCCAAATCTTCACACAAATTCTGTCTTAAAAGACACATTCGTCCCAGGTGTCAAAATATCTCAGGGAAAACAGTTTCATGTGAATTTCAAATTTCAAAATTTCCAAAATAATTTCTTTCCTTTATTTATTTATTTATTTATTTATTTATTTTTGAGACAGAGTCTCTCTCTGTCACCAGGTGCCAGGCTGGAGTGCAGTGGCGCGACCTCGGCTCACTGCAACCTCTGCCTCCCGGGTTCAAGCAATTCTCCTGCCTCAGCCTCCCGAGTAGCTGGGACTACAGGCGCGTGCCACCATGCCCAGCTAATTTTTTTGTATTTTTAGTAGAGACGAGGTTTCACCATGTTGGCCAGGATGGTCTCGATCTCTTGACCTCGTGATCCGCCCGCCTCGGCCTCTCAAAGTGCGGGGATTACAGGCGTGAAACAGCGCGCCTGGCCCTTCTTTCCTTTTTAAAAAAAAAAAAAAAAAATTAGGGACAGGGTCTCACCATGTTGGCCAGGCTGGTATTGAGTTCCTGGGCTCAAGCAATCCACTCACCTTGGCCTTGCAGAGTGCTAAGATTATAGGCGTAAGCCACTGCACCCAGCCAAATTTCCATGAAAATTTCCTCAATTTTCCATGTTATTTGAGAGCACCGACTCAGTCAAAGGCAGTTATTCTAACTCATCTCAAATTTCCTTTCTTGGAACAAAATTATATTTCCTTAAGTAGGCTCCAAAAATCTATTACCCACTAGTCATTTCTGTAACTATCCTCAGAATGGTTTCTGAATTCAAGTTTCTCTTTAACCATTGGAACATCATGAAATGGAAATATAGCAACATGAAATATAGCAGGGGCACTCAACGGCTAGGTGATAGGAAACTGACTGGCTAAACCAAAACCAAAACCAAAACCGAAAAAAAAAGGATTTATCCAAAGGCTATGAGGGGCCGGGCGCGGTGACTCACGCCTGTAATCCCAGCACTTTGGGAGGCCGAGGTGGGTGGATCACGAGGGCAAGAGATCGAGACCATCCTGGTCAACATGGTGAAACCCCGTCTCTACTAAAAATACAAAAAATTAGCTGGGCATGGTGGCGCGTGCCTGTAATCCCAGCTACTCAGGAAGCTGAGGCAGGAGAATTGCCTGAACCCAGGAGGCAGAGGTTGCGGTGAGCCGAGATCGCTCCATTGCACTCCGGGTAACAAGAGCAAAACTCCGTCTCAAATAAAAAAAATAAAAAAATAAAAAATAAAGGCTATGAGGGAGCTCACACAAACAACAAAGATACCAAAGCAGTTTTGGGCACCTGTATGGCAGAAACTGCTAAGAACTCTCTCTTGAAGGTAGCACTCTCAGCGTGCAGCCTGCTTGGGTCGCAAACTAAGCCTTGTCTAGGGGAGAGAAGGATGTCTTAATTGACAGCCCCATGAAGAGGGGGAGTGGATATACTCCAAGGAAAACTGAGGTGCTGAAAGAAGGAATAGAGACTGAACGTTCACCGCAGCTCCGAGGAGATTCAAGTACCAGGAGTGTCAAGCTGCATGCAAGACCTCATGTAGTTGAGCCATGAATAATAAACAAACCAAGATTTCCTACAGTGTAGCTTTTCTTGGCAGCAACACCCATTCTTTGGCTGTAATTTCTACCTGCCTTTTCATTCTCTATCTCGTTCCTGGGCGTTAATATATAGACAAATCTTCATGCATTACAGCAGAACATGCTGTTGCCTTCTCTGGCCAATCTTCTTCCTCTGAGTTACAGTTTCAAATCCCAAAATTCAGCCTGGGACATTGACGGTTGGAGCATTTGAGTTGTGCACCTCCCCTACCTGGCTCATTTGATTAGTGGAGACAGCTGAAATAGGAAATTCAGGCCCCAAAGTATGTTTTGAGTCTGGATGATTCCATTTGGCTGAATCCCCAGACAGAGGAACTGGAGAGCAATCAAATGCCCACTTTCCTTTGTGCTGGGCACATGCAGCAGGCTGAGAATTCTAATGCCTTTGTAGTTAAATAACCCTGTACAATTTTTATCCCAGACTGGAACTGGCCTTTATGCGTCCTAGTGATAGCTTAATTGTATGCAAAAAGAAATATCAAGATCTTTCTCTTTTTAACTTAATTCTAGAGAAAGAATTTCAAAAAAGTTGGGGGAAAATATAACAAAGTAAATAACAGGTGTGTTTCTGGAAAGATACATATAAATGGTTTGGGAATTTTGTTGTTGTTGAGTTAATGAACACCCATTTTTCCACGGGCATCCGAGTTTGGAATGGCCTCATTTTTGCCTGAGCTTCAGTCTTTAGCGGCGTGATAGTGTGGCAGTTAAGAACTACGGTTTTTGAGGCAGCTAGCCCAAGATAAAATTTAACTCCACTTTTTCCTAGCTATATTCTCTTGGGCAAATTTCTTAATGTTTCTGAGCCCCATAATCTATGTTTTTAAAATGAGATTTGTCCTTGTCTTTGTGGACAATGCACAAAAATGCACAGTATTTGGCACAAAGTAAGCAACCAATACATTTTAGCAGTTATTGTTACTTTTAGCTCTAAATTTCTGTGCTCTACGCATGTTTCTAGTAGCACAATTCACAATTGCAAAGTCGTGGAACCAACCCAAATGCCCATCAGTCAATGAGTGGATAAAGAAATTGTGGTATATATATATTCCACATATATATATGTGTGTGTGTGTGTGATGGAATACTACTCGGCCATAAAAAGCATAAAAAGGAATGAATTAACAACATTTGAAGTGACCTGGATGAGATTGGGGACTATTATTCTAAGTGAAGTAACTCAGGAACGGAAAACCAAACATCTTTTCTCACTGATATATGAGAGCTAAGCTATGAGAATGCAAAGGCATAAGAATGGTACAATGGACTTTGGGGACTTGGGGGAAAGAGTGGGAAGGGGACAAGGGATAAAAGACTACAAATAAGGTACAGTGTATACTGCTCAGGTGATGGGTGCACCAAAATCTCACAAGTCGCCACTAAAGAACTTACGCATGTAACCACATACCACCTGTACCCCAATAAATTATGGGAAAATATAATAAAATAATAAAAATTTAAAAATACATATAAATAAAAATAAATAAATTGCTTTCCTAAGCAATTCATATCTTGAACACAATTTTTTAAAAAGTTATGTAAAATTAGAATGTTTATTATAGAACGTTTACAAAATATAGGAAAATAATTTTTCAAAAAAGACCAAAACATTGCTTTTAATTCAACCACTGAAAGATAATGATCCCTAACATTTTAATCTTATCTGTGCGTATAGATGCTTTCTTCGTACTCGGTCTTTCAAAGTACTAAGAGAACTGTTAATTAAAGGAACCCTGCTCATATAAGTGAATCCTTTAAAAAATTTTCTTGAGGTATAATTTATATACCATACAAGTCACCCATTAAAAGTGTACAATTCAGCCCTGGTGTGGTGGCTCACGCCTGTAATCTCAGCACTTTGGGAGGCTGAGGTGGGCGGATCACCTGAGGTCAGGAGTTTGAGACCAGCCTGGCCAAAATGGCAAAACTCCGTCTCTACTGAAAAAATACAAAAATTAGCCAGGTGTGGTGGCAGGCACCTGTAATCCAGCTACTCAGGAGGCTGAGGCAGGAGAATCACTTGAACCTGGGAGGTGGAGGTTACAGTGAGCCAAGATCACCCCATTGCACTCCAGCCTGGGCAAGAGAGTGAGACTCCATCTCAAAAAATAAAGTGTACAATTCGATGGTTTTTAGTATATCCACACAGATGTGCAGCAATGACCATTATCTAATTTCAAAACATTTTCATCATGCCCCAAAGAAACCCCAAACTCACTAGTAGTCTCTCCCTATTCTTCACTAGTGCTCCTGACAACCACTAGTCTACCTTCTATATGGATTTGTCTACTCTGGACATTTCATATAAAGGAATCATATAATATGTGTTCTTCTGTGTCTATCTTGTGTCCTTTAGCAATGATGTTTTCAAGGCTTATCCATATTGTAGCATATATCAGCACTTCATTTATTTTTAGGGCTAAATAATATTCCATTTTACAGGCATCATACAAGTTGTTTATCCGTTCATCTAGTTGATGGACATTTGGGTTGATTCCACTTTTCGGCTATTATGAATAATACTGCGTGTAAACATATAAAGTGAATTCTTTAAAAAGTAAAAACTTTTAAAAAATCTATAGTAGATCTCTAAAACGTTTTCCATAACACAGTTTAAATTTATTATTATTTTTAATCAAAGAAAAGAGCACAGAGAATAATGTAATAAAACCAAGGACTTACCACACAAATTAACAAATCAGTATTTAAAAGTATTTGTCCCAGGCTGGGTGCAGTGGCTCACGCCTGTAATCCTAGCACTTTGGGAGGCCGAGGTGGGCGGAACACTTGAGGTCAGACGTTTGAGAACAGCCTGGTCAACATAGTGAAACCTTGTCTCCATGAAAAATACAAAGAAATTAGCTGGGTGGGTAACTGAATTGTAGGATATGCACATCTTCAACCTTAATAGATTCAGCCAAATTGCTCTCAAAAGTCAAGTGTCCTTTTTGGGGGCACACTTGTGCTACCTATGTCAACGTTGTTGGTTTAGACTATAAATTCTTTGAATGTAGGGCTCATCCAGTTTCTAACATGGACTGAATGGAAGAACTTGGCTCCAGAAATTGTGGGAAAGTAGAAAAATAATGCAATTTACACTCTGCTATGGGTTGAATTTTGTCTCTGAAAAAAAGATAGTGAAGCCCTAGCCCCCACTATCTGTGATTGTGACCTTAATTGAAATAGAATCTTTGCTGATGGTCAAGTTAAGATGACTGTGTCTCTATTAAAGTGGGAAATTTAAAGAGAGACATGGACACAGGGAGAATGCCAAGATGAAGGCAGAGACTGGGGTGATGCATCTCCATGCCAAGGCATGCTGAAGTTTTCCAGGAAAGCATCAGGAACTAGAAACAGATTTTCCATCAGAGTCTTGAGGGAGCCAACCCTACTGACACCTTTATCAAGGAATGCTCGCCTCCAGAAGTTTCTGTTGTTCAAACCACCTGTCTAGAAAATTTTGCTAGGCAGGAAATTTTTGCTATCAAGAACGTTGTTATAGCAGCCCTAGGAAGCAAATACACACTGGAGTGAGTCATCTTGGCATCCAAATTAAGCATCAGTGACCTGAGGTTAGTGAATATTTCAAATCTGCTTTACCATCAATTTCTCTTCCTTTGGTTATTCTGGATGATTTCTCTTTTTTCTCTTTCTTTCCATTCCTTCCTTCTTTTCTTTCTTTCTTTCTTTTTCTTTATTTCTTTCTTTCTTTGTTTGTTTCTTTCTGTCTTTCTCTCTCTCTCTTTCTTTCTCTCATTCCTTCTTTCTTGAGACAGAGTCTCATTCTGTCACCCAGGCCAGAGTGCAGTGGCACTGTCTTGGCTCACTGCAACTTCTGCCTCCCAGTTAGAGCAATTCTCCTCCCTCAGCCTCCCAAGTAGCTGGGATTACAGGTGCACTCCAACAAACCTGGCTAATCTTTGTATTTTTAGTAGAGATTGGGTTTCACCATGTTGGCCAGGCTGGTCTCAAACTCCTAACATTAGGTGATCTGCCTGCCTTGGCCTTCCAAAGTGCTGAGATCATAGATATGAGCCACTGCACCTGGACTGGATGATTTCTTTAGCTGTTTATTGCTATTTTGTTCTTTAGGCCTAATTCCCTCCACTGAACGCAGAATTTTCTTTGATCATAAAACACTTGTACAGTCCTTTTGTGATTATTGTTCAATGTAACTGAGAGCATCCACTTCTTTCCTCCTTGATATGTAAGATTATTTTTCAACTTTTAGTATTCAATGCTGCGGGCTGCTCATGTGGAGGATGCCTTAGCCATCAGAGATATTCTTCATTCCAACAGATTCCTGGATTCAAGAAGAAATCCTTGGAGAAAACTTGCCAATAAACAATGTACAGGAAGAAAATATTGGCCAAGAACATTTTTTTTTTTTTTTACTTCAAATGTCTAAACTATGTTGATCCAATGGGCAACATACTTCTGGAGCATGATGATGGCACCTTACTTGAAAGCCAAGTGGAAAATCTATAAAACAGTGGAGAAAAATTCTGACAGAGAGGGGCTGCAAGTAAAGAAAAGGAATTGGAGTGGACTAATTGTTACACATTGTTTATAGTAACAGAAAAATGGAAAAACCAATCATGGGATTCTGTACAACAGCGTTTATAAATGAGCCAGAGCTACATGGACAAATCTAAAAAAAATAGAGTTAAGGATACTTACATAGCAAAAACAATTTTCCAATGGCATGGGTAAAATACATGTAACTTCAGCATAGTGTTTTCTTCCAGGGGAATGTGAATAGCAGAAAAAATGAGACTGAGTTTGGAAGCACTTGGAATGTTTTAAAAGCTTTGTGCATACTAACCACATACTCTGTTGGATAAGTTTGCACTTATTATCACCAAATCATCCCAATATTCTCAGGAAGTACGTAGTTTTATCATCTTTGTTTTATAAGTGAGGAAACCTAGGCACTGAGCGAGTAAGTAGAGGTTTCCAAGAGCTCACTGCTGGTGAGTTCTAACTCCAGAGGCTGATTTCTTAAAATCTAGGCTGGGCATGGTGGCTTATGTCTGTAATTCCAGCACTTTGGGAGACCAAGGTGGGAGGATTGCTTGACCCCATGAGTTTGAGACCAGCCTGGGCAACATAGTGAGACCTCCCTCTCTACAAAAAATAGAAAAATTAGCCTGGCATGGTGGTGCATACCTATAGCCCCAGCTACTTCAGAGGCTGAGGCAGGAGGATTAATTAAGCCTGGGAGGTGGAGGCTGCAGTCCATGATCATGCCACTGCACTTCAGCCTGGGGAACAGAGCAGGACCCGGTCTCAAAAAGAAAAAACAAAATCTACGTTATGGGTCTCTTGTAAATGTTAGAAATACTAACTTGCCAGTAATATTATTACACACACACACAAAAAGGAGCAGTTCCAATTCTCTTGCTAGAAACTTCTTTAAGAGTAGGCAGCTCCTTTAGAAGAATCAGATGCCCACATGAACCTTAAATATTACGTTTGGCTTCTAGGACAAGGAAGCTCTCCGGTAAAGCTTGGGGAGGAGGGGTAAATGGCAGCGTTTAGCTTTTGTGACTGAACTGTGGGGCCTTGGAACTCTTCCACCCACTTGAAAAACGGTCGCCCATCTGACATTAATAGAAAAAGACCATTAAAAAGCTTTATGCTATTCTGTTCTCCTGGTTCTAGTCCCTCTTTGCCTTTGTTGCTGCTGGCATTTTATAAATTATGGATGCGCCTAGGTGCTGCTGCTCCCGCGTTTCCTCTGTAGTGCCGCTCGCTCCCCGCGCCTGCATCGCATCCTTCCTCTGAGCAAAGGACTGCGCGGCCCAGACCCCACATCAGTGTAATTAGCGCGCCGCACACAGCTCGGGTGTCAGGACCGCTTCCACTCACTGCCAGCCTTCTGCCAGCCCCTGTCATTCACGCGAAAGTCAGCCAGGCAGCGGCAAGGCCAGGAGCGCAGGCCTCCGCAGCAGGGAGGGGAGGCTCAAGGTGGAGACGGAATCCCCCGCTGCTGGCCTGGGTGTGGGGACAGAGCTGGGGTTTGGCAGCTGCCTCACACGATGTCTGATCACAAAGTGAGACAACGGGGAAAGGCGTGACATTCATCTCTGCCCCTTGACTGGCTACAGGGGAGGTTGAGGCGAGGTGGATGGAAGGTGGGTGAAAAATTTCTAATGTGCTTACAGCTGCACATTAGGGTTCTGAGGGAACCACCAGAACAGTGCTTGCTGCTGCTGATGAGATGTGTAGCATCGGTGGTGATGGAGGGTAATTTGGGATGGCATGCTAAAGAATATTTATTTTAAAGGATTTGTTTGTTTTATATATCTACATTATATATCACCAACTCGCAATTTCATGGGTATTGTCAAAGTAGATATTTTGCATCCAATTTTATTTTAAAGAAAAATTAAATTATGCGCAAGTGATGTGCACTTATGGCAAAGATGATAAAGAGCACGCACATGACAGAGGGAGGTTTGGGACCAACTAAAAGAGGGCCAGGGATTCTTCATTGTTTGGAGGACCATGAATCCCTATAAGAACTTGAAGAGGTCAGGCACAGTGGTTCATGCCTGTAATCCTAGCACTTTGGGAGGCCAAGGCAGGTGGATCACTTGAAGTCGGGAGTTTGAGACCAGCCTAGCCAACATGGTGAAACCCTGTCTCTACTAAAAATGCAAAAATTAGCCAGGCTTGGTGGTGGGTGCCTGTAATTCCCTCTACTTGGGAAGCTGAGGCAGGAAAATAGCTTGAAACTGGGAGGCAGAGGCTTCAGTGAGCTGAGATTTCGGGCCACAGCACTCCAGCCTGGGTGATGAAGTAAGACTCTGTTTCAAAAAAAGAACTTGAAAAAAGCAGACTTCCCTCCCTATGCTCCCCGACAAAAAAACACACACGAATTTGATGTGCAAATGCAAATATTTCATAAATTCCTGGAAAGCCATATTTTGACCACCTAAGGATACATGGACTCCGGATTAAGACCCTCTGATCTATACAGTGAGCTCCTCAAAGGTAGAAACTAGGCCTTATTCATCACTGTACTCAGGCACATAGGAGATCTTCAAAAATGTTTGCTTGGGCAGGCACAGTGGCTCCTGCCTGTAATCCCAGCATTTTGGGAGGCAGGAAGATTGCCTGAGGAGTTTGACACCAGCCTAGACAACATAGCAAGACCTATTCTCTACAAGAAATAAAACTAATTAATTAAAAAACTTACCTGGGCATGGTGGGTTGTGCTTGTAGTCCCAGTTACTTGGGAGGCTGAGGCAAGAAGATCACTTGAACACAGGAGTTCAAGGCTGCAGTGAACCATGATCATGCCCCTGCACTCCAGCCTGGGTGACAGAACTAGATCCTGTCTCTAAAAATGAAATAAATCAACGAGCTGTCATTCAGATCCTCATTCTCTTTTTTCAAGAAATGAATCCGGGGCCCAGAAAGATCAATGAATTTGTCCAAGATCACAAAGCTTAGGCAAAAGCCTATGTTTTCCTACTCCCAGTTACTCCACCAAACGTTCCTGTCTCCCACCACCTTTATTTTTAATCTTGAAACCACCCCTCTACTTCTTTCACCCCTTGCCTCCATTCCCCTCTAGTGAATCTAATGCTTTGGGATTCCAGAGATGGAAGAAAAAGAAGGTGAGAAAGAAAGGCGGAAAAGGATCAAAGATGTCAAGTTTGCTCCAGGCCCTCCCTCATGACACCCCCACCCTACTCTCACCTGAAGCACCAGTGAAAGGGCTGCTGTGGGCAATAAAAGAGATACAAAGAGGGCAGTGACCCCAGGGCAGCCCTCTGTGCCATTTGCCATGATGCCACGGAGTAAGGAGATGTGTATATAGGTTTAATTTCCTTGGAGTGTTCTATCTACCTAAGCCCTTTCCCCGATGGTTATGAGATGCACACAGTTTACATAGGAGGCCCATTAATGCTCTGTCTCTGGGGTTAATATTTAATTAGACAGTTTAAAAAATGCATACTATTACTGGGGAGACTGCTTCAGTGCTTGTCTCTTCCCTCTGGGATGCAGTGTTCAGACACAGAATTCTGAAACCCCTCATGGTTCCCATGGAAACCTTCACCACTGGTGACTCCAGGCCGAACACAGGGGATGGCAAAGGCCTAGTGAAGAGTCCAGATGTAGACTTAAAGAGCTCTGGAATCTCCTCCAAGGGTTCAGCCAGAGGCCATCTGACTGGCTATGGCCAGTATGGGGGACTTTATTCTTCCAAAGGCAGTCTATCCAATTTTTGGACCACTCTGATGGTGTCAGAGGCATTCTGTAGATTGAGCTGAAATCACTCACTTCTAGTTGTCTTAGGTCAACCACAGAGATCAAGTCAAATTCCTCTTTTGTGTAAGTTCCTAGCTATCATTATTATTTGTGCATCTCATCTATGTGTATAGGTACTGCGCTAAGCAATTTATGTATACATCTCATTTAACCCACACAACAACCACATAACATAGGCATCAGTAGTGTGCCATTTTACAGACAACCTGACCAAGGCTAGTGAGCCAGTAACCACCAGAATGGGATTTCCATAAACTCACGTGTCTAAGTTGACATCCCATACTTTCGATCATGATGCCTCCCCTCCTCTCACTGCTTCCCCTCAAGCACCCTTGAGATATATTTTTCCTTCTTTTTTTGAGGCAGGATCTTACTCTGTCACCCAGGCCAGAGTGCAGTGATGCAGTCATAGCTCACTGCAAGCCTCGACCTGCTGGGCTCAAGCCATCCTCCCAGCTCAGTTTCCCGAGTAGCTGGGACCACAGGCACGTGCCACCACACACCTGGCTAATTTTTTTACTTTTTCATAGAGATGCGGCTGTGCTATGAGCCCAGGCTGGTCTCAAGTTCCTGAGCTCAAGCAATCCTCCCTCCTTGGCCTCCCGAAGTATTGGGATTACAGGCATGAGTCATTGTGCTCCATACTTGAGATATCTGAGGTAAGCGCTCATGCCTTGCCTCCCCTCCTGCCTCTCTGAGGGTTCTCTTTTCTGGGCTAAGCTCCCTCACTCCCTTCAGCCAAAAGAACATGGTTTCTGCCTCTCTATCACTCATAGCCAACACTGGGGATGTACCCTGCTCCAGTTGGTTGGTCTATGAATCCAGAGATGTCAAGCATCATTTCATTGTGATATCAACCAGGTACCTAAAGGTGGAGTACCACCTTCTACCGTGGACCCCACATCCAGCCCAGATTCCTAAGTAACTAGTTGAGAGTCTCATGGGCCTTTTATCCCCTCATTGAGCACAGGGATTGCAATGTGAGATGGAATAAAATTTCTGTCGGAGGCCAGGCGCGGTGGCTCACGCCTGTAATCTCAGCACTTTGGGAAGTCGAGGCAGGTGGATCACGAGATCAAAAGACAGACCATCCTGGTCAATATGGTGAAACCCCATCTCTACTAAAAATACAAACAATTAGCTGGGCATGTTGGCATGTGCCTGTAATCCCAGCTACTCAGGAGGCTGAGGCAGGAGAATCACTTGAACCCAGAAGGCGGAGGTTGCAGTGGGCTGAGCTCGTGCCACTGCACTGCACTGCACTGCACTCCAGCCTGGGTAATAGAGTGAGACTCTGTCTCAAAAAAAAAAAATTCTGTTGGAAACAGAAACCTAAACACATATTATGTTCAGGTTTAACTCAAATCCACATGTATTTGGTTGCTGAAATTTTTGATCTGTTAAGCCATGTTTTCCAATCCTTTCCCTTTGCAATTGTTTGAAACTATGCATAAATTTTTAATTTGCATTCCTGCCTATTGAAATTCCACCCTTAAATCTGGTTCATCATTCCAGTCTCTTGAGATCTTTCAGAACTTGGTACTCATTGAATTTTTTTCTCCCAACTCTGTGCTATTCCTGTATTTGCCTGCATTCCAGGTTTCTGAGTTGTTAACGAACACTGCACAGGAGACATGAGGACAGCACCCTTCAGTGGAGACTTGTTTGGATATTGCAGGGGCTTTCTGTGTCCTGCCTATGTTTGATTTCAGCGCTGTGGTGGGTAGCTCTTCACATAGGGTCAGTGCCTCACTTTACGTGCCTCCTCTGCTGTCTCTCAGCTATTCTGCCTTCAGGCTTTCTCCAAGGCTAAGGATGGCACCGAGCCCAGGCACAGCGTAGATGGGCATAGGAGTGAGTAGACAAATGGCCCAGCTTTCCGTCTTTCAGAGGGACAGTTCCACTGAGGCACAGTGTACATTGTTCCTCAGAGGGTCTCCAGGGAGGCTGGGCTCCAGTTGTGCCAGTGATAAGCAGCTCAAGGTTATCAAAGGTGTTTATTAGCTTTTCTGCCTTGTGTCTCGTTTTCCTCATTCTTTCAGTGGGCTTCCTGGGATCACCTACCAAAGAAAACATCTGACCCACGTTTGTATCTCAGTCTTTGCTTTCGGGAAACCTAAACTGGGGCAGATATGAAGTTGGAGGTAACAAAGAGAGAGGTAGATCATTTCTGATTTAATTTCAGAACATCTTTTTAAAATCAGTGTTCCTTTTAAAAATATTTTATTTGGCGAGATGCGGTGGCTCACACCTGTAATCCCAGCACTTTGGGATGCTGAGGCAGGTGTATCACCTGAGGTCAGGAGTTCAAGACCAGCCTGACCAATATGATGAAACCCCATCTCTACTAAAAGTACAAAAAAGTCGGCATGGTGGCAGGCACCTGTAATCCCAGCTACTCGGGAGGCTAAGACAGGAGAATTACTTGAACCCAGGAGTTAGAGGTTGCAGTGAGCTGAGATAGCACCATTGCACTCCAGCCTGGGCAACAAGAGTGAAAGTCCATCTCAAATATATATATTATATATGTATATTATATATATTTATTATATATTATATATAGTATATTATATATATTTATTATATATTATATATATTTATTATATATTATATGCATATTTATTATATAATATATTATACATATTTATTTTATATATTATATATTATATATATTTATTATATATTATATACATATTTATTATATAATATATATTATAAATATATATGTAATATATATAAATTAACTGGGCATGGTGGCATGTGCCTGTAGTCCCAGCTGCTCAGGAGGCTGAGGTGGGAAGATTGAGCCGACAGGTCAAGGCTGCAATGAACTGTGATCACACCACTGCACTCCACCCTGAGTGACAGAGCAAGACCCTATCTCAAAATAAATAAAAATGATTATCTCTTGTCAGTCTCCAGGGGTCCCTTCCTCTTGAGGGCTGGGTCTATGTCTTACCTTTTTGTTCATAGCACTACCTCAGTGTCCAGCACACAGTAAGTGCCCATTGTGGCTCATGAAATCAATGACCAAACACTTCATAGTTTACTTGGCATTTTTGTATGTGAGCTGTTTCTAAATTTTCAGGATTGCCATTCATGCTGTGGTGAGTGTATGGTATCTAGAACATCTTGGATTTCCCATCACCCCTTGTCTTTCTGTGCCCATGTTGGCCTTATTCATATAACAAACCTTGGCAATTTAGTTCATGTGAAAAGTGGTGAAGCAAATAAATAACTCAGAACATGTTATCTATTCCACTGACTCTGCAACTTCCAACCAGGGCAGTTCAACTTGGATATACAAAACAGTAAGTAATCCTAAACTTGCCATCCTTGTTGGAAAGTTCCATGCTGAGTAGTACTCCAGAGGTTCCTGGAAAGGAACACTTTAATTTCTTCCACTGATCACAGACAGAATATCCAATTTATTCACCTGCTGGCATCACCTAGTTTTTGGATAGCTTCTAAACAGAGTGCCAATAAATAAATAATAATCCAGTAGTAGGTTAAATTTATTTTTCACCTCTAAGGTGCCAGATACTTCATTTACATACAATTTTCACAGTACAACTCCCTGAAGTCATTACTATTATTGTTCATATTAAAGAAAGAAAGAAATGGGAACTAAGAGAGGTTAAGTAATTTGCGCAGGATTACACAGAATAAAATATAATTTCATTTTGCAGAATAAAATATGTTTTACCAATAAGCAAATATTAACTTCCAGGACTTGTTCTCTGCATAGGTGGAAAGTGATCTGCTTGAATGATAAAACCCAAGGGATAGTAAAATATCATCCCACCCCAAAACTTTACCTATTTCTTTATATTGCTATGGGGCCTGGAGATGCCATAATGAATTTACTTTTTGACTTATGGTGCTGTCTGCAGACACTCCTGAAAGAGAAATAGAACTGCCCTAATAGGGGCAGTATATTAAGACATTTGCATACATTAATATGTCAACCCTACTTAGGTTGTCAGATTAGTTAACCCCATGGTTCTCAACTCTACAATGTATGCTGCACATTGTAACTATGCTTCCTGGACAGCTTTTTAAAACATTGCTGCCCAGACCTCACCTGCCCCCTTGAGACTCTGATTCAACTGAGCTGAACTAAGGCACAGGCAGGCTTGAGAATCCCTGAACTAACTGACCATTCTATCGCTTTATAAGATCCTGAAAAAAATTGAAAGATAGAATAACTGAGCTTTGTTAAAAACGTCTATTATGATCCTGAGTAAAAAGGCAACTCCCAAGCTCAAAATGTAACTGGGAAACACTCAAGAACAACAAAATGGGGCTGGAAAGACGTCCATTTTCCCCATTTCCTTATGTGTTTGCCTTGGACCAACCTGTTTTGCTACAGCTCTATCTTGGAGTTCTGGGGACATTCTTTTTTTTTTTTTTTGAGACAGAGTCTCACTCTGCCACCCAGGCTGGAGTGGGCACACTCTCGGCCCACTGCAACCTTTGCCTTCTGAGTTCAAGCAATCCTCCTGCCTCAGCCTCCCAAGTAGCTGGGACTACAGGTATCCATCACCACACCCGGCTAATTTTTTTTGTTTCTTTTTTTTTTTCATTCTTTCATTTTCCATCTGATTGTATATAGTTTATTTGCTGAACTCCTATCCTGGGAATCTTAGGTTGCATTCCTAGAACCAGGCTCCGAGGCCTAGGCTGCATATGGGGTGGGAATAACACCAGTCAGAGATGAAACAGGATAAAGCCAAGCAATTCATTCGGCTCAAGTGTCGCTAGGAAGGGGGCAAGCAGAGAACTGGGCCTGAAGCAACAGGATGGCAATTGTAGAGTTCAGGATAGGGAGAGAGATTTTTGAATGAGGGAGAGGAGGCATGACCCGGAAGGGTTCCCCAAGGCTCTAGCACATAGAAAAGGAGGACTTTAATGGCCACCTGTGGCATGATCTCAGGGAGGAAGGGAGCCATTGAGGCCACTGAGGGCTCTGAGCCAAGTAGAAAATTCTCCCACCCTAGCAAGAAAATTAACCTTGCAGCTGAAGGAAGCGTGATTCCTTTGTGTATTTTAGAAGATGAAGTATTGAATCCCACTGCAGTAGTAGTGGTAGAAATAATTAATTTATTGATTACCCACTAGCTAGGTGGTGTTCAATGTATTTTATTATCTTACTTAATCCCCACAATAACTCTATAAGGTAATTACAATCATTACTTTCTGGGATGGATATGGTCAATTGGTACTCAACACCAATTTCCACCTTCTTTGAGGTACCTTTCTGTTTTCCAAAGGCTAGAAAACTAGCTCATTGCCCAAATTCCTTGCAGCTAGGGTCTAAATGTGAGATAGATTCCATGGAGTAAAAACACTTGGGCAAGATTTGGAAGGCAGAAATGAAGGAAAGGGCAATTTCCTTCTATGTTTGCTGTTTTTCACCTGGCAAGAAAAATCGTGGAGATACTAATGTCTCATCTCCAGCTTTCAGAGGGATTTGTAGCAGTGTTAACTGATTTCAGTGGTCCAGTGTCCAGATAATTGCAGTGGTAGTGGAGGTTGATGTCTGAATAGTAATTGAGATGGTGTGTTGTGGACCTCGGGTACTCCAGTGGCAAGCTGCTGGTCCTTCACCATCTTGATTGTGACAAAGGTCACATGATATTCTGTGACATTTCAGGAGTCATTTCTACATACTCAATCTAGAGTTCTGCCTTCAGCCTTTCCGATAATTTTTAAAGTACTTAATTCCAGTATTAACTCCCTTTGTGCTTCAGAATTCCTATGGTGATTTGTGTTTCCTGCATTAAACATTTTTTATACAGATGAGGAAATGGCATCTTAGAGAGTATTTTAAAAGGTTGCCCAGCTAGTTAGAGGTAGATCAAGAACTCTATGCCTCATTAGATAGAGCACTCTAAAGTGCTCCAAAATTTAGAACTAGAGTGAAGAATTCATTGGCTTTATTTCTAATAGATTTGACAAAGCAAAGTACTATGGAGCCAAGTCCACATACACTCTCTTCCCACTTTTAAACCTATGAGTTGCACTCATGATTGCGGTAAGTGCTTAACTTAATTGGTTTGCATCCATGCCAGGACCTCTGGGATGCCACTTACATAACTCATCCACAGAAGTCTGTCTTGCCAACAAGTACTTGCAGAAGGCTCTCACTCAATAGCCACATTAAACACAGGGCTCTGTTCCCTGTAACTAGCTACTTACCTACTCTAAGTCTTGGCATCAGAGGAGCTGAGGCCAACGGAATCATTGTAGTTGACACATACTGAGAACTTACCATGTGCCAGGCATTGTTCTGCTACTTCGCGTTATTTTCTGTCATAATCTTCACAGTAACCCTGGGAGATAAGTATGGTTATGATCCACATCTTAAAAATTAAGAAATTGAGGCACACAGATTAAGTCATCTGCCCAGGTTCATGCAGCCTCTGAGTGGTAGAGCCTAGATACCAATGCAGTGGTCTCTTATTTATAATGTGATACTGTTTTCCAGTCATACTCAGAATGTTTTGCTTTAACTTTTTCCGTATTATGGGAAACTGCATGAAATCCTCTCTATAGCGAGGTCAGAAATTAATAAACAACAACAACAAAAATAACACATGGTGGCTTCCTTTACAATCAGTCCTTCTCTGCTTTGCTTTTGTTCCACGCCAGCTCCGACCGGATGTGCCCTCTTCCAGGCATTGATGAGGTGGTGTTTCTGAATAAGCCAGATCAGGACACGATCGACCTCATTGCAACAGTTCCTCATGGTTACGTTTGTTTGCTCCATTCTTCTGTCTGTCAGCATGTAACAGTCACTTCATACACAACAGTTTCACTTTCCATGGGCATACAGGATACAGACAGGTACCGTCAGAGCACAAATGTGTGGGCACAGAGAAATAAATAAAAGATATTACTAGAAAATGGTCAGACTCAGCAGTTTCATGAAAATTTAAAATCAGAGTAAACACAAGGCTCTCTAATTAGACAGACCTCTCTCTCCTGACCAGCGCTTCTACCAACCCTCATTTCTCCTAGAAATAGATCTTCACGAAGCCGAGTATCTTTTTAAAATTCTGCACTACAGAGAGCCAGACTAAGATGGTTCTGTCGAAATTACAAAACACTATACTTTCAAATAGCTGCTGAATTATTTAGTGACTTTACACTGTCCAAATGCGGGGCTCTTTGGGTAGACAATGTCTTGGTTTCCCTCCTATCTCTTTTGTTATGACATTCAGTAAATGGAGAGATATTGCCCTTCTTAATAATTTATAAAATAATAATCCACATTAAGGATCAGCCTCCTCTGATAGGTTTGGGGTTTCAAGTCGGGTAGTCAAGAGAATGAGAAGCTCAAAATTCTCTTCCAGTTTAGTTCAGTGATTGGTCCCAGCATACTCAAGTTTAACTTTTCAGTATTTGCTTCTTTCTCATCTCAACTTTTTCTCCTTCCTTGTGTGGTTTCTTGAATGGTAAACTGGGCTTGCTATCACTTCTTGGCATCTGACTCTCTAGTTTCGCCTTATGGCATCCTCTGAGAAACAGAGAGCTGAACAATGTGTTATTGTCATGCACTTGACATTTCAAAGTTGCCTATTTACCTTGGCAAAGTCATTCTTTTCCTCACCTGTTTGGAAGGAAGGAAGGAAGGAGGAGAGGGAGGAAGGAGAGAAGGAGAGGAAGGGAGGAAGGGAGGAAGGAGAGAGAGAGGGAGGGAGGAAAGGAGGGAGGGAGGGAAGAAAGGAGGAAGGAAGGCAGAAAGAGAAGAAGGAAGGAAGATTTATTTAAGATCGGGAGGCCGGGCATGGTGGCTCACACCTGTAATCCCAGCACTTTGGGAGGCCAAGGCAGGTGGATCACCTGAGGTCAGGAGTTCGAGGCCAGCTTGGCCAATATAGTGAAACCCTGTCTCTACTAAAAATACAAAAATTAGCCGGGCGTGGTGGCAGGTGCCTGTAATCCTGGCTACTTGGGAGGCTGAGGCAGGAGAATTCCTTGAACCCAGGAGGTGGAGGTCGCAGTGAGCTGAGATTGTGCTATTGCACTCCAGCCTGGGTGACAAGAACAAAACTTCATCTCAAAAAAAAAAAAAAAAAGATTCGGATAGGCTTGGATGTGTGATCTCCTCTATCCAGGGTCCAGATGCATTCCCTCACCTCCATATATAATTTATGGCACGATTCATGTGAATTCTGTGACAGCTATAGAAATTATTAAAATGAACAGGTATCCACTTCTCCAGAGCCAGGGAGTTCTAAAAAGCGCTGCCAGTTCCTCAAGAGCAAGAATCTTGCCTTTTTCATCATTGTTCCCCTGACAGGATTTAGTATAGTGCCTTGCATGTCCATCCACTATGTATTAATTCAGAGCTTACAGTTCTCACTGAGGATACACAGAGGAGTAAGACCTAGACTGTAAGAAGGTGAACAAATATTACAAGTATGCTGAGTGCTATAAAAACTGCATGTAAACCAGGCTGTGAGAGAACAGAGAAAGGAGCTACTGACTGCCAGTCTAGGGATGATGGGGAAGTATCACACAGGCAGTGGCATTTAGCCAAGGACTTGGAGGCTAGATGGAGGGAACAGCATGTGAGTTACAGTGGCTGGAGAGTATGACACAGTGGGGTACAGTGACACTTCTGAGTATTTGAGCAGAGAGTTCCTGCCAAGTATAAGCAGAGTGGAGGCTGAAAAGATAGGAACTTGTGTAGCATGCTTCAGATTTCCTAGGCGTGTTGGCAACAGTGGGGTGAAATAGACAGTTTCCCACATTACTGGTGAGTGTACTCAAGGCATAACCTTTATGGAGCACAAAGTGGCAAAAATGTACAACTCCTTGACCTGGCAGTTATATCATACATCTAGGAATTTATCCTACCGATATATTTTAAAACTATGTATGTACAAGATTAGTTATAATAGCATTGCTCACCAAAGCAAAAGACTGAAAAAAACAAAACTCAGTTCTGTTAACAGGAATTAGTTAAATAAATTATGGCACATCCATAGAATAAAATACATGGTAACTGTCAAAAAAATGAGTGAATTTCTTATATACCGACAGGGAATAAACTCCAAGATATAGCAAGTGTAATAGCAAAGGTACAGAACAGTATGCATAGATTGTTACCATCTAGAGAGAAAAAGACTACATGAAAACACAAATACATAAATACATACTTATACACACACACATAAACATGTATACGAGCAAATATATACTCTTACAATTAATGAAACGTCACTGGAAAGATACACAAGACACTGATCATAGCTCTGGGTGCATGGGAAGAGTAGAAAGAAGAATTTTCACTGAATTCTACCATGCATCTCTTCAATTTTAAACTACATGAATGTAACACCTAGTCAAAAAAATTGAATACAATTAAAACTTTTTTAAAAAGACATAGGACATAATCAGACATGTTTTTCAGGAGGGTGAGGACTGTGAGGATCAGGAACCGGGAGGAAAGAGACCAGAGGCAGAGAGACGAATTCAGAGGCTACTGCTCACACCAGTCCTGGGGTGGTGGTGCCTTAAACCCAGTGGCAGCGGGCATGAAGGAAGGGCACAGATTTCGGATATCATTTGGTGGTGATTTTACTTAGCTTATTTTGACCATTTGCTGTAGCCCAGGCAGGAGTCATTTTATACCTCCTACCAGCACAAGGGATTTTGTGGGGGGTTTTGTTTTTTGTTTTTGTTTTTTATTTTCACAAATCCCACAGTAAAGAGATTTTATTTGTCCCATTTTACAGAGGAGGAAACTAAAGCTCAGAAAGGTTAAGTGACTTACCAAAAGTCACACAGGCAGAGCAAATGGTGGAAACAGGATTCAAACCCCTACCCCACACCACACTGGGGGCCTTGTCACAGCTGAGTGAGTAACCAGATCCCAGGCAACTGCTGGGATTAGAAAAAGGAATGAGTCTGGGAGAGAGCATGGGAGCCTTTTGGCAGCTGTGAAAGACCTCTTTAGCTCCTGAGGTCATAGATGGCTCTGAGAAAGGGTGTGTATCCTTGTCTGTGGGCTACAATTTAGAGCACCCCTTGAGGGGCCTGTGGTTCCAATGTCTTGAGATCTACTCCAATATTGGGAAAAGTCCAGACCTCCCTAAGGTCTACTGAAGCCAGAGGCTCCATACGACTTATTTCTCCCAGTCTCCCCAGCAGGGATTCAATTCACTGGCTCTGGGGGCTCGCCAGGGCAAGATGTGCCTCTCCTTCCCCAGTAGGAAGAGCTAGAAAGGGGTTCCCCGGGGTGCCGTTTAGCTGGAATGGGCTCCATATTTTCCTCTCTCATCTCCCTGCAGTATCAAGTGTGTGACTATTGATTTCCTCCCTGCATTTGTTTTTGTTATTCATTATTTATGGGATCATTTTTCCATCGTTCGTGCATGAAGGCAAATTTTGTGTAAAAATCAATTGAGTGAGCACCGCCGATGGCTTGCTGCGTTTTCTCAGCTTTCATCTCTGAGGCATCAGTTCTCGGGAGATGCAGAGCAGGATATGGGATTAGGAGCATGCCAGAGTGGGAAGGGGAGGTGAGGACGGGGCAGGGTTAGAAACTTGCCTTAAGAGACCTCGCCTGTGGAATCACTCTTTATCCCTCCAACATTCTGTTGAGCTCACCTGGAAGTCTAGGTGGGGATTCATCTCTTCCTGCCCTCATCTCATCCCTACTTCCCTTGCCCCTTTGCTGGGCTGCCATGGATGAAGGGGTGGAGTTCCAGCTGTAGAACCACTTCCATTTCATGTAGATTTACTTCAATGTAGAAACCCACAGGACCCTTCAGGATTGAGGCTTGGAGGCCTGCTCTCTAGTGGCTCACCCTGAAAACTCTAGGGAAGTCACCCTGAAAGAGCAGACTTGGGAGAGCGGGGCTGCAAACTTGGGAGAGCGGGGCTAAGAGCAGGGCTGACATTTAGTAAGCATCTGCTGTATGTCAAGTCAGGCCGAGTGCTTTGCTTATATTCAATTTGAGCCTCAGCACAAGTATGTGTGAGGTAAGTGGGTGAAAAGAAAGGAGCAAGGAGCCGGGCGTGGTGGCTCTTGCCTGTAATCCCAGCACTCTGGGAGGCCAAGGCGGGTAGATCACCTAAGCTCAGGAGTTCAAGACCAGCCTGGCCAAGATGGTAAAACCCCATCTCTACTAAAAATACAAAAATTATCTGGGCATGGTGGCACACGTCTGCTGTCCCAGTTACTTGGGAAGATGAGGCAAGAGGATCACTCGAGCCCAGGAGGTCAAGGCGGCAGTAAGTCATGATCATGCCACTGCACTCTAGCCAAGGCAAAAAAGTGAGACCCCCACCTCCTTCCCTGAAAAGAGAGAAAGAGAGGAAGGAAGGAAGAAGGAAGGAAGGAAGGAAGGAAGGAAGGAAGAGAGGGAGGGAGGGAGGGATTGAGGGAGGGATGGAAGCGGGGAGGAAGGAGGGAGCGGGGGGAGGGAGGAGGGAGGGAGGGATTTGTGTCAGAAAGTCTTGGTTAAAGTCCCTATTAGTCCCTTCCTAGATGTGTGGTCTTGGATGAGATATTTAACCTCTCTGGGCCACAGTTTCTCACTTGTAAAATTGAGTTAACGTTACTGCTTACTTCACATGAGACCCTGCATCTAAGGGTAGGTGTCTGTGGCTCATGGTAAAGACTCAATCCATTAAAGCTGGCTCCTTTATTCCTTCATGCCCCAGCTTAAATGTCACTTCCTCAGAGAGCCCACCCCTTTTAAACCTAGCTACACTGGGTACTTCCAACCCTGGCAGTGACTTTCTGTCATACCACCCTTCATTTCCTTCTTGTGTGTGTCATGATCTACACCTCTCTGGATTACTTGGGAACTGCCTCATCTCTGCTCAGGCTTCAGTTAAAACATAAGCTCAATGAATGTCAGAACTAGTACAGTGCACATGTGGCAGATGGTGGATTCTCAATAAATGTAAGTTACTATTGCCATCATTCTTGGTTTCCAGATGGGGGCATAGAGGCCAGGCTGAGTAACCTGCCCAAGCATCAATAGGTAGGTGGCACAGCTGGTGTTCCCACCCAGTGTGTCTGACACCAAAACCACGCTCTTTCCACTCTGCCAACGTTTTTGTTTTTGAGATGGAGTCTCACTCTGTCATCCACGTGGAGTGCAGTGGCGCAAACTCCACTCACTGCAAACTCTGCCTCCTGCCAATCCCAGCTACTCTGCCTTGGCCTCTAGAGTAGCTGGGATTACAAGCATGCACCACTACACCCAGCGAATTTTTATATTTTTAGTAAAGACCATGCTGGCCTAGTAGAGACAGTTTCACTATGTTGGCCAGGCTGGTCTCAAACTCCTGACCTCAAGTAATCCACCTGCCTCGGCCTCCCAAAGTGCTGAGATTACAGGCATGAGCCACCACTCCCGGCCCCACTTCCCCAACTTTCACGTTGCCACAAGATCAAACTCAGGTTAATATTTGGCAAAACTAGAAACTGGTCAAATGTATTTTGAGGTATTTCTCCCTCTGCCACATCCTCTTCTCTTTTTAAATCTACTTTTATAGTTTGGCAGTGGCCAACCACGATCTGAGGCTATGCTTCTTAGCAAGTGTTTCTTACTGACTGAATAATCAATCCTCAAAAGAACTTTCTCCTCCACTTCCCAGGGCCCTAGAGCTCCCCAGGGAAGCTCCACTCCATGCTGGGTTCAGGATAGGTCTCAGTAGGGGACAGTACTGTCAAAGGACAACCCTACACAGACAATGAGTCACAGGAAAGTTTCCACAGTTTTGCTCCAGGCTGAGTCTGTTAGGGGATTGGTATGGAATTTGTAAAATTTAGCATGGTTGGCTGGGCATAGTGCCTCATGCCTGTAATCCTAGCACTTTAGGAAGCAGGTGGATCACCTCAGGTCAGGAGTTCGAGAGCAGCCTGGCCAAATGGGGAAACCCTGTCTCTACTAAAAATACAAAACTTAGCTGGGCATGGTGGTACATGCCTGTAGTCCCAGTTACTCAGGAGGCTGAGGCAGAAGAATCACTTGAACCAGGGAGGCAGAGGTTGCGGTGAGCCAAGATTATGCCACTGCACTCCAGCTTGAGTGACAGAGTGACACTCTGTCTCAAAATATATATATATATATTTTGCACGGTTCTTCAGTTTTTCAAATGACAGGTTGCCTGGGCTACATGAAGATTTCTCATTCACCCAGAGTTTTGTCTACGATTCTGTCCCACTCCTCTTGTAGAAGAACATGCTGATCTCCATTTGAAGAGGCATTTAAACACCAAAAGGGACACAGCTTGCTGGGGGGAGGTCACACAGATTTGTTTTGTTTTGTTTTAAGGGAAAAGTCAGAAAGACAAGGAAATTAAGATTCTACTTTCACACTGTCCAGGACTAAGGTCTCTCCTGAAGATCACTCAAGTGGACATATATGACGTAAAGAACAAGAGGCAAAGCATTCAGGATGCCTTTAGAAGCCTTAGATCTAAGAATCATCTAAGATTGGGAAAGATCTGGGATAGAAAAGACCCAGAAAAGATCTGGGAGACCCCTGAAAGGCATCTAGACCAAGGGTCTGCAAACTATGACCTGATGACCAAAGCTGGCCTACTGCCTGTTTTTATAAATAAAGTGTTACAGGAACACAGCCGTGTCCATTGCCCATTCATTTCTGTACTGTCTATGGGTGCTTCTGCACTGCAACGGGAGAGCTAAGTAGTTGCAACAAAAATTTATGGCCACAAACCCTAAAATATTTACTATTTGCTGGTTACAGAAAAAGTTTGCCGCATTGTTTCCCAAACTGGGTTCTGAGAAAAACTAGCATCACTGGAATCATGGTTATTAAGGAAAAAAAAAGAGGGAAGAGGTCACTGTTTGGTCAAATATGTATGAGAAATGCTCCATTCTGAAAAGACTAAAAAGTTCTACAGTTAAAACAAACAGCAACAGCAACCCAAAAAATACCCTTTGAAGATTTCCCAAGTTTATTTTATTTGGCCATGGGATATTTTCTATGGTAAAACAATATGTCTGGAGTTTCCAGTGGTGCCTGGACGCAATTTTATAAATATCTATACAGCTCAGTTATTCCAGAATGTCAGTCATTTTATGACCTTTTTGATATTTGTCAATTGTATATACAACTCACATACTATTTATTGAATGTATTTACTAAACATTTTTTTAATTACTCCCTTTTAAAACTTGCTCTCAACCAGTCAACAGTATCCATGAAATTATGCACTTGAGATACGTGTGTGTGTGTGTAGGGGGTGGGTATAGCTATAAAAATAGACACATTGGGCCGGGCGCGGTGGCTCAAGCCTGTAATCCCAGCACTTTGGGAGGCCGAGGCGGGTGGATCACGAGGTCGAGAGATCGAGACCATCCTGATCAACATTGTGAAACCCCGTCTCTATTAATACAAAAAAATTAGCTGGGCATGGTGGCGCGTGCCTGTAATCCCAGCTACTCAGGAGGCTGAGGCAGGAGAATTGCCTGAACCCAGGAGGCGGAGGTTGCGGTGAGCCGAGATCGCGCCATTGCACTCCAGCCTGGGTAACAAGAGCGAGACTCCGTCTCAAAAAAAAAAAAAAAAAAATAGACACATTGTTCTGTATACCCACTTAATTATCTACATACTACCCATGGAAGATGTTCTAACACACTTTAAGATATGTTGGATAAAAATTAAATCCAGTTCCTCAGTTGCATTAGCCACATTTCAAGTGCTCAACAGCCACATGTGCCCGGTGGCTACCATATTGGATAGTGCAGATACAGAACACTTCCGTAATCTCAGAAAGTTTTACTGGACAGCACTGGGCCTTTCTAGAATCTTTTAAAACCATTCAGCATTGTTGCTTTTCTCACTGTCCCCACCACCTACTGAATTGTTTATAACTCTTCCAGCAAACCTGATAAGGATAGCTATCAGGACCAAAGCCAAAGCCAATACTCTTTCTTCATCTTAGCTCCTCACCAGATCCCACCACCCTCCCCCAAACACTCTACTTCTCTCTCTCTCTCTCTCTCTCTGTCACACGCACACACACACACACACACACACACACACACATCCTGTACTCCAATGCCACCAATTTCTACCCTTTGGTCTATACAAGAAAGATCCAGAGCTGCCTTCAGGGACCCAAGAACCAGTCTAGAACCTACTAGACTGGGAAAGATTGAACATGGGAGCATCCTCATTCTGGGCTGCAGGCTCCCGACATGCAAAAGAAAAAAGGTTAGATTGGAGCAAATATTACATATTTGTGAACTGTGGACTACATCTGGCTTACATATATGTTTAGTTTGGCCCACATGATTTTTTAATTTTTATTTTATGGCAGAGAGATCAGGCAATATCACATTTTAGAAATCTAAATTTCCAGCTTCTCAGGAAAAATCAGATTTGCTCACATTCTACTTACATCTTACACACCTCAATCACCAGCTGATGCTGAGTAACTTCGGCCCCCTTAAAGTCAGGCACAGCCTAACTGGTTCACCTCAATCTGCACCATTCTGCTGTCCAGTGCCCAGTGTGTGGTGATTCAAGGATATTGCGGTGTTTCTTTGGACCTATGTGAGAATTATGCACTATGTGGCACAATAAATAGGAATACATTGGTTTTCAAGGGTTGTTTGATCCCTGTGATTGGAACCTGCATTTATTAGCAGGCTTGACGAGTGTGGGGTTGGTCTGCTGTTTTCCTAAATTTGGATATCTTCAAGCCTATATCTTCTTCCCAATGTAACATATTACTTGGCCTCTAGAGAAATGGTACTTAATTTTAGAAGAGGTCACAGATGCCTTTGGGAATTTGATAAAAGCCATAGACTTGGTAAGCATGGGAATATACACATAAAGAAACAAACATTTGCATACAGTTTCAGGGGGTACAAAGACACCCCCTCACCCCCAGCACATCCTTGGCTTTCCGATGAGTGTGGAGTCCTCACATCTTCATTCAGAATCCCTGCCTTGGAGACTTCCCCTAAAGTAGGAGATTGGTTGTTTACATCAGCTGCACTCTCTCCCAAAACTTAATCTTACAATAACAATAAAATAATATTTAAAGCATAAGCCTACAGGAACAAAGAAAATGAGAAAGAAGACAACCGCAAAAAAAAAAAAAAAAAAAAAAAAAAAAAAAAAAAAAACAAGAAGAAGTTGGACACTGGAAAGTAAATAAATAACAGGTCATTGTTACAATAGACCCAAGAAAGCTGAATCCTAAGTCCACAGTGGGAAAAGCTGAGAAGCAATGTGAAATGCACAGCAGATTCCCTACAAGACTTGTGAAGTGATAGTACCACTATCTCTGGAAGTGGGAGTGACGATGAGGCTGCAAGTGGGTGGATTGGTTGAGAGTCTGTTTAAGAAGCAGTTAGATCCCAGGTTACCTCCCCTACTTGGCACAGTGGGCAACTGCCTTTCCTGAAACTTGGCAGAATACTGGCAATTTATTCATTAGAAACTTGTTTTTAAAAGTCATTGTATTTGGGACACCAACCATAGTTAAGGGTGGGAAATCATACTGAAAACAGAAGGATTTCTTACATTATACATTCTAAATATTGAAAACCCCATTCCTCTTCCTCCACTCAGCATCTTGAACATGAGCAGCCAGACCCAAGAAGGAAATTGAAAGAGTCTTCTCTGAGAATCTAACCAGTCCAAAAAAGAAAAAAAGATACTACCATTAGGGAACCCCAAGGAAAGAACCCACCTGGTTCACCCTAAATAGTAAATCAAAGTTGGCTGCACGTGGTGGCTCACGCCTGTAACCCCAGAACTTTTCGAGGCCAAGACAGGCAGATCAGTTGAGGCCAGGAGTTCGCGACCAGTCTGGCCAATGTAGCAAAACTGTCTCTACTAAAAATATAAAAAAAATTAGCTGGGTGGTGACGCATGACTGTAATCCCAGCTACTCAGGAGGCTGAGGCACAAGAATTGCTTGAGCCCCGGGGACAGAGTTTACAGTGAGCCGAGATCACGCCACCGTACTCCAGTCTGGGCTGCAGAGCAAGACTCTGTCTCAAAAAAAAAAAAAACAAAAACGAAAGAAAACGAATATAAACAAACCTAATACTGGTGCACACAGCCTCCAATAAACATTTTAACCCAATTAACTAAACAATATCTAATACAAGGAACCAAAACAGATATGTTGAAAATATTGGAAAGCATCTTGGAGAAAGCAGACTGATGGAAGAAGAAATTGAAAAGAAACTATTAGTAATACTCTCAGAGGTATTACTGAAGATATGGCATTCATGAAACAAGAAAAATATTTTTTCTGGGTCCAGTGCAGTTCTCACTCATGCTTCTTATCTCAGCACTTTGGGAGACCAACATGGGAGAAGTGCTAGAGCCCAGAAGTTTGAGACCAGCCTGGGCAACATAGCAAGATCCATCTCTACAAACAGCTTAAAAATTAGGTGAGTGTGGTGGTGTACAACTGTGATCTCAGCTAGTTGGGAGGCTGAAGTGGGAGGATCACTTGAGCCCAGGAGGTCAAAGCTGCAGTGAGCTGTGTTCATGCTTCTGCAATGCACTCCAGCCTGAAAGACAGAGCAAGACCCTGTCTCAAAAAAATAAAATAAAACAAGAAAAATAATTTTTAAAAAATTTCTTAAATTTAATGTCAGAAAGATCTGCTAGAACCTTTTTAAATGATAAGATAAATGAAAAACCCAAGAGAAAGGTTGGAAGATAAAATCGAGGATGACATAATTTGGTTTATTTGACTCTCTCCAAATCCTATGTTGAAATTTGATTTCCAGTGTTGGAGGGGGATAATGAAAGGTGTTTGGTGTTTGGGTGATAAGGGCAGGTCCTCATGCCATCCTCGAGGTAATGAGTGATTTCTTAGTCCATTAGCTCCTGCAAGACCTGATTGTTTAAAAGATTCTGGCAGTTCCCTGCTCTCTCTTGCTTCCCCTCCTGCTGCGAGCTGCACACGCTGACTCCTTAACCTTCCGCCTTGGGTGGAAGCAGTCTGCGGCCCTCACCAGATGCAGATGCCCAGTTGTGAACTTTTCCAGACATCACAACCATGAGCCAAATAAACTTTTTCTTTTCAAACTGCCCAGCCTCAGTCTTCCTTTATACCAACACTAAATGGACTAAGACAGAAGAAAACACAAAATAACAAGAAGGCAAAAAGAGAAAAAATAGTACAGAGATATAAGCAACTCAGAGAATCAACCCGGTTGGTCCAAATCAAAATAATAGGCATTCCAGAAATATAAAAATATGGAACTAAAAACAGAAAACTTCAGGGAAATCATGAAAGAAAATTTTTCAGAGTGAAAGTTATGAGTTTCAACATTTAAAAATTGTTTGGCAGAATAAACAAAAAGAACATACTCTATAAGCTTCCAGCAGTTTTTTTTTCCCCCTGCAAAAATCAAGAATAAGAATAACTGTCAGCGGCCCAGAATGCAACAGAAGCAGGTCAGAAGGCTCCAATGGAGGTTTCTTCAAGATTAAATTTATAGAACACTTCATGTGTTTGAAAGTCTTGGCCATGCGTGGTGGCTCACACCTGTAATCCCAGCACTTTGGGAGTCCAAGGCGGGTGGATCAAGGTCAGGAGTTCAAGACCAACCTGGTCAAGATGGTAAAACCCCATCTCCACTAAAGACACAAACAAATTAGCCAGGTGTGGTGGTGGGCGCCTGTAATCCCAGCTACCTGGGAGGCTGAGACAGAGAATTGCTTGAACCCATGAGACAGAAGTTGCAGTGAGCCAAGATGGTGCCACCACACTCCAGCCTGAGTGACAGAGTAAGACACCATCTCAAAAATAAAAAAGAAGAAAGTCTTGAGAGGAGATTTACATGAATGGTGAGAGTTTGGGATTAATAAAAAGTATACAAAAAATAAAACAAATTTTAAAATCCCTAATTATTAATTTTTGGAAAAATTAAATAGTATGCAGCAAAGGAAAAGCAACTATAGTATTTTACATGGCTCAGTGATGAATGCCGCTTGCACACAAAACATGAACACTGAATATTAATATAACCAAAATTAAGATTTGACTGTATTGGAATGGTGAGGGGATACGAATCAGGGAAGGAAATGAAAGAGTACGCTCTCCTCATCTTTATTACAGGAAAGTGAATAAAATGCCTACAATTGAATGATCAAGAGGTAATGATATAAACATGACATTTAGAGATGATGAGATAAATATCAAAAGAACCAGCTAAAAGAGTCAAATGTTATTGTCTTGAAGAATTCAGGGATGAGAGGAGGAAGGCTCAAGGAGAGTTCTTTTTCATATCAAGCCTTGCTAAACTATTCAAATCTTTAAACTCTGTACACATATAACGTTGATTTTCAAAACAAATTAAAAAATACAGGAGTCCTGCTCTGACTCTTGGGAATAACATAAGCGTCGCCTAGTTCCTAACTCTACAGCCGCCTTGGTCCGAGAACACAGCCTGTGACAACTTCTTTGTTGGCATCAAATCTCTCATCCTTCAGAAAAGAGGCAGCTCTTCTTATACCCCTCCCACCTTTTGAAATCATAGGGGACTAGGTTTCAACTCTGAAGAGTCCAGCTACATACAGATCAGTAGTTGGTTTGTTCTGGAGAAGATGTGTCTTAATGCTCCATGTACAAAGTGGAAGGTCATGGGAAAGCTTCATCCATGCAGTTGGTGGCCAACAGGGAGATGAAGGGAGCGGCTCCATCAGTGAAGTGGTCTAGTTTGGTTACCAGGAATACACACCCACGTCTCCAGTTGTTAACTTCCTCCTGTCATTAAAAAAAAAAAAAAAAAACAGTCAAGTTCCATAACTCGGTGCCACCTTATGTTAAGCTAAATCACAGGGCTTTGGAGGCTATTTTCTCTCTCTTTAGCTCCATGACTCTTCTCTCTGAAGAGGAAATGGGGAAGAAAGGAGGATCTCATTCATAGGTTATATAGTATGCTAACAGGGATATTTAGAAAAGTTGGGACTTGTTCCCAAACACTACAGACAGGTCCAGAGAAGGTTAACTGGTCAGCACGTACATTGGTGCTGAATCCTAGGAAATGAGGTTCCACTACTGCCCAATTTGAGGGTAAGCTTCATGCAGGCAGAGGCTGAATATCAAGTTCTCTTCTGTTTCCAGCACCTTGCAGGGCCTATCACAGAGCAGTGTAACTTTTATTGAATTAATTCATTATATTTCCAGACCATGACTGTTTCTGAGGAAGCCAGCTATCTACCCAGAAATTAAAAGAGACCCCTTTTTCTTCAGTTCTTCAGTCAACTTGTGCTAGGAAAAAAAAATTTAACAACACAAATTCCTCAAAAAATTAAAAGTTAAAAACAGAAATACCATGTGATCCAGCAATCCCACTACTGGGTATGTATCCAAAGAAAATGAAATCATTTTTGTCAAATAGCTATTTGCACTCCTATGTCCATTGTAGCATTAGTCACAATAACCAAAATCCGGAATCGGCCAGGTATGGTGGCTCATGCCTGTAATCCCAGCACTTTGAGAGGCCGAGACAGATCACTTGAGCCCAGGAGTTTGAGACCAGCCTGGGCAACGTGGCGAAACCCTGCCTCTACAAAAAAAATACAAAAATTAGCCTTAGTTGGGCTTGGTGGTGTATGCCTAAAATCCCAGCTATTCGGGAGGCTAAGGCAGGAGGATCACTTGAGCCCAGGAGGCAGAGGTTGCAGTGAGCTGATATAGTGACACTGCACTCCAGCTCAGGAGACAGAATGAGACCCAGTATCAACATATATATATATACACACACACACATATATATATGACATTTATATATGACAATATATATATAACATGACTTTAGAGATAGTGAGATAAATATCAAAAGAACCAGCTGAAAGAATTGAAACCTAAAACAGTTAGATTGATTCCACATGGGGCTAAGTGTCCATCACTGGGTAAGTGGATAAAGAAAATGTGGCATATATATTTTTCCTCTTTAAAAGAAGGAAAATTCTGTCATTTGCAACAACATGAATGAACACAGAGGACATTATGTTAATGAAATAAGACAAATACTACATGATCTCACCTACATATGGAATCTCAAAAAGTTGAACCCATAGAAGCAAGTAGAATGGTGGTTACCAGGGACTAGGGTGGTTATGGGGGAGGAATGGTTGAGGGGATTTTGGTCAAAAGATACAAAATTCCAGTTAGAAGAAATAAATTCAAGAGATCTATGTACAACATGGTGACTACAGTTAACAACAATGTATTTTATCCTTCAAAATCTCTCTAAGAGATTATATATTTTTTTTTTTTTGAAATGGAATCTCATTCTGTCACCCAGGCTAGAGTGCAGTGGCATGATCTCTGCTCACTGCAACCTCCCACCTCCCGGGTTCAAGCGATTCTCCTGCCTCAGACTCCAGAGTAGCTGGGACTACAGGTGCCCGCCAGCACCCCCAGCTAATTTTTTGTATTTTAGTAGAGACAGGGTTTCACTGTGTTGCCCAGGCTGGTCTTGAACTCCTGAGCTGATGCAATCCGCCCTCCTCGGCCTCCCAAAGTGCTGGGATTACAGGAGTGAGCCACTGCGCCTGGACTGACAGTAGATTTTGAAGTGTTCTCACTATACAAAATGGTAAGTATGTGAGGTCACACACACATAGTTAGTTCAATTTGGCCATTCCACAATGTATATATATTTCAAAACATCATGTTGTACATGATAAATATCTATAATCTGGGGGTCAATTAAAAGAAAATAAATGCACACTTCAGGGTATTCATAATCATTTTATTGATTGATTGAGATGGATTCCCACTCTGTCACCTGTAATTCTCCTGCCTCCTGTAATCCCTCCAGAGTAGCTGGGATTACAGGTGTCTGCCACCACGCCCGGCTAATTTTTGCATTTTTAGTAGAGACTGGGTTTCACCCTGTTGGCCAGGCTGGTCTTGAACTCCTGACCTCAGGTGATCCACCCGCCTCAGCCTCCCAAATTGCTGGAATTACAAGCATGAGCCATCGTGCCCAGCCTCATAATCATTTTAATCATTCTATTTATTTTATGTTGGGTCAAATGAAGATCCTTAGAAGTGCTCAGCATCGAATACTTTGTTATCCTTTCCCCTGTATATAATTAAAAACAAAAATACTACAACATAAAATACAGGAGAGGAGCCCCAGCACAATTCTGAATTTGACTACTAGGATGCTTTTTTTCTTAAAACCAAATAGTGAAGTCTTCCAAAGCACCTTTTCTTATTTTGGGTATTTTTGCCTTGCAAGTACCATAAGCGTATGTTTAGGTTGTATTTAGGTGATTAAGCCCTGTCTTAGAGTTTTCTTTTCTTTTTTTTTTTTTTTTTTTTGAGATCAAGTCTCACTGTCACCCAGGCTGGAGTTACAGTGGCACTATCTCAGCTCACTGCAACCTCTGCCCCCGCCCCACCCCATGTTCAAGCAATTCTATGCCTCAGCCTCCCAAGTAGCTGGAATTATGGGTTTGCGCCACCACATCCAGCTAAATGTTGTATTTTTAGTAGAGAAAGGGTTTCACCATATTGGCCAGACTGGTCTCATATTCCTGGTCTCAAGTAATCTGCCCACCTCAGCCTCACAAATTGCTGGGATTACAGGCATAAGCCACTGCGACCGGCCTGTCTTAGAGCTTTCTGTTTAGTCTGTTGCTTCTGGATACACAAAGGCCCAAATGAAAACCTAAAGATAGTCCGTAATCTTCTCAAACACTTTGACACTATGTGCAGGAAAAAGGAGACAAGGGGGGAAACTGAGGAGACTGAAGGTCTGGCTCTGTCACCCAAGCTGGAGTGCGGTAGCATAAACATGCTGACTGCATGCAGCCTCAACCTCCTGGGTCCAAGCAATTCTCCCACCTTAGCCTCTCAAGTAGCTGGGACACCAGGTGCACACCATCAGGCCTGGCTTTTTTTTTTTTTAATCTTTTGTAGAGATAGGGTCTCTCCATGTTGCCCAGGCTTGCCTTGAACTCCTGTGCTCAAGTGTTGTGCCCACCTCAGCTAAAAATGGGAGAGAAGGTAAAGCCAGGCCAGCAGACAAAAGGCAATCAAGGCTGTCAATCTAGTTCCTACTCTGCAAAACTATTTTTAAATGATAGTGACATTTCCTCTGAAGTCTCTAGTTCTCCTTGTGCTAACACTATAGACTGAAAAGTATTTGAATTTTTTTGTTTCGCTTTTTTTTTTTTTTTTTTTGATACAAGGTCTTGGGGTCTATTACCCAGGTTGGAGCGTAGTGACACAATCACCGCTCACTGCAGCTTCAGCCTCCCAGACTTAAGCAATCCTCCTGCCTCAGCCTCCCTAGTAACTGGGACCACAGGCATGTGCCACTAGGCCCAGATAATATTTGCATTTTTTGTAGAGATGAGGTTTCACCATGTTGCCCAGGCTGCTCTTGAACTGACATCAAGTGATCTGCCTACCTTGGCCTCCTAAAGAAGGCATGAGCCATTGCACCTGGCCTGAGTTTTTCTAATATAGGAAGTTGATAAAGGAACAGAGCCTAATATTTTTACCTGTATCAACTTTGAATACATATATTGGTATTCCAAAGACAAACGGAAAAAGTAAAACTATTAAAATATTATTTATATTCCATGCTACTTTAAGAAAGTTGTAAGTTTTTTTGATGAACTAGTACCTTTATATTTTACACCGGTGGGATCTAGTAATGAACAATCATCTATAGCAGCATCAGCTCTCAGTATGAAAAGAGATGTCATCTCATTCTCCCCCCACTCTCCCTGACAGCATAACTCATGAATCTCTGCTTGAATCCTCAGATGGGAACTCACAGCACAGCCCTTGCCTTCAACTGTGTCGACAGTCAGAGGCTTCTTTTTTGAAAGGAGCTCAAATATTTTTCTCTCTGTGACTTATTTCCTATCTAGCTACACCCCTGGAGGCCCATAGGACAAAATTAAGCCTTCTTTCACGTAAAAGCCCTTCAGATTTCAGCCTTAAAAACACAAGTCCATTTTGTTCTACAGAGGCAAGCTTGGCAGAGTAGAAAGAGCACCATTCTCAAGCCAGACAGTGGTCTTAACTCTTGGGTTATAGCATAATAAATTAGCATAATTAGTTGTCTTGGGTTCTAGCATAATTAATTAGCATAGTTAGTTGTTTGACTTTGGACAAGTTAACTTTTCCAGCGCCTAATTTATAAAATGTGTATTATAATGCATATACTTTCATAGGTAAACATTTTAGAAAGGGAAGCATTTTGAATATATAAGCACTGCATACCTTTTAAAATTCCTTTCTCGGCAAGTTGCAGTGGCTCACACCTGTAATCCCAGCACTTACGGAGGGCGTGGTGGGAGGATCACTTGAGGCCAGGAGCTTGAGGCTGCAGTGAGCTATGATCACGCCACAACATCCCAGCCCGGGAGATAGAATGAGATCCTATCTATCTCCAAAAAAAATAAAATAAAATTCCTTTCTTTCCTTCACCTTTGAGGGACAGGGTGTCATGAGGAGGATGGTAAGCAAGAACAATTCATTCACTGACTCAAGTTCAAATATTTGTTAAATATCTATTTCTCTAAAGTGATTGGTAGAAAAGTTGTTTTATTATTATTTACCATATACTGACTAAATTGCTTTTAGATATCATCTTTGCCCTACAACAAAGCAGTTGCATTAGAATTTACTTCCAAACCAGGCTACTTGTTCTTATGGGTCACATGTCAGTATAAAGAGCTGCAGTTGCAACCAAAGGTTCTGGAGGCTGCATCAATTTACTCCATGACACACAGTAGTGTGTATATGTGCACACACACAAGCTTGCGTGTGTGCTACAGACTGAATGTTTATGTACCCCAAATTAATATGTTGAAGCTCTAATCCCCAATGTGATGGTATTTGGGGGTGGGGCCTGTGGGAAGTAACTAGGTCGTAAGAATGGACTCTCATGAGTCGTGTTAGTGCCCTTTGACAAAGAGACATGAGAGAAATGGTCTCTCCTTCTCTTGGCCTTGTGAGGACACAGTGAGAAGGTAGCTATCTATCTGCAAACCAAGAGAAGGGCCCTCACCAGTCATCAAATATGTTGCCACCTTAATCTTTAACTCACCAGCCTCCAGAACTGTGAGAAATAAACTGTTGTTTAAACCACCTTGCCTGTGTTCTTGTTACAGCAGCCTAAGCTGTCAAGCTCATGTGAACATTTGGCAAAACAGTCAGAGATGTGTTGTTGACATGGAATGCAAAATATATACCACTTTTAATGAAATAAAAATTGACATAAATTTTGTGTTTCAGAAGATATACCTAGACTCCAGTGTGAGGCACTTTGGTTGAAAAAGAAATAAATATAAGAAAGCTCTTCCACACTCTGGGCAAGTAATCATAATTTTTTTGCAAAGAGATTGTGAAAAATATAGATTCCTGGGTCTCTAGAACTACAATGTCATATTTTCTAGCAAGAGGATCTCTAAGAACTCTTCCCAGCTCACATGCTAGGATTTCAGCTGTCTAACAATGATAACATAGAATATTTGAGTCGATATTATTAAGGCCCCTCTTGTGATGGAAAAACCCTACTGTTACAGTCTGAGAAATACAGGTCTTTCCTCATTAACCTAACACAATTAATTGAAGAGACTGGGCCATCCGACACAAAGCCATAAGCAATAGTAAAATACTAAAGGCAAAAACAACTAAGAAGTAAAAAGCATAGAACAGATAGAAGTGCTGGAGAGTTAGGCAGGGAAGAATTGAAGGTAATCCAAGTTTTAATCATTTTACCTGGCCAATCTGACCACCAATTCAGACCCCAAAGCCTGAATGAGCTTACAGCTGCAAATATTAACACACGTCAGAAGGATAGAAAAATGAAGAGCTGCAAGCAGATAACAAGTGGTCCAGTTAGCATATTCTTTTCTTTTCTTTTTTTGAGATGGGAGTCTCACTCTGTCGCCTATGCTAAAGTGCAGTGGTGCGATCTCAGCTCATTGCAACCTCTGCCTCCTGGGCTCAAGCGATTCTCCTGCCTCAGCCTCCTGAGTAGCTGGGACTACAGGCATGTGCCGCCACACCCGGCTAATTTTTGTATTTTTAGTAGAGATGGGGTTTCGCCATATTGGCCAGGCTGGTCTTGAACTCTTGGCCTGAAGAGATCTTCCTGCCTCAGCCTCCCAAAGTTGGTAGGATTACAGGCGTGAGCCACCACGCCAGTCCAGCATTTTCTTATCTGTAGACTTCAGCCAGAGCTGAGCTAGGGCAGGTTTGGGTACTACCTTGCCCAGCCCACAACAAACCACAGTCCCTCTGCCCCCAGTCCTGCTGATGGAGCTGTCTTCCTAGACCTACTGATAAACAGGTTTGGCTTAGCCAAGACTATTTAGTCTAACAAAATCTTTTAATTTTATTCCACCTCACCTACCCACACTGCCATTTATTTTTAAACTTACAAACTGTTAGTATTTTTATTTTTTTCAATGCAGGGGAGGATTTGGGGGTTCTCGTTTCTGCCAATGATCTCAGAAGCCTGAATTCTGGGAACCCAGGAGATAGTACTTGATAGCCCTTCTCCCAGCTCTACTTTGACTGTACAACTCTCTTTTCACAAACAAAATAGAAAAATAAAATAAGCCAAAATAAGTATATGCCAGTGTTATGCTCATTAGCTCACATCATGCTACAGCTGGCAGCCTCAGAGATCGTCTTGTTCAACCCTCTCATTTTACCAGTAGGGAAAGAAGGGCTAGAGCAGGGAAGTCCCTGCTCAAAATTTCAATTCTGCCTCTTAGTAGAACCGGTTAAAAAAAATTTTTAACTTAGCTTATGACCCCTAATGTGGTGCTTTGTTTCACTCCACCATGCTATCTCTTGGGAGACTGACTTGATCTGAAAAATAATTTTGTCAAAGCCATTTGGAGTCTGGCAATTGGCTCATCATCTAATTGGCACTTTATTTTTGCCTTCAGTGAAATTCTTCCCAGTTTGCTAAACTGGATTCAGTGCTTATAAGTATTTGACCCTAAATTTGGATGGTCACATTGAAAAAAAAACCCTTTAGTTTGCCTAGTTTGTGGGATCTTAACCTGGGATCCAGGAATTTATGGGTTGAGTCAGGGGATCCATGACTTCTAGAAGTTAGCAAAAAATTTGAGTGCACAAAGGCACATTTATTTCTGGGTTAGGAACACAGTTTTCTTCAGATTCTCAAGGGATTCCATGAATCCTCACCAACATTGAACTACTGAACTACCTAGTTTGATTTCCTCAAGTTAGAGTTGGGGAAACTGAGGCACTGAGAAGTGAATAGACTTGTCAAGGTCAAACATAACAGAGCAAAGCCTAGAACTCAGATCTCTTTGTGCATATTCTATATTCTTTCTCACTACACCAGCAAGCCTGTGTATTTGTATTCTCACCCAAGATGATTCCATTTCTCTGAGCAAACCCTCTTCCAACCCACTTTTTTTTGCTACAAGAGGAATTCATTGAAGGGGTATGCAGGGCTCAATACAAATCAACGCAAGCCCAGGAACAGTGACTCCTTGTATCTCTCCCAGCAGTAAATTAAGATCACTACCTTGGAGTTCTGGCAAAGATTCCGAGGCCCTCAACTCCCTCCCATGTGGATGCTTAGCTAGAGTTTCTGCATTCTGGAGTCTGGTGCTCAATCTCAACCCTAGGTGAATTATTTGTTTTTGTTTGTTTGTTGTTTTGTCTTTTTGAGACGGAGTTTTGCTCTGTCGTCCAGGCTAGAGTGCAGTGGCACATTCTCCACTCACTGCAACTTCTACCTCCCGGGTTCAAGTAGTTCTCCTGCCTCAGTTTCCTGAGTAGCTGGGATCACAGGCGCCTGCCATCCATCCAGCTAAGTTTTTCGTATTTTTATTAGAGACAGGGTTTCACCATGTTGGCCAGGCTGGTCTCAAACTCCTGACCTCGTGATCTACCCACCTCAGCCTCCCAAAGTGCTGGAATTACAGGAGTGAGCCACCACGCCCAGCCACCTGTGTGAATTATTAAGTGATGTCATCAGTGTTTTCCTCAGCCTTGTCATAGCTGTGTACACCAAAGAAAAACTCCTCTTACTGGAAAAGTGGACTTATTTGGAGGAGATGAAGGTGCAAATTTAGATTTTTAAGGAAATTTAGTAAAACTCAATACCATATGTACTGAAGCGTCCAGTAGATAAAGGTACCTCCATTATAGATATAGTGTCTAATTCCATAGCAATAACAGATTGCTTTAAATTTTATTCAGAAGAGGTGAGATAGAACTCACATCAACATATAAACACTCTTCATCTTTATGAGTATACAGTTTTTATACATTAAGATGTCTGCACCTCCAAATTAATTGTTTCTTAAGAAAATCAGAATTTGGCTGGGTGCAGTGGCTTACGCCTGTAATCCCTGCGCTTTAGGAGGCTGAGGCGAGTGGATCACCTGAGATCAGGAGTTCCAGACCAGCCTGGTCAACATGATGAAACCCCATCTCTAATAAAAATACAAAAAATTAGCTGGGCATGGTGATGCACGCCTGTAATCCCAGCTACTCAGGAGGCTGAGGCAGGAGAATCGCTAGAACTCGGGAGGCAGAGGTTGCAGTGAGTCAAGATCACACCACTGCACTCTAGCCTGGGCAACAAGAGCAAAACTCTATCTCAAAAAAAAATCGGATTTTTCAACTGCCCACTCAATTCACTTTCTTAAATTACTGATTTTATATAAAACTTTTTAGGATCCTTGGTGTGAAAGAATATTCAAGATTTTCTAATAGTTAACACACAATGACTAAGAATCACAAATCAAGAAATGTCAGTCAATAAAATATCTTGGCGTATGCACAAGAAACTGACAATGTTGTTTACCATCAACAAAGAGAACTGAGTGACTTGGGTCAAAGGAGGAGAAAGACTTTTCACTGCAAATCTTTTAGTTCTTTTGAATTTGAATCATGTATTATTTGATTAAAGTATTAATGAACAAATCTTGAGTTTTGAGAAAATAAATAGTGCCAAAGATATATTATTTACACATGCAATTAACCACCAGAAATAAAAACTAAAAATGGTTGAGAGTGGGGGCTGGTCAAATTGCCCTTCTGTATTATTCCATTTTTAAATGACATGCATGAATTAATTTAACCATAAATAAAATACATTTATAAAAAACAGAAAAGAAAATCACCTCCAATCAACTGATTTTACAGGTAAAGTAATTGAGCCTCCAAGTCGGGGAGATACTACAGCTTCCCAAGGTGGCAGAGTTCAGACGCACGCTCTTGGCTGTGTCTCAGCCCAGAGCTTTCCTTAACATGAACAGGGACTTTTGGAGTGACTGGCGTGTAAATGCCTTCTAATTATTATTATTATTAGATGATTATTATTAGATTAAGACATTTTAAGGAAATTTGAAAAAATTGACCTCTCCTTATTTTGATCCTCTGTGCTAATAATTGTACCCTTTTTTTATTTATTCAATTACAAGCAAATTGACAGGAGACATTTATATGAGGCAGCTTAAACCCCAGCTAATGGAGTGCCTAATGACTAATTGATCAGATCCCAACCCAGAGAGCAGCTCTGAGTGGCCTAAAGGAATTTATGCAATTAGTTTAGGTTTGGTAGAAATTGAGTGCATATGAAAGTAAGCTTTTTATGGTCTTGATTTATGAGGGCTGGACATTAACTATATCTGCCAAGAGGTGAGCCGCCTAGCAAAGCCTCAGGCGTTGAAGGACTCTGTCACAGGCAGGGATGTTGGGATTTGGAGGGGGGACTGATGCGTGTTTTGGGAGGGAGCAGGAAGTAAAGTGGGGGAAAGAAAGATGGTGGGATTAGAGATGGGATTCGGCCAGAGACCCCAAAGAAATTATGATGGTGCCTCCCACCCCATGTAATTCAAAGTAAAAACAATATTAAATGCTAAATATGTATAAAGAAGTCCCCCCAAAATCTGACTTTTCCCAGGACGAACACTTGAATTTGTGTGTGTGTGTGTGTGTGTGTGTGTGTGTGAGAAATCCTAAAAATCAAAACCTTTTAAATATTAAATTACATATACAGTCTATAAAAAGAAACCGAGGGCAGTTTCTGTCCCAACTTGCCTCCAGTGCCAGGCAAGGCTGCGCAGGGCTGAACTGAGCAAGGAGGCGGAAATCTGACGGTTTATGGAGAAAAGTACCCCACGCAGTGGTGACTGGAAGCCGCGGGTGGGGAGGATCCAGGGCCGCGAGGACCCGGCAATCGCCCCTCCCGCGCTCCAGGGGACTCCTCCGGCCGGGAGGCGGCGGAGGGGAAGCCCCCATCCGGAGGCGCCGGGAGGAGACGGCGAACCCTGACCCAGCCGCCGGGGAGCCCTGGGAGTCGCGCTGGTGCGGAAGCGCCACCGGGGAACCAAGGGAAACCTGACTTGATCGGAAAAGAACGATCGAAGGGGAGACTAATTTGTCCACCGGGGTCCTCGATGGCTCCGTCTGCCCGCCTGGGCGGGGTTACCGCGGGGGCTCCTGCCGCTCGGCGGAAGGGAGGAAAGGGGAGAAGAAGGCAACTCTGCGCGTGCCCGGGGACGCCGGCCCCCTCGCTCCGGCACGTGGAGGTCAGAGGTTCGCGCCTGCGAGGCTGAAGGGACGCTAAGAGGGGCTGAGAGAGAGACACGCGAACAGACGCACGAGGACCGGGCGGGAGACGCGAGAGGCGCGTGGGACACGAAGGCGTGGAGGCTCCGAAGCCCGTCAAGGACAGCGGCCTTTCTCGGCTGCCACCGTCTCCTCAGCTCGCCCTGCCTAATCTGGGGCCAAATCGGACGCGCCTGCTCCTCCTTCACCCCCCGGTGGTCCGCTTCCCCACCCCTGCCAGAGGTGGTCTCACTTGAGAACGGAAGAAGCGAAGGCACTGGATTTTTGCCAGGTCTCGCCACTAAATGGCTGTGTTCCCGACTTGTCCTGAGCAGTTGCATTAACTCTCTGTGCCTCCGTGTTCTCATCTGTAAAATGGGATTAAAAATTATACCTACTCACGGTGTTGTTTAGAAATTAAGAAACTAATGCACTAACAAGCTTGGAACAGTACCTCGCGTAGGAGAATCCTGCCAAACGTTTTAGATATCGTTACTGGTCATTTACCCGGCAAACATAGTGGAGCGCTCGATCTGTGCGAGGCCCTGCGTTGGGTTCAGGGAGGCAGGGGTGAACTGGTCAGGTGCTAGCAGGCAGTTCTAAAGACTAGGAAAGAAAGAAAACGGGTGGTGCGATAGCGTGATTGGGGAAGAGCTGTTTTAGGTAAAAAGGAGCCCACCAAGTCCGTCCCCCTCCCTAGGCCTTAGTGCCTTCTTCGATTAAAAAAAAAACAGACCGGCTTTTAGGCATTCTGCCCTTCGGCTCAAGCATTCTCGCGCGCCGGCGACAAAAAGTGGGAACAGGCAAGGAAGGGATGCTTGCTGGGAAGGAGGAGTCCAAGACCCCCCTTGCTCCTTTGCCCTCTGGGGACCCGCCCCTCCTCGGGAGGAAGCGCAGCGCGAAGCCTGGAGCCTTCGCAGAGGTTGGATGATGCTCGGGATTCCGCCAGAGAGGAGGTTCCAGGTTCCTGGAGCCGCTGACTGGGACCAAGCTTCTCAGTGGGAGCTTTGTATTCGCACCAAGTACTCCCAGGGAGAGAATACTTCCGCGTAGTGTGCAAGGGGGGTTCTTCTAAGCTTCTGTCTTGCCCCTGACAACCACACCGAGAGCTGATAGGCACTGCTACCCTGACCAGACTGTGGCTCACAGAGGGAAAATGTTGATCCCACTTGACTCCAAGCCCTGAACTTGCCCCACAACACTGCCTTCACTTTTCTGAGTATAAAAAAATGTTTTAAAGTAACTAAATATCTATTAATGCCTACTATGTGTCAGATCCTGGCTTTACGTGATCTCATTTACTCATCAGAGCAATCCTGAGTCTTTTTTCCAGTTTTTCCAATTTTACAGATGAGAGGGTCAGAGCAGCAAGGTCACTTACTCAAGTAAGAGATGGAGCGGTTATTCCACCCCAGGTCTGTCCACTCCGGAGTCAGAGCTGTTTCCATCTCAGGAGGAAAGCAAAAGAACAGGGCAGAGGTCACTCGCTAGTCCCCCCTCACTGACTCCTCCTCTAGGTTCAACGGGCCATATCACAGAGCATCCTCTGTGTACCATGACCACCAGAGGGTGAAACGCAGTCTCTTCTATTTAAACAAGAAGGAGACTAGCTACCTTTGAATGAAAGCCTGTGATGCAGACCACCACCTTGCCCCTGATCCCCATTCCCAAGTAGACTTGCCTACCCCGATGGCTCTGTTCCTCCCTACATTCCCTAGAATCCAAAGAGGATGCAGCTGGAAAGGGTGCTTTCATTTTACAAAACAAAAACCTGATTCATTCATTCAACAGACATCTAGTGCCTGCCACTCTAGGCCAGACCTTGAGCAGAGTGCTGGACATGAAATAGCGAACAAAACTGAGACTATCTTAGGCACAGAGAGAGGAAATTGCTGGCCAGAGGTAATACATCTCAGGAGCCCAGGACTCCTGCCACCAAGTTCTGCCTTCCAGGGCCTCAGCCATGGTGGAATGTGTATGCCTAGCTTATTCTAGATGAAGCCTCTGTTCCAGCCAGGCAGATCTCAAAGTCCCACCCTCGGAGGCCCGATGTAGGTTTCCATGCAAACAACCCCAAATACTGACTTAACTTTCTTTTGGTACAGGTTAAAGAAACTCTCAGCTGAGTCTTGGATCGTGCGTGTTCTAAGCTGACAGAATTAGGAAAATGAAAACCTGCTCCGGGTGCTCCTAGGAAACACCCTCAATTACTCTTCAAAATAAATTTTGGGAAGTTTTACCGCTGGCCACAGCGGCTTAAAGAGGTGATATGACTTGCCCAAGGTCGTACGGTTCGGATGCATACTAGGCCTGTGTAAACCCCAAACCTGCTAGTACCGCCTCCCCTCCTCACTAGAGGTCTGTGCCTCCGCCAGACAAGCGGCAGAGGCGACTGCACAATCCTGGGGAAACCACATCTCTGGTTGCTTCCTGAGCAAGCCGAGGAGAGAGGCGACGGCGCCGACCCGGCGCACTCAGGGGGAGGGAAAGGGTGGAGCGCTTCGCTGACGGGGCAGCAGCTCCGGTCTGTAGGTAGGAACTGGTCAAAATACTCCTGCGCGCCAATCTCCGGTGCCTGAAGAAGACTAGACGCAGAGGCAAGGCCCGGAGACGGAACCCAGTGCGACTGGACGATCTTGGAGCAGATCCTGCACTCAGGCAGCAGCTCTTCCTATCCTCTCCATAAAAGTCTCTCAAACTTTTGCAGTTGTCAATTAAAAGAAAAAAAGAAAACTAGATAAGTAACGGCAGAGAACTTTTCGAAAAGAGGATGGAGGCAGATTTTCGGTTCTCTCCGGAGCCCGAAAATGCGAAGGCTCTTCTTACCTGCAGGAAACCTTGCAGCCCGCAAAAGCGCGTCCTTCTGGAGCGCTTCGCTTCGGCGCGGGACGCTCACGGTCGTCTCCTCTGCAGCCCGGCTGGGCTCCGGCCCTGTGTTTTATACCACTATAGGCAATTAATATTGCATCAGCCGTATTTTAAATTTTCAAAACCCACAATATAATGTAATGGCATAAGGGCATTTATTATTAAAGGACACCCGATGGAGAGGGAGGTGGAGGAATCGCTGGGGCTGTTGTGCAAGGCGGGGGCGAGGGGCTGAGGCCCAGGGAGCTGCGAGCGATCCGAAAGTTTGCTTTTGCGGTAGGGGCTGTCTCACTGTGCAGAAGGCGAACCCAATCTGCTCCGAATTTCGGGCCCGTAGTTTGATGACCCGGAACTCTTTGAGGAGGACGAAGCAGGGAAATGTGCGAATGACTCCTGGACTCGGAGCATTAAATTTTAAATCAGGAAGGCGTTTCTACTGCTCGCAAATAAAAAGCTTTTCTCCCCATTTTAGAGGGATCGGAAAGAGAACAGGGAGCTGGCATCTATGGAGCACCTACTATGAGCAGAACACTATGCTAGGCGCTTTGCAGGAGGTATATCAGTGACCTCACAAAGAAGCCGAGGTGGACCACAGAGTGAGTAACCTCCTGGATGAGAATTTCAAATGAATTTGGAACACTGATGGGGCCCCACTAGAGTGTCCCAGTGAACACTTTTTTATCCCTCTTTGCCTCTATTCTCTCACCTCCTCTCAAGCCCTTTGAATCTTTTAAAATAATTTTTTGCCTACTAACCCAAGCACTACTAGATGTCTTAAATAAACAATCTTACCTAGTCCTAAAAATAACCTTGCGAAATAAGTATTGGCCCCTTCATTCTACAGACAAGTAATCTTGTTGAAGGCTTAGAGAAGTTAAGAAATTAGCCTCAGGATGGTTCTGCCAGTGAGTGGAGGCATTGGGGACTCGAATTCCCATTAGTCTGGCTTCAAAGTTTACTAGCTTAGCCAAGTTGAGCAGTCTTATAGTTTGGCACACAGGGAAACAAGAAAGGAAGTGCCTTGAAACCCTAAGTGGAGACACAAGCCGCAGGGTCTCCCAGGAGGAAATCCGAGTGAGTTTGCCAGGGAAGAGGAGTAGGGAGAGGGGATGGCTGAGGGCTGGTCAGTAGAAACTGACAGCCCAGCCCTTTGGGGTTCTCCCTTTTAAATCCTTTCCAAAGCTAGTACCCCTTAGCCTCTGAGAAAAAATAAAACCACTTTGATTCGGGTTGAAAAATAAAGCATTTATTTTAGAAGTTAATTCAGGGGGTAAAGAGAGAAGAAAACTTAATATTTTATTTGTATCTATTCAGAGAATGAAACCAAAGGTCACACAGCAACACACAAACTACATGAAGCAACGAAAAAATAAAATAAAATTTGACTCGGCCAGAGGGGCTGGGGTGAGAAGGGTTCAGGCCAACGCTCCCACTCCTCTTCCCTCACAAAACTGTAAGTGAACTTCCACCAAAAGACACCCACATAAAGGGAATGAAAAGAAGCAGAGTTAAATAAATAATAAGAATGAACGATGTTAACAATAACAATAATAATAAAAGCGCAACGAGGTTAGACGTGTTGAAAGGACTTGCATATAACGCAGAGAAGTTACAGTCACTTTCCAGCAGCCGACTCCACGCATAGCTGGCAATCTGATAAGAGCAGAGAGCTGGGGTCAGAGAGTCCTCAGCCGGTATGAACACTACCAACTCCCGCTCTCCAGCAAGCAGTAATTACCCCTCAAACACCAGCAGATCGTGAAAGATGGCCGGAGCTGGTGCTGGCACCTGCTTACAAACAGCCAAGCGATCCCAGAATTTTCAGTAGCCAGACTGGGCCCACCTCTTTTGGAGCCCTGCTTACCATGAAAAATAGCAACTTGGAGCCGGCAACTCCCTGCATATGTTCCCTGAACCTAATCTTCATGCTACCTTATGAGAATTTACGGCAAACCAAAGGATAAGATGAATAGAATTTAGGCAAAGAAGGGAGTATAAGGCTATCCTTTGGAAACATACATGTATTTTATATACTCTAATAAATCTTCAGTGCATGTTTGTGTCCCCCTTAGATATCCTAGACTTTGTATTATTATTTATCACTTCCTTTGAGTCCCTTCACCCCTTGCCTAATTGCGCTTAGCAAAGGGGCCTTTTCACCCCAGCTTCGGGCGGTTGGGCCAATTCACTATCCTCTGCTTTGGGGCTCCTGCGCCGAGGTCGTGCGGTCCCCCGCAAGAGGGCAAATTTCAGCACCACGGACAGCACAATTACCCTCAGGCCCGCCCTTCTGGAATATTTTCCCAGCGCCAAAACTTTTTTGGTGGGAATAGAAAGAAAGAGAAAAAGAAGGCCGGAGGCAACCAGGCGGGACAAAGGGGGAAAGTCTGTGGCTTCGGAGAGGAAAGCCTAACCTGCCAGGAAACACCTCGGAGTTCCGGATAACCATCCCCCACAACCCGGGGGGCGGGGGGGATGAGCACTAGGCTCTCCCAGCTCCCGACGCTGCGCCCTGCAGCAGTCAGTGGACAGCGGAATACTTCATTCGTTTCTGTTTCTGTCTCTGGTTGCAGAACCAGACTCTCACCACGTTCTTTTTAAGGTCCAGTTTCTCAGCGATAGCCGCGATCTTCTCAGATGAAGGACGTGGCTGGATAGCGAAATAGGCCTCGAGTGAACGCTTCTCCGGCGCGGCGATGGACGTGCGTTTGCGCTTCCGTTCGCTGCCGTTGAAGAGCTCCGGCTTGCTGTTCTTCTCTCGGTAGGCGGCCTCGGCCTCCTCCAGCCAGGCCTGGAGCACCGGCTTGAGCGCGATCATGTTGTTGTGTGAGAGAGTGAGAGACTCGAACCTGCAGATGGTGCTCTGGCTGAGTGAGCCCACGCCGGGGATCTTGAGATTAGCCAGAGCCGCGCCCACGTCCGCCTGGGTCACCCCCAGCTTGATGCGCCGCTGCTTGAAGCGCTCGGCGAAAGCTTCCAGCTCACGCGGGTCTGACTCCACGTCGCTGAGGCATGCGGGCATGGCGCTGTGAGGCGCCACGGTGTGCGGGTGACTCATGCCCATGGCCTGGTGCAGGTGGCCCATGGCGCCCAGGTGGTGTGGATGGATCTGTGCGGGCATCACCGAGTGTTCTGGAGCGCCCAGGCCGCTCACACTCAGCGTTGGCGAGATGTGCTCCAGCAGGTCGCCTTCGAGGCCCTGGTGCACGGCGTGGTGCGGGTGCGAGGTGAGCGCGGCTGGGTGGGAAATGGGCACGGTGGACGAAGTGGACGTGCAGGGCACGCTGCTCATGGTATGGTAGGTGGCGTCGGGCTTGAACGGATGGTTCTTGCCGTGGGAGACGATATCCACCGCCGCCAGAGCTTCGGCGCGTGCCAGCAGGCTCTCATCAAAGCTTCCAAATATATTACCCTGCAGCTGCAAGCGAGAAGGCGCACAGCACGGTCAGTGGGGAATACTGTCAACTCAGGATTAAAACACATTTTCAAGCAACCGAGATGCCTCTCCTCAAAGCCCAGGTCATAAAAATTAATACAGAGGCAGCAGCTCTGCTGGAACAGACGTGTGGATCAGAGACATGAATGAGAGAGAGAGCGTGCCGGGAGAGAACGCGGGGGAGACAAGGAGAGGGGTTCAGACAGCGGCGATTGTTCTGGGCGACATGAAAAAAACATGAAGCTAGTGTCTGTCAAAAAATGTGCCTTAGAGCGGTAATTATGCTCCACTACGTACCTGCGGGGCTGGGAGACAGACTCGGCGCATGGCCTCGGAGCCGGAGTGCAGGCTGGAGAATTTGGGTTCTTGCAGCACCGGGTGCATGCCGAAAGGCTGCTTGGAGTTCATGGCCATCATCTTCGCGCGCCTGGCAGGGTGGCAGCGGGGGACATGGAATCAGGCTTGTCTAGCTTGCTTGCCGCGCTCCAAGTGAGCGCTGCTCAGCGCCCGCGCTCCCCTCGCCCTCTCGCTCGCTGCCTCCCCTCTCCCCCACCTGCTTCTTCACTCATCTTACAAGCAGCCTGCCAGGAAGGGCCCGGGCGCGCGCAGGCGTGCTCACGCGCCCGGGACTCGCAGGGGCGGCCTGGGAGGCGAGGCGAGACCGCAGCTAGCGGCGCGCCTTTCTGCGCCCGCGGCGGCCGCCCCCTCAACAGCCTTTATACCCCGGCCTGGCCTGGCCTCTCCCAGTCCGCCCCGCCCCGCCTGGCTCCAACTCGCCAGACCTTTCTGATTTTCTTCTTCGTGGACTTCCCTCCCCCACCCCACCCCAAAAGTCCCAAACCACTCTGTCCCGTCCCAAACCACTCTGTCCCGTCCCAACTCGAACTGCCGGAATAAAAGGGCAGCCTTGGGCTGAGCTGGGGCAGGAAGTTGACCCTACTCCAACTTCCCCTCCCCACCACACACACACACACACACACACACACGCACACACACACACACACACCGTCGGCCCGGCTGCCGCCAAACTGCCCATTTCCAGGGCGCTCCTGGCCTCACGCCCGAGCCGTCCACCAGAGTCCGGCCCCGCGGCGCAGCGAGGAGGCGCCTCCAAGCGCCCAGACGGGCTCGGGGGAGGGTGAGGGGCGGCCAGAACGAGCCCCAGGTGACCCCTGCCCCGCCCCTCCCCCAACCGCGCTCCGGGGTGGAGGTAGGGGCAGTAACTGCCTTCTCGTTCAGGAGTGGCTTCCTCCACACGCTAGCCTTTCTTGCTTTCATTTGAGGGAGGCAACTTGGCCCACTCTCTCTTTCCCCAACCCTCCAGTCTAAAGAAGCTTATGGAGTATGTTTTAGAATAGCGACAGTTTCGGATGGCCCTCTAGCCTGGGAGTCGGTCAGTTCACTTCTGCTAGGCAGCCAGCGCTTGCAAGCCTATTCCTCGTGACAACAGCTACCATTTAAGAGTTCCTAATATGTGCTAGACAATTTAGAGTTCGCCCATGGAATTCTCATACCCACTGTATGGAGTAGGTGACGTTATCCCGTTTTGCAGATGAGGAAAAAAGGGTCAGAGGGGTTAAGTGATTTGCCCATTCACTCACTCACTCACCCAGTTATCCATCCGTCTTACAAATATTTACTAACGGCCTACTGAGCGCCAGGCGCCTTAGCCTCCTGGTCTTCCTTCCCGTAGTTTCTGAACTTGAGGGCTCTCGGGGGTTAGTACTGCCGGCCTCCACCTCCCCTAACCTCTTTTTCTCTCTACTTCCCTCTTCTCTCCTCTCCTTTCCTCCGCGCTAGTAAACATCGTGAATAATGGATGGGGAATCCTGGGCCGCGGCTACGCCGCACTCCGGTTTGGAGAGAAAACCCGCACGTGCGGCTGTACCCCCTCGCCAGGGCCACCGCCTCCGCTGGGAGAGCGATCTTCAGGGCTTAGAGACCTCACCCTGCCTGCTATTGTGCAGGGTTTGTGCTTGCTGGGTTTCCCAGAATTTGAACGCAGACGAGTGGGGTGGTGGAGGGGACCACCCCTTATCCCAAGGGGACCCCCTGACAGATCCGGGCTCCCTCTTCCCCTCGGCGCCTTCCAATCGCTTTTCTCCCCATCCAAGCCAGCCCCCTCTTCTGGTTCCCGCTCTGCGATGGTGAGAAAAAGACTAAGCCCAGATGCCTAGAGCCAAGCGTAGCCCTCTGAGCCTCCGTTTCCGCTGCTCTTTTTTTTTTTTTTTTTTTTTTTTTTTTTTTCCTGAGACAGAGTTTTGCTCCTGTTACCCAGGCTGGAGTGCAATGGCGTGATCTCGGCTCACTGCAACCTCCGCCTCCTGGGTTCAGGCAATTCTCCTGCCTCAGCCTCCTGAGTAGCTAGGATTACAGGCACACGCCACCATGCCCAGCTAATTTTTTGTATTTTTAGTGGAGACAGGGTTTCACCATGTTGACCAGGATGGTCTCGATCTCTTGCCCTCGTGATCCACCCACCTCGGCCTCCCAAAGTGCTGGGATTACAGGCGTGAGCCACCGCGCCCGGCTTCCACTGCTCTTAAATGGGAATTGCACTACCGTCTGCCTCCTTGGGTTCTGGTGAAGATCTTCAGAGTCAGAGTAAGAAGAAAAGCATTGAGCCACGAAACTGGTGCTCAGTAAACTTCCTTGCAACGTGGTGCCATGGGGCTTAGGCCCTGGCCTCGGATCAAAATGTGCCTCTGCCTCTTGCCGGCTGAGACCATTAGATATCCTCGATGTCTCTGTGCTGTGGTGTCCCCATCTGTAAAATGGGGATGATTATTTCCTTCCCATTGATTGTAGTGAGGAATACACTGGGATAAGCACATGGCATAGTGCCTGGCACATTGATGTCATTGAATACATGTTTCTCTCTTTTTCCTCAACTTAAAGAGAAAGCATGTGGGAGTGGGGGTGGCCCGAGTCATCCCCATGGAGCCTGGTTTGTCTGCAGGTGCATACTGTGGGTCCTTGCTCTCCATTCACCCAACACCTGCATTATGCCAAACCCCATGCCAAAGGCTGGGACACTGATGTGAACAGGATTCCATCCTGGCGCTCAAGGAGTCACCAGTCTAATATCCACCGCAGAAAGTTAACTCTAAACTTGGCAAGCAGTAGAAGGGACATAGATTCAAAAACAAGACACAGATGTGTACAAGGGTGGCAGGATTCTGGAAGTGCAGAATACACATCAGAACCATGGGCCTCAGGAGGGCTGGGTTTGGGGCTGCATTCTGACACCGAGTATAGATGACCCTGACTGGGCCTCAGTTTACCTACAAAAAGCGCATAAGATGATTGCTTAGCTTTAACAAAGACTTCCAGCTTTACCAAAAGGCTATCATTCTGTTTAATTTGAATGAAACACATTTTGAGCATGTCAGGAACTTATCTCCAGGGACACTCAGCTCCCCAGAGCTGAATACAGCATTATTTTATCACTCACTAGCATTTAAGACCACTCAGTCTTTGTTTTCTTCCCTGTGCTGGAAGCCCAAAGGGAAAAGGGGAATGAAATGTAAGGATACGTAGTCTGTATCTTGCCTGGCCCCATGATGCCCCAAAACCCATACTCACTCCATACTACCCTAGTTGTCTGTGAAGCTGAACCCGTAGAAACTGGGTAAGAAAGGATTCATATCCATTCTCTTTCTCTGCTCTGTCCTCTCAGGGTTCTGGGAGATACTGGCCAGCATAGAGGTCAGGCAAGAGTCAGAGACAGAACTAAACCAACTGGTCCTTGCATGCCTCCAAAGTTGACCTTCACCTTACCAGCCCCTCCAGCATCCCCAGGCATTAGGATCACAGATCAAAAAACACACCTGTGTCTGCTGCTCCCATGTGTTTCAGGGTTTTTCCCATCTTCCCCTCTAAGAAGGTCTATTGGCAGTTCTAGGCAGCCAGCGGTAAGATGACACCCATCCTTAAGAACCAGTCTTTTTGAGAAGGCCTTGGAGATAACAGACTGGAGACTGAAGAAGAAAAAAGGAAAAACACCGTATAGAAAACAATTGGAAGGACAGCCTTAGATGGCAATTTATAACAGCCTCTACACTTTCCAGAATTTGTAAACTTAAATTCTATCAGGTGCAAAACTAGCAAAATAGATGAGTAACTTTATCTGGGTGGATAAAAGGGAAGAGTGAAACTATGGTAAACTAGAGAGCACTTACCACCCCCCCTTCCCACCATGGCATTAAATTACAATTACACACACACGCGCGCGCACATATAGACACATATCATTTGTAGACCAAACAAAATCTGTGAAGGTCCATGTAAGGACCATGAGGGCATTTATGCAAGTGGCATCAAAGGGAGAATTTTCCCCATTCTACAAGCATTTCTGAATGTCTGCTAACAGCAGAGTCTTGTGGAAGGTCTTGCAGATATAGTAGACACTGCTTCAGGAGCTCAGAGTCTAGAAGGGTCATAGATTTGCCACATAGAAGGCTAAGTCAGGGCACAGAACATCATATTCTCCAGCAGGACTAGCCCTGTAGAGATGCAAAGTGGGTAGCGGCCTGGGGGCAGATGCATTTTCCTGTGGGCCAGTGGTTCTCGATTTTAGTATGAGTAGGAATTATCTGCAACCTCTTAAAATACAGCACCCACAGCTGGGCATGGTGGCTCAGGCCTTTAATCCCAGCACTTTGGGAGGCTGAGGCGGGCAAATCACAAGGTCAAGAGATCGAGACCACTCTGGCCATCATGGTGAAACCCCAACTCTACTAAAAATATTAGCTGGGCGTGCTGGTACCTGTGGTCCCAGCTACTCGGGAGGCTGAGGCAGGAGAATCATCTGAACTCAGGAGGCGGAGGTTTCAGTGAACCAAGATCGTGCCACTGCACTCCAGCCTGGTGATAGAGCAAGACTCCGTCTCTAAATAAATAAATAAATACCGCACCCACACCCAGAGATGCTGACCACAAAAACTAAAGCGTTTTTTAGTAGGCGTCCATGATTTTGGTTGCAGAGGATCTGGAACTCTCAACTTGAAAAACTTACTCTAGACCCTTGTCACCTGACTCATTATTATTTTTAAATCCTGCCCTAATTATGTAAGTTTCATGGAGACTCAAGGAGTTTTCCTTCTTTGAGCTTCCAGTGTCTTTTGCATCTTCCCTTATTATCTCTTAGTAAGAACGTGATGTTTTGTGGTCTCTGCTCCTTGAAGAACTCTGTCTGTGTTTCCAGTGCCTGAGTCTAGAGGCCAGGCACCATTAAGAGCTTAATGTAATTCATGTTGAATCAGTGAACTCTGGCCAGGGGGTTCCCCATGATGATGGTGACAAGAAGGGCCACTTATGGAGTGGTTCCTGTGTACCAGGCTCTAAACTAGATGCTTTAGAAATGTTGTGTACACTGAGTCTCCAAATCAGGCCTGTGAGGTTGATAGCACGATCCCCATTTTACAGATGAGAAAAAAGGAGACATAGAAAGACTAAGTAAGTCGCCCAAAGCCACTCAGTTAGGCAGTGGTGGCGTGGGGATAGGGGCCTTGGTTTGTCTGACTCTGGAGTTCAATTTTGTTAGTCCTAACTGATATACTGGGTTGGCACTAGTTATCCCACCTCCCAAGCCCAGGGCTGAGGGAGTAGAGTAAGCCTGTTTACTTCTCTTCTTGCTTCCGGAGGCTGGCCAGGCTCCAGGCAAGCTTCCGGCACAGGCTGCACTTGGAGAAGCCAGCAGCAACCCCCACCCTCCTTCATTCCCAAGCCCTACCTTGGATAGTTGAAAAGCGGGCCGGGAGGGTGGAATGGTAGATGGCCCCGATAGGAGGGCCCGAACTCAAGATGCCATCGTGCGGCGAGGCAGCTGGCGGGGCTGCCTGGCCAGGTGTTCAAAGCCACGGACTTGCCTTCCTCTCCCTTTCTCTGGTCTCCTTTCACAAACTTCTCACATGTACTCGCCGCCTGCGCAGCTGCTGCAGGACTCGTCTGACGGCCGCTGCCTTGCATTGTCTGCAAGGGCTCAGAGGATACGAGACGCCCAGAGGGATTCAGGGGCCGGAGGCCGAGCATCCGTGAGGGATCGCCACGCGTCAGGAGCCCTCCCCTTCCCCCCAGGTGACCCACCGTGGACAGAGCCCTGGGACTCAGGCAGCAGGACTCCAAACAGGTTCTTACCTCCTCAGTTTCCCCATCTGAAAAATGAGCGGACCCAGCCGAGGGATCTCTGATACACCTTCCTAGTTACATTCTTTCACTGCATATACATTTATTGGGCAACTATAAGGCAGCCGCCATGATAGAAGATAGGAATTCAGCTGTGAACAAAACAGACAACCCTTCACTCCCACTCACTTCACTCCCACCTCCCACTTACCTCTGCCCCTCATATACCCATGGAACTGAGGCTTCTGCATAAGGTAAGGAATAAAAAAGATAGCCTCGGATAGTGATAATTGGTACAGAGAAGATAAACCAGAGCCCTGAAATAGAGAATATATGGGTAGAAAAGGACGGAGTGACCTTTGAGCCAAGGCCTGTAGGGTAAAATGGAAGATGTAAGGAACAGCATGTGCAAAGGCCCTGAGGTGGGAGCAAGCTCAGGAAGTTCAAGGAAGAGCAAGAAGGCTTGAATGGCTCGAGTGTAGTGAGTGAACTGGGAACTTTCTAGTGGCTATGCAGGAATTGGATTGTCTAGGTTAACAGTGGAAGAGAAAGGTTCTCAGCTTTTCAGGATTTATTCTACTGCTTCATGGAGAATCAGATTCAATAGTTTGAATCTGAGATGCTACTGCTGAGGAGACTATTTCTAATCACTTCCTACATTCAGTGCCTGTCTGTTTTATTCTCCCCCCTTCACCCATAAGTCCTGCCGTATGTTCATCTTTGAGCTCTCGACTTGAGAATATCTGCCTCATCAGCAGCATGGCTAGCTCTGTGCTATCTGGACTCAGTGAGTCCATCCTGGGAGACAAGGACTGGTTTTGCTCTCCTCTTCTGCAATTCATAGGCATCTTAAAGTTCTAAGCCATAATGTCAATTCTCCATGTGACCTAGTGGGTTTTCATCTCTTCCACGGCCAAATAATTAGGCCATTTCTCTTACCCAGCTAGCTTGAAAAGAAGAGGTGGTGGACAGAGCACCAGAGGTGTGGATTCAAATATAGGTACATGCCAGGCACGGTGGCTCACACCTGTAATCCCAGCACTTTGGGAGGCCGAGGCAGGTGGATCATGAAGTCAAGAGATTGAGACCATCCTAACCAACATGGTAAAACTCTGTCTGTACTAAAAATATAAAATTTAGCTGGGCATGGTGGCACGCACCTGTAATCGCAGCTACTCAGGAGGCTGAGGCAGGAGAATTGCCTGAACCTGGGAGGTGGAGGTTGCAGTGAGCCGAGATCGCGCCACTGCACTCCAGCCTGGGTGACAGAGCGAGACTCCATCTCAAAAACAAAAAAATAAAAACAAAAACAAATATGGGTACATGGCTAACCTGCCAGGCGACCCTAGACAAGTCACTCGTGGGCTCTGAGCCTCAGCTGCCTCATCACTACAAAAGGGCTAGGGAGACAGGCTCCATCATCCCCCCCGGTGGAGATACGTCAACATCCTAAGTGTGAATCTGGGAAAGAGGATGGAAGCCAAACCCATCGTCATAAATGGAAATCAAGTTTTGATGGTTCTGTAAGGTCTTCCACAAGTAGAGCTCTGTTGTCTTATGTATTCATCAAATACTCACTGACCTCCTCTGTGTCTAGCGTATGCTAGGTCTGGGCATACAGCGATGAATGGGGTCCACATGATTCTTGCTGCAAGTAGCTCAGAGTCTGCTGTTGTCTTATTCAGCCTTCACAATAAATCCCTAGAAGTGAACATTACCCCCTTAGCCTTTCTATGTAGATAAGGAAACTGAAGCTCAGAGAGGTGAAGTGACTTGTCTAACAGTATCCACCTCGTTGTTTCATGAGCTCTTATTCAGGTGCTGGTTCTGCACCTTCTATCAGTTAATTTTCACAGAACCCTCCCTATAAGGTAGGTACTGTTATTCCCTTTTTTACAGGGGGAGGAACTAAGACTCAGAGAAGTTATGTGAGTTCCAAGATGTCACACTGAATCAGTGGCAGGGATAGAATTTGAACTCAGGTCTGCTGACCAGAGACCACATGCTTTTGCCACGTAGTACACAGTCTCCAGGAAAAAGAGGTAAAGCTTCTTGACGCTTATTGACTTCCCCTTAAGCTCCAGACTCACAGAGAGAAGCAGAGCCATTAACCAGCCTCTGTAAAATAAAAAAATAAAAATAAAAAATAGAAGAAGAAGAAAAAGAAAGGTAGAAAATAAAAAGAAAGAGGGAAAACAAGTGAAGGCTTTGCTCCCATCAGGGGGGAAATCGGCGTCTTGTCGCCTAGCTCCATGCCCTGATTTACGATAAAAAATTTAGAGGAAATCATTTATATTTTAAAGGATCTAAATAGCTGCATGAAAGTTTTATCTAAAGCGCCACTGTATTTATAGGCAGTTCTTCCATGCTGGAGGTAATTAATAGATGTATAAATCACAGGCCTCCCGGCTCCCCTGCCCGCCCAGCTGGATGGTGGTGCTGGTCTTGGTACTTGGGGACCACGTGAGATGGGGCAGACAGTCACGAAGAGACGGGTACCCCATAATTCACCCACCCACCCCCTGCCCCTTGATTTGGGACGCCTTTGCTGAGGTCCTGGGGTTAATTCCCACTAGACTGGTGGATGCAGATCAGCTGCTGTGGTTCCTCACTGCCCAACTTCTTGTCCCTTTCAAGAGTTGTCAAAAGGGAGCCCCAGAGGCCAGCCCCGCTTCTCTGGCAGCCCTGCAGGGCCAAGGAATTTGCTGCTCCAGTCTGGCAGGTTTATAACTCCAGGAGATCCTGTTACATGAAACACTGGGCTCTCTCACTCCTCCACCCCAACTTTAGCCAAATGCCCATTTCTCCCTCTGCGCCCCCTGCTCAAGATGCCACGTGCTTGTTTTGGAAAAGGGAGTCAGTTGCAAGAGGCTGACAGCTCTCAGCTTACTTTAATTACGTCTGTGAAATATTGATGGTTTTGGCTCTCTCTGTGGCTGCCACACCTTAACGAGCAGGGAGAGAAGCCCAGGGATGAACAAGTTAAGGAAGGCCAGATGGTTTCCCTTCAGAAAAGCCATACAGACCGAGGGAGGTGTCAGTCCCTGAGATCATCTTGGATCCCTAAATAATTGATGGGTCTCTTGAATTCAAAAAGGAAAAAAGTGCACCAAATTGAAATAACAGTAATGACTCATTCGTGGTTGAACCTTTGGAAATGGAGGGAGGATGTGTTCACCTGGTGTGCTGGGGGTGGAGAGGCTTGGGGACAAAGAGCAGCCATCTTGGCCCTCTTCCTTCATTGAGTTCCTTCCAGCAGGCCAAATTGAGCAGCCTTCTCAGTTGGATATAGGGCAGACAAAACCTTCACATAAACACACTCCTTTCTCTTCCTTCAGGGACCAGAAATGGTAGGCATTCCTTACTAAAGAGAAGCTAAACAGCTCTCTCTTTTTATTAAACATCTTTCGTTTCCCATCCTCTGGTAATGTATCACCAAAAAGTAGATTTAAAAGAAACTTACACAGATACCTCTTTATTTCACTATCATCTGTGGGGTTTTGTTTGTTTTTATTTTTGGTTTTTGGTTTTGTTTTTTCCTGTAGCCTTAAACACAGCCCTACTGAAAGGTGCCAGCCTGGGGAATCAAGATATTTTGACCTAGTGAATTCCTGTTTGGGAATTAAAGAGGGTGGATTGGTGGTGGTGGTGGCAGTGATGGTGGACACCTCACCTTCCAAGGTCCATGTCTTCTGTCTGGGTTAAGCCATTTGGGGTGAACTGGAGTGAAAGAGTATGTCAGCTTTTGACATGATTTGACCTTGACAATATCTTAACACATGAGCCCAGAACCGTTTTGCAGACTTGCTGTCCCCTTACTATTCATCACTTTACAAACAAAATACTTACAGCAAATACCACCCCACTCCATTTTTCCCGTGTATATTTATTTAGAATTTATTATATTTATCAACTTTTTAAAATGTAACAAGACAATGAAAGTCTGACCCAATCATGGGCTCAGTATCCAAGTTCTAGTAAATTACAAACATGAAAAACCTAAAAACTCTTCTCTACAATTCTTTCAGACTTCATTTTCTTTCTGTAAGAACAGTGATTCATCCATTTTTTCTGCTCTTGCATCTTCCTGAGCAGTGTAGAAACTTTTGCATGCACTTGAAACTGAGTCTTTTAAAATTCAGAACCAAGTCTGGTGGTCAATAGAGGGCTCTGGAAATGGATGTCATATTCTAAGGGGTTGTAAACTTCACAATATGGTAGATAGGTACTCTGTTACATTTCATTTCACATTTATAACCTCCTTTTTCTCCAAAGAGCACATTATACATAACCGGCCAGTTTCATTGCAGAAGGAAATGACTGCCTCGTTTGTGAATAAGTGGTAACTCTTCCTGATCAGACAGACTTTGATAACTGCTGAGTGGGGGTGGCTATGTGGTGGAGAGTGGACAAAGGGCTTGGGTGAGTCAGGTAAACCTCTGAGTTGAGAAGACCTGAATGGGAAGAAGGAACCAGCCATATGACAATCTCTGGAAAGAATCTTCTAGGCAGATAGAATGGTTAGGGCTCTGCCCCACAATGGGAATGGGTTTGCATGTTCAAGGATCAGAAAGAGGGTCACTGTGTTGGAGCCAACGGAACAAAGGGGAGAGGAAAGGAAGATGAGTTTGGGGAATTGAAGAGATTAAATAAGACTTTAAAAGCCATGGTAAGCAATTGATGTTTTGTTCTAAGTGCAGTGCAAGGTTTTAAGCAGGACAGTGATAAGTATTTTGATTAAACGTCTCATTAAAAATGGCCAGGTGCCTGCAATCCCAGCACTTTGGGAGACTGAGGCAGGCAGATGGCTTGAGGCCAGGATCTTGAGACCAGCCTGGCTAACATGGGGAAACCCCATCTCTACTAAAAAACAAAAACTAGCCAGGAGTGATAGTGCACACCTGTAATCCCAGCTATTCAGGAGGCTGAGGCACAAGAATCTCTTGAACCCAGAAGACAGAGGTTGCAGTCAGCCAAGTTCGTGCCACCGCACTCAAGTCTGGTCGACAGTGCAAGACTCTGTCTCAAAAAAAAAAAAAGAGAGAGAGAGAGAGAGAAGTCTCATAAAAGAGGCAGAATTCAGATTAGAGGCAGGCAGGTGGCAGGGAGGTTTGGAGTGATTTCCCCCTGATAGACACATGGCTCACTGTCACACTTCCTTCAGGTGTCAACTCAATTGTCACCCTCTCAGTGAAATCTTCCCTAACAACCCTATTTAAAATTTCAACCAACCAGGATTACAGCTCATGCCTGTAATCCCAGTACTTTGAGAGGCCAAAGTGGGTGGATCACCTGAGGTCAGGAGTTCAAAACCAGCCTGACCAACATGGCGAAACCTCATCTCTACTAAAAAAAAAAAAAAAAAAAAAATACAAAATTAGCTGGGTGTAGTGGTAGGCACCTGTAATCCCAGCTACTTGGGAGGCTGAGACAGGAGAATCACTTGAACCCAGGAGGCATAGGTTGCAGTGAGCCATGATTCCGTCACTGCACTCCAGCCTGGGCAACAAGAGTGAAAATCTGTCTCAAAAAAAAAAAAATCTTTTTTCAACCATGTTGGCCCCACCACCATTTCCTCTCCTGTTTTGTTTTTTTCTAAAGCACTTGTCATTTTATATACCTTATAGCTATATTTTATTTAGTAGTCTAGTTTATTGTCTATTTTCCTAACAGAATATAAGTTTGATGAGAGCAGGGACTTGACTTTAGACATTTTATATGCTTACTGCCACAAAAAGCTGTCTAGAGCTCAATAAATATATGCTGAATAAATCAATTAACCTGAGCTGAGTTTTGGCAATATCAAATTTGCATATATGAAGAGAGTCACTGTCTGAATCACTGGTGAGGCATAGATTTTGAAAAGTTTAGCTCCATCCATATCCCCTTTTCAAGCCCCCATGACTGACAGGGGAGGTCACACAGATTTTTTGTGGTCTTGGAAGGTATCAAAGGTGAGTGGCCAATGTGGACATCAACCTTGCCACACAGCACAGTCCCATCATTCTGTGCTAGCCCCGTGGCCTTCCTTCTGTTCCTCAAACATTCCCATCTCAGAAACTTTGACTTCATGGTCCACCATCTAGAATCTTCTTTCTTCCATGTTTTTACCTGACTGGCTCCTCCTAGTCATTCAGTTCTTAGCAAATGTCACCTCATCAGAGAGGACCTCCCTGACCTAAATTACTTCCATCTACCCCATCCCCATATCACTCACTTTCTATCCCATTACTTCATTCTTACTTTTCAACCTAGCACTTACTACTACCTGAAAATAACTTGTTTCTTTACTTGTTTACTTTTTTTTTTAATCATCTGTGAGCTCTCACTGGAATATAAGCTCCATGAAAGCAGACAAGGCTAACCTTGTTTGTCATGAAATCCCCAGTGCATGGCATACAGGAGATACACTCAATATGTGTATTGAATGAATGAATGAATGAACAAGTGAGTCAGACAAGCAAAGGTTGTCCTCGAGCTGCAGAGTAAGTGATTGGCATTGCCCAGGAAACACAATTCCCAGTCCCCTCCTCCCCGTTAGACCACATTGCCTTCCCGATGTATGTGGGAAAAGATACCTGAAAAGATAAGCAAGAAGAGCTGAAACTGTTCTAAGCCCAAACTAAAGGGGAAATGCTGAGCTCTTGTGGAGGAAAGAGGAAGCGTGTCCTGGCTTTGGGAGGATCACTGCTTCCATTGTTCACCCAAGCCTATGGGTCAAGAAAGCTGATTTCTGACATCATAAAACTGATTAGGACAAAAAAAAAAAAAAAAAAAGAAGTCGACACTGGCTATGACATGACTGTTCCATTGTACAATCTGATCGAGGAAATGTATCTAGGATTACCCAGACAGTCAATTATTCATAAGCTAAACGTCCAGGCATCAATTACCTGGCTTGATGCTCTTATTCATTAAGGAGATTGAACAGCCCAACTTAACAAAGCTGGAGAAAGTTGCTAAGTAACAGAAGTTACCTGACCAGCCACAACACTGCAGCCTCCACAATATGAGTCCTTTGATGGCAAGAGAGGGCCCAGGGATCACCAGCAGGAGAGATCAAGTGGTAAACCCCACTGGGGCTAGTTTCAGCTTTAGCAAAGGGAAGGAGGCTGAGGGTGGACAGGCTGGATTTGGAGAAGGCGGAAGGAATGTATGAGATATGAGCTAACTCATCTTCTCAAAATGAGGTAGGTGTTTGCCAGGAGGAATACGAATACAACACAAATTAATTACTATTTAAGTAAGAAGTCAAAGATGCTTATTAGCACTTAATGAATAAAAGTAAACTACAAGTATAACTGAGATTCCCCTGGGTGATACAGATGCTTGGGTTTTCTCTTCAGGTATCCATCTCAGAGTGAGTCTAAAATCATTCTAAGGACAGGGAAATTTATAAGCAGGATATAAAAGTTTATATAGAAGACACAGGGCTTTATATACTCAACATAATTAACTTTCTCCTTTAAAAACTTGCTCCACTATATATAAAACTGCAGTCCCCTCGTCTACCACGTCCAGTGCTTGTATTACTTTTATCAGCAGAAAAGGCTTATGTATTTTTAGACTTGAGCATACAGATCTTGAGGAAAGGAGTTTGTGTTTTGGACTTCAGTGCATACAACATTTGACATAGGGTCATCAAAAAACCAGGATGCCCACCACACCTGATGTATTCATACCAGACACAGGGTGGGTATAGGCAGGACCAGCTACATCATTTGCAAGGCCCAGTTCATAATGAAAGGTTGTTCCCTTGTTCAGAAATTATTAAGAATTTCTGGATGGCAACAGTAAAGCATTTAATCAGGTACAGGCTCCTTCTAAGCACAGGACCTTGTGCAAACCCAGTTCTCACACCTGAAGCTGGCCCTGGGCTGTAGGGTTAAGTGCGCAGGCTTCCAAATGAGACACATCAGGGTGCAAGCCCATTCTCCTTACTGTAAGGCCTTGATAAGTCTCCATGTTCTCATTTGTAAAATGGAAATAATAATAGGGGTTTGTGAGTATTAAACGAGACCATGCCTAGTACACACTAACCACTTCATCAGGGATAATTATCTTTAATGCTGTGGAAACATTAATGACAAGTCAGTAACTATGAGGCCAGGCTTCACCAAGCCTGGTGCTAAGCATCTGCATAGGGTACTTTAATAGAAGCACACACAAACAACAAGGCAAACCCCTTTCTCTTCTCACTTGGGTATCACCTAGTCTCAGTATTCAGTGGAATTCCTTTCTTCCCACAGCTATTAGCACCTGAGAATGATCTGATTTTGGTGGATATAAATATTTTATGTGAGATAAGCCTGTTGCAAGTTTGATAACTAAGGTCCATTCCAAGTCAACATAATTTGGTTCATTTATTTATTAAATACTTTGATGGTCATACTGAGCACCTGCTGTATTCTGAGTGCTACACCAGTCATTGAGGAGGACGCAGATAAATTATATGCAATTCCTATCCTCAGGGAGGAGGAATGGCCATGGGGACGTGCGTTCTGGAAAATACTGCCACCAGCCCTTCACATAACTGACTTGCTTACATCCTTTTTTTTTTTTTTTTGAGACAAAGTTTCCCTCCTGTCATCTAAGCTGGAGTGCAGTGGTGTGATTTCAGCTCACTGCAACCTCCGCCTCTTGAGTTCAAGTGATTCTTCTGCCTCTGCCTCCCAAGTAGCTGGGATTACAGGTGCTTGCCATCACGCCCAGCTAATTTTTATATTTTTAGTATACACAGACGCCATGTTGGCCAGGCTGGTCTCGAACTCCTGACCTCAGCTGATCTGCCTGCCTCAGCCTCCCAAAGTGCTGGTATTACAGGTGTGAGCCACCACACCCAGATTCACATCCTTTTAAAGATGTCAGTTCAAATGTCAGCCCCTCAGACAGGTCTTCCTCAACTACCCTCCCTCAAGAAGAGTACCCAATGACCCTGCACATCTCCCCATGTATTTCCTTCGTAGATCCTGTTGACTTATTTGTAAATAACTGGGATCATGTCTTGTTCATCTCTGTATCTCTAGAACAAAGACCTGACTTGCATAAGAGGAAAGTAAATATTTTTCAACAAATTAATTAATAAAGTCCAGCTAGGATGGTGGCTCACACCTGTAATCCCAGAACTTTGAGAGGCCAAAGTGGGCGGATCATGAGGTCCGGAGTTCGAGAACAGCCTGACCAACATGGTGAAACCCTGTCTCTAGTAAAAACACAAAAGTTAGCTGGACGTGGTGGCACATGCCTGTAATCCCAGCTACTCAGGAGGCTGAGGCAGGAGAGTTGTTTGAACCCAGGAGGTGGAAGCTTCAGTGAGCCAAGATCACGCCACTGCACTCCAGCCTCGGTGACAGAGCTAGACTCTGTCTCTAAATAAATAAATAAAAAGCCCTAGAGGAATTTGATAGTGACTGGGAACACAGAGGATAAGCACAGTGCTCTGCCTGTAGTCATTACCGCAGGAGGTGCCATTCACAGGAGCTGCCATCTCAGATGAGCCTTGAGGAATGAGAGGCAGCTTGGTGGGCAAACAAAGGTCGGTGAATCCAGATTGAGGGGACAGCATGTGCAAAAGCAAGAGGCCCAAGAGAGCTCAGGAACCACAGGTGTTTTAGGAGGCAAAGGGGCAAGGGTCAGGTGACAGGAGGAGCAGAAACTACGTCCTGAGATGGAAATGGGAACCAGATCACAAAAGACCTTGCATGCAACTCCGAGAAATCTGAATTGTATACTGTAGGCAATAAAGCATTTTCCATTTATCTGCCTGCTGTATGCCAAACATGGGCTAAGTATAAGGGATACAGCAGTGAGTGAGATGTAACATGGTCCCTGCCCTCAGGGAGCTTACCTTCTAGCAGGAAAGACAGACATGACATAATTATTTATTATTTTATCATTAAACAAAAATGATCAAAAGCACTGTGTTTACATATTAAAGAGAAGAACAGGGTGTGATGAGAGTCTGTAATGGGGAGGTCTAACCTGGTCTGGGATTACAGAAGTGTACTCCCCCACCCTCGGCACCCACTCCTTTTGACTTTCAAATCTCCTGGAAAAATCCATTGCTTGATGCCAAAAGTTAGCTTAAATTTTCCCTACATGTACTAAAGAGGAAAAAATATCTCACATATACTGATGAGCTCAATTAGTCCATTCCCAGAAGGATATATTTGGTCTGATGCCATTTATATGCAATTTTCAAATGTGCAAAATGCCACTATGAATACGTACATAAAGACATGGGTAAGACTGATGAACACCAGTAAGTATGGCGGCTCCTTCGAGGACGAGGTTAGAGAAAAGAATATCACCGGAGAGGTTCAGCTGTTTTTATAATGTTTTATTTCTAAGCTGGGGATAGAAACATGAGCTTATTCTCTACACACTTTTTATAATTTGAAGTATTTTTTTTTTTAGAAAGAAAAAAAAAAAGAATGAAGAAGAGGAAGAAAAAGGAAGATAAGGAGAGGGAGAGAATGGGAGTATTGCTTTCTTGCCCAGGCTAGAATGCAGTTTAGAAATGGGTATTGAAAACCTCTTTTATACCAATAGTTATACTTAATGATGTAGACAGGAAGGAATAAGGGAAGAAAATAACAAACAAGCAGCCAACCAATATTTCATTTAAACCTATGAAATGCTGTGCAATTACTGAGGAGTGATTTACTTCCATTTATGTAGTCACTTTTGAAATAGGTGTGAGGTTTTGTGTATTTGAAGTGGAGAGTTCTATAAATGTTTATTAAGTTTACTTGTTCCGGGTCTGAGTTCAAGTCCTGAATGTCCTTGTTAATTTTCTGTCTCGTTGATCTATAGAATCGTTAGCTCTTCTTGTTACATTGATCCTTTTACCATTATGTAATATCCTTCTTTGCCTCTTTTGATCTTTGTTGCTTTAAAGTCTATTTTATCAGAGGCGAGAATTGCATCTCCTACTTTTTATTTATTTGTTTATTTTTACTCTCTGTTTGGTTGGTAAATCTTCCTCCATCCCTTTGTTTTGAGTCTTTGTGTATCGTTGCATGTGAGATGGGTCTGGATGCAGCATACCGATGGATTTTGGCTTTTTATCCAATTTGAATATCTATAACTTTAATACTGCCATTTGATGCCAGCTGGCTGTTTTGCCCATTAGTTGGTGTAAATTTTTCATTGTGTTGATGCTCTTTGCTTTTTGATATATTTTTGGAAAGGCTGGTATTGGTTGTTCCTTTATATGTATAGTGCTTCTTTCAGAAGCTCTTGTAAAGCAGGCCTGGTGGTGGTGAAATCTCTAAGTTCACGAAAAATTTAATTTTTCCTTCGCTGGTAAAGCTTAGTTTGGCTGGATATGAAATTCTGGGTTGAAAGTTCTTTTCCTTAAGGATGTTAAATATTGGTCCCCACTCTTTTCTGGCTTGTAGGGTTTCTGCTGAGAGATCTGCTGTAAGTCTGACAGGTTTCCCTTCGTGGGTAACCTGACCTTTCTCTCTGGCTGCCCTTAGTATTTTCTCCTTCATTTCAACCCTAATAAATCTGGCGATTATGTGCCTTGGGGTTGGTCTTCTTGAAGAATATCTTTGTGGTGTTCTCTGTATTACCTGGAGTTGAATATTACCCTGCTTTGCTAGGTTGGGAAAGTTTTCCTGATATCCTGAAGAGTATTTTCCAACTTGGATTCATTCTCTTCGTCACATTGAGGTACACCTATCAAATGTAAATTAGGTCTTTTCACATAGTCCCATATTTCCTGGAGACTTTGCTCATTCCTTTTTATCCTTTTTTGTCCAATCTTGTCTTCTCGTTTCATTTCACTGAGCTGGTCCTCGACTTCTGATATCCTTTCTTCTGCTTGATCAATTCGACTGTTTAAACTTGTGCATACTTCACGAAGTTCTCATGTTGTGTTTTTCAGCTCCATCAATTCACTTATATTCCTCTCTAAATTGTCAATTCTCGTTAGCATTTCGTCAAACCTTTTTTCAAGGTTCTTCATTTCTTTGCATTGGGTTAGAAGAAGTTCTTTTAATTCACAGAAGTTTCTTACCACCCACCTTTTGAAACCTGTTTCTGATAATGGAACACACTCATTCTCCATTAAGCCTTGTTCCGTTGCTGATGAGGAACTGTGATCCCCTGTAGAGGGAGAGGCATTCTGATTTTAAGTATTCTCTGCCTTTTTAGGCTGGTTTCTTCCCTTCATTATATATTTATCCCTCTGTCATCTTTGTAATTACCGACTTTCTAACTAGGTCTCTGAGCAGACGTCCAACTTGTTGATTCCCAGTGCCGAAATCTGAGCAATCCACTGCACCGGCCAAAACAGTGGTGTTAAGATTGATGGTGCTTTTCTGCCCGGGAATCTCCGGACTCTGCACCAAGAACTGTCGCGCTGAGGCGCCAGCAAAACCGCCGTGCCGGCCACAAGAGTTGCCCTGGCGACCCGTGGGGCTCCTCCACTGGGAATCTCTTGGTCCATGAGCAACAAAAATTCGTCTGAAAGTGTGGCGTCCTCTCGTTCTCTGCGCTTTCACTGGGAGCTACGATCCCGAGCTGCTAGTGATCAGCCATCTTGGATCTCTCCCTGAAGTATTTCTAAGAAGAAGTTAACTAGTCTATACTGAGGGGTTTTTTTGATTTTGTTTTTTTTGTTTGTTTGTTTGTTTGTTTTGAGACAGAGTCTCACTCTGTCACCCAGGCTGGAGTGCAGTGGCATGATCTCAGCTCACTGCAACCTTTGCCTCCCGAGTTCAAGTGATTCTCATGCCTCAGCCCCCCAAGTAACTGAGATTACAGGTGTCTACCACCACGCCCAGCTAATTTTTGTATTTTTAGTAGAGACATGGTTTCAAACTCCTGACCTCAGGTGATCCACCAGTCTCAGCCTCCCAAAGTGCTTGGATTACAGGCATGAGCCACTGTGCCCAGCCTATACTGAATATTTTTGATTAGCCATCATTACCATTAATGAGATTGTGTCATCTGTTCTCCAAGAGAGTATGATAAAAGAAAATACCTATGTGGTACCAATTCTATCATGTATTACAGGGTAAATAAACTCCAAACCAATACAAATTTTTATTGGGTAAAAACTTTCCTTGGTCCTTTAAGTTCTTATGAAGGCTTCTGCACACAAAACAAGTAAGTAAAGGAAGGAATGCTCCTTTTATTTCTTTTACTCTGTCCTTATAAAAGCAACTCTTCTTCTAAACTAGGATCTTTCTTTTGGAAACAGGCAACTAAAATGAAAAGCAATCCAGCGAAAGACAAAATAGCTGGAACCTCAAATTCTCCCCAACAATGCCGAAGCCCAGGCGCCAGTGGAACAGCACCCAATCAATGGTTAAGTGCATGGCAATGACTGATCCTTTGCCCTGTCATAAATGCCTTCCAACTGTGCCCCTCTGAAGGGACTCCTGGTTTGCATGCATCTCCAGGATCTATGACTAAGGTCAAAGCTAGACCCTGGTAGACAGGAGGAACAATGGGCTTCATTGTTTTTGAATATTTTCTCATGAATCCATGGTAGATCTCTGTGGCAGGCCTTAAAATAGCCAGTGAGGAGTAGGTGGACTGGCAGCCAGTTATTGATCATTCAACAGAGTGCTAGCAGCTGTCATTAGGCCAGAGTAATAGAGAGACCATGTACCCGCCCTCCCCTGGCAGAACACATTTCCCAAATCCTTATCACAGCCCAGAACTAAAAGCCCTAACTAATTTGCTACCTCAGCAGCACCATGTCTAATAATATCCTCTGATTAATGGAGATAAATGATGTTTGGAAGATGGACAGTGCTTTCTAGATTGACAACCCAATCCTAGGAGACACAAAGGCGTCAAGCCATCATCTGAAGTGAAAGTCTATAAAACTATCAGCAGTGGAGGCTCTTTTCCACCCTGGACCTGTTTCTAAGGGCCTATTCAATCACTAAATCCATCCATCCATTCATCCATCAAAACATAGTTTAGTGTCTATCTGTGTTAGTTTCCATTTTTGGTTATGGTGTATGAAAATGACCAAGATTCTGCCTTGGAGGAATACACAATCAATGTCAACCACATACACCACTGGAAATAGAACCTGGCATAGGGTTTCTAGAGGAAAAAATCCCCCTCCAGCTTTAATATGCCAAGTTAACTAGATGATGAAGTAATTGATGAAGGTAAGATAGTCTTGTCCAGGAATGGCCAATAGGTTTGTTATATCTCCTGTGCCACCTGTATTCAACTGGTGGTGGCTGTCTGAAGAATCGTGGTAAGAATGATTCTGAGCATGAGTTCAGGTGGTAAGGAAGAATGCTGTGGTCAATTAGTGATGTCTGTTACAGGTGAAGAATGAGAGAGTGGCTACACATATCTGCTCTCTTTGCTGTAGTAAAAAGACAACAGGCTGGAAGCTTATGCAGGCATACCTGGGAGATATTGTGGGTTCGATTCCAGACCACCACACTAAACTGAAGATTGTGATAAAACAATTCACACAAACTTTTGGTTTCCTGGTGCATATAAAAGTTACATTTATACAATACTGTATTCTATTAAGTATGCAATAGTTTCATGCCTAAAAAATGCACATAACTTAAAAATACTTTATTGCTAAAAAAATGTTAACAGCCATCTGAGCCTTCAGCAACTCATAATAATCTTTTTGCTGGTGTGTGGCCTTGCCTCCATGTTGATGGCTGCTTACTGATCAGGGTGGTGGCTGCTGAAGGTTGGGGTGGCTGTGGCAATTTCTTAAAATAAGACAACAATGAAGTTTGCCACATGCATTGACCTTTTCTTTCATGAAAAGTTTCTCCATAGCATGCAATGCTGTTTGATAGCATTTTACCCAGAGTAGAGCTTCTTTCAAAATAAGAGTCGATCCTCTCAAAACCTGCCACTGCTTTATCAACTAAGTTGATGTGATAGTCTATAATAAATTCCTTGTTGTCATTTCAACAGTGTTCACAGCATGTTCACCAGGAGTAGATTCTATCTTAAGAATCCACTTTCTTTGCTCCTCCGTGAGAAGCAGTTACTCATCTGTTAAAATGTTCTCTTGAAATAGCAGCAATTCAGGCACATTTTCAGGCTCCACTTCTAATGCCAGGTCTCTTGCCATTTTCACTAAACCTTCAGTGACTTCCTCTGCGGAAGTCTTGAACACCTCAAAGTCACCCATGAGGGCTGGAATAAACTTCTTCCAAATTATTCTTAATGTTGACATGTTCACCTCCTCCCAGGAATCACAATAGTTCTTAGCGCTATCTAGAATGGCAAATGCTTTCCAGAAGGCTTCTAATTAACTTTGCCCTTATCCATCAGAGGAATCATCATCTTTGGGTAGCTATAGCCACGTGAAATGTATTTCTTAAATAAGAAGACTTGGAAGTTCAAATGATTTCTTGATCCATGGGCTGCAGAATAGATGTTGTGTTGGTAGGCATGAAAACATTAAACTTTTTGTACATTTCCACAAGACATCTTGGGCGACTGGATGCATTGTCAATAAGCAATAATATTTTGAAAGGATTTTTTTTTAGCAGTAGATTTCAACAATGGGTTTAAAATATTCAAGAAACCATACTGTAAAAAGATGTGCTGTTGTCCAGGATTTTTTAATACAGGTCTTGCTATGCTGCCCAGGCTAGTCTCAAACTCCTGGACTCAAGAGACCCTTCTCATTTAGGTTCCTGAGTAGCTGGGATTACAGGCTTGTGCCACTGCAGCTGGCTCATCCAGGCTTTGTTGTTCCATTTATAGAGCATGGGCAGAGTAGACTTAGCGTCATCCTTAAGGGCCCTAGGATTTTCAAAATGGTCAATGAGCATTGACTTCAGTGTAGTGTCACCACCTACATTGGCCTCTAATAAGAGAACCCATCCTTTGAAGCTTTGAAGCCAGCCATTATTTTTCCTCTCTAGCTATGGAAGTCCTGGGTGGCATCTTCTTCCAATAGAAGGCTATTTCATCTACATTGAAAATTTGTTATTTAGTGTAACCATTTTCATCAATGATCTTAGATTTTCTGGATAACTTGTGGCAGTTTCTACATCAGCACTTGCTGCTTTACCTTGCACTGTTATGTCATGGTGATAAACCAACCTCTGCTATCTTCCAACCTTTCTTTTGCATCTTCCTCACCCCTCTCAGCCTTTATAGAATTGAAGAGAGTTAGGGCCTTGCTCTGGGTTAGGCTTTGGTTTAAGGGACTATTGTGGTTGGTTTGATCTTCTATCCAGACCACTCCAGTTTTCTCCATATCAGCAATAAGGCTGTTTCACTGTCTTACCATTCATGTATCTACTGGAGTAGCACTTTTAATTTTCTTCAGTACTTTTTGAGTTCAAGATGAGTTGTGTGGTTTATGATTAAATGTAGCCCTGGGGCCTTGCCGCACCATCAGCCACAGGAGTCTCTGATCCCCAACATCATGACAGTGGATACTCCTCTCTGTGATGTTGACGATGATGATGAAGATGAAGGTAGTTATGAATACTGTGCCAGGCACTGTGTCAGAGGCTTTACTGAGATTACTTCTTTCTTTCTTTTCCTTCCTTCCTTTCTCCCTTCCTTCCTTCCTTCCTTCTTTCCTTCCTTCCTTTCTTTCTTTCTTTCTTTCCTTTCTTTTTTTGAGACAGGGTTTCACTTTTGTTGCCCAAGCTGGAGTGCAATGGCACATCTTGGCTGACTGCAACCTTCACTTTCCGGGTTCAAGTGATTCTCCTGCCTCAGCCTCCCAAGTAGCTGGGATTACAGGCGCCTGCCACCACACCCAGCTAATTTTTGTACTTTTAGTAGAAACGGGGTTTCACCATGTTAGCCAGGCTAGTCTCGAACTCCTGACATCCACTCACCTCAGCCTCCCAAAGTTCTGGGATTACAGGTGTGAGCCAACACGCCCAGCCAAGATTTCTTTATTTAATCCTTCCAACACTCCTAGGAAGTAGATTCTACTATTATTCATAACCAAAAACTAAGAGGCTAAACAACACCCAAATCCACAGTGTAGCCGCCTTCATCAGCGAGGATAGTCTAAAAGAAAAGCCTGTTGAGGTCTCATCCTTTACACTCTAATGCCACCCATCCTAGAAGTCTCCAGACAAAGAAAAATTTATGCCCCAGGCTGGGAGTTGGGTTTAACAATTCTGCATGCAGCTATAGTTGGAATTCTGTACATTTAGCCCCATGAACACAGAACACTGGTATAAAGGATCATTGCTTTAAGCTGAAGGGTTATTTTTCAGGAACAGGCAACTTGATGGAACCAAAATGAGCACAATCAACCCTAGAATGTTGTACTTATATTATTAATATTTTTAAAAATATTTTAGATTATTAAGTTCTAGCAATGCAGCAAAAATGAGAATTTTCCCCCATTTCACTCTCATCACCTGTTTCTGTTCCCAGAACTCGTAAAATTTCCATTTTCTAATATCACATTTTACAGAGCCCTTGTCCATAATGTAGACCACATCCTTTTAGCATTTACATCTTAGCAGGTAAATAACATTAATTTTAAGAAGTTCCCATCATATGCTTCTTAAGAACTGGCTAAAGTCTATATATAGTGCAAATGCTTGGGCCTGTCTAGACCACCAAAAGGAACTATTCTGACATAGAACATTGGGGAAAGTTTGTTGAATTGACAGCCCCCTTATATCCACTGGTTTCAAAATACCTTGTTGAAACTTTACATCTTAAATTGTGCCTTTTTTGCCCACAAAGTAACTGTAGAGACCTGTAGATGGACAGCATGGGCAAATGGAGCTCAGCTGTTCAAATCAGCTCAAGCCTAGGAGCCAGAAAGTTTGATCCTTGCTTAGGAAAGATGCAGAGAGTAATGTGTCTGCACTCATAGAATAATATTTAGTATCTAAGCATAAGGCTGTTTTCAGGAGGGAAAATAAATGTATGTCTGCAAAGTGCTCAGTGTCTGAAACATTCAGGCTCTTAATAAATGGTAGCTGTCACCATTGTTGTGATGGTGACAGTGGCTATCATGGCCATTTTTCCATAACATGGATACCTTTCCCTCGCCCATCTTTTCTTTAGCATTTAATGACTGCATCATATTCCATTGTAGAGATATTTTATAATTTATTTATTCATCTGTATTTTCTGAATTTTTTAGAGTATTATGTATCACATAAGTAATAAAATATTTTTTAACTGGTGCTTGTAGCCACTTGTTCTTGCTACTGAAAAGATAATAATCAGGTTAAAAATTATCTATTGAGTACAATGTTCATTATTCAGGTCATGAGTACTCTAACAGCCCAGACTTCACCATGACACAATATATGCATGTAAGAAATCTGTACTTGCACTCCCTAAATATATTTTAAAATAAAAATTTGAAAGATAATCAGATATCGAAAGTAAAGTACTCATGGCTGGGCACGGCAGCTCACATCTGTAATCCCAGCACTTTGGGAGGCAGAGGTGGGCAGATCACCTGAAGTCAGGAGCTCAAGACCAGCCTGGGCAACATGGTGAAACCCCATCTCTACTAAAAATACAAAAATTAGCCAGGCATGGTGGTGGTCACCTGTAACTCTAGCTACATGGGAGGCTGAGACAGGAGAATTTCTTGAAACCAGGAGGCAGAGGTTGCAGTGAGCAGAGATCGCGCCACTGTACTCTAGCCTGGGTTACAGAGTGAGACTGTCTCAAACAAAAAAAAAAGAAAAAAAGAAAAAGAAAAGAAAGTACTCATTAAACATGCACATTTTAAAAAAACGTATGTGCTATTTTTAGGATTACTGAAGAAAGTCTCACCTAGCTGATCTTTAACAACAAATTTCCTACATTATTACTAAGCATCTTAGAGAGACTTAGCACATAGTGACACCCTTCTAAACTGAGAACATTAAATCTCTTTGTTTATTCTTTGCGATGTTTAGCAGTCTGATTACTGCTGAATATTGCAAAGAATAAACAAAGAGATTAATGTTATGCTGGTTAACTCATGTCATTAAGAGCCTGAGTGAGAATTTTAGCCTGAACCCTTACATAAACATGGGGTCCTCAACGGTGTCTCCTATTCTATACCTGGATGGGCAAATGGGCTATTTAAGAACCCACAGAGACATGCAAATAGGCATAACTATTTGGGGAATTATGGGGACACTGAAAGATAGTTTCTTATCTATTTTATTTTGAAAAACATCTAAAATATCAAATAAATTTTTTAAAATCAGATAATTTCAAAGCTATTGTAATGGATCTCTTCTCCCAATATACAGGAATTTTTGTTTTGTTTGTTTATTTGTTTATTTATTTATTTATTTATTCTGAGACAGAGTTTCACTCTTGTTGCCCAGGCTGGAGTACAATGGCACGATCTCAGCTCACTGCAACCTCTGCCTCCCAGGTTCAAGTGATTCTCTGGCTTCAGCCTCCCGAGTAGCTGGGATTACAGGTGCATGCCACTATGCCCAGCTAATTTTTGTATTTTCAGTAGAGACGCAGTTTCGCCATGTTGGTCAGGCTTGTGTCAAACTCCTGACCTCAAGTGATCCGCCCGCCTAGGCCTCCCAAAGTGCTGGGATTACAGGCATGAGCCAGTGCACCTGGCCTGGAGTTTTTTTTAAAGGCAAATGGAATATATCACATAGCCAGCTCTAAAATGAAGTAAAAGCTTTTATTTTTCATTGGAAGTTTGAAGGTTTGTCTGAAAACCGTGTTTCTCTTACAAACGTGTGACTAAGTTACAGCTTTGCTACTACACATTTTATTGTGTCTTCCTATTACTTTTGGTGTGACATTTGCCTTGTTTTAAGACAGAGTCTCGCTCTGTCTGGAGTACAATGGCGCCATCTCGGCTCACTGCAACCTCCACCTCCCGGGTTCAAGCCATTCTCCTGCCTCAGCCTCCTGATTAGCTGGGATTTCAGGCACCCACCACCGCGTCCCACTAATTTTTGTATTTTTTTATTAGAGACAGGGTTTCTTCATGTTGGCCAGGGTGCTGGCCTCCCAAAGTGCTGGGATTACAGGAGTGAGCCACCGCATCTTGTTTTAATTACACAATTATGTCAAGGCTTTTGAAAGGCATCAGTGTGGGAGGGAGAAAGGTTATCCAGCAACTTAAGCAATACTTTGCAAAGGGCCATTTCATTCCATTGCAGAGGCCATGAGAACATGGAAAGATTGTGCTGTCACAATGTATGTATCACAGCCCTTACCTGCAGGATCCATTCTACTCTTTTGTAAATTAAAACATAATCGCTATACGCTTTGTCCTTGGCATCTCAGACTTGTGTCTGTGAAACAATGAGTGTAACTTAATTCCATCTGCTTCATGAAGGTGTGTGTGGTAGTAACAAAGTTGGTACCTGAGTCTGTTTTTTAAAACAGAATGGGATGAGAGAGAATCGATGTATCCAACTCCTGAAAAGAACTTCAGGTACAATAATAACCTCCAAAAAGTGTTTCAGTTCACAGATTTGGAAAACAGAATGTTTGGATGAAATGCTCTCAGGCAGTTAGAGTTGTTCCTCATGGACCCGTCCATGGAGTTAGCCCACAGTAGTGGCTGCTGCTAAATACTGCAGGTGTAGATAAAGCTGGAGGGACTTCTGTCAAACTCTGGCCAACAAGCTTGCAGTTTGGGAAACGCCACATGGGGATGTGTTTGCAACTGTACAGAAATGGCAGACGAGAAGCAAAGAACAGACATTTCCTACACAGGGGCCCAGCAGGTACACACAAAACACGTAGTATTCAGAGGGGGTGACACACATCAGCCCCACTGGGAGACAGTCTGAGCTAATAGCTTACGAGCACCAGTTCAGTCTGGACGCAGTGGCTCACAGCTTGTAATCCCAGCACTTTGGGAGGCCCCAGGGCGAGAGAATCACTTGAGCTCAGGAGTTTGAGACCAGCCTGGCCAACACAGTGAAACCCCGTCTCTACTAAAAATACAAAAATTAGCCAGGTGTGGTGGCTCATGCCTGTTACTCACAAGTCTGAGGCAGGAGAATTGCTTGAACCCAGGAGGCGGAGGTTGCAGTGAGCAGAGATCAAACCATTGCACTCCAGCCAGAGCAACAGAGCAAGATTCCATTTCAAAAACAACCAACCAAACAAACAAAAGAAGCACCAGTTCTAGAGTCAGAGAGACACAAGCTGGAATCCAGGCTTAGCCTCTTCCAGGCTGTGTGACTGGGGCTAAATAATTAATCACTCTGAGCTTCAGTTTCCTCATTTGCAAAACAGGAATACTATGAGTACCTGCTTCACAGGGTGAGGTGCGAGTGCTTATTACGACTGGTGGCAGACAAGTAAGCCAAGCTCGCATATGCGGAGGCTATTCCACCACTAGTCGTGTCCCCCAAATCACACATGATAAAACAACAGCAATGACAGTGCAAGAAAAATTATGAATTTTAAAAGAGTAAGGAATTTGTGAGGGCCACCAGAGAAGCTTGCTGGACTCCCACAATCCACAAGTTATAAATGGAAAAAATCAACTTTTCTCTATAAAGTTAGTTTTCTTATTGCATGTTTATTACAGACATGTTAGAAAATATAGAGGAGTAAGTCGGACATGGTGGTACACACCTGCTGTTTCAGCTACTTGGGAGGCTGTGGTGAGAGAATCCCTTTAGCCCAGGAGGTCGAGGCCACAGTGGGCAATGATTGTGCCACTGCACTTCTGCCTGGGTGACAGAGCAAGAACTTGTCTTTTTTTAAAAAGAAGAATTAAAAAAAGAAAATATGGAGAAGCACAAAGAAGGCAGGAAAAGCAATTCACCATCTAAAATTACTCTCACATTTTAGTATATGCTATTCCAATATATTTTTTCTGGACATCCACAATTATTCATACAACTATTAATTTCCACTACCTTCTTCCTAAGGTCTGTCCTCCCTCAATGTTTCCTGTCCCCAAAATGGTACCACCTTTGTCTGGTTGCTCAGGACAGCATTGAGAAATGATGGTTGGGCTGAGTGTGGTGGTTCACACCTGTAATCCCAGCACTTTGGGAGGCCGAGGCTGGAGGATCATCTGAGGTCAGGAATTCGAGACCAGCCTGACCAACATGGAGAAACCCATCTCTACTAAAAATACAAAATTAGTCAGGCATGGTGGCAAGTGACTATAATCCCAGCTATTCAGGAGGCTGAGGCAGGAGAATCACTTGAACCCAGGAGGTGGAGGTTGCAGTGAGCCGAGATCATGCCATTGCACTCCAACCTGGGTGACAGAGCAAAACTCTGTCTCAACAACAACAACAACAAAAATGATGTTTGTTCCTTCCCTTTCACAAATCTTACCACATCCAAGGACATCACTCATGTCCAGCCCACCAACATCTCTTGCCTTCTAACTGAACTCCCAACTTCTGCCCTTACCTGCCTGACTCCCTAGTCAATTCTCAAAACAACAGCCAGAGCGATCCTTTTTAAAAGAGTTTCATCTCATCAAAACCTTCCAATAGCTTCCCAGCACACTGGGAATAAAGTCTCAAGACTTTCTTGGGGTGTACAAAGTCCTACAGGATCTTCTCCCCTATCCCCCCGCTACGATATTATCTTCCGCTCCACTTCCCAGTCCATACCCGCTTCCTGTGCTCCAGGCACCGGAATTGCAGGACCCCCGTCTGAGCTTACACACCTCTCTGTCTGAAACTCTCTGCTGTCAAGATGTGCACACGACTTGTTTTCAAGCAGGTCTCTGTGTTTAGGTTTATCCTCTGTCTCCACAACAAGGACTACACTCTGTGAGAGCAGGGGCTTTGTTGACTTCATTCACTGCTGTGGTTCCAGGTTCTAGTGCACTGTCTGTCTCATAAGAAATATATACCATAAGGACAGTCTCAGTAGCTCACACCTGTAATCCCAGCATTTTGGGAGGCCAAGGCAGGAGGTTAGCTTGAGGCCAGGAGTTCAAGACCACCCTGGGCAACATAGCAAGACCCTATCTGTACAAACATTTGTTTAGAAAAACTTAGCCAAGGCCGGGCGCGGTGGCTTCTGCCTGTAATTCCAGCACTTTGGGAGGCCAAGGCAGGTGGATCACCTGAGATCAGGAGTTTGAGACCAGCCTGGCCAACATAATGAAATCCCTTATCTACTAAACATACAAAAGTAGCTGGGTGCAGTGACAGGCACCTGTAATCCCAGCTACTCGGGAGGCAAAGGCAGGAGAATCACTTGAACCTGGAAGGTGGAGGTTGCAGTGAGCCAAGATTGCACCACTGCACTCCAGCCTGGGTGACAGAGAGGGATTTTGTCTCAAATTAATTAATTAATTTAAATAAAATAAAGATAAAAAACTTAGCCAAGGATAGTGGTGCACAACTATACCCCCAGCTATTTGGGGTTGCTGAGGCAGGAGGATCACTTGATCCTAGGATTTCAAGGCTGCAGTGAGCTATGATCACCCTACTGTACTCCAGCCTGGGTGACAGCAACAACACCCTGTTGAAAGAAAGAAAGAATGAAAGAATGAAAAGAGGGAGGAAGGAGAGAGGGAGGGAGGAAAGAAGGAAGGGAGGGAAGGAGGGAGGAGGAGAGAGAAAGGAAAAGAAAGAGAGAGAGAAAAAGAAAGAAAGATCCCATAGATGAGAGAGACATTGACTCAGAATCGCACTAGCAGATGTAAAACTACAACTGTGATCAGTGATAAATATGTCTATCTCATCCATGGTGACTCTAAGAACAAACAACAAAGATCTGAATCCTATTTGCGGGGTCAGAAGGCTTTCCTGAGAAAGTGATGTTTGAGCTGACATCTAAAGGATGTGTCACTAAAGGGAGAAGGAAAGTGTTTCAGGCAGAGGGAACTTCTTGGGCAATGGACCTGTGATGGGGGGAGTCGTTGAAAGAAGAATCAAGGGGGCCAATGATTGGAGACACAGTAAGAGAGGCAGGCAGGACCAGCGGTCTGTGTTCTTGTGCATTTGTGTGAGGGTGAGAGTGTGCATGTATGTATTATTTTTACAAGCAGATATCGAACCCAGATTGTTTCTCATCTTGCTTTTTTTTAACTTATTATATCATAACCAACTTTCCTTGTGGTTATAAACTCTAATACACATTCTTTTTCTATTCTTTTCTTTTCTTTTTTTTTTTTTTTTTGAGATGGAGTCTCTCTATGGCTTGCAGTGACATGATTTTGGCTCACTGCAACATCCATCTCCCGGGTTCAAGCGATTCTCCTGCCTTAGTCTCCTGAGTAGCTGGGATTACAGGTATGTGCCACCATACCCACCTAATTTTTGTATTTTTAGTAGAAATGGAGTCTCGCCATGTTGGCCAGACTAGTCTCGAACTCTTGACCTCAGGTGATCCACCCACTTAGGCCTCTCAAAGTGCTGGGATTACAGGCATAAGCCACCACGCCGGGTCTACATTTCTTTTTAATGACAGCGTATAAGACCATTATATAGTCAAATCATAATTCATTTAACCAATCTGTCATTCAAAGAAATCATTTCCATTTTTTTTACGACAGTAAATAGCACTAAAGAGAAGACCTTTTGTAATTCAGTATTTGCACTCTTCCACTATTATTTGCTTTGGATAGATTACTCAAAGCACAATTGCTGGGTAAATGAGTATGCACATTTTCAAATTCCTTTCTCTCTTTCTTTTTTTCATTCCTTCTTTCTTCTTTCTTTTTATGAATTGACAAATCATTATCAGAAAAGCTTCTGCCTCTTTGTACTCACAACCAATATGACTTTTCTTTAAATGTTAAGACAATGGAAAGTCACTTCATTTCACTATTTGCTAGCACAATACATTATACCAGACATGAGAGAAAGAGTTGGGAGGAAGAGATCTCCAGCTGCTCAGGGATATTTCATTGAGACAAAACAGCAAAACTCATCTGTCAGGCAATAGTTTCCAGTAAGTACCCATCATCTATCCACAGTATAGATCTCTCTGGCAGCAAACATTTAGGTGCCATATAATTCAGGAGTCATTGTCCAAACAGATCAATGGGTCTTGCACATGATAACAAGCTTTCACCCACAATTGAGAGCTGGGGAGTCTGTGCCTCTCTGTAGAGCAACCTGGACCGTGAATGGCAAATCACCATTCAGCCCTCAGTGAGAGGCAGCACTTTCCGTTTCAAGCTCAGCCCTGAAGAAGCGGAAAAGGGAAGCAGTGTGGCTTTGTGGTTTGATTAGAGGACTGGGCCATTACAACTTCAAGTTCTCTTTGGGCTCTGGCAATGACTTCTCCGATGGCCTCAACGCTGTCTGTCTCCTTTTTCTCAGCAGAAAAATGGAGACAAGAATGCTAGATTCTTCCACATAAAGAATACAACCAAGTGCTTCAAGATTTTTAACACAAATGGGCATGTATAAGGAAACTTTATTGCCCAGGGCAATTCCTTTTTTTAAAAAAAAACCACCATTGTATCAGAGGTTTTGTTGTATCATTTGCTTTGGAGAAATCTAAGTTTAATGGATATATATAAGAAATGGGCAAGCCAGGCGCGGTGGCTCATGCCTGTAATCCAAGCACTTTGGGAGACCAAAGCAGGTGGAGACTTGAGGTCAAAAGTTTTAGACCAACCTGGCCAACATGGTGAAGCCCCCATCCCTACTAAAAATACAAAAATTAGCCAGGCGTGGTGGCAGGAGCCTGTAATCCCAGTTACTTGGGAGGCTGAGGCAGGAGAATCACTTGAACCCAGGAGGCAGAGGCTGCAGTGAGCTGAGATGGCGCCACTGCACTCCAGCCTAGGCAATAGAGCAAGACTCAGTCTCAAAAAAAAAAGAGCAAATTGTCTCTTCCCTGTCTCCACAATGACCAAGTAATCATAATGCTTTATATTAATTAATTACATATTAATAGTTTCATATTAAAATATGAAGCTCATTGGAAGTATGAAAACAAGGTACAAGAAATACGTGTTTATAATTAAGGAACAATTATAACTTATTGTTGAATGAAAAGATAATGAAAGCAATACAATCATTTTTGAAAACTGTGAGCACATATATATGTAATACATTAACATAATAAAAAAAATCTAGAGAGATACAGACAAAACATTTCAGGTGGTTGTCTGTGGATTTTCAGTTTCTTCCTTTGGCCTATCTCTATTTCACAATTTTTCTACAATGATTACTTGAGTGCTAAATGAATTACTTGAGTGCAAGTGAATTACTTGAGTGCTAAAAGTTATTTTAAAGTAAGTGATGAATATTTTAGAGGACAATGATCTTTGTGAACCTAAATAGAAAATAAACCGGGAAGCTTTTATATTATATATATGGACATGGTCCAAAACTGAGTAATATGAAATATTTGTTTTCACTGGAAAGAAGTAAGTAAATCAAGAGGAGCAAGCATTTCCTGACTTGAAGTAGACACGTTCAGAGACCTGGTTAGGAACCGTTACTGACATTTGTATAACATCTTAGAAATCTCTGTCTCTAACTGTTACTACAGATCAAGTTCTCCATCTCTGCAGATGCTGCAGATTTTAGTTCCAACCACGGACCTGGTTGAAGGTGAGACGGAGCATCTAAATACCCGTTTCCTCTTCATATGCTAGTAGCAGTAGGCAACCCAACACCTAGCACCATGAAGTCTCACGTTCTCACGTCAGAACACCAGGCCCGTGTGTATCAAGTACAAGCCTATTGTGTTAAGTAACGTGAAGTCACATGGGGTCTCCATCCATGACCATGACAATAGCAAGCCTATAGATATGGTGGCTCTCAGACTGCTTGCTCATTCCACTCTTGGGGAGAGATCAAATAAAATACTGAAAGGATAGCATAAATAGCTGCTTTTAATCTGATCCCTTCTACTGGTATGCACTCCACTTCTGCTTTGGGGAACCAGCCCTTTTTGAGTGGAAGCAATTTTGGTGAGCCTGTCAATCAAGAGTCCTACCCTCTTCTGGCTGATGGTTTGACATAGGCCAGGTTCATGTTCTCTACATAGAAACAGGATCTTGAGTGCACTGACAAGAGCCGCAGGAGTTTAATCTGAAAGTACAGTCCTGGTAGAGCGCGGTGGCTCACACCTGTAATCCTAGCATTTTGGGAGGCTGAGGTAGGTGGATCACTTGAGGCCAGGGGTTTGAGACCAGCCTGGGCAACATGGCAAAACCCTATCTCTACAAAAAATACAAAAATTAGCCAGACGTGGCAGTGTGCACCTGTAGTCCCAGCTACTCAGGAGACTGAGGCAGGAGAATCGCTTGAACTCGGGAGGCAGAGGTTGCAGTGAGCCAATATCATGCCTCTGTACTCCAGCCTAGGCGACAGAGTGAGACTTCATGTCAAAAAAATAATAAAAATAAAGGAAAGAAAGTACAGTTCCATTATTCCTGCTCCCTCAGAATTGTCTTTCTGTCGTTCTTTGAGATTTTCAGCCTTTCTTAAATTCTGTAAGCAACTCTATATTTCTAGTAAAATTTTTTTTGTTTAAGTTAGACTTAGTTTCTATTGTCACAACCAAGGAACCCAAAGAGGTACTAAGCCCCATTTATGGACTACTTTCCCATGCAGCCCTTGGATTCACTGCAAAGTCACAAGATGACACCAAATAACTCCATGTGCATTTTAGAAACGGGTGCCTGGAGGTTGATGACAAGAGGCCAGGAAATATCTATTATTCACTGAAAATGTATTGAATGCAAATCAATGTATATATTATAATACTCAACTCCAAAAATAGCATACTTTTGAGATTAAGATGAGTTCCCACTATGATCATCTGCTATAAGAAGGAAAACATTCTGAAGTGTAACTAATGTAAAATAAGCTGGAATCCTGCAAAACATCCCCCAAAGCAATGACGATAGAGTAGCAAAAGTTTTAGTGAACCTCAAGTATAGAGTTCTGAAAAGAGAGAAGGGGATAAAAGAAGCAAAGATGGGGCAACATAGACAAACTGTTCTAGGCTGAGAATCAACAGAGCAGGTCTGTAGGATGTTAATTATGAAGCTGATGACTTCAGGAATTTCTAAACAGCATCACTCTGATTAAGAAAGAAGACAGCATTATTTGTCAATTCTCTCTTTCTTTGTCCAGATTCCTAGAAGACAGTCTGGCTGTTTCTACCCACGAATGATTGCTTTCCCCAAGGTTAGGTGTTCACCTCCAGTCCAATCACCTGAGGCCCGAGATGGACAGGTAATATAAGGAGGTGCAGAGGTCAGCCCTGCGAGAAGAGAGGATAGTTATGAGAGGTGGTGCCAAGAGCCAAGAAAGAGGTATCAATTTGACCTCTGTAGCAATTTTAGAACAAGGAAGGGGATTAGAGAAGAGGTCCCCTGTTCAACTACCTGACCACACTATCGCCTATAATACAAGCTTTAAGATAGAAAGGGTCATGTTAGATCATTCTCAAAGTCCTGCCAGAAATAGAGCATTGTGACAAAGTTCCTGCACAGTTTGAAGATTATTTTGTTAGTAAACAAAGAACATTTATTCACAGCATGAATTTGAGTCAGGCATATTGTATGGTGATAGAGCATAGACTTTGGAGTCAGGCTCCCTGAGTTCAATCCTGGCTTACAGTGTACCTCTGGTTTCATGTAAGCACTCTAAAACCACCTAGTATGTCTATTATGAGAGATAAATGAAGTCACCGATGCAAAGGACTCGTTGCAATGCCTGGAATTTTATTATTATGAGATACAAAAATCCCACTGTTAAGTTAGCAGGGAAAAAAAATGCATGAACAAAACTATTTCTCCTTTGCTTGGTTTCAGTTTTTAATCTTATCATGAACTCATAGTCTGCTATCAACATTTTGCGACAGAAATCAATGCAATCTCAGAACTCATTTTTTTTTGCCATGACCTCTCAAGCTAAAATGAAATGAACAAAGCAGAAATGTCTATTTTATTGCACAAGCAGTGATAATTGATGGTTTTTTAAGTGATGAGGGAAAAGCAAGGACATTTCTCACTAGGCCCCGGTTCACACAGTGAATGTGAACTCTGACTCCCTCCCCCACAGCTCCCCTACCTCTGCTCACACCCTTCCTGCCTCCTGCCTGCTGTTAGTATCTCTCTAGCACTGTCCTAGCTCCTGTGATGTACCCTCCCAGGACTAGCTTCAATAGAGGGAAAAAACACACTTTCTATTGATTTCATTTCATATACATTTATGCTGTTGGTTGGCTGCTTTTATGTTACATCCAACCTTCAGAATTCAGGTTGGATATGTCATGTCATGATGTGCAGGAGGCATCGCGGCGTCAAAAAGAGACTAAGGCCTGCAGAGAGAGCGCCCCTGGACTTTAATGGGAGCGAGTACATTCAAAGGGAGAATACTGCTTTCAGTGTATTTAACACCGCTTGCCTGGAGTTCTGCCTCCACAGGGGCTAACATCTGTGTAAAGACAGCAGGGAGGGGAGCCCCTGACCTAGGCCCTGCTGAGAACAAAGCCAGGACACCTGAGAATTGAAGGGCTCCCATCCTTCAAAGCTTTCCTAAGACTGGCATTGCTTATCATTCCCCTGCACGTCTTGATGCTTTTACTACCTGTGCATGCATCACTGAACAATTTATACATAGCATCACTGTGCAAGTTTATAAACTTGATATGAATGGCCTCACATTATATGCATTCCATCGCCACTTGCTCTTTTTGAACAACATTATGTTTTTGAGATTTATCCACATGGCTCTGGTTCATTCATTTTAATAACTGCATAGCGTTTTATGGCTCATAAAATGTTTCATTTCTTGAGTGATGGGTGGGTACCTTTGGTGTTTGTTATATTCTCTTCTAAACTTTATAGGAGTCTGGAATATTTCATGATTTAAAAAATAAAGTGAGTGCTATCTTTTGGGTTTTCCTGGATAACATAATGCTTCTGGCTGATAATGGCTATTTGAATAGACAAAAAAGTACAGCTTCCCACACATCCACATTCCTGGCTCTGTAAGCTTGAGCTCAGTCAGTAATCATTTTGTAATAATAACTAGTGATACTTATTGAACATTTATGCTATGCCAGGCACTACGCCCAGTGCTTTCAGAGGGTGATCTTGTTTAATCCTCATGACAATCCTACGGGGAGGAGGGTGTCATTCTTATCCTCTGTTTATAGCTAAAAAAACCGAGGCTCAGAAGTTTGGTAACATGGCCAAGTTCTCAGAGCTCGGAGGGTGCAGAGCCAGGATTTGAAAGCAGGCCTCTAGGATTTATGTTCTCACCACAGCACCATTGTTTCCTAGCTGGGAGAGTGAGGGATGCCTTCAGCTTGGCTCGGATGCTCTTGGTTTGCCTATTTGCTCCCACAAGATACTCTCACCCCGACACCAACGGTAGGATGGAGAGGTAAAAGGAGCACTGGGATTGTAACCTTCACCCAAATCCTTCTGCATTACCGTTTCAGCAAAGAAACCACACTTTCAGATGGTTTAACCTACTCATTAAAATAGTTCAAAGGACCAGAAACTACCCTAAACCCACTTTCACCCCACTGAATGTAGGCATTTGCCCAACCTCTGTCCTTCCAGACAAGGCTCGCTAGGGCTTGGGACCTACCACAAAGGTTGGCTGACAGGTTCTTTGGGCCCAGACCATTAGATCGTTGAGATTTTTCTCTAAATGAGGTTATACTTAAAGTCATTGTAATTCTTATTCTTTTCCCTATTCACTTGTCTTCCTTCTTTCCTTCTGTTTTCTTTTTTAAATGCAAATAGCATTTACAATATTTAAGGTGAGGATTTAAAATATGCCGATTTCATAGTTCCATCTTCGTATTTTTTAAAAAATTATATGTATATATTAGGAGTCTTTAAAATTGAAATGGCCTGGATGGCTGAGAAGTCATCCAGGCCATTTGCCTGACTCTGGTGCAGAGGGAAGGTCCAGGGTCTTATAGGTCCCTCCTGTGTGCTGAGAATTCCGTCTGATGCCTTGGATAACTCTCAAGCCTTTGCAACAGTCAGACAAAATAAAGACTCTTGGATGATTCTGAATTCACTATTTGTGGAAGGCCTATTAAAGGGTAACATGAAAGATATCAGTGCTCGTGTTTGCAGGTTTCACCATATGTCCAATCCAAATTAGCACTGGCTGTGGATGAGTAACCATTGAAATATGCTATCACTGGGCCAAGCTGACAGGTGATACTTCTCAATTGCAACCTTCCTCCAAAACCTACTATTAATTCTATTCTGCAACTGTGCTCCAAACCAGTGGATGTAAAAATAATTAAACCTCATGCCTCTGAAAAATAATCATTCAATTAATCAATCAGACAAGATTGCTTTTGGCCAGACGCAGTGGCTCACATCTGTAATCCCAGCACTTTGGGATGCCAAGGCAGGCAGATCACCTCGAGTCAGGAGTTCAAGACCAGCCTGGCCAACATGGTGAAACCCTGTCTCTACTGAAAAAGAAAAATACAAAAATCAGCTGGATGTGGTGGCGTGCGCCTGTTGCCCCAGCTACTTGGGAGGCTGAGGCAGGATAATCACTTGAACCTGGGAGGCAGAGGTTGCAGTGAGCCGAGATCATGCCACTGTACTTCATTCTGGGCTACAGAGTGAGACTCCATCTCAAAAAAAAAAAAAAAAAAAAAATTGCTTTCTAGCCAAGGATTTGATCTGCTGTTTTAATAATTTCAAACATTCTGAGCAAGATCACTGCTCCTTTTAAAAGACTGCTGTAACTTCAGGCACTTGTGACAAAACCTGGGTGAATTATTAGACAATTACATGCTGGTTTGCAGAGTGATTAAAACAAGTGGCCTTGAATGATAGTATATGTTATAAAGAGATGGAGCTTTTCAGTTATAAAAGATGTATCAATCAGGGGAAAGCAAATACAAATTAAAGTTTGATGAGCAATTGGATATTAATTGGTACTAACTCTGCTTTTTATGTCACTTTGATGTGGAGTGGATCATAAACATGGTAAGCGATACTAATAATGTATATTCACTTCAATACAACTTTATGGCTCCATTTATTAAAGAAACCAATATTGAGACTGAGTTGTGAGTGCACTAGTGTGCACTTTTCCTATTGTGTACCTTCATCTAACTCTTGCCGGGCAGGCTCTCTGCCACAATCTGCAGGGTACAGTGCAGTTGGTTAGACATCTAAGAGTTATTGCCTAGATTTTTCTTTATGCCTCAGTTCTAAATTACAGTCAGAACAAACTTAACAGCAAACTAGGGCTTTATATTTTTTTTCTAGTGTTTTCTTTTTTACAAGTTGTCTGCTCTTTACCGAATTTAGACAGCAATCTCAAGGGAAGCAATGTCATCCTGATGTCATAAAGTAGACACCAAGTAGACTTCGTAGTGTAGACCTATAAATAGACAAAATGTTTTATATCAAATACAGCCCAATTTTATCTCAAATATAAAAGTAATTTTAAAAATTTTTAAAATGCAAAGATGACACATAATCACTAGTAAAAGAAAAACTATCTTTTTCAAATTTAAAATGAGAGTTTGCTGCATAATCAGTTTTATAATGTCCTTTTCTCCTTTAACAATCCATTTGGACAATTTTAAAATTTTTATGTTACCTGGATTCATAGCCCAGTTCTGCCATTTCTTCACTATGTGATCCTGGACAAATCACTTAACCTCTCTGTGCTTTAGTTTTTCCTTAACTGTAAAATGGGCCTAATAATATGTATCTTAGGGATCATTATAAAACTAAATGAGGCTTCTAAAAAAACATTCTTTAAAATCACCATTTGACACTTAGCACTATGCCTGGCCTGCCCTCAAAACAGTTAGCTATTTCCATTATGTCAATATTCTTCATACTGGGTGGGGTCTATTCAATCATATTGCTATCTTATAATTTATTTAATCAATTTGATATTGTTGGTCCTTCAGGATGACAGCAACATTTCTCATTAATACCTGGCATTATTACCTTGGGATAAATCTTCAGGAGTCAGCCTGCCTAAGAAAACTTCTAGGAAATACAGCTTCTCTTTCCTGCCGTGGTTGCCATTACTCAGAGTTTTAGCACAGCCATTTGGGAGATATGATACTTCAGCACTACCTTTGAGGCACCCACTTCTGTATAATAAACTTATTCCACTAGTTTAGTTTGTTTTGTTTTTAAACCAACCACAGTTTGCCTTTGTTTGGGTGAAGTGTAGCCCAGTTTAGAGCTAGGCTGAACAATTTTCTTGAGATCCCTGGGAAGACCAAGAAGACGTTCTGTTGATACTTGACAGGTAAGCTTTACCTACTCTATGTGTCAGAACCAGACAAACACCGACGTGCATTTGATTTTTTTCTTAGAAGAAAACCAAACTATTAATTACACTAAAGCCGTCAGGGAAGTATTTCACTGGGCTATTTGCCTCAGAACCTATATTTTTATTGACTGTCCATTAATTGTGAACAGATTATTTAAAAGGGATGTATATTAATAAATAGTAAGGGTGGAAACTAAAAACTAAACCAGGGCAAAGGTTCCACTGTACGTGTCTCAACTCAGAGGGGACCCCCAGCAGGCAATGAAATGGGGCTGTTTTACAAAGCAAAGGGAGGAATGAGGTCAGGTGCAGGAATACGCAGGGGCCTGGTGGTTTGAATCTGTTTGATTAAAAGGCAAGTTTGTGTAGAGAATTAGGGAAACAAATCACAGAACAGACACCGTGAGATGTAAGGCCCTTCGCAAACAAAAGACATGTGTTGCATCTCATTAAAACAGGTTTTCTTTTACTGTCACTGACGGACTCAGATGTCCTAATTTTCCCTCAAAAGTAAATGGCCTATTTTCAAAATAGGCAGAGGGTCTGTGCTTCTTATATCTGTTCTTAATTCAAGAAATATATCTAACTGTAGTCTAACAAGAGTCAGTCTCAGAAGAAATTAATGAGGAACATCCATTAATTATTTATGCTCTGAAACAGTAGGTCTGCTAATGTTTCTGCTAATCACCAAAGCTAAACAGATGTATCTTCATAAAGACAGTCTTGAAGAATAGAATGAGTATAAAGGAGACGCAAATACAAAAAATATGTAATGTATGGTGACGACAGGAAATAATAGTGAATGCATCACTGCTCCTGAGACAATATTTGTTTAAAGGGCAAAGCCTAGTAAAATTGTCAGAGCGAGTTCTGTTCATGATTTCTAGTATTTAAATATTATATTAAGCAATAATAATGGGAGTTGAATTTATAAGGGCTAAAACCAATGCTAGAAAATGAAAAGAATCAGACTCCTACTTTTTAAAACACCGTTTAGAAAGCTGTCCAATTTCCATGAACGTTCTAAAAGCAGCATCTTTCATGGATATTAAATGAATGATAAGGTTGTAAATTTTACACCATTTACAAATCCAAAATTATTCAAACTCTTATTTTTGCCTCCATACAAATTTGGTCAGAATAAAACCTGTTGGTCCCTTTATGGAGTTGCAAAGATGCTGTTAACACAGCCGCCCTCGTGGTTCTGTGATCCGCAGTATGTAGTAGTAAAGTGGAGCCATTTCTGAAACCAGATCACCTGGACGTAAATTTTGATCTACCATTTACTAGCTTTGTAACTTGGGCAAGTTAACCTCTCACTACCTTGCTTAACTTCATCATTGGCAAAATGGAATAATAAGAGTACCCACCTCAAAAGGTTTAAAATGAGTTCTTAAGAGAGTCCAAAATAAGTGCTCAGTTTTTATGAGTTATTATTATTATCAAGATAGCCGTATTATGGTCAATATATGAGAATGACAATACTAGGTATTTACATAGAATTCATATTTTGTATAGCTGCAGCTTTCACAATGGAATGATAGGACAGGCTCCACCTTACCTCCTAACTTATATTCCCAGTCATGATGTTATTTCTCACAGTCCTTTGAATAAAATACAATTCCCTGCATAGTCTAAGGGAGATCTGCAGGATGGTTGGTATCAAAGTGGTGAACAGAACAGGGGCCACAGGAGACACGGCTTGAAAACTCCATCCTTTTTCTGGTGTTCTGCCTCCAACCCATGCTGGAGACTGGGGATTAGATCCTTTCAATGGCACTTTTATCACTCAGATATTTTATCCAAATTGTCATGGGGGTGTGTCTTTACCCTTCTTTGGAAAGGTAACCTATGTCCTGCCTGCTGTCATCAGTATATGACATCAGTGATTCTAGAAAGTACTTCCCATTCTGCACGGCAGAATCATTTGGGAAAGTTTAATATATATATTTAATAATATATTTATTGTCCTGGCATGGTGGCTCACACCTGTAATCCTAGAACATTGGGAGGCCCAGGTAGGCAGATCACTTGAGGTCAGGAGTTTGAGACCAGCCTGGCCAACATGGTGAAACCCTGTCTCTACTAAAAATACAAAAAATTTTTTTATTTGTAATCCAAGCTACTCAGCGAGCTGAAGCACGAGAATCACTTGAACCCAGGAAGTTGCAGTGAGTGGAGATTGCACCACCCCACTCCAGCCTGGGCAACAGAGCAAGATCCTGTTTCAAAAAAAAAAAAATTGTATATGTGTGTGTGTGTGTGTGTGTGTGTATACTCAATTTATGATTTATACATATGCACACACATTCAATTTATATATGTGTGTGTGTGCATTTACTAATATATATATATAGTGTGCGTGTTTGTGTGCATGTGTGTGTGTGTACTCAATTTCTCTCTAGGACTACTGAATTGGAATCTTTAGGTCTGGGGCCCAGCAATTTGTATTTTAAAAAAATTCCCTAGGAGTTGGGCATGGTGGCTCACGCCTGTAATTCCAGCACTTTGGGAGGCTGAGGCAGGTGGATCACCTGAGGTCAGGAGTTTGAGACCAGCCTGGCCAACATGGTGAAATCCCGTTTCTACTAAATGTATAAAAATTAGCTGGGCATGGTGGTGGGCACCTGTAATCTCACCTACTCTGGAGGCTGAGATGGGACAATCACTTGAACCTGGGAGGCGGAGGTTGCAGTGAGCCAAGATAGCACCAGTGCACTCCATCAAGGGCAACGAGAGCAAAACTCTGTCTCAAAAAAAAAAGAAAAAAGAAAAAAGAAATTCCCTAGGAACCCACTGGTACGAAGTCTGATTTCAGAGCTACTGTTCAAAGGCAGTGGTTCTTAACATCTTGGGTCATTGCACGTTCCACCTAAAGAGTCGTTTATGAAAGATCCAGTGTCATAAATTAGGGTGGATTTGAGGTTATCCCCTCTAATCCCTCTGCGTCACTTGCATTTTCTAATGCTTTCTTGCATAGAGAGAAGAGGCAGTTCTACTGCTGTGCATAAACTGACATCCTGTTTAGTCTCTGCAGCAGGCTAGGGAGTGAGTGCCACTGATAGTCTATTAATAAAAGTGATTGGGATATTGCTTTGCTTACCAGAAAAAATCAGGGATGGGGCTATTTTTAACAGCTCATCATGACCATGTACTGCTCACATGATCATGCTGTACATATCGAGTGGGGTACAGCACGAGCCTGCGCAGGCCAACGGCATGTTCTCCTATGAACCAGAATGACTGTCTCACCTGAATGACTGAATGACTGCTCACTGGCGTAAGTCCTCCTTCATCCTACAATTGACCTCTCCGTAATGCCCCTGTGCCTTTTCCTGTCTGCCTGCTCAAGTGGGATGGCCTCGGCCTCAGACTCACAGGAGGTCACAGAGGAAATAAAGACATGAAACAACACAATAACAGTAGAGTCCTTTGATATCATCCTCCCTCTGTTTTCCACCTACCCCCATGAACCTACCCCTTTAGCATCAATGATCCCAGAAGCAGTTGGCAGGTTATGAAATTAAAATAGAAGTGCCACAAAGAAAAGAGAGTCTATGACCAAAAACCAAGCTCCCTGGGAGTAGCACATTAGCTCATTCATCCAAATGTGGGGAAAATACACAGGGCTGGGCAAAGTCCACATGCCATTAGTTGTACTAACAAAACGAAACCCAACATGCAGCCAAAGCTTTCTGTGTCACTTCTGTGTTTCATTAAACAAAACCTGCCAGGAATGTAACAAGCACTGTTTTTTGTACACAGACCAACTGAATTCTAAGAGCTGCTCGGCTGTATGGCAACATTTAGGTCTTTCTGCCCACACTGGCCATATTTCTATTTCCCTCTCCACATATTCCTAATCTGTGGCACATGCTTATTTGCTGTATTGTCTGTAAAAATGCATAAGCTCTTGCAGAGCAGAATGCAATTAATCTGAAATAGAAACACAAACACTTTATAAACTGCAAAAATGAAAAAAATGCGTGGGGGAGTGATGTATATTTTGATGACTACCAAAACTGGTGATACGTGTTTTGTGTCACGTGATAGTAAAACTTTCTAAGCTGCCTTTGCACATATTCAAAATTATGATTTCCAGACCGCTTTTTCAGTTAACTTATCACAATCTTCCTCTGGGGTACTTTTACTCTGGGACAGCCACTATCACCTTTAAAAAGCAACATCCAGAATTGCACCTATTGCTGAAACATCTATACAGTATTTTGTGTGTGTGTGTGTGAAAATGCACTTTATTGGCTCCCAGGGAGTGGGACGCAGGATCAGAGTGGGCATGCACAGGGCTGGGGGCCTGTGTGGGGAGCAAAGCGCTGGGCCTGCCCGGGCCCTGGTTTCCCTGAGGACTGTCATGAACCGGGGCCCCACTGGACAGATGCCTGGGGCTGCAGAGCGGATGGAACATGGGCATCGCTGGGTGATGCCCTCAGCTCCTAGCAGGGTTGGCGGGTGGTGGCCATGGGGCTCAGCCAGCTGATGGTTTGCAGGCGCCTGCTCCTGCCTTCCAGCTTCACTTCCGGGGCTGCTCCTAGTTGTCAGTGAACCAAGCACAGGTCTCCTTCACCGCCTGCTTGAAGGGTGTGAACCGGAAGTTGGGCAGGTAGGTCCTCAGCTTGCTGTTACTGGCTGTCTTCTTAAACTGCCCGCCATGGAAGTCCAAAGCCTCTACCACCGTCTCGGCTGCCTCCCTGATGGAGACCTCATCTTTCTCGCCCACTGAAAGGATGATGGGCTCCACCTCACTGTACTCCCGCCGGACCCAGATAAAGAGCTGGGCCAGGTCTAGCGAGTATATGAACTGCCTCCGTGGCTTCCCCGTACCCCACACCGTCAGGGCCGAGCCGCTGCTCTTGGCCAGGCGCACCTTGTGGATGAGGCCAGGCAGCACGTGGCCATCCTCAATGTTGAAGTTGTAGTGGGGCCTGAAGACGTTGGTGGGGATGACAGCAGTGAACGTGCAGCCGTGCTGCTGGAAGTAGGCCCTGTTCTGCTCGCCGATCATCTTCTTGGCATACGAGTACCCAAAACTGCTGCTGTGGGGCGGCCCACTGTGGCACATGGTCTCATCTACGGGGTAGGTAGTCTTGCCAGGCAAAATACAAGTGAACAGGCAGGGCACCACTTTGCGGGCGCCCACTTCGAAGGCCGAGTGCAGGACGTTGTCATTGATGTGCACATTTTTCCTCCAGAAGTCCAAATTGTATTTGATATTCCAGAACAGGCCCCCCACCATTGCAGCAAGATGGATGACGTGCACGGGTCAGACCTTCTCAAACAGGGTGCGGGTCTGTGCTGCATCGGTGAAATCGGCATCCTTGGAGGACTCAAACACCCAGTCCTCTCCAGGAAGACCAGCTCCATCTGCTACCACCTTCTGAATGGCTTTGCCCACCAGCCCAGAGCCCCCGGTCACTAGAATCCTTATGGACCCCTGGGGTTCACCCATGTCAGATGCACCTGCGTCCCACCTCACCAACCTCTATACAGTATTTAAAGAACAAATAAGCCAGATTGTAGGAGAGGGAAGAAAATTAAACAGCTATTCTAGAATTTCTCTTCTTCCCAGGGTCACCAGCCTCTGTTGGGAAAAAGGAGCCAATATTCATAAAAATCTGAGCTACTAAGGTTATGCAAAATCAACATGTATGGGGAGTAATAGCAAGGATGTGTCCTCTGTGTTTATCATATAATTTATTATCCTCCTGAAACAAATATGCAGATGACACTCATTTGTTCCTGACATAATGTGGTAGGTGGTTAAGTTCTTCAGAAATTGTGTAAGTTGCTTTTTAGTATTACTACCAATTCATGAAGTAGCAACAGCAAATTATCTTTTCCCACATGAAAGATTACATTACTTTGTAATCTTACAGAAGGAAGTACTGAAACAATGTAAAAGTTTGAATGATTACATAATCCTTCGATTTGTTGCCTGAAAAAAAGAGTCCTGTTGGCTATAAAATAGGTTTACTTTTTTCTCCAGGTACTTACCCTTTGGGGTGACAGTGTAGTGTTAGAACAGAATCCACAGGTGATATTAAAAAGTCCCTTCCCCTAATGTGCCAGATCTAGTCCAGATAAAGCCATTATTAAAAATTTCACACCTGCTATCCTGTTTTGATTTGAAATTTGAAGAACAACTTTGCCTCTGGCTTCTGGGTAGTCACATTAAGTTAATCACTCCAGCAACAAGACAGAAGAATAAAGCAGAAAACAAAGAAGAGGGACTCCACGTGAATTCAACATAGTGCCCGTGGCTATCCCAGAGGAAATCTATTTTGCCACACCCTCCCTTCTTCTTAAAGGGGAATCCTTTGCTAAAGGGGAATCCTTTGCTATAGGGAATGGGATTAAAAAAAAAAAAAGGCTTACAATTTTATGAAGAGAGAGATGTTGTCCTAAGGAAGTGTAAAACTGAGATATAAAAACGGCTTCTTAGAAAAGTCATTCTCTCACAAGATGACTTGAAGAGGGCCAGGTGATGTAAGCGTCTGGGTTGTGTTACAGAAGAGGAAACTGGCTGGGCACAGTGGTTTATGACTGTAATCCCAGCACTTTGGGAAGGTGAGGCAGGGAGGATTACTTGAGCCCAGGAGTTTGAGACCAGCCTGAGCAATGTAGTGAGACTTTGTTTCTATAAATAAATAAATAATAAAAAAAGAAGAGGGGAAAAAAAAGTCTTTCTCTGAGAAAGTATTTGCAAACTATGTAGCCAACAAAGGACTAGTATCCAGAATCTACAAGGAAACCAAAACAATCACCAAAGAAATCACAAATAATCCCACTGAAAAGTGGGCAAAGGGGCCAGGCACCATGGCTCATGCCTGTAATCCCAGCACTTTGGGAAGCTGAGGCGGGCAGATCACTTGAGATCAGGACTTTGAGATCACCCTGGCCAACATGGTGAAACCCTATCTCTATTTAATAATTTAAAATAAATTTACAAAAATAATTAAAATTTTTTAAAAAGTGAGCAAAGGATATGAATAGACGTTTCTCAAAAGAAGACATACGAATGCCCAAGACACATATGAAAAAATGTTCAACATCACTAATTATTAGGGAAATGCAGATTAAAACGACAGTGAGATACCAAACCACCTTACTCCTGCAAGAATCACCATGATTTAAAAAGTTAAAAAACAATAGACGTTGGCGTGGATGTGGGGAAAAGGGAATGCTTATATACTGCTGGTAGGAATGTAAATTACTACAATCTTGATGGAAAAACAGTATGGAGATTCTTTAAAGAACTAAAAATACATCTTTAAAGAGCTAAAAAGTGAATCTACCAGTTGATGCAGCAATCCCACTGCTGGGTATCCAAAGGAAAAAAAGTCACTCATATGAAAAAGACACTTGCACATGTATGTTTATACCAGCAGAATTTGCAATTGCAAAGACATGGAACCAATCTAAGTGCCCATTGACTGAAGAGCCAATAAAGAAAATGTGCTATATATACACCATGGAATACTATTCAGCCATTAAGAGGAGTGAAATAATGGCTTTTGCAGCAACTTGGATGGAGCTGGAGGCCATTATTCTAAGTGAAGTAACACAGGAGTGGAAAACTGAAAAACTTATATGCTCACTTATAAGTGGGAGCTAAACTATGAGTGCACAAAGGGATACGGAGTGATATAATGAGCTTTAGAGGCTCAGAAGGTGGAGGAAGGTGGGGGGTAGGGATAAAAAACTACACATTAGGTACAATGTACACTACTCAGGTGACTGGTGCACTAAAATTTCAGAATTCACTACTATATAATTCATCCATGTAACAAAAAACCAAGTGTACCCAAAAAGCTACTGAAATTTTAAAAAGGGAAAAAAATATCAATCTAATAACAAAAAAGTAAGCAAAGTCGCCCTCTGGTCACTTGAATAGTGTGGCATGTTAGAAGGGAGGAGGGGAAACTAACATCGATTCCAGACAAAAAGTGTGTCTATTTTCCATTCGTGTGCTTAAAACATTGTTGTCTTCCAGGGTGTTCAATAAATCATACATTTGCTTAAATGGTTATAATAGAATTCACTAAAAAAAGAAATGGCTAGTAGTTTTAATAACAATTATTTTCAGTGTGCATCATTTGAATGATAATTTTATTAAAGTTACGAGATGAAAAAAACGACAGCTTGCTTTTAAAATTTTCTGCCTTTTATCCAGAAACATAAAATCCATGAATGACCTGTGAAGTTATTTCACATACTTTGTACTAATGATATATCTATTCATAACTATTCTAGTGTTCCCCAAATAAACCTATTCTATATACAAAATAGTTTCATCAATTTTTCTATTTGTTTTTCTTTGGCCACACCCTAAAGCATAATTCACTGGCTAGCTTTTTATATACAAGTGTACATAATTTACAGAACTCTTTTTTTTTTTTTTTGAGACGGAGTCTCACTCTGTTGCCCAGGATAGCATGCAGTGGTGCAATCTCGGCTCACTGTGTGCAATCTCTGCCTCCCGGGTTCAAGCAATTCTCCTGACTTAAACTCCTAAGTTGCTGGGATTACAGACATGCGCAACCATGCCCAGCTAATTTTTGTATTTTTAGTAGAGACAGGGTTTCACCATGTTGGCCAGACTGGTCTCGAACTCCTGACGTCAAGCGATCTGCCCGCCTGGGCTCCCAAAGGGTTGGGATTACAGATGTGAGCCACCGCACCCAGCCCTAGAATTGTTAAGGAAAGGAAAGATCTCATTTTCTGTAACTAAGGGATTCACACTAAAGGATTTACTTGGCTGGAGCAGATCATATGACGGACAACAGAACAGCCAGTATGGGTGATTCTGAAGTGGCTCTCTTAAATATCCAGAACAAAGAACTCAAGACTAGATGTTTATGTGTTTATGTGGTATAAGGAAAACTGCTAAGAAGGAATTCTTATCAGGAAAGTGAGCCCCTTCTACCATCTTGGGAAGTGATGTGTAAGACTGTGAAAACATGCTGTATTTGACGCACCGCATGACTACATGTAATGTGTACTTACAACCGCTAAGAATTAGAAAATGCTGTTACCTATAGTTGTCTTTATCAAGTTGATTATCATGGTGTACAGTATTACAGAAATACAGAGGTGCCAACTCAGGTGTGCAGTATGCCTTTCTCTTTTCTCCAACATTGCTTACACATTTATTTAGGTTATTTCACAAGATTTAATAACCAACGTAGAAAATTCAATTGCAGTTAAAAATAACTTGAGACAATTTGATGAAGCTTAGATCTGCTAATAGTGATGTACATTCCACAAAATACTTTCAGCGAACTCCCATTTAATGTTCATTGCAATCATGTGAACATTAAATGGGTACTAATACTACAATGTTCATTTTATATGAGTAAACTGAGCCTTCTAAAGACTAAGTAGATCAGGTGCAGTGACTCACACCTGTAATCCCAGTGCTTTGGGAGGCTGAGGGAGGAGGATCGCTTGAGCCCAGCAAGTTGAGGCTACAATGAGCCATGATAGCACCACTGCTATAATGATAACATCACTGCTATCTCTCTGTTGAGAGACCTTGTCTCAAAAACAAAACAAAACAAAAAGACTAAGTAATTCCAGCTCACAGCTCACACAGGTCAAGAACTGAGATGTGAACACAGTTATCAAGCAATGGTTAAAAGCCGCACTTTGATGTCAGACATAATGTGGCTTTAACTGTTGGCTTTGAGACTATGGGTGACACAACTGCTCTGTGCCCAAGTTTCCTCTTGTACAAAAAAGGAAAAATAATAGTATACCTCAGAGTTAAATAATAATGTTTAAGAAACAGCACAGTGAGTCACACAATGAGCAATGACATGGTAAACAATCTTATTTTGATAATAAGGCTGGACTCTCCTGACCATTTTATGGCTGAGGAATGCCCAGTGGATGATGAGCTACCTTCGTCAGCTCTGTGGGGCCTGAGTTCTGCTTACCATCCCTCTCTCACGTCAAGAATACTGACACGGGCTGGGTGTGGTGGCTTGCGCCTGTAATCCCAGCACTTTGGGAGGCCAAAGTGGGAGGATCACTTGAGGTCAGCAGTTTAAGACCAGCCTGGCCGACATGGCAAAACACCATTCCTACAAAAAATAATTTTAAAAGAATTAGCTGGGTGTGGTAACACATGCCTGTAATCCCGCTGCTGGGTGACTGAGGCACAAGAATTGCTTGAACCCAGGAGGCAGAGGTTGCAGTGAGCCGAGATCACACCACTGCACTCCAGCCTGGGAAACAGAGCGAGACTCTGTCTCAAAAACCAAAGGAAAAAAAGAGTGCTGATATAAAAGTATTGCATGAAAAAAAAAAGTACTAAATGAAAATGAAACCATGCTTAAAGAAACCAAGACTTAACTTTTTTTAAAAAACGGAAGTATATTGTGATGTAATAACTCTCACAATTTCTTTTCTAAATTTACAATAATTTCTTCTTAGCACCATTAAAATTGACTGTGGTGAAATGAAATGAAAATTAACCAAATAAAATGCTGAGACAGGTTGTTCTTTCTTATGTCTCCTGGTTCTTCATTAAGTCATTTACTCCACAATTATTGGAAGTGCTTCTGTGGGGGGAGTATTTTACAGTCTCATCTGTTTTCTTAATTTCTTATTTATGGCACACACACACACAAAGTCCATGTTTCTGGGCAAGAATTGTAAAGGATGACCTGACTAAAATGTTGGACACAATCAAAATTCATTGTACTTTTCTTTTTTTTTTTCTGAAACAGAGTCTTGCTTTGTCCCTAAGGCTGGAGTGCAGTGGCATGGTCTTGGCTCACTGCAAACTCCACCTCCCAGGTTCAAGTGATTCTCCTGCCTCAGACTCCAGAGTAGCTGGGATACAGGCACCTGCCACCACACCCAGCTAATTTTTGTATTTTTAGTAGAGACAGGGTTTCACCATGTTGCCCAGGCTGGTCTCAAACTCCTGGGCTCAAGTGATCCTCCCACCTCAGCCTCCTGAAGTGCAATTTTTCTATTTTAAGTGTGTTGGTTTTCTTTGGATTCTGATTCATGTAGGCCATGCCAAAAGAAAGACAAGTAAAACCATCTACTGTAACCACTTCTGCTACCCTAAGTCTATGAAGCATAAAACTTCCAGTGATGATAATCAAAACCTCAAAATGAATAAAAAGGCAATCCCTCCATGGATGTAAAACAGAAGAGGCAAAATATGCTGTGTGTTAGTTTTAAAATATTGAAAATTTTCTGAACACGTCCGAATGTACTAATTAGCTTCTACTTTTTTTCCCTAGATAAAACCATTTCTGAGAAATTGACAGGTGTCTGTAACTAACAAATAGCTTTCCAAAAATACTAGGATCTCAGCACAGCTTTCCATAAAAAGAGTTCTCATGTAAGTCCTCACTCTTAAGTAGATTTTAATAATTTACTTCAATCTTTAGATTTTTCTTTGGCTTTATCTAATTTATCAGTAATATTCACTGGAAAATTTAAAACAAAGAGTAGATGAAACTTTTTTGACATACTTGGAGGCCTCGGGAGACCACACAGCACCATTCTATTGAGATGACTCCAAATAATTTTCACATGAATGGCTAAAGTGCAGAAATGTATAATTTATTAGGATTTAAATAAATCAAGGAGAAAAGTGCTTTAAGTTATTGGTAGAAAATTTTCAAAAAATAAAGTTATAATTCTAAGAAACTAAGTTTCTACGTATAAAATTCTTCCTTCCCTATATTTAACATTTCAAAGCAAAATATGCCAAAAAAAAAAAAAAACTCTTTAATAACATGCATTTTTTTTAAGCATTTGATCACAGTAACCTTTTTAAAAACACACAACAGACTTCTGGGATCTTCACAGAGGAAAAAAAACACACATGACATAATCCGATTTTATTTTTAGGGTGAAACACCTTTCTTAAAACATGTGCTGTGTGGCCAGCAGAATGTTATAATCATTCTCTTTTGTTTCAGCAATTTCCCTGATACAATTATCATATTGGAAATATTCCCTAATGCTACAAAATTCGTCAAGAATAAAAAACTTGTTTGTTGAACCTCTTAGAACATGCCTAGCTTTCTCATGGGCTGACAAAGAATAAAAAGCCCCCTCTTCTTCAAGGCCGCTTACATCTTTTTCTTTTTTCAGATGACTATTATCATAACAACTATAAGTCAATAAACACTTCGAAGTTCCCCAAATAGCAAAAATCAGAAATCCACAAAGATTTGGAATGACCTAAGAAATCTGAACATGTAAAAAAAAAAAATCAAATAACTCCCAAAACAGAACAATGACATGAACATCAGTTTTATTCACTGAGAATATATTCTTTTAAAAAATCTATGGCAGAAACATAACTATATATGAACACTGCTATTCTCAGCACTTTTTGTCTAGAAAATTCAGTGTAGTATATGAAAACATCATTAAATTAAAGCATGTAAACTTATTTATATCCAGCATGATCTTTTTAATGCCAAGGTTAAAAGGAAAAAAGCACCAGAAATATTGAAAAACACAAAGAAGCAAGGTAGAAATACTGAAAGATTATCATAATTTAATTTGCCACAGGGAAAACATTTAAGATAAAATTGAAAATAAAATAACATAGGTTATGATGTAGCCAAATTATTGTGAAATGTATCAGATTGGCTGGCTGTATCTTGTGGAGGTCACAGAAAATTACTACTTTAAAATATTCCCCCACAAATTAACATAAATAAACTGTTCTCTGTGGTTTCCAATATGCTACCTAAAAACACAATGTGGCTTCCCAAGGGAGTCTGGTTCCAATTCAAGGCAGATGAGATAGATGGAGCCAGGATGGCAGCGTTTGACAGACACTAATAAAAAAGATCAGTGACATTCTACAGACTTGCAATATTCCATTTTATTAGAAGCAGTGGAGCACAGAGGTTAAGAACCTGAGTTCTGGAGTCAGACCTGCGTTCAAATGCTGACTCCACCACTACAGGTTGTGTGACCTCAGGAATGCAACTTTCTCTCTCTAAAACTGTTTTCAAAGCTGAACAAGGTGGTACATACACAAGAGGGTAGAAATACTGAAACGTGTAAGTAGCTTATAACTCCATGAAGAGTTCTGATTTCACTACTTAGCAGACTTAATGGTTTTCTCCTTTGCATTTCTGAAGACATGGCAATATTCTTATGGACATGTCCCCAATCTTTCTCTTTGCACTTTAGAAACTGGGAAGGGTCAGACATGTACAGACAAGTGACACATTTGCCCAAGAGTAAGTAAAAGTGGCAAAGACAGTTAATTATGTTTTCTATAGGGCTTATCTATTGCTTACATTTCTTATAAACTTACAGAGATACGTGTTTGAAAAAGGTGAAATTCAATGGCATGTCAGAATATATAGGGTTCTTTTAGATATCAAAATTGGTTTGCTTTAAATGGTTGATGGCTAAGGTAAACTCTAAATTAAGTGCTAAATTAAATCAAAGCCAAATATTTTATTGATTTATAGACCTTAAAGAGTTGTAGTTGGACTTCACAGCTTTTTAAAAAATATATGAATAATTACCGCAAAGTGATTTGAATTGCATAAAAAGTAGCACCAATATATCAATATTCCACTTTCTTCCAAAGACAAGTAATGACAAAAATACAAAACTGTAGGCAAGTTTAAAAAGTCACTCAGAAGTTATCTACTTTTAAAATTAAAAACTACAAAATGTCCTTCAAGAAAAAACATCAATTAAAGAAGTTGATGTATGTTATTTTCACTTTTAAAGGCCAATTTCAGACTTCAGACCACTTTTCCACGCAAAATAAATTAATATTTCATAATCAAAATCGTTTCCACAATGTCACAGTAAGGAAGACAGTGATTTCAAAATGCATTCCATCATGCAACTCAATAAAGAGTGGGTCCTGACAAGAATTTTTATCTAATAGGATGAAAATATCAGTTGCATGTTGGGTAGGTATTGTTTTGTAAACTTTTGTTCTGTGTGTGTATACTGGGCTGCAATGCAAAATGTGTCATTTTGAGTTGCTGTGAAAAAAGACTGAGTCCTTACTCCAAGGCTAAATGTTGCCTTTTGGAGCCCCCTACCGGCTCCCAATGTTAAGAACTTAAATCCTAAAGTAAGTAAATAACCCCACAGTTGGAGGGTGGTTCAGAAACTAGCATTCAATAATTTATGCAGGAATACGTTTACATAGATAAATAGGCACGGTCTGATCTAAGAACTCAAACTGAACATGTGAGTAGTTCTCAATCTTGAAGCCAATTATCCTGAAGAAAAAATTAATTTGGCAAGGTCTGTATTAGCCCTTACTAAATTTAAAATTAGAAGACCTGTATCAGTATCTCACAATAATAGAAGTCTGGAGGCAAACTAAGAAGAGATGAAATCACAAGGACTTTAGAAAATTGTTAATAATACATTCATCTTTATAAATTTTTTTTTACAAAGGGGTGTTCAGAATTTAATCAATAGAAACATGGCTAAGTGCTGAAAAGGCTTTTTTCCACCCCTATACTTGCCTTCAAAGAATTGAGTAAAGAACAATTTTGGGCCAGGCGCGGTGGCTCACGCCTATAATCCCAGCACTTTGGGAGGCCGAGGCGGGTGGATCACAAGGTCAAGAGATCGAGACCATCCTGGTCAACATGGTGAAACCCCGTTTCTACTAAAAATACAAAAAAATTAGCTGGGCGTGGTGGCGCACGCCTGTAGTCCCAGCTACTTGGGAGGCTGAGGCAGGAGAATTGCTTGAACCCAGGAGGCAGAGGTTGCGGTGAGCCGAGATCGTGCCATTGCACTCCAGCCTGGGTAACAAGAGCGAAACTCCGTCTCAAAATAAAGAAAAAAAAAAGAAAGAAAGAAAAAGAACAATTTTGAACAATCAAGTGCTAAACCTGAACTCCAACTAGACATGTTATTTTAAGAACTAGTAGGTCACTATATCAAAGTAGTAAAACTCTATGACATTGGCTGGGGGTGGAGGCTCACACCTGTAATCCCAGCACTTTGGGAGGCTGAGGTTAGAGGATCACTTGAGGTAGGAGTTCAAGACCAGCCTGGCCAACACAGTGAAACCTCGTCTCTATTAAAAATACAAAAATTAGCCAAGACTGTGTCACTGCATTCCAACCTGGACAACACAGCAAGACTCCGTCTCAAACAAACAAACAAACAAAAAACTCTATTAAGTGGTTAGAAAACTGAAGTGGAATTGAGGTCAGAAATTCAGGCTTATCTTTATCTAAAACAAGCTAAAGGGCCTTCTTTCCTTGCTGCTCTTTTACAAAAGATAATTTAATATAATATACAAAGAAAAAGTAACAGCGATGTTAATCATGCTTATGTTAATGAACACCAATACCCCTACTACCACCACCACCAAAAGAAATGCTTACAGAAGCTTGAGTAGATGCAAACTACAAATATCTCACAATCGTCAAACACTACTGTGACCTTGATTTTACCCTGTATCAAATTGCCTATCTCAGAATGTTGGCATAGTTTAGTTAACCTAAGGTCAACTGCAGAACAGGGAAGAGGCCAAATGGTAGACGATCCTGTTGAAAGGAGATATCTTGGCAATAAAATCAATTTAGCATAAGTGAAGGTAATTCATAACACAAGCAGTAGCAGTAGATTGCCTTTTTCTTTTTTGTCAGTTTTGGCTGGCTGCTCAAATTAGGTCTTCTAAAAATGAACATAAAATGAGCAGCTCTGCGCAGCAAGGTAATGTTGGTCCATTTAATCTAAAGCAACCCTGACTCTATCATCCAATATCCCCACACTGATAAGCACAACTGTATCTGTGTTTATGGTAACATATCTAGATCCAGACTTGACTGTATGCCAGGGACTTATGACTCAAAATTTATCCTTGGCTTTAGCACAATTTATTTCAAAATCAGTAAAAATATCACATAAAAACATTAATTTCTGTTAATGAGAGCTCCATTTTAGTAAAACATTTGTTCAATAGATGTAACTATGTACAGAATTATGCCTGCCCCCTCCAAAAAAGTCCCAGAACTAATGTTTACTGTAAATATATTTAGGATTAATTATGATCTATTCAAAGCAAATGGTGACAAACAGCTTATTTGCTAATTACATAAGATAAAATAAATTTTATTTGAAAAGAATGAAAATAAAGTTTACTCTCATTCTCTGAGTATCATCTTGTATAAGCTGAAATTTAAAGAATGCGCCTTCTTAATGCGTAATCATTGGAAGGGGAATTTTATAATAGCAATTTTTAAAATGGGAAAACCAAGTGATAACACTTCCCTTCTCTTTCTCATCACCACCCCGTCCTTAGTGCATAAGGACTGGGTTTCTCCTTACAAATCTTCATCACATTCAGAACTGATGTATCTTCAAGTCATCTCTTCTAGGTGTTTTATTCCCTTCTCCCTACTCTACTTAAGGAAAATGTCCGTCCTGCTGTCGGCAGGCATAATGAATATCCTCAAGACAACATTAAAATAATTGCCTTCATGAAACTGCTGTGTGCTTTATATCGGGGATACCAAGAAATATCCACGAACAAAATAATGTGGCTACCAAATGTTACTTCCAAGTAGCATTTTAATACCTTCTCTTTCATTCTCCAGACTACTCTGTTGAGAAAGCTATCCTACTTAACATTTAATAGCCAGTGACTTCAAACTCAACTTCATATTGACTGATATTCTCTCATGTTTCTGAACACAACATAACACACACACATATCCACTCCTCACTTAACTCTCACAAGCAAGCATACACACACATTTTCTTTCTTTCCAGAACAAGCCAGAATTACAGCTCTTTTGGTGATTGTTGTAATTTTTGGAATGGTTCATAAATTTTCCAAATTCTTTTAAATTTGTAATACTTTCATCTTTTCTTTTTTTTCCAATTGTGAACCATTCCATATTGCATCTTTATTGCAAAAGTCAACATGCTTCTTAGAAATTCAGATTGTAATTGATAAAACAAACATTACATATATGAATTTAAATGTATAAACAGTTAGAAATTCAACAATATCTCCTATTATACTATTACACAAGTTCACAATTTTGTAAAAACTATAATACAGGCATACTATACATCAAGAGGAACCACTATTCCTTTTCACATGATTTTTTCTTTTTTGGAAATAAGGATCCATCACATGGACCCTTTCACCTTACCGTTTTTCCAATTTATCATCTTAGCTGGTAACAATATTTTCTCAATGTTACATAAAGATATTGAGGGAAATTTTGCAATACTTGAACAAGTAATCCACTAGTATATCAGGCTGACCTAGTCAACTGGTGGCTATTATTGCTGATTAGCTACTTATAAAGATGGCATACACATTAAAAGGACCAGAATTTACCTTAGATACTGTATGTTATTTCTGTAAATGAAGATGCCAAGAAAGCGTGTATGGCAGTTATTCACTTTTAAGTGAAATTCTAACAGTTGAAGATCTGATGGTGGAAGTATCCCAAAGGAGGCAGGGGATATATATAAACTATTTTATGCCAACCTTAAGTTTTCCAATATTATAACTCACTTTAAATTCACCTTTGAGTCAAACATGTTTTGAAATTCTTTGAAAGCATAAAGTATTTTCAGTCCTATTTAAGGTATACTGAAAACTTTTATAGAAATGGCCTCAAACCTTACTGAAAAAAACTGTTTTTCACTTTAACACACTTCTCTTTCATCCTCTGTCCCCAATACGAAAAAGTCAAACAAATCAACTTTTTACTGAGAGTGTAATAAGACGTCCATTTTGAGGTTAAAAAATCATATGAAAAGGAATCTCATTGTTGAACTGTCAGTCTACTGAAATTTTTCTTACAGTTCCATTAATTTACTGTAATTTTCAGTTTCCAAATACAAAAATACAACAATTCTTATTGAAATCTATACGCTGGTAGTTTTAGTACACAAAAAAAAAACAAACAAATTATTTACAAAATTATACAGTTTAAGAAAAAACTTTGTACAAAAAATATATAAATCCTTTGTTCCCTCTATCACGTTTAAACTGTCAGGACTCAAAATATTCACCACAATGAATCTTTCAAAATATATACTGACTGAGCCACAGACATCAAGAAAAATTTCATTAGAGATGATGGAGGAGTAAGGAGCAAGATTGTGTATTCTAGATACCCTATTCTAACGTTTTCCTTCTTTTATAAGCTTATTTTACCTTCAGTGTTACTAGAAATATAACAATAACCTATAAAGAGAAAGTCCTTATTAAGAAAGAAAATTATATAAACTTAAAAATGACCCTGGTTTGACACATCATTCCAGGAAAACATGTAGAATAAAGATTATCAGAACATGGGATTTAACTTCTTTTAGCTAAGTAAATCCAGAAGCCTGATGGTTTTAAGTTCTTAGTGAATAGTTTCTATTTTGAGAAATAGTCTTTACCTCAGAAAGCAAAATCCTTGATATAGTGGTCACCAAGAACCTTTTGGAGCCAACAGGAGGTTTCAAATTTTCTTACCACACATATAATAAAAACAGATGTGTATATCCTTGAAAAAGTGACAGCCTATGTACATTAATCATTTTATTTCCCCGGGGGTCAGTACAGTGTAGTGTTGCTCCTCTGCTTTTCCATCTAACATTCAGAACACAAGGACATAAATTTACATATATATTTTACTTAACAGATACTCTACTCTATACAGTGTACAGTAAAAATGCACACAGTAAAGGAAACTGTCCACTGAAGGATGCATATATTCATGGATAGCAACAAGCTACAAAATTATGAAAAAATAAGGTCATCTGATCAAAGTCATACATGATTCCCATTTATTACTAGCATACTCAGCCCTCGACCTCCTCCCACCCACCCCTCACCCTCAGTCACCTTACCATCATGGTTTAAATTTAGGAAAAGAATTTCAGACACTTTTAAACCCTTCTGTGTAACTATAACTGAACTGAAGCTTCAAAAGAGGGGAAAAAAGGCTGGTGATTCTCTTCTCCCCAAAATCCTTCCATCATTCTCATCAAAATATCACTTATTTATTCAGGTGCTGGTTAGAACCTTTTACTGGAGACTGCCTGTGGCTGCCCAAATGAACCACTTACGTCAATGACGACTAAGTCAGGCCTATTAATAGAAAGGCAAGAGGAAGAAAAGGGGGACAAGAAAGGGGCAATAGGTGAAAGTCTTTTACATTCTGAGTTATAAAAATTTTAAAAAAGACCAGCCAAACCAGTGCTCATTAAGTATCAAAGCAAACTAAGAGTCAGTAGCAGGAAAAGTCCAGGAGTTCATATGACAAGAGAATGGAAATACTACAGAGCTAGCTACCATTGCTGTAGCATTTAAGAACACAGAGTTTGTTGTGATTTTCACTGAAACAGTACTACCACACATAAATACCATGAAAAACAAATTTAGACTGAATACAAATTGGGCTCCTCCAAAGTTAAAAAAAAAAAAAAAAATTAAACATACTTTTCTTCCAAGACAACTCTTGAAAGCAAAAGAGTATTTTAATTACAAATATTTCCTCCTGTCTGACGACCCATCCATAATAGCTGAGAGTTAAAAGATTACAGGCGATTTTGACATTTAATTAAATTTTATCAGTAGATTATAATCCAAAATAAATTTCTGAACACCCTGTCATTTACATCATAATCCAACACCAACAGCAACAAAAAAAAGGTGGTGTGGAAAATAAGGCTCTAGAGATTTCCATGTCATTGCTGTGGATCTTCACAACTGTGTAAAAGTCACTAGGCCTTTGGTGCTTTAATATCATATACAGTTATGAGATGTGTTTACATAGCAAACTTGCTGTTCTTGAACCTACTGTGTTGAAAAGAAAAATAAAAAATTTTTTTTTGGCTCATTGACTTCTTTTAAATAATTTTTAAAAGTTGTTCTTCTAAACAATACTCCTAAAAATTATACAGCTAACATCAGATTTCATCTTCGCCATGAACGAGACTCATATTCATCTTCATCTTCATCATCATCATCAGGCAAAAACAAATCTGAGGATTCTGTTTCCTGAAGAAAGAGAGGTTAATATCTACTTAGTACACAACAATGGTAAGTAAAATGCTTTTTAGGCCAAAGGACAAACAGGCTAGTATACAAAGCCCAGGTTGGATGGGCTTTATAAGGGATGCATGCAAGAATATCTTTCAGGGCAAAACAAAAGCCCAAAATATTTTTGTTAATGAATATAAATTCTTCTCCTCTACTAATTTTGCTAGGTTTTGTTTTTGTTTTAAAATGAAGTTTTGCTCTTGTTGTCCAGGCTGGAGTGCAATGGCACAATCTCAGCTCACCACAACCTCTACCTCCCAGGTTCAAGCAATTCTCCTGCCTCAGCCTTCTGAGTACCTGGGATTACAGGTACTCCCAGCTAATTTTGTATTTTTAGTAGAGACAGGGTCTCTCTATGTTGGTCAGGCTGGTCTCGAACTCCCAACCTTCAGGTGATCCACCCGCCTTGGCCTCCCAAAGTGCTGGGATTATAGGTGTGAGCCACCCCGCCCCACCTAATTTTGCTAGTAGAAGATTTCTACTCTAATAGCATCAGGAAAATAAATAATGTGAACATTTAGTAGAGAAAATTTTAAAAAACTATGAGATATATTTCTGATAAGTTAATTAAAATTAATTTATCCTATTAAAAATTAGGAAAATAAATGACCAAACACCTAAATCTTTGTTTTCTATCTATTCAACTGTTTGTGAGAGGTGAATATACTAGCTTCCCCATGACACTGATATTCCAAATCTTATGTAAAAATCTAAAATCTTAGACAAAGTAGATGTATCTGCAAACACTACCCAAATATCATGACTTTTTATTTTCTTTTAATCTGAGGAACATCTCTGCTTTTGCTGTATAAAATTACTCGTATAGTGAGATGATATTTGATCAAACTATAAATGCTAGGTATCTTTTAAAACCAAGATTGTGATAAATCAGGAAAACCTCACAATGTAGCCAATGTGTTCACTAAATAAACATGATAAATAACAGGAGTAAAAAAGCAAAATAGATTCTCATCTATTTTAAGAGGCTGATATTTTATATCAGCCTTTATATTCAACTTCTGCACACTCATTTTAACCAATTGTACACAGAAGGAAAATAAGAAACTCAAATCTGTTACTATGGAACTTGAATAAACAAAAAGTGAAATCAATCAATTAAAATTTATTTTATGTAATCTCTGACTTTATTCATTAGAATAAAAATTTCTAAAGCTCAAACAAATCCAATATAAATGTAAACAAAAAAGAACAGTCTTTCCTATACCAGAAGAAAATAACCCCCAAAACTGCTTTTTCTATCTCTAGACCTATTTTAACTCTCTAAGAAACATCTAAACTAGTCTTAACTTGCATGCATGAAAGAAAAACCCAGCTATCTATTTTTTAATTTATACTATTTCATATCATGAAAAACACATAATTGAGAAGTGATCCAATTCAACTCTTATTTCCAATCATTAAATTTACCTCCTCCTTGACTTCTTCTTCTTCAGTCTCAGTGGATATAGACGGTACCTTGGGCTTGTGCCATGATATCTGTAGCCGGCGGTCTTTAAATTTTGGCCCTTGGTTTGCAGCCTAAAATATATTAGAAGAATATATAAGTTTGCACTCAAATAACTAATGATTTCTACAGATTCTGTGTTATTTAAAAAGTATAATATAGGGCAGGGAGAAATCTGTTAAGGTGGATCTACAAGCTACAAGGAGAACTAAAAAAAAATAAAATCCTTTTAATTAGAGCAACTATATGTTCTGGTTTGCCTAGGGTAACCCATGGTTTATATCTGTGTCAGGTAAATATTAGCATCTGTCTTGGTTGGAGTAATAAATTTTTTTCTAAGTGCAGCTGCTCTACTTACAAAAGTCATGATGAGGACAAGAAATATTCTTAATACATTTATTGACCTTCGGCTTTGATATCTACATATATAGACTCAAACCTTAGAAATACATAATTTTTTTAAAGGTGAATCATCTGCTTATTTATCTCACTGCATCTCTTACAGCTCCACCTATGTTTGATAAAGTTCTTTCTATTTCCTCTTCTGAAATGCTATACAATGATAAGCACCTCCCAGCTCATCTATGCATTCAATAAACATTAATTAAACACCTACTGCTATCCTAACTCATAAAACTGCTCCATTTCAAATGTTTTACTTGTTACAAATTTTTAAACATCTTTTTCTACCCAGCAAATTCCAATAAGGGAATGCAAATTTTAAAGACAAAGCAACACAGACAAGGGAACAGGGATCCAAAGTTTCAAAAAAGTAAAAGCTTAGCCATCTCTATAGCCTTCCTATCAAAGGTCCTCATTTATAAAACGCTCCCATTCTGGGGGTTCTGAAAAACATAAAAGAAGAGATTCTTTTTTATTTGGGCTTTCATTCTAGTCTATCTAGCAAAATCATTGCTAAACCTCTTGAAGCATTTGCCAAATGTTTCCATAAAACACTTGGAGCATAGCATGGCGAGAATGTACATTAGACCAGACTCATAAATCCATTACTGCCCGCACAGACATCCTCCTATGTTGTAAAGGGAAAATTCCCACCATTCCTTGCAGGGTCTAAATGCTTATAACCTAACAAAACATTATGACTCATGGGACATACCAAATTGATGTATCAAAACAGCCCTACCAAATACATATATTTACCTTTTTTTTTTTTCTTTTTTGAGACAGGGTCTTGCTCTGATTCCCAGACTGGAGTGCAGTAGTAAGATCACACTCACAGCAGCCTCAATTCCCTGGGCCCAAGTGATCCTCCCACTTCAGCCTCCCAAGTAGCTGAGACCACAAGCAGGTACCACCACGCCTGGCTAGTTTTTTTATTTTCATAGACAGGGTCTCCCTGTGTTGCCTAGGTTGGTCTCAAACTCTTGGGCTCAAGCAAGTCTCCCACCTCAGCCTCGAAAAGTGTTGGGATTACAGGCATGAGCCACAGCACCTGGTCTATATTTACCACCTTTTAAAAATCAAGTAATGTATGTAATATAGATCCTTTACCCTTACTCTATCATTTAACACATAGCCCAATTATGGAGAGGCTTTCACTGCTTGTTTTGTTCATTTCCATAGTATTTGAATTTCTAAATAAAAATGTTACTTTTATAACCAGAAAAAGTAATAAAGATTTTTAAGTCTGTAACAACTGTGTTGCTCTCCAAAGAGGATAGGAGTTCTGTCCTCCAAAAGGAATATTAAATGTATTGCATATACATTATTAAAGGAAGAACCAGAAATGTATATGCAGTCTGAAACTAAGAATAAATAATTTCTACTGTCTAACTTCTAACAAGTCAAACACATCAGCAATTAGCATAAAGATATACTATGACACTACCAAGTTAGGAACTCTCAAACATAAATGGTTAGAATCTCAAACTGATTCTAAACTGGTAAGAATTTAAAACGGATGGGGTCCACTCAGCAATTCCACATACAGTCATCCCTTGGTGTTTCTGGGGGATTGGTTACAGGACTCTCTTTGAATACCAAAATCCATGAATGCTCAAGTCATTTATATAAAATAGTGAGTATTTGTATATAACCCACGCACATTCTCCATATACTTTGAATCCTCTCTAGATTACTTATAATACCTAATACAATGTAAATGCTATGTAAATAGTTGTTATACTCTATTGTTTAGGGAATAATGACAAAAAATGTACATGCTCAGTACAGCTGCAACCATTCATTTTTTTCATTTTTTTCCTAATATTTCTGATCCATGACTGGTTGAATCCATGGAGGTGAAACCCACAAATATGAAGGGCCAACTGTATAGCCAAGAGAAATGTGTGTAAATGTGTAGTTAAAAACATTTATAAGATAGCAACTCTGCTTACAAAAGCCACAAAGTGGAAATAACCCAAATATCCATCAATAAGATGAAAAATAAACTGTAGTATATTGATACAACTATTATATAGTAATAAAAATGGCAAATTAACGTTACATGCAAAAATATTAATGAATCTCACAAACATATTAAAGAGAAGAAGCCAGGCACAAAAGAATACACACTGTGTGATTCCATTTACATAACATTTTAAAAACAGGCAGAATACCACTGTAATATTTAGGAATGCAAATTTAGGTGATGAAACTACAGTCAGTTCTCATTATTTGCAGTAGTTATGTTCTAAAAAGTTGATGCAAAAATTTAATTGGAAAATGCTGAGCCACCAATCAGTAGGGGAAATAGAATTAGACTCTTATGAGCCTCTAGAGCAAGTCTGTCCAACCTGTGGCCCACCGGCCGCATATGGCCCAGAATGGCTTTGAATGCGGTCCAACACAAATTCATAAACTGTCTTAAAACACTATGAGATTTTTTTTCCTGCTCATCAGCTATCATCAGTGTTAGTATATCTTATGTGTGGCCCAAGACAATACTTCTTCTTCCAATGTGGCCCAGGGAAGTCAAAAGATTAGACAACCCTGCTCTACAGGGTCACAATATTTTTGTCAGCTAATCAACATATACTTTGGTTTTATGTGTTTCTGTTGAAAAACATCTTATTTAATATATATTACTGATCATTAACATTGAACTCATAGCTAAAAGCACTGACTTATGCCTGAACAAAGTTTAACTAACACATGTATCTTTGTAAAGCGTTATCACAGCCTTGCACTTAGGAACACTAGACAGCACTTTAGAACTACATTCGGGGGCCATTTTAAACAGTTTCATAACCAAGAAAACAAAAAGTTGAGAAAAATATGGCATTAAAAAGACTGCAAAGGCTGGGTGAGGTGGCTCATACCTGTCATCCTAGCACTTTGGGAGGCCAGGTAGGCAGATCACTTGAGGTCAGGAGTTTGAGACCAGCCTGGACAACATGGTAAAACCTCACCTCTACTAAAAATACAAAAATTAGCTGGGCATGGTGGTGGGCACCTGTAATCCTAGCTACTAGGGAGGCTGAGGCAGGAGAATCGCTTGAACCCAGGAGATGCAGCTTGCAGTGACCCTAGATTGTGCCACTACACTCCAGCCTGGGTGACAAAGCAAGACTCTGTCTCAATCAATCAATCAATTAATCAATTTACATTATGAAAGCTGAAACAAGAAGTCAGAGCACCACCTTATTTCTATCTCAGCTGAAAATGGCCACATGAGGGGACTAGCAACTGTGTATATGTCTGAGAATGACCACAAAAGCACCACAAGTATTGATTCTGGGGTTACAAATAAATTTTAGTGAGTAGATGAATTGGCAAATATGGAATTTGAAAATAATGATTGACTGTATAAAGAAAGCAAGGTAATCGTCATAAACTGAGGCTGATGGTTACTGCTCTGAGAAGAGGCTGGGAGGAGGAACAAGTGGGGTTGGGGTACTGGAAATGTTCTATTTCTTGACCTGAGGGATAAGTGTATAGGTGTCTGCCTTCTGATAAATCACTGAACTATATGTTTATGATTAGTATAGTTAGTTTTTATCAACATTTTAAATTGACTATTGGTATAACCTTTAAAATTTTTAAGGAAATAGGCTGGGTGCGATGGCTCACACCTGTAATCCCAGCCCTTTGAGGCTGAGGCAGGTGGATCACCTGAGATCAGAAGTTCGAGACCAGCCTAGCCAACATGGTGAAACCGTGTCTCTACTAAAAATACAAAAATTAGTTGGGTATGGTGGCACATGCTTATAATCCCAGCTACTTGGAAGGCTAAGTCAGGAGAATCCCTTGAACCTGGGAAGTGGAGGTTGCAGTGGGCTGAGATCGCACCACTGCACTCCAGCCTGTGTGACAGGTGACAGATTCTCTCAAAAAAAAAAAAAAAAAAATTAAGGAAATACCAAATAGCTAAGATTTTTATGTGAAAAAGGTAAGGTTTGGAACGTAGCCCTGTATTTATAATATGATCACATTTTAGTAAATGTTGTTGTTATGGTTTCAGACAGAGTCTCACTCTGTTGCCCAGGCTGGAGTGCAGTGGTACAACCTTGGCTCACTGCAACCTCCGCCTCCTGGGCTCAAGTGATTCTCCTGCCTCAGTCCCCCAAGTAGCTGGGATTACAGGCACACGCCACTGGGCCCAGCTAATTTTTATATTTTTAGTAGAGACGGGGTTTCACCATGTTGCCCTGGCTGGTCTTGAGCTCTTGACCTAAGGTGATCCACTGGCCTCAGCCTCCCAAAGTGCTAGGATTACAGGTATGAGCCACCGCGCCCAGCCTGGTAAATGCTTTTAAAGTGAAAAGCTTTATATATGTATTCTTACATACGTAATATTTTTCTTTTTTTTTTTGAGACGGAGTTTCACTCTTGCTGCCCAGGCTGGAGTGCAGTGGTGCAATCTTGGCTCACTGCAACCTCCGCCTCCTGGGTTCAAGCAATTCTCCTGCCTCAGCCTCCCCAGTAGCTAGGACTACAGGCGCACGCCACCATGCCCAGCTAATTTTTGTACTTTTAGTAGAGACGGGGTTTCACCATGTTGACCAGGATGGTCTCGATGTCTTGACCTCATGATCCACCCGCCTCGGCCTCCCAAAGTGCTGGGATTATAGGCGTGAGCCACCGCGCCCGGCCGGCTATACGTAATATTTTTCTATAACGATATCTAAGAATAGTGACCATCTTTTAAGAATGGGCAAAGATCAATAAAAGAGAGTTTTATTAGTCATACTTTTTTTTTTTTTTTTTTTTTGAGACCGTCTCACTCCATTGCCTAGGCTGGAGTGCAGTGGTGCAATCTGGGTTCACTGCAACCTCCACCTCCTGGGCTCAAGCAATTCTCGTGTCTCAGCCTCCTGAGTAGCTGGGACTAAAGGCAGATGCCACCACACCCAACTAATCTTTGTATTTTTTGCATACACAGGGTTTTGCCATGTTGACCAAGCTGGTCTTGAACTCCTGAGCTCCGGTGATCCACCCGCCACAGCCTCCCAAAGTGCTGATATTATTTTTTTATTTTAAAAAGTACTTTTTTAAAAAATCTAGGACTAATCTCTTAATACATCTCTTACTTATCAAAGTATCTGTTCTACACATACATATATATTCCCTCACATACACATCTAAATATGGTTTAAGATGATAAAATATTGGGAAAAAATTAATGTCCATCAATACAGGATGGTTCAAATGTAGTATGATACATCTGTGCAATGAAATACCATGCAGTCATTAAAAAGAAGCAATACCACATGCACTAGTGTAGAATAATCTAACAGTTGAATATATATGAAGTGAAAAGTATATATGGCAAAGGTGTTGTATAACATGCTACCATTTCTATAAAATTATTATATATATATGTATATAATTAAAAGAGAAATATAGTTTTCTAAGAATGAAAAGAATTACATATAGTTCTCTCTCGCCTATAGAAATTTATATACATTTCTCTCTCGTCTATATATATGTGTGTGTATATATATATCTATACATACATATAGACAAGAGAATCTTTGAGCAGATATATATAGAGAAATATATATAAATTATAATATATATTATATACATATATCTATATATATATAGAGAGAGAGAGAGAGAGAAAGAGAGAAAGAGACACAAGAGACAGAATCTTTGAGCAGATTTATGAGAAACTACTACCAGTAATTGTCTATGGGGAGTGAAATTGAGTAGAGGTAGAAGGAAATCTTATTTTTCATTGTATACACTGTTACTCCTTTTCACTCTGTTTATGTATGTTGGCCAAGGAAATAATTCCAATAAAAAAAATATGTATGTGAATATGAGATCAACTATATATACCATAAATTAAAAATTATATGCATATTAGGGTTCTTGGTAGAAGCTGCTCAAAGAGAAATTCATCTAGTCTAGCCATTTTCCCAGATTAGAAATTGACACCCAATCTATGCCAGTCGTCATACATCAATCACCTGCTTTCTTCAAGTTGTTCCTTTTTTTTGAGATGGAGTCTCGTTCTTGTCCCCCAGGCTGGAGTACAATGGTGCTATCTTGGCTCACTGCAACCTCTGCCTCCCAAGTTCAAGCAATTCTCCTGCCTCAGCCTCCCAAGTAGTTGGGATTACAGGTGCACACCACCACACCCAGCTAATTTTTGTATTTCTAGTAGAGATGGGGTTTCATCATGTTGGCCAGGCTGGTCTCGAACTCCTGACTCACCTCAGGTGATCCACCTGCCTCAGCCTCCCAGAGTGCTGGGTTTATAGGTGTCAGCCACTGTGCCCTGCCATCTTTAACACTTAATAGGGCTGAAAATATTTCCTCTCAAAAGAGTTGTTTGAGGAACAGGGAACCTAGTTGTCTTAGTTCCACTACTTATTAACTATATGATTGTGGTTGACATTTTAAATTGTGTTCAAATGTGTACATACAGGATTTCACACGTATATCGTTTTGCATGTACTTCACATTTATACAGTCATTTACAATTAAATGAGATCATATACGAAATGTTCCAGCACAAAAAACGCTCAGTAAAATAGCTGGAAAGAGTATATACTGTATATGTCCAAAACAGTACAGACATCTGCCTGTAGTAAATCTTTATTTGTATGTTTGCCTAAAAGTAAGTGGTAGCCACTACATACAGAATATAACTAAATTATCTGAATTTTGCCTCTATCCCAAACTATTTCACTATTAACCATAAGTACATGGTAAGCCACGTACTTTTAATTTTATTAAAACAAAAATTAAATGTAGCTTTGAGATAACTTGTCACTACAAATGCACTTAAGTGGAGTACTATGGAATCAAAAGCAAGAGCTGCTTCTTGACTTTTACATATATTAATAGGCATTTGTTAGGACTCACATTTTTTACAACTATAAATTGTCTAATCTATAAAACATTTGACACTTATACACACTTCACCAAGGAAAACAGTGTTCAAAGAGTTAGCATTTGGTATTTTAACAACTTACTGAGAAATGCTGAAGCAAATCTTCTTTTTCTTCCTCAATGAATCCTCCAACTGTTAGTGCTTTGGGGCGATGGTCCACCACCATGTGATTTAGTGAGCCCCTTCCTCTTCCTCCACGCCCTCGACCTCTTCCTCGACCTTGAGAGGACATGGTCTTTCCTCGACCCACAGGTAAAATACCTAACCGAGCAGCCTGAATAACAACAAAAAGTAGAATGCAGCATACATTGTTAGACTAAACCTTAGACAACAAAGGAAAACTTTTTTGAGATGTTAAATGTGGTGAGGCAATAACTCCTTTTAAATCTCACCTCAATCTGTAACTGACTGAGTTTCTTCCGTAATTCCGTTGTGTCTTCTCCTGAGGACAGCCTCTTATGAAGGTCCAGTTCAGTATCTAATAACTCCTTCTGGGCCTTTGGAATAATTGAAAATAAAAAGGTATTTTTTAGATAACTTACAAGATCTTCTCCAGAACATTATAGTTACACAATGACACACAATGAGAATGAGAGGATGCAATAAACATGGGTGTTTTAAAGAAAGTAACTTTACAGATCTAGTAGTGCCAACATGTACAAAGTGTATCGATCTCAATGAAAAATAATAAGCATTAGATGGCCTAAAAATCAGATCCTAGAAAAGACACCTAAGATGAGGGAGCTGAGAATAACTGTCACATAATAAAGTATCACAAATGAAACACAACGGAGCAAAATAAATTATATAGTAAAAGTGTACTTATAGTACAAAAGTAACAGCTACATAATTACTACCAGATTGGAATCCATAACTGTTGCCATTCTCTTTTTTGTTAGAAACAAATTATCTATCAGTCTTTAAGAGGCATGACTGCCAGTCATTTTTTTCACCTCTTTAATTTTTAAAGTGTGCATATATTCTTTCTATAATTAGGAAAAATTTCAATAAAAAAATTTTATTATGTTTTTAAGATATCTTAAACACTTTATGTTTCTATACTGATAGAGAACCATAATTTCAAATTTAACGTAATGCTGCATATAACAATGTACATTCTACATATCTGACAAATTTATTATCAGTTCTCAGAGGACTGGAATTATCTATAATCACAACACAGAACTGTGGTACAATGGAACCACTGTCTAAACCAAGTACAGCCAAGGAAACAGATGGAAATTAATAAAATTAGACTTAAATAGATCTAGAACTTCTGATTATTCTTTTTAATAATATGCCACATTTTTACCCATATGAACAGCCAGGCTACTAAAAAGGATGGTTTTATTACAGTACTATTACAGCACTGCTGAAATGGGAAATACCTCTTTCGCCACCATCACTCTATTAGTGTCATCTTCAGCAGGGAACCAAAATATTCAGTTAAAAAACATATATTTGTTCAAACAGGGTATTATCAACCTCTTCACAGAGTATTGAGCATCTACAGAAACACTAAAAAAAAAAAAAAAAAATCATGGCAGCTGGGTACAATGGCTCACACCTGTAATCCCAGCACTCTGGGAGGCCAAGGTGGAAGGACTGTATTTGAAGCCAGCCTGGGCAATACAGCGAGACCTTGTCTCCTTAAAAAAAAAAAAAAAAAGTACTATAATTAGGATATTTTTGTTTAAAAGTACTATAATTGTTTGCCTATATTCCTATTAGGATATTAGCTACCTAAGGGTTCCATTGTTCTTTCAAGGTGTCAAGCAGCATATGTTCAATAACCCTATGTTAAATAAAAAATGCAAATAGATACCTCCGTTTTTGTCTTCACTTTAGATGGTGTGGAGACTGCAGAAGATGTTTTTAATTCATCTTTTAATTGTGAGATCTTCTCTCCAAGCTCTTTCAAAGTCTTCATTATATTTGCTCTTTCTTCTGGTTTCATGTTTTTGTTTTTTTCTAACTTGGATATTAACATCTACAAAATAAATAGAAAAAGGTAAAATCATGCTTAACAAACTTTAATATAAAGAAGTCTTATAAAATTATGGATAAAACTTTTACAGTCAATTCTATACATCAATTCTAGCATACAAATAATGAGCTCTTGTCTTACCTTTTGGCATTCTATTTGTTTTTCTAACATTTCTTGCTTTTTTTTCCTCATATCTTGTTGTAGCTTTATTGCCTCCTGTATAAGTAAAAAAGAAATTAATACAGATAACATAATTTGCCACCATTCTCAATTCATTTTTTATTAGTCATCCCTGAGACAGACTGTCCTCCTAATGAAATAGCTGAAACCAGAGATAAAACTTTTGAATATGTTTTCCCTAACATTTTGAATATAATAGACTTTATAACTGTACTTAAAAAATATTTAAAATATTGGAACTAATTAGCTGTATCTATAAGATTTATTGACTTGAATGATCTGAATATTCTTATAAAGAAAAACAAATGTTGTTTTCACTTGCCAATGCAATAAGCTAAATCCTTATTTTTAAAGTTTGAAGTTTAAAACTGTGAGGCTGGGCACAGTGGCTCAACCTGTAATCCTAGCACTTTGGGAGGCTGAGGTGGAAGGTTTGCTTGAGTCCAGGAGTTAAAGACCAGCCAGCCTGGGCAACAAAATGACACTCTGTCTCTACAAAAAAATAAACAAAATTAGCTGGGGTATGGTGGCACGTGCCTGTAGTACCAGATACTCAGAAGGCTAAGGTGGGAGGATTGTTTGAGCCTGGGACATCAAGACTGCAGTGAGCTATGATCATGCTACCGTAACAGATTGAGACACTGTCTCAAAAAAAAAAAAAGAAAAAGAAAAAGTGAGAGTCTGCTATAGGTTAGAAATGGTAGAGTAAAATCTATGGATTTCACCAGGAAAATTTTGCCTCCCACCCTCCTGTTAATTAAATCTCTAATTATACTGAGCTTCACAGTACATATAAATATCTATTTTATTTGGGAAACATTGTGTGAACTTAATAGGATGACAATGAAACTCAGAACTAAATCATAATAACTACAAAAATGTTCTATTTTATATGAATCATTTATCTACTTTGGGATTAAAAAAGAAAATAAACACTAGAATTGGAGGGAATAATAGTGTGAGTAGTTAAAAAAAAATTCTGAATGGCAATTGTGAAGCATTTTTTCTGTATGTTCATCTTTTTTTTTCCAAGTGGACATTAAATACAGAAGAAGCTAAATAAGCATTATGATGTCGTGCTGTAACAACATGAACCCATTTAAAGGTGATATAGTAACCACTTAACAATTCAATGCATCTTTTCTTCTGTAAGGCAAGAAGAATCAAGACTGTTACCTGTTTTTTTTTAAGAACTTCTTGAACATCATGAGATTTAGACCCTGGACAGAGCTTTGAAGGTGTCTTTAAGTTTGAGGAGCTGTAAATCATTTTTGGATGGCCTGGAGTTGAAAATATCTAAAAATTAAAAAAAAAAGGTACACATAAATATAATTAAATTATATCTTAGAAATGCTTAGAATAATTTTTTAGAAAGGATCATGTATGTCTACTCTTCTTAGGAGTTAAATTTTCTTTTTACATTTAAAAACTTCATCATCAAATCTAGTTCTTTATGCATAAATTTGTCACCCAAAAGATAAAACACCCTAAGCGCCCTCATGTTAAACACAATTTCACAAAATACCAACATCAGACAAAGCTGCTCTTGTGATCATAACAGATCAAGACAAACACTTAATTATCAAGACCATGCCCTAATCATGACTGACTGAACAGAGACAAAAACATGAATGCTATCCAAACCATAAAATGACGAAACATCCATTTATCCTGGGAATGACTGCTGCTTCTTTACCACTTACTGTTTTTAGCCTCATTCCAGGTAAGATTTAGTAAGATATCCTATCACAGAATAGGCCTATGCCTATTTCCTTAAATCCTTCTAAATCTAACTTAGCCCAAATCCTAAAATAAGTATTTCTGGCAACCACAGTTTCATTGTGTATACCCCTCACTGAATAATAAACTGAATTTGTTTGGCTACAGGTGGGTAGTATCTGGCTGGAGGGTATGTCATAAGTTGTTTTTCATAAGTGAAGTGCCAATAAAAAACCCTGTTCCCAATAACTGAAAAAATCCTTCTAAGAATTAAGCTACATTCTTTTTTTAAAATTTTTCCTTTCTTCCTTTTTTTTTTTTTTTCTGACAGGGTCTTACTCTGCTGCCCAGGCTAGTGTGTGGTGGTGCAATCACGCCTTGCTGCAGTCTCAATCTCTTGGGCTCAGTCCCACCTCAGCTTCCTGAGTAGCTGGGACTATAGGTGTGAGCCACCAAGGCTGGCTGGTTTTTTTTTTTTCTTTTTTGTAGAGACAGGGTCTCTCTATGTTACCCTGGCTGGTCTCAAACTCTCAGGGTCAAGCAATCCTTCCACCTCAGCCTCCCAAAGTGCTGGGTTTAGAGGTGTGAGCCATTGCACCTGTCTTTTTTTTTTTTTTTAATTTTCTTACTGGAATAGTTACTCTGGATATGGAGCACCTGTCTTTAAAAAACTTTTTAATTAACCTTAAATAATATAAAAGATGTAGAAAATAATATTAAGAAATCCATGGAGAATTCAATCATATAAATAATATATCCAAATGTAAGACTTCTCTCAATCACTACAACACTTATCATCAAACTTAAACTAGTTTACACAGGAAAGTCCTGTATGTACCATAAGAACATTGTATAGTTTATGTTCATTTTATCATTTATTTTATTAAAATGGCACCAACATGGAATTGAAAGCTGAATAAAAAAAAAATTTTTTTTTGAATGGCAACAACTACAATTTCTTGAGCACTATTTATGTGCTACATATTTCTCTTTTGTACTTTCTTATTAACATAAAATTAACATAAAAAACTAGCAACAGCTTATAAGAGGCAGGTCAAGTCAGTCAGAGCTACCTGACTTGAAAATCTTTAATCACTTTTTTTAAAAAATGATGGAATTTTTGAAACAAAAAAAAAAGGTACCAAGCAGCAACATAAACCTTCTTTCATTTATATCCCCAACTAACTACATTCTTATCCCAAATATCCTATCATCTGTAATATTTCAATTATATCTCTAAAAAACAAGGACTCATTTTTCAATATAACCACAATACTATCACAATATATACTTAAAAGGCAGTAATACTTCTTTAATATTAAATATTCACTTCTCCAGTTCCAGCTTATAATTTTCTAAACAATTTTCCATCATTTGAAATGGGATCTACTAAGGTCCATGTAAGTGCAACTTGTTGTATCTCTTTAAAGTCTCCTTTACTTCATAGTTTCCCTCTCCATCTCTTGCTTTTTGTTGCAAATTGTTGAAGAAACCAGGTCACTCATCCAGTACTATTCCCCACAGGATTCTGTGATACCCTTGAAGATGTTCCTCTGTCCCCCAGATTTGTTTTAAATTAGTGGGTAGATCTAGAACCCTGATCAGATTTGTTTTTCTCTTTGACAGAACTCTAGTAATCTTTGACACCCTCCTCACTTTCTGGTTTGACACCATATTTTAGGCTCATCTGCAAAACTGCCAGTCTCAGGTCTGGAGACAGTCATTTCTTCAAGGACCCCTGGATCCCTTTGAGTGCTAGGGATGCTCAATGACTAGGCTGGTGATTGTTCCTACACCTTGTCAGTCACTAGAATTGGGATATGTTTTGGGATTATTTTGTTGCCTTTTTTTTTCCTTTAAGATAAAATACAACCTGAGTTTATGCTGATCCTTTCTATTCAAATGCAGGACTACAGGGTATTTAATCTTATCTATCTTCCACCTCTCTTCAACCACACTGAAAATCTCAGTTGTCAATGACATCAGCTTAATCCCTCATTTGATTTATCCTACAATGTTCACAGATGGGTTTCAGAATATCAGCACTGCCAACAATATGATTAGAAAGAGCTTTTTTTAAATTGTTTTTTGTCCTCAGGGTGTTATCGAATTAGGAATACATGGTCCAAATCACTGTTTTAAAGCACTCAATGCAGATATGCTAGCTCATATGTTTCACTTTTCTCTTTACTTTTTTCTTTTTCTATTTCATTTAATTTTATAATTATATTCAGAACTTATTTACATGGTTCCAAGTCAAATCTATAAAACAAGACATAATCAAAAGTCATGCAGCTTCTTCTATACTTGCCATAACCACAGGATTTAAATAACACGAATTATCTTTTTGTTTTTTTGTTAAAAGCAAATACTTCTCTGTTCAGTGCCTCTACTTTTTCACACCAGCAGTAGTCAACTATATATTTTTTCTTCCATTTGCTTTTTTACTTAATATATTTTGATAATCACTCCATAGTACATACAAAAATATTACTCATTCTTTATATAGTTGTATATTTACTGTGTAGATATACTACATTTTCAGTAACCATTCCCCTACAGATGGGAATTTGGGTTGTTTCTAGTCTTTTGCTATTATAAAGAACACACAATTACTAGCCTTGCACATATGTCTATCCATATTTTGGCTAGTGTACCTTTGACATAGATTATTAGAAGGAAGATTACTAGATTAATAATGCATATACATAATTTTGTCAGATACTGTACTGCCAAATTTCCTTTCATGAGGGTTGTATCATTTAGTGTTTCCATTAGCATCTAAGTCTCAGATCCATTTGGAATTTATACTGGTTTATGATATAATTTTTAAAAAAAATGGATTGGATCTTATTTTATCTTTTCCCTATTGGCTATCCGGTTATCTCAATCTGGAAGTTATCAACATGTCTCTAACTTCCCCACTGATCTGGGACACTTTGTTATTGTATAATAAACTCCTATTTGCAATTGAGTCTATTTCTAGATTTTCTCTTCTGTTCCACTGGTTTGTCTATTCATAAGTCAGTATCAGGTTTTTTCAGTTATAGCGGCTATATAGTATTTTTGGGGATTGCCTGCATTGCTGCTTTTCTTTTGCAGTTTTATTTTCTTTCTTTTCTTTTTTTGATGAAATTAAAGAAATTAATAATGATACTTATCTATTAATAAATATCTAAAATTCTCAAATTCCTACTTAACTTTGTTTTTGGTTTTTTTTTTTTTTGAAACAGAGTCTTGCTCTGTCACTCAGGCTGGAGTACAATGGTGCAATCTTGGCTCACTGCAACCTCTGCCTCCCAAGTTCAAATGATTCTCATGCCTAGCCTCAAATAGCTGGGATTACAGGTGTCCACCACAACACCCAGCTAATTTTTTTGTATTTTTAGTAGAGATGGAGTTTCAACATTTTGACCAGGATGGTCTCAAACTCCTGACCTCAAGTGATCCGCCCACCTCGGCCTCCCAGAGTGCTAGGATTACAGGCATGAGACACTATGCCCAGCCTCCTACTTAACTTTGAATAGGAAAAAGGTTTCACTAGCAAATTTCTGACTGAACAAGGGAGTTAGACAGGCATACCTGCCACACTTAGATTAGCTGTCACAATTTTCTTGATTGTTTGGATGATAACAAATTTATTTTATTTGTTAATTCACTGAATGATTCTAAATATATTTGAAGCTCACAAAAATGCATACCTGGCAATCTTCTCCAGCACCACCAGACTGATTCAACAAATGTGATGCATCACTCTGGTTACCACCTGCATGTCCAAGACGATGTTTAACAGGAACTTTGTTGAGAACATATGCACCTGATGTCTGTGGTTTGCTCATCATCTGCAAATACAAAACAAACACTTAAGTAGCCAAAGTTTGAAAACATGCCCAGGAATAATATAAATTTAAGATAATTACCCTAGGGAAGAAGATAAGAAAATGAGAATGGGAAGGTGCTTCAATTATCCATAAAATTTTATTTTTTAAATGCAATGGTGAATATACAAATGACTGATAGATTTTTCATGCTTTTTTGGATGTCTAAAACATACCACAACAAAATGCATGCACCTAAACACAAAATAACGGTTATTTTTTAATGTTTCCTCCAGTATGCAATGCTCTGAAAGAATTAGAGGGTCTTGGCCAGGCACAGTGGCTCACATCTGTAATCCCAGCACTTTGATAGGCATAGGTGGGCGAATCACGAGGTCAGGAGGTCAAGACCATCCTGGCCAACATGGTGAAACCTGTCTCTACTAAAAATACAAAAATTAGTTGGGCGTGGTGGCGACTGCCTGTTATCCCAGCTACTTGGGAGGCTGAGGCAGGAGAATCGCTTGAACCAGGGAGTCAGAGGTTGCAGTGAGCCAAAATCACGCCACAACACTCCAGCCTGGTGACAGAGTGAGACTCCATCTCAAAAAAAAAAAAAAAAAAAAAATAGAGGGTCTTGGTTGGGCGCAGTAGCTCATGCATATAATTCCAAGGCAGGCGGATCACCTGAGGCCAGGAGTTCAAGAAAAGCCTGGCCAACATGGAGAAGCTCCGTCTCGATCAAAAATACAAAAATTGGGCAGGCGTGGTGGCATGTGCCTGTAGTTGCAGCTACTTGGGAGGCTGAGGCAGGAAAATTGCTTGAACCCAGGAGGTGAAGGTTGCAACAGTGAGCCAAGATCACACCACTGCACTCCAGCCTGAACAACGACAAAGCAAGACTGACTCAAAAAAAAAAAAAAAGAATAAAAGAATTAGAAGGTCTTAACTGACAGCGACAATATGAATAACTGAAACGATCACCTCAAAAACCTAATGCAATCCTGAGCTGCATTAACAAAATATGTCTAATGGTCACCATTAAGGTGATGGTATCAACTCATTTCTACACTATTCATCCAACATCTAGGGGAAGCATTCACTTCTGGGCCTTTACATTAAGTGGGATACAAACATAACTAAAAGAAAATTTAGATGCATATGAGCAGGACAATACATGGAATTGACACCATGTACTGTAATGAATACTTTAAAAATAATGAATGCATTTAATCTAAGCATAAGATTATCTAGGTCAATATCCGAACGGCTCTGATGTGTGGTAGTTTGTTCTTTTCTTCTTTCCTTCCTTCATCTATTCAATCAAATATATTTTGAGTAATATGTACTGAAAACTGTTTTAGGCACTAGGGACAGAATGGACACAACAGGCAAAATTCTAATTCTTTTGGAGCTTCTATTCCCATTTTTAGAAGAAACGTTTAATTTTTTAGATGGGAAAAAGGAGGACATATGGGTAGATACAAAAAAAGACTGATTCTAATACAAAAATAAAGAAATAGCTCTACATTCAGAGTTGCTCAGTGGTAGACGTTTATTATACTTTAGTGGGCATAATAACTTAAGAGGACTTCTTAAACATGTACATTATAGGGCCCATATCTAGAGACTGACTCTACAGAAGTTTGAGAAAGTGAAGCCCAGGAATTTGCAACCAGGTAAGTGATTCTGATGTAAAATACCACTTCTCAAACTTTAGGGTATGTAAGAATCACCTGGAGAGCTTGTTAATACACAAATCCTTGGGCCCCTACCCATAGGGATTCTGATTCAGTAGGATGGAGTATGGCTCAAGAATCTGCAATTCTTCTCCAAGAATCTGCATTCCTAGTAAGTTCCCAGGGGATCAGATGCTGCTAGTCTGCAGTTCAAATTATGAGTAGCTCTTACATAGAAGACCCAAGGACCAGGAATTGAAAAATACTGATCTAGAGGGTTGAAAGAAAGGACCTTTAATTCCCAGTGAACCAGATTACCTTCTGGACACCTCCGTGCACTGTTGAAGGAGCAGACTGGGCCACCAGCACCTGCTGCTGATGAAGATGCTGTGGCAGGTGATGGTGCTGCTGTGAGAGGTGACTAAGTGTTTGCTGTTGTTGCAGGAGCAGCTGTGCTGAGGACTGTACTGTTGGTTGCTCATTATTTTCCCTATGCCACAAGACTCGAATGAATCGGTTGTTTAGAACTGCTTCTGTGCTAGAAATGGCTTTCCTGGCCTCGTCGTTGGTAAGATATTGGATTAGGGCTGCTTCTGGATCACCCTTAAAAGCAACCTTGAAGAAAATAAAAGAAACAACATAAATTCCCAACAGAAAATAGTTAAGTAAATTATGACCCATTGCTATGTAATGAATGTTATCCCCAAAACACACATGTTGAAGCCCTAAACTCCAACATTACTGTATTTGGAGACGGAGCTTTTGGGATGTAATTAACGTTAAATGAGGTCACAAGGGTGGACCCTAATGAATAGTATTGGTGGCCTTAAAAGAAGAGAAAGAGTTCAGCCTGGATCCCCTCTTTCTCTTAGTCTGTCATGTGAGTATGCAGTAAGAAACCAATCATCTGCAAGCCAGGAAGAGAGCCCTCCTTAGGAAAGGAATCATCCAGCACCTTCATCTTGGACTTCCCAGCCTCCAAAACTGTGAGTTAAGTCACATGGTCTATCAGTCTATGGTATTTGTTATAGTAGCTCAAGCAGATTAATATATCTACCTATGTTAAGCCATCTAAGTTTTTCTAAATGTCATAAAGAGTACTAACTTAGAAAAAGAAACAATTGGAATGATCATACCTTTTATATGTTTTAAGTATATGAAGCACTTCTTTTTTTTTTTTTTTTGAGACAGTCTCTTGCTCTGTCACTCAGGCTACACTGCAGTGGCAGGATCTCAGCTCACTGCAACCTCCACCTCCCAGGTTCAAGTGATTCTCCTGCCTCAGTCTCCCAAGTAGCTGGGATTACAGGTGCGTGCCACCATACCTGGCTAATTTTTGTATTTTTAATAGACACGGGGTTTCACCATGTTGGCCAGGCTGGTCTCAAACTCCTGGCCTCTAGTGATCCACCCAGCTCGGCCTCCCAAAGTGCTAGTATTAAAGGTATGAGCCACTGCACCTGGCCCCATATGAAGCATTTTTAAAAAGAGAATGTGTGTGTGTGTATATACATGTTGTTCCATATAAATAAATAAAAACAGTATAGCTTTAAATCAAAAGATAAGGCCAGGCATAGTAGATCATGCCTATAATCCCAGCACTTTGGGAGGCTAAAGTGGATGAATCACTTGAGTCCAGGAGTTAAAAACCAGCACAACACCCACGCATGCACGCATGCACACATGCAAAATTAGCCAGGCAGAGCCAGGCATGGTGGTGTGTGCCTGGGGTCCCAGCTACTCAGGAGGCTGCAGTGGGAGGACTGCTTGAGTCTGGGAGTCAGAAGCTGCAGTGAGCCAAAACGGCACCACTGCACTCCAGCCTGGGCAAGAGAGCAAGACCCTGTCTCAAAATATAAAAAAAGGCCAGATGTGATGGCTCATGTCAGTAATCCCAGCACTTTGGGAGGATGAGGTGGGTGGATCACCTGAGGTCAGGAGATTGACACCAGCCTGGCCAACATGGTGAAACCCCACTGTTACTAAAAATACAAAAAAATTAGCCGGGCGTGGTGGCGCATGCCTGTAGTCCCAGCTACTCAGGAGTCTGAGGCAGAAGAATCACTTGAACCTGGGAGGCAGAGGTTTTAGTGAGCTGAGATCGCACCACTGCACTTTAGCCTGAGTGAGACTCTACCCCAAAAAAAAAAAAAAAAACCAAAACAGAACAACAACAAAAAAGACTACTTTGGTTCAATTCTTTGAAATATCAACTTCCACAACACCAACTTCTTTAACTCAGCTTATTTTGGTTTGATGACAACACTTAAGTATCAGGGATAACAGACTAAAATTCAAACTTAATCTAGCCTTCCAGTACTCTCAATGACAACGTAACACTCAACCATAAATTCATAAATTCAAATAACTAACAAGTAGACAGTGAAATACAAAGATATGATTTATTTGATCTTGGATTACACATTACACTGCCTAAAATTCTCAGCATTAGAACCAACCTCAACCAACTACTATTTTACCACAATATAAAAGAAGGTCAGTTGACAAAATTATAATCTTTGACATTACCAAAAATATCAGCTACCTAGTTATAATATTAACTCAGGTATTAAAAAAGTCATTTGTTCTGAGATAGAACTATGAACAAAAATACAGTAAGTACCCATTCTCTTTCGGGAAGAGACTGCACTAAAGAACCAAATGAATTCACAAGAACAAACGTGGTTTAACAAGTCCATCATAAAAGTGGGTATACAAATGATCAGAATAACCACTAACTCATTTAAGCAAGGTGAGCTGACAGAAATATTTCCAAGACTCATAAAATGCCTGGATTCTGTCACTGACATAGCCACATTTACCTGGATATTAACAATAGTTCCAAATTTGCTGAAGTGTTCATTGAGCTTGGTAATGTTGTTCAATTCCTGAGGGATTTTCTTGACTTCTAATTTGGTGTTTGTATACTGATTCTTTCGTAAGAACCCCGGTTTATTCTGATTGTTATTTCCTTGCCTAAAAGGAAGATTAATATATCTTGGTTAATTCTCCTACTTCATGCCTAGCCAAGAGATATAACCACCAAGAATTTAAGTTTACATATGTGTGTGTGTGTGTATATATATATATATATAAGTGCCTGTTGTTGCTGGGCATGGTGGCTCACACCTTTGATCCCAGAAAACTTTTTCAAAATCCTATGAAACATTATATTCAAAATTCAAACCACATAAAATATATTAACATCAAGAAACAGGTTAGAGGCTGGGTGCAGTGGCTTATGCCTGTAATGCCAGCACTCTGAGAGGCCAAGGCAGGAGAAATGCTTGAGCCCAGGGGTTCCAGACCAGTCTGGGCAACATAGTAAGACCCTGTCTCTATATAATTAATTAATTGATTAATTTTTTAAGTGCCTCTTGTAAGCCCTTAACATTCTTCAGAAATTACTAAGCAATTTTCACATTGTTCTTATCACATGAGAATAAAAAATTTGAAGAGAAAGGTGAACGCAAAAGATTACCAAAAGAAAAGGCCCAACTGAAGCTTAAAATCATATGCCAAAAGGAATACCACAATTATCAAGGAGTCTAAGTAAGGCTAGAACATTGTCATTTTTTTTTTTTTGAGACGGAGTTTTGCTCTTGTTGCCCAGGCTGAAGTGCAGTGGCACAATCTCGGCTCACTACAACTTCCTCCGTCTCCCGGGTTCAAGCAATTATTCTGCCTCAGCCTCCCAAGTAGCTGGGATTACAGGCATTTGCCACACGCCCAGCTAATTTTGTATTTTTAGTAGAGATGGAATTTCTCCATGTTGGTCAGGCTGGTCTCAAACTCCTGACCTCAGTGATCCGCCCATCTCAGCCTCCCAAAGTGCTGGGATTACAGACGTGAGCCACCATGCCCGGCTAGAATATCATCTTTAATGGCATATTTTTCAACTTCTTCAAACATACTAAACTTTTTTTTTTTTTTACCGTTTATTTCATTTTTTTTCTTCTTTTCTATCCATTGTCAGTGTCTCAGTAATTTTTAATATTTGGTTAGGCATAGAAATACGTAGTTACAAACTGGAAATACCTATTATGGACCAGGTGCGGTAGCTCACTCCTATAATCCCAGCACTTTGGGAGGCTGAGGCTGGTGGATCACCTGAGGTCAAGAGTTCGAGACCAGCCTAACCAACATGGTGAAACTGTCTCAACTAAAAATACAAAAAATTAGCCAGGCGTGGTGGTGGGCACCTGTGATCCCAGCTACTCAGGAGGCTGGGGCAGGAGAATTGCTTGAACCCTGGAGGTGGAGGTTGTGGTGAGCCAAGATCGAGCCATTGCACTCCAGCCTGGGCGAGAAGAGCAAGACTGTCTCAAAAAAAAAAAAAAAAAAAAAAAAAAAAACCTATTATGAATACTGTTAACTTTTTAATTTTTACGACATTCTAAACATGTCTCCTGGAACCCTAACTTTGAGACACTTAGTTTGAAAATCATTAATAACAAATTTTATGAATTTAGTAATGCAAACAACAACAATAACAATTAGATGTTACTAATTAGCAAATTATCTTACTTTCCCAGCCAAGGTTTCTTTGTGAGTGGACCTTCCAAACCACTCATGGCTCTTTTTCGGCTATCTGGTTCTAGAACTACTCTGGTTATGTTGCTATTAATCGAAACAGGAACTGGTGGTTCAGTCTGGATCACAATGTTAGCAGCTGTTGGAAACAAAAATTAAAATTACTAAGTTGTTCAGGAATCTCAATGATTAATAATATTTAGTCTAAAAGCTAAATAGTACTATGAATATTTCAACTACTATCATTTCTCTTTTAGAAATGCCTAACAGCAAGAAAAAGTTACAAATGCGTTTTTCTATAAAAAATAGAAATCCGTGTTTCAAAACTCAAAGTTAACCTTGATGTAACAATTGACTCAGGCATGGATGATCCATAGATAAAAAATATACTGGTGAAAGGCTATTAGAAAATAAAATATTTATACGGTGACAAAGTATCACTCCAAAAATTATATTTACAATGGAGAGCTCTAACAATTATCACTTTATACAAGCAATCAAACTTAGCACCATTAGTGGACATTATTTGCCTCCTGGTATGATTCAACAAGAAGTTGACCACATCATAAGGATAACATATTGTGGAATTATGATTTTATGTGTGGCAATAATACTGTGTTTATATAGGACTGTCTTATTCTTAAATATAAGGTAAAGGAGTTAAAGTTTCACTATGTCTACCACTTACTTTCAAGAGATTCAACAAAAAAATGTGAGTGGAGAGAAGAAAGAGAAGAGAGAGCGCACAAGAGAGCATTCATGCCCAAAGGTAACAAAATATTACTGGTAAATCTAAGTGAAGGCATTCAGATGTTTGCTGTGTTTCTTTTGATTTTCCATATGTTTAAAGTTGGGAAGAAAATCCAAAGCCAATACTATAAACTGGCAGAAATACTCTAAGAAACTGTCCATACAATAAATAACCTTTGGGTAGGAAGAGGTATACTGAACAAAAAGGAAACTAACACAAAACTATGCCTATTATATACTGAGTATTTCCCCTAACTTTAGCAACTCCACTAAGCAAAGAATAACCTAGGCTGAATGCTGGGGTAGGGATATGGCTGGGAGTTGGTACATCTGATTTCATCTTTGTATCAGGGAAATTATGATATAAGGATTCATTTACTTAACATTTAGCTATTTTACAGCTCAGCAACTATAGAAGACCTTGGGTATACATTGATGAATTAAACAGACAAGATCCTTGCTCTTGCAGGACTTGTGTTTTCAGAAGACTAATGAAGAAGATAGCAACTGTGATGGCATAAAGCATTCTAGAGTTTGACATGCCATTATGTTCTCCTTAAATAGTTTTTATTGTTACCAGCTAACATTGCCTAATGCTTTATTTTTTAAATTTAATTAAGTGTATCATATTAAACGAAAGAGACATAGCTAAAGGTTAAGTGACTTGCCCAAGAAAACAAAGAAATCCTACTTTATATAAAACATTACTTCTACTTTGAATTCTAGTTCTGCCACTTAAGAGCTGTGTGACCTTGGGCAAGTTCTTTAAACCTCTCTAAGCCTCAGTATTTTTACTTGTAAAAGGAGAATAAAAATAGAAATATGGGAAACAATAATATACATGAGGCTGGGCATAGTGGCTTGTGCCAGTAATCCCAACACTTCCAGAGGCTGAGGTGAGCAGATTACCTGAGGTCAAGAGTTCAAGACCAGCCTGACCAATATGGTGAAACCCTGTCTCTACTAAAAATACAAAAATGTGTAATCCCAGCTACTCAGGCAGCTGAGGCAGGACAACTGCTTGAACCCAGGAGGTGGAGATTGCGGTGAGCCTAGATTACACCACTGCACTCCAGCCTGGGCAACAGAAGAAGACTCTGTCTCTCAAAAAAAAAAAAAAAAAAAAAATACACACACACATACACACACACACACACTCTCTCGCTATATATACATACACACATATATATTCTTATAGTGTTATTAATGGCAGTAAAGAAGAATTAATAAAACTAGGATAGAAAGAACAGGAAAATGGTAGGCTGGGCGCAGTGGCTCACGCCTGTAATCCCAGCACTTTCAGAGGCCAAGATGGGCAGATCACCTGAGGTCAGGAGTTCAAGACCAGCCTGGCCAACATGGCGAAACCCCATCTCTACTAAAAGTACAAAAATTAGCTGGGTGTGGTGACACACGCTTGTAATCTCGGCTACTTGGGAGGCAGAGGCAGGAGAATCACTTGAATCCAGGAGGCAGAGGTTGCAGTGAGGCACGATGGAGCCACTGCACTCCAACCTAGGCAACAGAGCCAGAATCTGTTTCAGGAAAGGAAAGGAAAGAACAAAGGAAAGGAGAAGGGAAAGGGGAAAGGAAAAGGACAAGGAAAGGAACAAGGAAAGGAAAGGAGGAAGAGGGAGGAAGGGGGCAGAAGGGAGAAGGGGGAAGAAAGGGAAAGAAAAGGGAAGGAGGGGGAAGAAGGAGGAAGAAGGGAGAAGAAGGGGGAGGAAGGGGAAAGGGGGAAGGGGGAAGGGGGAAGGGGGAAGGAAGAGAGAAAGGGGAAGGGGGAAGGAAAGGAAAAAAAGGAAAATGTTTGCCATATGATTAATCAAAAAACTATTGTCAGTGCAGTCCATGGTCAGTCACTCATATTGAAATTACTGGAAATCTGTAATAGTTAAAAAAAAAAAATGGAATCTCATCAAACTAACCATCATTAACCAACCTTTTTAGTGGTGGAGTAGTTAGGAGGTTATCAGCCATATTAAAGGTAAATGCTTGCATTTAGTCTTGGTTTTGTTTCATTTTTTTTAAGGTTTATTCCTAAGCTCTGTAAAGGTCCTAACTTAAAGATGTAATCATTAGTGTTAAAAATTATCAAATGATAATTGTATTGTAATGTTTTAGATTCTCACTATTATTAGTGTGATGCATAGCTCTCAGGATACAAAGTAGGCCCTTTAATGATCAGTTATTTGAGGGAGAGGATCAGTAATTTCATATTTCTATACATAATATCTAACACAGTACCTGGCAACAAAACTAAAACAGCCTAAAGTCATACCCAAAAAAAAGCAATTAATATTAGCATGATCTGTATTTAAAAACAAATATATTCTCACTATAGCTTTAAAACAAAATTTAGAGATAAAGTTATTTAAAAATATCTGAGATTAATATATAGCACCCTTCAAAGAGATGATATGTAAGTAGTCTGAACCTTAATTTCCTCAAGCGAGGCCAGAAATGCAAATGTAGTAACTATATTCAACTATGCATAACACAGCATCAGAAAAAGTTCAAAGCATTCTCACCTCTTGGATTTGCATCCATATCTCCAGATGTTAGGCCAATCAGATTGGGGCGCTGTGTCTGTGTTCTTGAAAAGAACTGTCTGTACTGAGATCTACCAGAACTAGTGATACTAGGAGCTTCTGGGTTGTAACCATCTGGTTCATATGTATCTGAGGGAAAACAAAGCAACAAAGCACTTAACAAATCCGAGAGCGGTTAAACCATCTCTCATTGTTAAAAAATAAACAACTGCTTAAAAAACAAACATTCACCAAAAAATATAAATATATCAACCTACAGTAACCTCTCAAGTGTCTGTGAGGGACTGGTTCCAGGACCCTCCCACAGATATCAAAATCTACAAATGTTCAAGTCTCTTATATAAAATAGAGTGGTATTTGCATATAACCTAGGTACATCTTCTTGTATACTCTAAATCATCTCTATGTTAACTGTAATACCTAATATAAATGCTATGTCAATAGTTGTTATGGATATTGTTTTTAAAACTTGCATTATTAATTACTGTATTGTTATTTTTTATTGGTTTTCTTCCCAAATATTTTTGAACTGTAGTTGGTTGAATCCGCAGATGTGGAACCTGAGGTGAAGGGATGACTCTATTTCTCTTTGTGTTACAGTATCTAGACATGCCTTTTGAAAGTGAAAAAAAAATGCTCCTATTACAGGACATAGATACATATGCCCATTATTAAATACTGGTATTTTCAGATTCATTCACCTACTCATTTCTACCCTATATATTCATCACCTAATCCAAATGTGAATGCACACTTTTTTTTTAATTTAAAAAAAACGGAGATGGGGTCTCGCTATCTTGCCCAGGCTAGTCTTCAACTCCTGAGCTTAAGCCATCTGCCCACCTCAGCCTCCCAAATTGCTGGCATTACAGGTGTGAATCATTGTGCCCAGACCAATGCATATTTGTTAATACAAATTTTCATGTACACAAACACCGTTAAGTGAAGGATTGGGTTTCCTCTGTTATCTATCATACCTCCAATTTCCAGGTACCTTTTTAATTAAAGAGAAAAGAAAAACCAAACTACTCATTTGGTTATCTGCACTTTTTCAAATTAGGGAGACAACAGCTGGTTTCACACATAAACCATATTTCAATAAAACAGCGCACATACACATGCGCGTGCACACACATACAACCAGTCACTTCTATGATTTAGAGTATAGAAGTGATTCAGAATATAAGATGAGCAAATTATCCTCATTTAGGGGTCTTCCTGGCCACTACAGGCATTTGAGTCAACAGCCACTAAACAGCACAACTAGGATTCAGAAGTCCTCAATCCAGAAAATTTCTCACCCCCAATCCTCTTAGATTAAACGTCTCCCATGAATATTGTGTTTCTCTTAACTTCAGATTCACAAGCTAACTTCCTTCTTGCACAAAACATCCAGAAACTACAATGAGGCTAAAATAACAAAATTCTATTAAAGCACAGGTGATTCTGAGATATGTAATAGAAGAACTAGAGGCTGGATGCGGTGGCTCATGCCTGTAATCCCAACACTTTGGGAGGCCGAGGCAGACAGATCACGAAGTCAGGAGATCGAGATCATCCTGGCCAACATGGTGAAACCCTCTCTCTACTAAAATACAAAAAATTAGCCAGGCGTGGTGGTGCATGCCTGCAGTCCCAGCCATTCAGGAGGCTGAAGGAGGGGAATTGCTTGAACCTGGGAGGCAGAGGTTGCAGTGAGCCAAGATTGCTCCACTGCATTCCAGCCTGATGACAGAGAAAGACTCCGTCTCAAAAAATAAAGAAAGAACTAGAACTGCTGCCCGACATTCCTTCTCCATTTTCCTCCTTTCTTCGGGTTTTGAAAACAGCTTATGGAATTGCACAAAAAAGGCATCGCTAGATTAAGAAACTTCTCCCTCTAATAAAATGTTAAATGATGTTGAAAATTAATTATTCAGGCCATTTGTATTGGCCTCCTCAGAGAAGGGTGGCACAGAAAATTTAATAAATTATTATCACAAAGACATTCCTATTAGAGATTTTGTATTTCATTACTAAGGCTTGCATTCAGTCTCAAAGTTTCCTGATGATGATTAATAAAACCAAACAATTTTGCCTCAGTGGTTCTAGGGCTATGCTTTTAGTTATCTGCCAAAGAGTATTTTTGGGGCTTAATATTTAATTATTTTAGCTTTTGTTCTAACAAAATAATTTATAATTTTTTTGTTTCTTGAAGACAACTAAAGACAGTATTTAATCGTGAGCATTCCCTCCTGATGGAAACACACTGTAATGATATGCCTAACTTAAAAGTAAATCTAACATAGTTGCTTATTAAATTTCAATGTGTTTAAGGATGATACAGTTTGAAACTGATGTAAAATAACAGCTTCCCTGGTAATGCCAACTCTAAAAATTACATGCAATAACATACAAAATAAATGCTGCTTTATCTTTAAAAAAAAAAAGATTAGCAAATTATGATTAAAAAGTTTTCAGTTACTATTTGGTACTACTGACAGAAAATCTCCTACAATTAAGACTGCAGAAAGTTTTAAAGAAACTATATAATCAAATGACCTTGTGCTATAAATCCTGGGAATACACAGAACACCAACTAACTTAAAAGTCCTTTAGTTAATGATGATGAACTAAGATCTAAAGGCAAAGTGAGAAAGGGTTAAAAACTCCTCATGAGACACCCACAAAGCACTCCACAGATCCTTCAAAATACATATGTCAAAAGGAGAAAAGAGTTTTTAAGAAGTTTTATACACACATACAAGGGGCAAAATGGCCACAATACAAGGGGCAAAAAGGAAAAAAGGACATGATCTTCAAGAAACCAGATGTTTATTTTTGTTTTAAAGAAAAAATAACCTAGTTTATTACAATGTATAACTAATTAGAAAACATTCAAGTAGATATTATCTTCCTATCTACCTGATTAGAAATTAGCTAAATGAACCAGCATCACTTTGTTACCAAGGCACTGAAAGTAAATATAGAGAAAACCACAGATGATAGACACACATGAGGCCTAATCATCTAGCAGCCACTACAGACAAACCAAAGCAGCAAAGGAACAGAAAATAAAACTACCTATGAGCTTTAATGGGACTTTATGACAGCAGATCAGGATGCCAGTCACCGCTTACGCTGGCCAGCTTAAGGTAAAAAAGATCAGCAAGGTGGAAGGCCATCTGTAGCTAAGCTTACCTGGAACCAGAGGGGTAGGGCTGGAGACTGAGGTATGGTACCCAATGGAGGATCCCATGAGGTTTCGAGGCGGCACCAAACGAGCTGCCAACAGAGGAGGCGGTGTCCCCAACTGAAGTCGCTCAGATGCAGCAGCACCATGTTCACGAGAGTACATGGGCTGTCCTATAGAGGAAAGAATAGGAGGGCAGCTGGGAATGAGAGTCACAAGCTTCTCTTAGGTGATGATGTGCTTCCTGAGACTTTGAGCCAAAAACAGAGAAATTAAACCAACAGGAATAGAAGTACAGAAAGATGTTCCTGGGATTCTTTCTAACTCAAGAAAGAACAGATATGCAACTGGTTAGGATCCAACAAGGTATAATGAAAAGAGTAAGAATTAGGTAGTATATATAATCTCCATCTTTTATGGTCTTAAGTGGAGAAAACTACGTGTTAATTTTATCCAAAGCTGAACAGTGAACTATATCAGGTTAATAGACAAAGGAGCCCTGAGCTATTAATTATACAGAATTTTTCCCTCCAATGAGATATGCAGGTATGAAAACTGTCATATCCATTAAAAAGAAAACAACCCCCTCCAACCAACCCACATAATTTCAGGTTTACACAAAGTATGCTCCCATGTCTAAGGGCAGAAAAAAAGATAAAGGCATTAAGAACAAATAAACCACTGCATGCATACCTTCGCAAAGAATAAGAAATGTTCCATAGAAAAAATTAAGATAGTGAAAATTTGTTATCTCTGTGAGCATGAGGATTACAAATATAGAGAAAGGAAAAAGGACAAAAAACAAACAAACAAAAAAACAGATAAGCACACCAGCACAGCACTGGGCACATGAAATCATCCTGGATATTAAGAAGCACTTTTTGAAAGAAAGCACATTTAGGATTTATATACAGACTGATGCAAGAATGCAGACACAATGAAGCCAAAATGTGAAGAACAGGATTAGAAAAAGACAAGGTATCAAGGAGCAAAATCCCTTTGGGTGTCCATTTAATCTCTTTTTCACTGACAACCCCATCTGAGACCTATTTGTAAGATTTAGTTACTATATATGTCCAATGTTAGACATTTACTATGTGACACAAGACAAAATGAAGTGGATTTTGAATTTTTTTATACATGGTGAAATGTCCTTAAAAGCTGTAAAATTCCTAAAGATTTTAAATATACCTTAATAGGACAGGCTACAAAGCAACTACTTGATTTCACAGTAAGTCCTAAAGGGAATATAGAGATGCTAAACCTCACTACCATTTTCTTTCTGTATAAGAAGTAAAAGAGGTGTCCAACAGACACCACCCATCAAAGCTGCCTTTCACAGGGTTCCACCTCCCAGACTCACTCCGGGACCCAGAATCCTATCATCTATGGCCTTGGGGTAGGTGACAATCCCCCCTTTTTAATGACCTGAATCTCTGACTTACTGATTATGGAATCTGTCAAGTAGTTTTCAACTCTCCCAGTGAGGATAATTAAACATGCTCAGCTTTGAGGGCGGGAAAAAAAGCAAAAGAGGAAGTAACAAATCATACTGTGTAACTGTGTACTTAGCATTATCCTTACATTTTTATATTTCTAATGGATGTTGGGCTTAATACTTAGGTGGAAAAAAAAAATACTTAGGTGGTAGGTTGATCTGTGCAGCAAACCACCATGGCACACATTTACCTGTGTAACAAACTTGTACATCCTACATATGTACCCTGGAACTTAAAAGTTGATGGAAAAAAAAAGTACATTTAAAAAGGATCACTTAATCATTACACTGTAAAAACAATTTAATATATATTTTTTCTTTTTTTTTGTTTTTGAGACAGAGTCTGGCTCTGTTGCCTAGGCTGGAGTGCAGCGGCGCGATCTGGGCTGACGACAATCTCTAACTCCTGGGTTCAAGGAATTCTCCTGCCTCAGCCTCCCGAGTAGCTGGGATTATAGGTGCCCGCCACCACACCTGGCTAATTTTTTGTATTTTTAGTAGAGACGGAGTTTCACCATGTTAGCCAGGCTGGTCTCAAACTCCGGACCTCAGGTGATCTACCCACTTTGGCCTCCCAAAGTGCTGCAATTACAGGCATGAGCGACCGTGCCCAGCCCAATTTAACATATTCTCAATGAGGGGAACAAATAGTTGTAAGCACACAATCAATTGCAGAGAATTAATTGTGAAGAGTTGATCTATCAGCAGAATGAAGTAGTTGTTAAAGAGAAAAATGGGCCGGGTGCAGTGGGCTCATGTCTATAATCCCAACACTTTGGGAGGCCAAGGTGGGAGGACTGCTTGAGCCCAGGAATTCAAGACCAACCTGAGTAAGATACTGAGACTGTCTCTACTAAATATTTTAAAAATCAGCCACGCATGGTGGCACACACCTGTAGTCCTAGCTATTTGGGAGGCTAAGGCAGGAGGATCACTTGAGTCAGAAAGTCGAGGCTACAGTCAGCCACAATCATGCCCACTGTACTCCAGCTTAGGTGACACGGTGAGACGCTGTCTTTAAAAGAGAAATTTCTTAATTAAAAAATAAAAATACATAAATATATAGAAAAAAGTACAGTCTTAGTCCATATGACTACTTTAAATGTATATCAATGTACTAAGTATATCTAATTAATAACAGCTGTCTCAAAGTAAACTGGAAACCAAAAGGCTACTTTGCACAATGTCCACTTTTAAAACAAGTGACAGAGAACATACAATTCAAATGCTTTAAAAAGGCCAAGCACGGTGGCTCACATCTGTAATTCCAGCACTTTGGGAGGCCAAGGCGAGTGGATCCCTTGAGCTCAGGAATTTGAGATCAGGCTGGGCAACATGGTGAAACCCCATCTCTTCTAAAACTATAAAAATTAGCCAGACGTGATGGTGCACACCTGTAATCCCAGCTACTCAGGAGGCTGATGCACAAGAATCACTCAAACCCAGGAGGCAGAGGTTGCAGTGAGCCAAGATCACACCACTGCTCTCCAGCCTGGGTGACAGAGCAAGACTCTGCCTCAAAATAAAAAACAAACAAATACCTCAAAAAGATGGCAATTAATTCCAATGTAGCCTGACTTTCTTAAACAATTCCTACTGAGGTCTCTAAATAGTACTTCTAAAAGAAACAGAGTTCTTTAGACAAAGGGCCAATTCTAGGTCAGGGCAAAAAATTTTTAAGATGAGCCTGGTACATCTTGGTATACCTCGTCTTCAGAGGCAGCAAGACAGTTATCAAAAACTGGCATGTCAAAGATAGAAAATTAAAAAAGAAACCTATCAGAGGCCAACATGAAGAGGCTCTCACTGATTAAAGATGAGACAATCTGAACATCAAAGAAGACTATAATGGAGTGAAACATATCAAATGTTAAATGTTAAAAATTCATGAGCTCATAATGATACTTAAAAAAATACAGGAGTTCCCTTTGGAAAAAACTAGGGAATCAACAGATTCTTAAAATTGATAAATGAAAGAAAATACACATACATCTTGTCTCTTCTGTAAAAACTGCATTTCAGGTTAACCAAATGGTTGTTACAGTCAACTATATGGAATGCTAGCAATAAATGTAGAAGAAACTATAGATTTAGAGTATCACATAAAACAGCAAATCCAGGCAATGATCAAAAATGGCTGTTGAAACCAATAAGTAAGTTTTAAAATGAATGGATCACAATGAAAACACCTCTACACACTAATATAAATATTTATAATACAGAAAGGAGACAACCAGACATTATAAACATCATAATGTACTGTGTAGGAAGTACATAACACCATCTATAAAATGTTCTTGTCAAAAAAAGAAAAAAAAAACGAATCTCGTCAAATACCTAGCTCTAACTTCCAATTTACAGGAAATACAGGGGACAAAGAAATGTGTTAGATGACACCAGAAGATGAACCTGCCAAGTCTAGAATGTGAGAAAATTCTTCAGGACAAATGATCTGTTTCTACAACAAATAAATGCCAAGGAAAAAAAAAAAGAAGTAAAGGATATTGCTATAAAGACTTAAGAAAGATACCAACTCAATGTAATATATAACCCTGTTTGGATATAGCTTCAAATAAACCAGGTATAAAAGGACATTTATGATACAATTGGGAAATATGAAAACTGGGTATTTCACAAGCAATAGTAAACTGTTACCAATTTTTGGGGGGCTGTGATAATAGTACCTGTGTATATGTATGATTTTGTGTGCATATATGTTTAATTATTATCTTTAAAGATATGTAAGTTTTTACAAGTGAAATGCTGTTATGTTTGGGACTTATTCTAAAACAATCATGTCATTAAGTTGAATTTTAAGGAGCCATAGAAGAGAAAATAATAATAAAAACTAAGGCCAGGTATGATGGCTCAGATGTGATAATCCCAACACTTTGAAAGGCCAAGGTGGGAGGACTGCTTGAGCCCAGGAGTTCAAGACCAGTCTGAGTAAGATACTGAGACTGTCTCTACTAAATATTTTAAAAATCAGCCATGCATGGTTAGTAGAAATCAAACAGTTACTTAAAGTAAAAAAATGAAAGCTTAAAGTACCCAAATGACAATTAAGTATTTCTTTGGATGAATATCTGTATGTTGAAATGGACAATATCACAATCCTAGCACTTCCAGAGGCTGAAATGGGAGCACTGCTTGAGTCCAGGAATTTGAGAACAACCTGGGCAACATGGGGAAACCTCATCTCTACAAAAAATTTAAAAATTAGCCAAGTGTGGTGATATGCACCTGTGCTCCCAGCTACTCATGAGGCTGAGGCAGGAGGACTGCTTGAGCCCAGGAGGTCAAGACTTCAGTGAGCCAAGATTGTGCCACCGTACTCGAGGCTGGGCGACAGAGCAAGATATGGTCTAAAAGAAAAACAACACAGCGCTAAAATAATCAAGTCAGGAGTAGGTTATGGATGAAGAAAGATTAACCACATTGATTAACTGCTGAAGCCAAAAATAAGTACAAGGAGATTCACTACATTATGTCAGTCTACTTTTATATATGTTATTTTTTTAATTTTCCAAATAATGTTTTCTCTTTTAAATTTGAGATGAGGTCTTACTATGTTATCCAGGCTAAAGTAAAGTGGCTATTCACAGGCATCATCACAGCTCAGTGCAGCTGGAACTCCTGGCCTCAAGGGAGCCTCCTGCCTCAGCCTCCAGAGAGGCTGGGAATATAGTCGAAAGCCCACACAGCCAGCTACATAATAAAAAAATTTTTGAGATCAAATAGGTTTACAGTAATGGTGAAGATCAGCCTGTCAGAATTTATATTCATTCAGTTTTGTTTTGGTCAGGGTAGAGAGTGACTGATAACTCCAAACTGTAAACATCCCAAGTTCATGTTCCCATCTTAAACTGTTCATCTAGGTAACATGTCTAATATCAATATTTTCACCTTCTTAATATTAACTCTTATCAGTTAAAGACAGTTTTTATTCAACCTAAAATTTTAGCCACTCGGTGTAATTTTCCTGATTTTGTCTTTAAGAGTATTCACAGGAAAAAAAATTGTAAGTATTCAGTTAAAAACTCAAACTCAGAAAAAACAAAAACCCAATACTGGCCATATTTATGTGTCTTCTCTATTAGAATACAAGGTCCCTGGCACACTTGGGAAGTTCCAAGGCCTAAACACTGCCTGATGCATAGTAGAAGTCAGTCACTTAAAGAAAAAATGACAGCTTAAAGTACCCAAATGACAATTATTTCTTTGGATGAATATCTGTGTGTTGAAATGGACAATATCACAACTAATACAACATGAATCAAGTCAAACACAAGAGGGAGAAAGCCTCTAGACCTGCAGTCCCCAAGTTTTGTGACACTAGGGACAGGTTCCAAGGAAGACAATTTTTCCACGAATGGTGGGGGTGGGTGGAGGTGGTGATTTCAGGATGAAACTGTTCCACCTCAGATTATCAGGCATTAGATTCCCGTAAGGAGTGCGCAACTTAGATCCTCTGCATGTATAATTTATAATAGGGTTGGTTATCCTATGAGAGTTTAATGCCACCGTGACCCAGGTATTGGGGACCCCTGCTCTAGACAATATACAAGGACTCTATTAGACACTGACTTACTTTTCTAGCCATCAAGTCCATTATTCTAAATAGAAATGTTGTGTATTCCACAGAATTAAATGAGCAAATCTCAAATTTATAATTATTGTGTTTTAATAATTTTATACAGTTAATAGGAAAAGTATTTTCTGAAATAAAGATTTATGTGAATTTATATTAAGACTGGACAGTGGTTGGGTGCAGTGGCTCACGCCTGTAATCCCAGCACTTTGGGAGTCCAAGGCAGGCATTTCATGAGGTCAAGAGATCAAGACCATCCTGGCTGACATGATGAAACCCTGTCTCTACTAAAAATACAAAAATGAGCTGGGCGTGGTAGTGCACACCTGTAGTCCCAACTACTTTAAGGAGAATCACTTAAACCCGGGAGGCAGAGGTTGCAGTGAGCCGAGGTCATGCCACTGCACTCTGGCCTGGCAACAGAGCAAGACTCCATCTCAAAAAAAATAAAAAGATTGGACAGTTATCTTCAACCTAAGAATCAGCCTCCAGAATCCAGGATGTTACCTACTACTCTTACTTTTTCACACATTCAGCACAACGAATGAACTTAGCAGTTACAAAATATTTTTACTATGCTTCTTCAAGAAGCAGAACAGACCAAAAGCGAGGTAGAAAAGAGAGTATACTTAGTAACGGTCTGGTAAAAGCCAAAGTATATACTGAGTTGGTGAGTTCAAACCTGGAGGCTGCAGTGGTAGAGCTCTTTTAGATTTTGTCTAGCAAGTTCTCTGGTCTCCCACCAAGAAATCCCCATGCAAATAGGGGTCCAGATGCAATGCCTCAGGTCTCTAATCCCAGCATTCTAGGAGGTCCAGGTGAGAGGACTGCTCCAGGCCAGGAGTTTGAGAACATCCTAGGCAACACAGCAAGACTCTCTACAAAAAAAATTCAACAAATTCAACACTAGCTGGGCCTGGTGGCACGTGCCTGCACAGTCTAGCTATTTGGGAGGCTGCAGTGGGGTGATCACTTAAGCCCAGGAGTTCAAGGCTGCAGTGAGCTAGGATCATGCCACTATACTCCACCCTTGCTCAGGGCAACAGAGCAAGACCCTGCTTCTAAAAAAAGAAAGTAAATAAATAAATGTTTTTTAAAATTGGGGAAAGTTGGGCGTGGTGGGTCATGCCTATAATCCAAGCATTCTGGAAGGCTAAGGTGGGAGGATAGCTCAAGCCCAAGGAGTTCAAGACCAGCCTGGGCAACACAGAAACACCTGACCTTTACATAATTCTAAAAAATTAGCTAGGCATGGTGGCACGTGCCCGTGGTCCCAGCTACTCAGGAGGCTGAGGTGGGAGGATTTCCAGAGCCAAGGTGGAGGCTGCAGTGAGCCATGATGCCACCACACTCCAGCCTGGGCAGCACAACAAGACCCTGTCTCAAAAAGAAATAAAGGAGGGGTGTGGGTAAAATGTTTAAGTACTTCAGAGGAAATAGTTGATTTTAACAGCTGATTGCTGTCTTTACACAAAATTCCAAATACAGGTATTTATTTATTTTCATAGTCTGACATTTTAACTCAAAAAAAAAAAAAAAATTTCAAAGTATTTTCTAAATTATAATCTATATATATATTTTAAAGACAGAGTCTTACTTCTCTCTGTTGTCCAGGCTAGAATATAATAGCACTATCTGCAGCCTTGAACTCCTGGGCTCAAGTGATCCTCCCAACCTTGGCCTCTGAATTTAAACCACTGCATCCAGCCAATATTAACTTTACCAGGAACCATGTATATCCTATTTGGTTTTATAATCAGGTAATTCTTTTTTTTTTTTTGAGATGGAATTTCACTCGTTACCCAGGCTGGAGTGCCACGGCTCGATCTTGGCTCACCACAACCTCCACCTCCTGGGTTCAAGCAATTCTCCTGCCTCAGCCTCCCGAGTAACTGGGACTACAGGCACGAGCCCCCATGCCCAGCTAATTTTTGTATTTTTAGTAGAGACAGGGTTTCACCATGTTGACCAGGATGGTCTCTATCTCTTGACCTCGTGATCCACCCGCCTCAGCCTCCCAAAGTGCTGGGATTATAGGCGTGAGCCACTGCACCCGGCCATGGTAATTCTTTTTCTTCTTTTAACATCCACTTGTTTTCTTCTAAAACAAGTAACAACTGCAGTCTAAATAAATGTTTTATTTCTGACAGAATTAGTTCCTTTGTTACCTGGGGTTTTTTTTTTAAATCTATAATAGCAAAATATACTGTACTGGGTTTTCATTTTGTGGGGATATTTTTTAAACATATTTCTTTCCCACTACTAGATTTTTAGATTCTTAGGAGATGACCATGCCTTATTTATCTGTATACCCAGTATTTAACATTGAGCAGATACCAATTTCTACCTTCAAAAATCCAGATTTTGTTTTTCTGTGTTTACTTGGGTCCTTATGACATAATTTTTACAACTAAATATCATTTGATATGCATTTTTCATCTATATTTTCTGTGCTGTGAATTTTAATATTAATTTTAATGACAATAAAATATCCATAATTTAAACCTTCCCAACTTTAAGTTAAACTTTTCAAGATAGCTCAAGTTCTCTATTACACACTGCAAACATACATATAGCTTTTTACTTCATTTGAACCAAACTTCTTAATTTTTTGAAATTACCAATTATAGTATGAGTTGAGTATCCCATATCGAAAAGGCTTGAGACCAGAACTGTTTCAGATTTCAGATTTTTTTTAGATTTTGGAATCTCTGAATTATAGTTACTAGCTGAACATCACATATCTTAAAATCCAAAATCCAAAATGCTTCAATGAGTATTTCCTTTGAGCATCATATTGGCACTCAAAAAGTTTCTAATTTTGGAACATTTCAGACTGGAAATGCTTGACCTGTATTTCGAAAAATAAATTCGAACAATGTGAAGGATTCAATTATCTGTCTCAAAACAATATTTTTTAAACTATTTTATTTTACTTTATTTATTTTTTTGAGACAGTGTTTTACTCTTGTTAGCCAGGCTGGAGTGCAATGGTGCAATCTCAGCTCACTGCCACCTCTACCTTTCAGGTTCAAGTGATTCTCCGGCCTCAGCCTCCCAAGTAGCTGGGATTACAGGTGCCTACCACCACATCCAGCTAATTTTTGTATTTTTAGTAGAGATGCGATTTCACCATGTTGGCCAGGCTGGTCTCAAACTCCTGACCTCAGGTGATCTGCCTGCCTCAGCCTCCCAAAGTGCTGGGATTATAGGCACAAGTCACCACACCCAGCCCAAAACCTATTTCAAAACCAACTGAATGGAAAGACATTGAAAACTTATTAGAAATATAAACTTAATAAATATTAAAAACTGAGGCCAGGAGCAGTGGCTCATGCCTGTAATCCCGGCACTTTGGGAAGATAAGGTGGGTGGATCACCTGAGGTCAGGAGATCAAGACTAGCCTGGCCAACATGGTGAAACCCCATCTCTATTGAAAACGCAAAAAAATATTAGCCAGGTGTGGCGGTACATGCCTATAATCCCAGCTACTCAGGAGGCTGAGGCAGAAGAATCACTTGAAACCGGGAAGCAGAGGTTGCAATGAGCCCAGATCATGCCGCTGCACTCCAGTCTGAGCAACAAAGCGAGAACCCATCTTAAAAAAAAAAAAAAAATTTATGACTGACAAACTATACTACACCCTTCCCCTTTTTTAATGTTTAGATTATCAGGAACTTTCTACTAGTTTTCAAAATTTCTCTATATCTTTTAAAATCAGTTTGATACTCGAGAAAGGAAGAAAACCACACATTTCTCTGCAGAGCAGACTTCTGAATTGTTCAATATGAATATTCTGTAACTTTCAAAATATTCAGTTGCCAACCAATCAAATCTGTTTATAAACACTGATGCAGCATATAAGACAATCCTCTAAAGCAGTAATTCACAAATGTTAATGGGAAACTATTACCTGTTATTGCTCTAAGACAAAAACGGGGGGAGGGAGGAAATATAGTGCTATTTCATAAAATCAAGTATTAAAGATTGAGTCAGGCACAGTGGCTCATGCCTATAATCCTAACCACTTTGGGAGGCCAAGGCAGGAGAACTCCTTGAGCACAGGAGTTCAAGACCAGCCTAGGCAAGATGGCAAGACCCTGCTTCTACATACAAAAGATCTTTTTTTTTTAATAATTAAAAGATTGTCCTTGAGGCCAGGTATGGTGGCTCAAACCCACAATCCCAGCACTTTGGGAAGCTGAAGCAGGAGTATCACTTGGGCCCACAAACTTAAGACCAGCCTGGGCAATACAGCAAGAACCTGTGTCTACTAAAAATTTTAAAACTTTTAAATAAATTTTTAAAAAGATTGTCTTTTATTCTGAGATTATGTCCTTTCTTCAGTTTAAAAATGTATCTTTAAAATTAAAGTATTAGATATTTTCATATACAGACCTTAACCTGGCAAATAAGAAGTTGCTAACTGTATTGGTCCCAAGAATTTTCTTAGAAATGTTACCAGTCTCTAAAAAATGAGTTTAGAGGCCAGGCGCGGTGGCTCATGCTTGTAATCACAGCGCTTTGGAAAGCCAAGGGGGGCAGATCACTTGAAGCCAAGAGTTTGAGACTAGCCTGGTCAACATGGCAAAACCCCACCTGTACCAAAAATATAAAAATTAGCTGGGTGTGGAGGCCCACAACTGTAGTCCCAGCTACTCAGGAGGCTGAGGCACAACCTTAAACCTGGGAGGTGGAGGCTGTGCCACTGCACTCCAGCCTGGGCAACAGAGCAAGACTGTCTCAAAAAAAAAAAAAAAAAAGTTTGGAAACACAGTTCTAAAAGGTTTTACTGTTACATCACAAAATAGTATTACTTTTAAAGAAAAGAGAAAATGGACTTCAAAAAACATGAGGTCTAATAGCTTATTCACCTTGGCTCCCCAGTATCTGGCATGATGCCCAGCACATAGTAGGCACTCAATAAATATTTGCCAAATTAGTTTACTTATTAAGCTAAGTCACTGAAATAAAAGGTAACTGCCAGATTTTTAAAATTAAAACTAAATGGAATATTCACAGAGTGAGTCACAATGTTAAATTTAACAATATAATAAAAATAAATGGTAATTGCCAGATTTTTTTAAATTAAAAACAAAATGGAATTTTTATCATGAGTCATAATACCAAATTTAACAGTATAAAAATATGCCATCTACAACAGACTCTGGAATAAATAGTCCACTTTTTCATATTTCCAAGTCCAAAAGGCAAACAATATCAAGAGCTGATTTGGGGGGAAATAGATAAAAGAGGCTTTGCTATAAATTGATAACTGCTGAAACTGTTAAAGGGACAGGTACAAAGAACTTCATCATACTTGATACATGGGAGTTCAATAAACTGTCCTCTTTATTTGTATATATATTTGAGATTTCCCATAATTAAAAAATGAGCAACAAATATGTTCTATGAAAAGACACTATAGCAATCAGAACACTGAGAGATACTAAATATGAAAAAGGAAAAACAATTACTTGAGTATCAGATGTGATTTCTGTTCTGTAGAAGCTCAGTTGAAGATAAGATTTACATATATTAAAAAAAAATCGGGCCGTGTGCAGTCGCTCATGCCTGTAATCCCAGCACTTTGGGAGGCTGAGGCAGGCGGATCACGAGGTCAAGAGATCGAGATCATCCTGGCCAACACGGTGAGACCCTGTCTCTACTAAAAATCCAAAAATTAGCTGGGCGTGGTGGCATGCGCCTGTAGTCTCAGCTACTCGGGAGGCTGAGGCAGGAGAATGGCTTGAACTCAGGAGGCGGAAGTTACAGTGAACAGAGATGGCACCACTGCACTCCAGCTTGGCAACAGAGTGAGACTCTGTCTCAAAAAAAAAAAAAAAAAAATTAAAAAATCAAACAGCCTATATATATATCATTATATAATAAATGCTTTTTGGTATTGTAGGAGTTTAAAACAGAGCAATAGGCCAGGCACAGGGGTTCACGTCTGTAATCCCAGCACTTTTGAGAGGCCGAAGAATGGCAGATCACCTGAGGTCAGGAGTTCAAGACAAGCCTGGCCAACATGGTGAAACCCCATCACTATTAAAACTACAAAAATTAGCCGGTGTGGTGGCAGGCACCTATAATCCCAGCTGAGGCATGAGAATTACTTGGACACAGGATGCAGAGGTTGCAGTGAGCTGAGATCTCACCACTGCACTCCAGCCTGGGTAACAAAGTAAGACTCTGTCTTAAATAAATAATGAATAAATAAATAAACAGAAGTGAGCAATGATGTTTTCCAAGTATAATACTTAGTATTTGGGCCTAGAAAGAGGTAAAGGGAGAGTATATTGGCAGGAATGAAGATGGGGGGAGGGAGCTGAGTCATGACCAGGGGACAGAAAGGGTATAATTGGCATGATCAGAGAAGGTACATGTTGAGGAACAGTGGACAAAGATTGCCAAGAAGGAAGAGGTAGATTATATAAAGAGTTAAAGGCCAGGAACAGTGGCTCACGCCTGTAATCCCAACCCTTTGGGACACTCAGGTGGAAGACACTTGAGCCCAAAAATTCGAGACCAGCCTAAGCAACATAGTGAGACTCCAACTCTACAAAAAAAAAATTTTTTTTTTTTTTTTAAACAGAGTCTCACTCTGTTGCCCCGGGTGGAGTGCAGTAGCGCGATCTTGGCTCACTGTAATCTCCGCCTCCCGGGTGGGTGATTCTCCTGCCTCAGCCTCCTGAGTAGCTGAGACTACAGTCGTGTGCCACCACACCCAGCTAATGTATTTTTAGTAGAGATGGGGTTTCACCATGTTAGCTAGGATGGCCTCCGTCTCTTGACTTTGTGATCCACCCTCCTCGGCCTCCCAAAGTGCTGGGATTACAGGCGTGAGCCACCACGCCCAGCCTCCACACACACAAAAAAATTTTTAATTAGCTGGGTATGGTGGCACATGCCTGTGGTCCCAGCTATTTGGAAGGCTGAGGTGGAAGGATGACTTAGCCCGGAAGGTCGAGGCTGCAGTGAGCGAAGATGGCACCATTGCACTCCAGCCTGGGCAACAGAGTGAGACCGTCTCAAAAAAAAAAAAAAAAAGGTCTAGGTGCAGTGGCTCACATCTGTAATCCCAGCACTTTGCAAGGCCAGGGAAGCCAGATCACTTGAGGCCAGGAGTTTGAGACCTAGCCAACATGACAAAACCCTGTCTCTACTAAAAATACAAAAAGATCAGCTGGGCATACTGACACCTATCTGTAATACCAGCTACTAGGGAGGCTGAGGCACAAGAATTGCTTGAATCCATGAGGCAGAGGTTGCAGGGGGCTGAGATTGTACCACTGCACTTCAGCCTGGGTGACAGAGCAAGACTTTGTCTCAAAAAAAAAAAGAAGAGTTAGAAGCCCTAGAGAGGGGTTTGTTGATGGTTCAGAAAGAAATGGTAGCCACTGGAAAGTTCGTATAAGGAACTTTCATGGTTGGTTTTCTCAGGAATATTAGCTTAGTAGTAGTATGTGGTATGACTTAGGGAAGTTAAAAATAAAACATAATGGTGTCAAGTAGACTATAGTAATAATCCAAATGTGAGGTCATCTAGTGTGGATGAAGGCAGAGGCCATATAAGAAATAGAAAGGGCTACTTCAAAGAAAAAAAGAGAATTTTTCATTAACTAGATGTAAAAAAGCAAAGCAGTAAGTCAGTCCTGTGAAAGTTTCAATTCTAGATAATTAGGTGGGTGTTATTCCATTGAGAAAACAGGGATGGTGGAAGTTGATAGGTTCGATTTCAGAGAGTTTGAAATTCTCAGGAGACAATAGTGGCTACAATAATATAATAAAGAATCCTTATAGCTTACTAGTGGCTAGGTACTTTTTTAGATGCTTTAGATGTATTAATTTATTCCTCAAAACAACCTTAATGAGGTAATATTATTCCCATTTTAAAGAGGAAATTGAGCTACAGAGAGGCTAAGCAACTTGCTCAAGGTCACAAAGACAGTAAATGATAAAACCAGGATTTGAAAATTAAAAAAATAAAAAAATAAAAAATTGGCCCTGAATCAAGGCCAGCAGTTTGCTGAAGCTGTTGGTTTCAAGCAGGAGCCTAAAGAATTATCTTTCTATGGTCTGTTGGCCATTTTATAACTTAGGAAATGTAGTGGTCAATGAGTCATTTAAGGAGAAAAAAAAAAAAACAACAGGATTTGAAACTGGGCTTAACCAGTCTGCTGAATCGCCTCTCCAAGACATAAAAGAGACGAAGAAATGTTTAGGATGCAAAACCAAATTTATGATAAATATAGTTACACAAAAGATGAACATATCCATAAAGTTACCTGTCCTTGCAAAAAAATAAAATCTTCTAATTTAACATTTTTAACACAACTACCTTTTTAAAAAATGTTTCTGAAGAAAGGAATTTTTTAAAGCTTTAGTAAACAATAACACCTAAGAAATAAAAGAGAATTAGGGTTCAAGAAAAATGTATTATTATAATCAAACACGAACGTCACAAACAGTCTAAACACAGAACATTACAATTTAAATGATGCTATCTTCATTTCAGTATGCAAGTTAATTATTAGGCATATTTAGCCCAATCTTTTGTATACTTCTTAAGATAAAAGTCTTATGTTTTAGAAAATCAATCAGATAAACAATTTTTTTTAAAAGCTTCAAAATAAATTTCCTTTAGAAGAGACTTGATATTAGGCTGGACATGGTGGTTCACACCTGTAATCCCAGCACTTTGGTAGGCCGAGGCAGGCAGATCACCTGAGTCAGGAGTTCAAGACCAGCCTGGCCAACAAGGTGAAACCCCATCTCTACTAAAAATATAAAAATCAGTTGGGCGTGGTGGCAAATGCCTCTAGTCCCAGTTACTTAGGAGAATCAGGAGAATCACTGAGGCAGGAGAATCACTTGAAACTGGAAGATGGAGGCTGCAGTGAGCCAAGATTGTGCCACTGTACTCCAGCCTGGGTGACAGAGCAAGACTCCATCTCAAAAAAATAAAAAGGAGAGACTAAATGTTGCTACGCTATGGCAAAGTAAAATTCTCCAAAACAGAAAGCCTTGCCTTTCTCTCCCATATCACATGAAATTAAAATATGGCTATATAGCATAAACACACAATAAACTGTATTGCGAATACAAATACAACTTTTAGAATTCATAAGAACAAAAACTATTTACAATTTTTTAAAGGGTAATACTGATATGAAACAACTTGGTTTTTCTATACCCTGTCAATTTTAAGTCAAACAGCATGCACTTACGTTCTGATACTGTGTAAAGGAGGTTCTGGGGTAAAGGAGGAGGTAGTCTTGTTCCCACTGATGCAAGATTGGGCACTGCACTTGTCCCAGGCTGGTCACGGCTGTTTATCAAGCTTGATTGTGTTATGGGTGGTCCTACAGATAACAAAAAGTAAAAAGTACAGCATTAATATCTCCTAATAAAAGTGCCATTCGAGGCCGGGCATGGTGGCTCATGCCTGTAATTCCAGTACTTTGAGAGGCCAAGGCAGGCAGACCACTTGAGGTCAAAAGTTTGAGACCAGCTTAACCAACATGGTGAAACCCTGTCTCTACTAAAAGTACAAAAATAAGCTGGGTGTGGTGGCACACACCTGTAATCCTAGCAACTTGGGAGGCTGAGGCAGAAGGATCACTTGAACCTGGGAGGTGGAGGCTGCAGAGAGCCAAGATCATACCATTGCACTCCAACCTAGGCAACAGAGCAAGACTTCGTCTTAAAAAAAAGAAAAAAAAAACCATACTAGTACTAACTTGGATACTCATTATATAAAATACCTAATTTGGCTCTGAACAGAATTAAGGAATTTGATATATGCAAGCTTAAGCACTGTGAGTTGTATGATTCATTAAAAGAACATTCCTAGTTCTAGAACAAGCAAAACTAATCTAGGGTGAAAAAAGGCAGGACTAGTTGCCTCTATGGGTGAAGGTGAAGAATGGCTAAGAAGAGGATTCCAGAAACTTTCTAAGGTGATGGTAAAGTTCTACAGAATTCAAGTTAATGATAAGCATGTTTAAGTGTACTGATGTCTACAACATACTGTGAAAATCATCAAAAGTAAAAATGGAGAAATGGAAAGACATGTGCTAACATAAATATAGTAAAATGCTAAGTGTAGAACCTAGATGGTAAGTACACAAGTACAATTCCTTCAACTTTTCTGTTTGCTTGAAACTTTTCATAGTAAAACATCGGGAGAAATAGTATTCTTGAATTTAACTTTTAAACAGATTATGTTCCACACTGAGATAATGTTCTTTATTTTAGAGTTTCTATATATAAAATGATGTTGCTTTATCTAGGAAATAAAATCTCAGCTTGAGCTTCACAATTATACTGTTTATGTGATAATATTAAAAATATTCACATATGGCCTGGGCACAGTGGCTCACGCCTGTAATCCCAGAACTTTGGGAAGCTGAGGCAGGCGAACTGCTTGAGCCCAGGAGTTCAAGACTAGCCTGAGCAACATAGTGAATCCTGTCTCTACAAAAAAGTCCAAAAAAATTTAGCCAGGCATGGTGGCACATGCCAGTAGTCCCAGCTACTCAGGAGGCTGAGGTGGGAGGATCCCTTTAAGCCTGGGAGGTGGAGGTTGCAGTGAGTTGTGAGCCAAGATCTCCCCACTGCACTCGAGCCTAGGGGACAGAGTAAGATCTTGTCTCAAAAAGAAAATAAAAGAAAAAATCACAAATGCTAAGTTAAAATACATACATACATATATATATTTGTATGTATATAATGTATATACATACATTATATACATTTACCTCCAAACATTTACCAACTTTAATAATAAAATATATTCTTCTTTATTTTTATTTGAGACAAGGTCTTGCTCTGTCACCCAGGCTGCAGTGCAGTCAGGCCATCACAGGTCACTGCAGCCTCAACCTCCTGGGCTCAAGCAATCCTCCCACCCCAGCCTTCCAAACAGCTGGGACTACAGGCACAGGCCAACATGCCTGGCTAATTTTTGTATTTTTTGTAAAGGTAGGGTTTTTTGCCATGTTGTGCAGGCTGGTCTCAAACTCATGAGCTCAAGTGATCCACCAGCCTCAGGATCCCAAAGTGTTGAAATTACAAGCGTGCACCATTGTGCCTGGCCATGAAATGTATATTCTATAGAATACTTTATGGCAGGGAAGCTCAGAATCGTGCTATAGCATTTTTGCAATTCCTTAATTATAATTCTGTAATTGTGTAATTATTTCAAAATAAAATGTTAAAAAGTAAAGAAAACCATTAAAAGTACTGCTTAAATGAAAGGAAATTACAAACGCCAGGATTCTAAAAAAAAGTACTGCTTAGATAAACTGAATAGCAATATTTTTAAAAATAATAATTTGCTATCTTTTATTTATTTAATTATTTATTTTTGAGACAGGGTCTGGCTCTGTCACCTAGGCTAGTGTGGAGTGGTACAATCTCAGCTCACTGCAACCTCAGCCTCCCAGCCTCAAGCCATCCTCCAATCTCAGCATCCCAAGTAGCTGGGACTACAGGCATACCCCACCATGCCAGGCTAATTTTTCTATTTTTTTTGTAGAGATGGGGTTTCACCATCTTGCCCAGGCTGAACTCAAACTCCAGGGTTCAAGCAATCCACCCAATTCGGATCCCAAAGTGCTGGGATTACAAACATGAGCCACCATGCCCAGCCTAATTTGCCATCTTTTAATGTTAAATGTCTCCAAGTAGATGCAATTTTTTTTTTTTTTTTTGGAGAAGGAGTCTCACTCCAGCCCAACTGGAGTGCAGTGGAGCGATCTTGGCTCACTGCAACCTCTGCCTCGCAGGTTCAAGCAATTCTCCTGCTTCAGCCTCCTGGGTAGCTGGGATTACAGGGGCACACCACCACGTCCAGCTAATTTTTATATCTTTAGTAGGGATGGGATTTAACCATGTGGGTCAGACTGGTCTGCTGACCTCGTGATCCACCTGCCTCAGCCTCCCAAAGTGCTGGGATTACAGGTGTGAGCCCCCATGCCCAGTCGATACATATCTTTGCATACGTGGAAACAATTCATAATTCCATATGGAAAAAAATTCCGTAATTTTTTCAATTACTTTTTAAAAATTTAGTCTTACTTCTATTTCTACTATGTTGGCAACTGTTAATAACGCTTTTTAAGTGACCACTTTAAAACATTCTTACTCTTAATTTTGGTGGATGTGATAATGGCATATTGATTTTTTTTTTTTTAAATAACAAAAAGTCCTTAAGAAAAGAGATCCATACTGAAGTACATACTGGTTAAGTGACATGGCATTTAGAATTTACTCCAGCGAAAAAAAGAAAAACCCAACCCAAAAAAAGTACATGGGAAAGAGGGGAAAATAAATGAGACAAAATAGCTGAATATTGATAATCATTGAGGCTGGATGACAGTACATGCAACACACATATTATTCTACCCTGAAAATGTCCTTAATAAAAAAAATTGTTTAACATTATTTCAATATTCTTGAAGAGATTTTCTTAAAAGACTGCAAAATTTCATAAAACTCCTGACATGTTTTTTCTGTGACACCTTAAAAACTGGTTTTCTTCGCCAGGCGAGGTGGCTCATGCCTGTAATCCTAGCACTTTGGGAGGCCAAGGCGGGAAAGGATTTCTTGAGGCCAGGAGTTCAAGACCAACCTGGCCAACATAATGAGACCCCATCTCTAAAGAAAAACTAAATAAATAAATAAATACAAACAAATTGGCTTTCCTAAGATAACTAGATTTGACTGCAGGTCAAAATAGGTTAGGCTGCTACATACAAAATTTACACTGTGGTAATACAAATAACACCATGCAATAATGGATGGAAAAAAGAAAAGAACAGCATCTTAATTATGGGAATATATTCCAAATTCTATTATTACTCTATTTTTCAAACACTTTAAACGACTATCAAGTTAGCTAAAAGGGATGAGTTTCTTCTAAATAGGATTCTCCACTAAAGAAAAATTCAACAGATATATACTTACTTGGTATAGGAAGCACAACAGATGGTGGAGGCTGACCATGTCCTTGAGGAACAGGAAGTCTCATACTATGGCCGGGACCTGGACCTGGACCTGGGCCTGGACCTGGCATTGGAGGCATTAACATTCCAGGAGGTGGTGGAGGAGGAAGCCCAGGAGGAGGGGGTGGGAAAGGAATCATACTCGGCAGAGCAACTTCATCAACAACTAGGGGATCATTTCCATGATCAAATTGACAAAGATCACCAAGTACACAAAATCCTCTTTCTGTGGAAAAAAGAATAATAAAAAAAAAAATCTTCTTATGAACTACTTAAAGTTCAGAAAACAACAAAATATGCCCCTGAAAAACCCATCAATCTCATTTACAAAGTGTTTTTCTCCAAAGAATCCAAAGCGTCAGTGTTACTCTGTTAAGCATCACATATCCCCAAGGTAGAGAGGCATGTGTACTCTCTACCTTTTTTTTTTTCTTCTCATGACACCTAAGGAAGATACTCTCTACTTTTTATACTATGAGACTACGACTTGTTGAGACAGCAATTAAGAGTCAAGAATAAGTTACCAATTACCATTAGACTAAACCATTTGCAATGAAATTTTCAGATATTTTAAGCAAGCATCAATTTAGCAAAGGCTTGGGGTAGGGGAGAATAAGGGCATTGACCTAGATTATGTAATCTCAATGACGTATTGTCATTACATTGTTCTAAAGCAACCATTATTATTCAAGTGGACATTATGTACTAAGTTATCATTTGCAGCACTGTTCATAGTAGAAAAATAATAGAAACATCCCAAACATACATCAACAAGGAATAAATTAAACATATATTTGTACATAAAGAATACTAAGGCTGGGCACAGTGGCTCATGCCCGTAATCCTGGTACTTTGGGGGGCCGAGGCAGGCAGATCATGAGGTCAGGAGTTCGAGACCAGCCTGACCAAAAGGATAAAAGCCCGTCTCTATTAAACATATAAAAATTAGCCGGCTGTGGTGGCAGGCGCCTGCAGTCCCAGCTACTCGGCAGGCTGAGGCAAAAGAATCAGTTGAACCTAGGAGGCAGAGGTTGCGGTGAGCCAACATTGCACTGCTCTACTCCAGCCTGGGCAACAGACAGAGACTCCATCTCAAAAGAAAAAAATAAAAAAGAATACTAAGAAGAGGGGCTGGGTGCTGTGGCTCACGCCTGTAATCCCAGCACTTTGGGAGGCCAAGGCAGGCAGATCTTGAGGTCAAGAGATGGAGACCATCCTAGCCAACATGGTGAAACCCTGTCTCTACTAAAAATACAAAAATTAGCTGGGTGTGGTGGCGGGTGCCTGTAGTCCCACCTACTTGGGAGGCTGAGACAGGAGAATCACTTGAACCCAGGAGGCAGAGGTTGCAGTGCGATGAGATTTTACCACTGTACTCCACCCTGGGCAACAGAGACTCTGCCTCATAAAAAAAAATAATAATAAGTATTGAGGAAGCTTTTTATGTTTTAACATAGGATAAATGCCAGGAAATACTGCTAAGTGAAAAATTATGCAGAAGTATGAGTAGTATACTTTTAAGTAAAAAAAAGTGGGGAAAATGTGTATATGTATTTATTTATGTACAAATGCACAGACTATGTTTGGAAAGATACATAACACATTCATAACATTACATTGGCCTTGGGAAGGAGAATTCTGTGGCTAAAAGATCAGGGTCAGAATGAGGTAATTCTTGAATTATGATTTGACTCTATTCCCTACTTTAAAATAAGTAAAACAGGGCATGGTGGCTCATGCCTGTAATCCCAGCACTTCGGGAGGCTGAAGCGGGTGGATCACAAGGTCAGGAGTTCAAGACTAGCCTGGCCAAGATGGTAAAACCCGTCTCTACTAAAAATACAAAAAAAAATTAGCTGGGCATGGTGGCGGGCTGCCACCTGTAGATTTCAGGGAGGCACCTGTAATCTCAGCTATTCGGGAGTCTGAGGCAGAGAATTGCTTGAACCCAGGAAGCGGAGGGTGCAGTAAGCCGAGATTGCACCACTCACTGCACTCCAGCCTAGGCGACAGAGCGAGACTCCATCCCTAAATAAATAAAAATAAGTAAAATGTAAAACCATATGCATTCTATATTTATAGAAAACAATTATGGTGTCTGTGACTTGCTTGAAATAATACAGGCCACAGAAGTGAGTGGGAGTATAAATTAAACAACATTCCCCATGAGTTGCTGTCTATTTAAATGATATAATGAATATACAGGGGTTAAGCATATTATTTTGTCAACTTTTATGAATATTTAAATATTTCCATAATAAAAATTTAAAAGAAATACACATATACGGATTCATTCATTCAAATGGAAAGTCAGCAAATCAAGTAAATTCCCAGCACCAAACACTACTAAAAAAAATAACAATTCCTGGCTAGGCGTGGTGGCTAATGCCGGTAATTCCAGCACTTCGGGAGGCCGAGGCAGGTGGATCACGAGGTCAGGAGTTCGAGAACAGCCTGGCCAACATAATGAAACCCCGTCTCTACTAAAAATACAAAAATTAGCTGGGCGTGGTGGCAGGCACCTGTAATCCTAGCTACTCAGGAGTCTAAGGCAGGAGACTCACTTCAACCTGGAAGGCAGAGGTTGCAGCAAGTCAGGATCGCGCTACTGCACACCAGCCCAGGCAACAGTGAGAGACTCCATCACAAAATAAATAAATAAATAAAATAAAAATAACAATTCCAGGGGGCGGGGCAGGGTTTTAAATAATAATAATAATAATTCCTGGCCAGGCATGGTGGCTCACACCTATAATCCCAGTACTTTGGGAGGCTGAGGTGGGTGGCTCACCTGAAGTCAGGAGTTCAAGACGAGCCTGACCAACATGGTGAAACCCTGTCTCTTACTAAAAACACAAAAATTAGCCGGGTGTGGTGGCTCATGCCTGTAATTCCAGCTACTCAGGAGGCTGAGGCAGGAAAATTGCTTGAAACTTGGAGGCAGAGGCTGCAGTGAGCCAAGACAGTGCCACTGCACACTAGCCTGGGGTACAGAGCGAGACGGTTTCGGAAAAAAAAATTATAATTACTAGTGTCTATGAAATTTTATGATATACTATAGTATACAATGTTTGAAAAAACAATGAGAATATAAAAAACAAACAAAAATCTTAAAAAGGGTAAAATTTAAATATTCTCTTAACAAGAGCCAAACCATTAAATCAAACAAGCAAATAGCATATGGCGAAAGAGATTCTCCTCCCCACTCATCCCTTTTAACAAAATTTGGACTACAGGCACATCACAGTGGCTCACACCTATAATCCCAGCACTTTGAGAGGCCAAGGCGGGCATATAACCTGAGGTCAGGAGTTTGAGACCAGCCTGACCAAAATGGCAAAACCCCGTCTCTACCAAAATCACAAAAGTTAGCCAGGCATGGTGGCACGCACCCATAATCCCAGCTACTTGGAAGGCTGAGGTAGGAGAATCACTTGAACCCAGGAGGTGGAGGTTGCAGTGAGCCAAGACTGTGCCACTGCACTCCATCCTGGGTAACAAAGCAAGGCTCTGTCTAAAAAAAAGAAAAAAAAAAAAAAAAATGGACTATAACTAAAAGATATGCAATATATGCAACATTTGCTTTGCTAGTACTTTTGGGCACAATATGAGAAAAGGTGGGGATTTTTACCATCATAATCTCTGCATCGCCTCTTTGGTGGTAGGTTTCGACCAAAAGAATTGGAAGAGCTATGATTGTTATAGTAATTAGACCAACTCTCAGTTGTGTTTTCAGAGTGGTGAGCAGGTGCGATCACAGTAACAGTGCTGGGAATAGACTGTGCCCCAGAGGAATACTGCTCAGAAGAGTTTGGAGGTGGTGCAGACACAGGCACATAGGAACTCTCCAAGTCGTTCCTTTCACTCTTAAACTTCGATCTTTCCCTGTGCTCTGCTTGGAGACAAAATTAAGAACAAAAAACAAAGAGAAAAGATATTTCATGTTCTTAATGTTTATTTTCTCACATAGAACAGAAAAGATGAGAATGCTGAATTAAACTTGTCGAGCTATCCCTATCTCACACTGCTCTCTTTATTAATATATACTAAAAGCAGGAACATCAACAATATCTTGGGTAACAACTTGTGCAAAATCATCTTTTATAGTCTCAACATCACTTAATGAAAAAGAGTCAGTTTCTCCACTGATATTTAATAAGAAGGTTACCTATGAACTAACTTCCAAACTTGTATCTCAGGAAATGAGTGGTTGAGATCCCAGTAATTCACTTACTTTTTCTTCTTAATTTTATAAACTTCAAGCACCCTTACACCAAATTAATTACTTTTAGAAAACCAAACAAAAAAGCAAAAGCAGACAACCTTCTTCCTGAAGTGATAGCTTTATTGATTAAAGAATATTTGTATCAATCATATAAAATGAGTTAAATCTAGACATGTACAATGATACACTTATGAATAGCTCCTTTTTAATCAAACTCCCTTGACCCCATCCCAAGAATAGAGCCCTGTTTTCTAACAAAATGAATATTGAGTTTCTTGAGACAATTTCAGTTTTTACGTTGCTTAGACATATTAAAGGTACATCTATCTTTAAGCTAATTTCTTGTACCCTTGTGATAGAGACAGATAAGCAACTATAGAGTTTTTAGGAAGACATTCATCTACTCACCAACATTCCTACTTGGATCCTGGTCTTTGCTGCGCCCCCTACTTCGGCTTCTACTACGACTCAGGCCTCGGCTCTTACTCCGACTCTTACTCCTACCTCTTCTCCAGTCATACTTCTCACGGTACAATTCATTCCGCTCATAGTACCGGTCATAGTCTCTCCACTTCCCGTCTTCTCTTTTTTTCTCACGTGTCCTATAATATACAGATATACAAGCCATATACAGGCTATAGAAACCAAGTCTGCAAACAAATCTACAGCATTAAATACTATCCTTGTGTTATCTAAATGTGTAATATCTATGCTTTTTTATAAAGTTACAAAACTACCACATAATTCCTCTAATAGATACAGAGAGAGAAAAAACATCCCTTTTGCAATTATACTGGGTGGGGAGAATGAAAAAAAGAGGTGAATCCAAAGTATGGGGAGGGGTGGGCAGGGGAAAACAAAAATTTTGAACTAAAAAAGAAAAAAGGCTCAAAACAAAGTGTTCCTAAACAAAGACCAATTTTTTATGTTAGACTGATGATTCAATATACAAGTTGTACTACTTGTCATAAAAAATGATATGCATGATTTTAATACTGAGCACCCCTAACCAAATGGAACATTTCATTAATATTCTCTAAGGGGACTGCTCCCACCCCTGAGCTCTTGGGGAAAACACATATAATGACTGTTTATAAAAGGAAGAGAAAATAAGACGAAGACAAAAAACAGAAAGAATGAAAGAAAGAAAAGTAACATCCTCTTTCTTTAATGAGTTTACAGAAAGGAGTTAGTATATATGTTAAAAAATCTCTTTAATGCCCTTGCAAGGCAACTAAAAAGTGAGTTATCAATGTCTTCCTCACTAAAGATAAACACGAACCTTCGTTCACTAGATTCTGAACGAGTCTTCTGGGGACTAGGATATTTCTTTTTTCTGCCATCTCGTTCTTCCTCTGCTGGCTCCTGAAATACCTATATGAAAATATTGATTAGAAATAAAAGCAGGGCCAGACATGGGGGCTCATGCCTGTAATCCCAACACTTTAGGAGGTCCAGGTAGGAAGACTGCTTGAGGCCAGGAGATTGAGACCAGCCTGAGAAACACATCAAGACTCCATCTCTACTAAAAAGAATAAATAAAATAAGATAGCTGAGCATGGTGGCATATGCACCTGTAGTTCTAGCTACTCAGGAGGCCAATAAGGGAGGACTGCTTGAACCCAGGAGTTCAAGGCTGCATAGAGCCATAATCATACCACCGTATCGCAGGCTGGACGAGGGAGTGAGGCCCTTCTCAAAAACAAACAAAAAAAGAAATGAGAATGATCCCTCTTGGCCAGGCACAGTGGCTCATGCCTATAATACCAACACTTTCATTGGCCAAGGTGGGCGGATCACTTGAGGTCAGGAGTTCGAGAACAGCCTGGCCAACATGGTGAAACCCCCTCTCTACTAAAAATACAAAAATTAGCTGGGCATGGTGGCACGCGCCTGTAGTACCAGCTACTTGGGAGGCTGAGGCAGGAGAATCACTTGAATCTGGGCGGTGGAGGTTGCAGTGAGCCGAGATGATGCCACTACACTTCAGCCGGAATGACAGAGCGAGACTCTGTCTCAAAAAAAAAAAAAAAAAATGGTCTATCTATAAATTATGAAACACATCATCTAACTGATAATATTTCTGGCACAAGAGAAGGCACAAGTAAATACACTGAAAAACTAAAGTCAAATCACATCCAAAAGAGTTAGGCAACAGCAGAAATAAAAAAGATGCTCAGATTACTTCAACAAGCAGTATTTTTTTTTCTTTTTGAGGCAGAGTCTCACTATGTCACCCAGGCTAGAGTGCAGTGGCACAATCTCGGCTCACTGCAACCTCAGCCTCCCAAGTAGCTGGGATTATAGGTGACCACCACCACACCCAACTAATTTTTGTATTTTTAGTAGAGACAGGGTTTCACCAAAGTTGGTCAGGCTGGTCTTGAACTCCTGACTTCAGGTGACCCACCCACTTCGGCCTCCCAGAGTGCTAGGATTACAGGTATGAGCCACCGTGCCCAGCCTTAATATGTTGATATTTTAATGTTAATTTAAGTAGGGAACAGTAGTGTAGGAAAAGTACAAACAATACATTCTTCAAATTAAAATAGCAAATCTCTAAGTATCATATAGTAAAACGATGTTTTCCTCATTATGAAATATATATACATATGTAATTCATTTGAGGAGCACTTTACATTTATTTCACAGAAAGTTTTAGGAAAAAAATGGTTAAATTAATGAATGCTATAAAACTAAGTAATTGGCACCATCTCAGCTCATTGCAGCCTCTGCCTCCTGGAGAACCAGGGATTTTTATTACTATCTTTGAACAACTTTATCTCAAACTGAATACATAGTCTTTAGTAGAGAAAGGTGAAATAAACTCATTTGCAAGAGCTAAAAAAATACTCATCTAATGAAGAAGTTCACTGACAAATACACAAATCAGGAAGTGAGTGAATGGACTAGGAGATAATTTAATAAAATTCAGGAAACATAAAATGGCAGCTACAATATGGCAACCATATGGCAGCAAAATCACTACATAGTCATTAGACTACACCTAAAAATCACTCTCACCTAATTCACAGGAAATATGGAGGATATATTACTCCACTGGGAGGCAAACAGCAAAATCCAGACAGTAAAAAACTCTATGGGACAAATGATTGAACGTCTTCATAAAATAAAATTTAAGGATAAAGATGAGGTAAAGAAAAGAGGAATGAAGGTAGTATGCTTCATAAATCATGGCACACATCTACCAAGTTGTTTCTTCAGAAGCAGGATGAGTTGGTGCCAATGATCCAAATTCTCTTATCCTTGTGATCAATACTTTAATTAGAAAACCACTAATGGAACCCAATGTAGCTATAAAGATCAAGGAAGAAAGTTAAAATGGGCAGTCCCTAGATTTGCTTCTCTATACCTTGTTCAGAGCAACTGTTATCAACTAAGCACAGATCAGAAAAAGACAATTAGCCAAAGATACGTGCCACCTGAGACTCCCTTCTAGTCTCAAACAGAAATACTATAAACTATTATGTTTATGCACTATTAAATGAACTATAATTTATTTCAATAATTACAATTAAGTTATGTATAAAACGCAGAAAATTAGAAATGCAAGAAAGTTGTCAGTTTGGGTAGCTCTACACAGAAACTGGTATTATCCATTTTTCACAATTCTCAAAACTGTATCTACAAAGATACAAATAAGAGAGTATAAGAGTTTTGTTTTTTAAAAACTGGTCTTTCAAAACTCAAGATATGTCAGGCCTGGTGACTCATCTCTATAATACCAGCAGTTTGGGAGGCCGAGGCAGGCGGATCACCTGAGGTCGGCGCAGTGGCTCACGCCTGTAATCCCAGCACTTTGGGAGGCCGAGGCGGGGCGGATCACCTGAGGTCAGGCGTTCAAGATCAGCCTCATTAACATGACGAAACTCCGTCTCTACTAAAAACACAAAAAAATTAGCCTGGAGTGGTGGCGAGCACCTGTAATTCCAGCTACTTGGGAGGCTGAGGCAGGAGAATCGCTTGAACCCAGGAGGCGGAGATTGCAGTGAGCCACTGCACTCCAGCCTGGGCTACAAGAATGAAACTCCACCTCAAAAAAACATAATAATAATAAACTCAAGATAATGCAAACTTTCTCTTATATTCAAATCAGCTGCCTCTCAAACAGATACCTCTAAGTCACTGAACTTCAATGACTGTAACAGACACGTCACAAAAAATTTTAACTGACAAAAGATGTAATCTATACCATAGACCAAAAATTATAAAGTACCAAAGAACAATTTCTATGAAAGTACTCAAGAAAAGTTTCTTCCATGATCCCGAAAGACTAGCTTCTCCTGGTAAAAGAAAAAAAAAAAAGTTTCTTCCAGTCCTGGCATGGTGGCTCATGCCTATAACTCCATCACTTTGGGAGGCTGAGGCAAGCATATCACTTAAAGTCAGAAGTTCAAGACCAGCCTGGCCAACATGGTAAAACCCCATCTCTACTTAAAAAAAAAAAAAAAAAATACACAAAAATTAGGCAGGCATGATGACAAAGCTATAATCCCAGCAACCTAGGAGGCTGAAGCAGGATAACTGCCTGAACCTAGAAGGTGGAGGTTGCAGTGAGACTGCTCCACGCACTCCAACCTGGGAGACAGAATGAGACTCCGTCTAAAAAAAAATAATAAGGTTTCTTCCTATTTCTATTACTTGAAGACACATTCAACAAGCCTCTCCAATTTTAAGAGAACTTGATGAGATAATTACAGGGCAAGATATAAAAACAAAAAAAGGGACAGCAGTCTCAGTTTACCTTAATTAAATATAGCCACATTTTTTTTCTTTTAATGATGGATCAGGTCAATCAGCCCAGCACTTAGAAATGAATCAGAAATGATAACTAAACGATAGCTAATCCTTAGAACTAATCCTGAAAATGGAGAGGAAAAGAATATTCTATAAAAAAGAAACACTTGGGACCAGGTGTAGTGGCTCATGCCTGTACTCCCAGCACTTTGGGAGGCCAAGGTAGGAGGATCGCTTTAGCTCAGGAGTTCCAGACCAGCCTGGGCAACATAGTCAGACCCTGTGTCTTTAAAAAAAAAAAAAAGTTTTTAAAAAGAAAAATATGGTTGTAAAATCTGAATAAGAAAAGGTATAAGAAAATAAATAGAAGAAATTAAAAAGGGACATTGCTTGATCAATTGATAAAACTAGATACAGACAACACATTAAAGTACTATATGGATGTTAAATTTACTGAACTTGATCACAGTATCATAGTTACCTAAAAGAATAGCTTTATTCTTAGAAAATACACACTGAAACACTGAGGGGTGAAGAGACACGAAGTATGTGACTTACTACCCAAATGACTGAGAAAAAAATCATGTGGATATTTAAAGAGAGCAGATGGGGCAAATTTTCAATAAGTATATCTAGAACACCTGTAATCCCAGACAGAGCTTTGGGAGGCAGAGGTGGGAGTTCAAGACCAACCTGAGCGACATATGGAGACTCCATCTCTACCAAAAAAAATTTATCTAGACAGATGTTATATGGGTGTTTGGGGTACTATTCTTGCAATTTTTTTTTTTCAGAGACAGAGTTTTGCCTTTGTTGCCCAGGCTGGAGTACAATAGCGCAATGTCAGCTCACTGGAACCTCTCCGCCTCTCAGGTTCAAGTGATTCTCCTTGCTCAGTCTCCCAAGTAGCTGGGATTACAGGCGCCTGCCACCACGCCCGGCTAACTTTTTGTATTTTTAGTAGACAGGGTTTCCCATGTTGGCCAGGCTGACCTCGAACTCCTGATCTCAGGTGATCTGCTCGCCTTGGCCTCCCAAAGTGCTGGGATTATAAACATGAGCCACCTCGCTCAGCCTCTTGTAATTTTTATTTAAGTTTAAAATTATTTCTAAATTAAAATTTCACTTTACCTTCAGAATAAATGTAATAAAAATAAATATTGGGAAATATTTCTGCATGATAACCGACATTTATGAGACAGGCACTGGACTAGAAATTACATATATATATAAAATAAAATTTAAAAAAAGAAAATGAAAAAAACAAAAATTAAAAAAAAGAAATTATGCATTTATGTACATAATCTCACTTAATCCTCAATGAGTACTACTCTTATCCTCATTTTACTGACATCAAAGTGAGACAGAGAAGTTAACTTGTAGAGCTGCTATTTTAACTCATGCAACCTGATTACAGAATCCACACTTTTTTTTTTTTTTTTGAGACGGAGTTTCACTCTTGTTACCCAGGCTGGAGTACAATGGCGCGATCTCAGCTCACCGCAACCTCCGCCTCCTGGGTTCAGGCAATTCTCCTGCCTCAGCCTCCTGAGTAGCTGGGATTACAGGCACGCACCACCACGCCCAGCTAATTTTTTGTATTTTTTTAGTAGAGACAGGGTTTCACCATGTTGACCAGGATGGTCTCGATCTCTTGACCTCGTGATCCACCTGCCTCGGCCACCCAAAGTGCTGGGATTACAGGCGTGAGCCACCGCACCCGGCCCACAATCCACATTGTTATATACTATATTGTCTGCATATAAAAGGAAGTACAAGTGAACTCTGTAAAATTTCCTTCTTGGCTCAAACAATTAGGTTACCGTCTATAACCATGTTTTTAAACATCAATATTATTAGGCCAGGTATGGTGGCTCAAGCCTGTAATCCCAGCCCTTTGGGAGGCCAAGGAGGGTGGATCATGAGGTCAGGATTTCAAGACCAGCCTGGCCAACATAGTGAAACCCAGTCTCTACTACAACTACAAAAATTAGCCAAGCGTGGAGGGGGGCACCTGTAATCCCAGCTACTTGGGAGGCTGAGGCAGGAGAATGGCTTGAATCTGGGAGATGGAAGTTGCAGCGAGCTGAGATCAGGCCACTGCACTCCAGCCCAGGCAACACAGTGAGACTCTGTCTCAAAAAAAAAGAAAAGAAACTCTCTTTCCAATGTTAACAGTGATGTTCACAATTACATTAACTATTTTTTAAAATTTTATATAACCAAAAAGCGTAACTGGTTTCTCTATATACATGAAAATGTGTTACTTAATGACTTCTCTTGAAGTTTTGTTAATAGTTTACTTTCAGTCAATCCTCTATCTTTAACCAAGTTTTCTTTTTCTAAAAGTCACTAGATAAGATTTCTCTGACTTCCTCAATAGTGCTAAAATATTCCTTGGATCTCTAAATAAGCTATCTGAAACTTTTCCAACTCTTCAATCCAAAAGAACTACGAAATCCTGATGAAGAATCTGTACCATGCCTAAAATCCAGAAACTTTAATCAACAGACAATTACTTTTAAAAGGTTCAACTTCCAACTAAGGATTCTGGTGACAGGATCTAAGAGGCTCCACAAGCAAGAGAAAAATTTTGCATTACCTCTTCTTTAATTTCTTCTTTTTCTTGAACTAGTGGTTTTGGCTCAGACTTAACTGGTTCCAAAGGTGGAAGGTAGTTCTTAGTATAGAGACTTTCAAATAGTTTGTCCACAAAACCTGAAGTTTCTAAGGAGAAGAAATAACATTTACATGCTGCACAAACAAAAAACAAAAATTTGATAACACATTGTTAGCAAAGCTTAGGAAAACAGGACATCTTGTACACTGCTGGTAGGACTAAAAACAAGTCCTACCTTATGGAAGAGAATCCCACTTCCAGGTTTTTTAATCCTTCTGACCTACTTGCAAAATGATATATATGTAAGATTATTTGTTGGAGTATGTAATAGCAAAAGATCGAAAACAACTCAAATTTCCATGAATAAGAGACTAGTTATATAACTATGGGACATCTATACGATAGAATACACAGCAGCTGTAAAAAGAAAGAATACTGATAATACCTGATCTCAAAGATAAAAGAGTATATATTTGTACGTGTTTCTATCTAGCTGCATAAAAAAAATGAAAGGAAACAAAAACTGACAAAATTGTGTACTGTAGGTGGGAAGGAAGTGGATGTAAAACAGTTAAGAAACTTTCATGATATACCTTTATATTGTTGGATTAAAGGCACTGCCTACTCAAAAAACTTAACTGAAATTTTTTATCAGTTGAAATGTTTATTGATATGAGAATGATATGAAACTAATTTTTTGTGTTTTACTTAAAGGGTGCTCTGTTTCAAACTTTCTCAGACAACTGAATGGGAGAATCAGATGAATTTACTAAAAGTACTAATGTCAAATATTTATACTGCTTTTTTTTTTTTTTGGAGACAGAGTCTTGCTCTGTTGCCCAGGCTAGAGTGCAGTGGTGCGATCTCGGCTCACTACAACCTCCGTGCCTCCTGGGTTCAAGCGATTCTCCTGCCTCAGCCTCCTGAGCAGGTGGGATTACAGGTGTGTGCTACCACGCTCAGCTAAATTTTGTATTTTTAGTAGAGACAGGGTTTCACCATGTTGGCCAGGCTGGTCTTGAACTTCTGACTTCAGGTGATCTGCCTGCCTCAGTCTCCCAAAGTGCTGGGATTACAGGCATGAGCCACCACGTCCAGCCTATGTCTCATTCATTACAACCAAATATAAATAACTTTCATTGGTCCTATCCTAAGGAACAGCTAAAGAGCATATTAAAAGCATGACACAAACTCTGCTCACATTGCAATTATTACATCTTTTACACAGAACTTATTTCTAAAATGTTGTTATCTTTTCTACAGAAAAGCATCTTCTTATAAATTTCTTTACACTGCTAATTTGTGTAGTAACCATTTTTCCATGATTATAAAACTGTTAGCTCTCATTAACTATTACATATAAACTTAAAATAATCAGACCTTCAAAAGCCTCTACAAACAGAATATTTTCTACTTATAACTATGTTTTAAAACAATTTATAACATGTTATTACCTTTTGTAATCTGAAAGACACATAGCTCAATTTTTAAAAAGCAAAAATAAACATTTACTATTAAACAACATTTTCTGGGAAACCAAAATAAAACATAAAAAATAAATAAAATAAATAAAAATAAAAGTGATATTCAAGGTACACTAATAAATTTAAAAAATGTTATATATCATTATGAAAGAGTATGTTCACTTAATACTATTTTAAGATGCAATATAAACATAAACATAAGTCTACAATTGCACTATCCAATATAGTAGCCACTAGCCACATGTAGCTCCTTGAATTTGAGTTTAAATTAATAAAAATAAGTTTAAAAATCAATTTCAGGCCAGGCGCGGTGGCTTATATCTGTAATCTCAGTACTCTAGGAGGCCAAGGTGGGCGGATCACGAGGTCAAGAGATCGAGACCATCCTGGCCAACATGGTAAAACTCTGTCTCTACTAAAAATACAAAAATTAGCTGGGCATGGTGGCACGTGCCTGTAGTCCCAGCTACTCAGGAGGTTGAGGAGGAAGAATCACTTGAACCTGGGAAGCAGAGGTTGTAGTGAGCCGAGATTGTGCCACTGCTCTCCAACTGGGTGACAGAGCAAGACTGAGTCTCAAAAAAAAAAAAAAAAAAAATTAATTTTTGGCCGGGTGCAGTGGCTCACGCCTGTAATCCCTACACTTTCGGAGGCCAATGCAGATGGATCACTTGAGACCCGGAGTTCGAGACCAGCCTGGCCAACATGATGAAACACCGTCTACTAAAAATACAAAAATCATCCAGGTGTCGTGGCACATGCCTATAATCCTAGCTACCCGGGAGGCTGAGGCAGGAGAATCACCTGAACCCAAGAGGTAGAGGTTAAATAGTGAGCCAAGAGTACACCACTGTACTCCAGCCTGGGCAACAAGAGCAAAACTTTGTTTCAAAAAAAAAAAAAATCAATTTCTCTGGCCTATTAACCACATATCAAGTGCTCAATAACCACATGTGGCTAATGGCTACTGAAATGGAAAAGGAAACAGATATAGACCATATGCACAAAGTTCTACTGTATAGTACTAGTCTAGAAAGCACACACAAGCAGATAAAAGTGATTTTATCTCTGGTGGCAAATTTACGGTTGCTTATCTTATTCTTTTAAAAATGTAGTATATAGTTGCTTCTCATATATATTATTTGATTTTTTTAATTGCTAAAATCCTTTCTAACTTTTCATAACAAAGAATTCTTAGACGTCTAAACATTCATTTGCCTCTTACCCCAATATCTTTACTATGTTTTGCTTTCTCTTTTTTCATTGCTCTACATTTTACAAGACTCATCGTTAATGTAAATTAACACATTTACAAAAGAAAACATCTGTACTGGTGAGGAATTAAGTAGTTATACTGGGAAGAAATTCTGTCAGTATTGTTTTGTTTCTACAAAACAGCTGTAAAATGCATGAAAAAATATGTAATCCTATGTTTTAGATAGAGAAGACACACTTACTTTTCTCTTTCTCAGTAAATACTTAAATGATATCTTCTCATCACCAATAGCTAAATCAGCTGATAAATGTGTATTATTCACATTCCTATCCCTCCATTCAACAATATTTGCTGAACATCTTCCATCTATCAAGTGCTATAGATTCCAAGTCTCCACTCTCAACCAAACGAAAGGCAAACAAAGGGTAGAGAGACAGATAAATAGGCAAATAAACCTATGACAGGTGGTGACAAGGCCATGAAAACAACAAAACAGGAGTCAGGCCTTGTAATCCCAGCACTTTGGGATGCCAAGGTGGGGCAGTTGCTTGAGGCAAGTTCAAGGGCCAGCATGGCAACAAAGTGAGACCCCAATTCTACAAAAATAAAAATACATAGACATAAAAACAAATACACTAAAAAAGAACACAATAAAATAAACTAAAAAGTAATAAAACAAAACAGGGTTGGAAGGAGGAGAGTGGATGGAGGCATGATACTACACTGTATATAGGGCACTCAGGGGAAACTGCTCTGAGAAGATGACATTTGAAGAGACCAGAAAGAAGTGAGGGAAGAATCCATGTTTCAGGCAAGGGTAAATCGAGTTCAGAGGGCCTGAGTTGGGACCATGTTTGCCATAATTCAAAAAACAGGTAGTCCATGTGGCCAGAGTGGAACAAGTGAGGGGGAATAATAGGAGATAAGGTCAGAGACGCATAGGGGAAACCTTGAGGAAGCGCTGTAGACCATGGAAACGGGACTTGGTAAGAAGATGAAAAGTTAAAGGCACAAAGAGAAGAGGATCATGCACATCTCTTCTTGGATATTAAGAAGCCCCATCCAAGGGGGGAAAAACTGATGAGTTCATCATCTTAATGAACAGCAAGAATAAGCAGCTTCATTATCCTTAAACTGTTATACGTCAATCATCAAGTAGGCCCTGTCAAAAGCTGCAAAAGACCTAATCACCTAAAAAGCATTAGAGCTGCCATTGTCTCAACACAGGAAAGCAGCAAAGAAGGAAAGGGATAAAAACAGTTCTAACAAAACATGATAAATAATTAAGTATGAATGGGTATATTCAACTATTCAAAGGACTCTGACCACTTTCTTTCCTATCAAGTTTGTATCTCCAAGACTTTTCAGGAAGTTTTAAATTTAAAATCTTTAATTCATTACTTGATTGAAGGCCCATAATAATTACCTTTTTGTAAAAAGACATCAAGTTGATCAGCACAAAAGGCTTTTAATTCTTTCTCAGGTTTGTCCTTCTTGACCAGTGCTACAACATAGTTGGCTAAGGCTGAAGGATCAGCATCACATCTAGTTAGACAAAGAGAAAACAAAAATTTTTAAAAACACTTTTTTTCAAACAGTAGTGTCATTAACGAAGTCACCCTTATTTTGGAAAACCAGAGATCAAAACTCTAATCTAAAAAGTGACTGCAACCACCAACAACTTTTATAATAAACATATGCAAACTGTGAGATTTTCCTTTTGCATTTATTTCTATAAAATGATTAGTATGTCTTCTATTTTTAAGGTTCTAATTATACCAAGGATCTTGGGTGAACTCTACATTTATTTGTTCTCTCAGTGATAATAGGGAAAAAATGGCAATTGACCCCTAAGTTGCTATTTGGCTCCCAGCACTGTCAATAACACCCTCAGGAACTATCTGTTCCAGGTGATCGATGAGTAAAAGGAAGGGAAGTGATGGGACAACTTTCTCCTCTCCTCAAGACACCTCTCTCTACAGCTTAGGCAGCAGTATCTAAAAATGGCTATCAGCCCCTCTGCTAATCTCAATGAGTATCTTAAAGATGTTTTTAAAAAATAAGAAAGTGAAAAGAATGGCACTTAAATATTATTGGCAAATGCTTTAGCAGCTATAAGAAAGAAACAAAGATATAGAGTTAGAAAGGAAAAGAGAAGTGGTGAAAGGACAGCGGAGATAACCTTTATCTACCTCACATTTTTTCTAGTAAATAATCCAACACTGATACTCAAAATCGTCTCCTATTCCAGGACAGCACATAATCCTTGGGTTGTCAACTCTTGATGTACAGTAATCTGTCAGACTTGAGGTTTTATGTACATCACATGAAACTAAAAGTTTTCTTGTTGTAAACATATATTTAAACACACAGACACACGCACACACATATAAAATATTCTAGACTTCCTGATGAATACATATTTAAATAACACATATCCTTCATAGAATGGTTATGAAGGTAAAATGAAAACATTCAGGCTGGGTGTAATGGCTCACGCCTGTACTCCCAGCACTCTAGGAGGCCAAGTCGGGAGGATCATTTGAGCCCAGGAGTTCAAGACCAGCCCAGGCAATGTGGCAAAACCCTGTTGCTAAAGAAAATGCAAAAATTAGCCAGGTGTGGTGGTGCATGCCTATAATCTCAACTACTTGGGAGGCTGAAGTGGGAGGATGTTTAAGCCTGGGAGGCAGAGGTTGCAATTAGCCAGTATCACACCACTGCACTCCAGCCTGGGTGACAGAGTGAGACCTTGTTTTAAAAAAACAAACAAAAAATAAATAAAAAATTCAGAATAACAGTAAGTAAAACCATGATGTAAGCAAAGTGATTACATAACCTATAAAACACTATTCAAATCTAACTAATCTTGTTCTGTTATCCTTGGGCCTTCGTTGCCAGCCAGAAAGTTAAAAGGTTTCAGCTCACTTGGAAGGCAGAGGCAAGAGGACAGCTTGAGCCCAGGAGTTGGAGGCTGCAGTGAGTCATGATCATGCCACTGCACTCCAGCCCAGGCAATAGAGTGAGACCTTGTCACAAAAAAAAAAAAAAAAAAAGATTTTAGCTCAAGAGCATCAATCACAGTTCCAATAACTTTATGAGATTAGTAAACAAAATAAAAACCAAGCACCAGTACCTTTATTTCCTTCTAATTTTTATTTTTAAAGTTCATAATTCGATAATTTTTTGTTGTCAATATTAACACCATCATGGGAAAGGCTGGTTCTTTAAACATCCATGCACCAAATTCCAAGAAAGAAAATTTCAATGACTATTAATTTTATAAAACTCAGCGCTAACTCCTGTAATCCCAGCAGTTTGGGAGGCTAACGTGGGTGGATCATGAGGTCAGGAGATCGAGACCATCTAACACAGTGAAACCCCATCTCTACTAAAAATACAAAAACTTAGCCAGGCGTGGTGGCACACACCTGTAGTCTCAGCTACTCGGGAGGCTGAGGCAGGAGAATCACTTGAACTCAGGAGGTGGAGGTTGCAGTGAGCCGAGATCACACCACTGTGCTCTAGCCTGGGCAACAGAGCAAGACACCGTCTCAAAAAAAAAAAAAAATTACGTATGCCACTCTTACCTTGGCTATTCTGTAAACATCTTAAAAAACAGATATGTATGCCAGAAGGTGCAAAAAGAAAAAAAAAAAGTAAAAAAAAAATATATATATATATGTAGGCTGACTTAATTTCACCCCTGAGAACAATAAGATATTTCTGATCAGTGTAGCTCTAATCAACATTCATATGGAGGAGAGAAGGGGAAAAAAATTACACTTCCACCTTTACTTAGAAAGTTTAGTTCTTGGATATGGATAGTCTACACAGAAGAGAAGGATTCAGAAAAATAAGTAAGAATGGCAGAAAATGGCTATGTTATTTTCTCTGGTGTTATAAGCATCTTCAAGGAGTCTAATGATCGGATAGATTTAGTGCTGGGTATGGATAATAAGGTTTCTATATGTAAGGAATGGGCAAAACATTCAGATATTGGATAACTGAAATTGGTTTAAGAAACCCAGGTATCAGCTGGGAGCAGTGGCTCACACCTGTAATCCCAGCACTTAGGGAGGCTGAGGCAGGAAGATCATCTGAGGTCAGGAGTTCAAGACCAGCCTCGTCAACATGGTGAAACCCCTAAAAATACAGAAATTAGCCAGGTGTGGTGGCACACACCTGTAATTCCTGCTACTTGGGAGGCCAGGGCAGGAGAATCGCTTGAGCCCAGGAGGCAAAGGTTGCAGTGAGCCTAGATCATGCCACTGCACTCCAGCCAAGGCAACAGAGTGAGACTCAGTCTTGAAAAAATAAAAAGAAAACAAAAAAAGAAACCCAGATTATCTTTTACATATATTCAGTATTCAGGCTCAAAAAAACGTATGCCAACTTAGGCTGCTTCTGACGAAACACATTTTGATACAATGGAGCTAAAAATCAAGATGAATATACAGGAAAGTAAAAGAGTAGAAAAGTTAGACTCCAGGAAAAAAGAATGATCACAGATTCTAAACGTTTGTTTAGTGTGAGGGAACAAATGATTGTTAATAACTGACAGAATTCTGCACCAAATACAACAGCATGTTTACAGCCAAAGGAGTAGGACCATTTAAATTTAACAGCTTCTAACATATATCCATAAAGTACGCTATGAAGAAAATTACCAGTCTAAAATAGTAAGTCACATTAATTGAATGGTGAAACTTAAATACATTGGGGAGTTTTATGCCGTAATTTTATAGACTTTTATAATTATTCTTACTTATTCTTTCAACCACTGACCCCTCACTATATAATCTCTAAAAAACAGCCATGATACTGTAGCTATAGAATGCTAACTACTCAACAAGATTTCCAGAAGTATGTCACAAAAATCTGAGTACAACTAAGACTCTTGAGAATACAAGATAAATGCAGCATCACCTCCCTCTCCTGAAAATCATCACTTCTTTCTTCTCATACCCAGGAAGAGTACTTAAAATCTTTTAGCTACTTTATTTGGAACTAAAGCTTACGGGGATCCATTTCTGCTGGACTATAATGATAAATATATTTGGGGATGAAAGAGATTTTAATATTTTGGATCCATGACAATCCTAAAAACACATGTCTCTAGACAAAAAGGGACTTCTATTATAACACGGAGATTAGAAAAGGTAATAATACCCTCTTAAATTATCATTCTACCATAGAGTCAACTAAGTTTGTAAGTTTGTAAAGACAAATTAAGCAATCCATTTAAGATCAGGCAGACAGCACATCTGTGGAACTAAAACTCAGCTGCAATTCCACACAAGTAAAATCTGTTTCACAACACTTGTCTTTTTCTAACGCATGTCTGTAAATTTGTTAGAATTTACGTGTGCAATTCCACACAAGTAAAATCTGTTTCACAACGCGTCTTTTTCTAACGTATGTCTGCACAAAAAAATTAACGTATCTTAAGTATCAACCAACGGTTATCTTTTAGTTAAAGAATCAACAAAAAAAATTTCCTAAAGCTTAATGTAACGTACAAATAGGATTCCTTAAAATTCACACCTTGCACAATAACGTTTTAAAAACATGCTTCAATTATCTTTTAAGTTTTTAAAAAATAAAAATGAATTTTTATCAGAGTAAGCTAACAGAAACATTGCCCTAAAAATGCCTCAACTATAAAAATCTCAAATTTGCCTTTTTCCTCTTTAAGTGAAATCTCCATTGTAAGTGTATTACACAACTGCTGAGCCAGTGCATAAGCCTCATAGAAGATTTCAGACATACAATCACAAGATCAAAGAGTAAGGTCCTACACCTTTGGCCCTGAGCCAAACAACACTACTGAAAAGCCATTATCGTTCATTTGCTTTAGGAAAAAAGCCAAAACTACTTAGACCTTTTCCACTTTCAGAAAAATTTAAATGTTTCTGAATATGGATCTAATTTTAAGTTACATCTTAATGTGCTCTTTGTTTCAGAGGTGAAACAACTAATACATGTGCTTCTGAATCACAGATTAAAAAAATGTATCTCCTGATCTCAATGTGTATCAACAGCCATTAAAAATGTCCATATTCTCTGACCAGTAGCTACACTTAGGAAAACTAGACTAAGGAAACAAAGGCAAATATAAAAAATTCTACTGGAACCTAAAGCTACACACACACAAAATGTATTTATTATATAAAAACAGCATTACTTTTTAACAACAACAACAAAAAAATATATATATATATATAGTCCCAAGGTAACCATTCTCTTATCGTTGGATGTTTGTGAAATATTAGGCATCCAAAGTGATGGTTATTAGCTGGGCATGGTGGTGGGCACCTGTGATCCCAGCTACTCAGAAGGCTGAGGCAGGAGAATCACTTGAATCCATCCAGGAAACAGAGGTTACAGTGAGCTGAAATCACGCCACTGCATGCCAGCCTGGGCAACAAAGCAAGACTCCATCTCAAAAAATATGTATGTAATATAATATAAAAAAAAAATGTTTAGAAAAAGTTATGTTTATGGCCAGGCACAGTGGCTCATGCCTGTAATCCCAGCACTTTAGAAGGCTAAGGCAGGAGGATCACTTCAGTCCAGGAGTTCAAGACCAGTCTGGGCAACACAGTGAGACCTCCATCTCTAAAAAAATAAAATAAAATAATTAGCCTGGTGTGGTGGCATATCCCTATAGTCCCAGCTACTCAGGAGGCTGAGGTGGGAGGACTGTCTGATCCTGGAAGGTTGAGGCTACAGTGAGCTATGTCCATGCCACTGCACTCCTGCGTGGGTGACAGAGCAAAACTCTGTCTTAAAAAACAAGGGTCCGGCATGATGCCTCATGCCTGTAATCCCAACACTTTGGGAGGCCAAGGCGGGCAGATTACTAGGTCAAGAGTTCAAGATCAGCCTGGCCAACATAGTGAAACCCCATCTCTACTGAGAATACACAAATTAGTCGGGCATGGTGGCGCATGCCTGTAATCCCAGCTACTCGGAAGGCTGAGGCAGGAGAATCACTTGAACCCAGGAGGCAGAGGTTGCAGTGAACCGAGATCGTGCCACTGCACTCCAGCCTGGGAAACAAAGCAAGACTCTGTCTCAGGGAAGTGGGGGAAACAACCAAAAAAAACAAAGGGATGGCTATAAAAGCAATATATAAATGTGAAAAATGCTTCTGATATAATGTCAAAGATATCAAGATAGAAAATTGCATGATGAGTCTGATTGTAGCTATATAAAAATTCATAAACAGAAGAGAAACTGAAAATACTAATAATTTTTTCTCTATTTTCTATATTGTCATAATACCATAATACTTTTATTTTTATTTTAAAAGTTCAGGTATTTCTTTGATAAGACCATACTGGACAAAATAAGTAAAAATGGAGTTGACTTTCACATTTGTTAATACTTATTAAAGATATACAAATATTGGTACTTCTTTTCAAATGAAAACTTTCTGTCTTAGTCTGTTTGGATTACTATAACAAAATATCTTAGACCAGGCAATTTATTATTTATTTATTTTTGTTTATTTGTTTTGAGACAGGATCTCATTCTGTTGCTCAGGCTAAAGTACACTGGTGTGATCGTGGCTCACTGCAGCCTCAACCTCCCAGGCTCAAGTGAGCCCCCTACCTCAGCCTCCCAAGTAGGTGGGACGACAGGTGTGAGCCACCACACCCAACTAAAGCTATTTTTAAAATTTTTTTTGTAGAGGTAGAGTTTCGCCCCATTGCCCAGGCTGGTTTGAAACTCCTGGGCTCAAGTGATCCACCCACTTCGGCCTCCCAAAGTGCTGGGATGACAGGTATGAGTCCACAGTATCCAACCAACTAGGCAATTTATAAACAAATTTATTGCTCACAGTTCTGCAGGCTGGGAAGTTCAACATTAAAGCGTCAGCAAACTGGGAGTCTATTGAGGGCCCATTCCTCATAGATGGTACCTTCTGTGTGTCTGTCCTCTCATGGTAACAAGCAGCCTCCTTTGGTATTTTTTTCTTTCTTTCTTTCTTTTCTTTTTGATACTGAGTCTTGCTCTGTCACCCAGGCTGTAGTGCAGTGGTGCAATATTGGCTTACTGCAACCTTCGTCACCTGGGTTCATGTAATTCTCCTGCCTCAGCCTCCCAAGTAGCTGGGATTACAGATATGCGCCACCACGCTTGGCTAATTTTTGTGTTTTTAGTAGAGACAGGGTTTCTCCATGTTGGTCAGGCTGATCTCAAACTCGTAACCTTAAGTAGTCCACCCACCTCGACCTCCCAAAGTGCTGGGATTTCAGGTGTGAGCCACTGTGCCCACCCCTCCTTTCAGCCTCTTTTATACAGGTATGAATCCACTCATGAGGGTTCTGCCCATTTAAGATGTATCACCTCCTAAAGGCCCCACCTCTTAATATTATCACATTGGAGATTAAGTTCCAACATGAATTTTAGGGGGACACCAACATTCAGAACATAATACTTTCATCCTTACCTTAAGTAATTAGGGGCTTTCAAGAATCAATATGATGTGGAAGAAATAACCCTAGATTATTTGGAAGGAAAATATATACATACATTCATCAGTTGCAAATACCACTGGGATATTTGGACAATAGTTCCTAGTAGAGTAGCCACCAGCTAAATAAATGCACAAAACTAGACTACTTAAATCTTACTTTTCTAATTGTCAACTACCTATATATACATATGAGGATGTTCATTCATTTAAACATATACTGAGTGTTTACTAAGTGCCACGTATATTGCTTGGTAAGAAAATTACTTTGAACAAAACAGACCTTGCCCTGCACTCCTGTGGCCAAGAGGTGGATATGAAAACAAATAATCACAGTACAAAATAACAAACTGTATAAAAAGAGATTAATAAGAAAGTAAGTAACAACATTGTGAGAGGATAAGAGAAGACAGTGGCAAGAAACGTAGAGCTATAAAAGCAACTTCTGGCTTCTAGCCTATAGCTATTGGGCCAGGAAGAATGAAGTCAGACATCTTTAAAAGGCAGACCAAAGGACATAAGAACAAATATGTTCTTAAGTTAGTAGACTAAAATTTGCCAAGTCTTCTGGCCAAAGTTCTTTTCTATGAAATAGTGAATGGTATCCTTAAACAAGTCCCACAGCACTTTAGAGGCACACTAATTCTCTGAAAGCACTAAGTACACTTAGGAAACTAACAGTACTTCCCAAAACTTAAGAATATACCTCCAAAATACTTAATTTAACTCTGGTAGTTTATTTACCAGGTGGTCAGGTCTAACAATTATTAGAAGATTTTTCCTCCCATTTGGGCAACTGCAGAGATTACTATCCAGAGTTTAATTTGATAAGGACTGCCAACATATAACAACATGTAAACTCTAGAGTTCAACCAAAATATACCCACCATGATCACTGAACCCATAAATATGAACCAATAAAATAAACTTAGTCTGTTAACCTATTGCTGCCTTTTCTATCACACTCCAAGCTGACAACATAATCAATCTCCTAGTGCACTTTAAAATACACTGACATGGCCAGAACTCACAGAAACTGCAGATCAAGTCTATGACTTTGACTAGTGATTCCTGTTCATATGTATAGGATCTGCAATGAGACTCTAGATTTGCCTTGTAACAGACTGATTACTATTTTTTAAGTGGCAGTGGTGTTTAACATTAATAAGCAAAATACTTTTGCAGAGAGTTTCATGTATTTTCATATTTCAGAAACCATAAAGTTTTGTTTGCATTTATAGAATGATTCAAAGGTACACAAAGCACTTAAAGTCTACATCACTAATACTCATAACAGACTTGTGAGGTAGGTCAAGGACAAATACAATTGAGTTGTTTAATAGAAAAAGGTTAGACAATTTCTTTATAGTCACAGAGTGAATTGGAGATAGACAGGGAACTCGAAATTAATGCCTACTAAAGTAATACGGACAGAGGCAAATCGTCCAGAGTTTACAAATTCTACCATGCTTTTTAAAACATACATCAAGAGAAATTTTTACAGTAAGCCAAACAAGCAGCAGTGAATAATACATGTTTATACATTTTATATAATATAAATAAAATATTCCCCATTAAATACAACATGTTTTGATAGAAATGCAGGTTACTGAAAAATACTGCCTGATCTTTTTTTAAACTTGCAGAAATTTCTTTAGTGATGCACTTACCTCCTGAATTTACTTAGAACCTTAAAGAAGTTCACGTTCTTAAAATAAGCAGTTATTTCTGATAGAAAGAAATCATGACATCTCTAAATTGTGCATAATCCCTACATAGTCTCTATGACTAGGATATCAAGGATATTTTGAAAGTGAGGAAAGATGAAGGCCCCAAACAAGAACTGAGTCTAATCTATTAACACAGCTGTTGGGAAAGAGACAAACTTCTTGACTGAGATATTGCTTTCCCTCCTTTTACTGCATTGTCAATAAAAATGGTGGTACTAGTTTTTTTTCAGCCAGTTAAGGAGTCATTTCTCACTGTCCTTCTTCTAGTAAAAGTAATAGATGTGTTTGCCATCTACAAAGGGAGTGGAAGGTAACAGATAAGCTCTAACAGCCCATGACATTTCTTTTTTTTTTTTTTTTTTTTTTGAGACGGAGTTTCACTCTTGTTACCCAGGCTGGAGTGCAATGGCGCGATCTCGGCTCACCGCAACCTCCGCCTCCTGGGTTCAGGCAATCGTCCTGCCTCAGCCTCCTAGCACATGACATTTCTAACTTGTCCATAGGGAATAAACAACTGTATCCTTGATTGATTCAGAAATAACTCCTGTTTGGCCTGGCACTGTGGCTCACACCTGTAATTGCAGCACTTTGGGAGGATGAAGCAGGCAGATCACCTGAGGTCAGGAGTTGAAGACCAGCCTGGTCAACATGGCAAAACTCCGTTTCTACCAAAAATACAAAAATTAGCCAGGCATGGTGGTATACGCCTAGAATCCCAGCTACCTGGGAGGCTGAGGAAGGAGAATCACTTGAACCCACGAGGCGAAGGCTGCAGTGAGCCAAGATTCTGCCACTGCACTCCAGCCTGGGCGACAGAGACTCTGTCTCAAAAAAAAAAAAGGAAAGAAATACCTCTTGTTACATGCATTTGTTTCACTAGGGACAAGATGTAACATTTTAAATGCCCCCCCCCAAGTTTAATTTACTTTAAATTAGGCTAAATAAGAAAATGCAACAGAAAATCATGTGCACAGTTACAGTTTGATTCAAACCTAGCCAGTGCAACTACATTATCTCAAAACCTAACAACTGCTCTGAAATGCTATGTTGTAGCAACATGCCAATCTGCCATGAAAATTTTCTTGAATCTGGAATATGCAAAAAAGTAAATTTACAAACACAACCCACTTTAGCATATCATTTATTATACTTTAGGATCTCTAAACAAACAAAAAATAATCTCTCATGATGACATACTAAGAATAAAAATATATGTGGTATCTGCATTTATTATTTATTATTAATATCTCCATTCAAAACCATTACTTATGCGAGTTTAAAATAAGTATTTTATGCCAGGCACAGTGGCTCACACCTGTAATCCCAGCAACTTTGGGAGCCTGAGGAGGGTGGATCACCTGAGGTCAGGAGTTCAAGACAAGCCTGGCCAACATAGTGAAATCCCATCTCTACTAAAAATACAAAAACTGAGCCAGGCGTGATGACAGGTGCCTGTAATCCCAGCTACTTGGGAGGCTGAGGCAGGAAAACCACTTGAACCCAGGATATGGAGATCGCAGTGAGCCAAGATCTCACCACTACACTCCAGCCTGGGCAACAAGAGTGAAACTCCATCTCAAAAACAAATAAATAAATAAATATCTTAGCCTTTTTTTAAACCCTAAATAAGCAACAAAATTTTTTTAAAAAATAAGCATGTGTGCTTTAAGTTGAACACATAACTCAAAAGGAGAAACTAAACTCAAGTAATCATTTTGAAAGATAATTTTTACTCATGAAAATTACAGAATGATCTAAATAGCTTAAAAAGAAAAAAGAAAAAAGCCTAAGCAAGATGAAGCTCCTACCCAGACTAATTATCAACAACAACAAAAAAAAAGCACTACTCGGAGTAAAACATTTTAGGAAGCTTAAAAAAAAAGAAAGAAAAAAAAGCAAGTAACTACAAGGCTAAAAGTTGTTACCTTCTATTTTTTTTTTTTTTTTTTTTTTAAAGACGAGGTTTCACCATGTTGGTCAGGCTGGTCTTGAACTCCCGACCTCAGGTGATCCGCCCGCCTCAGCCTCCCAGAGTGCTTGGATTACAGGCGTGAGCCACGGCACCCAGCTAAAAGTTATCTTCTATCCAAGAAATAAAATGTATGTTTAACACTTCTTAGAAGGATATCTACCAACAAAATTAAACTTGAAAGTAGTTTTGTTTCGTTTTTTTAAAGGCATCAGGAGCAGCAGGAATACAAAATAAAAAGTTGCATTTTTTTCTTTTTTAACCTTAAATAACATAAGAACACTTTAAACATACAGACCTTTTTCTTTTTTCAACCTTTTCCCATATATGGTCAATTTCATTACATCCATCTTATTTCCCACCTTCACCACAAACCATTTCCATCTTTGGGCTCCCCCAATTTTTTTTTTTTTGAGAGTCTCGCACTGTCACCCAGTCTCCCACTGGAGTGCAGTGGTGCAACCTCCGCTCACTGCAACCTCCGTCTGCTGGGTTCAAGTGATTCTCCTGCCTCAGCCTCCTGAGTAGCTGGGATCACAGGCACACACCATCATACCCAGGTAATATTTTTGTATTTTTAATAGAGACGGCCAGGCTGACCTCGTGATCTGTCCACCTCAGCCTCCCAAAGTGCTGGGATTACAGAAGTGAGCCACCGCGCCTGGCCCTCAAAACTTTTTACTGTAGGGGGAAAAACACCCATTCAAGAGACCTATATTCTTCTACAAAACCTTCAAGTGTGTTCAGAAGTCATTTTCCCTGAAACAGATCAACAGGGAAGTAGCTTGACACTGTCCCCATGAGCTCCTTTATCATACCTCCACACCTCCCAAACTACTCCCTATTTTCACCTCTGAAAAACACTCAATTTTTCCATTAATGCAATCTGACCTAATGAAATCAAAGCCTGCCCATCGCTTCTTCTACCCCTTTCTTTCAAGCCCTAACCTCCAATAAGAGGATAATTAAGAACCAGAAGTAAGAAGGAGTCAGAACATGATCGTTTCTCTTCCAATCCCCTCCCATGCCCTCCCTCTTTCTAAAGACCTCTCTTTATAACCCTATAGCCTTTCCTCTCTTCTCTCTAGATCTATTCCAGAAACTAGCTATACCCCACTCCCCAGATAAACACTCCACAACCCTACCCCTTAAAATGGTTATAAAACATGGCCAGGTCCAGGGGCTCATGCCTGTAATCTCAGCACTTTGGGAGGCCAAGCAGGGGCAGATTACCTGAGGTCAGGAGTTTGAGACTAGCCTGGCCAACATGGCAAAACCCCATCTCTACTAAAAATACAAAAAATTAGCTGGGCGTGGTGCCCGGCGCCTGTAGTCCCAGCTACTCTGGAGGCTGAGCGGGAGAATCGCTTGAACCCGGAGGCAGAGGTTGCAGTGAGCTGAGATAGAGCCACTGCACTCCAGCCTGGGCGATCAAGACAGTTTCCAAAAAAAAAAAAAGGTTACAAAACAAACAAAATGTTGATACCTCTGTTACCTCTTTCAAGCTTCCCAGTAACATTTCTACTAACACTATCCAAAATATTTTTAAAAGACAGGTAGGTCTCTCATTCTTTTCAGCCCCTCATCAATAATCCTACACTCCAATTACCTTCAGGTGTCCTCTCAATCTTACAAGAATATTTACAAATCTCTTATTCTTTCTACCGCTCCTTTGATTCACCAATACCTGTATCTAAAAATCCCTATATGCTGCAGGTATACTCCTCCACCAGTAATGCTGCATAGCCTTTCAACCCTCAACCAAACTTACAAAAACCTCTTTTTTCCAACCTCCATGTATCTAAAAATCATCAGTTCCCCTAGTACTATCAAGTCTTCAATAATGCTTTAAAATCCCTTAATATCCTTGCTATCACACGTATCACCTCCCTAATAATACCTAAAATCCTTCAATGCCCACACATTCTTTTCATCTACTCCATAGTATTTTCCAAATGCTTCAATATTCTTGATCCTTTGGCACTCACCAATAATCACTATGAACCTCAATGTCCCTGCTATCCGTTTCTGCCCTCATATTTCGAAAATACCCTCGATACTCTGCTTCTAGACCTTTCAGTCCCGGAATAATACTGTTTATCAAGCCCTTGATATTCTGCTATTCCCTTCGACATCCCAATATTCACATTTTAAGAATCCCTCAAGAGCCCTGCTTCCCCCTCTCAGTTCTCAAATACTAAATGTTTTCAATTTCCTCACTACCCCTGCTGCCCCTTCCAGCACCCCGATATTTGTGTTTGAAAAGCCCTCGCTGTCCTTGCCTGCCCCCCACCCCAGTCCCACATCCTCGGCGCCTCTTAGTCCCCGGCGCTCCTCTCCCACCCCCACCCCCACCCCCACCACAATGGTAATAGTACTACAGGGACGTCGCCGGGTCCTCACGGCCGCGGCCCCTCAGCGCCGCCCCCCACGCCGCCTCCCCTCCCCCACGCCCCCGCGGGTCCCCAACGCCCACGTTCGCCGGCCCCGGCCCAGCCCGACTCACTCACATCGGCTCCAGTAACTTGGCCAGCCAGGACTTGAGGGCATCCACATCCTCTATGAGCATGGTGCAAGGAAGGCGGGCTCGGCCGCCGCTCTTCTTCAGGCCTGCCGTGGGTCTCCACTACGCCGACTCCTCACGTTCCCTTCACAGCTCCCGGTGCCCCAGCCCACCGGGCATCTTAGGATACTTCAACCTACTCCCCCGGCCCGGGCCTAACAGGAACTAACCCAAGAGCCCTCACTCAACCTAGCCCGAAGGCCGAGGTGGCCGGGAAAGTGTCGAGTGACAGGCCTGAGAACCAATAAGAGAGCGAGGGCCCTGAGGCAAGCCCAATGACAAGGCTCGCTCTCCCCGCCGACGGGCCGTACCCAGTCAGGGAGGAGAGATATAGCAAGGTAGGTGGAGAGCTTAAGTGAACTCCTGGTGCAAGATGGTATCTTGGAAAGGTGCTTTGCCTCTTAAAGGGGCAGCGGCGCCTTTTTTTTGACCACGCCACCGCCCGCCGCGGAATACCGGTGTCTGCTGCTGGCAGTGCCTAGGGGAACCCGTCGAGCCCCTCAGCCTGGTTCCTTCCTCTCGTTTTTCCTGGAAACACACACTCGTGTCCCGAAATGACTCAGCTGTAGTAAATCTGCAACACAACGTGCAATATGTTCACTTTCGACAGAATGCAAAATTTTACTTTTTTTCTTCACACACTCATTTTGATCGGCATTCACGTTTGTATTTTTCTCTGCTCTGCTTTAATTACGCAGAATGTTTCTGGCAACCATGCCTTGGAATCCAGTAATCGTCATTTTTAAAACGTGGCGCACGGATGTAAAAGGCTGAGGCCATCTCAATTTTACTAGTGTTATTAATAAATGCTGCTTTATTTAGGGAAGAAAAACGACTCCAATAGTTTGTTTTTAATTATCTTTTCATTGCATATCTAAAATTCAGTTCTTGGGGGGCGGAGAGGGAGAATTTTAATTAGCAAAAAAGGATAAAAAATAATTTTAAAGAAAAATTAGGTTATTACCTAAATAGTAAACTTACTTTCTAGTAGGTGAGAAATTCCTGCTGGAGTTTTGAAATCACTGATACAGCACTGGTGTTAGAATCTTTACACACAATAACATACCCTGAGTCCCTGCAATTGCCAGCACTGAGTAAGGCACTAGGAGTCCAGTGGTAAGCAAAACAGAGCTCCTTCTCCTAAGAAGATGAACAGTTTATGGGGTTATGCATTGCAATAACAACATTTTGAAAAATACCTAATGAGCACACACCTCATATAAAAGAGATGGATCAACCTCAAACAGATATACTATATATACGTAGAACAGGTATAGGCAAACTTCTGCAAACGATTAGATACTAAATATTTTTTTTGTTTTGTGAGCCTTGCAGTATCTATGGCGACTACTCAACATTTCATGTCTTGGCATGAAATTAACCGTAGACAATATGTAAATGAAATGATTGTGGCTGTATTAAAATAATTTATTAAAATTATATAAAAATTTAAATTTGGCCGGCACGGTGGCTCACGCCTGTAATCTCAGCACTTTAGGAGGCCGAGGTGGATGGATCACCTGAGGTCAGGAGTTCAAGACTAGCCTCGCCAACATGGTGAAACCCAGCCTCTACCAAAGATACAAAAATTAGCCGGGCATAGCTGAGCTTGTCCAGTCGCGGTGGCTCACGCCTGTAATCCCAGCACTTTGGGAGTCCGAGGTAGGCGGATCACATGGAATCGGGAGTTCGAGACCAGCCATACCAACATGGAGAAACCTCATCTCTACTAAAAATACAAAACATTAGTCGGAGTGGTGTATGTCTGTAGTCCCAGCTACACATGTGGCTGAGGTAGGAGAATTGCTTGAACCTGAGAAGCGGAGGTTGCCGTGAGCCCAGATCACACCATTGCACTCCAGACTAAGCAACAAGAGCAAAACTCCGTCTCAAAAAAAAACAGACAAACAAAAATTAGCCAGGCTTAGTGGCACATATTACCAAGACCAGCCTGGCCAACATGGTGAACCACATCTCTACAGATATACAAAAATTAGCCGGGCGTGGTGGCAGAGACTGCAGTGAGCCGAGATGGCACCACTGCAGTCTAGCCTGGGCGACAAGAGCAAAACTCTGTCTCAAAAAAAAAAGTACTTCGAAATTCCTTTTTTTTTTTTTTAAACAGAGTCTCACTCCGCCACCAGGAATCAGGCTGGAGTGCAGTGGCGCGACCTCGGTTCACTGCAACCTCCGCCTCCTGAGTTCAAGCAATTCTCCTGCCTTAGCCTCCCGAGTAGCTGGGACTACAGATGCGCGCCACCACGCCCAGCTAATTTTTTTGTATTTTTAGTAGAGACGGGCTTTCACCATGTTGGCCAGGATGGTCTCGATCTCTTGACCTCGTGATTCGCCCGCCTTGGCCTCCCAAAGTGCAGGGATTACAGGCGTGAGCCACCGCGCCCGACTTTTTTTTTTTTTTTTTTTTTTTTAAAGGTGGAGTTTCACCATGATGGCCAGGCTGGTCTTGAACTCCTGTCCTCAGGTCATCCACCCACCTCGACCTCCCAAAGTGCTAGGATTACAGGCGTGAGCCACCGCACCCAGCCTGAAATTCTTGTAGAGAATTCATTTACTGTGATAAAGGCATTTCTTGTTCTATTTCTATTATACTATCAAGTTCTTCCATAGCTTCAGTCCTAATCAAGATGCTTACCTTTCTCTTTTTAAATTTCTTTCATTTAGTGGGTAACACTATGTCTCCTTTGTGGAATGAAGTGAGGGAAAATGTGGGTAAGCTTAAAGGAAGGAGGGAGAGAAGGAGAGAGGAAAGGAGGCAGCAGTTGCAAGGAAGAAAGCTCTTGACTTGCTGACAGAACCTCTGGATGCTACTTCTACTCCAAAGAAGTGTAATTCTGGGTAAATCAATTGCCTCTCTGGGCCTTTTCCTTCATTTGCAATGTTGTGAGGAGGGGTTTAGTGAGAGAGATTCATCAGATGATTTTTAAGTGCACTTCAGCTTTTACTACTCTATATAAAGGGTTTGCAAACTGTGGCCAGCAAGCTAGACCCTACTGGTATCTGCTTTTGTACACCTGTGAGGTTACAATGGCTTTACACTTCTATTTATATTTTTTATTTATTTATTTATTTATTTCAGACAGAATCTTGCTCTGCTGCCCAAGCTGGAGTACAGTGGTGCGATCTCAGCTCACTGCAACCTCTACCTCCCGGGTTCAAGCAATTCTTCCACCTCAGCCTCCCAAGTAGCTGGAATTACAGATGCCCACCACCATGCCCAGCTAATTTTTTTGTATTTTTAGTAGAGATACGGTTTCATCATGTTGGCCAGGCTGGTCTTGAACCCCTGACCTCAAGTGATCCACTTGCCTCAGCCTCCCAAAGTGCTGGGATTATAAGCATCAGCCACAGCGCCTAGCCCCTTTGTTCTATTTTTTAAACTGCAATGTTATTATATTACTTTTCTGAATTGATACATTCCCCATACGTGTGTGTGTGTGTATACAGTTATATATATATGAATTACTGCTTTAAATATAGATGTTGAACCCCAATGTCTTGAAGAAACAGCCTCTGTAGAAGAGTTGTTTTTCCAGAAGTAGAAGTGGTATCAAATATAGTTAATTTGACCTTCATGCCTGGCTTGTTCCATTTGCTGAATGGTTCAGATTTGCTCAGTAGCCATGGGCCAGAATTTTTCCATGTACTTTATTCAGTAGCATCCACTGTGTGCACAGAACTAACTCATCTGCAACCCATGAATGGTACACTGATTTCAGCCATAGAGCTACTGAGTTATTCTGAATGCAATGCATTGCATTGCCTCCCAGCACTTTGGGAGGCCCAGGCGGGCAGATTGCTTGAGGTCAGGAGTTCAAGACCAGCCTGGCCAACATGACAAAACCCTGTCTCTACTAAAATTACAGAAATTAGGTAGGTGTAGTGGCACATGCCTGTAATCTCAGCTACTCAGGAGACTGAAGCAGGAGAATCGCTTTAACCTGGGAAGCAGAGGTTGCAGTGAACTGAGATCAAGCCACTGTACTCCAGCCTGGGAGACTGACAGAGTGAGACTCTGTCAAAAACAACAACAACAAAAAAAAAAATCGTAGTTCCTGCCTTGGATCTCTTGTTCAGGAGAAAGCTAGTCATCATGCTTCAAGACATTCTAGCAGCCCTATGTAAAGGCCCACATTGAGAGGAACTGAGACAACTCAGACCCCTTACCAACCAAGGGAGAGTGGGTATGGTTGTAAAAGTGCAACATGAGGTTGGTGTTGGAACTGTTTTGTATCTTGACTGTGATGGTGGATACAGGAACTACAGGGTGGTAACGCTGAATAGAACTAAACTTATATATAAAGTCAAGTTGATGGCTGGATAAAAGAAGAAAAAATAGAACTAAACTTACATACATGTGCACAGAAGAAGGGATCTCAAAAAGTTCATGGAAAAGTGCAATTAAAAGAAAAATAAAAATCACAAACTTTATTTCTCAACACAAATTTTATCAAGTTCCAGACACACTGAGAACACACAAATGATACCACACAAATGATACTGGCCATTTAGTTCATCCCTAAAGAACTGAGAGTCCTAGGAATTTAGCCATGTCGGTGCAGTCTTTTTCACATTACGAACTGAAGAAAAATGGGGGCCCTTTACATATTTTTAAACATTAGGAAACAAAAAGAAGGCAGAAGGAGCCAAATTAGGATTGCAGGGTAGCTGCCTAATGATTTCCCATCAAAACCCTTGCAAAATTTCCCTTATTTGATGGGATTAATGAGCAAGAACATTGCCAAGGTGGAGAAGGATTCTTTGGTGAGATTTTCACGATGTTCTTCTGCTGAAGCTTCAGCTAACTTTCTCAAAACACTTTCCTAATAAGCACATGTCATCATTCTTTAGCCCTCGAGCAAAATGCCTTGAGCATCCCCAAAAAATTGTTGCCATGACCTCTACTCCTGACTAGTCTGCTTTTGGTTTGACTGGCCCACTTCTATTTCTTGGTAGCTATTGTTTTGTTTTTTTTTTTTAAGACGGGGTTTCACCATGTTGGTCAGGCTGGTCTTGAACTCCCAACCTCAGGTGATCCACCCGCCTTGGCCTCCAAAGTACTTGGATTACAAGCGAGAGCCACCACGCCCGGCTGGTAGCTATTGTTTTGATTGTGTTTTGTCTTCAGGATTGTACTGGTAAAGCCATGTTTCATCTCCTGTTACAATTCTTTGAAGAAATGCTTCAGGATCATGATTTCACTTCAAAATTTCCACTGAAAACTCCTCTTGTCTGCAGCTGATTTAGGTGCAGCAGTTTTGGCACCCATCAAGTGGAAAGTTTGCTCGACTTTAGTTTTTAGTTAGAATTGTGTAAATGGAATCAGTTGAGATGCCTACAGTGTTGGCTACTGTTTCTGCTGTTTATTGTTGGTCTTCTTTCATTAGGGCACAAACAAGATTAATTTTTTCTTGCAAACTGATGTGGATGATCTGCAGCTGTGGGCTTCATCTATTACATTCTCTTGACCCTTCTTAAAACAAGTCAGCAGGCCGGGCATGGTGGCTCACGCCTGTAATCCCAGAGCATTGGGTGACCGAGGCAGGCAGATCACCTGAGGTTAGGAGTTTGAGACCAGTCTGACCAACATAGAGAAACCCCATCTCTACTAAAAATACAAAATTAGCTGGGCATGGTAGCTCATGCCTGTTATCCCAGCTACTGGGAAGAGCGAGGCAGGAGAATTGCTTGAACTTGGGAGGCGGAGGTTGCAGTGAGGTGAGACCACACCACTGCACTCCAGGCTGGGCAACAAGAGCAAAACTCCATCTCAAAAAAAAAAAAAGTTATCCATTTGTAAACTGCAGATTTCTTTGGGGCATTGTCCCTATCAGCTTTTCGTAAAGCATGAATAATTTACCATTCTTCCACCCAAGCTTCACAAAAAATTTGATGTTTGTTCTTTCTTCAATTTTAGCGGAATTCATGTTGCTCTGAGAGGGGCTCTTTACAAACTGATGGTTTATCCCTCTTAGTGCCTCAGACTAGATCCTGTTCAGACATGTTATAACAATATGAATTTATTTTGATGAAAAATATTTGAAATCCATGCATAGTTTTTTCATAATACACATTTTCCATAAACTTTGTTGAAGACTCTTTGTGTGTGCATGTCTTCTAAAGGCATATTTGCAGACATACACGTGCACACAAATGAACATAAAACATGTATCAATGTCAATATTCTGGTCTCGATATTATACTACAGTTTTGCAAAATGTTACCATTGGCTGGGTCTGGTGGCAGGTTCCTGTGATCCCAGCTACTCAGGAAGCTGAGGTAAGAGGATCTCTTGAGTCCAGGAGTTTGAGAGCAGCCTGGGCAACAAAGCAAGACCCTGTGTTAAAAAAAATAACTGCTATCATTGGAGGAAACTGGGAAGAGTGTGTGAGGGTTCTCTCTGCATTATTTCTTACAACTGCATATGACTCTAGAAGTATCTCGATTTTTTAAAAAGTTGCTTCAAGCCTGGGCACAGTGGCTCACACCTGTAATCCCAGCACTTTGCAAGGCTGAGGCAGGTGGATCACCTGAGATCAGGAGTTCGAGACCAGCCTGGCCAACATGGTGAAAACCCATCAGAGACAAAAGTCAGCTGGGTATGGTGGCGCATGCCTGTAGTCCCAGCTATTTGGGAGGCTAAGGCAGGAGAATTGCTTGAACCTGGGAGGCAGAGGTTGCAGTGAGCCAAGATCATACCACTGCACTCCAGCCTAGACAACAAAGCAAGACTGTGTCAAAAAAAAAAAAAAATGTTGCTTCAAGCCAGACATGGTGGCTAATGCCTACAATCACAGCAATTTGGGTGGCTGAGTGGGAAGACTGCTTGAGCCCAGGAGTTCAAGACCAGCCTGGGAAACATGGTGAGACCCTGTCTCTATAAAAAATGAGGCGGGAGAATTGCTTGAGCCCAGGAGGTCCAGGCTGCAGTGAGCCGTGTTCGTGTCACTGTATTCTAGCCTGGGTGACAGAGAAAGAACCTGCCTTAAATAAATGAATTAATTAATTAAAAGTTGTTTCACATGGCCACAGTGGCTCAGGCCTGTAATCCCAGCACTTTGGGAGGCCAAGGAAAGAAGATCTCTTGAGCCTAGGAGTTCAAGACCAGCCTGGGCAAGATAGCAAGAACCCATCTCTACAAAAAATTTAAAAATTTGCCGGGTATGGTGGTGCATTCCTGTAGTCCCAGCTACTCAGGAGGCTGAGGTGAAAGCATCACTCAAGGCAGGAGGTTGTGGATGCTGTGAGCTGAGATTGTGCTACTGCACTCCAGCCCGAGTGACAGAGCGAGACCTTGTCTCTTGAAAAAAATAAAAAATGTTGTTTCACACATTAAGAGCAGTGTCACCATGGAGAAAAGGTTGAGAATGGCATCTTTGGGTGTGTGGTTACTGGAAATAGTCCTTGCCCCAATTTCCCAAGATCTTTATGTGTTCGCATTGGACCTGTGTGGGGACCCAGGTCCGACGACCTTGCAGATTAGATACGCATCTAGGAGAAATGTGGAAAGCTCCATGTCAGTAGTGACTGTTGGGTTTTTTTTGGGCAGCGGGGAGTGGGGAATACAAAACAGGAGTAGTGGACTGACAAGACTCCCACTCCATCTGGTTATCCTTCTGATGTCAGACTCTTTGGACTAAATAAGCCCCTTGTAATTTAGACATATCAAATAAAAATAACTCATGCTCCTGTGTGCCAGGCATTCTGCCATGCAACTTTACATGGATTAGCCTCTTTCAGTTCTTGCATTCAGCTTTCCTTACCTTTATGCAACATTGATTGAAAATCTATCATAAGCAGAACACTATTATAGATCCTGGGGATGCAGCAATGAAGAAAATAGGCATTCTGTTGGAGATTTATTTTAATAGCAAGAGAATAATGACGAATAAATAACAATATAATATGCCAGGTGGGATATATTCTAAAAAGGAAGATAAGGCAAAGTAAGGAGATAGAGAGTGATGAGGAAGGTAAAAAGACTGTTTGAGCAGCGGCCTGATGGTAGTGAGAGTGTTAGCCATGTAGATATCTGGGATAGGGGCTTTTCAGGGAAGTGCAAAGACCCTGAGGCAGGAGCTGGCTTGGTATGTTTGAAGAAAGCAAGGAGGCAATGGGGCTGGAGCAGAATGAGCTAGGAGGAAACTGATGGTAGATGAGTGAAGGAGGTAGTTAGAGGCCAGAGCATGAAGGGCTCTGTCACGGTAAGGACTTTAGATTTTACTTCTAGGCCAGGTGCAGTGGCTTATATCTGTAATCCCAGTATTTTAGGAGGCCAAGGCAGAAGAATCACTTGAGTCCAGGAGTTTGAGACCAGCCTGGGCAACATAGCAAGATTTCTACAAAATCTGAAAATTTCTACAAAATATGTAGAAATTTCTACAAAAAATGAAAAAATTAGCCAGGCATGGTGGTGTGTACCTGTGGTCCCAGCTACTCAGGAGACTGAAACAGAAGGATCACTTCAGCCTGGGAGGTCAAGGCTGCGGTGAGCTGTGATTGCGCCATGCCTAGCCTGGGTGATAGCAAGACCTTTTCTCAACAACAACAACAAAAAATTACATCTGAGATTGGAAGACACTGAAGGGTTTTTGTTTTCGTTTTTTTTTTTTTTTTTTGAGACAGAGTCTCGCCCTGTCACCCAGGCTGGAGTGCAATGGCGCAATCTTGGCTCACTGCAACTTCCACGTCCTGGGTTCAAACGATTCTCCTGCCTCAGCCTCCTGAGTAGCTGGATTACAGGCTACCACCACCACGCCCGGCTAATTTTTGTATTTTTAGTACAGACGGGGTTACACCATGTTGGTCAGGCTGGTCTCGAACTCCTGACCTCAAGTGATCCTCCTGCCTCAGCCTTCCAAAGTGCTGAGATTACAGGCATGAGCCACCATGCCTGGCCAGACACCGAAGGTTTTAAATAGAGGAATGAAATAATCTCATCAGCTGTTTTTTGGTTTTTGTTTTGTTAGTTTTTTTTTTTTTTTTTTTTGAGACAGAGTTTCGCTCGTTACCCAGGCTGGAGTGCAATGGCGCGATCTCGGCTCACTGTAACCTCCGCCTCCTGGGTTCAGGCAATTCTCCTGCCTCAGCCTCCTGAGTAGCTGGGATTACAGGCACGCGCCACCATGCCCAGCTAATTTTTTGTGTTAGTAGAGACGGGGTTTCACCATGTTGACCAGGATGGTCTCGATCTCTTGACCTCGTGATCCACCTGCCTCGGCCTCCCAAAGTGCTGGGATTACAGGCTTGAGCCACCGCGCCCAGCCTCTGTTTTGTTAGTTTTTTTTTAATGGGATCACTGTGACTGCTTTATGGGTATCAACTGAAGGGGGCAAAATAAGAGGTACAAAAACTAGTTAGGAGGCTGCTACATTAATCCAAGCAAGCGATGATGATGGTTTGGACTAGACTCATAGTGAGCAGTTGGATTTGGGGTATATTTTGAAGATAGAGTCCACAAGTTTGGCTGATAGATTGTGAATATAAAAGACATAGAGAAATCAAGGATGACACCAAAGTGTTGGCTTGAGCACTGGCCTGAGACTGGGAAAAATGTGGGAGGAACAGATTCAGAAAACAGCTGATAAATCCAGAATTCAGTTTTGAACATAAGAAGTACGAAATGGCTTTTAGACACCGTGGTAGCCAGTCTAAGATGGCCCACAATGATTTTTACCTCTTATTACTCACATTCACATGTACTTTCCTCCTACATTGGATTAGGAATTGTAACTTCTGACTTGGATCTTCTGTTCTGGGAAAGACAGTCGCCACATTGAAAGACTCTCAAGAAACCCTAGGGAGAGGCCCACACTGAGAGGAACTGAGATCTCTTTCCAGCAGCAAGGACTAACTTTCTAGCCTTGTGAGGGAGCCGTATTGGAACAAGACCCTCCAGCTCCAGCCAAAGCTTCAAACAAATATTTTCCTGGTTAACATCTGGCTGCAATATCATGAAAACTCCTAAACCAGAACCACCCAACCAAACTGCTCCAAAACCTCGGACCTACAGAAACTCAGAGATAATAAATGGTTAAACTGCAAGGCACAGTAGCATGTGGCTAAAGTCCCACTAACTTGGGAAGCTGAGATGGGAGGATTTCTTGAGCCCAGAAGTTTGAGTCCAGCCTAGGCAACATAATGAGACTCCCCCATCTCTTTAAAAATGGTTATTGTTATTATTTTCTGTTTTGAGACAGAGTTTCACTCTTGTCACACATGCTAGAGTGCAATGATGCGATCTCAGCTCACTGCAACCTCCACCTTTTGGGTTCAAGCAATTCTCCTGCCTCAGCCTCCTGAGTAGCTGGGACTACAGGCATGTGCCACCATGCTCAGCTAATTTTTTGTATTTTTAGTAGAGACAGGGATTCACCATCTTGGTCAGGTTGGTCTTGAACTCTTGACCTCAGGTGATCCATCTGTCTTGGCCTCCCAAAGTGCTGGGATTACAGGTGTGAGCCACTGCACTCAGCCCTGGTTATTATTGTTTTAAGCCACCAAGTTTTGGGGTAATTTGTTAGGCAGCAATAGATAACTATAAAAATTCAAGTAGAGATGTCAAATACGCAGTTAGATCTTAAGTCTGAAGTTTATGAGAGGGGTTGGGCCTGTAGTTAAAATTGGAGATTCATCAGCATATAAATTGTGTTTAAAGCCATTGGCCTAAATAAGATCATTTAGGATATGAATATGTCTAGAAAGGAAGGGCCATTAGAAAAAGGGTGAGGAATATTAAGTAAATTTAAGAGGTATAACCAATAAATCAGGAAACAATAGAAAGAGAAGAAATACGTTTCAAGAAAGGAGTTTTCAAATATGTCAAATGTAGTTCATAGGTTAAGTAAGTGGAGGACAGAGAATTGGCCATTGGATATGGCAGCATGGAGGTCACTGATGATCTGGACAATTCCATGGAGTAGAGGAGGTAAACACTTGATTTTAAAAGGTTAAGGAAGAGCAGGTGTGGTGGCTCACACCTCAGCACTTTGGGAGGCCAAGGTGGGCAGATCACAAGGTCAAGAGTGGGAGACCAGGCTGGCCAACATGATGAAACCCCGTCTCTACTAAAAATACAAAAATGAGCTGTGCATGGTGGTGCACACCTGTAATCCCAGCTACTCAGGAGGGTGAGGCAGGAGAATCACTTGAACCCGGGATGTGGAGGTTGCAGTGAGCTGAGATCGCACCACTGCACTCCAGCCTGGGTGACAGTGTGAAGACTCTAAATAAATAAATAAATAAATAAATAAAGCTGAGGAGAGGCTGGGCATGGTGGCTTATGCCTGTAATCCTAGCATTTTGGGAGGCTGAGGCAGGAGGGTTGCCTGAGTCCATGAGTTTGAGACCAATCTGAGCAACATATTGAGACCCTCGTCTACACAAAAAATAAAAAATTAGCCAGGTGTGGTGGTGTACACCTGTAGTCCCCACTACTCGGGAGGCTGAGGTGAGAGGATTCTTTGAGTCCGGGAGTTTGAGGCTGCAGTGATGACGCCACTGCACTCCAGCCTGGGCAACAGAATGAGACCTTGTCACAAAAAGATTTAAATAAATACAATAAACAAATAAAATAAAATAAAAAGTTGAGGAGAGAAATTAGAGAAATCATGGCAGTCCTCCTAAAGAGCCTTACTGTAAAGGAGAGTAGAGCAATGAAGTAACTGGAAGGGTATTGTGGGATAGGGCAAAGGATGGGATTTGTTTGCATTTTGTTCAGTTTGGTTTGGCTTGCTTGTCTGTTTGCTTGTTTCAGGTTAGAAGTTATGTGTGAATGCAGACAAGTATGATCTAGAGAGAAAAAAATCTGATGACATAAGAGGTGAGATGAGAAACTGCAGGAATAAAACCTCTTAGTGGGCAAAAGACAATGGGATTTAGGGTATAAATGGAGTGTAGGTCTTAATAGGAGCCCTAATTGTTGTTCACTGTAAGTGACAAAAAGAGCACATACTAGTGGATAGAGGTGTGATAGCAGATGTAGTAAAAGGAAGCCATGAAGATTCTTTCTTGATTGCTTCTGTGCTGTCAGTGAATGAAGAAGCTGTTCAGTAGAAGGTGAGAAGGGGATGCTGAGTGTTTGAAAAGAGAAGTATGAGGAGCAAAGCATATTGGGTTTCTCACATATTTTAAGCTCATTGGGAGGCTGAGCTGGGAGGACTGCTTGAGACCAGGAGATTGAGGCCGCAGTGAGCTGTGACTGCGCCATTGCATTCCAGCCTGGGTTGCAGAGTGAGACCCAGCCTCAAAAAAACAAAAAACAAACAAACAAAAAACTTAGGCTCTTTCCCACTTCATGCCTTTGCACTTGCTAGTTCTCCTGCCTGGAACTCTTTTTCACACATCTTTGTGTGGCTGAGTTTTTTTTCTCAGTTCAAGTATCACCTCTTTGTGATGGTCTTGACCAACCAACCTAAACTATCATCACCCCACTTCCCTCCCCTAGTTATTCTCTATTGCATCATCCTGCTTTATCTTCTTCATAGCATATCTCCTTTTTTTTTTTCTGAGACAGAGTCTTGCTCTGTCACCCGGGCTAGAATGGAGTGGTGCGATCTTGACTCACTGCAACTTCCGTCTCCCAGGTTCAAGCAATTCTCCTGCCTCAGCCTACTCAGTAGCTGGGATTACAGGCATGCACCACCACACCGGGCTAATTTATTATATTTTTGGTAGAGACGGGTTTCACCATGTTGGCCAGGCTGGTCTTGAACTGCTGACCTCAAGTGATCCACCCGCCTCACCCTCCCAAAGTGCTGGGATTACAAGTGTGAGCCACTGCACCCAGCCCTTCATAGCATATCTCACTGTAAGAAGTGGTTTTTTCATTTATTTGTGCTCTCTCTGCCTCACTCCACCTAGAATATAAATTTTCATGAGGTCAAGGATTTTGTGTTCGTTAATTTTTTTTTTTTGTTTTACGACAGAGTCTCACTCTGTCATCCAGGCTGGAGTGCAGTGGTGTGATCTCGGCTCACTGCAACCTCTGCCTCCTGGGTTCAAGTGATTCTCCTGCCTCAGCCTCCCAAGTAGCTGGGATTACAGGTGTGCACCACCAGACCCAGTTAATCTTCGTATTTTTAGTAGAGAAAAGGTTTCATCATGTTGACCAGGCTGGTCTCGAACTCCTGACCTCTAGTGATCTGCCCATCTTGGCCTCCCAAAGTGCTGGGATTGCAGGCATGAGCCACCATGCCCAGCCTTCTTTGTTAAGTTTGTCTGTAGCACTGAAAAAGAAATTCCTAGGATGTAATGGAGGCTTGGCCAAGCACAATGGCTCACACCCGTAATCCCAGTACTTTGAGAGGCTGAGGTGAGAGGATCGCTTGAGACCAGATGTTTGAGAACAGCCTGGGGAGCATAGTGAGATCCTATTTCTATAAAACATTAAAAAATTAGCTGGGCATGGTGGTGTGTACCTGTAGTCCCAGCTACTTGGGAGGCTAAAGTGGCAGAATTTTTTTTTTTTTTTTAAGAAAAACATGGGGTTTCACCATGTTGATCAGGCTTGTCTTGAACTCCCGACCTCTGGTGATCCGCCTGCCTTGGCCTCCAAAGTGCTTGGATTACAGGCGTGAGCCACCACGCCCGGCCAAGCAGGAGAATTTCTTGAGGCAGGGAAGTCAGGACTGCAGTGAGCCATGATTGCCCCACTACACACCAACCTGGGCAACAGAATGAGATCTTGTCTCAAAAAAAAAAAAAAGATGCTTAATAAATATTTAATGAATAATCTAATATAATCATCCATTTACTAGAGATGATTACTAGATGAGTACCATGATTATCACCATGCTACAGGTGCAGACAGGTCAAGGTCACACAATAAGTTAGGGATGGGGGTGGGGTTCATGATTCAAAGTCAAGCAGTCTGACTCCAGAATTCACACTCTCAGTCTCCATATGGAATAGCATCTAGAGTAAGATACTAGACTTCTGGCTAATAAGATATTAGGGATCTGACCAATTACTAGGAAAAAAAACGGTGTGACCATGGTTGTTTCTCTAGTTCATATAGTTTAGACCAGTCTAATCTCATTGATATGATAGAAACAGGAATCTTAAACTTTGTAAATGCACAAAATTAAATTCTGAAAAACTCAATGAGATTGAAGCCTCAATAATATATGATTAGTTGTCTTTGCCTCCCTCCCTCCCTCCATTCCTCCTTTTCTTCCTTCCCTCTCTCCCTCCCTCTCTCCCCTCCTCTCTCTCTCTCTTTCTTTCTTTCTGGATGGATGGATAGAGTTTCACTATCATTGCCCAGGCTGGAGTACAATGGCATGATCTTGGCACATGGCAACCTCTGCCTCCCAGGTTCAAGCGGTTCTCCTGCCTCAGCCTCCCAAGTAGCTGAGATTATGGGCATGTGCCCCTATACCCAGCTAATTTTTGTATTTTTAGTAGAGATAGAGTTTCGCTATGTTGGTCAGGCTGGTCTCCAACTCCCTACCTCAGGTGATCCACCCATCTCGGCCTCCCAAAGTGCTGGGATTACAGGTGTGAACCACCGTGCCCAGCCTACCTATTTCTTTTTTCCCCTTCTTTTCTTCCTTCTTTTCCCATTTTCTTTCCTGTGTCCCTCTTGCTCTTTCTCCTTCTTTTTTCTTTTTTCCTTCCATTTCTTGTCTTCTTTCCTTTTTTCCTCTCATTTCTTGTGGAGTCTTTGGACTGCTCCACAATGGTGATGCTAATGGAGGAGACATTAACCGTAGTCGTAGATAGTTGGCTATTTAGAAACCACAAGCAGTGATTTGATGACTCAGGTGTCACGTTTCCTATATGAGTCCATGACACAGCCTTCTATCCTCTGTGGAATGTTGATGAGACGGCAGGCTAAATCTTGTGGGGCCTAAGTCTTGAGCATGAGTTAGTGATTTTTAATTTCTGGCAGTTACAAATATACCACTTTAGAAGAAATCTATGGCCAGGTGATGTGGCTCGACTTACACCTGTAATTCCAGCACTTTGGGAGGCCGAGGCGGGTGGATCACCTGAGGTCAGGAGTTCGAGACCAGCCTGACCAACATGTAGAAACCCTGTCTGTACTAAAAATACAAAATTAGCTGGGCGTCGTGGTGAGCGCCTGTAATCTCAGTTACCTGGGAGGCAGCTGAGGCAAGAGAATGGCTTGAACCCAGGAAGCAGAGGTTGTGGTGAGCCAAGATTGAGCCATTGCACTCCAGCCTGAGCGACAGAGTGAAACTTCATCTCAATAACAACAAAAACGAAACCTAGAAATAAAAAATTTGGCACCTGAGAAGTACAACTTCTTTAATTTGGTTACATTTATCCAAATGAAAAGGCAGTTTCTCTAATTATCATGGCTACTTGTTCTTGTTCCTAGCTCATGTCAATCAGAACTTCATTCATTAACTGACCAAGCTGGCTTCCAATAGTGTTAATCCCTCCCTCTCTCCCTCCCTCCCTCCCTCCCTTCTTAATGTTTCCTGAGCACTTACCACATTATAGACACTGGGCTTGGTGTATCTCATTTTATTCTCATAGCAATCTTAAGAGGTAGGTATTATCATTATCTCATGGTTCGCATGAGAAACCAGAGGTCTGAGGGTTTAAGGAACTCGCCTAAAGCCGTAGAGCTAGCCTGGTGCACAGCATCAATGCAGACCCGGTCATCTGACCCCAAAGCCTGTGAACACAACCACCACAACACCCTGACCCTGCATTCCTCTGCTGACCCATTAGTTTTGTCCAAAGTTGCATGCAGAGCAACCCCAGCATCAGCTAAACCTGTAAGTCCTAAAAAATCCTACCTTCTTCACTTTATACTTCTACTCGTCACTTGTGTCAATTAAAAAAGAAATCTGGGCCGGGCGCGGTGTCTCAGGCTTGTAATCCCAGCACTTTGGGAGGCTGAGGCGGGTGGATCATGAGGTCAGGAGTTCAAGAACAGCCTGGCCAAGATGGTGAAACTCCACCTCTACTAAAAATACAAAAATTAGCTGCGTGTGGAGGCAGGTGCCTATAATCCCAGCTACTTGGGAGGCTGAGGCAGAGAATTGCTTGAACCCAGGAGGTAGAGGTTGCAATGAGCCGAGATCGCACCACCGCACTCCAGCCTGGGTGACAGAGCAAGGCTGTCTTAAAAAAGAAATCTGTTTGCCATTCAGGAAGCATACAGGTAAAGGCAGAACACAGATGTAGAAGAAAAAACTTTGAAAAACAAAAAGTGTCTAAAAGGATAATAACTCTTTTCATTGAATGCCACATACCTTAGGAGCAGAAGCATATAAAGAAGTTCCTATAATTTTTTTCCTCAGAGAACCTTGGCTTCTGAAGGTAGGGAAGCTAGGTAAATATGCATGAAAAACAAATACAAAAGGACTCAGAGACAAGGTAAAACTAATTATAGCCTTTGGATCTAAATTTAGAAATGCTGACAAATTGCCAGATTGAGCAGAGTGACCAGTGGGATGGGTTTAAAAATAAATCAGGGGGAGGCTGGGTGTGGTGGCTCATGCCTGTTATCCCAGCACTTTGGGAGGCTGAGGCGGGTGGATCACCTGAGGATAGTAGTTTGAGACCAGCCTGACCAACATAGCGAAACACTGTCTCTACTCAAAATGCAAAAATTAGCCAGGCATGGTGGCATGACCCTGTAATCCCAGCTACTCAAGAGGCTGAGGTGGGTGAATTGCTTGAACCCAGGAGGCAGAGGCTGCAGCGAGCCGAGATTTTACCTTCAACCTGGGTGACAGAGAGAGACTCCATCTTAAAAAATCAATTAATCAATCAATCAGGGAGGAATTAAGTTTCGTGAGGTTTTGAAGAATGAATGTGGTATGGTTTAAAAGTTGTAAAAGGTATAACACACAATTATATTGTGGTAACTAGCTCAGTTAAGCCAGGGAAGAGATTATTATGGGGCATAGGTAAGCTTTTTCCATTTTAATCAGACTAATGTTTATAGACCAATATTAAAAATAGCTGACATTTTAAAGTGCTTACTATATGCCAGACATACACATTTACATAAACAGGGTTTATACACATATTATTTCTTTAATCCTCATAGCAATCCTATGAGTTACACATCCATTATTATCCCTGTTTCACAGAGTGGTTAGCTGAATTGCCTGAGGTCACTCGGCTAGTAAATGAACTCTGATTCACAGCCTAAGCTCTTATCCACTATGACACCTTTCCAAATTCATTTATCTAGGGGGTATTTTATATGGGCTAGCAAAGAATTGACAATTCCCAATTAAAAAGCCATATTACTAAGCTGTAACACATTTATTTTCTAAGTATCTCTTGAATCTGTTTACCTTTCTCTGTCTTGGTTACCACCATAGTCCAAGACACCATCACCTTTCACCAGGACAACTGCTGTAGCCTCTGTCTCTACTTTTGTTCTTTTCCAATTCTTTCTCAAAATGATGATTTTTTTTTTTTGCTATTGTTACCCAGGTTGGAGTGCAATGGCGTGTTCTCGGTTCACCTAGTAGCTGGGACTACAGGTGCATGCCACCACGTTCAGCTAATTTTTGTATTTTTTGTAAAGACGGGGTTTCACCACATTGGCCAGGATAGTCTCTAACTCTTGACCTCGTGATCTGCCCACTTCAGCCTCCCAAAGTGCTGGGATAACAGGCGTGAGCCACCATGCCCGACCCCAGAATGATTTTTATAAAACACAAATACGCCCATGTCCCTTCCTTGCTTAAAATCCTTTGATGGGCTGGGCGCAGTGGCTCATGCCTGTAATCCCAGCACTTTGGGAGACTGAAGCGGGCAGATCACCAGGTGAGGAGTTCAAGACCAGCCTGAACAACATGGTGAAACCCTATTTCTACTAAAAATACAAAAATTAGCTGGGCGTGGTGGTGTGTGCCTATAATCACAGCTACTCAGGGGGCTGAGGCAGGATAATTGCTTGAACCCGGGAGGCAGAGGTTGCAGAGAGCTGAGATCATGCCACTGCACTCCAGCCAGGGCAACAAGAGTGAAACTCTGTCTCAAAAAAAAAAATATATATATATATATATATCTCCTTTGATGGCTTCCCATTGCTCTCACTGGTTTAATGTCTGACCCTTACACAACACTGTAAGCTCTCTGAAGGATGTGGCAGTGCTTGTCTTTTTCCTTTTCTTTCTTTTTTTTTTTTTTTTTGAGATGGAATCTCACTCTGTCGCCCAGGCTGGAGTGCAGTGGTACGATCTCAGCTCACTGCAACCTCCGCCTCCTGGGTTCAAGCGATTCTCCTGTCTCAGCCTACCCAGTACCTGGAACTACAGGCACCTGCCACCACACCTGGCTAATTTTTGTATTTTTAGTAGAGACAGGTTTTCACCATATTGGTCAGGCTGGTCTCAAACTCCTGACCTCCGATGACCCACCCAGGCCTGAGCCTCTCAAAGTGCTGGGATTACAGGCGTGAGCCACCATGCCCAGCTGTGCCTTTCTTTTTCAAGTGTTGTATCTCCAGCATTTAGAATAGTGCCTTGTACACAGTAGAAGCTAAATACATTTTGTTGAATGAGTGGGATTTAAATGATCCTTAAAAGAGGAATCGTAGTCACTTATTTTTTTGTTGGTTTTTTTTTTTTTTTTGAGACGGACTTGCTCTGTCACCCAGGCTGGAGTGCAGTGGTTCGAACATGGCTTACTGCAGCATCAACCTCCTGGGCTCAAGTGATCTCCTACCTTAGTCTCCCGCCTCAGCCTCTCGAGAAGCTGGGACCACAAGCACGCACGACACCGTAGAGACAGGGTCTCCTCATGTTGCCCAGGCTGGTCTTAAACTCCTGGGCTCAAAGGATCCACCTACCTTGGCCTCCCAAAGTGCTGGGATTACAGGTGTGTGACACCATGCCCAGCCTTAGTTACTTAAATAGGAAAGTTACAAAAGATGAATTTGGAGACATGAAGTCAGGTTTTTCGTAATTTCTAATCAAATAATTACTTGTAACATTTTCTAATTTAATGTCTCATGCCCTTTAGACTGTAAGCTCCATGTGGGAAAGAACCATGGTCTGCCTCGTTCCTGACTCTATCCTAGCTTTGTGTCAGGTTCATGGGAGGTACTCAATAAATATTTGTTGTATGACTGGTTTCAATTACCAATGTGGGTTGGCAGGTGATGAATCAAAGGGATGAAAATAGTACTGGTTAGGGCAGAATTGGGACAGGAAAGTATAGCTATAGTTATAAGAGCTATGGAGGATGAGGATTCTTTCATTCATTTAATAAATATTTATAAGGCACCTACTATCTGCCTGACATTGTGCTAGGCACAGTCTCTGCTATTATGCAGAATTTAGTCTAGTGATAAATAAACAGGCAATTCATGAGACGAAATTTCCAAGGAAAGGGGTTCTTCAGGGAACATCTAGTGGGGAACATTTAACTCAGACTTAGGCTGTCAGTAAGTGATGTCTAAATGGTTGATAGCTAAACAAAGAGGGTATGGAAAGTGATGGAGACAGCCTAGAGGCAGGAGAGCCACTGGTAGCCTAAGGTTCCTTCTTAACTTTTTCCTTTCATCCAACAAATTTGTATTGAGCCCATATTATATGCCAAGTATGGTTTTAGGCCACTGTTAAATTTGCATTTCAAAACTAGTTGTTAAAAAAATGTAAAAAAAAAAAAAAGCTCCGTGTGTGTGTGTGTGTGTGTGTGTGTGTGTGTGTGTGTGTATGTATTCCCTTAATCCTTTAGGTAGACAGACATCTAGGCTGGGTCCCCCATCCCCTTAAAAAGTCCGCAATCCCTTAAAGTGCATTGTAGATGCTTACTGTTTACTGGATTAATAAATTATCGCATGTGAGTAACACGTGTGTGTGTGTGTGTGTGTGTGTGTGTGTTTTGAGATAGAATCTCACTCTGTCTTCCAGGCTGGAGCGCGGTGGCGTGATCTCAGCTCACTGCAACCTCCGCCTCCCGAGTTCAAGTGATTCTCCTACTCCAGCCTCCTGAATAGCTGAATTACAGGCATGTGCCATCATGCCTGGCTAATTTTTTTTTTTTTTTTTTGAGACGGAGTCTTGCTCTGTGATCAGGCTGGAATGCAGTGGTGCAATCTCGGCTCACTGCAATCTCTGCCTCCTGGCTTCAAACTCTTCTTCTGCTTCAGCCTCCCGAGTAGCTGGGACCAGAGGCACGTGCCACCACGCCCGGCTAACTTTCGTATTTTTAGTAGAGACGGGGTTTCACCATGTTAGCCAGGAAGGTGTCGATCTCTTGACCTCATGACCTGCCCACCTCAGCCTCCCCAAATGTTGGGATTATAGGCGTGAGCCACCGCGCCCGGCCAATTTTGTATTTTTGGTAGACAGGGGGTTTCACCATGTTGGTCAGGCTGGTCTCAAAGTCCTGAACTCTGGTGATCCACCTGCCTCGGCCTCCCAAAGTGTTGGGATTACAGGCGTGAGCCACCATGCCTGGCCAATTTTTGTATTTTTAGTAGAGATGGGGTTTTGTCATTTTGGCCAGGCTGGTCTTGAACTCCTGACCTCAGGTGATCCGCCTCCCTCGGCCTCCCCAAGTGCTGGGATTACAGGCGTGAACCACTGCGCCCAGCCTTGAGTAACTACTCTGACCACTAGAAAGTAAAAGCCCTGGATCAGCACTGTTCAGTAGCTTCTGTGATGCTGGAACTATTCTATATTTGTACCATCCAGTACATTAGCCATTTCCCACATGGACTATTGAGCACCTGGAATGTAGCTGGTGTGACTGAAGAAATGACTTTTATTTATTATTTTATTTTTTTGGACATGGAGTCTTGCTCTATCGCCCAGGATGGAGTGCAGTGGTGCTGTCCAGGTTCATTGCAACCTCCACCTCTCAGGTTCAAGCAATTCTCCCACCTCAGCTTCCCAAGTAGCTGGGACTACAGGCATCCACCACCACGACTGGCTAATTTTTTAATTTTTAGTAGAGACGGGGTTTTGCAATGTTGGCCAGGCTGGTCTTGAACTCCTGACCTCAAGTGATCTGCCCGCCTCTGCCTCCCAAAGTGCTGGGATTACACGCGTGAGCCACTGTGCCCCCAAAAAAATGAATTTTAAATTTTATTTATTTTTAATTAATTTGAATTTAAATGGCCACGTGTGGCTAGTGACTACCGTATCAGACACTGTATATCTCTGGATGGTACTTAGTCTTTTTTTGGGGTAGGGGGTGGGGGACTGAGTTTCACTCTTGTTGCCCATTCTGGAGTACAATGGTGTGATCTCAGCTCACTGCAACGTCTGCCTCTGGGTTCAAGCGATTCTTTTGTTTCAGTTTCGCGAGTAGCTGGGATTACAAGCATGTGCCACACCACGCCTGGCTAATTTTGTATTTTTAGTAGAGATGGGGTTTCTCCATGTTGGTCAGGCTGGTCTCAAACTCCCAACCTCAGGTGATCAGCCTGCCTTGGCCTTCCAAAGTACTGGAATTACAGGCCTGAGCCACTGCGCCCAGCCTTTAAAAAATTTTTTTTTTTCTTGAGACCGGAGTCTCGTTCTGTCACCAGGACGGAGTACAGTGGTGCAATCTCGAGTCACTGCACCCTCTACCTCCTGGGTTCAAGCAATTTTCCTGCCTCGGCCTCCTGAGCAGCTGAGATTACAGGTGCGTGCCACCACACCCAGCTAATTTTTGTAATTTTAGTAGAGATAGGGTTTCACCATATTGGCCAGGCTGGTCTCGAACTCTTGACCTCATGATCCGCCTGCCTCAGCCTCCCAAAGTGCTGGGATTATGGACATGAGCTACTGCACGCGGCCCTGGATGGTAGCAGTATAAATGGTCTGAGCCAGGCAATGGGAATAGGCCTTCAGTCAGTCTCTCGCTTAAAAAAATGGAGATTGTTGGCCCGGCACGGTGGCTCACGCCTGTAATCCTAGCACTTTGGGAGGCTGAGGACGGATCACGAGGTCATGAGTTCGAGACCATTCTGGCCAGCATGGGGAAACCTCTGTCTCTACTAAAAATACAAAAAATTAGTCGGGCGTGGTGGCGTGCACCTGTAGTCCCAGCAATTTGGGAGGCCGAGGCTGGCGGACTGCCTGAGCTCAAGAGTTAGCGACCAGCCTGGGCAACACTGTGAAACCTCGTCGCTACTAAAAAAAATACAAAAAATTAGCCGGGCGTGCACCAGTAGTCCCAGCTACTCGGGAGGCTGAGGCAAGACAATTGCTTGAACCCAGGAGGCAGAGGTTGCAGTCCAGCCTGGGCTACAGAGCGAGACTCCGTCTCAAAAAAAAAAAAAAGAAAAAAGAAAAAAGGAGATTGTTGATAAGCGGTTATACAAATGTCTACATGCTGAGTTGTTGAATGCCACCGACAGTAATAAATATCTGTGCGTAGTGGCAAGCCATAAGTAGCACCTCAGTCACCAAATAGTAATTAGCTGCGTATCCTGGCATCCTGATATGTAACCAGCTCTACCCGGGTGAAAGGTTTATAGCCGCGTACCCCCACCTTAACCAAGGCGCACTCAGCTGCGTTCTGCGATCCCGCACTGCATCATGGACTTCGTAGTTTAGCATCCTAGTGACATCACTGCCGGTTCCCCTCTGAGTGGGCCTATCGGGTAGACTTTTGGTAACCCGTTTTCCTCTGGGAATTGTAGGCAGTAGACGCATGCTGTGCGTCTGCTCGTGTGGTCTGGGAACTACAATTTCCGGCGGGCTGTGAGATTCCTCGGCTGTAGTTAGTAGGAAACTGGATGATTGCCTCAGCAGTTGTGAAGCGTATGCTTTAGTGTAGTGGGAGGCCTGGCATCCCCGAGAGGAAGGGGAAAGGTTGTAATCACTCTTTTGTGGGGGTCGCCAGTGTCGTTGTCGTGCATTTGCAGAGTCGGCTGGGCGGTGCCATGGCGGTGAGTTTGAGCGGGAAGAGTCCCCTGGATTGGGCCCTGGAGCCGGACTGGCCAGTCTGTAGGGGCTCTCCATGTGCTGTCCTGAAGGGAAGAGCCCTTTTCTAAAGGAGAGCCCTTCCTTACCGCCCGACGGTTACGGCATGCCTGTCCAGGAGACTGCCTTTTCTTGCTAGCTGATCAACCAGGAACTGATATCTGTTAACTTTACGGAGTACTTGGATATCATATGTGTTATTTCTCTGGAGTTTCTAAAACCAAGGTGGAGGGCCGGGGCACCGTGGCTCACGGCTGTAATCCCAGCACTTTGGGAGACCGAGGTTCGAGACCAGCGTGGCCAACATGGTGAGACACCCCCCCCCCCCGTCCCCCGTCTTTACTAAAAATCCAAAAATTAGCCTGGCGGGTTGGTGAGCGCCTGTAATCCCAGCTACTCAGGAGGCTGAGGCAGGAGAATCGCTTGAACCCGGGAGACAGAGGCTGCCGTGAGTCGAGGTCGCGCCACTGCACTGCAGCCTGGGCAACAGCGTGAGATTCCGTCAATCAATCAATCAATCAATCAATCAGAGGTGGAGAGAGGAGTATGTAACATCGATTCCTACTTCCAACCAAAAAAATTGAGTGCCTCTCCGTAAAACAGACAAAACTCTCTTTTTTCATAGGGTTTATGTGTGTGGGTAAAATATATTGTAAAATACTGTATCTGGTGCTGATAAATGCTATGGGGAAAAAATAGAGCAAGAAGAGGTGCTAGGGAGTGTATGGTGGGGGAATAAAGTTGCAATTTTAAAATTTTTTTTTAAGATTTGAGAGATGGTCTCACTCTGTTGCCCATACTGGAGTGCAGTGGCGTGATCGTGGCTCAGTGCAGCCTGGACCTTAGGGCTCAAGCGATACCTCAGCCTCCCCACAGCTGGTACTACAGGCGTGCTCCATTACAACCGGCTAATTTTTTTTTTTTTTTTGAGGGTCTCCCTCTGTCGCCAGGCTGGAGTGCAGTAGTGATCGGCTCACTGCAACCTCCATCTCCCGGTTCAAGCGATTCTCCTGCCTCAGCCTCTGGACTAGTTGGGACTACAGGCGCGTGTCACCACGCCCAGCTAATTTTTGTATTTTTAGTAGAGACGGGGTTTTACTGTGTGAGCCAGGCTGGTCTGGAACTCCTGACCCCATGATCTGCCCTCCTCAGCCTCCCAAAGTATTGGGATTACAGGCGTGAGCCACTGCACCTGGCCTATTTTTATTTTTTTTGAGATGGAGTCTCACTGTCACCCAGGCCGGAGTGCAGTGGCATGATCTGGCCATATTTTTTATTTTATTTTATTTTATTTTTTTATGAGAGAAAGAGAAAGAAAAAGGGGGAGAGAGAACAGGATTCTTGCTCTATTGCCCGGGCTGGAATGCAATCTAAAAATAGGTATTAAAAACCTCTTTTATGCCGATAATTGTGCTTAACAACGGAGACAGGAAGGAATAAGGGAAGAAAATAACAAACGAAGAGCCAACCAGTATTTCATTTAAGTCTGTGAAATGCTATGCAAATACTAAAGAGTACTTCCAATTATGTAGTCACTTTCAAAATAGGTGTAATATGATACTGAGAAAAATGTATGTTCTGTGGACCTGGAGTGGAGAATTCTATAAATATTCACTAAGTTTACTTACTCCAGGTCTAAGTTCAAATCATAGATGTCCCTATTAATTTTCTATGTCGTTGATCCGTCGAAGAATATTAACAATGTGGTGTCAAAATCTCCCGCTATTACTGTGCGGGAGTCCAGGTCTCTTTATAAGTCATTAAGAACTTGTCTTATGTATCTGGGTGCTCCTGTATTGGGTGCATATATGTTTATAATCATTAACTCCTGTTGTTGCATTGATCCTTTTACAATTATGTAATGTCCTTCTTTGTTTCTTTTAGTCTTTGTTACTATTAAAGTCTATTTTGTGAGACGAAAGTTACAACTCCTGTTTTTTGTTTTTTGGTTTTTTTTTTTGCTCTCCATTTAATTGGTGAATCTTCCTCCATCTCTTTGTTTTGAGTCTTTGTATGTAGTTGCTTGTGAAATAGATCTGGATACAGTGTACCGATGGGTTTTGACTTTTTATTCAATTTACCTGTCTGTGTCTTTGATTAGGGCATTTAATCCATTTAAATTTAGAATTAATATTAATATTTGTAAGTTCAATGTTGTCATTTAATGCTAGCTGGCTATTTTGCCCATTAGTTGATGTAGATTCTTCATTATAGAGATACTCTTTACGTTTTGGTAAGTTTTTGGGATGACTGTTACTGCTTGTTCCTTTCTGTTTGTAGTGCTTCTTTCAGAAGCTCTTGTAAAGCAGGCCTGGTGGTGATGAGATCTCTGAGTGCTTGCTTGTTGGCGAAAAATTTTCTTTTTCTTCGCTTATGAAGCTTAGTTTGGCGGGATATGAGATTCTGGGTTGAAAATTCTTTTCTTTGAGGATATTGAATATTGACCCCCACTCTCTTCTAGTTTGTAGGGTTTCTAGTGAGAGGTCTGCTGTGAGTCTGATAGGCTTCCCTTTATGGGTAACGTGACCTTTCTCTCTAGCTGCCCTTAGAATTTTCTCCTTTATTTCAACCCTAGTGAATCTAGCGATTATGTGTCTTGCAGTTGCTCTACTTGAGGAATATCTTTGTGGTGTTCTCTGGATTAGCTGGAGTTGAGTATTGTCCTGCCTTACTAGATTAGGAAAGTTTTCCTGAGTAATATCCTGAAAAATATTTTCCAACTTGGATTCATTCTCTTTATGACATTCAGGTATATGTATCAATCATAAATTAGGTCTTTTCACATAGTCCCATATTTCTTGGAGACTTTGCTCATTCCTTTTTACTCTTTCTTCTCTAGTCTTGTCTTCTCGTTTCATTTCATTAAGTTGGTCTTCGACCTCTGATATCCTTTCTTCTGCTTGATGAATTCGACTGTTAAAACCTGTGCATACTTCGCGAAGTTCTTGTATTGTGTTCTTCAGTTCCATTAATTCACTTATATTCCTTTCTAAGTTGTCAATTCTCATTAGCATTTCTTCAAACCTTTTTTCAGAGTTCTTAGTTTCTTTACATTGGGCTAGAACATGTTCTTTTAGCTCACTAAAGTTCCTTATTATCCACTTTCTGAAGCCTAAATCTGTTATTGGAACGCACTCGTTCTCCATCAGACCTTGTTCTCTTGTTGATGAGGAACTGTGATCACCTGTAGAAGGAGAAGCATTCTGATCTTGGGTATTCTCAGCTTTTTTACGCTGGTTTCTTCCCATCATTGTAAGTTCATCCACCTGTCATCTTTGTAATTGCCTACTTTCAAATTAGGTCTCTGAGTGGACGTCCAACTTGTTGATTCCCAGGACCAATATCTGAGCAACCCACTGCGCCAGCCAAAACAGTGGCGTTAAGATTTGTGGTGCTTTTCTGCCTGGGAATCTCCAGTCTGGCTTCCCTCTTGAGTCCCTTCTTCAATCAGGTAAATGGGCAACTCTGCCTTCCCGGAGCTCCAAATGTCGATCAGAAGCGGAACCAGTCCCGTTTACTCTGCACCAAGAACCGCCATGCAGGGGCACCAGCAAAACTGTGATGCCAGCCACAAGAGTCGCCCTGGCGACCCGTGGGGTTCCTCTGCAGGGAATCTTCCGGTCCGTGGGTAACAAAAATTTGTCTGAAAGTGTGATGTCCTCTCGTTGTGTGCGCTTTCTCTGGGAGCTACAATCCCGAGCTGCTAGTGATCAGCCATCTTGGATCTCTCTCCTATTTTTTATTTTTTGAGACAGGGACTCTCTCTATCAACCAGGCTATAGTGTGGTGGTGCAATCATAGCTCACTGCAGCCGGCCTTGACCTAGGTTCAAGTGATCCTCTGGCCTCAGCTTTCCCATACCCTTCCCATGGTCATTTTTAGGTAAAAGATACTTGTTACGTAACTTATGTGTCTATGACATTGTACTTGGTGCTAAAGTGACTATAAACGATTTAAAAGTTCCTGGCTGGGTGTGGTGGCTCGCGCCTGTAATCCCAGCACTTTGGGAGCCGAGGCAAGTGGATCACTTGAGGTTGGGAGTTCAAGACCAGCCTGACCAACATGGAGAAATTCGGTCTCTCCTAAAAATAAAAAAATAGCTGGGTGTGGTGGCGAATGCCTGTAATCCCAGATACTTGGGAGGCTGAGGCAGGAGAATTGCTTGAACCCGCAAGGTGGAGGTTGTGGTAAACCGAGATCGCACCATTGCACTCCAGCCTGGGCAACAAATGCGAAAATCTGCCTCAAAAAAAAAAAAGTTCCGGCCGGGCGCGGTAGCTCAAGCCTGTAATCCCAGCACTTTGGGAGGCCGAGGTGGGTGGATCACGAGGTCAAGAGATCGAGACCATCCTGGTCAACATGGTGAAACCCCGTCTCTACTAATACAAAAAATTAGCTGGGCATGGTGGCACGTGCCTGTAATCCCAGCTACTCAGGAGGCTGAGGCAGGAGAATTGCCTGAACCCAGGAGGCGGAGGTTGCGGTGAGCCGAGATCGCGCCATTGCCCTCCAGCCTGGGTAACGAGCGAAACTCCGTCTCAAAAAAAAAAAAAAAAAAAAAGTTCCTCCCTGTTGGGAATTTACAGTTCAACTGTGTAAATGTCTTAAGGATCATTTGGTTGCGTGTGGTGGCTCAAGCCTGTGATCCCAGCACTTTGGGAAACCACGGCTGGTGGATTGGTTGAGCCCAGGAGTTCAAGACCAGCCTGGGCAACATGGTAAAACCCTGTCTCTACAAAAAAATACAAAAACTAACTGGGTGTGGTGGTGCATGTGCTTGTAAGTCCCAGCTATTTGGTAAGATTGATTGAGCCCAGGAGGTCAAGGCTGCAGTGTGCTGTGCTTGCACCATTATGCTCCAACCTGGGTGGCAGAGGGAGACCCTCTTTCTCTCACACATACACACAGACACACAAATAAATACAGTGAAATTTCATATTACCTGTGACCACAGGGTAGGAGATACAACTAGGCTTCATGAGGCCCTACATACTTTTGTCTTTGTGGGTCCTTTCCCCTGTAAAAATATTAGATATTATATTTCACAGGCTGGGCATGATGGCTTATGTGTGTAATCCCAGCACTTTGGGATGCCAAGTTGGGTGGACCACCTGAGGTTTGGAGTTCGAGACCAGCCTGACCAACATGGTGAAACCCCGTCTCTACTAAAAATACAAAAATTAGCTAGGTGTGGTTGTGTGTGCCGGTAATCCCAGCTACTTTGGAGGCTGAGGCAGGAGAATTGCCTGAACCCTGGAAGCAGAAGTTTCAGTGAGCTGAGATTGCTCTCACTGTTTCGCCCAGGTTAGAGTACAGTGGCTCGATCTCTACTCACAGCAACTACCGCCATCCAGGTTCAAGCAATTCTCCTGTCTCTGCCTCACAAGTGCTGAGATTATAGGTGTGTGCCATCGCACCAGGCTAATTTTTGTATTTTTAGTAGAGACGGGGTTTCGCCATGTTGGCCAGTTTGGTCTTGAACTCCTAGCCTCAGGTGATCTACCTGCCTTGGCCTTCCAAAATACTGGGATTACAGGTGTGAGCCACCTATCCCGGCCAAAAAAATTGTTTTTCTTTTAAAGAGGTCTTGCTATGTTGCCTAGGCTGGTCTCAAACTCCTGGCCTCAAATAAGCCTCCCTCCTCAGCCTCCCAAAGTGTTGGGATTATAGGCAGGAGGTGCTACATCCAGCCAAGTTACTAAGAAGAGGTTTTGGAGTGAGAGGGAACAGTGGAGTTGATATTCTAAATGAAGATTGTTGGTAGCAGGAATGGAAAAGGACGAACAGATGTGCAGGCTTATTCTTTCTTAGAAAAGAAAATACCTTATGCAACCACTGTTTTAAACTTGAAAAGAGTCCAGATTCCTTTTCTTTTTTTTTTGAGATGGAGTTTCTCTCTTGTTGCTCAAGCTGGATTGCAATGTGATCTTGGCTCACTGCAACCTCCACCTCCTGGGTTCAAACTACTCTGCCTCAGCTTCCTGAGTAGCTGGCATTACGTAAGGTCCAGCCCTAGAGGGTTCTGTGAGCCCCTTCCTGCTGGGGCAGAGATGAGAAATTATAGAAATAAAAGACAAGCCACAGAGATAGAGAAAAGAAAGTTTGGGCCCAGGAGTCCACCACTAACCAAAACTCGGAGTCCAGCAGTCGTCCCTAGTGTCCTCATACTCTGACTTTTATTGAGTACAAAAGCTGGGGCAGGGAAGGTAGGGTGTGGCCTTGGCGGTTGGAGACTGGGGGCAGGGTAAAAGGGTGTGGCAGTGATAGGGTCAGGTACATCACATGCCAGACAGGTAGGGGCTCAGGAATTTTCTGTAGCCGAGATGAGGTAAGGGGCATAATGCGTCAACACTTTTTCCATACTTGTCACAGAGACGTTAAGATTTACATTACTTTTACTGATTAATTCTTACAAGAAAAAAGGAACCAGGTGCAGAAGCGGATCATGAGATTGACATGGAATGGTGACCGCTGAAGCACAGCATCACATAGAGACAATTAAGCCCCGGTTGTCTGCGGGTCTGCCTGACAGCGACAGACCTACTGCAAGAGCTTGGAGAAGCGGAGTTTTCTCCTAACTCCTCTGGGAAAGAGACATCTCAGATATTTTGGATGGCTCCTTCCCTAGCTGGCTAAACAGCGGGCTCTTTCCCAGCACTGGCACTGCCGCTCAGCTGAGGCGCCCTCTAGCAGCCCTTATGCGGTCATGACAGAGGGCTTAAAGCGGCTTGCTTTAGGGTCATTCATTTCACAATGTCGCTCCAGGTTCACACTTCAGACCTGAGAGGCATTAGTAAAAGAATTAAGATCACCTATGAATAACAACTACTAAGGTTATATTTCTAATTACTTTCTTCTTCATTTTTTATATGGAAATAGGCTAAGGCTTTTGGCTCCTGCTTCGGCACTTACAGGGTCTTCCCCCTACAGGATTATAGGCATGCGCCACCACGCCCGGCTAATTTTGTATTTTTAGTAGAGATGGGGTTTCACCATGTTGGTCAGGCTGGTCTCGAACTTTTGGGCTCACGCAATCCTCCCAAAGTGCTGGGATTATAGGCATGCGCCACCGCGCTTGGCCCAGATTTCTTAACACGTCGATTCAAATATACAGCCCACTTTATAATTCATGTTACTTCTTTATGGCCACAATATGCAAAAGCTGGCAATGTGTTATTCTCTTTTAAAATATTTAAATATTCAGCAAATATTTATGGAAGATCTACTGTAAGGTAGACATTGAGGATATGATAAGAAATGAGATAGAGTTCCCATCATGAACCAACCTGTAGTCCAGTGGAGGAACCAGATACTGACATCACTGTATAATTATTGCCATCAAAGGGGAAATATTGGCGGGTAGGAACATACTAAGAGGGGGTATCTCATGAACTCTTGGGGAGTCAAGGTGGGTGACTAGCTAAGACCTGAAGGGTGAGATAGCTAAGTGAAGAGATTGGTAGAGTCTGAGGGCAGAGCAGATAGTTTAAGTAGAGGCCCAGTTAGCTTAAATAAAGGCCACATTTGGCAAAATACAGATAGTCCTAGAATGGGGGTAGGGGAATGGAAGGATGTGAAGGAAGGAGTGACCTGGCAGATGAGACAAGCAGGGTCTTAAATGGTAGGTTTAAGAGGATGGACTTTATTCTGAGAGCAACAGAGATCTTCTGAAGGGGGATTAACTTGGTCTGATTTTTTTTTTTTTTTTTTTTTGAGATGGAGTTTTGCTCTTGTTACCCAGGCTGGAGTGCAATGGCGTGATCTTGGCTCACAGCAACCTCCGCCTCCTGGGTTCAGGCAGTTCTCCTGCCTCAGCCTCCTGAGTAGCTGGGATTACAGGCACGCGCCACCATGCCCAGCTAATTTTTTGTATTTTTAGTAGAGACGGGGTTTCACCATGTTGACCAGGATGGTCTTGATCTCTTGACCTTGTGATCCACCTGCCTCGGCCTCCCAAAGTGCTGGGATTACAGGCGTGAGCCACTGTGCCTGGCCCTTTGGTCTGATTTTTATTTTATTTTATTTTTAAAAAGACTAGAGACAGTCTTGCTGTATTGCCCAGGCTGGTCTTGAACTCCTGGCCTAAAGCAGTACTCCTGCCTCAGCCTCCCAAAGTTTTCAGATTACAAGCATGAGCCACCATGCTCAGCAGATTTGTATTTCAATATGATTTCTATACATACCAGTTATGATCTGGTCAGGATTTATGGAAACAAAAATTTACTTGTTTATTTTACTTTGGTTCTTTTTTTTTTTTTTGAGACAGAGTCTTGCTGTGTTGCTCAGACTGGTGTGCAGTGGCGTGATCTCAGCTCACTGCAACCTCTGCCTCGTGGATTCAAGCAATTCTGCCTCAGCCTCCCGAGTAGCTAGGATTACAGGCATGTGCCACAACGCCTGTCTAATTTTTGTATTTTTAGTAGAGATGGGATTTCCCTCTCGAACTCCTGACCTCAGGTGATCTGCCCATCTAGGCCTCCCAAAGTGCTGGGATTCCAGGTGTGAGCCACTGTACCTGGCCTTCTTTGGTTCTTAAAGTAACCTTTTATGTGCATGAAGCTCACATTATGGAGTTTTCTTCTCTGCCTCAGCCTCTCGAGTTAACTGAGATTATAGGCACCCACAACCAAACCCAGCTAATTTTTGTATTTTAGTAAACATACGGTTTTGCCCTTTTGGCCAGGCTGATCTTGAACTCCTGATCTTAAGTGATCCACCCGCCTCAGGCTCCCAAAAGTACTGGGATTACAGGCGTGAGCCTCTGCGCCTGGCTGATAACCCTAATTTTTAATATGCATTTAAATTTCAAGATATCCATGGAAAAATTGATCTATCAGTGAGCAGCTCAGTTCTGTGAACCCAATTCTTTTTTAAAGCAAGCCTGCTGAAATATTCAGTGGTTTATTCTCTCTTTGTGTCCAATAGGAAAGAAAAGGAACAGCTAAAGTGGACTTTTTGAAGAAGATTGAGAAAGAAATCCAACAGAAATGGGATACTGAGAGAGTATTTGAGATCAATGCATCTAATTTAGAGAAACAGACCAAGTGAGTAATAATAGTTTGTGAAGTTTTACACATTGTATTTCTAAAACTGTTGGCTTTATAGTACAGAAACAGCTTGGTGCAACCCATAAGGCAGATTGTATTTATAATGCCTGAAAGAGGGTGAAGGAAGTGACTTTTTTTTTTTTTTTGAGATGGAATTTTGCTCTGTTGCCCAGGCTGGAGTACAGTAGCCCGATCATGGCTCACTGCAACCTTCACCTCCCAGGTTCAAGTGATTCTCCTGCTTCAGCCTCCCAAGTAACTAGAACTACAGGTGCATGCCACACGCCCAGCTAATTTTTATATTTTTAGTAGAGACGGGGTTTCAGTATATTGGCCAGGCTGGTCTTGAACTCCTAGCCTTGTGATCTGCCCGTCTTGGCCTCCCAAGGTGCTGGAATTACAGGCGTGAGCTACTGTGCCCTGCCGTAGGTGACTTTCACTTTCTGCATATGAATTAGGAATTTTTTTCTTATGGGATTTTTAAAGATTTCTTTTTCTAAATAAAGTTTTTTTTTTTTTTAAAGACTACAGTATTTTACATATTTTGACAAAGAAGGATGTTTTGAGATTTTTTTTTTGCTGACTGATAAAAGGAAATTATTCTTAGACTCATAATGTTTATTATCTCCAGAGACAGAAAATGTAAATTTTTATGTTTTTTCTTTATGAGTAAATCTAATGCTTGTAAAAATATAAATGTTGAAGATATTATTTCATAAATACTGCATTGCCTTGATGCTAAAATAATACTGATTTAAAGACAGACATAATGACATGATATTTGGGAAAAACAAAAACAAAATAACTCCCCCAAACAGTGCCACAATAAATATATGCATCAATTATAAGATATATCCCAGATTTGTATATGTTGAGATGTAAGAAAATGTGCTTTTTTTCAAAGGGAATAAATACAGTAATAAAAACAACAGTAAGTTAACATTGAACACTTACTGTGTGCTAGCAAATGTAGCAAGTTTTTTGCATGTATATTCTCATTTAATCTTCTTTTTCTTTCTTTAGTCTTGCTCTGTCATCCAAGTTGGAGTGCAGTGGCACAATCATAGCTCATTGTAACCTCAAACTGCTGAGCTCAAGCAATCCTTCTTCCTCAGCCTCCTGAGTAACTGGGACTACAGGCATACACCACCATGCCTGGCTAATTTGTTTTTTTATAGAGACAGGGTCTTGCTATGTTGCCCAGGCTGGTCTCAAACTCTTGGCTTCAAGTTATCCTTCTGCCTTGGCCTCTCAAAGCTCTAGGATTATAAGACATGAGCCACCACTCCTGGGCTCATTTAATCTTTTATTTATTTATTTTTTTGAGATGGAATCTTACTCTGTCGCCCAGGCTGGAGTGTAGTGGCACGATCTCAGCTCACTGCAATCTCCGCCTTCCGGGTTCAAGTGAGTCTCCTTCCTCAGCCTCCTCAGCTAGGATTACAGGCATGCACCACCACTCCTGGCTAATTTTTAATTTTTATTTTTAGTAGAGACAGAGTTTTGCCATGTTGGCCAGGCTGGTGTTGAACTCAAATGATCCACCAGCCTCGGCTTCCTAAAGTGGTCAGATTACAGGCGTGACCCACTGTGCCCAGACATAATCTTTTTTTTTTTCCCCCTTTGGAGACAGAGTCTGTGGTGTCACACAGAACCTCTGTCACCCAGGCTGGAGTGTGGTGGTGTGATCTGAGCTCACTGCAACCTCTGCCTCCCAGGCTCAGGTGATCCTCCCACCTCAGCCTCCTGGGTAGCTGGGACTATAGGTACACACCACCACACCCAGCTAATTTTTCTATTTTTAGTAGAAATGGGATCTTGTTATGTGGCCGAGGCTAGTCTCAACTCCTGGGCTCAAGTGATCTGCTCAACCCAGCCTTCCAAAGTGTTGGTATTACAGGTGTGAGCCACTGGGCCCAGCCTTTTTAAAAAATTCTTTTATAAAGTTTTGCTGTCTTCCCCAGGCTGGTCTTGAACTCCTGGGCTCAAGCAATCCTCCCACCTTTGCCTCCCAGTGTTGGGATTACAGGTTTGAGCCACCATGCCTGGCCCATCTTCTCAATATCCTTTAAGGGTAACAACTTTTACAATTTCTCTTTTACAGCTGAGAAAACTGAGTCACAGAGAGGCTAAGTAACCAGTTCAAGGTTACATCACCAGGAATTGACTGGGCCTGGGCTCATTTTTAGGACTTTCTGATTCCAAAGTCTTTTCTCCTTGCTTATTAAGCTATATTCTAATGGATTTTTTTTTTAAGAGAAAAAGAAATTGCTGTAGTACTGTCTCTGGTGTTATACTTTAAGCTATAATTTGAAGCTTCTATTTGCTTCTAGAAGTTTGGTCAACTTTAAGGTAATTTAAAATAATTAAAAGTGAACTGAAAAAGCTGCTTTGTTTAGTGAAAGAGGATTCACTAAATTCAGTGTATGCAGTAACACTGAAGAAATATAATGTCAAGTGAAGAAGACAAATTGCAGAAGTCTGTATGAAGTATGCCATTCTTGGTATAAAGCTCCTAAGTGAATGAAACTAAATGATAAGTTGTTTAAGGGTTCTGGCAAGTATGCAAACTATTCAAAAACAAGGGAACAGCAAAAGCAAATTTCAGAATGTTGGTTGTCTCTTGTGGAATAGTAGAGAGGAGACAGGTAGTTTCAGTGGGTTCATAAGTCAGATGGTGTATTTACAAGTGTTCGTTGTATTATGTTTCATAACATAGTATGTATGCTAGATATACTTCATAAGAAAAAAGAATATAGGCCAGGCATGGTGGCTTATGCCTGTAATCCCAACATTTTGGGAGGATAAGGCAGGAGGATTGCTTGAGGCCAGGGGTTTGAGACCAACCTGAGCAACATGGTGAGAACCCTGTCTTTACAAAAACAACTAAAAAATTGTTAAAAAGAATGTAATATAATAAATAGCTTTGAAGGATGCTTTTGAAGTGAATCTACCACATATGTAATATTGAGGATGTTTTATATTACCTGAAGGACTTTGAATTGCTTTATATATATCCAGTATCTGGTGAAAACAAATCTCATTTAATCAGTAAAACGTTAAATTAGCCAAGGTTCATAAAGATATTAAAGAATTTTTTTTTTTTAGTATATTATCTTTTTTTTTTTTTTTTTTGATATGGAGTCTCACTCTTGTCCAGGCTGGAGTGCAGTGACGCAATCTCAGCTCACTGCAACCTCCACCTCTTGGGTTCAAGTGATTCTCCTGCCTCAGCCTCTTGAGTAGCTGAGATTACAGGCATACACCACCATGCCTGGCTAATTTTGTGTGTGTGTATATATATATATATATATATATATTTTTTTTTTTTTTTTTTTAGTAGAGACAGGGTTTCTCCATGTTGGTCAGGCTGGTCTTGAACTCCCAACCTCAGGCGATCTGCCCGCCTTGGCCTCTCAAAGAGTTGGGATTACAGCCGTGAGCCACCGTGCCCAGCCTAGCTTTTGTATTTGTAATAGGGACAGGATTTCGCCATGTTGCCCAGGCTGGTCTCGAACTCCTGGCCTCAAGCAGTCCACCAGCCTTGGCTTCCCAGATTGCTGAGATTAGAGGTGTGAGCCACCATGGCTGACTTAGTATATTATCTTTACTCAAGTATTTTTTTTTTTTTTTTTTTTTTTTTTTTTTTTTTTTTTTTTTTGAGATAGAGTTTCTCTCTGTTGCTGAGGCTGAAATGCAATGGTGCGATCTCGGCTTACTTCAACCTCCACCTCCCAGGTTCAAGCAATTCTCCTGCCTCAGCTTCCCGAGTAGCTGGGATTACAGGTGCCCACCACCACACTTAGCTAATTTTTTGTATTTTTAGTATAGATGGGGTTTCACCATATTGGCCAGGCTGGTCCTGAACTCCAGACCTCAGGTCATTTGCCCACCTTGGCCTCCCAAATTGCTGGGATTACAGGAGTGAGCCACCATACCTGGCCATTTATTCAAGTATTTTAGCTTAAATTAAACCTCTAGTATTTGTTATAAGGCTATATAATTCTTTTTTTTTTTCTTTTCCTCCTCTGTCTTCCTCTTCCCAAGGCTATATAATTCTTATTTATTAATTTTTTTATTTTATTTTCTATATAATTCTTAATAGCCACCTATAAATGTCTTATTCTTTATAAATCTAAAGTAATTTTCAATTTTAGAAAGTTTTAAATTTCTTAATTTATAAATTTACTTTTAAATATTTTTTAAATAACTAAACTTAAGAATTTCCTTCATCCCACTTCCTTAATGTATAAGAAATTTAACATTTATTCTTCTGTACTTTCTTTTTTATACTGTTGTTTTGCAGCAAGGGCAAGTATTTTGTAACCTTCCCATATCCTTATATGAATGGACGCCTTCATTTGGGACACACGTTTTCTTTATCCAAATGTGAGGTAAAGTTTCCCTATGTTTGCTATAATGGGGAGGAAGGTGTTTAACAAATATTGTTTTGAAGAAAATGGCATCTATAGAATTTATTATTTCCTGTTAAGAGGACTTAGAATTCCTTAAAGCACAATTTTTATATTTAAGTAATTTTTTTTTTTTTTTTGAGACAGAGTCTCATTCTGTTGCCAGGCGCCAGGCTGGAGTGCAGTGGCACAATCTCAGCTCACTGCAACCTCCGCCTCCTGGGTTCAAGCAATTCTCCTGCCTCAGCCTCCCGAGTATCTGGGACTACAGGCACATGCCACCACGCCCAGCTAATTTTTGTATTTTTAGTAGAGATGGGGTTTCACCATGTTGGCCAGGATGGTCTCGATCTCTTGACCTCATGATCCGCCCGCCTTGGCCTCCCAAAGTCCTGGGATTACAGGCTTGAGCCACCATGCCCGGCCTTAAGTAATTTTTATATTTAATTTTCCTGTGCCGTGTGTGTATGTGTGCAAGAGTCTGGGCATGTATGCATATTCAAAAGCTATTCCTACATTGGTGAGTTTTGGAATGCTTAAAGTCTAACTGGCATTCTAAAGGAGGATGTGAAGAAAAAAACTCTATTAATTGTTTTGTGTGAAAAGTTCCCATTTTCTATTTGTCATTTAAATTTGCAGTTTAAATTTAATTTTATTTCTGTAGTTTGCTGTAGGGTACCAACGACTGAAGGGAAAATGTTGTCTGTTTCCCTTTGGCCTGCACTGCACTGGCATGCCTATTAAGGTAAGATTGCTTATAGGATTGGTTTCTACTCTTTCTAGTTTGGAACAAATAGTAATAACCCAATTCAAGACCTTAAAATAGGATTTTCAAGTATTGCTACATTAAAGTATGAAATGAGTTGAATTTATTATAATGAAAATTAATTTAAAAATGAAACAACATTCGAAGAAGTGCTTAAATAAAGGGCACCCATTACAGTCTAAGTGATTACTAAGTTATTTTAATGTCTTTTGGTTACCTTATATATTTATGTCTGTGTTAGAATTAGGTAATAACTAATTCTATTTTACTGAAAAGAAAAATGTACAGCCATTGTGCATTTGTGATATATGTAATATGTTGGCATAAAATAATAAACAGTTGTATCGTATTTTGATCATTTTTGTAAATATCTTCATTTGTCTTAAGTTTGTATTTTAAATAATTCTCAATGAAGAATAGGACGGAAAAGTAGAGTTGAAAGGATTCCCTTAATGTAATAGGATTAGGAAATTTAAATCCCGTTTCTGTTTATTCTCCAACCTTTTATTTTATTTTCTTGTAGCCCAGGCTGCAGTGCAATGGTGCAATCTCGGGTCACTGCAACCTCCTTCTCCTGGGTTCAAGTGATTCTTCTGCCTCAACTTCCTGAGTAGCTGGGATTACAGGTGCCCGCCACCATGCCTGGCTAATTTTTGTAGTTTTAGTAGAGGTGAGGTTTCACCATGTTGGCCAGGCTGGTCTCGAACTCTTGACCTCAGGTGGTCCACTCACCTTGGCCTCCCAAAATGCTGGGATTACAGGTGTGAGCCACTGTGCCTGGCCTTCTCCAACCTTTTATTTTTAAAAATGTCAATCCTACAGAAAGTGGAATGGTAGTAAAATGAACACCCTCCACCCTTCACCTGTAGTTACCAAGTGTAAACATTTGCCATATTTGTTTTAGTTCTGTCTCTCAATACAAATGCATGCACACTTTTCTCTCTCTTTTTTTCCTTTTTTCTTTTATTTAAGATGGAGTCTTGCTCTGTTGCCCAGACTGGAGTGCAGTGGTGCGATCATGGCTCACCGCAACCTCTGCCTTCTAGGTTCAAACAACTCTCCTGCCTTAGCCTCCCAAATAGCTGGGATTACAGGCATGCGCCACCATTCCTGGCTTTTTTGTACTTTTAGTAGAGATGGGGTTTTGCCATGTTGTCCGGGCTGGTTTCGAACTCCTGACCTCAGGTGATGTGCCTGCATCAACCTTTCAAAGTGCTGGGATTACAGACATGAGCCACAATGCCTGGCCCTTCTCTTTTTCTGTGAACTTCTTGAAAGAAAGTTGCAGACATCATGACATTTCATTGCTAAATACTTCAGCATGTATTCTGAAAACAAGGGCATTCTTCTGCATTATCAGAGTCCTGTTAGCCCCTTCAAGAAATTCAACATTGATGTTATATTATCATCTTTATCTAATCTGTAGTTAAACTTCTATAGTCTCAAAATATCCTTTCCATCTGTTCCCCCCTTCTCTTTTTTTTTTGAGACAGAGTCTTGCTCTGTTGCTTAGGCTGGAGTGCAGTGGTGCGATCTTGGCTCACTGCAACCTCTGACTCCCAGGTTCAAGCGATTCTCTTGCCTCAGCCTCCTGAATAGCTGAGATTACAGGTGCCTGCTACCATGCGTGGCTAATTTTTTTGTATTTTTAGTGGAGACAGGGTTTCACCTTGTTGGCCAGGCTGGACTTGAACTCCTGACCCCAAGTGATCTGCCTGCCTTGGCTTCCTAAAGTGCTGAGATTACAGGCATGAGCACCACACCCGGCTGTTTTTCACTTTTTATTTTGTGGAGCACCCATTGAATTTAGTTATTCATTCTTTTCATTATCTTTTAATTGTTTTTTGTGATGTTAATGTTTTTGAAGTCTAAGCTAGTTGTTAAGTCCCATAATATGAGTTTTTTGATTGTTTCTTCATGATTAGGGTTGGGCTAAATATTTTGACAAGAATATTTCATTGGTGAGGTATAAACTTCCCATTGTATCACCTCAAAAGCATATAAAATGGCAGTTTGTCCCATTTTAGTGATATTAAGTTAATCCCTGTCAGATTTCTTCATTCTTTAGGTTACTTTTCCCCCTATAAAATTAAAAAGTAAGGCCGGGCATGGTGGCTCACACCTATAATTCCAGCACTTTGGGAGGCTGAGGCGGGTGGATCACCTGAGGTCAGGAGTTTGAAACCAGCCTGGCCAGCATGGTGAAACCCTGTCTCTACTAAAGATACAAAAATTAGCTGAGTGTAGTGATGGACGCCTGTAATTCCAGCTACTTGGGAGGCTGAGGCAGGAGAATCGCTTGACCTGGGAGGTAGAGGTTGCAGTGAGCTGAGCTGGGCCATTGCACTCCAGCCTGGGCAACAAGAGTGAAACTTCATCTCAAAAAAAAAAAAAAAGGAATTAAAAAGTAATGTATAGGATAACACTTTGAGAGCCTGTGAATGTCCTGTTACTAAAAACCCAGTGGTTTTAGCATCCTTTAATCATCCTTGCCTGTTTTAATTATTGTATTAGTGGTTGAAATTCTTCTAAATATAAGAGCCTTTTCTATTAAAACATTTTTTACTTCTTTTTTTTTTTGAGACGGAGTCTCGCAGTCACCTAGGCTGGAGTGCAATGGCGCGATGTCGGCCCACTGCAATCTCTGCCTCCTGGGTTCAAGCAGTTCTCCTGCCTCAGCCTTCCGAGTAGCTGGGGCTACAGGTGTGTGCCAGCACGCCCAGCTAATTTTTTTGTATTTTTAGTAGAGACGGGCTTTCACCATGTTGGCCAGGATGGTCTTGATCTCCTGACCTTGTGATCCACCCGCCTTGGCCTCCCAAAGTGATGGGATTACAGGTGTGAGCCACTGAGCCCAGCCACTTCTTTATTTCTTATTTTTCTCATAACTTTAATAGTGTTTACTTGATGTGATGTTTGTTTTTGACAGTGGACTCATGATATAATTGATAAGAGCTAGGGTGGAAAGTCTGGGTTTAAGTGTTTGTTCTGTAACTTTGCTAGCTGTAAAATTTTGGATAAGTCACTTCATCTCTGTTTTCTGGCTTAACGCTTATCTTAACTACTTGATAGGCTTGTGATGATAACTAATAGAGTATATGTGACAGTAATTTTTAAATTGAGAAACAGTGTTATTCAAAATGATAACACGTTATGTTTTCTATATCTTTATACATCTAATATATACAGTATATAGTATACTACATTGAATGTTGTGGGTGTTGAATAAATGCTTGTTGAGTAAATGAGGTAAAATACTAATTTATAAATTAGTGAATTTTGAGGTACATGATTTATATACTTTTTTTTTTTTGAGACATGGAGTTCATTCTCACTTTGTCGCCCAGGCTAGAGTGCAGTGGTGTGATCTGGGCTCACTGCACCCTCTGCCTCCTCGGTTTAAGTGTTCCTCCCACCTCAGCCTCCTGAGTAGCTGGGCTTACAGGCATGTATGTGCTACCTTACCCAGCTAACTTTTATATTTAGTAGAGACATCATGTTGGCCAAGCTGATCTTGAACTCCTGAGTGCTGGGATTATAGGTGTAGGCCACTGCTCCCAGCCTCCGTTTCAGTTTTCTTTAGTGGATCCATATATATATCAACATATTGCAAAACATGTCAGAGTCGGTTTTAGTTGGCAATAAAAATAGTAAAAAACTGAAATTTTGTCTACCTTGAATTTTGAACTTCAGTATCTCTTAATGTTCATTGTAGGCGTGTGCTGATAAGTTGAAAAGAGAAATAGAGCTGTATGGTTGCCCCCCTGATTTTCCAGATGAAGAGGAGGAAGAGGAAGAAACCAATGTTAAAATAGAAGATACAATAATTAAAGATAAAGCTAAAGGAAAAAAGGTTTGATGGTGGTTGATATTTATGTTGGTCAAAGTTTTATATTTTTCTGATTTATATGTGCATTCCCAGTACTAGCACGGTGCCTGACACATAAAATGTAGTAGATGATTTTTAAAAAGTATCAAACCAAAAAATTATCTTTCTTTCTTATTGCCTTTTTATTCTTTTCTGAACTAATTTTAGATTTACAGAAGAGTTGCAAGATAGTCTAGAGATGTTATGTCTTATATAACTATGATACTATTTTTCAAATTCAGGAACTAACATTAGTACAGTAGTATTTACTAAGCTACAGACTTTTTAGATTTTACCAGTTTTTTCACTAATTTCCTTTCCTCTTCTAAGGTCCAATTCAGGATCCCACATTGCAGTTAGTTGTCGTGTCTCCTTACTATGTTTCCTTAATCTTTTCTGTCTTTCATTTTCTTCTACGACCTTTACTCTTTTAACGAGTACTGGCCAGATAATTATAGATTATGCCTCATTTTGTTTCTCTGATGCTTTTTCATCATTACATTGAGGTTATTGATTTGGAGGAAGACTATTAGAGAGGAATTTGTCCTTCTCAAATATTAGGAAGTATATGATATTAATCTGTTGTCTTATTGGTGATGTTAACATTGATCATTTGGTTAAGATGGTGTCTGCCAGATTTTTCTTCTATAAAGATTTTGTTTTTCCTTTTGTAATTAATATATATTTTGGGAGAGATCTTTTGAGGCCATAGAAATAATACTGTGTTTCTTTTAAAATATTTGCTCGTTAATTTTAGCATTTGTCAGTGGATCTTGCCTACAACAATTATTACTCTGGTGTTTTAATGGTGATTTTCCATTTTCCTCATTCTTTCTACATTTGTTATCTAGAATTCTTCTGAAAGGAAGAACTGTCCTTTCTCCCCCACTTACTCTATCCTTTCTATGTCATATGATTCATGGATACTTTATTCTTTAGGTTATAAGCCAATACCATTGAGCTTTTTGTTTGTTAAGAGATGGAGTCTCACTATGTTGCTGAGCTCCAGGGCTCAAGCTGTCCTCTCACCTCAGTCTTATGAGTAGCTGGAACTATAGGCTTGTACCACTGCGCCTGGCTACTATTGGGTTTTTTTTTGTGTGTGTTTGGTTGTTAACAACACCATAATTTTGTTCAAATTGTTCTTTTTTATTAGAATAAAGCTGGAAAAAATAAATTGTTCTAGCTTTGGCCATTGGGAGTTCTTTTAGCTTGGCTCTTGTGTCCATTAGACATTCTGTCATCTTCCTTTGTTCAAAGCACTTTCTTACTTTGTGGTGTCATAAGGTGTTCCAGGCTTATCTTGTATTTTCCATGAGTCAACCAAGGAATCAACCACTACTCCAAGGTTTCTTTTATTGAAGAATGATATTCAAAAACTAAGGTCTGAGTGCTGGATGTGCTCATTGCCTGGGGGTATCACTGCTTCTAGGCACTCTCAGTGGAAAGAGCAAGGAAATATATTTATGTCTGCTAAGCCATGTATACACACATCTGTTTCTATTTCTTTATCTATTTGCATGTATATTAAAAAACAAGTTTATACTCATACCCCTGGCTCCATCTTAGCACCATGGGGCTCATTCTAGCATTTTCCCTTGGCTAATTTGTGACTTCTTACTACAGTAGTGAGAAACTTGGCTCTCATTACCTATAGTATATTTATTTATTTGTACAATCCTAGTCTACTAGTAAAGTAGTTTCAGAATTGCAAACCAATATCCCTGGGAGAAACAGTTTTACTGACTAAAGTATAATGTTTGTGTGTAATTCTTTTTGTCCTTGGAATCTAATTAAGACCCTGTTTTCCAAAACTGCCTACCTCTTCTTCCCTCTCCCTTTAGTGTGGTTATATCATATATTTGTAATTCAGTTAGATAGCTTTGTCACAGTCTGCATTCCACCTTAGGTTCTTCCAATATCTGGTTAAACTTTTTTTTTTTTTTTTTTTGAGGCAGAGTCTTGCTCTGTCATCCAGGCTGGAGTGCAGTGGCTCAATCTTGGCTCACTGCAAACTCCACCTGCCAGGATCAAGTGATTCTCCTGCCTCAGCCTCCCGAGTAGCTGGGACTACACAGGCACATACCACCATGCCTGGCTAATTTTTTGTATTTTTAGTAGAGACAGGGTTTCACCATGCTGACCAGGCTGGTCTCGAACTCCTGACCTCGTGATCTGCCCACCTCGGCCTCCCAAATTGCTGGGATTATAAGCGTGAGCCACCGTGCCTGGCCTCATTCTGGTTGAATTAAAAAAATGTACATACCATAAAATTTGCTCTTCTTCTTCTTTTTTTTTTTTTTTTGAGAGAGTCTTGCTCTGTCACCCAGGCTGGAGTGTAGGGATGCAGTCAGTCTTGGCTCACTGCAACCTCTTCCTTCTGGGTTCAAGCAACTCATGTTTTCACCTCCTAAATAGCTGGGATTACAGGTGTGTGCCACCACATCCAGCTAATTTTTGTATTTTTAGTAGAGATGGAGTTTGACCACATTAGCCAAAGCTGGTCTTGAACTCCTGGCCCTCAAGTGATCTGCCACCTTGGCCTGCCACAGTGCTGGGATTACAGGTGTGAGCTACTCTGCCTGGCTAAAAATTTCCTATTTGTAGTATATAGTTCTGTGGGTTTGAAAATGCCTGGAGTCATGTTCCTACCAGCACTGTACCATATAGAGCAGTTCTGTTGCCCCCCAGAATTTTCTTATGCTGCCTCATTATAGTGTTGAAGTTTAACCAGCTTTCTTACCTTCAACTTCTGGCATTTGGTTGTCTTTTTGATATTCATAATTACTGGAAAAGGAGGAAAGTCTTGTGAGTAGCCTCTTTATAGATAAGTAAGGTACATGTTGTATTAGGATAAAGGAAACAGAAGGTTTGGTACTGAGATCTTATCTTCATGATGGGTAGTTCTTTATGTTGCCATCCTTATTGGTGCCAGTGTATTGGCAGATATCCTGGCTATACACTTTGACAGACTAAATAGTACAACTAATTTCTTTAGTCTTCTGATGTATCAGCAGCATTATTTTAGAATTAAAAAAAATTACCAAATGGGATTATTGACTTAAAATTACTGTGGTTCTGGATGTTAGGCAATTTTTGGTTATTCCTTTTATTTTTTTTTTATCTTGGGTCATTTTCCTGGAATGTTGATTATTTGATCGAGTTTATTTTTGTCCATTATTTTCAGAGTAAAGCTGCTGCTAAAGCTGGATCTTCTAAATACCAGTGGGGCATTATGAAATCCCTTGGTCTGTCTGATGAAGAGATAGTAAAATTTTCTGAAGCAGAACATTGGCTTGATTATTTCCCGCCACTGGCCCTTCAGGATCTAAAGAGAATGGGTTTGAAGGTATGTCTATAAAGAAAATATGAGGAAAGCATTTACAGGCATGCGCTGTTTTATTGTGCTTTGCTTTATTGTGCTTTCCAGGAATTGATTGTTTTTCACAAATTGAAGGTTTCTGGCAGCCCTTTGTTGAGCAAGTCTATTGGCACCATTTTTCCAACAGCATTTGCTTAATTCATGTCACATTTTGGCAATTATTGTAATATTTCAAACTTTATTATTATCTGTCATGGTGATCTATGTTCAGTGATCTTTGATGTTATTATTGTAATTGTTTTAGGCTGCCATGAACTATACCCTTATAAGATGGCACACTTAAATTGGTAAATGTTTGGCCAGGCACGGTGGCTCACGCCTGTGGTCCCAGCACTTTGGGTGGCCGAAGTGTGTGGATCATGAGGTCAGGAGATCGAGACCATCCTGGCTAACACGGTGAAACCCCATCTCTGCTGAAAACACAAAACGATTAGCTGGGCATGGTGGCACGTACCTGTAATCACAGCTCCTCAGGAGGCTGAGGCAGGAGAATCACTTGAACCTGGGCTGCAGAGGTTGCAGTGAGCTAAGGTTGTACCACTGCACTCCAGCGTGGGTGACAAAGTGAGACTGTGCCTCAAAAAAGAAAAATAAAAATTGGCAAACGTTTGTGTTCTGTCTGCCCCACTGACTGGTTGTTTCCCTCTTTCCTTGGCTTTCCCTATTTTCTAATAAACAACAATTTTGAAATGAAGCCAGTTATTAACCCTATAATGGCCTCTAAATGTTCACGTGAAAGGGAAAGTTGCGTGTCTCTCACTTTAAGTAAAAAGCTAGAACTGATTAAGCTTAGTGAGGAAGTCATGTTGAAAGGCAAGATAGGCTAAAAGCTGGGCCTTCTTGTGCTAAGCAGTCAGGCAAGTTGTGAATGCAAAGAAAAGTTCTTTTTCATTTGTTTTTTTTTTGAGACGGTGTCTCACTGTGTTGCCTGGAGTGTTGTGGTATGATTTCAGCTCACTGCAACCTCCACCATCCGAGTTCAAGCTATTCTCCTGCCTTAGCCGCCCGAGTAGCTGGCATTACAGGCATCTACCACGCCTGATTAATCTTTATATTTTTAGTAGAGATAGGATTTCACCATGTTGGCCAGGCTGGTCTTGAACTCCTTACCTCAGGTGATCCACCCATCTTGGCTTCCCAAAGTGCTGAGATTATAGGTGTAAGCCATGGTGCCTGGCCCAAAGAAAAGTTCTTGAAGGAGATTATAAGTGCTTCTGCAGTAAACACATGATGATGAGAAAATGAAATGACCTTATTGCTGATATGGAGAAAGTTTAGTCCATATGGAAGATCAAACCAGCCATGATAGCCTAATCCACAGGAAGGCCTTAACTCTTCAATTCTGTAAAGTCAGAGAGGTGAGGAAGATGCAGAAAAGTTGGAAGCTTGGAAGCTAACAGAGCTTGGTTCTTGAGGTTTAAGGAAAGAAACCATTTCCATAATATAAAAGTGCAAGGCTCATTGCATAATCATTGAAATAAAAAAAAAAGTGCAAGGTGTAGGCTGGGCATGATGGCTCATGCCTATAATCCCAGCACTTTGGGAGGCTGAGGTGGGTGGAGTTTGAGACTAGCCTGGCCACCATGGGGAAACCCCAACTCTACTAAAAATACAAAAATTAGCCAGGTGTGGTGGTGGGCTTCTATAATCCCAGCTACTTTGGAGGCTGAAGCAGGAGAATTGCTTCAACCCAGGAGGCAGAGGTTGCAGTTAGCTGAGATCGTGCCATTGCACTCCATCCTGGGCAACAAGAGTGAGATTCTGTCTAAAAAAAAACAAAAAAAAGTGCAAGGTGAAGAGAAAATGCTAATGGAGAAGCTGCAGCAAGCTTCTACATTTATTTAGAGGATCTAGCTAAGATCATCGATGAAAGTGGCTACAGTAAACAGCAGATTTTCAATGCAGACAAAACATCTTTCTTCCAACGAATAAGATGCTGTAAGACTTTCATAGCTAGAAAGAAGTCAGCATCTGGCTTCAAAGAATGGGCTGATTCTTGTTAAAGGCTAATGTGTCTACTGACTTTAAGTTGAAACCAGTGCTCATTTACCATTTTGAAAATGTTAAGGCCTTTAAGAATGGTGCCAAATCTGTCTATGCTCTATAAGTGGAAAAATAAAGCCTGGGTGACAGCACATCTGTTTACAGCATGTTTAGTGAATGTTTTAAGCCCACTCTTGAGACCTACTGCTCAGGAAAAAAAATTTCTTTGAAAATATTATTATTGTTCATTGACAATGCACCTAGTCACCCAAGAGCTCTGATGGCGATGTACAAGGAGATGAATGTTTTTATGCCTGCAAACACATTTATCTTGCAGTCTTTGAATCAAGGAATCATTTGACTTGGAGATCTTGTTTAAGAGATATATTTTATAAGGCTATAGCTGTCGTAGATAGTAAATCCTCTAATGGATCTGGGCAAAGTAAATAGAAAATGTTCTGGAAAGGGTTCATTGTTGTAGTTGCCATTAAGAACACTCATGATTCATGGGAAGCGGTCAAATTATCAACATTAACAAGATATGGAAGAAGCTGATCGCAACCCTGATGGATGACGTTGAGAGGTTCAAGACTTCAGGGGAGGAAGTTACTGCAGATGTGGTAGAGATTGCAAGAGAACTAGAATTAGAAGTGGAGCTTGAAGATAAGCCTGAATTGCTATAATCTTATGAGAAAACTTGAATGGATGAGAATTTGCTTATTATAGATGAGCAAAGAAAGTAGTTTCTTGAGACGGAGTCTACTTCTGGTAAAGGTGCAGTGAACATTGTTGAAATGACAACAAAGGATTTTGAATATCACATCAACTTAGTTGATAAAGCAGTGGCAGGTTTTGAGAGGATTCACTCCCAATTTTTTTTTTTTTTTTTTTGAGATGGAATTTCACTCTTGTTGCCCAGGCTGGAGTGCAGTGGAGCAATCTTGGTTCACCACAACCTCCGTCTCGCGGGTTCAAGTGATTCTCCTGCCTCAGCCTCCTGAGTAGCTGGGATTACAGGCATGCACCACCATGCCTGGCTAATTTTTTTTTTTTTTTTTTTTTTTTAGTAGAGACGGAGTTTCTCCATGTTGGTCAGGCTGGCCTTGAACTCCCAACCTCAGGTGATCTACCTGCCTCAGCCTCCCAAAGTGTTGGGATTACAGGCGTGAGCCACTGTGCCCGGCCCACTCCCTATTTTGAAAGTTCCATTGTGAGTTAAATGCTGTCAGACAGCATTGCATGCTACAGAGAAACCTTTTGTGAAAGGAAGAGTCAATGGATGTGGCAAACTTCACTGTTGTCTTATTTTAAGAAATTGCCATAGCCATCCCAACCTTCAGTAGCCACTTCTCTGATCAGTCAGCAGCCGTCAACATTGAGGCAAGACTCACCACCAGCACTAAGATTACAACTCACTGAAGGCTCAGATGATTATTAGCGTTTTATAGCAATAATGTATTTTAAAATTAAGGTATATACATTGTCTTTTTAAACATAACTTTATTGCATGCTTAATAGCATTCAATATAATATAAACATAACTTTTATATGCTTTAGGAAATCAAAACATTTGTGTGACTTGTTTTGTTGTGGTGGTTTAGAACTAAACCCACAGTATTTCTCAGATATGTTTATATATTTGTGTGATTATATGAGATTTGGACCAACTCTTAATTTTAGAATAATGTATTTCCCCTGTATGCCACTAAAGAATTAGTACTGTTATTGTTAGACTAGAACCTAACATTGCTTATGGGTCTTTTTTTCTTTTTCTTTTTCTTTTTTTTGACAGAGTCTTGCACTGTCTCCTGGGCTGGAGTGTAGTGGTGTGATCTCAACTCACTGCAACCTCCACTTCCTGGGTTCAAGCAATTCTCCTGCCTCAGCCTCCCAAGTAGCTGGGATTACAGGTGCTCACCACCATGCCTGGCTAATTTTTTTATTTTTTTGTATTCTTAGTAGAGACAGGGTTTCACTGTGTTGGCCAGGCTGGTCTCGAACTCCTGACCTTGTGATCAGCCCACTTTGGCCTCCCAAAGTGCTGGGATTACAGGTGTGAGCCACTGCGCCTGGCTTGCTTATGGGTCTCATAAGCAATGAAAGCTTTACTATTTGTTGAATTAGAATGTATATTGACTTATTAGCAATTAGTAGAAAGGAGCTTTATTCAAAGAATATGAAGAAGCCCAAGTTTAGCTTGAATATTTAGGAATACATAAAAGTAGCATTAAATGTTTCTTCTTAATTTATTATAGCTTTTTGTTTGTCAATATGTAAATGTATATGCTTAAAAACATACTTTTAATAAATTAAGGTAATAATTGTGATATACTTTCAATAGTGGAACTTGGGCTGGGCATGGTGGCTCACTTCTGTAATCCCAGCACTTTGGGAGGCTGAGGCAGGTAGATCACGAGGTCAAGAGATCGAGACCATCTTGGCCAACATGGTGAAACCCCGTCTCTACTAAAAATACAAAAATTAGCCGGGCTTGGTGGCATGCGCCTGTGGTCCCAGCTACTCAGGAGGCTGAGGCAGAAGAATGGCTTGAACCCAGGAGGCTGAGGTTGCAGTGAGCTAAGATTGAGCCACTGCACTCCAGCCTGGCAACAGAGCAAGACTCTGTCTCAAAAAAAAAAAAATAGTGGAACTTGGAAAAATTTTTTTAATAGTTGATATAATTCTAGGTTAGAAGAATAAATAATTGATTCATAGGAATTCTTATTCTTACAAAATTTGCATATTTCTCAATAATTGCCTTGTAAAATTTTTCTCTTTATAGGTAGACTGGCGTCGTTCCTTCATTACCACTGATGTTAATCCTTACTATGATTCATTTGTCAGATGGCAATTTTTAACTTTAAGAGAAAGAAACAAAATTAAATTTGGGAAGCGGTAAGTTTGTTGTACTTGAGCATAATAAAGCAAAAATCAGTTGAGCATGGTGGCTCATGCCTGTAATCCCAGTGCTTTAGGAAACTGAGGTGAGGAGCTTGCTTGAGGCCAGGACTTTGAAACCAGCCTGGGCAACATAGTGAGACCACATCTCTCTCTTTATATATATAAAAATTAGCCAGGCATGGTAGCATGCACCTGTAGTCCTAGCTACTTGAGAGGATAGGGCAGGAGGATTGCTTACATGAATAAATAAATACCTTATAACCTACCTTTTTCCACTATCTTTCTGTTTTTAAAATACGTTTTTTGTTTCTATTCTCTTGTATCCTTTGTTTTCCTTTTTTCCTTACCAGTGTGGGCTTTCATCATCTTACTAAAGAAGTGAAAATAAGTTATCTTTTTTGATTAATCTACATAATCAACTTCCTTGATAGTTTAATTTCTTAAGTCAATTTATATTTTATAATCTTTTGTTTCATACCACAAAGCCAAGATCAGCATGTATTTTTCAGTGGTACTACCTTTGATGAAGGTAGAAAGCTTTCATTAAATAAGTAGGTTGACAGTGGAACTACCGTAAGAGTACACATAATAGATATAGATATCTACTCAGAAGTTTTAGTTACAAGACATGTAAGAAATTAGGTGCAACACTGGCAAATATGTTAGGATAAAATGTAAATATTATAATAATGTTTGTCACTTACTGTTTATTTTTTAGGTATACCATTTATTCTCCAAAAGATGGACAGCCTTGCATGGATCATGATAGACAAACTGGAGAGGTGATTATTTGTGAGATAGAGTCGCTATTATAATAATCCTTAATATGACCATAGAGTTTAAGAAATAGAAACCTAAAAATAACTTGATTGCAGTGCTGAGGGATATAGTCCTGATACTCTGGTGGGTATGAAGAGGAGATAGAATATCAATACAGGTATCTGTATCTTATGTAGTACCTGGCTACCCTAAGAGTCATCTGAGGACAGCTGCATCAGTTTGTTACCAGAAAGCACATTGTTGAGCCTCACTCCAAAATCGTTGAATCAAAAGTTCTGGGGGTGGGGCTCAGGATTATCTTTTTACAAGCTCTCAGTGTGATTTATATGCATGCTAATGTTGTGAAGCACCATTTGGAAAATAAACAGCTCTAAAAAAAGCATGGGGAGAGGTAATGAGATATGTGACTAACATTTGATTTACACAGATTCCATTTATATTTGCTTTGATCATGTGCCTTCTTGCATATTTCTAAAGTACTTCTAGCCATGCTTAGAAGTTCATCCTACATTCCTGTAAAACACATTATTAACATTGTTCTCTGAAATACTCTAGTAAATCAAGGGTAAGCGATTTGGCTAAATCCACGGCACAGTAGAAATCGGTGACAATGCCAGCATCTGAACTTATGATCCTCTATGATTGCGTCATTCTTAATTACCATCTTTGAACATATTTTCAAAATCAGCCTTCAATTTTGATATAACTTATCAAGTGAGAGTTGATCAAAATTTTAAAAGATTTGAGAGACTTAAGAAGACCCAGTAAAGTTTTAATACAGCCAATGGCAGCAGTATCCTAGATTTCAATAATCCTTTATAGATTTTTTAAAGCAGTTTTTAATCCATTACCTTATGTGTTCCTCAGGACAGTCCTATCTGAGACACAGCATCCTTACTTTACAGATGAGGAAAGAAAGGCTTAGAGAGAGTGTGACTACCTTGGGTCAAACCATTAGTAAGCGAGCAAACTAAGTTTAGAGTACACATTATCTCTGACCTCTGGTCCAGTGTCTTTCTTGGATGGCTGCTCTGTGGGACGTGCTCTGGGATGGAATTAGGGTTGATTGTATCTTCTAACCTCCATTTTGGCAAGCACTATTTTGGGTGATTACTCCAAATCTCTCCTTATATACTGGACTTTTGTGTGGATATGGTTAGCACACCACTAGCAATCTTTTTGCTGGGAAGAAAAATTATTCTAATAATGCAGGAACTCATTTTAGGGATTTGAATCAGATCTCATATAGATTAGCAGGTTTAAGTCAAGTGTTTTTTTTCCTTCAAACTTTTGTATTGTTTATTTGCTTAGGGTGTTGGACCTCAGGAATATACTTTAGTCAAATTGAAGGTGCTTGAGCCATACCCATCTAAATTAAGGTAGGTTTGCCAGAGTAATTGCTTCATCATTTCTGAACCATCAGATAATTATTCTAGAGTTGACAACATGTTTTTACATCAATATTTGTTATTTCTTCTTAGTGGCCTAAAAGGTAAAAATATTTTCTTAGTGGCTGCTACTCTCAGACCTGAGACCATGTTTGGGCAGACAAATTGTTGGGTTCGTCCTGATATGAAGTACATTGGATTTGAGACAGTGAATGGTGATATATTCATCTGTACCCAAAGAGCAGCCAGGAATATGTCCTACCAGGGCTTTACCAAAGACAATGGCGTGGTGCCTGTTGTTAAGGAATTAATGGGGGAGGTAAGTTGGATAGCAAATATTTTTATTTTAATTCACACATTTCAAGGAAAATTTTAACAGTGAATATTGAGAAAAGAGCATTTAAACCTTAAAAATGAGGTATACATGCAGTAAAGTGTGCAAATAGTGTGTATTTTGGTGCATTTTCATATGTATACATACTTTCGTAAGCACCACCTAAATCAAGATATAGAAGGTTTTAGCACTCCAGAAAGCTCTCTCATGTCCATATTGTTAGTACTCACTTCTCTCCTCCACGGGTAACCACTGCTCTGACTTCACCAAAGATTAGTTGTTCTTCTTGAACTTTACATAATGGAATTGTACAGTCTGACTGTTTTGTGTCTGGCTCTTTTTGCTTAACATTATGTTTGTGAGATTCATATATGTTGTAGGAGGGTTTTTTTTTTTTTATTGTTGTGTAGTATTCATTATCATTGTATGACTGTATTATGAAGATAGCATATTTGATTTTTGTGTTTCAACTCAATAAATATCTGGTTGAAAATATAGGCAGTCTTCCGCAAGAGATTTAATAGCTACATTAGGCATTATATTATTTTAAAAATACTATTACCTGAATTCCTGGTAATACTAAATTTGGAATTGTGCTTTTTTTTTTTTTGGTGAAGAAAGTCTTGGTTGATATTAATTAAATCTGGATGGCTACACACCTCATCTTTATTATCAGTATTTCTGAGTGTGTTTTCTTCCATTTAGTGAATGCTGATCTTTTCTTTGGTATCTTAAATAACTTTTTTCTTTTTTGAGATGGAGTCTCACACTGTCGCCCAGGCTGTGGTGCAGTGGTGAGATCTTGACTCACTGCCATCTCTGCCTCTTGGGTTCAAGCAATTCTTCTGCCTCAGCCTCCTGAGTAGTTGGGACTACAGGCGTGCGCCACCATGCCCAGCTAATTTTTTTGTATCTTTAGTAGAGACGAGGGGTTTCACCATGTTGGCCAGGATGGTCTCGATCTCCTGACCTTGTGATCCACCCGCCTCGGTCTCTCAAAGTGCTGGGATTACAGGCAAGAACTGCCGTGCCCAGCCTTAAATAACTTTTTAAAAGAAAAATATGAGTAGAGTACCATCTCAACTCTTTTAAATTGAACTCTTTTATTCCTTATTTTATACTTTCTTTTTATTTGATTGTAATATATTTGCAAATCTCAAAACTCAAAAGACACAAAAAGATTTAAAAGTTGTTCTCCATTCTAGAGGTAGTTAGTAATATCTATGTCTTGTGTATCCTAGAAATATTTCATGTATACACAAGTGAATATGCACATACTCTTTCTCCCTCTGTTTTTACATAAATGGCAATATACTTTATATACATTGTACCACATCTTGTTTTTTTATTTATCTCTTGGCAATCATTTTATCAGTACATAAACAGCTTTATTCTTATTTTTTTATAGCTACATAGTATTTTATTGTTTGACCGTGCCACAGTTTACTTAACCATTCTCTATTAAGGGATATTTGAATTGTTTCCTGCCTTTTTTTGTCATAAGCAGCACTGCCACATCTCCTTAGTTCCTAATTTTGGAATTTTGTCTGAGAAGTTCTTGGGAACTGTATTAGGGACACACATATTATCCTATTCTTAATGCAGCTTTTCTCCCTGTTAATTTGAGCAAATTCTGGAGTGAGAGGAAGGGATGTTATAAATTGCAAAATAGTTTCAACCTTTAAAATGGTTATAATATTTAGCTGTCATCCATATAAAGGCAGGTTATACATACGTATATGAATAAAATGGGATGGGTGGGAATTATATGGAAAGGAAAAGGGTGTTACTTAGCTAGAGCAAACAGCTGTAAACTCTTTGTTTTCATCTGACAATTTGGGTCTAAAATTGCTTAATCTTTTGGATTTTTTCTTTCTTTCTTTTCTTTTTTGAGATAGAATTTCACCATGTTGGCCAGGTGGTCTTGAATTCCTGACTGCAGATGATCCACCCACCTTGGCCTCCCAAAGTGCTGGGATTACAGTCATGAGCCACCACACCTGGCTTTTTTTTTTTTTTTGAGATGGAGTCTCCCTCTGTCACCCAGGCTGCAGTGCAGTGGCACAGTCTTGGCTCACAGCAAACCTTTACCTCCTGGGTTTAAACAATTCTCTGCATCAGCCTCCCGAGTAGCTGGAATTACAGGCTGGTCTTGAACTCCTGACCTCATGATCTACCTGCCTCGGCCTCCCAAAGTGCTGGGATTACAGGCGTGAACCACTGTGCCTGGCTGTCTTTTGGATTTTTTCGAGTGAAATTAGAACTATCCTTTTACTTTGTCTTCATAATTACTATTTTAAATAGATATGTAGTATCCATTCTTGTTCCTATAGCATATTTTGTTAAATCATTTTTTCTATCATTGAAAGCTTTTGTTGTTTCCAACAACAAATTAACTATTAGTAAATAAAAATTAACAAATTAACAAATTAGTAAATAAAAATAAAATAATTTTTCCTCTAGTAGGTATAAAAGAATGTGTTTTGTTTTACTTCATAAGTATTTTGTTTATATTCATTTTTTTTTGTTGTTTCCATTTTTTTTTTTTATTTGAGAGAGTCTTGCTTTGCTACCCAGGCTAGAGTGCAGTGGCACGATCTCAGCTCACTTCAACCTTCGCCTCCTGGGTTCAAGCAATTCTCCTGCCTCAGCCTCCTGAGTAGCTGGGATTACAGGTGCCTGCCACCATGCCTGGCTAATTTTTTGTATTTTTATAGAGACGGGGTTTCACCATGTTGGCCAGGCTGGTCTTGAGCTCCTGACCGCAGGTGATCCGCCGGCCTCGGCCTCCCAACGTGCTGGGATTACAGATGGGAGCCACGACGCCCGGCCTATATTGATTTTTTAGTTGACAGAAATTGTATTTATGGTACACAACATGTTTTGACATATATGTACATTGTGAAATGGCTACATTAAGATAATTAACAGATTCATACCTTACATATTTTCTGTGGTGAGAACAATTAAAATCTAAGTCAGGCACAGTGGTGTGCACCTGTAGTGCCAGGTACTTGGGAGGCTGAGACCGCAGGAGGCTTGCCTGAGCCCAGGAGTTTGAGCCGGTAGAATGCTGTGACAGTGCCTGTGAATAGCCACTACACTCTAGCCTGGGCAACATAGCAAGGCTCTGTCTCTTAAAAAAATCTACACAGCTGTTTTCAAGTATAAAATACATTGTTATTTCCTATAGTCATCATGTTATACAATATACTTCTTGAATTTATTCCGATATATTTTTGATTACTAGCTTCTCAGAGCTTAAAATATTAACATAGTTTTAATGGTCACAATGAATTTCTTCACCTTTTATATTGATTTTTTTTCTTATGCAGGAAATTCTTGGTGCATCACTTTCTGCACCTTTAACATCATATAAAGTGATTTATGTTCTCCCGATGCTAACTATTAAGGACGATAAAGGTAAAGAGTTTATGTACTTCTACAAATATTTTGGTAATCACATTTTGGTTCTAGTTATTAATTCCACACTTGGTTTTATAAGGCACTGGTGTGGTTACAAGTGTTCCTTCCGACTCCCCTGATGATAATGCTGCCCTCAGAGACTTGAAGAAAAAGCAAGTAAGTATCTGAGTTTCATGTTTGTATTTCCTCCTCCCATCTCATTGATTAGGTACTGCTGAACTACACTGTGAGGCTAAAAAGCTATGCATTTCTTTTTAAACTGCTACCTCTAATCTGTTTCTTGATGTTTATATATTTTCTGTAGTTTGAATTTTAATTATGTTTCACAGAATTTTGAAAAAGTTTTCTGATATTCACATTTTCAATGAAATCTAGCATATGAACCTCAATTTAAGTGATATGTGTATGTCTTTGTACATTTTTGCTTTTGGCTATACATTTTCATCATTTAGGCTGTTCACTATAACTTAAGCTATTAGATTTTTGAAGGTTTCAGACCCCTTCTTAAAATATTTGGTAAAATTAGAAAATTGCTCTCTATGGAGAGAACAAATAATAGTTTTGTTTGGGGGTTGCTTCTCTCAATGATTTTACCAGTAAAGTGTTGATCATTAGTGTTAACTTGCAAATTTTTTTGTAGGCTTTACGAGCAAAGTATGGAATTAGAGATGACATGGTCTTGCCATTTGAGCCGGTGAGTACGTAGGTAATTCAGAATATTCACATCCATCTCTTTATCAGAGAAAAAGAAGCGCTAACATGTTTTCCTTGTAACAAAATTAATTGGTGGAGTATGAAAATAAGAGAGAGTTTGCTTAAGGATTTACTCACTTTAATTTGATACCTACTATGGTAGATAAGAGCAAAAGAAAAACTAATGATTATTTTCTTATCACCTGGCATCTGCAGTTCTGGAACAAATAGCGCTTTTGTTTGAGATGGAGTTTTACTATTTTCACCCAGGCTGGAGTGCAGTGGTGTGATTTTGGCTTACTGCAACCTTCGCCTCCTCAGTTCAAGTAATTCTTCTGAGCAATTCTTCTGCGTCAAGCCTCCCTAGTAGCTGGGATTACAGGTGCCTGCCACCACGCCTGGCTAATTTTTTGTATTTTAGGAGATGGGATTTCACCATGTTGGCCAGGCTGGTCTTGAACTCCTGACCTTAGGTGATTTGCCCACCTTGGCCTCCCAAAGTGCTGGGATTATAGGCTTGAGCCACTGCTCCTGGCCTACCAATAGCTTTTTAACATCACCAATTTTATAGTAGCTTGCTTTGCTAGTGTGATCAATTTCCTGGCTTCTAAAGACAAAATTTTGCCCTATTATGCATGAATGTTTATTTGTAACCATAATAACTTTAACAAAATCCTGTGCAACTCTGTTTTATGTTTCTTGTATTTTCATATTAGTGTCTGTAGAAGAAAAACTTTTAAATCACTAGCAAGTGATTTTCATTTCATGAAGGATCCGGAGGAATTAATGTAAACCAAAAGCACAACCATCCATGAAACTGGTTGTTTACTTCAGTGGTCCCCAACCTTTTTGGTGCCAGGGACTGGTTTTGTGGAAGACAGTTTTTCTATGGACTGGCAGGGTGTGGTGGGGAAATGGTTTCGGAATGAAACTGTACCACCTTACATCATCAGGCATTAGATTCTCAGTAAGGAGTGTGCAACCTAGATCCCTTCATGCATAGTTCACAATAGTGTTTGTGCTCCTATGAGAATCTAATGTCACCCATGATCTGACAGGAGACATAGCTCAGGGGGTGATGCTCGCCTGTTGCTCACCTTCTGCTATGTGGCCTGGTTCCTAATGCCATGGACTGGTACCAGTCTGCATCCCTGTAATTGGGGGCCCCTGGTTTACGTATTTTGCTAGTTTCAGCATGAATTACTTAGATAATTATATGCCAGCAGAGGATAGAGTGCTGGGACAGGGGTGTGTGGTAGGGGCAGGGCATTGGAAGAGGGGTTGGTGCAGAGTATGGGTGGTTCCTGTGGAGAGTAAGAGGACAAATTTACATCCGGGAGTTAGTCTCTCTGTGATTACTTAGTGTGTGGCAGTGTCATAATGACATATAAAATCTGAAATATCTTTAATGGACATTAGAGGCAAAAGGACTGTGCCCCATAGGGCTATGTGTTCAGTCAGTGTGAACAGGTTCCTGATTGCTGTTTGCTGCAGGTGCCAGTCATTGAAATCCCAGGTTTTGGAAATCTTTCTGCTGTAACCATTTGTGATGAGTTGAAAATTCAGAGCCAGAATGACCGAGAAAAACTTGCAGAAGCAAAGGAGAAGTTATATCTAAAAGGATTTTATGATGGCGTAAGTAATAACTTTTTTGTTTTTATTTGATTTACTCCATGCTCTGTGGCTTTCTTCTTAATTAGAAAAAATGTAGAAAATTTAACATAGTTTCAGCTATACATTGATTTAAGGGCTTAATATGAGAATATATTCTGTTTCCAAATTTCTATTTTTTTTTCATGTCCTTTGCCTAAAAACATTTTCAGAAATTGTCTTTTTTGTGCCCTCTAGGGGTCTCTATGGAGTGAATTTCTTCACATGATATTTCAAATTAGTTCATATTGTTATGCAGTAAACTTCAAAGGTTTATTGAATGGAGAACACCTGGTCCCTTCTTTTGCTCTTTTAGTTAAGTTTATATTTTAGATAAGCAGTTTTATTCAGTCCATTAATTTATTTATTAATGTCTACTAAATGCCAGGTGAGCTCAACAAACATGTTCTGAACCATTCTTTTCTCCTAATTGTGCATATGTTAATGTGGTTTACATTTCTATGGAAAGAAGGCTAGGCTAGAGAACATAAACATTTAAATAAGTTGTTAGGTGCTTCAGGTTTAAATGAAGACTTTTAAGGACATCAACAAGTATGTTTTTTAGTTTCAGCTTTCCTTCGTTTTTCTGGATAACCAAGAATTGGTTATATATCTCCTTTTATTGAAGTGATACATATTTTGAGTGATGATAAAAGCCAACACTTATATAGCACTTATATATTGGCTTACTTAATTCTGAAAATAACCCCATTCTGAAGTGTAGGCAGACTTATCCCCAATTTACAGATGAGGAAATGGAGGCACAAAGAGATTAACTGATTTCCTCGAGCTTAGTCAGATAGTTAGCCAGGGATTCAAACTAGGTAGCCTGGCTCATGTGTCGGTTGAGGGGCAAGGAGGTAGCCTGGCACGTGTGTGTGTGTGTGTGTGTGTGTGTGTGTGTGTGTGTGAGTGTGACGGAGTCTCACTCTGTTGCCCAGGCTGGAGTGCACTGGTGCGATCTCGGCTCATTGTAGCCTCCACCTCCTGGGTTCCAGAGATTCTCTTGCCTCAGACTCCTGAATAGCTGGGACTACAGGCGCATGCCATCATACCCAGCTAATTTTTGTATTTTTAGTAGAGATGGGGTTTTAACATATTGGTCAGACTGGTCTCGAACTCCTGACCCCAAGTGATCTGCCCGCCTTGGCCTCCCAAAGTGCTGGGATTACAGGTGTGAGCCACTGCACCTGGCCAAATTTGTGTTCTTTTTTTTTTTTTGAGACGGAGTTTTGCTCTGTTGCCCAGGCTAGAGTACAGTGGCTTGTCTTGTCTCACTGTGACCTCTGCCTCCCGGGTTCAAGCAATTCTCCTGCCTCAGCCTCTCGAGTGGCTGGGATTATAGGCGTGCACCACCATGCTCAGCTAATTCAGACTTATGTTGTTAACTATACCGTAATGGTCATTAAATATAACTTCATAATGTTGGATTAAATATATATTGAAGGATTTTGGTACATTAGAGGTTTAGAATGTCGAAAAAGAATGCATGTCTTTTCTACCTAAGATAGAACAGTTTGAGAGAAATACAAGAGTCATGTAGATGAAGGGGAAAATATCTGCTTTATTACCTAAGAAAGCTGGAAGGGGATTGAGACTTAATTGGTGGCAACAATGGATAAGCTAATACTTTGCCCTAGAATGTAATTGGCCTACTGAGAAAAAGAGAGGTGAAACAGTAGGCCTCCTTCTAAGAGCAAGGTTTATCACATGGCCAGGCAAAGAATACTCACCTGCAGCGGGAGGGGGTTACAAAGAGGAGCCTAAATTAGATGAAGCTGAATATAGTTAGTTCTTTCTGAAACCATCAGGAATGAGGTGAGTTACTGTAGTTGAAGTCTGTCCACGTGGAAACTTAAGCAAGAAGTGGAAGTGAGTATTCCTTCCTCACACTAGGTATCTCAGTTACTGACAGAAAGATAAGTGTGTTATAAATATTAATTATCATGCTATACTAAAATGAAAAATTATTGTTATAAATATAAATTTCATACTACAAAAATTTCTGTGGGCAGAGCAAATTAATTAGGGAAAATTAGGAAAGAAACTCAAGGCAGATTCTAACTGTTTTGTATGTGTTTTTCTCTCTTCTCATCCTTTTAGGTCATGTTGGTGGATGGATTTAAAGGACAGAAGGTTCAAGATGTAAAGAAGACGATTCAGAAAAAGATGATTGACACTGTACGTGATAGGCTATGCTCTGAAGGCTGTTTTAGAAGAACTGTTAGTTAATAGACTTGACAGTGTTATTAGCAGTGAGTTCTATAGTAGAACCTGGGGCTGTAATAAAGATATATAGTTTTGCAGCAGAAAATAGACCTATTTAGCAATTCATTTAACTTGAACATCCCATCTATAATGGTGCTAAAGGTCGTGTTCTAAAGTCAATGTATGCATAGCATATATAGAGAATTTGGATGATACTTCTGGCAGTGGCCATTGTAGATACTGGTAGTAGTTACAACCCCCTCTTTCTTTGGTGTTTTTTACTGTCATCCTCTCATCCTCCATTTCTGTTACAACTCTCTTCTAATTAGCTGAGTTAACTCCTACATTTTTATTTTTGACAACTTCGTATACCCTAAATACGGAGACAATAAGTCTGTTAGGCTTTTTGAAATAAAAAAGCAGCAAATTTCCTCATTACCTTTCTATAATTTAAATTTCTCTTCCTTGCAGGGGTTAACATTTAACCATTTTAGTATTGATCTCCATCTCTTATAGATATCTGATCTAAATGCTTGTAGTATGATTTTTCCCCCCCGCCCAGGGTTAGGCATCAGCCACTGACAACCTACTCTTAGAAGGAGTAGGAGGAAGATCAAGGTTACACTCTTCCCCTTACTTTTTGTTTTCTCTTATGTCCCACATTTATCAGTATATACTGCTGTATACGCTGTCTTTTCCATACACTGTAGCAATAACTAATGTTAGATCAATAGTCATTATTTACATTTTTGAGACATGGCTCATCCATAATGTAGTGTACAATAATTTTTCATCCTCAGCTTTTGGTTTTCCCTGGGATTAATAATTATGTTTATTTTTTTTTTAATTCTTTTTTTTTTTGAGATGGAGTCTTGCTCTGTTGCCCAGGCTGGAGTGCAACGGCACAGTCTCAGCTCACGGCAACCTCCACCTCCCAGTTTAAGCGATTCTCCTGCCTCGGCCTTCCACATAGCTGGGATTACAGGTGTGCGCCATCATACCTGGCTAATTTTTGTATTTTAAGTAGAGACAGGGTTTCACCATGTCGGTCAGGCTGGTCTCGAACCCCTGACCTCGTGATCTGCCTGCCTCTGCCTCCCAAAGTGTTGGGATTACAGGTGTTAGCCACTGCGCCTGCCTTTTTTTTTTTTTTTTTTAAATTCTTAACATTTTTTTTAAATTCTTAACTTTTTTTTTTTTGAGGTGGAGTTTCGCTCTTGTTGCCCAGGCTGGAGTGCAATGGCGCGATCTCAGCTCACTGCAGCCTCCGCCTCCTGGGTTCAAGCGATTCTCCTGCCTCAGCCTCCTGAGTAGCTGGGATTACAGGCGTGCACAGCCACGCCCAGCTAATTTTGTATTTTTAGTAGAGGCAGGGTTTTTCCATGTTGGTCAGGCTGGTCTTGAACTCCTGACCTCAGGTGATCCGCCCGCCTCCGTCTCCCAAAGTGCTGGGATTACAGGCATGAGCCACCATGCCCTGGCCTTAAAATTCTTATTTTAGGCTGGACGCGGTGGCTCATGTCTATAATCCCATCACTTTGGGAGGCCGAGGCGGGTGGATCACTAGGTCAAGAGATCGAGACCATCCTGGTCAACAAGGTGAAACCCCGTCTCTACTAAAAAATACAAAAAATTAGCTGGGCATGGTGGCGCACGCCTATAGTCCCAGCTACTCGGGAGGCTGAGGCAGGAGAATTGCTTGAACCCAGGAGGCGGAGGTTGCGGTGAGCCGAGAATGCGCCATTACACTCCAGCCTGGGTAACAAGAGCGAAACTCCGTCTCAAAAAAAAAAAAAAAATTCTTATTTTAAAATATCAATACTCTGTTTCTCAGCTCTTTCCCAACTGTGTATTCTCTCAGTCAGTTTAAACACATCAGTATGCTTTCAGTTCTGTCTCAGAGAAAGCTATTCCAGAGCTTTCTGGCTTTAGTCTGAACTTGTTGCTTACGGTCCTGATGCACAGATGTTATGTTGGATGTTCTTCCAGTATTACTAAGAATCCCCTTTGCTTCTCTTGAGCTGGATCTCCTGTTTCCTTGATCCCATGTCTGCGTCTTTCTTGTATTCTTTCTTATTTTGGTGAAGTTCTGCCTCAGCTTTTCTGAGAAAGGGTGTCTGGAAGGTAAATTGTTGTGACTTTTCATGTCTGTAATATGTCTTCTATCTTTATATTGGATTGCCTGGGTATGGATTCTGGATTGGAAATAATTTCCCTTAAAGACTTGAGGACATTATTACCTCATTGTCTTCTGGTTCATTGATGCTATTAAGAGTTGAAAACTCTTCTGGTAGTGACTGATGTTTTTGTAAGTAACTTGTTTCTCCTGACTTTGGAGGCTTGTACAATCTTCTTTTCTCCCAGTGTTCTGAAATTTCATGATTTGCCTTGGTGTAGGTCAATTTTCATTCATTCTACTGGGTGCTTAGTGGACCCCTTCAATGTGGAAACTTGTGTTCTTCAATTTGGGAACATTTCTTGACTTTTTTCTTGATTATTTTTTTCTTATTCTCTTTTTTCACTTTTTGATTTCCTATCATTCAGATACTGAACCTCTTAGCTCCTGGCGGTCCTGCTAGTCCTCTTTGTGGGATAGTCCCTTGGTGTTTTCCTCTTGAGCTTTTGTTTGCTATGTCCTTTTATTTACTATTTGTGTGTGTGTATGCATATAAATTTATAAGAACTTATTTTTAAAGAATCTTTGTTTGGAAAATTTCAAATGTATAAAAAAGTAGAGAGTAGTATGATAAATTCCTGTATACCTATCACCCAGATTCAACAGTTACTAATTTTGGGCTAGTCCAATAATTGATTCTTGTTTTCTGATTGATTTTCTTTTTAAATAGGGGTCTTGCTATATTGCCCAGGCTGGTCTGGCTTTGGGCTCAAGTGATCTTCCCATCTCAGCTTCTTAAGTAGCTGGGACTACATGCATGTGCTACCATGCCTAGCTGATTGGTCCTTTGTTGTAGGATGCTATTCTTGTTTCATAGATGGGACATCTTAATCTTATTTCTCTGAGGAAGGCTGTTGATATGTAATATATTTGGATGTAAAAGGATTGTTTTTGCATATGGGTAGGACTTGTCACTGGGCTTCACTGGGGGAGATCTAGGAAGCGCCATTTGAGCCTTGGGGACTCCCGAATGTTAATTTTTTTTTCAGTATTTGCGTTTGGGTTTGTTAGCTTTCCCTACAGAGGATTCTTCCAACCTCTAGCTCAAAAGGTCTAAGTGGCCAGGCATGGTGGCTTACGCCTGTAACCCCAGCACTTTGGGAGTCTGAGGTGGGCAGATCACTTGAGTTTGAAACTAGCCTGGCCAACATGGTGAAACCCTTTCTCTTCTAAAAATACAAAAATTATCTGGCTGTGGTGGCACCTGCCTGTAATTCCAGCTATATTTGGGAGGTTGAGGCACGAGAATTGCTTGAACCTGGGAGGCAGAGGTTGCAGTGATCCCATATGGCACCACTGTACTCCAGCCTGGGTGACAGAGCACTGTCTCAAGAAAAGAAAAGAAAAGAAAACTAAGCAACTGAGCATTTTGGGAGTTGAATGGGAGAAGATAGCTTGGAATGTGTACCAACATCGGGTATGCTGACTTTCACTTAATTCCCTTGTTTTTACTGTGATACGTTAACTTTCTAGTTCAGAGACTTTTTTATCTTTTCCAGAGAATTAGCCTTTTGTTGTTGTTGTTGTTCTGGCATGTATATGGGGTTCTAACCTCCATTTTATTTTATTTTTTCACCACTTCCAGGATACCTACTTCTTTAAATGACTTTAGTTGGTGATCTTCTTTTCAGTCTCACCTTATCTCTATTTTTAGAGCTATTTAATGCCACCAATTTCTGAGTCTCTTAGAGGTACTAGAGTACAAACTGGATTGCTTCTCAGATTTTTCTGTTGTTGTCTTAGGATTCAGATAGCTTTTTAATTTCTGCTAATACATTTCTCATTCACGTTGCTTTTTTGTTTTCAAAATTCAGTGAATATTTTTCTTCTCTCATTCATTTTGCGTTTGTAGGTTCGTGCCACTTGTAAAAAAAAAAACCCTCATTGTTGTCTCTTTATTGGTATTTTGAGAGGGAGTTAAATGTCTGTTTTTTTTTTTTTTTTTTTTTTTTTTTTTTGCTGGGAATGAGAAAATAACTTTATTTGATTGTGGGGAGTGGGCCGACGTCCAGCCTCAGAACTTCTGGAACTGCTTCTTGGTGCCGGCGGCCTTGGTGACCTTGAGCACGTTGAAGCGCACAGTCTTGCTCAGGGGCCGGCACTCGCCCACTGTCACGATGTCACCGATCTGGACGTCCCTGAAGCAGGGGGACAGGTGTACGGACATGTTCTTGTGGCGCTTCTCGAAGCGGTTGTACTTGCGGATGTAGTGCAGGTAGTCTCGGCAGATGACAATGGTCCTCTGCATCTTCATCTTTGTCACTACGCCAGAGAGGATCCGCCCTCGAATGGAGACGTTACCAGTGAAAGGGCATTTCTTGTCAATGTAGGTGCCCTCAATAGCCTCTTTAGGTGTCTTGAAGCCCAGACTGATGTTCTTGTAGTACCGCGGGAGCTTCTCCTTGCCAGTTTCTCCCAGCAGGACCCTCTTCTTGTTTTGAAAGATGGTCGGCTGCTTTTGGTAGGCACGCTCGGTCTGAATGTCCGCCATCTTCCCGACAGCCTGCAAAAAGGACAAATGTCTGTTTTTAATTTACCATCTTTAAACCAAATCCCAGCTATTTAATTTCAGTGAGAAGAATTGCATTAAAAACAGAGCATGGAATCATTTTATGACTAATAATGCTGAACTTTGTTTTTAAAAATTATCCTAGCCTAAAATGTTTAGGATCATAATAGCATTGAAAGAGATTTATGTTTGGTAAAAAATCAAAAGCCTGGTCAATTTTTATGCTTAAAATATTTAGGATCATAATAGCATTAAGAGAGATTTACATTTGGTAAAAAATCAAAAGCATGTTCAGTTTTCTAGTGGAAATTTTTCATGGCACTATAAATCTTCAGTAACAAGATTTTCTATGTTTAGTCTTTGTGTGTCTTTTTTATTTTTAAGCAGTTTATAAGAAGGATTAAAAAGCTTCCACAGGGCTGTGCCCCCCCACCCCCGCAAAAAAACCCAGAAAACTGTCATAGGAAGCCTAACCTTCAAACCTTAGGATTCAAAACTGCTAGCCATCTTTTGTGTTTTTTTTCCTCTGTGTTCACTGTTTTATTTTTCACTGAAACGAGATAATCTGTAGCTGGAGAAAGTGATCCACTTGATGAAGATCGATGCCTTTTTAAAAGCAAGTGTTACATAGAGGGAAAGGTAGAAGATAACTGAGCCGGGGAAGATGGGGAAGACATAATGAAAACGTGGGGTTTCAGTTATTGGTGGTATAGCATTTTTTTGAAGAAATTTTTATCATCTTTGAGGAATGAAGATTGATTTGACATAGTATCTAATATGTTTTTATTTACCTTCCTTTAGGGAGATGCACTTATTTACATGGAACCAGAGAAACAAGTGATGTCCAGGTCTTCAGATGAATGTGTCGTAGCTCTGTGTGACCAGTGGTTAGTCTCTCTTATAGCAAGATAATTCCCCTAGTCAATTTGCTCATCTTTGACTTTAAAAAAAAATCAATTTGTCCACTCCCAGGTACTTGGATTATGGAGAAGAGAACTGGAAGAAACAGACATCTCAGTGCTTGAAGAACCTGGAAACGTAAGATGGGAGAAAGTGACGAGGGAGGAAAAAGAAGATGAAAAACGTAGAAACAATAAAGTTGAAATGAAACACAGAAGTGAAGTGATAAAGATACTTTGTCTTTTGCTTTTTTCTAGATTCTGTGAGGAGACCAGGAGGAATTTTGAAGCCACCTTAGGTTGGCTACAAGAACATGCTTGCTCAAGAACTTATGGTCTAGGTAAACAAACTTAAAATTTTTCTATTTGGATAACTTTGCCAGTTACACAGAAAATATACGTTTTTACCTTTCCCCTCCCCTCAGTTCTAGTGTTTTCTGAATTGAAAGCAAGAGGTTTTGGTTAGATGGTCAGGAAAACTAGGATGTAGTCCCCTATCATCTACTTGGTGGTAGAAATATGTCTCTCTAATCTATATAGGTTTTATGGTGTGACTTTTTTATAGAAGGACTCCAAGCTTCAACCATTTTTTTTTTTTTTTGAGGCAGGATCTTGCTCTGTTGCCCAGGCTGGAGTGCAGTGATGTGATCTTGGCTAACTGCAACCTCTGCCTCCCGGGTTCAGGTGATTCTCCTGCCTCAGCCTCCCGAGTAGCTGGGATTACAGGTGCCTGCCACTGTGCTCGGTTAATTTTTTTTGTATTTTTAGTAGAGATGGGGTTTCACCATGTTAGCCAGTTTGGTCTTGAACTCCACCTGCCTCAGCCTCCCAAAGTGCTGGGATTACAGGCATGAGCCTCCATGCCTGGACCATTTTGTCTTTTATCTACTATTTTATTTTTATTAATCAAGAATAATTTAAGAGCTTCCTAAATAAGTTATCTTTGTAAATGCTAAACCCTTCTTAAAAATGTGGATTCTATAGATGAAATGTGTCTTAGGTTCCTCATGCATTACTTTTTATTTTTCAGGCACTCGCCTGCCTTGGGATGAGCAATGGTTGATTGAATCACTTTCTGACTCCACTATTTACATGGCATTTTACACAGTTGCACACCTGTTGCAGGGGGGTGACTTGCATGGACAGGCAGAGTCTCCGCTGGGCATTAGGTTGGTAAACAGATAAGGGAAAGGAGCATAATTTGTTAGTAAGAGCTGTAATCTTTGATTTACATATTGAAATGTTTTCATAAGAAGTTACTTAGCAGAATTTAGTTGTAATGTTTTTGCTTTTTTACTATTGAACTGGGAAAAATTAATAAATAGCCCCTTATTATCATTATCTACTCTTCATTCTTATGCAAGGTGTTGTCCTTATTTGTTCCTGTAACTACATTAAGAAAGAGATTCCTAATTCGTGGTCAGATTTGGGTATTAATTCTTTCAAAGAAATTACATATGTATATATAAAATAGTTTGTTTTATTTTTAATACAGACCACAACAGATGACCAAGGAAGTTTGGGATTATGTTTTCTTCAAGGAGGCTCCATTTCCTAAGACTCAGATCCCAAAGGAAAAATTAGATCAGTTAAAGCAGGAGTTTGAGTTCTGGTATCCTGTTGATCTTCGAGTCTCTGGCAAGGATCTTGTTCCAAATCATCTTTCATACTACCTTTATAATCACGTGGCTATGTGGCCAGAACAAAGGTAAATACTAAAATAGGTGTGGACTAAATTTGTTGATTGTCAATAGGGGTGTCTTGTGCCTTCAAATATCTAAGAAATTATTGTGGAGGGGATAGATTTGCCAGTTATGTTCTTTTTCTTATCTTAAATATGTACTACAGATAGATTTGCCAGTTACATTCTTTTTCTTATCTTAAATATGTACTAAAGCGGAAAGGTTACCTCCTATCTGTTATATCCAAAAATCTACATACCTATCCGAGGCACTAAAGCACATCATCTCAGGTGCATTGCTGGTCTGCTAGTAATTCATTTGACCTGTTAGATTCAGGAATAATTCTAGAACATTAGAATTGGAAAGACCCTTCTCTTTAGAGCAGAGAGCCCCAAGGTTCTATCATTAGTTGTAGCAACATTCTGACTAGAGTTTGTTTCTTCAGAGTAATCCTTCTATCCTTTTCCCTCTTTACCTAGACGTGTCTCTGCTTTTCCCTCGTCTCTCAAGTAGCTGAGGAAACAAACCTCAGTCTGTTCAAATTTTATTTCATAAAACCAACACAATCTCTTTTGGCTTCTTGTATTTAGGGTATAAGAATAAAGAATAAATGGAAGATTTTGAAGTAGAGGAATAAATTAAGTTTTTTTTTTTTTTGAGACAGAGTTTTGCTCTCGTTGCCCAGGCTGGAGTACGGTGGCATGGAATCCCAGATTCAAGTGATTCTCCTGCCTCAGCCTCCTGAGTAGCTGAGATTACAGGCATGTGCCACTACGCCTGGCTAATTTTGTATATTTAGTAGAGACGGCATTTTACCATGTTAGCCAGGCTGGTCTCGAACTCCTGACCTCGGGTGATCTGCCTGCCTTGGCCTCCCAAAGTGCTGGGATTACAGGCACGAGCCACCGTGCTTGGCCCAGAGGAATAAAATAAATTTATTGTGGTTCTTACACTACTTGTCATCCAGTATTATTACTTACTTAATTTATTTATTTATTTTTGTGACAGAGTCTGGCTCTGTTGTTTGGGCTAAAGTGCAGTGGCATGATCTTGGCTCACTGTAGACTTGACCTCGCGGGCTCAAGTGATCCTCACACCCCAGCCTTCTGAGTAGCTGAGATTAGCCACATGTCACCATGCCTGGCTAAGTTTGTTTATTTTTTGTAGAGACAAAGTCTCACTTTGTTGCCTAGGCTGGTCTCAAACTCCTGGACTCAAGTGATCCTCCTATCTCAACCTCCCAAACTACTCGGATTACAGGTGTGAGCCATCGCACCTGTCCCTAGTATTTTTCTCTATTGTTTAAAATGTATTTTTGGGCAAATTGGGTATCCCAGAAGTATTCTTTACCAATAAGTTGAGTCTTCATCCCTTTGCACCAATTTTTTTCACATTTATTAGGTTTTTAAAAATTATGGATAAATAATAACATCAAATGCTTATGTCAGGTACTTTAAATCACTTTTAGTAATTCCTTTTACTATAGCTTTTCGAGGAGGATCTTTAATACTCATTTTCTATAGGCAGGGAATTGTACTGAGGAATAGAGGAACAAATCATCACCTAAAGCTACCCAGCTAATAAATGACAGTATGGGAATCCAGAGAGATTGGCTCCAGAACTCTTGCTCTTAACCTCCCATATGATCTCATTGCGAGAATGAATAAATGACATGTACATAGTTTGAAATTTTTAAAGAGTACATAAAGGCGAAAAGTTAAAAGTGAACTTTCACCCTTGCCTGCACACTGCTCTATTTCCCAAAACTCATCATGATGCTATTGTTTTCTTGTGATTTTTATATACCAGCATCCTATAACTCTGTTTATTTTTTTATTTTTAAAATTTTATTTCTTTTGCCTTTTTTTTTTTTTTTGAGATGGAGTTTCGCTCTTGTTACCCAGGCTGGAGTGCAATGGCGTGATCTCGGCTCACCGCAACCTCCGCCTCCTGGGTTCAGGCAATTCTCCTGCCTCAGCCTCCTGAGTAGCTGGGATTACAGGCACGCACCACCGTGCCCAGCTAATTTTTTGTATTTTTAGTAGAGACGGGGTTCACCATGTTGACCAGGATGGTCTCGATCTCTTGACCTCGTGATCCACCCGCCTCGGCCTCCCAAAGTGCTGGGATTACAGGCGTGAGCCACCGTGCCCGGCCCTCTTTTGCTTTTTAAAGTATTTTTATATTTCTTTTTCTTTTTTCATTTTGCTCACCTGCAACTGTCTTAATCGAGTTATATCTATTTATTTTTTAATGTATACAAAGAAACCACATTGTTTACACTGTTCTGTCTTATGTTTTCACACATATTTTTCAGATCTTTTTATATCCGTATGTGTAGCCCCACCTAAGTAGTTACATGCTTGGGTACCCATATCATAGTTTGTGTAGCCAGTCCTTTGGTTCGTTTTCATTTCCCATTACAAAAGACCACAGGATATAACCTTGTACAAAATTTATCTTAGCAAACTTCTATGATTCTATTAGCTTTTACCTCAGAATTTTAAGCCTGAACTATCATCTTTCTTTGTCTCTTATTTTCTGTCTTTAAACATTTACCTGTTGTGAAGTGACAAATGGCCTAGAGCTGTGAGAGCAAATGGACATCTCCTCCTGAACTCTGAGAAGGTAAGGCTTATTGCATCTTGAAAGTTTAAAATTCTGTGGAAGGCTTTTCAAATTTAGGTTATAGCACTTTTTTTTTTTTTTTAATGTGTGTAAGAAATAATGTTTCTGGGTATGGTGACTCATGCCTGTAATCCCAGAGCTTTGAGAGGCCAAGGTGGGAGGATCACTTGAGGCCAGGAGTTCAAGACCAGCCTGGACAATATAGTGAGTCCTCACTATATAGTGAGCTGCTACCAAAAAAATTAATAAATAAGAAATAATATGAATTAATCAGAGTTAAAAACCTTCTAATTAGCATATTTAGGACTAAGCATAAATTAATTTTTATCTTTAAAATTGAACAAGGGGAGTAGGTAGTATTAATTGAAGGGAGAGATAGGGAAAAGTTACCTATTTATAACACTTGTATTTAGAGTGGCAAAAGGTGACACAAATTTTTTTTGTGTTTTTAGTAAAGACAGAGTTTCATCATGTTGGCCAGGCTGGTCTCGAACTCCTGACCTTGAGATCTGCCTGCCTTGGCCTCCCAAAGTGCAGGGATTATAGGCATGAGCCACCAAGCCTGACTAGTTTTTTTTTTTTTTTTTTTTCTTTCACAAATTCACTTTTATTTGTTGACTTTTCATTAGTTTAAATCCTTGAGGGGTACAGCATCACTCAGATTCTGTGTCCAATAGGAATTTGGCATGAACCATGCTACTGTTCCTGTGGGCCCGAGTTACCTTTTCCCCAGATTACTCTGGTTTTGTTTGGTTTGCCACCAGGAGTTGCTGTATTGTTCTTTACTTTGTATACATAAGCACATCTCTCCCAAATAGAATTGTTTCATCTTGAGTATAAACACCTTAATTTTTTTTTTGTTTTTTGAGATGGAGTCTCGCACTGTCACCCAGGGTGGTGTGCAGTGGCGCGATCTTGGCTTGCTTCCACCTGTCTCCCAGGTTCAAGTGATTCTCCTGCCTCAGTCTCCTGAGTAGCTAGGATTACAGGTGCACACACCTGGCTAATTTTTTGTATTTTCAGTAGAGATGGAATTTCACTATGTTGGCCAGGCCGGTTGTGAACTTCTGACCTCGTGATCCACCTGCCTTGGCCTCCTAAAGTTCTGGGATTACAGGCATGAGCCACCGCTCCCAGCCAGCACCTTCAGTTTTACGAAGAGCTATGTGTTATAGAGACCCTGCTTGTAGCTAGCAAAAATGGCCTTGGATCACAGCCTTCCAGACATATTTCCTTTTAGAAGTCCTGTTTCCAGCAGGCCTCCACAGGATCCAAGCTGGCAGGAAGAGCTATTTTTCTTACTAATTTGAGAAAATGGTTTGGTGCTTTTTGTTTTATACTGTGACTGGCCACTAAATTAGTAGAAGGATAGAATTTTGGAGTCTGTAGGATTTTTAGGTGTCAGTTAATGCTCCTTCTCAAGCAGTATAGTAGTCATCTCTATGCTTCTACTGTTATTATCTCTACTGTTACTGTTAATAATATGTGTGTGTTTTTTTTTAAAACAGGCTTCATAGGACTTTATCTTATTAATCAATATCCTCAATAGGAAGTTCTGCAAACTTAGCAGATCCCTCACTTGCCTCTATGATACTTTTGTGCAAATTAGAGAAGGGCACCCCTCCTTGACTTAAAAGTTACAGTATTATTTATTTCTCATTAATAAAAATGGTAACAAATTGGATTTGTTAACAACCAGTGAATTTTGCTGTAACCAACTGAATAGTAATGACAGTATTAGTTGTCATAAATGTCTGTGTCATAATGAAAATAAGTTGTAGAGGGCCGGGTACGGTGGCTCATGCCTGTAATCCCAGCACTCAAACAGGAGTTTGAGACCAGCCTGGCCAACAGTGAAACTGTGTCTCTACTAAAAATACAAAAAAATTAGCCGGACATGGTGGTGGGCACCTGTAATCCCAGCTGCTCAGGAGGCTGAGGCAGGAGAACCACTTGAAACTGAGAGACAGAGGTTTCAGTGAGCTGAGAATGCGCCATTGCACTCCAGCCTGGGCAACAAGAGTGAAACTCTGTCTCAAAAAAAAAAAAGAAAGAAAGAAAATAGTTGTAGGTTTAAACAAATGGCAGATGATATAAATTGCATTATGTAATATCAGACTGAGCCTGTGCCGTAATATTGAAAGGTAATTAAAAAATTCCTTCAAGATGATCTATATATTAGACTGAAAAACTGCTATTTAGAAGCACAGGTGATTTTAATATATTTTGTTAGATCAACAAGGAACTTGATTATTGAACTCATTTCTTCTTTGTTTAAGTCAAAGAGGAACAATGTATATATTATTCCTCTTAGAACATGACACTTTCTTTGGTCTGTCTGAACGTTGTTGTACTATATTGATTTTATTAGAACAAGATATGTATTGCCATGTAGTATAATAGAAAACTGATACAGTCATCATTTCCTTTTGACATCAGCATTTTGAAACAATAAAGATTGCTAGACTGTGAGCAGCCCCTCTTCAGATGCATTGCCCTTAGGCAGAGCACAACTTGAACAACCGATTATTGTGACCCTAATTAATGATAGGAGGGTTCCTAAAATTCTAACTCCAACCTCATGAGCTGGTCCATTCCATTTCAGAATGATTCTAATTTCTGTAAAGCTCTTCCTTAGGTAACCAGCTGGTGTTCCAGAGTTATAGTAGAGTCATTACACATGTCTAACCCAATTACCAGGAGAGAGTATAGGCTAAACCACAGTGGACTGAGTCTGAGTCTGGAGGTCCTCTTCTAGCTGTGTCACTGATAGCTGAGTAACCCAAACAAGTCACTTTATTGGCTGAACTTCAGTTTTGACCTCTCTAAAATTAATGTAATATATCTTTTCCTTTCTGTATTTCAAATTCCTTTGTTTTTATCTGGTCATGACCAACCTAATTAATTTTATTTGGTTGATTTGTTTTATTTTATTTATGTTACTATTATTAATGCTTGATCACTGACTCTTTCAGATGTCAAAATCCACAGGTAACTTCCTCACTTTGACCCAAGCTATTGACAAATTTTCAGCAGATGGTGAGTAAACATTTTTCTTTTTGCTGTTCCATAGGGTCCAGCTCTCCTTATAGAAGACAAGTTAAAATTGGTGTTTTAATTTTACTTTCTGTTTTGCTTTTTAACAAAATTAAAAAATATTAATGTTTCCTTTGTGGATGAACAACATAATACTTAAAATATAAGAATTGCTGACATGATATCTTCAGGAACAAATCACGTGGAAGTGACTTTTAGTCTTCTTTTAATGAACTCACTATCATTGCTAAGATTCAAGACTTGTTTTGTAAAGATGTTGAGCATGTAGAAGCTTTTCCAAGATACTTCCTCCGTATTTTATATTCCATTCTTTTTAACTGAGACAGAGTCTCACTCTGACCCAGACTGGAGTGCAGTGGCACGATCTTGTCTCACTGCAACCTCTGTCTCTTGGGTTCCAGTGATTCTCGTGCCTCAGCCACTCAGGTAGCTGGGATTACAGGCATGTGCCTGCACGCTTGGCTAATTTTTTTATTTTAGAGACGGGGTTTCGCCATGTTGACTAGGCTGGTCTTGAACTCCTGGTCTCAAGTGATCTACCCGCCTTGACCTTCCAAAGAGCTGGGATTATAGGCATGAGCCACCATGGCTTGGCCTGTATTTGGTATTCCTAAAGGTGTCTTGAACCCAGGAACATTCATTTTTTTTTTTTTTGCCTAGCCTCAGTCCTGTTATATTTTTTTATTACTTTGTCAAGAGAAGAAATGCACTGTGCTGAAGGAACCATTAATTTCTTGTGTAACTAGTCATTGGTCATCATGGTACTTCTTTTTATTGATCACAGCTAACGCAGTTTGTGTTCTCAGTATTTTGACTGGACACCAAAGCCAATGGCAGAAAGAACCGTATCCAAATACTATAGTTAGTCTGTTTCTTACAAGATATATAAGCAATTATGAAACTACTTTATGTATATATTAGGATTGAATAAATAAGTAAACAGGTAGATAATAAGAACCTCTGCCTCACAGAGCTCACTATCAGAAAAAGAAGCTGTAAATAGGTAAAGAGAGAATGCTAGAATGAGCCCTATGGGGTTGGATTGGATTTGGTGATAAAAGTATGAGCTTATGATTTTTATTTTGTGTATAGATATATAGATATAAAAATAGACATAGATATGTGTATGTATGGGCTAGTATACAAATATGAATTGTTAAGTGAAAAAGACAAAGGGTAGAACTTGAATGTTCTGATTGGACACCAAAGCTAAAGACAGAAAGAACTACATAATGAATTCCCTCTTTTTTTTTTTTTTTTAAGCAATATAGTGTTCCATTATAGGGATGTCCTAAGGTTTAATTGATGGACATTTAGTTTTTGTTTTTTTTTCCAATATTTTAGAATGGAAGATTTTGGTAGTACTAAGAGGTGAGATTTGAAAAAGTAAAGTTTTATTAGTGGTAAACTTGTAAGAACCTAGTTTTAAAACTCAGAAAAATTCATATGCATTTGTACATATAAGGTACCAGTATGTATTCTTATGCATTAAAATATATTATGCTACCTCTAAATGAGGCTGAGATGTTAAGAAAACCACAAAGAAATGTATATCTATATCTATCCCCAGTTTATCATTTTCTGTCTCTGCCTCATTAAAGATCACTTTATCTCATTAACTAAACATGCCTGAGAAGAAACATAATGGTGCTAAGCAGATGCAAATCAATATAGATGGTTCGAATATTTTAACATCACAGTTAGGGATGCTACCTTTTGGTGATTTTAATTTTTGTTTTTGATCTGGGACAGTCCTTTAAAGCATTTGTTAATTTATATATGGACTTTGCAGTGTGTCCAGCTGGACACATAGGACGCAATTGATACACAATAACCATATTTTTAATTCATTGACTTTTTTTTTCTTCTTCCAGGAATGCGTTTGGCTCTGGCTGATGCTGGTGACACTGTAGAAGATGCCAACTTTGTGGAAGCCATGGCAGATGCAGGTATTCTTCGTCTGTACACCTGGGTAGAATGGGTGAAAGAAATGGTTGCCAACTGGGACAGCCTAAGAAGTGGTCCTGCTGACACTTTCAATGACAGAGTTTTTGCCAGGTAATCTGTAGATCCCAATCATTTTGTGTTTTAGAGTTACTTAGTCCTGGTGCATTTTTAAGTTTTCTTTTTCTTTTTTCAAAAAATAAATTAATGATAATAATAGCTAGTATTCATTGAAGGCTTACTTGTGCCAGGTACTATGCTAAGTATTTTGTGTACGTTATCTGACTTTAGCCTCAAAGCAACCTTATATAATATAGATATAATTAGCTCTGTTTTATAAATAAAGAAACTGAAGCTTAGAACATTAAGTATTTCCTTGCATGCTTAAAAGCTAGTAGTTGCAAACTTGGGATATGAACTTGCTTCTGTGTGTCTTGAAAACCTGTTCTCATAACCATTTTGCTATGCTGTCTTGCTTTAGAACAGGGCAAAATGGTTAAAGGAAAAGTAGATTAAAAGAAAAGTGTAACTATTTTTGGAGTCATCCTAAGCAATGGTATTACAAAGATAATAAGACATGATTCTTCCTTATTGTCTAGAAAGAGAGACAAATACTCAATCAGTTTCTTTCTTTCTTTTTTTTTTCCCCCAATCAGTTTCTAAGTGCAATGATAGAGATAAGGAGAATTCAGAGATGTCATGTGAATTCTGGGTTTCTTGAAATATAAACAATGTTTTCAGGGAGAAGAGAAAGTGGGGATAAGCCATGGAAAGGGTCTGATATTTATTTGAAGTACATTATCTCTTGGGCAGAGGTAGGCGATGAAACAGGTTGGGGCCAGATTAGGCCAAATTAAGAAGGACCTGGATTGGTATGAGAATTTTTTTTTCTAATATCCAGTATTAGTTATTGTAAATGCAACAATTAAAACCTGACTATGGCCAGGCACTGTAGCGCACACCTGTAAACCAGGCACTTTGAGAGGCTGAGATGGGAGGATTGCTTGTGCCCAGGAGTTCGAGACCAGCCTGGGCAACAAAGCAAGATTCTGTCTCTACCAAAAAAAAAAAAAAAAAAATTAGCTGAGTATGCCTATAGTCCTATTATTTGGGAGGCTGAGGTGAGAAGATCCTTTGAGCCTAGGAGTTCAAGGCTACAGTGAGCCGTGTTCATGCCACTGTACTCTACTGGGTGACAGAGAGAGACCCTGTCTCAAAAAAAACACTAAAAACCTCAAACCTGGCTACAGCCTTAGTTAAGCTATTTTCACATTGCATTTTGGGCTTTGTAAGAATATAGTGTCCATCAATAAATTTTTAAACAAGCATCATTTACTATGTCATAAACAGGAGCCCTAAGCAGTGTCAGATCTCAATACTTAAGGATGCAGAGAGAATAGAGACTGCCATAGTCTGTTTTAAGGAATGCAAAGGTGGTGTTGTGATGAGCAGTTTTACATGTTTTGGACATTGTTCTCATTTTACTGCTTATTTGTATATGCAGCAGTTTTGTATACCTATGTATAAGTGCCTTTAAACTCAATAACCTTTTTTTCCCTTTATTCACTAGTGAATTGAATGCAGGAATTATAAAAACAGATCAAAACTATGAAAAGATGATGTTTAAAGAAGCTTTGAAAACAGGATTTTTTGAGTTTCAGGTAGGCTGTTGATTCTTTTGGTAGCTATAAAACATGTCAATGTGAATGTTATGTATTTTCCTCCTTTTATCTTCCTGCTATAGCATAATTACTTGCCTAAAGTGTAGACTATGAAAGTCCTGCCAGAAAACTAAAATTCTTAAATAAATTGTGATTTTAGCTTATTTTCTTTGGTATTTTTTCTGTTGTGTTCACTTAATATAAATAATTCTGCTCCTAGTTAAGCCATGAACATCAATATAAAGAAGATTAGATCTAAAATTCAGCTATACTTTCCAGGAAAACATTTCAAAATTGATAAAAACTAAGGCAAAATTGCAATTAATTGTCATTAGTTTGAGAGCAAGTGTTTTCTGAGGTTTTCCACAAGGTGTCAGTATTTCCTCAAGTTTGGCATTTAAAGTGCTTAAAGTAAAAATGTAGCTTTACTCAATGAGCTATGTAAAAGATCAAATTGAGATTTATATAACTTGGTTTTCAGAGATGTGGTTAAATAAGGATAAATGCTGAGCATAGCAATGTGTTGTATTTATAGTCTTTTTTATATTTAATATTCTATATGCTGCTAAGAGCCGTTTTAATATACAGTTAAAAAAGTTGTTCAGCTTTTATGTCTCAGTTACAAACTGTCTGTAAAAAAATTCTTATTTTGAAAATTATTAGTATAAAACTGCCATGTACTTTGGACAAAGATAAATACTTGCAAATTCTTAAAGTAAAACCTTTACAGTAATTTGTTAGGGATTTTTTTTTTTTTTGATACAGAGTGTTGCTCCATCACCAGGTGCCAGGCTAGAGTGCAGTGGCACGATCTCAGCTCACTGCAGCCTCCGCCTCCCAGGTTCAAGCAATACTCCTGCCTCAGCCTCCAGAGTGACTGGGACTACAGGCACACGCCACCACGCCCAGCTAATTTTTGTATTTTTGGTAGAGATGGGGTTTCACCATGTTGGCCATGATGGTCTCGATCTCTTGACCTTGTGATCCACCCGCCTCGGCCTCCCAAAGTGGTGGGATTACAGGCGTGAGCCACTGCGCCTGGCCTTTGTTATGGATTTTTAAAAGACTAGAAACTTAAAAATATATCAAAACTGGCCATGCAGGGACTCACACCTGTAATCCCAGCACTTTGGGAGGCCAAGGTGGGTGGATTACAAGGTCAGGAGATCAAGACCATCCTGGCCAACATGGTGAAACCCTGTCTCTACTAAAAATACCAAAATTACCTGGGCATGGTGGCGCATGCCTGTAATCCCCGCTACTCTGGAGGCTGAGGCACAAGAATTGCTTGAACCCAGGAGGCGGAGATTGCAGTGAGCCGAGATCGTGCCACTGCACTCCAGCCTGGCAACAGAGTGAGACTCTGTCTCACACACACACACACAAATATTAAAACCAAGATACTGAAAATTTAAAAAAATTTTTATTTTAAAGAAGGTGAGGGAAATGGTAAATAATTTCAAATTTTACAGGCCGCAAAAGATAAGTACCGTGAATTGGCTGTGGAAGGGATGCACAGAGAACTTGTGTTCCGGTTTATTGAAGTTCAGACACTTCTCCTGACTCCATTCTGTCCACATTTGTGTGAGCACATCTGGACACTCCTGGGAAAGGTACCTTTATGCATTTAAAATGTTTTGAGTGGCTTTGATTTTGGCTTCATTAAGTAAATGTGCTAATATTGTTACTTAAGAGAGAAAGTCTGAAAGTGACTAATTCAAGAATAGTGCTGGATTCAGCATCATAATTGTGACAGGTTAAACCAGAGCTATCTCCTATTCAGATGGGTATATATGTGCCCTTATTTATATACACACAGTGTATACATATTTTTAAAAGGTGAAAATATTGAGAAAGATATAAACAACTGTTATGAGCTGCTTATAAACAGAGATATAGGTGTATATTTGCATAAATATTCTTGTTTTATATAAAACTTCTGGCATACATAGGACTTAATATTCAGAGATGTTGTATTAGCATTCTTACTGTGAATATAAATTCAGTTATTTCTCCTAGGCTTGCAGATAAATAGATTGGCTGGTTTAGTAACTACTTTCCAACCTTATTAGCTGGGTTCTTTTGTATTTTTAATGCATGAACAATGCAGAAATGTGCTCATGATCTATATACCAAATAGCCATACTTGAATACTGGATGTATTAACAGGATAAAAACTGAGTGTATGCATAATTTATATAATAATGATTAATTTTAGGCAAATTAGCATTACATAATTTTCTTTGAAAGTGAGCATATGTGTGTGGGTATTAATATGCTTGTACAAATGGATGCTAATTAAGAATGTAGTCAGACTTCACAGCTTGAATTCTAGGGAACATTAGATCAGGGGCTGTGGAAGTATGCTATGTGTAGTCAAGTTTGAACTTTGAGCACACAATTACAGATGGTATCCTTGGTATGAAACTATAATCAAGAACCATAAAATAGTTATATTGTCTAATCTCACTGAACTTTTTTTCATTTTTCTTTTTTTAAAAGCCCGACTCAATTATGAATGCTTCATGGCCTGTGGCAGGTCCTGTGGATGAAGTTTTAATACGCTCCTCACAGTATCTCATGGAAGTAACACATGACCTTAGACTACGACTCAAGAACTATATGATGCCAGCTAAAGGGAAGGTAAAGTTTTTTTTTAAAGCTCATTCCTTAAAAGTTATTGATCAGATAACACTTAACAGTAATGAAAGTTAAAAAGATTTTCATTAATGGTGAAGACAGTGGTGGTGTATATTGGGGGAGGGTTCTTCTCATTTTTGGTTTATATAAAAGCTACTGAATGTTTTTCTTTCTTTTACCACCTAGAAGACTGACAAACAGCCCCTGCAGAAGCCCTCACATTGCACCATCTATGTGGCGAAGACCTATCCACCTTGGCAACATACCGCCCTGTCTGTTCTACGTAAACACTTTGAGGTGATGCTCTCAGTAGACTCCCCCTTCCGCCACCCTCAACACTGTTGTATGCTGTCTATGTTGTTTTTGTTTTTAGGATGTTGGCAATGTCTGGGCGAAGAAAGATAGTCAGCTTTGTTTCATTTCCTATAGGAAGAGAGCATACTTTATTACTCTTGGTGGCTCTTAAATGTACATTGAGGAAAAGCTGCTGTTTTTCTGTTATTTCTGAAATGTTCATACAAAAATACATTGGATCTAGTTGACTGTAATCAGAAGAAGTGGGGGTTTTCATATGCGTAGTTGAAATGTTGAAACAAAAGGACAGCGTTTGCCTTTGGAATTTGTTGTAACTTGAGGGAGTCATTCATTAAATGTATTCATTCATTAAATTATTTCAAACCATAACCTTGTTTATTGTTTGGCAAAAAGTGAAGCTTTGTTCTTGAGTACTTTAAATGTCGTTCAGTTTGATAATTACCAATAGAAATGCAGAGCTTGTAGACATTTTTGGCTGTGCCAGGTAATGATAATCCTATTTAAAGGGAACTCAATAACTTAAGTTTTCGTTAAAGAAAAAAAATCTGTTTTTCTTCTACATTAAAAATGTGGAAACAAAGTATGTGTTGTGGACTTTGGCTTTTTTGCTTAGGGGTTATTGAACAGTTATTACTAGATGCAGACCACTAAGGTGCACTTAAAAGTGAGAGATGAAATAGGAGGGATACAAAATAGGAGGGATAGTGGTCAAAACGTAAAGCAGAAACATAAAGGAAAAATGCTTAGCTTTGATTTTCTAGACTGTTATTGAAATTTTGCTTCAATACTTTTCATAGTTAATTAAGAAATGCTAAGAAAAGCTGCTTTTACATTTGTAAAATTTGATAGAAAGAGAAGAGCAAATGTTTTTGTATTCCTCGTGAGTCATTTTATGGAGAATTGCTTCAACCTTTGATTATGTATGATAGAAATACAAGGTGGCCTTTAGAATCAGCTTGCAGATTTTGAATTAAGGTAAATAAAAGATAAAACTACTTTGGTTGGTAGAAAAGTAAAACTGCCTCAGTGAAATATATATTCATACCAGCAATTTCAAGGAAGCAATGAAAAAATCCAAATAGAGTATGTAATGTTCTAGGTATTAAAAAATCTATCACCTCTGTTCTTTTTGACGTTGTATTTTTACTTGGTGTTCATTGGCTAGATAATTGAAAACAATGGTATCTTTTGGCATTAGCAGCCTTCTTTTAGATTTTTGTATGTTTTCATCCATAAGAATGAAAAGAATGTTTATTTATAATCACAAAGTGTTTTTATGTTGAATATAGCATCTTTTTGGTGATGTAAGGCAAAGGAGTGTTTCCCACCCTTTTTCTTTTTTATCTGTTTCAGAGGAATATATTGACAAATAGAATATTTTTTTCCTATGTACTTCAGTAAAGGTTAGAATTGAAAGTAAATAGATTATTTGAAAATATGTTTGTTTTCATTTAGATTCATTACCAACCCTTGGTTTTATAATAAGGAGAAAATAAGTCACCCAAAACTTTGAAAAGACTGCTTACTTTGTTTCTCACTCTTTTGAGGGGACAAATATTTGTAGAAAGAATGAATTTAGATTCATTTAAAGCACACTTGGATTGTACTCATTAGTGATATATGATAGACATTTATTTTTGAGTAGATAGAAATTATATTTTTAACAGGTCAATAGCTAGGGATTCTTTTCACAATTGTGGTAATAATTTATAAGGAAGAGTGTCCAAAAGCAGACATTATATAAACTTCTATGATAGTTGTGTAGTTTTTTTATTTTAATATGACTAATGAAATGCTTTTAGAAGTTTGAAAACAAACAAGTTTTTATAAGACCATTTAGTTTCTGAACAGGAGAAATATTCAACACAAATCACTTCTTTTTCTCCTTTAAACTAAAAAGTATGTGTCGTCAATTTGTAGGGAATAGGAGACTTCCTTCTGCATTGTTCATTCAACTTTCACTTCCCCATGATGCTAGGGCTGGACACTTTTCTGCTGTTCTCTGAAGAGACTGATAGAGGCCACCATTCTATCCCTGACAGACTATAGTCACATCTATTATTCTGCCTTATTCTTGAGACTTTTTTTTCTACATTATTCTCCCTCTTTCTTTTTTTTAGGCCAATAATGGAAAACTGCCTGATAACAAAGTCATTGCTAGTGAACTAGGCAGTCTGCCAGAACTGAAGAAATATATGAAGAAAGTCATGCCATTTGTTGCCATGATTAAGGTAAGCTGTGGACCTTATGCAGCTGTGACCACATGAGTAATGGTTAGATAGGACAATAGAAGGATGGGGAAAAGCCTTGAACATAGTCTCCTGCCAGAAATCTGCGAAAATAGCACTTTTCAATCAATGGTTTTGAGAAATGAGCTATCAGATTTTTGATTTACTTGTGGAATTGCTGAGTATGTGAAAATTATATATTATGGAAGAAAAATTGGTTTAGAATTGCTGCACTGAACTATTCCCTTCATATTCTACCTTCCCTTCTTTCAAGTTTGGGAAAGAAACATATTCTTCTGGCTTACATTAGGCTTATAGTGGCATACATTTCCTAGACCCTGTTCCTGGAACCAGGATTTAATATTTGTGTAGGTATAGCTTAACAGGGTAAACGTAGATTATAGTAGTTAGACCAGGGTTTCTCAGCATAGCTCTATTGGTATTTGGACTAGATAGTTCTTGTGGGGCGCTTTCTTGTGCATTGTAGGATGTATAACAGTATCCCTGGCTTCTACTCGTTAGAAGCTGGTAGAACTCCCTTTCCTGCTAGTTATGACAATAGAAAATATCTCCAGACATTGTCAAATGTCCACTGGGGGCAGAATCACCTTCCACTGGCCCATCATTGAGAATTATTGGGTTAGACTCTTAGTTTTCTTCATATATGTAACTGATGTATTATTGGAATTTTTGACAAAAAGAAACTGAAAGAAGGCTTATATTGCTTAAGATCTCAGGTTATGGGGCCAGAAAAAATCTTGGTTGAAATTCTGTGTATCTATCGCTTCTTAGTTTTGCGACCTTGTACAAATCACTTCAATTTTCTGGGCCACGGGATTTTTCATCCATTAAATGAGGATACTATAGAACCTAACTTTAGGAGTGCTGTGAGGAGTAAATAATGTACCTTACACACTTAAATAGCACCAGTCAAGAAGTAGGCTCAGTAAATGTTGTTTAAAAATGCTAATTAGTATCTTCCAGCCTGCTAAGCATATCGTAGTTATTTGTGTATTGTCCTTTAATTCTTGTGTCTTCTTGGCTGCAGATGCCTCATGGAGACCAACCTCTTAATTTCTCCAATATTATAATAGATTGGTATTCTTGGAAAAACTTTTTTTTTTTTTTGAAGGAAAATTTGCAATGTTTTAATTATTTTTATTTACAGAAAACTCAGCAGTGTACATTTAACCCAGTTTTGTGACAAGTTCTTTAGCCTTTGCCTTTTCAAGCTTGGCGATGCAAGCCACAGACTTGGGACCCAGGACATTGCCTCCCCAGTGACGGTGGATCTCATCATATCTGTCATTGTAATTGGTGCGGATAGCTTCCACCAGCTTAGCCAAAGCACCTTTGTCTTCCGAGTTAACATGTGTGAAGGCGGCAGTGGTGCAGGTCTTCCTGTGGACTAGACGTCCGAGTCTTGCCTTCCCCTTGATAATGCAGTAAGGTACTCCCATTTTCCAACACAGGGCAGGCAAGAAGACAACCAGCTCAATGGGATCCACATCCTGTGCAATCACCACCAGCTGAGCTTTCTTGTTCTCCATCAAGGTGGTGACGGTGTTAACTCCTGCTCAAAGGACAGGTGGTCTCTTAGTGGGGAACGTCCCCTTTGCCAGCCGCTTTCTTCTAGGCTCGGGCCAACAGCCTCTGCTTCTTCTCTTGTTTTGTCTCTGGTCTATACTTGTGGGCCACCTTAAGCAGCTGAGTAGCTGTTTGGCGGTTCAGGTCCTGGGTGAACTGGTTAATTGCAGGGGGCACTTTCAGCCGCTTATAGAGGATGGCTCTCTGCCGCTGCAACCTGATATAGCGGGGCCATTTCACAAAGTGGGTGAGGTCTCTTTTGGGCTGGATGTCCTGTCCAATGCCAGAATTCTTAGGCCTTTTCTCAAATAGTGGATTCACCACTTTCTTGGCCTCCTGCTTCTTCACGACAGCAGGGACTGGAGCCACCTTCTTCCCCTTGACCTTCTTTCCTTTCGGCATCTTGGGTGGCGGGAAGAGCAGAAAAACTTTTTAATTCTCTTAGACCAAAGTCACTATTTGATCCTCAGGGTATTTTATGTTTCAGAAGTAATTTAGAGTCCTGGGTTGACCTACACCAATCAAGGTGTAATATAACTGCTGGTATGCTCATAGTTCATTGGTTCCCTAATGGCTAGTGTCATTGGTCATAATGCTGAATCACTGTCAGCATGTGGATCCAACAAAATATTCCTTTGTTGGTTTCAAAGGCAATTAATTTTGATGACATGTTTTAAAAGAATCCAGGGAAACATATTTGAAAAGTAGTTACATATATATGTATGTGTGTGTGTGTGTGTGTGTGTGTATGTGTATAAAATGATACTAGATTCGAGAGTTGGCTTCTTTAGGATCTCATTTAAATTAGAAAAACCAGCATCAGACTGTTTGAGTAGTAATATATTTTTAAAACAATGTTGGTGATTTGCCAGGGAAATTAGTGGTTTTGCAAACTTTGAAAGGGATTAATAAATCTGGGAATAAAAAAATGACTTTTTAGTGCTTTTCATGGGAAAATGAAACAGAACTTGCATAGTAAGTTAAAACAGTGAGTAGCAGGAATAATGTCAGGTCACTTTTCATGTATGTATAACATGTTCTAGGCAGTTATATCTACGCGTAGGTACTTGGCTACTTTGCGTAGCAAATAATTGACTATCCAAGAAAATCAAGAATAAGAAATTATTTTTTACATGTCATAGGATTATCTTAGTACTCATGTAGTATGACTTTCTTTTTTCTCTAAACTTTGCAGGAATATCTTTGAGGATTTTTTGTTTGGTATTAATTCACTTTTCTCTGAAACAGCTTTAAGAAGGTGGTATCTCAGAAAATTAAAAAAATTTTTTTGGTTACCTAAAGGGATATTTTTATACATTTGTTTGATCCTGTAAAGTGAATTCTTTGGGCTTGCGTATTCAGTCAGTCTAAATAAACAACCATAAAACCATATTTATTTTATAAATCTGAAAACCTTGTGCCTTCCCATCTTTTCAGTGCTGCCATAATCTTTTCATACTTTAAATGATAATTGTTTGGAGCTAGTAAATCTCATTAACAAGCAAACATAGGTAAAGGAAATCATGAGTCTATTAAAGCCTTTCCTTTAACTGCTGAAATCTGAAGATTTTATCAATTGAGAGAGGCATGATTACTTTGGAGGAAATATGTTTTCAACATATTCTTACTGTGATTTTGTTTTTCTATACCATTTTGGCTATTAGGAAAATCTGGAGAAGGTGGGGCCTCGTGTTCTGGATTTGCAATTAGAATTTGATGAAAAGGCTGTGCTTATGGAGAATATAGTCTACTTGACTAATTCCCTTGAGGTAAGAGGGCCAGGGATTGTCATAACTAGTCAACTATAGTAAACCATAATCTAACTCTTTTATTTTACAAGAAATCTTTTTGTAAACTGCATCTTCTATGTTTAGTATCTTTGACAAATATGTCAGTCAAAAATATTTTTGGAGAGAGAAAAATGGGTGAGTATAAAAATTGCAGGAAAAAAATGATCTGTCATCTTTTTTCATCAATTATTCCTAATTTACATATAATTCATTATACATTTAAAAATTAACTGTATATGTCAGGATATTCTACTGCAAATTATTATTATGTTTTTTTGAGACAGAGTCTCACTTAGTCTGCTAGGCTGGAGTACAGTGGCGTGACCTTGAGGTTCAAGTAATTCTCCTCCTTAGCCTCCTGAACAGCCTGGGATTACAGGTGCCTGCCACCACGCCTGGCTAAGTTTTGTATTTTTAGTAGACATGGGGTATTGCCATCTTGGTCAGGCTGGTTTTGAACTCCTGACCTCATGATCCACCTGCCTCTGCCTTCCAGAGTGCTGGGATTATAGGAGTGAGCCACCGCGCCTGGCCACGAATTGTTTTTAAGAAACCTTATATTCAAATGCTTTCCAAGCCTCTCATGTCATGCAGTACTCTGAATTGCTGCCTTTTTTCCTCCTCCCTTTTTGATTTGCAAAATTGGATTAATTATAATCTCTGGTTTATGATATATTATGATTATTCCATATCTTGTCATGTTTTTTTCTCCCAATTTATAATAAAATGAACATGAATCTACTACCCAATCCAAGAACTAGAAGAGTACCAATAGCTTTTACATATCTGACTTTCTCCCGGTCCAATCTTTGTGCCCCGGTCACAACTTTAAAAATAGATTGTAAATATGCTAGCCTCAGACAACTTAGGCAAAAGGAAAAGTCATTGCTCTAGAAACTGTTAGAGCACTCAAAAAGTGGTTCTAGGCCAGGCACAGTGGCTCACGCCTATAATCCCAGGACTTTGGGAGGCTTAGGTGGGTGGATCACAAGGTCAAGAGATCCAGACCCCTCCTGGCCAACATGGTAAAACCGTGTGTCTACTAAAAATACAAAAATTAGCTGGGCATGGTGGGGCGTGCCTGTAGTTCCAGCTACTGGGAAGGCTGAGGCAGGAGAATGGCTTGAACTCAGGTGGTGGAGATTGCAGTGAGCCGAGATCGTACCACTGCACCTGGTGACAGAGCGAGGCTCCATCTCAAAAAAAAAAAAAAAAAAAAAACAATGTGGTCCTAGAAATAATAAGACACTAAAGTAAAAAAATGCAGGTTTGGAGTTTAAGTAAAATTGTTTTGTGAAATATGGAGTACGAAGAAAGTTATTTCTATTTAGCATTTTACTGTGAATGAGTTAATGAAATTAATAAATATTAAATGACATCTATTTTATGTATATCTGAATGTTCATATATATTCATGTAGGTCAAAAAACTTCTTGGATCTTTTCACTTGGACAGTATGGACACATCTCATGTTTAGGGTCCTCTTATATTCAGACATATGCACTATTTTACATTTCTGAGCTTTTCTTCCATTTATGTAAGCGGAAGCCATTTATTCTCAAATGATAAATTTCTGAACTTCTGTTTGTCTTAAGTGGAACCCTCTTATGCTGATTTCCATTTTCTCTTATATGGCAGATAGATGCCAGATTTCATTATAGAAAATGATAAACATGGCTATATAAATAACAATACTATGAGACATCTAAAATAAATGTTAAATAACTGATTACAGATTTCATTTAATATTTATATGGAAAATAGTAAAATTGCATAGACCATTTCATGTTAAGTGGGGAGTCTAGTTTTGCTCTTGGTGAAATGAGGTGATGATTAATTTGAATCACATTAAGTGATACTAATAACTTCCATTTTTTCCCCTCTATTTAGCTAGAACACATAGAAGTCAAGTTTGCCTCCGAAGCAGAAGATAAAGTCAGAGAAGACTGCTGTCCTGGGAAACCACTTAATGTTTTTAGAATAGAAGTAAGTTAAAGGAATCTCACTGAATCACTGCATTTTAAAACCAGAAGAGACCTTAGAGATCGTTACATTGAAACCTATCATTTAAAAAATAGAACAAAGTAAGGCCCAGAGAAATTAAGTGGTTGGTTTGTTGTATGCCACATAGAAATGGGGCTGTACCTGAAGTGTCCTAATTCCCTGGTCAGTGCAATACTTAACTTTTTCCTCACTTTACTATTATAGGAACTATCAGATGTTACTTGTGGGGTTTAAAATAAAACTATGATTTCCAAAATCTGGTTTTTATTTAAAAACACAGGAAATTTAGGACGTTTTTAAACAGTTAAAAGGAGCTTTCAAACCTCAGATAAGTTTTGGTTTGTTATTCAAGGCTGTTTGGTTTTTAGTATAAACTGGATTGATGCATCATCTTAAGTTATGCTGGAATAGCTTTTTTTTAACCCCTTAGATTTGACCATTATTGTCGAAGATAAAGAGGTTTTGGAGATTCTGGTTTTTTGTTTTGTTTTGTTTTTTTAATTATACTTTAAGTTCTGGGATATATGTGCAGAATGTGCAGGTTTGTTACATAGATATATACATGCCATGGTGGTTTGCTGCGCTTGTCAACCTGTCATCTACATTAGGTATTTCTCTTAATGCTATCCCTCCCCTAGCTCTCCACCCCCAACAGGCCCGGTATGTGATGTTCCCCTCCCTGTGTCCATGTGTTCTCGTTGTTCAACTTTCACTTATGAGTGAGAACATGTGGTGTTTGGTTTTCTGTTCCTGTGTTAGTTTGCTGAGAATGGTGGTTTCCAGCTTCATCCATGTCCCTGCAAAGGACATGAACTCATCCTTTTTTATGGCTGCGTAGTGTTCCATGGTGTATATCTGCCACATTTTCTTTATCCAGTCTATCATTGATTGGCATTTGGGTTGGTTCCAAGTCTTTGCTATTGTGAACAGTGCCAAAATAAACATACATGTGCATGTGCCTTTATAGTAGAATGATTTACAATCCTTTGGGTATATACCCAGTAATGGGATTACTGGGTCAAATGGTATTTCTGGATCTAGATCCTTGAGGAACGAGATTCTGTTTTTTAGTCTCAAAGAATCCATTCATATTGGCAGCATTTAGCAAAGTGCAGGAGACTGCCATTGTGAGAGTCTATAAAATGTCCTCCTTGTCTTGATAAGCAGAGGACTCAGATATGTTCTGTTACTTTTGCCACATTTGAAAACCCAGCAAACAGAAAAGGCCTATTTTGAAAATAATAAGGAAATTGTGATCATGAGTATCTCCTGAATTAAGCATCATATAAGGAATACTCTCATTACATTAAGATGTGGTAGCTTTTCAACCATTGTGGAAGACAGTGTGGCGATTCCTCAAGGACCTAGAAATAGAAATTCCATTTGACCCAGCAATCCCATTACTGGGTATATATCCAAAGGATTATAAATCGTTCTACTATACGGACACATGCACACGAATGTTCATTGCAGCACAGTTTACAATAGCAAAGACCTGGAACCAACCCAAATGCCCATCGATGATAGACTGGACAGGAAAAATGTGGCACATATACACCATGGAATATTATGCAGCCATCAAAAACAATGAGTTCGTGTCCTTTGTAGCGACATGGATGAACCTGGAAACCATCATTCTCAGCAAACTGACACAAGAACAGAAAATCAAACACTGCATATTCTCACTCATAGGCGGGTGTTGAACAATGAGAACACACGGACACAGGGAGGGGAGTACTACACACTGGGGTCTGTTGGGGGGAAATAGGGGAGGGACAGCGGGGGTGGGGTGGGGAGATGGGGAGAGATAGCATGGGGAGAAATGCCAGATATAGGTGAAGGGGAGGAAGGCAGCAAATCACACTGCCACGTGTGTACCTATGCAACAGTCTTGCATGTTCTTCACATGTACCCCAAAACCTAAAATACAAAAAAAAAAAAAAAAAAGAAAAACACTAGCTAAAAGGCTGGGCACAGTGGCTTATGCCTGTAATCCCAGCACTTTGGGAGGCCAAGGCTGGTGGATCACAACACAAGGTCAGGTGTTCGAGACCAGTATAGCCAACATGGTGGAACCCTGTCTCTATTAAAAATACAAATATTAAAAAAAAAAAAAAAAGTTGTGGTAGCTTTTAACAGTTAAGTCATTTGAGCCGTGGAGATAGGTATGTGAAAGTGTTCTTTATAGAAATGTATTTATTTCAAGCCATTTTTAAGTATTCTATTAAGATACCATGTATTTAAATCTTTCATAAGACTCAGTTGACTTTTTTCCACTTAGAAATAATCAGCAGGGTTCTGGACTATGTAGCTTCTGCAGGTACAACATAGAACTATGTTTAATGCTGGCCTTGCCACTTACTAGCTGTGTGACCTTGTGCTGATTTTCAATCTTTCTGGTTCTCAGCTTCTCATTTGTAGAAAAGGGTCCAAAAGAACTACTTCAGGGATATAGAACTAATGTTGATAAAGTGCTTTACAATGCCTAATACATAGTAGGGATTCAGTGAATGATGGTGGTTGTGGGAGAGAAAATGTAATTATTGTTATTGTCCATCATCAGTGTTGATATATGTAGTTTTAGTCATCTTTACCTAGGCATTTGGTTATAAGCATGAGCTTGTACAGCTTTTCTTTCATATTTGAGTATGGCTTAGTCATGATTTTAAAATACCAGAATTAGATCTGTCTTTCATTGGGCATCGAAAAACATAGCAGAGATTCCTCCTCCCCCGGCAGCATTCAAGTTTCATTTCCTATAACAATCATTTTCTTTTTGTTTTCCTAGCCTGGTGTGTCTGTTTCTCTAGTGAATCCCCAGCCATCCAATGGCCACTTCTCAACCAAAATTGAAATCAGGCAAGGAGATAACTGTGATTCTATAATCAGGCGTTTAATGAAAATGAACCGAGGAATTAAAGGTAAACTGTTCCCTGAACCTCTTATTTGTCAGTAGCTTGTAGATTAGGTGAGTTCTAAGCAGAAAGGAAAAAGAAAAGAAACTGGCTTGTTTATGGACAGCTGTGTATTATTAGGGAAAAAGTATTGAGTTCAGAATCAAGAAAACTACTCTTTTTGGGATTCTGTAGCTCGGTAGCTTGGTGGCTTTGCCATGTCACTAAAGCTCAAAACTTATTTTTTGTTTACTAATGTGAGAACAATAGAGGAATTAGACATTTTTCCATCTCTCTTTCTAGCTCTAAAATTGTAGTGAGTTATTTCTGTCTCTCAGAGATATTCAGAATTAAGGAACACATACCATTAATATTCTAAACTAACCTGTCCAGCAGGGTCTGTTCCTGGAGAAGGAAGAGAAAAGAGTAAGAGCTATTGAGTGTCTTCTGTGTATTAGCCATTTAATCCTTTTACAAGTCTATAATTTACAGGGTATTATTATTATTTCCCTTTTACAAATGATAAAATGGAGGCTCAAAAAGGCTAAGTAACTTGCAAAGTTCGTTTAGTAAACTCTAGAGCTGGAATTCAAATAGGTCTGACTCCAAAGCTCATCAGGTAAAATATGTCAGTAATCTTAACTTATTATCGAGATTAAGTCTGCATCTTTTGTGATTAGATTCAATGTAATATTTGATGGCTTTTCTTTCACCATCCAGCCAGGTCCTCGGGTAAGCAGAGTATGAAGGGTGATAGAATGTCTCTCTTATTTTTCTTCTGAGCTATGAAAACAAATTAATGTTGTGATTGTCTATTTTGTATTATCTTTTTTCTTTTTGATAGCAATCAAAAGTTGAGTGGCCACTTTCTATCACTATAAAAATTTTCTAAAAAGATTTATAAATCCCAAACAGTAACCTAATTCATGAAACTATATTAGAGTAGTAACATTAATTAAAATAGACTAGAAATAGCTCTTTGGAATTTATTCTGTCATGTATTTTGTGTTCTTTTGAAGTTGTTTCCCTTCTGTGGACATTTATTGAGACACTACCATATGTAGTGTTTGTAGAGACAACTGTGTAGAGATTCCTTTGTATGTACTGGGGGGAGTCCACAGAGTCTTGTTCACTAGGAGCTACATCTAGTGAAGGAGTAGGGAACTAAGCTATTGAAGTGTATGATAATGTAAGGAGAAATTTCTTAGTGCCATAAGAAAGGTACAGATAAAATGTATAGCACAGAGGAATGTGAGATTATTTCCAGTTGCAGTGATCAGGGATTAATTTATGGAGAAAATATTGTTTGGATGGGACTTGAACATTATATCCATGAAGGGAAGGGGAAAGGGTATACAAGGAGGGAAATAATGAGTTGCTTTTGTTTCCTCGTGTATGGAGCATCAACAGCAACTGTGTACTAGTGTTAGGGATGTTGTTGTTTATAAACAAGTTTTTTAATTGTGGTAGAATATACCTAACATTTACTGCTTTAGTCATTTCTACGTGTACAGTTCAGGCTTGAATACATTCACATTGTTGTGAAACCAAACCACCATCCATCTCTACAGCTTTGTCATCATTCCAAACTGAAACCCTGTACCTGTTAAGTAATAACACCCACTCTACTTCCCTCCAGTCCCTGGTAATCACTGCTCTACTTTCTTTTTTCCTTTTAAGTTTTATTTTTGACACATAAGTATACATATTTATGAGTACAGTGTGAGTTTTTGATACATATTTATAATGTGTATTGATCAGATTAGGATAATTAACATATCCATGACTTCAAACATTTATCACTTCTTTGTGGTGAGAACATTCAGCAGCTCCTCTTACAGCTGTTTTGAAATATACAGTATATTATTTTGAACTGTAGTCATCTGCTGTGCAGTGGAACAGTAGAGCTTATTTGTCCTATTTAACTCTTTGTACCTGTTGACCAACCTCCTTCCAGTCCTCTCTCTTCCATCCTTCCCAGCCTCTGATAACCACGATTCTACTCTCTACTTCAATGAGATCAACTTTTTTAGATTCCACATGTGAGTGAGATCATGTGATAATTGTCATTCTATGTCTGTCTTATTTCACTTAATGCCTTCTAGCCTCATCCATGGTGTCATAAATGACAGGACTTCATTTTTTTTTATGTCTGCATAATATTTGATTGTCTACCACATTTTCTCTTTTCATTCATCCGTTAATGGACATTTAGGTTGATTGCATGTGTTGGCTATTATGAATAGTGCTGCAATAAATATGGGAGTGCAGAAATCTCTTCAACATACTGATTTCATTTCTTCTTTTCTTTTTTTATTTTTTTCATTTCTTCATTTTTTACAGGATATATATCTAGTAGTGGGACTGCTGGATCATATGGTAGCTCTATTTTTAATACTTTGAGGAACCTCCATCCTGTTTTTTATAATGGCTATACAAATTTACATTCATACCACACTGTTCTACTTCTTACCTCTATGTATTTGTTCTCAGTACCTCATATAAGTGGAATCATACAATATGTTTCCTTTTGTGTCTAGCTTATTTCACTTAGCAAAATATCTTCAAGTTTCATCATATTGTTATTTGCATTTATTATGTCCTCTCAGTGAATTAGGTACCATAGAATGATAGCTTTCATCCTCAGAACTTATAGGCCACAAGAAGCAGAAAGAGCATGATAGTAGCTTTTAAAGAAAATAGATATTTGTGTGGACCCATTGGATAGGATTATATTTATTTATTTATTTTGTGATAGAGTCTCTCTCTGTCACTCAGGCTGGAGTGCAGTGGCACTATCTCAGCTCACTGCGCTTCCACCTCTCAGGTTCAAGCAATTCTCATACCTCAGCCTTCTGAGTAGCTGGGATTATAGGCATGTGCCATCACACCCGGCTAATTTTTGTATTTTCAGTAGAGACAGGGCTTTGCCATATTGGCCAGGCTAGTCTCAAGCTCCTGGCCTCAAGTTATCTGCCCACCTCAGTCTCCCAAAGTGCTGGGATTACAGGTGTGAGATACTGCACCCGGCCTGGATGGAATTATTATGAGATTATAGCACATGAAAGGATGTATTTCTGTACTGAAAATTGTATTATGTTAAATCTACCTCTGTTTCAAACGTACTCAAATGCAGCACTGACTAGGTTCTGCAGAATTCCTATCTCTTGTGTTTTTTCATTAAGCCTTTGGGATAATTCTTATCTCCTTTGTCATACTAGCTGTGAAAAATATTATCTAAAGTGTTTTTTTTTCTTTCTTTCTTTCTTTTGAGACAGAGTCTCGCTCTTTCGCCCAGGCTGGAGTGCAGTGGCATGATCTCGACTCACTGCAACCTCTGCCTCCTGGGTTCAAGCGATTCTCCTGCCTCAGCCTCCTGAGTAGCTGGGACTACAGGCACATGCCACCACGCTTGGCTAATTTTTTGTATTTTTAGTAGAGATGGGGTTTCACTGTGTTTGCCAGGATGGTCTTGATCTCCTGACTTCGTGATCCCCCCGCCTTGGCCTCCCAAAGTGCTGGGATTACAGGCGTGAGCCACCATGCCCGGCCATCTAAAGTATTTTAAATTTGATGTTAGTAGCTGTTATAAATTTTAGAAAATAGAACCATTAGAGAGTGTTTGAAATTGCTATTCCTATAAGTATCTGCAGAAGAGGTCCAACCTTGATACTTTACTAAAAATCCTCAGGATGCCTTGATATCTAAAGGGCCTGAGTATATTGAGTATATGAGATGGAAGAGGAGTTAAATTCAGTAACATAGCTGTTGGTCTGTTTGCTACAATAGCCAGCAAGTTGTCCAATTAGTGCCAATTGTATTGAGGGTGATTATGATCTAGTCCCAGGAGGAACTGGACTAAAACTATCATTTCATTCCACAAAGGCCACTGAGTAAACTATTTGATGATAATAAATTTGAATCACTCACAACCCATGCCATATATGAACTAATAACTTGGAGGTGAAGGCCTTCATTTCACGTTATCAGTCTCTAGGGACTTTAAATCACTCTCATCTTTTCTCTAAGAGCCTTATATCTGATGCAGTTGCAGACTTAAATTTCAACAGTTTCAATGATAAGAGAAGTCTGGGATAAAGACAGTTAAACCACTAAGAATCCATGGACAGTAATGAACAACATGGTGAAACATCAAAGCAAATATGTTTTGTCACTTAGAAGCCTGATTGAGTATTAAGGTTTCTTTGAAATAGTTTGATTCAGAATTGCTTGGAATGATGAGGAAGGTCTGTTTTAGACAGAAAGTGTCTGTATGTGTGTGTGTGTGTGTGTGTGTGTGTGTGTGTGTGTGTGTGTGTGTGAGAGAGAGAGAGAGAGAGAGAGAGAGAGAGAGAGAGAGAGGCAGAGGCAGATCTGCAATAAAAGGCCTTATGCATAAAATCTGCTGACAGAATTTGTCACTGCTTCTATAGCAAAATATTTGGTACCACTGATGTGTAAGTTGAATTGCAATAGCTGTTAAAATGAATTGTATTCTTCCCCAAAATAAGATCATGGCTTTCATGAAAATTGTGTCTGCTCCCTTCCCATTTTAATTTTCAGGGCTGGTACTAAGTCTGGGAATAGATTGTATGGTCCCTGCAGAAACTTTCCAAAGACTCTTAGGCAGGGTTTGCTTTTGTGGTAGTTGCAGGTAATTGTTCTGTAAGCCCCTTCTCTAAACTTGGAGTCCTTCGGTCTTTGTTTCCCAAAGAGAACAGAATGCACAGATAACTTGTATTCTTGGCATAGCCGCCAGCTGCATTAATGTCTTCTTTTATCTCTTATCCCTCTTATGCTAAGCTTTGTACTCTCAACTCAACATGAGGGAGTGTAGCTCAGGTCTGTTTCACAAAGGGGTGGAAAGTAATTCCGAAAATATTTTCTATTTCTCTGGATCAGATTAGGTGTAACTAGCCATGCTACACTTAGAATAAGATATAAACCCAGAATCAGCATTTGTAGTTATTTCTGGTGTTTTTCTGCCATATGAAATAAAACCATTTGATGTTGGGAAGTCTCAGAATTGCTGAAGTAAATATACTTCTTTTGGGCTCAGTTGTTGACAGGATTGTTGAATTATAAAGGGATGGGCCCTTTTTTTTTGTCAGGAGGTATTTTATCAGTTTACATAAGAGCAGATTAGGAAAATCTCAAGCAGGGTGGGTATTGGAGCTCATCCTAAAGCTTAAAATTCTGAAAGCTGAAATTTCTGTCCTTTCTCTGCCTTGTCCTCTCTCTGCTTGTCTCATCAACTTGTTAATGCAAACACTTTCATCTTTTGAGCAAACGAGAAACTGGTAATGCCATTTCTTGAAGTGGTAATTATTTATCCAAAAGTATCTCCAAGAAAAGCGACAGCTCTTGCAGGTTTAATGTATTCTAGGAAGCTCAAGAAAGGAATAAGTTTTAGATTTTTTGATATTCTGTACAATGGTTGATTGAAGCATATAAAAATGATTTGAGAGACCATATAGGATAATGCTAAAAAATACACAGTTCTTTCTCTCTCTTAGTTTATAATTCCAGGAGATGTCATAATCTCCTTTGATCTGGGTAGAAGTTGAAAGGGGATGAAGATTTGCTATATTTTAGCTTTGCTCCTGAGATTGGTTTGATTGGTTTTTTTTTTGGAGATGGAGTCTCACTTTATTGCCCAGGCTGGAGTGCAATGGTACAATCTTAGTTTACTGCAACCTCTGCCTTCCATGTTCAAATTATTCTCCTGTTTCGGCCTCCCGAGTAGCTGGGATCACAGGCACCTGCCCTCATGCCCAGCTAATTTTTTTTTTTTTTGTATTTGTAGTAGAGACAGGGTTTTGCCATATTGGTCAGGCTGATCTTGAACTCCTGACCTCAAGTGATTCACCTGCTTCGGCCTCCGAAAGTGCTGGGATTACAGGCATGAGCCACCACGGCTGGCATGGTTTTTATTTAATAATCTGAAGAAAATATTTTTGTTTAGATACAACAACCAGTGTGTTTAAAATGTGAGTTCTCAGACTGCTTCCAGGGTTTGAGTAAGTGACTGTAAAATATATTGATAATTTGTTTTGTTGTAGACCTTTCCAAAGTGAAACTAATGAGATTTGATGATCCACTGTGGGGGCCGCGAAGAGTTCCTGTCCTGGGAAAAGAGCACACCGAGAAGACCCCCATTTCTGAGCATGCTGTTTTCGATGTGGACCTCATGAGCAAGAAAATTCATCTGACTGAGAATGGGATAAGGGTGGATATTGGCGATACGATAATCTATCTGGTTCATTAAACTCATGCACATTGGAGATTTATCCTGGTTTCTAGGAATACTACTACTCTGATTGTGCCTACTAATTGGCTATCAGAACCTTAGGCTGGACCTAAATGGATTGATTTCATTTCTAACCAGTCAATTCTGCATGTAACCATAATTCTGCCAAGTCATCTTTAATTCCTGAACCTAATAAATTTTTTTTCTTTTCTTTGGGTGTCTAAGAAATGGTTTTTGCCAAACTTTTTAAAGAAAACAAATTGTTGCTATTTCTTAGAAGTTTCTAGTTTTTAAGATGAACACAGAAGTGTCAGTGTGCTTCTTTTATGAGGTGTGCTTTATACTGTTTATGACGGCTAAGGTGTACCTAACAGCTTTTTATTATATATTCATTTATGGAGTTAGCTTTTTTTTTTAATAAAGAAAAATAATAAATTATCAGCTCTTTTTTTTTAATGAAGAGAACTTTCATGATGATTTAAAAGAATGATTGAGAATATTTTGACTTGACTTTGATTACTAAATATTTTGTATAAAGAACAAATAGGCCCTGTATTTTATAAGACTTTTTAGAGCTTTAATATATTCAACTAAGAAAATAATGGCTTCTTCAAGGCTAATATTAATAGTTTATAAGCAGTGTATTTCACCTACACTAAATTTAGGCATTCCCTTCTACCCCTAGAAATCTGCATTTACTGAATTTGTCTGGAGTGCAATTGTGTTTAAAGGTCATGCTGGCCAGGTGTGGTGGCTCACACCTATAATCCCAGCACTTTGGGAGGACGATCAGCTGAGGTCAGGGTTTGAGACCAGCGTGGCCAACATGGTAAAACCCCATCTCTACTAAAAATACAAAAATTAGCTTGGTGTGGGAGCAGGTGCCTATAATCCCAGCTACTTCGGAGGCTAAGGCAGGAGAATTCCTGGAACCTGGGAGGCAGAGGTTGCAGTGAGCTGAGATTGCGCCACTGCACTCCAGCCTGGGCAATAAGAGCGAAAATCTGTCTCAGTAAATAAATAAAATAAATAAATAAATAAATAAAGTCATGCTGACTGTGTTACAGATTTATTCTTTTATTCTTGATGGAATGTCTTTTAATATTATCTGTGCCATCTGTCTTCATATGAGAAAAATATGTAAGGCATTGAATAACAGGAGAAACATTTCTAATTTTGATGGGTTTAATATGGAGAAAGAACAATTTTGATAACCCAAAGGAACCTGAACACTATGAGTTTATGTAAATAGAGTTTATTGAGCTTCCTTATTTTGCTCTCCACAATTAGAGACTTCTAGGCCTAGCTGTCTGCTTTATCACAGATTTATTGAAGCAAATCATAGAATGTTAGAACTGAAAATCCTTAGAAATCATCAAGTGCAAATAATCACTTATCTGCTAGGGACAGGCAGTATAGCATAGTGGGGTAAGAGTACGTACTCTGAAATCAGACTAGCTAGGTTAGATTTCCAGTTCTTTTTGCTACTAGGGTGACCTTGGCCAATTATTCAGAGCCTCAGTTCTTCATCTATAAAATGGAACTAATACTGGTACCTTGTAGGCTTATCATGAGATGTTTAGATGAACTGATTTAGGAAAATCATAAATATAACACGGTGCCTAGCAAGTAGTAAGTCTTTAGTGAATTTTACCATTGAAGAAGAAGATGATACCAAGGCATATTGGCTTATGATTAATGTAGGCTGTAAACATGTCCTTTGTATTAGTTCCTTTGGGGCAACTGATTGTTTGCACTCCTAGATTATTTTGCTGTCCTCTCTGATCTGAAAAGCCCTAATTATTTCTGAAATTAAGTAATGCTTTCTGGTGCCTAAACACAAACCTATTTATGTTTAACTTAGGAAAATTATGTGTGCTTGGCCAGAAAAAAAAAAGGAAAAAATATTTTGATAGTGTTCATTTTATGAGCCTATGAACCTGTGCTGCTTTGGATTAAGTGTGAATTTGGGATTCATGGATCCCCTGCTTTTTCAGTCTCAATTTCTGAGACTGAATGAGCTTCTTGCTAGGCTGAATATGCTGCTCATGTGTGGAGATACAAATGTTTTGTATGAGGAGTCATCTAAGCATAAGCCCATTACTTCATCTGGCACTCAACAGAAGAAACAGCAATTAGTTGAAATGCTGAAAGAAAAACAGGCTACACTGGGCTTATTATATTAACAGTAATATAATTGAGTATATAATATTATACAATTTAGTATTTTAATGTCTTCCTAGAGGATTTTATCTTTTTTAGTTTTGAAATACAATGCACATACACAAAAAGTGAGCAAAAAATATATAATATATACACAAACAAATGAACTGCCTTTCTCCCCCCACCTCCAAAAAAGAATAATTTATTAATAAAGCAAATACCTGCATAGTCACTAACCAGTTGAAGAATGGCACAGTGTCAGCACCACAGAGGTCTGGCCTTTTACCTCCTCTGGTCACTAGAGATAAGCTTTCTGGCCCAGTATATGTTGGTTTTTAATCAATGTTGCATGTGAGCTTGAAAAGAATATGTATTCTGTAAATGCAGAGTTCTGTATGTGTCCATTAGGTCAGAGTTGTGGATTGAATTGTTCAAACCTATATATATCCTTACTGTTTTCTCTCTTTTTCTGTTTTTGAGAAGTATGCTAAAATCCTTCATGACCATGGATTTACCTATATCTTGTTACAATTCTGACAGTTTTTGTTTTATATATTTTGAGAATGTTTTGTTAGGTACATGTACATTTAGATTGTATTCCTTCTGGTAAGTTGAACTTTTTCTAGTTAGAAAGTGTTTTTCTCTCTCTCTCTCTCTCTCTCTCTCTCTTTTTTTTTTTGAGACAGAGTCTTGCTCTGTTGCCCAGGCTGGAGTGCAGTGGTGTGATTTCAGCTCACTGCAATCTCTGCCAGGTTCAAGTGATTCTCCTGCCTCAGCCTCCCGAGTAGCTGGGACTACAGGCATCCACCACCACACTAGGCTAATTTTTGTATTTTTATAAAGACAGGGTTTCATCATGTTGACCAGGCTGGTCTCAAACTCCTGACCTCATGGGCTGCCTGCCTCGGCCTCCCAAAGTGCTAGGATTACAGGTGTGAGCCACTGCGCCCAGCCATTTCTCCTGATTTTTAATTTATTTTTTGCCTTAAGGCCACTTTGCCTAACAATATAGTAACATCATCTATCTTTTGGTTAATGTCCATGCAGAATATCTTTTCCATTCTTTTAACATTTTGTGGTTTTATTTTCTTTTAACACTTCATTTTGACAAATTTTAAGCCTACAGAAAAGTGGACAGATTTGACCAGTAAACATCCATGTACTTGTCACCTATATTTACCAGTTGTTAATATTATGTCACAGTTACTTTCTCTCTCTCTAAATACGTACTTATTATTATTATTATTATTATTATTGTCTTCCTCTGCAGAGCTTGCGCAAATAAATACGTACTTTTAAAATAAACTTTTAATTTTGGAATAGTTTTAGATTTACAGAAATGTTGCATCTTTAATATAGAGAGAATCTGTACATCTTTTACCCAGTTTCTCCTGTTAACATCTTTCTTAACCTTGGTTCAGTTGTTAAAACTAAGTAATTAACATGGGTACATTATGATTAACTAAATTGTATACTTTGTTTGGATTTCACCAGTTTTTCTACTAATGTCTTTTTACTATTGCAGGATCCTATCCAGGATAACACATTGAATTTAGAATATACTTTTAAAAAATTCAGAACCATTTGACAGTAAGTTATAGACACCATGACACTTCATCTTCCCATAGGTTATCATGCAACTTCTAAGAACTTGGACATTCTCCTATATAATTGCAGTGTCATTATTATGCCCCATAAATTTAACATGATACAATAATATTAGATCATAAGCTTTTCTAATGAAACTTCCCCAATGTCTCATCAATAATGTATTCTTTGAAAAACCCTCAGGATTCAATCAAATATCAAGTATTACATTTTGTGATTATGTCTGTTAATTTTTAAACTAGGAGAGTTTCTCTGTTTCCTTCTTTTTTGGTCTTTTGTGACAGTAACATCTTTGAAGACAGCAAGCCGGTCGTTAGCACGATGACTTACAAGTCTGGATTTGTGTATTTTCTCATGCTTATAATCAGATTTAAAAGTCTTGGCAAGATTGCTACATAGGTGATATTTCCCACTGCATCATGGCAGGATTAATATATTGTGGATTTGTTCCATTATTGTTGATGCTAAATTCCATTAGCATCATATTTCTCAATTGAAAAGGTACTCTTCCTTTTTGTAATTAAGTAGTCTGTGAGCTGATACTTTGAGGCTTGCGTGAATATCCTGTTATGATCTGAATGTTCATGTCCCTTAGAATTTTTATGTTGAAACTTAATCTTCACAGTGATGGTATTAAGAGGTAGAGCCTGTAGAAGGTGATTAGGTCATGAGGGTTGCTTCCTCATAAATGGGATTAGTGCTCTTACAAAAGAGGCTTGAGGGAGTCCTGTTGCCTTTATGCCATGTGAGGACATGTAGAAGGCACCAACTGTGAGGAATGGGCCCTCACTGGAAACTGAATCTACTGGTGCCTTCCTCTTGGACTTCCTAACCTCCGAAACTGTACATTTCTGTTGTTTATAAATTACCCAATCTAAGGTATTTTGTTAGAGCAGCCTGAAGGGACAAAGACATTTGTTTATCAGTTAACGTTTGCCAAGTGGTAGCATTCATGGATAAGCTGTCAGTTATTACACTGATGGTTGTAATATGGTGAGTTCTTAAAAATGATAAAATTATGATTTCTTCTACATTTATTAGATGTCATTCAGTTGTGAAGATGTTTCCTTTTTGCAGTCAATTTTTTTTCCTTTTTTATTTTTATTGCATTTTAGGTTTTGGGGTACATGTGAAGAACATGCAAGATTGTTGCATAGGTGCATACGTGGCAGTGTGATTTGCTGCCTTCCTCCGCTTCACCTATATGTGATGTTTCTCCCCATGCTATCTCTCCCCAACTCCCCACCCCCTGCTGTCCCTCCCCTATTTCCCCCCAACAGACCCCAGTGTATAGTGCTCCCCTCCCTGTGTCCATGTGTTCTCACTGATCAACACCCGCCTATGAGTGAGAACATGCGGTGTTTGATTTTGTGTTCTTGTGTTTTTTCCTTTTATTTTTATTTTGATTTTTGAGACAGGGTCTGGCTCTGTCGCCCAGGCTGGAGTGTACTGGTGCAGTCTCAGCTCACTGCAACCTCTACCTCCCAGGCTTAAGCCATCCTCCCTCTTCAGCCTTCCGAGTAGCTGGGACCACAGGTGTGTGCCACTGCGCCTGGCTAAGTATTTTATATTTTTCATAGAGATGGAGTTTCACCATGTTGCCCAGGCTGATCTTGAACTCCCGAGCTCAAGTGATCTGTCTGCCTCAGCCTCCCAAAGTGCTGGGATTATAGGCATGAGCTACTGTGCCCGGACCCAGTGTTTTTCTTTCATCATTCTTTTAAAATCATGTGGACTGATGAATTCTTTTTTTTAATATGTGCTGTAATCTAGTATCATTATTCTTTGAATGCTCAAATTCCTCTAAGTTAACCAATGGAAGCACTTTCAAGCTGGCTTGAGTACAGTGTTTGTTCTTTTTGTAACTACACATTAATTTTGGGGCATTTCTTTATAAAATGGCATAAGAAGTTCCCAACTTGCCTTGTGTTTTCTGTTTCAGAAGCAGAATCAGTCTTTTTTCCAAAGAGCCTTGCTTCATTTTAATGGAGAGTGTTATTAAGAAACCAAGATCCAGACGCTACTAAGGACATTGTTTTTTAGGCCCTTCCAATAGAAAGAGCTAAGAAATGCATAGTGTTTTTTAAAGCATAATTTTATGTAATACCACTGAATTCTTTCTCATCTTTTCCCCTTTACATTTGTATTTCCCTTCTCACACAGTAAGAACTCTGGTTCTCAAGAACCTAAATATATTTACTCATTTAGTCTATTAATAATTTCAGAATTGCCAATTCAATTCTATTAGCAATAAGTAAGTAGAGTACAGTATTTGGTTTTGTTTGTTTGTTTTGCAATTCTTTGTGTCCTTAGAACATAGCTCTCTAAGGAATATAGTCAGAGCACTATTTTAAATATTTCTTAAATTCTTTTTTTTTTTTTTGTATGTGGTTGCTTGCTTTTTATTTTCTTTCCTTTTCTTCTTTCTTTTTTTTTTTTTTTTTTTTTTGAGACAGGGTCTCACTCTGTGGCCCAGGCTAGAGTGTAGTGATGCAGTCAGAGCTCACTGCAGCCTTGATCTCCTGCCCGGGCTCAAGTGATCCTCCTGCCTCAACCTCCCAAGTAGCTGGAACTACAGGCATGCACCACCATGCCTGGCTGATTTTTTTCTTTAATCAAGAAATGTTTCTTGGATTCTTTCTTGTATGTGCTTTTAATGTAGAATTAAAGTCATTCATTTCTCTTTATATTCAGTTTTATGGTTTGCTTTTTTGCTTTTTATCTGACTTTTGAATAAGCAAAAATACATGATTCAGCCAGGCATGGTGGCTCGTGCTTGTAATCTCAGCCCCTTGGGAGGCTGAAGTGAGAAGTTTCCTTGAAGTCAAGAGTTCAAGACCAGCCTGGGCAACATAGTGAGACCCTGTCTTTAAAATAATTTTAAAAAAATTAGCCAGGTGTGATGGTTCACACCTGTAGTCTCAGTTACTTGGGAGGCTGAGGCAGGAGGATCACTTGAGCCTACGAGTTCCAGACTGCAGTGAGCTGTGATCATGCCACAGCATTCCAGCCTGAGTGACAGTCCTATCTGAGTGACAAACCCTATCTCTTAAAAAAAAAAACTTCAAAAGTCGAAACCGAGAAAATTCTTACTCTCTTGTACCACATTCCCACTTACTCTTTATAGCTAATGATCGTCATTTGTTTTTGGAGTACCTTTCCCGTGTTTCTTTTTCCAAAAATAAATGAATATTTATACTTTAGTTTCTCCTTTCTTATATAAGAAGTAGCATTAAATATATATATATAATTATTTCACATCTTGCTTTTTTAGTTAACACCATAGCCTGGACAGTTTTTCATATTTTAATTTTTTTCTTATATAAAAAGTAGCATGATATGTATTTATATATAAATGTATATATAATTTGCCTTATATAAATATTTAAAAATATATAAATATATATAAATAATTTTATATATAATTATTATACATCTTGCTTTTTTAGTTAACAATACAGCTTGGACAGTTTTCTACTTTGGTTCATAGAAATATTTTTCTTGGCCAGTCATGGTGTCTCATGCCTGTAATCTCAGTACTTTGGGAGGCTGAATGCGGAGGATCACTTGAGCCCAGGAGTTCAAGATCCACCTAGGCAAGATTGCAAGATCCTGTCTCTACAAAAAATTTGAAAATTAGCCAAGTGTGGTGGCATGGACTTGTAGTCTCAGCCTCTTGGGTTGCTGAAGCAGGAAGGTCGTTTGAGCCTGGAATTCGAGGCAGCAATGAGATATGATTGTGTTACTGCACTCCAGCCTTGGTGACAAAGTGAGACCCTGTCTCTTAAAAAAAAAAATCTTTTTTTCTCCTCCTTTTTCTTCCCTCCCTTCTCTTCTGCCCCTCCTCTTTCCCTTGCTCTTGTAATACTATTGTAAAGGTGTACCATAGTTTATTCAACCAGTCTCTATGAATGGACATACAGTTTGTTTCTAAGTTTTTAATGTTTTATAGAATTTGTATAGAATGATACAGTGAGTAACCTCATGAATATATGCCTCCACTTTTGTGGAGGCATGTAGTTAAGGTACGTTTTCTCTTTTGCAATTAGAAGTATATGGAATAGTTGTATGTTGGCACCTTGAGAATATTCTGTTGCCAATCTTTTTTATCTAATGGTTTTAATACTTCTGAAGTTCTTTCCTGGTAAGTTGTTATGAGGGGCAATGCAAAACGGTGATATTACAATGCTATTATTTCTTTTCATAAATATTTGGCATTTGTAAAGAACATTCTTTTTTTATTCTATTTTTCATTTTATTTTTAAGTGAAAAAGCTGTGTAGCATGTGGATTAGTCACTTCATACAATAGGCATTTGATTAGAAAGGTTGGGTACAAATGAAATTTAAAAATATGGAGTCAGAGCTTACATGTACAGTGGTTGTTTACTCTTCAAAGGAATCTTAATACAGGTCTTTTTTTTTTTTTTTTTTTGAGATGCAGTTTTCTTGTTGTCAAGGCTGGAGTGCAATGGTAAAATCTTGGCTCACTGCAACCTTTGCCTCCCAGATTCAAGCAGTTCTCCTGTCTCAGCCTCTTGAGTAGCTGGGATTATAGGCATGTGTGACCACAACGGCGAATTTTTGTATTTTTAGCAGAGATGGGGTTTCACCATGTTGGTAGGGCTGGTCTCGAATTCCTGACCTCGAATGATTCACCCACCTTGGCCTCCCAAAGTGCTGGGATTGCAGGTGAGAGCCAACTGCGCCTGACCAATTTCTATTATTATTATAAACCTGAATTTTCATGTAGGACACATTTATTCAACAAACTATTCTGTGCTTTTTATGTGCCAGACACTGCGGCAAGGACTTGGAATACAGTAGTAAGCAGAAGAAAACATACCTGTCCTTAACGTAGGGCACATCCACGGTTAAGAAGACGATGAGAGTTGCTTAGAACCCTGTGATTGAAGGCAATTATGAAGCTGTGTCTGAAGAATCTTGATTTGGAAGGTATTATAGGCTTTTCCTAACAGTTCTGTTCAAGTGAATGCTTTGAAGTTCAGAACCCTAAACAACCGTTCTCTGTGGGTCTGATGAAAAGAATATATGGTATAATTGGCAGTTTCCTCCTCATGTCTTTCTAATGTAATGTCAAATTATGAATTGCAGAGCCCTTCCCTCAATGTGCGATTTTGTCTAATTTTTTGTCTTAGGATATTTCCCGGTGTTTCTAGGGTCCACACCTCCATGAGGCATGTGCTAGAGGCATGATTCAGAGGCTCTGAGACCTTGAGGATTCAAGGACATCACCAGGCAAGCCCTGCTTCGGTTACTAGATTCCGTCTGGACTGGGTAGGAAAGAAGAAACACCACTTTCCTAGCATTATCCATGAAGTTAATGGAAGAGCAGAGAGTTTCTTGAAGTTCTGAAAAGGCTTAGAGGCTTGTGGCAATCTACCATAGTTCAAACTTGAAGAGACCACCTTTCATAAGATGGATTCAAATACAATACCTGCGCTGAAAGAGTTTTTTGCCTCTGCTTTTGCATTGACTATGGGACTTGTATCATCTTGCTGAATTGGACCAGCAGTTCAGGGGAGGAAGAGAGATCCCTGCTGCCTCTCAGCCACATGGCATGGCAGAAATCTGCAGCCTTCTGAATCTTCCAAGGAATGGTCAAGTGGCACTTAGCTAGATAAATGTTTACTAGAGGCATTTCTTAAAGCCAAGAGATTTTCCCACTAAAGGTAAGTTTTTTCTTTTTTTACTTCCTCTATACTCCAGCAGTATCTCCCTACAGATTAGTAAGATGAATGTGTCCACAGTTAGGCGAACACCTGTCTTTAAAGAAAAAGATGTCTGTCAGTTACACTGCTATGACCTCAGGTTCCAGAATGTTAAGGGAACATTCTTTCAAGAGATGTTTCACTTTGGACTAATCCTAAGCTTAGAAATCAGCTTATTGTGAAAGGAAAAAAGAATAGCCCAAGTGACAAGAAAACACTTCTCACTATGAATTGGTTTGGAAGTGACTTCTTCAAGTGTCCTGAGGATATTTCCTTACTCAACATAAACTCACCTTTGTTGTCACACACATCATCTGAAGATGAACAGTATTTTATTTCCAACTTGAGGTAGGGAATAGGATAGGATAAATTTTTTCCCTAGCTTTTGCTCTTTAGTTGGACTATCAAATCAACCTCTACTTATAAGGAGCCAGGGAAAGGAAAAGTGGGCTTGGGAAGAAAGTGGTTCCTATCTTTTCTCCATGCAAACTTGAAAAGAGGGCAAGTGATATTTGTTCCTTCTGGCTTTTCTTGGCTGATGACAAGAAAAGGGCTGGCTTGGGTGAAATGGTATCTCTTTATTCCTTAAAATGTTGAACCCTGACCAAGTGGAACTTTATTTTTAGAGATTGCCAATCATTTCCACCCTTTTGAAATAAAAACTCAGGGGTTTTGGCTTCAGTTGAGTTTGAAATAATCAAGGAAGCCAGGGCAGAATGATTTCTCAATAGTCCAAGTTTGATTAAGGAAGAGTGACATGAAGCACCCCAGACTGAAGTCCCAGGCATGTGGGAGACATGTGGTAGGGCATACGCTAGAAGAGGAAGAGGAATGGAGTGAGGTCAAAAAGGGGGAAAAGTATGTATCTCATCCATCAGACTTTAACAGGAGTCAGCCGCCTACCTCCTGAGCTAAAGCCTTCCTCAGCTTCTGAGGGTTAGGGTCACCAACCATCTTGGTTTACCCGGAACTGTCCTGGTGTTAGCACTAAAATTTCCCCATCCTGGGAAAACCCTTGGTCCTGGGCCAACTGGAATGGTTGGTCACCCTAACGGAATCTTTTTTTTTGTTTTTAAGAGATGGGGTCTGAGGCTGGGTGCAGTGGCTTGCACCTGTAATCTCAGCACTTTGGGAGGCCAAGGTGGGCAGATCACCTGAGGTCAGGAGTTTGAGACCAGTCTGGCCAAAATGGTGAAACCTTGTGTTTACTAAAAATACAAAATTAGCCAGGCATGGTGGCGCATGCCTGTAATCACAGCTACTCGAGAGGCTGAGGCAGGAGATTGCTTGAGCTGAGATTGCACCACTGCACTCCAGCCTGGGTGACAAGAGCGAAACTGTCTCAAAAATAAATAAATAAATAAATAAATAAATAAATAAAGAGATGGGGTCTTGCTCCTGGGTTTAAGCAATCCCCTCACCTCCGTCTCCCTTGTAGCTGGGATTATAGGTGTGCACCATCACGCCTGGCCATCACTCTGACTGAATTTTAGGGCATTTGGGTAGCACATATGACAACTGAAAACCTGGTCCAGCTCTCCTTTCTCTTCTCTTTGTTTCTGAGGAAAGTATACAGAGTGTTCTAGAGCATATACAGGATCCTGAAGTTAGAATAGTTACAGTGGCCATCGACTTCATGCCTACTATGTGTCAGGTACACGATCTTTTCTAATACTCTGGCAACTGCTACAGGTTTCAAACTTAAGTAGCTCTTGTAGCTTCCTAGACAACTTTTCTATATATTATGCCCAGGGAATCTTATGCTACTGTGAAGAACAGGACTGAGTAGGTAAGCAGTGGATGAAGCTGACGGCCACAGAGCTCTGCTAAAACAGAAGATGTTCATTTACCTGTCAAATTCCACAAGTTCTTCATTTAGTAGAAAGAGCAAAGATTTTCATTTCAGGCACAAAAAGTTCAAATAGTTACATTCTAGTTGTTTGCTCTTAGAAAATACAACTAGTCACAACCCTCAGCTCTGGCCTCCTCCTCCATAAAACTGGATTTAAAATATCCTTGAGCTCAAAATTAGACAAACAGCCTAGGCATTAAAGCGAGACCCCGATAGCTACAAAAAAATTAAAAAAATTAACTAGGCATGGTGGCATGTGCCTGTGGTCCCAGCTACTTGAGAGGCTGAGGCAGGAGGATCTCTTGAGCCCAGGAATTTGAGGTTGCAGAGAGCTATGATCATGCCACTGAACTTGAGCCTGGGTGACAGAGCAAGATCCTGTTTCAAAAAAAGACAAAACACACACACACACACACACACACACACACACACACACACATTTTTCCCATTTTTTCCCTACTAAGGAAAAGCTATCCTCTCAGTTATTTGATTTGGAATGGATAGAAGACAGTCTTCCTTGCTGTGATAAAAGGTGTCACACATATAATATTGAGTTAGAAGCAAAAATTCTATTCTTAGGCTGCAAGCTGTAAATGGTTCATTTCTAATCCATGCCTTTAGCCCTAAGAAATCCCTCTACTAAAAGATGATTGAAGGTCTTAGCCTAATGATGGAAGCCCCAACTTGTGGCCATCACATTGAGAGGTAAATGCTTTGGATTGTATGGAGGAATGCAGAAAGCTTTTAGGCTACCATCTGCTTGTATTTCATCAATTCATGCCTAAGACTTGTGCCTTTACTAGAGAATGAAACATAGTAATGTTCACGTAAATTTGCAGCTAGCCTTGAGGAGGACTCAAATACAACAGAGGAGACAAGTGAATCTATTTGGTCCAATTCAACAAATACTTATCATGCACCCAAGAGATTTCAGGGTAGTGTGCGAGATGCTGGGTATACAGGGAGGAACAGCATAGGCTCCCAACCTCAGGGAGCACACATGGAGGTAGAGGAAATAAGGCATATAAAAGTAGTTTCTTCAGGGCCAATTTCAAATTAGCATAGATGTCTTAGTCTATTTCAGTTGCCATAGCAAATACCATAGGCTGTGTGACTTAAGAGAAATTAATTTTCTCACAGTTCTGGAGAATGGAAGTCTGAGATTAGAGTGCCAGCACAATTGGGCTCTGATGAGGACTTTCTTCCTGGTTTGCAGTGTGCTCAAGTGGGCTCTCCCTCTGTATGCGCGTGTGGAGAGAAAGCAATCTCTCTTATAAGGCCACCTCGTTGTCTTCTTCTTCTTTTTTTTTTGAGACAGGATCTTTCTCTGTTGCCTAGGTTGGAATGCAGTGGTGCAATCTCAGCTTATTGTAGCGTCTTCCTCCCAAGCTTAAGCAATCCTCCTACCTCAGCCTCCCAAGTAGCGGGGGCCACAGGTGCATGCCACCATGCCTGGCTAATTTTTTGTATTTTTAGTAGAGATGGGGTTCACCATGTTGCTTAGTCTGGTCTCAAGCTCCTGAGCTCAAGCAAGCCTTAGCTTCCCAAAGTGCTGGAATTATAGGCATGAGCCAGTGTGCCTGGCCTAAGGCTACCTCTTCTTATAAGGCCACCAAACTTTCTGAATCAGGATCTCACCTCTATGACTTCACTTAACTTTCACTACTTCCTAAGAGCCCTGTCTCCAGATACATTCACAATGGGGGCTAGAACTTCCACATATATGAATTTTGGGGCATGCAATTTAGTCTACAGAAATAGGCCTTAACTTACATCATAACAAGCATATTAAAATGTACCCACACTGAACAATGAGAACACACGGACATGGGGGGAGCATCACACACTGTTGGGTGGGGTAGGGGAGGGACAACAGTGGGTGGGGAGGTTGGGGAGAGATAACATGGGGAAAAATCCCAGATATAGGTGATGGGGGGATGGAGGCAGCAAACTACCTTGCCATGTGTGTACCTATGCAACAATCCTGCATGATCTGCACATGTACCCCAGAACTTAAACTACAATTAAAAAAAGTACCCACACAATTTGTTACATCCATATTTTTTTTCTGTACAATACTTGAAAGAATTTTTATAATTTTGGTTTTAGGTTTGTTCAACTATGAATAACTCATTTATTTATGACTAGTTGCTGCTTCTCAGCAACCATTCATATTTGGGAATTTTTGCAAAATGAGAACTTATAAATTGTTTTCAAAATGTTAAATATTTGTGAATTCTAAATTTGGCAATTAATAAAATTGACATAATGCTAGATTTTTGTGTTTAATTGAGCCTTAATTTATTTGCACTTTTTTATTTCGGAGCCAATTTTTTTTTTCCACTGTAGGTTCTTGAAAAGCTCATTAGACCATGAGAACTATCTATAATGTCAACGGATAAAGGGGTGGAGGTAGTTCATAGCTCCACTTCACACTTCCATACAGGTCATTTCCAACCCTAACCTCTCTTCCAAGCTCTTGTTCATCTTTTCCAGGCTTTTCTTAAGTATTGTCTTGATTCTTATTGACATTTAGACTGGGTATGTTCCAAACATCATCCCTACCTCATGTTCTTCGATTCTTTTTTATTTTTTGCCATCTCTCTCTCTCTCTCTTTGTTTTTTGTTTTTGTTGTTGTTGTTGTTGTTTTTTGAGACAGAGTTTCGCACTGTCACCTAGTCTGGAGTGTAGTGGTGCAATCTTGCCTCAGTGCAACCTCTGCTTCAGTGCAATTCTCCTGCCTCAGCCTCCCAAGTAGCTGGGATTACAGGCACCTGCCACCACACCCAGCTAATTTTTTTTTGTATTTTTAGTAGAGACGGGGTTTCACTATGTTGGCCAGGCTGGTCTCAAATTCCTGAACTCATGATCCACCTGCCTCGGCCTCCCAAAGTGCTGAAATTACAGGTGTGAGCCACTGTGCCCGGCCGCCATCTCTATCGCATTGACATCACCACCTAGCTAGTGGGAGACTGCTGCAGTCACTGTCATTAGTCTCCAGATCTACTGGTATCAGGTTTCAGAATGGCATGACTGCTTAAAAATTACCTGAAAGCCTTGTTATGATATTGATTTCTGTACCTCATTCTTGGAAACCTGTGCAGTTGGTCTGAGGGAAAGCTTGGGAATTTCTTTCTTTAACAAGCTAATGTGCTGTCATCTTTGGGAAATTGTAGACATGATCAGTATTGGTGGGATGAAAAGATGAAAAAGAGATGTGGATCTTAGTAAGATCCACAATGCAGCTTGTACTATGACACTATGAAATTCTATTGGCTTTACTGCCAGAAACCGGAGGCATAATGGGCTCCCCAACTGTTTCCACGATGCCCTCAGGATGTTGTCTCAAGGGTAGTTAGGAATGTTCCACTTCGGCCTCCAGGCCGTGTGTCCCAGGTGCTGAACTTTGGTGACTATTACTGCGACAACCGTTACAGGAAGAAATGCTGCTGTCTCTTATTTTGTCTCAACTACAAGGCAAGTGCTTTCTTTAATTCTTCATAGCACATCAGAAACCAGGTGCAAACTCTTAATGGGGCTTGCCGAAAGAGAAGCACAAAACAGAATACTTACCACACTGCACAGGCTCAGCCTCATTCTAGGGCCCTTCTACCCCACTATTGACCCGCCCCTTCTGTGAGTGCAACTTACGCTTCGCTATGGGGATAACTCCAGATATCCTGTGGTTGAAGTTCAGGCAAAACTGATTTTCAGCCTCAGGAAGAGAAGTATTTCCTTACCTGGCTTTTGAAGCCCAGCCACCAGGTTTTCATTTTCTAATTCAGAATGATTGACAATGGGAATATCCCTTCCTTCTGGGAAAATCAACCCAAAGTATACTTTGCAGAACCATTAGGTCAATCATACAGTAATTTGGTATAAAGACATATTCTGAAGTCTGGGTTATTCACTTAAATGATACCCACGTCAACGTTAGCAGGCTAGTCCAGGTTTCAGTCTGCCCACTCAGTCCAATTCCTTCTCAGTATCCCTTCAGCAAAGGTTCAAAATCCTTGGGATGCAGCCAACTCGGAGTTACTTTGTCACACATCCCCTGGGCACAGTAAAGGAATCAGATGTCATTCAATAGACACAATAATCTCATGAGGTAGTTTTTTCATCAGAACCAGTGGAAAGCAGAGAGATAAAGTCACTTAACCGAGGCCAAGCCTCTAGGAATGCTGGGATTTGAACTGAGGCCTTGATTCCAAATTTGTGAATTTAACTATTAGGAAACACTAAGGAAGTAGACTGGACATTAAGCTTGAATTTGGGTGTCAGGATTTAGAACAATAATGCCATTAATGGAGATGAGGCAAAAAAGCCAGAAGAGAAGGTGTGATGGAGGAGGAGGGAGGGAGATGGCAAAGTCGGTTTGGGCTATGAATTATGAGCCCCTTGGCATCACTGGGTCCCTATCTCTTCTTTATGGTTCTGACTTGGCTCAATGGTTATTGTTCTGAAACACCTTCATTTCCTAATTAATCATCCTCCTTAACTCTCCAGGGGCCACATGCCAGCCGGCGCTGTGGTGGAGCAGCCTGTTCGGGGATCCAGTGGCAGGACAACAATCTCAACAATTGTCCAGACTGGCGGGGGCTGGAGCACCGGTCTCTTCAGTGTCTGCAGAGATAGGAGAATTTGTACGTTTTTCCTCCTCATTTGAGTTCCTCCTTACTATTTTCTTTTCCAAGACATCAGTGAGTGGAAAAGCTACAGCAGGCACAGGGACAGAAATTACATGGTTTCAGAATAACTGGACTAATCTTTCAGTGACTCAAAAGTACTCCTTGTCTGGAAAAATCTTGCTTTTCAGCGATATGGATGCTTTTATTAAATAAGTGGCGCCTTCAGGGATTTCTAAATGACAGACTCCACTGTTGGCAAAGTGCACAAAATCAGCTTTCTTATCCACTGCTGGTGGGAGTAGAAATTGGTACAACTCTTCTGGGGGATGTTTTAGCAATCCGTATAGAAAGGACCTCAACTGTTGCATAGCTTTTGACCCAGTAATTACATTTTTAGGAGTTTAAGGAAATAAATCATGTGCAAAGATTTAGCAGGAAGATTAAATTTTGCAGTATTAGTTATTACAGAAGAAATCTGGAACAACTTAAATGTTCAACAAGAGGAATCCACACAATGAATTATTACACAGTCACGAAAAGTCATAATGTAGAGTAATACTTAATGAGGTGAAAAGATGATTTGGATACATTTTTAAGTTAAAGAAACATTGCAAAACTGTGCACAGTAGATACCATTTTTTTGGGGAGAGGAAAGCATTTTTTAAAGGTCTGAAAGAATACAAATACAAATATTTATAGCAGATGTCTCCAGATGGTAGGTTAATTGATAATGTTTATTTCCTTTTTGCTTTTCTTTTTCTCAGTATTTCTGGGAAGACTATGTAGTACTCATGTCAATAACAGCAATCATGAAAAGAAACTCCCTTCATTGACTGAAATCTTTTCAGACACTGGTTAGACACTTTTCAGCTATAAACAGGGGCAAATAACACTGTCTTCTGGCTACATGATTCCCTCCTGGGTTTAGAGTTCAAAGCTCATCGATTCTATTTTTACCTTAGGACATTCTGACCCATCTTTGCTACCACATGTCAGGATCCCCTTTCAAGACCAGATGGTCTTGCCCTAGGGAGCAATTGGATCACAGCCTCTCTCTTGATGGAGGGAGGATATGTGTGATGGATGAGGTGAAGTTTCTTAAGTTCAAAATCCAACAGACCCTGGGTCTAACATTTTTGAAGGTTATAGCAGCCTTCTGGGAAGATCTGAATTTGTCCTAAAGTCTCACAGGATGTATCAACCAGAGAGCTCCGAGCAAGTCCTCATTCAGCTGAGAGTCTTCCCTGTGACCCACAGCTTGGCAGATCCCTTCCTGTCACTGCTACCTATGTGGATTTCTGACCAGACAATTACGGAAGCTGTTCTCCAGTTCTCTCAGAATTCTTGCTGATTGTCAGCTCTTTTCATGACTTTGGTAGTCACCCAGTACTAAGGTACAGAGAGAATAGAGTAGCCATGTACAGATGTGCAGATCTGGCCCCGGAGTAATAAGTGGACTATTCTCCTTTCATAGCTTATGGTTGGGGGAACTTCATTGCACTTGTAACTAGGGCAAAGCCTGGAATATGGTGTGGTGGTTAGGAGAACAGCTTCGTATCACATATACACCTTGAGTCCTAACTCTGCCTCTTATTGGCCATGTAAGGTAGAACAAGTCTCCTCTGGGTCTCCATTTTTCCACATCTAAAATGAAGACGATAAAGTTGCCTACCTCAAGGGTTACTGTAAAGATGAAAACAGATCATGTACAGAATGCACTCTTAACACTGGTTTGAGGCATAACTGGATCAGTTAGGGATTTGGGGTTGCAAGCTGTACCAGGAGGAGTAGTGTCACCTTAAAATGCATGTTCACTTGGAACCTTTGAATGTGACTCTATTCAGAAATATGGTCTTTACAATGTAGTCGAATTAAAATAAAGTCAATCCTTATGTATAAGAAGAGAGAGATATGGACACAGACACATAGAGGAGAAGGCCATGTGAAGACAGAGGCAGAGACTGGAGTGACACGCCTGCAAGCCAAGGAGCACCAAGGATTGCCAGCAACCCCCAGAAGCCGGGAAAGAGGCAGGGAACAGATTTTCCCTCGAACCCCAAAAAAGGAACCAACTCTGCCAACACTTTGGTTTCACACCTCTAACCTCCAGAATTCTCCCATGAGAGAATAATTCCTGCTTTTTTTTTTTTTTTTTTTTTTGAGACCGTGTCTTGCTTTGTCGCCAGGGTGGAGTGCAGTGGCACCATCTCGGCTCACTGCAACCTCTGAGTCCCGGGTTCAAGTGATTCTTCTGCCTCAGACTCTCATGTAGCTGGGATTACAGGCATGTGCCACAACACCTGGCTAATTTTGTATTTTTAGTAGAGACGAGGTTTCACCATGGTAGCCAGGATGATCTCCATCTCTTGACCTTATGATCTGCCCGCCTTGGCCTCCCAAAGTGCTGGGATTACAGGCATGAGCCACCACGCCTGGCCTAATTCCTGTTGTTTTAAGCCACCCAGTTTGTCGTATTTTGCTATGGCAGTCCTAGGAAATGAACATATAAGCCAAAATTGAATTTCATTAGAAGGCCATGGGATAGCTCACAAAATCAATGAGTCAGCTAAAGGCCAAGCCCAGAAATGGACAAGACACATTATTATCAGGTGCTAGCTGACAGTCCCATCAGCTTTAAATGTTTTTATCCTTGTGTCATCCCATCTGAGAATTGATGTTTCAGCAGAAGCAGCTCAATTTGCCCAGCTCAGATCATGTGCCTACTTCTTGGCCAGGCCAGGGATCTCTGAATGGTAGTCCTACCAATATTGTTCACAATAAGGTAGGGATAATTTCCTAAATTTACTACTGAGGTGCAGTTACCAGGAAAAAAGAAATCATTGCAATGCACTTAGTAAATCTTAGCTATTAATATTACTGTTATTTTAAAAAAAAGCATCCTTCAGCGTGTTGAGAGCCAAGAGTAGATGAGTCAGAAGGCTTAGATTATATGCTGCAGAATGATTTCTACATAATCCTAAGAGCACCTAGAAAAGCTGGTCAAGGAAAGGCTTACTCCTCAGCCATACCGTTTGCCTTAAGCATTGCTTCACTGCTCATCTCTGCTCTCAACCCACATCAACACTTAGGGCACCAACCACACGTGCTGAGGATTCCCTGGTTGTCCACTTGAGAGCCCGTTCTAGTGACGAGAAGAAAGGATATGTGGAGAAATACAACCTTCTTTACAAGTGGCATGAATTATGAAGGAAGGGCCATGGAGAGAGTTGAAGGTGATCTCAATGTTGTGTTGTAATTTTTTTTGTGCTTCCGTTTTGTGACTGCTCATGGTGTTTTAAAGTTGTTTTAGAAGAAAACTTAAAGGCAATCTATTACCGTGTACACTCATTATCTGCACTGTAATTCTGAGGATGCTGCTGGAGTGTGAGGGCTATGAATCTTGGATTTCTCCCCATCCCTGTTTAGAAAGACTTTTGATTGGGGATTGTTTTATCCACAAAGTTTTATTCTGAGTAAATCACTGTATACATCGTTTTGACAGACTTGAGAACAAAGGGAGAGCTTCTTCTCCTGATTGTTCCATGCCAGATTCCCATCCCGGGACGTTTTTCCATCAAACACTGAGAATTCTTGTTACAATTTTTCATCTATTAAGCAAAGGGTACATTATGAACAGCAGTGATTTCCATTTCCTTTTGACATTTTGCTTCTTCATTTTATCGTAATTATATATTTTAAGTGCCTCCCTCTTCCCACCTCTGCGCTTTTATCTGAATTCACACTGCACTGGGATTAGCAAATGGGAGTCGCTGTGTCCTTTGAAGATAGGGTAGCTGAGAGCTCAGATGTGACGATTAAGCTGAGGTGAAATAAGTGGCTGCTAAATGGCATTGTGGGTAAAAGACAGGGTAGTCTAGCTTTGGGGATGTTTGTGATGTGGCCTCAGAGAAGGTTTATGTGGAAAGTGTAATTAACTCATAATTCAGCTCATGAGTCAACCATGTTTACTGAGTCTCTTCCCATGTATAGGCACAAGGTAGGTGACACAAGACATATTAGTGAATAGGACAAGACAGTGTCTTAGAGGAGATGGATAATAAACAAATCTATAGGCCAGGCGAGGTGGCTCATGCCTGTAATCCCAGCAGTTTGTGAGGCCTAGGCGGGCGGATCACCTGAGGTCAGGAGTTCAAGACCAACCATGGCTAACATGATGAAACCCTATCGCCACTAAAAATACAAAATTAGCTGGGTGTGGTGGCACATGGCTATAATCCCAGCTACACGAGAGGCTGAGGAGGAGAATCGCTTGAACCCGGGAGGCAGAGGTTGCAGTGAGCCGAGATCATGCCACTGCACTCCAGTCTGGGTGACAGAGCGAAACTATCTCAAAACAAAACAAAATAAAACAAAACAACAACAAAAATCTATAAATGAAATAATTGCAGTTGTGATAAATGCCATGAAGAAAGTAAGCAGAATGTTATGAAAGGAAATTATAGGAGAATGAAGTAAAGGACAGCCTCTCTGACGAGCTGATTTAAACTGTTACCTGAAAGATATGAAAGAGCCAGCCACCCAAACAACTTCCCAGTAGTGGGCGTTATAAGCACCAGGCAGTTAAAAGACTGATGTGTACTAGGAACTGTATCAGATACCCAAGGTGGGAAGAAGAAAGCAAGCCAGAATTTTCCGTGATTTTCTGGAAGAGGAAGGAGGCATGAGAAAGCACTGGATTGGGATTCGTGTCCCCACACTGCATCTCAGGCAAGCTGTAGACACCCTGAAAGCAGGGACCAGTTTTCTTGTTCAATGCTCTTATGCCCAGCAGAGCACTTAGACCATAGGAGGCACTTAAACATGTTTTCTGAATAACACATGCGTGAATTTTAACTGTATTGTCACTTGCTGCTTTGTCGTATTTAATTGAAAAACTCTTAGAGCCTCAGTGTTAGAAGGGATATTGGGAGTCAGCTTGTCTGTTTCCCCATGTATTTGCCTAAATTCCCTCTGCAACATGCCTGGCAAAGACCTGACAGCTTTGACTTTCTGAGCACTTCCAGGGAGGAGGGCTCATTTCCTTCGGACCCAGTTCAGTGCTTTAAAAAATTATTTTGAATAGATGCCATGCACATAATGCAGAATTCAAAAGTACCTACCCCTTTTATATATGAAAAGCAAGTAGTACTCCGTCCTTGCTCTCTATCCACCTGGTTTTTCTCTCCATAGTCAAATACCTGTACTTCAGTCCAGATATAGTCCATATACTTGTACAGATATAAAAATCTAAAAAGTTAAAATAGATGTTTAATTATAAAAGTATTATATAATCATTGTAAAAATGAATAATGCAAAAAACCATAAAAGAAAAAAACAGCATCTTTTAATCCCAGCTCTTGGAGATAAAATTGTTAATATTTTGGTAGCTATCCTTCTAGATGTTTTGCTTGTGTGTGGGTATAACTTGCACAAGTGGTGGCACCGTAAACACATACTGTCCAGCGCCTTTGGCTTATTTTAATTTAACAACATATCTCATATCACATTCTTCTGAAAGAAGTATAAAAGGAAAAAAAAACATATCTAGGTGATCACATTATATCAACATATCTGCAGCTAATTTCTTAAATTTCTGCAAAGATTCCATTGTCTTTATTTATCTGAAAATCTCCACTGGTGGACATTTATTCGGTTTCCAGACTGCCATTGAAACCAATGCTGTATGAATATCACTGTACAGATGTCATTTTGCACGTGTGTGAGTATATCTGTTGGATAACCAGTAAAGAGTAAACCTGCTGGTCAAATAGTATATGCTATTTTAAATACTGATAGATGTTGCCAAATGGTTTTCCATTTGGAAGTTGTACTAATTTACACCTCCACTAGCAATGTATAAATGTGCCCCATTTCTTTTCTGAGCATCTCATTGTTAGGAAGTTCTGCCCCTTGGCTGGGCACAGTGGGTCACGCCTGTAATCCCAGCACTTTGAGAGGCCAAGGTGGGCAGATCATGAGGTCTGGAGTTCGAGACCAGCCTGGCCAATATAATGAAGACCCATCTCTACTAAAAATACAAAAATTAGCCTGGTCGTGGTGGTATGCACCTATAGTCCCAGCTGCTCATGAGGCTGAGGCAGAAGAATCGCTTGAACCCAGGAGGCAGAGGTTGCAGTGAGCTGAGATCCCACCACCGCACTGCAACCTGGGTGACAAAGTGAGCCTTCATCTCAAAAAAAAAAAAAAAGAAAAAAAAAGAAAGAAAGTTCTGCCTTTTTTGTAATAATTGATCTGAAATGTTTCTCACTGCAATTTCCACCCACCTTTCCTACTTCTCTCTGGGGCCCCACACTCTGGTTTGTGTAGGTTTCTTTTCTTTCTCTTGACTCTCCTATGAGTTAGAAGGATGAATAATGAGCAACATTCCACACATGCGGGTGGAACCCATCTCAGAGAACAGGCCTGGATCATTTATACTGTGGGTGCTTACATAACCGCCAGGCCTTTAGGTGTAAGAGGAAGAAGCTAAATTTATCTCTTTTGAACCTGAGCTCCTTAAAAAAAAAAAAAAGGCAAAATTTTTTTTCACTAGTGACACATGAATGCATTTACCTTGCAAAAAAATGAAATGTTACAGAAAAGGGAATCATGTCCCCTCTTTTAATTTTATTATTTATTTATAAAGACAGGGTCTTGCTTGTTGCCCAGGCTGGAGTGCAGTGGCGTGACTATAGCTCATCATAACCTCAGACTCCTCGGTTCAAGTGATCCTCTTGCCTCAATCTCCAGAGTGACTAGCACTATAGCTGCATGCCACCATGCCTGGCTTATTTTAAAATTTTTTTGTAGAGATGGGGTCTCACTATGTTTCCCAGGCTGGTTTCAAACTCCTGGCCTCAAATGATCCTCCTGCCTTGACCTACCAGAGTGTTGAAATTTTGGAGGGGTTCCTTCCTGATCTTTTTCTCTGTATTTACAAATGTACTTATTAGTAACATATATTATTGCTTTATAACTCTTTAAACAAGGCATAAATGGTATTATGTATTATGCCGTGCATATCGTTATACAGTTTGATTTTTTTAAACTCAAAATATGTCTTAGAGATTTAACCTTGTTGGTGCTTAATTCATCTTTTGTATGCCATAGCATCTATAGTTATACCGTTATAGTTTATCTGTACTTCAGTCTGTTATTATACATTCATGTTGTCTTAAATTTAAAGTTACAAGTAATGCTACAGTGACTATTCTTGTACCTGCTTCTTTGTGGGCATGTATAAGCATTGCTCCTGGGTAGACACTGATACATGGAATCACTGGGCCCTAGAGGATGTAACATTTTCATAGATTCAGCAAAATTGCCTTCCAATGTGGCTGTTCTAATTTCTACTTCGATCTGTGAGTGGAGTACCTATTTCTTCATGGCTCTCCACAATATATCATATTGACAATTTTTTTTAAAGTTGGCATTCTCATGGATAGCAAGTGGTTTCTGATTGTCTTAGTATTCATTTCTAATGACATTGAGCAACTTTTTGCCTTCATTATTGGCCATTTGTGTTTGCTCTTCAGTGAATTACTTGCCCATGTCCTATGCCCATTTTCTTCTTTTGTTTAATCTTCTATATGTTGATTTATTCTTTATATATTCTAGATACTTATCCTTGGCCTTTTATATGTGTTGCAAAGTTTTCTCCTAGAGAGTATTTAGCACAAAGAATCCCATCATCCTGATTTCGTGCATCTCTTCTTGGGGTGTGACCTGACAGTGTTTCCACATCCCACTGCATTCCTCACAGTACAGACCAGCAACACTTGATGAAAGGATCTTTCTTAAAGAAGTTGATGCCGGGTGCGATGGTTCACGCCTATAATCCCAGCACTTTGGGAGGCTGAAGCAGGCAGATCACCTGAGGTCAGGAGTTTGAGATCAGCCTGGCCAAAGAAGCAAAACCCTGTCACTACTAAAAATACAAAACTTAGATGGGTGTGGTGGCAGGCACTTGTAATCCCTGCTACTCGGGATGCTGAGGCAGGAGAATCGCTTGAAACTAGGAGGGGGAGGTTGCGGTGAGCCAAGATTGAGCCACTGCACTCCAGACTCTGCGACAGAGCAAGACTTCATCTTGAAAAAGAAGTTGCATGACTTAAGACTACCCCACAGGAATAAGGTAAAGCAGTGATAGGATACGGTCTAGCACATCAATCCACAACCATTGTGGCATAATAGATAAATACATAAGACATGAGAACATATGCATATCTGAGTTCAATCTCACCTCTGCCTTTCACTGATAACTGTGAATTTGGGCAAATTATTTAAATCTTCTGGGCCTCAGCATCCTTATCTGTAAAATGGGATAAGAAGAGTACCTATAGGACTGTTGCAAAGATTAAATGAGTTAATATGTGCAAATTGATTATAACAGGGCTTGATACATAGTGAACTCTGTAGAAATATTAGCTTTTACATAATAAAAGTTTGTTTTTCATAGTGTTTTATAAAAATCACATTTGATTTCTGCTTCAGAGTACAGTAATTGAATTTGAAGTATGTTTCTTTCAGCATCTAGTACTACCTCCTAATGAACACTCACATAACATGATTATGTGACAAAAAAGATTAAAAGTAAAAATAAAAGCTTTTTTTTTTAAAAAAAGTGTATGAATCATGAAAATATGGTGCAAGGGTTGAAATGCACTTCAACAATTTCTTTACAATATACTTATTGAGGATGGTGGGCATTTCTCTTTATCAGTTAAAGTGATGCAGCTGAAGCAATTGTGTAAAAAGCAATGTATTAGTTACTTAGTTTGCCAGCTTTACAATTAAGCAAGTTTTGATTAATTTTTTTTATTTATAGGGATTTACACTATTTTTTAATCTACACGTGAGAGTTGATTGATTTTTTTGTGCCATTGATTTCAAAATCCTCTAATTCAGGGTTGATACAGTGTGAATACTCTGTACTCTCAGTAAATTTACTGGACCATTTGCTGTCCTCTAAGCTGTTCATACCAGGTATCCAGGCTGGGTGGCACCTGCTGATCTCCCTGGGATTACCTTTTAAATGTAGGGTGAAATATTCCAATCTTATTTGAGACTGAACTCAGAGTTTGCTTTGGGCCAAGAAATGTCTACAGTGATCATTTACTGACTATGTTGAGACTCCTGAATAGATGAAACAGACGTTTTGATCTTTAAGGGCAGGCAACTTCCTTCCCTGTCCCATCCCTCATGCCCTTTGCATGCTTGTGCTACTTCATCCACTACTCAAAGTTGAAGTCCAGGGTCCTGGAGCCTTGGAGAGTCTAAGATAAAACAGAATTCCTAGGTTTTAGTATTATTTTTTTGCCTCTTTGTCACTGAATTTGGGAGTGGAACTCTGCAGTGCTCACTGTGGGAGAACAAGGGGTAGCCAGAGACAGGCCGTCGTCAGGAGGTTCTTCAGTGTGCTGCTGTCATGATATGTGTGTCTGGTGCACTCAAAGGCTATGGTGACTACTTCACACTCACTAGAATAGCTAAAATAAAAAGAACTGACAATAGCAAATGTTGGTGAGGATGTGGTGCAATTTGAACTCTCTGCCAGATGTGGTGGTTCATGCTTGTAATCCCAGTACTTTGGGAAGCCAAGCTGGAAGGATTGCTTAAGCCCAGGAGTTCGAGCAACATAGGGAGATCCTATCTCTAAAAAAAATAAGAAAAAAATGTTAACCAGGTGATATGGTTTGGATCTGTGTCCCCACCAAATCTCATAGGATTGTATTCCCCCATGCTGCAGATAGGACCTGGGAGTACTATATAGTACCAAGGGCGAATGGTGCTAAACCATTAGAAGCTGCCCCCATGATTCAATCACAATTGGATCCATCCCCCCTTGGTACTATATAGTGAGTAAGTTCTTATGAAATCTGGTTGTTTAAAACTGTGTAGCACCTCCTCCTTTGCTCTTTTCCTCTTTCCCTGGCCATGTAAAACATGCCTGCTCCCCCTTAGCCTTCCACTATGATTGTAAGTTTCCTGAGGCCTCCCCAGAAGCAGAAGCTGCTATGCTTCCTGTACAGCCTGTGGAACTGTAAGCCAATTAAAGTTCCTTTCTTTATAAAGTACCCATGCTCATATATTTCTCTATAGCAATGCAAGAACAGTCTGATACACTGGATGTGGTGGTGTATGCCTGTAGTCTCAACTACACAAGAGACTGAGGTGAAAAGATGAGAGGATCACTTGAACCTGGGAGGGTGAGGCTGTAGTGAGCCATGATCTTGCCACTGCACCCAAGCCTGGGTGATGGAGAGCAATGCCCTGTCTCAAAATCAATCAATCAATCAATACATTAATAAATAAACAAAATAGGACTCTGAGGCATTGCTGATGGGAGTCTAAAATAGTACAAATACTTTGGAGAAGTGTCATTTCTTGTAAAGTTAAACATATATCTACCCCATAACCTAGCAATTCCCCTTCCAGGAATTCACCCAAATGAAATAAAAACATACGTCTACGTAAACACTTACAGATGAGTCCTCATAGCCGTCTTATTCATAATAACAGAAAATGAAATAATCAAATGTTTTTCAATGGGAGAATGGAGAAACAATTTGTGGAATATTCATACAATGGAATACGACTCAACTATAAAAAAAGAGACAGATTCACATACGGCATAAATGCATCAAAAACATGATGTTGAACGAAAGAAGCCAGATACAAAAGCAAACATGATTTCATTTATATGAAGTCCAAGAAGAGGCAAAACTCATCTACAAGAATAGATGTCAGAACAATGGTTGCCTCTAGTGAGCAGTGGGACGGTTGAGATTGATTGGAAAGGGACACAGGAGCTCTGGGGTGAGAGCAATGTTCCATACGTTTGGTTACTTGGGTGTATATGATTGTTGACACTGATTCCAACTGAATACTTATGGCTTGTGCATATTCTTACCTATGAATTATGCCCCAATAACATATTTATTTGAAAAAATTTTCAGAGATTAGGGTTAGCTTGGAATTCTTGCTGTTTCACAGCCCTAATTATTTGCATTCATCAGATGTCATCTTTCCCAGTGCTAGATGACATAACGTCTTAATTGTATATCAGGGATTCTTAACCTGTGGTCTGCTAATAATTTTCAATGGATCCATGAACTCCGTGAAATTGAATGCACAGTTTTGCATGTCTATGTGCATGTATTTTTCTTTTCCCTTGTGGACTGAGTTCATAGCTGTCATTGTATTCTCAAAACAGTCTGTGAACCAAAACATATTCAGAATAAAACCTCTGTGTTAGAAGATTCATGCAGAATGTTTAGAAAATAATATCAGTAAAGATGAGTGAACTAATAATTGACACATTGTTTCCGGTCAATGGTCAAGGAAACAAGCCCCTAATAGTTTGCAGATTAAAACTGGCAGGTGTCAGTGGCTCCGTGACACTAACAAAAATTTGAGTAATTTGGTCTGAGAAATAGAATAAAGCCCTGTTCAGAATAGGAGGCATAATCAGTGTGCTACAAAAAGACCTTTCCCTCACACTTATAGAAATAGATGTCTTTTATTCAAAAGTATCCTGTATACCATGTTTATTTTAAATATGGAAATTAGATAGATGAACATAATAGAGGCAACAGTTATGATTCAACTGTAAAAAAATTATTTGATACTTTTTCTCTTAACAGGAACAAAACAATTACCATAGTCAACACTAACAGAATTATATCAGGTTCAGCTTTGCCAGTGTTTAACAAAAGAAGGCAATTTTGATGTGGCTCAGTTATGGCAATTTTCATGCAATGAGTTTTGGGACTTGGTTATTTATTCTCAGTCTCTGATAGCAGGGAGGCAGTGCAGCATTAAACTGGTGGCATAGGGTTGTAAACATTCTTTGAGATGTGAAGTTGCTCCAAGAAATCTGAAAACCTTGGCTTTCTTTGATGTGGTTATTGACAGGTTTCTGTGGTCTATTCTGTCCTATGTGTCTTGAGTGTGACATCGCCAGGCATTATGGAGAGTGTCTTTGTTGGCCGTTGTTACCTGGGTCCACCTTTGCACTGAGAATTGGCACCAGGGAGAGATATAAAATACAGGTAAGTGTATTTGAAGGTGTGTGTGAACCTGAATCTTTATGAGAACTGGATACTTTCCAAACCTGTAATTTTCCAAATAAAAGAAGGGTGGGTGAGGATATTGAAACATACCATGTTTAGTGGGAATCTTTGAGAAAGGAAATACATTTAAAAATTTTATTCTTTACCGGGAAGTATAGGTTAACTAAAATGCCATATTATTTTGGTAGAGATGGGATTTTGCCATGTTGACTAGGCTGGTCTCAAAGTCCTGCCCTCAAGTGATCCGCCTGCCTTGGCCTCCCAAAGTGTTGGGATTACAGGTGTGAGCCACTGCACCCAGCCCAAGCCCGATATATTTTTAAGTGAAAACAAAAAGTAAAGAACAGTAGTATGGAACTATTTAAAAAGACTATATATGTATATATTTATGTAGACATAGAATTTATTTTACCAGTTACAAGAAACTGGTAAGAATGATTACTTCCAGGCAGGCAACTGGATGGCTGGGACAACTGGAGAGAGGGATTTACTTTTTACTTCCTATCCCTTCTTACATTGGATTCTTTTTTTTTTTTTGTATTTTTTTAGTAGAGATAGGGTTTCTCCATGTTGGTCAGGCTGGTCTCAAACTCCTGACCTCAGGGGATCTGCCTATCTCAGTTTCCCAAAGTGCTGGGATTACAGGCTTGAGCCACCGTGCCTGGCCTAATTTTTGTATTTTTAGTAGAGACAGGGTTTCACCATCTTGTTCAGGCTGGTCTCAAACTCCTGACTTCGTGATCCACCCACCTCAGCCTCCCAAAGTGCTGGTATTATAGGTGTGAGCCACCGCGCCTGGCCTCCTACACTGGAATTTTAGACCATGTGCACTTATTACCTACTCCAAAGAAATAATTATAAATATTAGATCCTAAGAGAAAGAACCAAGAAATAGATAGAGAGAAATCAGTGGTTTCAATGATAAAGGTCCATATCAGAAGTCCTAAGGGCAGGGCTCTGAATCGCAGGTATTGATTAGCAATTCAGCTGCTTGGCACTTATGCAATTTAGTGTCCCTGGGCATTGGTTTACGGATGTTGGTGATTCCTGGAAGCCGTGGTTGAAGGGCTAGGAGATAATATTGTACAGGTCCTGGGGAAGAAAAATGAGCCTGTGTGATTGCAACAGAACAGAGACTTTGGTATTTCCCTAGGGCACACTGTGTGAAGACTGGCTGGTGGTGCACTGCTGCTGGCCTTTTTCCATCTGCCAGGTGGCCCGGGAACTCAAGATGAGGACCTCCCATGTCTATGAAATCCGTGTACTGCCAAAGGACACCCTGGTTTGACAGAGCAAGATAACTCCTCCTCCTTACTCCCCAACGCCCTCTTCTCAAGCCTCTCAGTAGAACAATTACTTTTTTGTAAGTTTTTACTGAAATAATATGAAAATAAATGATTTCCCCCCTACTGTCTCTGCTATTGTTCTTTCTTTACACATTCCCTTGTTGATGACTTTATTATTTGTCTACATTTGCTATTCCAGTCCAGCCATATAAAGGAGATCTAGAGGTGAGGTTTTTTTCTTTTTTCTTTTTTTGACAGAGTCTCCCTGTGTCACCCAGGCTGGAGTGCAGTGGCGTGATCTCACTGATCTCACTGCAACTTCCACCTCCCTGGTTTCAGCAATTCTCCTGCCTCAGCCTCCCAAGTAGCTGAGACTACAGGTGTGTACCACCATGCCCAGCTAATTTTTCTATTTTTAGTAGAGACGGGGTTTCGCCATGTTGGCCAGGCTGGTCTTGAACTCCTGACCTCAGGTGATTCACCCGACTCAGCCTCCCAAAGTGCTGGGATTACAGGTGTGAGCCACTGCGCCTGGCCTTTTTTTTTTTTTTTTTTCTTTTGAGACTGAGTCTTGCTCTTGTCCAGGCTGGAGTGCAGTGGCACCATTTTGGCTAACTGCAGCCACTGCCTCCTGGGTTCAAGTGATTCTCCTGCCTCAGTCTCCTGAGTAGCTGGGACTACAGGCATGTGCCCACCATGCCCGGCTAATTTTGTATTTTTTGTAGAGATGGGGTTTCACCATGTTGGCAAGGATGGTCTCAAACTCCTGACCTCAGGTGATCCGCCTGCCTCAGTCTCCCAAAGTGCTGGAATTACAGGCGTGAGCCACCGCATTTAGCCTAGAGCTGACTTTTGTGCCTCCCCTTCCCTGCTGGAGTTTTGGAAGCTTACATTTTCCCCTCCAGATTTCTACTGCCATCCTTTCGTGAGGGATGTCTGAGAAGCTCGAAGAGTTGTTATGTGGCTTTCTTATGCCAAGCCACCTTCCTCAGAGTATCAGGGATGGGGCAGGATGTGGTTAACTTTAGTTAGCATGTGGACTGGCTGGAAATGTCACTGAAACACATCAGCCATTGTTTTTCCCTTATCCCAACTCTTCAGGTCTGATTGCTTAAATGAGAGAGTCTCAGGTTGGTGCTCATCTTGAACACCTCTGTTAACATAAATCTTCTCCAGGCCCCAGGCTCAAAACCTCAGGTAGGCAACAGCTGTGGGTGGAATTGTGTTCCCCACTTCCCACCCCTCTACTGAAAGATAGGTTGAAGTCTGCACCAGGCCAAATTATACTAATTTACCAGGGTTAACCCTGGTAACTGTGAATACAATTTTATCTGGAAATAGGGTCTTTGCAGGTGTAACTACTTAAAATGAGACCATTAGGGTGGGTCCTAATCCAGTATGACTGGTGTCCTTGCAAGAAGAGGAGAAAGGACATAAAGATAGAGAGACACAGAGGGAAGATGGCTATGTGAAGGCAGAGGCAGAGCTGGGAGAGACGCTGCTGCAAGCCCAGGAATGCCTGGGACTGCCAGAAGTTGGAAGAGGCAAGGGAAGATCCTCCTTCAGAGATTTTGGAGGGAGCATGGCCCTGCCAACATCTTGATATTGAACTTCTGTCCTCCAGACCATGACAGAACAAGTTTTTGTTGATTTAAGCTACTGAATTTTTGATCATTTTAGCAGCCCTAGGAAGCAACCATCTACCACACTTGGAAGATGTTTTTGTTAGGGCAGCAGCACCGAACAGTGTCGAAGAACCTGTGTTCTGTAGTCTGAAGTGCCTCCTCTATTTACTAATTACACAACCATAGGCAAATTTGCTAACCTCTCTCTGTTTCAGTTTCCTTATCTGGGAAGTAGGATGGTAATAGTACTGACCTCATAGGGCGCGAGGATTGTAAATCAAGACATTTAGCACATTGTCTACCAGCTAGGATGGACTCAGTAAATATTTGTGATTACTGTTTTATGGCTACTTTATATTTGTAGCAAATTATATTAATTTTCCTGTTTTTGTTTTTTTTTAGACCAAGTCTCACTTTGTCACCCAGGCTGTAGTGCAGTGGCGTGATCTCATCTCACGCAACCTCCGCCTCCCGGGTTCAAGTGACTCTTGTGCCTCGGAGTTGCTGGGATTATAGGCGTGTGCCACCACGTCTGGCTAAGTTTTGTGTTTTTAGTGGAGATGTGGTTTTGCCACTTTGCCTGGGCAGGTCTTGAACTCTTGGGCTCCCAAAGTGCTGGGATTACAGGTGTGAGCCACTGCGCCAGGCCAAATTATACTAATTTACCATTGGAACATACAGTTTTCTTTTAAATTAAATTCTAGATGAAAGTTGATACTAGAGATGAAGTTGCCTCTACCTCAAAAAATTGAAATAAGAATTGTAAGTAAATAATAATACAGGTAGTAGATGGATATGGCAAACATTGTGAAGGTGTAAAATACTAATTTTATTGAGCACTTATATGTACCAGGCACTGTTCAAAGCACTTTACATGTTTTAAGATATTTATCCTTAACATCCCTCAGAAAGGTGCTATTATATCTTAATTTTCTAGAAAAGGGATCTGAGCCACAGAGAGGTTAAGTAACTTGCCCAAGCCCAAACAGCTGGTAACACAGCAACACAGGAAATTGGGCACTTGAGCCTGTGCACCTAGCCTTTGCACTACTCAGGCAGAGAAGGAGTCCAGCCACGAGGCCTTCGTAGGCCCACAGGGTTGTGCAAACCAGAGTTTGCTCCACAGAGGTGAATTCAGTCTGCTCGGCATTAAAAGGAAGTGTTACTTGCCCGCTCCTCCACCTGCCTCCACTGAAACTAAGCAATTCCCACCGACAAAGAGATTTCCTCTTCTCCCAGCCCTCCCTTTTGGATGTCCAGAGCACCTGCCAGGAGCTAAACCCCTTTGGGAGAAATCAAATGCTCACTGTTGACATTTAATCTATGACAAAGTGCTGCCCTCTCCAAAGCAGCTACTGAAACAAAAAAATCCAGGCCTGGGAACACCTTATTAGGTGAAAATAAACATGTTTTTATTGTTTCATGCTAAAAGATGTATTGGGCTTCATACACTTACAGCTGGGAACAATGCACAGTTTTAGCAAAGGAGACTTGAGTACTCTCTACAGGTTCACGTGGTTGACCCTCCCTGCATGAAGAGCAGATGGTGTTTCATGCACAGATTTCCGGCACAGTTCTCCTCTCGTCTGATGTAAAAGATGCGAGTGGACCTCTCCAGCAAGAGAGCCCCCTTTCCCCTTTTGCTTCTTCTGATCAGTCTCGGTGGTAAAGAGCAAATTTAGCACTTCATTAGGGCCACGAACCCAAGTCAAGCTCTGGACTCTAAAAGCACTGAGTCTACCACAGAATCACAGAACATAAAACAGAATTAACATGTGGATCATGTGGATAGTTTTTTGAAAACCGATGATAGAAAGTGGTCCTGATGGGAGGTGGCTTAGGGTCATGACTTCTGATATCTTCTAGAAGAACATGTTAAGTCCAGGAAAAAAGCACTTGAAAAAAAATATGTGCTCCCAGGAGAAACATTATCAGTACTGGATATTGAAGTGAGAGACAATAACCCTGACATTAAACACCCCATTAGCACAGTTTTACAAGAACTCTGGAGGGCTACAAATTTGAGAGTTACCCAACAGTGAAGACATATTCTGTATGTTTTTCTTCTTACTAGAAAATTCCTTTTGGTTTTCCAGGATACAAAGTGTGGAAGGAATCTCTGATGACTCCATGTGGGTAAAGAACACCAACACACATGCAACAGACATTTCAGAGTAATCCATACAGATCATTATAAATTACAAAACCAGCAAACAAGCCCCAAACCTCTTGGCTTTACAGTGGAATATACGAAGGAAATAAGCTGACAGCCCTGGAACTCTCTATTTTTTGGGATGAAGATATGAAAGGTTTGGAAGTCCTTAAGTGTCCACTGCCCTAAGCAATCATTTTTTATATATTTATATATTTCATATATGCAAGGTTTATTTATACAATATTCCATAATGACTAATATTATACCCCTTTTATAAACACTATTCACATATGTATTAACTTATAAAGATTCTCTTTGGTCTATTAAAACACTGTACTTAGAAAAAAAAGCAGAGACACAAGAGTCTATAGTTTTTCTGCTTATATTTTCATGGAGGTGTGTATTTTTCTCTTTATCCATTTTCTCCTTACTCTTAACACCCCTTCTGTCTGACCTAAAGTGTAGTAACAAGAAACAATAATTCTGGGAGATGGAACTCGACATCATTAACAAACTCTTCTACTGCACATTTCTGATTGACTCATTGTGATCATTCAAGCCCATCCTTGCTTCCTCCCTGCCACCCCCAGCGCTTTTTGATCCTTGATCATTTGGGATCTGTATGCTGACACCAAGAGTCCAGAGATGAAAACTTTAGAAAGTGGGGAGCTTGGCTGGCTGTGGTTTCTCACCCCTGTAATCCTAGCACTTTGGGAGGCTGAGGTGGGTGGATCACAAGGTCAGCAGTTCGAGACCAGCTTGCCCAATATGGTGAAACACTGTCTCTATTAAAACTACAAAAAAATTAACCAGTTGTGGTGGTGGACACCTGTAGTTCCAGCTACTCAGGAGGCTGAGGCAGGAGAATTGCTTGAGCCTGGGAGATAGAGGTAGCAGTGAGCTGAGATTGCTCCACTGCACTCCAGAGTAAGACTCTGTCTCAAGAACAAAAAAAAAAAAAAGAAAGTGGGAGCTTTTTCTAAGCTTCTGGAAACAAATCACATTCTTTATTTTGTGTTTTAGAAAATATTTAGTTTATTGGCCAAGCAGGTTCAAAGGAAGAGCTAAATCCTATGAAACCTTCTACTATGCATCATGGAAAGTTTCCAGAAACTTAAAAAACAGCAAGTGCAAAAATTAGGAGCGATGGTTTCCTATTGCCCCATTGTAAGGCAGAAGCCAATGCATGAAGATGGAAATGTGACTAAGAGGGCTTTGAAGACAAGGTGTAAATAGCCAGTGTGCTCAATCACATCTCTTCCCTTCTCACCTACCACTTGGCAGATAAAGCCAGAACCCTGGTGCTTCTTATGGTGTACTATCACCTCTTCCTGTGGTTAACAGAGAGAAGGGTGTGGCTAAGAAGTTCAAATCATTCATCGCATTCAAAGATGGCTGCCAGTTTAATCCCTGCATGTGACACCTTCACATAGAAGAAAACATTTCTGTAATCTTCAGATGCAATCCTTACTTTGCTCATGGTTTGGCCAGTGCTGGCTCCTGTTTACAAGCAGGGCTGGATGAAAAACTGAGGATGTGTCCATGCAAAATTAGGATCTGAACTTAAAAACAAGCGACATATCTCAGTGATGCTGCATTTGTGTTATTGTCTTTGATAATCAGAGCAGCATGTGCTTTTAAAAAATCAAATTCTTATTCATGTCTTAAGAGAGGAGGAGAAGATGAAAATATATGGTTCAAATAACATCAGGGTATTTATGAATTTCACTTATGTGAGCAATGTCTCTTGTAGGTTAGCACGGGTAATTTTAAAGTTGTATTTTAGATTATAGTATCTTTTTTTTTAAAACGAGGAGTAGAATGTCTTCTAATGGTTTGTTCTTGATGATGATTTATTTATGAACATAAAAGGATGCATGGTTATAAGTGATATTTATATCTTTCTACTTGAAATAGCCTCTTTGTAAGCATTGCAGTTTGGTATCTTTCTTATAACATCATGGATTTTTTTCTTGTCTGAGACTCTTTAGGTACCAAGTCTTTATTTCCTTGATCACTATGTTTTATTAGAAATCCTTTGGGTCAGAAGGTATCATGGGAAAAGACAGACTGGAAAAGAATAAAGATGTGGCAGAGGGATGCAGGATGCTTGATGGGGAATCAGGCTGGGGGTGATGGCTAGTGGACATTGTGCTGAAGCATTGGCCTCTTCGGATTGAACATCAAAGAGAATATTAAGTCATCTGCTGCATCACTCTAAATCTGATCCGGAGAGACAGGCCAGACCACAAAACTGGAAGGCATTGGATGTCCCATCTTGTCATTTGTTAGGTGCCAAGCTATGAGAAATTAGCAAGATAAAGTTTGGCTTTGACAAAAGCAGTGAGTAACAGAGGGATGAGAGTCTGGTGTAACCTGTAATAGCATATGACTCACTTGCTTTTCTCCATTCTGGCCCACCACCCATTGATACTGCAGGTGAAGATGGATTTGCTTCCTCCTATTACTCTCCTGTCTTGGAGGCCAGACTACTGGTATCCCTGTACCACCCCTGATGTTCAAGGAATATCATGCAGTCCACAAACTCTCCATTGAGCAGTTTCCATCCCGGCAGATTGTTTGCTCTCTTCTGCATCCCAGTTGTCACGAGCTCCTCCTGGGAAGATGACCAAGGCAGGCTCTGTAAAGTAAAAAGGATTTCAGAATCTGTTATGTGCAAATACAGCTGGGAAGAACTATAGTTCTTCAGGATTCTTATACCTTTTGGGTAGAAATTTGTCTTCTCACAGAAGAGACGCTGTGTTCTTCTCAGTGTATCATATCAGGAGGTACACAGTATCTGTTTCCCCATTGCTGGCGATGCTAACTTTGGTGTTTTGGTTAAGGTGATTGTCTACTGTAAAGTTGTGATTTTTTTTCCTTCTGTGACTAATAAGTATCTTGTGAGAAGACATTCTGAGACTTCTCAAGCTTTCATCTGCTAGTTTTAATATTCATTCATGGTTATTGCCTGAACCAATTATTACTGAGTGGTTGCCAAATGGGTTGTTTTTAAATTCCGTAATTTCTTTTACACTTAGAGGTTGGCACTTGACTATAAGGGGGAGCTTTTTCTTCTCCTGCATTTATTTATTTATATTAGCATAGCCTCAGGGATTCCTATTTCATTTTACAGGTTATCATCCATTACTGCCAAGCCCCCGACTCCTGCTCTAAACTCTGAATCTAATGATGAATAAAGAAGCAGACAAATACAGATTGAGAGACATTCCATAAAATAAATGTCTTGTACTATTCACAATTCCAAGCCCATAAAAGAAAACGAATCTCAAGGAACTGTTCCACATTAAACTAAAAAGATATGACAACTACATGCAAGATGTGGTCCTGAAAGGGATTCTAGAAAAGACTTTTGAAATAATTTTTCTGTAAGGGAAAATGGGACAATTAAAAAATAGTAGGCCAATTGAATATGACCTGTAGACTAGTTAATAGTACTATATCAACACTGATTTTCTGATTTTCCTGATTTTATTATGGTTATGTAAAAGCATATCCTTATTTTTGAAAAACACACACTGAAATGTTTAGGGATAAGTAGCATTTAGTCTCCAACTTACTCTCAAATGGTCCAAAAAATAAAAAATAAAAATGAACCTGGTAAAATCTTAACTTTTGGGGAACCTAGTGGAAGACCTTACAGGAACTCTTTGCACTATTTTAGCAAACATTTATGGAAATCTGAAGTTATTTCACAAATAAAAAGTTAAAATCCGTGAGCCCCCACAATTTCTCTGAGGCCTTAAATGTTGTATTTTGATGACCAAACTCAACCTGCATTCTTATCATCCTCACACATGTAATCAATATCCTCCCCTCCCTGGCCAATCTCTTGCTTCCTTTCTCTTCCTAGGTTGAGGATGCTCCAGAGGAAAGTGCAGCCAAACCTCCCTGGCAGCCCCTTGTGAGGCGAGGGCAGGTGGTTTGATTGCACATAACAGGTGGTTGCTCTTTATGACTTTGTTGCGTGGCTCTTGGCCCTTCTGAGTACTAATAAAGTCCAAACTGATCATCCTGCAGGAGGAAAGGAGAAAGCTAAAAAGATGATGGGAAATTTATTCAATAATTTTCTATCTCCTGTCCAATTTTCTTTCATCTATACCCTGATTTCTTTTCTGTCCAGGGACTCATGCTGATGTAATGGGCTAGTTTTCGCTTTGGGGAAACTTTAATAATGATCACAGCCTCATTCTTTGTGGGGGTGGTGTGGAACAGTCAGATCTTACAAGCCGTTTTTGGAAGTCTTATCACATCAGTTTGGGGAGTCTTACCTAAACCCCCACTTACAAAGGCAGAACTAAGATCTGTGGCTCCAGAGACTGAAGTTACCAGAGGAGGCTCAGCTTTCAAGCAGCCAATCACAGCTGGGCTCAAAATGGAGCTGCCCTGAGCTCCCAGGGCCTGCAAATGCAATGCAGCACTTCCTCATTAGCTAATGTGCTCCACTCAGCACAACAGCAAGTAAGAGCTGTCAGAGGCTCCAGGTGGCTGCTTTACATTCAGCAGGAGAAGCAGGCATTCCATGATTACGAGGATACATTCTGTGTCTCACCATGTCAATAAATTACACAGGATTTGGCATTATGCTGTCTTCACTACACACCACTGAACGTGGGTAGGGGTTTCATTTTGCTATTCACCAATTTTAAAAGGAAGGTGGCCTGCCTTAGACATACCCTGCCTCTCCTCCTTGTGCGTAGGTTGGTGCCAGTGCTGATGCTGGGCATCTGCCTATGGAGAAGGTTCGGCCTGTTAATATCACAATGGGCCCAGAGATGGCCGCTTTGATCTGTATTAGCAGTCTTGGTGTGAGAATGTCTCTCCCAGATTACAGCATCTGCATGCCAAGCGAGTAGCAGTGGTTTCTTTGCTCTTTTTAACTACCTTTATTGTGATGTAACATTTCTGAGAACAAGTGCAGGGGCAGGGAAGTAATAAGAAAGTAACTGCCAAGGGAAAGCTGGCTGCCACATTAATCTGACCTTCCAGGTTGTGCTAAATGATGCAGAAAGAACTTCAACTCTAAGATCAACTGACATTTTAATAGGCACCCAGAAAAATCCCATCAATGGTAAGAGGTGTGACTTTTCCTATGGCTGGCACTGTGCAGTAAGAAGTAGCAGCCCTTATTAGCACTGTGTCTGCAGGCCAGGGGTTTTGAGATTAGGCAGGCAACAATTCTTTATTTACTGAGCACTCCAGAAGACAAGTCTATTTGAAGTAAAAACAAAAAGACATCACCAAAACCCCCCAATGTCTGGAGATAGCTTTTCCGTCCAAACTTTTTTGTTGTTGTTGTTGTTGTTTTTGAGATGGAGTTTTGTTCTTATCCCCAAGGCTGGAGTACAGTGGCACGATCTCAGTTCACTGCAACCTCCAACTCCCGGGTTCAAGCGATTCTCCGGCCTCAGCTTCCCAGGTAGCTGGGATTATAGGTTCGTGCCACCATACCCAGCTAATTTTTGTATTTTCAGTAGAGATGGGGTTTTGCCATGTTGGTCAGGCTGGTCTTCAATTCCTGACTTCAGGTGTTCTACCCACCTTGGCCTCCCAAAGTGCTAGGATTATAGGTGTGAGCCACCGTGCCCAGCCTTTCATTCAACCTTAAATCAGGTGGAAAGCATTTAACAGCCACAGACCAGAACCAGATTGCCTGGGTTTATTTCCAAACTCCACAATTCCTAGCCTTGTGACCTCATGGAAGTTTTTTAATCTCTCTAGCCCTTTAACATGGGGGTAGTAGTAGTATTTATTGTAGCTGTGGGAGTTTCAAATAAGTCAATGTTTGATATAAGTAAAGCACATAGAACAGTGACACATAGCAGGGGCTCTATAACTGTTGGCTCAAAATTATTATTATTGATTCAAAGACCTCCTGAAGGCTATTTCTTGTGATTCTGCTTCATAATTATCTCAAAGAATAGAAAATCCTACAGGTAGAAACAGGTCATTAAACAGTGGCTGTCACATTTGCTACTAGAGTTTCTTCTGCCCTAAAAACCTGTCTCAGTTTCCTAAGTTGAGTTCTTTAAACTTTACATTCTTATCTATAAAAGGATAATAATGGATACTAATGAAGATAACAATACCTTCATATTTATTTTGTGTGGTGTTGTGAGATGTCTTCTATTATTATTCCCTCTATATAGATAAGAAAACTGAGACTCAGAGAGGTGAAGTGACTTGCCCAAAGTCACATAGCAAGACACAATTTAGCACAACTTAGGTGTTCCAATTCTATAGCCTGGGCTCTGAAATCCTGTGCCAGAGACAGCTTGGGGGATTGAGAGGGAGAGAGAAACAGAGAGAGAGAGAAAGGGAAGAGGGCTGAAGGGAGGAAGAGAAGAGACTCACAACTAGTAATAGTTTCTGAATAAGTGGGTGCAGAAATTCAGTAAGTACACCCTAATGACAACAAAGGAAATGATGTTTCATGTCTTGTGTATACAATTCCAAACAGCCATTTTGGCTTTTGTTTTTTTTTTTTAAAGATGACCATTTGCTTTTTGTTTGCTGCATAGTCACTGCTTTAAATAACTGCGAGGGACAGTTCCTCTGAAAGGTGAGTGCTTAAGATCTCACAGCCCTGGAAAACAAGTGCCTAAGCCAAGTCCCTTGTTTTAGAGACGGGGAATAGGGTGGAGAAAAGGGAAGTAATTTGCCTCTCTGCCTGCAATAACTCCAGTGACGTCTTCCCTACGTTCATCCTTCTTATGATGGTTCCTTCTTGTCGGAAAAAAGGTGATCATTTATTCTCCAATTGTTCATTCAACAAATACTTACTGTGTAATCAAAAATACTTGACAAATAAAAGAGTGTTAATGGAACCTATCCCATGGAGAGTTTCCTGGATGGGTTGAGCTTGTTCCTGCTCTTCCCACTACGCTGCGTGTCTGGTTCCTTCTCAGTCTTCAGATCTCAACTCCAATGTCATCCCTTTGGAGAACCTTCCCTGGCCACCCTACGTAATATAGCTCATGCCCCTCAGCCATTCTCTGTCCCATCACTTTGTTCCTTTCATAACATCTGAAATGTAGAAATTATCCTGCTTGTCCACCATTTACTCCCCGCCTTCCTGCAGGTAGGAACCTTATCTGTGTTGTTCGCTGCTGTATCCCAACTGTAAGGAACAACACCGGGCACGTAGCATGTAGTAGATGCTCAGTTGATATCCACTGAATGAAAAATGAATAAATGAATGAAGTGACATTTATTTTTTCCCCAAGAAGAAAACATTCTGTGACTTTAAATGGAGATGGAGTGAGAGTAGCACTTGGCTGGAGCCCATAGGTCGTAATGGATGCCCAGTGGGGGGTTTAATCAGTACATGCATTTTCTGAATTACATGCCAGGGACATTTAATTTCTGTTAATTGGCACCAAGGAGGAGGGGTTGTTATTGAAATCACCAGCTAGCTGGAAGCATGTCCGTGTCAGACCTATTTGCAAATCAGAATGGACATTTCATAAACCGTGTCACCCTTGGGAAGCTGCAAGCACCCAGAGGGGCAACACCGATGTGCTTGCTGGCTGCATTCTGCGTTACTCACAGTCCTGAATCTGAAACCTTCAGCAGATGAGGTGGTGAGGTGGTGGGGACAACCAGAAGAGCAAAGACTGATGAGAATTATGGCATAAAATGCATTTAAAAATGATTGTCATATTGCCCCAACCCTGGCACCACTGACCAGCTTATCTGAAAGGTCAGACAACGAAGCTGAGATTTCTTATCCTTCAGAGCTGGCCCCACCATCTGCTAATGGTTGCCTTGGACAAATGATTTATCCTCTGAGCTTCAGTTGTTTGATCTATACATAGGGAACAATAACACAACTCACGGGGGGTGGGGGTTGTGAAGATTAAATGAGAAAATGAATGTAAATCATGATGTTGGTAGCTAACATTACAGTATTTTCTTGTGCTGGGCACTGTGCTACTTGTCTCACTTAATCCCCACCAAACCACTCGAGGAAAGCACAATTAATACCCACATTTTACAAGGGAGGGAACTACAGGTTGGAAAAGTTAAATGATTTGCCCATGGTGACACAGCAAGGAAACACGGGGCCTGTATTTAATCCAGGTCATCTGACTCCACTGGACTCTTAGCAACCCTGTAACAAACCCTCTAAGGGATTCACTAGGTACCTGGCACTTAGTCCACATCTAATGAATGGCAGCTAGTAAGAGACTCCGTTCTCACATTTAGCATTCTTCCTGCTCATGCTGCTTTCAAGCCTACATCATGCCTGCTAATGTCTTCAATAGCCACCACTTCTGGGGCCCCTTCTGTACACCAACATCTGCCTCTTGTCTCGCTTGATTTTCCCAGTCACACTATGAAGTGCTGATTATTGTTTCCACTTTTCTGATAAGTAAAGAAAGGCTCAGAGAGGTTTGTTAACTTGTTCCAAGGTCAGGTAGCTGAGAAGTGGGGTCAGGATTTGAACCTAGGGATGTATGACTCCAGAGTCCAGGCACTTCCCTCTTCACATCACACTTCTCTGTGCTGCTCATTTTTCTAAATCTTTCTTCTCCACAAAGCTCTCTTGACAACTAAAACATTCTCATTGTTCTTCCCTCTCACTTCTGTCTGATAGAGCCTGGATTGTACTCTGTTTTGAATTGTGCCTCTACATCAAATAAATGGTAATAGCTACCATTTATTGAACATTTCTATGTACCCAATACCATACTCAGAGCTGGACATGCTGAACTTGTTTAATCCTTCGAGAACTCTACTAGGAAGTATACAGTCTGATCCTAACTTTACAAATGAGAAAACTGAGGTCTAGGGAGGTGTAACTTTTCCAAGTTTCTTTAGTTATTTGCCAAAGGAAACATAGCTCGTAAGTAACAAAGCTGTGACAAAGCCCCAGGTGATCCGGTTCCAAATCTCATCATTCCAGCTATTATATTAATTACTTCTCCTGATCTTGTAACGTTCTAGTGGAGTGGGAACATAGCTGGTCCTTGACTGATGCTTTTAGTTCTCTGTTGGAGGCCCCGGTAGCAAAGAAGTCCTAAGCTCCAAAACTTGCCAACATCTAAAACAACTTAAGCTTAAAAAAAGAATTCAGCTTATAAATAGAATGTGCAGACAGAATATTTAGAAATGTGGTTCTGATATCTAAAATTAGCCTTCCCTTCAAAATAGTATCACCCCTTCTGACTGTTTGACTGTTCTGTTCCTCGTCATGGAAGCTAGTGCTATCTCTCTCTAGCTGTAACTGACACGTCCTATTTGTGCAATGCAGTCCTCTCTCTCCTTGACAGAGACATAAAACGTCTCCTACGGAATTGGGGAGGTGGCGGTGGGGCCAGCAGGAATCCGGATACGACATTTTGAAGGCACTATTTGTTTGAATTCCTCTTTGGTCCTCCAGGCCTGTTTTAGCTGCCTCTCTACATTTTGATTCAAGCTTGCTTCCTGTTTATTTGTGAGGGTCTCCTGAATGCCAATAGCCTTCTCAATCCTCTTGGATGGTCAGGGAAGGTCATTAGGACAGTGCTGGCCTCCAGGACATGTGTGACCTACAGCACTGAAACTCTGACATCGAAAATGGCTCTCATCAAGTTGGTCGGTCATGCTAGCACTGATTCCAAGAGCATTAACACAGAACGCACACAATGCACAAAACAGCCACTCAGATATCTTTTGCCTTTCTCCCTAGGTCTTGGCTGGCATCCTTTTAGTCCTTATCAGGCTGCAGCTCTTGTTTATCCAGCAGTGACCCCATTTACCTAATTAGCTTGCATCTGTGGGTGTGTATCTACCCCCAAAAGTAATTGCATTTGAACTTTGGATAAACACTAGCAAGGAACACTGGAAGAAGATGTTAGCTCTCTGAGCCCTTTTGTTCCTACAGAGGAGACAGAAGTGGAGGTCATTTTGGAGATCATATCCCTCTTCTCGTTGGACTCTGCTCTGTATCATTTAGAGTGAGGACAGGCAAAACCAGAAATAACCTCACAAAGAGAGAGCAACCTGGGGAATGCAAAATGATCATTTCGTTTTGACGTCAATGATCCAGAACCACACTGCAAGCTTCAGTTCTTTTTCAAGTGGCTTGGCTGTGTCTGGCAACTCTTGCAGCAGGGGTAGATATGCTTTCTGGATTTTTCTGTGCATAAAACTCTCAGGTATCTTACTTCCCACCCCTACTTGTTGGACAGCAAGACCTTACCTCTTAGTTTTTCTCTAGGAGGGCTTGACCCTCTGAGATAAAGCCTCCTCCATCTCCTTCCCCATCCTATCGAACTCAGCTGCACATCTCATTTGTCCGTGCTCTCCAATCTCACCCATCTTGATAGTTGCCATTGAAGAAAAGGGATTAAGGTTTTGGATTAGAGTCCTGGGTTCTAGTCCTTGTTGCCTTGTGCAGGTCATTTGACCCCTGAACCTCAATTCTAATCTTTAAAATGGGATAATAGCAGTACTTATGTCACAGGGTTGGGTAGAATTAAATAACACAATGCATGTAGCATGTAAAGCGCTTGGCATATAGTAGGCACCTGATAAATGATGGCAATTATTGCTGGATGAGGAGTCAGAGATGCTTTTTAGTTTTACTTCTTTTTTTTTCAGTTTCCATTACACCTCAAACTAGCTTTGTGATTTAAAGCAAGGAATTGAAACATTCTGAGTCTCAGTTTTCTGATCTGTAGTCTGAAGACAAAAATAGCATTTCCCCAGGCCAGGCGCAGTGGCTCACACCTGTAATCCCAGCACTTTGGGAGGCTGAGACAGGTGGATCACTTGAGCCCAGGAGTTTGAGACCAGCCTGGGTAACATAGCAAAACCCCATCTCTACAAAAAATACAAAAATTAGCCAGATGTGGTGGCACACGCCTATAGTCCCAGCTACTGGAGGCAGGGGGTGTGAAATGGGTGAATCACTTGAGCCAGGGTGTTAAGGGTGCAGTGAGCTGAGACTGTGCCACTGCATTCCAGACTGGGCGACAGGAGTGAGACCCTGTCTCAAAAAACCAACCAGCCAACCAACCAAAAATAAACAAGCATTTCCCTGCATACCTCACAAGGTTCTTATGATAATTTATTAAAAGATTAACAGTAGCAGCAGCAGCAGCAAGATCTCATTTCAGTTTCAGATTCCGAGGAGCTGCTTTTGGTTTCTATGATTGGCTACCTTGAGGTGCCAGGCAAGGCCCAGAGGAGAGATCCTTTAAAGGCCCCCAAATTGCTTAAAAGCCCTCAAGCGATCTGGGCTTGGCCGCAACCCGTATTTCCTCGTTCAGAAGCAACAAGGTCTCCCAAAAGAGGTGTAGTTGGAAAAATTGTCAAAATTCCTCCAAACTAGAAATTCTTAAAACCAGACATGTTGGTGTACCAAAATCAGTTCCCAGCAATGAATCAAAGCCTTAGAATCTCAGGGACAGAAGCCAGATGGGAGCTCGACTCTTGAGGCAGAATATCTATGGCCTTAGGTTGCAATATTTGCTTTGAGTAGTGTTTACCAAATATCTCTGTGAGTTGCACTAAAAATTCCATATGGTCTATGTGTGGGAGAATTACATGGGAAAGATAAGTCCAGAATGCAGGGTGGTGGTTGTGAGGGAAGTTGTGGGGAGGGGAAGAAAGGAATGGAATTGGGAGAGGCATGCTGTGGACCTCAGTGGTAATGACAATTACTATTTTTTATTTTATTTTATTTATTTATTTATTGTTTTTAAAGATGGGGTTTCACCATATTGGTCAGGCTGGTCTCGAACTCCTGACCTCAGGTGATCCGCCCACCTCAGCCTCCCAAAGTGCTGGGATTACAGGCATGAGCCACCGCACCTGGCAGCGACAATTACTGTTTTTAAAAAAGCTGGGTGGCAGGTATATGGTTATTTTTTAAGATCCTGTATAATTACATATGTGTATAGACATGTATTTCATATGTATGAAACATGTAATATAAAAGGGGAGAAAAGCAGAAAGTAGGCCCCAAATCCATGAAAAATTAATAAGAAACAAACAACACTCTATGAGGGTTATATCTATTTTCACCTCTCCTGTTAACCACCGCATCTCCATTGCTTCTCACAGAGCCTGGTCCAGAGTGGGTGATGGATCACTGCCATTGAGCGAATAAATGGATGGATGGATGGGTGCATCTGTAACCTCCTCCATGATCTCCTCATCATCCCCACCATCTTTGACTTGATGGCACACCTCAGATCCCACCTCGCTGCCTTCACCTTGTCAAAGTGTAGATCAGTGGGCGGAGGGGCTCCTGGGAACACTTTGTTTCTGCTTTGGTCTCGGACATAATCTAGGCCTGGAAAACAGTCTGCTTGATCATTTAACATTGCTCTATTTCAAACAAAGCGTCCTTGTATGAGTTATTCTCCATGACATCAATTTGCTGCAAGGATCTTTGGAGTTAATGTCTCTGGGTTGGTCCTGACTGCCAAACACATTCCCTAAGTGACTGTCTTTCACGGTCACCTGAGAGGTTGCTGCAAGTGCTAGCACTATCTTCTCTTAGCCAAAGGGAGAACTGGGAGGTCTTTTCTCTCAAGATCTGAACAAGAGAAGCATCAGTGGCAGCAGCTGCTGGCCCAGCACTGCCTCGTGCCAGCTTGCTAAGCACTTGGTCCCAGCTGGAGAGACTTGATAGGACTTTGCTGTTCTGCCTGCCACAGCTGTTCACTTCCCAGGAAGGGAGTCCAGAAGATACGTGGCTGCCTGTGTGGTCAGAGGTGGGTGAGAGGATGAGGATGGATGCTTGCTCCTCTCATGGAAACAGGTAACTTCCATACCTGCCGAACCAATGCCAGAGGAGCTGGGAAGCTCATAGGCATTGCTAAAACCTTTGAAGGTGTTAGCTGAGAAAGACCAGCAAGCATGGAGCTGCCCTCTCTCCCAGTCAGCTCCTTTCCTAGGCCCAGGCCCAGGTGAAGGTGATTGTCAAGGGCTGGACAGTGGTCAGGAGTGGGCTGAGAGGAGTGCTGGGCTTGTTAGAAGTGCTCTTGGCTTCTGCATGCCCTCTCTGGGTCCTATGCTGTACTCTAGGGTCACAGTTAAGATATTTAGCAAGCAGGATGGCATAAGCACTGGCCAGCTGGAATGGAGAAAGTCTTTATGGCCGGAGGTCTTAGCTGCACCTGGCCTGAGCCTTTAGGTGCTGAATGGGAGAGTGATGGGGAGGACCTGGCGGAAGGCCCAGGATGTGGGTGTGAGGAGGCCTTGGGGAGCTCAGAGCACCCAGTATTCACCTATCAGTACAAACGTCTTTCAACATTCCATCAACCAGTGTGGCCACACTCCTGCTGGATGTCAGGGCTGAATGTTGGCTCTGAGAAAGGTGGATTGGAGCCTCACATTTTATGAGAATCAGATTCACTTGGGGAGATTGTTAAAAACAACAGACACTCAGAGCCCACTTCCAAACTGCTGAGTGAGACTCTCTACGGCCCAGGCCAGGCTTACTACACTCCTGAGATCTGAGTTTCTTGGATCAGCTGATTTCTAAGGATTCTGCAACTTTCCAGGGGTTTATGAGGACTTGAGAGATAAGAGTCCTGTACAGTCTCTTGGGGGAATATGCCCAATTCAGGGGCAGGTCACGTGGGTGAGTGAAGCAGGCTGCTGGGGCGCAGCACATTGAAGTATGAACGTTCATTTATTTGAAGCCACCTGGACCCTGACCTAGCCCCCTGGATTGCTGCTGCCGAGGAAGGCAGGCCTGGTGTGGACAGACTCCCTGACTTCTCAAGACATACTAGAGGTCGCTGAGCCACGTTTTGAGTCAGTCCTGCATCTCTTCAAGACACAGGTGGGTGCTCTCCTTTAAACTCTTCCTGCTCTGAAATCCCTGTCTGTGGGACAGAAGGGTGGAGGAGGCGGAGTGGGTTCCACACACAAAGGAAAGGAGGCAAGTCCCAAGTGAGGATCTTGATGCTGCTTAATGAAACCATTTCTTCAGATATGGTCCTCAGAGTACGTCCCCAGCTGGGCATGACCCGTCATCCCTGCTCAGATGTCTCCTATTTTCCCCCAATCAAATCCTACCCTTAGCACCTTTCATAGCACTGAAATGCCAGAGTCTGACCGCAGGGCAAAGAGGCACTCTTCCTAGGGACTGTCCGAACCTTAGCTGAGTGGTGGTGCTCTCATGGGATGGAATTTTCACCTTCAGACTTGAGGGGCTAGGGTTCTACCTGGGATCTGTGGAACGTTCCACACGGAAATGAATTCCTCTAAGTATAAGATAATTTGGCTCCACTGCTACAGTTAAACCTAAATGCTGAGACTCTTTTCTTGCTTGGAATACCCTTTTCCCACCACTTTGTGTACCTGACTCGCTCTTGTGCTCAGGACTCAGATGCTGTTCTGTCTTCCAGGACTAGTCTGTGTGTCTCCTTTTAGCACCACAGTCCTGGGCAGGCCCTTGTGTTAGAATTTCTCACCTGAAATTTCAGTAGCCTGCTTGCTTAAAAACATCCCGTCTAAAATTTGTCAGGTGTTCATGATGCCAGCACTGTTTAAGTCACGTTGTATCATTATCTCAGATAATCCTCATAATAGCCTAATGAGGTCGGCACTACACTGTATTATTCCTACGTAAGAAAACGAGGCTCTGAGAGATGAAGTAACTTGCCTGACATCCCATGGCCAGAAAGTGGTAAATGAAGACCTGAACTGTGTGCACAGCAGAGCCTTCTGGGCTCTTTTGTGTTTGCAACCAAAAATGCCCTGTGCTGCCTCCTGGCAGTCCAGAGTCAGCATCCTGAAGTCAAGGATGGGTTTTTGGTTCATGCAGCAAATCCCAAGTTGGGCTCTGAAGTCAGATAGTTTGAAACTGCGTCCTTGTCTGTGGTTAACCTTCAAGCTTCAGTCTCTTTGGCTCTGAAATGGGGACAATCTATCTGCCTTATAGGGATATGGTGGAAATTACATGAGAGAATGTGTTATCATCTTCATTGCTGTGCTTAGCACACAGTAAATGTTAAGAACATGTTGCGGTTGGGTATGACAGCTCATGTCTGTAATCCCAGTACTTTGGGAGGCCAAGGCATGAGAAGACCAAGCCCAGGAGTTTGAGTCCAGCATGGGCAACATACTAAGACTCTGTCTCTACAAAGAGTGTAACAATAAATTTACAAAGCATATTGGTGGAATGAATGAGTTAAAGCTGCCAGTGAAGCCAACTTTTACTTGGAAATAACATCCTCTGCCCCTTTCATGCCCTCTTAAAACTCCACAAAGATGGAATTTGCTTTGGGAGAGGGTGAGTTTGATGCTGTGCATGGATGAAGAGGCTGGATGGAGTGGAGGTGGCAAGGCTTGGAGTTGTTTGCATCTCTCAGAGGGGTTATCCCATAGAGGTAATAGATGGTGGGAGGAATATTCCATTTCATTTGGAAGGCATGGACATCTCCATTACATCTAAACACCTTGCTCATTAGCCAAAAAAACTTAAAAATTAACTGGGTGCATTGCTACTGAGGAACAGACTAAATATTTGGTGGGCCAGTCATGCCATATCTCTGCCAGTCTGGGTATAGAGTAGACTGCTAAACATTGCTAAACCCATTGAGAGTGCTTTTTGGGTGAAGATGAGGTATAGGTATTTACATTTTGACAAATCACACAATGCCTCCCTGTCCTTGTGACTTTATCTCATTTCTCCAAATGGATTATTATATTTCATTCAATGAGGCATGGATTTGGGCATGTTGATTTTGTGGAACTAATGGGTCAATATCTCACGTTTGTTTGGGTCCACAGACATGAGACATTGACCCAAAGTTTGTGAGATATGGACCCAAACGTGATTGAGATTGCTAGAACAACGTGCTATCATGTTGGCTCTACTGGCCCCTAAGGTCTGATACAATGGCAGTATTTTATGAGAGGAGTATGGTTTGTTTTGGTTTTATTAAGGTCTGGAAAATGTGGACAATTCGGTTTGCTGAGTGCGTGAGTGGGTATGTAAAAGATACGTGTTTTGAATCCCAGGACCTTCAAGAACTATCTAGGGGAAAGGTCTAAGTAGACCTGCCTTTTCTTTTTCTTTCTTTTTTTTTATGGCACCCAGCCTTAGCAGCAAATGTTATTTATGCGTTAAAGTGCCCACATTGATGGGCACGCAATAAATGTTAAATCACAACAATTAAGTTTAATGAGAATTAATGGTTGTTTCACAGCATTGCCTTGGCTTCCTGGGATGCCTCCTCTACCCTGATTACAAGGCTCTGCCTGGCTGGTCCTGCTCACGTCAGTTCCATCTTAGTGGGGTCACCTAGCTGTGCCCCATTCTTCATCGCAGGCTCCGTCCTTCTTCCCCCACCCTGTCGGGAATGTAAGGTTGCCCACCCCTTGTCTCCTTTAGCCTCTTCTGCGTGGCTTCTCTCAATTCTCTTTCACTCTTACTCTCACACCCACCTTCTTTCCTCCATATTTTCTTTGCCCTCCTACTTTCTCCTTCTCCTTTACCCTCTTTTCTCCTCCAGTTTTCTTTGTTCTTCCCCTTTTATAGCAGCTTTCCCCTAGGAAGCTCCCCCACCCCAGCCTCGGGCTACCATAGTCCCACGATGTTGTTGCCTTATGGGTGAAACAGCTCATTTGCCCCAAGTGAGAAGAAACCAGGGGAAGTCAGGACAATACACATCCAAATATATAGCTAAACCCACCCCACATAAGGTTGCTTTTAAGCACGTTGTGCTTTTTTTCTTTTTTTAGAGTCTTGCTCTGTCGCCCTGGCTGGTGTGCAGTGGTGCGATCTCAGCTCACTGCAACCTCCGCCTCCCAGGTTCAAGCTATTCTTGTGTCTCAGCCTCCCGAGTAGGTGGTATTACAGGCACATGCTATCATGCTTGGCTAATTTTTGTGTTTTTAGTAGAGATGGGGTTTCATCATGTTGGCCAGGCTGCTCTCAGACTCCTGACCTCAAGTGATCTGCCCGCCTCGGCTTCCCAAAGTGTTAGGATGACAGGTGTGAGCCACCATGACTGGCCCACGTTGCGCTTTCTTGAAGTCAGACTATATGTCTAAACCCTATCCCCATATAGAATTGTTTGCAAGCATGCTGTGTTTTCTAGAAGTCTGACTATAGAGCCAGGATTAATTGTCCATAATACCATACATGGCCCTGTCCACAGCCATATGCTTTCTTCTTACCTATCACATAAGATTACATGTGGGAAAAAAGGACCGAGAAGCTTAAAGTATGATAATCTTTTGATATTTGGTACTCAGAGATCTTTCTGACCTTCTTAAGTAGAGGATACTCAGGAAGCTGACTCCTAGTTTTATTGCGTTCTGAAAATGTTCAAAGTATCCACCTCACACCCCTCGCGGAAATTCTCCTTTTGCAGCCAGGATCATGACTGTACAGAGGGAAAAAGATATGGCAGCTACTAGTGGTCAGTGTAGAGGCCCCAGATGACGGGAGAAGCTGTTCTGATGCTTGTTGAGGATACTGCAAGGTCAAAGAAGCAATGCCAACAATCCCACCATTGTCACACTCCTGCGGCAGCCCCCTTTAGGACACCACAGAAATTCTACACAGTAACACGGGAATGACAAGAGGCGTACTCCATGCTGGGGCATAAAGTGGGCACAACAATTTTTCACTCCTTGGTCTGAGTAGGAGAGCTCTGCGGCATCAAATCATTATGTTTGTATGTTTGGAAGGTCACCCACTCTATCCTCCCACCCAGGGCAGGAATTCCTGCTCCCACCTTTCCTTTCCTGGAGGTAAAATAGAAAGAACAGGGACCCATGCTCAAGTCCCCAAAGAATGGTAGGATGCCCTCAGTGGACGCAGATTGTATTTAAATGTAATTCACCTCTTTGGGGTCTAGGAAAAGCCACCCGTAGGTTCATTTGCTGGGAAACACGGTCTGCATGGCTGAGGAAGTGGACACCAGGGTTGCGGCCTTGCCAGGAGCTGACTTCCTCCGGAGGTCTGTCTGTTGTCCGGAGTGGCAGCCGCTTCGGTGGGCAAATAGGACGGTCATCTCTGGGCCCACAGAGGCTGCTTCAGGCTGGGATGCCTTGAAGGTGGCTGGCTGTTCAGGCTTTCCAGAGGTGGGATGGGAGGTATAATGTTTGGTGGGAGGAGGGCTGTAATTCTGAAATCTCACGGTTTTGACTTGCTGCAAGAGAAAGGAGAGGAAATGGACACGGGTGAGTGGGAGATGTCAGATTTCCTATGCTTGTCCCCACTTGAAATGCCTCATTTATGTGTTTACTCTGCAAATATCAGTGCCTACCGTGAGTGTCAAGTGCTATGATGGGGGAAGTACAAGATGCTGAGAGTGCAGAGGACCCTCTAACTCCCGCTGGAAGTGGAGAAGCCAGGGAAGTCTTCCAGAGGCATTAGAGAACCACAAAAGGATTAGGACTTATCTGGGAGAAATAGGGTAGGCCACTGCCTATGAAAACAGCCTGAGGCAAGAGGGTACATCTCTTCTGGAAGATAAAAGAAATTTACCTTGCCTCTCTCCTCTCTATCTACTATTAAGGCTAATCTCAAGGCTCTCCTTTTGTTTGAGGCCTCTCTCCTGATAGAGATTTCCATATGACCCTAGAAGTCCTTAGAGCATAGTTTGCAAACTGGACACCTGCTGGCTAAATTTAGCCGGCGGAATGTTTGAGGGTTTGATCGACTTGCCAACACATAAAAATTGGGAGATTGCATATAGAAATCAGAATTTCATATGTCTCCTCCCCCCACCAAAAAAAATTAAAGTTCTGGCACACTGGGCCTATGCCTTATTCTGACAACAGCTGGTCGGACCTGAGAAGCAGGGCCCCTTTTATATGAGACACAAGGTCTCCAGTTTATGCCAATGCCCCCCTCCCTCTTTCCTTTCACCTTGTCTCACCTGTTATATATCTGTCAGGTACCTATAGGTATAGTATTTGCTTTGGCCAGTCTCTATCTTAGCTACTGCTCAGGAATGATGTCTTTTTTTTTTCCATGCAATTCAATCCTAGTGCCCTCACTAAGATCCGAGTTTCTTCATACTTTCTGACCCTCATCATTTCTAGCCAAGGTCTGGGCATTTATGAAATGCATATGGTTGTATCTAAAAGCTTGGAGTAATGGGCAACTGGGGCCTAGAAAACTTTGAATTATTTCTGTAATTCAGAACAAGAACTCCCAACATTTATATCTGTCAATGCTTTTTCCAATGCCTTTCCCTATGAGCTTATAGCTTAGTATTAAGAGCATGAGTTTTGTATCAGATCTGGATTCTACTCCACATATATGTGTCAACTGTGTGGTCTTAGGTATTTCAGGGAATTCAATCTTCTTGAACTCCCTGAGCTGCCATTTTCTAATTTTAAAATGAGGATGAAAGTAATGCCTATTTGAGAGGGCTGTTGTCAGGATTAAATAGAGGGGGCACATGAAGCGCTCAGTACAGTGCCTGCCAGCTTGTTAGTACTCAGTAACTGCTTAACCAACAGGGGGAATTGCATCCTCTTTCCATTCTGAGGGGAATGGATGATGATGGTGGAATGACACCGATGGCGGTGGAGCTGGAGGTAGTGATGGTGATGACGTGATGATGGTGATGTTCCATAAGTTAAAAGACAGCAATAAGCATCACCTAACTTTCTTACTGTCTTCTCTTCCCGCCATCCCTTCTGCTTCAAAGATATTATGAAGAACGTAAATCTTTTACAAACTCTTATGCTTCTAGTGGGAAAAGTCCTGGACTAGAAGTTAACAGATCTGACCTCTGCCACGGAGGTCACAATAAGTTAGTTGGAGTCATTATCATTCAGTCTGACCTCGATGTCACTTACATTATCCTGTGTCTCAGTTGACTCTTTTTTTTTGTTTTTTTTTTGAGACAGAGTTTCACTCTTGTTGCCCAGGCTGGAGTGCAATGGTGCAATCTCGGCTCACTGCAATCTCCACCTCCTGAGTTCAAGTGATTCTCCTGCCTCAGCCTTCTGAGTAGCTGGGATTACAGGCGCCTGCCACCATGTATGGCTAATTTTGTATTTTTAGTAGAGACGGGCTTCTTCATGTTGGTCAGGTTGGTCTTGAACTCCTGACCTCAGGTGATCGGCCCACCTCAGCCTCCCACAGTGCTGGGATTACAGGCGTGAGCCACTGCACCCAGCCAGTTGCCTCTTTTATACAATGCATAATTATGTGTCAAACCCTATGTAAGCACTTCACATATCTCATTTAATCTCTACTCCAATACTGTGTGGCCATTAGTCATTCTACCTCCATTTTACAGATTATGCAAAATAAGTGTTTCAGAAGGGTGAAGTATTTTGACGAAAGTCACCCAGCTAGCAAACAGCAGAGCTGGAATTCAAAACAAGATTTGTCTAATGCCAAAGTCATGCTTTGTTACAAGCCGCTTTTGGACCTCAAAAGATGTATAAAATATTCAGGAAACATAAAGGAGACTCAGTAACACACGTAGGGAGGGTGTGAATGATGTAGGGATGTTGGTCATGGCACGGTGGGGAGCTGGGGAGGAGGAGTGTTGTGTGTGAGGATTCTTTTGAGGCTGCAATTTTGGTTCCTTGTCCACCAACACTAAAATCTCAGAGCTGAGACACTGTGCAAAGCGGAGGATAGAAAGAGTCAGGCCCCCAATGTCACTCTGATCCTACCTTTTCGATGCCATTTCTTGAGTTTTCTGGTTTCACCAGGATGGATGGTGGGGCAGATGCAGGTGGTTTTGGCAGAGGCTCACTCTTGACGGGGAGTTCGTTGCCTTCCATGATGAGGGAGCTGGCTGCCGAGTGGATCCGGGCCTCGCTGCCCCTGCTGATGCACGTGAGGGCGGGCTCCCCCGTGGGGGCAGGCTTGGGCCCCATCTCTACCACCACGGCCGAAGGGGAGGAGGGGACCCCCTGTGGCTGGTAGAATTGGAAATGCTGAGGCCGAACGACCATGGTGGGGCTGCGTCTGAGGGAGCCTACCACAAGAGTGGGGATCCCGGACTGGACGGGTCTCTGCAGGGATCCATCTGGGGAATTATAGGACAGAGAGGTCAGCAGCAGGGGCGGCTGGCAGTAGGTTGGGTGGGGCTGGGTAAGCAGTGCATCCTGGTATCCCAGAATAGACAAGTGCTTTCCTAATCTGACTGCATTCACATTCTCTTGGGGTCTTTCAAAGGTGACTTTATTCTTTTTTTAGTGCTGTTTACTGATGCTGGCAGCAAATAGCTCTCTGGCTGAATGGTGTGTGTGCGTGTGTGTGTGCGTGTGTGTGTGCGTGCGTGTGCGTGTGTGTGTGGAGGGGGCTGTCAGCAGAAGGTATATTGCTTCCATTTGCCTTTGGTCTCTTTCTCTCTCTCTCTCTCAAACACGCACACACGCACACGCGCGCACACACACACGCAGACACAGAGGCAGGCAGACCAAATAGGAAACAAATGACAGAATCAGAGACAGGAGATTGAGAAACACAAAGGAGAGGCAACTGACAAGACTGGGAGAGAGGAAAATTAGAAAAGAGAGGAGGAGAGAGGGAAAGTCTGACCAGCGACTTGCTGTGAAAATCCTAACAGAAGCTTCAGGCATGTGGTGGGGGGTTGCTTTTTGTCGGGGCCTGCAGGGAGAAAGGGTGAGTGGAAATGACTGTGACTGCTAGGCAAGCACAACAGCAGACAGAGGCAAATTTGGAAAGGGTATTCCACCGTCAGGGCTGTGAGGATGGGCTTTGCAATGTCTCATGACAGAAGATCTGGAATCAGACCTCCTGGGGAGCCTGGGATAAGTAAGTCACATCACCTCTCTGCACCTCAGTTTTCTCATTTGTAAGCTGGAGATAATAACAGTATGTCATTGGGCTGCTGTGAGAATTGCATTCTATTAGGTGTGCAAAGTGTTAGGATAGTGCCTGGAACATGATAAATGCTGCATGTTTGTAAGCCATCATTAGTTTTGGGTAAAGGAGAGCATATCCTAAAAATGCAAGGTCCAAGAGTTTGGTTTTGTCCCTTCCTGAGCTCATTCTTCTTCTCCCCTTTTTTTTTTTAAATTGAGATGGTCCTGTCTCAGTAAAAGGCCATTTCTTCCCCTGAAATTCTCTGGCAGGCAGGAGATCCCCTGCCTTCAGCTACATATGTCCTGTAGTTGACCTGGGGAATCGGGAGTTCATTGCATTCTGTGGGGAGGTGGAGGAGATACCCCTTTCTCCATAAGGGTCTCCCAGCATTTAGAGAGCTGCAGGTTTTATCCCAGACAGAGCTGCTAGTCCTTTGTGACACTCCACAGACTCGAGTTTGAATCAAAGTCATTTGTGTCCAGCACAGAGGGCCTGAGCCAAGGCCACGTCTGCATCGTGACTCTATCAAACCAGATATGTACATGAAAAGCAGGATGCTCACTTAACATAGTCGGTGTCCTCAGCTGCTGCAAGAAAGCCAGTCACTATTTACACAAGTGTGACCTTTCAATTTAGACATTTATTTTTCCACGGACAGCCCTGTGAGGTTCACGCGGTCAATTCTCCTGTCATTTCTCTTTGCTCTGGAGAGATTGATAGCTTGCCAGCCTCACCTTGGGAAAAGACAGAAAGAGAAAGCCTCCGGGACCTGGGACGTCAAAGAAGCACCAGGCAGACATGTCCTTAGGCTCTTGTAAATGTGTGAAAAATTGGTCTGATGCCTTATCTATTTATCTTGCCAATTGCTAATTTCCCAGAGAGTTAATGCTTTCTTATTACATGTGCATACAGTGCAAGCAGTCGAAGCTTGATGCCGATCAAGATTTTGCTAAGGTGCTAAGGTGGAGAGGGAGTATATTAAGGAAAGTGTGAGCAATTGCTTTTGGGATGCAACTTTGCATACCTAAGTGGTCTAGACTAAGTGTGAATGTTTCTTCTTTTTTTCATATCAAATATATATTTCCTTGAGACAGGCTAGACTGGAGTACAGTGGGAGACTGTAGCTCACTGCAGTCTCAACTTACCCGGCTCAAGCCATCCTCCCGCCTCGGCCCTAAAAGTAGTTGAGACCACAGGCATGTGTCACCACGCTCAGCTTGTTCCTTTAATTTTTTTAGAGATGAGTTCTCACTATATTGCCCAGGCTGATCTTCAACCCCTGAGCTCAAGTGATCCTCCCACTTCAGCCTCCCAAAGTGCTAGGATTACAGGTGTGAGCCACACACATTCAGCTGTGTATGAACATTTCAACCCTAAGTGAGTTCGTGCTCTGGATGAACCAAAGATGATTTAATTGTAGTAGCAATGATAGTAATAAAAAATGCTATATAAAAAACGAATGTTTCTTGACAGATTATTATGTGCCAGGCACTGTGCTATCAGCCATATATGGATTGTTTTATTAAGTTAACCCTGACGAGGCAGGAATTTTTATTTCCCTTTTACAGAAGAGTGAACTGAAGGCTGAAGAAGTTAGTCATTTGCTCAAGGTTATGGTGGTGGGTTTGTTTACAGTGTATGTGTTGAGGGGAGCGGTGGAGGGAGGTACAGGAAGGTGATGGAGGGAGGCATGGTTGAGTGGAATGAAGTGCCCAGAGTGATGGGACTGGTGGTCAAGCAGGCTGTCAGATGAAAAAGGCACTGGATAGGGAAGCTAAGATATGTGCTTTCTTTTTAATGGGGGAGTTTTCCTTTAAAAGGGGCATATTGTTCCACACATTATTCTTCTGCCTTGACCAACCATATTGCATTTTCATTAATTCATTCGTTAAGATCATAAGAGAGATCGCAGAGCTTAGTTTAATTCAGAGAACATAGAATAAATCATATATATGGGGCTTGGCTAGTTTTCTTCTTCTACGGAGGTATAAGAAAATAAAATCTTGATGTTTTGTAGAATAATTGGGTTTCAAACACTTTTTACAATGCCTGAAAAGGAAGTCTTATGTGGAAGTTCACTATGTGTAGAGAAAGAAGCATAGTTCTTAAGATGAAGAATCTGTATGCATTGCCATGTGTGCAATGTGGATGTTGTGATGGTAAAAACAAAGCAAGGTGCAGAAAAATGCAGTGAGTATGGTTAACGGGTGTGTGTGTTTCCATCTATCTATCTATGGAAGAGAACTTGGGACTCAGTTAAGGATATGAGGGAGATTTGCTTTTGTACAATTCGTATACAATAAACCTTTTTAAGAAAGTTCTATGCATTCATTACTTAAATAACATAGTGGGAGCTAGGGGCTCTGGTCACTGCCTCCTTAATCCTCATTTTCTATTCCCACACCCTGCCCGCCCAACCCTTCCTTCTGTTTCTCTTGTGGCACCCCGTGAAGGATTCCCTGGAGTACAGTTTGAGAAGCACTGATCCAGCAAATGCTCTCATCACTCTGTCTTAATAAGAGCCAGTGTCCACGCTGGGCATGTTCTAATTATGTGTTGGCACTCAGGGCTGCCATCACCCTCGTCATTCAACAAGCATGTATGAAGTAACCTAAGGCCATGACCTTGAGTTGGTATGACACTTCATTCAATAAAACTCATCATTTGGGAATTGTACAGTACCCTTTGCAGGGGCTTAGTTTAAAGCCAAGATCCTGATTTTGCAAAAGCATCCTGTGTATCCTGGGGTCAGATTCCCCCATCACTTAGCTCTAGGCACGTACCTCTCTGCCACCACTTACTCTTTCTCATGCTGCTCCGCCCTTTCCGAAGAGACCCTTGTCCTAAAGTCCCAGGGCCGGCTGTGCTCCTCACGGGGTTGACTATGGCGGTGGGCACAAAGACGGATTTGAAGGGACGGCTTTGCCGGGGATCACCTTCTGAAACGCTGCCTTGGGAGGACACAGAGGAGGTGGATAACGTCCATGTGGCGTAGAGACCAGGGCTCCGGGAGTCTGGAAAACTAGAGGTCTTTCTGGTTTTGGACATTTTTTAAAGAGAAGAAATAGAGAAAGAAAATGTTCAGTCAAGAGTCCTATTTAAAAACCTATCAGCTTCCAACCACATACCAAATGTGGCCACTTCTCACCTTCTTCCCACCCATACACACCCGTTTTGTCAACTATAGGCTTATCTAAAGTTGGCCCCACCTCCTTACACCCGGGTAACTGTGAGGGTGTGCTGAGGGAAGGAATGTGGCGGCGGGGGTGGCTCATATCAAGGACTTGGTGGAACTAGAAGACTTGAATTTCATCCTTTTTCACTCCAGTTCTGATCATTCCTCCCCCCACATCTTTTTAGCCCTTGAGCTCAGAGCACAAGATCCTGTATGTGTTTATTTCATTTTGCGAGGCAAGTTCTTGTTCAGTCAGTGACTTTTTCACAAATTCAAACTCTTTGAAGGCAGAGATTTTATATGACTTATATCTCTGTTTTCTGCATATACTGTGGATCAATAATCATTTGTTCAATGGCTGTCATGCTGCTTTCAGCACTGACACCAGCCATTTTGGCTAATACATGTAGAGTGCTTACTGCATGCCAAGCATCGGCCAAGTGCTTTGCCCATATTATCTCATGGGTTCTTTACAATAGCCTTCTGAGGTAGGTACTCTTAGTGCCACTATTTTGTAAATAAAAAAACACAAAGACTTACAGTTGCTTGCTCAAGCAACTAGTTGAACCCAGGTCTAAGAGGGCTCTCTGTTCTTACCAGTGAGCTGTACCTCCTGACTAGTTGGAGCATTTATCATTTGGTAGCAGGAAAAGTCCTTTATTCTGCCTGAAATAAATGAACTAAAGCAGCTGGTAGGCCCTACACATGCCTCCATAAGACTCTAATTCTTTAGCCTTGGGCTATGATTTTCAAGCATTGCATTAAAGTTTTATGAAACAACAATCCCTTATCCACTGTTTCCAGCCGGCAGCTCCCTGAACTCCATGGACTGACTGTCATTTTATATGCTTTTCTTGCCCTTTTACCAATCCATTCCCAACATCACATCTCCTGTTGAGTAGTCCATTAATCACCTTGTCACCCTGTTGATTAAGTAACCTCTGCTAATTTCCTGGGAATAACCAACTCAACTAAGACCCTGGCACAGAGATGCCATGTGGTTTCCTTCTTACCAATGCCTCCAAGTTTTCCTTTAGGTCATTTACCCTCATTTCTCCTCTTTCCCTTTGTCTCCCCTTCTTTTGATTGACAAAGTAATATACAGTTTAGCAACAAGCCATTGTTGTATGAAGATAAGTAAGGCATTGTTTAATTGTGGTCAACGCTGCCTGAGAAGTATATTCAACCAAATGCTCTAGGAACTGATGCTCGCAGCAAGGGGACTTACACATATAGCTGTCAACCTGTCCCTGGTTCCCATGGTGGTGTAGTCAGTGAAAACGAATAGGGCCATTCGTTAGAGAGGAGTCAGACCATATTCTGGGGACAAGACCTGGGCAGTGGGGAGAAATCCCCGAACTGGCTTCCACGGCAGGGTGCAGCTGACCTGCCTATCTTTTGAACAGAGGCCTCAAGGTATTGGATGTTGCAAAGTGGATTGGCAACAGGAAAGACAAGTTCCAAAATTTTTCCCAGGGGTAGTAGCAGCAAAGGCAGAATACAGCTAATTAGGCCCACACCAGCCTTATTCCATCAGTCCCTTCTTTGAATGACTGTTTATAGACCAAGGTGTGACCTCATTTTTCTGAGCTCAGCACTGAGCTGGGTTCCAGGAATTCCTCAATCCCAAGTCCCTCATCCAACACACTGAGTCCCTCTATGTCTTTTGGCAAAAAGCTCAGTGCTTACTTAGCGCTCTCTTCCAATGTCAAAGCAGTTTGCTATCAAATATTAATTAATCCCCATGACACCCCCAGACCTATCCTACAGACATTATGATCCTTGTTTTCCAGATGGGGAGACTGAAGGACATTCTGGGCTTAGGTGGGAAGAGCTGATGTTGCCTCTGATTTGCTCCACTGTGCAGGTTCCTGTGTTCTTTTCTTTATCTGGGATGTTAGCCCTTAAGAGCTGGCCCAATATTCAAAAAAGGGATCGCAAACAGTAGCTGTACTGTATTCGCCACTGGCGGCAGCCTCCCAGTAAGGAGAGCAGTTGGATCTCGACAGTTTTTTTATACTCTGTGTAGAGTTAGAGGCAAATGAGTGGTGGCCAATTGATCACTTTTCTCCACCCATAAGGCACCAAATGCGCATATATGTCTGTGAAAGTTGCAAGAAGGAGGAATATCCTGGCTAATTGAGCAGAAGGGAATTTACTGGGAGGACAGGAAGTAGAGGACTTGGAAACAAGATCCAAGGAGGCTACAGGGAGCTCAGCAGCAACAAGAGGCCAATCATATGCCGTGGCTGTCTCATCATGAGTGGTCTCAACTTTGCCCACATCTTTTCCTCCCTTGTTCAGATTTCTAGCTTTTGAGCAGAGGTCTCAAGGTGCTGGATGTTGCACAGTGGATTGGCAACAGGAAAGACAAGTTCCAAAACTTTTCCCTGCAGTAGCAGCAGCAGCAGCAAGGGCAGAATGCAGCTAATCAGGCCCACGCCAGCCTTATTCCATCAGAGCTTTATTCTATCCACCTCTGTCCAAAAGTCCCAAGACGGAGTGTCATATTGGCTGAGCCTGACTCTTAGCTGTGGTGATGAGCTGAGAAGGAGAAGGATTGCATTTCTTTAACCTCTGAAAAGAAAGGAAACTTCTGCCTTCCACCAAGACTACACACAACAGAGGAGACCCAAAGGGATGTTGCCGCTATTAAAGAGGGATTTAGATGCTGGACAGATGAAAACTTGACAAATGTTCTGTATGACCTGAGCTGATGAAGGTCTCCAGGATCTGGAAAGAGGCATCACGGCAGCAGAGATTTAGTTGTGGTCAATAACAGCTGGACAGGTTGGTGCCACCATCTAGCACAGAGGGCTGGACCACAGAATGGCACAGCAGCCTTTTCCTCTCCTGGTAGCTGAAAGGCTCACTTGCTGAATCTTAAATTGAAATCCTAGCATTCTGGTCAATTATAATCTCTAGTTTATCCCCAAATTCTGGCTAGCTCAGTTCATTAGGGGATGATGTTAACAATAGCAAAGGTTCGAATGCGCACACCTTTGGGCCCTGGCTATTTCATAAAAGGCTGCAGTGTACACCAAAGGGGCTGGATGGCAGTGAACAGCCATCACTACAAACAGAAGGCAAAGGCTAGGGGGAAAAGGATCCAAACACAGAGAATCAAAGAGCAGAAAGGGGCCTTGCACATGTAGCCCAATCCACTCAGTTCTTACACAAAACTTGCTAATAGTAGAAACTCAGCTGACAAAGGATAGTATTATTTATCCCTGAGACGTGGGAAGAAATAAACTTCCCACCAAGGGAAGAGTGGTTAAGAACAAGAATTACCTGCACACAGATAGACAAACTGGGTATATATCATTCATGTCCGAGATTAGTGGGGATGGGAGCTTTTTTTTTTTTTTTCATCAGAGAGATCATTAAAGAAAAAGTATAAACATGGTGAAAGTACTGATCTTCTGTCACCTAATAACCCTCAGGAGCATATCCTCCAATAGGGACTTGTTTTTTTTTTTTGAGAATGCTGGTTCCCCATAAACGAAACCATGCCTCAATGTTAGTAGCACCTCAATATTTGCATCCGTTCAGATTTCCTTGAACTGGGAGTGAGGGGAGAACTCAATGAAAACTTATTGTGCTGAAACTCCATCCATTGTCTGACATGTAGGCACCTCAGAAGGGGTGAGTAGAGATGCTCATGACTTTCCCAAGCACACAATAGACCTACTTTGAAGAAAAGTCAAGGAGAGAAATGAAAACTGGAGGCTTAAAATACGCTGGGATGAAATTCTAAGCACACTCAGGATGACCACACGGCCTGATTTTCCCAGGAGAGTTTCAGTTGATACCTGCTCAAAAGTGTCCAAATGTGGATGATTAAGTATATGTTACTCTGATTCTACTAGGTCTTTGATGGTATAACCAGGATTTGGGGCTAAGGCCTGATGTATAAGCAAATGCCCTAGTCATAGGGATGGGTCCTGGGGAATTCATGTTAAAGCCACGGAAGAAACTGTTCACAAATTAGGATAGGCATCCTCCTTGCTCCTCACTGTCAGTTCTAGGCCATTTCCCACCCTCCTCAATACTTCCCAGCTTTGACTCATGTTATCAGGCTTGACTGCCCACCGCTCCACCTTCCTGCAGTCAGCGTTTACTCTCCAAGTCTCTCCCCTCACTCTCTGAAGATTTCAGCTTCTGGCTCGTTGTCACTCTCTGGATACAACTCATCCCACCATGATGATCTCATCTCGCCTCAGGGCTTTAAATAGCATCTCAAGCCTGGAGCTCTCCCTGAAATGCTAAACTTGTATATTCAACTGCTTACCAACATCTTTACTTGGATTATTAAGAGGCATCTCAGGCTTAGCCTGCTGTGAACTAAGCTTTAATTCCCTCCATACCCCAAAACATGCTCCTTTTATGGAGCAGTTGCTATCTCATTTAAAGGCAACTCTATCAGTTACTTAGGGAGAAAAACTCAGTCTCACCTTGAACCCTCTGTTCTTTCACATCTGACATTTTATCTGTTAGAAAACCTTGTTGTCTAAGGTGTATTCAGAATCTAACCACTTCTCCCTGCTTCCACAGCTAACAGTTTGGTTCAGTGTACCATCAGCTCTCCCCAGGATTATGATATCTTCTTAGCTAGTTTATCTGCTTCCACCTTTTCCTTCGTGTAATTTATTCTCAACCCAGCAACTAGAGGGATTCTGGTTAAACACAATTAAGATTACATCACTGCTCAAAACCCAGCCACAGGCTTAAAGCCAATCCCCTCATTATGACCTGGGAATTTCTTTATGATCTGGCAACCCATTACCATTCGGACCTCCTTCCTAATCTCCCCCTCATTTGGTCGAATCCAATCCTGTTGGCTTCATGTCGGGCACACTCCTACTACAGCAGGGCCTTTTTTTTTTTTTGGAGATGGAGTTTGCTCTTTCTCCCAGGCTGGAGTGAAGTGGTGTGATCTCAGCTCACTGTAACCTCCACCCCCACCCCTGATTCTCCTGCTTCAGCCTCCTGAGTAGCTGGGATTACAGGTGCGCACCACCAGGCCTGGCTAATTTTTGTGTTTTTATTAGAGACGAGGTTTCGCCATGTTGGCCGGGCTGGTCTCGAACTTCTGACCTCAGGTGATCCACCTGCCTTGGCCTCCCAAAGTGCTAGGATTACAGGCATGAGCCACTGTGCCTAGCCTACTACAGGACCTTTGTTTGTACTTGCTGTTTCTTTAGCCTGGATACTTCCCTCAGAGGTCCACAAGGCTTGCCTCCTGCCTTCCTTCTTACTTCTCAGCAAAGCCATCCCTGACCAACCTATCTAAAATTGTAGCCACTTCCCAAAATTCTATCCTCCTTTCCTGATTTTCCTTGTTAGCCAGTATCATTAACACATCATATGGATTACTTAAATATCTTGGTGTTTAAAAAATGTGTCTCTCCCACTAGAACGTAAGCTCCTGCAAGCAGGAATTTTGTTTATTTTGTTAACTGGTATTTCTCCAGTGCCTGGAAAAGTTCATGACATATAGTTTGCACTCAATATTTGCCAAAGAAATGAATTAAAGCATCAGTTATAGACCTCAGTTTGCCCTTGGATACTTTACAGCTTTGTAACAAATGTCAAGAACTTTCCTTTGAAAGGAATAACTATGATCTTTTACCCCGACTTTCTGCCATGTGAAGAAATCTTTTTATACAACCCTAGATCTATTGGGACTCTGACTAATTTCACCTGCGCTCTTTCTAGAGAGTTCACCACCTCACCAGCTAGCCTGGTTGGAAAAATCTATGGGCTAGAAAATGCTGCCTTTTATTGAACCAGGATGTTCTTGAATGTCTTGGTTTACTGAACCAAGACCAGTTGCTTACACTGGTCCAGTCCACTGGCCTCTCTCGGAACAAATTTACTGCTCCATCTACACAGTATATGATGCTCCCTCTGCCCCTTGTCTTCTTTAGGTGAAATAAGCCCAGTTTCTTTATCGGTTTCGCCCATGATGTAGTTTGCTGTCTCCTCAACCTTCTTGCTGCCCTCCTCTGGCCCCAGTGCCTCGCCTAAATGAAGGTCCCTAAAAGTGGGCGTATGACTAGGTGTGACCTCGTACAGAGCACAACGGGGGCTCTTTCTCAGCGATTGTGACCCTCTGGTACGTCATAAAGACAGTGCTTGAGGTGTGGTGGTAGCCTCACTGCCTTGAGACAGGCTTCGCTTGGGCTGATGGGGGGTGGAGGCAGGAGGAGTCATGGATAGTTTTGGGGTCTGGGTGCATTTGTGGCAGTGGTATGAGGTGGCAAGACAAAGAGGGGGTGAACAACACGAATAGTATACCACGCAACGTAAAAGATCGGGAAAGGCTGTAAGGGAGGAGGCCCTGCAGGGTGGCTAGCATTTCATCTTGGATGTGGAGGACAAGGCAGGGGTCTGAGTTCATGGAAACTCTGATTAGGGGTCGGTCGAGCAGCCTGTTTCCCAAGGTGCTCTGGAGAGGTCATCTGACCACATTTTCCCTTCGTGCCACTAGATGGAGCACTGGGATAGAGGATGTGAAGTGGGGTTCCTGGGATTTACGCAGAAGAAAACCTGACATACAGTTCTTGAGCAAGTTGCTTAACTCTGCACACCATTTTCATCTGTAAAATAATATCTACCTTCCAGGATTCTTGGGCATAGCCAGTGAGCTAAGAGATACAAAAGTGCCTGTAAGCTGTGAAGAGCTACAAAAAAGATAACTAGTTTTGCTATTTTGTTTTAAAAGAGATAGGCAGGTAATACAGCGAAAAGTTCTTTCTTGGCCTGTTTTCTGCAAAAGCATTGGGTCCTCCATCAGTTCAACCCACAGACGGCCCCGGGGCTAGGGCAGCCTGACCTCCTAAAGTCTGGGATTAGAGGCGACGCACCTGAAAATGGGGATGACGTAATTGTTTGGGAAGATGCCAACTCGCCCAGTGACCAAGGAGACGCCCCTGAGCCAGCCGTCCTGGCACTTCCCCAGGACCCTGACGCCTTCTCCCCTTTGCAGGTCCAGCTCATCAGGTCCATGGGCTGAGTAGGAGTGCAGGGCTACAAACCTGGGAAGACACATAGAACTGGTGAGAGAGGAAGGAAGGTGTGCCTGATGGGGGGCATGGAGCTGGCCAGTGGTGGAGAGAGACCACCTGGTGGTTAGCAGTGAGAACCTTCTTGGCTGAGTAGGCATGGTGGCTCATGCCTGTAATCCCAGCACTTTGGGAGGCTGATGTGGGAGAATCACCTGAGGTCAGGAGTTCGAGACCAGCCTGGCCAACATGGTGAAACCCCATCTCTACTAAAAATACAAAAAATTAGCCAGGTGTGGTGGCAGGTGCCTGTAATCCCAGCTACTCAGGAGGCTGAGGCAGGAGAATTGCTTGAACCCAAGAGGTGGCAGCCACAGTGAGCTAAGATCGCACCACTGCACTCCAGCATGGGTGACAGAGTAAGATTGTTTCAAAAAACAAAGCAAATAAAGACCCCCCCACCCCGCCAAAGAACAAAAACAAAAACAATAAAGAACCTTCTTAACACAGAAACCTGGACATGTAAGGCAGATAAACATGCAACCCCTTAGTTGAAATAGTGGTGGAGGAGGCCAGGTCCCTGCCTTCTTCATCTCCCCATCATCCTCCATGCAGTGCACAACAGCAAATCACTAATTTAGGCCAACTTTGGCACTTTAACCATGGGGAAACAGGCCTTGAACAAGGAAAGGAGTTGGCGGTGGGAATGAGTGTCAGGGATGCGCCTCAAACCTAGAAGGTACTGCTCTACCTACCATGCTTTTTCACTAGTGCTTCTTGTGTCCCCAAGAAAATGGTGGTAGCCAGCAAGGTTCAGGGGAATAAGAGGTCAGCATAGAAGCCTCTCTGATCCAGAAAGCAGGGACGTGTTTGACTCCTGGGAGTGTCCTAAAGAATCAGCTTAATGTAGGCAGAGAAGTAGACATGGGGAAATGGGAGGCGGGGGGAAATTTTGCTTTTGGCACCCAGTAGAATCCTGGCTGCATGGTGGGACTGGGAAATGGGCCTGTGACATGGCAGAAAGTCCTCAACTTAGAGCAGAGTTGCTCCCTGAAGTCCACACAGGAATCAGGCAGGCAATATCCAAGTCTGAGTCAGAGGGGTGACGACCATCAGGACTGATGAGGCTGTGGAGGTGAGAATGGCTGCCTGACCAAAGGCATTCCGGAAACAATCCATTGGTTTGCCAGATTCGGGGGTCACCAGCATGTGGCCCCCAGGCATCTCAGACATCAGGAAGCCCTTCCAGACTCCAAGGACTGTGAGGCACTGGAGAGTTTTATCAAAGGGAATAGGGGAGTGTTCTCTACATGGCTTTTTTCTTTTTCTTTCTAAAATGCTATATTTATTTTTTGCTGATTACTAAAACAACATCTATTTATGACCCAACATTTTGAATCTAAAGCAAGACAATAGAAATTGCTCAATACCCAATCTCCCAGTGATGTTGTGGTATGTAATCTTCCAGTCTCTTTCTACTTTTGTAAAATAATGAGCTAAGAGTGCTGTGGTTTGCTAATTTGTGTGGTCTTTTTTTTTTTTTTTTTGAGATAGGGTCTTACACTGTGGCCTAGGCTGGAGTACGGTGGGATGATCATAGGTCACCAAAGCCTCAAACTCCTGGGCTCAAGCCATCCTCCTGCCTCAGCCTCTTCAGTAGCTAGGAAAACATGTGTGCACAGCCATTCCTGACTCATTTAAAATTTTTTTTTGGTAGAGATGGGGTTCTCACTATGTTGCTCAGGCAGGTCTGAAACTTCTGGGTTCAAGCAATCCTGCTGCCTCATGAGGCTTACTGTAGTGCTGAGATTACAGGTGTGAGCCACTGCACCTGGCCCTAATTGTGTTTTTCACCATTATTTCACTTGGAAGTGGTAAAGAAAGGTGACCTGTTGTCTCTCTTGATGGGATGGTTTGGGAATGGTGATGCTCAATCAGCACTGTACTTGGTAAAGATGACCCCTCTGTGCCAGGACTGGGGTGAAGGGATGAGCCTTTTACTCACATGTTTGCTGAGAGGTGTTGCTGGGAGCCAGGCAGACTGACCACGGCTGTGGAATGTCCTGGAGAGGCAGATGCAGGGTGATAAGTGCTGACCTGCACAGACAGAAAAGATAGCCACACAGGACCAGTGAATGCCACAGCCCAGGCCCACAGCAAACAGCAGCTATGCAGGGGCCCCACACAGCTGAAAACCAAGAGCCATGCCCAGTGCCACCCATTGTGCATCCTCTCTGTGGTTTGTGGCTGTGGGAACAGGGAAGTGGGGAGGAGCTGGTTTATGGCCTGCTGGGGTGGCATGCCAGGACTGCATTCCAAAAGACTGCTCAGATAGGGCGGAAGATGAAGAGCCGTCCAATTTACAGTCCACAGGGCACTACCAGACTCTTCCTCCTGTGCCTCTCCCCACCCCACCCATCTCCCTCTATGAAAACCTACTCTTGGGAAATGAAACGGTGGCTAATATTGATTCAGAAGTGAGCACTTGCCAGGCAGTTTTAAGTGCTTTATAAGTATCAGCTAAGTTAATCCTTATTAAAGGAACTGTTATAATCCCCATATTTGGATGAGAAACTGAGACAATGAGGGAAAGAAAGGTCACACAATTAGTATGAAAGAAAATCTAAAATCAGGTAGTCCAAATTCTGAGCCCATACTCTTATTATTGACTATTGCTAGAATTCACACACACACACACACACACACACACACACACACCAGCCTATCCAATGACTTATAGAAGATGAATTTGGATCATTTTCACTTTTCCAGGATAAAAGAGGAAACAATAATGATAAAACTCCTGGAAGGCTGGGCTCGGTGGCTCATGCCTTAAAACCTAGCACTTTTGGGGGCCTGAGATGGGAGGATCACTTGAGCCCAGGAGTTCTAGACCAGCCTGGGAGACATAGTGAGACCCTGTCTCTTGCTTCAGCCTGGGCGGTCGAGGCTACAGTGAGCCATGATTGTGCCACTGTACCCCAACCTGGGTGAAAGAGTGCGATAAAGTTCCTGGAAACTGCCTACTATCCTAGGGCTTTGGCAAACATATTGCCTTGCTTATTTACTTCTTAGCACATATTACAGATTATGAGAGTTTCCTTGCTAGACTGTAAATTCCATAAGGGCAGGGACTATGCCAGTCTGGTTCATTATTGTATTTCTGTGTGCTCAATATGTACTTGTAGTTTAAAGAACAAATGGATGAGTGAGTGAATGAATGAAAAGGTCTTCCTACCTAGTACACCAAGGATAATGAAATCTTCTCCATGCCATTCAGAGTAAATATATTCAGTCCGTTTTTAGTCATCTACTGATAAGTGATGGTAACTCTGTGTGCCTTTTTAGGACCATGCTTTTGTGGGTACAACTATTGTTTATGTATTTGTGTTTATGTAGGTGTGAATGCATTATTAAATACTTATGTCCCTCTGTTTTGAGCAAACGTGTATGTTTGTTCAAAGCCCATGGCAATTTAATATACATGTGTGATGGCTTTGGTCCATTGTGAATCTGGTTTTGTTCACACATATGGGTTATGGATTGATGTTTGTATGCTGCATGTGCTGCATAAGATTGCAGACACAATTGTATAAGGGATTGTAAATATCTATATGAGATTCTGTGTGTGTGTATGTGAACTCTAGAGGAGTGTACAGGTATGCACACCATGTAATGTTATACATGTGTCTGTGTTAATGATTGCGTAAATGTATGTGTGGTCATGTATGTATTTGTGACAGTCCAAAGATTGAGTTGTAGAATCAAAAAACCACTTTAGTCAAATAATAAGTGTTGGTGAAGAGGTATAAAAATGGAAACCCTCGTACATCGCTGGTTGGAATTTAAAATGGTACAGCCTCTTTGCAGAATGGTCTGGCAATTCCTAAAATGTTTAAACATAGGATTACCATATGATCCAGTGAATCCATTTCTAGTATATACTCAAAATAAATGAAAACATATGTCCACACAAAGACTTATAGGCAAATATTTCAGCAGCATTATTCATAATAGCCAGAAGAAGGAAACAACCCAAATGTCTATTCATTGATGAGTGGATAAACAAAATTTGGTGTAACCAGACAATGAAATATTATTCAGCCATAAAGATGAAGTATTGATACATAAGAGAACATGGATAAACCTTGAAAACATTATATTAAGTGAAAGAAGCCAGACACAAAAGACCACATATTATTTGATTCCATTTATATGAAATGTCCAGAATAAGTCAATCTACAGAGACAGAAAATAGATGATCATTTCCAAGGGTTGGGATGATGGGGAATATGAGGTGATAGCTAAAGGGTACAAGGTTTCTTTTTGAAGTGACAGAATATTCTAAAATTGCAGTGGTAATGGCTACACATCTGTGAATATACTAAAAACCACTGAGTTGTATACCTTAAGTGGATGAATTGTATGGTGAGTGAATTATATCTCAATAATAAAGCATTAAGAAGAAAGAAACCATTCCACGACCACCCACCTGAGGTACTTTTAGCACTACATAAAGTGTTCTGAGTTTGTAATCAGATATTGTCCCACCTTTTCCTTCAAACAGACATGACAAGGAGCTGGCTTTGGGCTAGGCTGCTCCTTGTCTGTGACTGGGGAAGGTAAACCCCTACAGGGCTTATGTTTCTGGAGACTGTTGGAGCACTGATTAAGCAGGATGGACTTCACTTAACACTCCTGGATTTCCAATATTATGTTTGAGTAAAGGAACTGCTATCCATAAACACCGTTAATCCTTTAGGGAGGGGGAAGATGCCAGAATGCAAAGCTATCTTTTCATTACATCAGGGTCTGTCTTTTGACTTCTCTGGGCCTTTACTGGGGGAGGGCGTCTTTCCCCTATTTGGAACAGTGAGCCTGGCCAGGACAGTAATCTGTGGGCTTGTGATAGAGTTATTTCTAATATGGAATGGGAAAGGATGTGAGATTCTCAGGTTTTAAAGTATCCTGGAAGACAAAGAAGGGATGACATGAGAAGGAAGAGGAAGGAAGCAATAAAGAAGAAGGGAGAGGGGGAGATAGTGGAAGACCCTGAGAATAGCATAGGGTAAAACTGGGACAGAGATACCATGGGAGAATGACAGATCCAGAGGAACAGAGGGAGGAAGGAAGGAGAAAAGAGGGAGGTAACAGCAGTTTGGAGAAACTCTCACAATACATTCATAAGAAGACAAACAACCCAATAAAAGTGGGCAACAGATACCACGGAAGATGATATATTGAGTGGCCAATAAACACGTGAAAATACGCTCAATATCAATAATTTCCAGGGAAATGCAAATTAAAAGCACTATGAGATACTGCTACACACCTATGAAAATGGCTAAAATTAAAAAGACCAACCATATCAAGTGTTGGTGAGGATGTGGAGCACTTAGAACTCTCACATCCTTCTAATGGGAATGCAAAATGGTACAGGCTATGTTGGAAAACAGATTGGCCATTTCCTATAGAGTTAATCCTACACTTTCCATACTACTCAGCAATTGAACTCACAAATGTTTACTTAAGAACAATGAAAACATGTCCATACAAGGACGTTCAGAGGAACTTCATTCATTTTAACCAAAAACTAGAAACACCCCAAATGCCCATCAACTGGTGAATCAATAGGCAAATTGTGGTATAACCACAGTGGTGTACTCCTCAGTGGTACATGCAACAGCAGGATGAATCTCAACAGTGCCCTAAAAGATGCAGGATACTGAAGATTATATTCTATATAATGCCAATTATATAAGATTTCAGGAAGCCATAACTATAGCGACAGAAAACAGATTAAGGGTTTCCAAGAGCCAGGGTGGGGAGAGAGGATTGATGGCAAAAGGGCACAAGAGAGCTTTTTGAGATGATGCAAATATTTGATATCTTGATGTTGGTAGTGATCACATGCTGTATATGTTTACCAAAAGTTATTGAACTGTATACTGTAAATGCTTAAACATTATTATGTATAATTAAACCTCAATAACTGTTAAAAACATGACTACATTATCTGGTTAAGGCCACAGGAAACATCCAAGGAGACTTAGCTTGACTCAGTTCGAGCTCTGGAATTAGTCAGGGAAGGGGATGGGAATTGCTCAGTTTCATAGAGAGCAGCTAGTTAGTAACCATCATGGTAGGGGGCCACCTGAATAGGAGAGAAACCAAGAACGGGAACCCATGGATCAGAGGCTCAATCAATAAGGCAAAGGAAAAATGAACGAATGAATGATTGGAGAGATAGGAAAAAAGAACGAAAAGAGAAAGGGGGAGATAAATACAGTTTGGAGAAACTCTCACAATATATTCATAAGAAGACAACCCAATAAAAATGGGCAACAGAAACCACAGAAGATGACATACTGAGTGGTCAATAAACACATGAAAATATGCTCAACATCAGTAATTACCAGAGAAATGCAAATGAAAAGCACTGTGAGATAGCACTACACACCTATGAGATAGACACAGGCAGAGAAGAGAGAGAAACCGGGTGGGAAAGAAGACAGGCAGAACAAGACAGAAAGGCAGGCCCCACCCGGCTAAGTGAAGACAACTAGATAGATGGATGGCCAGCTTCTGAGGAGACAAGTCTGCTCCTGTCACTGTGATTGAAGAAGGAGGTCCAGCCTTTCTGAGTGAATGGGCCTGGCCCTTGTTCCTTTCCCTGGGGTCAGTTGTGACCTTGGGTGCTGTGCCACAGAGGCTGGCTGGGAGGTTCTCCAGCAACCGATGCTCTGTGGCCCAGGGTTCAGAGTCTTGAGCAAGATTAGGGTTAAGTATGGGTGTGTGGGTATAGTGGGGAAGGGCATTTCTGCTGAAATCTAAACACATTTTTTTCCCACCCTTTTGAAGGAAATGACTCATTTAAAAGAAGTCTTTATCAGTCACAGCAGAATGCACAGCTGTGTGGCTTCTGGGAATTTCCAGGTCTTCAGGTGCTAAGTGAGGGAGTAAGAGGGTATGAAGCCTCCTGGCACAGAGTTTTTGGCAGTGCTCTGCCCTCCTGCCTTCACCATCAGCCACACAGGTATAGAAAATGCAGCTACCTCTCAGGAGTCCAGAGAGGAGGTCTAACTTAGGACTCAGGCCAGTGGCTCTACCATCTACCGGGAACTGCGATCTTGGGCAAGTGATTAAATTCTGTGGATCCTCCATTTCTTCGAAATCTGTAAAATGGGGCAATGATGATATTTCTCCCTTAGAGTTGTTATGAGGGTTAAATAAAATAATCCACATAAATTATTTAGCACAGGTTGACACACTATAAGTGCTCAATAGATATGACTTATTTTAATCTGCATAAGGTGGGGACAGAGTGGGTGGAGTACTTCTTATGGGACAGCCTGGCAAGGTCTTGGACTGAGAGCAGGACCCAAGAATGTGGTGGGGATGGGGACGAGTGTCTGTAGCAACCTTGCTCCTCTCTTCTAGAGGAAACCCTCCCCACCTTTCCAAATGTAAGTTTGTTTTTCCCCGCCCAACCCATGCCGTGGATCTCAGCTATTTCCTCCAGGGCTCTTGCCTTTTGGTAACTTGGCAGGCATGGGGTGACTGTCTTCCCCAGCAGAGTGTGAACTAATCTACAGCTGGTTATGGTACTACACTTGGTATTCCCCAAAACTAACAAGGGCCTTGAACCTACAGTGTTCACTCAGGGTTGAGAGAGGGCTACATTTTATTTTATTCATTGTTAATTTTCTCGAGACAGGGTCTTGCTTTGTCACCCAGGCTAGTGTACAGTGGTGCAATCATGGCTCACTGCAGCCTCAGGCTTCCAGGCTCAATCGATCCTCCTGCATCAGCCTCCTGAGTGGATGGGACTACAGGTGTGCACCACCATGTCTAGATAGCTTTTTGTATTTTTTGTAGAATTGGGTTTTGCTACGTTGCCCAGGCTGGTCTCCAACTCCTGGGCTCAAGTGATTTGGCTGCCTCGCCTCCCAAAGTGCTGGGATTACAAGCATGAACCACTGCACCTGGCCTAGGACTGCATTTTAGAGAGAAAATTAGGTATTTTTAGTTTCTGTACCCACCACTAGGCTAGAGTTGATTGTATGACTTTATAAAGTTGAAAGCTCATTCCTCTCTATAGATTCAAAATGAGTTAAGAGCCACATTTGGTAATTGCTGTGTGTGGACCTTATTGGGTCCTAGGCGCTATGCCAGGCACTGGGATTACTGCAATAAGCGGGACACGCAGGGCTCCATTCTCATATGGCGCTCACAGTGTGTGCTGGGAAGGGATACACCTGTAACTATACTGTGTAAGCCTGGTGTGTGTTGGGGTCGGGGAAGATCAGGATGCTCTGGGAGCTAGCAGGAGAGGCTTGCCTGGACCTCCGAGGGCTGCTTCACCCTCACGTGCTATGACTCCAGTGCTAATTTATACATGGGCTCCATGATCATTATCCCCATTTTTATAGATGGGGAAACTGAGGTAAAAAGATTTCACAATTTTCAGAAAGTGGTCATATTGGTGGAGAGCTTGATACCAGAAGCAAGGATCCTAGGCTCAGAGTCCTTTCTGCAGAGCCCAAGATGAACATTTTCAGGTCTCAGTGTGGCTAAAGGGGTCATATACATGAAGCACATGTCTTTATGCTCGTGGATAGGATGACCACTGTTCCTGTCCGGTGTCCCTAGTAATACAGAATAGGTCTGCAGGCAGGTGGAATGTGAAGCTGCTTGTGCTTGTTTTTCCCTTCCCTTCCCTGGCGGGGCAGATCCGAGGGAGTCAGAGCTCCGGATGCCAGATGGCTATCAGCCCTTCTCCATCTACACCTGCCACAGAGCCAGCCCCGCCTGCAACACTCCCTGTTCTTGATGAGCAAGGAGCAGCCACCCAGAGCTATTTATTTGTCCTGAAAGTAAAAACACTGTCTGAGAGAGAGAACTCATTTATGAGCTGTCAGCAGGTCCCTTTAGGTTCATCTCGAAAATACTTTTTTCTGAAGTACACAGCTAGGTCTGCAGGGGTTATATAGCATAACGCTGTGCAGACTACTGAATTTACAGTTCCCAAGTAGCCATCAAAGTTTGGAAGATCCTCTGTGATCTGCTCCCATTTTGCTCTCCAGCCTCATCTTTCTCCACTCCCTCCCCCTCCCCACGCCCCACTTCAGTGGGGTCTTTTCTTAGCTCTTTGAGCAGGTCATGCTATTTGTCACCCTTGACCTTGTGCCTCTCCTGGCCAACCCTCCTACCCTGTTACTTCCCACTTCCCATTTCTGATTTGATTGTAACTTCCCTTTGTTATTAAAATATAAAATTATAGATATATTATGCATACAAATAAGTGTATATATTTTGTGTCATTTAAAGAATAATAACAAAACAGATACCTGTATACATAACACCCGACTTAAGAAATCCAATAAAAATAGAAATCGAGTCTCTCTCCAAGTTAGCCCAGAGGTAACTATAATGCTAAAGTTTGTGTTAATCATTCCAAGGCTTTTCTGTGTTGTTGCCACCTTGGCATAGCTCCCTAAACGGAATGTTCTTTAGTTTTGCCTATTTGTGAACATTGTATGAACAGCCTCACAATGTGCATATTCTGTGACTTGCATCTTTTGCTTAACAGGAAGTTTTTGCATATGTTCTTGGCTAATTTTCACTGTCGATTCTTATATTTCATTCTGTGAATCTACAACCATTTAACCATTCTGTCATTTATGTGTCATTTGGGCAGTTTTCAGTTTGGGGCTGCTATGAGCGATGTTACTATGAACATTTTTGTGCATGTCCCCTGTGCACATGTGCAAGACGTTTTCCAGGATGTACATCAGGAGTGGAATTGATGGGCCACAGGGTATGAGCCTGTTCAGTTTTATTGGGCAATAGCAAACTGTTTCCCAATGTGGCTGTAACAATTTACACTTCTACCAGCAGTGAATGACAATTACGGTTACCCCACAATCTCGCCAGCATGTGGGAAGGCCTGGTTTTTTAATACCTGCAGATTGGGTGGGTGTGAAATGCTATCTCATTGTGGTTTTAAATTAATTTCTTTGAGTACTAGTGAGCTTTAGGTTTATTTTTTTTTCCCAAATATTTATGGGCCATTCTTGTTATACGAAATGCCTGTTTATGTCCTTTGTCTCCGCCTCCTCTATGGGGTTATTTATTTATTGTTTTTGTATTAAATTATGGAGTTCCAATACATTGGATATGAATTCTTTGTAGCTTGTATTTTTACTCTGTGGTATCTTTTGATGAACTGAAGTTCTTATTTTCCGTAGAGTCAAATTCACAATATATTCCCTATAGTTCACGATTTTAAACAGTCTTCAGTAAGTTTTTTTTTTTTCCTCCCAAGGTCATAAGGATATACTTCTATACAGTCTTCTAAAAGTTTTATAGTTTTGACTTTCACTTTTAAGTCTTTAATCCACCTGGAATTGATTTTTGACAAGGGAGGAATCCAATTTCATCTTTTTCCACATGGATACCCAATTAGCCCAGCACCATAGTTCATCCTTCCCTTCTGATCTGCAAAGTCTGCTCTATCATAAATCAAGTCTCCATGCTGTGTCTGTTTCTATGTTCTCCAGTATGTTCCATTGGTTTAATAGAATCTCTATGCTAAATCCATGCCATCTTCATTAGCTTTGAAATAAAAATGGAAATCTGATTGGGTAAGTCCAATTCTTTACCCTAACCAAATTCCATCTTCTTCTTCATTAGAAATGTCTTGGCTCTTGGCTTTTTGTTCTTCTATTTGAGTCTTAAAATCACCTTTCGAGTTTCATAAAAACAAATAGCAAACAGACCCACTGGGGTTTGAATTCATGGGTAAATCTGGGGGAAAATCATCATCTTTAAAATATTAAGTCTTCCCATTCAAGAACATTTCATAATTCTCCATTTATGTTAGAGCATTTTTAATGTGTTTCAATAATGTTTTATTAATTTCCTCAATAAAGGGCTTGCATGTCTTGTTATATTTATTCCTAGGGATTTAAATAATTTAGTTGCTCCTGTAAATGGTACCTTTTTAAAAATCATTTTTCTATTTAGTGTACAGAGATGCAATTGATTTCTTCTATTGATTTGTATTCAGTAACCTTGATAAGCTCATGTTTATTCCAATTATATTTTTTTCTAGATTCTTTTGAGTTTTCTATATAGACAATGATATCATCTGCAAATAATGACATTTATGTTTCTTTACTCATTTTTCCTACCTTACTGTGCTGGCCAGGCTGTCTGGGACAATGCTGAGCAGAAATATGAAAATGGGCATTCTGTTATTATTTTTAATCTTAAAGAAAATGCCCTCAATATTTCACCATTAAGTATGATGTTTGCGGTAGATTTTAGATAGATTCCGTTAATCACTTTAAGTAAGTTTTTTTTTATTTCTAGTTTGCTAAGACTTTTTAATATATAATGAGTGAATATACAATTTTATCAAACATTTTCTATACCTATTGAATGTGTCACTTTTTTTCTCCTTTAAGCTGTTAATGTGATGAATTATATCAGTTAATTTTCTAATGCTAAACCAACCTTCAATCTTGGAGAAAAACCCAAACTTGCTCATGATATATTCCATTTCCCTGCATTCCTGGGTTTGGTTTCCTCATATATACTTGAGGATTTTTGCATCTGTGTTCCTCAGTGAGGCAGAACTATACTTTTCATTTTTTATGTCATCTTTTCCTGGTTTTGATAGTAAGACTATCCTAATTTTATGAAATGAGTTGGAATGTTTTCTTCCACTCTTTGGAATAATATATATAGTTTATATAATAGTTAAATTATTCCCTCATTGAAAGTATGAAAGAACTCACTGGTAAATCTGTCTGGGTCTGGAGTTTTCTATATAGGAAGATTTTAAATTACTGATTCTATTTCTTAAATGGTTATAATATTATTCCGAAGGGTTTTTGAGAGTTGTTTACCAGATGTAAAATGTTTTTCCTTAGCCCTGTTTGTTCATGAAAAGTTCCCGTGGGAACATTTGCTTGGTGGCCTCCCTGTTGGGGAGAAAAGGTGGTACTTGGAGTATCTACATAGAGACTTGGAAAATCCCAGCCAGAGCAGACCCCCATACTGTCATCAATTCAAGTCCTTAGAGAACCCAAAAGTCCCAGTGCCTTACTTAAGAGGAACCCCATGGGGGCAGTCACTGTTAGATGGACTTTGGTAGCTCCTTGAGAGACTATGCAGCCACAGCTAACGGAATGAACTTTTGGGGCTGTCCGTGTGGGTTTGAGTTTTGGCATTGTAACTTATTGGCTGTGGGAGGCTCAGACTTAATCCTTCTGAGCCTCAGTTTCCTCATTATGAAAGAGGGCAAGAATGGTGGCTACCTCATGAAGTTCTTATGAGGGTTTAATCACAACATGCAAGCAAATTGTTTTGCATAATGCCTGGCTCATATGAGGTACCCAATAAATGGTTATCATTGTCACTATTATGACACAGGAGACATACAAAGCAGATGTCTGGGGAGAAGAAGCAGGCAAAAGGACTTCCTCAATTGGACTGGATTTAAGAAGGAAAGATTTATTCTCTAGGATACAAAGGCCAACCACCATAAACCAGATTGCCTTTGAAGAAGACCCAGTGATGGGTGGCTTAGCCCAAGTGTGGGGGATGTGTACTTAGGAGTCTTTCTTCCCTTTCCCCGATACTAGGTCGACCATTCTTATGCATCCTGAGGCTTCCATCCCTGGCACTTCCCAATAGCTGTGCTCTGCACTGGCTTCTTGGGGAAAAAGCAGAAAACACAACCCACACATCAAACCACAAAGACAAATATGCTTTCTCTTTTGGTTGGGCACAGAATATCTCCTGCCCTGCCACACCCCTGCTATTTTCTTCTTTTTAGGCAGAGTCTCACTCTGTCACCCAGGCTGGAGTGCAGTGGCATGATCTCGGCTTACTGCAACCTCTGCCTGCCAGGTTCCAGCAATTCTTGTGCCTCAGCCTGCAGAATAGCTGGAATTACAGGCATGTGCCACCAGACCCAGCTAGTTTTTGTATTTTTAGTGGAGATGGGGATTTGCCATGTTGGCCAGGCTGGTCTCGAACTCCTGACCTCAAGTGATCTACCTGCCTTGGCCTCCCAAAGTGCTGGGATTACAGGTGTGAACTACCACGCCTGGCCATTTAATTTTTTATTTATTTTATTTTAAGTAGAGATAATGTCTCACTACGTTGCTCAGGCTGGTCTCGAACTTGTGAGCTCAAGTGATCCTCCTGCCTCAGCCTCCCAAGTAGCTTGTACTATAGGTGCGAGCCACCATGTCTGGTCTCCCCTGCTGTTTTCTATCTCATGCTTTCCTGAGCCCAAGTGTCCTGCTGCTTTCAAAGCAGGGTTTGGGCATCAAGGCAGAGTCTGATGGGGTGGGTACTGTTAGGGCTTTTTGAAATGCCAGGGTAAACAGAAGTCTTAATTATAACCCTTGTTCTCCTCATCCTAACAGTCCACTTGAAGAAGTAACTGTTTGGCAGTAATTATGGTTAAATCCTCTCACCGGGCCTCATTAAAGGCCATAAAAACTTAAGTATGCAAAGTTTCTCTGAAGTCTGCTGCAGATCACTTCATGGCATTTATTCACAGAAGATGCTTGTTAAGCATCTGCCAGGTACCAAGCCCCGTGCTAGGCCCTGGGGATCTGTGACGATGCCACTGCACTCACAGACAGTGGAGACTGTGTGTTCAACCTTCTATCCATCCTACCTGAGGCTCCTGCCCTCACATTCCCCAGACAAGAGTATCCCAAAGATGGGGTCTCTGGACATCTAGAAATTTCCATGCTCCACTCACCTCTCATGTGGACTAAATGACCTACGTCTTTATAAAGTAGCTTTCTATGGTGGAGATACTGGTGATGGAAGTTATTTTCTGAACTAAGGAATTATGGACCCACAGGGAGAGGTGGATGAGGGAAAGCAGCAGACCAAAACCAGTCAGGAGACATTGGAGCATAACTGTTAGGAACTCCGTTACAGGTCCCCACTTTGCTATGCTTTCACAGACTGTGTAACCATAGGCAAGTTATTTAGGAGAGATGGCTGGTGATGCAAACTGAAGTCACAATGAAGAAAAGTTAATTTAAAAATCCCTTCTGAGGAATCTAGTGAGCCCAGAAATAATTTGGCGATGCCAAGTTCATCTCAGCATCATCAGAAAGTTTACTCTGCCATGTGTTTGTTGTCTATTAATTTAAAATTTTCTCGAAGAATATTATAGTAACCACAATTAATATTCTTAATTTAAAAAGAGAAAAAATAATTGCTTACCACCACCACCCATTATCAAAGCAGTTGTCTCTGTTTTTTTTTTTTTTTTTTGAGACAGAATTTCGCTTTGTCGCCCAGGCTGGAATGCAGTGGCGCAATCTCGGCTCACGGCTCTTCTTCTCTGGTTTGAGCAATTCTCCTGCCTCATCCTCCTGAGTAGCTGAGATTACAAGTGTACACTACCACGCCTGGCTAACTTTTGTATTTTTAGTAGAGATGGGGTTTCAGCATGTTGGCCAGGCTGGTCTCCAACTCCTGACCTCAAGTGATCTGCCTGACTTGGCCTCCCAAAGTGCTGGGATTATAGGTGTGGGCAAACACGCCCAGCCTCTGTTCTTTTTTGAGTAGTTAAGTGCCCTTAATAAATAAAGGATTTACATTCTTGAAAACTTAGGCTCCACTGCTCTCATGGTGCCTTGAAACACTCCCTGATACCTTCTTGTTGGCTTGTCTGCCTTCATCTTCTGAATTATTATCAGTGGATATAACTGGGAAAACCCCCCATACTGAGGCTGAGACCTTGGTTGGCCATAGGACAATTTTTCCTTCTGATGGGATTATTAGAATGTGGCTGCAAAGTCCACCAAGATCTAAGAATCCTTTCTGAGACAGGCTCGGTGATCTCAGCAAGTGAAAAGGGCGTGTGTTTCCAAAGCCATCACCTAAAGCTTCTTCTGGATGGCATGCTTGCTGGCTTTGTGTGGTTCTGCAGAAATCAGTTGTCTTTCATGGTTTCAAATGAGATTTAAACAGTTTTAGTTGGCTGTCCCCAGAGACTCACCATCTCTGCCCCGAGGGCCCAGCCTGTGGTACCCAGAGAGGTTTGGCTGCCCTGCACGCAAGCTCTCTGCTGTCCTCTCCCATCACTGAGTGAGCCACACAAGTTCGGGACCCTGGCTGCTTGGACAATTAATGCAGCTCACTCCTCAGAGCACTGCATTTGATGGGAAATAAAGGGAGAATAAAACCCTTCAGATAATCTTTGTTTCCAGGTATCCTGATATTTTTATCTCATTGTGCTAAAAAGGAATGAAAATATGCATTTGAATTAAGAAGGAGAGAATCCCTAATTTTGGCCCATCCTTACAACAATCATAAGTTTATTTGTATCCCCACCTTTTAGAACAATACCTAAGCACTCAATTAATAAACATTTGTTGAGTCTGCTTTTAGGAAGATCGGTTTCTGCACCATCTGGGACAGATGTCAGGAAACGGTCCTTTCAATTCTCTCTTCTGTTGGTAATAAGACTTTTGTAACAACAAACGGTGGTGACATATTTGTGGGGGAGGGGTGTTACTTTTGTTCTTTACCTTTCCTTGATGTTCTCTACCTCTACCTTTTCCCACAAAACGTGGGTGCCATTTTTCCCACAAAAAGGCTGAGAGCTAGTGCTCATAGATTTTCACTAAGGAACCTCCTGTAACATCTGGAGAGGCATGATTTGGGAATATCTGGCCTCCGCCAATTGACAAATGCTCCTAGGTAAGACAATGTGAAAGACAAAGAAGGTTGAAAAGAAAGCATAGTCCCTGCTTAAAGGAGTGTGTCATCTCACTGAGATAAGATGGCAAAATAACAAAGCAGAGTTCCAACATCAAGAGCTAACGTTTATAGAATACTTGCCAGAGGCCACACATTCCTAAACACTCTGTTATCTCATGTAATCCTCACAACAAACCAAGGGGCTAAATACCATTATCATCGTCATTTTTTCCCATTTGGCCTTGAGAATGTCAAGGAAAAACATATGTTTAGTAACATGCTCAAGGCCACAGAGCCAGCAAGTAAGGTGAGCTGGGATTTGAACCTACTTGACTGACTTCAGAGCCTTTCCTCTCAGCCCTAACTACAGCACACAAGGCAGCATGTACATTTTGGAGGGAGGATCAGGTGGTGCTGGCTCTAAGGGCTGGAAGGTTCTAGAGGGCTGGACTCTGTGAGGGCTGGGACTCTCGGAGAAGGGCTTCTCTAGCTCTCTGTCCCTCATTTGCTGGGCTAAGCCAGGGAGAGTTTACCCCATTTCTGGGAACTCTGCAAAGATGCCTGAGAAGAGATTTCCCAGTCATTTCTCTGTTATGAGACAGAAATGTGATTATGGGTACACTTGTATAACTTTCCCAAGGCATAGGCAGTAGGATGTCAGGCTGGGCTTTGGCCCTGAGCCGAGGCTTGGCAAAGCCTGAAGGAGAGCTGTGATAGCATCTGGATCATCTCCAGTCTCCACACCTAGTGTCACCTCGCCCCTCTGTCACTGGTCAGATGAAATTGCTGCCTCTTATGTAATAGCCCATTTTTTTTTTTTCAAGAGTTGTGGTCAGGGAACTCAGGTTCATATTAACTATATGAATCTTAAAAAAATCTGAAGCCCCTTCCCCTGGCTTTAGGAACCTAGTATGTAAGAGCTGAAGATCTTGAAGCTATAAGAGCTTCAAGACCACCCAATTTAATCCCCTGAGGGGAAGTGGCATGCGGAAGGTCACCACCCATGGGGCTTGGCCACAGAGTCAGACCTAAGTCCACCACTGAGAGAGGGTACCATGTCTTGGTAGCTGGTTCAAGAGGTTGGTTTGCTTGACTTGCTTTCCAGACTATGTTTCACTAATTTTCAACAAATATTTATTGGACTTTCCATGTGCCTCATTCTGTCCTCATGGAGCTTATATTCTAGGGAGATGGCAGGTAAAACAAGATACGCATATAAGAAACAGAAACCAAGAAAACAGACTAATAAAATATACACCATAAAGGAAACAGAGATAGATGATGGGAGAACTGCTTTGGATAAGGTGTTTTTGATTCCATGTCTTCCTACCTGACTGGGTGACCTTGGCTATGAATTTCATCTAAACCCAACATGCTGCTTGTCTCTTGCCCCTGGAGCATGCATCACTGTGGTGTGGTTAGCTTTGGGTCGGGTCTTATATACCTGGTGCACGTGGAAGGGATGGGGCTGGGGATGTACCAGCCAAAGGCGTGTATTTCCATATATGGAGGCTGCAGTCTTGGATGGTGGCTGCTTGGTCTCAAGCTTGGGGTGCAGTTGATTTTGTCCTTCTGACAGAACCCAGATATCAAAGTGCTAAAGCACTAATGCATGGACACACCCTCAGTGGGGAAGGGTATTGGTTATGCTCAAAATCCCCAGGGCTGTCAGGACATGAGCAAGCAAGGTGAAATGATGAGACAGCACAGCTTGGCGTCACTGCCCCTTATATCCTTATGGGCCTGTAGAGACCCCACAGCCTGCATTCACTTGTCACTCACCCACCCTGTTGATCTCTCCCTCCTTCATTCACTTACATACTTATTTCTTTATTAAATTACTCATTATTATAACAATTCCCTCACATACTCATTCACATCTTTCTTTCATCAGATTCCTTCATCACTCATTCATTCATTCATTCATTCATTCAGTCTCTTCTGTTTATTGGCTCATGTACATAGCTATGTATATGTTCACTGGGTTTCACTTGCTTCATCACTTATTCATTAAACATTTACTAACCATCTCTCTGTGCCAGGCTCAACTGGGCTTAACCCTGGAGGGAGCAGGGGGACATCAGTTACCCTGTCTTAAGGAGTTGAGGGCATTAAGTTGCACTTAGGTAAATTCCAAAACAAAGTAGGAAGTGACAGAATTCCACCTGAGGCATATGTCAATTGTTTGGAAGTGAAAATGGGATGGTGTCCTCCATTTTCAGTGCTCTTTCTTCCCTACAGGGTCCAAAGTGACCAGGCACACACGTTCTCACAAAGGCATTAGGGACCTCAGAAGTGGCTAGAGTAGAGGAGGGGATCTGCACACTCTCTAAAGGGCTAGAAAGTAATTCTCTCAGGCTTTGTGGAAAGTCTCTGTCACTACCACCTAACTGTTTCATTGTAGTGTGAAAGCAGCCATAGGTAATATGTAAAGAGTAAGCCTGGTTGAGTGCCAATAAAACTTTATTTTTGGGAGGATCCAAGATGGCCGAATAGGAACAGCTCTGGATTGCAGTTCCCAGAGAAAACGCAGAGGGTGAGTGATCACCGCATTTCCAAACAAATTTTTACTGCCCACAGACCAGGAGATTCCCAGGTGGAAAAGCACCACAAGTCTCCAGCATGGCTGTTTCAGTCAGCGCAGCGGGTCACCGCACAAAAACTCACACAAATCCAGATGCCGTTTCAACTGGCGACTGGAACACCTGGGAGACAGAGTCGCCTGTTCAACTGAAAAAAAGGGGGCTGAAACAGGGAGCCAGGTGATCTGGCTCGGCTGGTCCTACCCCTACAAAGACCAGCAATCTGAAACGCTCTGGATTGAGTTTCACAGCAAGCACAGCTGGACCTGGGACGGTCCAGCTCTTTTGGGGGAAGGGTGTCCGCCATTACTGAGGCAGTCCACCATTACCAAGGCAGTCTGCCATTACCGAGGCAGTCTGCCATTACCGAAGCAGTTCTAACTATACCTCTATAAACAAAACTGCAAGGAAATTCACACAGCAGCTGGGCAGAGCCCACAGCAGCTCAGCAACGCCTCTGCTAGCAGACAGTGACTAGGCTACCTCCTCGCTGGGCAGGGAATCTCTGAAAAAGGGCAGCAGAATGACAGGAACTTATAAATAAAGTCCCACCTTCCTCAGATGGAGCACCTGGGAAAAAAAGGCAGTTATAAGTTCTGCTGCAGCAGACTTAAACATACCTGCCCAGCAGCTCTCAACAGAACAACGGAGCTCACAGCCCAGCACTTGAGCTCCTAGAGAGGACAGACTGTCTCCTCAAGCAGCTCCCTGACCCCCGTATAACCCAAGAGACACTTCATAAAGGAGAGCTCAGGCTGACATCTGGTGGGTATCCTTCTGGGACAAAGATAACAGAAGAAGAAACTGGCAGCAACCCTTACTGTTCTGCAGCCACCGCAGGTGATCCCCAGGCAAGCAGGGTTTGGAGTGGACCTCCAGTAGTCCTACAGCAGGGGTGCCTGACTGTTAGAAGGAAAACTAACAAACAGAAAGAAATAACTTCATCAGCAACAAAAAGGACATCCATTCAGAAACCCCATCTGAAAGTCACCAACCACAAAGACCACAGGTAGAGATGGAAAGAAACCAGTGCAAAAAGGATGAAAATACCCAAAACCAGAATGCCTCTCCTCCTCTAAGGAATCACAACTCCTCACCAGCAAGGGAACAAGGCTAGATGGAGGATGAGTCTGATGAATTGACAGAAACAGGCTTCAGAAGATGGGTAATAACAAACTTCTCTGAGCTAAAAGATCATGTTCTAACCCAATGCAAAGAAACTATGAACTAGGAGTTGGGAGACCAGCCTGGGCAATATGGTGAAACCGTGTCTCTACAAAAAATACAAAAATTAGCCGAGCATGGTGGTGCATGCCTGTAGTTCCAGCTACTCAGAACTGAGGTGGGAGAATCACCTGAGCCCAGGAGGTCGAGGTTGCAGTGAATCAGGATCACCACTGCACTCCAGCCTGGGCAACAGAGCAAAACTCGGTCTCAAAAAAACCCCCTTACATTAGCATAAAAGCTGTAACAGGAGTGGAATGGAAATATAAGTTCTTGGAGAGAATGAAATAATGTAAATTTCTAAGCTGTTTAATTAGAGTTGTTTCCCTATTTTTTTTAAGTGAATAATGTTGGACACAGAATTGCTCTGGAATTTAGATTCCATTGGACATTTAAAAGAAAAATAAAATTTTTATTGGAAAATGTCAAAAAAACCCCACAAAAACTAAGAACCTTGAAAATAGGTTTGATGAAATGCTAATGAGAATAAACAGCTTAGAGAGGAATATAAATGAATTGATTGAGCTGAAAAACACAACACGAGAACTTCGCGAAGCATACACAAGTTTCAATAGCCAAATTGACCAAGCAGAAGAAAGGATATCAGAGCTTGAAGATCAACTCAATGGAATAAAATGAGAAGGCAAGATTAGAGAAAAAAGAGTCAAAAGAAATGAACAAAGTCTCCAAGAAATATGGGATTATGTGAAAAGACCTAGTCTACATTTGATAGGTGTACCTGAATGTGACGAAGAGAATGAATCCAAGCTGGAAAACACTCTTCAGGATATTACCCAGCAGAACTTCCCCAACCTAGCAAAGCAGGCTATATTCCCCAACATTCAAGTCCAGGAAATACAGAGAACATCACAAAGATATTCCTCAAGAAAAGCAACCCAAGGCACATAATCATCAGATTCACCAGGGTTGAAATGAAGGAAAAAATGCTATGGAGAGCAAGAGAGAAAGGTCAGGTTACCCACAAAGGGAAGCCCATCAGACTCACAGCAGATCTCTCGGCAGAAAGTCTACAAGCCAGAAGAGAGTGGGGGCCAATCTTCAACATCCTTAAAGAAAAGAACTTGCAACCCAGAATTTCATATCCAGCCAAACTAAGCTTCATAAACAAAGGAGAAATAAAATCCTTTATGAACAAGCAATTGCTCAGAGATTTCATCATCACCAGGCCTGCTTTACAAGAGCTCCTCAAAGAAACACTAAACATAGAAAGGAACAACCAGTATCAGCCACTCCAAAAACGTACCAAATGGTAAAGAGCATCAGCATAATAAAGAAACTGCATCAATTAATGGGCAAAACAACCAGCTAGCATCAAAATGGCAGGATCAAATTCACACATAACAATATTAACCTTAAATGTAAATGGGCTAAATGCCCCAATCAAAAGACAGACTGGCAGATTAGATAAAAAGTCAAAACCCATTGGAGTGCTGTATCCAGGAAACCCATCTCATGTGCAAGAATACATGTAGGCTCAAAATAAAGGGGTGAAGGAAGATTTTCCAAGCAAATGGAGAGCAAAAGAAAAGCAGGAGTTGCAATCCTAGTCTCTGATAAAATAGACTTTAAACCAACAAAGATCAAAAGAGACAAAGAAGGGCATTACATAATGGTAAAAGGATCAATGCAATAAGAAGAGCTAACGATCCTAAATATATATGCGCCCAATACAGGAGCACCCAGATACATAGAGCAAGTTCTTAATGACCTACAAAGATACTTAGACTCCCACACAATAATAGTGGGAGATTTTAACACTCCACTGTCAATATTAGACAGATCAAGGAGACAGAAAATTAACAAGGATATCCAGGACTTGAACTCAGACCTGGAACAAGCAAACCTAATAGACATTTACAGAACTCTCCACCCCAAATCCACAGAATACACATTTTTCTCAGCACCACATCACACCTACTCTAAAATTGACCACATAATTGGAAGTAAATCACTCCTCAGCAAATTCAAAAAAACGGATATCATAACAAACAGTCTCTCAGACCACAGTGCAATCAAATTAGAACTCAGAATTCAGAAACTAACTCAGAACTGCACAACTTCATGGAAACTGAACAACTGGCTCTTGAATGTTGACTGGATAAACAATGAAATGAAGGCAGAACTAAAGATGTTCTTCGAAATCAACAAGAATGAAGACACAACATACTAGAATCTCTGGGACACATTTAAAGCAGTGTCTAGAGGAAAATTTATAGCAATAAATGCCCACATGAGAAGCAAGGAAAGATCTAAAATTGACACCCTATCATCAACATTGAAAGAGCTAGAGGAGCAAGATCAAAAAAACTCAAAAGCTAGCAGAAGACAAGAAAATAACTAACATCAGAGCAGAATTGAAGGAGATAGAGACACAAAAAACCCTTCAAAAAAATCAATAAATCCAGGAGCTGGTTTTTTGAAAAGATCAACAAAATAGACCACTAGCCAGATTAATAAAAAAGAAAAGAGAGAATAATCAAATAGATGCAATAAAAAACAATATGGGGGATATCACCACAGATTCAACAGAAATACAAACCACCATCAGAGATTACTACAAACAACTCTATGCACATAAACCTGGAAGAAATGGATAAATTCCTGGACACTTACACCCTCCCAAGCCTCAACCAGGAAGAAGTTGAAACCCTGAACAGACCAATAACAAGGGCTGAAGTTGAGGCAGCAATTAATAGCCTACCAACCAAAAAAAGCCCAGGTCCAGACAGGTTCACAGCCAAATTCTACCAGATGTACAAAGAGGAGCTGGTACCACTCCTTCTGAAACTATTCCAAACAATCCAAAAAGAGGGAATCCTTCCCAAATCATTTTATGAGACCAACATCATCCTGATACCAAAACCCAGCAGAGACTCAACAAGAAAAGAAAACTTCAGGCCACTATCCATGATGAACATAGATGCAAAAATCTTCAATAAAATACTGGCAAACTGATTGCAACAGTAGAACAAAAAGCTTATCCATCACAATCAAGTAGGCTTCATCCTGGGGATGCAAGGCTGGTTCAACATACGCAAGTCTATAAACATAATTCACCACATAAACAGAACCAAAGACAAAAACCACATGATTATCTCAATAGATGCAGAGAAGGCCTATACACCATGGAATACTATGCAGCCATAAAAAACAATGAGTTCGTGTCCTTCGCAGGGACATGGATGAACCTGGAAACCATCATTCTCAGCAAACTGACACAAGAACAGAAAATCAAACACTGCATGTTCTCACTCATAGGTGGGTGTTGAACAATGAGAACACATGGACACAGGAAGGGGAGCATCACACATTGAGGTCTGTTGGGGGGGACTAGGGGAGGAACAGTGAGGGGTAGGGAGTTAGGGAGGGATAACATGGGGAGAAATGCCAGATATAGGAGATGGGGATGGAGGCAGCAAACCACATTGCCATGTATGTACCTATGCAACAATCCTGCATGTTCTTTACATGTACCCCAAAACCTAAAGTGCAATAAAATATATATCTAAAACAAAAACAAAAACAAAAAATAAAAATAAAAAAAACTTTATTTTTGGACACTGGAAATAGAATTTTATATAATTTTCACATCATGGAGTTTTATTCTTTTGATTTTTACCCCCTGCCCCTATCCCCCAATAAATTCAAAATTACATCTGTAAAAACCATTCTTAATGTGCTGGCTGAAAACAGGCAGTGGGTGCATTTGGCCCATAGGCTGTAATTTGCTAATTTTGTTTTAGTTCAAAGAAATGAATGAACAGTGGATAATTTCCAGATGTCAATAGCAGAAATAGTTTAGGGTTTAGTCCTTCTCCTGGTGACCTCCTTGTGACTACTTTCTCTATGGATGTAGACAGATGTAGGGCTCACTCAACAAAGGCCTAATCCCAGGCACAGGGAATCAGACTTTGAAAATACAGGATAGGTATTCTCTGACCTCATCAGTGTCCTGCCTCCTTGAAATTAATGCAGACAAACAAAGTGGTAAACCCTCTCTGTGCTCCCGTGTGTCCGGTTCAAATCTGTTTAGGGCTTGTCTCCTGAGTATATTCCCCAGGCCTAGCAAAGAATGATTTACAGGCCTCAGTAAATCTTCATTGAACGAAGGGACATGGTAGGTGTACCATATTTATGAACAGAAGCAAGGAAGCAGCAAGACTTCTCTCGTCAGTATTGGCTCAGGTCAAGTCAAAGGCAGCAGGGAAAGGCGTAAGGGCTCAGGTGGCTTGAGCAGCTGAGAGAGTAGAAACGATTTGTTCTCATTTCTGACTCTGCCCTTTTTGTCCTCAGAGTTGCCCTATACTCAGCATGAGAAAGCAGGACTTGCCTAGCTGAAGTGTCTTGGATTGGAAACAGACAAACTGGTGCTTGCAATACTCTTTGCATATGTAAGCAGTTTTTATTATGCATCTAGTTGTGCAATTTTCCACTAGGGCATGATTGTTTTGGGATGGGAAGAGAGGGAGAAGAATAGATATTACACATCCCAAAGCTCATGCTTTCAGATACTATAAATTTTTTTTTTGATGAAAGAAAATGGTCGGTTTTCTTGGAATTTTCTCTTTTTCTTTCTTTTTTTTTTTCTTAACACACTGTCATTTATCAAAAATGAAATTCCTGAGGCATTCAGAGAGGGTTGACAGAGAGGGTTGTGATAGGGGCCTATATCTTGTTTTTCCATGAAAACAACTGAAGAACATGCCCCTTTTGTGTCCTCTGTAGAAACTCTCCCTTAGGAAGAAGGCCTGATATTCAGCTTGTGCGCAGAGAAAGCAAATAGCACAGGAAGTTGTTTGCTGAACAAATCCAGAGGTACCCCAAGCCCAGCATAGCCCCCAGGGAGGGCCCAATAGAATTATATGGAATCACCGAGTCTTAGATGATGGGCCTGTGTGGGGATGGCAAACACATGGCACATGTGCCCATTTCCTACTCCTGGGCCCACGACAGACATGGCTAATCAGTTCCTTTATTACTTCCCACTGAGTCTGGTTGCTGTCCCAGAATCTCTCCTCCAACACCTCTGGGGACAACTGAGTTACCATGTGAGATACCCACTACTCCCACTGCTCAGGCAGGGAAAGAGCCTGGGCTTGGAAGATGTCCAGAGCTGGGTTCTGATAAAAACTCTAAAACATACTCGCTGAGTAACTGAACTTGTTACTTAGCCTCTCTGTGTCTCAGTTCCTCCATCGAAAATGGAAATAAGTAACAACTATTAACAATACTCACAGAGGATGTAAGACTGTGGCACTGGGTCTGTCACAAAATGAGTTCCTTTTTTCTTGGAGCTGAGCAGAAATGAAAAGTGGGCCTGGATTATGTATTTATTGTGCCTTTGTTTATTGTTGTGGGGGTATGTTTCTCTGCACAATTTGTTTTTCCAAAAATCCACTCAATGCACGGATCCTTTCAGCTTCTCCAGCCAGGAGCGCATTAGTTTGTTTTGGCACATTTCCAGGGACAGGGCACAGGCAAGTCTCCCTGTCCTACCTGTGGAAAGCGTCAGGGTTCCTCAAAGCCCTTCTATTCTCCCATGTGTTTGGGAAGAGTGGTCTGCTGGGGCTACTCAGAAAGGGCATCTTCTTCACACAGCCCTTGACTTAGCTGCCCTTTATTCTGCATTTACTGTGAGCCAGACCCTGGGCTACGTCCTGCACATCAGCTGTTGTCAGTGGGAAGCAACTTTGACCCAGGTTAGAGCAACCACTTGATTATCTTTTTCCCCTCCGAGCAATTAGAACAAATGAAGCACTGGCTAGTGTAATGATAATCCTGATGGTTCTTGTACTTGCTAATTTTAGAGGTGAAGTGGTAGGAAAGTGTATCCAAATGAATAATCATTAAATGGAGAAGTTTTGGGAAAATGGGTTTCAGAAATGGGTAACAAGATGAGTGGTGCCTCCCCCTCCCCACCAGAGTTAGGAGCATCTCAAGATAATGCAGGAGACCAGGGACATTTGGTAATGTCTGTTGTTGCCACACGTGGGTGGGTGGTGGGTCATACAGGCATCAGTGGGTAGGGGCCAGGGATGCTGCTAAAAACCCTACAACGTACAGGGCAGCCCCCACAACAATTTTCTCGCTCAAAATGCCAGTAGTTCTGAGGCTGAGAAAACCTTCTGCATGAGAATGTCTCATTCATCCTCTAACAGGTCTGTGTGGAAGATGCTATTAGTTTTCCCATTTGAGATGGTGAAACTGAGGTCTTATAAGGCTGAGTCACTCAGCCAAGGCCATTGCACCATCAAGGTCTGTCTGTGCCCATGTGTCTATATTACCTTCCTTGTCCTCAGAATGCTGACCTGTTACTACACTGCTTGTCCTTTTCTTTTGCCCTTCTGTTTTATTTTGCTTCTCTTGCCTTGCTTTCTTGTTGAATTCTCTCTCTCTCTCTCTCTCTCTCTCTCTCTCTCTCTCTGTGTGTGTGTGTGTGTTGCAGGCTCCAGTGGCCTTGGACATCAGTGTCCCCTGCTCCCAGCTCCCAGAGCTATAGCGTCTATGTTAAAATGTCTGAGGTGCAGGCTGGGTGGCTCCCTTTTTCACCTGGGCAGGGTTGGGTCTTCTCAGTGGCTCACCTGCCAGGATTAATTGGGCAAAACTATGATGTAAGGTTTAACCTCTTGCTGGAGAAATGCTGAATCAAGGAAGCAAGCAAGGTTAATTATCAAACCTGCTTTAGTCACCAGAAACCAGAAAGGTTTTTCCCCAGAAGACCTTGGGGAGCTTGGGCAGGGCTGAGGATCCAAGGGCTGCAGGAGTCACCGTGCCCCAGGAGTACTGGCACTTTCTGGAGTGACCTCAGTAGAAAGGCAACTGGGCTGCAGCGCTAAGGAGAGGTGCACGCAGAACCTCAGCTCGCTTCCTTTTTTCACCTGGCTGACTGCTGTCAGCCTCCAGGTTTTCACCTGCAGATCATGTCTTCCAGGCAGGCTTCTTTGACTTCCTAGACTAGGTGGCCCTCCATTACATACTCCCTTCATCCCCATCATTGAACCTCACAGCACTTTGCACATTTAATACCTTGTAATCAAGTATTTTAATAATTTGTTTAGTTTTTGTCTTCCCTGCTAGGTTGGAGGTTCCATGACTGTAGCGACCATGTCTGTCTTGTTCACTGTATCATCTGTGCCCAGCTCAGTGTCTGGTGGGCAGTCAACAACTCTGTTGACTGGTTCACTGACAGGCTGTGAGGGGCTCTGGCAACTAAGATTCACAGTGGGCTCTGGACACTTGCCAGGTGAGGACAGGGTTCACAGAAAAAACTGCAAGGTGCATATAAGAAATGGTGGACAGATGGCTGGCTCTGCCTCAGTCTCTATCTTGGTCTTTTTTTTTTTTTTTTTAATCCAAAGTCCTTTTTTCTTGCATTTATTTTTGGGTTCTCTCACATGGGTTCACATGGAATTTCAGCTGAGCGTCTGAACAAAGCAAGTGAAATTGCCCCAGGGGGCTGCCTAGGTATAAGCCAAAAGTCACACTCCTTTCCTGCTTCTGGAATTGTCATTGCTTATCAAGGAAGCAAAGGGGCTTTTGGAAGCCTCTGCACTTCAAAGCAGGCTCCAACAGATCATTGCTCTGAAGTGTGTGGCTGATCAATCTCATTCTTAGTAGGGCCTGTTTGTACAGGCTGGCTCTGGGGCAGTGGGGATGGGAGATGGTTTTAGATTCCTGGCTTGACCCCATGATAATAATAACAGAATGAACATTTATGGAGCCATTTGCCACTGCTAAACTCTGGCCATTATCTCATGTATAGGCATTGCCTCGTTTTATCCTCACAGCCATCTTATGAAAACTACCACCATCAGTTTCATTTTACAGATATAAAAACTGAAGCTCAGAAAGAGTAAGTATCTTGTGCAAGGCTATACTGTTTGGTAAGAAGCAGTGTGAGTTCCACCCTAGATCTGGCTGACCCCAAAGCCCATATATTTATTTCCTTACTGTGCTGCCTGTGTTGAGAAGCTCTTTGCCTTGGAGAACAGCTCTACCCAATACTTGCGGGGGCTGACAAAACTTTGCACCTGCCAGAAAGAAAACAGGTCTCTTGCATCAATGTGTGCTTGAGCAGAAGACAGAAGGAATCACAACAATAACCATGATTCATTAAATAATAGAAACAGCTCTTTCCCGGTGTTATCTCTCTTCAGAGTGTGCTGTTAGCCAATTAAGGCACATAATAGTCTGCCAAGTCAATTTTGTGATTCCAGTGAGAAAACCGGGACTTGGACAGGCCAAATCCCTTGTCCAGGGCTACACAGTTAACTGTGGGAGTGCTAGGATCATATTCTTTGAGTCCTCACTGGTGACATATCTATCACCTTTCTTGTGCAAATAATGGTTACTGCCACCTGGGACTATGTGGTTCAAACATGTGGCATTCAGTTATATATTATAGAGACTCTAAGTTATATTTTAAATTGCAATTCATGTGTTTCTTTACTTTTTTGGGAAGACCTTCACTCTGTTAAGGAAGTACCTTTTCCTGCCAGTGTTTTACATATGAGAGGCAAGATCACCCCTTCCTCCATATCTGTTAGTCATTGTGAAAACTATACCTTAAAACATTCAGATTGGAATGATCATTTAGATTTAAAAACACTTGGCTTATTCCCTGCCTTAGGTCAGGGGTTCTCCCCAGCCACACAAATGACAGATTCTAAAAGCTCTCCTTGGAGGAAAGAAGGGGAAGGTAATAGCAGTGGCTGCAGCTTGAGTTATTGCTACATTACCAAGACCCTACATGGAAGGACTTGTCCCAGTTTGTCGATGAGGACACTGAGGCTTAATGGGGTTAGATTCTTAATTTCAATGTCATTTAGTTATTAGACAGCAAAGTCATGACAAGAAGCTTTGCCTGACTCAAAACCTTTTTGTTTGTACTAAGCTACCCTCCTCTATAGAAAAAACAAACAAACAAACAAACACAGTAACAACAACAGAATCCATAGATTCCATTTCAGCATTGGCAGTATTTAGTATCCAGCAGTCTATGCGATAGGAGAGATTTCTCATTGTGCATCCCCAAATCCTTCATGTTTTGATTTACGTTCCTTTTCTCTTCAGAGCACAGGAAAATAAAACTAGTATATAAACACAAGTTTGGAAAAATAAAGTCATCATTCAACCCTACATCAATCTTTTCTTCTCCAGGCTGAACAAACTCGGGCTTCTTTCTCCTGATCTTGGCTCAAGTGTGGGAACCAGACCTCAGGAAGGCAAGGGAGGGAACACATAGGCCAAGGAGGCTCAGGCTGGGGGCCAGCCTAGGGCAGTGGTAAGAATGTAAACAAGGAGACTGCACAGGCAGGCAGTAAGATTAGCCCAGCTGGCAGTGGCCAGTGGAAGAAGGGATAGCTGTTCAGTGATGGCAAACATGCCATGTGGGAAGGTGGTAAGAAATGAATGTTGTCTTTGAGCTAGGGGAATGCCCAGGAACAAATGAGAGAGAAAGAGAGAGAGTTAGGTTAAGAACATGAACTTTGGACTCCCCAGTATATGCTGAGGGATTATGATGTGCAGGTGTGGAGATCAATAGTGAGATAAAGCTCACAGTGCTGTGTCTTACACATAGTCAGCTCAATATTATAGAATAATTGTGGTATAAAAAAATTCAGGAGTGACACATTTGAAACACCACTATTTTGCAACCCCTAATGAAATAATGTTCAAATCACCAGGTGAAAGGCTAATGGGGAACCATATAATGAATGAAGCAGGCTGACACTTGAATGGAATCAATTTTAATACAAAAAGAGAGGCAACTAGGCATTATGTGCTTCCTGATGTGTTGCTATAAGAAGTACTTAATTTTTAACGTGAGTGTAAATATAACAAAATGGGAAAAAATAGTCTTTTTCAGTAAATGATGCTAGAACAACTTCATATCTACATGTAGAAGAATGAATCTGGATCCCTACCTCACAACATATACAGAAATTAACTCCAGCTGGATCATAAAATCTAAACATAAGAGCAAAAATTGTAAGTGCTTAGAAAAAAACGCAGTGGTAAGTCTTTGTGAATTTGGACTAGGCAATGGTTTTTAGATATGACAACAAAAACACAAGCAACAAAGGAAAAAGTAGATGTGATGACTGGATATCATTATAATGAGAAACTTTTGTGCTTCAAAGGACATCACCTAGAAAGTGAAAAGGCAACCTGCAGAATGAAAGAAAAATTTGCAAGTTATATATCTGATAAGGAATTTGAATCTAGAATATGTAAAGAACTCTTACAACTGAATAATAAGAAGACAAATAACCTGATGATAAAATGGGGAAAGGATATTAAAAGACAGTTTTCCAAAGAAGACATGTACAACAAACAGATGCTAGTATTAGCTATGAGGGAAATGCCTATCAAAACCACAATAGGATGGATAGGTGTAATAAAAAAGCCTGATAATAAAAACAAGGCTTGGTGAAGATATGGGGAAATTGGAACCTTCATACACCAAGGCAGGGAAGGTAAAATGGTGCAATAACTTTTGAAAATTATTGGCAGTCACTTAAACACAGTTACTATATGATCTAACAGTTCCACCTCTAGGTGTATAATCAGATGAAAGCATATGTCACAAATGTTCATAGCAGCATTATTCATAATAGTCAAAAAGTAAAAACAATCCAAACATTCATTGATGAGTGGATAAACAAAATGTGTTATATTCATACAATAGAATGTTATTTGCCCTAAAAAGGAATGAGTACTAATACATACCATGATGTGGATAAACCTAAAAACATGTTCAGTGAAAGAAACCAGCCACAAAGATCCAAATATTCAAATACTGTGTGCTTCCACTTAAAGAAAATGTCCAGAATAGGCAAATCTATAAAGAAAGAAATTAACTTAGTGGTTTCCTAGGGCTGGGGTTAGAGGAAATAGTAGTTTGAGAGGTGATGGCTAAGAAGTGTGGGATTTCTTTTTCGAGTAAAGGAAATGTTTAAAATTGACTATGGTGATGAATGCTCAACTGTGTAATATATTAAAAGCCATTGAATTATACACTTAAAAAAATCCAAACCAAACCAAAAATCAAGTACTTAGCACTGCCTATGGAGTATTCTTGCATCAAGCCTTTAGTTCTAACTATCGGTTCAGAAAGTACAGGGGAGGCTGGGCGTGATGGCTCATGCTTGTAATACCAGTACTTTGAGAGGCGTAGGTGGGTGGATCACTTGAGTCCAGGAGTTTGAGACCAGGCTGGCCAACATGGTGACACCCTGTTTCTACTAACAATACAAAAATTAGCCAGGTATGGTAGTGCTGCCTGTAATCCCACCTACTTGGATGGGTGGGGTGGGAGGACCACTTGAACCTGGAAGGTGGAGGTTTCAGTGAGCCAAGATCATGCCACCATACTCCAGCCTGGGTGACAGAGTGAGACTCTGTCTAAAAAAAGAAAAAAGGAAAAAAAATGAGCTAGAGAGAAATGTGTTATCACTGCAAAAATGCAACCAGTAATATCCAGAATTTGGAAAATTCAAAAGGACAAGTGACCTTATTTTTTAAATGTATATATGGTTAGGGGAGAAGGAGGGATGTGTAGAATAAAAAAAGCTGATAAGTAACTTTAGCAAAGTCTCAGGATACAAAATCAATGTGCAAAAATCACAAGCATTCTTAAACACCAATAAATAGACAGAAAGCCAAATCATGAGTGAACTCCCATTCACAATTACTACAGAGACTAAAATACCTAGGAATACAACTTACAAGGGAGTGAAGGACCTCTTCAAGGAGAACAACAAACCACTGCTCAAGGAAATAAGAGAGGACACAAACAGATGGAAAACATTCCATGCTCATGGATAGATAGAGTCAATATCATGAAAATGGTCGTACTGTTAAAAGTAATTTATAGATTCAATGCTATTCCCATCAAGCTACCATCGAATTTTTTTCATAGAATTAGAAAAAAACTACTTTAAATTCCACATGAAACCAAAAAAGATCCCATATAGCCAAGACAATCCTAAGCAAAAAGAACAAAGCTGGAGGCATCACACTATTTGACTTCAACTATACTACAAGACTACAGTAACCAAAACAGCATGGTACTGGTACCAAAACAAATATAGACCAATGGAACAGAACAGAGGCCTCAGAAATAACACCACATATCTACAATTATCTGATCTTTGACAAACCTGACAAAAATAAGCAATGGGGAAAGGATTTTCTATTTAATAAATGGTGCTGGCAAAACTGGCTAGCCATATGCAAAAAACTGAAACTGGACCCCTTCCTTACACCTTATACAAAAATTAAATCAAGATGGATTAAAGTCTTAAACATAAGAGCTAAACCTAGGAGAAAACCTAGGCAATACCATTTAGGACATAGGCACAGGCAAGGACTTCATGAGTAAAACACCAAAAGCAATGACAACAAAAGGCCAAATAGACAAATAGGATCTAATTAAGCTAAAGAGCTTCTGCACAACAAAAGTTACTATCATCAGAGTGAACAGGCAACCTACAGAATGGGAGAAAGTTTTTGCAATCTATCCATCTGACAAAAGGCTAATATCCAGAATCTACAAGGAACTTAAATTTACAAGAAAAAACCCCATCAAAAAGTGGGTAAAGGATATGAACAGATACTTCTCAAAAGAGGGTATTTATGCAGCCAACAAACACATGAAAAAATGCTTATCATCACTGGTCATTAGAGAAATGCAAATCAAAACCACAATGAGATACCATCTCACGCTAGTTAGAATGGTGATCATTAAAAAGGAAACAACAGATGCTGGAGAGGGTATGGAGAAATAGGAATGCTTTTGTGTGGTTGGTGGGAGTGTAAATTAGTTCAACCATTGTGGAAGACAGTGTGATGATTCCTCAAGGAGCTAGAACCAGAAATTCTATTTGACTCAGCAATCCCATTACTGGGCATATACCCAAAGGATTATAAATCATTCTACTGTAAAGAGACATGCACATGTATGTTTTTTGCAGAACTGCTCACGATAGCAAAGACTTGGAACCAACCCAAATGCCCATCAATGATAGACTGGATAAAGAAAATATGGCACATATACACCATGGAATAGTATGCAGCCATAAAAAAGGATGAGTTCATGTCCTTTGCAGGGACATGGTTGAAGCTGGAAGCCATCATTCTCAGCAAACTAACACAGGAACAGCAAACCAAACACTGCATGTTCTCACTCTTAAGTGGGAATTGAACAATGAGAACACATGAACACAGGGAGGGGAACATCACACACCCGGGCCTGTTGCGGGGTGAAGGGCTAGGGAAGGGATAGCATTAGGAAAAATACCTAATGTAGATGACTGGTTGATGGGTGCAGCAAACCACCATGGCACATGTACACCTATGTAACCTGCACATTCTGCACATGTATTCCAGAACTTAAAGTATAATAATAATAATAAAAGAAATTTAAGAACTATATTAACCCAATGCAATGTGTTTACTTCATTTTGTTCACATTTGAACAAACACTGAAAACATAAGCCAAATATAAAAATTTGAACATTGAATAATGTTTTTAAGAAATTGTTCTTTTTTTTTTTTTTGAGATGGAGTTGTTCTGTGTCATTCAGGTTGGAGTGCAATGGTATGAATCTCTGCTCACTGCAACCTCTGTCTCCTGGCTCTGGTTCAAGCCATTCTCCTGCCTCAGCATCCCAGGTAGCTGGGACTACAGGCATGTGCTACCATGCCTGGCTAATTTTTGTGTTTTTAGTGGAGATGGGGTTTCACCATGTTGGCCAGGCTAGTCTTGAATTCCTGACCTCAAGTGTTCCATCCACCTCAGCCTCCCAAAGTGCTAGGATTACAGGTGTGAGCCACCGTGCCCGGCCTGCTGTTCATTTTTTAGTGTGTAATAATGGTATCATGATTATTGTTGAAAATATTTTTAAAGAGACACTTGCTGAAATTTTTCTGATGAAATGATATGATGTCTGGGCTTTGCTTTAAAATAACCCAAGAGGCAAGGTGGGCAGATCACTTGAGGTCAGGAGTTCAAGACAAACCTGGCCAACATGGTGAAACCCCATCTCTAATCATAATATAAAAATTAGCCAGGCATGGTGGTACACGCCTGTAGTCCCAGCTACTTGGGAGGCTGAGGCAGAAGAATTGCATGAACCTGGGAGGCAGAGGTTGCAGTGAGCTGCGATTGTGCCACTACACTTCAGATGGGGCAACAGAGTGAGACTTCATTTCAAAAACAATAAAAAATAAAATAATATCAAATAAATAACCCAGAGGGGAGCAGGTGAATGAAAGGAGATAGATCTGGCCCATGAGTGGATAATTGCTGAGACTAGATGATGTGTACTTGAGGGTTCATTATACCATTCTTTCAACTTTATATATGTTTGAAATTTTCCGTTATAAAAAGTTCAAAAAATAACAAGATAGAGATTGAAAAGCAATCCAGCAACTGATTGCTAAGAAAGTTTGACTGCTCCAGGTAGACTGGACAGGGAAAATGTGGCACATATACACCATGGAATATCATGCAGCCATCAAAAACGATGAGTTCGCGTCCTTTGTAGGGACATAGATGAACCTGGAAACCATCATTCTCAGCAAACTGACACAAAAACACAAAATCAAACACTGCATGTTCTCACTCATAGGCGGGTGTTGAACAATGAGAACACATGGACACAGGGAGGGGAGCACTACACACTGGGGTCTGCTGGGGGGGAGTGGGGGGGACAGCGGTGGGTGGGGAGTTCGGGAGAGATAGCATGGGGAAAAATGCCAGATATAGGTGAAGGGGAGGAAGGCAGCAAATCACACGGCCACGTGTGTACCTATGCAACAATCTTGCATGTTCTTCACATGTATCCCAAAACCTGAAATGCTATTAAAAAAAAAAAGAAAGTTTGACTGCTAAAAAAATTTTAAAATAATAATCAAAAAAAATGGTAGCCAAGCACTTTATATTCACTTTCTATTTTTTGATTTTCCCAACAAGTTTGTGAGTCAGAGGTTAATTCTCATCTTTTGATGGGAAACAAGCTCAGAGTGGTTACTGATTGGTCCTACATCCCATCATTGGGCTGGAGAAGAGGTACCTGGGGAGGCTGGCATGGTTTCTTCTGTAAAACACTGTTTCTCTGGGTGGCTCATGATAGTTCTTTACTCAGGGGGCTCTGGCAGAATAGAGAGAGAGGCAGGGGGCCTTCTGGTCCTTTCTTGCTTTCAGCTGTCTGCCTGTGAACTCCTGCTAAGGCATTAACTGGAAATTTATGAGAAAATTTAAGGGACTATCTTCACCCAGAGTGTACATATTCAGAAAGTTAACAAACACGTTTCAGACACTCAGTAGGCCCCATAAAAGGCACTATGGGGGCAGATAAAGATAACATGAAACAGAGCAACTGGAGGGATATGTGTTCATCTAATGGTGCCTCCTCCCTTTTCTACCCACAACTCTTTGGGAGTACTCAGTGAGTTCTGGAGTACTCTGACAACACCATGTATGAGTATGGATTTGTTGAGTGAAAATTGTAAAATAAAAGAAATATTTATCTTGAGAGATATCATCATAAGACTATAAACATAGGGTTAATTTATCTCTGTAAATTATCTCAAGAAGGAGGATTAGCTGAGAATCTTAAATATAAATTTGCACTAGAAGGGTGTCCAAAGGAAGAAAATATGTATATTGGTACTAAGTAAAATCGTTTCTCATGGCAGCTCTGAGTACCATCAAGTTGGGTTGGGATTCCTATGAAAGACAGTGACAAAGGAGTACCCTGGGCGAGGATCTGGATTTTTAATAGTTCAAGCTCCCAAAAACTACTTTATGCAGACTATTTCGTATATGGGGTGAAAAGGAGAGTCAGCTTTATAGACCTCAGAATTCACCAAGGCACATGACAGTTCATCTTCCCAGATGAGGAGCCCAGGAAAGATGCTTGGATTTGTCATTATCATCCTGGCATAGGATGGAGGACGATGGAGGAAGGAATCACATTCCTTACACTGACTTAAGTGATTCCCCACCGTCTTTTTTCTCTTTCTCTTATCTTTTTTTTCCCGGGTAACATAAGAGGGGTTTGGAAACTTAAGAGCACATAAGTGAACAAAACATCAAACCTGCTCTTAAGAAAAAAATGTTCAATCTTAAGCATGTTGATAAGATATACATGTGGTATTTATAGTGCCAAGAGGTTGTTATATGTTCTAACATATATGTTACAGCACAGGTCTAAACAATGTGCTGTTAATACAAGAGAGATACATATGAGAGAAATAATTCTGCAGAAAAGGGGTGGCAAGAGCTTCCTTGAAGAAACAATATGCTTATAGGTCCTTGGGGTATTGATATGAGTGCAACAGATGAATGAAACAAAAATAAATTCCAGAAGGGACAGCAATTATTTATTCAAAAAACATTTGTTCATTGCCCGGAATAATCCAGGCATTCTGCTGGGTACAAGGACAAAAAGCCATGAGGTGACCTAGTACATGCTGTGCATATAGGAATGTACACACACACTGTCCTTTTTTTTTTTTTTTGAGATAGCGTCTTGCTCTGTCACCAGGCTGGAGTGCAATGGTGCTATCTTGGCTCACTGCAACCTCTGCCTCCCAGGTTCAAGTGATTCTCCTGCCTTAGCCTCCTGAGCAGCTGGGACTATAGGCGCACATCACCACGCCCAGCTAATTTTTGTATTTTTAGTAGAGATGGGGTTTCCCATGTTGGCCAGGATGGTCTCGATTTCCTGACCTCGTGATCTGCCCACCTTGGCCTCCCAAAATGCAGGGATTACAGGCGTGAGCCACCATCCCAGGCTCAAACATTGTACTTTTGTGTGTATGCACATGGGTATGTCAGCGGACTTGGGAGTCCAGGAAGGTGAACTGTAGCCAGATAATGGAGGGTCTAGAATACCATACTAAAAGCTTATTTAGGGAAGGGAGCACAGGTCTTCCCTCAGGTCTGGGCCCTGTTTCTACCCTTGAGATGTACAAATTACTTAATCTTTTTGGGAATTCCTAGCCAGCACAGTCAGGCAAGAGAAAGAAATAAAGGGCATCCAAGTTAGAAAAGAGGAAATCAAACTATCTCTGTTTGCTGATGATTATACCTAGAAAACCCTAAAGACTCCTCCAAAAGACTTCTAGATGTGATCAGTGAATTCAATAATCTCAGGTTACAAAATCAACCTACAGAAATCAGTAGCATTGCTATACACCAACAACAAACAAGCTGAGAATTAAATAAATAACTCAATCCCTTTTACAATAGCTATTAAAAAATACCCAGGTATATACTTAACCAAGGAGGTGAAAGATCTCTACAAGGAGAACTGCAAAACACTGCTGAAAGAAATCGTAAATGACACAAACAAATGGAAATACATCTCACATTCATAGATTGGAAGAAACAATATTGTGAAAATGACTATACTGTTCAAAGCAATCTACAGATTTAATGCAATTCCTATCAAAATGCTAACATCATTTTTCACAGAATTAGAAGAGGCAATCTGAAAATTCATACAGAACTTAAAAGGAGCCCAAATAGTCAAAGCAATTCTAAGAAAAAAGAAAAAATCTGAAGGCATCACATTAACTGACTTCAAATTATACTACAAGGCTATAGTAACCACAACAGTATGGTACCGGTATAAAAGTAGGCACGTAGACCAATGGAAGAGAATCGAGAACCCAGAAATAAAGCCAAACACTTACAAACAATTGATTTTTGACAAAGCACACAAACTGTAAACTAGGGAAAGGACATCCTATTTAATAAATGGTGTTGGGAAAACTGGATAGCCACATACAGAAGAATGAAACTGAATCCTTATCTCTCACTATACACAAAAGTTGAACTCAAGATGGATTAAAGACTTAAATCTAAGACCTGAAACCATAAAAAATCTAGAGGAAACCTAGAAAAATTTTTCTGGACATGGGCCTAGGCAAAGCTTTTATGACTAAGATCACAAAAGCAAATGCAACAAAGACAAAAATAAATAAATGAAACCTAAGTAAATTGAAAAGCTTCTGCACAGCAGAAGAAATAATCATCAGAGTAAACAGAAACCTACAGAATGGAAGAAAATATCTGCAAACTATGCATTTGACAAAGGACTAATATCCAGAATCTACAAGGAACTCAAATCAGTCAGAACAAAGTAAATAATCCCACTAAAAAGTGGGGTAAAGAAAATATATAAGATACAAGCAGCCAACAAATGTATAAAAATGCTCACTATCACCAATTATCAGAGAAATGCAAATTAAAACCACAATAAGTTACTACCTTACCCAAGTCAGAATGACCATTGTTAAAATGTAAAAAAACAGTAGATGTTGGCATAGATGAGGTGAAAAGGGAACACTTATACACTGCTGGTGGAAATTCAAATTAGTATAACCTCTATGGAAAACAGTATGGAGATTTCTCAAAGAACTATAAGTAGATCTACCATTTGATCCTACTACTGGGCAATCCCACTACTGGGTATCTACCCAGAGGACAAGAAGTCATTATAACAAAAAGATTCATAATTGCAAAGATAAGGAATCAACTGATAAGTGGATAAAGAAAATGTGTTGTGCATATATATACACCATGGAATACTCAGCCATAAAAAAGAATGAAATAATGTTTTTTGCAACAACTTGGATGAAACTGAAGGCTATGATCCTAAGTGAAATAACTCAGGAATGGAAAACCAATATTGCAAGTTCTAAGTGAGAGTTAAGCTATGGGTATGCAGAGGCATACAGAGTGGTGTAATGGAAATGGGAGACTCAAAGAAGAGAGGGAGGGTAAGGGTGGTTAAGGGAAGAAAAATTATCTACTGGGTACAATGTAGGCTGCTCTGGTGATGGCTACATTAAAATCTCAGACTTCACCACTATACGATTCATCCATGAAACCAAAAACTACTTGTATCCCTAAAGCTACTGAAATGAAAAAATTAAAATTAGAAAGACTAAGAAAAATATCTAATCTTTCACTCCCAGAGTTTTCCCCTTAGGTAAAATGAGCATGCCAATACCTACTCTGAATAGTTTTGAGGAGCGTCATATGTTTGTAAATCCCTTATTGTAGTTTCTGGGTTTTAGTGATCACTCAGTAATGGGATCTATTAATGGTTTGGGGAAGAGAAGTAGCCGAAGGGATTTGGGTTTGCAAGAGGTCATTATGGAGGCCATGATTGGAAGCATGGATGGGAGTGGGAGGGATTGGGCAGGGTGAGGCGAAGTGATTGAGTGTGGGCTCTGGGAGGCCAGTGAGGAGGCTGGAGCAATAGACTAGGCAAGAGATGAGGACCCACACTAAGGCTGTGAAATGGAATGGGCAAAAGCAATAACTATTTAGGTGACACAATCAGCTGACCGACTAGCTGAATGTAGGAGGTGAGGGAAAGAGAGCTTTCTAGTTGCATGGCAGTTCAGCTATTATGGATCTGTAATACAGAAGGAGGAAGGCTGAGGGAGTGGGGCTGAAGGACTGGCGGGGAGGGGAAAGGGAAGGAGAGAAAGAGGGCATATTGAGGAGCAGAACGTCTTAGAAAAACAAGAATGCTTCATTGCTCTGTGAGTGTGGGAGGCAGGAGGTGAGCAGGCTCCACATCCTGAACCGAGTCAACTTTAGAATCTCCAGGGAGTGCCCTGCACATGTGACCTCCCCCAAAGAGGCATTACCGAAGGACTTCTTTCTAACTTGTGTCATGTGTAGTTGACTTTCTTTGTCTGCAGGACTCTCCCAGGGGCCAACTGCCTTGGTTTCAATCCACCCACTTAACTTCCTCCACTGCAGTTTTCCACAGCTCTTACTCAGCAACTTCAGGTCTAATCCTGAATTGTTTTTGAGTGCCATTGTTTTTAGTCTGTAGTTGCAGTTCATCTGTGAGGTCATTTCCTGATGTTCTACCTAGAAGTTCCAAGCGGTTTCCCACAGATGGAAAGACACAACGACAAAGGGGAAAAAATTCCTGACTCTGGCTTCTCATTATGAAAGGGTAGCAATTGCTCCCCTTTGGGGTTTGAGGGACAATCCAAGACTTGTCTTTACCACAGGAGGAGAACAAGTCAGCAGCTTATTCTTGGTGCCATCAGCACCATAGACAATGTTTGGACGCAACTGGTAGTTCATGAGGAAACAGTAAATGGAAGCCTTTTTCAGGTGCAAAACACTTAGGACAAATTCTTTACTGAGGGGGCGGGTGGAGAAGAGAATGCTGGAAGGCCTTAGCGTTGAAAAGGAGTCAAGTGAAGATGACCAAGAAAAGGGAGGCGCAGACATCCAGGATAAACTACATGGGCATAACAGTGTTGCTTAATGCGGTCTTGGTTGACAGCATAGTGTAGTGACAAGAGCTTATGTTCTAGAATCAGACAATTCTAAATTCAATCCAGACTCTTTACTAAATTACATGAGCTTGGCTTAATCATTTTTCTTTTGGGGCCTTAGTTACCTTGCTATAAAGTGTTGATAATGCCTCCCCTACAAAGGCTTATACTACAGTTTTAGAATAGAGGGCAGGACTTAGGAGACTGGCAGTCAAAGGAGACTTTCCCATTACAGGATATCATTCTATTTATGTATCTATCTATGTATCTATCTATATATCTCCCTCCCTCCCTCCCTCCCTCCCTCCCTACCTACAGATCCATCCATCTCATATTAGTTTCAGTAAAGTTTGAGGTTATATTACTGTTCTTGCTTTGGTAGTAGAATCCCCAGTACTCACTATGGTTACTAGCACATTGTAAGCGTTCAACAGATGTTTATTGGCTGGAAGAGTTACATTAATCTGTAATCTTTCTTTAAGAAATTAATCCTCTCTCCAGTCTTCCCTAAGTATATGTCACCACCATCAGCCCAGATATTTATGTCAAAAGTCTTGATTCCTTGATTTATTGAGCACCTGCTAGGGTCTAGGCATCATGTGGGTTGCTAGAGTAGGGGAGGTAGGAAAAGCGTGATGAGCTAGACCCAACCACAGCTCTCAAGAATGTTAGAGAAAAGGGAAGAACTTGTCATTTGTTCAACTTTCCGCTCATCTTTAGGTATAACTCATAAGTGGGCCATTTCGAGTGTGTTTTTACAACCCTTGGACAAACATGTAGAAATAATTATAATCCACAGCCATCTGAATGGAGAAAAGGCTGCCGTGAAGTGGTTCCCTGGTCATCGGATGTGTGAATGCCATACTCCGGAATTCTCACTATTTGTGAAAACTACGGAGGAATAACGCTTGTTTTAACTCCTACTAGATTTCTCCCACTCCAGTCCAGCCTCTGTAGATGACATAAATGCCCAGAATAAGAATGTTAAAAGCACATGGAAAATGACTCTTGGCTAAATCTTTTGTGAAGCTAACTTAGAGCTGAGTGAGTTAGCTTATTTCTATTGAGTGTGGGCTGCACTTTATATATCTATGACTATATATAAAGAATCGTTTCAAAAAATTCTGTGACTCTTTGGCTTAACTGTGAATCACAAGGCTCCGATTTTAGAGTGTGTGTGTGTGTGTATGTGTGTGTGTGTGTGTGTGAGAACTTTGGGCATAAAGCATATATTAATATGTACTTGTAAAGAAGTGCAATGTGTATGTAGCAAGTTTTATAGTTTTGTTAAAGCAAGGGGAGGGTAATGGAGGAGAAAGAGAGTGTGTATGTGTGTGCATGTGGTGCAGGTGCTGGACAGAATTACATGAGCAGCCAACTTCTTAGCAACCCAGACATAAGATATGAAGTGTTGTAAGAGGTGATTGTTTTCCTTTCAGAATAGCACACAGGTCTTTGAGGAACCCTTGACTTTCTCTTTCCTCTTTGTCTTGTTAAAAGGGGATTAGAGTCCAATTAAGCCTTTTAATCCCAAGGTAGAAATTCATGTTTAAAAACAAGATTTACGGCTTCTTAAAAAAAAAACAATCAGTGCAAGTTGAGTTTTGTCCTTTCAAGTTGCGACCTGCATGGTCCCAAAGAGTGTTTTCAGCTGAGTACCCAACATGCGGCTCTTCTTAATTACTTCGCCTCATACCTCCACTCCTTCATCTTTTGAAGTACCCTTCAACCTAAATAGCCATATGCTGCTAGAAATACTTCAGCTTCTGGATTGCCATGACCAACTCTGGGCTTATCTCTCTTCAGTTGGCAATACAGTGACCAGGGTTAACAACAATAGTATTAAGAGCTAACGCTTATTGGATGCTTAGTATATGGCAGGTATCACGGTGCTAGGCACTTTACATGCATTATCTTATCAGGTGCTCCATCTGGAAACACCCAGGGCTGGCTTCACCAGTGTGTGACTTGCGTAGCCACACAGGTTTAATGCTCTGCTGTTCTCACTTGAAATTCTTGATCATTTTTGAGCAAAGGACTTGTATTTTCATTTTGCACTGGGTCCTACAAATGTAGGTGACCAGTCCTGAGAACATTAGATAACCCATAGTTTCTTTTGCTTTCTTTCCATCTGATGCCTAATACATTGTCAGAGGATGGGATAGTGAATCTTAAATTGTGATCCCAAAACACTCTTGAGAAAATAGGTGCCATCATCTTCTCAGAGGGAAGTTCTCTAAGGGACAGGAACCATGTCATGGCACTCAGCAAGGGAAAGAAAAGTATCTGTAAGAATTTGGAAAATGCTGTTTAACCCCTCTAAACCTCAGTTCTCCCATCTGTAAAATGGGGATAATAGTAATAACACCTAATTCGCAGGCTGTTCAAGGATAAAAGGAAATGTTTATATAATTCTGACATGCAATACGTACGGCATTAGTTACTATCAGGGCATTCTGGGTGCTTAGCAAGTGCTAAACATCAAATATTGCTTGTGACATGTATGAATCACTTGCCCAGCTCCAAAGTGCCCTCATCCCAGGAGTTTCTTCCCTACCTGCCCCGCCGAGCTGGAGGGAACGTCTGCTTTTTCCACGGGCTGGTTGATCACAGAGGGGTTGCTGGAGCTGATGAGCACTGGGGTGCTGATCTCTACCATATGGCGCCCCGAAGGAGAATGGACCATCCGGTTGAGAGTGTTCAAGGCTGTTGTGATGGAAAACTGCCCAGGCCCCTTCCTCCTGGACCCTGGGCCCCTACGGAGGGTGGGTGTGTTACCTCTGGAGGACGAGGACACCAGGGACAGGTTTTTTGTACGGGATGACTGGCGACCTTTGTTCTTTTCTAGAAGGTGTCTTGCGGTGAGGTTTGGCTGAAAAGACAAAAGGTCCAATGAGAAGTTTGTCTTCTTGATTTAATGTGAGTAGCCAGTTCCTACCCACGCCCATGTGAAGCCAGGTCAGATGCCACCTCCTCAGTCACTGGCTCAGATGCTCATTCCTTGGTGAGCACAGTAACAGCTTCCATCTTTTATCAGTGCATCCTCATGACTTTGCTCTATCAATGCATTCTCACAACTTTCCTGCAAAGTATTACTCTTTTACTGAGGTCCAAAGGGGATAAAAATAAGCCATGATGCTCCTTCCTGGCTGAGAGTATTCTGTTTTTACCCATTTTTCCCAGTCATATCCAGCTCTTTTCACCTAGTGGGCTTCCTTCCTCTTCCTGTAGCCGTCCTGGAATCCCCTTGCCCTTCCTGGTGCTCCCAGCAGCCCCTGTGCTTCCCAGTCATTGCATTTTTCACTCCAAACCACAATCCTTTACTTGCTTTCCCCGACTAGTCTGTAGGCTACATGGGTTGCAGGGACTTTCTTTTTCTACACATGATTCTCTCCTGTACCGCAGAGTAGATACTTAGTGTTTGTGGAATAATGAGTGAATGAAGTTGCTCAAATTTATACATTTGATGTGTTTGAGTCAGAATATAAGTGCATTCAGTACCCTGAATCCTTATGCTGACTATCTTTTACTATTTCCTCTAAATATGTTCATGTCATCACCATTCTTCCTTGTTCTATATCTCTTGGCCAGTGATGTGTTGGTAAATCAGCTGTCAAAAACAAAAAGTAGCAAGCAAGAAAGAAAACAAGTCCTAATTTGTGAAGTTTTCCAGGCCACCCAATGGTTTAACAACTGGCTGGCAAAATTCCTGAAAATGTAACAACCAGCTCTTGTGATCTAGTTCCAGCCAGCTACAGTACACCACTGTGTTATGTCTGTCTTCCCTAATATATTGGTCAATTCTCACAAGAAATATATAATAATATTTTGAGTACCCTATTCACTGAGGGCCCCTGTGGGTTCATTTTCTTTGGAAATCTGAAACATGTTGACAAACAAGGGTTAGTGCAATAACTCTAAAATTTTAGAATGATTACCTAAATTTCCATTTTTATTATTGTTACCAGTTGCCCTCTAAAACCACATCTCATTCTAATGTAGAAATCCAACTATAGAGGTAAAGGAAATTTGCCCATTAAAGGACTTTTTAGTGACAATGTACAGAGGATTAAAATAGCTGAGATAGCAAATTTTATTGAATATGGCTTTTGTTGAGGAATAATTTCTTAAAAAGAAAATTTTAAAGAAGACATGTTTCTTGCCTCAAGAAGCTTATAATATTGTGAAAACCTCATCAAGAAGGGGAATGAGTATTATTATGTCTACTTTAAAGATAAGAAGGCCGAGGCCTGGAAGGGATGACTTATAAATGACAGAGACAGCATGTAAACAAGAAAACATCATTTAATAATAAGTGCTCTGATGTGATAGAGAGCGACTGGGGGAGGCAGCTGCTGTAAATTAGGGGGTCGAGGAAGATCTGAGAAGGTGGCACTTAAGCTGAAGCAACAAATGTCAACAAGGAGCTAGCTATGTAAAAATGGAGGTTAGAACATGCCCAAAGAGGGCATGTTCACACTATAAGCTAGCGTGAACGTCCTAAAGAGGGAAAGGGCTCAGCTTGCTTGAGAGAAAGAAGAAAGAAACAGAGAGAAGGCTGGAACAGAGCATGTGAGGAGAAGATGATAAAAGAAGCCACAGAGATAGGCAGGGGCCAATCACAAGAGTCAGGGAGGGTTCCATTTTATTCTATGTATAATAGGAAGTATTTGGCAGGACTTAGGTAGAGGAGTGATATGATCTGATTTATGCCTTTAAAAGCTCATGCTACTGTTTGGCAGTTTCTTAGAAAGTTAAACATACATTTAGCATCTGACCCAGCAATTCCACTCCTAAGTAATTACCCAAGAGAAAGGAAAACTTGTGCCCACTCAAAAACCAGTATGAAAATGATTATAGCAGCTTTATGCATAGTTGCCAACAGTTGGAAAACAACTCCAGTGTCTTTCAAGAGGTGAATGAACAAACTCTGGCACATCTATACAATAGAATACTACTCAACATCAAAAAGGAATTAACTACTAATACATGAAACAGCATGGATAATCCCAAATGCATCATGCAAAATGAAGGAAGCCTGACTCAAAAAGCTACATTCTGTATGATTCCATTTATATGACATTCTGGAGAAAGAAACCTACAGGAGCAGAAAACAGACTGGTGGTTGCCAGTGGTTATGAGTTGGGGAAGAAATTGACTATAAAAGGGCAGCATGCGAAATTTCAGGGCAGCTGTTGGAACTATTCTATGTCTTGATTGTGGTGTGGTTACACAATTGTATGTATTTATTAAAATTTATAGAACTAGATGTTAAAAAGTAAATTTTTCTGTACGTAAATTAAAAAAAAAGAAATAAAAAGCTCGTTTTGGCTGTTATTTAGAAATGCCAGAACAGAAGTAGGGAGGCCAATTAGGAAGTTATTGAAATTGTTTAGGCAAGCTCTGATGGCAGCCTGAACTAGAAAAAATGACTTATAGGACCCAGGGCACCTGCCCCTCCATTGTTCCCCCAGTAAAAGGGCAATATACGCTCTGAATTGAATGAGTAAAGTTCTTTATACAGCCATTCATGGCTATAATGAAATAAGTTAAATTTTTCTGCTTCTACCTAATTGTTCTGTCCCCAGGTGAGCACCACCTTCAGCTTTTCTAACATCAACACTGACAAAGGGCCCCTGGAGACTCTGCATCTGCCCTGTCCTCTGCCAACATGATTAATAGCTCTGTTGGGGAAGAATTGCAAGTCTCTTAGATTTGCACCCACTCATTTGAAACAATATTGTCGAGGCTCATTGGGCTGAGCAAAGTTCATATAACCCAGGTAGGCTCCATTGGAGGAGTCCTGATAAGAATGAGCATAGGCTGAGCCTTTGTTTTATTTTATCACCTTTTAATGTAGGTGCAATTCAATAAGTAAAATGATATATTAACAAGAAAAAGCCTGTTTATGCCAAAACACACACACACTACACACACACACACCACACACACACACACACACCATGCTCATAAGAAAGACTCCCTTCCTTCTAATTGCTTTGCATGGCACTGGCAATTCAAAACTTATTTAAAGAGATCTCAGCAAGTGCTAGTCTTAATGAAATGACCGAAGTCAAAATTTAAGTGCTGCTTTAAAAAGCACAATTTAGATATCAGGTAATTTTTGAAAACCAAGTTTCCAGATTAGAACAACCACTTGATTATCTTTTTCCCCTTCAAGCAATTAGGAGAACAAATGAAGCACTGGCTAGTTTAATAATAATCCTGATGGTTCTTGTATTTGCTAATTTTAGAGGTGAAGTGGTAGGAAAGTGTATCCAAATGAATAATCATTAAATGGAGAAGTTTTGGGAAAATGGGTTTCAGAAATGGATAATAAGATGAGTGGTGCCTCCCCGCTTTCCCAGAGTTATGAAGAAGCATCTCAAGATAATGCAGTAGACAAGGCAACAATTTCCATAAATACTTAAGTACCTCCTATGGGTCCAATGAGGTACTAATTGCAGCTGATCTCTGTCCTTGGAGAGTCAACCATTGTTTCCGAATCATAGTAACTTCCTTCTCAGAAAAGGCTCCTACCCAGCAGATGGCTCTGCCACTGACCTACGTCCATAAATCAAGAAGTAGGGCTGTCCTTGACCACTTTTCTTCTCTATCCCTGCCTCTGTCAATCCCAAAGTCCTCTGGATTCTACCTCCTGAAATGTCCCTGAACATCCTGGTCTAATCCACAGTCATCTAACTGGGCAATGCAGGAGCCTCCTAACTGGACTTTCTGCTTTTTTTCTCTCTCCTCCTCAAATCATTCCTCCTACTGCAGCCAGGACAGTCTTTAAGAAATCCAAATCTGGTCACTTCAAAAATCTTTCAATGGCTTCTATTGGCTTTTGGGTCGAATCCACACTTGTTATGATATGACAAATGCAATGATATCCAATGTTTCATGTGTTCCCTTATACTTCTCAGCTGACTTGAAATCAGATCAGGCTATGTAACTGATTCAGGTTAATGGGCTGTGAGTGGGAGTGACAAGTATCACTTCTGAGATGAGGTGTTTAGTTGCTGATACAACTCACTCTTTTTCATGCATCCCTACTGTGGAAACTAGGAAGTCCACCTATTCCAGATGATGCAGCTACAAGATGCATCATCTGGAACAGGTGGACTTCCTAGTCTGGGATCCTGAGTGACTATGTGAGCAGAACCCCTCATCATTCCACACTGAACATGGAATGTAGGTGAGGAATACTATTTTTCTTTGTTAAGCCACTTAGACTTTGATGCTGTTTATTGCCACAGCATAACCTAGCCTATCTGGACTACACAGGATGGTTTACGAAGTCCTCTGTCATCTGCCTTACATTTCCTTCCCTGGCTTCACTTTTTGTTCTTCTTTTACTCTCTAAGCTCCAGCTCTGGTACTTCCGTTTTCCCCTGGCTACACTTTACCTCCTCATTCTGCAGGACTTTTGCACATGCTACCTCCATTACCTAAAATGCTCTTCCTTCCATACTTACTTTTCTATCTGTCAGATCTTGGCATAAGTGACATTTGCTGACTTTCTGCCCAGGTAAGTTGCATATCATAACTTCCTAATAGTTTCCTCTACTTCAGTCTTTTTTTTTTTTCTTTTTCTTTTTTGAGATAGGATCTTGCTCTGTTATCCAGGATAGAGTATAGTGGCACAATCACGGCTCACTGCAGCCTCGACCTCCTGGGCTCAAACAATTCTCCTGCCTCAGCCTCTGGAGTAACTGGGACCAAGTGTGGGCCAACATACCTGGCTAGTTTATAAGTTTTTTGTAGAGATGGGAGTTTCACCATGTTGCTCAAGCTGGTCTCAATCTCTCGGGCTCAAGCAAGCCTCCCACCTTGGCCCCCAATGTGTTGGGGTTACAGCCATGAGCCACTATACCTGGCTTCTTCAGTCTTTACATGATTCATCACACTTGTAACTACTGGAATACTTTCTGACTTTACAGTCTCTCAGGGCAGGGACCCATGTTTGTCTTGTGTCTTTTGAACTAGGCACAGGTCCTGGCATAGCAGGCACTCAATGAAAAATTAGTTGATTAATTAAATATATGTTTAGGATAGGGTTACACTGAATGGTTTGCTCTTTACTTTTTTTTCCCCCTTGGGAGCTTTGACTACTTTCTGAATCATTTTCCATTCATTCACTTGTTAAGCTAATTTTTTAAAAACAGAGTGCCTGTTCTGTGTTAGGTTAGCCTGTGAAGTACAACTAACACACTCATCAGATATTCAGTGAGGAAAGAGACCATTGAGGGTTTAACTACTTGCTGAAATTTTATAGAGAAAGTGGGTTTCTATTTGAGCCTTATAAATAAGTGAAATTTGAATAGGTAAAGAGAATTGGGTGGTATATCTGAAAGGGGCCCCAGCAAGAGAAAAAGCATTAGGAATGAGAAGTAGGAATGAGTTTAATAGAGACAGTAAGAAGACCAGCCTCTCTGGACCCTTCCTCCAACCCTTCCTTCAGCACTGATCGAGTAGAGGAGTTATAGAGAACCCTGAAAGCTGTGCAATGCGCTGGGTATGCCATTCATTTCAGAACCTGCTTTAGCTCTTACGATTAGAAGAATTGGTTGCTTCTCCATTGTGGTCTGTTCTGTTTCAAACCCTCCAACCCCCAGGGTGGACAGCACACCTTTTACTTCTTTCATAGCTTTCCACTACTCATTTTTAAGGCTTTATGCATGTTAAACACCTAATAAATGCAGTTAAACAATGAAACTTCTGTTTTTTGTTTTTTTTAAGACAGAGTCTCACTCTGTTGCCAGGCACCAGGCTGGAGTGCAGTGGTGCCATCTTGGCTCACTGCAACCCCTGCCTCCCAGGTTCAAGCAATTCTCCTGTCTCAGCCTCCCGAGTAACTGGGACTACAGGTGCACGCCACCATGCCCAGCTAATTTTTCTATTTTTTAGTAGAGATGGAGTTTCACCATATTGGCCAGGATGGTCTCGATCTCTTGACCTCGTGATCCACCTGCCTCAACCTCCCAAAGTGCTGGGATTACAGGTGTGAGCCACCGCACCCAGCCAATAACTCTCTTAAATATGTAATGATTTGCTTCAAGCTAAAGTGAGGCTCATGGTTAATGAGGTTAGGCACTGACCGGTTATATTATTATACTGGAGACACAGATAACTTAGCATGTTTTCTTTCTTTTTATAAAAAAATTTTTCTTTAAAAACCAGAAGTAATAAATATATGCTAATTTCAGAAGATTTAGAAAATACAAGTTGGCAGAAGAAAATGAAAAGCATCTAGAATCTCACCCTCTAGTGATCATAAAATGTTAACATTTTGATACATATACTTCTCCTGTCCTTTATCCATTTATATAAACACACATATATTTATAAAGCTGGTTCCATCTGGTCCAACTTATTTTTTTTATTGTGATAAAAGACATGTAATATAAAATTTACCTTCTGAGCCATTTTTAAGTGTACAGTTCAGCAGTGTTACGTATATTCACACTGTTATGAAATACATCTTTAGAGCTCTTTTATCCTGCAAATCTGAAACTGTATACCTATTAAACTTTTAAAAAGCTTAACAATGAATCATAAATCTTTCCATAACATCGAATACTTTATGATATTAAATATTATTCTCCGTATATTATAGTATTCTCCATTGAGAGACACTTTTTTCATCACCACAATTTTTAAAAATGAAGTCCTTATTATTGAATATTTAGAGTACTTCTGTTTTTTTATAATTATACATCATCACCTAATGTTATTGTGAACATTTTTGAACATTTTATATATCTGTCTTCGCATACTTATTTAAATATTTTCTTACAATAAACTCTCAGATGTAGACTTGTGAACTCATAGGAGGCACACAGTTTTAATACTTTTGGTGTAAGTTTATTTTAGTTTGCATATGAGAGATTTCACTCATTTCCCCAGACTCTTGCCAGAATTAGGTATTATTGTCTGGCATCTATTCTTTAGAGATTTTAGTTCTGAAATAAGCCTCCTATCAAATAGGAATTGTTCTCAGGCATCACTGTAGCACATGCTTATTTCTGTATAAGCGTGAATCAGATGTAGACTTGATACTCACGTACCTCTACAAACAAGATAGGGAAGATGCCTACTTTATCTCCTAACTTGCCTTCTGCCCAGTTCTCATCCACTCGGCTGATCACAGTGATGATATCATCCTGAAAGAGAAAGTCTCATGGTCAGCATTTACTTTCATTTTCAGGCAGTAGAAGCTTTCAGCAGAGATCAGTTTGGAGTCTCCGATGGTGTAAGGTGTGAGGAATATAGCTTGTGCTTGATTTATTTGGGAAGTCTTTTTGCTAAAATGAACTTTCTTCATAAAGGGCAGTATTTGTGTCACCAAGACCATAGGGGAGTAGAAATAATTTGGAGAATCAATAGAATCCAATAGGAAAACTTAGAAATGTTCCAATTTTTAATCACCAGGAGGGTTCAAGCTTTTCACTTAAATTTATCTGATAGAAAAATCAAGATGGAAGCCATAGGGAGAAGCACTTTTAGCTTTGCAAAAAGAAAAATGAATTTTATGCTCATTTAGAAGACTTTTCAGAATGTATTCAATTTTTAATGCATCAAACATAAAGCAACTTTTTGTTCAGATTTTTCTTACTACAAAAGGTTATATGTAAATTTGTAGAAACATTTGAAAATGCAGATAAGCAAAACAAGGAAAATATTATACCACAATAAAGGTACAATCATTGTCAACAGCTTAAATAACACATTTTTTCTAGATTCTTTTCTATCAAGACAAAACATACACATATATAAATGTACATTTTTTAAAAAACTTTCCAAAAACATACACACATGCATATAATGAAGTGCACAAATCTTGAGAAATTTTACATTTGAATATATCCATGAAATCCCTGTTCAGATGAAGACATAGAATATCCCCAGCATCCAGGAGGTTCCTTTGTGCCCTTTCCCACCACCTATTAAGAGGCAACCACTACTCTGACTTCTAGTACTATACATTTATTTTGCCTGTTCCTGTACCTCACACAATGAAGCCATATGGGAAATGGATTTTTTTTTTTTTTTTTTTTTTTTTACTTAATACCATTTTAGGAACACCTTACCATGTCCATACAACATTTATCAAGTTCAACCTGTATATTCATCCACTAAAGACCTTCTGATCTCTCTGACATTATGTTCCATGCTCCTCAGGAATTAGGATTAATTCAAATCTAAATCTGTTACTGCATTATACCCTTTCTTAGCTTCCTCTTACACAGCGGTACCCAGTCTTGTTGGCACCAGGGACCAGTTTCGTGAAAGACAATTTTTCCATGGACGCAGTGGGTAGGGAGTAGGGAGAGAGGGTAGGGAGATAGGGGATAGTTTCAGGATAAAACTGCTCCACCTCAGATCATCAGGCATTCGATTCTCATAAGGAGCACGTAACTTAGATCTCTTGCATGCGCAGTTCAAAATAGGGTTCATGCTCCTATGAGAATCTAATTGCTGCCACTGATCTGATAGGAGGTGGAGCTCAGGCAATAATGCAACCCATGGGGAGCAACTTTAAATACAGATGAAGGTTTGCTTGCTTACCCCGCTCACCTCCTGCTGTGCGGCCTGTTTCCTAATAGGCCACAGACTAGTACTGGTTGGTGGTCCAGGGGTTGGGGTTCCTGCTCTTACACATTTGCAATTATGCATTTATAGGTTATTCCTTTTTTTGTTGTTGTTAGATGGAGTCTTGCTCTGTTGCCCAGGCTGAGTACAATGGTGCAATCTTGGCTCACAGCAACCTCCACCTCCCAGGTTCAAGCGATTCTCCTGCCTCAGTCTCCCGAGTAGCTGGGACTATAGGCATGCGCCACCACACCCGGCTAATTTTTATATTTTTAGTAGAGATGGGGTTTCGCCATGTTGGTCAGGCTGGTCTTGAACTCCTGACCTCAAGTGATCTGCCCACCATGGCCTCCCAAAGTGTTGGGATTACAGGTGTGAACCACTGCGCCCAGAGGTTATTATTTCTTTAATGTCTGCCTACCCTATCAGACAATAAACTCCATGTATGCAAGGCCTGTGTCTGCTTTGTTAATCTTTGCTGTCCCTAGCACCTAATGCAGTGGCTCCCCTTTAGTAGTCAGGCAATAAATATTTCCTGAACGCATCCAGGCGTAAATAAATATATGAAGTTGAATAAATTATACAATTTACTGAGCTAGAAAGCACTAGGAAAAGAGCAACTTTGGGAAGGAATATCTCAAGTTTAATTTGGATGTGCTGAGTTTAGACCATGAGATTTCCTAGAAGTCTCTGTATTCCACAGCCTTCCAGAATGGGTCAAATCCTCTTTTCCAGTTTCTTTATCATAATTTCCCATTTATATGTGTGTTTCTTCCACTAGATTGCCAACTCTGTGAAGGTAAGAACAATGACTCATCACTTTATCTCCAATGGCCAGCTTGGCACATGGATGGGCTCAAAAAATGAGTCAGCGTGTAGAGTAAGTGTCCCAGTTTGCAAATTCCCAGAAAGGGTCAGAGAGGCAGACGATGATGCTCCCTGCTTATGTCTTCCTCCAGCTGTGTGTCTAATGCCTGGCACAAAATAAATACTCACTAAATATTTGTGTAATTGAACTGACCTTCCTCTAACTGTAGTCTACGTCTAAACTTTGCTGTTTGGGCTGTAGAATGACCTTCCTTAGGAGTCTCACTCTGAGGTTCCAAGGTAATAATAAACATCATTATCTCAAAATGTGGACAGAGAGGTTGTCTAGTTTGAGGAAACCTGAAGTAAATCTCCTTTCTGGTGGTGGTGGAATAAAAATATTTTGCAAAACAAAAGACCTTGGCTAAACTATTGTAACAGTGCCACTTTCTATATCTACTTATCACCAGTAGTGAAGAATGAAAATAATTCCAACTGTAGTTTCTATGAGAGATGTGAATGTTTATGGAATAACAAGTACTGAATACAGAGAGTTAAAGTAGTGTAGACTTTAGTAGAACTGTCATTACTTGCAAATGGTGGGGAATCATCTAATGAAAAACAGAGGCACAAGAAATCTTAGGGTAATTAATGTTTGAAAAATATGTCTTGTAAGAGGTTATTTATGTAGAAAGGCATGATTATGTTGTTATGTGTGTCTGCAGTGTTTTGAATGTGATGTTTACAACAAGATAGAATGTTGTAAATGAGTAGAATTAAGTAACCATAACTTGGTCAGCAAGAATACCCTTTCACATACATGATAAAGAGGTAGGGGCATAGTTTTACATAGCATGTTATCAAATTGTTTGTGATTTTCTGTCCACATATCTGTTCTTCCCATTACTCTGCCAGGAGAGCAAAGACTGACTTATTCGTGTCTTATTCCCAGCACCTGCAAAGAGTAAGTACTCAAAACTGATAGAATGAATGAATGAATGAGTGAATGAGTGCATACTTTTGTAATTACAATAAAAAAGGCTCACAGATTTCTATCACTTATTTGTAGATTTCTGTAGAGATTTCACTTGCATGTAGTTTGAATCGTACACACATATTACATATATAATTCATGCATAAAATATATTTTATGCATAAAATATATTTTATGCATAAAAGAATAAATATAAACAATAATATATATTTAATATATAATTTTTTAAAATCAGCAAATGTTAAACAAGCAACTCTGGTTCTGCTCTGGTCTCTATGTGGTCCTAGATGACTCGTGGCCACCCAGAATCCTACCTTGAGGAAGGTGAGGCAATCCTGGTTCTCACTCTTGTCCTTGCCTCGTAGGTCAAAGTTGTAGAGGGCCCTGCACAGCGGGGGTGGCTGGGGCAGCTGCTTGATGACTTCCACAGAGCTGGCTGGGAAGATCCCACTGATGCCGTTGATTTCCCCCTGGTACCAATTCTCATCAAGCTGTCTCCGGAGAAGAATGACATCTCCCTTGTTAAACCTTAGGTCACCAGGATTCTGCCCTCTGTAGTTGCATAAGGCCTTTGCTCGAGGCACCTGCAATGGCACAGATCAATAAAATACATACTTAGCTCAAATATCTACTTAGCTTAGAGTCTGGAGGAACAGAAGATACAAGCATTCCCCCTTTTATTATACTTTGCTTTAACATGCTTTGCAAATATTGAGTTTTTTACAAATCAAAATTTATGGCAACCTGTGCTGAATAAGTCTATTGGTGCAATTTTTCCAACACCACGTGCTGACTCTGTGTCTCTGTGTCATATTTTGGTAACTGTTATTAACTTTAAATATGTTAACCTTTTTCATTATTATTATCTCTGCTATGGTGATCTGTAATCAGCAATCTTTGATGTTACTATTGTAATGCCTGGGTTGGGGGGTGGGTGCCACAAACTGCCCGTACAAGACAGCAAACTTCGTCAATAAATGTTTTTGTTCTGACTGCTCCACCAACTGGCCATTCTCCCATCTCACTCCCTCTCCTTGGGCCTCCCTATTCTCTGAGACACAAAAATACTAAGATGAGGCCAATTAATAACCCTACAATGGCCTACACATTTTCAAGTGAAAGGAAGAGTTGCACATCTCTCACTTTAAATCAAAAGCTAGAAATGATTAATCTTAGTGAGGAAGGCATGACTAAAGCTGAGATAGGCCAAAAGCTAGGCCTCTTGTGACAAACAGTTAGCCAAGTTGTGAATGCAAAGGAAAAGTTCTTGAAGGAAATTAGAAGTGCTACCGCAGTGAACACATAAATGATAAGAAAGTGAAACAGCCTTATTGCTAATATGGAGAAAGTTTGACTCGTTTGGGTAGAAGATCAAACAAACCACAACATACCCTTAAGCCAAAGCCTAATTCAGATCAAGATCCTAACTTTCTTTAATTCTATGAAGGCTGAGAGAGGTGTGGAAGCTGCAGAAGAAAAGTTTGAAGCTAGCTGAGATTGTCTGAGGTTAAAGAAAAGAAGCTGTCTCTATAACTTAAAAATGCAAGGTGAAGCTGCAAACCATCAATATTGAGGCAAGACCCACCACCAGCAAGAAGATGGCAACTTGCTGAAGGCTCAAATCATCATTAACTTTTTTGTTAGTAATACAGTGTTTTAAATTAAGTTCGATTTTTTTTTAGGCATAATGCTACTGCACACTTAATAGACTACAGTGTATTTTATATGCACTGGGAAATAAAAAAATTTGATTGACTTGCTTTATTATGGTATTAGCATTATTGTAGTGGTCTGGAACTGAACCTACACCATCTCTGGGGTATACCTGCATAATATTTTTTTCCCATAAAACATGGATATTTTATTCCAGCTATAGGACATGGAAAACAAAACAAAATGGCAACAACAGCAACAAAAACCAGCGGGAAACACCTCTTTCCACACACCATTCTAGTTTAACTGACATTAATGTGGGAAAGGTAGAGCAGAAACACATTTATACATATAAATATGTATGTCTTTATACATACATATATGCATTTTCAGATTTTAGTCTCACTGCAGTTCATATCCTCATTTTTTAAAAATAAATGCCCTTAAAGGTCATCAAATGCAAGCTAATATTTCTACCTATGTCTCCTCATCAATCATTTAATATTGTTTGGATTGCATTCAGAGTTTGTGTGTTAACCACTTATGTAATTTATCGAACTGCACATTTGGAGAGGTAAGGGAAAAACTTGGTTTAAGTAATACTCTATGTATCAGTTACCCACGATGTGATTTTTTTCATCATTATTTGCAACTTCACACATCTTGTAGTTTCCTATGTAGTCTCTCTATGCGGTCTACTTCAGCTTCTAGTGCTGTACGTATCTATGTCTTCTGGGTGGGACTGCCTGTGATCCATGAGCCTGGGGTCAGACGTAAACTGTGTAGCACCTGAGGTGGATTCTGATTTGGTCTTTGCTTCAGAGCTGAGTTCTGTCGGCAAGGGCACTGAGTGTTTCAAGACGTGAGTTGTTTTGGCAGGCACTTCTATTTCGGCAGAGGATCCTAGCTTAGTTTTTTCTTTAGGTTTAGGGAGTGACTCTTTTATGCTGCTTTTGTACCTTGTACCAGCCAATATAATGACCAGTTGCAGTGCGGATGGAAGCAAAGCCCATTTGTAAATGACCAGGCTGCTTTTCAATATATTTAGAATGGAGCGATAGTGCAGCATATACTGGGAGCTGCTCTGGTTTCACAAGCTGCTTTTTGGATTCCTCTTCTTTGGCTGCATGCACACTTACAGATGCATATATCGGACCCGCAGGCATGGTTGTCAGTTTTCCCATCTACTAGCAGGGTGAAAATCTGAAACACTGACAATGGTAAATGCTGGGGAGAACGAAGAGCAACAGGAAGTCTCACTGATTGCTGGGTGATGAAATAATCTGCACAACAAATGACCATGATACGAGTTTACCTGTGTAATATACCTTTACAGGTATACCTGAACCCTGATGGCCACCATGTCTACGACCCTTTCGGCCAAGGTTTTCAGACGGCACCTGCATAATATTAATAACTAATAGGTTTTCAGACGGCACCTGCATAATATTAATAACTAATTACTGAGTACTTCCTATGTGCTAAATGTGTATGTGGATCATCTCATTTTGTAGCTCTTGGAGTTAGACACTCATTATCTCCATTTATAAGACAGGATGACAGACACATAGAGTGATTTATTAACTTGCATAAGATGACACAACTGAGAAATGGCAGATATGGGACATGAACTTAGACTACCTGATGCTAGAGCCCTTTTTCTTAATCACTATGCCAGCAGCAGGGTTGGGAACTTGACTCCACATCTATGAGCGTGGAGTCAGTGACTCTGGGTTTGAATACTGATTTTGAATTCTGGCTCCACTTCTTTCCATTTGTGTAATCATGGCCAAGTTACTCAGTCTTTCCTGAACTGTATTCATTTATAAAATGAGCATTTGGATCATTAGGAAGCTCAACTGACACAAAGAAACAATTAGTGAGAGATCGATTGTTTGTTTTAAAAAAAATCAGATCAAGCATAATCATTTGTCAAATCAGTTGTCTAAATAATTATTTCAGTCAAATACAATTTTACTAATTAAAATTGTTTTTTTTTCCACATAGAAATGGCTTTACTCCAGTCTTGCTTGAAGTCAGTTTGACAAACTGCAAGTTCTAACAGATTATGTTTAAGAGGAAGTGCTTCAGTCACCTAGGGTCATATTTTATTTTGTGCTTTTCCACACAGTGGGATTATGTAGTCCCCTCTCATTGTAGCAGTCTTGCTATTCATAGTCTTGCTAGTCATATATTGGGGTATAGAGAGGCATTAATTTAGGTCTTCATGGATCTCCTGAATCTGCAATGTTCATTTGAAAAAAAAATTCCAAGCAGCTCAGAAGTAGAGACAAGACCTAACATTACTTTGCTGATGGAATGGTTGAGCTGTCCTTTCCTGCTGGTCTGCACATATGGTAAGGAGACCCCAGGGGTGAGAAAACCACAGGAATACAGCTCATCCCCAGGAAACTGGTGGACAAATGAGCAAAGATGTATGTACTAGGGGGTTTAAAAAATGCTGTGGAATAAACAAGGAATTGGTTAAATAAATTATTACACACCCATACAATGAAAAAGTTTGCAGTCATTAAAATTGATGATGTATCAATCTATCTATAATTAATAACATTGAATGATACTGATAATATACCATTAAGTGTAACGGAAGGGGTTAAGAACAATTACGTAAACTAGATTTTCATTATAAATACACATGTATATTTTCACCTGGGGAAAATACTAGATGACTATAGGCCAATATTTTAGAAGTGGTTATTGCTAAGTGGTATGATTTTTGAATACTGTAAAAACGCTTTATTCCTAAGTGCCTAGCTGTGTTTTCAACTTTTCTACAATAAAATAATTGTATTGCTTATTAAAATTGGACAGTCAAAAGAAAATGAATGATGTTGGTGGATGAGGGGTAAAAAGTATAAGAGGAATTTAGAAAGAAAGAAGGCCAAGCTGAGTAGGATAAGCAAACTATGCAACTGCCTTTTTTGGAGAAGGTGTTCCCTATCTGAGAAATAAGCAGGTAAAAGCTGGATGAGAATGGATTTCTGGGGAATGACTCAAATCTGTTAGACTTCTAGGGTTGGGTACATCAGGGAACAATAGTTGTCCCTCCATATTTCTTTCTCTCAATTTTCCATTGTAATACTAATCACATTTTTATGGGTGCATGACTACCTGGAATATTGGTCACATTTTCAGCCTCTCTGGTGATTAAGTCCCGGCCAGCGTAGATGTAAGCAACCTTTAGGAATAAAACTTCCTGAGTAAGAAACCTTTAGGAAAACAAAACTTCAGAGTTTTCTTTTCCTCTCCTCCCTCTTGCTATGTGGAATGCAGACACGATCCCTAGAGCTCTAGCTGCCATCTTGAATATTGAGGATGGGGGCCACACCTAATAGGGAGGGAAGAAGCCTGGGTTTCAGAGCTGCCGCACCCATCCTGGATTTTTGCCTGAGAGCTAAATAAACTTCTACCTTGCTGAATGCATTGTAGGTTTTCTTTTTTTATTTTTTGATTTATGGAAAAAAATCAGAAAAGAGAAAAGGAAAGAAAGGAAGAATAAAAAGATAAAGTAGAAAAGATCCAGGTCCTTTTGGCTTTGCATGATAATGATAATATCAATAGCTAACCTTTACTGAATGGTTCTTCCTTGTGCCAGATTCCTTGCTAAGTGCTCTAATTCTCTTTGCTAACCACTCTCTAATTCTCACAACAACCTTTGAGGTGTGTATTATTTCAAGTGTCAATTTTCAGATAAAAAAAATGAGATCAGAGAATGAAACGGTTTGGATGTGTCTCTATCCAAATCTCATCTTGAATTACCACATGTTGTGGAAGGGACCTGCTGAGAGGTAATTGAATCATGGGGGCAAGTTCTTCCTATGCTGTTCTCGTGATTGTGAATAAGTCTCATGAGATCTGATGGATTTATCAAGGGTTTCTGCTTTTGTTTCTTCCTCATTTTGTCTTGCCACCACCACGTAAGAACTGCCTTTTGCCTCCTGCCATGATTCTGAGGCCTCCCCATCCATGTGGAACTGTAAATCTAATTTAACCTCTTTTTCTTCCCAGTCTGAGGCATGTCTTTCTCAGCAACATGAAAACAGACTAATACAGTAAATTGTTACCAGTAGAGTGGGTTGTTGCTGAAAAATACCTGAAAATGTGGAAGAAACTTTGGAACTGGGTTAACAGGCAGAGGCTGGAAAAGTTTGGAAGGCTCAGAAGAAGATAGGAAAATGTGGGAAAGTTTGGAACTTCCTAGAGACTTGTTGCATGACTTTGATAAAAATGCTGATAGTGATATGAACAATAAGGTCCAGGCTGAGGTGGTCTCAGATGGAGTTGAAGAACTTTTTGGGAACTGGAGCAAAGGTAACTCTTGTTATGTTTTAGCAAAGAGACTGGCAGCATTTTGCCCCTACCATAGAGATTTGTGGAACTTTGAACTTGAGAGAGATGATTTAGGGTATTTGGTGAAAGCAGCAAAGCATTCCAGATGCGACTTGGGTGCTGTTAAAGGTATTCAGTTTTATAAGGAAAGCAGAGCATAAAATTTTTGAAAATTTGCAGTTTGACAATGTGATAAAAAAGAAAATCCCATTTTCTGAGAAGAAATTCAAGCTGGCTGCAGGCTGCAGATATTTGCATAAGTAATGAGTTGAATGTTATCCCCAAGACAATGGGGAAAATGTCTCCAGGGCAGATCAGAGGTCTTCATGGAAGCCCCTCCCATCACAGGCCTGGAGACCTAAGATGAAAAAGTGGTTTCATGGGCCAGGCTGAGGGTCCCCATGCTGTGTTCAGCCTAGGGACTTGATGCCCTGTGTCGCAGCTGCTCCAGCTGTGGCTGAAAGGGGCCAATATAGAGCTTGGGTTGTGACTTCAGAGGGTGCAAGCCTCAAGCCTTGCCAGCTTCCATGTGGTATTAAGCCTGTGAGTACATATAAGTCAAGAATTGAGGTTTGGAAACCTCGGCCTAGATTTCAAAAGATATATGGAAATGCCTGGATGTCCAGGCAGAATTTTGCTGCAGGGGTGGGGCTCCCATGGAGAACCTCTGCTAGGGTAGTGGAGGAGGGAAATGTGGGGTTGGATCCCCCACACAGAGTCCCTACTGGGGCACTGTCTAGTGGAGCTGTGAGAAGAGGGCAACAGTTCTCCAGACCCCAGAATGGTAGATCCACTGACAGCTTGCACCTTGTGCCTGGAAAAGCTGCAGACACTCAACACCAGCCTGTGAAATCAGCTGGGAGGGAGGGTGCTTTCACAGGCTGGTATTAAGGCACAATACCAAAGCCACAGGGGCAGAGCTTCCCAAGGCCATGGGAACCCACCTCTTGCATCAGCATGACCTGGATGTGAGAAATGGAGTCAAGGAGATCATTTTGGAGCTTTAAGATTTGACTGCTCCACTGGAATCTGAACTGGCATGAGGCCTGTAGCTCCTTTGTTATGGCCAAGTTCTCCCATTTGAAATGGCTGTATATACCCAATTCCTGTACCCCCACTGTAGAAAGTAAGTAATTTTGATTTTACAGACTCATAGGTGGAAGGGACTTGCCTTATCTCAGATGAGACTTTGGATTGTGGACTTTTGAGTTAATGCTGAAATGAGTTAAGACTTTGGGGAACTGTTGTGAAGGCATGATAGGTGTTGAAATATGAGGACATGAGATTTGAGAGGGGCCAGGTGGAATGATGTGATTTGGTTATGTCCCCACCCAAATCTCATCTTGAATTTCCATGTGTTGTGGGAGGGACCCAGTGGGAGGTAATTGAATCGTGGGGGCAAGTCTTTACTGTGCTGTTATTATGATAGTGAATAAGTCTCATGAGAGCTGATGGTTTTAAAAAAAGGAGTTCCCTTGCACAAGCTCTCTCATTTTGCTTGCTGCCATCCATGTAAGATGTGACTTGTTCCTCCTTGCCTTCTGACATGATTGTGAGGCTTCCCCAGCCACGTGGAACTGTAAGTCCAATTAAACCTCTTTCTTTTGTAAATTACCCAGTCTTGGATATATCTTTATCGGCAATATGAAAACAGACTAATACAAAAAATTTAAAAGTTGCCCAAGTTCACAAAGCTAGAAAATGGTGAATTTAGGATTTGAACTCAGTTCTATCCCCAAGCCCAAGCCTGCATTTCTTTTCTTTTTCTTTTTTTGAGACAGGGTCTCACTTTGTCACACAGGCTGGAGTGCAATGTCATGGTTTCAGCCACTGTAGCGTCAGCCTCCCAGGTTAAGTGATCTTCCTGCCTCAGCCCAAGTATCTGGGACTACAGGTGTTCACTACCATGTCTGGCTAACTTTTGTATTTTTTGCAGAGACAGGGTTTTACCATGTTGTTCAGGCTGGTCTCAAACTCCTAAGCTTAAGTGATCCACCCGCCTCAGCCTCCCAAAGTGTTAGGATTATAGGTGTGAGGCATTGCGCCAGGCCTGTTTCTTAAAATATAATCTGTGATTTCCCTGTATGAGATTCTGGGAGGTGTTAAAAATGCGAATGCCTTGATCCAACTCCTGACTGATTTGATCAGAATCTCTTGGAGTGGGATCCAAGTAGCTGCATTTTTACCAAGCTTCCTCACCAAGTTGGATGCTACTGTAGGTCTAAGCTATATCTTATTCTAACTCAAAAGTGTGGCAATAAATGGAGTTTTGACATAGGCTTTGTAAATTGCTAGGCTGCTTTCTTTCTTTTCTTCTTCTGAAAGATATTTGCAGTGCAAGTGGCTGACTTAATGACTTACTGAGAGAGTATATTAAACTAAAATTGCACAAAATTCTCAAATTCCTTTGAAGATGCCAAAACCTTGAAACCCTAAAATAGTACTAAATACCTATTTTCATCTTTTCTCCATCTCCCCCAATATAAATAAATGTTGTAGAAATGAACTATATATAAATTCTATTTTTAACAGAAAGAAGAAAGACCCTCTTTCTTCTTTCTCATCATTTTGGACAATCCCTCCTCTGGTATTCTCATTTCTATGGTCATACTGACAGAAAACATTGGCTTCCATAGTGCAAAGCAGGGCAGAGGGAAGCAGGAAGGGGTGGAGTGAGGGGAAGAGACAGGGAGAGTGAATGACTCTGAAGAGCAAAGGAAATTAACATTTATTGGGGTTCTGCCAGGCCACAGACATTTTTCTTACATTATTGACCTACTGCACTTTCCATATATTATCTCATTCATATGCTCTCAAAATCCTCTGAAATAGGTGGTATTACCCTATTTTGTTGATGAGGAAACAGAAGTTCTGAGATGGTAAATGTCACCAAACAAGGTCACACAGCCAGTATATGGCAGATCCAAGATTGGCTGAGGCTCATTTGACCTGAAAGCCTGGGTGCTTTTACCATTCTCATTGTCTGTCATCAAGCTGAAGTCACCTAGCATGTTTTTCCATCATAAAACTCATTTGGGGCTCTGTTTTGTAATCAAAATCTGAATCAAGTGTGAATGCAATTTGCTTGCTGCTGGCTGCATTAGCATGAATTATTAAACTCCAGAGCTCTCACATAAAAGTTAAGCACCTGAAGAGACTCAGCTGATTGATTCCATCCAGTCCCCAACTGCTCTCTCAAGGGAAAAAGATTCCAAGTTTCACATCAGTTCTCACCTGTTGTATTATTGGTGATAGCTTTTCTCACCCATCATTGTTTTCTGTCTCTACAGATGCAGGGGCGAGAAGGCACAAGGATAAAGTTTACATGGAGGTCTCACAGTGAGGTCATCACCAAACTCTTTTTCCTTGTGTGTACCTAAAAAGCTTTCCTTTTCTGATATTAAAAAAGCTCAAGACTCTATGCTCCTGTAATTTACCTATTCATTTGTCTCCTCAGTAGGGTCTGGAAGCCACAAGAAGCATGATTTTGATAGAAAGATGATGCATAGGCTTCAGAGACAAGAGCTTGCAGACACTCTAGTAATAACATTATGTTGTTGCTTTGTGAAGCGTCCCCTTCTGTGAGGAACCACCTCTTCTCTCTTTACCTTCTGATGGGCAGGTTATTCGCCCTGGCCATGTCATACACACAAGGGTACGTGGGCCAGGCTGGCCAGTTAGAATATCCCAAACCCTCAGCACAGTGATCAGTACAGGACAGGCATGTGCCTCAGTCAGGGGTAATTAGTATCTGAAATTTGATATAGAGATACTGAGAAAGAATCTCTATTGCTTTTGAATCATGAGCCTTCAGGTTGTGGACTTGGACCACCAGTGCAATATGGTGTAGTCCAATGTTGGCTATCATATTGGTGATATTTCCCCACCAGTAGACTCACTTTCCTGAAAGAAGCTGTAGAAGACAGCAGAACCAGATATAGCAAGCTAGATAGGTAACTAGATAGCTAGAGCCCTGACAATAAAATGTGAACTCCTAGATTAAATGGTGCCTGAAGGTTACCTTAGGTGAGATCTCCAATTCTCTCCATCCCCAATTTACTGCTGATTACTTAAATTACTTGGAGCTCTGACACTTGAAACTGAACAATTCATAACTAATACATATTTGAAGCCCAGAAACAACAAATTTCATAACAATGTAGTAGGCAAATAGCAAAATTCAGAAACAGTAGGAGGTTCAGCTGCCAGTGAGCCCTGAGTTTATTTCCAATTTTAAAAATAAAGAGAGGTATAGACTGATAACAGGGTAAGGAGAAAGGAACCCATGTGGAGCCGGATCACCACGGTGACACATACAAGGGAAAAGGCAGCTGAGATGAGAACTCAACCTGTTGCTGTGAAACGAGCTCTTTGACACACCCTGGCAACATTTCTCACCAATTCAGAAAGGTTGGCCTGGTTCTCTCTACTCCTTGCATCAGGTGGGACCAAAATCAATATGCTGAGCTAATGGTCGTCATCAATGGTTTACTTCCCTGAGCTGGTCATGAGCTTGCCCATCACTGGAGAATGAAGCCCAAAACCATACTGTTCTTTGACTCAAGTTATCTATCGTTTCCCGGGCTAAGTTCTCTGCTGCTGGACAATGCAGGATTTGTGTCTGAAGCATCTCTGCCTCTCTATCTTTGAACCCTGGACATAAGTAGGTGTTTAAGAAATGCTTGATGAATGAATGAATAAGCGAATTACTCTGAAAACATTCAGGAATTGGTGTTCTCAGATACACAGAATGCATGCAAGATTAATAAATATGGCCGATAATAATTACTCAGATGAAGATCTATTGGTATGAGCTAGTGTAAAGAAGGATTGTTTTCATCATATTTTCCAAACATCGCCCAATGTTAATGATTTGGTGTTATATACACAAAGGTTCCATACTCAAAGTTAGGCATCGCTGAGTCAGCAAAATCACACAGATTCCTTTGCTGACTCGCTTTTCAGAAGCTTTATTTTGTGAATGTGATTTGCATAATTGCATCTGGGCCACTTTGCAGGAAGAGCCCACGTGTCTTGGGAATGCTGGGCAGGGAAAATATAACTTCCCCTGTGATTTCACTCTACTGATGAGGTAAGGGGTCAAGAATTGTCCTGCACCCTATCTTTGTAGTTGCTGCTTAACCAGTGAAGACACCTTGCCTCCCTCACATATAGTGATAATCTTTTTGGAGCAGATTTGTTGGAGGAAATGGAGTAAATATTAGAAAGGTCTGGTTAGCCCTTGTGCATGTTTTCTCTTCTTTGGTGAGGTGGGAGACACTATGCAACCCCCAGTGCTCACTCATCAGGGGAATCAGATCCACCTGGCCTTGGCAAATCCCAGATGATTCACTGCTGGGGTGCTTGAGATCAGCAGAAAGCTCACGATGATCTTACTAAGTGGAAACATTCAGTTTTCAGACTGGTTTTATAAGACACTCTGTGTGAGGTTTTTTTTGTTGTTGTTTTTTGTTTGTTTTTCATAGAAAATATTACTTGTTCAGGAGAGGTACTAGGATGCAATAGTTAAGAATACATATGTTAGAATCAAGTGGGATGTTGGTTTGCATTCTGGCTTTTGTAACTTCGGCCAAATCATTTAGCACCCCTGATCCTTGATTTGGGTCATCGACAAATTGGGGCGAATGCTAGTATTTCCCTGTGCAGCAAACTCAGCAAGTCTGGGTCATCCAAACCCTGCATATTCTGACAGAGGTTTTGGCTCTTGTCCTGGGAGATAGACTTTAAGGCCTTAGAATATTTTGCCTCATCAGAGAGACTTTGTCTACCTGGAGGCCTTGGGTCACACGAGATAGTCTAAGCAACAATGTGATTTATGGTGGGGACTTTGGGCCAAAGAGTAGAAGGTTGACCTCTGGAGGGACTGGGGACTGAGGGCAGCCACATGGGTGGTCTGAGATGGTAAATGTCATCAAACAATGAAATCTCCAGTAAAATCCTGGACAGCGAGTCTCTGGTAAAAAGAAATGCTGTCTGCGTGACTCCACTGGGAGAGGACAGCTGGAAGCTTTATGGAAGCTCCTGGACTCTGCCCTAATGTGCCTTTTTCCATTGCTGACTTTAACTTATCCTCTTTCACTGGAATAAACTATAACTATGAGTATAACAGCTTTGCTGAGTTCTGTGGGCCCTTCTAGTGAATAACTGAAAGTGAAGGTGGTCTTGGGACCCCTGAGCACACTTCCTCATGGTTTTGGAGAGGATTAATGTGATAAACAATGTAAAGTACTTGGTGGAATGCCTGGCAAATATTAAGTGCTCCATAAATAAGGATGCTTAGGAAAGAGGGGTAATAGGCCTGCTGTTATAGCTTCTGGCCTGACTTCCCAGCTCTATGCGTCATTCATTCATTTTTGCTTTCACTAATTATTTTTTGAGTGCCAACCATGCCAGGTATGTTCAAGACCCTTCATGGAGAGCTTAAAATCTAGTTGGGGAAACCAAGATCAGACTTATAAACACACAAATCAATGTATAATTGCAAGCTGGAATAAATGTTATGAAGGGAAATAATTATGTTATACCTCAAGGGAGGTCAGAGACTTGAGGGATGGAAAGGAACCCAACGTAGGGAAGATTCTCTTTATTGGCTGCATATTTATATCTGAAATTCTATTCTGTTCTGTGACTTTTGTTATGTGTTTCTCTCTTTATTTTAGTGTTTTCTCCATCGTATGTTCTCACTGATATGTAGGAGCTAAGCTATGAGAACGCAAAGGCATAAGAATGATACAATAGACTTTGGGGACTTGGGGGGAAGAGTTGGAGGCAGATGAGGGATAAAAGCCTACAAATAGGGTGCAGTGTATACTGCTCGGGTGATGGGTGCACCAAAATCTCACAAATCACCACTACAGAACTTACTCATGTAACCAAATACCACCTGTACCCCAATAACCTATGGAATAAAATTAAAAAAATATTTTACTATTTTCTCATTCCTGGACTATATTAGCAAGTCTCTCTCTCTTTGTCTCCCCTCAGTCTTCTGCTTTGGCCTTTCTTCTTCCAGTCCTCGGTAGAATGCTAAGATATCACCGGCTCCGTTTTCCTTCTTTACCTAACTCCTGCCGCTTTGAGTCCTTGGGCATGACATCCCTTCCTTCCTCCTTCAAGCAAATATTTTTCAAACACTCAGAACACGCCAGGCTATCTGAGTGTTTGGTCCCTCCTTCATCAGTTCCAGGGCTTCTGTAGCAGGGAAAAGGGAAGGAAGCAGGAGTTTACACCACTTGGGCAGAGAAAGAGCTGCTGATAGTCAGCAGTGCCTTTTCAGGGCTGCCACTGGCATATTTTCATTTTTTCCTCCAAACATTTCTCTGAGATTTCTTTGGGTTGATCTTATTTCCCTATCCTATGAGGTAATTGAAGATATGTCCAGAGCCATATCCTTGGCTCCAAACATAAGCTGGTTCTCAATAAACAGCTTGGGATTCTTTTTGAAATCGGCTAGATGCCAACTCCCAGAGATGTTCATTGGGATAGCACTCCCCAGGGAAACAAAGCATTTCTGTCACCATCTCTTCTCCACGAGGGCACAGGGCACCTGTGGAGAAGGACAAGGGGTACATGGGAGACTGAAGGATGAGGGAAAGCACCATCTCACTTGGCCTGGAAGGCAATTCTGTCCTCTTTCATTATCCCCCTTTCCAGAGCGAGTTTTCCAGTAGGTGTGGCACTTGGTGGGTGAGTCTTTTTCCATATGGTTTGAGAAACTGAGCCAAATACACTAGGCAGAGTGAGAAAAAATGAGTCAAATGACCCTCCCACCACTACTTCTCCCCTGGCTTAGAAGAAAAGCAAAACTCTGGCTGCTCTACTCTGACTTTCTCCTCTGAGAGGTTTCTGTAACTGAAGGAGGAATGACTAATGACGTGGAGGTTTCTCGTAATGCGACCAGCTGGCGTGGGGGCTGGAGGTGGCCCCTGGATATATGATTCACAACTTTTACACTGTGTCCTTGAGTGAGGCACTGAACCTCTCTGGGCCTGTTTCCTCAACTGCAAAGTGAAGAAGGTCATTTTTACCATTCTTCTCAACTGTAAAGATACCAGATTTTTTTTTTTTTTTTTTTGAGATAAGATCTTGCTCTGTTGCCCAGGCTAGAGTGTAGCAGTGCGATCATGGCTTACTGCAGCCTGAAACTCCTGGGCTCAAGGGAGCCTCCTGCCTCAGCCTCCCGAGTAGCCAGGACTACAGGCATGTGCCACCATACCCTAGTAATTTTTATGTTTGTTTTATTTTTGTTAGAGATGGAGTCTTGCTATATTGCTCAGGCTGGTCTCAATGTCCTGGGCTCCCTCTTCGGCCTCCCAAAGTATGGGGATTATAGGCATGAGTCACACTGTACCAGACCAAGAGCTTCTTAAAGGTGAATAATTAAAGCTCCAGGAGTATCTTTAAAATACATTAGAAATAATGGTGACAGGTAAGCTGAAACAAAATTGACAATATGATGATAAACTTTAGTCATGGGTAGAAGGCAGTTCATGACATTCTCTGCTTTTCATTATTTTATAGAGTTGATTATTCTCCACTTTTGTGTATGTGTTCCTCCTTAGAATTGTCAGTGAGTTAAAGGTGCCACAACCTGACAGGCTGTTGTGGGAGGAATGAAATGACTGTAAATACTCCCAGGCCTTTGGGGAAAATGACTTTGAAGAGAAGAGCTGAAATGGCTTGGCTTGTCCTCAATTGTCAAAAAGTTACATCTTGATTTCAAGTGATTTACTTCTTAATTAATCGCCATCTTTTAAGACTTACGTGTTTTTGTGGGTGCATATTTATACTTATTTGCAGTTTAATTTGGTGATACCAAAGGAAAAAGCCTGGCATGACCCTTGTTGGAGACCACAAGCCCTGGGGAAGTTGGACTTCTTCCCTCTCAGTTCAGTTGCCCCTGAAGCCAAGATTTTTTTTTTTTGAGACAGTAGCTGGGACTGTAGGCATGTACCACCATGCTCAGATCAGTTTTTAATTTTTCGGAGAGATGGAGTCTTGCTATGTTGCTCAGGCTGGTGTTGAATTCTTGGGCTCAGGCCATCTTCCTGCCTGTGCCTCCTAAAGTGCTAGGATTATAGGCATGAGCCACATGCCCAGCTGAAGCCAAGATTTTTAATCACCAGGACCTTCTGCAAATCTGCAGTTTGTCTCTTTCAAATCAAAATTCAGAGCATTTTTCTCATTTATACCTAGTGAAATAGACACGACCTTGGAGAAGAAGTATCCTGCCTGCCTACAGAGCTGGACTCCACGGAAGGAGTGAGTGGCTGTGCGTCAGAGGGGTCTAAAGACTCACACACCATTTGTCCTACTGGACATAAAGGCTGAACTTAGGGAAACCTGGAAGTCTCTAAGAAATGGAAAACATCACCGATGGGTAAGTTATAGAAATATTCTAGCAGTTATTTGCAATCATTTTTCACTCTGAGATAGAGCCAAAACTCTTCCTTAGGAATATGAGATATGGCCAAAATGTAACAGCTTTCCTTTTCCATAAGGTTGTTTCCACATAGGTGCCAATATCTTTGGCATTGTTCTCTGGGTCTTTCATATCTTTGTCTTTAGAAAGGCTTTCCTGTCTCTTTCCCTAAAGGCTGGGTCAGGTCTCCCTTTTTTGGGAGCCATTGCACCCTATGCTTCCCCTATCACAACCCTCATCACTCACCCTGCATTGCAACTGCTGTTTTACTTGTCTGCCTGCACACCAGATTGTGAGCTCTGTAGCAGCAGGCCCTATGACTTATTCATCTGTATACTCCCTATATCTACTCATTCATTCAACAAAAAAGTACCGAGTGCCTACAATAAATGAGACAGACACAATATCTGCCTTTCTGGGACTTACATTCCAGTAGCATCTAGTAAGCACTCATTTATTTGTTAAACAAACAAATGGATGAGTAGATAAATAAATGAATATTAAATCACACTATGCCAGTTAAACCCAACCCAAACTTTGGTATTCAGTCAACGCTACTCTTAACAAAGAAACTCCAACATACCCAAGTAGTTATTTCCCCAATATTGGGGAGCATCCAAGCATGCTGGGCAAAGATAAATACAGCATTTTTCTAGGTCATCCTTTAAAAAGGCTCCATTATTTAAAACATGCCTTGAGCTGTATCTACATCCCAGTTTTTCCAATGGGTACTTGCCTTGGAGACTCTCGCTTGTCGAAAACTTTTTCTTTCCCACATGCCCTCTGCACTGAATGTATAATCGCCACCACAGGCAACCATGATGAGTGACAAAAAGTACCAGCTGGCAGCTCCAGCAGAGAGAGCAGGAGAGATCAAGGAGGTATCTTTTTCTGCCTATTCAGAACATTGAAACCCAATTTATCACTGGCCTCATGAGCCAAAGAAAGCAGCTCTCAGCAGCTGTTGATCTGAGAAGCTCCAATCTCATTTCCATGGGCTGGGTGTCATCGAGACTCATCTGGCCTGTCTGGGAATGAATTGGCATGAAGGAGTAGTCTTCCTCTTTTCATCCCTGAGGCTTTGGGTGGGCCTGTTTCAAATGGCAGAGAGGGTTATATGGCCACTCTCTTGAAAATCATACCGAAGACTTTCTTGTTTTCGTTGTGGGTGGACATTCCTTAATAACTACTGCCCGGGGTTCCACTCTTCTCATTGCTTTCACCCTCACTCAGTAAGTGCTGGTAAGTCAGCTCTCAAAAAAAAAAAAAAAAAAAAAAAAAAAGAAGAGAAAAAAGGCTCTGGTTTGTAGCATTTGACAATTTCCTTGGTTTAAATATTCCTATTTTGGCTACTAACAGACATCGCTGAATGTGAAGTTGGGAAGAGATGTGTCCTATTGCCTTCTAAGAGCTGGGAGAAGCTGGTTCCAAAACACCACTACACAGCTCCTTGTCTAATTCACATTCACTCCAGAGTGAAAGCTTGCTCTGGGCTAGCATCATTGCCTTTCTACAACTGGGATTTTAGGATACAGTCTATTCTTTTGCATCTGCTATCTCACCGGGCTCTAATCATGACATTGAGGGGTATCATGCCTATTTTGTGGATGAAGATACTGATGCATGGGGGGCATGACTTAGCTTGCACAATTTACACAATTTTTATTTACCTCTCCACTCTCATCTCTGGCCATTCTCTTCTCACACTGCCCGTTGCAGCCGAACTGAACATTCTTTTTGTACTACCGATGCCTCATGCTCTCTCACCTCTTAAGATCTGGAATAAATCTTAGGAATATTCTTTCTGCACTCCACCTTCTCCCTCTACTCCCCAGTCACCACTTGTCTTTTAGGTTTCAGCTTATATATCGCATTCCTGAATGTCCATGTCAGGGTTAGGGACCTTTTCCATGTGCTTTTATGATGCTCTCTCATGCTCTCATGGTGGAATTTGACCAGTGGTGTTGAAGTGGCTTGTTTATTTATCTGCCTCCTTCACTGACTGTAAACTTTGCGACGGCAGAAACTTCTACGCAGCCCACCACTGATTTCAGTGCCTCGTACAGGGTCTGGCCCAGTAAGTATTGTGAGAAGGAATGAGTCCATCATTGATAGTCCCTTAATTTCAAATTTTTCAAGTATGTCCTACCAGAACCCACAAATACCAATTTCTTCATAGATTGGTTAAGGTTTTCAAGAACCAGGGGAGGCTGCTGCTAGAATGCATAGTCAGCCAGACTTCTCTGTGGGCTGGGTGCAGGTGCTCAACTCCTCTGTCTTGACATGGATCTTTTGGACTTTGCAAAATGTCACAGAAGCAAGCTGAGAAACCTGTTTGGTGTGCTATGAAATGTGCTCATTACATGCATGCCAAGACAAAGACATAGTCAGGAAGAAGCCTCCAGAAGCAGCTGCACCTTGATGAGACGATGAATGTTTATGGATATCCTGGAAGCAGCATGTCCTAGTATCATTGCAGGACTGAGCCTTATGGATTAGCATGGATTCCCTCAATTTTCCTCCTAGGAGGCTAGGAAAGAGTCAGGCTGCTTTGCATGCTGGGGAGCTGCTGACCTTTTGTCACCACAGAATGTCATACATACCTGAGGCATTCGTGCAAATGCTTAATCATTTTCTGTAAACACAGCCACTGCCACTTAAAACAGGCAGTAGAGTCCGCCACACATTAGTTACTTCTCTTATATTATGTGAGCCTGCAATACAAACTAGTGATGCAGACTTCACAGTGTTCAGCTTTGTTCTTGAGTGTTCATATGAGAAAAAATATTTTCACAATCATCAGAGGATCCTATGATGCCTCTAGAAGCACTTCTGTTCAATAAAACTATCTGCCATGGTGGAAATGTGCTATTCTATGCTGTCCAATACAGCAGCCACTGCCTGTCTGTGGTTATTGAACACGTGCCATGTACTAGTGCGACTGAGGAACTGAGTTTCAAATTCTATTTACTTTTAATTATTTAAATTTGAAGAGCCGCATATGGCTAGCAGCTACTGTGTTAGACAGCATAGTTCAAGATCTAACTATCACAAGAAATACAGAGACTGATGAACACCTTAAATGACAACATAGGGATGCAATAGGAAAAATTCAGAAAGTGGGAAACTATAAGACAAACGACCCAATCTCGCTAATAAATAAATTGCATGGGAAAAAGGAAGAGGAGGTATGTGGGTGTGGGAACCTAGAGCTTAAGAGATTTAGGAGGCTTATCAGCCAACTGCAGTGTGTGGACCTTGGTGAATCCCGATTCAAACAAGTCATCAAAAAATTATGAGACTGCCTAGGTGCAGTGGCTCATGCCTGCAATTCCAACACTTTGAGAGGCTGAGGTGGGAGGATCACTTAAGCCTAGGAATTCAAGATCAGCTTGGGCAACATCGTGAGACCCTGTCTCTGCAAAAAAAATTTAGCTGGATGTGGTGGCACAAGCTTGTAGTTCTAGTTACTCGGGAGGCTTAGGTGGGAGGATCACTTGAGCTCAGGAAGTTGAGGCTGCAGTGAGCCATGGTCATGCCACTGTACTCCAGCCTGGGTGACAAAGCAAGACCCTGTCTCAACAAAAAAAAAAGGAAAAAAGAAAAAAATCAACTGAGGAAATTTGAACATTTTTTAGAGGAAGCCCCTGACGTATTTACCAATCAAAGATTTGATGTCTGGGCTTTGCCTCAGTTTCGTCCAGTAGAGGGAGGAAGTAAGTGGGATATAGATGCATTCAGATTGACCTTATGTTGACAATTGTGGACGCTGGGTGATAGGTACACAAGTGTTCATGACTATTATTTTCTTTATTTTTATATACAGAAATATTTATAATAAGTTTGAAAAACCAAATTATCAGAGGAATCCTAATGTTGGTGTGAGAGTATGGGCAAAAAGTCACCTTGCTTGAATGTTGGGAGCTTAAAATTTCACAGTGAGAAGTGACTGGGTATATTGGTCAAGATTTACATTACGTGTTTTCTTTGCCTTACAAATCCTAAAAATCCTAGTTTTAGGAATTTCTCCCATAGACATGCTAGAATTTATGTAAAAGATCATGGAGTACAGGATCATTTCTAATAGTGAAGAATTATAAATAGCCTAAGTGTCCTTCTGCCATGGATTACTTAAATAAATGATAGCAAGTAACTACTGTGGAATGCTAAGCAGCTTTAGAGAGAATGAGATAGATTGGTATGGACCGCCATGGGAAAGATTCATGATCTAGCCTTAGGTTAAAAAGAAAAGCAAGTTGCAAAAAAAAAATGTACACTCTGATGCAATACAAAATACATGTGTGTATGTGTACACACAGATAAAGCCTGGAAAAACATACACCTAATTGATCTAGGGAGGGGAGGAGCTTACAATCACCCCGTTACCTGTGGGTGTCAATTGGCTTCAACTCTTGTCATTGTTACTATGAAAAATCAACAGCTAGTACTCCCATTAGACACCCTGGCCCTTTCTCCCAGAAGAAAATGAACGTGTCTCTGGGGCTGAGAAGTTTCATCCAGCACAAATTGTTCATCTCTACTTCCAAAGCGGAGCACGTTTCAGAAGTTCATTTATCTTATGATAATAGCTCACAATTACTGAGTGTTACCCCATGCTGAGCATTGGGCTAATGTCTCTGTCACCTGACGGGCTCTAGAGTAAATTCAGATTCTCCCGCTTGCCACTGTGTCACTTCAGACTAGTTACTTCAGCTCAACTTTCTCATGTATAAAATAGAAGGAATATCAGTACCTACTGTATGGTTATGAGAAGTCAGCGAATACTGTATACTAAGTGCCTAGTGGATAGAAATAAATACTCAATAAAAGTCCACTATCATTTTCTCACTTCAACCTTCCAACAATCCCTATGAGGTAAACACTGTTATTCATCCATTTGACAGATGAGGAAATTGAGTCTTAGAGACAGTGGTGTGCTAGAGCCAGCTTCCATGGGCTTGTGAAAGCTAACTTAAATTTTCACGAATTTTTCAAGTTGGCTGACATCATGTCTACAGTTTGAAAGTAACTATGATAGGGTATTTCTGCCGTGAAAATGAGCACACCCGTTTCCCTCACAGAGCCGCTTGTTAAACATTTACCAGCACACTACTGCTTAAGCAGTTAGATAACTTTACAGAGGCCCTATGGCTGACGAGTGGCAGAGCCTAGTTCTAGCTAATTCCAAAGGTCTTGTTTGGATATTTGTAGATATGCTTTGTTTGAAGAAATCCCTCTTTAAAAGTCACTCTTATGTCCTGGACGGGCTCTTTAACATCACATCACTTGAGCAGTGATTCTCAAATTTTAGGGTGCATTGGAATCATTGGAGGGCTTGCTGCAATAAATTGCTGGACCCTATCCCAAGAGTTGCTTCTGCAGTAGGTCTGGGGTGGGTCCCAAGAATTTGCGTTTCTAGCCAGTTCCTCTAGGTGATGGTAACCCTGCTGGTCTGGGGACCACACTTTGGGAACCATTGTTCTAGAGCAATATCTGAAGCTTTCTGCTACAAACCTTGCCATAATCTTACTTAGGGTCAGGGCTTTATCAGTTCTTTTCCAAAAGAATTTAGATTCTAGGCCCTGAGTTTTTCACAGGAGACCATTCTGTGTTCCCGGAAGTTTGAGCACAGGAAAACAGGAACCCAATCTTGGTGCCTGCTCTCCAGTTGGCCCCCATTTAGCTCTGGCGGGTATCCCAGGAGCCAGGGCCTCTCCCCACACACAGCAGGAGGCAAATGAAAAAAGGAACATTTCAAAGTCTATCTTTAAAACCTGGCAGAAAGCTGCCCTATAATTACCCTAAGTGAACTAGTTACAACTTCTCTCATGTTGATGTAGGATTATGATGAGATTGCTCACACAGTCTGGTGGAATTCAACTAATGAATTTAGAGGGTTTTTTTTTTTTTTTTTTTTTTTTTTTTCTTAAAACCACCTTCCTAACTACCTCCTGCCTCCTAAATATTATAGAAAACAAAACCAGGAAGGAAAATGAGGTAAACCCTGAATTAATGTTCCCACTCAGAACATGTTTATTTACTGAAACAATTGCTTCTTTTGGAAGTACAACTTGCCAAGTCTAGTTTTCTAACTTAAGTATTTCATTTTTCACAAACCCTTAGATGGGGCATGAGGGGTGGATGAAGCAGGAGGGCATGAAGACATATATAAAAAACACTCTGTGGACCTCGCTGCAAAGGAATCTAGAGAAACTAGGATGGGGTGTTGGCTATTTCAAGTTTGCAGAGACTTGATTTATTTCTGCAACCATGTTCTATGAATGTACTGGCCAATATTGTAGAAGGTAATAGACCAGGGCAAGGGCTCTGGTGGCCACTTTTATAATCTTAGGTTTGGGAGATAGGAAAGGTACCTTTGGCTTAAAATGTACCAAGGGCTTATACCATATGGACTTGCTTTCATTTAGGGAATATGATTTTAGGAATATGTTTTTTTGCAGATAATTGGAATCCCCATTTCTTGAGAGTAGGAACAAAATCTTACAAATCTTTCTGGCCCTATGTTCCTGAGCACAGAATTCGTGTTTAAGAATCTCAACAAATGCTTATGAATGACAGGATATTAATTTGGAAAGAACAAGCGTTTTGCAGTCAGTGATTTGCTTTCAAATCCCATCTATATCTTCTATCTGTGTGACCTTAAGCAAGTCATTTAACTTCTTTGACACTAAGTTTCCTCATCTGTGAAACAGGGGTCAATCAATCTACAAAATTTACTGAGCGCCTGTGTGTGCCAAACTGTTCCAGATATGGGAGTTACATTAGGGAACAAGGCAGTCAGAATTCCTGTCCTCGAGGTATATGTGTATGGAGCATTAGAGCCGATCTCAAGCTGCTTCTCAGGAAGGCTAAATGTGAGCTAAGAGCCAAATCCTGGGTTCAAGTCCTGCCTCTAACACGAACAAGCTGTGACATCTCAGCAAGCTAATGGTAATAGGACCAGCCATATGGGGATACTGTAAAAGCCCCACCACGTGTCCATACTTGCTTTTGTGTACATTTGGAAAGGGCATCTTTTTGGACACAGGAGTTCCGTGAAGGGGCACTCTTATCATGGGACTGATGTGGTCCCATTTCAGAACTTGGTAAGCAGAGGCCGAATTCAGCCTACAGAGTACCTCCTTGGCTGAGTACCTTGTACAAGTACATGTAAAGCCCCTGGCATATAGTAAGTATTCAATAAGTACTAGCTTTTATTACTGTGTGTGATGAGAATTAATGTAAGCAAGGCATCAACAGTATATGGTTGGTGTTCAGTAACTGTTAGCTCCCTTCCTTGTGGTCTGTAGAAAAATAGTAACAGTGTACGTCATGGTTATAGTAACCTGTAGTAGTAACATTACACTAACAGTGTAGGTGATAAGCGACCACTAGCAAACTGTCTTGTCTTTTGTTTTACCAAGTGCAGGAAGTAGTTGGGCCTAAGAAAAAGAGCCCTGGACTAGGAATAAGATATCGCTCTTGCTCCAGCTCACCCTTGCTTGGCCTCTGCCGAGGTGACCTTCACCAAGCCTCAGTTTTCCCATTTGTAAATGAGATGAAGGTGTGGGCTGGCTGAGGTCATGCGCTGGTATGATCACATGAGTGCATTTCATTGTAACAGTTTCTTACTTTGCCTAGAGTGTCTATAGACAAATAAGGGCATGAGCCAGATTTGGGGAAGGGAAGACCTCTATGAGTGAGTCTTAGAAGGACTTCCTCTTCCAACATGCCTTACTGCACAGGCTCTAACTGAGACGACAGGACTTGCCACACAGTGGGTGACCTCTATATGGTGTCAAATGACTTTTAACTGAGAACCATGGGGAGAACTGGCTAGCAAGCCCAGCTGTTAATCGATGGCTTAAGCATGCAAGATTTTGTATCGTGTTCTAGTCTTGCCTGGGCTAGGTTTAACCGTGGGTAGGTCACTTCTGGTCAATATGATCTAAGATTCTATCCAGCTCATATATTCCATCAGTCAGTGACTAACATCTTCCATTTTTCTTGACTTTTCTAGTTAGAACTAGATTATTCAAATTCCTTATCGGGTACTTGAATGAGGCAATCTTTCTTTCAATTTAGGGAGTGAAACTACAAGGTGGTTTCCAAGCAGTCAGTGTTTTAGCCTTTACGCAAGTGCATTTCCAAAACCCCCTTTTTTGGTTTTTCCTTCTTAATTCCATTAGTGATTCCGTTCCATATGCAAAATATCTAATAAAAGTCACCATTTATTAGCCTGTTGTAAGTCAGGAACTGGGCTAAAGTGCATTTAGATACAGTATCTCCTTCAGTCCTTACAACCAGCTGATGAGGCAGGTATTACTACCATTTTACATGTGAAGAATTGGAAGCTCAGGGAGGTGAAGTAACCCGCCCAAGGTCACACAGCTGATATGTAAGTGATGGGGTCTGAGGGCAAAGCCTGGTCTCTTTCCCCTGCAATATCTTGCATTTATTAATTATTTATCTTTATGCAGCATTACGTGAAGTGGCTTCTCTATTGTAGTTGCTCAATATTCTAAGTTGATTAATGTTCCATAAATATTTACTAAAAACCCACCTCATTGCAAAAGAAGGTTCTTCATTGGTGTGTATGTGACCCATCTCATTATCTTATGCAAGCTGTATAATGATGTATTCAAGGCAACACCATTGATCTCTTACTGAGTGCCTACTCTAAGTAACATTTATTGGTCAAGTGATACCGTGTCTTAATGTACTCTCTCATCTAACCCTTACAACAATCCAGGAAGCAGGGCCTCTAATTATCTCCAGTTTACAGGTGAGGGACGCGAGGCACAGAGCAGGGATTTTTCTACAGCCCTGCAGCTCCATAGCCAGGCACTGTCCCAGGTATGAGAATGATTCAACGTCTTCTGTTTCCTTTGACTCTCTGCCAAGGGTCCAGTGGCCCTGTTAAGTTTGAACTCAATAAAGTTCATTGCTTGCTTAGACTGTAGCAGGGTTGACTGTGAACCACCAAGGTCACAGATGTTCTTGCTCTGGAAAGGTGGGTTTGGAAGTGCATAGAGGGAACCAGATGGGGCCTTTATCAAGTCAGAGTGCGGGCAGCTGGGGTGGAAGCTGGGCCTTGCACACCTGCCTTCCCTTACTTGGTGGAAGGGGTATCTGATATCCAAATACCTTCCTTTCTTCTCACTGCTGTGAGTCACCTGTGTCTGCATGAGGAGGCTTCCTGTGATGTCTGCAGCTGCCCCTCTAACAAGAGACTCGGCCAACTAGGAGAGGAGTCAGGGATGTGCCATGTTCAGCCAGCCTTCTTAGAGTAAGTATTTGAAAATTCTGGCTTCCATGGACTAATGCTGAGTGGTACTTTTGGAGCCATCTTGTTAAAGTGGCTGTTGGGAAACTGAGCTCCGGTGTCAGTTGGGAAGGATGGAGTGTCCAAAAATAGAATAGGACATTGCAAATGATCTGTGAAAAACAAACCCAGGTCCTGGCCTGGCTGCCTGGGCCCAGATGTGCTCCCACAAAATCTTGGCAGAGCATGCGCGTAGGGCACTGCCTGGATGAGCCAGGTGTCTCCAAGGTTCCGGACACAGTTTGGCTGTAGTGTTTGGCTCCAGGTTCTGAAACTCAGGTGGGCCAGAAAAGAGTTTAGAAGCATGAGACTCAGCTGTGGTCCCACAGGCTTCAGTTTTAGATTCTATTTTTTTAACTGGGTGGTTCTTGGAAAAACCAATTCAATATATTGTAGACCTACAGATTTCCTTATCGATTGCCACCTCTTTTAGGAACAACTTGGCATATGTTCGGAAGCTCTGTTATCTCTCACTTCTCCATCTCTTTCCTTTTCTCCTTTTCTCTTCCTTCCCCCAACCTCTCTTAAACTACAATGTAGTAGGTTAAGCTTGGGCTATAGAGCATAGTAGAAACAAGTATGACTCCTAGTTTTACTTTTTGCACTGTATGACCTCAGGAAACTTGCTTCACATCTCTGAATTCTAGTTTTCTTTTTTGTAAGTGGTTATAATATTAACACCTATCACATGGGGTTTAGAGAAAGATTACATGATAATATGCATGTGAAGATAACTGGCACAGTACTTTGCACATAATATATGGTTAATAAATGCTATATACCATAGATACATTCTTCTCCTTCCTCTATTTTTCTTTTCTTCTTGCTCTCTTCTTTTCCTTGCCTTCCTATCCATCTTTGGCAGACAGACTCTAAGGTGGCCCCCATGACCCCCACCATGACCAAAGGTGCTCATGCCCCCATGAAGTTCCTTCTCCTTGAATGTAGGTGGTATCTGTGACTTGTGTCTAATCAATGGAACGTAGCAAAGGTGATGAGATATCACTACCCCGTGATTAATTTATTTTATATAAGACTCCATCTTGCTAGACACTTTTTCCCTTGCTGGCTTTGAAGAAGTGGCTGTGTTAGGACGTCATATATCAAAGAGCTGAGGACAATCTCTAGGAGCTGAAGGCAGCTTCCAATCAACAGCAGGCAAGAAGCCTGAGTTCTCAGTGTTACAGCCACAAGGAGATGTTGTGACTACAGCCTGAGCAAGCCTGGAAGTGAACCCTTCCTCAGTCGATCCTCCTGATGAGAATCCTACCCTGACCAACCTCTTGGTGGTAGAGGTTTCAGCTAGGCTGTGTCAGACTTCTGACCCACACAACCTATGAGATAATAAGTGTGTGTTGTTTTATGCCTCTAAATTTGTGATAATTTGTTACATAGCATAGAAAATGAACGTCCCTTCTTTTCTAACTCTTCCTCACCCCTTTCCACTCAGTCACAAATTCCATAATAAAAATACATGTCTAAGTAGAAAATGCAGTAGAACCACTTCTATATATCCCTTACTGAAATATTTAGGAGAAAATTATTTTGCCTTAAGGTCAAAACCAAAAATAAACAAAAAACCCACAAAGAACAAAACTTAGTTTGGTTGAATGGGCTCAAGAATCCTTAGAGAAAGATAGACGAAAGCTGCAGTCATTTTTATGGCATAATGGAAGCACTCTCTCTTCCTTCTTATATGCACCAACAGAAAATTAATGACTTCTCATTCTTCTTAAAAGGATAAACCTGCTTTGGGACATTTCAATATCCACTGCATAAATGACCCAGAACTTGAAAGAGTGAAAGAGCCTCAAAAGATTTAATTCTGAGAGAAATTCTATTGGTTTCTGACCCACTGTTTTTTTTGGGTGATGTGGAAGATATGTTGAGAATGCCCAGTTCTGAAATGATTGTATCATTTTCCCACTCAGAACTCTTCAGCAGTCTCCCCATTGTTCTCAAGATAAAGTCTAGACCCCTTAATTTGGCTTAAGGATCATTGGTAACTTCTTCAGCTTCATTTTTTCCCTTTCTGCCTCTGATTTCTGAGTCTTGCCTTAGAGCATTTGTGCATGCTGTTCCTCTGCTCTGAAATCACTTTCATTTCTTTGACTGGTAAATTCATTATTATCTTTCAAGTCTCAGTTGAAGTGTCATTTACTGTAGAGAGCCTTTCCTGAGTCCCAAGTACAGGTCAGGTGTCTTTCCCTTTCCTTCCCCAGTCATAGGCTTTATTACACTGCATTTTAATTGCATGTTTACATGTCTGTCTCACTCCAGTAGACCATGACTTCCTTAAGGGCAAGGTTCATACCTCGATTCTTCTTGTAGCTCTCTTGTCTACTTGTGGGCCTGGTACTGTGACTACAGCAGTGAGCAGAACAACGTACTTCCCTCATGGAGCTCAAACTAGGATCAGGGTATTACACACTGCCAGCCCCAGCTGTGCAAGGCCCTATTTACCCTCAAGGTCCTTTTACCAAAAAAGCCATGTGACTTACCATGATGCCAAATCATTAGGGTTAAAGATAATTTATGTAACCTCCGTATCTCCTGGAAAGGCACAAAGGATATAGGAGCAATCACCTCTGGGGTAATCAACAAAATAGACAGACCGCTAGCCAGATTAATAAAAAAGAAAAGAGAGAAGAATCAAATAGATGCAATAAAAAATGATAAGGGATATCACCACCAATTCCACAGAAATACAAACTACCATCAGAGATTACTACAAACAACTCTATGCACATGAACCAGTTAACCTGGAAGAAATGGAAAACCAGGAAGAAGTCAAAACTCTGAATAGACCAATAACAAGGGCTGAAGTTGAGGCAGCAATTAATAGCTTACCAACCAAAAAAGTCCAGGTCCAGATGGGTTCACAGCCGAATTCTACCTGATGTACGAAAAGGAGCAGGTACCACTCCTTCTGAAACTATTCCAAACAATCCAAAAAGAGGGAATCCTTCCCAAATCATTTTATGAGACCAACATCATCCTGATACCAAAACCTGGCAGAGACTCAACAAGAAAAGAAAACTTCGGGCCAATATCCATGATGAACATAGATGCAAAAATCTTCATTAATATACTGGCAAACCAATTGTTACAGGACATCAAAAAGCTTATCCATCACAATCAAGTAGGCTTCATCCTGGGGATGCAAGGCTGGTTCAACATACACAAGTCTACAAACATAATTCACCACATAAACAGAACCAAAGACAAAAACCACATGATTATCTCAATAGATGCAGAGAAGGCCTTCAACAAAATTCAACAGTCTTTATGCTAAAAACTCTCAAGAAGCTAGGAATCAATGGAACGTATCTCAAAACAATAAAAGCTATTTATGACAAACCCACAGCCAATATCATACTGAATGGGCAAAAACTGGAAGCATTCCCTTTGAAATCTGGCACTAGACAAGGATGCCCTCTCTCACCACTTGTATTCTTGTTTTTTTTGCTTCTGATTATTTATAGAATTATCACAAAGTTGCAAAAGGACAGAAAGAGGGTTTTGTACTGCAATGTTGTCCATAAGTGTTCCCCAAAACAGTGAAGTAGTTTAATCAATTATGGTATATCAATTAAGTTCAGCATTACACAATTGCTTGAAAATTTACTTCAGTCAACTTCCATATTAAAAACAGTAAACAAAGCAAGTTGCAGAGTAGTATAATTAATATGATCCCAATTTTGCCAAAAAACACTAAAAAGAAATATGTGCCAATGAATAAATGTGTGTGGGTGGGTGGTATAGTTGTAGAATAGCTGTCTGTAATTCAAGAAAAAGCTGGAGTAAATACACAGAAAACACTGATGGGGAGATTTCACTATATTACACATTTCCGTATTTTTTTTTTAGGAGAAAAAGAAAGAAAAAGAAAGAAAAAGAGGTATTAAAAACCTCTTTTATGCCGATAATTGTGCTTAACAACGGAGACAGGAAGGAATAAGGGAAGAAAATAACAAACAAACAGCCAACCAATATTTCATTTAAGTCTGTGAAATGCTATGCAAATGCTGAAGAGTGATTTACTTCCAATTATGTGGTCACTTTCAAAATAGGTGTAATATGATACTGAGAAAAATGTATGTTCTGTGGACCTGGGGTGGAGAATTCTATAAATATTCACTAAATTTACTTATTCCAGGTCTAAGTTCAAATCATAGATGTCCCTCTGAATTTTCTATGTCGTTGATCCGTCGAATATTAACAATGTGGTGTCAAAATCTCCCGCTACTATTGTGCGAGAGTCCAGGTCTCTTTATAAGTCATTAAGAACTTGTCTTATGTATCTGGGTGCTCCTGTATTGGGTGCATATATATTTATAATCGTTAACTCCTGTTGTTGCATTGATCCTTTTGCCATTATGTAATGTCCTTCTTTGTTTTAGTCTTTGTTACTATTAAAGTCTATTTTGTGAGAGACGAAAGTTACAACTCCTGTTTTTGTTGTTGTTGTTGTTGTTTTTTTGCTCTCTATTTTATTGGTGATTGGTGAATCTTCCTCCATCCCTTTGTTTTGAGTCTTTGTATGTCGTTGCTTGTGAAATAGATCTGGATACAGCGTATCGATGGGTTTTGACTTTTTATTCAATTTACCTGTCTGTGTCTTTGATTGGGGCATTTAATCCATTTAAATTTAGAATTAATATTAATATTTGTGAGTTCAATATTGTCATTTAATTCTAGCTAGCTATTTCGCCCATTAGTTGTAGATTCTTCATTTAGAGATACTCTTTACGTTTTGGTAAGTTTTTGGGATGACTGATACTGGTTGCTCCTTTCTGTTTGTAGTGCTTCTTTCAGAAGCTCTTGTAAAGCAGGCCTGGTGGTGATGAAATCTCTGAGTGCTTGCTTGTTCACGAAAAATTTTCTTTTTCCTTCATTTATGAAGCTTAGTTTGGCGGGATATGAGATTCTGGGTTGAAAATTCTTTTCTTTGAGGATATTGAATATTGACCCCCACTCTCTTCTAGTTTGTAGGGTTTCTGGTGAGAGGTCTGCTGTGAGTCTGATAGGCTTCCCTTTATGGGTAAAGTGGCCTTTCTCTCTAGCTGCCCTTAGAATTTTCTCCTTTATTTCAACCCTAGTGAATCTAGCAATTATATGTCTTGGAGTTGCTCTACTTGAGGAATATCTTTGTGGTGTTCTCTGGATTAGGTGGAGTTGAGTATTGTCCTGCCTTACTAGATTAGGAAAGTTTTCCTGAATAATATCCTGAAGAATATTTTCCAACTTGGATTCATTCTCTTCATGACATTCAGGTATACCTATCAATCATAAATTAGGTCTTTTCACATAGTCTCATATTTCTTGGAGACTTTGCTCATTCCTTTTTACTCTTTCTTCTCTAATCTTGTCTTCTCATTTCATTTCATTAAGTTGGTCTTCAACCTCAGATATCGTTTCTTCTGCTTGATCAATTCGACTGTTAAAACCTATGCATACTTCACGAAGTTCTCGTATTGTGTTCTTCAGTTCCATTAATTCACTTATATTCCTCTCTAAGTTGTCAATTCTCATTAGCATTTCGTCAAACCTTTTTTCAAAGTTCTTAGCATCTTTACATTGGGCTAGAACATATTATCCACCTTCTGAAGCCTAAATCTGTTATTGGAACGCACTCATTCTCCATCAGTCCTTGTTCTCTTGTTGATGAAGAACGGTGATCACCTGTAGAAGGAGAGGCATTCTGATGTTGGGTATTCTCAGCCTTTTTACGCTGTTTCTTCATCCACCTGTTGTCTTTGTAATTGCCTACTTTCAAATTAGGTCTCTGAGTGGACGTCCAACTTGTTGATTCCCAGCACTGAAATCTGAGTAACCCACTGTGCCAGCCAAAACAGTGGCAACAAGATTTGTGGTGCTTTTCTGCCCAGGAATCTCCAGTCTGGCTTCCCTCTTGAGTCCCTTCTTCAATCAGGTAAATGGGCGACTCTGCCTTCCAGGAGCTCCAAATGTTGATCAAAAGGGGACCCAGTCCCGTTTCCTCTGCACCAAGAACCGCCGCACTGGGGCACCGGCAAAACTGTGACGCTGGCCACAAGAGTCGCCCTGGCGACCCATGGGGCTCCTCCGCTGGGAATCTTCCAGTCCGTGGGTAACAAAAATTCGTCTGAAAGTGTGGCGTCCTCTCGTTCTGTGCACTTTCTCTGGGAGCTACAATCCCGAGTTGCTAGTGATCAGCCATCTTGGATCTCTCTCTCACCACTCCTATCCAATATGGTATTGGAAGTTCTAGCCGAGCAATGAGGCAAGAAAAAGCAATAAAGCGTATTCAATTAGGAAAGGAGGAAGTCAAATTTTCTCTATTTGCAGATGACATGATTGCATATTTAGAAGACCCCATCGTCTCAGCCCAAAATCTCCTGAAACTGAGAAGCAACTTCAGCAAAGTCTCAGAATACAAAATCAATGTACAGAAATCACAAGCATTCCTATAGATCAATAACAGACTAACAGAGAGCCAAATCAAGAGTGAACTCAGATTCACAGTTGCTACAAAGATAATAAGATACCTAGGAATACAACTAACAAAGGATGTAAAGGACCTCTTCAAGGAGAACTACAAACCACTGCTCAAGGAAATAATAAAGGACACAAACAGCGGAAAAACATTCTATGCTCGTGGTTAGGAAGAATCAATATCATGAAACTGACCATACTGCCCAAAGTAATTTACAGATTCAACGCTATCCCCATCAAGCTACCTATGACCCTCATCACAGAACTGGAAAAAAACACCTTAAACTTCATATGGAACCAAAAGAGAGCCCTCATAGCCAAGACAATCCTGAGCAAAAAGAGCAAAGCTGGAGGCATCACACTACCTGACTTCAAACTATACTACAAGGCTACAGTAACCAAAACAGCATGGTACTGGTACCAAAACAGAGATATAGACCAATGGAACAGAACAGAGGCCTTGGAGGCAATGTTACACATCTATAACCATCTGATCTTTGACAAACCTGACAAAAACAAGCACTAGGGAAAGAATTCCCTGTTTAATAAATGGTGTTGGGAAAACTGGCTAGCCAAGTGCAGAAAGCAGAAACTGGACCCCTTCCTGACAGCTTACACTAAAATTAACTCCAGATGGATTAAAGACTTAGACATAAGAACTAACACCATAAAAACCCTAGAAGAAAACCTAGGCAAAACCATTCAGGACATAGACATAGGCAAGGACTTCATGACTAAAACACCAAAAGCATTGGCAACAAAAGCCAAAATAGACAAATGGGATCTAATTAAACTCTAAAGCTTCTGTACAGCAAAAGAAACAATCATTAGAGTGAACTGGCAACCAACAGAATGGGAAAAATTTTGCAATCTACCCATCTGACAAAGGGCTAATATCCAGAATCTACAAAGAACTAAAACAGAGTTACAAGAAAAACAAACAAACAAGCCCATTCAAAAGTAGGCAAAGGATATGGACAGACACTTTTCAAAAGAAGACATATATAAGGCCAAAAAACATATGAAAAAATGCTCACCATCACTGGTCATTAGAGAAATGCAAATCAAAACCACATTGAGATACCATCTCATGCCAGTTAGAATGGCGATCATTAAAAAATCTGGAGACAACAGATGCTGGAGAGGATGTAGAGAAACAGGAACATTTTTACACTGTTGGGAGTGTAAATTAGCTCAACCATTGTGGAAGACAGTGTGGCGATTCCTCAAGGACCTAGAAATAGAAATTCCATTTGACCCAGCAATCCATTAGTGGGTATATACGCAAATCATTCTGTTATAAAGACATATGCACACATATGTTCACTGCAGCACTGTTTACATAGGCAAAGACCTGGAACCAACCCAAAAGCCCATCAATGATAGACTGGACAAGGAATATGTGGCACATATACACCATGGAATACTATGCAGCCTAAAAAACGATGAGTTTGTGTCCTTTGTACGGACATGGATGAATCTGGAAATCATCATTCTCAGCAAACTGACACAAGAACAGAAAATCAAACACTGCATGTTCTCACTCATAGGGGGGTATAGAACAGTGAGAACAGATGGACACAGGGAGCGCAGCATCATACACTGGGGTCTGTTGTGGGGAGCTAGGGGAGGGACAGTCGGGGGTAGGGAGGTTGGGGAGAGATAGCATGGGGAGAAATGCCAGATATAGGTGACAGGGCGATGGAGGCAGCAAACCACCTTGCCATGTATGTATCTATGCAACAGTCCTGCATGATCTGCACATGTACCCCAGAACATAAAATACAATTAAAAAATATATATATATATACATATATATATACCTAACTAAGGAGGTAAAAGATCTCTACAAGGAAAACTACAAAACATTGCTGAAGGAAATCATTGACACCACAAACAAATGGAAACACATCCCAAGCTCATGGATGGGTAGAATCAATATTGTGAAAATGACCATATGGCCAAAACCAATCTATAGCCTCAATGCAATTCCCATCAAAATACCATCATCATTCTTCACAGAACTAGAAAAAACAATGCTAAAGTTCATATGGAACCAAAAAAAGACCCCACATAGCCAAAGCAAGACTAAGCAAAAAGAACAAATCTGGAGTCATCACATTACCCAATTTCAAACTACATTATAAAGCTGTAGTTACCAGAGCACATGGTACTGGTATAAATATAGGCACACAGATCAATGGAACAGAAAAGAGAATCCAGAAATAAAGCCAAATACTAACAGCCAACTAATCTTCAACAAAACAAACCAAAACATGAAGTAGGGAAAGAACACGCTATTCAACAAATGATACTGGAATAATTGTCATAATTATTATTATGACAGTTAATAATAATAATAATAATAAAAGCCACATGTAGAAGAATGAAACTGGATCCTCATCTCTCACCTTCTACAAAAATTAACTCAAGACAGATTAAAGACTTAAATCTAAGACCTGAAACCATAAAAATTCTGGAAGGTATCATCAGAAAATCTCTTCCAACATTGGCTTAGGCAAAGAGTTACGACCAAGAACCCAAAAGCATAAGCAAAAAAACCCTCCAAAATAAATAGATAGGACCTAATTAGACTAAAAATCTCTGCACAGCAAAAGAAATAACCAGCAGAGTAAACAGATAACTCACAGAGTGGGAAAAAAATATTTGCAAACTATGCATCTGATAAGGGACTAATATCCAGAATCTACAAGGAACTCAAATAAATCAGCAAGAAAAAACATAACAATCCCTTCCAAAAGTAGGCAGAGTTCATGAACAGACAGTTCTCAAAAGAAGATGTACAAATGGCCAATAAACATGTGAAAGAATGCTCAGTATCACTAATTATTAGGAAAATACAAAATGAAAACACAGTGAGATAACACCTTACTCCTGCAAAAATGGCCATAATTAAACACTTTTACACTGCTGGTGGGAATATGAACTAGTACAAGCACTATGGAAAACTGTGTGGAGTTTCCTTAAAGGACTAAAAGTATAACTACTGTTTGATCCAGCAATCTCACTACTGGGTATCTACCCAAAGGAAAAGAAGTCATTACATGAAAAAGGCACTTGCACATGCATGTTTATAGCAGCACAATTTGCAGTTGCAAAAATATAGAACCAGCCTAAATGCCCATCAACCAATGAGTTCATAAAGAAAATATGGTATATATGTACCATGGAATACTACTCAGTCATAAAAAGGAACGCAATAATGGCATTCGCAGAAACCTGGATGGAGTTGGAGACCCTTATTCTAAGTGAAGTAACTCAGGAATGGAAAACCAAATAGTGTATGTTCTCTAAGTGGGAGCTAAACTATAAGGATGCAAAGGCATAAGAATGATATAATGGTCTTTGAGACTCTGGGGGAAGGGTGGCAGTGAGGGTGAAAAATAAAGGCACATTGGGTACAGTATACACTGCTTGGGTGATGGGTATACCAAAATCTCAGGAATCACCACTAAAGAACTTATCCAAGTAACCAAAATCACCTGCTCTCCAAAACCTATTGAAATAAAAAAATTTTTTAAATGGAACAATAGTGATACATCTATGAAGGATTAAATGAGTTAACACAAGTAAAGCTAATGTGAGTAAGGACTTGGTCATAGTTAGCCATTGTCACTATTAGGCAATATGAGTAGGTTTATTTTGCACCCTAATCTCTTCTTTCTTGAGAATGTGGAGAATTTTCAGATTAAGGGAGTAGGGAGGGAATAATGTAGAGTCCAGGGAAAATGTACTCATGTTCAAGGCTACCTCATGAGCAAGGTCACTATCAGGCCAAGGAACTGCACACTGGCACTAGAGTGTTTATTGATCACCCTCATCCCAATTTATCTGGTATTCTTTGTCAACTGAAGGTTTGGATCCCTCTTTTTAAGAATAATCATTTATTTATTTTTACATTTTATTTTTTTTTTAGAAATAATGTCTTGCTCTGCTGCCTAGGCTGGAGTACAGTGGTACAATTACAGTTCACTGCAGCCTTGAACTCCTGGGCTCAAGCAATCCTCCAGCCTCAGCCTCCCAAGTAGCTGGGATCATAGCCATGTACCACCACACATGGCTGAATCTCTTTTTCCTCTAACCTGTTTTGCCTTCTAATGTCTGTAGCTATTACATAAACCAGGCAGAGAATCAGGGGTGTTGGAATCTGCCCTCTGCCTCTTTTCCATCACCATTCAGTGATGTAGGAATGTCTGGGGCCTGCCTGCTCCAATATGCTGATAGTGAGCATCTTTTCTTGTCTTCTTTCCTCCTCCCCTTTCTTTCTTACCTCTTACTTCCCACCAACTCCTCTTCTTTTTAATTCTGATTGCACTATTAACTCTACACTATTTGGTGAAGACATGCAGACTTGAGAGTTTTTTCCTCTAAATGTTTCATAAATAAGTTTTTTCCTCCAGAGGGCAGGAATTCTGGCTCATGCCTTTTCATACCCTCTGTAGGGTGCAGCTCACACTGTAAAGTTTTAATAAACACTTGTTGGCTTGGCTTGTCTGGCTGGTAGCAGCATGTAAATATTTGCACAGCCTTGGCCATGAATTCCTGATATCAAGTAAGTTCTAGCCTGGGTGAATTATCTGGCAGGACCTGAGAAGCAAATTCAGATACTTACAAGTTGCTCCTGAGAGTTCTTTAAAATATATATATAAAAGTAAAAAAGAGTTATATGTTCTCTATATAGAGATCCAGGCACTATAGAATGTATAAAGAAAATACGCATATCTCGTTTTCTTTCTCTTCCAATTCCACTCCCAAGTGAAGACAACCTGTGACCATAGTTTGAAGCATATACTTCCAGACCACACTGTCCAGTATGGTAGTCGCTAATTCTGTGTGGCTATTGAGCATTTAAAATGTGACTAGTCAGAATGGTAATGTGCTGTAACTGAAAAACACACACTGGAGTTGGAAGACTTACTATAAAAATGTAAAATATCTCATTAATAGTTTTTTATATTGATTACATGTTGAAATAAAATTTTGGTAGATTAAATAAGTTATTAAAATTAATTTCACCTTTCTTTTTACTTTTTAATGTGGCTACTCAAAATTTAAACTCACATATGTGATTTACATTGTATTTCTACTATAGAATAATGTTCTGGATTTTTTTCTATGCATATATAATCCCACATACGTGAACAAACACACATAGACATAATTGTTAACAAAAATATGTAGATAAGTTTTGCCACTTGCTTTCCTCTAGCTGTACTTTTGGGACATATTTTATTAGAATATTTAGAGCTAATTCATTTTAAAAAATGACTATAATCTGCTGTAGAGATATATTGTTGTTTATTTAATTAAGTCCCTATTGATGGGATTTGGAGTTGTTTCCAATTTTTTTTCTATAAACAGTGTTGAAATGTTTGAGCATCTGGGCATAAATATTGTTAACCAGTGTACTAGTATTTCACAAGTGACATTATTAAATCAATAAGGCATACATTGTAGAATAATTTTGACAGATTAGGCAAATTTTTTAACATTTAGGGGTCATAGACCCTCTGGAGAATCTGATGAAGGCTATAGATTCTCCCAGGAAACTGTACATAGGCAAATATCTATACAGATTTTTTACAGTGTCAGGAATTCACAGATATCTGGAAAGCAAAGTTAAGATCTTTAACTTTGCTTTCTATTAACTCACTATAGGGCCAACTCTTTTCTCTTAGCTCACCAAAGTGCTGGGATTACAGGCATGAGCTACCACGCCTGGCCCTATGGTGAGTTATTTCTTTTAACTCGAGAGTGGGCCTACTCTCTTAGGCCAAAGTGGGTGGATCACTTGAGGTCAGGAGTTCGAGACAAGCATGGCCCAAATGGTGAAATCCGTCTCTACTAAAAATACAAAAATTAGCCAGCCGTGATGGTGCACGCCTGTGGTCCCAGCTACTCAGGAGGCAGAGGCGGGAGGATTACTTGAACCTGGGAGGTGAAGGTTGCAGTAAGCCAAGATTGTACCACTGCAACTCCAGCCTGGGCAACAGAGTGAGACTCTGTCTCATAAATAAACAAATAAATAAATAACCATACATTCCGCTTCTGAGTGTTCTTACTGTTGGCTAGAAAAGACAGAGACAGTCCCACATTGTGGTCAAGAACCTGCATCAAGCATTAGGCAACCTTAATTAGTTAATCTCTAATTAAGTCCCTGTAATTAGAGATTACACTTCTAATCTCTGTAATCATAGGGACTTACCTGAAACTCAGCACGCCTCAGTTTCCTCCTCCATGAAATGGAGGCATAATACCTACTCATGGGATCTGGCACATGGCAGGTACTGAATAAATATGGCTTTCTTTTTGTCACTTCTGTGGGATTTGTTTTTTCTTGAGGTATCTTAGAGTTATCAGGATGCTTTCAGTGCTCAGCTAATGGTCAGAGACTGACTGGGGCAGGATTCATAAGTGGGCCAATTAGAGGAGTCGTTTGATATCTATATAGAAAGTTTACTTAAACATTTGCAGCCATTTCTTCACACAAAGCTATTGTTTTGAAACACTTGCCCAAACAGGAACTTTAAACAGTCTTTAGCTCACACTAGGATTTCTGTTCCAATATCATTGTTCCAATAGGATGATTTTCACCTAAATTATAGAAGCTAAAGAGTTCTTATTCCTTTGAAGGATCTTTGGGTCCCTGCTTATACAGTAATTGTTTCTTTTTCTTTTTAAAATTTGAAACAGGGTCTCATCCTGTCACACAGGTTGGAGCACGGTGGTGAGATCTTAGCTCACTGCAGCCTCTACCTCCTGGGCTCAAGTGATGCTCCCACCTCAGCCTCTCTAGTAGCTGGGACTACAGGCATGCGCTAATTTTTGTTTTTTGTAGAGACATGGGTTTACATGCCCAGCTAATTTTTGTGTTTTTTGTAGAGAAAGGGTTTCAACATGTGGCCCAGGCTGGTCCTAAACTCCTGGACTCAAATGATCCACTTGCCTTGACCTCAAAGTGCTGGGATTACAGGCATGAACCACCATGCCCAGCCTTATAAAGTAATTATTTCTATTTGTTCCCTGAGTATTCCTGTTATCATCTCTTTCTTTCCATCCACAAAATGTGGATTGTTCTGAGTGATAAAGAGATCTTTCTCTTGTTTTCCCCCACAGTATTTGGTACAGTGCTGGATATAGAATGTGTATTTTAATTCTTGTGAACTAGAACCCCTGTCTTGAGAGTTTTCAATAACAGAAAAGAAAAACGACAATAATAGCGAACATTTATTGAGTATTTACAGCATGTCAAGCATTGTAACAAACTCATTACATTCATTGTCTCCCTTTATTCTCACAACCCTAGGATGTAGGTGTTATTGATTTCACCTACATCAGTGAGGAAATTGAGTCTCCAAAATCTATCTCAAATCAGTCATTTCACTCTGTCTCTGCTGCCACCATCATCCCTCTTTGCCATGTTCTCCTGATAGGTTTTCCCATTTCCAATTTGTCCTCACCCAATCCTTCTCACCAAGGCAGCCAGAATGATCTTTAGAAAATATAAATTGATCAGACTGCTCCCGGTTCCATCTTCCTAGTAGTTTCCTATTGTCCAAAGAATCTAAAGGGTCCCTCCCTCCCTCACACCTCCCTGGTGACTCCTTATGCCTCTGCACAGGCGTGAGGTCATGGCTTCCAACAGCTCCACCTCCCTCCTCCCGCTTCTGCACAAGCTACTGTTCCCTTTGCCTCAAATACTCTTGCCCAACTCTTTGGTTGGTTTATTTAGACTCATCCTTCACTCCCTTAGAAAATAGCTTTTTCTGATAAAATGCTTCTCATTTTAATTAAGTCTCTTTCCTCAAATAGGCCAGAGCTTTCAGGCTTTTTTCTTCTTACTACCAATCACATTTAAAATATTTTTTTAATAATATTTTTATTTCTCCTTATTACCAACCACACTTTATATATTTATGTGTGTGTTTTACTTCTTAACATCTCTCTGATGAGACGGCACACTCTGTGAGAGTGCCTGCATTTTTCTGCACTGTATACCCAATAGCCTAGTCGTCTGTTTGGCTGGCATATGGTGGCTGGTATTAACAAATAAATATTTGTTGAAAGGATGAATGACACTTCAAGTAGTGAGTGTAAACACTAATTACCTCAGTTCTTTTCCACTTTCAAAACCTCATAATGCCTAGTCTAATACTCCCTGTGCAAAAGGCAATGTTCATTGAAATGAATACAACTGAACTTCAACTTTTTTTTCCTCTTAGTTTAAGAGGAAATTGCCCCACCCTAGTCCAAATCAATGATGGCTCCAGATGGCAAAAAATGATTATGGCTCAGAACAGATTTAAGAGAATCTGTAACAAAGCTTATCAATTGGCCATTTACTCTGGCCTAATAAAGCCCAAGATAACCAAGTGAACTCACAGGACTCTTCACTTAGTGGCTACCTACAGAATCAGACATTGCCTGAGGGTAAATACCATTGACAAAACGGGCAGTGCCATTTCTGGGAGGAAAACCTAAAAATTGCAGTGGGTGGCTGAAATCCAGTTCTAGGTTTTCAAAAAATTTTTATTTTTTTGAGTTGGAGTCCCGCTCTGTCACCCGGGCTACCATGCTGTGGTGTGATCTCAGCTCATTGCAACCTCCACCTCCTGGGTTCAAGCAATTCTCCTGCCTCAGCCTCCTAAGTAGCTAGGATTACAGGTGCACGCTGCCATGCCTGGCTAATTTTTGTATTTTAGTAGAGACAGGGTTTCACCATGTTGCCCAGGCTGGTCTTGAACTCCTGAGCTCAGGCAATCCTCCTGCCTCGGTCTCCCAAAGTGCTGGGATTACAGGTGTTAGCCACTGCACGTGGCCTATAGTTCTAGTTTTTGCTTTGTGAATAGCCTTGTCAGAAATAACAAAAGCCTACAAAATGAGTTTGCCACTTCATTTAATTAATCTCAAGACATATGAGAAAATGACTTTCTGCTGGAGCGTGCTTTGTGAGCACCAAAGGGAGCCCTTCAGTGGATCGCTTAAGAACCCACAGTAAAACGGACACAGGGCAAATCTCTATAGCCTGCTCACCTCTCATTTTTGATGCAAATGTAACTTAATTATAACTGCAGTTTATGGACTTTCTTGTAGTATGGAAATGCAGCAATGAAAAAACCAAAACTGGCTGAGCGCAGTGAGCCTGTAATCTGGCATTTTGAGAGGCCAAGACGGGTGGATCACCTGAGGTCAGGAGTTTGAGACCAGCCTAGTTAACATGGCAAAACCCTGTCTCTATAAAACATACAAAAATTAGCTGGGTGTGGTGGTGCCTGTCTGTAGTCCCAGTTACTCAGGAGGTTGAGGTAGGAGAATCACTTGAACCTGGGAGGTGGAGGTTGCAGTGAGCTGAGATGGCACCACTGCACTCCAGCTTGGGCAAAAGAGCAAGAGTCTGTCCAAAAAAAAAAAAAAAAAAAAAAAGGAAGAAAGAAAGGAAGGAAGGGAGGGAGGGGGAGAGAGACAGAGACAGGATTGCAGAAAGTTACCTGATGCCATTTAATTCTGCTTTCTGTCTCCAAGGGACTTGGAAACCAGTTATAAATAATGGTGGGAGGAATTTGGGTGTCTAATTAGCCTGACAGGACAGTAATTTTTAAATATTAAAACAAACTCTCTTGTGCAATAGTTTAAACATATTGTGTTCCATCTGTTTTCAATATGGTTATGATACCTTCCAGTATAAAATTTTTCATACCTCACTCAGCTGATCCTAATCCCTTCATTGTATGAAACTCTTACTTATTGCGACGAGAGAAAGATTTTGTTGTTATTGTTTAAATAAAATGAGATAGAGTCTCACTATATTGCCCAGGCTGATCTTGAACCCTGGGCCCAAGTGATCCTTCTGCCTTGGCCTCCCAAATTTCTGGCTGGCCAAGGGGAAGATTTATGTCAGAAACTACAACTAACTCTATACATATATAGTTATTCATCCATCCATCCATCTATCTATCCATTTATCCATCCATACAGTATTTATTTTGTGCAAGCTATTAAAAAAAAGTGGAATAATAGAGTGATTGCCCTTAAGGAACTGTGAGTTCAGAAGGACAAACAGATAAGAAATAAATGCCAATAAAGGGAGGTAGGTGTTACAACGGAGAAGGCACGAAGTCTTAAGGAGGTCTTGACTCAGACAGCTCCTTCACTTCTTCCTCCTCTTGCTCCCTTACTCTCTGTAAGTATTTTCTGAGCTTTTAATCTGGTGGAGGGGTGGGAGAGGAAGGACGGCATAAGGGACAACCATGCATCTATAAGACGTAGAAGGGCAGGATGAGGTAGGTACCAGGGAAGTCCTGTTACAGGAGCTGAAGAGGGAGACAGAATCAGAGACCAACTGAGAAGATTTTCCAAAGAGGCAGTGTTTGCCAGAACACTAATAACTGTGGACAGGATTTTGAGAGATTGATTTGTCAAATAGTGAAGAGGTTAGATCAAAAGTCAAAGGGTTAAGAGAATTAATAAGGACACATGTACACGAATGTTCATTGCAGCACTGTTTACAATAGTAAAGACTTGGAACCAACCCAAATGCCCATCAGTGATAGACTGGACAGGGAAAATGTGGCACATATGCACTATGGAATACTATGCAGCCATAAAAAACGATGTGTTCATGTCCTTTGTAGGAACATGGATGAACCTGGAAACCATCATTCTCAGCAAACTGACACAAGAACTGAAAATCAAACACCACATGTTCTCACTCATAGGCGGGTGTTGAACAATGAGAACGCATGGACACAGGGAGGGGAGCATCACACACTGGGGTCTGTGGTGGGGGAACTAGGGGAGGGACAGCGGGGGGTGGGGAGTTGGGGAGAGATAACATGGGGAGAAATGCCAGATGTAGGTGATGGGGATGGAGGCAGCAAACCACATTGCCATGTATGTACCTATGCAACAATCCTGCATGTTCTTCACATGTACCCCAAAACCTAAAACACAGTAAAAGATATTTTTTTTAAAAAAAGAGAATAAGGCACTGGGAAGTACTTTGAATTTTGGTTTCTTTTTGCTTTTAACACTTATGTATAAAATGTTAGTAATCCTAAAAATACATTTAGGGCCTAAATATGTTCTCACTGAGATATTTGTCTGCACAGGATCTCTCCCTTTTGTGAACCATCTTTCCTTTATTCCCTAGTAATTCGCTCAGGCCATGTGGTGCAGGAGGGTTGATTCTGCCAGACTTCTGGCTTCAGGGGTGGCTACTTGACTGAGGTCTGACCAATCAGAGTATTCCTTATATGCTTTGTGCCAAAACAATTGCTCCGAGATGCATGCAGAACCCCAGGTAAGTTAATTGGAGTCTCCTCAGCAAAGCTGTCACAAAAAACACCCATAATTTATCTAAGATTAAGAGCTTAAAGAATGATGTAGGCCTTGGCTGTCAGTATATTGCTCCTGGAAAGAACTTGCCTGAGAATGAAGAAAGCAAGAGGTAGAGCTGAGAGATGATGAAAGATACCGAATCAAGATGACAGTGAGCCCATGGATCCTGCTGGGTCCGAGGTCTACCCTCAGAATCCCCATGAACTCTCTTGCCTTTTTTTTTCTTAAGCCAGTTTGAAGAGGAATTTTGCAAATTACAACTGAAAATGTCTTCCTACACAGAGCAGATAAACTGTATTGACACAAGGGAAATAATTTTCCTGGATAAGTTAATATGATCAGTATTAATAAAAATCCACAACTCAGGCTCACATCTACCCTGATCAACTTACCTTTCTGGCTGAATTGATGGCTTCTATTCACGACTTCAGTTAAAATGATAAAATACCACTGTGGTTATAGAACGTGGCCAGGTGGTTGCCCAGACTTCTGTTTTTCAGATCAATCCTTTTAACAACTATTCACCATGATTATGTCCTGTAGTTTAGGTATTTGAGTCCTTTCATCCCAACGACTCCCGAAATAGTTTCCTATGTGTACCAAGAATCCTATGAATGTTAGTCACTTTATCCATATCTGAAATATTATCTCTCTCCTCAGCTCCCTCACTCCCCTTAGGCCAGAAAGAAGCAGTCATTCTTAGAGAAGAGAAATGTTAAAGAATGTACCTTCCTGAGAAGGAAGAAAATTCTAATGAGTCACCACATTCTCATTTCTATTACCAAATAAGATTGTCATAAGTGACAACTAAAGATGACCCCTCAGAGCTTTCTCCCACTACAAACTCTTTGGAATTGACATGAGGCAAAAATAAATAAATAAATAAATAAATAATAATAATAAAATAAAATAAAATAAGAGGAAGATGCAAGAATGCAGCAGCTCCTGAAAAAATCCCACTGTCTTCAAGAACATTATCAATTTGCCGTCTTCATTTTATCTCCATGGGAAGCTTTGCAGGAGTCAAGGCTGGGTGGTGTTCACTGTAGGAGTATGTGTTAGCAAAACTAAATTCAGCACATGTATAAAAAATTCCCATCAGTTGCTTGCTGCTATCAAATATTACACTACCTGTGAAAGCTCTTTGAGGAACTGCATTTTAACTTCCTACTCTGTTTTTCAATGAAAGTTAGATTTCTGTTTGCCAGCTGCCTTGCCTATTGAGTTCGTTTTGATCCCAATTTTGACCCTGCTAATGTATTTTTAAGTGCCAACAGCAGTTTTACATCTTGTTAATATTCTTCGTAGGTAAGAATCTCATTTTCTGTCTCTGTAGACTTCCAGGGGTAAAAATGCGAGGTTTCCATTTTTCAGAAATATTGTATCTTTTTCCACCCACCACAAAAAAAATTAGACAGCCATAGGAGTTAAACACAAGTGAGGTAGGTTAGCCTGCCCATTTTAAACAAAAGTTGGGGGAAAAATATTTCAGACACTAGGAAACCAGGGGGCATAGAACTTTAATTCCATCTTAGTTTTGTCAATATTAGATATAAAGGAGTCTTAGGACTTAGAATCAGGCCTTTTTTGGGAAGCTTTTAGATCAATTAATTCCGATTGATGTTTATTAAAGGGCCATGCATTGAACTAGATGATACTGAAAGAGACAATCCTTCTTTTCTGGGCTGGTGGAGTTGAAACTATTTAAGTCTAAGCTATCAGTTGCAATGTTTTTTATAGTAAATATTTGTGATTCTTTTGAATGTCCTGCATCTGAATCCCTTTTCCATGTTTGGGAATTCATCCAGCTTATAAGTGTAGGTAGGTGGAAGAACTTGCTTCAAAATTTAGAAGTTGAACAGCTGGGCATGGTGGCGCATGCCTGCAGTCTCGGCTACTCAGGAGGCTGAGGCTGGAGGTTTGATTCAGCCCAGAAGCTGGATGCTGCAGCAAGCAATGATCACTACTGCACTCCAGCCTGGGTGACAGAATGAGACCCTGTCACTAAAACTAAATTAAATAGATAAATAAAAAAAACAAAACCCAGAGAGGTTGAAAATGCCAGCTTAATAATGCTGCTTTCAGCCAGGGATCTAGGTTTTGTCAATTAGATGTACCTGACTTGAATTTTTAATTGGGAGTTAGTGACCCAAAGAGAGGACCAGGGAAGACTCCTCTCCACCTCCGTGTGATGCTGGTAGAAGCTAAAGCAGGTCGAACTCCAACTACAGCAATAGGAGGAGGCCAAGGGGAATTGTTCCTGCAAGGTGGCCTCAAATCAGTCTTCCAGCCCTCCTAGAGGTTCTGTGAACAACTTAATATTCTTTTTATTAATCCTGCCTCTGCTGATTTTTTTTTTTTTTTTTTTTTTTTTGCAGTAGATTTTATTGCTTGCAAGAAGCCTGGGGAGAATTTAAGGCAGAGGGTGATGATCTGCCAGAGCTATCTGGGTCCTTACAGGCTCTTAGACTGGCTCTCAGTCTGGCTCTCACTCTGAATTTTCCAGCCTGTGAGCTAACAAATACCAAGTTTTGTTTGAGCTAGTTTGAGGTGGTTTCTGTCACTTGTAACTAAAAGAGTTCTGGCAAACACAGATGAAAGCAAACTAATATTACGTATCAGGAGTCTCAAACATGTTCATCCCTTTGACCTGGTAATCATTTTTCTATTCTTTGGAAATAATTTAAAATGTTAAAAAACAAACCCAAAATAATTGATGGGATTGGGCAAATGGTTGGATAAAAAGTGCCTTTAGATGACAGTATTCACAAAGCTGGAGGTATTTGCTACCAATTCCATGCTCACTTTTTTTGTCCTTTTCACGTTACATTTTGGAGATGTTTTCATTGCTGCCTTAGTTTTATTCTGTGTCTCTCTGGACAGCTTCTCCCTGTCTCTCTCCTCGGAGTCTTTGAAAACTGCTTTTTGAGGCTTAAAATTGCCATAACCTGTGAGACCATGTAAATGCTTATTTGCTTTTCAGACGAAATTGCAGTTGAGCGCCAGAGGTCTGAAAGTGCCCTGAGCAGGCCACACTGTAAAACACCACACATGATCTTGGATGTGTTCGTATTTCTAATGGAATTTTTTATGCTGCAGCCTGGTTTGGAGGCTTCTGACTCAAGCCCAGCAAACTGATTACAATGGCCCGGGCAAGAAGCAAGGCAGTTTGGTGAAACACAAAATGCATGGACCGAGAGTCAGGAAACCTGGAATTTGCTCCTCGTGTGTGTTCCCTGCAAACTGGGTGACCTTGAAAAGTTCCATTTTTCTTGTTAAGCCTACACCACACATTTGTATAAGACATTGGACCAGGTGTGTTTTATGGCCCTTTTCAGCTCTCAGCACCTATGTTTTATGATTCCTTATACAGTGGCATTTTAAAAGAAAACCTGTGATAAACTTGGTTTAGGAGTGCCTTTGATGTCTTATCTAATGCAGATCAGGCCTCAGGCAGAGTCATGAGAAGAATTTGCTTGAATGCATTCCCCTGGGATGAAAATCTGTCCCTGAGTCCTTAGAGCTGAGTCCCCTGAGTCCTTAGAGCTGAGTCCCCTGAACCAACTCCTAAGAATGTTGGCTTGACTGCACCTTAATTCTGCTCCCAGCTGGAGGCACCCAGGGAGGTGGTCTGAGTTGACTCTGGAACAACTAATGATTCAGCCTTACAGGGTTTCATCTAGTCTTGAGAACAACCATTTGAAGTAGGTGTTATGGTTTTACAGAGGAGGAAACTGAGGCTCCAAGAGTTCTAGTGACATCTGGCATGTAAGAGAGCTGGATTCAAACACAGGTCTTTGGTTTTTTTCTTTTTTGTTTGTTTTGAGACGGAGTTTTGCTCTTGTTGCCCATGCTGAAGGCAGTGGCGCAACCTTGGTTCACTGCAACCTCCGCCTCCTGGGTTCAAGCAATTCTCCTGCCTCAGCCTCCCAAGTAGCTGGGATTACAGGCATGTATCACCACACCCAGCTAATTTTTGTATTTTTAGTAGAGACAGGGTTTCACCATATTGGACAGGCTGGCCTCGAACTCCTGACCTCAAATGATCCACTCATCTCAGCCTCTCAAATTGGGAATACAGGCATCAGCCACTGCGCCTGGCTGGTCTTTTGGTTTTAATGCCTGTGATGTTCCCCCTGCCTGAAAACAGCCCACAGGTGAACATTGTTGAAGTGAACAGTGAGGTGCATATTCAGAGAAGGTGACATTAGACAGACTCCCAGCCTGTGGGTTAATTTCAGGGTAATTTTTCTAATATTGCTGTTCAGAGGTAGAGGGAATAGTATGTGCTCAGACACAGAAAACTTCCCTAAACTGGAGATTCAAATGGACTGGTTGTTTGGGTTTCTCAGGGGGAGGTCAGTGAGAGGATTGAAGCGTAGGAGGGGTGGCTTAGAGGACCTTCAAGATGTCATGCAGATGTGAGATTTTAGAATGCAAAGGAATTAGAAGACTCGCTCAGTCCCTACATATGTGGCTGGTAATATGTAGTTTTGGAGAACCAAGATTTAAACTGGTTACATGACTTGGGAGAAATTTACTAATGCCATGTTAATAAACAAAAAAGATGTGCTATGCATACTCTTTGCATGAGGGAGGCAGAGCTGCTGTGCTGCAAGATGAGCTGGCAAAGTGACAGTCAAGAATGTGGGCTTAGAGTCACTCTACATGGGTAGCTTGCCCAAAGTACTCCTGAGCCTCTTATCTGTAAACAAGTGTTGCTCTGTGGATTAAATAAGCTTTTGCGGGTAAAGGATTTAGTACGGGCCCTTGAAGATGGTAAGGGTTCAAAAATGTTAGCTATCTTTCGGAAAACCTTTAAATGTATATTTTTTCTTAAAAACATAAATGCAAATATTTCTGTATCTTCTGCATACTCTATAAAATATGAAAAGAGAAAGTTTTAAATTTGGGTTGCTGGAATCTTGAGACTCAGAGAATTTGGAACTTTTTCCATAACCATAGTAAGGCTAAGATTTATTAAGCACTCAGATACATTTCATGTCACATGATTGGTTTTCAGCTAAAGCAGGATTGGAAGCTGAGTTTCCTGAATTTCAGGCTCTATTTTTCCTCACCTACAATGGACCATTTTGTCTGTGTAGATAATGGTTTCTATTAGGAATGAAATATATTTTGTCCTGAATCTACTTACATTTCAGGAAAAGTAGATCAGTTCTGGACCAGAGCTTGTCATATTCCAGATAAAACATCTCTCCCAAATTTCCCTCGTTGCACATTTTATTTCTGATTGGCTTCCCTCCCTTTTCTCCTCCTTCTTCTTTGGTTTTCCTTTTTACCATCCAGATCACATGTATACCTTTTCTGCCTTTTTTCTTCTCTAGCTCCCTCTTTTCTCTCACTCAGTTTCCCCTTCTCCTGTCTCCCTCTCTATTCACCTACACTGAATTTACTACTTAAGTTCCTAAATTTCTGACCAAGAGGTACCCAGTGAAGATACAGCATACAATTAGCATGGAGCTAGATTGGCTATGGATTAGATTATGCTCCAGAAGCTTATTGACAACATTAGAATGGAAATGTTGGTGCCAAAAGATTTAACCAGCAATGGCAGCTAGTGCAGGGCTCCATGAGTTTCCAAAAGAAAACACCACACCGGTCTTGGTCACCTCGGTTAGAACCCCGCCCTTGGATTCGGGCAGACCTGGTTCAAGTTCTGACTCTGTACTTCCTAAGCGTTTCCTCATCTGTAAAGTGGGAAAATATCACAGACCTCCAAGGACAGTTGAGAGGATTAAAGAAAATACATTTCTTTTGCTCAGTTCCTGGCACACAGGGTGAGCTACATGATGGTAGTAGTTATTAAGGTGATGATTGGCAACTATATCCACCTCTGCTTTGGCTCCTTTTTTCCCCTCCATACCCAGTCAGTGAGAATGATCGTTCCACTTGGTTATGTTGGTGCGATTCTCCAGGCTTTGGTATAGCAACTGGAATGGAGGAAGGTAGGAATCCCAGAAATATCTCAGCTATAAAACTTCATGTTGTGAAAAAAATCCTAGTGTTTGAAAAGCTGCAGAAAACAGAAACAATAGAAAGAAATATGTTTAACTGCAAATTATTTTTCTTTCTAATACAAAGAGAAGTAAAAGAGGGAGATGGTAAATTTCTTCTTCCCCTGTTAAAATGCAGCCTCCTGCATCCAGGATCCTTTTTGTCACCTCTCAGTAGGAAGAGAACACTGCCCTCTCCTTCCATTGTTCTCTCCCGCTATTCCTCCTTCCTTTATGCATCAAACCAATCCACTTGGCTTTGTCTCATCCATGGGAATCCACCACTCTGAGGAGAAATTTGGAACCCAGAAGATTACCACTCCTCCTTCTCCAGAGAGCTGGGAAGGGAAGTTTTCTCTTCTGCCCCTCCATTTCTCTGCCATTCCTGTTTATTAAGCAAAAGTCCCAGATAAGATTTATTGCCACTTTGCCTTTCTCATATCCAGGCAGCTCGTTAATATCACAGACGAACACCTTTCCTGAGCATAGTCCTGCAGAGTTCTATTCCTGCTCTGTGCCCCGTGATTCCGCTGTATTGCCTTGGCAACCAATTAAACACTTTAATGTGTACAGCGATATCATTCTTAATTCTGCAAAAACCAGGGCAACCTGCTCAGAAGGCTTTGGCATGCCAGTCAGTTGGTGTTCTCATTGGTATCTGGCTGCATTCTGGTTTGACTTCTTTTTTCACCTCCCAATTACCTCCGAATCCCCTGCAAGCACCTACGTGTCATTCCTAACACACCTGGCCTCAAGTCAAGCAACACCCTCATCAACAAGGCAGGGGCTGGAAGAGAGCCTGAGGACAAAATGGCTGATATGTTTCCTTTTGTTTAGCCTCAAGGGAAGATACCAGGAGCTCAGCCATGAGGCTGGCTAATCTATCCGCAGTTTCTTGCAATATGGAAAACATTATGCATTATAATTAAGTATTTAGTGAATGCTGATTGCATTTCAGACCCTGTGTTAGGTACAGAGGAGGACAAGATATCTCCTTGCCCATACAGCTTATAGTCTAGTAGAAAAGAGACGTGAGCAGATAGCACTGTACAGTCTGATACATGCTTTGAAGGCTGGAGGGTAGCACTGGAGACTCTGGGAACCTGAGGAGGAACCTAAGGCCAACCTGGCTTTGAGATAGAGGGCTGACTTCTGGAGGAATACAGGCTACACTGGTACCTGAAGATGGGTTGCAGTCAGCCACATGGGGAGTTTCCCCCTTAGCTAGACAGTTTCATTCTTGCCTTCTCTAACACTGGCAGTTTGTCTGATGCCCTCAGCTCAGTGGTCTGCTTCAGACACTGTGGGATTATTTGCCTTATTTCTTCTGTCTCTAGGCTAGTGTTTTCCTAATAGCCTTTCAGGAAAGGGTGACAGTGAATGATCCACATTCTCTCATGTCTGCTCTTGGTTCCTCTATGCTGTGCATGCAAGTAGCACCTGAAAGGCACATTTTCCAAAGCCAGCAGTGTTGGGACCACAGGGCCAGGACTCACCACCCAACTTATGTGCCCTCAATGCTTTCTGAGGTTTGCAATCCTCAGTGTCGTGGGTTTCTGTTGATGCCTATTTTAAAAAAGTACAACCTCAGAATCTTCCCTGAACATTCCCATAACTAGAGGGATGCTAAATTTTGGTGTGTAATCATATTTTCATATTTTGTTTTCTTAATATTTACACTTACAGAACACAACCTCTTGTCTAAAGTGGAGATAGCAGTAGCACTGTTCTCAGTGATTTGTGTGTAGGTAGAGTTAAATGAGATTTTGTAGGTAAAGCCCAGTGAATGACACGCAGTCAGTCCTCCATACAACTACTCTGTCGGTAGAGTTGACCAATCCCACATCTGTGCTCTTGTAACACATGTGAACACCTTTATTTTAAGATTTATTAACTGCATCATGCATAATAAGTAGGATGCAGTTAATAAATTTTAAAATAAACTTTAAAGTTTAAGTGGTATGTGGTTTACATAAAAGACCACAAGCCATTTGAGGACATGGATCCTGTCTCTCTCACTTTTGGATCCCAAGCAAAGAGTTTTTACCCATCAAAGGCATCTTATAAGTGTCTGTTGAATAAGTGAGACCTGAGAAATATTAATAATAACAGTGCCTGACATTGATTGCCACTGAGCTTACTGAATCAGGCCTTGTGCTATGAGCTTTATAAAAATTATCTTGATAAAGCCTCCAAGTGATGCCATGATTTTTATTATCCCCATGTCTATAGCACAGGGAAATAGCAGTCCAACTGTGGTAGGCATGATAGCAGGTGAAAAGAGAAACCTACCTGGATGAGTGCAAGCACACAGCTAACCATACTGGGAGCTTATTTGGTGCCAGGCCCTGTACTAAGCACTTTGTAGGCATCATCCCATTAAATCCTCCAATAACCATACAAGGTGAACCTTACTATTTCTATTTTATAGTGACAATGTTCAGAGTCACTAAGTAACTTGCACAGAAGCACACAGCCGGTACTCATGATGGACAGCCTTTGTTCCAAATCACAACATTATCTTGTTTACTTGTCTCATCAGATGTCTCAAGTCAGAAGCAGCAGAAAATTGGAATACATATTTTTAAAATAATACTAAAATACCTATTCCCATTATTCAGATATAATTTTAAATATAAATATATACACATTTACACATACACACACATATCAGGGGCTGGAGGGAGGGGAGAATGGGAAGTTATTGTTTAATGGATACAGAGTTTCAGTATGGGATGATGTAAAAGTTCTGGAAATGGATAGTGGTGATGCCTGCATAACAAGATCAGTGTACTTCATGCTGCTGAACTGAACATGTAGCAAAGGCTAACATGGTAGATTTTATGCTATGTGTATTTTACCACAATGAAAAATACAATTGTTGAAAAATCGGATAAAATTAGGGCTTTGGCAGCAGGAGTACAGCATGAGTACAGCGGCTGTGTTTCCACCGGAAACGCTGTCTTCCCTTCATATTGGAGGCCAGATCAGTTCAACTCATAAACGCAGTGGCAAATTCTTTCAGAGCCTCTGCTTTTCCGTCACTGGTATCCCTGTGACAATTAAGTATCAATTAAGATGAAGTGTTTCTCTCAAGATCAAAGAGCACATGAAATTTGTGGTGTATGATGCAAGAGTTTAGACATGCAGAGTGGCATTGCCTATCTTCCTAGGGTTAGCAACTCATGAGCTAAGAGATTTTGAAGCTGGTCCATTGTATTTTCTTGAGAATGATGTTCATCACCTAAAAAAGGTATTTAGTAAGGTGATTCACAGCAAGAATGTTTCAGTCACCACATGATTTTATGCCGAATATAATGTGCTGCTTGTTCCTCAAATAGCTCTGTAATGGCTTAATTCATGAAGGGTTCATTTCTGCATAATGAGGAGTTATTCTGTGATCCTATGAGGTCTACCACAGACATGACCATGTTTATTTATTTACTCTTCCATTAAAAAAAAATTCCTAATATGGGCCAAGCTGTGCCCTGGGTGCTCTGAGCACAGTATTCAGAGATAAGATGAGGTGCCTGTTCTGGTTGTGCTCGGAAAAAAGATCGGAGAAGTGACAGAGCTCTGAGATGAACTCAGCTTCTATTTGAGTCCTGGAGTCTGAGCTCATGAGTGTCTCTGGCGTGAGCTTTCAAGACAGAGCCTGGTACATAGCAGGCACTTAGGAATAGTTTATTGAATACTCTGGCTTCTGAGCTGGAGATCTGGAGCAGTGTGACCCTGGGGGCTGGCAAGGTCCCAGTTTTAGGAAGCAGCTCATGGTGAATGGATTTATCTTTCCCTGACCATGTTCTATCACTTACTTTGGATGTTCTTGCTTGTGTTCATGTGTGCTAGGGGTATCAGGTAACCTGACCATTTCAATAGAAAAGAATGGCTCTGTCTGCCAGTGACATGGAGACTGCTCCTCAGTTACCCAGTAAGCTCAGTCACCTGCTTGGAGTAGAGATAACTAACTTCTTGTTTGGCTGCGCTGAATCCAAGAAGTTGCTGTAGATACGGTCGATAGGCCTCGTGATGGCAGGCAACCAGTCTGGCATGACAGCTGCTGGAGAAACTTTATTACAGAGAGCACTTGACATGCGTTTTCCTGGTGGTATCTAGTCACCCTGATAGGAAGGCAAGTATTTAGTCACTCTGCCTCTCCTCCATCTGTTTCCTTCCCTTCTCTTTCAGCTTCCATTCTCATTCAAGATATCCCTGCCCTGTCCTGCCTTTTCTAGGTCCACGAGCCCAGGACAGACCCTGCCTTTTCTTCCCTTGATCATAAGTGTAATGACCCTTAAAACATGTTTTTGTTTTTCTAGGAAGTTTCTTTTTATTAATCAAACTTTATTTTGTTCAGTATGAATTGCCTCACCACCTGACATTTTCATAAACCATCATTTCTTGAGTCTAAGATTCGTCTTAATCAACTTTATTGGGTTACAATTTACATAAAAAATGTACCCCGTTTAAGTGTCCACTTTGATGTTTTGTTAAACCTATATACCATTGCATAAAACATTTTCGTTATCCAAAAAAATCACTATAGTTTATGGTTTTGTCTTTTCTACAATTTTATATAAGTAGAATAAGACAATATGTACTTTTTGGTAAGACACTTCTTTTTTTCACATCTTAACATTTCTAAAATTGGATGCATCCTACAGTGAGCATCTAACATGGTAGTGTTTCTCTTTCTCTCTAAGAACTATAACTAAACAGACAGTACATCTTATAATGAATACCTTAAAATCAGCATCAATATCCCTAATTTTGATATATTTATCTATATGTGTATATATATATATGTTTGTATACATGTATACTGACAAGTTGGTTTACCATCTAGTCTTGACTGGTTTTTGCACTGAGGAGGTGAGAATCTTTGCTTTGCTGTGTAGGTTACCATAGAGCCTATAGCTGAAAACTGGTAGGAACTAAATAAATACTGCAGAGGGTGGCAATAGTGAGTTTCCAAGAGTTTTCTAAAAATATCTTTTGCATTATGACTGAGCATGTGAAGTCTGAGACAGCATTTCTCAAATTTGTTCCATGGACAATTAATATTACTAAGATGCTAATACAATAAAAGGGAGAAGAAGAGGGGTGTCAATGCCATAGGAATTTGGGAAATGTTTCTTACTAAAATCTCACTTAGAAATCCACAATTCATTAGCATGCTAAAACTTGCAAAAAGTCCCGCAGCAAAGAGAAAATTGTTCTCTTTAATCTCAGGTTTGTTTGACCCTGGTACTTTGTGGCACACCCCGTTACAGAATTCACCATGTGAAAGGCTGGTCTAAAGTACAAGCATGAATAAACAGAAGGAGAGGGAAAGGGAGAGCCAGGTGTGGTGGCATGTGCCTGTAGTTGTAGCTACTCAGGAAGCTGAATGAAGCAGGAGGATTGCTTGAGCCCAGGAGTTCGAGGCTGCAGCAAGTTATGACTGGTCCACTGCACTATAACTGAGTGACAGAGTGAGACCCCGGGAAAAGAAATTGAGTAAAGTTGTCCAAATTGAGTATCCCTTGGGACCAGAAGAGTTTCAGATTTCAGATTTTTTGGGGGGGATTTTGGAATATTTGCAGAATACACACTAGTTGTGCATCCCAAATTGAAAAATCTGAAATCTGAAATTCAAAATGCTTTAATGAGTACCTCCTTTGAGCATCATGTCAGTTCTCAAAAAGGGTTGGATTTTGGAGCATTTCGAATGTCAGATTTTCAAATTAGGGCTGCCCAACCCATATTTGAGCTGGTCCCAGCTAAGCCCAAAGTGATGTAATGGTGCCTGCAATGGGCCAGATGAGGATGCACTTCAAGAGGCAAGGGCTGAATAGGCACTTTTCTTCTCTCCTAAGTCTTTTTGTAGTATGAAGGGACAGGTGGGCAGGCAACTCTTCCTAAGAGGAAATGAAAACAACACACAAATATGCATTGGCTCCTCCCTTAGGTAACAAGTCCCTAATGCACATGGCAGACAACTGAGGTTGAGTAAGAAAAAGCTTATGCTCCACCCATTGCCTCAGAGCTTAGGCCATCCCGTGGGCAGCGAGCTGCTTGTGTTTGTCCACTGCTTGGCCAGACACCTTTAACTGATAGAAACAAAACCAAAACCAAACAAAAACAAAATCCTGAAGTAGGTAATGGAATGACTGGCTACAACACGGAGGAGCCCTTTGCAGGAATTACTTGATCACTTAAATGGTAGCAAAGATTTTCTCGGAAATGGCATTGATCTAATACACATCGAAATGAAAGGTGATCAGAGTGAGTCAAGTAAAAATCAGGCAGAGTCTAAAAGAAATGTGCATGAGCTTACTTTCCCTTCTGAAGATAGTTATACAGCAAAACTGACTTTTTTCTATTGGCATTTATTTCTACAAATTTTAACACATACATAGTTTCATGCAACTACTACCACACTCAGGATACGTAGCAGTTCCATCACCTCATTCTGCCCCATAATGGTCATATCCTCCCCCAACCTGTAACCCCTGGCAACCACTCATCTATTTTCCATCACATAGTTTTGTCTTTTTGAGAACTCCCTTTCCCTTTGTAATTCTCTTTGCTTATTTTTTTTAGTAGGGATCCCTGCATGTTTCTGTGTGTATGCAAAGAGCTCTAGTGCCAGCCGACTTCCTTCTCTGTTCTTACTCTTTTGTTATTTACTGTTGCTAACATTTATTAGCTTCTATTATGTGCCAGGCACTTGTGCTAAGCTCTTTATATATATTATCTCATTTTAATCTCACAATAGCTGTATGATATATGTACACCTTTATTAGTTCCATTATACGAATCTAGAAACTGAGGATCAGAGAGGTTAAGTGACTTGCCAAAGGCCTCACAGCCAACCAGCAATTCAATCCCAGCACAAATATAGCCCACTTCACCATAAATCCTTAAAATGCTACAGTAAGCAATAAAAGAGAGGAAACTAACTAGGATAGAAGTGCACTGAGAGAGATTGGAGGCAGTGCCAATGTGGGGCCATGTGGTTATTAAAAATGTTTGCAAATGCGTGTGAAGCTGGAGAACCATCTGGGTCTCTTGACTTTTCAACCTCAGCCCCTACCTTTATGTCTTTCTCCACCTGCCACATATGGTCCTTGCTGTCCCAAATGGCACTTATCTGCTGTTTTCAGGGGCCTGGTATGATTTTAATCCCTTCGCAGATTTAGCAAAAAAAAACCCCACTGTCTGCATCACAGCTCTGTCACAGAATACAGCCTCTGAGACCCAGGAAAAGGGCTGGCCTACCTTCTGGTTTCTGCCCAACCTCAATTCCCTGATGTGCTTTCTGACCTCATTTTTTTCCCCATCAGTTGTTTGCAATACCAGATGAAAAGTTTCTAGGACAAAGCCATCTGGTCTGTGTGCTGGAGGTGGCAGGGGTGTTCTTGCTGGTAAGGGGCAAGTAAGACAGAAATGTGTGTGACTGGCATGATACTAGCAATGTAGAAAGTCCAGGCTCGCAGAACCCGTGGCAACATTTGTGTTGGGGCATAGAGTGAGCAGGAAAAAATGAAAGATAGAAAAGTTAATGAAGAATTGATGATGCTGAGGAAGTAGACCAGGTTCTTGCCCTGTGCATGGTTTTCCTTTGAATGCGCTGTTTGGGGAAGTGAAATTAGTTAGGGAGTTTTCTCCTAGAATTGATCATTAGCACTTTAAGGGTACTGGAAGTGAGCTGCAAAGCCAGCACATGCTGGGAAGAATCACACATCTGAATCATGGCCACAGATCATATGGAAGCAAACAAAACAATGAAAAATCAGGGCACCGAGGACCATCCCTGGATGGCACTTGCTTAATAAGGGGCTGAAAAGGTATGTGTAATTTAGAGTAGAAAGTATTGAGTCATTTCAATAACAACCACAGCTAACATTTACTGAGCACTTAATATGAGCCAGTCACTGTGCTTAGAGCTAAGTGACATGAATCATCTCACTTATTCTCACAGCAACCCTCTGAGGTAGGTACTACTATTATCTCCAATTTACAGATGGGGAATTGGAGGACCTGAGGTTTAAGTGAGTCACCCAAAGTACACAACTGTTGAGGGTCAGAGTCGGGGTTTGAATTTTGGTATTTCTCAAACCCAAGTCCACAGATTCTTAACTTCTCTGCTTTACCACCTATCCTAAGTCAGAAATATTACTAAGGTATAACAGAATGAGGAGGAAGAGAGATCAGCTTTCAGGAACCTGCAATCCTTTTGAAGGCTTGCCAACTTCCTTTGCTTTCCCTGGAGTAGGGGAAGGAATAAGAACCAGTGGGATTTGTACCACCACGGGCTCCTCCCGGAGGAGTCTGGTGATCTTGCCTGTTGGTCTGAAATAATTGCATGCTGTAGAAACCTACAGCTGTTTCTCAAGTTTTCTTTTTACACAATCATCTTGGGAGGGTTTTAGACATGTAGGCACAATAGACTATTTTTTTCTCTCTATTGGGCCGGCATCCTGAGGTGTGACGATTGGTTCCACCCTAGAACACTGGCTGGCACAGGATGCATCAGGCCTCTTTGAGCCAACAAAAGGAGCTCGATGAGCTTGTTTTTTAGATGAGTCTAGGTGAGCAGAACAGACTGTGCGCTTCAAAAGCTCATGGACAGGAAGTTAAATGAACTCTTTGGAGTGCCAGGTTATCGGCAAGTCCTTTGAAAGAGGTGTTTTACAAAATGGCACCCTGTGACAACAGGTTATTTATGCTCTCCGTGAGGAGTACTTTATACTTAGTATTATCCTGGCCTGCACTCATCATAGAATCAAGTTTAATAATAGTCATACCTATTACACTCTCCCGCGAGGGCTGTTACTCCTTCTACGTTTTGTAGCATGCCTCATGCGTGGCAGGGCACGATACACAGTCAATAATAATGTTCACTGTGATAACGATCTTCCAAATGTGTTTCATCTAAGGCTCTCAAAGTGTTTTGCAGACATTAATTAGTAAAGCCTCACAGTGGTTGTCTGTTTTTATAAAAGACATCTTCCCATTTTACAGAATTTTACATTGAGATTCAGCAAACGTAAGTGGCTTGCCCAAAGTCACACAGCATGTCTACATGAATCTTAATGATGATGCTTTGCATTCACATAGCAGATGTTTTTAAGGCAGTAAGTATATGTTGCAAAGATAATTTTCACACCATCTTGGAGGAAGGTGGGTAGCAAGTGTTATTAGCTTTTGACTAGATTGGCTGAACTGCAGCAGAGAGGGCAAGGAACTCAGGAGGATTTGACCGAGAATGCAAGTCCATTCCTCTGACTTTCTGAACAGACTGTGGCATCCAGACAAGCCTTAGTTCTTTTAACTGAGGGATGCATGGTTGCTTTCATGCTTGCTGAAAATATAGTTAATATTTTTGGGAGCAGAGGCATGTTGCGGAACGACACCATATTGACATCCAGAAATGGGTTTGTTCATATTCCCATTGAGGAAGGCAAAAGGGATGAGAGGAGTCACTTCAAGAAAGGATAGGTAGGAAAAACGAAGGAATTGGGAGGTGGGGGGAGGGGAATGCCAGCTCTGCTCTCTTACAGAGCGTCTTTCTAGCCCAGGTCCTGCCTGAACACAGGAGCTCTTGAGTTTCAGTCTCACGACAGGACTTGGTCCAGAGCAGCTTGGAGGGTGGGCACAGACCATAGTCTAGTGTTATAAGTCCCTGCAAAAGAATTCCAGAGAGACCCGTATCTTAATGGCTGTCTCTTATGTACGACCAGCTCTCTCCTCAATTGCCTGTGCCAGAAGGACTCTGGGAATCCTCTATGGTTCAAAAACTTGGTAGCTGTAAATCAATTCATTGCTACCTTTTCTTTGCAACACAGCCACATTGAGAAAGATGAAAACCACAGCAAAAATATTCCAAGTTGATAAGGGAACTGCCTCCTCCCAGTGTGACACCATTTCTTGAGTGAGTGATGATACTCTGCTAAAAGGCAGTCAGACTTCTGCAAGGTGGGGAGGGGAGAGGTTGCTGGGTCTTAGAAATTCAAGGAGGATTTGCTGACCCGGAGATAGAGCCCTTTTCTCTACAAACAAAGCATGTTTGAGAACAATTTGCCTCCTCACCCCCGACTCCGCCATTTCCAGACCTGTGGATTCTGATTGATGACTAGACCAGGGCTAGTGGAGGGACTTAAAAAGAGTTCCAAGCCCTTTTCTGGAATGCATTCGCATATAAGCACAATGGCAATAAAGAGTCTATGGTGAAGAAATCAAGAGTCCATAGTGAAAAAATGTCCCACTTCTTCTCACCCTCATTTCTGAATGTTTACACATGTCCCATGGGTGGTTTGAAGGTGCAGTGAACCCAGGAAGGGGTAGCTGTTAGAAGGAAAATTTTGGAAAACTGTTCAAATATGTATCACAAGCCACTCCTCACTCCTGAGTGAGGAAGGAGTCCTGCAAGACTCTCCCTCATGCTGTTCCTCTTCACAGCAGGGAGACATGGGACCCTGCTGCCAGAGCAAGCCTTAGACTCTAATGCTTGCTCTAGGTAAGACTCCAAGGAATGCAGTTTTGATTGTCTAAGTATGCCAATGGCCCAAGCCATAGCTTTCCATGTCCACTTTGTCACACTGACTCCAGGGGTGACAGTGCAAATAATTCTGCTGGACTCACAAGGAGCATGTCCTTCTCTCCAGATGTGCCCCTACACATTAGTCCAGGTCAGATGAAGTCCTCAGGGTGTGCTTTCAGCTCTGGACAGAGGGATTCCCATTATCCAAACATAAAAGCATTACTGGGTGATTTCCTGTGAGGCTCAACTGGGTCTGTTTGGTTTTTTAATTGCAGCCTCTGCTGTGTATCTTCTGTATATTTCATCCATTTTGCAAAACGAGACACATCTGCAGGGCTCCTATACAGAGCTGATGTACTTCACAGCCCAGCCTTTGCTATCAATCAGTCCTCCCACATAGACGCTTCCCTCCCGCACTATCTCCTGCGTCAAGTATCTTGTTAGCTTGGAACAGATTATGAATGAGTATTGCCATAATAGCACTTTATGACTAGGGGTGGGATGATGGATTTGGGTAAAATTAAAAAAAAAACAACTGACATTTGGAAATTTCTGAGATCTCAAAAGCAACGAGCAGTTGGATTTGTTTTCTTTTTTCCCACCCTCCATGCATTTCCCAGGCACTGGTTTGGCCTCAGAACAGCAGAAGCGAAAGACCAAAATTATAATCTAAAAGGCTTTCCTTGTTCTACTACTTTCTGGACAAAAGGAAAAGGAGAACCTAGGAAGCTTTGATAGTTCTAAAGAGAATTCTTAGATGATTAGATAGGCTCAAGCTTCTGTTGTGTTTGAGTAAAATAATCACTGCCCACAGAAACATATCACTTAGGAATCACCAGCGGCACTCTGAAATGTAACTAAAAGAAGGTAAGTTCTAGCTCCTTGTATGCACAAATCCAATCCCCAAGTGGATATGATAATAACAAATAAGATCTCTCTTACCCCATCCATGTGGATTCTGATATTAGGCACTAGCCGGAAAGGACTGGCCTGCAGACGTCTGGGGTTGGTCCTGCTTTTCCTGCCATCCTGCAAGGTCATTGTGCCGGGCCTGCGGAAGGAGCCCCCTCTTCCCGAGCTCTGCCCTGAGCGCACTCCATCCAGAAGGCGCACGAGCAGCAGGTTGGCCGGTAGCGCCTCAATGCTGCAAAACACTGGCGTCCTGCATTCGGGGCACCGCAGCTCCTTGTGGGCCTTGAAAACTCTCTGTAGACATGGTTTGCAGAAGGTGTGCTGGCAAGGGAGGACTTTGGCCGTGACATCGAGCTTCTCAAAGCACACAGGGCACTCCAGAAGATCAAGTAACGTCAAATCATCCATTTTATTTCAAAACTCCAGTCCCCACCTGGAGGAGCAGAGTCCACATGGTAGGGTCCTTTGAGCCACCCGGGGAAGAGCTGGTCTCTTGAGAACGTCAGAATTCTTGCCTGCTTGAAGGAGAGAGAGGAGAGGAAAAAAACGTGACTGCTCTGAGAGGTATATCCCACCTACATGGAGGCAATGTCTCATAAGGCAGTTTGCAAGTACTTTGTTCCGGCACCCAAGTTTCAAATGACTCATTCTGATTCAATGCTAGCAGGTATAAGACTCAACTCGTGCTTGCTGTGAGGATCAGAGGGAACATTCAGCACAGGACTGACTGCTCATTGCCTGTAGGGGACAGGAAAGCAGGGACATAAAGTGGCCTGCTGAAGTGGCCGCCCAAGCCCTCTCTACCAGCCAGGGCGGGAAGAGGTCCTTTACCCCTGCCTGGGGAAATCTCCTGGACAGTTGCAATTCTTAACAACAAAGCCCCCTCCAAACACAATTTCTGGGTAGCTATCTCCTCCTCCTCCATCCCCTAGATCCAGGTGTATCTATCGTCTGCATCACATGTGGATTAGTTTAGGTGGGTAAGTTGATCTGAATCTCATGCAGATGTAGAATTATTTCCTTCACAATACATCTTCCCACATTATTCTAGCAATGTACAAGAAAAATTTCCATTAGAAACCCATTTCCAAAAATTGTTTTGCCTTGACTACAGGCTAGGGTACTTGGAAGCTTTGTTTCTTTTCTTTTGTCACCTTTTTTTTTTTCCCTCCTCATCCTGATTACCTAAGGCTCAGAAACAATATTCCTCCCACAAGGTAAAGTCGTGCAGCCTGTTTAGTTACTTTGACATTGTTCTCAGTTTCAAATGAAGCAGATAGGAATTCTGGATTGTGGTCACAACCTGTAAAAACCATACTAGGGCAGCATATACAGGTAGGGGTCGGCGTGTGTGTGTGTGTGTGTGTGTGTGTGTGTGTGTGTGTGTGTGTTATGAAAACAGTGCTTGTTCCAGAAACAAGTTTCCTTTTGGATGTATGAAAGGAAGCCTCCAGTTTAGAAGTCTGGGGAGAAGTGAGCTGCCCCTTACAAGTGCCAGGGCTTCGGTGAACACCGAACCCAGAGGTTTGGCAAGAAGGCCAGTGGCCCCATTAGCGACTAGTAAGCAGGAAAGACACGACGCCAGGATGAGCGACGGCGCCTCTCTTCCTAAGACTCCTCTCCAAAGATATCAGCGCGGCGGCGGGCTGGGGCTGCGTGTGGGGGCCACTAACCTTATGCGCGTAACCTCTGCTGAGTTCAGCTCAGCCCCCTCCTCCGCGCAGCAGGGGTGCGCAGCTCCTTCCAACCGGCTTCCTTTCCCCCAGCGCCGCTGCAGCCACCGCTCAAAAAGTTTAACCACTCAGTCTTACTCATTTCAAGGGATCGCCTTACCCAGCCCTGTTAACGCTTTCACCGCCAGGCTGCTGCCTACCAACGACGCTTTTGTTGTGGTTAACTTGATGTTCTTTCCTTTAGGTAACTGAATTGTTTCTGGCAAAAGATTGTAAGAGGCAAAACATAAGCCAGTCCCTAAGGCCAAGTATTTACAAAGTTCCTATTTTCACCTTTCTCATTTTCTCTAGTATCCAAGGGATCGGAACCTGCTCCATTACAAACATACCAAAGTGATTATGTTTATTTTAAAACTTCATAAGGATTTCCTGGAAAGGTCAAAAGTAAAAATGGTCAAGCTATGTAAACAAGGATAAGCCAGACACATAGAAAATATTGCTTTTTAAAAATCATAGTCAATGTCTGAATTTACAGACTCCGAATTTAGAGGGACTTCAGTGATCTTTTTGCTCAATCTGTTTAAATTAAGAAACTAGTGTCATGTATATACACACATATGCGAAAAATCAAAGCACAGAGAAGCTTTTTCAAAAAAGGAAAAGCAGTGGACTCCAAGTTGTCCTGCCTGTTACCAACTGTAGTCTTTTCATATCCTCAGATTATGCTATTTCTATTTTTTGATTTATCAATAATACATTTCATGTAAAATTACAAAGGTATCTGAGTAAGTGAATAATAACAATCTTACCTAATACCAGGGCAGCCCTTATCTGTGTCAAGCACTGTTCTAAATACCTATGTCAGCCCTTTAACTCTTTAAAGGATACACTAAATTCTTCTTTACTTTTATTTTGTAGATGAGGGAACTTGAGACACAGAGAGTGTAAATAACTCATCCCACGACTCACAGTTAGTGGAAGGCAAGTGGTCTGTGCTCTTGACAATGTCATGGAGTGCTACAACTTTAAGAGGCTGGCGGGGCGGGGCAGTGGCTCATGCCTGTAATGCCTGTAATCCCAGCACTTTGGGAGGCCAAGTGGGTGGATCACGAGGTCAGGAGATCGAGACCATCCTGGCCAACGTGGTGAAACCCTGTCTCTACTAAAAATACAAAAACTATCTGGGCATGATGGTGCGTGCCTGTAGTCTCAGCTACACAGGAGGCTGAGGCAGGAGAATCACTTAAACCCAGGAAGTGGAGGCTGCAGTGAGCTGAGATCTCACCACTGCACTCCAGCCTGGGTGATAGAGTGAGACTCTGACTCCAAAAATAACAAGAGGTGAAGAGGTAGTTCAAGGGAGCTAAGTCTTCTCTAAGAGGGCAAGAGGTCAAAAGATAATGGCCAAAACTGGCTACTCTCTTTTGCAGATGAGGCAGCTGCAACCAAAAAGATCAAAGGAGTTTTTGTAGTTGTCCAGTGAACTAGAGGCAGAATTGGGACTAAAAACTAGGTGCTCAAGGCACGCCTTGAGGTGTGACTCACGCCTGTAATCCCGGCACTTTGGAAGGCTGAGATGGTCGGATTGCTTGAGGTTAGGAGTTTGAGACCAGCCTGGCTAACATGGTGAAGCCCCATCTCTACTAAAAATGCAAAAATTGGCTAGGCTTGGTGGCTGGGAATACTTGGGAGGCTGAGGCACAAGAATTGCTTGAACCTGGGAGCTGGAGGCTTTAGTGAGTTGAGAACACGCCATTGCACTCCAGCCTGGGTGACAGAGTGAGACTCCATCTCAAAAAAAGAGAAAGAAACTAGGTGTTCTTTTAAAAATTATTGTTATTACTGTATCTTCTCTCTAGACTGAGGATGACAGTTATTATGCAGATTGAGTTCAGATACAGCTCAATGGGAAAATCTTAAGAGGAGACCAGGAGGTCTGAAAACATTGTTTACATGTTTTTCTACATTTTTTCATGTTAGTTCCAAAAAATCAAACATGCACTTGGGCGAGAACTTTAGGATGGAATAGATGGTTATCTATTTTCTGAGCACTGAGGCCTAATTTTGACGTAGGTCAATTTCAGAGACCACTTTCAACTACTACTTTTTTAACCTTACTTTTGAGCTCGATAATAACCCATCCCATTCTGCTTGCCTGTCTCCTTCTATTAATTCCTAATCTTGAGTCTGTGCCACTAAGGATTCTCCTTGTGGTTTACTATCCTCTTACTCTGTTTCCCACTTAGCAAAGCTGAGTCAATTTCCTTTGCACCCTGCAGCGGTCTCACTCCTTAAAAAGGGCCACTCCTATGCTGGAACTCCTGTTGCAGAGATTGGCAATATTTTCTCTTATTCCTCTTCTTGTTCTTAAACACACTCTATCGCCTTTACATACTCATATCTGCACACACATGCATACACTTGCATAAGGATGCACACACACATAATCTTAATCATAGTAACACTTATGGAGCACTTGCTGTATGCCACTGACCAGCGTTGACTTTAAACATATTATCTCATTGAATTCTCCTAACCACCCCATAAGATACTGTAACTTTCTCGGGGTTGCAAACCTTGTGATCTGAACTCAGGTTGGTCTAATCCTGGGGCCTGTGTTTCTTTTCATTTTATAAAGTCATGTACATGTGATAAATATACTCATATATCTTTACTATGTAAATCCACTAATGTTTATGCGTATGCCCATATTGTACACACCAGCTGATCCCAGAGCCAACCCAAGACAAAATATTGATGTTAAAAAAGGAGACTGGGCTCCTCTGGGTTGTAGTTTACCCACCTCATGGCCCCTACACACCCTTGTGCTGTCAGTGGTCTTAAAAACTTGGAATCCTCCCATCCCTGAGAAAATGCAGTCAAATCAGCTCAGTCCCAGGAAGGTGGACTAGATCCGGTGGATTACTCTTTTCTAGCAAACCTGGCAATTGAAAATCTAGCCACATAGAATCATGACGGTAGAATTTTAGATTCTAATGGAGGACAGAGAAAATGTACACTGAAGTGAGGAGTGGTCTTTTAGCACCTCTCAAACGACACCACGTAGGTGGTCCCCAACGCCACCCACAAGAGGTTAGTCTTGAAGAGAAAATTTCTTTTGAAACTTTTAAAGAAGTGTGGGAGTTTTAAATGGGTATTTCATTCTGGCTTACCTGAATACTACCTTGGCATCAAATCAGATGAACATGTAGTCTTTAAAAACAAACAAAAAGGTGAAATATGCATACCTCTTCAGACTCCAGGCCACCTCCCTTCCCCCGCCATTCCCACCCCATCAACACTCCTGTTTATATCTGTACAGTTATGGGGTGATTATTGGCTGCATTCTTTTTTAAAATCTGTGTGATATACCTGAGCTTCTGCTATGCAAATTTATGAGTACATTTAGATTTATGTATGTAAAACACACAAGAAAGCAAATCTGATCATATTGTTTCCCTAGTCAAAACTCTTCAGTAGGTTTCTATGACCTTAGGATAAAATCGTATTCTTCTTCTGACTGTCAGGACCTGCGTGATCTGGCTCATGCCCACCTCTTCTGTTTCAGCTTATACCCCCATCACCCCCTCACTCAGCATGCTCTAGACCCACTGACTTGCTCTTCACTCTTAGGATAGTGTTTTCACCATCAAGCGTTTGTTCACGCGCTTCTTTCTGTCTTCAATGCACTCTCTTCCCCTTCCTCTCTTCCTAGTTACTCTCTCCCCCACCCTTTGCTTTTTTAATCCCCTTCTCTGCAAATTTGAGCTTTAAAAAATGCCACTTCCTCCGGGAAGCCTTCTTTGATTCTCATGAGTAGAAAGTTTGCCATCTTACACCTCTCCTTTATAACAACTATCACAACTGTAACTCAGTAATTATTTTCTAATAACTTATTTAATGCCCACCTCCCCCACATAGACTGTAAGCTCCAAGAGAGGAAGGACCTTATGTGTCTTGTTGCTGTTCTATTCCCCCGTATCTAACACAGTGGCTGGCATGTGGTTGATACTCACTAAATGTTGAATGGGTTTATTGATGACTAAAGGAATGAATGATGTTCTTAAAAAGTTGCGTTTTGGAAGGTGTACACCAAAGGGTTGATGATGGTTTTATATTAGACACCTCTTGAATGTCGCTTTGAATGTTCTCAACCACACCTCTTATTTAAGCTAAGAAGTTTTCCCAGATTCAGGCCACATGCAGAGATGCTACCTGGCAGTGTCTCTCCTCAAGACCTAGTCACATATTTGTTGCCTCCTGCCCCAGAGCTTCTCTGATGTTGCAGCATGGGACACACATGGGAACTTACTTCACACGCACATGTGCATGATCCAGAAGTGTGGACTGTCTTTGACTAATGGAAAGTCTACTGATACATTTTCCTCTTTTATCCTCTGGGGCAGGCAGTCCTGAGATGTCAGAAAGTTCTTCAGAAGGTCTTGTGAGATGAGTACTATTCATCCGTTGGAGGCTAACACAATAATGTGTCTTTGTGCTGGCTTTCTCTCATTCCCTGTTTCACTTCCCCATCCCTAACTCCTGCTCCCAAATAAATTACTTTCAAGGAAGCAAGCCTTTGTCTCAGGCTAAGACAGTTTCTTTCCAATTAAAAATTAAATCACAAACAAGTGTGCAGATAAGTTTTGTCAATCAGATTTACTTACTTATTGGAATTATGATTTTAGAGGTGTACTACTTTCATTTGACTCTTAGCCACTTGGTGGTCTCAGGCTCGCTGCCATAAAGTTACTCATTTGTAAAGCACTCCTTAAATCCATCGAAGGACTTGAGGTATTTGGAAATCTTAAGTCTTAGAGCTGCAGGGTCATGAAACCTCTCTTGACCATCACTGGACTCTTGTTGCCGAAGGCCATGTTTTGTACATCTTTGCTCTCTTCCTTTAGTACCTAGTATAAATCTAGGTAGGTTTTAAACCTTTAAATAGATGTATGTTATCTGTTTCCATGCTATTGAACTTGCCCATATGCTTTGATTTTCTAGTGATACTGAGAAACCTTTGCAACAATTCAAGAGGAGGCATAACTGGAGGACAACAATGGAAATGTGAAGAAAATCAGACTGACGGGGTTGAGTGGCTATTAAATATTCTGTCTTTCTTTGAAGGATACAGGCCCAGGATGAAGTCAGATGTGAGATTTCCTCTCCAATCAGGGAGATGTTTGCAGGACATCTACAAACTCCTGGCCAGGACAAAGAGGTGTTATAAATTTTCTGGAGATGACTTATGGTTCTTAAATTTAATGGGAAATGCTTTGAACCAGCAGTCAAGAGCATGGTTTTAAGCCAGGTGTGGCGGTGCATGCCTGTAATTCCAGCGCTTTGGGAGGCTGAGGCGGGCAGATAGCTTGAGTTCAGGAGTTCAAGACCAGCCTGGGCAACATGGCAAAATCCTGTCTCTACAAAAAATTCAGAAATTAACCAGGCATGGTGGCACATGCCTGTAGTCCCAACTACTAGGGAAGCTGAGGTGGGAGGATCGCTTGAGCCCAGGAGATTGAGGCTGCAGTGAGCTGAGATCACACTACTGCACTCTAGCCTGGGTGACAGAGTGAGAACCTGTCTAAAACAAAACAAAACAAACAAACGAACAAAAAGCCCCATGGTTTTGGAGTCTAACAGACCTGGTTTGAATCCCAGCTCTGCCAGTTGCTAGACAGATAGATCATTTAGGCAAATTATTCCTCTGTTCCTTGGATTCCTCATGGATAAAGTGGGGCAACTAGTAGGACCTACTTCATTGAGATGTTCTGAAGAGTCAATTGAGATGATGTATATAACAGTGCTTAATAGATGTAGGGTTTTTATCTTCTTTCTTCTTTCTGTAAGCAGATCTCATAAAAGAACCAGATGCCAGATGGTTCTCATTCGAACACAAGCTAATCCAAAGAAAAACATGCTAGGCCATGTGATTGCTCAGTTCTTTATTGATCAAAATGCTCTTACACAATGTATTCAAAACCTCTGTCATTTGCATTTTATCTTTATGCCTTTTGCCGTAGTCATGTACTTCTCAAAAATGTCAAATTATTTTTTAAATGATTTAAAGGGAAACTTAAAAAATACTACTATAAATGGGAAACCAGTTTCTGTTGCTGCAATTTGAAGGTGAAAGTAAATGTACATTTGATTAAAACAATGTCATTGAATCCCAGTTAAATGCTATTGCCTGCCTAGATCTGAACTTGAGACCTGAGCAATTTGTGTTAAAAAGAGAGCAGTGGCTTATGCCTATAATCCTAGCTGGGGAGGCCAAAGTGGGCAAATCACTTGAGGCTGGCAGTTTGAGACCAGCCTGGGCAATGTGGCGAAACCCTGTCTCTACTAAAAATATAAAGGCTGGCTGTGTGTGGTGATGCATGCATGTAATCCTAGCTACTTGGGAAGCTAAGGCATGAGAATCACTTGAATCTGGGAGGCAGAGGCTGCAATGAGCCAAGATTGCACCACTGCACTCCAGCCTGGGTGACAGAGTGAGACTCTGTCTCAAAAAAAATTTTTTAAATAAATAAATAAATAAAGACTTGCCCTAAACTGAGGCTTTCTCCTTGATGTAATCAGAAAAGTGAAAGAGAAATGAAAGGAAAATAACTTTCTCCTGGCGTGATTCAATGTTATTCCTTTTGGGTTAGGGTATCCCAAGCTATAGGAGACTCTGATTTAGTATATTATAAAGGAACTGAAGTGATGTGAAGAACCAAAGAAAGCCAGAAACCTACCCATTTCTGTACCATAAATGGGGGTTCACCCACTGTGCATCTGGTGAGAGAGTCTTAAGCGCATTTCTTCCTTTTGATTTTCAATAAAAAAGAATAGTTTACTAAGCATGTTTGTAATCTTTCCTCTACAGATTAGAAGGAAGTTCTAAAGGCAGATTTGTGAGAGGAAAAAGTAGGAAAGTAAGTAAGAATGCATCTTTCCATTCTATTACTGATAGAAAATAATTCTGCTGGTAAAATCCAAGTAATTGAATTTTAACTGTAAAACTGTAACTGTAGTCTAGTTAATTGAATTGTGCCAATGCCAGTTTCTTAGTTTTTACAATCTATTATGGTTATATAAGAAGTTATCATTGGGAGAAATTGTGTGAAGGGTACAAGGGATTTCTCTGTACCATTTTTGCAATGTCTCATGAGTCTATAATTATTTCAAAATGAAAAGTAAAAAAAAGTTTAGAAAACAGTATATAGCTAAAGCCTTAAAAAATATGGTTTCACTTTTCACCTTTTGATCCTAAAATACCACTTCTATACATTTATAGTAATGTAACAAATATATATCCAAGTGTGTTCCTCGTAGCATTACTTACAATAGTGAAAAGTTAAAAAACAGCCTAAATGTCCAACAATAGGGGAATGAGTAAATGGTGATATGGGGAAATATTATGCAACTATTAAAATGACAAGGAGATGTATATTTAATGACACGAAGGATCATTCATAATTAAGTGAATATTGAAACAAGTTATATGAGTTCAAGTTATCTAAAAATGATACACACACACACACACACACACACACACACACACACAGTATCAAGACTAGAAGATTGTATGCCAAAATGTTAGAAATGGTTATTTCTAGCCACTGGGCTTATTAGTTGATTTTTATTTTTAAAAATTTTGCTCATGTGTATTTGTAATTTTTCTATAATAAATATCTATTACCACTGTAATATATTTTTTAAAAGATATTAAAAATGCTTAAATCATCATAGATTTACTAAAACATTTGCAACTGGGAGAGTTAAATCCTATAACCCTAATAGCTTATGCATTACAGTTGATAGGATAGCTCTTTAAAAAATAATAAACTGTATAGCTCTGCAACTGCTATAAGAAGATGTTAATCCATAACAGACACTGTGCCTTACTAAAGAAAAGTAAGTGATAAATCATTTCACCCCAACCTGTCTTTCTCCCTTTCTTTTACTGTTTCCTTGCTGATGAAATCAGTAAATGTTTTGATTCAAAACCAGGAGCAGGATGCAATCTTAATTCTTATTAAACTCAGGGCAAGTCTGTGCAAAAGCTGACAGTTTGCCTAGGCAATTGGGTAACCACAGTCTTGTTTTCTTTGTCACACAAGTGAGAAAGTTGCAAAATTCAGTAATTCCCCAACTTCTCTGATTCGTGTTAGATGTCTCTCTTTATGGGTAGGCCTTCCAGAATAACATGAAATACATGAGAAACAAAATTTTTACTTATTAAAAAAGAATTAGAGGCCAGGCGCGGTGGCTTACGCCTGTAATCCCAGCACTTTGGGAGGCTGAGACGGGTGGATCACGAGGTCAAGAGATCGAGACCATCCTGGCCAACATAGTGAAACCCCGTCTCTACTAAAAATACAAAAAAATTAGCTGGGCGTGGTGGCGCACGCCTGTAGTCCCAGCTACTTGGGAGGCTGAGGCAGGTGAATTGCTTGAATGCGGGAGATAGATGTTGCAGTGAGCCGAGACCGCACCACTGCACTCCAGCCTGGCGCCTGTTGACAGAGCAAGAGACTCTGTCTCAAAAAAAAAAAAAAGAATTAGAATGATTTTCTATAATTGACTGTAAATAACATCTGTCAAATCAATTAGACATTTTTTAGGGTACCCTGTGATGGTGCTAATTATGTATTAATTATACGATATATGTTATTTACTCACTTGTCCTTATAAATTGTCTCTATTCCACACAATCTACATCCCATGGTGCAGGAATCATGGCCGTGCTGTCAATTGTGTCTGACACAAGTAGGTGTTGAATAAATATTTGCTGAGTGATGAGGATGACTCATTTGTGTTTGGAGTTCTCATTGCATTCCTAGGGAGAAAGCTTGGGACTTGGAATCTGGAGACATGCTTTAGAAACTCAGCTCCACCGATAACAGCTCTGTGACCGTTTGTGTTCAAAAGCTTTAGGCCTCGTCCATAAAAATGTGATCAGTAACAAGTACTTCCCAGGCTTGTCATAAGGAATAAATGTCCTAATACATGTTGGTAAAACAATGTCTGGTACATAGAAAGTGCTCAAAAAAATATTAATTGACAATATCTGAATTCTTTCTGTTTTAGCTATAGTTTATCTCTTTCTGATACAATTTCTACCTTAGAGTAGGTATGAACATACACTCTGGAGTCAGATGGCCTGTGCCGTCTTATTAAATGAGAGTGTGACCTAGAGAAAATTACTTAAACATGCTGTACTTGGTTTTTCTCATCTGTGAAACAGGAATGGTAATAATAGCACTTACTCCTTAGGATTATTGTGAGCACACACTGAGAAGATGCTTGTAAATTCTTCAAAGAGTGTGACAGGAGTGACTGCTCAGTAAAGGTTAGCCATTATCTCCTTATCAGGCCTCTTATCTATTGTATTGCATCTAAAGTACAGTTTAAAATTGAGCCCAACTGCAGCTTCTCTTCCTGAAGCAGGTATTTATTCTGATTTGGCCTTTTCATGACTGTCAACTCCAGAAATGGCTGCCTGGAGGTTTATGTGGTCTGGGCATTTTGGCATCCTGTAAAACTTTAAGAGGTGATGAGATTGGCTATTGTGCTAGAATAAATAATAACAATTAACATTGTTTTGTACAAGATTTTGTGCAAAGAACCATAGCCCTATAATTACCCTCATCTTACAGATGAGGAAACAGAGGCTCAGAGAGGTTATGTATTATACCAGCCAGTGCATGAGGAACTCAGAACTTACACCCAGGCAGACTCTTAACCTTCATGTCATCCCATTTGCCACATTTATTAAACAAAAAAGAGGCTATTTAAATCAATACTTTATTGCAACTTTGATCTTAGACTTTTATTTTTGGTGCCACTCAGTAGAGTTCAAACCTTGGCAATATAAAAAGCCTTCTCACAGTAACATCAGGTTAATCTCCAAGAAACACAAATGGAAATAAGCCTGAAACAGAAAGAGACAGAGCATAGGTGGAATTATTATTATTTTTGAGATCAAATCATGAGAAATTTCAACAAACTAGATAAAATCATTTGGATAAAAATCCCTTTGGTTTTCAGAAACAAATGGAGACTTCTGTAAATATGACCAGAATTATCTCATTTTGTTTTTATGCTCAATTTATGACAGTGAATTAACTTTTCAACTAGAATTTTAAAATAGATTTGCCCTGGTAGATCTAGCTCTGCCATTTGACATATTACCTTTATGGCAATCAACAGTAGGTACACTAGGAGTATAGGAGTGTGGTTGCTGGAGAAGAGGGCTCAAATGGTGGGCAGTTCATCTCTCCATGCCACTCTCCAAACTCAACCACTCCTTGCCCCCTGCTTGGTACTAAACGTGGCTTGTATTCTAAACTAACTTCAGCATTTCGGCATTATCTATCAAAACTGTAAGTATGCATTCCATTTCACTCAGTAATTCTACATCCAGAAGTTCATTTAAGAGAAATCTCACAGAATATGCAAAGAGATATATACAAGGAAATTCATTGTTTCGTTGTTTGTAGTGGAAAATAAATGGCACTAACTTAAATATCCATCAGGAAGGGGTTGGTTATATCTACCATGATGTAATCATACAGAGGAATATCTAGGTAAATGAGTATACATTGACATGGATATAATGGAAAAAAGATCGTAGGCTGTGCTCATAATACCCATAACATTATAGAAGGATTTTGTAAGGATACATACCAGTGATACACAAACTTAAATGCATGCAGGGGATGAGATTTTGGCTTTGTGAATGGGTCAAGTAGGGACTGTGACAATCTTGAGAGCATGCCTCATGTTAAGCAACTAGCACCACTCATTTTCAGGAAATCATTGCTAATCTGGTGGTAGGTCTTTGGATTGTCCAAGAAAAGCTGGGAGTCAGAGTACTACTTATTCTGGTTTGTGGCATCTACTTACTTCTCTGTCACTTCCAAAGCTGGGAACTCCATGAAAGCATTTCAGTCATGTGAAACCTCTTGATTTTCATTTCGAGACAACAAATAAAAATATTTTAGAAATATATTGTGTATGGTCATCTGTTAGTCATATTTTTCTTACAGGCTCATTGCTTATCACCCTCTAAAATACTCTTAACAATGGCTATCTCTGGAGAATCATATTATAGGCCAATATCAGGGCATGAAACTTATTATGTATAAAGTAGACTGTTCTCAAAGTGTAGTCCTGGACCACCACATCAGTGTTCCTGGAAACCAGTTAGAAGTACATAGGCCCCACCCAGACTTATTGAATTAGAAACCCTGGGGATGGGCCCAGCAATCTGTATTTCCCCAAGTGCTTCAGGTGATTCTGATGCATTCTAAAGTTTGAGATTGAGTGGGGCTTATGAATTTCTAACTAGTTTCCAGGTGACACTGATGTGGTAATCCAGGGCCACATTTTGAGAACCGTCTATTTTATACATTGCTTTATGTTTGGGGTTCATGCAATGTCTGCACTGCTTTTATAATTAAAAACCCCACAAGCACACAGGACATACTTACACTGGCCTTATATTAGGAAGGTCTGAACTAAAGTGAGTTTCCAGAACACTCCAGACTAGGACTAGTCCTGAGAGTTTGGACTAGCTTTGGTTTTGTTACCAATCTTCTGGGCACAGCTGGATTATATTTTAGACTAGGGTTTCTGTAGCCTTGAAATGCTTCTGGCCATGTTGGACCCTGTGAGTTGCTGGGGGTAGAAACAGCTTTTTAACAGTGCTGAGAGAGAAAAATTACATCCCTCATTTCCATGGTATACCTGGAACCTGTGGGGAAAATAAATACCTAGGTGATAAGCATTCATTCTTTGATTCAGTTCATTCATTCATTCAAGAACAATGTTGTGAGTGCTTACTATGTATCTGGCATTGTTCTGAGCCTCAATGACACTGAGATACCTTCATGGAGCTCACAGCTTAGGAAGGGACACAGAAGTAAATAGACTATCATCAACCAGTGTTAAAAGTAGTGTGATGAGAGTCAGCACATGGTGCCTTGGAAATCCCCACTAGAGATGAGGGAAGACTTTCCTGAAGAGGTGGCACCTGGCTGAGTTTTAAGAGATAAGCAGGAGAAAAAGAAATGGGGAGGAGTCAGCTTGGTAAAGAAATGGAGGGTATATGCCGGGCCAAGAGCTAAACAGATGCAGAGACACGAAGGGTGGGAGGACCCGGGACTTTCTGGGAAATGCTTGTACTCTGCCTAACCTGGGAAGAGGGTGTGTGGCAGGAGTGTCAGGCTTTGGAGCTGAAGTGTGGGCAGCTACCTGATCACAAAGTGCTTGGAAAAGCAGGGTGGGATGCCTGGGCTCCATCCAAAAAGCAACTGAGAGAGCCAATGACAAGTTGTAACTTAGGGAGTGACAGAGAGTCCCTTTAAATTTGGGGGCTGTTTATATATTTATGACAACAAATGTTTTTGCCCAGAGTTTTCATTTATGTCTACTTGAATCTATAAAGTTTAAAAATACCATGCCTTTAAGTGAAAAGAAATAGCAACTTATTTAAAAAAATAGAATGTACAAAATGATGACTGGGAAACTGTAGTTAATGTAAACACAGATTTAAGTTTTGTACTTTCCCTTACTGCTTGGTTTTAGATATGTTTCATGACATGTCATACATAGCCTGTGAGTTAATTAAGCTATCGATTTGGAAGGTTGCTGGTAAATCCTAAGCCAGTTTCAAGGGTGTGTATGTGTTTTGTGTGAGGAGCTGGTTAAAGGCATTCATAACGTTATGATAATCCTCACTGAACGTTGCTGGGGTTCCAACTGGCAATGCTTCCCATTCCTGGCATCATTACCCCACTAAGGGGCTTTGCTTCCCTGGAAAGTTGGGTGAATACTCAGTTAGTAGAAATCGAATCAACATGTTCAGTTTGGTAAGGACTTGCCTTCCTTCATCTCACAGGGAGAAAGAGAAAAGTCAGTGGCTTCTCAAGAGGAAAAGGAGGGGAGGGAGGAGCAGACTGGGGTGACTGGTGATGCTGTTAAAGTCCCACAATTGCTGTAGAGGTGCGTTTTCAGCCCTGGAGCAGGGTGACCTCATTTGCTGCTACACATGCATTCATCCTTGGTTTCCTGGCCTTTTTGCCATGAGCACATGTGTATCTGCTGAATGTGTAAATGTGCCCCAGAGAGGCTGTGAGGATTTTAGAGACAGACTAAACCAGATTTAAATACTACCCTGCAACTTACTGAGTGTTGAGAGCTTGGAAAAATTGCTTACCTACCTGATATGTGATTTCAGAATGCCTATTTGACATGGGTTTTTTTGGTGAGAATTTAATGAGTTTGAGATATTTATGTTTAGTGTCTTAGTCTGTTTGGGATGCTATAACAAATCCTCAACACTGGGTGGCTCATAAACAACAGAAATTTATTGCTCATAGTTCTGGAGGCTGGGAAGTCCAAGATCAGTGGGCTGACAGATTTGGTGTCTGGTTCATAGATGGCATCTTTACCGTGTGTCCTCACATGACGAGAGGGGAGAGGCGTTTCTCTTGGGCCTTTTTTTATAAGGTCTTTGCCCCCATGGCCTAATGGCTTCCCAAAGGCCCTGACTCTTAGTAATACCACCTTGGGGGTTAGGATTTCTACATATCATTTTTAAGGAGAAAGAAACATTCAGACCATAGCACATGGTGACTGACACATAACTGATGTTCAGTATTTCTTTCCTGACCTGGAACTGAAGCTACCTTTTCTGGTTCCATAGGAACAATTGTTTGTCACCCTGACCCTCTGTCATGCTTAGTTTTCACCAGTAGGGAAACATGTTTGGGCAAGAGGGAACTTGAGTGGCAGCATGACCTGCATTCCAATCCTGGTATAACTGCTCATTTCAGACAAGTCACTCAATATTTTTGAGACTTAGGTTCCTTCTCTATAAAATGGAAGCAATAATGCCCAATAATTTCCATACCTTCTACAGTCATTGTGAGGATTCAGTGAAGTAATGCAAGGGTGCTCAAACCTTAAAGAGCATCACAATCACCTGAAGAGCTGGTTAAGACACAGATCGCTGGGCCCATCCCCAGGGTTTCTAGTTCAATAAGTCTGGGCAGGGCCTATGTATCTGTAACTAGTTTTCAGGTGACACTGATGCACGTCCAGGACCACACTTTGAGAACAGTGCCTGACGAAAGTAAACACCAGGCAGTTGTGAGTTACTGTCACTTTCATGTTTTGGAGCAGGAGTAATAGTGTAGATACCACCACATGACTGCGATTCTAATTTTAGGGTCCTTATTTTGGCTACATCAATAATTTCTTGGTTTTCAATTTTGTAGTACTATTTAAACAGTGAGAAGGAGAGACTCAGTGTTGTAGGGGGTTAAAATCCACAAGTCAATGCTGCTTACAACCAAGTGACCCAAGTACAGGAATCAGGGCCCAGGATGGCTAGGTCCCAGTGTAGTTTTGTCAGCCTAGGACAAACTAAAAAACAATTTTTTTTTAGAATGAGTTTCTCTCTTTTTGCCAGGCTGGAATGCGATGGTATAATCTTGGCTTACTACAATCTCTGCCTCCTGGGTTCAAGTGATTCTCCTGCCTCAACCTCTGAAGTAGGAATTATAGGGATGCGCCACCACACCTGGCTAATTTTGTATTTTTAGTAGAGACAGGGTTTCTCCATGTTGGCCAGGCTGGTCTCGAACTCCCAACCTCAGGTGATCCATCTGCCTCGGTCTCCCAAAGTGCTGGGATTACAGGCGTGAGCCACCACGCCAGGCCTTAAAAACAATTTCTGGAACATTCTTCTACCTCTCAAGACCCTCTACTATGTGTTGAGGGCATGTTTTGGGGAGATTGGGGCAGAAAACAGGAGACTTCCACAGCCCAGAATCTTCTCTGCTGTTTTCTTGGGTCCCACCCTCCCCGGGGTTTTAAGCTTCTGAAGGATGGATCTTCCCCCTGAGGAAATCACAGGCCCTGACTCTTATTTTAGAAGGCAGATGGCAGAGATAAGGGGCACAGTGACACCTCTGTCACCTAATGACAGTCTGAATTACACATCTAAAATTAACAGCTTCTCCTCCTGCCTCCCACCCACCCGCCTACCCAATACTTAAACCCTCCTTTGTCATTGTTTCTCTGAGCAATCGAGTTGCAAGACATACTACCTGAATCTGCAAACCCTTGAAACTCACGGAGTGGGACTCAGCATTGCACTCGGGTTAAGGGTCAAGGTGCTGGGGTCATCTCCTCACTTTTTAGCTTGGAGAATTGAAGGAAGTAAGGGTACTTGTTTCAAAGTGTTCTTGTGAGGGTTAACTAGATATGCGTGTAAGGTCTCAATAAATAACAACTGTGGTTGCTATGGGGGATTTTTAAGTTTCTCACGGGATCCTCTTCTGCATGCCCTCCCAGGGCTGTCACTTTTCCAGAATTATCCAACAATGTTCAGTTGGTTTTGGGGGTTCAGATTCTCCATTTTCCGTGATTTGTTTATGTGGCTTCAGACTGAAGGAGAAGAAAGGAGCCTTTGGTGTGGGATCTGGGGAAAGAAATGAGGAGACAGGGACAGTGCAAGCTCTAATGAGGAGTCTGCCCCCTTCTGACCCCAAGAACAGATGGTGCTCCGTCCTTGTGAAGCAAGGGTGAGAGCCATAAACTGGAGGCTCTGTTCTCCCCAGGCGATGCGGGAAACTCAGTAGCTCAGAGGCCAAGTGGACAAAGTGCAATGCAGCACTGCGGGAGGGGCTCACACACCTCACACACAGCACTAGGCAAGCACTGAGCACAGAAGGGAACCGAGTCTATCTGGCTTTTCCAGGGTGTGGGGTCCCAGGCAGGAAGGTAGTGTTTTAATGGAGGCCACAGTATCACAGAGATGCCAAGGTAATTCCCATAGGGAATTGTGGGTGGGCAGTAAATATTAACGGAGAACATGAGGGGACTTGTTTCTGAGCTTCTTCCTCTAGATAGGGGGAAATTCCTAAGTAAAGGGGTGGGAGGGACTTGTAGTTACACAGGTAGGAGCAGGTGAGGTCAGGGACATTCAGGTGACATAGCTGAAGCCTGCTTCCAGCACAGTGCTGGGCATATGGGAAGCACCCAGGAACTGGTCCTAATTACCAGCTTTTCCTGGACACTTTGACCTTTCCCTGTGCCCATAGGACTGGGCAGTCTCTGCTGTGACTATCAAAGGACGTGAGAACTCTCAGTTCTTCCTTCCATGGAACTAGAAAATATTTACTTTTGAGAGGAAAGAGTAACATGTCTAAGGAGCTAGGGGATAGCGGTGATCTTTGGCTGGCTTTGCTTGTCAAAAGACCCCATTCACCTCCCAGCTATTTCACCTTTGAGCTGTGAGGCCACAGGCTAATTATTTAGCTTCCTCATCTGTAAAGTGGGGACAAAATTGCCTGCCCTACTACAAGATCAGAAACACGAAAATGTCTTGTCGGTTGTAAAGTTCTGTTAAGGGAGTTAGGGAAGGGGGTTTGTTGTGGCTGATAATGAGTCCTCCTAGGGATACCAGCATTCAACCGAAAAGTAGCAACCACGAGAATTTATTCTGATATAATGAAGACTAGTAAGAGTTCAGCTGGCTGGGCGCAGTGGCTCACGCTTGTAATCCCAGCACTTTGGCAGGCCGAGGTAGTAGATCATGAGGTCAGGAGATCGAGACCATCCTGGCCAACATGGTGAAACCCCATTTCTACTAAAAGTACAAAAATTAGCTGGGCATGGTGGCGTATGCTTGTATTCCCAGCTACTCAGGAGACTGAGGCAGGAGCATCATTTAAATCCAGGAAGCGGAGGTTGCAGTGAGCTGAGGTCACGCCACTGCACTCCAGCCTGGCGACAGAGTAAGACTTCGTCTCAAAAAAAAAAAAAAAAAGTTCATGGAAACAGGTGAGGGGTGGGGTTATTCCTGGGTGTTCACCACCTACTCTTGAGGCTGGTCCACAGAACATGAGCCTAATAGTCTCATCAGAAGGTACCATTGGGACAATCCTGAACAGGTGATATGTGCCGCTCCCTGCTCCACACCCCTGTGGTCATTCCTCACTGTCTTCCAGGTTGTGAACTTCTAGATGAAGGTCTGCATTCTCTTCTCATTGTTGTTCAGCCCTGAGCACAGGACCTGGCACTCAGCAGACATTCTGATGGTGTTTACAGAATGATTCAGTGAGTGGGAGTGTGCATTTTCTTTTTTTGGATCAGGGTCCTTGTCTATATTCTGCATACTTACTCTCATTCTCACACCTCTTCTCTTTCTGAAATGTCCTTACACTGATCCCCAACTCTGGGGAGACCAGAAATATTTGGGTCTAAAACACAGGAAAATCTGAGAAAGAAGGACAAGAATTGCTTTCCTTTCTGAGTCATGTGTGCCTTGGGAATCCACTTTGGGGAAGGAAGAAGGCTTGCGAATTGATCTCTGGGGGCAAGTGGGAGTAACAGGCAAATCCTGTGGAGAACGTGTCCATCTTCACATAACACTGTTTTGTTTCTTAAAAGGAGATGTGGATTCTGGAGGTTTCCCACCCTGGAAATAACTACTTTTCAAAAAAAGATACTTAGGAAATAAATCTGACAATGGCTCCAATTGTTATTAGGGTAAAATGCATGATTTGTATTTGTATGTTTTCTGAATGCGGCTGGGATTTTAAGTCAGGGAACTTCTTGATTTTAAGTAGGTTTTCAAGCTTGCTCCTACAACCTCTTAGCCGTGTGACAGCAATGACAATGACAAAAAAGGTGATGACAATGCCTGTTCCCTGAGGGCTTGCTCTAGACCAGCATTCATGCTTGTCCCCTTTCTCACAATAACCTTCTAAGGTTGGTCATGATCTCAACTTAATTTTACAGATTGGGAGACTAAGGTTTTGAGGGGTTCAGTGGTTTCCTCAAGGTAATATAGGAAGTCACCTTAATTTGAACCTTTTTTGAATCCAGGCCTGATAGCTATGCCTATACCCCTCTCCATACCCTAAATTGCCCCCTTTGAAAAGTATAAGTTTGGATTTATGATGAGATTATATAGATCTGTCTGTGAAGTATTTTCTAGGCAGTTCAAATGAAGCTCTTCAAAATACAAACTGCCCTCGGTGACAAAGTGTCCTACCCCTTCCCAATGCCTTCCATCAAGAACTTTTTCATAGACTCCCCTCAGGGTTCAGCCTAGGGCCTGCTGGAGAAAATGGGGCAACAGAACAATAAAACAAAAGAAAGCCACAGACTCTAATGCCTGCAACTGATCATGAATGAAACACTTCCCCAGCCTGGAAAAATATTAGTCTGATGCTCTTTGTTCTAAAAGCTCTGGTTCCACAGAGCATCAATTTCTCCTAATAATAAGCTTTTTAATTCTTCATCTAATGATGCAGCCTTGCCTTGAGTATTCTTATCATCTCTATTCCTCATCCACGATGACAGACACATGCACAGGCAGTTTGTCACTCCCCTTCTTTTCTTTTTCTTTCTCGTCACACATGACTCCCGCCCCAGCAGAAGCAGGGGCCCTGAGCAGCGCTCCCATTTCCTCTGCCTCCTCGCCTCCCACACAGACATGCACGGCTCCTAGAATTCTCTGCAGAACATCATCTGCTTCCCCATGAATAAGCTTGTCTTTCTTTTCTTCCCTCCTTGCCTGGTGACTCTGTGTCAGTTGGGTGTGCACGGGTACCCTGCTTTGTTGACCAGTTCCACATTTGAGCTAATATTTATCATGCATTAATTCTGTTCCAGGCCCGTGATGAAAGCTCTGAGCAGGTTATCTCATTTGCTACCCATGAGGTGAGTCTTAAAGGTGAACCCACTCTGCAGATGAGAAAACTGAGGCACAAGGAAATGTCCAAAGACACACAGCGTTCTAGTGTCTAGATTCTAGAGCCTACCTTCTTTTTTGTTTTTGAGACACTCTGTTGCCCAGGCTGGAGTGCAGTGGCACAATCTGGGCTCACTGCAACCTCTGCCTCCAGGGTTCAACTGACTCTCCTGTCTCAGCCTCCTGAGTAGCTGAGATTACAGGCACACACCACCACACCTGGCTAATTTTTGTATTTTTAGTAGAGAGAGGGTTTCACCGTGTTGGCCAGGCTGGTATCAAACTCCTGACCTCAGGTGATCTACCTACCTCGGTATCCCAAAGTGCTGGGATTACAAGTGTGAGCCACTGTGCCTGGCCAGATTTGTTATTTTTTAATCTTCTTAATGAGGATCAAGATTTTTATCATTTGCCCTAAAATTTCCTATTTGGGTATCCCAACTTAGACCAAGAGAAATGATTAGGAAAAAGTAGGGAGGAGATACTACAATAAAGACAGCTGCTTGTTAAGGCGTAGACACAACTGAAGTTGCCCGAAAACTTGGTTTCCTATGACTAAATCATGCTAGAAGCCCAAACTTGGACAGGAGGCTTGAGCGGCCAGCCATCCCATCCCAGGGATGATCTCCTGTGCAGCACTCCTCAGTTGCTGTGCTCATCTTACAGCCAACACAGAAATGTTGAGTTGCCTTTACTCACCAGCTCCACCAGCTTTGTAACAAATCTCCTCTGCAATTAGATATTTGATTTTCCTTGGTCCATAGCATGATTCTAAAATCAAAACTCTTGAATGTGTTTTGTAGGACCTGAAACAGAAGATGCTGAGTCAATATTTGCTGATTAAGCAGTTATAATTCTGTGAATCCACTTTTTTTTTTTTAAGATTATTGTCCCTAGCTGGGCATGGTCTCATGCCCGCCTGTAATCCCAGCACTTTGGGAGGCTGAGGCAGGCGGATCACTCGAGCCCAGGAGTATGAGACCAGCCTGAGCAACATGATGAAACTGTGTCTCTATTTATTAAAAAAACAATTTTTAAAATTAAATAAAGAAGATCACCATCCCAGAAAAGATTCTGTGGGCTGGACCAATATAAGTTCATATAAATTTTCATTCTTTTCAGACAAATGAGAAAATTTCAGGTAATGTATTAAGTTTTTCATAAAGCTAAATTTATTCAGCATAAGAGACTTCTATTCTGAGGCTGTTCTTTCTAATTTGGGGTATTAAAAGTACCTTTATTTTACAATAATTGGTGTGACTGTATAAACTAAATTGGCATCCCACCCCATTTTTTTGAGTGGGCCCCCCTCAGCTCTTGCCTGGCTGACTCTAGCAATATCCCTCCTGAGCCCACTCTTTTCCTCTTGTCTATCAGGACTTTTAGTTACAAGAAAGATGATGCTGCAGGCCTTTCCTCATGTATAGAAAGACTATTCAGAAGACCATGGGTCTAAATGCAATGTGCTATCTTGAGCCGGATCCTGGAACAAAAAAAGGACATTAGTAGAAAAACTGGTGAAGTCCACAGTTTGTCTTGTAGTTACTGGTGATCTACCCATGTTAATGTTTCAGTTATGATGAATGTACCATGCAGATGTTAACAATGGCAGAAATTGGGTGAAGTGCATGGGAAGTCTCTACTGTACTACTTTTGTCACTTTTCTGTAAATCTAAAATTACTCTAAAATAAAATTTTGTTGAAAAAGGATAAATGCTAACAATCTATGCATTCCACAATCCATTTGGCCAGGGTTACTGTTTAAACATGTGAATCAGAGCGTTTCCTATCCTCCTTAAAGCCTTTCAATGGCTTTCCATTGCATTGTGAATTGAATCCAAAACCTGTACCAGGCCCCCATGAACTGGCCCTGCTTCTGTCTCTGGGCTCATCTCTGCTTGTCCAAGCTGCCCCTGGTGAGCGGATGGTCACTTTACTCAGGTCACACTGGCCTTCCTATAGTTGACGAGGCCAGGCTGGTGCCACCTTAGGCCTTTCCACAGGCCTCCGCCTCATACCTCATCTTCATCTACCTCATCTTGTTCTTTAGAGCTCTTCTATGGTGCCTCCACTGCCCACTCACTCCACAGTAACTCTCCTGCTCTGCCTGTCACTCTCCTCTTTGTTTCGTGTTCTTGAAAACACTTATCACCATCTGTCAAATTGTTTACACTATTTATTTACTTATCATGTATCTGTGCATGGTCTTTCCCCTGCCTCTGGGATGTCAGCTCCACGAGGGCAGGGGTTTTGTTGCTCATTGCTTTAACTCCAGCACCCAGAGCAGTGTCTGGCACATAACAGGGGTACTGTAGTTATTTGCTGAATGAATGTAAGAGGGGCCATTTCAACCAGGAAGACTTCCTGATCTCTGGTCAGAGCTAAAACCCCCTTTTTAGCTCTCATAGCCTCCTGCACCTCCCTCTCCCACAGCTCCTGCCCCACAGGTTGTCACTGTTGGTTGACCTGCTATATTCTCCACCAGGTTCCGGCTCTGTGGGGTGAAATGGTATTATGACCTTGGTCCGCCCATCTCTGGCAGAACACCTGGAGCAAGGCACTCAGTGCCTGGGAACTCATCAGGGCTGCTGCCTGGCTGGACACTTACTGGTTGACTTCTGGGAGTCAGGTGAACCTGAATTAATCAATTATTTTCAAGACAGGGTCTCACTCTTGTCACTCAGGATAGAGTGTAGTGGCATGATCATAGCTCACTGCAGCTTCAATCTCCTGGGCTCAAGTGATCCTCCCTCCTCAGCCACCTGAGTAATTATGACCACAGGCATGTGCCACCATACCAGGCTGATTTTGTGTGTGTGTGTGTGTGTGTGTGTTTTGTATAGATGGGGTCTCACTGTGTTTCCCAGGCTAGTCTCAAACGCCTAGACTCAAGTGATCCTCTCAACTTGGCCTCCCAAAGTGTTGGAATTACAGGTGCGAGCCACCGTGCCTGGCCAGGTAAACCTATTTGGAGGAGGCCAGTCACTGGCCACTTCATTCCTCTTTGTGCTGTCAGTGTCAGCAGTAGAATACACTCGATGTGTGCTTTCTGAATGAATTAAAGGAGGAAATGGGAAAAGCAGTCTGGCTATGGGATCTGAAGGGGATTTCCGAAATGGACTTTGAAATCTGGCCAATATCTGAGTTCCACCTGCTCAGTGGACCCAAAAGAAGTGTGAGTTTGGGGACTCAAGTTCACCTGTCTTGGCATCGGGTCAGTTCTTCCAATGTTTTCAAATCTTTTAGATATTTTCTTGAGCCTCTTGGTCACATCTTCTACAAGTAGTGTTGTTTTCTGCCTTGCTGCTTTCCTTTCATTTCAGCCTCTCTCACCCCTTCCCGCTCTGTGGCATAGCAAGAGCCTTTTCCACTCTGCAGACTCACAGCTGGAACTGCAGCTGCCCTGGGAACGTTGCTCAGCCATCACTACAATGCACAGGGGACGCCAGACTGTGACACCTGATCTCTTTCTCCAGCTAAGCACCAGCCCTCCATCTTCTCTGATTTAAGCAACAAACAGCATAGAACTGTGGAAAGGATGTATAATTCAGAGTTTGACCAAACTAGTTCCTAAAATGTTAACTCCTCGGGGTGCTGATAGATGTGTTCATTAATTTGACTGTGGTGATCGGTACACACTGTATACACATACCAAATCATCATGTTGTACACCTGGAACATATAAAATTTTAATTTGCCAATTAAGTATTTTGCAATAAAAATAAAATTAAAAAAATTTTAAATCTTTTAAAAATGAAAATAAAAATAAATGTGACACACTTAAATTTGCTTCTAAAAAAAAAACAAAAACAAAACACAAAAGAACCCCTGCTTCATAACATGTGAGTGACCTTGGGCAAGAAATTTAACTTTTCAAGGCCTTGGCTTTCTCATCCACAGAGTAAGGATGCACCCGTACACACATACACACATGCACACACACACACACACACACACACACACACTCTTCACATAGTTCCCCTTCTTATCTGCCCTTTGATTTTAGCTGAAATCATATCTGCTTCATCTAAAGTATGTTTCCTCCTTCAGTCTCAACCCTGTATGAGTTTTCTTCATATCACTTACCACAATTTGTAACTAATTGATTTATATCTTTTGTGTTGTCTTCCTCATTAGAGTGCAGATAGGAGGTACAGCTATGTGTCACTACTGTATCTCAGACATTGAAATAGTGGGTAGTATGTAATCATATGTATTATAAAAGTATATACAAAGTAGAAGTAGTTTTATATGATTATAAGTATATACTTATGCAATATAATTACAAGTAATTTTCAAAGTATAACAGTTGGTATATAATTATATCACTATTAGTACGCTCATTATTTTTATGAACAGTGGAGAAATTATTGGAAAGAGGGAAAAAGAAAATCTCTGGGCAACATGGTCTTCTTTCATCAGCTAATGGGGAGGGTCAAACTGTGGTCTCGGGACCTGGCCAAGAGACTCTTACCTTCCAATGAGAGGTGGCATGTGTTTCAGAGATTGTCAGTTTAACTGGACCCCAAGTTTCAGAAGTTAAAGTTTCTTGGAAATCTCTTCCACTTCAGCTTACTCCTGTAGTTTCGATTTATTTTAGTAATAAATTCAGTTGGCATTTTCCCTCTGGAACCCTGTTATTAAAACAAACGTGACAGAGACTCTGCTTGCAGGTACAATAACATGGGAACAAAATGAACTTCAATGTCCAATATGACTCCCAATATTGGTTCAGCCACAGCGTGACAGTTCCAATGAGTAAGAGCAATGGGCATCTCATTAAGCCTCACAATTTAGCACCAGCCTTCAGGAGAGGAGAAAATCATGTCTGATCGTACTGTCCTGTTAGCCTTGTAAATGTGCAGGAGAGAGGAATTGGGAGGTGAGGGGCAAGGAGTGGGGTTGGAGGGGAATATATAAATCAAGAGAGCAGGAATATTTATTCCAACTTTTTGGTTTTCTGTTGAATCTGAAGAAAGACTAATTGATTAAAAAGGATTTATAAGAGAAGTGAAATGAGGTCATGGTCAAAAGGCTCAGATAGGTGGTGAGAGAATTGTTAGTAGTCAGCAATCATTCAATTACTGAGCATCTACTATGTGCCAGGCACTCTTCTAGTCATTGGCAAAGAAGCCAGACAAAGTCCATGATTTACATTCTGGTGGGAGGAGACAGACCACAACCAAACAAGCAAGCTAATGGATACCTTCTGTAAAGAATATAAAACGGTAACATTACAGGTAGTTACGCTAAGGAGGGCGATAGAGACTGCTTTAGGTTGAGGGTCAATGAAGTCTTCTCTGAAATTGTGACATGTGAGTGATAACTGGATACTTGGATGGAGGCAGCTGCAGAGAGAAGTTAATAGCATTTGAGCTGAGAAACAGAATGAGAAAAGCCTGGAATGAGCTCAATATTAGGGAAAAATTGAAAGATTGACCAATCCCTCTAAATACAAAGACACAAAGAATTACCACTTCTACAGTCCTTACTATTTACTAGTGATGTTTATTATTTACCATCTAAGTGCCTGGGACAAGTTATTTGATCATTCTAATTTGACAGCAATAATATGGCAGTAGTAATGACTGCATGCTTCACAACCTGTTATGAATTACATATATGGCAATAAATGCTAACAATTGTTGAATGAATATTATGCGCTGGGTAGCATGTTAGTGCTTCACATATAATAGGTCATTTAATTTTTTGATAAACTTATTAATAAGACAAAAAGTATTATATACTCCATTTTGTGAATGAGGTGAATGAGCACAGAGAGAACAAATAGTTTGCTTAAGCTCACCCAGCAAATGACTGGCAGATGTGGGATTTGTACCCAGATACCCTTCTTCCAAAGTCCTCAACCTTAACCCACATCTTCCAGATGTAGAAGTCTTGGATTGATTCCCATCAGGTACCTAGCCCGGTGCCTGCAGTGATAGCCCTCAATGCTTTTAGCTCTATTATTACTACATACATTGCCTTTCTTCTACCTCCCAGCAGCATTGAGTAATCTTGGAAGCTGCATTTTAGAATATGACATTGAGAAGTCAATGATTGCCAAAGAACTGGAGCTGGAAGCCAGATCTTCTGATTCCAAATCCCCAGGTCTTTTTCCTGCAATGAGCATCCCTGGAGTTTTTGCTTATTATAATTCAGCATATTTTGAAAGGAATCCTCAGAAATACACACTGAATTTGCTTCAGTAGATCCAGCTGTTTGCAAAACAATAGGTCCAATTTTCTTCCTTAATACTGCTTCTATTAACATTTAAAAGATCCCTCCATATTCATAGTTCCTATTTTAAGCCAAAAAAATTACTGTCAGAGACTTTCAGTATTCATCAGCTGATGAAACCCACCAGGATTCTGAATCGACACCTCCTCTGCCACCTGTCAGCCTCAGCGTCACTTTCTGTGTCTGCCTTGCTCTTCCTTTAGTACATCCTAGGAATTTCCAGGTTTCCTTGAGACTTCGTAGGTAGGACTCTTTGTTCCTGGGGAGTTTGCTTTTATTTTCTCGTACATGGTCATTCCTATTCTTTTGGATTCCTAGAACTGAATTTTAAACTTGAAAACTGTTTTTTAAAAGTAGTCTTTTTGGTTAGGATTGTTGGAATTTAGAATCAACTTCTGAGATTGGAAGAAAGCACATCTCATCTCATTGTCTTGCAAGGCAATCACAGTTGCAAATAGGACAAAGAAGACGTGACAGACAGCAGGGAGGTAAAACAGCTAGAGCATCTTCTTTGTAAAACTGACAAGGCTGGAGCTTCCTCTGATCTTTCTCTGAGGTTGGTGCAGACTTACAGCTCCAGTCCAGACCCTTTCTTTTAATGTGAGATTCTGATATTCAATCACCTACTCCACGTCTCCACTTAGAACTCTAGCAGGCACCACAAATCTAACATGATAAAAGCAGACACCGGAACTTCATCCTTAAATTTGCTTCTCTCTGTCTTCCTCACATCTGCTAATAACAACCTGTCCTTTGAGGCACTCAAGCAAAAATGTTGCTCAAGTAAAAAATATCTGACTCCTCCACCACTCTATCCCCAATATCTATTCTTCTTCCCCAACACTTCTTTCTCTCTTCCAGGACCCCATGTCAGATTCACCAGCAACTCCTCTTGACCCTTAATTTCAAAATAGATCCAGAGGCTGACCATCTCTCCCACTGCAGGCCAAGCCACCACCCTCTCTCCTGGTTTCTGTGGTCTCCCTTATTTATATTCAATGTGGCAGCCAGAGCAATAGTTTAATTAATTAATTAATTAATTAATTATTTTTGAAAGGGAGTTGTTCAGGTTGGAGGGCAGTGGCATGATCTCAGTTCACTGCAACCTCCGCTTCCTGGGTTCCAGTGATTCTCCTGCCTCAGCCTCCCAAGTAGCTGGGATTACAGGTGCCCACCACACCTGGCTAATTTTTGTATTTTAGTAGAGATGGGGTTTCACCATGTTGGCCAGGCTGGTCTCAAACTCCTGACCTCAAATGATCCTCCCACCTTGGCCTCCCAAAATGCTGGGATTACAGGTGTGAGCCACTGTGCCTGGCTGGAGTGATCACTTCAAATCAGTGTCAGTGCATGCCCCTCCTCTGCTCAAACCTCTCCAACAGCTTCTGCCTCTTAGTATGAAAGGTAAATTATTAAAAAGGCCTCCAGGATCCCCACCTTCCCCTATTATCACTCTAACCTCATCTGATGGACCCCTTTGTCCTCTATGCCTTAGCCACCCTGGCTTCCTTGCTGCTCTGTGGACCTTCCAGGCATGGTCTTGCCTTGGGAACATAAGTTCCCTTTGCTGGAAAGCTTTTCTGATCCACAAGGCTGACCCTCTCACCAATTTCAAGTCCCTTCTCAGCCAAGCCTCCCATGATAGCTCTATATAAAATTGCAAACTTGCTTCCAGCCCATGCTCCCAGTTCCCTCCCCTGTTTCATTTCCCAGACCATGGATAACTATCTCGCATACGATATATTTATTTATATAAATAAATAAATAAATATATATTTATTTTTATTTAATATATAATATATATTTATATATAAAATAAAATATATATAAAAATATATAAATACATATAAATTTATATATTTTATTATATATATAAATTATATATATATTAAATTTATATGTATATTAAAAATATATATTAAATTTATATTTTATATATAGAGAGAAAAATATAGAAAATATATATTAAATTTATATTTTTTATATATAGAGAAAAATATATAAAATATATATATAAATATATATATTTATAAATATATATATATTTAACTCACTGATAGGTTTATTGTTTTCCCCCCATGACTCCCACTAATACGTAGGCTCCATGAAGGAAGGAATTTTTGTCTATTTTTTCACTCTATTTCCAGTGCCTAGAAGAGTACCTGGCAGTTGGCAAACACCGAAACATATTTATTAGGCAAGTGAATGACTGTTAAGGGATTAATGACTGTTAGAGTGTTTGACTCTATCTAGTCAGGAATCATTCTGTGACAAAAAGACAGAAAACCAATTCAAGCCAGAAAGGAATGTGATTGGATTACTTCCAATGCTGTTGGAAATTCAGGGGAACGTTACTTTCAAGGCAGCTCTCTCCAGCAACTCAAATGAACCCATCAGTCACAGACTCCCTTTCTCTGTTGTCTCAGATTTCTGCCCTGTTAGCTTCATTCTCAGACAGGTTTTCATTGTCCCTGCCAACTTCAGACATACATGCTATCAGATTAGCAATGCCAGTGGGGGAAGAAAAGCACCCCCTTTTCTAATACTTTCCTCTAAAGTCCCAGGACACCATCTCATTGGCCTGGCTCAAGTCAGGTGCCCATCTCTAGACCAATCCCTGTGATGCAGAGGAATGAAATGCTCCCCTTGGCCAGTTGAATCATCTGATCATCCCTGGAGGAGAGTGAGAGAGTGGGGGTATGAGGCCCACCAACACTCCACAGACTGAGAAGACAAGGAGGGGTGCCTCTGGAGGGAGAAACATACATAGGTGCCATTACCAGTCTCATCCTGCATTACCACCAGAGTAATTTCTGTAAAATATGGTTATGATCTTGTGACTATTACACCCCAGAATCTCCAGTGGCTCCCCATTAAAATAAATGCTGAAATTCTTGATCTGACATTCAAGACTCATCACAATGTAGCCCCAATCTATTCTTCTGGTTTTTCTCTCTCACCAAACTCTCCCACATTCCCTTTACTATGGACACACTGGACTATGTGCTATTCCTGGACCACTATTTGTTTATTTATTTATTCATACATTTATAACACTTATTAAGCACTTACTATATGCCTCCTAGCCTTTGTTCATTTAGTGACTGCTCTTCTAAATGCGTTTTGCCTCCTCTATGCATATGAAAGCCAACACGCTCTTTATGGCTCACGTTAAGGCCACATTTTTGAAGATGTCCTCATTCCTCTCCTACCTCCTCCATTCAACTCAGAATTATTTATTCCTTTCACCTCTCTCCATAATACTCTATTTCCTTTCTTGAAGCAACATTTTTGGACGTACTTTGGTTTAATGTTACATGAATAGCAATTTCCTCTATTGGACTCTAAATTCTTTGAGGGCTTAGACATCCCCTCTATCCATACAGGCAGTTATAATATATTGTGTACATAGTATATCTCTAATAAAAATGAATGAATAACAAACCAAATTGTCTTAAACTTTCAATTTCTCTCTTCATCACTGTGGTATGTTTATTTGTATAGAATACATTCGGATTTATAAAATGTTTTCAGGACTTACATGTTATTCACTTTTCTGAGCAGTATTGTGAACTCGGTATTATTGCTATTTTAAGGATAAAGAAACAGAATCTCTGATAAGCTAGGCAAGTTTTGGGCTGCACAGCTAATAAGTGGTAAGGATGAGAATTGAATTCAGATCCAATATTGACTCTGTATCAATCAAGGATAGTTTGGTGACTGTGTAAGCACAAAAAGTAATTTATTAATTAATCAGTGGTAAATTTTGGTAAATTTGGTTCTTTGGTAAATGACCAAAGAACCATCCTTTTTGGTAATCACTCTTCTGTGTCGTCTCCTCCCTCAGTGGCTCTGAGCGTGGATGTGTGACTTGTTTTGACCAATAGGACTTTAGCCAGCATGATGTAAGTGGAAGCTGGATAAGTCACTGGTGCATGGGGACTTGCTTGTTTGGACTGCTTCCTTTTGGAACCCAGCTGTCACACCATAAAAAGCCCAAGCCACTGAGGGGAGAAGAACCATGCACCCTTCAACAGTCCCAGTTGAGTCCTTAGCTGCTACCAGCACCAACGGACATGTGAGTCTCATCCCATCTGGAGGCAACTGGTCCGGCCTCTAGATGGCTGAAACTCCAGCTACAGAACCATGAGAGAATACAATGGTTGTTATTTAAAGTCATTAGGTTTTAGAGCAGTGTGATGCTCAACAATAGGTAACAGAAACATCAGGCCAGCATCTGACTTACTCTGTCCAACCCCGAACCAATCACTGTGGCTGGGGCTGTGGGAACTTCTGGCTCCTGTCAGGACACAGGGAGCAGGCAAAGAGATCCTCAAGGAAGGGGTATGAGGATTTGTGTGTGACAAATGAAACTTGTGGCTCCAGAGTCAAGTCCAGGCTGCTCCTCAGTGGGTTAGGAAGGCGTTCATCTCATTAAGGAACCATAGATTGTCAGAGATTAAAAACTTCAAGTCCAAGTCTTTCATTTTACAGACAGTAAAATTAAGGCCCAGAGAAAACCATTTCCAGGGCCAAGATATCGTGGGCCCTACTCTGGATCTACCACCCCATGTTTCCTCAGTGATGCTGGTTCTCAGGAGAGGGTGGAGATAGGGTGTGAGGATGTGTGTGTGTGTGTGTGCACTTGTATGTTTCCTGGTGTCTAGTCTGGGGTGGGATGGAGGGGCCTTGGTGTGAGGGATATCATCCTCCCAGAGCTCTGTTTTCAGCACCTAGTTTTAGCTCTGTTTCCAGTAGCCTTCTGGGCAGAGACCCACATTCACACACAAATTTGGGATTAGTCTGACCCGACTCAACTCCAGTGATGAGTCCTCCTCAGCCTTTCCCGACACAACTGATTGTTAAACCAGTTCAGGACATGTCTCTAAAGTGTGATGAAATTTTCATCAGAAAGGAGTACTTACAGACAACATTTGGGACCTCAGGCTTCATGTAATGCCCTGCTTGGTGTGAATTTGTGGCTCTTTAGGTAATTCAAAAGCAATTTTTGGGAAATTTCCCGGAACATTTTGTTTCCTCAGGCAAAAAATGGCTTTCGCTGCATGAGCAACAGTTGTGTGTCTACTCCAGAGAAAGACAATCAATTGTGCCCTCTGACACATCAATAAATATCAGCAGGGAGCCAGATTCTCTGTCTTCACTGTATCCATCACTCTCTTCCTTCCCATAACTTCCAGAGTTAGAGTTGTAGGATGTTCATCCTGAGACAAATTTAGAGTTTATTTACCCAAATCCATGATTTTAGAGATGAAGAAACAGAGGCCCAGAGATGGCTAGAGACTTATTTCAGCCACACAGTAATTCTCATGAACTAAGTTGGGATCTGAGCTCTTATTTATTTTATTTTTTTTGAGTCTGAATCAAATCGTCTTTCCATATCACTGCAATGTTTTGGTGACTTCAGTGTCAGCTCTGATGCAGGATAGGGAGTAAATTTTGAGGAAAACAGGGAAAGAACTGAGTTTTGGAGGAAGCTGCTTCTTAGCAGGGAGCCCCCAGAGAGTGAAGAGAATGATTTAGATTTTTCCAGTAGAGACTCTGGACCGCACTACTAGTCTTCAGCCACCAACAGGACACTTGGATATAACATCCTGAAGAGGTTTTTACACAAGTCTCCACAGGAAACTAGCCATGCTATATCTCATTTTCTCAGGGCCCTGATCTATGTCTCTGAGGTTCAGAGAAGTTAAGCACATTATCCAAGATCACACAGCTAGAAGTTGATTTCAAAGCCTGTGACCTTTGCATTACCCTGTATTGCCTTTTAGGGGGCTTGGTACAGTCTTTACTGTCAGTGCACCTGAAGGTATTTAGTCAGTGCTTATTAGTTTTAAGGCAAAAAAAATCATAGGGACATGTAGGAGTTGATTTCTGTTTGAAAGCTGCATAATGCAGCTGGTTCAGGATGTGAGCTCTGTAAGCTTACACCGTCTAAGTGCAAATCCAAGTTCAAGCACTTATGCCTCTGTGACCTTGGAGGGGCACTTGACCCTCCAGCGTCTCTTTTTACTTCTGTTTAACTTGGCTTCACTCACTGATTCCTTTGCAGGATTCTCTTGAGCACACATCTGCCACCTCTGGTTGGTTTGATTAGATCAGCTCATTCATGCCAAAGGAGAGAGACAGGTGAAACTGTTTAATGGGAAACCCAACCACGTGTGCACAAAGATGCATATTAAGAGTATAGTTTTTACAGAATTGTTTATAGTAGAGAAAACCCAGAGATCATCTATATGTTACTTTATAAAGAACTGGTTAGGGTGGGCACATTGGCTCACACCCTATAATCTCAGAACTTTAGGAAATCAAGTCAGGAGAATCACTTGAGGCCAGGAGTTTGAGACCAGCCTGGGAAACATAGTAAGATATTGTCTCTACAAAAATAATAAATAAATAAAAATTAGACACTTATGGTGGCATGCACTTGTAGTCCTAGCTACTTGGGATACTTGGGATGCTGAGGTGGGAGGATTGCTTGAGTCTAAGTTCAAGGCTGCAGAGAGCTATAATCATAGCACTGCATTTCAGCCTGAGTGATAGAGAAAGACACTGTCTCTCTAAAAAAAAAAAAGAAAAAAGAAAAAAGAAGACTGGTTATATCAACTATGGTATATGTCAGTAATGCAGCACAGCGCTTTCAACTGCTTAGGACAAAAACATCAGAATCATCTTTAATTCTTTTCTTTCTCACTCCCTCTGTGAGTACCATGGGTAAATCTTGTTGACTGCCTGCAAAATATATTTAGAATCTGCTTACTTCTCATTACCTCCATAGCTACCTTCCTAATCTTGAGCCACTATCATTTCTGAAGCAGATGTTTGCAATCATCTTCCACCTAGTTCCCCTGCATCCACGCTTGCTCCTACCAGCTACAGTGGCATCCTTGCTGTTCCATGGACCTATTAGTTACATTCCTGCCATGGGGCCTTTGCTCTTACTGTTCCTGCTGCCTGTAACACTCTTTCCTCCATGTTCTCCTAGTTCCCTCCCTCATCTACTCAAGGATACTTCTCAGTGAGACCTGCTCTATCCACCTTATTTTTAGTTGCAATCAACCCCACTCTGAGTTTAGTACTCCCAATCCCCCTTATGCTGCTCTATTTTTCCACAGCCATTATCACTTTTAATATAATATATGATTTATTAATATATTGTATTTCCCTCTATTAGAATATAAGCTCCACAAATGCAAGAATCTCTGCATTTTTACCTCTGCTTTTGTTGTTTAGTGCTGGATTCCTAACACCTACAATAGTTTCAAGCATATAATAGGTGCTTAATAAATGCTTGCTAAAAGTATAAATGAATAAATTCTTCTTCATAATGGGTTAGTAAACAGATCTTGAAATCAATGAGGGAGATCTATATGTATTAACATTGAAAACTCTTCAAACTTTTTTTTCATTTCAATTTTTTAGATTCAGTGGGTACCTGTGCAGGTTTGTTACTTGGGTATATTATGTGATGCTGAGGTCAGTGGTATAAATGATCCTGTCACCCAGGTACTGAACATAGTACTCAATAGTTTTTCAACCCTCGTCCCCCTCCCTCTTTCCCCAACTCTAGTAGCTCCCAGTGTCTACTGTTGCCATCTTTATGTCCATGAGTATCTGATGTTTACCTCCCACTTATAAGTGAGAACATGTGGAATTTGGTTTTCTGTTTCTGTGTTAATTTGCTTAGGATAATGGCCACTAGCTGCATCCATGTCACTGCAAAGGACATGCTTTGGTACGTTTTTTTATGGCTGCATGTTCCACAGTATATATGTATCACATTTAAAAAATACAACCCAGGCCAAACGTGGTGGCTTACATCTGTAATCCCAACACTTTGGGAGGCTGAAGTGGGTGGATCACAAAGTCAGGAGATTGAGACCATCAGGGCTAACATGGTGAAACCCTGTCTCTACTAAAAATAGAGTGCCTGTAGTCCCAGCTACTCTCAAGGCTGAGGCAGGAGAATTGCTTGAACCCAGGAGGAAGAGGTTGCAGTGAGCTGAGATTGCACCACTAGACTCCACCCTGGGTGACAGAGTAAGACTACATCCTAAAAAAAAACAAAAACAAAAATACAATACACCATTGATGGGCACCTAGATTGAATCCATGACGTTGTCATTGTGAATAGCTCTGCAATGAGTGTGATGAAGTGCATGCATCTTTTTGGTAGAATGGTTTGTTTTCTTTCAGATATATATATATATATCTGAAAGATACATGTTCTTCAAACATATATATATATATATATATATGTATACCCAGTGATGGGATTGCTGGGTCCAATGGCAGTTCTGATTTCAGCTCTTTGAGAAATCTCCAAACTGCTTTCCACAGTGGCTGAATTCATTTACATTCCCACCAACAGTGTACAGGCATTCCCTTTTCTCTGCAGCCTTGACAATATCTGTTGTTGTTTAACTTTTTAATAAAAGCCATTCTGATTGGTGTGAGATGGCATCTCACTGTGGTTTTTATTTGCATTTCTCTCATGATTAGTGACAATGAGTATGTTTTTCACATGTTTCTCGGCTGCTTTTATGTCTTCTTTTGAGAAGTATCTGTTTGTATTTGTATTAGTCTGTTCTCACATTGCTATAAAGAACTACCTGAGACTGGGTAATTTATAAAGAGGTTTAATTGGCTCACAGTTCTCAGGCTGTACAGAAAGCATGACTAAGGAGACCTTAGGAAACTTACAATCATGGTGGAAGGCAAAGAGGAAGCAGGCACATCTTACACTGACAGAACAGGAGGAAGAGAGTGAAGGGGGAACTGCTACATACTTTTAAACAATCAGATCTTGTGAGAACTCACTATCATGAGAACAGCAAGAGGGAAATCTGCCCCCATGATCCAATCACCTCCCACCAGACACCTCCTCCAACACTGGGGATTAGAATTCAACATGAGATTAGGGCAGGGACACAAACCCAAGCCGTTTCAAATCTTTTGCCCATTTTTAATGGGGTTATTTGTTTTTTTGCTTGTTCAATTGTTTAAGTTCCTTATAGACTCTGGATATTAGACCTTTGTCGGATGCAGAGTTTGTGAATATTCCCTCCCATTCTGTGGGGTTGTCTGTTTACTCTATTGATAGTTTCTTTGGCTGTGAAGAAGCTCTTTAATTAGATCCCATTTATCAATTTTTGTTTTTGTTGCAATTGCTTTTGAGGACTTAGTTATTAATTATTTCCCAAGGCCTATGTCCAGAATGGTGTTTCCTAGGTGTTATTCTAGGATTCTTATAGATTGAGGTTTTACATTTAAGTCTTCAATCTATCTTGAGTTAATTTTTGTATATGGTAAAAGGTAGGAGTCCAGTTTCATTCTTCTGCATATGGCTAGCCAGTTATCCCAGCACTATTTATTGAATAGGGAGCCCTTTCCCTGTTACTTATTTTTGTCAACTTTGTTGAAGATTAGGTGGCTGTAGGTGTGCTGCTTTATTTCTGGGCTCTTTATTTTGTTCTAGAGGTTTGTGTGTCTGTTTTTGTACCAGTACCATACTGTTTTGGTTACTATAGCCTTATAGTATAGTTTGAAGTCAGGCAATGTGATGCCTCTGGCTTTGTTCTTTTTTCTTATAACTGTTTTGGCTATTTGAGCTCCTTTTTGGTTCCATATGAATTTTAGAATAGTTTTTTTTTTTTTTTTGCAATTCTGTGAAAAATGGTATTGGTAGTTTGTTATAAATAGTGTTGAATCTGTAGACTGCTTTGGGCAGTATGGTCATTTTAATGATATTGATTTTTTTATTCATGAGTATGGAATGTTTCTCCACTCGTTTGTATCATTTATGGTTTCTCTTAGCAGTGTTTTTTGTTCGTTTTGTAGAAGTCTTTTACCTCCCAGGTTAGATGAATTCCTAGGTGTTTTATTTTTTGTCTGGCTATTGTAAATGGTATTGCGTTCTTAATTTGGCTCTCAGCATGAACATTACTGGTGTCTAGAAATGGATAGTACTGACTTTCATACATTGATTTTGTGTCCCGAAATTTTGCTCATGTCATTTATCAATTACAGGAGACTTTTAGTGGCATCTAGGATTTTCAAGGTATAGGATTGTATTGTTCACAAAAAGAGATAGTTTGGCTTTCTGGCTTCCTATCTGGATGCTTTTTATCTCTTCCTCTTGTCTGATTTCTCTGTCTAGGACTTCTAGTCCTATGTTGAACAGGTGTTGTGAGTGTGAACATCCTTGCCTTATTCCAGTTCTCAAGGAGAATGTTTCCAGTTTTTACCTATTTAGTATGATGTTGGCTGTGAGTTTGTTATAGATGGCTCTTACTATGTTGAGGTATATTTCTTTAATGCCTAGTTTCTCGAGGGTTTTTACCATGGAAAGATGTTGAATTTTATTGCCTTTTCTGTGTCTATTGAGATAAGAATGTGTTTTCTTGTTTTTAATTTTTTTAATGTGGTGAATTACACTTATTACTTTTGTATATTGAATCAACCTTGCATCCCAGGAATGAAGCCTACTTGCTCATGGTAAATTAACTTTTTAACATGTTGATGAATTCAGTTTGCTAGTATTTTTAAAAGGATTTTTACATCTATATTCATCAGGGATATTGGCCTATAGTTTTCTTTTTTCTTGGTGTCTTTGCCAGGTTTTCATATCAGGGTGATGCTGGCTTTGTAGAATGCATTAGGGAAGAGTCCCTCCTCGATGTTTTGAAATAGTTTCAGTAGAATTGATGTGGTGCCAGCTCTTCCTTGAACATTTGGTAGAATTTGGCTGTGAATTCATCTGGCCCAGGGCTTTTTTTGGTTGGTAGTGTTTTTTTTTTTTTTTTAATTACTGATTCAATTTCAGAACTCAGTATAAGTCTGTTCCCAGTGTTTCAATTTCTTCCTGATTCAATCTTGGGAGATTGTGTGTTTCCAGGAATTTACCCGTTTGCTCTACATTTTCTAGTTTATGTGTGTAGAGGTGTTCATAATAGTCTCTGAGAATCTTTTGTATTTGTGTGAGATCACTTGTAATATCACCTTTGTCATTTCTGATTGTGCTTATTTGGGACTTCTCTTTTTCTCTGTTAACCTAGCTAGTAGTGGTTGGTCTATCAGTCTTGTTTATCCTTTCAAAAATCAAACTTTTGGTTTTATTGATTCTTTGTAAGAATTTTTGGGTCTCAATTTCTTTCAGTTCTGCTCTAATTTTAGTTATTTCTTTTCTTCCTCTACCTTTGGGGTTAGTTTTATCTTGCTTTTTTTTTTTTAATTACTCTAGGTTGATTTTAGATTCTTAATTTGAAATTTTTCTGACTTTTTGAGATAGGCATTTCATGCTATAAACTTTCTTCTTAACACTGCCTTTGCTGCATCCCAGAGATTTTGGTATGTTGTGTCTCTGTTTTCATTTATTTCAAATAATTTTTTGATTTCTGCCTTGATTTTCTTGTTTACCAAAAGTCATTTACTAGCAAGTTGTTTAATTTCCATGTAATTTTGTGTTTTTGAGAGATCTTTGTATTGATTTGTATTTATAAAAATTGTGTTCTGAGTATATGGTTGGTATAATTTTGAATTTTTCTTTTTTGAAATTGATTGAGACTTGCTTTATGGCTGAGAATGTGGTCAGTCTTGAAGTATGTTCTATGTACAGATTATAAGAATGTATATGCTGTAGTTAATGGGTGAAGTATTCTGCAGATATCTATGTAGGTCAAGTGTTCTTTGTTTTTTGCCTCCATTAACTGTCTAATGCTGTCAGTGGTGTGCTAAAGTCCTCCACTATTATGTGTGGCTGTTTAAGTCTTTTCATAGGTTTAGAAGTACTTGTTTTATGAATCTGGGTGCTCTAATGTTGGGTGTGTATATAGTTAGGATAATTAAGTCTTTTTATTGAATTGAAGACTTTATCATTACACAATGTTCTTCTTTGTCTTATTTTACTGTTGTTGGTTTAAAGTCTGTTTTATATGATATAAGAATAGTGACTCCTACTTTTTCTTGGTTTCCATTTGTGTGGCAGATCTTTTCTCAGAACTTTACTTTGAGCCCATGTGTGTCTTTACGTGTGAGATAGGTCTCTTGAAGGCAGCAGATAGATGAATCTTTTCCTTTCATTCAACTTGCCCTTCTGTGGCTTTTAAATGGGGTGTTTAGACCATTTGCATTCAAAATTAATATTAATGTGAGGTTTTGATCGTGTTATGAAGTTATTAGTTGTATGCTTTGTAGTTTCTACCGTGTTTTTGCTCTATAGCATTGGCAGGCTATGTGTTTAGATGCAGGCTATGTGTTTAGCTGAATACCTCCCAGGTATTAGGAGGCTCAGGGCAGGAGAAATGCTTGAACCTGGGAGGCAGAGGTTGTAGTGAGCCACGATCACGCCACTGCACTCCAGCTTGGTAACAGAGCAAGAATCTTTCTTAAAAAAAGAGCAAATTCATGAAGCATTCCATATTTAAAATAAAAAAAAAGGTAGCAGGTATCATGCTTTTGCTTCCATGTTTAGAACTCCCTTAAAGATCTCTTATAAGACTAGTCTAGAAATAACAAATTCCCTCACTGCTTGCTTGTCTGGAAAATATTTTATTTCTCCTTCACTTGTCTTGAATTACTTCTTCAAATATACTTTCCAGGTCATTTGCTTTTTCTGCTTCTCTTTCAGGAACGCCAATAATATATAGATTTGGTGACTTTACATAGCCCCCTATTTCTTGAAGTCTTTGCTTATTTTGAAAAATTCTTGCCAGGTGCAGCAGCTCACATCTGTAATCCTAGCATCTTTGGGAGGCTGAGGTGGGTAGATAACTTGTGGTCAGGAGTTCGAGACCAGCCTGGCCAACATGACAAAACCCCATCTCCACTAAAAATACCAAAATTAGGTAGGCATGGTGGCACATGCCTGCAGTCCCAGGTATTCAGGAGGCTCAGGACAGGAGAAATGCTTTAACTTGGGAGGCAGAAGGTGTAGTGAGCCATGATCATGCCACTGCACTCCAGCCTGGCAACAGAGCAAGACTCTGTCTTTTTTTAAAAAAATCTTTTTTCTTCATTTTTTAGATTGGTTTAGTTTAAAAGATTGGTCTTTAAACTCCAAAATTATTTATTCTGCTTAGTCCAGTCTATTGATAAAGCTTTCTTTCTTTCTTTTTTTTTTTTTTTTTTTGAGACAGAGTTTCACTCTTGTTACCCAGGCTGGAGTGCAATGGCGTGATCTCGGCTCACCGCAACCTCCGCCTCCTGGGTTCAGGCAATTCTCCTGCCTCAGCCTCCTGAGTAGCTGGGATTACAGGCATGCGCCACCGTGCCCAGCTAATTTTTTGTATTTTTGGTAGAGACGAGGTTTCACCGTGTTGACCAGGATGGTCTGGATCTCTTGACCTCGTGATCCACCCGTCTCGGCCTCCCAAAGTGCTGGGATTACAGGCATGAGCCACCGCGCCCGGCTGATAAAGCTTTCAATTGTATTTTGAAACTCCTTAAGTGAGTATTTTAATTCCAGAAGCTCAGATTGCTTTCTTTTTGAGGTATTTATCTCTTCCTTCATTTTTCTGAACTGCTATAGAAGTTTCTTTATGTTGATTTTCAACCTTGTCTTAGATCTCAGTGAGCTTTCTTGCAATCCATGCTTTGAATTTTTTATCTGTCATTCCCAAGTTTCCATTTTGGTTAGGGACCATTGCTGGAGAGCTAATGCAATCCTTTGGTAGTATTGCCACATTCAGATTTTTTCATGGTGCCAGAATTCTTGTGCTAGTTCCTTTTCATCTGGAGACACTGGCACTTTTAATTTTTGTATTTATTTTTCTATGGGTAGATTTTTTCCTTTTCTTTATTTCCCTCACAAAGTGAATGATGTGGAGAGCAAAGCACGCCTGGAAGTTCCCAAAAGCTTGGAGATGCAACAGCAGATGACGGCTGGGAGTTCCAAGACATATTTTTATTTTTATTTATTTATTTTTTATTTATGTATTTTATTTGCATAGGTTATGGGGGTACAGGTGGTATTTGCTTACATGAGTAAGTTCTTTAGTGGTGATTTGTGAGATTTTGGTGCATCCATCACTGAAGCAGTATACACTGCACCCTATATGGTGCCCTATCATAATAGCACTATTACATGAAATAAGCCCCTACCTTCTTATTTTCTGATTTGTTGAAAAAATACACTGGTGCTCTTTGAAGTGATAAGAGTGTTTATGAGTGGGTGTAATTAGGAAATACTTCTCATCTGACAGCTACAAATAACTAAGTTTGGAGGTATTTTGACTCAATATGAGTAAATATTTTTCCATAAAATAGATGTGATTATATTTTTTGTTTTATATAGATCCAAAATTATAATTGTCAAATATATATTTTAAATTAATAATAGGTTGTCATTCTTAGGAATCTGGTTTGAAATTTATCAGTTCCATAGAACTGTCGTACTGCATTAGCTTCTACTTTTACTTAGACATGTTTTTAGATATAAATTCATCTGCTTTAACATTATTTCTGGGTTGAAAATCTTCTTATAAAACCCTTGAAAATAAACAATCTCTTTTTTTTTTTTTTTCTTTTTCTTTTTTGAGATGGAGTTTCGCTCTTGTTACCCAGGCTGGAGTGCAATGGCGCGATCTCGGCTCACCACAACCTCCGCCTCCTGGGTTCAGGCAATTCTCCTGCCTCAGCCTCCTGAGTAGCTGGGATTACAGACACACGCCACCGTGCCCAGCTAATTTTTTTGTATTTTTAGTAGAGACGGGGTTTCACCGTGTTGACCAGGATGGTCTTGATCTCTTGACCTCGTGATCCACCTGTCTCGGCCTCCCAAAGTGCTGGGATTACAGGCTTGAGCCACCGCGCCCGGCACAATCTCTTTTTTATAAAGCCCGTGTTAGAGCACAGATTTACTTAGGACTGAAGATCTGGAAGAAATAATGTGTAAGAATGGTCTCAAGGCAGACGACTTTAAGTTTGGCTAGACTTTATGTTGTGAAAGTATTGTCTATTTCAGTGTGAAACTATCTTGAATTTGCAAATATAGTGTTATATTTTATAAAGTTTTGTAAAGTCCCAAACAATGTTTCTATTTTTGTAAAACAGTTGTATGTGTAATCTGTATCTGAAACCATTTTGCAATCTGTGGAAATAGAGTAGCAATTGCTATTTCTAAATTGTGAACTTTAAGTCAATCTAGATTTCTTTTGAGAAGTAACTTTTCACTCTTTGCTTTTGAGGCAGCCATTAGGTTGAAAATATATTTATCATATAAAACTTGATGCGTTTTACACTACTCTCTCCATTTATATGCTATAAACAACTACGGTGTTTGAAATACGGAAAATCAGCAGTCTAAAGTTTAAGTTCTAAATTAAAAAAATCTTCAAATCTGAATATACTGTAAATGTCATGAGAGGTTTGACTCAATAACTTGTGATGCAGGACGCTTTGGTATCTTACTGTTTGGTTAAGGCACTAATTTTACTTACCTATTAAATTTTGAAAGCATCTGAGATATGCAACTCTCCTTGTAGGAAATGTGAAAGAAAAGCACAATAAAACTAGGGGTTTTTGTTTGTTTGCTTGCTTTTATGATTCTTTTGGTTTTTTAAGTATCAGATGGATTTTTGTTTCTAAGCAATATATACGGATAATCAACCAACATATCTGAAAAGGATCATGAAACCTGAAAAATGCTAATGGAGACTTGCTGGTACATAGGAATCTAGCAAATTCAGGAACCAAGGGGAATGTTCTGAGATAACATTTACAAATTTCAACCTTTATTGACTTTGTTTTTACAATAAAAAATATTTTACAACTAAAAAAAAAAAAGTATTTTATCCCTTACCCCCTCAACCTTTCCCCCCAAGTCCCCAGAGTCCATTATATCATTATTGTTTTGTTGTTGTTGTTGTTGATACAGAGTCTCACTCTGTTACCCAGGCTGGAGTGCAGTGGTGCACTCTCGGCTCAGGCTCAGGCTCAGGCTCCGCCCCCGCCCCCGCCCCCGCCTCCGCCCCCGCCTCCGCCCCCGCCTCCGCCTCCGCCTCCCAGGTTCAGAGGATTCTCCTGCCTCAGCCTCCCTAGTAGTTGGGATTACAGGCACCTGCCACCACGCCTGGCCAATTTTTATATTTTTAGTAGAGGTAGGGTTTCACCATGTTGGCCAGGCTGTTCTCAAACTCCTAGCCTCAAGTGATCCGCCTGCCTCGGCTTCCCAAAGTGCTGGGAATACGGCTGTGAGCCACCGTGCCCAGCCCGTTGTATGATTCTTATGCCTTTGTGCCAAGACATATTTTTAAATAAAAAGAAAAATGAAGTTGTAAAGCTATACACATACAGAGTGTATAACTTCATTTATGTTTTTTAGAAAACCCAGCAAAATTATTTGTATCTTGCATACATATACATATAAATACATAAGATGTTGAGAAGGACATATTCTAGATTTTTAGTAATAGTTATTTTTCAGGAAAAATGAAGAAGGCTTTTTTTTCATTGCATCTCTAGTTGTTTAGTTATTTTTCAGGAAAAATGAAGAAGGCTTTTTTTTCACCTGCATCTCTAGTTTTTGAATTTATACAAAACACTATATTCATGTATAACCTTTATGTTTTAATGTAGATTTTTCTAAGCCAGTGTAAATTTTGAAAAAAAAAAAAAACACAACAACTGTATATGACAAAACCTTGGCACCCTTGTTAATTCTCCTAGATCAACTAACCTGAACAGGTTGTTAGCAGAGAGGTTTGAAATGGATTCGGGGGTCTCTGACCAGTGGATTGTTCTTGCCCACTTTGCCCGATCCCTCCTTTCCCAGACCCACATATTTTTCAGCGCTCCACTGTGATCACCCTGGGAGAAGGCTCATGTTGTTTGGATTGCTGCTGTAGCCATGTCTTCCAGGGCCCTGTGCTTTAGACTTAGTAGGTACAAAGTATGTATGTATTTAACTGAAACAGCTCTTTCCTGTCCTCTGGAGCCACACAATCACATCCTTTACGAGGGGATTCCATGAGGCAGCCTCAGTTCCCTCTTCTCCCTGCAGGTGGCAGAGTCTTCATTAGCTTTAACTAGCCATGCTTACTACAGCAGCGGCTCTTAATCCATCAGATATAATGCATGCTTTCAGTAACACTTATTTCCTAACCCTCTGCACTATTCTAGAATAAAATTAATAAATTAAACCATTACCTACAAATATAACTTCAAAAGCAATACAATGCCTTTGCTCTAGTTTAAAGAGAAATAATAGAGTGCAGTGGCATGATCATGGCTTACTGCCACCTTAAAAAAAAATAGAAAAAAAAAAGAGAATTAAAAGGAAAGTGATAGTACAATACTATATATTTTAAAAACAAATGCTTGGATGTGATTTCCCTATAAGTTATTATAAAACAGTTAGTGTTCTGCCTATGTCTAGGATCCCTGTGATTGGGACAGCTACAGATGCTGTCTGATACAGTTACAGTATTTCAATCAGTGAAATAATATTTCAAAATGGTGGTCAACTCTTGGTAGAACTCTGAACAAGACAAAGTACAAAATTTCTTTAATTTATGTGCACTTTCAGTTCTCCCAAATGTGCCATATATCAAAGCTAAGCTCCCCACTCCCACTAATAAAATAAAATAAAATAAATAGACAAACAGCTATGTTCTAGGCTCAGATAATTATAAACAGGTGTTTTATCCCCTCAGAAGTCTGTGGTGTGGGACAATTTTTTTGTTGTGTAGGACAATTTTTTTGTTGTGTAGGACTGCTCTTCATATTGGAGGATGTCTAATATCCCTAACCTCTCACCCACGAGATGTCTGTGGTGTTCATTCATTTTGAGTACAGTACTAAAAAATAAATGGTTTCACAAGTTTCCATAATGTCCTGTAGGGGGCACTACTGGCCTCATCAAGAACTTTTGACTAGCTGTCTTAATAGGGTAGCCACAAGCCAAAAGTGACTACTGGCCTTGAAATGTAGCTAGGGGAGGAAGTAACTAAAATTTTAATTTAATCCTGGATAACATAGGGAGACACCATGTCTATAAAAACATTTAAAAATAGCCAGGTTTGGTGGCACACACCTGTGGTCCCATCTACTCAGGAGGCTGAAGTAGGAGGTTTGCTTGAACCTGGAAACCTAGGCTGCAGTGAGCTATGATTGTGCCACTGTACTCTAGCCAGGGCAACAAAGTGAGATCCTGTCTCAAAGAAAAAGTTAAAATAAAAAATAAAATTTTAATTTTATTTAAATATAAATTTTAAAATTAATCAGTTTCATTATTAGAAAACTTTAAAATATGATTGGAAGAACTTGTGTAGGTGAATCTACTGTGTCAATATAAATTTTATAAAATCTGAATAGAGATCAAATATTTCTAACAGAAACTCTAGTGAACGAACTGAGATGTTCTCTAAGTAAAATACACATAGGAGTTAAAAGGTTTAATAGGAAAAAAGGAATGTTAAATAGCTAATGAATATCTTTCTTAAACTGGATTACATGTTGCAATGATAACATTTTGGATATATTGGATTAAGTAAATATTAATAAAATTAATTTCATTTGTTTCTTTTTGCTTTCTCAATGTTACTACTGGAGAACCTGAAAATACTGTCAGGCCTCCATGTGCAAGCTCGGACCCAGCAAGTCTGAAGTCCTGCCTGCCTTGGCTGATCACCCGCCACCCCCTGCCTGTGTTCCTTACCATTATTCCTGATCACACAGCAGAGCTTCCCCCTGGACATAAGCTTCCCCTCACACCACCCTGCCATCTTAACTGTTATCATGATAATATGAATACTCCTCACCCCACCCTACCATCTTAACTACTTTTATCCCACCCGCCATTGTAACTGAACTTATGGTAATGTATACTCCTTGCCCCTACCCCCACCACTGTGACTGATCTTACTCTGTAACTTTCCACTGCTCACCCCAAACCTATAAAATCAACTCCTATCCCACTGCCCTTTGCTAATGCCCTTTTCAGCCTTAGCTCACCTGCACCCAGGTGAATAAACAGCCATGTTGCTCACACAAAGCCTGTTTGGGGAGTCTCTTCATTCAAACTGCACATATTTAACAAATACGTATGTGGCTTACATGATGATAATATTGGAGAATGCTGGAATAGAGAAAACTCAGGGTCATTTTTCAGCCTCTGAAATCCTGTCTTGCTTTTCTGTTTGATAGGAATGCATGATAAGTTAGAAATAAAGGAGGAATTAGAAAAATTAGTTCCTTATGCTTTAGTAGGCAAACCAGGGGCCCCAGGGACAGGGTTTTTAATGACAGAATAATCTCAAGTGATGATTATTTTTTAATGAAGTCCCAGATTTTGGCCTGTGGTTTCTGGCAGGGTGGATGTTTTTCCACCACACTCCTCATCTACTGGATCCTCTGGAAATCTTCCCTTTACATTCTGACGTGAGGGGTTTGGCCTGTGATGCAAAGACTCTTGCCAGCTCTGCTCAGAGGCAGTGAGGAAAAGACATTTCAAAGTACAAGGAAGCTGGTCTATCTCTCCATTCCAGAGATTTACAGATAATTCAGGTGCTACATTTCAAAGCAAACTGTGGGGTATTCCCTGAGGTAGAGCTTAGAGAACCAACCCCATAGGGAGCTAAGTAACACCCAGCCACCAAGAGGCTGCACTGATCATATATTCAGAAGCCTGTTATGGATTCTAGAATATGACAGGACTAGTTAAAATCATCTTCTGCTTCATTTTAAAGAAATTATCTTTCTTTTTTTAAGTGGTCAATTTCATGATGTGAGATAGAAGCATTAATAATGAGAATAACGAGAAGCATGAACTTTGGGCTCAGACCTGGGTTAGGCCTCAGATGACTGACGTTTCATGACTGTGGGACCCCTGGCTGATAACTTAACCTGTCTACACTTCAGGTTTCAATTTTCCCATCTGTGAGATACCTTCTTCATATGTAGAAAATGCTCAGTAAGCAGTAGCTATTTTTCATTATGAAGGAGTGTAAATGGGAGGTGGGGGACATTTTTAAAGAGGGAAGCATTTCAGAACAACATCTCCCAGACTATTTTCCTGAGAATACTGACCTCATGAAATCGAATTCCAAAAAGAAAAAGAGTTTTGTGTGCACTGCAATTTGGAAATAGTGTATCCCTCGGTGGAGACTGACAAAATATATTAGTATCTTAAACATTAGTATCTAAACATTTGCAGTAAGAAACCAGTTTAACGTGGCTTAACTCAGCATTCTCCAAACTTACGTTATTAGCATTTTTCCCCCAAAATAAGTATTAGCTCTGTAAGTTGTACTTTGAGAAAATGTCTTACCTTCTAAGCAGAGCCCCTTGATTCTACGCTTTAGATTGACTGGACTACTCATCAGAGGTAGAAACGAGGAACGAGCCACCAGACTCTTTCCCATGACAACTAGGACCACAGTGAAAAACTCACTCCCGAGGGAGCTTAGGTAACCTTGGGAAAAAAAGAAAAAGGTGGTGGTGAAATATAATAGTCTCTTGAAACATTGCCTTAGAAATTTCTAAGAGGTGGTGGTGGAATAGAGGCAGACTATAAACTTAGATTTTGTTTTTCATATTTTAATAAAGTCTCATGAACCCTTATAGCTCTCTTTAAATGATCAATAACTATAATAACCTTCTGCTATAACAATATTTCAAAGGAAAATGCCAGACTAGAGTTTAAATACACACACACACACACACACACACACAGAGGCTGCATGATAATGTATGAGCAGATTAAAAGGATATGTTTAATTTATAAGCCCTACTCTGATTAGAAATGTTAGATGTGGAAAGATCACTAAAGGATAATGTTCATACTCAATTTAAAATAATTGCACATTTATTTCATCAAGACACATATCTAATATAATCTCCTAAATCCCAAAAAACACATAAAAATAACATCCAGTAAATGACATCAGACAGATAGGATAAAAATTCTACTCCTAAAAAGATTCAGAATGCACTAGGATCTAAATGAAAATGCAAAGAAGCAAACCTAGGTATCTGTGAATGTTCTTTTTCCTCAACTCCCAAGTGCTTGGAATGTGAATATTTTTAAAAAAGCATCATTTCTCTTCAATTTTTATTATAAACATTTCAAACATACAAGAATTGGAGGAATAGTAAAATAAGCAGCCATCAAGCACTGTGAACATTTTTTTACACTGTATACCGTATATGCACACATTATTTAAATAGGCATAAATATTGAGGGGTAAACTCTTTAATAATAAATTGCAGACACAGATATTTCACCTTACATATTTCAGCATGTATGCCCTAAAAAAGGACATTCTCCTATATAATTAAATAACATTATCTTGCCTAAGAAAATGACCAATAATTCTCTAGTTCCTTCTGATATTAATACCAACCCTAGAGTAAAATTTCTCCAGGAAGAAATCTAGGCTGATATATGGCACTTGGTTATATTTCTTTATTCTCTTTAAATCTAGAATGTTTCTTCTATCACCAACATTTTTTCCTTGATATATTGACTTTTTGATGAGACCTGTGTCTTGTAGGATGTCCCACAGAGTGGCTTTGTCTGGTTGTTTCCTTTTGGGTCACTTAACCATTCCTCTATTCTCTATACTTCTTATAAACCAAAACCTAAGCTTGATTAAATATTGGAGATTTTTTCCAGAATACTTCATAGGTGGGGTTTATTCCACTTTGCTTCCTGTCCGGGTGTAATTGTAAATAGCACCCCTCTCACCATCAAGATTTTTATGTGTTTGTAAATGAAGCATCACATCAGGAGACATAATATGTTTGTCCCACCATTAGCAATGTCAAGTTTAATCACTAGCTTAAGTGTCCATCAGAGTTTTAAAAAAGTATTGTGCTCCATACTGAATTTTATAACGAAGGCTTTTATTACTACATAAGCCCAATTTTGGGTCTCACTCTGTCGCCCAGGCTGGAGTGCAGTGATGCGAGTCAACTGTGACCTCCTTCTGCTCCACCTCAGCCTCCTGAATAGCTGGGACTACAGGCATGCAAGGCTAATTTTTATATTTTTCATAGAGATGGGGTTTTTGCCAAGTTGCCCAGGCTAGTCTTGAACTCCTGGGCTCAAGCAATCCACCTGCCTCGGCCTCCCAAAGTGCTAGGTTTACAGGCATGAGCCACTGTGCCTGGCTGTCACCTCTACATTCAATAACCCATTGAAATTTTTTGCAGCTGGTACAATCCTGAGTAATCAGTTCTGCCGTGAGTTTGGCTTAAGTTAAAGTCATTTCTTTTTGTATTAAAATGGCACCCAAAATATATATTTTTAACACTAAAATTGTATTATTTCCTATTATTGAATTCAGCCAAAGGAAAAATGCAGAATGTTGAGAATTTAAGTATTTCCAACCAACTGCACAAGTTTTAGGTATAGTTTACTTTAAAAACCCTATTATTTTAATATTAAAATTAGTACTTACTCATTATGGAAAATTTAGAAAAATACAGAAAAACATGAAAAAGCATAAAAACCACCCTTAATTTCCCTTTTAGATAGAACCACTGTTAGCATTTTAATGTATTTACTTTTAGTCTTTTTTCTATACAGTTTTATAATATAAATTCTATGTCACAGAACATAAAATCTGTTATACCTTTTCCTACTTAATTTGTATCATAAACATGTTTCCATATTATTTCAAATTTTTTGTTAACCTTTTAAAAATGGCTACATAATTTTTCATATTGTGGCGTTCCTACTGTTGAACATTTAAGTTGTTTTCAATTTTTTTTCTCATTATGAATAATATTTTGGGGAATATCTTTGCATAAATATCTTTCTTTAAAATTATTTTCTGAAGAGAAATAATTGGGTACAAAGGAATGGATTTTTTCATTTATTTTATTCTTGCTTATAAGAATAAGGTAAGATGAACTTATCATAAACAAGTAAAATATGATAAAACTGGGAAAGAAAAAAAAACACTCAAAATCCTCCACCCAGTTGCCAAAGGCAACTGATATTAGTGTTTTGCCACAATTTCTTTGCATATATGGAACTACAGTGTTTTCTTTCTTAGGAAGTTTCAAGGATATTAATATTTTTAAGGCTTCTGATAATATGGCCAAAATTGCTTTCAATTTATCAATTTGTTCCTCTTCTTGAAGTGTATTTGTGACTATTCTGAAAACACCAACATCTGAACATTTTCAAATGAGCATGGTTGTTTCAAAACTTCCCGTGATTTTAGGTTGGTTCACAGAAAATTTGTCTGTGGACATGGGAAATGGCGTAAAAAGTGCTGAACAAATGTTACTTAGAAAACTCACCTCCATCTTTGTTTTTGTTGTCACTGGCGTTCATTTTGGGGCAATTGAAAATGTTAACTTGACAAGAAGTTGTGGAAGCCAGTTCACCAGTTTTTCTAGATGAAGATAGGCTATTGCTTATGTGTTAACATTTGTTTCCTGGGAGAGATAGAAGAAAATGTTATTCTAGTTAGGGGTTCCCAATCTTTTTCATGGCATGGCACATATAGAAAATAATAATTGTTGCACACCTTGGTCTCAGCTACTCGGGAGGCTGAGGAAGGAGGATTGTTTGAGCCCAGGAGGTGGAGGTTGCAGTGAGCTAAGATTGTGCCACTGCACTCCAGCCTGGATGACAGAGCAAGACTGTGTCTCAAAAAAAGAAAAAAAAGGAAAATAATAATCGTTACATTTTTGTGTGTGTGTACAATTTTTTAAGAGACAGGGACTCACTCCATTACCAGGCTGGAGTGCAGTGGCATACTTGCAGCTCACTTTAGCCTCAAATTCTTGGGCTCAAGCAATCCTCTTATCTCAGCTTCCTGAGTAACTGGAACTACAGATGTGCACCACCATGCCCAGATAATTCTTTCAAAAAGGTTTTTGTAGAGATGAAGTCTCATTTTGTTGCCCAGGCTGGTCTCAAACTCTTGAGCTTAAACAATCCTCCCACCTCAGCCTCCTGAGTAGCTGGGATTACAGGTGCGAGCCACCATGCCCAGCTTGATATTGTTCTATACAGTGAAGTAAACGAATAAGGCTCATGTAATCCTGGGGCCCACCTGGCTGCCATGAGGGATGAGAGATCAAAGTCTCAGTCTCCCGTAATTCATTGATGGTATGTCCCAGACAATGCTGTGTCCTGAGGGAGTTACGATGTTATGAAAAGTGTGTCTTTCTTTTTCTTTAAATGTCATTTCCCTGTTTTTTCTCTCCCACTCATCTCTTGCACCAATTACACAGGGACTTTACAACCATGACACCTCTCCTTAGTAAAAACGTAGATTTTAAAAAATCTTCTGATCCTACCTCTTCATTATTCTACACAAAATATGCTCAATTCCTGTTCAAAAAGTTTTGTGTATTTGGTTTCTCTCATCTGAAGTCATTCATTCAACAATTACTGAGTTCTATTATGTACTGGACACTTTGATAAACACTGGGACTAGGTGATAAGGACAGCTTCTGACTGTAAGGTATTTACAGTTGAATGGAGGGAAAAATAGGAAGGGAAAGGGAAAGTGAGAAACTCCTAAATGGCGGCAGGTCCAAAAGTTCCCTGGCATTCTCTCTGGGGCTGGTGGGAAGGCTGCCCGGAAGCAGTGACATTGGAGATGTGACTTGAAGGAGGAATGAAACTTTGACACTCTAATCAAGAAACAGAGTACTGGATAAGAGACAGAGACTTGTGGGTTTGAGAAGTGGGTGAGCTTGTTGATGTGACTGGAATAACAATTCCAGGCAACCCCTAGAAGAGTGACAGAGGGCAAGGCTGGAAAGAAAGGAAGGTGAGGTTGGTTTTTGATGGGCTTTGCCTGCCACATGGAACAGTTAAGATTTATGCCCTGAACCACTGGAAAAGATTTTTCAGCAGGAGACTGACACCTGTAGACTTGTTTTTTTGAACTATCTCCTCACATCAATATGGAGAATGGAATTGGGGGTGAGTAGCAAAGTCCTTGGAAGACAGATGCAACTTTGAAAACAGAAGCGATGAGGGTTGGACCTATGGCTAGGGTGATGGGAGTGGATGAAATAAGGCAGTGGTGATAGCATCAATGTGAATGGCTGTAGGGGCACAGGAGGGGTCAATTTGGGCAACTCAGTAAGTGGTGATGCTGGTAACAAAGACAGGGAGAAAGGCTTTACTCCAGTTTCAGCTCCTCACACCCAACCTATCCTTTTCCACCCAGCCCAAGGGCCTTTTTCTTTAAAAACCTTCTTCCATCCTTGTCTCCTTAGAGACCACTTCCTTCCCAGAGAGGCTGTTCTGGGATTCAGCTGTGGGCAGTTTGCTCCCTAAGCATGAGGTTATTATTTCACCTGTTAGGTCTGTTTCCTGCATGAGATTGTAGGACTGTTTTCAGGCCCACATCTCATGCTTCTGTGCTACTCACTTGAGTCACTATTGCAGTGTCAGGCATTTATGAGGTCCAACAGGCAGTGGGGACTTGTGCTGTGCTTACAAACGAACTCTTAAATGTAAAGTACATACCAAGTGGAGCTGCTCTGGTTAGTGCATGGGGAGAAGGCTCATAATCCAGGACCCTTGGCCTTGTTCTGTTCTCAGCAGCAGCCCCCAAGAACCTCCACTGTATCTAGGACCTCATGGGACAGAATTGGAAAACTTCTGGTTATGTGGACTGATCATGGGTTTTGGAATCAGATAGATCCGGGTTCAAATCCCTGCTCTATCACTAACTTAGGTGTGATAGAGCACACAAATGATGAAGACAAATGACAAGTGGCTCTAAGCCTCACTTTCCCCTCTGTAAACCAAAGATACTATTTTGTTTGTAGGGTTATTGTGAGGATGAAGTAAGATAATGCATGTAAACAATCTCTGGCACTTATTAAGTGCTCACTAGATTGTAATTGTCATTGATAACAATAAGAAGACACTTGTTAACTAATTACGTGTTTGATCCTTATTGAATTGGCACATGTTCAGTCTAAATAAACTTCTTCATCCTCAGGTTAAGAAAAGCTAGGGTTGGGGTGAAGTCATGGTGAGCTTGGGATTATGAGAAGAATCAATCTTGTCTTATATTCCATCCACTCCATCAAACCAGAATTGCCTGCCTTTTCATGAGAGTCTATCAATATTTAATGTATGGGTGTCAGTTGCTGTAAACTGACCATACCCTAGCAACAACTTGAATTAATTATATGCAGGACGAGAGAAAATAAAATGCCTTTTTCTCAGAGGCCCAAGTTTCACTGGCTACACGGAAGGCTGGAAACCACAGGGTGAACTTTCTGCTGATGGAGGACCCTGAGAAGAAGCTGAATCAGAAGAGTGATGGCAAACCCCGGAAAGTACGATTTAAAATCTCCTCCTCCTACAGCGGTCGAGTACTGAAGCAGGTCTTTGAGGATGGGCAGGAATTAGAGTCACCAAAGGAGGAATACCCTCACAGTTTTCTCCAAGAGTCCCTTGAACCGATGGATGGTGTTTATGGGTCTGGGGAAGCCCCCAGGCCCCAGCTGTACTCCCCTAAGCTGACTGCTCAGAGGATCAGTGTGTTTAGAGAGGGTAATGCCTACACTTTGGCGGGCGGCCAGCCTCTGTTCAACGATTACAAGGCGAATGACCATAAGGTTGGTATTGTACATGACATATAGGCTTTAAGGGTAGGCTTCCTAAAATGTGTTTAGAGAAACACCTAAATGGTTCAGATTTGTGTCTTGCTCACTCTCCGGTACCAACCAGAGCTATCGACGCACCAAATGGGAAGCTGTTATTAGACGAATATTTCTGGGGTAAAAATAACATGCTTGCTGACTACTAATTGGAAAGTGCAATGAGCATATATAGTATTCAAATTCCATCCAAGGTAATACATTGTAATTGGATCTTTGCGTTTTCCCGGAATGTAAATTAAATAAAGGTGCAGTGGTTTTCAGGTTGTCAGACTGCGGTTTCAGACAATTACGCAGTCATTTTGTTTCCTGAAAGAGCGAAGTATTTGAAAGTGCTCATTTTACTCCAGCCAATTATGCAGCTTGCAGTTTATCCACGTCTTGTTTTTTACCCCTGTTGCCTTCCTCCTACTGCCTGCATTGTCTATTTATTTTGCTTTTCCATTCCTCATTAGCATTAACTTTGGGTAGTTGGAGTCCTGGGAAGAGATGGTGAAATGCAAATCAGCCAGAGGAGATGTTATGTGGGGAAGAAGTTTGAGCTAATGGTTTGATTGAAATGTGTTTAATTTATGAATTTCAATTACTTCTCAGTATCATGGATAATCAAAAGCCCATACATGGTTTTCTTTTAAGCTAGAACCTGGAAAATATTCACTGATATTCAAAAATTCATAGGAGATGTGTATATGCTGTTAGTGGGACCATAAATGCCTTTTAAAAAAAGATTAAATACGATTATATAATGTATCCGTGTTATTAATGAATAGTACAGCAGGATGTGTTCTCATCTTTAAAGTGTGAAAGCCAGATAATTACTCTTGAATTATTTTTATTGTTAGTTTCCTAAGGGAACAGATAATACATCTATTGCAGACAAATGTATTTTTGGCTTTACTGGCCTTGGTAAAAGTATAATTATGGGCATGTTCACAATTACCAAAGATAACACTAGGTTTCTTTTTGATATTAAAGGGGGCCGAACTTAATGACCTCTTATCTTAATGGGGTGTATGTATTACAAAGTGTTATCACATGCTATCTCTATCTGTATCTATCACGTTGGGTCTTTACCATAACCCTGGGGAGAAAGGCAACATATGGTTATTCCCATTTTGCAGATGAGAAAAATTGAGTGCCAAGTTGTTAAGGGATCCATTTGATACTACGGGGTCATTGGATACAGAGTCAGAATAAGAATCCAGATCTTCTTATTCCCCAAATGTTTTGCTTTAGGGCATGTTCCTTTTTTAGAGAACAATATGATTACATAATAATAATAATAGCTACCATTTGTTGAGTGCTTATTATGTCCTAGGTACTAAGCTAGTCTTGTACTTATACTATTTCTTTTTAACTATGTCTTATTTCTAAGTTTAGAATTTACGAAGTCACAGTTCATGTAAACCTTTTACAAGATCCAGTAGATAAATTTTGGGTTGCTTGATCTTCATAAGTTATGTGCAAAATTTAGCATTTATGTAAGTGTATAATTTTTTTTTTCTTTTTTAGACACAGGGTCTTTCTCTGTCACCCAGGTTGTAGTGCAGTGGTATGATCATAAGGCACTGCAATCTCAAACTCCTGGGCTCAAGGGATCCTCCTGCCTCAGCCTCTCTGGTAGCTAGGACTATAGAATTTATAAATCTAGATAAATGAGTCTTCATGGCAGCATAGATCAGTTGATTAGAACACAGTACTCTATGTTTTAGAGGCCATGTTGAAGGTTCGATTCCTGCTTGGCCTCATTATCTCGGGTTTCTTTGTTTCCTGATCAAGTGCCTCATACCAATCATAGCCAGCTTCTGAGAGTGAAAGTGACCAGGATTGATTCATGCAGCTCCACCCACTGGAACCACTTGTCAATGTGGTATTTATGAAAAAGAAGGAAATGAGAGCTAATGTCATGACTTTTTAATAACAAATCCAATTGTAAAACACCTCCTAGTAAACACTGGCTATGAGACCACATTGGGTAGCAATTAAGTGCAATAATTCAAAGCAAGGGCTCTGAACTTAGATATATGTACACCATTGTTCATAGGAGCATTATTTTCAATTGTCTAAAGGTGGAAAGAACCCAAGTGTCCATAGACTGATGAATGGATAAACAAGATGTGGTATGTACACACAACACAATATTATTCAGCCTTGAAAAGGAAGGACATTGTACACATGCACAATGTGGATGACTCTTGAGGACATTATACTAAAGGAAATAAGCCAGTCACAAAAACACAAATACTATATGATTGAACTTATCTGAGGTACCTAGAGTAGTCAAAATCGTAGAGACAGCAAGTAGAATGGTGGTTGGCAGGGGCTGGGCATAGACTAGAAGAAGGGTTACTGTTTAATGGATACAGAGTTTCAATTTGGGAAGAAGAAAACAGTTCTGGAGACGAATGGTGGTGATGGCTGCACAGTAATGTGAATGCACTTAATGCCACTGAGCTGTACACTTAGAAAGGTTAAGATGGTAAATTCTATGATATGTACAGGTTACCATGATAATAATATATACATATATTTTTTAAAAAGGGCTTTGATGCCAGTCAAACCTGAGCTTGATGTTCAGTCCTACCCATTTACTGTGTAAGCTTGAACAAACTAGTTCACCCTGTTGACCTTCAGCATCATTGTGATACGAGGGATATCAAAGGACTTGATTAAGAGAGTTGTGATGATTTTAAAAGATAACACATAAGAAGCTCTTAGCATTGTGCCTGGCACATTTTATGTTCTTAGCAAATGTTACCCACCATTGTAATAACGAGCAGGTTCTTATCAAAGAAATGTTGAGTCTTAAATTTTATGAGATGGGTAGAGAAAAAGGTTATAAATAATCAAAATATTTTAAGCAATTAAAACGGGCTGAAGTTTATAAGGTTCAAAGAAAATGGAAGGAAAAAGGAAGGGAGGTAACATTTACTGAACACCTACTTTATACATATTGCATAATTTCATCTCCACAACATTTCTTGGAGAGTTTTGCAGATTGGAAAAACGGAAGTTCATAAGGGTTAACTAACTTGGAAATCTCACATAGTTGTCAAATGACATTTTAATACAGTCTGAACTCAGGTCTGTCTATCTTCAAAGCCCACTGAATTTCTAGTACCCAATAAGCATTTCTGCATTTAAAAACAGAGCAGTGGGTAGGTTTAATAGTGCCTGATCAATAATCTCTAGGCATGTTGCCACAGACACCAGAGTATTTACAAGTGCTCAATCACATAGGTTGCCATTCTGCACGCTAGGAAAGGAAATGAAAAATTCTTGGCTCTGTCCTGGCCCTCTATCATGCAGGAGTGGGTTTTCCTCATTGACATTTGATGTAACCATATAATGTGAACTTTCATTACACCCAGAGAGTTTTCTTAGACACAAGGAAGAATTTGCCTATCAGGGTAACTAAAACTTAAACACATCTTAAAAGTGATTTGAGACCCTCCATCTTTGGGGTACATTAAAAGATAAACTTGCTCACGCCTGTACTCTCAGCACTTTGGGAGGCCAAGGTGGGTGGATCATGAGGTCAGGAGTTCGAGATCAGCCTGGCCCCAACATGGCAAAACCCCATCTCTACTAAAAATACAAAAAATTAGCCAGGCATGGTGGTGCATGCCTATAATCCCAGCTACTTGGGAGGCTGAGACAGGAGAATTGCTTGAACCTGGGAGGCAGAGGTTGCAGTGAGCTGAGATTGCACCACTGCACTCCAACCTGGACAACAGAGCGAGACTTCATCTCAAAAATAACAACAATAAAAATAAAACAAAACAAAAACTTGCTGTCTTGGGTGTATCCGACATTGAGCAGCTCAGAAACAGGGGTTTGGAGTAGGTGATCTCAGATTAGCATATTGAGAGTTTTATCTTGAAAAAAGTCAGCTCTAGAGATGAAAAGCTTCCTAGTAACTGAACCTTGTTGGCTATTACTGGAAGTAGAAATGGAACCTTCCAAAAGTACCACCATCCTTATCTTCTGATATTCAGAAACCGATAGTACAGAGTGTGAAATAAGAATCCAGCCTGCATAAAACAATAGGAAATGGAAGCTGCTACACGATCCCTTGAAGAAAGGAAGAGAAAATAGGGCCAGATAGGAAGCTTGTAGCTTAATAAATAATTATTGAAAACTCCATTGGTGTTTCATGAAAGAGAGCCTGAATATCGAAGTCTCGCTTAAGCCAGGTTTTGGCTGAATATACAAGGGCTATAAATACAAGACTGCTTAACTGCAGCATTTAAATAGATTTGGTTTATATAGTTCTGTAAGCAGGGCAGAATATTTCATGCTGAGGTATTTAGTTGTGTAGTATGATTGTGCATGCACTCCCGAAGAATAGTTTTAAATAATAACAATGGCAACAATTCTCACAATCTGCGTAGTATCTCCAGCTTTTGCAAATACTGCTTTATATATTTTTCATGGCACCTTCCACCCCGAGAAGTTGATATAATTAGCTTCAAGAATGAAAGTAAAAATATTTAACCACAGGAACATTGCTCAATCAGCAGAGAAGCCAATAGAGTGTTGGGGAAGGGTACTGAGACTTGGGTTCCTAAGCCTGAACTCTTATATTACTAGGTTTGGGGATATTAGAGGCACCTTGAAGGGAGACTGGGGTAATTGGATGGCACTCAGGAGTCTCAGGACAGCACATGTTCACCATCCAGTATGGAAGCAGTTCTGTATTTTAATCACTAGCTTGTCTGTGGCAATGCCTACCAGCTGGACATCAGCCCCTTTGCAAATGAGCAAACTGAAGTTGAGCGGTTACATGACTTTCCTGTATCTCACAATCACACTATACAACTAAATACTTCAGCATGAAATATTCTGCCCTGCTTACAGAACTGTATAAACTAACTCTATTTAGATGCTGCAGTCAGGCAGTCTTGTATTTAAAGTAATTTCTAAACAGTTACCCTCCAGTCCTCTCTACTGCATTGTGGTATTGCCCAGGTTTATTCCTGAGCAAATCATTAAGTAACACCATGCAAGAGAACAAAAGCTATTAATAATGATGCTTTAGAAGTCTATTTATTGGCATAGATGATTTTCATATTATATAGCTAATGAAAAAATAGGTTATGACAGAGTATATGTTATGATCCTATTTTTTCAGTGGGAAATACTTTTGAATAGTGTGATATAGCTGGTAAAAATATGGGCTTTAGGGTGACAGACGGGTTCCAGTTCTAGTCACAGTGCCCTAGTAACTCTGTCACCTTAATGAGGCATTTAACCCCACTGAGGCTCAGTCTTCTCAACTTAAAATGTGGAAACCATAGCATCTGCCTCATAGGGATGTTTGGGGAGAAACTGAGGCAATGTTGGTAAAATGCTTAGCATGATGCCTGACACACAAAGAGTGCTCAATAGGTGGCATCTACTAATATTATTATTTATGCTGATAAAAAATTGGAGAGATATTTATATAAAACAAAAAGGTGTCCCTCTGTATTAAACACTCATTGTACCCAGCCCTGCATTAGCTGTTGGGGTATGCATTACGAATAGAAGCTCTAGCCCCTGCCCTCCAGACTCTCATACTCTGAGTAGTTCAGCTCTGATTGGTCACCATCAACGGGAATAAGGAAGCTGGCTTTCATGACTTTTAGAGAGAGCAAACAGACCAGGGAATGAACTGTGACTTTGGGGTCTGATGGGATCACCAGTGCTGGGTGGTAGAAGTTCCTCCTTTGCTGTTTCCTAGTATGTTGGACAGGTTCTGCAGCTCTCTACTTGGTGATTGGTAGTAAAGTTTCCACACTCATTCTCCATTCCTCTAGCCCCTACCTATCATAGATTTTGGAAAGATAATCATCTACACTAATAACCTGAAAATCATTCGAACCCCAATGGACAAGAGAGACTTTGTGAGGAAAATTCTCCAGAAGGAAGAGGAGGCTGAGGAAGAGTCTCTGATGAGCAAAGAAGAAAGCTATGGAGGCAGAGGACAGCACGAGAGGCCTTTGGTGGAGGCGGAGAGTACATTCCCCCATAACCGGTATACAAAGGTGCGTTGGGGAGCTTGACTATCCTACTCGGAACTGGCCCTACAGCAACGGTCTCCAAGCTGGCTTGACTGTGCACTGCTTAAGTAAAACCTTTTGAATATGAATACTTAAGATATCTAAATTTGAAGATATGAGGAATTTTAACATTTGTTATATTTTAATGGTACACTGTTAGCAATAGCAGTTATAAGTCCATATTTCAAATACTTTAAATTTTTAATTTTTTGGCTGACTTCTTTTTAGATCTGATTAAATATTTATTGTTTTCACTGTGCAGTGTGGCTTATGAACGGCTGGTTCTAGAGGTGGAAAAAAAAAATCAGCCCTATCTTTTCTTATGGGTTCACTTGTTCTTCTATTATTGCTGTTATCCTTGATCCATAGTCTTCTTGAAGACATCATGTAAAGTCATGATTACATTTGGCAGATTGGTTTAGCTAAAACTAAGGAATATCATTTGTAAATCCACTAGACCAGGCATAAGTAAACTGCAATGTGTTACAATGTGCTGAAAGTGAACAAATGAGTTGGACGCTACTGTCAGCAACATTTGAATACCACTCTTACTCCAGGGTCCCTTGGGTACCATGCTTGTCTAGTGACTGCCTGACCTAATATGGCTGTCGGTGTCCACAAGTTTATTAAAAGTTAGTATAAAAATTCTTTTAAAAAGATAATAAAGCTTAATATCTTGCCTAATTTTAGATAAAAAGTAAATATAAATAGTTCCAATGTTTTCCTCTCATATACCTTAGAAGAGTGCACACACCACCTTGGCAACCATTGCTCAGATATGCTCAGACAAGGGGCAGAAGGGCTGTTATTGAATAATTCACGGTGTAAGGTTGGGGGTGGAGGAAGCAATTTTGATGAATTTATGCCAAAAGAGTAAAAGCTTGGGTAGCTGGAGAAATGTTTTCTGTCTCTTAGATTCCATCTCTTGGGACTTGATATTTTCTGTGAGATTCACTTTAACTTCCTGGGATTGCTATAGAAAAATGGGTCAGGGGCTTTCTGGAACTTGAGTGATTTCTCCACTCTGGGAGGGTTCAGATGATAAGAAGGTCATGACTGGGCTTTGAGTGATGGCCTTAGACAAGAGGCACCAAAGGCTCCTTCTTGTCTGATTTCTTCCATATCACAAATCTATCTACCTCTACACAATTTCTCTAAAATCTACTTTTTTCTTTCTTCCTTTCTACCTCTTCTTCCCTTCTCCTAGACACAAGCAGCCAGGACTCTACCAAAAGGTTCTGAAAGTTCTGCTCACATCCATTCACATCTCTTTCCAACCGGCCCTCACACTCTAAAAGATATTTTTAAATGTAATCTGGTTAGGTCACCCTGTATTAGTCCACTTTCACACTGCTATAAAGATACCACCTGAGACTGAGTAATTTATAAACAAAGGAGGTTTAATTGACTCATAGCTCCAAATGGCTGGGGAGGCCTCAGGAAACTTATAATCGGTGGAAGGTGAAGGGGAAGCAAGGTACGTCTTACATGGCAGTAGGAGAGAGAAAGAGAGAGAGGGAGCGTGAGGAAGTGCCATGATTTAAAACCACCAGCTCTGGTGAGAACTCACTTGTCATCACGAGAACAGCATGAGGGAAACTGCCCCCATGATCCAATCACATTCCACCAGGTCCCCCACTGGACACATGGAGATTACAATTCAAGACGAGATTTGGATGGGGACACAGAGCCAAACCGTGTGCATCACCCCCTCTAAGCTTTCAGCGTCTTTTCATTGCTTGGGATAAAACCCCAAACTCGTTACTTGTCCTAGGAAGCTCTATGTAGCCTGGCCTCTGCTGGCCCCTCCAGCAGCATCTCTCACACATCTCTTCTCATGTTCTTGCCCCAGACACACTGCCCATCTCCCCATCTCCATCCCTTATGTATTATTTTCTCTTTCCTACTAGAGGCAAATCCCCTCTGCCTGGAATGTCCCCAGACTCCCCACCATCTTGCCTTCAGCTTCTGATATCTCAGAGGAGACATCACTCCCTCAGAGGGATCTTCCCTGGCTTCCATGAGGAAAAATTCCTCTAGAATTGACCTGTCAGGGCACCTTACACCCCTCCTGACAGTTGCAATCTTACTTTAATTTGTGTGATTATTTGGTTGGTGTTTGCTCTTCCCAATTAGGTCTCCGTGAAGGCAGGCAGGCCTGGCCATGTTTATGTTGGGTGCAACATTGTAGTTCCAGTATCAGAAAAATAGAGCCTGGCATATAACAGGTAATCAGTGAATATTAGTTAAATGTTTATGGAAAGAATACTGGAATTTGAGACCAAAGTGCCAGCTGGTAAGAAGTCTTTGGCCATTACCTTCCCTCATCTTCTATGCAGAACTATTACGAACCTAGCCTGTGCCAGGTGTGGTGGCTCATGCCTGTAATCCCAGACAGAGGAGGGAGGATCCCTTGAGCCCAGGAGTTCAAGACTAGCCTGAGCAACATAATGAGATCTGTCTTTACAAAAAATTAAGGGGGGGGGAAAAAAGAACCTAACCTGGCAGCAGGCAGGTGACTGAACATGGTGATCCAAAGCTATATAATTCTTTAATTCTATTACCTATCATACTATATTGTAAGTTGCAGGAGCATATATTTTCAGAAGACAGCCGGAAATGATAAAAAGCAGGTCATATTGCAGGCCTGAGTGAAAAAAAGCAAGAGTAAGCCTGATATGATGATTACCTTTAAATTGAATTTGGAGAGATCTGTGTTTTTTAGCTGTAATGCTGTAAACTAGGACAGAGGTGTGCAACAGAAGTTTCCTGTGAAAGGTTATACTTCACTTGTCTGTCCTATAAACTCTGTTTTAAATTGTTATTTGTTTGCCCAATCCCTCATGCAGCAAATGCTCAGACAAGTTTTATTCTAAAAGAGAAGGTCAAAGAACATCAAGGAGCCCCTTCTGACCAAGAGCCCCTTTGTTCTGTTAGATGGAATGGGGCAGCAGTGAGAATCTGATGAAAGAGCAGGTCAAGGCTGAAAGCTGGGCCAGGATTGAGCCTCTATATTAACTATCAAAGAAGAGGAGAGGAATAATTGAATTGAGCCACAGCAAAAGGTGGAAAGGGAAAAATTTGGCTTTGTGCTCAGTGGATTTGAGGCCATGAATTGTCTGGGCTTCTTTATGCTTTATATGATCTCACTTTGAGATAATAGTAATAATCATCTCATCATAAGCATAATCATAATCATAATAGCTGCCATTTATTGAGGGCTCACAGTAGCCAGGCACCATGACCAATGCTCCATGAAATAGTTCATTTAACTCTTACAAGAACCCTGTGAGGTAGATATTATTAATAGTCACATTCTGCAGCTAGGGAAACTGAGGCTCAGAGAGGTTAAGTAACTTGCCAGAGGTCACTAGAGCCAGTAGTCAAATATAGGTCGATCTGTTGATCAGTCTCATGACCATAACCACCCTATTATGCAGTCTCGATTGGTGTTGGTTACCATCTTCAGTGCTACACAAGGCTTGGAGTCTGCAATAAAAGATCAGGCCCCTCTTCTTGGTCAGAGAACTAGTAAGAGGTGGATTGGTGGGTCTGTTGGGTTCTAGAAACTAAGCTATGCTGTGCAACTATGTTCTATATCCCACTAAATATTTTCTGAGAATAATTTGAAAGATACAGAGAAAGAAAGAAAGAGGCTTATATTATACAAATCTTGTATAGAGTGGTGCTCCTTAAATACTTGCTGAATTAGCTGAATCATTAAATAGAGGGTAAGTGGTTGAAGAGAGTGGTAACCCAGAATAAGAATGGAAACTCCAGCGAAACTTCAAATAATGTAGTGCACTCTAGAACTATATGACATTAGCTATAATTTGATGGAAGACTTGTTCTTATTCTCTATAGCAGCCTTACTAGATCATTTCATTAATCTTTCAATATCTGATCTAGCATTTTATGCAAATGAATTTTTGAATCACATGTATAGCATTATGGCAGGATTTTACGGTACTTTCTCTGGCAGTGTGGACTTATATTATTAAAATCTCACTGCTATGAAGTACAAAACATAAAACCTAATGGATTTGTCAGGAAATGAATTGTGGCAATTAGCTTTAAGAATATTTTGGCAAATATCTTTATTTTAAATACTTTAAGAGAAGAAAACAAATTATCTATTGTTAATATTAATTAACATATGGCAGCAATCAATAAAATATTAACAGAAGGGTACATACACATTATTTGAGTTTTTGTCAGTTGGGTAATAACTTCTATTCCTTAAATCTAGAATACATAAAATTTAGTACCTTCTTAGGGACTTTGCAGCATGATGGAGCTATTTTCAAAAATTATGCCTTCCTTTTCAGAGATTATTTTTATTCTTAGGTTATAAAAGAAAGCTATATGAGTTGGGTAGAGCTACCCAGTGGACTCCTGTTGTCTTGTTGGTCCCTAGAATTTAAGAACAGGAAGTGTTCTCTGGACATCATTGTTCATTTGTTTATTCATTTGGCACAGCGTGCCAGGCACTGCACTAGATGTTTGGGAAGAGACAATGAAATGGTACAAGTCCAGAGAGCTCCCTGTCTAATCAACAGAAACTTTCATTGGAGTATGGGATACCTGTCATGCCAGGGGTAGTGCAAGTGGCCATGGGGGTGGCAGGACTCCTGGTCTAGAGGTGTGGGTGGGCAAGGCTTCCTGGAGGAAGAGCTGCTAAGCTGACTTCTGGGGACAAGCAGGAGTTGGCTGGGTTGGGAGTGGGGAAAGGTCCATGGAGACCAAGTGCAGAGAGGCCCATGAACAAGATCCTGATGAAAGAAAGGACAAAAAGTTTAAATCAGCCTAAGGAACTGGGTTTTATCCTAAGGTTTTATCTGGAGGGCAGGTGTTCATTAAAAAGCTTTCCTGAGTGCTTTCTAAGTGGCAATCACTACTGCAGGCAACTTAATGAGCTTGGCATCAGTGAGGAGAACATATCCCAAGGCCAGAGGCATGGGTCCACACTGAGTTCATGCCAGAGTCAGTGGGCAGTTGGGCTAGGATTGTGGTTGTGGGATGAAGAAAGCAGGATGGATTTGAGATTTTCAGAAGCTGAAATGGACAAGACTCAGTACTGGATTCACCAGGTTTCAATCTAGTATCTTCCCTTATTTCTGGGAAGGTTCATAGTCTATAAGGAATACCAAGATCACCAATTTCCTTAAGATATCTGAGGGGAGAGCAAGACAATAGCCAAAGAATATTTTCTGGAGAGTGGGAGTCAAGAATTGGAGATTTGTTAGCGAGGCTTAGAGGTGAACTAACTTTTATGGTGAACCTATGATTTGATAGATAATATTGCATTACATATATTCTCTCATTTAATGTTCCAGCTACTTAGAAGGGTAAGCATTATTATTCACATACTATAAGTAAAGGAACAGATTGGGAGAGGCTAAGGGAACTTTTTAAGTTGCACAGCTGCTGACAGATAATAGCCTCACTCCTACTCTATTAACTCCAAAGTACAGAGCTCTTAGTCACTGGGCCTTAGCTCTCAAAGAGAATAAAGATGTAAGTACTGCAAGCATTCAGAGTTAAGCTTTGAAGGATTGTAACATTTATTGATTCACCGATTTTTCCACTCAGTCTCTCAGTCACACAAAACAGTCTTTCTTGAGCACTTACTATGGACAACTACAATGAGGAGCTGTGTACATAGGCATTAGGAGCGTCAATTCTGGTGCTCTAATCCCTGGGATGAAAACCCACCTCTTCCTCTTTCAAGTTGTGTGTGTGACCATTGGCAAACAACTTCTCAGTATCGCATTTTCCCATCTGCAACACAAGGATGATAATACTTACACTATCTCACTGGGATTTTGTGAGGATTAGACGGATGATATATAGGAAGCTCTTAGAATTGCACCTGGCACCTGTCAGGCATGCGACAAGGGTTCACTCATAGTATTTGGCAATGAGGAAAATAAAGTCCTTTCCCTTTATGGAGCTTACAGAAGAAAAGGCCAGAGATAGTGACAAGGGCAATGAAGATCATGAAGTCTTGGAATGCAAAGTGTGGTGGCAGGAGATGCTGTCTTAGAGATGTCCACCAGGGAAATCCTCTCTGATAAAATTGCTGTGACTATTTTGGGTCCCAGCCAACTCTCTCACTGACATTCGCGGGAAGCATTTCCCTCTATTCTGCCCCAGCCTTTGCAGAAGCCTAGTGCTGTTTTGACCTGCATGTGAACCATGGACTTGAACTGCTGCTCTAACTAAACCCTAACCTGTCTCTTGCAGGAAGGGGATCTTCCCGAGGACAGCTGTTTTCACTGCCGAGGGTCGGGCAGTGCCACCTGCTCTCTGTGCCACGGCAGCAAGTTCTCGATGCTGGCCAACAGATTTAAGGAGTCCTATCGGGCCCTGAGGTGCCCTGCCTGCAATGAGAATGGCCTACAGCCTTGCCATATTTGCAATCAATAGCCTGTGGCTTTTGCATGTCCACTGTTATCTTACCCTCCCTAAAGTTATTTCTAATAAACTATCCCCTTCTCCTCCTCCTGCCTCTCCCAGCAAGGAGGCCACAGTGGCTGCAGTCACTCCCACTGCTGGCAAAACTCAATTATCTGATGACATTTTGTGAGGTTGGTAACATCTCTGTGTGAGTCTAAGTGGCAGGGGCATTTTTGAATTAGAGTTTGCTTTGAAACTGGTTCTAAAATTATCCTTCCAGGATGGTGTGAGTGTATCTCACTTGACTTAGCTCAGTTTTCTCCTTGCTTCAGTGAAGAAATATATGTACACTTCAAGCATCGGGTTGGGGGTTATTTTGCAAAATTATGCAGTGAGAAAGGAATAAAAAAGGCAGGTTTCTGATGAACTGAATTCTTACTGCTTATAATGCATCTCAAATGATTATTGGTCAAATTGAATTTCTGATTAAGCAGAAGAGGAAGGGGACAGCCAATGCTGAACGCACTAGCAGGCCACGGCAAGCACAACAGGATGCTCATTCTGGAGACAGGCCAAGGAGACTTCCCTTTCAAGGACCTAAACCTCTCCCGTGTGGTGTGCTTGGATATTTATGCAGACAGTGAACAATACTGTTTCTTGTCAAGATGAGATAAGACATTTTCATGTGCCTCTAACTACTGAGGTTATAAGCCAAGTCAAAGCTATTTATGATAAATTTGGTGCTCAAATATGTGTGTATGACATAACTTCTTCCAGCCCCTGAATTACTACCAAATAAATAAATCCATTTTAAGTCTAAAATCTAGCCATGGTCTCTTCATAAAGGATTGCAGATATTTTATAGATTACCTACTGGAAATCTCTAAAATAAAAAATTAACCAAGGCTGATTTTTAGTAGTAATGTTTTTACTATCCATGAATATGCATAGTAAGGATGATTCTTTCCTCTTGAGGTTGGTTGTAAAATTAGAACATACTTTTGTTAATGAACTTTTGTAGCTCTAACACTCACTCCCCAAGCCCCTTAAGAATAACACTGCAAAATTGATCTCTTGAGGCCTGCTGCGTTCTGTGGTAATAATTTTGATTTTACAACTTAATAATTTCTCAAGATTTGTTTGTTATTCTCTAATATTCAGCTTTTAACATAATTTAACAATGGAATGCTTCTCAGGCAATATAAATACTTCTAATAAAAAAGATTAAAATATTTTCGAAGCCATGATAGTTTTGCCTGTCCTTTCATATTTAGGACTTACCATGTTGCTCACCAGCTTTCTTCACTTCTGTGCTTAACTATTATACCTCCTGCCTCTGTTTATGTTTTCTCACAGCTGTTGGCTCTTCTGCCTTTTCAGTATAGAGGACGGAGGGATGTAGAGAGACCTTTAAGTGTATTTTGCCTCTTTTTCTTTTTTTTTGGAGACAGAGTCCACTCTGTTGCTCAGGCTGGAGTGCAGTGGCGCAATCTCGGCTCATTGCAACCTCCGCCTCCTGGGTTCAAGCGATTCCCCTGCCTCAGCCTCCTGAGTAGCTGGGATCACAGGCACATGCCACCACTCCCAGCTATTGTTTTGTAGTTTTATTAGAGAGACAGGGTTTTGTCATGTTGACCAGACTGGTCTTGAACTCCCAACCTCAGGTGATCCACCCACCTCAGCCTCCCAAAGTGCTGTGATTACAGGCGTGAGCTCCCAAGCCTGGCCCTATTCTACTTTTTGACTGGAACATTCCATCACAAATATTGTTTGAGCCTCAGTGCATGCAGAACAGTATTTCAAAGTACTTGCGTGTTACTCAGAGAGGCATCATCCCTTTGGTATCTCATGGAACTTACAGTTTTAGAGCAGGAGATAGATACATAAACGGATAATTACAATGCACTGTGACAAGTGCTGGGATAGGATAATTATGGGGAGCATTTGGAGCAGGCAGAAGGGGCATCTAATTTAAGCCTTAGTGGGGTTATGGTGGTTGCCCAGAGGAAGAGGTGTGAGCAACTTCAGCTTCTGTAAAGAGCCTTTAATGTTTTTTATCATATAATAAATAACCTACTGATGAGCACATTTATTGTGTTCATTCCACAAGTATTCATTTATTATTGTGGTAGGAATACTTAATATGAGATCTACCCTGTTAATGAATTTTTAAGTGTACAGTATGTTATTGTTGACTAGCCACAAGTATTTATGGAGCACTGAGGATGTATCAGAAGACAAAACAAACTAAATGCTCCTGCGAGCTTACATTTTGGTGAAGGAATATAGACAACTAACTATATGGATTTATGGGAATAATATATATGTTTATGCAATAAATATAGCCTAGAGAACAAAATATATACATTTATATATAATAAGCTATGTATATATAACACATACTTTACATATATATACACATATACGTAATGTATAGTTGTGTTAAAAAGGCTTTATCCCTTTTCTGATGAAAAAACAAAACACTAAGGGGGAATGGAGGATTAGAAGAGGTTGCAATTTTTGGCAGGGCATGGTGGCTTATGCCTGTAATCCCAACACTTTGGGAGGTTGAGTCAGGTGGATCACCTGAGGTCAGGAGTTCGAGACCAGCCTGACCAACACGGTGAAACCCTGTCTCTTCTAAATACAAAAAATTAGCCAGGCATGGTGGCGCACGCCTGTAATCCCAGCTATTTGGGAGGCTGAGGCAGGAGAATCGCTTGAACCTGGGAGGCGGAGGTTGCATTGAGCCAAGATTGTGCCATTGCCCTCCAGCCTGGGCAACAAGAATGGAACTCCATTTCAAAAAGAAAAAAAAAGAGATTGCAATTTTAAAATTAGCTTGCAGGGTGGCTCCTTGAAAATGTGCCATTTATCAGGTTGAGATTGATGTCCAGGAATATAAATGAAAAATGAAAATAAAAAAATAAGAAAAGGTGTCATTTAAAGAAAGGTCTAAAGGAGTTAGAGAGTGAGCTGGGAAGGTGTCTGGAGTAAGACTATACCAGGCAGACGACATAGCAAATGCTAGACTCGGGAAGCAGAGTGCGGCAACCTTGAAGATAGAACCACAAGCTCTATTTACTGTCCTTCGAACGCAGGAATATTGCTATGACCCACAGTATGCAAAACATACATACCTGAGTTCTTTGCCTATTACTGGAGACAAGTTTGCACTGTAATATCCACTTCCTGATTTTGTGAACTGCAAGTATTTGCCAGTGGGTTGGGCAGGGTTGGGGTAAGTTTAGGACAAGTTAGCCAATTGGTACTCTTTTAAGACTCAGAGAATCCCTTCGGAGCTAGAAACAAACACGGAGGTTAAAAAATATCATCAAAATGATGCTGTGATTAAAATAATACTATATCCTTAAAAAGAAAGCTCAAAAAAATTTAAATAAATACATGTCTTAAAAATGTAACATTTATCCATTCATTTATTCATTGAATAATTTTTTATTAGATTTCTACTATGTTCTGGGCATTTGTACTAGGTCCTCAGAAGACAAAGATGAAAAAGGATTTAGTATTTATCATTAATGAAATTACAGTCTTGGACCTCTAGTTCTCATAGTAAATGAATTTGACCCCACAATTTGGAGAGGACACCTTCACTACTTCAGTAACTTTCATTCATCTGCTTGAGGTCAAGTTAGCTCGGCCAAGTTTGGGGACTGTGTTTGTTACAAAATGTATGTGTGCATTTATTTAAATTAATAAGCACATATCAGCCTTTACTGCACGCAAGACATTGCTCTAAGCAGTTCACACTTAGCTCCTAAACCATCTTAAGGTTAAACAATTCAGTTTTTTGATCATCTCTTAGTCCACCCATACTGTTCCTTTCCATGCCATGCTCACCTACGGTAAATACACAGGCTCTTTCTGTGATCCTCACAAATATCTTGCCTTACTAGTCCTTTGTGAATATGATAAACCATACTGAAACTGGGGATCTACTTAGGGGGCTGATACTGCATCATAGTAATGAGATAACTTCACAAGACTTCTGAGGACTTTGTTGGCCACCTAGCACCCTTCTGCTGATTCCTCCTTCCCTCTCTGCCTTCCCATCCCAGCTGACCCTTATTCTTCTTACTCTGTTGCCAGAATGACTCATCTTTATGGCCCCTATTTCCAACTGTGGCTCAGCCTCAAGGCCTATCCACTCTTCACATGCAAAGATCTGCAGAGCCCAGGAAGCTTCTTTTCACAGACCCCACTCTCCTTGAAGGACACTTGTGGTTTGAAATGGCAGTATGTCCCCCTCTGTACCTGTCTTCAGGGGCTCCGTGGAGCAGGAAGGGCAGAGTCCATAGGCTTTAAACCTTTGCCCCTATAGCAACTCTACTTTTTCTTCCTTGTTTTCATTTTGGTTTCCAGGTAAGATCCCTGCTGAAGAGAGCGTAGTACATTTAAAAATTTTTGAAAACAGAGTTAACTATTTACTTTGTGACCCATACTTTACTTTTCCAAATTAAACTGGCCAAAGACATCATTTAAGCTTCAGTGCATAGGTACGATGATATTTTTCTATTCTAACTCTTCCACAAATATGAATTGCTCTGGTAATCATTTAGAAGACTGCCAACATTTGTAAAAAAAATTCTGTGGTTCACTAGAGCTTAATCGGAGTGAATTTTATGTTAAAGGTAAATTTGAAAGAAATATTCGCAGTTGTTTTTAATCACCTGTCCTCATTAGTTGCATCTCCTTATTTTCTAATTAAACACAGTAATTATAGAGAGTTCACATTCATGCAATTATGTGAGAGAGAAATGGAGTTATGTCAGTGTCAAAATTATGTCATATGATTACTGCCTGTGTTAAAGAACACATAAAACCAAGAGAAGCCGTTGAAACATAATACTGTAGAACTTCCTTATTGCTTGAGAATTGGGGAAAGGAGGGAGGAAAGGGGCAGTTAAATCAGACCTTGACTAAACTAGAATCTATGTTTATCTCCTTTTATGCTATGAGTTTACTCTGTCCATAGTCCCCTTAGCATCTCTTTTATCCAGCTCCCAGCCACGTTTTCCTCCATCAGTGATTATTTCCCAGATTAGGGCCACTAATTCACACTAAGGTGTAAATGACTAATAGATAATTGACCATGCCTGCTTTTTTAGTTTCAAAGTGTTATAATTTTTGAAGGCCTCCTATGTGTCAGGCCATGTGTAAGACACAAGCAGTCACACAGATGAAAGAGACACAATAACTTCTCTTAAGGACATCATGGTCTCACAGGGAATTAGAGAAATAAATGAACATTTGCAAAATAAAATGATACATGCCATAGGAGGGGGAGAGACTAAAGCTTGGTTAACTCTCCTTTCATTGTTGATCTCCCTCATTCAGCTTTGAGCTTCTTGAGGGCAGGAACTGTGGCCATGCATCATTGTATCTCCAGCATCCACACAGTGCTTATAGAAGGTGTTCTATAAATACATGGTGGCTTGGTGTTTGCAGAGTCGTGACATTTAATTGCACATACAGGGCCCTCAGTGTATTATTGTCTTATGGGCCAATGCCTTGTGAAAATTTCACCAGTGGACAGCTTCTAAAATGGCTCCCAATGATCCTCACCTCCTGGTATTCCTGGCCTGTGTAATCCTTTCCCCTTGAGTGTGGACTGGACCCAGTGACTTACTTCTAACAATAGGATATGGCAAAAGTGATGAGATGTCACTTTGGAGATTAGGTTGTCAAAGACTACGACTCTTTTTCTGGCTTTGTGCTTGCTCACCTGATGATGCCAGCTGCCATGTTGCAAGCTGCCTTATGGAGAGGTCCACATGGCAAGGAGCAGAAGGCAGCTTCCAGCCAACAGCCAGTGAGGAACTGAGGCCCTCAGTCAGCAGCCTGCTGGGAATGGAATCCTGCCATCAGCCACATGAGTGAGCTTGGAAGAGGCTCTTTCCCCAGTTGAACTTGAGATGACTGCAATCACAGCTGACAACTTAACTGCAGCCTGTGAGAGACCTAGAGTCAGAACCACTCAGCTAAGCTGTGACCAGATCTCTGGCCTGTGGGACACAAAACTGTGAGATAATAAATGCTGTTTGAGCCAATGCATTTTGGGATAGTTCGTTACATAAGAATAGATAACCAGTACTAGGTAAGACCATTTTCTGTCTAGGTCTTTGTTGATGGAGCCTTATATAACTGAAGGTTTTTCTCATAGAGAAGAATACTAGCAACCATTTGTTATTTGTTTAATGCTCAATTTATTAAGCTCATAAATCTAACACAAAAAACTAACAACCAATTTTTCTTGGGGCCTTTAAACACTGATTACAAATTTATTAAGCAAACCATTTTAAACAATTTAAACAAACAGCAATTATACATTTGGAATGACTAACCCTTTTAAACACTTTAAAACCTTAATTGACAAACATATAGAAACAAAGACTATAGAACATATTGTTATAGTTTCACATAAATTACAGTTTCACATAAATCTACTTTAAGGCAGCAGTATCATGGGTTTGATGCTTTTCTTATTTCTGTGCTTTTTTTTTCTGTTTGTTTTGATACACCCTCAGGGTTTTAGTATTGGTATTTTTATTTCTTTCTGGGGTCACACAATTGTGAGGAGGCCCGAAGAAAAGATTATCTTATCAGAACAGCCTAGATTGCAGGACTTGGTTTATTGACTGATTAATTCTTGGTCAGATTTGTTGCTTCTCCCAAGGTGATCCTAACCTAAACCACCTTTTTATAGTAAGCTTTTCTATAGTTCAATGATATCTGTTATGTCAGCAAGACTATTTCAGGCCTTATCTTATGCCTAGGGTTTAATTTTGCAACCTGCTATCTACCCCTGAAATTGTTTTTGTAATTATCACTTGGCTGATCTTATATAACTGATTCTCCTGTCATAATCAAATATCGATTTAGTCTCTTAGCATTGAAAACTGACAACTTCCTTATTAGCACTGAGATTTAATCTCCTAGGAGTTGAGGGATTGAGTCTGGGTAGTTAGTCTTCCTCTGTAGGTCGCCTGGTAATTCATTATAGTGGCAAACACTGAAAAACCCTCTTTCTGGTAGGTTATTGTTGGTGCTCACTCAAACCGATTAGTCTTCTTAGCTTACAGTTCCCAGCATTTATTCTCCTTAAACAGACATAGACAGATGACTATGTGTCATAAATGCATAAAATTAATAGAATATCAAGCCCTCTTCATTGTTAAAATCAGTAAGAAAATAAGTATGCTCTATTATATTCACTGTTTTCTATTATAATGACCTTTTGCACAGACTTTGCATTATCGTTTCTGTTTTGAGTTATTTTGAATTCATGGCCTTTGATAAGACTCACCTTTTTCCTATAATCCATGATGATGATGGTGGTCATAACGATGATGGTGGTGGGAATAGTGATTTTGATGCTCACATTTTAACTTCATCTTAAAAGGCATATCATCGTTTTAAAAAAATTGGGGAAACCATAGTGTTTAGGAGTTAGGAGTGCACATTTGGGTGATAATACTATAAAAACGACAATGAGATCATTACTATTAGGGTGACAATATGCAGAAAGAAAAGGGAATGTGGTTGAGATGAGGCTTACGGAAGGGGCTTATAGGGTGGGCAGCAAAGTTCTATATTTTTGACCTGGGCATATATTTGACTTATGGGGTTTTTTGGAGGGCATATGTGCTTTCCTTTCATAATACAAATTGTATTTTTAAAAATTATCATCATAAAGTTAGTTGGGGGCTCTAAGCTGGCTCTCTTATTCTTTAACCACTGTCCCTGATGTTCTTGAAAACATTCTTGCTTTTTGGCAACAATAGGATGTTGAAGAAATGTTCTGATTTATTTCCATCTTAAATAATGGAATTAGCTGTTCTCCAAGGAATTCTGTTTCCTTTTAGTAGGAAATAATTGTCAAGTCCAGGATCTGGGCTCTGGGAGTTGTACATGAGAATGTATGATGAGCCAGAATGCTATTGATGTGGCTGTTAGGCCACTCAGAGCTGAAAAAAATACTTCTTAAGGTTATTATTTCACACTGATATTTCCAATTTAACTTACTATATTGCTATTCCATACTTTTTTATATTTTATAAGGTTTCATCAACTACAAATCTTTATCCTCAATTGACAATCTTTTCGGTATGATGAAACTCCTGGATGGAGCTAAGACGTGCCTTCTATCAATTTTCCTTTTTGGTATAGTAATTCACAAACTTCTGTCATTCACATAATTCATATTTTTTGCCACATTTGCCAAATTTCTACTTTTGTACCACCTGTATTGTTGTTTTCTTAATATTTTTATTTAATCAATTAAGTTGAACCTCTTAAAATACTTAGCTTCCTATTAAACAATAATTTCTGTGAAACTGCAGGGTTTAATTAACTAATCATATATCGTTCCAGTGCACATTAAGATGAATACTTAAGTATTGAGTTTTGAATGGACTCAATAAATGTTACTTTCCCTTACTCAAGTTCAGCACCATCTGACAGATAGATGAGAATCAGGAAGGTGGAGCTCAAAATAGTAGCTTAGTTACTAGTGAAAGTTGCATTGGGGGATGCGGCTTAGATGTTGGACAATTATGGACTCCCTAAGAGTAAACCCCAGGTGTGGACAGGCATGTACACCCATAGGTCTTCCCTGCAGTGGAGCCCTATTGATCTCACAGCCAAGAACAATGCAGAATTTGTCCTCCCTGAAGGAGATAGAGTCAAAAAGTATAAGGAGCAAATGACTGAGCTACCATATTCAATTTTATTATCAATTAATTAACTTACATTAATTGACATGTAAAAAGATATATGTTTATGGTGTACCACATGTTGTTTTGAAATATGTATACGTGATGGAATGGCTAAATCAGGGTAATTAACATATGTATTACCTCACATATTTATCATTTATTTGTGGTGGAGAACACTAAAAATCTACCCTCAGCAATTTTCAAGTATACAATACAGTGTTATTAACTACAGTCATCTTGTTGTACAAAAGATCTCCTGAATTTATTTATCTTGTTTAACTAAAATTTTGCATTAAAAAAAATCGAGACAGGGTCTCACTCTGTTGTCCAGGCTGGAGTACAGTGGTGAGATCATGGCTCATTGCAGCCTTAAGTTTCTCAGCTCAAGGGATCCTCTTGCCTCAGCCTCCTGAGTAGTTGGGACTACAGGCATGCACCACCATGCCAGGTTTTTTTTCACTTTTTGTGGAGATTTTACTGTATTGCCACATTTTGTACTTTTTACCATCTCCCTAATCCCTGCCCTCACTCCTAGCTCTTGCTAGCCACCATTCTACTCTGCTATGAATTCAACTTTTTTAGATTCCACATATAAGTATGATCATGCAGCATTTATGTTCCTATGCCTGGATTATTTCACTTAATATATTATCCTCCAGGTTCATCTATGTTGTTGCAAATGACAGGATTTCCTTCTTTTTCAAGACTGAATAGTATTCCATTGCATACATATACCACATTTTATCTATTCATCCACTGATGGACATACCTAGTTATTCCTCCAAACTCAACTGGGCAGGTGTGACATTAAGCTAATGAACATTCCAGTAGTTAAAATGCAAAAAATGCAAAATCAGGGGATTAACTACTAAGAATACATGTTTGTTCATGCATTGTGTCAAAACACCTCAAGTATACTTTTCGGGAAATTCTGCTACAGTGAACAGTGCTATCATAAGTGCCTGTGAAGTTCATCTTGTCAAATGTTGCTTGGGTTCCTTTTCTGCGTCTCAGATTGCTATCTATAGAGGAACAGATCTGATGTAGAAGAGTCTGTCTGAATCCAAGTCAGAGTGAGTCATGTTGACAATGTATCGCATATACCATCTTGGTCATTTTCCAGACACTTTTATTAAAGAAACCACCACTACAAAATCATAATCAAAAGCTTCTAGTCCTCATGACACTGAGTGTTATTTTACGCTCTTCATTCACAAATTGACTAGACTATGGCAAGGTCTTGTGGGTTATCATCCTGTATTTCCTTAATTGAGTCAGGAACACGTATTTCATTCAACTGTTTTGATATGGTAGCTTCCTGTGATTAGCCTCCATAAAATGTCCGTGCTTAAAGGAAAAGGAGAGATACCCCTAAAGTAGGGGGAGTAAGCTCCTCCTTACTCATAGAGCTAAAGAAGTGAAGGTCTGAGCAGGCAAAGGATTTGTCCGAGGTCACATCCTACTTATTAACTAACTGAACTCCAGAATTGGAGTCGTCTTATTCACAGCTTATGCCTTTTTTATGCTGCCCCCTGACTTTTTAAACATAAAGTCAAAATGAGAAACAATGGGTTTTGGCAGAGAAAAATAATTTCCTGTCATCTTCTTTCTCTAGAATAAAATTTGAATCTGCCCATTCTTTTCTATGTTTCCTAACACTATAGACAAAATCACCCGGACCACTACAATAGCCTCAAAACCACTCTTCTCCGTTTCAACTTCCAGTTGCATTCCTTCCTCCAATTCAGCTGCTTCCCTTCACATAAGCTGTTCACTGAAATGCTTTATCTTTTATTTTTAACCACTTTCCTTGTACTCATTATATGTTAGGGCTTTTCTGTTGCAAAAGACAGAAAAACAGTTGAAACCGGTGGATGTAAGTCAGGATCAGCTAGGTTACAAAAGAGCAACTCTAAAATGTCGGTGCTTTTATTTCCCCATCTTAGTTGATGGAGAAATGATGCTCAGTCAGTATCTTAGGTTGACAGAATCCCCACCATTTGGAATCTATTTGATTGCTGTGGCAGCAGGGGAAAACATGGTGGAGTGTGCCCCAGCTCTTAAAGGCCTCTGCCCCAAAGTGACACACATTATATTTGCTCACATTTCACTGGCCAAACCAATCCCACATCTACCTTCATGGAGTGAGGAAGTACAGTTCTACCATATGTCCAGAGGAGCAAAACCAGAAGAAAAAAAATGACTACCACTAATGACTACCATATTTGCTTTAGGCATAAGGGAATGTGGTGACTCATGACTGAATAGTTCATGGGTGGATATGGTCAGGCACAGCTTAAATCAGAGCTTAAATGATGGCAAGAGGATATATTTCTTGACTAAGCTGTCTTTCAGTTATATGTCATTCTTATCCTTTAGTGTCAAAGTTGTATCTTTACAAGACTCAGCGCAGTGAAGAAGATAGTCTGCTTCCCTGACAGATTAAATCAAATATTCTAGATGGAACATTGCTGCTGTTATTGGCTTAACAGATGTCACATGCTCATTCCTGAATCAACAGAATCATTACTGTGGCCAGGGAGATGGAATACACTGATTAGCTGAGCCTAGGTCTTGGCCCCACCCTAGCAGCCAGAGATGGAAGAAATAGCTCCAAAATACTGAGGCTGAGAATGTGGTAGAGTATTTTCCCCAGGAAGACTTGGGCTATGGTTATAGAAGAAAGTGAATGGATGTTGGAAAAGAAAAAACACAAGACATCTATGGTTTTTTCTTTCAAGTCTCTGTTTAATGTCACTTCCTGAGGGGATCCTCCTTGGGGACACATGACACACGGAAACTGAATTAGATACATCTTTTTTTTTTTTTTTGAGATGGAGTTTTGCTCGTTACCCAGGCTGGAGTGCAATGGCGTGATCTCGGCTCACCGCAACCTCTGCCTCCTGGGTTCAGGCAATTCTCCTGCCTCAGCCTCCTGAGTAGCTGGGATTACAGGCACGCGCCACCATGCCCAGCTAATTTTTTGTGTTTTTAGTAGAGACGGGGTTTCACCATGTTGACCAGGATGGTCTTGATCTCTTGACCTCGTGATCCACCCGCCTCGGCCTCCCAAAGTGCTGGGATTACAGGTGTGAGCCACTGCACCCGGCCTAGATGCATCTTTTATTCTCTCTCAGCATTCCTTTTATTTTACTTTCAAGGCAAAATACATAATTTTTATTAATTTGTGTGATGATTTGTTTAGTGTCTGTTTCCCTCACTGGAAGGTAAGCTCCTTAAGGTCAATAACTCTACCTGTTTTGTTCGTTGATGTTTGTTCAGCATCTAGAAAAATGCCTAGTATGGGGTAGGCTCCCAGGAAATATATATTGAAAGAAGCAACAGTAAATATGACCTATTTGGATATTTAAGGGTTTTAAGATAAAGATGGGAGCATGTGATGGTTAATTTTATGTGTCAACTTGAATGGGTTAAGGGATGCCCATATAGCTGGTAAAACATTATTTCTGGGTGCGTCCATGAGGATAGTTCTGGAAGAGATAAGCATTTGAATCAGTAGACTCAGTGAGGAAGATCTTCTCTCACCAATACATCATCTAATCTGTTCAGGATAGATGAACAGATTAGATGATGTTGGATACAACAAAAAGGCACAGAAAGGGAGAATTTGCTGTCTCTTCTAGAGCCAGGATATCCATCTTCTGCTCTTGGATGTCACAACTCCAGGTTCTCAGGTCTTCAGACCCAAACTGAATTACACCATTGGCTTTCCTGGTTCTACAGATTGCACATAGCAAGTCACTGGGCTTCTCGGCCTTCATAACCACATGAGCCTATTCCTAAAATAAGTTTGTGTTATGTATCTCTGTATGTATTCCATTAGTTCTGTTTTTCTGGGGAACCCTAACTAATACAGATTTGAATATTGGGGGTTTTAGCTCAAAGATACATGGGATAGTATGTCTAGGTTAACAAGTAGATAAATTTTAGTAAGACAGTAAAGATAACAAATTGGACTAATAAAAGTATGTATTATTAAATGCTTCTACAATAACCTTTAGACTGCAGCAAAATGAAAAAAATAGGTTTCCAAGAATCCATAAATTAACATATTAATATGTTGTAAAAAACTAAGCAAATCTTGATTTTTCACCCCCTTATTTTGTCTAGAAGATGAAACACAATCTTGTTATGAACTGGCTTAGATAAGTCCTATTGTTTGAAGCATGAGACTTTAAGATTCTATTTTTGTTAGTCATTAGTTATCTAACTACTGAAACCTTTTATTTTAAACAAGCAAACTTTTCTGTATCTTAGTAAATGTGTTGTGCCTCAGCTTCCTAACCTGTAAACTATGGATAATAACTATACCTGGCAATTGTGGTGAGAATTAAATAAACTAATACACGTAAATTACTCAAAGCAATTATACAAATAACAGTGCCTGCCACATATTAAGTGCCCATAAATGTTAGTTGTTATTATTAAGAGTTATTTCTTTTATTATTTTATTTGAATAGCAGCTTCTACTGCCAGATCACTTACTTATACATTATCTTATCAGAGTTGCATGAGATGTTCAGTATTTAGTATTTGTTGAGTGTTAGGGATACAAAGAAACGGGAGACCCTGTCCCATCTTTCAGAAATTTGCAACTTAGTTCCAACAGTATTTTCTGCTATGGCTTGATTTTAGAAAATACGTCTCCAGGGGAGCTGAATATAGACTGCTAGCTTTTTACCAATTAGGATTCTTTAGGTTGCAAGTAACAGAATCCAACTAAAACTAGCTTAAACAACAAGGTGGACTTGTTATTATGGGGCAATCAAAAGAGTGTGTCATTTAGGATTGGTTGGTCCAGGATCTCCAGTATTCACTGAAAGCTCAACTTTTCCCCAGCTATTGGCTTCCTCATCACAGGGATGACATCAAACCAAGGCTATCTACCCATAGGATGACTATTAGCCTCAGCTTGGGGCTCTTCCTTGTTCATATCTAAGGGAGGGGAGCTAATTTCCAGAATCCCCCAGTAAACCTCTCTTCATGTCTCATTGGTCCAATCTGCACCATATGCTTGTTTTATTTCCAGTCCCAGGTAGTGGAGATTATCCCTGGATCAATCAGGACCACCTTGGAAGCTGGGAGTGAGTCACCCTCCTTTCAGGTCCCTGTGCTAGTGCTTACTAGGGCTATGACAAAAACTTGACAGGAAGGCAGAATGAATGCTGACTACACAACCAACAATTCCCAGTCTACTCTTTGGGAGGAGAATGATATCTTACTTTTATATTCCAACATGTTTTGAGTCAAGTGCACAGAAAATGTTTAATAAATACTAGCAGAAAGAGTGGATAGTAAGTAGACCTACCAAAGAATTATTTATCTACTTTACATAAGTCTCTGAATCCTAGAAATATTTGTCCTAGGAACTGGCACTACCAGTTTTTTTCTCGTTTAATTGCCTTCCCTCAGCAACATGACCATAGACTCCATCTAGTCCCAAGAGTGCTGGAGGGGCAGCTGGGATTGACCTTTTCTTTTGGAGTCTCCCTTGTTGATTGATCATAAGCTGTGATATTCATAATTCATTCCCAGGTCAAGGGGCACATTTTGGCTGCTTGATATGATATGTCATAGTAGATGAATCAATCTTTTAAGATTTGTGCCCAGAAAAATTGGCATTTAAGCTTTCTCTTTATTCCAGCTCTGAGGTTAGGGAAACAGCTGTTGATGGACTAATTAGCATCTTAGAGGGACTAAGAATGATGTCCTATCCTTTAACAGCTGAATAATCAGTTGTCCCAGGGAGATTCTTAGAGCATCACTGGAATATTATTTCGCGCAGAACTACAGACGGTTTTGACCTCCTGGTCACCATATGTAACACAATGGCAATAGCTATAGTAAAAAAAAGCAAGTCTGTCATGACTGGTCATGGGAAAGGATAAGGATAGAATGTATTTGACATAGGAAAGTTTGTTACTTCTCAGGAGCTAATCCTTCAACTTGCATGCTCAGCATCTGTTTTGTCTCACTTCTGACTAAGAGAGAGTCTATGTGGGAGTAGATGCAGGAAAACCAAGTACATACAATCAATGCATAATATCACACATGAGAGCTGTTCAGGATATTGGGAAGCTGAAGCAAAATCAGGAACCACCTTATTCATTCTGAAGCATTACTACTGTACGAGTTAGTACATTCTTATTGATGAGAACAGCTGGCTTGGTAAGCTGACCAAGAATGAAATCAGGCAGTTGCTTCAGGTTAATCTTTTCAAAAATTTTTATTTTATCTCAAGCTCCAACAGAATGAATGAGGTTAATCTTATGTATTCATTTATTTGTTTTACTGCTCTGAAGGCACATCCGCATGGGTCAATCTGTTTTTTTTTTTTCTTTAGACAGGGTCTCACTCTGTCGCTAAGGCTGGAGTGCAGTGGCATAGTCACAGCCACTGCAGCCTTGACCTCTCCAGGCCGACATGAGCCTCCTACTTCGACCTCCCGAGTAGCTAGGACTACAGGTGCACGCACCACCATGTCTGGCTAATTTTTCTATCTTTTGTAGAGATAGAGTTTCACCATGTTGCCTAGGTCAGTATGAAACTCCCAAGTTCCTCTGCCCTCCTTGGCTTCCCGAAGTGCTAGGATTATGGGTGTGAGCCACCAAGCCCCACCTGATTAATCTTTTATTATTATTATTATTATTATTATTATTTTAATTCTGGAACAGAATAAGATGGGAATGACTTGGTTAATCTTGATGTGACCATTTTAGGAAAATAATTTTTTTTCCAATGGGGAAGTAATTATTGAAAGTCATTACCTGAATCTTCTATTTCTAGGTGTAATTTTCCCAATATCTATGTTTACCTATTGAGTGTTATTTTCCCATTATTTCATAAGTGGCCAACACCTCTTTTGACTGACTTTTCCTTTTTAAAGAAACATCAGTGTCTTTAATATGGACACTCTTGTATGTTCTGGTTTCAAATCATTCCAGTTTTCATGTACTGACTTTGAATCTATTAGTTTACATCTTTGCAGATAAAAGTTTAGAGAAATGGGAGTCTGCTCCCTTTGGATGAGTTAATTAGCCCCTCCATGCTTCAGTTTATTCATCTGTGAACTGTGGATAAAAATGTGGCAGTGCTTTACTCATGCCCCCTCTTCAGGGCCTGTGCCCTCCACCCACCTCAAAGCTGTGCTCCTTTCTGAGGCTTGTCACCCAGCCTCCTGACTTCAATGGGGACCACTCAGCTCCAGGGATTTCTGTAGGATTTGCTGAGGCCTCAACTGGAACCAAATTTTGGAGCAGCTTGTCTTGTTGTCCAATTCTCCATTCTTCACTTTCTCAGAGGTGTATCTCCCTAATCCCCATCCTCATCCCTGTATATAATTCCTTATCTCATAGTCTGTTTCCAAGGAACCCAATCTGAGACAAATACATACTTCTTCAGATGGTTGTAAAGATTGAATGTCTATATAAAGCCCTTCAGACAGCACTTGGGTTTGGGAATAGATTTATTATTTGGTTGCTGTCATTATTCTTGGGTTGTACTTCATTGATTGATAACATTGCCATTTCTGCTTATCTCATCAATCAGATAGTCCTTTGGAAAAAAATGTAATAACTAGCCCAAGGCAAAGTTGTTAAGTTTGCTATTTTTCTGTTAGTTTACTCTTCCTTTGCCCTGGGGCCCTTCACGGCTGCCTCCCTCCCTGTCTCTTCTCTCCTTTCCCCTTCTTCTACCCATTTCAACCCTTCAGTATCTGCCTGCTCATGGCCTCTGCTCCTGGAAAAATATGTGGGAAAGGAAAGGACTTGTTAAACTTACTCACATTGGAGGCTCAAGGTGTTATCCTTTAGCTTTGTAAGTTATACTTCATCTGAAATTCTCTCTGTATGCCTTTGGTTTTATTATTACTATTATTATTATCTGTAGTACCGCCACAACTGCCCTTCTGTAATTTTTGGCCTTCAGACTGTTGTGCGATCATTCTTTTAAAATTGGTCTTCCCAGATAAGAGGCATCTTAAATAGATGTTTTTAAAATGCATGCCATTATAAGCTTCAAGTCAGTGAAATTTTGTAAAAAAAGAAATAAAATGCATGCCATTAAGATAAAATAAAATGCATGCCACTAATTACTACCTGCTATTACAAAGAAAATTTCCCCTTTTGTGCTCATATGGTGAGCTGAATTGGCCTTAAAGGATGCAATTTTACCAAACAAACAAGATGAATAAAATTCTTACTGGATTTCTAAACAATCAAGGTGAAGAGGGTAAATACAGAGAGTTGAAAATATTAGTGTAAAAGGCAGCTCAACTTTCAAAGTTCTCAGGAGCTAGGCTGATTTGGAGATTGAAAAAGGGTAGGCAATAAAGAGTCTTTTTCCTTTCCTTTTCTATTCTTTTTCTTTGGGCACATGAACTCACAACAGCTAATTTCTTCTTCCACATCATACTAGATAGGAGTCTCGGCTCAAAGTGCTAGAAAACTCAACTCAAATTAAGCTAAGCACAAAAGGAGATTTACTGGAAGGATCCTGACCAAGCTCAGAGAATCCAAGAAGGAGCTGCAGGGAACATGGCAACTCATGGGATTCAGGGATGAGAACTGGAGGTCCAATGCCTTCAGAATCTCTTTTCATCTTTTGTCTCTGCTTGTATCTGGTATTATTGGTTAAATTGTGTCCTTCAAAAAGATGCTGAAATCCTAACCCCCAGTGCCTATGAATGTAGTCTCATTTGAAAGAAAGTTTTATCAGATGATCAAGTTAAAATGATGTATTAGTTTGCTGGGGCTGCCATAACAAAGTAACACAGATTGGGTGGCTTAAATAACAGAAATTTATTTTCTCACAGTTCTGGAGCCTAAAAGTCTGAGATGAAGGCATCAGCAGGATTGATTTCTCCTTGGCTTGTTGGTGGCTGTCTTCTCTCTCTTTCTTCACATGGTCTTCCCTTTGTGTATGCTTGTGTCCTAAGCTCTTCTTTTTATAAGGGCACCAATCATATGGGTTATTGCAGCCCAACAATATGACCTCATTTTATGTTAGTTACCTAGTTATCCTTTCAAAGCTCCTGTCTTTGAATACAGTCATATCCTGAGGTACTAGGCATTAGTACTTCAACATATAAATTTATGGACACAATTTCACATATAACAGTTGAGGTCATTAAGATGGCTCTTAATCTAAGGTCGTTATAAAAATTTGAACACAAAAAAACAGACATACATAGAGAGAAGACAATGTGAAGTCACAAGAAGACCATCTACCAGCTAAGGAATGCCTGGAGCTAGTAGAAGCGAGGGGAGAGGCATGGGACAGATTCTCTCTCCCAGCCCTCAGAAGGAATCCATTTTGCCAACAACACCTCAATTTATGACTTCTGGAATCCAGAGCTGTGAGACAATAAATTTCTGTTCTTCAAGTCATCTATTTGTGGCACTTTGAAAATGAATACATCTGGCTTTATTTCCTATTACAGTCAGACAGGCTTTCTCCAGGTAGTGGCCAGTCTGGGCTTTGGCTCCTCCTCTTCCCATTTCCGATCTTTCAGCACGCTTTCCATCTCTATCTTCACAATGGATCGAGAACCTAAAGACTGATCACCACCTCCCCTGATACCACTATGGTCTCAGCCATCATTTCCTCTTACCTAGATTATGGCAACTGCCTCTTGAGGGGAGAAGAAGCTCAAATTGTGTTTTTTTTTCTTGTGCTCTCACACCACAACAATCATCAACACAGAAGACTTCTGTAACCAAATGTGTGTGGTTTCTCCCCACACAGAAAACAAGCACTCAGGTCTGCAGTGGACACCAGCCGGGTGTCCTCCAATTCAATTCTGACACTAGTTGGAGATAGTTCAGATACCAAAAGTTGAGGACTCAGTCCCACATGATCACTCTGCGGTCCCAACTGTCCCCATTCAGACACTAGTTGCAAGTCCTGGCCTCCAGAACTTCTGACTGACCAACTTCAAGTTTGGCTTCCCATGACCCTCTCTTTGAATTAATTTAGTAGAGCAGCTCATAGAACTCAGGGAAACACTTACTTCCATTTACCAGTGTATTATAAAAGATAGTACAAAGGATGTAGCTGAAGAGATGCATAGGGCAAGGTACCGGGGAAGAGGCATGGAGCTTCCACGCCCTCCCAGTGTGCATCATCCTCCAGGAATCTCCACATGTTCAGATAGCTGGGAGCTCGCTGAACATTGTTTTTTTGGGCGTCTTAGAAAGACTCCATTGGATAGACATGATTGAAGGCAACCAGGTAGAAATATGATTAGCCAAAAAAGGGTGTGATCTAATACTAAGAGATTGAGTCAGGAAACCCAGCAAGGCCCATCTGTCTAGCTTCTTCTTGGCCTCCCTGTGCAGCATTCCTTCCTGCAAGGTATGGGGCAGGATGCTTTCTGGAATGAAGGTCTTATGACCCACAATCAGAAAGGCTAGGAAAGATTACAGTCCTGCCTTGGGCAGGTGAAGGGAAGTCAGAAGAAGGTGAGAGAGAGAAAAGCCTCCTTCTGAGGCCTACAGTGCCCCAACATTATAGCCAAATGCTGTAGCAAGGGCTATGGGAGTTATGAGCCTGGAACCATGGATGAAAAAAAAATATATATGGAAAATATCATACCTCTTAATTGGTCTCTTTCTTTGCTTTGCTTCTCCAAACTGTAAGAGCCAGAGTGACTCTGTTAAAATATAGAGTTGAGACCATGTCTCTCCTCTGTTCAAAACTCTCAATGGCTTCCCATGTCATACAAAGCCAACATTTTTACCATGGCCTGGAGGACCCTACGTGACCTAGATCCTTGTTTTCTGACCTTCTCTCTCAGGAACTCTGCAACAGCCATACTGGCCTCCGTGCAGTCCTGAAATGTTTCAGGAGAATGCCTATTTCAGGGCCTTGGCACCTGCCTTTCCTTCTCTTCCAAATATGAGCATGATTTGCTCTTTCTCTTCTTAAATGTCACTTTCTCAGGGAGGTCTTCCTTAGCTCTTTAAAAAAAAAAATTAACACTGCTCCTCTCTCCCCTGCCCTGGCCTCACTTCTCATCCTTCTTCTCCAGTTTATTTTCTCTCCTTAGTACCCACACTTACTTATCATAGTTGATATTTTACATATTTGAATCTATTCTGAGATTTTGCTTTGTGTTCCTTGCAAATTCTCTTTCTGTACCCTGTTTTCAGTAACTATATCCCTGTTCCCTTCCTTGGCCGGTGTCTCTAGCCCACATCTCAAATGTCAAGTTGCTGGATTTTAGAGACAGTCTTAGCCCACTCAATTTCTGCCCCTGCATTTCATTTTTTGTTGATGGAAAAACTGAGCTGCAGGGGCAGAAAGAATTTTGTTCAAGGTCATATTGTATAGTAAGTACATTCATGAATTTATTCAACATATACTAGGTGCCAGGCATTTTACTAGGCACTGGACAGAGAGGAGTGAACAATACACAGTTCCTCTAGTCTTGAGGATGTCACAGTAACAGTGAAGTGTTTCCATGTACAGACAATGATAAGACTGGATACAAAAAATCAGTGATAGAGAGATGGTCAGGATGGTCAGAAGAGGGAACTGAACTAATGTGAAGAAGGTGAGAAAAGCACAGAGACAGAGTCAGGACTGGAGTTTTGTGTCACTTAAATTTTGCAGCATTTATAATCATTCATTCATTCAACCTAAGTGTATTGGATGTCTACCATGTTTAAACTATTGTGCCTCCTTTTGAAGACACAAAAGTTATTTGATATCTTACAAAAGCTCTTTGGTAAGATATTTGGTATCTTAAAGACTGAATAAGGTCATGAACTTCTAAGGTTGGCCAGCAAATTTCTGTCCTCAAGTCCCTGACCAGTTAAGCCAACCAATTTCAAAGCAATGGAAATTTGTTTCACAGTTTCTTCTCTCTCCCTCAGGGGACCCAGCAAGTAAGATTACTGTTGTGCAAACTGGCTGTGATTCGGAGCTACAAGATTATAGGCTCATGTTGTCAAGACTGGCACACGTTTCAGAAAGCCTCAATGTCCTTGGAATGGATAGGTCGCATTTATTCTTACACAAGTCACTCAGCCAACCAGCCCCAAGTAGAGGTAGCAGGTGGTGAAGACTTTAATCTTTCAGGACACAACTTTACCCTTTCATGGTTACTTAATCAGGAGATTAAGTCCTGCTTAAAGATATATTCTGGAAGAAATTGATGGTCAGAGTGGACTGAGGATACAGGGTCCAGAATCCACCCTAGCAGGGGGTTTGTATGTCACATCTCGTCTCCAGCTACTCTGGTAACGGAGGCAGATACAAAATACCATAAACTCTGCAGGTCATTGATCTCTCCTTTGTGGGCCTGTGCAGTGTCCCTGGAAGACCGCTTTTTGTTTTCCTATAAGGAGAGAGTGGTGATACAGTGGAGTGGCTTTTAAACTTGCATCCAACACATGTAAGAGCGTTTGCATCTCATTTTCCTCTCCACTCCTCCCTCTGTATTTCAAGGAAATGCTGCCCACAGGCTTAGTAAGGTGGGGATTAAGAATTAATTATCGGATTTAGCAATTTGGTCATCGGTGACCTTGACAACAGTAGTTTCAGTGAAGTGGTGGGGGCAAAAACTGATTGGAATGGGCTCAAGAGATTATAGGCAACTCTTCTGAGGAGCATCAGTGGAGAGAGACTTGGAATACAGCTGGAGGAAGATAGGGGATTAAGAGTGTGTTTTTTTTTTTTTTTTTTTTAAGATGGAAGAAATTACAGTGTACTTGTGCTGGCTGGAATGGCCCAGTAGAGACAAAAGCTGATGGTGCAGAAAGAAAGGGGGATATTGCTAGAGAGATGGCCTTGAACAAGAAAGGGAACAGGAACTTTTAGTGATATATACTAGAGCTGGCTGTTCAACACAGCTATCATTAAAGTACATAAATTTACAATAACATACATTATATATAAAAATAAATAAATATTTATTTATTTGAGCTGGGTCTCACTCTGTGGCCCAGGCTGGAGTGCATGGCATGATCATAGTTCACTACAGCCTTGAACTCTTGGATTTAATAGATCCTCCAGCCTTAGCCTCTCAAGTAGCTAGGACTACACGTGTGTACCACCACACCTGGCTAATTTTTTATTTTTTGTAGAGATGGGGCTTCACTATGTTGCCTACACTGGTCTCAAACTCTTGGCCTCAAGTGATCCTTCTGCCTTGGCCTCCCAAAGTGCTGAGGTTACAGGCATGAACCATAGGAGCCTGGCCAAAAAGTCATAAACATTGAAAACTCATCCTTTCCTACTACATTTTACCATTATCAGTGTTCTTGGTTCTTTATGGCTCTTGTATATGGGTGGTGGAAATACTATATAATGGTGTGATTCTGTGCTTCCCTCCCCAACTCCCACTCCTCCCTAAACTTCGTGTCACTAAATCCCCAACTTGTGTTTAGTGACATCAACTTGGCATCTTTAAACATGGTAGGAGTATTTACAGCACAGGAATCAGCAACCTTTGGAAATCAGGGCCTTACTTAGTTTATATTTTAAAGGAGAGCTGTTTGTTACACATTTTTCAGCTCACCTCAGGATTCAGTGGACAAATGGAGGAGATACTGGTGCTAAACCAAAGTGCTGACAGTTCATCCACAGGAACAAGAGGGAAGGCAGGGCATTTGGTCCGGCGGGTAGAGAGGTGGCAGAGCGAAATGACCTACTTACTAAGTGAAAATGGAAGTAAGGTAATGACTGGAGTATAAGACTGGCAACAAAGATGTCAGAGGTGTGAGGTTAAACGAGTGTGGGAGAGTAAACGGATTAGAAAAATTCAGTACTTTATTTTTCTTTCTTTCTTCTTCTTCTTCTTTTTTTTTTTTTTTTGAGATGGTGTCTCGCTCTGTTGCCCAGGTTGGAGTACAGTGGCGCGATCTTGGCTCACTGTAGTCTCCACCTCCCAGGTTCAAGGAATTGAACCTCCGAGTAGCTGGGATTACAGGTGCTCGCCACGATGCCCGTCTAATTTTTTTTTTTTTTTTTTTGAGACAGAGTCTCACTTTGTTGCCAGGCACCAGGCTGGAGTGCCGTGGCACGATCTCGGCTCACTGCAACCTCTGCCTCTCGGGTTCAAGGAATTCTCGTACCTCAGCCTCTTCAGTAGCTGGGACTACAGGCGCGAGCCACCATGCCCAGCTAATTTTTGTATTTTTAGTAGAGGCGGGGTTTCACCATGTTGGCCAGGCTGGTCTCAAACTCCGGACCTCAGGTGATCCGCCGGTCTCAGCTCCCCAGAGTGCTGGGATTACAGGCATGAGTCATCGTGCCCGGCCAGAAATTCAGTACTTTCATATTGTATTTGTCCGGCACCATTCAAGGCCTCTTAGGGTTAGTGGTTATGAATTTAAAAGATGCCCGTCACAGTGGGTGTGTATTTCCTCCAGCCTCTTCCGGTGGCTTGGGTAGAGGCAGTCAAAGGAGAGCTAGATTTTCATAAGGCTAGGGTTTTGGCAGACCAGTGTGACTGTGTATGGCAGGTGCATATGGCAAAATCGCCAAAGTCATCACCTCAGAGACCTTCCATAACCACCATCGCTAAAATCATGCCCGCGTCCGTGTCCCTTTAACCGATTATTGTGTTTATTTTCCCAGCTTGTTGATTGGGTGTGAAATCAGCCGGCTCATCAGCAGGGCCGGTGTTTCCTCCCCGCGGATTCCGCAGTGCCCACCACAGCGCTGGCGCATGGGAGGCCTCAGAACTGTGCTGAATAACTCGCTGAGTACGCGGATTAACGTGCTGGTTCGCCCAACGTCTGTGCGTTGCCGTGAAGAATACTACTCGCAACTCTTCTCGTATCCTCTAGTTCCTCGCTCCGTGGTGTTTAACCTTAGCGAGCAAAGGAACTTCTCTGCAGGGTGGGATGCGATAAACCGCGCGTTTATTCCCGAGGCAATCTTTACTGTACCCGAGGCCCAACCCCAAGCCTCAGAGGCAGCTGCCCGGTGGCGCGAGTAATGCTGACCTTTGTCACACCAGACTTTCCTTATTAATACTTTTTTCCAGTGCCCCAACCACGGCTTATTCTGTGACTCCAGGCGGTGATGCCATGAAAGCACGAGCCCAAGGTCCAGGTTTCACGGGGCGGGACGTGGTGCCTGCCTCCCGGGCAGAGAAGCTTCTCTCGGAAGGCGCGGCCGCCGGAGGGCAACGTGGCCGCTCTGACGCCGCCAGCGGGGAGACCGCGGGGCCCTGACTGCTCCGGGCGCGCTCCCGCGCTTCCCGCGCTCTGCCCCGCCCCCGCCCCCGACACTGGCGGAAGGGGCGTGGGCGTGGCCGACTGCACGTTTCTTCGAGTGGCCAATAAAGTTTGGAAAGTTTGAAAGGCTGAGGAAAAAGTCCACGCCCCTGTGGCTGTCCGAGTGTGGGCGCCTACGACCTCGGCGGAGCCCGGGGCAGCCCTGCGCTGGCGGAGGCGTGGCCGGCGCGCGGGGCCCGGGGCGCGCGGGGATGGGGGTCACGGTGGACGTGCACCAGGTGTACAAGTACCCCTTCGAGCAGGTGGTCGCCAGCTTTCTCCGAAAGGTACCGCCCCGCTTCCACCCTCCGGATCCCTCGTTGCCTCAGCTGCTTGCCGCTCTCTTCTCTCCTCCATCCTAGCGGAAGCTCGCACGCGCGTCTCTCCTTTCAGCCGCGGGCTTTGCTTCAGGGATGTGTGGGTCGAGGGGGATTTCCTCGAAGACTCCCTTTACAGGGAGCCGGAAAAGGCGCCGTGCTAGGCATCACGTTCACATCTGCCCCAGCTGAAAGGAGTGGCTTTCAGAAAGAGCCTCGGGGAAGTCCAGTTCGCGGGCCCCGTGGGGTTGCAGATGACTGACGTGTGGAGCTTTCCGGTTCATCACTGACCCCTTAAAGGCACTGATGGCGAGGGGAGGCCGTTGGGCTGTCCTCCTGGTTTACTCAGCATGTTCGTTCTGCTGCCTCTCCACTTTCCCTTATTAAACAGCTGTGGGACTTGGTGCAGTTTGCTTACTCTCTCTGTGCTTTAGTCTGGTAATCTGTAAAATAGGGAAAATAGTATTACCGACTCATAGTGTTATTGTGAGGATCCAAATGAGGTAATTCATATAAAGTGCTTATCACAGCTGTCACCTAAATGAAGAAACTGAGGCAAAATCAATATAGAAGAGAGTTTATTTGAGCCAAGTTTGAGGACTGCATCCTGAGAGTGAAGGTGCTCTAAGTACACATTCTGATGAACAGAAGTCAAAAGTGGGGTTTTAAAGGAAAATAAGCGGTTCCTAAGTTGTTTACCAATAATTTATATTAAAATAACATACACTATTGATTGGCTGTACATTGTTCTTTGTATCACAAATTCCGGGAACTTGAAGATAATGGGTAAGGCAGCTGGTTAGGAACAAAATGCCTTTAACTAGTTGCTCCCAGGAATGGGTTGGGTGAGGAGGGGATCACTAAAGTCCTATACTCTTGACTTTCTGGGCTTGATCGATTTTGCATATTTCACCGGAGCTCACACAGTCTGCTCTGAGCTATTTTTCTTTTTCTCACTGCTACTGATGTTTAGTTAGGGCTCTAAAATGTTATGTTGTTTGTATTACTACAACTGATTTCAATACAAATAATGAGCTCTTCCTCAATATTGAGTGGCCCTGAATCCTAAAGACTGTTTCTGGGATTGTGGGTCATGATAATAGGAAAATGAGAAATGGCTTTGAAAAATCAAAAGCGCCCAGGTCTGGGAGGTAGGACTCCTGGACTCTGCTCTGGTTCTGTCCGTGGTTAGTTCTCTGGGTGACCTTGGCCAAGGGTCTTTTCTCTAGGTCTTAGTTTTCACATCTAAGATGAAAGGGTTGTACCAGAATATCTTTTAAGGTCTCATATTTCACTTTCTTAAGATTTGCAACAATCACAATTTGTCTAGGTTAGCAGCCACTGGACATTGAACTCCATATGCAACCTGGAAGCCAAATTAAGTGGGATGCTGGGAAGATGAAGGTTATTTGTTCAATGATAAGGCATAGCCTCCATTAGAGGAGATGACACGGTGGCCCTGGTCACAGAGGAGTGAGGAGGACATTGGTTAACATTTTGTTGCTATAGGGGCCTCTTTAGAAGGAATGTCAGCTTGCTGATACGTTCATTGATTTTCAGTTAGCTAGACTAGTGCCTAACACCTACTACTAGGTATTTAATAAAAACCTGATCAATGAATACATGAATGAAAGAATGATTTAGGAATCTGTTGTAGTCATTGCCTTAGGCCAGGCTTCTGGGCCCAAAAAGTAACAGCCAAGACCTAATTTTTTATTTTGGGTTAGGACTGGCACTTGAGTGTGGGTACTCTTATGCCACTGCTCCTTTGTAAAATCTTTTTGGATTGTCATCATCAAGAGTCGATCCATCTCCACCTTCTCAGAACTTGCAGGGCACTTTACCTAGGCCTTGCTGACCTTCTGCAGTGACAGATGGTGACTTCTGTATGTGTTGTGTTCCCCTGTTAGACTCTAAGGTTTTTAAAGGTGGGACTCACTCCTTCAGAAACACATAACACAATGCCAGGCTCTCATTTGCGGAGGTCTCAGCACATTGTCAGCTTTTGGTAAATGCTTTTCTTTCATTGAACAGATACTTACCTTTTGTGTGGCAAGCTTTGTGGTAGGTGCTGGAAAAACGTAGGAGGGCACCACAGACCCCGTTCTCATGGAGCTGATGGTGTGTAGTGGGTGAGATTAACATAAATAAATGATGAGCAAATGAACATAAAATTCAAATGGATGATGTGTATTTACAAAAGGAAAATACGTGGTGCTTGAATATAGCAGGGAGACCTGCTGAAGTCAGAGAGGGCGATCTTTAGGAAAGGGTTCCCTGAAGAAGTGGCACTTGTGAAATCATGGCTGAAGCATGAATAGGAGTTTCCTAGGAAGGCTGGATGTGTGGTGTGTGGTATGGTGTGTGTATGTGCGCTCATGTGTGCTTTCCATACTTTATCATGTTTACTGCTCCCAATAGCCTTAGGAAGTAGTTATGATTAATTTCCATTTTACAGTATGGAGAAACTGAGGACCAGAGAAGTCCAAGTGCCTTCCTCAAGTTCCCACAGCTAGCAGGTAGGAGAGCCAAGATTTTAACACATGGATCAAAACCCACACCCTTAACAACCAGGCTGTGCTGCATGATTATTGAGGGAATACAGTGTTTCAGAATCAACTCTGCTGGCCAGGCACAGTGGCTCATGCCTGTAATTCCAGCACTTTGGGAGGCCGAGGACTGGTGGATCACTTGAGGTCAGGCATTCGAGACCAGCCTGGCCAACATGGTAAAACCCCATCTCTACCAAAAATACAAAAATTAGCCAGGTGTGGTGGCCTATGCCTGTAATCCCAGCTACTGAGGAGGCTAAGACGAGAATCTCCTGAACCCAGGAGGTGGAGGTTGCAGTCAGCTGAGATAGATCATGCCATTGCACTCCAGCCTGAGTGACAGAGCAAGACTTTGTCTCAAAATCAAATCAAAACAAAACAAAAAAACTTTGCTGCGCTCGATCTGTTTCCTTTTGTTCACAGTCTTCTCTCAGGGATTGCTCAGCTGAGTGGACCTATTGTCTCTGATATAAACGTATAATTTGGATGTGTGTTAGGGTGAGAACATAGAATGTTTAAGTTATCTATTGGTATGTAACAAACCACTCCAAAACTTAGTGACTTAAACCAAGGACAGGCTTTTAATTTTCATGATGCTGTGAAAAGTAGTTGGTTTTTGTGTGCTGTGTGGTATAGCTGAGGTCACTTATGTAGCTGTAGTCAGAACCTGTTATAATTCTTATAAAATATTTAGTGAAGTACCTGGTACATAGTGAAAAAGAAGTTAAGAAGGACATTTTGGAAGGCAGAACTGGGAAAACGAGAGACAAACATTTGGAGACTAAATGTCTAGTGGTGGGATAGTGTTAACATCATGCATGTCACTGTACTTCCTTTCTTTCTATTCATTCATAAAGGAATCCTTCAGAGATTCCTTGGAAGGAGCTATGTGACTATTTATAAGATGTCAGTAAATCCATCCGCTGGGTGAATTTTCACCTTATGTTTTTCAAAGCCATGAACTGGAAGTCAGTAGACCTGGATCCTAATCGTTGTGCTTTCACTGTTAGGTTGGATGGTCATGGGAAACAGTTTCCACCATCCTATACTGTGTCCTTGTGCAAATTAGAAAAGGCATCTTTTAGGGGTCCACTCCGTAAGCTCACAGTTTATAGGGCTAGTGGAAAGCAAATGAGACCATTTATGCAAATTAGAAAAACGTACTCCTTCCTCTAGGTGGATGCAGTCCTGTGCCCACAGGCCCACTTGACCTGGAGCCCATGTGCAGTGAGCAACATCACAACTGTGTAAGCCCTAGCGTCTCATCTGTGAAATGGTAATGCCACCTACCTTCCAGGGTTGTTGTGAGGATATCAAATGTGTTAACAGTTTGAAAAGCATAAGCTTTTTTATAAGCCTAAGGTAGTAAGAATTATCTTTTTGGCAAAATGTGCTTTTATTTTTCTTTCAGTCTTTATAAATTTTTTTTTTTTCAAAGGAAAGCACTTGGCAGAAGGGACAATGATATGAAGATCTCTGGGAAGCGTTTAATCTGATTTTGCACAATGGTATGTTTGAAGCTGCTTTAGCACTGAGAAAGTTCTGTTTTAAATCAAATCTACTGATCTACGGCTTTGGTTATGTTAGGACTTGCCTTCCAAGTTATAATATATTACTGTTTTTAAAACCTGAAGAATGTTTGCTCTTCTTACATCTGCCTGTTGAATACCACAGGCACAATATTAGCTGCATGCTTCCTAAGCTAAGTGACATTGTGAAAACAAACAATATGATATTCTTTGTTCGTGAAATATAGTATTTCTCAATAAACTCTTCATGGAGGAATGTTATGAAACCCAGTATGGTTTATTCGTTGGATGCTGAACTGTATGTACTTTCCAAGAGCTATAGAGTTATTGCACTTGACAGTATATTTTGGTTTCTTTCTTCGTGTGAATCTTAGCTTTCTAGCTCTCATCACTTACCACTGTTTCCTTCCTTTTACTTACAGTCATCTACAAAGAGAACAGAAAGTTGCATAGATGAATGTAGCAGTGTAGAAAATAGGTCTTCTCTGGAAGCTAACTTAGACCTTTTTAATGGGCTTGCCTTTCATGAGCTGGATTCAGAGAATTTCTTAAATTTCATCTGCCTGAAATTTAAAGTCATTAAAAAGGATCCAGAGGGCCATTGCATTGACTGGCTCTTCTTGTTTATATCTAAATGAGGCCAGAGAAGTAAAGATTTTTCTTACCCTTGGAAGGTTGATTTTCTTTTTATGCTGTGGTCAAAAGAGTCATAGTGAATAGAGTATCACCTTCATGGGTGGTGATTTTTGTCATTTGTTTCTGATATATCCCAAGTACCCAAAGAGATCCTGGAACATAGTAGGTACTCAGCAAATCCTTGTTGAATGGTTGAATGAAATAACTCTTTTGGGGATTAGCCACGTGTAATTTTAGATTGAAGTCAGTATAAGATTCAGAAACATGTCCTTACTTTGGGTACTGTAATAAAATCGATGTATTAAAATATTAATAATTTCTTTGCTTCAACAGAATGACCCTGGGTGTTATTTATTCTGGCTGGGAGCCTGGTGTGCTGAACAAAATGGTTTGAATGTTTACTCTTAAGCTCATAAAGGGGATTTATGAATGGCTATTTCCATTTAGAGTAGAAAGTTGATTGGGTAATTAATAATGTTTCCATTTCTGATCTTATCTTTTCTCCCTTGCAAATCTGACACTTACATGTGTAGAACATATCTCCTTGCAAAGCTCCAGAAATATTTGGGGGTGAACCTGCATTTCTAAGATAAATGATTTGATAAACCATAGGCCTAGTTTAACATAATGATTATTTATCTTTTGTCTTGTGCTGCACTAGTCTTTCTTCACTTTTATCTTCCTGTCCTCAGTTCTCCTAGAAGATTAGTCATGATGTAAAGGAGAATGGTGCAGATGTGCAGAACGTGGGCTCTGACATCGGATGGGGTGGGGAAGACAGGGATGGAGTGCTGTTAGCTAGCCCTGTGAGCTTGGTTTATAGGTCAGTTCATTTTTCTATGCCTCGATTTCCTCATCTGCAAAATGAGAATAATAATCACTATCTTCTGGAGTTGGAGAAATTAAATTGGATAATGCATACAGTTGCATATAATACTAGCTTAATTTCAGCACACAGTAGGCTCTTTTAAAGCACTTGTTGAATAATGATAACAACAACGATAATTTGCTGCATTTATTTCATAAGCCTGAAAATAAAAAGCTGAGAGAAGTAGCCTTCAGAAATCTTTACTAACTTGAAGTAATAAAGGGGAGAGCGAGCATGAATAAAGGGGAGAGCGAGCAAAAATAAACACATTTGAGTTATGAATATTTTCTAAATGCCATTTGAAAATAATTGTAGAGTATACTTAGAAACTTATCTAGTGGAGATTGTGGCTTAATCAGTTAAGATAGAAGATATTGGCCATGTATGGTGGCTCATGTCTATAATCCCAGCACTTTAGAAGGCCAAGGTGGGTCGATCACTTGAGCCCAGGAGTTTGAGATCAGCTTGGGCAACACGGCAAAAACCCCCCATCTCTACCCAAAAAAAAAAACCAAAAACGAAAAACAAAACTCAACCCCTCCACCTCCCCTCCCGACCCTGCATACACATACACATGCACCTTCCAAAATTAGTTGGGCATCACTGCACTCCAGCCTGGGTGACAAAGCGAGACCCTGTCTCAAAAAAAAAAAAATTTTTTTTTTCACTATCTAAGTACATGGACCTATTTTCTAGGAGTTCACTGTCAAGGGGGACAGAGGAGGATATATTAATTTTTATGATAAAGGCTTTTTCAGGGGCATATGGCAGACATTATCTTATAGTATAGGGCAAGATTCATATTTTAATTATAAGTCCATGAAAGCATTTAGAAACTGTTGCCTTTTTCAAAACAAGTAAATGTTCTCTCTAGCACTCTCACTTCTCTGGTATAGTCCTTTCCCTAATGCTAGCGTGGTGTGAAGTGTCAGGGAGGCCTTGTATCTTATACAAATTCTGAACTGGTAAAACATGAGCTTGTGAGTTTTTTATTAGTCTAGGAAAATCAGAAATATCATCTTCTAATATTTTTAAAATCATAGTTTAAGAATTTTTGGATTGCAGATAGACGCCAGCAATACATTTAATGCCACACCACAGTAAATTGCAAGATAAAAACTGAAGTCTTGAAATTTTTTAAGTTTTCAAAAGGGTTGATTCGTTTGTTAGTAGCAAAACCAGCTACATTTATTTTCTACTTGCACAGTGCTAGGTATTATACTGTAATTAAATCGTTTCCTTTAATTTCTGTAACAACTCTTTGAGGGAGGTATTTGTTCTCCTTTTACAGATGAGGAAACTAGGGCAGATTAAAGTGATTGGTCCAAGCCTCTCACAGGTGGGCTTCCAATTCAGATCTCTTGGACTCTAAAATTCACTGTTTTCCAACATTTTGTCTTTAATTTTGTTTTTTATTTCTTAGCTTTTCATTTAGAAATAATTTGACTTACTAAACATTTCAAACACAACATTGCAATAACAAAGAATTCCCAAATACCTTTTTTCCAGCTTCCCCAAATCATAGTATACTTTTTAAAACCAGGAAATTAACAATGATACAATGCTACTAACTAACCTATAGACCCTATTCAGGTTTTGCTAATTGTCCCCAGTGTCCTTTTTCCAGTCTAGGATCCAGTTCAGGATCCCACATTGCATTTAGCTACCAGTCTCCTGCAGTGTAGGACAGTTCCTCAGTCTTTCCTTTCCTTTCCGGACCATGGTGATTTTGAAGAGTGCTGGGCAGTTATTTGTAGTATATCTTTAGCTGCACTGGGTTTATGCATACATGTCATGTTGTGATAAGAGGATTTTCCTTTGTGTTACAATGATAAACTGTCTTTTCAAAAAACTTCACTATGCTGTTTCTGATTATTGGGCGATTTTTGAAAGAAAGAGGCTGATGTGCTGTTGGTTGGCCTTTGTTTGGAATCATAGCTTGTCCTGGGCAGAAGGACCTTGGATGATCACCTGGTGGTTCATCACCCTGGCATCACAGATGGCAGTGTCGTAGGCTGCATGTCTTGGCTCGTTGCTCTTTGTTCTTTCTATTTCATCATCCTATTGGCCTTAAAGACCAATGAACAGCCATTCAAAATACCTTTCAACTTAAGTATATTTTGTCCTTGATCATTGAAATTTTGATTAATTTATAACTCATTTAATCTTGATATAAAATCAACTTTGCTTTTCTTCTGCAATAGACTCTGGTTTGGAGCTCATAAAAGGAATTTGGCATAGTTCATGGTGATTTCTTTCTGCTGCCAAACGCCAAATCTCTTTTCAGCAGCTCCATCTCTTTGCATGTACGTGTTTGGCAGCAGCCTAGATAACAGATTCCCTTAATGCTTATAAAATGGATATGTTAATATACCAGACTTACTGTAGGTCTTCTTTGCCTTCTTTGCAGGACTCTTCAGATAGATCTGTCACTTACCTGCTTCCTTGTACTCTCTTGGGTAACTGACAGTGACTCCTTTGGATGTCATTGATTCTTTCTAAGAGGGGGAGGAAATGTTATTAAAAAAACAGGCATTGTCTTCTGAGCTTTTTGGAAAATTGATGTTTTAATAACTCTTTTAAGAGTAGGCTTTCTGAAAGCTTATGGGTTTTTTTCCCTCAGCAAATATGAATGCTAAATGTTGTATCTTCATGAAGCTTCTCCCGCAAACATATTGAATATTATTTCTGTAATTAGAGGGACTCAGTTTCTTGGCCTCTCACTTTTTATATGTATGTGTTTGTTTTAATGCATATTCCCCCCCCAATATTATGCAGTTCTTGGCTTATTTTTAATATGTAAAAAATAAATGAAAGCAAGAAGATACAACAGCTTTAGGAGAGCCTAAATCTTATCCTTGTTAGAATGTTACATACATGTGATTATACAGTGGTATTTGCAATAGTTTCATGTCTTGGGAAAGGAAAAGGAGTTAGTTTACACATTCTGTGAAGAAAGTAAAAATTATAAGGAAATGCAAAATCAAGTCAAATATACCTTTAAAAATTCCTTAAATCATCCATAAAGTAGTATAGCATACATGGTTTATGTATGCAGCCTGTGGGATCATTCTTATGCACACTGTAGTTTGTGATCACCTGAGTCAATATTGAGAAGGATAAGGGCTTTTGGCAGATATGTGGGTCTTCAGATCACATGGCTTTCATGAGAGTCTCTAGTATGAAATGGGGATTGAAGAATCCAGGTGTGACCGCTCATCTACAGGCTTTACACTATTATATTATAGGAAAAATACTTTGTATATTAATACTTGATAGGATTCCATGCTTTGAGAAGGACTGAATGAGATCATGTGCATGACAGCTTCTCTAGGATAGCACCCTGCATGAACACAGTAGCTGCTCTGTAAGTCTTTCATGGGTGTGATCCTGGTTTAGCTTGATCAGTTCTGCAGTCATACTGGATTGTGTTTGAAAAGGTGTTCAGAAAAACCTGGCCACCTGCCTCCTGTCTTCCCAGGTTAGTGTTTCTGGTGTTGACCTTTTCTGAGAAGCCTTCCCTCTTTCAACCCTTTCTCATTGGAGTTTTGGTAAATTTTCATGAATTAAAACATGAATATTCAAGTTACCACAAGATGGCATCAGATAATTTCAAGTAACGCCAGGTAGGGGGAGACTTAGTTCAATAAATCTTTAAAGAGGTTGAAATATGTACCTTTCATAGTATGGTAGTTAGCTATTGCAAATAAACTCCTACTTTCTTCTACTATTCTTGTATGGAAACTTGAGGCTTATAGCTGTTCAACTCCAAAAATTATGTAAGTGTGAAGTATTTGAGTTTATAATCTTTAGGAATTTCTCTGATAACTTAGTGAAGTAGTCAGAACTTAAAAATTTTATCACCTCGTCTCCCTGGTGATTACATTTTCAACTCTTATAATTCAGTTTAGTCATCTCCCTACAACTTACATGAATGTATAATATTCAGTCAATATACATTTATGGGTATGTCATGAACAAGCTAGAACTGTAGTAAAGGAGATAAGCCCATTTTACTTTAGTGTGCAAGTTACAATATACACATATATAGTCACAATTCAGAGGACCTATGTGAGTCTCAAATATCTCCCTTGCTTTAGTGGGTACTGTGTAAGCGAAAGTCTACTTTGCTAAGGAGCAGAGTGTCTATACCTAACCCTCTGTCGTGGGCGTGTAACTTGGAAGGGCTGAACTTCAAAATCAATGTAGTTTCAAGCATCTTTTTTCTTTTTTTTTTTTTTTAGATGGAGTCGCACTCTGTCACCCAGGCTGCAGTGCAATGGCACAATCTCGGCTCATTGCAACCTGTGCCTCCCAGGTTCAAGCAATTCTACTGCCTCAGCCTCTTGAGTAGCTGGGACTACAGGTGTGCACCACCACACCTGGCTAATTTTTGTATTTTTAATAGAAACAGGGTTTCACCACGTTGGGCAGGCTGGTCTTGAACTCCTAACCTCAAGTAGTCTGCCCACCTCAGCCTTCCAAAGTGCTGGGATTACAGGTGTGAGCCACTTTGCCCAGCTAAGCATTTTTTTCCCCCTAGGGCTAAAAATGAATGAATGAAGATATAAATAAATAGATTTTTAAAAACCAAGTTTTTCATCGATTATCAAGTTTCCAGGATGGAAATGTGAATGACAGAGTTTACCAACATGGAACGTGAGGAGAGATAGTGAGGTTGTCGAAAGCTGAGCCACTGCTCTCTTCGCGGATTGGTTTCTGACTGAAGGCAGGCTCATTTTCCAAATTGATCCCTAAGGTCATTGAGGTTTACATTCCAAATTTTTTTATTTATTCAGAAAATATTGACTTAGTACTTTCTATGTGCCAGATATATACAATATAGGAGTAACTGAAATGGACAGTATTCCTGCCCTCAGAGAGCCTGTGTTCTAATCTACTGTCTTTTTGGGTCATTGATATCTTTAAGAATGTGTTAAAATGATGAACCGCTTTCCCTGAAAAATCCGTTAATACACACACACACACACACACACACACACACACACACACACACACACACAGCTGCTGTGGGAGACCTAGGGTTCAGAAAACTTAAAGCTCAAGTTTGCCAAATGAGGGGCCTTTTTTCTTCCTTCCCTCAGCCTGCCACCTGCTCTTGCCTTCTGCTCAGCACTTTGTGATGTCATGGATGACTTCCCACTAATTTTTAGATTTGATCACATGATAAATAGGTAAACCTCAGGAAAAATGAATCCAAGGGGGCTTGGTGGGCTTGGGTCAGCAGCTACCTTGTCTTGTGGCTTTTAGGAAGTCGCTTCTCTAGCAGTGTCTCTCTTTTCACACCTGAATAATGGAAAGGAGCGTATTAGATGAACTATTAGGTGATTTGGTGGTAGGTTAGGTGGGCAGCCTTTGTAGGCTGGCAGAAAGAATTTGGGGGTAAATCATGTTACTCCCAGATACACTATTCATTAGCTGGACAATTTGAGCAAATTACTTAATTTATCTAAGCCTTATTTTTCATATAGGAAGTGGAAAAATAAGACATAGCTTATAGAGCTAATGTATATAAACTGAACTAACATATAAAAAGTATGTAAATTGCCTAGGAAAAAAGTGGTAGCTATTATCAACCTTATCACAGCCAAATTGTCTTTCAGGGGAATTAAATCAACATGTTAAATATTTATTGAGCATTTACTATGTGCCTAGAATTGCATACTTCTATGATTATCCTACTGTGATGCTAACCCAGCCTGCAGGCAATGATATTAGACCATAGTGAAGAGGTCCACTCTGTATTAAACCGGCCTGGTTTAATTTCCTGGCTCCACAAGGAGCCAGCTGGGTGACCCTAAGCAATCCAGTCTTCATTCAGTTTCCATATCTGAAAGATGGGGACGATGATATCACATAAATCAGTTACAACAGAGAGAGAGGCTGCTGGATTTAGACAAGATTGTGCCAGGAAAGCATTTAGTACAGTGCCTAGCACAAAGAACACTCTTATGTTAGGCTGGTTCAATATTAATAGTATTATTATTTATTGATTAGCTTAATCTCATCCCCCCTCTCCATTCAGGGCTAGGTTGGATCTAAATAAGGTTTTCCCCAGATTTCATGTAAGTCAAGATGATGATAAGCATCTCACTTACCTAGGAGAAATATAAAATTAAGATCCATCATTCAAAACCGGGCCTTGTTTAGAAGTTTCTTGGAAAGCATTTACTACTCCTGCAAACAGTGGCGGTTACTACTAAATAATTCACTTTGGTAGAAGATTAATGGCAATTCTTTTTTATATGTTTTTGTTTAGTACCCGAACCCCATGGATAAAAATGTCATCTCTGTAAAAATCATGGAGGAAAAAAGAGGTAAGTTCTCTATACAGCTTTTTCAGTGATGATCATTAAATGATAGTGATTTTTGTGAAGATATGTGTATGTGTGTGTGTGGTCTCTTAGGTTTTTTTTTTTTTTAAAATTGATCACCTGTTGTTCCTTGCATTATTAGTTTTTAACCAGGTATATTTCTGTACTTGAGGTGACTTAGAAAGGTGTGGCAGGTAGAGCACCATCATTTATGATAGTAAAAGTCCGCCAATGCTTTTTGTCACTTTCTAAACTAATAATGACAGTATTGAGCTATATATAATTGTAACTGCTAACATTTTTGAGCACTTAATATGTGCCAGGTACTCTTTTATTAACTCATTTAATCTTCAGAACAATGTGTGGGATAGGTATTAGACTACTCATTTAATGAATGGAGAAACTGAGATACAGAGAAGTTAAGTGACTTGCTCAAGGTCACTTGGCTGTAGCCTATTATCATATCATCTTGTAGATGGCAAAATGCATATGATTAAATATGAGATGTCACCATAAAGTGATTGCTTATGGAATCATAACTACTTGGCAGTGTAGGTTAGCATTGACTAGAGCAGGAGTTGACAAGCTATGGCTCCTGCTGCCTGTTTCAGTAAATAAAGTTTTATTGGAACATAGTCACATTTGTTTACATGTCATCTATGGCTGCTTCCTCACTACAACAGCAGAGTTGATCAGTTCCCACAGAGACTTTATTGCTCACAAAACTTAAATTATTTACCATCTGATTCTTTACAGAAAATGTTTACTGATTCCCAGTCTAGAGTGTAGGAATCTTTTCTGTTCTGTGTTATCCCCATCTCCAGCAAAAAACATTATCAATGTCACTGTTTAAACTTGAGAACTGGGCAATGCAGGAAACTGTGACAATGCACATAATCAATGTACAAAGCTTTGGAGACACTGAGGCCTAGGTACAGCATATCTTCTTAGGAATCATGAGATGCTACTGTTCATCGCGTGACTCTGAAGCCCTCTCTGTGCTTGGTAAACATAACTGCCTTTTGCTTGCATATGCATTTTTTGTACTTCTGTGACTATATAGGTATATTAAAAATGTTTTCTCATGTACCTGCACTGTGGGAGAAACTTGTTATTTGTCATCAGAGAAATCGCATTTCAATACTATCTTGGTGACCTTTTTGGAGCCTCAGTTTCTTCATCTGTCAAATGGGAAAACAATCTTGTTTTTAGGTTATGAAGATCAAATGAGAGAACACTGTGCATATTCTAAATTGAAATGTTAATTTCTATCATTGTCAGGGGCATCTTTGCCTTTGGGAGTGGTTATTCCATTTTGAGTATGTGATTGAGATGGCCAAAGGGAGGGCCAATGGGAAGAGGAGTTTGCAGCCTATCAGCAGCTTCTGGGCAGTCAGGGTTTTTGCATCAAGAGTTGGGACTACTATAGCCAGAGCTTTGAGAAAACCTGTAGCAGCATGGCTAAGCCACAGTGATTCACAAAGCAGAAGACTGCATTTCAGAGTTTATTCTTTCCTCTGCCTTTGCCTTTCTTTTTCCTAAATCACATTGTGTTTTTTACATCACTGGTTTAATTCTGGAAACTTCACCCCAGAACAAAATGATTGCAGTTGTAGTGTTACAGTAGGTAGCTAGTCAGGTATGAGCAGGACAGAAGAGGGCTTACACACATTCACACACACTCACACACAGTGTTGGGTGACCATCAGGTGATGGTCATGCAGTTGTTAACTGTCTCTGTAAAGTAATAATTGGTCACAGCTGGCACCAGGCAACGGCATATTCTTAATAGAAAACATCTGAAACTGATGAGCAGGACAGAAGAGGGTTTGCACACACACGAACAGTGTTGAGTGACCATCAGGTGATGGTCAGGCAGTTGTATGAGCAGGACAGAAGAGTGCTTACACACACACACACACACACACACACAGTGTTGGGTGACCATCAGGTTTTTTTTTTTTTTTTTGAGACGGAGTTTCGCTGTTGTTACCCAGGCTGAAGTGCAATGGCGCGATCTCGGCTCACCGCAACCTCCGCCTCCTGGGTTCAAGCAACTCTCCTGCCTCAGCAGCCCAAGTAGCTGGGATTACAGGCACGCACCACCACGCCCGGCTAGTTTTTTGTACTTTTAGTAGAGACGGGGTTTCACCTTGTTGACCAGGATGGTCTCAATCTCTTGACCTCGTGATCCACCCGCCTCAGCCTCCCAAAGTGCTGGGATTATAGGCGTGAGCCACCGCACCCGGCCGACCATCAGGTTTTTTAACTATCACTCTAAAGTAATTATTGGTCACAGCTGGCACCAGGCAAAGGCACGCTCCCGATAGATAGAAAACACCTGAAACTGATGATCAGCAGCTTCCTGATAAGATCTCAGGAGCTGGGAGAAGTGATGCAAGACCCCGGATGTATGCCAATATATAAAAGCCCAAGTCAAAAGGTCAGACCACACACTTGCCTTTCAGGTTGCCCACTTGGCCCTCTTCTAAGTGTACTTTCCTTCCTTTCATTCCTATTCTAAAGTAACAGGAATAGCCCTTTCCTGTTTAGGTGAGTTTATTAAAAAGAACAGGAATAGCCATTTTCTACTTATTGTAATAAACTTTCACTCCTGCTCTAAAAACTTGTCTTGGTCCCTCCTTCTGCCTTACGCCCCTCAGTCGAATTCCTTCTGAGGAGGCCGGAATTGAGGTTGCTGCAGACCTGTATAGATTTGCTGCCGGTAACAATAGGAAGTTTGCCTCCTTATGAGAGATGAATATAGCCAATATAATTAATTATAGGTTTAAATTTTGTAGACAGAAATCTGTGCTTGAAAGTTTGGTACAGAAGGTAGCAGCATTAGATTCTCTCCCTTTTTTTTGAAACATTCTCTTTGAATTGAGCAGGTCGTCGTCATTGGAGCACTCACATGGATAGTCCAGAGCAGTGAATGGTTGTGATTTTTTCATCTTGACGTTGGAGGGTGCATTCTAAGTTGCTGTTGTACACTTATTCCTTCATCACAGATAAGGAGTATCTGATTTTCCCCAGAAAAGTGTCAGGGAAACTGAATTTTGAGTTAAACATTTTCTGTAGGAATTCTGCAAATAGAAAATTGAGATCGACTTTAAAAGATTTATTGACACTAAGAAAAGAATACATTTTCCTTAATTTTTTGTGTGTAAAAAATTTTCTTTTTTAGATGAATCAACAGGGATCATCTACAGAAAGAGGATTGCAGTCTGTCAGAATGTGGTTCCGGAAATTTTAAGGAAGGTAAGTTCATTTTAAAATTTAATCCCAGTTGTAACATTAATTTTTTTCATTTTTTAAAATTATACTTTAAATTATACATGTGCAGGTCGTGCAGTATTATTACATAGGTATACACATGCCATGGTGGTTTGTGAGTAATTTTTAATAGTCACGGAAAGGAACAGCATTTTCTGATGTATAGGAGCATTAGAAACTTCCTACTTCTCTTACTTCATAGCCTTCTGAGAAAGAAAGCCCTTTCTTATCCAACCTCAATTTTAGCAGAAGTCGCTGGAGATACTTTGTCTCTGTCTCACTGCTTATGAAGGACTCTTAATGGACATAGAGATGTTGTACAGTTATTTTAAAGATACTTTGGGCATTTTACATGAAGTGACTAATCTGTTCATGGTGAGAAATGACTCTTAGGTGAGAATAATCGGAAATGGGAAGATTGTAAATATTTAGTCTCATCTTTAGTAAGGAAGAGAAAAACTTCAGTTTCTAATTCACTGTCAAAGATAACAGTTGTTTCCCAGAGTATAATGTTCTCCATACCCTCTGTAAGTCTTTATGTGTATAATATTGATGATGAAATCTTTATGATAGCAAACTGTTTTCTCTCTTTGAAGTCCTTAAGCACTCTGGTGATTCTTTGTTGGAAAAAGGTGAGTGGAAATTTTTAATCACATTGCTTGAACCATAGAGGGATTTTCAGTGGGAGTCCTTTTAGAGCTATGAGGAAGTCAGAGGAAAGCATCTGGATATGCAGTTTCAAACAGGTCTCAGAGGGTAGTTTCAACCCGAGAGAGATTCTGTGTATGATGTTGTGATATTCCATTCTCAGGCTGCTAATAAAGACATACCCGAGACTGGGTAAGTGATAAATAAAAAGAGGTTTAATGAACTCACAGTTACACATGGCTGGGGAGGCCTCACAATCATGGTGGAAGGTGGAGGAGGAGTAAAGGCACCTCTTAGATGGCAGCAGGCAAGAGAGCATATGCAGGGAAACTGCCCTTTATAAAACCGTCAGATCTCATGAGACTTATTCACTATCATGAGAATAGCATGGAGAAAACCCACCCCCATGATTCAGTTACCTCCCACTGAGTCTCTCCCATGAGATGGGATTATGGGAGGTACAATTCAAGATGAGATTTGGGTGGGGACACAGCCAAACCATATCAGATGTGGAACCCAGCTTGGCTCCTGCTGACTAGCTTGCAAATTAAATTGCTGTATGGTATATGGAACAAATGGCAGCTTCCATCACTTCCTTATCATGGTTTAAAAGACTGTCACATTCTTCAGTGTAATAAAGCTGATATGACAATGAAAATGAACTTTCTTTTATTTTCCAGATGGTAAAACTTGTTGCACTGTAGCAGCAAATTATTACTGGCTTTTTCCAGAGTGTGTACCCTGCCTTTGCACTCTATACTCACTCTGAATCTATTATTTAAAAAGGCATTCAACTTTGTCTTGTGTCTCAATTCTTAAATAATTTAAGGACACCTTTGACTTGTACAATTCTGCCTTTGTAGTTTTCCATGTCTTCACCTAGGAAACCATACATTTTTAGGTATTGGACAGAGTTTAAAATGAAGAAAATATTTTACCTGATATTGTCCTGCATGTGAGCCTGTAAGTGGGCTCAATTAGAATCCATCAATTAAAGAAGGCCATAACCAGCCTTAGAGGAGACACAAAGGAGGCTGATAATTTGCTTAGTGTTTAGCAGTTAGGGAAATTAGGCCAGGGACTGTATAGCCTACATAAATCCTGGGCCATTTGCATGTCCTCACCAGCACTTAGTAAGGTCATAGTATATTTGATTATCAAAGACGTACAGCCACTGGTGAGCCATCATCCATATATCAGGATTACTTGTCCTTTTGGTTATCCAAGACTGAGAGTAACTCTGGATGCAGTCCTTTTGTGGCCTGCTCTTCCTAAATTGAGAAAGCCATTCTCTTTCTGTTGGACAGGTAAGCATTTTGAAAGTACCTAATATCCAATTAGAAGAGGAGTCATGGCTCAATCCTCGGGAAAGAAACATGGCTATACGGAGTCACTGCCTTACATGGACACAGTATGCATCCATGAAGGAAGAGTCTGTCTTCCGGGAAAGTATGGAAAACCCAAATTGGTAAGACTCGTGTGTGTGTTTGTGTGTGTGTGTGTGTGTGTGTGTGTGTGTGTGTGTTGGATGCAGGGATGGCACATGAGTACATACATTAAAAAGCTATGGTTCTATACTTATGACCTCTCTTTATAACTCATACAAATCCCACATTATTATATTTTTTAGTCCACACAGTGATTAGTGAATTTTTTGCAGGGGAGTTCAGGAAATGACAGAGCTCAACTCGTGTCTGACCATTCCTCCCAATTCTGGTGTCTTTTCACTCTCTCAAGAAGCAGTGAATGTTATCAATTTGATGAATATTCTTCTAGACCTTTAACAGATACCTTTAGATACTTACATATATACTCATAGAGCCTGCATAGTGTTGTTTTGTGTATCTTTTTAAACATGTATTTTAAATTGTAAATTATTTTGTAAATTATTGTGTTTGTAAATGGTGCACTTCTTTTGTTTACTTAACAGAACATTTCTGAGCTTAATTCATGTGAGATACAACTATTTATTTAAACTATCACATATAATTAAATCCTGTGACTATATGACATTTTATGTAGCTCCTACTTTTTTGATAGACAGATGGTATCTAGGTTCTTTTTTTACAAACAGTACTACAATATTTGTGAAGCATATGTTCCTTGTATATGATCCTTTATATTATGTACGAGTTGTTTCTCTATGGTAGATTTTTTTTTTTTTTTGAGATACAGTCTTGCTCTGTCACCTAGGCTGGAGTGTGGTGGCGTGATCATGGCTGAGTGCAGCCTCAACTTTTTGGGCTCAAGTGATCCTCCCACCTCAGCCTCTTGAGTAGCTGGGACTATAGGCATGTGTCACCACACCTGATTAATTTAAAAAATTTGTTTTGTAGACACAAGTTCTCACTATGTTGCCCAGGCTGGTCTCAAACTCCTGGGCTCAAGTGATTCTCCTAGATCAGTCTCTCAAAGTGCTAGGATTCCAGGTGTGATCTACTGTGCCTGACCTAAAGTAGAATTTTTAAATATCAGGTTTATTAAGATATTATTTGCGTACAATACAATTTACTTTTCTTAGTGTACAGTTCTTTGAGTTTTGACAAACATATAGTTGTGCCACCACTGCCACAATTAAACTATAGAAAATTTTAGATAGATTTAAAACAGTTAATATTACAAGACCAATAAATGGAGAAAGAATATTTCTTTCAACAAATGGTGCTGGGATAATTGGATATCCACATATCAAAGAATGAAATTAGATCCCTACCTCATGCAGAATACAAAATTAACTCAAAATAGATCAAATACCTAAATGAAAGAGTTGAAACTATAACACACTTTGAAGAAAATATAGATATAAATCTTTATGATCTTGGGTTAGGTAATTTCTTAGATGTGATAGCAAAAGTCTAAGCAGCAAAATTAAAAACAGATAAAATTGATTTCATCAGTTAGAAACTTTTGTGTTTCAAGGGACACTGTCAAGAGGGTAAAAAACAGGCTGGGCACAGTGGTTCATGCCTGTAATTCTAGCACTTTGGAAGGCCAAGGTAGACCAATCACTTGAGGCCAGGAGTTCAAGACCAGACTGGTCAACATAGCAAAATCCCATCTCTACTAAAAATAGAACAATTAGTCAGATGTGGTGGCACATGTGTATGTTCTCAGCTACATGGGTGGCTGAGGCACAACAATAGCTTGAACCTCGGAGGCAGAGGTTTCAGTGAGCTGAGATCGTACCACTGCATTCTAGCCTGGGCAACAGAGCGAGACTCTGTCTCAAAAAAAAAAAGACACACAATAACAAGTGTGGATATGTGGAGAAATTAGAACCTTTACATGTTTCTGATGGGAATATAAAATGGTGCATCTGCTTGGGAGAACAGTTTTTCATATCCTCAAAAAGTTAAACATAGAATTGCCATTTGACCCAGCAGTTTCACTCCTAGGTCCTTCAGGAGAAATGAGAAAATGTATGTCCATACAAAAACTTGTGCAAAACTTTCATAGCAGTGTTATAGTAGCCAGAATGTAGAAACAAGCCAATGTCCATCAACTGATGAATATGTAGCCAAATGTAATGTATCCACAAAATGGAATATTATTCAACCATAAAGAGGAATGGAGTGCTGATTCATGGTTTACCATGGACAAATTTTGAAAATATGCTAAATGAAAGAAGCCAGTTACAAAAGGGCACATATTATATGAGTCCATTTATTTGAAAAGTCCAGAATGTTTAAATCCATAGTGACAGAATGTAGGTTATTGGTTGCCATGGGTTAGGGAGAGAGGAGAGTGATGAGTGACTGCCAATGGCACGGAGTTTCTTTTTTGGAGTGATGAAAATGTCTTGGAATTAGTGTTGATGGTTGCAGAACTCTGTGAATATACTAAGCCTCACAATTTTATGGTAAGTGAATTATATCTCAATACAGAAAACTATATAGCTGATTCTTCGGACAGCTATATATGTACTTTTATTAGTTTATATAGCATCTTAGTTTGGGCTGCTATAACAAGAATACCATAGACTGAGTGGCTTGCACAATAAACATTAATTTCTCACAGGCCTGGAGGCTGGGAAATCCATGATCTAGGCCGTATTCTTGGTTTGCAGATGCTGCTTCCTTATTATGTCCTCACGTAGTGTATAGAGTGAGTTCTAGTCTTGATCTCTTTTTGTAAGGACACCAATCCCATCATACAGGCTCTACCTCATGGAAACTACCTCCCAAACACTCACTGTCTTTGTAGACAACCATCCCATTGTAGGTTAAAGTGTCAACACATGAATTGGGGGTGGCAGGAGAGGACACCAACATATAGTCATAGCATATAGAGTCTGTCACATTGCCTTCCAATGTGTTAATATGCCCCTTGTACACTGATCAGCAACACATGAAAGTGTTCATTGCCTTACAACATTGTCAGCACTTAGCATTCACATGCTTTTTAACTTTTGCCAACATAATGGGCAAAAAATGATTAATTTTTTGGAGATACGTTTAAAAACAAGCAAAATAGAAGCACTAAAAGTTAATAGTGATTATTGCTGTAAACTGTGGTTGCTGTGAACAGGATAATTTTCTGTGTTTTTTTGTTATTGTTCTGTATAGTTTGAATTTTTTTTTATTATATACTTATCAGTTTAATGGAAACAGTAAAGCCATCAAGCCCAAACAACTATAAATCAAAAAGCTAACATCCATTCTTAAGCCCAAACACTTGTCCAAATCATTACTGCTCTTCATAACTTTGGTCCTATAGTGATAATTCTAGGATACTGCAGCAGCCTGCTGAGTGGGTATGAAAGCCATGTCTTATTAGCATCAGAGGTGGGCTTGCTCTGAAACACTCACTAGTTTTTCTTTCTTAGTCTCTCTCATGATAAGAGTTTCACATAGGGCATAGATGTTTGGGATTAAGTGTAAAGGCTGTGGCCAGATAATAGAGCTCCTTTCTTTGTATGTAGAAATAGAAGAAGTATGGAATTGGCTGATTTTGTGAAAAAAAAAAAAGTCATCTACTTTGTTTTACTTTAATTTTTGCAGATATTTGAGCTACTAGCTAGTCGTAAAAGGTGAATTAAATCTTCATCTGTGATATGTAAAATGATAATTAGCTCTGAGAATCCAGGGAGGATATCCTTTAGGGACAATTTTCCTTTTTGTGTTTTTCAAAAATTATTTTAAAAATGGTCATTCTGATTCTAGAAACAGTGTTGCATGTGTCTTGTAAAAACATTTTTTTCTTTTTTTTTTAATTGTACTTTGGGTTCTGGGGTACATGTGCAGATCATGCAGGATTGTTGCATAGGTACACACATGGCAATGTGGTTTGTTGCCCCCATCCCCCCATCACCTACATCTGGCATTTCTTCCTATGTTATCCTTCCGCAACCTCCCAACTCTCCTGATGTCCCTCCCTTGGCCCCCCCGCACCGCCAACAGACCCCAGTGTGTGATGCTCCCCTCCCTGTGTCCATGTGTTCTCATTGTTCAACACCTGCCTATGAGTGAGAACATGTGGTGTTTGATTTTCTGTTCTCGTGTCAGTTTGCTGAGAATGATGGTTTCCAGATTCATCCATGTCCCTACAAAGGACACAAACTCATCGTTTTTTATGGCTGCATAGTATTCCATGGTGTATATGTGCCACATTTTCCTTGTCCAGTCTATCATCGATGGGCATTTGGGTTGGTTCCAGGTCTTTGCTATTGTAAACAGTGCTGCTATGAACATATGTGTGCATGTGTCTTTATAATACAGTGATTTATAATCCTTGGATATATACCTAGTAATGGGATTGCTGGGTCAAATGGAATTTCCATTTCTAGGTCCTTGAGCTGAGGAAGCACCACACTGTCTTCCACAATGGTTGAACTAGTTTACACTCCCACCAACAGCGTAAAAGTGTTCCTGTTTCTCCACATCCTCTCCAGCATCTGTTGTCTCCAGATTTTTTAATGATTGCCATTCTAACTGGCGTGAGGTGGTATCTCAATTTGGTTTTGATTTGCATTTCTCTAATAATCAGTCATGAGCATTTTTTCATGTTTGTTGTCCTCATATATGTCTTCTTTTGAAAAATGTTCATATCCTTCGCCCACTTTTGGATGGGTTTGTTTGTTTTTTTCTTGTAAATGTGTTTTAGTTCTTTGTAGATTCTGGATATTAGCTGTTTGTCAGATGGGTAGATTGCAAAATTTTTTTCCCATTCTGTTGGTTGCCAGTTCACTCTAATGATAGTTTCTTTTGCTGTACAGAAGCTCTGGAGTTTAATTAGGTCCCATTTGTCTATTTTGGCTTTTGTTGCCAATGCTTTTGGTGTTTTAGTCATGAAGTCCTTGCCTATGCCTATGTCCTGAATGGTTTTGCCTAGGTTTTCTTCTAGGATTTTTATGATGTTAGGTCTTATGCTTAAGTCTTTAATTCATCTGGAATTAATTTTAGTATAAGGTGTCAGGAAGGGGTCCAGTTTCTGCTTTCTGCACACTGCTAGCCAGTTTTCCCGACACCATTTATTAAACAGGGAATCGTTTCCCCATTGCTTGTTTTTGTCAGGTTTGTCAAAGATCAGATGGTTGTAGATGTGTGGCATTGCCTCTAAGGCCTCTGTTCTGTTCCATTGGTCTATATCTCTGTTTCGGTACCATTACTGTAGCTTTATAGTACAGTTTGAAATCAGGTAGTGTGATGCCTCCAGCTTTGTTCTTTTTGCTTAGGATTGTCTTGGCTATGAGGGCTCTCTTTTGGTTCCATATGAAGTTTAAGGTGGTTTTTTCCAGTTCTGTGAAGAAGGTCATTTGTTGCTTGATGGGGATAGCATTGAATCTATAAATTACTTTGGACAGTATGGCCATTTTCACAATATTGATTCTTCCTAACCATGAGCATGGAATGTTTCTCCATCTGTTTGTGTCCTCTCTTATTTCATTGAGTAGTGGTTTGTAGTTCTCCTTGAAGAGGTCCTTTATCTCCTTTGTTAGTTGTATTCCTAGGTATTTTATTCTCTTTGTAGAAATTGTGAATCAGAGTTTGCTCTTGATTTGGCTCTCTGTTAAGCTGTTATTGGTGTATAGAAATGCTTGTGATTTCTGCACATTGATTTTGTATCCTGAGACTTTGCTCATGTTGCTTATCAGTTTGAGATTTTGGGCTGCAATGGTAGGGTCTTCTAAATATACAATTGTGTTGTCTGCAAAAGAGACAATTTGACTTCCTCTTTTCCTAATTGCCTACCCTTTATTTTTTTTTTCTTGCCTAATTGCTCTGGCTAGAACTTCCAATACTAGACTGAATAGGAGTAGTGACAGAGGGCGTCCTGGTCTAGTGCCAGATTTCAAAGGGAATGCTCCCAGGTTTTGCCCATTCAGTATGATATTGGCTGTAGATTTGTCCTAAATAGCTTTTATTATTTTGAGATATGTTCCATCAATACCTAGTTTATTGAGAGTTTTTAGCATAAAGAGCTGTTGAATTTTGTTGATGGACTTCTCTGCATCTATTAAGATAATCGTGGGGTTTTTGTCTTTGGTTCTGTTTATTTGGTGGATTACCTTTATAGACTTGCGTATGTTGAACCAGCCTTGCATCCCTGGAATGAAGCCTACTTGATCGTGATGGATAAGGTTTTTGATGTGCTATTGCAATCGGTTTGCCAGTATTTTATTGAAGATTTTTGCATCTATGTTCATCATGGATATTGGCCTGAAGTTTTTTTTTTTTTTTTTTTGAATCTCTGCCAGGTTTTGGTATCAGGCTGATGTTGATCTCATAAAATGATTTGGGAAGAATTCCCTCTTTTTGTATTGTTTGGAATAGTTTCAGAAGGAATGGTACCAACTCCTCTTAGTATGTCTGGTAGAATTCAGCTGTGAACCCATCTGGACCTGGAGTTTTTTTGGTTGGTAGGCTATTAATTGCTGCCTCAACTTCAGCCCTTGTTATTGGTCTGTTCAAGGTTTCAACTTTTTCCTCGTTTAGGCTTGGGAGGGTGCAAGTGTCCAGGAATTTATCCATTTCTTCCAGGTTTACTAGTTTATGTCCATAGAGTTGTTTGTAGTAATCTCTGATTGTAATTTATATTTCTGTGGAGTCAGTGGTGATATCCTCTTTATTGTTTTTTATTGCATCTACTTGATTCTTCTCCCTTTTCTTTTTAATCTGGCTAGTGGTCTATTTTGTTGATCTTTTCAAAAACCAGCTCCTGGATTTATTGATATTTTGAAGGATTTTTTTGTGTCTCTATCTCCTTCAGTTCTGCTCTGATCTTAGTTATTTCTTGTCTTCTGCTAGCTTTTGAGTTTTTTTGATCTTGCTCCTCTAGCTCTTTCAATTTTGACGATAGGGTGCCGATTTTTGATCTTTCCTTGCTTCTCATGTGGGCATTTATTGCTATACATTTCCTTCTAGACACTGCTTTAAATGTGTCCCAGAGATTCTGGTACATTGTGTCTTTGTTCTCATTGCTTTCAAAGAACATCTTTATTTCTGCCTTCATTTCATTGTTTATCCAGTTTACATTCAGGAGCCAGTTGTTCAGTTTCCATGAAGTTGTGCGGTTCTGAGTTAGTTTCTGAATTCTGAGTTCTAATTTGATTTCCCTGTGGTCTGAGAGACTGTTATGATTTCCTTTCTTTTGCATTTTCTGAGGAGTGATTTACTTCCAATTATCTGGTCAATTTTAGAGTAGGTGCCATGCGTTGCTGAGAAGAATGTGTATTTTGTGGATTTGGGGTGGAGATTTCTGTAGATGTCTATTAGGTTTGTTTGGTCCAGATCTGAGTTCAAGTCCTGGATATTCTTGTTAATTTTCTGTCTCGTTGATCTGTCTAATATTGACAGTGGAGTGTTAAAGTCTCCCACTATTATTGTGTAGGAGACTAAGTCTCTTTGTAGGTCGTTAAGAACTTGCTTTATGTACTTGGATGCTCCCTGTATTAGGTGCGTATATATTTAGGATCATTAATTCTTCTTGATGCTTTGATCCTTTTACCATTATGTAATGCCCTTCCTTGTCTCTTTTGATATTTGTTGGTTTAAAGTCCATTTTATCAGAGAGTAGGATTGCAACTCTTGCTTTTTTTTTTACGCTCCATTTGCTTGATAAATCTTCCTCCATCCCTTTATTTTGAGCCTATGTGTGTCCTTGCATGTGAGATGAGTTTCCTGAATACAGCTCACCAATGGGTTTTGACTTTTTGTCCAATTTGCCAGTCTGTGTCTTTTGACTGGGACACTTAGTCCATTTTTATTTAAGGTTAATATTGTTATGTTTGAATTTGATCCTGCCATTTTGATCCTAGCTGGCTGTTTTGCCCATTAGTTGACACATTTTCTTCACTGTGTCAATGCTTTTTACCATTTGGTATCTTTCTGGAGTGGCTGGTACTGGTTTTTCCTTGCCTTGTTTAGTCCTTCTTTCAGTACCTCTTGTAAAGCCGGTCTGGTGGTGACAAAATCTCTCAGCAATTGCTTGTCCATAAAGGATTTTCTTTCTCCTTCACTTATGAAGCTTAGTTTGGGTGGATATAAAATTCTAGATTGAAAGTTATTTTCTTTCAGAATGTTGAATATTGGCCCCCACTCTCTTCTGGCTTGTAGGGTTTCTGCTGAGAGATCTGGTGTGAGTCTGATGGGCTTTCCTTTGTGGGTAACCTGACCTTTTTCTCTTGCTGCCCTTAGCATTTTTTCCTTCATTTCATCCCTGGTGAATCTGACAAGTATGTGCCTTGGGGTGCTCTTCTTGAGGAATATCTTTGTGGTGTTCTCTGTATTTCTTGGACTTGAATGTGGCCTGCCTTGTTAGGTTGGGGAAGTTCTCCTGGATAATATCCTGAAGAGTGTTTTCCAGCTTGGATTCATTCTCTCCATCATGTTTAGCTACACGTATCAAATGTAGATTAAGTCTTTTCACATAATCCCATATTTCTTGGAGGCTTTGTTCATTTCTTTTTCTCTTTTTTCTCTAGTCTTGCCTTCTTGTTTTATTTCATTTAGTTGATCTTCAATCTCTGATATCCTTTCTTCTGCTTGGTCGATTTGGCTGTTGAAACTTGTGTATGCAGTAGCAAAGACCTGGAACCAACCCAAATGCCCATCAATGATAGACTGGACAAAGAAAATGTGGTACATATACACCCATGCAATACTACGCAGCCATAAAAAATGATGAGTTCGTGTCCTTTGTAGGGACTTGGATGAATCTGGAAGCCATCATTCTCAGCAAACTGACACAAGAACAGAATACCCAACACTGCATGTTCTCACTCATAGGTGAGTGTTGAACAATGAGAACATGTACACTCAGGGAGAGGAGCATCACACACTGGGGGCAGTTGGGGGGGTTAGAGGAGGGACAGCAGGGGGTGGGGAGGGATAACATGGGCAGAAATGCTGAATATAATATATACCTAAAGTAAAATTTAAAAAAAGCATTTTTTATATATATATATATATATATATATATATATATATGAAAAAAGAAACTCTTGTATGCTTCTCAGAGTTCTCGTGCTATGTTTTTCAGCTCCATCAAGTTGTTTATATTCGTCTCCAAGCTGTTTATTCTAGTTAGCATCTCATCTAACCTTTTTTCTAGGTTCTTAGTTTCTTTGCATTGGGTTAGCACATGTTCTTTTAGCTCTAAGAAGTTTGTTATTATCTACCTTCTGATGCCTGTTTCTGTCAATTCATCAGATTCATTCTGCATCCATCTTTGATCCCTAGCTGGTGAGGAGTTGTGATCCCTTGAAGGAGGAGAGGCCTTCTGGTTTTTGGTGTTTTCATCCTTTTTGCACTGGTTTCTTCCCATCTTAGTGGTTTTATCTACCTGTGGTCTTTGTAGTTGGTGACTTTCAGATGGGGTCTCTGAGTGGATTTCCTTTTGGTTGATGTTGAAGCTATTTCTTTCTGCTTCTTAGTTTTCCTTCTCACAGTCAGGCCCCTCTGCTGCAGGACCACTGAAGGTCCACTCCAGATCCTGCTTGCCTGGGGATTATCTGTGGGGGCTGTAGAACAGCAAGGGTTGCCACTGGTTTCTTCATCTGCTATCCTCATCCCAGAAGGGTACCTGCCAGATGTTGGCCTGAGCTCTCCTTTATGAGGTGTCTCTTTGGGTATATGGGGGTCGAAGAGTTGCTTGAGGAGACAGTCTGTCCCTTATAGGAGCTCAAGTGCTGTGCTGGGAGCTCCGTTGTTCTGTGCAGAGCTGCTGGGCAGGTACCTTTAAGTCTGCTGCAACTGAACTCATATCTGCCTCTTTTCCCAGGTGCTCTGTCTGAGGCAGGTGAGCTTTGTTTATAAGTTCCTGTCATGCTGCTGCCTTTTTTCATAGATGCCCTGCCCCACACAGAGTAGTCTAGTCACAGTCTGCAGCAGAGGTGTTGCTGAGTTGCTGCAGGCTCTGCCCGGCTGCTGTGTGAACTGTCTCGGTAGTGGTGGACTGCCTCGGTAGTAGGGGATGCCCTTTCCCCGACAGAACTGGACGACTCTGGTTCCAGCTGCGCTTGCTGCAAAACTCTCAATCCAGAGCATCCTAGATTGCTTGTTTTGTGGGGGTGGTACTTGTCAAGCCTGATCACCTGGTTTCCTGTCTTAGCCCCCTCCCTTTCAGTTGAATGGGTGGCTCTGTCTCCGAGGCGTTCCAGGCGCCAGTCGAAAAGGCCGCCCAGACGTATGTGAGTTTCTGTGGCCGATGCGGCACCGGCTGAAACTGCTGCACTGAAAACTCGTGGCGCCTTTCGGCCTGGGAATCTCCTGGTCTGTGGGCAGTGAAAACTTGTTTGGAAATGCAGTGAGTGCTCACCCTCTGCACTGTTTTTGCTGGGAACCGCACTCTGGAGCTGTTCCTATTTGGCCATCTTGGATCTCCTATTAATTTTTTACCTATTACTATTTTAATAGGTAAAAATATTAACCTGAGGAAAAAAAGGAAAAATTATCATCACCTGGAAATAGTGTCTCTTTACATAATTTTCTTGGTCCATTCCTAATTGGCACTTAGATTGTTTCTTTTTGCTCTTACAAACAGTATTGTGATGAAAATCTTTGTGATTACATATTTTCCCACTTATTCAGTTACCATTTAAGGTAGATTGAATAAAGTGAGTTTCTCCATCAAAGATTATATGCATTTTATATTTTGGTACATATGACCAGACTTCTGTATCAGGTTTGACCTGTTACACACTTTTTTCTTTCTTTGATTTGTTGTGTTCTAATCTTCTCCAAAACACTGCCTTTTCTATCATTGACACAGCAGACTAACATTTATTGATGCGTACTATGTCAAGGTCAAAGCTATATCTTTCATGTGTATTCTTTTGAGGCTTAGGCTAAATAATTTGCCCAAGGTGATACACTCAGTAGATTGCTAAGCCAAGATACGAATGCAGGTATCTTAGACTCCACCTTGAGCACAGTGGTGAGGCAGGAAAATGAATATTTACAAAGCATGGGTTTATCTTGTTCTGTAGAGTGCTTTGAATCCCAGGAATGAAGAATGGGTTTTGTCCTTTGAGTAACAAGTAGCCACACAAGAATGGGTTTTGTCCTTTGAGTAACAAGTAGCCACACAAAGGTTTCTGAGTAGGCACTGATATGCTGAAAGCTGGGATCCAGATTCTAGAGAACTTACGTTTCCTTAGCTCTTGACATGGATTTAGAAAGGCATTTTAGGCAGACATTCTAAATAAATGGGTAATGAGGTGGGGTGGGGGCATCCAAGAAAGAGTCATTATTACTTTAATTTATTCCCTTTGCTAAGGAAATATGAGAGTAATGGCTAGCCACTGCACCCAGAATACAGACAATTTTTTTTTAAATGGAATAAAAAAGCTGTCAGCACTGCTGAGTGTAAAATTAGACTTTCAAGCTGTGTGTTGGTTAGCAGGTGTGGGTGTGTGACTAGAAACCAGATGTCACTCTGTCCCTGTGCATGGCCTGTTGGCTCAATTCAGAGATGGGCCCAGAATAAGTTTCCTTTAGATACTAAGCCTCGCTCTATGTTCTCTTTACATACTTCTGATTTTGGCTTCCCACTGACATCTCTACAGTTGTGGCACCTTCTTGGGTGAGAGCTACATTGGGCTTTCCCCCATCTGTACTCTCACGCAACTGGAGAGCTCTAATATGCTTTCTCCTTTACTAATTTTATCTGATGTTGTCTTCCTGTAGTTTTTATGTAATGGAATTTCTATTCTTTCCATAAAAGATATGGGAAGATAGGGGATGTCCTGTTTCTCGCTCATCTGATTCTCCCAGAACCCAGGTTGGCACTCCATGCCTCAGGGAAGTCTTCCTGTATTTACTTTATCCCTTCTCCTGTATCAGTTAGGCTGCCTTTTGCTGCAAGTAGCAGAAGCCCTGACTCAGACAATACCAGCCATCTCTTACATGTGTTTGCTGTGTGCAGGCACTGCTCTATGTGCTGGATGGATACATGTATATTTGTGTGTATATATGTGTGCCTATATTTAATCCTCATAATAACCATATGAGGTTGGAACCATTATTATCGTTGTTTTACAGACTGAGGCTTAGAGATGTCAAGTAACTTGTACAAGATAAGATGGCCAGTAAGTGGCAGCACCAGATTCAAACATGGACTGTTTGGCTTTAGAGTCTAAGCGGTTGGCAGCTACAGTGCCCTTCCTCTTACTAAGGAACTGCATTATCTCATAGCCAAGTGTGCAGTATTTCTGTAGCTCTTATTCTTTTGGCTCTACCTTTCTCTGTATGTCCACTTCGTTTTTTTGTTTTGAAGTTTGGATTCCTCATGACTGTCAACAGCATCTAGGGTCAGCATACTATTTGTCCGCATTTAGTGAGAGAAAGAGCTATGTGGAGGAGGGAACCTGTCTTCAGCCATGAGGAAAAAAGCCCTTCCGCTGATGCTGATTGAGTCAACTTAGAATACCTGCTCCCCCTGACCAATCAGAGTGTTTAGAGGAATGATATGGGTGTATTGGTCTTGACCAGTCAAGTTCTGCTTCTGGAGCTGGAGGTGAGGTCATCCCCTCTGAAACACATGGGCTGCATGTGGGACAGGTAGGCACCTGAACAGAAATAATTGGGGTATAATAGAAGGGAACTCTGCACACCTTTTTTCCTCTTCATGTTTTCTTGGCACCATATTACCCATTATCTTTGTTTTGCTTTGGAAGTAATGGAAATTCACTACTGCAGATGATTACAGGGATATTTCTGTATGAGTCATTGGGATAGTAACCAGGAATTGGAAAGTCAGCAAGACCTAAGGCAGCCTCATAGTCTCTTATTTTTCCATGACTGGTTACTTTGCCTAGTAATTTATGGATCTGTTTTTTTTAAACAGCCAACCTGACTCCCTCCAGACCTGCACAGGGTCTCTCATGTCCTATGCCACAGTAACTGAGTAGGCTTCTGTGTTAGAATCCTACCTCTGGGCTAGGCGTGGCTCAACACCTATGATCCCCACATTTTGGGAGGCCAAAGTAGGAGGATCTTGTGGCCAGGAGGTTGAGACCAGGCTGGCAACATAGCAAGACTTTGTCTCTACAAATAATAAAATAATTAGCTGAGCATTGTGGCACATGCCTATGGTCCCAGCTACTCAGGAGGCTGAGCTGGGAGATCACTTGAGCCCAGGTGGTCAAGGCTACAGTGAGCTGTGATCCTGCCATTGAATTCCAACCTGGGCAACAGAGCAAGACCCCTGATATGGTTTGGCTGTGTCCTCACCCAAATCTTATCTTGAATTGTAGCTCTCAAAATTCCCATAAGTCATGGGAAAGACTCAGTAGGAGGTAATTAAATCATGGGACAGGTCTTTCCTGTGCTGTTCTTGTGATACTGAATAAGTCATGAGATCTGATGGTTTTATAAAGGGGAGTTCTCCTGCACAAGTTCTCTCTCTCTCTCTTTTTTTTTTTTTTGCCTCCTGCCATCTAAGATGTGCCTTTTGTCTTTTGCCATGATTGTGAGGCCTCCTCAGCCATGTGGAACTGAGTCCATTAGACCTCTTTCCTTTATAAATTACCCAGTCTTAGGTATATCTATTGCAGCATGAAAATGGACTAATACAACCTCTGTCTCAAAAAAAGACAGGAAAAAGAAGAATTCTACCTCTGAGACTGTAACTGTGTGCCCTTGTACAATTTATGTCACGTATCTACTCCTCAGTTTCTTCATCTATATCATGGGAATGATAATCCTTTCCCAGAGGATGGTTGTAAGAATTAAATGAAGTCATACATAGAGAGGGCTTAAAATAGCGCCAGCCCATAGTGGTCAGCAAGTATTAGTGTTTCATATTATTACTTTTACAGTTGTTATTTTCATAATCTTAAAAATTCTGATAACTTTTGATTCTTATTCTCAGTATGTATTTAATATAGAAGTAGTTTTTGTAATCATTTACGGTTACACTGCAGAAATACGTTCATGTTGGGGTCTTGCATTCCCTCAGTACACATCTTTGGGGCTACGGGTGCCTCAATTTGAGAGGCATGGGACTGGGAACCTTGTATTTTAGTTCCAGAGTGAAACTTAAGCTCTGGAGAGAATAGTATTCAGGGTCAATGCAAGCACTTTGCATGGATGAATCTGCTCACATTTCTGGTGTTCTTCTAGTTTCATGCAGTGATCTTGGCAGTTGTAGAAACAGGAGCATCACATAGGGTCCTCTGATGCACTGCTTGAGTGTGTAGAATGAGAGACGCCACACTCATGTTCTGCTTTGCCTTACAACACTTGGGCCAAATCAGAAAAAAAAGTGGATCTTAATCTGAAAAGAAGAAAAAATTAAAGCCAGCTTTTGTGGGAATATACTTTACTATATAGAGCAGGACATAGGCATTTACTTTAGAAAGTAGAAATGAAGTGTATTATTTTAGATGTTTTCAGAAGGAGGAAAAAGGTCATGGTTTTTACCCTCAGAAATCTTACATTGAGATAGATTTGTTAATTTCTTACTATTTTGTGTTTATATCTGTTCTTTAAAATATATTTATTTGTTAGTTTCTGGTTCTTTTCTTATTTATTACCCCTTTCCTTTTAATAGGTATTTGTTACATCATGTGGGAATATAATTGACATGCATTTGATTTGGTTTTAGTAATTGACATTTGCTTTATCCAAGTACTGCAATGTAATTCTGAAAGATAATCATCTTGTAAAAGTATTTTCTTGGGCTTTGCTCTTTCAGCATATATGTTTTTATGCTAAGTAAAACTTTTCTGATATCTTCAAGTTACTACCATCAATGGAGACCCATTCTATTCATGATTTTGTGGAGCTGGATTTTTCCTGCATTTGAGTAACAAGATTCTTCTTCTGTACTTGGCACAGCATCTCAAAGGCCATGTCTTCAGCCTTCCACATCTAAAAGCTTTTGCTTAGCCTCTGATGCTTATTTTTGACAATATAAATGCTCACCCAGGCCGGGCATGGTGCCTCACACCCATAATCCCAGCACACTGGGAGCCTGGGGAAGGTGGAAAAACAAAAGCTCTCCCAGGGCCCAGCATAGGCTCATGGCCAGGTTGAGGCTGGCTCTTTGTCTTAAGGTGCTTATTGCCTCATTGCATGAAGACCGTTTTAGGGCCCCATTTGGCCCCTTTTCTCCTGGGCAGAGTGGTTGGGCATAGCTGGGCCATGGCAGTGCATCAAGACTTGAAGGACCAGGCACAGTGGCTCACTCCTGTAATCCCAGCACTTTGGGGACCAAGGCAGACAGGTTGCTTGAGCCCAGGAGTTCTAGACTAGCCTGTGTAACATGGAGAAACCCTGTCGGTCTACTAAAGATACAAAAATTAGCTGGGCATGGTGCACATGCCTGTGGTCCCAGGTACTTGGGGGCGCTGAGGTGGGAGAATTGCTTGAGCCTGGGATGCGGAGATTGCAGTGAACTGAGAGTATACCACTACACACTCCAGCCTGGGTGACAGAGTAAGACCATGTCTCAAAAAAAAAAAAAAAAAAAAAAAAAAAGACAGCAACAACAACAACAAACAAAAAAAAAACCTCAGCCTAGCAAAGTATGTGTTAATAATATTGAATATATCCCTTGGATATGTTGATTCAACATTTATAAAGTATCAAAGAAATTTCTCCTGGAATATAGTGAAAAACAAGCCGAAATCAAACTTAAACACAGATTAAATTAATGAGAAGCTGTTCTTTATTTTATTTTATTTTATTTTATTTTTTTTTGAAAAGGTTCTGCCTCTGTTGCCCAGGCTGGAGTGCAGTAGCACAATCAGTTCACTGCAGCCTTCAACTTCATGAGGCTCAAGCAATTCTCCCACTTCAGCCTCCAGGTAGCTAAGTAGCTGAGATATAGGTATGTGCTATCACACCTGGCTAATTTTTTTTTTTTTTTTTTTTTGTAGAGACAGGGTGTCACTGTGTTGTCCGGCTGGTCTTGAACTTCCAGCCTCAAGTGACCCTCTCTCCTTGACATCCCAAAGTGCTGGGATTATAGGCGTGAGTCACTGTACCTGGCTGCAGCTGTTGTTAGGTGAATACATTTTCACTACTACTGAAATTACTCATGAATATTCTTCACTTGAATAGATATGTATATAACTTCTTAAATGTTTTATTTTTGAATTTCTGGATTAAAATATCCCAAGTGTCAAGTGTTCATCTGAAAAATCACAAATAGTATAATTTGCATGTGCTGAGGGCTAATTGGGCATATTTTTTGGTGTCCGTTTTTTCCCCTGCTCTAGAGTCTTTTTAGTTTTTTTCCATGAGTGAATTCGGTAGTCTAGTGACTTCTGTGTGTTTTTAAGATTGGCACTGGCCTTTTTGATTGACCTCCAGACTTGCTTTTACTGAAATATTAAAATACTCTGGCTCTGCTGACTTAGGAATTATTTCTAAGCCCAGCCCTGGCACTAAAGGGCTTGAGGGTATAGTTAACCAATAGCCTGAATAAATACTACTGTATTCATCCCAAAACATGACTCCCTGTGCTCATATTGACCTTGATTTCTAGTATACCAGTGGATAATCAAACAATTAGCAGAAAGCATCACCAATTATGAAAAGCCAAGCAGTGGGGCCTTTTCTATACAAAAATAACCATGTGGGCTGGAGCTTTATTTTTGGCTTAATAAGACTGCCCTCCAAAAGATACTCATTTGCCATTAGATGTTTGTGTTTATATAATCAGAGTCTCCTCTGGTTTTTATCCTGTACTAATTGTTTTGTGGTGGCTGTGCACTGAGGTCACAGTTTACCACTGTATTCCTTGTATTCAGCATAGTGCTTCGCTCACAGAAGTTGCTCTATCACCGTTTGTCTTATGAATGATGAATGAAAATCTGCTAAAGGGGATGCAGATAGTACTTGTGGGCTGAAATGGGAATGGCAGAGGGGTTGTGGGTGGGAAAGGTAAAGAGAAGAAATTTGCTGCAGGATAAGTGCAAACTGGGGAAGCCCAGTAAGATTTGGTAGGAAATACCATATAGAGAGAATCTCTACATTGAGCCAGTAATATGGGAGCTTCTCTTCTTGTTTCTGCTTGGTCAGTTTATGTACTCTTTGACTCTGGCAAGAGTGATAAAACTGGCCTGAGCTCCCTCACAGAGTGATGTAAAGACTTAATAAGATAAAAAATAGACATGATATGCACATTTACAAAGCACCAAATAAATGTAAGTTGTTGGATCTAATGGTGATTAAATGTTGTTTTCAAAGTACAGTGACTGTTTAAAGTTACTAAATTTGAAAAGTAGAGTAAACTGTTTTATTGAAAAGGAAAGTGGTAAGTGAGCTAGAAACGATGTTTAGCCAAGAGAGCATTTGATGACATTTATAAGTAGGAGCTTTTGAGATACAGTCAGACACTGCTTAACAGCATTTCAGTCTATGGCAGACTGCATATATTAAGGTAGTACCATAAGATTATATTGGAGCTGAAAAATTCCTATTGCCTAGTAACATCATAGTCATCTTAATATCATAGTGTGATGCATTACTCATATGTTTGTGGTGATGGCCATATAAACAAACCTACCGTGCTGCCAATTGTATAAAGTGTAGCATATACAACTGTGTACAGTACATAATATTTGATATTGGTGTATTAGTCTGTTTTCACACTGCTGTAAAGAAATAGCTGAGACAGGGTAATTTATAAAGGAAAGAGGTTTAGTTGACTCACAGTTCCGTATGGCTGGGGAGGCCTAGGAAACTTACAATCATGGCAGAAGGTGTAGAAGCAGCAAGCACCTTCTTCACAAGGTGGTAGGAGAAAGATAGAGCGCAGGGGAAACTGTCACTTTTAAAACCATCAGATCTCGTGAGAACTCCTGCACTATCAGGAGAACAGCATGGGAGAAACTGCTCCCATCGTCCAATCACCTTCCACCAGGTCCCTCCCTTGACACTTGGGAATTACAATTTGAGATGAGATTTGGGGGGACACAGAGTCAAACCATATCAACGTAATAAATGATTGCTTTACTGATTTATGTAATAACTACCATTTATTGTTGTTTTAAGGTATACTCCTAACTTATAAAATATTTTAAAAAGTTAACTGTAAAACAGCCTTAGGCAGGTACTTTATGTGGTGTTCTAGAAAGCATAGTTATCATAGGAGATGACAGCTTCATGTGTGTTATTGTCCCTGAAGACCTTCTGGTGGGACAAGATGTGGAGGTGGATGACAGTGGTATTGATGATCATGACCCCGTGTAGGCCTAGGCTAATATGTGTGTTGTGTGTTAAGTTTTAACAGAAATGTTTAAAAAGTAGAAAAAAATTAAAAAGAAAAAAGCTAATAGAATAAGACTGTAAAAGAAAGTATTTTTGTACAGCTGTACAATGTGTGTTTTAAGCTAAGTGTTATTTGAAAAGTGTGAAAAAGTTAAAAATGAAAAAGTTTATAAAGAAAAAGTTACAGTAAGCTAAGGTTAATTTATTATTGAAGAAATAGAAGTTTTAAAAATAAATTTAGTGTAGAAATATAAATTTTAAAAATAAATTTAGTGTAGCTTAGATCACAGTATTTATAAAGTCTAGATACGGTAATATCTTAGACCTTTGTATTTACTCATCACTCATTCACTGACATGCAGAGTGACCTCAGTGCTTCAGGTTCCATCATTCATGGTAAGTGTGTATCATTTTTTATAAATGGTATATATATGATATGTATCTTTTATACTGTACTTTTACAGTGCCTTTTCTATATCTAGATATGTTTATATACACAAATAACATTCTGTTGCAGTTGCATACAGTATGCAGTATAGTAACATGCTGTGCAGGTTTGTAGCCTAGGAGCAATAGGCTATACCATCTAGCCTAGGTGTGTAGTAAGCTATACCATCTAGGTTTATGCAGGTACACTCTATGATGTTTGCACAATGATGAAGTTGCCTAATAATGCATTTCTCAGAACATATGTTCATTGTTTAGTGATATATAATTATATCTTATTGGATGCCTGTTGACATTTTTTTTTCATCGTCCTTTTTCCTTTGAGTTGTTTTGAGTTGTATATTGGCCAAGATTCAGGGGGGAAGGTTAAAAATGTAGATTTACCTTGGTAATTCTAGTTTTGTATTCTGGGCTAGCTCCTGAAAATCAACATTTTTAACATTCTCCTGATGAATCTGTTGAGTAGCTAGATTTGGAATCCCTGATAAATAGTAAGTATCCCAAGGCCCCAGTGGTGACCAAACATACAGCAAGCACCCCTTTTGGAACTTCATTTTTTGTAAAATTCTTGATAATCTTATAAAGGGCGATCAGTTAATAATCTGACTAGCAAACACTAAACACTTTTTGGTGGAAGCAGCTGCTGAAAGGTCAAAATTCAGATGAGGGCTCTACTGAATTTATGCAAGAAGAATTATCAATGGAAATAAGGAATGAGGAAGGAAGACTTTAGTGAGTATGATTAGTGTCAAAATTGTATTGCATTTTCTGCTCTTAGGAAACACAGATGCCAGTTAATTTTTTTTTCTTTTGTTTGGTTAGCTCTTGCAGCTATAGGAAATCAAAAATTTTGTTATTAAAAATTGATACTTTATTAACCAGGTATTGAGATAATGCAGAATAACCTGAAGATTTCCAGATAATAGAGAGGAACCCGGTGACAATCTAGACTCAGGGTCTACCTCCTCCATCAGGCAGACAATCAGCACCAGCCATGAGTGGGATGCATGCACTGTTGGGCCTGATATCCCAAGACAAGCCTCCACTTGGGCTAGTTTACAAACCATTATGTATTTTGAAGCTTTGCCACCCACTCAGGATGCCCATAAGCTTTCATTAAATAGAAGCTTTTCTAGGTAATAGGATTGTGGGAAGGGACATGGGATCTGAAGTTAACTGTGTTAATAGTGGCCCTGTCACTTATTTTTGTGTGACCATAAGTAAGTTTGTGTCTCTGAACCTCAGTTTTTTCATCTGTGAAGTTGGGGTAATATTATGTATCTTATAAGATTGTTGTGAGACTAACTGAAATGCATGTATATAAAAAACAATACAATGCTTTACCACAATAGACTGTTAAAACATGTTAACTGTTATTGTTAATAATCAGTTCTTAAATACTATGTTTTAAGAGACAGAGCCAAACCGTCCTGAAATACATACCTGTATTAAGCTGCTGGGCCTTTGAGAGTCTACCATTTGATTTATTTCTTAGTGTATGGCATACTATGTTGATGCTTATTGTTAATAATTTAGGTAACAAGCTATTAGTTTCTGGGATGGGTTAGAAGAACAGCTCAGAAGGAGAAGGCTTAGGAGACGAGGTCAGAAAAGGATGGTAGAGTGGTTTCACAGTGGACAGTGTGGGGTAGCAGGGTGGGACAGGAGGCTGGGAAGTTGACAGGCTTCTGCTCCAAGAGCTTTGAATGTCAGAACTGGGGTGGGGAGGGGTTCATTCCCTTCATTGTCAAGTAGTTTATGGTGATTGAGTGCCACCTAGAAGTTAATGAAGTACAGAGTCTTGGAGGTGGCTGGGACTGAATTTTCACTGTGGGCATTTGACTTCTTAGCCACAGTGCTTCTTTTTTTTCTTTTTTTTTTTTACTTTAAATGGGAATAATAATGGTGGTTATAGTAGAACAGCATTATTGTTACTAGTGTTAGTACTGTTTACACACATTTGTTGAGTGCTTACACATACTACCTTGAGTGCTTTCCACATATTGTCTTATTCAACCTTGAGACTACTAATGAAATAGGTATTATTAACCCCATTTTACAGAGCAGACCAAACTTTACAGAGCTTCAGGAATTTACTATGTTGGTGGATAGGCAAGATAACATAAGATATGAATGTAGATGGTCTAATTCCAGGAGGCACACCTTCATTCCCTGTCTCAAAGGCATATATATAGTGTGTGTGATTTTACATGTATAAATATATGTGTTTATGTTAAGGCTGAAAACTGCATAGCATTTAGTGAGAGCTCTACAAATTGCATTGGTTTTCTGTGGAGGCAGTTATGTAAATGGGTTCAGACAGACAGCATGGGAGAGACTACATAGTTGGGGATGGTGGAGCAGCAGTGATTCAGTCAGGAAGTCTCTGCAGCAGTGTCAGGGCCAGGGAATTGGGCTGGAGTGAATGGGTAGTCTGACTTGAAGACCTTGTGTTTCCTTTGGGAACCCTTTCTGTGTGCTTACAGGAGAATGCTAAAAACATGATTAGAATTGAGATGTCATCACAACAAGAGTATCTGTGGAACATTTTTTTCCCACTCAAAGACACTTTAATTAGATTCCCATCATGAAAACAATTAGTCAAGATTTGCCATACCTAACCAGTCAATAATTCAAGGACAGGATCTGATTAAGAGCTTTTACTTTCCCAGAAATTGCTGTTTTGAGGATTCAGCACTGGTGGCTACATGCTCTGGGGATTAATTCCTGATCCATATTTCCCCTGAATTTTTTTATTTTCTCAAATCCAGAAGAAAACAAATTTTTAAATGACTGTATAAGCTGCCCTTCATTTTCACAAAGGTGTTCTGGGATTTGAGTTGCGCTTTCTCTGTCACAGTTCCGTTGGGTTCTGGTTTGAATTACATCCACTAAGTGGACAAAGCAAGAGATGAGACCGGCACTGCTTGAGTGGGTGAGCCTCACTCTCAGATTTTGTGAGTGGCTTATCCCTCAGCCAGGTGAAGGTTGTCCTCTGTTGATCTGAGCCGGTGGACCTCCTGGGACATCTGGTTTATTTTTCCCGACACAAGTATTGAGATGTACTATACATTTCTTCCCATCTTTTGTTTCTTCACTTTCTCTTCCCTACATTCCCTCTGCCTCTTCATTCTTTCCTTCGTAAAAGCATTGTTGATTTCCTACCATGTGCTAGTCTTTGCAATTAGAATTGAGGATGCAATGAAGAAAAAATAGGTACAACCATTTAGAAAAACATTTGGCCTGATCTATTAAAGTTGAAACTGTGCATGTGCTATGGCCCAGATAATTGAGTCCTGGATACTCCAGAGATACTTGTGCACATATATATCTGGATATAGTATAAACATTTTCATGACAGCACTGTTGATAATAGCTATAAACTGGGTCCATTCTAAATATTTTCTGTAGAGTGGATAAATAATTTGTAATGTTTTCAATCAGTAGGACATTATGTAGCAATGAAAATGAACAACTGCATGCAACATTGTGGATAAATCTTACAAGACTGAGCGTGTGGGCATTATTCGCCCTGTCTTAATAGACAGGCAGTGACATGATTAGTGTGTGCTTAAGAAGTTGACTTTTGTCAGTACGGAGTACAGGGAATCCATACTGGAGATACGGACCCCATTGGGAGGCACTTTGCAATGGTCCTGGAGAGAGAAAATTCTATGCCAAGCCCAGGCAGTAGCTGTAGTAAGGAAGAGAGTGACATGGATTGTTGAGGGACATTAGAAGTGAAATAAGCACAATCAGGTGACTTATTGGATGTTTAGATTGATAGAGAGGGGACCTCATTTAACTTGTTAAGATTTCTAATCTCATGGACTAGAAGGACAGTTGTGTCATTGACTGAGAGCAGAGGAAGACTAGGATTTTGAGGTGATAGATAATGAATCCTCACGGCATTAAGCTGTATGACCTTGGGCAAGTTATTGAACATCTCTTTGCCACAGTTTCTTCACGTATAAAAGAGAAAATAATTTTCAAAGCATAGCAACCTCAGAAGATAATACAGTGTCTGATCTAGAATATACACTGTTATGATACTGGTTTTTGAGGAGTAAGTATAACCTTGAATTTGTAATATCATGAATGTGAAGGAGAGTCTTCTCTGTAGGCTTCTAACAAATGCTTATTGAACTCATTCAGAGATGAAAGGCAGGTGAAGGAAAACTTGAATCATCCTTATATGTCTTGAGGATGATGAGACACTATGTACTTCAAGTACAGGATTGGGAGAAAGTCTTAGGACATAAACTACAAAGAAATGAGATTACATGATGTGGGGAAAGAAAAGCCAAGAGGTGATTTAATGAGACTTTAAATGAAGGGCAAGCCAGAAGTTAGCATGTACCTTTCCTGAAAATGGTTTAAAAGGCACGGAGCTATTTATAAAATGCTTTATCTATTTATATAAAAGTGATACTCAGGGCCTTATTATTCAATAGACTTTTTTGGTGATTGCCAAAGGAATACATGTTTTAACAGAAAATTTCTAAACCACTAAAAAGAACAAAGCAAGTAAATAACATATAATTCTAATGCCCTAATGTTAACATTTTAGCTCTGTTCACTTACTCATCTGTTCATCCATCCATCTATCCATCTACCCATCTTTTCTTTTTTTTAATGGAGCTGAAATTAAACCTAAATAGAGATGAATTCTAGTGTGAGGGATTTAGGTTAGCTATTTGTAGTAAGAAGAAAGTGTCTGATGTGCTTTATCAATGAGTTATTGAGGGAAAGTGCAATATTTTCTTCTCTGGCAGTCTTAAAATATAATAGGATAAACTCTCATCTCGTTGATGGCAAGGGCATGACCCTGCTTTACTGCCCTGTTATTCTCTGATATGTGGACAAAACCTGAGAGTGCTTTTCTGAGGACTTACTTCTCCCAAAAGTGGCAGAAAGAAATATTGGTTAGAATATGATGTAAGAGACTTTTATTAATCCCTCACCTACATTTGCCTTCAGGACTGAGGTCTGGAGAGTTCATCTCTCCCAAGAGTGTGAGACTGCTCAACTTCTCATTTCTCAATATTAAAATCAGTGTAAAATTCTATTTTGACTAATCCAGAATAAAGACGGGAAAGATTAGTGTCACCAGGATATAGTTTTACATGAGCAAATCATTTTAAATAGGCTTAAATCTAAGAGGTGAAAACTGCTTAGGCTGAAGGTATTTATGTCAGATTGGATGAGATAACTCGTGTGTGTGTGTGTGTGTGTGTGTGTGTGTGTGTGTAAGAGGGGGAGGAAAGAGAGGGAGAGAGGGGAGCTCTGAAAGCTTTTATTGTATGCATGATCTAAATGTAGAGGCTGCTGCTATTAGCGAGGTCTGATTAAGAGGTTTTAAAAACCATTTTGACCGAAATGACAGTTTGTTGGATCCAGTGTTTTCTCAGATTTTTTTTTTTTGTTTCAGTGTGCATGTTCTCATGTATCATGCATATAAACACATGACAACTATATATACAGGAGACTTGGCTCTCATTTCTTTTCCACAGAGATGTAAGGTTGGGAAAATGTTTTCTTTGTTGAATATTTTTGATTACAAAGAAATTGAATTAATTCATCTAACAAATGCTTATTGAACTCATTCAGTGTAAGCACTGCGCTGAAAATGGGGAATAGGAGATTGTCTAAAAGCATCAAGGAATGGCAATGAGCATTTTAGTCAGTGGTGCAGATATGACTATTAATCTATACCTGGTACTTGGTGTCCTCAGAAGAGAAACCTCCTTTACCTTCAGGGTAAAGCCTAAACTCCTCAGCCTGAGACCATTTGCAATCTTGTCTTCACTTATCCTTTCAGCCTCATATCCTAACATCTCCCACATCAATCATATGCTCCCGTCATTTCTATAGGAAGAATTTATCAATCCCCATACCATGTACTGAGCATTTTTAGATAACTTGTGGCTCCTCAGACATCCTCTCTTCCTTCACACCTCCTTACCTGGGTCCTTGTAGTTTTCCTCTAATGGAAGGCTTCACCTCCAGTTGTTGACACTCTCCCACTTATCAGTTTGTCTTTTCCACTAGCCAATGAGATCCTGGAGGAGAGAGACCATCTCCTTCTCTGTGGACCTCTAGCAGTCAGTATGGTGCTTAGCATATAGTAGCCATGCAGTCAGTGTGTTCAACGAATGAATGAGGCAAAGTTAAGTGTAATCCAAATCTCTAGTGGTGATAAACTCCCTTAGCTTTTGTTTATTTAGGAAAGTCTTAATTTCTCTTTCATTTTTGAAGGATAGTTTTGCTGGATATAGTATTTTTATGTTGTAGGTTTTTTTTTTTTTTTTTTTTTAATTTCAGTATTTTGAATATGTCATTGTATTTACTTCTGGCCTGCAAAGTTTCTGCCAAGGAATCTACTGAAAATCTTATAGGAGCTTAATGTGATGAGTTGCTTTTCTCTTACTGCTTTCAAGATTCTCCCTTTTTTTCTGTAACTTTTGACAGTGTGATTATGTGTCTTGGTGTGAGTCTTTTTGAATCTATCCTAGTTGAAGTTCATTGCGCACTTTCAATTTGTATGCCAATTTTCTCTCTCAAATTTGGGGAATTTTCAGCTGTTATTTCTTCAAATAGACCCTCTACTTCTTCCTCATTCTCTTCTTGATTTGAGATTCCCATGATGTGGATAGTGATCTGTTTGATGATGTCTTGTAAGTCCCTTAGGCTCTCTTGACTTTTCTTTATTCTTTTTTTTTTTTGGTCCCTGACTCAATAATTTCAAATAACCTGTCTTTAAGTTTGCCAATTCTTACTTTTGCTTGATCGAGTCTGCTGTTGAATGAACCCCTCTAGTGAATTGTTTTTTAGTTCAATTATTGTATTTTTCAGCTCTGGAATTTCTGCTTGGTTCTCATTTTTATAGTTTCTCTTTGTTGATAGTCTCATTTTGTTCCTGCATTTTATTTTTCTTGGTTCCTGTAGTTGTCTGTTTTAGTTCATGCAGCATTTTAATACGGTTATTTCAAGTTCTTTGTGAGGTAATTCATAAATCTCTGTTTCTTTAGGACTGGTTTCTAGAGATTTGTTTCTTTGATTCATCCATATTTCCTTGTTCCTTTGCATGCATTGTGATCTTTTGTTGAGGTTTGGGTACATAAAAAACAACCACTTCTCATAGTCTTATGGACTGGTTTCATACAGGAAAGACCTTCACTGAGCAGCCTAGCTTGAGATTCTGGGGGCCTCTCAAACCTTTTTGGGGGATGCATCTTCTCTGGGCTTGTGTGTAATTTCTCAGTTACAGAGGACTGCTTCTGTTTTCAAGAGCCCATTGTAAGGTCTGTTCTCGCCAAGTTTAAAAGGAAAGAAACTGAGGCCAGCACAAGAAGATCTGATGCGAAGGAATTTATTTAGGCTCCCGGGTGAGGTTCTGCGGTCCAACAGGAGGGGCCGGAGAAGTCGTGCGGACTCCTCTCAGACGTGGGGTTTTATAGGGAGTGGAGGCATTTGATTGGTTGTGCTCAAGGTGAGTGGGGCCTGGATGGGACAAAATGGTGGGGAGTGGGGCCTGGATGGTACAAAATGGCAGGGAGTGGGGCCTAGATAGGACAAAATGGTAGGCAGGGAGTGGGGCCCAGATAGGACAAAATGGTAGGCAGGAAGTGGGGCCGAGATAGGACAAAATGGTAGGGAGTGGGGCCTGGATTGGACAAAATGCTATCAGGTAGGTCCTGGCAGGGCTTTTTTTCCCGGGCTCCCGGGGGGTGTGTGTCTGAGCTCCCAGCAAGGGAAGGATGTGTGTCCGAGCTCCCCGTGAGGGAGGGGGGGTGTGTCCGAGCTCCCTGCAAGGGAGGGGGGTGTGTCCAAGCTCTCCGTGAGGGATGAGGGTGTGTCCGAGCTCCCCGTGAGGGAGGGGTGTGTGTCTGAGCTCCTGGAGAGGGAAGGGGGTGTGTCCGAGCTCCCCGCGAGGGAGGGAGGTGTGTGCGCGAGCTCCCGCTAGGGAAGAGGGTGTGTCCAAGCTCTCTGCGAGGGAGAGGGGAGAGTCTGAGCTCCCGGCAAGGGAATGGGGGTGTGTGCGCGAGCTCCCGGCGACGCAACCAGCTTTACATTCCAACCTTTTGATGATAGATAGAGGGCGCCGCTCTTCCTGACTACTTCCTGCTGAATAGGGGTGGAATAAGGGGGACTGGTCAGTTGGCTGGTGCCTCGACTGAGAATCAGACGAAGGGATGAAGCAGCATTTGGTAAACAGCCACTCGTCCAATTTCTCACATACGGGCTTGTAGGAACCTGGGCCAGTGACGTGATTTGTCGCTGGAGAGAGGCCAGAGAGGTGGCTGACGCTTCAATGGCCACATGGAGCTTGTCTTCCAGTTGGGCGACTGAAGTGACACTGTACACTAGGGCACCACTCCCGAGTCCAGCTGGGGAGCAGAGGGAAGCCTAAGGAGAGATAGGAGCTCAGCTTGATTGTATATCTCTAACTGCAAGTCTATAGAGTAACGGGCACACAGTGGGAGGGGAGAGAGACACTTATAACCTTGGTTAGGGTCCCATTATACCAAAAGTATTCTCTTGGAGGTGAAAAGGTGAAGTCTGGGCTACAGAGAGGAAGATTAGACAGGCCCTCCCATGGTATTAACAGATGTATCCATTAGTTTAGGACAGGAATGGGCTGGAGAGGGGGAATGGGATGGAAGAGGAAACAAAGTAACTGAGTTGAGTAGAGAAGTGGGATGAAGGCTGACTGAAGGATTTTTAAAGAGAAAGTAAGACTCAGAGTGTAGAGGAATGGTAAAGAAGGACTGAGACCTGGGAAGGTATGCTAGGCCCTGAGAAGGAAAGAATAGTTAGCTCCCATATCCACTAAGAGGGAAATGGACTTACCCGCTACCTGCAGCGTTACCCTGGGCTTGGCAAGGGTGATGGGGGTCCTCGAGTCCGGGCTGCATCAGTTGTCCAGAAGGCCGAGAAATTTAGATGAAGGGACTGCCTCCTGCAGACCAGCCTGCTCCCCACATAGAGGTGCGGGGAGTGGGCCTTTTTTCCGGGACAGGCAATCAACCTTCCAGTGTCTAGTTCATTTGCAATTTGGGCAAGGTCCAGGGGGTGGTTGAGGACAGGGGCACTCCCGGGCCCAATGTCCTTCTTGACCACATCTATAACAGGACCCGGGCAGGGCCCTTAAAACATTTTGGAAGGGTTTCGATGGACCTCCCCTACCGGATGTTCGGTGGACTGCTGGCCTCAGGGCTGCTACAAGAGCTCGGGCTGCTGTAAAAACCCTGTTGTGCTCATTTGGGGTGAGGATGGATATATTGTAGGGGGAGAAGGGAACGTGCACTTGGACAATGCTCTTTACTCTGGCCACCTCACAGAGGGGGCAAAGGAGGGAGTTTTCGTCATTAGGAGCACAGCGTGAGCGGCTGTGTGGACTAATAGGAGAGGCCAGGTTGGAATTAAGAGGTGATGGAGCTGAAGGGGGTTGAGGTTTGTCATAGGGCGGAGGATTATTGGGTCGGGCAAGTGGAGAGGAGAGTTCCTTAGGCGCGTCGGGGTCGGAAAAGGAAGAGAAGGAGGGTGGAGGGGCTAAGGGCGAAGAGGAGGTTTCTTTGGCTGGGAGCACCTGGGCGGTGGTGCAAGAGGAACAGAGGGTGGGGCGGGAATGAAGATACCAGAAAGCCTGCATGGTTACAATGATTATTATCAGGAAGAAAACAAAAAGAGACAGGGCTAGGGCTATCTGCCACATGGGTAAATTAGAGGGTACAATAAACACAGCACCACATATGCAATGAAGATAATGAGGAAAACAAAAAGGGTTAGGACTATCTGCCACATGGCAAAATTAAAAGTTACAACAAAGACAGTACCACATACAAGACTGACGGACAAAGGGTGGGTGCCCCCCAGATGGGAGACCAGTCTGATGCCTTCCCGGCCACGTCCCCATGGAACCGCGGGTTGAGGCCCACACAAGCCCCGTAGCTGTTAGGCCGTGGGACTACACATAAACTCACTCACTCACTTGCATCAGAATTAGAAAGAGAGAGAGAGAAGGATAGAATTAAAAGTGTAAAGTGGCCACAATCTTAAGGGCGAGGCACAGCCGCCATCTTAGATGGGAGAGAAAGAGAGAGCTAAGAGCAGGAAGCGGCCACCATCTTAAGGGTGAGGTACGGCCGCCATTTTGAGAGGGAGAGAGAGAAGAAAAGAGAAAAAAAAAGGAGAAACAGAAAAAGAAACCAAAAATACAGTTTCTTAAGTTAACGGGAGCCTTTTATGCTAATGGGCTAGTTTAAAATAGAGAATTTGGTATAAGCCGGGGGGGGGGGCGGTTGGCTCTGCTGTGAAGCAGGGCAGTTTGAACGGGGCTTCTGAATACCCACACCTCAGTCGCTGGTGAGGGTTCAGGAAAGTGGAGACATCTCCCTCGAATTCCTGACCCTAAAAAACCCCTCACGGGGAGAGGACAAGTGTGTAGGGACGTCTCCTCTTACACTCAGGTCCTAAGCCAGAGTCCTAGACTCGACGGCAGGCAGCCGGAGTCCCGGACCCATGGCTGGAGTCCCGGACTCGAGTCCCGGATACCCAACAGGAATCCCTGATGCTGCAGTGGTTTTGGACAGGGATCCCGAGAACAGCTAGTGGGGTGGGGGGCAACGGAAGTCTTACCTTGTGGTGAAAAGGCAGCTCCCCGGTCCGGCTTTGTGTGGAGGAGTCAGTTTCCCCCAGGAGGGGTCTTACAACTCCCGGGTTTCGGCACCATATGTAAGGTCTGTTCTTGCTGAGTTTAAAAGGAAAGAAACTGAGGCCAGCACAAGAAGATCTGATGCGAAGGAATTTATTTAGGCTCCCAGGTGAGGTTCTGCGGTCTGACAGGAGGGGCCAGAGAAGTTGCGCAGACTCCTCTCAGACATGGGGTTTTATAGGGAGTGGAGGCGTTTGATTGGTTGTGCTCAAGGTGAGTGGGGCCTGGATGGGACAAAATGGTGGGGAGTGGGGCCCGGATGGGACAAAATGGCGGAGAGTGGGGCCCAGATGGGACAAAATGGTAGGCAGGGAGTGGGGCCCTGATGGGACAAAATGGTAGGCAGGAAGTGGGGCCGAGATAGGACAAAATGGTAGGGAGTGGGGCCTGGATTGGACAAAATGCTATCAGGTAGGTCCTGGCAGGGATTTTTTTCCCGGGCTCCCGGGGTGGGGGGGGGGGTGTGTGTCCGAGCTCCCAGCAAGGGAAGGATGTGTGTCCGAGCTCCCCACGAGGGAAGGGGGTGTGTCCGATCTCCCCGTGAGGGAGGGAGGTGTACGTGCGAGCTCCCGCAAGGGAAAGGGAAGTGTTCAAGGTCTCCGCGAGGGAGGGGGGAGCATCCGAGCTCCCAGCAAGGGAAGTGGGGGGTGTGCACGAGCTCCCGGCGACGCAACCAGCCTTACACCCATGATCTTTTGTAACCCTTGGTGGCTGTCTGAGGTACTTGCAGGCTCTTTAGTGTAACAAGCCACCATGCTTGGTTTTGAGAGTATATTGCCATTTCTTTTAGCACTCTGAGTCATGCCTCTCTTAAAGACAGAATGTTGGATGCACAGTTAGCACTTTTCTGTCCCTCCTGAGGAGGAAGCCAGAAGTTGGGAGTTTTTCCTTGATTGTGTTACATGATGCTGGGTGGGAGGCAGCTATCATGGGTAAAAGCAACAAACTTTCTTATCTGCTTTGATGTGGCTCTTGTTGGCTTTGCACTCACCTGGGATGGTGCTACTTCTTGAGGGAGTTCTCCCAAAGGCAATTTGGTTTATATATTGTTCTTAAGTCATTGTCTCTGGGTGTAATGAGGGCTTGGGACTTTCTATTAGGCCATCTTACTTATCGTATATCACTTTTAAGTGTAATGTAGATCTCCATTTTACAAAATGAAGACAATTAATATTGATATAATTTTGGTAATTAAAATTGGTAGAGATGGTGACATATCTCTTCTGTCTCACCCCCTTCTCCAGTCGAGGAATGCAAAAGTCATTCCAGGTTCCTGGTCCAGTCTTGTCTCTATCTGACTTTCTTTAGTAATAGTAGCTAACATTTAATAAATACTTACATGTCAGGAACTCTTCATATTCCTGTGATGTGTGATAACTCATTTACTTGCAAGAGTAGTTGTAAAAAAAAGGTACTATGGTTGTTCCCATTTTACATGTGAGGAAACCAAGTTAGAGAGAGTCTAAATAATTTACCTAAGGTCATATCATTGATAATTACCTCAGACTCAATTATAAAAAGAGATTTTGCAGCATGAAATGAATATTCTTTAATTTGAATAAGACTGTTGTGAATATTATATAAAGTATAAATTACTTTTAACAAAACTTCTTATAACACGCAGTTATTGAATAATTATGGATATTATTTTGTATTGATTGTAAGTGGTAATTATGCAGCAAGAAATGTCTGTAGTTTACGTATCCAGCCATAGAATGACATCAAAAATGTGTTTTTTGATTTTTAGTGTTTTTTTCTTTGCAGGACAGAGTTCATTCAAAGAGGCAGAATTTCAATCACAGGAGCTGGATTTCTCAACTGCATTCTAGAAACTTTTGCCAGCACATTCTTAAGACAGGGTGCCCAGAAGGTAACCTTATTTCTGCTTTGAACCAATATTAATTTTAAAAAACAGTGAGAGTTCCAATAGGGTTATTGAATAAGACTCATAAACAGACGTAATGAGAAACACATAGTTAATAAATATATGCAAAAATAATTACCCTCAAAATTATTACATAAATCCAAATCAAAGTAAAACTAAAGTGCAATTTATGGCTCATTAAATTGAAAATATGCTAATGAAGAGTATGTGAAAATTTGGAGCATACTTACAATCTAATTAAAAGAAATAATCAGAATGAATAATAATGTATAGTATGGTGACAACTATTTAATAAAAAAGATAATGATAGTTAATATTTATTGGGCACTTACTATGCACTACTGACTGCTAAAAGAATTTATATTTATTATCTCATTTAATCCTCACAAACCTTTGAAGGAGCTATTACTATTGTCCTAATATTATAAATGAGGAACGTGTAGAGACCCCAATTGTCCATTCTTGTAGTTTTCAAACTCTGTTCTCAAGGGAGCTTAGGCCTCCATCAAAGTGATTCAGAAGTCACATTGGTGTTCTAAGGTCCTGTGCACCCTATTTTAAGTAGAGCTGTTCCATTTTAATCTGTCTTCTATGGTATTCGTTATGACATTTATATCTTCTATATTCTTGCCTTAATAGCATTATTTTAAAAACATCTTTATGGAAAAACCCATTTCTTACACATCTTTATGTGCTTATTGCAGTGCTGAGTATAGAGCGGTTGCTCCAAAGTGTTTTATTATTGTTATTAATTGTGATGATAATTATACTCACTTATTTCCAGATTTTACTCAGGACTTTGGTATAAGTGACCTCATTTTGTTTTGTGGGATAGAGTTAACCACTGGTCTAAAGAGCTATTGTTATGACTCTCAGAGACTTCTGGGTAATGGACCATTGTTTTCAGTTTTGCAAGTCTAGGTTTAAGGATGAACCTGTACTAGGAGGCATTCATCTGGGAGGCTGAGGGCAGTGAATGAATATTCAGTACTGTTTTGTATACCATAGACATACTGTCGAGATTGATGACATGTTTTTGCTCCAGTTGAGGTGGTTCCTGGCACATATTCAGACTGATCCAGCCTCTTTAAACCTGGACTTGAAGGGAGTAGTTGAACTTCCAGAAGAGCTGATGTCACCTTCACTCATTCAGATATTATTGCAGATTTTTCTGTTATATTGCAATTTATGCATTTGTAAAAACTCCCATGTTCTACAGCATTGCACTTTAAAAATAGTGGAACTGATGAGAAAAGTAATTTCATTGCCATGTTTCTTACTGAGTTTACTTCTTGTGCATCCTGTAAACTCTGTATGATAATAGTAATAATAAATTGAATATAATTTTTTGCAATATAGGTATATTAACTAGAAGTATGGGATTTTTTTTGGGGGGAGGTATAACATTTAGCTGAAGTAGGGTTCAAAGTTAGTGTTCCCTATCATCAAATTGATTGCAAATGTTCATTTATAAAAACCATTCTTGTAGGTCATATAAAAACAGGTGGTGGGCTGGATTTGGTTTGTAGGGTATAGTTTCCTAACCCCTACTTCAGATAAAATTATTTCATTAACGGAAGTGGGTCTGTATTTGACTCATTGATTAATCTGATGAATCTAATAATGACTGTTTTTTTTTTGAGAAAGAGTCTTGCTCTGTCACCCAGACTGGAGTGCAGTGGTGCAGTCTCGGCTTACTACAGCCTCTGCCTCCTGGGTTCCAGTGATTCTCCTGCCTCAGTCTCCCAGGTAGCTGGGATTACAGGCATGCACCACTACACCTGGCTAATTTTTGTATTTGTAGTAGAGACAGGGTTTCACCATGTTGGCCAGGCTAATCTTGAACTCCTCATGTCAGGTGATCTGCCCTCCTTGGCCTTCCAAAGTGCTAGAATTAGAGGTGTGAGCCACCGTGCCCGGCCTCTAATAATGACTTTTAATCGCACAGGTTATGTATGTTCTGATCCTGTGAGATGCATAAAGTGAAATTTTTATTCCCATTTTATTAATGAGAAATGACTTGACTTAAAAGATAAGTATACCTGATATGTGGTAACTGCTTTCCTTCCTTCCTCCCTTTTTTTACAAATATATATTGAGCACCTGCTTTGCACTAGGCACTGTGCTAAGTGTAGACTAAATGTGTTTCTTTTCTTTTCTTTTTTTTTTTTTGAGATGGAATTTCGCTCTAGTTGCCCAGGCTGGAGTGCAATGACATGATCTTGGCTCACTGCAACCTCTGCCTCCCGGGTTCAAGCAATTCTCCTGCTTCAGCCTCCCTAGTAGCTGGGATTACAGGCTTTCGCCACCATGCCTGGCTAATTTTGTGTTTTTAGTAGAGATAGGGTTTTTCCATGTTGGTCAGGCTGGTCTCGAATTCCCGACCTCAGATGATCCACCCGCCTCAGCCTCCCAAGGCTAAATGTGTTTCTTCAAGGTCACAGAACTAGCAAAGGGTGGAGTCTGAACTCACATCCCCATCTTTTTTTCATTAACAGTTTCCTCTTGCCACTTTATTGTGCAGCGCTCAGATGAATGAAGTGAAATCCTTGCTTACCTAGCATCACTAACTTCAGTAATACGTTTGTTCATTAGATGAATTTGTGTTGTGGTCTTACTCCCTTTGGATTTATTAGGACTATTTGGTTGTGAGTAACAGAAACCACTTCAGGCTAGCTCATTTTAAGGGTACAAGGGTGGTGAGGCTGGCAGGCTTCAGAAAGGTCTCCACTGGGAGCTGAACACTGCTAGGAACCCAAGTAGTATTCCTTCTTCAGCTCTTGTCTGTAAGACTATGTGTCTGTTTTATTCTACTCTTTCTGTGTAGTCTGATTTTCTCTGCTCCCCAGGCTATATAATGGGACATGGGCCTCCACTGTCAAGTGTACATATTATATATTAATAGAATTCTCACTAATAATAAAATGGTTTATTTGTTTTCTTTATTAATTCTTTGGGAGGGACTCTCGTTGGCCTCCCATAGGTCAGGCACCACCAGGAAGCTAGAAGTCAGGTTGTCCAGTTATGGCTCATCCTGTGCCATGACCACATGGACCAGGGTTGGGGACCACTTCTCAGGGAAAAGGGTTGCAGGGGGATATATACTCCCCCAAATTTCTGGCGTGATCCCACAGTTGATTCTATTTTCCTTGATGGCAGAGAGGTGGTTTTATTCATTTTAATCCTTATTCCCTCTTCCCAAACTGTAGTACCTTGGACAGTGTTCAGTCTATTCCTGTGGGAATGAGTAGAAAGGAAGTCAGATGCACAGGGAGGTTCACAGTTGGTTTCTGATGAATATTAGCTGGAAATAATCAGGTGACTTCAACTTCTTAAAGTGATCCCTTTTTCTTTTTTATTATGCTCAGAAGTAAGAATATATTTTTCCTGCTAGCTTTTGCCTTTTCTGACTTTACTTTTTCTTTTTGAAGAGGCCACATTTAATTAGCTTTTTGATTTTAGGAGCCATTTATGCTTAAGTGTCTTTTTTCTTTTATCCAAGTGGTTGTGTTTTCCGGTATTGGCCTGACTTCTGATAAACCTTCACAGCTGAGCCTGCATAAATAGTGTCTGTGGAAGTCACCATGAGAGTGTTTTAGGTGACTTTATTTTCACTTTAGGACTTATCCCTGAGTCTTTTTAGTAGTGGTAATGATGGGATCTGATATCTATATTTTCCAGAAAAATCAAAACAAGGTACTTACAAACTTTATATTTTTATGTTTGTAAATTAAAAGCTGACTTTAGCTAGGGATTCCCAAGCTGAGGTCATGTGTATTCTGTGCCTCTGAGGACTGGCTCAATTGCTTTTTTCTTCTTCCTTCATCACTCTTAAAGGGAGGTAACTTGGAATTTGGGAGCCTTTGTGTCACAAATGCCAACTTTTCACACACCATTCAGATCCTCCTTCCTCCTGGAGTGGAAATCTATGGGCAGAAGAACCGGGATTTCCTTTTGGCAGTCAAGTTGAGAGATGTGTCCCTGAAACAGGAGTGGTTCTGAACTTAGAGCCCACTGGACTTGCTCTCCTCATCTTTGTGACCCAGCACAAGTCACTTTGGCCCTCCCTATTCTAATTGTCTGCAAAATGGAGGTTTTAATGTTCCCACAGATACGTGTGAAAACTAAGTTACATAGCTTTCTTTAAGTTGGTAAACACAGGTCAAATACAAAAAATACGTTTTAGTTTTCAAGAATTAAAAAAAGTTACTGTCACATACTTTATTTTCTTTTTATGGTTATATATATTTTTTCTCCTCTTCAAACTCATGTAAACACATTTAGACAATTAGATTTTAAGTTCACTTCCACCAGCACTTTTTGGTTGTCACCTATGTGCCAGGAATTGGGCCGAATGCTGGAGACACAAGTAAGAATTAAGACATAATTCACAAGATAGAGATTGTGCCTTAAGCAGCTTTACTTCTGGGACATCTAGCTCAGGGCGGAAAGCAGGACAGACAATGAATAAACATCTGCTGATGCAGAAAATTTATTGAGCCTTTCTTGGTGTTCAGTGCCAGCACTATGATCAGTGCTGAGAAGCATATTAAAATAACAGCTAGTGCTTGCAAGAGCTTGGTAGATGCCAAGCACTGTCCTTGGCATGCATTACCTTATCTGATTTTCTGGACAACATAATGAGATAGGAATTGTTATTCTCATTTGATGCCTAGGAAAACTGAGGTCCTAAGTGGCAAAGCCGTTTTCTCAAGGTTACAGAATCATTAAGTGGTGAACCTGGGATTTGAACCTAAGCCTGTCTGACCCCAGAGTGCTCTTGATCACTGCAGCACAGTGCTACATCCATGATCTATGCACTTAAGCCACCTGCGTGGGGCAAGCTGTGTGTGCTTGATATAACCAGAGTGAGGCAATGTGGTGCAAAGTAACGATGGAGGAATGCAAGAGTAGGGAGCTCAGTTACAGGGAGGAACTTGGAATGGGGCAGAGGAATGGGGCCATGCTACTTGAAACAGCTTTTGAGGGGCAAGTGACTATCCTCTCTGCTGTTCAGAGGCGCCAGCATCTGTTGTCCACCCTACAGCTGGCCTAAATTCCACAGTGCCATGCAGGTTAAGAGTGTGTTATCCGACATTTCTCCCATTTTTACTGTAATGACATCCTTTTCTGCTTTTCTATTTACTGCAGATGTATTGTGTTATTTGCTTTGAAAATATCTTTGTATTAAAAAATAATATTAAAAGTTTATTTTTTCTTGTGGCAAAATACACATAGCATAAAAATTACCATTTTAACAATTTTTAAGTGTTCAGTTCAGTGGCATTAAGTATATTCACATTGCTATGCAGCTGTCACCATCATCCATCTCCAGAACTTTGTTCCTCTTCCCAAACAAGAGCTTGTTAGCGTTAATAACTTCCCATCCCATTCACCTCCCAGCCCTTGGCAACCACCATTATACTTTTTGTCTCTATGAACTTGGCTAGTTTAGTTATGTCATATAAGTAAAATCATATAGTATTTATCTTTTTTGGACTGGCATTATTTTACTTAGCATATGTTTTCAATGTTCATCTGTATTGTAGCATGAGTCAGAATTACCTTTTTTTGGAGGCTGAATAATATTTCACTGTTTGTATATATCAGATTTTGTTTGTCTAGTAATCTGATATGGTTTGGCTGTGTTGCCACCCAAATCTTACCTTGAATTGTAATAATCCCCATGTGTCAAGGTCAGGGACAAGTGTAGATAATTGAATCATGGGGGATGCTTTCCCCATACTGTTCTCGTGGTAGTGAATAAGTCTCATGAGATCTGATGGTTTTATAAATGACAGTTACCCTGCACAAGCTCTCTTGCCTGCCTCCATGTGAGACATGTCTTGCTTCTCATTCACCTTCTGCCATGATTGTGAGGCCTCCCCAGACATGTGGAACTGTGAATCAATTAAGCCTCTTGCCTTTATAAATTACCCAGTCTCAGATATGTCTTTATTAGCAGTGTGAAAACAGACATCATCCATTGGCGGATTCTTGGGTTGCTTCTGCCTTTTGGCTATTGTGAATAATACTGCTATAAACATGGGTATGTAAATATCTGTTTGAGTCCCTGCTTTCAATTCTTTTGGGTATATGTATATATATATATACACTTAGAAATGAAATTGCTGGATTAATTATGTATTTAATATTTTGAGGACCTATTTAAAAGTTTTTTTTTAATGTTAATATTTTTAATTGACAAATTATAATTATATATATTTATGGGGTACATGTTTAGAGAGAAATATATATAAACATATATATATGTATCTAAACACATTGTGTGTGTGTGTATATATATATACACACACACACAATGTGTAATGATTAATTCAAACTTATTAAAATATCCATCACCTCACATATTTAACATTTTTTGTGGTGAGATCATTTGGAGTTTACTCTTCATAATTTTGAAATTTATAATATATGTTTATTAACTGTATTCAACATGCTACACAGTAGATCTCAAAAAACTTATTCCTCTTGTCTAACCAAAACTTTATGCCTTTTGGACAACATCTTCACTTTCTCTCTCAGCAGCCTCTGATAACCACCATTCTATGCTCTACTTCTATGAATTTAACTTTTTTAGATTTTACATATGAGGTATTTGTCCTTCTGTGCCTTGATTATTTTAGTTAGCATAATGTTCTCCAGGTTTATCCATGTTGTCACAAATGACAGAGCTTGCTTCTTTTTAAGGCTGACTAGTACTCCATTGTGTATATTTATTATATTTTCTTTAGCCATTTATCTGTTGATAGACACTTAGGTTGATTCCATTTTTTGGCTATTGTGAATAATGCTGCAGTAAACATGATAGTGCAGCTGTGTCTTTGACATACTGATTCTAAATTCTTTGGGTATATACCCAGAAGTGGGATTGCTGGATCATATGGTAGGTCTATTTTTAGTTTTTTGAGGAACTTTTATATAGTTTTCTATAATGGCTATACTAATTTACATTTCCACCAACAGTGTACAAGGGTATCCTTTTCTCCACATTCTTGCCAATACTTTTTATCTTTCATCTTTTTTTTTTTTTTTTTTGAGACAGTTTCGCTCTTGTAACCCAGGCTGGAGTGCAATGGCGCGATCTCAGCTCACCACAACCTCTGCCTCCTGGGTTCAGGCAATTCTCCTGCCTCAGCCTCCTGAGTAGCTGGGATTACAGGCACGCGCCATCATGTCCAGCTAATTTTTTGTATTTTTAGTAGAGACGGGGTTACACCATGTTGACCAGGATGGTCTCGATCTCTTGACCTCATGATCCACCCGCCTCGGCCTCCCAGAGTGTTGGGATTACAGGGGTGAGCCACCATGCCGGCTTCTTTCATCTTTTTGATAACAGCCATTGTAACAAGTATGAGGTGATCCCATTGTGGTTTTAATTTACATTTCCCTAATGATTGGTGATGGTTCAGCTTTTTTTTTTTTTTTTAATATGTATACCTGTTGGCCATTTGTATGTTTTCTATTGGGAAATAGCTATCAGGTTCTTTGTCCATTTCTTAATGGGTTGTTTTCTCGCTATTGAGTTGTTTGAATCCCTGGTATATTCTGAATATTAATCCCTTATCAGATGTATGATTTGTAGGTATTTTCTTTCAGTTTGCAGGATATGTCTTCATTAATTGTTTTCTTTGCTGTGCATAAGCTATTTAGTTGAATGCAAATCTTATTTGTCAGTTTTCCTTTTGTTCCCTGTGCTTTTTGGGGTCAAATCCAAAAAATCATTGCCCAGACCAATGTCATGGATTTTTTTCCCTTTTATTTCCTTCTAGTATTTTTATAGTTTCAGTTTTTATGTTTAAGTCTTTAGCTCATTTTGAGTTGATTTTTGTATATGGTGTGAGATACAGGTCCAATTTTATTATTTTTTTGTGGATATTCAGTATTCCTAGCACCATTTATTGAAGACACTGGTTTTTCCCTATTGTGTGTTTTTGGCACCTTTAGTGAAAATCAATTGACTGTAAATGTGCAGGTTCATTTCTGGGCTCTCTATTCTGTTCCATTATTCAGTGTGTCTGTTTTTATGCCAGTATTGTGCTGTTTTGATTACTATAGGTTTGTAGTATATTTTGAAATGAGGTAATGTGATGCTTCCAGCTTTGTTCTTTTTACTCAAGATTACTTTGGTTATTTGAGGACTTTTGTGGTTCCATGTGAATTTTAGAATTATTTATTGTATTTTTGTGGAAAATGTTATTGGAGTATTGATAGAAATTGCATTGAATCTGTAGATTGCTTTGGGTATTATGGATAAGTTAACAATATTCTTTCAAACTATCTTTCTGTTTGTGTCTTCAGTTTTGTCAATGTTTTATATTTTTCAGTGTAGAGATCTTTTACCACCTTGGTTAAATTTATTCCTGAGGTTTTTTTTTTTTTTTGGTAACTGCTATAAATGAGACTGATTTCTTGATTTTTGTCAGCTAGTCTGTTAGTGTATAGAAATGACACTGATTTTTGTAAGTTGATTTTTGTACCTACATCTTAACTGAATTCATTTATCAGTCCAAACAATATTTTGGTGGAGTCTGTAGGGTTTTATATACAAGACCATGTTTTCAGCAAACAGAGATGATTTTACTTCTTCCTTTTCTACGTGGATGCCTTTTATTTCTTTCTCTTGCCTAATTGCGCTAGAAAAACTCCCAGTACTATATTAAGTAGAAGTGGTGAGAGTGGGCCACTTCTTTTGAGATAGTTGTCTATGTGCATGACAGCAATGGGGTGTACCATTTCTGTGAATTTTTCTCAATTTTATACAGAAGAGTGAGTACTATATATATACATGTATATGCTCTTGGTCAGTGAGCATTGGTGAGTGTGCCATACAGTGTGTTCCTCAATCTGAGAGGCATTCACTCATCTCTTTACTCTGCTTTCATCCCTCTCAGCTTTGATTTCATGTGCTGTTGGACAATTTTGACCCACAGTGGCCAATAGAGGATAGTATGCTGAAAGTGCCAAAAACATGCTGAAGACAAGTATTTGCTTATCTCAAGTCATGCTAAAATATGTAGTTAGTTTTTAACATGCCATGAGATAAGTAAGTACATTCAGAAAGCAGATCAAGGAGATAAAGTTCTGAAGGAAAACAGTGGTTGGTGGAAATCTGGAACACATGAAAGGCTTCATATACATTTCTGCAGCCTTGGGAAATGGCCCAACCACTGTGTGAAGCAGAGCTGGAAGACACCCAGGCCCGAGTCAAGTCATGATCTCAGACCTCAGGGATCCAAAGAGAAGGAAACAGAGACATCACGGATGCTCTGCAGGTGCTCACCACTTTGGGAGGGCTTTCCTTAGGTCAGTGTTTCTCAACCCTTTTTTCATTATCACTCCTTTCAGTAGCCTTTTGGCAATTTCCCCCTAATTGCTCTTCTCATCATGAAATTTTAAGGCCACAGATACACTGATTATTTGTTTGTGTACTGTATTATGTTTAATTTATACATAAAAAGTGAAGATAGCTGGGTGTGGTGGCTCATGCCTGGAATCCCAGCACTTTGGGAGGCTGAGGCGGGAGGATCACTTGAGCTCAGGACTTTGAGACCAGCATAGACAAAATAGGGAGATCTCATCTCTACAGAAAACCGAAACAATTAGCTGGGCATGGTGATGCCTACCTGTAATCCCAGCTGCTCTGGAGGCTGAGGTGAGAGAATCTGCTTGAGCCCGGGAGATAAAGGCTGCAGTGAACTGTGATGGTGCCACTGCACTCCAGCCTGGGCGACAGTGAGACCCTTTGTCAAAAAAAAAAAAAGGCATTTTTCAGCCTCCCAAACAAATTGTTGCATCTTTTCAATATTGGCCTGTTGAGAAAGCATGCCATATACTATTTTGGGCATACTATTTAGGGAACTTTTGTCTCTACCCCTCCAAATTGAAGTAAAAAATTGCTAGCTCCCCACTCCAAAAAAAATTTCGAACCAAAAATTTCCAAGCCCATATCAAAAGAATGTTTTGGTGAACCCCCATGTAGTTGCTTACAAATTCCACATTTTGCTTCTCGGGGGAGGCTTAGGAGATAATATGGGTGATAACAGTTTTGTTATGCAAGCATTCTTTTTTTAGCCCAGTTTGTCTGAGTGTTTAGAGAGTACTACAAATGCTGTGGAAATGCAGAGCTCTCATTATGCAATCGCATGGATGTGTTTTTTTTTTTAAGTTTGTGAAATACATTTTCAATGTGTGATGAAATAATTTGTTATTTCAGCCACTCTCCTGGCAAGGCCCCATTATTAGTTCCATCATTATTCTTATTGTGTTGATCAGGAGGCTGAATCAGAGAGAGATTGAATTCAACAGTGTGTGAAATATTTGTCACTGAAACAATGTGGGCAAGTCAAACAATTTGAACATTGCTTTGAAGAAGGTCTGGCCTAGACATACTACAACTAAAGAAATCAGAATATCCTGTTTCCTTGTGGTGTATGCTTGTTATTTTAGCCTTATGAAAATCCATTTTAATAGTTGGAGATAATGTCCTGGGACTCAAGAAAAGAATGCAGATACTACAAATGTAGTCCAAGTGGGCATTTGAAAAACCTTGAGACATTTGGTAGCATTATTTTTGTAAACTAATTGTATTAGTTATTTATTGCTGTGTGACAAATTGCCACAACTTTGCAGCTTAAAACAACATATATGTATTACCTTTGTTTCTGTAGATCAGGAATTTAGGCACAGCTTAGTTGGATCTGTTTCAGGGTCTCACAAGGATGTAATCAAGATTTTAGCTGGGCTGCAAATTCATCTGAAGACTCAATAGGGAAGCTTCATTTCCAAACTCATATGGTTGCTGATAGGATTCAGCTGGCCTCCCTTGTTTCCTTGCTACGTGGGCCTCTCTGTAGAGCATCTCAGAATGTGGCAGTATGAGAGCAAGAGAGTGCTACCAGGGTGAAATATCACAGTTTTTAATAACACTGAAGTGACATTCCTTTATTTTCTGTATTCTGTTCATTAGAAGAAAGTCACAGCCCACACTAAAAAGAAGATTACACAAGGGCATAAATACCAGGAGGCACAGGTCACTAGGAGCCACATCGGAAGCTGCCTGCCACAATGACCTTATCCAATCCGTATGCTGAGTTGTAGGCAGAAGTGTTCAGTTCTTTTCGATATATACTGGATATTGATGATAATTAGAGGTTGCTGAGGATCAGCTGCATCCCTGAAACTTCACTAACGGTCTATGGAAATTTCTGTGAGACATATATTGTGACATTTATTAGTCATTTATTTATAAGTAGGCACAAAATAGTTTACCTGTTCCGTAAGTTTAAGTCTTCATCCTTTTGGGTGCTCTGACCATGAATTGCATGAACAGCTCACTGAAGGCAGACCAGACAATATTCCAAAGGTGAGATTCAGCTATTTTACAGAGAGCATCAGGCAACCAGAATCTTCTGATGTAGTGGCTGGCCTTGGGACCATTTAGTTATAAACTGTGGGTGCCATCCCTAAAGTTGGAGAGCGAAGGGCTTGCTAGATAGAGACTTAAACCCTAATGGCACAAGGATAGGTGTGCGTTGAGAATTTTGAGCTAATCCACATATCTTAAGTTCCATTCATTGGGTTAATGACAGTCCATTTCTAATATCCATTATGCTAGTTAATAAGCCACTACTTTTACCAGTGAAAATTTGCAATTTTAACATTCCTTGTGCAAATTATCAAAGCCTTTGATGTCTAACTGAAGTTTCTGGAGAGTGAGGTTGCTGATTAGAATGTTCACAGACAACCTCTGGCATGTGAGGCCTGCCTTAGGGCATCTGGCTATATCTGGTGTATAACTTGAACTAACACTCATACTATCATAGTATACATCATGCTCTGAAGTATTTTAAAGCAAATTATAGACATCTTAACAATTATATGCCAAATATCAACTTCTGAACTAAAAGCATAATATGTTGTGCCTTTAGAAAGATTATTCAGTGTGAAACAGATTTTGTCTGTATGTTTAACTTAGGGATTGAATATGAAGCTTTAGAGAAAAGTTTCTTGGCCCTTGATCAGGTTTTCTCACTTTTCACAAGTCACACTTTCTCTCTCAGACCCCTAACTTTCTCTCTCTAGAATGAAATGATCATAAACCCTGTTTTACAGAATTTTTAAAGGATTAAGTAAGGTTACATGTGTGAAACATGCCTGGAACATAGTAAAACCTCAATAATTGTTAGCTTTCAGAGATGTTCTCTGCCAAGAAGTATATTTTTATAGGTAATAGCCTTTTAAATACAAAAATTTTAGATATACAGTGGTATAGGGCAAGTTTATGGTGTTTCTTTTAAAAATGATATATTTTTATCATTTTCTTGGATTATAAAAATTAAATATCAATTTTTAATTACAGTTAAGATATTTATTCATAATTCTAATACACATTTAACATTTTGTATTCACATTTAACATTTTAATGTAGATCTTTTTATGTATCTGTTCATGTTTGCATATATATGTATATGTATTTTTTTTTTCTTTTTAAAAACAAAGTTGGGATTATTTAGTCCACTGTTTCATTTGTGGACACATTATAAACATTTTTTTCTGTATCATTACATATTTCTTGAAAACACGATTTTTGGTGCCTGCATAATATTCCATTGGCATAATAGCTGTTATTGTTGGTTTCTATTTATCTTCACTATTATGAATAATATTGGAATAAATTTTTGGATATAAATGCTGTATAAATGTTTGTGTACATACCTTCTTGCTTTCTGAGCTAGGACCTTTCATGCTTATTGCCAAATTTTCTCCCAAGAGAATTCTGTAAATTTGGCACTGGATATCATCCATATTCTTGCTGTATAACTTGAATGAAGGACTTAACCTCTTAGAACTTCCATTTGTCATTAAGAAATTAGGTTAATTTCACTTCATAAAATCGTTGAGAAGAAAATAAAATTGTTAGGTCTTGTCTTCTGATATCTACTTTGAAGACTACTGAAAGTTAATTATTTTGCCATTAACTAGTTTGACCTTAGTCCCCCTCCTCTCCCCTCCAGTCCCCTGCCCTGCCCTCCCTTCTCCCACTTCTCCTGCCCTCCCTTCCCTTCTTCTTTCCTTTTCTTTTCTTTTTGGCTCACCACAACCTCGCCTTTTGGGTTCAAACAATTCTTGTGCCTCAGTCTCCCTAGTAGCTGAGACTACAGGCTGGACAACCATGCCCAGCTATTTTTTTTGCATTTTTAGTAAAGACCAGGTTTTACCATGTTGGCCAAGTTGGTCTCAGACCTATGGTCTCAAATGGTCTGCCCACCTTGGCCTCCCAAAATGCTGGAATTACAGGTGTGAGCCACCATGCCCTTTTCTATGTGCTACCTTGGACCAATTGCTCTGAGGTGCTCAATTCTGTATCTGTGAACTAACTGTTCAGGGTACACACATACACGGGCAGTCACAACTCTAAAAAACAGTAAACATTTCAAAATTCAGTAATTCCAAGATAGAGGAAAAGAACAAATAAAACTGTCATTCAAAAGAATAAAGAGAAGTCACAGTGTGATATTAAGAACATATGATAGTATACTGACTATATGTTGGAGACTTGCATTTCCTGCTTGTTCATGTGAATTTTTTCAAGATTCTTTATATTATTTGAACCACATGTAAAAACTAATGAAATATTTTTTTCCTGTTCCAGAGGGTTTATTTCCCAGTTCAAATTTACCTCTGTTGATAATACTTTTTTAATCCCACCCTTGAGTGCTCAGATAGATTGATTTAGTTGATATTTATTCATTAGATGTCCTGAGAATATTACCAAGAATTCTGATTTTTAACAGCTTATTTATAGATCCCGTAAATCATAGTAGCTGCTGTCTTCTTACACATCTCCCTTCCCATCAGCCCTGCTACTACTGTTAGTTTTTGTCTGAGAAACATAGGCTTTGCAGGGAAAACAGCTTTGTGGAAATGAGTATTCTGAGTGATACAGATTTTTGTTCCTTCTACTGAGTTTAAATCAATGCCTTTACCTTGACTGTGAAACCTGGGAATCCAAAATCCCTTGATGGCTCATTTGAATTCATCCTGGTTGTAACAGACTTTGCTCGGTGATAAAGCTTTTGGGAATTCCTGGTTGATTTACCAGCTGAAATTCTGGGATGTTGCCTTCTATGAAACTAAATGAAATCTTGGAAGTCAAGCTCTTGCCTGAAATGACAGAAAGTGGTTCCTTGAGCTTCAGATGTGTTAGTGTGTAGTGAGGGGAGAAAGTGCCTCTCCACGCAGTGCGGTGAGGAGCCTGTCAACCCAGCCGGGAGTCAGGAGACCTGGGCTCTGGCCCTGTCTTGGCCTCTCTCTAAGGGCTGTGTTGCTTGGATTAGTTGCTCTGAACTTCACTAACATATTCTGTAAAACCAGATTGAACTGGGTAGGTCATTTTCAATTAGGCAATTGTCTGACTTTTTTAAAAAAAATTCTCTCTCCCTTCCTTAAATGTCTGACCAAGATTTTTCTGACAAATAGTCTTTAAACCTGCATTAAAATGCAGTAGTTTAAGCTACTAGGGATCTAAGAGCATCAGAGGTAATTCATTTAACAAGTTTGTAGTCAAGGGTTGATATGGTAATAAAATATTTAAAAATAAGAAACATAGTTTTATAAATTGCTAATTAGCAGAAGGCATGGTAAGCATGCGGTAGGGTTGTTACAATTTCATTTTATAATTCTATTCACATAAACATGTTGGCTTATTTTTAATCTATGCCTTCTGTAAACACAGCCTATTCTGGAACTTTTGGGGAAGACCAGATATAATATATAATAGTAGCTGTAATTTATTGAGTGTCTACCGTGAGCTAAGTGCTATACTGTTTTATGAACATTTAATTTTCCCAGTTACCTTCTGGAAGAGAGACTGTGGTTACTCCCAGTTTTCTGTTTTACAAATGAGGAAATAGAAGCAAACAAAGGTTAAATTCCTTGCACAAAGTCATCAGCCAATAAGTGGCAGAGCTGGAATTTGAATCCAGGTGGTCCTGACCATCCTCTCAACTGCCATTCACTTTGATTCCCTGACAGGGAGGTCAGAGTCCCAGAGTTTAGGTGAAGGAGACAAGACAGATGCGTGACTTGTCTCCATCAGCATTGGGCGTTTATGTGACTTTGAAGTAGATACTTGTTAGACTATAGAGAAAAATGTTCTCATCTTCAAAACACTTAATATGATACTTGCTTTCTTAGTGTTCCTCCACTCTCATACCCATTAGTTCTGCTCATCTCTCCAAAGAGATTTGGGAACTGTGTTCTCTCCACTATTCTGGATGGAATTTCCAACCAATCTATTAGTTTTCTGAACCCGTTAGACAATGAGAAAATAGGAATTTGTGGCCACTATAAATCTTCATGTACCTCATATAAACCTAAGGCAGGCATAGAATTGAAAGCTGCAACAGCTTTGGCCAGGTTGCATTGAAATACCAAAAAAAAAATTGTGTATTTGTGTGTGTGTGTGTGTGTTTATGTGTGTATACACACATATACATATGTAAAAATATAGGGGCTGCATCTGCATATTGTGTGGATCAATTGCCTTTAGGAACACATTTGTTGTAAATCAGAGGTATCATTACTTATAGGATTGGGCTTGGATTTTTCTAGACTCTTTGTGTTTAATTAGGGCTCTTAGTTTGACCAAAAAGGCCAGGAAAATGTCATTTACACATCTCAGCTGAGGGACTAATAAAGAATTCTACTTGAATTGGAAAGGTAATTTCATTTAAAGATACATCTACTAGTTTAGCAACAGTTGTGTGCTTAAGCCGTGCAGCATGATACTTCAGTGTTCCTTGAGCTCTCTGAGGTGTCCAGCTGTTCCCCTGGAGCATTCTTCCTCCCTTAGTCTATGGCAATTTCTATGGCTCCCCACTCTAAGATAGAATTTCATCCTTCCTGAAAGACTCTTTTGGTTGTACTCACCCCTAATGGGCAGCAGGCAGTGACCCAGGAAGGCGGTGGAGAGGAGGCTCCAGTGTCTGCCTGTTGTTAAGGGAAAAGGAAGCATTGTGTCTAGTGAAGCTGGATTTGTTGTAGTGACATGTTTTTGTCACTTTCAATTTTTTTGAATTTCATTTACTATCTGGGATTTGACCCCTTTTTCCTTGGCTAGCTTTTTTCCTTAGAATCCAGCTCACCATCTCTGAATTTCCAAAGGAAAATGATGACTTTCTGGGAGTTAAGTAACTCCTTTCTTATTGAGTCCCAATTTAAGTAGAATGTAAAGACTATAATTAAAAATTTCCTCAATCAGTGGCCTTTAATGCAGTGTAGCTTTTATTTTTAAAGACATTAATATTTGTTAAAAGCTATTGGTTTTTCTATTATTCTCTGAACTTCCTGATATGTTTGAAATAGTTCAAATTTTAAAAACTTATACTCCTCCTAAAAAGACTTTTAAAATCTTTAAACAAAATTAAATAAAAAACAAACTTATTTAACAATGTTTTGAGTAGGTACTACCTGCACATAAACATTTTAAATTATATTTTCAGTAGGGTCATTTATGTTCTTTTTCCTCAGCTCCCTTTGAGACCAGCAGAATACTCTGCCCTGACCAGCTATATGAACTTGACTGAGCTATTTAATTTTCTGTGTCTCACGTTCCTCATCTGTAAAAGGGGGACAATATCAGAACCTACTAAATAAAGTATCGTGAGGCATAAATGAGCTATGTACATAAAGCACTTAGGATAGGATGTGGCAACAACAAATGATAAGCTGTTATTGTTGTTTTGAGGCAGAGTCTCGTTCTGTCACCCAGGCTGGGTGCAGTGATGCGATCTTGTCTCACTGCAACCTCTGCCTCTTGGGTTCAAGTGATTCTCCTGCCTCAGCCTCCTGAGTAGCTGAGATCACAGGAACCTGCCACCACGTTCGGCTAATTTATATATTGTTAATAGAGACATGGTTTTGCCATGTTGGCCAGGCTGGTCTCGAACTCCTGACCTCAGGTGATCCCCCTGCCTTGGCCTCCCAAAGGGCTGGAATTACAGGTGTGAACCACCATGCCCAGCCCCTGTTGCTGTTTTAAGAGACAAGGTCTCACCATGTTGCCCAGGCTGGTCTCAAACTCCTGGCTCAAGCTGGTTGTCGTTATTAACATTATTTTAAAAGCAAAATGCAAGACAGTTAAAAGCAATAACTTATTTTCCCCATTATGACATTATAAACAAATGTTTAGTGGTTACAATGAGCCTGTCTTTGGAATCAACCCAATGTGGATTTAAATCAGAGTGCCCTCCCTCATAGAGTAGGGATGAACTTAACCTCTCTCTGGGTGAAATATGAAGAATATTGCCTATCTTATGAGTACGAGAGTAAAGGAGATTGTATAAAGAAGTGCTTAAAATACCTTGGCACATAATAAATACTTCATAAATGGTAATTGTTATCTTTTCATTATGACCCTAATTGGCATATTTCCTTCTAGTCTCATGTGCAAATTTTAAACACAGTCATAATTACAGCATTAGTACAATTTCATTTCTTGCTTTTTTCAAGTAATATTTTATAATAAATGCCTTTCACAGTAACTACATAAACTTCAAAGTCATCATTTTAATGATTATATAATATGTCATTAAATAATTATGTAATAATTTATATTGCCCTTTCTTTACTATTGAGCATTTTGGTTATTTCCACTTTTACCATTACGAATGACAGCATGTGAAACAACTTTATACATATAACCTTTCCTATTTTGTACTATTACCTTAGGAAAGATTCCCTGAAGCACTCTTAATTGTATGTGACTGCTTTCATGATCCTTTGAATGAGTTTTTCATCTCTGTCACTGAAAGATAGACTTCTGTTTAAGGCTTACCACTTTATCCTCAGTACCTAGCACATCATCATTGCTCAATAAATATTTATTTATTGAATTATTGAACAAATGAACATATTATCATATTGTTTTCCAAAAGTGGTTAGACTTTATGTTTTCATTCTGTTATCTTTTAGCAACACTCTTAAAAGCAGAGGCATTTTCTATATGGCACAGGGGTAATTAGAAAGATAACAGTAACAGGTAATATTTTTCGAGTTCTTTCTATGCCCCATCCTGAGTATGTTGCATGTATTGCCTCATCCACGTTGCTTAGCATCCACCATCCAATTCTCTATAGTGAGTACTATTATTTCAAGATCTTTGGGGTATCACTTTTCTGGCTGGAAACCTGTGACTGGTGGCACCCTTGCCTAAGTTTTGTGTGGGCCTGCTGGGCCCATTCCACCCACGTGGTCTGGCAGGCTGTGCTCAGTTCACACTACTGCCCTGGATCCCACACTTCCAAGGGAGATTGTGAGTCAGGCGTGGAGCAGCGAAGGGTGCATGAGCAAATGTAGAATACAGCCACTGAGCAGTTGGGCACACCAGCTGCTGCCATGGGTCAGGCAGCTCTAGGTACTGGCATGGGTGTCATTTCTTTGTGAGGTTGTGGCTGGACCAGGCACACTACAAACAGCTTTCTTGGGGAACTCACAGTATGTAGCTCCTTTCTGTAGCCAGGGTGTCCTGTAAAGTGTTCAGCCCCTAGCTGAGTGGAGACCCTGGAGTGGGAAACTTCTCTCTGCAGGCAGGTCGTCCAGTCGTCTCTGTAGCTTTCAGCAGAGAGGAGTCCCTGGAGTGGGTTGCTCCCCTCTGCAGTTGATAGTACTATCTCTGCAGCTCTCAGCAGAGAGGAGGCCCTGAAGTGGGTAGCTCTTCTCTGTGGCTGGTTGTCCCAACATCTGCTGAGCTCTGACTGAACCCAGGGCTTTTACGGGCCTCAGAGGGAAGGAAGTATGCACAGGTTGGTCCATGGGTGGCCATGGTCGGTCCCAGAAAAGACACACAGATTCCCATTCAGGTGGGTCTGGCAGCCCCACCTCCAGCCTTTAGGCCCTCCCTAGCCTGAAAATGGGGCTTCACTAGGGACCTGCTCCTTTCTCTCCAGGAACCTGTCTACCTCCTGCTGCCGTTCATATTGCTCATGTTCAGCCCTGGTGTTGCTCTAAGATTGGAGCAGATGCCAACAGCTGGGAGAAGCCAGGCAGCAGGGGCAGGCACTTCCAAGCCGGTGAGTGCAGGGGGCCCTTCCTGCCACCCCCTGTCCCCAAGAGTGTAGGGATGCCTTGGTTCACAGCATGCTTTGGGTGGCTGCAGCTGTGCCCTTGGGGACAGAACTCCTGACTGCTCTGTGGAGCAGCAGGCCCAGGTCTGCAACTGCAGTTTGGGCGGCTGTTAACTGTGCCCAGGAGGGTGGGGCTCCTACCTGCCCCTGGGCTCCTGCCAGCTCTGTGGAGTGTGCAGACCTGGCAGTGCCTCCCTGTTGCAGCCAGCAGTGATGGCAGTGGCAGGCCATTTGGAACAGCTGCTGCCATCACTATCATTACAATTTCATAGATGAGGAGACATAGAGAGGTGAGTTGACTTGCCCAAGATCACACAAATGGTGAGTGGTAGAATCCAGATTTAAACCAGACAGTGGGACTCAGACTGAGCACATACTCAAGAGGCTGTTGTGGGAGGATTGCTTGAGCCCAGGAGTTCAATGCTTCAGTGAGCTATGATTGCACTGCTGCACTCCAGCCTGGGCAACGGAGTGAGACCCCAACTCTAAAATGAAACAGGAAATTCCCCCTCATTTTACTTTTCCAGCAGCTCACTCCTTTACTTCAGCCGCGGTAAAAAACTATTTTCTAGAGAACCTGAATTTGTTGGCCAGATTCCATATAAGATGTGGATCAGAGCTGTCCCTCAGTCTTGAGAATTTTGCATCAGTCCCAAACAAGACCCAGAATTGCTTACTGCACTTGGGTTTTTAAAACAACCTCCCCTTGCAGTTCACCAAGTAAAGGATTTGTGAATTTTTTAAAAATAGAAGCTTTAATTTTTTTTTTATTCAAAGGAAGAATTTTATTAGATTGTTTAACATTAAAGACAGATAGTAGATTTGGAACATCGTCCATGTGGGAGATATTAATCCATGCAGGGATATTTCAACCAAATCATATCAAGAATATCCCAGAGATTAACCAAGAACACTCCCCACTTAGTTAGCAACTGAAATAGTAGAGCAACTTTTAGGAAGTATCATTATTACGTCTATTTCTTCAGTGTCTCCTTCCCCTTACCAGTTTATTACAGGGTTTGGAAGCTTTAAAGAGCATTTGTGTATACAGTAGTCCCTTTTATCTTTGGTGGATATGTTCCAAGACCCCCAGTGGATACCTGAAACCATGGATAGTATGGAACTCTACAGGTACTATGTACAAATTTCGTTTTCTTTCTTCACAATTTCATGGATAGAAGACTTGTTCTTACCATAGATCTTGTAACCTTAGCATATGATTTTTTCCTTCTTTCTTTCTTTCTTTGTTTCTTTGTTTTTCTTTTCTTTTCTTCTTTTCTTTTCTTTTCTTTCTTCATTTGAGAACTTTCACCTTTTCATTTACAGGAAGCACATTGTGGCTTCTCTTTTAGCTGAATTGCCAGCATCACTACTTTTGCACTTTGGGGCCCTTATGAAGAAATAAGGGTTACTTGAACACAAGCACAGGAATACTGCAGCAGCTGATCTGATAGCTCGGAGGTCTACAGAGTGACTAATAGGCCAGTAGTGTCTACAGTGTGGCTATGCTAGACAAAGAGATGATTCATGTACCAGGACAGAAGATTTCATCACATTTCTTAGAACATCATACACTTAAAAACCTATGAATTGTTTATTTCTGAAATTTTCCACTTAATATTTTTGGACCACAGTTGACTGTTGGTAACTGGAACTGTGGAAAACAAAACTGCAGATAAAGGGTGACTATTTATAAGCACTGCAGGCATTTTTTTCTTTCCAAATAGTTGACTTAAAAACAGCAGATGTTTATTTTTAGGCTATTATCTGCATATAGAGAATTTATTTTTTAATCATTTATTAGCTTTCCTGTATGTAACTTTTTTCTGATTTTTTTTTTTTAATTTGTAGTGTTAAAAGTGTGGAATTAAAACACAAACATCACTTCCTAAATTTGCCACAGACTTACTGTTCTTTCACTCCACAGGTAATGCAAAGGATGAGGAGTGAAGTCAATCCATCATATTTATGTTGCTCTTGTTAGTGACAACACTCTGTCTAACCTTGTACTTCATTCACCCACTGCGGGTTTTGTCCCCAAGAAATGATGACCATGTTCAGTATCGAAAGGCTTTTAGTGGGCAATGAAGGGCCCTCCATATTGGCATTACACAATGGAATTCTAACAGGCAGATATTGTGTTGAAGCAGAAATGCTCCCTGTGGAATGTTTCTCTTCTGGCTTCCCCAGAGTGCACAAGGGAGCTTCGCTTAGTGTCAGCAGAAAACGAAATTCATTTGGATACATGAGAGGGTGCTTTTTTCTTATGGCAATTTCAAGAACTGCATGTTTCCAGTCTCCTCTAAATTAATAAAATTGAAACCACTCAGATGTAGATGGAAATGATTTTTTTTTTGATGGTAGGAAGGACTGTGCCTAAGCTGACATGTCATTTTTTGGTAATTCGAGAAGAAAACCCTATAAACACACCTTCTCAAGGAGATAGTATATGGAGGTCTCAGAGTCACAAAGATCAGGGTCTGAAACTGGGTAATGCTACTTTTTTTTTTTTTTTTTGATATGGAGTCTCATTCTGTCTCCCAGGCTGGAATGCCTGGAGTGTAGTGGCTTGATTTTGGCTCACTTCAACCTCCACCTCCCGGGTTCAAGTGATTCTCCAACCTCAGCCTCCTGACTACCTGGGACCGCAGGCACACATCACCATGCCTGGCTAAGTTTTATATTTTTTTGTGGAGATGATGTTTCACCATGTTGGCCAGGCTGGTCTTGAACTCCTGATCTCAAGTGATTCACCTACCTCAGCCTCCCAAAGTGCTGGGTTTGCAGCCATCAGCCATTGCACCTGGCCTGATTTTGCTGCTTACTAATTGGTTGTCTTTGGTTACATTTTTTAACCTAGCTGAACTTCATTTTTCTTATGTAACTGACTTGTAGGTGGGATGTGATGGTGAAGGCATGTAATGTGCTCAGTACAGACTAGTGGATAGAGGTGTTAGCCTGCTTGCTAATTAGTTCTTTCCCTGGAACTGGATTCTAATTCTGTCTCTGATGACCACTGTGATGTGAGGAAAGCTGGTTTACCCTGCTGGGTCCAGAATTGTGAAAAGGAGTGTTAGTGACTCTCAGAGGTGATGTGAAGAGCCAGGGAAATGTGAACAAGCATGAGGTAAGCCCCTGCTGGTATTTCCTATAAATCACCAGCCTGTAGCCAAATGTGCAGAGGTGCCTTACTGTGGGAGTCCCATTATGAGGGGCCCCTAGTCAGATAGAGTCCATATATCAATCAGTAGCTACTTTTAAGGGCACAGGAAGAATGGGAGGTAATGGTTAACAAAAGTCTGTTGTGTGCCAGTAGCTTTATGTGTTGCTCCTGCAGGGAAATGTGCTATTCTCTTCCCTCCACCCATTTTCAGGCACAGAAACACATTCAGTGAGGTAAGTAAGGACTCATTGTAGAATGAGGTGGAGAAACTCAGAGTTAAATCCTAGGACTGCCACTTGCTAGCTACCTGACCTTGAACAAGTCATTTACGTCTCAGGCTGAGTTTTCTTACCTGGAAATGGTGAGAGCAGAAGTGTCTTAACCTCAAAGGACTGTTGAGAGGGTTAAATGAGATAATGTAGGTAAAGTCTCAGCATAGAGTAAGCTCATAATAAATTATCATTAGATTCAATATTGTTGAGATTTGGTGAGATCAGTTTTTGACTAGAATATGGCTTTGAAAAGTTCTGTTTTGGTGAAAGGAAACACCTAACTTGAAGACACAGTAGACCTACCTTTTATATAAAGAAGTTCATTGACTTAGAGAATTGCATGAACCTAGGGGGAAGGAGAAGGGTAGAGATACAAGATTAAAGCAGGATTATCTGGGCTGTTCGATTTATTTATTATTTGAGCATCAATTGGATTCATTTATTCTGTTAAAGATATTTTTTTGATAAAATGTACAAGCCTGCTGCTAACCATTTTATCTCAGAATAGGGAAGAAACAAGGGAAAATTATAACTGAACTTAAATCTGATCAATAGTGAAAAAATGACTGATAAAGGGGAAATAATAAGAACCTTGTTGCTTTTTGCTTTGGCACACTTGAGAGTATAGGAGTTGGTACTGGGATGCTCTGGTGCCAGTCACTAAAACAGTTCCTTGCTCTTCAACATGAGGAAGCACTGTCTTGTGATTAAGCACAGATGGACTAAGGAAAAATATGTTTCCCCTGAATGGAGATTTCCAGCAGGTAACAGATGACCAACTGTTATAAATGTCATGGATGGGGTATGGCACTGGGGGAGAGGTCATATTTTACATGAAGTGCAAGTGAGGAAAAACAGAATTATATACAGGTCAAATTTCTTAAAATTCAAAATGAAAATACACTGGAAGATGGCGGAAGTAACTGTAAAGCAGGAAAACATCAGCGACTTAAATGTTAGGGTTTATTTGAAAACCAGCAGCATGGAAATGATTTAGTAATCTCTTATTCTGATATTTGATTGCAGGAAATCTCTTTAAATCAGTTGGGCCACTTTTGATTCTTTGCTTAGAGTTTCGTATCTGGACTAGAAAATATAAGGTCCTTTCCAATTTTTAGACTTTATTATTTGGGGATATATTTGAGAATTAAATATTCTCCTTAAGGAGAGAGAAAGCTTTATCATGTGAAGTAAAGACATCTGAATTATTGTATCCATTTAATGTTCTGCAGTTACACCTAAAGATTTGAATTACTTATAAAAATAAAAATGAATCTTACTGAAGAATTTATAGTAGTATGGGAAAATTATATTGAAGCCATACATTCTATCAGGCTATTTCTAATTGAAAAACATTGTATTTAAAACAATTTGTAGATGGGATTGGATATTGATTAATATATTAAGATTCATGCCATTTTGTGTGGGAGCTGGACTAAAATACCTGATTTATTTATCAGGCTCTTTGAATATAGCCAATAAAGAAAGGAAGAAAATCTCTTGCTATGTACCTGCTATGGTTTGAATGTGTCACCTCAAAAGCGTGTGTTGGAAACTTAATCCTTGATGCAACAATGTTGGAAGTGACCTAATGAGAAGTGTTTAGATAGTGAGGGCTCCATCCCTTTGAATGGATTCATCTGATTATAAAAGGGCTTGAAACTGTGAGTTCACTCTCTTGGTTTCTTGTATGTGCTCTCTTGCCAGATGATGCCTTCTGCCATGTTACAACACAGCAAGAAGGCCCTCGCCAGATGCACTCCCTCAATCTTAGATTTCCCAGGCTCCAGCAACATAAGCCAAATGACTTTTTTTTGTTTATAAATCATTCAGTCTATAGTATTCTGTTATAGCAGCACAACATAGACTAGTTCCAACAGTATAGCAGTTCACTTTTGCATTCTCATTTAAACTTCCCAACCCAACAGTGTGGTGAGATTCAAGATCCTGGAATCTTGAGTCTGATTGCTTCCCATCAAATTGAGGTTTAGTTACTGTGTGATTTTGGACAGGTTGTTTATTTCTCTGAGCCTTGGTCGCATCAAAAAAAAAAAAAAGGCAGATGGGAGGGTAAAATAAGTGATTGCAGGCAAAGTGCTTGGCACACAGTATGTGCCAATGAATTTTAACTGTTTATTTTAGATTATTATCAAATGTTATTCCACTTTCTAGATAAAGTTCTGCATCTAAAGGGATTAGACAGCATCAGATTAAAAGTTGCATAAAAGCTGCTTTATTGTAGTAGAAGATCTCTTCCTGGAGAAGTTTCATGCAGTATTTCTCTTACCTTTTGATGAAAAAACTAGATGCAGATCCCTTCCATCTTTCCTTCCTTCTTTCCTCCCTCCCTCCCTCCCATGCAGTTCCCACCCTCATCCATTTTCTTAAGCCTCCTTCTGCTTGGTCTGTCCCTTCATCTCTGTGTGTTACACTCATGGCCAGACTTTGGGACTTACTCAAATCTCTCTTGTTCAAGTGGCTTCTGCAAGTCCTTCCTTCCTGCAACATTAGTCTCTATGTCCTTTCTTCTGTTATACAGTCACTTAGCAACAGGGATACATTCTGAAAAATGTATTATTGGATGATTTTGTCATTGTACAAACCTCATAGAGTACACTCCCACAAACCTAGGTGGTAGAGCCTACAACACACCCAGGCTATATGGTACAGCCAATTGCTCCTAGGCTATAAATCTGTACTCATGTTACTGTATTGAATACTGTAGGCAACTGTAGCACAATGATACCTATTTGTGTATACAAACATAGCTAAATATAGGAAAAGGTACAGTAAACATATGGCATAAGAGATAAAAAAAAAAAATGGTACACCTGTATAAGACACTTACTGTGAATGAAGCTTGCAGGATTGGAATTTGCTGTGGGTGGGCGAGTCAGTAAGTAGTGAATAGGAAGGCCTAGGACATTGCGATGCATTACTGCAGATTTATAAACCTTTTGCACTTAGGCTACACTACATTTATAAAGAAATACTTTTGTTTCTTCAATAACAGAATAACCTTAGCTTGGTTTAACATTTTTAATTCTTTAAAATTTTGAATTTTAACTTTTTGACTATTTTGTCATAACCCTTAGCTTAAAACACAAACACATTATACAGGTATGCAAAAGTATTTTTTCTTTATATCTTTATTTTAGAAACTTTTTTTCTATTTTTAAAATTTTTAATTTTAATTTTTACTTTTTAAACTTTTTTGTTAAAAGCAAAGACACAAACACACACATTAGCCTGGGCCTATACAGAATCAGGATCATCAGTCTCACTGTCTTTCACCTCCACATCTTGTCCCATTGGAAAGTCTTCAGGGGCAGTAATATGGAGCTGTCATCTGCTGTGATAACAATGCCTTCTTCTGGAATACCTCTGAAGGACCTGCCTGAGGCTGTTTTACAGTTAACTTTTTTTCAGAGACAGGGTCTCTCACTTTGTTGCCCAGGCTGGAGTGTAGTGGCATAATCATAGTTCACTGCAGCATCAAACTCCTGAACTCAAGTGATCCTAAGTAGGTAACACTACAGGCTTATGTCACTGCACCTGGCTAATTAATTTTTTTTTTTTAAGAGAAGGAGGTCTTACTATGTTGCCAAGGCTGGTCTCAAACTCCTGTCCTTAAGCAATCCTCTCACTTCAGTTTCTCCAAAGTGCTACCATTCCTGGCCCTATAGTTAACTTTCTTTTTTGTAAGTAGAAGTACATTCTAAAATGATAAAAAGTACAATATAATAAATATATAAACCAGTAATATAGTCACTTATCATTACTGTCAAGTATTAGGATACTATAATTTTATGTGCTATACTTTTATACAAATGGTAGTGCAGTAGGTTTGTTTACCCCAACATCACCACAAAAACATGAGGAATGTGTTGGGTTATGATGCTGTAACAGCTACAAGATCACCAGGTGATAGGATTTTTTCAGCTCCTGTGGAGTCTTGTGGGACCACTATCACATATATCATCTGTCATTGACTGAAACATAATCAAGCAGCACATTACTGTACTTTTTTCTTTTAAAAGTCATAGTACTTCACAGGAGCTCTCTCTCTTCAGTTATTTTTTATTTCTCTATTTCCTCTGAAGAGGGCAATGGCCCCTTGAGTAGAGGCTGCTTGTCTTATCTGCATCCCTGTCCCACATAGTTTCCCTGTCCTTCCTTACACAGAGTGGGTGCTAATACTGTTTATGGTATTTACTCCAAAGCCATGACCCACAGAAAGCAATATTTCCAGTGGGGGTTCTTTAGCACCAGTCTTTTATTACTGATAATTGAGCAATTCTCTTTTGTTAAGAGCTCCCGTGAATGTACCTTTTGAGAACGCTTTAGAAAATTTTTGTTCGGTCTAATATTACTCTCTTCCGAGCTTCCTACATAAATCAGAGCTTCTCAAGGAGGGATCAGTTTTATAGCAAAACAAATAGACTGTTTGAATTTAGCCACCTTTAGTTTCAACTTATTCCTGCTCCTCTAAGACAAGTTTTGTGTTTTTAGTAATAATCAGCTATTTCTCACAGACTCTTACAGTGGAGAATTTGCAAAGTGTTTTGAATCTGAAAGACTCTGAGACTCCTTTGTGGGGATACATTTGGCCAGCAGAGCTCTGGTATTAGGGAAATGAGCCTGCAAGGTAGCTCACTTATCTGTACATTGCCAAATAGAGAAAGATAGCCTTGTAATAGAGAAGAAAAAATCTCAGTGGGGAAAGAAATAATAAAATCAAACTGGTTTACGGTTTGTCAGTCTAAAAAGCTTTTAAGCCTTATCTATAAAGGTAGATCCACTTAATGTTTGTTCTGCATTTCAGGCATCATTGTGTGATAAGTGGTGTAAATTTAGCTCCTTTAAGTCTGATCTCCTGGGGGTTGAGATTTAAGCATTGGAACTTTATTTGAAAGGACTCTATCGATTAGGCTTTGATTTGGTCCTTCTTCACCAAAGAGAGGTACTAAATCGTGGCTTAGCTTCCCTGTTAGGTGTTTTTTTCTCTTTTATTCACTTTACAGGCCTCTCTCTCCCTGCCCCCATTCTCCACGTTCCATTTCTAACTGTTCTGCTTAAAAAGACTGAAGTGGTATGAGAGAGGGGGAAAAAGGGAAAGAAAAATCAACGGTCACTCTGTGAACATAATTGATTCAACAAATAACATCTTTCAGTTCTCAAGGAAAACCTCAATCTTCACTTATGTCAATTAGTGTTCAGTTCAATAAGTGGTGGAGGTCTTAATTTAGATGGATGGGAAAGTTTGCAGGTTCTTACCTCCTAGGGAAGGAGTGTGCTTTTCTTAGTTTAAAGTCATACTGTCTGGATTTATGCATCTACTCTGCAAAAAAGAAGCTTGAAAGAGAATTAATGTGATAGTTTTTATTCTTCCTGAAAATAGAGAAAAGACATTTAATTACTGTCCAGAGATTTGTTAGAATAAAAAAGTGAAACCAGGGAATGAACATTTTCTGGAATCCATTAGACTGTAAACTCCATGAGGGCAGGTACTTTATCTTGTTCATTCACCATTTAATCTCCAGTGCACATAGTAGGTGCATAGTACATATTTGTTAACTGGATCTGTTGTTCAGGGAATAAGAACAAAAAGGGGCACAATTCAGGTTTTCTGTTAAGAATTTAGTTAAATTTCATTTCACTTGTTGCTTCATCCCTTGCCCCCAACCCCCTTTCCCCTAATTCTTTAAATGGCAGGTGGCTTTTAAGAGTGCAGTATATACTATATCTTCAGAAATGATTAAGGAGAACCTATTTCATCAATTCCCAGACTGTCAGAATTGGAAGAGATCTCAGAGATGATGTAAAGTTGCTATTTATAAATTCTTGTAAATGAACTGCTTGTTTCAGAATCACATTGAAACATGAATGTTCCCTGACTCCCTTGTAAGACTTATGAAGGGATTGGCTCACTTACTCAGCTCACAGCTCTCAACTCCTTGTAGGAGGGGGAGCACACAGGTGAGCAGGTGCAAGGGCCAGGATGAGTGCTTCTGGGCAACCAGCAGGAGCAGAACTCTGTGCAGCCCTGCAGCAGCATCTAGAGGTTGCCTGTGACCCTCAGAACCTCAGAGGGTGCATGTTACAGTGTGCTATTTTAGCTTTGTTATTCATGGATGGCTTAAGTGTTAAACAGCTCAATGAAAGGGTCAATGTGATAGCCTCTTGTACGTGCACCCAGGTCCTTGTCTGGCATCCAGGAAGAATCAGGTTGTATGAAAGAATTGAAGGATGGCGAATGTGGAGGATTTTATTGAGCAGTGAAAGCGGCTATCAGTGGGATGGGGAGCTGGAAAGGGGATGGAGTGGAAACGTGGTGTTCTCCTGGAGTTTGGCTGTCCCTGGCTGAATTCTTCTCTGAGATCCTGCCATCAAGCCATCCCTCTAAAGTCAAGCTGCTTCTCTCCAATGTCCAGATGCTTCTTCTCTTCTCTCCTCTGCAACTCTGCAACTCTGCTACTCTACTGGTGTGGCCTGGGGTTTTTATGGGTACAGGATGAGGAGTAGGGTGGGCCGGGGTGGTTCTGGAAAAGATAACATTCATATGGGAAAACAGGAATGCATGTTTTCACTTTGGGCCACAGATCCAGGCTTGAAGGTGTGGCCCTCACCAGGGACTGCCCTTTTCTATCCAGTATTTTCCTGCCACCTTTCCTTATCAACATGAGGTATGTTTTACATGTACAGACTCGGGCCTGAGCTTTGAAATTTGTGACTGAGTCAAACACACTCTTGGGTAGACTCTTGGGAGTCTGTTTTCTTTTGTGACTTCCCCTAGTAATGTTAGTGTGAAGCTGGGTATAGAAAGCACTAATCCCATCTGCCTCTCAGTGCCCTGACCTCTGTGGTCTACGTTACTCTTTGGTAAAGTGATCAGCCTAAGGTACCCAGCAGAATGATTGGTGGAGCTGTGATAAGAACTCAGGTCTCCTACCTCTGTCAATGGTGCTCCTGGTCCTATGGTTTGCTGCTTTGGTTTAGCAAACACTCTTACTACTCAGCATTCTCTCAAGATCCAGTAATACTTCTTCCTTCCAAGATAATGGTAGTATTTGTGGTGAAGGCCAGGCAGAATCTGAAGGAAATACTAACTTTACTTTCATCTACTTTGATGTTAAATATATTTTATTGTCTTCTCTAGCGATGCCTTTGATTACCCTCCATCCCCATCTCTTGGCTCAGACCCCAAGTCAGAAGTCCCTGCCTTTCTCCTGCAAGTCCACTTGACATTCCCAGCCCTGCCTGATCATAAGAGGATCATATGGATGCCTGTTAAGGGCATAGAGTTCTGGTGCCTGCTTGAGTCCCATTAAATCAGAATCTTCCTGGGAGGGGCCTGGGGACCTGTATTTTAAGTTCCCCTTATTATTATTATTATTATCTGCAACAATTCTCAGGCTCAGGTATCTGAAAATAGCAGCTTCCTTTCCCTTGCGTCCAACTTTGATGTCCTGGAGACCCCAGTTTATAATTACATCATAACTCTGTCTTCCCATTTGAAGGTTTATCCTCTCATCTGTAGAACTTGTTCTTTAAGGAGGAAAGGAATTTCTGCTTTTTTCTTTCCTCCAAGGTGGAATTTTCCTGGACAAGATGCTGGGTGGACAGGTGGGTATGAATGTAGCAGAATGAACATTGCAAGAAGGTTCGTGGGTGCCTTTGAAAAGGAAGAGGGTGCCTGTGTTCTTTTCCTGGCTTTATTACTTAATAGTTGTATAACTTTGGGCAAATTATTTAAACCTCTCTGAGTTTATGTTTCCTCGTCAGTAAAATGGGGATAAGGATAGTACTCATTTGGAGGTTTTATGTGCATTAAGGTGTCCAAAGTCAGCTCTTAGGACACAGACACAGTTTGAGATTTGCCTGCAGGGGGTATTGGAGAGTGCAGGAACAACTCTTGTCATGGGGTATAGAAAGAGATTTTTGAACTGTGATGCACTTGCCACAAAGGTCTTAGCTGATCCCTTGGAGAGCTTTGAGGGTTGGATGCTCCTCAGAGTTGTCCCAAATTAAGGGAAGAGGCCAGGTCTTTATATCCCTGTACTTACCAGTCACTGGCTGTGGGCTGCCCCTGGAGGGACATGACTTCAGGTAAGGCAGCTTCCTTTGGCTGAGGGTGGCTGTGTGCCAGAAGCAGCCTACATACAGTCTTGGTGGAAAGGGGAGTGTTTTAGTCCTGGGAGGGATCTCAGTGGTAACACCACAACACTCACTACCCCCAGGTAATACGTGTAAAACCCCAGCAGTGAATCTAGCACATCTATAAATGTTCAATGGATATTAACTATTGCCATTATCATTCTAGCTCTGGCAGGGCCACTTTCAAGAAGTTATTTAACTACACTTGGGCTATTTTCTTATGTTTAAAATGGAGATCCTAAGTTCTGTTCTGCCTACGTCCCTGAGTAGTTCTGAGCACGTGCGGAGACAATGTATGTGAAATAGCTGAGTAAAATAGTATTAAAATGTCAGGTATGGCTATGAGCCTACCTTTTTGAAATGAATATATGACCATAACCTGGATTCTCTGAAGGGAAAAGGTTGTGATAAATGTAAAAGTATTTGTCTGTGAAATAGGGCATTTTAATTTTTTTCTCTTCTTTCTATAGGGAATTAGAATCATGGAGATGCTGCTAAAGGAACAGTGTGGTGCCCCCTTAGCAGAATAAAGAATCATCAGTGAGTACCAAAAGCAAAGTCAGAATTATTTACGCAAGCCGTGTTTTCATGCTTATCAGCCTGGTATTCTATAGCAGCCTCCCTGGGCTATTCACGCTGCACACTTCCCAGTTATATGCACAGAATACTATTTCACAGGTGTTTTATCTATTTAGTACTTTTATTTACTTGGTTCTTTGATTTTCAGAGCAGTTTTGTATTACATGCTGGGTTACAACTCTATTCAAATTGTTAAAACTGTTGCACAATCTACCATGATTGGGAGCCTCAAAGTATCATAGATTTGCAAAGACTGCAGCTCAGATTAACTGAAGCTTAATGTTTTTGTTCTGAAAATAATCAAAGTAGGGCTTTAAAGATGTAATTGGAGCAGGAAGGGAAACAAGGAAGGGGCATGTTGATTGGTAGTGAAACAAATATTTCTTATTAGTCATATATATTTCCAGTGATTCTGAGTAGCTGCCTGAAATGCGATTGAGAGGGATTCTGAGGTCTTGAGAGTAACACCCAGGCTCTGGGTAAGAGTGCCTTGATTGATTAACAGTGTCTGCCCATGGGCACAGGATGGAAGGAAGACAGCACTCATGCTGAAGCACACGCAACATCTAGTTTAGGGCAAATGGTGTAGGGTTAACAGATAGTGGGGAATTGCAAAACTACTCAACTCCCTACCCCCACCCCCTAAATTTATATGGTCTAAATCAGGAAGAATGGTTTTTGTAGTGGACATGGCGGGACAGAGTTATTTAAGGGAGAATCAAAGCCCCAAATAAATGAATATGATAGATTTACATCTTACAGAACCTATAGACCTTAGATTTTTAACACCCGAGAGTTGAAACCTTTGAATAAAACAAACTTTGCCTTGGGTAATGTAGAATTAACTCAAATTTTCTTAGGTTAATTTAAAAGTTGAGACACGTGGTCTTGTATAAGCAACCTAGTATTCTAATTGTGATATACAATAAACGTTAAGAGCAGTTAGCCAAAAAGAAGGAAAAGGAACATTCATATACAAGCACTTTGGCATACCAAGCGTGCCGTCCAGACGTGCGAATGAACATCAGTGGGAGAATTATAAAGTCTTTCTGTTTATTTGCAGGTTGGACTCCATTTTGATTAATATTAAGCCCCTGTATAATTAATACATATTAATTCCTTTGTTACTGGAAATCTAAACAAGATATAATTTCATTTAGCATAAGCATGCACATAGCAGGTGCTCTTAAAATGTTGGAATTGAATCTAAATATGGTTTACTCCTACATCCACCCCGTTCCTTTAAAAAATTACAGAGAACAACTTGGCCACATCTCCCTGTTTTTCTCTGCTAGCATATTTGTGAGGCTCACTAAGCAACCTCTGTACTTGCATACTTAGGCACAGATCCCATCTTACTCTGGGAGGTGGGATCTTGAGTCAGCTCCAAGGTAAATGAAGGAATGAGGGGCCTCCATTTCTATGGGAAAGGTGAGCACCTATTGGTCTTCAAACTTCAAATTAGTGGTTTTGAAACTTTCTTGAGCATTAGAGTCATCTGGAGGATTGGTGGACTCTACTCCCCAAGTTCTGATTCAGTAGGTCTGAGATGGGGCCTGAGCATTTGTGTTTCTAACAGATTTCCATGTGATGGTGATCCTGGTCCTGGGACCACACTTTGAGAATGGCATTTTTAAATGAGTTCACATCTCTGGGTGGAGACAGATGAAATGCCAGGGCACTGAGAAAGCTGTTAAGCTAGGAGTTAGACATTGTTATGTATTTGGTCAACTTTTGATTAATAGGAAGAGTGAGAGGGGGCACCAAGATGGCCAAGAGAAGCCAGTGCCAGAATGCAGCTCACAGTGAATGAGACACAGAGGACTGGAAGACTTCACGGTTCCAAATGAGGTGCCAGGTTCTTTTCTATGGGACTGACAGGGCACTGGAATTGGGCCTAGGGCAGGAGCCCCAGGGCAACAGCCACGCAGGGGGGCAAATCAAGGCAGGGTGAAACGTGCAGCCAGCTTGGAGGATCTGGAGACTTAATCCCCTGGGAGCTCCGTTTTGGATCCTGTGCTTGCCTCATCCCTCCTGCAACCTATGGTCCATGGGGGGCCCTGCCAGATGGTGAGGCACTGTGGGTAGACAATACAAATCTGAGCAGCAGCTACTGCTGGGCTCAGCAAATTGTCTCAGGGACCTGGGTGGGAATTTGGACTAATGCCAGCGGGACGGACCATCCCACTCTGTGAGAGACACCATTGGGAAGGTGGGGCCAATCTCACCTGCAAACAAACTCCAGGGAAGGACCACCTACCCAACAACCTGACTGAACCTGAGAGAGCCCAGCAAAGCCCTCTACAGGCCAAAAAAGATACAGCTCCAACCTCTATAAAAAAAAGTACCCTCAGAGACTCCTCCTGAAATCACCAACTTCAAAGATTAAAGGGAGATAAATCCACGAAGATGGGAAAAAACCAGTGCAAAAAGGATGAAACCACCAAAGAACAGAACACTTCTTCTCCTCCCAAGGATCATAACACCTCACCATCAAGGGAACAAAAAAAGACAGAGAATGAATCTGATGAATTGACAGAAGCAGGCTTCAGAAGGTGGGTAATAACAAACTTCTGTGAATTAAAAGACCATGTTCTAACCCAATGCAAAGAAACTAAGAACCTTGAAAAAAGGTTAGATGAAATGCTAACTAGAATAACTAGCTTAGAGAAGAACATAAACGACTTGATGGAGCTGAAAAACACAGCATGAGAACTTTGCGAGGCATACACAAGTTTCAACAGCCGAATCAATCAAGCAGAAGAAAGGATATCAGAGGTAGAAGATCAAATCAATGAAATAAAATGAGAAGGCAAGATTAGAGAAAAAAGGGTGAAAAGAACAAAGCCTCCAGGAACTATGGGATTATGTGAAAAGACCTAATCTGTGTTTGATCGGCGTACCTGAATATGATGGAGAATGAATCCAAGTTGGAAAACACTCTTCAAGATATTATCCAAGAGAACTTTCCCAACCTAATAAGGCAGGCCAACATTCAAATCCAGGAAATACAGAGAATACCACAAAGATATTCCTCAAGAAGAGCAACCCCAAGGCACATAGTTGTCAGATTCACCAGGGTTGAAATGAAGGAAAAAATCCTAAGGGCAGCCAGAGAGAAAGGTTGGGTCACCCACAAAGGAAAGACCATCAGACTCAGAGCAGATCTCTCAGCAGAAACCCTGCAAGCTAGAAGGGAGTGGGGGCCAATCTTCAACATCCTTAAAGAAAAGAACTTTCAACCCAGAATTTCATATCCGGCCAAATTAAGCTTCATAAGTGAAGGAGAAAAAAAGTCCTTTACGGACAAGCAATTACTGAGAGATTTCATTGCTACAAGACCTGCCTTACAGGAGCTACTGAAGGAAGTACTAAACCGGGAAAGGAACAATCAGTACCAGCCACTGCAAAAATGTACCAAATGGTAAAGAATAACGACAGAATCAAGGAGCCATGTCAATTAATGAGCAAAACAACCAGCCAGTAACAAAATGGCAGGATCAAATTCAAACATAACAATATTATCGTTGAATGTAAATGGACTAAACACCCAAATCAAAAGACACAGACTGGCAAACTGGATAAAAAGTCAAGACCCATCGGTGTGCTGTATTCAGGAAACCCATCTCACATGCAAAGACTCACATAGATTCAAATAAAGGGATGGAAGAAGATCTACCAAGCAAATGGAGGGCAAAAAAAAAAAGCAGGAGTAGCAATCTTAGTCTCTGATAAAATGGACTTTAAACCAACAAAGATCAAAAGAGACAAAGAAGGGCATTATATAATGGTAAAAGGATCAATGCAACAAGAAGTGCTAACTATCCTAAATACTTATGCACCCAATGCAGGAGCACCCAGATACATAAAGCAAGTTCTTAAAGACCTACAAAGAGACTTAGACTCCCACACAATAACAGTGGGAGACTTTAACACTCCACTGACAATATTGGACAGATCAATGAGACAGAAAGTCAACAAGGATATCCAGGACTGGAACGCAGATTTGGACCAAGCAGACCTAATAGACATTTATAGGACATACCACCCCAAATCCACAGAATACACATTCTTCTCAGCACCACATTGCACTTACTCCAAAATTAACCACATAATTGGAAGTAAATCACTCCTCAGCAAATGCAAAAGAATGGAAATCACAACAAACAGTCTCTCAGACAACAGCACAATCAAATTAGAACTCACGATTAAGAAAAGCACTCAATACCGCACAATCACATGGAAACTGAACAACTTGCTCCTGAATGACCAATGGATAAACGATGAAATGAAGGCAGAAATAAAAATGTTCTTTGAAACCAATGAGAATGAAGACACAATGTACCAGATCCTATGGGACACATTAAAAGCAGTGTCTAGAGGGAAATTTATAGCAATAAATGCTCACATGAGAAACAAGGAAAGATCTAAAATTGACACCCTATCATCAAAATTGAAAAAGCTACAGGAGCAAGATAAAAAAAAAAACTCAAAAGCCAGCAGAAGACAAGAAATAACTAAGATCAGAGTAGAACTGAAGGAGATAGAGACACAAAAAAACCCTTCAAAAAATCAGCAAATCCAAGAGCTGGTTTTTTGAAAAGATCAACAAAATAGACCACTAGCTAGACTAATAAAAAAGAGAAGAATCAAATAGATGCAATAAAAAATGATAAAGGGGCAGATCACAATCTATTCCTCGGAAATACAAACTACCATCAGAGATTACCACAAACAACTCTATGCACATAAACCAGTAAATCTGGAAGAAATGGATAAATTTCTGGACACTTACACGCTCCCAAGACTAAGCCAAGAAGAAGTTGAAACCCTGAATAGACCAATAACAAGGTCTGAAATTGAGGCAGCAATTAATAGCCTACCCACCAAAAAAAGTCCAGGTCCAGACAGGTTCACAGCTGAATTCTACCAGACATACAAAGAGGAGCTGGTACCATTCCTGTCGAAACTATTCTAAACAATACAAAAAGAGAGAATCCTGCCTAACTCTCTCTATGACACCAACATCATCCTGATACCAAAATCTGGCAGAGACACAACTAAAAAAGAAAACTACAGGCCAATATCCATGATGAACATTGATGCAAAAATCTTCAATAAAATACTGGCAAACCGAATCCAACAGCACATCAGAAAGCTTATCCACCACGATCAAGTAGGCTTCATACCAGGGATGCAAGGCTGGTTCAACATACGCAAATCTGTTAACGTAATTTACCACGTAAACAGAACCAAAGACAAAAACCACATCTCCATAGATGCAGAGAAGGCCTTCGACGAACTTCAACAGCCCTTCATGCTAAAAACTCTCAATAAACTAGGTCGATGGAACGTGTCTCAAAACAATAAAAGCTATTTATGACAAACCCATAGCCAATATCATACTGAATGGGCAAAAATTAGAAGCATTCCCTTTAAAAATTGACACTAGACAAGGATGCCCTCTGTCACCACTCCTATTCAATATAGTATTGGAAATTCTAGCCAGATCAGTTAGGCAAGAAAAAGAAATAAAGGGCATTCAATTAGGAAAGGAAGGAGTCAAATTGTCCCTATTTGCAGATGACATGATCTTATATTTAGAGACCCCATCATCTCAGCCCCAAACCTCCTTAATCTGATAAGCAACTTCGGCAAAGTCTCAGGATACAAAATCAATGTGCAGAAATCATAAGCATTCCTATACACCAATAACAGACAAACAGCCAAATGATGAGCAAACTCCCATTTACAATTGCTACAAAGAGACTAAAATACCTAGGAATACAACTAACAAAGGAGGTAAAAGATCTCTTCAAGGAACTACAAACCACTGATCAAGGAAATAAGAGAGGACACAAACAGATGGAAAAACATTCCATGCTCATGGTTAGGAAGAATCAATATTGTGAAAATGGCCATACTTCCCAAAGTAATTTATAGATTCAATGCTATCCCCATCAAGCTACCAATGACCTTCTTCACAGGACTGGAAAGAACCACTTTAAACTTCATATGGAACCAAAAGAGAGCCCTCATAGCCAAGACAATCCTAAGCAAAAAGAACAAAGCTGGAGGCATCACGCTACCTGACTTCAAACTATACTACAAGGCTACAGTAATCAAAACAACATGTTACTGGTACCAAAACAGAGATATAGACCAATGAAACAGAACAGAGGCCTTGGAAGCAACGCCACACATCTACAACCATCTGATCTTTGACAAACCTGACAAAAACAAGCAATGGGGAAGGATTCCCTGTTTAATAAAGGGTGTTGGGAAAACTGGCTAGCCATATGCAGGAAGCTGAAACTGGACCCCCTCCTTACACCTTATACAAAAATTAACTCCAGATGGATTAAAAATTTAAACATAAGAACTAACGCCATAAAAACCCTAGAAGAAAACCTAGGCAAAACCATTCAGGACATAGGCACAGGCAAGGACTTCGTGACTAAAACACTAAAAGCATTTGCAACAAAAGCCAAAATAGAGAAATGGGACTTAATTAAACTTAAGAGCTTCTGCACAACAAAAGAAACAATCATTACAGTAGACTGACAACCAACAGAATGGGAAAAAATTTTCACAATCTACCCATCAGACAAAGGGATAATATCCAGAATCTACAAAGAACTTTAGCAGATTTATAGGAAAACAAACAAACCCATTCAAAAGCAGGTGAAGGATATGAGCAGACACTTTTCAAAAGGCCAACAAACATATGAAAAGATGCTCATCATCACTGGTCATTAGAGAAATGCAAATCAAAACCACATTGAGATACCATCTCACACCAGTTAGAATGGCAATCATTAAAAACTCTGGAGACAACAGATGCTGGAGAGGATGTGGAGAAAAAGGAACACTTTTACACTGTTGATGGTAGTGTAATTTAGTTCAACCATTGTGGAAGACAGTGTGGCGATTCCTCAAGAATCTAGAAATAGAAATTCCATTTGATCCAGCAATCCCATTACTGGGTATATACCCAAAGGATTATAAATCATTCTATCATAAAGACACATACACATGTATGTTCATTGAAGTACTGTTTACAATAGCAAAGACCTGGAACCAACCCAAATGCCCATCAATGATAGACTGTACAAAAAAAAAATGTGGCACATATACACCATGGAATACTATGCAGCCATAAAAAACGATGAGTTCATGTCCTTTGTAGAGACATGGATGAACCTAGAAACCATCATTCTCAGCAAACTGACACAAGAACAGAAAACCAGACACTGTGTATTTTCACTTATAGGTGGGTGATGAACAATGACAACCCTTTGGCACAGGGAAGGGAGCAACACTCACAGGGCTAGGAGGGGAGGGGAGTGGGGGGACAGCGGGGGGGGGGGCAGGGGAGAGGAGAGGGAGGGATAAAACCAGGAGAAATGCCTGATGTAGGCAACGGGTGGGTGGTGGGGCAGGGGATGGAGACAGCAAACCACCATGGCATGTGTGTACCTATGCAACAATCCTACAGGATGCAGGGCGTGCACATGTACCCCAGAGCCCAAATACAATTAAAAAAAAAATAGGAAGAGTGATATTCTTTGTATGGCTTTTCCCTGATCTTTGCATCTCAGCTTCTTGTTTGCCCCCCTTTTTTGTTGCTTAAATGTTGCCAGGCTCCATCCTGGCAACAATGCAGTTGAAAAGAGGGGAGGTGAGACTCACATCAACTTGTATTTTAAATCAATTTGGATTTAAATTGTTGGTAGTGAAGATGAGTAAATTAAACAAGTTTACAGCATTACCTGTTGTCTTGTTACCCATATTCTGTGTTTCATTTTGTTTTGATTTGTTTTGAGACAGGGTCTCGCCGTTCTGTCGCCTAGGCTGGGGTGCAGTAGTGCAGTCAGGGCTCACCACAGCCTTAACCTCCATGGCTCAAGTAATCCTCTCACCTCAACCCCCTGAGTAGCTGGGATCACAGGCATGCGCCACCACACATGGCTAATTTTTTCCTTTTTTGTAGAGATGAAGTCTCTCTATGTTGCCCAGCCTGGTGTTTTTTTTTTTTTTTTGTCCTGTGGTTGAGGGCTAAGCCATGAACTCAGGGCATTGCATTGTTTGTGAAAAGCAACTTATTCTTCTTTCTTAAGTGAAATGGTTGAGGTCTGAATATAACCAGGAGTTTAGTACAGGACAGTTGCATTTAATGCATTCAATGCAATGAAATTTCCTGAAGGATTTATATAATTCAGACTCTCAAATTCATGACCAGTTTTCTCAGAGGAGTAACTGTAAAGTAAGGGAGATATATATATATACACACACATATACACTCTTACCACATAAATCTACAATTCAATGTTGCAGCCATGCTGCCAGCTTATTCCTTTCCTTTTCTCCTGTTTTCTTGACTATTTTTACAAAGTTTTTGAAGTTTGAAATGTGCCTATATTGATGGAACTTTTTAATTTCTCAGAAATAACTGTATGGAAAATGGAAGGGGTGGTTGCAGGTGGGTGTACTACTGTTTTCATGAGTCGTAAAATGCTACATTAAAAGAAGGGGGGAAATTAGCTCTATAGCTATAAAATAGAGGTCAAAAAACTACAGCCTATAAACCAAATTTAGCCTGCTGCCTGCTTTTATAAATAAAGTTTTGTTGGAACACAACTATGCTCCTAACTATGTTCAGAGCTATAACTGCAGAGTTGAATAGTTGTAACAGTGACCTTACAGCTGCAAAGCCAAAAATATTTACTGTCTGGTCCTTGAAGAAAATTGTTGCCTACTGAGTTAGTGTCCTAAATTAACATCAGGGAGTGTTGTGGTGATTGTTTGACCTTTTAAAATGTAGTGTCTGATCATAACTTACCTCTAAAGTTTATAGTTTGACAGTTTGTTTTTCTTACATTAGCTCTAACATCAACAAGTTTGTGAAGACTTGGCTGATTTTATATTAAGACATAAAAAGGTATTAAAATGATAATAACAGGAAGTTAAAATACCAGCAACAGTGGTCACTAAAATTGCTCACAAAGTTCCAAGGCACATATACAATGGAGTAGATATATAGGCATTTTGTTTAGCACATAAAGTGGCACTGTGATGCGGCTGTAGGGTAGTTGCTATTTATAATTTACTCAATTTGCCAGTTTTGGAATTTTGTAATTTTTAATTCTTAAAAGACTTTTTGTGGGATTTGCAGAAATATGCATAAGGAGACATTATTTAATATTTTCATATCATACCACATTTTAAATTTGCATAATTTAAATTCACATAGAATGTGACTGCATTCTATGTTGTACCTAACATTTTTTTAAAAAATTTATTTATTTAACTTTAGGTACATAGTATATCTGGCATTTCTCCCCATGTTATCCCTCACCACCCCCCAACTGTCTCTCCCCAACCCCCCACCCCAACTGCTCCCAGTGTGTGATGCTTCTCTCCCTGAGTCCAAGTATTCCCATTGTTCAACACACACCTATGAGTGAGAACATGCAGTGTTTGGCTTTTTGTTCTTGTGTCAGTTTGCTGAGAATGATGGTTTCCAGATTCATCCATGTCCCTACAAAGGACACGAACTCATCGTTTTTTATGGCTGCATAGTATTCCATGGTGTATATGTACCACATTTTTTTTTTTGTACAGTCTATCATTGATGGGCATTTGGGTTGGTTCCATGTCTTTGCTATTGTACACAGGGCTGCAATGAACATATGTGTGCATGTGTCTTTATAGTAGAACGATTTATAGTTCTTTGGGTATATGTCCAATAATGAGATTGCTGGGTCAAATGGAATTTCTATTTCTAGATTCTTGAGGAATCGCCACAATGTCTTCCACAGTGGTTGCACTAATTTACACTCCCACCAACTGTGTAAAAGTGTTCCTATTTCTTCGCATCTGTTGTCGCCAGATTTTTTAATGATCAGCATTCTAACTGGTGTGAGATGGTATCTCAATGTGGTTTTGATTTGCATTTCTCTAATGACCAGTGATGATGAGCATTTTTTCATATGTTTGTTGGCCTCATATATGTCTTCTTTTGAAAAGTGTCTGTTCATATTCTTCATCTACTTTTGAATGGGGTTGTTTGTTTTTTTCTTGTATATCTGTTTCAGTTCTTTGTAGATTCTGGTTATTAGCCCTTTGTCAGATGGGTAGATTGCAAAAATTTTTTCCCATTCTGTTGGTCACCAATTCACTCTAATGATTGTTTCTTTTACTGTACAGAAGTTCTGAATTTTAATTAGATCTCATTTGTCTATCTTGGCTTTTATTGCCATTGCTTTTGGTGTTTTAGTCATGAAGTCCTTGCCTATGCCTATGTCTTGGATGGTTTCGCCTATGTTTTCTTCTAGTATTTTGATTGTGTTAAGTTTTAGGTTTAAATCTTTAATCCATCTGGAGTTAATTTTAGTGTAAGGTGACAGGTAGGGGCCAGTTTCTGCTTTCTGCAGTTGGCTAGCCAGTTTTCCCAACACCATTTATTAAACATGGAGTCCTTTCCCCATTGCGTGTTTTTGCTGGGTTTGTCAAGGATCAGATGGTTGTAGATGTGTGGCATTGCTTCCAAGGCCTCTGTTCTGTTCCATTGGTCTATGTCTCTCTTTTGGTACCAGTACCATGCTGTTTTGATTACTATAGCCTTGTAGTATAGTTTGAAGTCCAGCAATGTGATGCCTCCAGCTTGGTTTTTTTTTTGCTTAGGATTGTCTTGGCTATGCAGGCTCTCTTTTGGTTCCATATGAAGTTTCAAGTGGTTTTTTCGAGTTCTGTGAAGAAGGTCATTGGTAGCTTGATGGGGATAGCGTTGAATCTATAGATTACTTTGGGCAGTATGGCAATTTTCACAGTATTAATTCTTCTTAACCATGAACATGGAATGTTTTTCCATCTGTTTGTGTCCTCTCTTATTTCACTGAGCAGTGGTCTGTAGTTCTCCTTGAAGAGGTCCTTTACATCCTTTTTTAGTTGTATTCCTAGGTATTTTATTCTCTTTGTAGCAATTGTGAATGGTAGTTCACTCTTGATTTGGCTCTCTGTTTGTCTGTTATTGGTATATAGAAATGCTTGTGATTTCTGCACATTGATTTTGTATCCTGAGACTTTGCCGAAGTTGCTTATCAGTTTGAGAAGATTTTGGGCTGAGATGATGGGGCCTTCTAGATATACAATTATGTCATCTGCAAACAGAGACAGTTTGACTTCCTCCTTTCCTGATCGAATACCCTTTATTTCTTGTTCTTGCCTGATTGCTCTGGCTATAACTTCCAATATTATATTGAATAGGAGTGGTGAGAGAGGGCATCCTTGTCTAGTGCCTGATTTCAAAGGGAATTCTTCCAGCTTTTGCCCATTCAGTATGATATTGGCTGTAGGTTTGTCATATATATCTTTTATCATTTTATGATACATTCTGTCAATACCAGTTTATTGAGAGTTTTCAGCATGAAGGGCTGTTGAATTTTGTCGAAGGCCTTCTCCGCATCTATTGAGATAATCATGTAGTTTTTGTCTTTGGTTCCGTTTATGTGATGGATTACATTTATGGATTTGCATATGTTGAACCAGCCTTGCATCCCCAAGATGAAGCCTACTTGATCGTGATGGATAAGCTTCTTGATTTACTGTTGCAATCTGTTTGCCAGTATTTTATTGAAGATTTTTGCGTTGATGTGCATCATGGATATTGTCCTGAAGTTTTCTTTTTTAGTTGAGTCTCAGCCTGGTTTTGGTATCAGGATGATGTTGGTCTCATAAAATGAGTTAGGGAGAATTCCCTCCTTTTGTATTGTTTGATACAATTTCAGAAGGAATGGAACCAGCTCCTCTTGTACGTCTGGTAGAATTCGGCTGTGAACCCGTCTAGACCTGGACTTTTTTTGTTTGGTAGGCTATTGATTGTTGCCTCAACTTCAGCCCTAGTTATTGGTCTATTCACGGTTTCAACTTCCTCCTGGTTTAGTCTGGGTAGAGTACAAGTGCCTATGAATTTATCCATTTCTTCCTGGTTTACTGGTTTATGTGCATAGAGCTGTTTGTAGTAATCTCTGATGGCAATTTGTTTTTCTGTGGGATCAGTGGTGATATTCCCTTTATCATTTTTTATTGCATCTATTTGATTCTTCTCCCTTTTCTTTTTAATTAATGTGGCTAGTGGTCTACCTATTTTGTTGATCTTTTCAAAAAACCAGCTCCTGGATTTATTGATTTTTTGAAGGGTTTTTTGTGTCTCTATCTCCTTCAGTTCAGCTCTGATCTTAGTTATTTCTTGCCTTCTGCTAGCTTTTGAGTTTTTTTGATCTTCCACCTCTAGCTCTTTCAATTTTGATGATAGGGTGTCAATTTTAGATCTTATCCTGGTTTCTCATGTGAGCATTTATTGCTATAAATTTCCCTCTTGCCATTGCTTTAAAGGTGTCCCAGAGATTCTGGTAAGTTGTGTCTTCATTCTGGTTGGTTTCGAAGAATGTCCTTATTTCTGCCTTCCTTTCATTATTTATCCAGTGGACACTGAGAAGGAAGTTGTTCAGTTTCCAAGTGGTTGTGCAGGTTTGAGTGTGTTTCTTAATCTTGACTTCTAGTCTGATTGCGCTGTGGTCTGATAGACTGTTTGTTATGATTTCTGTTCTTTTGCATTTGCTGATCAGTGATTTGCTTCCAGTGATGTGGTCAATTTTAGAGTAAGTACAGTGTGATGCTGAGAAAAATGTATATTCTGTTGATTTGGGGTGGAGCATTCTGTATATGTCTATTAGATCCGCTTGGTCCAGCTCTGCATTCAAGTCCTGGATATCCTTGTTCATTTTCTGTCTTGTTGATCTGTCTAATATTGACAGTGGAGTGTTGAAGTCTCCCACTATTAATTTGTGGGAGTCTAAATCTAGTTTTAGGTTGTTAAGAACTTGCTTTATTTATCTGGGGGCTCCTGTGTTGAGTTTGTATATATTTAGGATAGTTAGCTCTTCTTGTTGCATTGATCCTTTTACCATTATGTAATGCCCTTCTTTGTCTCTTGTGATCTTTGTTGGTTTGAAGTCCATTTTATCAGAGACTAGGATTGCAATCCCTCCTTTTTTTTGTTCTCCATTTGCTTGGTAAATCTTCTTCCATCCCTTTATTTTGAGTCTATGTGTGTCTTTATATGTGAGATGGGTTTCCTGAATACAGCACACCGATGGGTTTTGACTTTTTATCTAGTTTGCCATCTGTGTCTTTTGATTGGGGCATTTAGGCCATTTACATTCAATGTTACTATTGTTATGTGTGAATTTGATCCTGCCATTTTGTTATTGGCTGGTTTTCTTTCCCATTAGTTGACTCATTTTCTTCATAGCATTTTTGGTCTTTGCCCACTGGTTTGCTTTTGCAGTGTTCAGTACTTGTTCCTTTCCGTCCTTAGTGTTTCTTTCAGGAGCTCTTGTAGGGCAGGTCTGGTGGTGACAAAATCTCTCAGTAATTGCTTGTCCGTAAAGGATTTTATTTTTCCTTCACTTATGAAGCTTAGTTTGGCTGGATGTGAGATTCTGGGTTGAAGTTCTTTTCTTTATGGATGTTGAATATTGGCCCCCACTCTCTTCTTCTGGCTTGTAGGGTTTCTGCTGAGGGATCCACTGTGAGTCTGATTGGCTTCCCACTGTGGGTGACCTGACCTTTCTCTCTGGCTGCCCTTAGCATTTTTTCCTTCATTTCAACCCAGGTGAATCTGATGATTATGTGCCTTGGGGTTGCTCTGCTTGAGGAATATCTTTGTGGAGTTCTCTGTATTTCTTGAATATGAAATTTGGACTGCCTTGCTGGCTTTGAGAAGTTCTCCTGGATAATATCCTGAAGTGTGTTTTCCAGCTTGGATTCATTCTCCCCATCATATTCAGGTACACCGATCAAGCGTAGGTTAGGTCTTTCACATAATCCCGTATTTCTTGGAGGCTTTGTTCATTTCTTTTCACTCTTTTTTCTCTTGTCTTGCCTTCTCTTTTTATTTCATTGAGTTGATCTTCAATCTCTGATATCCTTTCTTTTGCTTGATCGATTCGGCTATTAAAACTTGTGTTTGCTTCACGTAGTTCTCGTGCTGTGTTTTTCAACTCCATCAAGTCGTTTATATTCTTCTGTAAGCTGGTTATTCTAATTAGCATTTCATCTAACCTTTTTTCAAGGTTTTTGGTTTCTTTACATTGAGTTAGAACATGTTCCTTTAGCTCAGAAAAGTTTGTTACCATCCACCTTCTGACGCCTGTTTCTGTCAATTCGTCACACTCCTTCTCAGTCATGATGTGATCCTGTGTTGTTGAGGAGTTGTGATCCCTTGAAGGAGAAGAGGCATTCTGGTCTTTGATGGTTTCATCTTTTTTGCGCTGTTTTTTTCCCATCTTTTTGGGTTTACCTGACTGTGTTGTCAGGGAGCTGCTTGATGAGGTTACTTGTCTACCTGTGGAGGCGCTACTGGGTTTCTATGGACTCCTTCAGGTTATTAGGGAAGCTTCCTGTGTCTTTTTTGTTTATACTGGGAGATTAGGCCCACCTCTTCCGCTGACCTGTAGGCGCTGCTGGGTTGTCAAGAAAGCCGTCCCATTGCTATGTAGGCTTCCTGTGTTTTTTATTAAAACATGTAGCCCAGTTCCCACCCCTCTAATGGTGGGTTGTGCCCTTCCTCCACTGGGCTGGATCATTCAGGGTTCAGCTCAGACTGTGGCACTGGCTGCGCAACCCGCTAGAATCAGAGCTTCAGCCTTCTGGGGTTTGAGGGGGAGGGTAGGGACCAGCCCAGCAGCACCAGGCCATCTCCCACTTTCAGCTTCCTCTCTCTCCAGTCAAGGGGTAGGGGCTCGCCCAGCTGCTCCCGATTACAGCTCCCTCTCTCTCAGGGCGGGGGAGGGGGCAATAGCTCAGTCTGAAGGTTCTCCCAGCTGCCTTTTGGGCTTATGCATCTGTTTAGGTCTGTGAGCCAATCCGGGACACCGTCCTGGATTATGATTCAACTCTGTGCTTGTAATTCCCGGTGCTTGACTGGCAAAGATCCCCTGTTCTGTGTATTACTGAGGCTTTGGGGGAAGCGCTGTATCTGGACCAGAGTGCCAGAGCGGAGGCCTTTGACTTGCTGGTCAGATGCACTTTCTGGGTGAAGCAGCACCCCACCCCACCTTGGTCTGCCCTGAGTGGGCTTTGCTCACCGTTGGACCAGACCCGTTGAAATGCACCTGGTACCTCGGTTGGAGCTAGGAGATCTCTGGATTTCTGTGTCACTCTTGCTGGGTATTGTGTGCTGGAGTTGTATCTATTCAGCCATCTTGGATCCCCCCTAGTTGTACCTAACATTAAAGATACTTCATAGAACTCTTTGACCTGTATGTCCAAGTGGGCATTTGAAAATTAGAAAGCTTAGAAGGTGATTTTTGTCATGAGCCAAAATGGAGACACATAAATCTCACTAACCAATATGCTTGTGGCATTGCTGTTGACACATCCATTTGATAGATTTTTGATTTCCTGTCATTTTTGAATAAAACAAATAACCCTGACATCTGTTTGTTCTTGCCACTGGCAGTTGGGAGATCAGGCTTGGTGAGATTTGATAATGTAGCAGAGTTCTATCATATTGGAATGATTAAGACCTCAATTTTAGCTATATCTTAACTCCTCTCTGAACCAGCTCCTTTGGGTAGTTGGACTTAATAAAATGAGGTGCTTGCCTCTTTTGAAGATCATTAGGAGGGAGAAATGCAATCTCAAGAATTATCCACAGTGATAGAATTCAAGTGGACTCTGAAGAGTTGCTTCAGAAAAGAGGGCAAATAATTATTGATTGGTGAGACATGTTTATGAGGTGATAAAGCCTGTTTGCTTTCTCTTGCAGGAGAGCTGTATCGGTGTCTACTTTTTTTTTTTTTTTTTTTGGGTGGGGAATCACTTCTTGGCCACAACACATCAGACACAGTTTCTGGAATACAGGTTTGAGGATACAGTGTCGGCAGCTTCAAGAAGAGGAGACCTTCTTGCCAGGACATAAAATGATACCCTCCTCTGGGACCCTGCTTTGAATAGTGGGACTCAGGGAGTTGAGACCTTCTTGCTGGATTTTTATGACACAATCTCTTTACAATTTTACAAATAAAGAAAACCCGTGCAAGATGATGTGTGCTCTTCCTCAGGGTGTTCTGCTGATTGTCTGGTTATGCTGTCAGGGCAGCTAAGGACAGGATAAAGGCCTGGAGAGGGTGCTTGTGCCCTTATGTTATCAGCATCGTTGTTCATAAGATTTGTGAGGGGATTCTGGAACCAATAAGGGCGTTAAAACTAGTACCTGATTCATGAGTGGACTGGAACAAACAGGAATGTACAAGACCAATGTTGAAGCTAAGCTTTATAGCAATGTTTAAAATTCTCAGAAATCAGGAGATTTTTATCTCTATCCATAAGTAATTTGTCACTGCCATTAGTATAGCTTTTATAATGTAACATGTAAACTGTGATTTGGTCCTCTGAAAAAAAAAGGTGAAATGTAGAGTGAGAAGGCAGGTTCTCACCTTGACTCCTGTTAATTTGTTCTGTGATGTGGAGCAAATCATTAACCTCTCTGTTTTTTACTGGGAAAATGGGGATAATCAGGCACAGGTCTTTCTGACAATGGGTTATGATGATTAAACAAGGTAATTTTATGCAGGTTTGTAAGTTGACAGACCTGGGTTTTAATCCAAGTGCTGGCACCAACTTGCTCAGTGATCATGAACATAATTTTGAATCTTTCTGAACCTAAAAAATTTGTGAAACAAAGTGATGGAATTAACTTTGTGAGATTGTTGGACAGATATGAGATCATGAATGTGAAGTGGCTAGCACTCTGCCTGGTTCATAGTAGAAATCCAGGAAATGGAAGCCATTATTATGTAAAACATTCTGCAAATGTACTTTTTACCTGTAATGTAAGGTAGTACTACTGTTGAAACTTAGCTGGCGGTAGTTTGCATTTCTCATGATCAGATGCCAAAATATAAATATATACTATCTAAAAAATCTTGAAGAGAGGTAATAATTTGGAATTCATCTTCTTAAGACAAAAATCAGGGCCGGGGATGGTGGCTCACACCTGTAATCCCTGAGGCAGGCAGATCACAAGGGCAGGAGTTCTAGACCAGCCTGTCCAATATGGTGAAACCCTGTCTCTACTAAAAACACAAAAAAATTAGCCAGGCCTGGTGGTGCATGCCTGCAATCCCAGCTACTTAGAAGGCTGAGGCAGGAGAATTGCTTGAACCTGTGAGGCGAAGGTTACAGCAAGCTGAAATCGCACCACTGCACTCCAGCTTGGGTGACAGAGTGAGACTCTGTTTCAAAAAAAAAATCAGGCCATTACTGGAGAGTCTTGGGGAAATTTTTTTTTTTTAATGTTTGAAACATTTTCCACTTAATCCATTGATGAATTTCAAAGCAATTGTATTTTTTCATACGAGCCTGCCACTGTGAGCCTCTTATTCTATCTGAGCTCTTGTGCTGTCTGAATTTTGTCCCTTAGAATAATTTCTTTTCAGCTTTATAGTGTTTCATTCTTCAATTGTGTTGGAGGGGAAAATAATGGTAGAAGTCAAAACACACTTTGACCTTTTTTCCAATTGGTAAATGGCATTTGGTAGGCTTTTAGAGTAATAGCCTATTTCCAAAAATAAGAGGTGATGCAAATTGTTGTGGAGATGAGAGGCAAGAAATTTGTATTTGGAGGTTGACATTAGAGGAAGTTTAATCCTTCACACTCAACAACTCATATCCTCTGAAGGCAGAAGCTCTCAATCTTGTCTGTCTGTTAGGATTGCCTGGGGAGCTTTCTGCAATCCTGATGCCTGGGTTGCTTCCCAGATCAAGAAATCATAATCTCAGGTATCAGCATTTAAAAAAACTCCTTAGATGATTCCAATGAGCAGCTAAGAACACTACAATGACTTCTGGGTATTTGCTGACATTATCTAATTTTTTTTCTCAATATCTCTAAGGTTGAAAAGGATCTTTGTAGCAGGAATTTTTATTAGAAATAGAGTGAGGCACAGACAGGTTGAATTTCTGCCTTGTGTGCAGGAGTGGCCAATGAAAATGTTTGCAGGGATCAGGCAGCTGGTCTCAAGAGGGAGGCAGGCTGGGGCCCTGGAGTGACCCAATTGGGAGCACATACCTGACTGAGGGTGGCAGCTTCTGCCCACTTCCAGCACAGTGTGGTTGTGTGGCTGGTCTTTGTTAGTACTTCCTATTTCCAATTTTCTAAGTAAAGACAGAATTTTTAAAAAAACCAAACAACTCCCAATATTTTATTGGCAACCAATTCAGAATTGTTTAAAATATTGTGCTGGCCAAAACAAAAAACATGTTTGCCAGCCAGTAGTTTTTAGCCTCTGCTTCTGAAGTGTTAAAGATAGGCCTAAACATCCTGGCCCATTTTTAATAGATTTGCATTTCTGTATTCTGGATGTAAGGTGCATTCTGCTTCTCCTCCAAGTCTACTTTTACATGTATCTTCCTCCTCATTCCTAAATAATTCTCAGGGATTACTTTTCCTCATTCAGTATTTTTCTCCCTGCAGGCAGGCATGTATTGCTTCCAGCCTCACATATATGGTTTAGAAATCTTTTGGTGTTTTTTTTTTTTTCATTAACTTTTTTTTTGAGATAGGATCTCAGTATGTTGACCAGGCTGGTCTTGAACTTCTGGCTGCAAATGATCCTCCTGCCTCTGCCTCCGCAAGTACTGGGATTACAGGCATGAGCCACTGTGTCTGTCCTTTCTTTGGAATTCATTAGGGCTTGTTAAATTTTTTTAAATTATATGTTTTGTGATAAAACGTTTAGAAGTCTGTGTTTTTTATTCTGTACTGTGTAGCTTAAGAAATGTCAAAACCAGGAGTACGGCCTTATTGGGCACACTAGAAACAAGAGTGGGAAAGGGTTAATTCACAGACCTGGCCAGCCTCCTCCTGACTTCAAGGCGATGATTAACCGTGTGATTCTCAAACAGGTTCTCAGGCTCTTCACCCAGCGATTCTGATTCATGGAATTTCAGTGGATCACTCAGGACACAGTAAAAGTTCTTATGCAGAGAGAAGCTGACTTGAACTATCCCTATATGATTGAGGTGCTTTTACCAGGGAGGAGTTTTTATAGTTTCAATCGTATATGATGAAAAAGGTGCTATATTCTTTTTGTATGAACTACTTTGTGTATTTTATAAGCAATATATATGTACTAATATTCCTTTATCAGACATTGGGGGTGCATGGTATAGAAATCTCAAGGTATTATTTTAAGGTGCACATCTTTTTTTTTTTTTTGCTTTATTTCAGCCATTTACATTGAACTATTTCTTAATTTAGAATACATTTCTCTGCTTTTGCAAACACAGTTGACAGGGGATAATTAAATCTTTTCAGAGTCATCATATACGTTTTTAATTCTCTCATGTCTGTCTTAGTTTTATTAAAGTCCCTACACTGAAGGCTCCAGATGTGTTTGCTCCTTGAGTTCTACATGTTTTTAGAGTTTTTTGTTTCCCTCACTTTTTTCTGTCATTTATCTCTCCCATTACTCTGCCTACCTCTAGGAACCTTTCTTTAATTTACCCTTGGGTTGGGAAATTGTGTAACTGCATACTATATGTTGAGTAAGAGTGGAGAGGATTTGAATGAGGTTTTGATAGGCTGTTCTAGCAATTAAAATGGATATACTTTGCTGCATTGACTTGGTGACATTATTTTAGTGGCTTAGCTCCCTTCTAACTTAGTTCCTTATCAACTGCAGTTGTCATATTTGTGATTTCATGGCAAGTGAGATATTGCTAGAAATAATTTCTCTTGATCTATATGTCATCTTTCCTAGTCGTGTTAGTGTTTTTGTGTATACAGTTCTATAATGTGACACTTAAGATGATTAAAACTCAAAAAATTCTTAGGCCAAGTTTTTGTATGGGATGAAGTGTTTTTGATTCAGTGTTATTGTGATAGCTATAAATTAGTTGTTGACCTATGAAATTCCTTCCTGCAGTCATTCTGAAATAAAGTTATGTTACAACTAATATTTATGTGTGCATTCTAATTTTGGGGGGTTATCCCATCTCTCAGCCGAGCTTGTGGTTATCATTTGTAATAATCCTAGTCCTTTTCAGCTGCCCCAGATGAAGGTGTTATCTTGACCATATGATGTTAGGTCCCTGCCTTCCCTCAAGGTGAGACATTAAAGTTTCTCCCTGAAATAAGCAGAGGCCACCATTATTGAGTGACCTGGGTGGGCCATGTGCTAATGGAGCAAAGGACCAGGATCTGCAGAGGGAGAAATAATAAAGCCCAACATAGACAAACAGAATGAAGCTAGGTGTTCCCAAAGGGTAAAGGAGAGAGAGAGGACCTTCTTTTTGGCCTGTGAGGCTCAGCTCTGTTTTCTCAACTTTGTTTCCATGAGACTCATATTTATCCTTTCATTTGTCCCCTTTTTACTTGAATGTGTTTGGGTGGGTTTCCGTGTCTTGTTACCAGAATGCCTTGTCCATGCCCTATTAGTGCCCTTCCTTTGCTAGAGCCCAGGTATTGTGATGACCCTTCCTTTAGGGGTAGAGTCCTAAGTTCAGCCAGCATTTATAGAGCATCTGCTGTGTGCAGGAGAAAGGCAGGATTTGTTTTCTCTTTTGATTTCATCCAGTGCATCAGTAGAAGGCTTGTATCATTTTATGAGGGGGCTTTAAAAAGTTCAGAGAAAAATGGGATTAAAAGATAAAAATATAAACTTTATTTCTCAAAATAAGTTCTATCAAGTTGAAGACTCTTTTTTAAAGCAATGATACCAGCCATTTAGTCCATCCCTAAAGAACTAAGGATCTTGGGAATTTAACCATGTCAGTGCAGTCTTTTTTACATTATTACCTGAAAAAAAATTGATTGCCTTTAAAGGTTTCTTTTAAGATTAGAAAACAAAAAGAAGTCAGAAGGATCGAAGTCAGGACTGTAAAGTGAATACCTAATGATTTCCCATGAAAACTCTCACAAAATTGTCTTTGTCTGATGAGAGGAATGAGCAGGAGCATTATTGTGGAGAAGGCCTCTGATGAAGCTTTTCTGGGTGTCGTTCTCCTAAAGCTTTGGCTAACTTTCTCAAAATACCCTCAAAATACTGCAGATGTTGTTGTTTGGCCCTCCAGAAAGTCAAGAAGCAAAATGCCCTGAGCATTCCAAAACACGCTTTCCATGACCTTTGCTTTGAACCCAGTTTGCTTGTGCTTTGAATGGACCACTTCTACCTCTTGGTAGTCGTTGGTATGATTGTGCTTTGTCTTCAGGATTGTACTGATAAGGCTGTGTTTCATATTCTTGTGCAATTCTTTGAGGAAATGCTTCAGGATCTTGATCTTACTTGTTTAAAAATTTCATGGAAAGCTCCACTCTTGTCTGCATTGGCACTCATTGATTAGACAGTTTGCTCAGCATTAATTTTTCAGTCAGAATTGTGTAAGCTGAACCAATTGAGATGTCTATGGTGTTGGTTATTGCTTCTGCTAATTGTCAGTCCTCTTCAATTGGGGGCACAAACAAGATTAATTTTTTTCTTAAAAATTGATGTGGATGGCCTGCCACTGTAGGGTTCATCTTCAGCATCATCTGGTCCCTTCCTAAAATGAGCTACCCATTTGTGAACTGCTGACTTCTTTCCAGCATTGTCCCCATAAACTTTTGTAAGGCATCAATGATTTCATAATTCATAAGCTTCACCATAAATTTGATGTTTTTGCTTTAATCTTAGCAGAATTTATGTTGCTCTGGCAGGGGCTCCTTTCAAACTAATGTTTTAGCTTCCTTAGTGCCTCACACTAGATCCTGTTTAGACATATTATAACAACTTAGTATGAGTTTATTTTGGTAAAAAAAAATGGAAACTCATGCATAGTTTTTTGTAATATGCATTTTCCATGAATTTTTATAAGATTCCTTGCACTGACAGATGGCAGTAGTGGGGACCAATTGATGGTAAGACCAGACACAGTTACCTCTTGGGCATATCAAACAATGATTACTTATTTAAAGGATGCAGAAGAAAAATTAGCATAGGATGCACAGTGGAGAGATCAGCACAAATGCATAGGTTGGTAGCCTCAAAGCTCACCAGCAAATACACAGTTGTGAATGATAATGTCTGAGTGAGTGAAGGGCATGTTATACTTTTGGTAAGATAACAGCTTCTCTCTAGCCCAGCCTTATATACAGAGGAGTAGAGCTGACTGCATGAGACCACCTCATCTAAGTCAGGTAGGAGCTTTGCAATACATAAATTGTAGGGCACAGGACATTCAGGTATAAATGTCTTTTACCTTCAAGCTGTTCTGATGGTTACAGCCTGGTCTGAGGACATCCTTGAATTCAGGCTGCAGTATCAGCACAGTGTTTCCCTGATGTCTCAGGGTAGGAGGGTAGCATGCTGACTTGTGTGGACTAAACCTGCAAGCTCCAGAACCTCAACACAAGCCTTGGAAAGAATGAGGAAGGTGGAAAGGGAGAGTCCTAAGAGTGGCAAAGCCAGTGTGGCAGGGACTCAGAATAGAAGTTAACTCAAAGAAACTTAACTTACAGAATTTTGAAATGCAGTCTTCAAAGTTTTAAATGCAGTATTTGTTTTATACCTTAGCTGCCAATTTGTAAAATCTGGGGAACTTTAAAAAAACATTGATGCCTGGATCCCACCCTCAGAGATTCTTTCTGGTTTATTGGTCAGGGTTGCTGGCCTGATGCAGACCCCAGCATCAAGATTGCATGTAGCTCCCAAGGTGATTCTGAAGCCATGGACAGTGATTCCTACCAGAATCAGAAGTCATGGTGTTCTCTGATCAGTAGTAACCCTTAGGAAGCTTGCTCTAGAAGGAAGTTTGAGGCAAAAGATCTCTTCTTTCTTGTGTTTTACCTCAAGTCCTTCAGAAAAATACAATTCACTGTCCTAGAAAAAAGCGCTCCAGTGCCTCTTTAATGCTAATAGAAGAAAAGAGATTCTAAAAATACTCCTCCATGCACAGCCCATTTTCTTACAATCAAAAGTTTAACTTGCATTTGTTGGAACAAAATCCCATGCAGAAAAAGGATCCCATAGTAATTCCAGACCCTTGAAGGTCTTGAAGGGTTAACCCGACTAAATGCACTGCCGGACCTTAAGATGTAGCCGTGGACTGCATGCTGTGCAAGAGGCAGCAGAAAGAAAATAGCAGCCACTATCCTGTTAAATTAAACTCCACGGAGCTATTCTCCAGCATTCTCAGAGAAGGTTAGAGCCATTTCGTGCCTGCCATCTGTTAGGCTGCTGATGGAATCATTACTTCTTTGTACTGGTGCCAGGTTAAACTTTTAGATCCGATGACAAAGGAGAAAATGCTAACTTGTCCAATTGCATGTTTTCATTTTCCCATTTTGAGTTGAGGTGTCTCCCTACATTTGAAAACTCATCAGTTGTTCAAACTTTAAAATTACCAAGCTGCCAATTTCTTCGGTGGTTTGTAGGGAAATTATTTTCTGGACCGAAGCCCCTTCTTTCACTTGTGTTTGTTTAAGAATGTAGTCATTAGTCTTGTGGAAACCAAGGTCATTTTGGTCAATTGGTGAAAACAACCTCCAAAAAACCCCAAAAAACCAACTCCCTGGGTGCCAGAACAGGAGGCTTACAAAAAGCAGGCAGAAAGAGTTGAATGAATGAATCACCCCAAAATGTAATTATTGTAAATGAAGACAGGTTGTGGGGTGAGGTGTGGGAGAAAGAAATGGAGAACCTTACCAAGGTCATAGCTGTCACTGATTAGATAAGGGTGGTTGTGGAAAACCTCTATTGTCTGATGTTTTCTTTCACAAATGACATTTTAGAGAATTGGAGGATATAGCATGGAGGTCTATAGTGTTCAGTTTGACCCTGCTCCCTAACCTCACACCCAACATATCTTTGGGTACAGCAGAAAAATGTTTAACAACGCTTTTCTGCTAATTTCTTGGTGATTGGACATAAAGCCCTTTAAAAACTTGGAGTTGCATTGGTGGCCATTGATGACCGCAATTTTAAATTATGGTTTCAGATTGCATTAAACAGTATGCATCAGATTACAACTGGAGCTATTCCAGTGTGGAAAGTAGTCTTTCTGTATGTGTGAACTCAGAAGTGAGCATTGTAACTTGTTTCTTTAGGTGTTAATTGTTCTGTCAAGTGCTATGAGAACCATTTCTTCTTGGAAAAATAAATGCTAACAATGTTTTTGAGCCTTATTAAAGGAAAGGGTTTTGTAGAGAAGTATTGGGGAAGAGCGAGGAGTCAGACATTTAGTTTTCTGCTGATCTGCCTCTAAACCTCTTTTTGGGGGGTATTGTCCACAATTCTCAAAACAGGGTATTTGTTCTCTTGGAGATCTACAGTCATCTCTGTAAGGGGTGTGTGGAGTTACAAGATAGACTGACAAAAACTTGTCTTTTTTGAGATGGAGTTTCACTTTTGTCACACAGGCTGGAGTGCATTGGCACGATCTTGGTTTACTGCAATCTCTGCTTCCCAGGTTCAAGCAGTTTTCTTGCCTCAGCCTTGCGAGTAGCTGGGACTACAGGCGTGCACCACCATGCCTGGCTAGTTTTTGTATTTTTAGTAGAGAAGGGGTTTGACCATATTGGCCAGGCTGGTTTTGAACCCCTGAACTCAGGTGATCCACCTGCCTTGGTCTCCCGAAGTGCCGGGATTACAGGCATGAGCCACCACGCCTGGCTCAAAACTCTTCTTTTGGAACATTAATTTTCTCAAAGTTTGTGGAAAAGTGATATTTTTATATTAAACAAAGAACATTGTGGAAAGTAAAATTGGAACAGATTCTTAATTTTTAAAATATGAGACTTAAATTGTGTTTGGGGCACTGGAAATTCTTGGAATGCTGCCTAACACACAGCAAGTGTTATAGTTGGTTGAAAATAATGGAAATACCAAAGAATGGCAATTGCATAAGGTTGAACCTAATGCAATTACTTGCAATCAGTGCATTGCTAAATGCTCCAGGGTCCTGTTTTGCTGGTAGGGATCTGGGGTCTCTTGGAAGAGTTGGAGAAGCCCTGATTGAGGCCACCCCCAATCACTGGAACTCCTAGAATTTCCATGTTCTGCAGAATCAGCCTATGTTCTTGCAGCATATCCAGGAAGCTTGGGTTAGCCTTGCCATCAGTGGCATCTGGGTTATTTTGAATACTGAGTTAATATAAAGTTCTTAGTTATTAAAGCTCTTAGTTGAGAAAGAAGTCCTATATAAAAATATAATGAGCATTTACTGAACATTAAATTATAGACAATTTTCCCTGTAATGTGGTGTTTGGGCAATGCTGTTTCCTCTTTTGTTTTCCTGGTCAGAAAAAATGTAATTTGTCAACATAATGTTTGTAACATACCAGTTTTTCCTAAATGGAGCCAGTTGAGATATACCTATATACTGCAACATCTCTAACCAGTCAGTCTACAGTGTTTAATCCAGGGTGCTTGTTAAAATCAAGGGAATTGGTATAATTAGTCTTGAAGGGGTAAAGTAACAAACACAATGGAAAAAATTAATGAAGATGTGTTGTGATTTTTTGATTCTTGTAATTATATTGGTGCAGCTGGTTCTGCTTTAGTGAGGCTTTTATCATTTCCAATAACAAACCTCTTTTCTGGTTTATTCTCTCAGATATGTTTTAACTGTTATCTGGATGGGATTTGTATGGCAGTTGCCAGCAGGAATAACATTTTTAAAAAAATTTATAAAATGCACGTATTTCTCTGAAGAATGGCAAATATGATAGTATTCTAACTTCTTTGTTGAAATAGTATATCCTGGTCAGATCTGAATGTCCTGTTGTAAAAGTGAAATTGAAAAATTAGGTAATAGATTAAGATTAAAATGAAATCTTAGCATCTGATTTGATTCAAATATTTTTTGAGCAATGGCCACAAACCAAACTCTGTAAAGTTTAGAGATTGTATAATGTGGTGGGTGAGAGTAAGGGCTTAGGAGCCAGGAGCTAAACTGGAATTCTGGCATTGCTGTATACTAGCTGTGTTATTTAAGCTCTTTGCGTTCATTTTCCTCATATGTGAGGAAGTAATAATAGTGCCTACTTTATGGGGTTGTTGAAAGGATTAAATGAGTTGAGACGTGAAAACAATTGGAGCAGTTCTTGGCACATAGTTAAATACTCAGCAATCTCTGGAAAGAGTTGGTATAAATTCTTAAATGTTTAGTAGAATTCTCCAGTGACACCATCTTGGCTTGGAGATTACTGTTTGAGGGAGATTTTAAATTACAAATTTAATTTTCTTTTTATTTTTAAAAATTTTACTTTAAGTTCTGGGATACTTGTACAGAATGTGCAGGTTTGTTACATAGGTATATATGTGCCATGGTGGTTTGCTGTACCCATCAACCCATCCTCTAAGTTCCCTCCCCTTTCCCCCTACCCCACAACAGGCCCTGGTATATGATGTTCCCCTCCCTGTGTCCCTGTGTTCTCATTGTTCAACTCCCACTTATGAGTGAGAACATGTGGTGTTTGGTTTTCTGTTCCTTTGTTAGTTTGCTGAGAACGATGGCTTCCAGCTGCAACCATGTCCCTGCAAAGGACAAGATCTCATTCCTTTTTGTGGCTGTGTAGTATTCCACAGTTTACGTGTACCATATTTTCTTTATCCAGTCTATCATTGATAGGCATTTGGGTTGGTTCCATGACTTTGCTATTGAAAATAGTGCTGCAATAAACATACATGTGCATGTGTCTTTACAGTAGAATGATTTATAATCCTTTGGGTACATACCCAGTAATGGGATTGCTGGGTCAATGGTATTTCTGGTTCCAGATCCTTGAAAAATTGCCATACTGATTCCACAGTGGTTGAACTAATTTACATTCCCACCAACAGTGTAAAAAGTGTTCCTATTTCTCCACAGCCTCACCAGCATCTGTTGTTTCTTGACTTTTTAATAATTGCCATTTGACTGGTGTGAAATGGTGTTGCATTGTGGTTTTGATTTGCATTTCTCTAATGATAAATGATGATGAGCTTTTTTTCATGTGTTTGTTGGCTGCATAAATGTCTTCTTTTGAGGAGTATCTGTTCATATCCTTTGGCCACTTTTTGATAAGGTTGTTTTTTTTTTCTTGTAAGTTTGTTTAAGTTCCTTGTATATTCTAGATATTAGACCTCTGTCAGATGGGTAGGTTGCAAAAATGTTCTCTCATTTTGCAGGTTGCCTGTTAACTCTGGTGATAGTTTCTTTTGCTGTGCAGAAGCTCTTTATTTAATTAGATCTCACTTGTCAATTTTGGCTTTTGTTGCAATTGCTTTTGGTGTTTTCATTATGATATCTTTGCCCATGCCTATGTCTTGAATGGTATTGCCTAGATTTTCTTCTGGAGTTTTTATGGTTTGGGGTTTTACATTTAAATCTTTAATTCATCTTGAGTTAATTTTTGTATAAGGTAAGGAAGGGGTTCGGTTTCTGTTTTCTCCATATGGCTAGCCAGTTTTCCCAGCACCATTTACTGAATAGGAGATCCTTTCCCTACTGCTTGTTTTTGTCAGGTTTGTTGAAGGTCAGATGGTTGTAGATGTGTGGTGTTATTTCTGTGGTCTCTATTCTGTTCCATTGGTCTATATATCTGTTTTGGTACCAGTGCCATGCTGTTTTGGTTATTGTAGCCTTGTAGTATAGTTTGAAGTCAAGTAGTGTGATGCCTCCAGCTTTTTTTTTTTTTTTTTTAATTTTGATTAGGATTGTCTTGGCTATATGGAGTCTTCTTTGATTCCATATGAAATTTAAAGTAGTTTTTTTCTAATTCTGTGAAGAATGTCAATGGTAGTTTGATGGGAACAGCATTGAATCTGTAAATTACCCCTCCCTCTAGGGGCTCAGGCCCAGGGATATCTGGGTTCTGTCCCTGAGCCTTTGTCTGGAGTTATTGGAGTTCCTGCAGGGAAGCCCTGCCCAATGGGGAAGGATGAGTCAGGGTCAGGCCTGAAGAAGCACTCTGGCCACAGTCTGCCACAGCTGGTATGTTGGGCTATGGGGCACACATCTTGGGACCAAGCCATCCGGATTCTCTGGTTCCAGCAGGGGAAAAGTGTGACCTGGAGCTGTAGAAATGGATGCTGCCCTTCCCCAAACCAGGGAGCTTAGCATGTTAGGCAGTTGTGAGTCCCAGTGACGGCCACTGCTCTTCCCCCAAGGAACTCAAATGGCTTAGACAGCAGGTAGCTGCAGCTGTGGTGCTGGTTGCTCCTCCCCCTGGGAGTTAGGTAGGCTTGAGCAGATGCCAGCTGAGAGGTTAAGAATGTGAATGGCTCTGGAGTTGGGACACTTGGCCTTTGTAGCATGGGTTCACGGGTGGGATCTTCCCATCCATGGGTTGCACATTTCCAAGGAAAAAGCACAGTTTCCCCAGCTGGGTAGCATACTCACTGCCTCCCTTGGTTGGAGGGTTGGGATTCCTCCACCGTGTGTGGCTTTCAAGTGGGCCACTGCACCACACAGCTCTTCCTTGCTCTCCATGGATTGTGCTAGCCTCCTAGTCAGTTCTGATGAGAGAACCTGGATACCTTGGTTGCCAGTGAAGGATTCATATGCTTATTATGGTTCATTCCTTCCCTCCCTCCCTCCCTTCATCTCTTCTTCCTTCCTCCCTCCCTTCCTTCCTTCCTGGCAGAATTTCATTCTTGTTGCCCATGCTGGAGTTCAATGGGCACTCCAGTGATCTCTGCTCACTGCAGCCCTGCAATGGGCATTCCAGTGATTTCGGCTCACTGCAGCCTCTGCCTTCTGAGCTCGAGCAATTCTCCTGCCTCAGCCTCCCATGTAGCTGGAATTACCAGTGCATGCCCCCATGCCTGGCTAATTTTTTGTACTCTTAGTAGAGACAAGGTTTCACCATGTCGGCCAGGCTAGTCTTGAACTCCTGACCTCAGGTGATCTGCCCACCTCACCCTCCCAAAGTGTTGCTATTACAGAGGTGAACCTCCACACATGGCTTTTATGTTTCTTTTCCATGGCAGCCTCTGATCACCGCTGTTTCTAGTTGGCCATTTTGACCCCGCCCCCTAATTTTCTTATTACTTGAAAGGGCTATTCACATGTTCTATTTCATATTGGATAAGTTGTGGTAATTTGTAGTTTTTGAGAAACTGGTCAATTTCATCTAAGTTGTCAAGTTTTGTTCATATAGTACTTCCTTATTATCCTTTTGGTATCTGCCTAGATTTTAGTGATATACCGTTTTATTCCTGATATTGGTAATTTGTATCTTCTGTCTTTGTTCTTTGTCAGTCTTGTTAGAAGTTTAATTTTGTTGATCTTTTCAAAGAAGCAGTTCTTAGTTTTATTTTCTGTATGGCTTTTCTGCTATATCTCATTGGTTTCTGCTCTTATCTTTATTGTTTTGTCTTCTGCTTGCTTTGGGCTTATTTTTCTCTTCTTTTTCTAGATCTTGACATGGGAACTTAGATTATTGTTTTGAGACTTTTTTCTTTTATAATATATGCATATAGTACTATAAATTCTCCTAATTGCTTTTAATTCTGTCCCACACATTATTATACGGTATATTTTCTTTTTAATATAGTTCATTTTTTTCTGGTATCCCTTGAGACTTCTTTGGCTTCTAGATTATTGAGAGGTGTGTTGTTTAATTTCCAAGTGTTTGGAGATTTCCCAACTGTCTTTCTATTATTGATTTCTGGTTTGATGCTACTGAGTTAGAAATCACTCTGTATTATTTCAAGTCTTCAAAAATGTTGAACTTTGTTTTCTGGCTTAGGATGTAGCCAGAAAAAAATACACATACACACACACACGTGCACACACACACATTTCATGGGCACTTGAATGTTTATTCTGATGTTGTTGAGTAAAATGTTTTATAAATGCTAATTAAATTTTTTTAGATCGTTTTATTGCGTGCTTCTGTATCCTAGCTGATGTTCTATCTAGTTGTTCAACTAATTGTTGAGAGAATGTTATTATAGTCACAACCTATAATGATTTCTCTATTCTCCTTTCAGTTCTATAAACTTTTCCTGCACATGTTTTATAACTCTGTTGTTTGGTGCCTACACATTGAGGATTGCTATATATATATTTTTGATAAATCCTCTTATTCTTATATAATGTCCCTCTCTATCTATAGTACTTTTCTTTGCACTGAATCTGCTTTAACTGTATTAATATAGCCACTCCTGCTTCCCTTTTTATTAGTGTTTGCATGATATATATATTTAAATGTTTGTACTTTCAGCATGCCTGTATGATTATATTTGATTTGAGTTTCTTATTAATAGCATATGGTTAGTCATGGTTTTTAACCCACTCTTCCAATTTCTGACTTTTAATTGGTATATTTTGGCCATTTACATTTAATGTAATTATTGACATAGGGTTATGTCTTTTATTTATTTTTCTATTTCTATATGTCTTTTTTGTTTCTTTGTTTTCTTTTCCTTTTTAAAATTTTCTATAGGTATTTGGATACATTTTAGAATTTGTTTGATTAATTTATATAGTGTTTTTGAGTAGATTGTTTTGTACAGGTTTTTAAAATTTTAGGTGGTGGCTCTAAATATTACATTATATATACATAAGTTAAAAATGCCTATTGATATAATCGTTTTATCACTTCCAGTGAAATGTAGAAACCTTACCTCCCTTTGCATTACTACTGGCCCTCTCATGTTTATAATTAGTTATTTAAATATTTCTTGTACATTTATCTAGGACCGTGTCAGAGGATGTTGTAATTTTTTTCTACAAGTATTAAACATAATTTAGAAGACTCAAGAGGAGAAGGAAATTTTATTATATTTATTCATATTTTGCTAACCTTATTCTTTCTTGTTGATGTTTCAAAATTTCTTTCTTTCTTTCTTTCTTTCTTTCTTTTTTATTTCCTTTTTTGAGACAGAGTCTCACACTGTTGCCCAGACTTCAGTGCAGTGACAGGATCTCGGCTCACTACAACTTTGGCCTCCGAGGTTCATGTGATTCTCCTGCCTAAGCCTTCTGAGTAGCTGGGATTACAGGTGCCTGCTACCATGCCCTGATAATTTTTTGTGTGTTTTTAGTAGAGACAGGGTTTCGCCATGTTGGCCAGGCTGGTCTCGAAATCCTGACCTCGTGATAGACCCGACTTGGCCTTCCAAAGTGCTGGGATTACAGGCGTGAGCCACTGCGCCTGCCCCCTGAAAAATTTCTTATTTGAATTGTTGTTTTTCTGTTTAGAGAATCTACTTCAGCCATTCTTTAAGAGTGGTCTGCTGGTGACTAATTTTTTTGGTTTTTCATCATCTGAAAGTGTCTTCATTTCCCATTAACTCCTGGAGGATATTTTTACTGGCTATTTAGGATTCTGGGCTGACAGTTCTTTCAGCACTTAAAAATGTTCCATTTCTTATAGCCTCCATGGTTTTTGATGAGAAATTCACTGTTTTTTCCTTATAGGAAAGGTGATGTTTCCGTCTAAGAGTTTTTTAAAGATTTTTTTCTTTGTCTTTACTTTTGTTGAAGTTTGACTATGATGTGTTTTGATATGCATTTCTTTGGGTTTGGCCTGTTTAGAATCACTCAGCTTCTTAAATCTGTAAATGTATGTGTTTTGCCAAATTCGGGAAGTTTTAAGCTATTGTTTCTTTGAGTATTCACTCGAAGAGCCTCACCCTTTTTCTCCTGTCCTGGAATACGTTGACATGAGTTAGATTTTCTGTTAGTCCCACAGATCTTGAAGTTCTGTTTATTTTTTTTCCTTCAGTTTATTTTCTCTCTGTTCAGGTTGAATGATTTCTATTGTTATATCTTTCTGTTTTCCATTTCTTTCCTCTCCCCATTCTGATGTTGAGCCCATCTCTTGCATTTTTAAAAATTTTTGCTATTTTTTTTTCAGTTCTAAATATTCCTTTTGGCTCTTTATATCTTTTTTTTTTTTTGCTCAGATTTTCTACTTCCATTTGTTTCAAGTGTGTTTGTAATTGCTTATCAAAGCATTTTTGTCATGGCTGCTTAAAAATGTTTGCCACGTAATTCTAATGTGTCTGTCATCTTAATGACGGCCCCCATTGCTTGCCTTTTTTCTTTCAGGTCGAAATCTTTCTGGTTCTTGATATGAGTCATATTTTTGTTGAAACTTGGATATTTTGGGTATTATGTTATGAATCTTATTTAAGTACTCTGTGTTAGCTGGCTTATTCTGACATTACCCAGCTGGGAAGGGAGGCAATGCCTTGTTATTGCCATGTGGAGATAAAGGTTCCCACTCAGTCTCTGTTGACGTCTGAAGGAGTGGGTTCTCTTTTTACCACTTGATGGGAGTGGGAGTTCTGGCTTCCCATTAGACTCCACTGATATCACCCTGGCAAGGGTAAGAGTGTCTTATTTTCGCTTCCCATCTGGCCTCCACTCACAGTATGGGGTTGGGGAAAGTCTTAACTCTTCACTAGGCTTTCCCTGGAACTACCTCAGTGGGGTGGGAAAGAGGTACTCCTTCTGCCAGATGGGGTGGAAGTCCAGGCTCCTCACAGAGTCTCCAGTGGGGTTCATTACCTCCTGGGGGGATGATACTTCCAACTCCCTACTAAGTCTTCTCTGACAACACCCTAGCAGGAGGATTAGCCCCCCACCCTTTCCCCCATTACATCCTGGTGAGGGTGAAAGTCTAGGCTCCCCACTCAACCCTTGCCAGTATGGGTTATGGTGAGTCAGTTTTTTTTTTATGGCATCTAGCTGGAGTACGGAGGTTATCTTCTAAACATTTTTGCCTTGTAAGACTGCTCCTTTCCTGGTCTTTTGTCTGGAGAGGGCATCCTTTTAAAAACAAATTATCTGTGCTTGTTGCTGTTTCCAGGTTGCCAGCTTCTCTAGTACCTGGCCTGGGATATGTGAGGCAAAAAGAAAAACTCAGGGAACTTAGAGCAGTGTTGTTCTTTGCGTCCCAAGTTTCCTCGCTTCTTCACTCCACATTTCACAGTCTTTTTATGTTTGTTTTATAAATAACATCTAGGGGTTTTAGTTGTACCGCCACTGAATTTTTATAAGTTCAAATCTTTGAGTGCCTTCCTCTATTTAAGTTCCACTTTTCCTTTATTTCTCAGCTGAAGCATTGCTTCTTCTAGGCTGCTCATTCTGAGCCTGCACATGAGGCTGGATCCCCTGTTATGCTCCCCGCTGGCACCCTATACTTCTCCTTGTAATAACTGTTTAGAGCCTGTCTCCCCTGCTTACCTGTAAGCTCCTTGAGGGCAAGGATTGGTCTCATGTTGAATAAATGAGTGACACCTTCATTTGTAAAGTAAGGCAATTGAAATAGATGAATTAAAAGTCTCAGTCTCTCTTCTTTCCCTGCACTCTTCCTTTTATCCCTTCCTCTCTCCCGTGCATCCTCTCTCAATTCTCTTCTCTTTTTCTCAACCACCCTCTAAATAATTCCCCCCTAAATTGTTCCTGAAGTCTTCTCCTGCACTCTGACAGCATTAGATTTTATCATGAAAAACAAAATTGAATTATCTGTTAAATGAATAAAGACATCTAATTATGGTTTTATCTTGTACTTATTTGAATACTAAGAATGTTTATTCATCTCGTCCACAACGATTGAGCATCTCCTATGTGCCAAACTCTCTGGGTTCACAAAACAAAGTCTGTTTTCCTATGAAGCTGATGAAGTGTTTTTCATCTATTTCTACATATTTTTTTATGGATTACTCTTCACCTCAGTTGCTCATCCACCTGCTGCCCTCTGATCCTTTACAGGCTTAACAACTATTTTGCTCAGAAGTATGGAAGATGAAAAATTTTAAAAATCATTTCCACTATTCAGTTAGCATGTATTCTGGCTCACCAGATAGATCATAGAGTCAAACAAACACCTCTTTCTCAAAGAACAAGTCTGGGTAGTCTACTCATTATCACTAATTTTATATAATCTTAAGTAATTCAAATTTGAATATAAATAGTCACTTGAGGCCAGTAGTCACTGTCTTAGAGCTGTGTGTTCTTGGGTAAGTTACTTACCCTCTGTGAGTCTTTGATTACTCATCATTCTGATGATGAGGAATAGATAGGACAAAATGACAAATAGAAAGAACTTGATGAAAACATTAAAGAAAACAAAGGCCAAAGGCTTGTGATTTTTGGCACTTTATAAGAAATGTGTGGTCCCACTGTATAGCAACAGTTAAATACTATACAATGCAAGAGGGAATTGAAGAGCTGTATTTAATTAAACCATTTTAACAATAACCAGTTGCAGTGTTAGGTTGTAATTGCAAAGGAACCTGCCCAGACTTTAATTTGTCATCTTGTTTTATTTTAAAATGATGCTCAATTTGCATTTCCCAGATGTCAGAGGCAGTGATGAGAGGTCCTGGGTGACAAACCTTTAATATCAGCAAGGTTTTAAACAAAACCTGGCATTTCTCTGATAAACTAAAATTCTACTCACTTGAGAGAGAGCACGGAGTAAGATTGTTTTAGTCTCACCATGTGGTCCGTCATGCTAATCATCCATTTCACTTATTTCACATGTAATTGCAATCCCTTACATCGGTAGAGAGTACTTTAGCTGATTAAGCACTTCCACAGGCCTTATCTCATTTAATCCCTGAAGCAACCTTGTGAAGATGGTAGCAGGTGATTTCAGATGAAGGATCAAAGGTTCACAGTGGTAAGTGACTTGTCCAGGAACACACTGGTACTGAGTGGCTAAAGATGAATCACTGCATGATCACATATTTATCACGCCTTAAATATAATTGCATAGTAATGTCGTGTAATGCTAAATACACCAAAGATAAATGTCTTTATACCTCTTTTTCTTTTTTTCTCCAGTTATGAAATATCTATATACCTCTCGATTTATGCTTCTTTATCACAAACTATGTTCTTTACACTACGTCATGTCATTCTCACACAATCTTATTTTCTTTCTTTCTCTGAGGTGGAGTAAACTATGTTATGACTCACTTGATGTGTTTCTGAGTGTGTATAAAAACGCATCTTTGTAAAAGCCCTTTGTTAAACTCCCTCCCAGTTATCCAGTATGGCTATTCTATTTCTTGCTATGATCTTGACTACTACAGTGTTGAAGCTGAGATGAGTTAGACTAATTAGAGCTTTTTATCTGTGAAATGAAACATTTCAGGTAGCATCTGGGAAATAGAGAAACTCAGCTTCAGTAGGAGCCTGAAAAGCCTAAGCTTTCACATTAGGGGATCATAGTTCATGTGTTCCCTAGTCAGTCTGCCATTTACTAACTGTGTGATGAGACCAGTTATTTAATTACTCTGAAGTTAAGTTTCCTCGTTGGTAAAATATAATTGATAATGGTATCTATTTATGGAGTTGTTGTAAAAATGATTAGCATAGTCCCTGGCAGATAGTGACTCAATAAATGTTAGCCATTAAAATAGATGCTCCTTTTCTGGATTAAGAGATTGGCTGGCTGGATTAGTGAGGAATCTTATTTTTTTCATAAAACATGCTAATTAATGCCCACAGCTTCCCAAATAATCACTGCTAGTACACCTCACTTATTCATTGGTAGACTTTTGGTCTCAAAGTTGAGTTATATGTTTCCCAAGGATAATTTGCATTAATTCTAAAACCAGTTTATATTTGTTGCATTTATAATCATTTGATTTAATCACCCATTATGTAAACTGACGCACTAGTTTCCTATTGCTGCTTTAACAAAGCACCACAAACATAGTGGCTTAAAACAACACAAATTTAAGATCTTACTGAAGGTCTGGAGTCTGAAGTGGGCTTCACTGGACTAAAATCAAGGTGTTGAGCTGGGTGCAGTGGCTAATACTTGTGGTCTCAGCTACTGAGGAGGCTGAGGTGGGAGGATTGCTTCAGCCTAGGAGTTCAACACTGCAGTGAGCTATGATCATGCCATTGCACTCCAGCCTGGGTGAAAGAGTAGGACTCTATCTTTAAAAAAATTAAAAAAAAAAAAAAAGATGTTGACAGGGATGCATTCTTCCAGAAGCTCTAAAGGAGATCTGTCCCCTTTTTTAACCTCAAGAGGCCACCTGCATTCCTTGGCTTGTGGCTGGCCCTTACCTCTATCTTCAGTCCTTCCCCCCATAGCATCTTTAAATTACACCCTGGGTCTCCATTTCTCCAGTGATTACAATGGGTCTGCTGGATAATCTAGCATAGTATCTTCATGTTAAGATTCCCAACTTCATCATAACTGCAGAAGTCCCTTTTGCCATGTAAGGTAACATGTTCACAAGTTCCAAGGATGAAGGCATGGGCATCTTTCGGGATCCACTATTCTGCTCACCCTAACTGGTGATGTTTGAGGGGAGAGAGAGGATGTTTTTATGAACCCTACTTTCCTGCTTTTGAAAAACTCATTGAGTTAGATGTGGGCTGGGTAAGTGTAAAATTTTGGGAAGCTTGTGAAAATCTTGAAGGATTCTGTACTCAGATTGCTTCAGAAATATGTTTATGTACTTCATCTGGAGAAACACATGATAAATCAGAAGGCACAGTATGGTTTTGATTTATGGAAGGAAGATAATACAGAGTAATATGAGTAATGCTTTTTAAAGCTTTTCCAGTTTAAGATAAAAATCTTCAATTAAGAATTAACCAGCCAATTGCCAATCTTAATTGTGCAGATTTTATATCATTGTATTTAACTAACTCACACCCATTTCCATCCCTTTTGTTTTAGAGGCTAGAGAATAGATTTATGTTGGTGATTCTTCACATGTTAGTTGGAGTCTTGAATTCCACTGAGACTTTTTTTTTAGACAAGTGATCCTCCCACCTCAGTCTCCCATGTAGTGAGTAGCTGGGACTGCAGGCGTACGCCACCATGCACAGCTTTTTTTTTTTTTTTTTTTTTTTTTTGTAGAAACAGGGTCTGATTATGTTGCTCGGGCTGGTCTAAACTCCTGGGATCAACCTATCTTCCACTGAGAATTTGATGAAAGCTAAGACTGATCTTGAAAAACACCTATACAAACAATGTGTTCTTTTACTTTAGTGCCTTGGATAACAATGAGTTGAGCTATTATTCTCTTCAATTCTTGGTCCACTATCATTTTTAGTCTATGCAAAAACACCCTTGTATTTTATTATATTAGAATCTTCTCTTCCAATACCCATTTTCACTCCTCTCCCTAGACTATCCTCCTCATAGATACCCACTATTTTATTTAATACTTGCTCTTGGATAGTTATGTATTGTTGAAAGACAATTAGTATCGTTTTGCATACTTAATATTTCATCTATAATTTTGGTAATTATATGCATCTCTGAAGGTTATTTGTGGACACTAGAGGATCTATGGGTCTCAGGTCAAGAAACTTTGCCATAAATCTGAATTATCCAGTGCAGTGAATGTCAGACTCATGTGACTCTTTAAATTCAAATTTAAATTACCTAACATTATATCCAATTAAAATTTTGGTTTCTAGGTCTCACTAGCCATATTTCAAGTGCTCGGTAGTTGTATGTGTCTACTGGCACATTTGTGTAGGACAGTGCAGATACAGAACATGTCCATCAATGTAGGAAGTTCTATTGGACAGTACTGTGCTAGTAATCTATACAAACTCTTCCAGCTCTAGAGTAAGGGTTATTTTTGGCTGGAAAACTTTTCTCTACCTGATCTGCCTTTGTACTTGTGTGGAGTAACTCATTTCTCAAAAGTGTGTTAGGGAGTCTCTGATAAAGTAGATGGGAGACAGGCTCAGGACTTGAAAACTGTAAGCAATGAAAAATTCAGCAAGGTAAAGGACTGCAAAATGTGCTCCTAATCAGTTGCTCTCTGGAGGAATTCTATAGTGACATAATCCAGGAGGTCACAAGTATAATCCCCCAAATTTAAATATAATACTTCAGATTTTAAACACCTATTTACTTATAGCTATCTTTAGTGATAGTGTTATTATTGTAATCATTGTAACCATTGTCACAGAATGTCCAGATTGGTATGCAGGTATAGCCCGTTACCAGAAGGAAAACAAAGAAGGTGATACAAAGCAGCTTTTTACTTTCCTCACTGAACTATCCTTCAGTCTACATAAAGTCTACTTTAGGAGGTAATTCAGAGGCTTCTGCTGTCTTTAATCTCCCTTTCTCCCTTCTACTCCTAAGGGTCCAGATTTACCCCTGGAAATGGGAACATGAAGTGCTCTATTCTGGTCCCTGCTGAGAGGAAAAGGTAGATCTTTATGGCCTGTGCCTCCTTTTATAGAAAGAGGTGCAGGTATTTCAGAGTCATCATAATGGAGACACAACCTCTTTTTTTTTTTTTTTTTTTTTTTGCTGAATTGATAACTTCTCATAGCATAATTTCAATAGTAGTGAGGGGTAGAAGGAACAGTGGATAGTGAGAAAGAGAAAAGTGACCTGACATGTTGTAATTAGTCACATTTTACTAATGAAGACAGTGAGGCTAAAAATGGTTCAATGTCATGCCCCAGATTATTCAGGTAGTAAGTGTTTGGCTCCAAATCCAGTGTTTTTTCCCATGTCATACTCTCTAACAATTTGAAATGAAGAGTTCTACAGTGTTCAGACCACTTCGATGGGTGAATATCTGTCTCACATATTGGACTCACTGGATTCCCTGTCAGTATGCATCTTAGTCACTCTGCATTTTAGGAATAGAGCAGGATTATGACTGAGAATAGGAGCCAATATTAACATTTGCCTTGGTCCATATCTGTGATCAGTGGATCAATGAACGGATTCTTATGCTCAAAACTGAGTATGTTCCAAGAACTCTGGGAATCCCCAAATTTATGGCAGATAATTTCCCCTATGAAATGCAAGTATATGCTATGAGCATTCATACACAGGCAACAATATAGAACATGTAAGAGTTAAAGAAAGAGGAAAGAAACACAAAACGCTGCTGGCAGTTGAAGACAGGTTTTCTTTAGTTAACACCTGAGAGGTGTTCCCAGCCGATTTCCATCAGGAGCACTTCGTTTTACAGACTAAGAGTATATATTGGTTTTAGGGTGAGGGGGCTTATCAGAAGCTTGGAATGTTCCTGTTTGAGGGAGAAGTTTTTTGGTGGGGTTGGAATGTCTCTGGTAGGAGGTGGTTTATCTTGGGGCAGGCATCTTTCTGGCCGGAGAGGGGTTACCTGGAGACTGGCATCTTCCAGGCCAGAAGTGGGTCATCTCAGGGCTAGGATGTCTCTGGTCGGGGAGGAGTTTGGGATGTTTCTGGTTGGAGATGTTGTTTGTGGTTTATGGTCATGCTGACCTTAGCTGTTAGGCTGATGCCCTTTGGATTTAGGCAGTTTTATTTATTAAGGTGAGCTTTAGAATGAGGGGCTTATCCTAGATGGTGATGCTCCTGCTCTGTCCGAACAAAGTTGCAATGTGATGACGCGATGTGGATGCTGAGTAGCTATCTAGGCTCACTCACAGGTAACAAACTTGCTTTTGTGCTTCTCGCAACCAACCTCCTCCTCATTAGCATGGGTGATTCAAATTTATGTCTCAGCAAAATTACACATGACTCCCTGTCATGAATCTTCATGCCATTCATGAATAGCCAAAATCCTCTTAGTCTGGCATTTTGAGAGTGTGCTAGTCATTAGTGCTGCTCGTTAAATATTACTTTCTACATTATGGGCATAGGTTAGAATTACACTTCTCTTCCCTTCTTTGAAATTGGGCATGGCTATGAGAATCACTTTGGCCAATGAAATGTTATAATTTACTTCCAGACAGAAGCTTCAAGAGCTGGTGTACAGTTTGTGTGGGCAGAGCAAGCTCCCACAGTTTGAGTGAAAGTTCTAAGTGTGAAAAGTTAATAGACGTGTTACAGAGGCTTGAGGTGGAAAGCTGTCGGTGTGAAAAACTACAGCTGATGTCAGAACTGGGCTGTGGGAATGGATGCAGGGCAATTCCTGTTTAACCTACATAATTGTGTATCCATCATACTTTGCCTAATCCATCCTCCCAGAGATAGGCACCTTGGCGGACTCCAACTTCCTGCTTCTGCTCCTAAATATAGTGCTCTAGTGAACATGTTTGTACATATTCACCTATCTGTCTACCTATCTATTCATCCATCTATTAATCATCTACTTATCCATCCATTCATCTATCTTCAGGAATGAAATTGCTAATAGGTGTTGACCAAGACAGACTTAATGTTCTTCTCAGCTTGACTAAAATTTAGACTGATTTCTCTGTGACTATAGATCCCTGACCTCCCTTTACTTAGAGCTTTTACTTTAGAAAATATGCAATTGTAAATTCTTTCTTTTTTTTTTTTTTTTTTTGTTGTTGTTGTTGAAATAGTGTCTTGCTCTGTTACCCAGGCTAGAGTACAGTGGCAGGATCAGGGTTCACTGCAACCTCCATCTCGTAGGCTGAAGTAATCCTTTCACCTCAGCCTCTGGAGTAGCTGAAACTACTCTGGCTATTAATTTTTTTTTTTTTTTTTTTTTGTAGACACAGTGTCTCACTATGTTGCCCTGGCTGGTCTCAAACTCCTGGGCTCAAGTGATTTCCTGCCTTGGCCTCCCAAAGTTCTGGAATTACAGGCATACGCCACTGCACCTAGCTGTAAATTCTTTCTGTTTAAATTCTTAATTCTAATTATTAAGTCCTTCCCTATAGAATATGTAAATATCCTACAACCCAGAAATGTCTTGCTCAGGGATTTTGGAGCCATCCTTTTGAAATGTAATCCTTGAAGGCAATAGAACTCCATTTCTCAGTCTCTATGGGAGGGTAGAAGCCTACTCTTGAAAAGTCTACCCTTCAAAAGTGACAGCAAACACATATGACCTAACCACATTGGCCACCCTCCCTACACTGATGTCCTCTAGTACTCTCTAGTACTTTTCTGTTAGCTCCTTCCAGCATTTAAGAATCTTACTGCCTTTTGTTTCAGTAGAGTTGAGTTCAGTCTCTCTCTGCTATTGCAATAGTCTTGAATAAAGTCTTTCTTGCCATATTAAACATATCCAGTGACTTTTTTTTTTAACAACAGACATATATTTAACTCAATGAAGTAGTGAAGTAATGCTCATTTGTTATCTGGAATGACTATAATGGTTTCTATTCCCATATATACCTATTAGCAACGTTTAAAGGTTTACATCCCTACATTTCTACCAACCCTAAGAATTATTTAGACTTCTAATGTTTGTAAGTTAGAGGTGAAGTGCTGTCTCATTTTTTTTAAAATGTGAATTTCTAAAATTACCAACGATTCTGAGCACCTTATTATGTTTGATAACTTTTGGAGTTTCCTCCTCTGTAAATCGGTTTTGTCTTTTATTTATTCTATTGGTATTGCTCTTTACTTGTTACTTTGAATTCCTTTCACATACAGTCAACAACTTATGAATTTTAGAAATTTCAGGTACTTCACTTTGTTCATATTATTGTCAAACAGAAATCCACATTTAAAAAGTATTTGTTGGCTGGGAGTGGTGGTTCACTCCTACAATCATAGCACTTTGGGAGGCTGATGTGGGAGGATCATTTTGGTCCAGGAATGTGAGAACCAGCCTAAGCAACACAGAGAGACCTCATTTCTACAAAAAATAAAAAAATTAGCCAGGCATCATGGTGTGCATCTGTGGTCTCAGCTACTGTGGAGGCTGAGGTGGGAGGATTGCTTGAGTCTGAAGGTCAAGGCTACAGAGAATCATGATTATGCCACTTCATTACAGCCTGAGTGACAAAGCAAGACCCTGTCACATATATATGTAATATATATATATATATACACACACACACACACACACACACACACATTTACTTTTTATACTTTTAAAGAACTGTTTGCAAGTAAGTTACAGGCATTCATAAATATATGAATGCCTATAAAATATATATATTTATATAAAAATATATATTTACTTCTAGTTATTTCAGTGTTTTCCCTAAAGACATGAACAAGGAATAATGAAAGTACAAGTATGGAATCAGGATGTTTAATATTGATTCAGTTTTATTATCTAATCCATTATCTATGTTCAACTTTTGTGAATCATCCTGATATTACAGCCATTTCTCCCTTCAATTCAGGATTTTACTTAAGTCTCTTTTGTTTCCTTTTGTTATCTTAGCCCCTCAGGATTCTTTATTTTTCACACCCTTAATGTTTTATTTTGTAGACGGCTTCTAAACTTGGGTTGTCTGATTTTTTTTTTTTATGATCATGATTTTTTTTGCAAAAATATTATAAAGATGATATTGTGATCTCAGAGCATCATATCAAGGGGACCGTGATACCAATTTATACCATTACTGAAGGTGTTAACCTAGGTCACGTTGTTAAGGTGAGTTTGCCATAACCATTTTTCCCTTTGTAATTGATTACTTTCACATAGACATGTTGGAAATATATGTATATTTGCATGTTGCATTTGTCACTTATCAATATATGCTGAACTCACTTCCTATTACCTCATAGAGCTATCCTTTATTCTTTATTACAGATGCATAGCATTCCACTGTATGTATGCATCAGAATTTATTTGATCAATCTTTTATATGTAGACATTTAGGTCAATTCCAATATTTTGCATTTATAAATGAGGCTGCTATGGATAACCTAATGCAAATGTCTTTTCTTAATGTTGGAGGTATATAGTCAGGGTATGTTTCTAGATTTGAGATTGCTGAGTTGTAAGAAAAATGTACATACAATTTGTTAGAGATTGCCAAGTTCCCCCAGTGTAAGAGTTGTATCATTTACATTCCCACCAGCAATGAATGAGAGTGCCTTACAAGCATTGCCAACAGAATGTATTGCCAAACTTTTAAACTTTTTGCCAATGTGATAGAAGAGAAACGGTATCTCAGTGTTCTTTTATTTGCATTTCTCTTATTATGAGTCAAATTGAAAGAGTTTCATGTGATTATGGATCATTGTATACCTTTTTAATGAAATTTTGGCTTGTGCCTTTAACTCATTGTTCTATTAAGGCTTAGTTATTTTCACCTTTAAGTTTTGAAATATATTAAATATAATAGCTTTTTATCTGTGATACACTTTGCAAACATTTCAAAATGGTCTCAATAACCCCCATGTCTATGTACTCACTCCTATAGACCTCTCTACATTGAATAGTCCTGGTCTGTGTACCCAATAGAATATTTGGTACAAGTCTTGGACATATCTATAGTGTTTTTGTGTAAAACAAAACTGGCTTCAGAATCATGGTGTGTTTGTGTGCTTATTTTATATTCATGAATCTCTTATATTTATGACACCTCGCATTCCTAGAATAAACCCTGCTTGGGTCATTCTGTATTATTTTCCACAGAAAATATGGTGATGAATTCTATTTGCTAGTAAATATTTACAATTTTTGCACTAGTATTTATAAGTAAGCTATGTTAGTCTGTAATTTTATTTAAATTTTTTTGACAATCAAATTTAGGTCTCAATATTATACTTGCTTCATAAAATGATTTTTGACAGTTTTCCTTCATTTTCTAGGTTTTGAAACAATTTTTATAACATTGGGTCTATCTGGTTATTGATAGTTTGGTCAAATTTCCTTGCGAAACCTTCTGTTCCTAGTGCTTTTTTTGTGGAGGATAGCCTTGATACTTTTTTTTCTATAAAAATTGGTTTAAGCTTTCTAAACTCTACTCGAATCAATTTTGGTAAACTGAATTTTTTAAAATAAATGAATAATTTGGGGCCAGGCATGGTGGCTCACACCTATAACCCCAGCACTTTGGGAGGCTGAGGCAGGCGGATCAGCTTAGAATAGAAGTTCGAGATCAGCTTGGCCAACATGGTGAAATGTCTGTCTACTAAAAATACAAAAATTAGCTGGGCATGGTAGTGCCGCGCCTGTAGTCCCAACTACTCAGGAGGCTGAGACAGGAGAATCACTATAAACTGGGAGGTGGAGGTTGCAGTGAGCTGAGATCGTGCCACTGCACTCCAGCCTGGGAGACAGAGGGAGACTCTGTCTCAAAAAAAAAAAAAAAAAAAAAATCAAATTATTTTCAGTTTTTAAATTTTGAAATATCATATGCCTTATTTTATTATATTATAATCTGAGAGTGTTGTTGGTAATATTTCTTCTCCCTGGGGCTTACCAATATTTTTTTTAACCTAATATTTGATCAATTTTGTGAATGCTCCATGTATGCTTAAGAGGAAAATGCATTTTCTGTTATCAAGGTTTAACGTTTGTTACATTTCTATAAGATCTGTCTTATTGAGAATGTTGTTTAGTAATTATTAATTTTTTGTCTATTTGACCTGGAGTAGCATACTATAGTCTATTATTAGCATGCTTCTGTATATTTCTACTTGCTTTTCCTATAGTTTCTGCTTCATGCAGATGGCTGCTCTGTTATTTAGTGCATAGATATTCTTAAATGTATCTCTATTTTGAATTACAGTTTTTTTGTTTTGTTTTGTTTTAAGAAGCAGAGAGTTTAATAGGCAAGAAGGAAGGAGAGGCAGAAGGAACAGCTTTCCCCCTACAGAGACAGAGGGAGGTGAAGCTCCAAAGCTGAAAGAGGAGGTCCCCTTGAATTACAGATTTATATATATATATTTTATTACACTTTAGGTTCTGGGGTACATGTGAAGAACATGCAGGATTATCGCATAGGTACATACATGGCAATGTGGATTGTTGCCACACACCCCCGTCACCTATATCTGATATTTCTCCCCAAGTTATTCCTCACCAACCTCCCCACCGCTGTCCCTCCTCTATTGCCCCCCAACAGACCCCAATGTGTGATGCTCCCCTCCCTGTGTCCATGTGTTCTCATTGTTCAACACTCGCCTATGAGTGAGAATATGTGGTGTTTGATTTTCTAGTCTTGTGTCACTTTGCTGAGAATGATGGTTTCCAGATTTATCCATGTCCCTACAAAAGACATGAACTCATCGTTTTTTATGGCTGTATAGTATTCCATGGTGTGTATGTGCCACATTTTGCTTGTCTAGTCTATCATCGATGGGCATTTGGGTTGGTTCCAGGTCTTTGCTATTGTAAACAGTGCTGCAATGAACATACGGGTGCATGTGTCTTTATAATATAAGAATTTATAATCCTTGGATATATACCCAGTAATGGGATTGCTGGGTCAAATGGAATTTCTATTTCTAGGTCCTTGAGAAATTGTCACACTGTCTTCCACAATAGCTGAACTAATTTACACTCCCACCAACAGTGTAAAAGTGTTCCTATTTCTCTACATCCTCTCCAGCATCTGTTGTCTCCAGATTTTTTAATGATTGCAATTCTAATTGACATGAGATGGTATCTCCATGTGGTTTTGATTTGCATTTCTCTAATGACCAGTGATGATGAGCATTTTTTCTTATGTTTGTTGGCCTCATATATGGCTTCTTTTGAAAAGTGTCTGTTAATGTCCTTTGCCCACTTTTTGATGGGGTTTGTTTTTTTCTTATAAATGTGTTTTAGTTTTTTGTAGAGTCTGGATATTAGTCCTTTGTTGGATGGGTAGATTGCAAAATTTTTTTTCCCATTCTGTTGGTTGCTGGTTCACTCTAATGATTGTTTCTTTTGCTGTACAGAAGTTCTAGAGTTTAATTAGATACCATTTATCTGTTTTGGCTTTTGTTGCCAATGCTTTTGGTGTTTTAGTCATGAAGTCCTTGCCTATGCCTATGTCCTGAATGGTTTTGCCTAAGTTTTCTTCTAGGGTTTTATGGTGTTAGGTCTTATGTTTAAGTCTTTAATCCATCTGGAGTTAATTTTAGTGTAAGGTGTCAGGAAGGGGTTCAGTTTCTCTGTTAATGTTTTAATCTTATTTTTTTGTCTCATTTTTCTGCTTTTCTTCATTTCCTCTTATTACGTGTTTATTTGCATATAATTTTACTTGGGCAATTTGTAATTTAATTTTTCATTTTTCTGAGATGATTTCTTTCAATCAACTCTTAATTTCTTTCTATTTTATGTTTATTTCTGTTCCTTAGATTTTGATTATCTGATTTACAGTGTTTTTCATATTCCTGCATGCTTGCTTGAAGATACTGGATTTAATCTGGAGTGTTGCACTATAGTTTCTTTTGCTTTGTAGTTGTTTTGTGGGGTAGAGGGGTAGGAATTTTATCATTTGAACATTTCAATTTTAAGTTTCCATTTTATCTTTCCAGTAGGTTTGTATAGATGTAGATTCTTTTTCAGTCTTTTTTTTGTGGATCAGGTTGGCAATCCAGGGAGATTATAAGCATTTAATTCAAGAGATCCCTCTTCTGTCTGTGTAATGAAGTGGAGTTTCTTCAGTGGCTATCAATCTGTCATTAAGTATGAATATATGTATGCATGCACATATGTATGTATTCCCTCTCTCTCTTTCTCTTATAATGGGAAAGTTGCCAGTTATCTCCCAATTTTTTTACTCCCTTTTGTCTTGTAGGATTCTGTTTCTTTTACATGCTTCTCTTCACCACCAAGACTCTGAAGTGTTTTTCTTTATACTGTCTTTTCCCCTAAATTGTTGTTCTCCTCTGAGACTGCCACCTTGAGTCCTGCACATCTTAAAGCCTGCAGTCTTCTTGTTAAATTTTTTTCATGATTAGTGTAGACCTTCTCTTTCTCAGGGTGATTTTAATTTAAGCTTAGGTATAATACTCCCTTTTTTCTCTTCCCACAGTTTTCCTGGACTTTCCACATTCTCCGCAAATGCTTGCAGTGGGAGCTAGTGTTCTCTATCTTCCAGTTATCCTGAAGGAATGGGTTTCCTGTGGTTTTGTTCTCCTCGTTAATTTTCAAAGTTTGGAAATGTTGTAGAGTGATGCAGATTTAGATGGCCATCATTATCCTCAGGATACTCAGAAAGCAGAACTCTTTAAATTTGATGCAATCAAATCAATCACCTTCTTTTTCCCATATAGTGTATGCTTTTATTTCATTTCATTTATTTATAAAGTCTTTAAGACATTTTCTTCAGTTAACCTTTAATTCTACCTGTTACCTTCACATCTTACACTTACCAAGAGTGGCCCTTTTCATATAATATTATGGAGAAACCCAGTTCTATTTCCTCCATGTAATAAACTTTTTTTACAATACCTTCTCTTAATCAAATCTTTTCTTAATTATTTGCATTTTGTCATATGTCAAGTATTCAAACACACTAGTGTGTTTCTAGGCTATTTATTCTGTTCCATTCTTCCATTTGTTAATTTTTATGGCTTAATAAAAATATGTTAATATCTGGAAGCTTGCTTTTTAGTTTTTTGTTTTATGGTTTACTTAGATAAGCATGGGTCTTCATTCTTCCATGTAAATTTTAGAGGAAATATGATACATTTCTCAAAGGCATTAGAGTTGATATTTGACTGGAAATTTATACATTAGTGATGGGAAAATTTACATCTTTAAAAAATTATGGAAGCTCTTTCCATTTATTCTAATCATCTTTTACATTCTTTATTAAATTTTAGAATTGTTTTCTGGAGAGCTATTGAGTTTTGTCGCTTAGGTTAATTCCTAGATATTTCATAGTTTTGTTGCTTATTTTATTTTTTATTGTGTTTTTAAATTGGTTATTGCTGGTGTTGAGGAATACTATTGATTTTTGTAGGTTAATCATCTATCAGCAACATTGCTAAGCTCTTATTTTTTCTAATAGCTTGTCTCTAGATTCTGTTGTTTTTCCTAAGTAGATGATCATATATAATCTACAGATAATGCTTCTACTTTCTCACTGTTGCATTTCGAGCATTTTATTTTGCATTCTTGGGTGAAATAAAAATAAGAAAATATAGCAGTGTCAGATTTGTTCTTTGCTTTCCATGAACTTCAATTATCCTTCCCTTCACTGTCCAGGGTAATTATTTAAGAGTTGACAGTAGCTATATATATTTTTAATGTAGTATAATGTCAAAACCCATTATGAATCCAGAAAAGTCATTCTCTGTACTGTGGAGATGCAAATACTCAGCCCCTAAAGGACAAATGTACTAAGGAGGAGAAACTCTATCCTGCAATCCACTCATTTATATTACATCTGTTGATAGTATTGATCTTAGTACTTTGGTAAGCTGAATAACAAAAATGGAATATTAGGGCCCATTTTACTTACTTGATTTGAATTTTAAAAATGTTATTATTTTACTTGATTTGAATGTTTAAAATTTTATAATTATTTTTATTATCTAATTTATATTAAATAATACAAGAAATAAAATTGTAATTGTAAATTATTCAAATCTATGATTCAGATAACACAGAACTAGGCAGAAAGAATCTCTCTTTATTGTCTTCATATTTCCTACTCATCTTTCTCCTACCACTATCAACAATTTTCTGTGTATCCTTTTATGCCCTTTCTTTACTTAAATACATATGTATAAGTAGTATAAGACTTTTTTCTTCAGTTACTTTAAAAATATATCATTTATTGAAATATAACTCACATACCATAAAATTCATCATTTTAAAGTGTACAACTGAGTGGGTTTTAGTATATCCACAAAGTTGAGAAACCAACCATAACTACTGTCTAATTTTCAGACATCTTTATCACCCTCAAAGAAAACTCATGCCTGTGAACAGTCACTCTCCATTTACCCCTCTCCCCAGCCTCTAGCAACCATTAATCTACTTTCTGTCACTAGGGATTTGTGGGCCAGACATTTCACAGAAATAGAATAAAATAATATGTGGCCTTCTTTAACATAGCTATGCATGATTTATTAAAATAAGCATTAATAGGATCATAATAAGCATATTTTTCGGATTCTCTTTTCCCTTAATATTTTTTCCTTATCTTCTTGTATAGTTTCACATTATTATTATTATTATTATTATTATTATTATTATTATTATTTTGAGATGGATTTTAACTCTCGTTGCCCAGACTGGAGTGCAATGGTGCCATCTCGGCTCACCACAACCTCTGCCTCTTGCAAGTGATTCTCCTGTCTCAGCCTCCTGAGTAGCTGGGATTACAGGTGTGAACTACCATGCCTGGCTAATTTTTGTATTTTTAGTAGAGTTGGGGTTTCTTCATGTTGGTCAAGCTGGTCTTGAACTCCTGATCTCAGGTGACCTGCCTGTCTTGGCCTTCCAATGTCCTGGGATTATAGGCATGAGCCACCGTGCCTGGCCTTATATAAGTATTTTTAATAGCGGTATAGTGTACACAGACTACATACATCATATTTTATCCACACATTCTATTATTGACAGGTATATGAGTAATGTGTCAGTCAATATCAACAATCAACTTCGTTGTTCATACATATAGTGTGCAGGTGCAAGTGCCTTGTCCAGAAGAGAAAATAGAACAAAATGGAAATAATAATAGGACTCACTGTAAAAAGTTATTGTGCAGATAAAACAAGACAGTACCTGTGCTGAGAACAATGCCGGGCATGTAGCAAACTCTCAATAAATGCTAGCTGTTATTAATATTACAAAAATATTCAGATCTGCAGTAGCATAGAAAATGTTTATAATAGCAAGTGTAAAAATCAAGCCAGTAAAATGGCATGTATACTTTGGTTGCAATTGTGTATAAACTACGTCTTCTTATGAATAAAAAAGGAAAGGTGAATATGTGAAAATGGCTTTGTTATGATGATGGTATCATAGATTGCCTTTTTATGTTTCCAAAATGTCTTTAATGTTATAACAGTATAAAATTAAAAAGAAATATATATAGAGAAGAAGAAATCTTGACTTGCCTTTGAAGATGAGAAAGAGGTTTCTGAGTACCCTCAGACTGGGGCCCCACCCTAAAACAAAGTGGCTCTGGTATGGAAGTATCAAGACATGGGAGCTCACCAGGATTTCTTCTCAGTGAAAGATTCCTGATAGTTTTCTCTTCCTTTATGATAAACAGCTTTGCTTTGTCTCCTTGGTTATTCATTGATCTATTCGTTCAGTAGACATTTGTTGAGAGTCCACTGTGTGCTGGGCACTGTTCTAGTCACTACATATACAATGACGAACAAGACAGGAAAGGTTTTGGATTTTACATTCTAACAGAAGACTTAGACCAGGGGTGTCCAGTCTTTTGGATTCCCTGGGCCACATTGGAAGAATAATTGTCTTAGGCCACACATAAAATACACCAATACTACCGATAGCAGATGATCTAAAAACAAATCGCCAAAAAAATCTCACAGTGTTTTAAGAAAGCTTACAAATTTGTGGTGGGTCACATTCAAATTCATCCTGGGCCACATGTGGCTAGAGGATCGTGAGTTGGACAAGCTTGATTAGACCTAAACAAATAAATAAACAAGAAAATAGACAATGATACATACCATGCATATAATTAAAATACAATGATGTGATGATATTTTACTTGGTGACTACTCTAGATTGATGGTCAAGAAAGCCGTCTCTGCAGAAGTAACAGTGTATCGACTGAGTCTAAATGACAAAAAGAAGCCATCCATGGGACACTCATAGGGAGGAACATTTCAGGAAAGTGACTAGCACAAGCAAAGGCATTCAGCTGGAAGCCAGTGTGGTCAGTGTGAAGTACAAAAACCAGTGTGTATGGGCAGTGGTGAGTGAAGTGGGGGCAGAATAAGGTCAGAGAAGAAGACAGGCATCCAATCATGTGGGTGGTTATAAGCTAGGGTGGGAAGTTTGGATTTTATTCTAAGTGGGATGGAAGCATCAGATGATTTTTAAGTAGGAGAGTAGCTTGATTGGATTTAAGTTTCAAAAAGTTCACTGGCTATTCTGCAGAAAATGGATTTTAGTAATATTAGAATCAGGGAGATCAGTTAGAAAGTATAGCAATGGTCTAGGCGATAGATGATGACTCTCAGATTAGAGTAGTAGAAGTAAAGAGGAGAATGACTGTTGGGATTCATTTGAAGACAAGTTAACTAGATTTGCTATTGCATTGATTGCAGGGGATAAAGAAATAAAGGGACCAAAGATAACCTCTAGATTTTTGGCTTGAGTAATTGGGTGAGCGGAGATGCTATTTATTCCGAAGATGACTGAAGAATTTCTGGGGAATAGAAAAGTTCTGTTTTAATAATGAAAAAGCAAATATTTCTATCAGAAATACAAACAGAAATGACAAATAAAGAGTTGATTGTATGAGTGTGGATTTCCAGGAGAGATACTAAAGTCTTCAAAACAGATGTGATATTTAAAGCCATGGCACTGGGAGGGCTTGCCTAGATGGAGAATTTAGATAAAATAGAGAAAGAGGCCCAGGTTTAAGTTATCTACATACTCCTAAATGGAGTATGTACATAAAATAAAGAAAGAGGCCCAGGATCAACCACTGAGCTGTTAGGTATAAGAAGTGGAGCCTGGAAAAAAGACTGAGGAAAGAGAATGAAGTAGGAAGAAAAGCAGGAGAGAGTGATGGCACAGAAGTGAAAAGAAGAAAGTGCTTCAAGAATGCAGGTGAGTTAACTGTTAAGTGCTTATTGAAAGGCCTGGTAAAATGAAAGAGAGAAAGGGAGTTTGGATTTGGCAACAAGAAGGAGACTTGTGAACCTCGGACACAGATTTTAGAACCAAACAAAACTGGATTTGAATTTAGATTTCGAAGATCTGTTGTAAAGGTTAAATGAGGTAAAATATGTGAAATTACTTAGCACTTAATAGGAACTCAGTAAATATCATTTCCCGGAAAGGCAGGATTCTTGAAATATCATAGGAAAGAGGTCCTAGCTTCCTGGTGTTTTGTTTTTGAAGTCCAGGGTTAAAAAATTATTTAATTATTATTTTCAAAGCAGGGAATAGAGTTTATTGACCCAGAGGGATGAGACTTCAGGGAAGTTACTTCTGCCCAAGAAGGGTATGAGTGTAAGTTTATTCCCATGTAGTCCCATGGGGAGCTCTTCCTAGCTCTTGTTTGGTTCCTTGGGCATTTGTGCTTGTTAAATGGTCATGAAGTTTCATGCCAATATGTCACACTTATTTAATTCTAACATGAATAGAGTGGATTGAGGCTAAAAGTGATTGGTGTTGTTCCTAAAACATTGACCAGACACAGCAGAGGAGACTATTTCATTACCATATTCCTGCTCTTTTCCTGAGGACATCTTGCTGGGAGTTGGGGAGGGGACGAGAAGGTAAAAATAAAGGTTTATGGTCTACAGGTGCAATCATTAGGAGCTCAGTTCCATTCTTGTCCCAAAAAGTTGGCTCTAGAGTTACCCAGTTCTTAGTCTGCTATAGACTTTTTTTTGGTCTATGTGAAAATGTGCTTATTTCACATGCATATTTGAAGAACATTTTCACTGAATATAGAATTCTGGGTGACAGGTTTTTCTCTCCCTCTTTCGGCACTTTAAAAATGTAATTTTATTGTCTTCTGCCATAAATACATATATATATTCTAACATGAACAGAGTGAATTGAGGCCAAAAATGATTGGTGTTGTGCCTAAAACATTGACTAAACACAGCAGAGGAGCATATATATATATATATGCACCAGAAGAACTCTCATACAAGAGAACTCTATGATATCTGACTTTATATATATAGTAAACTTTATATATATACACTTAATGTGTGTGTGTGTGTGTGTGTGTGTGTATATATATATATATATAAAGTCAGATATCATTCTCAGAGTTCTCTTATATGTAATGTTTCCCTCCTCACTTACCACCTTGGCTGCTTTTAAGATTTTTCTCTACATCTTTGGCTTTTAGTAGTTCAACTATAATGTGTCTAGGTATTTTTTTTTTTTTTTTTGTATTCAGCTTGTTTAGAGTTAGCTAAGCTTTTTGGATTCATGGTTGGTTTTGTCATTAATTCTGGAAGATTCTGATCATTATATTAATATATTTCTTTTGCTTCATTCTCTCCACTCTGTCTGGAACTCCAATTATATGTTTGATAATGATCTAATATTGTCCCACAGTTCTATGGTGTTTTTTTCTTCTTTATTCCCCCTCATTCTTTGTTCCCTATGTATTTCAATTTAGACAACTTATATTGACCTATCTTTAGCTTAATTGATTCTTTCCTCTGCTTTGGTCAGTCTTCTGATAAGCCTATCAAATATATTCTTCATCTCTGATATTTCATTTTTCACTTTTCATGTTTCCATTTTGTTTTTTATATATGGTGTGTTAAATTTATATATATATATAATAATTTTCATCTCTGTTGAAATAGCACATTTTTGTCTACCTTCTCCACTAGATCCTTTATCATATTTATCTTGGCTCTTTTAAATTTTCTCTCATATTTTCAACATGTGAGCCATATCTGCATCTGCTTCCGTATACTATATTCTCTCTTGATAGATTATGTTTTGTTGCTTTTTCACATGCCTTGTAATTTAAAAAAATGCATGGTGGATATTGTATATAAAAAAGAACAGTAGCAGCTGCAATAAATGCTATTTATCTTAAAAAAAGCGTGTTGCTTCTTTGTGTATTAGGCTGCTAGTGTAGAGGGCTGAGTCAATCTAATTTATCAGTGGCATGCTAGTTGATGTTTAACACCTGGATCTTTGGAAAGAAAAGAAGCCTTGGCTTGCAGCATTTGCTGATTTCTACCCTTGCCAATTTCAAACTATCAACATGATGTCACAGAACGCAGAGTTGGGAGAAGCACAGTAATGTTACTAAGTAATATTTCTAATATACAAATACAATATTTCTAATATACAAATATATTTCTAATATACAAATACAATAGATACAATAAATACAAATAACTTCAAGAATATATATAATCACAAAATATAGTAAAATCTTTAGGAAGTGATGAGTTTAAAGTATTTATTACATTTTAAAATGTAATTCATTTATTTAAGTGTATGTAATTTAATAGTGGATATATTTAACACTGACTCACAAAATTGGTGAACGTTTAACAATCAGCTCTTTCAAGCTAGTACATGATGGCTCCAGCACACCACCTTTAAGTGATTGTATCAGGGCTTTGCTGTTGTTTCAGTTAGATTCAGCTCACCACTGGATTCAAATGATTTGTGGGCAGCATCAGGATTCTCCTTCCAGTAGGGTTTGGGATTTGAGTAGAGGTAATTTCTGGAGATGTCTTTCTGTTTTGTAGTGCAGCTACCAGCTTTCTGAACCACAGGAGAGCTCACTTTGCTTCGCAACCTGGCTGCTAGCTTGCTGGGTCACTGGGGAGTTCTCCTTGCTCTTCAGCAATGCTCCTGGCTCTCTGTGCCCCACTGCTGCCCTGCCTGTGCCTGTGGTAGTGCACTCAGTGAAACCCAGAGTGCCTGTGAGCAATTTCTCTCAGTCCTCTTGCTCCTACCCCCTCCCCCACCACTCCAGCTATAAGTACTCAGGGACTGGAGGGCATTGGAGGAATTCTGTCAGTTCTCCTACTTTGCCCCCAGCCTTCAGCAAACACTACACACCTGCAGCTCAGGGAGAGAGTCTCCCAGCTCTCCACTCTGTCCCCAGGTTTCCATGTAAGCACCCAGTGAAGGTCCCTGGGAGAGACTTGGCAAGTGGCTGCAGATTTGTGGCTGGGGCTCCTGGAGATGCTAAGCAGTCATGATAGCGCTCACTTAGCCTTTAGCAACTTGAAGTGGTTCAGATGGTTCTTCTTATCTTAATCAATGGCAGCTTCCTCCCCATTTCACCCCTCCACCAAAGATGAAAGCAGCCATGGGTATCTTCTCTTCTAGCAGAAGCTTACCATTTTCTGGACTTTGGTTCTTCTGGATTTCTTTGAAACCCCAGATTTTTAATGGCCTCCACATAACTGCAATTTTGTAAGTCCCTGTCCTGTTCTTTTTGTTAGAATAGCAACAACACTCTTCTGTGACCTTCTACTTTCTAAGTGAAAATGAAATTTTCTTGATTAAATTCTAAGCATGAATTTCTGTTCTGTTAAAGAGTGTACCAGTAGTTGGAAAATGACTTCTAAAAGCAGGCAGATGGTAGACATCAATCCTCTTGAATGCTTGGGTTCAGGAAATTAAAAGGGTTTGAGCTGAGGGTCAAGGGTGCAAACAAAGATAAGTGAAATTGCAGAGTATGGCTCCATGGTATATGCAGCAGAGATTACTCATTGTCTATTCTAATATCATCCTCTTCCTTAGAAACAGAACCGTGTGTGCTTAGCTGAATGCATGGTCACCTGAATAAATTCTCTATTCCTCAACCTCCCCTGCAGAGAGGTGTTCAATGTGTTTAAGTTCTGGTCTATAAGTTGTAAGCAGAGATGTCTGTGGCAGCTTCTGGGAAACCTTTGTAAAGAACCTTCTTTTTATCTCTTATTCATTTCTGCTACTTGGTATGCAGATGAAGTGGCATGAGCATCAGCAACCATTTTGAACCAGGCAGTGACGTTGAGAGCAGGTGCCACTCTTGTGGAACAGTAAGAACAAAGGTGTCTGATCCATGGCATCATGGATGCTTATGCTATGTCCAGATTGTCCTCCTCCTGACTTCTTTCACAGGAAAGAATAGTTCATTCTCTGTTTTAGCCGTAGTTTGGGGGAAGAAGAATTCCTCTGAAATGAAGTTAAACCTGTCTGACTGATTTGTAGGTAAACTAGAATCGTGCAATCAGAATCTTAGAGCTAGAAGAATCTTTTAATAGCACTTAATTCTATTTTCTACTTTTATAAAAAAGGGAAAAAAATGAGGCCCAGAGAGGTTAATTATTTTCCCAAGGTTAATGACAGTTTGCTTTATATAGTACTTGGGAAAATATCCCACATAGACCTAGAATTTATTAATACAGCTATGTAACACAATTTTCTTATAGAAACATAAGTAGTACTAAAGATAATAAATATTTTTATATTTATCACATATACACTATCTTTATATATGTCAGAGATAAGTAAAATATTGCGCCTTAAGCAAAGTAGACAGTGTCTTGACACACTTCCAAGCCTTCATGGAGGAAAAGTTAATAGTACCTACTAATTGCTTGGAAGAAGTTTCTTTGGATTAGAAATCCTCTTCCATCATCTTTTTAACAAGTATAGATTCTGGAATAGACTGGCAAAAAATGTGTCCCTTTCCCTCAAAAAAAGCAAATTTAAAAAAATCCGTAAATAGATTTAAATATTTGGTCTTTCTTCTCTAGGGACAGAAATTAAATGGGTTGGAATACTCCCTTTTTGTTAGAAGGAAACTGGAATTGACCTCCAGAAACTTTATTGCAAGATCACATTCAATTTCTCCGATCTGATCTGCTCCAATCTCTAAGGGAGTGACCACAGCTTTGGGATCTAGAACCTTCTCAATGAGAAGCTAAAAATGGGGTTGGCAGTGGTTACTATCTACATACTATTTGAGCATTGTATTTGAAAGAGAATAAGAAGTATGAAAATCTTTTAATTGATGATTGGCTCCTGTCTCTTGATGCTCTAAAATTCCAATCTTGTTATTATTAAAAAATTAAAATACGATCTAGCCAAATGGAGCAGACAAACTTTATTTATTTATTTATTTATTTTATTTTATTTTTTTAAAATACAGATCTAGGACTAGAACCTGCGTTTCTTTATTCCCATTAGAATGTTCATTCCACCTGACTGAATCGAACAACGCAAATAGCGAAGGCCAGTCTTGCAGTTGCATGATGAGGTGGTTCTGATGTGTAATTCCAGATGGACCTGGAAGCTTGCCCTGGTCCTGCTGTCTCCCACCAATCTCACCAAAGCTGGAAACTCCACAAGTAGAAAACTATTCCTTGGTTTAGGTAATCACCTGGGAGAGATAGCGCAGAAAGCCACATAATTATTTACACTTTGAAATGACTGTGGCTCTGGGTCCCTTCCTGAGAGAGCTATTGGTAAGGAAGCAAGAAGAGAGGATTAACTGTCAGTCCCTGGGGAAGGGCAACTGAGAATTACTGAGATTCTCAGTGGGTGGGCTTCGGTAGGGCTTGGTAGGTGGGCCAGGAAAAGACACAAGAATAGTAACTGGAGCCCTTGCTCTATGCTAGTTTTGCTCTAGGTGGTCTTGTAATCAGGTCTAGGGCTGCCAGCCATGTTTACTCCATAGGATCAGGGTTGGAGCAGCTTTCTCACTTAGGCACTTGCCACAGCAGAGCTCATGCAGCTCACAACCTTTGTGTAGTTTTCTGGCCATATATGGAAGCAGCTGGAGACAGTGTCTTTGATGCCAGCTTGCTGGGGGAATTTTCCACAAAAGCACACGAGGATTTGTCCCACCCGACTGAGAATGCTGTTTTCTGGATAAATATCTATTTATGCATGAGGAAAGTTGGCACTGGCAAAGCGGTAGCTTATTTTTCTTTTTTGTTTGGTTTTATTTTTTGCTTCAGAAATAGAACAGATTAAGCGTTACTTGCTTTTGAAGGCACAGCTCTCCCTACAGCATGACTTTAAATTTTGTTCTCCCCAGGCAAGAATGGGAGAAAACATCTCTTCTAACTTTTGTTAAAAGCAATGCAAGTGCAGAGAATACTTGAGAAAAATTTTTTGTTTAATTTCTATGTCTTTGAAAATAAATCTTTTTTCTACAAAAAAAATAATGCTTATTGTAAAGAAATGAGAATAAATCAGAAAACATACATATAAGAAAAAAATGCAATTGGATAACAATTAAAATGATGTAATAAAATTACATTACAGCTGGAAGGGACCTTAGAAATAATCTAACTCCATAAACTTTTTTATTTTATAAATGATGAAACTGGGTCCCAGAGAGGTTAAGCAACTTGTCACACAGTTAATAATAAGAGGAGTTAAAATCCGTCCTTTTTTTCTTGTTTAGTCTTTTTCTTACTGTAGTGGTTTTCCAAAATTTATTTTTTCCTTTTTAGTGATGAGACTGTTTCTTTAGGTCAAATATTACTCTGAAGCCCAACATATAAAACAGGCATGTTCCAGTTGGATGGAAGCAGGTCGGGAGGGGAAGAGCGGGCCTATTTTCTCCATCCCCCACTTCCCCAAGAATGTTTTGCAGATACCCCAATAGCACATCTCAAATTTCCTAGAGCAACATCAGATATACTAAATAATCATTGCATTATACTATTTGTCATTTATTTATTCAACAGCTATTTATTGAATGTTTGCTATGTGCCAGGCATCTTTTGAGGGTGAAAAGAAAACAGCTTTGAATAAGGCAAGATTGTGTGGGGTGGGGCTGAGTTCACGCAGCATGCTGGGTGTCTCCCAGGCTCTGTCTCCTTGTCTGTGGCAGCTTTTTGCATGCTATTCTTGTGTTTTTGGGTATACAGTACTTCACAGTTTGAATAGGAACAACACAGTGTAAACCATCCCAGGAACTTCCAAATAAATTGGCAAGATTTTTTTTTTTCTGACTTGATCTGAGTAATTTTTTTTGTCTGTTTTTGTTTCGAAAATATCTATTATTTCTCGGTGTTTATTGAGAGCCTTTTATTTCTCCTTAGCTGGACTTGGTAGTTGCCCTGAGACTAATTCCTATTACTACTTGTATTAGAGAGGAGGAAATTGTCAATTCTAAAGCCTACCATTTCAGTACCTTATGGATAACTTCTTAAGGAAACTAAACATCTAACTTAACAGATTTTTTAAAAAGTCTCATTCCTGGTAGACACACTTAAGGATCCTATATCTTATTCTCTAATGTGGTTTATTATAAGCTTGGACCTCATAATACAGAAATTACCCTCTTTTTGACATTACTGGCACAGTCAAACTCCAAAGGTCAGCTGAGCCTTTTGCACATTGGCCACTTGGCCCTTCAACTCCATTCAGTCCTGACACAAAATCAAGAGGAGTGTTGTCATATTCATTGGGGTCACTTCCTGGCTCTGCCAGTGACTCACTGCAACCTACTTGCTATCGATCTTCGGCAAATTATTTAGCTTTCCTGAGCTCAGTTTCTTCACCAGTATATTAATAAAATGGGTATAAAATCAGTGTCATTGTGGCAATTAAAATAATCATATCACAGTGGCACAGTGCCTCACCAGGAGATGCTTAATAAATTTTGTTCACATCCTCATTTCCTTTGAATTTGAGTGACTTAAGGTTTGTGTAAAATGCAGATTCAGAATGAGCAGGCCTGAGGATGAGGCCTGAGACACTGCATTTCCAACAGGCTTCCAAGTGTTAACTTGCATGTAAGGTCCTAGGAAAGGATGTTTAGTCACTGTGAAGTCTGGGCATGTGATTGAATCTTGGCTTTGCCAGTTGCCAGGTGGATGATCTTCATTAAGTCACTGTGCCTTTCTGAGTCTCATTTCTCAACTGGGGTTACTTATGTTTCATAGATAAAGTGAAGACTTAAAATGAGACAACATTTTAAGGGTACCATGAGTATAACACCATTATTATTATTGCTATTTTATTTTACATTTCAGTCATTTTAGACTGAACAACACTGACACTGAGAGAGTGACCTGCAGCTATTGGGCAGAGTGTGTACATCTTTCGTATAGCCCCTGGTGTAGTGCCTGGTACACAGGAGGTGACTCATAGACATTGAATTGTATTTCTCATATGAAGTTCGTATGGGTGGAGGCCGGCTGAAGACTGGGCAGAGCTGCTTGGTAGAAACAAACATTCAGGTCATGGTTAGAGGTTGGGTGGGTGCTCCCTTGAACTCCCCTCTATAAAGGAAAACTAACTGCCCATTGATCAACTGGGTTCAAAAAGGAGGAGTTGTGCTCATCAATTCTTTTTTCCTTCTGGGAAGCACTGGGATTCTTATTATAACTGGTGTTTTATTATAACTTCTGGAATTAGATGCTGAGGTCCTTAGTAAGGTGGTTCTGTGATGATACGGACAGTATTCCTACTTTGTGTCAGTGGCGTAGTTGTGGCTTCCAGTGCAACTCGGAGCTAGCTTAGCTTGCAGGAAGAAGGCTAGAGTTCCAGGGGACCTTGGTGGACTTGTGCACTCCAACTTTGCCATTTTCCTGCCTCCTTCTTTGTCTTTCATCTACATTTTATGACTCAACCTTTTTTCCCCCCATTTCATTAAAAATAATTTCGCAAGTAATATATGCCTATGCTATAAAAATAGAAAATATGGGCAAATAAAAACAAGAAAATAAGTATCCCTGAGATCTCCCACCTTAAGATAAACTTTTTTCTCTCTAAAGTTTTGAAGTAAAACTTTCAAAGTGGCGGTGGTGGTGGGGTGTGTGTGTGTGTGTGTGTGTGTATGTGTGTGCAGGTAGGCATGTGTGCACGGGTGATGTATGGCCCATAGCTGTGATTGGATTTCATACTTTCTTTTTTTTGATGGTAGGAAAACATCATGAGAAGGATATTATTTGGTGACATGTATAATTTATATGAAATTCATATTTCAATGTTCATGAATAAAATATTATTGGAACACAAACATGTCTATTTTGTTTTTACATATTATCTATAGTGCTTCCTCAAAACAATAGTAAAATGAATTAGTTGTGACAGGTGTCATATAGCCTACTAAAATATTTACTGTCTGATTCCTTACCAAAAATATTTGTTGACCCCTGGCATTAACAATTTCTATTTTGGTAGCCTAACTGTCTGCTTATCAATAAACATCTTTCTAGAGATATCGTCTCCAAAATCATCTTAGTCTTTCATTAAAAACAGTACTTTTGGCCAGGTATGGTGGTTCATGCCTGTAATCCCAGTACTCTGGGAGGCTGAGGTGGGCAAATCACTAGGTCAGGAGTTCAAGATCAGCCTGGCCAACATGGTGAAATCCTGTCCTAAAAATTCCAAAAAAAAAAAAAAAAAAATTAGCTGGGTGTAGTTATGGGCACCTGTAATCCTAGCTACTCCAGGAGGCTGAGGCAGGAGAATTGCTTGAACCTGGGAGGTGGAGGTTGCAGTGAGCTGAGATTGCACCACTGCACTCCAGCCCAGGTGACAGAGTGAGACTCCATCTCCAAAAAAAAAAAAAAGGTACCTTTTGGGTTCAGATCTATTGTCTTTATCAGTTGTTAGAGTGCTTTTCCATTTGTAAAGCATTGTTATTTAATTATTGGAGCCTCCAAGTGAGTTAGACATTATGTGTTCATAAATACTCTCAGCTTGCAAGTAATGGAAACCACCTTGAGTGTCTTAAATAAGAAAATGGAATTGAGAAAGATTGACTTTAAAAATAGGGAATTTGGCCTGCAACCCTAGGGTCGGGCTCAGCTGGGCTTCTGAAAGGGTGTAGAAAGCAGCCATGACTCTCTTGGTCACCTCTCAGCTGCATCCTTTATGTCCTTTTTAATATCTTTGCACAGCTCATCTGCCTCTGCCTATCAGTACAAGTGCATCTGGCTGCTAACAGCTCAACTCTCCATTTTACTGGTCCTACCACTCTGAAGGAGACTAATTATATTCCCTTTTGGGCCCAATTCTAAATTTTATCTAGGAGGGAAACATAGGTGGCCCAGCTTTGGCCAGATTTCACTCCTGGTCCAGTCAACTGCAGCAATTATAGAAAATGGCTGCTGGGGGAACTATTTACAAAATGGCTCCATTATACACTCGGGGACATTAAGAGGAATACTTGTGGGTTAGGCAGAGATTTCAAAAGTTATCTATTTCATTATATTGTTTCCTATTTTACAGAGGAAGGAATTAAACACTAGCGACACCAAGTGATTCTCAAATAGTACTTTGTCAAATATTAGTATACAGACTCCAAATTTCAGGTGTGTTTTGAGTACACCAGACTGCTGCTCATGGATTGCTGTAGACTTGGGATGTTACACCAGTAACATCACATTTGGGCTGCAAATCATGTTTTGCTCATTTCTCATCTCATTGCTTGATATATCATTGGAAGTTGGGAATTCCCTCTGTGTCTTTTACTTTGTTTCCAGGCTGCAGCTGGAAGCTGAATGGACAGATGCAGATTTTGGAATTTTCCCCTGGTTGACTGCTGTGCTTAGAGTGCTTTGATCCATCAGTGGAGGGAAATTGAGTGAAAATGATCCACATGCCAATCTGGGCTGGCATCTCGTCGCTTAGTCCAGCGTTTGTCTCATATCTTGTGTGTAATGCCAGCAACTAAATCTCCAAACTCGATTTGCAATAGTTACAGCTCAGTGAGCACAAATCCAGAAACCCCCTTGACATGATGTTTCGTCAGAGAGAACAGTAGCCCCAAAACCTGCTTCTGAGTCAAACAAGGAGGATGCCTCAGGTACTGTGACTCTGATTCTGGGGCAGTTGTTGAATAAAATATGCCATGACGTTATGGATTTTTTTTCTCTCTAAGTTGCATGAGTAAAATGAGCCATGTGATGTTGTAAAATGTAGCTCTGAAAGGGACCTGGAAATTTGAGGCTTGCTGGAAAGAGTTCTTTATGCAGGCACTCAGGTGTGGAGGACAGGTGCAGGGGAAATTTATTGTGTGATGCTCCAGTACCCACTCCTTTCTTCTCCGCTTCTCCCTCTAAATATACCTTGAACATCTCTCTTTTCTATATGATTTGGATGTGGAGTTGATCTGTCACAAAGTTCCAGGATTAGACTGTAATTGACCTAAGCCAATTTATATCTTCTTTCCCTAGCTGCAGTTATTAGTTTGGGTTTAGTCAAATGTCCCATTTCAGGGCAATGAAAGGGATCCCAAGACCTGGTTGTGTGCTATTGGAACTGACATTTTCTTTTCCCTGAATCCTTTAGGGTTAGCATGTGTGGCTTGAAACTGAGGCAGCTATTTTGTTATCATAAGAGTAAAGCTGAAGCTACTGTGTGTATTTGGCGGCATGTCTACCACATGGAATCTGATGATGGAGTGATCCCTATGGAAAGCAGAGCTAAGAGACAGAAGGAAGATGAGACATCAAGGGTCTTCAGCAGTTTAGACATTGATGTCTAATGTTTTTATTTATAGCTTGATTTATACCTTTAATGTCTAAACTGCTGAATCAACAGAGTTCATTTAAAGCCCACTTTGACTCTGAATCAATTGCTTAAGCCATTTCAGCTGAGTTTTAAACAATTTACATAAAAATTCCTGTCTGATACAATTGATATTAACTAACTATCTGCTCTGAATAGATGATGTTTGCTTGGTTTCTTCCAAAGACTTGATATACGTGACACTTGACGGCCAATGGGTGCAGCACAGACCAGTAAAGGAATGGTGAATCTAGTTTCCAACTTGGACCCTGATTTCTGTTTGCATGTCTAGTGTACATTTTTGTCAGGGTTGAGAGTTGAGAGATTGCTTTATTTGATGGTATTTTCTGTCTTTTGATAGAAAGGGAAATAATTATATATCAATCTGCTAAATAACTTTCTTTCCTCTTTAAGATCTACCTGTAATTTTTTTCCTAGTGATTGTGGAACTCAAGCCCACAGAGAAGTGGCATCTTCTTTGACTTTTGGCTGCTCAAGTTTTATTAGGAGTGCCCTGGTAGGTAGGGAATTTTGATTAGTTGGTATCATTTAGGATAATTCCTTTCCCTATGTGCTCCTTGGCCTAGAAGCAGCCAAATTTTTGTGACCTAATTTTGGCCAATTGATATGAAGCATGAATTGGAAGTCTGCTATGCATGGGAATGCTTTAGCAGAAGTTTCTTAACTACTTAAAGAACAGGGGAAAGTGTCATTGAATTGCTTTACCTCTTGCCTTCTTATGTGAGATTTTAAGCTAGTTGTCAGAGTTTTTTTTCTTTCTTTCTTAATTTATATCAAAGAAAGCATCCTGATGCATTCTGCCAGGACCACATGAAGTAGGAAATTGTTGATTCCCCCAAGGAGGGATCGAGAGCCAAAATAAGAAAAGAGAAACAGAGAAAAGAAAAAACTCATCTAAAGCCATCTATTACAGTTACTTTACTTTTATCTTGATGTCCTTTTTCTCTGTGCATGATTCTACCTTCAGACACAGACAAGACAAGGAGTGGTCTGTGTGATTACTAGGTTTGACTGTTTTATGCAAAGTAGTGGTGCTCGAACACCATACTCAGATGATTATAAATTTGCTAGCTCACTCTCATACACACTTATAAAAATATCCTTTTTATAAGTATTTACAGGGGTGGTATTAAAATTACTTCAGCATTACAGTAACATAAGTTAACGTATAAATCAAGCTATAAATAATATTAAATGTATATTTTAAAATTCTCTAATTTAAATTATAAAACTGCTTACCAAGTGATAGAAGTTGAAATGCACAAAATTCATTAAAAAACTAATGATTTACAGGTCATTTATTGATTTTTAGAAATTGTTGCTGTGATCTGTTGATGGCATGGCTGTCACATGCTAAGTGACACCTTGTGGTTTGACACAGGGAATTACACTGAACTCATCCACCAACCTCTTTGCTCATTTGTTGGTTGATAGTCATTAGGAGACTTGCATTCTCAAAACATAGAGAATTTCTTTTAAAATCAATACTATTGTTCATGGTCCTGAGACCTCTCTCAGCTTCTGCTGAACTAAGAAATTACATTAAACTATTTTAGATTTCATAATGTTGCCTAAAATTTTTATATGGTCAAATTCTCTCTTATCAACTATGCCATAAAAATCATTTACTGGAATATCATTTTTAATTAAGTTGAAAGTATACTTCAGGCCAAATGAGAGGCAGTACAGTCAGTGTGAAAGTTAAGCCTTCTTCCTCTGTTGCCAAGGTGCCTGGGTTTGGATTCAGACTCTGTCACCTACATTTTAAATAACCTCTTTGTTCCTCAGTTTCTTAATCTGTGAAATGGGGAGAATAATGGTAATTATAGGACTCTAAAAAAGTGCTCTTCTCTCTTGGAATTACCATCCATGGAGTTGAAATCCTTAGTCACTGGCCTGAGCCTGCAGTGACGCCTAATATTTCCTGACTTGACCATCTGCTGTCCTCATCTTTCTCTGGTCCTTTCGGAGCCTGGCTCCCAGTGGCTGTAATTTCCACAAGTGGTCACACAGAGATAATTCTGTGGCATGCTGGCCTGAGATGGGCAGTCATAGCCTTCATGGTCCATATGGCCATGGAGGGGCTTGCTTACCTGGGTGTTAGCTGCACTGCCAAAGGTATTCCCCATGCTGCTTTTGTCAGATTAGGACACACTCTGGCAGGTGGAACAGATATTGGTGTTTATGAGCTACAGTGAATTGGTTGTTCCCATGTAGTCTGGTAGTGTTCACCCAGGGATCCCCAGGGATCCCCAGGGCCGAGAGAAAGATATGGATGGAGTGTGGCTGGTCCCTGGGGATCCCTAGGAGAACCTTTGGTGGCAGCAAGGACAGACACTTTTGGGTACTTTGTCTTGGGCATCTACCAATAACAAACAATACCAGCTGTGGGTCCTAGAGGTCCCAGATGTTCCAGTGATTAACCCTTTTGTTGCTAGTTTATGGAGAGATTCTGGTGATTTGGCAGTGGCCATTTATGAAAACTGCATATAATATTTAATATTTTAATAAATGCTTCTACAAAATGCTGTCAAAAACCAGCATCATATCAATCTTCCATGCTGGGAGTGGGGACAAGGGGATTTAGGAAAATAAGTTAATAGTTTTTGAGTACATGGGTTTGGGTAAACTGAGATTCACGAACATCACCTAAGTTGCCCAAGATCACACAGTTCATGTGTGGAGGATTGGAGATTTGAATCTAGGTCTGTGGGTCCTGAAATCATTACAGGTTGATGTCTAGAGGAGATAAAAAGTTGGAGATGCTGTTCATGACCAGAAAAACCTCTAGGTTCTGATGACTCTTTGAGAATATAATCTAAATATCTGTTAGGCTTGCAGAGGTTACATCACTCTACTCCAAACATTTTCCTCACCTATTAGGAGGGAATTAAGTGACCACAGATAGATATGTGACTGGGCGTGTCCATGTCTGTGGTTGCTCTAAAAGGAAAATGGTTTTTCATTTGGGAAATTTCAGGAGGTTGCAGAACTTATATTCAGCTTCCTGAGCTTGGTGTTACATCCCCAGGAAGTTAGTGACACCTTTGGCACTAGGAAACCAGGAGAGGGGACAAACACCAAACACCAGGGTCTGTTTTTGGAATCCCTAAGAACACAAAGAATTGATGATGATGTTTTCTTTCCAGAAAGGAAATTTGTGAGGCAGCTGTGCTATTAAGGGTAGGGTGTATGGGTTGCTGGAGTGCTGGAGAGTCTGGGGCCATGCTTAGTTTAAATGACAGCTTTTGACATTTCTTCTCCTTGAATTTGGAAATTTTAAAGCAAAATCATATGGTTCTAAAATCAGTTTGTTTTAAAAATACCTCAGTGTCACACAAACTGAAATGGGAACCAGACTGTGGTGCAAGGACTTTCCTACTTCATTAACGTCAATGAGCAGGGAAGAGATGCAAATCATGGGTCAGTGGAAAGCTCTGGCCATTGGAGTCAGCCTAGGTATGACCCTCAGACTCGTCATTTACCTGGCAAATGGATGAATCTGCAGTTCTCCTACCCTCAGTTTGCCCATTTGTAAATTCGGGTGTGTGTGTGCCTGTGTGTGATGTGTGTGTGTACAGAAGTGTAATAATAATACTAATGTCCAACTTGCAAATGTTAAGTATTATATACTGATCCCAGTTTTCCCAAATCCTAGCATTCCAACATGTGAACATTGCAGCAAGGTTCCTCTTCCTTAAATAATTCATATAACTTTGCCCTGCTCCATCTCTGGGTCCCACCACAGATGTTTCTTTCCCCAAGAAGCATTCCTAGTCTTCCAAAAGGAACTAGGTACCCTGTTACTGTCTTTCCTAGAACTCCATTCTTCACACATTCCACTGGCATGGACCGAATGTTTGTGTTTCTTCCAAGATTCTTATGTTGAATTCCTAAACCCCAAGGTGATGATGATATAAAGAAGTGGGACCTTTGGGAGGTGATTAGATCATTAGAGTGAAGCCCCTTTGAATGGGATAAATGCCATCATAAAAGAGGGCTCAGATAGCTGCCTTGCCCCTTCTATCAGGTGAGGACAGAGTGAGAAGACACTGTTCTGTGAACCAGGAAGTGGGCCCTTACCAGACACTAATCTACTGGCACCGTGACCTTGGATTTCCCAGCCTCCAGCACTGTGAGAATTAAGTTTTCTGTTGCTTATTCAGCCACCCAGTCATCTCTAGTTTTTGTTATAGCAGCCCAAACAGACTAAGACAATTTTGTAATGATATATTTAGTTACTTGTGTTTATTTGAATTCTTTCTTCTCCTGTAGACTGTAAGTTCCAAGATGATAGGGACATAGCTGTTCTTAAATCTCATTTAAAAGTTAAAATATCACTGGTGATGAGTGTATAATACAGATAAGGCAATTGGCACCTGACAAATAACTATTCTGTAAACAGTAACATTGCCTAATATATAGTAAGTCCTCAGTCAAAATTTTTTGAATGAATAAATACATGAGGTTTTATGAATTGGAATTGAAATCTAAACTTTCTATAGCTGTATAATAGAAATTCATATATGGAGCTTGCGAAAAGGCCTGAATGATATCTTTAGTTAATAATAATACCCAAGATCTTGAATTTATGTTTTGAATTGCCTTGCAAACCATAACTTCTTTTATATCTATATATATATAGAGAGAGAGAGAGAGAGAGAGAGGGACATTAGGACAATCACAGTTCTCATATGTAAGCTTTGAAGTAAGTAGGCTGCAAATTTTTAGTGATTTTATTTTGGAGGGTCAGATAACAGACAGCTGAAATTGAAACAGCTTCAAATGTCACAAAATGTCTTCTTGTAATTCTCAAGCATCAAATGCATTAAACCTTAAAGGCACAGTGTCCATTTCCCAACTCACCATAGATTAAAACTATCTTAGGAGACACAACCACACCCAAGGGAATTTTCTTATCGAAATGGACTGCATTTATGACAATTTCCCTGAAATCTTCAAATTAGTTTTTCAGATAAGACGATGATAAAGAGTAGAGGGTCAGGAAACCTTTTCTGTAAAGAAGCAGAGAGTAAATATTTTAGGCTTTGCAGGCCATGGAGTCTCTGTTGTCACTATGCACCTCTACTCTGCTAGCATAAAAGCAGCATAAACACTGTGTAGAGAAACGGTGATGGCTTGTGGCAACTGAACTTTATTTATAAAAGCAGGCAGCAGGGAGAATTGGCCCATAGGTGGTTAGTTTGCTGAACCCTGCTTGTACACATAGGCTTTGAAGCCAGACATATATGTGTTCAAATCCTGGCTGTACCATTGAGAAGCTGTCAGATCTTCAGAAAGTTTCTTAACCTCATTGAGTTTGCTCATCTGTGAATGAACTGACTCCTAGGATTGCTGTGAGATTAAATGAGGAAAAGCATGAATAGCATGCCAGGCAAGACCTGCACACAGGGATGCCTATATCTATGTCTATATCCATCTACATATATCACACATATGTATACCATCCCAGACCGATATATGTCTTATATATCAGATGTTTATTTATATTGTATGTGTGCATGTATGTGTATATATAGGTATATATCAGACATTTATTTATTAAATACGTATATTATTTTCCTCTTGTTCCTACATCCACTTTGTTGCTTGATCAGTACTTGCTGCCTCCATCATTTGCTTACTCTGATTTATTCTTCTTGTCTTGGCTTCTTCCAGTCTTCATTACCAAAAGTGGCCTGAATATATACTATTTTTTAGTATATATTATATGCATACTATTTTTAAAATTAAGTAATTAATTCCTTTATTGGTGTGTCTTGGAGTTCTCAACAAATTGCTGGGAATGTTAAGAACTGTAGGCTGGGGGTGGTGGCTAACGCCTATAATCCCAGCACTTTGGGAGGCTGAGGTGGGTGGATCACGAGATCAAGAGATCAAGACCATCCTGGTCAACATGGTGAAACCTCGTCTCTACTAAAAATACAAAAAATTAGCTGGGCATGGTGGTGTGCGCCTGTAGTCCCAGCTACTCGGGAGGCTGAGGCAGGAGAATTGCTTGAACCCAGGAGGTGGAGGTTGTGGTGAGCCGAGATCACGCCATTGCACTCCAGCCTGGGTAACAACAGCGAAACTCCGTCTCAAAAAAAAAAAAAAGAACTGTAATGATTTTTCAGATATTTTAAGGATGGCTGGATGTGGTAGTTCACACCTGTAATCCCGCCACTTTGGGAGGGTGAGGTGGGTGGATCACTTGAGCTCAGGAGTTCCAGACCAGCCTGGGCAACATGGTGCAGCTCCATCTCTACAAAAAATAAAAGAACATTGGCCAGGTGTGGTGGCATGCACCTGTGGTCCCAGCTACTGGAGAGGCTGAGATGGAAGGATCACTTGAGGCTGGGAGATCAAGGCTTCAGTGAGCGGAGATCACGCCACTGCACTCCAGTCTGGGTTACAGAGTAAGACCCTATCTCAAAAAAATATTTTAGAGATAAGAAAGTAATTCTGGAATGTTTAGGTAGGTCAAATACATATTGGTGAATGAATGAATGAATGAATGAATGAATGAAAGGTATCTCTGAAGTATATTTGCTTGTAAGTGACCATAATTCCTGAATTTTGGAATAATGAAATTTTCACCATTGGATGTGTGATATTTTTGTGTTAAGCAGAGACTGCCTCAGGAGTCCTTTTAAAGAGATAAAATACCTTGAGAAGAGAGAGGCACAGAAGTGGCTGCTAAACTGGCAAATGGCTATTTTTTGAGCAACACTGGTTAAAAAAAAAAAAGCTATTATACATTGCTCACTATGTGCCAGAAACTATACTAAGCCATATATATATATAATTTTCAAGTTTTAGAAATATATAGAGTTATATATATGCATATTTAGAGAGAGTTATATCCAGATACACACAAACATACACACACACACACACACACACACACACATAAGTTTGAAGATTAAACTTTCACATATGTTAACATAGTTAACCAGCTAGCCAGGGTCTAAAATGGCCCCCAGTGATCCCCACCCTCTGATATTTATGCTTTTGTGTGGTCCCATCTTACATCATATCAGGGTCAGTCTATGTGACCAGTTGACTATGGTAGAAGTGATAATATGTTATTTCTGAGGCCAGGTTATAAAACACATTGCAGCTTCCTCCTTGCTCACTCTGAGTCATTCATTCTGGGGAGAAGCCAGCTGCCATGTTGTGAGGGTCTGGTGGAAGGGCCCACCTAAGCAGGGACAGACACTTTGTGCCCCCAGCCATGTAAACGAGCCATTTTGCAAGCAGATACTCCAGGCCACATGAAGCCTTCAGATGATTGCAGCCTATGATTTCAGCCTGCTTGCAAGCTTGACTGCAATTCCACAGGAGATTCTGAGCCAGAACCTGAATTCTCCTGGACAAGGATAATGTCTTGGGACAACTCAAGGAATAAGAGCAGGTTGGAGATGGCATTGGAAATGGACCAAGACCACACTTCTCTTCTATGAAAAAGTAATAGTCTGATTTTGTGCATGAGCTGGCTTCTGTCTACCTTACTGACCTCTATTGCCTATCACTTGCTTCCTAGCCCCCACTAGTCTCTAGTCATTCAGGCCTCCTTCAGGGCTTTGAATGCACCAAGCTCTTTTCTGCCTCAGGGCTTTTGCACATGCTCTTTGCTGTACTTAAGCGGCTATTCTTCTGGCTCTTGATATGACTGATTTATTTTCTCATTTTTCAGGCCTAGGCATTCATGTCACCTCTACAGAGAGAGGGCATTTCCAACTGCTCCAAAGGGGTAGTTCTCCTCTTTGTACCTGTTTGTTTCCTTCAGCACACTTAGGATAATCTGTAATTATTTATATCTTTTTCTTTACTTGTTAGTGTTGTCTGACTATACAATTTTATACGTTGCAAAGTAAGGCAGGATCCATGACTTTTTGGGACACTACTGAATCTGTAGTAACTAGCCGAGGACCTGACACGTTCTAAGTGTCCAATAACTATGTGAGGAGTGATGGAATATTTGTCTTTGTGTTTCTCCAAGGGCTTTTCATCAGTTCTGGCATTAGTGAGTGCTCACTGAGGCTTAGCATTATAGCTGGCTCTTCTTCATTCCCCTTTGTCCCTCTGCCCAATTCCTGCCACTCTTTCCTTTTATTTTTCCTTCAGACCAAATTATTATCTTCTAGTATATTATATAATATATACGCTACATGAAAGCAATGATCTTTGTGCATTCTATTGACACAATAGACACTTAACAAAAAAATTTGTTAAATGAATAAATGAATGACATTTCTGAATGTCATATGGAAAAGTTGAATCCATGAAATGAATTATTAAAAAACAAAACAAAACAACAGTCAAAAACTACAGTCATACTTTAATTTATACCGTGGACTTCAAATTCTTCAAATACAATGAATTTATGCTTAATTTCATGCAAAGTCTGAAGCTGTTCATTATATTTTATTGTATTATATTATACTTCTTTTTTAAAAATGTGTTTTATTAATAAACTATTTTAAAAGCAAAAGCACTTGAGAAAAAATAAATTTCACTAAAGATGATCAACATTGAAAAAAATTTCAAAATCATGCATCTTTATTTTTGAAAAGTAAAAAGTAAACATAAAACCACCCCCTCCTCCAAATTACCCCTAATCCCATTGAGACAATCATGGCTAATATTTTGAGGCATATACTTCCAAGACTTTTTTCTTATGTACAATATATTTATACACTGTGTTTAAAAACAGAAACATATTGTAAATGTTAATAAGAGCCAAAGTTATGTTGCACTTACGATGTTTCAGGTACTAAGTGCTTTATTTGTATGTATTTATTTATACTGATTTAATTCTCACAACAAATTTATGCTCTAGGTCCTAGTATTTGCCCTCATTTTACAGAGGAGTAAACTGAGACACTAGAAGGTTAACTACCTTGCCTGAAGTCATACAGCTAGTGAGTGATAGAACTGGGATTTGAACCAAGGCAGTGTGGTTTGCGAATCCATGCTCATAATCACTATTTTTGCTGCCTCAGAATATGGCTTGTGACTTGCTCCCTCCCTGTCATTATATCAAGACCTCTTCCCAATTGCTATATATTCTTCTCCAACATCATTTTAAAAGTCTATATAGTGTTTCAATACATAGATGCTCTAATTTTTCAATTTTTAAAATTTTAATTTAAATTTTTTAGAGCTAGAGTCTCACTCTGTCACCTAGGCTGGAGTGAAATAATGTGATCAGAGCTCTCTGCAGCCTCAAACTCCTGGGCTCAAGCCATTCTCTCACCTCAGCCTCCTGAGTAGCTAGGACTACAGGTGTACACCACCATGGCCTGGCTAAGTTTTAAAATTTTTTATTTTGGAGACAGGATCCTGCTATGTTGTCCAGGCTGATTTCAAACTCCTACCCTCAAGTGATCCTTTAGCTTTGGCCTCCCAAAGTGTTGGGATTATAGGTATGAGCCACTGCACCTGGCTAATTCTTCTATTTTTTTTTTTTTTTTTTTTAATTTAAGAATTATTTCTGGCTTGGTGCAGTGGCTTATGCCTGTAATCCCAGAACTTTGGGAGGCTGAGGCAGGTGGATTTTTGAGCTCAGGAGTTTGAGATCAGCCTAAGCAATGTGGTGAAACCCTATCTCTACCAAAAATACAAAAAATTAGCTAGGTGTGGTGGTGCACACCTGTGGTCTCAGCTACTTGGGAGGTTGAGATGGGAGGACTGCTTAAGCCCAGGAGGCAGAGGTTGCAGTGAGTTGAGATCACACCACTGGCACTCCAGACTGGGTGAAAGAGCCAGACCTTATCTAAAAAAATAATAATAATAATAATAATAATAATCCTGATAGAAAATTCAGGATAAAAATTCAGGCACTCCAGACTGGGTGAAAGAGCCAGACCTTATCTAAAATAATAATAATAATAATAATAATAAAAAGAATTATTTATTTCTTTTTTTTTCTAGGAACAAAGTTCAACAGAAGTAGGTAGTTTAAGGAGTTTATGAGGAACAATTTTTAAAAATGTTTGATTTTTTAGTTTTGTACAGCTGTAATTTGAGGCAGTTGCTTCATGAATTTCTTTAGGTGATGTCCACCTGTGTTTCTTCTTCTCATTTGCAAATGGTTGCTTCTGCTAGTAATCCACTTGGTAACCATGTATAAGTAAAAATGTGTTCCTAAACTGATGCATTTTGACTGTGGGAAGAGCTATAAATAATGATGGAAAATTCAGGATAAAAATTCAGGCAAAAACGAGCAAATAAACCAAATCTGTCTGGGCACGGTGGCTCATGACTGTAATCCCAGCACTTTGGGAGGCCAAGGTAGGTGGATTGCCTGAGGTCAGGAGTTTGAGACCAGCCTAGCCAACATGGTGAAACCCCTTCTCTACTAATACAAAAAAATTAGCCGGGCATGGTGACACATGCCTGTAATCCCAGCTATTCAGCAGTCTGAGGCAGGAGAATCACTGGAACCCAGGAGGTGGAGGTTGCAGTGAGCTGAGATTGCACCACTGCACTCCAGTCTGGGCAACAAGAGCAAAAAAGAAAACAAAAACAAAAACAAAAACAAATCTGTATACTTAACATTAAGGAAACTGGAGTGCATTTGAAACCATCTGTCTCAAAATAAAATAAAATAAAATAAAAAACCCAAATATGTATACTTAACATTAAGGAAACTGGAGTGCATTTGAAACCGTCTGTCTCAAAATAAAATAAAATAAAATAAAATAAAAAACCCAAATCTGTATACTTAACATTAAGGAAACTGAAGTGCATTTGAAGCCAAACAATGATCTTGCTTTATGAAGACACAGAGCTAATTAATCTATGCCAAATTGTTTTTTAAATACTTGTCTTTTGGTATAATTCAAGTTCACTCTTGTAGGAATTAATCTATCTCTCCTTTGCTATTTGTAATTGTCGACCTGACAGGCATTTGCTTTGATTTTTTTTGTAGTATAAAAAGTGTTTATGGTGCAAAATTAACATCATTAGACAAAGTGTCACCCCTTGGGTGAAAACACTGAGCATTTTACCTCTTGAAGTGTCAGCCCAGACTCTTCTGATTGATGCATGGAGCTATTCCTGGAGAAGGTCTCCAGCTGGTCAAGTATTACCTTTGCTAATATTCAGAAACACACAGCATGGTTACACCTGAGGCCTAGGGTGTGTGTGTGTGTGTGTGTGTGTGTGTGTGTGTGTACCTCCATGTACACACAAGTTTATAGAATTGGCTGGACAAAAATACATATAAACCTTTCCTGTTCCATCAACTGTAACTCTCAAAAAATTCAAGTACAAGCAATTTAAAATCTATTTACTAATCAATTCAATAAGCATTTATTGAGTATACTATGTGCTCAGCACTTTTCTAAATGCTGGAATAGAAAGATGAATGAGAACCTCAAGGAGTTTGTGGCATTGTGAAGATATGAGTCAGGTTGGATAGTGTCACAAGTCATGATAAGTTCAGGTAACAGCATCAACCGTGATCAGGGAGGGAGGGGATTCAAGCAAGCATCTTGGAAGAGGACTTGCTTATGATAGGTCTTGAAGGATGCATTCATCAGGTGGTCAGGGTGGTATTCCAGACAAAAAGAAGAATGTGGTCAAAAGCACAGAGCATGAAGCAGCATGGAATATTCCCCTGAATACTTCAGGGGAATATTTCAGCAGGGTATTCTGTGCTGCTGGAGACAGGAGAGCCTGAGGTGCTAGAGAAGTAGCCCTTCTGGTCAATCTTGGGCTCCATGAAGGAACAACTGAGGCCATAGCAACCACTGGCCATCTTTTCATTAAGACTTTGGACTTTGTGAAAACCCAGGAGTCTTAGATAATTACTGAAGCTGTCTGGGATTCTACAGTTAGGCATGATTGATTCATTTGGGGTTAGCCTTGGCTCTACTTTTCATTCCTTAGAGTGTAAATATTCCCAGGAAGACCACTACCAACTGTGCTTGGTCCTATGTTAGCTGCTATGCACAGTTTCCACTTCTAGTTGGTAGTAAATATTTGTTGGCTGAAATGTTGAACTGTTATAAAAATGAGAGCTTCCAGGAACTTCCTGTCTTATTGGAGAGATGAACTAAAAACGTGTAAAGAAGTCACAGTGCAAGATTTAAGTAATAGTTACAGGCAAAAGAGAGTTGACAAGATTGTTATAAACTCCAAAAGATAAAGCTAACACAAGCTTAACTGATACACACAGAAATATCCAGGGTCCTAAAAATGGGCAAGAGTACTATCTTCTACTGTATGTACAGTGTCCAGTTTTAGTAACTCGTCTTTAAATAGGACATTGGTAAATAAGAGTTACACCAGAGAGTCAAACATGGTAGAGAATGGTCTGTGCAATTATATTCTTAGGGTAACTTTCTAGTAGACTTACTGGGTCAAAAGTTATAAACAGTGTTAGGCCATTATTACATATTGCAATATCAATTTCCAAAATAGGTGTCACAATTTGCACTATCATATGCAGTGCATAAATGTACTTATTTCATCATAACTTTGTTGGAGTTGGCTATTATAATTTTTAAAGTTTTTTTTTAGGGAGACAATCTAATCAGGATGAGATCATTGTAATTTGCATTTCTTTGATTGCTAGTGAGGCCGAACAATTTTCTTTGCTTAATATTGTTATTTTCTATTGCATGAAGTCATGTTCCTGGGAGCACTGTGATCTAAAAGCAGGGTAAGCAAAGGTGATCTTGCACATAGGGGAAGAGTGGAGAGACAAGTGTAAGAAACAGGTGCTATTTTTTTGAATTGCCTCTTTTCATAGCTAGTGAAAGAAAATCTCACTTCATGTGGCTTAAATAAAAAGGGAAATGCAGTAATCACCCTACTGAAAAGACCTGACAGTAGGTTTGGTTTCAGTTATAGCTTGGAGCTCAAATGATGGCACCAGGACCCATTTCTGGACTTTGTGCTTTCCATGTTGATGTAGCATCCCTGTATTCAAACAAGCTTGCCTCTTGTTGTGTAGCTGCAGTAGTTTCCCCACTCTCTGATGCCAGTTTAAGTTTCGGATGGAGAACAGTCCCTTTCTTAGTCTCATTGGGTCTCATTGGATCACCTAAACAGCCCGAACCAATCACAGTGGCCAGGGACATGTGGTGTTCTGATCGGCTCAGGCCTGTCATATATTCCACTGCTAAACTGAATTGGAACTTCACCCTAAGCACGAAGGATTAGGGAAGAGGATCCCCTTGCTGGACGTGGCGGCTCATGCCTGTAATCCCAGCACTTTGGGAGGCCAAGATGGGTGGATTGCTTGAGCTCAGGAGTTTGAGACTGGCCTGGGCAAAATGGTGAAACCCTGTCTCTACTAAAAATATGGGTGTGGTGGTGTGCACCTGTGATCCCAGCTACTCGGCAGGCTGAGGCATGAAAATCGCTTGAGTCCGGGAGGTGGAGGTTGCAGTGAGTAGAGATCTGGCCATTGCACTCCAGCGTGGGCGATGAAACGAGAGTTTGTCTCCAAAAAATAAATAAATAAATAAATAGGACCCCCAGAAGGAAACTGGAAGTAAAGTGAGTGGCACCTAAAATATTCCAGGATTACCAAAGAGTCATTGTTTAGGAAAGCCGGAGTTTGGTAAGGGGGCCCCACACGGAGTTCTAAGTGGAGATGCAAGGGCCTGAGGATAAATTGCCCTTTGCTCTGTGTGGCCTCAGGCTGCCACCATTGGGCTATGCTCTTCCAGTGAGCAGTAGAAATAGAGCTGCCATGATCTTCTGAATGCTCAGATTCCTCCCTCTTAGTCTGACTGTCAGGGTGGGTTTCATTTCCTTTTATGCTCCCCTCTCCCTGGAGCTTGCTTAAATCCATGGTACTCAGTTTGGTCCATCCCCAGTGCTGTTAGGAAGGTATTTATGGAGACAGAAGCCTGCAGACCTCTTACGTGAGGAATACTAAACTATTGTTTCTCAGCTCAAAGCATTCTTTGTTACTTAGCTTTTTGATACTGGGGCTGGAACTCTGCAAACCACATTTCTTTTTGGCTGGTTGGCTCCACGGTTAGGCTTTGCCAATGAGAGAGAGGAAGCCAGAAGAAGTTGTGAAACTAGAGGAGGAACAGGGGCCTTGTTCCTTTCTGTTTCTGTAACCCAGCAATGCTGCTTCTCCTTGGCAGTGTCACTTGCTTCTAGTAGCAGCAGTTGGTTCCTGTTTGCAGTTTTGCTAACACTCTAAGGATCTGCCTCATGGAGGTCTCTTGGAGGCATCAGCTCCTGCCAACTGCCCTCTCCTGGGAAGCCTAAATCTCAGCTTTGCTGGATCCTCTAAACTCCTGGGAAATTTGTACTTTTTAATAATACCAACCTCTTCTTTTTGTTTTTCCAACCGTTGAAGTAGTAGCTGCTTCCCGTAGTATCTCCTTTTGGTTCTCCCGATTGTCCAATACCTGGCTAACAATTTTTTTTACATTACTTTTGTTAAAATAACTGGTGCAGTTTTTATTTCTTGACTGAACTGATTGAAGCAATATCAGTTTCAATCGACCTGAGTTGTCTTGCCATCATTTCAATTAAGACTGAAGAAGATCATTCTGACAGAAAATTAATATTGACTTCCCATTGCCTTTAGAAGAAGGTCCATACCTTTGCCTCCTGCCTGGTTTTATAGCTGCACCTTTTGCAAACTTGTACCTTATGCTCTAGGTACATGGATCTTCCTTAAGTTCTTCCAATGTGTAATGCTCTGTCATGATCAGGCCATTAAATGCGTAGTTCCTTTTGCTAAGAATATTGACATCTTCTACCCTTTTAACTGGATAGGTAACTCTATATATTATTCTTGCATCTGCAGAGATGTCCTGTTCCAAACCTTTGTAGGCCTCTTCCCCTTTCCTGTGGTATGCTGTACTGGCTTTCTGATGGCATATATTGTTTGATGATCTGTTTCTGTCACTGGACTGCAAGCTGCTTGAGAGCAATGCCTAGAACTCAATAGGCAACTGAATAAATATTTGGCAAGAACTTCCTTAGAAAATTTCCATGCTTTCTTTTTACTTTTGTGAAATAAGGATAAAACCCCAGCTACCATTACTGTTGATGCAAGTCACGCCCTAAATGACTACTGAGGGTTTTATCTCTCATCCAAAGGACAAGCTAATGTTATGAAAATTGCTAAAGTCAGACTAGAGGGCAACAAACAAGAAGGCTTAAAGACCTGAGATGTCTCTGAGGCTGCCATGTGTCGCACCATTGATGAAGGTGGACAGGGATCAGCTACTGATTCACCAGGTTAAAAGCCTTCCCATCACCCACAGCAGCTGTGTCAAAGACAAGTGGCAAAAGAAAATGAAACCTTGTCAAGCCCTTGCATATATGATTTCAGGATGCCAATGAGACGCATTGGATCAGAGGAGAAGATTGTGAATGTGACTGCTTTTCTGCACCATGCAATGAAAAAGAAAAGACTTGGGAGTCTGAACTTGATTCAAATCTTGGCTTTGCCTCTAGTTCTACTGGGAGATAGGAACCTTTATAAGATTCTTAGTTTATTAAACTGTAAAACGGGACTAATAGCACTGACTTCACTTTATTTATTTATTCATTTACCTATTTCTAAATGAGATAATTGATTTCAAGTGTCTAGCATAAAGTTAGGAAATATTGGTAGTTTGTGGAGAACGATTGGATTGGCAGATCTGATTCTACTCATTCATTCATTTAGTCATTAAAAAACATCATTGAGCATCCCTTAAATGCTAGTTATATAAATGAATTACATTAGAAAACGTCCATCCTCTCACGGAGTTTCTACTGGAAAGAGACAATCTGAAAGGTAACACACTGATAAACAAAAGAATGACAATTTTGTTTGTTGATTTAATCATGACTTTTATAACACCTTTTCCTGGATCACATGTTGCATTTTAGCTGTCGCGTTTCTTTATTTGTCTTTACTCAAGAATAAGTTCCTCGGCCTTTCCTTGACTTTCATGACATGGATATTTTTGAAGAGTCTAGGTCAATTGTCGTGTAGATTGAATCTCAGTCTAGGTTTGTCTGATTGTTTTGTGCTTTTTAAGACTGTGCAAGAAGCAAATGCCAGAGCTAACACCAGGACCTAGCTTTCCTGACCCCATGTCTTATGCATTTTCCTCTATCTATCTATCTATCTATCTATCTATCTATCTATCTATCTATCTATCTATTTTCCTCTATCTATCTATCTATCTATCTATCTATCTATCTATCTATTTAGAGATGGAGTCTTGTTCTGTCACTCAGGCTGGAGTGCAGTGGTGCAATCTTGACTCACTGCAACTTCCGCCTCCCGGGTTCAAACAATTCTCCTGCCTCAGCCTTCCAAGTAGCTGGAACAACAGGCACCTGCCACCATGCCCGGCTAATTTTTTGTATTTTTAGTAGAGAGGGGGTTTCACCATGTTAGCCAGGAAGGTCTCCATCTCCTGACCTCATGATCTGCCCTCCTCGGCATCCAAAAGTGCTGGGATTATAGGCGTGAGCCACCACACGTGGCCTCACATTTTCCTCTTAAAAGCTGCCAGGAGACTTGGAGGTCAGAAGACCCCTCACAGCTCCATCCCCAGAAGAACAGTCCTATTAACACTGCCAGGTTGTTAAATAACAGCAGTATTGACATGGTAATAACCAGAGAAGACACCTCCTCCCAGGTTAACCTAGCGATCTTTGTCATCATTTAGCATCTTCAGATCTGAATGACAAATTAAAAAAAAAAAAACTGATTATTTTATTACTTTTTTGCCATCATCTTTCTAGGTGACAATTTGTCCTGCTTTAATAGAAGAGCTGAAAAAATAATTAGGAAAATTAGATCAAATGTGGGTAAAATGCCATAAGATCATTTCAGTTCTATTATGATGCATTTTTCAAAACTGTAGGACATTGAACAAAATGCACCAAAATAAAACATTTTTTTTATTTGGAAAATTCTTTTTAAAAGCTGAACAATTGCTGCAGCTAATCTATAATTTACCCAAATGTTGGGTACTTTATTATATTGACATGCTATAAGTTAGCTCACTAAATTTTCTCCAAGAAATGGGGGAAACAAAAGGGCGAGTAATTGGTGCTCTGAGCCCATGGTCTGCTTCCCGTTTCATGAATGGGACCACAAGTACATTTTAAAATTTGTCCAGATGTTGTTTAAAACACACACACACACACACACACACACACACACACACACACACACACACACAAAGCCTTCAGACTAACCCTAAATGAACTCGGCCTTTTCATAGCTTTTTTGTTTCTAGTTGAGTGTTCCTTTTTCTGCTGTTCCAAAAGTGGGATTAGAAGACGTTTTCAGGTGGGGCTGGGAAAAGACTCTTCCCCCATTTAGTTCTTGCTGCTACAGACATGGTGGGGCTGGGTGGTGAGGGGAAATTTTACCTATGATGCATCTTATTAATAAGAAGGCATACATATGGGTAGATTGTTTATTTATATTATAAATATTCATTCAAAATTAGTTATTGAAAACCCCCCCTTATAAGCCAGGCACCATGCTAGGTGGTGGATTTAAAATGAATAACTCCGACGTGGTCCCTACCTTCAGGGAGTTTATAATCTTGTGAATGTAGGGTTTGGGTGAGGCATTTCTATTGGCTGAGCACAGGATGCTACAGGAAGGCATGTGGCAGCCTTTGGAGGAGGTAAAGTAGGTGGGTTTACATGTGTAATTTCCTTGGTAACAGACACTTTTGATTATGATAAAGAACAAAGGCAAACGAGAAAAGCTTGATTTGTTGAAGAAGTTGTACATCACCATGCTGTTCATTCCCATGTAAATGGGAAACTCATGACAAAAGTCTTTTCAAAGAATGGTGATATCAGGGACCAGGGGGAACAGAGAAGTCAAGCAGCTTTTTTGGATCCTTCCTTAGAAAATCCTGGAGCAGGTTCCTCACAGATTTCAGAGACAGAAACTGTACAGGATAGGGAAGCTGAGGAGCCTGAAGGTTTTTTTAACCTTCTCTTCTAGATGACCCTCTGCAGAGGAGGGCCACTTTTGCCTATGGGTCAATGGCTTTCTATCTCTTTCTCTATACACTGGGCTTCCTGCTTTTTACAGTGGTACTGACTTAATATTTACTACAGGCAATTGTTTTCTGGTCTCTCTCTCTCTCTCTCTCTCTCTCTCTCTCTCTGATTAATATATAGAACTTCCCTCTCTACACTCATAGACAATATTTTATAGCCCTTCTGAAACAGATGTGGATTCTAATGAAGCATTATAGTTGCTTTTGTAATGAGTGTTGAGGGTAGAAGAAAATGGTCATGGAGGAACTTCAATGTGATAAGGTTTAGGTATGTCCTCCAAATTCTTATCTATGCCAGAGAAGGCTCCTGCAAAGAAGCAATGTCCAAGCTGAGACTTGAAAACATTAAGGTAGAAACTGGGCTCTAGAGAGCAAGAATAACATTTGCAACGACCTGAAGACTAAAGATAACATGGTGTATTACATCAGAGAAACTGAAAGTTGTTCATATGGCTGATGGAAGAGTGAAAACGGAGGTGAGAGGTGGGTTTGGTAATTGAAAGCTTTGGAAGCCTTTGAGGCCATGGGAAGCTGCTGAAGCCATGTAAGTGGGGAAATGGAAAGATCAGATTTATATTTCAGAGTAAACATTCTGGCTGCAGTGAAATTAAAGGTGTAGGCGCAAAGCTGAAAACAGAGAGACCAACAGGTTCTCTCTATGGATTAGTATAGTGGCAGTCAGGATGGGGAGAGGCAGAAGAATGACAGAAATATTTTGGAAGTAGAAGCAACAAGACTTGATGATTAATTGGATGTGGACAGTGAGGGAGGAGGATAAATCAGAGACAAACAGCCCAACTTTCTTCACATCTGTCTTGTACACCACCCTGGACTTTGAAGCCTCCCTGCATCTTCAGTTTTTCCTAAAGCTGTGACCTCAAATCTTGGCATTGATCTTAGACCCCATGATGACTGTTTGTGCCTTAGTGGTACCAACAGCACCCATGGGTACAATCTGTATTCTAAATGCTGCTGCTGGTCATTACCCACCCCCAGGTTTGGTCCATCCATGTTTTTTCTTCCTGAATGTACAGCCACAGGATGATAGTGGTGGTTAAGAGCAGGGACTTTATGTGAGATGGATTTGGGTTCAAGTCCCAGCTCTGCACTTACTCTTAGTTTGACCTTTAGCAAGTCACCGAACGTCTCTGAATCTCAACTTTTCTCATCTGTGAAATAGTAACAGAACAACTGTGAGGATTAAATGAAAGCACGAATGTGAAGCACAGTACCTGCACATGGACAAGCACAAAATGAAAGCGGATTAGAGAGAGGAACAAGGAAGCAATACAGAAGAGACTGGTAGGTTTTGGTAGGTTTTTTTCTTTTCCCTCCCATGGCCGAGAGTCTGAAACAACACAGAATAACAAAAGCATCCGTTTGGATAGAGAGGAAGAGGAAGAATCTCCTTTAGCAGGATTTCTTGAAGGTCTGCTAAGAAGAGTTTATTTTGACCATGTAAAAGTTCGGATTGGTTTGTTGAGCCTGGACTAGAACAAAAGCTAAGGCCCAGCCCACCGAGACTTCTTCCACCCTGGGACTCTTGACTTCATGTCATTTTTCTCTCTCTACTTACATGTTCTTCCTCATGTTCAAATCTCAGCCACCCTTAACTCTCTTATCCTCCCCACTCCTTCTCTTCTCCTTCTGCCTCTTCTCACAAGGCAGCTCTAAAGCATCCCTTTATTTGTCCAGTTCCAGACACAGCAGGATGTAGAAGTTAACATTTGTTGGAGACTGTTTTACCTCCTGGAATCTCCCCTCTAGAAAACTTTGTGTCACTCTACTTACAAACCTGGTATATCCCTGAGTAGAGGCAGTGTTAATAAAACTCAGTAATACTAATAATACCAATAAGCAATGTGCATCAGTGCACTCTGCTGTTCTATACAATCAGCAGCTCATTCTACTGGCCAGGGACCAAGCAGCCTCCTTTCTGATTGGTCAGTTTATGCCATACTGGTCTTTATGGGTTAAAGTGTGTCCCCCCTCTCCCCTACAATTCATGTGTTGAAGCCCTAACCTCCAGCACCTGAGAGTGTGACTATGTTTGGAGATAGGGCCTTTTAAGAGGTGATAAAGGTAAAATCAGGGCATTAGGGTGCACCCTAATCCAATGTGACTAATGTGCTTTTAAGAGGAGGAAATGTAGATATGCAGAGAGATACCGGGGATGCACGCACACAGAGAGGCCATGGGAGGACATAGCAAGAAGGTGGTAATCTGGAAGTCTAGGACAGAGTCCTCAGAAGAAAGCAAACATGTTGACACTTGGTTTTGGACTTTTAGCCTTCAAAACTGTGAGAAGACAAAGTTGTATTATTTAAGCTGTCCAGTCTTTGGCATTTGGTGCAGTAGCCCTAGCAAACTGATACACTGGTTATGATATTTTTTGGACTATCATGTTCAATAATAACAATAGTTTTGTTGATTGCTGAGTCAACTCTAGGGGTAGTATAGATCACATCATTACATCTTAAGTTACTATCTAAGTATTATCTTCATTTTGCAAATAAGAGAACTGAGACTTGAAGAGGAAAATGACTTACCTAAGTCAAAATCACAGAGCTTGTAAAGGGCAAATTCAGGCTCAAATATAAATCTTTCTGACACTAGTGCCTAGGTTCTTAACTATTCTGTACTACCTAGAAATACTGGTCTTCTCCAACTGTTCCCTTTCACCCAATATAAATGATACTCCTTATTTTTCTCTATGGCTCTCTGGTCTTTTTTCCCCTTTGGAGTATGAGCTACAATTTAGAATCATAAATTTAATTACATGATCATTTTCTCAATGCCTTCCTTCCCTGCTAGTCCAGTGATATAGCACTGTGCTTATAATTATGATGATGATGTTAGTTTTGGAACAAGCGGTGTTGAAAAGCTTCTTGATTTTTCTGCCAGGTGAAAGCCAGCCAGCCCTTTGCATATGGTGAAATGATCAACCTCAATGGGCATTGGCAAGTAACAGGGATGCTGCTGTGCTCTTTAATTTATACCTTGATATTGTACACATGTGGCTTCAGGAAGGGACCATGTCACTTAACCTTCCCATATGGCGCAAACCAGCATTTCCCTCCCCATGGCTGCTCTCATGAAGAGTCCTGCCTGATCTGGTGTTCTAGGAGTTGTTTTGCCATTTTGAAACGCACTTCAAGGCAGGAAGCTGCGAGCCACTGGGTGCTCCCTTGGTGGCTTTTCTCTGCTTTTCCTGACCTTCTACCCTGTTAATACATCTGGGTGAAGTGGCAGCAGCTTTTTTTGGGTATAATGGAGCCTACAAAAAAATCAAGCCAGGTCTGTTATACCAGATTGTGACTCCTTCTCAAAGAACAAGATCCCAGCAGATACTTGTAGATGTTACTCCGTGCTAATCACCTACTTGAGCCAATGTAATGTTATGATGATAGTGGTTATTATTTTCCCAATGATGTTCCCCTATCAGAGGTGGAAACAATGTACATTTCCCTCCCAACCAAAACTAATAGAAAAATTCTATCTCCTTCCAAAGGACTGAATTTTGTAAAGACAGATTATTTTTCTCAATTTTGTAAAGACAGATTATTTTTCTCTCTGCGGCTTTTTATTTTTAGGTTTCCTCCTCCCTCTCCCTACTTTTTTCCATTTAATGCTTTCATACAGAATGAATAGTATTCTACATTTTTATATTCTAAACACTGCTCCTGCATAATTTTATTCAATTCTTTGTTGGTCTTTTTTTTTACTCCAAGTTATGGTTTTAAAAATAATCTAGAACTAATTTGTCTAATGAATATGCAATTATTGCAAGAGTCTTTTGAAGTTTTTGAAAACCTTCAGTCAGCATCTTTCTGGGACATGGTGATGAATGTAGCATCAGGCACTTGAAAGCCATTTCTAATTTGGCAGGTATAATTTTTTGCACATTTCAAAGCTGGGTACCATGCAGCTATTTATTGTGTACTTATGGTTCACTTAGTGTAGTTACTTTCTAGCCTAGCTCCCTCTGCTGGATGAATGGATGCACCATTGCTATTGGGGCACAGTGGGGTTCAAACAGAAGCCAGGTCGGTTAGTCAAGGCAGGGGAGAGAGGGCGCAGTTTGATTTTGCTACTACTCATGCCCAGAGCTGACAACTAATAGCTATCATTTATAGTGTGCTTATCCCATGCAAGACAGTTTACGTATGTCTTAATCTTCATTTACACATAATCCAGAAAGCAAAGGAATATTATCACTATTTTAAGACTTGAAGAGGTTAAGAAAGTTCCCTGAGATCACACAGGTAGTAAGTGGCAGAGCCTTTATAAACATTTATCCTGGAGCGCATTTTCTGTGTGAGGCACTGTGTAAGTCTAGAAATGAAGTTGACCTGGATCTTACTCTCAGAGTGTTTATCTTCCTGTAGAAGAGAGAGAAGACAAACAACCATATCATTTAGCCAAGAAAATTCAGAAAAAAAGAAAAATAGAGGGCCGTTCCATGGTAGCAGAAGCAAAGGAAAGGGAGAAAAATTTCCATTTCAGTAGAGAGAAAATTTTATCATCAGAGGAGGACTGGTTTCCGGAGATTTTTGCTCATGCCTCCCTGTTTCCTGCCTACTGTGCACATTGTGTTTGAAAGTAGCCCCGATAGAATTTTTCAGGAATCATTTCTGACCTGGGAAGCAGCTTCCCCCTGAGTACTTTTTTCTAGTACTTCACTGAAGAGGCCATTGCTGAAGCAGACAGAAGCATCCCAACCCCAGCTGTGGGGTTCATTATCCTCTGCTGTCAAATTGCCATGGTCACGAGGGTGTGAAAGTCACAGCGCCTTCCCAGTCCTGGCTGGGTACAAGTTGTCAGAGCTCCTCATAAAAACAGCACAGGGCCTGCTACTGAGTGCTGGAGCATGCCATCTCACGAACCATAGCCGTCCTCGGCGATGGAACAAAGCACTTTCTCCCATACCCAGTCTTGTTATATGCTTTTTTTTTTTCCTTCTGGCCTCCTGAAAATGTCTTTTGGTTGCAGGTAGCAGAAGCACTGAAACTATATTAAGCAAATAAAAGGGAATTTATTATAAGACTCTCAGGGGCTACACCCAGGAACCAAAAACATCAGAAGCCAAGGTAGTTACTCTCTCGGCAATTCTCTGTCTTAATTACATGGACTTGTGTTTCTGATTGTTCTTGCATCTCTGTCTATGTTTCTCTCTCTATTAACAAGTTGTCTCTTCTTATAGATTCATGCCAGAATATGGCTTCCCATAGCTCCCAAATGCCCATCTTCTCAGTTTGAGAAACAAAAGAAGTTCATACTGGATCACAATTCTACTGCTGTTAGAGAGAAGCCTGATTTATTCCAGGCTGGGTCCAATCAGCTGTGGTGGAAGCAGGGATCAGGTAATAGAGAAAGGCCCTGATTCTTTCCCTGGCCTCTAGGGGTGGGGTGCATTTTACAGAAAAGGAGAAGTTGCCGGACAGGCAGTCACATAGATAATCACATATTTATGAATCAGTGCTGTGACATGGTTTTGTCTTTTCTTGAGAGTCAGTGCAGCATGCTGACTATCCATACAAGGGCAATGTCTGTGGAATTTCATTCTTGCTTCTTGGAACAAATGGAATTCACTTGTGCTGTGTAAAGAAGACTAAACTATCCATATAATCCAGGAAAAATGGATGCTGAGGGTAAAGAGGCTTCAGTTGTTGTGAACTAATTAGGTCAACTAATATTGTTCAAATTCACAAGATAATTGCTTAGGCATCCTCATGAAAGTATGAGTAAGATTTGGGTAGTTCTCTGGCATTGGGAACCTAAAACTACTTCCTTGACCCATGCTTTTTCTGCAGAGATGCCTCTTTGGTATCCCAAGGCAGAAGTGATCTTTCCCTCCTACAAACATCCAAAGAAATGCTTTGCACTTCTCTTCTAGTTTATTTAACTTCCTTATGCTTGTTTGTATACTTTTATCTACTGGCAGATTATTGTTTGCATAGGACAGTATCTGTCTTATTTAATTGTCCCTAAGACTGATTACAGTGCTTTCCTTATGCATAGTAAATTCCTAAAGCATAACACTAAATATGTAAGTCACTTCAGTGACCCATAGTAAACCAGACCAACTTACTATGAGTTCAAAACTCTTTGAGCTGGAGATTCTTCAACAGGCCAATTAATAAACACAATAAATGTACTAGTACTGTCAATATGCCTAGTACTGTGTTTAGTGCCACTGAATAAATGGTTTTATAATTCATTTGCTAAGACCTTGGGAAAACTTACACTGAGTCTCAATGTCCTATCTGCAAACTGGAAGATTGAGGAGGAGTAATAATACTTCTTTTGTAAGGTGATTATAAGAGTTAGAAATTATATATAGAAAACAGCAATTACATAGTAACCTTTTCTGTTTAATTGTAGTTATTATTTATTGTGGTAGGTATGAATTTTCAGGCATAACTCTCAAGTGTGAGAAAACTCGCGTCTTTATTGCTCATGACATTTATGTTGTCCTTGTTGATCTCTTCACTTTCCTTGGACAAAATTGAATTTCAGTTGTATTCTAGAGACCTCTAAACAGTTCAAAGATGTGGAAAGTTTCCATGTGTCTTATGCAGTCCTCTGCATTTGGGAAATGCTCTCTGGGCTTCAGTCTACTCTGCTTATCACTAATAAACTCTTCCAAGCCCTTCTTGGCCCCATGGGATTGAAACTCTCTAGCTGTTGTTGCCAGGATCATAATTGTTATGTTTTCTATTCCCCTTGGGATGAGGAATCTTCCACTCTTTTAGTTCGAACTTTTCTGCTCCCACTCCCTAACTATAGAAGCCTGAGGCCAGGTGGGATGCTTGTTGTGTAGGAATCTGGAAACTTCTGCTTTAGTTTCTGAAACTCAAGAGTTGAGATGTCATTGAGTCTTAGCTCAAATGTTATATCTTTGTAGAGATCTTTGTAGAATATTCCTTCTAAAGCAGAGTCCATGCTCAATCCCAGCCAGTTACATCACTCTATTTTATTATTTTCATAGAATTCATTACTATATTGACTTATCTTAATCATTACTTGTCTTTGCATACTAGGATATAGTCTCGCAAGGGGCAGAAATCTTATTCATCATTGTATCCTTAGCACTATGTCTGGCACATATCAACTGCTCTGTAAATAGTTCTTAAATAAAAGAATTAATTATCTTGCCAAATTGCAAAGCTAATGGTGATGAATTTGATGAAAGAAATATGACATAATACTTATTTTAAGGTTGCTTAAACCATTTTGTGTTAATAATCAAGAAATAATTTGAAGACTGACCCAAGGCTTGAGTGGAGAATTTGGAGAGGTGAGGTAGTTAGAATATACATATATTCTAATACACACACACACATATACATATATATAAATATACATATATATGTGTGTGTGTATATATGTGTATCTATATAAGTGAATATATACATATATGTGTGTATATATATGTATATAGATATATGTATACCTTTAATTTTATTAATACAAACATTGGAACTTTAAAATTTTTTTCTAACTATGTAGAAACCCTCTATTTTATACATATTTATATGTAATGTATACTGTATATATTTTATATATTATTCATATAAATGAATATATACATATATGTGTGTGTATATATATGTATATAGATATACATATATCTTATATCTACCTTTAATATTATTAATACAAACATTGGAACTTTAAACATTTTTTCCAACTATGTAGAAACCCTCTATTTTATACATATTTATATGTAATGTATACTGTATATATTCATATAAATGAATATATACTTATGTGTGTGTGTATGTATACATACATATGTGCATATGTATTTCTGTGTGAGTAATGTATACTGTATATATTTTATATATTATTCATATAAATGCTAGACTATATCCTAGCATATATTTTATATATTACTTATATAAATGCTAGGATATAGTCTAGCATTTATATGAATAATATATAATACACATATATTTTATATGTGTATATATTCATTTACAATAGCATATAAAATATATACAGTATACATTACATACAAATATGTATAAAATAGAGTGTTTCTACATAGTTAGAAAAAAATTTTAAAGTTCCAATGTTTGTATTAATAATATTAAAGGTACATATAAGATATTTATGTTTAGCAAAAGGGGACATAGATTATAGAAACTTGAGCAATATTGATTTAAATTTTAATGTCACAGTGAGTTGTGAGCCAACTCCACCTGAGTCACTGGAGCATTTAAAAAATATAGATTTGAGGACATTACCCATAGAGGTCCTGGTTCAGTAGAACTGGGATAAGGCTCAGAAATCTGTATTTTGTAAAAAGATTCTCTAGATGATTCTGCTTCTTAACCAAACTTGGGAGCCAGTGATTTATGTTAAAAGTTCACAGAAAGGAAAGGAAAGTGAATTTAAGAGGGATATCTTTGTGGATGATGTAGAACTTCAGCTCAAACACTGTGCTCAGTGGTGAGTTTTTAATGAAACCTCAGGCAGTTGCTGATCCCAAAATTCATAATTCACACTTTATCCCCAGTGCTTGGGGTGAATGGTGGTGCTTCAGTTTTTCCTTTTTTTCTGGGTTTATTTAAACATAATATTTTTATTTTCAAAAAGTTCAATTATATATGAAAGTAAAAAAGCACGATGTACCCCTGTGTCTGTTTAGATGAATGTATCATCCAGCTTCGACAATGGTCGATTCTTGACTGACTTCATCTGTGCTCTGCTTGCTAACCCCCTGCCTCTAGCTTATTTCGAAGAAAATCCAAGACTTGATATCATTTCTTGCATTAATGTTTCAATGTGAAAAATAAGGACTACTAAAAAATATAATCTCAGCCAGCCATGGTGGCTCATGTCAATAATCCCAGCACTTGTGGACGCTGAAATGGGTGGATGAGATCTGTAGTTGGAGACCTGCCTGGCCAACATGGTGAAAACCCTTCTCTACTAAAAATACAAAAATTAGCCAGGCATGGTACCTTTAGTCCCAGTGACTCGGGAGGCTGAGGCATGAGAATCGCCTCAACCCAGGAGGTAGAGGTTGCCGTGAGCCAATATTGCACCACTGCACTCCAGCTTGGATGACAGAGCTAGACTCTGTCTCAGAAAAACCCCAAAACCAAAAAAAAAAACAAAAACAAAAAACATAATCTCAATACAATCATTAAACTAAATTAATAATTTCTTAATTTTTTCAAATATTAGTGTTAACATTTTCTCAGTTGCTGCAGAAATGCTTTTTCACAATTTGTTTTCATAATTGATTTGACTTATGATACAAATAAGACTCATATATTTTGATATTTTGAGTGTTTAATAGGTCTCTTAAGCCTCCTTTGATCTAAGGTGTTCTTTCTTCTTTGCAACTTGTTGAAATCTGGTCACTTTGTCAGTAGAGTGTCTCACAGTCTATATTTTACTAATTTTATTTTTGTAGTGTCATTAAAAGCGTTTTTTTCTGTCTTTTGCATATTCTATAAGTTGATAAGCAGATTTAAAAGCTTACTCAGATTAAGGTTTGATTTGTTTTCTGCATTATTCCATGCATGGTGGTGTTTATTTATATCAAGAAGCACATACCTTATTGTCCCTCTTTTTGTCATGGTAGTAGCAACTGGTTTCTTAAGAAAAGTGGGTTAAATGCTTGATTCATTCATTTTATTTGCCTGTTTTTTGGCATTCTCCAAAAATGAGCAATGAGCTGTTTTGTTGTTAGTGGTGGTTTTTTTAGGGGGAGGGGTGGAGTCTCACCCTGTTGCCCAGACTGGAGTGCAGTGGTGTGGTGTCGTCTCACTGCAACATAACATCTGCCTTCTGGGTTCAGGCAATTCTGCCTCAGCCTCCCGAATAGCTGGGATTACAGGTGCCTGCCCCCATGTCGGCTAATATTTTGTATTTTTAGTAGAGAAGGGGTTTCAGCATGTTGGCAAGGCTGGTCTCTAACTTCTGACCTTGTCATCCACCCACCTTGGCTTCCCAAAGTGCTGGGACTACAGGCGTGAGCCACCGTGCTCAGCTGTTGTTGTTTTTTAATATCGTATCAGCTCACATGTTTGTGTTTCAATCTATTGCGGTTGTTTTTAGTCCTCATTTTTCTTTCTTTTTTTTTTTTTATTATACTTTAGGTTCTGGGGTACATGTGCAGAACATTACATATGTATACATGTGCCATGGTGGTTTGCTGCATCCATCACCCCATCATCTACATTAGGTAATCCTCCTAATGCTATCCCTTCCCAATCCCCCAACACCCTACTAATCCTCCCTAGTCCCCCCACCACCCTACAGGCCCCAGCATGTGATGTTCCCCTCCCTCCGTATCCATGTGTTCTCATTGTTCAACACCCACTTATGAATGAGAACATGTGGTGTTTGGTTTTCTGTTCCTGTGTCAGTTTGCTGAGAACGATAGTTTCCAGCTTCATTCATGTCCCTGCAAAGGACATAAACTCATCCTTTTTTATGGCTGCATAGTATTCCATGGTGTATATGTGCCACATTTTCTTTATCCAGTCTATCATAGATGAGCGTTTGGGTTGGTTCCAAGTCTTTGCTATTGTGAACAGTGCCACAATAAACGTACGTGTGCATGTATCTTCATGGTAGAATGATTTATAATCCTTTGGGTATATACCCAGTAATGGGATTGCTGGGTCAAATGGTATTTCTATTTCTTGAGGAATCACCACGTTGTCTTCCACAATGGTTGAACTGATTTACACTCCCACCAACAGTGTAAAAGTGTTCCTATTTCTCCACATCCTCTCCAGCATCTGTTGTCTCCTGATTTTTTAATGATCGCCATTCTAACTGGCGTGAGGTGGTATCTCAATGTGGTTTTGATTTGCATTTCTCTAATGACCAGTGATTATGAGCTTTTTTTCATATGTTTGTTGGCCTCATAGATGTCTTCTTTAGAGAAGTGTCTGTTCATATCCTTTGCCCACCTTTTTGATGGGGTTGTTTGTTTTCTTTCTTGAAAATTTGTTTAAGTTCTTTGTAGATTCTGGATATTAGCCTTTGTCAGATGGGTAGATTGCAAAAATTTTTTCCCATTCTGTTGGTTGTCAGTTTGGTCTAATGATAGTTTCTTTTGCTGTGCAGAAGCTCTTTGGTTTAATTAGGTCCCATTTGTCTACTTTGGCTTTTGTTGCAATTGCTTTTGGTGATTTAGTCATGAAGTCCTTGCCCATGCCTATGTCCTGAATGGTATTGCCTAGGTTTTCTTCTAGAGTTTTCATGGTGTTAGGTCTTATGTTTAAATCTTTAATCCATCTGGAGTTTATTTTTGTATAAGGTATAAGGAAGGGATCCTCATTTTTCTTTATAATTGTGTAGTTCTTAATTGCACGATATACCACACTGGTTCATAGCCGAGTTTGGCAAACATTTTATGTAAAAAACCAGATAACGTATTTGTCACACTTTTTTTTTCTACAGTCCTTTAAAAATGTAAAACTACTCTCAACTTCCAGGCTGTATAGAAACAGCCCTGGAGATTTGGCTTGTGCACTGTGGTTTGCTGACCACTGAACCGGTTCTCTATTGATAGCTATTTGGTTTGTTTGCACGCTTTTACAATAATAAATTGTGCTGTTACAGATAATCTTCTGCATACATCTTTTTCTATTTTTGCCATTGGAATGGAGTCCTTGAAGTGAGATTACTGAGTCAAAGGGTAAATGCTTATTAGTTTTGCTAGATACTGTCAATGTCTTAATGGGTTTGTTCTGTTTTGTACCAGCAATGTGTGACAGTGTTTCCTCCAACCTTTCCAAAAGAGTTGGAGGAAAGAGTTTTAGATTTTTTTGTCATTTTGGGTGGAATAGCATATATAGTCTTAATTTGCATTTGTTTTATTGGTAGTAAGATTGAGTCTCTTTTCCCATGGGTTAAGAGGCATTTACATTACTTTTTGGTGAAATGTCTGTTTGTACCTCTTGCCCCCCAGTTTACTATAATTTATTGATTTTTTTCCCTGTAGTTTTATAAAATTAACTCATCATCCCTGCAAAAAGTGGTGAGTGTTTTTCTCTGGGTTAAAAAAATTTTTTTCAATTAAGAGTTTTTTTGCTGTATAGTTTTTAAAATTTTAATTTTTATGTCAAGTTTATATAACTTTTCTCTTATTGAATCTAGATTTTGAATCACAGGAAAATGTTTCCTACTCCCAAGTTTAGACCATGCTTTTTTATAGTACTGACATAGTAGTAGTCTTATATTTATTGTATCTTTTTTTTTTTTTTGAGATCAAATCTCACTCTATTGTCCAGCCGTGCTGGGATCATGGTTCACTGCAACTTTCACCTTCTGGGTTCAAGCGATCCTCCTGCCTCAGCTGGGACTACACGTGTGCACCATTGCAGGGTTTTGCCGTGTTGGCCAGGCTGGTCTCAAACCCCTGGCCTCAAGTCATCTGCCCACTTCAGCCTCCCAAAATGCTGGGATTGCAGGAGTGAGCCACTGTGCCTGGCCATAGTCTTATATTTAAATCTGACCCATTTGGAATTTATATTGGTTTATGGAGTGAGGAATAGATCCAATTTTATCATTTTCCATATGACTTATCAGGTATCTCAACACCACTGATTAAAACATTCATCTTTTCCCAATTCATTTGAGATGGTGAATGTGAATTAATAAACAATATTAATTTTACACATTCCAGTTATTAAATGCTAAATTTTCACGTGATTAGATCTATTTCTGGATATTCTATTTGTTCCATTTGTCTTTCTGTCTATTCATATACCAATATCACATTTTAAAAGTTTTTATAGGTTTGAAAAAACATTTTAATACCAGGCAGGGCTAGGCTTCCCCCTTCTATTTCTTCTTCTTCTTCTTTTTTTTTTTCTTGGCTGTTTTTCCAAATTAATGGTTTAATCAACTTTATCTTTAGGAAAATAAAAACCTGATGAAATTTTAGTGGTATTCACTAAGTATAAAAGTTAACTTTGGGTGCACTGCCAACTTGATGTTGGCACTTCCTTGTCTAGAATATGGAAAGAAAGTCTTTTTATTTGTTCAAGTCTGCTTTTGTGTTATTCAGAAATATTTTATACTTTGTCTCATGTGGATTTTACTTAGGTGTTATTACTATAATAATAATAATAATAGTTATTATCCTTATAAACAGACTTTTCCCCTTCCATTATGCCTTTGAATTGGATTTTGCTTATTCATATGTCCATCTTTTTACTTTTAATCTTTCATAATTTGTTTTGCATGTGTCTCTCAGATGTGTTGAATTATGATTTGCTGGCAAATCTGAAAATTTTTTATAGATTTGTTATGCCCATTTATATTTATTGATATGATTAAGAGCCTTGATCTCAGTTGTGTTATATGGTTTTATTTTATGTGATGTAGGGGGTGTGTGTATACATCAATGTTTCCCTATGGGTTTATTTTATTGCTTGCTTTTTTTCTTTTTCTTTTCTTTCATTTTTCTTCTTGATATAGCAGCATTTAGGAAGATCTGGATGCTCTGTCTAATGGTTACCCATATTATACCTTTATACAAAACATTGGTCTGTTTGGGATAGTGTCTGATACTTCCCTACTATAAGTAATATTGAAATTGACCAGCAATCTCTTCTTTCCCTTCCCTCCTCTCTCTCAGAGAATTTGATGTAATTTGATGCTGATGTAATATCATTTTGCTGTAGTTAATACCTATAAGGCAATCATCGAGCTTTAATCTTCTTTTATATGCTCTCCTCCTCTTTGCTTCTACTTTGGCTGTTCCTGAAAAGGAGAAAAAGGCGAATGACAACATTTTCCCTCACACCTCATGCTACCTCTTCCTTCCACAGAGCTCAGGGAAGTGCATAGTTTGGGGAAAAGAGATCAGATTTTGATGGGTGAAAGGGAAGCATTTTAGTTATCTGCTTTTAACAACTTCCTTACCCTTTTTAACAGCAAGGGAATATTCTAAAGGTATTTTGACATTTCTTTGAATATTTTATAAAAGAAGAGACAATAACAACCATGGGGAAAGTAGTCCACTCTTTTTCAGTGCCTGGCGGGAGATGAGAAAAACCAAGAGGGAAATCAGTATGGTTCACCTACAAGGCTGGACACTAGGAGCCTAGTGTCATCTCTCACCAAATGTCCTGTGCTCAGGTTTTACAGGAAATCTGCAGGGGTATCTACATTTAAGGGATCTTGTAGGTGTGTCTAAATGAGTGTATCACTGGGAAGCAGTGTGGCCTGGAAGACCAGAGGGCCCTTCTTCAAATATTCTGAACCACCTATGTCATCAAGCATATCACCTGATTATGAGGAAGGGGAGGGGCTTCCCTAAGCTCGACTCAAATAGAATTTTCCATGACCAACATAGTCAATTCTTACCTGTTCCCATGGAGTAAACTCATACATGTATGAGATACTGGAATGTAAGCTTAAGACAACAAAATAGCAAGCTAGTTTGGGGTGGAGGATAGGGATGTCAAGAGCTGTCTCCTGAGGTGCTAGAATGTAGCCATAGGGACTTTTTGTTGGGTACCTTCAACCCTGGATCAGAAGAGGCATGTTGGGCACTTTGAGGATTTGCATATGTGTCTTTTCTAAGTAGGTCTGGTAGACTTCAGAATCCCTGACTCAGATGGTTCTCTCTCTTCTAGAGATTTGCTTCTGACCTATGTGAACTTTTCTGGCACTCTATTTCCTCCAGACTTTTGTCTTATTCATCCCTCACAGCATCAGAATATAGGTGCTTGGTTGTCTTGAACTACAGAGAGCCCTGGGGAAAGCTGTGCTATCCTGGGTTTCATGGCTGTGTAAGGTACATATTTTAAAAAAGTTTTAGAATTCAAATAAAATTGGATGTCAGTAATGAAAATTTATATGACTCAAAGCTAGAAGAACAATTCTGCCTATCAGTGGAAAGATCAAGATTCCTTTAAAGTTAGGGAAATGACAGTGATGGTTTGCATTTTCTATCAGTCTTCTTTTGTGTTTTTATTGGATCTTTTATTGCTCAGGGCCTTTATGTTTTGAGATGAAGCAAAAGCCAATAAAGTTGTTACTTGTTTTTAATTTTTGATTCTTTTAATGAATGAAATCAAGGCTGTCTTTTTCTTAGCAGTCTCTCTCCTCTCCTTTCACATTTTCTGTTACTATGATGAAGAGATGAGAGAGACAGAAGGTGGCTATATAGTAGGAAATAGGCTCTCATCATTTGAAGTGGCTGTTTTTTTTTTCACAAGCTCTGTGGGGAATTCTGAGCATTAGCTTCAAAAGAGCCATTCCTTATGCCAAAGCTGTGCTTAGATTTGACTTGTTGGGATCGTTTTTGCAAATGCCAGAACTGATAATGGGAATGGTTGATTCCTGAGATGGAGGAAGGACAAAGTAATGGCCCCAAAATTACAGCCTAGGTGTATCTAAACATTTCTAAAGTGTGAGAATTCTGAATCCTCTCTTTACCCCTGCTGTGAAAGACGATACTGATATGACCCTTTTCAGTATTTCCCCCTTCCATGTCATTCCAGACTAGCTTTTTGTGCTTCAGTGATACAAATTTAGAGAAAATTGGGAGCAGAACAAGGGCAAGAGGGGATGTTATAGGGCTTGGTGACAAATATTTTGAGGATTTTGACAAGTGAGCCATGGAAGAAGTGTGTGAAGGAGTGGAGAAAAAAGAAAAGTGAAAATTTAAGATACAGTTGTCTGAGCTCATTGACATTACATTCAAGGCATTTGAAAATGAAGTGAAGCACTTGGGAAATTTTGCCTTTATTATTATTTTTTTGTTTCTGGATAGCAGTTCTTTTTTATTTCTGCTTCGTAGTTCTTTGATTGCGATACCATTGCAAAGCTAGTCCTCATGGGTGACACCTTTATAAGATTACACTTGTGTTTCTTGCTGTGATAACTAGATTTCTGGTTTCTTGAACATTTTCCTAAGTCCAGCATGGAGAATAGGTTATATCTTACATATCAACTCTAATTAAGTGGTACAGCTTCTGTAGTTTCTCATTGAGAAGGAATAAGAATCTCCATGTGGGTTTTAGTGGAAAAGAACATTCTGATTGATTAATGGTGTTTGCTGTAGAATGCTGGTGAATGGTTTATATGCCATAGACTCTGCCACAGCTGTTGGAAAACATTCTTCTTGTCTTTTCTTGTGACATACAGCTAAAGTGACAGAGAAGACAACTAGAATATGCAAACATGGAAAACTGCTGTTGAGAACTGCTCTTTTTTGTCAAAACGAAGTGGCAGAATAATACCAAGTTTAACAGAGCAGAAGGGAGTGAGTTAATTAACACAGAAAAAGTTTTGATGCAGAGAATCTAATCTAGGATTGGGTTCTGGGAAACAGAACAATTGACCTGGATTTTAGTACTCTATTGGACCTGAAAGTTTCACTGGGGTTCTGAGCACAGCATGGACTAACTGAGTTCAAAAAGTCAAGCACTTTGCCTTGTGAATAATTTATATTAACTACGTCCATTACCTGAAATCCGTATAGCAATAGTTTTTAACCCCCTTTTCCTGAATTCATTCCATCATTTTATTAAAGAATTTGGTTCTTTATAAAGGCAAATTTTCTGAGAGGAACATTTTTGTCATTATAGGAACTTGTTTTGTTAATAATAGCTTCCATTTCCAGGCTAAATGTTTGCATACATTAGCTTATTGAATACCTATGAAAATCTTGTGAGATCAATATCATTATCCCCATTTTATGCTGAAGCAACTGAGAAGTTATGTAGCTAAACTGAGTATACACTTAGTATATTAAGATATCACTGTTATAAGTTGCAAAGCTTGGGCTTTTAATCTTATACTGTACTACTAATTTATTTACTTGTTTGCCTATTCATTATTCATAATACATTTTAAGAACTTGAGAACATTTTGGTCATTTTCTAAATCCAGCTGCTGAAATTAGGCTATACCATGCACTAGTTACAAAGATCCTGGAGGTAAGTCCAACTTCTTAGAGTTTGCAGAGCCAAAAGAGACAGACAGAGATTGGGAGTCAGGAGGTTGGGGTCAAGATGTGAATCCGCCTAGGTGGAGGTGGAGAGGGAGAATGAGTGGAGATGAATTACAGTAGTGAAGAGGTTAAGGAAATAGAGTGTGAGACTGTTGGGTTCTCTAATTTGTTTTTAATTTGTCTTGAGCACTCACCATGTGTCAGACAATGTGCTAAAAACAGGAGATACAAAGCAGCAAACACAGAATCCATCACTGCTTTCATGGGTGATACAATCTGATGTTTTTTCCCTCCAAATATCATGTGGAAATTTGATCCCCAAAGTTAAAGTTGGGGCCTACTGGGGAGGTGTTTGTGTCATGGGGATGGATCCCTCATGAATGGCTTGGTGCCATTTCATAAGATTGACTGAGTTCTCGCTCTTTGTCTTGCGAGATCTGATTGTTAAACAGAGCCCGGCACCTTCCTTCCCTCACTCTCTTGTTCCCTTTCTCACCCCACACACCTGCTCCCTCTTTGCCTTCTGCTGTGATTGGAAGTTTCCTGAGGCCCTCACCAAAAGCAGATGCCATGTTTCCTGGAAGTGTGGGCAGAAATGTGAGCCAAATGAACCTCTTTTCTTTATAAATTACCCAGCCTCAGATATTTCTTTATAGTGACATAAAATGGACTAAGACAGTGGGTTTATAGACTAATGAACACATATGATTAATCAATTTGTCTCTCAAGTAAATAGAAAATGAAACTATAGTAAGTGAACATACTAGTTCATGCTTGGTGTAGTAAGTTCACTGCATGTGAACATGGTGCTATGAGATGCTCTAAGATGGCGATTTGATATTATCAAGGGTCAGGAAAGACTTCTCTGAGGAAGACATGGTGTATCCCAGATCAGAAGAATGAGTTGATTTGGTAAAGAGAGTGGGAAAAGAATTCCCAATAGAGAGACTAGCATGCAAAAATCATGAGAGGATGGTGTGAAAGAAGCCAGTTCAGCCTGAACAGAGAGAGAGGCTGCTGGAGAGATAGGTAGGAGGCAAACATGCATGGTCGTAGGCTACAGCTTTTGGCCATTATCCCAGTAACTATTGATATCCGCTGAGGATTTTAAACACAGAATGGCATGACTTGGCTTAAATTTGAATCCAATCACCTGAGCCATGATGAGAAACAGACTGAAAGGTGGCAAGAACAGAAGCAAGTAGTTCAGTTTGAAAGCTATCACAGTTGGATCTATGTCTAGAAGCACTGATTGTGTCCCAAGATGACCAGCTAACAGGAGTTTTGCAGTGTCTCTGGGCTGATAGCACTGGGATAAAGACCTCTGGTTTATCTGGGCAGTGGAATATAAACCTATTATACAGTAGAGTGCACTAATTAAGAACACCTACTTTGGACACACCTGTGTTTGCCTTTTATTGCTATTTTGGTTGCAATGACCATTACTGTTCATTTATAATCAACAACCAGAGGAAAACAAAGAGCCAATCTGCTATTTGTTTTCCCATCCAATATTGTTTCCTATCCAATAATCTGAAACCAATATTTTTTCAGCATCATCCTACCTCCATGTGGCCCAATTAGTTTAATGATAATTCTATACCTTTTCCTAAGTAATTGGTTTAGGAATGGCTATGTGACATATTCTGAGTCCAGAAGATGTGAAGGGAAGCTTGGAAGAATGGGGATGTGTGTCTGAGGAAAGTTTCTGTCTCATAAAAGAAATCCACAGGAAGTGACTCTAGATATGATACCTGAAACCTGTGAAAGGAGGAGTTGAGAAATAGAAAGCTGCAGCCTGTGAAAGGGGGAGCTGAGAAATAGAAACTTTGGACCTGACCTTAACAGCACAATTAAGCTATTAGTCAAGCAAATCAATCATCTTCAGGGCTCACTCTGCCTCTAATAACCTTCCTGTTACCTGGGATAATAAAGTCTTTAGTTTGAACTTAGGTTTTTCTGATTTGCAGATGAAAGTATTGAGACCAATAAACCAGCTGTGTGGACCTGGGAAAGCTGATTACAGTCTTTGAGCCACTTTCCTTATCTGTAATGTAGATAATAGTTATATTTGTTGCATTGAAATAGTGTTGTGAGGATTATATTATATAATATACCTTATGTGCTTAGCCCAGTGCCCAACAAAGAGTTGTTCAATAAATTGTTGCTATGGAGATGAATAGCAGTCCTTTCTCATTTTTTAGATCAGTAAGGATGGACTCTGATTACATATGGCTATGTGTCTACAGGTCATATACTATATATGTAACATATAACTGTTTGGAAGCAAATAAACAGCTATACTTTCTTTTTTAAAAAAATGTAGATTTATGTTGGGGGTCTATAGGGACATGCAAATGTACCCCTAGACTGCCTGGATATCTTTTTTTTAACCACCTTCATAATCCATTTCAATATAATCAATTAGATTGGTTATGCAGATGATTCAATTTGGTCATTAGGTTGTCAGAAAACACCAGCTGGGTGGTTACTGGAGCCAGAATCTTCTCTTTGGCTGTGGCCTACCTGTCTTCTGTTGAAGGATTTCACACATACGACATCACTGTGTAGGGACTGTTTTGGCAATATTCATTCACTTACTCTGTGACAGGGGAACACTGAATCTTTGATACCTCTTGAATGTGCAGATCAATAGCCTAGTTCTTCTTTCCTGAAATCCTAATGTGACTTTTGGACCACAGATATTTCATAAGCTAGGTTGACACTCCCAAAATGAATTGGATGATTCAAAGACAAAACTTGCTTTTGCACATCAAGCCTGAAATACTTGATTTTTTCTTTTTGTCTCTACCTGAACTCACTGGGTGACTTCTAGAATTGTGCTTTCTTTTGAATATTCTCCTAAAGTCACATGTACTCAGTGGCTGGGGTTAGACCCTAAGCTGGTGTACAATTAGCATGTATGCCTGCAGAAAGAAAGCTAACATTTGAGTGCAAGGTATGGTGCTAGTGGGTTTATATGGATATTATGTTCATTTAACAGATGCAGACCTAGGATTAGAGAGTTGAAATAACTTGCCTAAGTCACTGGTTAGCAGGTGGTAGAGATGAGGTTTGAGCCTAGACCTGTCTTACTCCAAAGCCATACTGGAGAAGCCATTTAGCATAGTAAATAGCAGCATACTGCATGGTCAAAAGCATGAACTGCAGTGTCAAGTGCCTGTGTCAAATTGATGACTGTCACTCATTGAGTGTGCAATCCTAGGCAAGTTACTTAACCACCTTGTGCCTCAGTATCTTCACCTGTATAATGGAAATAATATTAGTACCTGCATCAAAGGATTGTTGTAGGAATTAAATGAGTAAATATATATAAAGCACCTAGAACAATGCCTGGCGCAATGTGTTATAAGTGTTTGCTAAATTAAAGGAATGTAGTGTGTACTGCCATATATTCAGCTTGAAATTAATGTTCTCATGTATTTTGTAATGGAAGACAAATATTCTTGAATTTGTCTTGGTTGCCTTTCCTTGGTTATCAAAATATACAACTGTGTGTTTTGACGATACAGCCAGAATATTGCAGGCAGAAACTTGAATACAGGTCTTTAAAACTATACAACAATTGTGTTTCCTACTATATCAGGCACAGAATGGGAGACTTTGGGGAGTTACAGAGGAGAAAAAAAACCATTAAACGTATTATAACACACTCAAAGGCTGATATTCATACAATCTTCTTAGACTTTTCTGGATTAGCCATGAGTGACTAGGATTTTCTCTGCATATTGAGGCTTAAAAATCAAATACAATTTCAAATAAATGTTCAGATAAAATACATATATATCTATATCACTAGAGGCCTCTCATTTCCTTTTTTGTCTTTTGCCAGTAACGAAAACTTCTCTTTCCTTATTCATTTTAACTCCCTTATCTTTTGTCACTACAATAAGAGGTTTTAAATATTTTAAATTGGTCACGTATAAGCCATTCTCTAATGACTGCATCAGTTCAGAATTGGTGTGCTATAAATAAACACAAAAACTGGAATAAATTTCATTAGCAAGTAAACATAATACATATCACAGTACAACACATAAATTTCCTTCTGTGCTTGTCAAGCAGGAACTCAAGAAATGCTTGTCTCTGCAAGCTGCACCAAGACTCATAAATTGCTTCACAGAATGAGGAAATATTCAGTAAACACAGACAATTAATAACCATGTTCTCAAGGGACTAAATGGAGCTACTCTACATTCCCAAAGAGCTAAGGAAAAGTGGTGTCCTTATATTGTCCTTGAGGGTTCTGCCACAGGGTAGTATGAATGAGTGAGATGGGCTTAGTTTGGTGGAGAAAAGACACATATAAACTCAAAACTCATCATTTTGTGTGTATGTACAGTTTTTATATTTTGCCTGCCTGGAATAGATGCCTCACTTTTCTGAAAAGAACACTCCTGGTCTTCCTTTGGTGAACATAGTCTTTCCCTGTGTCTCTTTGTATGGTTTGGGTGCAGCCGTTGATTTACCTCTCCTGCTTCAGAGGTGGAAGCTGACCCATATCTTGAGAATCAGAAAATTCACTTCTCTTGGTCATAATGATTGTTCCAAGGGTGGGCAAATAATCCGAGACAGACAAATACGACTAAAATCTGGACCTCTATTGAAACAATTAGGAAAGAAAACTCCCTTTTTGCAGATCCGAAGTGTGAGTGTTCTCCAAGTAGAAACCAACCACTTAGAATTAAGTCAACATAAAGGAGAGAAATGCCTGGAGAGGAAGAAGCCAGTTGTGAAGACACCATTTGAGCATCTTGATCCGATTATGTCTGAAGACTCTATCTCCAAACTTTTTGTTAAGATGGGAGAGTAAATAGAACTTTCTTGTTTTTTTGTTTTCTTTTTTTAAAGTTTGCTATCTTTTCTTAAGTCAGTCTGAATTGGTTTCTATCATTTACCAAAAAAAGTTTCTCACTAATAAGACTATGATATAAAAAGTGCCATTACAATCATATGAACAAAAGGTCTTGGCATCCAGGATGGAGAGACTAAGGAGTGCCATTTGAACTGAGATTTGAAGGATGTATAGAATGTCACAAGTGGAGTAAGGTAGGGAAAGCCATTTCAGAGAAGAATAGAATGTGCAAAAACAATGAACATTTTATGGAATATGAGAAATTTGGGATAACCAGGGCATAGTGTCATGGTGGGAAGCAATAAGAAGAATGGCTGGAGAGATGGGCTGGAGCCCAATTATACATCGTACATCATGCTAGGCATCATATACCATGTTAGGGAACATATGTATAAGAGCAATGTGAGCCATAGGGGAAGTGATGTGATTAGATGTGAGTGTTAAATTACTGACTATGGTGGCAGAATGGGGAATGGGTTGAAGTATGAAGACCTGTAAGCACAAAAGTTGACTTGGGGCTATGGCATTGAGTAAGGTCAGTAAATATATGGCATATGCTATCTTTTCCCAATCCTGGACCTAAGGCAGACTTTGCTAATTGACCACCCCTCTTTCCAATTTAGCATTGTCAGCACAGCGTTCCAGACAGCTATTACCAGTGATTTGTCTATTCTGCTGCTCACATTGAAATCTACCTGCTCTTCCAGACCTTTCAGTAAGTAGTTGATATGAATGCCATAATGGAACTGTAACTCTCTTGTGTTGACTCTTGCTTTAGATTCTTGGGTTGTACTGTAGAGTTAAAACTCTTCTTTTTTAACTTGTAGAAGTAAATAGGTGAGTGTTTGCTGAGCAGAAATAAATATTTGGAGTGAAATCTCAGTCTCTAAGAGAGACCGCAACTTTCCTTCTCTCGATGCAAGCAACAGCCCTAGTCCAGCAACCAAAACAAAGTTGATGGATTCCACGGAGGCCAGTGTCTAACTCAAGCTACTTTTAATGGGATAGGAAGCATGTACATTTCCTTGAGGTCACAGCTTTAAATCTGACCTGTGGCGATAAGAACCACCTTCTGACAGCTCCTTGGCAGCTGCTGTGAAATGAGATATGGATCTTAGGACCATTTCTTGTAGCATGAGTCCACTTCAGCAAAGCCATGCTGGAGTTACTGCTGGAGAGGGAGTGCTAAACTGAAGGGAAAAGGTATAAATGGAGACAGAGTTGCTCTATCTACCTGTCAAAGTTGTTTTACCAGAGCCACCTTGAAGCCCATTGGGTTAGAGGCTACAGTGAGATCTTTCACTGGAGAAGGGACAATATTGGGCAGTGGGGGGTGCATTCCTTTGCTGACTCAAAGAGTTAGATTGGAAAAGCAGGAGCTTTAGAGTTAAGAGAAATAGCCCAGCCAACAGATAGCAGAGAGGAGCTGTATTCCTCAGATCCGTCAGATAAAGGATCTTTAGAGTCACATAAAATTATTTGCATTTGAATTAAAGAAGAGAAATTCCTCATTTGGAGGGCAAAAGAAGCCAGGAAGAAAGAAACCTGATTCTTGGGTGCTAAGGTTCTGATGGCCTTCTTCTCTGTGCTTCTTAGTATAGTCTTGTTCTTGCTTGCTCAAATGGAAAGGAGAATGCACTATTATTTTTAAGAATCCAAGGTTTTACAACCAAAAAAAGTAGATCTAAGGCAGAGAAACAATTGAGGATTTCAAATTTCAAAAGCTTGTCAGTATCTGTTTTCAAAAATTCAGAGAAGAAAACCTGGACACAATACTGTATATAAAAAGAATTATCATCTACCAAACAACAACAGTTTGCCAGCACTTCTCTGTATGACTTATTTACATTCTTCAATATTTCCTTTATTTTGCAAATGAAGTAGCAGAGTTTACAGAAGCAACTTGCTCGACTTAGACATCTAGTAAGTGATAAAGTCTGGATTTAATGGCACATCTATCTAATTTCTATGCCATCATTGTTTCATTCTACCTTGATATATTCTGGTATAGAAAATGCCTTGAGGAACAGATGCCCCTAGCCAGGATAAAATAGAATGACCTAAAAATCCCTAAAGATAATGATAATGGGCACACTGCTGAGCACATTATAGGAAACTCTCTAGTTAATCTTCAGAATAACACTACGCATTGGGTTCTATTATTTGCCAGTTTTACAAAGGAGGACATTTAGAGATCCTGGTTAACTCGCCCAAGGTCTCCCAGACATTCAGCGATGAAGCTGAGGTTAGGATTCAGATCTACCTTGCTTTCAAGACCCATCCTCTTAATTTCTAATGCTGGTGTGACACATATTAATAAATACTTATTAATAGAGGCACATCAGATTACTTTAGGGGGAGTACAAACAAATATAATTTTTAAAAGTAGTTGTTTCACTACCAAATTCAGTATTTCACTTTTAAATTCTATGTGAATGTCCACAGCCAGTTTAAGTCCCCACCTCCATGAAGCTTCCCTCTGAATTCCTGCTGCCTTACTATTTGTACCACAAAACTGGACTTTTCACATGAATACCTGGTGCTAATATGCAGTTATTGTTTCTCTTCAGTTGTGAGCAGAGATGGCAAATATATCTCAAATCATGTTCTTCTAACTTTGAAAGATGAATAGCAGCTGTTGAAGTGCTGTGTTGAAAAGGAATTTGAGGTCGCCCGTGAGCTTAGTAGGAAAGGACACCATGATCAATAGTGATGTCTATCATGGGGCAGGTGAGGTGAGAAGAGGCCTGTGTGCTGCACATTTGTCATTCTTGCGTCTTGGTTTTCCAGCTAGAAGGTAACTCTTTGAGAAAATGATCTGTGGCTCCTTCATACACTGCATTTCCCTCAGCATATTTATAGATTCACTGATTCTGACTCTCATTTCTTTTGAAGACCATTTCTGAAATTCCATAAGAATCAGAAACCATTCAGTGAGTCTTTTGTGAATAATAATTAAAAAAACACAAAAAAGAATGAGAAGCCATTGTATTTTCACTGTTGATTACAGGTGTAGAATCTGTACTTCTGGTTTGAAGACTGTCTTGGTCCGTTTTCTGTTGTTTATCACAAATTACCAGTAATTGGGTAATTTATAAAGAAAAGGAAATTTTTTTTCTTAAGTTATGGAGCCTGAGAAGTCAAAGGTTGCGGGGTCACATCTGGTAAAAGCCATTTTTATGGTGGTGACTCTCTCTATAGAGTCCCAAGGTGGCTCAGAGTGTTACAGATAAGGAAGCTGAGCCTGCTCACACGCTAGCTCAGGTTTCTCTTCCTCTTCTCATAAAGTCACCAGTTCCCCTCCCATGACAACCCATTAATCCATTAACCCATTAATCCATGAGTTAATTAATCTATTAATGAGGGCAAAGCCCTCATGATCCAATTGCCTCTTCACAGCCCTACCTCTCAGTACTGCCACATTGGGGTTGAAGTTTCAGCACAAGTTTTGAAGGGGGCATTCAAACTGTAACAAAGACAAAATAGCTGGTTACCAAAGAGCATTTCCCTTTTCTTTCTCCCTACACTATAATCCAGCAAGTACTGAACAGGAGACTTAAAGATGTGGGAGAGAAGCCAGGAAATGGAATGGATCAGAAAAGCAATGCCTTTGACCAAAATGAGCTTCCACAAAAACATTTGGGAGACAGTTTTTCTCACATGGTAATCCAGTCTTATTCAATCAGTTTGTTCCTTTGATCTCACATCTCTCTGGTTTTCTCTATGATTTCATTACTTGTTGCCAAAGAACGGATGGCTGATAGCTAGGAATGGCTGGTCTGTGGTCCTCTCTGCTTGAGATTTCACCAGCATCATGTTAGGGTGAAAAACAGCAGCTGTCAGGATCTGTTCACAGTGGGCTATTGATCTAGACAAGTGCCTGCATTGGACCCAGAGATATCAAATTGTAGCTGGGAAAAAATGATCTGCAAACAGAATCCTGTGTATTCATCTAGCTTAGCCACTTCTTTACAAAACTATGCAGGAAGCAGAGTGCCAATTCAGACTCTGCTCATCTCTCCTTTGTCCATGCTCTGTTTATTCTCTGTAGTATTCTGAGATGTTTATTATCTCCAGGGCAGGGCCCCCTTTTCTTGAGAAAATATAATCCCTTTTTTTTATATTATGTCCCTCATTCTAACTCACCCAGCAGCATCCTGGGTCACATTCCTTCAGAACCTTTTCTCTTAGCTGGTTGACTACATGCTGTTTGGAATAAGTTATTCTCAGGTGGCTAATGTGTTTTCCCTTCTAAATGGCACTTGCAAGCATAACACTTTTTTTTTTATGGCTTGTTGTTTTTAACATCCTGGAATCATGTCCATGGTGTGAATCTCAGGCATTGTGACAGGCCAGTGGAGGATGTACTTTTGCTTATAGAGGTTTTCACTGAATCATACAGTGCCAGGGTCCATTCTTCTATTTGAATACTTCTGGGCAATGGATCTCAACCAGCATCCCTAACAGAAGTGAGCTGTCAAATGATTAATAATAATGTGTGAACTGATTTTTGCTGTAACTGAGGCTTCATGTGGGTAAAGTCACATCTGTTCTAATTTATAGTTAAGTGGGTCATGCAATGCTGCACAGAGTTGAGTAAGACTTGGCACAAATAAAAGATACATAGCATACCATTAAGTTGGTGCCAAAAGAGACAGTATGTTTACTGGAACATAAGGAAAAGCAGGCCTTGTATACAAATATGAAAGTCAAACTTAAGACAGACAATGCTTTTAATCAAACATTTGTTGGAAATCACTATTTTAGAGTATTTTGTATGTTTTTCTATTTCCAGAGACTAGCTTGATGCCCAACATAAGGAAGGCACTCAATAACTGTTTTGTAACCTAAGCAGTAAGACTGAGGTTAGCACCTGCTATTTAACCTTATATGCCCCAATATAAGGCAATCTTGAATTAGAAGATCTTGTACTTTCTCCAAAAAGAATATGATTTTTTAAAAAAGGTTTTGGTCCAATTGAACAGACATACTTCTAAGTCTGTAGATGAAATACTATAGTTGCTGATCTACAAATAGTATTTATTTAGTTCATTACACATACATACTACAAGAGGTGATATATTAATTTAGAAATACTACTTTTTCCCACTTTTATATTTTTTGAGACAATTTTATTCAAACTCTTCAGATGCACTTTTGATGTCTTCTTTCTTATAGTGCTTTTGACACTGTTCTCCCTTCTCCTGTTCCCATTTCTTCTGAAGATTCACGTTGTTCAAAGGAAATTTAGGCTGTTGCCCAAAGACATTTCATAGTTGACAGTATAACACTAAATTATGCAGAACCCCATTGGCACCAATAGGTCTGATGCTGGTTCTGGCATCCATTAATTCTTTATTTCAAGAGTCCTTCTGGTGGCTTAGAAAGCACTGCTGTTAGTGCTGGAGCCATCGAACGAGTGCATTTTTTCTCAGTCTTCCCTGTCAGTAATAGAATATAGCAATAAGCTGTCCTCTCGAATTTACTTTTGGACCCTAGTCTGCCTAGAGGGTTAGGAGGAGGAGCTGGGAGTTGATGTAGGAGGATCAGAACAGAAAAGAAAGACACATTAGTGTGGTCCTGCCCCAGTCTGGATTGTGCAAATTTGGAGCATTGAGCTACGAAGGGCTGTGGAGACGATGGAATTCAACACCTTCATAGTTTAGAAAAGTAACACACGAAAAGATTAGGGAAAGCACGTTTCCCAGGATGTCTTTTCTGTTGACTCCAAAGGCCATATTCTTAACCAATGTACTGTCTTCCAGAGAAATCTGTGATTCTCGACCTTGCTCATCCTTCACTATGAATCCTTAGGCAAGATACTTAGCTTCCATGAACTTGAGTTTCCCATTATCTTCAAAATGGAGTAGTCACCCTCATGGTGATATTGTAAGCAGAAGCGAAAATAATATATATAAAGTGCTCAAATCCCTTTGACACTGTAGTGTGATATATGGTAGCTACTGTTACTATTATTAATACTAGAGTTGTGATGATTATTATTTTGCATTGTAGGTCTTTTTCTAGGCACGAAGTGCTCTCCTGCTGCCCTTTTCTATCCCTTCCCACATAGACTCACTATATTTCAATACAAAATATACAATTTAAAGAATTGTAAGTATTCAGTTACAGTGTTAAATGAAGTTGTATTAAGTTATTCATAACAATAAAAATGTCTTTTTCCTTTTCTTTGAATTACTCTGTCTGGAAACATTGAAAGTGCATTTACATGAGGCTGGGAGACCAGAGGCCACATTCTGAGGTCCATATCTCCCCACACAAAGGTTAAGGGTAAGCACAAGTGACGGAAGCAATTCAAAGAAGAAAACAGGGAAGGCCTGGCAGTGAGTCCCTTTCCCCCGACACCTTCCCCGCATCCCATTCTAAGCTAGGAGATTCCTTTACTTCTTGACTTACCAGCCTACAGTTTTGAATATTCCAACTTTCCAGCTTCTAGGTCCATGTCTGCTTTTGGTAATCAACTTAGCTAACACTTGTTGAGCGCCTACTATGTGTGCTCAAACTGTGATAGTTTTTGTGGAGTCTGTCTTGAAATGGAATCGTAGTCTGATACGGTGAAACAAATGTACACATAGGGTATAAAAGGGGAAAATGGGGACAAAGAGGTTTCTAATTGTGAACTGAAGTGAGAAGGTACCAACTGCCAAGTTCCAGATGGAATCAATGAGATAATGGTGCTGGTCTTGATTGTGCCCTGGTACCTGGGTTATTGGTGAGCAGTCTCGGTGATCTAGAGAATAACAGTATGTTATTGCCCACTGGAGAGTGAGATGAGACTCGCTCACCTTGAAGTCTATGCTATAGCCCTACCACTTCACATGCGATCTGACCCTCTCCTAACTCCAGCCTCATCTTAGGTCAGACTCTCCTTCGCTCCCTCTGCTGCAGGTTCATTTTCCCAGCATACTGAGTTCTTTCTGCCTTAAGTTCTCATGCGTCTGCCTCAAACTTCCCATCTTCCCAATTTCTGCTTAAATGCCACATCTTCATGGAGATTTTTCTGAAACACAGTACCCAAAGTATCCCCTTTCCAGTTACTCTGTGTCTCACTACTCTGTTTTACTTTTATCTTAGCCCTTACTCTGTAACTATCTAGCTTATTTATTGATTTATATGTTTTGTTAATCAGTTTGCATTGTGATAAAGGAATGCCTGAGATGGTAATTTATAAGGAAAAGAGGTTTATTTTGGCTCATGGTTCTGCAGACTGTACAGGAATCATGGCAGCAGCATCTGCTGTGCTCCTGGTGAGGTTTTAGGAAGCTTTCAGTCATGATGGAAGGTGAAGAAAAAGCTGACATATCCCATGATGAGAGAGGGAGCTAGAAAGAAAGTGAGAGAGAAGTCTCAGACTCTTTTAAATAGCCAGATCTCATGTGAACTAACTGAGCAAGTACTCACTCATCACCAAGGGGATGGCACTAAGCCATTCATGAGAGATCTTCCCCTATCATCCAATATTTTTCACTAGGCTCCACCTTCAAAATTGGGAATCACATTTCAGCATGAGATTTGGAGGGACACATATCCAGACCATATCACATGTTACATTTCCATGGAAATGCATGCTCCATTAAGTATAGAGGTGAGTATGCATTTTAGGAGGGGTCTAGGGCTGGGTCTCTGTGGGAATGGACCTTGGTGGGTGCAAGGCTACCCTTTGACCACATTTTCTATCTGCCTTACAGTATTGGTTTCGCTCTTCTTCCTTTAACATTTTTTTTCCTTCATAGTCCTAACAATTGTCACATTAACATCTTATAATAAAAGGAGATGTTTTTCGAGCATGGCCATTGGCTTATCTTTTTTGCAGAGACATGTTTTGTTTACTGTTGTAGCCTCAGCGCCTAACACATTGCCAGGCACATAAGAGGTACTCAATATGTTAACTGAATTGTCTGTAGCACACTGTGGCTGTGTGCTTTTAGTAAGGTATATGACATCTATGGGCGTGTTATATGACTTGTAGAATACAGGATGAGATGGGGGAATAATGGTACATCAATTACTGAGATTTTCAGAGGATGCAGAAGGATAATGACTGTGGAATGCTTAACACATCATAGATATTAGCATAGAGAATGCATGAGCAAAAAGAGTCTTTTGGGTCTCTGTCTCCCTTTTAGAGAAGTAACCTTGGATGCCTGTCCCTGAGGCAGAGTCAGCATTTGAAGAGTCCAGAGTTTGTGCCTGATGCATTCATAGCACTTAAGGGCTCATTTCACTTTCTTTCTTTTTTTTTTTTTTTGAAATGGAGTCTCGCTCTGTCACCCAGGCTAGAGTGCAGTAATGCAATCTCTACTCACTGCAACCTCCACCTCCTGGGTTCAAGCAAATTTCCTGCCTCAGTCTCCTGAGTAGGTGGGACTACAGGTATGTGCCACCATGCCTGGCTAATTTTTTGTATTTTTAGTAGAGACGGGGTTTCACCATGTTAACCAGGATGGTCTCTATCTCCTGACCTCGTGATTCGCCTGCCTCAGCTTCTCAAAGTGCTGGGATTACAGGTGTGAGCCACCATGCTCAGTCTCATTTCACTTTCAGCTAATATATCCTTGTTGAGGCCAGAGGGTAGAGTCATTCAGTAATTTTCACATCTGAACTTTCCTATTTATTTCGAAAACTTTTCTTCTCACATTGATTTTCTATTTTAACAAAATTCACAATTAGATCCATTTTAAGTGAAAGAATAGTGTAATTATGCACCAGAATCCTTGAACTAATGCTAAATCCTTGCATGCATGCTGAGAATTCTATTGAATCAGCTATTATTATTATTATTATCTGTTAGATCTCTTTCTTTCTAGCAAGTCCAGCAATAAACTTTTGAATAGCAAGAGAAATGACAAATATGCTCTTTTTCTATAAATTATAATGAAACTAACATTTATGAAGTAATGAGCATGATCCAGGCACTGTACAAGATGCTTTTGTCTATGTGTTCTAATTAATCTTCCAAATAAACATGTGAGATAGGCTAAGGAGATTAAAAACAGAGAGTCTGTGTCATTTTCATGAGGGAATCACAGAGAATAAGTTAAAATTAAGACATGATAGATTTCAAGTTCTAGGTTTTTTTTTTTTTTTTTTTTTTCCTGTGAAGAGCCTCTATTAGAATGTAAATAAAATTAATTTTTTTGTTTGCTTGTTGTTATATTTTGTTAGGATAACTGAATAGATTTTAACCAAATTCAAAGAATATGTTTGAGTCAATAAATATATACATATAGGCTATTTGATATACTCAAAATTCACCTTAGAGATACTCTGCTTCTGGTAATGCCAAACCAGATTGTCTCTGATCAAAACTCTGGATGAGAACAACTCAAAAGGTGGGATGATACATTTTAAAATTCTGGATAAAGGAAGCAGAGAGCCATGAAGAAAGAGAGGATCAGGGCAAAGATCTGAGGGAACAGAGAATGCCATAGAGGTGATTCTGACATTCAGTGCTACCCCTCTCCTTGAGATGATTGTTGATTTCAAAAGTAGTAGCTCAGGGTCTGAGAAGCTGAATTTAGCATTAAGAATCCTCATCAGGTGGAATGGTGAAACTAGAGTTCTGGGCATGCCAAGGAAGAGGGTCCTTGGTAAAACTTTAAAGTTTCACTTAGGATCTTAGGAGTGATGGTGAATTAAAAATAGATTACTTCTTGGAGAAATTCAAGTTCAACTTTGAATGATTTCACTCTGTGATTGGATCAATATATATTTGGGACATTGCAGGAAGATAACATGGAGTCTCAGATATTTTCTACATTTCTCATATGTAATACTCAATAAAATATTTCCTGCATAGAAGACTTGACCCAAACAACAATAAACAAACAAGAGATAAACAAAAAACAGACAATAAAACAAGCAAGAGATAAAAACAATGAAAATCAATCCACAGCAGATCCAGATATCAGAGTTAAAATAATTGCAATTAATATGTTCAAAGAATTAAAAGACAGGATGTAGAAGTTTGATGGAAAAGTAGAAACTATAAAAAAGCTGAATAGAAAATTTAGAGCCCTGAAATGCAATAGCTGAAATAAAGAAATTAAATGGACAGTTTAAACAGCTGCTTAGATGCAGCTGATGGGTGAATTAGTAAACTGAAGGACAGAAGAGAACATCTAGACTCAAGTGTGGAGAAAGAAAAGGATGGAAAATAGAGAAGAGAGTACAGATACTCCTTGACTTATGATGAGGTTATATCCTGATAAACTCATCATAAGTTGAAAATATCAGAAATTAAAAATGCATTTAATATACCTCACCTATTGAACATCATAACTTAGACTAGTCTACCTTAAATGTGCTCAGAACACTTAACATTAGCTTACAGCTAGGCAAATTCATCTAACACAGAGCCTATTTGCCTATTTTATAATAAAACATTAAATATGTCATGTAATTTATTGAATACAGTTGTCCCTCTATATCTGTGGGGGATTGATTCCAGACCCACCTATCCACAAATCTTGGGAAGACTAACAAGATTTGTGGATGCTCAAGTGTCTTATATAAAATGCCATAATATTTGCAAATAATCTACATACATTTTCCCTCATACTAGTCATCTCTAGCTTATAATGCCTAATACAATATGAATACTACATAAATAGTTGTTATGCTGTATTGGTTTTATTTGTATTATTTTTTATTTTTGCCTTGTTATCTTTTATTGTTTCTTTCTGAAATAATTTTGATCTGTGGTTGATTGAATACAAAAATATGGAACACATAGATTTGGAGGGTTGATTGCACTGTATGAAAAGTGAAAAACAAAATGGTTACTCAAAGTAGGGTTTCTACTGGATGATTATCACTCTCACAGCATCATAAAGTGGAAAAATCATAAATTGAACCATTGTTAAGTTGAGGACTATCTGTATAGGAGATAAATAAAACACAATGAAAGGTTTAAGATTTATATATATATTATATGTTATACTATGTTATATATATATTTATATGTGTGTCTTATATATCTATAATGGGTGGCACAGAGAAAGAGTAGAGGATATTACAGAGGTATTTGAAAATGTAATAATTACGTATTTTTCTAAATTGTCAAAAAATCTTAATCTGTTAATTTACGAGAGCCTCAAACCCCAAGAGGATAATTAAAAAAGACCATCTAAACTCATCTAAATAAAACTGAGATAAACCAATAACTAAGAAGAAATCTTAATAGCAGAGAGAAAAAGAATTGCTTTCAATGAACCAACGATAAAACTGACAGCTGACTCTTTAGCAAAAACAATGAAAACCCAATCCTAGTAATCTCCTTCCCTTACTGAAGATAACTATTAACTTGATAAAGTTTTGTTATTTTATTATTTATTTATTATTTTTATTATTTAAAAACATCTTTTTATCTTATATGTATGGACCTACTAACAAAATGCAGTACTGTTTGCGTACTTTCAAACATTATTTAGTGTTTAACTCTATAAATGACACTGTAGTCCACTTAAAAAAATTCCAGCATTTTGGTATGTATTGAAGTTGATACGTACAATGTTAGTTCATTCTTGGACGTGTCTCCTTAGCACGTGTGCATGAGTTTCAGAAGGAACTCTTTAGGGACTTACTAAACTAAAAGGTATACACATCTTTTTTACTGCAGTAAATTCTTAAAAAGTATATACATCTTCAACTTTACTAGTTATACTTATTCCTTACCAAAATGAGTGGTGAAGCAATTTCTATCTCCTCAGTCATGTATGCAAGTCTCCATTTCTCTATGTCCTAACACTGATATTGTCAAGTTTACATTTTTTTGTCATTAGTGTTTGTGAAATGGCATCTCATTATTAACTTTCATTTTTCTTTGCTTAACAAAGTTTACCATCTCTCTCTCTTTTTTTAAAATTGTACTTTAGATTCTGGGGTACATGTGCAGGTGATGCAAGATTGTTGCATAGGTAGATTCATGGCAAGGTGGTTTGCTGCCTCCATCCCCCCATCACCTAAACCTGACATTTCTCCCCATGTAATCCCTCCCCACCCTCCCTCCCACTATCCCTCCCCTAGCCCCTCACAATGGACCCCAGTGTATGATGCTCCTCTCTCTGTGTCCACGTGTTCTCATTGTTCAACAGCAGCCTATGAGTGAGAACATGTGGTGTCTGATTTTCATTCTTGTGTCAGTTTGCCGAGAATGATGGTTTCCAGGTTCATCCATGTCCCTACAAAGGACACAAACTCATCGTTTTTTATGGTTGCATAGTATTCCATGGTGTGTATGTACCACATTTTCTTTGTCCAGTCTATCTTTTGGGGGCATCTGGGTTGGTTCCAGGTCTTTGCTATTGTAAACAGAGCCACAATGAACATGCATGTGCATGTGTCTTTATAACAGAATGATTTATAGTCCTTTGGGTATATTCCCAGTAATGGGATTGCTGGGTCAAATGGAATTTCTATTTCTAGATCCTTGAGGAATCACCACACTGTCTTCCACAATGGTTGAACTAATTTACACTCCACCAACAGTGTATGGTACTAATGGTCATTTAGATTTTCTCTCTTTAAGACTTGTTTGCTAATATATTTTACCTATTTTTCTCTCTTTTTTTTTCTGATTCATTTATAGTAGTTTTGGATACTAATTCTTTGCCAGTTATGTATATTGCAGATATCTTCTCCCATATCATAACTTATTGATGGTGTCTTTTTGTTGAAAAGAACTGTTAGGTTTTAAATAGTCAAATTTAGCTCACTTTTTCCTGCAGCTTGTACTTGATATATGTTATTTAAGCTATACTTTTCTACCCCAATATTGTAAGTGTATTACTCTATATTTTCTTAAGTTTTTAAATTTTGTTTTTGGTTTAAATTTGTGGTATTAATTCACTAGGGCTTGGTGTAAAATATAGCTATATGTTAATATGTTTTACAATATTGAGATCAATTAAATAATTGTCCTACCACTATTTATTGAACAGATCTTCTTTCTCCTTTGATTTATAATGCCACACTCATCATATATCATGTTGTCATATATAAGAGTTTGCATTCATTCTATTGTTCATGTGCTGATATCATGCTGTCTTCATTACTATAGTTTTGTAATATGTTTTGTTATTGGCGGGTGGGTGGATCCTCCAACTTGTACTTCAGAACTGTCTTGATGACACTTGGCCCTGCCTCTTCAAACCATCACAGCCCTTTTCATCTTTTGATTTCCCATGTTTGATAGAGATACTGATTCCAAGAAACATTTGTATACTACATATTAAAAAAAAACCCACCTATGTGAATGTAATGACAAATGCCCATATACAGACCTTACAGAACTTAAAGCTAAGAGACAACAGAAGGTGGTGGGGACTGTGAAAACTGAAGAACACATGCCCTTTCCCAAGGAGATACTGCTTATCAGCTTCAGATGCTTTTGGCCATCTGGGAGTTTAGGCTAAGTTATTGATAAAAAACAAAATTCAGGAGAATCTGGAAAGTTGTATTTTCCTTTTCAATATGGAATTTTCTATTTATTAAATATTTTTTCTTTCTGTACCTCTCAGCTCATACTATTTGTTAAATCTTGTTTTAATTTGTTTATAAATCATGTGGACTAAAGAAAATATCTCTGAGGCCCAACCCAAGGCACTTTCCTGCCATTGGATTTGAATAGTTTCCAGATCACATTGAACAGGAAAAAGGCAGATAGAAGAGCAGGTTTGGAGTGAAGAATCTTGGGGCTGTAATGTGACATTAAGGTGCTATGTTTATGAGCTCATCAGTGGATCCAGAGTAAAATCCCATGAGCCCCAAGGCTCCAAATTGATTATTTCAATGCTAAATCATTTAGGTCTAAATGTTTGAGACAGTTTTCAGGGAATATAGCATGGGGAACTTTAACAAGAGGATTCTAGATGACAAAAACAATGCATTCTACTATGCTTAGACCTCTGTGACCCCATCTGCTATCTTGCCCTCCTCCCTCTCGTTTTCAAGCTGTGTTCTTTCTTCTTAGAAGTGAGTTTTATTATAACTATCTCACTTTCCTCCACATCTTTAGTATGCTTAGTATATAATCCTTATGTTTCTGAGATTTTATCCTAACAAAATAATGGGCCCAAAGTTGTCTTATTAGAATTACATATGCAATAGGTTTTCCTTCTAACTATTAGCTACAGTTTGAAACCTGCTATATAGGGACCTTTATAAGTGGTCTTCTAAAGCTAGAGTTACATGTTCTGGGAAAGACCAATCTACTTCTTTCATATTTTGTGGTTTATTTGACTACTGATTATCTTGAGGAATAGACTTTTAGGTCCAAAACACCTAATCCAAGTCTAAAACACATTTTAAGATCTAAAAGCTGCCATAAGCTCCTATACCAAGAAGTAGCAAGTATTGAGCAATGTCTACACCAGTTTTCGTTACAGAACAAGATAGGACAACATATCATTTTTCGTCTCTCTTCTTCCTGGGTGCTGAAGGAGATGTATGCTATTTACAAGCTTTATTTTTTAAAAATAATGATACCAGTGATGTTATCATAAGACATAAAATATAGAAACCTGTTAGGTTTCTTTTATCTTTTTGGTTTTTGGTCATAGAATCTATCTTGCTCCAGACAGATGTGCTTAAAAGGAAACATTCATATACTTGAACTGACTCATGTCAATGGCACTGTCCTTCCCTCACTCAACAAACACTGTTAAGGCTCTAGGTATATAGTGACACCAAAGACAGGCATAGTTTATGCTCTTCTAGTGTTTGCATTGCATAGCAAGGGTAAGATACAGACAGTTAACATCTAAATAAGTAAAAAAAATAATTTTAGATAATAATAAGTACTTGGAAAAAATTAAACAATGGAATGGAGTGTGACTGTGTGTGTGGGAGAAGAGGTGAAGAGGACTATGTTGTCAGTATAAAAGCTGCTTTGATTATGCTGTAATAGTGTATATCATTATCATATAAATAAAGCTCAAATGCCAGAATATATCCTAATGCCCATTTAGTGGGGAACACAGCACGGAACAGCTTAAGTCAGACATCTCCTAAGGTTTCTTGTAAAATTACAGAGGTTGTATTAATAGTACTGTAAGGTTTGAATGAAGCAACCGAGGTTCAAATGAGGCAACTGAGGCCAGTTATTGGAATAAAGAAATTTAATCAGCTCCTGGGCGAGGTTCTGCGGTCTGACAGGAGGGGCCGGAGAAGTCGCGCGGACTCCTCTCAGAAGTGGGGTTTTATAGGGAGTGGAGGCATTTGATTGATTGTGGGAGAGCAGGACGTGGACGTGACAAGCTGCTATTGGCAGGTAGGCGGGATTTCCGGTGAGCGGGCCGCCCACGAGGAGTGGGACCTGGACGGGACAAAATGCTATTGGGCAGGTTCTGGTGGGGCTTCTTTTGAATTTTGGCAGGGTTTCCCAATGGTGGACTAGGCGCTGAGTGCAGAGCCTAGTGTTGAGTGCAGATTTGAGTGCTGAGTGCAGAAGTGGGTGGGGAAAGTTACATGGCAGAGCTAGGTGCTGAGTATGGGGCTTGGTGCTGGGCGTAGAGAGATGACATAGTTTCTAGGTGCGGAGAGGGGTGGGCATGTCCGAGCTCCCAGGGAGGGGACCGGCCTTACAAGTACTAGTAGTAGTAGTAGTAGAACTAATAGTAATAATAGTACTAGCAATGATGAAACTGACAGTTGTGAAGTATATTAAGAATGGTTGGCTGGGCGTGGTGGCTCATGCCCATAATCCCAGCACTTTGGGAGGCTGAGGCAGACAGATCACCTGAGGTCAGGAGGTTGAGACCAGCCTGGCCAACATGGTGAAAACCATTTATACTGAAAATGCAAAAATTATGTGGGTGTAGTGGTGGGTGCCTGTAATCCCAGCTACTCAGGAGGCTGAGGCAGGACAATCACTTGAACCTGGGAGGCGGAGGTTGCAGTGAGCTGAGATCACACCATTGCACTCCAGCCTGGGAGACAAAGCAAGACTCCATCAAAAAAAAAAAAAAAAAGAACGGTTTTGTGTTTGTATCACTGTAACACTGAGACTTTGAAGAAGTGGCTTTCCCCCTTCCCATGTGTGTGTTCAAAGAGGCAGTTAGAGCTGATGACCTCTATGTTTCCTCCCAGACTCTTACTAAATGAAAAGAGTGTTTAAAGCCTCTTGGTCCTCATGTGCCTTCTTCTTATACTGGGTTTTACTTCCCACTGATTTTTCATCTTCATGTTTTCTTCTAACAGTTAAGCATATGATTCAGTTTCAACAATTTTTTTTTTTTTTTTTAGGCAGAGAAGTCCTAATTCTGGGCATGACCTTGGGACTATTCCAAGGAGAAAACAGAGTATTGAAAATGTTTGGACATAGCACGGTGTAGAAATGAGGGGACTAGGTTCTAGAGTCAGAAATACCTGGGTTCAAGTCCTGATTCCACCATTTCCAGGCATGGGGCACTGGACAAATGGCTTCACCTTTCTCATATTCTCTTTGCTTGCTTATGGAATGGAGGCAATGGAAGTATCTCCTTCATTGGGCTTTTTAATGCAGTTTTAGTGAAATAAAGCATGTAAAATGTCTGTTATGCAGTGCCCAATAAATGTTAGTGGTTAATATGATCACTATTTCAGTACATCTGAAGACCTTTAGAACTGGTTATTTTTTTCATGGTCAGTTTCCGATCTGAATTGAATGTGAGATAATTCCAATTGGAAGAGTCTTTGGGTCTAACCTCCCATCTGAGGCAAATGGCCTTTATTTAGACCCCATAAATGATGGATGTCTATTCTCTGCTTGACTATTTTCTGCCTTGAGCAGTTCACTTCATCTTTCCATTGACAGAATAGCTTTGATAAAAGGATAAATTTTGAAAATAGTGGAAATAGCCTGGAAAGGGAGAAAGGATGATTATCTCACCTCCAAAGGAATTATTTGCCTTAAAAAATGAAACAATTGAGGAATGCTTCTCCAGGGCTACAGTTTGATCACTGGGTTAATCCTTTAAGTGTGCACATCTTCAAAGTGTGGAACCTATGCCCCCAAAAGAAATCCCAGGCAATTTTCTGTTGTTTAAGTGGTGAAACTCTGAAAGAATATTTTCATTCCCTTTAGATATGTATCTGCTTCTTCTGGTGGATAGAAACAGCTGTTTAATGACTGCCTAGCAACATTGCTCAGTGGCTGAGGACTGGCTGTGCCATGGTTTCACCCAGTGGAACACCCAAGGGCTATTAGGAAGACAATGTAATTACACAACTTAGAAATAGGTCAGGATTTGGGACAAATACCCAGATGCTTGAGAAAGTAGCTTTGGGATTTGAAGGCCCCTGGAGTGAGAAGTTATTTGGGTTGATGTGCCTGGGGCTCTCTTTGTTTTGTTCTAAGCACTTATGCAGAAAGACAGCAATTCTGAGCATACTCTTTAGATATAAACCTTGGTAATGCTTGTCAGTATAATATACAGACTGAGATGGATACATCTCAGAAGCAGTATATCAGAAAGGCCATGAGCATGTGCTATGGAGTTAGATTACTGCTCCTCTACTTTTTAGTTGAGTGATCTAAGTGATATTATTTAACTACCTTGTCAGTTTTGTTATCTCTACATTGGATATAACAGTAGCACCTATCATAGGGAGTTGTATAGATTAAACACAATAATGAATGTGAAGTGCTTAGAATAATGCTAGGCAACTGGAAAATAATTCAGCAGGATGTGGTAATGTGCTGTGCCTCACTTCTCAGCTGCTGCCATATTGCCTTCAATGGCCTTCCCTCTCTCTCCTTGACTTTCCCTGCAAAGAGTCCATACTCATGGTTCAGCTGCCACAAGTACAGAGGTTATTTATTTTATCAAAGGTATATGGATTTGGAAATGTGTAAGCCAGATCCAGGATTGGAGAGCAGGTAGAGAAGAGTGTTGTACAGCTGATAGGTATCACCTATGGATATGCCCTAGGGAGTAAAGCTCTCACTAAAAGATTATTGACAGCTTGTGGCCAGCAAGCCAGAGCAGGCATGACTTGGATCCCAGAAAAAGGTTTGTGATTTTGTAGGTCTGGTTCATTTCAAACATAGAAGGACCTTGTGGAAAGCCAGGCTTCACTTTAGAGGCTTACGCTGTTGAAATGAGGCAAACATTTAGAGTCATGCTGCACCCTCGAAGTGGCCAAAGACAGAATTAGTGGCAAGAACTCAGGCACTGGTGCCAGACAGGCTTGAGTTCAAACCTTGGGTTTGCCATTTATTCACTGCGTGATCTCTGTCAGCTTACATAAATTAAATTTCAGTTTCCTCTTCAAGTGGGGATGCTAATATCCACCATGTAATATTGAATAGATCACAAGTAATGAATATAAAGTATTCAACCAGAGCTCAGTGTATGGTATAAAGTTAATACCTAGTAGATATTGTATTAAATATTATTATTGCTACTATTTAATCCTAAAACCACATTAAAGCACACAATCATCTTGTATAAAGTAAACTCTACATTATATAAATATTTATTAAGAACCATTTTAGATTCTGTAATGACTAAACTGATTTTAGATTCTGTGATTAAGGCATATAAAAGCTGTTGTTGTCCTTAAGGAATTTATGTTTCAGTTGGAGAGACAGACACAAACAATCCAAGCAAAAACTCCAAAGTGCTAAACAGAAGGTACAAGCAGCAAACATTAAGGACAAAAGGGATGCAGAAATTAAATCTGCATTAGGGAAACCAAGTAAGTCTTTACAGAGGAAGTGTTTTGATAGTAGCATTCTGGTGTGTGCACATTCTTATTGAGGGAGTAGTGTGAACAAAGGCTCAGAGATAGGACTGTGTGGCGCATGGGCTGGAAACAGGGGATGGTTTAGTCTGATTGGCTGCTAAAGAGTGTCGATGGATGTTGTATAAGAGGTTGGAAGATTGGGTTAAGGTTTGGTCCTAGAGGGCCTTGAATATGCAATAAACTTTTTGCAAAAAATATTCTTCGAAAGAATGACTTCATTCATTGATTCCTTTCTTCCTTTATTCAACATTTATTTAGTGCCTGATTTCTGCCAGATATTATTATGGAGATAAAGCAGCAGTGAACTAGATAAAGCTGATGAGTTTCTAGTGAGGAAGAAAGACAATTATTACATAAGTAATTCCATTAGAGTATGTTGAATGCCTCAACAGCCAGGGAGGAGGGAAGCGTCTTGTTAGATGTCCTAGTCCAGCACTGGGGTGGGGACATCAAAGAGGGCTTTTAGGGTAAATGACTCTAAGCTGGAATCTAAGGAAATGACTTGGAGTTAATCAGGTGAAAGGAGTAGAGGGAGAATATTCTGAGTCAGTGGAAGAAATAGCAGACCTTATAGCTTAGAGGTGAGAATGATCATGGTGAGTCTCAAGAATGGCACGTTAGTTCAGTACTGATTGAGTGTTGAGTGCAAAGTGTTCGGCGGGATAAGGGGATCATAGAACATGGTGTCTTATGCTGAAGAGTCTGGATTTTTATCTTGAAGGCCTGGAACAATTTGAAGCAGTGTTTGCTTTGGGAGTGGAGAGGCAGAGTGTTTGCATGGCCCAATGACATTTGTATTTTGGAAAGATAACTCTCAGCAGATTGAAATATAGGGATTGCAAGAAGCAAGACCAGAAGGAAGAAGACCAACTTTGAGACTATTGTGGTTGTCAGCAAATGCGTCTGTGTTTACATTTGCCCCAAAATGCACCAGACTGGAAGAAAGAGCGAGTAATTATTTTTCTGGGATTATCTCCTCACCCTGCTGATGTGCAGAATGTAGTTGGTTGCCTGTGGGGGCTGGGGGACACTGGGTTTATATCATGTTAAGCAATGTTTCTAGCAATTATCTAACACAAGGCATCTGTGCTCTCCCAGTAGGAGGAGGAAAGGATCCTGTCTACTGACATGGGGATGCAGGGAACATGGCTTTTGCATCCTTGTGGCAGAGTTTGCTAGGTATCAGGAAGTATTTCACAGAATTACTCTGGAAGTGGTTGCATTGCTTTCCAAGAGATCCGAATTTGCCTACAGAAGGGAGAATCAGGGAAAACAGTGCCCATTTACTCTAATGAGACCTAAAGCAAGCAGCAGCAGCTCCAGAGAAACACAAATAGGGTGGCTGATTTGACAGCAATTGAGTGTACTTGTGAACTTTTCTTTCTCCCCTAGGAAATCAAAATAGCAAACAGCATGATGTTGGAGTGTGCAGATGCAAAGCTTCCCAACTCAGAGCTTGTCTGATTCCTTTGTCAAATGGAGCAGTCCTGTAGGATCATTGGAGGTGATCGGAGCTGCTCTTCTTAGTCCTGCAGACTTGTAGCTTATTCTCTCTGTTGTTGGCTATTAGCCTCTGCTGTGGTTGAAGAGAGAGGGCCAGGAAAATCTGAACTAGACTTTGCTATTCATTGTGAAGGCTGAGTCAGACATTAGACCTGGGAAACTGGAGGTACATTAAAACACATTGGACTTAAAAATCAGTCTCTAGCTGGTGAGTAACTTGATTCTACAACATGCTTCATTACTGCATTAGGTTTTTTAAAAAATTTGCTGCATAACAAATTATTACGCTTAATGGCTCACAACAACAGTAATTTATCATCTCCAGTGTCTGTGGGTTAGGAGTCCAGGCATGGGTTCGCTGGCCCTTTGTTCAACATTTTACAGGGCTCAAATCAAGGTCTTAGTTAGCTGAGTCCTCATTTGGAGGCTCGACTAGGGAAAAATCCACTTCCATACTCCCTCGAGTTGTTGTCAGAATTTATTTTCTTTCAGCTGTAGGACTGAAGTCTCTGCTTTCTTGATGGCTTCCAAATGGGGCAAATCTTTGCTTCTAGAGGCTGCTTGCCACACAATACCACATGGACCTCTCCATGCCATGTGGCCTTTCTCCTCCATGGCCGGGAGCAGATTTCTCTCTCACTTTAATTCTGACTGGCTTTGAGCGCTTGCCTGATTAGGTCAGGTCCACCGAGGATAGGCTTCTTTTTTATTAACTCAAAGTTAACTGATTAGGGACCTTAATTTTATCTGAAAAATCCCTGCTGCCATATGATGTAACATAAGCATGGAGTGTTATCTTATATACATAAGTCCCACTCACACTCAAGGGAGATGATTATAGAGGATGTGTACACCAGGGTGTGGAATGCTTGAGGGCTGCCTTAGAATTTTTCCAATCACAACTACCTACCAGCTTCTTTCCACAGGCAGACTGTCTAAACTTATGGAGAATATTTCAAAATTTGTGAAATGGGTATATTCTCAGACCTAACTTTCCCTGAGCAGGTGGAGTCACAAGTGATATGATATTTGTGGTTTATTAAGTTTTCTATGTAGAAGAGGAAATATGTCCACTGAGACCACCAAGCAGCTTTCTGAATGTGATTTTTTTTTCTGACATTCACCATTTAAAAATAGTTAGTTTTTAAAATTATCAATTTTTTATTGTTAGATCTTTAAGTGATTTATAATTTTTGTTATTATGATTAACTAGGTGAAAGTGTATGAACAAAGTGAAAGTTTAGTGATTTTTGATAAATATTGTCAAATTATCCTCTAGGAAGGGTGTATCAATGATAGCTATTTCAAAGTAAATTACCCTAAAGAAGAGAGAGATATAGACCTCTGAGGCTTGTTTACCTAAGGATGAGAGAGAGGCTTCACAAATTGGTTTGAGGCAGAACAATAGATTTGGGAGCTACAATTATAAGCAGTCTTCAAAGACCTAGCGTCTCAGTTCCTGCTTACCTAGGCCTTACGGGCTTCTAATTTATTTTACCGTGGCATTCCCCTTATTATTAGATTAGATGTTATTTTAAATAGTGCAATTAGTTAATTACTTCAGAAAATATCTAGAGCCAAATTTTCAAAGACTGATTTCCCTGTTTGCAGGTGCAATGATCACTGTGGAGCCTGAGGTACAGTTTTTTTTAATGTTCTGTTTCTCTTATGTATTTAAGAGGGAAATTGATTCTCTAGTATGTAATGTATGTTGTAGAGTTAAGTTACAAATAAATGAATATATACACAAAATGGGTGCTTTAAGTTGTGGACTTTAAATTTTAAATCAACATTTAGAAGAATAATATTAGTGATAATATAGAGTTACTGTATTTATTAGTTATTCATTCATTGACAAATGTTTATTGAATGCCTATTATATGCCAGGTGTTATTCTGAATGCTGAGGATACATCAGTGAATAAAACAGTCCAGACCCCTTGAACTCATGGTGCTTACATTTCAAGAGGGGCAGACAATATATACGATGAGAATAATTTTTTGCGATGACCTATTGCCTCATTGATTCATACCCTACAAGCCTGTAGGATAAGGAAGAAAGGTATTATGATTCCTATCTTGTAAATGCAAAGTTGAGGATCAGGTTGGAGGACTCTCCCAAGGTCACATGGCTCACAATTGGGAGTGAGACAAGACCTTTAGTTATGGTATTTCTGAGAATGAGGCAGGCACACAGCCATACAGATTCTTGGCTGACTGATATTCTAAAGCAGTGACTTGCCAACTGGTACACTCAAGGTCTTCCAGGTGCTTCATTTCTTAAAAGAGACTTTGTCGTGTGGTGACATTCCACAGAAAGCTGGTGTGATTGGGGGAGCACTGGACTCGATGTTTTCTGGAGAAGTTCTGTAAATGGGGGCTGGGTGCATACTGGGAAAAGAATAGTCATGCTCTTACATTTTTTGGAGCTTCATTTACCACATTCATAATCAATCATTTCTTTTAATTATCTCCATGATCCTTTGAAAGCAGAATGAGTGGCTTATCCTCTTTTCATATATGAGGAAAGTTGAGTCCTAGAGAAGTTAATTGACTTGGTGCAAACTGCATGGTATTCAGTAGCAGAACATGTAATGGTGGAGATAGGTAAGCGACAGGAGTTCTTATTTTCTGTTTGTAAGTTCTCTTCAAAAATGCATTAGACAGCAGAATTCTAATAGTTACAAAAATAATGAGAATTCCATGAGTATTATATATATGTATATATTGACCTAAAAGATTAGCAGTAGTTTATTTTTCAGTCCTGGGTATACATGCTTTCTAAATCAGGCTGCCAATGATATGCCACCCAGGCCTTCCCCATGGTGTGAATACTACCTCTTTTCATTGATCCAAATCTTTCAGAAGGTCTTGCATGCTAACAGTTATTTGGAATCTGGCTTTTCTTTTAAAAAAATAGAAGATAACTTTTACAGTTAATGGGATGTTGCTGTTACAGTTTACTCAGACTTACTCAAGGCAGACTTATGCAATGGAGAACGTTTGTCTTGCAGTTCTTCCTTGTCCTTTTTTGTACCAAATTAAACAAAATTAATTTTTGAAATAGGTAAGGCATACCAAAAAGTACAAAAAAGTACACATTAAAAAGGGAGACTTTTTTCTACCATATTTTTCAGTCCCCCAGTCCTCCTCCCATAGTCACTCAGTGCTGTTTCTTCCCAATTATGGAATCACCTCATTGCTTCATTGCCCTCCATTTACCCACACACTGCTCATGAGACCCATTGTCTTGAGAGAGAATAACTCATTCATCCATTCACGTATCCACAGATCTATCCATCCATCCATCCATCCATCCATCCATCCATCCATCCATCTATCTTACAAACATTTTTTTGAGTACATACTTTTCACACAGTAGCATGTTAGAGTCTGGATATGCTAAGACAAATGTCATAGCCCTTGACCTCAAAGAGCAGACATTTTCCAGAAATGTCTTGAATCTTTCATCCTCATTAAAACTTAAATGTCTTGTTTTTCTTCACAGTTAGGACCCTGCTCCTTGCAAGCTAATGTGATAAATTAATTTGTGTTAAGAATTTTAATGACTGATTATGTGCTGTGTTTTCCAGATAATACCTATAGTTCACAGGGGTTTTCATTTCTTTTTTTTTTTTTTACATTTAATTTAATTCAATTTTTTGTGTATATATATATTTTATTGTACTTTAGGTTCTGGGGTACATGTGCAGATCATGCAGGATTGTTGCACAGGTACATACATGGCAATGTGGTTTGCTGCCTCCATCTCCCCATCACCTATATCTGGTATTTGCCCCATGTAATCCCTCCCGAACCTCCCTACCCCCTACTGTTCCTCCCCTGGTCCCCCTCAACAGATTCCAGTGTGTGATGCTCCCCTCCCTGTGTCCATGTGTTATCATTGTTCAACAGCTGCCTATGAGTAAGAATATGCGGTGTTTGATTTTATGTTATTGTGTCAGTTTGCTGAGAATGATGGTTTCCAGATTCATCCATGTCCCTACAAAGGACACAAACTCATCAATTTGTATGGCTGTGTAGTATTCCATGGTGTATATATGCCACATTTACCTTGTCCAGTCTATCATTGATGGGCATTTGGGTTGGTTCCAGGTCTTTGCTATTGTGAACAGTACTTCAGTGAACATATGTGTACATGTATCTTTATAATAGAATGATTTATAGTCCTTTGGATATATACCCAGTAATGGGATTGCTGGGCCAAATGGAATTTCTGTTGCTAGTCCTTGAGGAATCGCCACACTATCTTACACAATGGTTGAACTAATTTATACCCCCACCAACAGTGTAAAAGTGTTCCTATTTCTCCACATCCTCTCCAGCATCTGTTGTCTGCAGATTTTTTGATGATCCCCATTCTAACTGGTATGAGATGGTATCTCAATGTGGTTTTGATTTGCATTTCTCTAATGACCAGTGATGATGAGCATTTTTTCATATATTTGCTGGCCTCATATATGTCTTCTTTTGAAAAGTGTCTATACATGTCCTTCACCTACTTTTGAATGGGTTTATTTGTTTTCTTCTTGTAAATCTGTTTTAGATCTTTGTAGATTGTGGATATTAGCCCTTTGTCAAATGGGTAGATTGCAAAAATATTTTCCCATTCTGTTGGTGGCCGGTTCACTCTAATGATTGTTTCTTTTGCTGTGCAGAAGCTCTGGAGTTTAATTAGATCCCATTTGTCTATTTTGGCTTTTGCTGCCAATGCTTTTGGTGTTTTAGCCATGAAATCCTTGCCTATGCCTATGTCCTGAATGGTTTTGGCTAGGTTTTCTTCTAGGGTTTTTATGGTGTTAGGTCTTATGCTTAAGTCTTTAATTCATCTTGAGTTAATTTTAGTGTAAGGTGTCAGGAAGGGATCCAGTTTCTGTTTTCAGCACATGGCTAGTCAGTTATCTCAACACCATATATTAAACAGGGAATCCTTTCCCCATTGCCTGTTTTTGTGAGGTTTGTCAAAGATCAGATGGTTGTAGATATGTGGCATTGCCTCCAAGGCCTCTGTTCTGTTCCACTGGTCTATATCTCTGTTTTGGGACCAGTACCATGCTGTTCTGATTACTGTAGCCAGTAGTATAATTTGAAGTCAGGTAGCTCGATGCCTCCAGTTTTGTTCTTTTTGCATAGCATTGTCTTGGCTATGTGGGCTCTCTTGGTTCCATATGAAGTTTAAGGTGGTTTTCTTCAGTTCTGTGAGGAGGGTCATAGGTAGCTTGATAGAGATAGCATTGAATCTATAAATTACTTCGGGCAGTATGGCTATTTTCACAATATCTTCCTAACCATGAGCATGGAATGTTTTTCCATCTCTTTGTATCCTCTCTTATTTCCTTGAGCAGTGGTTTGTAGTTCTCCTTGAAGAGGTCCTTTACATCCTTTATTAGCTGTATTCCTAGGTATTTTACTGTCTTTGTAGCAATTGTGAATGGGAGTTCACTCTTGATTTGGCTCTCTTTTAGTCTCTTATTGGTGTATAGGAATGCTTGTGATTTCTACACATTGATTTTATATCCTGAGACTTTGCTGAATTTGCTTATCAGTTTAAGGAGATTTTCAGCTGAGATGACGGAGTCTTCTAAATATGCAATCACGATGTCTGCAAATAGAGACAATTTGACTTCCTCCTTTCCTAATTCAATACCCTTTATTTCTTTTCCTTGCCTGATTGCTCTGGCTAGAACTTCCAGTACTATATTGAATAGGAGTGGTGAGAGAGGGCATCTTTGTCTAGTGCCAGAGTTCAAAGGGAATACTTCCAGTTTTTGCCCATTCAGTATGATATTGGCTGTGGGTTTGTTGTAAATAGCTTTTATTATTTTGAGATACGTTCCATTGATACCTAGTTTATTGAGAGTTTTTAGCATAAAGGACTGTTGAAGTTTGTCAAAGGCTTTCTCTGCATCTATTGAGAGAATTTTGTGGTTTTTGTCTTTGGTTCTGTTTATGTGATGGATTACATTTATAGACTTGCATATGTTGAACCAGCCTTGCATCCCTGGGATGAAGCTACTTGATCATGATGGATAAGCTTTTTGATGTGCTGTTGCAATTGGTTTGCCAGTATTTTATTGAAGATTTTTGCATCTATGTTCATCATGGATATTGACCTGAAGTTTTCTTTTCTTGTTGAGTCTCTGCTGGGTTTTGGTATCAGGATGATGTTGGTCTCATAAAATGATTTGGGAAGGACTCTCTCTTTTTGGATTGTTTGGAACAGTTTCAGAAGGAGTAGTACCAGCTCCTCTTTGTATGTCTGGTAGAATTTGGCTGTGAACCCATCTGGACCTGGGCTTTTTTTGGTTGGTAGTTTATTAATTGCTGCCTCAACTTCAGCCCTTGTTATTGGTCTATTCAGGGTTTTGACTTCTTCCTGGTTTAGGCTTGGGAGGGTGCAAGTGTTCAGGAATTTATCCATTTCTTCCAGGTTTACTGGTTTATGTGCATAGAGTTTTTTGTAGTAATTTCTGATGGTAGTTTGTATTTCTGCGGAATCGGTTGTGAATCCTCTTTATCATTTTCTATTGAATCTATTTGGTTCTTCTCTCTTTTCTTTTTTATTAATATGGCTATCAGTCTATTTTGTTGATCTTTTCAAAAAACCAGCTCCTGGATCTATTAATTTTTTGAAGGGATTTTTGTGTCTCTATTTCCTTCAGTTCTGCTCTGATCTTAGTTATTTTTTGTCTTCTGCTAGCCTTTGAGGTTTTTTTGTCTTGCTCCTCTAGCTCTTTCAATTTTGATGATGGGCGTCCATTTTAGATCTTTCCTTGCTTCTCACGTGGGCATTTATTACTATAAATTTCCATCTAGACACTGCTTTAAATGTGTCCCAGAGATTCTGGTACATTGTGTATTTGTTTTCATTGGTTTCAAGGAACACCTTTATTTCTGCCTTCATTTCATTGTTTATCCAGCCAACATTCAAGAGCCAGTTGTTCAGTTTCCATGAAGTTGTGTGGTTTTGAGTTAGTTTCTTAATCCTGAGTTCTAATTTGATTGCACTGTGGTTTGACAGACTGTTTGTTATGATTTCCTTTCTTTTGCATTTGCTGAGGTTTGATTTACTTCCAATTATGTGGTCAATTTTAGAGTAGGTGTGATGTGGTACTGAGAAGAATGTATATTCTGTGAATTTGGGGTGGAGAGTTCTTTAGATGTCTATTAGGTTTGCTTGGTCTGGATCTGAGTTCAAGTCCTGGATATCTTCGTTAATTTTCTGTCTTGTTGATCTGTCTAATATTGACAGTGGAGTGTTAAAGTCTCCGACTATTATTGTGTGGGGATCTATGTCTCTGTAGGTCATTAAGAACTTACTTTATGTATCTGGGTGCTCCTGTATTGGGCGTGTATATATTTAGGATCATTAGCTCTTCTTGTTGTATTGGCCCTTTTACCGTTATGTAATCTCCTTCTTTGTCTCTTTTGATCTTTGTTGGTTTAAAGACTATTTTATTAGAGACTAGGATTGCAACTCCTGCTTTGTTTTGCTCTCCGTTTGCTTGGTAAATCTTCCTCCATCCCTTTATTTTGATCCTATGTGTGTCCTCACACATGAGATTGGTTTCCTGAATACAGCACAACGATGGGGTTTGACTTTTTATCCAATTTGCCAGTCTGTGTCTTTTGATTGGGGCATTTAGCCCATTTACATTTAAGGTTAATATTGTTATGTGTGAATTTGATCCTGCCATTTTGATGCTAGCTGGTTGTTTTGCCCATTCGTTGATGCAGTTTCTTCATAGTGTCAATGATCTTTACCATTTGGTACGTTTTTGGAGTGGCTGGTACTGGTTGTTCCTTTCTACATTTAGTGCTTCTCTCAGGAGCTCTTGTAAGGCAGGCCTGGTGGTGACGAAATCTCTCAGCAATTGCTTTTTTGTAAAGGATTTTATTTCTCCTTCTCTAATGAAGCTTAGTTTGGCTGGATATGAAATTCTAGATTGAAAGTTCTTTTCTTTAAGGATGTTGAATATTGGCCCCCAGTCTCTTGTGACTTGTAGGGTTTCTGCTGAGAGATCCGCTGTGAGTCTAATGGACTTCCCTTTATGGGTAATCTGACCTTTCTCTCTTGCGGCCCTTAGCATTTTTTCCTTCATTTCAACCCTGGTGAATCTGATGATTATGTGCCTTTGGGTTGCTCTTCTTGAGGAATATTTTTGTGGTGTTTTCTATATTTCCTGAACTTGAATCTCGGCCTGCCTTGCTAGATTGGGGAAGTTCTCCTGGATAATATCCTGAGGATTGTCTTCCAGCTTGGATTCATTCTCTCTGTCAAATTCAGGTACACCTATCAAATGCAGATTAGGTCTTTTCACATAATCCCATATTTCTTGGAGGCTTTATTCATTTCTTTTCACTCTTTTTTCTCTGTTCTTGCCTTCTCGTTTCACTGAGTTGATCTTCAATCTCTGATATCCTTTCTTCTGCTTGGTCGATTCAGCTATTGAAACTTGTGTATGCTTCACAGAGTTCTCATGTTGTGTTTTTCAGCTCCATCAAGTCATTTGTATTCTCTAAGCTGTTTATTCTCATTAGCATTTCATCAAACTTTTTTTCAGGGTTCTCAGTGTTGCATTGGGTTAGAACATGTTCTTTTAGTTCTGAGAAGGTTGTTATTACCCACCTTCTGAAGCCCATTTCTGTCAATTCATCAGACTCATTCTCCATCCTGCTTTATTCCCTTGCTGGAAAGGAGTTGTGATCCCTTGGAGGGGGAGAGGCATTCTGGTTTTGGGTGTTTTCATCCTTTTTGCACTGGTTTATTCCCATCTTTGTGGATTTATCCACCTGTGGTCTTTGTAGTTGGTGACTTTTGGATGGGGTCTCTGAGTGGACGTCCTTTTTGTTGATATTGAAGTTATGTCTTTCTGTTTTTTAGTTTTCCTTCTGTCAGGCCTCTCTGCTGTAGGACTGCTGGAGGTCCACTCCAGACCTTGCTTGCCTGGGGATCACCTGTGGCGGCTGCAGGACAGTAAGGGTTGCTGCTGGTTTCTTCTTCTGTTATCTTCATCCCAGAAGGGTACCTGTCAGCCTGAGTTCTCCTTTATGAGGTGTCTCTTTGGATATAAAGGAGTCAGGGAGCTGCTTGAGTATACAGTCTGTCCCTTATAGGAGCTCAAGTGCTGAGCTATGAGCTCTTTTGTTCCATTCAGAGCTGCTGGGCAGGTATGCTTAAGTCTGTTGCAGTGGAACTCATAACCACCTCTTTTCCCAGGTACTCTGTCCTGGGAAGGTGGGGCTTTATTTATAAGTTCCTTACATGCTGCTGCCTTTTTTCAGAGATGCCCTTCCTAGCAAGGAGGTAGTCTAGTCACAGTCTGCCAACAGAGGTGTTGCTGAGCTGCCATGGCTCTGCCCAGCTGCTATGTCAACTTCCTTGCAGGTTTTGTTAACAGAGGTACAGTTAGAACTGCCTCAGTAATGGCAGTCAGCCTCAGTAATGGCGAACTGCCTCAGTAAAGGCAATTGCCTCCGTAATGGTGGACTGCCTTGGTAATGGCAGACTGCTCCAGTAGTCGTGGACTGCCTCGGTAGTGGTGGACTGCCTGGGTAATGGCTGATGCCCTTCCCCCCACCTAGCTGGACTGTCCTGGGTCCAGATGCACGTGATGTGAAATTCTCAATCCAGAGTGTTTCAGATTTCTGGTCCTTGTGGGAGTGGGACCTGCTGAACCAGATCACCTGGCTCCTTGTTTCAGCCCCCTTTTTTTTCAGTTGAATGGGCAACTCTGACTCCCAGGTGTTCCAGCTGCCAGTTGAAATGGCTGCCCAGATTTGTGTGAGTTTTTGTGGAGACCCGCTGCACCGGCTGAAACAGCCATGCTGGAAACTCATGGTGCTTTTCAGCCTGGGAATATTCTGGTCTGTGGGCAGTAAAAACTGGTTTGGAAATGTGGTGATCACTCACACTCTGCATTGTTCTTGCTGGGAACTGCACTCCAGAGCTGTTCCTATTTGGTCATCTTGGATCCCATTTTCAGGAGTTTTCATTTCAAAGGGTATATTTGTTGCAAGAATTTTAAAAAGCATTACTAAAGAGCCATTTTTAAAGGATGGTGCAAGATGGGTTTTTATCCTTTTTAAGGAGACATTAGAGTATAGAGGTTTTAAACCCCTCTATGCCTCAGTTTCCTCATTTGTAAAAGGGGCCGATAACACAGCAATATTTTTTCCCATAGAGTTTTTATGAGAATCGAATATAAATGATTCCTCTAAAGAATTTAGCCAAGTGCCTGGCACATATTAAGCCCCCATAATTGTTATCGTCATCATTAGTGGTTTTCACATGGTTGGCTTCTAAATTCACCTGTCATAGACCTGCCTGTTAAATGGCCCACTTTACTTCCAGATTCCCACAGGCAGGCATACTCCTTTTATCAGTGATAAGTACACAAAGGGAGGTCAGGACCCATCCCTCCTTATCTGTCATTAAGTAGAAACCACAAGTACTGACAAAATGTCAAGATGTTCCTTGAAAAGAAAAAGGACTTGAAAAAAACTGCCTTTGGGCTGGGAGACAAATAGGGTGAGTAGCACTCACCCTCTCTCGTCATAGAGTGTGACCTTTCTGCTCTAAAATCTCTTCTTGACACTTGTTTCAAGGGCCCTTAGGGCCCAGTCACAGCTCTGTTCTCCCAGAGCCTCTGGACCTAGGAGGCAGGTATTAGGAGCAGTCCCTGAGCTCCATTTGTCTGTTGAACAGCCACGTGCATCTAAGGCTGTCAAAGCTAGACTGACTTAGTGGTTCTGGTAGATTAGACTTGAGAGTACTAATTTTTACTCTTCTGGGATCAGGAATAAATTCAGCCAGCACAGTGAAGCAAATTTTTAAACCACCTTCCTTGCTGCTCACCCTTGACTATTTTCTGAATTTCTTTTGACTTTCTGTATGTGCTACAAGCTGTGCTGGGCTAAAAGCATCTTTTATCTTGCTTTCTGGAAAGGAAGTCCACTCATTCTGCAACAATTTTCCACATGGGCTGAGGTGGAAAATTTACTGCTTTTTAATATCGTTTTAATTGAGATGTCAGATCAGGACTTATATCATGGTTCTCTTGTCTTTAATTTCCATTTTCTGCCCATAAAATGCTCAGTTAATAACCAGAGATCATAGTTCTTCCTGAAAGAATAGGAGGAGCTGGCTCTCTTAAAGGGTTATTCCTTGCAGTTCAAGTGATTATTCAAAATCTCATTAAGAGTACATTTCTCAGCTGGGCTTGGTGGCTCATGGCTGTGAATCCCAGCACTTTGGGAGACCGAGGTGGGTGGATCACCTGAGGTCAGGAGTTCAAGACCAGCCTGACCAACATGGTGAAACCCTGTCTCTACTAAAAATACAAAAAGTAGCTGGTCATGGTGGAAGGCACCTGTAGTCCCAACTACTCAGAATGCTGAGGCAGGAGAATCGCCTGAACCCAGGAGGTGGAAGTTGTAATGAGCCGAGATCATGCCACAGCACTCCAGCCTGGGTGACAGAGTGAGACTCCATCTCAAGGGAAAAGAAAAAAAAAAGCATATATTTTTCAAGACTCTTTCAGATTTCTCCAGAAAGAATTTAATAAAGAAGTCACATTTCTTCTCGTGAGGGGTGGACAGATGGGTTGGGAGTTGGGGAGGTTAGGAGATGATATATATGTATGCTTAATAGAACCTGTATAGATTGCCTAATTGCCTTACAGAGATAGTATATCTTGGGCAATTAGACAGTTCTGTGTAAAATACAATGTGTAAATAGTTCCCAAGTCATATGTAAAATGTTCCCAAAATTCTTCGAAAGGAGGACATCACCTCCTCTACATCAGGCCTAATAAGGATGTTTTTATGGAGTCACAGGTGTATAGAATTGGATAAATAATAAATATTGAATCATGGCAAACTTTCATCATTTGTACATCCAGGTCCTATTTATATTTAGTTAGCAATTTAACAGTCGGTGCCAAGGCCCTGCTTAGCACATACAAGGAAATGGAAAGAGGTCAGCATCACGGTTGAGTGAATATTATAAGTCAAGTCAGAGAAGTAGCCTGGGGCCGTGATCATATAGAACTTGAATTTTATTTTATGTGAGATGAGAAGCCACTGGTAGTGGTGGTGGATGGGTTGATTAGAGTTGCTATGTAGCAGAAATTAAGTTTTCAAACAGTAATTGCTACTTTGAGAAGAGCTTTGTTATGTGAGAGAGGTAGTCTAGGGTTGATGTAATGAGATTAGGTAATGAGCTTTTCCTGTGGTTTAGCTGAGACGTGGTGGTGGAGTGGTATAAAATAGGAAAGTAGTGTTGGCAGTTGTGAGAGCTAGTTGGTTCTGGATATTTATTTTATTATTATTTAATTTTTAATTTTTATGGGAGTAAGGGTATAAGTGCAGTTGTGTTATATGAATATATTGCATAGTGGTGAAGTCTGGGCTTTTAATGTACCCATCATCTGAAAAGGGTACATTGTACCCACCCCCTTCTACTGCCCCACCTTTTAAACTTTCTAATGTTTATTATTCCACTCTGTATATCTATGCTTACCCATTGTTTACCTCCCATTATAAGTGAGAACATGGGGTTTTCGACTTTATGTTTCTGAATCATTTCACTAAGTATAATGTTCTCCAGTTTCATTCATGTTGTAAAATACATGATTTCATTCTTTTTTACTGTTAAGTAGTATACCATAGTATATGTACACAATATTTTTTTATTGTTGTTTATTTTGAGACAGAGTCTCACTCTGTCACCCAGGCTGGAGTGCTGTGGCATGATCTTGGCTCATTACAACCTCCACCTCCTGGGTTCAGGCAATTCTCCTGCCTCAGCATTCTGAGTAGGTGGGACCACAGGTGCTCTCCACCATGCTCAGCTCATTTTTGTATTTTTAGTAGAGTCAGGGTCTCACCACGTTGGCCAGGCTGGTCTCTAACTCCTGAACTCAGGTGATTCACCCTCCTCAGCCTCCCAAAATTCTGGAATTACAGGCTTGAGCCACTGTGTCCAACCTATACACTACATTTTAAATCCATTCATCTGTTGATGGATACTTAGGTTGATTCCACAACTTTTCTATTGTGGATAGTGCTGCAATAAACATACAAGTGCAGATATCTTTTCTGATAAAATGATTTCTTTTCCTTTGGGTAGATACCCAGAAGTGGGATTGCTGGATTGAAGAGTAATTCCGTTTTTAGTTATTTGAGAAATCTCCATACTGTTTTCTGTAGAAGTTGTACTAACTCACATTCCTACCAAGAGTGTATAAGCATTCCCTTTCTCTGAATCCTTGATAACATCTATGCTTTTTGACTTTTTAATGATAGCCATACTGATTGGAGTAAGATGACATCTCATTGTGGTTTTAATTTGCATTTCTCTGATGATTAGTGATGTATATTTTTTCATATGCTTGTTGGCTGTTTATATGTTTTCTTTTGAAAAATATCTATTCATGTCCTTTGGCCACTTTTAATAGGATTATTATTTTTTTCTTATTGTGTTGTTTGAGTTTCTTGCAGTTTCTGGATACTAGCCCTTTGTTAGATGCATTATTTGCAAATATTTTCTTCAAGTCTGTAGGTTATCTGTTTACTCTGTTGATTATTTCTTTTGTTGTGAAGAAGCTTTTAAGTTTAATTAGGTCCCATTTGTTTATTTTTGGTTTTGTTGTGTTTCTTTTGAAGACCTAGTTATGAATTATTTGCCTAGGCCGATGTCTGGAGGAGTTTTTTTCTAGGTTTTCTTCTAGGATTCTTATAGTTTCAGGTCTTATTTTTAAGTCTTTAATCCATTTGGACTTCATTTTTGTATATGGAGAAGCTAGAGGTCCAGTTTCATTCTTCTGCATATGGCCTTCCATTTTCCCAGTACCATTTATTGAATAGGGTATTCTTTCCCCAGTGTATATTTTTGCCAACTTAGTCAAAGATCAGTTGGTTATTTTGCAGGAAGAGCCAACAATAGTTGTTGGTAAGGTGGAGGGAAGTCAAGAATTGTAATATATTTATAGTCCCTTTCAACTTTGTAATCCATATATGGTTTTAGTGGTCACTCTATTTAAAGTATACATTTTCAATAACCACAGCACTCCATTTTTCTGGCAATTCCAGAGACTTAGAGTGCTATTTGGTTCTTTCTTCAGTACACTAATTGGCTCACTCTAAAGATTTGCTTAACCGAGCAAGAGAATTACAGTTACATACACTATGTTTTCTCCATACAGTCAATCCCAATAATTCTGATTAGAGAAACAAAAGATGTTGGATTTTTACTGGAATTTTAAAAAATGACTATTTGTTTTCCATACTTGAAAATAATTAACAAGTTTTATAAAAATGCTAGCATATACTGTCTGTGGTCTACTGTGACCTGTTTTTTAATTAATTATTTTATTTTGTTTCTAAGGTTTATTCATGATGATGTGCATAGCTACAGTTCATTCATTTTCATTGCTATAAAACAATTTATTTTATAAACATGTAGTGAATTACTTATTTATTTTCCTGTCACTTCCAATAACTATGTTGAATAGGAGTGGTGAGAGAGGGCATCCTTGTTTTGTGCTAGTTTTCAAAGGGAATGCTTTCAGCTTTTGCCCATTCAGTATGATATTGGTGGTGTTTGTCATTAATAGCTCTTATTATTTTGAGATATGTTTTATCAATACCTAGTTTATTGAGAGTTTTTAGCATGAAGGGGTGTTAACTTTTATTGAAGGCCTTTTCTGCATCTATTGAGATAATCATGAGATTTTTGTCATTGGTTCTGTTTATGTGATGGATTACATTTATTGATTTAAGTAGGTCGAACCAGCCTTGCATCCCAGGGATGGAACTGGTTTGATCATGGTAGATAAGCTTTTTGATGTGCTGCTGGATTTGATTTGCCAGTATTTTATTGAGGATTTTTGCATTGATGTTCATTAGGGAAATTGGTCTGAAATTCTCTATTTTTGTTGTATCCCTGCCAGGTTTTGGTATCAGGATGATGTTGGCTTCATAAAATGAGTTAGGGAGGAGTTCATCTTTTTCTATTGTTTGGAATAGTTTCAGAAGGAATGGTTTCAGTTCCTCTTTGTACCTCTGCTAGAATCTGGCTGTGAATCCATCTCATCCTGGGCATTTTTTTTTTTTTCTGGTTGGTAGGCTATTAATTACTGCCCCAATTTCAGAACTTGTTATTGGTCTATTCAGGGATTCAACTTCTTCCTGTTTAGTATTGGGAGGGTGTATGTATCTAGGAATTTATGCATTTCTTTAGATTTTCTAGTTTATTTGCATAGATGTGTTTGTAGTATTCTCTGACGGTAGTTTGTATTTCTGTGAGATTGGTGGTGATATCCCCTTTGTCATTTTTTTTTTAATTGCATCTATTTGATTCTTCTGTCTTTTCTTCTTTATTGGTCTGGCTAGCAGTCTATCTATTTTGTTGATCTTTTCATAAAAGGTCCTTCTATTCTGATTGGCCTACTTTTGAAGAGAATATAGGAGAAAATACTTGTCTTAGTGGCCTAATAGATTTTACAGTTGTTTTTCTACACCTGCCACTCAATCTGAAAGCCAGTATTACATCGCGGCAGCACTTTACATCTTGGTTCTAATTTCTTTCTCAGCCAGATTTTGATGCATAACAAGAAAACACAAAATTTCAATGGCACTCAACAATTAGTATCTCTCATAAGCCTGTGGATTGGCTAGCTGGCTCTACTCCAGGCTGGGTCCTGTGTTCTTGTGTTCTACATACTTATTTTAAATTATCATTAAAAAAAAAATTGAGAGTGATGATCTTTTCTCTTAACCCGAAGATATTTCCCAGGTGTGGGTCAAGATGGTGGACTAGAAGCAGCTCATGAGCAGTGCTCTCACAGAGAGGAAACACTACTCCTGCAGGCAAATTATCCAAGAAACCGTGTCAGGATCCATCAAGGAAGCAGGGAGACACAGAGCAGCGAGGAGCAAAGCTGGGCACTAGCCTGTCTGGGCTCAGTGTGGAACCAGTAGAACCTTTCCAACATGGGAAAGGGTGTGAGTGAGAGCCCCCCGCAGGGGATTCACACTCTCCACAGAGACCCATGCCAGACTGTGAATGAGAGAATTTTCTTGGGCCCCCCTGCAATTCATCACTGCATTTCTATACTGAGGCAGAGAGCCACCTGGGCATTTTGCAGGGACATCTCTCCAGTCCAGCAGGACTTCCATAAGCCTTGAGCCCAGGAATAGACTAGCACCAGCACTATAGCCCTAATAGTGGCTGCAGTTGTGGTTTCTGGGAGCAGTTAGATTGCTCCACTCTCCCTCACCAGACAAGGCTCAGTGCCAGCTCCCAGCCCAGTGATCTCACTTCTGTCTGAACTCAGCAGGTGGCTACAGCCTCCTGTTATCCTAAGAAGCAGCTGGACAGCAGGTTGGGTGGCCCTATCCACCCCTGCCACTGGTTGTCACACAGGAAACGCCTGCTAGAGCTCCCAGCCTGTGGTTCCACTTCTGTGTGAATTCAGCTGGTGGGCATAACCTCCTGTTCTCCTGGGAAACACCTGGATGACAAGGTGGGTGACTCCACGAAACCCCTCCTTTAGTAGCCAGACATACCACAGCTCCTAGAGCTTCCAGCCTAGTAGTCCCACTTATACCTAAACTCTGCAGGAAGGTGCAAACCCATGTTCCTCCAGGAAGCACTCAAACAGCAAATTAGGGCTGACCTGACAAGGATATGGCCTCCCTGCCAACTGCTGCCACCTGCTTGAAGGAGATCCATGGGTCAGAACATCCAACAAAAGAAATGAAGGTACAAAGACAGTAATCATCAGGGGCTCCTCCAAGACCTGCAAGCAGACTAGAGGAGAAAGAACCAGCACTGGAACTTAGGCAACTCAAAAAGTCAGAAAGTATCTTCTTATTTCCAAACAACCACACTAGTTCCCCAGCAATGGTTCTTACCCAATCTGAAATGGCTGAATTGTCAGAAATAGAATTCAGAATATGGATAGGAATGAAGACCATCAACATTCAGGAGAAAGTCGAAACCCAAAGCAAGGAGTCTAAGAAAGACAATAAAAGGACACGGGAGATAAAAGATGAAAGAACCATTTTAAGAACAAAATAAAATGAACTGATAGAGCTGAAAAACTCATTTCAAGAATTTCATAATACAACTGTAAGTTTTAACAGAAGAATTGACCAAGCAGAGGAGAGAATCTCAGAGCTTGAAGATCAGTTCTCCAGAATAACTGAGTCAGACAAAAATAAAGAGAAAACAATAAAGAAGAATGAACAAATAAACAAGAATGAACAAAACCTTGGAGAAATATGAGATTTTGTAAAGAGACCAAATCTATGACTCATTGATGTCCCTGAAAGGGAGGAAGAGAAAGCAAGCAATTTGAAAAACATATTTTAGGTTATCATCCTTGAAAAATTCCCTAACCTCACTAGAGAGCCCAACATTCAAATTCAGAAAATGCAGATAACCCCTGTGAGATACTATACAAGATGACTATCCCCAAGACACATAGCCATCAGATTCTCCAAGGTTGAAATGAAAGGAAAAATGTTAAAGGGAGCTAGAGAGAAGGGGCAGATCACCTACAAAGGGCATCTCATCAGGTTAACAGCAGACATTTCAGCTGAAATCCTAAAAGCAGAAGAGATTGGGGGCCTATATTCAGCATTCTTAAAGAAAAGAAATTCCAACCAAGAATTTCATATCTAGCCAAACTAAACTTCATAAGTGAAGGAGAAATAAGATCCTTTTCAGATAAGCAAATGCTAAGAGAATTCATTACCACCAGACCAGCCTTCCAAGAGATCTTAATGGAGTGCTAAATATGGAGAGGAAAGATTCTTACAAGCCACCATAAAGACACACTTGGTTACAGAGACCATTGACATTATAAAGCAACCACACAATCAAGTCTGCATAATAACCAGCTAACAACATGATGACTGGATCAAATCTGCACATATCAATATTAATGTTGAATGTTAATGAGCAATTAAAAGGCACAGACTGGCAAGTTGAATGAAGAAGCAAGACTCAATTGTATGCTGTCTGTAAGTGACTCACTTCACATGCAGTGATGAGCATAGGCTCAAAGTAAAGAGATGGACAAAAATCTACCAAGCATTGGGAAACAGAAAAAAGCAGGGGTTACTATTTTAATTTCAGAAAAAAAAGAAGGATTTAAATCAACAACAATTGAAAAAGACAAAGAAGGGCATTACATAATGGTAAAGCGTTCAATTCAACAAGAAGACCTAACTATTCTGAATACATATACACCCAACGCAGGAGCACCCAGATTCATAAAGCAAGTTCTTAGACACCTATGAAGAGCCCTAAACAGCCACACAATAATAGTGGGAGACTTCAACACCCCATTGACCGTATTAGACAAAGCATCGAGGCAGAAAACTAGCAAAGATATTCAGGACCTGAACTTGACATTTGACTAAATGGGCCTAACAGACATATGCATAATTCTCTACCTTAAATCATGAGAATATACATTCTTCTCATCTGTATGTGGCATATACTTTAAAACTGATCACATAATCAGCCATAAAACAACTCTCAGCAAATTTAAAATCCCCAAAACATACCAAACACACCCTTGGACAATAGTACAATAAAAATAGAAACGGTTACTGAAAAAATGCTCAAAACTATATAATTACATGGAAATTAAACAACCTATTTCTGAATGACTTTTAGGTAAACAATGAAATTAAAGCAGAAATTAAGAATTTACTTGAAGCTAATGAGAACAAAGACACAACATGCCAGAATCTTGGGACACAGCTAAGGTAGTGGTAAGAGCAAAGTTTACAGCACTAAAAGCCCACATCAAAAAGTTAGACAGATCTCAAATTACCAACCTAACATCATACCTAGAGGAACTGGAGAGATGAGTACAAATCAACCTCAAAGTTAGCAGAAGACGAGAATTAAAAATCAGAGCTGGACTGAAGGAAATTGAGACGCACAAAAATCACACAAAATATCAATGAATCTAGGATTTTGTTCTTCGAAAGAATAAATTGATAGTCTGCTTGCTAGTCTAATAAAGTAAAAAAGAAGATTCAAATAAACACTATCAGAAATGACAAAGGTTACATTATCACTGAAACCACAGACATACAAGTATCTCTCAGTGACTACTACAAACACCTCTATTTTACACACACTACAAAACCTAGAAGAAATGATACATTCCTGAAAGCATACAATCTCCCAAGATTGATCTAAGAAGAAACTGAATCCTTGAAAAGACGACTAATGAGTTCCAAAATTGAATCAGTCATAAAAAGTCTACCAACCAGAAAAAGCCCAGCACCAGACACAGCCATAGCCCAAATTCTATCAGATGTAAAAGGAGAGCCGGTAAAATTCTTACTAAAGCTATTCCAAAAAAATTGAGAGGGGGAGACTGCTCACTAACTCATTCTATAAGGTCAGCATCATCCTGATAGCAAAACCTGGTGGATATATAATAAAAAAAAAAAAAATTCAGGCCAATATCCTTGATGAACATGGATGCAAAAGTTCTCAACAAAATATTAGCAAACTGAATCCAGCAGCACATCAAAAAGCTAATCCACCATGATCAAGTAGGCTTTATCCATGGGATGCAAGGTTAGTTCAAAATATGTATATCAATAAATATGATTAATCACATAAACAGAACTAAAACACCACATGATCATCTCATTAGAGGCAGAAAAGGCTTTCTATAAAATTCAACATCCCTTCATCTTAAAAACCTTCAACAGACTAGGCAGTGAAGGAATATACCTCAAAATAATAAGACAAACATCCAAACATCCATGACAAACCCACAGCCATTATCATATTGAATGGGCAAAAGCTGGAAGGATTCCCCCTAAAACTGGAATAAGACAAGGATTCATATTCTCACCACTCCTATTCAACATAGGATTGGAAATCCTAGCCAGAACAATCAGGAAGAGAAAGAGGTAAAAGCATCCAAATAGGAAAAGAAGTCAGATTATCTCTGTTTGTAGATGATATGACTCTATACCTAGAAAACCCCATAGTCTTGGACCTAAAGCTCCTAAATCTGACAAATAACTTCAGTAAAGTTTCAGGATATTAAAAAATGTTCAAAAATCAATAGCATTTGCATATATTAACAATGTCCAAGCTGAGGGCCACAGCAAAAATGCAATCCCATTCAAGAACAAGATCATATTCTTTGCTGCTGGAGGCCATTATCCTAAGTGAACTAATGCAGAGACAGAAAACCAAGCACCGCATGTTCTCACTTATGAGTGGGAACTAAACCTTGAGTACCCATGGACACAAAGAAAGAAACAACAGACACCAGGGCCTACTTGATGGTGGAGGGTGGAAGGAGGGAGTAGATTCAAAAACTGTCTATTGGGTATGCTTATTACCTGGGTGATAAAATAATCTGTACATCAGACCCTCATGACACAAAATTTATCTACATTACAAACCTGCCCATGTACCCTTTAACCTAAGAGTTAAAAATAATAATAAAGAGAAAGAAAATAAATATAATTTAAAAATCTGACCTACTTAATAAAAAAAGAAGATATTTATATTTAGTGTCATTACTGATATCTGAAACCTGTCTTATTAGTATTTTTAATTTCTTTCACCTGTTGTATATTGTCTTTTCTCTCATTTCTTTTTCTGGATTGACTATTTTTTTAATCATTCTGTTTATATTCCTTGAATACACTGAAAGTTATTTACTCTTTGTCTATTTTTTAGAGTTTATCCTAGAAATTATATAATTTGTATTATTCACTTATGAAAGTACTTTAATAATTGACACTTTTATTCTCTTCCTAAAAGCAGTCTATCAGAATACTGGACATATTTACCCCCTCCCAAATTAAATGCTAATGTGTGTGTATAAGTGTTTGTGTATAGGTATGTGCATGTAAAACCTCAAGTCAGTATTATTATTATTTTATAAAGTCAATACTTATTTAGGCATTTCTGTATATTTATCTTTTCACCCTCTTTTTTCTGCATCTCTAATTTTTCATTTGTAATGAGTATTCTTCTGCCTGAGATCATCCTTGGTAATTGTCTTATTTTGTAAGTCTTCTGGTGGTGAACTATCAGTTCTTCTTTATTTGAAAAATGTCTTTGTTTTGCTTCCATGTTTAAAGTATATTTTCACTTGGTAGAACATTTTAAGTTGTCAATCATTTTACTTCACTACTTTGAAGAAATCATTCAAGTAATGTGCTCTCGAGAAGTTAGCCCCTGGTTTGCATTTTACTTCTTTGAAGATAGTAATTATTTTTTTTGTTTGTTTCATTCAGTGATTTTTCTCTGTTTTTTTTCTTAGTCACTCTGATTTAATTATGTTATTTTCTTATTTATTCTGTTTAGCTTTTGTTAATCTTGAATATGTAAACTGATGTATTTCATCAGTTCTGTAAAATTCACAGAACTTAATTCTTTTTTTTTTTTTTTTTGAGACGGAGTTTCGCTCTTGTTACCCAGGCTGGAGTGCAATGGCGTGATCTCGGCTCACCGCAACCTCCACCTCCTGGGTGCAGGCAATTCTCCTGCCTCAGCCTCCTGAGTAGCTGGGATTACAGGCACGTGCCACCGTGCCCAGCTAATTTTTCATAGAACTTACTTCTTTTAATAGTATCTGTTTGTTCTCTCCTTTTCTTTTGGGATTCCAATTATGTGTATGTGTTCTCTATGTCTCTAACCGAAAAATAATATATTGGGTTATTTTTCCCATTTTTTTTGAGACAGAGTTTTGCTCTTGTTGCCCAGGCTGGAGTGCAATGGTGCAGTATCGGCTCACTGTAACCTCTGCCTCCTGGGTTCAAGCAATTCTCCTACCTCAGCCTTTCGAGTAACTGAGACCACAGGTGGGTGCCACCATTCCCAGCAAATTTTTGTATTTTTAGTAGAGATGGGGTTTCACCATGTTGACCAGGATGGTCTTGATCTCTTGACCTCATGATCCACCTGCCTCGGCCTCCCAAAGTGCTGGTATTATAGGCGTGAGCCACTGCGCCCGGCCAATAAGTTTCTTATATTCACATTCTTGCCTTAGGAAACTCAAAGTCACTGTGTCAAGGTACACTTCAGTCTCCCAGCTACCTTGCCTGGATCATCAAACCCTCTCAGTGCAAAAGTGGACCTGCTTATTAGACCTACTTGTCTAGATTCATGTCTTTTTTTGGATCACACTTCAGTAATTTCTCACTCTCTTAACTTCTCAATATGATTTAAAATTCTTCTTAGAATATGTACATTTTAATGTTTAAATTGTTTTCAGTGGAGGAGTTAGTCCAAATTATCTAGCTCCCCATTAACAGATGTAGAAACTTAAAATCTTATCTCTTGAAATATTTTTTTCTGTTCATGCTTTCATTCTTTTCTTTGGGATTCTAATTAGAGATCTCTTAATATTTGTAAAACCATCACCTGGGCTTGTGATTTTGGACTTTATTATTCTTCCTTTAACCTCTCCTCTGTAATTTACATATTTTTCTCTCTGTATTGTAGGCTAAGCAATTTATTTTATTTATTTCAATTTTTTTCATCAACCATTTCTAATCTGCTGTGGAAAATCTTCTAAATGTTTATTTCACAATTGTGTTTCTCAAAATATTTCTGGTGCTTGTTTTTGTTTATTTATTTACTTACTTTTTAGAGGCAGTCTTCCTCTGTCATCACAGCTGGAGTGCAGTGACACAATTATAGTTCACTGTAACCTTGAACTCCCAGGCTAAAACAATCCTCCCTCCTCAGTTTCCCCTGTAGTTAGGACTACAGGTATGCTTCACTATGTCAGATTTTTTTTTTTTTTTTAATTTTATTTTTGTAGAGACAATGCCTTGCTCTTGCCCCAGCTGGTCTTGAACTCTTGGGCTTAAGTGATTCTCCTGCCTTCACTTCCCAAAGCACTGGGATTAAAGGAGTAAGCCACCACGTTAGCCTGGGCTTAGTTTTTGATATTTTATTTTTGTTTCTTTAAATATTTCATACATATGTTTATAATATTTCATATTCTGATTTCAATATCTGAAGTCCTTAGTGGTCTATTTTTTAAATTGTTTCTGATGATTCTCACTGATTTTGGTTTACTTCGTTGTGTGATTATTGCTCTTTGATTGTTAACTTAAATTTGGTTGCCATTGATCTGTAGTAAACTTGAAGTCTAACTTGAGAATTTCTTCCAATGATAAATTATTCTTGCTGAAAATTTTCCTAAAAGCAGTGATCACTCTATTCCAAATCTTGGGTCCTTGGCTAAATGTGTGAGTTTCAGTTTCAGTTTTTCTACTTTGCTACTGGGCCAAGTCATGGTCTCCCCCATCACATCTGTGATATATATATATTTTTTCCCTGAGAGAAGCTCATGCCTTTTAAATGTACTTATGGTTCATTACTCTGGTGTCAGCAGACATTTTCCTTCTTATTAAAGATTCCTTTTATTTTCTAAAATCCCAGCAATGCAATAAAAAGGAGATTTTACTCAGGATCTAGTTGTTTTGTCATACAGAAGGCCTTTAGAATACCTAATGTGCCATACTCAAAGAAGGAGGAGCTTCATTTAAAATGTTTAATTCTACCTCATTGATGGTCCACAATAAAAATAAGAATTTTTGAATAAAAATGTTAACTTTGTTAGCTTTTTAGAAAGCTAAACTTCAATTCAGATTCTTTTTCTTCTGGCTATTTTGATCTCTTGTTTGTAACAACTTTTTTTTTTTTTTTTTCATATAGATTGCTTTCTATTTTAATGGAATGGATTTTATAAAATCAGGATGCTGATAAAGTAGAAAAAGGATTTTTTTTCTCTCAACAACAATAAAAATACAATAATCCAGGAAAAGAAATGCATATAATCATGCTATAATATAAAGCAACCCAAAATATGATTTTAGAGAAATTTATATAATGTAAGAAATGTTAAATACCTTTAATCTGTTCATTAGAAATGTTTTCATTTGGATAGAATTCTGGGTATTACATTTGACCTTAGACAAATTAATTTATAGCTTATTACCTATTTTTTGTGAATTATGTTTATATAGCATAACTTTTAATAATGGTATTATTTATAACTACAAATATTCTTAGCTCTTTCAGTGTACTAATAGAAGTGCAGCTGAAAGAAGATACAAAAAGAAAAAAGTGGGTATCAAGATAGTTTGTAGTTTCATGCTTGTAGTTTCACATAATATTATAAAAATTAAGAGGTACTTTGAAAAGCTGATCTATTGATAAACTGAGGTTAACATTTATACATGCAAAATATTCATTAGAACAAAATAATAGCTAACTAAAATTGGGAAGAAGAAATACGGGATATTGGTAAACTAATATTTATCTTTCAAAGTAGAGATTTAGTGGAGAATTTCTCAAATTTGTATGTTGCTAATGATGTCATATCAATATTTTTACAGTAAGATGTATTCTTTTTTTTTTTTAATGGAGTTAATGTTTATTTTATTTTATTTTTATTTATTTATTTTTTTATTGCATTTTAGGTTTTGGGGTACATGTGAATAACATGCAAGGTTGTTGCACAGGTGCACACGTGGCAGTATGATTCGCTGCCTCCCTCCCCTTCACCTATATCTGGCATTTCTCCCCATGCTATCCCTCCCCAACTGTCCACCCCCCCCCCACTATCCCCCCTCCCCCCCAACAGACCCCCGTGTATAGTGCTCCCCTCCCTGTGTCCATGTGTTCTCCTTGTTCAACACCTGCCTATGAGTGAGAACATGTGGTGTTTGATTTTGTGTTCTTGTGTCAGTTTGCTGAGAACAACTTTTAAAAATGTCACAGATAATGTAGAACATTTCTCTTTGTAAACCTCTAAACCTTTTCATAATAGGCCCACATTCTGTTGGTGCTCTCTTTGGTTTTCATTATTGAAATTATTACATTAGGAATACCTGGGAAGATGTTTTAAAGTAAAAATTCCTTAAACCTAACCCAGATCTTCTCACATACTTGGGTATTGAGGGGCTGGGAAAACAGAGCCCAGGGATTTGCATTTTGAATAAGCTGTCAGGTGATTCTGATGAACAATTAGGTTTAAGAATCACAGATCTAGAAAATGTCTGATTTGCTTTTGCCTATGAAAGACATTTTCAGGGATCTTATCTGAAATTTATTTTAATACTTCATTTATTGCTCATTCTTCCCCAACCCAGAAATATTTACTAAGTACATGTCAAATGCTATGGAGGCCATTAAGGATCAATATAACACACATTCATGGAGTTTATCCTCTGTGTGGTAAGTTTAGTCATGCATTCAAGTATCTTGAATGTAAGACAGAAAGAGTCCAGTGTTGAAAACGGGATAACCATGAGAATTTTTTCAGCAGTCGTCAAGGCTATTGGCCAAGATAGGAAGTTGAGACCTTCATGGATACTAAAAGCCTTAAGAAAAGAGAATGAGAAGAAACAGAAAAACAGTCTTCTAAGGCTTTCCAAGTCTCTTAAGGCTTTGTGGTTAGTTGAGCCTAGATTTAGTGAACACAGCAAGAATATTCTTTCTGCTGATTTAACCAAATGTGTGAATTCTCTGGGATTGTAAGAGTATAGCAAGTGACTGTCTTTCTAGACTTTGCTAAATAGCTGCCAAAAATAGGCTTTCAGCCTTGAATGGCTGTGTGGTAATAGAACTGTCATGGCAGAAATATGACTTTCTGTCAATAAATATTTACTACTAAGGTGTAGATTTACGGCAGCAGTTACCATCTCCATGTTGCCTCTCTGATAGCAAGTTAATAACCAACTTTAGCAGCTCTTTTGGTCCCACAACTATTGGGGTCCATGATTAGTTGAAAGGGTAACAACCTATCGGCTGAATCAAGTTTCGACATAGAAGGGAAAAGAGAAAGAAAGGAAAACTATGTTGCCTTTGAAATATATGGTTGGTATATTTGCACTGATGGAACCTAGACTCTATAATTCTTTCAGTATTTAGCTTAACAGTCCTCTCTTTAGCAAATTCTTTCTTACCATTATGATGAAGAAGATCCATTATTTTCTATTACTGCACCCAGTTTGTTTTCGTTATAACACTTATTACAAATTGTGATGATATATTCTTCTTTTTTCTTGTTTACTGTTTCTCTCACTGGAATGTGGCTCTTTGAAACCATAGATTGTGTGTGCTTACTTCCTCCTCTATCCCCAGAGCCAAGAAATATCTGGAACACAATACTCATTACATTTCTGTTGAATAAATGAAATGCTACTGTGCCACAACAGTAAGGAATGCTGAATGAGTGTTTGCTGAATTGAATCCAAATTCATATCAAAATTATGTATTTTTTTATTTTACTTTATAATAGTCTTATATACATTTAGGGTTCAATTTAGTAAGCACATTTTAGATTTATCTATTTTTTGTTATGGCAACAACATCATCTATTAGCTGGCTTCTGGTGTCTCTACCTGGAATTCATCCTAAACATAGATGCTAGACCAGTTTTTCTAGAATGTTTCATCCTGTCATGCTTCTGCTAAAGCATTCAACAGCACCCTATTACGTAGAAAATACTATGATATTACTTAGACTACTTTCTTGGCTCTCATTTCAACTTTCTTCTCCAACTTTACCTCTCATCCTCCCTTGGTGAAACTTTTACTTCACTGATACTGGTCTATTTAATAGATTTCTCTTTTTTCACCACCCTTTGCTTCATTCAGATGTATCATGCACATTCCTTCTGGATTGCAAGGTTTCTTCTATTTGATATGCCATTTTTATTTCCTTTTCTTTTTGCTTTTGTAGTAATTAAGCAGAATGTTTTAATACATTTCTATAGCAAACATTCCTGACAGCATAGGTATCCACCCCCAAAGTTCCCACTAAATCCTTTTTTTTAAAATTATACTTTAAGTTCTGGGGTACATGTGCAGAACATGTAGGTTTGTTACATAGATATACACATGCCATGGTGGTTTCCTGCATCCATCTCCCCGTCATCTACATTAGGTATTTCTCCTAATGCTATCCCTCCCATATCCCTCCATCCTCTGTTATCACTCCCCTAGCCCCTCACTCCCTGATAGGCCCTGGTGTGTGATGTTCCCCTCCCTGTCTCCATGTGTTCTCATTGTTCAGCACCCACTTAAGAGTGAGAACATGTGGTATTTGGTTTTCTGTTCTTATGTCAGTTTGCTGAGAATAATGGTTTCCAGCTTTATCCATGTCCCTATAAAGGATATGAACTCATTCTTCCTTATGGCTGCATAGTATTCCATGGTATATATGTGCCACATTTTCTTTATCCAGTCTATCATTGATAGGCATTTGGGTAGGTTCCAAATCTTTGCTATTGTGAACAGTGCTGCAATAAACATACATGTGCATGTGTCTTTATAATAGAATGATTTATAATCCTTTGGGTATATACCCAGTAATGGGATTGCTGGGTCAAATGGTATTTCTAGTTCTAGATCCTTGAGAAATCACCACACTGTCTTCTTCCACAATGGTTGAACTAATTTACACTCCTACCAACAATGCAAAAGAGTTCCTATTTCTCCACATCCTCTCCAGCATCTGTTGTCTCGAAATTTTTAATGATCGCCATTCTAACTGGTGTGAGATGATATCTCAATGTGGTTTTGATTTGCATTTCTCTAATGACCAGTGATGATGAGCTTTTTGTTATATGTTTGTTGGCTGCATACATGTTTTCTTTTGAGAAGTGTCTCTTCATATCCTTCACCTACTTTTTGATGGGATTGTTTTTTTTTTTTTTTCCTGTAAATTTGTTTAAGTTCTTTGTAGATTCTGGATATAAGTCCTTTGTCAGATGGGTAGATTGCAAAAATTTTCTCCTATTTTGTAGGTTGCCTATTCACTCTGGTGATAGTTTCTTTTGCTGTGCAGAAGCACTTTAGTTTAATTAGAACTCATTTGTCATTTTTGGCTTTCATTGCAATTGTTTTTTGTGGTTTAGTCATGAAGTCTTTACCCATGCCTATGTCCTGAATGGTATTGTGTAGGTTTTCTTCTGGAATTTTTATGGTTTGGGGTTTTACATTTAAATCTTTAATGCATCTTGAGTTAATTTTTGTATAAGGTGTAAGGAAGTGGTCCAGTTTCTGTTTTCTGCATATGGCTAGCCAATTTTCCCAGTACCATTTATTGAATAAGAGATCTTTTTCCCATTGCTTGTTTTTGTCAGGTTTGTCAAAGGTCAGATAGTTGTAGATGTGTGGTGTTATTTCTGAGGTCTCTGTTCTGTTCCGTTTGTCTGTATGTCTGTTTTGGTACCAGTACCATGCTGTTTTAGTTGTTGTAGCCTTGTAGTATAGTTTGAAGTCAGGTAGCATGATGCCTCCATCTTTGTGTGTGTGTGTGTGTGTGTGGTTTTTTTTTTGCTTAGGATTGTCTTGGCTATGTGGGTTCTTTTTTTGGTTCCATATGAAATTTAAGGTGGTTTTTCCAATTCTGTGAAGATGTGAATAAAGTCAATGGTAGCTTGATGGGGAAAGCATTGAATGTATAAATTACTTTGGGCAGTATGGCCATTTTCATGATATTGATTCTTACTAACCATGATCATGGAATGTTTTTCCATCTGTTAGTGTCCTTTCTTATTTCCTTGAGCAGTGGTTTGTAGTTCTCCGTGAAGAGGTCCTTCACATCTCTTGTTAGTTGTATTCCTAGGTATTTTATTCTCTTTGTAGCAAGTGAATGAGAGTTCACTCATGATTTGACTCTCTGTTCATCTATTACTGGTGTGTAGAAATGCTTGTGATTTTTGCACATTGATTTTATATCCTGAGACTTTGCTGAAGTTGCTTATCTGCTTAAGGAGATTTTGGGCCAAGATGATGAGGTCTTCTAAATATATAATCATGTCGTCTGCGAATAGAAGCAATGTGACTTCCTCTTTTCCTAATCGAATACCTTTATTTCTTTTCCTTGCCTGATTGGCCTGGCCAGAACTTCCACTACTATGTTGAATAGGAGTGGTGAGAGAGGGCACCCTTGTCTTGTGCCAGTTTTCAAAGGAAATGCTTCCAGTTTTTTTCCCATTCAGTATGATATTGACTGTTGGTTTGTCATAAATAGCTCTTATTATTTTGAGATACGTTCCATCAATACCTGGTTTATTGATAATTTTTATCATAAAGGGCTGTTGAATTTTGTTGAAGGCCTTCTCTGCATCTATTGACATAATCATGTGGTTTTGTCCTTGGTTCTGTTTATGTAATGGATTGTGTTTTAGATTTGAATATGTTGAACCAGTCTTGCATCCCAGGGAGGAAGCCTACTTGATCGTGATACATAAGCTTTTGATGTGCTGCTGGATTTGCTTTGCCAGTATTTTATTAAGGATTTTCCTATCAATGTTTATCATGGATAGTGGCCTGAAATTTTCATTTTTAGTTATGTCTCTAACCTAGCAGGGCAGGCCAACATTCAAATTCAGGAAATACAGAGAACACCACAAAGATATTCCTCAAGAAGAGCAACCCCAAGGCACATAATCGTCAGATTCACCAGGGTTGAAATGAAGGAAAAAATGCTAAAGGCAGCCAGAGAGAAAGGTCGGGTTGCCCACAAAGGGAAGCCCATCAGACTCACAGCAGATTTCTTGGCAGAAACCCTACAAGCCACAAGAGAGTGGAGTCCAATATTCAACATTCTTAAAGAAAAAAATTTTCAATCCAGAATTTCATATCCAGCCAAATTAAGCTTTATAAGCAAAGGCAAATAAAATCCTTTATGGACAAGCAACTGCCGAGAGATTTCATCACCACCAGACCTGCCTTACAGGAGCTCCTAAAGAAAGCGGTAAATATGGAAAGGAACAATCAAGTAGCAGCCACTGTAAAAACATACCAAATTTTAAAGACCATCAACATTATGAAGAAAATTCATCAACTAATGGGCAAAACAACCATCTAGCATCAAAATGGCAAGATCAAGTTCACACATAACAATATTAACCTTGAATGTAAATGGACTAAATGCCCAATCAAAAGACATAGACTGGCAAATTGGATAAAGAGTCAAGACCCATCAATGTGCTATATTCAGGAGACACATCTCATGTGCAAAGACACACACATAGTCTCAAAATAAAGGGATGGAGAAAGATTTACCAAGCAAATGGAGAGCAAAAAAAAAAAAAAGCAGAGGTTGCAATCCTAGTCTCTGATAAAACAGACTTTAAACCAACAAAGATCAAAAGAGACAAAGAAGGGCATTACATAATGGTAAAGGTATCAATGTAACAAGAAGAGCTAACTGTCCTAAATAAATATGCACCCAGTACAAGAGCACCCAGATATATAAAGCAAGTTCTTAATGACTACCGAGAGACTTAGACTCCCACACAATAATAGTAGGAGACTTAAATACCCTACTCTCAATATTAGATCAACGAGACAGAAAATTAACAAGGATATCCAACACTTGAACTCAGGTCTGGGCCAAGCGGACTTAATAGACATAATAGACATCGACAGAACTCTCCACCCCAAATCCATAGAATATACATTCTTCTCAGCACCACATCACACTCATTCTAAAATTGACCACATAATTGGATGTGAAATGCTCCTCAGCAAATGCAAAAGAACAGAAATCATAACAAACAGTCTCTCAGACCACAGTGCAATCAAATTAGAACTCAGGATTAAGAAACTCACTCAAAACCACACAACCACATGGAAACTGAACAACTTGCTCCTGAATGATTACTGGATAAATAATGAAATAAAGACAGAAATAAAATGTTCCTCAAAACTAATGAGAACAAATACACAACATACCAGAATATCTGGGACACATTTAAAGCAGTGTCTAGAGGGAAATTTATAGCACTAAATGCCTGCATGAGAAATGAGGAAAGATCTAAAATTGACACCCTAACGTCATGATTAAAAGAACTAGAGGAGCAAGATCAAACAAATTAAAAAGCTAGCAGAAGACAACAAACAATTGAGATCAGAGCAGATCTGAAGGAGATAGAGACACAAAAAACTCTTCAAAAAATCAATGAATCCAGGAGCTGGTTTTATGAAAAGATCAACAAAATAGGTAGACTGCTAGCCAGACCAACAAAGAAGAAAAGAGAGAAGAATCAAATAGATACAATAAAAAATGACAAAGGGGATATCACCACCAATCCCACAGAAATACAAATTACTATCAGAGATTACTATAAACAACTCTATGAAAATAAACCAGTAAATCTAGGAGAAATGGATAAATTTCTGGACACTTAACACCATCCCAAGACTAAACCAGGAAGAAGTTGAATCCCTGAATAGACCAATAACAAGGTCTGAAATTGAGGCAGCAATTAATAGCCTACCAACCCAAAAAAGTCCAGGACCAGATTGATTCACAGCTAAATTCTACCAGAAGTACAAAGAGGAACTGGTACCATTTCTTCTGAAACTATTCGGAACAATGCAAAAAGAGGGAATCCTCCCTAACTCATTTTATGAGCCCAACATCATCCTGATGCCATCCTTGTTTCACTTTGTCTATTTAATGTCTACCTATCCAAAGACTGAACTTTTAATGAAGCCTTCCAGACCAATGTAATCCATGGGATTGTTCTTTTCTTCTTATTGTGCTGAAGCCCAAATATTCCTTTATTTTCTTCAATAATATCTTACGTTTACTATCTGATTTCAATATGTACATGTTTATGTGTATGTTCTGCACAGAAAATAGCTTATAAATCTCCATATATAGACACTTCTGTATTCACCCCGCTCCTTACTCAATGCAATTCATTGAGCAAATACTCAAAAAGTAATTATTGGATGAACAGTGAATAAGTTAATAAATAAATCTTGCAGGTACAGTATGTTAGCAGAGAAACCTTGATCTGGGATTTTGGTCAAGATTCATCTACTCTTCTGATAGTGATTATTATTTGATTGATATTGGTTAGCATGAACATAGAGTTAAGAATTCTTAAAGAATGCCATATCAGTATGTCTGCCTGGGTGAGAAAGAGAAATGCCATAAGTTCATTTGAAGTATATGAAATTAACTTTGTAGGTTAAAAATGGTCAAATATTGGAAATACTGTGTTGTTCAACCCAATACTCATTTATCTTGAATTTTAAATTATTCTGAACTTATTTTTTCTACTCTGTGAAATGCTTTGATACTCCTTTCAGAATTCATGCCAATGGATTAGTTCAGTGTGCGTCTATTATCAGATAGCTGGCAAAATTTCCTGATCTGTTATGTCATGTAGCTATGGCTAGATAGGGCTTGAAGTTTGCAGATAGGTAAGACTGGGTACTACCTTTTCTAATGAGAGTTAATAAAAATAAAATATTCTGGCACTAAATAGGTCAGTTATTACATTTAGTTGATAATATATAGGATAATTTATTTCCATACTATTTGTAGAAGTCTTATAATTAAGGAAATAGAGTCATAAATTTTCTCAGATCTAGAAATCTTTGATAAAAATTCAGTTATTTAATCTTCATATCAATATTTGAGCTTGTAGTAGTAACAGTTTCTAATTACTTATGTTCAGCAAGGTTAACTCTACTAATGTGCTTATGTTTTCTGCTATGTAGTATGTTTGACCATATGGAGCCCCTAATTTGCATTTAGCATTTGCTGTTCATCATCTCAATGGACTACAGAACAGTGACAAGTGACTAATCACTGAGGGAAGAAATGTTGGGGCCCAAACCAGGATAAGCCATTAGTGAGCAGCTTCCTTAGCATAAAATATTTTAATTCTGCTTCTCAAGCTATATTTAAGATATGCAAACAAATTAATCCATTGTCCAGTGTATTGTGCTGTACATTTTCTTTGAATCTCTGTTTTGAAGACTGACTTCTCTTAAAGTCAAGACAGAAAGCGAGTTTATCTCTTGTACTAACTCTGATGTTTAGATTCTGATTGTGCAGAGGTCCCCACTGAGAAGAAATCACAGGGTTTGTTGGGGGGAAGTACTCTGCATTTTTTTGATCCTTCTAAATAGTAAGGAACTTATTGCAGGCAAGAAGGCTTGGTCTTAGAGTTTGAAGAACAGGAAAAACAACAAGAACCTGGTTTTCAAATGAGAAGAATTTGATATCAGAGTTAGAAGAACAAGAACAAGAGTCATCCAATGTTTTGGCTGATTTTTCGTCTAGTAGAACCACTCCCCTAAGCTGTGGTACTGAGACCTCATTTCCAGGATAAATGCCAGGTCTAATTAGTATGTCTTTATGCTTCTTGTCTGTAAAACAGAGATAAAACTGTGTTACCTTTTTCCTTGTACACTAATAATTTCCCTTCAGATAAACCAAACTGGAGAGGAGAGTCAGAGCTAGCTAAATAAAGTCATTAGGTAATTTAAATCTTTTGAATATTTTCACATAGATTCTATCTCTCTCCTTCCATTTCTTCTTTCTTTTTGCCCTTTTTCTTTCTTTTGTTTTTCTCAGAGCCCAAATAACCTCTTTTTTTTTCTTTTTTGAGACAGGCTGTTGCTCTGTTACCCAGGCTGGAGTGCAGTGATGCCATCTTGGCTCATTGCAGCCTTCACCTCCTGGGCTCACCTCTTTGGCTCTCACCTCAGCCCTCCAAGTACCTGAAACTGTAGGTGTGTACCACCACACCTGGCTAAGGCTTTTGAATAGATGTGAGTGAAGAAGTATTGGGAAAGGGTAACTGTTGGCTTTATTTTATCTGAATTAATTTTTTAGACATACTGAATAACCCAGAGTGGTATGATGGAAATAAATTTTAAAAGTAGACATGTAACCACTAAGAAATGAGGGGGAGATACTCAAACAAATTATTCACAAGAGAAATATAACTTTTGATGATGCTACATTTTAGGGAGGGCATAGACTTTGAGAGTCTGATTTACAGCCTACACTGGAAGGGCTAGGATAACTTGATGAACCTGAGAGTCCAAGCAGTGTTCAGTAGTCCGAAGTTTTATTTTTTTAATAGACATGGAACTCATTAAGGGCAAGGGTATGGCATACACTACAACACTGGCGTCTAGGTTCAGTGCCTGGCACACTGAAGTGTTCAAGGAGAATTTATTGAATTAATCAATGGATGCATGAATGTATAGAACTGGCAAAGATGGAGCTTCGCCAGTTTCTGCAATTTTATTTATATTGTCTGTGATGATTTCCAGCTCTTGCTGCTTCCAAACTACAACCCACCTTTACCTCTTCCTTTTGAACACAAAGGCTTAAAAGACTTTGCTTTCTCTCTTGGTATTACTATATATTAACCTGTCTTAGAAAGGCTGTGTTAAAAAATAAACATTGCAGGGTAATGGATAGTAAGTAACATGTCTGACATATGATGTACCATTTACTGACTCTGGCTTTGAAATGGTGCATGTGTGTGTGTGTGTGTGTGTGTGTCCATTAGGACTCTTCTTCTTTTTTTAAATTTCTTTTGGGATAGAGTCTCACTCTGTTGGCCAGGCTGGAGTGCAGTGGTGCGATCTTGGCTCACTGCAACCTCTGCCTCCTGGGTTCAAGTGATTCTCCTGCCTCAGCCTCCTGAGTAGCTGGGATTATGGGTGCCTGCCACCACACCTGGCTAATTTTTGTATTTTTAGTAAAGATGGGGTTTCACCATGTTGGCTGGGCTGGTCTTGAACTCCTGACCTAAAGTGATCCGCCCACCTCAGCCTCCCAAAGTGCTGGGATTACAGGCATGAGCCACAGTGCCTGACGTATTATGACTCTTCTTAAACTTTACTCCTTGTTAAACTAATATGAATTCATTGCTTAAAAAATAGAAAATACAATAAGCAAAACCTCAAATTACTGATAATCCTATTACCTAGGGACAGTCACTTTTAATATTTTATGGACTGACACATTTTTAATAACTTCTTTAATTTGATGAGTTATACATATTCTTGTCAATAAATATACATCTATATAATTACTTTTGTGGCTGTGTAAGTTGGACATTTGGGTCATTTCCAATTTTTGGCTTTATGTAAAATACTGTAATGAGGATTTTCATCCATACATCAATGAATATGTTTCAGAATATTTCCTTTTAATATATTTTTTGAAGTGAGTGTAATTCTTCAAAGCAAATTGAGATGAAAGTCAGGAAGATCAGAAAAACAATAAGATGTAAGCCACATTTCTATAATTAGTAAAAAAAGTTAATATTATTTATTATTAATGTGTCATGGACTAGATATACACTGATTCAAAAAACAAAAATAAAAACACCAAACTGATACTTCTTATCAGTTGGAACAGATGAAAAAAATAAACTCATTGTCAGTATGGAGACATTGGTATACCCATGTTCTATTTGTATGACTGTACACTGGTCCAAAGTTTTTGGAAATTATTTTTAATTTATAAATACAACTATTATTATGAAAAATTTCAAACATATAAAAAGTAAAGAATATCATAGTAAGCCTCTATGTATGCTTTATCAAGGGTTAAAAATCAGAAACAGCCAATCTTTCCTATATATCCCATTCACTAAAAAATACCCCCAATTAATTGGAAACAAATCCTAAGCATGAAATTTCATTCATAAATATATAAGTATTATATCCAAAAGACAAAAGATATTCCTTAAAAATATTATCACAGTGGTGAGCTGAGATCGCGCCATTGCATTCCAGCCTGGGTAACAAGAGCGAAACTCCGTCTAAAAAAAAAAAAAAAAAAAAAAAAAAAAAAATATATATATATATATATATATATATATAATCACAATACAACTATCAAATCTAAAAATTTTAATGGTAATTTCTTAATATCATTAGTGTTTAAGGTTCCCAGATTGTCTCATTTTGTTTTTTACAGTTTGTTTGAGTCTGGATCCAAATAAGGTTCATGATTAAGTGATATATCACTTGAATCTATCTTAATCAATGAGTTCATCAGCCACATCTTTTTTCTTCTGATTTTTTGACTGAAGAACTCAGGTGTTTTTCCTACAAGGTTTTCATATTTTGAATTTTGCTGATTCCAACCCAAGTTGTTGAACTATTTGATGACTCTGTGGTACAGTTCATGTGGTAAAGGCAGGATTTATACTTTCTCTTTGCCTTTCTTCTTCCTCTGCCTTTTCTTCCTTTTCTTTTTCATTAGTTTTCTGTCTAATGAGTTGGTTCCTTAGCATTCAAAGGTGCCTCTAATTTTTTGTTAGGCATACTATACATTGTGTATTGTATATTTTAAAACTACTGGATATTTTAACTGATTGCAAATTGACTCAAATTGTCTCAATTTTTGCCAATGGCTGACTGTTCGGATTGAGTCTTGTATCTTCTTGAAAGGAACCCAAAGCTTTTCATGGATTCCTTGATCACAAGACGTTCCAGGTTCATTTTACAGATTTCCTACCACAGACTTGTATTTGGCCACTTCTCTAAGGAGCCCTAATTCCTTTAAATGGGAAATGGTACTTAGGGGCCACAATTTTGGTATTAGAAGTGTTCTTTGCTACTCTACTGAGTTCTTCCTTGTTTGTATGCCTTTTCAGCAGATAAGACTAGGATGTATAATTTTTTAAAAAAACAAAATATATAATGAATTTTACTGATACTTCCAGTCCATATTCAGGACTACAGGCTTTTTACTTTACTTTATTGATCTTATATCTATTTTCTTTCTCCCATCTTGGATACTTCAGCTCTCAAAAACGCTAACATAATTACTTTTTTGCTTAGTTACATTCACAGTAATCTCAGAATAAAAATATCAACATTATTGCCAACAACATGATTACCAAAAATCGTTTTTATTTTCAATTCTGTCTTTTCTTGGGGTATATCCCAATAGGAAGATGTGGTCAAATTATTGGTGACTATAGGTCACTTGAAATAGTTACTTTCCCTGTCGTTATATAGTTAGCTTAATGTGTTTCATTTTATCTTCAATGTCTTCAGGCTGTGTTTTTACATTAAATGTTATTTTATAATTTTTAATATGTCATGTTTTAGTGTTAATTATCTGTTATGCAACAGAATAATTAAGCTAAGTCTAGTTTCGATTCTTAGCTCTCAGCTCTATTTACTTTCTCTTTTTGCAAGAATCAATTAAAAAAATTTAATGGTTGGATTTTCACTTTTTAAAAAATATAAGCAATGATGTAAATACATTTGTTTCCTCTTTTTTAGATGTAGAGTAGCAGATTTTACACACTTGTCTACAACTTGCACTTTCTATTCTATTGTGATTATCACTCCATAGTAGTGTGTGTGTGTGTGTGTGTGTATTTATATAGAAAGAGAGGTGGGGTGAAGTGGGGGAGGAAAAAGAAAAAGAGAGTGAAAGAGAGAGAGAGAGAGACTTTATTCCCTTTTTTTTTTGAGATCGAGTCTCGCTCTGTTGCCTGGTCTGGAGTGTAGTGGTGTCATCTTGGCTCACTGCAACCTCTGCTTCCAAATTTCAAGAGATTCTTCTGCCTCAGCCTCCTGAGTAGCTGGGAATACAGGCACACACCACCATGCCCAGCTAATTTTTCTATTTTTAGTAGAGATGGGATTTCACCATGTTGATCCAGCTGGTCACTAACTCCTGACTTTATGATCCACCCACCTTGGCCTCCCAAAGTGCTGGGATTACAGGCTTGAGCCACTGCGCCCGGCCTCTTATTCCCTTTTTAAAGCTGCCCAATACCCATATTTGATTTAATATGTCTTCTAATTATGGGCAAGATGGTATTTTCACTTCTTTTGCTGTTACAACTCATGCTGCATTTAAGTTATGAGCTACTCTTGAGCCAGCTTAAATGTGCATAGAAATTTTCCTCTCTCTGAGCACATTCATGGATAGTGTACAGAATGTAGGATGAGGCAGAGGTGAAGAATGTACATGAAGCAGTGAGACTGGCATAGTAGGTTTGGACTATAGCACCACAGTCATCCCCAAGTGGTCGTTAACATCTAGCTGAGGAAGTCTGGTTTTTATTTCAGATTCAAATGAGACCCAGGAAAAGGTTTTAAGTATGCGAGTCAACTGCTGATATCAGCATTAGTAAAGTGAGTCAGTGGCTTCAGCCCAATTCCTCTGGTAAAAAATGGATTTCCTGGGAGGGCCCCTCACATAGCTGGGATGTTCAGCTCTTCTATTATGGCAGCTTTGATTTAGTGTGGGATATTTGTGCTTTTCTCTGAAAAAAATTCTCAAGAGCTTTTGAGTAATCAGTGAGGCCTGAACGTTTTGTCAGCGAAAGTGCCCTGAAATCAATGCCATAGTGCTGCCACGAACATACAAACTTCATCCTAACATTCAAAATTACATAGATTGTTACTCTCCATGGTCCACTTCATCCAGAGATTGCTGAATTGTTACTTCCTTTTGTACTATGAAATGATCTATTTTCCAACATAGAAAAATCTTTAAAATTTTACTTTATTATTTTTATTCATATATTTTGAAATAGATAGTTAAAAAATAAAGCCAGTGCTAGATGTGATATTGTGGCCAAATCAATGTGGGTCTCAATTTTTTTCTCTTGAGACACAGTCTTGCTCTATTACCAGGCTGGAGTGCAGTGGCATAAACATGGCTCACTGTAGTCCCAACCTCCTGGGTTCAAGCAAGCGTCCCACCTTAGTCTCTTGAGTAGCTAGGACCACAGGCATTTATTATCATGCCTAGCTAATATTTTTATTTTTTGTAGAAACAGAGTCTCATCATGTTGCCCAGCCTGTTGTTGAAATCCTGGGCTCAAGCAATTCTTCTACCTTAGCCTCCCAAAGTGCTGGGGTTATAGACATGAGCTACCATGCCTAGCCAAGAAATTTAAATACTTATTTGGTAAGGAAGCAAGTTAACGTTTTCAGATTTAAGAATCCATGAGTTTCTATGAGTTTGGGCATCAGATGGTCTTATGAGAATACTGAGAAATTCAATATTCCCATCAGTCTAGACAATGTCCATTCTATCTTAGTATATTCACCGGTTTTAATTAATATCAGCGTGGGGCATAGAGAACTCTGTGGGCCAGAGTTTTCCTCAGGATGGGGCATAAAATAGGTCATATGTGAGACAGATAATCTGACAAACTGATTCTAAATATTATCTGGACTAACAGACACAAGTAATTTTGAAAAGAAATAGGATGAGGAGAATTTGCCCCAAAATACTAAGATGCATTTTAGATTTATAATAATTTAGTAAGATTGGTACTAATACAAATATAAATGGACATATTGATGAAATTCCTAAAATTATTTATTATTATAGTAGATATTTGTTAGTTTTCTGCCATGTGTCTGGCATGTTCTATGTTTAGAGAATATCTATAATACTGAACAAGACAATCGAGGTCCTAAGGTTCCTCTCTTTGAGCCTACATGTTAGTGGGAGAGAGAAACAATAAATAAGTAAATAAGCAAACACATGCATACATAAAATAAGAAAATGTTAGATTGTAATAAATGCCATGAAGAAAATAAAATTGTATGAAAGAACAGAGAATACTTGAGTACCTAAGTGATGTTTCTCATTTGAGTGATCAAAGAAGACCGACCTCTCCCAGAAGCGAATTTTAGAACAGACACCAGAATAAGAGAAAGGAACCATCTGATAATCATGGGGAGGACCAAAGCAGGTAAAAGGAACAACTCTGGTGAAAGCACTGAGGGTAGAAATGGCTTAGTTTTTAAGAATAAGAAAAAGCCAGTAAGTTCTAAATGTCGGGAGAAAGGAGGTAAAGTTGGAAAGATAAGCAGAGAATATGTAGGATTTTAGAGGTCTGTTAAATGCAATTCAAAACTCCCTTCGTAATCCTAGAACATAATTCATATGTAGTACATATAAGAATATCATGCATATTAAAGAATGCATCTCAAGCCAATGAGGAGCTGATGGGCCATTCAAAAACTGGTGTTGGATGAATGTGTTGTTTGTGTAAAACATCATATTCTTACATCAAACCGTACAACAAAATAAATTACAAGTGGATTTACAAACTTAACATAAAAACTCAAATCATAAAATACTAGAAGGAAACATGGAAAAATATGTATATGAGCTTAGAGTCGGAAAGAATTTTCTAAACATGAAATTAGTGTAAGAAATCACAAAAGTGAACACTGTTAGAAAAATGTCTGCAATAAATGGCAATGCATACAAAGCTCATAAATGAAACGCGAAAAGCACTGAGGCTACAATTAATGAAATGACAAAAGACATAAATGGGCAATTCACATAAGAATAAATGCAAAAATCTTCTGAACTTATGAAGAAAATTTAACCTTACTAGAAATAAAACAATTTTTACTGAAAGCAAAGGAAATGATGTGACTTTTGCCTGTTACGATGGCAAAGAAAAATATGATAATATTCAATGCTACTGATAGTATGGTGGTATGGACATGTTCAGATACTTTTCATGTAAATTATACTCTTTTAACTGTTAACCTTAACTTTTTGGGAATGTGTGTCAAAAGTATTAAAATTAAAATTCACCTTGTGTAGCATAATTGAACATGAAAGAACCTTTCTAAAGTGAGTAATCAGGGATGTGAATAAAGATTTAAATGCAAGGACATTTACCAGAGCTTGGTTTATAAGAGGAAAACATGAGTAACATCTAATCCTCAACAGTAGGAGAAGGATGCAAAAATACAGTTATGCACACTTCGAAAATTAAGGTTAGACACAAAGAGAATTTTGAACTGTTTGTGCAGTAGGTATTTTTTTGCAAAAAGCTTGCTAAGTTTTATTTACATAGCCAGCCACTAGCTTTCTTTTTCTCTTTCTCTCTGGAAGAAAATACAGCCAACAGTTGAGGTGGTAATAAACTGGACGTAGGATTATAGATGACTTATTTTCTTACTTATCTTTTCTAGTTTCTGAATGCTTTACTATTAACATATATTACTCTTATAATCAGGAGAAAAATCACAATTATCTTAAAAATAAAAGGCATTCCCTAAAACACACTGTGTGGATTTTAAACAGTCCTTGCAGACGTTTAAAATGACTGCAGAACAGTCATTGCAGGACTTTACTTCCATTCTATACCTGGCTCCTGCTGGTGCTGCCTTCCGAGGGAGGATGGGAAGGAATCATCATCATTATTTTTGAGAGAATCCATCCAGGGGTCCCAGATTGGGCAAAGGCGTGAGTGAAACTGTGAGCAAGGGTAAGTGCTTCAGGAGAGCATGGACTGATGTGCCAAGTCAGTCCATTTTTGACACATGCGCACCCTCTCTCTCTGAATTATTTTAATGCCACCTTATTGTACTACTTAAAATCCTACCAGTTAAACATTAATTTGGGACAATAATCTTCTACATATAGATGTGAGTATGAATATAAGAACAATAATCTCTGGGTTGATTACAGGTCTCTTCATTCATTCATACTCAAGTATGATTTGGGACAAAAGCAGTTAGATTGAATACACTTGAGCGAATAAGAGTTTTCTTCATGGGAAAGGAAAGGCAGGGTTTTCGGCATATGATTCCAGCTGGATAGGAGCCTGGAAGGAGATGTGCTGCCCAGGGGGAGTTAGGGCAGTGTGAACACTCTGGATGGTTTCAAGTCTCTAAGCTTCAGTTTCCTTACTTGTATCACAGAAAAAATACCTACGTATAGGATAAATATACTATAGCATAAATAAGAGAGTGCCTAGAACATCTGAGCATACCATAAATGGTAGACATAGAAATGATGATATTGATGACAGTGATGATGATTGGGGGAGTAGTTCTAAATGAATGAAACACTATTAAACATCAGTGGGGCTGCTGGAAGGGAAATGGAATTTTCCTCTTACCCCATCGGGCAGCATGAGGCTTCTTATACCTAAACCCTAGTAAGCAGGCAAAAATAATTAATTAAGAAATTTCTACTCCCTCTTTCTAAGTGGTGGCTGCCAGAATGGCAGAAATGGAATCTTCCATGTTACTCATTTGCTAGCATACTTCAAAGTAAATTACTCAGAGGTATCCCAGAGGCCTGAAAAAAATTAATTTATCTTCAAAGCTTGTTTTCATCCTGGGAGTAGCTGAGTCATCCAGGGAAAATCTGAGTCAATTACCAGTGAATCAGGGAAATGGAAATGACATTTTACAGTTTGGTTGCAGCTGAATAAGGAGTACATGATTGGGCTGTTTGTAAAGTTTGCTTGGTGTATCTTATTATAATGTAATGGAAACCCATAAGGAATAGCTAATAAAATTGAGTATCAAGTATTATGCTTTCTCAAAGTGCTTTAGAAAAGCCAGATTTTACTATTTATGCTCCTACGTAAACATCATTAGGGCTAGGTTCTCTATTGCCGCAAAAGATATATTTTAGTATCTCCTGCAAAATTAGAGCTGAATTTTATGACTCTCTTTTCATGAGTATATGCCCTGTCAGCAGATGTTAACTGAAGATGCATGAAGAGGAGAAAGTCAATTTGACATCGGCCTCTTTCTAATGCTTGCCGATGTATAAAACATCCCAGCCACCAGGGCCCGAAGGCTGGAAGTAAAGTGTTTTGTCACAAAGAATAACGTAAGTCTCTGTGTTCTCCAAGCCTGAGAACTGTTTTAACAGAAACAGCACACACCAGATAGAATACTGTTGCATACTCTTTTCCCAACTCCATGGCGTTTGGGAGTGGCCAAGTTTAACCAGCCATGAATTGGTGGTAATGAATGGTGATAAGGTTTGATCTATATATTTCCCAGATGTTCCCTGATTTGATGTTGTGTCTTCATTTCATTGACCACAATTACCCAGCTGTGAGTAATAATTCAGCAGTCATTCACAGCATTAATCTGATACCAGGCCAGATCAGACTGTTGGCGTATTTGGCCTTTACAATAATCAATTACTTTTACTGAAGTGTGTGTGTGTGTGTGTGTGTGTGTGTGTGTGTTTGTATACACATTTATATTCCTCTCCTTTCTCATTGCTTGTCATAGTTCCTTTCCTTGGAATTAGAGATAACAAGAATCGTTGAGAAACACTGGATAATGGGTCTAAAGGTCATAGTTACAGTCCTGGCTGTATAACCATCTATATATTTGAACTCAAGTTATCTAAGTTCTCTGGGTCTGAGATTTCTCATCAGTACTATTAGGAGGTTGGATTTCATAATCTCCTATTTTCCTTTTCTAAAATCTACTGAGTCTGACCTATTTCATGTTCAGAGATGTGGGATATATGAGGACTTCTCTGGAGTGGAAGAGAAGAAGGAGTTCATGCCCACAGGAGCTTATATTCTTATTGAGGGAATAAGGGAGTAAAAAACAAAATAAGCTGGTATGTGATTAAAACAAGCTGACAGCTGATGACTTAGCACAGTTATAAAACTATGTATTAGGTACTGAGTTAAGGGCTCTTAAACAACATTATTAATTTTTATACTTTAGAAATGGGGTCTCACTGTGTTGCCCAGGCTGGTCTTGAACTCCTGAGCTCAAGCGATCCACCTGTCTTGGCCTCCCAAAGTGCTGGGATTACATGTGTGAGCCACTTCAGTCTTTATGATATTAATGAATATTGAGTTGTCGGGGAAGGTCAGGTTTTTGTGAACTGCACTGATGGGAGAAGTTTTATGCAGAAAATACGCTTATGTGAGTAGAGATAATGAATGTGGAAATTCAGGGTACAGCAACAAAGGGCATTCCTTGCAGGGGAATTTGTGGGAGGAAATCCTGTGTCCTCATCAGGACATAGGATGAGCACTGTTGATCTGGCTTCTGTCTGTCTTTCTGACCCTTGCATTTTTTCAGTATGATTTTTCTCATAACAAATCTGCTTTTGTGAATCAAATATCAGTTTCTTTCACTTGCTTCAGAATTCTAAGAAAGAGTTATCAAGAGCCTGGAACCATAGACTTGAAATCTCTGGATCATCCTGGATTTTTTCTAGGTTTCAAAAGCACAGATTTATCGCATGATTTACAGCAGTGATTCATGGACTCACAGTCTTTCATCTGGAATAATACCGAAAAGGAGAGGCCCACACATGTGGTGTACTCTGTTCTCATGGGTGTGCCAAGGCTTTTCAGTATCTCTGGCCGCCAGGCTGACACTCCACCCCATCTGTCCCACTGAAGAAAGTATACTAGAATGCAAATAAGCAGGGGAAACATTGTTATAGGCATTACTTTTGTTCACTCCATTAAAAAATGGTTCCTTTGCAGACTTGGTTAACCTAACTGTTTCTAGTTAATAATAGATTTCATTTATTGTTTAGTATGTGCTGGGCATTAGGCCAAGCACTTGGAGATAACTATCATTTAAGTATCACAATAACCCTGTTAGGTATGGACGATTGTTATACTCATCTTTTCTAGCTGCCTGGCTCTGTATCAGGTTTTACATGGATTACCTTACATAATCCTAACCATAGCACTATAAAATGTTTACTATTGTTATCATCATTTTTCAAATCTTCCACTTTTTACTTTTAAGCTCAGGGGTACGTGTGCAGGATGTTCAGGTTTATTACATAAGTAAATGTGTGCCATGATGGTTTGCTGCATAGATCATCCAGTCACGTAGGTATTAAGCCCAGCATCCATTAGCTATTCTTCCTGATGCTCTCCTTTCCTCACCACCCTACTATGACAGGCCCTAGTATGTGTTGTTTCCCACCGTGTGTCCACGTGTTTTCATCATTCAGCTCCCACTTGTAAGTGAGAACGTGTGGTGTTTTGTTTTTTGTTCCTGTGTTAGTTTGCTGAGGATAATGGCTTCCAGCTCTATCCTTTGCAAGGACATGATCTCATTCCTTTTTATGGATACATAGTATCCGACTGTGTATATGTACCACATTTTCTTTATCCAGTCTATCACTGACAGATATTTGGGTTGATTTCATGTCTTTTCTATTGTGAATAGTGATGCAGTGATACATGCATGTATCTTTGTAATAGAATGATTTATATTACTTTGGATATATATACAGTAATGGGATTGCTGAGTCAAATGGTATTTCCATCTCTAGATCTTTGAGGAATTGCCACACTGTCTTCCACGATGGTTGAACTAATTCACACTTCCACCAATAGTGTAAAAGTGTTCCTTTTTCTCTCCAAACTTGCCAGCATCTGCTGTTGATGCTTACTTGTTAATGACCACCGTTCTGACTGGTGAAAGATGGTACTCATTGTAGTTTTGATTTGCCTTATTTAATGATCAGTGATGTTGAGCTTTTTTTCATATGTTTGTTGAACACATGAATGTTTTCTTTTGAGAAGCATCTGTTCATGTCCTTTGCCCACTTTTTAATGGGTTTATTTTTTTTTCTCTAAATTTGTTTAAGTTCCTTGTAGACTCTGGCTATCAGACTTTTGTCAGATGAATGGATTGCAAAAATTTTCTCCCATGCTGTAGGTTGTCTGTTCACTCTGATGTTAGTCTCTTTTTCTTTTTCTTTGCAGAAAGAAACTCTTTAGTTTAATTAGATCCCATTTGTCAAGTTTTGCTTTTGCTGCAGTTGTGTTTCGTGTTTTTGTCATGAAATTTTTACTTGTGCTTAGGTCCTGAAGGTTATTACCTAGATTTTCTTCTAGCAGTTTTATAGTTTTGAGTTTTACATATAAGTCTTTAATCTGTCTTGAATTAATTTTTTGGATAAGGTGTAAGAAAGGGGTCCAGCTTCAATTTTCTGCGTATATCTAGCCAGTTCTCCTAGCACTACTTATTAAATAGGGAATCCTTTCCCTGTTGCTTGTTTTTGTCAGGTTTGTCAATGATCAGATAGTTGTAGGTGTGCAATCTTATTTACGAATTCTCTATTCTGTTCCATTTGTTTATGTATCTGTTTTTGTACCAGCACTATGCTGTTTTGATTATTGTAGCCTTGTTGTATAAAGTTGATTAGTATGATGCCTCCAGCTTTGTTCTTTTTGCTTAGGATTTTCTTGGCTATTCAGGCTCTTTTTTGGTTCCATATGAATTTTAAAATAGAATTTTCTAATTCTGTGATGAATACAATGGTAATTTAATGGGAATAGCATTGAATCTTTAAATTACTTTGGGCAGTATGGCCATTTTCACAATATTGATTCTTTTTATCTATGAGCATGGAATGTTTGTCCATATGTTTTTGTCCTTTCTGATTTCTTGGAGCAGTGGTCTGAAGTTCTTCTTGAAGAGATCCTTCATTTCTCTTGTTAGCTGTGTTCATAGGTATCTTACTCTTTTTGTAGCAATTGTGAATGGGAGTTAATTTATAATTTGGCTCTCTGCTTGCCTGTTGCTAGTGTATAGGAATGCTAGTGATTTTTGCACATTAATTTTGTATCTTTAGACTTTACTGAAGTTGCTTATGAGCTTAAGAAGCTTTTGAGCTGAGACGATGGGGTTTTGTAGATATAGGATCCTGTCATTTGCAAACAAAGATAATTTGACTTCCTTTATTTCTATTTGAATATCTTTTATTTCTTTTTCTTGCCTAATTTCCCTGGCCAGAACATTCAACACTGTGTTGAATAGGAGTGGTGAGAGAGTGCATACTTATTTTTTGCTGGTTTTCAAGGGGAATGCTCTAAGTTTTTTCCCATTGAGTGTGATATTGGCTGTGGGTTTGTTATATATGGCTCCTATTATTTTGAGATATGTTCCTTTAATACCTAGTTTATTGAGAGTTTTTAACATGAAGGATGTTAAATTTTATCAAAGGCCTTTTCTGCATCTATTGAGATAATCATGTGTTTTCTGTCTTTAGTTCTGTTTTTGTGATGAATCACATTTATTGGTTTATGTATGTTAAACCACCCTTGCATCCCAGGGATGAAGCCAACTTGATCGTGGTGGATAAGCTTTTTGATGTGCTGCTGGATTTGGTTTGCCAGTATTTTATTGAGAAGTTTTGCATCAATATTCATTAGGGATATTGGCCTGAAGTTTATTTTTAATTGTATCTCTGCTAGGTGTTGGTATCAGGATGATGCTGGCCTCATAAAATAAGTTAGGTAGGAGTTCCTCCTTTTCAATTTTTTGTAATAGTTTTAGTAGAAATGGTACCAACTCTTCTTTGTATCTCTGGTGGAATTCAGCTATAAATATGTCTGGTCCTGGGGATTTTTGGTTGGTAAGCTATTTATTTCTTCTTCAATTTCAGAACTTGTTATTGGTCTATTCAGGGATTCAATTTCTTCCTGGTTCAGTCTTGGGAGGGTGTATGTGTCTGGCAATTTATCCATTTCTTCTAGATGTTCTAGTTTCTGTGCATAGAGGTGTTTATACTATTCTCTGATGGTTGTTTGCATTTCTGTTGGATCAGTGGTGATATCCCTCTTATTATTTCTGATTGTATCACCATTTTATAGTTGAGAAAACAGACTCTGAGACCGTGATGTGATTTGGCTCTGTGTGCCCACCCAAATCTCATCTGGAATTGTAATTCCCATGTGCTGGGGGAGGGGTCTGGTAAGAGGTGATTGAATCATGGGGGCTGACTTCCCCCTTGCTGTTCTTGTGATAGTGAGTAAATTCTCGTGAGATCTGGTTGTTTGAAAGTGTGTGGAACTTCCCCATTTGCTCTCTTTCTCTTCTGCCACTGTGTAAGATGTGCCTTGCTTCTCCTTTACCTTCTGCCATGATTGTAAATTTACTGACGCCTCCCCTTAGCCCTGCAGAACTGTGAGTCAGTTAAACCTCTTTTCTTTATAAACTACTCCATCTCAGGTAGTTCTTTATAGCATGTGAAAACAGACTAATACAGACAAGAAGGGACTTGTAGAAGTCCTTCCTTAACAATAGGTGGTAGAGTTAGGATCTGAACCAAGATTTTTGTGACCTTAGCGACTGTGTTCTTAACCACAATAATATGAATGAAAAGTTACCTATAGTACTACTCACAACTCATTATATCACAAAATTAGGATTGTCTCTGTGATTGAGCAATACTGAGGTACAGGATTATTTTCTGTGACTTCTTTTAAGTTGCACTAATTATGGCTAATTTGAATCAGGTGATTTGGAAAGTATAAAGATAACTGGTAATACTAGGACACTCATGCCTTGCTGAGCAACAGCATTTGCTGTTTGAAATAATGACTAGAATAATGATGTTTTCCCTGGCTATGCGGTGCATGACTGGTCCTCAATTTATCTTGTACAGTACACAGGTGATACACTCAGGTTTTCTGGGAGCTCTTAGGCTAATGTAAAATCACAAGAGGCTCATTCCCAAGTGACCTCAGGCATCAACATCTGGTTACCATGTACCATGTACCATGCAGGCCGAATAATTAATATACTTTTTGACTAAGCACTTTCATCCTAAATGTTCACATGGATGGAATTAAAGATTTCAATGCCTAACAATGCATGAACTCAGAGATAGGAAAGGATGTGACATGGCAGGCACCAAGTACCCAGTTGTGCAAAAAAAGGAGTCACAGAACAGATTTGGGGAGATTAAAAACTGCAAGAGACTTGTCTTACTTACTGCATTAATGCACATCTTATTTGTCCCAAGAATGAAGATGCAAACCTCCCACATATTTCCTTGAATGTCTGTGTAATGTCAGACATTGTGCTAGACAGTAGGAAAACAGAGGAGAAGATGTAAAAACCACTTTAGGCTTATGGTGTGGCCTGAACAAATATGTGATGATATTAACAACACATGATGGCTTCTATGAAAGGAAGAGGACAGGCTGTTATGACAGCACTTAGTGGGGAGTGAAAGATGGTTTGGGAAGGCCAATCTCAGGAAGGGATATCTAAGTACAGACTGAAACTTGAATGGAAGTTGGCGAAGCAAGAGAGAATTGGGGCTTCTGTACCAGGAAGAGGCAAGAGCTATTTGAAGGCCAACAGAGATAAAAGTCTGGTGTTGACCTCTTGGTGGAGGTAAATGGTATGAAGGGGATAAAAGGAGAAAGGGCATGACAAGATGTGAAGTAGGTGGGGTGGGTGGGATGTAGATTGTAGAAGGCTTTGTAATTTGTACTAAGAATATTGAGATTTTATTCTAAGGCCAATGGAAAGTCATTGAAAGGTTTCAAGCAGGCATCTTGCTAAGCAAATTTCAACTGGTGGTAGGAGAAATATGGTAATGCTAACAGCTAGCTCAAGTAATTCAGGTTCAACATTATTTATCTACGGGTGGATATTCTGGATTGTTTACCTGCATTACCTTTCCTCTGCAATTGCAGGACACTCCATGTTTAGGATGGCACCTGGGTTCTCAGGATATTCCTGAACACAGGAGCCTGGCTAATTCAGGTGCTAAGATCAGGGCAAAAGTAAGATTGAGGGCTTGGTTCACATAAGGCTTGACTTTTCAACTCTGCCCTTTGATTTCAGAATTAGCAGTCTTACAAATGCATTCTCTTGAGGAGAGATGGGAGTGTGGTATGGCTCTACTCAACTCAGCACTAGACAAAGGGTAGTCAGTGAGCAGTGTGTGGCCTAAGAAATTTAACTTGGGCCTCTGAGCCACGTGTTAGGGAACTGGCTATAGAAAAATTATAATCCAGAATTGGGGCTATTAGTCAAGTCATACTGACTGAATGTCTGACAATCTCAAATTGACACCCATAAACACTGAATTGAGCTTCTCTCCTGCTATTAAATAGACCAGTTGAATACTAACCTCAATATTAGGAGGTGGCTTTTGTTTACCATATAACTCTTCTTCTGACAATATTTTATAACTTGCCTTTCTTGTTCCCTGATTGCTTTTAGTTATTATAGCCCATTGTGACATTATCCAAATGTATGGCCTTGCCACCTATATTATTAAGTCAACACAAGCTGTTGTAACAGATTCTTAGATTGCCACAATCTTGGTCTAAGGCTTGCCAAAATCTTAAATGGACTCTCAGCCTACCATAAAATATTTCTGGAATGGTCAATAGATTGAATTCTAAGGAGAAATAGAATCTTATTTGGTCTTTTTTTTTTTTTTTTTTTTTTTTGATACGGAGTTTCGCTCTTGTTACCCAGGCTGGAGTGCAATGGCACGATCTCGGCTCACCGCAATCTCCGCCTCCTGGGTTCAAGCAATTCTCCTGCCTCAGCCTCCCGAGTAGCTGGGACTACAGGCATGCGCCACCATGCCCAGCTAATTTTTTTTTGTATTTTTAGTAGAGACGGGGTTTCACCATGTTGACCAGGATGGTCTCGATCTCTTGACCTCGTGATCCACCCGCCTCGGCCTCCCAAAGTGCTGGGATTATAGGCGTGAGCCACCACGCCCAGCCTTGTTATTTGGTCTTATTTGGAAAGGTATTCATTCAACTTGGCTAACTATTAATTATTTACCAAATATCAATTCTATAAAGAACTGTCTTCTAGGTGCAATGTAGGATTAAAGATGAATCTGGCAAGGTCATGCCCTTAAACACTGGGGTAGCCAAGGGGAGATAGTATAAGAGAGATGACATGATACTGAAATGTAAATGTGTTTTCATTTCCTTTCTGTCAGATAAGATTCAATAACTTGTAAGTGTCAAGTATCACAAAACATGTTCGACACCCCTCCTCAGACAAAGGGCGGTTCAGCCTCTATCCCAAATGCCTATGTATAATACCATTAAAAGTCTTTTTTGTATTTTTTTAGCATCAATAAATACTAAATAAATAACAAAAAGTCAATGATTCACTCCAAACAGTGTTCACAGACAACTCTATTTGCTTTTTCTGATTTTTAATGGATACAGGCCACATAGTTAAATTATATATTCAATAAACCTGATACTTGACTCCTCTTGTCGTGGCTTGACAGTATCCTTAAACTTCAATGGGCCAGAAAATAGAATTACACAATTATTGCTCTGCCCAAGAGCAATAAAATTGATGGATGAAATGATAAAGGTTAGCTAAGATGACATAACCAGAACTATATAACATTTGTGAATACTAGCTCTTTCTTACCAAAGTTTTAACAGCAAACTTTCCCCATCTAGACTAATAATTTACAAAAACCATATGTGTGAATATTGATGTTTTCCTCTGGGAAGTTTCTAAATTATCAATTAGTGAAGATTTTATGTATGATAATCATGTTATATACATTTCCTTTGTTTTTTCTAGTGTATTCACATTCTTCATAGTGTTCCCAAGTGCATTTTATGTCAGTCTGATCTTTAGACCCCTGTAAGACTAAACAGGCTACTCAGGCCATTCTCCTATTTTACAAGTGAACAAGTAGAGGCACAGAAGTATTAAATGCATCACTTATGGCAAATACAACTGATGAGTATCAGTACTAGAGCTAGAACCCAGTGCTCTGACTGATACATTTTTAGCATGGTGACTTAGAACACAGATCTTATCCATGGATCAAGTCCCAGCTCTGCTACTACCAACTATAAACTGTTCAAAGTTCATAATCACCCGTCTAACTCTGTTTCCTCATTTATAAATTTGTTAATTATAAAAGCTACTTCATGGCACCATTGTGAGAATCCATCGTAAGCACTCAAAAATAATTATGTATCATTAGCACTAATTCCCAGTCTACATTACACTGTGTTGTACTGTGGCCTATAAGTATGAAGTGTTAGAATGTCAGCAACTAAAAGTATAGTGAAACATTACCATCATAAAGCTATATCTATATTTAACAGCAGGACATTCTCAGTCACCCAAAATGCTTTCTCTAGCAGGGACTGTTCAGGACAGACTACTTCTTTTCTGCTGGCAATGGTTTTGCTTTTTACACATCTTTCAGCATAAAGGGTTGTGATGGTTCTCCAAAAATGGCCATATTTACCTTTGACTTAGGGGGAAAAAAGGGAGCTAGACACATCTAACATGCCTGAAATACTGGCAGCCTGGAACTCAAATAATACTCCTTTGCACTCCCACCACTTGCAGCTCTACCAATTTATTTTAAAAGCACACATTTTCTGAGTGAAAGTTGGGATGTCGGGGAGCTCTTGTGTTTTGTAGGAGGTAGAAGAGGTGGTTACATTTGCTTGTTTCCTTGCGGGTACTTGTGATCAATAAAGATGGGCTAGAAATGCTTGCTTTCAGCATGTGACAAGATGGGAGATATCTTCCTCAGGATTTTGTTCTCTTTGGATGAAGTTTCTAACGGTAGTAAGGTCAAATTGTCCAGATATCAGCTAAGCTGATGTAGCACCTGGCATGTATTATGCCCAAAGTCAAAACTGCAGAATGTTGGGAGATTAGTAAGAAAAATTTTCTGGATGGATTGAGAGGATGATCCCTACATTGAGAAGAAATGTCATTTCTCATTGATTGCTTCCTTTTTTTTTCAATATCCTATAGTTAACTTATTCATTTATGCCTTCATTTATTCTTTTATTCAGTTAATATTTGTTGATGGGGATATAATGATAAGCAAAAAGCAGATATGATATTTACCTTTAAGAGGCCTATACTTAGTGTGGGAGACAGATGTTAAAGAAATAATCACATAACATATAGTTACCAGTTGCTAAATTCATAGGTCCTTGAAAAATCTCAAATATTCATCAAATGATGATAATAAATCTTGGGATAGTTTTATTTGGATAGAATCTGATTGGAGATTTTTTATTTTTCTCTTCTCCTTTTTGAATGCCTGTAACTTGAAAAATTGCTTTTTTGATGCTGTCCTATAAATCCTGTAAGCTTTCTTCATTCCTTTTCATTTTTGCTTCTTCTGACTATATATTTTCAAGTAAACTGTTTAAATTCACAGTTTTTTTTTCTTCTGCTAGATCTATTTCACTATTGATGCTTTCTGCTGCATTTTTTATTTTCTTCATTGTATTTTTCAGCTCTGGAATTTCTGTTTGATTTTCTAAACTTATTTTAATCTCTCTATAAATTTCTTGTTCTGGTCCTTTATTGTTTTCTTCAATTCATTGAATTGTTTTTCTGTATTTTATTGCAGTTTGTTGAGCTTACTTAAAGCAGTTATTCTGAATTCTTTGTTGGGTAGTTCATACATCTCCGTTTCTTTAGGCCCAACAATTGGTACTTTATTTTGTCTGTTTGGTGATGACATGTTTCTTTGATTGCTTCTGATACTCTGGCTATGAATTGAGATATCTGCACTTAAAGAAGTAGATATTTATTACAGTCTTTGCAAACTAGCTTTATCTGGGATGCTCTTTAACAGTAAATCTGTCTAGAGATTCTGTGAAGGCTGGCTGGCATGGTCCCTAAGCCTGGAACCACTGTGGCTGTTGTGCTGTGAAGTGCCTTTAATTCAGGACCACTGCAACTAGAATAATGCTAGGCAGGAATTTCATGACCTCTGAGACTGGCATGGATGTAATTGTTCATATTTTAGGGGTACATGTGATACTTTGATACCCTTTTACAATACGTACTGATCAAATCAAGGTAATTGGGATATCCATCAACTCAAATGTTACTATTTTCTTTGTATTAAGAACCTTATAATTCCTCTAGCTATTTTGAAATACATAATAAATTGTTGTTAACTAGAATTATTCTACTATACTACTAATGTTAGAACTTATTCCTTCTATTTTCCAATGGTTTTAACAAACTGCATTTTTTTATTGTTGTGCTATAACCATGTACTGTGTTCTCCAACATGATTTTCTTAGCTCCTGTGAAAGTTTTTTTGTATGTAGATATTGTTCAAATTGATGTTTCTGCAGGGGCAATCCCTGGGAGAGTTCTATTCTTCCATCTTACTTTTTCTTCTCATCCATCAGGTAAGAAATAGATAAATAAAAAGTGATATGTCTGTACAATAACAGCTATAAAGAAGAGCAAAGTATTGATACATGCTGCAACATGAATGAGCCTTGAAAACATGCTAAGTGAAAGAAACCAGACACAAAAGACCACATGTTATATGAGTCCATTGGTATAAACTGTCCAGAATAGGCAAGTCCATAGAGACAGAAGACGGATTAGTGGTTACCAAGGACTAGAGTGGTTAGTGGGAATGGTGAGTGACTGCTAATCTGGGGTTTCTTTTTGGGGTGACAAAACCGTTTTAAAGTTTAATGTAGGGACTTGCACACTTTAAATAGTTGAATTAAGTAGTATATGAATTATATACTAATAAAGCTGTTATAGTTATAAAAAGGTCCATGAGAGCATGGAAAAAGGCAATCTGATCTATTCTTCAGAACTAGAGAAGTAGGCTTCCCTGAGAAAGTTATGTCTAAATGGAGATCTTCAAGAAGGGTAGGAATAATTTAGGTAAAGGTGGTTTAGAGGATGGAGAAGAGTATTCCCAACAAAAGGAGGTCTGTGGAGCATAGAAGGAGTGTAGAGAATTCTGGGACAGCTAGATCTCTAAGAGCAAGAAAAAGAGTGATGCAAGGTGGGCTGGAGAGGTCAAAAGGATGACTACTTAACTGCAGGCAGGTGCTGTTCCAGATGCAATATATGCAAGGTCTAATGTAATCTTCCTTATTGTCCCTTGAGGTAGCAACAGTTATAGTTAGGGACCAATAATGAAGGCCTATTTTTATAGATTATTTTCAGAATATTTTTCTTGGTTGTAAGATTGGAGAATAGTGAAAAGAACATGGGCAAGATGTGATTAGGTATGTATTTTAAAAATCCCTCTGGCTGTTGTGTGAAGCAATGCTAGAACTGAAGAGGTCATAAACTTTACATCTTGTAAGAGGAAACTACAGAAAGGCCCCTTTACATTCTAATTTCTGCTATGTATCGTGTTTATTTTTGAAGAATCAATGGATGAACAGCGTGGAGAAATGAAACTATTCAGAAAGCTGGGCACAGTGTCCTGCACATAATCTAAGAGCTATTTCTCAAATGGATAAATAATAGATCCTTTATTCAATCAATTTTAGATAAATTAGCTGTCTCCAGCAAGACAGAGCATTGAGTACCTCAGGCATCTTCCTGTAGATGTCAGGTTGATGAGAACAGATTTGTATCATGTGACATTATTGACCTGGGTATCAGCAGGTAGTAAATAAAGTGTAGGGGTTCAGGCACAGGTGTTTGAGTCAGACAAACCCCAATTCTGGAATTATAGAACAGGCATTTTCCCTGAGCCAGGCCTAATGAGTCAGGTGCAGAAAAAAACTCAGAGGATGGTTCAGAGCATCACTACAAGAGGGTTCCATAACATTTCCTATCACTCAAAGGTCTCAGTCAGTAAGCATGACATGTATTATAATTCATTGCAAGTATAGTCAATCCTTTGTGTCCATGGGTTCCATTTTCATGAATTCAACCAACTGTGGATTGAAAATATTTGAAAAAATACATGGTTACACCTATCCTGAACATGTACACATCTTTTTCCTTTTCATTTTCCTAAACAATACAGTATGACAACTACTTACATAGCATTTACATTGTATTGTATATTATAAATAATCTAGAGATGATTTATAGTATACAGGAGGATATACATAGGTTATATGCAAATATAACAGCATTTTATATAAGGAACTTGAACACCCACAAATTTTAATATACTCAGGGTCCTGGAACCTCTACCCTACAGATACCAAGGGATGAATGTATAGCATGACAGCACTAGGTGAAGAGTGCTGTAATGGATGGAGAAGGCTCTCGGCTGAAAACAAAAGTTAAGACCCCAAAACATAAGTTTATAAAGCTGCCTGTTGGTAAGGCCCCAAAACAGCCACTTTCTCATCGTGCTGACAAGATGACTAATTTTATGAGCACCAGTGCTACCACCTCAGAGTGGGGCAAAAAGGTAGATAGAGGGTTACATTTGGAGGGTGTATTAGTTTTCCATTGCTGCTGTAAGAAACTACCACAAACATTGTGGCTTACAACAACACAAATTTCACAAATATTACCTATGATTATGGAAGTCAGAAGTGTGACATGGATATTGCTAGATGAAAATCATTTATCAGCAGAGCTGCATTCATTTCTGGAGTCTCTAGGGAAGAGTCGATTTCCTTGCTTTTTCAGACTTCTAGAGACTGCACTGCCTTCATTTCTCAATTCATGGCTCTCTTCCTACATCTATATAGCTAATGAAGTTGGGTTGGGTTCTTTCCAAGAGCAGTAATCTTTCTATTTCTCTCTTTTCTGCCTCCCTGTTCTGCTATGAAGAACCCTGTGATTGCTTTGGGTCTACTCAGATAATCCATGAGAATCTTCCTATTTTAAGGTCAGCTGATTAACAACATTAATTCCATCTGCAACCTTAATTCCCCTTTGCCATGTAACATAACATATTTATTGTTTCCAGGGATAAAACATAGACATTTTGGAGGGATATTTTTTTCTGCCTACCACAGAATGCAGCGTTTATAAAATGGTAAACATATTACTCTCTCTTTTCCTGGAGTTAAAAATTTGGTGTGGGTTCCTCCACTCCCCTTCTAAAAGATTGAAGGTGCCATGTATATTTATTGCAAGACTATTTACAGTTGCAAAGACTAGGAGCCAACCCAAATGCCCATCAATGATAAAATGGATGACAAAAATGTGGCACATACACATCATGGAATACTATGCAGCCATAAAAAAGAATGAGTTCATGTCCTTTGCAAGGACATGGATGAAGCTGGAAGCCATCATCCTCAGCAAGCTAACACAGGAACAGAAAACTAAACACCACATGTTCTCACTCATAAGTGGGAGTTGAACAATGAGAACACATGGACACAGGCAGGAGAATATCACATATAGGGGCCTGTTGTGGAGCAGGGGGAAAGGGGAGGGGAAGGGGAGCATTAGGACAAATACCTAATCCATGTGGGGCTTAAAACCTAGACGACAGGTTGATAGGTGCAGCAAACCACCATGGCACAAGCATACCTATGTAACAAACTTACATGTTCAGCACATGTAGCCCAGAACTTAAAGTTAAAAGAACAAAAAAGATTGAGGGTGTGAAACATTCTCTTTTTGGGGACTGGTTATTATATTCTGTCTGAATGTTGCTAGAAGGCTAGACTGGTAGAGTACTGAGGTTGTTAGAATGTAGAAAGGGGTGATGGAGAGATTGTGTGGAGATACAGAGAGATATATGTATATGAGTAGGAAAAGGGTCAGGAGAAGGCAGGCCCTATTCTCAATATTTGGTATGAAATAATATGTGAACTTTCCTTGGGTTGAGTAGAGGCCTCAGAAGGTAGCCTGCTACTCCCTCTATATCCTTTTGTCTAAGGGAGGGTAACTTGTTGGGCTATCTGTACTTGAGCAATAAAAGGTTGTGGGTTGGACTATCCAGGAGAGGGCTGGCAGTGGGGTGAGAATTTGAGCTAGATAGGGCTCTCATGCTAGAAGAGTCATCACAAAGTATACCCTACAAGAGTTTGAAACCCTGCTAAGAGAGGAACTAACTTCCAGACAGCCTCAGAGAAAACTCAGAACCAGTCAGAATGGGGATAACTTACTCAGAGCAATTACACTGGAGATAAGGTCTACTTTCCACCCAACACAAATGGGTATGCACCTTAGAAAGGAAGCAGATACAGGCATGGACTGCATCCTTCCCTACATATAAAACTGGAGGAGACATGATTTATTTAGCCTTGGAAATGGTAATGAGGGTGCCAAAGGCTTTATTAGAGTACAGTCAGTAGCAGTTACTGGGAAAAATAAAGTTATTTGATGTTTGAATCAATTGAAAATGTAGATTTCTCAGAGCTAAAATAATTATAATAATGATAGTTAACATTTATATAGCACACAGATGCTATACATTAAGTGCTTTATATGTAGTAATTTAGTTAATCCTTAAAAATTCTATGAGTTAGAATTATATGAGGTGTTAACAAAAACAGAAGAACTCTGTGAAATATTTGAAGAGATTTATTCTAAGCAAGTTATGAGTGACCAATTGCCAGTGACAGCCCCAGGTACTCCTAGGAACGTATGCTCAAGGTTGTCAGGCTACATGTTAGTTTTATACATTTTAAGGAGACATAAGACATCAGTCAATATTGATGTAAGATGTACATTGGTTCAGTCTGAAATGTTGGGACAACTGGTAGTGGGGGTGTCCAGGTCATTGGTGACCCCCAGGTCATTGGTGAAGTCAAAAATTTTCTAACTGGCAATTGGGTCTTTCAATCAATTTATCTAAAGACCTGAAATCCATAGAAGAGAGTGTCTGGGTTAAGACAAGGAGTTGTGAAGACCAGAGTTCTTATTATGCAGATGAAGTCTCCAGGTAGCAGGCTTTAAAAAAAAATAGATTGTAAATATTTCTTATCAGACTTAAAAACGTACCAGACTCTTAGTTAATTATCTCCTGGATCAAGGAAAAGACTGAAAAGGGAAGGGGATTCTCTACAGAAAGTAGATTTTCCCAGGAAGAGATAGCTTTGCAAGACCATTTGAAAATATGTCAAAGAAATATATATTAGAGTAAAATACTTTAATTTCTTTCATTGCCCACTATCTGTCATGTGATGCTATACAAGAATCAATCTGGAATGCGGTATCGTAGTGCTACAAAAAGTCTTAAGATCTCTATTTTAATGTTAATACTGGTCAGTTGTGCCTGAATTCCCAAGGAGGTGGGAATAATGAGGCATATCTGACCCCCTCTTCCTGTCATAGCCTGAACTCATTTTTCAGGTTAACTTTGGAATGCCCTTGGCTAAGAGGAAGGGCCCATTCTGACAGTTGGGGGGCTTAGAATTTTAATTTTGGTTTACTAGAGGCACAGAGAAAATAAGTAATGAGTCCAGCACCATACAGATATAGGTGGTAGAACTTAAATTTGAACCTGGGAAATTAGGCTGAAATATCAATGTTTTTAAACAATTAACTTTTAAAAAAACATCAGAGTACATTTATGGGTAATTAGTATTAAAGTGTCTTTCCAAGTCACTAGAATTATGTTCTGCTTTGGGTTCATTCATTCATCAGAAATTTATTAAGAGCCCAGAATGTTTAAAGAATGACTGGAGTACAGTAAGCAAGAGAGATAATTATAGAATCTAAAGGAATAGAGGTAATGGACCAGCTTATGTAACATCTTGGTTTCTGTATGGACTTTAGTGTCATTCTCAATAAGATGGGGAGCCTTGGGAAGGTATTTAGTAGAGGAGTGATATGATTTGACTTATGTTTTAAAATAATTGTTTGTTACATTTAAAATAAGTTAGGGGAAATGGGAGGACAATGACGAAAGCATGGCCAGTTAGGAAGCTGTTGTAAGAGTGCATGAAAGAGTTAGTAATAGCTGGACAAGGAAGTAACAGAGGAGGGGATGAGTCATGGATAGATTCTGGATGTATTTTGAAGGTGGAGCTAATGTAATTGATGATGCATGGATTGGTTCTGAGATCTGATACAGAGGAAAGAAGTTACTTCCAATTCTAAGAGTTACTTATAAACTGAAGCTCATAGCATCAGCACCACAGCCTTTAGTGGTTTGGGCTGTCCTCATTGTTATAACGCTTGTAAAATCTTGTTTTATTGTGTTTAAAAAATTACTCATTCAAATTTTTTTTTTATAAATGAGAGGACAAAGGTAAAGTTCAAGTGAGAGGAAATGAGCTTTGTGAAAATATCCCATAGGAGTATGCTCTTCATGTGAATGTTGTATTCATGTTATAGCGGAAAACTGATGAGTACCTCTGCTCTGGAGGCCTGTTATGGGTTGAATTGTGTCCCCTAATAAAAGATATATTGGAGTCCTAACCTCCAGTGCTGTAGACTTTGAGAGAGGTAATCTAGTTACAATGAGGCCATTAGGGTGGGTCCTAATTAATATGACTGGTATACTTACAAAAGAAAAAATCTGGACACAGAACATCCACACAGGGAGAGCACCATATGAACATAAAGGCAGAGATCTGGGTGATGATGCCAATGCAAACCACCAGAAGCTGGGAAAGAGGCATGGGATATCTCTCACTGCCCTCTGAAGGAATCTATCTGGCCAACACCTTGATCTTGGACTCCTCACCTGCAGAACTGTGAGGTAATACCTTTCTTTCGTTTAAGCCACCCAGTTTGCTATACTTTGTTATTGCAACCTTGGCAAACTAATAAAAGCTTTCTGAGCAAAGACTTTCAAAAATCACAATTGACTGTGATGAAAAAATTGGCAAAATCACTGGGAGGTGCCATCACTATATCGCCTAGTACAGTGTCGGGCACACAGTTCATCTTCAATAAACATTTGTTGCCTGACAGAATATCTAATGTATGTAAATATCTAATAACTAATAGATATTCAACAAATACTTGTTTTTCTCCCTTAAGCACTGAAAATGATTGAAAACTGTCATATGCTTTTTGAGATCTTCCACAGGAAATCATATATTCCAGTGTCAGTCAGCCCATTCAGATCTTGCTGCCCAGAAGCGTTCTGGTTTTCTCTTAAACCATATCACTACATCAAGATTCTGTAATGTAGGATAATATTAGTAGCTTTTAGGAAGTCAAAACCCATGCCTCTGTTTTCATGGACCATGATAATGAGAAGAAAAGAGAATTCAAAAATGAAAAATAAAAATTCTAGCAACATAATTATGTTACAGTCCTTTTAAAATTACAATTAAGGGCTGGATCTACCCAGTTATATTACATTAAAAATAATTTGTTTAGAACATATTCTCTAGAAAAACCAGGTTTTCTTACGACTTCCAATCAATTAGTGTGTTCCTTCTTTATTAATTCATCTGTAAGAATGAAATAAACATTTGAGACACTTTCATTTGTTCGTCCTGTCTCTAAGTTATTTTGAATTTCATTTAACCAGATTTTATTGCTTAGACACAAACTATTCCTGACAGTTTTTCAGTCTGTGCTTTTCATCACTCAATGGTCATAACTGTTGAGGATTCTATCTGGTGTTCTGGGTGATGATGTAATTGATAATCTTTGTAAAATCTCTACAGTGTTTCTTTGAAACAGCATGAAGGAAGAATGCAAATGGGAAAGTTTCAAATAGCAATAGACCAGAAGGAGCAGACTGCCATGTTTCTTTATGATGACAGCAATAAAATATATGCCAGTTCCCATGGGCTGAATAAATCTTTGCTCTGAGATGGTGGTGGGGTGGCAGGCACAGTGTGTAACATCTTGTCCCAGGTTTTCCCAGTAACCTGATGCCTTCTCTTTGAGATAGTGTCGTGCTAGCATGCAGAAAATGATTGGCTGCCCAAGTTATTCATAAATAAAAGCAGCTGGCTGCAACAAAAATCTAAGTAGCTAAGATTTCATCATTATTTATGAAGGAGGCCAGGGAGATGAAGACCTAAAAGTGCAATAGCAAACACCATCTTCCTCCTGAGAAACCGGCTGACTGGGAGAGAAATTCTAAAATAGAAAGAAGCCAGTGTCACTTTAATTTTCATATCATCATCTTTTTAATCTTATAGATAGTACATAATATAAAACCATTATCATAATGCAGCCCTTGCAAGTTTCTCCTGAACCAAGTTTATCTTATGATTGCTGGTCTCATTAGTAGGTTGATGTAGAAAAAAGGATTCTTACTGACTTCCAGTATTTGAGAATAGTTATGGATAACCAAATATTGGATAACATTTTTTATTTATCTTAATTCCATTGACAGGGATAAGAGTTAATATATTATGGCTGGTTTACAGTACACCCTACCATCTGCTGGGGGTTGGGGGAGAATTCTGTCCCCTGGCAGTTGTGGAGGGGTCCCTAATAGAGTGAATTTGGCCTTTTCCTCATTCCCTCTCTCATTCTTTCCCAGGAAATTGAGTAATTTGTTTGGTGAGTTTAGGAGAAGAATCTAAGCATGCATGGCTAAACCCTTTTCTTTCTTTTTGGTCTTTGGGAGGAACTCTGCCAGAAGGAGCATTCCTTCTGTGCTTCTCCCTTCTGCCATATTACAGGAGCAGGCCTCCAAGGGAAAAAGCCCAGTATTGTCCAGGATTACCAGTTGCTATGATTGGGCAGGTCTGTCTAAATTAGAGACTGAAGAATCAGTGAGCCTAATGGTCTTGAAAACAGCATTTTATTTTTCAAACATCAGGTTTATCAGCGTATTAGTCTGTTTTCACACTGCTATGAAGAAATACCTGAGGCTGCATAATTTACAAAGGAAAGAAGTTTAATTGACTCACAGTTCTACATGGCTGGGGAGGCCTCAGGAAACTTATAATTATGGTGGAAGGCAAAGGGGTAGCAAGAGTCTTCTTCACATGGTGGCAGGAGAGAGAAGTGCAATTGGGAAATGCTAGATACTTATAAAACTATCAGATCAGCTGGATGCGGTGTCTCACACCTGTAATTCCAGCACTTTGGGAGGCTGAGGTGGGTGGATCACTTGAGGTCAGGAGTTTGAGACTAGCCTGGCCAACATGGTGAAACCCTGTCTCTACTAAAAGTACAAAAATTAACCAGGCATTGTGATGCATGCCTGTAATTCTATCTACTTGGGAGGCTGAGACAGGAGAATTGCTTGAACCCAGGAGGCGGAGGTTGCAGTGAGCTGAGATTTCACCACTGAATTCCAGCCTGGGTGACAGAGTAAGACCTTGTTTCAAAACAAAACAAAACAAAACAAAACAAAAACCATCAGATCTTATGAGAACTCACTGTCATGAGAACAGCAAAGGAGAAACCACCCTTGTAATTCAGTCACTTTCTTCCCTCGACACATGGGGATTACAATTTGAGATCTGGGTGGGGACACACAGCCTAACCATATCAGTCAATAATAAAGCTAATATTTTAATCTTCCTTGGCCTCACTCCTGTGATTATCTCTGAAATGGATGTGAATTTTGGCAGGAAAAATAAAGAGATACTATTTATTGTTATTTATTATCATCCTTACTAGAACTACAATATCATATATGAAAATGACGTATATACTCTGGCCATAGAAGAATATAGTTGTAAGAAATTCTTTTATTTATTACAAACATATTTAGTATAAATAATACGTTTATTATAGAAAAATTAGATAAGCAAAATAAATAGAAAAAGAAAACTATTCATACTTTTGCCTATCAGAGATATTTTTCACCTTTTCTTTCTCTCTCTTTCTCTTTTTTTTGAGATGGAGTCTTGCTCTGTCACCCAGGCTGGAGTGTAGTGTTGTGATCTTGGTTCACTGCAACCTCCGCCTCCCACATTCAGATAATTCTCCTGTCTCAGCCTCCCGAGCAGCTGGATTACAGGCGCATGCCACCACACCCAGCTAATTTTTGTATTTTTAGTAGAGACAGGGTTTCACCATATTGACCAGGCTGATCTCGAGTCCTGACCTCAAGCAATCTCCCTGTCTTGGCCTCCCAAAGTGCTGGGATTTCAGGCATGAGCCACTCTGCAGGGCTGTTTTTTTTTTTTTTTTCACTTTCTCTTTATCTTTACAGATTATTCTCTTTCTTGTATCTTTTCTTCCTCCTTCCCCATTATTGTACTATTCCCTTTCTTTCCCTCTTCTCTTTTCATTTTCATGTCTCTTTATTGCTTCTCAGAGGTGTATATGAATGGAATGGCAAAATGCTGGTGTTGGAGACATTACCTTTGTGTTTCAGCCCAAACCCTGGTTTGGTTGTTACTCTTGATGGTGTTGGAAGAATGGGTGTGTGGTGTACCTGGCAAAAAATAAGAGAATTAGGTAGACGGGTTTTGGTTTGTAAAGAATTTAAAATATGTCAGTTATATAGTCCTCTGTATCCGATTGTCTCTTGCCCCATTTCTCTTTTTTTTTGACCCAAGCTTCATAGGAATACAGGGATATTTGGCAATTGTCATCATTGCAAGAACACTTCTGAGGCTTAGTAACTTGTGTGGTGTAGCAGAAGTACATTATTGTTATTACCAAGCTTTCATTCACTTCTCTTCTTGAAGAGCACTCTGATCTACCCCAGAGGAACAATCTGCTTCTTAGTCTTTAACCACGAGCTTCAAGTATAGTTAACTCTACTCCAAAGCTCTAGATGTATCCACATGATTATTCTATCTACATTAATATTGCCCTAGACATTTTTCAGAATAATCTGATTATTTTAGAAATGAACACATAGCCTCATAGGATCCAGTGAAACTTACAGAAATGTTTGCTTAGACTTACACCTACTGGCATGGAGGCCTGGAGAATGGCTGCCCATCATCTTGCCACCATGAGGAGCCTGCAAAGGAAGTGTGTGAATGAGCAGAGTTGAGACATGATTTGAAATCCTGAATCCAGGGATGGATTTACTACTAGAGTTTTCAGTTAAGTGACCCAGTAAATTTCTATTTTGCTTAAAACATCTATTTTTGTCTCTTTAAACCAAAAGGATTCTAACAAGGTGAGCATGAGCTGTAGAGTTGACATATCTGCCAGCCAACTATAAGTGACCAAGCTTCTTGGCTTACAGTGGCCTATGTTACTGATTTAGCAATTGTCTGCAATCCATGTGAGGTTAAATACACCTTTTCTCAAGGCTTGGTTTATGAGATTTACAATTGAGTTGGATGAAAATACAATACTTAGCTATTCAAGCTGGCAGCAAAGACACTTGGTTTGATGCAGCAAGCGGTGCCAATGTCAGAATTAATATAATGGTTCCATGTCAAAACAATAACGGGGCAAATCACCTGGAAGGGCAATTCAATCACTTAGGCCTGATCGCCACTGGCAAATGGAGCACTAAGCCACCTGCCTTCCTTTGCTAGACACAGGCTTAGATGAAGCTACGCTGCCCAGCAATTTAGGTTTAGAAAATGGTTTGGGAAATCACTGCTGTTTAAATGGCAAAAATGCTCTAAGGGTTTTCTAAGAAGAATACTTTTGGGTGGCTGGCAAGATGGCCAAATAGGAACAGTTACCATCTGCAGTTCCCAGCCAGATCACTGCAGAAGTTGTGATTTCTGCCTTTCCAACTCAGGTACCCGGCTCATCTCATTGGGACTGGTTAGACAGTGGGTGCAGCTAACCAAGGGTGAGTCAAAGCAGGGTGGGGTGTCACCTCACCCGGGAAGTGCAAGGGGTTGGGGAACTCCCTCCTCTAGCCAATGGAAGCTGTAATGAAAGTATCCTGAAGCTTTCTAGTATTGGGAATAAAGAAGATGAAGTCTTGTTTTGAAAAAGTTGGAAAGGCTGTGAGCTCAAGTTAGGAACGGGGAGGTGTCTTCTTTTATTTATTTCTTCCATCAATTGGAATACTTATTCAATGCATTCTAAATGCTGGGCACTTGGGTTTCACAGTGGTCTGTGGAGCTGTGCTTCTGCTCACGTGAAGTCCAGGAGAGAGGAAGACAACAAACATGTCATAATAAATAAAATGACAATATATTATAGATAAAATTTAAAACAGTGTCCTGAGTTTAAGAGTTATAAGGAGAGGTAACTGCTTTGATGAATGACCTCCTTGGTAGAGGAGACATTGAAATTGAAACCTGGAGACGAGAAGGAGCCAGCTGTTCCTAGAGTTCAGGACAAGCATCCTAGCCAGAGGGATGAGCACATGCAAAAGTGAGTGGGATAAGAGTGAGGGACATTCAAGGGTATGAAAGAAAACCAGAGTGTCTGGAGCACAGTGACAGAAGGAAAGCACTGTATGAGATGAGGTTGCAAGAGTGTCAGGGGCCCAATCAGTCAAGTGTGTGATGACTGCAGAAAGGAGTTTGAATCTGATTCTAATACCAGTGGGAAGCTGTTGGATGTTTGCTGATCTTTGCTACTTTTTGGTGCATTGAGAGAAAACATGTAATTTTCAGAGGCAGGTATACCAACGCTTCTCTTTAAATGGCTTACGGGTGACATTTCAGCTTTGGATGTCTACTTGTTTCCAAAATGAGTCTTTCCAAGAAGTCAAAACCAATGCTTTTTTGAGCTTTCTTTTTAAATAAAAATTGTGTATATTTAAGATGCACAACATGATATTTTGATGTACATATGCATAGCGAAATGATAATGACAGTCAGCAAATTAATATATCCACCTCTTCTTATAGTTACCTTTTTCTGGTGAGAGCACTTGAAATCTACTTTCATGGCAAATTTCTAGCATGCTCACAGTATTATTAACTGTAGTACTCATGCTGTACATTAAATATCTAGACTTACTTGTTGTACATAACTACAACTTTATACTCTTTGACCAACATTTTCTCATTTGGCCTATCTCCTTACCCTTGGTACCACCATTCTCTCAGCTTGTGTGTATTTAACTTTTGTAGATTTTACATGTAAATGAGATCATGTAGTATTTTCCTTTTGTGTCTGGCTTACTTCACTTACCAAAATCAATCTTTATTGAAAGTGTAGAGAAAAGGCAGTGGACTAAAATCCAAGCCATCTGCATTTTTGCCTAGGTTCTGCTGTTGACTGTTGTGCAACTGTAAGCAACTTCTTACTCCTCTCTGGACCTCAATTTCTCATCTGGAAACTTTGAGTTTGGGCAGGATGTTGCATTTATCATGACCTTTTGTTGAAATTGACAGAAACATGGTTCAAAATGGCTTAAACAGAAAGAAATATATTCATTCATCTATCCAAACAATCCAAGGACAGTGGACCCAGATATGCGTGGATCCAGGAGCTCACATTTATTAACCAGGAAATCTAATTCTTCGTTTTTTGGCTCTTTATTGACTTCACTCTCCAGGAGGTCCTTTCTATGGATGATTGCCTGCAATTCCTGGGTAGCATCATTCATAGAATTAGAAATCCTTGGGCAAAAGGATATTTCTCTCCTAAACGGTGATTTCAGAAGTTCCAGAATTGCATGCTGACTTGGGACATGTGACCATGGCTGTGTCCAAGGTATTAGGATAAGATCATTGGCCAAGCCTGGATCATGTGCCCACTCCTGGAGTCAGTATGAAACACATTAACAAAGAATGGGGATGGTGTGATTTCCCATGAGAAAAGGGAAGAACAGGAAATGGATTCTGAATAGGCCGATGGGTAATGTCTATGAATGCTCTTTTGGGCTTTAATAGTCCTATAAATCCTGAGATAAAGAGTCAGTTTTTTTTTTTTTTAGATGAAGTTTCACTTCTGTTGTCTAGGCTGGAGTACAATGGCACAATCTTGGCTCACTGCAACATCTGCCTCCTGAGTTCAAGCAATTCTTCTTCCTCAGCCTCCTAAGTAGCTGGGATTACAGGCATGTGCCAGTACACCCGTCTAATTTTGTATTTTTAGTAGAGATGGGGTTTCTCCATGTTTGTCAATCTGGTCTCAAACTCCCGACCTCAGGTGATCCACCTACCTCAGCCTCCCAAAGTGCTGGGATTATAGGCTGGGATTACATATATGCTTTGATGTACATATCCACAGTGAAGTGATTATCTGCCCAGCCCAGTTCTTTGTAACTGCTTTCTTGTTGAAATTAGTCATGGGAGGGGGAAAATACCCTCCACTTTGGCCTAAAGTACCAGGATTATGTTTTTATTTTGTTTAATTTATGGTATCCTCTCCTTCCTCCATCATCTCCTTCTGTTTTTTTCTCTGTGTCTCTAAAGTGTTAACCCACACCTAGATTTTCTCCTATGGTTCTTTTTCATGATTTATAAAACTTGTGTGTACATTTGAAGCATTTTGCCTTGGTGCAAATGCTTACTCACCTACTCTGGTACCTTTTCCCACAAAGAACATAAAGATAATCTTTTAACAGAATCTATCTTTATTTCCTTGCCTATATTCCCACCCTTATTCCTGTTATTCCCACCAAATTTTGGCTCCAGATACTTGCAATGGTGCACCAAAGCAAACCACTTCAAATATACACACACATTTTATGAGTCATGAAAATGAGCCATAAGAGAAAATTGAGATGTGTGTTAACTGAGTTTAGATACACAGAGCAAAAATTGAAGGAGAGATTGATGTTTATACGATACATTTATGTAAAATAAATATATAATCCTGGTATTTTAGGCAAAAGTGGAATTTTCCTCTGGAGTCAATGACTAATTTCAACAAGGAAGAGGCTGTAAAAAACTGACTTATCATTACAGGATTTATGAGATTTTGAAAGCCCAATGTACATTTTCTTAAGTTCTTGCTTTTACATAAAATATTTGATACTTGCTAGTCAGCCTTTCTGATTTTCACTTAGTGCCACAGCCATCTTTTGCTGCTAGATTCTGGCTACCTGAAATGTATGACTAAAAAAAATGAGATCTAATTCACAAACTGTAAAATTTGCCATTGTGCATACAATTCAGTGGGAGTGTATGTGCAAGGTTCAACAACCATCACCACTATCTAATTCCAGAGCATTTTCATCATCCTAAAAAGAAAACCTATGCCCATTAGCAGTCACCCCCTACTTGTGTCTCTCACCGAAGTCTAGCCTAATTCTGGGGCCATAGGAGATATTCCTGTAAATGTATTGAATTTAAATCTTATTATGTTGATGGCGATCTCAATTCAAGGCGAGAGGCTATGTGCTATAGTGGAAAGAATACTGAGCAGGGAGTTAGTTTTAGTTTTTCTTTTTGCTTGACACACCAGTGCCTTTCCTATGCCTTTAGGTAATGCTCTCTTTTTCTTTTTGTCTAAAAAATTGTCCTAATTGTCCTCTGTCAAGGAGAAGCATGGACTCAATGACTTATATCATATCTTCCTGTTCAAACTGGCACCTAGCACTGTTAATTTTGAAGTCAAAACTAACTTAAGGCATAAGACAATTTGTTGAGTGAAATCAGCAGGATTTCTTTCCATTTTCATTGGTGTATCTAAAATACATGAAATAATAAAGGTCTGTCTGGGGGCCATGCTTGGGGATGGAATGTGATCTTGTTCAGTCTTGTCTGTATTCCCTTGAACCAAGGTGGCATGCACCAATACAGAAAAAAAAGTGCTGCTCTTGGTCAAGGGCCCAACTTTCACCTGAGGTATTTTATTGGAAGTTAATATGTATTTGCATTCAAAGGCTTTTCTCTGGAAATTGAGTCAAAATACTAAGTAGAAGTCATGGTACAGATAGACAAAAATACACAGATTGTGCATTGTACTTTATTCATAACTTGGAGGCTAAACATCTTTCCATTTCCACCTATGAAATCTTTGTGGCATGCAGTTTCAATCATTTTGTAGCTTACCCAGGGCCTAGTGTCTTTAAGAACATTTTAGGCAAAAAAAAAAGTGAAACAGTTTTATTTTTCATGATTCCCAAATGAGCGGTTCCACGCCATGGAAATGAGGTTGGGGTGGTAAACAGACAGCTGTTCTGTGTTTCTCCTTTCTGGGAGATGAAGGTCAAAGACACCTTCCTTCTGTTTAATAGGTCCCTCCCAGATGGATTGTAAACAAGTGTGCAATGCAGCCCTAGCTGCACTGGGAAAGGAAAGAGGCATTTTGGAACAGCCTTTAGAGGTGTTGAACATACATGTCTTTGATTCTGTTTTCTCATCTCTTTGGAGTGCCTCTCTTTCACAACATGAAGCCATTGATTGAATGAAGTTAGAATAACTTTTGACATAGCTAACCAAAATAGATAGCAAAGGGACTGGTTGCTAAGCACAGCTCCACTGGGTTCCCTGGCTGACAGACTGTATTAGCATGCCAGACTTTTCAGAAGCAAGTCCTTAGTTATTGGCAGTGGGTTGTTTAAAGCTGTTAAAAGCCTCTCGGTTAATAGTGGGTCAGCAGCACATGAGATATTAAGGATAAATTACTTAATATTTCTAATTATAAGCCTTCCTAACAGGGTATAAGCTGCTTAAGGGCTTTGCTTGTTCAAACATATATTCAACAAACATTATTGAGAACCTAGTATGTGTTGGTTAAGTAATAGGTTTGAGGACATAATAATGAAGCTACGGTTTCTGTTTTTGTGGCACTTGAGCTTAGTGGTTGGGTGGGGGGAGTAAGTATGATGGAACAACACTTAGTACAGACAGTCCTCAACTTACAGTAATTCAACTTGTAATCTTTGATTTTACAGTGGTGCAAAAGTGACATGTTCAGTAGAAGCTGTACTTTGAGTACCCATACGATCATTCTGTTTTTCACTTTCAGGACAGTATTCAAAAAATTACATGAGATATTCAACACTTTGCTATAAAATAAGCTTTGTGTTAGATGATTTGCCTAACTGTAGGTGAATGTAAGTGTTCTGAGCATGTTTAAGGTAGGCTAGGCTAAACTATAATGTTTGGTAGGTTAGATGTATTGAGTGCATCTTATAATGGGTTTATTGGCACATGAGCCCACTGTGAAGTCGAGGAGCATCTGTATGTTAGTGTCCTTCTTCTCCTCTACAGTAAAGAGGGTTTTCTTTTACCAAGGAAAACATATTCAGTATCTTCTCTTTCTATTATCCTTGAGAAGTGTTCCACATTTGAATGCTTAGTTTTCTGGGGTTGGTGATGCTGAATTAAGAAAAAGAGAAGAGACAGACAAAACAGAAGCAAGAAGTTAGGCTAGGAGAGACAAGAGGCTCCGTGCTGGGCACTCATGCTAGAGCTGGACTTTTCCTAGAAATAGGGGAGAGGGGGCAAAAGAGGAGTCAAGGGATAGAAAAGAAGTGGATGAAAGTGGATAGAAGATTTTAAGATGCATTGCTGTAGATTTTGTTATTTATGGTTTTCACGAAAATCCGTTTCAATAACAAAAGTTATAATTGTTTACTGTTAAAAATTTAAATAATACCAAAGATGATAGAATGAAAAGAAACAGCTGCTTATTTCTGCCCCATTCTCTCAAGCCATATGACAATCTCATTCTTCCAGAAATAACTACCATTAATACTAACGTATTTGCAGGTTATATACATATAATTATTAATATATGTACACATGTGTATGTGGACATATGTGACACTTTTTTGTTATTTAGTTTTTATTTCATAATCATAAACTTTACTCTGCAACCTAGCTAGGCATGGAAGGGAACCAGCAAAACATGGAACCCACAGGGAACTGCAGCTAGAGCACAAAGAATCCAGGACACAGCGAGCAAATGGGGTGGGCGCTGCTCTCCTGAGCTACAGAAGGAATGGTCTGGTGGTTAAGATAACACACAAGTCAAACTTAATTGAGTTGTCCACAGTCAGGAATGGTGATCTTCTTGCTGGTCTTGCCATTCCTGGACCCAAAGCACTCCATGGCCTCCACAATATTCATGCCTTCTTTCACCTTGCCAAGGACCACATGCTTGCCATCCAGCCACTCAGTCTTGGCAGTGCAGATGAAAAACTGGGAACCATTTATGTTGGGTTCAGCATTTGCCATGAACAAGATGCCAGGATCTGTGTACCTTAGAATGAAGTTCTAATAATCAAATTTCTCCCCATAGATAGACTTGCAACTAGTGCCATTATGGCATGTGAAGTCACCACCCTGACACATAAACCCTGGAATAATTCTGTGAAAGCAGAAGAAACCATTATAACAAAATCCATTCTCTCCAGTGCTCAGAGCACAAATGTTTTCTGCTGTCTTTGGAACCGTGTCTGCAAAAAGCTCAAAGGAGACGTGGTCCAAGGGCTCACTGAAGATGGCAATGTTGAAGAACACGGTGGGGTTGACCATGGCTGATATTACAGGGCTCCCAGTGATGGCAGCATCTGCAAAGCCATGTAATACATATTTTAAACAAAAAAGACTACATTATGTATTTTTGAAGTTCTGTTGCCTTTTAAGCTTAGTATAACAGCATATTTTCAGGTCCGTAGATATATATCTATCCCTTTTTTTAAATTGGCCATTAGCATTTTACCTAATGTAGATACCCTAATTTATAATATTATTTCTCTTTTGATGGACATTTATGACAGTATTTCCCAAAACACCTTTTTACATATATTTCTTTTCATGGGTGTGTGAACATTTTTATAGAATAGATTCTTAGAAATTGGTTTGCTGGATTATAGAAAATGTGTATCAAATTTTTTTTCCATAGATTTTGCCAAATTGCCCTCCAAAAATGTGTCAAGTCTATTAAAAGGTTTGAGGATGAATGTTTTTCACATCCTCATTAGCTCCATCTTCAAAGTCAAGGACTGCAATGTCACTGGTGAGTCTGCCTCAAAATCCTCAGACTCTTCAGTTTTTTAAAGATAGGCATGATAGTCTTACAAAGCCAGATTTGCTGCATTATGGAAGAGTAGCTCTTATAGGTATGCTCCAAGGCATGGCTTGGAAATGGAAGCCTTAAAGCTTTTGACTCTCTGAAATACTTCTAAAGCCAATTCTAAAGCTGCTTGGAGAATTCTGAGTCTCACGTAAGGAGAGTTCACTTTAGCTGTCAGCATTTCTTAGGGCAAAATGTATCTACCGAGTTATCAGCTTCATTCAACAGTCATCATTGTGGAATTTTTAGTCTTCCCACAGGATACATTTAGCTACTAAGAAGGTTATCCTTGCACATATGTGTATCTGTCAAATCACTGGTAATGAACCATTTGGTTCATGGGTATAACAACAATGAAGTTTCATATTCCCCCTTCAACAACCTCTACAAATATCTCAGTTCCGTAAAATATCTTTTCTGATTAATTATCAAATGCATCCTTTAGTTCTGTACTAATGACTTTCAAATACTTTATTTCTTTTAAACAACTTTATGAGCCAGGTTTTAATATTCCCATTATGAACAGAAACCAAGTGTCAGAGAGTTTAAGTAATAGCCACACATTGAGGTCAGTATTTGAAACAATATTTATCTGATTCCATACTGTTAGAAACTATGACTTACTGCTTATTAAATGACATGACATTAAATAATGTCATTTCTTGATCTGTTTAGGGACATCTCATTCCATTTTATAAGAAGCTTCTCCCATCTTACTTTTGTTCTCACAGACTTATTTATTTTCGGATCTCATTTTGTAGCCAAGCCAACTTCATCAATAAGCCATTTTGGTCCCTAATTTTATAAAGGAAGAGCATTCTATAGTAAATAAAAGTATAGAGTCAGCCTCTCTGGGTTCAAATTTTGGTGTTTTTCTCATTTGTGAAATTGATACAATAAGCTTGCTTACCTCATTGGATTAGTGTGAAAATTAAAATGAATAGTGCCTTCAAGCATTTAGACAGTTACCTGTCACATACTAAGTATAGAAGAAGATCTGACTCCCCTGTGAATATTTCTTTCTACTGTTTCTCATCTTGCTCCACCAGCAGCGTCTTCCCTCAGTGCTCTATCTGGCTCCTTGACAACCCAGGTCATTCCCTTCATTCTCACTCAATTATCTGTATCCTCATCTAGAAATTTTCTCTTAGACAGAAGTCTTTTATAGTCCTGCTCTGGCTCCTGATCCAGGTTGCCTGTCATGTGTGGATTGTCATCTGTTTATCTTTAGATTGCCATTTCATCTCAAGTTTCCACTTTGGTCCACTACCTAACCAAGTCCCAACTACCTCAAGCTCCCTGTTGTCTCTACCTGATTCACATCAGTACCTTTCATAAGTGTGCTTGACTTTTCCATCTTCTATTTTCCCCATCTGGTCTCCAGCTTGGACAAACTTATACTGGGGTTAATAAAAATTTGGTTGTCATGCACTGTTTCTGATTTTTTTTCTTACCAATTCTAGTCATTTAAAATTTATTTAACAAGTGTTTCAGAGAACTCACTATGTATCAGATAGAGTGCTGGGTGTTGGGGATATACTGGTGAACGAAACAGACACTGGGTAGCCTACTGGGTAGTTATTAGATTATTAGATTATCACACAACTTTAAAGCTGCAATCATGATAAGTGTGCAAAAGGTAAGTTACACGGTGTCATGACAATTTACAGTAGAGGTGTTGGGCCTTGTCAGAGAGATCAGAAAAGGCTTCCCTGAGAAAAAATAATGCCTGAGATGAGGTCCAGAGGATGAGTAGGAGAAGTTAACTAGGCATATAGGGAGAGAGGAGTGTTATAGACTGAGGAAGAGCCTTCACAGAGGTGCTGTTGTGAAAAGAAGCATGGGAAGTGTTATTTCCTGAGAGAAGGTCAGTGAGGGTTGAGCAGAGAATACAAGGTGCAAGATAAGGGTGGGGTCAGGTGAGACCACACTGGGCCTTGTCAGCTCTGTTGAGGATTTTGGATCTTTATACCAACTGCAATGGAGAACCTTTGGTTGATGGTTGGTGTGGCAGTAGGGTACTGGGGATATGATCAGATTTTCAGATGTGTTTTGGGGATGTCTACCTGAGCAGAACAAACAGTGGGTTATGGGTTGACCAGAATGTGCCTGAGGTAGGCACTTAGGTAGCTTAATCTAGGATAACAGTTATGGAAAGAAAGAAATAGTACTGAGAGATATCAGACATGAAATCAGCCATTTTTGGTGATATTAGATGTGAGAGACGAGAGAATGAAATGACATCAAGATTTCAGGCTCACACAACTGGCCAGAGAGTGATTCCCTTTTATTGCAATGGGGAGAATGGAAATGAATGAGCTTAATTTATTCAATTACATATTTTATGCTCCATATAAGGCTCTTATAATCTCTGACAGCAGAAAAACAATCAAACTAGTTTGAGTAAAAGTTTTAATATAAGGATATAGGGAATCTCATGGAAGCAGTGGCAGTAGGGCCTTGGGGAAACTAGAAAGTTATCAGGAACTAAGACCGTTCTCCCTGGCTCTCAAGGTCTTCTTCTCTCTGTGAGTTTCATCCACCCTTCTCTTTTTCTTGATTTTCTACTTCTGCTGGCTCCCTTTGCATATAGCTCACCATGGCCACTAACCAAAAACCTAATCCTAGGTGGTGAGCTTCAGCATTTATCACCAACCACCTACAGTTTCTCTGTCCTATTTCAAATTATTGATACACAGAGAGAATTGTTGGTCAGATGTCCAGTCGTATTCCTGGTCCATTCAGCTGCGCTATGTGACAATGCTGCCCCAAATCTAGGGGTTGTGAACAGGGAAGACAATAATACCCAAGTATAGTAAAACTACTTTAGGACGGGAATAATGTTATATGTATTGGCATTGTGTGAAGTGACCAGCAAATAACTGGCATTTAGTAGCTGCTCAGTAAGTACTGTCCTTGTTGAGTCATTGGAGATCTTTCAATGTTTTTGAAATGTTGAGATACCTCAGAATCTCCTGTGACATTTTTAAAATTCAGAGTTCATGGTCTGCCTTCAGAGAAGCAGATAAGTGATCTAACAGGGACCCCACTAATATGCATTTCTAAAAAAAAGGAACCTGACATAAATTTGATACAGGTGGTTCATGGACCATACTTTGATGGACACTGCTCTAATGTTTTAATAAATCGTGCCTAGAAATCTCTGTTGTAAACTCTGGACATTGAGTTCCTTCTGGGTCTTCTGAAATTCAATTTATCTATTTATATATTGAGACAAATATTTATCTCTTTCTTGTATCCAAAGGTGGACTTGGAGGTTAACAAGGTAACTTTGGAAATAAAGCTTTGACCTCTCTTTTCCAGAGCCATAATAAATATGAAAGATGGTGTTAATATGTATCTAGACAGCTTCTATACTGCTTGTATTGCATAAAATTCTTCTTAGCATTCACTGTTTCCTGATGATGACCCATGAATGAATAAGACCTCATCAATGTTTTATTGTCTGCTTTCAGGAACTGGAAATATAACTCTTAAATCACTGCTACTCGTCCTGAGTAAAGTTCTTATAAAGAGAATAGAGGAAAGTTCTTGAAGAGTCAAACAAAATGCTGTCTGTAACTGCCTGGCTTTTCTTTTCATTTTAAATTTCTTTTTTTTATTTTTATTTTTATTTTTATTATTTTTTTAAATTTTACTTTAGGTTCTTGGGTACATGTGCAGGTCATGCAGGGTTGTTGCATAGGTGCATACTGTATCCGGCATTTCTCCCCATGTTATCGCTCCCCACCCTCCCCACCCCCCGCTGTCCCTCCCTTAGCCCCCCTACAAGTGCCCCCAGTGCGTAATGCTCCTCTCCCTGAGTCCACGTGTTCTCATTGTTCAACACCTGGCTTTCAAAAACAAGCCTTTCTGGTTATAAAAGATCCATTTTGAGGAGTTTCAGCCAACAACATAGCCCTATTACACACATTGTGTGGTTATAACATGGCCTGACACTAAGGTCAGTGGAATTTCAAAAGGAAGGAAGCCTGGGAGAGTTGCCAACCAGCTCTTTGATAGAGTGGATCATTCAACCTGGTCCAGGTCCTCACTTTTCTCTTTGCCATTAGCCACTGCTGTCTGAGTGCAGCTTCTATCATGCTTCTGAAACTTCTCTCTGGGTTTAAAAATGATTCCTGTTAGCAGTGGTGTCCTTTGAGTCATTATGCATCCTAAGTGCCATCTCTGTAAACCTTTCATTTCTAAACGTTGCTCCTTGAAGCTCTTTCCTCCCTTGCTTTTGAGATCTCTACTCTCTTCCGCTTTACATTTTCTCACACTCGTGGTTACTTTTTAAGTCTTCTTTGCTGACTCTTCTTTCTATTTGTGTTAGTGTTTTTCAGGGTTATATCCTTGTTGTTGGGTAGGCACATCATTTCCCTTTCTTTAGCTGTAATATATTTGCAGTTGATTCTCATTTATTGACCTCCAGCCTGTAACTCCCTCTTGAACTCATTTTTCCAACAGCTTCTAGAATTATTTATTTGTTTGGCATATGGACAATTAGCATCTAGCAGGTCCAAAACTTGGGCTTATGGTTTTCTCCTCCAGCCCTATTCCTTCTTTTCTGATCTTTATGTACTAAAGGTATTATCATCCACCAGGAACTTTGCCACTATGCTTGATCCTTCGCTTTTGCATTTCTGTCACTTCTTCTGCACCCCTCCTATCATTGTCCTGACTCAGGCTGCATCCTTTTATCATCTAAGGGCTATTGTAATATTCCAGTTTCTCTGCTTTCAATTTTTCCTCACTCCAATTCAAGAGTCACCCTGTCACAATTCTTCTTCTGAAATACAAACCTGTTCCTGTCTACTTAAAACCTTGATGTCTGGTGCATACATTATATTATATAAAACCCATTATATTATGTAAAACTACATTGTGTAAAATCCATTATTTAGCAGAGTTCATAAGAATTTTCAGAGTCTGGCATCAGTCTTCCTTTCCAGCCTAATCAATGATATCTCTCCAAATAATAGCATTTTTTGAGTGATGGGTACTTTAATTGCAATAGAACTTGCTTAAATGAACTGTGGGACAAATATGGACAAGAAACTATTATTAGTCTTGTTTTACACATGAGGAAAGTGATACAAAGAAAAAGGTGACTTGCCTGAGATCACGTAGCTAGCAAAAGATGGAGTGCCAACGTGGAAGTAAGCATCCTTAGTCACTCTGCTACTCTGCCTTTACAGAAGTCACACTGAACCGCCTCAGGTGACTGTGCCTTTGTTCATGCTACCTCTGTGGCCTGCATTGTCACACTTCCTTGTCAAAGATCCTGTGTGTACTTCAAGGCTCTGCTTACAAGGCATCATGTATATAAAGCCTTACCAGACTTCTTGCATCATAGAACAATTAATAGCTCCTTTTTTGGAGGGTCCTCTAGCTTCTTGTATGTACTTCAATTATAATATTATATCACTTTTTGTAAAATGAGCTTCTTGATGTGTCTTTGCTTAATTCTAGTAAACTCTCTGATGATTTTATGTCTTAATCATTTTTAAGTCCCCATTGTCTAGTACATAGTAACCTTGGGAAATATCTGTGAAATGTAGAAGGAGTGATGTTTAATAATCTCATTAGATTATTATTGACTAACCCAAACATTTCTTCTAAGTAAACTAATTTCAGGTGTTAACATATAAGCATTGAAGATTCTCAGTAAGATGCTTTTCAAAGTTTATTAATGATATGTTATGAGTAGGTGTTTTCAAGAACTTTAACTGTGACTACCTAGAAAGTAGTTACTTCTTTGGGAAGCACCAAGAGGCCTTGACAGAGGTATGATACAGTCAATTGTGTTGATAAGACATTTCTCAGTGATGAGCAGCAGAAAAGCAGACTCAAACAATAAAGAGCACTTGTTGCCTCATTTTTTTAAAAAAAGAACAGTGACAGGAATAGCTTGATCTGGTAAGAATAAGAGATTTTTCTTTTTTGGTTCTAATTTCTTGGTGTTGCTTCTATTTTCACCAAGCATCTCCTCTTGTATCTCTGAGGCCTACTCATTCAAACTGAGGGAGGGGTGGGGGTGGAATGTGAGGTGGGGGAGAGAGAGCGTGTCTCTTTACCCAGCAGTCAACAGGATTCAGTCTGTTTGGATCAGTTAGACCAGACGTATCCCTGAAAGTCAACTGTAGTTGAAGGATGTCATTACAATAATCAAAGTCCTATGCCACACTCTACTCTAAAGTCTCGTGTGGCAGTAGCTGTTCTCAAACAAATAGGCTGCAGAGGGGAAAGCTGGACATTTTAACAAAGGCCTGGTTGCTGATACCAAGCAAAGAGCACACAGATGATGAATGACCGAAACTAGTAAAATGACTCATCAACAGTTGCTATGAAAATGGATCAGAGACAGGGAAAATGTGTGCTCTGGAGGCTGTTGTCATGCCTTCCAGAAAGACAATCCAGTCTTATTTCTGTGGAGAAGTAGGGCACACTATGTAATATAAAAAAAGTTATTATCATTCTGAACTGGATATTGTCTGCTCTTTGCCATGGAAGGCTGAGCTACGTGGTGTGTATTAGTAAGCTCTCCAGATTCAGGATGGGTTCAGCCCATGGGGAGACAGAAGGCAGGAGGAGAATGAGGTTTGGGGTATGTATTCCACCGGCTACCTCCCTGCTGGGCCGTGAGTTGGCTGTGTCCCTACTTCTGCCAGACAGCCTTCTGTCCACACCTACTCTTTCTGGATTCTAAACCACTTCCTCCCTTTGCCTTCTCAGGTCTTAAAGAACATCTTTAAGACCTGTTCCTGGGGTTCTGCATTGCTTATTTTGCTAAACTCTGCCTACACTTTTGTAAAGAGTCTTTATTAAACTCATCCCAAATCACTCAGTTGGAGTATGCCATCTGTTTTCTGCCAAGACGCTTACTGATGCAGTGGGTAATCATTTCTCTCCTAACATATTTTCAATTACTGCAGTGACAGTTTTCCAAAATAGAATTATCATGATATCAGTCAAAGGTAAATTTTTTTTAATTGAAAAAGGCAACATTTCTCCAGTCAATGGTGATCATCACTTGTGATTGGGTTGCCAAGTCAAAGGATTTTCAACCTCAGGACAAGTTGATCAGATTCTTTCAGTTTGCATGTTCCTATGCAAATTGGTTAAGATTTCTCTTGACTCCTCTAATTACAAATAATAAATAAATGCAAATGTTAGTTTAGAAACTTTAATTTTTATAATATTTTAGCAGGAACATTTATTCTCAATAGTATTAGTACAGTTTTTACTAAAGGAAGAATGTTTGTAGAGTTATGTAGTCATGACAATGGTATTTACCATTCAAATTACTTATATAAACTTTTCTATCTATACAACTTAGTATAAATAGCAACCCCAAGAGCAGATTTTCTAGAGTTATGTTAATATTCTTTTAAGAAAAAATAGTAAACGTTTTATTTCTTTGGTGCTGGGATTTAAATCCTTGAAAATGGCTCAGCAACAGAAAACACCAATGATCAAGAATTGCTAACTTGTGCCATTTCATTTAGTACTGACTGAATTCAGTTTCCTCCCCTTGGTTTCCTGGTTTCTTATTTACATATATTTCTGATGTCATTAAAGTTAGAAATATTGATTGTGTTAATATTTTAAGGTCCTTCTTTAGTGTAGGAAACTGTACATTTTAAAATTATTATTACTATATTAGAGGTGAGTTCTCACACTGTTGCCTGGGTTAGAGGGCGGTGGCACAATCATAGCTCACTGCAGCCTTGATCTCCTGGTCTCAAGTGACTCTCCTGCCTCAGCCTCCTTAGCAACTGGGATTATAGGCATGTACCACCATGCCTGGCTAATCTATTTTTAAGTGCTTAAAAATAACTTGTGAAATAACTTCTTGGTTTCATTTACTGAGAGTCTGGTTTAATAGGTCCTGGTAAACTCAAGGTTTCATTTTTTTCTTTTTCTTTTTTATTTTATTTTATTTTTTTTCTGCTCTCTGCCTTGCTCATTATGTTCTGGCCACAAAGGCTCTTCTGTTGTTTCTCGAACCTGCAAAGTTGTTCCTGTCCCAGGGTTATATATTGAAAACCATGAGTTTATAGTGATATCTCTAGGTCTAATTCATATCACAATTCATTCTCATTTCCTCCTTCTTTCCTTCCTTCTTCAGGAGTGAGAAATTTGGCTCCCATGATCTTTAATATGTTTACTTATTTGCCTAAACCCTGTTCATAGGCAAACACTTAACCCCATTGGTCTGCTGGCCCATTTGAAATTCCTCTTTGCCAGGTCCCAATCCCTGCCTTCCCACCCTCCCCAATGCCTCCCTTGTGGCAGGACTTTCTGACTGAATCGAAAGAAAGGCAGGAAAGAAGGAAGGAAACAACTTCATCTTTTAAAACAAGGTTATAAAGTTACTAACGTACAGGACAGAATTTTGGATTAAGGAGTGAAGTGTTTTATAAGCTCTAAAGTTATACTCAGTGGCTATTTGTACTCATACACTTCAAATAACATTTACTGAATAAATTCATAGCATGAAATTAGCAACAAATATCCCTGAACTTTAGCAGAGCAGAAATACTAGTTTGGTATCTAGTTCTAAATGTATTACCTAGATCACTAAGAATTTGAACAATTACGTAAGTTTATTCATTTCTTTATTCAAGAAACACAATGTAAATACCCTCTCTGTCCCAGAAACTATCCTAAAAGGTAGAGAATTAAAATTAGCAAAATAGACTTGATCCTTCCTGTCATAATGCTTGCCAGTTAGCTGAGAAGCAGACACCTAACGAGCAACAGCAATAACATAGAGCAAGTGCTTTGTGACAACTCTGGAGAGAGCTCCGAGAGCACACTAGAGGGGTGCACAATCACATCTGCAGGGGCGCTCAGGATTTTCTGGAGAAGATGAGCATTAGGCTGCAACCTAATGTAAATAGTAGTTAGTGAGGTGACAGGAGAAGAGTATTGGGGGCAGAAGGAGCAGGATGTGGGAATGGGAGAGAGAGCATGTTGTGTTTGAGGAATTAAATGGAATTTGAGGTGGTGGGTACAAATGAGTGGCAGATGTGGAAGAAATTTGATTGGGGTTATCAGGGGTCTTGTGAGTCTGTTAGGAGCCATGGGCATTATTCAGAGTGTGATGAAAAATCATAAAAAAATACGAAAGTGATGCAGTTAGCTCTTTGTAAGCATTTCTCTTACTTCCCCACTGAGAAGAGCGTATGGATTAGGGCAAGATGGCAAGACTGAAGGCACAGCAAGAGCTCAGATGCTATCACAGCCATCTAGGTGAGAGATAGTGAAGGTATGGCCTGGGTAGAGACCACAAGGATGGACAGAAATGGGCATGAACCAAGGAGATTTAGAGGTGGGCTCAACGGAAGTGACGCCTAGATCTCTGGCACTGGCAAATGCTCTTTAATATAGTATAGGACATGAGTAGGTTGAGGTAGGTTGAAACTGAGGGCAATAAGAAAGGAGAGATGAGAACATCATTCCCAAACATTTGTAAAATTAGAGGTTTAAACTTATAGCAATAAAATTCTATGATTTTCTTATTTTGTCTTCATGTGGCCAAAGACAGAACAATTTTAGAGCTGTTGAGGCATTCTCTTAAATATTTCCCCTTTCCCCTTGTGATTCAGACAGCTAACTAATCTAGACTTTAGTTACTGATTAGGCTCTGGGAACAGGAAATGTTTGTATTCCTTAATATTTAAATTGAAACAAAAGAAGGGGAGGTGGGGTGCTGGCAGAAGCTACTAAATATGTTAGCTTTCATAAGCATGAAATAACACAAGATTTATCATTCCACATTTTATAACTTGGGTGATTTTAGATCTTCTGTGGCCAGGCTGACTTTATTGTCCTATAATTCTCAATTCTGTGATTTGCGCTTTCTCTTAGCTTGAGCAACTCTCTCAATTGCGTATGACTTTACAGTTGCTGCAGGGGAATCGTTATACACAGATGGCTTTTAGGAGGGGAGTCAATTTGGTAGGCATTTTCCTTGATTACGATGCCTCCTCTCTGCACTGATCATTGCGAGAGTGAAGATTCTTGCATGTCAAATGGTGAAAATGTTTCCAGGGTCTTGAAAAAGAAAAGAACATTGCATTTTGCAGATGATCTCTATATGACTATACTCTGATGAAAAGGCTAGCTGGTTCCTTTAATTTATTCAGATAAATTTTTATAAGCAATGATAAAGCCAAACCAACATGAGACACCAGAGGGAAAAGACGGAGCAGGATTTGCAGGAGTAAGTAGATATTGACTTGAGCATATAATTATATCCACCTTGTTATATGGTTTCATTTTCTTCTATTGCAACCTTGCAAATAAGTACAAAAATCATATCAGACATCACTTGTACCCATTTTTTTTAGTTCTTCAACTATGCTTCCAAGGGAACACAGGCTGGAAAATGAAATACTTTTTTTATTTGAAGCCAATTTTATTTCTTTTCTTATATTAACTTTTAAATCAACCTTTTATTGCATAGTTGGTGTAAATTTGTTTTGGAAATGTGAGCAAATGCAAACCAGTTTTTTTCACCTAAATTCGTCTGAGTCTGAGGAAAGGCCTGGTTCATATGGATAATCTTTGGGTTCAGAGCTATAGAAAGTAAAATGGACACCATTGACCAGGCTGGTTATTTACATTTAGATCTTACATTTGTGATCTATCATAACAGAAAATCTGTGCCACTATCTACGGGTGGACTTTTTCATGAAGATTAGGGGAAAAAATAGGTTATACTGGATAGTTTCTGCAGTTTAACTCCAATCAATTAGCTGTCAAAAGCAGACTTTGCTGCCAAATTTTGTGAACCCAGAGCAAAGAAAAGTATATTCCTGTTGGAAGAAGTCTCCTTCTTGAGGTATACAAATAATACCAAGTATCGAGTATTTACTACACATCATTGTGCTAAGTATTTCATGTGTATTTTATTTAATCCTCATGTAAAGCCCCTGAGGTAGGTATTACTCTCTCTTTAACAGAAGTGAAATTTAAGTACTGAAAGATGAACTTGCTCCAGATCACAAAGCTTGTCCTCTTAACTGTGTGGCTAAGCTGTTATCCCTCTTCCTTTTCCTCTGTGTTACTTTCCTCTACAGTATGAGAAAGGGTCCATCTTGTCTAAATTAGAATAGGCATTTTTTTTTCAAAATTCACTGAAAAAAAGCTGAGATAAAGACATTCACTTCCTGAACACCTGAACATCACCAGTGAAAGATCCTGTAGTGAAGGGAATTACAGTGGCAGAGGAAGAGATAAAGCACTCCATTCATCTCTGCTCTACCTGAAGTGGAGCCAATTTAGAGGTCCTATCTGGAAGAGATCATTGATTTTGTCCCTCTGACCAGACAGTCTGTGGTATGTTCATGCAATGAATGTTCTACTTGCCTGTCTTTTCGTTTACTCCTCACTGTGATTTTGCTTCAACTTCATGGATTTCCACATAGCCTTGTTTCCCTTTTCACAAGTGTATGTCTTGGAAGGGGGCATATGTAGCCTTTCATCTCCACATTGATATGTGCAGTGTTCTTCCTCCAAATCTTGTTCAAATATTGAAAATGATATCTGATTATTTATAGTTTAATTCTGTTCTCTGATGACTACATTTTATTTTTGCATGTGTTAGAGATATTGAGTATTAAAATGATTGTTTTCAGACTATTTTCTGTTTTCCTGTTAATTTCTCAGAGAAATCATTTTTTTCTTGCTCTTATGTTATTTCCTTGATCTCATGCTAAAATAATTATAGAATGCCTTCGAAAATGATAAATAATAATGTCATACACTTTACAAGTTTTTATGTTTAAAATTTTGTGAAACACTTTAAAATGTGATGCAGTTATTCCTAATTTGTGTCTAAGAAAAAAAAAAAAAAGCTGAACAGGATTGGCAGACACCTGATGTTTTACCTCCAGCTCCCCATCTGTCTCCCATATTAATACTTGGTGCTGTTTTATGGATATTTATCTGGTTGCTTTTTCTTCCTCCAATTTCACATTTAGTTTAAAACCCATTTGGTCAGCTGATTGTCATTTTTTTTTCATCTGTAAATCAGAACACCTTCCCTGGGTCTACCCATCACATACAGTTTTTGAATCATACAAGAGCTTATATATGGATTGCTTTGCCATATGAGCTTTAGGACTGTAAGATGTTATATATCATTTTATCCTCTACTGCCCTCTTTCTTCTAGTCTATCTCAGGTGGTGGTTTTCCAACTTCAGAGCATTTAAGAATTACCTGAGATAACTGGTTTCCATGTGGTTTCCTGGGATCTATTACCAAGAGGTTCTGAATGGTAGAGTGAGGCCTGGAAATCTGCGTATTTAGCAAGCATTGCAGATTATTCTGATCCAGGATATCTGTGGACCATATTTTGGGAAACACTGTTCTAATGGGCCTTATTTCCATGTCCTATCCTACCATTTAGACCTCAGATATCTATAGGTTTGGATCCCTACTATGTCACTTTTCACTTCTATGTACACGTATAGCCTTGAACAACTTTAAGGAACAGAAAAACCACCAGATGGATGTTAAAAAAATTATTTGCCATGATATTGAAGCTCATGTTCCTCCTATGCAAACAATCAATCATCTGGAGAAAGTATCTCAATTGAGTGTGATAACTGGAGTAGTTTCTGAATCTAAATTCAGAAGCAGCCTGCTGGACTGCAAAAAGCACATTGGACATATGGGTTCCATTTTTGATTCAGTTACGAATGCTGGTTGTATGACCTAGGACGAGGCCCTTTCGTTTCCTGAATCTGTTTAAAATGGTACTAGCTCTAGTTTTGTTAAATTCTTCCACAAAAATAGAGTAGAGGAATGTGTTCAAGTTCTCAAAGAACTATGACCACAGCTGGAAGGAGCCTACTACTAAAGAAATTTTCTTTGAAGTATTATGTTTTACTTTGAAAATTAGGGTAGGTTTTTTTTGTTTTTTTTTTTTTGCCTTGTACTCCATCATATATGCGTGGTTACTTCAGTGTAAAAGTAATGTTTAAAATTAAATACCATTGAGTAAAACTGAAACTCCCATGGCTTTACTTCCCGCTGCCTCACATCCCAGGAGTCTCTATACTTGAGTGTGAAAATAGACTAGATGATCCTAAAAATTCTTTCCAGTTCTCTGATTTTATGATTTAAGAAAACCCTTTAAGTAAATTTGTCATTTGATGCACTGACCTCTATCTACCTCCAAATCAGATGTTCTCTGATGTCTGAGGACCAAGAAGGTGTTCTAAAGGAAAAAAAAAATACTCACCTATAAGGTAACTGTCATTTTGATGTAAAGGACCCAGTGCTAAATTTATTGACCTGATTTACAAAGGGTTTTGTGATTCTCTAAACTCTCTTTGAGCTCTGTATGAATTCATTGGCCTCAAATTGAACTTGTACTTGCAAATAGTTATCAGAGTGTGGGTTTGAAGAAAAAAATTTGACTTGACATTAACACCCATGCTGGAATTGAATGCAACTAAAGTTTGTTGAGGGTACTTTGTCACACTCATTAAATGTATTGATCTTTCTGTGTCTCAAATCACCTCTCTGTGAACTCCTTGGCCACTAACGATCCCTCCAAATTGGACATTTCTTGACCTCTTTGCTCTTAGAGAGAAAGACGATTTGATAAAAATTCTAAACAATTTGAATTCTGTTATCTTCCATAATAAGAGCTCATTACAGTTTCAGTGTATACCAGTGAACTTAAAATGAACCGTATTTAATTTTGTGAGGAGCCAAAGAGACACACACCACCATAGGGGGACATGTATTATCTCTAAGAAGCCAGCTGTTCCCTCAGACACTTCTCCAAAGGGTGGCAGTAAATAGCTATGATCCTAAGCTAGATCCTGGTGAGACGCCAAGTCTCCAGAATGGACTCCACTGAACTAAATTCACAAGCAAGTGATCTGTAATAGAATGTCAATATATTAATTTATGTTAAGAAATATAATTAATAGTGTGGCTAGTTATGTATGTCTTTTGACCAGCATATTTGTAGCTCGCCATACAAATGCATGCAAAAGCCAATGTATTATCAGCAGTTTGTTTGCTTGGTAAGTATGAGATTAAAGCATAAGTTTAGTTGAATAATCTTGGTGGTTTCTAGGGCCCTAAATTATGATAGAATTATGATAGTGTGGTGCATTCAACTCTCCCACAGGCAGATAATGAGCTAGATTCATATACTTAATGGGCCCTTATCATAGTGGTCATGGGCATGAATACTATACACAGGCTTTCTGGGATCAAAGTCTCTCTCTACAGCTTACAACTATGTGATTTTGGATGCCTTCTGACTCACTGACCCTCACCTTCCATAGCTGTAAAATTCTGCTTTACTCTGTCCTATTGTTTTTATAGGTTTTAACTTGTGGTAGAAAATCCAATTTTCCTTATTTCCTGATTTTTGGAGTCCATCTCAGTGTTACCTCCCTACAGCCACTGAAACTTCAAATTGGAATTTCACTGCCCTACCTATTCTCAGAAAAAAAAGTTGACTGAAAAAAATTCCTTATCTCATGAAAGAACCAAATGACCAACTTTATGAACTGTTTGACTTCTGGGAGAAAAGTGAAGCCTTAGAGTCCTGTTTCTTTCTAGATGACTTCCAAATGTGACAATTACTGATAGTCAAGGTTTCATAGAGAAAGGTTGTTGGAGGGGGAAAAAAATGCCAATTTATACTCAGTGACTGATCTCAAGCCCTCATTAATCTCTCCATATTTCCCACAAATGCCACATGAAGCCATTGGCATTCTAAATTGGAATTTTACTGGCTACTGTTCTTTTATAGAAAGAAAGTTTGAGCAGGAAAACATTTCAGTTATCTTGGTGATCACTTAAATTTGAATAAGACAATGAAAATCATTGACTAGAAACAAATAAGTCTCAATAAATATTCAGAAATCAAAAAAGGGCTTGCCAGTCTGGAATTATACCATAAGATAGAGAGCCACAACTTAAAATCCATTATTATTGATTGAATAACTTCTCTTAGGCCCATACAGAACACACTAAAATTTTGGAAGAAAGAAACAAATAAAATAAATGCCTTTGCTGTCTTAATACACTTAACAAATATGTGTGGAATAGCTGTTAAGTGCTGGCACTGTGGCAGGCACTGGAGATAACAATGGTGAACAGAAATTGGCTTGTCCTCATGGAGAGCACATCCTAGTAGAAGAATCAGGTATTATTCAAATTATAACTCAAGCAAATGTGAAATTTCAAATGGGATACGTGTTATAAGAGAGGCAGCTAGTAGGAATATTTGACCTAGAGAAGGTCAAGAAAAGCTCTCCCTGAGGAAGTAACCAATGAGCTTAAATCTAACATGAATGGAAATGAACTAAGCAAAGAGCGGGAAGAAAAAGCTAACAGTTTGTACAGAGCTTGCTTGGCAAGAAGGATTAAGTGAGTTCAGGAGACTAAAAGCAGGCCAGAGACCTTTATTCTTAATCTGATAGGATTCATACCACCAATACAGAGATAACAAAAAGGTGCATTAAGAAAACCATACCCTGTGTAATAGAAAGAAGGAAAAGGGTAGAAAGAAGAGAAATCATAGTGTATATTTATCATTTATGAAGTTTCAGTTTTTAATGGAGGAGAGTAAAAATGGTTTCCAAAGTGTAAGAAGAAGTCAGTTTCAACAAATCAAAACTGCCAAGCATAGTGTTTTCTAGTATGGAGGCTTACTTTCATTCTTCATATGATCCTTAGCAAAGCTGTCAAAATTTTTATTCATTCTTTGGTTTCCCAATACTTTGAGATTAAAGAACTATTTTTTTCTCCCAACAGTGAAGTACCATGAGGGCAATGTTGCAGTCAGTTGCCCTCACTGCTAAAGTCTTTATGTCTGCTGAGTGTCTGACACACAGTAGGTGATCAATAATATCTGTTGAATAAAAGATCTGAAAAACATAAACTCCATCTTTCTGTTTTAATCCCCACCACTTTTATACTCTTAAGCTAGAAATACAATTGTGATTGAAAGAATCCCTTCTCTTCCTATCTTCTGTTGGAAGTATATAATGCCGGCCCATTATGTTTGCTGGGAGCACACTGCAGGGTGACCACACTGGAAAGCTGTTTGGGGAAAGGACTCAGGAAAGCAGAGGAGACCAAAAGGTGGGCTCAGCCTATTTAGGGCATGACTGGAGGTGACAGATAGGGGAATCAAAACAGGGACAACTACTTCCAGGTATAACCACTGTTAACCACTTGGTGTATATCCTTCCAGACTTTTAACAAAATGCAGATATAAATTTTGTATTTTGATATTAATTTCCAAAAAACTCCAAAATATATTCTTTTTTTACTTATGAATTTCTTCTTATGTAGAACATAAAGATCAGTCTCATTCTTCTGTTCTACTTACATATATTTACATATAATTTAAAATTTTTATTTCCTTATAAATATTGCAGTAACCTTTTAGGAGCTTTGTTTTTAGTTAGAAAATTATAAACAAGAAAATGAAAATGGCCCATTATCTGAAAACCCAAATTATCCTTTTTGACATAAAAAAGCCATTCATGCTTAAGGTGAAAAAAATCAAAACAATAAAGAAAATAATTCATAAAAACTGAATGCCTGCCATCCCCAGGTTCTCTTCCCCAATTAAACTGCCTTTATAGTTTCTTGTGCATGTTAATAGAAATAAAACTATACAATGCATATGTGGGATATATTTAGCAAAAGTAGAGCATACTATACAACCGTCTACATACAGCCTGATTATTTTCCTTAATAAATCCTGGAATCATTCTGCATCTGTGAGAAGCAAGGATTGTATAGTGGTTCAGTGCATAAACTCTGGTTCCATGTAGTCTGGGTTTAAATCCCAGCTCTACTACTTAGTAGCTTACTATGACCTTAGGCGATTTAACTTATGAGTGCCTCCATGTTCCTATTCTATTAATAAAATGAGGATGTAAATGTTCCCTCATTATAATGTTGCTGTAAGGATTAAGTGAGCTAGTCCACAAACTATACTTACAACAGTGCTTCACACATACTAAATTACATATATTAGTTGTTAATATTATAGCAACATGTACTATTTCATCACGTTATTTTATTCTCTATAACTGTTTCTGTTATCCCGTCAACATGTAGAGATCTATGCCATTCTTTTATATTTCACTTAAGCTTTCATTATAAAAAAATTTAACAGGCAGGAATGGAGAGAATAGTACAAAGCATCCTCATATACCTACCACCCTGCTTCAGAAATTCTCAACACGTTTGACAACTTGTTTCATTTACTTCCTCCAGTTTCTTTAATGGAATATGTTAAAGCCTGTCCAAGTATTGTTTCATTTTACTTATAAATACTTTTCAGTTTAAAAACTGAAAACATAGCCTCTATGCCATTAACTCATCACATGCCATTATCACATGTAATATAATTCCTTAATATTTTCTAAAACCTGATATATATTCAAATTTCTCTGGTTGCCTCAAAAATGTCTTTTGTAGTTGATTTATTCTGGTTTCAAGCATAATCCATACATTGCGTTTGACTGTTATCCCCTTTCTTTTTTTCCCTAAAACAGTCTCCTGTCTTCCCTTCTCTGCTCTCCCAACACTTTTTTTTTTTCATTAACTTCTTAGAAAAAATGGGTCTTAAATAATCCCTCACAATTTGGGCTTAGCTGGTTATTTCCTTGTGAGTCATTTAACTTGTTTGTCTATTCCCATATTTCCTGTATCTTGGTAGTTATATCTAGAGTTTTGGTTACTTCTACTTCCTAGGTGCCACATTCTGTTGTCCCATGATAAGACTCATCTTCCTAACCATTACATGCTGTCACGTTGATGGACACACCATAATTTATTTAGCTGTTCCTTTATGGATAGTACCACAAGAAACTGCTGTGAGCAGATATCTTTGTATACTAGTGTGAGTATTACTGGGAGTGAAATTCTGTTTAAAATGGTTGGCTCTAGATATTGTTTATAAGGTTTATCAGTTTGAAGCCTCTTATCTTCCCCTTATTATGTTTCTAATTCTTTTTGTTGTTATTATGGATAGATTGAGGAACATATAAGTAAATTTAGTTAAACGGACTATAGTTAGAACCCAAATTGCAGAATTTTAAAGCGAGAAGTTTAATTCAAAAAATTGCAAATAGAATGCATACAAACAGGTTAGAAGGGTTAGGGCTGAGACGCAAATCAGCATGGTCCAAATGCACAGTGCAATCAAAGAGAAGGCACTATAAACTCTTAAAGTGGTATTATTTTCACTTACTTTTTTCCCTAATTATAATTTTTTTACAGATTAGTTGTATAATAGGAAATAAAAAATAAAAAGAAGAAAAGCAACAATCATAATTTCATTACTTAGAGGCAGTTGCTTTTCTTAACATTTTGGCTTATTTCTTTGTAGTATTTTTCATTTGACACTAACATTTTTCATAGTTCCAATCATACCTTGTAAAAATACTATGTAAAAATAGCTGAAATGTTCTTTTCAGTTAATAGTATACTTTCCCCCAAATTATTAAGAACTTTTTGGAAACATCATATTTAATAAATACTTAAAACACTGTAAAGTGGGCTTATTATAATTAACTATATTACTATTATGTGATATTTATTATTAGATATTCATTATTATAAATGCTCTTGCAAAAACAATTATGATTTAATAAATATTAATGCTTTAATTTTTATAATGTATGTGTGCCAGACATAAAACTTTTCTTGTGTTTTTGAGTATATTCTTTATAATACAAGAAAGGGGAGGAGGAGAAAAAGGTAGAGAAGGAAAAAAGCAGGGTGAGATAGTGCAGGAGAAGGCAAATTATTCTCCTGGTTCAACCGTCCTCAAATTTCAGGGTGAATAAGAATCAGCTGCAGTGCTTATAAAATACAAATTATTGGACTCCCCTGCCAGATTCTGATGTAATAGATCTGCACGGGGTCAAAAGTCTGATTTTGTTTTTAAACAAACCCCTGGTTGTTTCTGACATAAATGGCGTGTAATACACATTTGGGGAAAGTAGCCAAAGTCAGTTCTTCAGGTACTAATAAGCTGGTGATCCTCTGCTATGTGTGTATTCTCAAAATGGAAACCAGTAAATAACTGGTAATGAATTCTCCATAACTAACTCAATCTGGGTCTGTTTACTCCTCGCACCCTACATGTTATAAAAACACTGCAGATTGTCCACAGTGGCAGTTGGCCTGGTTGTATTTTAATCTCTGATGGATACTCCTTGTTCTGGCTGTTTTAGATTTTCTTATCTCATTGTCTTTCTACTTCTTGGAAGACCAGTATTCAGCAGTTTGGATTCTTACAAGTCAGGTTACTATTTGGCTCTCTTACATGATTGGTCAAGATGATTTGTGGTGATGCTGTCAGGTATTCTGAGTTATGCAGTGAGACTTTCTGCTGATAGAGTATGTGCTTTTGAGCAGGAAATGGCCCTTATAAATCTTTTCTTTAACAAGGGCTTCAAAAATTTGCTTCATTCATTGAAGCTCATAACTATGTCCGCATATCAATAAACTTTGTGCAGGAAAGATTGGTTGCTTGAAGCACTCCTCTGTCTTTGGATGCCACTGAGTGCAGGACAATCTATCCATTCAGGCAAGGGGGCTTTCACATTTCTCCAGGATGAGTGAAAGCAGGAAAAACCCAATGCCAACTATTTCCGGAGTTAAAAAGTCTCATGATTGATGGTAGACAGGTAATAGACAGCTGGACACCTTCTGATACTATAGATACTTTAGTAGCTGAATGGTTAAAGCTAGTTCTGTCTGATAGAACCTTCTGTGATAATGGAAATGTTCAATAATCTGCCATAGCCACTTGCCATATGTGGCTATTGAGTGCTTAAAACACAGCTGATGTGACTTAGTAATTAAAATTTTAATTCATACTACTCGATAATCTGTATATTTAATGCAATCCCTATTAAAATATCAATGACATTCTTAACAGAGGTTTTAAACCATCATAAAATTTATGTGGAACCACAAAGGAATCCAAGTATGCAAAACAATCCTGAGAAAAAAGAACAGATCTGGAGGCATTACACTAATTGACTTCAGAATATATTACAAAGCTATAGTAACAAAAATAGCATAAAAAAGGACACAAGGATATAGTGGACAGTGGAACAGAACAGCGAGCCCAGAAATAAATCCACCCACCTATATAGCCAACTGATTTTTGACAAAGATGCCAAGAACATACATTGAGGAAAATAAAGTTTTTTAAAATAAATGGTGCTGGTAAAATTGGATATCCACATGCAGAAAAATGAGATTGGATGGCTACATCTCACCACATACAAAAATGAAACCAAAATGAATTAAAAACTTAAATGTAAAACTGGAAACTATAAAATTACTAGAAGAAAACGTAGGGGAAGTGCTCTGTGATATTGAGCTGAGCAAGGATTTTAAAAATAAGACTGCAAAAGCACAGACAACTAAAGAAAAATAGGCAAATGGGATTACATCAAACTAAAGAGCTGTTTCACAGCAAAGGAAACTATTAACAGGATTAAGAGACAACCTACAGAATGGGAGAGAATATTTGTGGAGTATACATCTAACAAAGGATTGATACCTAGAATGACTACACAGGGAACTTAACCGTAAAACAAAACAAAAAACGAATAGCCCAATTAACAAAAGGCACCAGACTTTGATAGAAGTTCCTCAAAACAAGACACACAAATGGCCAATAATATGGAAGAAGATGCTTAATATCACTAATCATCAGGACAATGTAAATAAAAACCACAAGATACCTTGTAATTTCTGTTAGAATGGCTATTATCACAAAACAGAAGAAAATAAGCATTGGCAAGAATGTGGAAAAAAGGGAAAACTTATCTGCTGTTTAGTGGGATTGTAAACTAGTGTAGTTATGGAAAACACTGTGGAGGTTGCTGATAAATATTAAAAATACAACTACCATATAACCAGCAATCTCATTACTGGGCATGTATCTAAAGGAAATGAAATCAGTATGTTCTTTGCTTTTCCATTTGATCACCTACCAGTCTATACAGCCCATATTTTTTGGTTGACTCTCTTCATTTCTTCTCCCACAAGATCCCTTCAGAACTTTTATGCCTGCCTGTTCCCCTAGAATCAAAATACATCACTGAGTGGAATATGCCGTTACAAAACTATATGTATTCCCTTTTGGTAAGTGAAAACTATGCATAGAAAACATTCTTTTACAACATGGGATTCTAGTTGATTAAAAAATTTTAAACTTCTCTTTGTTTTATCCCTTTTCTAGTATTTAGATAATACTTGCTTATTTAATTTTTTTTAATTGAAGAAAACTTAAAAATTTTTAAATTCTCTCTTCCACAACAAAGTTCTTGTAACTTCTGCTTTCCTCTGTTTCATTTAGACTTCCTGTGAATGTGCTCAGGACCCCTCCATGCACCTACATCCTCATGAAATATACACCAAAAGGACCTGGAAAAGACATACAAAGTATAACAAATTTTCTTTTATTCACCCTTTGAGTTACTTTATTAGGCCTTGAAAAAATAACTGTTTCCTTATTTTCACATGGGCATTAAAACCGATATTTCATTATAGCCTCTAAGGGGCCAGGACTAAGTTAATTGCCTTGAACTACACAGAAGTATTCTGGCCCCTATGGACTCCAAGAGAAAGGGACATTGTATCTTTTCCTCTCTTCCCTTATCTTTTAAAGATGCAGAACATGAACCCCAGCTTTCCCTTCACATAGGAAATAAATAAAGGAGTGCATTAGAACATGTTGCAAGATCATGGAGAAACAGAGACTTTTACCCAGTGGTGCAAGGTTGAGAGTACTTGGCAGCTGCATTTTGAACTCATTGCACAAAGTCCACGAAATGATTTACTTCCCATTGTATACAAATGAGCAAAATCACATACTTAATTTTAGATCTTCAGCAGTGATACAATTTCTATTCTAGTTCTACTGCTCATAATTTAAAATGGAGAAGGCTTATCTGCATTCATTTCTTAGATCATTGCTTTGGCACTTTCAAGATTTTATCTAACCATGACTTTTATAACCTTGTGGAAATTGCAGTGATAAAGGATGCATCAGCAATTTTTAAGCCCATTTCTTTTTGTGAAGCCATCCCTCAACCTTCCTTAACAGCGTAATGGAGAGAACCACAGGTCTTTTTTACTGTCTTCATTTTTAAAGAGCTTTGTTTTGGTCAATGAGACATATACTGTGGAAACAAGGCCAATACAAACTTTGTGGTACTTTTTTCACTGCACATCTAACTAACCTTGATTAGATGTAAGGCAAGGGACTGCTCTGCCATTTTATCCCCTAAAATTGGTTTCGGAGGAATTGGTTGTAATGGAAATGTCAAATCATTTAAATATCAACCTTTAAATACCATGCAGACATATGGATGTGAACATTACTTTGCCCATTCTTCGATTATAGTATGTCACATGCCAGAACTAAAGAAAGAAGTGAAAAAGAGGAATAAACTATTGCTCTAGAATAAATGACTTAAAACACAGATATGACGAATGGATGAGGACGATTGGCTCATCTGTAGAGTAAGGCCTTCTTTTCTCTGAAAATTGGAGCCAAAATGGAATCTGCAGAACATAGGCAGCTATGAAATTATAAACATGCCTCCTTTTTCCTTCCATCCACCTCTTCTCATGCCCTGGAGGACTTATTTTCCTTAAAAGTAAGCAATTGTGAATATAGCACTTTGACTATAACTTCAGGAAGCTTGCCCTTTGAAATAGAATAATAATAATAAGCTCTTTATCTTGGTGACAGCAATAAAACTTACTATTATGTGCCTAATCTATTACATAGTAAATAAATATTGAATTGAATTGAATTCTGACTACTGGGAAATGAATTAGGCCGGGTAGACGTGGGCTCAAGTCTCACTGTGTTCTTAACTAGCTGTGTGACTCTAAGAAAATCACTTAAACTCTCTGGGCTACAGTATAATTGTGATTAAAAATATCTACTTTGTGGGAGTCTAAGGACATAATCTCCAAAAAATCTCTGAAATAATAAAGTGTAAATGAATAAGTGAAACAGCGCATAGAGAGCCATTTAAATGAAGAGCAAAGTGTAATTTTTAACCAAGTTTAAATATGATTAAATCCATTGCATCTAAAGGAGATACATAGGAGGGAAAGGCACATATGTCTATATTACAAATATGTCTCCTGGGAGTCCTAAACCTATGCAAGGTCTATAATTCTGTGGAATGGCAGAGATGAAGTTGTTAAATTCTGCCTAGAGAAGAAGTCTAATGTCAAAGGACTCTGTCAGACAAATAAGATCTTAGAAGAATATCAAATATTAGTCTTAGATCAGTGAAATAGCAAAATACTGTTGAAATGACACTTTCTATAGGGAGAAAGTCATTTAAAGTTACTTCATATGAGCTGGCTTTAGTTATAGTCTAGAGATATTTTGTCACCCAGCAGAGACTTTCTCTATATGTGAAATTATAGGTTGTTGGGTGTTCAACCACTTCTGTGATACGTGTCAGCTTGGTTTTTCCAAAACTGTTAGCACAGAAAAAAGAAACTAACATTTACTAGGCAACTACCATGATAAGCCAAATATATTGCATTTATTATGTTGTTTAATTTAGGTAGGTTGATTGAGTTAATTACCTGTCATTTTGTGAATGAGGAAAAAGGGACTCAGGCTTAGTTTACTAGTGAGGAGGGAGGCAGGTTCAGTCTGCCTTACTCCACGGTCCATGTACTTTTTAGTTGCACCAGCTTTTCCTCAAACTATGCTCTGCTGAAAAGTTCTGTGATCAAATAATTTGGGTAAATGATGCATGCTCCAGTCCATTTTTAGACATTTGCAATATCTATTAAAAGGTAAAAGGCTCAGCAAAGTCAAATAGTTAAGACTCTTAAAATATTTTTTACTTAGTTTTTTGAATTTATCATAAAATACACTTTTCCTGTGTTTCTCTAGAAACACACGAACACTCAAGAAACACTTTTGAAGAACAGATACTTGTGCACTGTAGAACACAACATGAAAAATGCTTGCCTCTTCCTGTCTTGAGTGTAAACTTGTTTAGTGAAGTCTTATCATCTGAGAGTAATTGTGGATGGGCCAAAGGGCCTAAATAGGGACTGTTTGTTTTCTAACTATATAACTTTGTTCATGACCGTGAAATTTGCCACTTCCTTTTACTACAAGAAAGACTTTTATCTATTAGAAGGGAAATAAAAATTGGAGTCCAATTTCCCATCTAATCTAGAATCTCACCAGTCATAGAATCCAACTTCAACTTCTATCACAGATACTTCTGTGGCTGATAAGCTCACTAGCTGACAGCCTCTACAAGGCAATCTGAAAAGATTTTTGTGCATCTAAGACATGTAAATGGAAAGAAACATCCAATCAGTTGGTCACCTGAATTCTTGCTTTGATTAGCAATAGACAGCTCAGATATTGTCCAATATGCAAATATTTGGAACTACAGAATTTCAGAGCATGCCCGACTGAATCGGTCACTATGTTATTGATAATATGTAACTTGAACAAACATCAAAAAGAGAGAATACAGTATTTAAGAGGGAAATATATATGCTGGTTCTGCTTCCTATAACCTGGAAAACTTGGGTAAATCACTAATCCCTGCAAGCCCCAGTCACACATGGGACTAACACAATTGTGTGTAACTCTTAGAGTTATCATGAGGAATAAATAAGATAATTTATATAAAACATTGGGCAAAGAATGTAATACCCAGTAAAGTGTCTATTTCTAGTCTAATCAAAAAGAGTTATTCTACCTTGATTTTTACTGTTTGGAATACTAGAAAAAAACAGCAATAATAACTTTGAAATTTTCTTTCATGCTTTCCCAATTATTATGTGGGGCTCTTATTTGAGTTCAGGATATCAAACTCAAATGTATGATATAAAGTATCCTTCTGTCTATCCTTTTCTCGTACTAGCATCAGAACTGAGAACTAGAACTCCTCATCAGCCCCAGATCTCCCCAAGTCATTAGGAACAGAGGAAAATAGGACTGATGCCTTTTATGTTGTCCCATTCCCACACTTTACACATGTCACTGGTGTATTGGCACTTAAGTTGAGGTGTTGTTGGAAATAGTGGTGATAAGGATAATAGTAATAACATATATTTAGTGTGAACCATGTGGTCAAGACCCATTCTAAGAGCCATTCTAACAGTACAGCTGTTATGATAAACACCATGGAGGTCTCTCAAACAATTAAATGTAGAATTACCATATGATCTAGAAATCCCCTTTCTGGGTATTTATTCAGAAGAAATGAAATCAGTATGTCAAAGAGACATTTGCACTTCTGTGTTCAATGCATCCATTATTCAAAGTAGCCAAGATACGGGATCAACCCGAATGTGCATCAACAGGTGAATAGACAAAGAAAATGTGGTATCTACACAATGGAATACTCTTCAGTCTATAAACACAAGAAAATCCTGTCATTTGCAACAATGTAGATGAAACCAGAGGAAATTATGCTTAGTGAAATAAGCCAGGCACAGAAAGACAAATACTGCACCATCTCATTTATATATGGAATCTAAAAAATTCAACCTCGTAGAAGCAGAGAGAACAGTGGTTACCAGGGGCTGGGGGCAGGATGGGGAATGGGAAGATATTGGTTAAACGGTAGAAAGTTTCAGTTAGACGGGAGGAACACACTCTGGAGATCTATTGTACAACAAGGTTGCTATAGTTGATAAGTTTTTGTATACTCGAAAGTCACTAGGAGAGCAGATTGTAAATGTTCTCATCACAGAAAATGATAAGGATGTGAGGCAAAGGTAATTGATTTGTTACTTTGCTCGGTGTAATCATTCTAAAACATATGTTTATTAAAAGATCACTTTGTACACTCTGTGTACAATTTTTATGTGTCAATTGTACCCAATAAAACTTGGGATGAAATAAAAAAGATGCCTTACATTGATATTTTTATTTAATACTTCTCCAATCCCTATGAGTAAGTTTTGTTTTTAATATCTCTATTTTGTTGACGAGGGAGACTTAATCGCACACCTAATGAATGGTCTAGGTGGCATTAGAATACTTGTCCTTCTCACTTCAAACCTCATACTTTTAACCACCACACTAGAGACATAAGGCAAGACAGAGAAGGAAAATGATGATGACAATGGTAATGACAATCATGCCAGCAGACATTTATTGAGCTGTTACTACGTGCCAGACATTGTACTGCTTTGCATATATTTTGTCATCTAATTTCTACCATACTCCTGTGTGATAGTTTCTATTAGTACTACCATTTTACTTAGGAACAAACAAATTTAAAGGCATGAAATAACTTTTTCAAGTCTACATGGCTAGCAAGTGACAAAGCTAGGATTTGAATCAAATTTCTTTATGGTTTAAGCTATTTTTTTTTAATAGTATAAAAGCTTGAACAGTAGAACCAGGGCAGTAGATGTTGATTAGCAGGTTGGGGCAGATATTTACACTTATTCTATGCCTAGATAAAGTTTTTGTGGATCTAGGTCCTGGTGATCCTTCTCTGCATGAGAGCAAGGCATCTGTACATTCAAACCCAGCACAGAGACTTTGCTGAGCCTGGGGAAATAGCCTTGCCGATGCACAGTCTACATGGGGCTGCATGTTTTAATGAGCAGTGGGCTTTCCAGATTCCTCGTCTTTCCTGTTCTCCCAGCCTAAGCTGAGTGAGGAGTCCTTTGAGGTGAATCATACCCACAGTGAAGGATTAGATGATGGCCACTTCCCAAACAGTTTTCCAGCCTTTTCAATTATCAAGGTTAGAGTTCTTAACTTTCACCCTTTGGAGGAAGTGCCTCAGCCACTTGTGTCCAGCAAAACATAGCTTTTGACACTAGCCAGAAGTAAACAACAATTACCTCTCACTTGTCAAAACAGCCTCTTTTAGGGAAGATAAAGTAAATGAAATGGACAAGATATTTTAATCTGTGTCAGAACAGTCAAGGCCAGAGACACAGCATAACAACTCAAGGGGGGAAATCAAGAGGTGTCCTACCCCCACTTCCTCAATATACACAAGATCAGACAATGCATATGGGCTGTATGTATTAATGCCATGGAAGCAGACAACAAATGACTAGCATCCACATAGTGAGACAGATCAAAGAGCCCTCACAGGAGTTGAATATATATATGTGGACTTTCAAACAACAGCAGAATTAAGGCCCAAGGCTTTGCTGTTCTTTCAAAGAATGTACTTCCAACAAAAAAACAAAACCAAAAGGAAAAACTTTTGAACTATCCCAGGACCTGGAGTGGACTTTGGAAAAGATAAGATTTTCTAAATATTTGCTCTCTCCTCTTCCCATTTTTTTTCCTCCACCTAAGATGGAGTATTAGCTGCCTACTTACATGGCATGGTTCTAGTTTGAGATGTCTGTGCTTCTCCTTGGACAATTATGACTATTACAGCTGCTTTCCTGCCACCACCTATGACTGGCTTCCACTCACTCTTTACCTCCAGAAGGCTTTTTCTAAGTTAGTGATTGTGTTGTTGCTCACCAGCTCTCAATGCTTCAGTGACTACTGCTTCAGACCAGAAAAAGTCTCAATTTCTTAGCTTACTGTTCGGTACCATTGACAACCAGTTCCTGCTTTCATTACCTGACTGTTGGCCCGTCTCTCCTCCCTTATTCTTTCTTCTTCATCTCACCCACAAGAGTCTGGTTGCTGTTCTCCTTACTCATCATCATCCTTCCTGTCCCTCTCTGTTTCACTAATTTCCTTTGGACTAACTCCTCTTAACTTATCCTCTATTTGGTAAACTCCTACTCACTCTTCAATGCCCAGGTTAAACACTGCCCCTGTGGAACGCCTCCTCTGATTCTCCAAGGTATTACACTTTTCTCCTGAGTTTGTAATGAATTATTTAAATGTGATCCCAATGTGACTGGGAGCTTCATAAGGTCAAACATTATATTTTTCTCACCATGAGTAATAGCTATCAACTGGCAGTGAACAAAACAATTTAATATTAGTACTTGTTGAGTAAATCGGAGTTCTCTATCTACTGTAAATGTATTCTGGAGAGGGCATTGGACTAGGAGTCAGTAGTCTTGAATTTTGAGTTACTCATTTGTTGTATGACCTGAGGCAAGCCCCAGCCTTCTCACCTGAAAAACAGGGATAACAGTACCCTTTCTGAAAATCAGAGGAAAAATAGATGTGAAGTTATCTGAGACATAAAGTAATATTCTAGTGCAAATGATCTGCTTTTAGTAAAGTAGGTAATTGTATAAAGCACTTGCTCTGGTCATGATATGGGCAGTAAGAAGATTGAAATAAATGATCATCTCAGGCATTTTGATTATTACTTATTACATAAAACATGCACTAATAGTTTAATCAAGATAACACTGATTATGTAGGGATTAGACATTTCTCAGATATACTAACACAGACTTCAGGGCTTATGTTCAAATATCTCCTCAGAGAGTCGTTTAGTGAACACCCAATCTAAAGCAGACACGTATTTTGTATCTTAACATTATTTTGCTTTTTTTTTGTAGTTTGTATGTGTTTGCTGTTTATATATGTCACTATAATATCAGCTTCATTAGAACAGAAACATTGTCTTTTTCATGGCTGTTTCCAAGTGCTTAGAACAGTATGAGACATAGTAGACACTCAGTCAGTATTCCTTAAATAAATAAATCATCTATCTCTGAGGACAAGTGGCAGTATTGTTAAATTTCACACATAATTACAATTTTCAAGACAATTCAAATGAGATAATGTACATTAAAGTATATTGTAAATCATGAAGTTGTAAGAATAGATTCATAATTGTGGCCCATTGAAAAATCCTGGTCAGATCATTCTTCTGCCATCTTAACAACCCAAGAAAAATGAGAAAGACTTGAGTTAGTTGTCTGTTTAGTATTTGCTAATGTGTTCTTATTTCTTTGGAATTAGAGAGATACTTTAGAACTAGTTTAAATGCTTTGACAAATTCGGTATGATTGCCACTGGTTAGCACAGAGTGGTAATTAAGTCTGCAATTATATGTTCAGATTTTCATATTTTTCTTGTATGTGCATTTTGACAGTAATTGAACAAGCCAGTAGTTGCAATATCCATTCTGAAACTGTTTCACAATATTTCATTATATGCCAAATTAATTTGTTAAACTCACATTGCAAATGAAAACTTCAGCATTGATCCAATTAATCCAACTGTGGGACCTTACTGCATATTAATGCTCTAGCGGGGAAGTGGAGGGAGATGTTGGGTAAAATGTCTAGAAACATTAGGGATATAGTTTGAAGATGGAGGAGAGCCTGATAGTAAGCTTTATTTTTTATTCTTCTAAGTTACTCTTTTTTTTCTCATTAAACATATTTGCTTCCTTGCGAATCAGCACAGTGGGAAGTTGAATAAACATTAATGAGGTATGCGTCTGATTTTAAAAAAGACCTGGGGAAATAAAACTTTCCCTTTTGGTCTCTCTTGTATGTGAGTGAGAGTGACTTTGTGTGTGTGTGTGTGTGTGTGTGTGTGTGTGTGTAGTTTAGAATGAAGTGCAATGGCGCAAAGCAGAATGGCATTTTGATTGTCTATGGCTCTTTTATTTGTCAGGTATACCAGTGTGCCTTACAAAGAGTAAATGAATTGGAATCCCTTTCACTGTGATAAAAACTTGAGATAAGAGGTATGGAAATACTCAGTGGAATATAAAATACCTTTGCATATATGTGCTCTCTCTCTTGTGAACTGATTATAGGGAAAGAAATCTGCTCTCTGTTGGGTGAGCAGCCTCTTTATAAAGTCAGGCATGTCTGCCAGCTTCTGTCATTATAGATTTATTTATTCATTTAAGCATTCAGTCATTCAACAAATAGTTACTGAGTATCTATAATGAGGCTAGGACTGTGATAAGTACTGGGGGTAATATGAAGAGCAAAATCAAATCCAGTTTTCATTTCATAGAGATTAGAATCTAGTGGAGTGGCATATGACAATCACATAGCTCTCAAGGTGTATAATCAAACTACAACCAAGATAAATACTATGAAGTGTTGAGCTATCTACGAGCTCAAACATAGAACATTTGACCTTACCAATGAGGTCCAAGACGTCTTCCCTGAGAAAGTGATGCTTGCATTGAGATTCAAATGGAGTAACTGAAGGATTAGTGTGTTGAATGAGGATGAGTAGGTGATAGGTGCTGTCTGGGAGATGGATCATAATATGCAAAGGTTCTGAAATGGGAGGAATTATAGTTAAGGCAGAGGATGGCAATGGGAAGACAGGGCAAGAAGAAGCTGGAGAGATTGGAAGGAAATGATACGTTGCAGCCTTATGGATAATAACAGTTAACACTTTTTATTTTGTTTATTTTGTGCTTATTTTGTTTTAGTTACTCTTTTAAGTGTTTTACCATATTAACTCATTTAATTTTTATGACATACCACGAGGTATGTAAAATTATAAATTTCACTTTACTCACAAGGAATCGGAGGCATAGAGAAGTTAAACAACTTGCTGAAGGTTTTAGAAGTAGTGGAGTCAGTATTTGCATTGTTTTGCTCTAGAGTAAAAGCTTTTAATACAATATTACCCTTGAGGGCAAAGCACCAACTTTCTGGGTGTCTCTCTCTGGATTTGTATAGTGACAATGTATAGAAATTCAGAATTTCAGAGTCTTCATGAACTTGAAGAAATTGAAAAATTCTGCGTGTACAGTTTTGTAGAAAATCTATAGTTTTCGTGAGATTCTCAAAGGGATCCATAAATCACAATGGATTAGAAATCACTGATCTAGATTATTTTGTTGTTTAAAACCGTTTCATTTCAAGAGAACTGTAGATTCATATGCAATTATAAGAAATGATACAAAAAGATCCTATGTACACTTAGCCCAGGTTCTCCAACTGGTAACCTCTTGCATAAATTTAGTATAATATCACAATCAGGAAATTGACATTGGTATAATACACCAACCTTATTCAGATTTCATAAGTTTTATATGTATTTATGTGAGTATTTGCATATTTGTGTGTATGTATGTATGTGTGAATTTAATTTTACATGATTTAGTCATGTGTGGGTTTGTATAGCCACCATCATAATCAAGATATAGAACAGTTTCATCAGAAGGATTGCTGGTGCCACCCTTTTGTAGACACAGCCATTTCCTTTCCCCACCAATACCTATCTAGCTTATTTTTAAGGCAAATAGCTTCTATATTATTCCATCATTGTTTGTCATATGAATCTAACCTAATTCTCTCATTATCATAGCACTGGCTGCACCATCTGGTGAGTATTCTTTTTCATCCTTGACATTGTTCAGTATTAAATGGTTAACTTAATGAATAAAGAGTGACTAATGAACAAGATATCTCAGTTGGCTTTTGATGAGCTATTACTATATAAAAATTGCACTGCCAATAAACGGGTAAAGACTTCTCCAAAAGAGACAATCTTATTTTTTAAATAAGAGAAATAATCTTTCCTGCCCCAGACTTTACTGCTATGTACTCATTAAACTCTATGTAGTCTCTTAGGCTCTGATCACGCCCTCTGGAGTCATTGCAACGCTGAATACTACTTGCTGGTTTTTTTTTCTGTTTGATACTCTGCTTTCAATTCTTTTTTTTTTTTATTGTACTTTAGGTTGTGGGGTACATGTGTAGATCATGCAGAATTGTTGCATAGGTACATACATGGCAAAGTGGTTTGCTGCCTCCAACCCCTTGTCACCTATATCTGGCATTTCTCCCCATGTTATCCCTCCCCAACCTCCCTACACCCTGCTGTCCTTCCCCTACCACCCCCCAACAGACCCCAGTGTGTGATGCTCCCCTCCCTGTGTCCATGTGTTCTCATTGTTTGACACCCTCCTATGAGTGAGAACATGTAGTGTTTGATTTTCTGTTCTTGTGTCAGTTTGCTGAGAATGATGGTTTCCAGATTCATCCACGTCCCTACAAAGGACATGAACCCATTGATTTTTATGGCTGCATAGTATTCCATGGTGTATTTGTGCCACATTTTCCTTGTCCAGTCTGTCATAGATGGGCGTTTTGGCTGGCTCCAGGTCTTTGCTATTGTAAAAAGTGCTGCAATGAACATACGTGTGCATGTGTTTTTATCATCGGTATTGTTATTAGCCTGACATGTCTCCCATGATCTAGTTTTGCCATCCTCTAGGACACTTCTACAGAGCAGCTAGAGTGATCATTATAAAAATAAAATCCAGACATCTAATTTTCCTGCTTGAAATTCCTCAGTGGCTTCTCATGACTTTCCAGACCAAGCCCCATCTCAGCCTGCCATATTGGGCTCTTTGTGGCCTGGCCCAGCTTGTCCTCCAGCCTCTCCACGTACAAATATAGGAAGTGACTTGCCATCTCTTTCCCCTGGGCTATTGTGTATATGTTCTAGATTCCCATGGTGCCTCCTCTGGAAAGACCTCCCTAATTGCCCTTCACTGTAGGTTTTGTGTCCCTTCATTATGCTCTCTTGACAGTATTACAGAATTAAGAGGTTGGGTTCTGAAATCAGGTTGATCCAGACTTAAATCCCATCTCTGCCACTTAGCAAATGTGACCTTGGATGAGTCCTGTCACCTGAGTTTCCATTCCTATGTTTGTAATAATAAGGACCTTGTCATGTTGTAAAGATTAAAGAAAATAGCACATGTAAAGCACTGTGTCTGGCACAGAGCAGAACTCAGTAATGAGTGGCTTTTATAGCTATGATGGCACTCTGGGCTTTCCTGCAGCATAGCACTAGCTCCACTGTCTTACGAGTAACTTGCTCATAATGCCTATGCTTTAGTGCCCTTGACTCCCAGCCCCTTCCACAGTGTGGGTGCTTAGAAGTAGATAAATGAAAGAAGTAGACCTAGAAAGAAAAGAAAATGGATCACGTTTCTAGTTGCTGCAGTGTCTGCTTTTTTTGGAGTTTGGCCTCCATTATTTGGCCTCAAGTCAGTTTTTAGAATGTCGGACATATCCACCTTTCAATGCAAGCTCCAAATTTATTCCAAACCCCAGTAGAGATGGTTATTGGTTTCTTGCAGTTGTTGTTGTGTGTTTTTTTTGAAAAACATTTGCATGTTTGTCCTTCAATCGAGAGTAAACTGAATCCTCTGAGTTTGAACGAAAGCTTAATTTTTGCCTGAGGAGAGAAGCATTGGGTTTAAAAGACAGAGAGAAAGCGAAAAAGAAAAAGAAACCAAAAAACTGTCTCATGGTAACTGCCAATCAGATTTGGAGACTGTGCATTCAAGTCCAAGAACAAGAGAGTGTAGTGGGCTTTCCCCGTTGCATCTGTAGAGGTGGAATGAAGAGATGAGGTGAATCCACCATCCAAGAACTTCATGTGACTAAAACCCTCAAATCCATATTATTTAGAAATTTAAAAAGGCAATATCATTAAGGACTTTTAATTTTGTTCCACTCTTGGAGAACAGGGGTGTGTGCATATACATCAGGTTCTCCTAGAGATTTCTCTCACCCCAATTTACTTGCAAATTGCAAGGAGAAGCTTTGCAAAGGGGATCCATCACGGTGAAAAAAGGAGCTGTGAGATTGGCCTAATTTAGTGTAAGTCCCATTTCTCCCTATCACTCACTGTCTGATGTTGGGCAAATCACTTAACCTTCTGAATCTCAGTTTCCTCATTTGTAATATGAACATATTGAAATAATACAACCTGACTGTGAAAGTTGAATGAGATGATGCATGGAATGACAAAGAATAATGTTCGATGACTAATCTCATTAGTATTTATATCAATATTAGCATTGATATTTGCATTAGTATTGGTTCTGGTTTCTTTTAAAATGAAAAGAGGAAAATATAATTAGCTGACTTGCATCAAACTCTTCCTGTGTAATAGAGACCATGTTAGAGGTCTTGTGTACACTGTGACACTTAGTTTCATAGTAAACCTGTGAGATAGGTATTATTTCTGTGTTGTAGAGGAGGAAACGGAGGCTCACAGCCACCTTGTCCCACAGCCATCCAAAAGGAGAATTGCTACGCAAATCCTGTGGCCGTAACCCTGAGTGGTTAGTTGGTTCTGAGTTATTTCAGGAAACTTGGATTGGAACTTTCTCTGAGGGGACCTAGTTTTGTGGGGTTATGTATTTCCCATTGCATTGAATGAAGTCACTGGGACATCAAATACATCAGCTTTTCAGCTTCTACTTTAGCAAGGGACAAACTTACAGAATTACCACATAGAGAACAAAGCCATATTTTCTGTCTTTGCTTTGCTTCTGGATCTGCGGCTTCTCTGAGTTACTAATGATTTATATTCTTTCTCAAATCTCCAGTTAATTCCACTCTTTAGCTTAATTAGGGGAGAATTTACCTTCATCTAGAGCCTCTTTTCCTCTTGAGGCTTCTCTGTGCCCTGGAAATGGCCAAATCCTAGTGCTCTGGCTGGAATGCCCAGAGGCCATGCACAGATTCTTGTTCTGGGATCTGCATTCCATACTAATGAGGGAGATGTCTGCTCTGCAGAGATGGGTTGAAAGCAAGTGGCAGAATCTCTTGGGGCCAACCCATGACCCATTCCTGTGAATGCCACTTTGAGACTGTGACTCTGCCCAGTCCCTAATACACAAATGGTGGGTGAGGGAGCCAGCCAGGGAGGATCATCTTGGCTGGCACAGAGTGGTGTGCTTCAAAGGGCTCTGCTATTAGAAAGACTTCTGAGGGGAACTGACCTGGGATTTCAGCCTATTTTGCAGTGGCTCTTTGACCCCTGAAAAACAAAAAATCCTTTGAGAAGTAGCATAGAATTCTAAAGATGTTAGCAGAATAAGAAAGTAATGTGAAATTCTCCTTCTAGGCATATACACTAGAAAAACTTTTGTTTTTCAAACAAAATTGGTCATGTGCATGAGGAAACTAGTACAAGGATGTTTGTTTGTTGCTACATTATTTATAATAAAAAAAAATTTAATGGAATTTATCACATGCCTGAATATAAGATAACTAAAAATATACAGTGACACCTTCTATGAGTTGACTATTTGTATCCTCCCAAAATTGATATGAGGAAGCCCTAACTTCCCAGTGTTACTGTATTTGGAGATAGGGACTTTATGGAAATACTTAAGGTTAAATAAGACCATAGTGGGGGACTCATCTAATAGAGCTTGCTTTCCTGCTCCTCCCCAACCTCACCCCTGCACACAAAGTAGAGGCCACTGGGGAGTGCACAGCAAGTGGGTGGCCACCTGCCAGCTGAGAAGAGGCCTCAGAATAAAACCTGCCATGCCTACACTTTGATCTTGGATTTCCCAATCTTTAGAAGAATTGTAAAAATAAGTTTTTATTGTTTAATTCTTCCAGTGTGTGGATTTTTTACGATGGCCTGAGCTAATACACTCCCCTTCACTTACACCCTCCCAAGACTAAACCGGTAACAACTTGAATGCCTGAATAGATCAATAAAAAGATCTGAAATTGAGGCAGCAATTAATAGCCTACCAACCAAAAAAAGCCCAGGACCAGACAGTTTCACAGCCAAATTCTTTCAGAGGTACAAAGAGGAGCTGGTACCATTTCTTCTGAAACTATTCCAAACAATAGAAAAAAAGGAAATCCTCCGTAACTCATTTTATGAAGCCAACATCATCCTGATTCCAAAACCTGGCAGAGACACAACTAAAATATAAAATTTCAGGCCAATATCCCTGATGAACATCGATGTCAAAATCCTCAATAAAATACTGGCAAATCAAATCCAACAGCACATAAAGAAGCTTATCCATCACGATCAAGTCGGCTTCATCTTTGGGATGCAAGGCTGGTTCAACATATGCAAATCAATAAATGTAATCCATCACATAAACAGAACCAAAGACAAGAACCACATGATTATCTCAATAGATGCAGAGAAGGCCTTTGACAAAATTCAACAACCTTCATGCTGAAAACTCTCAACAAACTAGGAACTGATGGAACGTATCTCAAAATAATAAGAGCTATTTGTGACAAATGCACAGCCAATATCATACTGAATGGGCAAAAACTGGAAGCATTCCCTTTGAAAACCAGCACAAGACAAGGATGCCCTCTCTCACCACTCCTATTCAACATAGTATTGAAAGTTCTGGCCAAGGCAGTCAGGCAAGAGAAAGAAATAAAGAGTGTTCAAACAGATAAAGAGGAACTCAAATTGTCTCTATTTGCAGACAACATGATTGTATATTTAGTACAGTAATTTATAAATCAGCCTGTAACAGTTTCTCTAGAAATTTTTACCCCAACTACAAGGATCCATGTCTTAACATTAAGACAGCTGGCTTATTCATTTGTCTTGTTATATATTTGCTCTCCACAACCTGACCAATTATTGTATTGTTTTAAGGTGATCTGTAAAGGGTTTATACATAATGGCACACACGCTTGCAATTACTTATAGTAATTACCTAGTCAATGTTAAATTCCTCCTGTCCTCTCCCCTTCCCTCCCCTCCCTCCCCTCCCTTCCCCTTCCCTTCCCTTCCCCCTCCCCCCTCTCCCTTCCCCCTCCCCTCCCCTCATTCTTCTTCTTGTTTTTCTTCTTCTTTTTCTCCTCCTCCTCCTCCTCCTCTTCCTCCTTCTCCTCCATTTTCTCTTCTCCTCCTTCTTCTTCCAAAGATAACATTGCTTAAAGTTATTTCTGGTAATGTATCTTCCCCAGCAATGCCGTTTGGTTTGAAATAAAGTAAATTAAAGATTTCACTGTAATATGAAAGACTTTGTGAAACTAATGTATGAATACTTCTTTCTCTGAGTGATAATTTTGGGGGCAATGTTGCATCATGTTCTGCCATACATGCCATTGTTTGGGAAAAGAAAAAGAAATAAAGTATATTCATATAATGAAATACTATACAGAAGTTAAAATATGAACTTCTCTCTCTCTCTCTCTCTCTTCTCTCTAGTGTGTGTACGTGTCCCCATATCTATGGATAGACACAGAGTGATGACCAAAAAAAACACATTGCAGAAGCTACAAGTAGCATGATGACTTGTATGCAAATAAAATACCTAAAATAATATGATACAGCTGCTATTTGATGCATTTATTTGCATGTAAAAATGTAAAAGGGACTGGATAGATATAGCTCAAAGAAATGGTCTTGAAGAAAGGAGAGATGAAGAGACTAGGAATTGGGACAAAGAAATTTAATCTTAATTTGTAATATTTTATTCCATTTATGTAAATAATAAACTTGAAGCAAATATAACAACATTTCAGGCCTGGCGTGGTGGCTCACTCCTGTAATCCCAGCACTTTGGGAGGCTGAGGCGGGTGGATCACAAGGTCAAGAGATCGAGACCATCCCGGTCAACATGGTGAAACCCCGTCTCTACTAAAAATACAAAAAATTAGCTGGGCATGGTGGCGCGTGCCTGTAATCCCAGCTACTCAGGAGGTTGAGGCAGGAGAATTGCCTGAACCCAGGAGGCGGAGGTTGCGGTGAGCCGAGATCGCGCCATTGCACGATCTTGTTGCCTGGGCAACAAGAGCGAAACTCCGTCTCAAAAAAAAAAAGAAAAAAAAAACAAAAAACAACATTTCAATAGTGTTTAACTTTTGATGGGAGGTACATGTTTTAGTCTATTTTTGTAATATTTTAAAAATGTCTCAACAAATGAATGAATAAAAAAAAAGAAAAGCAGCATGGCAATTTTCTTTCATCAGTAGAGAAACAGACTGTATTGGAAGGAACATAAATTGAATGATGTTAAAATTTTCTCCAGCAGGGCACCTTTATATGGTCAAATACAAGTTGGAACTGGTGCTTTCTATTCATATGGTAAATTAACATTGTGTTTGTCACCAACCTGGTTTCAGAGAGAGGAAGATTGATAAGGTATTGATGATGGGGAAGTAAAGCTGTATTCTTTGAACTTTGAGCCAAGAGGATAATACCTGGCTGTGACTAGTATCTCTGCCCTACACAGTACCTGGGTCTACTCCAGGCTGCATTTCTTGCCATAGCCAATTCTCTGTTCCCTGAAGAATAAAGATAGAGATTATGAGGCACAACTGGCAACCTGGTGGTCCTTGAATGTATCCATTCCAGATATACCTTATATATGTGTATAACGTGTGTGTGTGTAATGTATACAATCTATATAGTGATTTTAAAAATGGCTCATTTAAAACGAGGATATTTTACAACCACACTGGATCCCCATGTTGTACATGGCAGGGATTGATTGCAGCTAATTGGAGTCTGCTCCAGTTTTCCGCAGAGCCGCTCTCTGCAACCAGCTTCATTCAAGTGTTAATAGGCCCCTGTAGGAATTTGAGCATGCTGCCCCCGTGTAGAGTAACCATGTGACAGGCAATAGCTAAGACTCTGCAATAGATGGTGCCAATCTTTCACAGGAACGCTGGCAAAGCATTATATAGGAAAGTTCGTTTTAGCTCCCCACTGTGCCTCATTATAAATAAATGGTCGGAACATTTAAATGTGCCACGAAAGAATGACTAAGATCTCAGCAACTGGCAATTCTTCTTTCTCTCCAGCCTGAGATTAACTAACTGACATTCCTCATCTTTAATTTCTGTGAATTAAACACTGTCCTTACCCATGAAAGCTTTAGATTTGTTAACTCCCTGTCAACTTAGAATCTATATACACATTAGCTAATTATATTCCTTGGGAAATATTGGGGCGGGGAGGGGGAATCTTTTGCCTGTCAAATGGGACCACGTTTAATGCAAACTGCGCTCAATTATATATATACTCAGAAAATAGACTAATGAATAAAATAAGAATGTGGTCAAGGTTAACAGAAAGTTTATTTTTATGCATTCACTCAACGTATATATCGAGTACTATGTTCCTGGCATTGTGCTAGTTTCAAGGGATGAGATGATAATATAAAACAGGCAATCCTTGTCTGCTTGAGGTTTAAATTCTAGCAGGAGAAGGATACTAAAACATATTTATACAGTTTATTGATTAATTACAAAACATTGTTTTTAGAGGAAACCCAGAATGTCAAAGGAGGATATAACATTGGGAATTAGCTCCATGCGAGGTGGCTGGGCAGGTTCCTGAGAAAGGTGTGTGATGGGTGAATGGGAAGCTGGCTGCCTGAAGAGAGGAAAGAAGCACATTCAGGCGATGAGAACTGCCAGTGAACAAATGAGGCCCTGTGTGTTGGGAAACTAAGGAAGACTGATGTGTCTGTGGTTCAGTGTGGGAAGGGGAGAAAAAATACAAGATGAGGCCTGACTGAGGCTTGGCAAGTGCAAGGATTTAAGCTTGTCATTTGACCTCTTTGTTGTGGATGTTTTTATTTATAGGGAGGATTTCCCGGTTTTCCCTGCCTTTACTACTAGTTCAGAAAATGCGGGAATGGCTGGTATTGAAATCACTTTAGACACTTCAGGGGAAATGCCCCCAAATGTTATGTCCTGTATGCCAGGAATGATAAAGAAAAATGCAGAATTCAACAAAATGACATAGTCTTGGTTTAGGAGAAACATTTTCCTTTTCAGACTTTTTTTTTACACCCTAAAGAAAGAAAAAGGTCACCTAAATGGATGGTTTTGTACAGGTAATATAGTCTAGGTTCTCACTAAATGCTCAAATTGATCAGAATCCTGGCTACATGCTCACAGTTGAGAGGCAAGTTATTTCTAAATGAGGGTAGCTCAGTATTTAAATTACAAAGAGCGTAAGTGTGATTTGGAAACCTAATATATATCTTAATGAGTTTTACAATAATTTCATTTGAGACATTTCAATTGTAATTTTAGACTAATTCTTCAGGGCAGAGGCTAACTTAGCACCCCCTGTTTTATTTAATTTTTTGTAATACAAAATAAATCAATCTTGAAATGGTTCAGCACTTTCAATTAATTTTAATGGTCTGCTGGTCTCCACGTCATTGGATCAGAGCCTATGAATTCAGACATGTTGTTGGGCTTTTTAATAGGTCCTTAAGAATCGTACATTGCCTGTATTAGATTCTTGCTAAAATAAAAAGAGCTCCTACTGAATTGGTTTATTTTGACAGTGAATCTCTAAAATTAATATGGTTAATAAAGCCTCATCAGAAGCAACTGTATGGCTTTTATAGGCAAAGCAAGTTAATATTTTTCAAGTGGATGATCAGAAAAGTGTAAGAAAGTAACTATCAGAGGAAGACCAAGTAGTGGTTTATAGGGTACGTGGATGTTATTGACATCAACCTCAAAAACCTAGGGATGTATCTCAGATATCTTCAGATTTCCATTTTAAGCCATTTCTCTATACTTGTAGCCTAGGTTACCACTTGGGATAAAACATTATGTCTAACATAGCAATTATTTATACACACCCTAAAGGTTACCTTCAGCACATTGAAGATACCTTTTAAATTCAGTGTCTTATGAGTAGTGATCGAATTTATTTATAAGGACAAGTTTTTCTTTAATCCTAGTGTTCAGGAGACTCAAATTGTGAATTATAAAAGAACTCATGCTTCTGGTGCTAGGGATGACTTTAAATGTAACTTTCATCAAGTCAATAATAGTACCTGTGTCCATGTAGCTCCACCAGAGTAGTCTTGGTGCAAAGGGCTGGTTATGATACGGAGAGTCATTGTAAAATGGTGTCATGGCAAGTTAAAGATGGTGACAACATCAGAAGTGTGGGAATTTATGAGATCCACAAAAATGGAACACTTAGGAGCCCTGTGGGTCAGGAAAATAGTAAGGTCTAAATTGAGTTTACCATAGAACAGGATTTCTCACCTCAGAAGACTGACAATTTGGACTGGGTAAATGTTTGTTGTAGGAGATTGTTCTGTGTACTTTAAAACGTTTAGCAGCATACCTGGCCTCTACCTGCTACATGCTAGATGCCAGTACCAACTCCTTCCCTGAGTTGTGACACCAAAAATGTCTTTAGATATTCCTAGATATTTCCTCATGGACAAAATTGCACCCCTAGATATTTCCTCATGGACAAAATTGCACCTGCGTGAGAACAACTGCTATAGGAAAATCCACACAGCAGAGATATCACTAAAGGATTGATTGATGCAAATGACTGATAACCACAAATGTTTATATTGTAGCTAGACAACTTCTCTTACTCCCAATATTTGTATTTGACAGCCAACATCTGTATTTAGATGTCTCAGTAGGTACAAAAGTGTACTCAGGGCCAGGCGCAATGGCTGACACCTATAATCCCAGGACTTTGGGAGATCGAGGTGAGCAGATCGCAAGGTCAGGAGTTTGAGACCAGCCTGGCCAATATGGTCTACTAAAAATACAAAATTTTGTATTACCATCTCTACTAAAAATACAAAAATTAGCTGGTCATGGTGGTACATGCCTGTAGTCCCATCTACTCTGGAGGCTGAAGCAGAAGAATTGCTTGAACCCAGGAGGTGGAGGTTTCAGTGTATTTGAGTCCTGTGATACATGCACAGAATGTGCAGATTTATTATGTAGGTATAGACGTGCCATGGTGGTTTGTTGCATCCATCAACCCATCATCTAAATTAAGTATTTCTCCTAGTGCTATCCTGCCCCTAGCCTCCCACTCCCCAACAGGCCCCAGTGTGTGATGTTCCTCTCCCCGTGTCCATGAGTTCTCATTGTTCAACTCCCACTTATGAGTGAGAACATGCAGTGTTCAATTTTTTGTTCTTTTGTTAGTTTGCTGAGAATAATGGTTTCCAGCTTCATCCATGTCCCTGCAAAGGACATGAACCTACCCTTTTATGTGGCTGCATAGTATTCCATAGTGTGTATGTGCCACATTTTCTTTATCCAGTCTATCATTGATGGGCATTTGGGTTGGCTCCAAGTCTTTGCTATTGTGAATAGTGCTGCAATAAACATTGTGTGCATATGTCTTTGCAGTACAATGATTTATAATCCTTTGGTTATATACCCAGTATTGGGATTGCTGGGTTAAATGGTATTTCCATTTCTAGATCCTTGAGGAATCGCCACACTATCTTCCACATTGGTTGAAGTAATTTACACTCCCACCAACAGTGTAAAAACGTTCCTATTTCTCTACATCCTCTCCAGCATCTGTTGTTTCCTGACTTTTTAATGATTGCCATTCTCACTGCCATGAGATAGTATCTCATTGCGGTTTTGATTTGCATTTCTCCAATAACCACTGATGATGAGCTTTTTCTCATATGTTTCTTGGCCACATAAATGTCTTTTTCTGAGAAGTGTCCATTCATATCCTTTGCCCACTTTTTGATGTTTTTTTTCTTATAAATTTAAGTTCCTTGTAGATTCTGGATATTAGCCCTTTGTCTGACAGATAGACTGCATACATTTTCTCCCATTCTATAGGTTGCCTGTTCAGTCTGATGATAGTTTCTTTTGCTGTGCAGTAGCTCTTTACTTAAATTAGATCCCATTTGTCACTTTTGGCTTTTTTTGCCACTGCTTTTGGTGTTTTAATCATGAAGTCTTTGCCCATGCCTATGTCCTGAATGGTATTGACTAGGTTTTCCTCTAGGGTTTTTATGTTTTTTTGGTCTTATATTTAAGTCTTTAATCCATCTTGAGTTAATTTTTGTATAAGGTGTAGGGAATGGTCCAGTTTCAGTTTTCTGCATATGGCTAGCCAGTTTTCCCAACACCATTTATTATCTAGAGAATCCTTTCTCCATTGCTTGTTTTTGTCAGGTTTGTCAAAAATGAGATGGTTGCAGATGTATGGTGTGATTTCTGAGGCCTCTGTTCTGTTTCACTGGTCTATATATCTGTTTTGGTACCAGTACCATGCTGTTCTTGTTACTGTGGCCTGTAGTATAATTTGAAGTCAAGTAGCATGATGCCTCCAGCTTTGTTTGTTTGTTTTTTTTTTGCTTAGGATTGTCTTGGCTATATGGGCTCTTTTGGTTCCATATGAAATTTAAAGAAGTGTTTTCTAATTCTGTGAAGAAAGTCAGTGGTAGCTTGATAGGGATAGCATTGAATCTATAGATTACTTTGGGCAGTATGGCCATTTTTATGACATCGATTCTTCTATCCATGAGCATGGAACATTTTTTATTTGTTTGTGTCTTCTCTTATTTCCTCGAGCAGTGGTTTTAGTTTTCCTTGAAGAGGTCCTGCTCATCCCTTGTAAGTTGTATTCCTAGGTATTTTATCCACTTTGTAGCAATTGTGAATGGAAGTTCACTCATGATTTGGCTCTGTGTTTGTCTGTTACTGGTATATAGGAATGCTTGTGATTTTTGCACATTGATTTTGTATCCTGAGATTTTACTGAAGTTGCTTATCAGCTTAAGGAGATTTTGGCCGGAGACTATGGGGTTTTCTAAATATGCTATCATGTCATCTGCAAACAGAGACAATTTAACTTCCTCTTTTCCTATTTGAATACCCTTTATTTCTTTCTCTTGCCTGATTTCCCTGGCCAGAACTTTCTTACATTGAATAGGAGTGGTGAGAGAGGACATCCTTGTCTTGTGCCGGTTTTCAAAGGGAATGTTTTTAGCTTTTGCCCATTTAGTGTAATATTGGCTGTGGGTTTTTCATAAATAGCTCTTATTATTTTGAGATACATTCCACCGATACCTAATTTAGTGAGAATTTTTAGCATGAAGGGGCGTTGAATTTTATTGAAGGCCTTTTCTGCATCTATTGAGATAATCATCTGGTTTTTGTCATTGCTTCTGTTTATGTGGTAAATTTGGTTTATTGAGTTGCATATGTTGAACAGGACTTGCATCCCAGGGATAAAGCCGACTTAACTGTGGTAGATAAGCTTTTTGATGTGTTGCTGGATTTGTTTTGTCAGTATTTTATTGAGGATTTTTGCATCAATGTTCATCAGGGATTTTGGCCTGAAATTTTCTTTTTTTGTTGTGTCTCTGCTGGGTTTTGGTATCAGGATGAAGTTGGCCTCATAAAATGAGTTAAGGAGGAGTCCATCTTTTTCTATAGTTTGGAATAGTTTCAAGGGGATTGGTACCAGCTCCTCTTTTTACCTCTGGTAGAATTCGGTGGTAAGTTTGTCTGGTCCTGGGTTTTCTTTGGTTGGTAGGCTATTAATTACTGCCTCAATTTCAGAATTTGTTATTGTTCTGTTCAGGGAATCGACTTCTTCCTAGTTCACTCTTGGGAGGGTGTGTGTGTTCAGGAATTTATCCATTTCTTCTAGATTTTCTAGTTCATTTGCGTAGTGGTGTTTATCTTATTCTCTGATGGCAGTTTGTATTTCTGTGGGATCAGTGGTGACATCTCTTTATCATGTTTTATTGTGTCGATTTGATTTTTCTTTCTTTTCTTCTTTATTATTATGGCTAGAAGTCTATCTTTTTGTAATCTTTAGAAAAAAAAACTAGCTCTTGGATTCATTGATTTTTTTCAAGGGTTTTTCGTGTCTCTATCCCCTTCAGTTCCATGCTGATCTTAAGTTATTTCTTGTCTTGTGCTAGCTTTTGAATTTGTTTGGTCTTGCTTCCCTAGTTCCTTTAATTGCAATGTTGGGGTGTCGATTTTAGATCTTTCCCATTTTCTCCTGTGGGCATTGTTGCTATAAATTTCCCTCTAAACACTGCTTCAGCTGTGTCCAAGAGATTCTGGTACATTGAGTCTTTCTTTTCTTTGGTTTCAAATAACTTATTTATTTCTGCCTTAATTTCATTATTTACCCAGTAGTCATTCAGGAGCAGGTTGCTCAGTTTCCATGTGTGGTTTTGAGTGAGTTTCTTTCTTTTTTTTTTTTTTTTTTTTGAGACGGAGTTTCGCTCTTGATACCCAGGCTGGAGTGCAATGGCGCGATCTCGGCTCACCGCAACCTCCGCCTCCTGGGTTCAGGCAATTCTCCTGCCTCAGCCTCCTGAGTAGCTGGGATTACAGGCACGCACCACCGTGCCCAGCTAATTTTTTGTATTAGTAGAGACGGGGTTTCACCATGTTGACCAGGATGGTCTCAATCTCTTGACCTCGTGATCCACCCGCCTCGGCCTCCCAAAGTGCTGGGATTACAGGCTTGAGCCACCGCGCCCGGCCTTGAGTGAGTTTCTTAATCCTGAGTTCTAATTTGATTGCACTGTGGTCTGAGAGACTGTTATGATTTTTGTTTTTTGCATTTGCTGAGGAGTGTTTTACTTCCAATTATGTGGTCAGTTTTAGAATAAGTACAATGCTTGTTCTACGGTGCTGAAAAGAATGTATATTCTATTGATTTGGGGTGGAGAAATCTGTAAATGTCTATTAGATCCGCTTGGTCCAGAGCTGAGTTCAAGTCTTGAATATCCTTGTTAATTTTCTATCTTGTCGATGTGTCTAATATTGATAGCAGGGTGTTACAGTCTCCCACCATTATTGTGTGGGAGTCTCAGTCTCTTTGTAGGTCTCTAAGAACTTGCTTTATGAATATGGATGCTCCTGTATTGGGTGCATATATATTTAGAAAGTTAGCTTTTCTTGTTGTGTTGATCCCTTTACCATTATGTAATGTCCGTCTTTATCTTTTTTGATCTTTGTTGGTTTAAAGTCTGTTTTGTCAGAGACTAGGATTGCAACCTCTACTTTTTTTTTTTTTTATTCTTTCTATTTGCTTGGTAAATATTCTTCCATCCCTTTATTTGGAGCCTATGTGTGTCTTTGAACTTGAGATGGGTCTCCTGAAACTAGAACACCAATGAGTCTTGACTCTTTGTCCAGTTTTCCAGTCTATGTGTTTTAATTGGGGCATTTAGCCTGTTTACATTTAAGGTTAATATTGCTATATGTGAATTTGATCCTGTCATTATGATGCTAGCTGGTTATTTTGCTCATTAGTTGACAGCTTCTTCATAGTGTTGATGGTCTTTACAATTTGTTATGCTTTTGCAGTGGCTGGTACCAGTTTTTCCTTTCCATATTTAGTGCTTCTACCAGGAGCTCCTGTAAGGCAGGCCTGATGGTGACAAAATCTCTCAGCATTTGATTGTCTATAAAGGATTTTATTTCCCCTTTGCTTTTGAAGCTAAATTTGGCTGGATATGAAATTCTGGGTTGAAAATTCTTTTCTTTAAGATTGTTGAATATTGGCCCCCACTCTCTTCTGGCATGCAGGGTTTCTGCAGAAACATCTGCTGTGAGTCTGATGGGCTTCCCTTTGTGGGTAACCTGATCTTTCTCTCTGACTGCGCTTAACATTTTTTCCTTCATTTCAACCCTGGTGAATCTGAGGATTATGTGTCTTGGAGTTGCTCTTCTTGAGGAGTATCTTAGCAGTGTTCTCCGTATTTCTTGAATTTGAATGTTGGCCTGCCTTGCTAGGTTGGGGGAGTTCTCCTGGATAATATCCTGAAGAGTGTTTTCCAACTTGGTTCCATTCTCCCTGTCACTTTTAGGTACACCAATCAAACACAGATTTGGTCTTTCCACATAGTCCCATATTTCTTGGAGGCTTTGTTCTTTCCTTTTTATTCCTTTTCTCTAATCTTGTCTTCATGCTTTATTTCATTAAGTTGATCTTTAATCTTTGATATCCTTTCTTCCATTTGATTGATTCAGCTATCGATACTTGTGTATACTTCATGAAGTTCTCATGCTGTATTTTTCAGCTCCATCAGGTCATTTATGTCCTTCTCTAAACTGGTTATTCTAGTTAGCAATTCCTCTAATCTTTTTTCAAGGTTCTTAGCTTCCTTGCATTGGGTTAGAACATGCTCCTTTAGCTCTGTGAAGTTCATTATTACCCACTTTCTAAACCCTACTTTTGTTGGTTCCTTAAACACATTCTCAGTTCAGTTTTGTTCCCTTGCCGGCGAGAAGTTGTATCCTTTAGAGGAGAAGAGGTGTTCTTGTTTTTGGAATTGTCAGCCTTTTTGCACTGTTTTTTCCTCATCTTTGTGGATTTATGTACCTTTGGGCTTTGATGCTGGTGACATTTGGATGGGGTTTCTGTGTGGACGTCCTTTTTGTTGATATTGATGCTATTCCTTTCTGTTTGTTAGTTTTCCTTCTAACAGTCAGGCCCCTTTGCTGCAGGTCTGCTGGAGTTTGCTGGAGGTCCATTCCACACCCTGTTTGCCTGGATATCACCAGCAGAGGCTGCAGAACAGCAAAGATTGCTGCCTGCTCCTTGTTCTGGAAGCTTTGTCCCAGAGGGGCACCCACCAGATGCCAGCTGGAGCTCTCCTGTATGAGGTGTCTGTAGGCCCCTACTGAGAGGTATCTCTTAGTCAGGAGGCATAGGAGTCAGAGATCCACTTGAGGAGGCAGTCTGTCACTTAGCAGAGCTCAAGCGCTGTGCCGGGAGATCTGTTGCTCTCTTCAGAGCCAGCAGCCAGGATCATTTATGTCTGCTGAAGCTGCACCCACATCTGCCCCTTCCCCAGGTGCTCTGTCCCAGGGAATTGTGAATTTTATCTATAAGCCCCTGAATGGGGCTGCTGCCTTTCTTTCAGAGACTCCCTGCCCAGAGAAGAGGAATCTAGAGAGGCAGTCTGGCTATGGCAGCTCTACCAAGCTGCAGTGGGCTCTGCCCAGTTCAAACTTCCTGGTGCCTTTGTTTACACTGTGAGGAGAAAACTGCCTACTCAAGCCTCAGTAATGGTGGATGCGCCCCCCCTGTACTCCACACCAAGCTCAAGCATCCTAGGTCAACTTCAGACTTCTGTGCTGGCAATGACAATTTCAAGCCAGTGAATCTTAGCTTGCTGGGCTCTGTGGGGGTGGGATCCACTGAGCTAGACCACTTGGCTCCCTGGCTTCAGCCACCTTTCCAGGGGAGTGAATGGTTCTGTCTCTCTCGCATTCCAGATGCCTCTGGGGTATGAAAAAACCCCTACAGCTAGCTCAGTGTCTGCCCAAATGGCCACCCAGTTTTGTGCTTGACGCCCATGGCTCTGGTGATGTAGGCACCTGAGTGAATCTCCTGGTCTGCGGATTGCAAAGTCCTTGGGAAAAGCATAGTATCTGGGCCAGATAGCACTGTTCCTCGCCACATGGTCCCTCATGGCTTCCCTTGGCTAGGGGAGGAAGTTCTCAGACCCCTTGCACTTCCCAGTTGATGTGACACCCCACCCTGCCTTGGCTCACTCTCCATGGGCTGCAGTCACTGTCTAACCAGTCCCAGTGAGATGAACCATGTACCTCAGTTGGAAATGCAGAAATCACCTGTCTTCTCTGTTGATCTCGCTGGGAGCTGTAGACCAGAGCTGTTCCTATTGGGCCATCCTGCCAGCCACCAGCTTCCTCTCATGACTTTTCATCTACAAAATTTATTCCTTCTTCATGACTCCTGATCTCAGTGAAATGTACCAAGTTAGAGACCTAGGATTCATTGCTGATTCCCTCTTCTCACTCATCTCCCACATGCAATCAGTCTGCAAGCTTTGCCTGATGATTATTTACCACAAAATATCTCTTGAGGCCATCTACTTCTCACTAATTTTACCACCACTGCCACCCCACTCCAAGCTAGCATGATTTCTCTCTTGTCGGCTTCCACTATGGAGGCTAGAAAGGCAAAATACTTATTTTCCAGTTTCTTCTGAAGATAGAGGATATTCATGTGATTTACTTCTGACAGTTTAGTTGTTACTGGAGGGTCTTCAGAAAGTTCCTAGAAGATATTGTTTTCCTAATAGAATGCACAGAGATGCTGGCATTGTCCCTTGATATCTTTCAACTACTTTGAATCCAGACTTCATGCCCAGAGTTGAAGCAGTCATTCTGTAACCATGAAGGAAAAGCCACTGAAATCCACAGAGATGCTGACTGGACATTTTGGAACCACTAAACGAATGGCCATAGTTGCCTATCTCTCATCATACTGTCACATAAGAACAGCACGATCCCCACTTGTAGAAGGCGCTGTCTGTTGGGTATTCTAATCCCTACGGACACTTTCTTAGTGAATACCATAGGTTTTCAGACTTGAAGAAGGTATATAAGAGTTTTCCCCATTTCTTGATTTTTCCATTTGTAAAATGAGGATAACTTTGTAATGACTGGGCTGGTATAATAATATGAGGTTTAGAAGAGATAAAGCCAGACACGTAATAAATATATAATGGCACTATTTTTTAATTAAAACATTTGAACTCTTTGGTCTTTGTAGGTCTCAATTAAAGCTATGCATGTGCATTTCATGAAGATCACCACATCAAAAATAGCAGAAGAAAAATAGCTTCCTGTGTTCCCATGAAGACAGGCAGGCACTGTAGTCAGTGATAACTTCCACTGAACTGGATTTCAGGACAGCAGTTAGAGATTGACATCATTAGCCTTCTGAATCAAGAGGCAACATAGCTGACATCACCTTTGAGTTTCCAGCCTCCTGTTGATATTGTTCATCTGTGTTTTATACCACACTCCTCAGTCAACTTACTTTGCCCTGCTTCAGGCATCTGTGAACCATCTGGCCTCTTGACAGATCTGGCATATTTCATGTAGAGATGCTGAATTCCAAAAACTGGGCACCTGAAAGCTGAGCATGAGGAAACAGTTCTTCTAATCAGGTATGCTTATTCAAAAAGAAGACATTGCAAAAGGTAGCTACAACCTCAGGCTGAAGATTAGATGACAGGACACCCAGAGTTTCCTTAGCTAAATTTTGAAGCTTTTCCCATCATGCCCAGTAAGAGTACAAAGGTAAAGGGAGCAAAAAGATAGAAAATAAAATGCATAAAATTAGCTTGCAGGGGACTGCCAGTTTATCAACAGTTCCAGGAGATACATAGCTGGCATCACCTCTGCTTTCCCTCCAGGCTTCTGAAATTATTTCTAGCCATAGGTGAGAGAGATTCTTTCTTCCTCCCCTTCACATCAAATGCTATGCTGGAAAGGAATCAAGCATGTGGCCAGAGCCAAGAATTGCGTCATCAGTGTTTCTGAATAAGACCCAGGCCAAAATACCCTTTCCTCTGAGGCCTCTTACTACAGGTCACTAGGAAGAGCCCTCCATGACTTGAAGGATGAGAAAAAAGCTGGAGCCTGTTGTAAGGCTGTCTAGTCCCATTAAAAAGCAATGTCAAGGGAGAGAAAAAATCCCATTTAATATTTTATATGCTCCTAAAGAGTCTGGGAAAAAGTGGGGTGAGGGAAGAGCAAAGAAAGGAAAGATGTGCCTTTCAAACACAATAGATCAAGTTTATGGAGTTATATAGGTGAACACATGTCAACAGCATTCTTTTTGATGGAGATGATTATTTATTGAGGTTTGAGTGTGAACCAGTCACTAGTGTAGCTATTTTATGTAGAGCATCTATTTCATTCAGTCCTCAAAATAGCCAAGCAAGTTAAATGATAATATTCCCCTTGGACAAAAGATATTTGGAGAAGTTACATAACTTGTGCAAGGTCATGCATGTTATATGCAGCTTTACACAATGGTATCACATTAAGTAATATAATTACTTAACAATGAGAGCAGGTGCAGTTTATCAAATGCCTACTTTGGGCTCTGAACTTTGGAAATATGATCTCAGCCACACTGAGGGTTAGATATTATCTCCAATTTATCATTAATGAAAAAACTAAGATTTTGAGAGGTTGGGTAATTTGTTAATTAACTCCGGGCAAGATGCTTGACATGTCAGAGCATCCATTTCCTCAATAAAAGGAAGAAAATGGCATCTGCTTTACAGTGTTACATTGTTTTCAATAACAAAATAAAGGAGGATGAAGAAAAGCAAAAGTTCATTTCTATCCTAAGAACTTGGGAAAACCAAAGTCGCTTGGGAAATTATCAACACAGCAATGACTGTGCACTTTGTGAATAATTATTTCTTATGGTTCTGGCAGAACTTCTCTTTCAGAGATGGCAAAAGGAAAGGCAGGGTGGCCCTTGCCCTGAGTCTTGGCCCAGGCAGCCTGGATAATGCGTGCTCAGACACATGAACTTTTCTGCTGCTGTGCAGGGCAGCCTGGATAACCTTGCCTCTCTAAAAAGCCACTTAAAATTCTAGGGCAATTCTAAATAAAAGCATCTTGTCATAGAGTAGTTGAGAACATGGGCTTGGAAAATCAGGCCGATGTAGTTTTATTCCTGGCTCTACCACTTATAAACTGTAGGACTAACTGTTTAATCTGTAAAATAAACCTGATAAATCTGTTGCAGTTTTCGATGAGAAAATGTATGTAGCATGCTTAGCATAATGGCTGGCTCAGAGTACATATTCAACACATAGCAGTTGTCATTGCTGTTGTGGCTATTAACCCATCTCAGAGATATTCACAGCCAATTTTCCTATAACATGTACTTAATTTTTTCAGCCCAGGATGCAAGTGCCTACTCACTCTATCTCTTATTTCTTGCGTGGACCCTCTCAGTTAAAACCACTGAATTCCAGTGTTTGACTTTGACAAAGTGACTTTCATTTTAGCTTCTTTACAGACTACGAGTATTCCAATTCTGCTCTAATACTTTCAACATGGAGAGTCAAGCCTCAGTTCAGAAAGGATCTAAAGGCCATCCCTGATTTCCTCCCACAGGATGATGTTGCTTGCTGGTTCTACCAGGCCAGTTATTTTTGGCCCACCATTTGTTCCCACCCCTCAAGCCAGAGACTTCCTGCATGTTTGTTTACTCCTTTACCTTGCATCATTTGAGGGCAAACTCTTGATGTGTAAGACAATTCTCTTATTTTAGTAAGAATGTATATTCTGTCTCTGATTTAGGAGCAAGTGAATCAGGAACATGAGCAAGAAGAGAAGTTAGGTGCCCTAAAATATCTAAATCCCACAATCCTGCAGAGACAGACACAATGTTTTCTTTCTTTTAAATTTTATTAATTAAATATTTAAAAAATAAAATATACTCATCTTTAATAAATTCAATCGCCATCCCATTAAATGGGGAAATAAAAGTTTCTTTCTATTGGTGCTTGTTCACTCTCTGTCACTTTGGCTCTTTTACCTCCCTTAACTATTTTGAGTAGTTTATTTGTGCAGCCTTCTAAAACTTTTCTAAGCATATACAAGTATATGCCTGTTTATTTCAACTTCAACAATGCTGAAAAAATATTTATTAATATATAATCTTTATCTATATACTTCTAATCTATCTATCTATGCAAAAATAACCATAGCCTAAATACTTGAAATGGATTTTTTTTCAGCCAATGTGAATGTGCATTTTAAATATGGAATGAATAGAAATGCCAAATTTCTCTTGGAAAGATTATAGATTCACACTATCACTAAACAAGAATGACTTTTCTTATACTATTGCCACAAAGCATTAATAAACCACTGAATTTTTGTAATCTTTATGAATATCATAGGCTTGACTGCATAGGAGGACAATACTAATGGAAGATCAATTCTAAAATAAGAGAATTAACTACATATAGCTCAGCTTACCCTAACATTAGGGTAAGTTGTTACTCTTTGCCTTAATTCAGCCTTCTAACAAAATGCTGATGTCAAGTTCATTTCTTACCTGCCTCATGGGAAAATTAATTGCTTAACATGGCTTTTCAAGGAAAGAGACTGCTCAGAAATGATGAGCAATACAAGGATTCAGTCTGGCTTCATGTCTCCAAAATGGAATCTTATTAGAGTCTGATAGAAAGGTGTGGTCGTATCATTTAGGATTAATGTGGAGACAGTCTTGTCAGCTTAAAGCAATTCTTGTGGAAACAGAAGCCAGAGAAACAGGCCACTAAGAATATTTCAGCACTTGCAAACATAAGGGGGATATGGGGGAATGTAGCCACCAGCAGCCCCAACAGAATGACCTGTGTGACAATGAGAACTGGCAGTCTGTGGATCCACTTGTTCTAGAAGAAACACAGGGGAAATCCATTTGAAAAGCTTGAAAACACGCATCCCATCTGAATCATCCATTAACAGACTCTACATTGGCTCCACTGACTGGGTTGTGTCTACCCCTCCCATCTAACTACATGCTACTCTCTCCAACGTTAGGTAAGTGTTATACAGGCATCACCTAATTTAATCCTATGGCCAAATCTGCAATTTTTTTCCCCATTTTATAGATAATAACACTAAGGCTTAGGTCATACACTGCTGTAGCTTGATTCTAAATTGTTTGTTTTTAACTATACGACATAGTACATAGTCTTCCTCTTTGACCTTCCCACTCCCACATTCAGACATTTATTTATATTTGACAATGAGTAACTAAAAATATGCTGAGGGACTAACATTGAAATGAAAAGCAAAGATGCAAGTGTACATAAGAATGCAGATTTCTAAAAGGAATTTATCTTATAAGGATTTATTGAGCCCATACTCTATGCCAAGTGATGCTCTAGTTGTGGTTTAAATAGTGAATAGGATAGAGAGAGAAAATCCTTTTGTTTATTTCTGGAGGAGGGAGACAAAATGAACAAGTGAGGCAACAAATGAGTTAATTGAAATTTATGCAGACAATAAACAAAACAAAAATGGATAATGAATTAGAGAGCCATTGAGGGTGACATGAACACAGGTGTTCATAGAGGGCCTCTCTGAGGAGGTGGCATTGAAACCAAAGATAGAAAGAGCCAGCCACGAAGAAAAACTGTGGGAACAGAAAATTCTAGATGCTGGTAGCAGCAGGGGCCTGATAGATGGAATTATTTGTCTTAATCCTTCACTACCCTATGATAGGATTATATATCTACCCCATTTGCCAGATAACTTTGCAGTATCCTCCCATTGTGGGCAGAGTGTTGTTTCCTGCCCCATTAATGTTGGGCTTGATTGAATGATTTGTTTTGGTCAATGGAAAGTTCTTCAAGATTTTGCTTTCACTGTTCAGCTTGGTCTTTTGTACTCCTGCTACTCACAATGAAAGGAACATGACCTGGGTAGCACTGGTTGAGCAGAAGTGGGCACACACAAGGCAGATATGAACTGAACTCATAGTTTGAAACCAAGCTCAGCCAACCCATGACCTGAAGCAGAGCTAGTCCTTGCAAAGCTAGAACTGACCAGCAGACCCATGAACAATTATACACAAAAGGCTTACTGTAGCAAGCTACTGATTTGGGGACTGGTTTGTTATGCATGTAGTTGAGTAAAAGAAGGAACAAAATCTCTGAATTGGGAATAAACTTTGAATGACACTGAAAGAAAGCCATTCTGATGGGAGCAGAGTGAGCAAAAGAGGCAGGATTTAAAGTGATGAAGACGGGCCAGATCACATAGGCTCTTGTGGGTCAAGAATTTTCTTTTAAATTTAATTTTTCTAATTGCAGCAAGAACATTTAACATGAGATCTACTCTTTTAAATTTTAAGGATGCAACTCAGCATTGTTAACTGTAGGCATGATGTGGTACATCAGAACTCTAGAACCCTCTTGGCAACTCCACATTTTCTCTCCTCCCAGCCCCTGGAAACCACCATTCTACTTTCCATTTCTATGAGTTTGACTTTTTAGATATTTCATTTAAGTGAAATCATACAGCATTTGTCCTTCTGTGACTGGCTTATTTCACTTCGCATAGTGTTCTCAACGATCATCCGTAGTGTCACATATTGCAGAATTTTCTTTTTAAGGCTGAGTAGTATTTCATTGGATGTGTACACCACATTTTCTTTATCTGTTCTTCTGTTGATGGGAATTTATACTTTTTCTACACCTTGGCTATTGTGAATAATGCAACAATGAACACAGGAATGCAACTATCTCTTTGAGATCCTGATTTCAATTCTTTTGGATAAACATCCAGGAGTCGTATTGCTGGATCATGTGGTAGTTCTTGCATTTTTTTATTCCAGGTATGAGGATTTCAAGCTGGAGAGTCATATGATCTGACTTACATTTTGAAAAGATCAAAATGTTGAGAATAAAATATAGGTTGTCAAGAACAAAAAAGAAGGAAGATCAGATACGAGGTTATTGTAATAATCAAGAAAAAGATGTTGAGGGCCACATGTATAGTTATTTGGGATTTGTGCTACTGAGAGTGTCCAGAAAAGTGGGAAAATGAGAGCTAAAGTCCAACCCAGACATTCCTTGTTGTGCATTTTGTCACAATGCCCATTGCTACCCAGAGGGAGTGTATTTTTCTAATTTATAAAAAACCACCATATGAATTAGTGGTGGCCTTGGCATTGATATGATGGCTTGCACTTGGATGGTAGTAAATGTGTTTTTTTCTTTTTCCTGACTATTTGATGAATAATATTGATCAAAATGGAAATCTATTGAATCAGAGAAGAAAATACATAAGATTAAGTATACATGTATACAGTATGTATAGAGCTAGTGTGCTTGTAAAGGTATACTTTTGCAGTCATGTATGCTTGGAAACATTCTATATGCTATGTTATTGAATGAGAACATATCAAATTAGTGGATTATGGAAAATAGGATGTCCTTGCTTAAGTATGTGAAGACAGAGGCCAGTTAAGGCCAAAGAAACTATAGCGTATTTATAGTCCTGTGTCCAAAATGTGAAGTAAACAAGAATATATTGGTGTTCAACCACTTAGAGAAAGTCTGTGTGGTTCTCAGCTGGGTAGACACCACTCCCAGGAAACTAGGTTACAGGGGCCTACTAGGTAATAATATAATTAGATAAGTTTTATGCAAATGCAGTAGACAATAATTAAGGGTAGAATGATGTATGCATGAAGACAGCTGCCTCCTCTTTGAGGAAAAATCTAAGTGGAATTTCGAAAAGGTGATTAGAAGACAACAAATGAAATCAGATGAGGAAGGGTTCAGTTACTAAATAAAGGGAGGTACTTAGCCAATGTGTTCCGATATGTTTCCCTGTGGCAATTGGCCCAAGCAGATAGATGAACCAAGTGTTCATGACTCCACGTTGCCCCACCTGTTCTGCCAGTTGTCATCTGTTAATTGAAAGAAATTTCAGGGAAAACAACATGATCTGGAACACAAAATATAAAATGCCTCTAGAAAATGTTATGTGGATTGTTTCTCAGCCTTTTGGCCAAAATCAAATGAAAATGTAATGTGCTCTGTTTGGTGTTAATGAAATTATTAGCTTCTGTTTATTAAGCATTTACTATGGCTCAGTTACTCTAATAAAAGTCCTTTATATGCCTTATCTACTTTAATCTTCATATCAACCTCTGGAATGTAGGTTCTATTTCCTCCATTTTACAGATATAAAAACTGAGGTTTGATGAGGTTAAGTTGATCCAGCTCAAGGTCACAGCCAAGCACTGCCATGAGAGCTTGTGATGTTCCATAGTAATGTGCTGCTGCTCAGAGATTCTTGGTTGCTCACCCTCTGAGTAGCATGATAAACTAGCAGTTTAAAGTGTTGCTCCTGAGGTCAGCCTGGCTGAATTTTAATTCTGACTTCTATACCTTAGTTTTCTCATCTGTAAAATGAAAATAATAATAGTGCTTTTTTCATAGAGTCGTTTGGAGGATGAAATGCAGAAAAAGTGACTGATATCTAGTAGGACCTTAATAAATGAGAGCTCATATTATCATGATTATTCTTTTAAATGTCTGAGCACTGATATCACATTATGTATCTTTTTCTATGGTCCAAATATTTGTTTCTCTTTTAAGTTTATCACCTTTGTTTTAGTGTGAACCCTCTTACTCTATGCGGCTCTAAATCATGGAATTAAGTGGATGAGGTGTGGAGACATGGGGTAGGAAAGAGTCTTACAGTTGCTCAGAGTAGAACAGCTTATGAACTTTGGAAAGTAGACAGCACCACAGCAATGAAATCGCTATAATCACTCCTAATGGAGCTTTCAGGGTATGGGAGAGTTGTGTTCTGTGCTACACCTGCTGACAAGGGCCCTGCTATCTCTAATCTCCTAGCTTTGACAACCCGTGGCTTCCACCCCCTGTGAATCCTTTCCTAGCCATCCACTCCATTGCTTCTAACGGCTACTGCCAGAGGCAAGGAAATTAAATCTCATTTTTAAAAAGTGTGTGCTATGTGAATCATAGCTGTTCTTCTTTCAGTGAAAGATCAAAATGGGTTTTGAGATCTTGGTAGTCAGCCTGTCTTTCAGAGAGCTCTTATTTATTTGAAGTCCTTATTAGTGATATCTATACAGACATAGCAGAAATAAAAAAAAAAAGCTTCTGGGGATCAACCACTAGGAAATCATTAATTTGCTTTCTTGCATAACTATTGGGGAGCATAGCCATGGCTACTGGAGGCCTGTAATTGATTAGTAATTAGTTAACTAATTAATGTGCTCATTAATTCATTATATGCACATCGAGTGGTTGCTGTATATCAGGTACTGGGCTAAGCTCTGAGGGCAAAAGAGATGAAGGAGACATGGTCTCTTCCCTCAAAGATCTCAGCATTCAGTTGGGAAGAAAATGCATGTAGACAAATAATTTTAATTCAAAGTAATTTTCCAGATGAGTAATGGATATGTGGCAGACAAAATTTATTAACCTGGCCATGGTTGTAACACCTCCTCCTCTTTCATATAGCGCCTGTTATCTCTAGCGTAATTTCTTTCATCCTGATACAGTTTGGATCTATGTCCCCACTCAAATATCATGTTCAATTGTAATCCCCAGTGTTGGAAGTGGAGTCTGGTAGAAGTTGACTAGATTATGAAGGTGGTTTCTCATGAATGGGTTAGCACAATTCCCTCAGTGCTGTTCTCATGATAGTGAGTGAGTTATCATGAGATCTGGTTGTTTAAAAGTGGGTAGCGCCTCTCTCCTCTCTCTCTCTTCTTCCTGCTCCAGCCATGTGAAGTGCCAATTACCCTTTGCCTTCCATTATGAGTGCACGTTCCCTGAGGCCTCCCCAGATGCAGATGCCATCATCTTCCTAAAGAGCCTGCAGAATTGTGAGCCAATTAAAACTCTTTTCTTTATAAATTACTCAGTCTCAGGTAGTTCCTTATAGCAGAGTGAGAATGAACTAATACACATCCCCTGGAAAGTCTGCCTCTGCTAGACAGTTTCTGGGAGTGTGTGTGAGAGAGAAAAAAAAGAGTTAGAGAGATTAATACAGACACAAAATCAGCAATATACAGAGGACAGTGGGAATATTTATGGTAAAAGTTTCTTTTATTTACATATTAAATGTTGGAGAGAGGAAAGAGAGCAATAAAGAGCTGGGGTAAAGTAGGAGATGCTTTGTGCAGGACAGGGTGTTTGGTGGTTGAGGGCTCCATTGAATGTAGGGAATGAGAGAATATCTTGCCTATTGGGCTGTGCTTTTCCAAAGTAGCATCACTCTGGGGCTGAACCATTGAGTTGTGGCCTTCAGAGGGTTATGGCCATGGAGTCTCATGGGAGTTCAGAAGAGGCAGAGAGAGCTGCTCCAACAGGGATGGCCAAGGAGAATGTCATGGAGGCGACACTTATGAATTAGGTCTGTATTAGTTTGTTTTTATGCTGCTGATAAAGACATACCCAAGACTGGGTAATGTATAAAGAAAAAGAGGTTTAATGGATTCACAGTTCCATGTGGCTTGGGAGGCCTCACAATCATGGTGGAAAGGAAAAAGGTACTTCATACATGAGGGTAGTAAGAGAGAATGAGAACCAAGTGAAAGGGGTTTCCCCTTATAAAACCAACAGTTCTCATGAGATTTATTCACACCACAAGAACAGTATGGGGGAAACCACTCCCATATTCAATTAACTCCTATCGGGTCTCTCCCACAACATGTGAGAATTATGGGAGCTACAATTCAAGATGAGGTTTAGGTGAGGACACAGCCAAACCATATCAAGGCCCTACAGAATAGACAGATTTTGATATACAGTAAAAGAATTAGTAGAGGTGTTGTGTTCTGGGTAGGGGACACCTTTTAAATAAAGGAGCAGAGTGGAACTATTGTCTTTAGGACATACTGTTGCAAGTAGTCTGGGTTTTATAGGGCAGTAATGAAATAAGTCCAGAAAAGCTAGTTGAGGTCAGAATTCAGTGAACCAGATCTTAACACAACACTGATTTTTGTCACAGTATTTTCTTCTTCAATTGAATTGATGGCAGGGTGGCCTGGGCTGTGAGTTTGGCTTTCTATATTGTGAGAAAGAGACATGCCCAGATTAAGGGGAATTATCTTTCCCTTACCATGTATGAGCCTATGGGAAGGGTAATTCCAGGAAGCCACTTTGCACTGAAGCTTCCAGGAGGCCAGGTCCTCCCTCTGCTTGCCATCATAAAATCATCAGACAGGCACATGATCTATGCTCGGCCACCCGGAGCATTGTAACTTGAGCGAATGACCCAAGGACAAGAGGGAATGATAGAGATGATTTATTGCAGCAGCAGTGGTGGTGGCATCAGCAGCAGTGGTGAAATTAGTCTCACCTGATAGCTGTCCTAGCTACGAGGCAGTTGTCATCCTTCTTGGACATCCAAAGTTAACACAGTCCATGCTTCTTTTGAGGCCTTGTGCCCAAGCCATTCTTCCCTCTCTTTCCTACCCTGGAAATTTTCTAACACATCATGCTTATTTTAAATTAACAAAAATCAATTTCTGTTACTTGCAACTAAGAACCTTAACTGACCCTGGGGCCAAAAGCTCTCCTTCATCATTCTGTGGACAGATGAATGTCAGCTCAGATGTTTTTTTCTGGAGAAAGCCCTTTCTTACAGAGCTCAGAAAGTTGACTAGGCCTAAGACAGTGTATTAGTCCATTTTTGCACTGCTACAAAGAAATACCTGAAACTGGGTAAATGATAAAGAGGTTTAATTGGCTCACTGTTCTGCAGGCTGTACAGGCTTCTGCTTCTGGGGAGGCCTCAGGAAACTTACAATCATGGTAGAAGGCAAAGGGAAAGGAGGCACGTCTTACATCATGTAAGAGTGAAGGGGGAGATGCTATACACTTTTTTTTGAGACAGAGTCTTGCTCAGTTGCCAGGCAAGAGTGCAGTGGTGTGATCTTGGCTCACTGCAATCTCTGCCTCCTGGGTTCAAACAATTCCCCTGCCTCATCCTCCCAAGTAGCTGGGATTACAGGCACATACCACCACGCTTGGCTAATTTTTTGTCTTTTAATAGAGACAGGGTTTCACCATGTTGGCCAGGATGGTCTCGATCTCCTGACCTCGTGATCTACCCACCTCGGCCTCCCAAAGTGCTACACACTTTTAAAAAACCAGGTATAAAGAGAACACATGCATTATCATGAGAACACCAAGGGGAAATTCATCCCTATGATCCAGTCATCTCCCATCCACACCTCCTCCAACATTGGGGATTATAATTCAACATGAGATTTTAGTGGGGACAGAGATCCAAACACTATCAGACAGTTCTATCTTTTGTAGCTATGTTTCCACCTTGCTACACAACTTCTCTGAGAGCAAGGGCAGAACAGTTGCCAGACTTTTCCAAATATCACACTGGAAAGCACCGGGAGGTTAAATGACTAGCCCAAAGCACCAGAGCCTAACAGTTCTTCATCCAAGATTAAAGTCAACTTTGCGGTTCACAGGTAGGTGTGCACAAAGTTCAGCCTCTGGAATTTCACATTTGTTTGTGGAGTAAAAGCACAAACCCTTGTTTTTATGACTTTAAAAGAATTGATTTCATTCATTCTGAAGACAGAGGCAGGGGAACTGACTGGAATCTTTCTCTGCTGTCCTTTCATTGTGGGGTCAGGAGTTTACATGAGCTCCCTTTAGCAGCTTTGTTTTTCCTGGAACTCAGAAGGTGCCTGATGATCCTTTACATGTGTCACAAATTCTTCTATCGCTGGGCAGAGTAACCACAGCTTCCCTCAGGCCCTGCAGACCTCAGGGCACAGAAGGGAATTACTAATGAAACCTCTCTCCTGTGGCTGCTCTGGTGTAGGTGCCTGACCTCTGGCTCCAGGCCCCAACCCCACCCCATCCCAATCAAAGTCATGTCAGTTGTCTTTGGAGCACACTGAGAATTTCTTTATCTCCTCTAAAACTAGTATTTGTTCATTTTTACTTCCTCATGTTGAAATAATAATATTCATAGTCAAAAAATTGAGAATTTGAGAAAAGGATACAGAAAAAAATCATTAATAGTTCTACAACTTAGAAATGACCATTTGTGATAGCCTTCTAGTTTTTTGTCTGCATACACAGAAATAAACATGAAGATATATAACTATATATTTCTATATAATATACTTTTAACATTTAATTTTTTTTAAGAGATAGAGTCTCATTCTGTTGTCTTGGCTGTAGTGCAGTGGCATGATCATAGCTGACTGCATCCTCAACCTTCTGGACTCAAGCGATCCTTCACCTTATCCTCCCAAGTAGCTCGAACTACAGGGTCACACCACCATGCCAAGCTCATTTTTTAGCTTTTTCTAGTGATGGTGTCTTGCTATGTTGCCCAGGCTGGTCTCAAACTCCTGATTTCTATATAATATACTTTAAAAGATATTTTCCTTATAAATCTATTTATGTTTTGTCATTTTTTTACTCAATAGTATATCATGAATATTATTTCATGATTTTCATGAAATAAAATAAAATTTATTTTTTCTTTTCATGTTTTTTTAAGAGACAGGTTTTCAGACCAGGTGCAGTGGCTCACACCTATAATCCCAGCACTTTAGGAAGCCGAGGCAGGCAGGCAGGTCACTTGAGGTCAGGAGTTTGAGACCAGCCTGGCCAACATGGTGAAACTGCATCTCTACTAAAAATACAAAACAAAACAAAACAAACAAACAAAAATCCATAGCTGGGCATGGTGGTTCAAACCTCTAGTCCTAGCTACTTGGGAGGCTGAGGCAAGAAAATTACTTGAAGCTGGGAGGCAGAGGTTGCAGTGAGTCGAGATCGCACCACTGCACTCCAGCCTAGGCAACAGAGTGAGATTCTGTCTCAAAAAAAAAAGAGAGAGAGAGAGAGGCAGGTTCTCACTGCATTGTACAAATTGGATTTAAACTCCTGGAATCAAGTGATCCTCTTGCTGCAGCCTCCAGAGTAGTTAGGAATACAGATGCATGCTACTATGCTTGACTGTGTAGAATTTTAATCATTTGGCTATACTATGATTCAGTTAACATATATCATATTTTTAAGCATTTAGATTGCCCTTTCTTGCTATACAAATAATACTGATCTTTCTTGATTCTATTTTCTTTACATAAATTCTTAGAAGTAGAATTGCTGGGTTCTTAAGAAGATATAGCTTCCTAATTTAGGTTTTTTGGCCTTGTTTTAAATTATTTTATAGTTTAACAAGAGCCCAAGATGGGGCTGGGTGGTATGAGAAAGTTCCTTTCTTTAGAGGATGCATGGTTGGATTATGAATCGCTGATTAAAACTCAGGGTCTTAGAGAGTTATCAGTGGTGGCCACAGGACTTAAAAGCCTTTTAAATCCTAATTTAACCTAACAGGGGATTGAGAACATTAGTGAAGGGCTAATAAGGCTTTTAAGTCCTAATTTAACCTTACAGTGAATTGAGAATATTAGTGAAGGGTAAGTGTTGACAAACAGGAGCACAGGATCTCAGGCTAAGGTCAAAACTTTTAGAAATAGGGGACTTCCACAGATGCCTTGTGGGAGAGTTACAACAATCCTCAATTCTTTGACAACAGTAATAACCCTCTTGATTTATGCCCAGCTGTCCAAAGCTTCCATCCAGATGTGCACTCAGCATTAGGTTCACTTGCTAACCTTTTTTTTCATTAACTGCACAGTCTCTGCATGTAAATAAACCTCAAAATATTTTAGACATCTGTTGTGCCAATGGCTCTTGGGATTGGAAACATGGACATTCCAGAAACTGCTTGAGTGAGCACAGGTAACCTTATGGCCATGTGGGTGAGTGGTCATTAGCAATTTCCACTTACTTGTCTAATGGCTAGCATGCAGGTGTTTCTACATACCTGGAACCCCCAAAACAATATCACTCCTAAGTTACTGCTGACAAATATTGTAAACATTTGATCAGTATTCTCCTGCAATATCTATCTTAGTAGAGATTTCCCTAGAGACAAAGTTTTAAATGCAAGAAGTTTATTGGAAGGCACAAAGAAAATGGGTAGTTAAGGTAGAAGTGATACAGAAAAGGGAAGAGATGATTAATAAAGACTATATTATTAGTACAAAAGCACAGTGGATGACTGGAAATGAATCCCCTGGGAAATTTCTAAAATATAATGCAAAACACAAGCCTTTAAATTATTCTAGTCTGAGTTTGGCATGGTAGCTCATGCCTATAATCCCAGCACTTTGGGAGATTGAGGTTGGAGGATCACTTGAGGCCAGGAGTTTGAGACCATCCTGGGCAACATAGCAAGAATTAAGAGCCGATTAAAACTCAGGGTCTTAGAGAGTTATCAGTGGTGCCCATGCATATGTACAAAATTTAAAAAAAAAAATGAGCATAGTGGCATACACCTGTAGTCCTAGCTACTCAGGAGACTGAGGTGGGAGGATCACTTGAGGCCAGGAATTCGAGGTTACAGTGAGCCATGATCACGCTACTGCACTCCAGCTCAGGTAACAGAGTGAGAGCCTGACTAAAGAAAAAACCAAAGAACCCCACAATTATCCTGGTCTCAAAGGCATGAAAAGCAGGCACTAATATAGGCCAACACCTATTAAGGATCAAGGGGGAATGAACAGGAATAGGAAAAAAACTCTCAGACCACAAGGCAGGTTTGGCATTTATGAAAGGAGAGACAAAGGAAGGAGAAACCTCAGGCCATAGCACAGTCCAGAAAAAAATCTCAGCTAGCCCAGTGGAGGGGGTCACAAGTGGAGCCTTGACCATGCCCAGCCATTGACTGGGTGCAGTCCAGGTAAAGCTTGTCATTGGCTGGCAACATGCTTTTCCTCCTAACTTGCTGGTCAGTCCCTCTTAGTTCCTTTTTCTGGTTTATCTTGTACTTTCAGATCTCCAAGTATCGGATTTCCCAGGTTATCTCTTTTTTTCTATATATTCTCACATCCTAAGTTTCCTACTAGTGTCATAACTTTAAATATTATGTGTATATTTGTGACTTACAACTTTATATCTCTTGTCCAGACTTCGCCTCTGAGCTCTTTAGCCACTTCTACTCATCAGTTCAGATATCCAGCTACCTGTTTGGATGTCTAGTGGGCAACCCAAATTTAACAAGTCTAAAATAGAGTCAAATTGCTGTATTGTCCTTATTTGTGTTTTCAATTGTCTTTCTTTTCTATATGAATGTAAGTTTCTATAAAGACATAAATATAGATTTTTGTCTTTTTCATGCTTATAATTTCTAAGAACAGCACATAGTATTACTATAGCATGTAATAAAGAATATTTCTTAGCCCTTAAGACAGACAAACTTTTGTGAGATTGACCAGTTTCTGAGCTAAAGCTGTGAAGGAACTTAGCATTATCTAAAGGGCACATTGTAAGGAAACAGCTGACTCATTCTCTGGTGACTCATGCTCTGAGCTAAGCTAATGGGCACAGACAATTTTTTTTTTTTTTTTTGAGATAGAGTTTCGCTCTTGTTACCCAGGCTGGAGTGCAATGGCGTGATCTCGGCTCACTGCAACCTCCGCCTCCTGGGTTCAGGCAATTCTCCTGTCTCAGCCTCTTGAGTAGCTGGGATTACAGGCACGCGCCACCATGCCCAGCTAATTTTTTGTATTTTTAGTAGAGACGGGGTTTCACCATGTTGACCAGGATGGTCTCGATCTCTTGACCTCATGATCCACCCGCCTCGGCCTCCCAAAGTGCTGGGATTACAGGTGTGAGCCACCGCGCCCGGCGACAATTTTTATTCAGTGAAGAAGAGCAAAGAACTGATGCAAAACTCGGGGAAAATGAAGAGTTTAGAGCTTTAAAGAGCATGCACTGCCTTAAAAGAGATAATTAACCTACTATCCCAGCAAAGTCTGATGAGCACAATTAAATCTAGCAATATAAATGCATTAAGCTAAATGCTTTATTCATTGTATATAATCTTCACAACAGTTATATGAAAGAGATGCTAACATTGTCCCTGTTTTCTAGCTGAGGAAACTAGGGCTATGAGAATTTCCAAAGAATCTTCTAAGATGTAAGTGAAAATCTAGGAGACTAATTCTGAAAGTCAGGAGGGATGTATTCATGATGGAATTGTTTTCTTGAGGGAAGCCAAAAAAAAAAAACATTTAGCACTTAGGTTATTTAATGCCAAGATGAGACCAAGTTAGAGATGTCAGTCTTGGAACAATTTTGTGTTGGAAGAAAGCTTGGATAGACTAAATGCAAAATTCAGGGCCTTTTGCCTAAATGATTCCATCCAAAAATAGTTCTAGCAGATTCTGCTGATGCTCAGTTCATACTGTCTTATCTCCCTGCACTATTCTCTTGTATACCAGCCTGATCTTCAATGTCCAGCCTGCCAGAAGAGGCAGGAGCAGACTGCCTGATAATGCTGATGCTGACAGACTGTGCCCCTAAGTGCAGAGAGGCCAGGTTAGTTGAGGAGTGAGAAATGACTACTGGATTTAGTAACATGGCTTTGGTGGTGTGGTGGAGGCAAAAATTTGATTGAAATGAGTTAAGGAGATAATGGGAGGAATGAAACAAGAGACAGTGAGCACAGACCACTTCTATGAATGATTTGATAGCTACCTTCACCACTTAAAAGATGTAAACAGCTCACATCATATCTTTTTCTACTGCTGAAGACATACTGTCATCAGTACACTTAACATACAAGAATATCAGAGAAGAACAGCAGCATGACATCTGAATTAGGAATTGTAAAACTTGCATTGTAGGCTGAGCTTAAAATGTGACTAGATTTTTGGCCCTTAGCAAGTCATCTCCCATTTTCTCATTCTCTTATCTATTCAATGATATTTCCAGCTTTAGATTTCATTATTTCCCCAAAGAAATTAATTTGAATTTTCTCATGTAAGATCTAATATTCTTTTCTTCTCATGGTACATAATACATATCCATTTGTTGCCATTATCTTTAATAAGAATATATACTTAAAATGTTCTATTCTCTCTCTTTTAGTTTTTTTTTTAACCTGTTACAAGATCTTTTCTTTAATAACCTCTAGAGTACTTGATGAGTGAACTTCCTTATTACTTGGATATGACCTGTCAATTGCTATTAACTTATATGTGTGATCTTGTCAAGATTTGCATCTATAGGGTGGCTTTTCATTTAAGCCACTATTAACCAACTATGACATCAATGTTGACCTTAAAGTTGAAATTTTTATTAATCCTATATTGTTTTCAGTTAGAAAATTATCCAACATATGGAAAACATTTCAAAGAAATCTTTTTTTAAATTATACTTTAAGTTCTGGGGTACATGTGCAGAATGTGCAGGTTTGTTATAGAGGTATACATGTGCCATGGTGGTTTGCTGCACCTGTTAACCCGTCGTCTACTTTGGGTATTTCTCCTAGTGCTATCCCTCCCATCTCCCTCTACTCCTCTGCATATTGATTTGTGCCTATTTTCACACTTGTTTAGTGTGCACAGGTATTTGAAACTTCGGTCAAAGTTATATTTATATTTAAATGAACTACTTTTTTTCAGCATAACACAAAGTAAAGTTTAGTGGGACATAGTCTTTGGATTAGGGCAATCTCATTTTCAATCTTTGTTCTGTAATCTGCTAATGTTAGGACTTTTTGCTAGTTAATAGACATCTCAAGGCATCATTCTCCTTTTCTGTAAAATAAGAGACTCTGAGCTTTGTGAAGGACAAATGAGATATGCTTGTAAAATGTTATGCACAGTGTGTGAAACTAAGTAAATGTTCAGGAATCTATTATCACTGTGAACAAGCAACTTATGAAGTTTTAAAAGAATTAAAAAATGTTATGACATGGTACTTAGCCTCAAGTAATTTATACTCCAATGAAAGCATCTGACATATAGTTTTGAGTGCAAGGAAATTCTTAAGTAAGAGTCATTTAGAAATATAAAAGCTAAGAACTGTGAGAATACAAAAGAAGAAATACTTCTAGCTTGGGATATTAGAAAAAGCTTCATCATGGATATGATATTCTAGAGGAGGAGTAAGGATTTTGCCTGGTGTGGAAGGAAAAGGAGAAGAGAGGAAGTGTAGTAGGCCAAGAACGAAGAAAAAGATAGACTTTTCAGGTAGAGAGAGAAGCTAGAGTAGCTTGAGTAAGGCGTGGTGACTCATTCCCACAGTGGGAGCAGAGTGATGGGTGCAGAGAATTGGAAGGTGAGAGTTGACAGGTGAATTGGTGATAGAGGTAGGGAGACCATGTAAGATTCTAAAAGCCACGTGACAGTGCTTATCATAAGCAGCGAGGGTGGAATCACAGTTTTAGGCAAGAGAATCACAGAATCAGGACACTGAAGCAATAGGTCAGAGGTTGCAGGGAAACCTGAAAATCATGCTTTGTTGGTGGTCTGTGAAAACCATTCAGATGAGCAAAGTCAAAAAACTTGGTGAAGACTTTGGAGATAAAGGAAGGACAGAAATAGAGATTTATTTTAGAGGTGTACCTGAAATGATCAATGATCATCTGGACATAGGCACTGAGGGAGAAGGAGGTATTAAAGCTGACTCAGGGACAACCTGGGAGAAAGATGGTAGAGTAGAACTTTCCAGTGCTCATCCCACCACAGAAATAGCAATTTAAACAACTACCCAACATATGAAAATACCTTCACAAGAGCTATGAAAACCTGGCTGTAGCCCAATAAAAGGCACATTGAAGAGGGTAGGACGAACAATTTTACATTATCCAAGTCATCCCTCCCCAGCCCTAGGCAGCACAGTGGCCCCATCAGCTTGAGGCAAAGAGAGGGAAGTGAGCACAGGACATTGACTTTTACCCCAACACTGGGCTTACACCCAGCACCAGGCACATCCCCACAGTCCAAACTATAGATCAGTATCCATGGACTGAGCCTCTAGACTGACCCCAGGGCCATGTGGGGCCATATAGCCCTAGACTTCAGCCTGGTAAGAGGATGCTTTCTCACTCTTTGACCTGTGCTACTGCTGGGCCAACATCAGAAGCCCTGGGTTCTGGACAGCCCTTAGTTATAGGCAGCCCTCAAGCAGCCCAGGTTTCTGACCCCTATCTCACACTATATTCAGAAATCAACTCAAAATGGATTAAAGACCTAATGTAAGATTCAAAACTGTGAAACCTAAGAGGAAAACAGTGAAAAAACTCCATGACATTGACCTAGGCAATGAATTTTTGGACGTGACCTCAAAAACACAGGCAATAAAAACAAAAATAGACAAATGGGGGTAAAACAAAGAAAACAACCAACAGAATGAAGAGATAACCTACAGAATGGAGAAAATATTTGCAAACTATACATCTGATAAGGGGTCAATATCCAAAATATATAAGGAACTTATTAGCAAGAAAACAAAATGAGTTGATTTAAAAAATTGCAAAAGACCTGAATAGGCATTTTACAAAAGAAGACATACAAATGGCCAACAGGTATATGAAAAAATTCTTATCATTACTAACCATCAAAGAATTGCAAATCAAAACCACAATGAGATACCACCTCACGTCTTTTATCAAAGGGACCAAAGATGACACGTGTTGGTTAGAATGTGGAGAAAAGGAGACACTTTTGGTGGCAATGTAAATTAGTCCAGTCGTTGTGGAAATAGTATGGTGGTTTCTCAAAAAATTAAAAATAGAACTACTATAAAATCCAGCAATTCCACTACTGGGATCTAAAGGAAGTGAAAGCAATATGTCAAATGATATCTGCACTCCACATTCATTGCAGACTATTCACAATAGCCAAACATGGAATCAACCTATGTGTCCACCAACAGATGAATGGATAAAGGAATGTGGTATATATACAAAATGGAGCGCTATTCAGCCTTATAAAGATAGAAAGTCCGTCATTGTGACAACATGGATGAACCTGGAGAACATTACATTTAATAAAATAAGCCAAACACAGAAAGACAAATACCACATGATCTCTCGCTATATGAGAATCTAAAAAAGTTGATCTCATAGAAGTAGAAAGTATAATAATAGTTACCAGGGGCAGAGGGTGTTGGGGGGTTAGGGAGATATTTGTCAAATGAGACAAAATTTCAATAAGGTAGGAGAATTACATTTAAGAGATCTATTGTACAATATGGCAACTATAGTTAATAATATATTGTATATATTCTTGAAAAACACTAAGAGAGTGTATGTTAAGTGCTACCACAAAAATGATAACTATGTAAGGTAATGCATATGGTAATCAGCTAGATTTAGTTATTCTGCAATGTGTATATACTTCAAAATGTATTGTACACAGTAAATACAATTTTATCTGTCAATGAAAATGTACAAACTAAGGGAAAAAAGGGGCACAGCGTTTGGGAAGCAATTAGTCATGAAGGCAAAGTCCGCCTGATTGGGACCAGTATCCTGATATAAGAGGCCCAAGGGAGCTCCTTGACCCTTCCACCATGTAAGAGTAGAGACAGAACATACCATTTATGAGAAATCATCCCCTTACCAGACACCATCTGTCAGCACCTTGATCAGCACCTTCTCAGCCTCCAGAACTATAAAAAATAAATTCTTGTTTTTATATGTTAAGAAATATTTAAAAAATAAAATATTAACAACTTATTGTGTATGGTCTCTTTGGTTATAGACCCATTTTAACCTAAATCTTATCAGTTTAACAAATTAAATTGTAATGGTTAAAAAAAAGCTGACAGCAGGATTTCAAAATATAGGAGATACAGAAGGAATTTTGAAGACAGTTGTTGGTAGGAGCAGATAGACTGAAAGCAGAAAAATCTCATGCCAATAGGGCCCAGGCAAGTAACGGGAATGAATGAAGTAGGCTAGATTAGGGGTTTGATAGGAGGGGTGGGGACTGGGGACTCTGTCCTGTATACCAAAGGAAGCATCTGTTCAACTTTAGTTATTGTCATGGAGAATTCATGTCATATGGTACCATATCTTTCTGTTTTCAAGAGAAACTGAATTTTCAAAATTTAAAGTAATTTCTCCTGTTTTATTTCCTTTAGATTTAGTTACTTTTAAATGCTGCATAGGTAAAACAAAACAAGAGATGAGAATTGGGAACTTAAATTTGTAATTTTTTGTAATTGCCTGATATTTTCATCTCTACATTTGCTTAAATTACTGTTTATGTTTCCATTTAGCATTTATATGCATTTTTTCAACTGCCTTAGAATGGATATGATTCATACTTAACTGATTACTATTACTACATATCCCAAGTAAGTGGTTCTTTTCTTCTTTTTCTTTTGTGCTCTTTTCCTCAATAGTTTCTTCTACAACATATATTGGTTTCAAGAGATCTTGAAAAGAAGTGATCAATACATCCATAATATAAATTCTAAAATAAGTGGATGAAGTTTTAGACAGGGGAATATATGTGTGTACAGGTGTGTTTATGTGTTTTATTTAGTTTCAGGTACAAGAGAAAGTGTGGACAAAGCTTTTTTTTTTTTTTTTTTTGAGACAGAGTCTTGCTGGGTCACCAGGTGTCAGGCTGAAGTGCAGTGGTGCGACCTCAGCTCACTGCAACCTCCACCTCCTGGGTTCAAGCAATTCTCCTGCCTCAGCCTCCTGAGTAGCTGAGACTACAGGTACGTGCTACCATGCCCAGCTAATTTTTGTATTTTTACTAGAGACGGGGTTTCACCATGTTGGCCAGGATGGTCTTAATCTCTTGATCTCATGATCTGTCCGCCTTGGCTTCCCAAAGTGCTGGGATTACAGGCGTGAGCCCCTGCGCCTGGCCCAGCATTTTTAAATAGATTGAGTTCTGGGACTTAAAATGTAAGAGTACCAAAGGGAAATTTTAAAAAGTCTAGATAAGAGCACAAAGAAGGAGGTAAGATCCAGGTAAAAGAGCTTTTAAATGAATATTAACAAGCTGATTTATCAATCAAATTATACAAAATTTCTATATCTTCTATGTGGAGATATAATGATAGCTCAGTTGATTTTATTTTAAGGTACATCTTTTAAGAAATACTGACAAAGAAATTGGCGTAAGATAGCATAGATGTATCATCTGCAAAAATTCAAAGTAATATTTCAATATAAGAATTCACATCAAATTTATGCAAAGTTGTTCTTTATATTACAAGTTTTGATGCCATTGAAATAATGGATAATTTTTTAGTGGAAATATAATCTATTAAGGTTTTGGAAAAAATAAATGTATATATTTCATTACTGATAGAAAGTTAATGACAGAGTGCAAAGTCTGAGGCATAATTCTGAAGATAAAACAGATCAATTAATTCTCTCTCCAATCATTTTAGCTTCCCAATGTGCTATTCATCTTACAGCTTGTTGCCTGGTAACCCAGTGATTATGAGAAATAATCACTGCATACCAACACCGAGGGTACAGGTGATTTTATATGTGATCCTTGCTTGCTTTTAAGTTGAGTAGGCAATAACGGGTGGCTCTCAGATCCAAGACAAGGGGCTTTGTTGTTAAAGGGAAAGAATGCTGGATATAAGATGACAATTTAGCTTCTACCAGGTACTGACTGTGGCTCTTGGAAACTTCCTTGAATTCAGACAACCTCAGTTCCTTCATCTGTATAATGGAGAAAAACTTAGTACCCAATTGTTTAAGTTGTCAGGAATCTTACATAAGATCATGTATGTAAAATACACAAATGCAACTTTTTAAATATTAACAGCATTACTATTACTATTGCCAAAATGGATAAAGTGTGCTGTTGTTGGAGGCTAATTGGAAACACTGAAGTTATTTGTTATTAAAAGCTGAATCAATCAAGAGATTGAGACCATCCTGGTCAACATGGTGAAACCCCGTCTCTACTAAAAATACAAAAATTAGCCAGGCATGGTGGCGTGCGCCTGTAGTCCCAGCTACTCGGGAGGCTGAGGCAGGAGAATCGCTTGAACCCAGGAGGCAGAGGTTGCAGTGAGCCGAGATCGCGCCATTGCACTCCAGCCTGGGTAACAAGAGCGAAACTCCATCTCAAAAAAAAAAAAAAAAAAAAGCTGAATCAAATAGCTAATGATAATGCTTTGTTTATCAGGTGGAATCCTTTAATTGAAATTAAGATAAACTGACTCTGGCTAATTAAAGCTAAAAGGAATTTATTTAGAGGATATCCATGGTGTACATATTCAATGGACAGCTGGTGTGCCAGGATTGGGAATGGGAAGAAACCAGGATAGTCTGGGAGAATGACACCATCATTCATAGATAGGGCACTGCCACTGAATTGCTGGGCTCCATCTTTTTTGAACTCTCTTTTCCTCTTTATTTTTGAGATCCAAATTCCTGGTATGAATGCATGTCAAACTAGTCTCCCTTGGGTCACATGCTCTCTCTTTTAACAATGTTGTTAGCAAAAGGAAATTAAGACTTTCATTAGAAATGGTAAATGGATACTCACAGCCTAAAAAATTCTGAAAACAAACAGGTTTCCTAACTCCCCAAAATAAAAACAACAAAAAATGTCCTTTATACCAACTGTCACAAATGTGTGAATAAAAAACTACTAGGTCATAAGAAGCCATGAACTTGATTGCACAGAAACTTAACAACTATTACTACCTACTATTTATTCAGTGTTTATTATGTGCTGTGACTTGTGCTAAACCCACCAAGCAGATTACACAATGTGCATAAATATATAACTTATATCATACTGAATGCCAGATAATGGACAAATTATGACTTTCTTGGATTAGGGTCTTGTTTTTATTTTATTTTTATGAATAATTATATCTTTCTTTTTTCTGTTTTTCTTTTTCTTTTTTATATTGCATTTTACATTTTGGGGTATTTGTGAAGAACATGCAAGATTGTTGCATAGGTACACACATGGCAGTGTGATTTGCTGCCTTCCTCCCCATCACATACATCTGGCATTTCTCCCCATGCTATCTCTCCCCAATTCCCCACCCCCCACTGTCCCTTCCCTGTTTCCCCCCCGACAGACCCCAGTGTGTAATGCTCCCCTCCCTGTGTCCATGTGTTCTCATTGTTCAACACCCACCTATGAGTGCGAACATGCAGTGTTTGATTTTCTGTTCTTGTGTCAGTTTGCTGAGAATGATGGTTTCCCAGTTCATCCATGTCCCTAAAAAGGACACAAACTGATCATTTTTGATGGCTGCATAGTATTCCATGCTGTATATGTACCACATTTTCCCTGTCCAGTCTATCATTGATGGGCATTTGAGATGGTTCCAAGTCTTTGCTATTGTAAACAGTACTACAATGAACATTCGTGTGTATGTGTCCTTATTGTAGAATGATTTATAATCCTTTGGATGCTTCCAACTATACTATAAGGCTACAGTAATCAAAACAGCATGGTACTGGTACCAAAACAGAGATATAGACCAATGGAACAGAACAGAAGCCTTGGAGGCAACGCCACACATCTACAACCATCTTATCTTTGACAAACCTGACAAAAACAAGCAATGGGGAAAGGATTCCCTGTTTAATAAATGGTGTTGGGAAAACTGGCTAGCCATGTGCAGAAAACAGAAACTGAACCCCTTCCTGTCACCTTCCACTAAAATTAACTACAGATGGATTAAAGACTTAAACATAAGACCTAACACCATAAAACGCCTAGAAGAAAATCTAGGCAAAACCATTCAGGACATAGGAATAGGCAAGGACTTCATGACCAAAACACCAAAATCATTGGCAACAAAACCAAAATAGACAAATGGGACCTAATCAAACTCCACAGCTTCTGCATGGCAAAAGAAACAGTCATTAGAGTGAATCGGCAGCCAACAGATTGGGAAAAAATTTTTGCTATCTACCCATCTGACAAAGGGCTAATATCCAGAATTTACAAAGAACTAAAACAGATTTACAAGAAAAAAACAAACAAGCCCATTCAAAAGTGGACGATGGATATGAACTGACACTTTACAAAAGAAGACATATATGAGGCCAACAAACATATGAAAAAATGCTCATCATCACTAGTCATTAGAGAAATGCAAATCAAAACTACATTGAGATACCATCTCACACCAGTTAGAATGGCGATCATTAAAAAATCTGGAGACAACAGATGCTGGAGAGGATGTGGAGAAATAGGAACACTTTTACACTGTTGGTGGGAGTGTAAATTAGTTCAACCATTGTGGAAGACAGTGTGGCAATTCCTCAAGGACCTAGAAATAGAAATTCCATTTGACCCAGCAATCCCATTACTGGGTATATACCTAAAAGCTTTCTTTTTTCTGTCTTAATCCTCATAATAGGAAGTTGTTATGATTATTTAATCAGGAGTTTTTGTGTTTATAAATGACAGAAACCCAACTCTAACTGAACTAAACAAAAAAGGTAAATTGACTAGTTTATGCCAGTGACAAAAACATTGGAGTGGCCCTGGAATTCCATGGAGTTGCTGCAGGAATATGGGCCTTGGAGACCTGAGGCTTAGAGTCAACACTGCCAGGTCAATCTCTCTTTCCATCAGGCTCTCCCTTTGCTTGTGTCTGATAATCTTAATTCCTTCCTACTGCAGACAGATCTTCTACATATGGTGGAGAAATAGTCACTAGCAACTTCAATTTTCCAGTCTTCCCAGCATCCCCTCTCCAAATCAAAACAGAAAGGATGGAAAGGTATGTTTGTTTTTTTCCCAATTCTATTTCTTGATCTTTATGTCTGCTATTGGAAAAAAAAAGAAAAAGAAAAAAATGTTTGAAATCCTATTTCTATTATCATACTAAGCCTGTTACCCTTCCTTCCTCCATCTCTAAAGAATAGGGAAGAGAGAGAGATGGAATGAAAAACTTTCAAAGCTAGAAGGACAAAAGGAGTTTCCTGTCATGAAAGGGACTTAGAAGATGCACTGCCCGGAAGCATAGACGTGACCCCCTCCAACTCATCTTCTGAGATCAGCTGTCCTGGTAGGAACCCCTCCAGCTAACCCTTCCTCAAATTATTTACTTCTGTCTACTGGAAAATTGACATTCTGTGCTGATTTCATTGGACAAAGATACTACTCACATCTATTTTAAAATTGTTCTAATGGATGCAGAAATCTATGACATCTACAAAATGAGTAGTGCCCTTGGGATCAGATAGTTTCCACCTTTACACTATACAGAGTTATAGATACTTCATAAATCTCCTGAATACAACTTAGTCTTGAGCGCAGCTAGTAGAAACTACCACTATGACTAAGGTAGTAGAAGATGCATTCTATTGATGCATATAATTTTCTTTGCTTTTTAATCATTTATTTTCTTAATTTTGTGAAATATGCACTGACAGCACATGCCACCTTACATTGTACATGTGCCTGGACTGAATTTCCCCCAAGAGTGATCTTACAGAAAAATGCACCAAGATGCAGCTGGTGTTCTTGCATGGAGGTTGTGGGGTGTGTTGGCCAGAGTTGTGATTGGCAGGAAGAGTTTAAGAGCACTGGACTCATTGTATGAATTTTGTTTTACATTGAAAAAGTGTTTCTGAGGAATAGCCTCATGTATTCATTAAATTAACAAATTATGAATATAAATATGCCAGACACTGGCTAGACACTGGGAATAATGTGATGAACAAGATACTAAAATTCTTATCCTTACTGACTCTAATAGAAAAAATACAGACCCTCATGCAAACTGTAACAATTAAGTGTGATAAATGCCGTGGAAGAAAAATGACAGACATTTATGGAAATGAGCAGATTGAACATCTAATTTTAGGGCTCCAGGAAGATGTTATAATCTGGCTTTTGTCTTGGCTCCATCCCCCTATAGTGATGTCATTGGCTTTTTGGTGCAGTGCTTTAAATAGGCACCTAAACCAACATCTAGATGAAAACAATGAGAGAACTCACAGAACATGGGTCCTCCTATTTCTACTTTAAACTTTATATCTGTGTTAATAGGAGTGTGTATGAAAGTTGGAAATGTGTCTGACAATGAAAGCATGCATCCCTGTGTTCTTGTTATTGGTAAAGATAGATAGACCTATATAGATAATTTTTCATGGATTACATAAAAGTTTCAATTAAGATCTCAGTAGGATTTAATACATATCTCCTAAAGGAAGTTCTTTGCATTTGTTTTGATCAAGAAATTACTTCCCTGGGTCATAACCATAAACATCTTAATTTGGCAGAAGAATGAGCATGTACTTTATGGATAAAACGGTGCTTACTACCTGATGACTCAAGTGCTGAGAAGTCTCTGGTCAGCGACAGACATTGATGAGAATGGAAAAATGGGTGGGTTGCAATGGTTCAGACTGACATTTTAGCACAGGCATGCAGAAGTGCCAAGAGCTTGACAACATGACAGATAGTGAGCGAGGAAGCCAAGCCAGTTAAGGTTGGCTTCCAATTCATGGTGGACAGCCAAGAGTAACTCGTCGTTAACAGAGCAGGCAAACAGGCTCTATGTACACACGCTCATTCTGAAAGTGCTCTAGGTGAGATTATCTCAAGTTCCATGGCTAGCTCTGAACTGGAATCACTGACTTATAGTATGCTAATATGTCTTTGTAGGTTCTTTGGAAGTACTTACCTCACTTGAACTAGTCAGCTATACATATGTGATAGCCAAGTTTATTCCAGGCTAAGTCCTTGGCAATCACCATTTGCACTGCCTAGAACCCTCTCCTCAGATTGTCCTGTGACTGACACTTATTTTGTCAATCTCTTCTCAGTGTGAATGTTAGTTCTTCCAGAATGCCTTCTTGAATCTCTATTTTAAAAAGACAAACTGCAGCTTTCTGTTATAAGTTATTGTTTTATTATCTTGTAGCATGTATGATTGTTTGAAGTTACCCTAAAGTTTTTGTAATTGGCTATTTATTGTTTGAAGTTACCCTAAAGTTTTTATAATTGGCTATTTCTTTATTATAGGTATGTTTGGATATTTTTATATTGTAGATACTTTTCTTTCTGGTCTGGAAACTCTATGACAATGAGGAATTTCTCTATCTCATTCACCTTTATACCCTCAGAGCCTAGAAGAGTCCCTGGCACTAGCTGCTCTCTGTTTCTTGAGGGCAAGAATTCTATCTTAGACAAAGTCCTGAACTTTATGTCCAGCACAGTCAGTGAATATAAAGATGCTCATTAATATTTAGGTTTCTTTAATGAGAAATACAATAAAACCTTATAGAAGTAACAGATAATGAACATTAACTGAACTCCTTATTGGCTAAAAGGGCCAGTTTTTTCTTAACTTCTAAGTTAATGTAAAATCAGCTCATATTTTTGTGTATTTGTGTGTTTAGTCTCCACTTGAGTACCATTCTGTGACAAGTGCATTTAGAAGTGAAGAAAGGTAAAAGTGTCATTGCCTTTTAAGATCTTATACTCTGTTTTAAAATGATCCAATGAAATGCTTTCTCCCTTCTAATCTTTGTAAATGGTGCCTACCTGTGTTCTTAGACACAATCATATTTGTTGAAAGAATGAATAAATGAATCAATGAATAAAGAGTCAATGAACCGATAAGAAATAGAAGAGCTAAGGGAGCAAAACACAGCCAGTTGTCAGAGTCTGTGAGTCAGAGTAGGAGGATCTGCTTACACAACGTCTTTGACTCATGAAATAGGCTATGTTGACCTTTTTCACCCAGTGGAAGTCATTGGTTACTTGTGCTGATAGCATTGTTTCTTACTCCATGGTTTGCTCACGGTGTGTGTGCCTGGAATGCCCCATCCTCATAGTCTCCATATGTTCAAAGTCCAGGCGCTGAGCATAAAATTAAACATCAACACTTCAGTGAAATATTTTATTGCCTCCCTTGTAGTAATTTCCCCTGCCTCTGAATTCTGAGAATGCTCTACTGATTCCTTGCCTGTGGCTCTTAACCTTCCCGTGTTAAATTGCCATTATTTATGTCTGCATTTGATTTCCTCTTTTAGACTCTCAGCTCTTCAAGGGCAGGCTTCATTGCTGATTTATCTGAGTAGCCAACCTTCAGTAATTTATTCAATAAATCTTTACTGAAGACTTATTACATGTCAGGTACAGGGCTCATTATGGAGAAACAGTTGTGAGCAACTGACACAGACAAGGAAAATACTCACTTGCCCTATATCATAGGGTTTAATAATAGAGAATAGTATTAATGGCTTTTATATGTTGAGCACTTTGGCCTATTTAAGATGATTATCTTAGCATATGGTGATAGGTAAAGACATAGGTTTTCAACTCCGTAGACTATGATTTCATTTCTAGCTCTTGTTAGATGTGTGGTCTTAAGTTGGTAATACAACCTCTTGGAGCTTCTGCCTCAGTTATTACCACAAATAATGCTGTATAGCAAACCAAACCAAAAGCAGATAAAACCAGAATTTATTAGGCTCGTGAGTCTGTGAGTTGATTGGATGGCTCTTCTGGTCTGACCTAATCTAGGCTGGTCTCACTGTTGGTGACTGATATGTCTGTGATGGGCTGATGAGTCAGCCAGGTCAATGGTGCAGTCTCGAATGGCCTCACCCTCTGCATTGCAAGTGTGGACTTCTACACATGGTAGCTGTGGGATGCAACACAGCCAGTGGAAACATGCTGTTTGTAATCTAGGCTCAGAATTGGCATAGTGTCACTTTTGTCTAATTCTGTTGCTTGAGCAAGTCCCAGGGCCAGCCCAGATTCATGAGCTGGGAAACAGACTCCGTATTTGGATGGGCATTGCTGCAAAGTCACATTGTACAGGGTGTGAAAACAAGGGGACAACAACAATTGTGGGCGATTTTTGGATTTCATCTACTACAACTTCAGTCTATTAAATAGAGATGATAGTAATAGTCCTCATTTTATAGGTGAATTGTGAAAACTGTATGGCATGTGTCCTCAACCCCCAGGCCACACAGTAGGAGGTGAGTGGCAGGTGAGCATGAAAAACTTCATCTGTATTTACAGCTGCTCCCTATCCCATGCATTACTGCCTGAGCTCCACCTCCTGTCAGATCAGCAGCACATTAGATTCTCATACGAGCACAAACCCTATTGTGAACTGTGCCTGTGAGATCTAGGTTGGATGCGCCTTGTGGGAATCTAATGCCTGATGATCTGCCACTGTCTCCCATTACCCCCAAATGGGAACCATCTAGTGCAGGAAAACAAGCTCTGGGATCCTACTGATTCTACATGATAGTAAGTTGTATAATTATTTCATAATATAATTAATCATAATTAGAAATAAACTACACAATAAATGCAATGCACTTGAACCATACCAAGACCATCCCCTTCCCAACAACCTAGTTCATGGAAAAATTGTCATCCACAAAACCAGTCCATGGTGCCTAAAAGGTTGGGGACTGCTGCCATGTGAGATAATGTGGAAAAAGCTGGATTGTTACCTGGTACTTACGAATAACTATAAATGTTGGAAGTTTGTTATTATATCATGTATCCTTACAACCAACCATATGGAGATGTTATAATATTTATCTTACAAATGAAGATTGTGAAGCCAGGATTCAAACTACAGTTTAACTTTAAAGCTTGTATTACAGCCTTCTAATCTGTTTTGTTTTTGTTCTTTCTGAACACATGAGCAGACATTTTCCATTCTCCCTTGCTGTTAGGTGTGACTATGTGATAAGATTCTAAACGGTGAACAGATTACTATGAAGTGCTTCCCTTCTGGCTCATAAAATCCTTCTGTGTGGGATCTTACATGTTCTTCCCCCTTCTACGGCTTGAAGCACATAGCACAACAGCTACATGAAGCTTAGAAGTTACGTGATAAAGATGACAGGGCCAAAGAATGAAAGGAGGGGTCCCTGAATCTCCATGTGTAAGAGAAATCCCTGCAGAACTAGAATTTTGATTTTGGATTTTAGTGAGCCAGAAGTTAAGTTTTATTGTGAATAGCCAATGAAGTGTTGGAGTTTGTTACGTCAATAACTAAGTAATACAGTTTAGTTGTAATTTAGTCTAACTAATACTAATTGTAACAAATTCATTAATTGCAGTTAGTTTTTACTAGCTATTACAAACTAACCAATACAGAATTTAACTTCTGAAATATGGTGCTATGCAACTTAGAATAGTTAAACCTTTCCTAGACTGTATTTTGTATATATAAGGCATCTGACGTTTGTTGGAATGAGAGGATTCCAGAACCAAACATAAGCTTTCTAGTCACTTAATTCCATTTGTACTTCCTTTCTGCCTATGATTTCCTTGCTTTCTTATCACCCAGAGAAACTTGTTCCTTTTTGGTCAAAGCAGACTGATCAGGTTGATGGACAGCTAACTAGGACCAAAAGACCCAATTCTCTAGAGTACCATTACTAGAATACATTTTATTTACATGGACAAGATCAAATAATATTTTCAGGCAGAATGAAAAAAAAATGAAGACCTTTTATTTAGATTGAAAATATTTGTTTTAGGGTCTCTATGTTCAATTTTGAGGACAACTGGGGTCACAGAGATTCTAAGAGGATGAAAGTAGATTTTAAGCACTCTTTTGTGGGAGAAGAGGAATTAAGAATTAAAAGTAAAAAACAAAAAAAGAGAAAGATAGAAAAGGAGCTACTGAAAACAAACCAAATAAACCAAAGGTAATCCAGCCTTATTTGAAGCCAATGAGCAAAAATTTACGCTACATTCCCATTGGCCCAGAAAGAGGAGTTCATACTAATTGGTACCATTGTAGAAGCTCTAGTGTGAAAAGTAGGGCTTTTATTTTATGCTAATTATATGAAACCTCTGCTGTTGATACCACTCAAAGAATTTGCTGCCTGTCTTACAGGACCAAAGAATCGTAGAGGCTTACTATTTAAATTTAGAGTCATGGAGTAAGAGGTCTAGTTACATCCCTTAGAAGGAGAACAATTAGCATACAATGGCATCTCAGTGAAATAGAACTTAACTTTTAAAACATTTTCATTTCTATTCGGCAACTTCGCTTTGAAAGAAGGAATAATATAGTTGACATTTAATGAATACTCACTATATGCCAAGTGCTCTGAGTTGAACTAGAAAGAGGCAAATAATAAAATCTAGTTGAAATCAGAACTTTTATGAAAGCAAATTTTCTTTTCTTTTCTTTTTTAAGATAGCAGATCTCAGAGAGGCTTCAAGTAGAGGAAAAATCACTTAACAAAGTGTAAGGTGGAGTCTTTTTTTCTAGCACTTGGTCAAACAGTCCTTTTTATTCATCTGTAAACTGGGAATAATGGTATCCTCCACTGAAGATCAATGAAATAAAATTTGTGAAGGCATTTTTCAAGCCACAAAATGTAGGGTAAATGTAATTTAAATAGAATTTTACACTTACATATACTTATCTAATTATTTTATTTACAGTGGAGACTGGCAGACAAATAGCACAATGGAGGTTTTGAGAAAACTTAATAAAATTTTTGCACATGGTTAATATCTAGGAAACACCCTGTACATCATTGATATTCCTTTGTTATCCAATAAAGAAGCAAAACCCACAACCCAATAAATATATTACAACAAAAACCCACTCTAAAACAAAGCAAGGGACAATAATCAAAGACATCTGCAGTTGATTGCTATATGATATAATTCACTATTTTTTTTTTATTTCTTCCAGTAAGTCATTAGATACTTAAGAGAAGTGGCTTATGACAGTTTTCATTTTCATTAAATATTCATATTTACTAATGGAAATTGCTCTGACAAACTGGGTAAATTGAGCAACTTAGAAATTTATGCTTCAGAAACAGAAGTTCTGGAATTCCTAGTGAGCAAGCTAATGCTCGAGTCATTAACAGTCCATTGATTTTATAGTCAAAAAGCTGGAAAGCAAATATAGTGTGTGTTTTAGATGTTGTGATAATTGTTTATCTTGATACTTAAATCACAAGCCTTTTGATTGTAGATATCCATTAGCTATGAAACATGCTCCTGTGGATTTTTCAGAGATCCTCTTTCAGTTCTCTGGGGATAACTTGCCTCCCTATTTTATCATCTAAGAGGAAGAAAATTACAATGAACCATTCTTGCCATGTAGGAGCTAAGAAAAGGGTCATAAGTTCCAGAAAATTGGAAACCAGAAATTTGAAGACAGGGCAAAATTTCTGTTTCTGGAAGGCAAAAGACCTGAGTTTCTGGGGAACTATAAGAAAGTAACTTAACCATAATTATTCACCGTTAATCCAACAAATATTTACTGAGCATTTACTATGCACCAGGCACAGTGCTCAGGATACAGTGATGAACAAGAAAACACTGTGCCTGAACTCAGGGGACTTAGGCAGACAATTACGTGAATGGTAATAACACAGTGTGAGGAATGTGATGACAGGAAGCTGTGAGAACACATACACAGGGACCATAAGTTCAGGGACTGTCTTCCTGATGGAGTGATTTATGCTGGGCCCCACAGGATGAACAGGAGGTAGGAGTGTTCCAGGCCATGGAAACAACATGTACAATGGCCAGAAAGTTAAAAAGAGTATGGCATGTATTGTTGAGCAAATGAGCTCACTGCCTGATGCACGCCGAAGCCAATAACTATGGCACCAGCTTTTGAGAAAAGAAAGCTTTCTTTCAGCAAAGAGTCAGGAGCAGGCCCAAATCTGGTCTCTGATTTGGGATCTAGGGCAAGTTAAGGGATCGGAGAGCAAGGGAAAGGATTTAGGAATGTTGGCTTGGCAGGGTCTGATTGGAGGGCTTCAGATTTGAGTATTTACAGGAAAGTATGTTGAGGCAGATTTTAGCCTTGGATCTTCCTGGACAATGGAATCACTTCTTAAAGAGTTTTGACGTTCATATTCTGGTCATGTCCCAGTCCTCTTGGTTCTCAGGGCATAGGGGAAGAATTGTCAGTTCTGGCTATTGTTAGAGGTCAAAGTTTTTTCTATTGCACATGCCCAGGCTACACAACTTGCAGTTTTTGGCTGTGTTATAGCTAAAAGGTAACCTGACATTTTATTATCAACAGAGTAGGTCCAGTTTGGGCTGGTCCCACAGTTATGCATGTTCCAGACACTGAAAGACAGTGTGGGTAAAACAGTTGTTGAATAAAACCTAACATGAGCTACAAATGTGTGTCATACAAGTAAACATGACATTTGTAATTTTAAACTTTATAGCAGTCACATTAAAAAAGAGGAAGAAGATAAAATTAATTTCAATAATATATTTGATTCAGGCACAAATATCCCAGAAACCATTGTTTCAATGTGTAATCAGTATAAAATATTAAGGAAACACTTTATATTTTCCTTTTGCTTTTTCCTTTTTTTTGAAACAGAGTCTTGTCGCCCAGGCTGGAATGTAGTGGTGTAATCTCAGCTCACTGCAGCATCTACCTCCTGTGTTCAAGCGAGTCTCATGCCTCAGAAGAATCCCCCAGTAGCTGAGATTACAGATGTGCATCACCATGCCTAGCTAACTTTTTGTATTTTTAGTAGAGACAAGGTTTCACCATGTTGGCTAGGCTGGTCTCGAACTCCTAACCTCGTGATCTGCCCACTTTGGCCTCCCAAAGCACTGGGATTACAGGCATGAGCCACTGCACCCTGCCTATATTATTTTTTTCACACTAAGTCTTTGCAATTCTGTGTGTTTTTCATGTGAGCACAACTCAGTTTGAACTAGCGACATCCAAATGCCCAAAGCCACATGGCTACTGCACTGTCAATATAGGGTGGTGGTGGAGACGATCTAGGCTCCAGTGATGGGAGATGGTAATGGACAAGTAGAAAGGAAACAAATTTTGAAATTTATTTATTTACAACCCAGTTAATTAGGCAAGGTAGTCTTTAAGGTTCTTCTAGCCCTAAAATTCAGTGAACCGCTAGCCTATCTCAATGTAGGAGTGGAAAGAAATATCCCAAACTCATTGTTCTCATCTTAACATCTCAAATTTCTCTTCCTCCTCACTTCCTTCTTTCTCTTCTATTCCTCTTCCTCCTCTTATCCTTCTCTTTCTTTTCTTCCTTCTCCTTCTTATTCTTTTTCTTCTGATTAAAATGGTATTTATACATGCCAATGACCCAGGAATGCCACAGTGCATACACTTGCTCTCATAAAATTTTATTTAAAGCTAATTTCTCTTGGTTCATTTGGTAGGGCTTCCATTTTCCATATTTATAGTAGACTTTTATATAGCAGATTTTACCTTCTGGGAATAGCATTTTCAGTTTTCTTTGGGAACTGTGATTCATTCCTGCATTTTAAGTCAATGTTGTTCAGGTGTGGTTAGCCATGCTCCAAGTCCAGGGATAGGTGTGTCTTAGGCCTAGGCATGCATTCTTGGTCATAGTGATTGGTTCTTTGATGGACCTGTTGCATAAGTCATATTAATCAGGGCCAACCCGAGCTCATTTTGGGAATTTTTCTTTAGCTATTGGGATATAAGTATATTCCATTCTTTCTATTGGTAAAATGATTGGTAGGATAGGATAGGATGTGCACTTGAGTGGACAGCAGCCACCTTGTCTCTCTGAGGAGAGAGCTTGCTTGAGAATGAGGACAGAGAAGTGTGGAACAGTGAGATGGACAAACCAAAGCTTTGAGAAAAAGGCTTTTGTGCACCTGGATCCAGCTGTACTTGAAGTCCAAAGATCCACTCTTGGTCTTTCCAGTTTTATAAATCTCCGTATTCTCTCTCTCTCTTATTTTGATAAAGCCTCTTTGAGCTGGAGTTTCTACCACTTGCCATGAAAAGATTACTGGATAAATCTTCAATAGCACTATTGTCAACTGAAACAGTTTTACAGAATGGGCTCCAGACTTATAGGAAAACATCATTAAATACAAAATTCTAATGTCCGAAAAATATATTTCCTTCTATGAGCTTCTATTATTAACTAATTAAAGTATTTGCTCATTTTATTGCACATCTGTTAGAAGTATACTATTTGTCAGGCACTGTGTTTTGCTTTATGTGTTAAATTGTGCAAATTACTTACCTGATTGTTGTTCTCATTCCTCTATGATCTTTTGGGGACAGAATACTACTGCCCAACACCATATAAAAAGAAGAATTTACAAATAAAAATAGAAGCAAGATCTTTGTGTGTGAAAGATGTCATTCTTTTTTTTAAAATTGTAAAATTGTAAAAATTCCTTTTTGAGAAGGAATTTTTTTTTTTTTTTGAGATGGAGTTTTTTTTTTTGCTAATGTTGTCCAGGCTGGAGTGTAGTGGTGCAATCTTGGCTCACTGCAATCGCCACCTCCTGGGTTCAAGTGATTCTCCTGCCCCAGCCTCCTGAGTAGCTAGAATTACAGGCACACAACACCACGCTTGGCTAATTTTTGTATGTTTAGTAGAGATGGAGTTCAACCCTGTTGTCTAGGCTGGTCTTGAACTCCTGAACTCAGGTAATCCACCTGCCTGGTCCACCCAAATTGCTGGGATTACAGGCGTGAGCCACTGCACCCAGTCAGGAACAATTGATTCTTTCAAATTTATCTTCTTCTACTTTATATATGTCACATATTAATTTTCTGCATAATTTTCTAACTATAATTTTGGAGCACTTTAGAATTGTTTGTCTCCCAAAATTGTGACTAGAATAAATGGGCAGTTCAAAAATAAATCCACATCTAGACCTTAACTCAGTGCATCAGAATCAGTTGGGATAATTATTTGAAATGAAAATTCCTGGCATTCTTTTGTTCAGAGAAACTAAATTGGAGCCTTTTTGGTAGAGTCCTTAATTTATATTTTACCCAGATGCTTTAGAAAATCACATGCACAGTTAAGTTTTAGAATTATTTTGTTGCTTAGGAAAACAATCCATAAGCATTGCAGGATATACTGAAGACACGGATTGGCTTTGAGACTTAGATCATTAGCATTTAAATATTATTTATCTACTTTAGTCCACCTGTCAGCAAACAATTATTTTTAATGATTATAAACATTTCACATGAAAAAATATTTTCTAAATATTATTCACCTATTAACGTATGAACAGAATTTTATTAGTCACGAGTAAATACTATAGATCATAGTGACTACTTATTAAATTTAATTATAGCATGTGAACTCTCCTGAACGAGGGATTAGCATTCCAATATTAACTTAAGCTGGAAAAGCTGGGCTAATATTATTTTTTTCAAACAAGCAAGAGATCTTGTTCCTAAGCTCTGTTCTTACATATTTTATACAAACTCTTAAAACATCTTGCTCAGTTTTCTTTTTCACATTAGCCTGTGTTGGGAGTTTTGATGTTTATTTTAAATTTTGTATTGCCTTGGAAAAATGGTTGGTACACTCCATTCATTTAGTAATGAATGACGTGGGCATGAGAATGAGATCTTGCAAAATAAAAATAGCCACCTGAAATTGAGCTTTGGAGAGGCGCCCAAAAGAGAAGGTCAGATCAGAGTAGATGTTTAGGATACTTCTTTTTTCAGTTTTATAAACTGAAGTTTATAAATGCCCACAATACTTTCTGGGCCCTGGTAACATTCCCACATAGTTTATACTTGAATAAAATATTAAAACTGAATAAAGCAACTGGGAAGAGTTTCTATTCCAAGAAATGTTAGATCACTCGAATGTTGACCTCTGATTTTGGTTAGCTAACTTACTTTTATTAAATTCATTCATTCATTCATTCATTCAACAAGTGTTTGTAAAGTGCCTGCTATATGCCAGCTACTGTACTAAGCGTTTGGGGTGGAATAACATGCACATAAGCCCACCCTCATATATCTTATCATCTGGTGACTCCACTTATCTGTGTGTCTGGTCCTATGAGGAGAAACCCAGAGAATAGTCTTTCATAATTTTCAGAAGAACTTTAGTTTCCACAAATAACAGACCTATTAGCTTAGTAGATAGTTCATTTAATATGCATGGTAATATCTCATTTTATACACTATAGTTCTGCCCATCTCAGTCCAGTGTACTCCATGAGGAATAGATAAGTTAATCTACTAATTATCACCACTAGACTATCTTTTTGCCCAGGATCCTGCCAGATAGTAGAAGATGATTATGCTTTTTACCAAAGTACTACTACAATCCGTAGCATGCACATCCCAATTTACATCATTGGAAAGAAGTGTAAACATTCACACTGACCCCCCAAACAACTATAGGATCAGGAAATCCGTCTTGAGGGGTCGGCTGTGACTTGAATCCATTTGTTGGGTTCTATCAGCCAATGTATCAGTTATGATCGAGACTGCTTAGGAGGATAATTGGACCAGGCAGAACAGGTGTGAGTAATTGCCTGCCATTCCAGAGCATGGGTTCTGAAGGTGTGAGCACTAACACAGAACTCTTCGATGACTTGCAGGGCTGCCAAATGACTGCCATCATGGCTAACCAAGGCCTGATAAATCTCCTTTAATACCCAGATTTCTATGTAGTAAGATTTCCATTGAAAATAAAGATGCAGTTTCAGGGATTAGTGCTTTGGAGAGTTCTCTTTGTCTTTTCTAGTTTTATAAAATAATTATGGCAAGAGAGAATTGGTGGTAATGTTGAGGCCATGAGAACACTGTAAGAAGCTGAATGTAAGGAATGTTTTAATAAAATAATAGAAGATTGATCACATCTACATTCTACATTGTTCTTTCTGGATCCTCTGATCTTGGGAGATAGATTTATTAAGCAGTTTATTGTTGTCATTTATTAGTAATCTCATAGGTATTGGAATCACATCCTGCCCATGTGGGCATAACACTTTGCATTGAGTACTTTTCTTTGCTGTCAATATTGGGTTGAAGTTGATATTGATTTTTCCTTTAATGGAGCCAAAAACACTTTTCCTCACTATTCTTGCATCTATTACAAACTAAGGCAGCTTCCATAGACTTAACTGTAACTTAGCTCCTGGTAGTTGCAGTAGCATCAACAAAATTAACATAAGCATGCTCATAGAATATTTTACACTATGTAAACTGTTGTTATATATATTTTTATATCCGCTCTTTGAAGCCATCACAAGGAGTGATTGTTATTAAACTTATTTTACAGATAAGAAAATTAAGGCTCATCTGAAGACTTAAGGCCACATGGCTTGGAAGATGTTGACCTAAATTCAGAATTAGTTCCTCTTAAGATCCTATCCCTTTCCCATGGCACTGAAGGCCATTCATAGAGATGGCTGTTGTGTCATGTGCCCTTCAAATTTTACTCTGCACTGTTTTTGAAGACATGTAATAAAGATAATAAAATGCAACAGTAACAGTAATAATAATAGCATAATTTGGTGTTGAGAATGTTGCTCTAACCTTAATGAGTGATTTAAATTCTCTAAGATTCACTATACATGTCTGTGAAAACAGTAAGTATCTCTTAATATTGTGAGAATTAATGACATCATCCATATAATAAGATGATGATGATGACAACTACTGTTTTGGAATCCTGTGTGTTTACTAAATGTTATATATTTTATATGCATTATCTCTAAGCTTTGTAATAATGTTGTAAAATATGCATTTTAATTCCCAGCATATAAATGGGGAAACAAAGATCGGAAAATGTATGTGATTTTCTTAACATCAAACAGTCATCAAGAGCCCGTGTTAGCATCTGGCCTGCATCCAAAACTCATGTTTTTTAATGTGTTAAGTTGTTGCAAAATGTTCTTTGAAAAAGATGGAGACATTCTTCACCCAAAATCAATTAATTTCCTTAAATCCTTGACCTCCCATGAGTACCAAGTCCATGTTACACTCGTGGTATATTTTAGTGTACTTAAGGCACACACAGTAAGAGAAATTTGAATTTCACAATTTAGCACAGGTAGTTGGTTGCTGTGAATGAAAATGTTTCTTTTTGTGCTAATTAGTTCGTATGTGTTATCCTAGGTTCCTTAAAAAATGTTAGGTCAGATTCCAAAGAAACTGTGTTCCATAAAATAATAGTTTAATGAAAATCTAAGTTGTGACTCACATAATTGTTAATCTGTACTTATCAGACCAGAGAATGATAATTCAGGCTTGTAACTAAAGAGGCTTGAGTGTTTTTGAGGGATTTATACTTGTATGCTTATACTGTGTCTCCTCTGTAAATCTAGCAGGAAGACAAGGAAAGTGTTCCGTACCATTTCACCACTGAGGAAACTGAGTCTAGAGGATTACATTTTCTGCTGAAGATCACATAGCCAATGGAACTTGTTTTTGCCTCCCGGACAATTTTCTGCTGTCATCTTAAGGTAGGTACAAAGGGCTGGGGGCTATTCCTTAGGCTGATTTAATTTGTGGATAAAGATTATTTTCCTCCAAGACCTCAGGAGTACAATAAAAAACTTTATCCCCCTGTATTTATCTTTAAAGTAATTAGTATAAACTGTGAGTTAGAAGGCTGGGGGTTTCAGTTCTGCTCTGTCACATACCAATGGATAAACTAGGTCGCTTAGCTTATCTGGCCTGTGTTTCCTCTTGTGAAAAACGAAGATAATAGTGTTTATCATTCTTGTCCTATGGGGCTGTGGAGAGCATCTAGCCAGAGAGTGCAGGTGGTAAGAAAGTGGTCTCAGCATTCAAGTTGTGTGTGGACAAGTTCTAGCTATCCAGCATATCCTCTTCTTTCTTTCTTTTTTTTTTTGAGACGGAGTTTCGCTCGTTACCCAGGCTGGAGTGCAATGGCGCGATCTCGGCTCACCGCAACCTCCGCCTCCTGGGTTCGGGCGATTCTCCTGCCTCAACCTCCTGAGTAGCTGGGATTACAGGCACGCGCCACCATGCCCAGCTAATTTTTTGTATTTTTAGTAGAGACGGGGTTTCACCATGTTGACCAGGATGGTCTCGATCTCTTGATCTTGTGATCCACCTGCCTCGGACTCCCAAAGTGCTGGGATTACAGGCTTGAGCCACCGCGCCCGGCCTCCTCTTCTTTCTTAATCATACCATAATTTTCTTTTGAAAAATTGGTTATTTTCCATTATGTGTGATCTTGGAGGGGCTGTGAATCAGGGTTTTTCTGCCTTTTTACTACAGTCGTCAAAAATATTCTGGAGGCCATTGCAAGCTTCTCCCTCCAGAGCCCTCCTCAATCCTCTGAGCGCATAGTCACAGAACAGACACTGGATCTAAGCCAGTCATATGGGCTCTTTCTTTTGGAACTGAATCCTATGCAGAATAATAAAGACTAAGCAAAGATGACTGAAATGAATTGATCCTTTGATTCCACAGCAGCTTCTCCATGAGACTGAGAAGCAGACCTTTACCTTCTTTTTGTCCCGTCATGGAGCTGGGTCCTCCAGCTGTGCAATTCTAAGGAAATTCATTCTCCCAATGATCTCTCTCTTCGGATAGCCAGAGTTGGATTATGTTGATTGCAATCACAGACTTTTATTACATATATAAGTTTTTAACACATTTCCTTGACTTCAAGATGCCACCAATTTAATATGCATCACTAAGTTTTTCAGGGAAGGAAGCAGCAGTTGCACCATATTCAATATACACACCAATAGGCAAGAGGCATACTGGTTTGAGAAATGTGAAACATGAGAAATAGAATGTAAAAAAATGTGTGTTTTAGAATTGAGGAAATATGGCACCCATATTATCATTATTAAAAAATTATATTAGAATAATAGCTATGACAACTGAGTATTTTATGTGCCTAGAATCCACAAGGAGTCAGGGAAGTATGCCAAAGGAGTTGATTCTAAAATTCTCTTGATTGCTTCTCTGAGAACTTCTCAGTGTATTCGCCTTTTGGTATAAAAAATATCTGATTTTGACTGCCAGCTAATTTCCAGAAGTTGCAGTCAGTTCTGGTTTACTGTGAGTGGGAGGTTTGTAAGAAAATAGCAGTGCAGCAGTAAGGAGCTCTCTGAAGTTGTTCTGAATGTACAGCTAATGGGCAGTTATCTTTGAGAGAGATTTTTATAGCTTCCTCAATATAGCTGGTGAAAAATTAGCCTGGATATTGGGGAGGAGCCTGTCAATTTGGCTTCTTATCAAACTCAACTTTGTTAAGCAGTTAATTCTAAGGTGTTTTAACCATTTATTACTAAGGCATGTAAGTCTGAGTTGGCAGCCTTAATTAATAGATTAATGATCACTGCTCCCTACAATGTAATTGTCATTGTGTCCCTAGAAGAACTATAAATTTACCTCCAGGGTTAGGATTAGGTGAGGGTGACACTCAAGCAGCCACAGAAGGTGTGAGGATTTGAGGCCTTTTAAATGAAGACAAAGACATGCCCTAAAGAGACAATTTTCCAAGCTGCTGTTTTGACTTGACGGTGGCAGTGACTTCATTGCAAGACGTGATAATGAAATGCAGCAGAATCAAGAGGAGGGGGTCTATTAGTTACTCAAAACCTGCTTGTGCAGATCTTGCAATTCCATTTGTATTTCTGTCTCCCTCTCTATGAAGCAAGAGCATTATTCATAATTTGACTGCCATTTGTATCATGCTAAGTGATTTAGGGCTGTATCTTCACATGACCCAGCTTATCATAGGTGTGCTGTAGATTTAATGAGGTGATGTATCCCTGCTCTATCCCAGCTCCATAAGCAAGGGCAGCTATGTAACTCTTTACAACTCATTTCCTGATTTTGAAAATGAAAATAATAATAACCCATCTCATCATCATTTTGTTATAAAAATTACTGTAATGTCTGACAGGCTTAGCAGGTTACAGAGTAAGTATTCAGTAAATATTAGCTACCATTACTTAGTAGATATGTATGAAGATTTTGTAGATGGGTGCAATGTAGATGTTTTATGATTCCTGTTAGCATAAGTTTGACAAACTACAGCCCTGAGTCAAAGCTAGCCTGTCACATGTTTTTGTAGAAAAAGTCTTATTGGACCACAGCCATGCTCTCTTGTTTATGGATTGTCTATGGCTTCTTTTCAGCTATAGAAGGAGAGTTGAGTAGTTAAAACAGAGATCCTAAAATATTTACTACCTGGCCCTTTATAGGAAAAGTCAGCCAGTCTCTGGGGATCATCAAGAAAACAGGCAAATGTCCCACCCTGCATGTAATATTTAGTAATAGATAAGATGTGTTGTAATTTACTTAACTTTTCCCCTTTGTGTGATTAATAGACATTTAGCAGGTTTCCATTAATTTCATTCACAAATAATTCCACAATAAATGACATAGTATATATGTGAATGTATCTGTAGGATAGATTCCTACATGTGAAATACTTAGGGGTAATTATTTGGGACACCTCAGTTGATGTGCTTGCAGATTTACGGATGGGACATTGTGAAATTTCTCAACACCAAAGTTGTCAGAACTGAGTACAGAATTAAGCTGTCAGTTCTAATTCCCTATAACAGAGTTTATCAGTAATTAGCTTTTTTGATTGAGCCAGAGGTTGCAGTCCCTAAAGAAAAAAACACAACACTGAATCTCAAGAAATTGACTACTTGTCAGATGAAGTTAACTATCAAGATTCCTACCCATCACAAGTAATCTTACGGCTGGTCATTGCTTCCATCTCAGTTCAGTGTCACTGCCTTTGGTCTTTGGAATAGATTATGTGGATAGAGTCATCAGGCTTAATGGAAGTCTCCATCTGTATCATCACATCTGTTAACCTTTAAAAGGCTTATGAACTCTGAGAAAGGGAGCAGTTACATTATTCTTTCATATAAGGTGATATTATTCCTAAGACTACTCCTTTGTGAAACATGCCTCAATAAGAAGATCTGATGGTGGAAACACTCATTTTACTCTTAGGTAAAGAACTCGTCTGTTTTTTTCTTTTGACACACCTCAAATTATGGCGCCTGAAACATGGCTCAGAATTTACTACTAGTATACACAATTATGATATATTGGTTAGTAGATTGTGGAGATTAGTTGACTATACCTAGATAGTATTTTCAGAGAAGAAAATGTTATGTTGAATCAGGGCACCTAAAACGCAAAAGCCTCAGGGGCCAAGTAGATAATATGAATGGTGAACTTGAGAGCTTGTTTTTTCATTTGAAGAGAGGGGCTGCTACTTAGTCCCAGCCAATTGCTGCCACACTTTACTTTTCTAAAAGAAGGTGGACATACACATCTGTAGGTAAAACTGTCCCGAGATTTAGAAGTCTGCAACTACTTCAAAATAAAAAAAAGCATATATGGCATGACAGTTGAAATGTGACTGCTTGTTTGATACTATCTGTAAGCCATGAAAAAATCTAAAAAGGTAGAATGATTGAGAATAGAAATGGCTCAGGATGAGATGCTTACAATGACGGCTGTGAATAGCTAGGAAGTTCCCTTAAGAAATAGGGTTTTGTCATCAGACAGACCTACAAGCAGGGTAACTTCTCTGTTTCCTTCTTGAGTACTAAATGAGAAAATGTATGTAAAGTACTTTGCAGGGTCCTTGATACATGGTAGGTGCTAAATATATATTAGCTAATGTAAAATGGGCCTACATTTTATTTTTAAAATATTATGAAATATAGTTTAGGTCTAGAATCCTTTCTTTCTTTCTTTCTTTTTTTTTTAGGATTAGCATTATGATAAGTTATGGATTGTCAATGATAACCACTAGGGTAGTAGACTGAATGAGAAGGACTGTGAAATATGTTTTAATGTGGAAAGGGTCTTCTTGGGTTTTACAAACTTCTGGGAAGATACTCCTTGGAGACGCTGGTGGGCATTATAAGATCATCAAAGGGTCATTGGAGACCTTTCAGATTTACTAGTGATCCTGGGAGGTTGAGACTGATGAGGGTGTTGATCTAGTGCTGGGAATATATATTTCTTTAGATTTGGTACTAGATTAATTTTTCATTTTATAGACAAGTGAATTCAGGGTGGGTGGTAGAAGTGAGGTTGTAATGGTAGAGGCATAAATTCTTGCTCTAGGTTGAGTGTGGCTTGCTAAATGGGAGTGGGTCAGGGTTAAGAAGGCCTGAGTGGGCAATTTTACATATCTATCCGAAATAAGTGTTGGACTTCATTATTTTAGTGACCTGCTTAGCCAGAAAACTATCATTTCCTGGAAAAAGCCCTGCATCTGTTTGTTACCAAAATGTTTGTCCCAGCTTGTCAAGGGACAATGTGTTCATGGATTTTCTATTCAGTGCTTTAATCACCAGCCAATATGAAAATGAAATTGAAATTTACAGTCTTCCTTAGTGGGAATACTATTCATGCACTTTACATAGTTATAGATAGATAGATGATAGGTAGGTAAATAGATATAAATACAAAACATACATTGTATATCATGTAATATATATTCTAATTTGACTCTAATTACCAGAACGTGATTTAAATTCATGTTAGTTTGATCACTATTTCCAAGTAGTAAACTAAATGCATAATTGTTCATTTAAATTGTGTCACAAAGCCACCTATTTTTTAAAACCTTTTATTAATCATAATAAAAAATGGTATTAATTTTTATCATTTATCGCAAGATATTAATCTTGCCAAATTGATATGCTTATGTTTGTATTCATACTTTTGGTTTCTATAGTAAAGTGAATTTCCTATAGAGAATGTCTTTTTAGATGTTACTTATCTGTTTTTCTCATTCATTTTATTAATCACTGCCAACTGTTAAACTGTTCAGCTTCCAAGGACTTTTTTTTTCCTCCATGCCTTTAATGACTAACTTATTTGGAACAGCAGCAGAAAGAAAAACCTCTGAGGCAGAATATGCTCACACACATTCTGACATGTCTCAGCTCACGGCAACTTTCCAAAGGATAATTATAGATGGCACTAAAGCTGAATTCATGATGGTCAGATTGTCAGAAATCTTATTTATAAATGCTTTCATAATGCTAGAGGGGAATCTATCTTCCTTTGAAAAAGGAAAAGTTTGAAACCTTCAAGGCTGCCTGGGTTTGTCTCCATCTCTGGCTCTGGGATCTAGTTTTATGTTAGAATCACCTGTGGAGCTTTTGAATGCTAAAATTAAATTCAGCCACTAACAAAACTTTTCTTGGACAATATTTACTATTATATTAACTAGCACTGCACTCACTCACTGTTTGGTACTGTTTTATGCACTTTAGATCTATCATTAACTCATAGAGTTCTTCCAACAAGTCTATGAGGTAGTCACTATTAGGATGGTTATTTTGCCAGTGAAGAAATGGAGATGCAGAGAAGTTCAGTAGCTTGCCCCGGGGTTGCATCCGTAGTTAAGTGTAGAGTTGGGGTTTGAACCCAGGCAGCTTAACTCTTGAGTTCATGTTTTCAATCACTGTATCTTTCTGCTGCTCATCTTCAGCATACTTCTGATCAGAGAGACAGATCTTGGTTTGTTAGGATAATATCACACAATGGAATTTATTGCCTGGTTCTCAACTCTGACTCATTTGATTTGAATATCTTATTTATATCATAATTGACTTTCAGATATACTGACTGATTACTCACTAATGAGCACACACATAAAAATTTGTCTCCAGTCTAGACTAATTAAACCAGAATCTCTGATGGGTGGGGCCTGAGCATCTGTGGCTTAGGCAGCTTCTCTGGTGATTTCAGATGTATATGCTGCTTGCCATCTAATATTAGAAGGTGGAAAACTAAACTATTAATTTCAATATAAGGTAGATGAGACTAGGATTCTAGAAAGCCATGGAAAGTACTATGGGGGAACAGGTGGGAACATTAATTCTGAGAAGCACATACAGAGATATATTTATATATACCATTATTACAATAGCTTCCCCAATCCTAACCCGTTCTGATAAACAGGACAACATACATTACAAGAGGGTTATTATGGGCAGAATTTTACATTTTTGAGGGGCTTTACTTTAGGCTCTGTGGTCCAAAGAAAGCAAGGTCAGGTACCCATTACCCCCCAGTGGCCTATGTCAAATATTAAAAATATTAAAACCATGGATGTCGTATATCAGATAGGAAACCATACCTTCTGTACCTCTTCTAATACACATGCTGATTCATAGAGAGGCTTTAATTACCTCAAACAAAATGCCAACCAATTGCCAAATCAATACATCCGTTGGCAGTGTTTAATAAAATGAATAAGAAAAACCTACTATCAGCTGCAATGATCATCCAATCATTGATAATAATGGTACATTGGGCCTGGCCATGGGTAGATCCCTGAAGCATACTACTGTATACACTCCAGAATGGCAATAATTCATAATGTGTTAGTCAGGTTAGACTAGGTTGTGCTGCAGTGACAAATGAACCTCCCAAATCTCAGTGACTTTCCATACCAAAGTTTATTTTTCACTCATATTGCATACATAGTCCATGTATTTCTGCTCATATTTCACTGGTTGGATCTAGTCATATGTCCCCAATCTAACTATAAGGGAGTTAAAAATGTGGGAGAATACATGACTATTTGGTCAGAATTAAATTTTAGTATTATTTCCATGCATTCCTTTGACCAGTTTTGAATCTACCCGATACTTACGTTATCTATATTTCTCCATCTTTTAATGACTTGTCATTTATTGAAGGCCTTTTATAGAATAACAACAATTAAGCATAAACTTTAATTAAATCTCCAAGACCATCCAATGGGATAGGAGTTATCATTTTCCTTGACTAGATGAGAAAACTAAAGATTAGAAGTTAAATATCTTGTCTAAGGGTATACAGTCAACAAGCAAAAAATATTTGAACCAATCAATTCCAAACACATATATTGCTTCTTATTATCTATATATCTAATCTCTTAGCTAAAAATGGGATAAAATAAAGGGAAACCTGAGGCCAGATTAAAAATAGGACGAATTGATTTTTCATCCTGTCCAGCAATTCTTTGCTTGTGCTCTGATTTGTACTACTTGCTCTCTTGTATTTAAACACACGAAGCTCTCATTATCTCCATCCATTATCAATTGCTTGCACAAAAAAATCTGAGGAGTCACTCATATTAAAGTGAAAATAACTAAATCCATTCTGCTTTCCATTTTAAAGTTTACTTATTTATTAAAGTTAGATCATCCTGCCACTAAGAAGAATAAATTTCTAGTTGTATATGAAATATCTCTGAAAGAGTTTATTTAAGTAAACACATACTATTGTTATCCCTAAAACTGTATCATGGAGCTGCCAACAGTGTGGTCTTAGGAGGCAGTATAGCACAATAGAAAGCATGGACTTTGGACTCAGGATGTGAATTAAATCCTTGTTATACTTCTAGTATCTATGTGACCAAGTGAAATTTATTTAATTTCCTGTGACCTTAGTTTTCTCATCTGTAAAATGACTTAATGCCTACCTTATATTTTTTGTGAAGATTAAAGAAGTATAGCACAGGGTAGGTGTCCGAAGCATTTGTGAAGTGAATGAATAAATTGTGTCCAGAATACACCAAGCAAGTCTTGATATAGAGAATTAATATTTTTTTCAGCAAAAAGTCTTTTATAGAATTTATATAAAGTTTCTTTAGCTCAATCTGTTTGGACCTTCATATTTCATGTTAGAGATGACAATTACAGATAGTTAGCGCACATTCCCAAAGAGTACTGCTGTAGCAACATTAATTACTAATTCACTTGAAATTGAATGAAACTGTAGTATTTGCTGTTGTAAAGTTGGATCTAGGGCCAGGGTAGAGTATGCTAGGAAAAGAAAGTCAGCAAGTGAAGCCAAGTATGGAAATTGATAAGTATGTGTTTCAACCCAAATGAATTTTTTGTATCATAGGCTTATATGCTAATAGAGTAGAAGATAATTTATTTTGGAATCTACCCACTAAAAATATTTGTTCTATGTCTTACTACTATAGCAGCTGAAAACAATCTGCTGTAATAAGATGGTGTGCATGGTGGCAGTGTGATTAGCCAGTGTGTGAAGAACTCTATTGAAATCATTGGCCTAACCTGAGACATATGGCAGGTGGCATGAAAAATAATAGACAATTGCAGTTGGTATGTAGCAGTCTCACTAGTTAACGACGTGAATTGTGATGACTCTTGGTCATTTTCATATTGCCAAGCTAACAGCTCTTTAAAAATGTTAAATCATAATTATTCAAATATTTTCTATGAATTCTATTTAGAAAATTATAAATGCTAAAGAAAAAGTAAGAATCTATAGCTGAGACATTTTGGGGACATGATTGTGCCTTTTCTTTTTGTTTCATTGTACATTTCAGAATGAAGATATTTTAAATCTGGAAATACATATAGAAGGGGAAGTTTTATAATATGAAAAATAAAGTAAATATGTTAAAATAATATATGTCTGTGACTTAAATTGTTAAATAGCCTTGAGTTGTTTATTGGGAATCATAATTCATGTACATATAAATGATAAATTTACATGGAAGAATAAATTCTATGGGGAAAGAAAATATAATACATTTCTTATTTTCACTTTTCACTTATATGCAAGTTTTTTCTGGGTCAGCTTAAGAAATCTTACCAATTGAAAATAGAAAATGTGATTACTCAGGTTAAAGGGGAAATTCTAGTATCTCAAGAGGTTTCAGTTATGGTGTAGCATCTAGAGAAAAATGAATAAAGAATATATAATTTGAAAATTATATGTACTTCAAATTGTTGAGTGTGTAGTGACTCCAGGACACAATATTCCAGGATACAGCTCCCAGGGGACATCAGAATTTTCTGGGCACATTTTAGCTATTCATTCAAAGCAGCCTAGTAGTCCTTGTTCCTATTTCTCTTGTGATTGCTTCTGTTTCACTCAAGATGAAGATCAGTCTGAATCAAATAATAGCACACTGCTTTTTATTCCCAGCACCCTAGGTGGCTGATGGCATTTCCCCTTTTATTCCCCAAGGAGTTTCTGAGCAGAAATAAAACCCCATGATAATTGATATTCATGCTCTGTTGATCCTCCCTCTTCTTTTGATGCTCTGACCAATTTCTTAACCTGTTTCTAAGCTGACCTCATCACTTATTGACTTATTTCGAAAACAAAAACAACAACAACAACAACAACAAATTGGATTTTTGTCTTTAATGTTTTTTCAAATAATAAAAGAAACAAATGTTCATTGTAGAATATTTGTAAAATATGTACCAAAATGCATGAAATCAATAAATCAAATAATCGATAACCCTGTTATAATTAGAATATACTTTCTTCCAGTATTTCCTCTACCTATCAGGGTTTCTAGTCAATGTTAGCACAAGTGACATTTTAGAAAGAATAATTCTTTGTTGTTGGAGGATGTCCTATGAATTCTAGAATGTATACAGCATCCCTTGGTTTCTACTCACTAGATGCTGGCAGAAGAGAGCCTCCCTTTCTCACCACCCAATCATCCCAGAAAACTCTCCAGACACTGCCAAATATTCCCTTGTGAGCAAAATTGTACCCAATTGAAAACCACTACTAATTATTATAATAAAATGGGAATTTTACTGTCTGTACAATTTTATATTCTTTTAAAGCTATTTATATGCTTTTAAAAATAACATTACATAGTGGAAATTTTCCTGTTTTATTAAACAGCATTGAAATTATGGTTTTTACTAGCTGAATTCCAATGTAAGGATCAAATATAATTAACTATTTTCTCATTGTTGACCAGTTACATTGTTTATTCATTTTTAAATAAATAAAAGAAGTTTTAGGAGTATCCTTATACATAAATATTTGACCCCATCACTGATTAGGAAAATTTTTATGTCTTCCTAAAGCCATAAAATTATTTTCAAAGTAGCAAAGTATCTTTGAACTAATGCATAATTATTCAGAACTTTGGAGGTGTAAGTAGGGCGATAGATATCTTTTACCCAAAACAAGTTGGTGGCTAAAATCTCTAAATCTGCTCTGAAGCTCTTTTGAATAATGTTCAAAAGGTTGAGACTCTAATGAAAGCTAAGGACAATTAAGCCTGAATAAAAATACACACTGTTATACATACACACAGTTCCATATAAAATTTTGGAAGGTGGAGATTTGTGGATCTGTTAAGAATAGCCATAGACTTTAAGAGTCTATAAAGACCCCTGGTTTCTACTGCAACTTTTACAAATATGTAACCCCAATAGAGAGCTAAGCAAACCAAGGATAAGGGGCATGTCCATGACAGAACTAGAAGCCTGGTATCCACTGAACCTTTATGATTTATTTATAAATGTCCATATTTATTATTTATTTATAAATGTCCAAAATGAATCGTATTACAGAAAGGCTTTGGAGGTAGAAAAGGGAGACACTCTTTTGGTCCTTTAGACCTGTGGCAGCATTGGTCTAGTGGGCTCTCAGTTTCCTGAATTGACCTGGCCCATCTACGAATTTCTTTTCTAACGTCAACGGCAGTATCCCATGAAGGTAAAACCACTACCAAATACTAGGCTTCAGAAAGCACTTACCTGTCCTCATCACGAGGCTGAGTATAATTTACTCCCCAGTGTAGATTGATACATAATCTTATCTATGAAAAACATTCCCTAGAATTAATTATAATATAGCCACAATCATTGCTTTCCAACATAGAGGTGGGAGAGAAAAAGGGAGGTTGAATAGCATTTACCAAGATGAAGCACCTACTCTCTCGCCAAAGACTGTTCAAGGATATTTGCTTCCATACTTTTGTTTAGTCCTCACAATGACTCTGTGAGATGATTGATATGATCATTTTACTGATAATAATTCAGATGGGTTAAGCCGTTGTCTCAGTGTCACATGGAGATTAAGTGACATGTAAAACTAGAGTAAGCTCGTGCTCTTTTTATTACACTGTGTTACTCAAAAGGAAGAGAATCAAGACTTTCTCCACCCTTCTTCAGCACCCCACTACTCCCACCTCCAATAAAGCTTTGCCTTGGCACACTCCATCCCCTTAAAAACAGAGTACATGGCTTTTTGGAGGGTCTTCTGAGGCACTCTTAGGTGATTATATTATTTACTTTATTAGACGTTAAACTTGCATTTAGAAGACCCAACTTTGTTTTCTAACCCTTTATCATTTACTTTTGATTGATGATGGGCAAGTTACTAATTCTCTTCGAATGTCAGTTTTCTCACCACGGCTACTGGACTACTTGATGCATAATATTAAGAGTTCATAACTTGAAGTAAAAGAAAACTGTAAAAGATTGTTATTTTTAAAAACATTTAAATTCCCTCAGCTTTAATTTCCTCATTTATAAATTTGGAATTACAACTCCTATGTCACAACGTCGTAATTTGTCCATTCAACAAATACTGTGCATCTATTAGCATTATACACTTCTTTATTGTTAGGGGAGAGGTGGTGGTGGTAGACATATGATAAACAAGTAGAAAAAGCTAATTTGATAGTTCCCCTTTGTGATAAGTACTATGAAAAAATAAGCATTTTGGGTTGGAGGTTGAGGGTACAAGGGTTGGAGATTAAGGGTGCAAGGACAGTCAGAAGAAGCCTCTCTAAAGAGATGATTTAGACTTGAAAGCTAAAGGATGAGAAGGAACCAAAAATAATTGGGGAAGTGCTATCAAGAGGCTCTAAGGTGTGAAAAACAGGGTTATTAAAAGATAATGATAAAGAGTGAGAGGGCTATAAGCGTTGCTACCCAAAATACAGCCTGCAGACTAGTGGTCATCTTCACATTTCTTTGTTACTGGTCTGAAACAAGATTAGAAGCCTGAACAGAAATATAAATCAATGCAATGCCTCTGTCATTAAGAAAGTCTTTCTGCAAAAACAAAAGTCAGTTGAATAAAGCAGTATGCCTAGTTAAATAGTTGGTGTACATTTTGATGTCCATAAGTCCTTATATCTCAGTAACAATTTGCAGACCGGCAACCTTTAGTGGAATTAATAAGCCAAAGTTAGAGAAGGCAGGGATAAGGCCCTGTAGGACCTTGAGACCAAGGTAAAATGTCTGAGTTTTATCTTAAGATAAATAGGCGAGGTGGTTGGCAAGATGGCTGAATAGGAACAGCTCCACTCTGGATCTCCCAGCAAGATCAATGCAGAAGATGGGTGATTTCTGTATTTCCAACTGAGGTACCTAGCTCATCTCATTGAGATGATTGGTTAGACAGTGGCTGCAGCACACAGAGGGCAGGCAGAAGCAGAGTGGGGCGTCACCTCACCTGGGAACTTCAAAGAGTTGAAGAACTCCCTCGCCTAGCCAACGGAAGTCATGAGAAACTGTGCCATGAGGAACGGTGCATTTCAACCCAGATACTACACTTTTCCCCTGGTGTTTGCAACCTGCAGACCAGATTTCCGTGGACGCCTAAACCACAAGGGCCCTGGGTTTCAAGAAAAAAACTGGGTGGCCGTTTGGGCAGACATTGAGCTATCTGCAAGAGTTTTGTTTTGTTTTGTTTTGTTTTGTTTTGTTTTTTTCATATCCCAGTGACACCTGGAATGCCAGAGAGACAGAACTGTTCACTCCCCTGGAAAGGGGGCTGAAGCCAGGGAGCCAAGTGGTTTGGCTCAGCAGATCCCTCCCTCATGGAGCCCAGAAAACTAAGATCCACTGGCTTGAAATTCTCACTGCCAGCACAGCACAGCAGTCTGAAATTGGCATGGGATGCTCAACCTCGGTGGGGGGAGGGGCATCCACCATTACTGAGGCTTGAGTAGGCAGTTTTCCCCTCACAGTGTAAACAAAGCCACCAGGAAGTTTGAACTGGGCAGAGCCCATTGCAGCTCCATACAGCCGCTGTAGCCAGACTGCTTCTCTAGATTCTTCCTATCTGGGCAGGGCATCTCTGAAAGAAGAGTAGCAGCCCCAATCAGGGACTTATAGATAAAACTCTCATCACCCTTGGACAGTGCATCTGGGGGAAGGGGTGGCTGTGGATGCAGTTTCAGCAGACTTAAATGTTACTGACTGCCAGCTCTGAAAAGAGCAGTGGATCTCACAACACCGAGCTTGAGCTCTGCTAAAGGCAGAACTCTCCACACCAAATCAACAGAATATGCATTCTTCTCATAAACACATTGCACTTATTCTAAAATTGACCACATAATTGGAAGTACAACACTCCTCAGCAAATGCAGAAGAATGAAAATTATAACAGTCTCTCAGATCACAAATGCAATCAAATTAGAACTCAGGATTAAGAAACTCACTCAAAACTGCACAACTATCTGGAAACTGAACAACCTGCTCCTGAATGACTACTGGGTAAATAACAAAATGAAAGCAGAAATAAATAAGTACTTTGAACTTATCTATTCATACATAACTTATCTATTAGCTAACTAATGAGAACATGGACAAAATGTACCAGAATCTCTGGGACACAGTTAGAGCAATGTTTTGAGAGAAATTTATTGCACTAAATCCCCACAGAAGAAATCAGGAAAGATCTAAAAATGAAACACTAACATCACAATTAAAAGAACTAGAGAAGCAAGTGCAAATAAATACAAAAGCTAGCAAAAGACAAGAAATAAGTAAGATCAGAGCAGAACTGAAGGAGACAGAGACATGAAAAACTCTTCAAAAAATCAGTGACTTCAAGAGGTGGTTTTTTGGAAAGATTAACAGAATAGATAGACAACTAGCCAGACTAATATAAAGAAGAAAAGAGAGAAAAATCAAATAGGCACAATGAAAAATGATAAAGGAGATATTACCAGTGATCCCACAGAAATATGAACTACCATCAGAGAATACTATAAACACATCTATGCAAATAAACTAGAAAATCTAGAAGAAATGGATAAATTCCTGGACATGTACATTCTTTCAAGACTAAACCAGGAAGAAGTCACATCCATGAATAGACCTGTAACAAATTCTGAAATTGAGGCAGTAATTAATAGCCTACCAACCAAAAAAAGCCCAGGACTAGATGGATTCAAAGCCGAATTCAACCAGAAATACAAAGAGGAGCAGGTACCATTCTTTCTGAAACTATTCCAAATAATAGAAAAAGAGCAACTCCTCCCTAACTCATTTTATGAGGCCAGTATCATCCTGATACCAAAACCTACCAGAGACACAATAAAAAAGGAAAATTTTAGGCCAATATCCCTGATGAACATCAATGCTAAAATCTTCAATAAAATACTGGCAGTCCGAATCCAGGAGCACATCAAAAAGCTTATCCACCATGATCAAGTGAGCTGCATCCCTGGGATGCAAGTCTTGTTCAACATACGCAAATCAATAAACATAATCCATCACATAGACAGAAACAATGAGAAAACCACATGATTATCTCAATAAATGCACAAAAGGCCTTCAATAAAATTCAATACCTCTTGATGCTAAAATCTCTCAATAAAATAGGTATCGATGGAAAGTATCTTAAAATAATGAGTTATGTATGACAACCCCCAGCCAATATCACATTGAATGGGCAAAAGCTGGAAGCATTCCCTTTGAAAACTAGCACAAAACAATGATCCCTCTCTCACCACTCCTATTCAACATACTACTGAAAGTCCTGTCCAGGGAAATCAGGAAAGAGAAAGAAATAAAAGGTATTCAAATAGGAAGAGGGAAAGTCAAATTGTCTCTATTTGCAGATGACATGATTGTATATTTAGAAAACCCCATCATCTCAGCCCAAAATCTCCTTAAGCTGATAAACAACTTTAGTAAAGTCTCGGGATACAAAATCAATGTACAAAAATTACAGATATTCCTATATACCAATAATAGACAGAGAGCCAAATCATGAGTGAACTCCCATTCACAATTGCTACAAAGAGAATAAAATACCTAGGACTACAATTTACAAGGCATGTGAAGGACCTCTTCAAGGAGAACTACAAACAACTGCTCAAGGAAATAAGGGAGGACACAAATAAATGAAAAAACATTCCATGCTCATGAATAGGAAGAATCAATATCATGAAAATGGCTATACTGCTCAAAGTAATTTCCAGATTCAATGCTATCCCCATCAAGCTACAATTAACTTTCTTCACAGAATTAGAAAAAAACAACTTTAAATTTCATATGGAACTAAAGAGAACCCATATAGCCAAGACAATCCTAAGCAAAAAGAACAAAGCTGGAGGTATCATGCTACCTGACTTCAAACTATACTACAAGGCTACAGTAACCAAAACAGCATAGTACTGGTGCCAAAACACATACAGACCAATGACACAGAACAGAGGCCTCAGGAATAATGCCACACATTTAGAAACATCTGATCTTTGATAAACATGATGAAAACAAGCAATGGGGAAAGGATTCCCTATTTAATAAATAGTGTTGGGAAAACTAAAACTGAACTTTCTCCTTACACTTTATACAAAAATTAACTCAAGATGGATTAAAGACTTAAATGTAAGACCTAAAATCATAAAAATTCTAAAAGAAAGCCTAGGCAGTAGTATTCAGGACATAGGCATGGGCAAAGACTTCATGACTAACACACCAAAAGCAATGGCAACAAAAGCCAGAATTGACAAATGGGATCTAATTAAACTAAAGAGCATCTGCACAGCAAAAGAAACTATCATCAGAGTGAACAGGCAACCTACAGATTGGGAGAAAATTTTTGCAATCTTCCGTCTGACAAAGGGCTAATATTCAGAGTCAACAAGAAACATAAACAAATTAAAACCAACCAAACTAACAAACAGCCCCATCAAAAAGTGGCGAAGGATACGAACAGACACTTCTCAAGAGAAGATATTTATGCGGCCAACAAACATGTGAAAAAAAGCTCATCATCACTGATCATTAGAGAAATGCAAATAAAACCACAATGAGATACCATTTCATGCTATTTGTAATGGCAATCATTTAAAAGTCAGGAAACAACAGATGCTGCAGAGGATGTGGAGAAATAGGAACAGGAACAGTTATACACTTTTGGTGGGAGTGTAAATTAGTTCAACCATTGTGGAAGGCAGTGTGGCAATTCCTCAAAGATCTAGAACCAGAAATACCATTTGACCCAGCAATCCCATTACTGGGTATATACCCAAAAGATTATAAATCATTCTGCCATAAAGACACATGCATACCTATGTTTATTGCAGCACTATTCACAATAGCAAATACTTGGAACCAATCCAAATGCCCATCAATGATAGACTAGATAAAGAAATTATGGCACATATACACCATGGAATACTATGCAGTCATAAAAAAGAATGAGTTCATGTCCTTTTCAGGGACATGGATAAAGCTGGAAACCATCATTCTCAGCAAACTAACACAGTAACAGAAAACCAAACACCGCATATTCTCACTCATAAGTGGGAGTTGAACAATGAGAACACATGGAAACAGGGAGGTGAACATCACACATAGGGACCGATCAGCGGGTGGGGGGCTAGGGAAGGGATAGCATTAGGAGAAATACCTAATGTAAATGATGGGTTGATGGCTGTAGCAAACCACCATGGCACGTGTATACCTATGTAAGAAACCTACACATTCTGCACGTGTATCCCAGGACTTAAAGTATAATAAAACAATAAATAAATAAGAATAAAAAAGAATAATGGGAAGCCATTAGTGGTTCTAAGCAGGAGAATAGAATGAGCTGATTTTAAGAGAAACAGATGCTCTCATGCACTTGTAAACATTTTATAAAATCTGATGAATGTGAGTTTTGACTCAATAGTCTCATTTAATCAGGGCTTGCCTAGCCATTCTGCCAAAAGCTTCCTCCTGGACTTTTAATTAACATATGTCATGAATCTCTTGAGGCCATATTGCAGCATAATTTTTTATGTGGCAAAATATATGCAATATGATTTTGAGGGTCTCTCTAATGCAAACAAAATTTTATGCTTGGGAAGTAAATAAGTCACATCCCTATAGCTCAGGGGTCTCAAATATCAAAATAAATCCCCTCTTTTTTTGGCAGCATTAGTATTCCATGTTTACACCTACAGAGCTTATTACTAACATATTATCTATTTGTGCATCCTGTGCTACAAATAACATCTGCTTAAAATCTAGGAACTTCATAGCTGTACTTCATTCATGGAGGAAATTTTAGAGTTTTTAGCAAGAGGCACTGATGAGTTCACTCTCTTCTCATGCAGGAAATGGATTCTTACAGCTTTTGGAGAAGAAATGGCATTAATGTGTCTGCCCCAGAAATGATCATTTCCCTTTCTCTCTACCCCCTCCCTTCCTTCTTTTTTTGCTTTTTTTTCCTGACTCCTCCTCTCCTTCTCTCCTCTCTTTCTTCCTTGCTTCCCTCCACAATGACTTTCTAGTTATCTATACCATGCGCTAAGAACTACACTAGACCCTGAATATAACACCATTAAAAAGATACACACAGATTCTAACCAAAAGAACTTTATTCTTAAAGGGACACAGATGAGTAACTGGAAAATTATAATCCAGTGTGATTTGTGCCACAGTGGGGGAAATAAAGAGTATATATCTTGGAGAACAAAGACTGGGAAGCTAACATGGAATTGGAGTCAGGACAGCTTCAGGGGGGCAAAGATGTCTAAGCTGATGTCCAAAAAATAAGAAGTTCTTATGTTGACGATTTGGAGATGAGCAGAGTGTTCTCACCAGAGATATTATGTGTGAAAGCTCAGAGATGAGACAGTGCAAATATAAGTTACAGTAAATAAAAGATGTTGAGTCTGGGAAGATAGGAGAAGGAAGAGGTAGAAAAAGTAAGTAGAAAAGAGATCATAAAAAGCCTCATAAAACTATACTAATGAGTATGGACTTTGATGACAAGTCATTAAGGAATTTCAACAGGCAGATGATGTGTCATGTGGGCCTTTTAGAGAAATGATACTGGTTTCAGGAAGGAAAATGGATTAAAGGGGCAAAGTTGGAGTCAGGAGACCACATGGAAGGATATGTCTGAGGATTATACTGTAGAGTGAGCAAGTTAGAACAGTATGCATGCAGATGGCAAGGTATTATATTTTATTAGACACTCAGAAAACTGCTGACTGATTTTCTAAAGGTCATAGGACAGTTTGGGAAAGCAAGAACAAGGTCCAGGTCTTCCAATCTGTGGATTGCTTTTCCAGTGAGAGCTGTTTTAAGAGCAACCATCATTCATTATTTTCCCAGCCCCTTCCCTATGCCACATAATTTGAGCTTTTTTAGTCTTAAAGTGGGGAGTTTCTCTTTGATGACAACTTTACTTTTGGGAGCTGTCCAATATTCTATTGCTGCATTAAAATATAAACTGACTTTAAAAAATAATGAAGGGGATATTATGCAGGCAGCTGTCAAGGGAATGATTGGAACTTAGTCCTGAAACTCTATTGAATCAAATCCTGCAGATTTTAATCTGTCCCCCTAAGGTTTTTCTCAACACACACCCATGAGAGAAAGAAGGGGGATTAATCAAAGAACAAGTGTGTTCAGCACTATTGTGAACTTGACACAGAATGAAGCACCCAGGGGGATAATGAGGAGAGGTAAGGCGTGATCTCTGCCCTGCAATTGTCTAGTTTAAAAGGCAAAAGCAAACACCCTGGAATATAACAAGCCATTTAAAACAATATCTAAGCATGTGTTCTGGTTATATGCTTAAAAGTTTAGTGTTCTAGTTGTTCAGTAAACACAGATGACTGGTAAGGATGAAGCAGTCAGGCAACCTTTCTGGAAGAATTGGTATTTGAGGGAAGTCTTGGGTGAACAGAGGTGAGATGGTGGTAGGGTAGGGGGCTAGAGTGGTGAGGACGCATGTGTGAACGACTGTGTAGTGCTTGTGGCACTTAGGTATGAGGTCTAGAAAAGTGGTGGGGAAGTACCAAGAAACAGTGGGAAGGAAGCTCAGCCAGATGGTGTGTGGTCATAATGAGTGACTTTGAAGTCAAGACACAGAAATTTTGAGGAGTGGGGATGCAGTGAAGTCTCTACAATAAAGGTGTATTAAGAAAGGATTATAAGATGTCCATGTGAATGGAGGATAATGGTCATTCCCAGCTCCCACTATACTTCCACTTGCCAATACATCTTGGCCAAGTCATGTGACTCAAAGCACGTCCATGCTTCCTCCCATCTCTGAGACATCTTGAGGGTTAAATGAGATAGCTGATATGAAAGTGCTCTGTGGATCCTATATGATTACCATAAATGTTGCTGCCACCTTCACAAGTTTTCCATGTCTTTGACAAGTCTCTTTTTCAAAATTCAGTCTTAGTAGCTGACTCAGTGCCTTCCCTTGCTACTGTGGCTAGGAAGACAGTCTTGCAGAATTCTCGGTCCAGCATTAATCAATTGTGTCCTTTGGTACATATGCATTTCTAGCATCTTAGACACATCTGCTTTGACAGAATACAGTCTGGTTAGACAACCTGAAAAAACAAACAGTAAACCGAATTCAACATTTTAAACAGTAAGATGGCTTGATCTAAATTAATATTTAATTTCTGATCTCAGTTTGGGGATTTTGTGGTCATGGCCTGGGTCTTTTTTTTTTAGAGTTCTTTATAGGACATTGCATAGCCTCAGTAATGAATAGCTTTTCTACACAAGTCACTGACTGCCCAGGAGGTAGATTGTTGCTTCTTGTGCTGAAGATTGCCAGCTTAGCAGCTTTTCCACCATGGCTTTCTGCTAATATTTTTAGATTGCCAAGATATTATCAAAAATGGTATTTAGTTGGGTGGCTTCGATGATTGCCTCTCATTGACAACAGGATTGTAACTTCTTGAGCTCAGCTGTGTCTGTTTAAATTATCAATTTCTGGAAATTCTTTCCAAGGGACTGCTCTATGGATTTTGCAATGACGGGTTGTGCATTTTTCTGTGGTTTCCCATGTAATGAAGATCCGCAAAGACATGACTCTTGATTGATGACTGTATTTAAGAAGCTATTTAAGGAGTATTAGGTTTCCATGTTCTTTTGCTCAGGAGCAGCTTTTTAAACTGCTCTTTCTCAGCAGCTTCATTCTGACAAGGAACATTCTGTTTGCATTTCGTTTTTATTTTTAGGCATTTGCAAATGAGGCTACCCTGAAACAGCAATCTGCTCTATCCAGAGGGGGGCAGAACAGTGTCAAAAATTTATGTATTTATTCCACAAGTATTCATCCAGCAAGTGGAGCATGGCAGGCTCTGTTCCAGGCATTGAAGATACAGGGATGTGTTAAGATAACTCAGTCTTTACCCTCAGGAAGTTTATAGGCTTGTGAAGGTGTGATTTTTAAATTATAACTATGATAATCACTGTGAAGGGGAAATTCTAGGAGCTATTGGGTCCATCAGAATGTGGTGTAGGAATAGACTTAAATAGTAGAGTAACATTAATACAGACAGGAGATAGGGAAATACTGGGTAGAAGAGGGTGGTTCCCTGGGGAAGGTCTCACCCTCAAGCCTGGAAACCCGCAGTTCTAAATGGGAACAGGCATTCCGATTTTCACACCCAAAAGTTGCCTTTTGGCTCACCATGCCCCACTATTCTGTACCATATAAACTCCAAACCCCAGGCTCCATGAGCTGATGAACAGAAGAGCAGAAAAGCGGCAGAGAAGGAGAGAAGAGAAGGAGCATCTGAACGTCGAAGGGAGTTCAACTGGGGACAGTCAGAGAGAAGATCGGCCACTGGACAACTAAACTCCAGGAAAAGATCATCTTCCCACTCCATCTCCTATCCAGCTCCCCATGCAACCCACTGAGAGTCACCTCCACCACTCAGTAAAACCCCAGCATTCACCATCCTTCAAGTCCATGTGTGACCTGAGTTTTTTCAGGGACCCACTCTCACCTGGCTGTCTCAGCATGAACATGTGCTGACATGTGGGGCTCAGCTTCAGCACTTTAATTAGAACTATTGAGAAAGAGACGTTCTTCTTCCCCTGGGGCTTTCAGAACCAACAGTCATTTTGGAGTGGCTGCTGACCTTTTTGTTACTGAATAGGAGGGGATAAGCCTAAGAAGGGAGCAACACACCAGGCAGCAGATGGTGTTCTTTGAGCTTCTAGGCAATCTGATCTATATGTCCTTGGCTTTTTCAGTTGCATAATCCAGTATATTCCTTTCTATTTAAGTGAGTTTGAATTTGTTTTCTGTCACTTGCAACTGAGAACCCTTTCAAATATAGTACTCTATGATTTGAGATCAATACTCAGAGTTACTGACTGACAATGATTATGAATATTTATTTAGCTCTTACTATGTGTAAGTTACCATGACCTTGGAAACACTTTATCTAAATTTAACCTTCCCAGCAACCATATAGTATAGGTATTATTTTCCCCAATTTACAGATGAGATAACAGATTCAGAATGGTGGCCTCAGGTTACACAGTTAGGATTCAAATCTAGGCAGCCTAACTCCAGAGCCCATGCTCCACTACCTCTTAACAGTAAGAAAAGATTTCATTACAACAGATACTGAAGAAACTCAAGTGAGAATTATAATTGGTTTCTCTCTTTGTTCATTATCTTTCATGTAATGGAGAAGAAAAAGCAACAGAAGCCAATTCATATGTCCTAGGTTAAGTCAGGTGAATTATCACCACTTAAGGCACTAACTAACATTAATGGATTTTGAGTATTATAAAAGATCTTTCAACCTCATGTGGAACTGAAAACTCAATGAAGGCGGAGATCTCTCCTTTTGGCTCCAGGCCTATATAACCAAAACCATCTGAAATTAACTGTCTCAGGACTCTTAAACTTTACATATCAAAAAATATGGTCTATGATTTTCTTTTATTTTTATTTATTTTAAAATTTTTATTTATTTATTTATTTTTATTTTTTATTTTTTTTTTGAGTCAGAGTTTCGCTCTTGTTACCCAGGCTGGAGTGCAATGGAGCGATCTTGGCTTACTGCAACCTCCGCCTCCTGGGTTCAAGCAATTCTCCTGCCTCAGCCTCCTGAGTAGCTGGGACTACAGGTGCACACCACCACGCCCAGCTAATTTTTGTATTTTTAGTAGAGACGGGGTTTCACCATGTTGACCAGGATGGTCTCGATCTCTTGACCTCGTGATCCACCCTCCTCAGCCTCCCAAAGTGCTGGGATTATAGGCGTGAGCCACCGTGCCTGGCCTATTTATTTATTTTTAGATGGAGTTTTACTCTTGTCACCCTGGCTGGAGTGCAATGACAGGATCTCATCTCATTGCAACCTCCGCCTCCCAGGTTTAAGGGATTCTCTTGCCTCAGTCCCCCCAAGTAACTGGGATTATTACAGGCATGCACCACCATGCCTGGCTAATTTTGCATTTTTAGTAGAGACAGCGTTTCACCATGTTGGTCAGGCTGGTCTTGAACTCCTGACCTCAGGTGATCCACCCGCCTCAGCCTCCCAAAGTGCTGATATTACAGGTATGAACCACCACTTCTAGATTCTGATTTTCAAGTGGCAATGTAATCTGTTTCTCTTTCTGTGTCTCCATTTCAGTCGACGGAAGCTCCAGGTACATGGCTCATCAAGATGATAATACAGAAGAATTTGCTAATCTCTGCCTTTCTTTCTTGTGCTGTCTGATCCATTGGCAAATTACCAGTCCTATATCCAAACTATATCTAAACACCATCCACCAGCTCTTAGAATATCCCAGGATCTTTTGCATACGAGAACATCGAATCTTAAGGTTTCTACTACCCCTAACACTGTTTTCCTGGCTCCTCCTATGGCTAACTCTTTCTCATATTTCAGTTCTGAGTTTTAACATCAGTCTGCTTAGAGCCCTTTCTTGAGTACTTTGTCTGAATCATCACTTCTCCCCAACCCCAGTCACTTTTTATCACAGAATCGTCTTTATAGCTCTTATTTCAAACTGGGACATATTTTTTTAATGAACATATAATAATTGTACATATTTATGGAGTACATAGTGATGTTTCTATACATATAAGGTACAGTGATCAGATCAGGGTAATTAGCATATCCATTATCTCAAACTTTTATCATTTCTTTGTGTTGGGAGCATTCAATATCCTCCTTTTAGCTATTTGAAACTCTATACTATTAAAAATATATTTCTGTGAAGAGTGTCATTGGTATTTTGATAGGGATTGTACTGAATCTATAGACTGCTTGGGTAATGTGGTCATTTTCATAATATTAATTATTTAATATTAATAATTTGCTTATTTTCTGAAAGTAGATTATTTCTTTAAACTTTGTATTTACATATATAATCTAATGCTTGGCATATTATAGGCACTTAATATGAATTGAGTGAAGGAATGGGCACTGAGTGATAGGAATGATATAGAGACTCATGTAACCTTCTCTCTCATTGTGTAGCTATATATCATTAGCTAAATATTTGTGTGTCTGAGTTTTATTCTCTTAGTTTGTCAAAAAAGGGAGGGGGCTAAGGGTAATCACTTTGCCCTCCTAAACCAGCAGATTCTTGAGTCTTCTACCTGGAAAGAGCAGTGGCAGGGCAAATATTCAGAGAAAATCGTTAATTCATGACCCATGACTCAGGAGGCAGGCAGGCAGAGCTATAGAACAATGGCAAAAATGATGGTGTGGGGACCAAATAAAGAACCCACATATGACTGTTAAAGAGTAATTAGTATCACACAGAGCAAAACATCTAAATTTGTTGCAGAAATACACTTGGCCATAGGGAATTCTCTTCAGGCGTGGGAATGAACGTTCAGAATCCAGTGTTCATGCTAATGGCTACCTTTCGAGTCCAGGTTCACTGTTCAGGGGCTTTTCACTCAGCATAACTTTTATGCCCAACAAAATTAAATGATTGGGCAGAATAATTACATGTAAATGCTGCTGGGCTATTAGTCTCAAGGGGCCAGTTTTCTAGCCATTTGTTGACATCTGAAATGTCAAATTTATTACACAGAGGGCATGGTAATACATACAACATCCTCTCCTAAATAGGATATGAAAGGCACTAATCAGCACTGTGGCTGTGAATGTTGAAGTCAGTAAGATGTTGCTTTAGTTAATAAGGTGATCTAAATTAATTACATGGATTATTTTAAGAAAAATAAAACATAATAGATGTGCTACCTGAATATAGGTTCCTCAGTTCAAACACTATTTGCTCTTGAGAGGGCTAATAATTTCCCACTCTCTCAAATCTTCATTGATTCCCAGGGCTCAGGAAAAAAGACACTGGGCAAAAATAGGGGCTCCAACTTTAATTTCTGGTTCTGCTATTGTCTTACTATGTGAGCCTAGGAAAGTCACTAACCCTCTCTGATCTTCAGTTTCTTCACCTGTAAAGTTAAGGCTGTGCTGTGCTGACAGCATTTTTGAGAGCTCAAAGGAGGGAAGTTGTTTTCAAGCACTTTGGAATTCTGAAAATGCTATGCAGAGGTAGAACTGTGCTCTACATTGTAGACATTTGTTAACTTTGCATGCCCAATGTCATTTCTACTGCTTTGATTCATAGCAAATGACCCTAGGCTTCATTTTTAGAATGCTTCCTCCTTTAAGTCAATACAGCTCAGCTGTCTTTTTCTAAAATTCCAGTAGTGGTCACATGACTCAGGTGTGGCCAATTGAGCCTTCTATCACATTGGCCTCATTGATTGGTTCAGAGATAGGTTCGTGACTTGGGCCAAGACAATGAGACTTATTTCTTGTATATGTGGAGGGAGACCATGGAAAAATGAAGTCTTTTGCCTTTGGGAATATAATCTGTCAGGGTATAAAACATGATGCAGAACAGAGAGGGTGATGGTGAATTGTGATGACATCTTTTGAGCCCCTGGATCAAGCTTGCTGGCTGGATGCTTTATTGAATGCTTGATCTGTACCAGGCACAACTAAAGGCATTCGGAATTTATCTTTGTATGCGAGAAATAAGTCTTGCTCTCAGACAACTCACATTTCAATTGCATAAACCAACATCCAGTTTCAATCTTCATCATTTGTTTGTGTTCTCTCTTGATCCTGAAAGTTCAGGATTTTATAAAATGGACAAAAAATACCTATTTTGCTGAAATATTGTAAAGATAATTTATATGAAATCTTTAATATATATATAATTTAATGTACTTTATATGAAATCTTTGGGATATAGTAGGTGCTAAATAAATGGTATTAAAGTAGACATCAATTATATTCCTGGCCACCCTTTCTTTTGTTGGAGAATCTCCTATCTTTTCAGTCAGAGTCCATTTTAAAGGCTGGCAATGCCATCTCCTATGAAGCAAAGGTATAGACATTTGGCTAAGAATTCACTAATTAGATGCATCAGACTTTTGTCTGAAACACATTATACAATGAAGAACCAACCATGCAGACTTCTCTCTGGGGAGGTTGGTTCTAGTGGTGGCAGCTGCATGTGATTTTTAGAGTCAGCAGAGGCAGTGGTTCTAGTAGTAACATCTGAAGCTCTGCCTCAGAATGCTAACAGGGCAAACTGCAGAGGCAATGTGTGGCGGTGGAGGCTGTGCACCTTCACCATATATCCCTGAGAAGAAGGGGTTCCTGGATGTGTAGCTTCTGAAGTAGTTCTCCGGACTTCCTAGGGATTATGGAAATCAGCCCATATCCATTAAGTTCATTATTTCTGCTTCAATTAGCCAGAGTTTATTTCTTTTGCTTACAATTAAGACCTGACATGATAATTATGATAATATCATTTCAATAATGACAATGGCGATAAGAACTGTGTTGTAGGAATCAAAACAATCACTCAATTTGTAATGTTAGATAAGAGAGGAGTGATATGGGAAACTGAGATAAGTATGAGACTAATCATATTACGAATGATGTATGGTGGCAAGGGATGGCATGGCTGGTCATTAGTCTCTATGTAGATGGATAGAAAGGAATAGATTCAAGAGAGATGCTGGAGGTGAGATGACCTTGAGTTTCTTCAGCTGTTGGACCATTCATAGTACAGAAACTTTGAGAGTTGTTGGCCTTAGTTGCTAATGTTCATTGTTCAGAGATATTTGGGCTGCAGAGAGTGCAGCACAGCTTCACTTCATTTAAACTGCGTCAAAGAGCAACTAGGGGTCACGTTCAGATTGGGTTCCCTCATCTGGGTAGGGAGACTCAGACTTTGTCTTTGCAAGGAGGTGAGTCAGACATTTCTCCTGGACTCCCATATACTGATGACATCCAATATTTTGCAAATGGTAAATATGCAAGAAAGGTGCTCATAAATAAATAATGAGCACTGCTCATCACGATTTTCTGTGGCGCTTTCTCACTGTCCCAAGTGCTGTAAGGCCAGCCTAATGAGCCTCTTGTGACCACAGGAGGAACATGGTTCAGAAAGGGTAAGTGCTTTTTATTGAGATGTATAATTTCCCTCTTAAATTCATTAAAAGTTTCTGAAACAAATAAATAAAACATAATTGATACAGATCCAGCCTCCTTTTCTTCCATAGATCATTAAGAAATTGTAATTGCTTCTCAGCCCCCAGGAAGCTCTCATCTCTAAGAATAGAGTGTTAGTTGTGACTCCCTGGCAATTGTTATTATTCTGAGGAATTAATTTACTCTAATTAGTTTTAAGCCCATTAACAGAAATAGAAAGCCATACAAGGGAAGGGAGGTCTGAAAACAACATTTTCCTCAGCCCATTGAAAGAACTTTCCATGTGCTTAACAATTTGGCCAGTGGAATTCAAACCTTGTTAAAAACCAAACAAAACACATATAAATCAAGATATAACTAGTGTGGCTCCTAAAAGGCACATTAACTCTTACTCTGTTTTCTGAAAGTAAGAAATAAACTATGATTTTTCTGTCCCACTGGAAATCTTCAAGTTGAGTCCCAAGGATGATAAATCAGAGAAATGATTGATAGTGAGGTTCACAGGGGTTGGTTTGCTAAGGCAAAATTGGTATCTGTTTGGAATGACTCAAGATGTCTGGGGAAGGCTCTGTTCTCTCAGGAATTAGCCTTCCCATCCTGAGTCACTGTGGCTGGAAACTGGTCGAGAGAAGAAAAGTCATGCATCTGAGTCCTTTTCTTCAGGTTTTCTTTTAACAGTTCATTCACGCAGGAGGGGCAATGCGTTTTCCTTAGTCTCATGGAAGGGCTTGCACTCCTCAGAGCTCAGCCTCAGAGTGGACTAGCACACAGCTGTTTTGGAGATTGGAGAATAGCCTGCTGGGATAGAGGTATCCCTGATACAGAGCTGGAAAGGCCATCAAGGTAAATTGGGCACAAATGGTGGAGTCCATGGAGTTCAGAAAGATTGTCAGGCAACAGGGAGATTTTGGAGTTTTTTGTTTGTTTGTTTGGAACAGAGAAGTAACAGAATCACATCTGTGCTCCTTGATAAAAAGTGAAGAATGAATTTGAAAAGCAGAGACCGAAAAATGGAAGGCAAGTTAAGAGATACAGGTAAGAAGTACAGAAGGCCAGCAAGCAGGGCAGTAAAAATGAAAAGGAGGAGACAGATTTTGAAAATGTGTTGGGGTGGAATGTGTAAGATTTAGTGAGGGATAGGATACAGCTACAGACCCAGAGGCTTTAGGTTTGGGTAACTACAACAGTGAGGCCAGCAACTGAGATAGGGAAGGAACAAAAACTCAGCACATTCCCAAAGTCTGAGACAATGGATTTGTTTTTAGACAAAATAGCTAGTCCTGATTTTAAAGATGATAGGCTTTGGGGGAGAAAATCCTGAATTTCTTGTAAAGCAGACATTGGTCAAACTCAAACACTTTTGAACCAGGCAGTAGTATATAAAATTTATAATAAATATGAATAAATAAATGAAGCTGACTGGAATTGAGGGCCACTAGATTTAGAGAACATGACCCACGTGAAGGCCACTCTACTGAGTTGCTGATGTGCAAGAATGGGTGCCAGTATTGCCAAATCATCCAATTCCTAAAGAGAAGTCTCCTGATTCTTAAATGTTGGCAACCAATTCTTTCTTTGTTGAACCTGAAGTGAGGCAATCCCAGGCAATTCTGAAGAGCATCCCATCTACTCCCGCACATCTCAGATTGCACGTACTGACCTGAATGAAGTATTACAGAGCGGCGGTGCAGAAGTGGGGACAAAACTAGAGGAGGGAGGATCACCAAGGAAGTGTTTTAAGAACCAGGAACCTGGAAAACATCATTCTCAGCAAACTGACACAAGAACACAAAATCAAACACCACATGTTCTCACTCATAGGCGGGTGTTGAACAAGGAGAACACATGGACACAGGGAGGGGAGCACTATACATGGGGGTCTGTTGTGGGGGAGTGGGGGGGACAGCGGGGGGGTGGGGAATTGGGGAGGGATAGCATGGGGAGAAATGCCAGATATGGGTGAAGGGGAGGAAGGCAGCAAATCACACTGCCACGTATGCACCTAAGCAACAACCTTGCATGTTTTTCACATGTACCCCAAAACCTAAAATGCAATAAAAAAAAATAAATAAAAATAAATAAATAAATAAATAAATAAATTAAAAAAAAAAAAAAAAAAAAAAAGAACCTGCAGCCTTGCTGGCCCCGTGCTGGGTGCTGTGGGAGATACAAGCTATGGCTGCTACCTTCAAGAAGCTGACGGCATAGCTGCATCAGAGAAGAAAGCAGCACACTATGTGATTACCAGTAGTAAGACTCAAGAAAGGAAGAAATCAGCATAAACAGACAAGTGAAGAGAGGCAACATAAAGGCTCTGGGTCTCAAATAGCTTTAAAGAAGAGGCACAAAGAGCTGGAGAATTTCCTCCAAAGTCAATTTCCAAGTCAATAGCTGCAATTCAACAGGTTTTGTGATTTCTGCAGAAAGACAGGAATGAGGCTTCTAAGAGCAGGTGAAAATGAGTAAATTATGGGTAGAACCTGCTGTCACACTAATGATCATTAACAGAACAGTTTGTGCTATTTATTTTAATTTTAAACAGTTTTCTCTGTTTCAGTTGCTAAGACCTTGGCATTTAACTTAAGAATTATCAATGAATAATAAAAATCCTGACTGTTTATATTAGGAGATGACACATCTCTCTAAAATAGTGAGATAATCCCCGAAGCTGGAGCAGCTTATTTAAGGTTGGTTTATTTAGGATTGCTCATGGAGTGTGAAAAGAGGTTAAGAGAACACTGAAATTCTCAGGGTAGGGGAGGGTAATCTAAAAGAGAGGATTTGTCATGTTCTTTATAACTAGGCTTTGGGATGCAGCAGAAAGTTAAATAGAGTTTTGCTTGATAATACACTCTGTATTTGCCTCTTGATTTCTGGCCTTCCTTTCTTTTTTATTTTCTATTTTTTCCCCAAATCTCTAATGTTAACAATGAGGACTGACTTATTTGTTGGGGGATAAAGAAAATAGTGTCTTTGTCCTGAATTGGTATCAATCAATGTATTTAAATGAGCTTTTTTCTGATAGGCAGAATCAATTTATGAACCACATTTGATCCCCTCAGTTCAATTACTGCAGAAGTTGCTTCCCAGCTCAGGTGAGGAAAAGTAAGAATATATTTTTGCATTTTCCCTTCTGCAAGGGAGGACATGAGAGAATAACAACCTCTCAGAAAACAGCATGACATTTGTCTGACTGTTCTGCTTTGGGGATGGATGGCTCTGGGGGAAAGAAGCATTTTCAGAGCTAAGATGCACTGTTTTCCATAAATAGGTAGAGATCTGCATCTCCTGCCTTTTTGACCAGCTTCAGTTATATTTGGGTGAAAATGCCAGACCATATTTCTCTAATAGCAGCATGAGTTCTCACACCCAATGCAGTTTTGAGATGACTGGGTTCTTATCTCTAAAAACAGAGGGAGAGGGAAGGAATGAACCAAGGAGAGGAGGGCCTCTGTGCAAAACTCCAGAGAACATCAGGCCTCCCAGATTTTTCTGGGACTGTCAGCTACATGAAGAGTCATGTGGTAGGTTGAACCCAAAGTTCTCATATGTGTCCTTTGAGCTAAAATAAGATCTCTCTCATGAAATACTGTCTTCTATTATAGTGGGGACTATTTTAGTTGTGCACAGACAGAGGCTACTTCAGAAGGGAATTAGAGGTCTCATTTTAGAGAAGGTTAATATACTAAAGACATTTAATTGCTTTCTGACTGACTTTGAAAGCTCAGATTTCCAGCATTCTTTGGGAATTAGTTAAATTCTTTCTTTTCAATATCCTCTTTTAAAGGATTCTGTTTCCTCCTTCAATGATAAACTAGGCATTAGAGCAGTAACAGGATTATTCCTTTGGGTTAGCACTAACAGCTAATGTCACACAAATCAGAAAACTGCAATTATATGCATGCCTTGAGTTACAAACAACGGATTACAACCATCACTTACCAGAGATGGTAAAGTTTTCTTTCTTTTTCATTTCTCTATACCTCTTTGGCAAAGGCTGCTCTCTCTACACAGCCACTGAGACATCCAAGTCAGAGACAATTTATCAGTGGCTGGTGTCTGGTCTAAAATAATTCACAGCTGAATTTATCAATCACATTGGAAATTTATTGTGTGCAGGAATTTGGGTTCTGTGGTTGGTGTGCAAAGATGAGGGAAACACATTACTTGCTGTCAAGAAGCTAATAGTAAAAGAGAAGAATAGATGTGGAAACAAATTCCATAAGATGTGGTAGGTGGTAAGGCTTAAGATAATGGGAGACCTTGACTCAGCCTGAATATCTAAGGGAGGCATGCTGCAGAAGATGACATCAGACCTGAGTCTTGAAGTAACAGCAGGAAGTTAGTAGAGAAGAGTTAGAAAAAAGGAGGAAATATGAATGCACACAGGAACATCTATAGTTAGTCTCAGGAAGTGCTTTCCGTGAGCCAGCCTCTATGCTTTATATACATTCAGCCCCGGGATTCTCATAGACAACATAAACACATCCAGCAAACATATGAAAAAATGCTCAGCATCACTAATCATTGGATTAATGTGAATCAAAACCAAAATGAGATACAATCTCACACCAGCCAGAATGACTCTTATTAAAAGATCAAAAAATAACAAATGCTGGTGAGGTAGAGGAGAAAAGGGAATGCATATACACTGCTGGTGTAGTTCAGCCATTGTAGAAAGCCATTTAGCAGTTTCCAAAGAACTTAAAACAGAACTATCATTCTACCCAGCAATCCCAGTTTGGGGGTATATATCCAAAGGAATGTAAATCATTCTACCATAAAGACACATATATGCGTATGTTCATTGCAGCACCATTCACAAATGGTAAATGTGTAAAGACATAGAATCAACCTAAAAGCCCATCAACAGGAGGCTGGATAAAGAAAATGTGATACATACATACCATTGAATAGTACACAGCCATAAATAACAATGAGACAATGCCCTTTGCAGCAACATGAATGGAGCTGGAGGCCATTATCCTAAGTGAACTAACACAAGAACTGAAAACAAAATGTCACATGCCATTTAAAAGTGGGAGCTAAAAATCGAGTACACGTAGACACAAAAAAGGAAAAATCAGACAATAGGGCTTACTTGAAGGTAGAGGTTGGGAGGGGTGAGGATTGAAAAAAATACATATTGGATACTATGCTTATTACCTGGGTAACAAAATAATCTGTACACTAAACCCCTTTGACACACAATTTATCCATATAGCAAACCTGCACATGTATCCTTGAATCTAAAATAAAATTAAAACAAAAAAAATTTTTTTTTGAGATGGTGTCTTGCTCTAACACCCAGGCTAGAGTGCAGTGGCACCATCTTGGCTTACTGCAGCCTCCGCTTTCTGGGTTCAAGTGATTCTTCTGCCTCAGCCTCCCAAGTAGCTGAGACTACAGATGTGTGCCACCATGCCCAGCTAATTTTTGTATTTTTAGTAGAGATGGGGTTTCACTATATTGGCCAGGCTGGTCTTGAACTCCTGACCTTGTGATCCACCCATCTCATCCTCCCAAAGTGCTAGGATTATAGGCGTGAGCCACCGTGCCCAGACTAGCAAAAATTTTTTAAATCCTGTAAGTTAGGTATCTCTCAGTCTATTATATAGGTGAAAAAAATGAAGGCTTAGAGAAGCTAATTAACTTGCTCAGATTAATACTGCTACTGTGTGGTAGACACAAGATTTAAACCAAGACCTGATTTCAAAACTCCACTGCTTACCTATCATATAGTACACTGACTACCTTTGTGGCCCACAAGACATGAATTGGTATGATTATTTCCACCAAATAGGAAAAATAAAGTCTATATGAAACATGAATCCACCTATTTGGCAAAGAATGAGGAAGAGCACACAGAAAACAAAGTAGAATTACTAGAAAGTCGTTGACCATTGAAAATTAACAAGAAATTACACAACAAAGGCGGAAGTGATAAAGTAGGCTGAGACTAGGACAATTAATTTTGCACAATGCTTAAAGCGTGTACAAATACCAGCTGTGCAAAGTGTTGTTTCTTTGGAGTCAACCGGACCCCACTCTCCCCATCACTCCCTTGGGCTCAGCTACACTTGGTCTTTCTTTCTGTTCCTCAAAACACCAAACTTGCTCTGGCTTGTGGACCTTTGCACTCAGTCCTCCCATTATTCTCCATGTAGATCATCTCTTTTTCATTCCCTCATGAGTCAGCTCAAGTGTCACCTCCTCAAAGAGGCCCTCCCTGACCTCCTGACGAAGTGAGTTCAACCACTCTTTGTCCAATTATTTTTTCTATTGCATTTATCACTCTCTGAAATGCCGTCTTTATTTATAAGTTTACTTGCCTACTGTCTGCCTTCCTCTATGAAGGCATATGCTCTAGGATGGTGAAGGTTTTGTCTTGCCCACTGCTGTGTTCCCAGCTACTACAGTAGTGCTTAGCCCACATATTGGAAGAACAAATATATTTGATTAAAATAACTTTGAAAGGAGAATGGGCATTTGTTTAAATCTTCATTTAACAGAAAATAGAATGGGACTCTTTGTGGCAAAATAATACGTTCCAAGTCAAAAAATGAGTAAGTGGAAGAGCCAGGGATTGAACCTGAGTCTTCTTCCCCCACTGCATTCCCGTCTCAACTGGTTCAGAAAAGTGTTTACTGGTTTCTTGCTTTTCTTTCCTTCTGACTCTCACATATGAAGATGGAGTTCCCTGAGGTCAGAAACGTTTTGTAATGACTAGAGTTGTATATTCTTTTCACTCCCTAGTGCCCCTTACTTCTGCATCTTCCTTTGATTCTCTCTTTAAGATAGAGATGCCAGGCTGACCAGGTAGCAGTGGGATGGGGTGAACTGTGCACCAGAAGCCAGTGGCTTGCTATATGGCCTTGGGCCCATCTCCTATCTTCCCTAGACCTGATTAGTGAAGAGAATTAACTCAATAATCTATGAACTAATGATTCCTCAATGGCTGTTTCAATATTAGCTTGTCAGTGCTGAGACTGAGCATGGTGTGTCTGTGTCTCTGTATGTGTGTATGTGTCAGGGGTTGTTATTAGGAAGACATCAGAAACTAATGATACAGTTATCCAGTTTTTCAAAGCTTGAACATGAAGTACTCAGGTCACCTACGGTTGACTTCATTTGTCCCAAGTGCATTGCTCAATGAATATATATGGATTGAAAGATGGAACTAATGAGGATGTTTGCTCAAACCTTCCTACTTAGTGCCTTAGTATCAGTGTGTGCTCTTATTCACAATTCACAGAAACTAATTTTAACTAAACTAAGCAATAGGAATATTTGGATGGTTTTCATGGGCCTACAGAATGCAAAGGAAAGTGGAGAATTGCATGAGGATGAAGGAAACTAAAAGAGGAGAGGAGGACTTGGAAAGAAGCAGCATGGCAATGGTTCTGTCATGAGAAAAACCTCAAGATCCTCCCTACAGCTGTGTTCATGTTGTAATGAAAACATGCAACCTATGCCTCCCCTCCTTATTAACACATGTCGGGGTCAACATCCTGAGTGAGAGTGCCTGCAGCAGTCAGGGGCTAGTGAGGAAAACAAAAGCATGACAGTTATTTTAACGGACAGACTTCAACATAGGGAAATGGTTGCACAGAAGTTGAAAAATGCAATCGTAAAAATGAACCTCAAGGCAACATAGACATAGTACCTGCAGGAAGAAGCTACCATGCCTAGGGCAGGGAAACAAAGAGAAGTTGCTGATATCAGAGGCCAAAAGTTTGGCAAAGAGGCATGAAGGAGCTGAGTCCCAGACCTTTGAGGGGAGCATGCTGGCCAACCTCTGCTGGTGTCTTGGGAGTTGGAAGAGGATTCTGCCAAGGCTGGGGCTCAGACCTCTGAGGAGAGGGTACCTGGCTGGTACCTCTGAGGGACTGAGGGAAGGATGATTCTAGGACAATGGAAAGAAGCTGGTAAAGGACCAGTTGTCATTGGAAGGAACTGCAGCTGCCATGGTGAAGAACAGCAGCTGGCTGATACTGAAGGGGGAGGAGCAAGCCACTCCAGTTTCCCTATTGACAGAATGAATCAGGACGCCACCTGGCCCTGAAAAATACAATCTACCAGACCCCACGTCCAGCAAAACAAAGCTGGGTAGTGAAGGTGAATTTTGAGCGGAGAGACAGTAGCTTAATCACCTGCAGCACACCTCACCCTCATGTACTCCCAGGTACAGGTTAGGTCATGTGCCCACCCTCTGGCTGTACTGAGCAGGGATAGGGAGGATCTGATTTTTTCCTTTTGTTATTAAAAAGGGTCAGCTGGAATTGTTTTTCCAATACTACACATCCTGGAGGAGAAATTAATTCTCAGTGTGGAAATACAGGTGATACTGGACAGAGGGAATGGATGTTGGGGAGGCAAAATGCCAAATACTTGTTGTGGCATCTTAGTAAGTAATGTCTTGGTGGAGTGCTCATTTTCCCTTCTGTGTAAAGATCTGGAGTTGACCCTTTTTGTCCCTTTATCATAGCATTAAAGCTGGATATTTACATCAGGCTGCCAGTTGCAGATGCCCTGTTAGGTAGGGATTATAAACCCCCTACTTTGAACTTTAAATGGGGCCAAATAAAGAGAAAACGTTTGGGGTTATTTTATTCCATGGTTCAGAGATTTATGTAGGGCACTTAGAACCTGTTTATCTCAGCAGGCAGAAAGAGGTTTCTTAAATGGATTTTCACACTTATAGCTTCAAAACACAAAGCCCTATGTAGCTTGGTGTTTGTTTTGCAAATCCTTTTTACACCAAAATTATTGTTTTGTGGAAGGAGGGAGGAAAACAGCTTACAGCAGTGTCCCCCATCTCCCCCAATTTCTCTATTTTATGCCTAAAGAAAGATACACACAAACATGTAATAGATCCGTTTTTGGAGGAATTCAATGCATGATAATTAGTCCATGGCAGCTTGAAATTAGGAACATTGATTCTTTACTGAAATGTAAGTTACTTGCAGATACTTTATTCCTTTTATTCTAGGTTTTTTTTTTTTTTTTTAAACAACTTGAGCTTATTTGCTAAGTAAAGTTTTTCATTTATGCTTTATGCTGCTTGACTCAAAAGACTGAATTGGGAAGTTCCTTAGAATTAAAAGCTCTCATAAATTTCTTCAAGGGTGGTTACAAAAAAATTACTGACTGACTAAACTGTAGCATCCAAAAGGAAGGTCAATTGTCAATCTTGCATAAAAATTTATTTCTTGAAAAATACTGAAAAATAAAAAGTTAAAATTGTCAACAATCTACCTTAAAAGTTATATGTATGTCATACAAGAAGTGATAATCCTTTTATCCTCATAAGTAATCTTTTTACTACTTTTTATACACATGTATGCATTTATACATATGTATGCATTTATTAAAAATAGAACCATGATATATGTATTCATCTAAAATATATATTGTTCAGATAATAATATGTCAGAGATATTTTCCAGGTAATTACATGTGATTGCTCTCTATTTTACATAGCATGACTTCTCATAGTTTATCTCTTGCCTGTTGATGGATATTAAGATTGTATTCCTATTTTTCTTGCTACCAGGAACAATGCCATTGTGAACCTTGTTATATATCTATCTTCGCATATATGTGCTATTGTTTCTCTAAAATAGATATGGCATCATCGTCCTTTTGCAAAAAGATCCAGTTCAGAATCACGTGTTGCATTTATTTGTCTTGTCTCTTTAGTCTTTTTCAGTCTGAAACAGTTCTTCAGACTTTCCTTTCATTTCATGACCTGGATACATTTGAAACTAGTTATTTTGTAGGATGTTTCTTAACTTGTCTTTGTCTGATTTTTCCTCATGATTAGATTGAAGTCATACACTGCTGGCAGAAATATTACAGAGCCGATGCTGTGTCTTTCTCGCTGCATCCTCTCAGGTGGTGTATGATTTCTCCCTTTACTGATGATGATGTTCACTTTGATCACATGATTAAGATGTTGTCAGGCAGACTTCTTCACTGTGCAGCTACTCTCTTTCCCTTTGAAATTCTTAAGTATTTGTTGGGGGGAAACTTTGAAACTATGTAAATATCCAGTTTATCATCAAACTTTCCGTTTATCTACTTATTTAAATCAGTATGGACTCACAGTTTCCTAGTTTATTCAATGTGTTATAATCCATTACTATATCTTCTAATTTTGATATTTAAATTGTCTATGCTCAAACATGTTTCTGGAATTAAAAACTGTTTTAATTTTTTACTTAAAAACTGTTACAATTATTTCATTTGGGGAAAACAGACTAGTGATTAGGAGTGGATAAAAAAGAAATTTTACCTTTTAAATACCTTTCTATTATCTTTGATTTTTAAAAATTTCTACTTCTTACCATATTTTGTTTTAATAAAATGTCAAAAGCGGTTATCTGGGCCATGACATTAGGGCTATGATGCTCAACTCTGACAACATGTTATAATTTGTAAAAAAAAAAAAAAAAAAAAAAAAACACCATTGCCAGGGCCTTATTCCTAGAGTTTGATGTAATTTGTTCTCAAGTGCAGCTTAGGTATCTATATTTTAAGAAATTCCTCCAGTGAGCACTGTGGTTTGAGAATTACTAGATTATATATGAACAAGATTGGCTATGTAGTTCACAGGGTTCGGGACAAAGTGAAAATGAGAGACTTCTTGTTGAAACTCATTAAGAATTTCAAAATGGTGATATCAAATTATTAAACTAAATGAGGAGTTTTAAGCATGGGGGCCCTGTGAAACTGCACAGGATGCATGTTCATGAAGTGAGTCCTGGGCAAGGATATACCACACTTGGTATAAGAAAGGAAGTTATGTAAATCAAAGGCATAAAGACATGCAGAAATGGTACCATGAGAAACGATGGCATAGACATGGACAAGAATCCATGTGTTCCCCTGATTTTCCAGCTCTCTTGAAGTCAGATGAGGCCACGTGACCAGGCCTAGAAAATGGGCAGTGAGCAGAAGCAGAGAAGAGCAGGTTTGAGTTCTTCATGAGCTGTCTGAGGTCTAGATCTGAGACAGTGTTTCCAAGATGGCACTGCTTGCATCAGTGTAGTAGCCTGAGAAAATGTATGAAGCAGAACTCCCTGGAAATTCTCATAAGTTGTGTACCTTGATCAATAAATAAATCTTTTTTATATGAAGCCACAGAAATTTATTACAGCAGCATAATTTTAACCTATTCTGACAAATACCAAAAGATACAGATTAAATGCTATAGGGTGTTGGAGGAAAAAGAGCTGACTTCTTACTGTAGATACCAGGCAACACTTCATGGAGGATGGTATATTTGAAATGGAATGGGTAGAATTTGCAAATGTAGAGTTGGGAAGACTAAAGTTGAATTAATTAACTGTTACTGCATAGAAAACCACCCCGCGTGCTAGTGGCTAAAAACAACCACCATCTACTATTTCTCATGAGACTATGGACCCACTAGGTGGTTCTGCTCTTCTGAGCTGCAGTCAGGTGCTATAGACTGGCCTTTCTCATGCATCTGTGTTCAGCTGCTGGGATGGCTGAGGGCTGGCTGGTTTAGGTTGGCCTCACTCGCATGTCTGGAAATTGGCTGGCTGTTAGGTCTTCTGCCTTGGCTCTCCTTCATGAGGTCTTTCATCCTCCAGCAGTCTAACATATGTGGTGGTGGCAGGGCCCTAAGAGATAGAGTGGAAGCACGCCAGGCCTTTTTAGGCTTAGGCCCAAAGCAAGCATATTGTCTTTTGCACTATATTCTGTTGGTCAAAGCAAGTCGTAACACCAGCCTAGAATCAAAGGGTGGGGAAAGAATCTCCACTTCTTAATATCATATTTTTGGTACTTGGGAGATATTCAGCCTTTGAGAAATAAATACATAAATAATGGACTAGATTTCCTGGATAATAGCTTTTTGGATCTCAGTCCTTGGCCTTCAGCACTTCCCTGTATACGTGCTGTACCTATGTAATCTCATCCTGTATTCCCAATTGTATGTATCTCTGCCCTAAAATCTCAATCTCTCCCATTAAAATCAACTACCTACTCCATATCTCAGTAACTCTGTAATAGGTGGCTTTTGCTTACCATGTGCAAACCTAGACTCCTCATATTTCTCTCCCCTAGATGGTTTCCTCCCATAGTTTCAATTTCAGTTCATGGTAGCTACATTGTTCTAGTTGCTCAGACCATAAACTTGGAAGTCATCTTGGCCTTGTTTCTTTGTCTCATACCCCATGTCCAATCCATCAGCCAATCTTGTTAGCCCCGCCTTCCTTACATGTCCAGGGTACAATTACTTTCATCTTCTCTGCCACTATCACCAGGTCCAAGCCATCCTAATCTGTTTGTCTTGATTATCGCAATAGCCTTCTAGAGTTTGATGTAATTTGTTCTATCCTTGCTTCTGCTGTCACCTCTGCACTCAGTGTTTTCACAGTCTCCAAGCACTCTTTTAAATATCAAAGTCCTTTAATGTCACCCCCGCTGCTTAAGGGCTCCCAGGAGTTTCCCATCTCATGGAAAGCAGAAGTCCATTTACAAAGGTTTACAAGGCCCCACGAACTGTTTTCCTATTCCCAGTTTACACTCCTTTCCTACTCCCCTCTTGACTTTGTCCACTTGGCCCCAGCTAAGTTGGCCTCCTTACTGCCCCTAGAACACAGCAACATGCACCTGACTGGGGCTTCACTTTTGTCCTCTCCTCTGTCTGAAATGCTTTTCCTCCTGATAGTTACATGCCTCCCTCACTTATTTCCTTCAGATTTCTATCCCAGTGACTCCTTCATACCAATAAGGACTTTCTAGACCTCTGTATTTAAATCGTCCCCAACAAACTTTCTCTGCCTCTCACCCTGTTTTTCTTTTCTCCATAGCCCTTCCAGCCTTTGACATATTCTATATTTACTTGTTGTTTGTTGTCTGGTTCTTTGTACTAGAATTTAATATCAGGCAGGCAGGACCATTGTTTTTCTACTAGCATATCTCCAGAGCCTAGAAAAACTTAGAAATGTTTTATAAATGAATGAATAAATAGAGGTAGAGATTCTTACAATGGGTGAGAAACTGGGTGAGGTAATCTGGAAGATCGTTGCAACTCAGATAGTCTATGACGCCAACAGAAGTAGAAATAGAACTGTTTGGTCAGGCACGGTGACTCATGCCCATAATCCCAGCACTTTGGGAGGCCGAGACAGGTGGATCACATGAGGTCAGGAGTTTGAGACCAGCCTGACGAACATGGTGAAACCCGGTCTCTACTAAAAATATGAAAGTTAGCTGGGCGTGGTGGCAGGCACCTATAATCCCAGCTACTTGGGATGCTGAGACAGGAGAATCACTTGAACTGGGAGGCAGAGATTGCAGTGAGCTGAGATCATGCCATTGCACTACAGCTCTAGCCTGGTACTTAGGGGGGTGGTGGGGGCGTGGAGAGAGAGAGAGATTGAACTGTTTTCATACAAGATTTTCTTGAGATCCACTGGCATCTAGTATCACTATTGCCCCTCCAATCTGTTCTCTCCACTAGTGCCTAAATCTCATGGTTTTCTGTCCCTTTTCTCATAATTAATACTTCTCTTCCCTTCAATCTAAACGTGATGATTATATCCCTGAACTTTCTGCCCAAATTCTCTTTGCACTATTTCATAGCACCATTCACTATTTCCTAATACCACTTATCACAACAAAATTGTATTATACATTTATTGGTGTGATTGTTTTCACAGATTATAAACTCTATGAGGGCAGGGACTATGGTTGGTTCTTTTTGTCAGTATATCAACAGCATCCTGAGCAAGTGCCTGGTTCACAGCAGGGACTAAATACCTCCTGGGGCCTGACCATGAGAAAGAACAAGTGAATCTGTCTGACCCAGATGGTATTGCCCTCTGATCACTGATTCTACACCCTCCACTAGTTAATTTTAAGGGGTATATTTAAAAATGGATCCATCTTTGAAATCTTATTTTAGATTCTTGGCTGAATAAAAAAATATTAAGGCTTTGATACAGAGTTGTGCGGAGAGGAGAGTCTTAAATCTGATTAATAAATGGACTGTGTCACAGGGGCCTTTTGGTTACACATTGCATTAGACGGTTAAAATTCACAGCCAGACTTCTGGGATCCTCTTAGTGTTCCTGTCTGGGGACCATTTTTGAGGTTGTCTAAAACCAAGACTTAGGGATTTTCTTGCAAAACAATATTGCACAGAAGCTCCAATCTTGGCAAATTCTGCCTGGGAGGCAGTGTCATCTGTTAACACTCCAGGAGCAATTAGATGTATTTAACAAAAACAGAATGATATTTGTTAAGTATCTTGAAAGAGTCCATGGGGTACATCAAAATTGATTCTAAAGTAGGTCAGATCTGTTCTGTACCTAGTCCAATTATGATGTGTAGGCAAGTGCATTCAGTTACTCAGAGATCTGACTCAGTTAAAAAAAAAAAGCCTAGAGGTGGCTAAATTGCTTGTCTTTGGAAGCCTCCATGCGTGGGATCCTACAAGACTATCTCAGCCAGGGTACTAGAATCCTGGGTAGGAAAGAAGTGCCAAATTTGTCTTCTTCCCTCTCATTCTTCTCTTTCTTTTCAAGGCAGTACAGTGGACTTGGAGCTCTGGAATCAACAGATCTGAGTTCACATCTTTCAGCTTATTAGCTGTATGATCTTGGGTGTGAAACTTTACCTCTGTGAGCGATTGTTTTCTCACTAGTAAAATAGCAATCCCACCGACAGGAAAAGTCACACAAGATTATGTAGAATTAAATAAATAATGAATGCAAATGGCTTAGAAATCTGTCTGACACACAGACAATAACTATTGTTGTTATTTAGTATCCCCTTTATATTATACTTGATTAGGAAATGAATAACCCAGATCCTTCCTCATAGTTGAGCCTTCCTGGGGAATTTCCCGCAAATGTTAGATGTAGATTCTGTAGCTTTTTAGACATTTGATTCACGTCACAGTGTCTGCCATTTAAGATGTAGCCGTAAGTCAGTTTTACTCCAGGAATTCTCCACACCCCACACCCTTCATTCCCTGCCTTTTCCTCACCAAGATGAAAATTTAATGTCTGAAGGAAATGTCAGTTATTTCTATATTGATCTTGAGGGGACAACTTATTTCTGTTTTAGAGAATATAGTTGTTCGGGCTGGACATCACTGAGAAACACAAGGAGAGCGGCAAAAACCCTGCAGGCAAACCACAGGATGGCTTTAAAGACGGATTTTATTTCTCTCCTCTCATCCTCCAGCTCTCATGGTCCTGACTGTGGCCCCTTCTTTTCCCAGTGGGATCTTTGGGGAAAACAATCACCATGTTTAATTCAGAGAGGGAAGGGAGGAGGGGCAAGTGAGACTTGAGCTGAGTTCAAGGTAAAAGAATAATAATGATGATGAGGGGGCTCTCAGGCAGGTGCCTTGTGTTTCTCTAAGGGAAGGCTGTGTGGGAGTGGGAAGGCAGAGTTGTTTTTTTAAACTTTTGCTGAATTCTTATTTTTTCTTCGACTTTTAAGGCATACATGGGCAGGATGTGCAGGTTTGTTACATAGGTAAATGTGTGCCATGGTGTTTTGCTGCACAGATCATCCCATCACCTAGGTATTAAGCCCAGCATCTATTAGCTGTTCTTCCTGATCCTCTCTTTCCCCACAACACCTCACAATAGCCCATTGTGTGTTGTTTCCCACCATGTGTCCATATGTTTTTATCATTCAGCTCCCACTTATAAGTGAGAACATGTGGTGGTTGGTTTTCTGTTCCTGAATTAGTTTGCTGAGGATAATAGCTTCCAGCTCCATGCCCATCCCAACAAAGGACATAACCTTGTTCCTGTTTATGGCTGCATAGTATTCCATGGTGTATGTGTTCCACACTTTATATATCCAGTCTATTATTGATGAGCATTTAGATTGATTTCATGTTTTTTGCTATTGTAAATAGTGCTGCAATGAACATATGTGTGTATATATCTTTATAATAGAATGATTTATATTCCTTTGGGTATATATCCAGTCATGAGATCGTTTAGTCAAATGATATTTCTGTTGCTAATTCTTTGAAGAATCACCATACTGTCTTCTACAATAGATGAATGAGTTTACACTCCCACCAACAGTGAAAAAGCATTCATTTTTCTCTGCAACTTCATCAGCATCTGTTGTTTTTTGACATTTTAGTAATAGCCATTCTGACTGCCATGAGATGATCTCTCTCTGTGGTTTTGAATTGCATTTCTCTAATGATCAGTAATCCTGGGCTTTTTTTTCATATATTTCTTTGGCACATGTCTGTCTTCTTTTGAGAAGTGTCTGTTCATGTCATTACTCACCTTAAAATTTTTTTTTTCTTGTACATTTGTTTAAGTTCCTTGTAGACTATGGATATTAGACCTTTGTCAAATGGATAGATTGCAAAAGTTTTCTCTCATTCTGTAAGTTGTCTCTTCACTCTGATGATAGTTTCTTTTGCTGTGTAGAAACTCTTTAGTTTAATTAGATCCCATTTATCAATTTTTGCTTTCTTTGCAATTGCTTTTGGCATTTTTATCATGAAATCTTTGCCCATCTCTATGTCCTGAATGGTATTGCCTAGATTTTCTCCTAGGGTTTTTATAGTTTTGGGTTTTACATTTAAGTCTTTAATCCACCTGGAGTTATTTTTTGTATACGATATAAGGCAGGGGTTCAGTTTCAATTTTCTGCATATGGCTAGCCAGTTCTTCCAGCACCATGTATTGAGTAGAGAATTCTTTCTCTATTGGTTGTTTTTGTCAGGTTTGTCAAAGATCAGATGGTTTTAGGAGTGCAGTCTTATTTCTGAGTTCTTTATCTTTTCCATTGGTCTATGCATCTGTTCTTATACCACTACCATGCTGTTTTGGTTACTGTAGCCCTATGTATAGTTTGAAGTTGGGTAAGATGATGGCTCCAGTTTTGTTATTTTTGCTTAGGATTGTCTTGACTGTCTGGGCTCTTTTTCAGTTCCATATGAATTTTAAAATAGTTTTTTTTTTCATAATTCTGTGAAGAATGTAAATGGTGGTTCAATGAAAATAGTATTAAATCTACAAATTACTTTGTGCAGTATGGCCATTTTCATGACATTGATTTTTCCTAATGAGCATGAATGTTTTCCCATTTTTAATGTCCTTTCTTATTTATTTGAGAAGTGTTTTATAGTTTTCCTTGAAAAAGTCCTTTACTTTCCTTGTTAGCTGTATTCCTAGGTGTATGTGTGTGTGTGTGTGTTTTTGTAGCAATTGTGAATGGGATTTCATTTATAATTTGGCTCTTGCCTGTTGTTGGTGTATAGGAATGCTAGCAATTTCTGTACATTGAATTTATGTCCTGAGATTTTGCTGAAGTTGCTTTTATCAGCTTAAGAAAGTTTTTGGCTGAGATGATGAGTTTTTTAGCGTATAGAATCATGTCATCTGCAAAGATAATTTGACTTCCTTACTTCCTATTTGAATACCTTTATTTCTTTCTTTTGCCTGATTGCACTGTCCAGAACTTCCAGTACTATGTTGAATAGGAATGGTGAGAAAGGACATCCTTGTCTTGTGCTGGTTTTCAAGGAGAATGCCTCCAGCCTTTGCCCATTCATTATGATATTAGCTGTGGGTTTATCATATATGGCTCTTATTATTTTGAAGTATATTCCTTCAATTTTTAATTTATTGAGAGTTTTTAACAGGAAGGGATGTTGAATTTTTCAAAGGCCTTTTCTGTGTCTATTGAGATAATCATGTGGTTTTTGTCTTTCGTTCTGTTTAGGTGGTGAATCACATTTATTGACTTGTTGAACCAACCTTGCATCCTGGGGGATGAAGCCAACTTGTTCATGGTGGATAAGTTTTTTGATGTGCTACTGGTTTGGTTTGCCAGTATTTTATTCAGAATTCTTGCATTGATGTTCATCAAGGATATTGGTCTGACATTTCTTTTTTTCTCATATCTCTGCCAGGTTTTGGTATCAGGATGATGCTGGCCTCATAGATTGAGTTAAAGAGGAGTCCCCTCTTTTCGTTTGGAATAATTTCAGTAGAAATGGCACCAGCTTTTGTTTGTACCTTCGGTAGAATTCAGCTGTGAATCCATCTGGTCTTGGTCTTTTTTTGATTCCTAGGCTATTTATTACTGCCTCAGTTTCAGAACTCATTATTGATTTTTTCAGGAATTCAATTTCTTCCTGGTTCAGGCTTGGAAGGGTGTATGTGTCTAGGAATTTATCCATTTCTTCTAGATTTTCTAATTTATTTGCATAGAGGTAGTTATAATATTCTCTGATAGTTGTATTTCTATAGGGTCAGTAATGATATCTCCCTTATCATTTCTTTTTTTTTTTTTTTTTTTGTGACAGAGTCTTGCTCTGTCACCAGGCTCGAGTGCAGTGGTGCAATCTCGGCTCACTGAAACCTCAATTCTCCTGCCTCAGCCTCCTGAGTAGCTGGGACTACAGGTGCATGCCACCACGCCCAGCTAATTTTCATATTTTTAGTAGAGAATGGGTTTCACCATGTTGGCCAGGATGGGCTCAATCTCTTAACCTTGTGATCCACCCGTCTCAGCCTCCCAAAGTGCTGGGATTACAGGCGTGAGCCACTGCACCTGGCCCCTTATCATTTCTTACTGTCTTTATTTAGTTCTTCTCTTCTTTGTCTAGCTAGCAGTCTATTTATTTTATTATTATTAATTATTTTTTTAAAACTAGCTCCTGGATTCATTGATTTTTAAAGGGTTTTTCATATCTTATCTCCTTCAGCTCAGCTCTTATGTTGGTTGTTCCTTGTCTTCTGCCAGATTTGGGGTTTGTTTGCTATTGCTTCTCTAGTTCTTTTAGTTGTGATGTTAAGTTGTTAACTTGAGCTCTTTCTAACTTTTTCATGTGAGCATTTAGTGCTGTAAATTTTCCTCTTAACACTGTGTTAGCTATGTCCCAGAGATTTCTGATACATTGTCTCTTTGTTCTCATTAGTTTAAAAGAACTTCTTGATTTCTACCTTAATTTCATTATTTACCCAAGAGTCATTCAGGAACAGGTTGTCCAATTTCCATGTAGTTGTGTGTTATGAGTGAATTTCTCTATCTTGAGTTCTAATGTGATTGTGCTCTAATCTGAGAGACTAATTGTTATGATTTCAGTTTTTGTATTTGCTGAGGAGTGTTTTACTTCCAATTATGTAATCAGTTTAGAGGAAGTGCTATGTGGTGATAAGAAGATTGTATATTCTGTTATTTTGGGGTGGGGATTTCTAGAGATATCTATCAGATCCACTTGATCCAGAGCTGAGTTCAGGTCTCAGAACGATTGCTTTTTCTCGTTGCAGCCTAGACCTACTGTTGGTGGTGATTTTCTAAAACTATTTTATGAGACATAAATGGTAAACAGAATCCTCCCATGTGAACACTTTTAAAAGAAAGCATTCTGCATATGCCATTGAAACATTTGCGCTGCATATTATTTCAAGACTCAGGTACTGAGTGCTGAGATGCCCAAGTAAATACTTATATGGTGGTTGAAATTACACTCATTTGAGGGAATTAATTCAGCAAAGGTTTAAAATAGAAGAACACTACACTGGTTCACAGTTCTGCCATATCAGAGTTTTGGGTGCATCATGTATTTATTCTTTCATTCATCAGTTCAACAAATATTTATTGAAGGCCTACTACATATCTACCACTCTTCTAGTGACTTGAACATATTGGAAATAAGAAAACAGTTTTATCTGTTAATTGAAAAAGAAAGAACAATTTTCTGTCTTCATAGACTGAGAAATAATAATAATAGCAGGAAATAATAACAGCAAATAAATAAAGAGGGAAACTACAGATTTTTGAGTGGTTCTATTACAGAGATATGCTGGACAATGGGGAATATTTTCAGCAGGCCTGGGGGACTACTGAAAATGTTGTGGTGGTCATGGAAGGGCATACCTTTGGCTACAACAAGAGCAGCCAATCAAATGTAAACCAAGATTCTGTAGAAAACATGTTCTGCCAAGTAGTTCAATTTCATGTGGCCAGAGATTTTGAATTGTGGCAAACTCTTTCTTTAACAAACAGTCAATTTCTCTGGTCCTGCTTGCCACTTGCTTGACCAACTGGGGAGGAAGGGATGTGATATATTGCTGATGTTTCAAGAGAGTTCCCATATCCTGAAAAGGATCAGATAACAGTAGGTGCAAATATAAATTAGAAATAAGAGGCTCATAAGGACACATGCACACGAATGTTCATTCCAGCACAGTTTACAATAGCAAAGACCTGGAACCAACCCAAATGCCCATTGATGATAGACTGGACAAGGAAAAATGTGGCACATATACACCATGGAATATTATGCAGCCATCAAAAACGATGGGTTCGCATCCTTTGTAGGGACATGGATGAACCTGGAAACCATCATTCTCAGCAAACTGACACAAGAACACAAAATCAAACATCGCATGTTCTCACTCATAGATGGGTGTCGAACAATGGGAACACATGGACACAAGGAGGGGAGCACTATACACTGGGGTCTGTTGCGGGGGAGTTGGGGGGGACAGCGGGGGGTGGGGAATTGGGGAGAGATAGCATGGGGAGAAATGCCAGATATAGGTGAAGGGGAGGAAGGCAGCAAATCACACTGCCACGTATGCACCTATGCAACGATCTTGCATGTTTTTCACATGTACCCCAAAACCTAAAATGCAATTAAAAAAAAGAAAAAAAAAGAAATGAGGCTTAATTCTCTTTGTAAAAATAAGAGTTGTTTTCTTCTCTCTTTTCTCAGAGCAATTACTTTTAGAAATTTGTAATTTTATTCACAATAGCTAAGACATGAAACCAGTTTAAGTGTTCATCAACAGATGAATAAAGAAGATGTGTTATATAGACACAATGAAATATAATTCAGCCTTAAAAAAATCCTGTTATTTGCAGCAATATGAAGGGAACTGTAGGTCATTGTGCTATGTAAAGCAGAAAGACAAGCACCACATGAACTTATTTATGTGTGGAATCTAAAAAATTTGAATTCGTAGAAGCGGAGAGTAGAATAGTGATTACTAGGTTCTGAGGAAAGGAGGGATGAGAAAATGTGTTTCCACATCTATTGAAATAATAATGTGTGTGTGTGTGTGTGTGTGTGTGTGTGTGTCTATTTTCTTTATCCACTTGTTGGTTGATGACCATTTAGACTTGTTCCATATTTTTGCAATTACAAAGTGTGCTGCTATAAACATGCATATGAAAGTGTCTTTCTCATATAATGACTTATTTTCCCTTTGGGTAGGTACTCAGTAGTGGGATTTCTAGATCAAATGGTAGTTCTACTTTTAGTTCTTTAAGGAATCTGCATACCGTTTTCCATAGTGGTTGTACTAGGTTACATTTCCAACAGCGATATAAAAGCATTCCCTTTTCACCAAATTAATGCCAACATCTATTATTTTTTGATCTTTTAATCATGGCCATATTTGCAAGGGTAGGGTGGTATCACATTGTGGTTTTGATTTGCATTGCCCTGACCAGTAGTGATGTTGAGCAGGTTTTCATACGTTGTTTGGTTATTTGTACCTCTTCTTTTGAGAATTGTCTATTTATGTCCTTTGCCTACTTTTTGATGGGATTATTTTTTTTTTATTGCTGATTTGTTTGAGTTATTTGTAGGTTCTGTATATTAGTCCTTTTGTTGGACACAACCAAACCTAGTGGTATAGTTTGGCTGTGTCCCCACCTAAAATCTCATCTTGAACTGTAATAACCCCAACATGTCAAGGGGAGACCAGGTGAAGATAATTGAATCATGGAGGTGGTTTCCCCCATGCTGTTCTTATGACAGTGAGTAAGTTCTCATGAGATCTGATGGTTTTACACGGAGCTTCTCCCTTTGCTCAGTACTCATTCTCTCTCCTGACACCCCATGAAGAGGTGCCTTCTACCATAATTATAAGTTTCTTGAGGCCTTCCCAGCCACACAGAACTGTGTGTCAATTGAACATCTTTCCTTTATAAATAACTGAGTCTCAGATATTTCTTCATAGCAGTTTAAGAACAAACTAATACAGTAAATTGATACCAGGAGTGGGGTGCTACTGTAAAGGTACCCAAAAAATGTGGAAACAGTTTTGGAACTGGGTAACAGGCAGAGGTTGAAACAGTTTGGAGGGCTCAGAAGAAGACAGGAAAATGTGAGAAAGTTTGAAATTTCCTAGAAACTTGAAAGGCTTAAAAGATAGAAAGATGTGGGAAAGTTTAGAATGTCCTAGAGACTTGTTAAATGACTTTGACAAAAATGCTGATGGTGATGAGAACAATGAAGTCCAGGCTGAGATTGTCAGATGGTGATGAGAAACTTGTTGGAAACTGGAATAAACGTCACTCTTGCTATGCAAAGATACTGGAAACATGTGCCCCTGCACTAGAGATCTGTGTATCTGTGGAACTTTGAACTTGAGATAAATGATTTAGGGTATCTGGTGGAAGAATTTTCTAAGCAGCAAAGTGTTCAAGAGGTGATAGAGCATAAACATTTGGAAAAATTGCAGCTTGATGATGCAGGAGAAAAGCAAAACCCATTTCTGGGTGAGAAATTCAAGATGGCTGCACAAAGTTGCATAAGTAATATGGAGCCAAATGTTAATCACCAAGACAATGGGGAAAATGTCTCCAGAGCATATCAGAGAACTTCATGGCAGCCCCTCCCATCACAGGGCTGGAATCCTAGCCTAAAGGGAAAAATGGTTTCCTGGGCTGGGCTCGGGGCCTCCTGCTGTCTGCAGCCTCGAGACTTGGTGCCCTGCATCCCAGCTGCTTCAGCTATGGCTTAAAGGGGCCAAGGTACAGCTCAGGCCATTGTTTCAGAGGATGCAAGCCCCATACCTTGGCAGCTTCGATGTGGTGTTGAGCCTGCACGTGTGCAGAAGACAAGAATTGAGGTTTGGGAACCTTTTGCTAGATTTCAGAGGACGTATAGGAATGTCTGGTTGTCCAGGCCAAAGTTTGCTACAGGGACAGAGCCCTCATGGAGAAACTCTTCTGAGACATTGCAGAAGGGAAATGTGGGATCAGAGCCCCCACACAGAGTCTCCACTGGAGCATTGCCTAGTGGACCATGAGAAGAAGGCCACCATTCTCCAGACCCAAGAATGGTAGATTCACTGACAGCTTGCACTGTGTTCCTGGAAAAGCTGCAGACACTCAGTGTCAGCCCCTCAAAGCAGCTGGGAGCAGGGGCTGTACTTGCAAAGTCACAGGGGCAGAGTTGCCCAAGGCTGTGGGGGCCCAGCTGTTACATCAGCATGTCTTGCTTGTGAAACATACAGTCAAAGAAGATCATTGTATAACTTTAAGGTTTAATGACAGATATGGTTTGGCTCTGCCTCCACTCAGATCTCATCTTGAATTCCCACATGTTATGGGAGGGACCCAGTGAGAGATGATTGAATCATGGGGTCATGTCTTTCCTGTGCTGTTCTCATGTTAGTGAGTAAGTCTCATGAGATCTGATGGTTTTATAAAGCAAAGTTTCCCTGCACAAGCTCTCTCTTTGCCTGCTGGCATCCATGTAAGGTGTGACTTACTCCTCCTTGCCTTCTGCCATGATTGTGATGCTTCCCAGCCATGTGGAACTGTAAGTTTAATAAGCCCTTTTTTCCTGTATAAATTACCCAGCTTGGGCATGTCTTTATCAGCAGTATGAAAATGGACTAAAACAATGACTGACTGACCTGTTGGAGTTCAGACTTGCATGGAGCCTATAGGCCCTTTATTTCGACCAATTTCTCCCATTTGGAATAGTTGTATTTATCCAATGCCTGTACCCACATTGTATCTAGGATGTAACTAACTTGCTTTACTTTTATGGGCTCATAGGTGGAAAGGACTTGCTTTGACTCTAATGAGACTTTGGACTTGGGCTTTTGGGTTAAAACTAAAATGAACTTAAGACTTTGAGAGACTGTATAAAAGGAATGTTTGTGTTTTGAAATCTGAAAACATGTGATTTGGGAGTGGCCAGTGGCAGAATGATATGGTTTGGCTGTGACCTCATCCAAAATCTCATTTTGATTTGTGATAATTCCCATGTGTGAAGGGCAGGACCAGGTGGAGATCATTGAATCATGGAGGCAGTTTTCCCCATGCTGTTCTTGTGATAGTGAATTCTCATGAGATCTGATAGTACTATAAAGGGCTTCCCCCTTCACCCAGAACTCATTATCTCTCCTACCACTCTGTGAATAAGTGCTTTCTGCCATGATTGTATGTTTCCTGAGGTCTCCCAAACCTTGCAGAACTGTGAGTCAATTAAACCTCTTTTTTAAAAAATAAATTACCCAGTCTCTGGTATTTCTTTATAACAGCATGATAATGCACTAGTATACATAGTTTTCAAAGGTTTTTTCCCATTCTCTGGGTTGTATATAACACTGCTGATTATTTCTTTTGATGTGCAGAAGCTTTTTAGTTTAATTAAGTCCCATCTATTTATTTATGTTTTTGTTGCATTTGCTTTTGGATTCTTGGTCATAAACTATTTTCCTAAACCAATATCTAGAAGAGATTTTCTGATTTTTTTTTTCCTAGAATTTTTATGCTTTCAGGGCTCAGATAATTCCATCTTGAGTATATTTTTATATTATGGTGAGAGATGAGAATCCAGTTTCACTCTTCTACATGTGGCTTGCCAAGTATCCCAGAACCATTTGTTGAATAGGCTGTCTTTTTGCCACTTAATGTTTTTGTTTGATTTGTCAAAGATCACTTGGCTGTAAGTATTTGGCTTTATTTCTGGGTTCTCTATTCTGTTTCATTGACCTATGTGCCTATTTTTATACCAGTACCATGCTGTTTTGATAATTATAGCCTTGTAGTATAGTTTGAAATCAGGTTAATGTGATGCTTCCAGATTTGTTCTTTTTGCTTAGTCTTGCTTTGGCTCTGCAGGCACTTTTTGATTCCACATGAATTGTAGGGTTTTTTTTTTTTTTTCCTATTTCTATAAAAAATGATGGTGGTATTTTGATGGGATTGCATTGAATTTGTAGATTGTTTTTGGAAGTATGGTCATTTTCACAATATTTATTCACCCCATCCATAAGCATGGGATGTATTTTCATTTGTTTGCATCTATGATTTTTTTTAGCAGTGTTTTGTAGTTTTCCTTGTAGAGATATTTACCTCATTGGTTTGGTATATGTCTAAGTTTTTTATTTAATTTTTTTGCAGGTGTCATAAAGGGGGCTGAGTTTCTGATTTGATTATCAGTTTGGTCTCTGTTGATTTATAGCCGTGCTATTGATTTTGTGTACATTGATTTTGTATCCAGAAACTTTTCTGAATTCCTTTCTCAGTTCTACAAGCTTTTTCAATGAGTCTTAAAGGTATTCTAGGTATACAATGATATCATCAGTGAACAATGACAGTTTGATTTTTTCTTTACTGATTTATATGCCCTGTATTTCTTTCACTTCTACTTGCAGTGCCTAGCACTTCTAGTAATATGTTAAATAAAAGCAGTGAAAGTGGGCAACCTTTTATTATTCCAGTTCTCAGGGGGAATGCTTTCAACTTTTTCCCATTCAGCATAATGTTGACTGTGGGTTTGTCATAGATAGCTTTTATTATGTTGAGGTATGTCTCTTCTATGAGGATTTTGCTGAGGGTTTTAATCATAAAGACATGCTGAATTTTGTCAAATGCTTTTTTTGCATTTGTTGAGATAATTGTATAATCTTTCAATTTTAATTCTAATTCTGTAGCATATTTATTGACTTGCATATGTTAAACCACCCCAGCATCCCTTGTACAAAACCCACTTGATTATGGTGCATTATTTTTTTGATACGTTGTTGGATTTGGTTAGCTAGTATTTTGTTGAGGATTTTTTCATTTATATTCATCTGTGATGTTGGTCTGTAGTTTTCTTTTTCTTTCCTTTTTTTGTTATATCTTTTCCTGATTTTGGTATTAGGGTGATACTGGCTTCATAGAATGATTTAGGGATGATTCCCTCTTTTTCTATCTTTTGGAATGGTTTCAATCAGATTGGTACCAATTCTTCTTTGAATGTCTGATAGAATTTAGCTGTGAATCTGTCTGATCCTGGACTTCTATTTATTGTATTTTTGTGACCTATCATATGGTCTATCTTGGAGAATGTTCCATATGCTTATAAAAAATGTGTATTCTGTAGTTGTTAAGTAGAATTTTCTGTAAATATATGTTATGTCAATTTGTTGTAGGGTATTATTTAAGTCCATTATTTCTTTGTTGACTTTCTGTCTTAACAACTTGTCTAGTGCTGTCAGAGGAGTATTGAAGTCCTCTACTATTATTGTATGGTCATCTATCTTATTCCTTAGGTCTAGTAGTAATTGTTCTATAAATTTGAGACCTCCAGTTTTATGTGCATATATATTTAGGATTGTGATAGTTTCCTGTTGGATGAATCTTTTTATCATTATGTAATGTCTGTCTTTCTCTTTTTTAACTGTTGTTGCTTTAAAGTCTGTTTAGTCCAATATGAGAATAACTACTCTTGCTTTTTGTTTCCATTTACATGGAATATCTTTTTCTACTCCATTGCCTTAAGTTTATGTGAGTCTTTATGTGTTATGTGAGTCTCTTGATGACAGCAGATACTTGGTTGGCAAATTTTTATCCATTCTGCAATTCTGTATCTTTTAAGTGGAGCATTTAGGCCATTTACAATTCAACATTAGTAGTGAGATGTAAGGTACTATTCTATTCATAGTTCCCTGAATACCTTGTTTCCTCCCATTGTGTTATTGTTTTATAGGCCTTATGAGATTTATGCTTTAAGGAGGTTTTATTTTGGTATTTTAAGGTTTTGTTTCAAAATTTAGAACTCCTTTTTGCATTTCTTGTAGTGCTGGCTTGGTAGTGGCATATTGTCTTAACATTTGTTTGTCTGAAAAAGGCCTTATCTTTTCTTCATTTATGATGCTTACTTTTGGTGGATACAAAACTCTTGGTGGCTGACAATTATTTTCTTTAAAGAGGCTAAGTCTAAAACCCCATGTTTTTCTGACTTGTAGGGTTTCTGCTGAAAAATTTGCTGTTAATCTGATAGAATTACCTGTATAGGTTACCTGATGCTTTTGCCTCACAGCTCTTAAGATTCTTTCCCTTGTCTTGACTTTAGATAATGTGATGACTGTGTGCCTAAGTGATGATCTTTATTTAATGAACTTTCAGGGTTTTTTTGAGATTCTTGTATTTGGATGTCTAGCTCTCTAGCAAGACCAGGAAAGTATTCCCTCAAATATGTTTTCCAAACTTTTAGATTTCTCTTCTTTCCCATGAATGCAAACTCTTCTTGCATTTGGTTGTTAAACATAATCCCAAATTTCTTGAAGACTTTGCTCATTTTTTAAAATTATTTTTTCTTTGTCTTTGTTTCATTGAGTTAATTTGAAAGCCTTATCTTCAAGCTTTGGAGCTCTTTCTTCCACTTGGTCTATTCTATTGTTGAAAGTTTCCAGTGTATTTTGCATTTCTCTAGTTGTTCTTTAGTTCCAGAAATTGTGATTGTCTTTTCTTTATGATATCTATTTATCTGGAGACTTTGTCATTGATATTATATATATATATATATATATATATATATATACACACACACACACACACACACATATATATAAAAATTTCTTTAGGTTGGTTTTCATCTTTCTCTGCTACCTCCTTGACTAGCTCAATAATTAGCCTTCTGAAATCTTTATCTGGAAATCCAGATATTTCTTCTTAGTTTGTATTGATTGTTGGAGAGCTATGTGATCTTTTGAGGGTGTTATGAAACCTTGTTTTATCATATTGCCAGAAATACTTTTCTGGCTCCTTCTCATTTGTGTAGACTGTTTCAGTGAAAAGATCTAAAGCTCAAGAACTGCTGTTTAGATTTTTTTTTGTTGTTGTTCCATGGGGTAATTCCTCGATGTGGTGCTCTCCTTCTTCCCCTAGGGATGGGACTTCCCAAAAGCCAGACTGCAGTGATTGTTATTGCCCTTCTGGGTCTAGTCACCCAGTTGAACTACCTGGCTCTGGGCTGGTGCTGGAGAATGTCTACAGAGTCCTGTGATGTGATTCATTTTCAGGTCTTACAGCCATGGATATTAACATCTTTGCTTGTGTAGGTGGCACAGGAGTGAAATATACTCTGTGGCAGTCCTTGGTTATAGTTTTATTTAGTGCATTGGTTTTCTTGAATGCTGGCTATGGTAGCAGTGAAGTTTAACTCCCAAGAGGAGTTAAAGGGGGATTTAGGTTTGCCCTATGTTGGTTAAGAAAAGTACTGGGGCTTCCCAGGCAATGGGTGGAGCCATACAGTGCCTAAGACCTTATGTCTTCTGTATTTAGCTACCAGGGCAGGTAGATGAAAACTACCAGTTAGCAGCAGGGTTAGGCATGTCTGAGTGCAGACTCTCCTTGGGTAGGGCTTGCTGTGGCCACTGTGGAGACAGAGGATGGTTCTCAGGTCAATAGAGTTATGTTCTTAGGGGTATATGGCTGCCTCTGCTCCATCATATAGGTTGCCACAGAAGTGGGGATAAGCCAGCTGTGACAGGCCTCATCCAGAGCCAGCAAGACCAGTCTCCAGTCTCACTCCCACTGTGTACCACCAATAGCACCAAGTTTATATCCAGGTAGCTGGTACACAGGGCTGAGCTCTTGCTCCAGGCTACAAGCGTTCCTGCTGAGAAAGCAAGAAGGACTCTTCAGAGCTTACCCTTCTGCTGTCTGCACTATCAGCTACAGCTTCTGTGCTCATATCTGTATTTCCCATTCACTCCCCAATCCTGGCTTCAGCTCAGGAAAATTTGTGCTCAGTCAAAGTTATTACAAAGTTCATCTAGAATCTTCCTTCACCCTGTGGCCCCACCCTAATTCTGCTGGCTGCTTTCCTCAAGGAACCCCACGAGATAAGGCCAGGAATGGTTTCCCTGGGTTTGAGCTGGGGACTTGGAGTGCCGACAGGGATCTTCCCACTGCTTCTTCTACTTTTATATTTCACTCAGCTCCCTAAACCCATTTCAGCTCTAAATAAGGTTAAATCTTTCTCTTGTGGTCTGTATTTTCAGGTTTTCCAGTGGGAATGTTTGTTCGGAGGCAGGCTTTACCCCCTCTCACACTTTATAAACTCACAGTTCTTAGCTGTCTCATAAAGTTTGCAGCAGCAAGCCCCTTCTTTCAAAAGACCTGTGAATTCTTTTGGTTTTCCTGGTATATTCCTGCAGTGGTTCTTGGAGCACAAGTTCACAATGTGAGTTTCCACACGTTGTTCTATCTGTCCCAGTGGGAGCTCCACATTAGTCCTGTCTCCTATCTGCCATTTTCCTCACAATGTATACATATTTTCAAACATTGTTGTACATGAAAATATATACAATTTTCATCAATTAACAAAACAAAAACTAGTAATTGTTCATTCTTTCTCTGCCTTTTGAGATGTAAATCTTTCTAAAAGCCTCTTGATAGTTTTATAACCCAGTAATGTCTTTCTCAGAGACATGGGAACTATTCTCTTGAAATGTAAACATTATGTAAACATTAAGGAGTTAACATCCTTATTTCCCAGTTTCTGTAGCAGTGTAGAAGTCTAACTTCATGAGTACTCTGACAAATTGCAAAACTATCACCTGTCATACAAATATGAGAAGTTTATCCTTCCTTTATATGATGCTAATTGATACAGTTTGGATATGTTTCCTTGCACAAATCTCATATTGAATTTTAATCCCCAGTGTTCGAGGTAGGGCCTGGTGGGAGATGATTAGATCATGAGGTTAGATTGCTCATAAATGGTTTAACAACATCCTCATGGTACTATTCTTGTGATCCTGAGGGAATTCTTATAAAATCTGGTTGTTTAAAAGTGTGTGATACCTCTATCCTCTCCCTCTTGTTCCTGCTTTCACCATGTGACATGCCTGCTCCTCCTTTACTTTTTGCCATGATTGTAAGCTTCCTGAGGCCTCCCCAGAAGCTCTGCAGATGTTGTCACCATGCTTCCCACAATTTGCAGCTACAGGAAGGCCTGGAGGTTATTATGTTAAGTGAAACAGAAAAACAAATACTGCATGATCTCACTTATATGTGGAATCTAAAAAAATTGAACTAATAAAGCCTGCAGAACCATGAGCCAATTAAACCTCTTTTCTTTATAAATTACATAGTCTCAGGTATTTCTTTATAGTAATACAAGAATAACCTAACACATCAATTAACTTACATAGGTGGGAACCCAGATTACCAGGTGAGTTTAGGATAAACTATGTGACAAAACAGTGTTGTTAAGTTCTTTTGCTTGTATGTAATAAGTTATATCTACTCGGCTATGTAAAAGGATGTGGTTTCTTAACGTCTTTGCAATCTCTTACAGGATTGCCTATAATACACAGCAGATTTTGGTTTAATGTTTATTCAACAATAAACTTTTCTTCTCTTTTCTGCTATTGTAGAGAAATTTTCTTTTTGGGGAATATTTTGTTTTTAATTATATTTCCCAACAATAGTTAAGATACCCCCCCTTATTGGGAGTTTCTTAATTGAGATATTATTACACATTTTTGGAGTTTGGGGTAAAGTGGCTCATGAGGCTTTTTTATTTTATATTTTAAGCTGTGGAACCCTTTCTTTAAATGATATCTGATGTGGAGCCCCAGTGTATAAAACCATGAAAAGATCAACCATCCTAGCTGAACATGTATAGCAGGGTCTCCAGCCAGTTACCGCCCACATCCCACCTTCACTCTGCAACCCCCAGAGCCAATTCAGGGAAACCTGGGAGGTTTAGCATAACAGTGTCTATTCTCACCATGCAAATAATCTTTCTTCTTCTTTTGCCTTCAGTCTCCTCTACATTTCCATCTTGCTTCACTTTCGTTAGGTCTCACTTTAAACTGGGCCACAGAGAGTCAAAACCACAATTTGTGTGACTCTTGCCAGATTATAGATGAATTCTACCCAATATTAGATAATCTTCACCCCAGTCTTGTGAAATGGGTATCCATTATTCTTTCCTTTACAGATGAGGAGAGGTTCAAAGATGCTAAAAGATACGCAAGTGACCTTGCATGCATCTTTCTTCCCACACTCTCCACATTGTATTATAATTGTCGGTCTGTTTTGTCAGTCTCTCTCACTACTCTGTGTGCTCCTTGTGAGCAGGGACATATTTCCTTCACCTTGGTGTCCACTCTGCCTAACATAGTGCTAGACACACACTAAATATTCATAAAATGAATAAAGGCACATAATGTCACACAGCAGTGGAAAAAGCAAAGCTGTTATGGGAATCCCTCCCTGTTTGATCCCACAGTCTCTATTCCTTGTGTTGTCCTTCTGAAGGACAGCTCTGCAGCTGGAGCATGAGCTAATGGAGGTGTACAGAGTGTGTGGAGAGGAAAATAAGCCATCTTTCTTGCATAAGCTAAAGCTTCCAATATATCATACATTTTCACTGTTCTATGTCTGCTCTATTACTCAGAGTGAACAAATACATCATTCGATAGTGGTGAGGGATGGTACAGAGAATGTTGCGCTTAATTTATCCTGCCAGGCTTCAGAGACTATAGAAGTCACAGGTGCCATTGTTGATATTTAATCTGCTTCAAATCAGGGTGGCTGCCATCTACAAATGAGATGGTTTGGTGCACACATTTCTCTTGGTGTTAGTGTTTTGGCAGTTTAAAAGACCAACCTTGTTCCCAGAAAAGATGCACTGTCCTAATAAAAAGGATCTAGATAGATTTGGCTTTCCTGGGAGCTAACGTTGGCTGTTATGAAGATGCAGTCTCTTGAGTTTCACTTCAGGGTGAGACAGTATTATATTGCATATAGATTTTGAGTCCGATACACTTAATTTTGGAGCTGGGATCCCCTACTCCTCTTTTGAATGACACTGGGGAGGTACCCAATCCTGTGGACTTCAGTTTCCCATCTGTAAATCAGGGATAATAACACCTATGTCATAAGATTTGTGAGAGGACTAAATAAAATGGTGCATATTAAGGGTTAGTATAGTTCCTGGTGCATAGCAAACCCAATATAAAGCTTTCTAACTTTTACCCACTAGATCTAATTGAAGGTGTTTTGAGCCTGGGAAGGGGAATTGAATTCTGTTCTTCATGGGAGGAGGAACAGGTCTAGAAGGGATAGGCCAGCATGAGGAGACCTCCGAACCAGGCACCATTCTTTGGACTGGCTACTGTGCATGGGAGAAGCAAGCACTCAAGCTTTTTCCCCCATCTTCTTTTACAATTGTTTTTCTAAAATTTGTAATTATTTAATAAAAAGAGATGGAGTCTCACTATGTCGCCCAGGCTGGCCTTGAACTCCTGGTTTCAAGCTATCTTTCTACCTCTGTCTCCCAGAGTGCTGGGATTATAGATGTGAGCCACCACACCCAGCATTGGTCCCTTTTAAAACTACTTTCAAAGTTATGAGCTTTTCCTTATAATCAGAAAAAGGAGATTGGATGCTCTGGATCCACCTTAGAAGAATTTGGGTCTCCAGTGAGTCCTCACAGGATTTGGATCTTTTCAGGTTTCTTCTCAATTGCAGTCCCCTAGAAAAGCTCTACCTTCCAAGGGAAGAGGTTTATATTAAAAAGAGCATGTGTGGGTATAGGGGCTCAAGGAAGTAGGTCCAAATCCCAGCTCTGTCACCTAATCCCAAGGTGAGCATGAGGAGTTGGCTTCTGGACTCTAATTTCCCTTTGGCAAAACCCCTTCCTTAGTTTATAGTATCTGGATGGTTCAGCGTGGTCATTTTGAATCCTTTGCTGCTCATTCATATATCCTTGAAAAGACTTACCTGAAAGAAGCTGGGATCAAACATACGGCATCTATTCAGTCTGTTGTGCCTGCTCCTCCTGACATTGTGGTCCTCACTGCCAGGCATCTTACTTTCAGTGTCTACTCACACAAGACAGACACTATGCTAAACCGTTTAAATGCATTATCACATATAATACTATCTATAGACTCATCAGGTACACACTAATATATCTATTGTGAAGATAAGAAAACTTATCTTGAAGAGGCTCAAAGAGGTTAAACAATTTTTTCCAGTCATACAGCTAGTGATAATTGGAAAAAGGATTCAAAACAAGGGACCGGCTCTACAATACAGATTTTGACACAGTGAGCATTTTAGTTTTTCTTTACAATTTTCCTAGATCTGATCCAAACTAAATCTAAAATGTCTCCCTGGCATAAATTCAGTTTTTCCCCTAAATCCAATGGCACATATTTCATACACTACCAATCCTAAAGTTTCGGAAGTATCTGATCACCTTTGTAGTATGAGTGTTTAAGTATCTCTGCTTAGGATAAAATGTGCTGAGTCTTGATGAATCTACCAGGACACCAAGAAGCATGAAGCTTCCCTTAGCTTTTTCTGACTCAAGGAAAGCCAGTTTTGCTTGGGACACTTGTAAAAAAGTCTGTGCATCTTTGGGAAAACCTCTTTGCCTCTCTGAAACTATGTCCAATTCTTATAAAATATGTATAATCATATCTGTCCCATCCATGTGTTGAAGCATGTGAAAATGATTTGTAAACTCTTGTTTTTCACAAATTTTATGGATAAAAGGTGATGAATAAGGAACCTCATATGGAAGAAGCAGATAGCTAAAGAAATACAAATAATCAAGTATGGTTGTGGCTGTAACTTAAAAGCAACAGGGGTGGATGGGTGAAGTTTTAGGAAAGACTTTTCTGAATAAGATCATACCATTGCTAGGAGTTAATCAGGAAAATAACATTCAAAGTAGCAAGAGGAAAGAGCTTTGGTTTCTCCTCTGTCGATGAGAATAGTAGCACTCTCTCACATTATTAACTTTAGCAGAATGCCATGCATAGACGAGGTGTTCAAGAGACAGTGGCAAAAATCAAACACATACATAACAACAAAAACACAAATTGCTATTTTAGATAAATGTGCACATCAAGTCCATAGTCTGACCATTCATTTGACCAAAGTATCTCATCTGCAATGGTGGGATGGGCTGAGCAGGAGGCAGAGGATATATATAAGTAAGGAAGGCAAAGAGGAAGTTCTCACACAACCTACCGTTCTCCTGGGATAGTGGCTGCTGGGGGAAAGAGGCAAGCTTGCTGTACTAAAGGGAAAGTCTTCATCATGGAGCTGTTATGAGGATCTAATGCATTTTGAAGTCCGTAGCACAGTCTTGGCACATGGTAAAAGTTCACTAATTGAAATTATTATTTTAAAACCCGATTAACAGATGATTCTGTGAAAATACTGCAGAGGCAGTGCCTCATTCACCTGAGGGAAAATTTCATACTTTCTCTCTTAACTTGATTGATTTTATTTTATTGTGGTAAGAACACTTAACATGAGATCTACCCTCTTTATTCATATTTTATCAAGGCTAATAGGCTAGGAGTCCAAATGAAAAAAACCCTAGTTTCTAGAACTTGCAAAATCTCAGTTCAAAAATTCACATTATTTACATCCTTGAAATTTCAACTGTGTGATATAAGTTTCCAGTTCTTGGCTTTATCCCTTCAGGCACGTGACAGATATAGTAGGACCTCTGTCTCAGCATGGATAACTGAAGAGTTGTTCTTGGATATCTGTATTTTCTGGCTCTTTTCAGAGTCTAAGTGGTGGGAGGGAGGCTGTCTGGTGGTAACTACACCCACCAGACAGTGGTAAGGCCCTGAGAGGCATCCTTTGCTGCTGCCTTTCCTATTATTGGGGAAAATGGCACTGGCTTTAGACAAGGTATAATTAGGTATTATGTCCTAATGTTTTCTTCAATTATCCCAGGAATGAATACTTTGAAATTCTATCCCATGTCATGGTTGATGGTAGTGAGTCTGAGAGCTCTCAATGTGTTTCCTTCCTTTGGGAGAGAAAGGCTTGGAAAACATACCTCTTCTCTGCATCAGATGATCCAAAGAAACAAAGCCAGCCACCCTCCTTCCCACAGAGTGGGGGATAAAACCAAATGTGTGTGCTGGGGAGAAAAATGAAAAATGCCTGTTATTTTCTTCAGGCTGGAAAATGATATATGTTCCTGAGGGTAACCTGCTACCTCAGAATTAGTCATTTGACATCATGTTCTCTCTGCTGCTTGAAGTGCCTCATTTTAAAAATGTTAGATTTTTTCCCATCTCACTTAACTGTAGGAACATTAAATGCACAACTTTATCAAAATGACACAAGATATATATTTCTGCCAACAGCAACAGGAGAGGATTAACAATTCAAATGGGAATGAGTAAAAGTTTCTCTCAGACGATGGGAAGAAGAAAAGTTTGATTGGGTATCCTGCACTTTCCCCAGCCTGAAGCACACTATTACACACTTGGCATCTCTGAGGTCTGGATGGGGAAAAATTTTTATTTTTAAGGGGAAGAAGGTCTATTTCATATTATTTTGTTCTGTCTCTTTGAGATCAAGACTAGTTGTACACATTTGTAGTGTGTATGACTGTATGGATATCTCAAAAAATAGTCGTCACTTGCAGAGTGGCTGCTGCCTGAATTTGGTCAGGGCTAATACTTCTAGCCATTATCAAATAAAGAGCCAGAAAGCCAGTATTAAATACAACTGGGAAAAGGAAGGTCAGTGTGAGGGCGTGGAGCTAATATGGTTTGGCTATGTCCCCACCAAAATCTCATTTTGAATTGCCATATGATATGGGAAGGACTCAGTGGGAGATAATTGAATAATGGGGGCAGGTCTTTCCTGTGCTGTTCTTGTGATCGTGAACAAGTCTCATGAGATACATTGATTTAACAAGGGGGAGTCTCCCTGCACAATCTCTCTCTTGGTCTGCTGCCATCCACGTAAGATGTGACTTGCTCCTCCTTGCCTTCTGCCATGATTGTGAGGCCTCCTCAGCCATGTGGAACTGTAAGTCCAATAAACCTCTTTCTTTTGTAAAGTTCCCAGTCTCAGGTATGTCTTTATCAGCAGCATGAAAATGGACTAATGCAGGAGCCCTGAGAGATGAGGGCATGAGAAGGAAAAGGATCTCTGTGGGGTTAAATTGCACATAAGAAATTTATGTTAGATTCAGTTGGAATTTTTGAGAAAGTTGTTAAGATTCTGGATGGAGTGACAGAATTTCCTTGGTCTTAAGAAGAAGAACATATCATTTTGCACAAGCTCTGGTATTGTTGTAGCAGGATATAGAAATGAATCTTTGAATTTCTCAGAATCCTTTTCTGATATGTAATTTATATATATAAATTTATTTTCTATGACTCTCTTCTGTGTATCAACTTCTTTTTTTTTTATTGTACTTTAGGTTCTGGGGTACATGTGCAGATCATGTAGGATTGTTGCATAGGTATATACATGGCAAGGTTGTTTGCTGCCTCCACTCCCCCATCACCTATATCTGGGATTTCTCCCCATGTTATCCCTCTACAGCCTCCTCACCTTCCGCTGTCCCTTGCCTGACACCCCTCCACACACCCAACAGATCCCAGTGTGTGATGCTCCCCTCCCTGTGTCCATGTGTTCTCATTGTTCAACACCCACCTATGAGTGAGAACATGTGGTGTTTGATTTTCTGTTCTTGTGTCAGTTTGCTAAGGATGATGGTCCCTACAAAGGACATGAACTCATCATTTTTTATAACTGCATAGTATTCCATGGTGTATATGTGTCACATTTTCTTTGTCCAGTCTATCATTGAAGTGCATTTGGGTTGGTTCCAGGTCTTTGATATTGTAAACAGTGTTTCAGTGAACATTCATGTGCATGTGTCTTTATAGTAGAATGATTTATAATCCTTTGAGTATATACCCAGTAATGGGATTGCTGGGTCAAATGGAATTTCTATTTCTAGGTCCTTGAGGAATCGCCACACTGTCTTTCACAATGGTTGAACTAATTTACACTCCCACCAACAGTGTAAAGGTGTTCTTATTTCTCCACATCCTCTCCAGCATCTGTTGTCTCCAGATTTTTTAATGATCACCATTCTAACTGGTGTGAGATGGTATCTCAATGTGGCTTTGATTTGCATTTCTCTAATGACCAGTGATGATGAGCATTTTTTCATATGTTTGTTGGCCTCATATATGTCTTCTTTTGAAAAGTGTCTGTTCATATCTTTCACCCACTTTTGCATGGGTTTGTTTGTTTGTTTCTTGTAAATGTGTTTTAGTTCTTTGTAGATTCTGGATATTAGCCCTTTGTCAGATGGGTAGATTGCAAAAAATTTTTCCCATTCTGTTGGTTGCTAGTTTGCTCTAATGATTGTTTCTTTTGCTGTACAGAAGCTCTGGAGTTTAATTAGGTCCCATTTGTCTATTTTGGCTTTTGTTGCTAATGCTTTTGGTGTTTTAGTCATGAAGTCCTTGCCTATGCCTATGTCCTGAATGGTTTTGCCTAGGTTTTCTTCTAGGGTTTTTATGGTGTTAGGTCTTATGTTTAAATATTTAATCCATCTGGAGTTAATTTTAGTGTAAGGTGTCAGGAAGGGGTCCAGTTTCTGCTTTCTGCACATGGCTAGCCAGTTTTCCCAACACTGTTTATTAAACAGGGAATCCTTTCCCTATTGCTTGTTTTTGTCAGGTTTGTCAAAGGTCAGATAGTTGTAGATATGCGTTGTTGCTTCTGAGGCTTCTGTTCTGTTCCATTTGTCTATATTTCTGTTTTGGTACGAGTACCATGCTGTTTTGATTACTGTAGCCTTGTAGTATAGTTTAAAGTCAGGTAGTGTGATGCCTCCAGCTTCGTTCTTTTTGCTTAGAATTGTCTTGGCTATGCGGGCTTTCTTTTGGTTCCATAAGAAGTGTGAAGTGGTTTTTTCTAGTTCTGTGAAGAAGGTCATTGATAGCTTGATGGGGATAGCATTGAATCTATAAATTACTTTGGGCAGTATGGCCATTTTCACAATATTGATTCTTCCTAACCATGAGTATGGAATGTTTTTCCATCTGTTTGTGTCTTCTCTTATTTCCTTGAGCAGTGGTTTGTAGTTCTCCTTAAAGAGGTCCTTTACATCCTTTGTTAGTTGTATTCCTAGCTTTTTTATTCTCTTTGTAGCAATTGTGAATGGGAGTTCACTCATGATTTGGCTCTCTGTTTGTCTGTTATTGGTGTATAGGAATGCTTGTGATTTTTGCACATTGATTTTATATCCTGAGACTTTGCTGAAGTTGCTTATCAGCTTAAGGAGTTTTTGGGCTGAGATGATGGGGTCTTCTAAATATACAATCATGTCATCTGCAAATAGAGACAATTTGAGTTCCTCCTTTCCTAATTGAATACCCTTCATTTCTTTTTCTTGCCTGATTGCTCTGGCTAGAACTTCCAATGGTATATTGAATAGGAGTGGTGAGAGAGGGCATCTTTGTCTAGTGCCAGATTTCAAAGGGAATGCTTCCAGTTTTTGCCTGTTCTGTATGATATTGGCTGTGGGTTTGTCATAAATAGCTTTTATTATTTTGTGATACGTTCTGTTGATACCTAGTTTATTGAGGGTTTTTAGCATAAATGGCTGTTGAATTTTGTCAAAGGCCTTCTCTGCATCTATTGAGATAATCATGTGGTTTTTGTCTTTGGTTCTGTTTATGCGATAGATTACATTTATAGACTTGCTTATGTTGAACCAGACTTGCATTCCCAGGATGAAGCCTACTTGATCATGATGGATAAGCTTTTTGATGTGCTGTTGCAGTTGGTTTGCCAGTATTTTATTGAAGATTTTTACGTCGATGTTTATCATGGATATTGGCCTGAAGTTTTCTTTTTTAGTTGAGTCTCTGTCAGGTTTTGGTATCAGGATGATGTTGGTCTCATAAAATGGGTTAGGGAGGATTCACTCTTTTTGTATTGTTTGGAATAGTTTCAGAAGGAGTGATACCAGCTCCTCTTTGCATGTCTGGTAGAATTTGGCTGTGACCCCATCTGTACCTGGACTTTTTTTTGGTTGGTAGGTTATTAATTGCTGCCTCAACTTCAGGCCTTGTTATTGGTCTATTCACGGTTTTAACTTCTTCCTGGGTTAGGCTTGGGAGAGTGCAAGTGTCTAGGAATTTATCCATTTCTTCCAGGTTTACTGGTTTAGGTGCATAGAGTTTTTTTGTAGTAATCTCTGATGGTAGTTTGTATTTCTGTGGAATCGGTGGTGATATCCCCTTTGTCATGTTTTATTGCATCTATTTGATTCTTCTCTCTTTTCTTTTTGGTTAATCTTGCTAGTGGTCTGTTTTGTTGATCTTTTCAAAAAACCAACTCCTGGATTCATTGACTTGTTTTTAAGGGTTTTTTTTGTGTCTCCATGTCCTTCAGTTCTGCTCTGATCTTAGTTATTTCTTGTCTTCTCCTAGCTTTTGAGTTTTTTTGGTCTTGCTCCTCTAGCTCTTTCAATTTTGATGATAGGGTGTTGATTTTAAATCTTTCTTTGCTTCTCAGGGGGATATTTATTACTATAAATTTCCCTCTAGAGACTGCTTTAAATATGTCCCAGAGATTCTCATACGTTCTGTCTTCATTCTTATTGGTTTTGAAGAACATCTTTATTTCTGCCTTCATTTCATTGTTTATCCAGTTGACATTCAGGAGCCAGTTGTTCAGTTTCCATAAAGTTGTGTGGTTTTGAGTTAGTTTCTTAATCCTGAGTTCTAATTTGATTGTGCTGTGGTCTGAGAGACTGTTTGTTATGATTTCTGTTCTTTTGCATTTGCCAAGAAGTGATTTACTTCCAATTATGTGGTCGATTTTTGTGTAAGTGTGATGTGGTGCTGAGAAGAATATATATTCTGTGGATTTGGGGTGGAGAGTTCTGTAGATGTCTATTAGTTTTGCTTGGTCCTGATCTGAGTTCAAGTCCTGGATATTCTTGTTGATTTTCTGTCTCATTGACAGAAACCTCTTTGTAGGTTGTTAAGAACTTGCTTTATGTATCTGGGTGCATATATATTTAGGATAGTTAGCTCTTCTTGTTGTATTGATCCTTTTACCATTACATAATGCCCTTCTTTGTCTCTTTTAATCTTTGTTGGTTTAAAGTCTGTTTTATCAGAGACTAGGATTGTAACCCCTGCTTTTTTTTTGCTTTCCATTTGCTTGGTAAATCTTCTTCCATCTCTTTATTTTGAGTCTATGTGTGTCTTTGCATGTGAGATGTGTCTCTTGAATACAGAAAACCGATGGTTCTTGACTTTTTATCCAGTTTGCACATCTGTGTCTTCTGATCGGGGCATTTAATTCATTTACATTTAGCAGTAATATTGTTATGTGTGAATTTGATCCTGCCATTTTGTTACTGGTTGGTTGTTTTGCCTGTTGGTTGGTGCAGCTTTTTCATTGCATCATTGGTCTTTACCATTTGGTTCTTTTTTTTCAGTGGCTGGTATTGATTGTTCCTTTCTGTGTTTACTGCTTCCTTCAAGCTCTTGTAAGGTAAGTCTGGTGGCAACAAAATGTTTCAGCAATTGCTTGTTCATAAGGATTTTATTTCTCCTTCACTTAAGAAGCTTAGTTTGACTGGATATGTAATTCTGGGTTGAAAGTTCTTTTCTTTAAGGATGTTGAATATTGGCCCCCACTTTCTTCTGGCTTGTCGGGTTTCTGCTGAGATATCCACTGTGTGTCTGATGGGATTCCCTTTGTGGGTGATCTTACCTTTCTCTGTGGCTGCCATTAGCCTTTTTTCCTTCATTCCAATCCTGGTACATTTGATGATTATGTGCCTTGGGATTGCTCTTCTTGATGAGTATCTTTGTGGTGTTCTCCTTATTTCCTATATTTGAATGTTGGTCTGCCTTGCTAGGCTGGGGAAGTTCTCCTGGCTAATATCCTGAAGAGTGTTTTCCAGTTTGGATTTATTCTTCCTGTCACCTTCAGGTACAACGATCAAGCATAGATTAGGTCTTTTCACATAATTCCATATTTCTTGGAGGCTTTGTTCATTTATTTTCATTCTTTTTTTCTCTTTTCTTGCCTTCTTATTTTATTTCATTGTGTTGATCTTCAATCTCTGATATCCTTTCTTCTGCTTGGTCAATTCGGCTATTGAAACTTGTGTATGTTTTGTGAAGTTCTTGCGCTGTGTTTTTCAGCTCCATCAAGTCATTTATGTTATTCTCTAATCTGGTTATTTTAGTTAGCATTTCGTTTAACCTTTTCTCAAGGTTTTTAGTTTCTTTGCATTGGGTTAGAACATGTTCCTTTTGCTCAGAGAAGTTTGTTTTTACCCACCTTCTGAAGTCTGTTTCTGTCAATTCATCAAATTCATTCTCCATCCTGTTTTGTTCCCTTGCTGGTGTGGAGTTTTGAGCCCTTAGTGTGGGGGAGGCATTCTGATCTTTGATGGTTTCATCCTTTTTGCGTTGGTCTCTTCCCAACTTCTTGGATTTATCTATTCGATCTCAGGGAGTTGCTTGGGGAGGCAGCCTTTTTTTTGTCTGCCTGCAGAGGCACTGCTGGGCTGCCACGGATTCAGTGGAGCTGCTGCGTGTATTTTCTGTGTCTTTTGTTTACTCAGTGAGATTAGGCCCGTCACTGCAATGGCGGCTGCCCTTCCCCTAGCTGAGCTCGATCATTCTGTGTTGAGCTCGAACTGATGTGCTGGCTGCAAAACTCTCAAGCAAGAGGGCTTCAGTTTGCTGGGCTTTGTTGGGTAAGGACCCACCTAGCTGTATCACCTGATTCCCTGGTTCCCTGCTTTCAGTTCCCCTTCTTTCTGGGGGGCGGGTAGCTCTGTCCTGCAGGCTTTCTTGGTGTTAACCAATACTTCCACTTAGATCTGTTCTGACAACCCCTGTTACTGGCTGGAGTTGCTGCTCAGCTCTGTTCAGGAAACTCACAGGTGATTTTGTGCCCAGCAAAGATCTCCTGTTCTGTGGGTTGTAAAGGGCCTGGGTGAAGCACAGTATCTGAATCAGAATCCTGGAGGGAGAGAGCCCCTGATCATTGGTCAGTTGCGTGCACTTCCCAGGTGGAGCAGTGCCCACCCTGCCTCAATTTGCCCTCTTTGGGTTATACCCACTGTCCAACCAGACCCATTAAAATGAACCTGGTACCTCATTTGGAACTGCAGAGATCACTCAGCTTCTGTATCTCTCTCGCTGGGAGCTGCATTCTGGAGCTGTTTCTATTCGGGCATCTTGCAGCCCTCCTCTCTGCAGCATCAACTTCTTTTTTTTTTTTTTTTTTTTGAGATGGAGTTTTGCTCTTGTTACCCAGGCTGGAGTTCAATAGTGCGATCTCAGCTCACCGCAACCTCCGCCTCCTGGGTTCAGGCAATTCTCCTGCCTCAGCCTCCTGAGTAGTTGGGATTACAGGCACGTGCCACCATGCCCAGCTATTTTTTTGTATTTTTAGTAGAGACGGGGGTTTCACCATGTTGACCAGGATGGTCTCGATCTCTTGACCTCGTGATCCGCCTGCCTCGGCCTCCCAAAGTGCTGGGATTACAGGCTGCATCAACTTCTTAAGCAGGAGTGGCTTTGATGCTCAATTTTCCAACCCTCATGTAATCAACACCACCTCATTTTCTACCACCAGAGAGTGAGATTGATTGTAGTCGAGCCACTGATGTTGAGGAAACTCATATCGTGGGCTCCACAGACTATCCTCTAGATAACAAGTAAGAAGAAAATTCCTCCGAGAGGAAGAGTACAGAAGTGATAAACTTGACCCAGTAAGAATATATGGGAGATTTCAGAGGAGGAGTAATTCTAGGTACAATCTGGTGTTGGCCACTTGGGTTAGCCTTTCACTTCTCCAATCTCAGGACATGTGAATCTCTCACTTGCTCAATGGATCCCAGGCACATCTCTAGAATATATCAAGTTTTTTCTTCACTCAAAGCTTCTCTAACTTACTCCTCCTTTCCCCTGGAACCATTTTCTACATGATCCTCTTAAGATTAATTCTTGAGGTTTAGGGTGGAGCTCAAATGTTCCCTCTTGAGGAAGGACTTCCTTCCTTTACCATCTAAAAAGCCACACTCCTCTTACTCATCCTTCTCTCTATCACATTTATATGTTTTGTTTTCTTATTGGTTTCATTATTCTCTGAAATGACCTAGTTTACTCTTTTACTTGCTTACTATTTGTCTCTCCCACTTGGATGCAAGCTCCACATGAATAGGAACATTGTTGCTATGTCCCCATCACCTAGAAAAGGGCCAGGTGCATAGTAGAAACAGAGTGAGTGTATGTTGAATTAATAAATAAACTAGGAGTCCTGTGGATCACAACTGCAAAATGGCCCATGTCTTAACCTCTCATACCTCCCCTGAAGGCAGAGACTGGGGGAAAACTGGTATGCAGAGGGTTTAGGGATATGATCCTAGAAAGCAGGCATGAGAGGCAGGAGTGAAAACAGGGGACATGGGGGAGGACTTAGAAAAGGTGTTACTGATTTAACCACTGCTACAATCAACTGGTAATTGACTGGAAGAGTTTCTGAGGAGCTGGATAAAATAAACCTCAGAAATGTTCGTCTAAAAGAGGCAAGGGGAAATGATGATACATTGGCAAGCATGATCCATTCTTTGGCCAGCAGTTGCCCCAAGGGACATGAACTCTTCTGTATTTTGCATGACACATGAGTGTGTGCCCAGTGGTTCTCTGAGGGATCCCAGGGATAGAAGGTGGGAAGTACAGACTGAGATGAAGCACTGTCAGGTGACACTATTTGAAGCTGGTTGAAGCTTGCCTTGGCCTGGTCCCTGCCATGGCTGGAGAAAAGATGAGGCTAAGGGAATTTAAGTAATGCACAAGAGGTATCCAAAGTTCATTTCAAACTCTAGCCCTTTTGAGAAGTAATCGTTAAATTTTTTATCCAGCCATCACTTGACACTATTGCATGCATTCTTGCTCACCTGAAGGGATCAGGAATAATATGTCCTCAGGTTCATTCCCTAATTATACTCACTCCACACCTCCATTTGGTGGTTTTCAGATAGTCTTGCTGCTTTGGCTCCCGCAGGGCATGGAAACTCAGTTTTTTCTTCTCTGACCATTTTAACCAATGGCAGGCACTATTCATAACTTTGGACCTACTATTTCTTGGCATCTGGCACCAGAATCCAGGCTCATGATTTACTAAAGTCTTTCAAAAAGTGCAGGTGGGTGTCTTCTTGTCTCTCTCTCTTCCTATCTTCTCTCCCAGAGTCCCTGTAGAACTTTGTAGATGACTAGTTAGCTCTCAGAGCAGAATGATGTATTTTGCAGAGGAGTTTACAGAAGCATTGTCAAAACGTGTTCTTTCTACAATCTGGAAGAAAATTGCAAAGATGCAAGATGCAATATATTTTTGACACTGCAGTTTGTTGAGTAAAGTTTTTTTTTAATTCCCCCCTACCTAGACACATGATAAATTAGATAACTTATTTCTTCTAGTCCCTCAGTGTACAATATGATAACCATTCCTTGACAGCAAGCAACATGCTATTTTTTTTTTTTTGGTGTGTGTTTTGTCAAAATATTTTTCCCTGGGAGATTCTCCTGAGTCTCAGATTTTTATTTTTAGGGTATTTTCTACCTGAAATGTTTGAAGTCATCTGGGGTCCTTCAGAACATGTAGAGGGAAATGGATGCTTTATAGATCTTAGAATACCTGTGGACCTGAGATCCAATAACATCCCCCATTCTCCACTCAATAATTCCCATTATAGTCTCACTTTCAGGATAGGATCTGACTCATTCATCTGGAGGATGCTCTGGGCTCAGTGATAGGTATTAAGAATAGCAGTGGACTATCATTGTAGTTGCTCCCCAGTGCCCTCAGTTTAATATCCAGACATTTTTCTGTGTTTAAGTTCTTTCATTTGTAACCTTTATTTACTTATGTAGCCTTAACTTTTTTTGTTACTCACTTTGCACTCTGATCTTCAGCTGGACCATGTGGATTTTTTCAAACTTCCCATGTTCTCTCTTCTCAGCATTTTCTTCTGCTCCTCTTCATCTTAGTAATTAGTCTTCATCCTCCACCCATGTTATTGAGTCTCCAATTTTAGTTCTCCTATTGTGTCTTGCTTCCATAGGTTTTATTCTTTCTTTGTTTCAAAAGAGAGTCTCAGGGAACTTGACCTTGAGGGAAATATTTTAATCATTTGCTTAGAAATTAGGGTCAAGTATAAAAGAAGCCCCTAGCTTTTCATCTATTATATAAGGTTTAAGTAATAGATGTCTCATATTTAGTTCAAGGGTTGGCAAACTTTTACTACAAAGAATCAGAGAGTAAATATTTTAGACTTTATAGTATCAATACTGTCTCTGCCACGTTATCTTTTTTTTCCCCACAATCTGTGAAAAATGTAAATATCATTCTTACCTTTTAGGCTTTGGAACACATTTGGTTCACAGGTAAACTACAGCGTTAAAGCTAAGAGTTAGTCCCCTAACTGTTGGGACTGTAGCTACTAGTACTGTAGATAATAAAGCATTAAAATATTGCCAAGGCTCCCATGAGACTATGAACAAATAGCTCTTCTTAGCAATGAATCTGCATTTTCAGGCTCAATTATCTTCACATTTGATAATGTCTCAGCAGCTTACTAGAGGATGTTGGTTGTTATAACAATGCTGCGGGAAATTGGATGAAAGTGTGCTTATTTATATATAAACCTTTGTAAAGGATTATTTCTTTGAACTAATATTAAGTGGTCTTGTAACATCTGCCTAAAATGTTGATGGGCCTCATGTGGTTAATGTACTTAACCAAGTTTCTGTTTTCTGGAATCATTTCTGCTTTTGCTTTCTTATTTTGGCTCCCAAGAAGACACAATGATTCAGGCAAATGAAGAGGAGTTAGTACTTTGAAGCCCAGAAGGTAGTAAGGGAGACCATTCTTATTGCATGACTGTGGCAAAGATTGATAAGCTAGCCATTGAATGTCAGCACCAGAAGGTAACTTAGTGACTATCTGGTTGGAGAAAATGAAGCTCAAATTTAAAAATGAGTGTCTGGCTGAGCTGGAACTGGGGTCTAGGCTCCACGACTCCCAGGCCTGGGTTCCTTACACCTCTCCAGACTGTCTTAAGTATTTTAGACACTATTATTAAGTCTGGTGTTTTTTAACGTATGTCTGCAAATGTCTTAGCCTGTTTCATAACAAAAACAATGCTCAGAATTTCACTTCTTCCTCATGCAGTCTCCCCCAAACAGACTTAACCCTGTTAAATTGAATTAAATTTGGCCAAAAATTGCCTCCATCCATATTTAAAATTTAGACTAAAGATTTCTCTGTACACAGTGAACTGTAACCTAACTTGATGTGTAAACAGACTGTAATATACTTTGTATAAGTAGTTGAGTCCCAGCCAATCACAGCAGCTGAGTTTCAGTCAATTACAGGCAGCCAACTGTTCAAACCAGGTTCAGATAAGGCAAACGCCAGCTGTCAGCAATCCAGATGTTTCTGCAATTCACTTCCATTTTCTGTACTTCGCTTTCCCTTTTCTGTCCATAAATGTTACAGAACCATGTGTCAGCCCTACAGTCTCTCTGAACCTATTCTTGTTCTGGAGACTGCCTGATACTTGAATCATTCTTTGCCCAATTAATTTGCTAAATTTAAACTTAATTTGCCTGAAGTTTTTTCTTTTGGCAACCCAAAACCAGGCTACTCAGTTCCTACACAGAGGTGCTCCACTGACACTTGTCCTGACAGAGTGGACACTGTCAAGTTATATTTTCCCTGAGGAGCATGACAATTGGGCTTTAGTTCTGAAATCAAAGGAGCTACAGATGGCTACTCATGGTGTTGGCTTTTACTCTGCTATGTGCCTGCTCTATCTTATTCTGACTTAATGGGTAATGTCATTCTCTATTATACATTCATTAAGGGAAGGTCAGCATCTGATTGTGTGATGGATTATACCAGATTCACAGAACTCTACACATTAATCTGGCATATTAGTAGAAATCAAATAACTGAAGCTCCTCTTGGTGAGAAGTTTGGTGCTTCTCCAGATAAAGTAGAAAGGTGCAATGGGGAGAAGGGGATGGAGCAGGAGATTAAAGCCCTCAGCTGGGCAAATGGGCTTTGACTCATCTGCCCAGAAACAAAGTATTAGAGGACGAAATACAGTCAAACTATGTCACTAGACAATGTGGGTTCATGCCATTGGCTCTATTAGAACAAGGGACAAGATGGAATAGAGAATTTTTAAATAGTTTACCTGGAAGAACATTCCTGTTCATTTATTCTGGATACTGTTATTTAATTGGCTAGAGAGCATGAAATCCCTCCCTCCCTCCCTCCCTCTCTCCCTTCCTTCCTTCTGTTTTTCTTCCTCTTTTCTTCCTTCCCTCTCTCTTTCTCTCTCTTTTTCTTCCTCTCTCTTTCTTTCTCTTTCATGATCGGATGTCTATTTTTGGTATGTCCTATTAAAGCTAATTACAATTATAGAACAAAATCATGACTCCATTTTCAGAGTGCATTGTGTCCTCTGCAATTCTATTCTATTATTATTTAAATGTCCTTTTAAATTCACACTCTCTCTGTGTCTAGGTGATATGGTTTGTCTGTGTCCCCACCCAAATCTCACCTTGATTTGTAGTTCTCATGATCCTTAAATGTCCTGGGAGAGATCTGTTGGGAGGTAATTGAATCATGGGGGTGGTTACGCTCATGCCATTCTCATGATAGTGAGTTCTCCCAATAGCTGATGGTTTTATAAGTAGTTGCCCTCCTTCACACAGCACTTCTCTCTCCTGCTACCTTGTGGAGAAAGACACGTTTACTTCCCCTTCGGCCATGATTGTAAGTTTCCTGAGGCCTCCACAGCCATGCTGAACTGTGAATCAGTTAAACCTTTTTCCTTTATAAGTTACTCAGTCTCAGGTATGTCTTTATTAGCAGTGTGAGAATGAACTAATACAGTAAATTCATACCACAGAGATTGGGGTGCTGCTATAAAGATACCTGAAAATGTGGAAGAGACTTTGGAGCTGGGTAACAGGCAGAGGTCAGAACAGTTTGAAGGACTCGGAAGACAGGAAAATGTGGGAAAGTTTGGGATTTCCTAGAGACTTGTTGAATGCCTATAATCAAAGTGCTGATAGTGATATGGACAATGAAGTCCAGGCTGAGGTGATCTTAGATGGAGATTAGGAACTTCTTGGGAACTGGAGCAAAGGTGAGTCTTGCTATGTTTTAGAAAAAAAGACTGGTGGCATTTTGCCCCTGTCCTAGAGGTCTGTGTAAGTTTGAACTTGAGGGAGATGATTTAGGGTATCTCGTGGAAAAAAAATTTAAGTGGCAAAGTGTTCAAGAGGAAGCAGAGCATTAAAGTTTGAGAAATCTGGAGGCTGATGATGCAATAGAAGAAAAATAAAACATTTTCTAGGAAGAAATGTAAGCCTGAAGAAGAAATTTGCATAAGTAATGAGGAGCTGAATGTTAATCATCAAGACAATGGGGAAAATGTCTCCAGGCCATGTCAGAGACCTTCACAGTAGCCCTTTCATCTTAGATCTGGAAGCCTAGGTGGAAAAAAATGGTATCCAAGGCCAGGCCATGAAACCCCTCTGCTCTATGCAGCCTTGGGACATGGCCAGACCACTAGACCCCCTCTGCTCTATGCAGCCCTGAGTCCCAGCTGCTTCAGCTCTAGCAGTGGCAAAAAGGGGCCAACATACAACTCATGCCATTGCTTCAGAGGGTGCAAGCCCCAAGCCTTTGGGCTTACATGTGGTACTTAACTTGTGGGTGCACAGAAGTCAGGAATTGAGGTTTGGGAACCTCCATGTAGATTTCAGAGAATGTATGGAAATGCCTGGATGTTCAGGCAAAAGTCTGCTGCAGGGTTGAAGCCATCATAGAGAACCTCTGTTAGGGCAGGGCAGAAAGGAAATGTGGAGTTGGAGCACCCACACAGAGTCCACTAGGGCACTGCTTATTGGACCTGTAAAAAGAGGGCCACCATCCTCCAGACCACAGAATGGTAGATCCACTGACAGCTTGTGCACCTAAAAAAGCCACAGACACTCAATGTCAGCCCATGAAAGTAGCTGGGAGGGGGATGAACCCTGCAATGTCACAGGGGTGGAGCTTCCCAAGGCCATGGGAGCCCACCTCTTACATCAATGTGATCTGGTTGTAAGACAGGGAGTCAAAGGAGATAATTTTGGGACTTTAAGGTTTAAGACTGCTCTATTGGATTTTGGACTTGCATGGGGCCTGTAGAAATTAGCCAGACCTTTTGTTCTAGCTAATTTCTCCCATTTGAAATGAGTGAATTTATCCAAGGCCTATACCTCCATTGTATCTAAGAAGTAACTAATTTTCTATTGATTTTACAGGCCCCCATAGATGAAAGGGACTTGCCTTGTCTCAGATGAGACTTTGGATGTGGACTTTTGGGTTAATACTGGAATGAACTAAGACTTTGGGAGATTGTTGGAAAGGGATGAATGTGTTTCAGAATGTGAAGACGTAACATTTGAGAGGGATTGGGTCAGAAAAATATGGTTTGGCTCTGTCCCCACCCAAATCTCATCCTGAATTATAGTTCCCGTTATCCCCACAAGTTGTGGAAGGGTTCTGTGGGAGGTAATTGAATCATGAGGGCAGTTACCCTTGTGCTGTTCTTGTGATAGTGAGTGAATTCTCATGAGATCTTAGAGTTTTATAAGGAGCTTCCCCCTTTCACTTGGCACTTCTGTCTCTTGCCACCTTGTGAAGAAGGATGTGTTTGCTTCCCCTTTCACTATGATTTTAAGTTTTCTGAGACCTCTGTAGCCAGGCTGAACTGTGAGTCAATTAAACTTCTTTCCTTTATAAATTACCTTGTCTCAAGTATGTCTTTATTAGCAGAGTGAGAATGGACTAATACACTAGGCCTATGTAAATTTTGTTATTTGGGTCTAAAAATTCTATTAATCTGATCGAGTTCTCTAATCCTTCATGCTTCAGCTGAGATATTACATCATTGAAGAATCTTTTCAGATCCTTCAGAACAGGATTAGGTGTCCTTCCTAGGTACTCCAACTGCCCTTACCTCCATCAGAATTATATTTACTGTACTGCAGATACTTTTTTATGCAGCTATCTCCCTAATCAAACTGTGAAGGCAGACTTGCTTTGAGATTCCATGGCTATAGCCTGACATTTACATAGTAGGCACTCAATAAATGTTTGTTGAATATTTGAATAAGCTATATAACTTCTTCCCACACAATTACTAGTATTGTTTCCTAGGGAAATTTAAGAAAGTATCTTTCACTTGGTCTCACATAAGTTTTTGTCTTTCTCAATAGAGTAAGTGTGAATCCCTGTGGTAGAAATAAAGGCATTGTTCCTATACCACCTCAGCCTTTCCCCTGGACTACTGAGAATTTAAATTTCAGAGACAAAGTGAGCAACCTAACTTTCATTTCCAATAACTGCATTCTCTTCTTTTTCCTTCCAAATTTGCATGCCATGGTGCCAAGAGAGATTTTTAGAACAACTCCCACTGGTTTTAATTTCAATTCATTTGGACTGTGTGAGATGTATACTGTATTTTATGTTAAATAGAGTTGTTGCCATTTATTTGAGCTCCTTGGAAGAAAGATGTTCCCTAAATGCAAAGCAGCCAGAATAGCAAAATTTACATTTCAATGTATTACTTTATCCCTTTAGTAAAAACTCTCTAGAGAACTATGCAACCTCAGATATTAACTGGTATTGGCATTTGGGCTTTTGTGGGTACTGCAGAGCAAAGGTGTTTACTGCCTCCATATCAGGTGATGAGTTGTCTCATTACCTGTTCTAGACATGTGAAGGCAGTTACATTACAGTATTCACAAGCCTTTCTAAGATCATCTGTTTATATTTCTCTTCCATCTACTGTCTTGTGTAACAGCCATAATCTCTAACCAATCAATCAATGAGTCATTTTTGAGTGCAGATATGCCTAGATCTTTGCTACAAACAGTAGGGGAGGCAGACAGAATATGTAGCATGGTTCTTAGCCATAGGAAAGTTATAATTTAGGATGGAAGATAAGAAATGAAATAATCAGCAAGTAGTACAAGGCAGAATGTAATACAGGATATTCATTTGGTAAAAATTTATCAAGCCTTTATTATGTGCTGGCCACAGAATTAGGAGCTAGCACTACAGTGGTAAGATAAATCATGCTTATATTACATCATGCTTATAGTAGAAAAAAACCCATAAAATAAATAAGTACATGTAGAAGTTCTAAAGTTAATTTCAGGTAATGAGTCCTAAAAGGAAAATAAAACAGGACAATATGATAATGATGGAAAAATCATGATGGAGGATGATGGGAGAAATGTTACTTTTAATTGAGTGGTCCAAGATAGTCTTTCCAAAGTGGTTATGTTTGAGCTTTACCCTGAGTCAAGAAGGAGCCAGCCACATGGAGATGTATAAAGACAGATTTAACACAGAGGAAAAATCAAAGACCAATCTCTGAGATGGAAATGAGCCCAGCTCACTTGAAAAACAGAAAAAAGCCAATGTGGTTAAAGCATAGTAAAGAAAAAGGAATGGTGTTTGAGGGTAGGAAAGAGCCAATTGTGTATGGTGCACACTTCAAGGTCTGTTGGAGTTTAAGAGAAATAAGTTTTCATGAGAACTGGAGGAATCGTCAAAAATATTAACACGGTGAAGATTAAACTAGGGTTTGTAAAATGGGTTTAATTGATGGGAGTGGGAAAAAGAAAAGCATTAATGGACAAAGGAATATCATTATCCAGTGGCTAGATACTTGTTAGTTGTGTTAGATACAGTGTTTCCATGTTTTCACTTGCTACCACCCAGACCAAGATACAGTTAATTATTGTACCCTTTTCAGGACAAGTTATACATTCATTCATTTAAAAAATACTCAAAATGTCAATTAATTTTGATTTTTATATTTTTATTAGGTAATAATAGCGTACAGAATTCAAAGTAGAAAAGAGACACAAAGAGATCTTATTTTTACCCCATTTTTCAAACACTCAATTCCCTACTTTACTGGTAATTATTGCCAAGTGATGAGTTCTTGTAATGTTTCTACCATCCTCATCCTTTATGTCTTGAATGTTTTTTTCTGATTTTTATTAACTGTTTGGAATTCTCTTTTATCTGTGTATTAATGATAAACCTCTTTAAATATTTTTAACAGGATAGTTTGCCACTTTAAGCTTGTAATTTTAGGGTGTCTCTTTTTGTTTGTTTGTTTGTTTTTGAGACAGGATCTTTCTCTGTTTCCTAGGCAGGAGTGCAGTGGTGCAGTCTGGCTCACTACAACCTCTCAGGCTGAAGCAATCCTCCCACCACAGCCTCCAGAGTAGCTAGAACTACAGGTGTGTATCACCATGCCCAGCTAATTTTTGTATTTTTTGTAGAGACCCAGCCCAGGTGGGTCTCAAATTCCTGGGCTGAAGCAATCCTCCCACTGTGGCTTCCCAAAGTGCTGGAATTATAGACGTGAGCCACCACACTCAGCCTAGATTGTCATTAAACCAATGTCCAGGTGATTAGAAGTGATGTGTGGTCCAAAGAGTACAATCATAAGTAAAACAAGTGCATTTTTTAAGTGCACAGACATTTAACTGATTAATTGATGGTAACTATAAATTCTTTATAAAGAAACAGAATGTGAACAAGTTCAAACATCCCTGGGTCAGGTGTCAAAGATATGAGTTCTAGATGAGGCTCTTTTCTTAACTAATGTAATGACATTGTCCACATCAATCTCACTCCTTATGGCCTTAATTTTCACATCTGTTAAATGAAAGAGGGTATCCCTTCCATTGCTAATGTTCTCATTTTAGCTGAAAACTGAATTTTTGCTCCTTGAATACTTCACTGTGTATATGGGATTTCACTAGCCCAACATTACCATGCATCTGCATTTCCATCAAAAAAATAAAAGGTTTTTGACACATCTAAGAGCAACATTTAGGTTATATTTGTTCAGGTTTGATGATACCACAAATTGAACCATAAATACTAAAGTAAGTATACTTGGCCATGCACATTACCTGAGTGCTATTTGCAAAGTGAACCCTATATAAATATCTATTGATTTATTGACTATTATTAATTTATGTAAAATGAACTTTTTTGGAGAATCATACATAATAAAGCTATGTCACTGATCTTTAGAAACAGAGGAGGGCTTATCACTTTATAAAGTGACTTGTTGAGTTCAGTAAGGAAGTTGAACCAGTTATTCAATATTATTTTGGCTGCTTCCAGGAGAATTAATATTATAAAGTGATGATTAATATTATAAAGTAATATAATATAATAATATTATATTACTTTATAATATTAATTTATAATTAATATTATAAAGTAATTCCTTGAAATGCAACATTTTAACTCCAGAGATTGAAGCTCCTCTATTAAAATGATCACATCAGGTGCTCATTCATTATTTCAATAAGTATTTAGAATTTGTTATATCACGTATTTGTGTAATAGAGATATTATTAAGCTATGGTTTCTGTCCTGTAGCAGGGTATGTAAACTATACAAATAATGCCAATAAAAGACAGACAATAATAAGGGTCATGTATAAGTCTGTATTCACACTTCTGTAAAGACATACTTGAGACTGGGTAATTTATAAAGTAAAGAGGTTTAATTGACTCACAGTTCTCTATGGCTGGGGAGGCCTCAGGAAACTTATAATTATGATGGAAGGGGAATGGGCATGTCTTACATAATGGCAGGCAAGAGAGAGCTGGCAAGAGTCGGGAAAACTGACTATAAAGCCCATCAGATCTCATGAGACCTCACTCACTATCATGAGAGCAGCATGGGGGGAACTGCCCCAATATGATTTGACTATGTTTTCACCCAAATCTCATCTTGAACTGTAGTTCCCATAATCCCCCTGTGTCATGGGAAAGACCTGGTTGAAGTTAATTGCATCATAGGGGTGGTTACCTGCATGCTGTTCTCATGGTAGTGAGTGAGTCCTCATGAGATCTGATAGTTTTATAAGGGGTTTTTGGCACCTTTGCTCTGCACTTCTTCTTGCTCTCACCATATGAAAAGGATGTGTTTGTTTACCCTTTCACCATGATTGTAAGTTTCCTGAGGCTTCCCCAGCCATGTTGAACTGTTAGTTAATAAAACCTCTTCCTTTGATAAAGTATATTATGGATATAATATGATTATATTTAATATAATATTTATATTATACATGTTGGTCTTGGGTATGTTGTTATAGCAGCCTGGGAGACCAATCACCTCCCACCTTGTCCCCTCTATCTTGACACATGGGAATTATGGGGATTATAATTCAAGATGAGATCTGGGTGGGGACATAGAGCCAAACCCTATCAGGCCACAAAGCGAGGTGTTCAGTGGAAGAAAATATGTTTTCAGTTTATAAAGGTACTTGAAAGGCTTTATGAACAATTCATAGAGGTGATATTTGAGTTGGTAAAGTACCAAAGTTCTTTCCCTTGTTTACACATGTGTGTGTATATATGGATATGTGTGTGTGTGTATAAATAAAATAGCTGTATATCCACACACGTATTTGCATATATATGTATGTATGTACATATATATGGGTGCATATATAGGTATTTTGGTGTGTATATGAGTATAGGATATTTATACACACATATGTGGATGGATATGTGTATTTCTGTGCTAGATTTTGGGTTTGTTTTGCTTGCTTTTTCCCATGTTTTAGAATAAATGTAAATTTTATATTTGTTAAAATTTCATTGGGAAGTTAAGATTGCATTGAGTCTAAAGATCAGTCTGGAGGGAATGATATTTTAACAATGTTGAGTCTTTCAATCCATGAATATAGTACACCTCTCCATTTATTAAGGTATTTTAAAATTATCTCAGTGGTGTTTCAGAGGTTTTGATATAGACCTTTGTACATATTTTGGTAAACTTTACACTAAGTATCTCACTTTTTATGTTATTTTATTTTTAAGATTTCAATATTTATTTTAGATTCTGGGGTTACATGTACAGGTTAGTTACATGGATAAATTGTGTAATGCTGAGGTTTGAAGGAGAAATAAAATATTTTCCAGACAAGTAAATGCTAAGGAGATGTGTTATCACTAGACCAGCATTATAAGAGATTCTTAAGGGATAGGATTTTTCATAGTATGGGCCTGCTGGTAATTAATTCTCTGGTTTTATGTACTATAAAATATCTTTGTTTTACCTTTCATTTTTGAAAGATATTTTTGCGAAAAAAATGCTATTCACACTTTTACTTGAACGACCATTATATTGCCTTCTGGACTCTATTGTTTTTGACAAAATGTTTTCTGTCAGTTTTTTGTTATTTTGTATATAATGTATTGTTATTCTTTGGCTTCTTTCAAGATTTTCTTATATTTTTCAGAAATTCTTACTCTGAAATGTTTATTATTTGCTGAGATTTTTGAAACTCAGAATTAATATTTTTCCACCAAATTTGAAAGTTTTTTCCATTAATTAACTACTTTTGTTCTATTATCACTTGTATTTTTTCTGGAACTTGAATTATATGTATACTAGACTGCTTGACATTATTCAATGTTAAGTGAAGATGTGTTAGTGAAGATGTGTTAAGCTTTTTTCAGTCTTTTACTCTCTGTTCTTTAGCTTGTATACTTTTTTTTAAAAAGAGAGATTTATTTGGCTTGTGGTTCTGGGGGATGAGAAGTCCAAGATCAAGGGGCCCCCATCTGCTGAGGGCCTCGTTGCTGCTTCATAACATGACAGAAGGCATCAAATGGTGAAAGTATGAAAGACAGAGAGAGGGAATCTGCCACACTTAACCTTTTTTTTCTTTTTTTACAGTACACAGTTCCATAGTTTTATTCACAGAGTTGTGCAATCATCATCACAATCAATTTTAGAACAATCAAGTTTAGTTAATTACCCCTAAAAGAAACTGTTACCCATCAGTGGCTTCCCATTCCCCTCAACTCTTTCAGCCGTAGGTAACTGCTAATCTACCAACTCCACAGATTTGCCTGTTCTGGATGTGTCATATGAATGGAATCATATATGTGGTCTTCTGTGCCTGGCTTCTTTCACTTAGCATGTTTTCATGGTTCACCTATATTGTATAATATGTTCATCTACATTCTGCAGCATTTGTTTTGCTGCCAGATAACATTCCATATTATGGATATACTGTATTTTATTTTATATTTTTTTGGTGTGTGTGTTTTTTTTAATTGCATTTTAGGTTTTCGGGTACATGTGAAGAACATGCAAGATTGTTGCATAGGTACACACATGGCAGTGTGATTTGCTGCCTTCCTCCCCTTCACCTATATCTGGCATTTCTCCCTATGCTATCTCTCCCCAACTCCCCACCCCCTGCTGTCCCTCCCCTATTTCCCCCCAACAGACCCCAGTGTGTGATGCTCCCCTCCCTGTGTCCATGTGTTCTCATTGTTCAACACCCACCTATGAGTGAGAACATGTGGTGTTTGATTTTTGTTCTTGTGTCAGTTTGCTGAAAATGATAGCTTGTATACTTTTTATGTCTCTGCCTTCAAGTTAACTAATTCTTTCTGTGCCGTGTCTCATTTGTTGATAATTCATCCAATGACTTTTTATTTTCTGGTATAGTTTTTAAGTTTTAGAATTTCTATTTGTTTTTTCTTAAGAGTCTCAATCTCTCTTCTGAGATTTCCTATTTATCCTTTTGTTTTAATTATGACTACCCCCCACTTTAAAGTTATTCAGTGTATTTAAAGTCATTTTTATGCTAAATTAAAAAATAAATGAATCTCAGGGTTTATTTTAATAGATTTTTTTTTCTCTTGACTATGCGTCCCAGTTTTCTGGGTAATAAAAAATATGTCTTATAATTTTAATGAAATCAGTGGATGGTACCTTACAGAGATAATATATTCTGTTATGGTCCTCTATAGAATGTAGGTTGATTACCTTGAACTTGTGGTGTTTTTATCTTATTCTCTGATAAGAATATCTTGTTTTGTTCTTAGAAGAATCTCCCAGTTCTGGATCATAGCATTTATTCCTGAGGTATGGCCAATTTTAAGTTTCAAGGAAGGCCTCCGAAGTTTCAAGTACCAAAGTTCTTTACCTTGTTGGGACACAATTCATTCTGCTCTATGGTGAGTAGTGGCTAAAATATTTTCTAAACATTTTCGAGTTTGCAGCTGTTGATTTCCACTGAGCTTCATATAATGTCATCCACACATGCACAATACAGATATCAGCTGAGGATTAGAGTAAAGTTTGCATTCAGTTGGTTCAAAAGTAATTGTGGTTTTTGCCATTGAAAGTAATAACAAAGAAACCACAGTTACTTTTTCACCAACCTAATATGTACATTTTTAGGGCTCTCCACTCTGTGCCATTCTTTTTTTGTAGGATTTTCTTCCTCATTTTTAAGCCTCCATGACAGTTCTGAACTTTTTCCTCTCATAATTTAGTAAAGAAAGACTGCATCTTTTTGCTTCAGTTTCAGGTGTTTTGGTGGAAAGTGCCCTGCATGGAATAGATGCATAAACATGGATCTTACTCTAGTTTCAGTCTGTTAAGGGTTGAATTTATTTAATTTTTGCCTGTGTTTAATCACTCTTAAGGCCTTTAAATTATAGTTTTTTAGGAGACAACTTGTTCAGAATTTGTAGTTGCTAACTGTAAAAAGGTGAATTCTATGCAAATTACAGTGCTATGACTAGAACCAGAATTTCCAGTGGATCATTCTTTAAAAATGTAACACCTATTTTATTATGTCCCATGGAACTAATGTTGTATGTTACATAGTTTTTGCTGTCCCAGAACATGCATGAAATCTGTGTCCCATAGTTTTAGGTCACTGATTGGATTTGTTTATATAACACTTATCAAGACCCTTTGTTGAAGACCACAGTATTTTAGGCATTTGTGGAGGCAAAGAAAAAGAAAGGTTCATCAAAGCCTTCAAGTATCTCATAGTCATTCATTCATTCATTTATTATGAGGGAATCCAAATATAGTTCTGCTCTAAAAACTGGATGAAGTTTAAAGAGCAAACCAGTAGTTACTTAAAGAAAAACAATATTAGATTAAAAAAAAGAAAAATTCCATAAAATATAATAAAAGGTACTTGCTATGAGTGTAATAAAATTGGAAGTGCTAATTTAGAGTGGAAACTACAGAAGACTTTGTTGAGAAGTTATAATTGAGCTGAAACTTTAAGTTAATTAGGCCAAATGGGGTCATTAAGAAAATAACTTTTGGAGGAGGACAAGATGGCTGACTAGAGCAGCCAGGTGAAACAGCTCCCATCAAGGGACTGAGAGGACTGGCATGCTCCTAACAGATATTGAGAGGGAAGGCATCAAGAGTGAATGAAAGCAAGACACAAAAGTTGGACTAAAGGGGGAGAAAGCTGGGAAACTGCATCAGGCTACCAAGCACTGGGACTTATTTCTTGCTCTGAATGGCTCTGGGGGAATAACTGAGTTGAACTGACAAGGAGCAATCTGCTGTTTCCATGGGCCTCTGGAACTCCAGCAGGACAAGATCCCTTGACCACCATTGACACTTAAGTTGGCAGGGAGAGCTGCTTAGAGAAGTGATAGGGACAGCAAGCTAGCTGATGTGGAGCCCAGAGGGTTTGGCACAGCAGCATCTGTAGCGGAGCATGGACAGAAAGGGCTATCCCCCAGCATTGACTTGCTCCCATAGCCTTTAGTCCTGAAGGAATTGTTGGACCTGAATTTTATAGGGTAGTCTGACCCATCAGACAGGGCTGGTCTGACTTGACCACCTGTTGGTTTGCTGGTCTCTCCTGGAGCCCTAGCCTGGACATGCTTTCTTGAAGCGCAGTCTTGAGTGCTCTGGGGGCCCACACTATAGCTTCTGTACTCATAATATGTGCCTGAGCTCCTGTAGGTTGACTCCTGTGGCATGTAACAGCCTGCATGCTCCCTCCCTATGCTGCAGCTTCCCCTTGGCACACAGCAACTCCCACATTGCTTTGCTGTTTGTATGTCTGTGTGGGCCAGTGCACAGAAATGCACTCTACCCCTGCTCCCCACTCCAACCTCCATTGCAGGTGGAGCCTTGGTACCAGCACCCCACCCTTGTGTTAACATTGCACAGAGAACAGTGGATTCTCCTTCACTTTGAGTGACCACTCTTGCTTGCTGAGCACAGAGAAGTCATCTAGAACTGTGCTTACAAGCACCCCACCTCCAAGCCACCACCACCTCCAACACTACCATGTACATAGTCACCAGAAGGAGTCCCCCACACCCTACTCCAGCTCCATTGTCTCTGCCATTGTGATGAACACTGACAAGGAGTCAAGGGAGTCAGGAACCCCAGCACCCACTAGGACTCTGCCATAGCTGCTACTGTGGGAACAGATCACTGTCACTGCACTATGAAACACTTTGGCTGACACCGCTCATTGGAGTGCATCAAGAAACCATAGAAGAAAGTTGGGACCCAGTACAAATCTTCCAGAGTTAAAGCATGCAGTCCAGGAGTTGGGAGCTGAGCATTGGCCCCCTAAAATCTTCCAGAAATGAATCCAGTTGGCTGAATCAATCTTATACCACAATCAAACCCTCAAGGTCATCTAATAAGAAAAAAAAGCAAAATAATCCAAAGATTGACACCCTCAAATATTGAAGGTAGATAAGCCCACAAAGATGAGAAAGAATCAGCAAGAGAACCCTGACAACTCAAAAAGCTAGAATGTCTTCTTTTCTTCAAATAACCACATAACCTCTCCAGGAATGGTTCTGAACCAGGCTAAGATGCTGAAATGACAAAAATAGAATTCAAAATATGGATAGAAATGAAGATGACTGAACTACAGGAGTACCTTGGAACACAATCCAAGGAAGCTAAAAAGCATAATAATGCAGAAACTGACTGATAAAATAGTCAGTATAGAAAAGAATGTAACTGACCTGAGAGCTTAAAAACACATTACAAGAATTTCATAATGCAATTACAAGTACTAGTAACAGTATAGACCAAGTAGAGAAAAGAATATCAGAGTTTGAATATTGGCTTCCTGTAGTAAGACAGTCAGACAATAATAGAGAAAAAAGAATGACAAGAAATGAAAAAAATGAAAAATATGAGATTATGTAAAGATACCAAATCTGTAATTCATTGTTCTCTGAAAGAGATGGGGAGAATGAAACCAACTTGGAAAACATATTTCAGGATATCGTCCATGAGAAGTTCTCCAACCTAGATAGAGAGACCAACATTCAATTTCAGGAAATTCAGAGAACTCTGTAAGATACTTCACAAGAAGTTCATCCCCAAGACACACAATCAACAGATTCTCTCAGGTCAAAATGAAAGAAAAAATGTTAAAGGCAGCTAGAAAGAAAAGTCAGGTCATTTGCAAAGGGAAGCTCATTAGATTAACAGCAGACCCCTCAGTTGAAACCCTGGAAGCTAGAAGAGATTAGGAGCCTACATCCAACATTCTTAAAGAAAAGAAATTCCAATCCGGAATTTTATATCTGGCCAAACTAAGCTTCATAAATGAAGGAGAAATAACATCCTTTTCAGACAAGCAAATACTGAGGGTATTTGTTGTCACCAGACCTGCCTTACAAGAGTTGTTGAAGGAAGCACTAAATATGGAATGAAAAGATTGTTACTGTCCACTACAAAAACACACTGAAGTACACAGACTAGTGACGCAATAAAGCAACCACATAAATAAGTCTGCAAAATAACCACCAACATCTTGATGGCAAGATCAAATCCACACATATCAATACTAGACTTGAATGTAAATGGGCTACATTTTCCAATTAAAAGACACAGAGTGGTGAGGTAAATAAAGAACCAAGACCCATTGGTATGCTGCCTTCAAGAGACCCATCTTTTGATGGGTGAAATGACACACATAGGCTCAAAATAAAGAGATGGAGAAAAATTTACCAAGCAAACAGAAAACAGAAAAAAAGCAGGGGTTGCAATCCTAGTTTCTGACAAAATAGACTTTAAACCAAGAAAGATAAAAAACGACAAAGGCATTATATAAAAGTAAAGGGTTCAACACAGCAGAAGATCTAACTATCCTAAATATATATACAACCAACACAGAAGCACCCAGATTCATAAAGTAAGTTCTTGGAGACCTTAAAAGAGACTTAGACTCACACACAGTAGTGATGGGAGATTTTAATATTCCACTAACAATGGTAGACAGATCATTGAGACAGAAAATTAACAAAGATATTTAGGACCTGAACTCAGCACTGGATCAAATGGACCGGATAAACATCTATAGAACTCTTCACCAAAAAGCAAGAGAACATACATTCTTCTCATCTGCACATACTCTAAAACTGGTCACATAATTGGAAGTAAAACACTTTAGAGCCAATGCAGATGAACTGAAATTATAAAAATCTTTCAGGCCACAGTACAATCAAATTAGAAATCAAGAACAAGAAATTTACTTAAACCTATGCAATTACATTGGAATTGAATAACCTTCTCTTGAATTACTTTTGGTAAATAAAGGAAGGCATAAATTAAGAATTTTTTTGAAACTAAGGAGAACAAAGATATATCACACCAGAATATCTGAGACACATGTAAGGCAGAATGATGAGACAAAAATTTATAGCACTACATGTGCACATCAAAAGTTGGAAAGATCTTACATTAACAGCCTAATATTACAACTAAGAGAACTAGAGAACCAAGAGCAAACAAATCCTAAACTAGCAGAAGACAAAAATTAATAGAAATCAGAGAGAAACTGAAAGAGATTGAGGCAGGAAAAAACATTCAAAACATCAACAAATCCAGGAGCCTGTTTTTCAAAAAATTTTATAAAATAGATAGACTGCTAGATAGACTAACGAAGAAAAGAGAAGATTCAAATAAACACAATGAGAAACAAGGGGGATATTGCCATTGATTCTACAGAAATACAGCCTCATCAGAGAATATTATAAACATTTATGCACATAAGATAAAAATACTAGAAGAAATAGATAAATTCCTGAAGACATACAGCCTCTTAAGGCTGAATCAGAAAGAGTGGAGTCTCTAAACAGACCAATAACAAGCTCTGAAATTGAGTCATTAATAGCCTACCAACTAAAAAAAAAAAAAGCCCAGGAACAGATGGATTCACAGCTGAATTCTACCAGATATACAAAGAAGAGCTGGTACCATTCTTGCTGAAATCATTCCAAAAAATTAAGAAAAAGAGACGCCTCCCCAACTCATTCTGTAAGGCCAGTATCATCCTGATATTAAAACCTGGCAAAGGCACATGCACACAAAAGAAAACTTCAGGCCAATATTTGATGCAAAAATCCTCAACAAAATACTGGCAAACTAAATCCAGCATTATATAAAAAAGCTTATCCACCATGATCAAGTAGGCTTTATCCCTGGAATGCAAGGATAGTTCAACATATACAAATAAATAAATGTGATTCATCATGTAAACAAAACTAAGAACAAAAACACACGATTATCTCAATACATGCAGAGAAGGCTTTTGATAAATTTCAACACCACTGCATGTTAAAAACTCTTTGTAAACTAGGTATTAAAGTAACATACCTCAAAATAATAAGAGCCATCTATGACAAAGCTACAGCACATATCATACTGATTGGGTATAGCTGGAAGCATTTCCATTGAAAACTGGCACAAGAAAAGAATGCCCTCTTTCACCACTCCTATTCAACATAGTATTGGGAGCCCTGGCTACTGCAGTCAGACAAGAGAAAGAAACCAGTGACATCCAAATAGGAAGAGAGAAAGTCAAACTATCTGTTTGGAGATGACATGATCCTGTATCTAGAAAATCCCACAGACTCAGTCCAAAAGCTCCTTAAGCTGATAAATGACTTTAACAAATTCTCAGTATACAAAATCAATGTGCAAAAGTTACTCACATTCCTATACACCAACAATAGTCAAGCCAAGAGTGAAATCAGAAATGTGATCCCTTTCACAATTGCTACAAAACATATGAAATACCTAGGAATACAGCTAACCATGGAGCTGAAAGATCTCTACAAGGAGAGCTCCAAAACAATGCTCACAGAGATCAGAGATGACACAAAGAAATGTGCTCATGGATAGGAAGAATCAATATTGTGAAAATGTCCATACTGCCCAAGGCAATTTATAGATTAAATGTTATTTCTATCAAACTATTATTAACATTTTAAAAAGTACTAGAAAAAAACTATTTGAAAGTTCATGTAGAGCCAAAAAAGAACTTGAATAGCCAAGGCAATTCTAAGCACAAAGAAAGTAGGAGGCATCATGCTACCCAACTTAAAACTATACTACAGGACTACAGTAACCAAACTGGTATGGTACTGGTACAGAAACAGACGATAGACCAATGGAAGATAATAATAGAGAATCCAGAAATAAGGCTGCACATATACAACTATCTGATCTTTGACAAACATGACAAAAGTTAGCAATGGAGAAAAAAATTCCTATTCAATAACAATGTTGGTATAATTGGCTAGCCAGATGCAGTAGATTGAAACTAGACCCCTTCCTTACACCATATATAAAAATTTACTCAAGGTGGATTAAAGACAAATCTACAACACTACAACAACAAAAAATATTAAAACCCTGGAAGACAACTTAAACAATACCATTTTGGACATAGGACCTAGCAAAAATTTCATGATGAAGACACCAAAACCAATTGCAACAAAAGCAGAAATTGGCAAATAGAATAATTAAATCAAAGCATTTCTGCACAGCAAAGGCAACTATCAACAGAATAAACACAACCTACAGAATGAGTGAAAATTTTTACAAACTATGCATCTGACAAAGTCTAATATCCAGCATCTATAAGGAACTCAAATAAATTTACATGAAAAAAGAACCCCATTTAAAAGTGACCAAAAAACATAAATACTTTTCAAAAGAAAAAAATGACCAAAAATTATATGAAAAAGAGTTCAATATCACTGATTATTAGAGAAATGTATATCAGAACCACAATGAGATACCATCTTATACACGTCAGAATGACTATTACTAAAAAGTCAAAAAGTAACAGATCTTGGCAAGGTTGTGGAGAAAAAGGAAACTTTATATTCTGTTGGTAAGAGTGTAAGTTTTTCACATTGTGAAAAACAGTGTGGTAATTCCTCAAAGACCTAAAAACAGTAATACTATTCTACCCAGCAATCCCATTACTAGGTACATACCTAAGGGAATAGAAATTATTTCATTATAAAGACACATGTATGCATATGTTCATTGCAGCACTATTCATAGTAGCAAATTCATAAAATCAACCTAACTGTCCACCAGTGGTAGACTAGATAAAGAAAAAGTGGTACATATACAACATGGAATAATTTGCAGCCATAAAATAAATTGGGGGTGGGGCCAAGATGGCTGACTACAAACAGCAGTGATCAGAGGCTCCTATTGAAAAGAACTATAATAAGGGTATGAATATTTCACCGGCAACCAAGGTATTCAGGTTTTCCCATCAGAACTGACTAGGTGGCTGGAGTGATCCACAGAGATGAAGGAAGAGCAGTGTGGTGTGGCAGTACACCTGAGAACCTTGCAGGGAAGAGGAGCCCCCACCCCTCAGCCAGGGGAGGCAGTGAGTGAACATGCTACCCAGCCAAGGAAGCCATGCTTTTTCCACAGAACTGTGCAACCCATGGATCACAAGATCCCACTTGTGAACCCATGCCACTAGGGCCTAGAGTCTCAAATCTTGAGCTGTGCAGGTTCTCAACAGCCTCTCAGCTTAAGCCTACCAAGCTCCAAGGGTGGAGGGGCGACCAATACCACAGCTGCAGTTGCCTGCTGTCTAAGCTGTTTGAGCTCTGTGGAAGAGGAGCAGCAGCCAGCACTGGGACTCACAACTGCTAACACACTAAGCTCTCTGGGTGTGGGAAGGGCGGCATCTATCTCTATAGCTCCAGGCTGTGCTTTTCTCCTGCTGGAGCCAAGGGGCTGGATAGCTTGGTCTCAACACATGTCACCTATAGCCCACCAAAGCAGCTGTGGCAGACTGCAGCCAGAGTGCCTCTTCAGGCCTAACCCAGACTCATCCTTCCTGACTGCGCAGGGCTCCCCTGCAGGAACTCCAATAACTCCAGCCAGAGGTTCAAGGACACAACCCAGATCTCCCTGGGCCTGAGCCCCTAGGAAGAGGGCTGCCCCCAGTCTCTGTGGACCAGCAGACTTAGCCTTTCCTCCTTCTACTTCTAAAGAATCCAAGCAACCCAGATGAGTGGGTTCCCCCCCAGTGAAGCACACCCTTTCCACCAAGGAACAGTCAAAGTGCTTTGTTAGATGGGTCCTATTCCCCTGGCCACTCAACTGGGTGAAACCCTCCAACAGGGGTTGTCAGGCACCCTCTACAGGAGTGATCCTACTGGCATCAGATTGGTGCCTCTTGAGGTCAGAGATCCCAGAAGAAAAAACAGGCACTCATCTTTGCTGTTATCTAGCCTCCCTGAGTGACATCTCCAGGTACAGATGGAAACCAGATGAATAGGGCCTGAAGTGAACCCCCAGCAAACTGCAGCAGCCCTACAGAAGAGGGACTTGACCATTGAAAGAAAAACAAGCAGAAAGTGACAACAACAATAAAAAAGCCCCACAAAAACTCCATTCAAGGGTCAGCAGCCTCAAAGATTGAAACTAGACAAACTCATGAAGATGAGAAAGAATCAATGAAAATATGCTTAAACCCCAAGAGGCCAGAGTGTCTCTTCTCCTCCAAATAATCACAGCATCTCTCCAGCAAGGGCACAGAACTAGATGGAGGATGAGATGGATGAATTGACAGAAATAGGCTTCAGAAGATGGGTAACAAAAAACAATGCTAAGCTAAAGTTGCATGTTCTAATTCAATGCAAAGAGCTAAGAACCTTGATTAAAGCTTAGAGGATATGCTAACTAGCATAGCCAGTATAGAAAGAAACATAAATGATCTGATAGAGCCAAAAAACATAGCACAAGAACTTCATAAAGCATACACAAGTATCAATAGCCAAATCCACCAAGTGGAAGAAAGGATATCAGAGTTTGAAGACCACCTTGCTGAAATGAGGCATGCAGACAAGATTAGAGAATAAAGAATAAAAAGAAATGAACAAATCCTCCAAGAAATATGGGACTTCATAAAAAGACCAAACCTACAATTGATTGGAGTACTTGAAGAAGATGGAGAGAATGGAAACAAGCTAGAAAACACACTTCAGGATATTATCCAGGAGAACTTCCCCAACATAGCAAGACAAGCCAACATGAAAATTCAGGAAATACAGAGAATACAACTAAGATACTCCACAAGAAGATTAACCCAGGACACATAAACATCAGACACTCCAAGGTCAAAATGAAGAAAAAACTGTTAAGTGCAGCCAGAGAGAAAGGGCAGGTCACCTACAAAAGGACAAAAGGAAGCCCATCAGAGTAACAGCAGACCTCTTAGCAAAACTCTACAAGCCAGAAGAGATTGGGGACTAATATTCAACATTATTTAAGAAAAGAATTTTCTTTTTTCTTTTCTTTTCTTTTTTTTTTTTTGAGACAGAGTTTCACTTTTGTTACCCAGGCTGGAGTGCGATAGCGCAATCTTGGCTCACTGCAACCTCTGCCTCCTGGGTTCAGGCAATTCTCCTACCTCAGCCTCCTGAGTAGCTGGGATTACAGGCACACGCCACCATGCCCAGCTAATTTTTTGTATTTTTAGTAGAGATGGGGTTTCACCATGTTGACCAGGATGGTCTCGATCCCTTGACCTCGTGATCCACCCTCCTCGGCCTCCCAAAGTGCTGGGATTACAGGCGTGAGCCACCACGCCCAGCAAGAAAAGAATTTTCAACCCAGAATTTCATATCCAGCCAAATTCAGCTTCATAAGTGATAAAAAAATAAAATCCTTCCGAGGAAGCAAATGCTGAGGAATTTTAATACCACCAGGCCTGCCTTGCAAAAGCTCCTGAAAGAATCACTAAATATGGAAGAAAATCAGCACCAGCCACTGCAAAAGCACACCAAAATATAAAGACCAATGACACTATGAATAAACTGCATCAACTAGTGTGCAAAATAACCAGATGGCATCATGATGACAGGATCAAATTCACACATAACAATACTAACATTAAATGTAAATGAGCTAAATGCCCCAATTAAAAGAACTAATAAAGAGAAGAATCAAATAGACACAATAAAAAATAATAACAAGGATATCACCACTGACCCCACAGAGATACAAACTACCATCAGAGGTACTATAAACATCTCTATGCAAATAAACTAGAAAATCTAGAAGAAATAGATAAATTCCTGGACACACCCTCCCAAGACTAAATTAGGAAGAAGTCAAATTCCTGAATAGACCAATACAAAGTTCAAAAATTTAGGCAGTAATTAATAATCTACCAACCAAAAAAAAGCTCAGGACCAGATGTATTCACAGCTGAATTCTACCAGAGGTATAAAGAGGAGCTAGTACCATTCCTTCTGAAACTATTCCAAACAATACAAAAGAGGGAATCCTCCCTAAGTCATTTTATGAAGCCAGTATTATCCTGATACCAAAACTGGGAAGAGACACAAGATAAAAAGAAAACTTCAGGTCAGTATCCATGATGAACATCAAAATAAAAATCCCCAGTAAAATACTGGCAAACCAAATCCAGCAGCACATCAAAAAAATTATCTGTCACGATCAAATCAGCTTCATTCCTGTGATGAAAGGCTGGTTCAACATAAGCAAATCAATAAACGTAATCCATCACATAAACAGAACTAAGACAAAAACCACGATTATCTTAATAGATGCAGAATAGGCCCTTGATAAAATTCAACATCCCTTCATGTTAAAAATTCTTAATAAACTAGGTATTGATGGAAGATATTTTAAAATAATAAGAGCTATTTATGGCAAACCCACGGCCAATATCACAATTAATGGGCAAAAGCTGGAAGCATTGCCTTTGAAAAGTGGCACAAGACAAGGCTGTCCTCTCTCATCACTCCTATTCAACATAGTATTGGAAGTTCAGAGCAATCAGTCAAGAGAAAGAAATAAAGGGTATTCAAATAGGAAGAGAGGAAATCAAATTGTCTCCTTTTGCAGATGACATGATTGTATGTTTAGAAAACTCCATCTCAGTCCCCAAACTCCTTAAACTGATAAGCAACTTCAGCAGTCTCAGGCTGTGCAAAAATGACAGGCATTCCTTTACACCAACAATAGACAAGCAGAGAGTCAAATCCTGAATAAACTCCCATTTACAACTGCTACGGAGAGAATAAAATAACTAGGACTACAGCTAATAGGGATGTGAAGGACCTCTTCAAAAAGAAATACAAACCACTGCTTAAGAAAATAAGAGAGGAAACAAACGGGAAAACATTTCATCCTCACGGATAGAAAGGATCAATATGATGAAAATGGCCATACTGCCCAAAGTAATTTATAGATTCAATGCTATTCCCATCAAACTACCATTGACATTCTTCACAGAATTAGAAAAAACTACTTTAAATTTTATATGGAATCAAATAAGACTCAGTATAGACAAGACAATTCTAAGCAACAAGAACAAAGCTGGAGGTATCATGCTACTTCAAAGTATACTACAAGGTTACAGTAACCAAAACAACATGGTACTGATACCAAAACATAGACCATTGGAAAAGAACAATACCTCAAAAATATTACCACACATCTACAAACCTGACAAAAGAAAGCAATAGGGAAAGGATCTCCTTTTCAATAAATGGTGCTGGGAAAACTGGCTAGCCACATGCAGCAAACAAAAACTGGACCCCTTCCTTACACCCTATACAAAAATTAAGATGGATTAAAGACTTAAATGTAAAACCCAAAAACACCCTAAACAAAACCTTGGCAATACCATTCAGGACATAGGCATGAGCAAAGACTTCATAACAAAAACATCAAAAGCAATTGTAACAAAACCCAACATTTACAAATTGGATCTAATTAAACTAAAGAGTTTCTGCACAGCAAAATAAACTAGCATCAGAGTGAACAGAGACAACTACAGAATGAGAGAAAATTTTTGCAATCTTGTCATCTGGCAAAGGTCCAATATCCAGAATTTACAAGGAACTTAAACAAGTTTACAAGAAAAAATCAAACAACCCCATCAAAAAGTGGGCAAAGGATATTAACAGACACTTCTCAAAAGAAGACATTTATGCGGCCAATGAACATAGGAAAAAAAGCTCAACATCACTGATCATTAGATAAACGCAAATCAAAACCACAATGAGATATCATCTCATGCCAGTCAGAATGGTGCTTATTAAAAAGTCAAGAAATGATAGATGCTGGTGAGGCTGTGGAGAGATAGGAACAACTTTTACACTGTTGGTGGGAATGTAAATTAGTTCAACCATTGTGGAAGACAGTATGGTGACTCCTTAAGGATCTAGAACTAGAAATTCCATTTGACCCAGCAATCCCATTACTGGGTATGTACCCAAAGAAATATAAATTATTCTACTGTAAAGACACATGTGCATGTATGTTTACTGCAGCACTATTTACAATAGCGAAGTCATGGAACCAACCCAAATGTCCATCAATGATAGACTGGATAAAGAAAATGTGGTAAATAAACACCATGGAATACTACACAGCCATAAAGAGGAATGAGATTATGTCCTTTGCAGGAAAATGGATAAAGCTGGAAGATTATCATTCTCAGCAAACTAACACAGGAACAGAAAATCAAACACTGTTATGTTCTCACTCATAAATAGGAGTTGAACAATGAAAACACATGGACACAGTGAGGGGAACAACACATGCCAGGGCCTGTTTGGGGTTGGGGGGCAAGGGGAGGAAACTTAAAGGACTGGTCAATAGGTGCATCAAACCACCGTGGCACACATATACCCATGTAACAAACCTGCACGTTCTGCACATATATCCAGAAACTTAAACTTTTTTAAAAGAACAAAATCATGTCCATTACAGGAACACGGATAGAGATAATGGTCATTAACTTTAGCAAATTAACACAGGAACACAAATCTGAATATTGTATGTTCTCACTTGTAAGTGGGAGCTCAATGATGAGAACACATGGATGCATAGAGGGGAACAACACATACTGGGGACTATCAGAGAGTTGAGGATGGGAAGAGGGAGATGATCAGGAAAAATAACTGATGGGTAGTAGGCGGAAATACCTGGGTAATGAAATAATCTATACCACAACCCCTCCATGAAACAAGCTTTCCTATAAAACAAACCCGAACATGTACCCCAGAACTTAAAATAAAAGTTAAATAATAATTTTGGAAAAAAGAGACTGCATTAAAACCTTATCATTGAAAGAATAAACTTACCAAAAAAAGAAAGCCTATCATCAAGAAATAAAAATCTGTTATGGGTGACTACATATCTTCAATGGGAATAAAAGATAAAATTGGAAGACAATGAAAACAAAATAGAAAATAACATTTATATGAGAAGGAGCAGTATGTGCAAAGGCCATGAGAGACCTGGGAGTAAATGATCTTTCACACATACTAAGTATATATTAGGGAGAGGATAAAGTTAAGGATGATGTTCAGGGTTTGGCATTTCCAAGGCATTAGGTGTGGTGCCATTCACAGTGATGTGGGTTATCTCCTTAAATGCATCATTTTGGTTTGGACATGGTGAATTAAGGGTGATTTGAAGATGCCAAACTGAAGATATTAATTGAAGTTAGGTGTACCATTTTGGAGCTAAAAATTGGCATTTTGCCATTCTCCCTCCCTATTTTTCAGCCAACCAGAAAATTTGATCACCTTAGGGCCCTAATACTTTCTATTTTGAGCATCACATTTAAAACATTCAATTATTTAATATTTGTTAATAGTACCATGTATATTATAGGCACTGGACTAGTTGTTGAAAACAGATTTGGATAAGACAGACAAAGCTATTACCCTCAAGAAACTCAGATTCCAGTTAGGGAAGACAGACAATAAATATATAAACAAAACAAATAACTGAATAATAAAATGTCAGACAACATCAACAACCCCAAATGACAGTGAGAATATGGAGCAACAGGAACTCTTATTAATTGATGGTGGTGGCTTCTTACAAAACCAAACATAGTCATACCATATGATTCATCAATGTGATTCCTTATAATTTACCCAAAGAAGTTGAAAACTTATTTCACATGAAAACGTGTAATAGAATGTTTATAGTAGCTTTATTCATAAAGCAACCAGGATGTAGGTTGTAGGCAAATGGATAAATACCAGGCCATTGAAAGAGATGGAAAAAAACATAAATGTATATTACTAAGTGAAAGAAATCATTCTGGAAAGGCTATACACTGTATTATTCCAATTACTTACCATTATGGAAAAGGCAAAACTATGAAGAAGGTAAAAAGATCAGTGGTTGCCAGGGATCAGTGGAAAGGGAGGATGCATTGGCTGAACACAGATGATTTTCAGTGCAATAAAACTACTCTGTATGGTACTATAATGGTGGATACATGTCATTATAAATTTGTCCAAACCCATAGACTGTACAACACCAAGAATGATCCTCATGTCAACTGTAGACTCCAGGTAATTATGATGTAGCAATGTAGGTTCATCAGTTGTAACAAATGAGTAACTATTGTGGGGAATGTTGAAAATAGAAGTGGCTGTGCATATGTGCAGACAGGGAATATATTAGGAATCTCAGTACCTTCTGTTCAGTTTTATTGTGAACTTAAAACTGCTCTAAAAAATAAAGTCTATTTAAAATTCAAACAATTAGTGTTTTGAGGAAAATTAAACTGGAACAATATTATTTTGAGTTGAAAGGATGTGAAACTTCATATGGAGTGGTCAAAGAAGGCTTTTCTGAGGAGTCAGCATTTTATCAGAAACCTAAATGATGAAAGAAGAGAATCATATGACAATTTTTAGGGGAAAGTCCTGACAGAGGAAACATCTAGGGGAAAGCCTTGTGTTAAGAAGAAGCTAATTATTTTATGTGACTGGATTTTACCAGATGAGGGAAAGAATGCTAGAAACCTGATTATGTATGGCCTTCTGGATACAATATCCTAATCAGACCAGCTTACCTACTGATGGGTTTTGGAAGCCTTTTAACTCCTTATTTCCACTCCAACATGATAAATCAGAAAAACATTTCAGAAGAGCAAACAATAGCAGGAGTGTCACTTTTTGAGTATTTCCTCGAGGTTGTGGAAAATTTAGAAAATGGAGCATCTGTGGGTATCTCTCATCCTGTGTCATCCACTTGCTTTTGTTTGTTTGAGGAAACAGAAAACAAGATTGGCTTAAAGCATGGTGGGATGCTGAATGGAGCACAGAGATACGTTTTGGTTTGTAGGAACATAGACAGTTTCAACAGGAATAGTCAAAGTATGTCAACAGCAAAAGCTATGTGGAAAAAAAGATGAGAAAATAAGTTATAGCATTATCTGTTCTGTTACTTTAACCTGATGTGATTTAAAAGAGCAATCTTACTACCAGGAGCTATCTAATCCTCTAAACAATGCATGGTGACAATTGAAATACCCTGTATCCTTCTGGACTGTCATTTAGCTTATTTTGGGGGGGATTTGACAAATCACATGTTTGCCAAATAAGCAATACTCCAAATTCCTGTTATTTTCTCTCTCCATTCAAATGTTTCCAAGTGTCAGAATCTTCCGTGGGAAATAATCAGCCCTATTCGGAAGGCATAAACCTGCATGCAAATTAGAGTTGCAGACATGAATATGGAGCTATTAGTGTCATGCTGAAACTGCTCAGGTTATTTACACTCAGGTTACTCCTTGAAAACAAGAATGAACTGAGAGAATTTGTGGATGGAGAACATCACCAAAACCTTGTCTAATAATTATGAAACATATGTCCTCTATGGTTTTCATTAAAATTATTTTCTCCCCATCCTGTCCCCAACATAACCGCTTAAGTTAATTTAAGTAAAGTCTGCACAGGCAGATTGAGGTGAACTAAATCATACAGTTATCTATTTTAGAAATAGAAAATTGCTATTTAGAAAAAAAAAAGACCCATTTTTGAAAAGATGTCTAGAGAGCCTTTTTTATACCGCTTATATTTATCAGAGAACCACTTACTCACTTTCCACTTTGTCAGTCTTATTTTTTATGTCTTATTTATTCTGGAGACTAGGGATGCCTAATGAAATCTGTTCTGACATGTGGATTTTTAGGGACTCCAGAAAATTAACCCTAGAGAGATTCTGAAAGATCATCTTGTCCTACAGTCTTGTTAAGACCCAAACACTGAAACATTTGATCGAGGCCACTCCATCAGTTAGTGGTTGAGGGAGGCATATTAATTATAGGATATGATCTGTCTCTCTGCCAGACTAGAGTAACTCCATGGAATGTTTCTTTCCAGTCCAATTGGTTATTTCAATACATTATTGCTGCTGCACCCTGTGCCCAAGCACAGTGAATGCTCTTTGTGGCAGGTACATAGGCCAAAATTAGGCTAAATTTTCCCTTCAGGAATTTCTAATTAAATACCCACACATGAACAAATGGACAGTTAACTTCATGTGTAAGTCACAATCTTTTAAATGGATTAAATTTATAAAATTTTATTTTTTATTGACAAGCAACATTCATATGTATCATATATTTATGAGGTACAATGTGATGTTTTGATATATGTTTGCATTGTAGGATGGTGAAATCAAACTAAGTAACAAATCTAATACCTCAAATACCTATCTTTTCTGTGGTGAAAACATTTAAAATCAAATCCTTCAGTAATTTTAAAACATATAATGCATTATTATTATGGTTACCATTCTGTGCAATAGATCATTAAAGCTTATTCTTCCTGTCTAACTGAAATTTTGTACCATTTGATCAACATCTCCATGTCCCCACTCACTTGCATCCCCCAGTTTCTGGTAGCTACCATTGTACTCTCTACTTCTATGAGTTCCTATAAGACACCATTTTATGGAGAAGTCTCAATTCAGTTATCTCTAGAAAGAGAGCAAGTCAGTCAATAAAATTCCTTTCTGACTACTTTGTGTAGTCCAATACTTTTAAATTAAATTTCCTGTATTTATTTACCACTGGCTGGTCTTAGGTTGATATTTCCTTTTGGGAATTTTCAGAAATCCTTTTTGATAGGTCTTTGAGTTTGAGTGGGTTACAGCAAGTTGGTCAGGATCCGCAGGGAATCAAAGAAGTGGTAGTGCTTTTTACCACTCAGCAGTCAATATGTGTAAGATACTACATAATTTGGTGAAATTCAAGTGTTGTCTGCATATACTATAAAATTTCAGTTCTAGGCAAATACTTGAAGTGCTTAAATTTACTCTTCAGGGGATACTCCTCTCCCTTTATCTAATGCCTTTCTGTTGTAGTAGGCTGGTGATTTAATCCATTGCTCCCCACTTCATTTGTTTGACATCTAACAAACATTTGTTAGACATCTAACAAACATTTGTTAAGTACTGCTGTATATTTGACACTGTTTTAGAAGCTGAGGATCTAGGAGTAGATAAAACAAATTTTCTCTCTCTAGGGAGCTTATATTCTAATGGAGGAACAGGATAATAAAGCAGGAAAATATGATAAATGACTTAAAGGTAAATTAATTGGACAAATATGTAATTCATTTCAGTATGTATCTTGACATGGAGGAGGTTAGAGTGTGGGAAATTTTCTATTTTCTAGTAATTGGAATCCAGTAGTTGAAATGTATCTGCCAGATGCCAAAAATATAATCGAACTGTCAAAAGAATCCAGAAACTTAAAGGGACCATGGACAGAGAAAGCATTTCAATTTAGATATCGACAGAATACTTCTCTCTGCATTTGTTTTCAGCCAAATGGCTTTTCTTCTAGTTTTATTTACCTTTGGTATTTGTATCAAGCTCTTATTTTCTTCTGATAACCCATTAATTTAAAAGTGGCTTTTATGAAGCAATAGTGATTTTTCCATTATTGAGTATCTGTTTCAAAGTCATTTAATCTTCCAAGCAGAATTTGTTGTGTGAAGTTTTATGCAGCCAAGAATAATTTATTTGCAAATGTAGCAATAGCATACAATCAGCCAAACAAGATTTTTTTCTCCAAATAATATTCTACTGAAAGTTTAAATGTTTGTAGTCTATGTTTCATTAGAATTTGAATAGGTATGTGCAGCTACTCCAAATGTTCACTGATAGTGAAATATTATTTGGGAAACAGAACCCTGTAAACCTAACTCCTTTCAGAATACTAACACATTCAAATTCCTACTCAAGGCAAATATTATTTGGAAGGTGACATTGTTTGAATAAAATAATATAAATTCATATGATGATTGTAGTCATGAACTAAAGAACTAATTTGGCAAATATAGGTAGAAAGATACATGTACAATGTCTTACCATCATTATTAAGAATTTTCTCTTTGCTTTAGTGGTATTGTTCAAAAAAGGTTATAATAAACATTAAATATTTAAGGGCTATTTTAAAATGATCTATGAGGGGATATTCTCTGTCGCAACACTTGCACGATTAGCTTAAATGAGACTTATGAGCTTTCTTATTATTGAGTCAGAGGACTTAAGAGTTTGACTGTTTTTAATGGCTGCTCCCTCAGTACCTGTCATGGGGTTGTCTTTGATTTTACTTACTTTAGAATATAGAGAGGCAAGACAAAAACTGGAAGCAAAAGTTTCCCTAATTTGGATGTTAATACATTTATTTGGGGCCCTTAAGAGTTATTCAGTATTTAAAATTTTGACATATACCTATCTTATAGAGATTGACAATGATAACCAACTATCAATGTTAGCTAGATAACATATTCACTATTCTTTCTCATGAGGGTGATATGTTTGTGCTGAGCTAGCCATATCATTTTCTTTGTTTTTGTTTTTTTTTTTTTTTTTTTGCTCCTTATAGCCATGACATGTGGCTAGAATCAAGAATGCAGGTCTTGTTTATTTGAAAAAGTAAGTAATCTCTATGGTGGAGAAGGAAAAAAAAAAAAACCAGAGTCACATCTTTTGACATTATAAGCATATGGTCTAAAGATTTAATTTAAGAGAGGAAGAGATCGAGGTAGGATGACCCATGTGTGGTGTCAAAACAGATGTGAATAAATTTAACTTATTATTACCATATAGATGGGTATTGATTTCTAGGCATCAAGCACTGTCTGTATATCTTAGAAAGATCTATTCCTTTCATGGTAGTCAAAACAGCACATGAATGTGAGCACCTCTCAACATTTTCTGGCCAGGATTTATTACTGATATATCATTGGCATAAGCATGACTATGTCTATTCCGGGTGTTGTATTAGTAAGCCTAAAATTCATCATATGACTAATTTTTCTCCCTTGGTCCAAAGTCCCCGACGTATAGGTATAAGATTTGTTTTATTTTCATCAGATCAGTCAAATGTTATTTATTCATCTAGCTATTTAAAAAGTATTTAGTGCATATTATATACCGGTTCTGTGCTATGATCTAGTAACACAAAAATGAGTGAAATTAGAAACTTGCTTTAAGGAATTCGGGAGAAACAAATAAAGACGTGAATAATGACAGCAGTGTGATAGGCTGTGATAGTAGTATGCATATGGGTCAATGGAAACACGGTACAGAAAGTGCTTAACTTTGTCTAAAGATGGTAGTGAGTATGAAGGCTTCCCAACTATGTGAGATGAAACCTGAAGGCAACCCTGAAGATGATCAGATTCCTTTGTTTCTCCATCCTCCAACCCCTATTTTTCTTATGAAAGCCTCCGAATACCAACATTTCAACACACTGTCTTGACTAGGAGGTAACTTCCAGCTTGGCTTTCCTTTCTTTCTTCATTTAATATATGTTTATTGGGTCCCCAAGATAAGCACAGCACTAAACAAGGCACTGAGGATGGTGATGAGTGAGACAGACATGACCTTATGCCTGTGAAATATGCATTCTAGTAATGTTGCCATAAACATATCATCATCTAAGTACTTGCTGAATTATGATTGTGTTGAGAGCTGTGCAAAAGAGCTATAAGGTTGTCTGAGTCCATGTCACAGGGAACCTGGCATAATCGAGAGCCAAGAAGTTTCTTGAGTGGCTAAACTTTCAACTGAAATCTAGGGCATGATTTGTGATTTTCCAGAGAAAATGTGGGGAAATTGCCTCCCAGGTAGGAGGACATCTTGAGTGAAGGCTCTGGAAATGAAAAGAAGGCCAGCCAGTGTAAGCCAGAGCTCACAGAAGGCAAGGTGTGGTTCAGAAACTCAGAACAAAGTCAGATCATGAGAACTCTTGTGGAACATTTTAAATTTTGAACAAAGAGAAGACACTGAAGATGTTCATGGTGAGGTAGGGGTTGGGAGACTCCAATATGCATTTGAAAAATAGTCCTCTGCAGAGCTGTGCTGTGCAGATTTGGTCAAAGAACAACTTTTTTGTGGCCCTTTACATACCAGTCTGTCCCTTAAGAAATGCTGAATATAAGATTAAATGGGTACATTCTCAACAGGGACCAGGGCTGTATTGCTGACATCTGGCTCTTGCAAGCTGTTTGAAGGGACTCAACAGTTGGCAGAAGATACCACAGAGGCAGGCATCTTTGGGGGAGCATCATGAAACGTGTGTTACTTGGTCATTGGTTTTACTCTGCTACTTGTTCTTCAGCCTTGCTATTATCTGCCTTCATTTAGAAAGGACTTAGCAGGGTTAAACAATATGTGACTTTTAGCTAAGGTGTTAAGGACTGATTATAATTTATAATGCCTCTTTCTCAGGATACATTTGTATTTTTAAACACCAGCTTTTAGAGTTTTTGCACAGCCTTAAGTTTTATGGCAATATCAAATACTATGACAGGAATATAAGAAAGACAACTCAAAATAGAAAAAATTTTCCAGATATTTTACATATAAGAGCACCATTGAATATTTGGCCAGTGTTTTTTAGAGATCACAAAATATTTTTACATAGTCTTTAATCCTTTTAACAACCTTGTAGGTGGATAAATTAGAGGACTGAGATAGAATCATCTTCTTGCTCCCATCTACAGGATATAGCAGTAGGATACTGTATCTTGATGGAATTTAGATTGCCATGAGTATTATATATGCAGTCAGGATATCATATTTATTTACTTATATGCCACCTTTTAAAACAAAAAGATACATGAACAAAATTAGTATAATAGCATCATAAAGATAAATTATGGACTAGAAAGAAATAAAGATCTGCTAATTCGAAGGATTAGGATTATTATAACTTCATATCAAATGGAGTTATTTGCTTCCTGGAATCCAAGTCAAAAGGGGAAATGTAATGGGTACTTTGGTTTTGTAGTCAAGAAGAACAGGTATTGGTAAGGAGTATCATTATTTTCCATATTGTTGGCACTAAATTTTGAAAAGTCTTTCTCACACATTTTATAGAATAGATACTGAATATTGAAATGAACAATAGGTTCAGGGACTGTTATTTTACAAGAAAAACCTACTTGAATCACAGACCTCTCTATTGTGATTCCAGGTAGGGACACTGTAAGGGTTTGTTCCTTTGTCATCTTACTAGATCTTCATCTTTCTTTTCTTGCGTGTCTGTGGGAGATCTCACCTGCAACTCTTTGTTGGCTACATTCCTGCCTCCCCACTACTCATGCGAACTTTTGCCTTTTCTGTCTTCTCAGTTGTCTGTTTCACTCTTCTCAGTGCCTTCGAGATACCAGGACTGTGTGACTCCTGCCACTCTTTGGGGGCTGCCCACGTGGTGGTGCCAACCTACCCTTGAATCCAAAGTACCCTTAGATGGTGAGTCTCCCCATTTGGAGTCACATTGCCCTCTTTCTTTCTATTCTGGCCAATATGTTCTTGTTCTTCTGGCCTGCTTTTGTAGGAGGAGGACCCACAGGAGTGTGGCTGGTCTCTCTTCTTTACTGATGCTATGGCACCTGCCCAAGCCTTGCGCTTCATATACCTCAGCACATCTGACATATTTCTCAAATATAGCCATTCTCTCAGGAATTCTATTTTCTCTAGCTCGTGCCTCACAGTCAATCCAATATGTCTGTACAACATTGAACTTCACTGTGAAAATGCTTAAAGTGCATTCGAGGCTCTTTTGAACTAAAGAGAGGAGGGGGTACAGCTTGATAGTAGAGTGTTTATAATTTAACAGGCCAGCATACTTGAGACTCAGCTCTGATCCAGTTGGGATCTCATTGCAAAAGGAAGCAGAGGTGGATTTCAAATACTATTTCATGTAACAACCTCCAATAATAGTCTTTAAACAGCAATTAAATAAAGAGTGGTCTATAAAGCTAGTGTGGTACCAGTATATAGCCTTCCAGCTTTTTAACTTGCTTCAAGGAATGGCTTTCTGTAGTAGAGGAGCAAATGGATAGTTCTGTAACCATGCTTACCTAACTGAGATTGGAAAAATCAATTCTGCATCTTATTTCTCTCATGTGGTGATAATGGATGTTGTGACAACTATGGAAGAACAAAGGAAACTTTCTGTTTTCTAGTTGAAATTCCTAATGATCATTTTCTTGAGAAATTCTAAATAGTCTTCTTAAATAGCCAATCTCATTTCCTGCAGCCCTACTCCTGATTGAGAACAGGGAGAGATTAATGGAGGATGGCCATGGTTCATTCTTAGTGGGCAGCTGTGATAGATTGAATGCCACCAGCTGCATTGCACTAGGTATTCTGGCAAATCTTGTTTCTGACAAAATACTGTCCAGAGTATTGATTATGCTAACTTCTAGTTGTAAATTCATGTCTAGAGTGAATACTTACAATAAAGCCCATTTGTCAAGCACAGGCTTAATCAAAGATTATAATTGGCATTAATGAGTCCTCAGTAAAAGAATAGGTTTGGAGTACCAGTTAAAGATTGGTCCATGTCAGTGCATCCATCAGTAATCACCATCTGGAATGGAAGCTGACAGCTGTGCAGGGAATTAGGGGAGTTGCTGCTGGGATACTTTCCTTTTTGATGGGCAGGTGCCCAGAGTCCTCATTATGAATTATGTTTGGATTGAGTGGATGATCTTTTTGGCAAAGCTAGTACTATCACCCTTTAATGTTTTCTTGTGGGAAATCCCTTCTGAAGAAAATTTTAAAAGCTTACAAAGAAGAAGAGGGTCAGCTTAAACTTAATTCCAGAACCTTGAATTTGCCAATCACGATTTCACAGATATTTAGCATGCACATTTGGATAGCAAAATCAAGACCTTTTTGTACTTCTTCATCCGAGGATCAATGTCAAAAACATTGAAGGGACCATTTTCCCCTTCATGGGATTTCATCTTTTGGGTATCATCTGTGTCTTAATTCCATTACATTAAAGAGATGAACTTTTTCTTCTTTGGCTTTCATCTTTTCTCCCTTTGTACACACTCTTATCCATGAGACTAGAGTTAAAGTGGGCTAGCAACTGTTTTCATCTGGGAGAAGACTCTATCCTATCTTTCTCTGTGGCTCTGGCCCAGCAGACCCATTTCTGTGTGAACTCAGTGGAGAGTGCAGCCTCCCGGTGTCCTGGGAAACACCTGGATGGCAGGCTGGGTGACCCCACCCACCCCTACTGCTAGCAGCAAGGTGGGCAATGGCTGCTAGGACTTCCAGCCCAGAAGTCCTACTTCTGCCTGAATTTGCTGACAGGCACAGTTTTCTGTTGCACCAGAAACAGCCAGATAGCAAGGCAAACAACTCCACCCACCCCCTACCTCTCATAGTCAAAAGGGCCACACTTGCTTGAGATTCCAGCACAGTGGTCCTGCCTCTGTTTGAACTCTGTGGGCAGGCACAACCATGTGTTCCCCTGGGAAGCACTGAAACAGCAGGTAAGGGCTGACTCAGCAAGTATATGGCCTGTCTGCCAACTGCAGCCCTTGCCTGAGGGGGCCCCATGGACCAGAACACCCAACAAAAGAAATGCAGGCATGGAGACAGTAATCAGAGAGGGCTCCTCCAAGACCCAGGAGCAGACTAGAATTGAATTCAGTCGACTAAACCCACCTTATGCCACCACCAAACTACCAATGGCACCAAAGAATAAAAATGCGAAAAAAAAAAATCCAAAGGACAGCAACTTTGCAGATTGAGGGAACGTCAACAAGCACAGATGAGAAAGAACCAGCAAGGGAACTCTGGCGACTGAAAAAGCCAGAGTGTCTTATTACCTCTAAACAATCACGGTAAGTCCTCAGCAATGGTTCTTAACCAGGATAAAATGGTCAAAATATCAGAAATAGAATTCAGAACATGGATAGGAACAAAGATTATTCAACATTCAGGAGAAAGTTAAAACCTAATCCAAGGAATCTAAGAAATATGGTAAAACAATGTAGAAGATAAAGACAAAATGTCCATTTTAATAAAGAACCAAAGTGAATTGACAGAGCTGAGAAACTCACTTCAAGAATTTCATAGTACCATTGCAAGTATTAATAGCAGAATTGACCAAGCTGAGGAAATATCTAAGAGCTTGAAGACCAGTTCTCTATATAACTCAGGCAGATAGAAAAAACAATAAAGAAGAATGAATAAAACCTCTGAGAAATATAGGATTATGTAAAGAAACCAAATCTTTGACTCATTGGCATCCCTGAAAAAGAGGGAAAGCAAGCAAGCAACTTGGAAAACATGTCAGGATATCACCAACAAAAACTTCTCCAACCTCACTAGAGAGGCCTACTCTCAAATTTAGAAAATGCAGGGAACCATGAGATACTATATAAGAAGACCATCCCTAAGACACATTGTTATCAGATTCTTCAAGGTCAAAATGAAAGAAAAAATATTAAATGCAGCTAGAGAGAAGGGGCAGATCACCTACAAAGGGAACCCCATCAGGTTAACAGCAGGCCTTTCAGCAGAAACTCTGTAAGCCAGAAGAGATTGAGGACCCTTATACAACATTCTGAAACAAAGGAAATTCCAACCAGGAATCTTATATACAGCCAAACTAAGCTTCATAAGTGAATGAAAAATAAGATTCTTTTCAGACAAGCAGTTGCTAAGGAAATTCATTACCACAAGACCTGCCTCACAAAAGATCCTTAAGCGGGGGATAAATATGGAAAGAAAAAACATCACCAGTCACCACAAAAACATACCTAAGTATATAGACCATTTTCACTCTAAAACAACCGCATAATCAAGTATGCATCATAACCAGCTAACAACAAGATGACAAGGTCAAACCTGACATATCAATATTAACCTTGAATGTAAATAAATGACTCAGTTGAAAGGCACAGGGCGGCAAAGAAGCAAGACACAACTGTATGCTATCTACAGTGTATGCATCTCACGTGCAGTGACACCCATTGGCTCAAAGTAAGGGAATGGAAAAAAATCTACCAAGCAAACATAAAAAAGAAAAAGCAAAGGTGGCCATTATAATTTGACAAAAGAGACTTTAAATCAACCATGATCAAAAGAAGACAAAGAAAGGTATTACATCACAGGAAAAATGATCAATTAAACCAGAAGACTGAACCATCCTAAATATATATGTACCCAACACAGGAGCACCCAGGTTCATAAAGCAAGTTCTCAGAGACCTATAAAGAGACTTAACCACACAATAATGGTGAGTGACTCTTATTAATAATACTTATAATTATTATTTTTATTAAAAATTATTATTAATAAAACTCTGGACTCCAAGGAGATCTTGCATTATTGCTCATTTTGTCACATGTCAGCCTTGAGTACAGTGTTACTTTATACTGTGGAATGCTTTATAAATCCAATCTGAAATACTTGAGTATATTTATAAAATATTCTCTTAAATTCAAATGCGTTAAATCACAAAAGTATTTCTCTTCAAATGAGGCCAGTATTAGGTCAATATAAGGTAATGTTAGGACTACTTAGTGGTGTTCTTTGTTGAGGAATATTCTGTTAACTTTGGAGAGTTTTAGTAAGACACTGGAAGAATTCAATACTGTAGTACTCTTATTCCATAGAAATTACTCTTTTCAATTTAAAGATTAAACACCTAGATCCCCGAGGAATTCAACTATCAGCTCTCTTCATGAGTAGAGTAGACATGGCCTTAATAATCACTAATATTTATTAATAATAATTGCTACATTTATATGCCTACTATATAGTCTTCTGCTACATAAAGTACATACCAGGTCATTTAACTTTTAAAACAATTATGTAAGGACAAATGTTACTCTCCAGATTTTACAGATGAGATTCTAAGAGGTTAGACAGTTTATTTTCAGTAACACTATTAGTAAGTGGTAGAACTTGGATGTGAACCAATGATTGCTAGACTCAAAGATCATGCATTTTTTTGCTCTGCCTTTATGCTGAACTCCTTTTTCTCAGTATCTTAGCAGCCATCTCCTTGGTAGGATGTCTTGGTAGGTCCTTTGAACATAGGTGAACATAGGCATGGGCATATGCATGGTCTGCTGCCTTTGCCTTCACACAGTAAAATGTAAATTTCTAAGATATCTTTTGTGCTCTAAACTCTGACATTTTAAAAAAAACTTTGTTAATAAGAGATGTCATCAGCAGGGTCATCTTTTTATGAAGGGAAATAAAATATAGCTCTTTGCCTCAATCTCTGCACATATATACACACAAATGTATGGAGAGAAAAAATTCTTAAAAATACTTCTGAAAACATAATATTTAACCTTCAGTATTTACATTAAGTTACATATGAGCTTACTGTAATATGTTAGAAGATTGTCTTAAAATTTATCTATGTTGCAGTTAACTCTATGGTATTTTTACTCATTGTCTTTTTAATTTTCCACTTGCTTATACAAGAAAGTGTTTTTTTTAGATAAACAGTGTATAGATTTTTTAAAAGAATCATGAGTTTTTATTGCCATAATTTACAGCACAATACTGAAACTAGTCCGTCTTAAAATATTACCAATTATTACAAATCAAGAATATTAAACACTGTCTTAATGAAAAGGCTTATTACCTACTAGTTAGTGATTCTAGCCACTGAACCAATTTTCATTCTATCATTGATTTTATTTGTTCTTTAATAGCATCCATTGAGATATACCTCATGTTTAAGAACAAATAAAAAAGAGCTGATTCAATCATTTGAGCAGCTCAAATGAACAATGTAGGCATTGTGTAATAATTTAATTTGCCTATTTGATTAGGTCCTACTAATCTCCCCTTGCCTAAAGTGGCATAATGAAGAAGTTCAAGATGATTTATTATTTCATTAAAAATTATATAGATTCACCTATCTATTCCTCTCTCTGACATACCTTGGCACAAGTTTACTCAGGAAACCTACTTTTATTGTCATATTAGCTCATGTGTGTGGTGGGTTTTGTTATTGTTGTTGTTGGAGGTTTTTTTTCCCCCATTCTTTTTTTTTAATTGTATTTTAGGTTTTGGGGTACATGTGGAGAACATGCAAAATTGTTGCATAGGTACACACGTGGCAGTGTGATTTGCTGCCTTCCTCCCCTTTACCTATATCTGGCATTTCTCCCCATGCTATCTCTCCCCAACTCCCCACCACCCGCTGTCCCTCCCCTATTTCCCCCCAACAGACCCCAGTGTGTAGTGCTCCCCTCCCTGTGTCCCTGTGTTCTCATTGTTCAACACCCACCTATGAGTGAGAACATGCGGTGTTTGATTTTCTGTTCTTGTGTCAGTTTGCTGAGAATGATGGTTTCCAGGTTCATCCATGTCCCTACAAAGGACACCAACTCATCATTTTTGATGGCTGCATAATATTCCATGGTGTATATGTGTCACATTTTCCCTGTCCAGTCTATCATCGATGGGCATTTGGGTTGGTTCCAGGTCTTTGCTATTGTAAACTGTGCTGCAAGGAACATTCGTGTGTATGTGTCCTTATAGTAGAACGATTTATAATCCTTTGGATATATACCCAGTAATGAGATTGCTGGGTCAAATGGAATTTCTATTTCTAGATCCTTGAGGAATCACCACACTGTCTTCCACAATGGTTGGACTAATTTACACTCCCACCAACAGTGTAAATGTGTTCCTATTTCTCCACATCCTCTCCAGCATCTGTTGTCTCCAGATTTTTTAATGATCGCCATTCTAACTGGCATGAGATAGTATCTCAATGTAGTTTTGATTTGCATTTTAAACATGAAGTAATTCTGCCAGGAGGTGAGACAGGAAGCAAATAGGTATTTCTCTTGAGGTTGGAAATTTGCAGTAGTTATCTGCCATAATAAATTATACAGATGGGCTGTGGAAATATTTGTTAATGAGAGGAATCAGTAAATTAGGAAAAACAAATCTATGAAAATAGGGAAGCTGTTTTCAACCAGGAATCCTCTTCTTTTCCCACCTTCTATGCATCCTAAATGTTGTTACCTCATAGCTCCTCTGTCAAGAATGGAAGCTTAAAAAAAAAATTGGAAACTGCCAAAATAAAATGTAAACATAGAATGGGGCAACCTTTCCAAATTTTACAAAATATGATTCATATTATGAAAAACACAGTGGACTGGGAATCTGAATCTTGGTTAAGAGGCCTGTTTCTTCTGTGTTCTGGCTGTGCCTTCTCGAGGAAAGTCATCGAATATTGTGGTACCTCTGTTATTTCTAAAGGTAAGATGGTAATTACAGCCTCTTAGCAACCCTGTTTGCTAAGATCAAGTGAGTGTTTGTAAAACAGTCTGAAACCACAAAGTACTATCTAAATGAAATGGGTTATGTTGCTGAAGCAGATAATTTGGCTGCTTTTCCAGGGACTTGAACTTATGGGTGTTATTCCTTCCTAACCCTTTGTCAAGAGAAGAAATACAAATGTTAAATTTCATTGTAACCATTGGAGGTGGTAAGGACAAATTAGTAAAGTTAGTGAAAAATCTAGAAAGTAGGAGAAGGACCTCATAAAATCTTTTATGATCATAATTGTAGTGCTTTTCCCTATTGATGTGGTTTGCCTGTGTCCCCACCCAAATCTCATCGTGAATTGTCATAAGAGAGACCTGGTGAAAGCTGATTGAATCATGGGGGCAGTTACCTCCATGCTATTCCTGTGACAGTAAGTGCCTTTTCATGAGATATGATGGTTTTATAAGGTGTATTTCCTTTTTTGCTTGGTACTTCTCCTTCCTGACATCATGTGAAGAAGGATGCATTTGCTTCTTCCTCCACCATGATTGTAAGTTCCCTGATTGTAAGGCCTCCCCAGCCATGTAGAACTGTGAGCCAATTAAACCTATTTCCTTTACAAATTGCCCAGTCTCAGGTGTTTCTTTCTTTCTTTCTTTCTTTCTTTTTTTTTTTTTGAGATGAATTCTAGCTATGTCACCCAAGCTGGAGTGCAGTGACACAATCTTGACTCACTGCAACCTCTGCCTCCCAGGTTCAAGTGATTATCTTGCCTCAGTTTCCTAAGTATGGGACTACAGGTGTGCACCAACATGCCCAGCTGATTTTTTTTTTTTTTTTGGCTTTTTAGTAGAAGCAGGATTTTGCTGTGTTGGCCAGGCTGGTCCCAAACTCCGGCCTCATGTAATCCACCCACCTCAGCCTCCCAAAATGCTGGGATTACAGGCATGAGCCACCATATCCATCCTCAGATATTTCTTCATAGGAGCATGAGAATGGACTAATACAGTCAATTGGTACTGCAGAGAGTGGTGACTGCTACAAAAATACCTGAAACTGTGTAAGTGACTTTGGAGCTAGGTAACAGGCAGAGGTTGGAAGAGTTCAGAGGGCTCAGATGGAGACAGGAAAATATGTGAACGTTTGGAACTTCTTAAAGTCTTGTTGAATAACTTTGACCAAAATGTTGATAGTGATATGGACAATAAAGTCCAAGCTGAGGTGGTCTCAGATGGAGATGAGAAACTTATTGGGAACTGGAATAAAGGTGACTCTTGTTACACTATAGCAAAGAGACTGGCAGAATTTTGCCCCTTCCCTAGAGATCTGTGGAAGTAGGAACTTAAGAGAGATGATTTAGGGTATTTGGCAGAAGAAGTTTCTAAGTGCAAAGCATTCAAGAGGAAGCAGAGCCTACCAGTTTGGAAAATTTGAAGCCCAAAGATGTGATAAAAAAGAAAAACCCATGTTCTGGGGAGAAATTAGAGCCTGCTGAAGAAATTTGCATAAATAAAGAGAGGCCAAATGTTAATCAACAAGGCAATGGGAAAATGTCTCCAGGGCATGTTAGAGATCTTCACAGCAGCCCCTCCCATCACAGGCCTAAAGGCCTAGGAGGGGAAAATGGTTTCCTGGGCTGGGTCCAGGGGCTCCCTGCTCTATGTGGCCTCAGGACATAGTGCCCTCTGTCTCAGCTGCTTCACCTCCAGTGATGGCTAAAAAGGGCCAATGTACAGCTCAGGGTGTTACTTCAGAAAGTGCAAACCCCAAGGCTTTGTGGCTTACATGTGGTGTTTGGCATGCAGGTGCACAGAAATCAAGAATTGAGGTGTGATAACATCTGCCTAGATTTCAGAGGATGTATGGAAATGCCTGGATGTCCAGGCAGCAGTTTCCTGCAGGGGTGGAGCCTTCCAGGAGAGCCTCTACTAGGGCAGTGCAGAAGGAAAAGGTGGCTTTGGAGCCTCCACATAGAGTCCCACTGTGGCACTGCCTAGTGGAGCTATGAGAAGAAGGTCACCATGCTGCAGATGACAGAATATTATATCCACTGACGGCTTGCATCGCACACCTGGAAAAGCCACAGAAATTCAATGTCAGCCCATGAAAGCAGCTGGGAGGGGGATCGTACCCTGCAAAACCACAGGGTTGAGTTGCCCAAGGCCATGGGAGCCCACCTCTTGTATCAGCATTACCTGGATTTCACAGTTAGATTATTATTTCTTCGTGTGCTTACTTATCCTAAAGACCATATTCAGAAATAGTTATAAGTCCCAAGGATTTTAGTCTTTAATATATGCTATTATATAATGCATAATATAAAGTTAACTATAGAGAATTCTTTTTAATTTCTCTACTTCTTTAATTGAAGGTGGTTGCATATGTGGAGTGGGGAGATAATATGTGTTTGTCCTTTGAAGTTTGCTGTATGAGTATCTCTTATGGTTTCAATAAGCAATTATCCTGCTGGGTACAGGATTTGTAAAAAAATAATCAAATGAAGTTATATAATTATGAGTGACTTCCTCCTCTGTGTACCCCCACTAGGAGGTATGCTTGGGATTTGATTGTTGAATTTGGACTTTAAAGCTTAGTTCAAATGGGAATCAATCATAATCCCAAAAGACAAAATTTCCACAGTCATAATCGCAGATGTTGAAATCTCAAAAGATCAAAGTCCCAAAAATATAATTCTGAAAAACAATCTTTAAAAATTCTTTAGAAGACATTTGCTTACATTTCTAAAAGAGGATTTATTTGAGAAACATATAAAAACAGGACAGAACACTTCATAGGGTATTTCAACAATAAAATAGGCAATAACAACATATATATTTTTGTAACATAAACACTCAGGTATCATAACAGTAGCATGGGTGTAAGAATTCTCAGCAGATAAACCAAATTCACAAAGGAATAAGTCAAAAAAGAACATGTACAAATATATATTTCACTATGGTTGGTAATTGTGTGTACCCAGATTTACAACTGCAGTCTTCTGAAATACTATGACAAAAACCCTAAGTCTTTTGATGAGATCTATCAAAAATTGCAGTGGATCACCACTGCATATGTAGTCACCCAAAAAGCCAAGATCTCAAGAAATGTTATCTTTTATAACTGCAGATGTACAATAACATCTTTCTATTTACTGGGAAATTTCAACATTTTAACATATACATGCAATGCTTACATAAAAAATCAACATTGTGATAATGTCCTTTCATGGAGTCAAATTTGAAAGAAATGCATGAACAAATTAGAACTCTGTAAATGTGTCTACACAATTATACCACCATTATTGGAAAGGATGCAAAGATAAAAGATATAAAATAGTGAATTGTAAAAAAAAATTTTTTAAAAAGCCTGCAATTTATAATAGGAAAAAAAACCCTAAAAGAAGATAAAAGGAAGAAAAGCAATACCTTCATCCCCATCTCTACTCCAAGAAAAACTGAAAAGAAAATTTTATGTATGTAATATAATATGTATAACAGAGATAAACTATGGGCAATTGCATGCAGATAATCCATAAGAACAGGCCAACTTTCATGATCATTAACTATATTTTGAAGTATTGCACCATAATGAGTAGCTCTTTCTTTTTTATTTTAGGGTGTGGTGTCTTCAGATAATACATTCACTTTTATTTTCTTTAGGGATTTTGATCTTTCAGGATTTCAACATTTGACATTAAGAGATTCAGAAATATTTCTTTCAGAATTATACTCTATATCTGTTTCAAACACCTAATCATAGATGCAAGTATCTAGGAGAGTACCAGAGAGGTACTCAGTTAATATTCATTGCACTAAATTGGATTTAATTAATTTAGCACAGATAATACACTTTGTGTCACAGGAAATATACTTCCTCAGTTTTGAATTTAAGAAAGCATTGATCCCATTCTGTTGGTTTCCAGGGAGGAATAACATTAGGAGAAATACCTAATGTAGATGATGAGGGGATAGATTTCGGCAAACCACCATGGCACGTGTATACTTATGTAACAAACCTGCATGATCTGCACATATACTCCAGAACTTAAAGTATAATAAAAAAAAGAAAAGCCATTGAAAGAAAAAAAAGCAATTTTCCAAAGACATATTTCAGGTTGTCAACTGAATTTATTGAAGAAGTTAGATTGAGAAAATGGACAGATATTTACATTGTCAGGAAACATAGGTTCCTATCAATTATGGGGGCATCTTTGTTTCTATCAAGGTTGTATTTAAAACCAATCTGTCTACCATAATGATCAAATCAGGTAAAGCAAACAAACAAATAATCAAACTGTTTTGATTAGTCTGCTCTGGGTCAAATTTTCTGGGTCCTTATTCCTCAAGTCTAACCTATTATATCCCATTCTTATTATTGGTTGTTTTGTAAAAGAAAAAAAATTATATCACTGTGACAGATATTTCAGATTGCCTGATCAAAAATCTTTCCTAGCTTCCTTCTCCCTTGCCTTCCTCTAACTATAGAGACTTATTTTTCCTATTTTCTTTATAGCAAGTAGTGTTCATGTTTTCTAATTACGGTCAATGAAATCAGGAAATCTGCTGGTGGCTTCTGGGAAAACATTTACCTTCCTGATTGAAAAGTACACAGACAGCTGATGCAATTTATTTGTACCCTTATTTCTGTCTGAAACTTGAAGATGATGGCTACAGAAGAGGCAAATTATTTAACTTCAAGATGCCAGGCGTGAAGAAAAAAGCCAACATATTGACGATGCCAAAGCAGAGAGAAAGCCTGGGTCCTTGAAGACATAGTCTAACAACTGAACTAAGGCCAGAAATTGCCTGCTGTGGCTTGTTATTTTGTGAGGACAAATTATATATTTGTTTAAGCTGTACTTATTGAGTATTTTTGGTCACTTTCAGCCAAAAAAATAAATACGTAGAATTGTTAGGGAAGACTCAGAAGGACTTCAGGGAACACCTAAGAGTTATGGAGGAAGTGAACTGCCCCCCGTTAACTTAGAAAGGGACAGTTTGTTTCTATCTTGGTACCATATCAGGATGAGAAGTAGAGCAGTATAATCAAGTGTCTAACTTCTGACCTCTCCCTGGATGCCAGCCAACTAAATCATGACTATAATTGAGAGAGAAGAAGATAAGACATCTGAGTTAATTCCTTCTTGATATCTGGATGAAAATGTCTTGAGATCTGTATTGGTTATTTTTCTTTATGAGTAGTGTACCTCATATAAATCCATGAAAAAGTCTCTATGTTTCATTTATTCATTCAGCAAATAGTTATTGAGCATCAGCAAAACCAAGCAGAGTCACTCTAATGTGGATTGTAGCCTGGCAAGAGAAGTAAGCATAATTCAAATAATTATAAAATGAGTATACTTTTCAAGTTAGAGTAAGTGCTATGAAGTAAAGGAATAGGGATCCAAGATCACATATGGTTAAGGAATCTGGTCTTTGAGTTGTTGCAAATTAGGAGACAATTCCTCTGAAAGTGACACTTAAAAAATGAAGAATGTTAACTAATACTGGTTAACTAGGCATTGAAGGGGTGTTAACTCTGCATAGCAAGGGAGAGGAGAATATTCCCAGGAAGAAGAAGAGCATGTACAAGGGCTCAAGATGGAAGACAGCCTGGTGAGTTTGAGGGTCTCAAAGGAAATCACTGTGGTTGAAGTGCTAAGAGTAAGAGATAGTCTGGAGAGAGAGGCAGGAGTCAGACCCTACTGGGTATTATTGTCCATCTTAAAGTCTTTAATCTTTACCAAATGACCATCAGAAGCTATTGAAGGGTTATAAAGAGGGGCAACAAAAATGAGTTTCAAATACTTTAGTGTTTTGAAAATATCAATCTGGTTATACCATGGAGAATAACTTAGCAGTGAGACAGTCTTACATATTTATATAATTAAGTATTTATTGCATTAATTCAAGTGAGAGACAGTGGTAGTTAAGTATAGAATGGTTCTGTCGGTGATGACTGTGATGCTACTGGGGGTGGGAGAAATTGATGAATTTGATAATTATATTTAAGACGTAATTGGACATTTGATTATAGCATGGAAATGACTCTGTAGAAAAAGGAACTAGAAGGTTGGCCCCAAATTCCTTGCTTGCTACCTGGATTTGTCATGATTCTATTCTCTCAGATTAGGAACAAAGGAAAAGCCCAGAGTTGGAGGAGAATATTGCAATTTTATTCTTAGACTCACTGATATGTTTTGATGGGCTTCTGCATAAGAAAAATGGTAGGGCAATGGCAAAATGTAATGGGAAGATTTCAGTCACACCCACTAATCTGTTTGTCATTATTGACGATGTTTTTATTTCTCTTGTTTGTTGCCACTTAACTTTTCTGATGTCTTTAACTGACCATGGGTTCCTTGCTGACATAGAGGATCTCAGGATAAATTGCCTGTTTATTGCCTCTTAATGTTCTAAGACCTTGTTCTTTGGAAGATGTTACTGCCTGCCTGTTCAGGTTCTTTTTTTTCTTCTGAGAGTACACAGTGACTCTGACCTGAAACATGGGAATCATTCAAATCAAAATAGTAAAGTGTCTTTCCCTCAATAGTTCTGCTAGGGGTAAACCTCATCTTTTTATAAAATAGACTTTCATTTTTAGAAGTTTTATATTTTCAAAAATATTGAAGAAACAGTGACTTTCAATATATGCCAACAGACAATTTCTCCTATTATTAACATCGTATATTATCTACCACTACAGTGTCATACAGAATATTTTCTAGAATCCTTTCAAACAAGGGTGGTATTATTTACTTAAAGGGGGTAAAAGCTACTACTAAGAGGCAGGAAAGAATGAACCCTCACCCAATTCACTGCTCTAAAACTCCAAAAATGAGCACAAATAACTAAAAATCGAAAAAGAAGACTCCATGGATAATAAAATAGCTACCACAAACCCTTATTAAAACTCCAGATTCTTTGTGAGCTACAGTAAAATTTGATTCAAATTCAAAGAGAATCCCAGGTTGATAGCATCTGCCCTATTTTTGAGGAAACAGCAATTTTCAGGAATGGTCTCTGAAAGGCCATATAAATGCTGCACTCAAGATGACTGTTGATGTGGGTGAACTGGAAAGATGCCTTCCCCTTGAGGTTCATTTCCTCACTACAAAGCTTTCAAAGAGGTGCAATAAAAAGATCACATGGCCATGCCATTTTTATTTTTTCCAACTCAGCTTTCTAAATTGGAGTGGCAGCCTGAAGGCCAAGCTTAGCCATAGACACAGATCTAGCTTTGCCACTACTGGGCAATATTAACTGAGCAGAAATAAACAATCACTGACCTTCTGAGCAGGAAGTTTCTTAGATGTAGAACTTTGTGCTCTTACCTCGTTATCTATCCAGAGAGATCTGCTGTTTATGAAGGAGAAGGAAAACTTCTCTCCCCATAGGACCAGATATTTCCCCTCTGATACACACAAAGAAGCTTTAACACTATAAAATCAGATGAAAGAGGAACACTGATCGCATACACTTCGAAGAATGTGGATATATTTCTCTATCTAGATCAAGCAGTATTTAAGACCATAGTCTAGGATGCTCATAGTTAATTTAGTTTATTTTAATTTCATCTCTATTAGGCCTTAAGTGGATGGTCTTCCCTTCTGGCACGTAAGATAAGCAGAGTTCACACATAGGAAGTTCAGGTCCAGAGGAATTATCAACACTTTGAGACTAAAATCAGCTTCTTTCTCCATTGACAGACTAAAACATATCACCTGTCCAGAACTGAGAGTAGAGTATTCTCTTGAAAAGGGCCAGATGGTTTTGTCAATAATTACTCTGACAGTGTAGAAATAGCTAGGCTCTAGGAAAAGAGATCCAGGTTTCTGATGCTCATTTTGCAATTATAGCCCTTCTAAATCTTATTCTTAGCTACTATTAGTTTTAAAGCCCCTGAAATGGAACAGGCCTGTTAGACTATCTTTAGTCAATAATTTCTTTTCCATTATAAAATAATTTAGTGCATTATCTTGGGCCAAGCATGGGAGACGGGATAAAATTTTCCTTAAATGATATTGCTAATGCAATGGGAAATGTTAGTGAACCTGCTCCTCAAACTGTCTCTTGAGAAGAAGCTATGAGTGCGTCAATCTTACACATCTTAGCAACCAAATAGATATGAGATTAAGATTGCCAAATGCTGACTGTTTGCAATTCAAATGTGAGCTTTACTTCCTCTGAGTCTTTCTTGGAGTCCTGAGTTTTTACCTTTAGAGGAATTATTAATGTTAACACGTTAAAATTAGAATGTTAGTGCTGGGGGTGCTTTAAGAATATGTAACTCAATCCCTTTGCTTCACAGATGAATAAACAGAATTTCAGAGGCTGAGTAATTTGCTCTAGGTCCCAGACTGGTAAGAAGCAGAAAGGTGACTAGAGTGAGAACTCTTACAGAAAATGGTCTTTAACTTTCTCTGTTTTGTCACTGTTTACATAAGTCCAGGACCAGCAGACTCCTAGCTATTCTGCAATTTGCCATAATGCTCATTTGTGGCTGGGATTCAGTTTATATATCTGAAAGTTGGGATAAAAATGCCTGCCCCTTCAATGTATTTGTCATGCAAGTGAGAAGTGTGCAAAATGGCTAAATATGTATGTATGTGTGGAGGGTGGGGCGGGGTTAGGTGGTTGGTGGTGGTTGTAGCAGTTTCGCAGCTGCATCAATCTTGAAGCAATTTCTTTACATTTCACAAGTCAAACACTCTAATAGCCCAGCATTCAGCAATTGTTTTCAGATTATGTTAATGTGTTTTTTTTTTCCCTCAAAGCACTTTACTTGTACATATTACAGTCTGTTTTCATGTGATACTGAAATGAAAAGGTTATTACTAGCTTGGAAGTAAGCAATGCCAGCTATAGAGTGTTTTATTTTACGTGGATATTGTAAGCTAAGATGATGAGAAAGGCGTGCTGTGGGAGCACAGAATTTTCCATCTTTCTGCCATCCTGACTTTATTCTCAGCTCATTCATTCTTCTTGCAGTATTTCTAGAGAGGAAGGAAGGTTTTGAATTTGTGGGCTTCAAGGGTTTCATTCCACTTGCAGGTCAATTTGGAGTCTCTTGTGCCAAGGCATCAGGTGCCTCAAAAAATGAGTCTGTGGTCATGAATCACTAGACTAGAAAATGGAAAGACAAGACAAGTGCAGCCTTTACTTCCTTGAGCTTGAAGGCAGGAGCTATCCTATTCCCCTTTATATCTCCAGGGCTTACTGAGAATAGAATAAGTACTTTTTGAAATAAAAAGACTGATATTTCTTTGCCTATACCTGAAAGTGAAACTGATTCCAGATAAGTAAAAATTTGAATCTCAAAACAAAACAGAAAGTGCTAGAGTAAAATATTGGTGAGTATTTATTTAAGTTTAAAGTAACATCATAGGCAGAAACCACATGTAAAGTTTTAATAGCTTTTATCAGTTAGAAATGAACAATCCTGTATCAAAAATTCAATATAAAACTTAAAGGCACCTTACATTGAGAATGAGATTTGGAATTGCACAGAACAGGTAAATCCTCATTATGGAGAATTCTTAAAAATCAGTAAAAGGTAATGATTATTCATCCCAATGGGAAAAAAGAAATAAGGACAAACAGGCAATTCACTAAAGAAGAAATATGTGCTTAATAAGTATGAAAACATATTAAATACAATCAGTAAGAAAACTTGCATATTGGAGAACAGCAATGAAGTACTATTTGTAATGATTTAACTGGCGTAGACTTTGACAACATAGTAATACTCAACTTAGCAGGCATGTCACTCTCATGCACTACAAGTAGGATTGTGTACGGGTAAAACCATTTTACGTTATGTATACAGCGTCTTAAAAATCAGGTGTGATTTTTGATCCAGCTATTACACTTCTAAGAAATATATAGAAGAGTATGCAAAATTATAAAAATGTTTACTAAAGCATGGTTTGTAATATAAGAAAAGTTAGAAACAGCCTAAAGTTTCCAAACCAGGAGACTTGTTCAATAACTTATGATATATAATAACATATTAGAATCTTACAATTATGATACCTTAAAATATATGGTTTTTGGCCTTCATTCTGTTGATGTGATGTATCACATTTATCAATTTGCATATGTTAACCATCCTTGCATTCCTGGTATGAACCTACTTGATCAAGGTGTGCTATCTTTCTGATATCTGTTGGATTCAGGTTGCTATTAGTTTGTTGAGGATTTTGGGATCTATGTTCATCAGGGATATTGGCCTGTAATTTGCTGCTGTTGTTGTGTCCTTGTCTTATTTTGGTATAAGGGTTATGCTGGCATTGTAGAATGAGTGAAGGAGAATACTCTCCTCTTAAATTTTTTGGAATAGTTTCAGGAGATTTGGTATTAGCTCTTCTTTGTATGTTTGGTGAAATTCAGCTGTGAGTCCCTCTGGTCCTGGGCTTTTCCTTTTTGAGAGACTTCTTATTACTGATTCTGTCTTGCTACTCATTATGTCTCTTGAGGTTTTCTATTTCTACCTGATTCAATCTTGGTATGTTGTATATTTCCAGGAATTTATCCATTCCCCCTAGGCTTTCAGTTTGTCAGCATATAGCTGCTTGTAATAGTCTCTGATTATTCTTTGTATTTCTGTGGTATCAGTTGTAATGCTTCCTTTTTCATTTCTGATTTTGCTTATTTGGGTATTCTCTCTTTTTTCATGGTTCATCTACATAGTGGTGTATCAATTTTGTTTATATTTTCAAAGAACTAAGTTTTTATTTTATTTATCCTTTGTATTGTTTTTTTGGTCTCCATTTAGTTCTGCTCTTACATTTATTATTTCTTTTCTTCTGCTAGTTTTGATTATGGTTTGACCTTGTTTTTCTAATTCCTTGGAGTACAGCATTTAGACTGTTAATTTGTAATCTTTCTGGTTTTTTGATGTAGGCATTTTTTGCCTACATCAAAAAACCAGAAAGATTACAAATTAACAATCTAAACTGTAATAGTCTAAACATAAATTTCCCTCTTAGCACTGCTTTTGTTGTATCTCACAGGTTTTGATATGTTGTGGTTTCATTTTCATTTGTTTCAAGAAACTTTTTGATTTTCATTTTAATTTCTTTGTTGACCCAGTGATTATTGAGATAATTTCTATATATTTGTACAGTTTCTAAAATTCATCTTGGTATTGATTTGCAGTTTTCTTGCATTGTGTTCTGCAGAGATATTTGATATAATACTGGTTATTAAAAATTTGTTGAGAATTGTTTTGTGGCCTATAATATGTGGTCTATGTTGGAGAATGTTCCATGTGCTGATAAAAAGAATGTATATTCTGCAGTCATTAGATAGAATGTTCTGTAAATGTCTGGTAGGTTCATTTGATCTAAATTACAGTTTAATTCCAATGTTTCTTTGTTGATTATTTTGTCTAGATGATTTGTCTAATGTTGAAAGTAGGGCATTAAAATCCCCCACTGTTATTGTATTGCAGTCTATGTAACTCTTTAGATCTAGCAATAGTTGTTTTCTAAACCTGGGTATTCTATTATTGGACACATATATGTTAAATTTTTTTTTTTTTTTTTTTTTTTGAGACAGAGTTTCGCTCTTGTTACCCAGGCTGGAGTGCAATGGCGCGATCTCGGCTCACCACAACCTCCGCCTCCTGGGTTCAGGAAATTCTCCTGCCTCAGCTTCCCGAGCAGCTGGGATTACGGGCACGCACCACCATGCCCAGCTAATTTTTTTTTTTATTTTTAGTAGAGACAGGGTTTCACCATGTTGACCAGGATGGTCTCGATCTCTTGACCTCGTGATCCACCCGCCTCGGCTTCCCAAAGTGCTGGGATTACAGGCGTGAGCCACCGCACCTGGCCCTAAATATATATTTTTTTAATTAAAAATTATACTTTAAGTTCTGGGGTACATGTGCAGATCACGCAGGATTGTTACATAGGCATACACATGCCTTGGTGGTTTGCTGCATCCATCCCCCCATCACCTGTATTAGGTATTTCTCCTAATGTTATCCCTCCCGAATCCCCCCACCCCCTGCTATTCCTTCCGTAGCCTCCCCACTAGGCCCCAGGGTGTGATGTTCCCTTCCCTGTGTCCTTGTGTTCTCATTGTTCAACACCCACTTATGAGTGAGAACATGCGGTGTTTGGTTTTCTGTTCTTGTGTCAGTTTGCTGAGGATGATGGTTTCCAGCTTCATCCATGTGCCTGCAAAGGACATAAACTCATCCTTTTTTATGGCTGTGTAGTATTCCATGGTGTATATGTGCCACATTTTCTTTATCCAGTCTATCACTGATTGTTCTTTTTCCAGATTGATCCCTTTATTATTATAAGACTTTGTCTTTTTTTTAATTGTTTTTGACTTAAAGTCAGTTTTATCTGATATAAATATAGCTACTCTTGCTCACTTTTGCCATTCATTTGCATGGAATATCTTTTTCTGTTTCTTTACTTTCAGTCTGTATGTGTCTTTACTGATAAGTTTCTTGTAAGCAGCATATAGCTAAATTGTGTTTTTTAAAAATTTATCCAACCAGATTTTATATATATTCAGCGGATAATTTATTCCATTCACATTCAAGATTATTACTGACATATGAGACTTTGTTTTGTCATATTTTTAATTGAACAACCAGAAGGTTGTTCAATATATTCTTTGTTTCTCTCTTTTATGATTCATAATTTGTGGTTTGGTGGATTTCTACAGTGATATCATTTGAATCCTTTCTCTTCCTCTGTGTGATTGCTTCACCAGAGTTTTATATTTTCATGTGTTTTAATTATAGTAAATGTCATTCTTTTGCTTCTAGGTTTAGGACTCTTTTGAACATTTCTTGTAGGGAAAGTCTAGGGTAATGAATTCCCTCAAGATTTGTCTGTCTTGGAAAGATTATTCTGCATTTATGAAGGATAATTTTGCTGAACGTATTTTTCATGGCTGGTAGTTTATTCTTTTAGCACTTTGAATATATTATCCCATTCTCTTCAGGCTTATAAGGTTTCTGCTGAGAAATCTGTTATTAATCAGAATAGGATTTCCTTTGTAGGTGACTAGACACTTTTCTCTTGTTGTTTTTAGGCTTCACTCTTTATCTTTGACATTAGAGAGTCTGACTACAATGTACTGTGGAGAAGACTTTTTTGCATTTTATCTGCCTGGGGATTGCTGAGCCTCCTGTATGTGAAAGTCTAAATCTCTTGCTAGACTTGGGAAGTTTTTATCAATTATTTGTTAAATAAATTTTCTAATCATTTTATTTTCTGTTTGTCCACAGGGATACTGATAATTCAGATATTTGGTCACATTATTTGTCCCAAATGTCACAAATGCTTTGCTCATTCTTTTTTTCTCTAAAATTTTGTCTGACCAAATTATTTATTATAAAAGCCTGTCTTCAAGCTCTTTCTTCAGCTTGATTTTATGTATTGTTGAAGACTTCAAATTCATTTTGTCCTTTCCTCAATGAATAATTTAGTGCCAGGACTTCTACTTGGTTCTTTTTAAAGAATCTCTCTTACTCTGTCTCTCTCTCTCTCTCTTTTTGAGATGGAGTCTCACTCTGTTGCCCAGGTTGGAGTACAGTGGCTCAGTCTTGGCTTGCTGCAATTTCTGCCTCCCATGTTCAAGTGATTCTCATCCCTCAGCCTCCCAAGTACCTGAGATTACAGAAAAACACCTATCTCTTTAGCAAGTTTCTCATTCATGTACTGAATTGTTTTTTTGACTTCTTTGTGTTGCTTTTCAGAATTCTCTTGTATGTCAACAAGCTTTTTTAAAATTAATATTTTGAATTATTTGAGATTTCAAAAATTTCTTTTTGATTGAGATTGCTAGAGAATTATTGTGTTTCTCTGGCAGTGTTTTTGTTTGTTTGTTTGTTTTGTTTTGTTTTTTGCCTTTTCTTGTTTCCTGTGTCCTTATATTGATATTTGAAAATCTGGTGTAACAGTCACTTTTTCCAATTTTTGGATTTCTTTTCATAGTGGAGTACTTTTCCCTGAAAATATATATATATTGTTGGTTAGGTAGGGTGCTTTGGTTTTGATTTGGGGTGCCTGCAGTAGTGTGATCTCCGTATGATTTCTTCAGCTGCCAACAGCCTCAGTGCTATCTGTGACTTCCTTGCTGATTTAAGTGTAGTTATTAGTGGAGGCTGTGGTAAAATTTTGCTGAGAACTAGGATGCTGGCAGGCCAGTCTTTGGGCCCTAGTGGTGGCTGTGTTGGACACAGTATGCCTGTTCTTAGGCCTCAGGGCAGCTTACACTGGCACCCATGTTAGTGGATCCAGGAAGGAGATACACACACACACACACACACACACACACACATATATTTTTAAGGTGGGGTCTCACTCTGTCACCCAATGACATGATGGAAGCTCACTGCATCATCCATGTCCCAGGCTCAAGTGATCTTCCTACTTCTGCCTCTTGGGTAGCTGGAACACAGACACACACCACCACACCCAACTAATTTTTGTGTTCTTTGTAGAGATGGGGTTTCACCATATTATCCAGACTGATTTTGAACTCCTAGGCTTAAGTAATCTGCCCACCACAGCCTCCCAATGTGCTGAGATTACAGCATGAGCCACCATGCCCAGTCTGAAAGCCTGATTCTTAGGCCTTCAGGTGGCTTGCATAGGTGCCGGTCATGGCAGTGTTGGGCTGGGCATGTGGACATGATCTTGAGCCACTGGGCAGCTTGTGTGATGTGGGTGATAGCAGTGGTAGTGTTGGAGCAACCCACTGGAACCCACCACCACATGGTGGTGACTGTGACAGGTTGAGCAGACTGGTGCTTATGGGTTATAGCCATGGTGATATTGGCACATTGAGTCAGCCAGACCTCAGACCACAGTAGGAGGGATCAGGTGCCAATGGTGGTGGAATTAACAGGATAATTTTTAGGCTTATAGGTTGGATGTTTGAGTATTTGGGGGATGGGACCAGGCTGATAAACTGGTCCTCAGGCCCCCTAGTAGTGCATTCAGATGATAGCTGTGGTAGAAGGAGGTGCAGTGGTCTCAAAGTCACTGGTGGAATGCCCAGGTGTGAGCTCCTCTCAGCTAGATCAACATAGGCAGGTAGTTGTGGGGACTGCAGTTTGCTAACACTTTCGTCTCAGAGCAGTAAATAGCAGCAGCAGTAAGATTTGTCCTTGCATGTGTGGGAGTGTCAAGCTTTCTCTCTTCCTTTATGGCCCTGTGGCAGCAGCAGCAGTGTCAGCTATGCCTCAGGGCAGGATACAGATCTTTGGAGGCTAGGCTCTCAAAATGGTGCCAGTTGAGGGCTTACCTTTGGGTCGGGTGAAGTCCCTCTCAGCTGGAGCAGCATGAGCAAATAGTTGTGGGAAGTGTAATTTTCTTGTGCCTTGGTCCCATAGCAGCCTACATAGGCAGCGGTGGGATTTTTTCTCAGCGGGCATGGGAATGTCCAGCTTCTCATTTTCCTTCTTGGCCCTATGGCAACAGTGTCATCCAAGGCCCAGGGCAGGACACAGATATTTGTAGGCTAGCCTCTTAGAATGGCACTAAAATGCAGCTGCTCTGGGCTCAGATACCTGTAGGACTGTGTGTTAGTTCCCTATCTGGAGCAATGTCTCTGTGCAACCTCTAGGCAGCTTCATATGTCTTGAGGCTTGTCTGGGTCAAGGGGTTCTCTCATAGTTAAGATTGTAAAAGATCATGGTGGGAGTGTGAAGCCCTGGAGATTCCTCTCTTACCCTTTTCTCATGTCTGGGAGATTCTCCAAGCCCCCAGCCATTCCTGGCTGAGCAAGCTGCTTCACTTCTTTTTCCTTACTTGCTTTCAGTGCTGTATGTCACTTCTCTGTTGAATCCCACTGTTCTCTCTTAGATAATTTACTCACAGTGTGATGATTTACTCATTTGCTACTTTGATTTGACTCTATGGAGGAGGCATGTACTGGCTGCATCTAGTCAGCCATCTTGCCTCCAGTCTGCTAGTAAATGCTTAAGTGCCATAGTTCACTTTAAAATGCCTCTTCTATGCTATCCGCATTTTTAGGGGATAATGAGGCAGCTATAGTCCAACCTGTTTAAAGCCTTATTAAAATTGAGCTATTTTAATAATATAAGCCATTCACTTGAAATATGCAGATAATTTTTACTAAAACTAGCATGTACTTAAATTCCAAGCACTAAGGTCTGATTTAATTAATTATTTATGTCAACACCTTGATTCACATATACTGCCATTAAAAGCATGAACACACAGGCATAGTGAATAGTACATAGGCATTGGAGCAGTTCAAATCCCATAACCATGGATTAATTGCTGCGTGATGTTGGGCCAGTTTTTCAACTATTCCTGATACCAAAACATGACAAAGACACAACAACAAAAGAAAATTTGAGGCTAATATTCCTGATGAATGCTGATGCAAATATCCTCAATAAACTACTGGCAAACGGAATCCAGCAGCACATCAAAAAGCTTATCCACCACGATAAAGTCAGCTTCATCCCTGAAATTCAAAGCTGGTTCAACATATGCAAGACATAATCCATCACATAAACAGAACCAATGACAACTACCAGATGATTATCTCAGTAGATACAGAAAAGGCATTTGATAAAATTCAACACCCCTTCATGTTAAAAACTCTCAGTAAAGTAAGTATTGATGGAATGTATGTTAAAATAATAAGAGCTATTTATGACAGACCCACAGCCAATATCACACTGAATAGGCAAGAGCTTGAAGCATTCCTTTTGAAAACTGGCACAAGACAAGGATACTTTCCCTCACCACTCCTGTGCAACATAGTATTGGAAGTTCTGGCCAGGGCAATCAGGCAAGAGAAAAAAAAAATGTATACACATAGAAAGAGAGGAAGTCTAATTGTCTGTTTGCAGATAATATGATTGTATATTTAGAAAATTCCATTGTCTCAGCCCAAAATCTCCTTACGCTGGTAAACAACTTCAGCAAAGTCTCAGGATACAAAATCAGTGTGCAGCAATCACAAGCCTTCCTATACACCAATAATAGACAAACCGAGAGTCAAATCATGAATGAACTTCCATTCACGATTGCTACAGAAAGAACAGAATACTTAGGAATACGACTTACAAAGGATGTGAAGGACCTCTTCAAGAACTACAAACCAATGCTCAAGGAAATAAGAGAGGAACAAACAAATGGAGAAACATTCCATGTTTAAAAATAGGAAGAATAAATATTGTGAAAATGGCCATACTATCCAAAAGTAATTTATAGATTCAATGCTATCCCCACCAAGTTGCCACGGACTTTCTTCACAGAATTGGAAAAAAATGACTTTAAATTTCATATGGAATCAAAAAGAGCTTGTATAGCCAACAAAGAAAACCTTTGTTCTTTTTCTTAAGTAAAAAGAACAAAGCTGGAGGCCTCATGCTACCGGACTTCAAACTGTACTGCAAGGCTACAGTAACTAAAACAGCATGGTTCTGGTACCATAACAGATATTTAGACCAATGGAACAGAACAGAGGCCTCAGAAGTAATACCACACATCTGCAACCATCTGATCTTTGACAAACCTGACGAAAACAAGCAATGGGGAAAGAATTCCCTATTTAATAAATGGTGTTGGGAAAACTGGCTAGCCATATGCAGAAAACTGAAACTGGACCCCTTCCTTATACCTTATACAAAAATTAACTCAAAATGGACTAAAGAGCTGAATGTTAAGACCTAAAGCCATAAAAACCTTAGAAGAATTCCTAGGCAATACCATTTAGGACATAGGTTTTGGCAAAAAATTTATGACGAAAACACCAAAAGCAATGGCAACGAAAGCCAAAATTGACAAATGGGATCTAATTAAACTAAGGAGCTTCTACACAACAAAAGAAACTATCATCAGAGTGAGAAGGCAACCTACAAATTGGGAGAAAACTTTTGCAATCTATATATCTGACAAAAGGCTAATATCCAAAATCTACAAGGAACTTAAACAAATTTACAAGAAAAAAACAACTCCATCAAAAACTGGGCAAAAGATATGAACAGACACTTCTCAAAAGAAGGCATTTATGTGGCCAAGAAATATGTGAAAAAAGCTCATCATCACTGGTCATTGGAGAAATGCAAATTGAAACCACAATGAGGTACCATCTCATGACAGTGAGAATAGCGATCATTAAAAAGTCAGGAAACAACAGATGCTGGAAAGGATGTGGAGAAGTTGGTGGGAGTGTAAATTAGTTCAATCATTGAAGAGAGTGTGGTGATTCCTCAAGGATCTAGAACTAGAAATATCATTTGACTCAGTAATCCCATTACTGGGTATATACCCAAAGGATTATAAATAAATCATTGTACTATAAAGACACATACACACGTATGTATTGCAATACTGTTCACAATAGCAAAGACTTGGAACCAACCCAAATGCCCATCAATGATTGACTGGATAAAGAAAATGTGGTACATATACACCATAGAATACCATGCAGCTATAAAAAAGGATGAGTTCATGTCCTTTGCAGGGACATGGATGAAGCTGGAAACCATCATTCTCAGCACACTATCACAGGAACAGAAAAGCAAACACTGCATGTTCTCACTCATAAGTGGGAGTTAAACAATGAGAACACAAGAACACAGGTAATAGAACATCACACACTGGGTCCCATTGGGGAATGGGGGTCTAGGGGAGGGATAGCATTAGGAGAAATACCTAATATAGATGATGGGTTGATGGGTGCAGGAAAACACCATGGCACGTGTATACCTACATAACAAACCTGTACATTCTGCACATGTATCCCAGAACTTAAACTATAATAATAATAATAATTTTTTAAAAACCTTCAGCAGATCCCCAAAAGATAAAGACAAGGCATCAAATCATATCACTATAAAAATTGTCAAATCACAAAGGAAGAGAGCAAATGAGAAATAAAGGAAGGAAGGAACTGTAAAACAATCAGAAAACAACTAAGGAAATAGCAATAGTAAATTCTTACCTATCAATAATTACTTTAATTGAAAATTGTTTAAATTCTTCAATCAAAAAACAGAATGACAGAATTAATTTAAAAACAATGTCCAATAATATACTTCCTACAAGATACTTCCTGTAGCTTTAATTACACACATAGGCTGAACGTGAAGGAATGAAAAAAAGACATTCTATGCAAATAGCAGCCAAAAGGGAGCAAAAGTGGCTTTAATTATATCATTTAAAATGGACTTTAAGTCAAAAACTGTCACAAGAGACAAAAAGGTCATTATATAATAAAATGGTCAATTCATCAAGCTGATATAACAATTAAATGTGCATTCCACATCAAAATATCTTAATGTACAAAGCAAATATTCACATAATTAAAGAGAGAAGTGATCAGCAATACCATAATAATGGGATAATTCAATACCTTTCAACAATGAATTAATAATGCAGACAAAAAAATCAGTAAAGAGACAGTGGATCTGAATAACGATATAGACCAAATAGACCTAAAGACATACACAGAATGTTTCTTCCAACAATAGCAGAATAGGACTGTGATTTTTAGGATTTTAGGCCTTAAGAGGGTTTGAGAATTTAGCATTTCAGCATTTGAGATTATGATGTTTGTGACTGTGTTTTGGAATTACAGCCCAAACTCGTATTGCAAATGCTTTCTCCCAGTTCTTGGCTTACCTTTTCAGCTTCTTATTTATGCTTTTAGAAAAACAGCTGCCTTAATTTTTAAGAACTCTAATGCACAAGTTTCTATTTTTTTCTTTTATATTTAGTGCTTTTTTTCTGGTCTTCTCTAATAAATCATTGCCTGTGGGTCTATGACCCATTTTGATAGTGTGTGGTAGGAAGTCAAGGTTACTATTTTTTCATATAGAAGCATAATTTTTTTTTTTTTTTTACCACTTGTTAAAAGCTGATTCTTTCCCTATTAATTAATTTTGATATCACTGTCAAGAATCAATCAACTCTATATGTGTGGGCCTTCTTCTGGACTCATTATTCTATTCCATTAATCTATACCTACTCCAGTTCCACATTGTTTTATTATTATAAAATGTAAAACTACAAGCATGTATAAGATAAAACAATAGCTTTACAGTAATTCTTGAAACAAGGTAGTATATTTATCCAGCTTTGTTCTTTTTCTTCAAAATTATCGTGGATACTATAGGTTCTTTGCCTTTTCATATGAATTCTCGAATCAACTTGTTTATTTATAATGGGCTTTTGACTGAAATAGTGTTGATCAATTTTGGGATAAATTGACACTTTAATAATACTGTGGCTGAGTGCTGGCTTACACCTATAATCTCAGCACTTTGGGAAGCTGAGATGTGAGGGTAACTTGAGTTCAGGAATTGGAGACCAGCTTGGGCAACATATCAAGACCCCTTCTTTACTAAAAATTTAAAAATTAGCCATGTATGGTGGCACATGCCTCTACAGGTACTTGCCTGTAAAGGTACTTGCTCTACAGGTGACACATCCTCTACAGACACTCCTAGGTAGTTGGTAGGCTGAGATGGGAGGATCACTTGAGCCCAAAGGTTAAGGCTGCTGCTACGATCACACCACTGCACTCATTTTCAATATCCTGTCTCAAAAAAAAAAAAAAATTGAGTCTTCCAATTATGTGCTGTTGTCCAATGTCTGTAAATATATTTTCATATATTTTTGGAGAGTTCGTGTGGTGTCAGTTTCTCTGTCATGACAGGAGTGGAAGGCTAACAATTCTAATTTTAAACAGAATTCTGAACAGGCCATTGCTAGTAATTTTTCTCTGACTGCAAATAAAGATTTTCTAGTTTTAGTTTTAATACTTACTTCTTCTATCACTTTGACATAGAAAAGTAGAAAAAAACACCAGAAAAAGCTAATTGAGGTAGATTGCCAAAGTTCATCACTGCAGAGGCAGGCAAGGTAAATGAGATGGAATAAGGTTAGATGACCAAAGTTTGAGTTTTGGCTCTTTTCAAACTGTATGGTCTTGGGTAAACAATTTAATGTCTTTTAACTTTAACTTTCTTACTAGAAAAAATAGGTCTAATCCTCCTCTAATTTTTCCACAGGGCTATTTTAAAGTCCTTTGTAAAATAGTGCATAGATATGAAAATACTTTGTAAACTCTAAGGCACTGAACACACAACAAAAAATTACTTTTATTATTCTTGACTAAAATAAAATTCCGTCCTCTTAGACTACTCTTGTTTTTTCTCTACCTCTCCAATTATCTGGATATTTGGCTCAGGATTCTTTCATGCCTCTTTTTTCTCATAGTTTGCAGTGAGAGAGGGAGGACGTTGTAGCACTTAGTTGAAAAGAAACATTCTGCAAAGCATTTGCCCTGTAGGGAAAATTTTCTTCCTCTCTGTGGAATTATGTCTGAGAAATAATATACTTTGGGCTTTCAGCCAATCAAGAAAGCAACAGTAAGAAAACATGTTTGCTTTCACTTAGAAAAGAAAAAGATGGCTTTGGTTTTATAAGATTTTCTTATTTAAAAACTGTTTGTGCTTGTTTTTTAAAAAAAGTTTAAGATTAAACTTTATTGCTTATCAGAAACTTTATGAAAGTGTCATGGCTAAATTTGTTGATTACAGAAATTATTCTGGTTTTGGTATTAATTTCTCCAGGAGACTTGAACCCCATGACTTTTCAGAAATGCTTACTCATGCAATAAGCACTAGCCTTGTCTCAGTGTAGTGAATCAAGCAGAACCCACAAATACTTTGCTTTCCCTAATTATTCCTATATATTATGAAGTCTGGAAGACAAACTCACTTTTTTCTAATCCTAACTCCTTCTTTTATTAGTTATGGGCCCCCAGGAAGTTATTCAAACACTCTAGGAATCAGTTTCCTCATCTATGGAATGGGCTAATATAAATAAATACCAACACACAGGGTTGATTTAGGATTGAATAAATTAACAATATAAAGCATTTAGAACAATGCCTTATATGTGGTAAGTTCTACATAAATGACAGGTTCAGAGTAGGCATTCAATAAGCATTTTTATAAAAATACTCCATGTGTATTTCTTGTGCTTTTCTTTTAGTGTAAATGGTACAAGATTATTTGGCAAGAATTATTCTAATTTTTGAAGACCTGCACTGGGTGGACAGGAATCTTGATATTCACAAATAAGTTTTGTTCCAGAATCAAGGAACTCCTGAAACTTACCATTCACAAATTTGAACATGTCAGTTGTTTGAGAGAATAGCTAAGTTTAGGTGTTTTACAACTTGAACCCTGGCACCTAAGAGTTAAAAGTTAGTTTTTGACATTCCATTGGCTTTGTAGGTGGGAAAATAGCAATACGTCTGCGTTTTTGGACGTGTCTTTTACATCACAGGATATGTTGGGAGTTGTGAAAGGAAAGGGATAGAATTCATTCCCCCCTGCAATGCCATCTACAGTGTCCACAGTGATTCCCTGTCACCACATACATACCATAAATGAGTGTAACTCTCTCTGTTGCAATTGCTTGTTTTACTAGTTCTGACTTCCCTGTTAGTATGGATTCTTTGTGGAGAAAGGGGAATGCATATTCACCACTGGTGGGGATGTAAATTAGTTCAGCCATTGTGGAAAGCGTTTGGTGATTTCTCAAAGAACTTAAAATAGAATTACCATTTGACCCAGGATTTCCATTATTGGATATATACCCAAAGGAATAAAAATTATTATACTATAAAGACACATGCATGTGTATGTTCATGACAGCACTATTCACAATAGTAAAGACATAAAATCAACCTAAATGCCCATCAATGGTAGACTGGACAAAGAAAATGTAGTACATATATACCATGAAATACTATGCAGCCACAAAAAAAGAATAAGATTATGTTCTTTGTAGCAACATGGATGGAGCTGGAGGCCATTATCCTAAGCAAACTAATACATAGACAGAAAGCAAAATATCATATATTCTCACTTATAAGTCGGAGCTAAACATTGAGTACACATGGACACAGATAAGGGAACAACGGACATTGGGGCTTACTTGAACATGGAAGGTGCAAGGAGGGTGATGATTGGAAAACTACCTGTTGGATACTATGCTTATTACCTTGGCAATGAAACAGTCTGTACACCAAACCCCCATGACATGCAGTTTACCTGTATAATAGACCCATGCATGTACACCTGAACCTAAAATAAAGGTGTTTTTTTAAATATATTCTCTACTCAGTGACCAGAGACATTTTTTAAAAATTCAAGTCTAATTGCATATCTTCCCTGCTTAAAACTCTTTAATGACTTCTCATTGGACTTGTAATCAATGCCATATCCCCATGTTCTACCTTCTTACTTCAGCCCTTGCCAACCTTCCAGTTGTATTTGAAGCCACTCTCCTACTCATTCTCTATGCTCCAGTCACTTTTAGCTTTCTTTCATGTCCCCAGCCATGCCCCTTCTAGCTTTAAAGCCTTTGCACACATTTCTTTTCCTCTGCTGGTGCCTTCTTCCCCATTAGTTTTCCCATACTGGCATTTTCTTGTTTTCAGATCCTCCCTGAGAACCACTCTAAAGGAGAAGCCCTTTAACTGGTATCTCAGGACCCTGTTGTGTGCTTCTTAGCACATTATTTGTTAATTTTGTATTTATTAATAAACTCTTTTTGTTTGTTTTCTTGCTAGTAGCATGTAAGTTTTATGAGGTAAAGATCATGTTTATCTCTATTATATTCCCAGGGCCAATCACAGTGCTGGTTTCTAGTATATATTGAAATAATTATGTATCAGTTGAAGTTTTTGAATTTAGTTTGCATTTTTTTCTATCTTGCTAGGCAGGGAAGCAAGCATTTGGAGGTAACAGACACTGACACAGAAGTGTGTTAGTAGATGTGAGTGGCTAGATTTTGACTAAACCAAATTGTGAAGTCCTCTCAATACTACATGTTCAGATGTAAAGACACTGTATTGAGTGGACTTCTCAATTTTGATTTAACCCCGAGGGCTTTACATCTTTCAAGAAGGACTGCATCAAATCAAAAAGAAGTTATAAAGAAACAAGTTAACTAAGTTTTCAGTGTGGAGAGCTGAAGCCCTATTCTCCTGGTCCTAAGAGGTCTTTATATGCATGGAAAAAATAGCCTAGTACCCCGATATAAAAGGGATATTTGAGATAATGCAATATGAACTTTTGTGCCAAGTGCTTTCAGATGGACTAGAAGGGCAAGGAGATGTATTATGGTTAACTTTATTCTCAGATAATTTTTGATCCTATCGACATTTGCTAGCCACTTTTGAATTATTTTATCATTTCATAGACAGGAGCCAGGAGCTACTAATATTTATTTGGAGTGAAAAAGAGAAAAAGAGCATGCCAAGAAATTAGAATAAGCATCTTTTCTCAGCAGACCCCAGACCATAAAATGATCTGTATACAAACCAAAATTGATTAAAATATATCTCAAGCTCAGTGTACACGCATCTCCTGTCCAGGGTGCTGAGCTCCAGCACCGCATCGTGGTGGTCTCTCCAAACTAGATTGGGCCACCTGCGTGTTATATCTTTATTCCACACAGCAACGCTTTCTAGATTACATTTCAGTGTTATTACTTGTATGAGAAAGGGAGGGCAGCACAAATCATCTCATACCATCAAGAGACCTTCTCAGCACAAAGATATTTTTGTATTTCTCTTCAGACAAATCTTGGCAAATTATGACTTCGAAAGACTTAGTTTTATCAAGGGGACAATTGCTATGGCTTGATGAATTTAAATCAATATCCAAACGTCAGTGCTTTCCTTTCCCTCTTATGTCCAATAAAACAAAATAGGGTCCTTGGGGCTAAGTGAAGAAGAAACCAAAGCATTTTTTAAAGGGCCTCTGCCAGTGGAGTAGCAAAATGTCTCTCTGTTCTCCACTGCTATTGTTGTGGGCATCAAAAATGATCTGGGCTCAGTATTTACAGAGCATAAGCTATGTACTAAAGTTTATTGAGACACATGTCCAGAGTCTTTCAGAAGGTGGAAGAGGCATTTTCAATTGGCGTCTATAGCATAATCAGCTATCTAGCAAGAAATTTCAAGAAAGAGTGCTACCTGAATTAGTTTCTCTACAAACGGAATTTATGTTGCCTATAAAACTGTTTTCTCATTAATAGGTAACTTCCTCCTTAGTAACTTTGGAAAAAAAATGTAGGTAATAGAATTTGAGTTGTTTACTTAAATTTTATAATAATCATGAACAGGTTTCTTCCCAGTGAATATCAATTGCTAACGCAGCTGCTTTACTATATTGACTTATTAAAGGGAGATAATAATGGTATGGAACCTGGGGCTTGGAAGCAGAAGGCCTTGTTTTTCATTTCAATTCTTAGATTAAATAGTAGTGAGATCTTGACCAATGTATTTTGAGCCTCAATTTTTGCATATGTAAAATGAGGCAAATAATACTTTTAGAGATGGAGTAAAAATTAACTGTGGAAATGCATAAAAATGTTTAGCACTATGCTGAGCATATAGAAAGTGCTCAACAGACAGTAGTTAATAATTCCAGTAACAATGACAGCAGTTGCCTTAACTGAGTTAACTTTTTAAGTCAAATGCCTAATTGGATTGCACATATAAATATAATCTTAAAACCAAAGACAATAACAATAAACAACAAAAAAAGTCAGCACATGTTTTTTCATTTTTCTGTCTTTTCTGCTTATGGTACACGTATTCTAAATTACAAAATCTCTTTGTTTTCTATTAACAGTGACCAAAAAAGGCATATTGTCCCCAGCATTAGAGCAATACAGGCAAAATAAAGTGTATAATACCATTGTGATGAGTGTTGGGAAATGTGTATCTTCTGGTAACTTATCCAGAGGGCCACTTTGTGGTAACCTAACTCCTGGTCATTGTTCAACCTTTAGCTTCAAAAGCTGTTGAGTGCTGATGGGTTTTGATATGTGGCAACTGCAAGCAGAAAGTGCCAAGTTCAAGTAGTTTAAGGAGCACTCAGGAAAACTGTTTCCTGACTAAAAATGCAATGAGACATTGCATCTTAAATCTAATACAGCATGTAGCCAGAGTAAATGGAACAGAAGAATGAAATGTATTCCATTCATAATGAACTGAGACTGAACATAAAAGAATCTTTTAAGTATCCAAATGGTTAAAAATGGATTATATTTCCCTTTGGGAAAGGAAGTAGTCAAAGGGATAGGTCTGATGAACTGAGCTTATTAAATTGGCTTTTGGTGGTGATGAAAATGGTATTGACAAAAGGCAGTGGTATATATTTCACACACATTTGCAGGGGTAATAAACATAAAGTACTGCTCTGGTAAAAAGGTGAGATGCTTTATATTCTGACACCTGGACTCTGGTGGCACTCTTATCATCTAGAGTTGTGCTCAGCTCCGAGAAACTAAGGTTATTTTATGAATAAGCACCTTTAATCATTAGTGGAATTCCTTTTTAACTTCACGCAATTATGCATTACTTGAGACAAGAATCGGGAATGGGAGGGGTAGACACCACTTGCTTCGGTTGACATTATCAGGGAAATTCCTGTCCTTTTAGTGATATGGACAGGAGGCAGGGAGACACTGGGTAGAAGAGGGTGGTTCGCTAGCAAAGCCTCCACCCTCAAGCCTGGAGACCCATGGCCCTAAATGGGAACAGGCATTTCTATTTTCACACCCAAATGTTGCCTTTTGACCCACAACACCCCTTTATCCCATACCCATTTATCCCCCAAACCCCAGGATCCATGAGCAGAACAGCATAGGAACAGAAGAGCAGTGCAGCAGAGAAGAAGAGAAGGAGTGTTTGAATGTTGAGGAGTTTGGCTGGGGATGGTCAGAGAGGAGATTGGCTATGGGGTCGCTGATCTCTGGGTGGAAGATCTTTCCACTCCATCCCATTTCAAGCTCTCTATCCATCCTGCTGAGAGCCACCTCCATCCAAAAATAAATTCCCCTGCATTCACCATCCTTCAATTTGTCCATGTAACCTGATTCTTCCTGGATGCCAGACAGGAACCTGGGTACCAAGAAGGCACAGAGCTGGTTAACACTTAAGCCCTCTGTGGATGGCAGAGATAAAAAAGCACTGTAACACACCTATTCAGCCTTTGGGAGTCATAGATGCTACCATGGGGCTGGAGCCCAAAAGCATTCACCCCAGTTCCTGACCTGCCCATCTGTATAATCATCCTTCTGTAAGGGGTTTGAGTGCAAGGCAGCCAAACAGACAAGCCACACCCCTGTTTTACATTCTGGGAGGGGGGTCAGGGAACTATCCTATTTTGTTAGTGCAATACCAAAGAATCTGTGAATACTGTGACTACATATGAAGGCGTGTTATTAACCTTGCTCTGGGAAACCTGCCTTTTCTAGTCTAGATTGTGAGTGATTGTATGATTCTTTATGTATCCCAATTGATGTAGACATAATACATTTCATATTTCTGCCTACATTAATAAAATAAAATTCAAGTCCTGAAAGTTTTAGTAAAGGAAGGCAATTCTGTGTGTGGAAAGAGGTGACTGACACGGACAACTATGGCTTGGTCTCCAAGGTTTGAATGCCTTTGATTTATCTTCTTTAATACAGAAGGCACCACTATGTTGGCTGTTTGAGAACATAGATGTTTGTATAATGCTTTGTAGAAAGAGTGACAAATAACCCTTCCCCTGCTGTCCAGTAGCCCAGTTGAGACTTGACTGGAGCTCTAAATAAAATTTACTATAAATTTGAGGATAATATAAATATACAGTGCCACAGTCTCTTCATCTGTAAAGTGGAATAACAATAATTCCTACCCTGAGAATCTCTAATCTTCAGAATAGTACCTGGAACCTAATGGAGTTTCAGCACGTGTTAGCTGCTGTTATCGTTACAGTGAGACTATGAATCTTGAATTTTGATGATACCTGTATTAGGATCTAAATAGAAACACAGAAATCTCATCATATAGTTCACAGTGAGGTTACCTAGAGATGAGCATCAGGAAGAAAGTAATACCATTCCTAGGCTGGAGAGACATAGGGAGGTGTTCCTGGAGCCCAGGGACAAGGTCACCTGATAGAAGTGTGAACTTCGGAAGAGCTTTCTGGAGTGAGCTGGCGTCATGGAAGAGATTTAGACATGCTGGGGAAGATATCCATGGCACAGAGAGTAGAGAAATACCCTGGATTCTCCTTTTTTCCACACCCCAGTCTTGTACCAGTTCCTCTGTTGTTCAAATCCAGTAAGATGCCAAATGACCTGGCAGCCTAGTAAACAAGATTTCAAGAGTCAGCCTTCCCTCACCCTTTGTTGCAGAGTATGTCAGACAAAGGGTAATAGAAGGATCTGAGGGCCAACAGGCCCAGGAACACCAGAAGCTGGTCTACAAGATAGGGCTTGGTCTCTGGGGCCACAGGCTGTTCTTACTCAACAGCTTTCTAGCTGTCAGACTTCCTCTATTTGCAGAGCCATTTAAAAATGCACTGCTTGGGAGCACCCTTTTCTATATTATGGCAATGTCTTATCCAATTTTGTGTGTTTCACTTCTATAGTAACCTCTGGTTCAGTGGTTCTTCATAAATGTTGCTGAAATGACATTCTCAAAGGACCATTGTAGGACCCAATGTGGTGATGTGCATGAAGGCACCTATTAAACTGGACAAACACAAGGAATTTCTCTGAGTCCACATCAGCCTTCCAGCTGTCTGGTAAAGAACTCTGACATCATGTCTCCTACAACCTGACAGTTAAAGCACTTATCTTCCAACTAGAAACCATTTTCTTCTATCGCTCTTGACTCGGGTGGATTATAGAAGTACAGGAAATATCCTGGTGGAATCTGATTTCTTATTGGATTGAATGATCTTTTAGAACTGTGATGATTTGTGAGCGCAGGACTAAATTCTTCAGAGTTAAATGGAATTGAGGTAAATGAGGGAGAAAGGATGAAATGAGACATCATTTGCATACGTACACATTTGCAAAGAGGAGCAAATGTTGGTGGCTTTTGCAGAACTCTATATGACATGGCTTTAGAAACTGAAAAAGTGGAGTTCATTCAAACAAGCTGGAAAACATGGTATTTTCTTAGGTGTATTTTTCTAGTAGAAATGCACTCTGCCCTATGGAATAGCCCTAACTCTCAGATCTAGGCCTAAGTTCAATAAATATGGAATTCACCACTGCAGAAACTGCAGGCAGTCATATCTTAACAAGAGCTGTCTTAGTCCTTTTGTTTTCACCCTTTTTTTTCTAGTACTATATGGTAATCTTCTTTAAGTAGTTCTGCATCAAGTTTCTATTCCCTTGCACATTGGGTGTAAAGAAGAGGTAGCATTTTTAGCTGCGTGGTGTATGACTGAGGGATTGATTATGGTGTGTTGGTAAATGTTTAACAATCTAGTCCCCAGGTGTAGTTCCAACATGAATATGGGTTGATCTTCTCATTCATGTGAATGAGGACAGTGAAACTGAAACAAGAAATACATATGTCAGAATATCACTGGTTTATCAATGGCTTCTTTGCCGAATACTAAAAGGCTATTTTCTCTTCTGTGCTCTGCATGATTAACTGTTAAAAACATTTTAAAGTATAATCTATATTACTAATGTTTTATTCACTTTGTTAAGTTTAAACAATAAAAACCCAAAAGACCAAGAAACCAACAACAATATACAGACCCTTATTTGTAGTGTTTGCTGGTTCCTGTGGTGTAAATATTCTTACCATGGCCAATTTCAAGCAACATATCTGACATTCCTGAATGTGGAGATGGAAAGAAAAACACAGTAGTCCACCATTATATAGTATTTCCATTATATAGATACAAGAGAGGTAAATAACTCAAGAGTTTAGATAGTAAATCTAGTAAAATAATTAAGAAATTATGAGTTTTGAGTATATTTTAACAACTTTATTGAAGTATAACAATATATAAAATTGTATATAAGATGTACAACTTAATGTTTTTATATACATGTACATTTTAAAATTATCACCACAATCAAGCTAATTAACATACCTATTACCTCCACATAGTTACCATTTTCAGTGCCCTCCATTCCATATGTAGATTCACCCCACGTTCCATTGTATGGATGTGCCATACTTTACTATTTTTCATTAGTATCTTCATGGTTTCCAATATTTCTCTCTTGTCAGCTACATTTAAAAATGCCACTTGGTGGATATGTGTCCATTTCCAATAAAAATATCCAACTGGCATGATTGATATACATACACATACACACACACACGCACACATACACACACACACCCTCAAAGAGCAAGAAAACTAGGACACCCAGGTAAACTAGTCATGAATAAGAAAAATCTGAAGAGAATGAAACTAAAATGTTCATAATTCTTCATTTTATATGAAAGTGAACTGGAAGTTATTCTTTCCGATTAGATATGTCCATCTGCATAAGTATAAATTTATGAATTATTATAGAGTATAATTAGCTAACAATTTAATATGCAGTTACAACCTTCCCAATTTACTTATCTTTTAAGATCAAAAAGCAAAAGAAATCATAAACCATCCAATAAAAATTAGAATTAAACAACAACAACAATAGGTAAATATAAAATTCAGACCCAAATAGTATGGTGACAGATAATAAAAGACGGCTGAAAACAATATAACTAAATTATATAAATTTTATCCTATTAAAAGTCAGAATTTCAGATATGAATTTAAAAAAGCAATGTCAAATGTTAATTATTTTAGGTGTCATGGCAATTTTATATAGAAATGTTGACCTTAATTTATAGGGCCCAGGGATGACCTGGCAACTTACTTTGAAATGATACAGAAAAATAATTAAAACTGCTATGGCAAAATCTTAATAATTATTGAATATATATGGTACATGTAGGAATACTGTATTATTCTTTATATTGTTCTGTATTTTAAATTTTAGTAATAAAAATTTTAGTAATAAATTTAGTCATAAAAATGTGGAAAAAAATAATAAAATTTATTCAAAACCCCATGCAAATCAGTTACTTTTTGAAAAATTTCCACACTGTTATTAATTGTATAATTTACAGCACTGCATTCCTAAAGTGAATAAATAACTATAAGATATTTCTAGCACAATCAAAACAGATTTTGCTGTTTCCGTTTTCCCCTCATGTAAAATAGAAAAATAAAAAACAATGGCTCATTTAAACGTATTAAACTAAACAAGACAGATTTAACAATACTACTTATGTAACATATACTTTATCTTTCACTCTAAAGTGAAAGAAAGATAGAGTGAGATTGAGAATGAAAGGCTAGACATGTGCTTTAATCCTTAACAAACATTGGAATTAGGAATCATACCTGGGCTTCAGTTCCAGAACCATTGCTTTGTGGAGCTGCGCTCACAGTTAAATAACTATCTTGGCATCTCTATTTCTTCATCCATGACAAAGGTCTCATGGTTCCTGCCTTCTTCAAATGTTTCCCTGACTATAAAGTGATATGACATAATTTAAAATGCTTTGGTAAACTGTACAGTGTCTTAGGCATAACACAAGTACACATGGCCAGGGTATTAAAATTTTCAGTTGGAAAACAGGCACTTTGAAATGGCCGTCAGAACAAGAGCCTAGGTACTATTAGCTTTAAATGTTCATAGATTCTTCTCTCTGCTTAAAAATAGGGTCTTCCCAGGAGAATTTTTTGAATTCTTTCCCTTTAATTTGCTTATGCTATTATGATGCACCCTGCTATTGAGACAAATTATTTGACTTTTCTCAGTTTGTAAACCATGAAACTAGTTAAGTAATATAACACTGCAACTTTTTGGGAGGTGAGAGATGGGAGAGAAAGAAGAGAAACATTCCTCAGGATACCCTGGCTGTAGCCCAGCCTCAGAATTGTGCCACCTCCTATGAATGTGGTATCTATCCTCTCTCTTGCAATTCCAGATGAGCACACCTTCTAATTCCTCTGCTGCCAATGTCATCTACAGGGATCCCACAGTAGCCATTTTCCTTGGGCTAAACAGAACAAAGAGGTTATTGTCAGAGAGCAGATGCAAGACAAAATTTTGCCAAATGGCATATTCTAAGGTGAGCAGGTTTTCACAAACAGAATGTTAATCACAGTCCTCTGACACTACCAATTATGGAAGCAGACCAAGAATAAACCTGCAAATGAGAAGAGCCCTTTCCTCCCTTCTCAAATTAAGAATGCAAACATATTGGAAATGCAAAAGGAAAACGGATTTGCTGAAAGATAGACATCGTAAACAGAAAAAGCCTCACTTTTTTAAAAATAATCAGAACAAACATTTTATTTTACTAGATGAATTGGCAGCAGAAATGCCTTTGAAGGTGTAATTGCATTAATTTGTTGTTATCTTATATATGTTTATTTTATGGCATTATTTAGCACCTTGCTACCTAAAGTCCAGTTCTATGAACTAGTAACATCAGAATTACTTGAGAGCTTATTAAAAATGCAAAAATTGCTAAACATTCACTTGGCTATTTGGGTTTCTTGGGGCTACATATGAATTTTAGAATATTTTCTATTTCTATAGAAACATTTGAATTTTGATAGAGATTGCATTGAATTTATAGGTTACTTTAGCTACACTGAACATTTTAATAATATTTATTCTTAATAAAATAGAACTATCATACGATCCAGCAATTCTACTTCTGTGTATATATCTAAAGGAAACAGGATCAACATGCTAAAGAAATATCTGTACTCCCATGTTCATTGCAGCATTATTCATAATAACCAAAATATGGAATCAAACTAAATGTTCATCAATAGATGAATGGATAAAGAAAAATGTGGTCCATATACACAATGGAATGCTATTCAGCCTTAAAAAGGTCATCTGTGGCACATAGATGAGCCTGGAGGGCATTATGTTAAGTGAAATAAGCCAGACACAGAAAGATAAATACTGTATGATCTCACTTTTATGTGGAATCTTAAAAGTTGATCTCATAGAAGTAGAGACTAGACTGATGGCTACCAAGGGGTGAATGTGAAGTAAAGAAAGGAGAGAATTGGGAGATGTTGGCTGAAGGCATCAAAGTTTCAGTTCAATAGGAGAAATAAGTTCTGGGAATTGATTGTGCAGAATGATGACTACAGTTAATACTAATGTATTATATACTTGAAAATTGCTACGAGTAGATTTTTTGTTTGTTTTTTTTTTTTGAGACAAGGTCTCACTCTGTCACCCATGCTAGAGTGCAGTGGCATGATCTTGGCTCACTGCAGCCTTGACCTCCTGGGCTCAAGTGACCCCACCTCAACCTCCCTAGTAGCTAGAACTAGGTGCATGCCACCATGCCCAGCTAATTTTTTTGTATTTTTAGTAGAGACAGACTTTCATCATGTTGTCCAGGCTGGTCTCGAATTCCTAGGATCAAGGAATCCACTCACCTTGGCCTCCCAAAGTGCTGGGATTACAGACGTCAGTCAATGCAGCTGGTACTAACAGTAAATTTTAAATGTTCTTATCACAAAAAATGATAAGTATGTAAAGTGATGGGTATATTAACCAGCTTGATTAACCATTTCACAGTGTAAACATTTATACCAAAATATGTTGTGAATATACAATTTTTCATTTCAATTAAAAAATAATAAAAGTGCAGAACCACAGTCCCCTTCTCATATCTGTTATCAGAATCTGCATTTTACTCAAAAGATTTGTATTAAAGTGTGAAATACACTACTCTAGAATATAAGTTTCTAGAGGGCAGGTATGTCACATCTTTCTGTGTTTATCCATATATTGTAGCACCTACTGGGCTAATGGGAATCACTCAACATGAAGAGTGTTTGTTTGCCATGCTATTTAACTTCCAGCATAGTACTTTTGCATGGAACTGGTGTTACTGCTTAGGGAATTTCATGTGGAAGAAAATACACTATGTGTTCACTAGAAAATAGTGCATACAAAACTAAATTTCTTAGCTACACTTGCAAAAATCAAAGTCATGCCCTGCGTACTAACCAGCCAACAAGGTCTGGATAGAACTTATGGTCACAGGAGTTCCTGTGCCATCCTAAGGATGGATTACACAATCGTGAGACCTAGTGTAAAATAAATGTGAGGCTTCTTTATCCAAAATTAACAACTTCAAGATGGTGACAGCAGAGCAACAAACCAAAAAAGGCTCTTCTCAGCAAGAAAAGGGTGGGTGGGGGCTGTGCTGCAGTATTCTGGTGTCATGCTTATCAGCCAATGCCAGCCACACTCTAGCACCTCTCTTCCTTGGCCCTGGCAACTCCTGAAACCATATGTAAGATGGTAACATTGAAAAACACTAGGGTCTTGGTCAGACTATGTCCCTGAGTGACTATGGGGAGCAGAGCCCCTGCTAACATTCTTTAGATATACAGTGAATGAGAAATACTTTAGTTTCTGCAAACCACTGAGATTTCAGAGTTCATTTGTCACCTTGTTGTCATCTGGCCTGATTTTACTTATACATTCTTTAAATATTCGGTACAACTGGCACCCAAAATTACAAGGAATTCTTTCTGTCTGCCAGTAGGGCAAAGTTCTATCTCTTTAGCTTAGCTGTTCTGCAATCCTGCATCAATTTTCTTTCTCTCTCTATCTTTCACTACTATCCAACATGAACACTTCAATCCAGCCCCTTAAACAGAACCCAGTGCCTTTGCTCATGTCATTTCTCTCTTTCATCCTTCAGATGCAGCCCAGATCTCACCTTCTTATCAACTCTCCTGGGAGCACTATGTTCTCCAGTAATGTCCTTCTCTTCTGAGCTTCAAGAACACCCATCTCTGCTAATATTTCTTGTGTTAATTACTTTCTGTAGTATTTTCTCAATGTTTGCTTACAAATACGAAGGAGAGATAAGGGCCCAGGCATCAAACGCCACACTCCAAATTAGCTGATTAAGCTCTATTATCTGACTTGACCACTTTGAGGAAAAGCTATTTTAATGTGTCAAAATGTCAGAACAATTTTTAATGATCCAGTTTTACATACAAAAGAGACTTCAGACTCTTACTTCATCCCTGCTGTCTAATACGATCTTGAATTGAATATTCTGAGTGGAGTCAGGGATGGAGTGGGGCCAAGGAGTATAGTAAATGTTTGCTCCACCCATTAATTTACAACAAATAAAAGATTGTTGATGGCATCAAGGTCCCTGCATTCAACATAGTTTTGCAAAAGCAGGTTTGTCGAAATGACAAGTGCCTTTCAGGAAGCATTCACATCCTATTTGAATTCTTTGTTGGCATTAATTATTTTTGTTCTTTCTAAAAATATATATTCATTACCTACTATGTGTTAAGGTTCAACTAGAGTTCCTCAAACTATTAAATGCTTAATAAATATTTTCTGAAAGAAGCATGCATTGTATTAGACAAAAAATACATTCTAACCTCTAAATTAAAAATACCTGCACCTACATGTCCATAGACAGATAGATAGATAGATAGATAGATAGATAGATAGATAGATAGATAGATAGATAGATAGATCTATATGGGTGACAGTAATTAAATTCACATTAATTTCTTAGAATAGACTCTTGAATCGATACACCTACAGTACTCTGCAGTATAGTCAGAAGAAATTTGACTAGGGATTATAATGTGTAAAAACTGAAAAGTAAGCATAGGCAATAAAAAATGTGTTTTAAAATATCACATTACAGAAAAGGAAGGCAAAGTAATCATTACAGCAGAGAAGATTGATGATTCTTTCCACAGCTTAAATCTTTGTCTATTAGTACATCTATTTTTCTCCTAGAGATATGTTTGTTAGCATTAAATCATGGACCCATCCATATGGACAGGATATATGTGTACATATCCTGGGACTGCCAGGCATTTGGGTTCCACGCTTGTCTCAGAGAATAATGGCTAAGATAGGTAGGGGACCATCAGTCACCTTGAGGCACCTGGTGCCCTCTCAGTCTGATAATGGCTCATACCTTCTCACTAGAGTAGTTAGTGGTGGCTTTTAAGAGACTACTTCTTCTTCCCTTCAAATGATTCCTTCTTTCACTGCGCTGCTCTCTCACTTTAGTTAGACTGACCACACAGGGAGTGCTAGAGCAATGAAGAGTTCAGGGAAACTGTATGTCAAACAGACAGGCCCAAGAATGTGGGACTCAAAGCATCTCTGCCAGGTGGCCTGGTAAATGACCATACATAGATGTCCACGACAAGGTTCTTCCTTGTAGTTTTGAAAATAAATGACAAAAGCAAATGAGGTCTGAGCAAATCTTTTGTTTGATGCATTGAATTTAAAAAAATTAAAAAATCTTTCAAACAATCTTTCTCTCTATAGCAGAATCTTAATTTATACTTGCCCAGGTACCTGATACCACTGATTTCTGAGTCCCTGTTGGGTTCCACATTGAATATTGGTTTGATTTTTCATTTTTTTCACTACCAGCTTACAATTTTACACTGTCATATCTACTAACTCAGTTACTACTCGTCCTTTTGCTTTCCAACTTTCAAAAACTTGTTCCTGTCATCTCCTATCCTATTGTCTCTCTCCTTTATGCTTATGTTTATGCTTTAAAATTCCCGTGACTGGAATTTTCAGTGAAGTTTCAGGAGATAGTGGAAATAGTTGTATGCATTGAATCTGCCATCATTCACAAACAGTGTGGTTTACCATAGATCTAAACTTTAAAAATTCTACATATCCACAATAGGAGATGGATTAATTATTAGTATTTGCATAGTCATTTATTCATTCAATAAATATTTTCCAAATCTCTACTCTGTTCCTACTATATCAGGCGCTGTACTATATATATGTGTGTGTGTGTGTGTGTGTGTGCATGTGTGTGTGTGTGTGTGTGTGTAACTTAAATGCATTGAAACTTTGTTTACAAAACTTTGATGTCTTTTCTATACTATGTAGGGAGAATTGTGTCCAACAGAATATGAATCTTTAAGCGGGAGGACGATCCAATGAACAGAACATAGTCTTGGTGTATGGAAGTCTACAGCCTAAATCTCCACACTGATATAATTTTTAATATTGTTGAGAAAGTGGGACAGCAATATATATTGGATAGGCTATATTCTTTGGAGTCAGAAGTACTTGGGCTGTACTCTAGACTCTCACATTTACTAGTTGTATGACATTGAACAAATTAATCACCATGAATTATTTCAGTTTTCTTCTCTCTATAAGAATGATTAAACTCATCTCAAAATTTTGTCATAAACAGAAATAAAGTATTTAACATGCTTGGCACAGTCATGATATAAACAATATATATGTGTGGAGAAAAAAACTATTAAAATATTAAAAGTGGATGTCTCTCAAAGGTGAGATTATAAATTTTATTTTTAGCTGTGTGACTTTGGAAAAGTTATTTCACCTTTCAGAACCTCAATTTCCTTTACTATACAAATGAATCACAACAACAGTAATACTCATAATAATGCTCTCATAGAATTGCTGTGAACATTTGATTTATACGATTTTGAAAATAAGGCATTAGGACATTGCTTATGACATACTAAGTATTTAATATATATTATCTATTATGTTTTATTTATTTTGCTGTATATTGCCAATTTTCTGTAAATGGCCTGTTTTGTTTTCTTGATCATAAAAAAAAAAGAATAAACTTCATTATTTTTTGAAGAAAGTGCCCCTTCACCTGCATATTTCCAAGTGGGAGATCAATAGGAAGGTGAAAATAAAGCAGCATATTATTTGCACCAAGTCTATCACACTCTGGTAATAGTCACTGAGTATAATTACAAAGCTTCAACAGAGGCATCATAAGTGCCAGTGAGTGAATAAAAGGCCATGCCACAAAGATGGTCACTTCCAACAGACTCACTTGTCCCTGAGTATATCCTTGGGGTTGTAGAGGACTAGCACCATCATGAAATGGAGCATTTATAATTGCACCAATAAAGTAGTCCCTTCAACTTGGTGCTGTTATACTTTTTGTAATCAGTGGAAATTCAATTAATCCAGTTAATTAAATGTTGGTGAACCCAGAGTGAATTCTATTAATTAATGTTTCTGTATAAAGACATACCAGACCACACAGTGCTTTCCATCAAAGCTCACAGATGGCTGCCCAATCAGAGCTGTCACATTTCCATGTTGCTGTTGCTGGAGAGAGACAGAGAGTTAAGACACAGCAAACCTGTGATTCCCAGCCTGGAGCCTACAGATGTGATCTCATGGGACCATGGGTTCCTTCTAAGAGTTTAAAAATGATGAGTTTCTATTTAGCTGGTAATATAAAAGTAATAGAAGCTTCTAACTATTCTGGTTGACAGTCTGAGGTCACACACGTTTAGTGTCCATATTTTTTTGGGGGGGAGGGGGCTTACAATCATATTCGGTAATACGATGAACTTAAGGTAGTACTGACTTCACTGTTTTCTTTACTGTCAGTGATGAGAAAGCAAGTATCAGAAACAACCTTCCAGCACTACCTCTAGACCAAAGTGTACCTAACATTTTATTGCTCTCCTACTTTCTGGGGTGCTTTACAGATGTTATTTAATTCTTACAACATTATAAGTATTTATAATGTTGCCAGGTTCTGAAGTTCAGAGAAGTAAAGTAACTCTTCTAGTTCACACAGCTAGTCAGTGGTAGAGCTGAGATATGAACCTATAACTCATTGACTTCAAGGTTGAACTACTTCTAATATTACCTGTGATTATAGAGCTTAAAAAATTAGGTAGAGGAGATATGTGTTGTGCTCCCCAAATCCCATGATCCTAATACTGTAGAAGCCTGCTTCCATCAATAGCTTTACAAACAAACTAGTGATCAGCTTGAAGAAATAACTGCTTGATTAGCCGACCTTACTATTAGAACCTCTATTACTATTACTACTGGAAAAAAAATGCAATTGTGCCTTAAATGAAATGGAGCACATATTTACAAGCTAATTATATTGAAGAATTGTATATATTTATATGCTATTTTAAAAAGAGGAAATGAGACCAAATACATTACTAATTACATTTAATTATTCTTAATATATTAATCTCTATTTTTAATATATTAGTAAATATGAATGAGCATAACTCATCTACTAAAATAAATCATATTAGTTAACAATACAAAATTCTATCTTCATATTGAAAGACCCTATCTTCATATTGAAAGACACACTTAAAAAGAGATTCAGAAAGGTAAAGAATAAAAATAAATACCAAATACAAATGAAAGAAAAGCAAGCATAAAACTCTTGACATCAAGAAAGATAAAATTTGGCCAGTCATGATTGCTCATGACTGTAATTCCAGCACTTTGGGAGACCGAGGGGGGCAGATCACTTGCTGTCGGGAGTTTGAGAGCAGCCTGGGCAACATGGCAAAATCCCATCTCTACTAAATATGCAAAAATTAGCTGGGCGCAGTGGCTGACGCCTGTAATGCCAGCACTTTGGGAGGCTGAGGCAGGCAGATCACCTGAGATCAGGAGTTCGAGAGCAGCCTGATCAAGATGGAGAAACTCGATCTCTACTAAAAATACCAAAATTAGCTGGGCATGGTAGTGGGTGCCTGTAATCCCAGCTACTCGGGAGACTGAGGCAGGAGAATTGCTTGAACCCAGGAGGTGGAGATTGCCATGAGCTAAGATTGTGCCCACTGTATTCTAGCCTGGGCAACAAGAGAGAAACTCCATCTCAAATAATAATAATAATAATGATAATAAAAAAATAAAGATCTATATAAATGAGAAAATTTATGGAATATTGGAAAATTCAATATTTTAAAGATACTCATTTTCTCCAAATTTGTTTAGTGAATCAATGCAATCCTAAGGAACATCTCAGCTATCCTTTGTGTGTGTATGTGGTAACTAACAATCTGAGTCTAAAATTATTTGAAAATGCAAATTACCTAGGTTAGCAACAAAAAAAAAAAAAAAAAAAAAAAAAGAAATGAACAAAGTTGGTTTACTTGGGTTACCTGCTTTCAAGAATTAATAAAAAGCTACAATAACCAAGACTATATGATTTTGATGTAAGAAAATTCAACTTAATAGGCTAGAATTGAGAGACTAGAAATAAATTTTATAATATACAATGCATTAATTTGGACAAAGATGCCAATGAAATTTAATGAGGAAAGTAAAAGTACTTTCAACAAATGTAATCAAATGATCTTAACTCCTACCTCACACCATATACAAAAATTAATTTAAGATGGTCATAGATATGAACATAATAGCTAAGAGTACAAAGCTTGAAACCCAGGAGAGTACCTTTGTAAACTGGAGGTAGGCAAAGATCTTTTAGCAAGGAGCTGAAAGCACAGACCATAAAAGAAAAACTTACAAATTTCCTTTTAGCACAATTTGAAATATCAACTCTTCAAAAGACACCAGTAAGAAAATGAATAGGCAAGTCAAAAACGTGCAGAAAATATCCATGTTATACATCTCTGATTCAATAATAATTAAGGAATTATTATAAATCTGTAATAAAAGGATAAATCTATAAAAATGGGTGTCATGAACAGAGCCTTCACAAAAATAAAAATACATGAATGTATTTCATTCATAAAAGGAAATATATGAATGGTCAAAAAGTTCATCAAAATGTGTTCAACATTATTAGGTTTTAGGAAAATAAAAATTAACACCAAGAGACATAGGGGCCCTAACTTGTCCCTTTATAATGGCAGTTATACACTATTATAGTCATCTGGTATAAATGTTATGCAATATTAGGTATAAATGTTATACAGTTTTATAGTTATTAGGGTAAATACAATTAAAAAATTAGCACTAAAATATCTGCTAAGATGTGGGTCAACAGAACCTCGAGGATGTTGCTAGTGGGGATGTAAAATAACACAATCACATTGGGATAACTCTTTTTGATATATTATTATGCAAAACAAACAAGGGGAAAAAGTATGTATAATATGCTCCATTTGTTGTTAAAAAGGTGATCGAGTAATAAAAATCTATTTTACAGAATAGAGTAGATGGGACATGAGAAGCTACACTTCTCAGAATATGCTTTGTTCTGTAGGTTTGGCTTAAAAATCATATAAATCATTTGCCTAATTATAAAACAAAATCCAATAGAAGACTTCCTTAACAATAAATACACTAAATAAAAAAACAGAAGGAAAGGAACTGTTTCAAGAAAATACAAGACATTAAATATTCTTAGTGGAATATATCTAAGGACAAGCTGAATTGCAAAAAAAAAAAAAAAGAATCTTAAAGTGCTTTTATAGTTATAATATTGGTTGTAGTCTTGGTAGTCTTGTTCTGATGCTTGTGCTTATATTGTGGGATAAAACAAATGTATGGTTATGTAATATTTTAATCCCATCATTCCCTGTGTTTTGAGCACTGGGATTCTTGACTTTAAAGAAAGGAGATTCATATTTAATATAATTGAGCTTAAATAAAAACCTGTATTTTAAAATGTGGATTTACAGTTATCAGTATGAATTCATGATTGTATCTTATTTAAAACATTCTTAAACTTTTTATACTAAAAAGGTTTAGAAACAATAACTAATGCAGTAGCAATGAGTCCCTAGGAAATTCATACTGTGGCCTTAAAATCCATTACTTTCTATTAGAAACTAGTGGTACTTGGGGAAATTTTCAGGTGACATTCTGTTTTAGCAGATTGAAGGTACTATCAGATATCAAGCATCACCAGTTTATTTAAAAGGACAGGAGCAAATTTGAAGTAGATAGAAATAGTCAAAGAAGGCATTTTTTTAATCGAAGAAAAATTTACATACAGTTAGTGATATACACAGATAAGTGAAGATGGTACAGTGTAATAGCCAATAAAGATAATATTTGGAATATATTATTTTATACCAAATATATTTAAATATTGAGTTCATAATAAAATTAAAAAGACATAAAAATTTGTTAATGTTGAGAAATACTAGAAAAACAACTCCTTGAGTTAAAACCGCTAAAGGTAAAGAATCATGTATCTATCTTGTCTTTCCTATACAAACTGTATTTTGGGGTGGCTGAACTGTAGATGAAAGCAGGTTTCTCTTTGTAGAAGGATTCCATTTAGTTGATGAAGAAGAAATGGCAGAAATAAAGTATCACCATTTTGCAGTCCCCAGTGAAATTATGGATCTAGCTATCGATAATCAATAGCTACTAATATCACATAATCAGAATCTTATAAAATCTTGTTTTATATAATGTACAATATAGATAGTAGTCTCAGCAGGGGAAAAAAAAAATGGAACCTGTACCTAATCTGGCCTCAGGATGCAACTATCAGGTGTCAGGACATACAGAGTGCAGAGAAACTTGTTAAACAATACAGTAATACACTAAGCATGCAAGCAGGAAATCCAAAATGACGGTAATTCTGCAATCCTGTTTATTCAACAAATACATTGCAAAAAAAAAAATACTCTGAAAATAATGAAAGAAAGCCTATAGATTAAACATGACAATTAGAGTAACAGCAATTGATCTCAATATGTGGATCTTACTTTTATTCTAGCTCAACCAAACTAACTGTCAAAATAACAATAATAATGATATTTATAAGACAAAAATCTGGATACTAACTGAATGTCTGATAGTACTAAGAACATATTATGAAGACGTATGGGAATGATATTGTTATGTTAATGAAAAGAAAACATATACAAGGTTTGGGATCAGTTTCAAAATGATATGAAAGAGAGAGGCAAAGTACAGGTACAACAAAATGGGCTTTGAGTTGATAATTATTGAAGCTAGGCAATGAATATTTGGGAGTGAATTATTCTGTTTGTGTCTGTTAAAATTTTCTATAGTAACGCTGTCTTACATATTTTATAATATAAATATATGAAAACAATAACAAATAGGTAACATTAAAATATGTTACATAGTATAATATATAACATTAAAATGGATACTATACTATGTATATTGTCTTAGTTTATTTTGTGTTGCTATAACAGCATGCCACAGATTGATTAATTTATAATGAACACAAATTTATTGGCTCACAGTTATGGAGGCTGGGAAGTCCAGCCTGGCATCTATCTTGACAGGTGCTGGCATCTGTCAAGAGCCTTCTTGCTGCATCATCACATGGCAGGAAATGGAAGGCCCAAGAGACATAAGATGTCCAAACTTGTCCCTTTATAATGGCAGTAATCCCACCTAAGACAGCAAAGCCTTCATCCCCCGATAGCCTCTTAAAATCCCACCTCTTAAAACTGCTACAATGGCAACTAAATTTCAACACGAATTTTGGAGGGAACAAAGAGTCAAGCCATAGCATATAAGTTTTAAAAGAATAATTTCTTCTGTTGTCACTGAAATTTTGGCCTCACAATACTAATCAGTTAATCTCATTTCCCTATATTTTGTCTGAAAATCTTAGCAGCTTTGCACCAAGACATACTTACCAGATTTGTTTTCCAAGTGTAAAGGAAAAGTCCTAAGTCCTAATTCATTTTTCTCAAATTCTCACAAGTGATCCATTTGATTCTCCTTTTCTTGGTAAAATACAGTTTTAAAATTACATTGTCTACTCATTTTGTTTATTAATATATTTGAGTAATAAGTATGGATAAGATAAACAAGGTCTCCACCCTCATGTCTGGCTCTTCCATCAATTTGCTACATGAACATAGGCAAATCTTTGTTTTCATTTAGAACCTCTGTTTTCAAATCTGAAAAATGATGCATATGGGTCTTAAGATCTCTAAAGAACTCTTCTAGGTTTTAAAGTCTACAAAACAGTAATTCAATCATTTATTTCTACCTGGCATGCAGACTTTTATCCATATCATGGAGATGCTTGCTATTCTGTACTATATCAACACTTGGATCATCATGAAATCAACTGTTAGTTTCCTTTAGTTTTTTGTTTATTGTAGCAAAACAGGCTTTACTTCAACCACCACTTTCCAAGGAGTTGGTATAAAGGGTGTCACAATTAACTGTGCTTGAGTAATACTAGAAAGTGTGTAACACTGACTTAAACCACTCTCCTAGTTAGAAAGTAAATTATATTACCATGATTCTCCTTTTTTTTTCTTGCCTGATCACTAAGTTTTATAACTGAGTCTTTATAACAAAATAATTCTAAAATACATTTTTCATCAGAGGTAACTTTGAAGCCTTTTTTTTTTTTTTGGCAGGGCTATGCATGTAGAAATTTTAACTCAATGTTAATCCTTGTGTTTGTATAATCTAAAGTTTGCTATACTGTTTTCTGGTGCATCATAAATGTTTCCACATTAGTATGACACATTGGGCAAATAATCAAAAACAAGCAGCCCAGGACAGGCAACCAGCTCAGAGCTGGTGAGCAGCCCTGGGGTTGAGGAAATCAATATCTAGGTTCCCTAGTATCTCATTCACAGCAAAATGACTGCAAAGCTCTGATGTATTTTTTGCTCTCACAGAATAAAAAACATGTTTGTTGTTTGGACAGCAGACTTCTCAACAAATCTTTCAAAAAGAAATTCATTCATCCAGAAATTCTCATTTTGAGGCCAGTATAGTTTAGTGGTATCCCCAAGCAGAGATTCACTTATAAGTTATGAGAACTTCAGGGAAATATGGCATTAAGTGCAGAAATAGAACATCATTGTAGAGATTCATGGTTCTATCACCTAAACTGCATGAATCAGGATAAGTTCATTCCATGTAAACAAGTTACTTATACAAGTTACAAATATATGGCTAATCACAAAATAATTTTAATATATTCTGCAGTATTTATAAACAATGACAAATTCTAGCAGGCATACAATAAAAGCTGAGTTAATAATCTTGATATGGGAAACACAAGTCGTATTGTTGTGAAGTTGTCAAAGTGATATAATATTGTTCATACACGGTTAGCAATGGAATTGTAGAACTGTTTATACAGCTGTGTACAGTGTGGATGCAGAACTTTTAGTTTTGAAACATTTAAAAACTCAAAGTCATTTGATCTTATTCTCTGTAGTCAAGTCAATGATGTAACACATGCTGGTTGATGGGATCTGATTCAATAACTAAGATCATTTAAGTGAGCAGATTTGACTACTTTCAGAACACATTCATTAGCGTCTTAGAAATTCTGCTTATTCTATAGATATTAGTTGTTGTTGCTAAATAAATAATAATAAAATGTGTTTCTGGAGGCACGTTGCTTCACCTGGCCTGCATGATGGCATTGTTACATGGAAGAAAACTCACAAATTGCACAGAAAACAGACTCAGATTTGAAATGTAATGTGCATAATTTTTCAAAAAGGTGTGCTCTTGGGACAAAACCTTTAACAGAGAAGCATGCATAATTGAGTAGAGAGAGAAGTTTAGTTATGATACTGGCCCTCAGATTCCTCAGTTGACACAATATGGAGCTCTGGAGCTAGAATAGTACTTCAGCATAGTCAAGCATTGGGCATAGGTGGCCAGGTCTTTGTACTGACACATCAGTAGTCACTGGATATATGCTAGGTGAATTTATAATCCTGATATAAGAAGTACAGCCCTTATTGTTGTGAAGTTGTCAAAGTGATATAATATTGCGCATACAGGGTTAGCAATGGAATTGTAGAACTGTTTATACAGCTGTGTATAAACAGTTTCTATAAAATATAAAAGAACCAGTTGTTGGAGTTGAGAGTAAAGAGTGAGAGTTTTAGAAAGAGGTGTGGTCAACTGCAGAACGTGCTCATCACGTATCATCAAGGCTGCCCCAATCCCATCCATCTCCATTATTACACTTAATATCACCTGAGGTTAGGAGTTCAAGACCAGCCTGGCCAACATGGTAAAATCCTGTCTCTACTAATAATACAAAAATTAGCCTAGCATGGTTGTGGGGAACTGTAATCCCAGCTACTCAGGAGGCAGAGGCAGGAGAACTGCTTGAACCCAGGAGTTTTCTGCAGTTGAGCTAATTCCTGATAGGGCTATGTCTGCTGTCTGCTAACATCAATCCCAGCAGCTGGTTACTCTTTGTAATCATAGCCTGGTCTCTTGATCTAACTTTACTATCATATTTATAGGACTTAACATGTTAATCTCAACCCTCTATTCTCTATATATGTTAATTATAACATAATGAAGGACGTTTACTTATCATATTAATAGCATTACATCATTCTTTACATGAGAAAATACCTTAATATCTCTGCATATTCTACCCCTTGTCCTCTAATCATCAGCAATGAATTTCTCCTGTTCTTTAGAAAATGACAAAGTTGTTAAAATAATAGTGAAATGATTAGGAGTTTAGACCTAAGCTTTTATACCTATTCTGCCTTATGGCATGTGTTACATCATTGACTTGACTATAGGAAATAAGATCAAATAACTTAGCTATACTGTGAGCGAGACGGTTACCTTTCACCTATAAAAAGAGACAGCATATGTAGCTACTATCTAGGATTATCGTAAATAATAAAACATACATTTATGCCAAGTACTTAGCATTAGGCCTGGCATAGCTCTAATTCTAAACAAATTAGACATTTTCTTATTATTAAAATTATTGTTATGAGATAATTTGTTTGTTCTTCTAATCCCCAGAAATCTGTCTAAATACTGACACAGGGCTGGGTGCGGTGGCTCACGCCTGTAATCCCAGCACTTTGGGAGGCCGAGGCGGGTGGATCACGAGGTCAAGAGATCGAGACCATCCTGGTCAACATGGTGAAACCCTGTCTCTACTAAAAATACAAAAAATTAGCTGGGCATGGTGGCGCGTGCCTGTAATCCCAGCTACTCAGGAGGCTGAGGCAGGAGAATTGCCTGAACCCAGGAGGCGGAGGTTGCGGTGAGCCGAGATTGCGCCATTGCACTCCAGCCTGGGTAACAAGAGTGAAACTCTGTCTCAAAAAAAAAAAAAAAAAAAATTACTGACACACCCGAGTCTATATAACAAGGATTGCAGACTCCAATGTGTATGTGGGGACAAGACAGATGAAGACAACGAGAAAAGCTGGCCATGTGTTTGACAAGTAAGAGTGGTAGTGATTGCGGCAAATGGTAGAGCACCTGTCCTCTCTAAAAATGCACAATTCTCAGTTACAGTCAATGGAAATAAAGGCTCTGTGTTGCTGGATTCTCTGAGTTTTTTTGAGCTCAGACAAAAATCTGGATTTTCATGAGAATTTTTCCCATTTAAAATTATTGGAGAGTGGTTTAGTGGTTCACACCTGTAATCCCAGCACTGTGAGAGGCTGAGGCAGAAGGATCGCTTGAAGCCAAAAGTTTGAGACCAGCATAGGCAACAAAATGAGAGCCCATCTCTAAAAAAATATTAATATAAAATAAAAAGATTAGCATGATGCCATGGCATCTGTCTATAGTCCCAGCTACCTCAAAGGCTGAGGTGAGAGAATCACATGAGCCCAGGATATTGAGGTTGCATCAATGTACAGTATATCGATGTACTGTAGCCTGGATGATGGAGAGATACCCTGTCTTTTAAAAATAAAAGTGTGGGAAATGAGTACAGATTTTTAAGAAACACTGTTTTTAATCTTCTTAAGTGTGAGAAACGTAAAACACATCTGTGACCCAGATTCAGCCTCTGGTCCACCCTTATGTTATTCACTGAATTTAGTTTATCCAAGCTTATGCCATCATCTTTCATTTACCAAATATTTGCTGAGCTGTGACTGTGTGTGAGAGACCCTGTGCTTGGAGTGGGTGAAATCCTCATCCTCTTAGAGCTTGCTTTATAATGTGTGTTTCTTGTAGTTTGTGTGCATGGTCGGCAGTACAGAGTCACAACCCCTGCCCATGCACACACATTACCATGCATTTTCATGAAGTCATAAAATAAGTCAGTTGTAGAGCAGAAACTCATATTTTATAATAATTCCCTCTCTTGTCTTGTTTAGTCTGAGTGCAAAATTCTTCCACAGCTGATATAGAAAGCACACTTCCTAACTTTTAAAATTCATAATATATCTTTTTCTAAATCTGTGACTCCAAAGGGGAGTTTATCTTCCTCAAAGCCTAGGGGTAAAAATGAGAAAATGATTATGAATCATTTGTAGTTGATGTAAGAAATTTATATCACCTTTTTTTGGTAGCGCCTACAGAAATTGAGGTTTTTTTTTTTTGATGAATGATCTAGAGGAAAGGAAGAGTAATAAAATCTGCTGTTGCAAACATAAAAAAATTATGAAAGAACTTTAATGGATTATATCATATATGGAAAAATAACCAAGTATTAAAAAGTGTAGCTCAGACCCACACAAATATAGTCAACTGACTTTTAACGAAGGCACAAAGGCAATTCAATCAAGAAAGTATAGTCATTTCGGCAAATGATGTTGGAACAACTGGATGCCCACATGCTTACACTGTTCCAAGACACAGACTTTACACTATATAAAAATTAACACAAAATGGATCATAGATCTAAGTGTGAAATAAAAATCTATACAATTTCTAGGGAAAAATAGGAGAAAATCTAAGTAATCTTGGGTTTGATGGTGAGTTTTTATAAACAACAAAAAAACATAATCCTTTAAAGAAAATTAAAAAAATAAAACAATGGTAAATTGAACTGTATTAGTTTCCTAGGGCTGCCGTAACAAAGTACCACAAACCACGTGGCTTAAATAACAGTAATCTCTTATCTCATATTTTTGGAGGCTAGAAGTCCAAAATCAAGATGTTGGCAGGCCTATCCTCCTTCTGAAGCCGCTAGGAGGCACCCTTCCTTGCCTCTATCTAGCTCCTGGTGGCTCCTGGGCACCCTCTGCTATTTTTGGCTCGTAGATACATCACTCCAGTCTCTGCCTCCAGGGTTACGTGGACTTCTTCCCTGTCTGTATTCAAATCTCCCATTCCTTTTTTTTTTAAGTAATGATGCCAGTCATTGGATTTAAAACCTCCCCTAATCCATTGTGACCTTATCTCAACTTGACTACATCTGTAAAGACCCTATGTCTAAGTAAGATCACACTCATAGATACCGGGTATTCGGAAAACCCACAACATGGATTATATTAAAATTTTAAAATTCTGCTCTGTGACAGATACTGTTACAAGAATGAAAAGACAAGCCCCAGATTTGAAAAAAAAAATGTTTACAAAACACATATCTGATCACATATTGTATCCCAAATATTTGAGGAACTTTTAAGATACAAAGATAGAAAACAAACAACCCAATTAATAAACGGCAACAAGTCTGGAAAAATACCTCACCAAAAAAGATATATAAATGCCAAATAAGCATATGTCATTTATCATTAGATAAATGCAAATTAAAACAATGATGAGATGCCACTATACATGTATGGGAATGGCTAAAATTAACAAGATAAAATTGACAGTACCATTTCCTGGTGAAGACACGTAGCATTAAGAATTCTCATTCATTACTAGTGCAGATGCAAAATGACACCACCGCTTTAGAAAACAATTTGGCAGTTTCTTACAAAACTAAATACAGTCTTACCATATGATCTAGGAATAATGCTCCAGGTATTTATACAACTAACTTGAAAATTAATGTCCACACAGATGTCTATATGCAAATATTTATAGGAGCTTTAATAAAAATCACCAAAAACTGGAAGCAACCAAGATGTCCTTAAACACACTGATGTACAAACTGTGGTATACCCATACACCAGAATATTATTTAGCAACAAAAAGGAAATGAATTACCAAGTTATGCAAAGATGTGAGTGCATCTTATATCCATATTGCTAAGTTCCAGAAGCCAGTCTAGAAGGCTACCTACTGTATTATTCCATTTATATGATATTCTAAAAAGGGAAAAGCTATAAGGATAACAGAAGGATCAGAGTACAGAAGACATTTTCAGACAGAGAAACTATTCTGCATAGTCCTGTAGTAGCAGATACATCATGCTATACAACTGTTAAAACCCATAGGACTTTACAGCAAGCAAAAAGAGTGAGTCCTGATGTATGCACATTAAAAAAATCATGAGGTCAAGAGATCGAGACCATCCTGGCCAATATGGTGAAACTCTGTCTCTACTAAAACTACAAAAATTAGCTGGGTGTGGTGGCGTGCACCTGTAGTCCCAGCTACTCAGGAGACTGAGGCAGGAGAATTGCTTGAATCCAGGAGGCGGAGGTTGCAGTGAGCCAAGATCGCGCCACTGCACTCCAGCCTGGCACCTGGCAATGAAGCAAGACTCTGTCTCAAAAAAAAAAAAAAAAGAAAAAACAATTATTTAGGAGATTATGGGAAGCCAGGATAGAGTGCAAACTGTGACAAAAGAATCTAACTGTATTACAAACGTATGAAACAAGTTTATTGAAGGAAGTAATAGGGAACAGTACCAACCAAAGTAACTTTGTAAATGGGAGAAATCTTAAGACTAACAGCAAAAATACCTGCACAAAAGCTCTGTGATTTAGTTGAAAAAGTTGTTGTCATGGGCTATCTGTTAACAATATGATATTTCCATACATGTATCCTGATAGAACAATTAAACAAATGAATGGCAAATGGTGCAAGCCAGGTGTCTCATTGCTAGAGTAAGAATTTACAGACAAACAAGGAGAGAAGTCTAGAATGATCCAACTCTAACAGATTAGAGTTTGATACCTCAGTATAAACTCATGTTTGGATTAATAGAGTACATATGGATATTTTATACTTACAGATATGTGTATATACATATGTTAATAAACACACATATATACACATGCACTTATTTCCTTGCTCTGTCAGCTAAGAAAGCCTAGAAGCAATGATACCCAGTGGCAACCAGCACACCTAACATATAGATGCTGGCTTTTAATACCATTTTCTAATAAAATGACTTGGAGCTCTTTGGAGACATGATTGATTCTAAGGTTCTGGCAGAAAATATACAAAGTGAATCTGGAGCACCTTATATTGTCAAAATTTAAGGAACTGCTTGGAAACAAAAGTAAAATACAGTGATGGGGGTATGTCAAAAGGACACAACAGCCATCTGAAGGAGCTCTCAATGATCAAAGCTGGAGCGATGTGATCCATGGAAGAAAGTATTGGATCATGACTTAAAGTATAAAATAAATATATGTGAATCTAAATTGATATAAATAAATTATTGAGTAAATACTTAAATCTCTATTTGGGGTGCATACAGAAATCTATTCTACATAACTTTCTACCTCTTAAAATGTATGCTTCTTATAGTAACTTCTTCCAAAGACTAAAGTGTGGAGAGGAGGGCAAAAGAGTAAATTTACAGTGTAGGAACCTAATACTAGCTACTAGCTCAGCCAGAGATCAATATTAACATTCATGTAGACAAGTCATGTTAATAGCATCTACTCTAGATATGATATGACGAAAAAGACACTTTATCTCTCTGGTCTTTTTTCCTAAACATAAAACCTCTAATTATGACATAAACTCAAAGAAATCTCAGTTGAGGAACAGTCTACAAAACACATGACTACTATAAATGGTCAAGGTCATCAAAAACAAGGTAAGTCTGAGAAACAGGTAGAGCTAAGAAAAGTTACAGCTGGCCGGGCGCGGTGGCTCACGCCTGTAATCCCAGCACTTTGGGAGGCCGAGGCGGGTGGATCACGAGGTCAAGAGATTGAGACCATCCTGGTCAACATGGTGAAACCTTGTCTCTACTAAAAATACAAAAAATTAGCTGGGCATGGTGGCGCGTGCCTGTAATCCCAGCTACTCAGGAGGCTGAGGTAGGAGACGTGCCTGAACCCAGGAGGCGGAGGTTGCGGTGAGCTGAGATCGCACCATTGCACTCCAGCCTGGGTAACAAGAGCGAAACTCTGTCTCAAAAAAAAAAAAAAAAAAAGAAAAGTTACAGCTAAGGATACTTTATGACTAAATGTAATGTGGTATCCTGGATGGGATCTTAGAACAGAAAAAGCATATTAGGTACAACTTAAGGGAATCTGGATAAAGTATGAAATTCAGTTAATAGTATCAGTATTGATTCATTAAATTATATCAAAAGTCCCATACTGATGTAAGGTATTAATAATAAGGAAAATTTGGTACCGGATATATAAAAAGTCTGTAATTTTTGTGTAAATCTAAATCTATATCTATATCAGTCCTCCCTTATCCATGGTATTACTTTCTGTGGTTTCAATTACACATGGTCAACCATGGTCTGAACATTTTAAATGGAAAATCAAGAAATGGGCAATTTATAAGTTTTAAATTGTATATCATTCTGAGTAGTATGATAAGATCTCCATCCCTTTGTCCAGCCTACTTTTTAGTCATTTAGTAGCCACCTTGTTATCAGATCAACTGCTAACAAGATGAAGGGTGAGAACAGTACAATAAGACGTTTTGAGAGAGAGAGATCACATTCACATAACTTTCATTACAACATATTGTTATAATTGTCCTATTATTAATTATTGTTAATCTCTTACTGTGTCTAATTTATAAATTAAACTTTACTGTAGGTATATATGTATAGGAAAAAAACATAGTATATATGGAGTTTGGTACTATGTAAGCTACATAGAAATGAATGCAGTTTCAGGCATGAACTGAAGGTCTTGGAATGTATACCCAATGGATAAGCGGGGACAACTGTATTTTAAAGTAAAAAGTGTTTAAATTTGTAAAAAAATATATTAATAGTTCAAACATATTTACAGGAGAATACAGTTTAAGTGTAACAATAAGAAGTTCTGGCCAGGCACAGTGGCTCACGCCTGTAATCCCAGCCCTTTGGGAACCTGAAGCGGGTGGATCACCTGAGGTCAGGAGTTCAAGACCAGCCTGGGCAACATGGTGAAATCCCATCTCTACTAAAAATACAAAATATTAGCTGGGTGCAGTGGTGTGTGCCTGTAATCCCAGCTACTCAGGAGGCTGAGGCAGAAGAATTGCTTGAACCTGGGAGACAGAGGTTGTGGTGAGCCAAGATCGTGCCACTGCATTCTAGCCTGGGCTACAGAGTGAGACTTTGTCTCAAAAAAAAAAAAGTTTTATGTTGGCAATCAAATATCACTTTCCTTGATTCTGTTCAGCTAGAAATAAGTTCCTAGTGGCTTAGAGCACTTAAAGATTTACTGATGAAAAGAGTGCTTCTTGAGAGGTATTTTGAGAGGGGTTAGGCATATTGGCTGTGTGAGATGATCCAAATTTGAATTTCATTCTGACTCAATATGACTGGGAAAAATTACACATCATCTCTGAACCTCAGTCTCATTATCTATAAATTGGGGCCAATAATAACATCTACCTTATGGAACTGTCATATCACTCTAATGAAATAACTTGTAAAATTCTCAGCATAATTCACATTGGCACACAGTAAATCCTGAAAAAATAGAGACTGCTATGAATATGGCAAAGGACAGTATAGCCAGCATAGTGGTAAGTAGTGTGGACTCTGCAGGCATCCTAGTTTTGAATCCCAGTTCTGCCCTTTCCTAACGTTTCAACCTTGGGCATGTTTCTAATCTTTCTGTCCTTCCTTTTCCTACCTTAAGACAGTGCTAATAATAGTACCTTCCTCATTGGGTTGTGGTGAAGATGAATTAGCTGAGGTAAGTCACTTAGAAAAGTGATTGGCACATGTGAGCAGGTGCATCTATATTAATTATGATTATTATAGAGGTACCTGTGTGAAAGGAACTCAAGCCAAATGGCTAACTGGCTTTGCTGGGACTGAGAAGTCAAGTCAAATTTATTTTGAAATCTGTGTGCTCAGAGCTGAAAATACAGCAATCAGTAAGATACGTGAGGTCCTTAGCCTCTTGCACCTTGGCAATCATCTAGAGATCTGCAGAGTGGAGCTATTTTCAGATGTTTTTTGGCATTTACTTAACATTGTCATAGACTATCCCTTTAAACCTTTACTGGAAGAGTGTAAGATCTCCGCCACATGAGGGGTGACCTGACATTCTACCTCTTTATTGGCTGTAACCTTGGAACCTGATAAGGTCTTCAGAGGGAAATCTGAGTGCTAGAGGCCATCTCTACCTCCTCCTACCGTGTAATTGTGCAGAGATTAATGCTGGAGGGTTTTGTTGTTGTTATTGTTGTTGTTTTCATGCTGGAGCTCTAGGCAATACCACTTAAAATGATTTTGGTTTTACTAATTACATCATGTTTGAATATACTTCATTCATGATAGTGATTGTTTAAAATGTACCATGGACCAGAGTAGCTCATTTAAAATAAGCTTTTCTGGAATCTACTGATTGCCAGTTTTGACCCAGGCAATGCAAAAGTCAAGCTTAATTCTGCTGTTTGAGGAGATTCAAGGGAAACTGGAGGAAACTTCAGAGATGGGGAACTCTGGAGTCAATGCCTCTAACTTAGTGCTTTCTTTATGATAACCTCAAAAATAAGCAACTGCCCTAGCCCTATTCCTAAATCTCAACTCCCAACATTATAGTCCCAATCTACCAATTGCATGACCCTTGGAAAGCATTCTAAACCTCAGTTTTGTTAAAACCTATCTCACAGAGTTGTTGTAATGGTGAAACAGGACAAGTACAAGTGAAATGCATCTCACAGTGCCTGGCACATAGTAAGTTTCAATTTAAATTAGTTTTCATTATTAAAATATTAATAATAAGTATATTGAATGCATTCTTTACTTCTTGAAATAAATTCTTCTAAGGACTTATTCTCAAATATCTTTTAAAATTTTGAAGAGTTTAGATAAAACCTCTACCCTTAGTTCAGAAAACTCTTTGATATAGAAAATAATATTAGCAGAATCCAAACCAACCACTTTCATATCGACTTGATAGGGACCAGGTTGAGGGTAGGAGAAAGAAGAGAAAGTTGGGATTTAAAAAGTTGAAATTTAGGATAAACTCTACCTTCATTGTTAGTTTGGGCAAGTCACTTAACTTGTTGGATCTGTTTCCTAAACTTGGATTCCTTTCTTCCACTTCCAGAATATAATTTCATTAGATTTCAATATACAGAGGCCCTTCTTTTACATAAAATAGTAGAAAACAAAAAACAAAGTCTTGAATTTGCCATCATCTTTTGACTCCTTATACCTATTATTTAGCATTTCTTGCCCAGCTGTGATTGATGAAATTTAACATACAGAACAGAGTCATGGCAAAAATTATTTCCCAGTCTGTTGTTAGGTTGGCTTATTATGTCCCTATATAGCTAAAATGATTTAAAATGATTTAGCTAATATTTTCTCTGCTGAACCTAGACAGAATGTTAAAAACAAACAAACCAAATCGCAAAACTACTCCCCATGCATGTTGCAGAACTGTGTGTTTGTGAGGATGCAGTGATAATTTTATAGCATTAGCATTTATTGAATACATATTATGTGTCAGACAATATGCTAAGCAGTTTATCTGCATTAATTCTCAGAATAAACACATGAGGAAGATATTCTTATTATCCCTATTTTATAGATGAGCAATATGCTTGGAAAGATTAATAACTTTTGAAATTCAAACAGCTAGAAAACAGTAAGCTGGATTTTAAAACAAGATCTCTTTGACCGTGGCACTTTTACTTCTAACTACGTGGTTTCTGGAGATTCTAGAAATTAGTAAAGGAGGTGAAAAAAAAAATAAATAAAAAATAAAACACCTTCTCCCCAAAATTAAAAAAAAAAAATTAAAAATCTAAAGAGGTCTTACGTAAGAGCTAGTAAGCTCTTATATAAGTGATGGTTTTTAGCTGAACATACATAATTAATTTCCTCTCAAATCAATTTAACATCTAAATAATACAACACCAGCTAATGGGCTCTCAGCTGGCCAAACATTAAGAGATATATTGCCCCATATACTCATCATAAAGAATGAAGATGAACAACTTGCCTGGTTATATAACACTGTTGTACAACATAAATAAAAGATTCTCTTGCTTTGGCAATTGTTCTGTACTGTTCTAAGTTTTGCTAAATCAGACTTCCTTCTAATCTAACAGATGCCAGCAGTTTAAAAGCAGTTCAAAAATCCTTATTTATATCTGGTGTTCAGCTTTGAATAAAATGGGCCAGCAAATGTAGAGGGAGAGGGGAGAAAAAAAAGCATAACTTAAAAATGGAATTTATTTCCAGCCTTCTAAACACAGATTTCCAATAAACATCCACTTAGAGAACCATTTCATTAAGCTAACTGCAGCCGAAAACAAGTTCCCTGATGTTTCTTTGAGCATTTTATTTTCTAAAATGAATCATTACTTTCTATGTTTTGGCTTGACAATCTTTCCCCCCAATTGTGTAATTTTACATTTGTCACTCAAATTGCTTGTATTTCCGGAGAATTGTTCCAAGACATTTACACTTTGGAATGAGACTGTTAATATGGTGGCATGAGTTTGAGAAGCTCCCAAATCACTAAGGTGCATTGCTTTGTCTTTTAAAAAACCGGAGAGGGTCTTGACTTCCTCATTCCAATTAAAGTTTAGCAGCACCTTAAGGCTGATTCTAGAGGTGGCTGAAATGAACTTGTAATGGAGAAGATGAAGAGTTGTGGCCTTAATAGGAGGCAAGAGAAATGCAAGCCAGAGCTTTTTAAAACTCTTCAATCTGTGGTTTGGTAAACGATCTAGATATTTGCAAACACATTCTTAACCATTCCACCCCTAAATGTAAAGATGAACCTTCACTAATGAAGAACCAATGGAAAGTGAAGAAAACTGAAGCAAAGTATTGAAGGGAATATTTTCAATATACAAACTCTACATATGCAAATAACAGTTAAGAATAACTGTCTTGGCTGGGTGCGGTGGCTCATGCCTGTAATCCCAGCACTTTGGGAGGTTGAAGTGTGTAGTTCACAAGGTCAGGTGATTGAGACCATCCTAGTCAACATGGTGAAACCCCGTCTCTACTAAAAATGCAAAGATTAGCCAGGTGTGGTGGTGGGCAATTTTAGTCCCAGTTACTCAGAAGGCTGAGGCAGGAGAATTGCTTGAATCCAGGAGGTGGAGATTGCAGTGAGCCCAGGTCATGCTGCTGCACTCCAGCCTGGGCAACAGAGTGAGACTCCATCTCAAAAAAAAAAAAAAAGTAGTTATATTTCACACTCTATAATAAGCACAGGAGATTATTGTATCAAGACATTCTTCTTATAGTAGCTACATATAATAGCTACATATTCATTCATTCTACTATTCAAATGATTAGACGCAATAATGATAATTACAATGAACAAAGCCTAGAGTTGTTTTGAACATTTACTGTATACCTGGTATGATGCTAAGATAATAAAAGTAAATTCAATCATTTCTACTTCAACGTGGCCATAAAAATTAGTATTATTATTAACAACACAATTAGTTAACATTTGCGGACTTCTTACCTTAAAGCAGACAATATACTAAACACACTGCATGATTACATCACTTGATCTTCAAAAATAGCTTTCTGTATCAGTATTAAAAGGCTATTCTTATTCCTGAGGATAACAGCTATTATTTATTTCATGTCTACATGACTGTTCCACTTAATTTCTGCTATGTCTAATCTTTGTTACAAATCTGCAAGGTAAATATCATTATTTCCTATTTTAGGCATGAGAAAATTTAGTTTTAGGAAGGTTAAACAACTATTCTAATATGACAGCCAATGAACTTAAAAAATTAATAACTATTATTTATTGAGGATCTAAGACAGTATTTTAACACAAGTCTATACAATTCTAATTTGGATACTTATTCTGCTATATTGATCCTGCAGTTTCTCCTTTGGAGTTAAAAAGCTGTAATTGTTAAGTGACTAGATTTTCACTGAATGAACATATAAAGGCTTTCCACTTGTGAGGGCAGACGTGATCTCTGCTCATTCCATGTGGGAACACTGTGAAACATTCATGGATCCACATAATCCACTTTCTTTGAAGGTGTTTTCATTACTGTCTTATTTCATGGTAGATACAGCAAGATAAGCTCCAGTTTTAACCCAGGCAGATAACATGCTTTATCTTAGTGCTACAGGGTCAATTATTGAAAGCGTAGGAGTTCTAGCATGCGCTGCCTAAATTGGTTGTGCACAGAAAAAAATATAATAATCACTAGAGGGTAGGGGCTATCTATGTCTGACCACCCACTGTACCTCTGCAGAAACGTTTCTCGCTAAGAGACATACTTCTCCATTTATAGATTATATGGGTTTTGGTATGGGAGACTGAACTTCACTTCCAGGTCTGAGAGATAAACAGTTGATCTAGTTCTAATAAATAAGTTTACCACATTTCCATGCCTAGTGCTTTATTCTGGGTTGGACATTTGGACCTAGCTGGAACCCACTAATCATTGGATTGCTGAGAAAAACGTTATGCTTTTCTAGCTGACGTTGTAAAGGCTGATAGGATATAATCCTCACTTGTTGGTTACCAGTTTTGCTACTTCTTGGAGAAAGCCTGAGATGGAACGAACAAAGAAGAATGCAGAATGATGAGATAGGGTGAGAATTCTAATTTCATCATTTGCGCATCTGGATACTACTGTTCCTGAAGGTAAATACCACAGGATTCCATTATGTAAAAAAATGCACTTCCCCTACCCCACCCTATCCCGCATATCACAAGCCAGTTTTGGGTTGCTGTCATTTGCAACTAAAATTATCCTGAGTAATCCAGCAATTTGCAAGATAACCGAAAAATGTAGCAGTCTATTTTTTTTTCCCATGAATCAAGCTATACCACATTACTAAGTGGTTCTACAAAAAAGCCAAGGTCTAAAAAACACATCTCTGTTCTTTCTTTTCCCATCCAGACAGAAATAGTAGATTAAAATACAAACATTTCATGACTGCCAATACATATACACTCACATGCATATATATGTAAAAAACTGTCATACAGAGTTGCATGATTTTTTAGTTAATGCATGCCACACACACTACTCTATTTAAATTTACTATTGAGGAGAGAGTATTTCTTTTTAACAACATGAGCAAAAGAATTATTTCCAGTTGCATTTTTACAAATTGCTCTCAATTGTGATATTTATCTTCTAGCCCAGTCAAGTGTAATTTACCAGAAAAACTGCAGAATGTTTCTGTATTTAAAATGTGTGAGATTTTTAATAACAATTCTCACCCCCTCAAACTTTCCCCAAGACATAGGGAGGGGGCCGGCATATTTCAAACAAACTCATCAGGGTATAATGGCTCCTCTGAACCCTATCTGTCACTAAAATAAGATAGCCAATTGCTAAGAAGTCACTGGTTTGGTTCACAGTAAATCAATCCAAATGGCTTGAAAGTTTGAGGCCCTGTCTGATTTCAGATATCTTAATGAAAAACGTGTGTCGATGTAAGATAAGCCAATCATTCAGTTAGTGATTGAGATACAAGAGGGCAGTAACTATTACTCTGGTCTGATGGGACCTTGGGTTTCTAATCCAGCCATTGCCAAACCCTGGGCTGTGAATCATGGAAAATCCATGATGAAGTTTTCACCATGAGGTGGCAAAATAAGAAAAAGCAATGTTGAATAGTGAAGTGTTTTTTTTTTTTCTTCAAAAACTAAATTCATTCCATTAAAAAAAATTCTCTTTAATTCAAGAATATGTCCTTTGAATTTTTTGGTTTAGTGTGTTTCATTTCTTTGATAAAATAGCAGTGACATTAAATAATAGCTTTTAAAAATGAATTTAATTGAAAAACTATGTTTTTTACATTTCTATTGGCCTGGCAACTAATTACTGTTCTTGGCAATAATTATAATGTTAATTTTAGGCACTAGAATTTGTGAAATGCTAGCCATATGGCAAGCAAGCACTATGCTAAATGGTTTGTGTATTTAAACCTGACCTTAACATTACCACAGAGGCTACTATTATTGCCGTTTTACAGGTGAGGAAACTGAAGCCTATGGAGGTTAAGAAGCCAGCCTAAGATCATACCATCACCAAGTGAAAGAACTCAAATTTATATAAACAAAAGTTCTTTTTCATCAGAACTTTATCATGCCTGTCACTCAGAATGTGAATCTGCTAGATCAGGGATAATAATGGTGACATCTTTTTGAGCCAACTTGGGAAAAGAAACCTGGCAATGATGTCTGGTAGATACTGAAATGAGAATGGAGGAAAGAATTTATTAGGTTGATGCAAATGTTCTTGTAGTTTTCACCATTGAAAGTAATGCCAATTGAAAGTAATATCAGCCTCCTATTCTGGAAGCCTTTCAGATAAGACAATGCATAGACTGACAGTATCTGAAAGGGTTGCAGAAACTGAGAGCTCCTTGTTTATATTATGGATTTAAAAAATGGTGAGGAAATAAGTGTTCTGGATAATTTGAATAGCAGGCTCCCGTTACTGTCCGCTGCCTACTGTGTTACACTGATGCAGTGTTTTTGTTCTGGGTCAGAGAGAGCAGAGCCACCCATGCTCATATTTTCTCTTACTCCTCAGAATAATTACTCTTAGGTCTATTTCCTCAACTCTAGAGGATCTTTAAATATCTTTCTTTGCTTACCACTCCAAATTTTTGCTATTGATAAGAGTAAGACAATCACTCTGCGTAGGACAAAATTAACCAGAGTATAGTCCAAGGGTAGTAAAAAGATTCTAAGATGACCTCTATGACACTTACCTCCTTGTGTTCCTTGGCTGGACTCCTCCTCTTGATTGTAGGCAGCACCTATGACTTACTTCTGGCCAGTTGAATATGGCAAGGATAACAGCGTGTCACCTCCATGATTATGTTATGTGGGATTCTAACACTTGTCTTGTTTGAACTGTCTCTCTCTCCCATGCTGGCTTTTAAGAAGCAAGCTCTCATGTTGTGAGCTGCCTATGGAGAGAACCACAGAGTGAATAACTGAGAGTGATGACTGCTTAACATCCAGCAAAAATTTGAGGTCCTCATCCTGCAGACTGCAAGGACTTGGATCCTGCCATGACTTCATGAACTTGGAAGCAGATACTTTGATCGCGATAAGACGTTAGTCCTGGCTAGCATCTTGATTGCAGCTTTGCAGAAGACCTAGCTGTGGGTGGACTACTGATCTACAGAAACTGTCAGAAATAATATTACCACCAACTCAAAGTTGCTTTAAGCTGCTTTAAGTTGGTGGTAATATTATTACACAGCAATAGATAACTAATGCACCAGGTTTGTGTCTTGGGAGGTTGAGATGATGCTAGTGATATTCCCTGAGAAGGAGAACTCAAGAGGGGACCAAAGTCTGAGGATTCAAAAACCAAGATGAGTTCAGTGTGAGCATGTTGGGTTTCAGATTGCCAAGGATGCCCAAATGGAAGATATCCAATAGACAGAGAGAGATATGGTTCTGGAGCTTCTCAAAGAAGAGAGCTGGAAATAGAAACTTAGAGTCATTGGTTCTTGCAGGCTGGGTTTCCTGGAAGCAGACTCCGATGGAAATTTACATGCAGGAGGTGTATTAGGAATGTTCTGAAATTAACACTAGCGTGAGAAGAGAAGGCCACAGGGTGGCTTGGAGGGAAGGCATGTGTATAACGCAGACTTAATACCAGCTGCTGTTGACTCCAAGGGAAACTCAAGCTAGGATGGGCCAGTTTGGAGAGTCAGCCTTTACACCCTCTGTTGCCAATTATTGGATGCAAACTGCCCCTGGGAAGGTGTGGCCTTGGGTAAAATAGCTCTCTTCAGTTAAGGGCAATTGCTGGAGAGGGCTGAGAGCTGAGGTTTATTATCTGTCAGCATTCACAGAAGCTGGAAGAATAAATCCAAAGGAAAGCTGGGAATCCATGACAGTGTCACTAAATTGGCAGTCACAGTTATGGGTGTGGCTATGAGTCCCCTCAGGGAGTTGGAAGCTGAGAGGTAAAGAGAGACAAGGACAAGGATGGAACAAATGGAAACACTAAGGTCACCCTGAAGTGAAGAATGAGAAGATATCATTGAAGAGTTAAATGAATAGGAGCCTTATGAATGAGAGCAACACTCAGCTGGGCGTGGTGGTTCACGCCTATAATCCCAGCACTTTGGGAGACTAAGGCGGGCAGATCATGAGGTCAAGAGATTGAGACCATCCTGGCCAACACGGTGAAACCCCATCTCTACTAAAAATACAAAAAATTAGCCGGGTGTGGTGGCACATGCCTGTAGTCCCAGCTACTCAGGAGGCTGAGGCAGGAGAATTGCTTGAATCCAAGAGGTGGAGGTTGCAGTGAGCCGATATTGTGCCACTGCACTCCAGCCTAGGCAACAGAGTGAGACTACATCTCCAAAAAAAAAAAAAAAATGAATGAGAGCAACACTCTAAAGTTTTGAAGATGGAATGCTAAGCATCAAATATGAGGTGCATATTCTATATCACAAAACATATTTCTATATTTTTATGAGATCCAATAGATTAGATATGCAGACTTTAAAAGATAAATGAAGTCAAAATTATTTTTGCCTTTACATTATATTTGCAATCTTACTATTTTTTGAAAACTCTGATACTGAACATTTAGTAAGTGCCAGTGACTATGTTGGTGCTGGGACACAGGAGTAATCCATGCAGTCTGGTGAGGGTTATGGCAGGGAATAGGTATCTATGTGTCCTGTAGCAAGTCCCAGGCTTGGTGTAGCACAAAGAAGGTACCTGCAAACCAGAGTGATCAGGACTTTTTTTAGTCTGTGGCATCATTCACACAAATCAGAACAGGCATGGTGTGGCTTTTGAATCTAGGAGACCTGGACTTCATTTCTCCTGTCATTCACCACTATGCTGCCTTGAATGGGTTATTTAACATCCATCAATCTCAGCTCTCACATTTGTAAAATGGGGAAATAACCATCATCCTGCGGAATTGCTCTGAGGACTATTTCTGATTCACTAATTCAACAAATATGTATTGAGTGTCCAACCCCATATGGACTTTTTTTTCACAGTTGTATCATTGCATTTTCAACATGAAAGCAATGATAGAACTTTCAAAATGCAACCATACTGTCAGATAGGAACGTGTACTATAGCAGAAAGCAATTCATAACAGCATCCCAACTATTAATGAGCCAACTAGGTGAGTCAGGTAGTTCTTTATAAACAAGTAAGAATAAGATTAAGGTGACTTTTTTTTTAAAGTTGGGATTTTGATAACTTATTTTCTGGCAGAGGGGGAGGAGGTTACACTATTAACCTTAGGAATAGCATTTTGCACAGTGAATCTTGTTGGCTCTAGTGATTTTAGAGAGTACCAATATTTGAATGAGTTTCCTCTAGACCCGTTCTTTCATTTGGAGGCAATTGCTTTCTATCATAGTCTTTCCTTTGTCAAATACGTACACCGTGACCGTGTGAAACAGCAGGCTAGGTAGAAAAGAGACATTTTAAACTGCTAAAATGAGAGAAAGGCAACTTAGATTAAATATTTTAGTGGAAAGGTGTAGGTGGAAGATATTTAATCTCCAAGACCACAGCAGAACTTAGAACCAATGCACATTTGTCATTAATGTGCTTCCATCAGTTTCTTAAAAGGTCTTTTAAAGGAAAATTTCATCATAATCAGATATGTTATTGGAGAGTAAAAGACAAATTAATCAATAAATGCTTGCTGAAATGATCATTAAGACACAGTTCTGCTTTCTACCTTTATCTTACCTTTAAGCAACTTCTTCATATGCTATGCAGATTTTATCTTCTGTTATTTCTGCTAATGATAAAGATTGTTATATCCTGAATGCTGCTTTGTGTCAGAAACTGCCAGTTATATACAACCACATGTGTACTTTATGTACATCCACTCATTTAACTCCACTTATGAGGTATATACTGTGACTAGGCTAAATGCGGAGCTGAGGATGATGATACACAGGGAGATTAAGTAACTCACCAAAAGTCACAATACTGGTAAGTGGTAGAGCCAGGATTAACTAACCCATAAAGTCTGGGCCAGAGGTCTAGTTCTTAACCTTTCGACTAAATAGCCTCTCAAAATTATTAGACGACTGTCTTCTCACTTACCTCCCAATGCACCCATAAAGAGGACTCACATTAGTGCATGCCACTCTGCACATGCTACACATCACCCCAGCAATCAAACTTCAGTTTTCTCCAAATGGTCTGACATCTGCTTATGGCTCCAGACTCATTGCACAAATCTATTTTCTTCTCTTAGTCTTGCTGGCTTCACTAAACCCTGCCAACACACAGCAGTCTCTTCTGCTTGCCCCCAGCAAACATGCTATTTTCTTATTCTTGGGTCACCTGTCTTCTTCCTCCAGCTCATGGCTACACCTTCTTCCGGTTGTGGCTTAAAGCTTCCTTCTTTCAGACATGCCTCCAGGACCCTCCCCTATTTCACACACTTCTTTGCAGCATGTCGCACAGGTGTGATTAATTATTAAATAATGTATTTGTGTACGATCCCCTATTGGATGCCTGTCTTCCCCCCATCTCCTGTGGTCCATGAGGACAGGGCCATGTCTTCCTTTATCTGCAGTGCCTTGCACAATGCCCGCAACAAAGTAAGTGCTCAATTAATATTTGTTGAGTGTTTTGGTTGAATTGTGTCCCCTAAAATTCATATTTTGAAATCCTAAGCCCCAGTGCCTCAGAAAATGACTATTTGGAGATAGGGCCTTTAAAGAGGAGATTAAGGTAAAATGAGGTTATGTGGTGGGCCCTAATCCAATATCACTGCTGTCCTTATAAGAAGTTTAGGACATAGATGTAACATAGACAGAATGAGGACGTAGTGAAAAGCTGGCCCTCTGCAAGCCAAAGTGAGAGGCCTCAGAAGAAATCCATCCTGCTGACACCTTGATCTCAGACTTCTAGCTTCCAGAACTGTGAGAAAATAAATTTCTGTTGTTTAAGCCACCCAGTCTGTGGTAGTTTGTTATGTCAGCTCTAGCAAACTAATGTATTAGATAATTGACTGGCATTCTCTACATCAAACTGGCCTTTCTTTGATTCTAATTTCCATTGCTTTCCATGTGTCAAACTATGGTTTCCTCCTTACTGCATTCCATCCACCAGCTTCTATCTGTTTTTGTCTCTTCCTGACTTAAAGTAATGGATAGACTAGAATATATATGCAAATATCTTTTATTGTCTTTACTAGTGTTATATATTACTTCCAGCAGGCTGATTACAATGATGTAAGCCTCCCTGCCAAGGTGCCCACTTTTTAACCTCTAATTCTGTGCCTATCCCAACTATCTATATAATCCTTTTGAATATTTGGTGTGGAAGCTGTTGATGAGCAAATGAGAAAACTTCTCCCAGCTGCCGCGGGGTCCATAAATTCAAGTGAGCTCATTATTTTCTTTTCTGATGCATAATGTCGCTCTAGAAAATTATCATTTAATCAGCAGTAATGACTCTCATATTTCTGCTGCACTGCTTGTTAATCTCCCTACCTAGTATAAAGTCTTTAGCAATGCAAATACAATGTCAGCATAGAAACAAAGCTATGAAAAAGAAGGGATCATATACCATTCTATTGTCATAACTATGGCCCTTAATAGTCAGAGTAGCAAAATAATAATTGTACTTTATCTGATGTACTAAGTATAATTTTCCATGGAAGGTGGTCAAATATAGGAAATGATTCATTTGAAGTTGATAATCTTATAAAATACCCAAATGCTTGCACTTCTTGGATCATTTAGAGTGTTACACATTTATTGAAAGCCTGTAGCTCCAATCCTGCCAGGCCTGAACTCATCACGCACCTCTGTCCCACTTGCTCACTATGCTCCAGTCATTGCAGTATTCTTCTAACTCCTTGAGATCATCAAACTCCTTCCCACCTCAGTGCCTTTGTCCATGCCATTGCCTATGCCCGTGGCCACTTACCCCATGTTCTTTGCCTGATTACTTCAGATCACAGGGCTTGTTTCACTGCCACCTTCTGAAGGAAGCTTTCCCTGAATTTCCCAGGACACAATAGGTACCATAATGGGTTCTATATTCGTTCCCAAAGTAAGAATGATTTTTCTTCAGAGTACTGGTGACAATGACATTAAATCTTGATGTTCATAATCAATAACTTGTTAGCTCCCTAATATTTGTAAGGACAAAAACGTAGGTTTTGTTTTTCAGACTGTCAGTCACACACATGTATCCAGAGGATGCTGAAAAGCATTTCTGTCTCTTTTTCTTCTTTTGAGTGGTTTATGGGTCACACTCAAACCTCCTCTCTGGGTCCTTCATTTTTTTTCCTTCCTCCCTGGGGTGCCTTGGCCCTGCATTTCCATAATCATCATCTATGGGGCTTCCTTTCTTCCTGTCAACCTCTGGCTCTGAATCCATCAGTTGGTTACATTGGATTTTCCTTAAGTATTTGAGGACATGGGGTGGAGGGTGGAGAACTGGAGGGTTGGAAGTGCTTAAGACCTGAAGAGCAGGATACAGAAAAGCATTTGCTTCTAGTCCAGCCAGAGAGGAACATCTGAAAGACCAAGATCTCTCTCTCGGTAATATTGGCCACTTATTATAGTAGAACCCCCAGGAAAATAATTCCAGAGAGTCCTTGCTAATGCTTTTTCAGTCCATTCCCTACCAGAGTGACTTTTTCTAAAATAAAATTATGAGCCCAAACTCTGCTTTAAATCTTTCCGTGGTTTCCCTTGCCCTTTGGGATAATGTAGGATAATGTCCACATTTTCCAGCATGGCGAACAAGATCCTCTGCTATCTGATGAGCTAATTTTGGTTTGCCTCTCTGGCCCCACCTGCTGCTACTCTGTATTTGTCCCATGCACTCTGTACCCATGCAGCGTGGGCCTGTTCAAACTCTCCAGAAGGTGCTGGTTCCCCCAGGCTCAGATCCCTACTGAGAGGCTTTTTGTTTGTGAGGTCTTCACAGATTCTTAGCCCATAAAGAGTAAGGGAAAAATTCATGGAATATTAAAATATATGTCTATATTATGATGAAATATAAGATTTTATTAGAAAAATTTCTATCATCTATGATCTAAAATTATAGATTACTAACATTATTAATGTATGGTAAGCATATTTGAACTAGTAACTAAAACATATATATATATACACACACACACACACACACACATATATATAAAATTAAATCTAATTTTCTCAATAACCCTTTTGATAGATGGGAAACTAAGGCTTCCAAATTGAAGTTACATATCCAAGGTCTCACTGTTTTATAGAGTATAATGGGAATTTGAATCTCACCAATCTGACTAGAACCCATGATATTTACCACCACCCAATTTACTTCTGCAGTTCTGTATGTTGGACAAACACCTATGTTAATAAGTGTTTGTATGCATCACACCATTTTACAATATTTTATTTGTGTTCCTTACAAGATTGAGTGCTCCAAGACCAAGATGATTCTGCTTAATTTTTGCAGCCTGATGCATTACCACAGTCCTTACCATACAGTAATATTTGCTGGATTTACCTTCAGTTTAATATATACCAATCTTGGAGTCTGGCTTCCTTGCCTAATCAAGTCCCATGACCTCCATCTTATCTTTCAGTTAAGTATTGAAATGTTAATCTTCTCAGTATATTCAAATTTAATTATCACAGTTTTGTTTCTGTGCCCAGAGGTGAAGAGTGTGTGTTCTCAATAAGTCAAACTAGTAAATGAATGTAGTACAGTTCTGAGGTAGATTGTTTGCTGCTCCAGAAATAAAAAAAAATCTCATCCCTTACTACCAGACTTTTGTTGTTGTACCTTTTAAATTACCTTTTCTATCTTGCTGCTTGTTGTTGGTCTGTTCAGAGTCTATGTTTCTTCCAGGTTTAATCTAGGTGGGTTGTATATTTCCAGGAATTGGTCTATCTGCTCTAGGTTTTCTAGCTTATGCATGTGAAGGTGTTCATAGTAGCCTTGAGTCTTGAATAATCTTGAATAATCTTTTGTATCTCTGTGGTCTTGATGGTAATATCTCTCATTATGTTTCTAATTGAGCTTCTTTGGATCCTCTTTCTTCTTTTCTTGGTTAATTTTGCTAATGGTCTATAAATTTTGTTTATCTTTTCAAATAACCAGCTTTTTGTTTCATTCATCTTTTTTTTTTGTTTGTTTCAATTTAATTTGGCTATGCTCTGTAATTTTTTTGTTTTAATTCTGTTTAGTTTTCCTCTGGTCTTTGCTATTTCTTTTCTTTTGCAGGGTTTGGGTTTGGTGTGTTCTTGTTTTTCTAGTTCCTTGAGGTGTGACCTTAGATTGTCTATTTGTGCTCTTTCAGACTTTTTGATGTAGGCATTTAATGCTATGAACTTTCCTCTTAGCATCACTTTTGCTGTATCCAAGAGGTTTTGATAGATTGTGTCATTATTATTCAGTTCCAAGAATTGTTAAATTTTCATCTTGATTTCATTGTTGACCCAGTGACTATTCAAGAGCAGATTATTTAATTTCCATGCATTTGCATGGTTTTGAAGGTTCATTTTAGAGTTGATTTCCAATTTTATTCCATTGTGGTTGAGAGAGTATTTGATATAATTTCAATTTTCTTAAATTTGTTGAGACTTGTTTCATGACCTATCATATGGTCTATCTTGGAGCCTGTACCATGTGCTGATGAAAATAATGTATATTCCACAATTGTTGGGTAGAATGTTCTGTAAATATCTGTTAAGTCCATTTGTTCTAGTGTATGGTATTAAATTTCTCTTATACCATGTTGACTTTCTGTCTTGATGCTCTTTCTAGTTCTGTTGTGGAGTATTTAAGTTCCCCACTGTTAATTGTGTTGCTATATATCTCATTTCTTAGGTCTGGTAATAGTTGTTTTATAAATTTGGGAGATTCAGTGTTAGATGTATATATATTTAGGATTGTGATATTTTCCTGTTGTATGAGTCTTTTTTATTACATAATGTCCCTCTTTGTCTTTTTAAACTGCTATTGCTCTAAAGTTGTTTTTTTCTGATATAAAAGTAGCTATTCCTGCTCTGTTTTAGTCTCTGTTAGCATGTAATATCTTTTTCCACACCTTACTCTTAAGTTTATGTGAGTCCCTATATGTCAGGTGAGTCTCTTGAAGACAGCAGATACCTGGTTGGTGGTTTTTATCCATTATGCCATTCTGTATCTTTTAAGTGAGGATTCATGCCATTTATATTCAATATTAGTATTTAGATGTGAGATACTATTCTATTTGTTATTTGTTATCTGAATACTTAGTTTTTTCTTCTTTTCATTGTGTTATTGTTTCATAGGTCCTGTGAGATATATGCTTTAAAGAGATTTTATTTTGGTGTAATTTGGGATTTGTTTCAAGATTTAAGCTTCTTTTAGCAGTTCTTGTAATGTTGGCATCGTGGTTGTAAATTCTCTCAGCATTTGTCTGTCTGGAAAAGGCTGTATCTTCATTTATAAAGCTTAGTTTCAGTGAACACTAAATTCTTAGCTAATAATTGTTTTGTTTAAGGAGGCAGGAGATAGAACCCCAATCCCTTCTAGCTTGTAGGGTTTCTGCTGAGAAATCTACTATTAAACTGATAGGTTTTCTTTTATAGGTTACCTGATGCTTTTGTCTCACAGCTCTGAAAGATTTTTTTCTTCATCTTGTCTTTAGATAACCTCATGACTATGTGCTGAGGTGATGATCTTTTTGTGATGAATCTCAGCTGCTCTTTGAGCTTCTTCTATTTGGATGTCTAGTTCTATAGAAAGTCTGGGGAAGTTTTCCTCAATTATTCCCTAAATATGTTTTCCAAACTTACATTTCTCTTCTTTTTTTGGAACACCAGTTATTCTTAGGTTTGTTAATTTAACATAATCCCAAATTTCTTAGAGGCTTTTTCATTTTCTTAAATTCTTTTTATTTATCTGTCTTCATTTGATTGGGTTAATTCCAAAGCCTTGTCTTTGACCTCTGAAGTTCTTTCTTTGACTTGTTTGATTCTATTGCTGAGACTTTCCAGTGCATTTTGCATTTCTCTAAGTGTCCTTCATTCAGGATGTCATGATTGTTTTCTTATCTATGCTATCTACTTCACTGGAGATTTTTCCATTCATATTCTATATCATATTTTTAAAATTTATTTTAAAAAATAAATTTGTTTATTTTTTATAAAAAAATATTAAAAAGTCTATAATGCTTCCTTCATTAGCTTAATAATCAACCTTCTGAATTCTTTTTCTGGCAATTCAGAGATTTCATTTTGGTGAGTTAGTGTGATCTTTTGGGAATGTTAAAAATCCTTATCATAGTACCAGAATTGTTTGGTCTGGTTCCCTCTCATTTGGGTAGACTATGTCACAGAGAAGATCTAGGGCTCCAGGGCTTCTGTTCAGATTCTTTTGTCCCACAGGGTACTCCCTTAATTTAGTTCTCTTCCTCTTCCCCTAAGTATGGGGCTTCCTGAGAGCTGAACTTCAGTGATTGTTATTTTTCCTCTAGATGCAGCTACCCAGCAGAGCTACTAGGCTCTGGGCTCATACTGGGGAGTGTCCTGTGATGTGACTGCAGAGAGTCCTGTGATGTGATCTGTCTTCAGGTCTCTAAGCCATGGATACCAGCACTTCCTTCAATGGAAGTAGCGGGAGAATGAAGTGGACTCTGTCAGGGTCCTTGATTGAATTTTTGTTGTGCACTGGTTTTGTGTTGGTTGGCTTCCAACCAGAACGTGTCTGTTTCAAGAGCACATTAGCTGCAGTAGTATAGGGAGGATACAAGCTTGCCCTCGGGTCAGGTTGTGGTAGGGCATAGAGCTCCCAAGAGATTATGTCTTTTATCTTTGGCTACCAGGGTGGGTAGAGAAAGACCATCAGGTAGGGGCAGGATTAGGTGTGTCTGAGCCTAATCCTGCCCCTACCTGATGGTCTTTCTCTACCCACAGCAGCTGCTCTAGGGGATGGGAGTGTGGTTCCCAGGCCAATTATGTTACCTTCCCAGGGTGATTATGGCTGCCTCGTTGCTTCATATAGGTCACCAGGGAAGCAGGAGAAAGCTGGCAGCCACAGACCTCACCCAGGTCCTATGCAGCCCACAGCCCGAAAAACCAATCTCACTCCCACCATGCCCCCACAACAGCAGTGAATTTATTTCCAAGTAGTGGAGTAAGGCTGAGAACTTGCCCCAGGCTATAAGTCACCCAGCTGAGAAAGCAAGCTGACTCACAGTTCCTCAGCTGTCCCATGGAGCCTGCAGCAGCAACCCACCTCCTTCAAAGAGTCCTTAGATTCTCTTGGCTTTCCTGGTATGTTCCTGCAGTAGTTCTTGGAGCAAAAGTCCACTATGTTAGTTCCACACCCTGCTTTGTCCATCCAAGTGGGAACTGCAAGTTAGTCCTGCCTTCTATCCACCATTTTTTCTTTCCCAATTCTCTGATGTGATTATTACACATTGTATTCCTGTATAAAAACATCTCATGTAGCTAATAAATACACACACCTACTATGTATCCACAAATATTAAACATAAAAATTTTATTAGAGAATACTCAAAACAAAACAAAAAAATGTTCCACATGTATCTGAAAATTTCTATTTGGCTGTGATTGTTTCTTATTCTATAAATTTTAATTATGTAAGTTGAATGACAGTGCTGTTAAGTCTTCTGATGTATTTACTCATTTTCCTGTTTATTATGTCCCTGTGAAAGGAGTTGAAGTCTTCAACTTTGTAGATTTTTTTCCTCTGTCTCTTTTTCTGCTTCATGTGTTTGGAAGCCTTTTTTTTTCTTTATTTTACTTTAGATTTTGGGGTACATGTGCATATCATGCAAGATTGTTGCATAGGTACATTCATGGCAAGGTGGTTTATTGCCACCATTCCCCCCGTCAACTATACCCGACATTTCTCCCCACATTGTCCCTCTCCCACACTCCCTCCCACTATCCCTCTGTAGAGCCCCCACAACTGACCCCAGTGTGTGATGCTCCCCTCCCTGTGTCCACATGTTCTCATTGTTCGACACCCACTTATGAGTGAGAACATGTGGTATTTGATTTTCTGTTCTTGTGTCAGTTTGCTGAGAATGATGGTTTCCAGGTTCATCCATGTCCCTACAAAGGAGACAAACTTATCATTTTTTATGGCTGCATAGTATTCCATGGTGTATATATGCCTTTTTTACTGAGTGAATATCCTGTATTGATCCTTTCTCACATTGCTTTAAAGAAATCCCTGAGACTGGGTTGTTTATGAAGAAAAGAACTTTGATTGGCTCATGATTCTCCAGGCTGCACAAAAAGCAAAGCAGGATCTGCTTCTGGGAAGGTGTCAGGAAACTTCTAATCATGATGGAAGACAAAGGAGTAGCAAGCGTCTTACATGGAAAGAGCAGGAGCAGGAATAGGAGCAAGAAGGAAAGTGAGAGGGGAGGTGTTACACAGTTTTAACAACCAGATCTCACAAGAATTCACTATCATAAGAATAGTTCTAAGGGCATAGTGCTAAAACCAATCATGAGAAATCCCTCCCATGATTCAATTATTTCCCACCAGACCTCACATCCAACATTGGGAATTAAAATTCAACATGAGATTTGGCTAGTGACACATATCCAAACCATATCATTCTACTCATTGCCCCTCCCAAATCTCATGTTTTTCTCACATTACAAAATGCAATCATGCCTTCCCCAGAATCTTCCAAATTCCTAACTAATTCCAGTATTAACTTGAAAGTCCAAAATCCAGAGTCTCATCTGAGACAAGGCTAGTCTCTTCTGCCTATAAAATTGTGAAAGCAAAATCAAGTTAGTTACTCCCAAGATACAATGGAGGAACAGGCACTGGGTAAATACTCACATTACAAAAGTGAAAAAGTTGGCCAAAAGAAAGGGGCTACAGCCTCCATGCAAGTCGAAAGCTGACTTAGACTTAACTGAATGCAGGGCAGTCATTAAATCTGAGGGCCAAAATAATCTCCTTTGATACCATGTCCCACATCCAGGGAATGCTGGTACAAGGGGTGGGTTCCCAAAGCCTTGTGCGGCTCCACCCCTGTGTCTTTGTAGGATTCAGCCCCCATTGTGAATTTCAAGGGCTAATCTAAAGTGTCTGTGGCTTTTCCAGGCACAAGGGTGCAAACTGTCAGTGAATCTACCATTTTGTGGTCTGCAGGATCACGCCCTCTTTTCATAGGTCCACTAGGCAGTGCCCCAGTGGGGACTGTGTGTGGAGGCTCCAACCCCACATTTCCCCTCTTCACAGTCCTAGTAGAGGTTCTCCATGAGGGCTCTGCTCCTACAGCAGGCTTCTGCCTAGGCACCCAGGATTTTTCATACATACTCTAAAATCTTGTATTCCGTGCACCCACAAGCTTAATAACATGGAGAAACTGCCAAGGCTTATGTCTTGCACTTTTTGAAGCAGTGGCCTGAGAGACACCTGGACCCCACTGAGCCTTGACTGGAGCTGGAGTGACTGGGATGCCAGAGGGAATGTCCTGAGACTGCAAAGGGTGGCAGGGCCCTGGGCCTGGTCCAAGAAACCATTCAATCCTCTTAGTGATCTGGGCTGGTGGTAGGAGGGGCTGCCCAGAAGGTCTCTGAAATGTCTTCAAAGTCTTTTCTCCATTGTCTTGGCTCTTAGCTCTTGCCTCCTTTTTACTTACGCAAATTTCTACAGCCTGCTTGAATTCCTCCCCTGAAAATGACCTTTTCTACCACACAGCCAGGCTGCAAATTTTCCAGTGTTTTATAGTTTCCATCCCTTTTAAATATAAGTTTCAACTTCAGGTATTTTCTTTGCTTTTGCATATGAGCAAACACTGTTCAAAGCAGCCAAGTGAAATCTTGAATGCTTTACTGCTTAGAAATGTCTTTTACAGATACCTAAATTATGACTTTTGAGGTCAAAGATCCACTTATCACTTGGGCAGGGGCACAATGCCACCAAGTTCTTTGCTAAGGCATAACAAAAGTGAACTTTGCTCTTGCTCCTAATAAGTTTCTCATTTCCATGTGAGACCTCCTCTGCCTGGACTTAACTGTCCATATCACTATGAGCATTTTGGTCACAACCATTTAACCAGTCTCTAAGATGTTCCAAATTTTCCCTCATCTTCCTTTCTTCTTCTGAACCCACCAAAATCTTCAAACCTCTGCCTGTTACCCAGTTCCAAAGTTGCTTTCACATTTTCAGGTATCTTTATAGCAATGCCCCATACCCCTGTGCCAATTTTCTGTGTTAGTCTGTTCTCACATTGCTATAAAGAAACATGTGAGACTGGGTAATTTACAAAGAAAAACTGTTTAATTGGCTCACGGTTCTGCAGGCTATACAGAAAGCATACCAGCATCTGTTTCTGAGGAGGCTTCAGGAAGCTTCTAATTGTGGTGGAAGGCAAAGAAGGAAAATGTTTCTTACATGGCAGGAGCAGGAAAAAGAGAAAGAGTAAGAGGGGATGTGCTGCATACTTTTAAACAACCAGATCTCAGAACTCACTGTCATGGCAACAGTACCAAGAGAATGATGCTAAACCATGTATGAGAGATCCCCCACTGTGATCCAGTCACCTCCCACCAGGCCCCACTTCCAACATTGGGGATTATGATTTGACATGAGATTTGAGTGGGAAAGTGGATCAGAACCATATTATATGCACTTGAGATTGGTCTGTATTCTTGTCTAATTGACCCATTTATCATTATTGAAATGCCCTTTCTTTATCTCTGATAATAAACTTCATCTTGAAGTCTACTTCTAATATTAATAAAACCATACCAGTTTTCTTATGCTTAATGTTTGTATGGTATACCAGTTATCTTCTTTTACTCTCAAACATTCTGTATTCTTATACATTCTTATGAGCATCGTGAGTTGTGCCTTGTGGTTTTATATTGTGTGGCAATCTCTGACTTATAATTTGAGTCCTTATTACTTTGATGACATTATTTGTATGTGGATTCTATAAGTCCTACCTACTTTTTGTTTTTCTGTTTTCTCTTTTATGCCTGCTTTTTGCATAAATTATTTTAAAATATTCATTTTTATCTTTTCTTTTGACTTTTTAATTATACCCTCTTCTGTTAATTGTTTTTAGTAGTAACTCTAAAAATTACAATAAGCATATTTAATTTCTCTTCTTTCATAAAATATTCTACTTCTTTACAATCAATATAATAATGTTAAAATGTATTATCTAATTACTACCCTGCTGATTCATGTGATCTTTTTGTTAAATAGTTAAATTTTACACACACTCTAAAATATACACTACACTGTTAAACTATTTCTCCTTAAAGAGTCAATAGCCTTTCAAATAGGCTTAAAAGTTATATTGTACATTAAGAATAATTTTTAAAATGCATTTATATTTATTGAAATATTCACGCTTTATAGAATTTTTTATTTCTTTCTGCACCACTAGTTTTCTATGTGATTATTTTCCTTCAGCATAAGAAAGGTTTTAAAAACACTTTATGTAGTGCAAGTCTATCGAAGATATCTTAAGTTGCTTTTTCAAAAAAAATGGTTATCTTTATTTTTGAATGATATTTTTATTGAATATAAAATTCAATTCTAGTTTGACTGTTTTTCCTTCAGCACTCTAAATATATGTTTACATTGTCTTTTAGCCTGTACTACTTTACTGATTAAAAGTATGCTGCCATTCTTCTTTTTTCCATACACATAAGGTATTTTTCCCCTTCGGGCTCCTTTAAAGAATTTTTAAAAATTTTAGTATTCCAGTGTTTTTATAATTATCTGCTTAGATATGGTTTTCTTTCTTTTTTATTTTAATCCACTAGGTTATTTTATTGCATTTTAGGTTTTGGGATATATGTGAAAAACATGCAAATTTGTTGCATAGGTGCATATGTGGCAGTGTGATTTGCTGCCTTCCTCCACTTCACCTATATCTGGCATTTCTCCCCATGCTCTCTCTCCTCAACTTCCCACCCCCCACTGTCCCCCCGACAACCCCCCAACAGACCCCAGTGTATAGTGCTCCCCTCCCTGTGTCCATGTGTTCCCATTGTTCAATACCCGTCTATGAGTGAGAATATGCGATGTTTGATTTTGTGTTCTTGTGTCAGTTTGCTGAGAATGATGGTTTCCAGGTTTGTCCATGTCCCTACAAAGGACGCGAACTCATCGTTTTTCATGGCTGCATAATATTCCATGGTGTATATGTGCCACATTTTTCCTGTCCAGTCTATCATCGATGGGCATTTGGGTTGGTTCCAGGTCTTTGCTATTGTAAACTGTGCTGCAATGGACATTCGTGTGCATGTGTCCTTATAGTAGAACAATTTATAATCCTTTGGATATATATCCAGTAATGGGATTGCTGGGTCAAATGGAATTTCTATTTCTAGGTCCTTGAGGAATCGCTACACCGTCTTCCACAATGGTTGAACTAATTTACACTCCAACCAACAGTGTAAAAGTGTTCCTATTTCTCCACATTCTCTCCAGCATCTGTTGTCTCCGGATTTTTTAATGATCGCCATTCTAACTGGCATGAGATGGTATCTCAATGTAGTTTTGATTTGCATTTCTCTAATGACCAGTGATGATGAGCATTTTTTCATATGTTTGTTGGCCTCATGTATGTCTTCTTTTGTAAAGTGTCTGTTCATATCCTTCACCCATTTTTGAATGGGCTTATTTGTTTTTTTCCTGTAAATTTGTTTTAGTTCGTTGTGAATTCTGGATATCAGCCCTTTGTCAGATGGGTAGGCTGCAAAAATTTTTTCCCATTCTGTTGGCTGCCGATTCACTCTATTAACTGTTTCTTTCACCGTGCAGAAGCTGTGGAGTTTGATTAGGTCCCATTTGTCTATTTTGGCTTTTGTTGCCAATGCTTTTGGTGTGTTGGTCATAAAGTCCTTGCCTATGCCTATGTCCTGGATGGTTTTGCCTAGGTTTTCTTCTAGGGTTTTTATGGTGTTACGTCTTACGTTTAAGTCTTTAATACATCTGGAGTTAATTTTAGTGTAAGGTGTCAGGAAGGGGTCGAGTTTCTGCTTTCGGCATATGGCTAGCCAGTTTTCCCAACACCACTTATTAAACAGGGAATCCTTTCCCCATTGCTTGTTTTTATCAGGTTTGTCAAAGATCAGATGGTTGTAGATGTGTTGTGTTGCCTCCGAGACCTCTGTTCTGTTCCATTGGTCTATATCTCTGTTTTGGTACCAGTACCATGCTGTTTTGATTACTGTAGCCTTGTAGTAGAGTTTGATGTCCGGTAGTGTGATGCCTCCTGCTTTGTTCTTTTTGCTTAGAGTTGACTTGGCTATGCGGGCTCACTTTTGGTTCCATATGAAGTTTAAGGTGGTTTTTTCCAGTTCTGTGAAGCAGATCATTGGTAGCTTGATGGGGATAGCATTGAATCTGTAAATTACTTTGGGCAGTATGGCCATTTTCACAATATTGATTCCTCCTAACCATGAACATGGAATGTTTCTCCATCTGTTTGTGTCCTCTCTTATTTCATTGAGCAGTGGTTTGTAGTTTTCCTTGAAGAGGTCCTTTACGTTCCTTGTTAGTTGTATTCCTAGGTATTTTATTCTCTTTGTAGCAATTGTGAATGGCAGTTTGTTCTTGATTTGGCTCTCTTTAAATCTGTTATTGGTGTATAGGAATGCTTGTGATTTCTGCACATTGATTTTGTATCCTGAGACTTTGCTGAAGTTGCTTATCAGTTTCAGGAGATTTTGGGCTGAGATGATGCGGTCTTCTGGATGTACAATCATGTTGTCTGCAAATAGAGACAATTTGACTTCTTCCTTTCCTATTTGAATACCCTTTATTTCTTTTTCTTGCCTGATTGCTCTGGCTAGAACTTCCAGTACTATATTGAATCGGAGTAGTGAGAGAGGGCATCCTTGTCTAGTGCCGGATTTCAAAGGGAATGCTTCCAGTTTTTGCCCATTCAGTATGATATTGGCTGTTGGTTTGTCGTAAATAGCTTTTATTATTTTGAGATACGTTCCGTTGATACCTAGTTTATTGAGAGTTTTTAGCATAAAGAGCTGTTGAATTTTGTCGGAGGCCTTCTCTGCATCAATTGAGATAATCATGTGGTTTTTGTCTTTGGTTCTGTTTATGTGGTGAATTACATTTATGGACTTGCGTATATTGAACCAGCCTTGCATCCCCGGGATGAATCCTACTTGATCATGGTGGATAAGCTTTTTGATGTGCTGTTGCAATCGGCTTGCCAGTATTTTATTGAAGATTTTTGCATCTATGTTCATCATGGATATTGGCCTGTAGTTTTCTTTTCTTGTTGAGTCTCTGCCAGGTTTTGGTATTAGGATGATGTTGGTCTCATAAAATGATTTGGGAAGGATTCCCTCTTTTTGGATTATTTGGAATAGTTTCAGAAGGAATGGTACCAGTTCCTCTTTGTATGTCTGGTAGAATTCGACTGTGAACCCATCTGGACCTGGGCTTTTTTTGGGTGATAGGCTCTTAATTGCTGCCTCGACTTCGGACCTTGTTATTGGTCTATTCAGGGTTTCGACTTCTTCCCGGTTTAGGCTTGGGAGGAGGCAACTGTCCAGGAATTTATCCATTTCTTCCAGGTTTTCTAGTTTATGTGCATAGAGTTGTTTGTAATAATCTCTGATGATGGTTTGAATTTCTGAGGAATCTGTGGTGATATCCCCTTTATCATTTTTTATTGCATCTATTTGGTTATTCTCTCTTTTCTTTTTTATTAATCTGGCTAGTGGTCTGTCTATTTTGTTGATCTTTTCAAAAAACCAGCTCCTGGATTTATTGATTTTTGTAGGGTTTTTCGTGTCTCTATCTCCTTCAATTCTGCTTTGATCTTAGTTATTTCTTGTCTTCTGCTAGGTTTTGAGTTTTTTTGATCTTGCTCCTCTAGCTCTTTCAATTTTGATGATAGGGTGTCAATTTTAGATCTCTCCTTTCTCCTCATGTGGGCACTTATTGCTATATATTTTCCTCTAGAGACTGCTTTAAATGTGTCCCAGAGATTCTGGTATGTGGTGTCTTCGTTCTCGTTGGTTTCAAAGAACATCTTTATTTCTGCCTTCATTTCATTGTTTATCCAGTCAACATTCAGGAGAAAGTTGTTCATTTTCCATGAAGCTGTGCGGTTCTGGGTTGGTTTCTGAATTCTGAGTTCTAACTTGATTGCACTGTGGTCTGAGAGACTGTTTGTTATGGTTTCCATTTTTTTGCATTTGCTGAGGAGTGATTTACTTCCAATTATGTGGTCAATTTTAGAGTAGGTGTGATGTGGTGCTGAGAAGAATGTATATTGTGTGGATTTGGGGTGGAGAGTTCTGTAAATGTCTATTAGGTTTGCTTGTTCCAGGTCTGAGTTCAAGTCCTGGATATCCTTGTTAATTTTCTGTCTCGTTGATCTGTCTAATATTGACAATGGTGTGTTGAAGTCTCCCACTATTATTGTGTGGGAGTCTAAGTCTCTTTGTAAGTGTTTAAGAACTTGCCTGATGTATCTGGGTGCTCCTGTATTAGGTGCATATATATTTAGGATCGTTAGCTCTTCTTGTTGCATTGATCCTTTTACCATTATGTAATGTCCTTCTTTGTCTCTTTTGATCTTTGTTGCTTTAAAGTCTATTTTATCAGAGATGAGAATTGCAACTTCTGCTTTTTTTTGCTCTCCATTTGCTTGGTAAATGTTCCTCCATCCCTTTATTTTGAGCCTTTGTGTATCCTTGCATGTGAGATGGGTTTCCTGGATACAGCACACTGATGGGTTTTGGCTTTTTATCCAATTTGCCAGTCTGTGTCTTTTGATTGGGGCATTTAGTCCGTTTACATTTAGGCTTAATATTGTTATGTGTGAATTTGATCCTGTCATTTTGATGCTAGCTGGCTGTTTTGTCCATTGGTTGATACAGATTCTCCATTGTGTTGATGCTCTTTACCATTTCGTGTGTTTTTGGAGTGGCTGGTACTGGTTGTTCTTTTCTATGTATAGTGCCTCCTTCAGGAGCTCTTGTAAAACCTGTCTGGTGGTGATGAAATCTCTGAGTACTTGCTTGTTCACAAAGGATTTTATTTATTTTTCCTTCACTTATGAAGCTTAGTTTGGCTGGATATGAAATTCTGAGTTGAAAGTTCTTTTCTTGAAGGATGTTGAATATCGGCCCCCACTCTTTTCTGGCCTGTAGGGTTTCTGCTGAGAGATCTGCTGTGAGTCTGATGGGCTTCCCTTTGTGGGTAACCCAATCTTTCTCTCTGGCTGCCCTTAGTATTTTCTCCTTCATTTCAACCCTGGTGAATCTGACGATTATGTGCCTTGGGGTTGCTCTTCTAAAGGAATATCTTTGTGGTGTTCTCTGTATTTCTTGGACTTGAATATTGGCCTACCTTGCTAGGTTGGGGAAGTTTTCCTGGATAAGATCCTGAAGAGTATTTTCCAGCTTGGATGCATTCTCTTCGTCACATTCGGGTACACTTATCAAACGTAGATTAGGTCTTTTCACATAGTCCCATATTTCTTGTTGACTTTGTTCATTCCTTTTTACCCTGTTTTCTCTAATCTTGCCTTCTCATTTTATTTCATTGAGTTGATCTTTGACCTCTGATATCCTTTCTTCTGCTTGGTCAATTCGGCTGTTGAAACTTGTGCATGCTTTGCGAAGTTCTCATGTGTTTTTCAGCTCCATCAATTCACTCATATTCCTCTCTAAGTTGTCCATTCTCGTTAGCATTTCATCAAGTCTTTTTTCAAGGTTCTTAGTTTCTTTGCATTGGGTTAGAAAATGTTCTTTTAGCTCACGGAAGTTTCTTATTATCCACTTTCTGAAGGCTGATTCTGTCATTTCATCACACTCATTCTCCATCCAGTCTTGTTCCCTTGCTGGTGAGGAGTTGTGATCTCTTGCAGAAGGAGAGGTGTTCTGGTTTCGGGTGTTTTCATCCTTTTTGCACTGGATTCTTCCCATCTTTGTGGATTTATCCACCTGTCAACTTTGTAGTTGCTGTCTTTCTGATTTTGGTAATTTTTAGTCTGCAGCAGCAGAACTCATAAACTCCCTTTTCTTTCCCCCAGGTGTTCTGTCCCAGGGAGTTAGGGCTTTATGATTTTCCTCTGTGCTGCCATCATTTTCCCTGCCCACAAGGTGGCAGCCTAGTCATATTCAGCCTGCAGAGGATCGCTGAGCTGCTGTGGGCTCCGCCCAGCTTCTGTGTGAACTTCCCTGCAGTCCTGCTTATATGGGTGTAGTTAGAACTGCTTCCGCTATGTTGGCCCGCCCCTGTAGTGACGGAGTCTCTGTAGTGGCAGGTTGCCTAGGTTATGGTAGATTGCCCTGGGAACTGCAGGGTGCCTCCCTAATGGAGGGTGCACCTCCTCCACAGAGCTGGACTGTCCCAGGTTCAGTTGTGTTTTCTGTGGCACTTTCTTTGCCTGGGAATCTCTTGGCTTGGCTCCCTGTTTCAGCTCCCCCCACTGGCTAAGAGGGGACATCCTCTCATCTGCTCCACCCCAGGGGCAGCTGCGTCGGCTGAAGCTGCGGTTCTGAGGTTCGTGGCGCTTTCTTGCCTGGGAATCTCCTGGCCTGGCTCCCCATTTCAGCTCCCCTTGCTGGCCTAGAGGGGACTCAGTCTCGCTCACTCTGCACAGGGAGCCGCTGCGCCAGGGCGCCGGCCAAGTGGCCGCGCTGGTCAAACCAGTGGCGCTGGCGACCTGTGGGGCTCCTCCACCTGTGAATCTCCTGGTCTGTGGGCAGTAAAAATCCGTCTGGAAATGCGGCATCCACTCACCCTCTGTGCTTTCTCTCGGAGCTGCGATCCCAAGTTCCTCCTAACTTGCCATCTTGTAGATATGGTTTTCTTTGTGTTTTTCCTGTTTGGGATTTGCTGAGATTTGTGAACTTATGAACACACATCTGTGTCAGGCAGAATATTATCCCCTCCCACAAAGAGATTTCTATGCCCTAATTTCTGGGATTTGTATATATGTTAGATTATATGGCAATGGGCAACTAAGGTTGCAGATAAAATTGAGGTTATTAATTAGCAGACTTTAAAATAAGATGATTCTGGATCAACTGGGTGAACCCAGTGTAATCACAACAGAAAATAATCAATAGAAACAGACATAGAAATGACTCAGATGTGAAACAGACAGAAATTGACTCAGATGACAAAGATGTCAAATGACAAAGATTTTAAAATAATTATAATATGTTAATAAATCTAAATGTTTAACAGGGTAGCAGAAGAGTCAGTGTTATTGTGATAAGATGTGAGAAAGATTCAGTCATTGCTGGTTTAAAGATGGTAGAAGGAAATAAGCCAAACAATGGGAACATTATCTAGATACTGACAAGGCAAGAAAATAATTTCTTTTTTATGGCCTGATGAAAATAATACTACCTTGGTGACACCTTGATTTTAGCTCAGTGAGACCTGTTTTGCCTTGACCTCCATGATTGTCAGATAATCTATATTGTTTTAGCCACTATGTTTGTCATAAATTTCAATAGCAGCAACAAAAAACTAATATAACATCTCTTACCAATTTTAGAAAACTGTTGGCCATTATCTCTATTTCCTTTTCCTCATTATCTGTTTCCTTTTTCCTCTCTCTTTCTTTATATATTTTGGGATTCCAGTTTTATGTATATTTTACAATTTGACTTTTTTCTCACATCTTGGGTGTTCTAGTCTTTAAGTTTTAATTATATATATGTATATATATTTTTGAGACAGAATCTTGTTCTGTCACCCTGGCTGGAGTGCAGTGGTGCAATTATGGCTTCAATTTCCCGGGCTCAAGGAATCCTTCCATCTTGGCCTCTGAAGTAGGTGGGACTATATGTTCACACCACCATGACTTGCCAATTTCTTTTTTTTCTTTTTAATAGAGATGGGGTATTACTGCATTGCTCAGGCTGGCTCGGGCTCAACCGATTCTCCCACCTCTGCCTCCCAAAGCATTGAGATTACAAGTGTGAGCAACTGCACCGAGCCAGTAATTTCTTTTCACCTGTATTCCAGTTCTATAATCTTTTCCCCTCTGGTATCATTTAAAAATATTTTCAGTATTTCCACTTGGCACTTTTTTACTATATTTTTTATTTCTTTGGTGAGATTTCTCACCTGTTTATCCTTTCTGTGTATTTTTTCCACTGGATTTGCTAATGTATTTATCATAGTTATTTGAAAGTCTCATAATTCTAACATCTGAGTCATCTTTATGTCTGTCTCTATTAACTATTTCCTCCCTTAACAATAGATTACATTCTCTTGCATCTTTGAATGTTTCATAATTTTTAATTGAATGCCAAATATTACATATAAAAGAATAGCAGATACTAAAGTAAACAGTATTTATACTCAGAAAATGGCATTGCTCTGCTTTTATCAAACTGTTAGTGTGTGAGGGGTGGCATGGTGTATTTGAGCAATTTAGTTGTAGTCCATAGGTGAGCTGGCTCTGAGATTTGCTCTTGCTTTAGTTAAATTCAGCTTTTTAGAGGCATCAAATTAATTGTGGGTGGGGTCATTCTTTTTTTTAATTCGTAGTTTGTGTTCTGACTACCTAGGAGGAAAGTCTCACAGTCATAGATAAATAGTCCTTGATTATATGTAAGGTTCAAAACACCTATGGGTTTTTAAAAATTCTCCTCTACCCTTATTCCTCAGTAGACTTTGCAAATCTGTATCACAACATGGTTTTGTTTAGCTCTCCTAAATCTTCCCCAGGTTCATACTGTCACTTCTTCAAACTCAGTATAAGACTCCCATGACCTTTAGGGTTTCTCTCAGTTTTCTTCGTTGCCCTCAGAATTAAACAGGTACATGGACGTGTGCCTTTAGAGTCACCACTTTCTGTTCATTGCTCTTCTATCTTCTCTCTGACCTTGGTATTATTCTCTCAAATCAGCTTTTCCATGAGGCAGGAGATCTGGTTGCCAACAGATTGGGGCTCACATACTTGTAGTTTTTTTAACAGAGAGCAAAATAATTACCACTGGCAGCTTTAGTTTATTTATTTATTTTTTTTCTTCTTTTCTTTTCTTATTTTTTTGAGACAGAGTTTCACTCTTGTTGCCCAGGTTGGAGTGCAATGATGCGATCTCAGCTCACTGCAACTTCTGGCTCCTGGGTTCAAGTGATTCTCCTGCCTCAGCCTCCCGAGTAGGTAGGATTACAGCCACCCACAATGAGTCTTGGCTAATTTTGTAATTTTAGTAGAGACGGGGTTTCTTTCATGTTGGTCAGGCTGGTCTCGAACTCCCAAATTCAGGTGGTTTGCCTGCCTCAGTGTCCCAAAGTGCTGGGATTCAGGAGTGAGCCACTGAGCCTGGCATGTTTTGTTTTTTTTAAATCCCTCAGAGTAGTAATAATAATAATGATTCAGAAAACAGAGGCTAACATTTATTGAATAGACAATGTGTGCAAGGCAATTGTTAAGCAATCTGTCTCTATATATTTAACATGGATATTTACATAATAGGCATGTCATAATAGAAATAAAATGATATGTATATATAAACATAGTCAATCCTCATTATTCATGAATTTTGTATTTGAAACTTTACTGAACTTTTGTGGTCATACATGGGCATACACAACAGAACAGTAAAAGATTTAATTCACCTCATGTACAAGTTTTCAACTGAGGAATAAGGTGACATTGCTTTCCTGTCACTGTGTGTGAATCCTTACAATAATCCTATGAGATAGCTGCTATTTTTTTTTTGTTTTCTTTTTTAGGAAATTGAAGCTCAGAGACATTACCCTGTCTAAGATCATACCAACACAAAATAAAAGCGACAAAATTTTCATTCAAAGCCAGGTTGAGTTTTTTTGTTTTGTTTTTTTGTTTTTGTTTTTGTTTTTTTAGATCTCACTCTCTTAGAAACTACACTTTACCACTTTAGTTGGCTTGGCTTTGGTTCATGACTGTCTCTGGAGGAGTAACTGTGTCCAAATGATGGAAGACCAAACTGGCCTAGTTGGGGACATATGCCTACCTCTCTAAGAGTTTAGCTACCCAGTTTGTTGAATGGCTTCTACAAGGAGATGCAGAAAGGGAGACTTAGAATCTGACAGAGGCACCACAGCGATGGCTGACAGATTACATCCTGAGGCCATGAGTTGCATGGATTCTTATGAGAGTTTTGTGTTTCCATATTGGGAAGCCCTGATGAATGCAAATGAGAAAAAGTATGGATGTCAGATGGATCTCCTCCCAAAGCCTGACTTTGCTTTTTAAGATTGCTGTCTGTATGGCCTCTAGGAATATTACCTAGTCTGTCTCAGATTGTTTCATCTATAAAATAGGTCTGATACTTACCCTTAAAAAAGGACTATGAAAATCAAATAAGATAATGTTGTAATGGGTCTTTCCCAGCTTAAGTATTCCACGAGAGCTCCTCCCACTCTGTGGTAGCGCCTCTTAAGTGAATAGTCAACCACAGGTTCCACCTCAATAGAATATCCTAAAGGTTTGCTTTTAGTTTATCATCTCTCTGGGAATCCTACAATTCCTTTGCTAGTATTCCAGTCAGAAAATGAGATTTGGCCCTGTATTGCACAGGAAATACTAACTTAGTTGCCAACTTTCTATTTTTCTTCATATCCAGAAGAAATTTAGTGCAACCTGAAGCTTCAACAATACCAATCATTTTTCTCTCTTTCTGTTGCATCTAATAATTTCTATCAATCTTAACATGCTTTCTTCAGTGACGGTCCTAGGAGTTATTCCTTAATAAATGTTTTTTAGAATATAGTAAAATTTACCTAACATAAAATTTACCATTTTAACCATTCTTTTTGGTGCATGTATTTATTTATTTTTATTGAGGTAAAATATACATAAAATGTATCACTATATCATTTTTAGGTATATTAAGTATGTTCACATAGTTGTACAACCTTCATCGCTATATACTTTAAGAACTTTTACATCTTCCTAAACTGAAGCTCTGTACCTTTTAAACAATAAATAACTCCCAAGTCCTCCCTCCCCCTTGGGTTATTTCTTTGATCTAAGGCATTGTCATCAGAAACTGTCACTAAAAGTGCACATATGTTTCCTGCATATGGAAAAAGGCTAGCACATTAACGCATTACAGTTGATAAACATTAATATAATACAAAGACAAACATTTATTAGTGCTTCCTTTGTACTAGGAATTATGTTAAGCACTTTACAGGCATAATCTAATTTAATCCTCTCAATAAACCTATGATGAAAATTTTTAATTTGAAAAATGAGAAAAATCAAAGGACAGAGAAATTAAATAGCTTTGTCCAAGATTGCACAGATGGCTTGAGGCAGAGCTGGCATTTGAGCCCAAATATAAATCTGATATGGGAAGGCATTACCTGGAATACTTGTTATTTATGCAGATTTTTGTTTAAGACAGGGCCAGAGAATCTACATTTTTAGCAAGCATAATAGACAGTGTTTCTTGAACTTTAACATACGAATCAACAGCAAGGTTTATTAAAACCGAGATTCCCATCCATCACCTCTAGAGATGTTGATTCAGGGAGTCTAGAGTGGAACCTGAGAGTCAGCATATGTAACAAGCTCCCAGGTGATGTCAATATTTCTGGCCAGATTTTGAGTAACAAGCCTCTAGGCATTTCTGATTCTGGTGGTGTGGATCACTCTGAAAAAAACAGAGCACTATTTCATATTGTCTGCATAGTTAATTGGTTAGCTGAGAGTTATCTACAGAGAAAAGGAAGGTGCTTCAGGGTTTGGGGCAAACACCAGAAAAGTTTAGACAAGAGACAAAGTATAGGAAATTATTCAGACATGAACCCCTGAGAAATGAAAAGGTCAATAGAGATCAGCTGAGAGCTTGGCTAGACTGTCCAGGCAGAGGATAGACTCCCAGGCAAAAAGGTTGGTTGTCTTAGAGGTTAAAGTGTCACTCTATGAGGCAAGCTGAGGAAGAGTCAAGGTTGTCAATGAAAACTATGGGCATCAAACAAGGTGCAATGTCCATAACCAAAACTAGGGCCTAGAGACAGAAAATGCAGAAAAGAGGCCCAGCTATTCTGGCAAAGGTGTCCAGGGCTCAAATAATCTACAAAAGACTATGAGGAGTATTTATTGATCCCACATAGAGATGTTACAGCTGTGCTTGACTACCCAACACCAGTTGAGGTAAATAGCCTACTATCCAGGTTGGGATGATGAAGGCCACCAGGCTAGTCTCCTCTACTAGAATATTTATAGCTCCTGCAAATTACTTTAGTTATAAATCATTACAAAACTGAGATCAAGACCCCTGAGAGTTTTCAACCCATGGAGCGCAGCTACAGAGGGCAAGAGTCCGGTGGAATATTCGAACAGCAATTTAGTCTCATTGCCCACTTAAAAAGTTTGCTTGAGCAGTAGGGTCAGCTATGATGCTATTGTGTATTCTGTAAATGCAAAATAATTGACTTTCTGGCTTAAGGTTACAATTAGGAAAATAATTTACTATGCTCACTGATAGTATTATCCATACAGTCCCAGCCTGGAGTATGCCTCCCATTGCTCTCTGCTGCTGATCTGAAGGAGACTTGCCTATAATGTCTTCAAGATAAAAAAATTACTGGGTGGATCAAGAAAATTATCTTGATTTCTCCCTTATACTTTATCTTTTATCTAGATGTACATCTGACTGCGGGAAGTTATCTAGCAGCTGTGGATAGTTATGTCATCTCTTCTTTATCATTCCTTGTAATTATCTCATTTCAAAAGCAAGTATGTTTTAAAATAACTTTCTTTTTGTCTGATTGCAAAGGCATTGTGTTTCATTGTAGAAACTGGATGGAAAATGAAAGTAAGTACCTACTAAATGCTTTTTTCTGTGCTCTTCCAGACACTGCAGATATAAAGGTGAACTATTATTACTGCACCCATAACCTAACCTCCCAAAAGTGATCACCATTAACATTTGTTTGTTTGTTTTATTTTTGTTTGGATTTATCAAGATCCTGCTCCACATACTATATCCCACTTTAAAACTTAACAGTGTTTCATGAAAAATATCCCGATGTCATTACCTAATTGCTGCATAGCGTTTGTATTCCATCTCAAAAATCTGAACATCTTTATTCCACTTATTAACCATTATCTCTTGCCACTTCTTATCTACACCATCTATCTAAGTCTCTTGGTACCCTCAGATCAAACCTACACCCCAAGATCTACAACTTCAAGTTCTTTTTCATAAATATTCTTAACTTCCTAGTCTTCATATCAATGATTAGATTGCAAGTTGGTCAGTCTGTAGCTTCTTTTTAGTGACGTTTTATACTAACACTGATTCCCTTTGATGCTGTTGGCTTGGTTCAAACACTTGCATTTTGAAAGAAGTTGGAAATTGTGAATTCTGGCAACCATTGGCACAGAATAAGCTCCTTACAAATACGTTTAATGTGTTGCTGACTATAAAATACTCATCAAGTCATATATATATTAGGTGGAGGTCCTTTGAGCAAAATATTGCATATTGCAAACCTGATTCTTGCACCCACATGATTCATACTGATGAGGGTTGTTTGTGTGTACGGGAGAATGTCTTTTAACATTGGTCATTGTACTTCTAAAGAGTAGTGATTTCTCTCCTGAAACAACATAAAACCTTACCCAATAATATTGCCTTCCCAAATTGCATGTTACAATGGCAACATCATTGAAAAATTCTAGATCTATAAAGAAAATTTAGGTTTTGGATTTTTAGTTAAATGTCTTCATCTAAATTTTATGCAGATTGCACTTGGTTATGAATTGAAAGGAGAGAGGGAGGGAGAGAGAGAGAGGGAGAGGGAGAGAGAGAGAGAGAGACAGACAAAGAAAGAAAGAAAGAAAGGCAGGCAGGCATAGAAACTATACTGACAAAGGAATGGCACCCTCCCACTCCCCTATTGCCCCTCCTTCCACCAGGTTCAATCACCTCACTATTCAGCCAAAGCACAAGGATTTAAAATTATGTCTCTTTTCTGGAAAGAATCATAATATTCCTTTAGGTATTACAAAACAGAGAACTGAGCTTAATACTAGAGAATAAAACCAAGAACCTGTCTTCTCTGCTGGCTGAAATATAGTATTTTCTTTTTAAAATAATGTTGAAGGAAGGTGAACCTTTAAACCTACAGATTTGCAGCTTAACACTGTAATTTATTTTTCCTGGCAACCATTGCAATATTTCTAGATTTATGTAGAGAAGAAAAAGTATAATTCTATTTGAAATGGACAAAATTCTAGAAAGAAAAAAGATGAGGATTTTGACTTTCATTGTTAAAAGGGGAAAATAGACTAGGGGAATGTACCAGTCCATTGTCCAATCCTCTGAGGATTTTAGAGGTAATTATAGAACAGTATTATATATTCAAAACATTCAAAATTGAGTGTAAGGCTCAGATTGCCCAAATACTACCAAATTAATCTTATCAACTAATAGTAATGGTTGGAATGAAAAGGTTTAGAATTTGCAGAAGCATAAGAAAAAAATGACAGCAAATGGTTATTGACTAACAAGAACTTCTGTACTGGAAGGGGCATGTTAAACAATGAGCTTCATCTCTTTTGCTCTTGGTGCAAAGGCAAAGACAGGAGAATTCTAAGTTTCTCTATTCTTCAAGTAGCTAATTTGTGGCTTTGTAATTTGTTTAAAAAAAGGTCATATTATATTTCATATAAAATGTGATGCTTATTAATGTGCAGGAAATATGCTGACAGCAATAGGAGGAAAAAAGCTTCTAAATCTCAACAAACATCAGCGTAGTATTTATTGAGCTTATGTAAGTGAAACATGTGATAGACTCAAATAATAGGCTGGCACTGAACATTTTTACTGTGGTCCCTGAGACATTTCCTTCTGAAATTTAGTTGTTGGCATCTGATTATTGCTTCAGTGGGTTTGGCTCCCTAGGCATTAAGATAAGGAGACAATGCCAGAGCGCAGACAAAGTTATATGATTTTACAAAGAATGACCAAGAATAAACTTAGAGCGGTGATATTTCTGACTCCCAGATTTGCATCTCACATTAACTCAGAGCTGGCTTCTCGTTCTATGGAAATACATTTTAATAATTATGATTTTAAGTTAATATTTTTTAATTACAAAATGAAACCAACCTGTAGTATAAAATTTGAGAAACTACATCTTAGCAAAGAGAACAACATGAGCATCTTTGTCTCTTTATTCTGTTTTACCAAGGGCCTCTTTCCCCAACACATATACAAAGAATAAGAAAATGGGGGGAAATAAAGGAATGAAAATATAGAAACTTTGCATTTGTACTTACCATTACATCCTGAGCAGTTCTACATTTATGATTTTGTTGAATTATTATTAATAGCTATTTTATGTTTTATTACCATCTATCAAACTATTTCCCTTCTGTTGGATACATTTAAATATTTCACAAGGTATATTAGTCATGATTTTCTTCAGGATGCCTGTGATTCTAGCTACCTTCTAAATGTTGCTATTCCTTGACTACTTATTGAAGAGTTTGGCCCTTTTTTTAGGTAAGTAACAGGGAACCACTAGCAAGTTTTGGCCTCAGATTAGCTGAGGCCAGTATAATAAAGAGACATGGTAAAAATGTACTGAGTGACTAATCTGAACTAGAATGTAGGATGTCTCAGAGACAGGAGGTACATCAGAACACTTGTGTGGTCCATGTCAGATTTTCTTGGCCTTTCTTCTAATTCCAGCTTCTGTTTGGGGGACAGCTTTATGTGTGTGCAAATGGCAGTACCTCGACTGGAAACCATTCTCTATACTTCTTTCTTTGCCCAGGAACTTCTCTGCTGCAGACCTGGGTATGCCTGATTGGCATTCAATGCTAGCCACTCATGCGTGTACAACTCAGGGTCTGGGGAAGTTAGCATACACAGAGCAACCTTTGAGCAATGTAGGACAGAAGACCATACACAAATGCTTTGTCTGTTCTTTCCGAAGATGGTGCAAACAGGCATTTCATAAGACTTCTCAGCTGGCACTGTGGCCTAAGCAGCCACTTGTCTTGCAACTGCCTAGTGGGTTTGCCTTGCCTGCTGCCTAGACAGAGCCAATTTGTCAAGACAGAGAAATTGTAGTGGAGAAAGAATAATTCACGCAGAGCTGGCTATGTGGGAGACTGGAGTTTTAGTATTACTCAAATCAGTCTCCAGCATTTGGGGATCGCGTTTTTAAAGATAATTTGGTGGGTAGGGGCTCAAGAATCGAGGAGGATGATTGGTCATGTTGGAGATGGAGTCAGAGGGGGTGAAAGTGAAGTTTTCTTGCTGTCTTCTGTTCCTGGGTGGGATCACAGAACTGATTGAGTCAGATTACCAGTCTGGGTGGTGTCAGCTGATTAATCGAGTGAAGGGTCTGCAAAATATCTCAAGCACTGATCTGAAGTTTTACAATAGTGATGTTATCCACAGGAGCAATTTGATAGGTTCAGACTCTTGCAGCCAGAAGCTGCACAACTCCTAAACTGCAATTTCTAATCTTGTAGCTAATTTGTTAGTCCTACAAAGGCAGACTGGTTCCCAGGCAAGAAGGGTTTTTTTTTCAGGAAAAGGGTATTATCAATTTTGTTTCAGAGTCAAACCATATATTAAATTTCTTCCCTAGGTTAGTTTGGCCTATGCCCAGGAATGAACAAGGACAGATTAAAGGTTAGAAGCAAGATAGAGTTGTTCGGTTTGATCTTTTTCACTGTCATAATTTCCTCAGTTATCATTTTTGCAAAGGCAGTTTCAGTCTCTTGGAGTAGTGGCAAATTTGATAATGTAACCTTGTGCTGGCTCTCTTTCTCTTTCCCTGTCTCTCATACCTGCTCCTAAATAAACTATTCATGCATAAGCTTTTATCACAAGATTAGCCTTGGGAGGGCCCATGCGAAGGAAGGAAGGAAGGAAGAATGGAAGGAAGGAAGGAAGGAGGGAAGGAGGGAAGGAGGGAAGGAGGGAGGGAAGGAAGGACAAAGGAAGGAAGGAAGGAAGGAATATAATTGCCTTTCCCCAGAGAGGCTTTCTCAATCTAACCTAGAATGCCTATTAATGCACCACACTTTTATCTTAGAGTGGTTACAATATCTCTACTTTTTTTTTATTTGTATGACTATATATTTATCACTCTTTTCCCCCATTTGAGTAGAAGAGCCTTAAAGCAAAGACCATGTCTTTTTGATTCGCTATTATATTCCCAGTACTTAATAAAAATGTATCAGATAAACAAAATGGTGAATGTGATTTTAAAACTGTCCTCTAAACCCCACACTTCTGAAGTCGAGGCTGTCAGAAGCCATACTCCATTTCATCTTTTTTGGCGGCAGGGGTTACTGTCTCTGATTTTCTCAGAAAAATACGTGACATTAATTAGGATATAACAAAATTTCATTAATCTTCCCATTTACCAGATTTATTGCTGTTAATCGAATTTTTTCACCTCGATTTTGTGTATTCTAAGTAAAATCTCCTTTCCCGGTTCAAGTTTCTCATAACTACAGTTGATCTGTTTCATTGTGTCCCAATTTAAGACAATTTGGGAATTCCCTGACCTCCCCTGTTCTCTTTCCAGAGGATTCTTCGAAGATTAGCTGAAGGCAGTTTGATTGAAAAAACAAAAATGTGTTGTGTGCCACGGTGCTTTTTATATTGACATGCACAGTCCCATGAGAGGAAGAATCATCAGCTGTATTTTACAGCTGAAGAGAATGAGGCTCAGAGAGATTACATGAACTACCTAAGTCCACACAGCTAATAAGTGGTCTCATTCCAAAGCCTGTGCTGTTAACTATTACATTTAAGAGCTGCTTGAATCTACTGAACTTCAGTTTCTTTTGAATCAACAGAAGGATTTTTCCTGCCCTCTGCAGTCATCCTTAGTCCTTCAGGGCAGCTGAGAAGGATCTTAATCAAGGCCCCTGACCTTGTCATTCATCCTTTTTCTCACTCTTCAGTTAACTGCAGGCACCCTAGGGAATGGAATTGTAACTGCTTTGGACTTCAGAGGAGCAGGCCTAGCCAGAAAAACCACATCAAAGTTCTCACAGCAAAACCGAGGGTAATTTTTTTATATTAATGTGCCCTCTCTCTTTCTCTCTCTCTGTCTCTCTTTTCTACCTACTCACTTTCTCTTTCTGTGTCTGCCTTAGTTTGGGTGGAAGTGAGGGTACCAGATAGAAGGAATAGGAGGATATCTTCATTTAATTGTATTTCTTGCTGAAATACAAATGTATTTAAAATTGGTCTCTGACGATTTATGAGTTTTTACTATTGGACACTGTTACATTTAAACTGTAGCTTCTTGGCATTGAATCTAAATCTATGGAAATACATCATATTGGAAAGCTCATTTCTTAATTACAGGACATAGTATCTAGCTTTAAGAATTTTGTAGTGGGTTAAAGAAGCATTTTAGTTAAAAGAAAACTTTCCCTTAATCTTTTTGCTGTAGTGACGTCAATGAAGTATCATTACCATTAGTTTAAAATAAAAATAAGATAAAGAGAAAAATGTGCCAGAACAAAAAGAGATGCTTTGAGTACTTTGGAAATGAGTCAGAGAAGAAATATACATTTTAAAAATAACAATTCTATTTTATTTTATGTGGAGTAAATCCTGAGGAAGACTCATAAACTGCATTGCTGATTTTATTCTGGGTAGAACTGTGGATAGGCAAAATTTATTTTCCACGTAAAAGAAAATTAGAGCGAAATTAACTCTGATCTGAATTGGACTTCAGCAAGTAACAGCAATTCCCGAAGTTAATGGTTAGATATTAAATTTTACATATTTGAGTAACATATTTAAATATATTATCTAAATTCATTTAAGACCTTCCCTGCTATGTAGAAATTTTACTTACTAAGAGTTGAGATTAGGGAATAATCTAAATGAAGAGACTCCCTGTAGAAAGCACTGGAGTTCCTGTGTCTGTGTGCTGTGGAACTGTACTGAGTCCTCACCATTATTCCACTCGGGGGAATATGGTCTCGTAACAGCCTTTCCCTCCTGTTCATTCCCCCAAGACTGCATCTTTTTGTACCTTCAATTCAGGCCACCATGTCAAACATTCATCACTTTGTAGATGTTCAAGGAGCACCTGACACCTGCCAGGCACTGTGCTAAATGCTTGGAATAGAATAGCAGACAGGGAGTAGAAATGGTCTGTGTCCTCAAAAAGCTGTCAGTTTTTGGGGAAGTAGAGAATTGGGCAAGTATACTACAAGTGAAATGCATGTTACAAAAACGTTGGGGCCAGGCGTGGTGGCTCAGGCCTGTAATCCCAGCACTTTGGTAGGCCAAGGCAGGTGGATTACTTGAGGTCAGGAGTTCAAGACCAGCCTGGGCAACATAGTGAAACCCCGTCTCTACTAAAAATAGAAAAATTAGCCAGGGTTGTGGCCAGCACCTGTAGTCCCAGCTACTCGGGAGGCTGAGGAAGAAGAATTGCTTCAGCTTGGGGAGGCGAATGTTGCAGTGAGCTGAGATTGATCCACTGTACCCCAGCCTGCGCAACAGAGTGAGACTGACTCCATCTCAAAAATAAGAAGAAGAAGTTGGAAGTAAAAGGTGCTGAGGAAGTAAATATGACAGAGGGAACTAGCAAAGACCTTCATGATTCTAGAGAAATGTGTCATCTTCTCTTTGATACCCTAGGGAAATGGCGCATTTATAAGATAGTAATGCTGATAATAGTAATGATGGTTAACATTTGTTGAATATTTATTTTGGCAAGACATTCAAGCAATTCTATAAACCTTGATTGTATATTACTAAGTGAAATAAGCAAATTTTAAAATGCTACATATACTACATGATTTCAACTATATGATATTCTGAAAAATGAAAAATAGAGATAGTAAAAAAAATATGGTCACCAAGGGTTGAAGAGGGGAGAGGAAAAAGTATGAGTAAGTGGAACATAGAGAATTTTAGGTCAGTGAAAATATTCTGTATGACTGTTTTCTGTAATGGTAGATACATGGCATATATTTGTCCAAATCCATAGAATGTACAAAATAAAGAGTGAACCCTAGTGTAAACTATGAACTTTCATTAATAATAATGTATCAGTATTGGCTCATCAATTATGACAAATGTACCATATTTGTGTAAGATGTTAATAATAGAAGAAATTGGTGGCGGAAGAGGGTGGGTAAGAGTGTCTAAGAGAAATGTTTGTAATTTCTGCTTCATTTTTCTGTGAACTTATAACTGCTTTAAAGAAAAAAAAAATCTATTAAAAAACCAAAACCAAACTCTTTGAAGAAGGCACTAAAATTAGGACAGTTTTTCAGAGTAAGAAATGAAGACTCTTGAGACTTGCCTAATTTCCCACAACTAGTAAGGAGCTGAATTAAGATTTAAATCCAAGTCTGTCTGAGGAAGCCACTGTTCTTATTCTCAGGAAGATCAGAAATGCTCTCTTTGTTTCTCACTTCCATTTCCAACTTACTTTCTAACATCTTCTCTTTTTTTAGTTACTAATGTACTCATTATTTCTCTGGGTATCTGGGATTGGAATCTCAGAAATCCATTTGTCTCCTTGTTTTCACTCTTACCTCTGCAGCTGCAATTGTTCATCACAGCCCATGGATCCTCCTTCTAGAAAGTTTCTTGGCCTCACTCTCTCCTTTTGATTTTTCTGGCTATCACTGCCTTGGTGCACTGGGCCATTAATTCTTCTTTATTGCCTCTTAGGTCCTTCACCTGCTCTGGACTCATGGTTCCTCTTTTTTCTCCCTCCATTTCCCACTACTAACTTGAGACTGATTTTCTTAACAGTTAAGCCTACGCCAGGCCCTTGACACTCAATGATTGGGAATTTGTTTTATGAGGATAATGATGAGGAAGATGATGTTGGTGATAACACTGAGAAAGATGGTGTAACCAAATATAGCTTTCATAGCCTTCTTTAAACTTACCTGCCAAAACATCAAAACAAAATTGAAAGGCTAATTGTAATAGCTATAATGGATTTTACTGTTTGGGTGTTTGTGCTCTTTTTTTTTTTTATATATGGAAAACAAAGATTTACCTAGTTTTACCATTCCCTTTTCATTCTGTTAACCATGACTATACTTTCATAAATAGCACTTTTATTAAAGTGTCTTTATTTGAGTCTTCTGGGGTGAATTCTGTTTTCTACTGGCATGCTTACTAATAAAGAGAATATTCTAAGCACATTTGCCAAACCGATGTAGAACAGAAAAGTGTTTCAATCTCTTTTGTTGTTTTGTTGCTGTGTTTGTTCAATTGACCATAAAAATTCCACAGTGAAACAGGTTGAAATGTCTTTTAGTTCTTACTTTGAATTCCTACTTTGTATTTTCTTTGGACTGTTCTTAATACATTTTCAAGAAAGTATAATTTTCTGTTAAATGCACGATTATTTACAATTTTGTTATATTTGTGTGATTTTACAAAAAGGTCTCTTAGCCACTCTTCTCTTTCTAAAGAATTATACTTCAGATAGAATAATGAAAATAAATGGGAAATGGTATTTAAATATGTATATAAATATTTGTTATATAGTTATATTGTTTCTCAGGAATACATATGGTGGTTAAATCATACCACTAAAAGTTTCAAATCACTTTATTAGTCTAGACATGTGTTTTATTTACTCTTTCCTGAAACAGGTATGCTTTTAGGGTGGGAAATGATAAACACTTTGCATTTCTGGCATTTGCACTGGAATTACTGAAATAGGGTTTAACCTACTGCCCACAGATAATTTAGTTGTTCTTTTTTTATGATGTGAGCTGGGATTAGACCAAATGCATCCTATTGGTTACTTTTTTCTCTCATAGGCACATCTATAACTGTTACATTGATTAACTTGATTGTAGCTGTCACTTTGAACATTTTCAGAAAATTCATATGTGAAAACTGAAGTCTGCAGATCACTTAGTAGATGATTACTTGGATCACCTTGTGGCACTATCCAGGTAACCTTGGACAGACCCTTTAATCTCTCTGAATTACAGTGTCCCCTCCTGTCGGTTCGGACTGATAAAACCTTCTGACACAGAAAACTCATTGTGGAGCATGATGCAAATGTAAGGGGAGAGCCATTTAATTCTATATTTAGAAAGACACATTTGATAGTGTTATTTAATGTCTCATGGTGCCTGGAGACTCGAAACACTCTGAAACATATTCCAGCTAGTTTCAGTTGGAAGTTCTAACCTTAGAAAGTAAACCATGTGGAAAGTGTTTCATGGTTTATATTGGAATAAATTTTTGCCTGAAAGCTCATAAAATCACACACATATATATAGATTTGCGCACACACACACACACACATACATATAAATTCTTCATTTTTGATATCCTTCTTCTTTTCCCTTCCTTTGGTAACAAATAACATTTTTTGCAAAATGAACAATGCTTCAAATTGAGCATTTTTTCTTTCATGTCTAGGATCCTCAAGGGGAAAACTTGGGAAATATATTCCTGTTTGGTATGACTTTCCTGTAGACATTGCAGAACTGCAGAACCATTATGGGGAACTTTTTTGTTTTAATGCAATAGCATTTCTTTTGAGCAGTTCTCTTTTTCCCAAAGAATGTTTCTTCCTGGATTTTCTCAGCTGGTACTTTGGTATTTATGACCTAAGTGATTTAGTAATGTAAGAAAATGATGTTCTGATATTCACTGGTCAGTGTAAGAGGGAATATGAAGAATCTGTGTCTGTAAGTTGAACAAATACATTTAGCTGTATTGAGATTAACCTCTGTAGCCTAGAGCCGGAATGCGGAACATAAAGAAATAAAGATGTGAGATAATATACATTCTAGATAGACAAATGACCCATGGACTCATATGTTATCAAGCTGTAGATTATCTACAGTGGATTTCAAGTCCTGAACTTTTTTTACCTCTCCATTCTTCATATTTTGAAATAAAATTCTCTTTTTAAAAAACAGATAGTATGTGATAAAGGAATAACAATAGGCAACTCTACTGATCAAGAAAAGCTCACTGCTATGACAAGAACAAGAAAATATCTAAAATGCAATGCCATATACATTTATTTCTCACTGGTGAATGTTAGTTGCATGTGGTTGGTGGGGGTAGGGCTGTCTTCCATAGTCATTCATAGATCCAGGCTCCTTCTATCTTGTGATTCCACCTGCTCTAGGTCCTTTGGGTGATCTCTTTTCTGCTGGTTGACAAGGAAATGAATGAGAATCGTGTCTTGAAGGTATTTATGAGCCAGGCCAGGAAATGACACACATCAATTCATCTTACAGTCTAGATTCATAGATGTATCTAATTGCAAGGAAAGCTGAAAAATTAATTTAGTTATTTCCTAGAAACAAGAGAACACGTAGCATTTACTGAATGCTTACCTGTACCAGGTACTGTTCTGCGTCCCCTTTATGGGTCAAATCACTTAATTCTGAGAAAAACACTAAGAGATAGTTACTTTAATTATATCATATTCCAGATGAGGACACTGAAGCACAAGAAAGCTCTTTAACTTGTTCGAGCCATAGAACTAATGAGTAGCTGAGCCAGCAAAGGAAATCAAGTAATCTGGCTTGAGAAACCTGCTTCTTAACCATTACATATTCTGCTTTTATACACATAAACGAGGTTTACAAAATCACTATAATGTGCACTAAATGTAGGAAATAAATGAACGTTAATTTTTTATATGTCATCTAAGCTTATAAAATGATAACACGTAGGATCGGCACAGTGGTTGTATAAAGCAGTTATAGTGTGAAATTCAGGCATAAGCACCAGGAGCTTTTAAAATGGGATTTTCCCTTTGGCCCAGCAATTCTACTGATTTTTAAAGAAAACCTCAAATAAATATAAGAAGTTGTATGTAGAAAGACATTTATTACAATGTTGTGTAAAATACTAAAAATGTGGAAACAACCCAGCTGCCTGATAATAAGTATAGGTTCAACAAATGTTGAGATATACACAATGGATTATTGTGTAACTACTAAAGATAAGGATGTACATGCATACTTATGACATAAAATATGTTGATTTGCTATTTATAAACACATAAGTTACAAAATATTGTATATGTCAGAAAAATATTTTTGTTTAAAATGTATATTGGCATAGAAAAACCTAGGAGAAGACAGAAACAAAATGTTAATATTCGTTAATGCTAGGTGGTGAAATCTTTGGTTTTTAAAATGTTGCTTATTTTTCTTTTCTTTTTCTTTTTGAGATGGAGTCTTTCTCTGTCACCAGGCTGGAGCGCAGTGGTGCGATCTTGGCTCACTGCACCTCTGCCTCCTGGGTTCAAGCGATTCTCCTGCCTCAGCCTCCCAAGTAGCTGGGAATGTAGGCACGTGCCACCATGCCCAGCTAATTTTTATATTTTTAGTAGAGACAGAGTTTCACCACGTTGGCCAGGATGGTCTCGATCTCCTGACTTCATGATTTACTCGCCTCAGCCTCCCAAAGTGCTGGGATTACAGGCGTGAGCCACCGCGCCCGGACGCTTATTTTTATTTTCTAATATGTCTATAAAAACATGCTTTCCTTGTCTGATGATAAAGAGAAAGCAATAAAGCAGAAAGTGAAAATTAAAAATATACATTTGCTCAATGTGTAGAGTGCTGGTGTACAAATTTATAAATGTCACAAAACTTCAGACCAATCTGAGGAACCATCTAATAAATTCATTTTCACGCATTCAATTACCATATACTCACTAATTCATCCCATTGTCAACAAGAAAGACACAACCTTGTTGTCAAAGAAATTATTTAGCAGGAAGAAAAGAGACAGAAGATATACCTAGTTCTGAGAAAATAGCATTCAAAGATATACTTTGCTGGGGGCCATACTTTTAAATGAAATGATTTAGCACGAATTGTGGCTGCTATCAATCACATTGAGTTGTTGTTATCAACCTTAAGTTATTCAGTGGCAGAAAAATCATTCTAGTTTTGCCATGTCTTTACCTCAGATGTCTGAGAATATTCTAAAGAAGTTTCCATAAGGATCTGAGAATATTCTAAAGATCCTACCATAAGGATCCATTCATCAGATGAGAAGGCCAGTTGAGTAGGACACAAGCTTATAGAATTTCTTAAGGACTCTAATGAGTTAAAAATCTTCTGAAATATCCCTATGGATAACTTACTAGGAAGACTTGAATTGTTTTTTAAATAATGGCATTTCCATTTTTCATGGTTTATATTTGAGCTTCTGGAGAGCAAGGCATCAATTTGATTTAATTCAATTCAACAGACATTTATTGTAATTGCATTATATTTATTATAATTGCTGTAGCATTTACCATTACTTCAGGAGGAATCTCAGTAATTAGAGACCTCAGCAGTCAGTCATTTTTGCCTTTCTTCAAAGTGTAGGATATCTTTGGGCCTCTGCTGACCCAGAATACTGTGCTGTAATTGTCTGTTTATCCCACCAGACAATATCCTTGAGGCCAGAGACTATGTCCTCCCATCTCCCCATGTGATTCCCGGAACATGGTAGGTACTTCGTAATTACCTTCTGGGAAAATCCACTCTTCATTCTTTTGCCCCTTTTTAGCATTTAATTGCTCATTAGTATTTCTTTCAAATAAATTGCTGGAGAATAGCTAGAAAAGAGGAGGAATCATTGGTCAGTCATAAACATTTAATGAGATAGTTGAAGAAATGACAGTGGGAATTAGAAGATTATAATACAATTTTAAAATTAGTACTTGCCGTCGTAGAGCTCACACTCTTACAGAGACAGTGCACGTAGTCCCAGAAAATAATACTTCAGATGTTTAACTGTAGGTCACTGAAAAATTAACATTAAGGTGTGTGTGTTTAGATAAATAGATAGATATTTAGATAGATAGATAGATAGATAAATACAGATAGATACCCACACATTAATTAATGTAAACCACCAGTATTAGGAAATCAAGCTCAATAAAGCAGATAAATAAATGATGATTCAGATAATTATATGACTGCTTTATTGAAGGAAAGTGGTTTTGTATAGGCTTTCATTTGCATAGGAAATGTCCTAAATAATTTTAACTTTGAATCAATCACTTCATTCTTAGAAATGCATGGATTGTGGTAATATGAGGCTTACTTATAGAATAGTGGGGACATAACAGGAGACCTTTCACAAGATGCGAATACAGAGTAACAGAGTAGTCAGATGTGGGTGTAGCTATTCTGGGTATGTGAATTTTGAAAAGGGTTTCAAAGAGTCAAGAAAAAAACCATTTCATTCGTTTAGTCATTTACTTATTCAATAGATACTTAGTACATATCTGGCACAGGAGAAAAAGACATGGAAAAGTAGCGATAGGAAATGTCTAGATAAATGCATTTAGGTTTTATGCAGACAAATTTTCTTCACTGAGGTTGACATATTCTGTGGGGGAGTCATAGAAGATCCTGAAATCTAGGAGTGCTGAATGAAATTAAGAGTTGGAAGAAGTGTGACTAATGGAAGAAACATCCACATTGATGTCAGCAAGTCCTGGTTTTGAATCTTGGCTCCATTTGTTGAGCAAGCTACTGTCATCTGTAAAATGGGGATAATAATTACCTTATATGGATAAGTGAAGCATTTACTCTCCTAGAATAGCACCCTAGCACATAGAAATGTACAGCAAAAATTGCTGCTCTTCTGTCTTCCTTATTCTGTCCTCCTCTTTTGTAATGTGGCCTTTTTCATAGTAAGCTAATGGGGAGGCCTGGGAAACCAAATTTGTTCCAGTGAACTCTAGGTGGCGCTCTAGCAATGTAAGAGAGGTTGTTGGAGGGTAGGTCTTCGCGAGAAGGAATGAGGCATATGCTAGGTGCCTGATTACCACAGGAAATACGCCTCTGGTCCACAGTTTTATGTCCCAGCTTAGCCCTGAGCGAGCTAGGAGGATTGCTAGGGTTGGGGAAGATACCCATACTCATTTCAGCCTCGTGAGGAGCTGTATGTGTTTCGTGTAAGACTGGTTAGAGGATCAGTAAAACTGACCACTTTTTTCAGAAGCATGGGAAGGAATGATCAGATGGGGAAGCACATGGACAGGTCATCCAAAGAGAAAAAAAAAAAGCAAGTATTTATACTGATCCTTTATTATCAGTGGTGGAAAAAAAACAGCTTTATTTGCCATCACACTCTCCGCTGCTGCAACCAGAGGTGTGAGAGTCCTATGAGAGGGAACAAATCTTTAGAAGGATCCTGGGAAAGATGATGGATACAGGGGAAAACACAATATTTTTTTCTTTGAAAGGCTAGAAGGGTGGGAGAAGTTGGCTCTAGACCAGCAAACGCGTCATCTGTGTCACCATCTCTCAATTTCATACTCATGGCAGACATTAATAATTGATTATGCCAATTTTCCCTGTTGAGGTTGGAAATGACTACACAAACATTCTTGTCATAGCCCTCCAGACAGCCATTACAAAATCATAGGAACTGACACACGGGATGAAAGCTCAGCCGTAGGCATACATAGCTATCCCATGCAGAGGTTTTTGTTTGTTTTGTTTTGCTTGTTATTTTCTTGTTTGGCTGGCAACGAAATCTAAAGAGCTGTCTTAGAAGATATGTTATGCAGATTTGCTGCAGTAACGACCACACTGTCTTGGTGACTTAGAATAACAGCGTATTTCTCACTTACATTATGCTGGGACTGTGAGTCAGCTGCTGTGGCTCTGCTCTGCATTTCCTTATTGCTGCATGGCAGGACACAGGCTCAAGGAGCAGACCCGATTTGTGACATGCAGTTCTTATGGAAGAGGAAAAAAGAACAAAAACAAGTGATGCCTCCTAATAGTTTCGCTCTGATGTGTACGTCAAGTTCACTCACATTCTTCTGGTCAAAGCACATCTTAAGCCAAACCCAACATCAATGCAGTGGGAATTGATAGCCAAAATGAGCGACTGAGGCATGTCTCAATTATGGAGGTTTATTAAGCCAGCTTTAGAATACATCCAAGGAAAACATGTGCCACAGACACAACTGTGGCTATTTTTTTCTGATGAAGTTTTTAGGAAGTTTAGTGTTTGTACATTTCCTTAAAGGTGAGGATGGCATGTAGGAAGAGGAGCAGTAAGGTGAGTAGTTACATTTCTGTAAGACTTTAGTTAGTGCCCAGTAAATCTACATTTTCCATAAGATAAGATAAGGTACATTTCTGAAGAGAAAAAGGGAGTAAAGAAAGAGTAACTTACGCAGACATATCTGGGTAGGTTGAAGAAATGAGTCTTGACTTTGTTCTGCACCTGGAAAAATAAGCTTGTAATCAACATTATCAATGTGGAGTTTGAGGAGCTAGACTCAGATTGTAGACCTAAAGTTAAAATTGGCATGTCCTTGTTTATCTGAGGCAAGGCCAGGAATTTACTTACCTGTGAATGATCTGCAGGGGCAGCCCTTTGCAGGTGCCTGAGGCTTTCACCTTTCCATGAAAATCTTGCTGATGCACAGCATTAGTAACAGCTATTTCTTTGGAAGAGGGTGTTGCAATGACTCAGCCTCCTCTGGGTTTAAGCTTCCTTTTGCATAAGACGTTTGGGAGGTCCTGAGATTTAAAATTTTCCTTTACAGGAAGTATACTCTTTTCAGGGCAGGGATATTGCAAGAGACGCAGCTGTGGTTGAGGATGTATCATCCTCTTACAGGACAGACAGGAAATGATAATGCAATCTACCACTGAAGATACCTTCTTTGTAATCTTATTAGGTCAACATAAACCATTTATGCACCATAGTTGGTAACTCAGCACCTTTCAGGTTTCTTCCTCAATGCCAATGAAGAGAGAACCTATGGAAATCTGAGGTCAAGCATCTTCTAGCAACTCATTCAAGTTCTCAGACAGTGGGCTAGCACCTTCTCTTTGGGAAACTTCTCACTACACTCTAAATGGCATGATCTAATCAGACCAGCTAACTTAATCCAAAATTCTTGCCGTGACTTGTGCACTGGCTCCTGTTTAGACCTCTAAACATTTTTGACATTCTTTACCAGGACCTTCATAATCCAGACAAAAATACCACTTGAAATTAGAACATATTATGTTTTCTTTGCATATGCTCTTCCCTTTGCCTGGAATATATTTCCTTCTAGGAAACATTTACAAAGCTTACCATATCATCCTGTGTACACACATAAGTCTGCATTTGTTATTTAGCAGGCTCTAGGATGGCAAATCTGCTACTTTTTTTCCCTTCTAATAAGAAAACCTTTGTAAGCAAAGAAATTATTTTGGGTGTCAATTGAAAGAGAAATGAACTAATGTTTCAGCAAAGGAACACAGATTCATTGTTCTCATTAATCCAAATTTTCCATCCCCACCAGGGCCGATTTGAGTGCCAATTCATGTTGCAAGGAAAGCACCCAATCTTCTGTTTCCTTCAATGCCTTCAAGCCAGGGTAGTAACTGACTTCAGCACTCCCTCTGTGCTTGACAACAACTGGAGGAACAAATGTACTTAATGCTTGGGTTGACCAATGAGTAAATTACACCATTTTGAGTGACAGCTATAAAATTCTCCAACTGTACACCTTACCCAAATAAAAGAACATGCTAAAAAATCACAGGATTGAGGGGCTCTGTCACCTTACCATAAGAATATCAGCCTATGACCCTCTTTCTTTACTATACTCTGAAGGGCTGAGTGTTTGTCAGTTACTTGTGTATTTATATATGCTTTTATATACGTGTTTATGCAGCAGTGACAGAAAAGAGCATGGCTCAGTGAGATGCTGATAGTCTGCTAAGGTCACTGAAAGTTGTGCATCTATCTTTACCTCCTGCATCATAATACTCCAGTCCTGTTACATTTCCTTTTAATACAAAATGTTACATTTCTTCTTACTTAACTATTAGGTGGTTATAATTATTATTTTAATTTTGCAAAATCCACAAAGAGGTACAGTCTCAATATTTTGGAGGAGAGAAGATGACATACTGAAGCCACAGCTCATACAAATACACTTTGCCTGGAAAATACCCTCATCATCCTCAGGTCTCAGCTGTGATGACACTTCCACTGGGTCACTCTGAGCCAGGTGTCCACCTATGTGCTACTATGGGTAGTTTGTGCACTGAATGGGTAGACTGTATTTCTCGAGGCAATGTTCCTTCAGTATTTGGTCTATAGGTTTGGATGTAGACTAGGTCTTCAATAGGTATTAATGGAATAGATGGCATAAATGAATTTTTACTGCAGTTGCTTATTCTTGTCTTATAGACCAAGGAAACTTCTTGAGTTGGACTAGGCCACCAAGAACATGGAAATGGGAGTTGGAACACTTTTTAGGAAATACTCTGACCAAAGCAACCATGTTTTAGAATGCACCATCTTCACCACTCTGGGCTCCTCCTTTCTTTATAAGGAAGCACTGTAGTGTGGTAGTCAAGGACAGAGACCAATGACCGACATACCTGGTATTAAGTATTTACTCCCCTTTGATTAAGAGTAAAAACTTTTTGAGCCCTCATAGCCGAGACAACCCTAAGCAAAACAAAGAAACAAACAAACAAAAAACAAAGCTAGAGGCATCATGCTACTTGACTTCACACTACATTACAAGGCTGCTGTAACAATGATACTGGTACCAAAACAGAGATACAGACCAATGAAACAGAACAGAGGCCTCAGAAAGAAAGCCTCACATCTACAACCATCTGATCTTTGACAAACCTGACAAAAACAAGCAATGGGGAAAGGATTCCCTATTTAATAAATGATGTTGGGAAAACTGGCTAGACATATGCAGAAACCAGAAACTGGATTCATTCCTTACACCTTATACAAAAATTAACTCTAGATGGATTAAAGGTTTAAATGTGAAACCTAACATCATCAAAACTCTAGAAGAAAACCTAGACAATACTATTCAGGACATAGGCATGGGAAAAGACTTCATGACTAAAACACCAAAAGCAATGGCAACAAAAGTCAAAATAGACAAATGGGATCTAATTAAACTAAAGAGCTTCTGTAGAGCAAAAGAAACTATTAATAAGTGAACCAACAACCAACAGAATGGGAAAAAATTTTTGCAATCTACCCATCTGACAAGAGGCTAATATCCAGAATCTACAGAGAACTTAAACAAGTGTACAAGAAAAAAACCCCATCAAAAAGTGGGCAGAGGATATGAACAGACAGATCTCAAAAGAAGACATTTATGCAGCCAACAAACATATGAAAAAAAGCTCATCATCACTGGTCATTAGAGAAATGCAAGTCAAAATCACATTGAGATACCATCTCATGCCAGTTAAAATGGCAATCATTAAAAAGTCAGGAGACAACAGATGCTGGAGAGGATGTGGAGAAATAGGAACACTTTTACACTGTGGCAGGAGTGTAAATTCATTCAACCGTTGTGGAAGACAATGTGGCGATTCCTCAAGGATCTAGAACTAGAAATACCATTTGACCCAGCAATCTCATTACTGGGTATATCCCAAAGGATCACAAATCATTCTATTATAAAGATATATGCACATGTATGTTTATTGCGGCACTATTCACAATAGCAAAGACTTGGAGCCAACCCAAATGTCCATCAATGATAGATTGGATAAAGAAAATGTGGCACATATACACCATGGAATACTATGCAGCAATAAAAGAGGATGAGTTAATGTCCTTTGCAGGGACATGGATGAAACTGGAAACCATCATTCTCAGCAAAATGACACAAGAAGAGAAAACCAAACACTGCATGTTCTCACTCCTAAGTGGGTGTTGAACAATAAGAACACATGGACACAGGAAGGGGAGCATCACACACCTGGGCATGGAGGGTGGGGGGCTAGGGGAGGAGTAGCAGGGGTGGGGGACTGGGGAGAGATAGCACTAGGAGAAATACCTAATGTAGATGACAGGGTAATGGATGCAGCAAACCACCACCATGGCACGTGTATACCTATGTAACAAACCTGCATGATCTGCACATGTACCCCAGAACTTAAAGAATGATAAATAAATTTTTTAGAAAAGAGGACTTTTTAAGCAAGTGGTTTAAAAGCTCTAAGCCTCAGTTTTCTCAACTGTAAAATAGAAAAAGTAGTAATACCTATTTCATGGAGTTGTTGCGATGAGTAAGTGAGATTGTGAGTGTCTGGGCCTGAGTAAGCACTCAGTAATTGTTGTTATAGTTGATACTGCTAATAATTAGTATATTTCTGATATGATTATCATAATAAGATTCAGGAAAATGAAGTAAAGCTACTGAGTATCTATGAGCAGATTTCGGAAGACCATATGATTAAAAGTTATTGATAACTTATTTTCTCTTGCATATAACCTCCCACTACCCATAACAAATTAAGAATACTCAGTGTAAATATAATCACCATTCAAATGAGGGTGTCTATTTTTCACTCATTTTGTAGAAAAGTCGCATAAACATAAATGTAAAGATTCTGACAACAGTGTGGTTGGTAAATATTACACTCCCCCTAGCCCTGTCCTATTCAGATCCCAAGGTTGGTTATATTTTAAAAACATATTTGCTTTATTAATCTGATTTAAGAAAAGGGAGGAATTGATTACTAATTACACATAATTCTTAGGCTAACTTGTAAGAAACTGACATTGTGGCCTTTGTTAATAGAATTTGTTTTCTTAGTGGTTACTCAGTGGCGGTGATACTAGGTGCTCTTTATTACAGTAGAAAAGATGTTGTCTGCCACAGAAGACAGGTAGCTGTGGCCTGAATGAACTTACTCCTTTCCATGACTGTCCTGAGAAATCCTGGACCAGTAACTACTTTTTTAAGAAGCAAGACTGCTCTATCTTCTCACTGAAAGTAAATGAGGATAGATTAAGTTTTTTTAGTTTTGCTCCTGGATTCCTCACATCAATGAGGAATTCTAAGGTCCAACAGGATTGTGGTGACTGCCTTCTCCAAGTCTGCCGTCTTCAAAATGCCAGCATGGCAATATCAATAGCCTCATGAAAAAGGTAGAATTTCTTCTCTCAAAACAATGTTCTATCTCAGGATAGCATGTAAGTGCATGCCTATGGAATGAGAGACAAGCAGAATTTCTACCTGGAATATTATGTATGTGTGCTGAACATATGAACTTCACATTTTGGGAGGAGCAGAGAAATGATAACCTGGTTTAGATTGCGTCCTTCATTTTAGCAGAAATAGCACTGGCTTTCGAACCACACAGATTTAAGTTTATATTCTAGCTCTTGCACATTTTAGCAGTGTGATCATAGGTAAATTAGCAGACCTCTCAGAGCCTGAGAGTCTCATTGTTAAAATTAGTAATATATAAGAATCACCTTCTAAAATACTTGCAAGATATTAAATACATAATAAATGGCAGTTATTTTAAATAGCAGAGGTAGTAGAATAAATATGTATATCAACACACACATACACACACATATATATACACATATATACATACATATATATTTTACTCCAGGAATGCTAGTGGAAACCTATATACTGTAATAGTATTTATAATGATAAATTACATTGAGTGCCTACTATGTGGTAGATATTTTATATGTATATTATCTCATTTAGTTTTATACTCACTGTTTAAGAGGTGGATTTGGTAAATTAAGGAATTCAGAAATAAAGAATAAATTACTGAACAAGATGAAGAGGTGAAATAATCTTTCAAAACTTCTGAGTCACATGAAGTTTTTTCTATTATAGAGGTAATTTATCCAGAATTTTCAATTTATCTAGGAGGGAATAGATAGTCTGATGAGACAAGATTTATTCATTAAGTTGCCAGTCTAGTTGAGACACAAAAATATACGTCCAAATAATGAGTGATCAAGCCTTGTAATTGGTGGCCATGTTACTGTTTAGAGAGGAAGACTCAATAAGACCTTACTCTTTTTTTCCTTCTTCATCCATTCCATCCTCTACTAAGTAATTATGTGGGGCACTCATTCTGGCTAAGGTCAGTACTAGGTACCAATGTGGAATCTGGCCTCAGATTTCCTGGGTTGGAGGCCCTACTTCCACCCTTATTTGTGGGCTGACCTCAGGTAAGTCACTGAATTTCAAGGCTCAGTTTCTTAATTTGTCAAGTGGGTATAACAATAATATTATTGACCTCTCAGTGTTGTGAGAAATGAATAAGAGAATGTATGTCAAGCCCCTAGGACAACTTCTGGAACATAATATAGACTTTATTATTGCCATCAACATCATTATTACTTTTGAAAAAATACTTTCCTTACTCTGGGAATGCTAGACATCTCACTAAGGTGTCACTCAACATAACCAAGGATATATTATGGATAGCCATTAACCTCTACACAAGACACTAGTGTTCTAAAAGTCTCTATGTTTTTAAAAGATCCGATACATTAGCTGGGGTGGTGTATGCATGAGTGAGTATGTGTGTGAGACAGAGAGAGAGAGTGGGGAACAGTGAGAAAGAGAGAAAGAGGTTTCTACGTTACTCCCTGAATACAGAATACTGGGAGTAACATTCAAGCAGAGTAAGCCACAAAAATAGAGGACAGGGAAGAATATTCATTTTGGGAATGATGTCTCCTCCATTGCTCCATAGAATATTTAGCAGAGTTTGACTCAAATGTCCTGACTCAGAGGAACAAGAAGACACCTTCTGGCTCTAGTTTTCCCTCCAGGGAATAGTTTAGCAACTCTTGTTTCACTCTCCCACCAAGACATGAATACATGGATTTCAGCATAGCAGAGAGAAGAAGATGGTAAAATTGAACATGTTCGGACAAGCGTGGGGGATTCGGAGGTTGATTGTCCAATGTTAGCATCTCCTCTGAAGCACTTCCGACCTGATTCTAGTGGGCAGGCAAACTGTCCGTGAGAGGTGCAACTGTTTTACTCTATTACTTATTTACACAAACTGTCCTGAAATTGCCAGTGCAGATTTTAGATCACTTTATAAAGCCTTAAAAGTAACCATAGTGCCTTGCATTGTCCCTTGTTTCCTGACTCTCTCCCTCATTGGAGGCCACTGTTAATGGCATGCATGGGATCAGCATTATATTCAGTTTAAAGAGTGGATAATCTCTTGGGTTCAGTGTATACTGCCCAGGTGATGGGTGCACCAAAACCTCACACATCACTACTAAAGAACTTACTTATGTAACCAAATACCACTTGTTCCTAAAAACCTGTGGAAATAAAAAATAATATAATAACATAATATAATATAATGTCAAAAATCATGACAAGAAATGTAAAAAAGAGTCGATCATGTTTAGGAGCTGCCCTGACTTGTAATGCAGGCCTTGCAGAATATTCCTGGAAATGACCCTGTGGTGGTTTTTAAAATATGTCAACAAAATGTTAATCTTCCCTTTGAAAGATGGGCTTTGATTTCTCTCTTCCTAACTGTGGGTTGTATTTAGTGACCTCTTCTGATGAATTGAATATGGTTGAGGTGAAGGTGTGTAATGACATTAGGGTATATAAGGCTTCCTCCTTGTTCTTTCTCCAGGAAGAAGCAAGCTACCATGTCATGAAGACACTCAAGCTGACCTATGGAGAGATCTATGTGTTAAGAAACTGCGGAGTGCCACCAACAGCCATGTGAGTGAGTTATCTTGGAAATAGATTTTACAGCTCCATTCAAGCCTTTAGATGATGGCAACCTGGGCTGACATCTTGAGCACAGCCTCTTGAAAAATCTCTGAGCCAAAATCAACCACTTGAGCAGCTCCTGAATTTCTGACCCACAAATACGCTTATATAAATGTTTATTATATTAACCCACTATTTTTTTTTAATCACACAGAACTAGCCTATTTCGGCAAATCTTTTTCAAGAGACTCTTCATTTTAAATAGTTTTTTTTTGTTTTTATATAAAAAATAAACCACACAAATAAATTGATGAGCATTATATGTCCCCTTGCTAGCACCTCCAACTTCTAATTAATTATTCCTGGGCTGGCTGTGAGATCAGGGACAGAGTACAGAATCACGCCGTGGTATGTATGGAGAAGGGAATACTTAGGAAACCCAGCTAGTCTTATGAACAGCATGTGAGGACTTATCTTTAGCTGATGGGCATAGTATCCTTGCTCTAACAAGAATCCCTTAGGTTTAATAACATATGTCTTGCTTATGTGGTCGATCTATACACATTATTTTTGCTTTCAATATATCCATAAAAGTCATTCTTCATGGTTTTAAGGGAAAGAAATATGTCAACTACTGAGATTGATACCTAATTCTTAGTACTCAGGAAAGATTTAGGAGAGGAGGATGTTTCTGAGTAGAGAAGTCCTTATGGACTCAGAAAGGACATTGTGAGCGAAGACTAGTTGGATAGAGAAATTAGTTCCTGGGCATGTGCAATAGATGTGACTTCTGTGTTCTCTGGAAATTCCCTACATCATTCTCATTTTCTGGGTAGTATTGTGGACTGAACCTTGATCTTATAGTGAAGAGGCTTGGCTTATAGTCCTACTCCCCACCAGAGATACGTTTAAAATTCTGAAACAGACCAGTCGTGGTTGCTGTGAGCCTGTAATCCCAGCACTTCGGGAGGACAAGGCAGGTAGATTGCTTGAGCCCAGGAGTTGGAGATCAGCCTGAGCAACATGGCAAAACCTCACCTCTACTAAAAATAATAAAAAAAAATTAGCTGGGCTTGGTGGCACGCATCTGTAACCTCCGCTACTTGTAAAGCTGAGGCAGGAGGATCGCTTGATCCTGGGCTGTCGGGCTGCAGTTAGCTGAGGCTGTGCCACTGCACTTTAGCCTGGGTGGCAGAGTGAGGCCCTGTCTCAAAAATAGTAATATTAAATAAATAAAATAAAATTATGGAATAAATTTTTCTCCAAAGACATTTTTCTGTTTGCTTCTTAGTGCAGTTAAGGGATAGAGCTGTAATTGAAAAACACACTTTTTAAAGAAACTGAATAAAAAATGAATTCTTATCATGACAATTACTTAAATGCATTTTTTAATCTCAAGGATGATGCTTTTGTTCCAGGAAGTTATATTACAATCCAATTAATTCATCTTTGCAATGAGACCAATGGATGAAAAGGTCTGTAAAGTGCAAATTGTTGTTATTAATTTATAAGATAAAGCACTTGTTGTTTCAGGAACCAGTCCCAGAGCTCACTGTTTTCACATAATCTTATATTGTGGGTAATTATACACAGACATTAACGTGATAAAGATAATTACAAGAATCTATCATTGCTGGGGTTTTGGTTTATTTGATTGTGAACTTTTGGGAACTTCGGATTAGATGATTAACTTACACTGGGTATTTATTTGTTGGCGAGTGCCTGAAATAGTTACTGAAATTAATACAGAGCACGTTTTTACCTTTTCACAATGAATTTGTTTGATTAACAGCATGGTATTTATTCAGTTGGAGATCTTAAATACCAGATGCAAATTTCAAATAATCACTTGAACAATCGAGTTCAAATATTTAACAAATCAGTGCAGAAAAGATTAAGTGGGAAATTTACTTTAAAGGACAAGTGTGTGTGTTAGAGACAGAGATAGAATGAAACACCAGTAAATTTTAACTGTTTCAGACATTATGATGTGGCAGACACATGGACCATGCAGTGATGATGTTTTTGATTTTTAGACATTTTCTGTTTTTTACAAGTTGTGTGTAACTTTCCCTGATGTTAGGGAACAGCTTCCACTATAGCCTTCAGATCTTGTTAAAAATACAGATTCCTACTATGCAGCCATAAAAAAGAATGAAATCATATCCTTTGCAGCAACATGGATGCAGCTGGAGGCCATCATCCTAAGTGAATTAAAATGGGAACAGAAAACCAAACACTGCATGTTCTCTTATAAATGGGAGCTAAACATTGAGTACACGTGGACATAAAGATGGCAACAACAGACACTACTGGGTACTGTGCTTACTACCTGGGTGACTAGATAATTGGTACCCCAAACCTCAGCATCACACAATATACTCAGGTCATAAACCTACACATGTAGCCCCTGAATTTAAAATAAAAGTTGAAAAAATAAAATAAAACAAAATAGCAAAAAAAAAAAAAAAAAAAAAAAAACAGATTCCCGGGCCCCTTGGGATTCTGGTGCACAGCTTGCTTTAAGAAGTATTCAGTTAGGACATTACTGTGGAAGTCTGCTCCTAACTTAAAACGTAGTATCTTATTAATTTGCTCTTATCATACACAAGAAAGCATAAGAAAAGAAACATTGTTCTCTCTCTTTTCCCCTACCCATCAAGCCTGGTTCCAAACTTTGCATGTCTTTTCTCTTTATTGTCAGAGACACTATCACCTTCAAGCTATGTCTTCCTCCAGTTTTTTTTACCTGCGAAAATAATCATTTACCCGTATCTAGCCTAATCCCTCCTGGGATTTAGATTCAACTCATCTGTGAGGCTAACTCTGATGATAACTGGGCCTCTTTCTTGCTCCCTGGATTCTGTTGCCTCATTGTACTGCAGTTTATATTACTGGATTTCTAGATTGTTCCTAAATCTTAGTCCTGAAAATCCATCCAGTAGCTTAGTCCCTCTAGGATTAGAGTCCTGTCTTGGTTTCCCTCTAGGCTCTTCCCAAGAATGTAAATTTGCTTCAGAACCTGGTCCAGAGGCCAGAACAGTGACAAGTTATTAGATTTTCCCATGCAGTCTGGTTTGTTTGACTTCCTGAAACGCATGTCTACTCTGGTACCATCTTCCACACACTCAACTGGCCTAATACTCTGTCTTGGACTTTCCTAATGACTCCTGACCAGGGACAATCCCCCCTCAGAGAATAGATCTTGTTTCATGTTCTCATTCTGTGTTCTGGTTAGCTTCATTCTATGTTCTGGTTACCTGGATCCAGACATGTGATGTCCTGAGACCTGACCCCACAGTGGAGCATCTGTGAACTTCTCTAGATTGTGTAAGCAGATAAATGGAAAAAAATAAAAGCATGCTTTTTCTATTTAGATTTTCTTTTCCTTTGTCTTTCTCACTGTGTGTATCATGAGACATAAATTTATGATTCTGTGGAGTGGGATGTGAGTCAACCCAAGAGAATATATTTGAAGGCTCAAAAGAGGATGATAGGTCAGCCTGGTACAAGATAACATGATAAATGATGAGTGTCCTGATTATATGCTCACTTGGTATAATTTAGACTTCTGTCTATTCTGAGACAATGGCACTAAGGTCACTTGATCTACCATGCTGGTAACAACTGTGTTCTGAAAAGGTAGCACATCTTGTGACCCCCTAGGGAGTTGAGGCTGGTATTTGATGATCCAAGAAATGTGGTTTTGAAACAAATTCTCAAGAGAACTTGGAGGTTTAATTATAGAATAAGTTTTATTGGGCCTTTACTATGTGCTAGACACTGGACACCATTGGTAAAATTTCAGGATTATCTGAGAGTCTTAAGGCTTTCTTATACCATGTGTCTTAACAAGCTTGCAGTTTTACCATCTAGATCACAAGCTTTGATGATGCTTTACTGGACATATTACTCTGGGAACTATCCAGGATCAACAAACCACTCTGGAGTAAGATGACACCTTTGGATTCCAATACAGATTGACATTCCCCAAACCAGCACCAGTGTCTGGGAGGTACCAGTGTCTAAGAAGGAGGTTGAAAGAAGATTTCAAGACTTACCCTTGCCTGTCTACATGCATGGGCCAGTTCTCTGGGCTAGATTGCAGCAGAACTTACCTTTCAGTCAAGGTTGATGGCAGAATGCTAGCGATTGATGCCTTATTTTGTTTATTACATGGGAATTCATATAAGTGAGTATGAATTTAGGGTGCACTGAAGCTGAACAGACTTATGCATTAACATTCTTGTCACCATCCCATCAGGGTCAGATGGATAATGGAAGGGTGAGTCCCATCTGTCCCCTTTATTATGCATCTGGAAGCTACCAGCTGGGCTGACCCTCCTCTGTGATCAACCCTGCATCTGTTTTCAGATTATGTCAAGGCTCCAGAGCTCTATTTAAGTAGAGTATTGCTCTAAGTCTCCATTTGTCTGACTCAGTCACCTAACACAGAAAAAAGTAACTGAAATAAAAACCTCATACAAGATTCTATAAGAATATTCACAAAGTCAATTCTAATAAGCATGAATGGTTCTGCAAACTTCAGATCAAATACATCCCCCCACTCCCTTTTTGGCTCATGAGTAATTATCATGGCAAGAGGATTGAAAACTGCTCAGAAGACTCAGAGGTCCGTTAAAGGCATCAAAGGTCACAGAACTCCGATTTTCCGTATTAATGAATACCTATGGATAGTTATAGAATCCTTGAAAACATACCTCTATTTTCATCTGTTTCATCAACTGTGCTTTTGGGTCTGTAGGACTTGGTGGTAAAGTAAGAGTGGGAAGACAATACCTCTTGGCTCACCCCAAGTGAAGGTCAACAGTTAGTCTCATTTCTTCTCAAAGAGGGAATTTAAGAAATACAGGCATTTAGAAGTGTGTTACTACTTGAGTAAATGTGAGGAGAGGCTCTTGGTTCACAGGCCCACTTTTCTTGGTGAGAATTCTGTTAATAACTAGAACTAAAACATATTTCAATCACTACTACTTGAACGTGCATACTTCTGTGGCATTTTTCATAATTGAAAAGAGAGATGTGAGGCATTGCATTCACAGCATTCAATACCGCAAATGCTTATTTCTGAACTGTGATTGTATATTGTTTCATGGTTCATGCTGACACATGCTTAATTTCTGTCACAGCCAGAATGGTGGGCTCTAGGCTGATTGCATTTTGACGAAACTCTCTATGGAGATTCTAGGAACAGCCAACATATAATAATGAAGTGTGTGTGTGTGCGCGCGTGCGTGTGCGTGTACATATATGTTAACCATGTTTATACTTCATTAGATATTTAAGAAGACATGCAACATTTCCTTAGTGTTTAAAACCATATTTGCCAGTTTAGACTCAAGTTTGCTAAAAGAAGACATTCACCAAGCAAACAGGCTTTTCTCTTTTGACTGAAAACAAACATGTCCAAAGAGTCCCAATTTTGTTGCTAGTGATATAATAGAGAAAGAACCACAAAAATTGGGATGGAAGAGGGTGAAGATCCAAGTCCAGACAGAGATTGGAAGTGCTTCTCTGGATGGCAACATTGAAAATGTAAAACCCCAAAGAAAGAGCAGGCAACATGCAGGTAATAAGAATGTAGATAAATAATAGATACAAAAATAGAAAGCAGGTGGGGGGGTGTTGGAAAGAACCACAAGGAGTTTGTGGTTCCTACTCTTTTCCCTTCCATTAAGGCTATCAGTAGTAAGTAGCACATTTAAAAATAGCAGGGAACTATGAAGGAACTATGATGTGCCCTAGGCAGAGAAATTTCCTAAAATACCTGAAATCTTTTACTGTGTATTCTCCATTGTCTTTAACAAAAAGTCCAAGCTCTTTCAAGTGGCTATAAAGTCTGATATAATCCAACCCCCACCTACCTGTTCAGCCACATTTGTGTTTTGTTCTGTTTTTTCATTCTGCTCCTGTCAAACTGACATTCTTTCAGTTCCTTCTTCTGCCATATCCTCTGTGGAATCTGAATCTTCACATAACCTGATATTCCTTACTTGATTATTCTTCCTTTCTCCCCACTCAACACTTTCACATGGCTAAAGGCTTCTTGGCTTTCAGCTCTCAGCTTGGTTGTCACTTCTTCAAGGAAGCCTTCCCTGATTTCTCCTCTGCCTGATGAATCTAGGTCTTCCACTCCATATTCCTATGACATGCTCAACTTCTTTTTCATGGCACTCATCACCGTTGAATTCACCTGTTTACAGCTTGCCGTTTCCATTACACTGTGAGCTCCATGTGTTTACGCTATATGCAAGAATTAGCCTGATAACTTACACTGGGTTTGTTACTAAATTTTCTGATAGTATTAGAAGTAAGATTATTGAGGCTCCCGGGTAAGTGAACACTCGTCTGAAAAATGTGATAAATAATAAACACTCATGGGTTGTTGTGAAATAAGGCATGTAAAACATCTACTAAAGTTTCTGGTACATAGGACTCATCGATTTGTACCTTATAAGTAGCTTTGTGTGCTTTATTTAGAATTAGGAAGCATAGAAATTGATAAATAATTATATATCTCTTCTTGAATATATCAAAGTCATTAAACTCAGCAGATTCAGAATCAAACTTGGGTTCTTTTTGCCCAAACCTGTATTGATCCATTATTCCCACCCTCAGCGGACAGAAGCACCATGCCAACCTGGATAGCCATCTTCAGCACCTCCAACCTCTATCTTCCTCCCTAATAGCCAATTCTTAACAAGTCTTGACCACGTTATACTCATTCATCCCATTCAATCCTCTCCATATTCAGTTCTTCCACCCTAGCCCATAATACCATCATCTAATTCCTAGACAATAGATTGTCTTCATAAATGATCCTCTTTTTACTTGCATGTTTGCCTCCAATCCAATCTTCTCAATGTAGCTGGAGTGACTTTTTAGAAATTTATGTCCAACTAGGTCACATACATCCAACTTTATATCATAATCCATAACAACCACCACCACCACCACAAGTAACGTGTTAAATGGCATCTTATAGTACTCATTATATGCCAGGCACTATTTTAAGTGCTTTATATATACTAAGTCATTAAATCTCCACAAGAAGTCAGGCTGTTGTATGCATTTAGTTCATCATGGAGAAACAAGCACAGAGAGGTTGAGTGATTAACAGCAACCCATGCACACTACTCTTCAGTAGTTTGCTAATTTGGAGAGGCCTTATGGAGTCCTGATGAAGAGAGTTGACTGTGGAAAGAGATTTTCTGGCTTTAAAACCTGGCTCTACTATTTCCTAGCTAAAGCTTTATGTCTCTGAACTCTGTTTTCTTATCTGCTAACTGTGAAAAATAATAGTGCCTCCTTTATAAGGTGTTGTATCAAGTGAGTAATACAAGTAAAATGTTTAGAATGGTACCTAGTGCAGAAAAAGATTTTAGTGAAAGTTATTGATATTGCCATATATGTATAAAAATATACATTCTCAGCAAACTAATACAAGAATAGAAAATTAAACACTGCATGTTCTCACTCAAAAGCGGGTGTTGAACAATGAGAACACATGGACACAGGGAGGGGAGCATCACACACTGGGGTCTGTTTGTGGGGGACTAGGGGAGGAACAGCAGGGGGTAGGGAAGTTGGGGAGAGATAACATGAGGAGAAATGCCAGATATAGGTGATGGGGGGATGGAGGCAGCAAACCACGTTGCCATGTACGTACCTATGCAACAATCCTGCATGATCTGCACATGTACCCCAGAACCAAAAATACAGTAAAAAAGTGTGTATATATATATGTGTGTGTGTGGGTGTGTATGCGCTATCTATCCTTCCAACCTCATCCTTTACAGTTCTATCCCCTTTCTTTTTATTCTGGTCTTCCTCTTGTCTCTTGAAGAATCATCCCTCTTACTATAGGAAACAATGTCTCCTAATCTTTTCCAACAATCTCACTCTTCCCTATTTTACTTTTACGCATTGTTCAGTTCTCAGCTCAGATGTCACTTACATGTGAATTACTCACCTGCAGGCTAGTATAGCTCTCACTATTATATATGTTCAGTTTCTCCTTGTAAATTTCCTGTAAAGCGTTTATCACAATGGCAATTTTATATTTATTTGTCTAATTTTTGGTTGTCTGTTTTTTCTCATTAGATTACAAGATCCATGAAAAAAGGGACCAAGTCTTTTTGTGTTCATTGTTGTACAGTGAGCCTGACATATATTTGTGTTGTTGAGTGAATACACATATTTCTCCATTATCTGGTAGTTATAGTATAAAGGGTACATTTTTGTTTTAGAAACACAAATTTGACTCAAATTTCTGCAATGTGGTTGCTATAGAAGATGGTAAATCAACAGATATATATATATAAAACAGATATTATCTATATGCATATATTGATTTGTATATAGGCATCTCTCAGTATACTCAGGGGGTTGGTTCCAGGACCCTCACATTTACACATACTCAGGTTTTGCAAGTAGACCCTGAGAAAGTCGGTCCTCCCTCCATATAGGTGGATTTCACAACCTATGAATACTATATTTTTAATCCACATTTGATTTAAAAATCTGCATATAAGTGGATCCATGTGGTTCAAACTATATAGTTCAAGGGTCAACTGTCTATATTGAACCTCTACGTAACTGAAACCAGAGACACTATTACTTTGACAGATACAGTTTGAGTTGAAAATCAAAAGCCTACTTTTAAAGTGAACTTAAGTTTGGGGGTGAAGGTACATAGGAATAGCTTGTCTGTTATCAAAGTCGAGGAAAGATATTTCTTTTCTTTTCTTTCTTTTTTATTTTTTGAGACAGAGCCTCGCTCTGTCACCAGGCTGGAGTCCAGTGGCACTATCCCAGCTCACTGCAATCTCTACCTCCCAGGTTCAAGCCATTTCCCTGCCTCAGGCTCCCGAGTAGCCGAGACTGCAGGCACCCACCACCAAGCCTGGCTAATTCTTTGTGTTTTAGTAGAGACAGGGTTTCACCATGTTGGCCAGGATGGTCTCGATCTCCTGACCTCGTGATCTGCCCATCTCAGCCTCCCAAAGTGCAGTGAATTCAGGCATAAGCTACCACACCTAGCTGGAAAGATATTTCTTGATCTTGGGCACTGTCTCCCCTAAAGTCACCCTTGGGAAATTATTTAGTTAAATTATGAAGCAGAACTCTATCTGTCCCAGTGGAAGTTACCAATGAGCTAATATATATAAGAAGAGAAAAAATATTAATGCAAGTGGAAAAAAAAAGGGCTTTGCATTTATAAATCATAAAGGGAATGTAAATCATGATGAATCTTCTTCCTTATTTGGGAGCAACTGGCCTGTTAGGCATTCTCTACTTCAGTTCCATGCGGCAGAAGCGGTAGCAGTTTTTTAAGCAGCCAACATATTGGTTATCCAGGTGTGAGCAAAAGAAACTGTGCACCTGAGCGCAGATGAGTTTAAGAAAACAAACCAGTGAAAATCTGAGCTAAAAATGGCCATACCCAGTCGGCATAAGCAAATATACCATGGGAAATGCCATAGAAAGCTAAGTTCTGCTGTTCCTCTTCAGTCTAGGACTCTGTCTTTGCTACTTTGAAGGAGTGTAGTGGTTATTCTTGAGGATGTGTCCTATTCCATAAGGAAAGATATTTTCATTAAGCTTTTCTATTATTTCCTCTAAATAATAAAACACTTGGTCCTACACAGTTGTAGATGAAGGATAGCATGAGGAATGCTTTCATTTAAAAGATGTCTTTGAATATGGATATATTTGAATATAAGCCTTTGCATTTCCTAGGGCAGCTCATGCCCTTTTCATTGACCCCCATTACTGATTGTGTGCATTATACTATGAGAGAGTAGTTCTCTACCAGCGTGCCTTTTCTGATGCCACTTGAGATTGAGAAGTCTGACTTCTTTACGTGCATTAAATGTGTTCCCTCAGAAGAAGGAGTAGTAGAATTGATACAACATTTACTAATTTATAAAACCTGGCATCAAAACCATTGGAGATAGATGACAGAAAGGAATAAAAGATCATGCAAAGTTAATCATCACTTAAGAATTTTGATTTATTAATCAGTTCTCTAATGTGAGAAAACCCGATGTGTTTGAGCAAACCAGAGTCATCTGTGATTTCAGAAACTATATGAATCCCTCTAAAACTTACACCAGAAATTACAAATCAGATAAACTTATTATGCCTTTTATGGGGCTTGAACAATTAGTTTGTAACTAGTTACCCACTGCTGGCCACATAGCAACATGAATTTCTTTCTACAGTTGTATTGGCATCCAACACTGTTTTGGTTGGGTTGCTTTCAATTCCATGTTCACAGCAGAATCACCTGTACAGGTATTGCTGACAGTGAAGACTTACAATTCTATTGCCCATATTCTCCATCACCTTCTTGGTAAGCTTCTCTGCCCCCATTCCCTTGGAAACAAGTCTTGCAAGTCTTTCTCATGCAGTCACATGCTACCTACACACATGCTTTTAGGGTTCTTCTGTTAATTCATAACATGCCTATCTTTTCTTTCAATCTTGGGTATAGCTTGCCTTTTATCTTTAAAAAATACCCATTATTTTACCACAAGTCGTAAAATTCAGTTAGTCCTATGTCCCTGTTACAACTTGAGTCCTGGGAAATCATTAGTGCTACTCCTTACCCCTAAACACCATCCAAATTTTATGTATGCCTTTTATAGCTTTTTTCTATTACTGTGGCTTTTCATTTCACCTATAGTAAGTCTAAATTCCTTACCATCAGCTGTAAGTTCCTGAAGAGCCTCATCTCTATCTACCTCTCCTGATCCATTTCCTGTCTCTCTCCTCCTTCCTTTCCCTCTGTACTTCAGTATGCTGGCCTTTTGTTTTAAAAATATAGCAGTCTTTCTTTCTTTTTTTTTTTTTTTCCTGCTTCCACACCTTTGCACTTGCTAGTCCCTCTGGAACACCATTACTCACAGCTTTCACATGTGAGACACCTGAATAAAATTTAATATTCTCAGGAATGCTTTTTCTGTCTATCCTACCTAAAGTAGGCTTTCTCTTTAGAGCACTTAAAATGATAACACATAATTTATTTGTTTATTCATTTTTGGGGGTCTGAATCCCCTAATATAATGCAAGCTCCATAAAGCAGGGCCTATAAAAGCTTGGCCGTTTTTACTTCTCAGCGTCTATAATGTCTTGTACTAACAGGTGAACATGAGAACACTAGGTATAAGTTCTTAGCTAAGATAAAGTGTTCTTTATTACAAGAAAATTCATTTAGCCAAAATCAAATTTACAAAATGATAAATTGCCTAATGAAATCAACTTCTTCATCTAAGAGTACATGACATATACTGCATACAGACACAGCCTGCAAACTGCACCATTGCCTGTTAATTGTATTATACATCACAATTGGAGCATAGGAGGAGGGCAGGTAATCCTGGAAACTGGGAACAAAATGACACCAAAATTGGCCCTTTGCATGAGACACAGATCCCTCCAGTGAGGTGTGAACTCACAGCTTGAGAAGCACTATAAGGTATGACATATAGTCTTAGTGTCTGTCTGTTGAATCCTGAGTCCTTGACATAAGGCTTGGCACATGGTAGCCTCTCAAACATCTGTTGAATGAACAAATGAATCCATGTAGCATGCCACAACCTGGTAATCTTTATTTATACTGAAGCTATTTTTATTACTCAAGTTAGTCATTTTTTTCTTGCTAAAACAACATATTGCTGATTTTATATCAAAAGTCTGCAGGGAAACATGATTCACTTTATAGCCAATTTTGCTGAAATGTATTGGCCCTGCAAAGCAAGAGACATGTACACTTTGAAATATGCATTGTCATTTACTCTTCAAAAACATAGTTTTCCTTAGCTGTTTCTTGGTTTAATCAGTCCCCAAAGCTGAATAAATGAAAGAAATGGAATGTGTGTGAGCATTAAACTACATTCTGGCAAGGTGACTTATACTTAGTTCATGATATGGTAATTATTAATGAGCAACTGTTTTGTCTTGGTAATTGTTTTCCTCATAAGTTATTGTTGGTTTATGAAATACGGTAATTCCAGGAAAGAGAAAAATGTTCTCAGTGTTCCTAGCTCAAAGTCTAATCCCAAACATTAAGTAAATTGAAAAGTGCTTTTAAGACATTATTTTCATCTGTTAAATTTCTACAATTAAAAACAAAAAATAATACAAAATAATAGTAAGGCTGCCGGAGGTATGGTGTTCTCAAGAACATTGCTGTGGGAGTTAAAGATTGGTAAAATGATTTTGAAAGAAATTTAGATATATTTACCTACAAAATGTCACCATATTTGAACTTCGTAATGTGGCTTTTAGAAGTTAATAATACAGATATAGATAGATTTTTACACAAAGGTTTATATGTAAGAATGCTCATCACAGCATCAGTAAGAATGACAGGAACAATGTAATGTCCAAATATTAGGGATGTGGCTGTATAAATAATGGCATGTGCCTGTTATATAATCCTGAATGTCCATAAAAGTTGTTGTTTACAAGTACAAAGACTATTTAATGACATGCGGGAAATGCTCAGTTGGTAAAGTTAAGAGAAAGAGGCAGGAAAGGAAAGCGTAAATGTAGAAACAGTAGATGAGCTCTCTGGTGGAATCTAGTCTGTAGATTAGTTTGCCATATGCTGTTAATTATTTAAATTCATTTCCAATATTTTAAAATTAGGATATTTTACTTTTAAACAACTGTATGTTCAGGGAAAATCCTAGATATTGGGTAGCATTCATGGCACATCATCTGGGAGCAGCGATCAGCTGGAGTTGGGAAGCCTGGGTCCCTAGACCTGGCAGGTGCTCTCTGGCTGGCCACACTCCTCAGCACTCCTGACTGTAACCGCTGACCTGTTGCACTCATGGATGTCACCTTCCTGGCATTTGAATTCTTGGCTGCTATGCGGCGTGATCCTGTGTGGCAAAGTCCACATCCATATGCATGAAATGTTACAAAAACTCCTCAGGGTGATAGGATAATGGGCGATTTTCATTTTCTTCCTAACAGTTTCTGCATTTTCCAAATTGTGTAACAAAAAGATGTATTGCTTTTCTGATTAGAAAAGAGTAACTTTTTTTTTAAGTCAAATCATTAAACATCATGGAGTACCATGCTAAAAGATTATAAATGGCAGGTGTTAACAGCAATCTTGGGGAAAAATTACATTTCCTAATTCCCTTAACCAAAATAGTGGACGAGGTTATTGATGCCTTTTCATTCACAGTGGTTTTTTTTTCCCCATTATTTAATAAAAATACATTATTGAAATCTGAATGAGATGGAACAGTCTTACTAAACTGCTTTCTTTGCCTACAAAATATTGTATCTTCACCTCAATTCTAAATGAATAATAGCCTCAACCTTAAGTAAACCATTTTGCTCACTGTTCAAGTAGTAACTACTTCTGATAATATGAAGCAAATAAATAAAATTATTCTCTTTCAGATCTTTTATTTTGTGGCGAATGAGTTAAACTTAAATTTTAATTAATACTAGTGCATTAGATAAACTAAGGAACGTGCTTATCCCTGAATTGATGACATAGACATATAATTAGATTTTGTTTTCTGTTTGTAAGTAAGGGATTTATAGGAATGCATTCTTTTTTAAAATAAATTTTTATTTTGTGAAAGGAAGAGTCAACCATGCATAATATATTTATTTTCACTTTTACTAGAAGAAATGATTATAGAGTCAGAGATTTTTGTTTTGTTTTCCTTTCTAGTTTTACAAGAATAAGAGAGAGAGAGAAAAAAAAAACTTGTGTGTCTGTAATTTTTCCACCTGGTCAGTTACAGCAATGAGATTCTTATGCATTTACTAGTAGATAAAATAACCAACAAATATTTATTGACCACCTAATACAAAGTCCTAGGGAAAATCCATATAAAACCTATTCTCTGATTTCTGAGAAATTTTCATTGTATATTAAGCTCTGGCAGTATGAATATCAACAATGATATGCTATTAGAGGTTCTATGAGACTAGAATAAAGTGTACTTTTGTTTCTTTATTAATATAACATACAGTTTTTAAGTAGGAATATGACCTAATTAAATCTTCCTATGAAGAGGTAGTACTCAAGATCTGGGTGTTAAAATCATGCAAGTGGATTTAACCCAGAGGGGTAGATAGAATCATATAAGAAAGTATGTAAAATTACAGAGAAGCAGTCAGTCATGATGGCAAGGAATTGGAGAGTTCAAATTATTAACTTGTAATGCAATTTATTATATAGTTAGCTTTAAATTCATTATCTTGATATTTTAAAATCTTTTTTTCTTCTTTCCTGTTCTCTTAACATTAATTGGCCAGTTTTTCATATAAAAATTTATTTTTACCATTAGATTTCTTTACTTTTATGAAATATTTATTATTTTTATTTTTTAAATTAGTATATTCCTTTAACTAGTGAGTTTCAGATTGAAACAAAAATTGAGCGTATAGTACACAAAGTTCTCATATCATTCTTTTATTCACCCCCACTTCATAACTAAACCTATTATTAACATCTTACATTACTGTGGTACACTTGCTAAAATTAATGAGCAAATACTGATACATTATTTTTTCTTTAAAATAAGTTGCAACTATTTTATAGTGTATACTGTACCCAATCTGTAGTCTTTTATTTCTCACCAACCTCCCTCTTTCCTCAATTTCCCAAAGTCCATTGTATCATTCTTATGCCTTTTTGACCTGATAGGTTAGCTCCCACTTATGAGTGAGAACATGCAAGATTTGGTTTTCCATTTCTGCGTTACTTCACTTAGAATGATGGTCTTCAACTCCATTCAGGTTGCTGCAAGTGCCATTATTTTGTTTCTTATTATGGCTGAGACGTATTCCATGGTATATATGTACCACATTTTATTTATCCATTCGTTGGTTGATGGGCCTTTAGACTGGTTCCATGTTTTTGCAATTGTGAATTGGGCTGTTATAAACGTGTGTGCAACAGTCTTTTTCATGTAATTACTTATTTTCCTCTGGGTAGATAACCAGTGGTGGGATTGCTGGATACAATGGTAATTCTATTTTTAGTTCTTTAAAGAATCTCCATTTCAAATAATAGTGATTGTACTAATTTACATTCTTGCCAACACTGTAAGTGTTCCATTTCCAACACCTGGTCTTAATTTTTATTTTATTTTATTTTTTTAAATTATGGCCACTCTTGCAGGAGTAAGGTGGTATCTCATTGTGGTTTTGATTTGCATTTCTCTGATAGTTAGTGATTTTGAGCATTTTTTCATATGTTTGTTGGCAATTTGTATATCTTCTTTTGAGAATTGTCTTCACGTCCTTTGCCCACTTTTTGATGGGGTTATTATTTTTTCATGCTGATTTGTTTGAGTTTCTTGTAGATACTGGATACTAGTCTTTTCCTGGATGCATAGTTTCAAATATTTTCTTCCACTCTGTGGGTTGTCCATTATACTCTGCTGTTTTGCTGTGCAGAGCTGTTTAGTTTAATTAAGTCCCATCTGTTTATCTTTGTTTTTATTGCATTTGCTTTTGGATTCTCTTTACCTAAGCCACTGTCTAGAAGAGTCTTTCCAATGTTATCTTCTAGAATTTTTATGATTTCAGGTCTTAGATTTAAGTCTTTGATCCATCTTTAGTTGATTTTTGTACAAGGTAAGAGATGAGGATCCAGCTTCATTCTTCTACCTGCGGCTTGCCAATTACTCCAGCACCATTTGTTAAACAGTGCCCTTTCCCCACTTTATGTTTTCGTTTGCTTTCTTGAGGATCTATTGGCTGTATTTGGCTTTATTTCTGGATTCTCTATTCTGAGTTTTCAAATATTTGGCTTTATTCCTGGGTTCCCTATTCTATTTCATTGGTCTATGTACCTATTTTTATACAAATACCATGCTGTTTTGGTAACTATAGCCTTGTAGTGTAGTTTAAAGTTGGGTAATGTGATGCTTCCAGATTTATTTTTATAATATTGATTCTATCCAACCACAAGCATGGAGGTGTTTTCATTTGTTTGTGTCATCTGTGATTTCTTTCAGAAGTATTTTTCTGTTTTCCTTGTAGAGATCTTTTACCTCCTTGGTTGAGTATATTCTTAAGTATTTTATTTTTTTGTTTCAGTTGTTGTAGAAGGGGTCAAGTTCTTGATTTGATTCTCGGCTTGGTAGTTGTTGGTATATATCAGTTCTACTGATTTGTGTACATTAATTTTGTATCCAGAAACTTTACTGAATTTATTTATCAGATCTATGGCCTTTTTGGATGAGTCTTAAAGGTTTTCTAGGTATACAATCATATCACGGGCGAACAGTGACAGTTTGAATTTGGATGCCTTTTTAAAAAATTTCTCTTGTCTGATTGCTGTGGCTATGACTTCCAGCACTATGTTCATTAGAGGTGGTAAAAGTGGGCATCCTTGACTTGTTCCACTTCTCAGGGGGAATGCTTTCAACTTTTTCCCATTCAGTATAATATTGGCAGTGGGTTTGTCATAGACGGCTTTTATTACCTTGAGGTATGTCTCTTCTATGCGGATTTTGCTGAGAGTTTTAATTATAGAGAGATGCTGGATTCTATCAAATACTTTTTCTGCATCTATTGAGATAATCTTTGATTTTTGTCTTTAATTCTGTTTATGTGATGTATCATATTTATTGACTCATGCAAGTTAAACCATCCATTCATCTCTGGTGTGAAACCCACTTGTTCATGATGTATTATCTTTTTGATATACTGTTGGATTCAGTTAGCTGGTATTTTGTTGAGATTTTTGCATCTATGTTCATCAGGGATATTGGTCTGTAGTTTTCTTTTTTTGTTTTGTCCTTTTGGTTTTGGTACTAGGGTGATACTAACTTCATACAATGATTTAGGGAGGATTCCCTTTTTCTTTGTTTTTCTAAGTAGTTTCAGTAAGGTTAGTACCAATTCTTTGAATGCCTGATAGAATTCAGCTGTGAATCCATCTTATCCTGGGCTTTTTTGTTGTTGTTGGCAATTTTTAAATTACCATTTCAATCTTGCTACATATTATTGGTCTGCTCAGAGTTTCTATTTCTTTCCGATTTAGTCTAGGAGGGTTGTATATTTCAAAGAATTTATCCATCCTCCCTAGATTTTCTAGTTTGTGTCTGTAAAGGTGCTCATAGTAACCTTAAATGATCTTTTGTATTTCTGTGGTTTTGGTTGTAATAGGTCCCATTTTATTTGTAATTGATCTTATCTGCATCGTTGTCTTCTTTTCTTGGTTAATCTTGTTAATAGTCTATCAACTTTGTTAATTTTTTCAAAGACCTAGCTTTTTGTTTATCTTTTTGTTTGTTTGTTTCAATTTCATTTAGTTCTGTTCTTATCTCTGTTTTTTTTGTTTGTTTGTTTTTTTCTAGGTTTAGGTTTGGTTTATTCTTGTTTTCTAGTTCCTTGAGGTGTGAACTTGGAGTGTCTGTTTGTGGTCTTTCAGACTTTGGAGGCATTTAAAGCTATGAACTTTCCTTTTAGCATCACTTTAGCTGTGTCCCAGAGGTTTTGATAAGTTGTGTTTCTATTATCATTCAGTTCAAATAATTTTTAAATTTTCCCCTTGATTTTATTGTTGACCTAAATATTACTCAGGAGCAGATTATTCAATTCCCATGTATTTGTGTAGTTTTGAGGGTTCCTTTTGAAGTTAATTTCCAATTTTATTCCATGTGGTCTGAGATGGTACTTGATATAATTTTGATTTTCTTAAATTTATTGAGACTTGATTTGTGACCTATCATATGGTCTATTTTGGAGAACGTTCCAAGATAGACCATATGATAGGCCACAAATCATCAATGCTGGTGAGTAGAATATATATTCTGCAGTTGTTGGGTAAAATGTTCTGTAAATATCTGTTAAGGTCATTTGTTCTAGGGCATAGTTTAAGTCCATTGTTTCTTTGTTGACTTTCTGTCTTTATAACCTGTCTAGTGCTGTCAGTGGAGTATTGAAGTCCCCCACTATTATTGTGTTGCTGTATATGTAATATCTTAGGTCTAGTAATAATTGCTTTATAAATTCAGGAGCCTCAGTGTTAGGTGCATATATATTTAGGATTGTGATATTTTCTTTCTGGACTAGTCCTTTTATCATTATATAAGTCCCTTTTTTTCCTTTTTAGCTGTTGTGGGTTTAAAGTCTGTTTTGTCTGATATAAGAATAGCTACTTCTGCTCACTTTTTGGTGTTCATTTGCATGGAATTTTTTTTTCCACTTCTTTTGCCTTGAGTTTATGTGAATACTTATGTGTTATGTGAGCCTCTTGAAGACAGCAGACACGTGGTTGGTGGGTTTTTATCTATTCTGCCATTCTGTGTCTTTTAAGTGGAGCACTTAGGTCATTTACATTCAATGTTAGTTTTGCGATATGAGGTACTGTTTTATTCATTGTGCTAGTTGTTGCCTGAATACCAGCTTTTTTGGTCCTTATGTTATTGTTTTATAGGCCCCGTGAGATTTATACTTTAAGGAAGTCCTATTTTGGTGTGTTTTGAGAGTTTGTTTCATGATTTAGATCTCCTTTTAGCATTTCTTGTAGTGCTGGCTTGGTAGCAGTGAATTCTCTCAGTATGTGTTTGTCTGAAAAAGACTTCACCTCTCTTTTATTTATGAAGCTTAGTTTTGCTGGATACAAAATTCTAGGCTAGAAATTATTTTGCTTGAAGAAGCTAAAGATAGAACCCCAATCTCTTCTGGCTAGGTGGGTTTCTGCTGAGAAATCTGCTGTTAATCTGATAGGTTTTCCTTTACAAGTTACCTGCTGCTTTTGCCTCACAGCTCTTAAGATTCTTTATGTTGACATTAAATAACCTTGTGACTATATGCCTGGGTGATGATCTTTCTGCAGTGAATTTCCTGGGCTTTTTGTATTTGGATATCCAGATCTCTAGCAAGACCAGGGAAGTTTTCCTTGATTATTCTCTCAAATATGTTTTCAAATTCTTAGATTTGTCTTTTTCCTCAGGAATATCAATTATTCTAGCATTTGGCTATTTAACATAGCCGCAAATTTCTTGGAGGCTTTGTTCATTTTTAAAAATTCTTTTCTCTTTGTCTTTGTCTGATTGGGTTAATGTGAAAGGCTTGTCTTACATTCGAAAGGCTTTGAAAGCTTTGTCTTTAGCTCTGAGGTTCTTTCTTCTACTTGTTCAATCCTATTGTTGAACTTTCCAGTGCATTTTTCTTTCTTTAAGTGTGTCTTTTATATATAGAAGTTGTGATTTTTTTTTATGATATCTATTTCTCTGAAGCATTATTCATATAATATATATTTTCCTAATTTATTTAAATTGGTTTTGCCTTTCTCTGGTATATCCTTGAGTATCTTAATAATCAACCTTCTGAATTCTTTATCTGACAACTCAGAGATTTCTTCTTGGTTTGGATTCATTGCTAGGGAGCTAGTGTGGTCTTTTCAGGGTGTTATAGAACTTTGTTTTGTCATATCATTAGAATTACTTTTTTGATTCCTTCTCATTTAGGTAGACTATTACAGTGAAAAAATCTGGAACTCAAGGACTGCTGTTCAGATTATTTTTTCCCGTGGGGTGGTCCCTTGATGTGATGCACTCCTCCTTTACCTACTCTGGTGGAGATGGCAGGGGAGTAAGGTAGACTGTGTGGGAGTCCTTGGTTGTAGATATGTTTAGTGTGCTGGCTTTCTCAAATGCTCATTATGCTAGCAGTGAGGTTGTCATGTGGACAGACTTGGGACCACTGGTTAGCCAGGATGTGGAATTAGCTTTTATTTTCTCCTTCCTTAGAGCAGGGTTATTCTGTCATGAGTTGCTGTGATGTCCTGAGTTGGCTGGCCTCCAGCCAGGAGGTGGTGCTTTCAAGAGAGCAGCAGAGTTTTTCTCCTGTCTCGTGGAATTTGCAGTGCCACTTCTTTCAAAGATCTATTAATTCTTTTGGATGTTCTGGTGTGCTTCTGTGGTGTTCCTGGAGCAGAAGTCCACAGAGTGTCTCCACATGCTGTTCTGTCCATCCAAGTGGGAGCTGAAAATCAGTCCTGTCTCCTATCTGCCATCTTCCCTGGTATTTCCTCACCATTGGATTTTTTTTTTCAGATGGTGTCTCACTCTTTTGCCCATGCTGGAGTGCAGTGGTGTGATCTTGGCTCATTGCAACCTCTGCCTACTGGGTTCAAGCAATTCTCCTGCTGCAGCCTTCCAAGTAGCTTGAATTACGGACATGCACTACCATGCCAGGCTAATTTTTGTATTTTTAGTAGAGACGGGGCTTCACCATGTTGGCTTGACTGGTTTCAAACTCCTGACCTCAGGTGATTCACCCATCTTGGCCTCTCAAAGTGCTAGGATTACAGGCATAAGCCACTGCACCTGGTTACCATTGGATTTTTATCCATACTTTCAAGATGCCTTTTAAGGTTTCTATAGGATTTACAATTTGCATCTTTACATTATTATACTACCTCCAAATAATATTCTATATATTGTACTTTTCAGTAATATAATTACTATGTAAAGATCTTTCAATGATATATTTCCATTTATCCTTTTCTCTCATTTGTGCTATTGGTGCTGTACATTTTATTTCTAGCAGTAATATAAATGCCACACTCATTAGTATTATTTTTGACTTAAATAATCAGTTAATTTAAAAATTCATTTAATGAAATATAAAACTGAGGAAAAAGTGCAAGTGCCATTTCTTTGGAACTCTTCAGTCATTTATGTAGATGAAAGTTTCCATCTGGTATCATTTTCACTTGACTTTACAAACTTTCTTTACTATGGTAGTACAGGTAAGAATATGAGATATTATTTCTACTTTTATTTCTGAAAACTTAATTTATTTTGCCTTTATTTTTGAAGGACATTATTGATAGATCTAAAATTCTCAGATGGCAGGGTATTTTTTGTTTTCATGATTTTACAGTGTTTTTCTATTATCTTTTGACTCCTGTTTTGATAAGAAGCCTGTCATTTTCTTATCTTTATTATTCTTCAGGCACTATCCCTTTTTGTTCCTCTGGCTGATTTCAAATTTTTTTATTCCTCACTTTTTGTTAGGAAAATTGATTATGCAGTGTTCTGGTATAGTTTTACTTGCATGTATCATGCTTGAAATTTGTTGACCTTCTTGAGTTTGTAACATTCTCAAGGAGACCCTCACACAGATTTCTGTAGCCCTTTACTCCATAACTTCTTTGATACACAAGTCTACCCACATTGGTTTCTCTGAACTTTCATCTTTCTTTCTTTTTTTTTGAGACAGAATGCTGCTCTGTCACCCAGGATGGAGTGCAATGGCACAATCTTGGCTCATTGCAACCTCCACCTCCCAGGTTCAAGTGACTCTCCTGCCTCAGCCTCCCCAGTAGCTGAGATTATAGGCATGCACTACCACATGGCTAATTTTGTATTTTTAATAGAGACAGGATTTCTCCATGTTGATCAGGCTGATCTCGAACTCTTGACCTCAGGTAATCTGTTCACCCTGGCCTCCCAAAGTGCTGGGATTACAGGCATGAGCCACCATGCCTGGCCCCTCTGTACTCTTTACTTAACAAAACTCCTGGGCTTTGCCTTTAATGCCTCTTCCTATACCAAGATATGACAAGGATCTTCAAAGAAGATGCCAAAATGATTAACGGCTCATTTCATGGGTTTTACCTCTCTCAGGGATCTGAGTCCTGTATTGGTTGTTGTCCAGTATCTAAAAATAATTGTTTTATATATATTTTCTATTTTTCTAGTTATTTATGAAAGGAGGGCGAGCATAGTCCCAGTTGCTCTATTATTACCTAAAGATGAAATCATAATGAATTTCAGAAGACTAAAATCTTGCAGAGTATGTTTTCATGATATCTCAAAAGCAATCAGGACATAGTATACGTAGACTTTGGTTTCTAAATATACTTCTCCATTAAAATGAACTAAGGATCCTGGAAAAAAGGCTGATTCTAGAGCTGGGGCAGAGTAAGTACAAGATGAGCCTCAATATATTGTCTGCTAGCAAGTAAGGACATGGTAAAATTATGATGGACATATACCAAGAAAACACAGAAGCCAACTGAAGGAAGTCCCATTGATTAAATTTGGTTTAATTTGAACATCAAAATAAATAATGGTAGTAATGGAATATAGCCTACTGAATAAATTAATACACACATACATATATATGTATTAATTTATTCAGTAGGCTATATTCCATTACTACCATTATTTTATATATATATATATATATATACACATGTACACACACACACAGACACCTACATACATAAAGGGAAAGAATGTGAGGTTCTCACAGTTCAATGCCAACCAATAAACATAGATGGACAGATGAAGTTAGATGATTATCAATGTACGCTAAAACTAGTGGCAGAAATTTGTCAGGGAGCAAGATGTTTACTTAATCCCAAAATATTTCCCCATAGCACATTGAACAAATCCTACCATAAGCAAATGTTCAAAGTTTATGCCAATGTTAGAAAACCAATATCACATAGCTTTTGATGTGATGCATCAAGAATGACACAACATCACTTCGATGGCATTCCTTATGAAAATAGATAACTTACATCTAATTGTGAGAAAATATCAGACAAATTCAAATTGAGAGTTTGCAAAACAACTTTCATATTCTCTTCAAAAATACCAAGGCCAAGGAACATCAAGAAAGGTTAAGAAACTCTTCTAGATTAAAAAGACATGACAACTAAATGCAATGTATGATCCCAAATTTGATCCTGGGCCAGCAGAAAAACAGCTTTAAAGGTCACTGTTGGAACAACTGAAAACTATTAGAGTATGGCCTATGAACTAGAAAATGATATTTCATTACTATACAATTTCCTGATTTTATAACCATACTCTGGTTATGTAAGAGAACATCATCATTCTTAGTAAATATAAAGTAAAGATGTAAAGGAAGATCGTGTTTCTGACTTAAATGGTTCAGGAAAAATAATTTGAAAATAAATATATGCATACACATGTATAAGTATCTCTATCTATCTTCTATAGTTTGAATGTGTAGCTTCCAAAATTTATGCATTGGAAACTTAATCTCCAATGCAACAGTGTTGGGAGGTAGAGCCTTTTGGGAGGTGTTTAGGTCAGAAGGGACTAAGGGTGATGAAAATTCTATCTTGACAAGTATTTCCATGATTGCACATTAGAGAGAAAGGAACATAGGAAATCTTAAACTGGCACTTAAGTCTCCTTGCCAGAAATAACTTCAGTCACTTTTGCTCATTTTTCCTTGGTTAAAGCGAGTCATATGAACACATGTATTTTCCCAGGAGGTGGTAAGTGCAATCTGCCTGGAAGGAAACCGTGAACAGCTCTGAAGGATGCCCACACACAGAATTTATTACATCACATAAAAGTTATCATGCTTATCAGTTTTCTCCAGGGAATTGTGATTGCAGTTTCTATGTTCCGTTCATTCTTCCATTCAACTCCTCAAGCCCAATGTTTAGTACAAAGAATGCTTGCTCTCCGAATGAGTGGACATCCAGAGACTTTTCTGAGATCATAGAGCCTAAGGGATTTGTATTCATGTTTCTGAATTTTCAATCTTGTGCATGTTTCACAGCATCATGCAATAAGAATCTATAGAATTCTTGACATGGTCCCATTCTTATTAAGTTGTTACTGCTAATAGAAACTATTCCTACTTTACTATATAAGATAATATTTTATAGGCCTCAATCTATATGCAAATAACCCATTTCAAAATCGGCTTGCAGCCAAAGAATGCCAAGGAAATGCATTGATTAAAATCCCACAAATAAAAACACCTTTCATTTTTTTCAGCCTGCCATGTTGTTTCACTTCTGCATTTGAGAATCTCCCATCATTTCCCTTTGATGGCTGTTTTCATTACAAATTGGACCACTGGGTCTTTTAGAATTGTATGCCTTTAATAACAAAAGCTAAGAAAAAAAACTTTAAATGACTTCAAAACGTATAGAAGATATCAAAGTTTAAACAAGACTTCAAAGCAAATTTCACCAGGATGGCAAATATTCTTGGTTAACTCATGAAATTAAAATATCTGATTGTGGTAAAATCTTTTAGATGCTTATCTATCTTTATTAATGTTATTATTACGGCTCATTTCTCAAGTCCCAATGGAACAATAAACTATTAATGATCATATTCCTCTCTCTTTGGGAATGAGAAGAGTGGAATTGACTGCTGCAACAGTGGAGAGACATAAGATACTCTGAGAGAGGGTTTGCCTGTTAGGTATATTGAATCATTATCACTTCAATGAAAGGCAACAAAATAGCCAATCTTGTGCAGATCAGCATGGTTTCCAGTGAAATTTCCAGTGCAAATCAGAATTTCAATGTGAGGCAGAGAATGAATAGACATGATAAATTCAGGAGGCGATGTTCAGGAATAATTCAAATGAAGAGTGTCTGTTGTTGCTTGGATCCCAGGAAGCTAAGTTTGTTTCTTATCCTGCTGTATGTCTGCCATATTGAGGAGCCAAGTCAGTGACTGGATAAGTGTTTTGGCTAGTTTCACCACCAATTACTGAAGTATGACAAACCTGGAATTGCCTTCCTTACTCAGACTTCCAAACGCAAAATAGAACCACTTTCTGTGTCTTTGATTTGGGATGAAGTTTTGATATTTCCCGGCAAGGGTGAGCAATCTTTAAGCAACAGATCATTTTATGAAGCTTCTAAGATGAGCAAGCCTGTTTTGATAACATAAAATTGGCAGGAACTTGCGCTTGAAATTTGAATAGAGACCAAACTGAAATCTGTACAAGTTTGAAGAGGCACAGATGATTTTATGCAAATTGTTTGTTTATGGAATGCTTCTCCTGGGCACATCTGCCGGATCAGATGGGCTGAAAGTGGAAGAAGAGATAGAAGCTCTTAAGTTAAAGGGACTATTGACTTGTTTTTTCTGGTTTGCTTGTTTTTTCCAGTAGTTAAAAATAAAAAGAATAGTAATATCTAACATTTATGGAACACTTCATTGCAGGACTTTTCCCTGGTTCAGCTAAAGATGGGGTCCTTTTCCCATAGCCACAGAAGTTTAGGCTTGCAGATGGTTTGAAGGGTGAGAAAAGCAGGGTTTTATTGGGTGAAAAGGAAAAACAAGGGGGAACAGGGACTCTCCACAAGGCCAGAATCCCTGCTAGAGAGTTTCCCACCTTGCAGTTTGAATCCCAGTTTCCACACAGGAGGAGAAAGGGCCAGGCTCCTCCAAGCTGAAAATGGCACAGACTTCTGTGGTTCTACCCCAGTGCTCATTCACAGTGCACAGGCCCGTTGGAGTTTTGCCAGGGACCCTCTCCCATCTGGCTGTCTCTCTGTTATAGGACCTAGGCTAAGTGCCTTGAAATTACTTAATGGTACTACTATTATCCTCATTTTCCTAATGAGGAAAGTGGAACTCAGGTAGGTAAGGGGCTTACTTACCATTGCCTCACAGCGGGAAGTGGCAGAGACAGGTTTTGAACCCAGGCAGTCTGTCTCCAGAATCATTTCTAACTTATGCAATGCTACATGGACCATCTGAGATAATACAAAATAACTCTAGAGGACTGAGTTATTATTTAACACACAAATATAACAGTTTGTTTAAAAGAATGACAGAAAACTTCAAATTGTCATTCTTACCTTAAACTCAATAGAGCATTCTTTTGGGGACAGGGATGGCTCCATTCACTCCCTGGAAATTGAACAGAATACTCTATTAAATAACAAACCTCTAGTCTTGTGACCATCAAATCAGAGTCCTTATTAACATAATCAGTGAGAAAGGTAGAAATTCTTCTCTCTCTCAAACTAGTACATCAAACTGAACTATTAGTATAATGAAGGCTTGACATAGCTTGTGTGAACGAGTCTGATTATATGATGGGAATTGTGCTGAGATATCACATAAGCCAAAATTTATAGAAGGCAGAACTCAAGTTATTTAAAATTGTATAAAAGTAACTTAAGTGTGATGACAGAATATTGGTCATTATACGGAGTTTTGCTTCATGTGTGACACTCTGGCAAACAGAAAATAAAGCCAAAATGAAATATATTTTTGTTGATCCATGAAACATCACCCACTCCTCTGCATTCGTTACCCAGGTTTCCTTATGTTGTTTTTAAGCCATGTTGTGATCTGGTGCTCCTTTTTGACTCAATCTATTGTCTCAGAAATTCTGCCAGGAGATCTGATAGCATATCATGCCTATTGTTCAAGAAAGTGGTACTTTTGTTGAGTGTTTGATCACACTTTTCTGTTGGAAACTGAGTTGTCAGCTGCTTATGCTACCAGGATAACGTGTATGCCAAGGAAAATGAAAAAGACATATTCGCTAAGCCTGCCAGAGGATATATTGACAATTATGTCAAAACCTGAAAGCATGGCTTCAATGGTTAAAATATATATGAATATTTTTATTTTGTCAAATAATTCTAAGATTTGAAGCCCGTGTCTTTACTGTAATAATATGAAGACAAGCAATCCACACAAATAGCAACTCCAACTTCTGAAAATATCCACCTAATATAGGAAGGATTAAGAATACCTCATTTATTTAGCATGCATTATTGAATACCCACTGTGTCATTTACTGTGGTATGCACTGGGGGTAAATCAGACACTGTCTTTTAGTTAAGGTGATCCCAGTCTAAAGAGGGTGACTAAGATATGCAACTAGATCTCTTAAGCTATATAATGAATAGGAATGTTATTCTTTACTTCTCTACCCCATAGACTCATTCTTCACCTGTCCTTTCCTTGCTCTGTCCCCTGGGAGGCTGACATCAATGAATTGCCCACTTACCATCTGGCTTCAAGTTGGGTTTAGACAATGAGTCACTGGCAAGAAATTCAAGGGGCCAGAGTTTTTCTTACTCTCTCTCTTTCTGCTCCAGCCTCTACTTTCTGGCAGTGACTCTGTGTCTCCATGATTACCCTCCTGGCATCCTCTGTTTCTCACCTGTCCTTTCCTTGCTCTGTCCCCTGGGAGGCTGACATCAATGAATTGCCCACTTACCATCTGGCTTCAAGTTGGGTTTAGACAATGAGTCACTGGCAAGAAATTCAAGGGGCCAGAGTTTTTCTTACTCTCTCTCTTTCTGCTCCAGCCTCTACTTTCTGGCAGTGACTCTGTGTCTCCATGATTACCCTCCTGGCATCCTCTGTTTCTCTGCAGCTTCAATTCTCACAAGGTTCTGGGCAACAGGACTTCCTCATCCTTTGTTCCTTCAACTCTCTTAGTTGTAGTGATTTCCATCGTTGCTTCTCTCTCAGTGCCTGAACATCTCATGTTTATTCCCTTAGCCATGCAACAACCCAGAAATAGATCCCTTATTTAAACTCTTCACTTGAATGGCTAAGCTGAAGTTTGTTTCCTCCCCAAACTCTGACAGCTGCAAGAATTATAACAGAGATATTAATTGATTCTATTCGTTTTTTCATTCATTTATTCAACAATTATAGACATATTATTGAGTGCCTATTATGTGAAAGCTTACTAGGTATAAAATATAGACCAGTACTTTCTGATAGAACTTGAAAATACTCTGCATTGTCTAATATAGTAGCCACTAGCCACGTATGATTACTGAACACTTCAAATGTGGCTATTGTGACAGAGCAATTGAATTTTAAATTTTATTTAATGTTAATTCATTTCAGTGTATATAGCTCCTTATGCCAGTGGCTACAGTATTAGACAGCACAAGTATGAATTAATATTAATAGGGTCCTGAATAACTCATTTGGAAAGAGGTAGGTAAGGAGAAAGCAGGGTTTGCTCTGAGATCTGGCTAGGCAGGAGACATTTGAGTTTCTCTGTGGATGAGAAAGTGTCTTTATTAGGCAGAGAAATGTGGAGAGTGAATTCCAGGCAAAAGATCATCTTCTGTAAATGCTGAGAGGCTTTGACATATAGAAGGGCATGGTAGTATCAGAGCACTACATAGTATTCAGGGTGGTTAGGTCTTAATGATTAAGGGAGATGTGGTGAAAAACTAATTGAGAACATTGGGTTAGAGCCATATACTGATGCACCATATTTTATGTCTGTGTTGCATTCCTCTTTTATACTCCATTATAAAACCATTAGGTGAGCATTTTAAAACATAAATTTTAAGCAAATATTAATAATATGTACATATTTCCCTTAAAAATATTTCATTGAACTTTTAATTGAAAATAAAACATGATTATTTACAGCATGCTCAATTTTGTTGCCCCTCATTCTTTAGAGTTTAGCTAGGAAAGTGAGTTCAGTATTATCGTATGATAGGTATGTCAGTGATCTAGCTTTATTTAGAGATGCCCAAAGTGTCACAGGGCACAGATGAAGGTTACTGTAGCCAAATATTAAAGGGATCAGAGAAGAGTTTCTGGATAGGTTGTGAGGTTTGGACCCAAATAACAGATATGTGTTGTCTAGATGAATTTGTGTAACTGTATGGGGTAGGTGTGGAAGGAGAGGGGTGATGGGAGTGGATCAGAGTGTGTTCCCATTAGAAAACAGTAATTGTGACATAGTGAGGAGGAGAGGAAGCTGGAGTCATTTAAAGAAACAGATCTAAACACATCTAAGTTAGAAAGGACCACTCTGCTTGAGTGCCTCTGTAGAGTGGCTTAGGGAGAGGTAAAACTGCAATATCAGTTACAAAGCCATAGTAGTAATACAGGGAAAACATAGTGGTATTTGAACATAGGTAATGTATGTCTCAGGTTCTGAAAAATACTGTGTCTCATATATGATTTTCCCACTGCCAAAAACTTAATTATGTTTCTCTGAACAATAAAACAACTCTACTTCTGTTTTGGGACATAATAGTAATAGCTGTTATTTAGCAAGCAATTACTGTGTGCCAGTCACTCTTCTAAGCTTTTACATGCTGAGGATTAACTTAGTAAATCCTTACAACAACTCTATGGGGCAGGCACCATTATTATCTACTTATTTTACAGATGAAGAAATGGAGTCTCAGTGAAATTAAGTAAATTTTCCATGATCACCCTTAGTAAGTTCCAGAGCAGGATTTCAATACTGGCCATCTGCTTCTAGAGTCAACTCATTAAGTTTTACCCTTTTCTTTAAAATTCTTATAATTACCCTATGCTGATGCTTACTTACTATTTGTGGTAAAGTATTGTTTCTTTCTACTTTGAATAATGAGTTGGCTAGGAAATAAAATTAACTAAGTAGAGTAAACTTTTAAAAATATATATTTCTCTTGTAGACCTTAAACAGAAAAGGACTGTCATTTTCAGAAGAATGGAAATAAATAAATAAATGCCAATGCAGCCAACATTATACCCTATTAAGCCATGTGAGATTATTCAATTTACTATACTGCAGTTGTCTACATAATAGTCTCGTTAATCAAAATGCTTTTCAGTTTAAACATTTCAATGTGAATAGTTTAAAATGCTGAATATAATTATTTTAAAAAGATTTTAAGGGGACATGGTTGACAGATTTGCAAAGTATATTTTCTCTAATAGACTAGATTGTTGCAAATGAACACTAAAATATGTATGCTTCTGGATGCTTGATGAATATTTGCAGCTTGTAGGGAATCTGTATTTATATGATTTACCTTAAGGTCACTTATTGCAGCACGGTGTCATAAACTCTTATTTGTTTATTTTATAATTACTTTTTAAGATAGATTCCAGTAGATTAAATTTAGAGATGTCCTTGATGCAGACCGACCTGCAATTACACTATTCCAAGAGAAAATGTATTATTCTTAGAAGTATTGCCAAAAGTACTTGATACAGGATCTAAATATCTCCCCACTTCAAATAAGTTATACAAAAAAAGCACAATTTGGTTAGAGGTTTTGGTTAGAGGTGGGAAGCTGTCTGGGTGTCCCCAAAACCCAACACTCATTTAGTTCACATCTTAGATATCTAATAAGTCTTACTGCTGTGGTCTTCACTTATATATCCTGGATGCTCATTAGTGTTACAGAATTCCGGCAGAGTCACAATAGGCAGCACAATCTGAAACAGAACATGCCAACCAGTTCAACCTTGTAAATTTTACATTATCCCACCAAATCTGACCTCACATTGATTTCCTTTCACAATAACCTGGCTTTCTTATAAATAGCATTCTATTTGTTTGCATTAAAACAGGTACATGGCAATTAAATAAAAATGAGGTTGGAGAGGAGATGAGCTTATGATATTTGGCATCTATTGACACTCTTCCTAAATAAATGCTTTGGATATCATTCTTTCATCAAGGATTGCATATAATGAAGCCATAGCATGTACAAGTAATAATAATAATAACATAAAGACAATGTTTACAGACATAACTAGTTTAGGTGGAGAAAGGTGAGACACCAGTGCATGTCTGAGGATGCAGGACCATGGAAATTTTGGTTGTTTTGAACCATAGCAAATGTGGAAAAGATTAGTGAAAAATTAGGCTCTAAAAGAGTGTGAAGTCCAGGTCATGAAAAGCCTAGATCTATGCTAAGGAAGTTAGATGTGCTCCATTTGCAGTAGGGATCTGCTGAAGGCCATTAAGCAGAGAAGCATTCTGTTTTTGTCTTTGTTTTTTTGTTTTTTTAGGGACAGAGTCTCTGTCACTCAGGCTGGAGTGCAGTGGCACAATCATGGCTCAATGCAGCCTCAGCATCCTGGGCTTAGGCAATCCTCCTGTCTCAGCCTCTTGTGGTAGACAGGACTACAGGCATGCACCACCATGCCCAACTAAGTATTTAATTTTTTATAGAGATGGGGGGTCTCACTACCTAGATCATGTTGGTCTTGAACTCCTGACCTCAAGTAATGCTCCTGCCTTGGCCTCCCAAAGTGCTGCGATTATAAGCATGAACCACTGTGCCCAGCCAGAAAAATGATATAAACCTAGAAAGTTCACCTACATTTTTGTAGTAAAACTATAATCCAGAGCTTCATTATCATTAGATCTATAGCAGTATGAAATTTAGAATCTCATCACTCCCTTGAAATACACATTAAAAAGATATGTTAATATGTTAATCAAGTATTGGGTATTATTTATTGAAGAACTAGGCAGGCTTCGCCTCTGAAGCAGCCTGCAGGCAGCATTGACACCAGGCTTGGCACATAGAGATGGTTGCTTTGGTTGAAGCTGAGAATGTTTGGCTGCATTGGAGTCTCTCAATGGAGTTCTGCTCCTTTCTCCAGGGAGCTTAGAGCTAACAAAAATCAATTGAAATTGGGTCAAGTTATCAACAGTGAGCTAAAAATCACAAGAGTGGCTAATCAACTGTTGTCTAGAGAAAATCCCCAATCAAACATATGGAAAATGAGGCTTATGAATCATAGCACCAGCTTGGCTTTAGCCCTGAGGCAAATAAAACTAAATCAGTAAAAGTATATTCAGTAAAACCGTAACTTATTCTAATTCTGTTTAAGGCATCTCAGTTCTAAAAGCAGAGAACCCTCCATAGACCTAAAAGGAACAATTCTTCCTCTATCCCTAGAATCAGACTGGGAATTCAATGCTGACATCACACTCTCCAACTGTTGTGATTTTAGGCAAGTCATTTGAATGCTCTAGCCCTCATTTCTTCATCTTAAAAATAAAGAAAATAAAAAAGAAAATGGGCCAAATCTGTATCAGAGGGCCTATATGCTCCAGGAGGGCAGACACTATGTATATCATTTCCATAACTGAATCCTCCCTCTGTGAATAGCATAGAATCAGGCATATGGTGGGCATCTAACAGATGTTTGTGAAAAGCCTAAGTAAGTGAATGAAGAGACAGAAATGTTATAATACATCATGAAAGTGCTTTGTGAGCCACAGATTGCTGTATATATGGTGACATCATGATGCTTCAGATTCTACAGGTTCACATCATAGGTATATCATATAGAAAAGATCTCCAACCACTTTCCTCTCACTTCAAAAAAGCAACAGCTAAGCTATTTGTCACTTATTATTTGTTAGACCATCATGTCCATTTCCTCATGCATTTCTTATGACAACTCTAAGAAGTTGGAACTATTATTATCCCAGTTTTTAGATGAAGAAATCCAGCCCAAGGTAGACTAAGTAAATTCCTCAAAACAAAACAGCAGTAAGTGGTGGCACCAAGGCTCAAGCCCAGTCTGTCTGCCTCCAAACACTATAATCTATTCTATTACTCAAATGACAACTTCAGACTTGCTTTTTATTCTAAAACATATTGTAGTTAAAAAAAAATAAACTTCAAGCTGTCAGGTTGTACTGATTGATTCTAGTTGGCATAAAGGGATTTACAGAATTAGATAGGGCATTATATTTGATTCAGTAATGTTTTTTAACCCCCAACTTGATACTTCTATTACTATTGTTTCTTTTGAAGGACACCTACATAACCTCAAAGAAATGGGTGAATTCCTAGACAAGTAAAACCTATCAAGACTGAATCATGAAGAAATAGAAAATCTGAACAGACCGATAAAGAGTAAGGAGGTTGAGTCAGTGATAAAAGTCTCCCATTAAAGGAAAGCCAGGGACCTGATGGCTTCACAGCTGAATTCTACCAAACATTGAAAGAGCCCAAACACCTATCCTCCTTACATTATTATTAGGTTGGGACAAAAGTAATTGCAGTTTTTGCCACTGAAAATAGTGACAAAAACTGCGATTACTTTTGCACCAACCTAATACAAAAAGTTCAAGAGGAAAGATTACTTTCTAACTCATTTTACAAGGCCAGCATTACTCTGATTTTTTTTTAAAAAAACAAAACAAAACAAAACAAAAAAAACAGACAGTAAAATTATAAAAAAAACTAGGGGAGGGACAGCGGGGGGTGGGGATTTGGGGAGGGATAACATGGGGGAAAATGCCAGATATAGGTGATGGGGAGGAAGGCAGCAAACCACATTGCCATGTATGCACCTATGCAACAATCTTGCATGTTCTTCACATGTACCCCAAAACCTAAAACACAATAAAATATATTAAAAAAAAAAAAAAGAAAATTACAGGCCAATATCCCCAATGGACATAGATGCAAAATTTCTCAACAAAATACTAGCAAATAGAATTAAATAACACATTAAATGGATTATTCTTCTTTTAATGTGTTAATCAAGTAGGGAATAATAAGTGGGATTTACCACATCTTCTTTTAATTCTACCCTCCCCTTCCCTGTCCTCTTCCAACTCATCTCTTTACTCAATGAGGCCAACTGTGGCTGCTCAAAATGGGTAGCCTCAGCTCCTGACCCTGTCTTTTCAAAACAACTTACTCTTTGCTATAGGTATTATTTTAAAAACATGGGACAGATAGTCAAGGGCCACTCTGTTCTAATCACCTGTGGCCAGAGAGGTTGGGTTCATCTATCATATTGCATGGGATATTTAATGGCACGCACAGATTTTGTAACAAGGCTATATGGTACTGGAGAAAGTGATTGGTAACTCTAATATAAGAGGATAGCTCTTCTGAAAATGCAATGCACATGAAAATATTACTAAAGAATGGTTAGCAATTCTATGAAAGGAAGGTCTAAGGAAGTCATATCCATATATGCTTCAAAGGGGATTGAATCCAAATTATCAGCTTCAAAAGCAAAAATCACTTCTCTAAAATATTAAGTTCATATAAAAATCTGAGGAAGAACTAATACACGTTATCATTTTAATGCATTTTTAAAATTATAGGTGGTGGTACATTGACGTAAAACAGTTCTCTGAATAATGAGAAAACCAGTTACAAAATTAACTTATGTTATTTGACTGCTTTACAAAAAATCCGAAGGCAATATTGTCTGAAAATACAAGTGCTATAAATATTTTCAATTTATTATTGATGTGGCCTTTTAGCACATATCCTTACTTGTAGTTCATTGAATCAGAGAGATTCAATTAAATCTTTTATAAACTATTGAAGCCTGAATATCTCTTGGCATTGAAGCAAGTTGTCAAGAGAAATGGGAACTCTTCTGTTGCCATTACATATTTCTGTCTTCTTCCATCCAGCCTCCCTGTGCTTCATTTTCTTTATTATTTTGATTACCTACTAGGTACGAAGTGGAGCACTAGTTACTAAGGTGTGCACATAGCTTGAGAATTTCTTAAGAGACTTCTTGAGAGTCAAAGGAGCTAAAATGTGAACTGACTTGGAAAAGAATAAATTGTAATACACACAGAAGGTATCTTATTTTTATTTCCCTGGATCTTGTAGAATATCCAAAGAAATATGTGTCTTTTGGTCTACCAGGCAACGAAAGTGGAAAGCTTCCACAGGAAGAATCAACTGCACAAACAGTGATTAATATGAAATAACTAATTGGACTGAGCCCCTGGAGAAAGTACAGAAAACTGAGAGATGGAGATGTGCATATTGCTCTGTTTGTTCTGGCAAAATGAAAGCCTTTTCCTGTTTACATTTCTTCTTACTAATATGCAACATGGACTATCATCATAGCCCATTCTATTCTGTTTGCAGGGCTTTAAGAAGGTGACTCAGGGGCACTTAATGAAGAATGACAAGCACCTAATATCAGTCAAATGTTTCGTTATTTCTTTTACATTAATCTCCTCTTCTGCAAAGATTAGTCAAAGTGCTTAACTGAAAAAACTAGGAGGAAATGTGGACAGCATGGAGATCAAATTAATCCCTGCCTTTTGAACACAAAGAATTTCACTAAATGTTGAAAAAAGTAGTAAAAACAGATTACACGTGAACAAGAGCAATGTAATCACTACACAAAGCAGAACAGTCTGTGCATTTGGGCATCCATGGCTTTAATAGAACTCATGAAGAATTGAGTGTTTTATAGATTGTTTGATTTTTATCTCAGGTCTGAGTTGGCAAAGAAAAAGTCATGTACCTTCAGGCTGTATTATAAACTCAGGTTTTTTTCTTTCTTTTTTTCCTCATGTAAGTTTGTTTTCATTATTTCTTTTGTTTTAATTTGTTTTTTTTTCTCTTTGAGATGGAGTCTCGCTCTGTCACCCAGACTGGAGTGCAGTGGTGCCATCTTGGCTCACTGCAACCTCAACCCACTGGGTTCAAACAATTCTCCTGCCTCAGCCTGCCCAGTAGCATGCTCGGCTAATTTTTTTGTATTTTTAGTAGAGACGGGGTTTCACTATGCTGGCCAGGATGATCTCAAACTCCTGACCTCATGATCCACCTGCCTTGGCTGCCCAAAGTACTGGGATTACAGGCATGAGCCACCATGCCTGGCCTATTTTCATTATTTCTAAAAACAACTTTCAAGCACAGGGAGTTAATTTTTAGCCATTATACATGCTGACTAGATTTAAAAGTCCTCTGCTCCTCTTCTGAGTCTTTCTGGCAGAGAAATCCAGGGAGCACTTCCAAGTTTAGACCATGAAGCCAGCTTCTTGAGAGTTGGAAGATCCTTGGGAAGGTAGGTGGGTGTAGAGTAGACTCAGTTTACCATCTAAACTAGAAAAAAAAAACACTGGGCTTTTCTTTAAGCTTGACCCTGTTTCTTTTTCACAAGCCATCTGATGGTTACCTTCTGCCTATTTTAAAATAATGAAAGAGTATAACTGGATTGTTTGTAACACAAAGAATAAATACTTGAGGGGATGAATACTCCATTCTCCATAATGTGATTATTATGCATTGAATGCCTGTATTAAAACATCTCATGTACCCCACACTTACTATACACCCACAAAAATTAAAATTAATTTAATTGGTAGGAATGCTAAATAGAATATTATTATAACAAGCCATTTATCGAGATCTTGTTATATGCTAGATAATGAGGTAAATGCTTTACATTAACAATATGATTTAGCTTTCAAATCACATCAAAATATTTTCATTTTGTCTATAAGGAAATTTAGGCTTTTATGTAGAAATCCTAACATTGATGTAAAATGTGATTACTCATATAAAGAACAGTTATTTTGCATTTCCACCAACCGTGTAAAAGCATTCCTATATCACCACAACCTTGCCAACATCTGAGTATGTTTAGAAAGTGACAAGATCAGGTCAAAGATGGGAAACATCTCTTAATATTTGAGGTAGCCTTTCTAGGTAGTGGTTAAAATGGCGATGATAGAACATCTTATGTTCTCTCTTGAGCTTCTAATTTTTCCTCTAGATTTTAAGGATGCCTAAATCTTTCCAAAACATTTTCTTGCTTCCTTTCTTATATATCCCCTTTTCTCCCTAGCTCTATCCATACACCCTTCAATCATCATAAAAAATAGAAACAAGACAGAGTATAGATACCAATAGGCAGTTCTTTTTCTTTTTTTGTCCTCCCTCAAGTTCTGCTTCTAGGGAAGGAATGGAACCATGAACGATCCTACATGCCTCCTGTAAAATCCTCTTGCATGCTTCTGTGTAGCTACTTCATGTTTTGTTTTGTTTTGTTTTGTTTTTCTCAACTACCAAAGGTCTAAACTCTTTTGTTTTTTTTTTTACATGTCCATCCTCATCTTTACGAATAAAGATGAGGATGGACATGTAAAAAGAGATGTTCATTTTCCAAAGGTACATTCTTGGCCATGATCCAGATTTCGACATAAATGAACATGTCAAAAGTGGTTTATTGGCCTTTCTAGATTCCTCCAGTCTGGGCAGGGCATCTCTGAAAAAAAGGCAGCAGCCCCAGTCAGGGACTTACAGATAAAACCCCCATTTCCCTGGGACAGAGCACCTGGAGGAAGGGGTGGCTGTGGGCATAGCTTCAGCAGACTTAAACACTCCTGCCTGCCAGCTCTGAAAAGAGCAGTGGATCTCCCAGCACAGTGTTTGAGCTCTGATAAGGGACAGACTGCCTTTTCAAGTGGGTCACTGACCCCCGTGTATCCTGATGGGGAGACACCTCCCAGTAGGGGCTGACAGACAAGACATACAGGAGAGCTCTGGCTAGAATCTGGTTGATACCCCTCTGGGATGAAGCTTCCAGAGGAAAGAACAGGCAGCAATCTTTGCTGTTCTGCAGTCTCTGCTGGTGATACCTAGGCAAATAGGGTCTAGAGTGGACCTCCAGCAAACTTTAGCAGGCCTGCAGCAGAAGGGCCTGACTGTTAGAAGGAAAACTAATAAACAGAAAGGAATAGCATCAATATCAACAAAAAGGACATCCACACAGAAACCCCATTTGAAGGTGACCGACATCAAAGACCAAAGGTAAATAAATCCATGAAGATGGGGAGAAACCATCATAAAAAGGCGAAAATTTCAAAAACCAGAATGCCTTTCCTCCTCCAAATGATCACAACTCCTCTCCAGCAAGGAAATAAAACTGGACAGAGAATGAGTTTGACGAATTGACAGAAGTAGGTGTCAGAAGGGGGGTAATAACAAACTCCTCTGAGCTAAAGGAGCATGTTCTAACCCAAAGCAAGGAAACTAAAAACCTTGAAAAAAGGTTAGACAAATTTTTAACTAGAGTAACCAGTTTAGACAAGAATATAAATGACCTGATGGAGCTGAAAAATACAGCATGAGAACTGTGTGAAGCCTACATAAGTATCAATAGCTAAATTGATCAAGTGGAAGAAAGGATATCAGAGATTGAAGATCAGCTTAATAAAATAAAGTGAGAAGACAAGATTAGAGAAAAAAGAAGGAAAAGAAACAAACAAAGCCTCCAAGAAATATGGGACTATGTGAAAAGACCAAATATACATTTGATTGTTGTACCTGAAAGTGATAGGGAGAATGGAACCAAGTTGGAAAACACTCTTCAGGATATTATTCAGGAGAACGTCCCCAATCTAGCAAGGCAGGCCAACTTTCAAATTCAGGAAATACAGAAAACTCCACAAAGATACTCTTTTAAAAGAACAACCCCAAGACACATAATTGTCAAATTCACCAAGGTTGAAATGAAGGAAAAAATGTTAAGGGCAGTCAGAGAGAAAGGTTAGATCTCTTGGCAGAAACCCTTCAGTCCAGAAGAGAGTGGAGGCCAATATACAACATTCTTAAAGAAAAGAATTTTCAACTCAGAATTTCATATGCATCCAGACTAAGCTTCCTAAGCAAAACAGAAATAAAATCCTTTACAGACAAGTGAATTCTGAGAGATTTTGTCACCACCAGGCCTGCCTTACAAGAGCTCCTGAAGGAAGCACTAAACATGGAAAGGAACAACCATTACCAGCCACTGCAAAAGCATACCAAAATTGTAAAGACCACCAATGCTATGAAGAAACTGCATGAACAAATGAGCAAAATAACCAGCTAGCATCATAATGACAGAATCAAATTCACACATATTAATATTAACCTTAAATGTTAGGTCTGTTTGGTCCAGAGCTGAGTTCAAGTCCTGGATCATTGTAAATTTTCTGTCTCATTGATCTAATATTGACAGTGGGGTGCTAAAGTCTCCCACTATTATTGTGTGGCAGTATAAGCCTAATTAAGGCTAAAAGCCCTAATTAAAAGACATAGACTGGCAAATTGGATAAAGAGTCAAGACCCATTAGTGTACTGTATTCAGGAAACCTATCTCACATGCAAAGACATATATAGGCTCAATAAAAAGGGATGGAGAAATATTTACAAAGCAAATGGAAAGAAAAAAAAAGAGAGGGGTTGCAATCCTAGTCTCTGATGAAACAGACATTAAACCAACAAAGATCAAAAGAGGCAAAGAAGGGCATTACATAATGGTAAAGGGATCAATGCAACAAGAAGAGCTAACTCCCTTAAATATATATGCACCCAATACAGGACCACTCATATTCATAAAGCAAGTTCTTAGAGATCTACAAAAACACTTATACTCCCACACAATAATAGTGGGAGACTTTAGCACCCCACTGTCAATATTAGATCAATGAGACAGAAAATTTACAATGATTCAGGACTTGAACTCAGCTCTGGACCAAACAGACCTAATAGACATCTACAGAACTCCTCACCCCAAATCAATAGAATATACATTCTTCTCAGTACCACATCTCACTTATTCTAAAATTGACCACATAATTGGAAGTAAAACACTCCTCAGCAAATGGAAAAGAACATAAATCATAACAAACAGTCTCTCAGACCAAAGTGCAATCAAATTAGAACTCAGGTTCAAGAAACTCACTCAACTGAACAACCTGCTCCTGAATGACTACTGGGCAAATAATGAAATTAAGGCAGAAATAAAGATGTTCTGTGAAACCCATGAGAACAAAGACACAACGTATCAGAATCTCTGGGACACATTTATAGCAGTATGTAGAGGTAAATTTATAGCACTAAATGCACATAAGAGAAAGCAGAAAAATGTAAAATTGACACCCTAACATCACAATTAAAAGAAGTAGAGAAGCAAGAGCAAACAAATTTAAAAGCTAGCAGAAGACAAGAAATAACTATGATCAGAGCAGAACTGAATGACATAGAGACACAAAAAATCCTTCAAAAAAATCAATGAATCCAGGAGGTGGATTTTTGAAAAGATTGACAAAATAGACTGCTAACCAGACTAATAAAGAATAAAAGAGAGAAGAATCCAATAGATGCAATAAAAAATGATAAAGGGAATATCACTACTGATCCCACAGGAATAAAAACTACCATCAGAGAATATTATAAACACATCTATGCAAATAAACTAGAAAATAGAGAGGAAATGGATAAATTCTTGGACACATACACCCTCCCAAGACTGAACCAGGAAGTCAAATCACTGAAAAGGCCAATAACAAGTTCTGAAATTGAGGCAGTAGTTAATGCCCTACCAACCAAAAAAAGTCCAGGACTAGATGGATTCACAGCTGAAATCTACCAGAGATACAAAGAGGAACTGGTACCATTCCTTCTGAAACTATTCCAAACATTACAAAAAGAGGTAATCTTCCATAACTTATTTTAGAGGCCAGCGTAATCCAGATAGCAAAACCTGACAGAGACACACCAAAAGAGGAAATTTCAAAAAAGGAAAAAAGCAATGGCAACAATGTTTGTCCCTGATGAACGCTGATGTGTAAATCCTCAATAAAATACAGGCAAACTGAATCCAGCAGCATATCAAAAAGCTTATGCACCACAATTAAGTTGTCCTCATCCCTGGAATGCAAGGTTGGTCCAACATATGCAAATCAATAAACATAATCCATCACATAAACAGAACCAGTGACAAAAACCACATGATTATCTGTCTGAATAGACACAGAAAAGGCCTTTGACAAAATTCAACAGCTCTTCCTGCTAAAAACTCTCAATAAACTATGTATTGATGGAATGTATCTCAAAATATTAAAAGATGGAAGCACTCCCTTTGAAAACCTGCACAAGGCAGGGATGCCCTCTCTCACCATTCCTATTCAACACAGTATTGGAAGTTCTGGCCAGGGCAATCAGGCAAGAGAAAACAATAAAGAGTATTCAATTAGGAAAAGATGAAGTCAAATTGTCTCTGTTTGCAGATGGCATGATTATGTATTTAGAAAACCCCGTGGTCTCAGCCCAATATCTCTGTAAGCTGATAAGCAACTTCGCAAAGTCTCAAGATAAAATATCAATGTGCAAGAATCATAAGCATTCTTATACACTAATAACAAACAGAGAGGCAAATCATTAGTGAGCTCCCATTTACAATTGCTACAAAGAGAATAAAATACCTAGGAATACAACTTACCAGAGATGTGAAAGACCTCTTCAAGGAGAATGACAAACCAGTGCTCAAGGAAATAAGAGAGGACACAAACAAATGGAAAAATATTCCATGCTCATAGATAGGGAGAATTAACATCGTGAAAATGGCCTTACTGCCCAAAGTAATTAGTAGATTCAATGCTATTCATCAAACTACCATTTACTTTCTTCACAAAATTGGAAAAACTACTTTAAATTTTAAATGGAATTTTAAAAGAGCCTGCATAGTGAAGGCAATCCTAAGCAAAAAGAACAAAGCTGGAGGCATCATGCTACCTGACTTCAAACTATATTACATGCCTACAGTAACAAAAACAGCATGGTACTGGTACCAAAGCAGATATATAGACCAATGGAACAGAACAGAGGCCTCAGAAATAACACTACACATCTACAGCCATCTGATCTTTGACAAACCTCACCAAAACAAGCAATGGGGAAAGGAAAGGATTCCCTGTTTAATAAATGTTCTTGTGAAAACCACCTAGCCATATGCAGAAAGCTGAAAATGGATCCCTTCTTTACACCATATACAAAAATTAACTCAACATGAATTAAACACCAAAAGCAATGGCAACAAAAGCCAAAATAGATAAATGGGATCTAATTAAACTGTACAGCTTCTGCACAGCAAAAGAAACAATCATCAGAGTGAACAGCAACCTACAGAATGGAAGAAAACTTTTGCAATCTATCCATCTGACAAAGGGTTAATGTCCAGAATCTACAAAGAACTGAAACAAATTTACAAGAAAAAAATCAGCCTCATCAAAAAGGGAACAAAATATATGAACAGACACTTCTCTAAAGAAGACATTTATGTGGCCAACCCACATATGAAATATAGCTCATGATCACTGATCATTAGAGAAATGCAAATCAAAACCACAGTGAGATACCATCTCACACCAGTTAGAATGGCAATCACTAAAAAGTCAGAAGACAACAGATGCTGGAGAGGATGTAGAGAAATAGGAACACTTTTACACTGTTGGTGGGAGTGTCAATTAGTTTAACCATTGTGGATCTAGAAATAGAAATAGCATTTGTCCCAGAAATCCCATTACTTGATATATGCCCAAAGAATTATAAATCATTCTATAAAGACACATGCACACATATGTTTATCACAGCACTGTTCACAAGAGCAAAGACTTGGAACCAACCCAGATGCCCATCAAAGATAGACTGGATAAAGAAAATGTGGCACATATACACCATGGAATACTATGCAGCCATAAAAAGGGATGAGTTCATGTCCTTTGCAGGGACATGGATGAAGCTGGAAACCATCATTCTCAGCAAACTATCACAAGAAACAGAAAACCAAACACCACATGTTCTCTCATTAGTGAGAGTTGAACAATGAGATATATGGGCACAGGGAGGGGAACATCACATCACACACTGGGGCCTGTCAGGGGGTAGGGGGAGGCAGGGGAGGGTTAGCATTAGCAGAAATACCTAATGTTGATGTGGGTTGATGGGTGCAACAGACCACCATGGCAAGTGTATACCTATGCAACCAACCTGCACATATTGCACAGGTACCCCAGAACTTAAAATATAATAATAGTAATTTAAAAAAATATATAAGCAATAGAGTCAGTGAATTTAGCCTAAAACATAACTTATATTCTTAAAATGACTAGTGATCATCAATGTATTCAGAGTTCTTCCGTTAAAATAGACATTGAATAATTCTGTTAGCTAAGGTATGTACTGACTACAGTTAAATCAAATGATTTGTTTGAAGATGAATCCAGGTGCCTAGACTCATGTCACACAATAGACATGAGGAAATTTGAGGCTTTACTTCAAATGCTATAAATCTCCAAGAACTAGGCATCCTGAACAATATTAGATATCATTGCCTATCTACAGCCTTTCTTGTGTGTGCAAAATCTTGGATATCTATGTTCAAAACCCATTTTTATTGTTGGTTCTAAAGTTAGACCCAAGGCTCTCCAAAATTATTTGATTTATTAGGTTTACTTATGCTTTTGTGGTATAATATGAAATTCATAATAAGTTTAACATAAAAAAGTGGTTCTTTGGCAATTGAGCCCTTCTACTCTCTCCATGACAATATAGCTAAAATGTCTGTTGACATAACTGTGGAATGCATTAATTCATAATTTCACACCTGACATGATAAACAAGCTCCTACAGTTGCAATAAGTTAGGCATTTGTATTTGTGCCTCTAGTCATTTGTGAGCACTTGATGTGAAATATCCTTTCCCAGAACTATGTTATAAGACTTTCCTAACTTGCTCTCCTATGGAACAGAGTGGAGGGACTTAAAAGAAAAAAAGTAGTAATGGTATTGTGTTTGGCAACCATACAGCCAACATTTGGCTTTGCTTTTACCCTTACAAATTATCTTTGGCAATGTTTATATTAATAGCTGTCATTTTAATAATGTCTATTTTTTGGCACTGTGTGTTTCAGGGCCTCTGGGCACCTGAACAGAATTTACTAAACAAAATGACAAAATTAACCAAATATGACAATAAGTCCAAATAAAAAATATATAAGCCTAAAGTGAAGAATAAAGTCATGTAGGAAAACGTAAGACTGACTTTCCCCTAACAAGGTTGAACTGAAGCAGTCATATTTTGGGGATGCAACTCTTCATTTTAGCATGGCCACTTGTGGCCTGCCGGGTAGTGAGACCATCATCCAGACCTTTTTCTGGGGTTTATTTCATTCTCTTCTCTGGGTGTTTTGTTTCTTTAAAGGACAGACTTTTTCAGTAAACCCAAGGCTACCGGTATAGATAGATTTAGGATTGGGATAGACTAGAGAGTGTGTCAGACTTAAGTTCCAATTCCAAGTCTGTCATCTCCAGTTATGTCACCTGATAATCTCTGTCTTCACTGGTAGCTTGATACCTCTATTACAGGTTTGTTGTGGGGAATTAATGTCATTATTCATGAAAAAATACTTACGATCAACATTATTATTGTTTTCGTTATTATCATTTGAGGTGGTAGTAGAATTGGTAGCAAAATTTCAGGGTTTGATGTTAGGAACTCGTTTGAGAGCCACAGTGGAACTGATGGAAGAGAAAAGGATAGTGTGAGTGGAGAAGTGAAGTGCTGAGTCAAGGTTCTAAGAGTTGAGTGGCTTAGCTGGGATATTTATGAAAGGCGGCTGACTGACACAACCACAGCTACAGTGAATATTTATAACACAGTTGAGAAAGCAGGCAAACTACTCAGTAGCAAAAATATTTTTAATAATGGAAAGAAAAGGTTGTGAGATGTCTAATATTCCATTTTAATTTATTTTCCTGCACTAGGATGTACCACTTTCCGTTGCATACCAAGTCTAATGAAATTCTACTATATAATGGTGTTTTAAGATGTGAAGGAATTGGGGCTATAAAGATTGTAGCCAAGTGGAGAGACAGTTTATAGAAGAAGCAAACTCCAGATAAGCAATAGAATTTTCAGTAGAGTATATATATTTAATGTTTATATAAATTATAAATTTATCTTTATACTAAAATATAATATTTAATAAATAAGTTGTATATTAATATATTTCAAATATTCAGTAGAAATATTTCAAGGACCTCTCAAGTATCCCCTTCCAAGTCACTCAGCACTACCCTTTCAGTCTTAATGGCCTTAGAGTGTTTTGACTCATAAAGCTTACCTGGAACCCATGTCGGTCCTCAATTCAGTTAATATTACTGGGCATTCTTTGCTTCAAACAGATCTACTGACTACTTTAAAGGAATTTTTCCACTCTCAGGTGAAGTCAAGTTGCTTCTGTATGTATTTCTAGTTTCTAGCCTCTTCTTAGCCCTCTTCTCTCAACTGTTGGAATTATTTGCTTATCCTTAAATTCTTTTTAGTAAATGTTTACTGAACACCTGTAATGAGCAGGCACTGTCCTAGATTCTGGGGATGCAGGGGTGAGCTTGTCCGACATGGTCCTCGTCTTGAAGGTGAGGTAGACATACAGAATAATGGCTGCAACAATAATTCCAATTATTCCTTAGGTGCCTCCAGTACCTCACAAAGGGAATGGTGTTGCAGTATTAGAACTACCGCTCTTTATCAATAGCAAAGTATCCTAACATTTTCCTAGTGGTAATAGATATTTCAGTCTGCCTAAGAGAGCTGATTGAGTGTAGCATGCAGAATGATAGCCACCACATGTCCAGCAATCCTTGCAGCCCTGACTGAAGAACTTAATGTTTTTTCATATCTGTTGGTATGCTTTATGCCACAGTGTAGTGAACACTGAACTAGGAGTCAGAATTTCTAGACTCTGTTTTGCCCATTATCAACTGTGTGGCCTTAGCTGAGTCATCTCTGATCTCGTTTCTACATTAGTTGAAGGGGGAAAATAATACCCAATGGCATACTTTCAAAGGCTAGTGCAAAAAACAAGTAAGCATGTAACCGTGATGAATTTTTATTCATAAACACAGAGCTAAAAAATAATCAGATACTTTTATTTAAATTGCATCTAGTTCAATCTCAATATCAAATTTAATCTGTACTCTCATCCTAGTTGGCTGGTAGAAAAATAATTCTCAATCATTTTGGGGAACTCCCTTTCTATAGTGGTATCAAGATACTTCGTCAGCACCAAAGCATCAGAGAGACCCCTCAGACAACATAGTCTGTGTCCATTCTGGTTAATAGTGATATGTGTCTGTCGTATTTACCCATTCGTTCCTTGTTTCCATCCTTACTAGGGACATTGGAACAATCGCCAACACCCAGACCCTTATGCTTAGGTTCCAGCCTTTCTTGTTTTGCATATTAAACATCCTATCCCCAAACACCTGCCACTTCTCAGTGATTGTGGTATTCTCCTCTCATCTCTCCTTCTCTAAAACCCCAAACCCATATATTTTTAAGTGTCCTGAGGCCCTTGACAAATAAGGAAGATCTATTGACTTCAAAGAGCTTTTGCTTTGCATTCCACCCTGAAAAACTGGTTTAAGGCAAGAAGGTTAGAAAATATAAGGGGCCAGGTCATTTGCTCAAAAGATGAGAAGGCAAAAATATGAATTCTTCTGTATTTTTGATAGAAGCAACAGGAATTTATATATTAATAAATTATCCTGTCAAAGGGCATTTAAGACACATAAACTCTAGCACATGTATCAGGATGTGTTGCTGGAATTTGTCCCTGAGTCACAGGCACCTCTACAGAGCAGTGGGTAACTAATGAGAAAAGAGATACCTCATCCCCCATTCACAGATGCTACTCTTTTCTGGTTGTAGTTCATGCCACAGTCATTACATGGTGGATTTCAGCTTTGAAAAGGCCTCCAGAGCCATTATAGATCATTGAGTCTCTGATTAAGCTCTGCTAAGTCCTAATAGTCTGGAATTTTTCATTACTTTCTTGGCAGCACTCATAGGTTATCTTTTAACAGGCAACAGAAAGCAGAAGATGGGAAATAGTGTGTGTCACTGTTTGAGGTCCCACAAAGGAGAGGCCCATTACAGTGCCTTTAAAGAGCACATTCCCTTTAATAGGTTTGGCTGCTTTCTATGTTAGAGTCTGGATCCCATTTTCGTATCTCCCCCACCCCTACAAAATGTCCAACAAAATGATCAATGAATAACAATAGGACATTTAATAATAACAGCAATCACTACTAATTCAGTGTTCATTCTGTACTAGACTTTGGGCCTAGAAGTTAGAATACCTTCTACCATAGTACTGGGTTGAATTGTGCTTTCCTCTAAAAATTGTGTCTTTCAAAAAAATATGGCTAAGTCTTAATCCCTAGCACCTATGAATGTGATAGGTAGTGAGTTGAATAACATCCCTCTGGAATTTCATGTCCACCTGAATCTTCAGAATGTCACTTATCTGAAAATCAGGTCTTTGAACCTATAATTAATTTTTAAAAATGAGCTTAAATCCAATGACTGGTGTATTAGTTCATTCTCACATTGCTATATAGAAATACCTGATACGGGTACCAAAACAAATATATAGACCAGTGGAACAGAACAGAGGCCTCAGAAATAACACCACACATCTACAACCATCTGATCTTTGGCAAACCTGATAAAAATGAGCAATGTGGGAAGGATTTTCTATTTAATAAATGGTGTTTGGAAAACTGGCTAGCCATATGCAGAAAACTGAAACTGGAATCCTTCCTTATACCTTATAGAAAAATTAACTCAAAATGGATCAAAGACTTAAATGTGAGACCTACAATTATAAAAACCCTGCAAGAAAAACTAGGCAATATCATTCAGAACACAGGCATGGGCAAAGACTTCTTGAAAAAAACAACAAAGCAATTGCAACAAAAGTCAAAATTGACAAATGGGATCTAATTAAACTAAAGAGCTTCTGCACAGCAAAAGAAACTATCATCAAAGTGAACAGACAACCTACAGAATGGAAGAAAATTTTTGCAATCTACCCATCTGACAAAGGGCAATATCCAGAATCTACAAGAAACTTAAACAGATTTACAGGAAAAAAAAAGCAAACAACCCCATAAAAAAGTGGGCAAAGGATATGAACAGACACTTCTCAAAAGAAGACATTTATGCAGCCAACAAACATGAAAAAAAGCTCATGATCTTTTGTCATTAGAGAAATGCAAATCAAAACCACCATCAGATACCATCTCATGCCAGTTAGAACGGCAATCATTAAAAAGTCAGGAGACAACAGATGCTGGAGATGATGTGGAGAAATAGGAATGCTTTTACACTGTTGGTGGGAGTGTAAATTCAACCATAGTGGAAGACAGTGTTGTGATTCCTCAAGGATCGAGAACCAGAAATACCATTTGTCCCAGCAATCCCACTACAGGGTATATACCCAAAGGATTATAAATCATTGTACTGTAAAGACACATGCACATATATGTTTATTGCAGCACTGTTCACAATAGCAAAGACTTGGAACCAACCCAAATGCCCATCAATGATAGATTGGATAAAGAAAATATGACACACATACACCATAGAATACTATGCAGCCATAAAAAAGAATGAGTTCATGTCCTTTGCAGGGACATGGATGAAGCTAGAAACCATTCTTCTCAGCAAACTGACACAGGAACAGAAAACCAAACACCTCATGTTTTCACTCATAAGTGGGAGTTGAACAATGAGAATATTTGAGCACAGGGAGGGGAACATCACCCATGGGGGCCTGTTGGGGGTAGGGGTCAAGGGGAGGGATAGCATTAGGAGAAATACCTAATGTAGATGACAGGTTGATGCCTCAGCAAACCACCATGGCAACTGTATACCTATGTAATAAACCTGCACGTTCTCTACATGTATCCCAGAACTTAAAGTATAATAAAAAATAAAAAATGAACAAAAATACCTGAGACTGGGTAATTTATAAACAAAAGAGTTTTAATCAGTCTGTGGTTTCACAGGCTATACAGGAAGCATGGAGACAACTGCTCAGCTTCTGGAGAGGCCTCGGGAAATTTGAAATTATGGCAGAAGATGAACAAAGAGTCAGGCATCTTACATGATGGAGCAGGAGCAAGAGAGGTTGGAAGTGCTACAGACTTTTAAAATCACAAGATCTCCTGATAACTCACATACTTACTATCCTCAGAACAGGACCAAGGGGCCAGTGCTAAAGTATTCATGCGAACTCTGCCTCCATGATCCAGTTACTTCCCATCAGGCTCTACCTCCAACATCGGGGATTACAATTAACATGACATTTGAGCAGCGACATGGATCTGAACCGTATCACTGGTGTCCTTAGTAAGAGAGACACACAGAAACACAAACACACAAAGAAAGTAGCTTATTTAAAGACAGAGATGTGCCAAAAGTCAATTCCTATTCTACTGAAAAAATGAAAGAGAATGGTGATTAAGTAGCTTATCAGCATCACACAAATTTCAAGTGCACAGCTAGAATTCAAACCCAGGGTTTAATCCTAAATTTTCTCAATTCTGAAGACTGCACACTTAGCCATTTCACCAAATCACTTTCTACTATTTGCTTGGGAAATATGTATATATATTTACCCAGAAGAGCCACTAGAAATAAATGAAACAGCTCATTTTGCTTGAGGCATATTTAAGGAAAGTTAAAAAAAGAAAAAAACTACTTCACATTTTAACGTCCCTTCAACTAACATGATTTCATGTCTATTTTGTTCCAGACACTGTGCTGGAGAGACAAAGGGATATAAGATATAGTTCCTGTCTCTAAGGTGTTAACTATTGACTAGATGGGAAAAAAAAAAAAACTTGGGGTGCTCTGAAAACACCAAGAGGCACATGTAGCAGCATTCTGGGCAGTGGTGGGTAAGTGATACTTCCCAGAGCTAGAGATGTCTTGTAAAGTGAAAAAGAACTTAGAATGAGTAAATTGGAAAATTGATAGGGTTGGGGAGAGCAGGGCAAAGGGCATTTTAAACTAAAGGAGCAGCATATGTGAAGCTCAAAGGTAAGAAAGAATATGGCCCATTTATGGCATGTGTTTCCTGGTCAGAAAAGAGGCTGGGAACAGAGAGAGGGGCCAGGTCTATGAAGAACCCTGGATGCCAAGATCAAATTTGTATTAAGAGAGAGAAAACCATGAAAATAAACAAGAAAATGCAATATTTTTTGTGAGACATCATCATCTAATAATTAATTCTGAGTCTTCAGATGCAGTGAGCTAAAAGAATAAGGTTGTGATGAAATATTAAAATACTCCTCTCTTTGAAACCTGAATTTTTAAAATGTATGTCAAAGAAAAATTGCACTAAAACGGGCAAGGAAGACTTTATTCAAGACTATTGCAATACAGGAGAGATTGAACTCAACTCTACTGAAACAAAAGGCAGGAGGGGTTTTAAGCACTGGGGTGAGTTAGTGGGAAAGCACTGGAAGACATTACAGTGGATACTGGTTCATGTGATGAGGCCATGTATAATTGTTCATTGTCACTTACGGAAGTTAAGCTTTTCTTATGACCTAAATGCTTGTCCCCCCAAATTCACATATTGAAACTCTATCCCACAAAGTGACAATATTAAGAGATGAGACATTTCAAAAGGATTTAGAAATCATGCAAACAAAGTTTTTGATAAATAATAACTTTTCTAATTTTTATCCTATGTATATTTGGCCAATGTAGGTGTCTAGTTGCCTGAGATTTTTAAATCTGCAACAAATTACATAGGCTATGAGGTATCGTATTTGTGAAACAAGGGTGCTGTTTGTATTTCCATCCTGTAATATTTGGGATACTAAGACATTCAAAAGCACAATGCAAAGTGAGACATAGAGCATGGGGAAAGCATTTGTTCATTTGGGGTAATGTCTTCTGTTTATCAGAGTCAGTTTAGGGTTCACTTCAACCATGCCATAGGCAGAATGTTGTCTAAGGGCATAATGAGAGTAGTTTCAAGAGATGTTCATACACTCAAGTGTAAAGGCCATGCAGTGACAAAAGAGAAGAGATTTAAAAACAGCTAGAAGGTTCATTGATCCCCAGCTCCACTTCCAGCTTGTATCTGTATTGTTTTGATACTCAAAACAGAGCCATTGAAATTAGTCACAGCAGCACATCCATTTGAAATCATGTATTTCAGTTGCATCACAACATATTTCCAAGGCATTTTTTTCCTCTGAGAATTTGCAAAGCATAAGCAAAAAAAAATAATAATAATAAAAAATAAAAAAATGAAAAAAAAAAAGCAATTAGAGATTCAGAAAACAATCCTCACACTGCCCTCAATAGCATTCATGTCCCCCAGGGCCACGTTTTCCTTTTCAATCTTTAAACTTAAGTTCCTTTGACTCCCGTGCCTTTAGCTCTTCTCAGTTTAATCGACTATTTCACCATGTCTTCAAATATACATCTCTTGAATACACAACTCTCTGCTCTGCTTTGAATATTTTCTTTTTTTCTTTTTTTTTTTCTTTTTTTTTTTTTTTTTTTGAGACGGAGTTTCACTCTCGTTACCCAGGCTGGAGTGCAATGGCACGATCTCGGCTCACCGCAACCTCCGCCTCCTGGGTTCAGGCGATTCTCCTACCTCAGCTTCCTGAGTAGCTGGGATTACAGGCACGCGCCACCATGCCCAGCTAATTTTTTTGTATTAGTAGAGACGGGGTTTCACAATGTTGACCAGGATGGTCTCGATCTCTTGACCTCGTGATCCACCCGCCTCGGCCTCCCAAAGTGCTGGGATTACAGGCTTGAGCCACCGCGCCCGGCCTTGAATATTTTCATTACATTTTGTTACAAGCTTGGTTCAAGAGAAGTTTTACACCTAATTTTGAGGACTTACCCTGTTAATTTCATTTTCCTCCAGGACTTTTGTGGGGCTAGTTTGACTCAACTATGAGTTCTTCTTTGTAAGCCGTAAGGTCTTTGTTATTTCCATTACTTTTAAAACACTACTCTTTCTGAAGCATGCTGGCTCTACTCTAGCCTTCCTTTCTTATTTCTGCACAATCTCATTTACCTCAAGTTAGGCAATGACTAGCTAATCTATTCAATAAATATTGAGCACCTCTAACATGTTGGTAATTTGAAGATGAGCAAGAAAACATCCCCAACCTCAAGAAGATCACAGACTAATGGTGAAGACTACCAGTTAAACAGGTAAGTGCGATGCATCAATGTGAAAGCAATAATGGAGCTGTGTTCTAAGTGGTCTGGGAACACCCCCGTGTAGGAGACAAACCAGGAGTTTAATAAACTGAGTGCTGTTAAACTGCATTAAGAGAGCACTTTTAAGATTTAAAAATTCACTTTATGAATATTTTAAAATTAATTAACATTTATTTTATTTTAGTTTTATTTTATTTTTTTGAGACAGAATTTGGCTCTTGTCGCCTAGGCTGAAGTGCAATGTCGTGATCTCAGCTCACTGCAACCTCTGCCTCCCAGGTTTAAGTGATGCTCCTGCCTCAGCCTCTGGAGTAGCTGGGATTACAGGAGCCCACCATCATGCCCGGTTAACTTTTTGTATTTTTAGTAGAGACGGGGTTCACCATATTGGCCAGGCTGGTCTCGAACTCCTGACCTCAGGTGATCTGCCCACTTTGGCCTCCCAAAGTCCTGGGATTATAGGTGTGAGCCACCACTCCCATCCTAATTAACATATATTTTAATTGACACAAGTTTATACGTTTCTGGTGTACATAATGATGTTTGGAAATATGTATACACTGTAGAATGGCTATATTGAGCTAATTAATGTAAGCATTACCTCATATACTAATCATTTTGTGTGTGTGTGTGGTGAGAACGCTTAAAAATCTACTTTTGTAGTGATTTTCAGGACTATAATACATTGGTATTTACTATAGCCACCATGTTATACAATAGATCTGTTGACCTTGTTGCTTGTTTTTTTTTGGAGACAGGAGATTCTCCTGCCTCAGTCTCCAAAGTGCTGAGATTACAGGTGTGAGCCACTGTGCCTGGCCTTATTCCTTGTATTTAACTGAAATCTTTTCATGAAAGACCTAATGAATTTAAATTTATATACAAATATGTAACATATAACATGAATATATAGCCATTAAAATAAATAAATTCTAAAAGATTAACTAAACGAAATTTTAATTCTTTAAAGTGCCCTGTTTCTTAGTGTAGTTTTATAAAACTATGCTATTTATAAATAGCATAGTTTCATATCCATTGGAGTTATAAATATCCAATTTATAAAACTCCTGGTTTCTCTCCTACTTAATAGTACTCCCAGAGAACTTTGAACATAGCTCCATTATTGCTTTCATATCAATGCATTGTACTTACCTGTTTAACTAGCAGTCTTCACCATTAAACTGTAATCGTCTTGAGGTCAGGGATATTTTCTTACTCATCTTTATATAAATTTATACATAAATATATAACATATAGGAATATGACTATATGAATAATAATTTAAAATTTTTACTTAGTGAATCTTTTAAAATTAATTTAATTGATATGTACAACATATATATGTATAAATTTAAAATTGATTAGCTCATTTGTTGAAAGATTTAGTTACAAGGAGTATGTTCAACAGATCTATTGTATAACATGGTGACTACAGTATAACAATGTATTATATTCTATAAATATATGTTATATACTTACATATGAATTTATATAGAAATCCAGATATATATATATATATATATATATATATATATATATATATATCTCTTTCTCTTCAGATTTTGATACATCTGCTTAAGCTTGAATATCAGTCTTCTCCAAGTATATTTCTTTAAATGTTTATGGCAAAAGTAAGTTTCATAATCTAGTAAGTTTCAGATGTAAAGCTTACCCTATTATGAGCATGTAATGCATAGTGCACATTAGTAGAGATTCTTAAACATCTTCATGTGTTTAACTTTGGTAACTCTGTTTCCTAACTTACTTGACCACTGAAACTTTTTCTTTCTGTAACAACCATTAACATCCCAAGAACTTGTGTTCTAAGAAATACACTTTTTGTTTTTTGAGACTAAATCTCACTCTGTCACCCAGGCTGGAGTGCACTGGTGCGATTTCGGCTCACTCCAACCTCATCCTCCTGGGCTTAAGTGATTCTCCTGCCTCAGCCTCCCAAGTAGTTGGGACTACAGGCATGGAGCAGCATGCCAGGCTAATTTTTGTATTTTTTGGTTGAGTCAGGGTTTTGTCATGTTGGCCAGGCTAGTCTCAAACTCCTGACCTCAAGCAATCCTTCTACCTTGACATCCCAAAGGGATTGAAGGTGTGAGCCACTATGCATGGACTCCAAGGAATACACTTTGAAAGATGTTCTTTTATAAAATTACTTGACTTGGAAATCAGTGGAAATTGTCAGACTAGTTTAGGCAATTGAACACAGTGAGTTGCAATGCCTTAATAAGGCATCTCCCAATATCCATTAACAACATAAAACTTGCCTTTTTTTTTAACCATTATAAAAGTGAAATTTTTGGAAAACACACAAGGGAAGAAGAAACCACCAGTTGGCAGTTGCCTTACCACCCAGAAATAGCTACTATTAATTTTGTATACTAAGTGTTTTACTGTTGACATTTTGAAACCTAAGTATAGTAAAATATATACTAATATGTATAAGCTAATTTTAATGTTTATTTTGTTGATTATAAAAATAACTTCTGTTTATTGTGAGGCCACAGAGAAGTCTAGAAAAAAAGTAAAAACCATGTGGAAGCTCTTCATCACCTTTGTGATAATTAAAACTTCTTTTAAAAACATCTCTCATTGAGATACAATTTATATACAATTAATTAAATTTTAAAGATATGGATTTGAAATATGATTTAGGAAGAGACAAGAGCATAATTGCACCATAAACTGCTTTGATATATGCTGAAGGGAACTAACTAATGGAAGAATATGGTGAAAATCATCAGTGGCTTATGTTTCCCTATGGAGCGAGGGGCATCAGAAACATCTCATAGTTAAAAGGTTTCTGATAGCAAGTACATTCCTTAAGGGATGGTCTAAGACACTATATCTGGACTTTTGGACTATAAAATCTTAAAGTTTTCTCTGTTTACCTGGTCTGGAAACACTCCATTTAACAGCCAGTTCCTATTTGGATTTTGTCTTCTCTCCTACGCTTGGTAATCTGTACTCATCTGCATGTGGCTATCATTTAGCCTGGCAATTTAATTGTATTGCTTTTCTGAAATTAACACCACTGTACCATGACAATTCCTGGGCAGCACTTCCATTTGCTACTGTAGCTAGATTTCTCTCCTTGGCCACATTTCACGTTCCTACCTGATCTGTTTTGGTTTTTCAATTTGCTCAGTAGGTTGGAAGGCATAATTTATGGGGCCACTGGCTAGCCGGGCTTTAAAGCTACTTCAACTTTAAGCTTTCCAGTGTGATGCCTTCCCTACGCCCTAAGTTCCCCAGTGTCCTTCTCCATTTCCAAATTTCACCGTTTGTGTAAACAAAACCAAAGTTAACTGAGTTCAGTGCTAATCCTTTGTTGTTCTGTGGGGAGTAGAATTAAGCATGTAACAGTTTGGGGGGAAAAAAGAAAGAAAAAAAGAAAACACTGATTAGAAAGAAATTAAGCCAGAGGGACTTAAACTCAGCAGAGTGATTTTAAAGACCAAGCATTCAGGCCATTTTTATTTGGATTTTAACTTTTGGGGGCGCATAAGAGTGTCATGCAGAGAACGTGTCAAATGAGAGGGCAGCTAGATAATATGACAGGATTACTGGGGCAGTCAAAATGAGAGGAGCATGGGGAAGGCTGGATGATCTATGGGGACCGGAAATAAGAACACTGCTTCTGAATCTTGCACTCGGTTGTCATGATGTGGGGAAAATGCCACACCCCTTTCCTCTTTCAATTAAGATATCTGAGCTGCTTCTGTCAGGAATCTGACATATACTCAGGGTCTTATAAGTCCAGGAACTCTATTGGATGTTTTCTTACAGGTTATTTCCACTATTACAACAGTTTTGCAAAGTTTGTTTTATTTTATATTCACAGGTGAAAAAAAAGACTCTCAAAGAGAATAACATAAATAGAAGTTTTCATCTTTGGTAACTAGTACACCGAAACTCAGATGGAATGTTTATCACTCTGAACTCCATGTTATTACCATGACAGCAGGTATTTCTGGTTTTGTTTGGTTTGGTTTTTGTTTTTGGTGGAGGGTGGGAGGACATAAGGGGTGTCACAGACTTCTTGAGGACCTTCTGGAAATTTTGAATCTTGAGTATAGAAAAATGTATATGTACAATTTTTTGTGGGGGTTTATGGCCTTCATGTTTAAGAAACTGTTCATTTTGCATTTATTCTTTCTGCCAAGAAAAAGTAGGACTTTATGCAAAAGAATATAAGCTGTGATATTTTGGGATATATGTGCTCTTTTCCTAACAAAAGTAACTCCTGATTAGGAATGAGTTGGGGAGGAAGTGGTGGGCACTGTGGTTAATCCTCTCTGTGTTGTCTTTTAGCTCCTCTGACGTATTTCCCCCAAGCCGCCCCTGAAATTGGTGCTGTCAGAACCTTTGCCATTTGTCAGACGGCACTGTGTCTCATTCCTTTAATGTGCTAGTCCTGAAAGACAAACAAACAAAATGTTACAAATTACTGTCATGGCAGTAAAATAACTGGCTAAGTAAAAATTATCTGTTGGCATTATTTGCTGTCACGAACATCACATAGATACAATTTTTTAGTTATCACCTACTTCAGGTGAAATTGGCTTTATACAGTCCTTTCTATCCTTGAAACTTCTGCATCTATCATCTTTTTTTTCCATACTTAAAAGACCATGAAATGTGTTTGCTGCCAGTCTTTTCACATCCTATATGGAAAATGAAAAGAAGTTTTCTTTCCCGTATGTCATGATTCACTTTCTAGCTCTGTCCTCACGGAGTTGTTACGGGGAAGACTTGTTACAGTAACTGAGACCAGCAGGTAACAAACACTCAGTTATCTTCTGAAGTGGGTATTCATTGCCTGAGTGCACTTCAGACATACAAGTGGTTTCTGGGAAAGTTGGTTGTACAAATGCAAACTTTGCTCCACAGGAAGTCAAGAGAACCCCTCCCAACCCAGAACATAAGTTATTCATGAGCTTGGGGATGAAAGGAGTGTGATGGACTTCAAAAATATAAAATGCCTAATGTTGTCTTTGTGTCAAGGGGAAACACTTTTATCTTCATAAAAGAGAGAACAGAAAGAGAATTTTTTTTCCTACTAAAACAACTTTCGTATCTTCCATGGCACATTTAGTACAAAATTAGTTTTCTTCTTTCTCCCTCTCCCTAACCTCCATCTTCACCTCGAAACATCTGGAATTTTAATATTGTGAAGTTAGATTAGAAACAAATGAATTACATGGGAGGTAAAAATATTTAAACTTTATATAAGAATATTGCATGATATTTACTCCCATTAACAAAATGTTTGCTTTTCACTTTGTTTTCTTCTGTCCCTACCATCATTATGTTATAGAATATTATTTTAAATAAAAATAATAAGTTTTAATATTTGTTCATACTTACTCTGTTCCAGGCACTGTGCTCTAAGCACGTTATTTAATTTACTGCTTGGAACAATACTAGGAAGTAGGAACTGACGTCTTTTCCCCATTTTATGGATAAAGAAACTGAGCTCAGAGAGATAGAGTAAAAAATGTCAGACTAGTTTAGGCAATCAAACATGGTGAGATGTCATATGTCAGTAGGTAACTTATTTAGTTTATACGAGTTACACTTTAAAGAGACAGAATCAGAATTTATTCCTAGACGTGTTTAACTCTGGAGCCTTTCTAAACTCTTCATAGTGTGGTACGGGAACAAGCAGCATCCACAAACCTGGGAGCTTGTTAGCGATGCAGACTCTCAGGCCTCATCTCCAGTGGAGCACTGGCAAATGTTCTGCAGTCAGCTTTTTTGGAGGGTGTGTGTGGAGGAGGTGCTTTGTAGTGTTTGCAGATTTCTTTCTTTTTTTTTTTTTTTGAGACGGAGTCTTGCATGTTGCCCAGGCTGCAGTGGCAAGATCTTGGCTCACTGCAACCTCTGCCTCCTAGGTTCAAGTGATTCTCCTGCCTCAGCCTCCTGAGTAACTGAGATTACAGCAGCATGCCACCATGCCGGGTTAATTTTTGTATGTTTAGTAGAGAAGGGGTTTCACCATGTTGGTGAGGTTGGTCTCGAACTCCTGACCCCGTGATCTGCCTGCTTCAGCCTCCCAAAGTGCTGGGACTACAGGCATGAGCCACTGCACCTGGCTAGTGTTTGCAGATTTCTATGATTTCAACATTCTCACCATGGCAGATTATAAGTACCACCGTTGTCACTGACCTACAGGATCAGGAAGAAATGTGAACCATGCATGGATTAGCTTCCTGGAGGAGATGCACACTACACCTCAGGCCCACTGAAGCAGAATCTTTATTTCTCCTAATTCTCCAGGCAATGCACGTGTTTGAGAAGCACCAGTCTAAGCTCCTGCTTTATATTGCCTCACTTTTTGGATTCCTAGGAGGTCTTTGGTCCTGGTCTGGTATTTTGCTCCCCCATTCATCTCCCACCATACTGAAGCTTACAGGACAAGACTCTCTGGCTGACAAAGCTGGGACAGAGCAGCAGATGCAGTCTGACTTCTGATCTCTGGCACTCGTGGTGAGGGACTCAGTGTAAAGAAAGTTGCATTCAGGGGAATGGCCTGCTGTAACTGAGCAGAGACTTAGTCATGCACTCTGAGGGAGGCTCAAGAAAGCTGAAAAACCAGGTTTTCGTGCCATTATACAAGGCTTTTCCTGACTGAGAAGAGAATTTGCACAGCCAAGACATTTGGGATCAGAAAGTTAGAATATTTTGCTTCCCTCTGCTATCGATAAGCCGTCTTATCATTTTGGGGTGCATTTATCCCACATGTACAATAGAGAGAAAACGTGATAATAGGGAGGCTTATAGTTTACAGTACTCTAGATGCCTTTTATCTGGAAGCCAACTAAAATCAAGTCTATTGTTTTTGTTTTGCATGTAGAAACAGAGACTTATTTAGAAAGTATTTTGTAGGATATGAACTGAGAATAAGATGTAGTTTGCCCAATCTCCTACATTCCCTCTAACTGTAGACCGGAATGTAATAGCGAATAAGTGAAAAAATACCACAGAAGAGAGAAAACTTGAAAATTATCTAAACAAAAACTCTGAGAGATGAGAAGACAAGGGCCCAAGAGGTCCTTGGAGAAATGAGAACATTTTCACACTATCATAGGGCTGGAGAGTGATGAGACCACTAACTATTCCAACTCCTACTTAGACTTCACTGAACCTTACTCAAGCTTACTCTTACAATGCCCCCCTGCCTCCCTAACCAGGAATATCTCCTATAATTTCTTCCCCCTCGCCCATACTGATACCTTCAAAGACTACCTATAAACAACAAAACTCAAATCAATTTTCTAACCCAAATTCATGAGCCTATTAGACTTCTTCATTTGAATGCTTTATTGATGCCTCCAATTCAACTTGTCTTCCTACTTTTTTTCCTAAAGGAGAGTCTCTTTCTGTGTTTCCATAGCACTCACATCTCCCCATCAGAGTACTTAAAATACTATATTTAATTGTCACATTGTTTCTCATACATGGCAATTCTAAGCCCACAATAGCAGTGGCTATGTTTGGTTTATTGTCTTACCCCTTGTACCTAGCACAATACTTTGCATATTATAGAATGATCACAAATTGCTCTGTGTAACACGAGTGAGTTATTTTGAGTTCCCCAGAAGGCAGAGACTGAGGCAAAGGATTACTGCTGCTAATTTGATAGGGTGTGTAGTCCCACGGATCAGGAGTGAGGATCAAGGGTAAGGCAGAAAAGGAGAGAAAGCCAATACAAGGAAGCAATAGGAAGTTGGCCACCCAGGTAGTTGTTTAAACTAGGTCTGAGGACCATTCATCAGGGAGAGAAAGGGGAAATACAAATCCAACAATTATAGATTTGCCCCATGCAGCATTAACAGCTCTTATCTTCCAGGTTATACATGGGTAGGTGTCAGGTGGATTCCCATACCTCAGAGTCAACAGGGAAGGCCTGGGACAAAGGCAAGAAGCATATAAAATGGTATATGAGGTGATGCCCCAAGTAGGGCCTGGAGCTTATCCCCAATTCTTCCTCTTTTTTTAGTTCTCCATCTTCCATGAATTAGCATAACTTTACCAAAATGCTTCTAAAACATGCCCTTTTATATCTTACCCACTGATTTAAAAAAAAATTTTAGGCTCTTTCTGTCTCTCAACTTATGTTTATGCCATAATCCCTTCCTTGATTTTCCTGCTTTTCAGTCTTGCCCCATCCATCTCTGATTCTAACCCTTCAGTGATGCCCCATTTCTTTCAAGATATAATTTAATCTCATCAAGATGACTCACAGGAATTTTCATGATCTGTTCCATTGCATTTGGCCAGCTGCATCTTTCTAGTCCCTGTGTGCTAGCTTCTTAAACTTTGGCCATACTGAATTTGCAATTCCTTACTGTGTTTTGCTTCTTATGCGCCTGGGGTTGGCAATATTTCTTCCTTTGCTTGGAACATTGGTCTTTTTCAAGATAGTTTCTCTTCATCCATTAAAACTCTAATGTCTCTGCTTTAGACAAGTGGCTTATAAACTGTAGTGTATTAGAATCTCCTGGAGGAATTATAAACACAGATGGTAGGGTCTCACCCCTAGAGTTTCTGATTTAGTAGGGTCTAGGATGGAGCTCAGTGATTTGCATTCTGAACAAGTTCCCAGGTGAAGCTAATGCTGCTAGTTCAGGACAACACTTGGATAACCACAGTTCTGGAGATAATAGCTGTGCTTTCCTCCAGTATAGCATTTTACACAGTTATGTAGTAGTTTTAGTGATTCCTTTTCCTCCAATTAGTGTGTACTCATCAGAGGGTACGGGCTTTCATCAGAGGTAGGGCCTATTCATCTCTATGACATTGCACTTGGCACTGTTTCTGGCACATAATAGGTGTTATGTCAATGGAAGGAAGGGGAAATGAAAGGAAAGGAAGAAAGATATTATGAACAAAGATTGAAAAATACAGAGAACTAGATGTAGTCTTTAGAATATTTCCCCAGGATAATGTTCTGTATTTTGACATTAATTATTATTACACTATGGTTATTAAACCATTATTATATTATTATTACTAAACTATTATTACATTGCATTGTACTAAATGTAGTGAAACCTGTGCAGTTTAGTGGCTACAAATGTGCCCTTTGGCATCATATAGTCGCTTTTAACTCCTAGTTCCAGTATGTGACATTAGACCTATTACTTATGTCTCTCTAAAATTCAATTTTTATAGTCATAACATGAGAATAGTAAAAGTGCTACCTAATGGGGTTGTTCTAATGTTTAAATGAAGTTATACATAGAAAGTGTGTTTTACAGTCTCTAACATATTATAAAGCACTCTATAAATGTTAACTACCATTTTATCATCTGTTCTTTTAAATAATTTATTTACAAAATGATGTTTCGTAGATATTACCAAAAAATGAATGTAAGTTAAATTGCTTATATCTTAGGCATTTTGGTGCCATAGAGCATTTCATTTATTTTAAACTCTAAATGTGTTTCTAATTCAGATGACTGTTATCAAGGCAGAACTAATAAATTCAGGAAGAAGTCATTTTTTTGAAAAGTTGTGCATTTTATATTTGAAATTCTTTTTAAAAATATTCACAACATAAAGGGAAAATTTTTTTTCCAAAATACCAATCTACTAAAATAATATTTCCATTCAAATAACTTTTGGTCAGAGAATCTTATTCAAAGATCTAATGGTCTATACAGTTACAAACAAAACATCCCTCCAAAATATTGTTAAGACATGCTATGACAATTTCATGCTTAGGAAATGCCCATCACATAAAAAGTATGGAAGTAGGATTCTGGTGCTTCAATTAGCAGACTAAGCCAGAGGTAAAATGAACCTGATAAGAAAGAATTTCTGAATGACTGGACTAAGGAGTGACTTATAGATCTTACATTATGATGATCTCTCAAAGACTAAAAGTGTAGAGGAAATAATTTCTTATCATTTTAATAGTGTTTCTCCTTCTCTTTCATTCCTTCAGTCATTTGTTCATTTGCTCGTTCAATAAATATTTAAAATCAAATATGTTGTAGCCTCTGCTAATCATTTCACTTGCATTACCTCATTTAATTTTCATACTTATTTATGAAGTAAATGATAATGACTTCTCCTTACAGAATAGAAACTTGTAAATGTTAAGAAACTTGCCAAAATCACATAGTAGCTGGAAATCTAAGTGTTTCTAACAGTAGATGCTGAGGGGAGGCAGGGATAGAGTTTCTACCTACAGTTCTACACCATGCTATTATATCATATAACTTTCACGCAGATGAAGATGCATGGCAGCCGGAGGCTTTGAAAATGGCCATCCAAATATGAATGTATAAACTATTACGTGTGAAAATTATAAAAGTTTACCTTTGGTATATAATTGATTAATTACCTATGCATTTTAAATAAAACGTTATGAAAAAGAATATATTATATTGTAATATAGCTTTCTCCAGTACAAAAAAAGTAGGTAAAATGAGCAAGTGCCCAGAAAGCTTTTTATGTTATATATGTATATATTATATATATACAATGTAAGTTTATATATGTATATATTACATATATATAATGTAAGTTTTCTGGGTGCATATATAATTTTTTCTGCCTTAATTTTTCCAAAATGGCAGTAAGTGATGGTAGACAATGATGCTTTAAGATGTATATGTACATACATCTAAAAGATGATGTATACAATGTAAATTACTATATGGTTTTTCAAAATTTGATTCCAGAAGTCCTTCTTGCAATGATGTCCAACACTTGCAATTATAAAATCACAACTCCCAGGAATAATTACTAAATACATGTTAATTTTTTTTTTACTGAATCTGTCAAGTAATTTTTATGTACACCCCCAAATTAATAATAAATAATTCTCAGGTTAATATGTCTTCTTCAAATAGAATTTTTTTTCAAAATTAATTATTTAAGAAAACATTCTGTAATATGAAAGACTTGCTAGGGTGCTAACAAAAGCCAATATTCTCTTTTCTGAGCAATGTATTTTTTTGAGTAGCTGAATAGGAACCTTATTGACTTATATTTAAGCATGTTCAGTAAGCATGGTGTTCAAAGGTACACATTTTGGAAAGTGACTCAAAAGGGTAAACCCTATTTCCCTTCTTTTCATCTCTCTATTATTTCCTACCGTTACCAGTTTGATCCTAAGGCTGGTTCAACTTCAGCCACAGAGTGGCTGTCAAAGGTACTGTGAATAAGCCTAGAGAGAGAACAACACGGAGAGAGACAACACTGTACTTCCTGCAATTTAACAAAAGTATTTTTTAAATTTTATCTGACGTGGCCAACTTAAATTAGAAACATGTTAATTTAACTAATGTTAATTCAACTTAGATTACATGTTGACCCCTGAGTCAATCCCTGTGGTCATAAAAATGTTAAGTACCAATTGACTTGGGTCAACTAGGCCCCATCTCTGAAGCTTGGGATGGATAAATTCTCTCCAAACTGCATTTATTATACAGTAAGAAAAGGGCGAAATAGATGCTGGGGTATCCACTACATGTTTCAATGAGGCACTATGAATTGCCAGGGATAGTGTTTAAAATTCCAGAGCACTCTCATGCCCACTTTCTCATTTGATTCTGAGTTCAGCTCTTGCGTTGTGTAGTATAAGTAAAATCATTTCCACTTGATGGATGAGAACACTGCGACTCAGTGTGGTTAAGTTACTTTGAACCCAGATCCTTTTAGTTGTTGCTAATTCCGGGTTAAAAGCTTTCTGAGCACTTGCTCATTTTGCCAAAACAATTAGTGAAAAGTAAGTAGTTCAAATTACACATTCGTCATGTTGACTAAATGGGATTGCTATATTGAATTTTTAATTTGTTTCCTCCTCAATTTTTCCAAAATGACAGTAAGTGATGGTAGACAATGATGCTTAGAGGGATAGAGGGAGAGTTATAAGTCAAATCTGCCTTGATTAGTAGCTTTGTTTGCTGTAAATACAGTTTTCCAACAGCCTCTCTATTAAACAGGATCACAGATTGACAATCTACTTTTTATTTTTGTCTTAGAAAGTTTTGCCGTCACCTTTCTACTATGGTAATAGAGAGTTGTAGTAATTTTTTTAATTCTCCTGATACATGATATAGGAGAAAGCTGAGATATCAATTGGCCAGGAGAGTCAGAACCATCCAGAAACTTTGCAATACTCTTGGGAAGGACTCTATGTAACAAATTGCCAAAAGCCTCTGAGAAGAGATTCTTAAATAAAAACTTAAGATAAATGAAAACAAAGATAAAAATTTCTAGATTGAAGTGAAGCCCTCATTGGCAGGTTTGTTCATCCTGCCTCTCTTAATAATGCACCCATGCTTTAATATAGATATTAATGATCATCACAGTAGATGGCTGGATGAGAGAAAATTATGAAAATACCACAATAGGGGAATATAATATTTATATTTTTATATATTTAGTAAAAATTAACTCCTAATGCTGGCCTTAATATATTTCATTATTTGCTTTTATAATGCCATTGGATCCCATGATGTTAAAAACATTTTCTGAAAACAATAGACACTGTGCACTACTAGAGGGCATAAGGAGGGAAGTGGGTTAAAAGACTACCTACCACGTACTATCTATCCTCACTACCAGAGTGACAGGATCCATATGCCAAATTCTGGCATTATGCAATATTCCCATGTAACAAATCTACACACATACCCCCTCTATCTAAAATAAAAATTGTGGCTGGACATGGTGGTTCATACCCATAATCCTAGAACTTTCGAAGGCTGAGGCAGGTGGATCAACTCAGGTCAGGAGTTTGAGATCAGTCTGTCCAGCATGGTGAAACACTGTCTCTACTAAAAATACAAAAAAAAAAAAAAAGAATTAGCTGGGCTTGGTGGTGCCAATAATCCCAGCTACTCGGGAGGCTGAGGCAGGAGAATCACCTGAATCCGAGTGGCAGAAGATTGCAGTGAGCCGAGATTGTGCCATTGCATTCCAGCCTGGGCAACAGAGTGACATTCTGTATCAAATTAAAAACACAAAATAAAATAATAAAATAAAACGTTGCAATTTTTAAAAAGTTTTCTAAACTTCTTGTGGGCCATGTATTTTTTTTTTTCTGCATATTATCTCAGTGCCCCACAGAAGTGACTTTATTGACATGGATGCTGTAAGGGAGTTCTAGTGTAGTAACAGACAAACCTCAGTAGAATATGCATATAATATGTTCCACAGGCAGATGGCCACAGAGAGGTAGTACAATTGTAAAATGGAAAGAAACATTCATTTATGCAAAAAACACCACATACTTAACCACTTGAGCAGAGCCTTTTGCTAAATTCTAGGAATAGATGAATGGATCAGTCCTACTCATTCCTCTTTAACAAATCAAGTATAGCAGGAAAACAGTTACATGGACAAATAATAAAACATATTGCAATATGTAATGATAGGAGTTTGTACAAGGTCCAGATCCAGTAGAGAGAAAGATCTATTTAAACAAAAAAAATAGCTAACAAACAGCTGAGTAAAGATAAATATGAAATGATAGACATTGTTAACAGATGACAAAAGAAAAAGAAACAACAGAGGACCTCAAATGAAAGTTCTCAGAGAAGATAGTTGTATGAAACATTTATGAATGAGAAAGTTCCTGACAGGCAATTAATGGGTCAGGCATTAGTGTCCTCACAGTAGGGTGAATGACGTTTATTTCAGGAGTAGTGTTGCTCAAGTCTAAAAGCAGTTAAAAAAAAGGAAGTATGGATTAAGTCCCAATTGTAATATAATTTTGATAAAAGACTGAGCTTCATCAAACCCTTGCAAGACTTGCTGTTTGATATTCATTAAAAGTCTTACTTCCTGGAAGCCTGGAGTTCAAGAATTCATGCTTACCTAACAGTGTTGCCAAGGCCTTCTTTCTGCATCACACAGCTCCAAACTACACACACACACACAACACACATACACAACACACACACACACACACACATCCTTCTCTGGGGTATATCTTCTATTCTTTTCTTGGTGAAGATGCATCTCTTCAGCTACAGAGCCAATTTGGAATTCCCCACTAGTAATTCTCAGCTTCAGATACAATATTGTCCTCAGCTGGTAACTTCCATTTTTTTTCTCTTTCTGCTGAAGATAGAACTTTTTGTTTTTTTCTTCCTAGTCTACTTTTTCCCTGTTTCCATGCTCTTACTGTAGAATTTAAATTAGTGATGCATTTGTGTAGACAATTTCTATGAAACACACAAATCAAAATATAGTCATAGTATATCTAATTTGCTGTGCACAGTCGGTGTTTGATAAAAGGCTGTAATGAGAATAATTCAAATACATTTTAAAGTGCTCTTATCATGGCAATTATCATGGAGATTAAGATAAGCAAAACAAAACAAAACAAAGCATTCATTTTTGGAAAAAAAAGTAAATATAAGTAATCATTACTAAAAGAGACAAGATATGCATGAAATGGTGCTTATATTTTGAAACAGGTTGTGTATAAATATAGGTCAATATTTTGATCAAAATCTAACATATTAATAGAATAATCTATACTCTATTGTGTTTTAAGACTACATAAAACACAAAGGCAAAGATGGAGACAATAGAAAAATTGCATACTTATTTCCTTTAGAATAGGAAAATTTGACATTATATTATTCCATGAAGTACAGATTTCCTTCGAAGGTGAGCCTGTGTAAGAACTGCATGGATCCATTTCAAGCTGCTCCATCAGCATGTGATCTCATCCAGGGAAGCATCATAGGGATGCTAAGGCTTCTTCAACTCCTTTTCACACTCACCTCCAAATATCAAGAAACCATTCTAAAATACCCCACTTTCCAAAATGACCCTCTTCCCAACAAAACTCAAGAGAGCAGCAATTGCCTAAACTCCAAAGAGGAATAGTTAATAGTATCTGATAAAATTTGTTTTTAAATTTAAAAATCTGCTTATAATGTAGGTAATATATAATCATTGAAAATCTACAAATTGTGGAAATATAAAGAATGAAAATAGAAAATCGCTTGTGATCCCCCCACTTCTATTGTCAACATTTTAAGATCTTTTCTTTCTTTTAATAATTGATATGCACATAATATTCATGTATTCATATATTCATTATTTTATAATTATGGAAAGAAGGAACGAAGGAAGGAAGGAAGGAAAGGGAGGGAAGGAGGACTGGGAATAAGGGAGGGAGGGAGAAAAAGAGAAAGAATAAACTTTGTTTTAGGCACTTTCCTAAATACTAGAGACTTAATAATAGATTAAATAGTGTCCATACCATTACAAAATATGACTCTCTAATTGTGATAAATGCTTTTGTACAGAATAAGATTCTACAAAAATTATTGACCCGAAGACTTAAGAGTAGAATGCCATTGCAGTCTATGAATATCTTATTAGTATTTTGTGTATGCATTTCTATTTCCAATTTGTGACTCATACATAGCAATAAAGAACTATCCTTGCTAACACACCTGGTCTGATCACTTCCCTAGGAAAGATTTCTACAAGATTACAGGGCTAAATTTTTTAAAGGTTCTTGGTACCCATTACCAGTATCCTTGGGATGGGAGAATTCAGAATTGATATTCTTAGGAAGTTGTAATTCACCCTCCATCTGTCCGTGCTCTGAAGGAGGAAATGAAGGGCAGTTTTTCTCCTGGTTTGTAAGGACACTAGGTATGGAAGTTGTTTTTTTCTCACAATATTGTTGTTTATTAGTGAAACTAATTTTCTGCTTGAAGGAATCAGTGGGAAAGGCTGCAGAATCGGTAGCCTTCAGCTCTTTCTCTAACTCGTTTATATAATAAACAAGAACTAATTTTTAAGTTTTATTTTATTTTATTTTATTTGTTATTATTATTTTGAGTCAGAGTCTTGCTCTGTCATCTAGGCTGGAGTATAGTAATGTGATTTTGGCTCACTGCAACCTCTGTCTCCTGGGTTCCAGTGATTCTCCTGCCTCAGCCTCCCCGGTAGCTGGGACTACTGATGATTTGCCAACATTGCTCAGCTAATTTTTGTATTTTTAGGCCAGCCAGGGTTTCACCATGTTGGCGAGGCTGGTCTCAAACTCCTGACCTCAAGTGATCTGCCTGCTTCAGCCCCTGCCCCAAAGTGCTAGGATTACAGGTGGGAGCCACCATGTCAAGCCAATTTTTTTAAGTTTTAAATTTTTATGGATCCAGGTGTATATATGTATGGAGTACATGAGGTATTTTGTACAGCCATACAATACATAATAATCACATTAGGGTAAATGGGATCTCCATCACCTCAAGCATTTATCTTTTCTTTGTGTTATAAACAATCCAAATAACTTTTAGTTATTTCTAAATATACAATAAAATATTGTTGACTATAGTCACCTGTTGTGTTGTCAAAACTAGATATTATTTTAATTTTATCTAACTGTATTTTTATATCCATTAACCATCCTCATTTCTCCCTCTCACCCCTCACTACACTATCCAGCCTCTGGTAACCATTGTTCTATTTTGTCTCATTCTATGGGTTGTCTATTCACTTTGTTGATTTCTTTGCTGTGAAGAAGCTTTTTAACTAGATGTGATCCCATTTGTCCATATTTGCTTTGTTTCCTTGTACTTGTGGGGTATTACTTAAGAAATCTTTGCCAAATTTAATGTCCTGGAGAGTTTCCGCAATGTTTTCTTTTGGTAGTTTCATAGTTTGAGGTCTTTGATTTAAGTATTTAATACATTTTGATCTCATTTTTGTATGTGGTGAGAGATAGTGGTCTAGTTTCAATCTTCTGCATATGGATATCCAGTTTTCCTAGAACCACTTATTGAAGAGACTGTTCTTTCCCTAATGGGTATTCTTGGAACTTTTGTCAAAAATGAGTTCACTGCAGATATATGGATTTGTTTCTGGGTTCTCTATGCTGTTGCCTTGGCCTATGTGTCAGTTTTTATGCCAATATCATGTTACTATGGCTCCGTAGTATAATTTGAAGTCAGGTAATGTGATTCCTCTAGTTTTGTTCTCTTGCTCAGGATAGCTTTGACTATTCTGGATCTTTTGTGGTTCCATATATATTTTATGATTGTTTTTTCTATTTATGTGAAGAATGTCATTGGCATTTTGATAAGAATTTCACTGAATCTGTAGATTGCTTTCAGTAATATGGATGTTTTAATATTATTGATTCTCACAATCCATGAACATGGAATGTCTTTCCATTTTTTAATGTCCTCTATAATATCTTTTTTCAATGTTTTGTAATTTTCATTGTAAAGGTCATTCACTTCTTTGGTTAAGTTAATTCCTAGGTATTTTATTTAACTTGCAGAAGTTGTAAATAACATTATTTTCTTGGTTTCTTTTTCAGATTGTTTGCTGTTGGTATATAAAAATGCTACTGATATTTTTATGTTGATTTTGTATTCTGCAACTTTACCAAATTTGTTTATCAGTTATGATAGTTTTTTTGTGGAGTTGTTAGGTTTGTCCAAAAATAAGATTATATCATCTGCAAACAAGAATAATTTGACTTCTTCCTTTGGATGCCCTTTATTTCTTTCTCTTGTCTGATTGCTTTAGCTGAAACTTCCAGTACTTGAATGACACTGGTGAAAGTGGTCATCCTTGTCATGTTCCAGATTTTAGAGGAAAGGCTTTCAGGTTTTTTTTCCCCCATTCAATATGATACTAGCTGTGGGTCTGTCATATATGGCTTTTATTGTGTAAGAACTAATTAACTTTTACATTTGAAGTGGTCTTTGATGCTACAATTGAAATGAAAAACCCACAAATATCCATGCAGGAGAAGATAATTTTGCTGTTGTTCTACTCTGATTTACATCTTCCATTTAGAACAACTGAAATTATTCCTCCTGTGTGTGATCTTGCCTTTGTTGGGAGGCTTCAGCTTAAACACTCAACCTACCTAACACTTCACAGAAGGAAACTGGAACAGGATCAAAATACACTGGTTAGGATCCCCAGATACTTGACTAGTGTGATGGTTAATATTAAATGTCAACTTTATTGAAGGATGCAAATTATTATTTCTGGGTGTATCTGGGTGTTTTTGGGTGTTGTCAGAAGAAATTAACATTTGAGTCAGTAGACTGGGAGAGGAAGACCCACTCTCAGGAAGACTCAACAACAAGGTGGATGGGCACCATTCAATTGGCTGCCAGTGCAGCCAGAAAAAGTAGGCAGAAGAAGGTGGAAGAAAGAACCTGACTTGCTGAGTCTTCCAGCCTTTATCTTTCTCCCGTGCTGGGTGCTTCCTGCTGTCAAACATCAGAATTCAAGTTCTTCGACTTTTGGACTCTTGAATTTGCCAGTGGTTTGCAAGGGGATCTCAGGCTTTCAGCCACAGACTAAAGGCTGCACCATTGGCTTCCCTCATTTGAGGTTTTGGGACTTGGACTGAGCCAGTACTGTCTTCCTTGATCCTCAACTTGGAGATAGCTTGTTGTGGGACTTCACCTTGTGAACATGTGAGTTAATTCTCCTTAACAAACTCCCTTTCATATATACATATATCCTATTAGTTCTGTCTCTCTAGAGAACCCTGCCCAATACACCTAGGTAAGCCATCCTCAGCCTACTGCCATCTGGATGCTAACAGAATGCACTGAGTGTGATTTTGGAGTGTGTTTCTGTTACCCATTTTCTGAATTAGGAACACACTAATCTCTGCTGCTGAGGATACATGTGAAAAAATACTAGTGTCCTTGTTTTCAGATCTTTTCTCCGTTTGCCTCCTTGAATTAGCAAAGTCATATTAGCTCATCATTGTTCTCTCTAGTCTTTATTTGTGGCTTTATGATAATAATAATTATTATTTTAGAGACAGGGTCTCTGTTGTCCAGGCTGTAATGCAGTGGCACAATCATAGATTATTATAATATCAAACTCCTGGACTCAAGCGATCTTCCTGCCTCAGCTTCCCAAGTAGGACTGCAGGCATGCACTACCAGGCCCAGCTAATGTTTTTTTTTTTTTTTTGTTTGTTTGTTTTTTTAATTACTTTTTTTCTGTAGAGATGGGAAATTTGTGGTTTTATTAAAACTAGATCAAAGAGCATTTGAGATTTGATTAAATGAATTGAATTTTAGTGTGTACATTAAAGTAAGTCTTGCTTCCTTTATGTTTGTGACCAAAACTGCTGTATGTATAAACAGAACTTTCTCAAAGAGGATTTCTACTACAGTTACTTTCTACTTCACTTCTTTTTTCCTAAGTACTTTTTAGGTAAGTATTGAATAGCTTCACTCATTCACTTTATTTACCCATTCACTTACTTTATTCATTCAATATATTTTAAAGGACATCCCACTGTGGTCTATGTGTTGTGTTAGGCCCTGGAAATGCGATTTTGATTAAGACTCAGAGTCTTGGACCTTATAAGACCAATATTCAGTGGGGAATAAGAAAAACCCCAAAGACACTAGCAAGTTAAATCATAATAATTAATGGTAAGTTGTAAAAAAACAAGGTGACTAAGATATGAACAAAGGAGTGTTTCTATTTAAGCATGATGATTAGAAAGGCTTTCTTGAGGAGGAAAAGTGCTGAAACCTAAAGCATGAGAGGAGCTGGACAGCATAGGTGAAGCACACCCCAGGATGACGTCAAAGCATGTGCAAAAATGTTACCTGAAAAATAACAGTGTTTTTGCAGAACCAGAAAGGACAAGGCCTTGGCATCATGACTCTATCATTCCCCTTTTATCAAAAGCTGGTGAGTACTTTAAAGACCACGTTCGCACCTGTGTACACCATCTTTCTTTCTGCAGCTAGGGCAACTGTTAATGAGCAATGAGAACTCTATTACTTTAGTTGAAAAATTGAAGAATTGAAGGAATGCCAATCTGTTCACATATGTAGTGACATTGCTTAAAAACACTGATTAACTACTTTCCTCTTAGCACTGACATCTCCAAGGGATTCCAATGGGTCATGTGAAATGATCATTTATCTAGTTTAGGGAAATGATTCCTTTCACCTTCCCTAAAATCTCTCAAATGTGTTCTTGCCTCTGAGTTGGGGCAAAGTTTTCTTTCCAGGAATGCCCAAACTCCTATGCTCCTATATTTTACAAACTTCAGCCATGCACATTCAACTTTCATAATTATGCCATATCTGGATTGTAGCTATATTGCTATTTGACATATGTCTATGTATATGTTTGTCTATTTGCCTCATTAAAAAAAAACTTCCTACTAGAGCCATATACTAAACAATAGCATTTATAAGATCATATTGTATTCAATACCCCACCTATATTTTTAATATAAATTAAAATAAACACATAATTTTTTTTATACTGAGCATCTGTGTCTTAACCTAAAATTATATCCTCTACCACCAAAGCTTACCTATGAAAGCAATATCCTAAGGACATGGGAATTTTCAGAGTGTTGCAGATTATTTTCTTGTTATTTGTGTTAGTCAGGGCCAGAGAGAAGAATGCTTAAAGAGATCAAGCATAATGGCAGGCAGAAGCATTTAATGCCAAGAATCAGTAATAGTCCAATTGTGGCTTCATTGTCCTGGGCCCACTGTTCAAACTGATTAGATGAGACCTTTGAAACTGATGTCTTACAAGAGTACTTCTTTACCATTATTGAGGTCCCAGATCTCTTTTAGGAAGCTCTTGAAAATTGTACTTTCTTAGTACATATAGCATAAATATTAGTACATACTTACAAGGGGTTTATACAAAACAACAACAATAACAATTTTTTAAAAATCCTGCCAAATAATTGGCATTTGCTGAGGGCTTACTGTGTTCTGGATCCTTTGCCCAATAACTTATGTGCATTATGTCTTTCAATTCTTTTCACAGTTGTATGGTATGTGCTATTGTGAACACTGTTTTATAGAAAGGGAAAAAGAAGAGATAAATACAGGTTCAGTAATTTGCTGAATTTCAAACTACTAGAAAGTTATAGAGGCTGATTTTGGACTTAGCAGTTTGACCAACTCTGTTAACCATACTACTCTAGTCTCCTTTTTTGGTATTATTTATGTCTAATCCTGATAAGGAGTGAATAGCACATCCATTTGGTGATGAAGTATGTTACCAGAAACTTGGATGATTGACAATAGCACCAGATGTTAATGCTATGGATTCTTCCTCCAAGAATGGAAACTAACTATTCTGAGATGCATAGGGAATAAAGATAGATGTGAAGAGTCCAGGTGGTAATTAACACTCTCCCCACTACTTCTTTACCCAGAGACTTGCTTAGTTTCTGTTTTCTTAGATGAGGTTAAAAAAAAATTAGAATATAAATTCTTCTTCATTCTGGCTGCAACATATTCTAATTTTAAGGGATCACAGGTTAATTAAATTGATTTAAAAACAACTTTTGGGTACTACCTTAATTAACCTTCCAGGTTTCTTCTCATTCTGCTCCCATTCAGCACTGTCAATCTGCCAGGGCAAGGGGTTAGCACTCCTCACGCACTCAGGTAGGAGAGGAGGGTGGGAAATAGTATTTGCTCCTCAGTTTGATTAGTGGAGCTCATTAGCTGTCAGATATAAGGCAATAGCAGTCCATCAGAAAAGAACAGCAATACCAGTGACATTTATTACATGGCCATCGTTCACAGCCTGCTTAGAAACCAATTTCCATTCTTATAGATTCTGTCCCCAAAATGGGAGTTCTCCAGGATTCATAAGCAAGCCTGATCAAAATTCTGAGCAAGGAAAAGATAAAAAAAACAAAAAAAAGGCCTTAAGATAACCACAGTACAAAACCAGCCCCGAACACTTAAAGCAGAAATAAAGGAGCCAAGTTGTCAGTTGCTTTTCTTTTTGTTAGCTGGGCCTGAGTGGTATTTACACAGTTTCAGGAGACTTGCTGTTCTTGTGTTTTCCTGTGATTTCACAAAATGAATAGGCATCAAAGCTGTTTGGTTGATGGTCCTAACACAGTGGAAACTGACATTGGTTTTCTGAATTGATCACCATATGCTTATCTGTCTGTTTACCTTGCCTGTCCTAAAATGCTTCCGGACAACTGACTTGAAAGAGGACTTGGCCAGACCACACAGGGGGCAGATGTTTCACTTGCAAAAGATCTCAGTGCAATGAGCCAGGAAATCCTCTGAAAGCATTTCTGCCTTTTAGCAGTGTGGGAAGGCATTTTATTCTTTAAAATTTATAAATAGCAAATGGTCCTTCTTCTAAATGATATATGGTTTACACAAAGAAATGGACGCTGAATGAAATCAGATTTTTTATAGAGCAAACTATAGTAGTGGAATCCTTTAAACATTGCGTTGTATTTCTCATTTGCCCTCAATGTATCTGTCTTAGTTCCTTATGTGCAATATGAGTGTATTGCATGATATTTGTAGTCTTTTCTGGCTTGAAATTATATACCTTTATGATTATGGGTAGTTTTGGACCCATCTCTTTTCTATTATTTTGCTTAACTCTCACTCCAACCCTATGAGCTAGGTATTATGATTTCTCCCATTTACAGAGGCATCCACTCAGATCCTAATGTTTTAGCCATTCTTCTGCCTCCCAGATCCTCTCTACCTCTAACAATCTATGATTCAAAGCTGCAAATCTTTGAGGCTTTAAAAAAAAATAAATATCTTTTATTTAAAAAATAAATCTTAAAAAAAAAACTATTTTTTTTTTTTTTAAATTGCTTTCACTTTTGTCTTGCCTGAGGGGATTTTAAAAACAACAACAAGATTCACAAATTCTTCCCTGATCTCCTCCACTCACTTCTGTTCATGTAGGTGGTAGCAGTGGCACAAAGCCTTAGGATCTCAGGACCACCCAGGATCACCTGGTTTCTTCTTATTTTCTGAAGAGCAAATAACTGAACCAAGAAATCAGGGCATTACTGTATTATGTGTAAAAATTTCAAGGAAGTATTTTTAACTTGGAGAAAAAGTGAGTCAAGACGTAAAATTTCCTGATAAAGATACCTCATAGCAGAGAAGGTATTAGACTTGCCTGAGGAGTTCTTAAGTGTGTGTTCATGGACCCTCTCATCACCCTCTCATGGAAACTGATTCAATGTGAGGCTCAGCATGTGAATTTTTATTATGCCTTGAAGGTGATTCTGATGCAACTAGATGAGGTTAAAGAACAGCTATCTCAGAGACTCCGGAAGGTTACAGCAGAAGAGACAGTTGTTTTGAAAACATTTCCATGGTGTTTTCAAAGTCTTCCCATACATTCTTAATTTCCAAGTCCAAATTCAAGGCTGATGTACCCATATTCCTTCTTACCTTCTTTCTCCACTTGGCTATCTCCTGTTTATCTTATATTTACCAGCCAAATATAGAAATGTTTATTTTTTCCCTGAATATTGTCCTTCTTCATATGTTCTCCATTCCAATAAAGAGCGTTAGCAACCTGGTTATTAAAATAGTAAGGCAGGGCATGATTGTTGTCTGCTCTCTTCTGCTCATACTTTCACTTTCCTACTTTCCATCTCTTCCTCTAACTTTTAATCTATTAGCAAAACCCTTTGTTCTACCTCCAAAACATATTTTTTTCTTTTCTTTTTTCTTTCTTTTTTCCATTGCCACTACCATCATCTTAGTTCAAGCCAACATCAAATCTCACCTGGATTTCTGAAGTAGTCCTCTCACTCTTCTAATTTGACCTCTCCAGTTGATTTTCCACAGAGCAGCCAGTGATTTTTAAAATGTATTCATCACGCCTCACTTGAAACAGTCTAATGGCCTTTCGTTGAAAATGGAATAAAATTCACACTTCTTACCATGCCCTGCAGGTCCACACCTGGCTACATCCTGCCTAGCTCCAGACATATCAGCTTTCTGGGAGTTTGTAGGTTGAGCTTTCCCCCTGCCCAGGGCTGTTGTGATCACAGTCATCTGCCTGCAAAGTTTTCCCTCTGAATCACTCCTTCTGTTCCTTTAGATTACAGTTAAAATTTTTACCACATGAGAGAGGCAGCCCCCGACTTCTCTAGAAACCTCCTACTTCATTTATCTCATCCCCAAAGCTGTTTGTATTTCCCTCGTAGCATTTATCACTATTAAAATTATGTCTTTGTTAATTTCCTGCTTCTCCCCATAGAATGTAAGCTCCCTGGAGTCAGCAACTTTATCTGTTTGGTCTCCTTTGTACTCCAATGCCTAGCTCCACATCTTGGCACTTAGCAAAGACCTCATAAATATTTGTTGCATTTAAATCAGATAGTAATAAGTTGTTTGAACATTTTCTTCTTTGCAAAATGGGACGGTTGTGGATATAGGTATCATTCATCTGGAAGGTATAATTGACCTGGAAAAAGTAAAGGGCCAATTTGTGTGTGTCGTATTGCCTTTGTTCCTGAAAGTTCCACATAGCAGAATCTTTGAAACTAAGAGAGCCCATTCACACTGACACCATCCATGCTGATTATATCTGATCAGAGAGTATTTCCTAACTCACGGCTTCTTTTTCTTCTCCAGACAAAAGACAGCTGTTTTCCTGGTTCATGGCCCAATCCACTGTGCTCATGGCAGCCCTCCCAGCATGGCTATGGAGGGTCCATTGAACATAATGAGAGGCACTCAGCTCCAAACAATTACAAAAACAAATGATGATGAACTGCTTCATGCCCTCCTCTGCTTTGTAACTCCTCATCTGCTATTAGTTTGAAAAGCATCCTGTGGTGGAAATGTGGTTGCACTTTGAACAGTCAGACAAAGAAAATACAAGTGGCTTCCTCCAAAGGCTACAAAAAGGATAATTCCTTTTGTTTAAGTGTTAGACACAAATTAAGTTCAAATTCTCTCAAACAGTAAAATGCTACTTTTTCTCTAGAGCTCATATTTTAAGATTGATTTAAATATAAATCTCTTTGAAGGTTTATATTTAACCACTTTGCATTTTGAGAGAGCTAACTAAGCATGTTCTGCCTCTAAGCCAAAGGGGTTGAGTCAAAAAATAACAATTTAGAATAGTCTTTATGTTTGGAATTCCTTTTTGGTTGTTGTTTTCTTGACCCGATGCATTTTTTTTTTCATCTGGTAGAACATCTTGATTTTGCTTTGGCAAAGAATTCTTCCCTAACTCTTAGTCCAAATGATTTAGCTGGGATAAATCCACCCTGGGTCTAAGAATGGAAACAATTCACAAACTGCATCAATCAGATTGTCTGTCTCTGGAATTTTTATCTTGTTTGGAGTAACTCAAAGACTGAAATAGTAATATGTGATGGTGAGTCCAAAAGAATTGTCCATTTGTTTCTGTTACTAAAGCTCCCAGACCCCCAGTTTCATGTGCTTTCAGAGACTTACTTCTTAAGCTTCTCTTTCAATTGTATGAGCTATTCCATGCTCTTACAATTCTTGTAATTATCTATTGATGCATAGCATACCACTTCTGAGTTTAGTGGCAATGATTATGGTTCTGTAAGTCAGAAATTGGGACACAGCACAGAGGGATGGCTGGTCTTAGTATATGGCTTAATAAGTTTCAGTCCTGGCTGTTAGCTGGATTCCTCACTTCCTCTCCACATCACATTTATTTGGTCTAGAATATGTAAGATGGTTTCTTCACTCATGTATCTGGCATCTTGACAGGGTTGGCTGGAATAGCTGGGGCTGTCTGGCCATCTCTTTTTATCCATATGACCCCTCACATGATGAGTTTTCCTTCACCATAGCCCATCAATTCACAGAATAGTCCAACTTCTTACATGGCGGTTGACTTCTATTCAAGCAGGTGTACCAAGAGTCCAAAGCACAAAATCTCCTCTAAGTATGCCTCAGCAATCAAATAGCATTTATTTTGTTGAATTTTATTAGTTACAAGTAAGTCACCAAATGAGTCCAGGTTAAAGGGGAGATAACTTCACAAGAACATGAGTAGTTGGCAATGTGATTCTTTCAGGTGTCTTTGGAGACTGTCTAACACATCGGTAAATTCCTTTGGAACTTGAGATTTTGCTTCTTACGGCTACATAACCCCAATTCTCCCAATCCATACCACGTATTGGGGAATCTGTGATGGTGTTCCTCAGATTTAAATTTTCAAGTAACAAAGCTAAAAGTATTGCATTCTTAAATTGGGTTATCACTTTTGAATCTTGCAAGCAAAAATATTAATATATATATAATATATTATCATCATTTAGTAAACAAAAGGAGATTTAATACTAAAATGTGGGGAGAACCTAAACTCATAATGAGGAATAATCTGTTCATTTCTTTCTTTTAGGAACAAGGAACAATAATCAGTTCATTTATTTCATTTAGAAACAATTCATTCAATTAATTAATTAATTAATATTTTTGAGACAGGTTCTCACCCTGTCACTCAGGCTGGAGTGCAGTGGTGAGATGTCAGCTCTCTGCAACCTTCACCTCAGGGGTTCGAGCAATTCTCGTGCCTCAACCACCCAAGTGGTTGGGATTACAGGCACACGCCACCATGCTTGGCTAATTTTTGTATTTTTAATAGAAACAGGGTTTTGTGATGTAATTTAAATGTAAAAAATTTTAAATGTAAGAAAAAAGTTTTCTGAAAAAACTCACCTTTTCTTTCTTATTTTGTTTAGAACGGTGGAAACTTTCTTTCTGATCGGCAGTAGTCTGCTAAAGAACTTTGGAGAACTACTGCTCTCTAAAAGTGAAATGTTGAACTGCATGATACTTAGAGGTTGCCATGCTCGGATAAAGTGAAAGGAGAATGGTGGTGTGGGAAAGCCATAATGGAGAAGGCAGGGAGTTGGAGGAGGCAGAAGCACATTAAAGGGTGGGAGAACAAAGAAAATGACAGAAAGGAAAAAAGGAAAGATGTTTGTGGAAATTTGCTAACGCCACAAGGTTTAGATGTATTTAACTTAACCTTCATCAAGTACTCTGATGTAAGCATACATGCCCCATGTAAAGATAAGGAAGTAACTTCAGAAAGGTTGAGCAAAGTCTCCAAATGTTAAGTGGCTGAATTAGGCCTTGGATCATGTTTGGTCTGAGGGCAAGGATTATTCCACTCCATTGAAGAACCTTGGAAGTGAGTTACGCATCCAGACGTACATTGAACTGAGCATCTATTGTGCTCTATGGACAGAGGCTACAATAAGGAGAGAGACAGATATGTTTACCTCCAGGAAATTTGTAGTTTGGCACTGGATGATAGACAATATAGTAGTAGTTACATGGCATTGTGATGAGTACTTTTGGGGAATGTGGAATCAGAATTCAAGAAGCTTCTAGAATTAATGAATAGTCCCCAGTCTAATTAGGAGAGTCAAGAAAGCCTTCCCAGAGGAAAAAAGTAGATATAGAGATTAGCTAGGTGAAAAAGGAATGTGTTTGGTGAGGCTACAGGAGTCATAGGAAGGGGCTTTTCTGGAAAAATGGAGAAATCTGGAGTTAAGAAGCATCAAGATAACTTCGAGGAGCTCCATGCAATTCAATATGGTGAGAGTTTAGTGCCTGAGAGCCTGGGCTAGTGGAAATGAAGAGTTAGGCAGGTACTAGCTCAAGACAGGATAGGGAACCATGATTATTTTCCATTCTGTCTAATGTTGAACGTGGGAGGTGTGCTGTTGTTTGGCTTTTGCTACAAGGACTTCTTTTGACAGCCCATAAAGCAATGATGGATGCCAAAAATAATATACTTCTTGGCTTTTGTCACTTTGCTATATGTTTCCCATACACGCTTAAGGGAAAATTTGAATCACCAACCATTAATAAACTTATAAGTATACTTGAGTGGTTCTGAGAAGAGTGGGTCATCTTTATTTCTTTGTCTCAGTCATATTTTTGGTGAAATATTTTAGTGTTTGCATGACCTTTAATCAAACATACTGCACATTTTTAGATCTCAGTAAATTTACTGCCTTCCTGTAAGTACTGTGGGCAGCGGCAAGGGGGGAGGGGAGGAACATAAAAGTATCATTTAAAAAAAGTCATCTTTTAATTTTTTTTCTCCATGTAGTTTTTAATTCCTGCCAGTGAAAAGTTTTTTTATTTTTTTTTCCAGTTGTGCCTATGGAAATTAGGCAGGATTTTTTTTAGCAAAAAAAAATTTCCAAGTTATCTTCCTTCTAGGTCTAATGTATTTCCTACAGCCCTTCTCAGGCTATAAAAGGATTAAGTTTCATGAAATCTCTAGTTCTTAATCATCACTAGCTCATTAACTTCACCCTTTTCTGATGGGCATGACACTGGCCCAAAAACCAGGATATATCTTCAAGTAAGTTTCTAAATGAAGAAAACCTAACATTTTTTTTTTACTAGATGCTGGTCAATCCAACTTTAAAGTATAAGAATTGCATTCCTTTATTAGCCAGGACTCTTTTGGTTTCAGGTTATAGAAATAAACTCAATCTAGCTTAAGAAAAAAATATAAATAAAAAAATAAGGACATTTATTGGTTTTTACAATGAGGAAATCTAGAAGCGCTCTGGCTTCGGGTCTGATTGGGTCCGGGCCCTCAAATTACAACAGTCATCACAATGCCATGTAACTACTACTATATTGTCTACCATCCAGTGCTAAACTACAAATTTCCTGGAGGTAAACATATCTATCTCTCTCATTATTGTAGCCTCTGTCCATAGAATACAATAGGTGCTCAGTTCAGTGTACGTCTGGATGCGTAACTCACTTCCAAGGTTCTTCAATGCAGTGGAATAGTCATTGGCCTCAGACCAAACAATCCAAGTCCTAATTCAACCACTTAACATTTGGAGACTTTGCTCAACCTTTCTGAAGTTACTTCCTTATCTTTACATGGGGCATGTATGCTTACATCAAAGTACTCGATGAAGGTTAAGTTAAATACATCTAAACCTGTGGCATTAGCAAATTTCCACAAACATCTTTCCATTTTTCCTTTCTGTCATCTTCTTTGTTCCCCCATCCTTTAATGTGCTCCTGCCTTCTCTGTGTTCACTTCAATTTTAGCATGTTCTAACCATGTGATGGCTGTATTGAGGTCTGTGGATACAATATGGATTCTTACTTGCTGGCGTAGAGCTTGTGAAGGTAGAATTTGCATTCTCTGTCTTAGAAATCATATAGACTAAGAAGTAGGTAGTAGGAGTATCTTGGAACATCCAGATTTTATTAACAGAATAAAGAAGAATAGACGACAGAGAGACAAAAATGACAGATTTCCCTATACAATTACTTTTTTAAAGTAGCTTTAGGATTTAAGATACATAAAATACAATAAAATAATCATTTCATTATACAGACAAGTCAAGGCCTCATAATTCAGCCACTGTACTTTTCCCAGGATTAAAGATGCTTTGATAAATTAATGTGTAGAGTTCTACAGGTTTCACAGGAGAATTTTCTCTAAATAGAGCAAAGTTATTAAATAATATAGTTATTACTTTGTCTCAGTTTTCTCAGCCACATTGCTAACATTTTCATAAGGATGATATAGTTCTGATTTGGGAAGGACAAAAGCCTGATAAGTACCAGCTTTCCAGCCCAATTTTATTTCCTTTAGCAGCTTTTCTGTACCTAAAAGGAATCCATTATCCTTTGCCTCATTAAGTGCATCTACATACAACATAAGAGCATTTTTTGGTAAGTGTACCCAAACTCTGCAGGACGTCCATCAAGACCCAAGGTTCTGCCTATAGTGGGATCCATAATGGTTCATTTTAGCTTTCCTGGAGTGACAGGCACATTATTGTCGTCATTACTCATGGAAAGACTGAACACTCGAAATATTGCCATTTCTGCAGATTAAGTAATATGAAAGGCAAGTTGGATTCTTCTTATTAAAAACAACATAACACCTTCATTATAGTCTTTGATTTAAAAACATCCTTATCTGTATCATATGGCATAACACAATGATGCTTTGAGGTCTTCACTTACAAGAAGCAAAGAACTTCTTGCTATATTTTTCTAAATTTAGGATGATTTTAAATCATTTGCCTTGACCCATTTTATGGGCATTAACATTTGCTTCAGTTCTTGCTTCCTTGCAGCAAGCCCCTGAATGCTTGTCTTACTTTTTCCTTAATCAAACTTGCTTTTGAAGATGTGATTTTAGTTTCCTGACTGAATGCCTTTGGTCCTTTTCTTTTTAGGTAAAGTGAAAACAGCTAATTAGCATCTCTTTTCTTCATGATCTTAGAGTTTTCCATATGGGTTATGGAGCGGATTCAGAATTATTATTATTATTGAGGTAATTATTCAAGTTGATTAGAGAAGTCTTCTTTTTTATTAAAAAAAAATCTCTCCCTGTTTATTACCAATGAGTGTTGAGATGCCATCTGAAGCTGTTGAGAGCGATGAATTGAACGTGATTCAGTGCTATGATTAGGTCATATGATTGGCCACCAGAACTGATAATCACATCATTAACAGCACATGAACAGAGGAATTACCTGCAGTGAGAGGAGTGAATGATGAATGTAGAGTATGACCCTGTTCCACTCTGACCTTTAGCACGCAATATCTGAAGCCCAAAGTGAGAAAGTACAGATGCAAAATGAAGACCTCAATGATGTGTCACACACTACAGATGGATCCATAGCTCCAGGGTTGGCTTCTCACTGTGGCTAAACAAATACATGTGGTATCTGACCATGGGGCAAAGTATAGGAACAACTACCATCTGCTGTGAGTTCACTCCATCAAAGGTGTTATGCAGTATAAATGTATATTTTAAGTCTCACAACCACTGTATCAGGCAATACTATTCTGCCCATTGTATAGATGATAAACTGAGTCTGAAACATGTTAAGTACCTTGAAGCTTACACACTGATAAGAGGTAGACCCAAACTTCGAATCCAAGCCCACTCAATGTCCATTAGATCTGCTAATTCCAAGTTGCAACTCGTAGATGGAACCATGAGAAGGGCAAAGAAAAGGCTTGAAATTCACAGGGTTTTCGTTCACTTATTATTATTATTTTTTCATCAGAAACAGTGCTGGCTTCCTCAGGGGCTATCAGCTGAGTAAACTAATAATGATAAAACTACCAAACCTAGTATTTATAGTTTACCTCTACATATAAGATGTCATCATTTGATCCTCCCACTTACCCTTTTAGGAAAGAAGAGTTTTATTAAGTAATTCAGAAGGGTTACCTTTGGCCTAATACTGTCTTATCCACTGAGCACAAAGCAGAATGGGAACAAGCTACAAATCTCAGATGTCAATGGTGTAGTGACAATAATAATAACTATAGCAGAAACAATAAGAATGATAATATTCCTCTGCTATTTCACTTTGAGCTAAGCTGGGAGCTCAGCATTTTACTTATTTTATTATTTTAAGTCGACTTAGATGAAGTATAATTCACTTCAAATGAGTTGCATACATTTATAGTGTACCATTCAGTGAGTTGTGACAGATAGACACACCTGTGAAACCACTACCTGGATCGAAACACAGTATTTACATCATCCTCAAATGATCCTCACACACCTTCACAGTCCACTCCATTCTGCATTTTTCTTAACGACCAGTCTGCTTTTTCTCACTGTAATTAGTGTGCGTATTTAATAATTTTATGTAAATGGAACAATGAACTATATGCTCTTTTGTACATGATTTTTTTTTTCACCCAGAATAATGATTTTAAGTTCATCCATTTTATTATGTGTATCAGTAGATTTTTCTTTTTTTATAGGTGAGCAGTATTTCATTTTGTGGGTATGCCATATTTTGTCTATCCAATTATCACCTACTGATGAACATTTGAGTTATTTGCAGTATTTGGCTATTCTTTTTTTCTTTTTATTGAATTTTAGGTTTTGGGGTACATGTGAAAAGCATGCAAGGTTGTTGCATAGGTGCAAACGTGGCAATGTGATTTGCTGCCTTCCTCCCCTTCACCTATATCTGGCATTTCTCCCCATGCTATTCCTCCCCAACTCTCCACCCCCCCGCTGCCCCCCACTCCCCCCCAACAGACACCAGTGTATAGTGCTCCCCTCCCTGTGTCCATGTGTTCCCATTGTTCAATACCCATCTATGAGTGAGAACATGCGATGTTTGATTTTGTGTTCTTGTGTCAGTTTGCTGAGAATGATGGTTTCCAGATTCATCCATGTCCCTACAAAGGATGCGAACTCATCGTTTTTGATGGCTGCATAATATTCCATGGTGTATATGTGCCACATTTTTCCTGTCCAGTCTATCATCGATGGGCATTTGGGTTGATTCCAGGTCTTTGCTATTGCAAACTGTGCTGCAAGGAACATTCGTGTGCATGTGTCCTTATAGTAGAATGATTTATAATCCTTTGGATATATGCCCAGTAATGAGATTGCTGGGTCAAATGGAATTTCTATTTCTAGGTCCTTGAGGAATCGCCACACTGTCTTCCACAATGGTTGAACTAATTTACACTCCCACCAACAGTGTAAAAGTGTTCCTATTTCTCCACATCCTCTCCAGCATCTGTTGTCTCCAGATTTTTTAATGATCGCCATTCTAACTGGCGTGAGATGGTATCTCAATGTAGTTTTGATTTGCATTTCTCTAATGACCAGTGATGATGAGCATTTTTTCATATGTTTGTTGGCCTCATGTATGTCTTCTTTTGTAAAGTATCTGTTCATATCCTTTGCCCATTTTTGAATGGTCTTGTTTGTTTTTTTCTTGTAAATCTGTTTTAGTTTGTTGTAAATTCTGGATATCAGCCCTTTGTCAGATGGGTAGGCTGCAAAAATTTTTTCCCATTCTGTTGGCTGCCGATTCACTCTATTGACTGTTTCTTTCACCGTGCAGAAGCTGTGGAGTTTGATTAGGTCCCATTTGTCTATTTTGGCTTTTGTTGCCAATGCTTTTGGTGTGTTGGTCATGAAGTCCTTGCCTACGCCTATGTCCTGAATGGTTTTGCCTAGGTTTTATTCTAGGGTTTTTATGGTGTTAGGTCTTATGTTTAAGTCTTTAATCCATCTGGAGTCAATTTTAGTGTAAGGTATCAGGAAGGGGTCGAGTTTCTGCTTTCTGCATATGGCTAGCCAGTTTTCCCAACACCACTTATTGAACAGGGAATCCTTTCCCCATTGCTTGTTTTTGTCAGGTTTGTCAAAGATTGGATGGTTGTAGATATGTTGTGTTGCCTCCGACGCCTCTGTTCTGTTCCATTGGTCTATATCTCTGTTTTGGTACCAGTACCATGCTGTTTTGATTACTGTAGCCTTGTAGTATAGTTTGATGTCCGGTAGTGTGATGCCTCCCGCTTTGTTCTTTTTGCTAGAATTGACTTGGCCATGCGGGCTCTCTTTTGGTTCCATATGAAGTTTAAGGTATTTTTTTCCAGTTCTGTGAAGAAGGTCATTGGTAGCTTGATGGGGATAGCATTGAATCTGTAAATTACTTTGGGCAGTATGGCCATTTTCACGATATTGATTCTTCCTAACCATGAGTATGGAATGTTTCTCCATCTGTTTGTGTCCTCTCTTATTTCATTGAGCAGTGGTTTGTAGTTCTCCTTGAAGAGGTCCTTTATGTTCCTTGTTAGTTGTATTCCTAGCTATTTTATTATCTTTGTAGCAATTGTGAATGGCAGGTCGTTCTTGATTTGACTCTCTTTAAGTCTGTTATTGGTGTATAGGAATGCGTGTGATTTTTGCACATTGATTTTGTATCCTGAGACTTTGCTGAAGTTGCTTATCAGTTTCAGGAGATTTTGGGCTGAGATGATGGGGGCTTCTAGATATACAATCATGTCGTCTGCAAATAGAGACAATTTGACTTCCTCCTTTCCTATTTGAATACCCTTTATTTCTTTTTCTTGCCTGATTGCTCTGGCTAGAACTTCCAGTACTATATTGAATAGGAGTGGTGAGAGAGGGCATCCTTGTTTAGTGCCAGATTTCAAAGGGAATGCTTCCAGTTTTTGCCCATTCAGTATGATATTGGCTGTTGGTTTGTCATAAATAGCTTTTATTATTTTTAGATACGTTCTATTGATACCTAGTTTATTGAGAGTTTTTAGCATAAAGGGCTGTTGAATTTTGTCGAAGGCCTTCTCTGCATCAATTGAGATAGTCATGTGGTTTTTGTCTTTGGTTCTGTTTATGTGGTGAATTATATTTATAGACTTGCATATATTGAACCAGCCTTGCATTCCCAGGATGAATCCTACTTGATCATGGTGGATAAGCTTTTTGATGTGCTGGTGCAATTGGCTTGCCAGTATTTTACTGAAGATTTTTGCATCTATGTTCATCATGGATATTGGCCTGTAGTTTTCTTTTCTTGTTGAGTCTCTGCCAGGTTTTGGTATTAGGATGATGTTGGTCTCATAAAATGATTTGGGAAGGATTCCCTCATTTTGGATTATTTGGAATAGTTTCAGTAGGAATGGTACCAGTTCCTCTTTGTATGTCTGGTAGAATTTGGCTGTGTACCCATCTGGACCTGGGCTTTTTTTGGGTGATAGGCTCTTAATTGCTGCCTTGACTTCAGACCTTGTTATTGGTCTATTCAGGGTTTCGACTTCTTCCTGGTTTACGCTTGGGAGGAGGCAACTGTCCAGGAATTTATCCATTTCTTCCCGGTTTTCTAATTTATGTGCATAGAGTTGTTTGTAATAATCTCTGATGATGGTTTGAATTTCTGTGGAATCTGTGGTGATATCCCCTTTATCAATTTTTATTGCATCTATTTGGTTATTCTCTCTTTTCTTTTTTATTAGTCTGGCTAGTGGTCTGTCTATTTTGTTGATCTTTTCAAAAAACCAGCTCCTGGATTTATTGATTTTTTGTAGGGTTTTTCGTGTCTCTATCTCCTTCAATTCTGCTTTGATCTTAGTTATTTCTTGTCTTCTGCTAGGTTTTGAGTTTTTTTGATCTTGCTCCTCTAGCTCTTTCAATTTTGATGATAGGGTGTCAATTTTAGATCTCTCCTTTCTTCTCATGTGGGCGCTTATTGCTATATATTTTCCTCTAGAGACTGCTTTAAATGTGTCCCAGAGATTCTGGTATGTGGTGTCTTCATTCTCATTGGTTTCGAAGAACATCTTTATTTCTGCCTTCATTTCATTGTTTATCCAGTCAACATTCAGGAGAAAGTTGTTCATTTTCCATGAGGCTGTGCAGTTCTGGGTTGGCTTCTGAATTCTGAGTTCTAACTTGATTTGCACTGTGGTCTGATAGACTGTTTGTTATGGTTTCCGTTCTTTTGCATTTGCTGAGGAGTGATTTACTTCCAATTCTGTGGTCAATTTTAGAGTAGGTGTGATGTGGTGCTGAGAAGAATGTATATTCTGTGGATTTGGGCTGGAGAGTTCTGTAAATGTCTATTAGGTTTTGCTTGTTCCAGGTCTGAGTTCAAGTCCTGGATATCCTTGTTAATTTTCTGTCTCGTTGATCTGTCTAATATTGACAATGGTGTGTTGAAGTCTCCCACTATTATTGTGTGGGAGTCTAGGTCTCTTTGTAAGTCTTTAAGAACTTGCCTTATGTATTTGGGTGCTCCTGTATTAGGTGCATATATATTTAGGCTTGTTAGCTCTTCTTGTTGCATTGATGCTTTTACCATTATGTAATGTCCTTCTTTGTCTCTTTTGATCTTTGTTGCTTTAAAGTCTATTTTATCAGAGATGAGAATTGCAACTTCTGCTTTTTTTTGCTCTCCATTTGTTTGGTAAATCTTCCTCCATCCCTTTATTTTGAGCCTTTGAGTATCCTTACATGTGAGATGGGTTTCCTGGATACAGCACACTGATGGGTTTTGGCTTTTTATCCAATTTGCCAGTCTGTGTCTTTTGATTGGGGCATTTAGTCCATTTACATTTAGGGTTAATATTGTTATGTGTGAATTTGATCCTGTCATTTTGATGCTAGCTGGCTGTTTTTCCCATTGGTTGATGCAGATTCTTCATTGTGTTCATGCTCTTTACCATTTCATGTGTTTTTGGAGTGGCTGGTACTGGTTGTTCTTTTCTATGTGTAGTGCCTCCTTCAGGAGCACTTGTAAAGCTGGTCTGGTGGTGATGAAATCTGTGAGTACTTGCTTGTTCACAAAGGATTTTATTTTTCCTTCACTTATGAAGCTTAGTTTGGCTGGATATGAAATTCTGGGTTGAAAGTTCTTTTCTTTAAGGATGTTGAATATCGGCCCCCACTCTCTTCTGGCCTGTAGGGTTTCTGCTGAGAGATCTGCTGTGAGTCTGATGGGCTTCCCTTTGTGGGTAACCCGACTTTTCTCTCTGGCTGGCCTTAATATTTTTTCCTTCATTTCAACCCTGGTGAATCTGATGATTATGTGCCTTGGGGTTGCTCTTCTAGAGGAATATCTTTGTGGTGTTCTCTGTATTTCCTGGACTTGAATATTGGCCTGCCTTGCTTGGTTGGGGAAGTTTTCCTGGATAATATCCTGAAGAGTATTTTCCAGCTTGGATGCATTCTCTTCGTCACATTCGGGTACACCTATCAAACATAGATTAGGTCTTTTCACATCGTCCCTATTTCTTGTTGACTTTGTTCATTCCTTTTTACCCTGTTTTCTCTAATCTTGCCTTCTCATTTTATTTCATTGAGTTGGTCTTCGACCTCTGATATCCTTTCTTCTGCTTGGTCAATTCGGCTGTTGAAACTTGTGCATGCTTCGCAAAGTTCTCGTGTTGTGTTTTTCAGCTCCATCAGTTCACTCATATTCCTCTCTAAGTTGTCCATTCTCGTTAGCATTTCGTCAAGTCTCTTTTCAAGTTTCTTAGTTTCTTTGCATTGGGTTAGAACATATTCTTTTAGCTCACGGAAGTTTCTTATTATCCACTTTCTGAAAGCTGATTCTGTCATTTCATCACACTCATTCTCCATCCAGTCTTGTTCCCTTGCTGGTGAGGAGTTTTGTTCCCTGGTAGGAGGAGAGGTGTTCTGGTTTCCGGTGTTTTCATCCTTTTTGCATTGGTTTCTTCCCATCTTTGTGGATTTATCCACCTATCGACTGTGTAGTTGCTGTCTTTCTGCTTTTGGTAGTTTTAAGTCTGTAGCAGCAGAACTCATAAACCCCCTTTTCTTCCCCCCAGGTGTTCTGTCCCAGCGAGTTACGGCTTTATGATTTTCCGCTGTCTTGCTGCCATTTTCCCTGCCCACAAGGTGGCAGCCTAGTCACACTCAGCCTGCAGAGGCTTCGCTGAGCTGCTGTGTGCTCCGCCCAGCTTCCCTGTGAACTTCCCTGCAGTGCTGTTTATATGGGTGTGGTTAGAACTGCTTCCACTATGTCGGTCTGCCCCTGTAGTGACGGAGTCTCTGTGGTGGTGGGTTGCCTTGGTTACTGCAAATTGCCCTGGGGAACTGCAGGTTGTTTCCGTAATGGAGGACGCCCCTCCTCCACAGAGCTGGACCGTCCCGGGTTCAGTTGTGTTTCCCGTGGTGCATTTTTGCCTGGGAATTTCCTGGCTTGACTCCCCGTTTCACCTCCCCTTGCTGGCTTAGAGGCAACTCAGTCTCACTCACTCTGCACAAGGATCCACTGCCCCAGGGTGCTGGCTGAGCGGCCGCGCCGGTCAAACCAGCGGTGCTGGTGACCCGTGGGGCTCCTCCGCTTGTGAATCTCCTGGTCTGTGGGCAGTAAAAATCTGCTGCCCTGTGAGCCGCTGCATCGGCTGAAGCAGCGGCTCTGAGATTCGTGGCGCGTTTTTGCCCAGGAATCTCCTGGCTTGACTCCCTGTTTCAGCTCTCCTTGCTGGCTCAGAGGGGACTCAGACTCACTCACTCTGCACAGGGAGCCACTTCCCCAGCGCAGGTCAAGCGGCCGCACCAGTCAAACCAGCAGCGCTGGTGACCTGTGGGGCTCCTCCGCCTGTGAATCTCCTGGTCTGTGGGCAGTAAAAATCCGTCTGGAAATGCGGCATCCACTTACCCTCTGCACTTTCTCTTGGAGCTGCAATCCCGAGTTCCTCCTAACCGGCCATCTTGGATCTCTCACTCTCAATGTCTTGGCTATTCTAAATAAAGCTTCAGTGAACCTTCACGTACATGTCTTTGTGTGCTTTTATTTTTCTTGGGGTAGAGACCTAGAAGTGGAATGGCTGAGACTTATCATAGGTTTATATTTAACTTCTTAGGAAACTGATAACTTTTCTTTCAGAGCTGTTATATTTTATATTCCCATAAGCAGTGTATAAGAGTTTCAGTGACTCCACATCTTCATCAATGCTTTTTTCCCCTGTCTTTATTATGGACATTCTAGTGGGTGTAAAGTGATATCTCATTGTGGTGTTAACTAGATGACTAGTGCAAACTAAAGCTCCAGACATCATGTTCACATGCAATTCCTTGATGAGTAATGATGCTGAGCACCTTTTTAGGTGATTTTTGGCAATGCATGTATTTTCTTTTGTGAAGTATACTAAACTCTCTGGCCAATTTTTATTAGATTAATTTTATTATCATCATTGATTTTAAGAGCCCTTTGTATATTCTGAATAAAACTGTGTTGTCAGGTAATGTATTTCTATTATTTTTACCATGCTGTATCTTTTCATTTCCCTAATAATGTCTTTAAAAGAAAAAAAGTCAAATTTTGATAAAATCTAATTGATTAATTTTTTTCTTTTTTGGTTTATATCATTTTATTTACTTTAGCATATTTAATTCTCTCATAGCCTTATATGGAACTATAATTGTCTATATTTCTCAAAGAATTAGATCTAAATCTCCCAGGGACTATGTTTCAGGACTAGGAATAGGAATTAGACCTGTTCCTCCCAGAGGAATGCAGTCAGAGGTTAGAGCAGGTGAACAGAATTTAAGATCCATAAAAGTTTGTGTGGGCAAATGCAAAAGACAGAAACTAGGACAATATTTTGGATTCTGTCACAGAGGTGATGATTCATTTTCTAAAAGGAGTTTTGATATTAAGATTCATTCAGCATCTCTTCTTGGGTAAAACTTTTCCAAGCTGAAGGAATCAGTGTTCTATGTCTGGTTCCTGATGCCCAGTTAATAATCAGAAAAAAACAAGATAAAATCAGGACTATTTATTTTGAGTCCAGTGCTCTATCTACCCCTCTGAGGCAAAATCCTTGTCACAGAAAAAAAAGCACAATTCATATGGTTTTGAATTAAAAAACAAAACAAAAACAAAACTATAATTAGCTTACACAGTAGGATAGAGGGACAAGTCTCTATTTTCTTCTTAGAGAAAATACAAATAGGATACAATTTTTCTTTTGAAATATAAATGGCAAAATAGTTTTTCGGACTTCACAAGAATAAAAAAGGATTGAATAGTCACTGTTAAGTTTCATCCTCCCACAGCTCTTCTCAGAGAAAAAAAAAATACAAAACCTTCTTTTCCTCTCCATTTCCTATTATGCAGGCAGGCACCATTAATTGCAATTGATTATTTCTTCAGACTGCATCCTGTTATTTCTCCTGCCACATTTCTCTGGCCAACTCACTGCTCAGATCTATTTTGGCAGATGTGAGTTTTATATTTCTCTTGCCCCTGGCTACCTTTGAATTACCACAGCTCTGCAGCATTGCAGGTCCATCACCTGAAGGTATGACAAAAGAATATTGTACAACTACCACTGATATCAACTTTAAATGGGAATTCGATTTCTTTCCTTCTTATTTTTATGTTCCACTTTAATTTGAGCAAACTTAAAGTTCCAGACATCGTGCTCACTGAAACCATCTTTCTTTTAGAGAGTGCAGTAGTAGTCCTGCTTACTTAAGTACCTTTCATTTTTTATGTCTCTCTCTCTCTCTCCCCTCTCTTTAGTAGCATACTTCTGCCACAGGGAAGGGCATAATGTGTTTACATGAATCTGCCTGCCCATTCAAGCAATAGGAAACAGGAGAGTCACTTACCAAGCTGATGAAATGTGCTACAGTGGTCTAGCAGCCTTTAACTCTTCAGTTCTATTTCCAAAGCAAAATGCATTTTCCGGAGAAATGTCTGGGAACCAGATGGATCTTTCAAAGACTGAATTGCAATCCTTATATCATTGAAAATGTGAGGGTGTGACAGTATCTAAAGGAACATAAAAAAGATAACCAGTAAACAACCAGTAAATCCCTTGAAATCAAGTAGCCAATTACCTTTTTGAATAAACCAAATGCTTAATTCCACTAAAATGATGGACATAACCCAGTGTGAACAACTCAGTCTGTCTTTGACAGAATATTTTGTTGATTTATTGGGGGAACAAGCTCTTTTGGTAGTCTAATTTTTGCAGAGCTTACAGACAAAAAGAATGGTCGATGGCTTTGCTGGTTATTCTTGATTTGTCTCTACCAAATAAATATATCTTGCCCTTCTCTCCTCTGCACTTTGCCCCAGGAAGGCTGACCTCTATGGATTGTGGGAGATACTGGTAGGGGATTGGAGACTGGGAGAAGAGAGAGGATGGGGTATTTTTTCTTCTCTTACTAGCGTTTCTGCTCTGCTGTGCTACTGGCAGGAACTATGCACATTGCAGCCCCTGCCTCCACATTCAGTCACCCATCCATGGCCTCAGCTCTTCTGGGTCTGGTAACACTTTTTCTACTTCCTTCCCTTTCTAGCTTAAGGGTGGGCACATTATTGCCACTTTCAGAATGACTTACATCTCTGTTTTTCTCAACCCAGTCTATACTCACATAGAAGAGTCCATCCATAAAGTTATTTTAAATTAAACTTTTTTCTTTGCATCTGTTTCCTGAAATAATTTGACTTGATAAAGTTTTCTTATTAGAAAATTGTTCCTTTTCAACATATTGGTTTTTGTGATTACTTAGCAAGCTACAAATGTTTATACTTAATGGTATCTTAAGTATATTTTCAGTAAATAAAAGTAAATATATATTAATAATAGGCACAAATTGAATAATCATAAATGATTTTTATTTATACCAAACTCCTTATCTCCCAGGCCACTTTAAGTATTTGAGTTTGTAACCTGATGTGTTGCGTCCCTGGCTTTAAAATTTCCCAGAAAAGATACAGGTGAGGCAGTTAATAAAATGCTTGAAATGAATTTCCTATTCCTTTAGAAAGTCTTGTGCTGCAGGTGAGCTAGTATTCAAAGAATCTTCCCTTTGGTGCCTGGCAGGCATGATGCAAATTACTTCTCCCTGTCTCTCTTCCCAGAAAGTCATTCTAAGACCTAGACAATTAGACCACCATAGAGATTGCTTCTAAAACTCACTTACTGTTTAAGGGCTAAATCTATATATTAACATATACTTTTTTCTGTCCTCAAGGATTAAGGCCAGAACTTCAGCCCATTAAAAAAGGCAAAGAAAGACCTTAAACTGTAATGAGCTTTTGGAAAACTGACCCAATTTTCTGTTTTTATATTTTACTTTGTTTTAGGTGAAATGAAGCTAACCAGATTTGCTTTTCCATTTTCCAATTCTGCTGTAACACATTTTTTTCTCTATAAAGAAGATGCTTGCTGGCAGTATATTAAATACTTGTAAACTACACCAATTCCTCGCAGATGATTATTGCTACCTTTGCTAATTTTTCTGTACTTTTTTCTTTTTTCTCTCTTGTTTTCAAAGAAGTTCCTGATTCAGTGGAATCTTACTTCTGAATATATTTTGTGTACTCTGGTAGACATACTCTCCAAACAAAAAATAGTATCAACAACAAAAGGAGGTTTTAGAAGTGCTAATACTTACAATTGCATATATATTTGCATATATATTATGTATAATATATAATATATACTATTATATATTATATATATTTTATCAACTTGTATATATAATTATATATACATATAAACTGTATATATATATATAATATATTAAGTGTATTATATATACACATATATATATAATTGCATATATACATCTAAGCCTGGCTTGAAGAATAATTTGGCTAGGATCACAGTTAAATTCATAGTATAGAAGGAGGTAGAGTAGGATGGCTGACTAGAGGAACCTAAGGCCTGTATCTCCCACAAAAAATGATGAAAACAATGAACAAACAACTATATTTAAGTGGAGTGTTTGAAGGAGAGCACTGGGGTACAGCAGGGAGAGAAGAAAAACCTGTGCAACTAAGATACCTTGAAAAAGGGTGACATATGGAATCAAACAAAATGTTCTGCCTCTACCACAGTGTCTTCTCAGATGAGATTAGCTCAGAACAAGAAGGCACTTCATTCAGTGGGAAAAAGTAAGCTGAAGGCTCCAGCAGTTCTCATTAATGTTGTAGACATCTGTAGTCTTTGCTACTGGGAATCCTGCAGTCCCCAGAATCCCTGAACCCAGTTTAAAAAACTTCCCTATGCCCATGCAATTACACTGCCCCAGTGAAGGAACACACATTGTCCTCCCTTTGCCCCATGTTGCAAGCTGTAGCTGTATAGTACCATCTTGAAACTACAGCCACAGCTAGAATGCATTCTGCTCTGGAAGCTAGTAGCTACTGCATCTCATTATAGATGCTATGCTGCCATTACAACATGTTCACACATGATAATGCACCATTCTCCTGCTATACTACTGCAGCTACCTACACCCTCAGAACAAGCTGCCTACAAAGTCCTCTGCCTTACATATCCTAGTGGATCACCCTGATCCTCGCCTCTCAGAGCCTAAGTTCAGTGCTCAAGCACTGGAGCCCATACAGCACCCTGTCCCCAAAGGAACAGGGGATCCTGCTCCATAGAGAAGCCAAATTTGGACTAGCTGCAGACATAGTTGGTAGGTTCATCAGTGAAGCGCACTGCTCCCAAGGGAGCCCCAACCTGAGCCAGTAATTCAGCTCCTGTCACCACAGCAGCATTCACCTACTGGGTGAACCACTTCTAAGGAACCTCAAACTCTTTGCAGACCAGACCTAAAGTACTTCCACATGCTCACCAACCAGGTATGCCAATTCCAGGGGTGCCCCACCCTGAGCCTGTGGATTGGCTTCCATGTGCCACCAGTGCACTCACCAGCCAGACATGCTGCTTCCAGGTGGTCCCTGCCCAAAGCCATGGGACCAATCACACTAACTCTTGTAGTCTAGACTACTAAGGCACTCACGGGCCTCCTTGAGTTGACTACAGCTGAAAAAAAAATTCATGGAAATTACAATATTACAACCAGCTGGACCCAAAGCCAACATACCCTACCAAACTGATACCCTAAGACACATCTGTAGGTGAAAGTCTTTTTCTTTGAAAGACACTATATATAACACAAAGGTGACCAGTTAACCAGATGCAAAGTGTCATCACAGGGACACAAGAAACATGAAAAGGCAGAGAAATATGACACTACCTAACAAGTAAAATAATTCTTCAATATTTGAGATGAATAACTGATCTCAGAGAAATGAAGGTTATGAATTTCCTGAAAAGGACATGTACCCCAGGACTTAAAGTATAATAAAAAAATTAAAAAAATTATAACTATAATTAGATGAATAACTGATCTCAGAGAAATGAAGGTTATGAATTTCCTGAAAAGGACATGTACCCCAGGACTTAAAGTATAATAAAAAAATTAAAAAAATTATAACTCAGGAGGCTGAGGCAGGAGAATTGCCTGAACCCAGGAGGCGGAGGTTGCGGTGAGCCGAGATCGCGCCATTGCACTCCAGCCTGGGTAACGAGCGAAACTCCGTCTCAAAAAAAAAAAAAAAAATTATAACTATAATTATCTTAAGAAAACTCAGAAAGATGCCAGAGAATACAGACAGACAATTCAAAAACACCAGAAAAAGAATTAATGACCTAAAATAAATTCAGAAATGAAATAGATTTAAAAAATTGGAATGGAAGAAATCACCAAATGAAATAAAAAATATAATAGCTTCAACAGCAGACTAGGTCAACCAGAAGAAGTGATTTCTGAACCTGAAGACAACTCTTTTAAAATAACTCACTCAAAGGAAAAGAGAAGAAAAAAGAATGAAAGAGTAAATAAAGCTTAAGAAACCAAATGTTGGCAGTATAGGAGTTTCAGAGGGAGGAGACAGAGAAAGGAGAAGGCACAGAATGCTTATTTAACAAAATAAGCTAAAAGTTCCCCAACTACTGGGAGAGATAGAGACATCTGGATCCATGAGCCTCAAGGGACGCATTATAGAGTCAACCCAAAGAGGTTCTCTTTAGGTATATCATAATAAAACTGTCAAAAATGAAAGACAAACAGATAATTCTAAAAGTAGCAAGAGAAAAGCATTAAGACTCATGTAAGGAAATTACCAGCAGACACTCAGCAGATCTCTCAGCAGAAACCTTGTAGGCTATGAGAGAATGGTATAATATATTCAAAGAACTGAAAGAAGAAGAGAAAAAACTTGCAGCCAAGAATACTATGCCAAGGAAAGCCATCCTTCAGAAACCAAGGAGAAATTAAGTCTTTCCAAACATAAGCTGAGGAAGTTTATCACCACAAAACTGATCTTACAAGAAATGCCTAAGAGAGTATTTGAAGCAAAAGAATAATTACTAATATGAAAACATATGAATGTTTAAACCTCATTATTAGAGATAAACTCATAATAAATTTAATACTAATTAATGTAACGGCAAATAATCTTTCTAATCTTCAGTTTGAAGGTTGAAAGTCAAAATGATCAACAAAGATATCTACAATAAGTTGTTAAGGGGCACACAGAATATTAAAAGATCTAAATTAAGGCAACAAAATTATAAATTTAGGGAAAGAGAAAAATCTAAAATAACTGTATGCAACCAAAGTTAAGTTATTAGTTTAGGATACTCATTGTAACTTTAAGATTTTTATGTAAGCCCCACTGTATCTACAAAAAGAAAAAAATCACAACACATATACAATAAGAAAAAAAATGAAATCTTATTACTATAGGAAACCACCAAACGTTTATTATTTCAAAAAGAGAAATAATAAAAGAGGAAGAATAAAACAAATGATCTATAAAACAACCAGGAAACAAATAACAAAATGGTAGGAATAAGTTGTTAACTATTAATAATAACCTTGAATATTAATGAATTAAATTCTTCAATTAAAAGATACAGAGAGAGTGGCCAAATGAACAAAAAGCTCCCATCACCAACAAGAACACACATATACTTAAAGTGAAGTAATGAAAAGCATTCTATGCAATTGGAAACCAAAAGATAGCAGGAGTAGCTACACTTACATCAGCTAAAATGAGTTTTAAGTTAGAAACTATAAAAGGAAAAATTATAAAGGGGTCAATTCAACAAGAAGTTATCATAATTGTAAACACATATGCACTTAACATGGAAGCACCCAAATATATAAGCAATTATTATTAGATATAAAAGAGAAATATACAATACAATACATTCTATTCTATTTAGTGATTTGCATGTGTTTAACCATACTTTATTCCTCGGATGGATGTCACTTGATCATAGTGTATGATGATCTCTTCAATGTGTTGTTGAATTTAGTTTGCTATTATTTTGTTGAGTATTTTTGCATTTATGTTCAACAAGAATATTGGAGGGATGGGTGCTTGGTGACTTCAGTACTCCCCTCTCAGCAGTGGATGGATCATTTAGACAACAATGAAATAAACATCAGCTAATAACCACCCAGTAAACCAAATAAACATAATAGACTTTTACAGAACATTTAACCCAACAGCTGCAGAATACACATTCTTCTCATCACCACAAGAAACATTATCCAGGAGAGATCATAAGTAAGGCCACAAAACAAGCCTTAACAAATTTAAGAAAATAAAACTATTTTTAAGTCTGTTTTTGACTACAATAATATAAAACTACAATCAACAAAAGAAGGAAATTTGGAAAGTTACAAATACGAGAAAATTAAATGATATGCTTCTGAATAACTGATTGGTCAATGAAGAAATTTAAAGGAATATTAAAAAATTTCTAGAGACAAATGAAAATAGAAACACAGTGTACCAAAACTTTTGGGATACATGGAAAGCAATTTTAAAAAATGTTTATAGCAATAAACACCTGCATCATAAAATAATAAAGATCACAAATAAAAACCGAATTATGCACCTCAAGGAACTAGAAAAATAAGAACAAACTAACCACAAGATTAAGAATGGAAGAAAATACTAAGGATATGAGCAAAAATAAATAAAATAGAGACAGAAAGTGCAAAAAAAATTTAATGAAACAACAAAGTGGTTTTTTGAAAAATAAACAAAATTGACTAAATATCTGGGCTTCCTGCTACCCCAACCCTGGAGGGTGGGGTGGGGGGTGAAACTAGATGCAAGGAACTCTGGGGCCCTCTGGCTGTTCAGTCCAACCCTGCCACCCACCCATCCTCCAGCCACCCCCCACCCACCCACCAAAGAGAAAAAAAAAAACCAAAAACCCACAGGGGCACAAGCACACCCCTAAAACTCAGAAAACTCGTTGGCACACTTCTCATTGATGGAGATCCTGATTTCTTCCTCCTCGTAGTTGTCAAAGTTACTGGCATCCCCAGGGCCTGTGAACTTCGAGATGAAGGGAGCTTCCACCTTCTTCTCATAGATGGTGATCCAGTTAGTTGTGGCGAACCACTTGTGATTCTTGATGTCGCCGACCCCGTTCCGGAGGTTCCCGAAGCGCTTGGTGAGGTCCACCTGCAGCAGGCTCCACAGCAGGTCCTTGAGGTCAGAGCTGACATGGGAGGGAAACCGCACCTTCCCAGAGATCTGGTAGATATGGATCCGCTGGTCGGCGTAGAAGGGCGGGAAGCCCACGGCCATCTCGTAGGTGAGCACCTCCTCCAGGGCCCACCAGTCCACGGCCTTGTTGTAGCCTTTGCTCAGGATGATCTCGGGGGCCAGGTACTCGGGGGTCCCGCACAGGGTCCAAGTGCTGCCCCTCATGCGCTTGGCGAAACCGAAGTCCGTCACCTGCAGGTAGCCCTGCTGGTCGATGAGGAGGTTCTCGGGCTTCAGGTCGCAGTGGATGAGGTTGAGCGAGTGCAGGTACTGGAAGGCCAGGGCGATCTGGGCGGCATAGAAACAGCCATGGAGCTCTCTGAACCTTCCTATGCGCTGTCGGTGGGAGAACATCTCCCCACCTGGCACGTACTCCATCACCAGGTACATGTTGGAGTTGTCCCTGAAGGAGAAATGGAGCTTGACAAAGAACGGAAAGTCGATCGCCTGCAGGATGCGCTTCTCGTTCAAGACGTGCTCGACGTGCTTCAGCTTCACCACCTTCTGCTTGTTAAGGATCTTCACGGCGTAGTGGCCGCCGCTCTCCCGGTGCCTCACCAGCACCACCCGTCCGAAGGAGCCGGTGCCCAGTGTCTTGAGCAGTTCAAACTGATCCGCGCTGGCGGTGTTCTGAACGGGGTGTTCCCATCTGTAGAGGTAATCATCTTTGGCTCTGGCTAGGAACTCTTTCAAGTCCTCCTGCTCGGTGTCCTTGGCGGGGGCTTTGCCCATGGAGGTCGTGGCGGCCGGGGCGGGGGTCTCATGGTGGCAGGGGTCTCGTGGCCGCGGTGGTGGCGCCCCCTGGAGATGGCTGCGTCGGCTGCGGTGCCGCAATCCCCCCATCCACCCCCAGCGCCCCGGCCCCGGGCCCCGGCTTACAGTGCCAGCTAATGGGAGGCTGAGGTGGGAGGATTCCTTGAGCCTGGGAGGGTGAGGCTTCCATGAGCCAAAATCACCCAGCTGCCCTCAACAATATGGATAAATCGAAAAGGCATTTTGCAAGTGAGAGATGCCAACTCTAAAGGGGACTTAGAGTGTGAATCCATTTCTTTATTTACTTTATTATTTTATTTTATTTACTTTATTTTATTTTTATTTTTTTTTAGAAGTAGGGGTCTCCCTATACAATCATACTGGTCTTGAGCTTCTGCACTCAAGCAATCCTCCTGTCTCAACCTCCCAGACTGCTTGTATTACATTTGTGAGCCACAGCACCCAGTCATCCAATATTCCTGATGCACATAGATGCAAAAATATTCAACAAAATAATAGCAAACTAAATTCAACTGCAAATTGAAAAGATCATCCACTGTGATCAAGTAAGATTCATCTCAGAAATGCAAGATGGTTAAGCATATGCAAATCAGTAAACATGACACATCATATTAACAGAATGAAAATAATTATATGAATGTTTCAGAAAAGGCAGGAAAAACATCTGATAAAATGCAACATCTCTTCATGATAAATATTCTCAACAAATTAAGTATAGAAACTATAGTTCAACACAGTAAAGGTCCTATGTGACAAACCTACAGCTAACATCATACTTAACAGAAAATATTGAAAAATTGTTTTCTAAGGTCTGGAATAAGACAAAGAAGGCTCCTTTCACCACTTCTATTGAACATACTACTGGAAATCCTAGTCTGAGCAATCAGACTAATTAAGAGAAAGAAATCAAAGGCATCCAAATTGGAAAAGGAGAAAGTTCAACTGTCCTTGTTTGCAGATGGCATGATCATGTTTATAGAAAACCCTAAAGACTCAAAAAAAAAAAAAAAAAAAAAAAACCTTTAGAACTAATAAACTAAGTAAAGTTTTTAGGATAAAAATCAATGCACAAAAATCCAATGCATTTTTATATGATGCAAATAGTGAACTATCTGAAAAAGCAATTGAGAAAATAATTCCATCTATAATTGCTAGGAAATAATAAGACATCTAAAGAGAAATTTAACCTAGAAGGTGAGAGATCTCTACGTCAAAACACATAAAATACTGAAGAAAAAAGCTGAAGAGAACACAAACAAATGGAAAGATTTCTGTGTTCATGAATTGGAAAAATTGATATTGTTAAAATGTTATTAATACCCAAAGCATTCTGGAGATTCTATACAATGTCCACCAGAATATTAATGACATTATTTGCAGAAAGAAAAAAATCTTGAAATTTGTGAGGAACCACAAAAGATCCAGAATAGCCAAAGTAATCTTGATCAAAAAAATAAAACAAAAAAAACCAAAGCTAGAGGCATCATAATACCTGACCTCAAAATATACAACAAAACTAGGATAACCAAAATAACATGGTATTGGCATAAAAGCAGACTCATAAATGAATGGAACAGAATAGATATCCCAGAAATAAATCTATATATTTAAAGCCAACTGAGTTTCTACAAAGGTGACAAGAACATACATTGGGAAAATAACAGTATCGTCAATAAATGGTACCGGAAAAATTGAATATTCACATGCAGAAGAATAGAGCTGGACTCCTATCTTTCTCCATATACAAAAATCAACTTGGAATGAATGTGAGACTTAAATGTAAGACCACAAACTATAAAACTACTAGAAGAAAACATGGGGGAAAGAATTCATGACATTGGGCTGAGCAATGATTTTTAAATTAACACTCTGAAAATGCAGACAACAAAATTAAAAATAGACAAGTGGGATTACATTAAACTAGAAAGCTTTTGCACAGCAAAAAAAAAAAAAAATAGACAACCTAGTGAATAGAAGAAAATATCTGCAAGTGATACATCTGAAAAGGGGTTAAAACTAGAACATATAAGAAACTCAAATAATCCAATAGCCAAAAAAGAAAAAAAAAAAAAAAGAAAAACCAAATAATCCAATTACAAAACGTGCAAAGAAACTAAATGGACATTTCTCTAAGATAAACAAATGGCCAACAGGTGTATGAAAAAATGCTCAGCGTCACTTATCATTAGGGAAACGCAAATCAAAACCACAATGAGACATCATCTTACTCCAGTTAGAATGTCTATTATCAAAAAAAAAAAAGATAACAAGTATTGGGTAGTATGTGGAGAGAATAGAACTCTTACACACTGTTGATGGGAATGTAAATTAGGACAGTCATTTACATGTGTAATTTTATCCTTACAAGTACCCCTTGATGTAGTTACAGTAATTATTTCAATTACAAAGGTCACACAGTTGGAAGTGCAGAATTCGGCAGGAACTAAACCCAGGTTTGTCTGAGTACCCAGTTCTAGTTCTCAATAATTGCACTGTGCCTGTAAGTCAAAGGCATAGCAATGCTTTAAAATGAGGCAGCTAACTTGTAACAAGACTGCCTTTCCTTCTCACTCTAAGTGTAGTTTATTCTCTGAAGTTTCTGATGGGTAGTACTAGGACACCAATTTACTGAAGGAAATGTTTCAGAGGCTGTTTCTCCTTATTTTGCTGAGATTAAAGGATTTGGAAAAAAGAAAGATTTGACTGATGGCAAAGGAATTATACAGAGAATGGATAATAGAAAGAGGTATTCTGACTTTCACTTTTTCAAATAGTTTCATAAATTTTTAGGTATTGCCAATCAAGAGATTAGTAATGGCAATTTAAAAAAATTTAAACAACCATGGTGACTACATTCTTTAGCTGAAAAGCACAAAAAGTATATTTCTAATTTCTTTTGTTTTTTTAATTTGGATCCCTCCCAAGTTGAATTTGTTCAATAAACACTAAGCACTTACTATGAGCCAGTAATGATCATGGCTAGGTATGTAAATATAAAACATGCATGTTCTTTTGCCCCAAATGGGTTCATTTGCAGCCCATGTGGCCACATTATGCTAATAATTTGACAAGATCTGCAAGACATCTTGACAAATTTAATATTTTTGGTTACAATCATTCTGAAGCACTGAAGGTTCACAGACAAGGATAATTTATTATTTTGTATAAGCATGGATCGAATCGCTCAGGCTTTGGGGTTGATAAAAGAAACAGATCATTTAATCAGCAAAGCTGATATTTTAGTATCTATATCTTACTGTTGCCCTAATGCTACATGAAGTGATAAAAACTTTGTATTTGAAAAAAAAAAAATCCAACTGTAGTGCTTATAATGAGTGTGAGGAACAAGTGAAGCAGTCTAAAAAAAATGCTTGTTCTTTATAGAATATAGGAATGTTGGATAATTTAAGAAGTAGCATGTCAAATCCCTTTATAAGTTTGGATATATGACAGGATTGTGCCACAAGCTTTATATAAGTGGCTTTCAATGTTTTTAAAAATCCATGACCCATCTAAAAAAATTGCTTCTCTTTACAATCTAATCAAGACACACACACACACACACACACACACACACACACACATATCCCACCAGTGAAACAAAACTTCTATAATGCAATACTTGCCTTTATGTCATATACTTTGATATTTCACTAATTTTTTCTTTTTCTATTTCATTTTTAAATGCTGATTGTGACCTACTAAATTGACTTTATGATTCACTAATGGTTTTTAACTCCTAGCATGAAAAGCACTGCTGTATATTAATAATATGAAGGAATAAGTGAGCAAATAAGTCAGAGATGAAGCTGCTTTAGCTGGTGGCCCAGCTAGAATTTATTTTAATAGTACTGTAAATTATTTTAATCCTGTGTTTATAGAATCATTAAAGGTCTTATAGGGTAACTTATACCTATTAGTTTTGATTTATTCATTTATTCTCCAGTGCACTTTATGGGAAAAATTATATAATGCAGTAATACTTGTGAATACAGGGATTTGCAGAGCTCTAGGGTGGAAGTAAAGTATAATTTCTGTAAGTAAAATGCCTGAAGAGTAAAGATGAGTAAAGAAATGTTTGAATGAGTGGTCTAGGAAAGCACATTTAATATGGCTCTGAAAGATGAGTGGCGTTTGACAGGTAGAGTTCAGAAGAGAGCAGTTCACACTGGAAAGGTGTGGTCTGCTTGGGAGATAAGCGAGAAGTAAATTTTATCTAAGAGGCATACAGGAAGATATAGTGGGGACTAGTTAGATGAGATTAAAATACACCAGGCAGCAACATTAGATCCTAGTCACTTATTTTATGTGATGAAACTTGAGGTTCTTTTCCATTGAATTAATGGACCATTTTTCAAAGAAATTGATTATTTTATCACAACTTGAACAGAATAGGATTCCAGAATATCTTTAGGGTTTTGAGTGGAACTCAGGAAATAAAAGGTAGAAGAAAATTTGTGAGATTATTTCTGTTCTAGATAGCAAGCTCCATAAAGGTAAGGTCCTGAGTTGGATTTGTTCATATGTTCTAGCTTGGAGCATAGTAGCACTTGAGGTATTTTCTAAACGAATTGAATCAATGAGTGAATGTGTAAAGAAGGACACAAGTTACCTTGGTTATGACTCTTGAACTCTTCTTTCCTAAGGTCCTTTGTCCACTGATGTAGTTAATTAGAAAGCTTGCTTGATTATAATCCCAGTACTATTCAAATTCAGTACTCTCTTTCTGTCTTCTTCCTGGGCTGATCTGTCCTCAGTTTCATAAACACTTATTATAATATTCTGTCTTTGTTGTTGCTGTTCTCTTAGAATGTCACCTTTCTCTACACAGTCTTTTAAGTTAGCCAGAATTCATGGTGCTCCAAATGAAATTGGCTTCTCCATGAAGTCTTACTTGGGGTACTTTAGCTTTTATAGTACCCTTGATTCTCTTCTTACGTACTACTTATTAAATAATTAATTAAATAAAAGTAATTTAGTAAGTGTTGATCATTTAATAAATTTGTATTTAAGAAGATCTGAAAGATGAATAAAAGTACACAATACTAACAAACAATTATATAGAATCTTATTTCCTAAACACTGTTAACATTTTGTTGCATGAAATTCCTCACATTTTAGTATGTTTATATTGATGAATTTATACTACAAACATATATGTGGGTATATACAATAATATACAAATTTATATGAATATAAATTGGAATCAAAAGGCACATCCACTCATATATGCTTTTTATTTAATAAAATGTGTTTCTCCTTATTTTCCTGAATATTTCTTAAGTACATCACTTTAATGTCTATAGAATATTTCATAATATTGAGCATATATTTAATTAACATTTTTAATTTTGTGAAGGACATTTAGGTTGTTTTCAATTTTTTCCTTTTAAAAAATTCTTTAATAGATATCCTGATAGCCAAAACTCTATATTTGTGCAATTATTTTTTACATAAGTAAATAGAAATGAAATTAGTTGGAATAAGATTATAAGCAAATAGTATTGCTAAATACAACAAAGGACAAGTTGCCCCCAACACCCCCGACATTATTGCAGTTTACACTCTAAGCAGGTTATGAATGCTTATTTCTCTATGTACTTATCAGTCTCAGTCTTAGCATGCTTTAGAGCTTAGTAATTTGAGAGCTGAAAAATGTCATTAACATTGAGTGTAATTGTTTTTTAACAGGTGGGCTCTAACATTATTACATATATCTATTTTCCATTTTTCTTTCTTTCGAAACTGGTTGTTCATAGCCTTTGTTTATTTCTTAACTCAGATTTTAATCATTTGCCTTTTGCTTTAAAGAGCCATTAGTTTTTATGTGTTCTCTGAACTTCCACTTGTCTACTTGCTCATATAATGTGGACTATATTGTTGATATTATGTATATGTGTGGCTGCACACCTATATATATACACAGACATACACAAACACACACACATGCCCAAACACACACACATGCCCACACACACCAACTATACCAACTAGATTATGGAATTCTGGGCAAAAATAGTCTTATTTTTCTTTAACTCCTATTCTTTAAGGAGTACTGTGGGTACATGAAAGAGTCATGCACTGTGGAATTCACTAGAGCTAAGATAAAAATACCAGCATTTTACTTGGACAGGCTTCTCAATCTTAAACCTTAGTTTCTTCCTCCTGAATAAAGAGGGTAAATAATACTTTTTCTTTAGAAGGTGGTAAACAGTAGATAAAATAATTTATGTAAGGCCCTCGCAGAATGAGCAGCATATTGTGGAAAGTTATGAATATTAACAACCATTCTTCTTCTTATTTGGTTTTTGCTTAGCATTTATCACAATATTTTGGAAACGCACCAGGTGCTTAATAAACATAATACATAAGAATAATAACAATAGCCAATTCTGTTGCCTATTGTTAACAGAGCCAACAGTTAAATAGTGAAAATAGTGTTTATTAATTTGTTTTTCAATATAAAACTTAGCAAAATTTAGATCAAAGTTTAGTTTCTTCCCTTGTACATTTCATTTCCATTTTATTTAAGGTTTAAATAGTGGTAGACATAACAAATTTTCAATTCTTATGCCCAGGCTGCATGTGGGCATTTTACAAGTCACTTCTTCCCACTCTTAGTAAATCAAGAATAACTTTTAAAAAATACTTTTCTACATTTTCCCTTTCCCACATGAAATTCATGACATCTGCACTGGTAGATACTGGAATGGCTTTTTCAACATAAGGTTGTGGAATGACCTAGTCCAAGCAATTCCATATCTCAATTTGGAATTCTGTTTCAAGGGCTGAATTAGTCAATAGATGTTTGTGGCACTTTCCCTTTAGAGATATCTGCTGTTTTGCTCTAACTTTCACCAAGCATGTAATGCTTAGAATCACTGAATTTGGCTCTTTTTTTTTTTTTTTTTTTTTTTTTACCACATCTTGTTTTGTAGCATCATCACTTAAAGAGCCAGGGAAATTTGGAGAATTCTTTCCGGGGAAGCTGAACAATTTCTTACAACTGCAGGGAAAGTTTTCTACTTTGACTGATAATGGCTTTGAAAATAAAATCAAACATTTTGCTTTTATTTATTTCTTTATTTATCTTGTTGGACCTGCACAACAAAAAGAGTTTATGAAATCTATTTTTAATTATTTCCCAATCCCTGTTTGCATTAGAGGGAATCACTCCCATTCACCTGATGTTCTTTCTCTTGATTCCTCTGTCTTCTCATTCAGTGTCACACAATCTGGCCAGCAGCAACTATAAATCCATAAATAATATCACTTTAATACTTCCTTATTGATCTAGACATAGCAGAAGCTTGACCATGTGTTTACGGGTCCCAAATCATTCTCTCATCCGTAGGGATCTTCCTCTAAATTTTCTACCGCTTCCTTCATAGGTAAAGATAAAATGGAAGATAAATCACCCTTGCCTAGCTATTTCTGTCTCTTCAATTTTCTGACTTAGTTTTCAGAGACAGACAGCTATTTTCTTTAACATTTTTCCTTCTTAGGAGGAAAATCAAAAAGAAATTCTGTCATCTGAGACATTGCTGTCCATTTTCCTGCCCTTCTTTTCATCCATATTTCACTTGCATTAGCTTTTTTAGACTTGAGTTAACTCATCTTCTAACATAAAGTTCTCTCACAGCGTCTTTTTTCACATCAGTTTTCTGGGTATAATTTACCTATCAAAAAATTTACCCACTTTCCTAATAATTTTGAGACAAAGTAATATGGAGGAATAAGAGAAAAAAATATCTTTTTGTTCATATATTTTCTATTCCCACTTTTTAGTTGTTTCTTTGTTGAAAATGAAATCTACTTTTGATATTTGTGTGTTTAAAAAATTTTTTTTACATTGTTTCTTACCAATTCATTTCTGTTTTCTTTCACATTGGATCAATGCTTTATTTGGTCTATGATATACCTTTCTCTCTGGTAAATATTTATTTATTTATGTTTTATTATTGTACTTCAGATCATTATTATTAATTATTAAAGCTCAGATTTTGGAAGCACTCAATAATTTTATAAACATCTAAGAATCTGTCATTGGAATATTTGATATAGTATTAGCCATACCTAGCAAACTGACAGACTATCTAAGACGCCAAGCATAACACAATAGTAGAAACAGGACAAAATTAAATCATTGCACAATATACATTATAGTCTAATTAAAATACATACTAGGGATTGTTATTATAGATAGAAGAAGGATGGTAACTAGAAAATATTGATTCTACAGGATACTAAATTAAAAATATTTCTAGGCTTAGTGAATATCTGGCTTCTTGTGCATGCCTACCAAATCATGGGAGGAAACTCGAATATATGTACTAGGATTCATTATTACACTAAATAAGAAACTATGCATGGAATTCCTGCTAGTGCTGAAGTCTGATTTTAGGGACTAGTATTACAATGAATAAAGGCTGACAAGTTTTTGCATACTAGATTTGTATTGTCAAATATAAAAGACATTACTCACATGTAGCTAAATTAAGATTAAGTAAAATTAAAAATTGCATCCCTTAGTTTCATTAGCCACATTTCAAGTGCTCCTTAGTCACATGTGACTAGTGTCTATTTTGTTGGACAGAAAGGATATAGGGCATTCTCAACATAAGAAATGTTCTATTGGAAGAAGCTGAATTTAAGACGATGTTTTTATTTTCATAATAAATAATCTTAAACATATAGAAAAGTTAAGAAAATAATATTATAGACATCCATGTTAATTACCACTGAGATGAAATACATGTTGCTATTTGCCATATTTGTTTTAGTGGACTCTCTTTTTAAAAAATAATAAATTAAACCTTCCAAATAAGAAAAAATTTATATACCTCCCTTTTTTCCCCTTTCCCTCCCTAAAGGTAACCATTATCGTGAAGATGATGTGAATAACTCATAAGCATGTTTTTGAACTTTAATGACATAGAGATATACTGATAAACAATTATTTTGTACTTTATGATGTTTATATAAATGGCATCAGTTATTTGCAACTTGCTGTTGTTTTGTGGTTGTGGTTTCCATTTAACATTTTATTTTGAGATACAATTCTGTATCTTCAGTTATTTGCTCTATAGTGTTTTCTATACAAAACATCTACCATGTATCCATCCATTTTATTTTATTTTATTTATTTACTTATTTTGAGATGGAGTTTCACTCTTGTTGCCCAGGCTGGAGTGCAGTGGCACGATCTCTGCTCACTGTGGCCTCTGCCTTTTGGGTTCAAGCAATTCTCCTGCCTCAGCCTCCTGAGTGGCTGAGACTACAGGTACCCACCATTATGCCAGGGTAATTTTTTTGTATTTTTTGTAGAGACAGGGTTTCACCATGTTGGTCAGGCTGGTCTCGAACACCTGACCTCAGGTGATCTGCCCACCTCGGCCTCCCAAAGTGCTGGAATTACAGGCTTGAGCCACTGAGCTTGGCCCTGTATCCATTCATTTTCCAGATGAGAAACTATTTTAGGAGCTTTGCAACTGAGGTCTAAAATCTATACATTTTCTAGGCTCTTTTGGACAGTCTAACTTCTGTCCCAGGCTCGATAAGAGTTAAACAGTCCACGGACTGTTCAATCTTTTAAGAAAGTGTACTGCAGAGAATGGAAAGACATTCTCCCTCCATGGAGCTAGCTGATGTTCCACCTGGCCTTGCTTCAGTGGGGGACCATTTGAGAGGTCTTCCATTTACACTCTGAAAACAGCACAGGGCAGATACCCAACGACATTGCAGACTCAGAGCATCTGACTCAGTTGATGTTATTCTCTGGTATTCTGTTTATTGACTCTTTCCTAAATAAATGGGTCTCTATGTAAATGAAGTCCTAAAAAATAGCTGGCAAAAAAAAAATGCACTCATTTCTTGAGGGGGAAAAATAAATCACTAAATTTATGTCAAAATTTCCACTGTACTTGAATATATTTAGCTGCTATCTTTTGATGTTCTGATCTCATAAATTTAAAAGCAACACTTAGATCCTAGTTAGGAAACAGGCAGCAGACATTAGGTCTATTTCTCCTTCCTTTTGCCTCCTTCTCTCAAAAGATTCTGTCCTTAATGGAATGTGAAATCAGCCTGGAGATTTTTAAGAATTTCCATGTAATACTGAATCTGTGTTCTGTATCCTGGATGTTTAAAGAGTTCCTTTCTGATACTTTCTTCAGGTTACGAACCAAACCTGTTTTTCACCTACAAGACAACACTGCTTTTGTATCATTTCAAAGACATGACACTTTGAAAACATTGATGTATTTCATTGCTACATTTCAGGTATTTTCACATTTTAGGTTATTGGTTTAGAAAAGAACATTAGCAAATAGGACATTTCAAAAAAATGAGGAATCAAAGGGGTTTCCATGATATATTTTTCAAAACAGGTCTGAAAGTAATTTTCACTAATTGTAAACTCTGGGAAGCCCACAAAAAACGCATAATGAAAGTACCTGATCAATCAGACTCAGTTTAATAAGTAAGTATATACTATATCGGGTTCCTCCTTAGAGCTGGGGCACTTTTTCCTTATGCTTTTCCAATACAACACATTTGGCCCCAAGTGGTGTCTAATGTGAAAGTGTAATGCAGGTAGTGGCACTGAAGTATCCCTTACTCAGCCATTCTTTTCCTTCCACATATTTACAGAAAGCAAGAATTCTTAGGAATACAGTGTTGGTAAGTATTTGGAAAACAAATGAAATACCTAGAGGAGTAGTTTTTTTCTTTCCCTCTGATGAATTGGTTACCCTAAGTTTACAACTGAAAATAGCAAAAAACTCTGGTGAAAATAGCCACCAATGACATAGAAAGAATACTAATTATCTGCCATCTGCAGACACACACACACACACACACACACACACACACACAGACACACACACACACACACACACACACACACCAAAAAAGGAAATTCTGGGAGGTAAGCTAGCATTTAAAATGAATTTCACCTTGAGAGCATACATCGAACATTGTTGACTTTAGGATTCTGTTTCAGTGTTATGCAGGGCATAAGAGAATGGAAATAAAAACTAAAGCCAGCATAAAGTGAGAATATATTGGGCAAGCTCGATATCAAGCTTGGAATCTAAAGGACTACTACTTCATAGTATAGTCCTTTGAATGATAAATAAACTCTACCTAGAAGAAGACAACATACCTCTGTCATTGTTCTGGCACTGGTTGGACACACAACCAGTTGAGTTGGACACTCAAACTTCTCTTGAGAATCAATAAACAACCAGCTGCCTTTACTTGGCTTCAAGCCCCAATTACTATTATCTTATGCCACTTAAATCATTGTAAGCAGGTAATTTTAAGTAGGTAATAATTTGAGGTGACTAAAAAAATAAAATACAGTGTACTCTTGGGAAATCCAACTTTAGCCTGTGAATCAAAAAATTCCTGCAGAGGCTTTTCCAAATGATATGATCTTACAACATAAAATTCAATGTCATATAAGAAAACAAGGCATGGTTAGAACCAGAAAAAACAACAGAGCACAGAATCCCACCAAAGTCCCCATTAATGAAATTATCAAATATAGAATGTAAAATGAATATGTTTATTGTGTTCCGAGAAGCAGAAAAGATTGACAGCATGAATAAGGGAAACAAAGACTATAAGGCAGCCAAGCAGATGGGAAAAAGAACCAAATAGAGTTTCATATCTGAGAAATATAATAATCAAAATTTTAAAAGTAACCAGAGGGTTACAAGAACAGATTAGATTCTGCTGAAAATATAAATCATGATCTGGAAGAAAGATCTGAAGAAATACGGCATACATTTCTGAGAAAAAAAGAGATCAAAAATTTTTTTAATCTAACAGACAAGTACCATAGACTTTAGAACAACTGGTCTCATTCAGACCATTTTGAGCATAGGTCAATATAGTTCAAAAACAAAAACAATATATTTATAAAAATTATATGTAATATCTAGGCCAAAGAGGAAATCAAGATGAACTAAAATAAAGCATTATGGATATAGTAAATTGGAAGATCACATTTAATCTTCTAATGGTCATGCAAAAACATCCTTGTAATCTCCAAGAATGACCCTCCAATGAGCCACACCTCTTGGTGCTCACACCTTGTGTAAACCCACCTGCACTGAAAATGGGAAAACTCTGCCTAACCAATAAGAAGGATGCTGCATGATTTCCAAGGCTAGATTATAAGTTTTGCAGCATCCACCTTAGTTAAGAGGAATGTTCTAGAGTAAACCAGATTTTTATTTTATTTTATTTATTTTTTAGCTGTAGGCTTTTAGTGGATATTCTTTATCAAGTACAAGAAGTTTCTCTTTATTCCTAGTTTGCTGAACTCAGTGAGTGTTGATTTTTGTCAAATGCTTTTTCTACATATATTTATATGATAATATGATTTTTCTTCTTTAGCCTGTTAATGTGATGAATTACATTAATTGATTTTTGGATGTTGAACCAGCTTTGCATTCTAAGACTAAATCCCATTTGGTCATGGTGTATAATTTTTTTTGTATATATAAAAGATTAAGAGAAAGAAAAAAAATGGAAATGATTGGAGTAGACCATGTTCATGTTAATGGAATTAAAGACTCAATATCATAAAACTATCCTCTCAAATTGATAGGGTGTGTTATATGTATGTACTTATTTATTTGAAATATTTAAATCTTTATTTATTTATTTATTTATTTATTATGAAAGAAAGAAAAAGAAAGAGAAAGGGGGAGAGAGAACAGGAGTCTTGCTCTATTGCCCGGGCTGGAATGCAGTCTAAAAATAGGTATTAAAAACCTCTTTTATGCTGATAATTGTGCTTAACAGCAGAGACAGGAAGGAATAAGGGAAGAAAATAACAAACAAGCAGCCAACCAGTATTTCATTTAAGTCTGTGAAATGCTATGCAAATGCTGAAGAGTGATTTATTTCCAATTATGTGGTCACTTTCAAAATAGGTGTAATATGATACTGAGAAAAACGTATGTTCTGTGGACCTGGGGTGAAGAATTCTATAAATATTCACTGAGTTTACTTGTTCCAGGTCTGAGTTCAAATCATAGATGTCCCTGTTAATTTTCTATCTCGTTGATCCGTCGAATATTAACAATGTGGTGTCAAAGTCTCCCGCTATTATTGTGTGGGAGTCCAAGTCTCTTTATAAGTCATTAAGAACTTGTCTTATGTATCTGGGTGTTCCTATATTGGGTGCATATATATTTATGATCATTGACTCCTGTTGTTGCATTGATCCTTTTACCATTATGTAATGTCCTTCTTTGTTTATTTAAGTCTTTGTTACTATTAAAGTCTGTTTTGTCAGAGACGAAAGTTACAACTCGTGGTTTTTTTTTTTTTTTTTTTTTTTTTTTTTGCTCTCCATTTGATTGGTGAGTCTTCCTCCAATCCTTTATTTTGAGTCTTTGTGTGTCGTTGCTTATGAGATGGATCTGGATACAGCGTACCAATGGGTTTTGACTTTTTATTCACTTTGCCTGTCTGTCTTTGATTGGGGCATTTAAACCATTTAAATTTAGGATTAATACTCATATTTGTGAGTTTAATATTGTCATTTAATGCTATCTGGCTATTTTGCCCATTAGTTGATATGGATTCTTCATTATGCAGATACTCTTTACCTTTTGGTAAGTTTTTGGGGTAATTGATACTGGTTGTTCCTTTCTGTGTGTAATGCTTCTTTCAGAAGCTCTTGTAAAGCAGGCCTGGTGATGAAGAAATCTCTGAGTGCTTGCTTGTTCACGAAAAATTTTATTTTTCCTTCATTTATGAAGCTTAGTTTGGCTGCATATGAGATTCTGGGTTGAAAATTCTTTTCTTTGAGGATATTGAATATTGACCTCCACTCTCTTCTAGTTTGTAGGATTTCTGCTGAGAGATCTGCTGTGAGTCTGATAGGCTTCCCTTTATGGGTAACGTGACCTTTCTCTCTAGCTGCCCTTAGAATTTTCTCCTTTATTTCAACCCTGGTGAGTCTAATGATTATGTGTTTTGGGGTTGCTGTACTTGAGGAATATCTTTGTGGTGTTTTCTGTATTACCTGGAGTTGAGTATTGTCCTGGCTTACTAGGTTAGGAAAGTTTTCCTGAATAATGTCCTGAAGAATATTTTCCAGCTTGGATTCATTCTCTTCATGACATTCAGGTACACCTATCAAACTTAAATAAGGTCTTTTCACATAGTCCCATATTTCTTGGAGACTTTGTTCATTCCTTTTTACTCTTTCTTCTCTAATCTTGTCTTCTCATTTCATTTCATTAAGTTGGTCTTAGACCTCTGATAGCCTTTCTTCTGCTTGATCAATTTGACTGTTAAAATCTGTGCATACTTCATGGAATTCTCATATTGCATTCTTCGGTTCCATTAATTCACTTATATTCCTCTCTAAATTGTTTATTCTCATTAGGATTTCGTCAAACCTTTTTTCAAGGTTCTTAGTTTCTTTACGTTGGGCTAGAACATGTTCTTTTAACTCATGGAAGTTTCTTATTATCCACCTTCTGAAGCCTAATTCTGTTAATGGAACACACTCGTTCTCCATCAGGCCTTGTTCCCCTGTTGATGAGGAACTGTGATCCCCTGTAGAGGGAGAGGCATTCTGATTTTGGGTATTCTCAGCCTTTTTAAGCTGGTTTCTTCCCATCATTGTAAATTTATCCACCTGTCGTCTTTGTAATTACCAACTTTCAAATTAGATTGAGTGGACATCCAACTTGTTGATTCCCAGTGCCAGAATCTGAGCAACCCACTGCGCCAGCTAAAATAGCGGCAATAAGATTCATGATGCTTTTCTGCCTGGGAATCTCCTGTCTGGCTTCCCTCTTGAGTCCCTTTTTCAATCAGCTGAATGGGCGACTCTGCCTTCCCAGAGTTCCAAATGTTGACCAGAAGGGGACCCAGTCCCGTTTACTCTGCACCGAGAAATGCTGCGCCGGCCACAAGAGTTGCGCTGGAGACCTGTGGGGCTCCTCTGCTGGGAATCTCCTGCTCCATGAGCAACTAAAATTCATCTGAAAGTGTGGCATCCTCTCGTTCTTTGTGCTTTCACTGGGAGTTACAATCCTGAGCTGTTAGTAATTGGCCATCTTGGATCTCTCTCCAGCCAGATTTCATGTAAGAAGCCCAGTTACATAAATACTACCACTGTGTGAGGAAGCTCAAGTATATTAAGTGGGGTGGACACTGAGGGAGAGACAGATGTCCAACTATCCCAAGATGTTTCAGTTAATCAAGATAAGGTATTCCATATATTCAGAAATATGATTGCAAATGCTTTCTTGGACGTTTCCGTTTCTTAAGCCTTCAGTACCAGCTCCTATCTTGCTGAAAATGCATGTGAGGTTCCAATATTTGGTCTAAGTCAATCTGTAAAGTTGCGAGCATAAACATATATTACTATTTTTAGCCACTACCTTTTAGGGCACTTTGTTATTCAGCAGGAGATAACTGAAATCACCCTACAATTGTAGGTGAATTAATCTTTACAGACAGACCAAACAGTAAGTATCACCTCACTTCCTAAGATTAGTATCATTCAGACCGTATTTTGTGAACATGCATATTAGCATAATTAGAAAATAATAACAAAAATGATACATTTGGGAAAAAAACAGTTCAAAACAATGTCTGGAGGAAAGAGGAAATCAAGATGGAACTTGAAAAATATTTATAACAGCTATAAATAAATTACTATATATCAAACTTATGGGTACACTAAAGTGAAAGCACTTTCATTGCTTTAAATTTTCACATTTTATAAAAATAAAACAATGATACCGAATGAATTGAATGAATCTGGGAGGAGACAGAACTGTATCAGCAATTTGAAGAGAGCACATTTAACCTGAATTGTTACCTATGAAAAGGTGGTGAACTAGTTGGAAGAGCAAAAGACTCTGACACAACAGAGAGAGTAACTATGGAGAGCAGCTGCTGTCCTTAGTGCTGAATGAAAAAATGAGCAAGGGAAAAACAGAAGCTTCAAAGAGAGGCTCTGTAAAGATAAGACTTAGCCTTCTGCGAGATGGCAGAGATTTTCCACAGCCACATCAGCTGCCACAGAAGTTGCTGGGAGTCACTCACCAGAACCATGAGAACAATGTGCTCTTGTGTTGAAGAACACTGATGAGGAAATCAGCTTCACATCAAACTGATCTGCCATTCCTGGGACTGGGATCAGCCATGCACCCCACAACTTGCTACTGCAGAAAAACAAACAGAAAGAAGTTGATAACTTCTCCCTCCAGTCTTGCAGTCTCCTTTGAGAGACCCTTATTATCAAAGCATAAGAGGGCCAGCTAGAAAAGAAGAAATTTGATCTGTAGGGTCTAGCTTCAGCATCCCAAAAAGGAGGGTGATTTGGGACTGAGAAGCAATAAATTAATAATGAAGATACTAAAGATTTAACATGGTATAACTACACACATGGAACAAACTAAAAATAAAAATATAATGTATACTAAACAATTTCATGGAATTAAATTTTAAAATGTTGATGAAAGTTTCAAAAACACAACTGACCAGTAACTGATACAAGAAGAAATAAATAGAAAACCTAAATTGCCCTACAATTAATAAAGAATTACTACTTGAAAATCTCCCTGTGAAGAAAATACCAGGACAAGTAAGTTCCATCAACATTAAGAAAAAAAAACACTCAAATCCTACACGATTTCTTTCAGTTAATAATAACAATAGGTTCATGATAAGTACATTCATATTTTCAAATTAGTTGCAAAATGATAGAAACTGAAAATGAATGAGGATAGTATGAGAAGTAAAAATTACAGTTTTTTCTCCCTTGACAGCATATAAGCCAATGTTCTAAACAAACTACAGTAGTCCTCTCCTTACCTGTAGTTTCACGTTGTGCAGATTCAGCTACATACTGCACTGTAAAATAAGATGTTGAGAGAGCGAGGCAATATTCACTTAAATTTTATTAAAAATATATTGTTTTAATAGTTCTATTTTATTATTGTTATTGTTAATATCTTTCTATGCTTACTTTATAAATTAAACTTTATCATAGGTGTGTAGAAAAAACATAGTATATATGAGGTTAGGTACTCTCTGTAGTTTCAGGCATCCACTGGTGTCTTGGAATGCATTCCTCATGGATAAGGGAAGACTACTGTGTCAGAAAACTAAATCCATAATAGAAAAACTCTAGAATGAAGCCAAATATACATCAAAAATATAACACAATAATTAAATGTGGTATATTATTTTATGGAAAATTTACTGTGCAGTAACTAAAATAAAGAGATTATAGCTATAATCTACAAGGAGAGAAGGGCAAGAGGGAGAGATGAACCATGAAGTATAGCTATTACAATAAGAAAAAGACTAGATTTTGGGTTAAATCCTAACTCTGTCACTTACTAGCTATGAGACTAGGAAGTTTACTTCACCTTTCTGAATTTAGGTTGCCTCATACATAAAATTAACATCGACTTTGGAGCACTCTAAGAGGATTAAATGCGATGTTTTTTTAAGTGCTTAGCAGCTAGTAAGTGCTCAATAAATTATAGCTATGCTTCCTATATGTAATAGTCTTTAATCTTTTTATTTATGAACATTGATGGAACACCATTATTTACCAGATTATGTACTAAGCTATACAAATAAATAAAACAGATACAATACTTGCCTTTGTGGCATTTCTACTCTAACAATGGAGGAGATGCTAAGCAATCACATAAATGGATATGAATAAATAAATTATAATAAGAAGAAAGTAATATAAAGGTAGAGAAGAAATTTATTTAGATTGAGGGAATCAAGGGAAGTCTTCTCTGAACAAGTGACCATCAAGAGATTTCTGAAAGATGCTTTTATATCTCTTTATGTTAAAGTGTCTTATAGGCCAGGAGCAGTGGCTCACACCTCTAATCCCAACACTTTGGGAGGCTGAGGCAGGAGATATCAATTGAACCCAGGAGCTTGAGACTAGCATGGGCGACATAGTGAGACACTGGTGGCTTGTACCTGTTCAGCTACTCAGGAGGCTGAGTGGGATAATTATTTAGGCCAGGATGTTGAGGCTGTAGTGAGCTGCGATTGAACCACTGCACCCCAGCCTGGGTGACACAGCAAAACCCTGTCTTTTGTAAAATTTAAAAATATGTATTTAAATAAATAAATAAAGTGTCTTATTCAGCTAGGTCCCTTTCAGCCTTTAAATCTCAGTTTAAATGACATTTTCATAGCTTGGAATTCAATATCTACTGAAAAATGTATGTTAATATTGCCATGTGACTATTAAACTCTGTAAATACTTATTAAAATTTTCAGATTTAAATGGCTTATTATTGTGTTTTACACATAGAAGGTGATCAGCATAACCTTCTCAACATTAGATAACAGCATTTAGAAAATATATGCTAGATTTCCTACCAATATATTGCTCAGCACTTATAGGTTTACTTTAAAAAAAAAAGAAAAAAATCCAGTTATAGAAACTTAGAAAAGCACATTCAGAAAATAGTGATTAAGATATTAAAAAATTAATGAAAGCTGCAAATAAGGCCTTCCTCCATAAATTGCCAATTATAATCATTCAGCCTTTGGTTATATAATCCTGACTAGAATTACTTTTGCTTTTGGACCCAAATCCCTAGAGTCTTATGTTCTTGGCTGGAGCAGACAGAGTAAAATTATTGTGTGTGAACCTCCTAAATTCTGAATACAGCATTTTCTCACTTACTACTCTCACAGGTCTGCAAGGTAATGGGAAAGGAAGAAAAAGAAGGCAGTTTGAACACTGGGTTCATTAAAAAGCAAAACATAAAGTTCAAGTTGCATCTTGAACTTAATCAGTTGTAATAGTATTTTCCTTGAGCTATATAAAAGAAATTTCTCTAGATTTAGGCACTAGTATAAGCAGAGATGAAAAAGTGAAGCATTTACTTAGAAACTTCTATTCACCTTTCCACAATAACTAACCACACTGATAAGGAGCCTAAAGCAAAAGGGAGGTGTTTTAATACCTGCTTAATAAAAATCTCCTACTTAGAACATTGGATTGTACATCAAAAAACTAGTGTTTCCCAAGAGACTTGTACCATCTTGAGGATGTAGCTCCACACTGCTGCACTTGTTTTTCTTCATGCTGATGCAATGCAGTGCTTCGTTATAGGATAGATGAGAAGAAAAAAACAGAAAATATGAAGTAAGATATTAGAATTGGGCCAAAGATTTAAAACTTAGAAAAAAGACAGCAACATTCTAAATCTTGTAGCTGCCTTCTTCACCCTCCCAAAATACAAAAACCAAAGCAATCAAGCAAGCAAAATACTTCCAGATAAATGAAAATGATATGCATTTGGGTTCCTTACTTATATGCATGGAGGATTTGCCTATTAATTTAGTTATGCTTTGAAAATTGAAGTTCTGTCTCCTTGTGGAGGCATTTAACATCAGTGGTTAGTTCTGTCTCTACTTGTGTATATCCTGGGGCTGAAATAGAGTTTAGGAGAGCATTCCATGTCACTTTCTGATTCTAGAATTCCTTGGATTCTACCATTTCCTTTAACAATAATGATTGGGAAATCATTATTGGCCCCTTAGAAAGCACGATTCAGAATTCATTAGTTTCAATAAATGAGATACTTCTTGTTATCATGGTCACTGAATAGACTTCAAGCTCCCATCGTGGGGGAGGTAAATATGTAAGTGTGTGTTTGTGTGTGTGTGCATATGTGTGCATGCATGTACATGTGTGCAAATGTGTGTGTGAACCTAAACTTGTACTTTGACTTAGGAAGAAAAGCTTCTCAGTTTCCATGAAAAAATAGGTACTTTTTTTTTGCATATGCACACATACAAACACACGCGTTTAACTTTCAACTTTGTCATTCTGGGCAAAGAAGAGACGTGTGAGCTAATGGTAGTGATGATGTCTGCCAGTCACCAAGACTGTTGCCTACCTTCAGCCTTTTGGCAACAATACCATCATCATTATTCGTAGTCACAACAGAAAATAATTAACATGTCTTGAATCTCATCCCACAAAGCCAGAGACACTTTAATTAGGACTTTATATATATATGTATAATTGATATACATGAAATAACATACAGTGAGGTCCATGCTAAGGCAAGGAATCAGTGAGATACAACTAGAGCTTTATGAATACTGCCAACCACACAAGATAACAGATTTTGTGGCAAAACATGCAGCTTCTTGCATTCTATCATCACTGGTGCCCTTCATCTTGGCACCCCCACTTCTTGCTGTCCTCCCTATCCTTCTCCCACAACCCTGAAACCAACCTGAAGCTGCCAGTTTCCTCTGTGGTTGATCTTTCATTCCCTATTTGCAGCTGAGAGACCTGCAAGAGTCCCAGTCCCATTGTGAACTGTGTGTTTCAGAAAGCCACTGGATCCCTGACTGCTCACACAAGTCACACAGATGACTAATACACATTTAAAAGGCTCGTTTCATGATCTTGTGTATCCTTTCAAGTGCATATAGAAAAAGTCCTGGGAGTTTATTTTTTTATTTAACAAATGCTTATCATATATCTACTATGATGAAGCCATTGGACTATTTCCTGGAGACATAAACTCTATTCATTCTTCTTCATAAACATTCAGCTGGAGCGAATTACTAACATTAAAATCGTGTCATTCATTGCCATTTTTTCTCTTTTCTTTCTGTACTGTATTTCATGACTCTTAGACATGAACGTCCTCCTTTTGTTCTTTCTCTGCCTAAGTACAAGCCATTCTTTTTCTCCTCAGCTTTATCGAGGTATAACTGAAAAATAAAAATTGCGCATATTTAAGGTATGCAATTTGATGTTTTGATATACATATACATTGTAAAATGAATTACCACAATTAAGCTAATTATTATATTAATCATGTCACATAATTATGATATTGTAAAGTGTGATTAGAACACTTAAGATCAACTCTCTTAGCAAATTTTAAGTATACAATATAATATTATTAACCATAGTCACCATGCTATAGGCTAGATCTCAAGAACTCATTCATCTTGTATAACTGAACCTTTGTACTCTTTGACCAATGTTCCTAATTTCCCCACTCCCAGCCCCTGGCAACCACCATTCTCCTTTCTGCTTTTATGAGTTCAACAAAAGATAACAAGTGTTGGCAAGGATATGAGAAAAAGGAACACACTGTTGGCGAGAATGTAAATTGGTATAGACATTTATGGAAAACAGTATGGAGATTCCTCAAAAAATTAAAAATAGAGCCACCATATGATCCAGCAATCTCACTTCTGAGTATATATCTAAAAAAGTAAAGTCGATATCTCAAAGAGATATTTGTGCCCCCCATGTTTATAACAATATTATTCACAATAGCCAAGATGTGGAAACAACCCTAATGTCTGTCAACAGATGAAAGAATAAACTGTGGAAAATATGTATATATGTATACCTACAAACACAATGGAATATTATTTAGCCTTAAAAAAAGAAGACTATCCTGCCATCTGTGATAACATGGATGAACCTGGAGGACATTATGCAAACCGAAATAAGCCAGACACAGAAAGACGAGAACTGCATGATCTCACTTACATGAGGAATCTAAAAGAGTCAAACTCATAAATGCAAGCCATTCTTAAAATCTCAGTTCGAATGCCAAGTTCATGAAATCTTCTCAGATCACCCCAATGAGAAATAATCTTGCTTTGATTAAAAAATTCCAATGCCTTTATTGTTTGTTTCACTCATAAGGGACATTACATAATCCTTTCTCCTGTAGTGTGGGATAGAACTAGTGAATTACTTCTAAGGAACAAAATTTGGCAAAAGTGATACAATATCACTTCTGAGATTAGATTATAAAAAGGGTGGCTTGCATACCTCTCTCTCTCACTCTCTCTCGCTCGCTCTCTTTCATAGAAGCAAATTGCCATATTGTGAACTGACATATGAAGACATATCCTTGTGCTAAGAAACAGAAGCCAGTCTCAGGCCATAACTAGGGAGGAATTGAATCTGGCCATCAACATTGTGAGTCAGCTAAGAAGTAGATTTATCTCATTTGAGCCTCAATATAACTATAGCCCCAACTCACATCTTTTTGTTTTTTTGAGACGGAGTTTCACTCTTGTTGCCCAGGCTGGAGTGCAGTGGCATGATCTCAGCTCACTACAACCTCTGCCTCCTGGGTTCAAGCGATTCTCCTGCTTCAGCCTCCCGAGTAGCTGGGATTACACACTGTGCCACCATGCCCGGCTAATTTTGTGTTTTTAGTAGAGACAGGGTTTCTCCATGTTGGTCAGACTGGTCTCAAACTCCCAACCTCAGGTTGTCCACCTGCCTCAGTCTCCCAAAATACTGGGATTACAGGTGTGAGCCATTGGACCTGGCCCCAGCTAAGATCTTAATTGCAGCCACATGAAAGAGACCATGGGCCAGAGGATCTAGCACATTCATGCTTGGATTTCTGACCCACAGCAAATGTGAGATAATTGTTCTTTTAAACCATTAAGTTTATAGATACTTTTTTACACAGCAATAAGGAATTGATTCTAACCTGCAAGTGTAGCTCTTTGTATAGTAGAGTATTTCTTTCATTCATTCATTCACGCATCCATCAAATATTTAATGGGTATCTACTATTCTTTCTTTTAGGTGCTGGGTTAGGCAAGGTGAATCAGATTTCAACTTTGCTATATATTGTATATGTTGTTATACTTACATATATAATTTAAAAATATAAAATGGATATGAATGTGCATAGTTGCATGTCTTCTCTTCATTTAAGCCCAAGCCTCATAGGATAGGCCTTTGAAAATATCTTTTTTGAGAGAGAGATCCAAGATGGCTGATCACTAGCAGCTCGGGCACGTAGCTCCCAGTGAAAGCGCAGAGAACGAGAGGATGCCACACTTTCAGACAAATATTTGTTGCTCACGGACCAGGAGATTCCCAGCAGAGGAGCCCCACGTGTCGCCAGGGCGACTCTTGTGGCTGGCACGGTGGTTTTGCTGGTGCCTCAGTGCACCAGTTTTTGGTGCAGAGTCCGGAGATTCCCGGGCAGAAAAGCACCATCAATCTTAACACCGCTGTTTTGGCCGGGGCAGTGGACTGCTTAGATTTCAGCAGCTGGGAATCAACAAGTTGGACGTCTGCTCAGAGACCTAGTTAGAAAGTCGGTAATTACAAAGACAACAGACGGATAAATATATAATGAAGGGAAGAAATCAGCGTAAAAAGGCAGAGAATACTCAAAATCAGAATGCCTCTCCCTCTACAGGGGATCGCAATTCCTCATCAGTAACGGAACAAGGCTTAATAGATTACAAGTGTGTTCCAATAACAGAAGCAGGTTTCAAAACGTGGGTGATAAGAAACTTCTGTGAATTAAAAGAACTTGTTCTAACCCAATGTAAAGAAACTAAGAACCTTGAAAAAAGGTTTGACGAAATGTTAACAAGAATGGACAATTTAGAGAGGAATATAAGTGAATTGATGGAGCTGAAAAACACAACACGAGAACTTCACGAAGCATGCACAAGTTTAAACAGTCAAATTGATCAAGCAGAAGAAAGGATATCAGAAGTCGAGAACCAGCTCAATGAAATGAAACGAGACGACAAGATTGGAGAAAAAAGGATGAAAAGGAATGAGCAAAGTCTCCAGGAAATATGGGACTATGTGAAAAGACCTAATTTACATTTGATAGGTGTACCTGAATGTGATGAAGAGAATGAATCCAAGTTGGAAAATACTCTTCAGGATATCATTCAGGAAAACTTTCCCAACCTGGCAAGGCAGGGTAATATTCAACTCCAGGTAATACAGAGAACACCACAAAGATATTCTTCAAGAAGACCAACCCCAAGGCACATAATCGCCAGATTTATTAGGGTTGAAATGAAGGAGAAAATACTAAGGGCAGCTAGAGAGAAAGGTCAGGTTACCCATAAAGGGAAACCTATCAGACTTACAGCAGATCTCTCAGCAGAAACCCTACAAGCCAGAAAAGAGTGGGGACCAATATTTAACATCCTTAAAGAAAAGAACTTTCAACCCAGAATTTCCTATCCAGCCAAACTAAGCTTTATAATCGAAGGAAAAATTAAATCCTTTGTGAACAAACAAGTACTTAGAGAGTTCACCACCACCAGGCCTGCTTTACAAGAGCTTCTGAAAGAAGCACTATACATATAAAGGAACAACCAATATCAGCCTTTCCAAAAATATATAAAAAAGAAAAGAACATTAACACAATGAAAAATTTACACTGACTAATGGGCAAAACAGCCAGCTAGCATCAAATGCCAGTATTAAAGTTATATATATTCTAATCGGATAAAAAGCCAAAACCCATTGCTATGCTGCATCCAGACCCATCTCACATGCAACGACACACAAAGACTCAAAACAAAGAGAAGGAGGAAGATTTATCAACCAATCAGAGAGTAAAAATAAACAAATAAATAAAAAGCAGGAGATACAATTCTCGCCTCTGATAAAGTAGACTTTAAAGCAACAAAGAGCAAAAGAGGCAAAGAAGGACATTACATAATGGCAAAAGGATCAATGTAACAAGAAGAGCTAACGATTTTATAGATCAATGAGACAGAAAATTAATAAGGACATCCAGGACTTGAACTCAGACCTGGAACAAGTAAACTTAATAAACATTTATAGAACTCTCCACTTCAAATACATAAAACATACATTACCACCTCACACCTATTCCATAAGTGACTACATAATTGGAAGTAAATCACTCCTCAGTAATCGCATAGCATTTCATAGGTTTAAATGAAATATTGGTTGTCTGCTCATTTGTTATTTTCTTCCCTTATTCCTTCCTGTTTATATCAAGTATAATTATTGGTATAAAAGAGGTTTTCAATACCCATTACTAAACTGCATTCTAGCCTGGGCAAGAAAGCAATACTCCCATTCTCTCTCTCTCTTTCTCTTCCTTTTTCCTCCTCTTCTTTATTCTTTTTCTTTCTTTCTAAGAAAAAAAAAAAGAAAATATCTTTTTTATGAGGTGCATATCAGTGCATCAATGAAGAAGTTAAATAAATAGTTAAATGAATATTTAAATTTATTACTCTTCTACTGATGGTATTTTGGTTTCTGGTTACATTTCTCTTCATACATATAATTCTAATCTCTGAATATTTCCGTAAGATAGCTTTCTAGGAGTGATCTTATTGGACAAATGGACTTTGGGCATTTTTAAAGCTTTTAATAACTTTTCAAGTTGGATGTACCAGTTTATGTTTTCTGCAGTAATGTATGAGTAAGCATTCTGCCAAAGTTTTATTTTTAACATCTACACATGGAATCTTAGGTCAAAGTTAGAACTGACCATGCAAAGCAACCTAGAGTAGCAAATTTTAAGTTTTTCACTCCTGCAGTGTGTTTGGAAACACTGTGGACTGTGACAGACAAATGAGCTTGAAGAGCTCAAAGGGTTTTTCCTCAGGTGTCCTGAGATATTCTCATTGAACAGGCATTGGGTTTGAAGGCTCTTGCTGAAGGTAAACACTTTCATAAATGTTACTCATGAATGACTGGCTGCACTGGACTGATGATGATAAAGGTGAACTCTAAGAAAAGACACACACAGAGAGAGAAAGAGAGAAACAGAGAGAGAGAGAGAGAGAGAGAAACAGGGTTTTCATTTACTTTAGCCAAATCTTCTGTGGTTGAATACATCTGCTGTTTTTCCATTGAAAATAAAACATTTTTGGTTGGATGTGAAAATCTATGTCATGAAATGCCCCTAAGAGAACAAAACATGTATCAGGTGATAATGGATGTTATTACTAGAAGCAACATTTTTTTCCTTTCTTTTTTTTTTTCCTGGCTCTCCCTCAACCATAGTAAATTTTAATATGTGTGTCAGGTTTCCTGCAATTTATATAAAATGAAACTCTTTGGGGAAGATAACATCCAAATGTCCATATGATTTCATGCTGCTGTCTCAACTTAGATCTAAAGCTAATGTCAGTTTCTTGTACTTTCTCCTGGGGAGATGTCAACAGAATATGCTGGTTCAAAATAAATGTGTTCCTGTGACTGGTATTTCTTATGGACCTGGCTGCGTTTCTGCTCTCAACAATCACCCCCTTCTGTGATCACAAGAAAAATAGGCCCATCTTTTAAGACAGGAATAATTTTTGCTTCACTGAGTACTGTTTCTAAAGTTGTTTTTAGTATCAAAATCTATTGGTTAATCTTTCTGTCATATCATATTATGCAAAGAAGTTTACTGTACACTTGGTTCCCAAAACAAGTCTTGAAGTCTAATGGAATATGATTGGTCCTTGAAGATTTCAGAACCAAATAATTATTTCTCCTATTTTTCTAGTCTTCTGAATTTGCTTCTCCCAGCTATCATTCTTTTGTTCTTTTTACCACCTGAGGGTTGATATATACATACTTGGAGGCATCATGAGATACACCACCAATGCATATTGAGAGAGTGTCTATTTGGACTAAAATAACTAGAATGGTAGAGGATGTCAGTCCATAGTCAATAGATGACCATTGAAATAGCCATGGCTTTGCTACTTGGATAAGTCCAAGTTAGGAGAGCAGATAAGAATGACACTGTCTTTCTTCAAAAGGCTGAGTGTGGTCAGGTGAGCATGTGAAGCTACTTATGCTGTAGAATAGAGCAAAGGGAGCTAGTATCAACAAGTAGGTTCTACCTCCCAAATATCTCTTAAGTCTATTTCTCTTCATCTCAACTCCCGCCGCTCTAGTGTATGCCATTTTCGTCTCTTGCTGGACTACTACCACAGCTTCATAAGTGGTCTCCCCAGTTCACTTTTGCTTCCCTCCAATTCATGTCTTTCCCCTGCTTAAAACACTTCAATAACTTCACACCACTTTAAATAAAGAGTTCAGAGTCTTAGGTGGCCTACCTAGTCCTGAATAATTCTGTTCTTTTCCCGCTTCCAGTCCCGTTGCTTTGCTCCTTAGTCTTCGCTTCTCCTGTAGTGGGGTTCTTTGAGGAAGTGAACACTCATGCGTCTAGATAACTTCATGCTGCAGCCTTGGCAGCATACTTAGTTTCCTTCCTCTAGTTTTGGAAACTCCGGATGTATTTATCCTTTGGTTGAAACTGCCCTTTCTTCTTCAAGCACTTCCTTGGTGCTCCTCCTTGTGCCATCTGACCCATACTTATCCTTTGGGCTTCATGCATGCTCCTCCCTTCCTCTCCAGGCTATTTCCTCTCTACTCCTTTTCCTGTGCCTTTCGTGTAACTATGTACACAGTGTCTATTTTCCCAGCTTTCTGAACACTCTGTAAAGGAAGATGCTGCTTTTCTTACCCATTGCTGTATTGTAGCATCTACAATTAAGTATTTCTTTGCCAGGAGATGCTTACATAATAAATAAATGAATAAATAAATAAATAAATGTTGAGTGAAAAACTAAATAAAAGGAAAGAATAAAATGAAATTTTATTTTTCCTATTTGCAACAACTCTAACACGGGAAGTTTTAAGCTGACAAATTGGACATGTTTTTGGTGGGGGTGTTGTTCTTTACTAGAAGTATTCCCATAGACACTAAAAAACCTCTTGCTAGAAACAATGCAATGGCATATAAAAGACATAGTAGGATAACTGCACTGTATCCTTTAATTGCTCTTCCAAGTCAGGTGACTCTATGATTTGTAAATTATTTTGAAGCTATGTTTGGGGGCTGGAGGAGAAATAATGTGAATAAAAAGATTAGTAAGAAAGAGATTAAACTTTTAGCTAAAGATGAATGATTTGAACGTCTGGTTCTCCAATTTGCATGAGAAGGTTTGTGCATGTATGGATGCTATGTCCTTGATCATGGATGAAGGTGATAGTCACTCATTCGTTCATTCATTGAACAAAGGTTTCCCTGATGGGAACATAACAGAGAACAAGAAAATAAGGTGCTTTCCCTCAAGAAGCATCTATTCCAAAGGATAATAAACAACAAATACATGAATAAGTAAGGTAGTAATTAATAATTAAGAAGAATGAGATAGGAGGGTGGCTTCCTTAATCATAGAAGACATATGTAAGAAGCGGGTATTTGAGTTGAGATTTGAATGACAAGAAGGAGAAGTTGTGCAAAGATCTGAAGAAAGAAAAAGAAGCATAGAATGGACTCCTAGACGAAGCCCTTAAAGCAGAAGTAAACTGGGCATGTTGAAAGGGGAGAAGGAAGGCCAGTGTAGATGGCACAGTATGAAGAAGGAAAGGGTGGTGCAGAATGAGGTTGCAGCAGTGGTTGAGACAGATCAGGTGAGGGTTTGTAGGCTATGATGAGGAGACTGAATTCCACGATAATGAACTGAGCAGTCATGGAAGTTTTGAGTAGAGGACTTACCTGCTCACAGTTTGAGTTTGCCTTCCTGTCCTTATTGTAAAAACCTTTTAGACTCATCTACCCTGTGGCTCAAGGTAGGATTTCCTGATTTTGCTCACACATGTTCTACTCTATTCCTAGTTAGAGGGGAGCTCTGCTGTACTACCCAAAACAATTCCAAATGAATATCTTCTGAAAGTATTGGCTTAAAGAAAAGCATTTTTGGAAGCTGGAAACATTGTGCAAGAGCTCAATGTTGAAAGTAGACAATAACAACAAAAAGCTATTCAACTGATGTGTCAACTTCTGAATTTTTAATCTTCCACCCTCTTTTACGTATTTCTAGAGAAATCATGGTTTCTCCCTTAGGACCTTTTAAATAGCAGGTCAACTTCATACAAAATGGAAGAAGTCAACCTCATTGTGCATGACTACAAAAATTCCAACCCCTCAGAATATATCTAAATATTTCCAAAGAGTGCTTACACGTCCTGGTTGATTTTTACCATTCTCGCTCTGAATTGTAACTTCTAACTCCTCACCCTACCATTTTTGGATATTTGTCTCTAGTTCTCCTTGTCATCTAACTCTTTTCTCTGTTTTGCTTAAAATGTTGACATAGCACCTTCATTTATTTTCAAGATAGTGCTAATAAGAGACTGAAACCAAGTTGCAGCAGGATAGTAAACTTTACTTGAAAATTGGATATATAAAGCCATATTAATTGAGATGAGAACAATTTGACTCAAAACTAGACAAGACTACTGCCTGAACTGGTCATCTGTCATCTGTCACAGGAAACTCCTTCTGGATGGTGCTCACTGTGGCTCTGGATTGCCATCCTGTTGATGATGCCTTCTTCTCATTCTCTCATTTTGTCTCTTCAACCAAAAAATGGACCCCCAACTTTGTTTTTTGATCTGTAAAGAAATCTGCATTTTTTTGTTAGTGTCCTTGCTATGGGTTGGATTGTATCTTCCCCAAATTCCTGTGTTGAAGTCTCAATCCCTAGTACTTCAGTATGTGACTGTATTTGGATATAGGATCTTTAAAGAGGTAATTCTGTTGAAATGAGGTCATTAATATGGGTCATAACCCAATATGATGGATGTTCTTGTAAGAAGAGGATTTTGGACCCAGACAGACATGGAGGGGGAATACCATGTGAATATAAAAACAGCCAAGGGAAGATACTTCAGAGGAAACCAACCCTGACATCTAGATTTTAGGCTTCTAGCACAAAGAACTGTGGGAAATTAAATTTCTGTTGTTTGTCACCCACTTGGTGATATTTTTGTTATGGCAGCCCAGAAGTCTAACACAACCCTCCAGCCTCTTTCCATACCTCTTCAGGTTTTTTTTTTTCAGAGTTGTACTGTACCTCAATAAAACACATGTTACTAAACCAAGCACTTATCATTATTGTCTGTAGTTTTTCTATTCCATTACCTCTATCCATGGTAGAATTAACTAATATCAAATAGGTATTTTAACTGCACTAGTATGACCAAGAAGGCTTTCTAAGTGATCACTTGCAAGAAAACAAAGAATCTCTCCTGGAGATTTGTTCATGTCACCAGGAAAATTTTTGGCATTCTCATAGGAGCCAGATTGCTTTCTGTGTCTAGCCATCACTGCCTCAGAAGTATTGATGTTTGGTTTCAGAGCATTCCATTATTTTCCTTTATAAATCCAGGGTTGAGCTTTTCCTAAGCTCTAAAAGCACTCATTTACAAATATTGACAGCTTTGACATGACAATCAGCCTAGAGCTTTTCACACCTCTCTGTTAGTGTCCTCCAAGACTGCCAAAGTCAGCTCAAGCAAACTGCGGCTGGCTGAGCAGCATGCCAAAGCCAGGTACAGAGGTCACAGCTGTGTTCTCTGCTTCATCAGCACATGAGCCAAGGAAGCTGCCCCTAATGTCTTCTCCTTCCAGCCAGGTCGGTCTCAATTCCACATGCTTATTAAAGCCTTATAGAAATATTTCCGTTTCATGTCTTATGCTAAGGGTTTGATATTTTATTACATTCGGTCCTCACCACAACCCTCAGATATAGGAGTTATCACATTTTATGGATGAGGAAATGGAGGTCTGGAGGATTTAAATGGCTTACCAAAAGTCACAGGCTAGGTTCTTGTGCTAAGGTTTACATGCTACAGAGGTCCTAGCTTTTTATCCTTCTCTTAGAATCATTGTGAGCCTTTCCTGATTTCTTTAGGTTTAATCATTATTCCCTTCTATTAACTTTTATATCAAATATTGCCATAAGCACTCAGCACTTAGCTGTGGCCCACTTTGAATTGTTCTTTGTTTATTTAATGTATTTTTCTGGTGTCCCCATTTGTATTATCCTTCTTCTGTGATAGAAACAGTACTAACAGCTATTTTATGTTTACTCCCATGCAGTTTTGCGCTCAGTGGAAACTCCGTGCTGCTGCTTTCCTAGAAACTCAAGGAAATCTTATGAAATTATTTTTTGGAATGTCTTATAATAACAAACACCAAACAAGGGATAATCTGGTGAAATTTTTTCAGAGACAATACAATACAAAGGTAAGAGCTGTGGTATATTATTCAGAATATCACAATTTCAATTTCACCTCAATTTTTACTGTCTCTTTTGTTCTAGAGAAGTTACCTTAGCCCCTCTAAGCCTCAATTTTCTTATCTGTAAAGTGGGAATAAGTCACATTTCAGTGACTTGCTATGAGAACTGGAGGTGAGACTGGGCATGAAGATGCTTCCTAGATTATAAAGTGCTATCACATACAAGACATTATATATTTCAGAATTTGTAGTTCTGTCATAAATCTTCACCTATAATAAGTGACATCTTTCAATGATTTCATTTTCTCCATAAAAAAAAAAAAACATGGGTGGTCTACAAAGTTTCTTCTTATTTTAACACTCCATGAATTTCTCCTTATGGTGATCGTGAGAATGTGTGGGATTGGCTGGGGTGGCTGTGTAAGCCAGACCTTCCAAAGTGAGAACTGATGCCTTATATTCAAAGGGCTTCTCACTCACATCCCACTTGCCAACCAAAAGGATCCCATCACATGTGGGGGCTGTTTCTGTCTTCAGGGAAGGGGTGGTGTGGTTATATGAAACGCATTATCACCAGTGCAGATGGAGAAATGCCATTCTCCATGACTTTGTGGTTCAGTGACTTTCTTTCCCGCATGGTGTATATCAACTCACAACTGTATGCTGATGTCTTTGAACTCTTGTCCCCAAAAGCAAAAAGCAAAATCTGAAGATAAACATTTTCTCACTTTCTTTTAAAGTACAGTTGTTTTAAGATTACTACCCCCATATCCCCCAGCACAAATTCCTTACATTTTTCTCTTCTCTTGACAAAGAGAGTGAGAATGAGGGCATGTTTAACAGAGGTGGAAATGGAACAAACATATATTCACAAACTAACTGATAAAATGCAGTTTTATTTTCTATCAAACAAAAGCTCTGAGAGTGCTAAAAGGGTCTGGAAATTTTCCCCAATGGCACTAGGTATGAACGTGAATGTGTTTGTGACTCTATTTCATAACCTTGCTGCAACTTCCTGTCTTGACTACACTGAAGCAAAGTAGGCCATGCAGTTACAGAGGTTTGGCTTCTTCTCTAGGAAAGATGGCAGTTGGAACTTTTACTACTAAAGTGCTCAACTACTGAAGATCTCTTTTCTTCAGAGAAAGTGGTTTTTAAATATATAAAAATACTGAATTTCTTTCCAGATTTCCAGAAATGTAAAAGCTAAATGGAAAGGTCAAAAGAGTTGAATTGACTTTGGGGAGAACAGCACTCAAAAGTGCAAGCTATTTTTCTCTGAGTTATCTTTTCAAACACAGATTATTTTACAGATTATTCAACTTCTTACCAGCAAACTGTACAGGCTTCAAAATATTTATTTAAAAAATAGTTGACATTCTGTGCTCTGCATTCCAAGATCCTCAATAGTTTTTCTCCAAGCAACTACCTTTCTGGTCATATTCCTTTCTCTTAGTCCTCTAGACATTCTGCATTTGGCCATATAGTCTCTTATCATTTTCTTCAAACGTTAAGCAAGTTAACACACTCTAGGCTTTTATTCCTACTATTCCCTCAGTTTGGAACAGTCTTGTCGTTATTAAAATCTTCTTTTTGTTCTTTAATTCCCCATTGAAATGTCATTTCCCCCACAACATTGCTCTCGAACTTCCAAATGGAATATTTATCTCATATTTCATGCTTTGAAAGTTTGTTATTTATATCATTGTTAGGTACTTTATTCAGGCTTGCCTAGTAGTTATGAAGCATCTGTTTTCCATTCTGATCATAAGGAACTTGAAGACAAATATCATGTTATTCTGCGTTGATTTTCTTGGCCCCTTTTAAATGGCTAGTGTTTCATAAACAAGTTGTGAATGGATAAATAGATGAATGGATGGATGGATGAATTAGGAAATAGCACAAACTGATGTAATAGATTATGAATTCATAGTCTTATCTTTTGCCTGTCTTAAAATGATTGCTTGACACCATTGCAGTGTAGGTGTGTGTGTTAAATGTCCATTAGTTTTATTTTTACGCATTTCATAGTCTTTTATTTGAGGAAGATTCTTTTACTAATTTCATAGTAATCTGCTTAGTCCATGAGGCTCAGATGAAGCTTACTCACTTTAAAACTTAGACACATGATCCAGGCTTAATAGAGTATTCCTTTCACTGAAGAACAGGGATTGGTTTGGGGGTGGAAAGAAGATCCAAGCTGGAACAATTCAATTTTTCTCTAAGACACTGAACAAAGTTAGTCGGGGAGACTCTCTTCTGGGAGACTCTCTTCTGGGAGATTTTGAGTGTACAGTTGATGTGAGCTAGAACTACAGTATCCTTTGTTCCCACTAGTAGGAGAAAAAAGTAGAATTAAAGGAAAGAAAAATAATTATGATGATGGTGTTTGAATCATTAGACATATCCAAGCCTATATCTCACTTCCCAGGATGTGAGTAGACACATCCCATTATTTATTTATTTTTTACATTACTTTAAATTCAATTATGGTTACTTGAAAGCAAAATAATTCTAATTAACCCAGGAGTATTCAAATAAATTGTCCCAGTAGTGTCACTTTTTTCTAATAAACAATTGTCTCTGAGGAAAATCATTGTAGTCAATGGGAAATAGAGCCAGCTATTAAGACAAAGAAAAACAATTGTGAAAAAATAAGTTGTATAACAATCAATAACTCTATGCCTTCGCCTTAACTCCTGCAAGTCCTTGCTGATGAAATCTTTTTTTCCCCCAAGACTGCTACTTTTTTCTCCCTCCACTGCCACTGCTATGACTCAAATCATCACCGTCTCTCACTTCACACCAACAGCAGCCTCCAACTGGACTCTTGCCCTGTAATCTCTTCACACCTGGTCCTCTGCCCAAGGCCAGGATAATTTTGCTTAAAGAGTCTCGTCATGTCAATCCTTTGCTTGAATCACACTTCACTGTTTTCTGTTACTCTCAGAAGAAAGTCTGAATCCCTCAGGTTAATTGACAAGAGTCTCCTTTCTGTCAATTTCTGTCAAAAGGTGTCAAAACCGCCTTTTAAATGATTCCTTCTCCTTTGGGGCGATTGAATAATGCCTCCCCAAAATTTATGTCCATCTGGAACTTCAGAATATGACGTTATTTGGAAATAAGGTCTTTGCAGAAGTAATTAAAGTAGATATAGAGATTATATTGGATGAAGATGGGATTAAATCCAATGACAGTGTCCTTATAGGAGACACAAATGGAGATAGAGAGATACAGTGGAAAAGGTAATGTGAAGATAGAGTCAGAGACTAGAGTGATGCATTTGCAAGCCAAGCAACCCCAAGCAAGGATTGCCCAGAACCCAGAGAAGCTGGGAAAAAGGCATGGAACAGCCTTTTCTCGGAGGCTCCAGAAAAAACAATCTGTGTACACATTGATTTTGAATTTCTGGCATTCTGAACTTACTGTTGTTTTAAGCTACCCTATTTGTGTGACTTTGTTAGAGCAACCATAGGAAACTAAAACAACTTTCTTTAGGTGTCACTATCTATGATGATACATCCTGTATCACTAGATTAAATCAAGCATCCCTTGACGTGTTGCCATAGAATACTTCTTCCTCCTCAGTATGTTTAAATTTCTGTTTGCTTGTCTTCTAGTAGGTTATAGCACATGGGGCTCTCTCTTTCACTGTTTTGTGCCTGGGACCTATCAAGGTGCCCAGTAAGAAACCAGCTTCCATAGCATACTTTCATTGATTTTTTTATACCATAATCTCTTTTGTTCTTTGGCACCTAGTAAAGTGGCTGATATAAAACAAATGCTCAGTAAATGTTTTCTCAGTAATGGTTTCTGTCAGTTGATTTGTGTTGTTAGCCATAGTACAACCCATTAACTGGTTCCCACAAATCCTGGTCCTTACTCACACAGAGTAAGTGGAGAGCTCACACAGAGGGGGTGCTATTTGTAGAGCCCTCAAAAATTCCATAATTCTTTCTTATGCATAACTGAAGTTGATTGTGCGAAAACCCTCTGAGGAATGTTTAGGTAAGCAGGTGTACTTATCCTCAATTTACAGAGCCAAGGGAGAGGGAGCCAAATCTTATACCTAGGAAATGACCATAGAACTGAGAAGTTCTAATTCTGAATCCATCATTCCTGCCACGGAATCCTAAGACCCTCATTAATTTTGGGACAAAAACATTCTAGTCCTTTAATTATCCATTAAACAAAACTCTTTGTTCTTTTTTTTTTTTATGAGAAAGAGTTTCACTCTTCTTGCCCAAGCTGGAGTGCGGTAGTGCGATCTTGGCTCACTGCAACCTCTGCCTCAGGTTCAAGCAATTCTCCTGCCTCAGCCTCCCAAGTAGCTGGGATTACAGGCATGTGCCATCATGCTCAGCTAATTTTTTGTGTTTGTGTATTTTTAGTAGAGATAGGGTTTTGTCATGTTGGCCAGGGTGGTCTCAAACTCCTGACTTCAGGTGATTCACCCACCTTAGCCTCCCAAAGTGTTGGAATTACAGATGTGAGCCACCACACCTGGCTACAAAATTATTTTAGTGATTCTTGTGATATGTAAAGGGAAGGCTGTTGGGAGAATTTAAGTGAGATGACACGGAGTGTGGGGCAGTGGGATTCTAAGGGCATAAATCCCAGAGAAATCTCAAGTGGCAGCAGACAGACATGGTTGTTGAAAGAGCTCTTATTAGTCTTCCTGGCTCTTTCTGAATGTGTCCTACCTCATTAGAAATATATTACGGAGCCAGCAAACCAGTAGGTGATATGAAAACTAAATGGAGAGAGAGATAGAGGAAAGACTGGAGAGTGCATACTTGTGCTAAATAAAACAAGAGGGAATGCAATTGTACATTACGATGAATAAGTAGTCTACAAAAGCCATGGGATTGGCTGACTCTGAGAGCAAGAGCAATTGAGAGTGAAAAGCAGAGCACTCTGGGAATGGAGAGGCAGTCAAAAATAGCAAAATGTTCTTGCTTTCAAAATTTCCACTTGAGAGGCATTTGAAGGCTAGTCAGGCCTGGGATTTCCAGGTATCTTTGAGAAAAATAAATGATGTTTGCTCACTTTGTGTGTGGATGCTGAGAGAAGAAAAACTTTTTTTGTATTAGGAAAAAAAAAACATAGAATGTGTTGAAATATGCTCTTTGGAGATGGAAAAACACAAGGCAGTGTGTATGTTAAGTAGTTTCAAGCAGGAGGCGCAGAGGAGTCTCCACACATTTTTACTCTGGGTGGTACACTGTGTGACTAAACGCATCGGCTTTGCAGTTAGACTGACTTAGCACAAATCCTGAATCTATTACTATTTCACTTGTATCATCTTGGACAAGTTACTCCACTTCTCCAGGTCTCAGAATTCTCGTCTATAAAATGAGGACAAACGATACACATAATTCACAGGTAAAAGTAAAGGGAATTACAATATAAATGATGTAGAATAGTGCACAGCACACAATAAGCACTCGATACATATGCACCTTTATCTCTAATATCTGTTTTATGTGGATTCAGCCATCAAAGTAGAAAGGTGAGAGAACAATATACACGAGTCAAATGCTCAGACTGTCGGGACAGGTAGACCCTTCCCCTCATTGGCGGCTCACTTCTGGGAGTGATTTAACTTCTGTAAGCCTCATTTCTGCTTTGGTAACATAGGATAAGATGACAACAGGACCTTTCTCATAGGTTGTTGTGTCATGTGAAGCACTTGCTTTATTTCCTGGCACACAGTACAAGGTCGACAAATAGCAGCTGTTATTATCACAGAGTTGGGATTAGGCATTGGCTGTGAAACCAGAATGCTTTAGTAAAATACGGTATGTTAAGCAGTGAAGCTTTTTATTTCATGGGACACTAAGAGAATAAGCTGATTTAATTCAGCCCTTTAAAGAAAAACAAACAACAACAACAACAACAAACAAAACCAATCAATCAACAGCAACAAAAACAAAGAAATAATCTGGCTGAAAGAAGGTATTGAATTTTTTATTGTAAGGTAAAGCAGCCTTCTAGTGTGTGTGTGTGTGTGTGTGTGTGTGTGTGTGTGTGTGTGTGTTTCCCTCTGGGTACCAAAATGATAGAAAGTGTTTTTTAAAATCAGACTTTATTTGGGAGTGGTACCACAACTGAGATTGCACTAACTCCTTTGTGTACCTTCAAGGTAGTATCTTTGACAAGAGAACTTTTGATCTACGGAGTCAGTGTGATAAATGCAGTTACTTGCTAGTGTAGTCACTGGAATTCTATATAATTTTTGAAAAACTTTAAGAGAAGAGTGTGAGGGTAAGAAGATTACTAAAATGTTTCACAAATTTCAGCTTTCAGTTTTATCTAAAATCATAAATTGAATTTAGAACATCTAAAGGCTGAGGTACAATCACTAAGGCAAAAAGGTGTTGACGTAGATACCCTTTGAGGTGGCTTAAAAGCTACACTAAGAGTTGGGGATGAGAAAAGATAACTAGTGCTTCAACAAGCATGAGTGTATGTGGGATGTGTGCAGGAAAAGGGGTTGAGGAGCCGGAGGATTTTTTTTTCTGTTTAATTCTTACCACAAGCCTCTGATATATGTAATATGGTTGTGATTTAAGACCAGATATTTTTATTCAAGTAGGCTATGGCTTAAATCCCAGCACCACCACCTTCTAGTTGCATAAACCTAAGCATCATAAGCCTCCATGTTAGCATTTATAAATTGGGGCTAATAAATCAGTTTTCCTGGTTTCTTGCCAGAATTACATAAAACAATAAATGTAAAGATGTTTGCACAATGCCTGGCACAGAGTAGTTAGTCAACAAAAGAAACTTATTATTCTTGTTGTTATCAATTTTTATAGAATAGAAAATTACAGCTTAAGAGAAGGCAAAAGCTGTCTAAAACTTGAAATCCCAACTAATGGATAATTTTGCAAGATGATATAAAATCCATGTTATTCATAGGCGCTACCAAGTTTCTCAATTCTCCCTCCACAAGCCACACTTTGGAATCTCAAGAGCTCACTCACCCACCTCCTCATGCTGTCACACTTAACATTCTCCTTTCCCATAAGAACTCCAAGAATTACTGTCACATGTGTAATATTTACCATGTGGCAGCTTTTGTGTTAAAAAAAAATCCTCCAGTGGCTTAACACACAATTATAGACTGAAGCAGTTTGGCAGAAGGGAGGGTAAGGGTTGATGGTGGAGAAAGCCTGTGTTTTATGCAATCATTCCAGATCCCAGGTTACTCTGTACTCAGCAGGCAGAAGTGAAAAGAAAAGAGACTGGAAATTTGAGGGGAGATTCTTATAGGCCAGGTCCAAAATGATACCCTCTTTCTCTTCCTTCCATTGTCTAGATCTCAGTTCCATGACAAAACTTAACTGCAAGGAAGTGTGGGCGATGTGGTATTTAGCGGGGTGTGCCAGCAAAGGACTGGGGTGAACAAGTTGCTAGTGTCTGCAACAGCAGCTGACCTCCGCCTGCCCATCACTATTTACACACAGGGAGACACATACCCCTCTAGGGGACTGGCCTGAATGAGGAGACATGAAAATTATGGCAATAACATTAATGAAGAAAACAATCAAGAAATCAGCCTAATATTTGTTTTTCATGTGAGCATCAGTTACTGATGAAGTAGCTGAGATGGAGTAGATGAGAGATGTATCTCAGTTACAAACAGGAATGGCTTTTATCCATCAATTATGTTTCTAGGTACTTACCTTAAGTAAATAAGTGGAAAGCATACAAAGATATATGTAAAAGTTGCTCATGACAGCATTATTGGATTAGGGAAACTGTAGATTAAAATGTGCACCAATAGAGGATTGATTTGGCCAAATCGTGGTGCATTTATACAATGTGGCACTCTGTAGTCTGTAAATGTAAAAAAGTGTAGTTTTTTTTTTTTTACTTATATGACAAGTTGCCAAATATCAAATATAATACCTTCTATGCAATCATCTGAGCCACTGTGTGCTGCCTGCACTATGTGAAGTTTATGCCATGAAGCTGAACAGCACAGCAACCCTGGAAATATCTATGGCTATCTGTATGTTTATGTCTCTATATAGAGACTCCTCCTGTTCCTATCCAGTAGATAGTTCTTACAAAGGGAGCAAATAGAATCACATCTTTTTAATTTTACCACATTAGTTGCTGAAGTTCCTGTATACCTTAATTGCAGAAAATTCAGAATCTCCTCATGATGCTTTTGTAGCTTTCTGAGAAGTGCAACAAAATGGAAGGTGTGAGGAGAAGGCATGGATCAGTTTGGCTTCCACTCTTGGTGGGGCAGGGAGAGTAAATCACTGCCTCCCAGTGGAGTTACTGAAAAGAGCTGCACCTTGTCTGAGAGATGGTGTTGGTCTTATGCTACTCTGGCATCCTGCATAGCCCACTACCACTAAGCCCTGGAACTGTACCCTCTTTCTTCACAGGGGATCCCCCTGAGTGACCAGCTTTTCTCTAAATTTTCAAAGCAGAAATTGTTGGATTGCAATAAACTGCAATTTAATAAGGGTATATTCACTAATTTCTCTGAGAGAGCATTCCCTCAATGACTCTCAGGCAATTTTCCTTTTAAGAAAGACTCTTTAAGAAATTTCAAGGTGTACTCACATGAGTCCTTCCAGAAGGATGGGAAAGAAGAAATTCCATCAATAATTATGGATTACTGTACCCCTGACACTAGAAAATATGTGATAAAAATTTTATAAATGTAAAATGAATACATATGCACTTGTAGAAATATTTTTTCTTCATATAAATGTGTCTATGTGAATATAAAGTTTTATATGTGACCTACATACAAACTATAAAATCTATAATATGTATGAAGAGAGAGGGATGCCTGGAAGGAAGGTCCCAAAATAGTATCAGTTGTCTGTAATAGTGATGTTGTTTTGCTCATTTAACTTATTTATTTATAAATATATTATTTATTTCAAATATATAACTCATAAAATCCCATTCCTTGCATTTCTACATGCTATATAATTCTTAATTTAGCATGATGTGTAGATGTGATTGCATGTGTATGGACTTATATTTTAGTAAATTCTTGTTTAAATTTGTTTTCACTACCCTAGGTGAAAAGTGTTACAACACAAACTATTAAGAGTTGTATGTTAGTACTTAAAATTGACACAGATTGGGCCTCTGAAAGGATCTGGGTGAAATGTAATTAGTTATGTTCTTCTCTAAGCAATTTTAATTCTATGGTACCTTCTCTTTCTCAGTGATAGCCATGTATCTGTTCATAAGTCATCTTTCTATTCCTCTCTCCTTCACTGAAAAGTGTTGGCAATCAGTCTTGATGACATTACCATTTTGTCTTTGAGGATGTTTTTACCTGTTCCTGATTCTATAAACAGTGTCTAATCATAATGGGTAAAGGCCTGTAGGTGACGTATCTGCAAGCACATGGCCCCAGAGAAATAGAAATTCTGGATTAGAGGTAGATGTTGGGTTAGGACCTCTAGAGACAAGTGTATTATAGTTCCACTGACCCTTATAGAACCTTCACATAGTAGGTTCTTTATGAGTATTTGTCAAGCTGAAATGACCTGAATAATTTTATTGATTATAAATTAACCTGCTTCTTTTAGGGCCTGGGGTATCTCATAGTTTTATCTTTCCAAATACATTTTCAAGATATTTCGAACAGAGAAAATTAAGGCCATTGCCAAGAATATTTGTCACTGTTTAATGTACCTAAAGCAACAAAAATAAAAAGTTTCCTGTTGGGCTCTAGGTTAAAAAAGAAAATTCTTCCTTAGCAAGCAGTCCATGGCATGCTGTGAAGGAACGAGAATGCTATTTGGCGGAAGGCTCCAGTGACATGGAAGGATGTTCAGGTGACTGTGTAAATAGATTCTGCTTGACTACCTCTCCCACATGGGAGAGTTACCTTTAAAGCACATTATTTTGTTATCAAAGCTAGAAGCAGTGTGGCTGAAGTGAGACTCAGATTTCAAACCCCTCTACTTTGAACAGGAAGGGTCCCTGGGTGACCTGGCTTCTGATCAAAGGTTTGGGAAATCCTAAGCCTTCCTTTGAGTCCTGGCTGAGGCAGGTAGAGTTGATTTGCAAATATCCTCACTTCATGTTCTAAAGTTTTGATTCAGCTCAATGTGGACCCCGACAAACATTCCCTTTCCCACCATCCCCTGGTTGTGAGCTGACGCTGACTTGAGTCCTCTACTGACTTAAGCATATTTTTTAGATTAAAAACAAGCTTTGTTCCCTAATACAAAACTGCACAGTAAGTCCTCACTTAACAGTACCAATACTTTCTTGGCAACTGTAACTTTAAGTGAAATGGCATGCAACAAACCATTTTTTTCCTCATCAATGTTATGATGTTAATCACGATTTTGAAGACCTGCTGTATATCACTTCGTTTCATCACTTAGCTGTTGACATTGAAAACTTACATCAAGTAACTTCTTTGTCAAAAAGTTAAAAAATAGTATGATTAAAAGATGGAAAATAAAAAAATACCCACACTCTCACCATACATGCATGCACACACACACACAGACACACACACACACAGACACACACATACACACTTGTTTGTGTATGCATGCTGCATAATAGAATTTCATGTACAGGTGCTCCAAAACTTATGATGAGGTTATGTTCTAACAAACTCATAGTGTGTTAAAAATATTATAGTTTGAAAGTGCTTTTAATACATCTAGCCTACAGAGCATCATAGCTTAGCCTAGCCTACCTTCAATGTGCTCAGAATACCTACTTTAGCCTACAATTGGGCAAAGCCATCTGGTAACACAATACTAGAGAGTAGGGGTTGCTTATCCTCCTGATCGTGTGGCTGATTAGGAGCTGTGGCTCCCTGCCTCTGCCTAGCACTGTGAGTGAGTAATATTCTGCAGATTCCTAGGCTGGAAAAAGACCAAAATTCAACATTTGAAGTGTGGCTTCTGTAGAATGCATATTTCTTTCACATTTTCATAAAGTCAAAAAGTCTTAAATTGAACCATTGTAAATTGGTGATCATCCATATTAATATGTTGTTAATGTGTTATTATATATATAAATATACATCTATGATTAATCTTTAATATTTATTATTAGCTATCAAGGCTAAAATAATGTACTGTAACCATTTCTGCTCATCTTCTATTTTGTTGGTATTTAGTTTTCTTTCAATCTAATCAGAATTCATGGCTGAAAATGAGCCAGGAAAGAATTTCAGCTGAAGAAATTTGAGGGTGACCAGACAGATATTTGGGTGTGAAGGGAAGGTATAGCCTAGTAATCTTCAAATCTCATTTATTCCTGTGAGCACCAGCTCTTTTCAAGATACTTTTTTTTTTTTTTTTAATCTCCATCTAATTAGTTAGCACAAGTTTCAGGAAGATTCTATGAGGATATTCTAGACTTCTTAAAACTCTGTTTTGAAAGACATATTCTTATCTCTGGATCTCTTAACATTTAAAAATAATAAGTGACACACATGCATATACTATTTGGGATCAAAAGCCCAACTTAAATCATTGTTTTGGGTAAAATTTTCCCCATAACTCCTCTACTGATGGGGAAAAATATCTCATTTTTAAGAATTCATACGACTTTGGAAAAATTTCATTGCATGTCATGGGAAAAATTTTCTATTAGCCTAAGATTTCAAAACCTCAAAACTTTTAATCCTTGTTTCCTAAAAAATATCTTAGAAGAACAACTGTAATAGCATCTGGAAGTCAAAAGATTCAGTTAAGTCCTCTCTCAGAACTCAGAAAGCATTATTAATTTGATTTTTTGGGAGAGTTCAGTAGGGGAAGTCACATATCACAGATTTTTTTACAAGGCTTTGTCATTTTTCATCTATGTACATGTGTACATGTGTTATGTGTACCTGTATTATAAAAAGTACCTTCTCCATTGTTTGTTTTTGTCAGATTTGTAAAAGATCAGATGGTTGTAGATGTATGGTGTTATTTCTGTGGTCTCTGTTCTGTTCCATTGGTCTATATATCTGTTTTGGTACCAGTACCATGCTGTTTTGATTACTGTGGCTTTATAGTATAGTTTGAAGTCAGGTAGCATAATGCCTCCAGCTTTGCTCTTTTTGCTTAGGATTGTTTTTTCTATTCAGACTCTTTTTTGGTTCCATATGAAATTTAAAGTACTTTTTTTTTTCTAATTCTGTGAAGAAACTCAATGGTAGGTGATGGGGATAGCACTGAATCTATACATTACTTTGGACAATATGGCCATTTTCATGATATTGATTCTTCCTATCCCTGAAGATGGAATGATTTTTCCATTTGTTTGTGTCCTCTCTTATTTTCTTTAGGAGTGGTTTGTAGTTCTCCTTGAAGAGGTCCTTCACATCCCTTGCAAGTTGTTTTCCTATGTATTTCATTCTCTTTGTAGCAATTGTGAATGGGAGTTCACTCATGATTTAGCTCTCTGTTTGTTTGTTATTGGTGTATAGAAATGCTTGTGATTTTTGCACATTGATTTTGTATCCTGAGACTGCTGAAGTTGCTTATCAGCTTAAGGAGATTTTGGGCTGAGATGATGGCGTTTTGTGAATATGCAATTATGTCATCTGCAAACAGAGACAATTTGACTTGCTCTCTTCCTATTTGAATACCTTTATTTCTTTCTCTTGCCTGATTGCCCTGGCCAGAACTTCCAATACTATGTTGAATAGGAGTGGTGAGAGAGGGCATCCTTGTCTTGTGCTGGTTTTCAAAGGGAATGATTCCAGCTTTTGCCCATTTAGTATGATATTGGCTGTGAGTTTGTCATAAATAACTCTTATTATTTTGAGACATGTTCCTTTAATACTTAGTTTATTGAGAGTTTTTAGCATAAATTGGTGTTGAATTTTATCAAAGGCCTTTTCTGCATCTATTGAGACAGTCATGAGGTTTTTGTTATGGATTACATTTATTGATTTGCTTATGTTGAACCAACCTTGCATTCCAGGGATGAAGCCAACTTGATAGTGGTGGATAAACTTTTTGATTTGCAGCTGGATTCCCTATTTAATAAATGGTATTGGGAAAACTGGCTAGCTATATGCAGAAAACTGAAACTGGACCCCTTCCTTACACTTTATACAAAAATTAATTCAAGATGGATTAAAGACTTAAACATAAGACCTAAAACTATAAATACCCTAGAGGAAATCCTAGGCAATACCATTCAAGGTGTTGGCAAAGACTTCATGACTAAAACACCAAAAGCAATTGCAACAAAAGCCAAAATTGACAAATGGGATCTAATTAAACTATAGAGCTTCTGCACAGCAAAATAAACTATCATCAGAGTGAACAGACATCCTACAAATTGAGAGAAAATTTTTACAATCTATCCAACTGACAAAGGGCTAATATCCAGAATCTACAAGGAACTTAAACAAATTTACAAGAAAAATAACAAACAACCCCATCAAAAAGTGGGCAAAAGATATGAACAGACACTTCTTAAAAGAAGGCATTTATGTGGCCAAAAAACATATTAAAAAAAGGTCATTATCACTGGTTATTAGATAAATGCAAATCAAAACCACAATGAGATACCATCTGATGCCAGTTAAAATGGTGGTCATTAAAAAGTCAGGAGACAACATATGCTAGAGAGGACATTGAAAAATAGGAATGCTTTTACACTGTTGGTGGAAATATAAATTAGTTCAACCATTGTGGAAGACAGTGTGGTGATTCCTCAAGGATCTAGAACCCAGAAATACCATTTGACCCAGCAATCTCATTACTGGGTATATACCCAAAGGATTATAAATCATTCTTTTATAAAGACACATGCACACATATGTTTATTGCAGCACTATTCACAATAGCAAAGACTTGGAACCAACCCAAATGCCCATCAATGATAGACTGGATAAAGAAAATATGGCACATGTACACAATGGAATACCATGCAGCCATAAAAAAGAATGAATTTATGTCCTTCGTAGGGACATAGATGAAGTTGGAAATCATCATTCTCAGCAAACTAATACAGGAACAGAAAACCAAACACTTCATCTTCTCACTCATAACTGGGAGTTTAACAATGAGAAACCCTGGACACAGGGTTGGGAACATCACATACTGGGGCCTGTCAGGGGGTTAGGGGGCTAGGGAAGGGATAGCATTAGGAGAAGTGCATAATGTAGATGATGGGTTGATAGATGCAGCACACCACTATGGCACGTGTATACCTATGTAACAAACCTGCACGTTCTGCACATGTATCCAAGAATTTAAAATATAATGATAAAAAAATTAAAAAAAATCATCTTCTGTGCCGTTTATGCTTCTGGTTTAGGATGTTAATGCTACTTACTGTGACTGTACCAGTTGTGTTGTCTGTATTATTTTCTTTCAAATTTTGTGAAATAAATTCTCTATCTGAATGAGAACAAGAAAAGCCGCAGCCGTCTCTGATTTTTCTCTAGAGAGACACCTAGTTTTAAATTCAAGCAGAACACATGGTTCAGAGCCCTTGATGGTCACTGCCTATGCACTTTCTTTTAATGACTACTGTAAGTAAATGTCAAAATGTCTTGTTCATTCAGAGATTAAAATGGTTCTGCATGGTTAAGAGGCAGCTTGACTTGGTAGAAGGATGCTTGTTTTCCAAAGGCCTGGGCTCAACTCTTGGGTCTGTGAATTCATAGTTATGAGATCTTAGTTAAGTCCTTCTACCCCACTTAAACTGGATTTCCTTATCTGTAAAGAAGCAAGCTCAGTACTTCTCTGAATGTGTGTAAAGTGATAAAAATCAGATAAAACAATGAATTAAAAGCATAGTGTGTCAAAATTTGTGGGTTTATGTTAAAGCAGAAATCACTATTAGAAAAAACTGATAAAATCAATGATCTAAGCATGTATCTTAAGTATATTGAAAAATATGAGAAAACTAAATACAAATTAATAGAAGAAAGAAACAGAATCAGAGCAGAAAACATTGAAATAAAAAACCAACAAAATAGAGATTTTGAAAATCTAAAACTAATTCATTAAAAAGAGTAATAAAATTATTAAACTTCTAGCTAGGTTGATCAAACAAAAATAAAGAAAACACAAATTAACCATATCAGTAATAAATGGACAGCTTTAGATCCTTCAGTCATTAAATGTTTAACAAGGGAATACAATAAACAACTTCATGAGGATAAATTTGTCAATATAAATTTGTCACACAAAATCATCTAATTAACAATTGCAATATTGATATAAGCAGAACTTTAAAATATGGATAGCTCTATAAATGGTTTTTAAAATCATTTAATTTGAAGTTAAAATGATTACCATTGAATTGTCTTGGAATCTATGTTGAAAATCAATTGATCATGAATGTATTGGTTTATTTCTGAACTCTTAATTCTGTTCCATGGATCTATATATCAATTTTTATGCCAATAACATGTCTTGATTACTGTTGCTTTGTAATAAGTTTTGAAATAGGGAAGTGTGAATCCTACTTTGTTCTTTTTCAAGAATGTTTTAGCTATTTAAGCATCCTTGCTACTTCATATGAATTTGAGAATAGGCTGTTCCACCACAGTAAACAACAACAACAAAAAGTTAAAATGTTCATAGGTATTGCATTGAATCTGTGATCATTTTTTGGTAATATTGACATCTTAACAATATTGTCTTTCTACCCATGAACATGGAATACCTTTTCACTTACTAAGGTCTTCTTTAATTTCTTTCATCATTGTTTTCTAGTTTTTTAAGGTGCAAGAAATATACTTATTTTGTTAAATACATCCGTAAGACCTTTATTTTTTATGATATTACTGTGAGTAGTAGTATTTTATTAAATTCATTTTTGGATTGTTCATTGTTAATGTATAGATATATAACAAATTTCTTTATATTGATGAGGAATCCTGAATTTGTTTATTACTTCTAATTGGTGTGTGTGTGTGTCCGTGTGTGTGTGTGTGTGTGAGTGCATGTTGATGCATTAGAATTTTCTAGGTACAAGCTCATGTAATCTGCACATAAGCTACATGGAGTTTTTTTTTTTTTTTTTTTTTTTTTTGTCTTTCAAAACTGTATGCCTTTCATTTTTCCTTCTTATCTAATTGCCCTGGCTAGATTTTCCAGTATAATGTTTTATAAGTGGTGAGAGCAGACATCCTTGTCTTGTTCTTCGTGGGCATAAGCATTCAGTCTTTCACCATTTAGTGTGGTTAACAATGAATTTAGGATAGATGGTTGTTATCAGGCTCGAGAAGCTTCCTTCTCTTCCTAGTTTGTTGAGTGCTTTTGTCATGAATAGGTGTTGATGTGTCAAATGCATTTTATTTGCATATTGAGATGATTATATGGTTTTTGCCTTTATTCCATTAACATGGCATATTACATAGTGTGATTTTCATATATTGAGCTAACCTTGCTTTCTGGGGTAAATATCACTTGATCATTTTGTATAATACTTTTTATATGTTGTTCAGTTCACTTTTCTAGTATTTTATTTACAACATTTTAGGGAGGTGGTCTTTTCATAAGGCATATTATTTAACTGTTTTCTTTTCCTGTGATGTCTTTGGTTTGGGAATCAGGTTAATACTGGCCTGATAGAATGAGTTGGTAAATGTTATCTTTTCTATTTTTGGAGGAGTTTGTCAATGATTGTAGTTAAGTCTACTTTGTTTGTTTGTTTGTTTGTTTGTTTGTTTATTTATTTATTTATTTATTTATTGAGACAAAGTCTGGCTCTATTGCCTAGGCTGAATTGCAGTGGTGCCATCTCCACTTCTGCTTACTGCAACTTCCACCTCCCAGGATCAAGGCATCCTCCCACCTCAGCCTCCTGACTAGCTGGGACTACAGGCATGCAATACTATGCCTGGCTTTTTGTCTCTTCTGTAGAAACAGGGTTTCGCCATCTTGTTTCAAACTCATTAGTTCAAGTGATCCCCTAGCTGCCACCTTCCAAAATGCTGGAATTACAGGCATGAGCTATTGCCTATGGTCAAGTATATTTTGAACATTTGGTAGATTTTTGTCAGGAAAGCCATCTGGACCTGAATTTTCCTTTGTGGAGAATTTTTGGATTACTAATTCAATTTCTTTACTTTGTTATAATTTTATTTAGATTTTCTATTTCTTTTTGAGCCAATTTTGGCATTTCTTTTTTGTAGGAATTTGTTCATTTCATCTAGATTTTTAAATTTGTTGGCATACAATTACTCATAGTATTCCTTTATAATCCTTTATATTTTTATAAGCTTGAGAGAAAGGTCTCTTCTTTCATTTTTTATTTTAGTTATTCATGTCTTTTTGGCTGTTGTTCTTGGTCGGTGTAGCTAATTATTTGACAATTTCATTGATATTTTTCTAAGAGCCAACTTTTGCTTTTGTGTTTTCCATTGTTTCCATTCTATTTCATTGATTTTTCATTCTAATGTTTTATTTGTGCTTTGGCTATAGATTATTCTTCTCTTTCTGTTTTTTTCAGGTGGGGGGCTAGGTGGTTGATTTGAAAACTTTCTTTGTAAAACACTTAGTGATTTATAGGTATAAATTTTCCTTTAATTGCTGGCCTTGTTACATTTCATAAGTTCTGCATATTGTATTTTTGTTTTCTTTCATTTCAAAATATTTTCTAATTTTTCTTGGGTTCTCTTCATCAACCCTCTGGTTATTTAGTAGTGTGTTGTTTAATGTTCACATATTTGTGAATTTTCCCAGTTTTCTTTTCTCATTGGTTTCTAACCTAATTCTGTTACAGTCAGAGAAAACACCTTATAAGATTTTAATTCTTTCTAATTTATTGAGGCTTGTCATATAGCCAAGAACACAAGTCTGTGTTCTTGGCTATATGACAAATTTCAGGTGCACTTGAGAAGAAAGTGCACTGTACTATTGTTTGGTGGTACATTTTTGTCTTTTTATATTTTTAATTTTTCTAATGAGTGCTATAAGGATTACTATACACATATTTAATTTATTATAATCTATTTAATATTATTAGTTAATAATATAACACTTGATATAAAATGTAGAAATCTTCCATTCACATAGCTCTTTTCAATTTCATCCACCACTGAACTTTATGCTTCAGTAGTAATATTTATTACATTGACATATGTTGAAAATTCCAGATGACAACATTGTAATTTTTGCTTTAAATAATTACATGTATTTTAAGATACTTAAAGGGAAAATAATCTTTTATGTTTACCCAAATGTTTAACTTTTCTGGTTTTCTTCCTTTATTTATGAAAACTCAAGTTTTGCCATTTATTTTTGCCTTTAGCCTGAAGAGCTTACTTTAGCATTTCTTGCAGAGTTGGTCTGTTGACAAAAACTTCTCTTAATTTTTCTTCATCTGAAACTATCTTAATTTTCCTTTATTTCTGTAGCATTTTTTTTTTTTAGATATAGAATTCTATATTGATAGTTTTTCTTTCTTTTTTTAATTGCATTTTAGGTTTTGGGGTACATGTGAAAAACATGCAAGGTTGTTGCATAGGTGCATACGTGGCAGTGTGATTTGCAGCCATCGTCCCCTTCACCTATATCTGGCATTTCTCCACATGCTATCTCTCCCCAACTCCCTACCCCCTGCTGTCCCCCCGACTACCCCACAACAGACCCCAGTGTATAGTGCTCCCCTCGCTGTGTCCATGTGTTCCCATTGTTCAATACCCGTCTATGAGTGAGAACATGCGATGTTTGATTTTGTGTTCTTGTGTAAGTTTACTGAGAATTATGGTTTCCAGGTAAATCCATGTCCCTACAAAGGACGCGAACTCATCGTTTCCGATGGCTGCATAATATTCCATGGTGTATGTGTGCCACATTTTTCCTGTCCAGTCTATCATCGATGGGCTTTTGGGTTGGTTCCAGGTCTTTGCTATTGTAAACTGTGCTGCAATGAACATTCGTGTGCATGTGTCCCTATAGTAGAATGATTTATAATCCTTTGGATATATACCCAGTAATGGGATTGCTGGGTCAAATGGAATTTCTATTTCTAGGTCCTTGAGGAATCGCCACACTGTCTTCCACAATGGTTGAACTAATTTACACTCCCACCAACAGTGTAAAAGTGTTCCTATTTCTCCACATCCTCTCCAGCATCTGTTGTCTCCTGATTTTTTAATGATCGCCATTCTAACTGGCATGAGATGGTATCTCAATGTAGTTTTGATTTGCATTTCTCTAATGACCAGTGATGATGAGCATTTTTTCATATGCTTGTTGGCCTCATGTATGTCTTCTTTTGTAAAGTATCTGTTCATATCCTTCGCCCATTTTTGAATGGGCTTGTTAATTTTTTTTTTTTTTTTTTTTTTTTGTAAATCTGTTTTAGTTCGTTGTAAATTCTGGATATCAGCCCTTTGTCAGATGGGTAGGCTGCAAAAATTTTTTCCCATTCTGTTGGTTGCTGATTCACTCTATTGACTGCTTCTTTCACCGTGCAGAAGCTGTGGAGTTTCATTAGGTCCCATTTGTCTATTTTGGCTTTTGTTGCCAGTGCTTTTGGTGTTTTGGTCATAAAGTCCTTGCCTACGCCTATGTCTTGAATGGTTTTGCCTAGGTTTCCTTCTAGGGTTTTTATGGTGTTACGTCTTATGTTTAAGTCTTTAATCCATCTGGAGTCAATTTTAGTGTAAGGTGTCAGGAAGGGGTCCAGTTTCTGCTTTCTGCATATGGCTAGCCAGTTTTCCCAACACCACTTATTGAACAGGGAATCCTTTCCCCATTGCTTGTTTTTATCAGGTTTGTCAAAGATCGGATGGTTGTAGATATGTTGTGTTGCCTCCGACACCTCCGTTCTGTTCCATTGGTCTATATCTCTGTTTTGGTACCAGTACCATGCTGTTTTGATTACTGTAGCCTTATAGTAGAGGTTGATGTCCAGTAGTGTGATGCCTCCCGCTTTGTTCTTTTTGCTTAGAATTGACTTGGCTATGCGGGCTCTCTTTTGGTTCCATATGAAGTTTAAGGTGGTTTTTTCCAGTTCTGTGAGGAAGGTCATTGGTAGCTTGATGGGGATAGCATTGAATCTGTAAATTACTTTGGGCAGTATGGCCATTTTTACGATATTGATTCTTCCTAACCATGAACATGGAATGTTTCTCCATCTGTTTGTGTCCTCTCTTATTTCGTTGAGCAGTGGTTTGTAGTTCTCCTTGAAGAGGTCCTTTATGTTCCTTGTTAGTTGTATTCCTAGGTATTTTATTCTCTTTGTAGCAATTGTGAATGGCAGTTCGTTCTTGATTTGGCTCTCTTTAAGTCTGTTATTGGTGTATAGGAATGCTTGTGATTTTGCACATTGATTTTGTATCCTGAGACTTTGCTGAAGTTGTTTATCAGTTTCAGGAGATTTTGGGCTGAGATGATGGGGTCTTCTAGATATACAATCATGTCGTCTGCAAATAGAGACAATTTGACTTCCTCCTTTCCTATTTGAATACGCTTTATTTCTTTTTCTTCTTGCCTGATTGCTCTGGCAGGAACTTCCAGTACTATATTGAATAGGAGTGGTGAGAGAGGGCATCCTTGTCTAGTGCCAGATTTCAAAGGGAATGCTTCCAGTTTTTGCCCATTCAGTATGATATTGGCTGTTGGTTTGTTGTAAATAGCTTTTATTACTTTGAGATACGTTCCATCGATACCTAGTTTATTGAGAGTTTTTAGCATAAAGTGCTATTGAATTTTGTCGAAAGCCTTCTCTGCATCGATTGAGATAATCATGTGGTTTTTGTCTTTGGTTCTGTTTATGTGGTGAATTACATTTATAGACTTGCATATATTGAACCAACCTTGCATCCCTGGGATGAATCCTACTTGATCATGATGGATAAGGTTTTTGATGTGCTGTTGTAATCGGCTTGCCAGTATTTTATTGAAGATTTTTGCATCTATGTTCATCATGGATATTGGCCTGTAGTTTTCTTTTCTTGTTGAGTCTCTGCCGGGTTTTGGTATTAGGATGATGTTGGTCTCATAAAATGATTTGGGAAGGATTCCCTCTTTGTGGATTATTTGGAATAGTTTCTGAAGAAATGGTACCAGTTCCTCTTTGTATGTCTGGTAGAATTCGGCTGTGAACCCATCTGGACCTGGGCTTTTTTTGGGTGATAGGCTCTTAATTGCTGCCTCGACTTCAGCCCTTGTTATTGGTCTATTCAGGGTTTTGACTTCTTCCTGGTTTAGGCTTGGGAGGAGGCAACTGTCCAGGAATTTATCCATTTCTTCCAGGTTTTCTAGTTTATGTGCATAGAGTTGTTTGTAATAATCTCTGATGATGGTTTGAATTTCTATGGAATCTGTGGTGATATCCCCTTTATCATTTTTTATTGCATCTATTTGGTTATTCTCTCTTTTCTTTTTTATTAGTCTGGCTAGTGGTCTGTCTATTTTGTTGATCTTTTCAAAAAACCAGCTCCTGGATATCTTGATTTTTTGAAGGGTTTTTCGCGTCTCTATCTCCTTCAATTCTGCTTTGATCTTAGTTATTTCTTGTCTTCTGCTAGGTTTTGAGTTTTTTTTGATCTTGCTTCTCTAGCTCTTTCAATTTTGACGATAGGGTGTCAATTTTAGATCTCTCCTTTCTTCTCATGTGGGCACTTATTGCTATATATTTTCCTCTAGAGACTGCTTTAAATGTGTCCCAGAGATTCTGGTATGTGGTGTCTTCATTCTCATTGGTTTCGAAGAACATCTTTATTTCTGCCTTCATTTCATTGTTTATCCAGTCAACATTCAGGAGAAAGTTGTTCATTTTCCATGAGGCTGTGCAGTTCTGGGTTGGCTTCTGAATTCTGAGTTCTAACTTGATTTGCACTGTGGTCTGATAGACTGTTTGTTATGGTTTCTGTTCTTTTGCATTTGCTGAGGAGTGATTTACTTCCAATTATGTGGTCAATTTTAGAGTAGGTGTGATGTGGTGCTGTGAAGAATGTATATTCTGTGGATTTGGGGTGGAGAGTTCTATAAATGTCTATTAGGTTTGCTTGGTCCCAGTCTGAGTTCAAGTCCTGGATATCCTTGTTAATTTTCTGTCTCGTTGATCTGTCTAATATTGACAATGGTGTGTTGAAGTCTCCCACTATTATTGTGTGGGAGTCTAGGTCTCTTTGTAAGTCTTTAAGAACTTGCCTTATGCATCTGGGTGCTCCTGTATTAGGTGCACATATATTTAGGATCATTAGCTCTTCTTATTGCATTGATCCTTTTACCATTATGTAATGTCCTTCTTTGTCTCTTTTGATCTTTGTTGCTTTAAAGTCTATTTTATCAGAGATGAGAATTGCAACTCCTGCTTTTTTTTGCTCTCCATTTACTTGGTAAATCTTCCTCCATCCCTTTATTTTGAGCCTTTGTGTATCCTTACATGTGAGATGGGTTTCCTGGATACAGCACACTGATGGGTTTTGGCTTTTTATCCAATTTGCCAGTCTGTGTCTTTTGATTGGGGCATTTAGTCCATTTACATTTATGGTTAATATTGCTATGTGTGAATTTGATCCTGTCATTTTGATGCTAGCTGGCTGTTTTGCCCATTGGTTGATGCAGATTCTTCATTGTGTTGATGTGCTTTACCATTTTGTGTGTTTTTGGAGTGGCTGGTACTGGTTGTTTTTTTCTATGTGTAGTGTCTCCTTCAGGAGCTCTTGTAAAGCCTGTCTGGTGGTGATGAAATCTCTGAGTACTTGCTTGTTCGCAAAGGATTTTATTTTTCCTTCATTTATGAAGCTTAGTTTGGCTGGATATGAAATTCTGGGTTGAAAGTTCTTTTCTTTAAGGATGTTGAATATCGGCCCCCACTCTCTTCTGGCCTGTAGGGTTTCTGCTGAGAGATCTGCTGTGAGTCTGATGGGCTTCCCTTTGTGGGTAACCCGACCTTTCTCTCTGGCTGCCCTTAGTATTTTCTCCTTTATTTCAACCCTGGTGAATCTGACGATTATGTGCCTTGGGGTTGCTCTTCTAGAGGAATATCTTTGTGGTGTTCTCTGTATTTCCTGGACTTGAATATTGGCCTGCCTTGCTAGGTAGGTGAAGTTTTCTTGGATAATATCCTGAGGAGTATTTTCCACCTTGGATGCATTCTCTTCGTCACATTCAGGTACACCTATCAAACGTAGATTAGGTCTTTTCACATAGTCCCATATTTCTTGTTGACTCTGTTCATTCCTTTTTACCCTGTTTTCTGTAATCTTGCCTTCTCGTTTTATTTCATTGAGTTGATCTTCGACCTCTGATATCCTTTCTTCTGCTTGGTCAATTCGGCTGTTGAATCTTGTGCATGCTTCGCGAAGTTCTCGTGTTGTGCTTTTCAGCTCCATCAATTCACTCATATTCCTCTCTAAGTTGTTCATTCTCGTTAGCATTTCATCAAGTCTTTTTTCAAGGTTCTTAGTTTCTTTGCATTGGGTTAGAACATGTTCTTTTAGCTCACGGAAGTTTCTTATTATCCACTTTCTGAAAGCTGATTCTGTCATTTCATCACACTCATTCTCCATCCAGTCTTGTTCCCTTGCTGGTGAGGAGTTGTGATCCCTTGTAGGAGGAGAGGTGTTCTGGTTTCGGGTGTTTTCATCCTTTTTGCACTGGTTTCTTCCCATCTTTGTGGATTTATCCACCTGTCGACTTTGTAGTTGCTGTCTTTCTGATTTTGGTAATTTTAAGTCTGCAGCTGCAGAACTCATAAACCCCCTTTTCTTCCCCCTAGGTGTTCTGTCCCAGGGAGTTAGGGCTTTATGATTTTCTGCTGTGCTGCTGCCGTTTTCCCTGCCCACAAGGTTGCAGCCTAGTTACACTCAGCCTACAGAGGCCTTGCTGAGCTGCTGTGGGCTCCGCCCAGCTTCCGTGTGAACTTCACTGCAGTCCTGTTTATATGGGTGTAGTTAGAACTGCTTCCACTGTGTTGGCCCACCCCTGTAGTGACGGACTCTCTGTAGGGGTGGGTTCCCTTGACTATGGCAGATTTCCCTGGGAACTGCAGGGTGCCTCCATAATGGAGGATGTCCCTCCTCCACAGAGCTGGACCATCCCGGGTTCAGTTGTGTTTGCCGTGGTGCTTTTTTTTTGCCCGGGAATCTCCTGGCTTGGCTCCCTGTTTCAGCTCCCCTTGCTGGCTAAGAGGGGACACCGTTTCATCTGCTCTGCCCTGGGAGCCACTGCGTCGGCTGAAGCCGCAGCTCTGAGATTTGTGGCACTTTTTTGCCTGGGAATCTCCTGGCCTGGCTCCCCGTTTCAGCTCCCCTTGCTGGCTTAGAGGGGACTCAGTCTCACTCACTCTGCACAGGGAGCTGCTGCACCTGGGCATGGGCCAAGTGGCCACGCTGGTCAAACCAGTGGTGCTGGTGCCCCGTGGGGCTCCTCTGCCTGTGAATCTCCTGGTCTGTGGGCAGTAAAAATCTGTCTGGAAATGCGGCGTCCACTCACCCTCTGCACTTTCTCTCGGAGCTGCAATCCCGAGTTCCTCCTAACCATCCATCTTGGATCTACTCCGAATGGTACCTAGTTTTTTTTTCTTAATCTCAGCACTCTAAAGATTTTTTTACCATTTTATGGTCTCCATTTCTACACATCAGATACTGCTGCAAATCATGAGCAGGTTAATATTAATATTATATTAATTATAGTATTAATTATGTTTAATCAATATTAATATCTATTAATATCAACAATTATATTATTGTACTGATATCATGTATTAACAATTATATTATTAGTTAATATTAAATTTCTGAAAATTCACACTACTGATTTCTAATATTCACAGTACTGATTTCTGAAAATGAACTTGTATCCAAGTTATATAAAAAATTTTAACAGCTCAGTAATAAAAATACAAATAATAAAGTTTGCTGAAAAGTTTTGAATACATTTTTAATAAAGACATATTACACATAACAAATGAGCAAATAAACGTGTTCAATATCTTTAGCTATTTAATGAAGTGCAAATTAAAACCAAATGAATAACTAAAATAAAAAAATGAGATAGCAAAATATTGGCAAGGGTATGGAATGTAACTCTGAACCTTTGTTTACAAAACTATAAAATGGCCCATACACTTTGGAAAACTTTTAGTTTATTTTAATTTAAATATATATTTGCCCAAGACCCTTCAATTTTACTGATAGATATTTTCCTGAGAGAAATAAAAACATTTGATTACATATAGCATATAGATTGGAAAAACATTGTTCATGGTAGCTTTGCTGATCAAAGTCACAAACTGAAAATCAAGCAAATGTTCAAAAGCAGGAAATGGTTTAAGAAATTATGGTATATTAATGAAATAAAAATGTATTCAGCTACTAAGACACACAGTATTCTCGAAGCATAATTTATGCTTCGAAGGGAAAAAGTATTTCCCTTATAATCATATTTGTATGAGGTTCTGAATTAGGCAAAACTAACATATGGGGATAAACATTAGAATAAATGTAATTTGTCTTGTTTTTATTTTAATATTTACAATTCAGTGTTAAAGTTATTTAATTAGTAAGAACCTATCAATCTGTCTACCTACTTACCTATCATCTCTCTAATATGCCTTATATATATCTTATATCTAATAGATATATTAGATATTTAAGTAGTATATAAGATTATAATCATACATGTGCAGAGACAATGATGGACAGAGTAGGTTAATAAAATAATAGTAATATATATGGAGACTTCTATATAGTTATCTTAATAGTTTCCTATTTCCTTTCTCATTCCTTATTTTCCAGCAGTTTCAACACACTGTTTTATGTCTACTTCGATCTTCAATTGGCCCAGCCTCACCATGAGAACACCTTTCTTGTTCTCAATGTTGCCAATGAGAATCATTTGGCTATATCTAGTGGATACATTTTACTGTCTAATGATGACAACCTCTTAAAGTACCTTACTTTTTCACTTCTATAGCTCTAATGTTTCATAATATTCCTCCTCCATTTGAGTAAGTTTTTTCTTAACTCCTTTTTGGGGACATTTGACTCTACCTAATCTTTAAATACTGGTGTTGTTCAAGCCTAAGTCCTAAATTCTGTATTCTTCTGGTTCTATAGTTGCCTCTTGAGAAACATCACTGATTTATGTCTTGATGCTTCTCAAGTCCATATTTTCTTCTGGATCTTTTTTCTGAAAGTCAGACTTGTATAACTAACTTTCTACAAAAATTTCAGCATGACTGTCTCACAGATGCCCCATTCTTCGTACATTCACAACTGAGTTCATAATCTCTGTGCTAGCCACCCTTCAACCTACTTCTCCTTATTTCAATTACTATTACATCTTCCTATGTCATCTAAGACTACACTCTTGTTGAACTGTCCATGAACCTCATAAATCCCTCTGATGTCATCTAGTCCAAGGTACTGGTCACCAACCCTTTCTCTATATAAACTGATACTTTAAAAATTATCACACTGTAGTGTATTTTTTTCCTGGCAATCTATATTCCTCACCTGTGAAATCATTGAGAAGAGACCCTGTGTCTTCCATGTATGTATTTCCAGGGATTGGCCATAGCAGAGACTCAATACATGTATTAGCAGGGACTTAGCACATTAGTTAGTAAGTATGATGTTACTTCATTTTGTAAGTAAAGAAACCAGGCTTAAGAAAGTCAGATGATTTTCTGAATATCTGATGTTAGTAATCAACATCACTTAACTCTTCACTGTACCTCATTCCTTCTTCTTGGCCCTGGACACTGAATTTCAAAGTAATTCCCAAAGTTTCTAGCACTAGAACCTCTTCTATTCAGTCTCTTCTGTGATGGTCACAGGCAATAAAATTACCAGATTATAGTTTTGTCTACTTTATTTCACCCTTTATTACTTTGGGTAGAAACTCTAATATTATATTTGAAACTAAAAGTAAGATAAAAAAGGAGAAGAGTAAAAAAATCGTCTTGTGTAATGTGCTGATGGAATAGCAAACCCATTATAATTGAGAACAGCCTGAGTTTTTAACATGCCTCAAATCTCCATGAATCAGGAGGCATTTGCACTTGTATGAGTGAAAATGTCAGGAAATGATTTTGAAAGGCTCCGTTTGAGGGTGAAATGTTTCTGCATCTGAAATCCATTTTACTGAGCAGAATACAGTAGTTATAAAGGCTAAGAGGTTTTCATTTCCATAATTTCATCAATTTTTTTTCAAAAAGAAGTAGAAAAATCCAAGCTTATAAATTTGCACCTGCAGAGCTTAGCAAGAGATATATTTTAAATAATTGTTCCAACTGGTTTAAGTTAAAAAAATAGAAAACTATATGTGAGATGTCCCATGAAGCTTCATCTAGCTGCTTAGCTGGGTAGTTCCAACAGTATTTGAATTTTCTATGTTGTATAGCATTTCAAAACTTGAGGTAAGCTCCTTTTGCTTTCTGGATTCCTCAGAACAGCAAAAGATCCAGTTCACACATTGAATTCATTCAAGGAAACTTTATTGAGCATCTTCTATGTATCAAGGCATTTTCTGGAAATTAGGCAAAAATCTCTGCCTTTATGGAGTCAATATTCTTGTAGAGGTAGACTGATAATAAACAAATAATGAAGAAATAAGGAATATTTTATCTTTGTAAGTGGAGAAAAATAAAGCAGGGGATTATGGTAGACAACCTTTGGGGTAAAGCGAACTGGGTAACATTTTAAATATAATGATCAGAAAAGACTTCACTGAGATATTTGAGCAAAGAACCAAAGGAAGTAAGATGGGGAAAAGTACAACCTATGAAATACCTAATATGCAAATTGGAGGACACTGTAAAATAACTGGCTAATACTTTCGAAATCTCAAAGTCTTGAAAGACATGGAAAGATGGAGGAACTGTCAAGAATGGAGGAGACTAAAGAGACATGGAAACTAAATACAATGTGAGAACCTGGATTTTTTTCTGGAATGGAAGATAGGGGGTCTTAGTGTATGAACTGGTAAAATAGAAAGTCTGCAGTTCAGTTATGGTATTATACCAGTATTAATGTCTGAGTCTTGATAGTTGTACCAGGATTACCTAAGATGTTAACATTAAGGGAAGCTAGGCAAAGGATATGTGACAACTTTATACAATTTTTGTAGCTCTTCTGTAAGTCTATAATTATCCCCAAATAAAAAGTAAAACTACATGTACATACTATGGAAGATTCTTCTGAAGAGGGGATGCTAGTGCAAAGGTCTGTAACTTGTTAAAAAAGAATCAGGGCCGGTTGCCATGGTTCACATCTGTAATCCCAGAACTTTGAGAGGCAGAGGCAGGCGGATCACAAGGTCAGGAGTTTGAGACCAGCCTGGCAAACATGGTGAAACCCCATCTCTACTAAAAATACAAAAATTATCCAAGTGTGGTGGTATGCAGCTGTAGTCCCAGCTACTTGGGAGGCCGAGGCAGGAGAACTGGCTTTTTGTTCAGAAAAACGTTGCCGGCCCACGCCTGAAAGGCTTGTTTGTGACCTTTCTACTTTATCACTGTCCAACTCAGCAGTGACTGGTCTGCTGCAGTTCTGCCAGTGGTGCCTCTGCTGCCAAATTTGTTTGCTTAAGGGAAGCAACTCAATACAGTTGTTAATGGGTTCCATCACTTGTCAGACCAAATTATTCTTCCAGAGGTGTGGAAGTGCTAGGCTTCGTTTCCTCTGGACAGGAGTGTAGAAAGCACACAGAGAAGGATCTTTTCTAAGGACATTAACTGTCCTGTCACACATAACACCTGTAGAAAACCTGGAACTAGAACCCATGAATGTTTTATCTATATGTGCCAGAAATTACATAATAGCCTAAGCGTAAAATACTGGAAAAGTCAGATGAGGTAGAGGCAAGACAAGATTGATTTTAAGAATAAGCTGAGTATGTTACGTTTTATAGGAGCAAATACTGAACCAGAATTAGGGCAAGAGATTGATTTGGGGAGAGGGCATACTTGTAAAAAATAAAAGGAGGAGGAGGTAGGTTTGAACAGGGAAAGAAGGAACAAGATTGAGCAGGGTTGCCTGAGATAACAAGCAGGTCTGACTAAAACTGAACTGGCCCCAAAGAGAGTTCCCCGGGAAGTATGGCCCTTGGGAGAAGTCCCACTTTGAGCAGAAATGGACAGGCCCTGGTAACCCAATATATAATCGCTGTTGGGACAATGTGGGAACAGCAAGTCCTTAATTCAGCACGTGTGGTGGATATTGAGGATGTCATCAATCTTTTTTATTTTTTGAGACAGTCTTGCTCTGTCACCCAGGCTGGAGTACAGTGGTGCGATCTCGGCTCACTGCAACCTCTGCCTCCTAGGTTCAAGTGATTCTCCTGCCTCAGCCTCCTGAGTCGCTGAGACTACATGCGTGCAGTAGAGATGAGATTTCACCATGTTAGCCAGGCTGGTCTCTAATTCCTGACCTCAAATGATCAGCCTGCCTCAGCCTCCCAAAGCGCTGGGATTGTAGGCATGAACCACCATGCCCAGTCCAGGTGTCACCAATCTTTTTAAGGGAGAGCATAGTGGCGCACTTCAAAAATGCACAATGAGTAAACTAGTACAGACTTACAAAATGGGGGATGGCAAGAGGTGCCATGAAACCCTCACATGCAAATCTCTCTCCCTGATGTATCTGGCAAAGTTAGCTCTTCATTGAGTATATGTTGCTTTTTCCCTGGCAACTATAGCATATGCATTTTCTACTCATAGGCAAAGCTAAAAAGACAAGCAGTGAGCCAAAGTGAGTTGAAATCCCCACATCTTCATCATTCACACCTATTTTTCCACAACTCTCATGGGTCTCATATTCTCATGATCAGGAGCACTTGTGATTACCTACTGCTTGTTGAAGGAGTAAGGGCAAAGACCCACACTTTCAGCCTTCTCTCTTGTCTCCTGCAATATATCCATGAAAGATCCCCACATGAAGGCATTAGGATCTCTGAAGTGCCTTGATAAACGAGTGCTGTGCCAAATTCCTATCAACTCCGGTGGAGATGGCACCAGATTTGAGAGGACTAAGAAGAAATTCAGAGCCAGTAAACGACATGGGGTTTTATTGGAAGCTTACATACAGAGGAGAGAGCTCAGTGGCCACAGACTGGGTAGGACAACCACAATCCCTTGCAAAGACATGCAGTTTATATACCATTTTCACTTGGTACCTTCCGCTAACAAACCCCACCTGGCAACCTTCGTTCAACCCAAAACTCAGAGCCCTGATTCTCTGTAGAGTCGGTGTTCCACAGGACAGACTAAAAGCTCATATGGTTTTCATAGACAAGGAATGAATCTCCAGGTTAGCCACTGCCATATTCCCTAGCTTGGAGCAAACATTCAGGTACATTTGCCATATGTAAATGCAAAATGACAAGGTCATTTTCAGAATATGCTTAAGTTATTGCTAACAAGTGCAGTTACCCTAGAGCATGAATATCCCAATATCAGCCAAAACATTTATCCATGAGAGCTACTGCTATCTTTGTTGAGTTTTGTTCTTTATATAAATCTATGGGCCTCATTTTTTTTCATCTGATAAAGATGATAAAGCACTCCATTCTCTGGCTCTAAATTTGTGTCTGACAAATCTGAAAGGTACAGAGGACTAATCAGTCCTGACTGAATTTGGAGATCTGCTTGTAGAATGCAGTTTGTTTGATATACCATCTTAATAAAAAAAAAGTATAGACAAGGACACAAATCTAACTGATTCCTAAATACATAGAAAGGCTTGTAGCAGGAGAGAGGAAGGAGGATACTTAGTGTATTAGCCTGTTCTCACGTTGCTAATAAAGACATACCCAAGACTGGGTAATTTACAAAGGAAAGAAGTAACTAGAATTCTGTGAATTCTCCAAAGATTCTGGATCATTGAAGTTCTGCTGTGAATGAGGAGCATGAAGATAAGAGCTATCCCTCCAACATGATTCCTTTTCAGCCTTTCAATTGGAATTTTATGGGGGTAAAGTGAGATATGAGTTTGTGTAAAATACATAACCCATAGCTATACTCAACTAGGCACATTATAATACTCCTTTCATTCTCAAATTATTTTATTGCTACAAGTTTTTAGTCACTAGTGATCTCTAACAAACAAGACTACCATAAATGCAGAGACCCAAGATGACTATTTCCCAAAATAATCTAGAATGTCATGAGCAGTGAGTCTGTCAAGACTGAACACATTTTGTACTTAAGATGTTTCTGTTAAATATGCTAGTATTTTAGTGCCATTTAGGTATGAACATAACTGTTAAATTAAAAAATGTGGAATGCCAAAGTTTTACAACTCTATAAATGTACATTCTATGGGATGAATACTCTGATAAATTTTGGTGGAAAAGTATGGTTAGCATCTGTTGCTTGAAGGCACCATTTTAGTCAAAAGAGAGCTATTTGATTAAGTCATGTCATTTGAAACCCTTGGGAGTTTTGTGTCTTCTTTCTGACTCTCACAACAATGCTGCACTTCTTATTTACCATTAAGGAGCTTTCTAGGTATCTTTTCCTATCCATACCTTTGTGTTTAATTTTTAATTTGAAACTTCGTACCACTGACCAGAGGGTAAATCTTAAATACTGCCTTTTTTTTTTTTTTTGAGACGGAGTTTCGCTCTTATTACCCAGGCTGGAGTGCAATGGCGCGATCTCGGCTCACCGCAACCTCCGCCTCCTGGGTTCAAGCAATTCTCCTGCCTCAGCCTCCTGAGTAGCTGGGACTACAGGCGCACGCCACCATGCCCAGCTAATTTTTGTATTTTTAGTAGAGACGGGGTTTCACCATGTTGACCAGGATGGTCTCGATCTCTTGACCTCGTGATCCACCCGCCTCGGCTTCCCAAAGTGCTGGGATTACAGGCATGAGTCATCGCGCCCGGCCTGCCTTTTTAAACAGCCTGCCCCATCTCTTCAGTTTCTTTCTCACTGCTGCCTGGGGTTATTTGGGTTCTTATTTGGAGTTAGCTCATCAGAATGGCATAACTTTGGTAGTTCTAATAACAACCCGATACTATTCTGGTGTAGCTGTCCCTTTATAGAATTCTGATGAACAGTTGACCTTCTCATAGCTGCTTTTGCCCAAATTTCCTACTACAAAATGGTTGTGTTTGTCATTGCAGGGCTCATGCACAGTCCTTTCAGCAATATGTCAACCCTGCCTCCTTTGACATTTCTGATCTGTTGTGTATCATGATAAAATGATGACTGAGAACTTTTTTTTATTATGGGAGTAGAATGGGGTCAAGAGTCATGAGACCCAAATCCATGTGCATGGTTGAGCTGACACTAATGGCTTTTAATTTATCTGCTGCTTGTCACCTAGAGATCTAGCTAGTGTTTCCAAAAGAGAAACTTTCCTATTAAAAAAAAATTCAAAAATGCATTCCAAAAACCTTGGCATTTTTTCTACTTGACCAAAATCTAATGCAAACCGAGAGTAACACTTTGATCTACTCCCAATTAAAAGAAAACAAAAAGAGAAGCAAAAAAAAAAAAAAAACAAAACCCTTTGCTAATATTACCTGTATGGGACTATAATATGGTTTCATTTTATAAAACAAACTTTCTTATCTAAATAAATGGTAACCAGTTGGCAATTGGAATTTTTTCCCTTCACTTCTCACCACTCCTACAAACAGCTCCAATCTTATGTTCACCTAGACCTATTGGCTCTAGCTTCAAAATAAATCACCTTATCAGTACACTTCTCTTTATATCCACTGCTACCACCTTAGTCTAAATCACTATTGTTTCTTACCTAGAACATAGCAATAACCTCTAACATGTTTCCCTGCCTGCTGGCACATAATTAATGTTAAATAGATGCTTTTTGAGCATCTATTTATCTAAATAAAGAACCCAAACGTTCCGTTTACTACCAGAGGATCATTAGATTTACCATTGCTTATAAAAAGGCATTAGATGGCTAGACATCTTTCAATACCAAGCTCTCTTGGTATATTTAAAGTTATATTCAATTTTTAAGAATTCTATTTTCACATTATTCATTTGTTTTTTTATTTTTTATTTTTTATTTTTTATTTTTTTAGCAACAACAACTCTATTTGTGCCTTAGAGATCGGGAGGTGGTGATGTGTAACTGGGGTAGAATCTAGCAGACAACAAGAGGACGGGGGTCACCAGGGCTGATGGCTAGGAGGGTATGCTGAAGTAAGTAGTTGAATCTTGTTGGCGAAGGTGCAGTCCTTGGCATGCTGTTCCAGTGCTGCACCCAGCTGCCGGCCCCAGCGAGCAGAGTGTACAGGAACTCCTCACAGGGCTGTGTGCTCTTCCTGCAGTGGCGCATGGCCTTGATGGCCCATTACTCACTGTAGGCCAGAATATTCCTGTAGCCATTTCGGGTCTAGTTTTGGCTGGGGAAGTGTGAGCAAAAGGTGTTATTGGCCTTTCACATTCTGAGGTACTGGGGTTTAGGATTTTAACATGAATTTTTGGAGGACACAAGTCAACCCATAATAGAGGGTTTTCAATGATGAAGTAGTATGATCAGTCAGAGGGGCTTAGCAGCGCTGCTGCCTCACTATAAATCTTAGGTTTTTCTTTATTATCTTTATTTTATAACACTACTTTTGTTTTTGTTGGCAATGCACATAGCTGTTAAAAATCAAGGAGAAGGAAAACTTGAAATGCTAGAACGAGGACTGAACCTCTTAACAAGCGATTTCTAGGGAAGAAAACTTGAAGGGATCCAGCACAGCAGTCAGTCGTCTGGGTCATAACATACCAATTGCTGGGTCTTAGAAACACAACCTCATTTCCTTCCTGGTTTATACAAAAGATATAATGTTCTGCAAGCCCAACTCATTTAATGCAGAGAGAGAAATGTCCTTCAGTAGCAACTGCAGCTAAATATAGTTCATGCTCACTGAAATTACAGCTCTCAGCTTCACAAGCCTCTCTCAGGTGTCTGAAACATCCTTGACTTTTAGGTGGCCAGGCTAAAAGAGTCTAACTACTCAGCTTTTGGCAAAGACTGATATAATGGTTATGTACTGATGTCTTAGAATTTAATTTGTTAGCATTTAAAAAATTAAATGAAAAATATTAATAATGATAACAGTAACAATAACCATGCAATCATTTGCAGTAGTCTTATAATATGTTAGACTCTGTGTGTAATGACTCACATATGTCGTTTAATCCTCTCCTGCAATATTTATTGAGTGCTTACTACATACCAGACCCTGTTCTGGTTCCTGGAGATACTGCAGTAGATAAGACATACAAATTTTATTCCATCAGAGAGGTTACACATTAAAGGGAAAATAATGAAATGAAATCCAAATAGATATAGATAGATAAACAGTATGTGTGTTGGTGGAAAGATTACAGAGAAAAATAAGGCAGGTGAAATAAATAGAAGGATCTGTAATGCTAGAGAGTTTGGGGCAATGGGGCTCATTGAGAAGATAACTTTGAGCAAAGACCTACAAAAGATGAGGTCATGAGCCATGAGGATGTCTTAGTATTCAAAGAATCTGAGAAAGTAATGTGCCTAGTGTGCTCAATTGTTGGTACACATATGGTGGCTGAAAGGAAGCGAGAGAGGAATAACTTGTGGATGATAACATCAGAGGTAATGGTAATGCACCATTTCAATAGGGTATTACCAGACCTTGTAAGGATTTTAAATTTTATTTTTTAAAGATGGGGAGCCAAAGGAAGATTCAGGGAGGAGGAGTGACATGGCCTGACTTACATTGTAAAAATATAAGTCTGGTGCTCCATTGAGACTCTAGAGGTGGTGGATAGGATATTCAATCCAACCTCTTTGATTCCAAAGCTGGGATCTTAGTCATTGCACCAAGTCATATCTTCTACATGGTTTCATTTTTACAACTTACATTATTTCTACAATATTCATTGTGCAATGGAAAAAATTGAGAATGGATAAAAAATATCTTTCTTCAGGTGCTCACAACATCGTCAACCTCCTCACCCAGTCCTACCTTTTAATCTCCTACTGAAAAGTTGTCAAGTTTGGTCAATAGGAGCCCATTTTTATATTCTAGTCTGATCCTGTGGCTGAGTGACGGTTTCATTCTATATTTAAAGTAACAGCAACAGATGAGAGGGAAAAGGAGTGAGACCACCATCTACTACCAAAGCCTGACAATTATTCTCTGAGAAGTATGTCATCTTGTGCTGTCTTGTCTTGTATACTTTTTGTTTGTATACTTGATAATGTATTATATAGTTGCCTATTGACTTCAAATTTCATTGGACACTTCGTACCAGTCACTATGGCTAGGTCTCCCTTTTCTTTCTAAATTCTAACTGTAAAAGTGACATGGAGATCACTTTTCTATATAGCATCTCTAGGGAATCTCATCCCATGAAATGCTTTTAAATATTACAGAGACCCAGTAACTCCCAAGTGTAAATCTCCAGCCCTACCTGAGTCATAGACTTATATATCTGGTTCAAATCACTTTTCTGAACTTCAGCTTCTATTTCTTCTAATTACTTGACATCGTTTCTTGTATGTTTAAGAGGCATCTCAAGCATAACATGTCTAGCAGACTCTTTCTTGATTACCTTTCCTGAAATTTTCTTAATCTACATATGCTGTCTCAGTATGAGGTACTACCATTACCTCATTGTTCCAGATTCATCCTTTTCTCTCACATGTAATGTCCAATTTCTCATTCAGTCCTTTTATCTGTACTTAACCCTGAAAATTGTATCCTTAAGTTGACATTTCCAATGATGTCCCTGAGTCCTTCATGCAAACTGTCACCATCTCTCACCTTGACCACTGCACTAGCGTTCCTCACTGCTTTTTTGTCTTCCATTCTTACTCACTACAGTCAGCTTCCATTCAGCAACAAGAGCAATAAGTTCAAAATAAATCTGAAAGGCAACAACCAAAAAAAGGACAAACATTTGTAGGTGAAGACGCAAAGCAACTGGAACTTACACATTGCCAGTGAGAATGCCAAACCATGCAGCCACTTTGGAAAAAAAAATTGGTATTTCTTCTAGAGTTATACATATATTCATCATATGACCTAGTAATTCTCTTAGACATTTGCTCAAGTGAAATGAAAACTTATGTTCACTCAAAAGCTTATATGTGTATGTTTGTATCAGATTACTCTGGATATTGATGTTTGTAGCACATTACTTTATAATTGGCAAAGAAAACTGGAAGGAAACTGGGACAGATAAATTGTGGTATATCCATTTATAGCAATAAAAACTCAGTAGGAATAAGGAATAAATTACTGATACTGTCAAGAACATGGATGAATCTCTAGTGCATTATGCTAAGTAGAAGCAAGACTCAAAGATAAAATACTGTATGATTTTATTTATATGATGTTCTGAAAAAGCAAAAAACTATGATGAAAACATATTTTGTGAAAGCGAAGGTGACTACAAAGAGACATGGAAGAATTCTTCTGGGTAGTGGAACTGTTGTATATATTGATCATGGGGATAGTTACATAATTATGCTTGTAAAGCAAAATTAAAAGAATTGCGGACTTTTAAAAATAGTAAATTTTACTGTTAATAAAACTGGAAAACATATCAATCTTACTCGTTTCATTCCTAGTTTAAAACACTGCAGATTTCCCATTTGACTCAGACAAAATACAAACTCCTTATGTACATATTCCTGCCCCAGCTTACTTTCTGATCTCATCTTATCACTCTGAGAAGATATGAATTTAGTTTTCACTCAGGAAGTTTGCATTTTGTTTCTTCAGAAAGTCTTTTTTTAGCTTTCTCATGGCTGAATATTGAATTTAGGTTCTTTGCTCAAATGTCTTCTGTGACCTCTTAAGATAAACAACATACTTTATCATTTTATTCCATTTCTCTTCATGCCACTTAACCTGAATTAATTCTGACTTACTAATGAACTTCCTTATGCAACTGAAATGTAAGTTTCACTAGAGAAGGGATTTAGTCTGTTTTGATCACTGCCTTTCCTCAGCACTTAGAATGATAGAAAGAAAGCATCATTAATATATATTTATACTATTAAAAATATGTTGAATAAATTGGCTGTTTGAAGGCCCCATGATTACAGCTGAATATTTCCCCAAATTCTTGTAAAGTAGCTATTGAATTGACATGTATTTCATCCTCTAGTTCCCATGGTTCTGCCACAGAATCAAATGAGGCATGAAACCTTTCCCTACTTACTGAACACAAGCTAAACTGTTCTTTAGGAATACCGAAGGAGTTGCCTGAGAAATCTCCTGGCTGAATTGGCAGAACTGTAGCTTAAGATACTTGTAGTTTAATACCAGTTCTATGTCTATCTTCCTGTGTGAATTCCAGGAGTACAAGAATGAGAGGGGAAATAATTTACCTCCCAGAATTTTTCAGTTGAAGAATAAACTAGACTCTTTTTTTCATTTTTTTTTAGCAAATTTAATACAGTGATATTTTATTTTATTTTATTTTTAAAATTTTACTTTAAGTTCTGGGGTACATGTGCAAATCTTGCAGGATTGTTACATAGGCATAAATATGCCATGGTGGTTTGCTACCTTCATCCCCCCGTCACCCACATTAGGTATTTTTCCTAGTATTATCCCTCCCCAATCTCTCCACCCTCTGCTATCCTTCCCTTACCCCCTACCCCCGCAACAGACCTCACTGTGTGATGTTCCCCTCCCTGTGTTCTCATTGTTCAACACCCACTTATGAGTGAGAAAATGTGGTGTTTGGTTTTCTGTCTTGTGTCGGTTTACTGAGAATGATGGTTTCCAGGTTCATCCATGTCCCTGTAAAGGACATGGACTCATCCTTTTTTATGGCTTCATAGTATTCCATGGTATATATGTGCCACATTTTTTTTTTAATCAATCTATTTTTGATGGGCATTTTTGTTGGTTTCAAGTCTTTGCTATTGTAAACAGTGCTGCAATGAACAAACGTGTGCATATGTCTTTATAATAGATTGATTTATATTCCTTTGGGCATATAGCTAGTAATGGGCTTGCTGGGTCAAATGGTATTTCTATTTCTAGATCCTTGAGGAATCGCCACACTATCTTTCACAATGGTTGAACTAATTTACACTCCCACCAACAGTATAAAAGCATTTCTATTTCTCTACATCCTCTCCAGCATCTGTTGTCTCCAGATTTTTTAATGATCACCATTCTAACTGGAGTGAGATGGTATCTCAATGTGGTTTTGATTTTCATTTATCTAATAACCAGTGATGATGAGCATTTTTCCATATGTTTGTTGACCACATAAATGTCTTCTATTGAAAAGTGTCTGTTCATATCTTTTGCCCACTTTTTGATGGGTTATTTTTTTCTTGTATATTTGTTTTAGTTCTTTGTAGATTTTTGATATTAGCCCTTTGTCAGATGGGTAGCTTGCAAAAATTTTTTCCCATTCTGTTGGTTGCCAGTTCACTCTAATGATGTTCCTTTTGCTGTGCAGCAGTGGGTGTAGCCCAAGGAGGGCAAGCTGAGGCAGGGTGGAGTGCTGCCTCACTGGGGAATTGCATTGGACTGGAGGATCCCCCTCCTACCTAACGAAGGCCATCCAGGGCTTTTCTGGCCACTCTGGCACTCCGGTTGAGATACAGTGCTTCTTCCACAGTCTTTACAGCCCACACACCAGGAAATTCCTGCTGGCCAACAAGCACTCTGGTTTCCAGCACAAAAGCCTGCACAAATCTAAGCAGCTGTTTTAACTGAAGCCTGGAACACCTGTGAGACAGAGCCATACATTCTCCTGAAAAAGAGGGGGCTGAAGGCAGGGAGCCAGGTGATCTGGCTTGGTGGGTCCCACCCCGACAAAGACCAGCAATCTGACTCTTATTTTTTTTTTAATGAAGCACTGTTTATTTTTTTTCTCCTTCAGATCTATGATTTCTCTGATTCTACAATTAGCGTCCTCAGATTGAGTGATTTTGGTGTATCAGGATGTAGCCTGTAATGATGGTCATGTGTACATAAGCATACAGTGAAAGAGTTTGAGCATTGCTGAGATGTATAAAAATGTTATTTAGCTATGAAATATATATAATTAACACATAATAGAGTACATTTGTAACCTTGGTAAGATCTACTCCTTTCTGTTTTAAGTTCCAGATTTAGCAAATTTGAGACAAATGGAGGAAGTCAACCTGGAAAACAATATGATTAAATTAAAATTAATATAGAAAGAAGAGAGAACAGAATAGTCTGTAATTGATAATTTATATTGTTGAAGTGTAAATGATGATACCAAGTGGTCAAAAATGCTAAAGATTAAATTAGGTTACATTCTTCCTTTTTATTCAGGCTATTAAGCTACTTAGAAACTGCTTTATATAACATGAGAGCAAAAGGAAACTTCGACTGATATGAATAATCACAAGCTCTGAGTTGAGAGTGCAACCATAATAATTAGATCTTATTGAGAATGAAGTCAATAGTTGAACATCAAGTCCTGCCTGCTCCATCCAATCTTGGAGGAGATAAAAAGAGATGGAGGTAATTGGCTTTGCTCAGCTAATTCCTGAGAAAATTCCTAGGACAGCAGAGAATAAAGGTAATTATATAAATATCTGTAAAATAATGTTATTTCCAAACTCAGTGCTTATCTGACATCCAATTAACTGGCAGGACTTTAGATCTCCAGGCATCATCCTGGGATCAAGGGGAGGACAAAAAGGAGAAAGGCTGACTTCATTTCTTTCTAAACAGTACTGATTTATTGCTCTAGCCAGGAATGTATTCATTTCTAAATAGGGTTATAGGGCGCTTGATTACTGTTTACATGATGACAAGCATCTGAACAAAACCTGAAATTACAACCAAAATGTCCTCTTTTTTCTATGATGACTTACAGATGATCATACCATTTCCTGGTAATCGAGGCCTACTTGAGATTCTGGGTGCTATAAAATTTGGCTGTTTTGCATGAGGGGTGGTGCTTCCCTTATCATTAGCCCAATTTTGCATTTCCACCCTCTTGGTTTGTGATAATGAAACGTTTACCCCTTTAGGTTCGGGTATAACTCTCCCGAAACTCAAATCAACTTTAATTCCTCTATCTCTGTACCCACTTTGAAATCCCTGCAGGGTATATTTAAAAAAAAATTTGACTCATGTCAGTCACTACGGGATCACTTGCAGGCCATATCTCCTTTAACCTTCAGACTCCAGAGTGGAAATTATTTAAAGATAGAAAAACTGAGTATTAGGGAGCTGTAGCATTTTCACAGTAATACGGTTAAAGAGAAACAGAAATACCCACTTCAAATACACTTCTGTCCAAAGCTCATATCCTCCTTTCATATAATGGCTCCATATACCAAAGCTCAAGTCAAAGAACAAAGTAACTATGGAGCTCCAGGCTCTGGTTTAAGTACAAGTATTCAATTTTTACTTTTGCATCATGCAATTCTGCCTAATTCTTTTCACACTCATATTCTCACCCACAGTTAATAACATCTATTTTAAAAGTTTCAAACCATGAAACCTATAGCACTGGTTGCTAATAGAGTTGCAAAAATGAAATACAGTTGCTTTAACTTCATTTACTTGGTTTTAATCTTTACCTTTCTTTGACAGGAGCATTGTTGGATTAGAATACAGGTGTTGCATTTCATTCATTTAATGTTAGCCTCAAGGGTCAACCATACAGTTTTATTCCAGTAAAAATTTCAGGAAGTTGGCTGGCATTCTAGCTCTGTGAAAATTCTTAGTAGAAAGCCAAAAGTTCCCCTAAGAACTAAGGAAAACATCAAATCAAAGGGATTTAGTGAGAGGTAAAAGTGAATGCACCAATCTTTTCCATACTAGATACTCCCCTTCTACACTCCAAATATTATGGAAAGTTACAGCTGGAAAAGAAATTCAACATAATCAAAAATTCTCATTCTACAAGTAGGAAAACAGGATCAGAGTTTTTGTACCTTAGTACCACTATTGTTTTCATTTCACACAATTCACGTTTAGCTGTTGAAGAACTCAAAAACAAGTATATATGGCACTATTTCACATCCACCATGTCTGGAAGTACCTCTGTTATGAAATTTTAGGTCAAAAAGAAAAGCAAAAGATATCATTTTAACAATAGGAGAACGATCAAGAAAGCAGAAATGACTATCAATGATACCTTACTTTTCTCAATTCCCATTTTATGTTATCTTGGCTCAGAGACAGCACCTCAGATGCTCATGATTATTTTTATGTAGGGTGACCCAAATTTTCATTCCTTGGGTCTCACTCCTTAGAAGTCACATCTCTGGTGGGTCGCAGTGATCTTCACTTAACATTTACCTCTGTACAAGGAAGAAGACCTTGATAATCATCTTGGTTTCAAACATATCCAGACTTACCCCTTATGTTGAAATGATCTACTTTCCCTTCTTAGTTGGGATTTTTCATTGCATCTTCTTCTTTTCCTATTTATTTGGTGGCATAGTGAACCCAAAATGACCAGGTGATATTCTCAACTTCTGGATCCATTCTGTATTACCTCATGAAAATAGATTTTGTTTGTTTTTTCACCTTGAGAACCAAGATCTTGCAGGGCCCAAAGGTGTAGAAACACGGAAGAACAAAAGGCAAAAGTTTTGTGAATCTACCATTAGGTGAAATAACAGTTACTCTTTCTTTCACCTGTATTTACAGGAGAAAATGCACCAGACATTGGTCACTGGTTCAAAGCAGAGACCACAATTATTATAGAGTTAGCTTTCTAGAAATCCTAAGTGTTGTCGCCCAGTTGGCACTACAACTGGATCTTTAATAGCTTTTCCACATTTCCTTCAGTCTGTTGCTAATGAATGATGGGGAACATAGTCAAGTAAATCGCAAAAGATCAAGCTCATTGCCTGACTTATAAAATGAGTTCCTGTATCGGGGTAATGATGTGTACGAGATTAGGATGGTGCATAAAACATTAATAAATCCTCAGATGGTGGTATGGGGAGAAATTCATGTCCTGCATGTTTATTTCAGTTAAACAAATCATGATGAAAGGGAACTTAGAGGCACAACCTGCTGCTAGAGAAATGATTTGCCAGAATTGGTCTCTGACATCAGCAAGTTAGACTCTCAGTACTAGCGGTAGCCAGATTGGTCTTCATGAGGGAAAGCCAGCCAATACCTCTGTACTCAAAGTCTTGACCACTTTATTATAAAAACCCTTCGATCAAACACTAGGCAATTGGGAAAACTGTGTGTATGACATGCATAGGGTGGGTCATCTTGAGCATTTGATTTTTGAGATTCTTCTATGAAGGGGATAGTCTTGGAGCACATGAGATGCAAATATTTTCTCAGTCTGTTCCCATTTCCAAGAGGTCTACCACAAACCCTTCTCCATTTTTGTTACTCCCAAGTGTCTGCCATATTATCAAACTGTTGGCCACTGGCCATGTCACTATAGACTATATTTCTGTCATCTTTCTTTACAGAAATAATGCCCAACAAGATCACTGCTCCACATTCTGCATCCTGGGAATGTTTCCTTTCCATACTGTATTTTAAGGCCACCCTGAGTGAGGTCTTAATATTACAGCCATCTGTTTATAGCCAGTGCCAGCATATCACATAATATACTTAATATACTCAGTAATGAGGCTCTGATTTTTTTTTCTCTGTCAGTAATCTGGTCATATGAAAATTTGTATTAGGCCACAGATGTGGGTTGATGGAGTAGTGCAATGCGTTAGGAAAAAGTGTCACGCATGTCAGAGTCAATATTCATCTAACTTACTTGCACCATAAGGACATACTTCAGCCTATCCTCATACTTACCATTTTAAATTAACAATAGAGGGCTCTCTCCATGCTCAAATTTATGACCAGTGAACACGCAGTTAATGATTGGAAGCTCAGGTTCCAGGTTCAGTGACAAATATTGTCCCACAATGAAGCATTTAGTTTCTACCAGTGCCAACAGAAGCTATTTCTCAATAGAATAGTTTTATGAGGTTTTCCTCCAACTTTTGGTGATCTCCTATCGGAATTTACTAGAAGTTCCAGACAGCACCCTGGTATGTAATAGACCCATGAGGACTGTAAGTCTGGTCACAGGCCCAAATAGAAAAGCTTAAAATCCAGCCTGGACCAATTGCAGAGCTTTTCTCTTGCTCTGGAATCTACTCAAAACAGTCAACCTTACAGATGATTTCAGAAATGGTCTGAAGATATACTTTCAAATATGGTGCCAGTTATTCATAATCTGAAGAGGTCTTACAATCATTATGGTTTCATTCATATTAAAGAAAGTAATAGTTGTAGCAACTTGTCCTTCAGGCTAGAGGGATTGCAAAGATATGTCTTAGACCAGTAGACCCCTAAGAATTTCAGCAAGGTCACAGGTACTGTATTTTCTTTCTTATTTTCATCTCCTACCTTCTAGTGCACATTAATTTCACCACATCATTCCTTTAGTAGAATTGACTGACGTTATCTGTGTGTAGACCAATAGGATGCCATGTGAGATGGCAGGGCATTCAAGGTTTCTGCATACCAGAGTTTGAAAGAGAGTTGGTAAATCTGAGGTAAGATAGTAAAGTAAACTGCTTGCCCTGTTAGTGGTGAGAAAATTGTGTCCGGTGGATTTTGCTAATTGGTATATAGGTAAAAGAATTTGACAGATTAATAGCTGCAAATTGGATGCTAGGATCTATGTTGATTTGCTCAAATAAAAAGACAATGCTTAGAACAGCAGATAAAATTGAGGTTACTACTTGATTAAATATATGAGAATCCAATCTAATTCCCAAGACAGGTCTGTCTTCAACAGAGGCCATAGAAGTAAATTAAATGAGATGTAGAGTAAATTAAATTAAATATCACTACTCTATATTTCAGTTTTTGATACAACTGATAATCTTTGAAACTTCTCTAGGAATACAGTATTGCTTTTGGCTTACAGTATGGTGATTATATGTGTGTGTGTCTTTGGTGGGGGACTGGGTGAGCAGTTCTAAAGACTTCAATTGGTCCTTCCTACCATAATAGCACTCACCTCATAGGTTAGGAAGTGAAAGTAGGGAATCATCCAACATTCATGTATGTCTGATTCTACTACTCATTCAGGAACTGAGAAATGACCCCTGGATGAGTTCTTAAATCCATCTGGTTTTCTGTAAGATGGACTTAAGAAACCCTTTTATTACTAACCTTAAAAAAATCTACACTTTTCCTAGTGAATTATAATGGAGTTTTAATTTCTCAGTATTTAGTATAGTCTCAGAGTCCACATCTAATCATCCCTCAAACATTAGGGTATTTCTTTTTCCCTTGGAAAATGGTATTGGGTCTCTTTAAGAAAAGGTGGTTGAAAGACTTGGGATATTGAGTCTTTCCTCGAAGAGACTTGGCCTACCTTCTATTCAAGGAGTTCTGAATCTGTGAACAGGTTCAGGTCTAAGAATTGGGTGGGAGATGACAGGGTAGGTTATATTATTTTAAAAACCCCACTTCCCAAGTTGTCAACTGGACCAGAATGTTTTTGAGTTAGCTTTAACAGCACAGAGGAAGCCAAACCCTCAAAAGATTTGTTGGTGAGGATGGACTCAGAAGAATGTAATGTTTAAAATACCTTATACTTTATACAATTAGTACAAGAACAACCTTCACAGAAAAGCAATATATGCAAAGTTACCTGCTATAAACTATTTTTTTAGATGAGACCTATGGGGATCCTAATGAAGAATTCCTCTATATTCTCTTATGATTGTCTACTCATTTTTTTGTTCTCGTTTATTTTTTCCAAACAGATGACACGTGAATTTAATTAATATTTTACAAACACATTCTAGTCCTGAATTGGAAATTTTCCAAAAAATTGTATTCAAGCTTTTAGAATTATTCTCCTAATTTGTGTATCCGCAAATGGATCACAGTCCTACTATGATACTTTTATGACTTTGAGATGGAAAAAGTCACTTTATTACTAATTTTGGGTGGAATTTAGAGGAGAAACACACCTTATACAGCTTTTGATAGCAATCAACAGTAGTAATCTAAACAAATAGGTACCTAATATTGACAGAGCAAAAAGTTTGTGTGATTTATGGATCAGTTTTTTTTTTTCCTTTTAGATAGTAGGTAAAACCAATCTTGAGGTTTAATAATCTCAGAATAATTTTCTCTTTCTCCAAGTTCATAGAAGAAAGTTTGTCCGACTAAAAATTTGATGAAGGTGGAATGAAATCCATATCTTCACAGCTGATCTATAATAATAGTGATATGCACTTTGTGTAAACCTATTAAAATGAATAATGGTTCCTGATACACCATTCAAGTTATTTTACTATGGGAAATCATTCATCAAAAATGCATATAAATCTGGAATTTAATTAATCATCTCATACAATGGGTTAGTCTCTTGCAATTTTTATTCTAATACATTTTTTCTTTGGAAAAAATGTAGTTGTCACTGCAAAATATCAAACCAGCACTTCTGAACAAATACATATGGATTTATAATTAAGCTTAGTGAAACCTATGATAAAACATAAAAGGTACAGAGCAAAAATCCAAATAAAAGTGTTATAGAAAACAACACCAGATTTCTTTTGGGTAAGGTGTTCATTTGGGTAAGGTGTTTCATTTTGGGTTTTAACAAAACACATCTGGAGTTTTTAAAATAAAATTTAACCTGAGATATTATGAAACATTTGGTGAATAATTGATGGCAAGAAAAGTGTAGCAGCTATTAGAAAATTCTGATGGTTATCTAATATACTTCATTAAAATAGCTAGACGTACTACATGTTAACTTTAAAATTGCCTTATGAATCTGAAAGAGAGAATCGTCTGTCTGCCAGAAAAAAACTCATATATTTATGCTGGGATTGTGCATTGCTAGACAAATAAAGGCAAACAGAATTGATTATCAAGGTTTTAATTTTTTTCTTTCCTTTTTCTTTTTTTATACAAATGGTAAAATGTTGCTGCCAACCACATTATCAATTAAAAATATTACCAGGTTCAAAAAATATGGCAGTGACTAATTTATATTTCTTCTTGTTTCAATTTTGTGTAATTCTGGTGTCAGTTCAACTCATTAAACTATTTCACTAATTTACAATTAAAACTACTTTGACCTCAAGTACAATTTATAAGAAATTCTGATGATGCTACTATCTGCTTCAATCCTTCTCCCAAATCCTCTAGAATAAACCCAATTTAAATTTATTTTTCAAAACTGTTTATACATCCAAAGTGAAAAATATATATCCATCATCCCCAATATTATTATTACTGCTATCAATTGTCTTTGATACACCTGAGAAGATATGAATTAGGTAACAGTGTTTAACCCATAACACTGACACTGTAAGAAGTGGAAAACATAGTGCACAAAAGTTTGTATATAAAATATCATGTAATTATTCCAGTTTCATGTGAATATCAAAAAGGCACGTTCTGTTACAAGCAATTTTTGTTGTTTTTGTTGTTAATTTAAAGGATACGTCTTCCAACAAGCCAGGTGAGTCAGTTCTAAGTAGATGACATGGGATCACAAATAAGAGTGACATTTACTCACACCCACTCTGTCCTGTTCCTGAAAACCTTTTGTATGAAGAAGGTCTGAAGTATATTGTATCATTTCCTACTGCTACTGTAATAAATTCCTACAATAATAGTGGCTTAAAACAACAAAAATGTCTTATGATCTTATAATTCTGGGGGCTTCATTACATCTGGGTGCTGTAGGTGAGAATCATTGCCTTGCCCTTTTCAGCTTCTAGAGGCTGCTTACCTGTTGGGTTTAGGTTCTGACCCCATCCTCCATCTTCAAAGCCTGACTCTATTTCTGCCATTATGTTGTCTTCTTTGACTTTAATCTCCTGCTGTTCTCTCTCAGCTAATCCAGGATAATCTCTCCATATGAAGATCCTTCATTTAATCACATCTGCAAAGTCTATTTTGCCATGCAAGGTAACAAATTCACAGGTTCTGGGGATTAGGATATGGGCATCTACGGGATGAGATGCATTACTCAGCCTACCATAAGTATACTCATGACATCAACTTGTTTTATTTTCAGTCTTCTTTTACTTAGAAAAATCTGGTTAAAATATTGATTCATTCAGTTTCGCTATCTTCTAGACAAGATCAATACTACTTTGCAACAATGATCCATTAATTAAACAAAATTATATTGGGCATTCATATGTGCTAAACACCATGCTAAGTGCTGGAGGCATTGTGATGAATATGACAGTCAGATCTCTGCTTCCAGAGAGTTTATAATGTTGGGGTAAAGAGCCACGTAAAAGACAATAGTGTTATTGTTTATGAAGGGCTTGGGATCAACAAGGAGAGATGCCTAACACAGGTGAGAAACCAAAGAAGCCTGCATAAAAGAGGTGCCATTTAGGTTGAAACCTAAAGGATACGCAGAAAAGAGGCATTGTAAGGCGAATTCTGGGCAATGGAAACAGCATGTGCAGAGACCTAGAGGCATGAGGGAGGGCAGATAGTTCTGGAGTGTAGCTAGTGGGGGAGGAAGTGAGAAAAGAAATCATTGCAGAGAAGGAGTCAATGGCCGGCAGTGGGGAGCCATTAGGAGGTATAAGTGAAGGCATCATATAATTAGATTTTTATTTTATGAAGATTATTCTGGTTACAGTGAGGAGAATATATTATAGAAATAAAATAAAACTGGGGACAGAAATCATTGTTTAAAGACTTTCTTGATAAAACTAATTGTTCCCTGTAAATGTCTGGATATTATGTTTCTATGTTCTATCTTGAAACACTCTCCCATTTAATCTTTAGATGACTTCGTATTTTTGTTCCTATAAGATGCCAACTTCTTTCCTACATCAGGGCCCTCATAAAAGTTCTTTCTGCTTGAAATGTTTTTCTTCCTCTCTTAACCTGGGAGATTTTCTGATCTTTATGGCTTACTCTTGAATTCCACTTTTGCAGATAAGTCTGCCTGGAGCTCCCAAACAAAGGTAGATCTTCTGTTACACACTCTCATAATATCTGGCACCTCTTCCTTGTGTTAAATGAGTACTGTTTTGTAAATAAATCAATCAAAAATGAATATAATAAATCAATAAATGAAATGAAACAAATTGAACCACAGACTCAATATTTCTTCCAGGAAAGTTATGAACTTTATATTTTATTTATTTTGTGTGTTGGTGGGAGCATAAATTAGTTCTATGACTGTGGAAGAACAGAGTGGAAATTCCTCAAAAACCTAAAAAAAGAAATATTATTCAACTCAGGAATCCTAGTACTGAGTATATACCCAAAGGAATATAATCATTCTATGATAAAGACACATGCACTCATATGTTCATTGCAGTAATATTCACGATAATAAAGATATGGAATCAGCCTAAATGGCCATCAATGATAGACTGGATAAAGAAAATGTGGTACGTATACACCATATGAAGCCATTTAAAAAATTGGATCAAATTCTTTGCAGGAACATGGATGGAGCTGGAGGTCATTATCCATAGCAAACTGACTCAGGAACAGAAAAGCAAATAGTGGATGTTCTCACTTATAAGTGGGAGCTAATATTTGGAGTGTTTTGTCTATTGAATTTTAGTTATTCTGGTGTGTGTGTGTGTGTGTGTGTGTGTGTGTGTGTGTGTAGTAATGCATTAAACTGTGGCTTAATTTATATTTATCTGATAACTAACAAAGTTGGCCACATTTTTATAATTTCTTTGGCTACTTGTGTTATGTGCATTATCTGTCTTGTCAATCTATTTGCACAAATTCTTCACATATTCTGAATGCCCTTTTATGTTTTAAAAGAAATAAGAGGAAATACATGAATAGTGAGTCTGTTTAATATATTTGGAGAAAAATCTAAGAAAATTTCAAAACTAGGATGTTATGCAGAAAACAGTAAATGGGGTTAAGAAAACACAGGCAATTTAGAAGTTGAAAAATATTCTGAAGTTATTGTGGTTATGGTCATCTGGATTCATGAATATCATTAAGACTGGATTTCTACTGCTAAAATCCTCAACAGTAAACACTAATTTTCAATTAGTTCTAGGCACTAGGCTAAGCACTTATATTTGATTCTTCACGACTTTGTAAGGAAATTTTTATTAAGCCTATTTTAAAGGAGGAAATTGAGGTTAATTTTCCCAAACACACTAGGATCACGGGCTATTATTGACTCCAAAGTCTAAGCAATCACCATCATACTACATGAAAAGACCAATTGGTCTTTTAGGTACATAGAACCATTGATGAACAAAAGAGATTTAGGAGAAAGAAAATAGATTCTAAAAGAAAGTCTTAAGTAAAATCAGTGTTCTTTATCTTAAAGAAGTTTTATCTAAATGAATACATTTAAGTACAAGTAGACTTTTAAGGGAGAAAATATCTTTGGAAACTGTAATAAGAAATGGAAATTGATGCAAATTGAAGCATCGTGGATTTCAGTTATTAATTCCCCTGATAACCATTGGTAACAATTAAAAAATTATTGACCATAGCATTCAAGGTCCAGCCTCATTATCTTATTGTTCAATCTTCCCTTCAGCCTCCTATGAAAGTCCAATAAATTGCTGGTCCTAAATATATTTCCATGTCTTTCTGACATTTTGCATACACAAAATGTTTTATCTCACTTTCTTAATCTGACAAGTCTTTCTTTTTCTACAACATCATAGTTAAATCACCTCCTTTGTGAGGTCTTCCCCAATTCTCAACTCGTATTCAGAAAAATTCTCTTTAAATAAGCTTTAACAAAAGCACATGTCATGAGCTGTAACAGAATAAATTTTGATATATGTATCTCTCTCATAAACTTGAGAGCTCTAAGTTTGGAAAAAATAACGTTTTTCATCATTATCCACAGCTGGCATATAGTAAGTACTTAAATAATATTGAAAAATGTTAGTACCACAAATGTGCAAGAAATTAGGGTTCATAGAAGACAAACAAAGCATGTGAATACAGTGATACATGGCAGCTGATACTCTGCTCCAGCACCAATGGACAAGAGAGAGGATGAGGACTCAGGAGCTGGAGAAAGCCCTCTCAAGCTGAAGTGGAACCCACTCCTGAGTTCTGGCTAACTGTTGCTATGCTGAAATGCAGACCCTTTATTACTATATCCTCAAATTTGTTCACAAGAAGCCAAAATCAAAATCAAAATCCATCCATCCACCTACCACCCATCCATCCATCCATCCATTCATATATGTATATATACATGTGTGTGTGCATATGTGTACATATGTGTATGAAACCTCCTGATGTTTACATCCTGCTAAATAATTAAAACATAAATCATTGTGCAAGACAAAAAATGACAACAATAAAAAGTATCTGTAGATCGTATACAAATAGCAATTTGTAACTCCTGGCACAAAGGAATACTTATGAGAATTTAGTAACAAATTCTTCTGATACCTCTGCTTTTCAGGGACTTACAGGAAACTTTTAAAAATCTCTAATGAAACCAAGAATACTATAGCTTGTAGTCTTCTACAGAGGGTCGGTAGTCAATCTGCCTTAACTAACTTAGTCATTAATTATTAGTCATCTCAGGACAGATATCTCTTATGCTAGGATCTGAAAATGTGTGAGATGAGTCACTAAGGAAAAGTATTCAACCAGGCAAAATACGACCCTACATTTGCACTTTCTGTTGCATAATGCTTATCAAATTATGTAAAGATCTTAAATAAGCGCTGTGTGTGCATACCGGCCTTTTGAAGAAGCCTGAGGCTTGACACATCAATAGTGAATTGGCTTACTAAGCACATAATTAGCTGGTTTTTCCAGGCTTACAAAAATTAGACAAAACAAATGAAGCCAACAAGAACAGCAAATCAATGTCATTCTTTCGAGCATGACATCTCATGAATCATAAAAGAGAGTCTGACCCTAACCTTTATCCTGCTTTCAGTAATTTAGTTCAACTAAGCTTTCAGAGACTAAAGCAAGGAGTTTCTTTCTTTGCCTAAATATATTAATCAAACAAAACCAAAGAGACAAATTCTCACTGGGAGTAAACATAAACCTCTTGATGTCTTAAGATTCATTCATTTGCCAGCCTCATGGAGTTTTTGTTAAAATTCAGGGTAATGCTATAAAGAAATAACATTGCACCCTGGAACAGAGTAGTAGCTTGATAACTACTGGTAATTATTTTCCTTTTGTTATTAATCAAGCTAGCCAGACATAAAAACCTGTGATGTTTTAAGAAATAACAATAAGTATCTGTCTATTTTTAAGGATAATTGTAGGAAGCTCCTTATGCCAAAGATGATATAGAATGCTGTTTCAGGATATTAATCAGAAATCATCAGAAATAGCAAAGCAGAGGAGGGAGGAGGGATGAGCAGGCTCACCTGGAGGCTGTCTCACTTCCATTTGAACTTCCAATCATCTTGCATGAATTCCCTACAATCTGGATCATATCTTCCCCATACCCCAAGGGAATATAAAGTGCTTGAGGGGAATAGGAATCTATTTCACATATTCACAGTGGGCTTCAAGTTGAGAGTTTCAGATACTACACCCAGATGTGTTTTTGTTGCCTTACATGGCTGCAGAATTTATAATAAATTATGTTATAAAAATAAATACTGTATTTTCAGCACAGAATAGTACAATTACATTGGGTTGTAATTTTTATGGCTAAATAGTTCAATGTAAAAATGGAAACTTTATTATAATTTTGGAAACTCCATTTTGGGATGTCTTTATTTTTTAAAAAACATACTAGGTTACTTTAATAAGTGCAGTGACCCAGATCTCTCTCGTTTGAGAAGCTCTGTGGTCCTACCACCATTTCCATATAATAGCTTCATTAAAGGGTAAGCTCCGTGAAGTGTCAAATGTCCACTTCTGACACAGGGATGATTGCTTCATTGAGCTATTCCCTCTTGTGTCTTTCACACAGTCATTTATCCACAGAGACTCCAAGAACAAATAATTTAACTGCAGAGAAGCTTGCTGAGCAGCTCCATTGGTTACATTGCCTTAGTTTACAATGAAGCTAGCAGAGGCAATAGAGAAAATTACTTTTCTTTCTAGCAATTTTGGTGATATTTTTGATACACAATTGATGTTAGAGGTAGAAACTATGCAATTATTTGGAAAAAATGAAGCCATTTCAATAAAATGAAAAGTGTTCTGATACTCTTATGTAGCATGACTGGTATATAAAACATTCTGAAGTGTTATGCTTTATTCCTCTTGTTCTCTCCACATACACACCCGCACGCAGACATATCCACACATTTTTATATAAATGCACAAATAAATGGGCAATAAACTCTTATGGAAAGAATGAATCACTAGAAAGAAGAAAGCTTTCAGTTTTGTCTGAGAGGCGCAGCGTGTGCTCTGCTTGAAGCCAGATAAAATACAGGATGCCCAGATAAATTTGAAAAAAACAAATAGTTTTCTTAGTTTAAATGTATAATATATATTTAGTATAAATATATATTATATAAGGCTAAATCTGGTAATCCCATAAAGAAGAAACAGAGCCACAGTTATTTGAAACAGCTATATGAGGAGTGGGTGAGAGAATGCACAGTATACTGAATCACGTGGCTGTAACTGGCACACAGTAGGTGCTCAGTAAATGCTGGCTTCTAACATTCCCCCAGGTACATGGGGTAAATGGCAATTCCTCCTTTCAGATCCTCTTAGAGAAAAAGAGAAACTTGAAAAATGTAAAAGCAAAGTCATATAACTCATATTTTAAAAATATGTATATTTAACAAATCAACACTGCCAGTACCATTAAAACCCTGAGGTAATATATTATTTATAATTACAGCATTTCTTTTTCAATTTTAATTTATAAGGCTCTAGATAATTCATAGTTCAAAGATAGCTAGAAGTTTAAAATTGGCTGACAAACAACAACCTCCTTCAATGCTGTCAGATGACCTTCTGACTATTAATGCCCTCGTGGGTACAGGGCCTGGGCCTATGAGAGGCGCTATCTCCACGTTACAAGGAGGAAACTGAGTTCTAAAAGTGCCATATGCAGACCAGGTTCAGTGAACCAGAAATGGCAGAGGAGGGACTAGAATGTAGAATCCTGGCTGGCTTTGCAGGCTGAGACCTGTCCAGTTACATGGGCCTTGGGTCTGGCGCTTAATACTTTGCCATCAGTTTTGAAATTCTTACTGATTTTATCATTGAATCCGTGTTGTGTAAGTGAATAGACTATGTCCTGGGTCCATGGCACCTCAGCTCACACTCATCTTTCCTTCTACAGCTTCTCCAGTACAGGCGCTTGGCTGCCTGCTTCTCCATTCCCTACACACACACACCCACCTCCATCCACTGCCACTCTCCTCCCTGGCAGGGGCCTGGGTGCTCTAAAGGGAAGGTTCCATTGGGTGAACAGAACTCAGTGTTCTAGGGCAGGGCATGGTAGCAGCTGTCCCAACCCTGAGACAACATGGCACAACTGATGAGGGGCCAGAGGTCACATTTTTATAAAGACCACACCTTTTGTTTCTATGATTCAAGGACTAAGCAATCTTAGCATGGAGGCCATAATGTCCTTAGGAGTCACTCTGTCCCCATGTTTTAAGGAAGAAAATGGGTCTGTGGGAAGAGGACACACAGGAATCAATTTCTCTAAATCCTGGTCCTCACTGGGGCATCACATGTCAATCTGCAGCTGGCAGGTGGGGATCCCAGCAGTCCTCAGGCCTGAACAAGCCCGCATGTGCTCCACCTTCAGGAACAGGGACCCTGGCATGGGTAGGGGTCTGTACATACCCATGAGTATCCCTGTCCTGAGGAAGCACTCCTTTGGGCCCACTCCATGTCTGGATTAGGGAATCTTCTCCTTCTCTTTCCAGCCTTCTTGAGTCTCACCTATGTTTGTCTCTTCTGTCTTGCTCAGGTCATCTTTAGGGAAATGCAAATTGTGTAACCTCCATGATTTTGGATATGAGTTAAAGGTTTTGATGTTTGCACTTAAAACTAGCACTGGTAACTATAAAGATAAAACAGGAAAAGTCATGCTAATAATTTCAAATTTCAATTTTTCTTTGCTCAAAATGACATTGAATAATAAATAAAAATCAACGTGAGAAGTTTGAAAAGAAACTGCAGAAGACAAGTAAAAGTTTTACGTTTTAGTGTCTGTTAATAGCATTTTCCCCCTACTTTTAGAATAATATCCCTCACATTCACGTTTTACACTGGGTCCTACAAATTGCATATCCAGTCCAAGACATCCTCAACTCATGGTTGAGTGGGGATTCTAGCCTGCAGGGTTAACCATTTAAAAGATGGTTGGCCTCAGTGTCTCTTTTCTCTGCCTCATGTAGATCAATTATCAATTTAATAGGTTACGTTATCAACAGAAAATCTTTTTGAACAATGATCTGTTTTAGAATATCACAACCAAACTAAAGATAGTGATCAAATCCTTTTGCTGGTTTTGATACTTTCATGTTGTTGGGTAAATCGTAATGTACTTCAGAGGGTGTCCGTAAAAGCTAAAGGTACTTCTTCCATACATAGTATGATACACAGGAGAGGTTCAATAAAGGAGAATGAATACATGATTAATTTGTAGGAAGTAATATTGCATGGTGGTTAAAAAGGATTTCTTTAGAATCAGCCAGAACACTAAGTATTTTTCCTAAAAAGGCTTTTTCTACATTGGATTGGCAAGTGAGTGCAGTATAATATCAAAATTGTATAAAACACAGCGGTGGAAAGAACCCAGGCAATAGAATCATATAGGATTCCTCGTGGCCATACTGCAAATTAAGTGAGGTAACATGCAAAGTGCTGGTACTCAGCAAGCTTTTATTCCTTTGAACAGTGTTTTAACTTCTTTTGCTGTTTACAAATATTTATTAAGTAACTGCTGCTGATACTGGTCTAGCTGCTTTGCTTAGAATACATCTGTAAACAAAACAAATTAAAATCTCTGTTCAATGGAGATTACATAGCATAGGTTTATTATTAGCATAGTTTTTTGCATAGTTTTTTTTTTGGTGGGGAGATGGAATTTCACTCTTGTTCCCCAGGCTGGAGTGCAAGAAGATGATACCAGCTCACTGCAACCTCTGCCTCCCAGGTTCAAGCAATTCTCCTGCCTCAGCCTCCTGAGTATCTGAGATTACAGACATACACCACCATGCCCAGCTAATTTTTGTATTTTTAGTAGAGACGGGGTTTCACCATGTTGGCCAGGCTGGTCGCGACCTCCTGACTTCAGGTGATCCACCCACTTCGGCCTCCCAAAGTGCTGGGACTATAGACATGAGCCACTGTACACTGCCTTAGCATAGTTTTTATTCCTATATAACTTTTAAAACATCCATTAAAGTAGAAGAAATAGTAAAATGAGCTCCCATGTACTGATCATTTGTCTTCTGTAATTATTAACTTTTGCTAATCTTGATTGCCATATCTCTCACTTTTTTCTTGAAGTATTTTAAAGCAAATCTCAGGTATTCATATCATTTAATTTGCAAATTTTTCTGTTAATCAAACATACTGTCTCTTTCCATATATACACAACCTATGTACACACACATACACATACGTATACATATATAAATATTTGTATGCATATATAGATATGAAGTATAACAACATATGAAATAATTCCATAAATCACTGAATATCAGTCTATTTTCAAAATCCTGTAATTGTCTCAAAAATGCATTTTTAGTGGTTGGTTTGCTTAATTTGGGTTACAAACAACTCCTATATATTGCGTTTGATTGTTATATCTTTTAGATCTTTTTCATTGTATAGTTCCAACCTCTCTCTTTTCTAGTGTCATTGATTTGTTGGAGAGACTGATTTTCTTTTGCCCTGTATAATGTTTTATATTCTGGAATTTTCCTGGGTTATTAGCCATTGTGGCAGCTACCTGGCATTGTGCAGCTAGAGCCTACCCAAAGAGGTCTAAACGCGAAGAAAGGAAAATCAAGAGTTATTTCTCATTAATGTCTTTATGTTGATGATTCGCAAAGCTTATCTCTAGCTCAGACCTCTTCATTAAACTTCCAATCTCATATTCTCCTGCTAACTTATCGTCCCTCCCTTTACATGTCCAAAACTAAGCTTGTTTTTAACTTCTCTCAAAAGCACTTACTGCAGAATTCCCCATTTAGTAAATGGCAAGTTCATCTTTTCAGTGTTTCAGAAACTTTGAAGTCATCCTTGACTCTTATTTTACCGAAACCCTACGTATTTTCCAGCAACAAAACCTTTTTATTCTACCTTCAAATCTGTACAGAATTTGAGCACTTCTTATCATCCCCACTTTCACCAGCCTGATTCAAGCCACTTCCATGTCTCTCCTGGATTATTAGAATAGCTTCGTTTTTTGTGTCCTTCCCCTGGGCATCTATTCTCGACACAGCTGTAAGAATCATCGTGATGAAATACAAATCTGATTGGGGCCCTTGTCTGCTGAACACTTTCCACTGTCTTCTCATCTCATTCAGCATGAATGCCAATGTTCTCGCTGTAAAGTGCCATGAACTATAAACATTTCATCAGCTGGCCTCTCATTAACTTTCTAACCTTATACCATGTTTTTATGCCTTTTCTCCAGTTTTTCTTTTTTTTTTTTTTTTTTTTTTTTTTTTTTTTTTTTTTTTTGAGACGGAGTTTCGCTCTCGTTACCCAGGCTGGAGTGCAATGGCGCGATCTCGGCTCACCGCAACCTCCGCCTCCTGGGTTCAGGCAATTCTCCTGCCTCAGCTTCCTGAGTAGCTGGGATTACAGGCACGCGCCACCATGCCCAGCTAATTTTTTTGTATTAGTAGAGACGGGGTTTCACAATGTTGACCAGGATGGTCTCGATCTCTTGACCTCGTGATCCACCCGCCTCGGCCTCCCAAAGTGCTGGGATTACAGGCTTGAGCCACCGCGCCCGGCCCTCCAGTTTTTCTTGAGCCACCTATTTTTCCTGTTGTTCCTCAAACATCTCAGGCACATGTCCATGTGAATTTGCTAATCCCCATGCTTGGAAGATTATTTCTCTGTTCCTATTTTAATAAATCCCCACTAAAATATAAACTCCTTCAACATTTCCCCTGCCTGCTTGAGCTTTCTCTTCATATTTATTTCTCTATATAACTTCCCTTGTTTATCGTTTGCCTCTTCCACTAGAATGTAAGCATTGTGAGTGGGGGCATTTATTTTTCTATTTTATTTCTTAGTATATTTCCAAGCATTAGGAATAGAAGAATGACATACATGGGAGATACTAAATAAGTAGTTGTTTAGTAAATAAGGATAATTGTCATCATCATGATTGTCATCATCATCACCATCATCGCCTTCAGTATTTTCTATTTGTGAGAATTTTTCTTTCATTGCTACCTTTGTGGCGTCTCCATCCTCATTTATATATATGCTTCTCTTTTAATTTTACATTTTATTCTTTGCTGAAGCAGGTTGACAAAGATCCCTTAGAGCTGCTGTGTCCTCAGTTTTTTCCACCCCAGTGGTCATCAAGATGGGAAGAACTGTAGCAGCAGCTCTAATTACCTCACTCGAAAATTATTTCTTTAGTGAGCAGAATTGCTTCAGTTTCTGGTCCTCCAGGCACACAGACACCAGGAAAACAGAGTTAATTAGGCACTTCTGAGTCTAGACAATTGCCTGAAAAAAATCAAACCAGAGGATTTCTATTTTACCCTGAAGGTTGGTAGAGTTAGATTTTGAGAGAAGTGCTTCAAAGATGCCCTGGTAGAAAATGATGCTAATCGAGCTAGTATTGAAAGGCAGTTCAGCCAGTGAAATGGATGGTCTGGCCATCTGTCTAAAGGCTGCTGACTTTCAGTTGATGATTCTCAACCTTCTTCATAGGGGACCAGCTCTGCCTTAACTCTAAGGCTTTTCTTCTGCCAGTAATACTAGGCTTCCAACTTGGCTGGGGCTAAATAAAAGGGATACTGCATGTTTGAAAATATGTAGAGCAGTGCTTCTCAACCAGGGGAAACTGCTTCTTCAAAAAAAATGGCAATATCTAGAGATTTTTCTTATTTCACAACTTAGGGCACTCTATTAGCATGCATATATATATATATATACACACACATTACACACATATTACATACACAGATGTGTGTACTAGCATGAATATATATAGGCACACACACACACATTACATATACATGTGTGTGTAATGTGTGTGTGTGTATGTGTGTGTGTGTGTAATGACCAGGAATGTTATTAAGCATACTATAATGCACAGGATAAACCCTCACAGCGAATAATTATCTGGTCCCAAAATGTCAATTCTGACTTGGTTGAGAAACTCTGATGTAGACCAATCATACCTTTGTCTACAAGTATTACTAAAATCACTTGACTTAGAAGCAGCAGGTAGAAGAATCGCTATTTTCACTGAGTTTCAGAAATCATCACACACTCTCCTGTTTATTCTTTTTCCTCTTGTCAATCTTTCTGAATCTCCTTGACTGTTTCCTTTTATCTCCCAGAATTCTTAAAGCTGTCGTGCCTCAGGGTTCAATTCTCAAATCTTTCTGCTCTACATACTCACTTTCTAGGTGATCTCATCCAGCTTCATGACTTTAAACATCATGGACACGTTAAAGACTCCCAAATTTATGCCATTGCTGCTAATGTCAGACTTGTACATCTGTATGCCCACTTGAATTCTCTATTGACCTATTAGACATTTCAAACCTAACGTCTAAAATTAAACTTTTCTTTTTTCCTTTTTTTTTTTTTTGAGACAGTCTTGCTCTGTCATCCAGGCTGGAGCGCAATGGTGCAATCTCAGCTGACTGCAACCCCTGCCTCCCAGGTTCAAGTGATTCTGCCTTAGTCTCCTGAGTAGCTGGGATTACAGGCACGCACCACCACGTTTGGATAATTTTTATATTTTTAGTAGAGATAGGGTTTCACCATGTTGGCCAGGCTGGTCTCGAGGTCCAGACCTCAAGTGATCCTCCTGCCTTGGCCTCACAAAGTGCTGGGATTACAGGTGTGAGCCAACACACCCTGCCAGGCCTAAATTTAAACTTCTAATCCTCTCCTGTGTCTCAAATATATTTCATCCACACTCTATCAGTTAGTGTTCAGGTGAAAAATGTTGCAGTTATATTTGATCGATCTCTTTCTCATGGCACATTCCATCTGCCAGCAAATTCTGATGTCTTCAACTTCAAATTAGCTCTAGAATTGGATCAACTCTTATTATTTCCACTGTGAGCCCCAGGTTCAAGTCACTGTCATCTGGTGCCTTGGTTAATGTGATAGCCTCCTCTCTGTTCTTTGTGCTACTGTCATCCACTGAGGCAGAGACTACCAGATATCCCCCAGTATCTTAAAAAAACGTTTATTTGTCACTTATACAAATTAGTCATATTCAAACAAGTACTATACAAATGAGAAATAATTATTATTGCTAAGTGTATTTACTTCCTATTACTAATAAAACAGGTTGTCACAATCTTAGTGGCTTAGACAACCCAAATTTATTTTCCTATAGCTTTGTAGGTCAAAAGTCCAATACAGGTCTCACTGGGCTAAAATTAAGGTGTCCACTGGTCTGTATTTCTCTCTGGAGGCTCTAAAAGAGTATATATATACATATATATATATGTATATATGTATATGTATATATATGTATGTATATATACACACACAAACATACATGTGTATATATATGCTTTTAAATATAGTTATAGTACATATATACTACATATATACATATAATAGTAAATATATACACACATACGTATATATATGCTTTTAAATATAGTACATATATACATATTATAAGAGTAAATATATATATACATACATGCACGTATTATATATAGTGTGTGTGTGTGTGTATATATATATATGCATTCTAGTAGAGCGCTCCAAGTTGTAATAATAAAAATATCTGCAGATATTGCCAAATGTCTTTGTCTTGTCTTTTCTTTCTTTGTTTTTTTTGAGACAGGGTCTCATTCTGTCACCCAGTCTGGAGTGCAGTGGCATGATCTTGGCTCACTGAAATCCCTGCCTCCCAGGCTCAAGCAATCCTGTCTCAGCCCCCTAAGTATCTGGGACTACAGGTATGTACCACCACACCTGGCTATATATATATTTTTTTTTGGTAGAGATGTGTTTCGCTGTGTTGCCCATGATCTTGATCTAGTCTCCAACTCCTGAGCTGAAGCAATCCACTGACCTTCCTTGTCTCCCAAAGTGCTGGAATTACAGGTTTGAGACACTGTGCTCAACCCGAAATTTCTTTTGTGAAGAAAATATTTCCTCTGGTTTAGAACCACTGTTCTACATATATTCTAACATATATTACCTTTTCCAGATTCAAGAGGCATTCTGAATGCCTTGGTCTATGTTTTTTTTTTTCTTCCATCAAAGTCAGCAACAGTGAGTCTCATTTTTCTCACATGACATTACTCTGACCTCTGCTTCTGTTACTTTTTTTTTTTTTTTTGAGACAGTGTCTCGATCTGTCTCCAGGCTGGAGTGCAGTGGCGCAATCTCAGCTCACTGCAATCTCTACCTCCCGTGTTCAAGCGATTCTCTTGCCTCAGCCTCCGGAGTAGCTGGGATTACTGGCGCGCACCACCACACCCAGCTAATTTTTTGTATTTTGGGGTAGAGATGGGGTTTCACCATGTTGGCCAAGATGGTCTTGATCTCCTGACCTCATGATCCACCCACCTCAGCCTCCCAAAGTGCTGGGATTACAGGCTTAAGCCACTGCACCCGGCCTTCTGTTACTTTTTCTTTTATTATTGCCTTTAAAGACCCTTGTGATTATATTGGCTCTGCCTGGATAATCTAGGAATAAGTCCTTATCTCAAGATCAGCTGATTAGCATTCTTAATTTCATATGCATCCTTAATTCCCCTTTGCCGTATAACTAAATGTATTCACAGTTCTCAGGTAGTAAGACACACACATTTTTAGGGTGATCATTATTCTCCCTATCACACTAATCAGAGCTTTTTCTGGTCCAGTGCTAAAATTTTGGTATTTACAGCTCAACTCTCCCAATTTAATTTAATTAGAGCAAACATTGACATTGCACATTTACAAAATAAGATAACAAAATAATTTGTCATAAAAATATTAAATTTTAAGCAAAGTAGTCTTTTCTTGAGAATATGTCTTATTCTAAAAAGTCAAATCAAAGGGGAAATGTTATTTTGACATGGAATTTGTTCAAAGCCAACTTTTCAAGACAATATATATTTAGAAAATTGAGTAATATTTCAACTTATTTCTTCTCTGATTAATTCAACTACTTCACCATATATCTATTTATATGAGGCAATAATAATAATAATAAATTACTGAGTGTCTACTTTGGGACAAGCTCAGTACTAAGTGTTTTAATGAATGATTCATTTAAGCTCACAGAACCTTTTGAGGGAGGCATTATTCCCTTCTTACTGTCAACAGAAGTGAGGCTTAGCTAGTAACTTGCTTACCCTAATGAGAGACAGAAGGGGACTTAAACCCAAACAAGAAAGCTAAGAGTGTTAAATTATTTCCCAGGGGGAATTCAGAAAGATAGTAGCAGAGACAGATCTGGAGTCTAGGAGTCTCAAATCCAGTCCAGACATTTTGTCACTAATCAGGCCAAAAAAAAAAGTGCTGCTTAAGTGGTTTGTTCGTTTGATGGTTTTTAAAGGGCCTCTCCTTTCTGGAAGAAAACTTCTTCATAAACAAGCAGTGTGGGAAAAGCAAAATTTTAATGGGCACATTTGCTGTATTCTTCATTCAGAGGAAGCATCCAATTCCAGACATACGTTCACCAGCAATGCACTTATTTTAACTGGAAAAGTTACAGAGAATTATCTTAAGTGCTGCAGAACAGAAAAGATGAGTCAGAGGAGCTATCCATTTCATTCACTAGTAATTGGATACAAAGTGCTGATCTTAAAAGATCGTGTTTCAATATTGCAATTATTTGTCAAAAATTTTAATAAAAAGCACATTTCTTTCCCGCATGTTTCTCAGAGGAAAGCCACTTAAAAAATTCCAACCAAAGACAAATACAAAGGTTCAGAATATACTTGAGGTTCTTGTTACACACCTGATCTCTCATCTTACGGTAGAAAGATTAATATAAATGGTGCTATAAGGACCAAAACATCACTAAATGTGACACCATAAATCATCTCCACTAGTAAATGTGTGTCAGGTTCTTGAACATTTCAGACTATTTTAAACTCACTCTCCATCATTTTACAGTATGCCTGAATGAATCCTGGTGGTTCGACATGGCAACTGAATCAGCAGTCAAATCAACTCATCTTTCCTGGCCCAACTCCCAGCGGGTCCTGGAGGTTGGATTCTCAGTTACAGCATACATCACCTTACCCGTTCCATCAACTGTTGGATCAAAGGGACCCTTTCTCTTCTTTCTCAAAAACCATATTTTATCTTTTCCCCATTCAAGGGTGTGAGGATAGATTAAGGTTATGCATGTACACTTCACTGGTTTTACTACTCAGGTGGAAGCTGGGTGTCCATTTCCTAAACCAGAATGACAGCATGACATTTTCACTCCAAAATCTCTTCCTTTTTTTACAAACTTTGATTTGCAAAACCAAGTTTCCTTGCCTTTCATGCTTAAAGGTTGAGATTTATCAGGGGATCTTAAAGATAAACAGCTTCAAGGGTCTGTAAAGTCCAAGAACTGTGTACACATTTTATGCGTATATGGGGGAAATGTGCTTTTTTTAAGATGAAGAATTAATTAGATTCTCAAAAAAAATTTAAAAAGTCCCTGTGACCAATAAGAGTTTAACAAAACAACTGGAAAGAAGATTGATAAAAGCTTTTTCCACTAAAATAAAAAGAAAATCAAACAAATACATCAGTTAGGGTGTTTGTGAATTAAGAGGAAAACATCTCCAATTCACAAAGTCCTATGAAAGGAATAGCTACCCAGTATATACCAGCCTGCATCTACATTTTATGCTGTCAGAGAGAACAAGGAAAAGCACAAATCCCCAAAGCTTGCCATGACTGAGTGTATCACCCAGGTCCTACTTTTACCTACTGTTCCCCCCATGTATCCATATCAGTTAAAATATGTCAAGATAAGCACCACCATAAGGCTAAGCACAGAATGTTGTGAGTAACTATGGAGCACCTAATTTAGGGAGCGGATGTTTAGAGGAGGTGAAATTTAAATTTAATAACAAACCATAAGGTCAGAATTAGTTAGGCAAAGGCTGGATGTTATAGATAGGAAGAAAGAACATTCCTTGGCAAAATGAATAGGATATTTAAAAGCCCAGGAACTGGACAGAACATTATCTTGACAAACTGAAATAAGTTCCAAATTGCTGGAAATCAGAATGGGACTCTGAAACTTCCTGTGACGGTACTGTCCAAGTACCCTGCTCTTAATTACCAGTGAATGTCTATGTTGAATTCCTGCATTCCTTTATAGTACATATGGTTGTCTTAAATTATCCTTATTCAATCTGTCATTCAAGACCTTCTATGTTTAAGGTTCTATGCTTGCTGCTGGGGATAGAGCAGCAAATGAAACAGATCATGTTCCTGGTCTCATGGGGCTTGGCATCCACTTCATTTACTCATTTATCCACTAATGCATATTTCCGTCACACTCATCAAAAATGTCAGTTCTGTGAGGGCAGAGACCTTGAGTATTTTCTACATCATTTTCTCTTTAGTGTCTAGAATAGTGCTTAGCAGGTAAGAGGTGTTTAATGTTTGTTGAGTAAATGAACGAAAGACAGAAAGAAGAATGTGGTGAGAGAGATGACATTGGAAAGGTGACTGGAATTCAGCTCATGAAGTTCCTTGTGAGCCATGTTAAGGAGACTAAGCTTTATTTTGTAAGCAATGCAGAGCCATAAAATATATTAAGGAGAAACATGATATGATCAGATATTTGTTTAGAAAGTTCTTTCTGTTACATTGTGGAAAATGGGTTGGTATAGGCAAGACGAGGTGAAATGCTGTGTTTTTCGGACTCCAGGCCACCATACTCAGCTGGTTTTCTTCCTGCCTCAGCTGCCACTCCTGTTGCTCTCTCCTTCTGCCTTCTTTTTTTTTTTTTTTGAGACGGAGTTTCGCTCTTGTTACCCAGGCTGGAGTGCAATGGTGCAATCTCAGCTCACAGCAACCTCCGCCTCCTGGGTTCAGGCAATTCTCCTGTCTCAGCCTCCTGAGTAGCTGGGATTACAGGCACGCGCCACCATGCCCAGCTAATTTTTTGTATTTTTAGTAGAGACGGGGTTTCACCATGTTGACCAGGATGGTCTCGATCTCTTGACCTCGTGATCCACCCGCCTCGGCCTCCCAAAGTGCTGGGATTACAGGCGTGAGCCACCGCGCCCGGCCTCCTCCTGCCTTCTTAACACTGGAAAACCCCTCCTGCTGTCCTTGAACTTCTCTTCTCCATCTTGCTGCTGCTTCTTATTTTGTAGATCTTAAGAATCCATCTCCTAGTTTTAAATACCATTTGTATGCCATTTATTACCAAAGGGATCTCTTCTTTGAACTCAAGATTCAACTTAAGGATTTCTCATTAGCTGTTCTTCTGTTTGAAATGTTCTTTTCCAATTAATGTACAGAATTGATTTTCTCATCTCTTTTGAATCTCTGTTTAAATGTCAGCTTCTTAGTGAGGCCTTCTCTGACCTCTTGATTCATACAGAACTCTCTCCTTTATTACTCCTTATATGTTTTCACGGCTTTTATTTTTATCCATACTATTTATGACCTTCTAACATATTGTGTGAGCTACTTATTTAGTTTGTTTATAGTTTTCCTCCCTCAAGTATAATGTAAGCTCCTGGAGGTTAAGAATTGCTAACTATTTTATGTATTTATGTGGTACAGTGGCTAGAAGTGTAACACACACACATACACATACATATGTAATGATATTGAGTTACCATTATTTATTAATAATCTGCAACAAAACGAATAACAAAAAATATGAATAAATTATCAAGGGCTAAAGTGTGCAAAGAAAGAAGCCGGATCCTAAGGCTGTAAAGATGAATAAGTCATCATCCTTGTTGGAACAGACTTTGGTCTGTGTGTATGTGTATATGTTCCCTCCAACAGCAAATAGTAACATAGGTACCTAATAAATATTTTTTTTGCTGAATTATGACCCAGAATATGCTTTTACTATTTTTTGAAGTGTGCTATATGTAAGAAAACTTAGAAAGTGAGATATTTTATAGGTTCAAGAATTTAAGGGGGTAGGAACATGTTGTGTGCTTATGTGTGTCTGTATAAATGTGAGTGTGCAGAATTTGTATATTAAGTGAAGTTTTTAAAAAGCACCTTTAATTTCACTCTTTCACTTTTCGAGTAGTTTTTAAAATCATGGTTAAGCATTAGAAATACTAGGTTTGAACTGTAGCTCTGTAGCTGTGTGAACTGAGGTAGGTAGCGTCATCTTTCTCAATTTCAGTTTCCTTATTTGTCAAGCTGAAATTATAATATGCTAACTGCACAGTTTTTTTTTTTTTTCAGTCGGGGGAGTGAATGGTAAGAACTAAGTGAGATAATATCTGTAAAACCCTTGCAGTGCCTAGTGCCTAGGGAAGATTCAGCGTAATGACATTCCACAAATACCAGATATGTACCTAGATATTTGGCAGTGCCTTTAGTTTTGAAAGACAGTACTAAAGTGGTAAAGAGCTTGCATGTTCCATGCATTTATTGTTGTTATCCTTCTCATAATTATCACGTATTAACCTTTCAGGTGTATCTTTTCCTTTCTTTTCCACTTTTTAACTTGATCCAGCTAAAGAAATTCAACTTCACAAATATACTGTGCTACTCTGGTATGGAAATAAACTCAGTATGGTTTGAGCACTGTCTATATTCACATGCACTTAGCTTAGAATCATGTCATAGTGGGGTACGGTCAGTGACTTGGGGCCTTCATATGGTGCTGATACTGACAGAGCCTCTGAAGGGAAGGAAACACAGGAGCTGTTTGTATAAAATGGTTCCAGTTTCTTGAAGAAGTCTCTCACATTTTTCAATCTTGTGAAAGTAAAAAGAAAATGATATTTCAGCCCCTCAGGAGACACATTGTTTATCTCTGAGCCAACACGTTCTGTAAAGAAGAGCCTTGTAGGACAGGGTATTGGGGTGGACTGACTTGAAGGATTTGGAGCTCTGCTCCTCCCTAGCAGTTCTGCCAGGCTTGCACTGATGCAATTATTAATTGGATTACTGAGTAGAGGAATCAAAGTGGCTGAACACACAAACAGTGCTTTGGACAAGGAAAAAAAATATTGGGTTTTAAAACTCAACACTCAATGAAGGACTTCAAGATCATATATCTTTAGTTTATGACAATTAGCTTATGCTCCCTTAATTCTGTTCTAGCCTGTGTTGTTCTCTTCTACCTTCTCCCTAGAAAATATTGACAATACATATATCTTATAGAAAACTTGCACTTAGAATTTATAAATAGCTCTTATAACTCAATAATATGACAAACAACCCAGTTTAAAAAATGGACAAAGGATTTCAACAGACACTTCACAACAGAAGACATATGAATGGCCAACTAAGCACATGAAAAAATGCTCAATATCATTGTTTATCAGAGGAATGAAAACTAAAACCACAGGAGATACCATTGTACACAATTAGCGTAGCTAAATAATAGTGACGATAAATGATAATATCAAATAAAAGTAAAGATATGGAGCAGCTGGAATTTCTGTCTCTTTCTGGTAGAAACAGAAAATGATACAATCATTTTGGAAAACAATTTGACGATCTCATAAGGGTAGATATGTATTTATCATATGGCCAGCAATTCCATTAGTAATACTTAGCATTTACACAAGAGAAATGCAAACACATCGCTGCCTGAAGACATGGTTACAGCAGTTTTATTATTAATAACCAAAACCCTAATGTTGAACAAGAAATGATTGTGAAAACAAATTATTATATAGTCACACAATGGAATATTACTCAATAAAGTAAAGGAATAAAGTACTGATACACGAAACAACATGAATATATCTCATAAACATGTCAAAATTCAAAAAGACACAAAAGACCACATATTATATTACTTTATTTATATTAAACTCTAGAAAGAAAATCAAAACCAACTCTGTAGTGATGGAAAGCAAATCACACGTTGACTTTGATGGGAGATGAGTGGTACAGTGTTTGGGAAGGGACACAGGGAACCTTTAGAAGAAAACAGAGGAGCGTTCGATATCACTCTATCAATAAAATTGTTGCACTTATTGCATATAAATTATAACTTAAAAAAGAGGATTGAAAACAACGAATAAGTAAATTAGGTATTATGGCCATAAGGCAATAAATAGAGTAGAAAAAAGCAAACACATAACACACCAAGGGTGATCAGGAGTCCCGAGGATGGTCGACAGTTTGTAACAATAAGTAAGTTAGGTAAGGTTGTCTTCAATTGCAAAGCAACCTTTGAATAAAGACACAAAATAGCTAAGCAAGTTATCTCCCTGAATATTTGAGGAAAGGATATTACATACAGAAAAAAACAGCTAATGCAACAGCTTTAAGGCAGAAATATGCCCAGCATATTTGAAAAACAGCAAAGATTCCAAAGTGATAGTAATATGAAGTCAGGTTAGAAAAAGTGTCAAGTGGACGGATCACGAGGTCAGGAGTTTGAGACCAGCCTGGCCAACATAGTGAAACCTCATCTGTACTAAAATTACAAAATATTAGCCAAGTGTGGTGATACATGCTTGTAATCCCAGCTACTCAGGAGGCTGAGGCAGGAGAATTGCTTGAACCCAGGAGATGGAGATGCAGTAAGCTGAGATTGTGCCATTGCACTCCAGCCTGGGCAATACAGTGAGACTCTGTCCCTCCTACCCCCGAAAAATAGAAAAATAAAGAGTGATGTGGAGATCTAATCATATAGGAATTTTTTAGACCATCATCAAGATTTTTAGGCCATTTCATTTTATTCGTTGTAAAACAGGAAGCCATTAGGGGTTCTAAGCAGAGGAGTTGACTTATAAATTTGTGGTATTATTCTATTTGCTATTATGAAAATAGACTACAAGAGACAGACAAGCACAGAAGCAAGGTGATGAATTAGTAGGCTACTGAAATAATTTGGTTAAGAGCTGATAGTTGTTTTTTGCCTGTTAGTGTGTTTACTAGTGTGGTAAAAATAACAATGTGGAGAAGTAGCCATTTTCTGAGTATATTTTGAAGGTAGAGTCAGTGGGATCTTCTGGTGGATTAAAATTTGAGTATGAGAGGAAAAAAACGAAGATTTGTCAAACATTTGGGTTGTAGACATTGTAGTCAACTGAATTTTGGAAGGCTATACATAGGATGGTCAGTAGTTCAGTTTGGGAAGCATTTAGTTTGATATGTCTAATTACACAGCCATGTGTAGATGTTGAGTAATTGTATACAGTGAGTGAGCAGTTTAGAGAAGAGTTCTGAGCCAGAAGTATAATTCTGGAAGTCAGAAGTTAAAGCCACATGATATGTTAAGAATCATTAAGGGAGAGAGTGTATATAAAAGAGAAAGTAAGGGAATAAATAAATAAATAAGAGAAGAAAAGGGCAAGAAAAAGAAAAAGAAAAAAAGAGAAAGATTGATCCTGGATTCTCAACATTAAAACAACTAAGGAGAGAAATTTTCACAAGGAATGGAAAAGAAGTGACCAATAGAATAGGAAGTAAATCAAAGAGTGTTGTGTTCTCGATGTCAAAAGAAAAAAAGTTGGGAATTATCAAATATATGAAACACTTCTAATAAATAAGATGAGAACATGATTGTCCATTGTGAACAAGCTATAGTTCATTGTTAACCTTGACAAGAGTAGTTTCAGCTGAATGGTGGGGATAAAACCACTATCAGGTGAGTTTAGGGAAAAACTGAAGAGAGAAGTCAGTGGTGGAGTTAGCATAAATGACTCTTTAGAAATGTTTTAAAGCAATAAGGAGCAAATATAAGAAATTGTTTTTGTTTAGGATAATAACATGTTCACATGCTGATGGAAAAACATAATATAGGAGAAAGAGGGGAGAATTTCTGGAACCCTGTCCTTGAATAGTTAGAGGAGCTAGCATCTAGTACACAGCGGAGGGATTGGCTCTAAAAGGTAACATGGAGGGCCGGGTGCGGTGGCTCACACCTGTAATCCCAGCACTTTGGGAGGCCAAGGCGGGCAGATCACCTGAGGTCGGGAGTTCGAGATGAGCCTGACCTACATGGAGAAACCACATCTCTACTAAAAATACAAAATTAGCCAGACATGGTGGTGCATGCCTGTAATCCCAGCTACTCGGGAGGCTGAGGCAGGAGAATCGCTTGAATTCGGGAGGTAGAGGTTACGGTGAGCCGAGATCACGCCATGGCGCCATGGCACTCCATCTAAAAAAAAAAAAAAAAAAAAGGCAACATGGAGAGTTCACTTGTATTAACAGGTAAGAAGGTAGAGTGTGGGGGTTCGGGCAATATTAGATAGGACGATAAATTGTTCACCAAATCCTTACACTAATGTAAAGTCTTAGAAACTATTACTTAACTTTTTGGAATCTTTTGCAGTTTCAAATACTTTTATTGTTTTTTTTTTTTCTATTTCTGTGACAAAATAAAATTTTGATAGATATTGCATTACATCTTTAAGTTGCTTTGGATAATACGAACATTCTAATAATATTAATTTTTCCAATTCCATGAACATGGTGTATTTTTCCATTTATTTGTTTTTCTCCAATTTCTTTTATCAATCAATGTTTGGTTAAATTTATTCCTAAGAATTTTATTATTTTTGATGCTATGATAAATGGGATTGTTTTCTCTATTTTTTTGGATAGTTTATTGTTAACATATAGAAATGCAACTGATATTTTATGTTGATTTTGTATCCTGCAATTTTACTGAATTCATTTATGAGTTCTAGGATTTTTTTTTTTTTTTTTGAGGTGAAGTGTTGCTCTATCACCCAGGCTGGAGTGCAGTGGCACAATCTCAGCTCACTGCAACCCCTGCCTCCAGAGTTCAAGCGATTCTTCTGCCTCAGACTCCTGAGTAGCTGGGATTACAGGTTCGTGCTACTACACCCGATTGATTTTTTTATATTTTTGGTAGAGACAGGGTTTCACCATGTTGGCCAGGGTGGTCTCAAACTGCTGACCTCAAGTGACCTGCCCATCTTGGCCTCCCAAAGTGCTGGGATTACGGGTGTTAGCCACCATGCCTAGATGAGTTCTAGAAATTTTTTAATGGAATCTTCAGGAGTTTCTATATATAAGAACACATCGTCTACATACAAAGACAAGGCCAGAGGCATCATACTTTCTAATTTCAAATGGTAATACAAAAGTATAGGCCACACACAGTGACTCATGCCTGTAATCTTAGCACTTTGGGAGGTCAAAGCAGGAGGATTGCTTGAGATCAGGAATTCAAGACCAACCTAGGTAACATAGTGAGACCCCTTCTCTATTTTATACATTAAATAAAATGTAAAAATAAAAAGCCCTATAGTAATCAAAACAGCATAAAAAGTAGCACATATACCAATGGAACAGAATAAAAAACTCAAAATAAGCCCACACATATGAGTGCAACTAATCTTCGACAAGGGTGCCAAGACTACATAATGGGGAGAGAACAGTCACTTCAGTAAATCATATTGGGAAATAGGATATCCACATGCAAAAATAATAGAATTTGACCCATATCTTACATCATATGCAGAAATTAACTAGAAATGAATTAAAGTCTTAAATGTAAGACCTGAAACTGTAAAATCCTAGAAAGACAAATAGGGCAAAAACTATATGACATTGATTTTGACAATAACTCTTGGATTTGCTACCAAAAACACAGGTAACGAAAGCAAACATCAATTAATGGGACTACGCCAAAATGAAAAGATTCTGCACAGCACAGAAAACAATCAACCAAATGAAAATGCAATCTATGGAATCAGAGAAAATTTTTCCTAACCATATATTCAATAAGGGGTTAATATAAAAAAATAATGAACCCAAATGATTCAAGAGCAGAAAAACAAATAACTTGATTTAAAAATGGGCGAGAGATCTGGGTAAACATTTTTCCAAATAATACAAACAAATGGCCAACAGGGGCTCAACATCATTAGTCACCGGGGAAATGCAAATCAAACCAAAATGCAAAATAAGATATTAATAGCACCTCACACCTTTAGGATGGCTATTTTCAAAAATATGAGATATAAGTGTTGGTTAGGGTGTGGAGAATAGGAACTCCTTGTACACTGCTAGGGAAACTGTAAAATTCTACAGCCACGTGGAAAGCAGTGTAGTGGTTTGTCAAAAAATTTAAAAATACCACTACCACATTATCCAGCAATCCCACTTCTGAGTATATATCTATTTTTTTATTTTTTATTTATTTTATTTTATTTATTTATTTTTTATTGCATTTTAGGTTTTGGGGTACAAGTGAAGAACATGCAAGATTGTTGCATAGGTGCATATGTGGCAGTGTGATTTACTGCCTTCCTCCCCTTCACCTATATCTGGCATTTCTTCCCATGCTATCTCTCCCCTACTCCCCACCCCCCGCTGTCCCTCCCCTGTTTCCCCCCAACAGACCCCAGCGTATAGTGCTCCCCTCCCTGTGTCCATGTGTTCTCATTGATCAACACCCACCTATGAGTGAGAACATGAGGTGTTTGATTTTCTATTCTTGTGTCAGTTTGCTGAGAATGATGGTTTCCAGGTTCATCCATGTCCCTACAAAGGACGTGAACTCATCGTTTTTGATGGCTGCATAATATTCCATGGTGTATATGTGTCACATTTTCCCTGTCCAGTCTATCATCGATGGGCATTTGGGTTGGTTCCAGGTCTTTGCTATTGTAAACTGTGCTGCGATGAACATTTGTGTGCATGTGTCCTTATAGTAGAATGATTTATAATCCTTTGGACATATACCCAGTAATGAGATTGCTGGGTCAAATGGAATTTCTATTTCTAGGTCCTTGAGGAATCGCCACACTGTCTTCCACAATGGTTGAACTAATTTACACTCTCACCAACAGTGTAAAAGTGTTCCTATTTCTCCACATCCTCTCCAGCATCTGTTGTCTCCTGATTTTTTAATGATCGCCATTCTAACTGGCGTGAGATGGTATCTCAATGTAGTTTTGATTTGCATTTCTCTAATGACCAGTGATGATGAGCATTTTTTCATATGTTTGTTGGCCTCATGTATATCTTCTTTTGTAAAGTATCTGTTCATATCCTTTGCCCCCTTTGAATGGGCTTGTTTGTTTTTTTCTTGTAAATCTATTTTAGTTCGTTGTAAATTCTGGATATCAGCCCTTTGTCAGATGGGTAAGCTGCAAAATTTTTTTCCCATTCTGTTGGTTGTCGATTAACTCTAATGACTGTTTCTTTTGCCGTGCAGAAGCTGTGGAGTTTGATTAGGTCCCATTTGTCTATTTTGGCTTTTGTTGCCAATGCTTTTGGTGTTTTGGTCATGAAGTCCTTGCCTACGCCTATGTCCTGAATGGTTTTGCCTAGATTTTCTTCTAGGGTGTTTATGGTGTTAGGTCTTATGTTTAAGTCTTTAATCCATCTGGAGTTAATTTTAGTGTAAGGTGTCAGGAAGGGGTCGAGTTTCTGCTTTCTGCATATGGCTAGCCAGTTTTCCCAACACCACTTATTAAACAGGGAATCCTTTCTCCATTGCTTGTTTTTGTCAGGTTTGTCAAAGATTGGATGGTTGTAGATATGTTGTGTTGCCTCCGAGGCCTCTGTTCTGTTCCATTGGTCTATATCTCTGTTTTGGTACCAGTACCATGCTGTTTTGATTACTGTAGCCTTGTAGTATAGTTTGACATCCAGTAGTGTGATGCCTCCCACTTTGTTCTTTTTGCTTAGAATTGACTTGGCTATGCGGGCTCTCTTTTGGTTCCATATGAAGTTTAAGGTGTTTTTTTCCAGTTCTGTGAAGAAGGTCATTGGTAGCTTGATGGGATAGCATTGAATCTGCAAATTACTTTGGGCAGTATGGCCATTTTCACGATATTAATTCTTCCTAACCATGAACATGGAATGTTTCTCCATCTGTTTGTGTCCTCTCTTATTTCGTTGAGCAGTGGTTTGTAGTTCTCCTTGAAGAGGTCCTTTACATTCCTTGTTAGTTGTATTCCTAGGTATTTTATTCTCTTTGTATCAATTGTGAATGGCAGTTTGTTCTTGATTTGGCTCTCTTTAAGTCTGTTATTGGTTTATAGGAATGCTTGTGATTTTGCACATTGATTTTGTATCCTGAGACTTTGCTGAAGTTGCTTATCAGTTTCAGGAGATTTTGGGCTGAGATGATGGGGTCTTCTAGATATACAATCATGTTGTCTGCAAATAGAGACAATTTGACTTCCTCCTTTCCTATTTGAATACCCTTTATTTCTTTTTCTTGCCTGATTGCTCTGGGTAGAACTTCCAGTACTATATAGAATAGGAGTGGTGAGAGAGGGCATCCTTGTCTGGTGCCAGATTTCAAAGGGAATGCTTCCAGTTTTTGCCCATTCAGTATGATATTGGCTGTTGGTTTGTTGTAAATAGCTTTTATTATTTTGAGATACGTTCCGTCGATACCTAGTTTATTGAGGGTTTTTAGCATAAAGCACTGTTGAATTTTGTCGAAGGCCTTCTCTGCATCATATGAGATAATCATGTGGTTTCTGTCTTTGGTTCTGTTTATGTGGTGAATTACATTTATAGACTTGTGTATGTTGAACCAGCCTTGCATCCCCGAGATGAATCCTACTTGATCATGGTGGATAAGCTTTTTGATGTGCTGTTGCAATCGGCTTGCCAGTATTTTATTGAAGATTTTTGCATCTATGTTCATCATGGATATTGGCCTGTAGTTTTCTTTTCTTGTTGAGTCTCTGCTGGGTTTTGGTATCAGGATGATGTTTGTCTCATAAAATGATTTGGGAAGGATTCCCTCTTTTGGATTATTTGGAGTATATGTCTAAAGAAAATAAAACTAGTATACTGAAGGGATATCTGCACCTCCATGTTCATTGCAGCATTATTTACAATAGCCAAGATATGGAAACACCTGTGTCTGTTAACAGAGGAATAGATGAAGAAAATACGGGAATTAGACCTAATTCTAGTTCTAGACACCTAATGTGGGTCTAATTCCCACATTTTCTTTATCTACTTACATATTTCATTGCATATGCATATATAATATGCAATTATATTATATTCATATTAATTATTATATATAAATGCATAATATATGCAATTATATTAATATGTATAACAGCATGATATGGTACACAATATACTATATTCATATTAATTCATATTATATATGAATGCATATTACATATGCATACATGTGTACATAAGATGCAGGAGCATCATCCTGAGTGATATGAAGCTCTCTCACAGAGAATTTTTTAAAATATATAATATGCATTAATATCATATATGAATACATGCATATATATAATAGAATATATAAGCATCTACATCTTTGCGAGCTTGCTAGAAATGCAGACTGATGGACTCCATGCTTTTGCAATCATCCGAGAACTTGTATGCATGTTAAAGGCTGAGGAGTAACATCCTGAGCAATATGAAGCTCTCTCACAGAGAAGTTTTTCTTTTAAATATATAATATGCATTCATATTATATATATGCAGAAATGCATAGATACAATAGAATATATAAGCATCTACATCCTTGAGAGCTTTTAGAAATGCAGAGCTCTGATTCCATGCAGACTGATGGACTCCATGCTTTCTCAGTCATCAGAGAATTTGTATGCATGTTAAAGGCTAAGGAGCAACATCCTGAGCAATATGAAGCTCTCTCACAGAGAAGTGTTTTTTTTTTGAATATATAATATGCATTCATATTAAAATTTGTATACATGTATATATAGTGGAATATTATTTAGTCATAAGAAAGAAGGAGATCCTGCCATTTGCAACAACATGATTGAATCTGGAGGACTTTATACTAAGTGAAATCAGTCAGACAAAGACAAATACTGCATGGTCTCACATGTGGAATCTAAAAAATGGATTTCACAAGAACAGAGAATAGAAAGGTGGTTTCCAGGGGCTGGGATCAGGTGGACAGGGAGAGGTTAGTTAAAGGGTACAAACTTTCAAAGTTACAAGACGAGTATGCTACAAAAATCTAATATATGGTGTGGTGACTATAGTTAATAATATTGTATTTTTTACTTGAAAATGGTTAAGAGTGGATCTTAAGTGTTCGCTTACATACACACAAGAGGTGAGGTATGCGAGATGATGTTTTATTTAACTTGATTGTGATAATCATTTTTGAATATGTATATGTCAAATCATCGTGTGTTACACCTTGAACATATAAAATTTTCTTTTTTTTTTTTTGAGATGGAGTCTCACTCTTGTTGCCTAGGCTGGAGTGCAATGGCGTGATCTTGGCTCATGGCAACCTCTGCCATTCTGGTTCAAGCAATTCTCCCACCTCAGCCTCCCAAGTAGCTGGGATTATAGGCATGCGCCACCATGTCTGGTTAATTTTGTGTTTTTTTAGTAGAGACAAGGTTTCTACATGTTGATCAGGCTGGTCTTGAACTCCCAACCTCAGGTGATCTTCCCGCCTTGGCCTCCCAAAGTGCTGGGATTACAGGCATGAGCTACCACACCTGGCTGAACATAAACAAATTTTATTTGTGAATTATACCCTATTAAAGCTGGATTTTAAAAAGAATCATTATTTAAAAGTTGTTTACTCAGAAGGAGCTCAGCATATGTTTACTGCCTCTTCCCCCTTTTGAAATAGTCCGATTCTGTAGTCCTATTTACACTAAGATGAAAACACTGAGTTAGAACATTAGAAAACAACATTTAGATGATTAATTTCAACATTCATGTAGAACAGGAATGCTGTCTACCACATCCTTGAAAAAGTTTAGAGTGTTAGCTAGAACACTTTTCATGACAGAGAGCTCTCTACCCTGAAACTTGTTAGGAAACTTTAGTGGATTCAGAGTCCATCATTGCAACAGCCACTGCTGGCCTTATTCTCTCCTTAGGAGCAACAGAGCCAAACCACCTGAGGGCAGAACTTCCAAGTCCTTATCCTGAAAATACTCTTCTGGGAGATGCTTGGCATTTCAGAAATAGCAAGTTCTGTTCCTGAATATGTGTGGGAATATTATCACACACATTACCATACGCAAGCTCTGAAAGGCCCTGTAGTAAAGGAACATTTTCACACTGTTTAATTTCGTGTTCCAAAATTTTACCTACACGTGGAACCACACGCCCCTGGCTTTTTTATTTTGTACGTGTATTAGCCACTTGTAAAGCAGTGCTTCTCTAAACAGCAAGGTTGGGGCATTGGCTTTAAAAGGCAATACTGTAAGCATCTGCCCTTTCACAGATTCAAGGCCTAGAGACTGTGTCTCTAAATGTGAACTTGTTAGACATGCAAACTCCTGAGTCTACTGTGTCAAGATCCCTGAGGGAGAAGCCAAGAAATTTGCATCTAACAAGTGCCACTGGTGATTTTTATGTACATTAAAGTTTGAAAACTATTGCTTTCAGTCTGGGCTATTAAAAGTGTGGTCCGTGGAGCAGCAGCATCTACATCCTTGGGAGCTTGTTAGAAATGCAGAGCTCTGACTCCATTCAGACTGGAATCTGTGCTCTTGCAAAGTCATCAGGGAATGTGTGTGCACATTAAAGATGGAGGAACATCGTAGTGGCCAGTATGAGGCTATCTCACAAAGAAGTTTGTTGTTGTTGTTTTAATTCTTAACTCCTGGTCCTTTTTATTTTTTGTCATTTTTATTACCCCAGATAAGTAAGTGACATCATTAGTAGACCAACAATGTCATTTAGGATCACAGAAAATTTCTGAAGTATATGTGGTTTTGAGGGTAGGGTAGTGGTTGACAGTAGAAAGCTTTTCCACTGCCAAGTTCCCCAGATCATTTTAATCAATTCTAAACAGATTACTTTCAAGAATATCCATAGGAGAGTAGTAAGCATAATAGCATGCTGTATGAACAATAAGAAAAGTTGCTAATAGTGAGCTGTGACTGTGTGTGCCTTGGCACCATTTTAAGTGTATGAATGGCTGGGCACAATGGCTCACACCTGTAATCCCAGTACTTTGGGAGGCCAAGGCAGGTGGATCTCTTGAGTGCAGGTGTTCAAGACCAGCCTAGGCAACATAGTGAGACCCCATCTCTACAAAAAAAAAACCCAGAAAACAAAAACAATATTATCCAGGGATGGTGGTGCATGCCTTTAGTCGCAGCTACTTGGGTGGCTGAGGTGGAAGGACTGCTTAAGCACAGAAGGCAGAGGCTTCAGTGAGCTGTAATTGCACCACTGCACTCCAGCCTGTGCAACAGCAAGACCCTGTCTCAAAAAGAAAACAAAAAAGAAGTAAATAAAAATTACACATATGAGTGTGTATGTGTGTGTGTAAAAACTAACACTTCATCATGACCCTAAGAAGTTGGTACTGTTATTATCCTCAGTAGTCAGAAAGAGGGAAGGATTTTTATGAAATTCATTACTTGGCTAAGTGAAAAAAGAATTAAAGAAAAAAATTATTTGAATTTTTTTTCCTGGACAAGTACATTAGAATGCAATAAAGGCTTAACTGTGAATAAAGTAAAATCCAAGTCACAGAACTTTCTTAAAAGAAAGAGAATTTGTTATACAGTTTAATTGATTTGGAGAGAGAAATTTGCTGAGCAGGTTCTGATTACCTCGCTGAAGATGCAGGCAATTGGCAACAATCATAGCGATTACAAGCCATTTAAGAAACCTCAATTAAATTAGTGATAATTCTAAACTACTCTAGCTTGCATAGAAATTGGTTTAATTTTTATGCAAATTCAAATTCTCCTTGTGCAAATCCTAATTGTCTGACAGCAAATCAAGCTACATTATTTTCATTTCTTTTTGTGGAAATCAAAGCTGTGTTCAAAGCTATGGTAGGTATAGATACATAGACTGAAAACACACCTGGAAGAAAGAGTCTTGCAAAGAAGAATCAAAGGGCCATTTTCTTGGCTTAACATGACAGATAGGCCAACTGTATAAAATAAGGAAAGTGACAGATTGAGGATCACCATGATTTAAGGAAAAAAAAAATAGAGTAGGAAATACATTGAACTTGGCAGGGGTGGGGAATGGGGGGCAGGGGGCCCGGAGCCCTGGATTTTAATGCTGATTTTGCCATCTACTTACTGTGTAATCTTGAGAAAGTCTCTATTGTGTAGCTGCTGAGTAACAAAGAAATACAAACTTTCAATGGATTGAAACAGCATGCATTTATTTCTTGTTTAAAAACCTGTATAAATAGGTTGACTGGGGTTCAGCTGATCTTGGTTGACTTCAGCTGGACTTGGCTTCAAACTGTAGCTTGATTCCAGGTCTGCTTCATATGTGCTCATTCTCAGGCCAGCATTACCTAAGAGGTGTCAATGAAAAGAGTCAAATTCTGTAAAATATTTCAAGAGATTTATTCTGAGCTGAATATGAGTGTCCATAGCCTGTGACACAGCCCTCAGGAGGTCCTGAGAACATGTGCCCAAGGTGGTTGGGGTGCAGCTTGGTTTTATACATTTTAAAGAGGCATGAGACATCAATCAAATGCATTGAAGAAATACAGTGGTTTGGTTTGGAAAGGCCGGACAACTCAAATGGGGGAGAAGCTTTTAGACTATAGTTAAATTTAAACATTTTCTGATTTACAACTGGTTGAGTTTGTCTAAAGACCTGAAATCAATAGAAAGGAAATGTTCAGGTTAAGATAAAAGATTGTGGAGACCAAGGTTCTTTTGAAGTCGTGTAGTGACTGCCCTTGGAGACAACAGATGACAAATGTTTCCTCTTCAGACCTTTAAAATGTGCTAAAACTCTTTATATATATATATATATATATATTTTTTTTTATTGCATTTTAGGTTTTGGGGTACATGTGAAGAACATGTAAGATTTTTGCATAGGTACACACATGGCAGTGTGGTTTGCTGCCTTCCTCCCCATCACCTATATCTGGCATTTCTCCCCATGCTATCTCTCCCCAACTCCCCACCCTCTGCTGTCCCTCCCCTATTTACCCCCGAGAGACCCCAGTGTGTGATGCTCCCTTCCCTGTGTCCATGTGTTCTTATTGTTCAACACCCGCCTATGAGTGAGAACATGCAGTGTTTTTCTGTTCTTGTGTCAGTTTGCTGAGAATGATGGTTTCCAGGTTCATCCATGTCCCTACAAAGGACATGAACTCATCATTTTTTATGGCTACATAGTATTCCATGGTGTATATGTGACACATTTTCCCTGTCCAGTCTATCATCAGTGGGCATTTGGGTTGATTCCAAGTCTTTGATATTGTAAACAGTGCTGCAATGAACATTCATGTGCATGTGTCCTTAGAATAGAACAATTTATAATCCTTTGGATATATACCCAGTAATGGGATTGCTGGGTCAAATGGAATTTATATTTCTAGGTCCTTGAGGAATCGCTACACTGTCTTCCACAATGGTTAAACTAATTTACACTCCCACCAACAGTGTAAAAGTGTTCCTGTTTCTCCACATCCTCTCCAGCATCTGTTGTCTCCAGATTTTTTAATGATCGCCATCTAAAACTCTTAATCTTTTCAGGATTGGGAGGGAGGGCCTGGAAGATAAAGATCAAGCTATGTTAATAGAGATTCTTTATTTATTGTTTTTTTTTTTTTTCCTTTTGAGACGGAGTTTTCGTTCTTGTTGCCCAAGCTGGAGTGCGATGGCACTGTCTCAGCTCACCGCAACCTCCGCCTCCTAGGTTCAAATAATTCCCCTGCCTCAGCCTTCCAAGTAGCTGAGGAGAATTACAGCAGGAGAATCACAGGCGTGTGCCACCACACCCAGCTAATTTTGTATTTTTAGTAGAGATGAAGTTTCTCCCTGTTGGTCAGGCTGGTCTCAAACTCCTGACTTCAGGTGATCTGCCCGCCTAGGCTTCCCAAAATGCTGGGATTACAGGCAAAAGCCACTGTGCTCAGCCAAAATTCTTTAAAAGATGCAAATTTTCTCCACAAAGGATAGCTTTGGAGAACCATTTCAAAATATGGCAAAGAAACACGTTTGTAAAATATTTGGGTTGGTAAACATATTGGTAAAATATTTTGACTTTCTTTTTTGTCATGTTAATTTTATGCCAGAGTCAGATTGGAAGGTAAGTCACAATATATAGGGTTAAATAAAACCCATCTGATGAAAATTTATGGTTAGTAGGACATGAGTCACCAGACCCCTTAGATAGGAATTTGGGAAAGATTTAAAAATCAGAGCTTAGTCTTCAGAGGCATCCTACCCAAGGCCAAAGGCAGGAATGCAAAAGAACAAGCTTAATCATGCAAGCTCCCTTCAAGTCCTGGTGTCAAGTCTGTCTATGCAATAATTGGCAAAAGCAAACTACAAAGTCAAGCCTAAATTCAAGGGGAAAAGAAGTCTATCTACTTCGCCACTATGAGGGCATAACATGGGTGTAAAAGATCCAATAATTCAAACTATCACCTTGTTCCCATTTTCTATAGCTTCTACATTTATGAACTGTGGTAGATGGATTCTGTGACTATTCAGGACATTTACAACCCTTAATGTCAATCTGTAATTTTAGGAGAAATTTTATGAGATTCTCTAGTATTATGTATAAATGATTGTCCTGCAGGCTAGATGTTTTGGTTTCTCTGCAGAGAATTTTACAATAATTTTAATTAGTTGAAAGTATTTTTAAAACCAGGATGTTTCAGTCAAACATTCAGAATACTAATTTTTCTTGAAGTTTCAGAGTAGCAGGCAATGGTGATTTTGACTAACAGCTGACCCTTTTATTCAGAGCATTCCTCTCCAGATGAGCACATACATTCCCTCCATCCCACGCAGATTCTATCTATTGTCATACACCTGGCCCACTTCACTTATTTATATTACTTCCCTGAACCTTGTGGGCAGTTTTTGTTTCTATCCTACAATTCCGAGTTTGAGTTCTGGACCTTCTTCTCTCACCGGTTACTTGCATGGCAAGATAAGTCATTTAATATATCTGGGTTGTATTTACAAACAGAGAAGCAAAATTGTGGATGTCTTTATGGGATTTCCTGCTGTACCATCCTGTGATTCTAAGGAGGTTAGATCAGAGAGTATAATATGTTTCAAGGCATCTCCTGAAAATAAGAAAGTAGTCTATTTCAAGAGACGACTGGACTACTTTTCAAATGAAGATATACAGATTGAAAGCTGGAATCTTACAGCAAGCAGGGCAATCAGGAGTCGTGCTTGCTCTGTGGATCTCACAGGAGCTCAAGAGGGAGAAGAAGTAATTAAAGAAAAAGAGAAATTGTTGAGTTAGGCTGAATATCAGCAAGGTTTTAATAGGCAAGTCTTGAAACTGGCATGCTTTCCCAGGAGAAGTGGCAGAAAATTACTTAAGATATATACACAAAGCATTTTAATAACCCACTGTAAACAAAATTCTCACTTAAGATAGAGCTATTGACTCAAAGGTAGGTTGTTTCTTTCCTTTCATTTTGTAACTTGATTTAGATTTTTGTTGCATAAATAATGAAAAAGATTAAATTCTGGAATGGGGGCTTGGAAACAGACAAATCCAGGCTATGCTCACATGCACTCTTCAGGACTATTAGTTTAATGCAGATGGTTGAGTCATCTCAGAAATGATGATCTGTTTTGCACCAGGCATCTGTGTTAAATAAACATGTACAAAACATGAATGTAGATACATTGTTTTGCACATTGTCATGAATGCATAGTTTCAGACTGTCATCCAGTTTGCTGTATAAAAGTCAGAGATTTTTGCTTTCCTCCTTATCTGCTGCACATCTCTTTTGGAGGTATTTTGGGATAATAGTGCTTGTTATTCAATTATTTAAGATAGAACGTTTGCTGACAACTCAATATTGTATTTTTCTCTTCTCTTTGAATAGAAAAGTGCAAAATGGGCAAAGTAAAATAACTGGCCTGGCTTCAGGATAGAGCAAGAGAACAAACAAACAAACTAAAAATAAGCAAAAATGCTCATCATCTTTTCAGCCAAGGTGTTAAGGATGACCAAGGTAAAAACTTAGGAAAGCATTTTGAAGTGCTGCATGCAATTCACATACTCTTAGAGGATTAACATAATGGCAGCAAGCCGGCCCTGGAATCAGCTCATTGACATAAAGGGCAAATTTGATTACAGACATACAAGAATGTGAACTAATTACATTTGTAATAATCCACTATCCTAAGCGGTACTGTATTTACTCATTGAATAGACACTTTCTATGCATCAGAGTTATTCTCTTAAAACTTGAGAGGTTGACAAAAATTGTTTTCTGTATGCCCTCTGCACCCCCCTTTCTGTTGTAGGGCCCTCCTGCCTCCAAATTCAGTAACTTCTTCCTTGGTATTTTTTGCTGCCAGGGCATCACCTGACACTTATGGAGTCCTCTGTTAAGTGTGTTAATAAATAAAGTCTACCTTGTGGATCTAGAAAGGAAACTGATGAAAAACAATGCTGTGAATCATTAAGAGGGATCATAGTGGAGAAGATCTGCTTGGGGGAAGGAGGAATGTTTCAGAGGAGGAGATCATTTAAAAATTTGGGGGCTGGGTGGAGTGGCTGACAACTGCAATCCCAGCACTTTGGGAGGCCGGGGCAGGAGGATCACTTGAGACCAGGAGTTTGAGATCAGCCTGGGCAACAAAGCAAGAACCCATCTCTACAATCAATCAATCAATCAATCAATCAGCAAGCTAGGCATGGTGGCACAAGCCTACCATCCCAGCTAGTCTAGAGGCTGAGGTAGGGGAATTACCTGAGCCCAGGAGATCGAGGCTGCAGTGAGCTGTGATCATGCCATATCGATCCAGCCTGGGTGACAGAGTTAGACCTCCATCTAAAAATAATAATGATAATTGGACTCTTCTACTCCTCTGTAGAATGGTTGTCAAAGAATAAGTTTAAGGAATTCATAAAAATAAAACACAAGCCACCAATAAACATAAAAGAGGTGTACCTCACAAGTCATCAGCAAAGTAGGAAACAAAATAACAAAATCCAACTGTAAATGCTTAAATTGGAGAAAACACTATAAAGTATTAATGAAGATGTAAAGGAAATAAGCATTGTCATGTGGCAGGTGTTACGGCAGACTGATTCAGGCACTTTGTGGGGGTTAATTTTGTCACATCCATTAAAATGTTAAATGTCTCTTCCCTATGATCTAACAGTTTCACATTCCCAAATCTACCCTAGAGCCACTCACTGGTCTTTAATGGAGGACATATTCAAACCTGTTTATTAGCAAAAATTTGAAAACAACCTAAATATCCATCAATAAGAGAATAGCTTAACTTAGATTTGTCCTTGGAATATCTCAGTTAAAAAATACTATCAACTAAGCTGAATCTGTAAAAATAAAATACATACGAAAAGCAAATCACCATATAGAACAAATAAAATATAGCTGTAGGTAAAATTCAGTCCACAGGCTCCCAATACACATTCTCTGGTTCAATAACCATTTAAATCCTTTAAAATCTGAAGTTCAAAATGTACCTTTGGAAAGTGAATAATACCAATTAGTAGATTTTCTTTTTATCATCTGCTAGGTGTCAATTACCATGTCTGGGGATTGTATGTGCTTTTATTGTCTTTGCAACAACCCTGAAAGATAGTTACTTTCTCAATTTTACAAGTTGACGGGTGTGAGAATTTCCATCCATGGAGGACAAGCTGTCCTTGTCACCAGCCTAATCTTGAAAGAGAGTCTCAGCCAGAGTGGGACTGATTTATGTTTCCGGAGAACTGAGTCTGAAAGTCTCAGTTAGCTTTACAACTGAGCAAACCCAAAGAGGTGTCCGAGCCATTTATGGAGCTGAGTTAGCTGAGCACACAAAGACAGTGCTTGGGGGAACATTCAGCATATCTCATACTGGTTGACTAAGAGGGCCTTAATGTTTTTCTCAGCTTGACAAAACTTAGGTTTCTTACAGACTCTAGGCTCTGACTCTTTGCTTAGAGCATTCTTCTTAGAAAACTTGAAATTATAAATTATTTCTCTGCCCCTTTGAGATATAAATCTTTTTAAAGGTCTCTTCCACCTAAGACAGCTTTTTTTTTCAAGGACCAGTGTGCTAGCTCTTTGAAATGTAAATATTAACTGAGACACCACTCCTATTTCCATAGGTTCCATGATAGAGTAGGAACTTGAATTAGGTGGGTCCCCTGCTCCAAGCTGTAAAACTACCTTTGGTCATAAAGATATGAGAAAGAATGTTTTTATTTTCTTCTCGCATAACACCAATTAGCAACCACAGATGGCCTAAGATCTCCATTTCCCTTATTCCACCCAGGCTCTTAAAAACTCTCCTGCCCTTTGTTCCAGTGGAATTAATTCCAGACCAAGTTCTGCCTCTCTCCCTATTGCAATAGTCTAGAATAAAGTCTTCTTTGCTTGTTTAACTTTGGTGAAGTTTTTACTTTGACATGGCTTGCTTTGCATTTCAGGCTGCCAAGGTTCTGACTGGAGAACCTCAGGGGTTACCAGGGAAAAGTGCCTAAGGGAAATGGATAGCAGAGTTCAGTCAACATATAGTCATATCATGTCTTTTGTATTAAGAAGAAAAGAAGAAACAAACAAAAAATCCCCAAACACATATATTTAAGACAACAAAAGTGATCTGAAGTCTGGCAGGCTATATAATAAAGCCTTCTTACATTTTTTTTTAGCAGTTAGTATTATTTAGGTACTTTGACATTTTCTCTAATCTTGTTTAAATGTTCATTCATCTTTTAAAATGTCTTTCAACTCATCTCATTTCTTTGCAAGTGATAGAAGAGCTGATTCAGATGGGCTTAAGTATAAAAGTAATTAATCTATTGCTTTAATAATGAGAGAGTAGGATTGTGCCATTGCACTCCAGCCTGGGTAACAAGAGAGAAACTCCGTCTCAAAAATAATAATAATAATAATAATAATAATAATAATAATAATGAGAAAGTAGAGTGGTATTTAAGCAAAGTGGGATCCAGATATTCCTCAACATCTTTAGTGGTTGTTCTCTGTCTTTAGGCCCTGACCTCTTTCCTTTCAAACTCCAGTTTTAAGCTGGAGCTTTCTCTCTTTGAGGCCACAAAGTGCATGCCAACTTTAGGGTTATGTTATAGCCAGTTGAAAAGGGTTCTTCCCTCAAGTAGTTTCATCTACAGCCCAGAATTGACTTATGATTAAAAAACAAACAAAACTTGCATGATACAATTTTCTTTGAACTCATCAATATGTCCTAAGGCATGCAAATGTTCCAAATGACCAGGCATGAAGATGCCATCCCACTAAAATTACAAGTACTGAAAGTGGGGGGGAAGGTTCTTCCAGGAGAAGTGCAAGGTGTGGTGACAGAAAAAGAGGAAACGGAAGCTTATCAGTCTGTACCAGGCTGTTTCCAGTCAACTATGATGACAAACAATATTCTCTGCCTCCACTCAAAATACGGAATACATTGGTTGTCCTTCTTTTGAAGCATGAGGCTTCTTTGACTTCATGTTACAATTAACTGTGCCTTTCTGAAAGTAACATCAGATTTATCTTTATATCCCCAGTCTCTACTTTCGATCCTTCTAAGGATGCCTTATATGTCTGTGCTAGGCAAGAGGCAAATGAACCTTAGTAAGTTCTTCAATTTTTCTATGCCTAAGAGGCAAATGAACCTTAGTAAGTGCCTCGATTTTTCTATGCCTTGATTTTTCCGTTTCCTGAGAGCATTCATGTTCATTTCCATTCAGACATTGACTTATTCATTCAAAAGTAATTTATTATTTCTAAGAAAATAATAAATAAAACTATAACATGACAATACTAGTAAGTAAACTGTCTAATATTATTGAGTTATTACTGTGTGCCAAGCAATATTTTAAGTATATTTTGGCTTCTGGCTCTTTCTCTCCCATTGTCTCACCTACAATATAAAATTACCTCTCATTTCTCTCTTGCTTCTTGTACTCTGGCCACGTTGGCTTTCTTGCTGTCTCTGGTTACCCAAAGCTCATTTCTGTGACAGAGGCTTGCTGATCCCTCTGACTAGATTGTTCTTATCTCATTTACTCACTCACATGGCTGGTTTCTTCTTGCTATTTAAATATCAGCTTAAATACCAGGTTCGCAGAGAGGGCATCCTTGAACACTCACTATAAGCTTATCCAAATATCTGATTCCATTTACTTTTCACACATTAACCTTTTTTCTTTATTCTCTTCCTCATCTTCTTCTTTTCTTCTCCTTCTTTAAATTTCATTTATCATTTCTTAACTTATCTTGGGTAATTTTTTTCTCTGTTTATTTTCCTTCTGGAATATGAATTCGCAAGAGCAAGGACCTCATTTATCTTGGTTACTATCATAGCCCCAGTACCTAGAAATGTGCTTGGCATAGAGCTGCCAGTGCCTTATAAATTCATCTCATTTAATCCTCAAATGATTCTGTAATGTAGATATAATTAATGATCTCCATTTTATAGACAAAGAAGACCAATGCTTGAAAAACGAAGTGGCTTGCCCAAAGTCACAGTTGATAAGTAGCAAAGCCAATATTTTAACTGAAGAATTCTGACTCTGTTACTAGGGCTCAAAACTAGGAGGCTCAACTTTTGTGGCTGGGGTCTATATAGTGGGTCATAAAGACGTGAATAAAACACAATCCTCTATTGCTCATGGGCTTACATTCTAGAGGTAGCTAGAATTCAACAAGCAATAAATAACTGTAGAATTACAAATTAATAAATAATAGGAAGGAAAAACCCAGGACATTATAAGAAACACATAAAACCAATACTTAATCTATGAGGAAGTTAAGTGAAGTTAAGGTTTAAGAATGATTAGGTTTTAGCCAAAAGGAAAGTGTGAAGAGAGCTTATCAAATAGAATGACACTGGAAAATCTCTGAGTCATTTGCCTGTTACCAGGCGGGAGACAAGGACTAGGGATAGAAGAATATGACTCTTTCATCACGCTTGAGGTGCTTTAGTTGATTATGTGGGTTAAAAAAAGGTATACAAAGTATGATTAGCCTTTAAAAGTACTTTCAAGTTATTAAAAATCAAATGGACCATAAATAGCTATGAAAATGGAGAAATAAACAATTAATTAGCATGATTTATAGCTATATATTGAATTTTTATACCCTAAAATCTCAGAATAGATCCTCTTTTAATGACCCATTGAACATTTGCAAAAGATTGACCTTGTATTATTTCAGGAGCATAATTTTAATCATTAAATCAATCAAGAAATGTTATAGTCCACAATCTCCATAATCAATGCTGTGAAATTAGAAATTAATAACATCAGCATAAACAAATCAATTCAAATCACATGGAAATTAGAATAATAGCTAATGTTTATTGAATGTTTGTTGTATACTAGAAGCTTGCTGAGATTTTTGTCTTAATCGGCTAATATAATCTTCACAAGATCTTTATTAAGTTATTATTGTCACTTTATGGATGAAGAAGCTTCTGACAAGAGAGACATAATATATGTCCAGTTACAGAGCTAATAACTTATATATGTTGAATTTAAACAAAGCAGTCTAATAACAGTGTGTGTGTGTGTGTGTGTGTGTGTGTGTTGTGTGTAACTACTTTGCTATTCTGCCTCCCTTAATTAGCTTCTGGGCTAAAGAAAGTGCAAGAGTAGTTAAAGGAGAAAATGATAATATAAACAAACTAAAGAAAAGCAAGAAGAATTACGAGGAAAATATGTTAATAATTATTGAAGGTATATAGTGGGTACATGAGGATTTATTGTACTGTTTGTCTTCTTGTATGAATATTTGGAAGTTTCCATCATGTGAATTTATAAATAGAAGATAAGAAGAACAGAGATTAATTTAAAATAGTCTCTTTTAGCTCCAACAGGATTTTAATCAAATCTTTTTTGTGGTGCTTATTGCTCTCTCCTTTTTAATGTAGATATTCAAGCCTAAATCTCTTTTGTAAATAATGACTTTTATTAAATATTTACTATTAATAATATTATATTATTGTATTTAATTCTTATAGTAACATTATGAAATAAACACTATTTTCTCCATTTTAAAAATGAGAGGATGGGGGGTTCAAAAAGTTTTAGTAACTTGCCCAAAGGCCTCATTTAAAAATGGAAAAATTAAAATTTATGTATGAATCTTTTTCATTCTGAAGTTCTTCCTCTGTACACTCTACCATGTGGCCACAATTATATAACTATAAACTTTCTGATGGCAAGACACTTGTCTAACTTATCTTTTAAAATAATTCCTGTATCATCTAGCATAGAACCTGTCATAAAATAGGCATTCAGTAAATACTCTATGACAGGAAAAAGGGAGAGGAGAAATAAAGGCAAGTTGACAGTCTCACTTTTTTAATAAATAATATCAGTAGTGGGAATTTAATTTTATCTCTAAGATAAACTATTAACCTATTTGCCCAAGACTGAACCCTTTATTTTTGATGAGTTTAAAATGGCAGCCCAATTTTTTCAACTTTTGTGCAGTTCTCTGGACAGAAACACTTTTCTTCATTGATCAAGACTACACAATGGGAGCCAGGTGAAGCCTGCCAGAGCAGCAAACTCTGTAAGATTTTAGGTTTAGGATTGTTCTAATTTCCATTAATATTTCACATCACTCTGAAAAATTTTGAATCTGCACCCAATTGTTCTCCTTAGTTTTGAGACAGTTGAAAACATAATACAGATTTCATCTTTGGTCTCACCTCAATAACTGTAAAAACTTCATGTAGAAAAATGATTAAGGGTTAACCTGAGACTCATTCCTCTAAAGAACTTAAAAACTGGTAGTTCACACATCATCTTACCCAAAACCAGAGCAAGGATGACTTTTTTTATTTTGACTAATTTTCCTGATCAATTGTATTGAAAAGATTCCTATAATCTACAAATTTAGTTAAAAAACCTTAAAAATTAGACTGTTAATATGATTTGTCATATACCCCATGGGTATATCATGGGTAAAATGTTTTTTCCTCAGTGTACTTATATGCCCAGTAGTACATAAGCTACTTACGACTTCATCTTTGTGATCATAATCAGGTTTGCTGATTTGTAGTTCTGAAATCGAATTAAAATAAAAACCGGCACACAATGTACATATAAGTTTTTGATGACTCATCGCTTTTGCAATATTTCTTATGCATTCTGAAATGTATTTTTTATTTTACTTTCAGTCCTCTCATACCATGCTCTTTTAATCAGTATCATGACTGGGCAGAGCTACTTTTTTGCCTTAAATCTCAATAATATATCTTGAGTGCCTCCATTTTTTCTACATTCACTGTACTGTCTATTTCATCTGATGGTAAATGTCATTGAAATATCTTCATTTATCTCATTTTGACACATTTCTCTCTTTCAAGATATATCCTGCAAATATGTGCTTAAACTTTTGCTGTGACGTGGGCAAAGAACACGCTGGCCTTTAAAATATGTACTAGCATTTAAGTGGCTTTAGGATGTTTAAAATGCTATCTTATTCATTATTAATCTAAAAGGAATTATATCAACCATACTATATGTCCTTTATTAATTCTGATAAAATATCAGACAAACTGGCAACCATTCTCTAGCATATAACTTTTATTTATTTTATCACAATTTGAGATCACTACAAGTGTGAAATACACTTAAAATCCAGTATTATGATATCAAAATTATAGTTTATCAAAGTAATGGAATACTTTGTGAAACTTAAGAATAATGGGCTTTCTCTGTGTAATGACATACAAAAATCTCTGGGTCATACTACTGAGCCAAAGATGAGTAAAAAAGATATATTTATGTATCTATACATGTAAGTATACATTTTAGTAAGTCTGAAAGAATAAACCTAAATCTTGGAGGTATAAAATTAGGAGAGAGGTTTACTTTTTATCATTAACTTGTTAGTTTAAAATTTATCATAAACATATATTAACTTTATAATTCAAAAATAATATAGACTTTTTCTATTTGAAAATGAATAGTTTTTATTATATTATGTGTGAATACTCACACTTCCTACCAAAAACTTTAATGTTTTCATAGGTAATTGTTGTTATAGACACCACAGAAATAATTTCTTCCATTAGAAAAAGTCCTCCAATAGTAATGCCAATGAAAATCAATAATTGTAATAATTCATTGAACTATTAGTGTAGGCTAAGCCTATGTATACTATCACATTCAATCCTAAGGACTTTAGGAAAATATTATTATCTATATTTTACAAATGGAGTATAGCTGAGATTCAAACTTCATTATATTGAATATCAAACCCATGGCTTCGTCTTTACTATTCTACTAAACAATGTCCATAGTGAAGTTGATAAGTGCAAAACCAACAAGTTTTCAGAATTTAAGACCATAAATGTTTTTCAGATATTTTGAATAAATTTAGTACAGCTGGCAAACAGAACAGATAAAGCACTTAATAGAGATAAGATGAGAATTATAATTTGTTCAGGTCTGCAGCCTTCGGATCTGTTTTCTTGATGAAAATGATGAAGCTGCAGAGCACCAATTCTATCCAAGCACCAACTCTGACCATTCTCCTTCCAGACCACGCTTTGACTTTCACTCTTTAGGAGAAAGCACGACTGTTCTATGAGAAGCCTTCTGGGAGTCTGGTCTTTTTTCTGTAACTGGCTGAGAGTCTCTAATAAAGAAATTTCATTTTCAGCATGTTGGCCACCATGAGTCTTCTCCTTGATTGCCATTTCCAAAATGGAATGTGTGAACAACACCAAGTTCAAATGGAACCTAATTAGGCATAAGGTAATTAACAATGCATGGTGCATCCAGGTTAGTTTACTCGGTTCTGGAATGTAAGAAAATATGGAAGAGCAACATCCAACAACCCTAGATCAAAACTGTCTTATACTGTTGTATTTTAATATCAAACATTTCTATAGTAGGTCTTCTGAGCTACTTCTCATTCTCAAAGATCAGAATCACCATATCTGTAAAGTAAGAAGAGAGTCCTTCTAAAGTTTGGCAACATGAGACACAGAGTGTCTAAAAATAACCAAAAATGTGTTGCAGTGGCAATTGCATTCTGACTGATAGTAATATTCTTTTGTTGATATATTGCTTATAGTAAAGAGAATATGCTGCTTATAGTACAGAGAGTATCTTTTGGTGGGGTAATTTTGTCTTAGTATGAATAAACACAGAGCGATCCAAAGGGACTTCCTCTGCATATTTCCTCTCTGAAAACTTCATTAACCATTCCTTGCTACTCTGCTGAATGCTGTCAGCAGAGAGAGGAAAGAGAATTTTAATATCATACAATGCTTTACTTCAGAATTTTAAGCTCCCACAGTTGATGCTTTTGGTTTTTCTCTCTGAAATGTTTAATATTTTTGTTTCCAATGTAGAATTTTACGTGTAAGTGGAGTCTACATTGATCAGCTAGTTTAGATTCAGTCAAGATTTGCCTGTAGCTCTCTGTAACTTTCCTTTGTAGTTGACTATATCCCAAGCATGATGAGTTAAAATAGAAGCTAGTCTAAGAAATATTTTAAATGTCATAGTTAGAAGTATATTCAGTGATGAAAAGATGCATGTGGAAAGTTCAAAGAATACATACTTGTGATGGCTCCATTCCTTTGTCCATTCATACTCATCATTTCTTTTAAATAAGTAGGTTTTTCTTTTATCACCCATGTGTGGTATAACAGAACTCCTTCTATTGGGTATCATTGTTCCATTGGTTTAAAAAGCATTTTAGAATTACAAGTGTTTTACTGAATAAACACAAGACAATTCTCAGTATTTTCCCAAGTAAGATACCTGCACGTTGATGATTTCTAAAATATCAACAATTGTAATAAAATAGTATGACTGACAATGAGACTTTGGTTATAAAGAAGGACTATTGTTGAAGTTTTTAGCTTATGCTCAGTTTGTTTTTTAAAAGCAAACTGGTCAAGATAGTTTTATATGTAATTTTTACCTCAATTAAAAAAAGTTCAAAAAACATTTTTTAGATTCAAAGTCAAGATTTGCCTGTAGCTCTCTGTAACTTTCTGTAAAAAGCAAATTGCATGTGCAGGAAATTATAAGCTATTTCCTACTTCTCAGGAGATAATCCTGTAAATAGAAGTGTGGTATATTCTTTGAAAACTAACTACCCAGAGTGGAAATAAATAGTGTAAATTATGTGGCTTTTGAATACTAATAGGTATAATATAATACCATGGAATCAATCTTTAATTGGTGCTAAGATACAAAACAAGCACTTGAACTGGTATGTTTGTCATGTATTTCTTGAGTTATTACCGTATTAATCAAATTTTAAAACATAGAAGAAATCTACACAAGGAATCAGTTGTGGATTCACAGAACAAGACTGCCTTAAGTCATCGCATGCTTAAAAACATCAATGATGGTCCAGTAGAAAAGGCATAAACTCTAACATTCTGATTTGTTGCTGTATCGATTGTCTAGATTTAAGAAAATGGTGCAAATTAAATTTAAAGGTATGTCTGGTCTGTAGCTATAATGTTGTAAATAACACAAACATTTGAGAAAATATTCTTCTGGTGCTTGAAAATTATCTTATTCAATGAAGAATTTGCTTAGGGTGATTGATAAAGAGGTAATGCTCCAAAGTATGTATTTATTGTGTCATTTACAGATTTTTTTATTTTACTTGTTAACATAAATAAAAGTATCAATAAATATTTGGGTCTGAACTATATTTAGAGACCCAGTTATTAAATATCTACTGCAAGGAGCATAGTTCTTACCTGAACTTGGAAGGTTCCCATGGCTCTACTGCCCTTATACTTAAGAGGCTGTGTCAAGGCTGGAATCAGAAGGCACACACAGAGGAGTGTGCAGTGGCAGCTGTAGCAGGAAAATGAAGCTACATAGTTGGAGAAATCTCTTAAAAATATCTTTCTGTATTTTATAAATTTTATGTAATAAATATGTAGCACTTTTGGTTGAAAGTATGTTTTAATTTTTAAAGAAATAAAAGAGATTGCAATTGGATGACGTGAGTATAGCTGGAAATGTTAAGGTCTGACCTTTGAGAAGAGATGTGTATGCACACATGTAGGATACAGGTATGGGTATGGAAGTACAAAAAAGGGTGCATGTATCTACTCAGAACACATATAAGCATTCAGAATTACATGTTTGAGAGCTTCATTATAAAGGTTTTTCCTGCACATGGACAATTATGCATTTAGCTGTGCAAAGTGTTTTTGCAAAATCTGAAACTTACTTATTTCTATAGGTAAAAGTTTGCCTTGATGCACAGAGCTCTTTTAACCCCACGCAGGGTTGATTAATAAAAGTGTAACTATTTCTCTTTATGATCTTAGTCTTTAACAAAGTAAACATTAAGGCAACTAGAGGTTGATGAATTTTCCAGGGATAAGTCTCCAACTAAAGATTTTTCATTACTCAGAATACTTAAAAATATATGTATATATTGTATTTAGTCAAATGATCCATACTTGGTTCTGGGTCTAGGTGAGGGTGGGGAAATAAAGAGGGCAACACTTTAATGAGCCATCAGACTGGATAAATGCCTTCTTTTCAAATCTTAATACTTTCTAGTAGTAAAGTTTTCAGTTTTAAGCTCTCATCCAAGGGATTATTTTACATTGCTAGTGCTCAGCACCAGGAGCTCTCTCATCAAAGCCTCTGAGGTTCTCAAGGCCTAACTGTTTGCCTGATCTAATGTAGAAAGAGACTATTTAAACTTAATTCTCTTAGAATCTTGAAAGCTTTCCAGTGGAGGAAGCTTTTCAAAGAAAACTTATAGTAGGAGGCTTTTCACATCTTGCTAAGATTAATTTCTCTCCATTCTCTATGTTAAGTCCCTTTGAATCTGGAGATGAGTTTATCCGTTCAACACCACCACATTTAGTACCTGTTATATGGTAGGAATTTACACAACATTTACTGGGTGGCTCTAGTTACTTACTGCTGCATAACCCACAACCTTGACACTGAATAATTTAGAGCAACAGTTTTATTATCATCTCTCACAGTTATTGAGGATTGAGGGAACTCAGGTGGTCAGTTCTCTTTAGAGAACTCATATGTTTGCAGCCAGATGGTACCTGGGGCTGGCTAAAGGCTCAATCAGGCTTGAATCCAGGATGGTTTCCTTACTCCCAGATCTAGTGCCCCTGTGTTCCTTGTTCTCTTTCCTTCTTTCCACATGGTCTTTCATCTTCCAAGGGCTTATTCACATGGCTTGCTCTTCTGACAGCATGGTGGCCTTAGGATAGTCATACTTTTGACTTCCAAGAGAAAAAAGAATAAAACCGATGGATCAGTTAAAGGCTATACCCAAAACTGACAGTGTCATTTTGGAGATATTCTTTTGATCAAAGCAGTCACAGGATAGGCTCTATCTTTTGATGGGAGAATGACAAAACTATATTGCAGAAGAGCATTTTATGGGAAATTTTATTTTGGCTATCTTTCTAGGATACAATATGCTTCATTCAGTATCTCAGGGATGGAGACCAGCAGGGCTATTCCCTTTCCATATTCTATAGCATGTTTCCAAATCCTTAAAACCACAGGATGTCGTCCCTATTTCTGTCTTTCTCCTTTGTTTCTCTTCCACAAAAATTTACTGAGTTCTCATAAAGACAGTTTCTCTATTACAATCACATAATTGAACTCAGGTATTGGTATCAGTTGTTATATGTGGTTTTCATGCAAAAAAAAACTATATTCCAATGTCTTCCTCCTCTTTTTTTAGTCAAAAATTTATGGCTAAGATAGAATTGAAGAAGTAATACAGGAATAAATCCTTTGTTGTTCAGAAGTTAATCCCCATACCACATAATTTTGGCTAAATAAATACTAAAAAACATTATTCATCTCTTTATTTACTTATGGCTCTGACACTGTGTAGTAACTGGAAACACAATGGTGTACAAAACAGACATGATCCCTGTTATGGGATGAATTATGTCTCCCAAAATATGTATGATCCCCAGAAATCAAAATGTGACCTTACTCAGAAAGTGAGTCATTGCACATGTAATTAGTTAAAATGGACTAAAGCCCATTAGTGTGGACCTTAATCTCATATGACTGGCATCCTTATAAAAAGGGGAAGTTTGGACACAGACATGCATAGAGGGAACACGATATGAAGAGACATAAAGAGAAGGACAGACATCTACAAATCAAGGAGAGAGGCCTGGGAACATATCCTTCCCTCACAGCCCTTAGAAGAAACTGACACGGACAGTACCTTGACTTCAGATATCTAGCCTTCAGGAATATGAGACAATAACTTTCTGTTGTTGGAACAACTCATTTTGTGAGTATTTGGTTACAGTAGCCCTAGCAAATGACTACAGTCCCCATTCTCACAAAGCTTTTGAGCCAGACATTAATTAAATAATTTCAAATAAAAATTGAGCTAGGAAATATGGAAGGAAAAAATAAAATTCTATGACAGCAGAAGCCAGAGGAGTCTTTCCTAGGCTTGTGGCTCACAGAAAGTTCCCATAAAGAAGTGTGTTTCAGGCCAGGCGTGTGGCTCACACACCACCCAACACTTTGGAGGCCGAGATGCGTAGATCACTTGAGGTCAGGAGTTCAAGACCAGCCTGGCCAACATCTCTACTGAAAATACAAAAATTAGCCAGGCATGGTGGCTGGCATCTGTAATCCCAGCTACTTGGAAGGCTGAGGCAGGAGAATCACTTGAACCTGAGAGGCAGAGGTTGCAGTGAGCCAAGATAGTGCCACTGCACTCCAGCCTGGGCATCAGAGCAAGACTCCATCTCAAAAAAGAAAAAAGAAAAAGAAGTGACGTTTGAGATGCGAGATGAAGAGTGGTAAGAAGTAACTTGAAGACAAATATGTCCTGGTTTGGGACATGAAGGGGGGTATCATGGGGGCCGCATGTGGCAAACACCTCTGACATGTGACAGCATGATGCAATTGAGAAGCAAAAAGAAGGGCAGTGTGGTGTTAACGCAAATAAGCCGAAAGAGCTGTGCTCATGTGAGCCTCGTTAAGAGTTTTTTCAGTATCATAGATCAATGAAAATCCCTCAAGGGTTTCAGTTGGAGGTAATGTGATCATATCTAAATTTAAAGAAGATCATTCACACTGTTTTTGAGAAAGCAAGTTGGAAAGGGTGAAGACTGGAGGAAGACCTGGACTCAAGGGAAACAAGGAAGGAGGCTTGTACAGGTGGGAGAGAATGCTGGCTCAATTCAGAAAAGGGCCAGAAATAAGGTACAGAAATGGATGCTTTTGAGACATATTTAGAAAGAAAAAAAGGATAAGACTTGCTGATGGCAGAAGTCAGAGATGATTATTGCTATTTCTTTCTGCCTTCACTCAGTTTGAAAAATTAGAAGACCCATTTTGAGGGAGAAGCTCATGGATTTTCTATTACTCATGTTTTCTTTGCATTGGAGAGCTGCAAGCTGAGAAGACAAGAGGCAATTGGATATACAGGGAGCTCAAATAGTGAGTTCTGGATTACAGATATAAATTTGAGGATCATTAGCAAATAGATGTTGCTAGGAGCTTTGTGTGTAGTTCAGATTGCTAAGGAAGAGAATAAACAGAAGGAAGAAACAAGGGCCTAGAACTGTGACCTAATTAATTACAACATTTATTTGATTTGTTTCTTATTTTGCCATTATATTATAATGACAATACTAGAGTTTGTATCAAATTACTCCCGTGAGATCATTTCTTAAAACCTGGAGACCTCTGAAACAAGCCACACATCTCCAAGTTATTGTACAACCTTGGGTAATTGTTAACCACAGGTATTTTCATCAAACACAAAGATAAAAACAAAAAGCTATTGCAGTTTGTTTTTTCCATTTCAGATTACAAAAGCAGAAAAATCTTTTTATGAGTATTTTAGATAAAAATAAAGAATTGATTTTGCTTTTCATAACTTTCAAAAAAAGTATCTAATAGTATCTTTATAAACAACCTATTGCCCACAGGGAGAAAGAGGCCTTATCTGATTGTAACAGTGATTGGATTTTTTTTGTATGTAGTGACATTTGGTACAGGCCCTATCTTTAAATCATTCAATTTCTGGCAGCATTATGACATTATTTGTGTTTATTGTTCCTGTTAAATAGAAACACACGTACATAAGCGGTTTCTCTCTTAAAGAAAACCCATTAGGGTTGTGCCACTCCATTGGCCTTCAGAAAATTTTAAATTATGCCTTTGCTAGTATAAGGACAGAATGTAAGCCTACTTAACTTCACCATACTAGGAAAAATGCTCTTATTAGGCTTTTAGATGTCCACTGCTGCTAAATCCAGCCTTGAAATGGGTGTAGCTGGGAATAAAACAGGACTAGAATAGACTTTCAACAGAGTAGATGAGTCAATGATATTCTAACTTTGGGGTAGATCCATCAGACCACAGGGTGAATGACATACATGCTTTGAGTTTATATGTCAACTTCAATCACTTTTTAATTGTTTTAATGATGATGCCCAGTGATAGTGAGAGTGAGGGGGAAATGCTCATTCTTTTAACGATTCTTGGCTGTAGTGATTTGATAATATGCCACTGTATGTTAAAAATTTGCACACGCAAATTTTTTTGTACCAGCAATTTTACTTGTAGAGCTGCAACTTTAAGAAATTCCTACCAAAACTTTGAAAGGTTTATTCTAGAAAAATATTAACTTTTATTTGGCTATTTAGAAGCCAAAACTTAGAAAATCACCTATCTAATTATAGCATGTGATTTAAAACTGCTAAGGTTCATCTATATGATGTAATAACTTGCAGCTATTAAAATTATGATGTAGAAAATATAATGAATAGAAATGTTCAATTTATAAAAGTAGTTCACAAAGAAGTTTATAAAATACTACTTTTTTGTGTGAGTATGGCTACTTATAGAAAAATTTTAAAATTGTATGTATTAAATTATTTCTTTCCTTTTTTTAATTGATGAACAAAAATTGTATATATTTATGGTATACAGCATGTGTTGCTATATGTGTACATCGTAGACAGCTAAATAAAGCTAATTAACATATTCGTGGCCTCATACACATATTTCCTGTAATGAGAACATTTAAAATCTACTCTCAATACTTTTCAAGTATAAAATACATTGTTATTAACTAAAGTCACCATGTTGTACAGATTTCTTATGTTCAGACCTCCTATCTAATTTGAATTTTATATTCTTTGAGTATCATCTCTCCACTCCTCCTTCTTCCTAACCCCTGGTATAACCACTATTCTACTCTCTGCTTCTATGAATTCAACTTTTTTAGATTCCACACATAAGTGAGAGAATTCAGTATTTGTCTTTTTGTGTCAGTCTTGTTTCACTTGGCATAATGTTCTCCAGGTTCCTCCATGTTTTTGCAAATGACAAGATTTTATTCCTTTTTAAGGCTGAATAGTTTTCTATTCTATGGAAACACATTTTCTTAATCTATCTGAATGTCAATGGACACTTAGGTTGAATCCATAACTTGGCTATTGTAAATAATACTGGAATGTACATGGGAATGGAGATATTTCCCTGACTGATTTCATTTCTCCTAGATACCAGTAAGTGGGATTGCTAGATCATGTGGTAGTTTTATTTTTAATTTTTTGAGGAACCTCCATAGTGTATTACATAATGACTGTACTAATCTACATTTCCACGACAGTATATAAAGATTTAAATTTCCTCAAATCTTCACCAACACTTATCTCTTCTCTTTTTGATAATAGCTATCCTAACAGGTGTGAGGCAATAGCTAATTGTGGATTTAATTTGGTATGCACAAAATTTGAGTTACTTAAGTCTGAACATTAAGTATACAGGGGACATTCAAATTTTCCTCAATGGATGTATATGATTTTTACATAAATATAGCAAAAAAAAAATTAAAATATGACTCCTGTATGCAAAAACATACCTATCCCTTTGCCTATTATCTAATTGCTAATGTTCGACATCCTGAAACTCTTATTCCTCGTCAATCTGAAAATTACACTCGCACCCCATGAATTTATACAAATAAAAAAGAAAGAAGAGGATTTACAAAGCTGTATCAGTTGCTTACACCTCAGCTAAAATAACCTCATTAGCATCTTCCAGTGAGTAAAGTTTGTTGGGTCTGAAAGAGAATGAAAAATGGGACAATAGGACACCTGAGAAGAAGCCGGAGTGCCCACAATATAAACTCATTAAGGCTCAGTCTTTCCATGGATATCTCTGACTTTTTAGTATTTTGCCCATCTAGGGAGAAATTGATAGTAACTTATTAATGTAAAAATTCTGTTCAGTATGTTTTGAGTTTATTATTTGTTTTTAAGCAAATTTAAATGGAGACTCTACCACTTATTGCCCTAAAGGTATAAGAATAAACACAGATTTGAGATCTGTGCATCTACTGAATAGATTCTGTCACATTAATTCTGTTGGTCTTCAACTGTTTAAAATAACTTAGACTATTCTGAATCTTTTCCTTCTTTTGGAAATTTTCATCATTTATTCATTTCCACTGGGAACATTGATTTTTGAGTAGGATATCATTCAAACAACCTAAGTATTAGTTTTAGACAGGTTAAAGTAGAATTGGGTTACATCATTAAAAATAAAAATCACCCTATTTCTAGAACTTTTATTGCTATTACTACCACTACTACTGTGATGATAATGATAATGATGATGATGATGATAAAGGAGGAAGGATTTATTGTCTTTTATGATTCAGTGACTGTAGAATTAAATTACATATCAAATTATTTATATAACATAATTACATAAACCAGTTTAACTACATAAAGTCGGTGATTCATTCTTGCTATACAGACAAAAAAATGGGAACTTGAAGACTTTAAGCAAATTGCCCAAGTTCACACAGGTAAGAAATTCCAAACTAGATTTAAATCCTTATCTTCCTCAAATCTGAATTTCTGCTTTCATTCTGTATGCTGTGCTACTTATCTAGATTTTTAGAAGACAAAAAATAGAGACTCTATAACATGACTACCAGCACAGGCATCACTCCTGCTACCACCACCAACTAGCATGTGAAGTTCAGGAATGTTTGTACTGGAAATGCATCACCGCAGCCAAGCTAACTGATTGCCACTCTGAATGCTTTTTAATGTTAACAACTTAAAGTCAATCACAGTGTCTGATTCCTAGGTGATCTGTGCTATCTAAAGTGCTCAGATGGCCTTAGAGTCACTCAGAATTCTCTGACATCCATCTCCATTTTTTTCTTGGCATAGATGTCACTTCACACTTGAGTTTATTTTCACTATCTATCCTCAGAATCTTTACAATCAAGTTACTTTAGACAATTGATGGCAAAGTGGCACTTAAGTAACCATTTTGGATGATTTGAAGCCCTTATTTATTTTATCTCTGGTGGATATTTATTTTAGCATCCTGTAAGCTTATACATATAAATGACAACCTAGGTTGAGTATATTTTTACTGTACTTGACAAGCTCACTTTACCAAAAGACCTCTAGCCCAGGTGGGAATAAAGATGTGGAAATGTCTAAATTACTTAGACGTATTTTCTCTTAATCAGAGATGTGTGTTCTCACCAGGTTTCTTGAATGCAATTAGCCATTTTAAGGCCCATAGGAAGGAAAAAAAAATCATATTTTAAAGAATAGATGAACAATCTTGCTGACATCCTACCTGCTTTCCCAGACAGGTACGTTTTGCTGTAGATTTGGTAGGACTAGAGGAGAAACAAGAAGAAGACTAAGATATGGCCAAGGAAAAAATAAATTTTTCTATTTTCATTTAGAGTACATTAAATACACACACACACACACACGTGCGCACACATATACACAATTTGTATATATAATTCTTAGTGTTTCCCAATAAATTCCCATTTTACAAATAGATAACAGACTCAGTCTGAATAATAAATTCATTCAAATGCAGATTATTAAATGCAGTAAGTGTTAAAGCCAATAATGTAAACACAAGCCTTTTGTCTTTTGGCTCCACAGTAGTGATACTAATCTATGTACTACACATCTTCCAGAGGGGTATCCTGTCACTTGCCCACATTTCTCAAGCTGTGGCTTGATGCCATCTACATCAGATTCCCCTAGGTTACACGCTAAAACAATGCTGAGGCTCTATCACTGACTTTCCAGGTTAGAGTCTCTAGGCGGGTAGGGGAAGGCCTCAAAGATCAACATTTTAATTTGCTCCTTGGGTGGCTTTTAAAAAATGGAAATATTTCAGAACAAGTAATGCTAACAGGTAGGCCTGTGACTGAAAATTATACAGTGGAAAGAGCATAGTATCAGAAATCAGGCATCCTAAGTTTTAATCACTACTCTGCTAGAAACTAGCTCTGTGGCTTTAGACAAATCACTTCACCTTTTTGGGCCTGCTTTATCCCATCTGTAAAGTGATAATGTTAGATCAGATGCCTGCTCTAACATTTTGTGAATATTTTCAATAGACTCATAAAATATGGGACATATTAGTTTTGTTATGCTCCACATTGATCAGTCTATATGTAAGTTCTGTTACAGGGCCTGTCACTATTTTAAAAGGGACTTTGACTATCTGGAGTAGAATCAAGAACTCCTCTCCAGCACTGTAGACAGTATGGACTCTATAACATGGAAACAAGAGCAATTGGCTTTTTCCAGGATTTTCAAAATGCCATCAGGTATAATTAAAGACAGGTGAGTGAGTGCTGCCATTCCAGACTAATAGTGTTAAGGAACACGGGTAGTTTTCTGTGACCAGTAGTATATTTTCATGAAAAACAAGCAATATTTCCTGTTTGAGAAAACAGAAGCCTTTAGAACTGACAGCAACTGCTTCCTAATCTATTTCAGTGAAGAGGTAATCATTTCCAGTCTGTGAAACTACTCCTGCAAATCCAGCAGCATGCATTCATTTGTGGCCCACACAACTGTACTGGCCTTTACAAGGGAAGTAAATATGTCCTCAGTGGCTGTTTTGTGTTTGCAGTTAACTGATCTGTCGGAAGAATTTGGCATCTGCATATGCAAATGCACGTTTAGCAGTACTCTGTGGAATGCAGGAACACATTTCATTTTGCAGGCATATTTTGGGAGCTTGGAAGAAAATGTAGTCTTTATTTTAATCTGCAGTGGCTTGTCCAGTGCTTTCCATACCAACATTTTACTAAATGAGTGTTTGATATTTAGGTCCCAAAATAAACAGCTACTGAATATTCATGTATGTTGAATGCAATCAGAAAAAATCCAGGAATAGAAGCTCAGAGTGCACACTCCTACTTCCCATCTGTGACCATTAGGATAAGAGGACTACAATGCCACAAACTAGATATGCTGTTATTCATTCAACAAACAATGTATTAATTGCATAATATATACAAGCCACTGAAATAAGTAATGGAGGCTTGGGCTTTTCTTTTTTTAATTTCAAGGAGAACAAAATACCTGAAAGTAGAGAATTATAGCTAAGTATTTATTCAACAAATATTTAATGAGTTCATACTTTATAACAGGCATTGATAAAGGCACTCAGGGTTCAATCAATGAATTTTTAAGAAGTGACAAAAATCATTTCCCTCACACAGTTTATGTTTTAGTTTCAGAAAGACAAAAAATGAATATAAAATATACAGTATGATAGATGTATATATAACAGAGTAGTGAATTGGGGATACCAGTGAAAGCAGATTGGTTTAAATAAGGAAAGCAAAAAAGTCTTACCAAAAAGATAAAATATGAATACAGATATGATGGAGATAAGGGAGTGAGCTACTGCGGTGCCAGTGAGAAGAGCATTCTAGGCAGAAGATGCTATAAATGCGATGTCTCCAAAGCAGGTTGGTGTTCAGTGAGTGAGAGGAACAGAAGGGAGGATACTGTGGCTAAAGTAGAGGGAGTACATTTGAAGAAAGTAGAGAGAGAGAACAGGATGCCAGATCATGAAAGGCTTGTAGACCATGAAAACTCCTTAACTTTGATTCTGAATGAGGTGAAAAATAAGTGAGATTTGAGCAGAGGAATGATATCGTCTAAGTTATATTTTAAAAGAATGGCATTAGCTATTGAGTCAAAAGTGGACTATAGAGGGATAGGGGCAGAAGGAAGTCCAGGTGAGTGGCTAATGCTGCTAACAAGTTAATGAATGATGGAGGCTTGGGTCAGTGGAATAGTGGTAAAGGTTGTAAAAAGTGGTTTGGGATATGTTTTGAATGTGCTTATATAATGGCTGAAACATCAAACCACCTACTTTGTTTTTTAATAAGATTTTACAGCTCTACTGAAGTATAACAGACAAATTAAAATTAATATATATATACATTCTGAAACAGTTACCACAATCAAACTAAATAATACATCCATCACCCACATCGGTACCTTTCATGTGTGTGTGTGTGTGTGTGTGTGTGTGTGTGAGAGAGAGAGAGAGAGAGAGAAAGAGAGAGAGAGAGACAGAGAGAGAGAAAACACAACATCTCTCAGCAAATTTCAAGTATATAATCCAGTATGATTACATATAGTTACCATGCTGTACATTAGATTACCGAACTTACCTATCATATAAGTTTATACCATCTGATCAACATTTCCCCATTTGTCCCACCTCCCAGCCTTGTTAACCACCATTCTACTCGCTGCTTCTGTGAGTTCAACTTTCTTAGATTCCATATGTGACTGAAGTCAGGTAGTGTTTGTCATTCTGTGCCTGGGTTATTTTACTTAGCATAGCATCCTTCAGCTTTTCACTTTACCACAAATGGCAGAATTTCCTTCTTTTTATGACTGAATAATATTCCATTGTATATATATGACACAGTTTCTTAAACTACTTGGCCGTCCTGACACTCGTCTAATGATCACAATTTCTTTATTGATTGATCTGTTGACGGACACTTGCTTTGATTCCATATCTTGGGTATTCCGAATAATCCTGCAAAGAACATTGGAGTGCAGATATCTTTTTGAGATATTGATTTTATTTCTTTTGAATATACTCACAGAAGTAGAATTGTGGGGTATTATGGTAGTTCTACTTTTAATTTTGTTGAGGAAACTTTATACTGTTTTTCATAATGGCTATGCCCATTTGTATTTCCACCAACAGTGTACTAGGGTTCCCTTTTCTCAACAGTCTTGCCAGTACTTGTTGTCTTTTGTCTTTTGGATAATAGCAATTTTAATGGATATGAAGTGATATCTTACTGTGCTTTTGGTATGCATTTCCATGATGATTACTGATATTCAACATATTTTCATGGACCAATTGGCCATTTGTATGTCTTTTGTTTTTTTTTTTTTAAGTCTATTCAGGTCTTTTGTCAATAATTTTATTGGCTTATTTGTATTTTTTGCTATTGATTTGTGTAAGTTACTTATATATTTTGCATATGAACCCTTTATCAGAAATGTGGTTTGCAAATAGTTTCTCTCATTTCATAGGTTACCTTTTCATTTTGTCAATTTTTTGTGTGCGTGCAGAAGCTTTTTAGCTTAGTTAGTCCCACTTGTCTGTTTTTGCTTTTGTTGTCTGTGCTTCTTGTATTATATCCAAAAAAATCATTGCCAAGACCAATTCCTAGGTTTTTTTCTAATGCTTTCTTCTTTCTTTCTTTCTTCTTTCTTTCTCTTTCTTCTCTTTCTCTCCTCTTTCTCTCTTTCTCTTTCTCTCTTTCTTTCTTTTTACAGCTTCAGATCTTACATTTAGGTCTTTAATTCATTTTGTATTAAGTTTTTGTACAGAGTTTGAGATAGTATCCAATTTCATTCTCTTGCATATAGATATCCATAGTACTAGAGGCCCTAGCCTGAGCAATTAGGTAAGTAAAAGAAATAAAATATATACGAAGTAGAAAGAAAGAAATTTTTTTTCTGTTTACAAATGAATGATCTTGTATATAGGAAACTATAAATACTCCACCCAACAACTCTTAGAACTAATAAAGGAACTCAGTAAAGTTCTATGATAAAAATTAACATACAAAAATCTAGTTGCATTTGTATACACTAATAACAATTATCCCCTCAAAAATTAAAAACACATTCCCTTTTACAATCATGTTAAAAATAATGAAATACTTAGGAATAAATTTAACCAACCAGGTAAAAGATCTCTACACTGACAATGACAAGAAATTGGTAAAAAAAATTGAAGATAAAAAAATGGGCACAGTGGCTTATGCCTGTAACCCCAGCACTGATTGCAGTGCTGAGGTGGGTGGATCACTTGAGGTTTGGAGTTCGAAACCAGCCTGGCCAATGTGGTGGAAGTTGGTTTCTACTAAAAATACAAAAATTATAGCCAGGCATAGTGGCATGTGCCTGCAATCTAATCTCAACTATTTGGGAGGCTGAGGCAGGAGAATGACTTGAACTGGGAGGTGGAGGTTGCAGTCAGCCAAGATTGTGCCAGTGCACTCCAGCCTGGGCAACAGAATGAGACTCTGTCTGGAAAAAAAAAAAGCAAAGATATCCTGTGTTAGTAGATTAAAAAAATTAATTTAGTTAAAATGTTTATACTACTGAGAATGATCTACAAATTCAATGCAATTCCTATCAAAACAAAATCCCAATGGCATTTTTAAAAGAACAGAAAAACAATGTTAAAGTTTATGTGGAACCACAAAAGACTAAAATAGCCAAAACAATCTTGAGAAATAACAAGAAAGCCTATTTTCTGATTTCAAACTGTATTACAGTGCTATAATAGTCAAAATAATATAACATTAGCATAAAACCAGACACGTAGACCAGTAGTATAGAATACAGAGCCCAGAAATAAATCCAGTCATACATGATGGATTAAACTTTGTTAAGTTTGCAAGAACACAAAATGCAGGAAAGATAATGTATTCAATAAATAGAGTAGGGAATCTAAGTTTCTATTCTGAAACATAACACACATGCAGGAAAGTACACAAAATATAAATGTAAAGTTTAACCAATAATGCGAAGCAGACACCAAGTATCCACCATCCAGGATAGGAAATAAAAAATATCAATATTACAGGTATCTATATATTCAGTAACTTGAAAGAAATTTTGAATATACTAGGTATAGTCATAAGAGATATTAAAGAGACCAAATCAAACTTATAGAAATGAAATTTACAATGTTTAAATAAAAAATTCACTAGATGGAATGAACAGCAGACTAGTCATTGAAGAATTAAAGACTAGTTAATTTTCCAAGATTGGATTGAGATAATTCTTATTCAATCCTGTGTATAATCATAGTGGCCACAAAAATCTATAGACCAGAAAAAAATGCTGGCCTGCATTTTAAACATGTATTAGAAACTTCCAGTAACTTAGATGTTCTGGAATACGTTATACGATTATGGTCACAGTGGAGTCTCTTCCCAAGAGCCTGCTGGCATAAGAGTGTCTGCTCATTTTTTTTTTCCAACTTCAAAGGGACAGATATAGTAGCAGGAATTATTTTAATTTAAAAATACTTTCTTAGTCCATTTGGTTGCTATAACAAAACCACAGACTTGGGAGCTTAACAATACAGTTATTTTTTATAGCTCTGGAAGCTGAAAGTCTATGATCAAGGTATTGATATGTTCTGGCGAGGGTCCTTGCGATGGTTAGTTTTAGGTGTCCACATGACTAGATTAAAGTATACCAAGATAGCTGGTAAAGCACTATTTCTGGATATGTCTATGAGAATATTTACAGAAGAGATTGAAATTAGAATAAATGAACTGAATAAAGGGTTTCCACTCTCACCCAATTTGGGTGGGCACAATCCAATCAGCAGAGGGCCAGAATCAAACAAAAAAAGCAGAAGGAAGGTGAATTTGCTGTCTCTCTTTTCTGGAGCCAGGTCATCTAGGTTCTCTAGCCTTTAAACTTGCACCAGCTGCACCCCAGGTTCTCAATCCTTTGGACTTGGACTGAGTCACTCTACTGGATTTTTTTTGTTTTCCATATTGTGAGACTTTTCATCATCTGTAAGTGCATGATCCAATTTCCCTAATACATCTATTTATCTCTGTGTATCCTATTGTTTTTGTTTCTCTGGACAACCCTGACTAATACAATCCTCTTCTAGGTTGCAGCCTGCCCTGTTCTTATTGTATCTTCACATGATAGAAGAGGACTAGATAGCTCTCTGGAGTTTCTATTATTAGGGCACTAATATCATTCATGAAGATCTAACCTTCATGGCCTGAATTACCTCCTCAAAGCTATACCTTCCTAAGACCATCACATGGAGGATTAGGAGGCCAACATATGAATTTGCAGGGATATTCAGTCCATAATACTCTATCCCCATCCCCTCAAAATTTACACCTTTCTTACATGCAAATATACTAATTTCACCCCAACAATTCCCAAATTCTTAACTTATTATACCATCAACTCTAAAGTTTAAATACCAGTGTCTCATCAAAATATCATCTAAATCAACTATTGATGAGACTCAAGGTGCAAATTATTGAGACAAAATTCCTGTGAAACCAAACAAGTTATGTGCTTCCAAAAACAATGGTGGGACAAGCATAGGATAGACATTTCCATTCCAAAAGAGATGAATAAGAAAGAAGGAAGGAGTGAGCAATACCAAGCAAGTTCAAAACCTAGCAAGACAAGCTCCTGAAAGTTTAAGTATCAAGAACAATCTTTAGCTTGAAGTTTTGCTTTACAGACCTACTTGGGTGTAGGGGGTTCCACCTTCCAGACCCACAGAGGTAGGAGTATCACCTCCACAGCTTTGCAGGGAGCTGCTCAACTGTGGCTTTCTGTGGCGATTCCACTATGCCTTCCTTCTCTTTCACAAGCAGTGAGGGGTCATGTACCTACTACTTCAGCCCTACCCCCACAGCTCCAATGGGCATGGGTCCCACTCTTTGAAATGGAGGTGGGGAGAGCTCTGCCCTCCACTCTCATTCACTCTTGGCCTGTGGTTGGAGTGGCAGCCTTGATGATCTCTAAATTTCCGTTGAAGTTCTTCTGCTCTCGTCTTAAATAATAATACACATTCACAGTTTAATAGCTATGGTCTGGTTCTATAGGGTCTAAGAAATCTAAGTCTTCCTTTATTTTGTCCCATTTTCTCTGTTTCCTTCAATCCCAGCTGGTACTCTTTCTGCTGGTCTAATACCATCTCTCTTCTTGGCTTTTGTTGATGGTTATTTAAGTTGGTTCACATTCATATTACTGCTTATCAAGCAATCACTTGGCCACACCCTTAGTGTTCTCTTCTGAACATGCTTTCTTACTTTGTACAATATTGATAAGCTGAGAACTTTCCAAATCTTTAAGTTCTGGTTCTTTTTTGCTGAACAATTTTATTTTCCTCTTTGTACATTTTACTATAAGCAATTAGGAGGAACCAAGATGCTTCTTTAACACCTCACTTAGAAGTCTCCTCAACTTAATATCCAGTGTCATTGCTTATGAGTCCTACATTCCACAAAACACTAGAATAGAAACAATTCAGCCACATTCTTTGTCACTTTATAACAAGAATCATATTTTCTTTATTGTTCAATAACTTCCTTCTCATTTCCATCTGAAATATCATCAGAATGGCCTTTACTATTCATATTTGTAGCAGTATTCTGTTCCTAATTACTCAGGTATTCTTTAGAAGAATATGGTGAAAGCTTTCTCTACAGCTCTCTTCTCTTTCTGAACTCTCACCAGAATTGCCTTTAAAGGTCCATTCATAGCAGTATAGCCTTTTTAAAAGAATATACCTTAAAACACTTTCAGCCTTCACCTATTTCCCAGCTTCAAGCTGCTTTCACATTTTCAGGTGTTTGTTATAATGGCATCCCTGATTCTTGGTACTAATTTTGCTTTGGGTACTATAACATGGAACCATACACTGGATGACTTACAAAAAACAGAAATTCTCACAGTACTGGAGACTGGAAGTCTAAAATCAAGGTGCCAAAAAATTCATTGTCTGGTAAGGGCCTCTTTGTTGGTTCATAGATGGACATCTTCTTGTGTCATTTTTCTTTTTATTGTACTTTAGGTTCTGGGGTATATGTGCAGATCATGCAGGGTTGTTGCATAGGTATATGCATGGCAATGTGGTTTGCTGCCTCCATCCCCCTATCACCTATATCTGGAATTTCTCCCCATGTTATCCCTCCCCAACTTCCCCACCCACTGCTGTCCCTTCCATAACCTCCCCCAACAGACCCCAGTGTGTGATACTCCCTCCCTGTGTCCATGTGTTCTCATTGTTCGACACCTACCTATGAGCAAGAACATGTGGTGTTTGATTTTCTGTTCTTGTGTCAGTTTGCTGAGAATGATGGTTTCCAGAATTATCCACATCCCTACAAAGGACACAAACTCATCGCTTTTTATGGCTGCATAGTATTCCATGGTGTACATATGCCACATTTTCCTTGTCCATTCTGTCATCCATGGGCATTTGAGTTAGTTCCAGGTCTTTGCTATGTAAACAGTGCCTCAATGAACATACATGTGCATATGTCTTTATAATAGAAAGATTTATAATCCTTTGGATATATACCCAGTAATGGGATTGCTGGGTCAAATGGAATTTCTATTTCTAGCTCCTTGAGGAAGCGCCACACTGTCTTACACAATGGTTGAACTGCTTTACACTCCCACCAACAGTGTAAAAGTATTCCTATTTCTCTACATCCTCTCCAGCATCTGTTGTCTCCAAATTTTTTAATGATCACCATTCTAGCTGGCATGAGACAGTATCTCAGTGTGCTTTTGATTTGCATTTCTACGTGGCAGAAAGAGAACTAGATAGCAATTTGAGGTGTTTTTTATAAGGGCATTAATTAAATTCATGAGGGCTCTACCCTCATCACCAAAATTACCTTCTAAAGTCCTACCTCCTAATAACACCACACTGGAGGCTAGAATTTCAACATATAGATTTTGGGAAGATGCAAACATTTAGTTTACAACAAATATGATGAAACAAAAGATCCTATTCCAGACTCTTCTGTTCAAGCAGCTATTGTGTCTCAGTAGCAAAAACAGTACCATAACAGTTTGGAAGAAAGAGCATGAAAAATATGCTTTTGAACATATAGTGACTGTTTTCGCCAGTACCTCTATCTGTGATGAGTGATAGTTATGAACTTTTTAAGTATATGAGAGAGTATAGGAGGGAGATCTAACACATTTAATAGTATCAAAAGTACAGAGATCTCACTAATAATCAGATCTGATTCTGGAAATCCCCTGGAAACTCTATTAAATGTTTTAGATATTTTAGGTAAGGAATCTGTTATTGAGGACTCAATGGGCTACAAGATGGTGCTACCTTATTTTAGAGTTATTCAATAGAATTAAGTACTTATTTAATATCTTACAAAAATGGTAAAAGGCATGAAACAAAAACAAAAATGGAGCATTAAAAATGTTACTTTCTGTTCTGTTGATGCTGTGCTACAGGTTAACAGGAGATATCTGGAATTGTTCCTTCAAGTTTAATTATGTTGCAACCAAGAGCTTTGGAACAAATGCCTTCAAGGACCCATTTGCTGATCCCAATAAAAAGTCCCCAAGGGTTTACTATCTTTACACAGAATACTAGCAGACAATTTTGTTGCACTTGTGGAAGGGAAAGGGGATGTTGAGGAATATGGTCATGATCTCCCTACTAACTTCAAGAATGGGAATGTGACAAAAAACTATTCATTTGATGAAGCAAGAAAAAGTGCAAAGCTCACAATGGAATTGGAAGTAATGCCTCATTAGGATTTATTTTATGACTGACTATATGTGCATGCATGTATGTATATGCATGCACACACTCACCTGTGTGTGTGTGTAATGTGTAATGATTATTGTACATATATGTGACGTTTCTTTGTGTTTTATAATACATTGCAGCTAAATTATTTGATGGTGTATGAACACACTGTCCTTATATTGTTTTTTCCTTAATGTTTAGGTAATCTCAAATTAGAAAACACAATTAACTATGAAGAAAACTAATGCTAAAGTAAGCTTTTGAAAGCACTGTATCAATATATAGTAATTCAATTTTTTATTTTTTCAGAATAGCAGAACTGTGAAACTTTTATATATATAACTGAAGATTACATAAAATAGATTGGCATTAAATTACCATCATTGATTTCTGTTTGTATTTAATTTGTATTTTCATACAAACAAAATTATGTAAGATATATTACACTTTCAGTGATTTGTTTTTCCAACTTTTCATGAGCATAGACTTTAAACAAAACCCTTGAAAATAAGTTATGAAGATGGCCGATTAGCAACAGCTCAGGATTATAGCTCCCAGTGAAAGCTCAGAGAGCGAGTGGATGCCACACTTCCAGATGAATTTTTGTTGCCCACGGACCAGGAGATTCCCAGCAGAAGAGCCCCACGGGTCGCCAGCACGACTCTTTTGGCCTGTGCGGCTGTTTTGCCGGCGCTCCAGCGCAGTGGTTCTAGCTGCGGAGTATACGGGACTGGGTGCCCTTTTAGTTGGCATTTGGAGCCCCGGGAAGGCAGAGTCTCCCATTGAGCTAATTGAAAGAGAGACTGAACCGGGAGGCCAGACCAGGAGATTCCTGGTCAGAAAAGTGCCATGAATCTCAATGCCACTGTTTCAGCCAGTGCAGTGGGTCACCGCAGGGGAAACTACACAGATTTTGGTGCCTTATCAGTGGGCGACTAGAACACCTGGGAAAGAGTTGACCATTCAACTAAAAAAAAAAAAGAAGAAGAGACTCTAAGACAGGGAGCTAGGCGATCGGGATCAGCGGGTCCTACCCACCCCCACACACAAAAAAAGCAATTGGAAGTGCTGAGGATTGAGAGTTTCACAGCAAGCACAGCTGAACCCAGGAAGGTCCAGCTCTGTGGGGGAGGGGCATCCACCAAAGGAAAACTAAGAAACAAAAGACTTCATTACCAACAAGCCAGACGTCCACTCAGAGACCCAATAAGTCAGCAATTATAAAGACAACAGGTGGATAAATCCACAAAGATGGGAAGAAACCAGCGCAAAAAGGCTGAGAACATCCGAAATCAGAATGCCTCTCCTCCTACAGGGAATCGCAGTTCCTCATCAGCAATGGAACAAGGCCTGATGGAGAACGAGTGTGATGAATGACAGAATCAGGCTTCAGAAGGTGGATAATAAGAAACTTTTGTGAGCTAAAAGAACACATTCTAACCCAATGCAAAGAAACTAAGAACCTTGAAAAAAGGTTTAACAAAATGCTAACGAGAATAGACAATTTAGAGAGGAATATAGTGAATTAATGGAGCTGAAAAACACAATAGGAGAACTTCGCAAAGTATGCACAAGTTTTAACAGTCAAATTGATCAAGCAGAAGAAAGGATATCAGAGGTCGAAGACCAATTTAATGAAATAAAATGAGAAGACAAGATTGGAGAAAAAAAGATAAAAAGGAATGAGCAAAGTCTCCAAGAAATATGGGACTATGTGAAAAGACCTAATTTACATTTGATAGGTGTACCTGAATGTGACGAAGAGAGTGAATCCAAGCTGGAAAATATTCTTCAGCTATTATCCATGAAAACTTTCCCAATCTAGCAAGGCAGGACAATACTCAACTCCAGGTAATACAGAGAACACCACAAAGATATTCCTCAAGAAGAGCAACCCTAAGGCACATAATCGTTAGATTCACTAGGGTTGAAATGAAGGAGAAAATACTAAGGGCAGCCAGAGAGAAAGGTCAGGTTACCCACAAAGGAAAGCCTATCAGACTCACAGCAGATCTCTCAGCAGAAACCCTACAAGCCAGAAGAGAGTGGGGGCCAATATTCAACATCCTCAAAGAAAAGAACTTTTAACCCAGAATTTCATATCCAGCCAAACTAAGCTTCATAAGTGAAGGAAAAATAATATTTTTTGCGAACAAGCAAGTACTCAGAGATTTCATCACCACCAGGCCTGCTTTACAAGAGCTCCTGAAAGAGGCACTACACATAGAAAGGAACAACCAGTATCAGCCATTCCAAAAACATACCAAAAGGTAAAGAGCATCACCATAATGAAGAATCTATATCAATTAATGGGCAAAACAGCCAGCCAGCATTAAATGGCAGTATTAAACTCACATAAATCAATATTAATCCTAAATTTAAATGGACTAAATGCCCCGATCAAAAGACTTAGACAGGCAAATTGAATAAAAAGCCAAATCCATCAGTATGCTGTATCCAGACCCATCTCACATGCAAGGATACACAAAGACTTAAAACAAAGGGATGGAGGAAGATTTATCAACCAAATGGAGAGAGAAAAAAAAAAAAAACAGAAGATGCAATTCTCGTCTCTGATAAAATAGATTTTGAAGCAACAAAGACCAAAAGAAACAAAGAAGGACATTACATAATGGTAAAAGGATTAATGCAACAAGAAGAGCTAACGATCCTACGTATATATGCACCCAATACAGGAGCACCCAGATACATAAGACAAGTTCTTAATGACTTACAAAGCAACTTAGACTTCCACACAATAATAGTGGGTGACTTTAATATTACATAGTCAATATTAGACAGATCAACGAGATAGAAAATTAACAAGGATATCCAGGACTTGAACTCAGACCTGGACCAAGTAAACTTAACAAATATTTACAGAACTCTACACCTCAAACCCACAAAACATACATTTTTCCCAGTATCACATCACACCTAGTCTAAAAGCGATCACATAATTGGAAGTAAATCACTCCTCAGCAATTGCATAGCATTTCAGGTTTAAATGAAATATTGGTTGGCTGCTTATTTGTTCTTTTCTTCCCTTATTCCCTCCTGTCTCCATTGTTAAGCACAATCATTGGCATAAAAGAGGTTTTTAATACCCATTTTTAGACTGCATTCTAGCCTGGGCAATAGAACAAGATTCCCATTCTCTCTCCCTCTTTTTCTTCCTTTTTCTTTCTTTTATTCTTTTCTTTTTTTCTTTCTTTCTTTCACTTTCTTTCTTTCTTTCTTTTTCTTTAAAAATAACAAACAAACAAAAAATAATGTCCTCAAGTTCTGCCCATGTTGTTGCGTATAACAGGATCTCATTCTTTTTTATGGCTCCATAGTACTCCGTTGTGCACACATACCACATTTTCTTTATCCATTTGTCTGTTGATGGACAATTATATTGTATTTTAGTAATTCATAATGAATATAAATCTCAAAAAAGAAGACTTCTTATAAGGGTAGCTTTAAAGGCTCTGTGAATAGTTAGATTCTATTTTTGCATGTGCCCTGATCTATATGCTTGGAAGACCACGGTCCAATAAATTCCAGGGCACAACCAGAAAAGACTAGAAAAGCTGAGCAATGAGAGGAGGAGCCTAGTGTACCCTTCACTCTGAAAAGGTGGTGGCTAAGGGCAGGGAGGATTGACGTTTACAAAACCATAAGGACTGGGCAAGGCTGGCAGAGAGAGCACACGAGGACCTTCCTGAGAATTAATCAAAGGTGGCTTTAGCACAAATGAAAGGAAGCATGAAGGCACCCTGTGGCTAATAATTCTATGAAAACTGTTACCCAAGAGATACTTCATAGCAAATTAAAAAATAGTTTGAAGAGGGTGATGAATTTAATAATAACTAATTATTGTGGGATTCTGGGAAAGCTTCCTATAAAGCAATCTTGTCTTCTTTAAAAAAAAAAAAGAAAAGAAAATAAGTTACATTATGTACTTAACTTTTTAAAAGTAAAGGTTATTTTAAAAACATGTATTAAGCCCTCGTTGTTTGTAGAATAAAGTTAGTATACTCCACAAAAAAAAAAAAAAAAAAAGAAAAGAAGTTACATAGCCTTTTGTCCATTGAGCAGCAAATGAAACATGATCTTAACAAAGTTGTTTGTGTTATTGTATATTTTTAAAATAATGTCCAGGCATACCCTATAGAATTTCTAACCTAACTGTGCCTTGTAGAATATGCATTCATCATTCTACATTAAGGAAAACAATGGTTCTTACAGGAAAGTTTGGGCAGTCTACAGTGACTATATATCTTTGTCATTATATTCATTGTATTGTACCAGTAAAATGTCAAATTTGAAATACCTGTATTATAATATTATATGCCAGATATTGCCTGTTGCTTTAGCAGGCACCTTAAGATTTTTAAGGAGATAATATTTTAGAGAGGATTACTGCTTCTAATATATAATATATATATAATTTTACAAAATTGGAAGTAGTGTATTTGAAATTATACTTCTGAATTTATTTTTTCATATTCTGTAGTTAATATGACTTGAATTATTGAAATGAAGAGTGAGTTATTTAAATGTCTTATTTATGTTACATTTTTTATTAACATTTAAAAATTTTAAATTAGATATTAAATTGTAAAAATATTGTGAACTTGAAGACATGGTAATAGAAATTATGAAAAATGAAGCAGAGAAATAATACTGGAATAAAAAGAGCATCAGTGAGCTGTGGAATAACTTCATGTAGAGTCCCCAAAGTTCCCAAATCAAAGAAGATAGTAAGGGGAAAAGAAAAACATATATGAAAAATAATGGCTGAAAAATTGTCGAGGTTGATAAAACCACAAGCCCTCATATCCAAGAAGGTCGACAAATCTCAAGGAAAGGAATATGAATGAATATACACTAAGGCACATATTAGTCAAATTGCTTGAAACTGGTAAATAAAGAAAATCAGCAAATGTAAATGAATACATTATAAACAGAGGAACAAATATAAGAATGACAGCCAACTTCTGGTCTGAAGACAAGTCTGAAGACGCTGAAGAAATATCCTAAAAATACTAAAAGAGCAACATAAGTGAAAGATGTAAATGTAGAATTCTATACCAGTGAAAATATATTTCAAAAATAAAAGTTAGAAAGCCCTAAAGACTCAGCCAAAAGTCTCCTGGAATGAATAAATGAATTCAGTGAAGTTTCAGGATACAAAATAAATATGCAAAAATTATTAGCATTTCTATACACCAATAATGATCTAGCTTTTAACCAAATCAATTCATCTAAACAAGGAGGGGAAAAATTTCTATAAGGAGAACTACAAAACACAGCTGAAAGAAATTAGAGATGACATAAATAAAAAGAAAAATATTTCATGCTTATGGATTGGAAGAATTAATATAGTTAAAATGGTCATGCTGCTCAAAGCAATTTATAGATTCAACACTATCCCTATAAAAATACCAATGTCGTTTTTCACATATTTAGAAAAATCTATTCCAAAATGTGATTGGAACAAAATAAATAAATAAATAAGCCTGAATAGACAAAATAATCCTAAGCAAAAAGAACAAGGCCAGAGACATCACACTGCCTATCTTCAAACTATACTATAAAGCTACAGTAATCAAAACAGCATGGTATTGATACAAAAACAGACACATAGACCAATGGAATAGATAACTCAGAAATAAACCCACACACTTTCAACCACATGATCTTAAACAAAAATAAGCAATGGGGAAATAAACTCCTATTCAATAAATGGTGCTGGGATAACTGGTTAGCGATATGCAGAAGAATGAAACTTAACCCCTACCTCTCCCCATATGAAAAAAAGAAACTCAAGATAGATTAAGGATTTAAATGTAAAACTTCAAACTATAAGTCTGTGATGATTAATACTGAATGTCAACTTGATTGGATTGAAGAATACAAAGTATTGATTCTGGGTGTGTTTGTGAGGGTGTTGCCAAAAACATTTGAGTCAGTGGCCTGGGAAAGGCAGACCCACCCATGATCTAGGTGCCATAATCTAATCAACTGCCAGCGCAGCTAGAATATAAGCAGGAAGAAAAATGTGAAAAGAGAGACTGGCCTAGCCTCTCAGCCTACATCTTTCTCCAATGCTGGATGCTTCCTGCCCCAACATCGGACTCCATGTTCTTCAATTTTGGAACTCAGACCTGCTCTCCTTGCTCCTCAGTCTGTAGACAGCCTTGGGATCTTGTGATCATGTGAGTTAATACAATCCCCTTTATATATATATATACACACACACACACACACACACAATCCCATATATATATATATATACATACATATATATATATATATACATACATATATATAATATATGTATATAAAATAAATAGTTGGAAAGTTTATGTAATAAAAGTTGAAAGTGGAATATGTATATATTCCATTGGTTCTTTCCCTCTAGAGAACCCTAACTAATACAAAATCCTAGAAAAAAAACTAAGAAATAACCTACTTGACATAGGCTTTGGCACTGAATTTATGGCTAAGTCCCCAAAAGCAATTGCAACAGAACAAAAGTTGACAAATGGGACATAATTACACTAAAGAGCTTCAACACAGCAAGATAAATGATCAAGAGAATAAACAGACAACCTACGGAATGGGAGAACATATTTGCAAATTATGTATATGACGAGGATCCATTATCCAGAATATATAAGACATGTTAACAAATCAACAAGCAAAAACTAAAACATTTAAAAAATGGGCAAAGGACATGAACTGCCACTTCTCAAAGGAAGATGTACAAGTGGCCAAACAAACATGAAAAAATGCTCCACATCACTAATCATTAGAGAAATGCAAATAAAAACCACAGTGAAATGCCATCTCACACCAATCAGAATGACTATCATTAAAAAGTCAAAAAACAGCAGATATTAGCAGGGATGCAGAGAAAATGGAACACTCATACAACTCATACACTGTTGGTGGGAATGCTGACTAGTTCAGTCACTGTGGAAAGCAAATTGGAGATTTTGCAAAGTAATTGAAATAGAACTATTATTCGACCCAGCTCCCACTACTGTTGGATATATACCTAAAGGAAAATAATTCTTTCTATCAAAAATATATATGTGCCCATATGTGCATTGCAGTGCTATTCACAATTACAAAGACATGAAATCAACCTAGGTGCACGTCAACAGTTGTTTGGATAAAGAAAATAATGTGGTACATATACACCATGGAATACTATGCAGCCATAAAAATGAATGAGATCATGTCTTTTGTAGCAAAATGAATGAAGCTAGAGGCCATTAGCTTAAGCAAACAGATGCTTAGGATAGAAAACCAAAGCACATAGTTTGATGCAAGAACAGAACAGAGTTATGCAAGAACAGAAAACCAAATATCGCATGTTCTCACTTATTAATGGGAGCTAAGCACTGAATACACATAAATGTGAAGATGGGGACAACAGACACTGGGAACCATTAGATGACTGAGAAAAGGAGGGGAGCATGGACCAAAGAACCAGGTGTTGTGTACTGTGCTTAATGCTTGGGTGACAGGATCCTTGGGATCCCAAGCCTCAGTGTCATGCAATATACACATGTAACAAACCTGCACATGCATGCTTTGGTCTATAATAAAAGTTGAAATTATAAAAAAATTATTAGGTGTAATTACAATACTAGTAAATTCTTTAGAATTTAAACAAAAAAAAGAAACCATAACAAACTCTTAGAAATCATTAAGAGAAAATTACCCCAATTTTTTAATGGGCACAGTTCTTAAATTGGTATCATGTGCATCTGTTATAAATATCAATGTAGTCAAAATTAAATAATTAGTCATCAAATAAAGTGAAGTCAAGACAATGAGGTCCTTTCCTACACATCAACTGCAATGGCTAAAATAAAAAATTATTTAACATAATATGTTGGTAAAAATATGAAGCAACTGAAATTTTCAGTTGAGAGTTGTAGGTTTGGCAAAAATACTTTGGAAAATTGTGAGCAATGCTTAAAGCTAAACATATATTATCCTATGATCCAGCAATCCACTCCTAAGTATGTATTCAAGAAACATCAGTGTATTTTCACACCAAAAGAAATGTACAATAATGTTTACAACTTCTTTACTTATGACAATATTTATTCTTCTTTTGAAGAATCCTTTCAACATTGGGTCTTCAAATCCATTAACATGGCATATCTATTTAGGATTTTTAAAATCTTCTTTAGATCTTGTTTAGAAATGTTTTGGAGTTTTCAGTGTTTAATTTTTTTTTGTACATCTTTTGTTCGCTTTATTGCAATACACTTTGTAGTTTTTGGAAACTTTGCAAATTGTATTGACTTTTGAATTTTATTTTTTAATTCTTTGTTACAAGATCTTAGCATAATTAGTTTGTTTATTTTTATTTTGAGACAGGGTTTCCCTCCGTTGTCCAAGCTGAAGTGCAGTGGTATGGTCGGCTCACTGTAGTCTCAAATACCTAGGCTCAAGCAATCCTGTCACCTCAGCCTCCTGAGTAACTGGGCCTACAGGTGTGTGTCACCACACCCAGCTGATTTTTTATGTTTTGTAGAGATGTGATTTCACTATGTTGCCTAGTCTGGTCTCAAACTCCTGGGCTCAAGTAGTCCTCCTGGTTCGGTCTGCCAAAGTGCTGTGATTACAGGTGTGGGCCACTGTGCCTGGCCCAGAGTTGTTTTTTTTTTTTATGATTATTATGGGTTGGATTGTGTCCCCTCAAGACAAATATGTTGAAGTCCTAACTCCCTTAACTTAGAATGTGGCTATTGGACAGAATCTTTACAGAAGTAATCAAGTTAAAATGAGGTCATTATGGTGGGCCCTAATCCAACATGAATGGTGTCCTTACAAAAGGAGAAACTTGGACACAGAGTGGACACATACAGAAGGAGGACTTTGTGAAGACACACAGGGTGAATGTCATATGAAAACAGAGAATTGGAGTGATGCATTTATAGGCCAAGCAAAGCCAGAGATTACTAGCAGATCACATAGAAGGTAGGAAGCTATAAGGAAGGCTTCCTCTACATATTTTAGAGGGAGTGTGGCCCTGCTGACACCTTGATTTGGGACGTCTAGCCTCTAATACTATGAGAGAATAAATTTCCGTTGTTCTAAGCCACCCAGTTTGTGGTTCTTTGTTTTAACAGCTCTAGGAAACCAGTGCTATGCCTATGGATCACTTCAGTCTCTTCTACATTTCACCCGGCACATGACTTCTCTACTAACATTCTAAATGTTATTTCTGTCCTTATCCTTATGTATTTTAAGCAGATTCTTAGGCTCTTCTGGTGTTTCTATGATCCATTTAATAAGTTTATTTTCTGCCCTAATTAGCTGGAGTGTTGTCTTTTGTTTGCAACTAAAACCCCTTACGGATACACATTATTTTCAATACTCTGAACTGTGGAGAGGAATTTTTTTGTCTGTGGTTTTTCAAAATAACTAACTCTGCCTTATGAAGAAGGTAGGTGTTTGAGAATAAGCATTAAATACTTCCAAACGTCACTATTTGGAAAGTAATGTATTACATGAATTTCAGTGCCCTTCAAGAATCGCATTTTTCTGAAAAATTATTGATCTCCATTAATGACATTTGTGTTTGTATGCTAATATATAGCATGATATTCGTATGCTAAGGAATTCTTGTCCCAATAAACTTAATTCCCTTTTTCATTAATATTTAACTAGAAAACCATTACTACTGCCAAATCTGTCTAAAAGTTCTATTTTCTCTATTGTCAATAAATTTAGAGCAGTATAGTGAAAGTTCTACACTTACTCCAAGCCAAAGTTGAGGGTTAGAGTCCTAAATTTCTCCAAAGTTCTAACTTTATTTAAGTTGATGTCTTGGCTGACTTCTATAAAATGGAAGTAATATTAACACCCATTTTGCTTATCTGACAGGACTCTCGCAAGGATTGATAATAATACGTGTGAAAACAATATGTAATTGTATAATACTAAAGATTTGGTTATTATTTTGGTGTTTTTATATTAGTCTAAGTGCCATTAAACTTTGTTCTGATCCTCAGTAAAAACGATGTATATTTGAATAAACGAAAAAGAAACTGATAAGTAAGTAACAAAATTCTGGAGCATATTAAACGCAAGACAAGCGCTCCTTCTGTAGCCTTCCCACAAAAACTAAAGCTGAAGAAGACAAATTATAACTTATTTAATAACTCCTATTTCCAGGATTCCCATGCTATAAATACTTTAGTCAATTTGAGCAAAGCTGCAGTTTTCCTTTCCTGGTGGAGGTTTCAGGGCCAATGAAAGAGAGGCTGCCCTTCACAGGAAAACTACAGTGCCAATAGAATTGTGGCAACATCTTGCAAGACCGAGTTAGTTCTTTTTTTTTTCTTTTTCTTTTTTAGCTTTTATTTGATTGTGGTAATAACACAAGATAATATCTGCCCTTAAAGCAATTTTAAGTGTATAATACGATTCTTTAAATGTAAGCACAATGTTGTGCTTCTACCTAAAATGCTGTTCAGCAGATCTCTAGAATTTATCTTCCATAACTAAAACATTATGCTCCTTCATTAGCAGCTCCTCATTTTCCCTGTCCTTCTGTCCTTGGCAACCACCATTCTACTTTCTATGAGTCTGACTACATTAGATATGTCATATAAGTAGAACCATGCAGTTTTTGTTCTTTTGTGACCATCTTATTTTACTTAGGATAATGTACTCAGGATTCATCCATGTTATCATATAATGTAGAATTTCCTCTTTTTTTTTTTGAGGCTAAATAGTATCATATCATATCAACATACCATATTTCTTTTTCCATCTATCCAATGATGGCTATTTAGATTGTTTCCACATCTTGGCTATTGTAAGTAGCCCTGAAATGATCGTGAGAGTGCTAATTTTTCTTCCATATTCTGATTGTAATTATTTTGAATAAATACAGAAAAGTGAGATGGCTAGATCATATGATGGCTCTATTTCTACCTTTTTTGAGAAGGTTTCATACTGTTCCTCTTGGTGTCACACTATTTTGCATTCTCACCAACAGGGTAAAATAGTTCCAATTCCTTCACATTCTCACCAGTAGTTCTCATCTTTTGTTTTTTGTTAATAGCCATCTTAATAAGTGTGAGATGATGTCTCATTGTGGTTTAATTTGCATTCTTCTGATGATTAGTGACATTGAACATCTTTTCATTTATCTTTTGGCCACTTATATGTCTTCTTTGAAGAAATCTCTATTCAGGGCTTTACCCATTTTAGAATCAGATTGTTAGTATTTTTGTTATCAAGTTGTAAGAGTTACTTACATATTTTGGAAATTAACTCGTTATTGTGCATGTGGTTTATAAATATTTTCTCTCAATTTTAGGTTGCCTTTTCATTGTATCGATTATTTCCTTTGTCTGCAGAAGCTTTTTAGCTTGATGTAGTATCATTTACTTTTGTTTCCTGTAGTATCATTTGCTTTTGTTGCCTGTGCTTTTGGTATCGTATATATGAAATTATTGCCCAGGTCATTATCACAAAATTTTTTCCGTATATTTTCTTCTATGAGTTTTACAGTTTTATATCTTGCATTTAAGTCTGTTAATTTATTTTAGTGGATTCTTTGTACATAGTGTAAGATAAGGGTCCAATTGTTTTTTTTTTTTTCGTTTGCATGTCCAGTTTTCTCAATACTGTTTGCTTTGGAGACTATCTTTTCTCTGCTGTGTACTCTTGGCATCCTTGCCTAAAATCAATTGACCATATGTGGGTGAACTTACTTCTGAGTTATCTATTCTGTTCTATTGATTTATATGTTCACATTCATACCTGTTTCATGCTTTCAAAGTTACTGTAGCTTTGTAATTTATTTTGAAATCAGTAAGGGTTATTCCTCTAGCTTTGTTCCTTTTTCTAAAAATTGATGTGGCTAAACAATTGTTTTTATTTTTATTAAAAAATACCATTGGAATATTCATAGGGATTGCACTGAATCTGTGGATCATATTGTTTAGTATGGACATTTTAACAATAGTAAGTCTTTAAATCTGTGAACATAGGATGTCTTCTCATTTGTTTGTGTTTTCAGTTTGTTTTTTTTTAATCAATATTGGTACTGTTCAGTGTATAAAAATTTGTAAGATTAACTAAGATTTTTCCACTTGTTAAGTTTATTCCTAAGTATTTTATTTCTTTGATGCTTTTATAACATTTTTTGGCTAATTTCTTTTAGATGCAATAAAATATTATTCAGCCTTAAAGATAGATTTTTATGGTATAGAAATACAACTTATTTTTGTATATTGATTTTGTACCCTGCAACTTTATTGAATCTGTTTACAAGTTCTAAAAACTTTTTGACAGACTGTTTAGGGTTTTCTGTATATAAGTTAATGTTATCTGCAAGAAGGAACAATTTTACTTTTTCCTTTCCAATTTGGATGACTTTTTATTCTTGACTAATTGTTCTGGCCAGGACTAGAGTGGGCATTCTTGCCTTGTAGAAGAAAAGTTTAAAATTATTCACAATTGATTACGATGTATGCTATGGGATAGTCTATGTGGTTTTTGCATTTCTGTTCCTAATTGCTTTTAATTACATAAGATTTTTATTATCAAGTTTGTAATGAATACATAATATTTGTACATATTTTGGCTTAATTATGACATTTTGATACACATATAGTCTGTGTAATAAGTCAGAGTATTTAGGAGATCTATCACCTTGAGCATTTATTGTTTCATTGTGTTGGGAACATTTCAAATGCTCTCTTCCACTTATTTTGAAATATAAAATACATTGTTAACTGTATTACCTTACTGTGCTATCAAACACTAGAACTTATTCCATAAACCTACGTCACCTCATCTCTCCCCTACTCCACCTCCACTACATACACCCTTCCTAGCCTTTGGTAACTATTGTTCTATTCTCTACTTCCAAAAGATCAGCAATTTTTTTTTAACTCCCACGCATGAGTGAGAAAATGTGATATTTGTGTTTCTGTTCCTGGTTTATTTCCCTTAACATAATGATGTCTAGTTTCATCCATGTTGCTGAAAATGACATACTTTCATGCTTCTTTTTGTCTGAATACTATATAAAATAATTTATTTCTACTTGTAGTGTATTGAGAATTTTTATTATAGAAGAGTGTTAAATTTTGTCCAATGCTGTTGCTGCATCTGTTGAGATAATAGTGTGATTTTTATACTTCATTCGGTTAATGTGGAATGTACCTTAAATGATTTGTATATGTTGAAATTATGCTTGTATCCTAGAGATAAATCTCACTTGATCATGGAATATAATGCATTTGAGGTATGGCTTATTCATTTTGCTAGTATTTTGTTGAGAATGTTTGCATCTGTATTTATAGAGATATTATCATAGTTTTATTTTGTTCTTTGTCTGGCTTTGGAAGTGGTCACTCATCTTCAACTTTTGGAAATTTTTTAAAAAGGGTAGGTGTTAATTCTTCTTTAAAAATTTTGTAGAGTTTACCTGTGAAACCATCTTGTCCTGGATTATTTTTGCCAATGTGATTCCATTTTTCATCCTGGGGAAGCCTGAGAAATAGCAGGTTGCAAACCTAAACCATTTGGAAATGTGGGCAAAGGAAACAGTAGAACAGTCTCAATAATTGGGTTCTAGTTATACAGCAGTTTATTATACTTTAGTTGGTGAATGTGTTTTATAAAAATGACTTTATTCTCCCCAAGGAGGGGGAAGTGATGTGCTGGATGCAGTTTGCAGCAACTCCCCAGAATCCACATGTGCATCTCTTCCCAGATCACCTTTCAGTGAAATCAGCCATGATGACAGCATTTATGCCATGAAAATTGGGAAATGTTATAGAATATGATGTTTTTTCCTTTTGAAAAACCAGTCATTTAACACTTACCAGTGCAACATTTGGAGTATTAAAAGGCTAAAACACTATGCATTACCGGTATTGAGACTTAAGCCATTTTGTACCTGGTTCCCAGGCAGACAGACTCTGAGATAAATATTTCTATGCAGTAAGTTGTATTAACCATGTCCTTTATCTTCCGTAATGTGATAGTTTGACAACTGGAGTCTTGATAAACCAGGAGGGAGTGTTTCTCCAGGGACAGCCAGTTCCTAGAGATAGTAAACAACTTGGCCACAGCGTGCTTTTCAGATGCAAACCAACCTATCCAGAACTTACATTCTAACCAAGAAACAGATACCAGACAATTAGCGACAACTTCAGTACCACAAAGTTTGTTGATATTATTTAAACTATCCAATCTTAAGCCTGCTTACACTGTTTCTCATCTGTTTCTCTCTTGGAAACTACAGTAGTGACTTGCTCACAGTTCTATTCTCTCTCTTTTGCCTCCTGACTGATTCTGGTGTTTCTCCATGTGGTTCCCCCTGGCACTTCATGCTCCCTCCTTTTGGGAACTTTGAGTAATAAACTATATTTGGCAATTGTTTTCTGATCATTGACTTTACCAATCCTAAGTAATAATCAAACATATATTAAAACATACATTTTTGAGTAATGCTCTCAAGATCAACATATTTGATTTTGGAGGTCAAGGCGGGCAGATCACTTGAGGCCAGGAATTCAAGCCCAGCCTGGCCAACACGGCAAAACCCTGTCTCTACTAAAAATACATAAATTAGCCCAGCATGGTGGCCTATGACTGTAATCTCAGCTACTCGGAAAGCTGAGGCAGGAGAATTGCTTGAACCCAGGAAGCAGAGGTTGCTGTGAGCTAAGATCATGCCACTGCACTCCAGCCTGGGCAACAGAGTGAGACTGTGTATCGAAAAAAGAAAAAAAAAAAAAAAACCAAATAGCAAAAAAAAATTTGAGGAAAAGTTAGAATCAGAGTTGAAAAGAGAGAACATTTATCTATAATTTAGAACCCCAAAAGCATCTGCCAATCCCATAGAGATGGGATGGCCCTTACAAGTGGTTCCCTTTGGGACAAGGGCCCAACATTTTAAAACCCAGTATTGATGAGAGTAGGGCATCTCCAGACCCGAGAGAGGAGACTTGACCTTGGCTTTGAAAAAGCTCTTTGCCTGAGGACATTACCTAGAAAGGGATTCTGCCAATTATTATGATTTGCCAATATTCTCAGAAGCTAGTGGAATGAATGCCTTAATTTTGAGGGAGAGTGGTGGAGGTACACCTCTGTTCATACTATATTATAGGAAGATAAAATCATCTGCCAAATGCTAACTAGCTTATACGATTGAGGAACTTTCTGAAGAAGTCAACATCACTGAAGAGAATAAATGCTGTAGTTGAATAGGTGCTAAAAGTTTATGCCAAATGCATAATCAAATATTTCCCTTCAGTCCCGGCAGAAAAATAAATGTAAAATACATTAGCCATTTACAACTTTGCAAAACCCAACGCACTGTGAAGATTTATGAAACTAAATCATGAAAAAAAATTGATGTATTTGACAAAACAATTAAAATTAAAAATTGGTGCAGCTGAAGTCTAAACAAAATAAGCTCCAGGAGCGTATGAAATGTGGAAATAAAAGTTAGTAGGATCTTGTTCTCTCTTTCTCCTCCTCTTCTTGTGGCTCTAGAATTTCATATCATTTTGAAGGTTGGTTATTGAATGAACAGATAGGCCTTAGTTTAAAGGCTGCTAAGTGTTAGGAAAAGTTTGACAAAGGCTGATTAAACTCTTTATCCTCCAACAATAGTGAGCATGAGGCTTGTAGCCAGTGCAGATTGACACCAGTGTGATGTTAAGAAAATTTTCTGTTTGTTCCTAATTGTTTTATCTTCAGCATTTAGACAATGAAGATTGTATAATTTATACTTACTATGTCTTCATTATTCTAACAAGAAATAATAAAAATAAAATAAAATAATTAAAAGATACCGTGCTTGACTAACAAAGTTATATAAGTTACTTAAAACCCATAAGACTACCATGAAATGGTTAGAAAACAAACAAAAGAGAAAAAGCTTCATTCAAATAATGTTAGCAAATTTATATAGAGGAAGCAAACATTTGAGATTTCATAAGAATTCAAAGAACCAACTGTGGCGATGCAGAGGGAACCGAGTTAAGGGGCATTTCATCATGAAAAGTTGAATATGTGGAGGGGTCTCTAAGGATATACCCTCTTTAAGATATGTTGTCTGAGTGCAATGACTTAGTTGCTTCTTAATGCTTGTTTTGCATTCTATTTTAAATGTTTAAATATTTATATAGCTGCATGATCTTTTACTAGTTTCTGTACAATTCAGCACATATTTACTCTTCTGGTTCTATATTTGAAGCTGTAGAAAACACAAAGTTTACTATTAACATTAGCTAATATATTTGAACATTTACTAAGGACTTGACCCTACATATATTTCTTTAAAACCTCAAAGCAGCTTTTTGGTGATTAGCTTATTATTATTTTTATTTATGAATGAAAAAGGTGAATCTTGGGAATATTAAGTAACTTGCCCAAGGTTATGAGTTTGTAAGTTGGGTAGGACAGACCAGAACTATATAGTCAGTGTGATTGCAGAATTTGATTGTTAAATCATTCTGTTCTATATTATGTAGTCCATAGGGAGAGCTTTATTATTACTAGTATATTTCTAGGAGATAGGAGAAATTGATTTTAACTTTGAAGAATTCATTGGAATTAGGTCATAAAATGGTAGTTGTGGAGGGAGAAGAGTTTGCATAAAGACAGAGCTTCAGAATATTGTAGGATATCCATAGAGAACATGAGTGGATGTTGTATCAAGAATTAGAAGAAAATAAGATTGGGGAAGATTATAAGAGCTCTAGAATTTTTCCATATGTAAATAAATCCAGCAACTATTCTGAGCAGATAAATGAAATGTTTGCTTATATTTGATATTTAGAGGGATGACTGCATTGTCATTGTAGAAACAGTATTACTGAGGGCCATATGTCAATGAACACTTCTTAGAAACCAGGACTGCAAACCAGGTATGAAAGTAAACTAAGCTTGTATGAACCAGTCCTGTCATATAGATTGAGTTGTTTATGTGAGCTGACCTGGTGGGGTCAGCTGTGGCAGGAAAGCACAGTGTGGTTTTATAGTAATGTGAAGGGATAACAACAATTTATTTTACATGCTATTACCAATATATTATTCTCCTAGCATCACTTGAGAACTGAATCCTGGTTCCTTTTTATATGTCTCATTTGCAGTAGGGTGCTCCATACTTAGGTTAAAGACCTGAAAAATTTTCATATGTAATATTTTCTAAGGTGCCAGATTTAAATAACACCCTTTTATAGACAGGGTAATTAGAAGACTGCAATTAGAAGATTGCAACAGTGGCATTTGTATTTGTAATAAGGGAGCTCACGGGGGCATTGTACTCCACAGGCCTGCTCCTCACAGGGTTTGGCAAATAGTAAATGGTCAGTGGATGTTTGTTAATTTCCTTGTGACCCATAAAACATATCCACCTTCCCCTTTGCTTTGTTATTGTATTTTAAAACCAGAAAGAAAAAGTCTTAGTTCACAGTCCTTAAAATACCCCTCAAAGAAAAGAAGACTCAGAGAAAAGAATGAAAAAGGTAAGTTCTTGTCCTAGACGCTTCTGATTCTAAGTGTTATCTCCTCTCCCTTGAATCTCCTTATAGGTTCTCCGACCTGCCAATGGCACTCACCATAGTGAGAAAGCAGTGTTCCCTCCTGGCTCTAGCTGATCTTTGATTTTATTGCTTACCCAACATCTTCCCAGACCACCTGATGGATAAAAAGGCCATTGGATAAGGCTATTTTGAGAAGTTGTCTCTGGCTGTACAGAAACCATTAGTCTGAGTTACCGAAAACCACTTATGGATTCTGACCAGGGTAAGGAAAGTAGATCAATATGTCATCCTGCCAGTAGCCTTAAACCCTGATTTCCTTTTCTGGCTGCATTCTGGAGGTCACATATCCACAATAGTAAAGACAGAGGGAACACTTAAGAAAGCCCAAATTCCAGAGTTGACAGCAGCAGAATGGATTTTACTTCATACAGCACCTCTGCTATATATTATCCCTTCAGAAAGAAAAAATAAGCATGATCTCTCTTTATCTCTCTCTGACAAACGGTTAAATGTTTGCTTTTGTTCTCAGAAAACTAATACAAAGCAACTTTGAGGGAAGATTGAGCTGATAGCTTTGGGTTGCCTCTTGTATTAGTCTGTTTTCATGCTGCTGATAAAGACATGTCCAAGACTTGGAAGAAAAAGATGTTTAATTGGACTTACAGTTCCACATGGCTGGGGAGGCCTCAGAATCATGGTGGAAGGTGAAAGGCACTTCTTCCATGCTAGTGACAAGAGAAAAATGAGGAAGAAGCAAAAGCAGAAACCCCTCATAAACCCATCTGATCTCGTGAGACTTAGTTCACTATTACAAGAATGGCACAGGAAAGACCAGCCCCCATGATTCAATTACCTCCCCTGGGTCCTTCCCACAACATGTAAGAATTCTGAGAGATACAATTCAAGTTGAATTGTATGGGGATACAGCCAAACCATATCATTCCACCCTGATCCCTCTAAATCTCATGTCCTCAAATTTCAAAACCAATCATGCCATCCCAACAGTCCCAAAAAGTCTTAACTCATTTAAGCATTAACCCAAATGTCCATGGTCCAAAGTCTCATCTAAGATAAGGCAAGTCCCTTCTGCCCATAAGCCTGTAAAATCAAAAGCAAGCTAGTCACTTCTTAGGTAAAATGGGAGTACAGGTATTAGGCAAATACAGCCATTCCAAATGAAAGAAATTGGCCAAAATGAAGGGGTTACAGGGCCCATGCAAGTCCAAAATCCAAAGGGGTAGTCAAATATTAAATATCTAAGGTGATTTCCTTTGACTTCGGTCTCACATCCAGGTCACACTGATGTAAGTGTTGGGTTCCCATGGTCCTGGGCAGCTCTGCCCCTGTGGCTTTGCAAGTTACAGCCTCCTTCCTGGCTGCTTTCATGGGCTGGCATTCAGTGTCTGCAGCTTTTCCAGGAGCATAATGCAAGCTGTATGTAGTTCTACCATTCTGGGATCTGGAGGACGGTGGCCCTGTTCTCACAGCTACACTAGGTGGTGCCCCAGCAATGACTCTGTGTGGGGGTTCTAACTCCCACATTTCCCTTCTACATTGGCCTGGCAGAAGTTTTCCAGGAGGGCCCTACCCCTGCAGGGAACTTTTGCCTGGACATCCAGGCATTTCTATACATCTGAAATCTAGGTGGAGGTTCCCAAACCTCAATTCTTGACTTCTGTGTACCCACAGGCTCAACACGACATGGAAGCTGCCAAGGCTTGGGATTTCCACCCTCTGAAACCACAGCCCAAGTTCCACATTGGCCCCTTTCAGACATAGCTGGAGTGGCTGGAACACAGGGCACAAAGTCCCAGGCGGCACACAGCATGAGGACCCTGGGCCCAGCCCACAAAACTACTTTTTCCTTCTGGGCCTCCTAGTCTGTGATGGGAGGGTGTGCCTTGAATCCTCTGACTTTGCCTGGAGACATTTTCCCCATAGTCTTGGGGATTAACATTAGGCTCCTTGCCCCTTATGCAAATTTTGGCAGCTGGCTTGAATTTCTCCCCAGAAAATGTTTTTTTCTTTTCTATTGAATACTCAGGCTGCAAATTTCCCAAACTGTCATGCTCTGCTTCCTTTATAAACCTGACTGCCTTAGCAGCACCCAAGCTACCTCTTGAATGCTTTGCTGCTTAGAAATTTCTTCTGCCGGATACCCTAAATAATACTTCTCAAGTTCAAAGTTCCACAAATCTCTAGGGTAGGGGCAAAAGGTTGCCAGCCTCTTTGCTAAAACATAACAAGAGTCACCTTTACTTCAGTTCCCAACAAATTCATCATCTCCATCTGAAACTACCTCAACCTAGACCTTATTGCCCATATTGCTTATCAGCATTTTGGGTAAAGCTATTCAAAAAGTCTCTAGGAAATTCCCAACTTTCCCACATCTTTCTGTCTTCTTCTGAGCCCTCCAAACTGTTTCAACCTCTCCCTGTTATCCAGTTCCAATGTTGCTTTCAAATTTTCAAGTATCTTTTCAGCAACACCCCACTCTTTGTACAATTTACTGTATTAGTCTGTTTTTATGCTGCTGATAAAGGAACATCTGAGACTGGGGATAAAAATAGATTTAATTGGATTTACAGTTTCACATGGTTGGGGAGGCCTCAGCATCATGGCGGGAGGTGAAAGGCACTTCTTACATGGTGGCGGCAAGAGAAAAGTGAGAAAGAAGCAAAATCAGAAACTCCTGATAAACCCATCAGATCTTGTGAGATTTAATGCACTATCATGAGAACAACACAGGAAAGACTGGCCCCCATGATTTGATTCAATTAATTGCCCCAGGTCCTTCCCACAACACATGAGAATTCTGGGAGCTACAATTCAAGTTGAGTTTTGAGTAGGGACACAGCCAAACCATATCACCTCTCCAGAATTTTTTCCTCTTTCCTATCAACAGCACTATTTTTTGTTGGTTTTCTTCTTTTTTTTTTTTTTTCAGTAACCCACTCTTGTTCTATTTTCATCAGTGTGATTTAAATAAGATTGATATCATTCTTGAGGCAATTATCCTATGAATGACATCCCCCTGGTCACAGTACTTATTTAATAGATGAATACATAACACTTTCATAACAAATTATAACAGAAAAAACACTTACAGAATATTTTGGGAAGGCAATGGTTCTTCTTCACCATGTAGGGATTACTAAAGGGATCCTTTTGTATTTTCTTTAAGATTTGGTGGAAGGATGACAGGAAGCTTGAAGCAATTACAGTGCTTTTTGTACCACAGGGATAAGGCAAATTAAAGGAAATGTTGTCAAGAAATGGTGAAATTTTAACTCAGGGTCAATCTATACCTGAAGCTATATTGCAGATTTTTGAATTACTTGAGCCAATACTTTTAAATAATATAGTTGAGTAGATTTTCTTTTTATCTTTTGCTAGAAGAAGTGACTGCGGTAGGGCCCAACCAGCTCTACCACATTCCAGCATTCCCAGGTCTTGTAGGGAACTGATTGCTCCAGTCTACAGTCAGCCACAATGTAACTGGACTTCTGTAATGCTCAGTAATGTCAAAATTTAACCAGGAATCTAGATGTTAGAGCTCATCAATATCATGTGAAAGGCAAGTTTCTACATAGGTAATTATGCTTTAATATTACGGTGGTGTGACTGTGTGTATATGAGGCTTGGCAAGGCCCTCTTAGTGTTTCTTTTGACTGAGCAAGGCTTCTCCCTACACAAGAAGAATACCTAGAGTATCTCTCCTGAGGAACTGTAGAAACTCCAAAACTCTTGCTTGCTGATTGCTCTGATGTTGTATGGTATGCTCTGGTAAGAATAGATCATCTTAAGTTGTCAAAATAAACTTTAACTTTCACTTGATTTGTGTGTCAGAGAAATAATTTGTGCCAAAACTATACACCAATCAACTCTGAGACTTACTCAAGTGCTTCAAGATAGACCCAACAGGAAAGCTGGGTCTTGATCTCTTCAAAGCTGGGAGGACATTAAGAGAGGATGGTTATATTTTTGAACACTAGCTCCTCTATGGGTCTTAAATGGACACATAGAAATAAACACTTCTACTGATTGTGACCCCTTAAGGTCAACTCAGGGCACAAGTATGTGGAGCTTCTGTCAGGGTAAATCCTCATGGAGAATCAGCTCAACCATTCTGTTTTAAATGTGAGTCTTTTGACATCAGACAGATATGGTCTGTGTATTCTCTACCCTGCTAACCCTGCTGTCCTCTCTTCACAAGTCACAGAAAAGGGAAATTTGACGATGGTTTTTTATGCTGATTCTTCCTAAGGAAATTTTGTTTTTGTACTATGCTCCGTCATTAGTTTCCATGAGCCCCATAACATCTAATCATCTTTCCTTTAACTTCTTGCTATTATGTAGCCTCTGTATCCTCTTGTGTCTAGAGCTCAATGGGCTCCTACCTTTATGTTGCATGTATTTTCCATATCATTCTCTACATTCTATACTTTGTTAAATCTTCCTCATTCTTTGGGTCTCAGTTAAAATGACTCTTTGCCAGCTAGATCAAGTATCTCTACTGTAAAAAATACCTTAGAATTTTTATTCAGAGGCCATATTATGTTTTGTATTTATGTATATATGCATAGACATGATTGTTTAATGCCTTGCATATTGCACTAAAATTTAAGGCTATCACAGGCAAGAATTTTGTGTATTTGTTTATTGCTATATTCCCAATGCCTCATATAGTGCTTGGCATTTAGTAGACATTGAGTAAATAGTTTGTTATTCAATGAAATGATTACAAATTTCTTATTCTGTCCTCTGGGGGATGGCTGTATTAAGAACCATGTGAATATGAACTAGTGGTTTAATAGTAATTGAATGCATTTTTTTTTTCACAGTCACTCTGAGCTTGCATAGCAGCATCAATTGAATTTTTCTCCGCTGCAGTCTGGTCATCAGATCTGCAGAGCTCTGAAAGGGGTTGCTGGGCCACAATGGGAGGGTCTACCAGCCCATGAACCCTGACCTCGTCCTTTCTGTTGTTGCTTTCTGAACCTGACTTGGGTGCCCAGTGTGAATTAATTATTCTCTTCCTGTCCAAGCAAATTTGGGAAAGAACAGTTGCAAAGCCTGATAAATTCTGGAAAAAGAAAACAAGTCTGGATACTGTTGACTTGTCAGGGTGCATTGCAGAACTTTTAAAATTCTGGCAGCTTTGGCATTTGATTACTCTCAGCACAGTCTCTGAAAAGGCATTATCTCAAATACACCTTTAATTTAAGCTCAAGCGCGATAGCTCATGCCTGTAATCCCAGCAATCTGGGAGGACGAGGAGGACAGATCATGAGGTCAGGAGATCGATACCATCTAGCCAACATGGTGAAATCCCATCTCTACAATAATACAAAAAGTTAGCCAGGTGTGGTGGTGAGACCTGGAATCCCAGCTACTTGGGAGGCTGAGGCAGGGGAATTGCTCGAACCTTGGAGGCGGAGGTTGCAGTGAGCCAAGATCGTGCCACGGTACTCTAGCCTGGTGACAGAGCAAGATTTTATCAAAAAAAAAAAAAAAAAAAAATTAAATACAACTTGATGGCTTCATCCCCTCCCTCCATTCCTTGCACTTGAGAATAAGCCCAGTCAGATTTTGGCCAACCCACTCTTCACCGTTCTGGTCAAACTATCAAACTACACAACCTGTTCCATGAGAATGACTCTCAAATATTGTTATTGCCTGACAAGTAAGAACAGAAACCATCTTTTTCCTCTTTATTCCCTCTGGAGCAGTCATCTACCAATCTCAGATGATGTTCATAGACAGTCTATTTATAGATGGCATTTCGTGATTTAAGAGGTATAATTTTTTCTCAAGGGACCATTTCTAACCATTCTCTCTGCATTCCAATGGCAACTCAACTTTTTTTTTTTTTCTTTTAAAATTGTCAAATGCTGTAAAGACCAATTGAACAAAGTTCTTAGGAAACAGTCTATGACTTCACATTGCGGGCATTTTCTCCAATCTCTTACTCCAAAGAAGAATTTTTTTAAATAAATAAAATAGCTATGTTGGACCTGGACAGGAACTGTTGACTGGGTTGCAGTCGGCCAAACCAGACAATCTGTTGTTTTAGAAGGAAACAGTGGCTGCTCTCACTTGTCTTTTAATTTTCATAGTATCTGTTAGGTGAAATTTGATTTTAGATTAAAAGATGGGCTTAAATGGATTTGTTCTTGAATCTTAGCTTTTTTTAAAAAATAAAAGCTCACTATATCCATTGACTTTAAGGAAAATTAATTGCAATAGTTTAGCATGGAGGGAATTTTGCTTTTCTAATAAATTATTCATACAGCTTAAAGGATGCTAGGAAAGATTTATATAAGTATACTCAATAGGCATGCATGCAAAATGTATTTTGCTGTTTGCCTAATCTTCTGGTTTTATGTTAAAACCTTTAATTTAATTTTCCCATTAATATCTAGAGCTTGACTGTGCACAGAATGATACAATATTATGGGTGGCTTTGTGGCATTTAAATTCATTTTTCTTCTTATTTTACTGATTCATCATCAGGGAAAGTTTTGAAATTAAGTGTACGTTTAGGTATAAATGGGAAAGGAAGCCAAAATCAAAGTAGTGTCACCTGCAAAGAGTCTCATAGTCTGCTAGCAAACTATATTTTCTCTTCACCGCTTTTGGAATGAGAGAATTAAAACTTGCAAAGGAAATTGTCAGCATATTTGCCAAAGCATACTCCCAATTTATTAAATTTATGTCAGGCTCCCCTTTTATACTAAGTCTTAAATCTCATTCTTTGAACTCAAAAGTCTTTTTTCAGTGTGAAGGTCATTAATTTTAATTAAATGGAAATCTTTCTTTTACACTAACAAGAAAATGAGGATTAGTCTCAATAACTTTCATTAAATAAATAGAGCAAATTAAAATTTATAATACATCTTTAGATAGATCTGAAAAGGTCTCATCAAAAGCCTATTAGTTGACAGGAAGGGAAGTGTCTCAGTGGGTTATAGTAAAAGTGTATCTAGAATCCAGAAGAAAAAACATTTGTTTGCTGAGCTAGTTTTCTGTGGTTGATTTTACTTCACAAACATTATATTATACTTCCATTATAATGTCATAAGAAGGCAAATATAACATTAACTTTATAGGCTTTGATTAAAATAACTCATTTACTATTATCACAATCTGTATCTGTATAGCTTTTAGCAATTTACAAAGCATTTTTATACATGCCACCTCTGTTTGAGTGACTTACTAAAAACAGTATACACTTTAGACATAAATGTGCTGCATTAAAATTTTTTCTCTACTACTATTAGCTCTCACATCAGAAAAGTAACTTCAAATTTCTGAGCCTCAGTTGTCTTATCTTTAAAGCAGGGATAATAATTCCAAACTTGCTTGGATGTTATGAAATATTAATTCTTCCAATCCATAAATGTGGGATATCTTTTTATTTACAGTCATGTATTTCATAATGATGTTTTAGTCAACAATGCTTTGCATATACAATAGTGGTTCCATAAGAGTATAATGAAACTGAAAATCTCCTATCACAAAAATACTATCATTATGCTACCATTTCTTTACACAATTTTGTACAGTAACATGCTGTATAGGTTTATCTCTAGAAGCAATAGGCTATATCAAATAGTTTAGGTGTATAGTAGGCCACATCATCTAGGTTTGTGTTAGTATACACTATAAAGTTTTAACAATAATATAGTCACCTAACTATTCATTTCTCAGAATGCATATCCATTGATAAGTGATGGATGACTGTATTTTTGTCTTCAATTTCTTTCATAAAGTTTTCTACTTTTAGTATACAGATATTTCACATTCTTGGCTATGTTTACTTCCAAGTTTCTATTCTTTTTTTGGTGCCATTGTAAATTTTTTTTTAAATTTCCTTTTCAGAAATTCATTGTTGGTGTAAAGAAAAAAACACTACTGATTTTTATATGTTAATTTGGCATCCTGCAACTTTTCTGAATTAAAAAAAATTACAGGATTGTTGTGTAGTCTTTAGGGGTTTCTACATATAGAATCATGTCATTTGCAAAGAGAGAAAATTTTGTTTCTTCCTTTCCAATTTAGGTGTCCTGTGTTTCTTTTTCTTGCCTAATTGCTTCAGCTTGTACTCTCAATGCTACGTTGAATAGCAATGGCAACAATGCATATCCTTCCTTTGTTTCTGATGTTAAAATAGAAGCTTTCAAATTTTTATTGATTGTAACATTAGTTGTGGGCTTGTCATAAATGGTTTTTACTGTGTTGAGGTAAGTTCCTTCTATACCTATTTTATTGAGAGATTTTGTCACGAATAGGTGTGGAACTCTGTCTCATGTTCTTTCCACATTTATTGAGATGATCATATGGATTTCCCTTTTATTCTGTTAATATATTGTCCACATTGATAAACTTGACTTGAAAAATGTTGAACTATTTTACATTCTAGGGATTAATCCCAATTGATCATGGTGTATAGTTGTTTTAATATGCTGTTGAATTAATTTTGCTGTTATTTTATTGAGGATATTTACATATATATTATCAGAGAGAATTACCTATAGTTTCTTTTCTTGTGTGCAGGTGGTTTCTTTCTTTCTTTTTCTTTGTTTTTCATTCTGGTCTTGGTATCTGTGTGATGCTGGCCTCTCATAAAATGAGTATAGGAGTGTTTCTTCTTTTTCTTTTATTTTGGAAGAGTTTGAGAAGAATTCCTATTAATTGTTCTTAAATGTTTGGTAAAATTTAATTGTGAAATCATATGATACTGAGTTTTTTTACCCATCTCTTCAGTGTAATTTAATTTGTTGACATGTAACTGTGTATAATCATCCCTTTTGATTCTTTTTGATTTTTTCTGTGTCTGAAGCATCAGCTGTAATGCTTCTTGTTTTATTTCTAATTATCTTTAGTTGCCTCTTCTCTATTTTATCTTAGTCTAGCAAAGGGTTGGCCAATTTTATTTATCTGTTTAAGAAGCTAACTCTTAGTTTTGTTGATTTTTAAAATTGTTTTTCTATTTTTAAATTTGTTTCTGCCCATTATAGACATCCTTCTTTCTTTTGATCATCACTAACATGAACTATCTTTTTCCATCCCTTCACCTTTCAGCCTATGTGTGTCATTCACCTAAATCGATTTTCTTATATAAGTGGAATTAGACATTGTTTTTAATTTATTCAGCCACTTTATATCTTTTCATTGACAGTTCAATACATTTACTTTTAAAGTAATTATTAAGAGGAAAAGGTTTATGACTGCCATTTTGTTCACTGTTTTATATTGATTCTGTACCTCTTTTTCTTCCTGCTCTCTTCCTCTCTGTTATGTCGCATTTTTGATTTTGTGCTTATAGGCTTTGTTTCCTTTATATTTTTTGGAATAACTTCTATTGGTATTTTTGTGGTTCTCATGGGACTTACATAAATATAGTTATAATAGTCTATTTTATGCTGATAACAAGTTAACTTGACTCATATTCAAGAACTCTACACCTTTACCTCCCCTCTTCTACATTATAATGCTAATGATGTCACAATTATATATGTTTATATTGTGTATCTAATTTAATTATAGTTATTTTTTAATACTTTTGTCCTTTAACTTTTATGCTATAATTAAAACAGACTTACCCAACTTCATTAGTGTAATATAGTGTTATGTTTTTGTCTATATATTTACCTTAACCAATGTGTTTCATACTTTCTTACATTCTTGTATTCCTATTTAGCATTTCTTGTAAGAAAGGTCCAATAGTGATTAACTCCTTTGGCTTTTGTTTGCCAGAAAAAGTCTTTATCTTTTCTTCATTTTTGAAGGGCAATCTTGCCAGGTATAGCATTCTTGACTGACAGTTTGGCAGGTACCCCACCCCCACAACCTGCCATAGCACTTTACATACATTATCTTCCTCCCTTCTGGCCTGTAAGGCTTATACTCATAAATATGCTGATAGTGTTAAGAAGATTCCCATGTAATAACAAGTCACTTTTCTCCTGCTGCTTTCAAAGTTCTCTTTCACTTTTGACAATTTCATCATAATATGCCTTGGTGTAGATCTCTTGGGATATATTGTATTGAGTGTCCTTTGGGGTTCTTAAATCTGGATGTCTATTTCTTTTCCCAGGTTAGGGAAGTTATGAGCAATTTTTTTTTCGATCAACTTGTCTGTCCCTTTTTATCTGTCATCTCCTTATTTGACTTTTATAATGAATATTTTTTTCCTATTAATTACATTCCCTATTTTCCTAAGGCTATCCTTTTCATTCCTTTTATTTTTAGCTCCTATGATTGGATGGTTTCTAATGACCCGTCTTCAAGTTCACTGATTCTTTCTTTTGCTTGATCCAGTCTATCGTCAAAATGCTCTACTTAATTTTTCAGTTTAGTTATGGTACTCTTTAGCTCTATAATTATTGTTTGGTACTTTTAATATTTTCTATCACTTTGTTAAAAATTTCACTTTCTTTATTCATTGTTCACCTAAACTTAATATGCATTTTTATGACCATTATTTTGAATTCTCTGTTGGATACATCAAATATACCCATTTCATTAGGATTTGTTTCTGAAGATTTGTTCTATTATTTTATTTGGAACATATCTTCATGTTTCTTTAGATTCTTTGACTATCTATGTTGGTTTCTGTGCATTAAATGAAATATCCATTTCTTCCAACTTTCACATGTTTTTCTCATGTAGGAAATGATGGTTGCCAATCAGCCTCATAAGAGATTCTGGTGCCTTTCAAACCTTTGGGCTTGTCTAGCTTCCATTTTACTTCCTAGTGGCCTCTAAGAAACTAGAGTATGCCAAGTCCTGTCAGTCCCTGAAACAGAAGAGATAGGATCTAGTCATTTTATTAACCACTGGAAGAGTTCAGGTACTAGATATGTTATTCAATTTTTCTCTCTTCAGGGAGAAGTTGGAAGCTGGAGCTTATCATCACCCACTATCTCTTAACTGAGCCAAGAGGTAAGCTATGGCAAACGCTTGTACAGTCATTCACACTTTTTGCTCTTTCAAATTGTTGCTTTGTTCTCTGCCACACTCAAGGGGTCTGGAGAATGCCAGGCCTTATTAACTTTCAGGTACAAATGGGTTAGAGGTCAGTTCCTCAGGTAGCAAGCACAGAAGTTGTGGAGCTAGAGGGGTAGTCAAACTCCTTCTGTGAAAATGCTATAGAAATGATTTTTTCACTGAAGGAGCCAGGAGGAGGAGCAATGGAAAGTACCCAGATGTCCATAAACTCACAGTGAACTAGTGATTGCTTTCTCCATCAGCTCCAAGAAACAAGTTAGAAGCCAGATTTTCAGGTAACAGATGGAAAAGTCAAGGCTCCAGATGTGTGGTCTAATCCCTCCCAGCTGGAAGCTGAGTTTTATAACTGGAATAAGCCAGGGAGAACAGTTGCAGAAAGCACCTATAGGTCATTTAAAATGCCACTTTGGTCTCTATAGACCCTAGGAGATTAGTGAATCCCAGGCCCTATCAGCTGTGGAGATTTAGTAGGCAGACCTTCAGGCAGCAGCTGGAAAAGTCAAGGAACTAGTTGTTGTTGAATAAAATGAAGGTGAAGGGCTTTTTTTTTTTTTTTTTCCAATGGAGCAAACCTGATAGAGGACCCTTGGAAAGTGTCCACATGTCCATTCAAGTTCTCAGAAAACTAGTGATTGCTTGCCTCTTTAGCTTCCAGATATGGACCAGTTAGGCATCAGACTCCCAGGCAGCATCTGAAACAGTTGAGAGGTTAGACATGCAATATAACTCTCAGGGAGAAGCTGGAAGCTTGGGTTTATTGCCTTCTGACTGTGCTGAGCAAGAAAGAACAGGTCTGTTAAATGCACCTGTGCCTGTTTAAAACCACCTTTTTTTCCCCTCTATGGTCGCAGAATACCACTGTCACCTGGTTTCTGTCAGCTTCTACAGATAAGCAAGTTAAGAGTCAGTCTATTGGGTAGCAGCTGTCAAAGTTGGGACACTAGATGTGTTGTCCAAACCATTTGCTCCTCAGGAAAAAATTGAGGAGGGTTCTCTCCCAATTGCATGGTGCTGTGTTGGAAACAGAGTTTAAGGCAAAAGTATGTCTCAGCTTTTCTTATCCATTTTTAAATGGGAATTTCTTCAGTCATTTGATATAGAGGAGTCTCTTAACTAGTTTCTGAATTTTTTCTCAGCAGGAATTGATCTGTGCATAGCTGTTCATTTGGTCTATCTGTGTGTGGCTGGAGAGAAAGTCCTAAGCCTCCTCTTCTGTCGTCTTGCTGAAGTCTCCAATTCTCTGATAGTTGTAAGGAGGTAAATGGTTTGAAATTCATGAGGAAGTTCTTAGGTAAACAACTAATTTAGTAGCAAGACATGGTTTATCTGGTTCAAAAAGATGCTAGAGAAACCATTGATTTCTCCTCATTGTGACACTATGTATTTATTCTAAGTATAATAGATTGACATTATAAATGATCCAGGCTTGCAATTGGAGTAGTCCCTGCTCTTTTCAGATGGCTCCATTCTCCCACTGTGTTCAACATAAAAATCACAAAATCGGTTTTGCCTTTATGTGAATTTTATTTTTCATTATAATTGTCCCTACTTTCTTCTAGGTCAATAAATAAATAAAATACTTATTATTAAAATAAGTATTATATTTAATGCTTATTCATAATTTTTATTTGTTAATAAACACTACATGACCACACAATTCAGTTGACACAATTCAGTTTTCTGTTGGTTTTTAGAAATGGCCTCTTACTCTGTCATCCATGCTGGAGTGCAGTAGAACAATCATAGTTCACTGCCTCCTCCAACTCCTTGGCTCAAGTAATCCTCACACCTCAGTCTCCTTAGTAGTAAGACTACAAGCATGTGTTAGTATACCTAGCTAATTTTTTAATATTAATTTTTGGAGGCATGGTCTTGCCATGTTGCCTTGTCTGGTCTTGAACGACTGACCTCAAGTGATCCTTCTGCTTCAACCTCCCAAATAAGACATAATTCAGTTTTAATCCATGTGTACTAGTTAGACATCAGACTCTCAGGCAGCATATTTTCACACAAAGGTAGGGGTTGTGTTTGTATGTGTGTGTGTGCCTGTGTGTGTACTGACAGTTTATTTTAAAAAATAACAAAAGAGAAATTAAGAGTCATTTTGAAATATTATGCTCCTTCCTTTATCTTTTTTATTGTTTCTATAATACCAAAAGTAAAAATAAAGGTAAAATAGTTTATTTAATCAATCTGGCTTATAAACTTGTGGTTTTGTTTCTTTTTTCTTTTATTACTCTAGAATTGTGGAGACACAGTTTCTATGTTGGTGAGAAGCAGAATGTTATATTGCCTTATGAAACAGATAGGAAATAATATTTTAAATAAATAACTTGAGAATCTTGAGTAGCACACTTTTATGCCAGAGATTTCCATAATTACAGCATCTGTTTCTGGAAGATGAGAAGGAACTTGTCAACTTTGCTGCATATCACATCATAAAACAATCTTGATTTTATCCCTTTCCTATGAGAGCACTTCTAGTTCACTGAATTGAAGAGAAAGAACAAACACTTTGTTGATCAATCAGAACTTTTTCTTACTGCCAGAGCCAATGGATGCGATGGCTTTGTGGTTTGTAAGGAATTTTTGATTCACAGAAAAATACATAGTGGCGTGTACATTACTGGAAACTTTGTTTTCTTTTCTACTACCTTCACTTTTCTGTTGGCTTTCAGTAGTTAAAAATGACAATAAAAATAAATGAGATTCTAAACACTATACAACTGTTAATTCATTTTGTCTTCATAAAAACACTGTGACACAAGTAGAATTATTAACCTTATTTTAAAGATGAGGAAAATGAGTCAGTGATGTGTTAAATAACTTGTTAGTGAGAGCCAGCTATGGAGTGGCAGGACCGTGATTCCAATATTGGCTGTCTGGCTCCAGAGACTGCATATTTTAAATATCATGGTCAAGAAAGACCATATTGAGAAGCTGACATTTGAACAAAGACTTAAACTATGTGAGAAGTGAGGCATGTCAGTATCTGAGGATACTACATTTTCCAAGCAGCAGAATAGCAAATACAAGTACCCTGAGGCAGGAGCATCCCCACGTGAGAGAAAATGGAGTAAGGGATGAGTCCAAGGATTTTTCCTGAATACCTGGAAGAGTATAGTTGCTATTATTGAAAATGGGGAAGATTTGGGTGATACAGGTGTGATGGGAAAGCCAGAAGTTCATTTTTAAACAGGTTAAGTTTGAGAAATCTATTATTCAAGAAATGTTAAGTAGGCAGTCCAATACAGTCTGCGTTTAGAGGACAGAAAGAATATGGGTTTGGCATTAAATAAAGTGAATGAGGATGGACAAGCAGCCCAGTAACTGTCTGCTCAACATTTATAGTCAGAAGATAAGGAGTTAGTCGCAAAGAAACTGAGATGGAGCAGCAAGTGAGGCAGAAGAGAACATGTGATTGTGGAGTCCTGGATTCCAAGCAAAGGGTTCTCAATAAGGAGAAGGTGAGCAGATTTCTCAAATGTTGCCTGTAAGTAACATAAGGTAAGGATTTAGGATTGAGCATTGATTATAGCATTATGGACAACATCAGTGACCTTGACGAGATTATTATTATTATAGTGATTGAAGCAATAATTTAATTATGAATGATTGAGAATTTTTCCCAAATCATACATTAAGAATCATACATTAAGATTTGTTAAAGAACAAGTCATTTTCTTTATCCTTATTGATCACATCTAACAGATCTGTGGAAATGTTTTAAAATGATGAAAAAATTCTAAATAAAATATATAACTTCGTAAAAAAAAATGTTAAAGGACAGGGATGAATGTGCAAAGTAATGTTCAGGAAAGCGATTTAAAAGAGAAACACATCTTGAAAGGATGGGTTGGATAGACAAATATGATTGGGTTACATGCTCATATTTGGAAGTGCCAGAGCATCAGTTAAACCTAACTTAGGGAAAATAAATGCAGAGTGGGTGGGATTTATTGGCTAATGTAATTGAAAAATTCAGGCATAGCTGAGTCAAGGTGCTCCATGTCATTGTCTGAATTCAGTGAGGCTCCATTTTCCAGTTCTGCTGCCCTCTGTTTTAGTTCTGATTTCATGCAGTCTCCCTAGTCATGTTGGTCACCAGTGGCTCCAGGCTTACCTCTCCCTGTCTAGCAACCCCTCTGGAAGGAGTTTTTCTTTTTTCAACAGTTTCTGTAAATTTCATGTATTGATTCTAATTAGTTTGGCATGTGCTATACAGAAGTTAATAACTATTTACTGTGTCCATGGAAATGGATTAGCTAGATTTAGATTTTTATCTCTACTTATTGGAAGTGGTATAATTAGGCCAGCTATTTCCAAACCTTAAGGATTAATAAGTAGAGAATTATCCTCAGGAAATTAAGGTTCTAATACTATATAAATGGGGAAATAGATGTTGGGTATATTTTTAAAAAGATGTTCATTGTATGAAAAAAGGAAGAAGATTTAGAAAAAGAGAATGGAGACAAGTAGTTATGTAGAATTTACTGCATACTTTAATTATATTTGTTGACAATTTCTCATTAATGACAACCCCAAGAGGTAAGTGCTTATGTTGGATAAAGCTGAGAAAAGGGAAATGATCTCTAATATTTACTTCAGAGAAAATTTGCCCACAGGACTAAATTGTAATCTAATCTTTCAAGCTTTAGGATATTTATACTGATAATTATACACTGAGAAAAATATGTATGGCTCATTTATGTAGCATTATAATCAACTGTCATGAAAACAGCTGTAAGCAAATAAATTTAAGAGAAAGATGTAGTCATATGATTTGAAATGAGTGTAGAGGCTCTCCAGCTCAATTTCCCCAACAACTGAACCTCTTAGCTTCTGACAGTGAACAAGTGATAAAGGTGTATTAGGGGGCAATAGAGAAGTTCTATCTAGGTTCAGGCAGGCAGAGGCAATTGCATTTTATACTGTTTTTCAGTCTTCTCAATTTAGCCTCTTCTCTCTTTACTTCCTTTGGAATTATACAGCATCTCCAAATCCTAAACCTTTCTGTTTATGTGACAAACCCTGGCTTGTTTCCCATTGGCTGCTGCACTTTAAGCAGGTAGAGTTCACTTTCTTTTGCTCTGCCAGTTTGTTGCTATTCTTCCATCCATTTCCTTCCTTTGAATGCTGTTGACACCTTTCATCGTAAGTCCTCTTGTCTGTCACTCTTTCTTTTTCTTTGTAGACTTGCATGTTTATTTTCTTCATTGTCATTTTTTTTCTTCTATTGGTGTTTTTGAGAGATAACAGCCATTAACACGTACGTTCAATCTACCTCATTTGACCAGAGGCCCTTGCATCCATTTCTACATCATCCCTTTAGATGCTTAATAATTAGTAATATTAAACATACTGTTATAATTAATAATAGTAAGCATGCTATTATAATCTTCATTAGTAGTCCAAAGCCCCACCTCTCAGTCTCAATAAATCTTCCCACCCCTAAGGTGTGCATATTGCAGCCTCTAAACCCTAACAACAACCATAAATTCCAGCATATCCAACATCCATAATTACCAACCTATCACCCTGTTTATAGGTTGGTCCCAACTCTGAAGTATCAATGTGTCAAGCAGAATTTGTGCTCTGATAACACTGTAGTTAAGATGGTTAAAAAAAAAAGAGAGAGAGAGAGAGAGAGATCTAAGATGGCCAATTACTAACTGCTAAAGATTGTAGCTCCCAGTGAAAGTGCAGAGAACGAGAGGACACCACACTTTCAGACGAATTTTTGTTGCTCATGGACTAGGAGATTCCCAGAGGAGGAGCCCCACGGGTCACCAGCATGACTCTTGTGGCCGGCAAGGCACTTTTGCTGGCACCCCGGTCTGGCGATTCCCGGTGCAGAGTAAACGGGACTGGGTCCCCTTTTGGTTGACGTTTGGAGCTCCAGGAAGGCAGAGTCGCCTATTCAGCTGATTGAAAAAGGGACTAAAGAAGGAAGCCAGACCGGAGATTCCTGGGCAGAAAAGCACCATGAATCTTAACACCGCTGTTTTAGCCAGTGCAGTGGGTTGCTCAGATTTCAGCACTGGGAATCAACAAGTTGGATGTCCACTCAGAGACCTAATTTGAAAGTCGGTAATTACAAAGATGACAGGTGGATAAATTTACAATGACGGGAAGAAACCAGCATAAAAAAGCTGAGAATACCCAAAATCAGAATGCCTCTCCCTCTACAGGGGATCACAGTTCCTCATCAACAAGGGAACAAGGCCTGATGGAGAAGGAGTGCGTTCCAATAACAGAATTAGGCTTCAGAATGTGGATAATAAGAAACTTCAGTGAGTTAAAAGAACATGTTCTAGCCCAATGTGAAGAAACTAAGAACCTTGAAAAAAGGTTTGAGGAAATCCTAATGAGAATAGACAATTTAGAGAGGAATATAAGTGAATTAATGGATCTGAAGAATACAGTATGAGAACTCCGCGAAGTATGCACAGGTTTTAACAGTCTAATTGATCAAGCAGAAGAAAAGATATCAGAGGTCGAAGACCAACTTAATGAAATGAAGGAATGAGAAGACAAGATTAGAGAAGAAAGAGTAAAAAGGAATGAGCAAAGTCTCCAAGAAATATGGGACTATGTGAAAAGACCTAATTTACATTTGATACGTGTACCTGAATGTCATGAAGAGAATGGATACAAGCTGGAAAATATTCTTCAGGATATTATTCAGGAAAACTTTCCTAACTTAGTAAGGCAGGACAATACTCAGCTCCAGGTAATACAGAGAACACCACAAATATATTCCTCAAATAGAGCAACCCCAAGACACATAATCGTTAGATTCACCAGAGTTGAAATAAAGGAGAAAATTCTAAGGGCAGCTAGAGAGAAAGGTCAGGTTACCTATAAAAGGAAGCCTATCAGACTCACAGCAGATCTCTCAGCAGAAACTTTACAAACTAGAAGAGAGTGGGGGTCAATATTCAATATTTTAAAGAGAAGAATTTCAACCCAGAATCTCATATCCAGCCAAACTAAGCTTCATAAATGAAGGAAAAATAAAATTTTTCACAAACAAGCAAGCACTCAGAGATTTCATCACCACCAGGCCTGCTTTACAAGAGCTTCTGAAAGAAGCACTATACACAGAAAGGAACAACCAGTATCAGTCATCCCAAAAACTTACCAAAAGGTAAAGAGTATCTCCATAATGAAGAATTTATATCAACTAATGGGAAAAATAGCCAACTAGCATTAAACGACAATATTAAACTCACAAATATCAATATGAATCCTAAATTTAAATGGATTAAATGCCCCAATCAAAGACACAGACAGGCAAATTGAATAAAAAGTCAAAACCCATCGGTATGCTGTATCCAGATCCATCTCATAAGCAAAGACATACTAAGACTTAAAACAAAGTGTTGGTGGAAGACATATCAATCAAATGGAGAGAAAAAAAAAACAGGAGTTGTGACTTTCGTCTCTGACAAAATAGACTTCAATAGTAACAAAGACTAAAAGAAACAAAGAAAGACGTTACATAATGGTAAAAGGATTAATGCAACAACAGAAGTCAATGATCACAAATATATATGCACCCAATATAGGAACACCCAGATACATAAGACAAGTTCTCAATGACTTATAAAGAGATTTGGACTCCCGCACAATAATAGCGGGAGACTTTGACACCACATTGTTAATATTCGACGGATCAACAAGATAGAAAATTAACAGGGACATCTATGATTAGAACTCAGACCTGGAACAAGTAAACTCAGTGAATATTTATGAAATTCTTCACTCCAGGTCCATAGAACACACATTTTTCTCAGTGTCACATTACACCTATTTTGAAAGTGACTACATAATCGGAAGTAAATCACTCTTCAGCATTTGCATAGCATTTCACAGACTTAAATGAAATATTGGTTGGCTGTTTGTTTGTTATTTTCTTCCCTTATTCCTTCCTGTCTTCGCTGTTAAGCACAATTATCGGCATAAAAGAGGTTTTTAATACCTATTTTTAGATTGCATTCCAGCCTGGGCAATAGAGCAAGAATCCTGTTCTCTCTCCCCCTTTCTCTTTCTCTTTCTTTCTTTCTTCTCTTCTTCTCTTTCTCCCTTACTCCCTCTTTCCCTCTCTCTCTCCCTCCTTCCTTCTAAAAAATTGAAGTTTAGATTCAATGTTTTTAGCTGTGGTCACCTATATGTCCAAGCACATGAATAATGTGATTCATACAAAGTTAATTTTTATTCTATCTGGAATTTTCTAACCTGCTATTGTAAACCTGTAATTGCCACATCTGTGTAAAGCATATATAAGACACAATGGAAGGTCAGAAAGGTTGGTATAAAGTATTCTCAAATGAAAATGCCATGCATCTCTTCATGAGACTTTAATAACTAAGACATAATATACATTTGGGAAGGAAGGATACTGAATCATAGCACCAGGAAAAAAAAAAAAACAAAAAAAACAAAAAAACTTGAAGCAGCCCATTTCCTTTAGCTGTCAGTGAATTTTTGGTTGTTGCTATGCTTTGTTTTATAGCTTTCTTTGGCTCTATAAAGTATCTTGACATACTGCCTGAGACCTCTGTCTTGCTATCTATTCCACTTTTTTTAAAGTAAGTGAGATGCCATTTTAAAAGGCACTGAGGCATCGCTGTTAAATTACACCCACTGTATGTGCAGACAGCCATGTAGTGAGATCACTCCTACTTACTTGTTTGGCTTTAATTTATTTCTAGTTTAGGAGAGCAGTGGTGATCACCATGATATCATAAACTTGATACTTAGATAGATTCAATACATGGAAAATCTTCCTAATAGTGTCTAATTATTACTTAATATTTTGCAGGTCAACAGTTTTACTGGGAATTCAGGTATTCTACTCAAATAAAAAATAAGTAATAACTTGGAACATAAGTTAATAACCTGGCATATTGACTAGCATATAGTTGCTCAATAACTGTCAATTACTCTATTTCATTGAACATGTATTGCCAGTTCCTGCATTAAAACCTCTATTTTAGCTGTTCCACTGTCCTAAATGCCCTTATTCCAGATATTAGATAAACAACTCTTATCTTTCTAATATCGGTTTAAATATGCCTTTCTCAGAGAAATCTCTACTGATCACTGCCTCCAGAGTCAACCTGTTTCAAAACACCCATTTTATTTTCTGTATTCACCAGGGTTTGATATTTTCTGGATTATTAGTTCACTTATTTCATAAGAAGATATACTTCTCTTTTGTCATTTGTTTTATTCCCAGTGCCTAGAACAATTTCTGGAATATATAGGTTGTGCCTGTCTTCATATTTCACAGAGAAGGGGACCTTACCTGGTTTGAGAATTGTGATAGCTTTAACCCCTTGTACATGATATGTCCTTTGTATGTGCTAAATTAATTAATCGATGATTTTCCTTTTGCAGTTTAAGGTCTAATTGTATTAGAGTTTTAAAAGTAAAATACTTGGGAGGCCAAGGCAGGCAAATTGCTTGAGCCCAATGCCAGCCTTGGCATTATGGTGAAATCTCTACTAAAAACAAAAAAAAAAAAAATACAAAAAAATTAACTGGGTATTGTGGCATGTGCTGGTAGTCCCAATTACTCAGGAGGCTGAGGTGGGAGGATTCCCTGAGACCAGGAAGTCAAGGCTGTAGATCCACCAATGGACTCCAGCCTGGGTGAAGAGTGAGACCCTGTCCCAAAAAATCAGTGAACAAATAAAACAAAATACCTCATTCTTGAGATTTGCCCAAGACAAACGAAAACTTACATTCACACACATACACATGCACACACACACACACACACACATTAAATGCTTTTAGAGGCTTTATTTGTAAAGTGCTGAACACTAGGAAAAAATATAAATTAACTCTGGTATTCATTCAATAGCATACTTCTCAGCAATGAAAAGGAAGAAACTACCAAAACACACAAAGATCTGGATGAATTCTAAATGAATAATTGTATGGGAAAGAAGACAGACTCAAAAGGCTACCTACTCTGTGGTTCTGGAAAAGACAATACTATAGGAACAGAAATTAGATCAGTGGTTGCTAGGCCATGGGGATGAAGTGAAGTTTACAACCAAGGGCAGCATGAGAAAATTTTGGGGAGTGAGGGATCTGTTCTGTATCATGATGGTAGTGGTGGTTACGTGCCTGCATGTGCTTGTCCAAACTAATAGAACTCTACTCAAAAAAGAGTGAATACTACCTTACATAAATTATATCTCAATATTTAAAAAGTAAATAGATGCAACATTATAACTCACTATACTTCAAAATCACTAGGCTGTGATATAGCTGCCTAATTATTTTGCTCTTTCAGCTTTGCCTTGCCTGTCCAATCTCTTCTCAAGCACCAGGCAGTGTGACACAAAGAAAACATTTTACTCCTCCAGCATCTTTCCATCTTGGTCCTCAAAATGGCCTAAAAGGCCCTCCCTGATCTGCTGCCCCACTGTTTGCTGATCTCATCTCAATCACTCTTTCCTCTTGCCCTCTGCACCAGCCAGAATAGCCCCCTTGCTGATCTTCCAAGACACCAACTCCAGTAGGACTTTGCAGTTGCTGTTCTTTGCTGGACTGCTCACTTCCTGAATATCAACATGACCTGTTCCTTCACACCCTTCAGCTCTGTTTGCAAATATCATCTTATCACAGATATTTTCCAGGACTATCCTATACAAATAATACCTTCTTCCTCATATTCCATTTATTTTTGTCTACAGAAAGATGTATTTAGTTTTTTAAAATCTGTGTACTCTCATTAGAATAAGCTTTATAAAATTTGAATTTTTTTTTATTTATTACCATTTCTCTATAGTTTAGAACAGTCCTGGCACCTACTAGGTGATATATCTTTGTATCACTATTCATTTATCCAACTATGTATCTATCAAATTTATAAACATATATTTACTTATTCTTGTATAATAGACTAGGTCACTAATGTAAATGTTCTGGCAGAGACTGAGTAGATGCCATTAACGACTACTTTTTCTTCCTGAGCACATAGCTTATTTTCATTTCCAGTCTGCCTTGCATCTAGGGGGCATATGATTAGCTCTCATCATTGTAATGTAAACGAAAGAGATTCTTTACTGTTTGGTCTAGGCAGCTATAATCCATTTGCTTTCTGTTTGATATCTCCCTCTTCCCTTATTCTGACACATGGATGACACTATATGATGTTAAATTCCTAAAGGCATTTGTTGAAGTTGACAGTGCCACATCATGAAAAGAATCTAGGTCCCTGAAGACTGTGTGTAGCAGAGGCCTTCCCTGCCTCCTCCAGTACACAATATACTATGTAACATTAATAAGAAATAAATCTTTATGGTATAAAGCTATCACACCTTTGAATCATATGGTATGGATATTTTTACTTATGCTGACTGATATACCTGGATTTAGAATCAAATGATGTTTCCGATCTGAGGTTTGCCATATCTGATCATAATGGAGATGCTGTGAATCTGTTTCCAGATTTTATAGTGGGGATAGTATATGCTAACACTCTATATGATGAAAATACTGTGAACATAAGAAATAAAGTATAGAGAAATAATTTATATATTTTTAAAAGAATAGAAAACCAAACATGGCATGTTCTCACTCATAAGTGGGTGTTTAACCCATGAATAGAGAACACATGAATAGAGGAAGGGGAATATCACACACCAGGGCCTGTTGGTGAGTAGGGGGCTAAGGAGGGGATGGGGGACTAGGGGAGGGATAGCATTAGGAAAAACACTTAATGTAGATGACGAGGTGATGGATGCAGCAAACCACCATGGCACATGTATACATATGTAACAAACCTGTGTGTTCTCTACATATACCCCAGAACTTAGAGTATATTAAAAACAAACAAACAAAAAATGTAAGTTCTGTAAAATGCCACTATTTATATTTTGCTCTTTAAGTTTCTTTTTTCCCAGATAGTTCTTCACTAATTTGCTCAATATTTAACATTTACTCATTTGAGCATATTCTCTGTGCCTACCACTATGCTGAATAGGAAAGACAATTTCAATCTTTACTGTCAGTGAGTGGAGAAAACAATGAAATAATTAATCATGGTGTGAAAAGTACCCTCATAAGGGAGTCTACAGAGTAATGGCAATGAAAAGTAGGGAAACTAACCAATACTTGGGTTATTAGGGGTGTTTTTCCACAGGAAGAGACTTTCGGTTTTGTCAAGGAATTTATCTACTTTTTCTCCAGGTTTTCAAATCTATTCATGTATAGTTGCTCATAGTAGTCTCCAATGATTCTTTGTATTTCTGTGGTATCCTTAGTAACATCTTCTTTTTTCTTTCTGATTTTATTTATTTGGTTCTTCTCTATATTTTATTCTTAGTTTGTCTAGCTATTGGTTTGTTCATTTTGATTATCTGTTCAAAAAACCAGCTTTGTGTTGTTGATCTTTTTTATTGTTCTTCAAGTTAAAAGCTGACAGAGACAAGGAAGGTCATTATATAAAGGGGTCAATTCAGCAAGAGAATATAATAATTATAAATTTACATGTACCAAACACCCAAACACCCAGATATAGAAAGCAAATATTAGATGCAAAGGGAGAGATAGATCCCAATATACTACTAATAGAAGAATTTCAACACATTACTCTGGGCATTGGACAGATTATTCAAACAGAGAATCACCATTGAAATATCAGATTTAAATAGCACCATAGACCAAATGTACCTGACAAACATTTACATAATGTTTCACCCAAAAGCTGCAGAATACACATTATTTTCTTCAGTACATAGAACATTATCTATGACTGACCATATGTTAGGACACAAAACAATCCTCAAGAAAATTAGAAAATTAAAGTCATGGAGAGATCCAAGATGGCTGATTACTAACAGCTCAGGATTGTAGCTCCCAGTGAAAGCTCAGAGAACGAGAGGACGCCACACTTTCAGACGAATTTTTGTTGCTCACAGACCAGGAGATTCCCAGAGGAGGAGCCCCATGGGTCTCCAGCACGACTCTTGTGGCCGTTGCAGAGGTTTTGCCAGTGCCCCGGCTTGGCGGTTCCCGGTGCAGAGTAAACGGGACTGGGTCCCCTTTTGGTCGACATTTGGAGCTTCAGGAAGGCAGAGTCACCTATTTAGCTGATTGAAAAAGGGACTCAGGAAGGAAGCCTGACTGGAGATTCCTGGGCAGAAAAGCACCATGAATCTTAACACCGCTGTTTTAGCCGGCACGGTGGGTTGCTCAGATTTTGGCGCTGGGAATCAACAAGTTGGACGTCCACTCAGAGACCTAATTTGAAAGTAGGCAATTACAAAGACGACAGGTGGATAAATTTACAATGATGGGAAGAAACCAGTGTAAAAAGGCTGAGAATACCCAAAATCAGAATGCCTCTCCCTCTACAGGGGATCACAGTTCCTCATCAACAAGGGAACAAGGCCTGATGGAGAAGGAGTGCGTTCTATTAACAGAATTAGGCTTTAGAGTGTGGATAATAAGAAACATCAGTGAGTTAAACGAACATGTTCTAGCCCAATGTAAAGAAACTAAGAATCTTGAAAAAAGGTTTGAGGAAATCCTAATGAGAATAGACAATTTAGAGAGGAATGTAAGTGAATTAATGGATCTGAAGAATACAGTACGAGAACTCCACGAAGTATGCACAGGTTTTAACAGTCTAATTGATCAAGCAGAAGAAAAGATATCAGAGGTCGAAGACCAACTTAATGAAATGAAATGAGAAGACAAGTTTAGAGAAGAAAGAGTAAAAAGGAATGAGCAAGATCTCCAAGAAATATGGGACTATGTGAAAAGCCCTAATTTACATTTGATACATGTACCTGAATGTCATGAAGAGAATGAATCCAAGCTGGAAAATATTCTTCAGGATATCATTCAGGAAAACTTTCCTAACCAAGTAAGGCAGGAAAATACTCAACTCCAGGTAATACAGAGAACACCACAAAGATATTCCTCAAATAGAGCAACCCCAAGACACATAATTGTTAGATTCACCAGAGTTGAAACAAAGGAGAAAATTCTAAGGGCAGCTAGAGAGAAAGGTCAGGTTACCTATAAAGGGAAGCCTATCAGACTCACAGCAGATCTCTCAGCAGAAACTTTACAAACTAGAAGAGAGTGGGGGTCAATATTCAATATTTTAAAGAGAAGAATTTCAACCCAGAATCTCATATCCAGCCAAACTAAGCTTCATAAATGAAGGAAAAATAAAATTTTTCACAAACAAGCAAGCACTCAGAGATTTCATCACCACCAGGCCTGCTTTACAAGAGCTTCTGAAAGAAGCACTATACACAGAAAGGAACAACCAGTATCAGTCATCCCAAAAACTTACCAAAAGGTAAAGAGTATCTCCATAATGAAGAATTTATATCAACTAATGGGAAAAATAGCCAACTAGCATTAAACGACAATATTAAACTCACAAATATCAATATGAATCCTAAATTTAAATGGATTAAATGCCCCAATCAAAGACACAGACAGGCAAATTGAATAAAAAGTCAAAACACATCGGTATGCTGTATCCAGATCCATCTCATAAGCAAAGACATACTAAGACTTAAAACAAAGTGTTGGTGGAAGACGTATCAATCAAATGCAGAGAAAAAAAAAACAAAAAAAAAACAAAAACAGGAGTTGTGCTTTCATCTCTGACAAAATAGACTTTAATAGTAACAAAGACTAAAAGAAACAAAGAAGGACATTACATAATGGTAAAAGGATCAATGCAACAACAGGAGTCAATGATCACAAATATATATGCACCCAATATAGGAGCACCCAGATACATACGATGAGTTCTTAATGACTTTATAAAGAGACTTGGACTCCTGCACTATAGCGGGAGACTTTGACACCACATTGTTAATATTTGATGGATCAACGACATAGAAAATTAACAGGGACATCTATGATTAGAACTCAGACCTGGAACAAATAAACTCAGTGAATATTTATAGAATTCTTCACCCCAGGTCCATAGAACATAGATTTTTCTCAGTGTCACATTACACCTATTTTGAAAGTGACCACATAATTGGAAGTAAATCCCTCTTCAGCATTTGCATAGCATTTCACAGACTTAAATGAAATATTGGTTGGCTGTTTGTTTGTTATTTTCTTCCCTTATTCCTTCCTGTCTTCGCTGTTAAGCGCAATTATCGGCATAAAAGAGGTTTTTAATACCTATTTTTAGATTGCATTCCAGCCTGGGCAATAGAGCAAGACTCCTGTTCTCTCTCCCCCTTTCTCTTTGTCTGTCTTTCTTTCTTTCTTCTCTTTTTCTCTTCTTCCCTCGCTCCCTCTTTCCCTCCCTCTCTCCCTCCTTCCTTCCTTAAAAAAGAAAAAAAAAAGATGAAAAAAAAAGATAAAAAAAAGAAAAATAGAATCTAAAATATCTTAATTGTTTACTGTTGATTACATGCTGAAATGATATTTTAGATAATCAAGTTAAATAAAATAGGAAACTTAATTTTACCTGTTCCTTTTTTCTTTGGGAAAAAAAAAAAAAAAGAAAGTCATATTCAGTATGCGGTTGGAACACAATGAAACAAAACTAGACCAATAACAAGAAAAACATTAAAGCTATATAAGTACCTAGAAATTAAACAACATCTTCCTGGACAACCAAGGATGAAGAAAAAAATTAAAAATAAAAAAAAGTTTGTTGAAAAAAATGAAAATAAAATCACAACATTTCAAAACCTATGATAAAAGACTCCCCTGAGTCTTTTATAGGGAGTGGAAATCTAAGCAGCAAAATAGATATTTTGCTTAATTAAGGACAAACAGATAAAATTTCAGTGGGACTAAAGCTTCAAAGATGAAGCAGGTATGTAAAGAAAGAGCTCCATAAGTCTGCAAAGAAATACTCTTATATCATTTGCTGAATACTAAGACATACAAGTATAAGGTTAGGTGGAAATTTTTTGTTTAGATAAATTCTGCATTTTTTTGTTTAATTAAATGTTTGGGGTAATGGTAATTCAATCTTGAGTTGTGTCTTCTTGACCCAAAGTAGTAAGTTGAAAAGTATAAAATTTATTCACTTTTTTGGTTGTTTCTATGCTCAGCAAGTTTGTTTTCCCACTGAACTGGTGCTTTCCTTTGTTCTGGAAGAACAGAAGATTGGCCTCCAGAACTATATTGTTTCAGCAAGTGATTAGGCATGGTATGGCTCTTTTCCATTTTAAATCCCAGTGATGATTGCTGGCAGAAGGCAAGAGTTATGCTGGCTCCACCTCAGGTGTGCAAGCACACTGCAATTAAGGAGAGCTACTCCTAGCCACCCAGGAGGAAAAGAGACTGATCAAAGTGTCACATTATTTACTTCCAGTGTGAACTATAATTTCCTGCCCAAAATACTATGATTTATTTAGTAAAAAGAGGGTATCATCAAAACCCAGACACATATTATTCACAAATTGTGGTCTAAGGGAATGTGAATAGCATAATTATTTTCCAACAGGTAAACACATTGAGTGGCTTCTTCACATGTATCCTTATTATAAATAATTGTTCCAATTAGTGTTATCCAAATACTGTGCAAAGACTCTGGTAAAGATGCAACTTAAAGCAATGTGAGCAAGACGATTTTTTTTATACTCAGTAAGATAAATCCAAGTCAGTCAGGGAAGGGGCACATGGCAGAGCAATAGAGATGGAGGTGACAAACCAATATGAAAATTCTATCACCAAATTAGGTCAATAATAATTTGTAATTAGGTAAATGGGTGTAATTTACTGTAGGCAAATGGGTATAATTATTACCATCATCGATACTTTATATTGAGCAACAATGATCAATTACACAAGCTCACTAGTTAATTTTGTTGGAAATAAATCCCAAGATGTGAGATTTCCTTGATTGTATAGTGTAGAAAATAATTATGTAGAAATGACCACAGTGTGTTCTTAATATTCACATTGTGTTAAATTTTCCAAGTGACATTTAATGTCTAGTGTATCATTCTAGCTTCATAACAGTGTAATATTATTTAAGAGCTTATGTTCTGAAGCTAAACTGCCTTGAGTTCAAATGCTGACTTTGAACATTAACCTCTATAAGCCTGAATTTTCTCAGCTATAAAGTTTGAGCTAATAAGAAGATTTACTTCTTAAGGATGTTGAAGATGAAAATCAATGAAGGACATGCAGATAGTTTAAATAACTAGAAAAATACATTGGCTCTGGTTGCTGATGCAATAAGGAAACAAAACACATGGAATCTAGAATTCACTCTATCAACCATGCATACCACCTCTCCTATCCCAGGGGTTTGTGAATATTTAGCAAAACTATGCAAATGAGCCACTTAACCCACTGTCTGGTGTGCAGCATATAATGTCCAGTAGCTAAGAGGAAGAGAGAGAAGTCAGAGGAAAAGAACATGAAAGATACCAGCTACTGTTACTAGATTAGAGGATTGTTTTTACAAATTTTTGCTGTAAAGGGCCAAAGAGTAAGTAAGTTAGGTTTTGTAGGATATATATCTGTTGCAATTATTCAGATCTGTTATTATAGCTAGAAAGCAATCATAGATGATACACACATGAATGAGTGTAGCTGAACCCCTAGTAAGATTTTATTTATAATAACATGAATTGGGCTGGATTTGTCTCATGGGCCATAGTTTGGCATCTAGATCAGAGAATGAGGATTTGAAAACAGTTGTTTGCTGAAGTTCAGTACTCTTTACAGCTTCTCTCAGCTGTGTCTCTCTGACCTATTTTATTACTGGGAACAATGAGGGAATGAGATTGTATAATCCCTTATGCTGTTTTCAGAACTGGTGGTCTAAGAGTCTGTGGTATCTCAATGGATCTGAAAATGGTTGAGTGACTGTTAACCAGACAAAAAAATTAAAATCATTAAAATGAATTCTAAGCATGGTGGACATGGCTCAGACTATGATAAAAACTATTCCTTTGACATTCATTCTCTGCTAAAATTAGAATGTTGTATTTGTTCAATGGGAGATATTATTACCTGGAAGCCTTCACACTTACATTCACTGGCTTCTAGGTATCGTTTGTAGGTAGAGTGTCCCTATGTCCTTGTTTGCCTGTGAAAACTCCAGTTTATGCCTAACTACTAATAGCATCTTCTTTCTCTCTTCTAAAAAAATTGCAATTTTCATGAAAAAATTTGTGATTACTAATAGAACATGAAACTCAATCCTGTAGATTTCTATTTCTCTTTGGAAGCTGCAAAATTTCTTCAGAAAGGACAGAGAAGACACATCTAGAGGAATACTTCCCATCTAAGATTCCCTCTATTTTAGCAAAAATGTATTGAGTATCTAATGTATATCATGTACTGTGAAAGACACAGAATAAAATATGTTCTCAGATGTTTTCATTTTAGTTTTGAAGACAGGTTGTGAAGGTTTACACAATCTAACTCTTCATGTGAAATCTTTAAATTCCGCAGGTATAAGTCTGTCTGTTTCACATATTTTCTCCATTATTTATATATTCCACGAGTCAAAGCCACACAAGAGCAAATGCAGCGTACACCCTTTTACCACTGTCACTAGCATCTGTTCATGCTTGCTCTCTACTAATTGAGTCCTAAGTAAATACTCTGAAATAAATTTTAGCCTTAGTCAAAAGTTTCCTCATTAAGCATTGATTTCTGTTATTCCTATATTGCACTGAGAAAGGGAAGTGAATTATTGTACAGAATTTGAAAGACTTGTATGAATAGCTGTAAATACTTCTCTTCATACTCTATACTTACTGTTTACTGAGAGCTTACTACATTCCAGGTTCCAGATTAAACTCTGATATACTGTATAACTCTTAATCCTCACAATTGCCCTATGAGGTAGGAGCTATTATTTTTCTCTATTTTAAGAATAATAAAGTTAAAGCTCAAAGCGTTTAGAAAATTTATATGAGGTAACATAGCTAGTGAGTGGTTGAGAAAGGATTTCATCTCCCATTTGATTCCTATGAAGATTGAAAATATTATGTTAGGCATAGTACAATTTATAAAAACTTAATGATGGCATTGACTAAACTCCTCAATTTAATGATACTAGTATCACTTCTACAAGTATTGCATGGATTATATTTGTCCTAAAAGTGATTTGTTGTTTATCTAAAATTCAAATGTAACTAGGTATGCTGTATCTTTATTTGCTAAATCTGGCAACACTATCTGTTACTCATTCTGTGTCGGATATTAAACTAGAAAAACATGAAGAAGCCCCAGCACAGTTTCCAACTCTGTTGTTCTACATCACATCGCCAATTTCATGGTTATAGGTATAGCTGGACAAAGAACATATTCCCAGTGCAGTTCCAAAAAAAAAGACAATGAATGCATTGTTTATTTTTTATTCAGCTCTCGTGGTGTAGATTATTTTGTCAACCAGAAACTGAGTACCCAAATGTCCCTCGAGCAATCAATATATCAAGTGTTGTTTCCCCACTGCTCAAGTGAATACCTGAGTATAATCCCTCTAGATTTCCTTTTGTGGGGGATGAGATGCAGGAGAGTTCAGTTGTAAAAATGAGCCACATGTAAATTACAGCTATAGCCACAAACAGGTAGGAAGGGTACCATCAAGGAGCCTAATACATGTTGCTACTGTGAAGCCTACAAAGAAAGCCTAATTCCCAACTCAAAAATCCTGCCATCTTCTTCCAGAGAAATTAAAACAATTGCATACAAAACTTCTTACATAGAGAATGTTTGCCACATTTTTGGCCCCTAGGCTTCTAATTCCAACTTTTTAAAAGTACGCCAAATTTCCTTTGTAAAATTACCCTTCATTTTAAACCAGATTTGTTTAAATCAATGATGGTAAAACTCCTGGCATCATTCCAGCTAAATCATTAGCTCAAGGAAAGACTTATGCTACAATCTGAACCAATGAGATGGAAAGAGACATTTATTTCCAGAGAGAAAAGCATCTACTTTATTCTATGAAAGCAATAATAAGAAATGTTTCCTCTTGAAATGTTTCCTTCAAGATTCACCAAAGTCTCTAGATGCTTTTCTTCATGAGCCAATAAATCATGTTTGCAGGTGAAGCCAGTTTGATATGGAATATACTTTCTTACTTGCAATACAAAGAAACTTAAAATTGACAGATATACCTGTGTCTATTTATATGTATTTCAGATTGCACCCACCCCAGAAGAAAATGTGAAGAGGCTTATCAAAATATACTAAATACAACAATGGAACACAGATTAGACTGTGTGATAAAGAAAAGTGTGTGGGGGTGGAGGGGGAGACCTTCGGATATGAAATGAAGCCAGGAATTAGGCTCAGATTAAAGTGCTCTCTGTGAAGTTTTTAATTTTGCCATAAGTAGCCCAGATATTTGTTATAAACTTCCTAGCATGCAACACAAAGGAATAGCTTGTTTATTTATTCAATTTGATGTCCTTCAGCTAAATGTTGAAAAATTTCTCAGGAGAATCACAAGTTGTAAATATCTAAAAGTGGAAGTTAGTAGAAGGGAAAATTATCTCTTTCTGATGGAGGACTTATGAAAAGTTATCTCTAGAAGATCAGACTTGAGCTGAGCCATGAAAGATGGGATAGGGTGTATATGGAGGAGGGCAAGGAACATTTCAGGATGGGGAAACAACACGAGAAAGTTCATATCTGGGGTGAAGTTGCATAGAGGATGGTGAGATTAGCATGAGTAAAGTTTGGAGACAAGAACAGCTATTTTAGAACACAGGCTCAACTGCAAAGCAGTGTAAAAAAAGAAATCCCACAAAACCACCAATACATACACACACAACTCTACTCTTAAGACTAGATGTCATCTAAAAGTTAACAACTAAGATTAAAATTGCTTAGAATGTTTAACTTGCTTAGAATTTCGACTGGGCATGGTGGCTCATGCCTGTAATCCCAGCACTTTGGGAGGCCAAGGTGTGTGGATCACAAGGTCAAGAGATAGAGACCATCCTGGCCAACATGGTGAAACCCCGTCTTTACTGAAAATACAAAAATTAGCCAGGCATGGTAGTGCATGCCTATAGTAGTCTCAGCTACTCGGGAGGCTGAGGCAGGAGAATCACTTGAACCCAGAAGGCAGAGGTTGCAGTGAGCTGAGATCGCACCACTGCACTCCAGCCTGGCGACAAAACAAAACTCTGTCTTAAAACAAACAAACAAACAAATTGCTTAGAATCTTGAAATATATTCACATCTACAATTTTTACTTGATTAAAATAGAAACAGTCTACAACAAATCTTGATGAAAAATAAAGCAGAATAAACACACTCCCCTGCAAAAAAATAACATATTGAGCTTAACTCCCCTGCTGTGTAAATTAGCCCTTAGGAGTAATTTAGGCAATTTTTACTCCTTAACTCAGATATCTAAATATTTAATAAAATAATTCTTATTTGCATCTTGTCAAAATTATACATCAGAAGTTTCAACCTTGTTTTCTTAATCTTGTAGGATACAGAGTAGAGAATAATAATGGAATTATATGTTCAGAGGTAACAAATTCCCACTGTCATCATTCTAACTGGAATGCTTTATTAACTGGCCCTGTCACATACTTAAATTACAATGCTCATAAGTTACTCAGAAATCATGACTTATCAGTGCATAGTAACACATATACACTAAACACTTTTGAATTTCAATTATATTTTGATATGATTATCACACTAGCTCTATGACCTTGAACAAGTGAATTAACTTTCCTGAACCTCAGGTCTCTACTTTGCAAAATAGGTGCTATAAAAACTTCCTACCAGAATGTTATGAGAATTAAGTGAGATAACATATAGTAAGTGCCTAGCAGGAGTAACTGTTATTTGAGCAATTACTATGGGCCAATGTATGAAACAAGTTAAATGAATTATGTTAATTCTCATTAAAACCCGAAACAGGGTTTTCTCTCTTTATAAATGAATAAACTCAAACCCAGAGAGGTTTATCAATTTACCTAATGTCACTTTTTTTAAAGAATCACACATATTACTTCTCTATTTAAGAGATTACTAAAGTGATACCACTCAAATGTCCAATTAACAAAACTTATTTTATTGCTATTTCTAAAGAACCAAATACAATTTTACATATAACAAAATTGTTGATTCTTAAAGAACTGTTTGAGATAGCTGAGGTCACAGATTATTACAATATCTGTTCTATAGATGTGTATAAGGAAGTGACAGTGAAATTTAATAAATTAACTCGATGGTTTATTATGGGACAAATTATCTTTATTTAATGATTACCTGGTTCAACGGTTTCCAAACTCTAGTATTGCTGAGAATCACCTGGGGAACTTGGTAAACATACAGACTACTAAGCCTAACCCTTAGGGATTAGACATTGAAAGGAGGTCTGGAAATTTTCATTTTAATAGACACTACGGGAAATACTGGTATCAGTTGTCCACAAGCCAAGTTTTATGAAAAACTTATCTGGAAATCAGTAACTAATTGAAGTCAAGGACCACACATGGATAACAAAAGGACTTACTGAAAAGAAAAAAAAAAAAGCCAAAGGCGAAATAAAGGGATAGAGTTGCTACTTATTGTTTTCCGCTGTGTCAACAACCCAAACTTTTCTAGTGGGTATTCATCCTTCCTCCTCTCTCTGTCCTTGGCTCTGTGTAGCACCCCCAACCCACCTCCAGAATAGATCATGTGATTTAGGTCTAAGCCAATCAGCACATCAGATTACTACTGCATGCCATGATTGGTTCAAGCTGGCCAAAGCAGATCCAATCAGGGTAAATCACAGAACTAATAGAACCACCAGGAAAGAGGGTCTGGTCTTTCTTCCTGATGCAAGTGGGAATGTTGAGGAGATGGAAAGTTATTACAGACACCTTGCCACTTCTCGGAAGCTGAGGTAAAGCAAAAATCATAACATCACTTTGTACTACATAAATACATACTATAAAATGATTATCTTTCAATATATAATAAAAACATATTTTTTGAATGATAACATATCAGAATTCAAGCCCTAAGATATTGTTTGAATTCTGAAGCCATTCATGCCTGATGTCACAATCTACCTCTGGATTTCTGAGTCTTGTGAGATAGTAAATTCACATTTCAGTTTGAGTCAGTTTCACTTGCAAACCATTGATCTCTGATACAGATGGTTTTCATCTAAATTGAGGGTCAGAACAGACAGAAATGCACTGGTTGCAGGTTTTAAAGAGAGAGCCTTCTAAAATTGCTTTAAGAACAGCCATCCGGGTCTTATGCTCATAGTGATTCAGGATTTTTAAAAAATACATATGAGTATCGCTTACTGAGTATAGTACATCAGCACTTATGCTAAGGAGTATAATCTTTAATCCTCAAATAAACCTTTTGTGGTAAAGACTATTATTTTCCCAATTTTACTTATGAGAAAAATGAGACTTAGAAAGATTAAGAAACTCATCCAAGATCATGTAGTTTGTAAATAGTCGAGTTGAAACAAATCCCTGGCTGCCTCACTGAGGTGTTCACCCCTGCAGTATATCATTTCTAAAATTTTTAGTAGTTTCAAGCTACTGTAATTAGGCAAGCTACTGTAATTAGGCTTAAATTCAGTTTAAATTCAGGAAAAAAGCAAATTCTCCAAGGCAAAAATAGAATTTGCTTTTTTCCTGAATTTAAACTGAAACTTGACTCCTTTATTGGGGGCAGGTGAATTTACAACACATTAAACCTATCTTTCTATTATTCATGGCTGGTGGATCACCATTTATCTCACTTTCTTCCTGTTTTCTAGTGGTTTAACATGTTTCATAAGGGATCTGAAGTATTCCTTTGATCTTGTTGTCTGCAGAGTGATGGGGATGAAAAGAAATGGTAGAGGGGAGTGCCACATCTACATGTGCTTCAAAGGGCCTCATCCTTCCTTCAGGCTTCCATGTTTTCTATGTGCTTATGAATTGATGCTCTACCTCCTTTTGTTCAATTACTTTATTATCACTAGCCCAGTACATGTTTGTATGTGCATCAAAGTGTACATTCAACTAGACAGCAAACTGGCCAGCCAACAGATTTCATGATTGGAGTAAGCTGATTTGATACAGAGGGACGTGGTTTGCTGATGCCCTGGATGCTAAATGCAGCATCTGCTTGTGATAAAGCTTACTACTTCTTGTATCAGAACCATTTGTTGCTGCCATCTGCCAATTTTAATATGTGTTTGGGATTGAAAGGGAACTATGTTTTAATTATCTGGGAATTGTTTTTGACTAGTAAGTATTCTTTTTTCTTTTCTTTTCTTTTTTTTTTTTTGAGACAGAGTGTTGCTCTGTCACCAGGCTGGACTGCAGTGGCACAATCTTGACTCACTGCAACCTTCACCTCCTGGGTTCAAGCGATTCTCATTCCTCAGCCTCCCAAGTAGCTGGGATTACAGGCAGGTGCCACCACACCCAGCTAATATTTGTATTTTTTTTAGTAGAGACGGGGTTTCACCATGTTGGCCAGCATGGTCTCCATCATCTGACCTCATGATCCGCCTGCCTTGGCCTCCCGAAGTGCTGGGATTACAGGCCTGAGCCACCGCCTGTGGCCATCAGTATTCTTAATGTTATATTCAATTATGAAAGTAACTTAGAATGCCAATGTTAATGTGTTTTAGATGACGGAAATTACAATGATGATACATACCTAAATGCCAACCCATTATTTGTGTATTTTATACAAGCTTTCCCATTCATTACAGACCAATTAAAAAAATGGCTCAGGAAGTAGAGGCTCAGGGTGGTTCGGTGACTTGCTAGTGAGTTGTGAAGCTTGGATCAACTCCATGTCTGTTTGTTCTTAAACTTGTAATCGTGTATTACATTATTTAATTCAGTGTTTCCCAGGTTAGTGCGTATCACAATCACCTGGAGGGCCTTTTAAAACAAATTGCTGGGTTCCGAACCAGAGTTTCCATTCAATCAATCCATGTGGAATGTGCCTTCATAATTTGCATTTCTACTAAATTCCCCAGTGGAGCTAATGTTACCCACCTGATTACCATGCTTTCAGATCTACTAATTTAGTCCAACTGCCTCACTTTAGAAATATAAAACCAAGACTTGGAAAAGGAAAATGACCCCCTCAAGATCAGAATGTGAAATAATGGGCAAAAGAAAACTCAAATCTAAGGTCTTTTCATGCTCAGTCTTCTATATTTGAGGAAGCAACTGTCCTGTATCCCTCTAACATTTACAATACAAAGAAATAATGTTTGACTAAAGTCAGAAATAATAGCTCCTCTAAATTGTGCCCTTATTCAGTAAGTTAGCAGTCAGTTATGAATTAGAGTTTTAATTAACTTTCTTTAATTTAACTAATTTCTTTAGTCTTAAGTTTCTATAAATTGGGGTTACCAATTCCTACTTTGCAGCTCTGTCATAAGGATGGGAAATAATTAGAAATTTTCCCCATTGGAATATATGCTCTATGAAGCCAGGTACTTTGTTTTTCTTTGTTTCTTGCTGCATTTCTACACCCAGGAAAAGTGCCTCACAGATACTAGGCATTTATGAATAATTTTGATAAATAAATATAAATACCGGATACATCATAGGGACTCAATACGTGGTGGCTTTATTGGTATTTTAATATCATCTTGATTATCAATTGCCAAAGTTTCCTGGTTTTTTTCTATTCTATTTTCTCTCTTTCAGATTTTTTTACTCTCTTTACCTGCCAAGCTCTATCATATTTTCTGATAATGATGTTTCCATTTTATGACTTCTGAAAAATAGACCAGATGTTTAGCTTGCTTTTTTGTTATTCTTTCAGCAAATTCACACTGCAGCCATTGATCTCTGGTTTTCAAATGGGAAGCTCAAAATTACTGCAAACATTGTGCCTTGGCTGCCTTTTAAATCTTTTTAAGCAGTCAGCTTTGAAGGGAGGATGGCCATTAGTCATTTGGGACATATTTTAACTTGGGAGATAGTAGTGAGACATCTTCTCCTATATGGCTGTAAGTGGCTCTCCCATTGCCCCACACACCTGTCTCTTTTGCCTCAGTAAACAGTCAAACAGGAAAGAGGCTTTACTGAATTTATTTTGTAGCACACTCTTCAAGCCCAAGATGGTTGGCACTAAGTATCCAAGCTCCTTGTGAAAGGAAGCATCCATGTACACTGATCTAAAACATAGCTTTAAATAGTTAACAGTTTCTGGAGGAAAATAATGACAGAAGGGGAATAATATCCTGCCAGCTCTAGATCCATGGTTCTCAATCCTGGGAGCATGGGAGATTATTGGGAGAACACTAAAAAAAAGTCTGAAGCAACACACGTATTTCAAGACTACTAGAATCAGAATCTCTGAGGGGTGGGTTCCAGACACCTGTGTTTCTAAAAAGTTCAGTGATTGCCCACTTTCCTCCATGGACCAGTTTGAGTGTTATAGAAGTTTTTCATGGGTTCTCAACATAATGAAAAAAACTGAAGTCAAACTAGTAGGATTTTCAAAATCCTAAACTTGGTCCTTTAATAAAAGTTGTTCTTTATTCTGAGAGAAGCCATTCTCCTTTATATTAAAAAAAAATCATTAACTATAATTAAATAGATAAAATGCCTCTACAACTCAGTTTGAAGCAGTCTACATATTATGAGAAGGAGCAAGATTGTAATCAAGCCTGTAATGGAGAACATCTGCCCTTCTGGCTTCAATCTAGAGATCATGTTTGAAGCCACCAGTTTCCTGTGTTGGAACAGAGACATGTGACAATCTCAATATGTATTGCTTGTATCACCCTGTCTTCCATTATGAGGATGTCTTTCTGAGGCTCAGTTTTAGCTGTTCTGGCGGAAGGGTGTCTATTGCTTTGGGGTGCTATCTAGGTTTCCCAACATGACTTTCACCTGTTACAATCAGCCTATACTTTAAATCAGATTATACTGGACATACACTGTAAATATTCTGATAATCCATATTGTGATGAATATGGAATGTATCTAAGGACATAGGAAAGAACAACTTAATTTTATTTACATGGACTTTGTTCTTCCTGTTTTGCCTTCAAAATATTCTTTTAAAAAAATACAACAGCAGTAATTGCAGGTTCAAAAAATTACTCATTTATGTAATAAAATAAAAATGTTGATAATACTCTGTGATTGACATTTTAGTTTATCTATTTTAGTTGTACTGGTTTGTTTAATACAAAAGTCTGGAGTACCACAGTCTGGAAGAAAATGTCTACTATCAATCATTGTTTTGCCAGTAATCAGTGATGACTGTGTGCTATTCCACCTTAGAGAAGATTCCAATTTTCTCTTGTGACACAAGAATCTACTAGACAACCACCCCTTACATGTCCAGTTTCCATTTCATACAGTTCCAAAACTCAAACTAGTTCCATTATACCTGAGGTCAGGTATCAAATGATAACAGATAAATAAATACTTTGTAAGAAGGACACTCTAGCTACAGCCTTGAATCGCTCCTTGATATGCAGTTTTTCTCTCCTCTAGCCTCCTGTGCCACCTTATCAGTCTCTTGACTGGCATTTATCACTTGCTTTCTTGATATATATATAATTATACACAAGAAGATTCTTGGCATCTTGTGAATTTGAAGTTTCCGGTTTCAACTCTTCTTAAGTGACCTGAAGAGCCTATAATTTGTATCATTTGTCAGGTTGTTATATAAATTTAAATCATATATATTTTGGACTGGTTTAAAAATGAGTGAGGTAGCTACTGCCATAGCCTGGACAACCATCCAACATCTCCTCTCAACACAGCTCTATGGTTTTCCTTTACTGAAAACTGAAATCGTAGTTAATAGGTGGTGTGAGGCTGTTTGTAGACAATTTTAGAGTTTTGATAGAAATGAAACTCAGAAGAAGTAATAACAAGCAATAATATTGAGTGCTTACTATCTGCCTGGCACTATACAAATAGCTTCTCATATCACTGGATCCCTTAGGAAATGATATTTGAACTGGAACTGAAAGAGGATGCAGATAGCTGAGATAGGAAATGCATAAATCCACAGATAAATTATATTAGTAAATCCATTCTGCAGATGAAGAAAATGAAGCTTAGAAGGTTTGACTTAGTCACATAGGTATAGCCAAGATGTGGGGGAAAAAGTGTATCTGACAACAAAATAGGTATTATTTAATTCCTACTGATCCCTACTCTACCTGCCCCCTCCCAATCATGTCTCGCAATTTCTCATATTTCTTCTATTTGACCATTAGTTTAACTTTATTTGTATATTCATTGAAGCACCTAAATCAGAATCTTAGTTATAACCGTGATTTGCTGAATACAGATAAATGAGTGAATACAAAAATACATCATAAATTTGCTAATTTCATTCACTTGCCTTCTCTTTACTTCATCAGCAAAATCTGCATGAGAAAAAAAAATCCTTCCATGTGCATTTATTCCATGTACTTAAGTAATATAGAAATTCTGAATGTTGCGTAAAAGAAATTCCAGCTATATTTTTCAGGTCTCCCAGCTATAGAAAATAATAAGATATTTCTTTTATTAAAGACATTAAATGCTATGGCACAGTCTCTGGAGCTCATGCCACTGTTATTTACAGATTTTCAAGAGAACTGTGATCCAAACCCAAAAACTACCAAGAAGTCCCTGCCTACTCTACCGGGAAAGAAAGGAAACAATAACTGTCATCCATTCATGATAAACTAGAGGACTCTGAAATAACACATAGTTAATTTCTCCATCCACACATATTGCCATGAAACTAATTAGAGAGTTACTGTTTATAATTATAATAAAGAAAAAGAAAGACAGAGGATTATGAGAGTATGTATATAACAGGTGCTTTACCCTATTTTGGGGGTCCCTGGGAAAGCTTCCCTTAGGAAATGATATTTGAACTGGAACTGAAGGAGGATGCAGATAACTGAATTAGAAAGTGCATTGAATGACAGTGGAAGTTGAGTTGCTGAAACAGAGAAAAGTGCCCAAGGAGATGAATTATCATATGTGAAAATTTAAAGAATCAGGAAGCACTTGAAAAATTGAAAAAAATAATGTGGGTGAATTTCAGGGACTGAAGTCCTAAAGCCATACTATCCTGAAAGAAGGGAGGTTACCAATTGAGAGAGAGAGAGAGAGAGAGAGAGAGAGAGAGAGAGAGAGATATCACTCAGGTATGGTCTCTGGATTGTTAACCAATGAAAATAAAATAAACTATTTTTATAAATGATCTCCTCCACTCAAAAAACCCTTAAATACTTGCTAGTAATTATTGAATTAAAAAAAAGAAAATCAATTCTAAATTGAACTTTTAGAAAGCAGTGAAATAAACACACCTTGCCACAACCTATAAGACAGAGCAAAGCTTGTATTAAGAGGGTAATTAATACTTCTAAATGCCTCATTACTAAAGAAAAAAAGATTAAAAGATGAGAAAGTCCTCATTTCAAAAATTAGTAAACAAACGAGAAAATACATCAGAATGGATGGGAAGTGTGAGTTAAAAAAGATAAAACTGAAAATAAGGAGTTAGCAATACACAAAAACAAAAAAGTAATAGAAATAAGTTCACCAAAAGTCTGATTCTCTTAAACAAATAAGCAAATAAACAAACAGAGATAATACATTCCTTCAAGAAAATATTGGTACTCAGTACTGTTCTGGAAAATACTTGTCCATGCTTGTGAGAGCCAACTGTACATATCTCTTTGCATTTCCACATTCCTTAACATCATACTATTATCTTGAAATTAGCAATGGAGGAAGAATTTATACCAATGAAATTGGTAAAATGCTATCAATCGGAATATTCTTTTTTCCTTCAGAGATGGTTATTAAATATATATCACTTCCTCAAACTTTTTGGCAATAAATTTGAAAAGCCAGGGAAAAAAATCGATGGTTTCTTAGCAGAATATAAATTGCCCAAGTTAAATCAAGAAAGAAAAATGGAAAAACTTAAGACCAGTTATCAAAGGTGTTGAAAAGGTATTTAAATCTACCATTTTAGTCAGGACCATTAGCCAAGTTCTATTTATCTAATAAAGAGCAGATGACTCTAATGTCAGATAAACTATTTGTCGTTAAAAATTTGTAGTGATTTACAAATTTTAAGTTCACCAAAATTAGAAAACTTAGTTTTAACTTTAGAAAACTTGGTTTTCTAAAATCATAACTTTAATGCCAAAGTATGATAATGTTTATATTTTTAATGGAGATGCCAACTTCGATATGTTAACCAGTGGAATCTGATATTATCACAGAAATATACTTCATTATAACAAAGTGTTTGTCCTAGAAATGTACGGTTTGTTCAATATGAACAAAAGAAACAAAATTTTACATCGACAAATTAATAGAAAAATGCAGGTATATGATTATATCAATAGTTGTAAAAAGGGCAGTTAATAAAATGTATATTATTGGAAATACTTTTTGTAGCGTTGTTTTACAGTGGTAAACAAATGCTATTTTCCTGTTAGGAATTACATAAAAGTACATTAAAATCTGTATGGAAGAATACATATCTGGAAATTGTCAATAAATGTCTGGTAAGGATAAATAGTAAAGAGGTACATAACTCACCAAATTTTAAAGTCATGTAATTATGTATAGTTAATGTATTCAAGTAAAGATTGTATGCACAGAGAAACTGATCATTGGAAGAGAATAGAGAATCCAGGAACACAACTCCTGTTATATATTAAGCTTATGACAATTTAATATATAACAATTAAAAGATCAATATGATAGAAAAATGATATTTTAACAAATATTTCTGGCATAATTGACTAGAAATCTAGAATAGAAAATGTTAAACCTTTCCTTAAAATTATAACTAAAAATTCCAGATATCCCCAACACTTGCATATAAAAATAAAATAATAAAAATTATAGAAAATCTAAGAAAAGCTTAGTAATGGACCTCTCCTTTTTTTAAATTATACATTCAGGGGGATACATGTTCAGTTAGTTACATAGACATATTTCATAATGGTCAGGTTTGGGCTTATAGTGTACGCATCCCACAAATAATGAACCCTGTACCCAATAGATAATTTTTCAACCCTTACCATCCTCACAGACACCCTCCACAAACTCCCCAGTGTCTGTGTTTCTGAGTTATTTCACTTAGGATAATTTTATCACGTTGCAGCAAAAAACATGATTTCATTCTTTTTTTGGCTGCATAGGATTCCATTGTGTGTGTGTGTGTGTGTGTGTGTGTGTGTGTGTGTATACATACATATATCACATTTTCTTTATCCAATCATCAGTTGTTGGATACTTAAGTTGATTTCATGACTTTGCTATTGTGGATAGTGCTGTCATTAACAAATGAGTGTGGCTTCCTTTGGGATATAATGATTTCTTTTTCTTCCGGTAGATACCAAGTAGTGGGATTGTTGAGTCAAATGGTAGTTTTATTTTTAGTTCTTTGAGAAACCTCCACACTGTTTTCCATAGAGGCTGTAGTAATTTACATTCCTATCAACAGTGTATAAGTATTCCTTTTCTCTGCATCCTTGCTAATATCTGTTGCTTTTTGATTTTTAATTATAGCTGTTCTGACTAGTGTTAAATGGCATCTCGTTGTGGTTTTAATTGCATTTATTTGATGATTAGTGATGTTGAGCATTATTTTCCTATATTTTCTGTCTGTTTGTATGTGTTCTTTTGAGAAATGTCTGTTTTTGTCTTTTGTCCACTTTTTAAATTGAGTTATTTGTTATTTTGTTAAATTGTTTGAGTTCTTCGTAGTTTTTTTCTGTATGCACATTTCGCAGTATTTTCTTTTCTTTTTTCTTTAACACCTTTGGTATAAAAAAGGAAAAAGAAAAAAAGAAAAGGTGGCACATATACACCATGGAATACTATGCAGCCAAAAAAAGACTGAGTTCACGAAGTTGTTAATCATGTCTAGGAGTCATTTGGAGGAGTCCTTAGGGTTTTCTAGGTATAAGATCATGTTGTCAGTGAACAGAGATGATTTGACTTCTTTTCTTTCAATTAGAATGCCTTTTGTTTTTTCCTCTCGCCTGATTGCTCTAGCTTGGACTTCCAGTACTATGTTGAATAGGAGTAGTGAGAGTGGGCATCCCTCTTTTGTTCCTGTTCTTAGGGATAATGCTTTCAACTTTTCCCCATTCTGTATGATGCTGGCTCTGGGTTTGTTGTATATGGCTTTTATTATTTTGAGGTATATTCCTTCAATACTTAACTTGAGAGGGTTTTTATCATAAAGGAAGGTTGGATATTATCAAATGTTTTTCTGCACCTATTGGGATAGTCATATGGTTTTTGTTTGTAATTCTGTTTATGTGATGAATCAAATATATTGATTTGGCATATTGAACCATCTCTGTATTTCTGGAATAAAGTCCCCTTGATTGTGATGCAAAATCTTTTTGATATGCTGTTGGATTCACTTTGCTTTTGCTCTATTTTCGTCAGGAATATTGGTCTTTAGCTTTCTTTTTTCGTCTCATTGCCTGATTTTGGTATCATGATGGTAATGATTTTACGAAATGAGTTAGGGAAGAATCCTTTTCCTTGATTTTTTTTTTTTTTTTGAATAGTTTCAGTAAGACTGGTACTAGCTTATCTTTGTATATATGGTAAAATTCTGCTGTGAATTCATCTGGCCTTGGACTCTTTCTTGGAAGATTTTTAGTTACTGATTCAATTTTATTACTCATTATTGGTCTGTTCAAGATTTCTGTTTTTTCCTGGTTCAATCTTTGGAAATTTTATGTTTTCAGTTTTTAAAAGTTTTTTTTAATGTTTTAAAAATGTTTTTTAGTTTCTTTTTTAAAAAATGTTTTCTAGTTTCTTTGCATAGAGATGCTTATAGTAGTCTCTGCTGATCTTTTGCATATCTGTAGTATCAGTTTTAATATCACCTTTTTCATTACTGATTGTGCTAATTGACAAATACAAATAATAAACATTTAATGTATATAACATGGTATTTAATATATGTATACGTAGTGAACTGATTACTAAAATCAAGTTGATAAACTCATCTATCACCTCACATAGTTACTGTGTGTGTTAATATTTAAGATCTAATCTCTTAATAAATTCCAAGTGTGTAATATTGTATTATTAACTTTAGTTGACATGCTGTATATTAGATTTCTAGAACTTTTTTTATCCTGCATAACTGAAACTTATTACATTTGACTTATATCTCTCCATTTCCTTCATTCCACAGCCACTGGCATCTACCATTCTTCTCTCTGCCTCTATGATTTTGACATTTTAGATTCCACATATAGTGTTTGTCCTTCTGTGCCTGGCTTATTTCACTTAGTATAATGTCTTCTACATTTATCTGTGTCATCACAAATGACAGACTTTTCATGTTCTAAAGTTTGAATTTTCTTATCTAGTTACTCTTCGATGGGTATGTGGGTTATTTTTCTATCTTGGTAATTGTGAAAAACGCTGTAATGAACATGGGAGTGCAGATATCTCTTTGAGATACTGATTTAATTTCCTTTAGATATACACCCAGAAGAGGGATTGTTAGATCATATGAAAGTTCTAATTTTAATTTTTTGAGGAAACTACATACTGTTTTATATAATGGCTGTATTAATTTATATTCCTAATAGTAGAGTACAAGGGTTTCCTTTTTTCTTACAAATACTTATCTTTAATCATTTTGATAATAGCAATTCTAGCAAGTCTAAGATGATATCTCATTGTGATTTTGATTTGTATTTCCAGCATAATTAGTGCTGTTGAGCATTTTTTAAAATACCTGTTGGAAAACATATTTCTTCTTTTGAGAAATGCCTATTGAAGTTCTTTACCCATTTTTAATTGGGTAGTTTATTTTCTAGTTATTGAGTTGTGTGGGTTTCCAATATATTTTGGATTTTAACTCTTTACTAGATAGATGGTTTGCAAATATTTTCTCCCATTTCATAGCTTGTCTTTTCAATCTGTTGCTTGTTTCCCTTGCTGTACAGCAGCTTTACAGGTTGAAACAATCCCATTGTCTATCTTTGCTATTGTTGCCTGTGCTTTCTGTATAATATTGCAACAAATTATTGCCCAAATCAATGTCAATAATTTATTCTCTGTGTTTTCTTCTAGTAGTTTTTGGTCTTATGTTTAAGTCTTTCATCTATTTTGAGTCTTTTTTGTGTGTGTGTGGTATGAGATTATTGTCCAATTTCTTTCTTTTACATGTAGATAACCAGTTTCTTCAGCACCATTAATTAAAGAGATAATCCTTTCCCCATTGTGTGTTCCTGGAAACTTTGCCAAGGATCAGTCAATAGTAAATAAGTTGTTTTATTTCTGGGCTATTTTGTCCTATTGGTCTATATATATCTTTTTATGCCAATATCATATTCTTTTGATTTCTACAAATTGGAAGTGTATTTTGAATTCAGGTAGTGTAATGCCTCTAGCATTGTTCTTTTGCTTAAGATCTATTTGGCTATTAATTCATCGATCCATGGACACAGGACATCCTTCCATTTGTTTCTTTTCTTCAATTCCTTTCATCAAAGTTTTATAGTTTTAAATATAATAATTTTTACCTTCTTATTTCTAAGTATTCATTTTTCTGAAGCTATAAGAGCATTTTCTTAATTTCTTTTTTAGATAGTTCACTGTTGGTATTCAAACAGAAAACTGTTTTTGTATGCTAATTTTGTATCCTGTAACTTTACTGAATTCATTTATTCTAACACATTTTCATTGAGTCTTTAGTGTTTTCTCTACATGTAAGATCATGCCATCTGTATATAGACTATTTTACTTCTTCTTTGACTCCAATGGCTTTAATTTTTTTTATTCACTAATTGTTCTTGCTAGGATTTCTAATATTATGCTGAAGGGATGTGACAAGAGCAGTTATCCTTTTCTTATTTCTAATCTTACAATAAAATATTTCAGCTATTTATGATTAAGTATGTGAACTGTGGGACTATCATATGCACCCTTTGTTATGTTGAGGTACATTTTTTCTGTAATTTGTTGAGAGTTTTTGTCAGAAAAGGATGTTGAATTTGTCAAATGTTTTTCTGCATCTATTTAGATTATTATATAGTATTTTTTTCCTTTACCCTGTTAGTGTAGTTTATCACATTCATTGACTTCTATGTGTTGAAAAGTCCTTGTATTCCAGAGAAGGTACAATTTGATTATGGGTGTTATCATTTTGATGTGCAGTTGAGTCTGATTTGCTAGCACTTTGTTAATGATTTCTGCATCTTCATCAGGGATATTGCCTTTAATTTTCTTTTCTTATAATGTCCTTGTTTGGCTTTGATATCAGAGTAATGCTGATCTTATAAAATGACTTGTGTAGTGTTCCCTGCCTTTTAACTTTTTGGAAGAATTTGAGAAAGATCGACATTAATCGTTCTTTAAATGCTATGTAGAATTCACTTGTGAAGTCATCTTGCCCTCAGTGTTTCTTTGTTGGAAGACATTTGTTTACTCTTCAATCTTTTTTTTTTTCAATATTGGTCTGTTCAGATTTTTCATTTCTTCATGATTCAGACTTGGTGCATTGTATGTTCCTAGGAATTTATCCATGCCTTTTGGGTTATCCAATTTGTTGGTGTATAATTGCTCATTGCAGTCTTTTATGATTTTTTTCAATTCTGTGCTATCAGTTGTAATGTCTCTTTTTAATTTGTAATTTTATTTATTTTAGGCTTCTCTGTCTTTTTCTTAAATATTCTAAAGGTTTGGCAGTTTTGCGTATCTTTTCAAAAACCAACTCAGTTTCATAGTTATTTTATACTATTTTCTATATTATTTATTTCTGCTCTAATCTTTATTATTTTCCTTCTTCTGCTAACTTTGGGCTTAGTTTGTTCTTTTTCTAATTCCTTGAGATAAAGATAGGTCATCTGTTTGAGACTGTTTTTCTTAATGTAGGCATTTATTACTATAACCTCCCTCTAGGACTCATGCTCTATAAGTTCTAGTATGAAGCGTTTTCATGTTCATTTGTCTTAAGATTTTTGTTTATTTTATTTATTGTTTTTAATTATACTTTAAGTTCTGGGATACATGTGCAGAACATGCAGGTTTGTTACATATATATACACGTGCCATGGTGGTTTGCTGCACCCATCAACTCATCATCTACATTAGATATTTCTCCTAATGCTTTTCCTCTTCTATACCCCCACCCCAAAACAGGCCCCCGTGTGTGATGTTCCCTTCCCTGTGTCTATGTGTTCTCATTGTTCAACTCCCATTTATGAGTGAGAACATGCGGTGTTTGGTTTTCTGTTCATGTGTTGGTTGCTGAGAATGATGGTTTCTAGCTTCATCCATGTCCCTACAAAGGACATAAACTCATCCATTTTTATGTCTGCATAGTATTCCACGGTGCATATGTGCCACATTTTCTTTATTCAGTCTATCATCAATGGGCATTTGAGTTGGTTACAAGTTTCTTCCTTGACCCATTTGCTGTTCAGGAGTATGTTTTTAATTTTCACATTTTTGTAAATTTCTAATTGTATTCCTGTTTTTGACTTCCAGTTTTATACTATTCTGGTGATAAAAAATATTCTGTGATTTCAATCTTAAACAGGTTCATTCTTCTTTTGCGGACCAATGTATGATCTATCCTGGAGAGTGATCCATGTACACTTGAAAAGAAAATGTACTCTGCTGCTGTTGGATGGAATGTTCTGTACAATTGTTACATTTATTTGCTATATAGTAAAGTTCAAGTACAATGTTTCCTTTTTGGTTTTCTATATGAGTGTTCTATACATTGTTGAAAGTGGGGTATTGAAATTCCTTACTCTTACTGTCTATTTCTCCATTTATATCTTTGTATACTTTATTTATTTAGGTGCTCTGATTTGGATATGTGTGCGTATGTTATGAAATTACATACATAATTATATATCCTCTTGATAAATTGGAGCCTTTATCATTACATAATGACTTTCTTTATGTCTTGTGAAAGTCTTTGACTTAAAGTCTATTTTGTCTGATGTAAGTATAGCCATCATGCTCTCTTTTGATTACCAATTGCATGATATAACTTTTTTTATTCCTTTACTTTCAGTCTGGGTGTTTTTAAAGCTAAAGTGAGTCTATTGTATGTGGCATATAGTTGGATTTTTAAAAAAGTCTCTTCGGTCACTTTATATCTTTTGATTGGATAATTTAATTCAATTATATTTAAAGCAACTATTGATAAGATCAGTAAGTACTTATGATCAGCATTTTGCTGATTGTTTTCTATTTTATAGTTCCTTTGTTTATTCTTCCTCTCTATCTTCCTTTGTGATTTGATAATTTGTTTTGTAGTGATATACTTTGATTCCTTTCTCTTTACCTTTTGTATTCTACCATTTTTTTAAATTTGTATTACAAGTAGGCTTACATAAAACATCTTATAGTTACACCAGTCGATTTTAAGCTGATAACAAATTAACTTATATGCAAAAATGCTACACATTAACTTTCCCTCTTCTCACATTCATGTTATTGATGTTACAACTTACCTGTTTTATATATCATATATCCATTAACAAATTATTGCAGCTATAGTTATTTTTAATTCCTTAGTCTTTTGACTTTCATGCTAGACTGAAATTGATTTATGTACCACTCTTACAGTATTAGAGTCTTCTGATTTTACTAGATCCTTACATTTACAATGAGTTTTATATCTTCATGTTTTCATGTTATTGGTTATAATTTTTTTGTTTCATTTTAAAGAATGCTTTTCAGCATTTCTTATAATATATATCTAGTGGTGATGAACTCTCTTGGCTTTTATTCTGGGAAAATCTTTTTATCTCTTTCATTTCTGAAGGACAACTTCTTTCAGCAATTTGAATATGTAATCCCACTATTTTCTTGCCTGCGAGGTTTCTGCTAAGAAGTCTGCTGATAATCTTAAGTGGGCTCCTCTTGGATGTAAAGAATTATTTTTCTCTTGCAGCCTTGAAAATTCTTTGACTGTTGAGAATTTAATTATAACATGTCTTGATAAAGATCTTTCTATATTTAATCGATTTGGGGTTTCTTGGGCCTCATAAATTTGAATGTTCATTTTTTTCTATAGATTCAGGAATATTTCTTTATGTCTTTAAGTAAGCTTTCAGTACATTCTCTCTTCTCTTTCTGAGATTCCTATAATGTGTATGTTACTGTGCTTCTTATAAGTCTGATAGGCTTGCTTCACTCTTTTTCAGTATTTTTTCTTTTCGTTTTTCTGATTGGGTAATTTCTTTAAAAAATATATATTTTGGAGACAGAATCTTGCTCTGTTATCCAGACTGGAATTAAATGACTCAATCAAAGCTTAATGTAACCTCAGACTCAGGTGTTGTTGCTCCTGTGTTAGCCCCCTAGGTAGCATTATGTATTAGCCCCATGTACCATTATGCCTGGTCAATTTTTATTTTTGTACATATGGTGTCTTGTTATGTTGCCTAGGCTGGTCTTAAACTCCTAGCCTCAAAGGATCCTTCCACCCTGGTCTCCTAAAGTGCTGAAATTACAGGTACAAGCCACCAATCCTGGCCAGGTTAATTTCCACTGATATGTCTTCACTGTTTTTCTTTTTTTCTGCTTTACCAGGTCTGCTATTGAAGCTCTCTATAGAATTTTTTCAGCTCAATGATTCTATTCATCAGTTCTAGAATTTTTGTTTGGTTAATTTTTATGTTGTCTATTTCTTTATTGAACTTCTAATTTTGTTCAGGTATTATTTTATGGATAATAATTACTTGTTAATCTTTCTTTCTTATAACTCATTGAATTTACCTAAGATGATTACTTTGAATTATTTGTCAATTTATAGATCTCCATTTCTTTAGCGTTAGTTAGTTGTGCTTTACTTTTTTTTTCTTTGATGGCATCATGTTTCCCTGATGATTGGTGATTCTTACTCTGGTGTCTGGGCATTAAAAAAATAGGCGTCATTTTCAATATTTTCAGACTGGCTTTAGTAGGACAAGTTCTTCCTCAGTCACCATGATCAGAGGTTCTGGATGGGGAAGCTATTGGGGTCTGTTGACGGGCTTGCTGGTGGAGTTCTCAGGTGGGCTAGCCTTGTGCCTGGGTCAGTGACTGTGCAGCTCTGATGCCTGGGTACACAGGGATAAGCCTAGTGCCTGGATACATGTGGTGGGGTCTGCAGCCTATGTTCATAGAGACAAGGCTGAAGCCTGGGTACACAGAAGCTGGTCTTCAACCTGAGTCTGTGGGGGCTGGCTGTGTTCAGTCTGTGGGGCCTGGCCAGACATCATGGTCCACTAGGGAAGGCCTGGTCTCTGGATCCTGTGGGAATGCCTGGTGCCTGGGACTGTGAGGACCTGTCTGACCCTGGGGTAGGTCTTAAGACTGAGTCTGCAGTTGAACCTCTGGAATCCAGGTCTTCTGAGAACAACATGGAATCTGAGTCCACTGGCACAAGTCTGGAGCTTGGGACTATGGGAAGTGGCCTGGTGCTGTTGCAGGGCTGTCCTGGTACTGGGAAAGACCCAAATTCTGGTGTCACTGGAACCAGCTTCATACCAGGATTCACTGAGTGAGCCTGGTGCTGGGGTCTGTGGAAAAGTTGAACGATGACTCGAATCTCGTTCCCCAACATGGAGGGAAGACGATATGGGTAATGTGAAACAATCCTTCCCACTGTTTTCAATGTGTCATTTTTTCTTATTTCCATACAACTCAGGTGCTGTAATCTCTCATCTGGATTCCTCAGTCCCATGCAGGTATTTTTATTCATGGATGGTTGTTCAGAGTGATGGTTCTGTGAGGGGTCACACACAAAGAATTTCCATTCTAACATTTTGGGAACACATGGACACAGGAAGGGGACCATCACACACTAGGGCCTGTTGGTGGGGCAGGGCTAGGGTAGGGATAGCATTAGAGAAATACCTATTGTAGATAACAGGTTGATGGGTGCAGCAAACCACCATGACACATGTATATATACCTATGTAACAAACCTGCACGTTCTGCACATGTACCCCAGAAGTTAGAGCATAATAATAATAATAAAGAAAATATGTTGTTTAGCATAACCATCTTCAGTTATTTTAGCTGGATATTCTGGATAATTGCTGCAGCTTCCGTATCAGCTCTTGCTCTTTTACCTAGCACTTCTATGTTATAAAGATGGCTTTTTTTTTTTTTTTCTTAAATCTCATGGACAAACTTCTACAAGACTTTTTTTTTTTTTCTACAGCTTCTTTAACTATCAGCCTTCATAGTATTGCAGTTAGGACTTTGCTCTGGATTAGACTTGGTCTTAAAAGAATGTCATGGCTGGTTTAATCTTATATATACAGAGCACTAAAACTTTATCTATATCTTCAATATGTCTGTTTTGCTTTTTTATTACTTTGTGTTCACTGGAGTAGCACTTTCAATTCCCTTAAGAACTTTTCCTTTGCATTCACAACTTGGCTGTTCAGCACAAAAGTCTCAGTTTTGGGCCTATCTTGATTTTCTAAATGTCTTCCTCACTTAACCATTTCTAGATTTTGATTATCTAAGAAAACTTTTATTTTAGGTTCAGGGGTACATGTACAGGTTTGTTATATAGATAAACTGTGTGACACAGAGATTTGGCATACAGATAATTTCATCACTTGGGTAAGAAGCATAGTACCTGATAGGTATACTCCACCTCAAGTAGGCCCCAGTGTCTGTTGTTCCTCTCCTAGTATTCATGTATTCTCATTGTTTAGCTCCTACTTATAAGTAAGAATATGCAATATGTGATTTTTCTGTTTCTGTTTCTGTGTTAGTTTGCTTAGGATAATGGCCTCCGGTTCTATCCATGTTGCTGCAAAAGACATGGTCTCATTATTCTCTTATGGATGCACTTTATTCTGTGGCACATAAGCACCATATTTTCTTTATCCAATTTACCGTTAATGGGGATTAGGTTGATTTCATGTCTTTGCTGTTGTCAATATTGCTGTAATAAACAGATAGCAATATTTGAGAGATGGGGGAACAGCTGATTGGTAGAGCTGTCAGAACATATATAACATTGCTTTATTAAGTTTGCCATCTTATATGGGTATGGTATATGGTGTGTCAAACAACTAAAATAGTAACATCAAAGATCACTGATCACATATCACCATAATAAATATAATCACGATGAAAATGATATATTGCAAGAATTACCAAAATGTGGCACAGAAACACAAAGGAAGCACATGTTGGAAGAATGGGGCTGATAGTCCTGCCCAATGCAGGATTACCACAAACCTTTAATTTCTAAAAACACGGTACTTGCAAAGTGGAATAAAGTAAAACATAATAAAATGAGGTGTAACTACATGTGCAATTTTTAGTAATAAATTTTAAAATATATTTTTAAGTGTGTACATAATGAAGTCCAAGATTCTAGCATCAGTAATAAAAAGTTGACAAGATGATATAAAGAATAATAATTTAAATGAATAAAAAGTTTCCATTTGGGGAAAACTACTTTCTGGGCAGTAACTTAACATGCTCATAAGTTCAAGTGCACCCAATCCATTAGAGTTTAGCAGGATCTCACGGTGAAACAGAACATTTGGAAAATGATTTTTGGGTCTTAACTGAAAATTTGGAGTTAATGTTCATGGTTATTGATAGAACTACACATCATGACATTCTCAAATTTATCTACATGTTCTTTTGACAAGTGAAGAACTATATTGCCTTAATTTATTAGTGGTGCTTCACATCTGACATATCTCCTCCCAGGCACTGGTGATAGTCATCTTTAAAGCAAACTGTAATCAGGATTCTGGGCAGGAAAAGGTAAGAATTAGCTGTTTAAATACATGTCTATTTATCTTCAAATGTCAGCACTCTGGTCTGGAATATTTGATAGGTTGGGCATCATTAGTTCCATACACAAGCATTAGCTGAAAACTAGGGCTCAAGAAAGTCATCTTGAATCATATTGCATGACAATATAAGTGGTATGTGCTCACAGGAGGTCAGAATAAGTAATACATGCAATATTGTGTAACAGCTAAAATGATAGTCATGTTTGCTTCTAGATAAGACATTTCATCAGTCTAACGCTGGTTACCACATGTAAGACATGGAACCAAGAAAACCAAACAAGAAGCATCACAAATTACTGGAGATGAGTTAGATTGACTTATTTTGAGTGATGCAATTGTTACTCTTCTGAAATGTGGCATGGAGCACTCTGTTTAATTATATTATATTTCTGCTCACCATTCTACAGCTGTTTGCTATTGTGGATTGGATTAAATATGTATTCCTTTCAAAGATGTTTAGGTTCTCCATGAAGCAGCTTGTGTCTAGTTTTCCAATCTCATTGTCATTACTTATATCCCAATATTACCAGATTATTTTATTGATCTTCAAAGACACTTTGTTTTCTTATGGCTCTAAAATATTTATTATGTTTACTTAATTTTCTTTCTTAACTCAAATCCTGTTTCTGTGAAGCTTTCTTTTCTGGTCAAAATGTAGGCTCATGTTCCTCATATTCTCATTCATCTTATAAATACAGTAGCTATATTATGGTAACTGTCATATTGTGTTGTAATGGTTTTCTTTACATGGATGTTTCTCTACTAATTTGTGGGCATTTTCAGGATAAATCTGTTCCTTTCTAGTATCTTCAAGACCTAGAAGAGTGACAGACACATTGTAGGTATTGACTGAAAGACTGATAAGTAAATGAAAATAATATGTATTGAGTAAAAACTGCTCTAATTAAAAGAAAATGTATGTTATCATAGTTTTTATAAGAATCTTTAATATTGGTACAAAGAAATTTATGTCCATAGTTCTGAATCATCAAAAAGAGATCAAGTTGTAGTTATTCTAAATGGACTTACATAACATAGCTTCTCATGCAAACTGATTAGAAAAATTATATAGTTAATAAAATCATTTTCCTTAAAAAATAGAAGCTACCATCAAATTTCTTTTGATATCTATATTACATAAAATTATTCTTTAACCAAATAGATAATTCCTCATTAGTTGGATTACCTTAAGAGTATGAATTTTTATTTTCCATTTTAATGTAGTTATTTTAATGGTAACTTTAACACTTTATGAAGGATTTGATGAAAAAACAAGGATTCTTGGAGGGCAATGCCAGTGATTACAATCCCTTTAGGGAAACTTTTGGGTAAATGTAATTCTTTTTTCAGAAAAAGAGAGTCATAACTACAATATATTTTTTATTTTAGAAGGGACTATAAACAAGAACAAATATAAAGAGAGGACACATAAAGAGAAACTAAAACTTTATGACCTGAGGTTTCCAAAATATTCTAAATATGTCAAAATATTCCAAAATAAATATGTATTCCAAAGTATTTCTCAAAACAAGGGAACAACAAACAGCAAATGGAGATTACAGAAATAATATAAATATCTTTAAGTGAAACACTGATAATACTAGAGAGTTAAATTTACCAACAGGAATTTTTTATAGAAAGCAGGTTTCAAATGGATGTTTTTGAAAATGTATAGTTTAGTTCAATGGGATGGACATTTGTGCTTATTACGTAGCAGGCACTTTATTAAACACTGGGATACTTCAGTCAACAAAACATAGACTCTACCTCACAATCTAGGAGGATGCAAAACAGTGCAGTGAGTAAAGCCCATATTATGGGGTTCTATGGGCTTGGAGTTACATACCATAACATCAAATTATTATCTGTGACTTGGGCCACTCAATCTTTTTAGGTTTTAGTTCATTTTTCTGTAGAAAGCAAATAATAATTGTCAATCACAAAGTGTTGTGCAGATTACATAAGAAGATCTCTTTTGAAGCACTGGGAAGTACCTGACCAGGAGCAAACACACAAATATATTTTAACCAAGAAAATTAAATAATCATGTTTCTAATTTACATTTGTTTAGGTCCAAGTCTAAAAGGAATAACAAGAGTCCATAGCAATCTAAGAAATTATAACATAACAGCATGATATATAATTTTTGGTTTATTTTACCTATGAAATTATCAGTTTCAAAGATAATTTTTAAAATTACTAAAAATTCCATCTCATTTCTGAATAAGAAGAAAAGGTCAAGTAATGATTCCATATGGAGTTTGTGAGAGGTAGATACGAAGAAATGGTTTTGTGTTCAATTCCAGGAAAACTCTACATTCATCAGAAACATCTGTCTAAAAATAGAATGAAATGCTTCATGAGTTAATATGTTCTCTGCCATCAGATTTATCAAACACCATTGAAGAACAATTTGAGATTGTAGAGAGATTAAGATAAGTAATAATTTAGGAATAATTAGTAATAAGCAGTTGATCCAACCAGATGCTGTGAAAAACCTTCAACATTGAATCTATGACCTGACTCTCCATTTATTTTACCACAGGAAAAAAAAACCATAATCAAGTTTTGGCTGTTGCTTCTCCAATCAAACTGACTGTCTTCTGGTTGATTATGCACTAATTTTAGAGCAACTTGCTAACCATGCTGTGAAACTATTGATTTCCCAATGATTGGTCATCATTTTGCTTTTCTGGTCCTCAAATGGGATCAACAAACCCAAAATAATTATAAATCACTGATGAAAGGACTGTATATTATTATTACATACTGAGTTTGCTCTTTATTTGGATTTGTGCTTGAAGCTCAGTAAACAATGCACTTGTTTCCCCCATTATCGAGGACACTCATCAGCTCATATTTTGTACTTTTGCCAGAATAAAAATACTAGTTGACAGTTTCATCGTGGATTTTTTTTTTTCTAAACATAGTCACTGAAAGTTATCATTGGTATTGAAGATGATGGAGTTTAGAATCAGACAGACCAAGCCTTAAGTCCCAGCTTTATGTAGTATGACCTTGGGGAAAGTTAACTTCTCTATGACTCAGCTTTCTTACTGATCATATGGGGCCAAAATACTTACTGCATAGGAAACTTATGGGATCTTAAAAATATGTTTTCCCATGCCTAGAATGGTACTTCCCTTTTTAATATTAAGTAATAAAAAGACAAATTTTTTAAATTAATGTATCTTCTTGTTTTCATATCTTGGTATCTTCTACCATCTACTCACTCTATATACTATAGAAGAAAACTAGAATCATGAAAGTAAAAGGTGGGATAAATTAAGAAGTTATTTAAGTCTCTCTTATTGTAAAGTAAGAAATCAAGATGCAACACTCCACAGCTAAATAAAGGGAAAAGATGCATAACCCATCTACCTCTCCAGCCCAATGCTGTTTCTACAACACAAGCTGTTTCTGGTAATGTCACAGTTTTGAAAGAAATTTTAAGAAAATTGTAAGTACAGCAAAAGGGAATCAAAATAACTGGGGATTTGGAGTCTGATGGCTCTGGATTTGCCTCTGAATCTCTCCTATTTATTGTTTGGGTGTCCCGAGTAGATCACAATCTTTCTGATCCTCCATTTTTCTCACGTAAATTTAAGGATAATCATGTGTACCTTATGGAGCTTCTGTAAAAATTTGAAATAAAGGATATAACGTCCTTAAAATAGTGTTTTTCACATAGAAAATTCTTGCTAAATATTAGCTATTAACTATAACAATAATAGTAAGAGGTTTAGATATCTTAACAGGTCAAGAGTAAGACACCAAACAGGAAGTCCTCTTGGTTTTCCCTCAGGCCCAATCAATGTGGGACTTGTGCTTAGAAAAGGAATTAGTTTCTACAACAGGGAAAACCCAATGTGCTGGGTCCTCCTTTTCCAGTAGTTACAGGAAAAACACAAACATTTCTCTTAGCCTGTGTATCAGCTTTTTAAAGGTGTAGTTCTTTCTCCACTCCTAATAAGTATTCTCCTCAGGAATGTGACTGTATTGTTTGCAGCTCTATTTCTGGTCCATCTCTCTTTCTGAGGCACATGGGCACCTGCGAGCACTGCACATCCAGGCCTGAGACATCTATCAAAATCTTTTCAGAGACTGTCACTGCCTCCAAGGTCTGTTCACTGTTCTGGGGAATTATACTCACAGCTAGAACTAATCCTGCCAAATTCTTCAAGGAATTCAGAGCTCCACAAGTTTAGCTCTCTAATCTCTACACACCAACATGCTATGTGCAACCAAATCGTTTGCAGAATTTTACAGTATATTTCATCTGATTGCTTCTTCTTGAGTTGCTTTGCTGTCCTCCGCTTTCATAAGGATGCTTTGATCTGCGGTTTTAGTTCATTAAGTATTTCCTTATTTGTCAAATATTTCTGCTGGATAAGTTGTCTATAGAATGATACCTTCATGGAAAAAAATTCTCATGAGTTTTATGATAGATTCAAAGATAAGTTTCCACTAGAATTTTTAAAAAGTCAACATAAAAGGAAGCTAAAACTTTTAGTTTGAATATTGAAAGCAACTAATTCGTTTGTATTACGTCCATAATACTATGCTTACCAGGAGTCTTTATAACAATTTTAGGAAGTTCCTTAGCACTGGTAGCTACTGTCTGCCACTTTCTCTTTTATTTTTCCTGCATTTCTGAATTGTCTAACTTCATACGTCTCCTTTTTCTTTACCCTTGATACAGACTAAAATAGGTAGACACTTCATTTCTAAGGCCGAGGTTAGAAATTTTATTCTAAAGTCAAATAAACTTGATTTGAATTCTAGAGTCTCCCTTTACCTTGTGACCTTGTACAAATGGCTTATTGTCTGCTTTCTAACATGTGAAGTAGTACTATAATGAGAGTGCCTTACTTGTAAGATTATGAGGGTTAAAGCATGCATGTGAAATGTATATGAAAAAAACTGTATAATACCCTTTCATGGAATATATGTTCAATAATATTTATTTTTTTAAAAGACTAAAAGCCTTCCCTAACATGGTTGACATGTGATAGGACTCTAGAAATCAAAGGCATAAAGAATTTTTGAGTTACTTTACTTCATAACAATTATCACCATTATGAACTTTAAATATATTGTTGGAATTTTTACAACAATTCAAAAGTTAGGCATTATATATATATATTTTTTTCACAAATGAGTTAATTGAGGATCAGGAAATTTTAGTAACATCCCAGGATCATTAAGTTAATAGGCAGTAGAGGGAGAATTTGAACCAGATTGTGTTAAAAGTTGGAGTTCGTAATCATTGCCCTATATTACTTTAGTAAGTTTGAAAATTCTAGACAAATGTGTCAAACTGGCAGCCCATGAATGTCTTTTGACTGTTACAATAAGGATTCTAAAAAAATGATCTAACATTAAAAACTTAGGAAACATCAGGATATCTTAACATTTTTCGGTTACATTTCTACTTGAACACAGTTGCCTAAAACTCACAGTCACTGCATCTATCAATGAGACATGCTTCTCAATTCTTACATCTCCCAATTAATAGGTTCACTTATTTCCATCATCTGCTCGACCTCCATGGTCACTTAAGTTTTCTGGCTCACTTAAGGATATATAAGGTATGCAGTGTTTATTAGTTTCTTAGTCTATCAGAACAAAAATTTTAACCTTGTGTATTTTATTGAATGTAAACTTGAATGAACTTTAAACTAGGAACCACTGTAGGTACCATCTGTCTTTCAATAATAGTGGAGATTCATTATTATTGTTTCATTCATTGATAAGTGTTGATATATTACCCTGTACAATCTATAATGATGTGCTTCAATTCTGGTCCATGTAGAAATATTTAAAATGCATTGCTTCATAGATACTGTTGCCTCCCTGTTCTAGTCCCTTGCTTAGCTCATGGAAATTTTAGGATGTGCAAACTTAAGGATGGGCTGCCTGCATTGTCTTAATCCAGCAGAATTTACAGAAGTCACTGGGACAATGAATGTTGTACTTTTCCCAGTCTATGGTTCCTTCCCAGTAGTAATACAAGGAGTAGAACAGTTGGGATAATGTGAATATGCACACACATGATATTCTACCTACTATTAAAATAAAAAATAGCACAGCATAACTCAGAGGCTTTCCTGAGCATGAAAGTATAAGTGAACAACTTTCTACATTTTTATATAAATCATAATCTTTATAAATTCACTTATTGTCTAAAGCCTAATCTCCTCTTTAACTCTTCTGTAGACCTCACTCAGCATATGCCTCCACTTATAAATATTTTTATTTTATTTTGTTTGTTTCCAGTTTTTCTCATTATAATTAGCATTATCCTAGAGGCAGTTTTGATGGAACCTTCAAATTCTTAACTCTAGTTGGTAAGATTATTTTATTTTCTTGGCTTTATTTTTGTGTCAAATAAGAGCAAACTATTTTGTAGTCCCACCTGTTTTCTCTGTCTCCTCTCTTTCCTAGTAAAGTCAGGTTAACTCCTCTTTTCTCCCAAATGTATTGTTTTAACTCCTTTTTATTTCTAGCTATCTTTGATGCTATATCTTTGGCATTCCATTCCCCTCAATGTACTTAGTAATTAGCATTGCTTATTTATGACTACATGTCAATAATATTTTGCCTTCTCCTTATCAGCAAAATAAAAGATAAATAGATGATAGATACATATTCAGATGAATATATAGAAAGATAAATAAATATAAGTAGATATATGATAAATAGTGATAGATGATTCATTGATTGATATGTAAATAAACAGAGAGATATTGTTAAGCAAGAATTTCCATTCTCAGGAAGAAAATAGAAACCTGCTGATGCACCCATTTTTTAAATTAATCTTTTGGTCAGTCAGCAAATTCTGTCTGATCTACTGTCAAAATATGTTAAGAACTCAGTGACTTCGTCACTACTGTCACCTCCACGCCGATTCAGGATGCAGCGTCCTATCTGTCTAAGCATACCAGCCAGAGTGATCCTGATGAAGTATAAGTCAGATTACATCAACTCTTTCTTGGAAACCTTCCAATGGAGTCTTATCTTACTCATAGTAAAACTTAAATGCTTTATTATGACCTTACAAAGGCTAACATAGTTTCCCCTCTTGACCCACCTTACATCTCTGACTTCATCTCACATTACTGTTCTACTCAATTGCCCACTCCAGGAACACTGGCTGCCTAGCTGATCCCATGAATCTGGCTTGCAGCTGCTGCATGGCCCTGGTATCAGTCATTTCCCCTGCCTTAAACACTCTTCCTTAAATTATCCCTATGGTCTTCTCACTGCTTTCAGTTTTTATCCAATAAACAACTCTAAGAAGACTTCCTTGGCTACTGTTCTAAAGCTCCAAACTCCCATCCCCAGCAATTCCTATTCTGTTTGTCTGCTTGATTTTTCTCCTAAATTCTTATAACTATTTAACAAATGTTGTTTTTACTTATTTCTCTTATTTATTATCTGTGACCTTCCGTAGTTTTCATTATGGCAGGAATATTTGTCATTTTTATTTACTGTTGTTCATCAACCCATAGAATAGCACCTGGCACAGAGAATAGCCTCATTTAATATGTGTCAAATGAATAAGTGATTAAATGAGATAATACATGTCAAACCCTTAGCAAATTGTATAATATCTATTCACACATTTTCTTGGTTTAGACCAAATGGAAAAGAAGATGAGAACAAGTTACTCCTTTACTTCTTATCTTCAAAGATCCATTGCTCCACAATATCTTAAAAGTATACTGCCCCAACTGTAGTACAACTGAAATGTAACCTGCTAAACTTTCTTTCTCAAGTCTGTTTTGGAAAGGCATGTCATTCATTGTATCATGAGAGATTTTGTCCAAAGCCAAGTTCTTAATGACTCATATTTCTTTCCACTGTGAAATGAAAACTAAAATAAATCAAAATAGCATCTCAAATGTCCAGTACAGCCCTAAACTATAAGTGCAAATGAATATGCTCTCTGATAAAAGAAAAAAAGTCAGGTGAGAAATATATTTCAACTTCCGGGACCTAGGGATTTTGTGTAAGCAAAATCAAGGGAAGTTTTATACAAACTTGACTTCAGGATGCTTCTTTATTACAACTGTCAAAAAGTTAAATAAGCATTTATCAAACTTTGTAAACCCCGAAGAATCAACTGTATATTTATTTTTTTCATTCAATAACTTGTCAAAAAACTCAAGACATCAGAAATGAACAAGTAAAGTTTACAAAGAAATTAGGCTCAGAGTGCTTTTTTGGCTTTTCTTGTATTGACTGGGAACAAAGGCCAACACAGAATGAAGCCTCATTTTTAATAGATACAATAGAGTTTACGTAAGTTAGCAAAAACTCTCCCATGCTTTTCTCTAAGCATCATTTGATTTTCTCACATGTATCATAACAGATTTGTGAAAATCAATACCTTTTGTAGATATGAATCCTAGGATAACTTTTTTCATTATCAACCTACTTTTACCATCAAATCAATCTAATTTTCAATATCTCCTTTATGAATCCCATAAAGTTTCATAACCTTATAGAGGGTATTGCTGACCTTATGCAGCCCACATCTGATAAAAATACATGAGAAAGCCAAATGGAGTTGTAATTCCCTGCATTGGCAACTCTTGGGGACATTTGTTATCCATTGCCTTCCCATTTGAGCAGCCACTCTTCTGCTAAGGTACTCTAATAATCTTATAGAAATTATATCTCCTTCTTCAGTAGAGTTTTGATGGTTTCATTCATCAAGGTGCCATGCTTGGCCCCTTGGACTTTAGAATCTTACATATAATAATACTTAATACTTTTGAGTGTGTACTGTAGGTTTAACACTAATATAAGCCTTTGTGTTTCATATAACCCAATAAAATAGATGTCATTATTATCCCCACTTTATAATTGAAATGAATAGCTCAAGACCAAAGAGCCAGTATTTAAGTGCTGGTAGTGGAATTCAAACCCAGATCTGCCTGATGGGAGTGCAGATGCTTTTAAGCACACAACTGTCCTGTGTCTCAGCATACAGGGACTCAAGAACAAAGAATTTGTGAGAGATTGTCCCAGCAGTAGCTTCCTGATCACATGGCTCATTCCTTCTTGCTACCTGGAATCTTAGGGGTACCTGGTTTTAATTTTTTTTTTCAGATATCCCTTATTTGTGTGAGCTGCACCATATCCTTCTAATAAGTCGACTTTTTGATTAAGAGATCTAGAATCAGTTTTGGCTTTTTAATATCAATGAATCTTTTAAAATTGATGAATAACATTATATATATATTTATGATATAAAACCACGTTTAGAAATATGTATACATTGTGGAATGGCTTAATCAAGCTAATTAATATATTCATTACCACACATACTTATTTCATTTCATGGTGAGAACATATATTTACTTTTAGTGATTTTCAAGTATCTACTAAATTTTATTGACTATAGTCGTGATGTCTTAATACATCTCTTGAATTTATTCCTCTAACTGAAATTTTGTATCCTTTGACAAACATCTCCCCACTTTTTCCACAGCCATTTGTATCTACCATTCTCTTCTCTGCTTCTATGGGTTAGATTTTTTGGAATCCACATATAAGTGAGGTCATATAGTATTTGCCTTTCTGTGTCTGCCTTATTTAACACAATATCCTCCAGGTTCCTCCATGTTGTCACAAATAACAGGATTTCCTTCATTTTTAAGGCTACATTTTATTCCACAGTGTATGAATAACACATTTTGTTTGCTTACTTATCCATTAATAGACACTTAGATTGATTCCATGTCTTGGCTATTATGAATAATGCAATAGTGAGCATGGGAGTGCAGACATTTCTTCAACAATACAGATTTCATCTCCTTTGGTTATAGACCCAGAAGTGGGAGTGCTGGATCATGTGGTAGATCTGTTTTTAAGTTTTTGAGGAGCTTCCATAATGTTTCTCATATTGAGTATACAAATTTATATTCCCACTAACAAGATATTCCAGGGTTCCCTTTTCCCCACAATTTCACATTTGTTATCTTTTGTCTTTTTGATATGAGTCATTCTAACTGGTATAAGGTGGCATCTCATTGTGCTTGTAACTTGCATTTCATGGGTGATTAGTAATGTTGAACATTTTTTCATATACCTGTTGGCCATTTGTATGTCTTATTGTGACACTGTTTCATAGTGTTTATTTTTATTTGACTCTTCCAAGAGGATGTTGCTGATAAGATCTGGAAGTGTTTGCTTGTTTTTAAAAATCTATTTTAAAAGACTACGTCAGGCTGTTCTGGTCTTTCACCATAGCTCTGTATATTATGGCGTAAACACTGTGCATTCCTGCTGTGTGAAGTCCTGCTATTCAGGGCAGGCCAGAGCTCTGCTATGCAATGAAAAAGGAGTGGATACTTTAGTTGCCTCCATTAATCCCATTCTAGGTCAAAGGAATTGTTTGATTTTCTTAACTTTCAAACCACACATTTGTTTCATTGTGTATGTATAACTCATTTTGTTTGTTTGCTTATCTGTTAATAGACAAACTAATTACAAAGTCCCAGCAGAAGCTCATATCTTATCAGTTCATGGGCGGCTGCCATCATATTCCGACATCCCAACCAGAATATTACAGCTCACAGGTGGCCAACCTGACTAAGATATGCAAATTTGCCAATACCATCCGGGAAGAGATGCTGTTATTTCTCTCTCAATATTTATGCTTATAAAAATACGTTATAAACTCCTTTTAAAAACTGCTGGGGGACATCAAGTGCTCTTACTATTATTATTTTTAATTGACCTTTTAAGAACCATACCTTCTATCTTCCATGTGCTATTTATGAGGCTATAAATCCCAATCCTTACTTCCCAGACATAGGGATGGGATTTTAATACAGACTGGGCAATAAGAGCACGCAATAAAGAACAGTTTGCCAAAAAAAAAAAGGTACATCCTTCAAGAAGGGTCAATTAGTGTTCCTTTTTAAGTAATTGATGCAGGCTTCAAGAAGAGGAGAGTTCTTGGAATTACATGTTCAAACAGAAGCTTAGGGCAGCTTATACAGTCTGTACAATCATTAACAGAAATCTAGAGAATAAGGTAATCTTTAGGGAAACAGAGAAGAGAGCAAAGAGGAGACTGAAGGCATCATTTGAACCTTCATACCCTGCATTGCCTAAAGCCAGAACTATTGCCTTGATTTCTCTTATCATGTCCATTAGAGTACCCCCTCCCTGATTCCCACTTTGCATAAAGAAATATGAGTTGAGCTTTTCTTACTTATTACTTTAAAAGTCTTGAATAATCTTTGTGTGCCTGTAAACTAGAATATTTATTTAGGATTTTTAAGCATATTATTTCATATACTGTAAACACAGTTTGTTTATATACACATACACACACATTTTCCTCAAGGTTTCAAGAAACTCATTGTTTAATGGCTATGAGTTACCCCGTTTTCTTTTTTTTATTATACTTTAAGTACTGGGGTACATGTGCAGAATGTGCAGGTTTGTTGCATAGGTATACACAGGCCATGGTGGTTTGCTGCATCCATCCCCTGTCATCTATATTAGGTATATCTCCTAATGTTACCTTTCCCCAATACCCCCACTCCCTGCTATCCCTCCCCTAGCTCTCCAACCCCCCGACAGGCACCAGTGTGTGATGTTTCCCTCCCTATGTCCATGTGTTCTCATTGTTCAACACTCATTTATGAGTGAGAATATGTGGTGTTTGGTTTTCTGTTCTTGTGTTAGTTTGCTGAGAATGATGGTTTTCAGCTTCAACCATGTCCCTGCAAAGGACGTGAATTCATCCTTCTTATGGCTGCATAGTATTCCATGGTATATATGTGCCACACTTTCTTTATTCACTCTATCATTGATGGGCATTTGGGTTGGTTCCAAGTCTTTGCTATTGTAAACAGTGCTAGAATAAACATACGTGTGTATGTGTCTTTATAATAGAATGATTTATAATCCTTTGGGTATATACCCAGGAATGGTATTGCTGAGTCAGATGATATTTCTGTTTCTAGATCCTTAAGGAATAGCCACACTGTCTTCCACAATGGTTGAACTGTTTTCACTTAGAAAGATTAAATATAAATATTTTTCTCTAAGATCCTAAACATTTGAAAGAAATTTTTTAAAAAGTCATTTAGAAGCACATTTTAAATATCCATTTGGTGTCATATGGTATAAATATCTTCTTTGATTATTAAAATTGATGTCTTTTGCTTCTCATAGTAAAAAGCTTTGGTATTTTTTTCCTCTTTACTTGGCTTATCTCTTTATTATTTACTTTCCTTCAGATGTTTGAGATAATTCTCTTCCTCCATGATCAAGCAGTTTTTCCAGGAATTTAGTGGACCCATTAAATATTGTAAGTCATTTGGGATCTCTCCTATCTTAGAAGGCCTATAAGAAGATAGTCTCATAAGTAAGCTGATGCTTCCCAACCTTCATTCACTGAATATGGACAGAATATTAAGACAATTCCCAGTAAAAAATAACATTCTATAATTCTATTGCCTCATTTATTTTTCACAATGCTCCCTTGCAGTAGATACATTGAAATTATCACCTGTACTAGAGAAGGGAACACATATTGAGAAAACCAGGTAGCATGCCCCAATTTACTTAGCTATCAAGAACCCCAGTCTCTTAGATTAAAATCTACGTCTTCTGGCTCTAAGTCCAGTGATACCTTCATTCAGAGCCCTTGTTCTTTTATCTGACCCAGATGCAAGGATCATGTTATATTTTATTAGAACAATAGCTTATTTTCTGCTAGATTAATAATTTTTGAAAATTGCATAATTGCATAATTTATTTTTTTCAATCTTTTCAAGAGACTGTTATAGTGATAGCCTAATGACAGTGACTATAGCATATGGATTCCTTGCTTACGATTTAATTTTAAAAAAGGTTTAGGTATTAATTTGGGCCAAGGATTTGGAGAAAGGGAGAAAGCTTTCCACTTTTCCAGCATAAAAATATTGTTATTTTCCTTACATGTTATCTGTCATGACAGTTTCATTCTTTTTTGTCTAATTTTGGTCAGATTATTCATGCTGTCCTCTGTATTATAAGCCACGTTCGCTCCCAGACATTTTTTCACACAACAGCAGTTGTTGAGAAATATATGAATTGGCTCTGAAACTAAAAATACATTTCTCTTCTGCCGGGTTAAATCAGTTGAACTCCCGCTTTGTGAGTAGTCATGATCTAACTTTATCTATTATGTATTAATATCTGTGTTCTATGATATCAAGTCACCCCCACTGCTAGTGGGTTCATGCTGTACAGCAGAGTTTTGGACCAAGGCTTGAGCTTCCCAGGTAGTCTGTGGTCTGACAATAGCTTCAAAGTCTCTTGCCTCTCAGTGAAAAGGAAGAAAATCTATCATGGAGTCTATTATTCAGGTGAACAGGATATAAAAACCTATCTGCCATTTTTAATCTCCTCCATGTTATACATTAAATAAATCTGTTTTAATGTCTTTGGCTTGTGACCTCTTGTCTTCTGTGGTAGGACAACATGGTTTTCTGGGAGTTTGATCAACCTTACTGTAGGAAAAGGTCATATAAATCTCAGTGAAAAATGTTGCCAAACTGATTCTTTTCAAAAGACTCAGAAATGATCATCGATTATCTGTAAATTGCTATGCATTTATTATCTTAGCATTTTTGCCATGTTATACAGATGTGATTGAATTTTTCCCTTCAAATTACTTTACAATGTCTTTAAATTTAAATTTTGAGGATATGATTCTTGCTTTAGATTCCTTTCTTGGTTTTAGGATAATGGAAAAACAAGTAGATATATACACACGCAGAAACACACACACACATTTTTATAATGTTGACAAGCAGTAAGGGTAATATAAGCACATGGTTTTGGATTACACATGGTTCCTGACTTAACGATGGTTTGACTTAGGATTTTTCAACTTTACTATGGTGGAAAACTGTCCAATTATGATATAATATACAGTATTTAATAAATTACATGAGATATTCAATACCTTCTGTTAGATGACTTTTTTCCCAACACAGGCTAATGTAAGTGTACTGAGCATGTTTAAAGTAGGTTAAGCTATAATGGTTGCTAGGTTAGATGTATTAAGCACATTTCAACTTATGATCTTTTCAACCTATGATGGTTTTATCGAGACACAACTTTATCATAAGTTGAGGAGCATCTGTATACCAGGAATTATAATGATTTCTAATCTTCTTGACATTATTGTATCAAAATACAATTTTAACTTTTTAAATATAAATTTTGGGGAAAAATTTAAGAATGTGTAAAACAGTCAACTCATATTTTTGCCAATCTAACATTCATTTGATTTTCTTAAGCTAATAGCACTCCATGATAATTTTGGGGGCCACCACTTCTCCCCTCTGTGCCCCTGTGTTTCAGCTGGGCTTGACACTATCTCGTATTCCCAGAAGAGGGAAATTATCTAGATGTGGCCTATCAAAGTATTATGCCTACTCAAGACCCTGTGACTAGTTCTGGGAAGGCTGTCATCAAAGCAGAAGAGTGGCATTCAACCCTAATACTTCTCATGGAAATTAAGTGAAGATCATTTTCCACTGGGGTTACTGAATTGGTAAAATGCAAACCTATGATGCTATTTATTTTACATTCTCAAAGTGAAAACGTACCTGAGAATGAGCCAATAAGAAACAAAACAAAACTCAGATTGAGAGACACATTGATTATTTGTCTTCATCTAGCCTTGCTCAAACCATCTGCCCTTGAAATGTTCAATTACATAAGCCAATAATTTTCTACTTTTCTCCTTCTCTCTCCCTACTTCTTTCTCTCTTTCTTACCTAAGAGAGAGAGAAACTCTGGGTTTTCAACTGGGTTTCCGTCACTTGCAATTGAAAATATTCAAACCAACATAATAATTAGATAAAATTTTGATAAATTATTTACCATAGTAACTCATCAACTTTTAAAATACTTTTATATTAAGATATTATGGCAAATGTTTTTGAGAAGAAATAAGTTGGGGTAATGATAAAAGCTGATTTGTGAGCCAAAAACAGCCTTTCTTAAAGTGATAGTGAGAATTGCACAAGTAACCTATAAAAAGTAAAGAATTTTAAAATACAAAGGTTTGTAGTCAAATAGTTTTCTGGGGGTGGGAGAAATGGAAAACTGGACATATTCCCAGAATAGATTCAGCATTTTGCCCTTACGAGATCACTTTGTGTTATGAATATAGATTGAATAAATCATGAGGAAATTTGGCTGACCACAGTGTTAGGACACACAAATCATTGCGTCTTGCTTGGGTGTATGTTGTGTGCCTGAAGTGTAGATAATCAGTTCTACTAAAGTTTCGTATTAAATATATCTAAGCATTTATTTTTTCTAACTCTATTTCATGTCCATAACTGATGAAATAACTTGTGCGAGTAACAGTCACAATTTATTGAATGCTTCCTATGTGCAGGAAACCCTGTATTAATCTGCACACATCTCAAATTCTTCATTATAACCCTCAAAGGTAGGTAGTATTATTTTTATTTTATAGACAAGAGAATTGAATTGAAGCCCAAAAGAGTTTTAGCTACTTGGTGAAGGACACATTGAAACAGAAGGCAAATCTGAGACTTTCACCAAGTCTATCAGTGTCGTGTGTACAGGCTGAAGCACATAACCACTTTTACTCTCATGGGATCAGAAATATTTTCATTTTATTTTTCTCAAGTATATTGATGAATGATTGTCCTATTGGTGAATGCCAGGCACTGTATGAGAAAGTACGGATTCAGAGTCAAAGTAAGATCTCGGTGCTCAGGATAGTCATAGTCAAGAACTTTCTTTGAGAACAAAACCAAGAAGATAAGCTGCTTGATATTACAATGCTATTGCCTTGGATTTTACTGTAGGACACGAAACTTCTAAATAGAATCTGTAAATCTCTAAAGCAGGATAAAATGAACAGAAACAAGGACAAGAGGGAAAGGTGTTCTGACACGAACCTTTGCAGAAGAGTCAAGGCTGAATAGATTTGGAGCATTTGTTTGCACCTCTGTTCACCAGTTATTGATGCAAAAAGTTTAATGATAGCAGTGTCATATAGCATTTAAGGCATGAGTTATGAAGTCAGACAATTTGAATCTCATATTTACTACCTTTTGGTGTTATGATTTTGTGAAAGTTATTTGCAGTTTTTGACCTTCAGTTTCTTTATCCTTACATGGAGAAAATAATTTCTAATTCAGAGGGTGGCTACAAGGATTAAATGAAAAAAAATCTGAGGTAGTAGACTTTTGTATTTTCCTGCTTAATATCCATTCCCTTTTTCTTGGGTTAGCAGCAACTTGCTCCACAGGGAATCACCATTTCCTTTATCATCTCATTGTAGTTGATAGGAAGGTTATTAATTCTTTAGCTATAAAGTTTGACCTTTGAGCCACACCTGCAAAATCAGCATAATATTGATTTGTCAGAAATTAAATATATCACCAAACGTGCATCAGTAAATGAAATCCCAGGACTTTTGCTAGGACTATTTAAGAAAACTGGAGTTATCTTTCTTCTAGAGTTGCTAATTGTTAGCCGAAATGTGGCAGACTGGAAATAATAAGCAGCTAGTAGACATCCGCCACCTTGCAGAGAGAGCCTTCCTGATGACAGACACAAAGTGGAGAAAAGTATGGCCAAAATATGGAGAGACTCGTCTTTCTGAAGGCGTTGATTGAGCTGCTAGATCCATCCATACTTGAAGGTAGACGCATCTCCGGACTTCCTTGACCTATGACATGATTTGAATATGATTTATCTCTTGGCAGCTGACAAAAATAGTGGTGAGTACTCCATGTAAACCACTTATTATAATAATAGTGTACTTCCTCATGGCATATATTTCTTTTCTAGAACTATTATTATTCTTTATGTTTTTATGAATTCTTATATTATATCTTGCCAATTCATCTGTGAATTTTTTAGGTCAGGCACATATTTCTGTGCCTTCCCAGCCTTCTAGTAATTAGGTGTCAAACTCATAACAATTTTATTTATTCTTTAGTATAATTATTATAACACATTGCCATTCTGGAAACAATAAACTTCTGATTTTTATTTATGTTGCCCCCATAACATAAGTGTTATGTTAACCAAGATTTAAAATGGAATCTAATCAAAGTCAGAGAAAATATTTGCAAAACATTATGCAGTCATTAAAATTATATTAATGTTTAAAATTATGAAAATAATTTGAAAACCAAATACAATAATACTGATTTTATATTTAGGATCTAGTACTAAAATTAGGATTCACTTTTATAAGCTGATTTTTTTACTTCAGATATACAATCTAAGTTGATATTATATGGCCATTCCAGGGCAAAATCCATTTATGTAAACATCAGGCTAAGTGTAAAATGAGAAAGCCCAAATTCTTACTTTTTGGGGCACATTCCCACTGACGTCATGCAAATAGAATATGGGGACTATGTTTACTTATAATTCTGGATATAGAACACTTTTAAAATGTGGCATATGCAAAGTTTTCATTTCCCAAGTTTCTGGTGATCTGCTACTAAAATATCTCCTCAATGCCTGCTTCCCATTCCAACATAATGCAATGGTATCATACAATCTCCTGAGACAAACATATGACACGATTTAACAATCAGAAAACTATATGAGGCAAGAGTCTTCAAAAAGAAAAGACCTCCACAGCTACAATAATTTTTGTCTGTTTTTCTTTGAGGTTTTATCTAAGTGCCTAAAAGAGTGGCTGTAACATAACAAGCATTGGATATTTTTTTCAATGAAATGAATGGATGGATAATATTTTTCCTGTTTATAAGGACAAATGCAGTTAAACATGGAAAGAGTCAGAAAGTCATCCAAATTTTAATTCTGTCACATACAAGTCCTGGACATCTTATTCTACCAGAATGTTGTGTCTGAGATTTCTACTATGTCAGAGGAGTAAATAATGAGAGAAGAAATGAAAATGTACACTTACTCTGTACCTTCTTTCACTATCAGATAATTTATAGTAACAAAATCTTGGAAACAATCTAAATGCCTATTAATATTAGTTAAAATTATGATATATACATATTTTAGAATATTTTTCATTAAAATAATGCTTAAGATGTTTAAAATTAACAAATAGTACCATATAAAAAGTAGAAAAGCAAATTAAGATAGTTATACTTTTCACCTTTATGATGCTATATGTTTTAAAATGTATTCTCTAGATAGTTGAAAAGTAACTTTGAACATTTTAATGATTTCTGATCTACATAATAAACATGTTTAATATATTGGTAGCTCTGGTAAGTGAAGATTTTATAAGCACAGTTGCTAGTGGTATTCATTGTGGGGAGGGCACTGTTCAAGAATCTAAAGAATAAAATTTCTCCAAACATGTTTCAAAGAAAACACTATTGGTTCAAACTCTTCCTTCTTTCAATCAATGATTATGGATAAGTCCTGCTTGAAGAATTAATGGAAAGGGGAAATAATTTTATCTTCCCTGAAAAAGAAGGCAGAACAGATGGGAAATCTGCTGTTCTAGTTTTCTTCCTTTCCCATAAAGAAATAGGAAGGTAGAAACAATATGTTTTCTAGTGTAGATACTCAAAATCATTTCTCTTCATTTAGATGAGCAATTATAAGGGCCACAATCATTGGGTTTTTGGAATTATGGTCCCGATGTTTCCAATGTGAGAGTATTGCAATAAATGGTATTAATACTTTTTTTTGCTAGGGAACATATTTAATTTTCTCTTTCATCAATATTTACTTTATAGTTATTCCTCTTCTATGATAAATTTGTAAAGATTCAAGAAATTAACCTCTAATGTAGTCATATAATATGCTTCCTTTTAAATAAATTTTATAATTGCATCTACTAATATTTCAAAGCTCAGACCAAGATTTTTTGACTCATGGACTCTGGCAATTCTTCTCCAATGTGAAAATTTTATCCTAGACTTGCAGATGTGTTCATTATTTCTACATTATTACCTGTCTTATATAATTTTATATTTTCATTACTCAAGTTTTGGCTCTATTAATAATCCTTGTGATATGTCATAGAAATGATGACTGCATTAAAAATAGCAATTTAAAAGTTATATTTATAAAATGTCACTTTTGAATTACATTAGAGTTCAGATTCCTAATATGTTTAGTACTTTATTTCAAGGCAATAAGCAAAGTTTACATCATTGTGAAGTTAAAGCTTACCTCCCCATAAAGTACTTAAGTGGCACAGGTATCAAATAGCATTGCATTTGATCAGTTAAAGAAGTAGATTAAAACATTAAAACATTTCCTGGCCCATCATCACTTGTAGCATTAAAAAAATTGATAAAGAAAATTAATCAGTAGTGTCATTGCTCATAACCAACAAAGATTTATTTTACTACTTAAGCTATTTGAGTACCATATACTTAGGTCAAGTAGCATATACTGAGTTCAGAATTAATTGACTCTAAAAGGTATTAACATTAACATTTAAGGCCAATTTTTTTCACCGTGGTTGTGAACTTTTTGAAAACCATGACTGTGCCATGTTCACTTTTGCATTTTTAGCATCTAGTTAATTGCTCAGAAAGTTCTATTAAATTTAGTTCAGCAGTCAAGTAAACAATGTTCCCATGTATTCTGTAGCTATAGTATACATTCAGCATGATGGACAGCACTTTGCTTTCTTTTATACTTTTCTTAAATTTTAGGAGTATATAGTAGGGTATATATTTATGGGGTAAATGAGATGCTTGATACAGGCATGCCATGTCAAATAATCACATGATGAGTGGGCTATCCATCGTCTCAAGCATTTCTCCTTTCAGTAACAATCCAATTACTGAATATAGTCACCCTATCAAATAGTAGCTGTTATTCATTTTTTCTAACTATTTTTTGTACCCATTAGCCATCCTCACCTTCCCCCAGCCCCACAGTGTCCTCCTTAGCCTCTGGTGACCATCCTTCTACTCTCTATGTCCACGAGTTCAATTGTTTTGATTTTTAGATTCCACAAATAAGTAAGAACATGAAGTTTGTCTTGCTGTGCCTGGCTTATTTCACTTAACATAATGAGCTCCAGTTGCATCAGTGTTGTTGCAATAACTGACTCTCATTCTTTTTTATGGCTGAATAGTACTCCATTGTGTATTTGTACCACATTTTCCTTCTTCATTCATTTGTTAATGGACACTAAAGTTGCTTTCAAATCTCAGCTATTGTAAACAGGTCTGCAACAAACATAGGAGTGCAGATATCTCCTTGATATACTTATTTCCTTTCTTTGGGGTATATACCTAGCAGTGGAATTGATGGATCATATGGTAGCTCTATTTTTAGTTTTTTGAGGAACCTCCAAACTTTTCTCCATAGTGGCTGTACTAATTTTACACACTAACAGTGTGCAACAGTTCCCATTCCTCCACATCCTCGCCAGCGTTTGTTATTGCCTGTCTTTGGATAAAAGCCATCTTAACTGGGGTGATGATATCTCATTACAGTTTTGATTTGCCTTGAGAATGATCCATGTGCTGAGGAAAAGTATGTGCATGCTGTCCCTCTTAAATGAAGTGTTCTGTAAATATCTATTAGATCTCTTTGGTCTATAGTGCAGATTAACTCTGATGTTTCTTTGTTTATTTCCTGTCTAGAAGATCTGTTCAATGCCAAAAACAGGGTGTTGAAGTCTCCAGCTATTATTGTATTGGGGCCTATCTGTCTCTTTAGCTCTAATAATATTTTTTCTATATATCTGGGTGCTCCCATGTTAAGCACATATATAATTGTTATATCCATTTGCTGAATTGACCCTTTTATTATTATATAGTGACGCTTTTGTCTGTTCTTATAGGTTTTTTCCTTGATATCTACTTTTTCTGATATAATAGGTATAGTAACTCCTGCTCTTTTTTGCCTTCCATTGGCAGGGAATGTCTTTATTTTTCACCTATAAAGACACACATAGATATTCCATCCCTTTATTTACAATCTATGTGTGTTTTTACAGGTGAAGTGTGTTTTGTGTAGGCAACAGATCAAGGAGTCCTTTTTTTTTAATCCATTCAGGCAGCTATGTCTTTTGATTGGAGAGTTTAGTCTATTTACATTCAATGTTATTATTGATAAGCAAGAACTTACTCCATTTTGTTGTTTTCTGATTATTTTGTGACCTTCTCTTCCTTCTTTCAGTCCTGTTTTTCTCTAACGAAGATGATTTTCTCCAGTGATAGGATTTTGTTTCTTGCTTTTTATTTTTTTTGTGTGTGTGTATCCATTGTTTGAGGTTACCATGAGGATTGCAAAATCTATCTTACAACCTATTATTTTAACCTGATAACAATTTAACACTGTTTGCATAAACAAGCAACAAGAAAACTAATCAAAATTATATGCCTTAACTTTGGCCCCCCTACTTTTTAAGTTTTTATTCTTCTATTTATATTTTATTGTACTATGTCTTGAAAAATCATTGTAGTTATTTTTCACTGGCTCATCATTTAGTCTTTCTACTTACAATAAGAATAGTTTACACACCACAATTAAGTGTTATTATATTCTGTATTTTTCTGTGTACTTACTATGACCAGTAAGTTTTGTGCCTTCAGATGATTATTTATTGCTCATTAATGTTCTTTTCTTTCTGATTGAAGTACTTGCATTAGCATTTCTTCTAGGATGAGTCTGGTATTGATTAAATCCCTTAGCTTTTGCCTGGCAAAGTCTTTATTTCTTCTTCACCTTTGAAGGATATGTTTGCCAGATATACTATTCTAGGATAAAAATTATTTTCCTTCAACACTTTAAATATGTCTTGCCAATCTCTCCTGGTCTGTAAAATTTTCACTGAAAAGTCAATGAAATGCCAGATGTATTTGAGCTCCATTGTAGGCTGTTTCTTTTCTCTTGCTGCTTTTAGAACCCTTTCTTTATCCTTGACTTTTGGGAATTTGATTATTAAATGCCTTGAGGCTGTCTTTTCAGGGATTAAGTACACTTAGTATTCAATAACTTTCTTGTTCTTGTACTTGGATATTAATATCTTTCTCTAAGTTTGAGAAGTTCTCTGTTATCTCTTTGAATAAATTTTCTCCCTCTATCTCTTTCTCTGTGTCCTCTTTAAGGCCAATATATCTTAGATTGGCCCCTTTGAAGATGTTTTCTAGATACTGTAGTCATGCTTCATTGTTTTTTATTCTCTTTACTTTTGTACAATAAATTACTTTTTACTTTTGTCTCCTCTGACTGTATATTTTCAAACAGTCTGTTTTCAAGCCCACTATTTCTTTTTTCTGCTTGATCCATTCTGCTATTAAAAGACTGATGCATTCTTCAGGATGCCAATTGCATTTTCAGCTCCAGAATTTCTGCTTGATTCTTTTAAATTATTTCAATCTCTGTTAAATTTATCTGATAGAATTTGAAATTCCTTCTCTGTGTTATCTTGAATTTCTTTCTGTTTTCTCAACTCCGATATTTTGGATTATGTCTGAAAGGTCACATTCTCTGTTTCTCCAGGAATGATCCCTGGTGCCTTATTTATTTCATTTGGTGAGGTCATGTTTCCATGGATGGTGCTGAAGATGTCCTTCAGTGTCTGGGCATTGAAGAGTTAGGTATTTATTGCAGATCTTCACTGGCTGGGCTTATTTGTAGCCACCCTTCTTGAAAAGGCTTTTCAGCTATTTGAAAGAACTTGGGTGTTGTGATCTAAGCTGTATCATCTTCAGGGGCACCCCAGACCTAGTAACGCTGTGGTTCTTGCAGACTCTTAGAAGTACCACCTTGATGGTCTTAGACAAGATCCAAGAGAATTCTCTGGATTACCAGGAAGAGACTCTTGCTCTCTTCTCTTATTCTCTCCCAAACATACAGAATCTCTCTCTCTGTTCTGAGTCACCTGAAGCTTGGAGGGCAGTGACACAAGCACCCCTGTGGCCACCGCCACCATGATTGTGCCGGGTCAGACTTGAAGTCAGCACAGTGCTGGGTGCCACACAAAGCCTGCTGTAACCACTCCCTGGCTACTGACTATGTTTACCTAAGGCCTAGGGCTCTATAATCAGCAGGTGGCAAAGCCAGCCAGGCCTGTGTCCTTCCCTTCAGGACACTGAGGTCCCTTAGGCTCCAGGTGGGTTTAGTAGTGCGGTCCAGGAGTCAGGGTAAGGAATCAAAAACCTTAGAAGTCTACCTGGTGTTCTATTGTATTGGGGATGATTTGGCACTCAAGTCACAAGCCACAGTCCTTCCCACTCTTTCCTTCCCATTGAAAAGGCAGAAGAACATCACCCATAGACACCAGCACCCCGGCAATGAGGAGTACTGCCAGGCTTCCACGAACGCTCCCTTAAGGCCCACAGACTCTTATGTTAGCTTGTGGTAAGTGTTACCTGGCCTAGGACTCACCCTTCAGAGCACGGACTCCCCTCTAGCTCAGGGCAGGTCCAGAAATGTCATCCAAGAGTCAATCAGGGATCCTAGGAGCCCTCTTGGTGCTCTACCCCACTGTGGTTGCTTTGCTACCTAAGGTGCAAGACAAAGTCGCCTTTACTTTTGCCTCTGCTTTTCTCAACCACAAGGAGTTTTGCCCTATAGCCACCACAGCTGGTAATGTGCTGACTCTTCCCTGAAGCCAGCAAGTCTCAGTGGCTCATCAAGGCCCTAGATGTGGTACCCAGGCATCACTGCTGGTTATTCAGGGCCCACGGACTCTTCAGTTGGCAGGTGATAAATGCTGCCAGGACTGGGTCCTTTCCTTCAAGGCAGCCAGTTCTCTTCTGGCCCAGGGTATGTCTAGACATGTCATCTTGGAGCTAGGGCCCAGAATGGGGTCCTTAAGGCTCTGACCAGTGCACTATCCTGCTGTGGCTCAGCTGGTATTTAAGGCGCAAAACGAAGTCCTTCCCACTCTTCCCTCTCTTTTCCTCAAGTGGAAGAAAGAGTCTCTTTTGGAGCCACAAGCTATGTATCTTGGGGTTAGGGGAATGGTGATGCCAGCACTCCCTTGGCTGCCACAGCTGATGTTTCAGTAGGTTGTGTGCCCACAAATCTACTGTCTCTGGTTCTAGTTCAGCCCTAGGACTTGCCTACAAGTTGCATCTTTTATGGCTGAGATTGTCTTTCAAGTTTACTTGGAAACATAGAGTGGCTGCAGCTCTTGGTGCTGAGGTTTGCAGGCATTCAAGTGGAGACTGTTGGGATGGGAGTTTCCCCTTTGGCTAGGGCTGGTTTAAATGCTCGCTCTGTGGACAGGTGTCAGCTGAGTTTGGTTGGGTTTTCCTTTCTGCTTTAACAGGGCAGCATTGAGTTAGATCCCTCACAATTGCTGCGTTCTCCCTCTCTCAGCACCCAGAGATACTCTCCACAGCATGCAGCTGCTCCCGGGGTGGAGGAGAGGTGGCATCTGCAACTCAGGACTGTGTTTTCTTTGTTTCTTTTCTTTTCTTTTCTTTTTTTTTTTTTTTAAGATGGAGTCTTGCTCTGTCTCCCAGGCTGGAGTGCAATAGTGTGATATCAGCTCACTGCAAGCCCCGTCTCCTGGGTTCAAGCGATTCTCCTATCTCAGCTTCCTGAGTAGCTGGGATTATAGGCATGCGCCAACACACTTGGCTAATTTTTGTATTTTTAGTAGAGATGGGGTTTCACCTTGCTGACCAGGCCTTGAACGCCTGATCTCAGATGATCTGCTCACCTCAGACTCCCAAAGTGCTGGGATTATAGGTGTGAGCCACTGCGCCCAGCCAGGACTGTTTTTTTCTATCTCTTCGGTGCCTCTTTAAGCAATGTGAAGTTAAAACTAGGTACTGCTTTTTGGTTCTTATGAAGGTGTTTTTTCTTAAAGAAGGCTGTGAACTTGGTGTCCTTGCTCGGGAAAACAATAGGTAGAGCTTTCTATTCGGCCATCTTGCTCCACCTCTCAGCCCTTTTCAATGAGGATTTCAGCATGCTACAAACTAGACGTGAAAATATATGGTTACGTTCCTTACCTCCTCCTTTTGGGCATACTGAAAAGACTCCATTTCTCTTTATAGGTAGCTAAGAAATCCTGATCTGTATGTGGTACATCTCCAGCTGTTTGGAAAGCAGCGGGCTCAATGCTCCGTAGAAGGGAGATACGGGAACATAAATGTCATTATTTGTCAAGTGCCTATGTCTTCACAAATATGCAAGTTCCACAGTTGCAGGAGCTTTGTCTTGTTTGTTGCTTTATCTTCATTGTTCAGCCCATAGTGTGTAACAAAATAGGTTGCTGAAGAGATGATTCATGCGGTGCCTCTCTGGTAAAAATGTCATTAGTAAGCACAACAAAAACAACAAACAACAACAAACAAGTTGTTAATACTTGTTCATTAGAATGCCAGGAATGAGACTTCGAAAATTGATGTGACTTGTGTAGCTGGCTTCATTCAGATTAAAGTTCAACAGCGCATTCATAAATTCTACATAACCAACAATCTATTGGGCTCTTACTTCATAAGTTCAGTGAAACCATTTTGTATAACTAAAATACTTCTAAAGAAGAACACCATTAAAAATACATATTCTCAAAGATTTATATCTGTGAAGTAGAGTAAAACATATTATTTAGAGACTATGACAGCATAAATACGAGAAGATAAGTGAGATGCATGGTAATGTATCATGTCATGAAATGTTTAAACCTCCACATGGTGCAGAGATGGGTAGAGATTTATATACTGGCACACTGCACTGATGCCACTGACATGCATCATTGGAGAATGACTGCAACTATAAAACAGATATTGATGACTAGAACAATGCAGTATGTTTCACACTAAGGTGAACAAAAATTCAAGAGGATGTTAAGTCACAGGATACATTTTTGAATATCCAGGGGAAAAAATTCATACTTGGTGAAGCCTAGTAGACTAAAGGCATTATACATAGATAATGACGGGTAATAATCTGGACATAACTATTCATTTTTCCTAAGCCCACAGTTACTTTGAACTTACTACTAGTCCTTTTACCTTGAAAATAAAAGAGAGTATTAATATATCACCTCTTTCTATTAATAATCATGGCATTATTTGACTCTAACTCAGAAAGTTTCAAAGTAGACCTGAACGACAAAATGTAGAAGGATTTTGCTTTTTTCTTTGATATTCAGCCTGTGTGATTTGGGGTGCAGGGGTGATTGATAGGTTGCTTAACTTACTAACAGTGGCTTCAAGTGCCTCTATAAACCCTGATGAAATACAGCTTTAGAAATGCTGACTATAGCAATTCTGAATGAATGCAGTCACTATATACCCTCCTTCCAACACACAGAAACACATGTCTCTCCTGAAAACTTCTTTTCCTGTTTTTAAAACTGTGTAAGTTGTCTTTTTCACAGATTAAAAATATAGTTTAGGGCTGGGCGCAGTGGCTCACACTTGTAATTCCAGCAGTTTGGGAGGCTGAGGTGGGCAGATCATGAGGTCAAGAGATGAAGACCATGCTGGCCAACATGGTGAAACCCCGTCTCAACTAAAAATACAAAAATTAGCTGGGCGTGGTGGCGTGCACCTGTAGTCCCAGATACTCGGGAGGCTGAGGCAGGAGAATTGCTTGAACCCAGGAGGTGGAGGTTGCAGTGATCAGAGATCGCACCACTGCACTCCAGCCTGGCACCTGGCAACAGAGTGAGACTCTGTCTCAAAAAAAAAAAAAAAAAAAAAAAAATATATATATATATATATATATATATAGTTTATGTAAAACAATTTCTGGTTGAAAGTTTTAAAATATTAGTTGATCATTTACTGATGCAATGCCAAGCAACTGGTTTCATTGTTTTTTTTCTTCCTTGTTTTTTTCTCTTCACTGAGCTATTTATACACACCTGAATCAGTGTTTTAGAAGAAAAGCAAACACAGCTAAACAATTTTTTAAAATGCCCATCAGATCTTGTGCAACAGATTTAATTCCCTAAAGAACCTACATACTTTGGATGGACTTCTATCAGATTTTTATTCCAAACACACTTCTATGTAAAAGCACTTCTAGTGTTAAATGGTTGACTCACATTCCAATAGATATAGCCTACATTGGTAACCACCACTGGATACAGACTCGTTTAAGATAAAATGAGCATTTACTTATTGGAAAAAGGAAAGAAAGAAAAACACCACTTCGGAAGCTGAACAATGAGAACACATGGCCACCTGGAGGGGAACATCACACACTGGGGTGTGTTGAGGGATGGGGGGACAAGGGGAGGGAGAGCATTAGGACAAATACCTTATGCATGAGGGGCTTAAAACCTGTATGTTGGGTTGATAGATGCAGCAAACCACCATGGCACATGTATACCTATGTAACAAACCTGCACGTTCTGCACATATATCCCAGAACTTAAAGTAAAATAAATAAAGAAAACAAAGAAAAGCACAACTCCTTTCACAAGACAATGACATCATTAGTCAGTGAGAAGAACCAACATTTCATTATTCCACCTTTATCATATGTTTGGAAGGCATTAAAGAAACAGCATAAAACTAGAAGACAAAATTTAATATTAAAATATTGGGCTTTAGATTCAACCAGAATAAATTTGTATCCAGATTCTTCTACTTTATCTCAGGACCCATTTAGGTACTAAACATCCATTTCTATATCTGCAAATTAGATAATGCTAGTACCTGACTCTTATATTGTGAGTATTCAATGAGATAATGTATAAAACACATAATTTGGTAGAGTGTATGACACATAATGAATATTCCTAAAAGATATATCTTAATCTTAGTAGACTTTATGTCATTAACAGGCAGTCTAATTTTTAACTGGTTGGTTACAAAATAGACAGATTAATGGACCTTATTTTTAGCTAGAATCTACATTAAAAATTTCATCTGGATTAAATTACCATACAATTAAATTTGCAACATGAACATAATTTCTCTCTTTATTGTTCATATGGAAAAAATTGAGGCACAAAAAGATTGAGTAATTAACACTAGATGACAGACAGCTCAGGTACAACTAATACCACAAAGTTGAATCTAGGCTATAAGTTAGAGTACACACATTTACTACCACATTCCTCACTTATTGAAATAGAGACAAGGCAAAAGAATACAGGAGAAAGTGATTCCCACCAACAAGATAGAAGAGAAAAAGAAGGGATAGAAACTTCTTGGAAGTATATTCTGCATATGTTTAACAGTACGATAATTATTTGGTTCATTTACTTTTCACTAAAATCTTTAAGAAGCCATTACATCTATTTTTAATTATAAGATAATATAAAATATGTGGAAAACATATAGAGAATAATTTTTTAAAAACACACACCTCAAGAAAGAATATATTGCCAACAGAATAAAAATTTCCTAACAATCTGATGAATGCATTCCTTTTCCTTATCCCTTGTTACAAGTAACCAATATTCAGAATGCAGGGTTTACATATCATCCATTTTTTATACTTTTAATATATATGTTTATCCCAAATAATATAAAGCATTGTTTAGTTTTAGTTTCCACATGCAGCACTGTAATTTATATATTCTTCATAAAATTGCTTTTTCATTTAAATGTATGCTATGATGTTCATCCATTTTTATATGCATAGCTATAGTGCCTTCAATTTTACAATCTGATATTATTCAGTTTTAATAAAACATCACATTCTATTTATCTATTCAATTTTAAGGAAACATCACAGTTTATTTTTGTTATTGAAATTCTTTTTTCCCCCATACTACACTAGTGTTTCTCTACATGTTTTCTATATATTACCCAAGTGCTCATGTGGAAATGTGCAGGACTTTCTCTAGAACATATACTGAAAATTTGAATCATGGGAATGAACACTTCAATGACCCTAGTTATTGACAAAAATATTTCACTTCTTCAGCTTAACTAGGTATTACTAAATTGTTCTCCAAAGCAGGTATACTAATTTACAAAAGTTTCTCTTATTCCAAGTACTCCAACAATTGACATTATCAAACTGTGACATTTTTGTAAATCTAATCAGTATGCATTAGAATTGAATTATATTTAAATGCCATTTCATGTATTACTAGTGAGATGAAACACAATTTTCAAGTTTATTTGATATTCAAGTTTTTCCTTCTACACTTCTTACATTTGCCAGTTCTTTTAATTAGGCTATTACATTTTTTAATCAACATGTTGGGGTTATTTTTCTTCTGGATTTTGCTCTTCTGTGACTTATTTATGTTGTAGATGTCTTCTACCAGACTTTGAACTTTTTAATTAAAAAAATGTTTTTGATAAACTTTTTATTGACAATATTCAAATACATAAATATAGACCTTATCATTTGCACTCGTGTTTTATTTTAAAGCCATTTCCTACATAGAAGTCACATACATTTCCTCGATTTCCTAGAATTTTCCATAAAAATATTAAAATTGATTCATACACTTTGGCATTTAAGCAACATAGAACTGATTTATGGATATAGTAGGGGTTAGGAATCCTACGCTGTTTATTTCCATATGAGTTTTAAACTATTAAACCACCCAAAGTGAGACCAAGGCAGTATAAGTCAAAGCCAAATGTAGGAGAACACCAGATTTATCAGGCTTATCATGCCAAAGGGATTGCATTTTATCCCAAGGCCAGTAAGTGATATCACCGCATGATATAAACAGAATAGTGGTGTTTACCAGATGGGCAACGGAGAGCGTAACAAGGAGGCAGTTGTGTTGTGCAGGTGACAGATAACAGCAGTCTGATCCAGGTGAGGATACAAAAATCGTTATCATTGCCACAGCTTATGCTGGGAGTTACTAGGGCCTCTGTGGAGACTCAAATCTTGACGGCTTTTGCCATCTTCTGTAAATATTTATTTGTACATCTGTCTTTTCCCTCCAAAAAGTGAATTTCTAGAGGACAGAAAAACATGTGAGCTATCTGTGGGCCAAGTTTGTAGCATTAAAATTTCCTTTCCAATTTTCTCTCTTTAGCCTGCTGTTCAAGCAGAAAAAGAAAAATAATCAAACCACAGGGGGATAATTTGAGGAATTTAAGACAATGCCTATTATTGATAGGACACTAGGTAACCACAAATGACAGTGCAGTTTCTTAGGACTCATAATATCTGGGGACAACAACCATCCCTAATTCCAAAAGGGCAAGAAGTGTAGTGGAACCCTAAGAATGAGAAGAACTGAGAGGTCACCCCTCAGGAGTTGTGACTTTGATAATTTGTGAGTTTAGACAAGCCAAACTAAAAGGGCTCTGCTATAAAGCATATAGAGAATGGAAACTTTGATTTTATTCTCCTCTCTAGTACACAGCCAATGCCCACTATGGTCAAACTCAATAGGAAGCTAGATGGCAAGGGAGCTTTCTGATCCCATCCACACAGATCATCCTTGGAGGTGCAGGGCAGGGTGAAGAAGTGTGGAAGGAGGTCTGGAGGTGCTCAGAGCCGTGTCCTCCTCAAACATTATAAGTAGAAAGTACTTACAGTGCAAATGCAATCAAAGACTGTGCTCCAGTTCTCCCTCCAGTCAGGTTCCTTCCTTTGAGTGCTAACTCCAACATTCAATACTGAAAGATTTCAACAAACATTTCTTTAATCAATTTTTGTATCAGAGTGACATAAAAATAGGTTTTACACTCTATCTCATTTAGTCCTTTTAGTAACACATTAACTTAGATCATTTTTATTTATATATTACAGATGAGGAAACTATAAGAGAAGAGAGATTACTAAAGAGAGTTATAGAAAGTCAAAAAGAGGCTAATAACTTAAGAAGGCTGTAGACTTCACTCATGGGGAGGAACCTAATCCAGGTCTTCAGATCCCAAAGGAGCAACAGTACAATATTTCAAGTGCTCTACCAGCAAATCAGAGCAGTTACCTTGACACAGGGGAAGAAAACTACTCTGGGTTCTGTGTAATCTGATTTGATCCTAACTCTCAACTAGGCCACGGGACTTCTAGACTTCACTTCAGATGATAATTATATCCATGGTAGAGCTACTTTTTAAAGCAGAAAGTAAAGCTTTCCTTTGAATAACTGGTTATTCTGAAAAAATTAAAAAGGTGGTAAATAAAGTTGAAGAGGCCATTGCTAATTGAATTCAGAAAACATGTTGAATTTGCCTTAACCTGAAAAAATAACAGACTTTTTTTATCCTCATTTATCACAAAAGTCTTGTCATCCAAATAAATAATAGATGACTAAGATGCAGAACATTCAAGAGTCTCTTCTCATATTTGAAAGATTAAGGTCATCACAACTGATAAATATTACAAATATGCCTATGAAGAAAAACATAAATATTAAGACCACAAATTGAGGAAATTAAAACTCTGTATTAAGGGAAATAAAACACTGGAGTCTTTTTTTTCCCCTCAGATAAAGTAATTGTGAAATATGAAAATTGGAGCAGGATATAATGTGCAATTAGGCAACATGAGGAAAACAACTAATTCCAGGGGAAAAAGTTAGACAAGTAAAATTAGGGCTTACAGACAAAGCAATTAATTATAAAGAATGATTTGGAGGCTAAATGTATTCTTTTAAATAATGTGCTTTCCATGTAAAATTAGCATACCACAACGATAAGGATGCCTTTTTTTTTTTTTTTTTAACAGAGGTTCTACTGAGTAATAATCAGAAAGTAAGAACCAGGAAGCTTAGTAACAAGTATAGAGAAAATACGAGGTTAATGAAGGTTCCAGTACTAACTTAAAGACAAATATGTCTGTTATGTACTTTTGTTTTATTGGAAGCAGTTTCTGTTAGGCCATGATTAAAGCAATAACAGAATGCTCACAGTTCCCTTCACTGGTTAGGTGTTTATTTCAGGAAAGATATTGTTTTGTATAACCTTTGTTTTCATTATCCTCTGTTAAACACAGCCACTAAATAAATTTTTTCCTATTTTTCCTGCTTGCTTAATCCCTGTGTTTCCATGCAGATAAATCTCATATAATTAGCTTGAGCTTTGGAAAATGGTGTTGCCTGGCACACATGAAATGAAGTTTTATGCTGTGCCAAAGGAAGTTACAAACTGTTATGGGAATAGAAATGCTTTACTGGGAGTTCCTTGCCCATGGCCATACATGAAATGAAGAGAGAACAGAGAAAATTATTCAGCACTAAAAATATTTCCCCAGCCCCCCAAAAAGTATCATATTTTATTTTCATTGATTTTCCTTGATATCTCACATCTAAAATTATAATTTTGGCTATACTGCAATCATATTAACAAAACTAATTATAAGAAAAGTTTTTTAAAGAATTAGTCAAAATAGGTGATTTATTTATGTGTCCTCAGGGCCTAGTACAGGGTCTGGCATACAAAGATAATCATCTTATAAAACAATGAAAGATAACAGTGTCAATTCTCTGAGAGCATTCAATGATAATACTTTCATTTTTACCTTCTGGATTCAGTATCCCAATATTCTATGGTTTTTTTTTTTCATCCTCATTGTAGACTTGGTCAGCTGCATGAATTCATTGCCTTGGGGCATCAGCAGAATTTCTAAGAGACAGAATAATAAGTTCAAAATATTATGCAATAGTAAACATTCAGCCACATACACACACATATATGATGTACCAATGTACCAAGCACCAACAAGCAGAACAAACATAAATGGACATTCCTTTCAGTCATTCAGCTCTTCCAAGTCATATAGAAACAAATATTAGTAACAGGCTAGACAGTATTTCTCCATTATCTGGAAATTCGATATCAAAGATATATACAGCATAAGGTAAAAACAGAAAATAAATTTTAGAACAAAAGATAGAATGTTAACCTCAATTGTTGATTACTAATTTTGATATGGTTTGGCTCTGTGTGCCCACGCAAATCTCATCTTGCAGCTCCCATAATTCCTATGTGTTGTGGGAGGGACCCAGTGGGAAATGACTGAATCATGGAGATGGGTCTTTCCCATACTTTTCTGGTGATAGTGAATAGGTCTCAGAAGATCTGATGGTTTTAAAAACAAGAGGTTTTCTGCATAAACTCTCTCTTAGCTTGCCGCCATCCGCGTAAGATGTGACTTGCTCCTCCTCACCTTCTGCCATGCTTGTGAAGCTTCCCCAGTCATGTGGAACCGTGAGTTCTTCATTAAACCTCTTTTTTGTAAATTGCTCAGTCTTAGGTATGTCTTTATCAGCAGCATGTAAACAGACTACTACACTAATGTTGTTTGGTTTACATTATATAGGTCAGTCATTCTCAAAGGGTGGCACTAATCTCTGCAGCATCAACATCACCTGGGAACTTGTTACAAAAACACATTCTTTGGATGAAGCTGGAAACCATAATTCTCAGCAAACTGACACAAGAACAGAAAACCAAACACCGCATGTTCTCACTCATAAGTGGGTGTTGAACAATGAGAACACATGGACACAGGGAGGGGAACATCACACACTGGTGCCTGTTGGGGGGTGGGGGAGTAGGGGAGGGATATCAGGGCATGGAGAGATTGGGGAGGGATAACATTAGGACAAATACCTAATGTAGGTGATGGGGGATGGATGCAGCAAACCACCATGGTCATGTGTATACCTATATAACAATCCTGCATGATCTGCACATGTACCCCAGGACTTAGAATATAATTTTAAAAAATTAAAAAAAAGAAAAAGACATTCTTGGGCAACTTAGTCGTCTAGAATCAGAAACTCTGGGCACAGGGCCTAGCAGTCTGTGTTTTATGAAGTCCTCCATGTGAGTCTAATATGGAGTTCAAGTTTGAGATCACTCATCTAGATAATTTCCCATATACTTGGTGTGTGCTATATGTAGAGATTGCTATTTAATAAAGCATTCATTATTTTAAAAGACAGGGAATACAGTATTTTTGGAGAGTGTTCTCATGGGAAATAGCAAACAAAAAGATGAGCAAAGCATATTTTCCATGCTAGGTTGTTATTTTTACATTTTGCACTGGAGTAATAGACACAGCTGCTATGTCTGTGCTACTTCATCTTCTGAACTAAGCCAGCTAAAAGAAGGACAAACTATCCAAGCCAGACGAATAAGAATTCTTGCCCAGGATTTTCCTTGTGGAAACTGGAATGAGAAATTCTCTTTCCTCATTGATTTGTCTAACTAAAGGGATCTGAGCTGAGAATTGCCCCCAGCCATGTTCCTTGTTATGAGTTTTATTGATAATATCAATGGTCCTAACTCTCTATCTCCAGTGCAGATATCTTTAAATACTAGACTCCGATGGCTGCAATCCACTTATCTCTCCCTTTATAGTTGATGAGGATGTTGAACTGGATTCTTGATTTCTCCCAATAGTGCTCTTTAAACCTTCTTCTCCTCCAGTTTTTCCAGTACTAAATAGAAATTCCAATATCATTAACCACCCATCTACCCCCTTGCTCAGGGAAATATCCTTTGAATTGCATTGCTTATTTCTGTCTGTGCTTTCATATTCAATCCATTCAATCCATTCACAAGTCCCTTTGGTTTTACTTTCAAAATATAACCCGAGTTGAGTAATTTCTTTCCAACTCTATAGCTTTAACCTGAAGCCACACCACTGTAGTTTCTCCCTAGGACTGAAGTGTCTACCTCCTAGCAGTTTTCCTGCTTCCGCTTCTTTATCTATATAAAGATATATTTAAAGCTTATACCACAGCTTTTCATTTTATGCTTAAAAGTTTACAATGACTTACTGTTAAAACTAAAATACAATCCATACTTCTTACCATAAGCTAGGAAACCCTATATTAATAGGTTCTTGTCTATTCAACAACTATGTCTTACTTTCCCCATAGATCTCTTTGCTCCACCCATATGAGCCTTGTCTCTGCCCCCTGCATATACTAAGGTCACGTTCACTTTTTTAGGGCCTTTATATTTATATTTCTGGGTCCTTCTTTCTGGAATGTTCTTGCCCCAGAGCTCTGAATGACTGCTTCTATGTAATGCACCAGGTCTCAAGTCAAGTATCATCTCTTTAAGGAAGGCTCCACTGATCACCTTATAAGTACTGTACTGCCTTCCTCTAGCCTTATTCCCTAACTTTATCCCAGATTGCTTTATTATGGAATATTTTACTGTTTGAAATTAGATTATTTATGAATTTATTTTTAGTTTAAATTCTGCCTTTACCTCTAGAAAAGGGTATGAAGTGCTATATACCTGTGCACAGAGTTGGCCTGACTTGATGACCACTCTATCTAGACCTTAACACAGTGCTTCATACATAAGTAGGTTCTTACTAAATGTTTACAGAATTAATTAAATGAATCAGTGGGACAAACCCAAATGCAGTAAGAAGTATCAAGTCTAGGCAGAGAGTGAGAAAGAATCTTGATGTCTTTCAAGCTCTTGAATGCATTCTATACGGGGCCTTCCTATTTTTCCGCTTTCCATGCTTTTACCATGTGGACCAGTAAAGGAAGCACATAAACGAAAAGGCATGACTTAATTTGAACTGGTTTCCGACCTCTTATAATAGAAAGAGGTGAGACTAACATAATTGCTTGCTCTATGTGAACATTTTAAGGACAAAGCTACCTAAATTTGCTTCTTCTTACATGGGTAAATTCCTTGTGATCCTTACGCATCTAGGAAAGTGATTAATAGATATTGTTATGACATATGATTAGAGGAGGACTTAGTCAAAACATTTTATAAATGACCAGCCCTGGGCTCTGCCTGGGTAAAGAGAATTGGAGGATTAGCTATGGTCTGCTCATCGGGGCCAATAACTTGGAGCCAAATTCAAATTATTATGCAGCAACTGGTTACTGAGATTGCCAGAAGAACATTTTCCAAAACAACTGGACTGAATAAGTATTAACTTCAAGTGGCCACACACAGTCGGGGTCTTGGTAACCTTTTCAAAATGAATATATTTTGCTCTGTCATAAAATTATTGGATTCACAGTAACCTTTTTAGTTTGAATGGGATTATAGAAGTAAAGCAATATCTGAGTCATTTTAGATTAAATCACTTTATATTCTTATACTCTGCTGTAAAAGATAGTCCTCCTATTCATTCAGCCCCCTCCAAACAGCTTGTCTTATCTGTACTCAATTACCGAAGCTTGCTGAAATCCCAGCGCCTCCAACCTCTTGCTGCCCTCACTGCATGGAATGTCCTTCCATCTCTTTTTTTATGGGCGTTTCCTGCTCATCCCTCAAGTATTGGCTTACATAGCACTTCTCTGAAAGGTCTTCCTTAGTCACGCTAACTAGATCTCCCTGTTATGGTTTGCTTTTGCTGCATCATTCTTTTATTCATAGAATTTGCCACAATTTATAATTATTCGATTTACTTGCCTGTGTACTTGTTCATAATATTTTTATTTTCTTCTAGTACGAAAAATCATTCAGTAGAGCAGAGATTATTTCTATTTTAGTTATTATTCTATCCCCAACACGTCTCCTTATAGACCAACAAGAAATAGGTGTCTAATGAATAAATGAAACCAACCCAGTCAAAACAGGATCAGAGAATGATTCATCTAAAAGATATGGAGTTTGGATCCCCTTAGAGGGTTTCCACCCAAAACTATGCTTCTGTATGAAAGATTTGCTATGAAGTGATGCCAACACAAAAGGGAACCACTCTTCAATAAGGAGCATGGGGGCAGTCCTTGTGACCTCTGCTCTGCTTAGCTGAGGTTGACTGACAATGATGAGAACATCAAGATTGCATATTATAGGAGTTTTTATCTTAGGAAATAAATAAACTCTTCTCTTTTCTTGTCCTGGCTGCTAAGAGCCATTTTCAAGCTAAGTAACCCTTTACAACAGGGGTTGAATTTCAAGTTTTATCAACAAGTACAGTATCAATAAAGTAAGCTTTTTATAACCAGAATGTCTGTGTCACTTTGGACAGGTTCCATAACCTTTTTAAATTTCAGATTTCACACCTGTAAAATGAGGAGAAAGAGGAATTTCTACTTTACAGAGCTGTGAGGATGAAATGAGCAATTAAACACAAAGAATTTAGAACATTGCTTGGTTCATAGTAAGCAGTCCTCTCTTTATCTGATTCTAAACCCTCTTCCTGGTTGTTCTCATCAAGTCCCATGGCCTGCAACATCATCTCTATGTTGACAATGAGCAGACCTGTCCCCTGAACTCCAGATTCATATCCCCAGCTGCTAGGGCACCTAATAGCTATCTCAGAATTCACACATTCAAAACTAAGCTGTTGACTTCTTCACCTTTTCCTCCAACACTAGCAATCCTCACAGTCTTCTTCATCTCAATAAATGATAATTTTATTTGTTTTGTTGCTCAAGCCAAAACTTTGCATTTACCCTCAGTTCCTCTTTATCTCACTCTCCACATGGATTCCATAGGCAAATGTATTGATTTTTCCTTTGAAATATATCCAGAACCTGACAACCCTTCTTCACCTCCATTGCTACAGCTAGTGGAAAAGCCTCCAACAACTTTCCCTAGTGTTATCACTAATAGTCTTTTTACTGATCTCCTGCTTCCACTCTTGTTCTAATTAGTTCTCTACAAGAAAACCTATGTGATATTTTAACTGAGTTCAATTGCATCAATTCTTTGCTCAAATCTGCCCAATGCCCAGTGATTTCTCAGATCACTCAGGCTAAAATCCCAACTTGTCACTATGGTTTATTAGACCCCATATAATCTAGCATCTGTCACTTCTCTGACCTCAAGTCCTTCTATGGTCTCCTCACCACTCTATGATAGTCATGCTGACCTCCTTGCTGTTCTGAAAACACAGCAGGCAAGCTTGTGACTCAGGACTTCTGTAATGTGCTGTTCCCTCTGCCTCAATGCCTTTCCCTCTGCTTCTCAATTTCTCCATCAGCCTCTCCCTAAATGCCACCTTATTGGAGAGGCTTTTTCTAACCCCGTTGTGTAAACTAGCCCCAATAATTCCACGTTAGGTTTCTTCATAGCCCTTATTGACACCTAGAGGGTTTTATACTTTGTTTTCTGACATCCCCCTACTAAGGCATAAAATTCACAAGAACAAAGGTTTAGTTTTGTCCACTGTAATTTCCCTAGCACCTAAAACAGTGTCTGGGATTTGGTAGAACCTAAGTAAATATTTGTTAAGTAGGTATATGAAGAAAAAATTTATTATTAATTCTTTGTTAAGAAATACTTTATCTATTAACTGAAAGCATTCCAGTCATCAGAAAGAAGTCTAGGAAGGTATTCAGGGAAATGCAAGTCTCCTGAAGTTTTCTGAAATTTTACTAAAAGAAAAACAAAGTATCTTTCCTGGGTTTAAATAGACCCCCCCAAAAAAAGATATTTGTCCCAGTACTATCTTATAAGGACTGCTCAAATTCAAATTCTCAGGATGTGGAAGACAGCATACAACTATCGCACACACACACATGCACACACAAATGAGTGCATGTAAAACTGATGTAATCTAAATAAAGTTTATGGATTGTACCAATGTCAGTGTCCTGGTTTGGGTATTATACTATTGTTATGTGGTATGTTACCACTGGGTGAAAGCTACATAATATCATCCTGTACATTTTGTTCAAATTCCTATGATTTGATAATTATTTCAAAATTAAAAATTGCAAGGCTTCTTGATTCTCAGCACCAAATGGCAATTAATACATATGGGGCTCCAACAGATTCTTAGATATTAGGAACAAGACCAGAAAACTCCATTTTAAGCTCAAATGTCACCTATGTTAGGAACTAATCAGATAACAGCATTGCCCTCTGAAACTGGAGCAAACTGAAATCAATGTGAAAGGAATAAGCCCTAGTGAACTCTAGGAGCAGAACTCTCAGAAACGGTCCTATATTTTTATAAATTTAGGGCTAAGGTTCTCAACGTCTTTTCTGAAGAAGAATATCCATTCCATAAGAATTTGAGAGGAAAAAACAAAATTAAGAATCAGAAGATACAATGGCTTAGTTTTAAAATAAATTGAGGAGCTTGTGTGTTTTAACTTTCTCCTCTTAGAGTCTCACACAGCATTGCCATGGCAAAGGGTTTGAGAAGTCCTTAAGAAAAACTTACTTGTCCAGCACTTGCCACACTCACTGAACCACTAGAGATGATGGTATCTTTTATAGCTCATCTCAGAAAAAGAGTAGGGTTTTCATAATACAGGAGGTGATATAATTAATTATGATATATCTAAGTCTGTATTGTCACAAGACATCTGGAAGAATAACATGCCACTCTTCATAGGTGTTGATGCTATTATTCTAATAGCTTGTACCAGGTTATCTTATCAGAAATAGTATGAACATAGAAAATGAAAGTATTTTGAAGACACTGTCACTTGAATTTTAAAATGGGGTTGCTTTGCTTTTAGTTTTAATCACACTAAATCACCTCCTTATATCATTTGCTCTCCAGAGTACACCAGACAGAGGTCTCCCATTCAAATGAATTATAATATTCATCTTGCTAGATAAACAATTCCCAGTATAGTTTTTTTTTTGGTTAATAAATCATTACCTTGTGAGTTGAGTTAATGACTTTTTCCAGAACTTGATCACTTTTTGATGAATTTATAAACTCTAATTTTTTAAAGTGCCAATGTTGAAGGGGATGAGGCTCCGGAGACATTATAATTTGTCTTCCCTCATCCTAATCACCCCTATCGATGACACTTTCATCAAAGTCCCAAATATCAAGTGACCGTGCCTTTGTCACTTGGCTACACTTTTGAATAAATAATGCCCAAATAAGTATGTCATGTGTTTTACTAGTGATTATCTATTTTTAAATATTTTAAATTGCATCTACCTTAACCAAAGTTCATCATGTGCCTAGGAGCAACCTCTCCCAAAAGTGACCTGGCTTGTGTTAAGTCCACCCTTACACTTCTATTGTATTTCAGTATGGAAATGTGGCGTATGGGCATACAAAAACAACATTTATAGGCATTGTTTAAGGGGGTCAAATTGACCAAGCTTTCTGGCTTTGGGTACTTTTTTTTTCCTAAAACATGGGCTGAGATCTATTTATTGGAATGAATTTTAGCTTACCTTCTCAGATTTTTCACCAGCTCTGCCTGTGAGTTGGAAAAGTTTCCTGTTTCCCATTGTCGCCATAGCCTGGTATCTCTGCCAAAATTTGGACAATGATTCCAAGGCTTGACTACTTTGGTTAGTTCTGACATTTACATTTATCTAATTTGTTGAGATTCCATAGGCAGTCAGCAAATGCCTTCTGGTATTTCATGATTCACAAGATTCTAAAATGAGTAATGGCAGGTTGATAAACTGTTAATGTAATATCCTTTGGTCCATTTTATAGGTACAGCCATCAACAGAATAGTCATTTGCATTTGAAGTACCTTTCAGGGCACATAGATTATTAGATAGTACTATAATAGAAGTAACATCTAACTTGCTAAAATAAAATTTTCTGTTTCCAGGAAGTATTTAGATTTTATTTTATTTGTTTATTTATTTATTTTGAAACAGCAACTCTCTCTGTCAGGCTGTCTGTCACAAGGTGGCGTGACCATAGCTCACTGCATCCTCAAACTCCAGGGCTCAAGCCATCTTCCTGTCTCAGCTTCCCAAGTAGCTGGGACTGTGGGTGCACACCACCATGCCCACCTATTTTTTTAATTTTTAAAAGTTTTTTGTAGAGACAGAGGCTCATTATGTTGCTTAGGCTGGTCTTAAATTCTTGGCCTCAAGCAATCCGCCTACTATAGCCTTCTAATGCCAGGAAGTATTTTGAAATAATTTAAGTTTGAATTTATGGTGGTAAAATAAGTCATTTTAATTAAAGATAGTATAGGTAGTCTGAATATTTGCCAATGTTCCAACAAGATTATGTGAATCACTAACATTATTTTTTAAGTTTCAAAGTGTTTTCTTTAATAGTATAAAAATCTGTTCTTTGTTCTCATATTAGATCTGTTCTACAATTTTTTTTTTTTGACTTTATTAGCATTTGGGAGAATTTGCTCTTTTGTCTGAAAGACTTGGCCTTGACCCTAACAGTTCTGCTCCCATACATGGTTTAGAACATGCATTGCATTCGGGAAGTAGTGCTACAAAATGAAGCCCAAACATATAGGTGGAGAGCCCTGTGTGAAAATTTATGTGCCATTCATCCTACCACATGTCACATCTCTATATTAGCCCTGGTCACTGTCAAAATTATAGGCACGGTCAGCCCTCTTTACAGACGAATGCTCTCATCCCCATACTTGGCCATGCTTTCTCTCTTCTGACACAATCTCTTATGGCTCCTTTGTCTCTAGTCTTTTATTTAAGACCCTGTGAAATCCCAGGCATATGGTAAAATTAAAAACTCATTTTCATCCACACTTGCTCTCAGAACTTTCCTTCTACCTCCTGCCATAACCAAGCCTTGGCCTTGAAGGATGCAGTGTATGAGGTGTCTCCTGAGAATTTCTAAGGAAGAGGTGCTCATTTCTAACAAATCTCGTAGTCTGAGGTCAGAGTGGAGCCTGCCTCTACACTTACCTCCAGCTCTTGAGTAAGCATCTCAGCTCTTAAGGGGACCAAGTCACAATGGCAATGTCCTCTGTACTCTCCCCTCCAAGTTGGCTTCTACTGATTTTCTGATCAGTCCACAGCATCCCCTGAAACTGGATCTGCAGGGAAAGCCAGGCTGACTAAGCACAGCAGGGAGGGAGAGAGTAATTTTGGTGACAGTTTGGCTTTACTCACTTGCCCATTGGTCTCTAATTCTTGACTCTGTGGTTCTTAATGGCAGGTGCTTTGCCTAATTTATCCTATTTCTCCACTGATTGGCATAGTCTTTGGTGCTTAAAAGGTATTTGATAAAGGGTTGTTGGGAGGATTAATTAATCATGGAATGATATCACTATATCCTATAGTAGCTCACTTTTTAGGAGTTCTTACTACGTTGCAGGCTTTATCCCAGGTAATTTACATACATTGTCTCCTTTAAATACCCATACCAACTGTAATCAAATGTTATTGTTGCCAATTAGGAAATTTAGAGTTCATGAAGCTTATTTCACCTAGGTCACAGCATTCATACATATGAAACTGGGATTTGAACCAAGGTAGTTTGCTTCCAGAGCTCACAAGCTCATATTCTTTTCTTTTCTTCCTTCCTTTCTTTTTTTTTTTTTAGACAGGATCTCACTCTGTCACCCAGGCTGGAGTGCAGTGATGGGCCCACTGCAGGTTTTGCCTCCCAGGCTCAACCTATCCTCTTGCCTTAGACTCAGGAGTACCTGGGACTGACTACAGGTGCACACCATCATACCTGGCTAAATTTTTTATTTGTTATATTTGTTATGGAGATAGGATATTTCACCAAGTTGCTCAGGCTGGTCTTGAACTCCTGAGCAGATCTCACAATCTTAATACCATAAAACTTTTGGTGTGACCAGCACAGTTAATAAAAAACAAGTTCATACTGAAGAGTCCCACTTTTCTTCATCACTGAGGACTATCCTCTAGTGGTTGGAGCAGGCATACCACAGAAGCTTTGCCAGTATCTTGACATGGTGATGAGCAGTGCTGTGGCCCCACAGGAAGAAGTCAGCATTTTCAGGATCAGGGGACAACAATTGCCAGAGTAGGCACCGTGATGGCATTTAAGGCTCTTCCTACTCATCATAGCCTGGAAAAGAAGGAGGAGGATTGAGGAAGGATAAAAGAAACTGGGGGAAAAAAAGACAAAACACCAAAGCAAATAATACAGGAAATATTTATATGTAGGGGGATCAGCTGAGGAGAAAGTTCAAATAGTCGAAGTTCTCAGTGATACCAGAGGAAGAGATGGAAGAGGCAGAGATCAAAATGAGAGGAGGAGATTCTGAGCCAAGTCAGAAGGAACAGGGGGAGGTAGGGCCTGGGTGAATGGGAACAATGTAAGGGCAAACTTTTGTAAATGACACTGAGGTGCATATGATACTGTATGAGTTCTAAACTCAGTACATAGTCAAAAATCACCTGAGGTCAGCTTCATCTTTGAATATTGCTAAAAATTCTCCAGAAATACAAATAAGGAGTTAAATATGTTCAATCCTACAGAATCACATGAATATAGAATATATATTAGTAATAGAGTAACATATAAAATATAATAAAGCATACAAATGAAAATGTTATTTTATAAGATTTTCATGGCAGGAGACAGAGTACCTGTGGTTTGAGACATGTTAAAATGTTTGCATGATGAAATGCTACTGTATTTATTTACTGCTTTCTTTGGAAAACTCGAAATACTTACATTTGACAAACTCCCATTTGAAAATACTGATGCCCCCTTGAAACATACCTCTTGTGAGAGAAGACAGCCTACACAATATTTGCTTAAAATGTGCTTCACTCTTGACTCATTGGGTAGTAGGAGTTTTGCCACCTGTTACGGAATTAATGTGGTGTTTAGGCCTCCAAGTTGGCAAAAGTGGTGTATCAATGCCAAGGAAGGCTAAGGTTAATAATGAGCGCCACATGCCATAGAGTATGCATCCAGAATTATTCAGTTGTGAGGTTTGTGAGTTTTGACATTGACATTAATCAGCATTGAAATCTAGTATTTAATTTTCAAAGCACACACAACGTGCACACACACATACACACAGCTAAAATATTATTTGGATTTTTTTTTTTTTTTTTTTTTTTTTCTAACCTCTTTCAATATGAGCTTGTTGATTGAAAATTTCTGGAAGCTACAAAGTGCCATCTGTTTCCTTATCAAATTTTGCCCCCACAATCACAGGCAAATATGGTTGCTTTTTTTATTCATAAGGTTGCTTAGGAACAATGTGGCTGTATTCACAGGTCGATTATGATTGAGTCTCTGATAATGGGCCTGATACAAGTATCAAAAGAAAGAAAAACTTTCCTAAATTCCAAAAACAACTTGAAAATCAACTAATCCAGAAACATATCCCAGAGCAAACTCCCTAAGGCGGCATCTCACACAGGCACACGCATTTAGAATGATGTCTTCTTTAGAATCTATTAACAGCCACGTAGCCTGATGGGCATTTTCTCGTCAGTTGGGAAATTTAGCAGTGGGCTCCCTTTGCAGGTGATCTTCAAAAAGCATTAACAGTGTGCTTTTTCAGCCTCCGAAGATTGAACTGACTATGAAGAGTGCCCCCAAAGAGTCCCCTCAGAAATGGGTTTCTTAAGTGGAAAATGTTTGGACCATCCTTTCACCAACACACCAGGGAAGAGTCAATATTCCAATTCTGCTAGCTTCAATGAAAATAAAGAGAGATGTGGACAAACAGTGCAGAGAGTGTCAGAACACACATTCAAGAAGAAAGGTGGCCTCTCTGGAGAAAAAGGAAAAGGAGGAAAGAAAACCCAATGAATAAAAATGCTGTAATTTCCATGACTGTTTATTCAGAGAAAAATGCCAGTTTGAAAAAGGTGAACCTAGTGGTCTTTCTGTAGCATTGCTTTACCAAAGAATTGGTCAGATCAAACTATTCCAGTTAAAATTCCCAGTAAAAATCCTTTGCAACTTCCCAAAATAAGAAATAGTATTATGCATAATTTTAAAGTATTTTGCTGGACCTAACATTATTCCAAATACCTGGCTCAGAATTAAAGTATCAGTAATATGCATGATATTTAATCTATTCTGAACAATTGGGTTTATTAGATTTCATGCCAAAGCACTGATTCAGAAAAATACATCTTGCTAATCAAATTTGTCCTTTATTTTTAATTTTTATTTATTTATGCATTTATTTATTGAGACAGGGTCTCACTTCGCCCAAGCTGGAGTGCAGTGGAGTGATCAAAACTCAGTGCAGCCTTGACTTCCTGGGTTCAAGTGATTCTTTTGCCTCAGTCTCTCAAGCCACTATGCCTAGCTAATGTTTTTATTTTTATGTTTTTTTTTTTTTTTTTTCTAAAGAGACAGGATCTTCCTATGTTGCCCAGGCTGGTCTCAAATTCTTGGGCTCAAGCGATCCTCCCACTTTGGCCTCCCAAATTGTTGGGATTCTAGGTGTAAGCCACCATGCCCTACCTGAAATTTTGACCTTTAAAACATCAACTCTATACAGTTCAGTCATGGCCCTCTCGTGCCCTAAGCCTTTGACAATACCTGGCTTTCTACTTAAATTTATTTAATTTTCAAAGCTACTTTGAGCACCTACTATATGCCAGGTACTCCACTTGAGTTCAGTTTTCCTAATGGTTCCACAGTATAGATTATATTAGCCTTCCCATTTACAAATGAGGAAACTGACACTCCAGATCTTAGAAGCTTTCTTCATATCTGTTTGATTACAAAGTAGATGATCTTTCCACCACATTATGGAATAATCCATTCATCAGGGTGCTTAATAGCAAACAAAAGGTAGTTCTGTGCCCTTTAATATATGAAACTTAGGAGTTTTCAGTTGAGCATCATAGCTAGAGTGAGTCAATCAAAGTGGAATAGAGCTCAAGGTAAAAATACATACAGTAACCGACTACATCCTGGAAGCACTTTAAAGTTAGGGCAGGTTGCCAAGTGGAACTGAAATCAGATCAGAGTCTTTCACGAAATTAGATTGAAGGGTGACTAGCCATGGGAAGCAGACAAGGGCACCTTAAATAGCAGCCTAACCCTAATTGAATGTCTCTATATAATGTTGGTCCCCATTACATTCCCTCTGCAGGCTGTAAAGTGGGAGGAAGTAAAGGCATGGAAGTTACTCCTCACATGCCAAAAGTATGAATACACTAAAGTTTGTATTTGCACCCGGCATTATATAAGGTTCTCAAGGTTACCAAGAATAGGTGTCATCCTATGTTGTTGGGAATCCAAGAAAGAATGAATGTACTTTCATATTGCAATGCTATTAAAAATGACCCATTGACAAAATAACTGATGCTAACTGGATTGTTCTATTATTCTTCCTTCCTTTCTTTCTTTTCTTTTCTTTTCCTTTCTTTTCTTTTCTTTTCTCTTTTCTTTCTTTCTTTTTCTTTCTTTCTTTCTTTGTTTTTCTTTGTTACTGATGAGCACAGGTGGCAGAGCAGATCCTGTTCTTCAGTTTTAGACACTACAATTTGACATGCCAATATTTGAGGGGCCTTTTATTTTTGATGTTTTAATTATCTTATTTGGCCCAGAAACAAAAGATGTTTTACTTTCCCAAAACCATCTCAAACAAGAGGTATGGTCAAAAGTGTCCTATAGCTTTTTTTTTTTTTTTTTTTTTTTTTTGCCAATCAAAACCCAGAAGTTTTAGCAATGGAGCAGCCGTCTGCCTCTTCTCAATTCATAAGTGGGTTTCCCTTCCAAAAGTTAGAGACACTCCCAAAAGGTACGGATCCTAGGCCATTGTCGTCCTGTCATTATGGCCTGAAATGTCTGAAAGGATAGGAAAAGAGTCCTACGCCAGAGTGGAGCTAATTGTACCCATTCTTGATTAAATCATACCCTGTGCTTCTTGAGTGATACAAAAGGTTACTCTTCCTGTTGGATTATATGTTAGTGCAAGCAAACATTCCAATAGAGGAAATATGAAGGATTCCTTAACCCTTGGCCTTCCCTTCAACTTCAGTTTTTGTTTCTTTGCCACTTTTCCCAAAATTCTATTTGCATCTTGTTAATGGCTCTTGTGTATGAAGCCTCAAATTCCATTATCATTGAATCTTTAGAGTGGAGCATCTCCAAGGCACACCAAAAATCCCTTGCTAGAAATTATGGCCTGTCATTGTTTTATAATAAATAAATAAATCCCTCCCTTCTAGAAGTGAGAAGAAGGAAGGATTAAGGAGGGCTAGGGCACAAATTTCTGTTTTATCTCATATTCTCTAACACTGGGGGTTGTGTCATTGTGAGGAATATTATCTCAGGGAGACCTTCTAGTTAGCAAGTCAGGTAAGAAGTCTGCAGATGTGTTAAAAAAGAGAGCCATTCAGACACAACATTCCACAACTCCTGACCCAGCGACTGAAGGAAGCTCAGTCAGGCTTATTATTCTCCTGGATAGACTAGGAGAGCTTAGGATGTCAATCAAGGCTAACATAATTGCCAAGAAATATTAATTGAAAGTCCCACACAGAATAAATGGCCAAAGTGTTCTTCTCTAAAATGCCTAAGACTTTTCTCTGCTATTGAGAAATACGAAGGTGGTAGGCTATATCAGTAAGAGGAATTCAGGCACAAAAGTTAACTGGTTTAGGAAATCTTTTCTCTACTGAGGGTCTGAGACTTCCCCTCCTTTATGGGAACACATCAGGTGGCCCTGCCTGAGCAACCCTATACTGCCCTCTCAGCCAGTACCAACAAGTACCAGGGAAGCTCTAATAGCAAAGATAAACCAAGCACAGCAAAATAACACTGCAATAACTTTGAAAATTAAAGTGTCTTTGGAACCACAGCCCACAAAAATAGTCTAGGACCTGTATGTTAACTTGAAACAGGATAACTACTTGCTAAAATAAGATTTGAATGGGACCCTGAGTACTCTGATATAACGAACAAAATGACAAATATACAATAGAAACTCACCTGTCATTAAAAAAAAAGAGAGAGAGAGAAAATCACAACTGAATGAAAGAAAGGCAATTAACTGATGGCAATACTGAGATGAATCCGATCTTGACAGGCATTTTAAATTAGTCATCACAAAAATGAATGATTAAGAAATTCCATTAAAACAAATAAGAAAATAGAAAACCAAAAGAAGCTGCATAAAAAGAACCAAATGGAAATTATGAAACTGAAAAATATTCTAATAGAAATTAAAAACTCACTAGATGGGCTCCATAATAGAGTGGAGATGACAAAGGTTAGAATCAGTAAACCTGAGGATAGACAATAGAATTTAGCCCATGAAAACAACAGAGAGAAAATATACTGAATAAAAACAAACAGAGACTTATGGGACAATAATGAAAGATCCAACACTTGTATCATCAGAATTCCACATTGAAGAGAGAGAGGGGTGCTGAATGAGTCTTATAAAAGTAATTGGTGATAGTCTTCTACAGTTGATGAAATACACAAGATTTAAGAAACTGACTTAACTCAGATAGGATATCCATGACAATAGACACACTGTATTAAACTTCTGAAAACTGACAACAGAGAAAAAAGTATTGAAAGCAGCCATAAAAATCCAAAGGGAAAAACTGATTTGAATGACATCATCTGAAATCATGGTAGTCAGAAGGAACTAGCAAAAATTTTTTCATGTGCTGAGACAAAAGTCAGCTATAAACTTGATAACCAGTAAAATTATTCCTTAGAAATGAGGAGAATATAGACATTCTCAGATAAAGAAAAATTAAAATAATCTGATACTAGCAATTCTGTTCTTAAAGACAGCAAAAATATATTCTTTAAACAGAAAGAAAATGATAAAGAATCCTGGAGAACCAGGAAAAATAAAGATACAATGAATAAAAAACCCAGACATATAAGTACATTAAAGAGATTGTCTTTTTTCTGTTGTGTTTGACAAAATATATTTGATAATTGAAACAAAAATTTACAATACCATGTGATATTCAGTACAATAATATTTAAAAGGGAAGAAATGTTAGAGCACAGAAAATTACCAGAGATAAAGGGAGATATGGAACAATTATAAAATGATCATTCCACCAAGAAGACGTACTAATTTTAAGTGTATACACAGCTAACAATAGAGCTTCAAAATATGTGAAACAAAATCTGAAAGATTTGAAAGGAGAAATAGTAACTCAGCATGCTATCTCTGCTACTGATAGAGCTAGTAAACAGAAAATTAGTAAAGACATGGAATATTTAAATAATACAGTCAAGAATATAATGGACATTATATTCAGTCCACCTAACGACAGCAGAACACACATCTTTTTTCAAGTGTCCAAGGAAGTTAGCCAAGTTAGACCACATCATATGTTATGTATCAAATTTTAACAAATTTGAAAGAATTAAATTATCCAGGGTGCATTCAATGACAATAATAGGATCAATCTAGAAATAATAATAAAAAGAGCAGCGAAATCTCTGAAAATGTAAAAATTAAAAAACATACCTTTAAATAATCTATGTATGTCTAAAAGGAAATAAAAATACTCATAGAACTAAACAAAGAGGAAAATAACATATCAAAAATATGTGGGATACAGCTAAAGTAGTGCTTAGAGAGAAATTTGTAGCACTAAATTCTTATACTAGAAATGAGAAAAGTTATCAAAACAATCATCTAAGATCATACCTCAGGAAATTTGAAAAGAAAGCAAAATGATACCAAAGCAAGCAGAAGGAATGAAAGGGCAGAAATCAACACAAATTAGACTACGAAGTGAATAATTATTAGAATCAAAACCTGACAACATGGAAGAACCTGAAAGACATCATGTTAAGTGAAATAAGCCAGACACAGAAAGACAAATATCACATGATCTCACTTATAAGTGGAATCTAAAAACATCAAACTCACAGCAGCAGAGGATAGGAGAGTGGTGGCCAGAAACTGACAAGGGGCTTGAGGGGAGCTAGGGAAGGAAATAGAGAGATAGAGAGATGTTAGCAAGGGTACAAACTTTTAGTTGTGCTGGATGAATAATAACAAAACACAGTGACTACAGCTAATCATGATGTGTTGTGTACTTGAAATTTGCTAAGAGATTAAATTTTAAATGTTTTTACCACAAACACACAAAAAAGTAGCTTTACAAAGTGACAGATACCCTTTTTTTTTTTTCTGAAAACAAGTTTTATTTAACGGTTTAAATACATTACACATAACGTTAAAACTGAAGGGTAAAAAAACCCCACAAACCCAGTTTGTTACTTCACATGGCATTGGGCAGCTGCTGCTATTAAGTTGCGAGCTCTACAGCTAGCTACATGACTTATTAATTTCAGATTTGTTCCCTGGTCAAAAGTTTAACTCTGATAGAAGGTTGGCCTCACATTCTGATGTTTGGACATCCCTTAGCTAGGATATGTCTGGTCAAACAGACCTTTGTGGCAAGCCAGATGTCCTATCACCTCACTAGAGGGAAGGGAGCCTCTCTGAGCTCTGCGCACCTGGTCAGGTTGGAGACACCAGGGGATCTTCTACCACCAAAGGCTCCCTTCTAGTGGTACAGCTGCTAGTGCTGCCTTACCCCATCCTCTCCTCTCAGATTTACCAGGGACTGTTCAGGTGGTAACATTCTCTTAGGGCAGGGAACTCTGCAGAGGGAGAGCCCAAGAGCCTTTTTTTTTTTTTTTTTTTGGCTTCATGAATGACCTTTACTAAATGTTTGAGATAGAAATAACATCAATCTTCCACAAAGCTCTCCAGAAAGCTGAAAAACAGCAGATGCTCCTCCAACTTGCACTGACATCAGAACAAGTGAGGTGTCAAAACTTAGGAGATCAGGTCTTCACCTCTGCCCCACGTTAGCTCAGGTGTGTGTGGGCTATAGCCCAACGCTGATGTCATTCAGGGGTGACATACCTGCCCTGGTCTCCAGCCTGGGCACAAACAGAACTCAGGCAGAGGTGGGTCTGTCCACCGAGACCAGAGCTACCAGCTCTGAGTGTGGGGCACAGGCTGCCCAAGCCGGGGCTGTTGCTGTATCTGAGCTGTGAAGTCACAGCCCTGGCCCGGTCTGTCCTTTCCACCTGCCAGCTGTGGAGCTGTGGGCATGTGGCTCACCTCCCAATCTGTAAAGTGGAGAAGCCTAGTTCTTGGTGAGTCCGCGCCTCGCCAGGGGCAGCCCGGCCTGCCTGGGCCTCCATGTCCTGCAGCTGCTGGGTCTGATTCCGCTGGTTGAGCATGGGTTTCAGCTGCGTGGCCCCCACCGTCTTGCTCGTCCACTCGTCCACCAGCTTATGCAGGTCATCCGTGAAGGTGCCTTCTTGTTGTTGCTGTTGTTCACCTGCGCCTGGACGTGCAGGGCGGGCTGCGGGGCCAAGCTCAGGGCTTGGGGCCAGGCTGCTGGTGGAGGACCCTTGGCCACGTGCTCCGCCTCCATCATTGGCTAAGCCAGAGCAGATGTGAGAAGACAGAGACGCCCGGATGGAGCAGGGCTGCTGGGTCTGCACTGCCTTCCCGCTCAGGCCCCTGCTGTCTGCAGTGAGCCCTGCACTGGCTTGGGCAGGGTCCTTAGTGGGAGGGCCTCTGCTGGAGTCAGCCAAGGGACCTGTGCTGGAGGCCACAACCTTGAGCTGCCGCACCAGGGGGTGCAACAGCTTGCCTGCCTTCAGCTTGCTCTTGCTGGACTTTCTGGGGCACCGTGTGGAAGAAGCCCACGCTGGGAGGCAGCGGCTTGCCCAGGCAGTGGTATAGAGCCTCGATCTCCTGCTTCTGCTGGCTCTGCAGCTCCGAGATCTCCTTCAGGTGCTTCTCCCGCAGACTCTGCCGCTCCTTCTTTATGGCAGCGTCCTCCAGCTCTGAGCCGTTGTCGCTGCTGATGTAGAATGACTGTGAGTGGAAGGAGGTCACTGATGGTGAGGACCTTCACACCCGCCCTGCTGGGCATCTCTGGGCCAATTGAGCCGGCCTGAGAAGGCCTCTTCAGGAAGGTGGTGGCCTTCTTCATGAGGTTGCCAGCCATGCTGTCACTCCCAGACAGGGACGCCTGCTTCTGCATCAGGGCCTTGCCCGAGGGCACTCGTTCCTGGAGTCACTGGACAAGGGCTCGCCCATGCCGACCTCGATGGAGGAGTCCGTCTGCACCCGCTGCGCCACACCACCAGTTTCACGTCGTGGATGGAGGGGGCCTCGTCCAGGTAGACATCGGGTGGGACAGGGTACCTCAGGCTGTGGGGGGAGGCCAGGGTCCACTCGTCCTGTGTGCTGACCACGAGAAACGGCCTACAGTCTTAGCTGTGAGCTGCCATCCAGCTGCTCTGGATGTTTCCGAGGGGACTCCTGAGCTCGAGCGCTGAGTGTCTGGGGGTGGTTGGCCTGGCCACCCGCTGTGGAAAAGCCCATGGCACTCTGTGGGGGCTCTGCTGAACTTTCTCCAGTGACTCTACCCTCCCTGTCTGTGGGCTCCACGCATGCAGGTCTCACAAAAGCAGGTCCATCCTGCGGGGCGCTGGGCACCACACGAGAGTCTGAGACCACCTGCCCTCCATCTCTGTCATAGCCCAGCATGCTCCTGGAAGATGACTCTGCTGTCATTGATGAAGACGTGCCCTGCTCCATCACGGCCCCTCGAGTAGGGGCCAGTTCTGACTTTTCCACCAAGGGCTGGAGCGGCTGGGCACGCCCTGTGACTGCCTCGTTAGGTGCTGCGGGCAGGGCCAGGTCCCCTCACCGCCCAGACCTCCAAGCAGGGCTCCAGGGTGAAGTCTCTGTCACTCACCTCCACAGGGGTCCCAGCTGAGGCTGAGGAAGTGGGCACATGCTCCTGGTAGAGCAAAGTCCACAGCTTCTCTTCCAGGCTCTTGATGGTGCTGTCCACAAAACCCACCCTGGAGAGTGGCCCTTCCCCATCCAACTCCAGGGCTGATGGCGGCTGTGGTGGAATGGTGGGCCCCAGGGGTGGGCTTGGGAGCTGGGAGGTGGCCAGGCTAACGGCCCCCACTGCGGCAGGAAGCAGGGGAGTGGTTGACACAAGGAGGGCCATGGGGCCCCACTGTGGGGGCTGGGCTCAGGCACAGGTGCTGGGTGGGGGGCCTCCCTGGGGGAGCTGAGGGGGGTTCCCCTGGGGCACTATGGGAGTCATTTAACAATATCTACATATAAAAAACATCACATTGTGCATCTTGAATGTATGCAATTTCATATGTCAATCATGGCTCAATAAACCTAGAAGAAAAATAAAGTTATTTGTTCATATATTTCATAAAATTCCAGCAACGTATAAAAAGGATTATGCCCCATGAACAAGTGGAATTTATTTCAAGTGTTCAAGACTTGTTCGACATTGCCAATCAATGAATAGAATCCACAATTTCAACAGAGTATTGAAGAAAAATTATATGATTATATCAATTAATATAGAAACAATATTTGATAAAATCTAACTTTTTTTCAAGATAAGAATTCTCTGAAAGTTAGGATTAGAGAGATATTACTCCAAATGATAAAAATTACCTACCAAATTCTATAGCTAAAATACTTATTAATTATAAAAGATCCTTAAATGATTTCCCATAAGATTAGGAGAAAAGATGTCTTCTCTTGCTATTCTTATTCATCAGAGTACTGGAAGTTCAAACCATTGTAACAAAGCAACAAAGAAGCTATAAAGGAAAGAAACAAATAGAACTGGCAAAATTGTCTATGAGAAAATCCTAAGGAATCTACAAAAAGAAAAAAATACCTTCTTAGACTAACAAGTAAGTTTTGCAAGATTGCAGAATACAAGATCAAAACAAAATCATCAACTGCATTTCTGTATACTAAAAATGAACTTGTGGAAACTGAAAGTAAAGATAAAACATAATTTATAATTGTTTCAAAGAAAATGAAACATCTAGGCATACTCTCAATAAAGCATGCACAGTATCTGTGTACCAAAAATTCACAACGCTGATAAAACAATGATCTAAATAAATGAAGAAGCATACAATTTTCATAGATTAAAAGCCTTAGCATGTGTAAAATAGGCATTTTTCCCCAAATCCATTTATAACTTTATGCAATTTCTATCAAGAGACATTTCACCAAAGACAATACACAGCAAATAAGCACCTACAAACATTTGCTATATTATTAGTCATCTACAATATAAAACATAAACCACAATGAGATATCACAACACTTGCTAGATATAGATACATTTATTTCACAATTTTTAGGATATACCACTGCCCATAGAATACATTAAAAAAAAATTAGAAAGAAGAAGAAAGTAACAGGAATAACTTTACCTGAGATTAACTTTTACTGTAGTTATAGTAATCAAGTCAGTGTTCTATGTTAGAGAAATAAACAAACAAATCAATGAAACACAATAGATAAACCAGGATTAGCCCCAACCAAATAAGCTCAATAAATTTTTGACACATGTGCCAAGGCAATTCAATAGAAGAAAGAAAGCTTTCAACAGACAGTACTATAGCAATTAGACAACCATAGGCAAAATTTATCCATAGCTTAAATCTCACATCTTATACAAAATTAGCTCAAAGTGAATAATGAATCAACATAAAATATTTAACCATAAAATCTGTAGAAAAAAATGGGGATAATTTTTGGTGATCTAGGACTAGGAAAACATTTCATATGAAGTCCAAACTTAAAATCAAGGTCATGATTCAGAAAAAGAAAATCTGATAAATAGGAACTCATCAAAATGAAAAATATTGATCTGCAAAAGACCCTTTTGAGAGAATAAAAAGATAAGTTCAAGAGTGGGAGAAAATACTTGCAAATCACGTATATGACAATGAACTAGTATCTATGCTATATAAAGAATTCTCAAAACCCTACAAGTAAAGCTTTCACACTAAAATCAGGAACGAGGCAAGAATGTGTCTTCTCACTACTGCTTTTCAACATCCTATTGGAAATTCCATTGACTGCAGTAAGACAAGAACTGGAAACAGCATACTAATTGAGAAGGACGAAATAAACTGTCTTTGTTTGCAGATGACATGATAATCTTTGTAAAAACTTCCAGAGAATCAATTTAAAAAAAAAACCTCTTGAAAGGAGGTTACTGTAGTAACATGTTAATAAAAGATTATAGTAAGCTTGCAGGTTAATGTACAAAAGTCAGTTACCTATATACCAATACCAAAAATGAATAACTGAAGTTTGAAATTAAGAACATATTCCCCTTTACATTAGCACTCCCTAAAATGAAATAAATAGGAATGAATATAACAAAATATGTACACAGGCTGGGCATGGTATCTCACACCTGTAATCCCAGCACTTTGGTAGGCTGAGGTGGGTGGATCACTTGAGGTCAGGAGTTTGAGACCAACCTGGCCAACATGGTGAAAACCCATCTTTACTAAAAGTACAAAAATCAGCTGAATGTCATGGTGCATGCTTCTAGTCCCAGCTACTCAGGGGGCTGAGGCAGGAGAAATGCCTGAAACCAGGAGGTAGAGGTTGCAATGAGCCAAGATTGTGTCACTGCACTCCAGCCAGGGTGACAGAGCAAGACTCTGTCTCAAAGAAAAAAAAAAAAAAGAAAAGAAAAGAAAAGAAATATATATATATGTAATCTATATGAGAAAAATCATAAAATCATAACACTGGTGAAAGAAATCAAAGACGAACTAAACAATGGAGATACACTCTATGTTTGTGGCTAGAAAGATTCAATTTGGTCTATAAATTCAATGTTAGCTTAATCAAAATGCCAGCAAGTCATCTAATGTATGTTGACAAACTGATTCTAAAATTTATGTGGAGAGGCAAGAGACCCAGAATTTCTAAATTAACATTGATGAAGAACAAAATTAGAGGACTGACACTACATGACTTCAAAACTTGATATAAAGCTACAGTGACCAAGATAGTGTGATGATAAAATCATAGACACAGATCAGTGGAACAGAATAGAGAACCCAGAAATAAACCCACAAAAATACAGTCCACAAGTCAAATAGATCTTTGATGAGGGAGCAAAGCAATCTTTAAAATGGCACAAAGATAGTTTTCAACAAATATTGCTGAAGCAATTGGATATCTATATGCAAAAAAAAAAAAAATGAAAATGCTATAGACATAGACATTAATCATTCACAACAATTAACCCAAAATTCTTCATAAATTGACATATACAACCATAAACTCCTAAAAGATAACATAAGAGAAAACCAAGATGACCCTGGGTATGGCAATGATATTTTAGATTAAAAACCAAAGGCATGATCCATTAAAGAAAGAATCAATACACTGGATTTTATTAAAAGTAAAAGCTTTGAGTTTTGACAACATCAACTAAATGAGTAGACATGCCACAGACTGGGAGAAAGTATCTGCAAAAGATAAAGGACTTTTACACAAAATATACAAAGCACTCTTAAAATTCAACAATAAGAAAACAATTAGATGGGCAAAATGGGCAAAAGGTCTGTACAGGTACCTCACCCAGATATACAGATGGCAAATAAGCATAGAAAGAAATGTTCAACATGATATGCCGTTAGGGAATTGCAAATTAAAACAATACAATCCCACTACATACATATCAGAAAGGCTAAAATGTAAAACACCAACAGCACCAAATTCTAGCAAGTATGTGGGAACAACAGGAACTTGACTTATTGCTGGTATGAACAAAATGGTACAATCACTTCGGAAGGTGGTTTAGTAGTTTCTTACAAAGTGAATCATAGTCTCCCCATATAACCCAGCAATTGTAGCCCTTTGTATTTACCCAAATATATTGGAAACATATCTACACAAAAATTTGCATATAGATGTTTATAGCAGCTAGCTTTGTTCGTAATTATTTAAACCCAGCAGCAACCAAGATGTCCTTCGGTAACTGAATGGATAAATAAACTGTGGTACATCCAGTCAATGGAATATTATTTTGAGTTAAAAATACATGAGATAGGTGTGATGGCTCATGCCTGTAATCCCAGCACTTTGGTAGGCTGAAGCAGCTGGATACAAGGTCAAGAAATCAAGACAATCGTGGCTAACATGGTGAAACCCCATCTCTACTAAAAATACAAAAATTAGCTGGGTGTAGTGGTGTGCACCTGTAGTCTCATCTAATCAGGAGGCTGAGGCAGAAGAATCACTTGAACCCGGGAGGTGGAGGTTTCAGTAAGCCAAGATTGACCACTGCACTCCAGCCTGGCAAAAGAAAGAGACGTTGTCTCAAAAAAAAAAAAATAAAAACAGAAAATACATGAGATATTAAGCTATAAAAAGACATGGAGGAACCTTAAATGCATATTATTAAGGCAAAAATAATTCAATAATGCTACACACTATACAATTCCATCAGTATATTCTGCCTGATACTACAAATCATGGATGCATGTCATTATGCATTTGTCCAAACCCATAGAGTATACCACATCGTGAGTGAACCCTTCAGTGAAGTATAGACTTTGGGTGATGATAATGTGTCAGTGTAGGTTCATTTATTGTTTCAAATGTTCTACTGTGGTGCAAGATTTCAACTGGGGGGGGGGGGATGTGAGTGTGTGGGACAGGGTTATATGGGAATTTTCTGTACAGTCCACTTATTCTAAAATAAAATTAATTAAATTTAAATAAAACCAAACAGTTAAAAAATCAAACATTCCAATTAGAAGGTGGAAAAAGGACTTGGAGAAATATTACCCAGAAGAGTAATATGATAAATAAGCACAGGAAAAGAGGTTTAGTATAATTAGTTATTAGCAAACTTGCCAATTAAAATTACCATAGCACCACACACCTGTTAGAATGACTACAATAAAAATAATGAAGCACCAAACGTTGTTGAGAATGTTACTGATTTGATCATTAAGCATTGTGTATAAAGATTAAAATATCACTCTGTATCTCATAAATATAAACAACTATTACATGTTAACTAAAATTAAAATAAAAACAGAAACAATTAGTGATACATTACTGGTGAGAATTTAAGTTGATATGACATTTTGAAAAACATATTACATTCTTATAAAATTAAGAATACTATAATTATAAAATTATGCCCTTATCATACGACCTAGCAATTGCACTTTGGGGCATTTATTCCAGAAAATTACCTGTTATTTTGCAGGTAATTTACAACAAATGTCAAGCTGTGCATTGATGTTCACAGTAGCGTTATTCATAATAGTAAAAATTTGAAAACTATGCAAATGTCTTTCAATAGGAGAATGGTTTTGTCAAATTATGGTACATCCATATCCTGGAATACTAATCAACACTATAACGGAACAAGCTACTGATATAAACTAGAACTGGGATAAATCTCTAGACAGTGTGTTGAATGTAAAAAGTCCATTTCAAAAGTTATATACTGGATAGGAGCACTTATGCGGCATTCTTGAAATTAGAAAACTTTAGATATGGAGATCATATTAGTGGTTGCCATTGGTTATGAATGGGAGGGCAAGCATGGGTGGGAGGTGGACATGGTCATGAGGAGTAATATGAAGAATGCTTGTGGTGATGGAACTGTTCCAAATTTTGACTGTGATGGGGGATACAGAAACCAACACGTGGTAAAACTGCATAGAACCACACACACACACACACACATACACACACATCGAGTACAAGTAAAAGTGGGGAAATTCTGAGTAACATTGATGAATTGTATCAACGACAATATCCTAGTTGTGATACTGTAGAATAGTTTTGCAAATGTCACCTTTGAAGGAACTTGGTAAAGATTACATTGGATTACTTTGTGCATTTCTTACAAATGCATGCGAATTTTTAAATTTCAATAAAAAGTATACTGTTAACTAAGTTTAAAAACTAAAAAAGGAGAGAGAAAAAAGGAAGAAAACAGATAGATAACATCAGATTTCCAAAGTTGCTTCTTATTACTCCAGCTCTGCTTTATAAATCATTTTCTAAAGCTTTTAGATCCACTAGGTTGCAGCTTTTCATAAATGCCAACATCATTATCCTGTAATGTAAGCAAGACACTGCAATATTTTTCTCAACATCTCCTTCTTCATTATCTTCGCATTCAAACATATGAACAAGATATTTATAATCCATGCATAAAACAAACTATTTGTATACATGAATACAGCAAGAACTCACTTCTCACCCAGGTAGAACATTAATCTATTCATGAGGGATATACACCTATGACCCAAATACCTCCCATTAGGTCCCACCTCTAACACTGGAGATCAAATTTCAGCCTGAGATTTGGAGGGGATAAACATCCAAATTATAGCAAGCACAGGTGCCATCCTCCAGGATGCAGTATATGGGTGAAACAAAAATGTTTGTAGAGCTGTGTCCACAGTGGGAAGAATTCATGGATCCAGAAAGCAAACTATAGCAGGACCCAAAACCAGAAATAGCTGTGCAGCAGTCTAAACTGTAATTAAACATTCTTGCTGCTTAATCCATAAAATCCAGCAGACTCTGTGGTATTGATGACATCAGAGGGGCAACTAAATGTATCAATTTTGTGGCAAAACTCAGTAGGTGAACCACATCTCAGGCCAATGGAGATTGGAGTAAGACTATGCTATATGTAGTAAAGTATATGCTCATTGAAAAAAAAAACAACCCTTGGTCTGCTACTGAGCACTGGTAAAGTTGGAATTTCAGACCATGAGCCCGTGTGCCCAGAACTGGCAGACCCTACAACTGAAAAAGTAGGACAAGCAACAATCCACTGTAGAACAGAAGTGAGACATTCCAGATTGAGCATAAGCAGGATTAGAAGGCACAAGCAAAGGTTATGATCAGGTAAGCCAGACCCACAGCTCTGTGCCACTGCTGCTTCCCTCAGTTAATGTCCACGACTACATGGGGACCCCTTGCTACTGATGGCAGAAGAGGAAAATAATTCATCTTTAACTGTCTTTAATTTAACTGTCTTAATATGTGGTTGCAAGTTGAAATGAATGATATCAGCACTGAGGCCCACTTAAGGGTGACCTTCAAGGGGTGGTGAGGGGAAATCTTCTCAATAGGCAGAGTACTGGGCAGTGCACCTGGTTATTCAGCTAGTCTGGAGAGAACAGTAGCCTGAGGTAAATCTATATAGAGTCTCAAGGGAAGTGATAAATGACCTGGTAGCTGGTCAGGGATCTACAAGGAAAAAGATCAAGATATTGGGAACAAGAAATTCTAGAGTGGAATCATGTGGATTGAACATGTGGGAGTGGATAGAATACGTGATGACCATTTTACAATGTATCTACACCTTCCAGATGTAAAATGAAGCAGGTACTAAACAACCAAGTAAAAAATTATGCTAGTCTGTTGGCATCAACCAATTTTGTTGTACGTTTCTCCACCAATACTAATCTAATGGGCATGTGAATGAAAGTGCCCACAGTAAAAGAGATGAGAGTTTTTCGAAGTCAGAACAACGTGAACTTCTGATTACTATGACTGGGTTAGTTATAGCTGTTGGTAAATGTCCAAACTGCCAAAAGACAGACTAATAGTGAGTCTTCAGACTCAAAGAGACTCATGTACATCTTGGAGCAGATTGACTTCACTGGGGTATGTACATAATGGAGGTGTCAATAATTTGTAGAAGTAGACATGTTCCACATACAGATTTTCTGTTCTATCATGAAAGACCTGAGCCACCACTACCATCTGAGGGCTTAAACATATTTGCTCCAGGCCAGGCATGGTGGCTCATGCCTGTAATCCTAGCACTTTGGGAGGCCGAGGCAGGTGGATCAACTGAGGTCAGGAGTTCGAGACCATCCTGGCCAACACGTTGAAACCCTGTCTCTACTAAAATATGAAAAAAAAAAAAAAATTAGCCAGGCCTAATGGTGGGTGTCTGTAATCTCAGCTACTTGGGAGGCTGAGATGAGAGAATCGCTTGAACCCAGGAGACGGTGGTTGTAATGAGCCGAGATCACACCACTGGACTTCAGCCTATGCGGCTGAGACTCCATATATACATAAAAATATACGTGTGTTTGTGTGTGTGTGTGTGTGTGTGTGTCTGTGTCTCTGTGTGTAGGCTCCAGTTATATTTGTTATAATGTAACATTGCATTGGACCAGGGTATTCATTGTTCACTGCCAAGGAGGTGTGGGGTAAGCCCATGATCATGGATTCCCTAAATGCATCATGTACCACATTACCCATAACTGATAATAAGTTATATAATAAGGTATAACAAGCTACTGAAGAAACAGCTGAAGCACTAGTTAAAGAGTCAAACTCTGCAAGCGTAAATGCTATCCTCCAGCTGCTATCTTCCAGGATGCAGTATATGAATGAAACCAAGATATCTGTACAGAGCTGAACACAGTTGGAAAAACAAATGCATGGATCCAAAAAGCAAGAGTGGAAGCCAATGTGGCTCTTTTTTCCATTACTTCCATTAAACTGAGGTATCAGTGGGATTAGAGATCCTGGTCCCCCAAGGGGGCACACTGTTACCTGCAAACACTGTAAGAGTTCCATTGAATAAAAGCTATGGTTGCCCCCTGAGCTCTACAAGCTCCTTGTGTCTAGGGACTGACAGGCAAATAGTCACTGTCATGAAAGGGTGGTAGATGGGATCATTAGGAGGAAGTGGACATAGTTTTACCCAACTGGGAAAGAATAGAGTAATAAAGCAAGTGACCCACATGTTTACCTCCTGCCACTCTCCCACACATTTGTGACTGTAAATGGAGACATGCAACAACCCTAAGAAGAACACTGTGACTGGGGGTTGGAAACCTCAAAAATGAGGTCTTTGGATATATGCCTTCGTAGGGACATGGATGAACCTGGAAAACATCATTCTCAGCAAACTGACACAAGAACACAAAATCACACACCACATGTTCTCACTCATAGGCGGGTGTTGAACAAGGAGAACACATGGACACAGGGAGGGGAGCACTATACACGGGGGTCTGTTGGGGGGGAGGGGGGATAGTGGGGGGGGTGGGGAGTTGGGGAGGGATAGCATGGGGAGAAATGCCAGATATAGGTGAAGGGGAGGGAGGCAGCAAATCATACTGCCACATATGCACCTATGCAACAACCTTGCATGTTTTTCACATGTACCCCAAAACCTAAAATGCAATAAAAAAATAAAAAAAAAAAGAAAGAAAAAAAAAAATGAGGTCTGAGCCACCTCCATCAGGTAAGCCAATGAGTTCAACAGAGGTGGGCACTGAGGACAAGGTGAATCTAGAATGGATGTTAAAGAAAGGAGACAAGGAATATCCATTGCAGTCCAGAAACCAGATTCGCTGAAGCTATGGAAGCCATAGTTTGTCACAACATGGCTCTCTCTAAGTTTCTCCTCAGAAAGAAAGCCCACTCGAGTCTTGGAAAAGAAATTGCTTCTCAAAAATACATGGAGAAGTGAATTTGAATGCACAGTAACAAGAACACAGAGACAGACTTCCCAGACCCCACAGCAAAGAGGGACTTGCTGCCTGTCTGTAGCAAGTGCAGTCAGTGGAGTCCACTCAGTGACCTGTGTACCTCAGATCCAAACAGCCTTTCTTGCCTCAGGGCAGCCTGCATTCGGTGACTGAACACGGTGGTGCTTAAAGGCTTGGCCATTTTAATCGGACATAGGACACTCTGAAAGGACATGCTTGCTGCCAGTTTCTTCTAGGCTTTGTTGGTCCTGCATTGCAATTTGAGTATTTTCTTTGCACAATCCTTCCTCTCTCTCTCTTACAGGTGTCAATCTCTAATAAATATCCAGTTCCCAAACTCCACAAGAACAATTTAAAGCTCACATGGACCTGATATTATTGCCTTGGATTATACGAAGGAAAAGGTTAATGGACCTATAAAGAAAAAGTAGAACATTCACCCACATAGTAAGATATTTTAACATGTCTCTATAAATGGTACATTAAATAGAAAGGCTAGAAAGATTAGTGGAGTTCTTAAGAGTAAAATAAAAAGTTTGATCTATGGGATAGAATAGAATATTACACTTAAAAGTGGAAAATACATATTCTTCTCGAGCACTTAAGAAAATTGACTATGTCTTCTACTCTCGTGCTAAATTCATAAAATTTGAAAGGACTGCTACAGTAAAGATCATCTTCAAAAATAATAATGCTATGAAGTTAGAACGTAACAACAAAAAGAATTTTTAAAAACCCCACATATTTGAAAATTTAAGAAAATTTTAAGAAACTCATAAGCCAAAGAGGAAATCATAGTACAAATTCAGAAATACTTAAAATTGAAATTTAGGAATTCCACGTCCAACCATAATAAAGGAATGAGTATTGAACTCACCATCTCATAACAAACAACTCTAACACTAAATCAAATGACTATTTTCAGCCATTGGATAACAGGTACAGGAAAAGCAGAAATATAATCCCTATGGTCCTTGACAAAGAAAAAGGGAAACATATAGGTAAGTCTCACTTTTCCTACTGTAATACAGGAAGTAGCACATGAACTAAGAAATTGAAGATTGGGTTCAGGACTAACAGATCAGCTGGAATTTAAAAATGGTTACAGGAAAAAGGGGAGATAACTAAAAGGAACCCCAGAATTCCGCAAGGGTACTTACCATGGGTCCTTGATTGGGATACGCATGTGTAGTGCAAAATGCCACAAAACTTAGCAGAGAACAGCTGATTTTTTGTTGGGAGATGAACAGAGATAGCAACAGGTATTTCACAGAAGAGGAAACATAGATGACTCAGGCAATATTAAAAGATGATCAACCACATTAGCTTTTAGGAAATGAAAATAAAATTGCATTGGGGTATTATTTAATACTCATCTAATTGCTCCACCTTCCACTCCCCTACACCATCAGAAATATAAAAAATCAAGTTCAGCAATACCAGGTATTGGTGAGGCTAAGGCAAACAAGGTTCTTATACACTGAGAATATGAAAAGTCATTTGTTAAACTACTTTGGCATAGTTTTGGCATTAACTAGTATACCTGACACAATGATTCTGCCACCAAGTAGACCTTAGAGAAATTTTGCCCATGTGTCCAGGAGACGCGTGCTTGAATATTCACAGCAGCATTGTTTATAATTGTTTATAATAGCTAAAAACAAAAAAAAAGAAATGCCTATCCAGTAGAATAGACACATAAAATACAATTTTGTTAATATACAGAAATATTACATATCAGTGAAAACTAATGAAATATGGCTTCATTCATAGATCTACAAGAATAAAATTCAAAAATAGAAGTACAGCAAATTTTAGCAAACTACATACACTATTACATAAAGTTCAAAGTAGAAACAATGAATAATATAGTGATTAGGTATACTAATATATAATCAACACATTAGAGGGGATATATAGATAGAAAGGTAGATAGATTATAGATAGAGATAGACAGACTATAATACATGATTGATATGTTAGAAGCAAAACTATAAAGCAAATAAAAGAAATGTATAAAATTAGGTTATTCATTACCTCTGAGGAGGGAGATGAGCTATATAATTGGAGAGGGACACAGAGAGAGAATATATACTGGTATGCTTTAATATGTAATCTGATTGATGGATCACAGTTGCTAATGTTATTCTTTTTATTAGTTGTTTAATACTCTTTTACCTATATGTTTGTGTGTGTATAACAATTTACAAATGGCAAAATACCAGAGAGGTCACACAGATATGAAAAGCAAGTGTGGAGATTCAAGCCCTGCTTTCTCTGTCTCCAAAATGAGTGAAGCTAAGTACTATGAGATATTATCTCAGAAAAAAAAAAAAAGCTTTTTTCTGTGTTGCTGCCTCTTTAGAAATAGAACTATTGGTCCATATATAGAATTCAGCACTGGTGACTATTTCAGTTCTCACTTTTCCAGATTTGCTCCCTTTTGTACAGCTTACCCATATACAAAATAGACACACTATGAACTCCATCAGACCATGATCTCTGTTTCAACTTTATTTTACTGACAAGCTTTGTAATTTTTATTTAAGCAAAAATTTGTAAAATTGAGAAAGGAATACATTTTATAAATTAAATTAACCTAGGTAATTTTGTTTTCCATATGCAGATGTATTCAAAATGACTTCAAAGTTCTGAGTATGGCAAAGTCCTGGCTGTGGCAGCCAATTTTCTGTATCTCAGTCACACTTTCTTTGCTAGGCTCTTTCAGTTTATTTCAAATTGGACTAATTGGTGTATTTGTGCCCACAGTTCTATTTTGTCCTGTTTGAGTATCTTTCTAAAGGATAACAGAAGAAATAAAATAAGACCTTTAACCTTATTTTTATCACTTATTTGATGGAAATTTGGGGGGATGATTTAATGTAGTTGACTCCCCAACATTCTGAAGTTTTATCTCTGAGATACTAATGAATAAACGTAAGAGCTGAAAATAAAACCCGCCAACTCCCATTAAGGAGAGCTCGGGGCTTGAAGTTCCTAGACACAGACAATATACACATACATACAACTGGCTTAAGTAGCTGATGATTTTAGGAGTGAAAATTGCCTCAGTGTGGCCATAAAAAGGACTCAAAAGGATTTTCTCACTATCTCCCTATCCCCATCCTCACCATTTCTCAGCAACACTTTCTCAGAACCATCTTCCTTCTCAGCAAGCCTCTTCCACATGATCTCAAGATGACTATCAGCATATCAGCAGTTCCATTTTTTTGACCAAGTCCATATGGGGAAGAAATTATTTTTTTTTTCATAGCTTAACTAAACACCTTTAACTAAGTTTCACTGACTTTGATTAACCTATTTTGGTGTCCTGTGCCCAAGTCTGAATTTATCGCTATTGCCAGGAAGATAAAAAAATGCTGATTAACTTAAGAAAATTTCAATTAAATTATAAAACTAGCAGTTAAATCAATTCCACTCATTTATATGGCTGGGAAATTTGGAGTACTGCTAGGAAGAAGAAAGAGGGAATGATTATTAAAGAGGCAAACATCAAATAACCACTGAAATATTTATATGGAAATTCAAGTTAAATGTGAGGAAATAAAAGTACCATCTTAGGTCAATCCACGGTGGATAAAACTAGAATTTTATCTCTGAAGATGGCACATGCAAAAAAATTAGGACAAATGTCCGCTAGTCACAATGTCATCCTTAGAGATCAGGGGTGGTCTCCTAACTCACTTTAATCAACTTTTCATCTTTTGATTGCATTCAACTACTTTTAGTTAATTTCTCACCAGTGAACTTCTGTGAAGTAAAATATAATTTTTCTCGTCCCTAGAATCTTTATTGGAGATGGAGATGGAGAAGCCTAGTGATCAAGTAAATATGATTTTGTTTTGCACCATGCTAAACTGTCTGCATCAGATTAGTATGTGGAAAAAAAAATTCCACTTTAATGTTGGCACTAATTCTGGTTTTGTGCCTAATTGTCAAGTGAAGAGAAAAAGCAGACACCTTGTGCTTATAAATAAAAATACCCCTTGTATGAAATTCCCTCTGTCTTTAACTAAACTCCTTATAATCTAATGGAGGAGGTAGATATTTTTCCCTGCAAATATTGAGGCAAAAAACGATGTTTAGACAATGGTTTCAAAACTAATAAAACTAAATATATCACCCATATAGGAAACTACCTTAGAAAGTGGGCAGATACAATACGTAACTAATTTGTTTGACTGAAAGAATATTCAGTCAAATGCGTTTTCTGCACAAGAATGGTTCTCGAAAATGTCGGGTCTTTAATTGTTTCACTTACTAACATAATTAATTCCAATACCATTTTTTGAGTGCTTCCTTGTACTGGAAACATGAAGATGGAACAGAAAAAACAAAGACCCATACTACATTGGAGCTGGAATGACTGTCTTTTGAAATAATTCCAACTAGGCAGCTGATATTTCTCAAGATAGTTACAATTGTACTTACAGCTCATTTATTTATTTATTTATTTATTTATTTATGCATTTATTTATGCATTTATGCATTTATTTTGCTGAAGCATGTTTATTGGTAGAATTGGCTGTGTCAAGATTATAGACCTTAAACTCAAAGGGTCCCCCCACTTCCTACTTGAGATTTAGTGCAAATTGTTTCATCTTAACACTAGTAATTTTCTGTTTTGAAAAAGGTCACTTTATTGAGTGATTTACTTTATAATAAGGTAATTTTTTATAAAAATTAGATAAGATGTAATGTAGGTAAAGAGCTGAGCAGAGTTTGTGGTACAGAGTAAGTACTTAATAGATGTCAGATATTTTTATAATTTTTATTATGATAGATAATTAGATGATGTTAATTTTAAGTGTCAACTTGATAGGCCAAAGCATGCTTAGATAGCTGTTAAAACATTATTTCCAGTTGTGGCTGCGAGGGTGTTTCTAGAAGAGACTGGCATCTGAATTGATAAACTGAGTAAAGCAGATGGCCCTCCTCAGTGTGGGTGGACATCACCAACTGAAGTCCGGTATAGAACAAAGAAGTGGGGGAAGGGTAGGAGCTGAAACAGTCATCTTTTCCTACTCTTGGACTTTGGTGTTCCTGGTTCTTGGGCTATTGGATTCAGACATAGACTCCTTACACCATTACCTCCCCAGATTCTCAGACTTTTGGACTGGGATTAGAATGACATGCACCACTGGCTTTCTTGGATCTCTAGCTTGCACATAGCAGACCATGGGACTTCTCAGCCTCCAGAACCAAATAAGCTAATTCCTATAATAAATATCTTCTTATCTATATTTCTATTTATCTATTTATCTATGTATATATGTAGGTACGTATCTATCTATCTATCTCCTATTGGTTCTGAAAAACCCAATATGGTTTATTATTATTGTTATTATCTGTGGGTTTTTTTTGTTTGTTTGTTTGCTTGTTTTTGAGATGGAGTTTCAGTCTTTTTTTTTTTTTTTTTTTTTTTGAGACAGAGTTTCGCTCTTGTTACCCAGGCTGGAGTGCAATGGCGCGATCTCGGCTCACTGCAACCTCTGCCTCCTGGGTTCAGGCAATTCTCCTGCCTCAGCCTCCTGAGTAGCTGGGATTACAGGCATGAGCCACCAGGCCCAACTAATTTTTTGTATTTTCAGTAGAAATGGAGCTTCACCATGTTAGTCAGGCTGGTCTCAAACTCCTGACCTCAGATTATCCAACTGCCTCGGCCTCCCAAAGTTCTGGGACTACAGGCGTGAGTCACCACACCTGGCCTGTTATTTTCTATGATTATCTGGCCACATAGAATAGCTGAACTTTAGGTACTAGTTCTCTTGACATGTAATATTAAGCTTGTTGTATCAAAATATTGTTTATGTATCATAAATTATCTGGAAGAAGGAGTTTTCATGGAAGACTGAAGTATATTCATTTTCTCTATTCCTCCATATATTTTTTGAATTTACCTAGATAGATGGAGAACAGAATGCATATACTATAGCATACTGGTCATACCAAGGGTTATTTTTAATGAATTATACTAGAGAGAGTTTCCCTGACCATTATTTAGGACCAGTGAGAAAAAAATAACACTATAAATTTGTAACTGTATCTCCTTTTAGAATGTTGTCATGTATGATGTTCATTATACCAAAATGTCCACTTCATGATGATTGTCAAGAAAGATTCCATCTCAGTGAGACTACCAGAAAAACCCGTGCTTCCCTCTAAACGATGTGTGTTTTTATATTGTGGGAACTCAAATTTGTACAATTGACCATTTTTCTTCTATTTTACGAAGAGTTTAAATCCAAATTTTTCATGCATCCATAAGAAAATATATAGACCATGAATGGCAAATTATGAGTCATAAATCCTCCTTCAGTATCCAGTGCAGATGCCACAAATCAGACACAGTACTATTGTCCGTGAAATGTGACCTCAGAATCCTTTGCAACATAGCCCTTCTGGAAATTGCTACCAAACTGTGAAAGTTGGAACAATGGCTAAAATCCATTTGGCATTCTTAGAACAGTGCATTGTGGTTTGCATTTTAAGTCTCATTTCTAGCAATATTTTACATTTTTCTGTTTTTTTTTCTCCTGTATACTAAATTGGACTTGTGTTATCTTTCATAGATTCACATTTATAAGTCACTTTAAATTTTCTCTAGACCAAATTGTGAAAATCAAAGCACACCTAATCTACCCTCTCAAGGGGCTCCCAATACTACAGGGACTGAGAAATGTGAATCATTTCATTCTCAAAGTATGAAAATTGCTGTGATAAAATAAAGCATAGAGTTATTAAATGGATGTTAGGAGAAGCATAACCCTTACCCCTCCAGGACTCAGGAAACTTTTACTCATGATGAATGGTGAAGCAGGAACAGGTATATCACATAGCCAGATCGGGAGCAAGAGAGAGACGGGGAGGAGACACACACTTTTAAACAACCAGATCTCATTTGAATTCACTCACTATCCGGAGAACAGCACTGAGCTATGAGGCATCCCCAGAAGCCAAGCAGATGCGGATGCGGGCACCATACTTGTACAGTCTGTAGAACTGTGAGCCAGTTAAACCTCTTTTCTTTATAAATTACCCAGCCTTGGGTATTCCTTTATGGCAACACAAGGAGAGCTGAATACAGATGAATTCGTGATTCCTGTTTCTCTGAATGCTGATGTATTTGAAGGAAGTTGAGGCCAGGGTGGTACTATTAAATCAGGTAGGAATCTGTAGAGATTGGCACAGTAGACCTGGAAAATGCAAGGGAGTCCTGGTTCTCCACTCAAGTCTACTTCCTGACTCATTCCATCCTTACTCTTTGCTGAACTCACAGTACTGAATTTCTATGTTCTTAAAAAACAAAAATAATAACCTTCAGTTTGACTTTTTTTGGACTTTAAGTTGTAAAACATAATTCAGAATGGATCAAAAATATACCCCAGATAGAGTTTATAATATTGCATAAGCTTCCTCTAAAACTTGATTGCTTCTCTGTGACACTCAAAGAAAGCAGAAATTGAAGAGATAGCCAGGTCCCCAAAGACCAATCCCCACATAGGCCAGAGTCCAAAGCCAGGAAATAAACAGCAGGCACCTACCTTTCTAGGTAGTTTCTGAATGAGATATAACAAGTTCTCTCTTGTTTATTTCTAGGGATTTTTATATATGACAAAAAGGAAAATGTGCTCTACAGAAGCATATCTGAATTGTACACTGCATGTGGGCAGAGCTTCCATTTACTTTTATTACCCAAAGGTAGTGAAGTAAATCTCATTAGAATGTAAGGTCCCAAGGGCAGGGACTTGGCCTGAATCATAAACAACAGTATCCTCTCTCTAGAATTGGGTCTGACTGGTGATATTTACTCAAAGAGCATTTCATAATACATATGTATCAGTTAGGTAATTTTAGCTGCAAGCTACAGAAAACTCAACTGAGACTGCTTTATACACTGTGGAAATTGATCAGCTTGAGAGACTGAAAATCCAGATATAAAACAGGATAAGAAGAAGATATAGGGAAAAAGGACTTACCAATCTCTGAATCAACAGTGGTATTTAGTACTTCAGAGGATAATGCTAAGAGAAAGTCTGCGATAGTCATTAATATTGACCAACAAATATTTCTGGTTTCTTCCCCAGCATATACAGATTTGCATACCCCTGCTCCCTTGAAGTTAGAGATGATCACCTTTGCTACTACAATGTGCATAAAACTAATACAAGGTCCCTTCTGGGGTGAGCTTGAAAGGAATATGTACATTTGCATTTCCCTGCTCCCTTGAAGGTAGAGGTGGTCACTTTTGCTAGTGCAATGCAAATGGAATTGATATGTGTCTATCCTGGGTATGGACTCTAAAGGACATTTTTCTCCACTGCAATGATGAACAATGTTCTAGATAGAGGCTGCTCTGCTGGCCTATGTCCTGGAGAGAGGACAGCACAGAACTCCCATCACACTTGTGTTAGAAATTAATGTGAAAAGTATATAAATGTCACCTCTTGTTATACACTAATAACCTAGCCTATCCAGATGAATACCAAGAGAAAGCCATTTCTGAATGACCTCTCAGAAAAGAAAGGAAGATTTTAATAGGAATTCCCCCAAGTCTGCTCCTTTCAACTCATTGGTGTGAATTCTTATTACTGAATAAACCTTCATCAAAGGGGATCATTTCCCTAAGATCAGTCAGCCAAACCCTCGATTTTGGACGTTGGATTCCAATTTTTTGAGTTTCATAAGGTATGTGTATGGATACATAAACCCCCCACAAAAAAAGATTTTGATAGTTAAGAGGACGACAATTTACAACCACAAATCAATATGATTATTTTTCCATCATTTGGTTTGAGAGGCTGCTTAACAGCCTGTCCCCTAAATACAAGTAGCAGAAATCTTTCTGCACATTTCCCATAATCTCACCTGGACCTTTTGCAACAGAAAAACACTATCTCAAACAATGCGTTTAGGTGATTTCACCTCCTTCTTTTGGGACAAGAGTTAAAGGAAACAGAACTTCTATAAATTTTCTTGTTATCTAATAAGGCATAGGTAAGATACCCACATAATAAACTTCAAGTAACCGAGAAAATCTGGTTGCCCTTATTGGATTCACTAGTAGTCCATTAGTGGACTATCAGCAAGTGGTGAGGACAATCTCTGCAATTACTGTTTATAAATTTTTCATTGTAAATTGTCTCCGATGGTCATCTTCCCAGATATATTCTAATAACCAACACAGAACATACCAACTACAAAAAAACAAGACTTCAAAATAAAAAATTTCTTTACAATAGAAATTATAATAGAAGTATTAAGTCCTCTGAGAATCATATGTAAGTTAAATCATCCCAAATTTCAACATTAGACTGAGTTACATGAGGAAGAAGTAATTGTTTATATTTGATTCTAAAATTCCTGTCCTAAGATTTTACCAAGGTGGCTAGTAACCTCTATATTTATTGTTCTCAAGTCCAAAAGGAATTAAGTCACAGCAAAATATGCAAAATACTCCTTGAAAATGTAAAGACCTTTTTAAATAAAATCATGTGCACGATAAGTTACCCTAACTCACTTTACCTTGAGTCTGATTTATGGGAAGTAACACCACCTCCAGTTATGCACAGTGAATTTGAAACTCCTGAAGAGACACAGTATTAAAACAAGACTGAAGTCCTAAATACCGCTGACAATTCAGAGACTGCTAAACCTTTGTTCCCTATATCTTCCTTTTAGCTTATGAAAAATCTTCCAAAATTGTCTGTTACATCAACCGTGAATCTCCAGTACATTTGTTCATTTATTCATACATGAATTCACTTGGAGAGTGAGAGAAGAGGAGAGAGTGCCTTGGTTGTGAATATAGTTAATTGGATAAGCATTACTGTGCCGAAATGTGTATAATAAGGTTTTTGGAAATGTTATGTTCTGGATTATGTCTTTGAACAATGTGGCTCATTTTATTTCTCCAAGATGTTTTCAAAATGGAGCAGAAAATTCAAAAAATATAACTACCTGCAGCCCTGAAAACAATCCTTGTGCCAGGCATCAGGGTCTATAAACATTCAGGGCAGCAGACAAACAATTCATTTCCTAACTTATTTCATTTCATGTCTTCTAGTAAGAAATTCAGAGTCTTAATGTCTGAAAAAAATACCCTGTAAGTCTAGAAAAAAAGAGTGGGAAGGATTTAAAAATTTGAGACAATGCAGCAATCTAAATATAATGTTAGAACCTTGGTTAACCATAATTCTGCCAAGTGGAACCTTCGAGTAAGTTGAGAACCAGAAGAAACTCTAGATGCAATTTAATCCAACCTTCCAGCAACACAGGCATCCCTTCTACAACATCCCTTTATCAGTGATCATCACTCCCCTGCAGAAATATTTCCAGGAGTGGCAACTTACTTCACAAGATTTCCTATTTGATACTCACACAACTCTAATTATCAGATAATTATTTATCAAGTTCGAGATGAAATCTTCTTTCCTCTAGCTTGGCTATAGTTTTTCATTCTAAAATGACACACATAAGTCTTCTTTTTCTTAAATTAATATGGCACTCTAATTTTAGATGGAGGTGAAGAAAAGAGAAAGAAGTAAGTCTTTAAAAAACAAATATTAAGTGAAACAAGCCAGGTACAGAAAGACAAATATCACATATTCTCACCCATAAATGGGTACCAAAAAATATGTTCACACAGACGTAGAGAATGGAATGATAGATAATGGAGACTCAAAGGGGTGAGAAAGTGGGGAGAGAAAATGATGAGAAATTAGTTAATGGTTGTAATGTATGGTATTCAGGTGATGGATACCTGGAAAGCCCTGACTTGGCAACTATGCAGCCTCTGCATGCAACAAAATTGCACATGTATCCCCCATAAATGTATACAAATAAATACAAGTAAAAATTATTTTTGAAAATTATGTAATTCATTTTCTTGGGCATATTCTGTAATATGTCCATATTTATTTTCAAATTCTCATCCTTATACAGCCAAAGCAGGAATGATACACGCAAATTTATCTCTGCCACTCCTCTGTTTGAAATCTTTCAAAGGGTTTTATTTTATCTTAGGATAATGTCTAAACTTCTTTCCATGGTTTATAAGGCCCTACACACTAAGGTCTCCTGCTACCCTTCTCACCTTCTCAATGCTCATGCCCACTTGGAGATCAACAGTCCATTTATAATAAAAGTATTTCAGTACTTGAAAAGCAGTCTCTCTTACTTCCCCATCCCCCCAACCCTGCTTTCTCTCTCTTGGAATTGCCTTTTGAGCTTCTTTTATGCCTCTCGCTCTGCATTACTAAATCTGGTTTCATCTCAAACAACTCTTGTGAAGCATCTCTGACCATCCACACTTGGATTTGGTGGATCTTCCACAAGCCCTTCTAGTATCCTATAGCTTCATTAACATATATATTGGTATTTTGTATTATAGGTTACTCACTAGAATTGCAAGTTACATGAGAGTAGCAGCCATTCCTAACCCATTCACTGCTTCAGGTCTTTGTTGCTGTTGTTTGAGGTGGAGTCTTGTTCTGTTGCTCAGGCTGGAATGCAGTGGTATAATCTAGCTCACTTCAACCTCTGCCTCCTGGGTTCAAGCTATTCTCCTGCCTCTGCCTCCCTAGTAGCTGAAAATACAGGTGCATGCCACCATGTTTGGCTAATTTTTGTATTTTTAATAGAGATGGGGTTTTGCCTTGTTGGCCAGGCTGATCTTGAACTCCTGACCTCAGGTGATCCACCCACCTAAGCCTCGCAAGGTGCTAGGATTACAGGCATGAGCCACTATGCCTAGTCTTCAGTTCTTAATCCTATAATGCCTGGTACATGGTTGTGCTGGTGAATATTTTATTAAATGTATCCATAAATGATCAAATATGAATAATAAATATAAGCCAGTTTAAAGTCTCTCACCCAAGAACAATGAAATTATTTCTAGTATATTCTACCTAATAAAGCTGGGAATAAACTATTTTGGAAAGTTCCAACAATCAAAGATAATAGCAGAAAAAAAGATTTCTAGCTAATTAAGCTATAAGATTTTTGTGGTTAAGGTCTATACCAAGCTTGTCCAACCTACAGCCCATGGGCCACATGCAGCCCAGAAAGGCTTTGAATGCAGCCCAACACAAATTTGTAAACGTTCTTAAAACATTATGAGACTATTTTGTGATTTTGTTTAGCTTGTTAGCTATCGTTAGTGTTAGTATATTTCATGTAGGGCTCAAGACAATTCTTCCAATGTGGCACACATCTGTGGACAAGAACATCCATGGTCTCCATCTTAAATTGAATTTTCAGTCTTTGGCACAGGGTAGTTGTTCAGTTACATCTTTGCTGGTGAACTTAAGTCTCATTGTGTTATGATTAAATTATGGACATGTTTATAAAGAGTTACAGTTCCATAACCATTTTTTAGCAATGATTTTAAAAGCCTCTATACACACTCAAGTATTTTTCCCAACACTAGAAAGACATAATTTACCTCAAATCAATGTTTTCCTTCTTTTGGCAATGAATAAATCGTGTTGATAAAGAAGATTTTGTTTCCAAATCTCACACTTATGGTGGACTATTAAGTCACTACATGTTATCTCTTACAGGATGAGAGCGCAAAAAGAAATTAACAAAACGAGTAATTAAATGACCAAGCGATGTACAGTTTGCCTTGTAAACCTTAAGTACATATCCAGCTTTCCTTATTACTTGCCCAGTGTGGACCTACTAAACAGTAAGCCAGGAAAGGTGCCTGGAGCTACATTTTATGTAATCAATGCCATGAGTTATTGCCTGGCCCCATTGCACAAAGGCTGTTTCAACCTTGAACGTGGCCTTTTGTTTGAATGTTTCACCATATGTTCACAAATTGCTATGCAAAGATGGATTGTTCCACAGTCTCCTATTAATATTTTGCCTGGGCATAATGTTCACTTTTATTTGTCTAAAATGTTTTAAATTGCCAAGTAATTTTTAAAGTAATTGCTAAATTTTGCAAGTAGAATCTTCTATTCTGTGATTGAATTGCACAGTTGAAATACATGAAGGCATCATGATCTGAGTTAGAATGGCATAGTAAAATATAGATGACAACTGTCATTTTTCAGTTAAAGGGGTTGGGGCTGAAATCCAGGAAATACACTTTGAATGTATTTTATTTTTCTTCTTTCCATTGCCCTATTGTTCATACTCAGCTCATTAGTCTTGAACTAACATAGTAGAATGATCTATTAGGGAATTTAAATCACTTGAACAATACTCATTCCAGAGTTTCTGGAAAGGGTAGCATATGTCCCTAGTAAAATCTTTAATATTAATGGTTTCAACTCTTCCTTTGTTTTCTTCAAGGACACAACCAGTGTGACTCCATTTCTCAAAGGGTAGGGAGGAGTCGATATGGAGACAAGGACTTAATTTTCCTCCTCCCCATGGCAGCCTACATGCTCTCTATCATGCTATCCTCGCTAAAAAAAAGCAGCACCCAGTAGTCTACAGCAAATGTGATCTAGAAAAAATCACAGAGCAGCATATCATAAGAAGCAACAACAGTAGAAAGGACACACACACACACACACACACACACACAATTTTAATATCCTCTTAGCAAAATGTGAGATCAGGGCACAAATCCGACATTAAAATGGTGCCACTTTTAATCCTTTGCATTGCCCTCTCATTATGTCAAAAATACTACTTCTGGCTGGGTGCAGTGCTCATGCCTATAATCCCAGCACTTTGGGAAGCCAAGGCAGGTAGACCACCTGAGGTCAGGAGTTCAAGACCAACCTGACCAAGATGGCAAAACCCCATCTCTACTAAAAATACAAAAATTAGTGGGGTCTGGTGACTGGTGCCTGTAATCCCAGTTACCCAAGAGGCTGAGGCAGGAGAATCACTTGAACCTGGAAGGTGGAGGTTGCAATTAGCCAAGATCTCAACATTGCACTCCAGCTTGGGCAACAAAAGTAAAACTCCATCTCACAAAAAAAAAAAAAAGAAAAAAGAAAAGAAAATACTATTTCCTATTGGTCTTTCCCTACAGACTCTCCCTAGGGAATAAGAACATTTTATGATTGTTATTTATGTTTCTAGTGCCTCCTGGGAGAGAAAGGCCTAGTAATTAAAAATATACATTTTAGAATGAGTATGAACCCTGGCTCTACTCCTTAAAAGCTGTGTGGTCACTATTTGCCCAATTTGTAAGAGGTAAAAATAACAGCACTGTGTTGACATGATGTGATATGATGAGGGAGTGATGTGAGGAATGAATAGATTTTACATATAAAATGTATAGCTCTGTACCTAACTCATAGTGAATATTCAGTAAAAGCTGAGTCATGATGACAGTAAGACAGACAAGCTACTTTAGCTCAGAAACACATTGGAGAATACTACAGGATACTTTTAATTCTCTATCTTAAATAAAAAGGTACATACTCAAAGATATGTATAAACCGAGGCTTAGAGATATTTACTATACAACCCAAGATTAAACATCTAATAAGTGACAGGGGTTAGATTTAAGCCAAGATGTGTCTGACTTCATAGCCCATATTGTTGATTGGTCTACCATATTGACATCATGGCCCTATGTACACTGGGGAAGTGAGTGAATCTCTCATGATAATATGAAAAGTTCTCATTCTAGGTCATTGTCCAATATTCTGGCACCTTTGCTTGGGGTGATCCTATTTTACTGCCATACTGTAACTCTCTTTGCTCAGATGTAAACTGGCATATTAATAACACTAATAGCTATAGGCTTGCTAAGGGGATTCAATGGGTTGATAACCCTAAATCACTTAGACCTTTGCTGTCACGTACTAGCAAACACTATTTTCCTTAATCTAGGTTTCTAAGTGCTTATATTATTATCGTTATTGTTACTTACAGCATTAAAGGAATGCTTTCAGTTTAGACTATCAGAAATCCATCTGAAAGTGACTTAAGCAAATAGTAACAGAGCTTTTCCTTATGTGATTAGAGGTGGAAAAAGGCAGCTCCTGGCCTTAAGTTTCATGGTTTGATGATACCCTCGAGGACCAAAGGTCTTTCCATCTTTTTACTCCACTACATTTAGCTTGTTGCTCTTTAATTCTAGAAGTCTCAGGATATCTTCCAGAGATCCAAGATCCACACTTGTATTCAAGTTAGGAAGACAGGAATAAAAGGGACAAAAAGGCAGTAAAAGTGGTGACTGCTCCTTTCATCAGAAAAATGAAATTGTCCTCAGAAGACCATCTCTGCACTGCTCCAAGACATCCACAGATGCTTCATTGACAAAACTATGTCAAATAGCCTCCAAGGTAGACCAGGAGAGTGACTTTAGTTTTTTTGGGTTTCATGTTGGAGACGGCCAGGAGAATGGAATTAGGAATGGATGTTGGGTGGAGCAACCACACCTGCCTGCTATATTCACACAGAGAAATGGTTGTTATTTATGTTAAAAATCCTGAAATATAAAGTAAGTTGATGGAAAAGATATCATCTACACTGATTTAACCTTAAGCCTTTATTTCAAAAGCATTGAATGAAATAAAGCATTGACAGAGAAAGTCTATTAAACTGATATACAGACAGTGTTCTCATTTGTGGTAGTATGTTCAAGTTAAAGTGAATACGTAGACACACCTGTGTCCTTAGGACTTATCTACAGAGACAACCCCAAAACCAGGTTTGAAAGCCATGAACACAAAATGTGGAATCCTACAAACTGGTTACCTTTGACACAAACCTTGCTATAGGAAACTGACCAGGAAACCCTGAAAGTTTATAAAGACCAAACACTCCAGAAAGGTTCTCACCTAACTCGTTTACAAAATAATGTAACTTCCTATCCTGCTAAGTCAATAAATAAAAAAACACATAGAAATTGGTTTTGGTTGATAAATTTGATTTAAATTAAGTGTTTCTGTGACCACTTTCACTAGAAGTACTCTTTGATTTGTGAATTTAATTGTTCTATTGTCTTTGTCAAAAAATTCTGTAATTTAGGCCTGCACAGTGGCTCATGCCTGTAATCTCAGCACTTTGGGAGGCCAAGGTGGGCAGATTACCTGGGTTCAGGAGTTTGAGACCAGCCTGGCTAACATGGCAAAACTCTGTCTCTACTAAAAATACAAAAAATTAGCTGGGTGTGGTGGCATGTGCCTATAGTCCCAGCTACTCAGAGGCTAAGGCGGGAGAATCAATTGAACATGGGAGGCAGAGGTTGCACTGAGCTGAGATCACACCACTGAATTCAAGCCTGGACAACAGAGTGAGACACCATCTAAAAAAAAAAAATTGGTAATTTAAAACAACATATAAAGTTGTGTTTTAGATAGGCAATCAGGTACTTGTAAAAGCTTAAATTTGATACCTAGCTACTTCAAGATAGTTGCTTGCTAAGTATGTATTTGAAACCAGATTTTAATAAGAAAAAACAGGCTTATCATATTTGCAGAGACATATTATGAGTGATTGACCAAAATTGTAGAGAAGATAGAAAATACTTTGGAAAAGGCACATAAGAAAAATTAATGACACCATCACTAAATAGCATTATCTGTGTTGTGCCTATTTGTAATAAAATTATTATATCACTATTTGCTTAAGTCATTTCTGGTTGGATCACTCATAACAGAAACATTCCTTTCAGTAATAAGCACACTGTAGATAAAGATATTTAATAGATAAATATATAAAATATTAAATATAAAAATATTTAATATATTTTATATACTAGAGTGTGTGTAAATGAGATGTTGGTCAAAGAAAAAATAAAAAGAAATAAACAAAAAAGATGTTCTTCAAAGAAATGTCACAAACAGTTCCCTCTAAGGCCACTTTCCAACTGCAGGACTTTTCACAAGTCATTTTTTGACATTCTGCCCCATAAATTAAGAATTCTTAATTGCTGTCCTGTTAGGTGGTCAAGATAATTAAAATGTGAACATAGCTAAAAAGCCTTCACAATCCTTGGCATAGGGAATGTATTTAATACGTCTCAGTCCTGCTTCCATTTCCTCAGAAATATCAGCAGGGATTTTGTGTCACAAGTCTGTTTAACTGTTAGTTAGATAACTAACTGCTTTTTAATTTCTCTGTTCTTCGGTTCTTTATTTGTAAAGAAGAGATAAAACAGTACTTTCCTTCATAAGACTCTTTTTTAGGAGTAGTGGGCATGCTTGTGGTGGTCAGTTTTAATGTGTCAACATGAAGGGTATTTTTAGATGAGATTGACTTTCAAACTGATAAACTCAGGGTAAGGTAGATTGTACTCCATAATGTGGGTAGACTTTAACCCATCAGGTGAAGGCCTGACTAGAAGAAAAAGACTGGCCTTTCCAAGGAAGGAGGGGATTCTCTAGCAGACTGCCTTTAGACTTCACCTGCTCTATCAGCAATTCTGGATCTCTAGCCTGCCTGTTGTTAGACTAGAACCACAACTTGCTCTCTTAGGTCTCCAACATGTTGGTCCATAAGACAGATTTTTAACTTGTCATTATCCATAATTTCATAAGCCGATTCCTTAAAAATAATAAATAAATAAAAATACATACATACAAACAACCTATTGATTCTGTTTCTCTGGAGACTACTAATTAATACAACACTTTACAATGAGTCCCATGATTTTATCTCCCTAATAATATCCCATGGAATATCAATAGTTTCTCTTCCCCTCTCCCTGTCTCTCTGCCTCTCTCTCTCTTTCTCTCCCTCTCTCTCTCTCTCTCTCTCTCTCTCATGTGTTGGTGGATTTGAAAAAGGACATTACTATGACATCTTCATCCTTAAGGAAAAGAATTCTGAATTATCAAGCTTGTAGTTATTTTTTTACACAGCAATAGAAAACTAATATATGCCCATCATTATTAAACAGAATGAGCTTCTAAATTTCTCATTAACTCTGCAATCTTGGTTTCTACTATTTCACTTGTTTTAATTCAAAGATTTGATTTATGCCAAACCAACATGCTGAGTTCCTTTCCAAGGGCAAAGGAAAAATGGAGTGAGAAGTGGAAGAAAGAAGTCATAAATATGAATCATGAGACCAGTTCAGAAACAAGAACTATAATCATGTAATGAATTTTGTGTATTCTCTGCTATTAACATATTTGCATATATTTGTTGATTATTTTTTTTTCTCTCTCAGTCCCATACTATCTAATGTAAATGTGACAATCACATTTCACCCCACATCTCAATGTCTAAGTATTAGAATATCAAGGAAGGAGTGAAACTCAAGTGAAAGAGCAGTAAATTTCTCCAAAGATGGATAAAGTCCATTAGATTAGTGCTTCCTCTTTCAGGGTGAGATTAATTTTTCTTCAGTTTCATGTGAAATGAGCACATTTGTATATGGGATAGTGGCATTATATGGAACAGAAGCAGGATATTGTTAATTTTATTTGCAACTTAAATATGAATAAGAGGAGATAAAGATGCTAAATTGACAGAAGGCAGCATATTAAATGGATGAATAATTGCTGTCCACATGGCAACATCACCACCAACCCTTTTTGCATTAGTTAGGGTTCTCCAAAGATACAGAACCAATAGGAAATATATTTATTATGAAAAACTGTCTTATGCAATTAAGGAGACTGAGAAGCTCCATGATTTGCTGTCTGTGTGCTAGAGGCCCAGGAAAATCTGTGGCCTAAGAACTCAGAAAGTCAACAATGTAATTCCCAGTCTAAGTTCAAAGGCCCAAGAACTAGAAACACAAATGTCTGAGGGAAAGAGATGAATGTCCCAGCTCAAGCAGAGAGCAGAGAGAGAGAGAGAGCAAAAGAGAGAGAGAAGAAGACATCTGCTTCCATGGGATATTATTACTAGGGGTAAAAATATCCTTTTGCCTTCCTGTTCTGTTCAGGACAAAAATATGTCAGATGATGCCCATCCAAATTGTTAGGGGGAATCTTTACAAAGTCTACTGATTTAAACAGTAATTTCTTCCAGAAACACTCTCAGAGACACACCAAGAAATAATATTTCATTAGCTCTCTGGGCATCCCTTAGCCCAGTCAAGTTGACACATGAAATTAACCATCACAACCATCACTCCTTTTCAGACTATACTTTCCAGAATCCCCTTTGCCATACATGCCAGTTTTGAATTTTTGAATGAAAGGAAGTCATGTGAGATTCAACAGGCAAAGTGAGGCAGAAGCTACTATTTTTGAAGGCTCTGGTAGTCAGAAGTGGTAGGCTTCCATATCTCTTTATAAGTTAACCTTCATGGTCATGATGCTATGCAGATGTGCTCATGACTGGTGACTTTATTCTCCACGAGCAGTGCTTAGGGACGTGTAGTGATCATTTATGCAGCCCTCCAAGTGTGATTTCCCATATTTTTATTCTCCCAGACCTCTCCCCATTTACATGAACTCTAGTTTTAGTTCCATAATACTTATAGTGGATCTTTTATGCTGATTAAGTACAGATTAATGAGATGTGTAAAGTGTAGTGGATGTTGTACTAGTGTTAACTTATTATTTCCATGTATCATATCTTTGAGCAAGTGCATCTTGGCTTAAATCTTCCCTAAGAACATTCTTGCTTTATTCAATAAGACATGAAATTATGTACTAACAAGGGGCCTTTCTTTTCTATTAGAGACCAAATAATTAAAGCAAGTCATGATTTGGCTTCAATACACCTCTTGACAAGATGATCTGTTGTGCATGGGTATAATGGAATGTCATCTACAGAGAAAACAGACACTTTGAGTGACAGTTAAAAAACTGTCAAACTGAAGTTTCTGTTCTGTGATAAATCACTTTGGAGTACAAGAAAAGTTTGGACTTATATATTTCATTCTAGACAAGTTAGCTCAATAGAAGGAGATATCAGGGCCAGAAAGCACATCTCCAATTGGTCATATGTATCAGGGGCCCCTGTAAGGCCTTCCTTGTCAAGGTAAGGCCATAAATATTTGCCATAATAGTGCTTTCACCACTTTTCCACAGGTGTTCTTACTGAATTGGTATTTGGAGAATAGACTATTGCATAATTTGTGGCCAGGTGCAGCGACTCATGCCTATAAATCCCAGCACTTTGGGAGGCCAAGGTGGGAGTTTCACCAGAGGTCAGGAGTTCAAGACCAGCCTGGTCAACATGGTGAAAACTTGTCTCTACTAAAAATAATAATAATAGTAATAAATAGCCAGACATGGTGGCAAGCACCTATAATCCTAGCTACTTGGGAGGCTGAGGCAGGAAAATTGTTTGAACCCAGGAGGCGGAGGTTGCAGTGAGCCAAGATTGTGCCATTGCACTCTAGCTTAGGTGACAGATTGAGACTCCATTAAAAAAAAAAAAAAAAGATTTGTGTCATTCTGTTGCCACATGATTATCTAAATTAGGTAAAGCAAGGGTATGGAAAGAAAATATGAGGTATCTGTAAGGCCGGCTGCCTCGCCGGGAGCTAAATGGACACACTTATCTCTCCCCATGCTGGATAATGAAGTCATCATTCCAGACACATTACTCCTATCAGGCCTCTCCATGCTGGCTCCCCCACACCCACTCCTATCAGGCCTCTCCATGCTGGCTCCCCACACCCACTCCTATCAGGCCTCTCCATGCTGGCTCCCCACACCCACTCCTATCAGGCCTCTCCATGCTGGCTCCCCACACCCACTCCTATCAGGCCTCTCTATGCAGGCTCCACACACCCACTCCTGCATTCCTCACTCGACCCTTTCAAAATTTAAAAAGCCAGCCAAAGATTTGTCCAATGGCAGCTTAACACTGACCTCCCCAGCCGGTCAACCCACCAGTAGCCCTGCCTGGCAACCAATGGCAGCTCACCCCATCAGCACCTTGACTTCCCCTGACCAATAAAACTGTCTGCTCTTTGTTTCTGTAATAATCAATCAACACGTCCCCCTGACCAATAAAACTGTCTGCTCTTTGTTTCCCTAATAATCAATCAACCCCCTCACCAATGAAACTGTTTGCTCTTTGTTTCCCTAATGACCAATCAATTACCTCCACTCTCTATAAAACCCTACACCCTAAGAAGCCCAGCGTGACTTCTCTGGCCCCTTCCAGGACCACAGAACCTTGCCCAGGAGCTGAATAAATTGGATTCTCATTTTCTCACACTGGCCTCAGTTTCCTCATTTTGACTCGACAATATACCTTATAGTATCTTTATATCTTCCTTTATAGTATAGCTTAAGAATTTTGCACATGGTAATATTACTATTTCCACATGGTAATGCTACTATTAGAAAATGAAGATAGCTTGCTTCTGAATAATCCAAACTTCAACAGAACATTTGAATTGGATGGCATTATTGTAATCTTCCTGGGTTACGAAAAAATAAAGAGGGACTCTTCACAGTCAAAAAGTAGTGAGATTTCATGTACATGGATCTGAACAGTAGATGAAATTATTTCCATCTAACTCTCCTTAGTTATAATTTCATTCTTTATACTTTTGAAACTATGTAAAGAAAGGAATCTCACAAATTAAAATCATGTGCTTAATTCCTGAGCACTATTTAATATTAAAAAATAAATTTGGTCATAAAAGCATAATGTACAAATATAAGTGCAGTAATTATAAGTGTACAGACTACTGAATTATCATGATAGATTATGCCCACCAGATTAAGTGTGGATCTGCCTTCCCCAGCCCACTGACCCAAATGTTAATCTCTTTTGGCAACACCCACACAGATACACAGGACTGATTCTTTGTATCCATTAATCCCATATCAAGTTGACCTTCAGTATTAACCACCACAACATGGAGTCATATAGTTAATATGTTAATGTTAATCATATAGTTAATGTTCTTCTGTGGCTGGTTGCTTTACTCAATATTATGTTTACAGAATTTATCTATGTTGTTCCATTTAGTAGCAGCACATTTTTAATTGCTGCAAGCATTACATTGTTTAAATCTACTACATATTATTTATCTATTTTAATACTTATTAGAAGTTGGGTTATTTCTATTTTGAGGCTATTATATAGTGCCACTTTCTTACATAGTCATAAAATTCAGTCCCCACATGCTGAGAATAGCTGAAAATATTTTAAGTCATCTAAAGTGGTTATTTTTAGGACTTAGCTTTATCAAACAATACAAAAGTTTCCTGTTACTCAGGGAGCATCTCAGTATCTCTCAGAATATACCACATAATTTCTCAGAAAGTAACTTCTATATAGTAGTTGTTGGTCTTATTTTTGTCTTTGTTAGAAAAAAAAAAGACAGCTCCTGTGGTCCAGTTTATAAGCAATTTTTAGAAATGGCTTCGCAAGGAGATAATTGGAGAAGTTATACTGTTCTGTTCATGATACAATCTTATCAGTGATAAATGCAAGGCCCCTTTTTATTGATTTATTTATTTTTCTCTATTTCTCTACTTTAATAATATAGTAAGCATCTATGAAACTGCCATCCAACTCAAAAGGTAGAATCTTGGCAACAACTCACATCTATCTATGTTTTCTGCCTAGGCAGATTGAAATCCTACCTTGTCTATCTGTGCTAACCAGTATTCTAAATCCTGGGTATATTAACTTGATTACCTTTCAGGGTAATGTCTTCTATATATGAGCTCCAAATATTATTTTCTCAAGATTTTCTAAATTGTTACTAAAATATACAGGGAATATTTATGTTTCAGAGCATACAATGTTATTCTATATTGCTGGATTTCTGGCCACTATGGAATAATTGGTACTAGACCAGCCTTTCTGTTGTCGATATCTAAAACTCATTAAAAATATTTGAAGTAACTGTTTCAGGCATCAGATAGTCCGGCACATGACAACAATGCACAAGCAGCACATGACAACATTCCCTGAGATAAGAAAACTCATAAATTCCTATTTTGTCCCTTCTTTCCACATAGGAACAGTTTCCAGAATGTTGCAGACAGACATGGAACACCAGCAGAAAATGGTAGTCCTGCCAAGCTGACACGGCAGAGAGCACAGTTCCAGGCTGAAATGTCTAAAAACTGTAGGGCAGGACACTAGAGAGGAGGGAGTTTCACTAGATGTCTGGAAGGAAGCTAAAAGCATTTATTTCCCAGACGCTACAGTTTAGACGCTTACTAGGGAGTTACAGCTATTGAGTTAGGGACGTAATAGAAATAAAAGAATGAAGAAAGTAATGATGAAAGATAATGTAGCTCTGGACTATGCCAAATGAATAGACCTTGTTAACACCGTAGCCATCCAACTGAGACACCAGATCAGACATTAGGACGAAGGAACATGCTCTAGGGTAAGGTCTACTCTGGATTTCTAGGAACAGAGAGAAAACCAAGCCTCAATAAAAATGGCATGATCTTCGGTGTTTGGAGTTAAATCTTCCCAAGTTTGATAAATTTGGTAAAACAGCACATTGGGCCATCAGCAATACACAAGAAATATTTGCAGGATAATTTGAGTATTTTAGGTGGCCTTGGTATCCCTTACAGAGATGTTGATTAATCAAAGGAAACATTGGATAGACAGTTTGTAAAATGGATTTTTGTTGGCTTATTTTCCATTAACTACTCCTATTGTTCTAGTAGAAATTCCCTGATATCCTTTTAAAACAATTGAAAATATTGACTTCAGTTTTGATAGGATTACCAAAAAATATATCCTGCCCAAACTTTGGATGAATGCTTGTTATTTCACCTAAGTGAGCCTAGTTGGGCTCTCCTTCTCTTCTAAGACCTTGAATCCTATGTGAAATAAGTACAGAATCAAGCACAGTGATTTCATGCCAACATCGATGCCCCCAAAACATAATATATTAATCTTATTAATCCCTGTAGTATATGTCTTCAAAAATGACATAATTGCTCTTTTATTTCATTCTTTTTGAACCTAGTTCTTTATGTTTCATTTCTTGTTATGATACCCAAGTCATTACAGTAAGTATGCGTTCTTAAGAAAAAAACAATAAAACTGTTTTGCTTATGTATTACCTCTTTCTGTTGCTTATAGCCAAAGAACCTTGGCTAACTAGAACTAGTGATTAGAGATATCTTCAGAGTTCACTGCCAAGCATTGCATCATTATGAGCTGTCAGCACAATTTCTCAGGAATTAAAGGCACCTTCCCATCTGCCTGGGTATCATATTTATGTGTGAGCTTATTGACATGCAATAGAATTTGGACTTCTTCCAGCTAAACACAAGGGAGAAGCTGCTGAAGATGACTCAAAAGTGTTTTAGCAATTCTATTCCCTTCTTCCAGTGGGCCTTTGCATGAGCTTGGTTTATGCTGCTCTGTCTGGCCAAGCCTCAGCAAGTAAATAATGTGACTATGACGGTGGTTTTGGACAATGGTTTTGCTTATCTTCAAGGGTAATTAAACAAGTTTAATCTGTCACATTGGCATCCCCCAACCTAAAAGTAAAACCTAATATCCCGGTGTTCCAAGGGCTCCAGATTAAAAAACATTTTTTCACCAGCACTTACTAAATTCAGACCAAGCAATAACAAGTTAACAGAATCACTCCTAGTTGTCTGTCTGAAGGTGGGAATTTTCAATTATATAAACAGTTCTAGGCCCAGATATGGCAAGGGGGGATGCTCAATAAAAGGGTATTTAGCACAGGTACTAACTCCTAATATGGACTAAGGAGAGACTTTTCCAGAACAATGAGAGGAATGTTTTTACCTTTTGTTTTACTTTCCTTAGGGCAGAATTTGTTGGTCTTTCATTTTATATATTCACTGCTTTCTTTCAGCATTTTTCAGTATACAAGGCATTTGTGTGTGTGTGTGTGTGTGTGTGTGTGTATAATTTATATGTATGCTTACAAAGCAGAAAGCATAAGAAAGCATAATTTTTCATCACAGAGACTTTCAGCATTTCCATGCAATATATGTTCTCTTCCAATGGGCACAATGAGCGAGAGACAGCCTGTCTTATGGGTGAGGCACAGAAACTCAGCTTAAGAACATACTCATACCTTAAGAACAATGGATAGAATATTTTTAGTGCCATCTTTTCCTGTGAGGGGGAGAAAATAACATGAAAGTCTCAGATTCTATTTAAGGGGTTGTTCTTCATGTCTCCTAAACCTCATACCTGGCTATAGTGACTGTAGGTTTGTTTCTTAAACATTTTCTTCCACTTTCTCTTTTAAATTGTATGTGAGGAAGGAGATGACAATGTATTGTCTCTGGCTCTTATTACTTTTATTTTAGGTTCGATTACTAGAGCACAACCCAGTGGAAATACTTGGTGTAGATTATTGTAATTGTTGATACTGATCACTGTCCAGTTAATATGGTTGATAGGATCTGGCTGTGTCTATGTCAGTCTATTTAATGTAACTCATATAAACTGGACTAACAAGGCCAAGTGATACAAACATTGAAAAAAAAATAGTTTTAGTAATTTGGAGACAATTCTTTCAGTTGAAAAAACCTTATTACTTGGCATCTAAATTTATTAAACTTACAGACATTTGGCTAGTCCTCTGCTGTATATGCCCTCACTATACAACTGGGTTACAGACAAAACATGCACTTTTATTAACCAGAGTGCTTAGCTCAAAAACTCTGTTGAGGCTTCCTTCCTAATAATCTACTATATCTGGCCTGTTACGTGAGAACATGTAACCTTTTTCTAAAGTATAAAGATGGAAACCTAACAAATTCTGAAATATCCACAAATTACTAAATGTAGAGCTTTTTCTGTAAATTAACAACATGTAATAATTTATTAAAGTGGTGTGCCTGCAGAACAAATGTTCATAGATTCATATTCTAGATAGATCAAGTTTATTCACATCCCTAGTACCTTATGTCTAATCAATGTTTTTTTAAGATAATATTATTAGTAAGTTCTCTGCCTTCAATGAGAGGAAATGTTTACTTTTTATAATTGGAGTTCATATCATTCCACAAGCTTAAGGTAAAGTGACTCACTGAAAATGTTACATTGACTATTAACTATTATCATGGGAATATTTTATTGTCATGGCACAATTTACTAATATTTTGGACAAAAGGAACATTTTTCAGATAGACTGTCTAGAGGGCTCTCTTGATTATGATTACTTCTGTTTGTGTGTTTGAAAAAAAAACAAGGACAATATATATAATGAAATGGGTAAAAGACCTTAAGAAGGAAATACAATCATTTTTGTAATTTGAGCATTTCATTTCTGATTAATTCTGATATACCACAAGGCAAATATAACTAATAAATTAAACTAAGTTAATCTAATTACAAGGAAATCCATCAAATAGAGATATTAAATGGCAAAGTCAATGATTATATATTTACTTGTTAAAATGCTATGTATTAATAGACATGAATGTTTGTGAAAATGTCTAATGTTTTGAGAAAACATACTATTTGTTATTTGCTACTCTAAAGTGCTTCTAAACTCGTTTAATCATTAAAACAATCCTATGAAATAGATATTCTTATTATCCCATTTTATGATGAAGATAAACAGTGCAAGATTAAGGAACGTGCCCAAGATCCCACAGCAGGTGAGCCGGTGGAGCCAGCTCCTGAATTCTGAATCCAGAGTTTGCACTCTGCATATTGCCTCACTGCATATTGTCCTCACTGTCCATGTTCTTCTCATCAGAGAAAATGTTTGTGATTTTCTGATTCTGCAAAACCAGAGCATTGCATTTGCTCATAAAATGCATGAACTGATTGCCACAGTGGTGGCAAAAAGACTATTTCTGGGGATCTTTAGGAGAAAATGAGCAGCATTAAATTCTCTGCTTTAGTGTAAACATAATTTTCTATAAAATAGGGAATGCCTTTAACTTAGAAAAAAAATTTAAACAGCCTAGGAGGCTGAATACAAATGTAGTGGAGATAATCTACTCTTTCCTACAGGTGACAGCTGAGGGCATGATTAGCTTCAGGAATGCTATCTACACATAAGAAATGAATAGATTAACTATCTCCACTGCTCATTCCTAGGGCACAGACCTGCTCTGAGATAACCATAACTCTAAAATGCCCAATAATTTATCACAGTTGTATTAGAAACTTCTTTGATAATTGTCTCAGTCTGATCGGAAAGACAATGAAAAAGGGTACATCTGTCCCACAAGAAGACAATTGTTTGTTATTTTAAAAAAATTTCTAGCGTCTACATTTTTCCAGCTACCTTTCTTTTCTTGCATGTACAACATTTTGAAGAAAGGATGAGCTCTTTGTTTTCTGTGTTGAAACTGACCTTGTCCTTTCAGAAAATTACTATCACCAGTAAGTTCACAGCATACTACTAGTCTAATGGAATATATTTGAAACTATATTTTTGGGGATTAAGGTTTTAGATTTTTTTTCTAAACTTTTTTTTTAAGTTCAAAGGTCCATGTGCAGGTTTGTTATATAGGTAAACTTGTATCACAGAGCTTTGTTGTACAGATTATTTCGTCACCCAGCTAGTAAGCCTAGCACCCAATATTTATTTTTTTTCTGATCCTCTTCCAACTCCCATACTCCACTGTCAAGTTCCTGTGTTGGTTTGCTAAGGATAATGACCTCCAGCTCCATCCATGCCTCTGCAAAGGACATGATCTTGTTCTTTTTTTTTTTTTAATGGCTGTATTGTATTCTGTGGTTTATATGTAGCACATTTTCTTTATCCAGTCTATCACTGATGGGCATTTTGGCAGAGTCTATGTCTTTGCTATTGTGAATAGTGTTGGAATAAACATACACATGCATGTATCCTTATAATGTAATGATGTATATTCCTTTGGGTATATACCCAGTATATACCAGACATTATGGAAAATAGTATAGACATTCCTCAAAAAATTAAAAATAGAACTACCATGCGAAACACTAATTCTAATTAAAAGTAAAAAAGCTCCATATCACTGAACATTAAAAAAATGTCAAACCATGATGAGATACCATCATGGGATTGCTAGATCAATGTTTTTGAGGAATCATCACACTGTCTTCTACAATGGCTGAGATAATTTACACTCCTACCAACAATGTTTAAGTATTTATTTTCCTCCACAACCTCACCAGCATCTGCTTATTTTTTGACTTTTTAATAACAGCCATTCTGACTGATGTGAGATGATATCTCATTGTGGTTTTGATCTACATTTCTCTAATGATCAGTGATGTCGAGAATTTTTTAAATATGCTTGTTGCCTATGTGTATCCTTTTTGGAAAAGTGCCTGTTCATGTTTTTTTCCCACTTTTTTGTGGGGTTATGCTTTTCTTGTAAATTGGTTTAAGTTACTTATAGATATTGGGTATTAGACTTTTGTCAGATGCAAAGTTAGCAAAAGTTTTCTCCCATTCTATAGGATGTTTATTCTGTTGATGGTTTGTTTTGTTATGCAGAAGTTCTTCAGTTTAATTAGATCCCATTTGTCAATTTTTGCTTTTGGTAAAATTGCTTTTGGCACCTTCATCATGAAATCTTTGCCCATGCCTATATCCTGAATGGTATTGCTTAGGTTGTCTTACAGGGTTTTTGTAGTTTTTGGTTTTCATTTAAGGCTTTAATCAATCTTGAGTTAATTTGTGTATATGGTGTAAGGAAAGGGTACAGTTTTAATCTTCTGCCTATGGCTAGCCAGTTATTCCAGCACTATTTATTAAATAGGGAGTCATTCCCTCAGTGCTTGTTTTTGTCAGGTTTGTTAAAGATCAGATAGTTGTAGGTGTGCAGAGTTATTTCTGGTTCTCTATTCTGTTCCATTGGCCTATGTGTCTGTTTTTGTACCAGTACCATGCTGTTTTGGTTGTTGCAGCCCTCTAGTATCATTCAAAGATGAGTAGTGTGAGGCCTCCACCTTTTCGTTTTTGTTTTTTTGGTTGTTTTTTTTTTTTCTTTTTCTTTCTTTCTTTTTTTTTTTTTTTTTTTTTTTGGCTTAGGATTGCCTTGAGTATTTGAGCTCTTTTTCAGTTCCACATGAGTTTTAAAATAGTTTTTTTTTCCTAGTTCTGTGAAGAAATGTCAGTGGTAGTTTAATAGAAATAGCATTGAATCTAGAAATTGCTTTGGGCAGTATGGTCATTTTAATGATATTGATTATTCCTATCCATGAATATGTGATTTTTAAAAATTTATTTGTGTCATCTCTGATTTCTTTGAGCAGTGCTTTGTAGTTTTCCTTGTAGATATCTTTCTCCTCCCTGGTTAGCTGTATTTCTAGGTGTTTTATTCTTTCTGTGGCAATTGTAAATGGCAGTTTGTTTCTAATCTGGCTCTCAGCTTGACTGTTGTTGTTGTATAGGAACACTAGTGATTTTTGTAAATTAATTTTGTATCCTGAGGCTTTGCTGAAGTTGTTTATCAGCTCAAGAAGCCTTTAGGCTGACACTATGGGGTTTTCTGGATATAAGATCACGCTGTCTGCAAATGGATATTTTAACTTTCTCTTTTCCTTTTTAGATGTCCTTTATTTACTTTGATTACCTGATTGCCCTGGCCAGGACTTCCAACACTATATTGAATAAGAGTGGTAAGAGAGAGCATCCTTGTTTTGTGACAGTTTTCAAGGGGAATGCTTCCAGCCTTTGCCCACTCAGGATAATGCTGGATTTTAGTTTGTCATGTATGGCTGTTACTATTTTGAGATATTTTCCTTCAATACCTAGTTTATTGAGAGTTTTTAACGTGAATAGATATTGAATTTTATTGAGAACCTTTTGTTCATCTATAAGGTAAGCATGTGGTTTGTCTTTCATTCTGTTTGTGTGATTAATCATTTATTGATTTGAATATGTTGGACCAACCTTGCATCCCAGGGATAGAGCCCACTTGATTGTGGTGGATACATTTTATGATGTGCTGCTAGATTCAGTTTGGCAGTATTTTGTTGAGAATTTTTGCATCAATGTTCAACAAGGATACTGGCCTGAATTTTTTGGTGGTGGTTGTATTTCTGCTAGGTTTTGGTATCAAAATGATGCCATACTCATAGAATGAGTTAGGGGGGAGTCCCTCTTCCTCAATTTTAATAGCCATTTTGACTGGTGTGAGATGGTATCTCATCATGGTTTGACATTTTTTTAATGTTCAGTGATATGGAGCTTTTTCACTTTTAATTAGAATTAGTGTTTCGCATGGTAGTTCTATTTTTAATTTTTTGAGGAATGTCTATACTATTTTCCATAATGTCTGTACTAACTTACATTCCTACCAGTAGGGAGTAAGGATTCCCTTTTTTCCACATCCTTGCCAGCATTAATTATCTTTTGTCCTTTTGATAATAGCCATTTTATATCTCATTGTGGTTTTGATTTGCATTTCCCTGATGATTAGTAAGGTTGAACTTTTTTTCATATACCCATTGGCCATTTTTATATCTTCTTTGAAAAATGTCTATTCAGGTCTTTGGCTAATTTTATTATCAGGTTATCTGTCTATATGCTATTGAGTTGAGTTATTTATATATTTTAGATATTAACCTCATCAGATAATATAGTTTGCAAATACTGTAGGATGTTTCTTTACTATATTGATTATTTTTGTGTTGTTGTTGTTGTTGTGCAGAAGTTTTTTAGCTTGATATAATTCCACTTGTCTATTTTTTACTTTTTTTGCCTATGCTTTTGAGGTCTTATCCAAAAAATTCCTTACCCAGAGCAATCTCATGAAGATTTTCCCTTATGATTCTTTTCTAGTAGTTAAGAAATTGTACCCTAAATGTAAACTTTTATCTCTCTGTCTCTCTGTCTACATGCATTCAATAGAAGTACCTAGATTCCAAATCACAATAGTTCAAAATAGGGGTGAAGATTTCCAAACTTTTTTATTTTTAAATTTGTCTCCCTAAAATCTCTAGAGTCAAGTCAGTATATATCCAAAGAAAATGAAATCAGTATTTTGAAGAGATATCTACAATCTCATTTTCATTGGAGCACTATTTACAATAGCTAATATATGGAATGGACCTAAATGTACATCAACAAATGAATGGATTATGAAAATGTGGTGTATATGTACAGGATGGAACACTATTCTGCTTTAAAAAGTAAAAAGCAAGAAAATTCTGTAATTTGTCACCACATGAATGAGCCTGGAGAACATTTTGTTAAATAATATGAACCAGGCACAGAAAAACAAATACAGCATGATCTCACTCATGGGGAAATTTTAAAAGTTGATCATATAGAAGTATAGTATAGTAGTTACCAGTAACCAAAGTGTGGCGGGAAGATGAGGAAATGGCCAAAGGACACACAATGGCAGTTAGGCAGAAGGAATAAATTTAAGAGATTTATTTGTATCACGGGCTGACTATAGTTAATATATTACATTCTCAAGAAATGCAAAGAGAGTAGATGTTGAGTGCTCTCACCACAAAAATGATAACTGTATGAGATAATGTGTTTTCTAATTACCTAGAGTTAACCACTTCATGATGTACATGTACCTAAAAACAACATGTTCACTTTGGGAGGCCGAGGCGGGTGGATCATGAGGTCAAGAGATCGAGACCATCCTGGTCAACATGGTGAAACCCCGTCTCTACTAAAAATACAAAAAATTAGCTGGGCATGGTGGCGCGTGCCTGTAATCCCAGCTACTGAGGCAGGAGAATTGCCTGAACCCAGGAGGCGGAGGTTGCGGTGAGCCGAGATCACGCCATTGCACTCCAGCCTGGGTAACAAGAGTGAAACTCCGTCTCAAAAAAAAAAAAAAAACTGTTGTACATGATAAATACATGCAATAATATTTATCAAATTAAAAACAAAAGTTGCATGGCTAGTTGTGGGGTTAATCAGCAGTATGTGCCTCCTGATATGATGCACTGAGGACAACTCAGTATTGCCTTCTGGCTGCAACTGCCAAAAGTGCTTAACTTAAATCTATTCATGAGGAAACATGAGAGAATCCATTGAGAGACATTTTACTAAATTATTGACTTACATTCTTCAAAAATGTCAATGTTATGAACTACAAAGTAAAACCTAGAACTGTAGAGAAAGACACAGATTAAAAGGAGACTAGAATACATGAGTCTGAATAAAATGCAATGCAGAATTTCTTTTTTTTTTTTAATTGCATTTTAGGTTTTGGGGTACATGTGAAAATCATGCAATGTTGTTGCATAGGTGCACACATGACAGTGTGATTTGCTGCCTTCCTCCCCTTCACCTATATCTGGCATTTCACCCCATGCTATCCCTCCCCAACTCCCCACCCCCACTCTGTCCCCCCCACTCCCCCCCAACAGACCCCAGTGTATAGTGCTCCCCTCCCTGGGTCCATGTGTTCTCATTGTTCAACACCCTCCTATGAGTGAGAACATGTGGTGTTTGATTTTGTGTTCTTGTGTCAGTTTGCTGAGGATGATGGTTTCCAGGTTCATCCATGTCCCTACAAAGGATGCGAACTCATTGTTTTTGATGGCTGCATAATATTCCATGGTGTATATGTGCCACATTTTTCCGGTCCAGTCTATCATTGATGGGCATTTGGGTTGGTTCCAGGTCTTTGCTATTGTAAACTGTGCTGCAATGAACATTCGTGTGCATGTGTCCTTGTAGTAGAACGATTTATAATCCTTTGGATATATACCCAGTAATGGGATTGCTGGGTCAAATGGAATTTCTATTTCTAGGTCCTTGAGGAATCGCCACACTGTTTTCCATAATGGTTGAACTAACTTACACTCCCACCAACAGTGTAAAAGTGTTCCTATTTCTCCACATCCTCTCCAGCATCTGTTTTCTCCAGATTTTTTAATGATCTCCATTCTAACTGGCGTGAGATGGTATCTCAATGTAATTTTGATTTGCATTTCCCTAATGACCAGTGATGATGAGCATTTTTTCATATGCTTGTTGGCCTCATGTATGTCTTCTTTTGTAAAGTACCTGTTCATATCCTTCGCCCATTTTTGAATGGGCTTGTTTGTTTTTTTCTTGTAAATCTGTTTTAGCTCGTTGTAAATTCTGGATATCAGCCCTTTGTCAGACGGGTAAGCTGCAAAAATTTTTTCCCATTCTGTTGGTTGCCGATTCACTCTAATGACTGTTTCTTTTGCCGTGCAGAAGCTGTGGAGTTTGATCAGGTCCCATTTGTCTATTTTGGCTTTTGTTGCCAATGCTTTTGGTGTTTTGGTCATAAAGTCCTTGCCTACGCCTATGTCCTGAATGGTTTTGCCTAGGTTTTCTTCTAGTGTTTTTATGGTGTTAGGTCTTATGTTTAAGTCTTTAATCCATCTGGAGTCAATTTTAGTGTAAGGTGTCAGGAAGGGGTCAAGTTTCTGCTTTCTGTATATGGCTAGCCAGTTTTCCCAACACCACTTATTGAACAGGGATTCCTTTCCCCATTGCTTGTTTTTGTTGGGTTTGTCAAAGATCAGGTGGTTGTAGATATGTTGTGTCGCCTCCGACGCCTCTGTTCTGTTCCATTGGTCTATATCTCTGTTTTGGTACCAGTACCATGCTGTTTTGATTACTGTAGCCTTGTAGTAGAGTTTGATGTCCGGTAGTGTGATGCCTCCCGCTTTGTTCTTTTTGCTTAGAATTGACTTGGCTATGCAGGCTCTCTTTTGGTTCCACATGAAGTTTAAGGTGGTTTTTTCCAGTTCTGTGAAGGAGGTCATTGGTAGCTTGATGGGGATAGCGTTGAATCTGTAAATTACTTTGGGCAGTATGGCCATTTTCATGATATTGATTCTTCCTAACCATGAACATGGAATGTTTCTCCATCTATTTGTGTCCTCTCTTATTTCATTGAGCAGTGGTTTCTAGTTCTCCTTGAAGAGGTCCTTTACGTTCCTTGTTAGTTGTATTCCTAGATATTTTATTCTGTTTGTAGCAATTGTGAATGGCAGTTCGTTCTTGATTTGGCTCTCTTTAAGTCTGTTATTGGTGTATAGAAATGCTTGTGATTTTTGCACATTGATTTTGTATCCTGAGACTTTGCTGAAGTTGCTTATCAGTTTCAGGAGATTTGGGGCTGAGATGATGGGGTCTTCTAGATATACAATCATGTCAGAATTTCAATTTCCTTTTGCTGTAAAGGAAATTATTGAACCAACTGACAAAATATCAATAAGGTATGTAAATTATATAATAATATTGTTTGAGTATCAGTTTTCTTGATTTTCATAATTATACTGTGGTTACATAACAGAATTTCTTATTTTTATGAAATACAAACTGAAATATTTAGGGATAAAAGAGCAAAACATGTACTGTTTTCTTTGACATGGCAGTGGGAAGAAATTAAAGTATGAATATAATTTAGTAAGTTGCATCCTAAATGTAAACTTTTCCGTATCTCCATGCAATCAATAAAAATTACTAAAGCCCAAATATGAATGGTTCAAAGTAGTTCTAAGGGTTTCCAGAACTTTTTGCTTTTTTTCTTAATTTTTGTTTTGCCTACCTAAAGTCACCAGTTGAGGAAGTCCTTATACCAACTGATTAGTTCTGTCCATTCTTGAAATAGTTTTCTTTTCTATTATTTCTTAATTGTCCTTATACTAAAAATTTCAATCACATCAGTAAAGCCCTTATTTCTCTGGAAAAGTCTGACATTTTAATGTCATTAAAAAAAAAAAACCCAATCTAAATCATTTGTTTCCTGAGCTATTTACTCTGCTGATTTTTTGTATACTTTTATTTTGTCCAATTACATTTAATTGCAATATAAATTCCAGTGAACTTTTAATTGCAATTCGGCACACACATCAAATATATGTGATTCTGCAAAATGTGTCTCCTGGAACAATTCTTTTTAACCAGAAGGGAATATCTGAAATTTTCTTAAGTGTATCTAAGGCACATTTATGAAAGTATTTAATTAAAATTTAGTAATTTTTTCTTATCTAATAAAAACATTAATAAATTTCTATCCACACATTTATTATTAAATAAGTATCTACTAGTTTTTAGATAAAGATCTATATAAAATAGTGTTACATATTCTACCTCAGTTTATTAGGGTAGTCATAGGCTACAGAAAAATGTTTTTATTTTATTTTTGTTTTTACTCTGCACTAAAACTGACTTCTTAAAAATAAATTCAAATTATTTTTCTACAGGACAATGATCTCTTTCTACATTATGAACTCTTTGAATGCAGGGACAGCCACTTCTTAAAACATTTTTATTCCAACTTTCCAATTTGCTGTATTCAAGAACTTAGCAGTTTTTTTTTAAATGTAACAGATACTGACAATTTGTGAAATGATCTCTGTATCTACCAGAATAGAGAAACCATCATGGAGTTGCTAATGAGATAATGATGATTTTGGTAATAGCATAATAAGAGGCAGTGTATACAGTAATTAAGTAAAAATTATTTGCATTCAGAAAGATCTAGCCTTAGTCTTATGTTCCATTATTTGCTAGCTGTGTCACTGGGCAAGTTGGTAAACCTCTGCGACCTTAAGTTTCCTCATCTATAAACTATAAATAATAATAGTATCTGCTTCATAGGGATTTGATGAGGATCAACTGACATGATGTTTCTACAAAAGTTTGGCATACTTCATCAATGCTAATTAATGTTGTTTTAATTGCCACTGTTATTATTAGTTCATTTGCATTAATCAACCATCAAATACTTTGTGCTGCTGAATACCTTAATCTAAAATATCCTTACATATTTATTTATATTTAAAATAATCATTTTAATTAGCACACCATCAGTATTTGTACATGGTAGAAATGTTGAAAATAAAGACAAGTGATATTGTTAAAAATAATAATAATAATGATAAAAACTTTACATCTCTACCAATGCAGATCTCAACTGATAATATCTTCAGCTCATATATTTCTAGATTTTCTCTATTCTAGCATGCTCAGGTACACACACATTTACTGACATGCACAGTTGTTTTTTATTAAAGTGAGGCCATATTGTACACACTGTCATGTATATCTAGATTGCTTTCTATTTCCTCTTACTGACACCAAATATCCTTTATAACTTATTTATCTAAACCAGTATCTAATCTAAGACTATATCTTACACGTAGTTGTTAATGTTCCCAATTACTCTTCCAATTAAGTAAAATATTTTCTTATAAAATCACTGACTTACTTACAGATAACAATTTGATTTTTTCCATCACTTTCTCCTTTTGAAAGGAGTCTGGCTTAATAGCCATGGCTGCAAAAGTTTATATAATAGAAAGAGAGAAAAGATAGCCGTGCTTCAATCCACCATCTTCAAAAAAGATAGTTACCTGTTTCTCTACCTCTTTTAAAAATGCCGATCAGGTATGGTAGCTCTACCTATAATCCCAGCTCTTTGGGAGGCCAAGGTGGGGGACTCACTTGAGCCTCAGGAGTTTGAAACCAGCCTCAGCAACATGGTGAGACCCAGTCCTTTAAAAGAAAAGAAAACATTATTATGGAAAATTATTAGATAATTATATAGGATATTCACAATGTTGGAGTGAGATAGGGCCTTTGCCCATACCAGGCTCAGATAGAAAAATGTTCACCAAGTTTTATAAATGTCAAGCAGCATTTCAATGTTTTATACAAATTTCTCCTATTTTTATTTGAATTTTTGTAAATTAAAACTATTTAATTCAAAATTCAGAAGGAAAAATTGTATTGACTTTCTAGCCAGCCTGAATTTTCCAAAGTTCCCAATCCTGGCAACACTTGACTAATTTGCATGTGACAATTAGAAAAATACACATTATATGCACCACTGATACCGCTTCCCAGCTGTTCTCCTTGCCTGTATTTCATGATCTGTCATTTATTTCAGCATATTCCCTTTCATAGGGATCCAAATCAAAACAAAAACTTAGAATTTCACTTTTATCTTCTACTCTTCAAAATTTCCGATTTCCTAGAAGACAAAGTCCCAACTCCTCAAGATAACACCTAAGATTTAGCAGCTTCTGGCTGTCACCAAGCTGCCCAATGTCATCTTCCAAATTTATGCTACCAACCCCATACTCAAGACTTCATCAATGAGAACCACCTATAGTCCCACAGACACTCCATGTAATTTCTGTTAATGGATCTTAATTGGGGCAATCTTACTTATCTGACATGTCCTTGTCCCTTTTTCCTGACTCCTCCCTACCAGCTCAGAGGGGCTTGACTTTCCTACATCAAAAACAAACAAACAAAAACAAAAAAAAACTCACTAGTTTAATTTACTCAGCTTTTGTCCTACTTTTTTTTTTCCTCCCACAGAATCAGAAACAAAATTCTAATATATGATATGGATAAGGGCAGAAATCGGGGTTTGCTTCTTGTCTTTTCCTTTATTTTCCAGGAGCTTCAGAACCACTAATTAGGGTGAGCAAACTCTTTCTATAAAAGTCTCTGCAGCAAGTATTCAACTCTACAATTAGAGGAAAAAAACATCCATCCACAACATATAAACAACAGAGTGTGACTGTATCCCAATACAATTGAATTTATAAAAACAGGTTGTGGTGCAGACTCAGCTGTCTGCTATAGTTTGCTCATCCCTGGTCTAAATGATAGTGACAAGATGATGATGATAGTACTGAAGCAGTTAGCTAAAACTTCTTGAGTGTTTACCATACGTCAGGTATTGTGTGGAATATTATCTAATGTAATGCAGTAACATTGTAACATAAGGACAGTTACTGCCATTTTATGGATAGGAAAACTAAGGGTCAGAAAAATTAAGTACCTTCGCCAATGTCCTGCAGCTGGACTGTATCTGACTGCAGCACTTTGCTCTTCTTCACCCCTTTTTACTGACTAGAGAGTTTCCTTAGGCACTTCCCATTGTAATACTATGCCATTCTCTGACAGCTACTGCAGGAATGAATTTAGAGCAAATAATCTTTTCATTCACACTTTGGCAAGTAGCCTATTATCAGGGCTACAAATGCCTTTACAAATGTGTAGAGCTCCACGTGGGAAATTCTACAAAAATTGCAAAACTTTCCCAAGATGCTGATGCTGATTTTAGGAGATGCTAAATTGAATTTTTTTTAAGGATCTCTGAAGCAAGATGGTCCAGTTAATGCATTTAGTTTCATGGGAAAAGCCACCAAATCTCTCTAAGGAGACGAGGCCTGGCATATCTTTGTCTGGGTCTGGGGGCCTGTAACTTGAAAACTACTTCTCGAGATAAACATGTCAGATGTGAGTAAGATACAAAAGTCTCTCTGAGTTTTTCACTGTAAGACTAGTAACAAAAAGTGATTACAATACTACTTGATACTGATTGATTAAGAGGCAATGTCTGGCTCAGATTTTTCTTCAGTTCATGTTCAGAGAGAAAAAAGACTATAATTCCCAGTACTCAGGGCTCATTCAGAATGATGAATCCAGCCAACTGAAGCCACATCTGAGGCTGGCTGCATCCCTACAATGCAGCACCTTAGGTTAGTTTATTCTCTACCTCTATTTCCCTAATTAAGTGGTGGGTTTTGCTGAAAGTCAGCCTTCAGATTTACTCAGATCCATATAAATTATGTGGGAAAAGCAACGACAAAGATAAAAGGAAGAGAGGAAATTAGGTATGTAGATGTCAGCCAATAATCCACAGGACATAGGGAATATTAAGTGCATTTCTAAACTGAAAACGCACATTCTTCAGAAACATGTGAAATCTAGATTCATGAAAAAGATGAGGAAAACAGGGGTGATTTACTTGCTTTCACTAAATTAAACACTTCCCTAAGCAGGTGCCATCTTTCCCTTCTATATTGATGACATGTACAATATATTACCTTGAATTACTGTTATTTGGATATTTGCCTACTCCTCAGTAATATGATGGAGGCAGCCAGGCTTTGTGATGGAGTACATGGGCTTTGAGATCAAGTAATTGGTTTGAGTACTGGATTAGTCTGTACTAACTCTATGACTTTGGGCAAAGTCATTCGTTTTCCTTGATCCCCAGTTTCTTTCTTGTAAAGTGTAGATGACAACAGAACCTATACTATAAAATTTTTTGAAGGATTAAATGAGATCATGCACATAAAATGTTCAGCGAAGTACCCAGAATATCATAAAGAGAGTAAGCAAACAATAAATGTTAGTTGTTTATTATTATTATTATTATTATTTGAGGTGGAATCTCATTCTGTCACCTAGGCTGACTGCAGTGATGCGATTATGGTTTAAAGCAGCCTCAACCTCCCAGGCTCAAGTAATCCTCCTGCCTCAGTGTCCAGAGTAGCCAGAACTACAGTCATGTACCACAATGCCCGACTATTTTTTTTTCAGAGATGGGATCTTGCTATGTTACCCAGGCTGGTCTCCAACATTTGGACTTAGGCAATCCTCCTGCCTTAGCCTCCTAAAATGCTAATATTACAGATATGTGCCATCTCACCAGGCCTTAATGTTAATATCAGCATTTTTATGAAATTAGGAATGTACAAAATAGCAGTCATTCTAGCATGTACCCTATAAATTATTAATTTGTATATCTTCTGTGTTTCATGGGGTATATGCATCACATAATTATAAAACAGGAGCTGTAGGAATAGTTCTGACGTGGTGGGTTTCCTAACTATCCTTTGAGTGAATATTCTATTTCTATCACTATGTACCCTTTCTTGTAACTTCTCTGTAGCCCTCCTGAAAACAAAGACTATTTGCTCATCTACATAATAGAGTATTGATGGATGTGGAAACCACATTGGTCTGTATGGTTTCTCACTCCATTCCATTGAATGTCATGTAGAACTAGGAGAAATCACCCTTAGATCCAAATATCTACAGGGACCAGAGCCAGCAAACAAGGGAATGACTATAAGTTGGATTAGTCCATCTCATTCAAAATTGTGGGTTTTTTCCCAAATATTATAATGATATTGTAATAAGTTATACTAAGAGGCTTCAATAGTGGTATGATTGGCTTATTTATTTATGTATTAATTTATCAATTATTTATTAAGAATTTACCACGTTAAAGAGTGAAAATAAAAACACAGTCTCTGCGTTCACAGAACTTAAAATATATAATGAACAAGCCAGAATATTAATTAAAATGAAACATGAACATTGTAACAGAGCATATACAGGCTGCTTTGACAGCTAGTAGAGAGATACCATCCAGTGACAGGGAAATATCTTGGATATGACAAAGTTCCCTTTTCCCACATTGTCCTTCCTCATATGCAGGCATCTGAGCAGGTCTTTTTTCCTGCCTTAAGGACAGGACGTTGCTGCAGAAAGCAGAGGATAAAACAGATTTTCCTGACTTTTGATTGTCAAATATACAGGCTCTGAGGAAATAAAAAGGACTCCTGGCCCATAAAAATGATTCAGAATAAAGTATCATGAGAAAGAGCAAGGCTGCCTCCTGCCAAACACTACTTATTTTTTAGACGTAGAAAAAGAGACTACTCTTCAGGAGTTCACAGACAAAGACATTGCTGGGTCCCTGAGAAAGATATTCTATAATCTATTTGACAGGCAAAACCTCAAATGGATATATTGGATCCATGAGGAGTTCTTTGCTTCCTAAGTAGATCCCAAACAGAACCAGGAGAGAAAACATGATTCTCCGTTGGTTCTAGACAGGCATAAAATGTTAGATTCACCGTAATTTCCTCCCTCCATTGTAACGCTGAAGCCAACTTGTTCCTGTGTTAAGGTATATTCTGGCTATTTGAGTTACTCTATCAGGAATACGTGAGGTGATATATTCACACACATGAAAAGGAAAATGTTACTTAGTGAAAAATACTTCTACTGTTGACTAATTTAAAACATTTTAGTGTTCATTGTTTGAACAGTGAAAGGCCTGTGTATATCTACCTTTTTAAATAAAATTATCTGAACCAAGAGATAAGTTCAGATTATAGAATAAATTGTTTTTTTAAAAAAAATAGAAGGTATCATTCTACTAATTTGCAAATATCACAAAATCATAAATGGCTGTTAGAGATAGAAAAAGTTAACAAGTCAACTCTCCTATCAGAGGAGACTCAGGCAAAACTTATGTTATATTTTGATTACTAAGTTGTTGCATTTGACATGATAGATTATTTTTATAATCATGAGTAAGGTAAAATTTATTATAATGAAAACAAAAGAATGAAAGAAACTTGACATGATTTCAAAAAAGAATAGCAACTTTTTAACAGTAGAAACCTAAGAAAAGTAATTATATGTGAAGATACCATAGTAAAATATAAAATGCCAGAAATATTTATTGAAATGCATTTTTCAATGAAAGATCCATTGGGGATAATTAATTTAGAGTTTCTATTTAAATTAAAGCTAAAATTTGTAGTGCTATAATCTGGTACCAAATCTCATGCAATTTTCTGATGAGGATAAAATGTGGTTGGGTAGGAAGATGGTGAATGGAAGACAGGGCTAACGTGCAGCTCCGACTTGAACAGACAGAGCAGTGTGTGGAGACTCATATGGTGAACTTTTGCTCCAAGAACCACCACAGGAACATATCAGGAAAACTGAAATTCACTGAACCTTTGAAAGAAGTGGCATGCCACTGCAAATTCCATGAGACAAATATAAAGCTGTGAGATCCCACAGTGTGAGAGTGAGAAAATCTTCCACCAAGCACACAACCCTACTGGGGAACCTAAAAATTCACATCATGTGCACTCTCTCAGACTACAGTGGAATGAAACTGGAAATTTAATTCCAAAGGGAACCCTCAAAACTATGCGAATACATGGAGATTAAATAATCTGCTCCTGAATGACCTTTGGGTCAACAATGAAATCAAGATGGAAATTAATTTTTTGAGCTGAATGATAATAGTGACACAGCTTATCAAAACCTCTGGGATACAGTGAAAGCAGTGTTAGGAAGAAAGTTTATTACAGCATTAAATGTCTACATCAAAAAGTCTAAAAGAGCACAAATAGACAATCTAACATCAAACCTCATAAAACTAGAGAAGCAAGAACAAACCAAACCCAAATCCAGCCGAAGAAAATAAATAACAAAGATCAGAGGACAACTAAACAAAATTCAAACAAAAAAAGTACAAAAGGTAAATGAAACAAAATGATAGCCCTTTGAAAAGACCAACAAAATCAATAGGCCATTAGCAAGAGTAACCAAAAAAAGAAGGAAGATCCAAATAAGCTCAATTAGAAATGAAACATGAGAAATTACAACCAACACCACAGAAATTCAAATTTCATTCAAGGCTACTATAAACACCTTTATGCAGAGAAACTAGAAAATCTAGAGGAGCTGGATAAATTCCTGGAAATACACAACCTTCTTAGATTAAATCAGAAAGAAATAGAAATTCCGAACAGACCAATAGCAGGTTTTAGGTCTTAAATTCATATAACAATAATGATTATAATTACCTTTTACATTTGTGTGGTTGGCTCCAGTCCTAATATTTTTCAAACATTTGATGGATCTGTGGGAGAAGAAGAGAACAAAATATTTCTAACAAGTGTTTTAGAAAAAAAGATATAAGTTGTTGTTGGAAGAAGCAGCTCACTGAATTTCTCAAGTGTTTTAGGGGAATATCCAAGCAAAAGAAGTTACAATTTGCTAATAGTTAAAACTAAGTTATAATTTGACCTTTATTTAACTACAATAATACAAAAGATAATAAATTACCTTTAAATTGCATTTTATCATGTATTTGTGCTTTCCAATTTGATTTTCACTAGTCATACTAAGAAAGATAACTGGTGTTCTATATCTGTGGGTCCAAACAACCATGGATTGAAAATATTTGGGAAAAAAAATGGATGGTTATGTCTGCACTGAATATTTCAGATTTTTTTCTTTCCATTATTCCTTAGGAGATACAATGTAAACAGTTTTTACATAGTATTTACATTGTCTTAGGTATTATAAATAACCTAGAGATGATTTAAAGTATACAGAGGACGTGCATAGGTTAAACGCAAATACTACACTATTTTATATCGGCACTTGAGCATTCATGGATTTTAACAGCCACAGAGGTCCTGGACCAATTCCTTGTGGATTTCAATGCTTGAATGTACAGCACAAGCATTATAACTCCTAAGAGTAGACATCCTCAGAGGTTAACTGCCTTTCCAATGTCATGTAATTCATATCTACTAATTCTTCATTTACCAATCTTTCCACTCTTCAACTTCCCATTACGAACTCTCAGTCACAAAGATGTTTATTCTCATCATCTCTTCACTCTGACTGTAGGTGGCCCCTAGGCTATCCATAGGTCCAGCATGGAAATCATACCAAGTGCTGCTGTATTTGGTGGCTTCTAGTCACTGGCGATTTGTCAGATGCTGTATCACTGATGCACTTAAAACAATCTTTGCCTGTGGATCCTCATAGTTTTCCCTGGTCCACTCATACTTTGACTGAAAGTGTCAGATTTTTTGGCTATCCAAATTGCTTGGCTGTTTGGCTTTTTCAGTATGTATTAGAAATTGGATCATTATTCTTCGGTCTTTGTATTTATTTGAGTCCAATGAGATATCTCATAGATTCTCTAATTTCTGTTGTCCCCGGACTCTGTCTTTGGCCCATAGGCCTCAATCAATAAAAGGTACTGCACATTTCCTAATGAACATGAAGTGGCTTACCTAGTCCTTAACTATTAACTCTTAATTTTGAGAGAGGTTTTCAGAGCAGAGCCACCATCTGGTGGAAATAGACTGTAAGAATCCTACATACCTGTGCCTTTTCTGGCTTACTTCTCCTGGCTTACTTCTCACAACTTTCTATTCTTATAAGTGTAAGTGAATGTATCTTTTGTATCTTTAGTTATAAAAAATCCATACTGGGTAGTCTAGTTGCATCATCCACAACTGGGCTTAAAACTAGACCACCTGGCCTGGACTAGTAGAGACCATCTATCACAGTACACTGAATATAGCTGCACTAGGCATTCCTTGCTTGAAACACTTCCTTCATTATGAGGTTTTTTTATCCTTTGGCAAATGTGATCAGGGTGGTTCTCAGTAATTCAATTTTATTGCTAACCTGAAACAACAATGTAAACATGAGAGAAAGAGATGAGGGAAAAAGGCAATCTAGTTTTAAGGAGATAAACCACTTTCTACAGCCTGGAGAGGATTATCAAATTCCATTTAACATGTAATTCAGTAGAACACAACCTAATTAGGTTTGCAAACATACACATGTCATTATCACAACATTGCTGAATACAAGTCAATTGGCATGTGAGAGCACATGTGGATAAATGGAGCAGTTACTTCCCTAGAGCTGAAAAACACAACGTTAAAATCTAGTCAAGGGTGAAATATCTTTTTATATTGGTATAATATTTCTCTGGCTTTCCCCAAGTTAAAAAAAAAAAAAAAACTGTTGTTTTAAAATCATACATACTCTTAAGTCTAAGTTACCCAAATGGTTAACATGTGGATTGGGAAGTAAATACAAACCTGAAGTGTCAGAAAACTTCAGGTATCCTAAGCTCCCATGCTTTTGTTGGTCAGGTAAGGGAGCAGATAAATGATATTATACATGAGGAAGGTCCTTTGCCTTTGTTTTGAAGTATCTGATCTGATTTGTCCTCAGTGGTGATTCTGGTTTGAATTTCTTTCTTACTTTCAGGAGAAGCTGCCAACTCAAAATGAGAATTTACTCTTTCTCCTTGCATTCAGTTGGCAAGTCCCAGTCAACACTCTATTTTAAAAGATAGTCTGTAACAGGGACATTCGCCTCGGCCATCCTTCCACAAATTACCATGCTCAATGACATTCAACTAGCCACTTAACAATTCTAACTTCTCCAACTTGTAAATATTTACTACTTAATGGGCACCCTCAACCATATATTTATTAAGACATAGAGAAAAAGGAACTGTGGCCTCTCAAAGGAGATGTGAGCTTGTAGAATTTGTCTGGTTGCCATTAATAATTAAACAGAAGACAGCAATTCAGGTATACACCAATTATTTAGCAATGATAATTTCCTAGGATTGTTGTGGGTGCCAAGGCAATTTAAAATGCATACACTTGTAAGGTAGAAGACAGACACTAAAAAATAATAGACAGTCGCCTGTAATCCCAGCACTTTGGGAGGCCAAGGCGAGTGGATCACGAGGTCAAGAGATCGAGACGATCCTGGTCAACATGGTGAAACCCCGTCTCTACTAAAAATACAAAAAATTAGCTGGGCACAGTAGTGCGTGCCTGTAATCCCAGCCACTCAGGAGGCTGAGGCAGGAGAATTGCCTGAACCCAGGAGGCGGAGGTTGTGGTGAGCCGAGATCGCGCCATTGCACTCCAGCCTGGGTAACAAGAGCGAAACTCCGTCTAAAAAAAAAAAAAAAAAAAAAATTAATTTGCATTATTTTACATAAGGCATGTGTCAGTTCACCACATTTCCAACCTAAACTACTTTCTTGTACTCAAGGTTTTTATATTCATCTGTGTATTCTATGTAGACATTTGATTTATGACCAATAAATTTGATTATCCTCTTGACAGGCATCTGAGGGTCTTACTTGACATCACAACTTTCTGTGTTCAAATTGAAATAACTAGATTCCTTATTTTACTTTGACTATTTTGAACTTATTCTGTATTTCAATTTGGGACAAACCTAATTTTCCACAATAAAAAATTTAAGTCTCATGCAAGAGCAACTGATTGGCCACAAACACTTTAAAAATCATGATTTTGGTTCTTTCTTGGACAAATTTTGTCCTTTTACATTTACCTTCTTCAGAGATCAGTTGAAAAATGGGGGAAACTATTCCTAATCTATGATTTCAACAGAGAGAAAGTTATAATTGTTGTACAGAATCTAGGCTATTTATTTTAATTTGAGACATGCATTGAAGGTGAGTTTTAGAAAAAAAAACTCTGATCCAAGGGGCAGTAATTTTCTGTAACTATTCATAAACAGCCTTTAATGGCAGGAATAACTTTCCCAGATAACTATCAACTAACATTAGTTCAACCAACAAACATTCTTTGGGTACTTACTATGCATAGATACTGTTCTGTGTATTAGAAAGAAAATTCTGGGAAACTGAAAATAACCATTTGAATAGTGTAAAGTCGCTACTTCCACAAAGTTGACTTTCTACTAGGCTCAAGGACAGAGAATATGACTTTTTCATGAAGAATCAAAGGCCCTGAGCTATAGTTTCAGTATTGACTGCTGCAGTTTTATCAGCACCAGCTATGTGATAGTAAATACCTACAGTGAATAAATCTTTTAGCCTTTCTGGCATTGCATATGTTTCTACTAGATCCTTATATCATGATCCAATTTAAAAATATTCATGAAGAGGAAAAGGAGTAAGGAAAGATATGAGAAAGAGATTTGTTTGGCTAAAATCCTAGGCACTAAAGAAGTTATGCATAATCACTTTTAATAAGAGTCTATGTTAATTTTGGAGCAGCTGATTTCTCGCATAATAAGACCTGTCAAATGCAAGTCATCTCATTGTCCCCACAATATGAGTAGACATTTGTATTATCTGGAATAGAGCAGATAGATATTGCTATTATGGGAAAAGAGAAAAGGTGACAGGAATGTCCCATTTCTTGGTACTGTTGGGTCATATTTCATTTTAATGTGATTAGGGGCCATTTGACACTTTAATCAGGGTGATATCTCACATGCCAGGAACACTTAGTCTGGGACAGGAGACTGAACATTGACATTTGTTTTCTCCCATGTTCAGTGGATCACTGTCATTCCAAGCTGGGGGGTATCAACAGGTGTTTGGCAAAGATTATGGTTAAAACACTTTGGTGAGTTCTCCCTGGTCAAAGACCAGATGACAAACAGAGCAATTCTTTTATAAATGTACTTCTTAAGGATTAAGCTAGCCTCATCTTCATTTTATGCTTCTCTTAGTTCTGGGCTGTCTCTCTATACTGAAGCATTAACCTGACCGAAATCCAGGTGGCATATGCTATTTAATATGCTAATCCTTTTATACTCCAGTGGAGGTCAACTTTGGCCAATGTTAATCGGTGATACAGGTACCAGACTAGTATTTTTTGACAAAATGTCACATTTAATTATTGTTACTGAACATAAAGACAAATATTTTTATTCCCATTTCACAGATGAGGACTCTGAGACTCAAAGACATTAAATTGCTTACTTCAAAGTATAGACCTTATAAGTGATATGGAAACTGATTATTTCTTTGTGTGTCCTACATCACTGGGAATATTAAAGCAGCAGTAGGAGACCTTCCACAGATAAACATCCCCATCACTCCCTGCCCCACCCCAACATCTGAACCCAAATACTCTTTCTTTCCTATAACCATAGATAAAACATCCGTGCTCCTTTCCAAAGCTAATATTTCTATTTGCATACTAAATTTCACTTTCTGTTATCTACCTAAGAACAATTCTGCAGAAATTGACCCTTCTACATTATCAATATTTTTTCACTCACTGTCATATCATTCTCATTACTATACACATGCTACTATTACTCCCATCTTTACAACTTTTCTCTTCACTCAATTTCTCTTGTCAACTTCCAGCCCATTTCTTTACTATCTTCTGTTGCAAAACTCTTCTAAAAACACGTCTGTCTTCACTGTCTCTGGTACTCTCCTCACATTCTCTCCTAAAATTACTTTAATTTGGCTTTGTTGAAATTGGGCATATTATGGTCACAAGTGACCTCCATCTTGCTAACTTTTATAGTCTATTCTCAGTCCTCATCTTACTTGACTTACTAGCAACATTTTACACAGTTGCTTATTCTATTCCCTTGATATATTCTCTTCCTTTAAATTTTGCAACAACGCACTTCCTTGGTTTTTCCCTTATGCCACTGTCTTCCCCTTCATATATTCGTAGTTCCTTCTCTTTTCCTAACCTCCTAATATTGCAGTGCTCCGGTGCTCAGCCATGAATCCTCTTCACTTCTCTGTGACTTCTCAGTCATGAATCCACTTCACTCCCTTGGTGAAGCCATCCAAGCTGATACTTTACATACTATCTCCATGTTGGTAAGTCCCAAATTTGGGTTTCCTAGCCATACATCTCTCACAAATCCTAGCCAGCATATAACCGCCTACTCATTATCTGCATTTGGATGATCAATAAACATTGCAATTTGACATAATCAAAACTGTATCCTTGTCCATCATTAGTCGTATTTGTTTCTTTCACTGATGGCTACAAATACCTAGAATGGAGTACTTACTAGGTATTCAATAACTGTTCCTTGTTTAAATGAATTAATGAATAAATGTCTACTCCCTGGCATAGTTGCTGGTACAAAATTTGGAATTCAATAAATGCTTTTAAACAAATGGATGAGTAAATAAAAGAATGAAATAATGGCAGGGCATGATTTGAATTCTAGGTCATTCCTTTCTCCTCAGACCTAAATTTAATGTATTTAAAGGAATAAAAATTACTTATGAAATAAGAATTAGTCAGATGTCTCCTGTTTACAGAGTAATTCCTAACCACTGCATATAAATTCACCAACAATGCCCAATTCCCAATGCCCAGTCATTCTCTATTGCAACTCTAGAATTTCCATATAGGCCTTATTATTTTATCTAATTACTTTGTTTCCTTATTTCTTTATTTTGTTTTTAGAATTTTTACTATATGAGCAGAAGGACCTTTTAAGTCCATTACTGCATAGAAGAATGCCTAGCACATAGCACACACTCAATATCATCTGTGAAATTAATGAATTAATATAATAAAGAGTAATACCTCTAAGGGTCAAATTGAATAATTTGGATTATAAATTCCATGAGAGAGGAGAAGAGAAACAAGAGCTGGAATTGATAAATCAAAGTATTCATGGAATAGGTATCACCTGACCCAGAGATGAAATTAGTCATATTTTTACGAAGAATAGTTTGTAGCACGAAGTGTAGTGTTCAATTTCTGTACGTGCCAAGACATTCTCAACGTGTTCTTTCTTCCACCTACAAATGGGTAATGCTATAGCAGTTTCTCAACACTTTTTTCATTATTCCTCTCTAAGGAAACTTTTTAGACTTTTTTTTTCTAGTAGCCCTATGACATTCTAATTCCACAGACACACTGTATATGTGTTAATATATGTGTTAATGTACTGTATGCACATTTATACTTTAGATATGTAAAGACTAAGGGTTTTTTTTATTACTCTTCCCGTAAAAGATCCAATTTTCACCCCTTTGTGAAAGATATTTTGAAAGATGTTGAGAAGGTACTCTCTACAGCACCAGAAAGATTGCTAACGTCTTGACCAGAGCTATGTTCTCTTATTTCAGACCTCAGTTTTTGAGCAGATGCACTATTTTTGCCATATTTTTTGTTTGTTGTTTTAGATGTGTTGATTTTCCAAATAACAAACCTGCAATTCCGGGTGACTATTGTGCATATAATGCCAACCCCACATTTCCCTCCACATTCCCCTCTCCTGCTACAAACCCTTCATCATTTGGCTTCCACATAGATTTACCAAAGGATTTTGGATTTCACTATTGAGACCAAAATTAATCAGGCTTTAGGAATTCATGTATGTAACATTATTGAAGACTCTGATGAAAAAAAAAGTTCAGCTCCGTCTGCTCAAGAAGCTACTTGCACTTATTGATGTCATTTCAGAACATGGAGACTTTCTTCTACTTCTTTCCTTTCCCTGTTTCCAATGTTTGGATTTGACACATTTAATTTACAGAGAGGAGAAATAAAACCCAGATTGGCAAAGTGACTTCTCCAAACTCCCTCAAGTAAAGAGCAGTTCCCTGCAAGTTTTCTTGACTCCTGCTGCAGGGTTCTTTCTAGTATATCCCACAGAGCCTATGTAGAAATAAAAGGTACTGTACGAAGTGTTTTGCTATGGTCTGTGGAAGAATTTCAGTTTAGAAAAAAACAAGGTACAGTACCATCATGAATGCAAAGGTACCAAGGACCAAGCATAACAACATAAATAATAGTGGAGGCTGAGGAGCATTCGATAGAGATTGTATGTCCTAAGAGCATTCAAGTCATGAGTTCACAACACTGAATGTCTGACTGAAAAAAAAATTCAAGTCAAATTCTGAGCTACTCTAGCACATACCATGCCTTTGTGTGAAAAGTAATATAGATGTGAGCATTTGTGTAAATCACAAACACGTAACCATTTTGAATGGATGAATTAGTAAAAGCAACCCTCTCTAGGGTGTTATAACTTTTGAAATTAGATAAAGCTCAATAATTTGAGATTGTTATTTGGGAAATATCAGAATCAGATCAATGGTTACCTGATGCAACCTTGTAACTCAAGACCTTAGAAGATATGTAATGTCACAGTGCTCTTTCTGTTAACTGGAAAAGAAAGCCACCATGAGAACCACATCATGGACCTCTGCTGCCCTCCATGCTTTGTTTTCCCATGAGAACATCATTGACTTGCTCTGGAGGCCACATACCTTAGCAACTTGAAACTACTCTTAGCAGGCCTCCAAAACTAAGGATGGGGCAAGAGAATGCAATATATATTAATAGCTTAAGTATAAAATGGCTCTGGGATATTTTTAAATTTTAAAAAATACCCTTTCTTATGATTTAGTTTCCTTTCTACAACTTCCTTTATTTCAATTAATGCTTTTCCTCATTCATTCCTTCAGCAAACTCTACTAGCTCTATCTTTAAAACCTGCCTCCTTATCTTCCTCAGTGCACTGTCATCTTATACCACGTGGTTGATTGCAACAGTCTTCTCACTGTGACATCCTGTATAGTAGCCACTAGCCACATGTGATTATTGAATGCTCAGAATGTGGCTGGTCTGGATTGAGATATGCTGGAAGTGTAAAGAGCATACTATATTTCAAAGACTAGATGTAAGTCTTTGAAAAATATCTCACTGGGTTATATAAAAGCCATCATTAATATTAAGTTCATCTAGAGTTTTTTTTTTTTTTTTTTTTTTTACTTTCAATGTGGATTCTAGAAAATTGAAAATTATACATGTGGCTCTGTTTTGTGGTTTGCAATACATTTCTATTGGATGGTGCTTTTCTAACCGGTCTCCCTCCTTACACCTTTGCTTCCTTTCAGTCTATTTTCAAATCTGCCACCTGTTGAAATATTAGTCAGATTGTGGCAATACTGTGCCTAAAGATGGATTTCCTTTCTACTTAGGAAAAAAAAAGTCTTTACCATAATCTGCAGGGCTCTATTCTATCTGACAGTCACTTCATACTATTACTATTCATAGCCTGCTACTTTTCTGGTTCCCACCATTCTAGCAACACTGGCCTTTCACTTCTCCTGGAATTCCACTGCCTATTGCCTCTGTCTGGCAATACACGGCTTTTTTCTTCACTTCTTTTAGTTTCTCTCCATCTTTCAAAACCCTCCTTCACTCTGTCCCAATACTTGATATCATTCATTCCTACTTCAATTTATTCTCTCAACCACTTATCACTCATTAATAATATGCATGTACGTATGAGATATATATATATATATATATATATATATATATATATATTTAAAATATAATGTAATGTTTGTCTTTCCCCCAATAATGTAAGCTTCTGATGGCTGGAAATGCATATTATTTATTTATACTTATATTTCCAGCACTTAGAATAATGCCTGTTGCATAGTCAATATTCGGTAAATAGCCATTGAGCAGGAATTTGTTCTAACTCCTCACCATAGCCTCATGGCCCTCTATGAAAGTTCTGCTTACTTACCTCATCACTGTGAATTCTCACCTAACATTTTCTTTTAGTTTATGCCATTGCATAACCTGTTTTTATTCCTTGAAAAGGTCAAATTCATCCCTATTTCCAGCCTTTATTTATCTTTTCTACTATCTAGAATATTCTTAACCCGAGATCTGACTTATCAAAAACATCAAAGTAAACAAGAGAGATGAGGTTCAGTTTTGTTTAGAAAATTAAAAAATCAACTAATACGTGAAAAGTTTAAAGACAGAGATAACCACAAGGAAACTCTATGCTTTTTGAAATAGTGAATGGGAAACAGTGTTGCAAAATAAGGAGAAAATGTGACCTACTTGTTTTTTTACATAATATGACCTTTCTCCCTATTATATTACTGCAGAGATTCCTGTCTCACCCTACACTGCACACTTACAGTCTTTACAAAGTTTCAGGGAGAGAAACTGATGCTCTCATCATGCCTACTAGCAATTCCTAACGCTTTCTTCCAGCTAACAAATTAGCAAATTAAAAGCTGTGATCAAGATATTGGCAACCTAGCACTCCAGAGCTCCTCTTAATGAGGCACTGGCTTCAGGGTTGTCGAAAGGGAAATGCTTCATGGTGTCACAATCAGAGAAGAGCCACCATGAAAAGACAAAACAGCCAGTGCCATAAGGGGTACAGAGAACCTCCTTATCCCAATGCAGACCCACTCCCACCAACACTCATACTCTCTTTGATCAATCCCAGTAAAAAGCAAGTTCTTAATACTTAGACATTGAATGAATGAAATGATACAATGACCAGACAGAATGGCATGATTATTGAGATGGATAGAATTTGTCTGTGTCCATGTCAACTCCTTAAAAGCCCAGTGACAATTGCCATGTTGTTTATTCTTTGTGAGACTAATTCCCATTATCTATAAAATAGAGTCAATGATACCACTTTCATGAGGCTGTGATAAATATAATAAATAAAAAACACTGGTTGTAGTTATGGGCACATTATAAGCACTAAGTGAGAAGTAAGTACTATTATTTCCAGGCTCCATTATATGCATCACACTGCCAAACTCTCCTGAGGCCTCTGGAGATAAGGGTGCTTTCTTTCCCTCCTAGAGCCTGATACCATATTCTGCCTGTTCCCGTGAATGGGAGTATGTCTAGCAGAATCAGACCAGTCATTCTTTCTTATTAGTCTTCAGGGAGGAAAGTCATTTCCCGTAAAACACATGGGCACAGACGTAAATGAGACATTAAAGATCCCTTAGCCTAACTCCATCATTTTACAGATGAAGAATGAGTCCCTTGGGTGGAAAGGCTTTTCTACAGAAGCACATATTTTTTCTAAGGGTCTTAGTTAAGCCCTTTCCAATCAAAGAAGATGGCCCAAGAGGTAATGGTGTTATGCCTGAAACTACTCTTAGCTCCAAATCAAGATTTTAGGCATCCCTAATTATGTCTATAGTTAAGCAATAAAACATTACAAATTATAAAGGATCAGTCAGGGAGTCAGCCCAATTTACCTAATGAAATATTCTAGGAGACATTAATCCAGCAGAAAATGTAGTTGAAAATTGTTCAATACTTCCTGAAGTCACTGAACACTGAGCCCACAGTGTGATCCACTGAGTAACAAGCACACCCAGAACCGACTTCTTACTTAGGGCAAAAGATTAAGATGGGGAAGAGACATATTGAGAGAAATATCACAAGTTATAAGCATTCATAGAAACATGTACTTTTATCATTTGAATAAGTATGAATGGGGCTTTTTTGCATTCAATTCCTGCTCAACAGAAATTCTTGATTGGGTTAGCGTGGCTAACTGGTTTCTGAAATGCAGGGCCAATGGTAGCAATTTCAGTATCTCTGGCATTATATGAGTATTACTCTGCAGTGAACTCTTAATGTACTATGGAAATAATTTTCTGGCCAGCTCGCTTGGAAGAATAAGATGTACTCATTTTTGCTTCCGCTTGGCTTTTAGGGTTGAAGGCGAAAAGGAAAATTTAACACTTTTGCCTATACCAGAGGTACTTCCAGAAAACTAGCAATCTGCCAGTGGCAATCAGTCTTTTTCTCTAAATCTGGAAATTAGGCAGACAGGATGTTGCAGCTATACAGGTTATTTTAGAACAGAAAGAGAGTCACATGTTTTCATATAACTCCTTGTGTCTTCCAAGCCTCCAACTTTAAGGAAAAATGATTAGCTTTTTTTGCTTTTTACTTGCTGGATGGAAAAAACTTGACAAACCCAATAATGTATACTCAGATCCCACTTCAAGAAAGCCCTTGCTGCTCAGCTTCCAGGACTCTGGCCAGCAGAAAGCCTCCAGCTACTAGCTCTTATGAGCTGGCCTCAGTTTTTCAACCATGTTTGGCTCAAGTCAGTGACTGGAAAGGCTTTGATACAAGGGCTGAGCTGTTTCTGCCAACACAGGAATCTTCTAATGGGTAATATTTGCTCTGAGGCACCTCATTGCACTGCTAGAGACTTTGTAAGATCAATATTTTGGTCTGACAGGTCTCCCTTCCCAATTCTGCATTTTCCCCTTTTCTTTCACAGGCCTTTCTTCCCAATAAATTTTTTGTTTCACTCTTAACTTTGGCTCTGGGTTTGTTTCCCAGGAGTCTCAATGAACATATATAGAAGCAGTTCCACTATGGAAGAAAAACAACCTGGAAGAGAAATACCAGATATCTAAACCAAAATCCTTAAAAGATTAATTCAAAGGGAACATCTACCACAAACACAAGCAAGACAAAATAATTTTTAAAACACTGGTGAATCCTGCCAAACGTTTATAGAGTAGTGAAAATAAATAGAAAATTCACAAAATGTAATGAGTTATAGAAAATGAAGAGTTTCCTATCATCGTCCCAGGCAGAATAGAATTTCTGTCTAGCCAGATCTAAAGCCCACACTAAAGACTCCAACTGCTGGACTGCTACATTTAACTTGCACACTAGGTTTCTTCTGTTAAGGGACATCACCCTTCAACAAAGCAATAAATAAAAGAGGTGGATGGAAAACTTTATGCGTCTTGGGAAATGGTTTCCTTAACCTTGTGTAAATGTGTGTGTATTTGAAATATTCTAATCTAGTCAATGTCATGTCGATGTAATTTTAATAATTGATAGTATTTTCATTTTGGGGAGAGATGCAATGTAATGCTATTTTATCCTTGATGGAAGTCTCTGGGTCAAAGGATTTGATATGAAAATAAAAATATGTAACTTAGTGAGCCATAGAAAATACTTTAAAATCCTATGATACAGGATTATTCCAACTGTGGCTGTTGTTGCTGCATACTTTGCCCTGAGATGAAATCCATGGGCACATATTTTAGCCCCGGCAAGCATTCCTGAAGATTTCCAAGTCTGTGATGGATCTCAGTTAAATATGTTAATGTTCTTTGTGGAAATGCCATGAAAACCAAAAATTTTTAAAGATATCTGTGTCCTCAAACTAAAAATCATTATCTTTTCCTTTACTGAATAACATTGGTTCTATTTATTGTCACTTTCTAGGAAGCCAAAACAGGCTGAGGTTTTTCATTCAAATGTGGAAACTTGAGACTTCAATACAGGAATCAGCCATAAAGATTGTTCTAAAATTCATCATTTGGTGAGTGTTCACTGTGTTCCAGGCACCCTGATAAGTTGAATTAATTAATATAAGGCATCTCAAATAATTCAAATGCCACTGATTCAAATGATATTTATTATTTCCAATTTGAGGGTGAGAAAATACAAAAGTTTTACCATTAGCAATTTAAAGAAGTTAGGATTTGAACCTAAGAGTTAAATTTCAAAAAGCCTTGACTTTTAGAAAGGCTAGTAAGGCAACTAAAAATGTTGATGCATTCAATGAGTACCTACAAAAAGCAGCAGCATGTGTTACGAGCTGAGAAAAAAGAAATAATGTTCTCCTGTGGGCAGAAACTCTGCATAACCTCATTTTAAAAAATCATTTACATCAAATGCAATGCTTGGCATTCATTGGCTTCTCAAATACTGGCTCAATATCCAGTCTGAAATAGAGTTTGGAGCACTAGTATATACTTAAAAGTAGAGACAGAAAAGAAAAAGGCTGCGTGTATGATCCTCACACTATTCTCAAATTTCTAAAAATCTCAAAATGGCTATCTAACTATAAAATAAGAATTTTAAAAATGAGCAATATAAGCATGTGAATTTGTCCTGGGCTCACGTTTTTGGCTCTGCTCCTTATTAGCTGAGCAAGGTACCTAATTTCTAGGAATCCCAGTTTCCAAGAAATAGATTTTATAATACCGTTGTATTCATTATGAAGATTAGGTAAAATAAAACTTGTAAGATATTTAAAATACTACATTATCTAACAGAATAAACTCCTGATAATTGTAATAATTTTCCTCCTCAGCCCTAGCCATGAGCACATTGCAGCAATGTATGAATAACTTTTATGGCAATCTTATTGTTTTAGTTGTAGTTACATTATTTTGGTCATTGAATTTATTGATCCAAGTAGAATGTTGTGAAGTAAGCATGCCAGTTAGCAATTATTTAATGTTGTGTTTTAACTTTCTCAATCACAGGGACTGTTTTTCCTTCTTCTTCCACAAGCAAAATAAATGAAAAAGATAAGGCAATCATCTGAATAAATCTAGAGGCCATTTACTAAATCCAATTCCTCATATTCAGAAATTTTCACAATCTTTCTTCAAGCAAATACAATTTTATACATTTTAAATATACAAGAATGCTGTGAAGTAGCATTATATCTGTTTTAACTAAATATTATCTTGTTTTAAATAATCAGAAAACAGCAGTTTCAGTAGAGAGGTATAGTCAGTTGCTCAAAGTCTCAAAGCTAGTCAGGGGTAAGGCTGATTATTTGGTGTTTACACACATGTGCACACACACACACACACACAAACACACACAGACACGCCAAAGATCAATAGATCTCAAACCTAGTCAGGGGTAAGACCGACTATTTGGTGTTTACACACACACATACACACACACACACACACACACCAAAGATCAATAGATCTATCTATCTATCTATCTATCTATCTATCTATCTATCTATCTCTTCTCATGTGAATTGTCTATTTAATGTCCATGCTCATATTTTTACTGGGTATTCAACTTTTAATTACTAATTTGGAAAAGTTGGTCATATGGTAGTAGCATTAACATTAATTGCATTAATTCTTTGTGTGTGTGTGTGATGAAGTTTTGCTCTTGTTGCCCAAGCTGAAGTGCTCAATGTTGGCTCATGGTAACCTCTGCCTCCCAGGTTCAAGAGATTCTCCTGCCTCAGCCTCTGGAGTAGCTGGGATTACAGATACACACCACCACACCCGGCTAATTTTTTGTATTTTTAGTAGAAATGGGGTTTCCTCATGTTAGCCAGGCTGGTCTCTAGCTCCTGAGCTAAGGTGAGCTGCCTGACTCCGGCTCCCAAAGAGCTGGGATTACAAGTGACAACCACCGTACCTGGCCAATTGCATTAATTCTTTAACACACTGTTGCATATGTTTTTTCTTGTTTATCATATATTTTAACTTTGTTACTATTTTTCTACATAAAATGTTAAAACTTCTTTGAGGTGAGACTGGTATTTTTCATTACAGTTTCTAGCTTGGGTGAAATACTTAGGAAGTCTGCCTTTATCCCAAGAGAACAGAAATAATTTCCTAACATTTTCTCTAATTCATCTGAAAAAAACCCAAAACAACCTCCTAAGCTCTCATCAATATTGGAATCATAAATATATTTGGGTCAGTGGGTTATGGGTTATTTTTCACTTTCTTCCTCAGAGTTTTAGTCATTAAATACACTAGAACTCTTCCTAGCCCTTTAAATCCATCTAGGTCATGTGTCCATCCCTGGTCTAATTATAATGGCCCTGGGACACTTGGACTGTCTTAAGCCAATTGGGACCCATCCTTGGAGTGCATTGTGCAATCAATCTCATGCAACTACACTGCTGAAAGTAGGGTACGGTACACTTCTTAATGGCAAAACAAATTGCTGTTTGGGAGGAAAATAAGGAATGCCGGTGATCTGACAAACAAACGAGCCCTCTACAACCTCTACAAGTCTAACTTTGGAGGAGGGAGGGACAGGAAAAGGGTAAATGCTAAAATAAAATGAGACTTAAACATCAATGAAGCTGTTTTCCTTTCTCACCCAATCAGTGTCTTCCCAGAGTAAAGAGAGTTGTTGTTTCTGGAGTACAGATTCTAAGTCATCATATCCAGTATCCCTGGCTTTGCTGTAGACTGAACATGTTAACTATGTGGTCCTCAGAAGTGCCATTCATCTGCTTAATTAGCCCTAAAGGAAGCACTTGTTTCAAATTAGGAGCAACAGCATTTCTGCAAAGGACATAACAGCATTAACAATGGAAACTTGTTTAAGTAATAGAGCTTTTAAAGCTGATTTTTTAATAAGACTGCCTAAACTCAGAACTATTTTCATTCACTTGGCTTTTCTGACTTCACAGGCATCCAGATCTTTATCCCTGAAAAATCACAGCTACCATCCTCATCATCTAGGAGGAAATTAATTGTGCAGCAATTGGTTGGCTACTAGTAGAAAAGCAAAGTTGTGATAGTATTTCAATCTTAACTGTGATACTAATACATAACCATTTGGATTTTCTGCCCTGTGGTTTACACAAGACCACAAACTAGTTTCTATAATAGGTATTTCTATACCAGTATTCATGTAAGTTTAAAGAAAATAATTGGGGCAGAGTAGGGAAAACAGGTAGAGTTAGAGGAAGAGAATGAGTTTGTTGACTTTAAGGACAGAATGTGTAACATTTTACTACTTGATTCAAGTTAACTTGGTAATATCTCTCCCTTAACAGTTAGTAGTCTCCAGTCAGTTGATTCAACAGGTGGAACTATAAACAAATTTGTTTCATCCTTTCAGTTTTCATGGTTGTTACTCTGGTTTCCTGCAAATAAGCTCAGTCTCACCTTTATACTTAGTTTGGCTGATTTCTTTCTTTCTTTTCTTTCTTTCTTTCTTTCTTTCTTTCTTTCTTTCTTTCTTTCTTTCTTTCTTTCTTTCTTTCTTTCTTTTTCTTTCTTTCTTTCTTTTTTTTTTTAGACTGAGTCTCACTCTGTGGCCAGGCTGGAGTGCAGTAGCATGATCTTGGCTCACTGCAACCTCTGACTCCTTGGTTCAAGTGATTCTCCAGACTCAGCCTCCCAAGTAGCTGGGATTACAGGTACACACCACCATGCCCAGCTAATTTTTGTATTTTTAGTAGAGACAAAGTTTCACCATGTTGGCCAGGATGGTCTTGATCTCCTGACCTTGTCATCCACCTGCCTCAGCCTCTCAAAATGCTGGGATTACAGGTGTGAGCCACCATGCCGGGCCTAGGCTGATTTCTTTACCTGAACTTATTTATCTTCATTTCTTTATTCCCAGGTTCTTCAAACACTTTTGAGGGAACTATGTAAATTATTTACAAATAACTGCATATGCATAATAGACACTGTTTATATGTAGCGTCTACTATATGGGTACTGTTTTTGTTGTCAACCAAATTTCATTTCATTTGAAGAACAAATGTTCTCTGTCATACTCTCTATAATGTTGTCAATCATAGATGCTGGATCAATCACCAGACAAAAAAATGCACACATGACGCTGGAAGTTAATTAATATCTCAGATCCCTGGCAAAGAGATTAGCCTAAGGATGAGTTGATAAATGCAAAAGCACTAGAGGGAAGTCTCTCTTTTGGATCATGAGCTATAATCACATGGGCTTCTGGTGGCTCCTTCCCACAACATAGAAAAGATATGACCAGATAATTCAGGTAAATAAAGCCGATATCCACAGAAGGAAGCAGAGCTGATTGATAGCAAAAGAGAGAAACAGCCCAAACCTCATTATTTTAACTCCTAGGTTTAGCAGCGTCTACAGGCAACTATACTTTTGGATCCTCAATATTTGTGAACCACTTATTCTCCTTGCTTTGCTTTAACCACTAACAGTTAGGTTTCTGTTACCACAAAGAGACTTATCACCAATACATGTATGAAACCTCTGTTTTGATGATAGGATGTGGCATGGTTTTCAAGAGCGAAAAATTCACTAGCAATGTTAGAAGAGGCTTCCTTTAAAACAAAAAGCTACTCTTCAGTCTTTAGCCACAATTTTCTTGTGTTGCCAATATAATTGCAAAAAATGTAGTTGAGTTCATATATGCAAAGCATCATTACCTACGTGGAGAGATTATTTTAATATACTTGCTTAAAGGCATAGGTAACATATCTAGATGGAGTCATTTTCTTGTGATTTGGCTTAATGATTGAAAATCTATCTTCTCTGATCACTAAAGACAGCTTCCCCTCCTCAAGTTTTGTCACTACAGAATGGCAAAACCATTACTCCCTCACTCTTCTCATTAATTAAGAGATTCAAATTGGCAGGACTCAATCTCACCACAGCTACATAGGCCCAGTCTACATCAATTTATATACCTCAATGCACTCCATAAACTATTTTAGAGGTTTGTGTCATATAAAAAGTTTCACAGCAGCATAGAATACTGGAGGGGAAGAATTACGTAGTGGTTGAAAGCACTGCTCCTATGTTAAGGTTTAGCTTTCGTATTCCAATATCCCTCCCTGGTAATAGAGTGACCATGAGCTGGTCACCTTGCCTGCTCACACTTGATCCCAAACCTATAGAATGGGAATGATAATAGCAAACCCCAAAAGGTTGTTGTGGAAACTAAATAAAGAAATGCTAAAAGGCCTTCTTCCAGGAATATTAAGCTTTTCCTAAATGCATGAATATATAAATGTGTGTATGAACACGTGTTTTTGAATACAGCCTAATAGTGGAGCTGTAAAAAATAATGAAAACCATAAGCTCTCCGTTTATTAATGGTAAAACTGAAGATCAGAGTAAAAAAGACTCTGGCTCAAGATAGTACATCCTGATGATGGGAGAAGCAGAGTCAGGCCCAAAACCTTCAAATTCAGTGAGCTCTCCATTGACTTGCCAGGTCTTCCTTTCAGAACCTGCAGACACAAACCCAAAACACTAATCATCCCCATAAAGACAAATGGCAGGTTGGAGCCTGTCTGGAAAACCACACACCCACACATTCATACACACTCACATTTTAATCTTCACTCAGCTAGCCTTAAAACGAATTACTCTGCTCAGCTAATCACAGATTTCCTGTTTTTCAGATTTCTCTAAAATATAACCATTACCCCTTTGTTTTGTGTTCTGCCTGTAGAATTCTCTCTCTTTCTTTCAACCTGTGTGTGGATTCGTGTGTGCATTATTTCTAGTTGAAAGCACGTTCCTGGTTATGCATTTACTAAGCACAGGAACACCATGACTACCATAAAGCTGTGATTAAGTCTCTGGTGGCCTCGCCTTACAAGCCTGATTCAAATGGGTACCTGAAGGTTTTCCAAAGTGCTTTTCAATGCACTGCTCTTCATCCTACCTCCATCTTCCATGAAGCATGATTCCTGGGTTTGTCACCATAGCAAAAGGCCATGTGGGACATGGGAGATACAGGTCATAGGGCCCTGCTTTCCTAGTTAGAGCACCATTATCCAACTTGCAGGAAGTAGGGCAACAGCTCCAAGAACTCAGTTCATTCCACAAATTTGATGTTCATTTTTTTAAAAATAGCTTTTTGGTGGCAAACATTTTTTTTTTCCTGAACCAAACACTTTATCTTAGCCTGGAAAAAGCTTTTTCAATTCCTTTAAAATGTTCTGTAATGATGAGGCAACTCGCTTTTTCTTTTTTCATTCCAAAGCAATTGGCGTTGATTCACTTTTAGTTTTTTATATTGTACTTAAAAAGCCCTTGCTCCTGAATCAATAATACAGGACTGCATTTTCTGTCCTAAACAATTATTTACAGAGAGTGGGAACACTTGTAATTTAACATACCACTTAGGCAGTACAGGAGTTGAGCTGCTTGCCTTTTAACTCAATAGACTGCGGATAAAGGAAGCCATCGTGGACAAGAAAAAGAAATCAGATAACAAGGTACCAGTATTCTAAACTTCATCACTTTAGGAACCAGAAGAAGCTTCTAGATTCAGAGTAATTGGAGAGAAAGAACAATATTACAAGGTCAGGTTTATGATGGAGAGAATGTCAAACTGTACAGGTACTGAGCCATATTGAAAATGTATTAATATAAATAAATAGAACTATTTTTAGCTTTATTGAAAATGTTATTCTTGAGACACTCACTCTGTCACCCATGCTAAGGTACAGTGGCTTGATCATAGCTCACTGCAGCCTCAAACTTCTGGGCTCAAGCAATCCTCCTGCCTCAGCCTCCCAAGTAACTGGGATTACAGGTGAGAGCCATAACTCCTGACAATAAACAGAACTATAACTGTTGAATTGGTGGTTATCATAACAAATCCACAGTGCAGATCATTTGGTATGAGTATTCTTCATCTCACCATGTAAGTCTCTACCCACTACCCACTGTATTTATTTATGACCAAGGCTCTGTAATGAACAAAAATACTCATTGTCTAAGAGTGCTGTGGCAAGTGGCTAGTGGAGAGGGTTTCAGAAATGTAATAGGTGTAAAAATACTAAGAAGGATGAAAATGCCTACATACGGACCAGAAGGTCAATAGACTCTTAACAGATCTATCCTAAATGTGAGTAAAATCTCACAGTATTTTACCACAGGCTGGAAATTAGACTTATCTCAGAAACCAATTCTGATGTACCGATTTAGCTTTCTTGGAGCGATATGTCGAAAGGAACTCTGAGGTTGCTTGTATGCTTGATATACTCCATTAACAATTTTTATTATTGGTGTAGAAAGGGAAGGAGGTACGGTGCTACGTGAGCTGCTTTTTCTTTTACTCTTGTTCTAAATAAATCCTTTAAATCCTCCTTTACTACATGGCACTAAGTGATTATGCAATAAAGATTTGTTTAATGAATGTATTAATAAACTAAGGACTCCACCTTATTATTGTTTTTCACCTGGAATGCCATATCCCAATTCTCCTTTGAGTCCTTTACTTATTTCAGGATGCAAAGTAAGCAGATCAGATATTCTAATACACAGGGAGTCTTCAATTCAATGATTGCCTAGCAAACTCCTCCACCATATTCAAATCTGTGCTCAAATATTATCTTTCATTGAGGTCTAACTGACTTCTCTATTTCAAACTGCTCTCATTCAAACTATTTTTAAAAATCTTTTCCTCTCATCTTCTACAATAACTTCTTTATTAAGACTATTTATCATTGCCAGTCCCCCCGACCCCCAGGTATAATGTAATGTCTACCAGAGTAAGAATGTTTGTTTTCATCAGAAAAAGTCCTAGTAGGCACTTGACAAGCATTTGTTTAATGAATACTTTTCACAGGTAACTTTTTCTGCCCAAGTACTTTATTAGCATTATGAAATTAAAGGCTGACATATTTCTTTTGCATTTTTCCAAGACATATAACAAGGCACTGGGAATAGGCAATTAACTAAACATTACTAATTGATTTTACTTGACTTAACATTTATAAACGATTCATCACACTACGCACTGCTATTGCAGTGGTAGGAAATATTTCACATCACTTAATTTGTACTAGGCACCTTGCCAAATGATTTACATACATTATCTCATTTAATCCTCACAAAAATTCTATGAGACAGTTACTTTCATTACCCTCATTTCACGAATGAGGACAATCAAGTTTAAGGGTCTACATTATTTCTCCCAAGTGACAATGCTTAGGTTGTATTGGTGATACTTGACCACAGAGCTCCAGCATTTAACTTGTATACAGATAAAGTGTGGATTTGGGAGCTAGTGTAAACTACCTACCAGGTTGGAATAAACTTTCTGATTCTGGTTCTATCCGATGCTGGGTGATTCACTGTCTTTATCTCCTGACTTTTTTTTTCTGTCCGACATCGAGAGATCACTTCTGCCTAGGCTAAGAAAACTGACAAAAAAAAATAACTTTTATCTGCAAAGTGCTTGCGATGTCTAAAGAGAACCCGCTATAGATGTCAAAGGTACTTAAAGGAAAATATTAGTTTTGGTTGCTAACCAGTTGTTATAAGGCTGGATTACAGCTATCAGAAAAACTCTTAAAAAGTCACAAACTGGCCAGGAGTAGTGCTCACGCCTATAAACCCAGAATCTTTGGAGGCAAAGGCAAGAAGATCACTTAAAGTCAGTAGTTCGAGACCAGCCTAGGCAACATAGCAAGATCCCGTTTCTACAAAAAAACCAAGTAAAATAAAATAAAAAATTAGCTGGGTGTGGTAGCATGCACCTATAGTCCTAGCTACTTGGGACGCTGAGGGAGGATCCCTTGAGCCTGGGAGTTCAAGGCTACAGTGAGCTGAGATGGTGCCACTGCACTGCAGCCTGGGTGACAGAGCAGACTCTGTGCCTAAAATATTAAATACATACATACATACATACATACACAGAAAGTCATAAACTAAAGCTCAGTGGGAAACACTCAATTCAAAGTGGAAGGAGCCAGAGTATAACAGTGGTGCAGCTAGTGCTTTCTGAGAGTTGGCAGCCATGGGGCCAAGCAGGAGGACACTGGGTAAACCCACTTAGCTGAATGGGCTGCAAACTCAGCCAATATTTCTGAAGGCAGTTTTTGTGAGCTTGTGTTATTGAGATAGTAAAGATGCCCTTAAATGTGTTCTATAGATATTAAAGAGACAATAACTATTATTTCTAATACTCAGACCAGAATGATGTATAGGTGCTAACCAAGTGAAGATGTGAGGTAAGAACATTTTTGTAAAGGTAAGACCTTTGGCAACTATCCAGCCAAAACAGGCTTAACACATTCAAATAACACTCCCCACTTGCTTTCTACATTCCAACTGTGTTAAACTGTATTTCCTCAAACAGAACCACCAGTTTCTTGCCTGAGAAATGTGCTGTTCTCTTTTGTTTTGCCATCCCCCCATCCCCAACTAGGAACGATTCCTTTACTTCATTTATACATGCTGTTGAAATGTCACCTCTTCAGAGAAACCTTCTATGGCCAGTATGTGTAAAATACCAGCTATCTCAAAGGAACTGTTTAACCTAATCCCGTATTTCCCAATATGATAGTCACTAGTCACGAGTATCTATTTTCATTTAAATTAATCATAAATAAAATTAAAAGTCCAATTCTTCAGTAACACCATCCACATTTCAAATCCTCAATAATCACATGTAACTATTATATTGGATAACACAGGCTATTTCAATCATTGCAGAAAGTTTTATTAGGCAGTGCCTCTCCAACTTGCTTTATTCCCTGCCGAGCACTTGTCATCACCAGGTTTTATTTGTTTACTCATTTATTTTATTCTCCCCTTGAAAATCTATGAAGGTAAGAATTAGTACTACCTCTTTTCATTTATGCATTCCAAGTGGTTAGAAGAGCACCTGACAGTCATAAGAAGCTAATTTGCAGAATTAATTTTTTAAAAGACTTGTATGACTAGAAAACATGAGCTAGTAATCATCCCTGTTGTCCGGGGTCCTGTCCATCAAAATTTTTATTTTTGAAAGTTTTTTGAGTTAGACTATTTTAAATGTTCAAATATACAAACTCATTTTGTTTGTCAATAAGTTAACACTTTAAAATCGTGTCTTTTAACCATTCTGACATCCCCTTTCACTCTCAGAAGTGTCCTGGTATGTCCAGTACAGTATATAATATTAGTTAAGGGAAAACACATTATGAGACAAGACTCTAATAGGAGTATGGATTTTACGTGGCATATAATATGTGAGTCATATTTATTTGGCTAAACTTTCAACTGCTATACTCTTCTACTCATGACTGGTGTTAATGCTAACTGGTTCAAAGATTACGTGGTTCAGTTAGAGATCAGTTTTAAAAATTTGAAGGTATGTAACTAAAGATTGAAGTAGCAAGATAACTAAAGACTGAAGCTGCCAGGGGTAGGAAAGAACTAAGGAGGTCCAAAATATAGGGAAAGGGAGGCCACATAGCTATTCGGACCATGTTAAGAAAAATATGGAACTACTTTTTGTTTTAAACAACAATCACATTTTTGAAATTCAGACTTAGTATTAAGTTTAGAATTCATTATATTTAGGGTCAATAAGCCAAGAAATTAGCATAAAACCTATGTTAGTAAAACTATCTGCAGCAACTTGAAGAAGCCAATCTCAAACTACTCTTTAGCAATACCTTGATAGTTCGGAATGCACAGAGATACCACATATTAAAAAGGAATGCATATTTTATTCTAATTAGAGCTGAAAGCTATTGGAGGGGTTAATATAGGATAGGATTTACCTGATTTTAAAGTTGAGTTGTAGTAAGCCCAGGCACAATAAAGAACTTATTGGGAAGAATAGCTTTCCCAATGACTGGCCGTGATGTAGTCTCAGACAAGAGAGAAGGTAGATGGATTACAACAGGAAAAAAAAAAAAGAAGTGGCAAAACATAAAACTCAATCAGCAGGCAGAGATCAACTCATGGGGGCTTCGAAAAGCATGTATAATAGTTGGGGCTTTAGCATAGTGGGAAGCTAGAGAAGGAGTTTAAGCTCAGGGAAACATCACTGGTTTCACCTCTCAGAGATATTGCATTGGAGGCAGTGAAGAGAACGACAGAACAGGGGATAACAATGGAGGGTTATGAAAGCACGTAGATGATCATTAGGTAGCCCAGGTAAGAGCAGTTACTATCATAGCTTAATACTACAGCAGTGAGATAGAGAACTATGGGTAGGTTAGAGAGGTATTTTGAAGTTATAACTTACAAGTCTGAGTAACTATTTATGGGCTATAATGACCATATATTTTGACCTGAATGACTGCATGGATCTTGGTATAATTTACTCAAACAGGAAGCTCAAAAGGAGTAAATTGGTTGAAGAAGATAAAGAGTTCAGTTTTAGTCAAGTTCTAGGTTAGGCATCTGCAACACACCTATGTTGAAATGCCCAGCTGATTATTAGATAGAAAGGCTGAGAGTAAGGAAAAAAAAATAGAGCTGCAGATCTGGGGCTCCAGGCATACAGCTATTAACATAAACAATAGGAACACCTGAAGTCACTTCTTCCTAAGGGATGGAGCACTCCAAAAATAACATTTTTAGAAATATAAGAGATCTTAGAAGTCATTTAGTCCAATTCTCCTATTTCTCAAATGAATAAACTATTTTTCCAGAGAGGGAAAGTGATTTGTTAAGGACCATGTAGAGAGTAAGCTGCAGAGAGAATATGTCAAAATTCATCTCTCCAAATACAGTCCAGCATCTTACACTCTGTAAAATAAAATTACATCTTAGCTTACTTTAAGTATATGTAAAAAATCTCTGACTTCCAAAAGATTACATTACACCTATAAATTGGTACAAGAATACTGTGTGATTATGATTAATTACAATGTATAAAAGTTCTACCTGTTGTTATATTATTAATTAGTTTAATGAAGCATTAATATAGATTGAAAATATGATACTAGTAAAGTTTTAATTTTAGAAATCAATATCTCATTAAGAAGTTATTGCTGTATCTATAGGCATCACTAGATTAATCTCCTAGTGTAAAAGAAGCAACACCACGATAGCAGAAAGTACTTACATTCATGAAGCATTTTTATTTTTAATTTATTTAGAAGACATATATTTTAGTTCTGTAGAAAATATAGAATGACTCTGGTTATATCTCACCCTTAGGCTCTAGCAAGTCTAGTATACAATCCTTTTCATTCTTAATCTTTTTGATATTAAAAATATTTGAACCATTTAATAATTATAATTTAGTACAACAGAAACACACACACCCCCCAAAATCTGTTTTCAAAATGGTTATTCTTTTCTGTGAGTTAGCCCAGAATTATTATCAATAAGTAAATATGCTGTCTTGTTCTCTTCTAAGCTATGGAAAAGGTCAGAATGAATGTCCAGTGTCAGAAACTTTAAAAATTAAATCAGGAAAGGATCCTAGGAATCATCAAAAGACCCCTGGCATGTCTCCGGCCTCATTTCTCACATGTCTCTTGCTCTCACCACATTCTAGTTACATTGATCTTTATGTTTCTTGAGTATGACAAAATTATTTGCCTGTACTGCCATTCAGTCTGCCTGGCAGCTTGTTTCCTCAGAGCTTTCCATGGCTAGACCATTTTTACTGTTCAGGCATTGACTCAAATTTCACCTTCTCAGAAGCATTCTCTACCCATCCTACTTAAGGGAAATTTCTCCCACCCCTAGTTATTCTCCAAGCCAGTTTTCTATTCTATTTATTTTTACAGTAGCTATCACCTTCTGTCCATCAGAAAATTCTTATTAATATATTTGTTTATATCTTTTCCCTTGCTTTTCAAACTAGAATGGGAAATCCAATGAAGCAAAGGTCTTGTCTGTCTTGTTCACAGTTGAATCTACAGTGATTAGTTTCAGCACTTCATGCATAGCAAGACTCCATAAATGTTTTTCAATAAACAGATCTAATATATCTTCTTCAAGTTTGGGAGTCTGTGGCCCACTAACCAATCATAGTGCAGAGGCAAAACCCCCAATTTTCTCGTTTAAAGTCAAGAGCTTTTTTTTTTTTTAATCACACATATTGTCTCTATCTCATTTCAAGAGTTCTCCTAACAACATTTAAATAATTTTGAAAATTGATAAATAATAATAATATGATAGATTACATTGATTGAATGCCAATTGAGCTCCAAGCACTGCATTAAGTGTTTTACTTGCTTTAGCACATTTAATCTTTGCAATAACTTTATGCCAGTAAATCCTAAATCCTATTATTAGATTGGGGGATGGGAGGTGAGGGGAGAGAGAAAGAGAGAGACTCAGATAGATCTAAGTAATGTGTCCACGTTCACACATCTGGGTTTTTTTTTTTTTTTACTCCAAACACTGATGTAATAATTGCTATGTTGTGTTAAGTGAACTTTACATGATATTTCATCGGGCATTTGGGGTAAAAAATATGCTCCAAGAATAACAAGCCTGAGAACACATAAATATCACAACAAATCAGACTGGCTAGATTTGTATGATTTGCAAGTCACAATGTGAAGACAAGAGTGGCAAGAGCTTCCACTAGGTTGTTTCATATTGATCACTAGACCACTGGGCTGCTGGAAAGGGCCATGGCCTGAGGCTCACTGAGAGATTGTTCACCACCATAAATTCTCAAGGGCCTAAAGGTGAAGTGTCAGCATTTGGGCCCCAAGGATAAAAAGATTAATAAAACTCACGAGCTTATATTTCACATGTATGTTTTACCCTAAAATAAAGCAACTCCAAATCCTACGTTTATCAAATTGATTTTCCGTGTGTTAACGTCAGAATGTACAGATTTCCTTTCAAGGTCCTCAAAAGTCTCTAAATGTTATAATAAATAATATATTTACAGATTATTTAATGCAAGGAAAAGGAAAGATTCTCTTTTAAGTTCTTATTTTCAGGATTGGACAAAGTTTAAGAAATAGAAATATTCTCCTCTTCCAAGACTGAAATGGGAAAGGTGAGAACCCATTGAGTCCTGGGTTATTTGAATTTAGAGGTAAACTGAGGCAATTCAAATTATTAAAAATATCTGGAGACTGATTTCCTACTTGGGATTTCTATAATATCTAAAATTAAATAATAGAAATCCATCAGTATAAAAATAATTTTAATATTTTAACTCCCTCTTTCAAGGAGCCTAAGAGTTGTTGACAACATCCCTAAACTTATTGTATTTGCTTCATCCCTAAAGAGAACTGGTCACGATCTATCTATTAGGAATAGAGATTCCCATTTCGTTATATGCAGGCAGGACAGCAGTGTTGAACAAAGGAGGGCATTAATTACAGTCTCCCTGGGCAACAAAGGTTAGAGCTTCTGATGCTTCAGTTTCCTCACCTATCACAACACAGAAGTTAAAATGATGAGCTCAAAGGTGGCTTTCTTCCTCAGGTGGACTTAACCTTTGACCTAAGGATTGCCTCTCCTCTCACCCCACGCCAGGCCTTTGAATTCAATTCAAAAGGTTATAAAAACACTGATAATATATATTTTAAATATATGTGTATGTCCGTTACCACATTTTTTTTCTGGGTTAAGGGAAAACAGTTTTATTTTGCTGGATTCTAAAAAGAATGTATAACAACCCCACTGCTCTAATATTAAGAGCCACTGTCTAATTCTATCTATAAGAGGCTATATCTTATAGTGGTTAAAATAACATATTCTGGACTCAAACTCTTGGGTTTCATTTCTACTCTCCAAAATACTAATTTTTTGACCTTGTACAAATTACATAATTTCTTTGTATGTCAGTTCTCTTGTCAATAAAAATAAAGGACAATTATGGAATATTATTTATAAGGTTGCTTTAGAGAATTAAAAAGATATTATGTAGGGAAAATGCTTGCACATAGTAAGCACTTGATGCTATTTTTATTTATGTTTTAAAAGAAAATTTCCATAAGATCAGATCAGGTGTTTATCTTTCTTATATGTAACAGAGAATAACAGAGCTTTTAAATATTTGTCAAATGAATGAATAAACAAATGGACAAACTAAGTCAATAAATGGACAAACTAAGGCTTTTGAGTAAGCAGTTTAGTAAATATCTAACCTCAGAGATGAACCACAGTTTATTCCAAATTGTGCTGAATAGTGAAGGAGCATTAGAGAAAAAACAGGAAAATGCTTGGTCACGTCATCTTTATGTCATTTTCTTTCCCTAGTGCTAGATCCGTCATCCAATCTTTCCGTGCAAATAAACAGCCTGCTTAGAATTATCTTTGTTTTATTTCTTTGCTCTCACAAGTATATTTTCCCCTAAATCTCTAACCAAAATGTACTGTCTCGCTAACTATTTTTAAATAGCTTCAATTAATATCCCCAGTGTATATTCTATATTGAGCTTTTTTCTTCAACTTTCTATAAGAATATTTATTCTAAGTGTTATGCAGTTGCATTAATACTCACAAAAGAAAGTGATAGAAAAAAATGTGTGTGCACACTCTATGTGTGTGTGTGTTAAGTTCCTGTTGACTAACTGTAGCACTGTTGTTACTATTTCAATTATTAGTAGTATTAGCAGACATCTGTTAACACTGGGATTTTAGGCAGCCTTGTTCTCTAACAGCAGGAGATCTGAAATAATGATCTTTGAATACTAAATTCACCTTTGAAATGCATTTTGTACTCAAACATTTTGAGACATTTCTTACGCTTCTTAATCATTCCAGACTTGAAACATGGTTTGGTATGCTAGAGAAAGCTAAACTCGAGGTGGCTTTAGTTCTAGTACTTGCTCCTCCTCTAATTACTGGTTGAATTTCTGAACAACTCTTAAACTCCCCAGGCCTTGATCTCCTCATATATAAAATTAATGATGGGAAAAGTTGGCTAGATGATCTCTACGTTGCAGGTCAAATAATCCTGTGATTCTACCTCTGAAAAGGATGTCAAAGACATGAGCATTGAAAAAGTAAGTTCTATTGAGTTGCTCTTGCCAAATCAACCTGGAGAATTCTGTACTTTATTTTTCCTTGCAAGGATAAACATGGGGAAAAAAATAGTATACATCACTTTGCGTATTACATAAATCTAATATGCAAATATCACTTTTAAGTACTTATTAAAACCAAGCCTCATGTTACCCAAGCCCATGTAAGAAATAGTTGTACCTGGCCATTTTATGCCTAGCTTGATCACTATTTATATCCATCCATCAAACATTTGACAAGCATTCACTATGCAGCAGCCACAGGACACAGAGATAAGTTGTACATAAGCCCAGTCCTAAGAACCCACAATAATAAGGATTTAAGGTGACACTCAGGGTGACTTCAGCAAGATGGCAAAACAGAAAGCCTCTTACCCCTTCAAAAACACTATTCAACAACAGTACAAGGATCAATTCCCTTTGTGGGGAATCTAGAAAACCATTAAGATGTCCCTGCCTCTCAGTGCAAAACCAACCCATCTAAGCCAGTAGGAAAATGTATGGCACCTACTTACCCTAGCTACTCCCCGCAGCTCAAGGCAGCATGATCAGAGACAAATCCCAGCTCCAGGCTTCTCTCTGAGGAGGAAAACGGAAGACAAAAATAACCATCCAATGTGCAGAATTTCTACCCAGCAGCAGCAGAACATACATTTTTCTCAAACACATGGATAGACCACATGTTAGGCCACAAAGTAGGACTTAACTATAAGAAGATTGACATAATACCAAATACCTTTTTAATGAAATAAACTAAAAATCAATAGCAAAAAAGTTTTGAAAATTCACGAATATATTTAAGCAAACAACACTCTCCTAAACAACCAACACATCAAAGAAAAAAATCAGAAGGATAATTAGAAAATACCTTGAGACAAATGAAAGTAAAAACAACACATCAAGACCTATGGAATACAGCAAAAGCAGTGCTAAGAGAGATGTGTATAGGGGTAAATGTCTGCAAAGAAAAGAAAGATCTCAAATAATCATTAGATCTTTATACCTTAAGAAACTAGAAAAAGAATAAACTAAGTACAAAGATAGAATATGGAAGGACATAGCAAAGATTACAGCAAATATTAACAAAATAGAGAAAAGAAAAAAATGAACAAAACTGAGGTCCTTTTATAAAAAAAAAAAGACAAAATTGGCAAAACTTTAGCTAGAATAACTAAGAAAACAGAGAAAATGCAAAGAAAATTAGAAATGAAAGCACTGGTGCAATAGGCCTTTAGTTACGTGGTGGTACGTTGTGGGCAGAGGGGAAGCTTACTACGTAGTTCTGTAATTCGGTCTTGTCTTTTAGTGAAACTTCATTTGGACTATGAACCATACAAGTGCTTCTCAATGTTTTGTCCTCCCTTTAAGTGAGACAGGATGGCTGGAGTGGTCTGGTGTTGAGTATTTTCCTTTCTTTCACATGGAAGGATGGAGGGGGCTGGAGTTGGGAATCTCCTTCCCCTAGGTCAGTTAAGCTCTAATAAAACCACATGATTATCTCAATTGATGCAGAGAAGGCCTTCGACAAAATTCAACAGCCCTTTATGCTAAAAACTCTCAATAAACTAGGTATTGACGGAACGTACCTCAAAATAATAAAAGCTATTTATGACAAACCAACAGCCAATATCATACTGAATGGGCAAAAACTGGAAGCATTCCCTTTGAAATCAGGCACTAGACAAGGATGCCCTCTCTCACCACTCCTATTCAATATAGTACTGGAAGTTCTAGCCAGAGCAATCAGACAAGAAAAAGAAATAAAGGGTATTCGATTAGGAAAGGAGGAAGTCAAATTGTCTCTATTTGCAGACGACATGATTGTATATCTAGAAGACCCTATCATCTCAGCCCAAAATCTCCTGAAATTGATAAGCAACTTCAGCAAAGTCTCAGGATACAAAATCAATGTGCAAAAATCACAAGCATTCCTATACACCAATAATAGACTTAAAGAGAGCCAAATCAAGAAAGAACTGCCATTCACAATTGCTACAAAGAGAATAAAATACCTAGGAATACAACTAACAAGGAACGTAAAGGACCTCTTCAAGGAGAACTACAAACCACTGCTCAACGAAATAAGAGAGGACACAAACAGATGGAGAAACATTCCATGTTCATGGTTAGGAAGAATCAATATCGTGAAAATGGCCATACTGCCCAAAGTAATTTACAGATTCAACGCTATCCCCATCAAGCTACCAATGACCTTCTTCACAGAACTGGAAAAAACCACCTTAAACATCATATGGAACCAAAAGAGAGCCTGCATAGCCAAGTCAATTCTAAGCAAAAAGAACAAAGCAGGAGGCATCACACTACCGGACTTCAAACTCTACTACAAGGCTATGGTAATCAAAACAGCATGGTACTGGTACCAAAACAGAGATATAGACCAATGGAACAGAACAGAGGCATCGGAGGTGACACAACATATCTACAACCACCCGATCTTTGACAAACCTGATAAAAACAAGCAATGGGGAAAGGATTCCCTGTTCAATAAGTGGTGTTGGGAAAACTGGCTAGCCATATGCAGAAAGCAGAAACTCGACCCCTTCCTGACACCTTACACTAAAATTGACTCCAGATGGATTAAAGACTTAAACATAAGGCCTAACACCATAAAAACACTAGAAGGAAACCTAGGCAAAACCATTCAGGACATAGGCGTAGGCAAGGACTTTATGACCAAAACACCAAAAGCATTGGCAACAAAAGCCAAAATAGACAAATGGGACTTATTCAAACTCCACAGCTTCTGCATGGCAAAAGAAACAGTCAATAGAGTGAATCAGCAACCAACAGAATGGGAAAAAATTTTTGCAGCCTACCCATCTGACAAAGGGCTGATATCCAGAATTTACAATGAGCTAAAAAAGATTTACAAGAAAAAAACAAACAAGCCCATTCAAAAATGGGCGAAGGATATGAACAGATACTTTACAAAAGAAGACATACAAGAGGCCAACAAACATATGAAAAAATGCTCATCATCACTGGTCATTAGAGAAATGCAAATCAAAACTACATTGAGATACCATCTCACGCCAGTTAGAATGGCGATCATTAAAAAATCTGGAGAAAACAGATGCTGGAGAGGATGTGGAGAAATAGGAACACTTTTACACTGTTGGTGGGAGTGTAAATTAGTTCAACCACTGTGGAAAACAGTGTGGCGATTCCTCAAGGACCTAGAAATAGAAATTCCATTTGACCCAGCAATCCCATTACTGGGCATATATCCAAAGGATTATAAATCGTTCTACTATAAGGACACATGCACACGAATGTTCATTGCAGCACAGTTTACAATAGCAAAGACCTGGAACCAACCCAAATGCCCATCGATGATAGACTGGACAGGAAAAATGTGGCACATATACACCATGGAATATTATGCAGCCATTAAAAATGAGGAGTTCACGTCCTTTGTAGGGACATGGATGAACCTGGAAACCATCATTCTCAGCAAACTGACACAAGAACACAAAACCAAACACCACATGTTCTCACTCATAGGAGGGTGTTGAACAAGGAGAACACATGGACACAGGGAGGGGAGCACTATACACGGGGGTCTGTTGCGGGGGAGTGGGGGGGACAGCGGGGGGGGGGAGTTGGGGAGGGATAGCATGGGGAGAAAGGCCAGATATGGGTGAGGGGGAGGGAGGCAGCAAATCACACTGCCATGAATGCACCTATGCAACAACTTTGCATGTTTTTCACATGTACCCCAAAACCTAAAATGCAATTAAAAAAAAATAAATAAATAAAAAATAAATTTATCCTAGAAAAAAAAAAAAAAAAAAATCCCATTAGGTTGGGCACTGGTTAAACAGTTTTTCCTGAGGGAAAAACTTGAGAGGAAGAAAAGAATATTCTGATGTATTTCAGATGACTCCTTTTTCCCTCCCACTACCAGAAGCATAAAAGGATTTTTTCTCTGATATTCATTGTGAGAACTTTGTAGAGCTCTAAGACATAAATCTCATGAAAGGGTGCCCCCTCTCCCCTGATGATTGGGTCTCCTTGGAGTTTATAGCATGTAGTCTTGTTCACACTGAGCCTCAAGCAATTTTTCAATTACAGTTCAAGTTTCTCTGACTTGGCATTGGCACCCAAAGAGGTTTCTGCTCTTGGGTTTCTGCTCTGGTAAATTGTTACACTCTCTATATTCACCTATCAGTGTCTTTGATTTTGGGGACAGTGGTTTGCCCTGTAACCTCACTTCTCTTAAGGATCTAACAAGAGCTGAATTTTCAGTTTGTTCAGCTTTGTACTTTGTGTTAGGGCAAAGTGGTGCCTTTTAAGCTTCTTACATGCTGAACCAAAAACTCAGAGCACCTGGTATACAGGTTTTAAAAACTGAAACAAATTAAATATCTTTCATAAAAAGGTTAAAGTTACCATGGTTCATGGAATATGGTAAGACAGAGTATGAAGCAACCACTATAAATGATGTTATGCATACTTACTGACAAAGAAAGATATCTACACTACTTAACTGGAAAACAGAGTATAAATATGTACTTATAAATAATTCTAAATTTGTTTTCAAAGATGTTAAATGTGAGAATATATATACTATGCATGAAATATGGTATTATATACACAAAAATATTAATACAAGTTTTCTTTGGAGAGTATATGATGAATACTTTTTTATTCTCTTCTTTATGTTCTATATTTTGTTTGTTTGTTATAGTCAATATGCATTGCTTTTAAAACTAGGCGTTCTCTGTGTGTGAGGCGAGAACATAGTAATGCTGTGTAAATGAACAGCCACAGCCTCACCTGAATAAGTTGATCACAACTTGAAAGCTTGTGAAGTGAAGGAGTGATATTATTTTCTTTCAAGAAGGGAAGGCCTTCTGTAAATTCTTTGTTGCATTCTCATTTTCAGTTTTATCTCCCACTCCTTCTTCTCCATGGATATCCTCCAGGGCCCCCTCTGTTTTTATAATATCTACAGCATTTAATGTTTGTAGGTCTCATCTGCACTTATCTATTGTCTTTAATTATTAGCTCTCTAATGTACCTATGTCTTTCCTGTTGAACTAGTCTATATGTTCTTCATGGATAGGTCTTGTACAATGTCTAAAATGAAAATGGAATAAATAATAACATATAATAGTAAGGAGTAAAAACAACCAAGGACCATTTGATTCTAGGCATTGTCCTATGGACTTATGTCAACTTACTTTATGCTCATAATAATTCCATGAGGTTGGTATGATTGACCCCATTTTACAGATGAGGAAACTAAAGCCTAGGGAAATTAAATAACTCTCTGGGTCATAGATCCAGTAAGTTATTGAAGCAGAATCCTCTATAACACCGATTACAGAGCTGTATATATTAGCAAGCACTAGACAAAGAGTGGCAAACGCCATATTTGATAGGCATCTTCTCTCTCGGGGTACAGGCAAGGAAATTTGTTTGAAATTTCTAGACTCCCTACAATATGGCCTAAGCAAGGACAGTGCTAGCTGCCCATAGTCCAAGTGCACCCTTAAGTATGCAGACATGCTCTGCCACAAGCAGAATTCCAGGTTCATACAGACCTTTGGTCCTTGCTAAGTCTAGGGTCAAGACAGCCCAGAAGAATAAGCAAGACTGATTGAGATTCACTCAGCTGCTTACAGATTTTTCAACATTATTTATCCTATTCACACCACTCCTTTTGGTTTAATTCACATCCAATTAGTCTCTGTTTTTAATTCACATCCAATTAGTCTCTGGGTTTTGTTTTGTTTTGTTTGTTTTAAAGATTTTAGTCTCTGTCATTTCACTAGTCACTGACTTGCACACCTCCATGGCTATGCTTATAGTGTTCCTTTATCTTAGAAACATACCTCCCCTTCCCTTGTTTACATTAAAATTTTTTACTGAATCTTCTAACCCAGCTTAAATGTTATATTTTCTCTGTAACTCTCCCAGACCTTCCTACCTTGAATCTTTATCTCTGCATCTAAGTTCCATATGGCCTTTGCCCCAATGCATTATGATTATTTCCCTGGGTGCATGTATCCTCCACTAGACTGTCAGCTCTTTGAGGGCAGAGTACAGTGTCACTTCATATTCCATGCCTCATATATAGTCAGTACTTAATAAATGTATGTTAAATTGAATATGACTAGGAAGATACAAAGACCATGGTAGAGTTAAGCTAGCCATGCTTTAGGCCAGTAATTTTCCTCTCTCTGATGCGATTCTCTATTTCTAGCAATGAATTTAGGAGATGAAATAATTCTGAGGTAGGAGACTCTAAAGGGAAACATTCAACTTTTCACAGTTTCTCTTTTTATGTAGGGTGAGTCTTGGTCTGAATTTATAAAATATCAGGCAAACTCTTGTTAAAATCTCTGTATCAAAACTTATACCAATGCCAAGATTATTCTTGAAAAATATTCTATATCAAATTAACCATTCCCTTCCATTAGGAAAAATAATAGAAACCTGAAGCCAACCCAAACAATGTTTAAAGCACACACAGAAGATTTAGAGGCATAGAAATCCATGAACTGAGCTGCCACTGGATGTCCTAATAGCAATCCTTTCACCGAGACATATTTATTAAATGTTTGAGAATTGCTAAGTGCTGTCAAACGTCTTCTAGAAAGAAGGACTGGATGTCACCTTCCTCATGGGACGGATTGTGCCAAGAGCAATATTGCTCATGTCATTAGTGTGTGGTGAGGAGATGCTGTGAACCCTCTTTGAGAGGTTATAGGAAAGTCACTCTGCAACTGACAAAGCATCTTCATTCTCATTACTGGAAATGCCAAGTGGGGAAGGAAGTGGGTCAGAGTGTCCCTTGCTCTCCTTGAGATTGCATCATTGTTTCTGGCCTTTGTCATCCAATGACCGTTTCAACTTCTCTCACTCTGTATTGAGCTGTATGTTCAATATGGAGCATAAGTAGCACTTTTACAGAGTAAAAAGCTTTCTCTACTTTATCCTCATTAATCTGCTGTAAAAAATAATGACTCTTACTTTGGCCAGTCTCGTGGCCCTGTCATCTAATTGAGTTTTCTGAACAAAAATCAGGTCAGCAGGCATTGCAGTCACTTTGTCTCTTTGTTTTTACCCCTAGACAAAATGTCAGTAAAATGTCAGTGAATTCTGTTTCTATAGAGAAAACAGATTCTGAAAAACTTATCTACTTTAGGACTTGGGTCACTCCTCTTAAGATGTTTAATTCTTTAAAATATAATAACACCACTGACACATACACACACACAAACTTCCCCTAAAGAGTTTATCTTAAAAGTAGTTTATCCAAAAGTTTGTTCAAAACTAATTGCTAGCCAAAAATAAAATTATCTTTTCTCAGGCAGTCACAGCATCTCAAAATTTTAGGGCAGGAAGGCAACCTGGAAATAATCTTAATAAATTATTTTATTTCAAAGATAAGGAACAATTTGATAGGCCAACCACTGTCCCAGTATCACACTGTTAGGGACAGGACGCAACCTAGAACCTGAGACTCCTAGCTCTGAGCAGAATGTTCGTATTTAATTAGCTTTTTGTGTCAAAGGGGAGAAAACTGTTTCATTGAACTATAGAAACAGTAGAATCATAATATGCATCTGATTTTAATCTGCCTATGCAGATAAAATAATCACACACAATTAACAAAGAGAAAACCCTCCAATTTCCAAAGAAAAATGGCTAATTTGAAAATAAACCCCTTGGCCTAATGGTAGGGGTCAAATTCAGAATGTTGGTATGGTGCACGTGTTTTGATCAAACAAATGTTTCATTGGGTTGGAATCAGTTTCTTATAAAAAATGCCAAAACAACCATTCAATTCAGTAAAATTGGATAAATCAGTGAGAAAACAATTCCAAATTGGTCTTTTGAAAATAATTGAATGTAATATGTAACTAGATATGGCCGGAAATTAAAAGAACAAACAAAAGAATGGGAGCACAGCACCAGAATCCTATCCCGGCAAACCATAGACATAAGGAAAGGAAACCATCTGGGGATGTGTTAAGACACCGTTTAGAGTGCATGCCTTCCCCCATGCCTTCTTAATTTTCCCATCCCAAAAGGTGGGCTATTGGTATGGATGTTTATATACCTTGAACAATGCCCTTACCATGCTTGACTGTACCAGAGCAGGTCACCTGAACCAACCTGAGGCAATATGTACCCCTCTGAGAGTTGGAATTGAGACCAGAAAAATCAGCCTCATTGTGTGACTGAAATCCTAAAAATTAACAACAGAGGATATGGAAATGTGTGCCTTCCACATGGACTGACTATGAGGGAGAGTTGGTTGACTGAAAAGTTTGCAGATAGGCAGAAAACAGAGTTTCTGATTTTAATAATTGCTACCAGAAAAATAAACAGTGACCCATGAAAGAACATTACAAAGTGAACGTAAGTCATGAGAATGATGGTCAGAAATTTTTTAACTGAAACCTAATGGATGAGGAGCCAGCCAAGGAAGGAGCTACACGAAAGATATTTTAGGGAGCATAGATACTATGAGCAAGGGCCATGTGGCAGGAAAGCTTTGCATTTCTATGGATCTGAAGAGGACTCTGATTGGAGCACAGTGACTGAGAGAGACAGAGACTGAGTTTGAAGATGCTTTGTCTAATTTGCTGAGAGCAGTATGGGTATTCTGTCACCCAGTATTGTCATTCATAACATTCCTTTTACTCTACAAATGCCTCAGTTTTGATAGTGATTTAAGTGATTGCCCTATTTAAAGGTAAAACATTTATGTTTTCTTCCACACACAAGGGAAACTGTTGAAGATTTTGAGCTTGCAACTGTCAACATCAGATCTATATTTTTGGAAGATTATTGTAGTGAAGAGTATAAATTAGAAAGCAGAAAGCACAGTCTATGGGTAACTGGGCTTTAGGTCTAATTTGGTATTAGTTTTCTTTCCCATTCTCATGTCCTTCATGTATTCAGGAACAGGAGTTGATGGGTAGGCATGCACACAGCTGCCATCATGGACAGAGGAGGACACAGAACACTCAGGTCACACCAGTAAAAAACAGAAAGGGTCCTGGATTAGCAAGACAGCTATCTCACTTCTCCTTGTAGACACATCCTCAGGACAATTATACAAGAATATTCACTCATATCTATTTAATGCTATCAATTAAAGATAATTCTTCTGTAAAAAATGCAAGCACAATCCTTAACCAAAGTCAGAGAGGAAAGTAAAAATTATGTAAGGAGTCAAAAAATAATTCCACATATAGCTGCTGAGTTCTGCATGAGATCAAAGATGATTTTGAAACCCCTGAAATGGGTGCCTTTAAACAGAAAGTATGCGTGGCAATCAGCAGTCCCCACAAATTTATGAGGAAAGAAAGATTACCAATTTAAAAAATATTGCTGGCTTTCAATCATACTAAATGAAGTAAATTAAGACAGATAAAGTTGGCTGCCTCTTTAAAATAAGAGACTCCTCTCCATGCTCCCTACTTGGCTTGAGTTTCTATAGCAAGTGATAAGGAACTGCTTTCACAAATAAGCGTGATTGAGATTTCTGTGGGGTTATCTTTAAAGGAATAAGAAGGTCAAATCAAATGTGATGGTCGTAAACAGAGAATAAAAGGCATAAGAGTATGGTGGTTTGTAAAGGCATCTCCAAACTCCATGGTGTTCCAAGTCGTGGTCTATTTTTCTAAATCCAATTTATAGGTTTGGATTATTTTAGGGATGCATCCTTTCCCTAGCCCAATCTCTCCACTTTTATATTACTCACATCCCACCCCACCACAAATGAAACAATCTATTGCTTCTTCAAAGATATCAGCCTATTCCCTTTATCAAGAGCAATTTTCTCTTTTTTTTTAAAAAAAAAAAAAAAAGATTGCATAGTCCTAAAGGATGCAGTGAAAGCAAGAGAAAAAGTAGAATTTCCACAGTATAAGTATAATTAAAAGTACATATTAAAATGTATATATTGAAACTGAGAAAGTGGTGACCTAGAATTGTGACATTATACAAACATCGCTCAATTCAATTAAAAATGCATACAGAGTTGCCTTTTGTGTGCTCCACATCACTCTAGGATCCATGAGCAACATGGAAGGAACTTAAAAAATGTTCTGTGCTCCTAAGATTAAGGTATAGTTTTGGAAAGTGTCTGCAAGGTAGAAAAAGCATGGGGGCAGGAACAGGAAATACATATATATGAGCCGGGGAGGTGCAAGGGGAGCAGAATCCCAAAAGATATACAGAAATTGAAGTAGCATTTGTCACAGGTGATCCAAAGACCACCTGCCTCAGAAATAGTTGGAATACTTACACAAATGTAGATCCTGAGATCCCTTCATAAGTTGAGTAAACCAGATTCTCTGCAGATGGGGCCTAAAAGGCCAATATAATTATATTATTCTCCTGCGAAAAACCCTCTAAACAAAATGAGAACAAAATTCAAATACTTTACTGGGTCCTACACAATCTGGCACCTGCTTTCTTCTCTGTCCATCATTTCTCCAATTCTCTAGTCTCTATGCCCACCCACAACACAGACATCTCACTCTTCAATTAGCCTCCAGTTGCACTGATATTCTTTCCAGTCCCTAAATGGCAAAGATTCCCTATATTGTCTCCTGACTTACTCGTCATGTCTCCTTGTTGGGAAGTTTTCTATCATTGCCATAGAATTGTTCTATCATCACCATAGATGTTGGCATCTCACGAACACCACCATTTTCTATGTCACTAACCTATATTATGTTCTTTATAATATTTTCTTAGTTTTCTGTTGTTGCTGTAACAAATTGCTACAACCTAGTAGATTAAGACGATACAACTGGACTGTCTTACAATTCTGTAGTTCAAAAGTCCAAGTATCTTACTAAGGTTAAGATCAAGGCATTGGCAAGCCTTCAGTTCTTTTTAGAGGCTTTGGGTCATAGGCCATTTTCTTCTCTTGACTAGTTCCTCAAAGCCATCCACAAACCTTGGCTTCCAGACCCTTTTCTCTATCTTAAAAGTCAACAGTGCTGCATCTCTCTGAACCTTTTTTTTAAATTAAATATAGTTATATCTACTTCTGACTGCAGCCAAGAAAGATTCTCAGTTTTTAAAGACTCAGATTCAGGTTAATGCAGGATAATCTCCCCATTTTAAAGTCTAAACCTTAGTGACATCTGCAAAGTCCCCTTTGTCATGTAAAGTAACATATTTACAGATTCTACACATTAGAACATGGATATCTTTTAGAGCCATTATTCTTATCATAAGTACTTAAGGTTATCTCAAGTTATCATATTTGTTGGTTTCTTTATTCGTTTATTATCTTTATTATCCTGCCAAAACCAAAGCTTATGTTGATTCCAAGTGCCGGAAAAACTAGGCCAGCTTATAGTAGATATGCGTTAAATATTGACTAAAGGAATGATTGAAAAGATGATGGACATTTATACCAAATCCCTGAATAATTATTACATATTCTTTTTTTTTTTTAAGCATTGTACCAGAGGTTAAGAAAGCTACAGTCACCAAATCCACTTAACATAGTCCCATCAACACTACAGGGATGGAGCGTCTAGTCTATTTGTAACATACTTTAGAAATGCTTTGCCTATATTGGACGGTACCTACAATGTAGAAATGCTTTATGTCTAAGAAAAATTCCTTTTATGGCCACTGAAGTTCCTTTCTTCTATTGAAGCTTGAAGGGCAGAAAACATACTACTCCCTTAATATACTTCAAGAGATGCAAAATAAAATTATTAAAGAGGGGCATGAAGATAATGGAAATACGTGAAGCTAGCAGAGTGAAAGACAATACAGAAGTGTGATGATTGTGTGTCTTTGAAAATGCATGCTTTGGGGAATTAAATAAGAATCTTATGTTGCCATAGTTTATTATTTTTCAGGAGAAAAAATCTGAACTTTATATGCAATGTACCAATGTCTAAAATAATATGCAGGTAAAAATTCTTTGGCTTCAAATCAGGAGAACTTGAAGGATTTTTCACTGACAGCAACTAAAAAGCCAAATAACACACACACACACACACACACACACGCTCTGTTTGGAAACAGTAAAAATGACATTGCAAGTAGGATATGGGAGGCCAGTATCTTAGAAAAGTGAAGCTCATTGAGATGAGTTGCATGTAGTGAATATTACTTTTCTACTGGGAGAATTTGTCCATTTTTAGCAGAAGAAGAGAGGTTAAGAAGCCAATAGTCAAGAGACAGATATAAAAAGGTAGAAAAGTCAGCAGAGTGTTTTGGCAATTCCAGGACCATAGAGACAAAACTGAAGTTTGAGGGTACCAATATTGCTAATATGAGAGGGATGAAGATTCCTGAGAGAAGAGAGGGGAAAGATACAATTCTAAAACTCAGTAGGTTTCCCATAGAAGTATTTGCAAATTCTTAAGCTGTGCCTCACTTTACGCCTAACACAAGTCCCTTTTATTGCCTCAGAAGCTTCTTCCTCTGTTCAGTCTGAAGAATAGAGAATATCCTATTGCCCTACTTGATTTCAGGATGTCGAAATCGAATAACTACAGGTGACTATGGGTGACGAAAATGAATAAGGCTAGCTGGGTGCAAAACAATATTGAATGGTGGGATCTCTAGTGAGCTGGAAAGTGTATGCTACATCTAAAGAAGAAAGGAGTCACCGAGTACCAAACAATTTTTGCCTTTTAGGAACAAGAATTCTATGTTTATTAAACAGGACAGACTTTTCAGCATTTCAGTGATACTGAGTAATAGAAACTGGAGTTCAGGATCCACTAAGGAGAAAGAGTCATAATAAGCACTTCAAGTTCTCAGTTGGAACACCTGGAGACCTACACCATAGGATTATTGATCATTATACTGGTCTTTGAAAAAACCTATCTTCTCAATTGTATTAAATGTATATGCTCAACTCGAGCTAACAGCCAGAGGAGAGAGTAAATAAATCTCTTGAAGACTATAACATCATCCAGAACCTCTACATTTTTTTCCTACAAATATTTAATCAAAAATTACCAGGAATGACACGAAAAGTGATAAAGACAAAATAGCAACAAAAAAAAAAGTCTATAGGTAAGCCTGATATTTGAGCTATCAGACACAGATTTGAACAAAATTATGACTCATATGTGCAAGAAAATAGATGACAAGATGGAGAGTTTCAACAGAAAACTATACTCAATTTTTAAAAGTCAAATATTATAAAACTAAAAAATATGAAACTGATATTATTGATGAATGTGAAAGTAGGACAGGGAAAAAATAGACTAAGGCAAACAAATAGAAAGTATGTTTAAAAAAGAGAGAAAGTTACATAAGAAATGCATGGAAAATGTACAACATACATGTAATTGCAGTTGTAGAGGAGAAAGAAAATGAGATACAAATGATACTTGAAGTCAAATGGTTGAGAATTTTCTACCACTGATTTTAAAAACCCCAAAACATCAACCCACAGTTTCAAGAAGCTTAGCAAATCACACACAGGATAAATACAAGGGAACCACACCCAGGCACACAATAGTCAAAGTGTGAAAAAAAAGAAAAAAAAAAGAATCTAAAATGGAGAGAGAATATAGAAGCTTTAAATCATTAAAATAAAACTAACAGATTTTTATTTAACTAAAATAATACAAACAATAAGATGATGGAATGACATTTCTAACAAGCTAAAAGAAAATAAATGGGGGCGGGGGGGTGTGGGGCCAAGATAGTCAACCAGAAGCAGCGGTAAGTGGAGGCTCGCATCAAAAAGAACCATAACAGCATGCAAATCCTGCACTGGCAACTGAGGTATCCAGGTTCTGCCATCAGAACTGACTAGCTAGCTGATGTGACCCACGGAGAGGAAGGAAGAGCAGTGTGGTGCAGTGGCTCACCTGAGAGCTACAAGGGGCAGAGGGAGCCCACACCTCACCGCCAAGGAAGGTGGTGAGTGAGCGTGCTACTCAGCCTGGGAAAACATGCATTTTCCATAGAACTGCGCAACCAATGGATCAGAAGATCCCACTCGTGAGTCCATGCTACTGGGGCCTAGGGTCCCAACCACAGAGCTGTGCAGATTCTCAACAACCACTCAGCTAGAATCTGCTTAAGCCTGCCAAGCTCACCGAGGGGAGGGGCAACAAGCCCCACAACTGTGGCTGCCTGCTTTCTAAGCCATGTGAGCTCCTTGGGGGCGAAGCGACAGCCAACACTGGGAGGGATAGCTGCCTAACACACTAAGCTCCCAGGGCAGGGAGAAGGGTGGCAGTCATCTCTATAGCTCCAGGCCATGTTTTGCCCCTGTTGGAGCCAGGGAGGATGGAAGTCTTGGTTCCAAGAGGCATCCCCCACAGCCCAACACACCAGCTGTGGCAGACTGCAAATAGAGCATCTCTTTAGGCCTAATCCCACCTCACTGGCTGGGGCCTGACTGCAGGAACTCTGACAACTCCAGCCAGGGGCTCAGGGACAGAACTCTGTTCTCCATGGGCATGAGCCATTAGGGGGGGAAGTGGCCAGTTTCTGAGGATCAGGAGACTTAGTCTTGCCTCCTGCTAGTTGTGAGAAATCCAGGCAGCCCAGATGAGTGGGTTTTCACCCAGCAAAGCACAACTCCTCTACCAAGGGACAAAGTACTTCATTAAAACGGTCCTACTCCTTGGGCCACCCAACTCAGTGAAACCCTCCAACAGCAGTTGTCAGACACCGTATACAGGAGTGTTCCTACTGGCATCAGGTTATGCACCTCGAGGTCAGCAATCCCAGAGGAAGAAGCAGGCACCCATCTTTGCTGTTCTCCAGCCTCCCTGAGTTACATCTCCAGGTGTGGGAGTGAACCAGATGAACAGGGCCTGAAGTAAACTCCCAACAAACTGCAGCAGCCCTATAGAAGAGGGATCTGATCATTGGAAGAAAAACAAACAGAAAGCAACAACAATAGCATCAACAACAAAAAATAAGTACCCACAAAAACCCCATCCAAGGGTCAGCAGACACAAAGATCGATACTAGACAAATTCATGAAGATGCTAAAGAATCAAAAAGAATAACAACAAAAACACTGAAATCTTAAAAGGCCAGAGTGCCTTTTCTCCTCCAAAGGATTGCAACTCCTTTCCAGCAAAGGCACAGAACTGGATAGGGGATGAGATAGACAAACTGACAGAAGTAGACTTCAGAAGGTGGGTAATAACAAAGCCAGCTGGGCTAAAGGAGCACGTTCTAACCCAATGTAAAGAAGCTAAGAACCTTAATAAAATGTTATAGGAGTCACTAACTAGAATAATCAGTTTAGAGAGGAATATAAATGACCTGATAGCACTGAAGAACACAGCACAAGAACTCAGTGAAGCATAACATGAGTATCAATAGCAAAATCAACCAAGCAGAAGAAAGCATATCAGAGTTTGAAGACCATCTTGCTGAAAAAAAGGCACACAAACAAGATTAGAAAAAGAATAAAAATGAAGGAACAAAACCTCCAAAATGTGGGACTATGTAAAAAGATCAAATTTAAAATCGATTGGAATATGTGAAAGAGATGGGGAGAATGGAAACAAGTTGAAAAACACACTTCAAGATATTGACAGGCCAATATTCAAATTCAGAAATACGGAGAGCACAACTAAGATACTCCATAAGAAAATCAACCCAAAGACACATAATCAGAAGATTTTCTAAGGTTGAAATGAAGTAAAAAATGTTAAGGGCAGCCAGAGAGAAAGTCCAGGTCACATACAAAGGGAGGCCCATCAGACTAACAGTGGATCTCTCAAAAGAAACCCCACAAACCAGAAGAGATTGGGGGGCCAATAGTCAACATTCTTAAAGGAAAGAATTTTAACCCAGAATTTCATATCTGAGTTAAAGAGAAATAAAATCATGTACAGACAAGCAAATGCTGAGGGCTTTCATGACCACCAGGCCTGCTTTGCAAGAGCTCCTGAAGGAAGCACTAAATATGAAAAGGAAAAACCAGTACCAGTCACTGCAAAAACACACCAAAACATAAATACCAATGACACTATGAAGAAATCTCATCAACTAGTATGCAAAATAACCAGCTAGCATCATGATGACAGGATCAAATTCACACATAACAATATTAACCTTAAATGTAAATGGGCTAAATGCCTCAATTAAAAGACACAGACTGGCAAATTGGTTAAAGAGTCAAGACCGATTAGTGTGCTGTATTCAGGAGACCCATCTCACATGCAAAGACACACATAGGCTCAAAATGCAAAGATTAAGGAAAATTTACCAAGCAATTGGAAAGCAAAAAAAAAAAAAAAAAAACCACAGGTTGCAAACCTAGTCTCTGACAAAACAGACTTTAAACCAACAAAGATCAAAAAAGACAAAGAAGGGCATTACATAATGGTAAAGGGATTGATTCAACAAGAATAGCTAATTATCTTAAATATATATGCCCCCAATATAGGAGCACACAGATTCATGAAACAAGATAAAACAAGTTCTTAGAGACCTACAAAGAGACTTAGACTCCCATACAATAATAGTGGGAGATTTTAACACCCCACTGTCAATATTAGATAGATCAACATGACAGAAAATTAATAAGAATATTGACGACTTGAACCCAGCTCTGGATCAAGTAGACTTTATAGATGTTTATAGAACTCTCCACGCCAAATCAACAGAATTCATATTAGTCTCAGTAGCACATGGCATTTATTCTAAAGTTGACCACATAATTGGAAGTAAAACACTCCTCCACAAATGTAAAAGAACTGAAATCATAACAAACAGTCTCTCAGACCACAGTGCAAGAAAATTAAAACTCAGGATTAAGAAAATCACTCAAAATCACACAACTACACGGAAATTCAACAACTTGCCCCTGAATGACTCCTATGTAAATAATGAAATTAAGGCAGAAATCAAGAAGTTCTTTGAAACCAATGAAAACAAAAACACAACATGCCAGAGACTCTGGGACACAGCTAAAGTTGTGTTAAGAGGGAAATTTATAGTACTAGATGCTTACATCAGAAAGCTAGAAAGATCTCAAGTCAACACCCTAACATCACAATTAAAAGAGCAAGAGAAGTAAGAGCAAAGAAATCCAAAAGCTAGCAGTAGATAAGAAATAGCTAAGATCAGAGCAGAACTGAAGGAGATAAAGACACACACAAAAAAAAAACTTCAAAAAATCAGATTCCTAGGCAAGACAGATGAATAGGAACATCTCTGGTCTACAACTCCCAACGAGACCAATGCAGAAGGTGGGTGATTTCTACATTTCTAACTGAGGTACCCAGTTTATCTCAAAGGGACTGGTTAGACAGTGGTTGCAGCCCACAGAGGATGAGCAGAATCAGGGGGAAATCATCACCTCACCCAGAAAGCCCAAAGGATCAGGGAACTCCCTCTCCTAACCAAGGGAAGCCCTGAGGGACTGTGCTGTGAGGGATGCTTTTCCCATGGTCTTCACAACCCACAGACCAGGAGATTGCCTCTGGTGCATACACCATCAGAGTCCTGAGTTTCAAGCACAAAACTGGGTGGCCATTTGGGAAGACAGCAAGCTATCTGTAGGAGATTTTTTTTGTACCCCAGTGGTGCCTGGAATGCCAACAAGACAGAACCATTCACTCTCCTTGAAAGGGGACTGAAGCCAGGGAGCAGAGTGGTCTTGTTCAGCAGATCCAACTTCCATGGAGCCCAACAAGCTAAGATCCACTGGCTTGAAATTCTCTCTGCCTGCATAGCAGTCTGAAGTTGACCTGGGATGTAGAGCTTGGTGGGGGGAAGGGTATCCACCATTACTAAGACTCAAGTAGGAGGTTTTCCCCTCATGGTATAAACAAAGCCTCTCGGGAAGTTCAGACTAGGTGGAGCACACTGTAGCACAGCAAAGCCTCTTTAGCCACACTGTCTCTCTAGATTCCTCCTCTCTGGGCAGGGTATCTCTGAAAGAAAGGCAGAAGCCCCAGTCCGGGGCTTAAGATAAAACTGCTGTCTCCCTGGGACAGAGCACCTTGGGGAAGGGATGACTGACTTAAAAATTTCTGCCTACTGGCTCTGAAGAGGGCCGCAGATCTCTCAGCACACTGCTCAAGATCTGCTAAGGGACAGACTGCCTCTTCAATGGCTTCCTGACCCTTATGCCTCCTAACAGGGAGACATCTCCCAGCAGTGGTTGGTCGAAAGGCATGTCATGCAGGAGAGTGCCAGATGACATCTGGCAGGTGCCTCTCTGGGATGAAACTTCCAGAGGAAGGAGCAGGCAGCAACCTTTGCTGTTCTGCAGCCTCTACTGGTGACACCCAGGCAAACAGCATCTGCAGTGGACCTCCAGCAAACTCAAGCAGACCTGCAGATGAGGTGTCTGACTGTTAGAAGGAAAACTAACAAACAAAAAGTAATAGCATCAACATCAACAAAAAGGACATCCACACAGAAACCCCATCCAAAGGTTACCAACACCAAAGAACAAAGGTAGATAAATTCACGAAGATGCAGAAAAATCAGTCCAAAAACCTGAAAATTCCAAAAACCAGAACGCCTCTTCTTCTGTAAAGGATCACAACTCCTCGGCAGCAAAGGAACAAATTGTGTGGAGAATGACTTTGACAAATTGACTGAAATAGGCTTCAGAAGGTGGGTAATAATAAACTCCTCCAAGCTAAAGAAGCATGTTCTAACCCAATGGAAGGAAGCTAAGAACCTTATTAAAAGGTTATAGGAACTGCTAAATAGAATAACCAGTTTAGAGAAAAACATAAATGACCCAATGGAGCTAAAAAAACAGTGCACAAGAACTTTGTGAAGCAATACACAAGTATCAACAGCTGAGTCGATCAAGTGGAAGAATGGATATCAGAGATTGAAGATAAATTTATTGAAATAAAGTGAGAAGACAAGATTAAAGAAAAAAGAATGAAAAGTAATGAACAAAGAAATATGGGACTATGTAAAAAGACCAAACCTATGTTTGATTGATATATCAAAAAGTAACAGGGAGAATGGAACCAAGTTGGAAAATGCACTTCAGGATATTACCAGGAGAACTTCCCCAACACAGCAAGACAGGCCAATATTCACATTCGGGAAATATAGATAACACCACAAAAACACTCCTCAAGAAGAGCAACCCCAAGAAACATAATAGTCATATTCAGCAAGGTTGAAATGAGGGAAAAAATATTAAGGGCAGCCAGAGAGAAAGGTCAGATTACCCACAAAAGGAAACCCATCAGATTAATAGTGGACCTTTCTGCTGAAATCCCACAGGCCAAAAGAGAGTGGGGGCCAATTCAAAATTCTTTAAAAAAGGAATTTTCAACTCAGAATTTCATATCCAGCCAAACTAAATGTCATAAGTGAAGGAGAAAAAAAATCTTTACAGACAAGCAAATGCTGAGTGATTTTGTTACCCAGGCCTGCCTTAAAAGGGCTCCTGAAGGAAGCACTAAATATGGAAAGGAAAAACTGGTACCAATAACTGGAAAAACATATCAAACTGTAAAGACCATTAACACTATGACGAAACTGCATCAACTAATGGGCAAAATAACCAGCTAGTATTATAATGACAGGATCAAATTCACACATAACAATATTAAGCTTAAATATAAATGGGCTAAATGCCCCAATTAAAAGACATGGACTGGCAAACTGGATAAAGAGTCAACATCCATCAGTGTGCCGTATTCAGGAGACCCATCTCACATACAAAGACATACATAAGCTCAAAATAAAAAGGTGCAGGAAGATTTACCAAGCAAATGAACAGGAAAAAAAAAATGCAGAGGTTGCAAACCTAGACTCTGATAATACAGACTTTGAAGAAACAAAGATCAAAAAAGACAAAGAAGGGTATTACATAATGATAAAGGAATCAATGCAAGAAGAAGAGCTAACTATTCTAAATATATATGCACCCAATACAGGAGCACCCAGATTTATAAAGCAAGTTCTCAGAAACCTAAAAAGAGACTTAACACATAATAATAATAATAATAGTGCGACACTTTAACACACCACTGTCAATATTAGACAGATCAATGAAACAGAAAATTAACAAAGATATTTAGGACTTGAAATCATCTCTGGACCAAGAAGACTTAATAGCATCTACAAAACTCTCCACCCTAAATCAACAGAATATACATTCTTCTCAGCACCACATAGCACTTATTCTAAAATGAACCACATAATTTAAAGTAGAACACTCCTCAGCAAATGCAAAAGAACAAAAATCATAACAGTCTCTCAGACCACAGTGCAATCAAATTAGAACTCAGGATTAAGAAATTCACTGAAAACCACATAACTACCTGGAAACTGAACAATGTGCTCGTAAATGACTACTGGGTAAATAATGAAACTAGGCAAAAATAAGTAAGTTATTTGAAACCAGTGTTAACAAAGACACAACATATCAGAATCCTAAGCAGTATTTAGAGAGAACTTTATAGCACTAAATGCCCACAGGAGAAAGTGTTTTCACTTTCTCCTGTGAGCATTTAAAATCGACCCCCTAACATCAAAATTAAAAGAATTAGAGAAGCAAGAGCAAACAAATTCAAAGACTAGCAGAAGACAAGAAATAACTAAGATCAGGGCAGAACTGAAGAAGATAGAGACATGAAAGGCCTTCAAAATTTAATGAATCCAGGAGATGACTTTTTGGAAAAGATTAAAAAAATAGACTGCTAGCCAGACTAATAAAGAAGAAAAAAGAGAAGAATCAAATAGATGCAATAAAAAATAATACAAGGGATATAATGATTGATCCCACAGAAATACAAAATACCTTCAGAGAATACTATAAACACCTCTATGCAAATAAACTAGAAAATCTAGAAGAAATGGATAAATTCCTGCATACATACACCACACTCCCCCTCCAAACCTAAACAGGAAGAAGTTGAATCCCTGAATAGACAAATAACAATAACAACTTCTGAAATTGAGGCAGTAGTTAACAGCCTACAAACAAACAAACAAAAAAGCCCAGGAGCAGAGGGATGTACAGCCAAATTCTACCAGAGGTACAAAGAGGAGCTGGTACCATTCCTTCTAAAACTATTTCAAATGGTAGAAAATGAGGGACTCCTCCCTGACTCATTTTATGGGACTCCTCAGCATCATCCTGACACAAAAACCTGGAAGAGACACAACAGAAAAGAACATTTCAGGCCAAAAACCCTGTTAAACTTCAATGTGAAAATCCTCAATGAAATGCTAGCAAACCGAATCCAGCAGAACATTAAAAAGCTTATACACCACAATACAAGTCGGCTTCATCCCTAGGGTGCAAGGCTGGTTCAACATACACAAATCAATCAATGTAATCCATCACATAAACAAAACCAATGACAAAAACCACATGATTATCTCAATGGATGCAGAAAAGGCCTTTGATAAAATTCATCACCCCTTCATGCTAAAAACACTCAATAAACTAGGTATTGATGGAGAGTTATTTATGACAAAGCCATAGCCAAAATCATACTAAATGGGCAAAAGCTGTAAGCATTCCCTTTGAAAACCAGCTCAAGGCAAGGATGCCCTCTCTTACTACTCTTATTCAACATAGTATTGGAAGTTCTGGCCAGAGCAATCAGGCAAGAAAAAGAAATAAAGAGTATTAAAATAGGAAGGGAGGAAGTCAAATTATCTCTGTTTGCAGATGACATGATTGTATATTTAGTAAATGCTATCATCTCAGCCCCAAATCTCCTTAAGTTGATAAGCAACTTCAGCAAAGTCTCAGGATACAAAATCAATGTGCAAAAATTACGAGTATTCCTATACATCAATAATAGACAAACAGAGAGCCAAATCATGAGTGAACTCCCATTCACAATTGCTAAAAAGAGAATAAAATACCTAGGAATATAGCTAACAAGGGATGTGAAGGACCTCTTCAAGGGGAGCTACAAACCACTGCTCAAGGAAATAAGAGAGGACAAACAAATGGGAAAACATTTCATGCTCATGGATAGGAAGAATCAGTATCAGGAAAATGGCCATACTGCCCAAAGTAATTTATAGATTCAATTCTACTCCCATCAAGCTACCCTTGACTTTCTTCACAGAAATAGAAAAACTACTTTAAATTTCACAGGGAATCAGAAAATGGCCTGTATTGCCAAGACAATCCTAAGCAATAAGAACAAAGCTGGAAGCATTACCCTACCTGACTTCAAGCTATGCTACAAAGCTACAGTAACCAAAACAGCATGGTTCGAGTACCAAACCAGATATATAAGCCAATGGAACAAAATAGAGGCTTCAGAAATAACACCACACATCTACAACCATCTGATCTTTGACAAATCTGACTAAAATAAGCAATGGTGAAAGGATTCCCTATTTAATACATGGTGTTGGGAAAATTGGCTAGCTGTATGCAGAAAATAAAATTGGATCCCTTCCTTATACCTTATACAAACATTAACTCAAGATGAATTAAAGACAAATGTAAGACCTAACACCATAAAAACCCTAGAAGAAAACCTAGGCAATACCATTCAGGACATAGGTATGAGTAAAGACTTCATGACTAATACACCAAAAGCAATGGGAACAAAAGCTAAAATTGGCAAATGGAATCTAATTGAACTAAAGAGCTTCTGCACAGCAAAAGAAATTATCATCAAACAGGCAACCTACAGAATGGTAGAAAATTTTTGCAATCTATTCATTTCACAAAGGGCTAATATCCAGAATCTACAAATAACTTAAACAAATTTACAAAAAAAAGCAAACTACCCTATCAAAAAGTGAGTGAAGGATATGAGCAGACACTTCTCAAAAGAAAACATTTATACAACCAACATATGAAAAAAAGCTCATCATCACTGGTTATTAGAGAAATGCAATTCAAAACCAGAGTGAGATACTATCTCATGCCACTTAGAATGGAGATCATTAAAAAGTCAGGAAGTAACAGATGCTGGAGAGGGTGTGGAGAAACAGGAACACTTTTATGCTGTTGGTGGGAACATAAATTAGTTCAACCATTGTGGAAGACAGTGTGGCAACTCCTCAACATTCTAAAACTAGAAACACCATTTGATCCAACAATTCCATTACTGGATATATACCCAAAGGATTATAAATTGTTCTACTGTAAAGACACATGCACACGTGTGTTTATTGCAGCACTATTCACAATAGCAAAGACTTGGAACCAACCCAAATGCCCATCAATGATAGACTGGATAAAGAAAATGTGGCACATATACATCATAGAATACAGTGCAGCTATAAAAAAGGATGAGTTGATGTCCTTGGTAGAAACATGGATGAAGTTGGAAACCATCAATCTCAGCAAACTAACACAGGAACAGAAAACCAAATACCGCATGTTCTCACTCATAAGGGAGAATTGAACAATGAGAACACATGGACACAGGGAGGGGAACATCACACACTGGGGCCTGTCAGGGACTGGCAGGCTAGGGGAGGGATAGCATTTGATGAAATACATAATGTAGATGATGGGTTGATGGGTGCAGCAAACCACCATGGCACATGTATACCTATGTAACAAACTTGCATGATCTGGTCATGTATCCCAGAACTTAAAGTATAATTTTTAAAAATCCTTCAAAAAAATCAATGAATCAAGCTGTTTTAAAAAAAAATAAAATAGACCAGTAGATAGACCAAGAAGAAAAGAGAGAAGAATCAAATAGACACAATAAAAATGATAAAAGAGATATCACCACTGACCCCACAGAAATATAAACTACCATCAGAGAACACTATAAACACTTCTTTGCATATAAACTACAAGATCTAGAAGAAATAGATAAATTCCTGGACACATACAATCTCCCAAGACTAAACCAGGAATAAGTCGAATCCCTAAATAAACCAATAAGAAGTTCTGAAATTGAGGTGGTAATTAATAGCCTGCCAACCAAAAAAAAGTCCAGGATCAGACCAATTCATAGCAAATTCTTCCAGAGGAAAAAAAAAAAAACAAGAAGAAGCTGGTATCATTCCTTCTGAAACTATTCCAAACAATTGAATAGTGACTTGTCTCTAACTAATTTTACCAAAATACCAAAGTCTGGCAGAGACACAGCAAAAAAATAAAAGCTCAGGCCATTATCTCTGATGAACAACAGTGCAAAAATCCTCAGTTAAATACTGGCAACCAAATTCAGCAGCACATCAAAAAGCTTATCCACCACAACTTCATGACAAAAACATCAAAAGCAATTGCAACAAAAACCAAAATTGACAAATGGGATATAATTAAATTAAAGCGCTTCTGCACAGCAGAAGAAACTATCATCAGAGTGAACAGTCAATCTACAGAATGTAGAAAAATTTTTGCAATCTACCCATCTGATAAAGGTCTAATACCCAGAATCTATAAGAAACTTAAACAAATTAACAAGAAAAAAACAACTGCATCAGAAAGTGGGGAAAGGATATAAACAGACATTTCTCAAAAGAAGACAATTAATGCAGCCAACAAATATATGAAAAAAAGCTCAACATCACTGATAATTAGAGAAATGCAAATCAAAATCACAATGACATACCATCTCATGCCATTCAGTATGGCAATTATTAAAAAATCAGAAAACAATAGATGCTGGCGAAGCTATGGAGAAACAGGAACACTTTTACATTGTTCATGGGAATGTAAATTAGTTCAACCATTGTGGAAGACAGTGTGAAGATTCCTCAAGGATCTAGAATCAGAAATACCATTTGTCCCAGAAATCTCAATATACCCAAAGGAATATAAATCATTCTACTATAAAGACGCATGTACACGTATGCTTATTGTAGCACTATTTATAATAGCAAAGACACAGAACAAACTGGAATGCCCATCAATGATAGACTGGCAAAGAAAATGTGGTACTTATACACTATGGAATACTGTGCAGCCTTAAAAAAGAGTGAGATAATGTCCTTTGCAGGAACATAGATGAAGTCAGAAGCCATCATCCTCAGCAAACCACACAGCAACAGAAAACCAAGCACCACATGTTCTAACTCATAAGTGAGAGTTAAACAGTGAGAACACATGGACACAAGTAGGGGAACAACACACTGGGGCCAGTCCAGGGTAAGGGGGTGAGGGGAGGGAGAGCATTAGGACAAATACCTAATTCAGACAGACACTAAAACCTAGACGAGGGGTTGATAGGTGCAGCAAACCACCACGGCACATGTATACCTATGTAACAAGCCTGCACATTCTATAAATTTATCCTAGAACTTAATGCAAAACATAATAAAATAAAGAAAAAATGGCTTTCTGCAGTCAGTCCCAGGTCTGGGAAAATGTCTGCAATATTTCCTGGTGTCTTTTCCTCACAGCATCTTCAAAACTTTCCTTAGATTAGCTCCAGGTTCTAAGGAGAAACAAAGGCTCTCCCTTGGCCTGGGTTTCTCAGATCCCTGTTGGAAATGTAATACACAGAGGGAGGCTCTCTGCCTCTCTCACTTACGGGAACTTCGCATACTATTTTCAGTCTGTCACCATGGGGATTCTGTCCTGGCATTCTCCTCTCCTGAATCTGGGATGTCCTTCATGATCCTGGAGGATTCTCATTTTCCTTTTTGAATTAAAGCCCACAGAAATTATCTTTACTATCTTGCTATTTTCAAGTGGTTGAGGCATGCTAAAAGCCTCTAATCTACCATCTTCCGGGAGAAAAAAGGAAAAAACTCTAATATGCATTTTAAAACAAACTAAAGATTCATGATAACTAAATACAGTAAGTTATTATGAATAGGTCTAACAACTGGAAAAATGGCAATTAAAAATGTCACTGGAAGAATTAATACAATTTTAAATGTGGATTTTAATTCATCAGGAGTTGGCAATCTATGTTGTGTAGGCCAAATCCCATGGCCTGTTTTTGTATGGTTTATGAACTAAAATTGATTTTTATATTTTAAAAGTTTGTAAAAGCAAGAAGAATATGCAACAGAGACCAAATAAGGCCTTCACAGCCTAAAGTATTTATTGTCTAATTTAGTTTGTTAACTTTTGGCCTAGAATACTAGTAAAAGTCAAGTGTATTTTGTTTCAGCTTCTAGATCCAGCAAGAAGATCTTTCTTTGCATTTATATGAGCCCACAGATCTCCCTTGCTTTTTTAAGCTACTTGAGTTAGGGCTCTGATACTTGCAATCAAGAGTCTTGATTGATAACAACATCCTATACTACCATGGCAACATGGCTTTTCTTTCCTAGCTCTTTGTCCGTTGATGGCAGTAAATCTTCAACTTGAGAATTTTTCCTTCAGTTTTTTTTTCCCTCACACACCTGATGGAGAAGAAAACTGAGCAACACAGTCAACCGTTCATATACTTTCTAGATTTTTTGGCTATTGCAGATAAAGAGAATCACTGAATTATCTATTTTCTTTGCTAGAGAAAACCATATTTAAGTTGGTGAAATTTCAGAAGCTTTATCAGATTTTCAATGATGGCTAGCATCACTGTGTATGGAAGTTTTGCATTTCATGTAGTATATAATTTTTTTGCAAGTATCTTTACACGTTCTGCTTCTCTCAGAAGAAATATTGATGAAATGTGTCCAATGTAATTAAAAATGGATTCATAATGGAAATGCCAATTCAATGAACATAATTAATAACACTGTAAGTTGATATAATTACTTTTTAAATGGTCTAAAGATCTGATAGTAAAAAGGATTTCACTATCATATTACACTGTTTCATAAATTTATATTCCCAGAAAAATTATAAAGCAATTTTAAAAAGAGGAGATAGTTGAAGGTAGATAAAATAATGTCAAAATGATCTAGAGAAAGAAGAATGTTTGCTTCTCAGTGTTAATCCCAAATCCTTTGTTTGTTCTCTTTTCCATGCATCTCAGCAAATATATATTCAGCATGTAATGTGTGCTAGGTACCATGGCAAACTAAGGATATAATATTTAATATAACATAGTCTTTACCATCAAGGTAACCAAGGAAGAGATTACCTTGCTAAGGAAGAGATATCTCACATAATTGCAATGGCACCTAAATGAAATGAAAGTTTTACGTATAAAACTTATTATCTAGGGCTTTAGAAACAATCTTCTTCAAAAATTGGAAGTTTGATCTGACCACTGAAGGTAAATAGGAGGTTTCTTGAATAGTCTTGATGAGTGAAAGAGGCATATGTCCATGGAGAAAATTAAATAATATGAGGAGTTTAAAATTATATAAAAAATCAAAGACTGTTACAGACACTTAAAAACCGAGAGAACTGTACAATCAAGGATAAATACAAAATAATAAAGATGGAAAAAGTTAAGTTTTTTCTAAGTTTCTAGAAGAAAACATTGGGTTAAGAGGGAATCTTTTTGGACAAATAAATACAGAAAAAATATCTGGAATAAATGAACACAAATGAGAGAAAGGAAGGAAAAAATAGAGAAGGAGAAGGAATGGAAGGATGGAAGAAGGGTAGGAGGGAAGGCAGGAAGGCAGGCAGGCAAGAAGGCAGGAAGGCAGCACAGGCAGGCAAGCTGGAAGGAAAGAGTCAGCTGAATGTGGGCTGGGAAAAGTAGCTTATCACCTACCAAGAGTGGCCATGTGAAAAACTTACACAGACTAAATAAGAGTAAGCTGTGTTATCTTCCTTGAATTTGTGTCTGAGACATGACTTTGAGGCTCCAAGGCTTAAAAAACTAATCAAACCTTTTTAGAGATGCTGATTTATGTAACATAATGTGTGGGACCCAGAGGAAACTGCAAATGTGGCACAGGTTAAAAATAAATGGTCACACACTCTCTTTGCTTTTCCACCTTTCCTCAGTTTGTAAATAATATAATTCCAATTTCTTTTGAGGAACTACCACTTTCATGGGATTTCATGACCCCTAACTAGATGCGCCATGTGACCAATGCCTGAAAAATCATAATCTTGAGTCCTTAGGCTTTAGCAGTTAGTTTGAAGGTATAACCAACTTCTATTTTGAACTGTTGCAAGAAATCTGTGTTTATTGATTCAACTCAGAATTATAAAAACATAAGGTTGATTCTACCTAGGATCATTATTAGTAACGAACGATATGAAAAAGTCAACAGAAAGGAAGGTAGAGCCATGATATGGAGTCAGATCAAGTCCTAATGACTTCCTTTGTACATCTGGATCTGCAAGTGCTGGATTTCTGAAATCATTGTTTTCTAGAATGTCTTTAATCTTCATTTTGAAGAATATTGTAATGGGTATAAAATTCTAACTTAGAAGTTTATTTTCATTGCTGTTTTTCATTTACTTTATTTTTTAAAAAAAGTTTACTGTAAGTTTTGGTATGCATACACAGCATGTGTAGATTTGTTACATAGGTATAAGTGTGCCACAGTGGTTTGCTGCACCTATCAACCCATCATCTAGGTTTTAAGCACCACGTGCACTAGGTATTTGTCCTAATGCTCTCCCTCCCTTTGCCCCCTTATCCCCTGACTGGCCCTGGTGTGTGTTGCTCCTCTTTCTATGTCCATGTGTTCTCATTGTTCAACTCCCACTTATGAGTTAGGACATGTGGTGTTTGATTTTCTGTTGCTGTGTGGTTTGCTGAGGAGGTTGGCTTCCGGCTTCATCCATGTCCCTGCAAACAACATTATCTCATTCTTTTTTATGGTTGCATAGTATTCTATAATGTATATGTACCACATTTTCTTTATCTAATCTATCATTGATGGGCATTTGGGTTTGTTTCATATCTTTGCTACTGTAAATACTGCTGCAATAAACATACATGTGCATGTGTCTTTATAGCATAATGATCTATATTCCTTTGGGTATATACCCAGTAATGGGATTGCTGGGTCAAATGGTATTTCTAGTTCTAGATTTTGAGGAATTGCCACACTGTCTTCCACAATGGTTAAACTAATTTACATTCCGACTAACAGTGTAAAAGCATGCCTATTTCTCCACAGCGTTGCAAGCATCTGTAGTTTCTTGACTTTTTAATAATCACCATTCTGAATAGCATGAGATGGTATCTCATTGTGGTTTTAATTTGCATTTCTCTAATGATCAGTGATGTTGAACTTTTTTTCATATGTTTGTTGGCTGCATAAATATCTTCTTTTTTTAATATATATTTTATTGCACTTTAGGTTCTGGGGTACATATGCAAAACATGCAGGATTGTTGTATAGGTACATACATGGCAATGTGGTTTGCTGCCTCCATCCTCCCCGTCACCTATGTCTGGCATTTCTCCCCATGTTAACCCTCCCCAACCTCTTTACCCCCCATCCCTCCCCTATTCCCCCCAACAGACCCCAATGTGTGATCCTCCCCTCCCTGTGTCCATGTGTTCTCATTGTTCAACACCTGCCTATGAGTGAGAGAGTGAGAACATGTCGTGTTTGTTTTTCTGTTCTTGTGTCAGTTTGCTGAGAATGATGGTTTCCAGATTCATCCATGTCCCTACAAAGGACACAAACTCATCATTTTTTTATGACTACATAGTATTCCATGGTGTATATGTGCCACACTTTCCTTGTCCAGTCTATCATTGATGGACATTTGGGTTGGTTTAAATATCTTCTTTTGAGAAGTATCTGTTCATATCCTTTGTCTGCTTTTTGATGGGGTTGTTCATTTTTTTTTTTTTTTTTTGTAAATTTAAGTTTCTTATAGATTCCGAATATTAGACCTTTGTCATATAGGCAGATTGAAAAATTTTTCTCCCATTTTATAGATTGCCTGTTTACTCTGCTGCTAATTTCTTTTGCTGTGGAAACCTCTTTAGTTTAATTAGATCCCATTTGTCAATTTTGGCTTTTGTTATAGATCTTGAAACAGAACCTCAAATACATCAAAATATAACCTACTTACAGCATAAATGTTACAAGGCCTATGTAACAATAACAGATTAAAAAACAAAAACAAGGTATTTAGGCAACAACTAACATGACGAATAGAACAATATTCACATCTCACTACTAACATTGAATGTAAATGGCCAAAATGACCCACTTAAAAGATACGGAATGGAAAATGAATAAAAATTCACCAATCAAGTATCTGCTGTCTTCTAGAGGCTCACCCAACACATAAAGACTCACAAGAACTTAAAAGGATATTCCATGCAAATGGAAACCAAAAGTGAGCAGGAGTAGCTATTCTTGTATCAGGAGTAGCTATTCTTGTATCAGGAGTAGCTATTCTTGTATCAGTCAAAACATACTTTAAAGCAACAACAGTTAGGAAAAAAAAAAAGATAACTTGGGGCATTATATTAGGATAAAAGAATTAGGCCAACAGGAAAAATCACAACCCTAAATACATATGAACATAACAGTGGAGGTCCCAGATTTATAAAACAACTACTACCAGACTTAAGAAATGAGACAGATGACCACACAATAGTAGTGGGGAACTTCAATACTTCACTGATAGTACTAAACAGGTCATCAAGATGGAAAGTCAACAAAAAAACAATGGACTTAAACTATAAACTAGAGCCAATGGACTTAAGAGATATATACAGAACATTCTACCCAACAATTGCAGAATATACATTCTTTTCACCAGTACATGGAACATTCTCCAAGATAGACCATATGATATACCATAAAGCAAGTCTCAATAAATTTTTTTAAAAATCAAAATTATATTAATATATTCTCAGACCACAGAGGAAAAAAACTGGAAATTAACTTCAAAAAGAACCTTCATATCTATACAAATACATAAAAACTAAATAATCTGCTCCTGGATGATCATTGGGTCAACAATAAAATCAGGATGGAAATTAAAAATACTTTGAACTGAATGATAATTGTGACACAACTTTTCAAAACCTCTCAGATACATTGAAAGCAGTGCTAAGAAAAAAGCTTAGAGCATTAAATACCTACATCAATAAGTCTGAAAGACCATAAATAGAAAATCTAACATCACACCTCAAAAAACTAGAGAAACAAAAACAAAGCAAACCCAAACCCAGCAGAAAAAAAGAAATAACAAAGATTAGAGCAAAACTAAATGAAATTCAAACAAAAAATACAAAAGATAAATGAAACAAAAAAGTGAGTTAATTGAAAAGATAAACAAAATGGATAGGCCATTAGTGAGATTAACCAAAAAAAAAGAGAGATCTAAATAAGCTCAGTTAGAGATGAAACAGGAGAAATTACACTTGATATCACAGAAATACAAAAGATCATTCAAAACTAGCTACTATGAACACCTTTATGCATACAAAACTAGAAAATCTAGGGGACATGGATAAAATCCTGGAAATATACAACCCTTCTAGATAATCAGGAAGAAACAGAAACTCTGAACAGAACAATAACAACTAGACTGAAACAATAATTTAAAAATTGGAAAAAGAAAAAAAAAATCCAGGACCAGAGGGATTCACAGCTAAATTTTGTCGGGCATTCAACAAATACTTGATGCCAATCAAAAACTATAAAACACTGCTAAGAAAAATCATAGATGACACAAACAAATTGCAATACACTCCATGCTCATGGATGGATAGAATCAGTATTTTAAAAATAATCATAAAGCCAAAACCAATCTATAGATTAAGTGTAATTTCCATTAAAATACCTGTCATAATTTTTCACAGAACTAAAAAAAATCCTAAAAAAAAAGCCCACGCCCCAAACAAGAATATGCAAAAATAACAAATTTAGATGTATCATATTAGCTGACTTCAAACTATAAAACAAGCTTATAGTTACCAAAACAGCATGATATTGGTATAAAAATAGGCAAGTAGACCAATGGAAAAGAATAGAGAACACATAAATAAAGCCAAATATTTTATAGCCAACTGACCTTCGACCCAGCAAACAAAACCATAAAGTGAGGAACAAACATCGTACTCAAGAAATTGTAATGGGATAATTGTCAAGTCACATGTATAAGAATAAAACCGGATCCTCATCTCTCACTTTATAAAAAAATCAACTCAAGATGGATCAAAGACTTAAATATAAGGCCTGGAACCATAAAAATCATGGAAGATAACACTAGAAAAACTCTTCTACACATTGGCTTAGGCAATAAATTCATAACCAGGAACCAAAATTAAATGTAACAAAAACAAAGATAAATAGATGGGAACTAATTAAACTAAAAGGCTTCTGCACAGTAAAAGAAATAAGCAGCAGATTAAACACATAACCCACAGAATGGGAGAAAATAGTCACCAACTATTCATCTTATAAATGACTAATATCTAGAATCTACAACGAACTCAAATCAGTGAGGAAGAAAAAGAATCCCATCAAAAAGTTGATGAAGGACATGAATAGACAATTCTCAAACGCAGATATATAAATGGCCAACTAACATGAAAAATCCTCAACATCACTAAATATCAGAGAAATGCGAATTAAACCACAATGAGATGCCACCTTACTCCAGAAATAATGGTCATAACTTAAAAATGTTTTAAAAAGTAATAGATGCTAAAGTAATAGATGTAGTAAAAAGGAAAACACTTTTACACTGCTGGTGGGAATGTAAACTAGTACAATCATTATGGAAAACAGTATGGAGATTTTTCAAAGAACTAAAAGTACAACTACCATTCAATCCAGCAATCTCACTAGTAGGTATTTATCCAAAAGAAAATAAGCCATTATACAAGGAAGACATTTTCATACACATATTTATAGCAGCACAATTAGCAATTGCAAAAATATAGAGTCAACCTAAATGCTCATAAATCAACAAGTGGATAAAGAAAATGTGCTGTATACTCAGCCATAAAAGGGAACAAAATAAAGGCATTTTTGGCAACCTACATGGAGTTGGAGAGCATAATTCTAAGTCAAGTAATTCAGGAATGGAAAACCAAATACTGCATATTTTCACTTATAAGTGGGAGCTATGCTATGAGGATACAAAGACATAAGAAGAATATAATAGACTTTGGGAACTCAAGGGGGAGGATGAGGGGGGGTAAGAGATAAAACACTACACATGGCTGGGCATCGTGGCTCATGCCTGTAATCCCAGCACTTTGGGAGGCTGAGGCAGGCAGATCACCTGAGGTCAGGAATTTGAGAGCATCCTGACCAACACAGATAAACCCCATCTCTACTAAAAATACAAAATTAGCCAGGCATGGTAGCACATTCCTGTAATCCCAGCTACTCAGGAGACTGAGGCAGGAGAATCGCTTGAACCCAGGAGGCAGAGGTTGCAGTGAGCCAAGATCATGTCATTGTACTGCAGCCTGGGCAACAAGAGTGAAACTCAGTCTCAAAAAAAAAAAAAAAAAACCAAACTAACAAAATAAACAAAGAAACAAAACAATGACAACAAAAAAGACTACACATTGGGTAAAGTGTACGTTGCTCAGGTGACAGGTGCACCAAAATCTCAGAAATCACTACTAAAAAACTCATTCAACCCAACAATAACCACTTGTTCCCTAAAACTATTAAAATAAAAAAGAAAACAAGATAAAAATGAAAATATAACGTAATAATAGTTTAAAATAATAAACAGCAAATAATAAACAAAATAAAATGAATGTTACTTTAGCTTATTTTGTGATTTTAAATTTTGTATTTTTATTTCTAATAAAAAAATTTATTTTTATTTCTGTTAATTTTATTTTTTAAGTTCCACGGTACATGTATAGAATATGCAGGTTTGTTACATAGGTAAACACGTGCCATGGTGATTGGCTGCACCTATCAAACCATCACCTAGATATTAAGCCCTGCATGCATGTAGGAAGTAGAAAAATTCCTCTTCACAGTTTCCTTTCTTGTTAAAGAATAAATCATAAATGTTAGAAATAATGGTTTTTTTTAAGACTAATTTTCAAAGAATAAATCATAAATGTTAGAAATAATGGGTTTTTTTTAAGACTAATTTTCTTTAAAGCCTTCTTGCTTTTTGCTAATAACTTTTTGTTAAGCGTTATCCTATGTAGTTGTTAGACATAAAAGAATAAGTACATTCTATGTCCTGGTACTTTAACCAAGATATTTATGCTAGACATCCTCACAGGCACGTAGTACATTCTATGTCCTTATACTTTATCCAGGATATCTGTACTACATGTGCTCACAGGCATGTGCCAGCTTGCAGCCTTTGCCCCTTCCTTAGACTTCTTCTTTTCCTTTGTTCTGCATTGCTTTTACCTATTTAGAAAAGTTTTAATTTATTAGCCAACCAAGTTCAGTTTTAGATTATGAAGTCTGGCACCACCCAACAGAGATCAGACATGGCAGTAAGGAGATGACCCCAAATGTGTAAAAGATAAATGTGTGTGCTTTTCCTGTTTGTTGTACTCTTGTGGCAAGACTGTTAGCAAGTGTACCCTTTCTGCAGAAAGTAAAATTGCCTTGCCAAGAGATCCTTTGTCTCTGTGCTGATTTTTCTTTGTGGCACTGAGCATCTGTTTCCAAAAAATTTGGCAACAATGCATTACCTCTTTTTCCTAATGCTCTTCCCCTATCCCCCTTCCCCTGACAGGCCCCAGTGTGTGTTGTTTCCCTCCCTGTGTCCAAGTGTTCTCATTGTTCAGCTCCCACTTATAAGTGAAAACATGCGGTATTTGTTTTTCTGTTTCTGCATTAGTTTACTGAGTATAATGACTTCCAGCTTTATCCATGTCCCTGCAAAGAACATGATCTCATTCCTTCTTATGACTGCCTAATATTTCATGGTATATGTGTAGATACATGGTATATATATACTACATTTTCTTTATCCAGTCTATCATTGATGAGCATTTGGGTTGGTTCCAAGTCTTTGCTATTGTGAATAGTGCTGCAGTGAACATATGTGTAAATGAATCTTTATAATAGGATGACTTATATTCCTTTGGGTATATAATTCAGTATGGGATTTCTGTGTCAAATGGTATTCCAAATTCTAAATCTTTGAGGAATTGCCACACTGTCTTCCACAATGGTTGAAGTAATTTACATTCCCACCAACAATGTAAAAGTGTTTCTATTTTTCTGCAACCTCGCCAGCATCTGTTGTTTCTTGACTTTTAATAATCACCATTCTGACTGGCATATGTCATTGTGGTTTTGATTTGTGTTTCTCAAATAATCAGTGATGTTGAGATGTTCTTCATATGTTTCTTGGCTGCATTACACTTTGTATTTTTTAAAAGTTCATGCCATTTATTTTGTAGAATATACTTCAATTTTGATTTGTCTAATGTTTTCTCATAATTAGACTGAGGCTGTGCATTTTATACAGGAATATCAATTAAGGAACATTGTGTCCTTTTCTATGAATTATGACAGGAGCTACATGATGTCCTTTTGTCTCAATACTGGTACCAATATATGTTAGCTTCTATCACTTAATAAAGATGGTATCAGCACATTTTCTTTACTGTATTGTTACTGATTTTACCTTAGTAAACAAAAAGTTATTTGTGGAAGATACTTTGAAATTTTATACATATTTTGTATGTTATTAAACTGTAAGTTTTAGTTTCCATTGATGATTTTTTAATTTTCATATTTATTAGTTGTGATTCCACTATGAAAAGTCTTTTTCTTTCTTTCTTTTTCTTTTCTTTTCTATTCTTTCTTTCATTTCTTTCTTTCTCTCTCCCTTCCTTCCTTCCTTGCTTCTTTCCTTCCTTCCTTCTTTCCTTCCTTCATTCCTTCTTTCATCTTACTATTTTGGCATAAGATCATGTAATTATTATATTAACTAATGGGTTATAATTAATTGCTATCCTTATTTATTTTCATTCTCCAAATATTCCACATGATAACTGGGAGCTCACTCAGCTGGCTCCTGCATTCTTTTGACATGCATTTCTCCTGTTTCTGATAAAATAAGATATTCTTGGCTCTTTTGGACTGTTCTTCCCATGATCCTGAAATCCACCACTTTTTCCAGGAAACGTTAGTTGTTTTTAGTGCAGGATGACATACAATATATATAACAAGATCATACATTGTGATGTCAATGAAGATCACGGGAGTAGTAACAAGCCATTCTTACCCCTCTCACCATGGTGTTATCACAGCAGAAGACTAATGAGATGTCTGAACTCCCATCCCCAACCCAGCAGCAATGAGTCATGACTCATTTGGGATGTCAAGAGAGCTACATAGAAAACCTGGACTTCAATCCTATCTGACAGTAAACAGGTCATGCTAGGTTGCTAAGGCAAAAAACTTAGATTAGATTCAGGGTTTTAAAACATAATATTCAAAATAACAGGATTCAGTAGAAAATAACTCATCTTGCCAAGAACTAGACCAATCTCAAGTTAAATGAGAAAAAAGGCAATAAACAAATATCAACAATGAAATGACAAATATGTTAGAATTATCTGCCAAGGATTTTAAAGCAGTCAACAAAAAATACCCCAATAAGTAATTATGAAGATGCTTGAAAGTAATGAAAATAAAGAAATTCTCAGAAAAAGATATAGTAAATATTATAAAAAGTAAAATAAAAATTTAAGAACTTAAAATAAGCAATTTAAAAAGAAACACATAGATAAACAGAAAAGCAGAATGAAGAGGAGAAGGAAAGCCATCAGTGAACTTTAAGTAAGAATAATAGAAATTATCCAGTAAAAGCATTAGAGGTAATAGACTGAAAACTGTAGAACTATAACAAAATATCTACCATGTGTATCTTTGGAGTCCCAGAAAAAAGAGCAGAAGAAAGATGGGTCTTAAAAACTATTCAAAGACACAATGACTGCAAATTTCTCAAATTTGGCAAAAGACATACATAAACAAGAAGCTGATAAAATCCACATTGGGTACTCAAGAAATGATAATTTTATGACACATCAAATGATTTTAACAAATTCTTAGTAGATATGCTAGTACATTAGTGACCATCTAATGTAGAGGGGTCATGTTAAGTTAGCAAGTCCACAGCCTTTAGTTCAGATGTCAATAACTTATGGCAAGGAGTGAGTGGACCTTATCATTCAAAGTATACAGATTTAGGTATAAGAAATCCCTGGGGGCTTTGTTGGTCAGGAGCTGTAAACCAACGCAGGCTCTCAGAGCATCATGTTTGTTTCACATGTTTATCACTGAATTTCCATACTAAAAACAGTTTCCTGATAATCACAAAGTTTGGCAGGTTACTTACAATATCCCCCCTGACATGGTTTGACTCTTGGATTACCTTTCCTGTAGTTTCAATTAATAGATTGAGGCCCAATGTGATGGGCCTCCTATTAATTAAAAGACTGATGTTCAAGTAGATAAGGACAAGTGTTGCACACATGTTATTCCTTGGGAAAATGGTGAGAAGGAAACAAAGAAAGAATTGAGGGCAGAAATTACAGAAGTAAAGCTAATCATACTTGTGAAGAATATTGGTTATCTCTTGTTTTCAAAACTTGTTAACTTGCTGTGTGCATTTCCATAACATTTCCTAGTTAGATGGGTATCAGTTCAGAAAGAGGAAATGAGATATTGATAGCATTCAGTTCCATTGCCCCTTTGGGAGGAAGAAGGAGGCAGGGAGGTTTTGTATTAAAAATGTAGAAGAAGAGAAATAGGAAGAAAGGAAAAGTAGAGGGGAGGCTTGGAGTGACATTATAGTTCCCTCTGTACGTGCTGTCCTCCTCCAGTACACTGAGGAATTCACAGGACACTCTCTATAGTGCAGTTACTCTCAAACACTGTCTAGACATTATTATTGTAGAGAAAAATAATCCGTCTTCAAGGGAATTGTATTTGTCCATTTATTGACCATAATTGTAACAAAAAACTTAGAGAAAGAACATTATCAGTGAAGCTAAAGCTGTTCAATTAGCTTGGCCATTAAACATCTGCCTTTTTGTCACTAAATAATCTGCCAATAGATTGAGGGGAGAGTATGCCTTCCAGGTTTTCCCATCATAAAAACATAATGTAGCACTCTATACAAAGGCGTTGCTAAAAATTAATACTAAAAAATTGAACACTTACTATATGGCAGATATATGCTAAGAGTTAAGACACTGACAGTCATAAGAGCTTCACATTTATTATCTCAATCATTATCATATAACTCAATAAAATAATAATAATCATTTCCCCAATTTTATCAATAAGGATACTACACCATATAGGTCATAAATTGTAGACCAGAGTTGGAATCTGATTCCCTCATCAAAGCTTTTAAACATTATGTAGAAACATAGGCTTCATGGCTGAGAAAGAGGTTTAAAGTTGGGGCCAGGCTAAGATGGCTTTGAATGTCAGAATAAGGAGTCTGTACTTTATTCTCCAGACATTTGGGAATCATTGAAGGTTTAGTACAAAGCTGTGACATCAGTAAAATAATGCTCTAGGAGGATAAATGTGGGTGAAATGTACAGAATAGATGAAAAGAAGAAGAGATATTCAAAAAATTATTAAATCTACCATATGTTGAACACCTGTTATGTACCAGACACATGTCATCTAATTTGATAAAAGATATACAGCGTGTAATAAAGCAAAGGAGATGAGATTCAAGCTAAGTAGACAAGTATACATAATATACAACAAATAGAATCAGCAGAATTAGCAATTGATTAGCAATATAAATCAGAATGTGACACCCAGAATGTTCTCAAATAGACTTGTGATAGCTCATTTTTCTTACCTATAACATGAAGAAAACTGTGATTATAGCAAGATTCAAAGGCACTGGGAAAACAGGGCACCAAGCTGTAAAATAATCAGCCTTGTTTACTGCCAAGAACCATCATGCAGGGAATCTAGTGCTATGGGTCAACCTTGGCCAGATATATTATACAGGCTCAATCTACTTCACTGAAAGCATATGGTTGTAGCCTACACTTCATCACTGAGTGAACAGCATTTGTTGAGAGCTAATAATGTGCACTACTCTAAACCTGCTGCTGTATATCTTCTAATAGAATATCCAGAAAGTAGAAAGTAGTACATCTCTATTGTGAAAAATATATATATATTTAATAATTTATATAGCATCATGAGAATATCTATAAAAAACTTCAGAGCTTACCTCAAATTCCCTCAAAGAAATTCTTTTTTCTTGGATCTTCACATTTCACAGCACTGGGGCTTTGAACAAAAATGTTCAAAATTCCAAAACTTCATGAATAGCTTTGATGTAAAATGTTTTTGAAGCCCACTGAGCTGAACATATTACAAGACTTCATTTAGCATTTCCATTTTAGGGTTGATCCTAATTTACAGGAAATGATGGCATTATGCCAAACTCTCGATGTTAAATTTTCCTCTGATTGTTTTCTTAGCCTACAAGATCTCCAGTATCAGCTCTTATTGTAGTGCATACCTTCCCATCTACAACACTTTATAAGAACTGAAATTTTGGAAAGCAAGATGTATTTTTAGTGGAAAATTCAAATGTGAACTAAGAGCTAGAAGAAGATATCTATTGGGTAAGGGATGAGGAGTCAGATAAGTTACGGGAGGAATTAAGTTGACTGGCTTCATTACAGAGGAGGGTGATGGATAAGTGGCACAAAGTAGGCAATTTTCTATTTATTAACTATGAATGACTATTTATTAATTATATTCCAGGAGTAAATAGTTAATGTCCAGGGCATCTATGACTATTTGTGATTCTGAAGACATAAAAAACTGGTTCAATAATGCAATGTTATTTCTGAGGTTCAACAAGATAGTTACTTTTAAATAAGTCAAATATCAGTGAGAAAACACACAACATGTATTGAGTATAAAAGTGCTGAATAAGTGAGTCCTAACACTTAATAATGAAAATTAAATGTCTTGTGTTTCATGTCCCTCCCACCAGGAACTTGTAGGAAAATTGTAGCTATACTGGGTGTGTATAAACAAATTTAAATAAGGCAAGTATTTTCTTTCAAGAGAAAAGGGGATTATGGGTTTATGTGTGGGCAGTAAATAAACTTCTTCAGTGCAGTATTATGAAAGGTAGTATTCAGAATGTGCTAAAGAAACACACAGAAGGAATACAAAATCACTTTTGGGAGATCAAGGATGTTTCCCAGAGGGTTTTAAGGGACCAAAATAATCTAAGAGTTGGAGAAAGACAGCCATGCAAAACAGAGGGAGCTTCATGGTTTTGATGCCTATTGACTTTTTGGAATAAAATAAATCCAGTCACATGAAGGCATTCTAAACTTTGAAAGTGACTCTCATTTTGATGTTTTTTAGACCCCCCTCTCCAGCCTTCAAGAGAATGTAGGCATGCTTTCAAGACTAATAAACTCTTAACATAAACAGAGTAACTCTCTTCACTTCTCAATCTAAAAGAGTTCGCCCTTGCTCCCATCACAGTCACTCTCTACTACCTTTTTCCATTTTATTTTTCTAGCACATATCACTTTGTGTATCATCACTTTTGTATTGTCTAACTATGCCCACTAAAATGCAAGTCCAAAGGAGTAACAGCCAAGCATATCTTGTCTATCCCTATATCCCTAATGTCTGAAAAAGACCCTGTCATATAGAACATGCTCAATAGACGCTTTACAAATAAAGGAATGGCTGCCTTCTGTGCAAAAGTTAGAAACATCTGGTATACTTCTGCCTTGACGTTTTAGTAGCATATTAATTGACTGTATTACTTGATTTTAGAGTGAATATTGAGTCATAAAATAACATCAAAGCATCTATTCTGACTGGCACTAAACTTTATTGTAGTGCCAGTATTTGACAAAATATAATCACTGTCACTGTGTTAGTTTTATGCTAGAAGTCTACATATTCCTCACAAGGACTGTAAGTTTCAATTAATGAGTTTGGTACTATGCATTTTAAATGCTTACCTACCTTATATAAGAACAAATTATACAAATGGAAATCAACTCAATTTACTTGGTATTTGTTGAGTACTTACTATATGACAAAGCTTTTGAATAGAGTTATTAGTAATTACAATTTCAGGGCTGTTTATAAAGTCAATATATCTTTTTGGAAGACTCATAATCAAAATGCCTTTCCATTTGTAAACCTGCTTTATGGTACAAGAATAAGTTTGAAACCCAGTAAAATAATCTACAATTTTACATTTTCCAAAGGTGTTCTCTACTCTGTGCTATTTCAGTGGTAATAATGATGAAATTCATTAAAATGACTATAATATATCAAGACTCATGGCAGATCAGGATCTGTGTATATGCAGCATCCCTATAATTCTCATTACAATTTCATCAGTTGATACTATGATTATCCTCATTTTGCCACAAGAAGACTGAGGCTTATAAAAGTTTGTTATGAGAAGTCTTAGAGGTACTAGTGTCAAGGCTTGTAACTATCTGACCACAAAAGCAAAGTTTCTAGTCACTACACATATGGACTTAATATACTAACATGTTTTCTTTTCAAATGAGCAATGTATTTATTTAGTTCTGACCTAGATACTTTATAATTCATATTAATTTCTGTTATTGACTACAGCTTATATGTTTATCTACCTTATCATAGACTTAAATGCACAAAAAAGTAATAATAAATTCATTGATATTGAACTAGTATCTTACTTTCATCCATAAGTTTCCTATGGGAAACTGACCACAGAGTAAAAATAAAAATAATCAAACATCACAGGTATTACTGTTTTTCATCACAATTAAAGATCAGAACTCCTGCTCAGAACTCTTCTCTTGATGATTTTTCTTAACCAGAAGTTGCTATAATACTTCATATTTAATGAGTGGGTTAATTTGAGGTAGTGTAATATTTTTTCTTCTAGCTGTTAATGCATCATGTCAGATAAGGCAAAAGTATTTTGTTAATCCACCTAATACATTTTCCTACTTGCCCTCTTCCCAGGTTTCAGCGATACCTCATACAAATAATGGCTTAAAGCGATGGTGAGATCAATAATCCCTGATTGATCTGGCTTTTTAGATCCAACTTAATTGTTAAAGTGACCATTTAAGGATAATAAAAAGCTCAAGGCATCAGCTCTCCAAAGACCTGTGTCCAATTGGTGGCCCTATGTCTTCATGTATGTTCTAGGGTAACTGGCTTATTCTTAAGCTTCAGTTTCCTCCTGTACTTAAAAAAAATATATTGGCAAGGTGTGGTGGCTCAAGCCCATAATCCCAACACTTTGGCAGGCCGAATCAGGTGGATCACCAGAGGTCAGGAGTTCCAGACCAGCGTGACCAACGTGGTGAAACTCGGTCTCTACTAAAAATACAAAAATTAGCCATGCGTCGTGATGCGCACCTGTAATCCCAACTACTAAGGAGGCTGAGGCAAGAAAATCATGTGAACCCAGTAGGTGGAGATTGCAGTAAGCCAAGATCACACCACTGCACTCCACCCTGGGGAACAGAGCAAAACTCCATCTCAAGAAAAAAAAAAGTATTACATGTACTTCTTAAGGTATTTTTATTAAATTAGAGATCATACAAGCACAATGCTGTAATGCGGAAACTGGACCCCTTCCTGACGCCTTACACTAAAATTAACTCCAGATGGTTTAAAGGCTTAAACATAAGACCTAACACCATAAAAACCCTAGAAGAAAACCTAGGCAAAACCATGCAGGACATAGGCATAGGCAAGGACTTCATGACCAAAACACCAAAAGCAATGACAACAAAAGCCAAAGTAGACAAAGAGGATCTAATTAAACTCCAGAACTTCTGTACAGCAAAAGAAACAATCGTTAGAGTGAACTGACAACCAACAGAATGGGAAAAAATTTTTGCACTCTACCCATCTGACAAAGGGCTAATATCCAGAATCTACAAAGAACTAAAACAGATTTATAAGAAAAAAAACAAACCCATTCAAAAGTAAGTGGAGGATATGAACAGACACTTTTCAAAAGAAGACATATATGAGGCCAACAAACATATGAAAAACTGCTCAACATCACTGGTCTTTAGGGAAATGCAAATCAAAACCACATTGAGATACCATCTTAGACCAGTTAGAATGATCATTTAAAAATCTGGAGACAACAGATGCTGGAAAGGATGTGGAGAAATAGGAACACTTTTACATTGTTGGTGGGAGTGTAAATTAGTTCAACCATTGTGGAAGACAGTGTGGCAATTCCTCAAATACCTAGAAATAGAAATTCCATTTGACTCAGCAATCCCATTACTGGATATATACCTAAAGGATTATAAATCGTTCTATTGTAAAGACACATGAACACATATGTTCATTGCAGCACTGTTTACAATAGCAAAGACCTGGAACCAACTCAAATGCCCATCGACGATAGACTGGACAAGGAAAATGTGGCACATATAATACTATGCAACCATAAAAAACGATCAGTTGGTATCCTATGTAGGGACACGATGAATCTGGAAACCATCATTCTCAGCAAACTGACACAAGAACAGAAAATCAAACACCACATGTTCTCACTCATAGGTGAGTGTTGAACAATGAGAACACATGGGCACAGGGAAGGGAGCATCACATACTAGGGTCTACTGGAGGGGGTTAGGGGAGGGACAGCAGGGGGTCAGGAGGTTGGGGAGGGATAACATGGGGAGAAATGCCAGATATAGGTGACGGGGGGATGTAGGCAGCAAACCACCTTGCCATGTATGTACCTATACAACAGTCCTGCATGATCTGCACATGTACCCCAGAACCTAAAGTATAATTAAAAAAAAAAAAAACTAAATAAAATAAAATAAAATGAAAAAAAAACCAAAACGGTAACACACTGCTGACAAAAGAATAATCTCAATATTATGGTACAATTTTTTTAATCACCACAACCGTGGAGTTAGCCCTCATGAACTACTATAGGGTCAGACTGGAAAAAGTTGAGGACCCAAATTTTGTCTATTTTCCTGGCATAGCCTGATTTTTCCCCTATCCAGCACCGTTGCTCCAGCTATGAAATTTAGTCTCCCTGCAACTATCTACTGTTGTCTAGGCACAAATTTTACTGGAGGACATCAGAAAGCCAGTCCAGAGAAAGCGCTTTTTCTTGCACTTTGAATCATTTGTTAATTAACTCATCCATTTCTGGCATTAAGACTCTAGGAAACTCACATATAACCAATACTGATGAAGAAGTATAGATGGTTAAATCAAAGACCTATGTATTAGTGCAAGCAGCTACTTGACTAGTTAGTGATGAGTGGGAGGTAGTGCCAAATTTGAGCATCAATATACCTAGAATCTCCAATGTTCTCTGATGGGTATAGCTTACTCAAAAACCACCCAGTCAGCATGTGTATATTGTTTCCTTAGAGAATGATAACATGATTGTATATTGCTTTCTTTTGGTGATATTATAAGATGGACTATTGAGTTGCATAAAGTTTCTTCATTAAAAAAATATTCAAACAAATCTTAATGAGAGTTTATTTGAGGAAAAAGAAAATTAAAAATAAATAAATAAATAAAACTCCCTAGGTTTTATCCCATGTAGAAACAAACTGGAAAAAAAAATACTAAGACATTTTAAACCAGCTTTCCTTGAAAGATTCAAACAATTCATGCCCATTTCTTTTAATCATTACTTTCCTTTCAAACAAATATTGGCCAAGAGTACTATCTCCATTAAAGCAGGGAGCATTATCTGGTTTTGCAGTCTGCACTTCATTTAGCAGAGCCTATGAATCAGAATGAGTTTAGTGACTGGGCCTTATTTACATATGTAAATATAGAAACTTTTTTCAGTTCTTCAGCAAAGTCTCTACCTCAGCTCCGAGATCCAAAATGCTGCATGAAAATTTGATCAAAAGCCAAACACTCAACTGACAGACAGGGAAATCAGATGACCATGCTGTTTATGGTCAGAGGAATAGTAGTTTTGCTCACAAATCAGCAGCAGGAATTAAGTAGTGGCAATTCTTTCTCTTCAAAGCCAGATTAATGTTGTTAGCAGCTTACTATCCAGTGGCTGCTTTTTTTATGGGCCAAATAACTCATTTGAAAATTTATGATGTATTCATTTTTGCATTTTTAGTTCAAGTAATCATCTAGAACACAAACGTGTTTCCGTGCAATACAGGCATATGACCTTATCAAACACACCTTGAATTAATGTAAAGTGTGGATAACATGCAAGCAGTAGATGCTAACCATTTCAAGGTCACTAAGTCATGTACTTTTTTAAGTTTTAGCTGCGCCTGAAAGCTTTTCATGACTCTCTCAAGCTGGTCCCAGTCCCTTTATATTCCTATAGCAATTTCACTTGGAATTTTAATATCTAAATAATTATTTAAAAGATGAGAATGCAAAGGCCTGACTTTACTCAACCAAAGGTGATGCCCCACAATATCTGTTCCACATAGAGCTTCCAGTCAGAAATTACACTGTAACACTAAATTCCAATAAAACACTAAAATCCAGTAGGTTGACCTACTACAAAATTTAATTCAATCTTTTTTTTTTTGTATTACTAATTTTAACACACTGCCCAAAATACAGCATGTTGAATGAATGAGTGAAAAAATGTTACATGTAGATTCATTCACAATTAAAATACGGACATTTTAACTCTCCAATTTAATATACAGTTGATCCTTCAACAGCATAGGGGTTCAGCAACCCTAATGAGCCCCAAACACAGTTGAAAATATAGCAATTTCTGACTCTTCAAAAACTTAACTACTAATAGCCTACCATTGACCAGATAACATAAACAGGGGATTAACACATACTTTTTATGTTATATGTATTATATACTGAATTCTTAATAAAAAAGAAAGACTGAAAAGAAAACATTATTAATCTGGAAACCATCATTCTCAGCAAACTGACACAAGAACAGAAAACCAAACACCGCATGTTCTCACTCATAGGCAGGTGTTGAACAATGAGAACACATGGACTCAGGGAGAGGAGCAGCACACACTGGGGGCAGCTGGGGGGAGGGTAGGGGAGGGACAGCGGGGGTGGGAAGGGTGGGGAAGGATAACATGGGAAGAAATGCCAGATATAGTATGCACCTATGCAACAACCCTGCGTGACCTGCACACGTACCCCAGAACCTAAAGTAAAATAAAAATTAAAAAAAGAAAACTATAAAGAAAAGAAAACATACTTACTATTTATTAAGTGAAAGTAGATCTTCATGAAGGTCTTTATTCTCAACATCTTGACATTGAGTAGGCAGAGGAGGAAGAGGAAGGTGTGGTTTCTTGCTGTGTTCCCAAGGGTGGCAGAGGTAGAAGAAAAACTGGGTAGAAGAGGAACTGTGCATTACAAACCTGTGTTGTTCAAGGGCCAGTCGTACAGATATATATATTTAATGTGTTTACTATTAAGCAAAAATAATAAGCAAAATTCCACTAGAAATTCTCCTCGATACCTCCTCAATCCTGCTCCCAGGCCTTGGCCAATGTGCTACCTCTGCCTTGGAGTTTCTTCGTGCTTCTGTTTTTCTCTGACACCAACTCAAAGCCCGCAAGGTTTTCTCTATTTAGTCCAGCTTTTGTTAAGTCTCTTCTTTTCAGAAATCTGTCTGCTTTCATGAGCAGGGAAGGTCATTACTCACTCATGGACCTTTTTAGTCCATACTTGCTAGGGTGTTACCTGCTTCAACATCCTCCAACATAGGAGAAGTTTAAATAATTAAATCATAAAAAGAAAACAAAAGGAATGGAAGCAAGAAAGGACAGGAGGGACGACAGACAGAGGCAATGTAACCTTTCTTTCTCTTTTTCTTTTTAAACAGGTACCCTGCAGCTGTTTAATAAAACCATCTACTTACAATGATAAATTACTTAAAAATTATATCAACCCTAAATTGCCTCCCAAAGTTCTAACTGCTGATGGCAGCAATGTTTTATGGAGATTTAAACAAGGTAATTTGGCAAAGAAGCATCAACTCACACTCGTGCAGCCCTGAAATGACTATCAGGTGGCAGAAAGTGCCTGAGAAATGAGGTAAATGTCTGGAATACCTAATTTGTTACTTTGTGTACTTGTGCTCCCTGAGTTGGCTGTAGCACAAATGTTTGATGGTCAAAGATATTTAACCTTCATTACTGCTTGTGGGAGCATTTGTCTGTATTATTTTATGCTAAAGAAAAAAGGTGCTTCTATGCAGATGGCTTCTGACCTCAGTCTTCTATAGGGCTTTTGCCATTGCCTTGTTGAATGCCATGTAAAAATAGAAAAGAGAAGTGGGAAGGAATACTTTAGTCAGTCTCTCTCTCTCTCTCTCTCTCTCTCACACCTCTCTCTCACTCTTACACACACACACACACACACCCCTTTTTTTCCAGAGTGACAGCTTAATAAAAATTCAAATGTTGGCTTCAACTGAATCAAATTTGAACTACAATCACATGACATTTTTGTTTTAAAGTGAGATGTAGTCACTGCATTCATAAAATGTAAGAATTATTAAACTTACAAATCAAATAGCACAAATGCTCGTTCTGGCCGTTTACCTGGGCTCTGTTTTGCTGCCACAGTCTCTCCCATTTTTCCTATTTAACAAAGTATTCCACTGAGACTCAGGTGAAGGGATTGAGCTTCAATAGCTTGATTCAGACCATGGCAATGACAAAAAAAATAAAACCTTTATCAACAAAACGTTTGCAACATTTCGGATTTCCTGGAAGCCCTTCAAAAATAAGTGACTGCTTTCACCAGAAACCACCTGGCTTAGTACAGAAGAGGCAGCTTTTCATGCTTGGGTATCTGGTGTGACCAACAATAATCCCTTGGGAAGGTACCTGCCTGACACAGTAGAGACTGCTAGATAGCAGCATAGTAAACTAAAGCAAAAACTCTATTTGTGAAGATTGCTTTTTAACTGATAGAGTTTTGCGGAAATGAAACAGAAACCCCAGAGATGTCCAGAATTCACAGATGTCCTAAATTGCTTAGTTTTTTAACCTCTTACATCTTATTTATTCATTAATTCATTCAGTTAACAAATATTTCAGAGTGCCTCCTAGCACCATATATTTTGTGAGGCACTCTGATACAGTGGCTATCAAAAAGACAGAATCTCTGCTCATAAAATTATGTTCTGGGGGAGGAAGTAAACATAAATAAAATTATTATACATTATTATAAGTGCTATAAGGAAAAAAATGACTATGAGATACTCTTTAACATAGGGTGAAGAGGGGCTACATAAGATAGACTGATTTGGCTGGATTTTACAACAATCTGAAAGGGCTCCTTTTAAACAGTGACCTGAAGAATGAGAAGGCACCAGATAAGCCTATGAAAATAAGGCAAGGGAGGGAATTATCATTAGGTGAGGTTGAGGCAAGAGCATATGCTCAGATCTGAAGACCTTAAAGAAGTCTTGGAAACTGCAGCATGACATCAACTTGGAGAGATAGCCAAGGACATTTTAGGTCATATTAAGGAGCTTAGTTTTTTGCTTTCCTCAAGAGCATTGAGAAAAAATTGGGACTTTAATTAAAACTCATTGATGATGAATGATTTTGAACATTTCTTCATGTACTTATTGGTTATTCACATATATTCTTTTGTTAAGTACATGTTTAAAATTTCTGGTTGTTTTTATTTTTTGTCATTTTATTGTTTATAAGAGTTATGCTAACATAAGTCTTTGATGAATTCATGTTATTTTCAATATTCTTTACCATTTTGTAGCTTACAGGTTCATTTTCTTAATGATGTCTTTTGAAGAGCAAACATTTTTTATTTTAATTATGCTCAATTTATGAGCTGTATATTTTGTAGTTAGTGAATTTTGTCCTGTCACAGAAACCCTTAACTACACTGACATCACAAACATATTCTCCACTTGCTTTGTTCTAACTAGATTTCTATTCTAGATTTTATGTTTAGATCTAGGATCCACCTAAACTTAATTTTTGAATGTGGGGTGAGGTAGAGCTCAATAATTTGTTCTTTTTCCCTGCACTTCTTTATCCAATTATAGTGTTAACTTTTGTTAAAGTTCTTCTGTTAAAGAACTTCTCAGACTCCATTGAATTGATGTGGCACCTTGGTAAAAAATTAACCACATATATTTGTGGTGAAACAATTTTTATTTGTCAACTTCACAGTAATTAAATTCAAAATAAGATAAAATAAATGAGTGGTATCTTCAAAACTAAAAATCAACTACATATATGTCATCCTGTTTCTGTTACTGTAATATATTTGCCTTTCTTTATGTCAGCAAATGCTCCATTAATTAACAGCTTTTTTTTAGTCTTGAAATCAGGTAGTATAAGTTCTCCAACTCCTCTCTTCTGTGAGATTATGTTGGCTATTCTACATACTTTTCATTCCTATATACATTTTAGAGTCAGCTGATCAATTTCTAAATATAAAGTTTGCTGGAATTTGGATTGGGATTAAATTGATACCATAGTTCAATTTGGGAATAATGATCATTTTAGTAGCATAGAGTCTTTCAATCTATGAACAGAGTGTATCTCTCTAATTATTTGTCTGTCTTAATTTCTCTCAATAATGTATTATAGTCCTGTAGATATTTTATTACATGTATTTAAAGTTATACAACTTTTTATTTTGTCACAAAAGTTTTCTTTCATTTTTACAATTGTTCAATGTTAGTATTTTGAATTTTTATATATTGATTTTACATTAAAGACTTTGCTAAAGTCACTATTATCAGTGCTAGAATTTGTATGTACATTCCATAGGAGTTTCTATGTGCACAATCATATCGGCTAGGAATGAGAGGTTTGTTTTTCTTCTCTAATCTTTGCAACTTTTATTTCTTTTGCTTATCTTCTACACTAAGACTTCCAGGCAATATTGCATAGCAACTATCAGATTTGATATTCTTGCTTTGTTCAAAGTCTTAGAGAAAAATCATTCAATGTTTTGTCATTAAGTATGATGATAATTGGATTTTTTAAATAGATATCCTTTATTATATTGAGAAAATTTCCTTTTTGGTATATTTTAGTTTGCTAGATGTTTTTAACATGAATTGATTGGTATTAGATTTTGCCAAATGTTTACCTGTATCTGTTGAGATGTTCGTATTTTATATTTCATTATGTTAATGTGGTAAATTACATACATTGCTTTTTTAATTATAAAAGAAACAAAAAACTCTGTATTCCTGAAATAAATCCCACTTGGTCATGATACTTTTAATATATTGCTGCATTTGACTGGTTAACACATTCCTAAAGATAGTAGGAAGATTTTGTTGTTACTGTTTTGTTTGTTGTTGTTGTATATGAATTCAATTACTGTACAAAATAAAGAAAAACTGTGTTTTCTGTATCTTCTTGTATCAATTTTGTTAAGTTGTATTTGTCAAACATTTGTCTGTTTCATCCTAGTTATCAATTATTCACATGAAGTTGTTCATAATACCTCTTATCCTTTAGTATTTGTAGAATATAAGCATTTAAAGTAACAAATATTTCTTAAATCTTATCAAATATATTTTGGCATATTGTATTTTATTTATTCAGTTTAAAATATTTTCTATTTTCCCTATGATTTATATTGTGATTCATTGGTTATTTCCAGGATCTTCTGCAATTTTCAAATAATTGAGAATTTTCTTATTAGTATTGATTTTGAATTTATTATTTTTATGATGTGAAACATAATCTTTATTATTTAAATCATTTGCAATTTGCTGAAATTTTATTTGTGGCCCATCATATAACTAATCTTGAATGTGCATTTGAAAACAAAAAGTGAATTCTACAGTTCTGAAATGCAGCCTTTAAAAACATTAAGTAGACAAATTAGTTGATAGTGTTTAAAAATATTTTATGCTATATTAATTTACAATTAAATTATATTTTTATATTAATTATATTAATACAATTACAATTGTATTATAATCTACTAGTGGATCAATTATTTAAAACATGGTTAAAATCTTTAATACGATTATGGATTTCTATAGTCCTCCCTTTATTTCTATTAAGGTTTGCTTCAGATTACATGCAGAAATATTTAGAATTTATACATCTTTTTGATACAAAAGAAACCCATGTATCATTATAAATTTTCCTTCTTGTGGTAATACTTTTTAAAATTATGCATTAGTATAGACACACCACATTTCTCATGGTTAGTGTTTGCTTGGCCTCTTTTCCCACTCTTTTACTGTCTGTGCCTTTGTACAGAATATATGCTCCTTGTAAAAGCAATAGCTTGATCTTACTTTCTTATCTAATCTTAACCTCTGTATTTTATTTTACTTTGCTCAAAGTTTCTTTCTTTTTTTAATTGATAAAAAAGGCTAAATAGCTACATCAAGCAAATTAACATGTGTACAACATCATATATTTATCATTTTTTTGTGATTAGAACACAAAATCTCTTAGCAATTTTCAAGTATACAATATATTGTTATGATCTGTAGATTTATTGCACATCTTGGTGACAACCACTTTAACAAGAAATTTAGACCATTTATAATTAGTATAAGTTCGATGTGATTGGGCTTAAGTCAAGAACTTTTGAACTTATTTTCTATTTTCCCCACTCTCTATTTCTTCTTCCCCTATCTTCTTTTGTGTGAATTCTGTATTTTTTATAAAAACTCATTTTATATTTTTTATTGATTTTTCACTACGTATTTTCTAGCAGTTACTCTAGAGATGATAATATGCATCTTTAATTTATCTCAGTCTATATTCATATAACATTTTTCTACTTAGTGAAAATTGTATAAATCTTATAAGAATATATAATACTTCCATTTTTCTACCTCCTATCGTTTTTCTTTGTTGTCATACATTTTACTTTTACATACATAATTTCTATAATACACTTTTATAAATTTTGTTTGTATTAGTCATTAACCGTTGGAATAAATGTTTTAAGCTGGTATTCTAAAATTAGAGAAAAATTAATGTATTTACTTCTAAATGTTTCCTCGTTAGTATTCCTTATTTCCTTTTGTAGGTCCAAGATTCTATTTAGTATCATCCCTTCAACCTAATAAATTTATTTCAGCATTTTATGTAATGCAGAACTATTAGAGATGAATTATATCAGCTTTATTTACCATTTTTAAGGTGGATATATCTATTTGTTTTTTATCCTTTAAAAATATCATTCCATTAACCTCTGACCTTTATTTTATTGATGAAAAGTCAGCCATATTTCTTATCACTATCCTTTAATGTTTCTTCCTTAAATGGCTTTAAATATTTATATATTGCTTTTTATACCTGGTTTTAAGCACTTCCATCGTATGGTGTCTAGATATAGATTGATTATTTGTTTGCTTTTGTATTCGGTGTACTTGATGTTTCTTGAGCCCTAAGATAATTATTACTGTTATTTTATCAATTTGAGAGATACTTTGTGGCTGTTTTTAAAAACTTTTTTTGCACCATTTTCTCTCCCCTTTCTTTATAGTATTCTAGATATGTTAGTTGGCTGATGTTACCTTAGTGGCATCAATTTCCCTGGTTCTTTTCTTGTTCACTTTTTTTTTCTCTTTGTGCTTCTGTTTAGGTAAACTTTAGCTTACTAACTTTTTCTGCTATGTCCAGTCGTATGTTAAGATTATCAAATTAATTCTTCATTTTTTCTATCAAGTATTTATTTCACTATTTTAATTTGCCACTTTTTTAGAGTTTATTACTCTGGTAAAATTCTTGATCTATTTGCAGATTTTGTCCACTTTTTCCACTATACTTATTAACATAATTGTCATAGTTATATTAAAATCCTTATCTATAATTATCATTATCTAAATTATTTGTCTGTCAGTTCTGTTGACATTTTTTTCTTCAAGTTTTACATTTTCTTGTTTGTTTCTGCCATATGCTTTTTTGTTAAAAAAAATTTAATGCTGGTTATTATGTGTCAAGGAACAATAGAAGTGAAGTAAGTAATATTACACTCAGAAAAGGACATACGTTTTCTTTTGCCAGGTTGCTAATTTGTGATTTATCTGTGTCTGGTTTTTATTGTAGCTTTACTAAGATTAAGTTCATTGCTGAACTAAAATTTTTTTCAGGAAAGAATCAGGACTTTACTTTCAACAGGGATTGAGATATAAGTGCTGATGAGTTTCCAGAAATCTTCATATATTACTAACCATCTTCTAGCTTTTCTGGTTGCTAAGGAGTTCTCTGTGCTCTCTAGCCCTGCCCTCAGATTTTTGCACCCAAAAAACCTAGCTCCTCTTCTTTATGCTTAAACTTTAGCAACTACTGCCTTGCACATGAAGAAGTGGAGTGCCTTGCAGGGTCACCTTTCAATGTAGCTCAAGAGACATAGGAGAGAGTTCAGTAAAGAATGTTCAGTGATTCCAGGCAATTGTTCAGAGGATTTTTACAATGCCCATTTCCTCTCTTTATGGATAAATGAAAATGCAGGAGATATTTAACACATTCTAAAGTCCATATGATATTTTAACATCTAAGATAATAAGTGCTTTGTGATCAGTAGATACTGTGTATGTCTTTATTACAGTTGAATGCCAACGCAGCTGGAACTGGCGAAGACAAAACCAACAGTTGTTCAGGTCACATCAATTTACACTGTGTAAAAATAAGATAAGTACAATTGAGCAACAAAGCACAAGTGAATCCACACACCCTATCTTCTCCCTAGTATAAAAGTCATTTTTATATTTTAAAATAAATAAAAACAAAGTATCAGGTATTTCCTGGGGACTGAGGTTGGAAACACCCATATACAGTATATTCCATTACATGCATTCTTCATTTTGATATTGACTTAAAGGTCAACAGGTTAATTGAAACAGGATAAACTGATGGAAGCATCAATGAAGTCTGATGATTTTATAACTCACTAACTCTTGATCTTTTGCATTTCGGAAAAATATACCTCACTATACTTATGTCAGTTTTAATAGATACATGAAATTCACCTTGAATTTTCTAAAAACAATATAACAAAAGATTATCATTCTCATTTCTCTTTTAAGAGTAGTTATTACAATTTGAGATGTATAAGAATTATGAGGGGATAATGCTAAAATGAAAATTCCTAAGTGTCCATCCCCCAAAAATATATTGATTCAGGAGTTTACAGATAAGGCTCAGTGTATTAGTCAGGATTCTCAAGAGGGACAGAACTAATAGGATAGATGAAGGGGACTTTATTAAGGAGTACTGACTCACACGATCACAAGTCCCACAATAGGCCGTCTGACTCGGACTAGCCAGTCCAAGTCCCAAAACCTCAAAAGTAGGGAAGCCAACAGTGCAGACTTCAGTCTGTGGCCAAAGGCCTGAGAGCCCCTGGAAAATCACTGGGTAAGTCCTAGAGTCCAAAAGATGAAGAACTTGAAGTCCAGTGTTTGAGGGCAGGAAGCATCCAGCACAGAAGAAAGATGAAGCCCAGAGTATTCAGCCAGTCTAGTCCTTCCATGTTACTCTGCCTGCTTTTATCCTAGCTGTGCTGATTAGATGGTGCCCACCCAGATTGAGGGTGGGTCTGCCTCTCCCAGTCCACTCACTCAAATGTTGATCTGCTTTGGCAACACCCTCACAGACACACCAAGGAAAAATACTTTGTATCAATCCAATCAAGTTGGCATTCAATATTAACCATCACACTCAGTATCTGGATGTAAAGAGTGAGGTAGCCTCTACTTAAAATGTTGCCTTCTAATAAAGCCCCATATTTTAATCTGGCTCATTACAACCTGATAAGAACATGTCCTGGCTCTGATCTCCCTGGTAACCTCTGACACTACTGAGTCCTCATTGCTTTAACATCAGCTACACTGAATGTCATTTAGTTCCTATAAAGCTGCATGTTTCTTTCTATCTTTATAACACCACATTACCTATAACCCCCATTTTTTGTCCAATCAACTCCTTCCTATTAGATCTCAACTTAAATATTTCCCTAATGCATCAATTATATTAGGTAGGTTTAATTTCTCTGAGTCACCGTCCCACCCCAATTAGATATATCTTTTAAAACTTGCACTCTTCACTGCCATTTACACAGTTATAATTATGTCCTTATTTTTGTAAACACTGGTTAAATCACTGTCTTTTCCAGTATCAGTATAAGCTTAGTGTAGAGACTGATGTTGGTGACGCTTAACAACATACTAGTGACTATCTCAGTGCTTGGCACAAAGTAGACATTTAATAAGTATTCATGGACTGACTGATTTCATGTATGCAAAAAGAAGCCATTTCAATCATTAACTGTGTGTCCTTCCACATTGCTTCATTGCTGTTATGTCTAGGTCTCATTCCTCTTCTTGAGACAGACTCTCCCAAATTTTACTCCATTTACATGGTTACCTTGGGTATTGTCCTGTTATCTCTAACAAACCCCCCTCTAGACCACAGTTGAATTGGTCAAAGCAAAGGCAATTATAGTTCTTGTACAAAAGTTTTAGAAATAAGGTCAAGAAAGAGAGGCAGTCTCTCCTTAGGCAATTGGTCTAATAGATAAATAGGCAATTCATCTAATAGATAAACACACAGGCTGCTGAACTGTCAGCAGCCATTGTTCATACTTAACAATTGACAAAGTAAAGAAATTCCTTCTGCAGAGGAAAAAGGATGAAGTACACATGCATAGAGATGTGTGGAAAAATAATCCTGTTTTCAGTCTAGGCTGTAGTTACTCCTGAGGTCCAGTCACTATCCTATACTTGGGCTTCCTAAGGAAATTCTCCACATTGGAAATCTGATAAGATCTAACTGGGCAAAAAATCAAGGTGTCTGCAGGGCTGTATTCCTTTTTGTGGGCTCTTGGACCCTGCTTTTTTCCTAGAGGCTCTATGTTTTCTGTGGCTAGTGGCCACTTTCCCCATCCTCAAAACTCGCAACGTTACCCAAAGTCTTTGCTTTCAAAGACTCATGTGATTAGGCTGGGCCTACCTAGACAATCTCCTTATGTCAAGGTCCTTACCCATAATCACATCTGCAAAGTCTCTTTTCCCAGGGAACATGTCCATAGGTTCTTGGAATGAAGACAGGGACATTTTTGGAGAACCATTTTTCTACTTGCCAAACTCAGTGTTCTTGAAATGATTTCTCCTTTGTGTATATAAACTAAGTCAGACTGAATTTCTGTACCAAAAAGAGTCCCCTCCATAACATCTTCTGTGTCTTCTGTCTAGATTAATAGCAATCAAATTTCTAGGTTGGAAACCCAGAGCTTCCCTCAACATCTTCTATTCATAGCACACATATCCAATTATTCACTAAGTCCTGCACAATTTACCCCTAAGATGGTTTGACTTAATCTTCATTTTCCATTTTCGTTCTATTCAGCAGTGTTTTAGCTCTGGGGTTAAATCCCTATTTACAACAATAATTTACAACCTGGGTTCCCTGCCTATGATTTCTTTCTTTCCATAGCCACCCTCCTTGTTAATAATAGAATTATCTTTCACTACTTATCACGTAAGCACATAATGTTACAAATGTCCTAATAAAAAGCATTTAGTAGTCCTGAAAACCTTTAAATTAAATTCAGAAATTCATAAAACGGTCAAATTTAACCCGGGGTATATTTCCTTTTATTTTGCCTTCCTTTTCCACCCCTTCTTCTGAGTTAACTTAAGAAGTTAATGAATATTTATTTACGGCATGAAATGTTTGCTTCATCCATCATTCATTTATCCCTGCAATATAATAGGTACACTTAATGGTGGAAAGAAATGAAAGCATAGTCTAGGAAGGTTGATGAAAATGTTATGGTACAGAGGGGAGAGAAATTTACCATAGAGGAGATAAGCAGGGCATTCGAGATTTCAGGAAGGCCTGATTATGAAACACATATAAATTGTTTTTATTAAAAAGTATTCATTTCTTAATTTTAATAATTATTTAAATGTTTATTATCATTCTATGCACTGAAGAAATTGTGGTGAATAGCAAAGTTCTTGCTCTCATAGAGGAGAAGATGGTAGGGTCGCAGTGGAGAAAACAGACAATTAACAAGTAAATGCATATACAATTTTGGATAGAGGTATTACCATAAAGAAAATCAAGCAAGGTAAGAAACTGAGAGTTTAGGTGAAAACTGGAAGATCTTTTATTTGGGTTTGGGGACAGTCCCTGAAGAAGTGGCATTTAAAAATGAATCTGAATAATAAGAAACTTTCTGCTATCTGAAAACCTAAGGATACAGAACTTGAACATAGAAACTAGCTGTGCTAAAGATCATAGTTTGAAAATATAAATGTAGTATTTGAGGAAGAGCGAACAAGGTCAGTATGGCAAGAATGCAGGAAGCAAAGAAGAAAGCCATGAAAAATAACATAGGGGTCTGTTGGTGGGTGGGGGGCTAGGGGAGGGATAGCAGGGGGTGGGGAGATTGGGGAGGGATAACATTAGAAGAAATATTTAATGTAGGTGATCGGGGGATGGAGGCAGTAAATCACCATGTCATGTGTATACCTATGTAACAATCCTGCAAGATCTGCACATGTACCCCAGAACTTAAAGTAAAATAAAGAGAGACAGAGAGAGAGAGAGAGAGAGAGAGAGAGAGAGAGAGAGAGAGAGAGAAAGATGTGCAAATCTAAAATAGCTCTTGTTCACCATGAAAGGGAGTTTGGATTGAATTCTGTGTGCCATAGAAAGGCATTGGAGAACCTTAATGAGAAAACCTACAATCTGATGTGCGCTTTAGGAAGCTCACTTTAGCTAATATGGGGGGAATGAATTTTAGGGGAATAAAGAAGAAAGGAAAGACCAGTGAAGGAGCTATAGCAAGAGTCCAGGCAAGAGAGCTGGTGGCTGGGGCAACGAAAGTGGCAGGAAGTATGTGAAATAATTGGATTTGAAACATGTGTTGAGGACTAAGCTGACAGGTATTAAGGAACAGAGTGTGAAAGTGGAAAAGAAGAGGTCTGAGGATCAAGCCCAGGGTGGCACTCCAATGCTTAATGCTTAAGAAAAGAGTCTGCAAAGGACATTGATTAGGTAGATTTTCTTAGGGAGCCAGAACAGGAGGGTGTGATATCGGAAGCCAAGTATTGAAAGAGTTTTAAGAAGCAAGGATCTACTATGTCAAATGAAGTTGACAGGAAGGAGAAGGAAGAGGATTAAAGATCACTGATAACCTTAATAAGAGCCATTTTATTATCAGGACAAAAGTCCTACTGGAATAGGTGAAGGAGAAAAGAGGGTTTGAAGCTATGGAGCCAGAGGCTCTTTAAAGGACTTTTGCTTTGAACACAAACAGAAAAGTGAGTTTTTGAAAAATCGATATTAAGATGTTTGCATGTCTATAGGATTTGAGATAATAATAATAGGCTTTATTATAATAGGGTTGACTATACCGTAAATGTTGGTGACATCCTGTATGAAGTGTTCTCTGCTTAAGTCTAGTATTATAGTAGCCAGCACACTGTGTAATTAAAATGTTAGGCCCACATAAGAATCTTGACCCTGCTTTCGGTAAGTGTATGAGCTTAGACAAGTTAGTAAGCACTCTGAACCGTTGTGTCCTTATCCATAATACAGAGATGATGTTGAGCTTTTTAAAGGAATAAATGTGATAACATAGAGAATTTACAGCAGTGCCTAAAACAACCGTTGAGAGGAAATACCATCGTTACTATTTAGTGCTTGACTGTGAATAATACCTTCTGTGGTATAGCCCGTTAGGATTTTAGGTGTACCAAAGAGAACAATTTCTGTGTTGACCTCCTCCCCCTTTATGTGTTTCTTTTTCCAAACGAGTCCCTAATATTATTTCCCATCTCAAAGCACCACGGGGGATATAGCCAGGGGGATGAAACAGCTGTGTGTCAGGCCACACACAGAAACCCTGTGAGTTAATGTCATTTTAAACATAGTTTGCTTATGTGTAAATTAGCTTGCAGATTTGCAAGCCTCCTACCACTAATTACTAAATTAGTGAGAGTTACCCTGCAGGGAAAGCAGCAATGAGGAAGATAAACATGGCATACTTATGTGACTACTCATTTACATTGTTCCTACAACTCTGCTTACAGGAAGACAACCCCCTGCTTCTCCTAGTTAAATCTAATATGGCATTTACAGTTTTATACAAGAGTATTAGGCAACAAATTAGCCCAAAGCCACAATTAATTATAATCCAGAGTCAACCCACGGAAATAGAGAACTAAATACATTTCTTAACATTTACCTCTCCTCTTGGCCCATGCAAGTTGGCAAGATAATTTCCTAACTCAGGACCTGCTGGTTGAAATTTCAGCAGAGAAGCTTTGGTAAGAAAGTTGTGACATGTACGGTTTCTGATATACAGTCACTTGAAAACAGTACCTCACTTCAAATCCCAATTCCCACTGATTAACTTCTTGCCTTGACTGAATCTATTAGTCAGGACAATCTTGTATGCAAGGAAGGGGCAGAGTTCCAATTCAAACAACTTAAGGAAATATATGAACACAATTAAAGGAGAGGTTGAGGATAAAATTGTTTCAGGTATGACTACATCCAAGGGCTGAAAGGATGTCATCAGCAACTGGTCTGTCTGTTTCTTGCATTTTCTTCTGTGTACATCATCTTTACTGCTAGCAGTCTCAGCTGAAAAAATACATTTCTTTTGTTTATAGCAGCTTGAAAGTGCCCCTAGAATTTAGACATGTTCCCAGCCCTACACCAATCACTGTGGTCTGTGTTGTATCAATGCTGACTGGTTAGGCCTGGGTTACAGGTCTAATACTAAAGACAGGTGGAGTCATCTTTCCCTAAACCACACAGAATGCTGTTGGTTTTGTTCCCCCAGGGAAAATCAGAATGTTATTACTATCCTAAGGAAAGAAGTGTGCTTTCAGGAGTGTTAGAAAGGAAAATGCAACAGATGCCCAGTATTCCAAATGATTCAACTGCTTGAAGTTTATTTCCATGTTTATATAAATATAACAACTATTATCATAGTACCTGTCTGTTTTAGTTCATCTTATGCTACTATAGCAAATACTATAGACTGTACTTTACATACATATATCTAATATCTCTCTCTATATAATATATAATATAAATTATATCTCTCTATATATCTATCTCTATATAATATCTATAATATAGATGATATATATTAATATAGATAATATATATACTAATATAGATAATATATATAATAATATATAATATAGATATTATATTTAGTCTATAGTATCTGTATATTATATACATACATATTACAGTATATATGTATTATATTACAGTATATAGTATCTACATATAATATATATGATATATATATATTATACAGTCTATACTACAGACTGTGTATATATAAAATATATATACTATATATTACTATATATATGCATTATATTACAGTATATAGTATCTACATATAATATATATATAATGTATACACAATCTATAGTAGAGACTATATAATATATATATATTTTATCTATCTATATATATATGCAAGCTGGAATGCAGAAGTGTGAGCATAGTTCATTGCAGCCTTTAACTCCTATGCTCAAGCAATCATCCCAACTCAGTCTTCCATGTAGGTAGGGCTACAGTTATTATTTAATTTATTTTTAATTTATTTTTATTTTTATTTTTTTGTAGACATGGGGCATCACTTTGCTGATCAGACTGGTCTCAAACTCCTGGCCTCAAGTGGTACTCCTACCTCAGCCTCTCAAAGTGCTGGGATTAAAGGCATAAGCCCCCAAAACTGGATCCTTATTTATGAGGAATAGAAATGTATTTCTAATGGTTCTGGAGCTGGGCAGTTCAAGATCAGATGCTGGCATCTGGTGAGGGCCTTCTTGCTCATCTTCATATGGTGGAATGTAGGAGATTGGTCAGGGTGGTGGGAAAAATTATAAGAAAGATGCAACCTTCTTGGAATGCCGGAAGGTGTTGCAAAAGTCCTGGGAGAGAGTTATGCCTGAAGGCAGCCTAATCCTCTTACCTTGATCTAATAACAAAGAGCAGATAACAAGGGAATGTAGAGGAGCTTATCTAAACAGCTTGTTTACCTATTCCCCACCCCCCACAACCAACCTTTGATCATCTGCATGCAGAACTGCCCTCTACTCCCTGGGGGCGAGGGCAGCAATGTTAATTACCCACTAATGGTGTTTGAGTTAGACCTTTGTCATGAAATCTGTTCTAAAATAAATATTAGCCTCTCCCAGACTCCCTCTTTGAGCTCTGTGAGCCAGGGGGTCCCCTGACCACAATCACACAGGAAAACATCTGTGGCTGTGTACTTCTGTCATCCGTCACTCAGACAGAGTCTGCTGGTCAGGCTCTGCAGTGGAAGCCTAGAGGGCCAAAGGAAACAACAACTACTGTTTTCTTATGTGGTAGAAGACAGTGAACTCACCTCCACACCCTTTTTATAGATGCATTAATCCACTCATGAGAGCAGAGCCCTCATGACCTAAGCACCTCCCATTAGATCCCTCCTAACACAGTTGCATTGGAGACTAAGTTTTCATCACATGAATTATAGGGGATCCATTTAGATAAACGCATTACCTCATGGGATAAGAACATTTGGTGAAAACTAAAGGCTAAATAATTGTGTTGTTATTGCTTCCTAAAAGTTATTATGTATATGCATTACTATTGATCCTAACAACTGATTTCACATTATCATTTCATATCTAATTACACATACATTGTGTGTTATAAATAAATTATTTTATCCTGTTTAGCAAGTGGTTCTTTGAACATACAAAGGGAAATATTTCTCAAAGGCATACATCATATTAAAAGCATGGTTAGTGTTAGCCTTCCTGTCACCCACACTCAAAATATCCTGTCACTTCTTAGATGAGTGGAGAATTTGGTTGGATTTAGGAAGATCAAACACCAGGAATCTTCACCTATGAAACTCCTAATGTTACATCCCATATAAGGGTCAACTATAGATACAATTGGTAACTCTGGCCAGTCATTCAATAGATGTTATTTTATCTTACAAAATTTAATAAATTATCACAAATTGTACTTAGGCCAATAATTTGCCTTAGTTTTTGACTATGTCATTTTGTAGTCTTTCTTAAATGTCATTTTAAACTTATACATTGTACCTACCAGGCTAAGTAATTCTATTAATAGATTAGACAATATTATATATCCTCTTTTGATCTTAAATGTTTGGTAGGCCCTGTTTATAAACAAAAAGTAAAACTACCTGAAGATTTTCTCTGCACCAATTGGTATGTTATTATTTGAAACGAGCAGAAAATAAACTCATACTGGTATTAATAATAAAGGAAATGCATTGACCCATTTAATTGGATAATCCAGACTTAGGGTGAGAGATTAAGAATCAGATTGAATAGGTTCCTTTCTCATTTCTCGGCAAATAATTCAGCATTTCTCCCATTTTTTTCACTTTCTCATCTGAGTGGCTTTTCTATGGAAAAAAGATGCTTGTATAAGTTTTGGATCTCACATACACATATTCACTACCCAGACAAAGAGACAGTAAAGTACTCCAATGATGTGGAGAGTAAAAACAAGAAAGCTTTTTTATTCATAAACCATGAACAAATGTATCTTTGAGTATCTTTGGCCTAAAAAGAGCTATGTATCAATCTCAAATGGAAGGCATGGGCAGGTGGGCTTAAGTCATTCAGAACCAATCTGTGATGGTGTCCCAGAAACGTACAAGCAAACTGGAGATGGGATCAATACCTACACTAAAATCATGGCCCTGTTACTAGAAAAAAAAGAGGAGATTGGACGGTATTCATCTCAAAACAAAAAACTTCTCACTAAAATCCTTGAAGAAAAAATGTGTATCTCCAATCCACATGACGATTCAGTATTACTAAAATGTTATACATACTTTTCTATGGTTTACAAGTCAATTTTACAGGCATCTTCTCATTTAATTATTCTATTTTTTAATTATTTTAAATTTACACACAACACACTTCTCTTTCAGGTGATGTACCACCATTCTAACGAGATGTAGCACATGCAGAGATTCATGTAACCACCAGCACGAGCAAGATTCAGAGCAATCCTATCTCCACAAAACATCCCCTTGGGCTGGCACTTTCCTGACAAACCCTCCTTTCACCCTTCACAACTGGCAATTGCTAGTCTTTTCTCCATATAATAGTTTTACCTTATCCAGAATGTCATATACATGGAATCAATATACAGCCTTTTGAGATTGTTAGTTTTTTTGGAGGTTTTTTTTTCATTCAGCAAAATGCATTTAAGACTTATCCACATTGTCGCTTGTATTAGTTGGTTATTTCTTATTTCTAAGTAGTATCCAATTGAAAGAAGTTACATTGCTTTCAGTTTTTAGAGATTAGGAGTAATGATGCCCTAAGCATGTTTTTGTATAGCATGCATTTTCATTTTTCTAGAAGTGAGATTGCTAGATTCTATGGTAAGCATATGTATAACTTTATGTAAGAAAATGCCAAACTATTTTCCAATGTGGCCATACTATTTTGCATTTCCACCAGCATTGTGTAAGATTTCCAGTTACTCTACTTCCTAGTCAAAACATTGTCCCCTGTTTATAGCTATTATTATTGTTGTATATTTTTGACAGTTGAATAGATATCTAGTGGTATCTAGTGGTAACTCATTGTGATATTTGCTTAATAACATTTAACATGTTTCATGTGCTAATTTGCCATGCTATTTTCTTTTGTGAAATGACTGCTCACACTTTTGAATCCCTTTTAAAAAAATGTTGTTTAATTTTGAGAGGCCTTTCTACAGTGTGGTTACAAGTTTCTGGCTAAATATATGATTTGCAAATATTTTCTCACAATCTGTGACTTGTCTTTTTATCCTTTAAGCAGTGTCTTTTGCAGATAAAGCTATTTAACTTTGATTAAATTCAATGTGTTAATGTTTATATCATAGACAATGATTTTTATGTCATAACTAAGAACTCTTTGCTTAATCCAAAGTCACAAAGACTTCTGTTAATTATTTTACAATTTTAAGTATTGCATCTACATCTATAATCTATTTTTTGTTTTCTTTTAATAATTTAATAATATCAAAATTAAAATTAACAATTTTAGAGTGTAAAATGGAGTACAATTTGGTATATTCACAATGTTGTGCAAGCATCACATATCTCTAGTTCCAAAACATTTCTATCACTCTAAAGTAAAAATCCTTGCCCACGAAGCAATTTCTTCCAATTCCTCTTTCCCTCTAGGACTTGGCAAGCATCAGTCTTCATTCTATCCCTATAAATTTATCTATTCTGTATATTTCTCATAAATGTAATCAGTGTGTGACCTTTTGTTTTCAGCTTCTTTCATTTAGCATACTGTGTTGCAAGTTTATCTACATTATAACATGTATCAGTACTTCATTTTTTTATGGTTGAATAATTCTGTTTTTATATACCACAATGTGCTTATCCATTCATCCACTGATAGACATTTGGGCTGTTTTTATACCTTTTATGTACGGTAAATATTGTTACAAAAAATATGCACACACATGTACTTATTTCAGTAATTGCTTTTAATTATTTTGGATATATAGCTAGGGATGGAATCCCTGAGCCATATGGTAATTCTATGCTTAATTTTTTGAGGAACAGTCAAACTGTTTTACACATTGGTGGAAACACTTTACATTATTACCAGTAATACACAAGTGTTTCTATGTCTCTGTACCTTTGCCAACACTTACTTTTGTGTGCTTTGATAATAGTCCTTCTAATGGATGCGAAGTGATATCTCACTGTGATTTTAATTTACACCTCCCTGATGACTAATGATGTTGAACATCTTTTCATGTGCTTGTTCACCATTTGCATATCTTCTTTGGAGAAATGTCTATTAAATTCCTTTGCTCATTTTTTAAATGAATTGTTTATCTTTTTGTTGTTGAATTGTGAGTTATTTTTACATTCTATATACTAGAACTTTATCAGAGATACGATGTGCAAATACTTTTCCTTTTCAGAAAGCTGTCTTTTCACTTTCTTGATAATCCTTTGATACATAATTTTTAAAATTTTGATGTAGTCAGATTTATCTATTGTTTTCTCTTGTTGCTTGTGCTTTGATGAATTTAAAATCCATTGTGAAATCCAAAGCTGTGAAAATTTGCCTCTATGTTTTCTTCTAAGAGTTTCATGGCTTTAGCTGTTATATGAGATAACAACCATTTTGAGTTAATTTTGTATATGGTATAAGGTAGCAGTCTAACTTTATTCTTTCGCATGTGAATATCTTTTCATCTCAGCATCTTTTGTTGAAGAAATTATCCTTTCTCCATTGCATGGTGTTGACTCCTTTATAAAAAATCAGTTCACCAGGCCGGGCGCGGTGGCTCAAGCCTGTAATCCCAGCACTTTGGGAGGCCGAGGCGGGTGGATCACGAGGTCAAGAGATCGAGACCATCCTGGTCAATATGGTGAAACCCCGTCTCTACTAATACAAAAAAATTAGCTGGGCACGGTGGCGCGTGCCTGTAATCCCAGCTACTCAGGAGGCTGAGGCAGGAGAATTGCCTGAACCCAGGAGGCGGAGATTGCGGTGAGCCGAGATCGCGCCATTGCGCTCCAGCCTGGGTATCAAGAGTGAAACTCCGTCTCAAAAAAAAAAAAAAAAAAAATCAGTTCACCAAAATACATGAATTTTTTCTGGACCCTCAAATCTATTTTATGAATCAATATGTCTATCTTTGTGCCAGTATCTGTCTTGCTTACTGTAGCTTTGTGGTAAGTTTTGAAATAAGGAATTGTAAGTCCTTCAACTTTGTTCTTTTGTTTCAAGAGTGTTTTGGCTATTTGAAGTCCCTTGTAATTCCAAATGAATTTGAATTTGAGAAACGACTTTCCATTCTTGCCAAATAAAGCTACTGAAATTTTGATAGGGGTTGAATTGGATTTGCACATTGCTTTAGGTAGTGCTGACATGTGAACAATACTGTCTTTCAATTCATATACATGGAATATCTATTCATTTTTTCAGTTATTTTAAAATATGTTTTAGCGTAGCATTTGCTATGTTGATCAGATACATAGATGAACAACATATCAACTTTATGTACAAACTTAAAGGATCGTTTATCTAGCACCATTCTCTTCAGCAGTCACTTTTCTTCCTGCCCTAGCTAGAAGGCTGAGCTTTTATACTCCGGGTACTATTGTGCAGTTCCCATTATTGTAACTGCCTCTGGGCAAAGCAGAAAGATAAAAGAGCCTATAGGGGTTTTGCTACCATTACTGCCAATGCCATTGCTACCACTACAGAGATGCAGCTTCATTAGGGGTCTTCCCTCAGGTCAATCTTGAATAGTTAAAGAAGCTGTGTCCCACATAGACACCCTTTTCTTGGTTCCCTAGCTATAAAGAGGGAGAGTTTACCTGTTAGGTAGAGAGTACTTTTTTGTTTATGCCTTGTGCATAGCTCTAGGATTCTGAGTATCCTAGAATTTAAGACACATGAAAATAAAGAATAACTGTGAAGCTTTGAGTTTTACCTCTGATATATAAACAGCTTGCAAGTTATCATTACCACCCTCAAAACAAGAAAAATCCTTACAAACCAAAAAAAACGTGCTTTGTTGAACCCATCAGAAAACTAAGGTCTTGGGACAAACCATCACCTTAAAATCTGGAGAGACTGATACATCCAGAAAGATACAGTGCTTTAGATTTGCTTACCTGGAGAACTCATCGTATACTGTAAACTGCTAAAAGCATGTACTTTACTAGGAGTTTTGATGAATTTATTGGAGTTGAGTGGAAACTAAACATGAGAGTCAGAAATATTGGAAGCCACAGTCATAAGGAGCTCCTCCTCATTTCACAAAGTTTTATTTCCTGGAACCCCACCATCCTCTCCTGAAGTGATCTGAGAAGTATTGTGGCAGCAAGAGCAGAAACCTTCTTGAGACCCTCCCAGACTCTTCCTTATAACAAAGAACTGGTCTCTATTGTAAGGAATTCTCTAGCAGAGAATTCTGAATTTTACCCCACTTTAGCATGCTATAGACTTCCAGCCTCACCTGAAGACAGAGAATATCCATAGTCAATGAGGCTTCAAGACAATGGATTAATGACGCAGTCAAAGAACGAGGAGGAAAGGAGAGATTCCTCCTCCAGGTCTACTCCTGGAGTAGGGATGGGAACACTTGTGAAGGTCACATCTCTGTGACACAGGCCCATGGAAAAATCAACATTTAATAAGATTATAAGATCTTCTTTTCCCACACACTCCAACCACACCAAACAGTATAATAATGACGGATTAGACCTGAAAGAGCTGCAAGACAGTCTCTCTCTGCAGAGCAGTGCAGGGGAAATCCCCAGAGAATGGAAGGGAGACAAAAATTAAGGAATTAGAGGAATTTGAAGGCTTTGGCACCTGTATCTAAAAAAGTTTAACACAGCCCAGCTCCTAGCCATATTGATAAAATCCTTTCTTTAAAAATCTATTTACTTCACTACCATTTATTGACTAAACTGTGTCTAACTTTACCCCCAAATTAAAAACAAACCAAAGGACAAATTAAAAAAAAAAAAAAAACAGTCTTAAGAGACAGAGCAAGCATAAGAACCTGACTCAGATAAGACATAGATATTGGAGTTATAAACAAATCATTTAAAATAACTATTATTAATATGTTAAGAACTTTAATGTAAAAAGGAGACTACAGGCAAAATCAGCTGGGTAACGCCGGTAGAGAAATGAAAACTATAAAAATGTAGGAAATCATCAGAAGGAGATGCTAAGAATCAAAAACACAGGAACAGAAATGAAGAACGCCTTCAAAGGGCTTGTCAGTGACTTGACACATCTGAGCAAGAATCAGTGAACTTGAAGATAGGTCAATAGAAACTTTAAAAACTGAAATGCAAAGAGAATAAAAAAATTGTTTTTTTTTTAAAAAACAGAACATCCAGGAAATGGGGGACAATTGCCAAAAGTAAGGCATACCCATTTCTGAACTGAAACACCAGAAAGAGAAGAAAAATAGAACTGGGAAGAATAAATATTTGAAGTAATAATGTCTGAGAGTATGCCAAAATTAATGACATATGCAAAACCACAGACTCAGGAAGCTCAGAGAATAAAAGTAGGATAAATATAACTTTCCACAACAAAACACAGACAAATCCAAAACTATAAAAACCATGTAGGTATATCATACTTCAACTGCAGAAAACTAAAATCAAAGAGAAAATCTTGAAGCCAGATAGGGGAAAAACACCTTACCTACAGAGGAACAAAGATAAGAATCATAGCAGACATCTCATCAGAAATTATATAAGCAAAGAGAGTAGAGATTAGAAGTAATCAAAGAATTCACTGCCACATGTCTCATTCCACAGGTCTACTTTTCTCTTTTTAGTTGGCCTGCTATTATTTGTTTTTCAGAGCCATCTTTGCTTTATATATTTCTTCTAGGATTTTTAGTTGTAATCAATGGAAGAAATAGAATAGAGTGTGCTAGCCAGGTGCCTATAATTACAGACTCATGCCTGTAATCCTAGCATTTTGGGAGGCTGAGGTGGGTGGATCACGAGGTTGGGAGTTTGAGACCAGCCTGGAAAACATGGTGAAACCACATCTCTACCAAAGATACAAAAAATTAGCTGGACAAGGTGGCATGCACCTGTAATCTCAGCTACTCAGGAGGCTGAGGCAGGAAAATTGGTTGAACTTGGGAGGCGGAGTGTGCTTACTGTATTATTTAATCTGAGTACTAGGTTTTCTATTTTAATTCTCATAATTATCTTATGAAGTAGGTAAAATTTTACTAATCTTTGAAGCAAGTAAAACTGAAACAGTTAAGTGACTTGCTTGGGTGTCTCAGCCTGTTAAAGGCTATGCCAGGGATTTTACTAGAAAATAAAAAGAAAATAAATAAAAACAAAATTTTTAAGTCACTTTACCTGTTTGTTTGCACATGCACGTGTGTGCATGTGTGCCTATATCATAAAGTCAAATACAAGTTCTTTCACCAAACTTTCTCCTCAGTGAGTAAGAGACACTGGTCACCAGAACTTATTTTAAATGAATTTAAAGACTAAAATATTTGGAATCTTATCTTTAGAATAATTTTTCTTTTATTTCCTTAAGAAATTTTTGATTATTTCCTTTATGCTTCTTTTTAAAGATTTTAAATGACTTTAATTTTCCTTTTGATATCTCTCTGTATGTCCTAATCACACCATATTAAATATGTATTTCATTTATGACAATAAAAATGTATTATTTTAAAATTCATATATATATACGGTTTTTATGACATATGATAAAACTATATGAAACATAGATACAGCAAAAATAATAAGAACTAGACCAAGATATTAAGAGTTGTTGACTTTTAGATGGAGCTATGGGTAATTTTTTTTCAAATTCTGGGGTACACGTGCAGATTGTGCAGGATTGTTACATAGGTATACACACGCCATGGTGGTTTGCTGCATCCATCCCCCATTACCCACATTAGGGATTTCTCCTATTGTTATCCCTCCCCAATCCGCCCACCCACTACTATTCTTCCCCTAACTCCCTCATCCCCCAATATACCCCAGAGTGTGATGTTCCCCTCCCTGTGCCCATGTGTTCTCATTGTTCAACACCTACAAGTGAGAACATGCAGTGTTTGGTTTTCTGATGTTGTGTCAGTTTGCTGAGAATGATGGTTTCCAGCTTCATCCATGTCCCTACAAAGGACATGAACTCATCGTTTTTTAAGACTGCATAGTATTCCGTAGTGTATATGTGCCACATTTTCTTTGTCCAATCTGTCATTGATGGGTATTTGGGTTGGTTCCAAGTCTTTGCTATTGTAAACAGTGCCACAATGAACATACATGTGCACGTGTCTTTATAAGAGAATGATTTATAATCCTTTGGGTATATACTCAGTAATGGGATTGCTGGGTCAAATGGAATTTCTATTTCTAGGTCTTTGGGGAATTGCCACACTGTGTTCCACAACGGTTGAACTAATTTACACTCCCACCAACAGTGTAAAAGTGTTCCTATTTCTCCACATTCTCTTCAGCATATGTTGTTTCCAGATTTTTTAATGATTGCCATTCTAACTGGCGTGAGGTGGTATCTGAATGTGGTTTTGATTCACATTTCCCTAATGACCAGTGATGATGTGCATTTTTTCATATGTTTGTTGGCCTCATATATGTATTTTTTGAAAAGTGTCTGTTCATATCCTTCGGCCATTTTTGAATGGGCTTCTTTGTTTTTTTCTTGTAAATCTGTTTTAGTTCTTTGTAGATCCTGGATATTAGCCCTTTGTCAGATGGGTAGGTTGCAAAACTTTTCCCATTCTGTTGGTTGCCTGTTCACTCTAATGATTGTTTCTTTTGCTGTACAGAAACTCTTAAGTTTAATTAGATCCCATTTGTCTACTTTGGCTTTTGTTGCCATTGCTTTTGGTGGTTTAGTCATGAAGTCCTTGCCTATGCCTATGTCCTGAATAGTTTTGCCTAGGTTTTCTTCTGGGGTTTGTATGGTGTTAGGTCTTATGTTAAATCTTTAATCCATCTGGAGTTAATTTTAGTGTAAGGTGTAAGGAATGGGTCCAGTTTCTGCTATCTGCACATGGCTAGCCAGTTTTCCCAACACCATTTATTAAACAGGGAATCCTTTCTCTATTGCTTGTTTTTGTCAGGTTTGTCAAAGATCAGATGATTGTAGATGTGTGGCGTTGCCTCCGAGGCCTCTGTTCTGTTCCATTGGTCTATATCTCTGTTTTGGTACCAGTACCATGCTGTTCTTATTTTTGTAGCCTTAGTTTGAAGTCAGGTAGCGTGATGCCTCCAGCTTTGTTGTTTTTGCTTAGAATTGTCTTGGCTATGAGGGCTCTCTTTTGGTTCCATATGAAATTTACAGTGATTTTTTCTGGTTCTGTGACAGTCAGTGGTAGCTTGATGGGGATAGCATTGAATCTATAAATTACTTTGGGCAGTATGGCAATTTTCATGATACTGATTCTTCCTAACCATGAACATGGAATGTTTTTCCATCTGTTTGTGTCCTCTCTTATTTCCTTGAGCAGTGGTTTGTAGTTCTCCTTGAAGCAGTCCTTTACATTCTTTCCTTTGTTAGTTGTATTCCTAGGTATTTTATTCTCTTTGTAGCAGTTGTGAATGGGAGTTCTCTCTTGATTTGGCTCTCCGTCTGTTTTTGGTGTATAGGAATGCTTGTGATTTCTGCACATTGATTTTGTATCCTGAGATTTTGCTGAAGTTGCTTATCAGTTTAAGGAGATTTGGGGCTGAGACAATGGGGTCTTCTAAACATACAATCATGCCGTCTGCAAATAGAGACATTTTGACTTCCTCCTTTCCTAAAGGAATACCCTTTATTTCTTTTTCTTGCCTGATTGCACTGGCTAGAACTTCCAATACTATACTGAATAGGAGTGGCAAGAGAGGTCATCCTTGTCTAGGGCCAGATTTTATGGAAAATGCTTCCAGTTTTTGCCCCTTCAGTAGGATATTTGCTATGGGTTTGTTGTAAATAGCTTTTATTATTTTGAGGTATGTTCCATCAATACCTAGTTTATTGAGGGTTTTTAGCATAAAGGGCTGTTGAATTTTCTTGAAGGCCTTCTCTACAACTATTGAGATGATCATTTCATTTTTGTCTTTTGTTATATTTACGTGATGGATTATGTTTATAGACTTGTATATGTTGAACCAACCATGCATCCCCGGGATGAAGCCTGTTTGATTGTGATAGATAAGCTTTTTGATGTGCTGTTGCAATGAGTTTGCCAGTATTTTATTCAATATTTTTGTATCTATGTTCATTATGGATATTGGCCTGAAGTTTTCTTTTTTATTGAGTCTCTGTCGGGTTTTGGTATCAGGATGATGTTGGTCCCATAAAATGTGTTAGCAAGCATTCCCTCTTTTGTATTCTTTGGAATAGTTTCAAAAAGAATGCTACTAGCTCCTCTTTGTATGTCTGGTAGAATTTGGCTGTGAACCTGTCTGGATCTGAAATTTTTTGGTTGGTAGGCTATTAATTGCTGCCTCAACTTCAGCCCTTGTTATAGGTCTATTCAGGGTTTCAACTTCTTCCTTCTTGGGAGGGTGCTAGTGTCCAGAAATTGATCCATTTCTTCCAGATTTATCGGTTTATGTGCATAGAGTTGTTTTTAGTAATCTCTAATGGTAGTTTGCATTTCTGTGGAATCGGTGGTGATATCCCCTTTATTTTTTTTTTTTATTGCACCTATTTGATTCTTCTCTCTTTTCCTTTTTATTAATCTGGCTAGCAGTCTGTCTATTTTGTTGATCTTTTCAAAAAACCAGCTCCTGGATTTACTGATTTTTTTTAATGGTCTTCTGTGTCTCTATCTCCTTCAGTTCTGCTCTGATCTTACTTATTTCTTGTCTTCTGCCAGCTTTTGAGTTTTTTGATCTTACTCCTCTAGCTCTTTCAATTCTGACTATAGGGTATTGATTTTAGATCTTTCCTCGCTTCTCATGTGGGCATTTATTGCTATAAATTTCCCTCTAGACACTGCTTTAAATGTGTCCCAGAGATTCTGGTACATTGTGTGTTCATTCTCATTGGTTTCAAGAACATCTTTATTTCTGCCTTCACATTTTTTATCCAGTCATCATTCAGGATCCAGCTGTTCAGTTTCCATGAAGCTGTGCCGTTCTGAGTGAGTTTCTCAATCCTGAGTTCTAATTTGATTGCACTGTGATTTGAGAGACTATTTGTTATGATTTCCTTTCTTTTCGCATTTGCTGAAAAGTGATTTACTTCCAATTATGTGGTCAATATGAAATTTGAGTAAGTGCAATGTGGTGCTGAGAAGAATGTATATTCTGTGGATTTGGGTTGGAGAGTTCTGTAGATGTCTATTAGGTCCACTTGGTCCAGATCTGCGTTCAAGTCCTGGATATCCTTGTTAATTTTCTGTCTCATTGATGTTTCTACTATTGACAGTGGAGTGTTAAAATCTCCCACTATTATTGTGCGGGAGTCTAAGTCTCTTTGTAGGTCATTAAAAACTTGCTTTATGTATCTGGGTGCTCCTGTATTGGGTGCATATATATTTAGAAGCATAGATCAGGTCTTTTCACATCCCATATTTCTTGCAGACTTTGTTCATTTTTTTCACTCTTTTTTCTCTTTTCTTGCCTTCTCATTTTATTTCATTGAGTTGGTCTTCAATCTCTGATATGCTTTTTTCTGCTTGATCGATTCAGCTATTGAAATTTGTGTATGCTTCACGAAGTTCTTGTGCTGTGTTTTTCAGCTCCATGAAGTCGTTTATGTTCTTCTCTAAGCTGGTTATTCTAGTTAGCATTTCATCTAACCTTTTCTCAAGTTTTTTAGTTTCTTTGCATTGGGTTAGAACATGTTCCTTTAGCTCAGAAAAGTTTGTGGTTATTACCCACCTTCTGAAGCCTGCTTCTGTCAATTTGTCAAACTCATTCTCCACCCTATTTTGTTCCCTTGCTGGGAGGAGTTGTGATCCCTTGGAGGAGGAGAGGCATTCTGGTCTTTGATGATTTCATCCTTTTTGTGCTGGTTTTGTCCCATCTTTGTGGGTTTATCTACCTTTGATCTTTGAAGTTGGTGACTTTGGATGGAGTCTCTGAATAGACATCCTTTCTGTGGATGTTGAAGTTATTCCTTTTTGTTTTTTAGTTTTCCTTCTAACAGTCAGGCCCCTGTGCTGTTTTTTTTTCTGATTATACAGGGGTCAGACAGCCACTTGAGGAGGTAGTCTGTCCCTTGTCTGCCTGCAGAGGAGCTGCTGGGCTGCCTCAGACTCAGACCAGCGCTAAGTAGGCTTCCTCTGGCTTTTGTTTATGCAGGTGAGATTAGACCCACTTTTGCAATGACGTGTGCCCTTCTCCCCACTGAGCTCGATCATCCTGGGTTGAGCTCGAACTGATGTGCTGGCTGTGAAACTCTCAAGGAGAGGGCTTCAGTTTGCTGGTCTTTGTGGGGGTGAAACCTGCCAAACTGTATCACCTGTCTCCCTGCTTTCAGCTGTCCCTCTTTCTGAAGATCAATTAGTTCTCTCCCTCAGGCACTCTCAGTGCTGGCCAAAACCTCCGCCCAGTTGTATGCTGACAACTTGTGGTGCCAGGTTGGCCAGAGTGGTCACTCAGATCTGTGCTGGCAACTCACAGCACTTCTGAGCCCGGTGGCATTCTCCTGGACTGTGGGTTGCAAAGGGCATGGGAGAAGCACAGTATCTGAACCAGAGTGCCAAGGGGGTAAAGTCCCTGATCCTCTGGTGGATTGCACTTCGTGGGTGGGGCATCATCCCACCCTTCCTCAGTTCACCCTCCCTGAGCTACATCCACTGTCCAACCAGTCCCATTGAAATGAACATGGTACCTTGGTTGGAAATGTGGAGTTCACTCATCTTTTGTGTCTCTCTCACTGTGAGCTGCACTCCAGAGCTGTTTCTTTTCAGCCACCTTGGTAGAAGTCCCCTGCAGAAGCTCTTAAGCTTAATTAGAACCCATTTGTCTATTTTGGCTTTTGCTGCTATTGCTTTTGGTGGTTTAGTCATGAAGTCCTTGCCTATGCCTATGTCCTGAGTGCTATTGCCTAGGTTTTCTTCTAGGGTTTTTATGGTGTTAGGTCTTATGTTTAAATCTTAAATCCATCTGGAGTTAATTTTTGTATAAGGTATAAGGAAGGGGTCCAGTTTCAGCTTTCTGGACAAGGCTAGCCAGTTTTCCCAACACCATTGATTAAATGGGGATTCCTTTCCCCATTGCTTGTTTTTGTCAGGTTTGTCAAAGATCAGATGTTTGTATGTGTGATGTTACTTCCAAGGCCTCTGTTGTGTTTCATTGGTCTTTATCTGTTTTAGTACCATTATCATGCTGTTTTGATTACTGTAGCCTTGTTGTATAGTTTGAAGTCGGGTAGCATGATGTCTCCAGCTTCATTTTATTTTATTTTATTTGCTTATGATTGTCTTGGCTATGCAGGCTCTCTTTTGGTTCCAAGTGAAGTTTAAGGTGATTTTTTCCAGTTCTGTGAAGAAACTCAATGGTAGCTTGATAGGGATAGCTTTGAATCTATACAATACTTTGGGTAGTATGGCCATTTTCACAATATTGATTCTTCCTAACCATGAGCAGGGAATGTTTTTCCATCTGTTTGTTTCCTCTCTTATTTCCTTGAGCAGCAGTTTGTAGTTCTCCTTGAAGAGGTCCTTTACAACCCTCGTCAGTTGTATTCCTAGGTATTTTATTGTCTTTGCAGCAATTGTGAATGGGGGTTCTTGATTTGGCTCTCTGATTCTCCATTTTTGGTGTATAGGAATGCTTGTGATTTTTGCACATTGATTTTGTGTCTGAGATGGCTGAAGTTGTTGTCAGCTTAAGAGATTTTGGGCTGAGGCAATGGAGTCTTCTAAATATAGAATCATGTTGTCCGCAAATAAAGACAATTTGACTTCCTCTTATCCTAATTGAATACGCTTTATTTCTTTTTCTTGCCTGATTGCCCTGGCAAGAACTTCCAATACTATGTTGAATAGGAGTGGTGAGAGAGGGCACCCTTGTCTTGTGCCAGTTTTCAAAAGGAATGCTTCCAGTTTTTGCTGGTTCAGTATGGTATTGACTGTGGGTGTGTCATAAATAAATTTTATTATTTTGAGTTACGTTCCATCTATACCTAGCTTATTGAGAGTTTGTAGTATATCTGCTGAATTTTGTCAAAGGCCTTCTCTGCATCTATTGAGATAATCATATGGTATTTGTCTTTGGTTCTGTTTATGTGATGGATTACATTTATAAATTTGCTTTTGTTAAACCAGCCTTTCATCCCAGGGATGAAGCCTACTTGATTGTGATGGATAAGCTTTTTGATGTGCTGTTGCAATCAGTTTGCCAGTATTTTATTGAGGATTTTTGCATCAATGTTCATCATGGATATTGGCCTGAAATTTTCTTTTTTAGTTGTGTCTCTACCAGGTTTTGGTATCAGGATGATGTTGGTCTCATAAAATGAGTTAAGGAGAATTCCCTCTTTTTGTATTCTTTTAAATAGTTTCAGAAGGTATGGTTTCAGCTCCTCTTTGTACCTCTGGTAGAATTCAGCTGTGAACCAATCTGGTCCTGGACCTTTTTGGTTTGTAGGTTATTAATTGCTGCCTCAACTTCAGACCTTGTTATTGATCTATTCAAGGATTCAACTTTTTCCTGGTTTAGTCTTAGGAAGGTGTAACTGTCCAGGAATTTATCCATTTCTTCTGAATTTACTGGTTTATGTGCATAGAGGTGTTTGTAGTAATCTCTGATGGTAGTTTGTATTTCTGTGGAATCAGTGGTGATATCCCCTTTATTATTTTTTATTGCATCTATTCAATTCTCTCTTTTCATTTTTATTAATCTGGCTAGCAGTCTATTTTGTTGATATTTTCAAAAATCCAGCTCCTGGATTTATTGATTTTTTTTTAAATTTTTTCCTTTATGTTCTTTTTGACAGATGGTTAAAAAACTATTAAGGGAAAGCAAGAGAGGAGAAATAATGCAGTGCAAAGACAAGATAATAACACTCATTTAAATTAATCAATTATTAATAAAGAAATTTTAAATATTTTTGATAAATTTTAAATGTACTCTGCATTTTATGAGTCTACAAAAATAGTTAGTCTCTTTAGAATTCTATAAGGTCAAATAGTACTATACCTATTCTTCATTGTAGTCCTAAGAATTGCAATTTTACATACAATTATGTAATTAATATTTATTCTCCTTTGCTAGATGGGACCTTAATGAGGGCAGAAATTCTGTTTGCATTGGTTCACAATTATTTCATCAATGCCTGGCATGTTTCCTGGCACAGTAGGTTTTCAATAGTTGTATATTGATTGAAAATTACATCCATGAAAGCTCAATGTGTCCTAGACATAAAGAAAATAGATGGAAATGGACAATTATTGTCTTGGTACATAAAGAATCTAACTCAGGATTTAACCTGTGTTTATAACATTTATGAATAAATGATCTTATTAGGGTACCAATAATACTTCCCCTTTTAAAACCATCATATCTCAGGAGACTTATTCACTATAATAAGAATAGCAGTGGGGAGACCTGTTATGTATTTTCATAAGATAGGGTTTAAAGAAACATTGAATTAAGCAAATAAACAGAAAAACGTATTATACGGCCATTGTTAAAATGAAAATAGACAGTGGAACTAGTTGTCATTTCAATTCAATTAGTCCGGAAAATAGGAATACAAAGAGAAGATCCTTTGCCTCTGGGAGAAAACTGCTAAGTAGAAAGGCCAAATATATGTCAAACAACCAACAGGCAATGATAAGGTACTATAATGGAAGTATAAATCAGGAGCTTAGAAATCAAACATGAAGTAGCAATCAATTTTCTCTGGGAGTGGAAAGAGATGGGAAAGTAACTCAGATCATTTTACAGAGAGGAGGTAAATTTTGAGTTGGAATTTGAAGGATAAGAGGAAATTTGTTTTAAATGGCACAGTCTCCATTCTTTTCCAGTCATAAATCCAAATATCTTTTAATGTATGCTGAACCCTTAATTTTATTAATTTTCTCAACCCATGACTATTCTTAGTGGAGAACAAACTTTTTACTCATTCCAATCAAGATTTTGCCCCATGTTTTACTACCTTGTCAGTTTAATAATGGGATATTGAAGGACTATGGTGAAATGACTATCAGTGTGCTTCCTACAACTTTCACAAGAACTTGGAGATGAGAAACCACATTTGTCCTTTAAGGTAAAATGAGAAGAATAATCCTTATTCTATATTCCCATAGTAACCTATACTTCTTTTGTTACAGTTTCTCTGAGACTTTTTTTTTTTTTGATCTATAGAGACTTCATGAGAGAAGAGACTACATTTTCTCCCTTTTTTTTGTATTGTTAATGAAAAAAGCCAAACTTTGTGAAGTATTTGAAAATATTTACTTTGGGCAAAATATGAATGACTATGGCCCATGACACAGCCTCCGGAAGTCCTGAGAATGTATGCCCAAGGTTGTTGGGTTACAGTTTGGTTTTACATACTTTAGGAAGAAAGAATTTACAAAGACATAAATCAGTACATATAAGGTATACATTGGTCAATCCCAAAAGGTGGGACATTTCAAAGCAGGGGATGTGGAGTGGGGTTGGTGACAGATCACATAGGAAGTTTCACAGATTCTCTGACTGGCATTGGATGAAAGAGTTTAGCTTTGCCTGAAGAGTTGAAGCCAGCAGAAAGCAATGCTCTAGTTAAGACAAGGGGAGCTATGGAAGCCAAGTTTCCTGCTATGACATCTCTGAGTAGCAGGCTTCAGAGAGAGTAGATTGTAGCTGTTTCTTTTCAGATAGTAAAAGATTCCAGACTCTTAGTTTACTCCTTCCTAGAAAAAGAAAATATTTGGAAAGAGAAAGGGATTCTCAATAAAGTGTAAATTTTCCTCACAAGAAATGACTTTTCAGGGCCATTCCAAAATGTGTCAAAGAAATATATTTTGGGGTGAAATATTTTGATTTCCTTTAAGGCTTATTTTCTGTCATGTGATGTTATACAAGAATCAAGTTGGAATTTGGTATCTTATTGCTACAAAGAGTTGTTTTGTCAGTCTTATGATCTTTATTTTAACATTAATGTTGGTCAGTTGTGCTTCCACACCAAAGGGAGGAGGATATAAGGAAGCATACCTGACCTACTTTCCTGTCTTGTCCTGAGTTCATTTTATAGGTTTTCTTTGGGATTCCCTTGGCCAGGAATAAGGGTCCCTTTATTTGGCTGAAGGGCTTAGAATTTTTTGGTTTACAATATCTGACTTTTACCTAGTGAGTGCTTAATAAATACTAGAGTAAATTAAGAATCATCAGAGAAGAAGAAAGACATAGACATAAACATGGGTAATATTTTTTTTCTCCAGAGCAAAGGAAATTCTAGCCATCCTCAATGGCAAATGGAAAAAATTTTAAGTAAATTTCAAAAAGGTACAAGTCTTTCACAGAGGTGAAAGAGGTGTTTGCATAGAGGTGTTTGTAGTAATCTCTGATGGTAGTTTGTATTTCTGCGAAATCGGTGGTAATATCTCCTTTATTTTTTATTATTGTATCTAGTCTCTCTTTTCTTTTTTATTAGTCTGGCTAGTCGTCTATCTAGAGCAAAGGAAATTTTAGCCATACTTAACAGCAAGTGAAAAAATTTTAAGTAAATTCCAGAAACGTACAAGTCTTTCACAGAATAAAGGAACATGAAAATTATTAAAAGGACCAAAAATAAATGCTCAAAGTAAACATTTTGATATCAGAAATGAATAATTCATTTGGTAGGCTTCATAGCAGACTAAACACAACCAGGAAAAAAAAGAACTTGAAAATTGGTCAAGAGAAAGTATCCAAATGGAAACAGTGAAAATATGAGAGGGAGTAAAAAAAATTAGATGTTTACTTGACAATAACAGTTGGTCTAATACATTAGTAGTAAGAGTCCTAGAAAAAGAAAGAAGGGACAAGCAAATATTTGTATAGTTAAGGACCAAGGACTTTCTGAAACTGACAAAAGACATCAACTCATAGATGCAAGAAGCTTAGTGAAACTGAAGAAAAATAAATACAAATAACCTTACATCTGAATATATCATGGTCAGCCTGATGAAAACCAAAGACAGTGATGAAATAATATATGCAGTGATGTGATTTGGCTGTGTCCCCACCCAAATCTGATCTTGAATTCCCACTTGTTGTGAGAACCCAGTGGAGGTAATTAAATCATGGGGACAGGTCTCCTCACTGCTGTTCTCATGAGAGTGAATAAGTCTCATGAGATATGATGGTTTTAAAAGGGGGAGTTTGCCTGCACAAGCTCTGTCTCTTTGCCTGCTGTCATCTACATAAGACATGATTTGATCCTCCTTGCTTTCTGCCATGATTATGAGGCCTTCCCAGCCATGTGGAACTGTAAGTCCATTAAACCTCTTTCTTTTGTAAATTTCCCAGTCTTGGATATATCTTTATCAGCAGTGTGAAAATAGACTAATACATGGAGCAAGAATATAAAGGAGAAAGGTCAGGTTTTTTAAAAAAATAAGTAAGTCAAATCTACAACCACTATATGATGTTTTTCTCATAAATGCAACTTTGGTTCAACATTTAAATATCAATCAGTATAATTCACAGTATAGAATAAGGGAGAAAATTTATGTGATAATATCAGTACATATATAAAACATTTGACAAAATTCAATCTTCATTCATTATAAAAACTCTTAGAAAATTAGGAATCGAAGAAAACTTCCTTGCCTGATAATTGGCAGCTAAAATAATCTTGAAACCTGGCATGATATTTAATAGTAAAATACTGAATATTTTGCTTCTTATGTCAAGAACGAAGCAGGAATGTCTGTTATAATCACTTTGGTAGAATATTTTACTGGTGGTCTTGTCCAAAGAATAAGTGAATAGATTAGAAAGAAAGAAGTAAACATTTTGTGTTTCATTGTTTGGAGATGATGATTGCGTATGTAAAATACCGAATGGAATCTATAAGAAAACTAAAACTAACCAATGAGTTTATCAAAGTTGGAAGATCCATGGTCAATATGTAAAAATGACATGTATTTCTATATATTAGCAAGAGACAATTTAAAAAATTAAACTAAAATAATACCATCTGCAATAAAGCCTAAAATATTAAATACTTTGGAACAAATGTAACAGCAAATGTACAAGACTTATGAAAATCATTAAGAATTCCTGCAATAAATTAGTTTTAGAGAATTTGCCTTATAAATATTTTAAGAAATTAGATTTCATTGAGAGGAAATAAAACTATTTTGAACATAAGTAGCAAAATGGTTCATCTCATGTAATAACCTTGGTCAGTTGCTAAGGTATGCTTAGAAGTTTCTGTTAAGAAATATGGACCTGGCCTCAATGAGAGAGTGCTGTGAGAAACTAGCACTGTTATATCTGTTATAAACAGAGGACAAGGCTCCAGGGTAGAAACACATGTAGTTTCTAATGACTAGGCTAATTCAGTGCTATCTGATACCAATCCTCCAAAATGATCTATTGTGGTAGGCAGAATAATTGTCTCCAAAGGTGTCAATGTCCTAATCCCTAGAACTTGTGAATATATTATGTTAAATATTCATGTAATATTCGTGGCAAGGAGGAATTCAGGTTGAGGATGGAATTAAGGTTGTTCAACTGCTGACCTTAAATAGGAAGATTATCCTGGATTATCCATTTTGGTACAATGTAAGCACAATGATTCATGAGTGTAGAAGAGAGAAGCAGAAGAGTCAGGGTCAGAGTGATGGGATATGACAAAGATTTGGCTGGCCATTGCTGACTTTGAAGATGTGTGAGGTCATGAGCAAAGGAATGCAATGAATTCTTAAAGCTGGAATAAGCAAGAACACAGATTCTACCTGATATGGCTTAGGTGTGTTTCCACCCAATTCTTATCTTGAATTGTAGTTTCCATAATTACCATGTGTCATGGGAGGGACTAGGTGGCAGGTTATTGAATCATGGAGATGGTTACCCCCATGCTGCTGTTCTCATGATAATAACTGAGTTTTCATGAGACCCGATGGTTTTATAAGGAAGGGTCTTTTCTTTCTTTTGCTTTGTATTTTATCCTTCCTGCTGCCATGTAAAAGATGTGTTTGCTTCCCCTTTTTCCATGACTGTAAGTTTCCTAAGGCCTCTCCAGCCATGCTGAACTGTTAGTCAATTAAACCTCTTTCCTTCATATATTACCCAGTCTCAGGTATATCTTTATTAGCAGTGTGAAGAAGGACTAATACACTATCCTAGAGCCAATAGAAAGGAATGTAGTCAATATCTTGATTTTTAGCTCAGTGAGCTCCACATCAGAATTCTAGCTTTCACGACTATAACATAATAAATTTGTGTTATTTTAAAGAACTAAGCTTATGGTAATTGGTTATAGCAGTCATAGAACACGAATAAACTTACTTGAATAATTAGAAATAAGTTAAAGTGTTAACTTTTTTGCATGAAAACAAAAAGTTTAAAAAGTTTAAGGTCTTTAAAATTGCTATGTAAGTTAGTTTCTCAGCAGTCAATTTTTTTCTTATGTGACTATAAAAACTGTAGACTTATTCTTACCTACTTATCACTAATTCAAAAGTAGAGGGTATAAAATAATGAGAGTTTCTCAGACTATCAAAATAAGCCATCTTAAGACACTGCAAACTTCTAGAAGCATTTTATCACAGTGGTATGCAAGAATGAGGGCCAAAAATATAACCACTTTTGCAAAAATTCTATCAGTGAGAAAAGTTCTAACAGTGAGTTGAACTAACCCATTCCCATCTTGCCTTTCCCTTAATTATCCCTGAGCTATGGGGCCAAGCTGACTTTCAGAGACATTCAGGCTATAGTTTAAATAATAGTAAGCCTTCCTCCCAAACCCAACTGCTTTTTAAGGCTAATGGGAGCCCAGAAGGCTGAGAGGAGAAGAGGAGACTGAGTCCTGCTAAGGAGCAGACATAAATGATTGTCAACCATTATTCCAGAGTTAATAAGAAATGCGACCTCCCTCAATTATTCCTGCAGATAACACCACTATTATAGATTTGTCTTTTGAGATATCTTTTCAGGATTTCTGTCTGTATGTCTGACACTTATGGCTCCACCTGGACCCACCCACCATGCTCCCATGGTTCTACCCAGAAGCAATTTAGCACAAAGGAGGACAGTTTCAAATCTGTATGATTTAATCTGTGCCCCAACCAATCTCAGCAAGCACCCATTACCTGGCTACCTCCATTGCTTCCCCCAAACTGCCTTTGAAAAACTCTAAACCTATAAGCTTTGGAGGAGAGATGATTTGAGTACTAACTTTGTCTCCCATGTGGTGTGGTTGGCCTGGTGTCTATTAAATTCTTTCTTTACTGCAATGCCATGGTATTTGTGCAACAGGCAGAAAGATGCCCTCAGGCAGTTACATGAATGTCATTTGAGAATCAGTGGGAACATGGATAATGCCCTTGTTGTTGTTGCAAAAGAACTGCTCCTCTGTTCATGGAAGTAATCGATGTGTCAAGACTCTCTCTGCTTCTGCATCTAACTTCCAGATTAAGAAAAGCACAGTTATGATTAAGCAAACCTGCCATTTTTGATAATCTCCAGATCTTATTTATAACTCTGGGCTGATCCAACACATAATGAATATAGCTGTTATTTTCCTATGCATCCCTTAGTGTACCTGAGTTCTGCTTGTCTCATATTAGTGACTCATCCTCCCTCACCTCCCATTCCATGCCTCCTATGTTTCCTCTTCAGATGGCATTGGCAGCAAGGGGAAAAGTGAGATTGTGCTGTAAGCACATCTTTGTTTCTCATAGCTGTGTGCTCTATTATTTTTATTAAATCCAAAATTGCACATAGGGGAACAAATGTACCATCCTGGATGGATGAAGGGAGTACTAGTTTCTTCACATGTAATAGAAAATAAAGTCCACCATTATGCACACCACAAACAGGATATCTTTATGGAAACATTAAAAACTCCAGAACAGCCTCAAAATCACAACAGCAGGCTATCTCCAAGAAAAATAAGCTATTAAATATCTACCTAAAATTAAAAATTAAAAGGGGTGAATATAAAAGTGGATGGAGATTTTTTTCTTTCCAACGTGACTAACAAGTTGTTTCCAACTCCATCAGAGACAATCAAAACTAAAAGAAGCATTAATATAGCCCTAAACCAATACATAGAGGCACAGGGGATAAGCCTCAGGAGTGCCACATTCCCTTCTGGGAGGCAGGAAAGAGTGGGAAGGCCTGAGAGCTGGATAAGCGTCCCACTCAGATGTGAAAGGTGCTCTCAGAAGAAAGAGTATCACCTTGGATCTTATGGTTTGTATCCAAAGGGATAAAATTTCTAGTATTGAACCTTTAAAAACATGGTCTTTGGCTTTATCTGTTTTGTTGTTGTTTTCTTTTCGTGGAAAACCTTTACTCTTTGCACACCTTGGGTTTTCACTGCTGTTTTACATCCTTGATTAATAAATCACTGATGTTATATTTCATAATATTTTAATTGTTGCAAAAATACCTACATATTTAAAGGCTTTGAGGGGTGTCTTTCTATGTTCCAAATAGCAGAACACACAGTCATTTATACCTAGAGTTACCAATGGGATATTTTAAAGGCCTTAAAAAATAATGGAGAAAGGGAGGGTTACCAGTATCTTACAGAAAGATTAGGACATGACAGAAAAGTTTTTAAATTTGCAATAAAGCATTACCTGTATTTAACAACATATAAATAAAGTAGCATCATTTTCTCATTTTTCTCTGGTTCTGTTGTGCATTCAAGCCACATGTGATAGGATGTAGCTGAGTGAGTGAGGCAAAAACACAAAAGACTCAGGTTGGAAATACGATGCTGCTGAGTACTTGCAGAATGATCTTTGCTAAACAGCTTAAACTCTCTGAGCCTCTGTTTCTTCATCTACATTCACTAACTTTTTTGTGAAAACTAGTAAGAGAATGCTTGGCACATAATAGGCACTTAATAAATAGTTACTGAATTAATAAAAATTAATTAATTAATTAATTAATTAATGGATTTAGGGAACTCCAGATCTTCCTAAAAAAAGTGCTCTACTCACAACCTTTCCCATCTCCATTGATAAGCACACTGTTGGCACACTTCACATCAGATATGTCAGGAAATTGTGAAGAACTTAAGCTCTTCACCATCTTCATTGCTATCACCTGATCTGAACCATCTCTTGTTCTCCTATAATAATCTATTAATAGATTTTCCTGCTTCTACCTTTGCCATCCTACAATCTAATCTTAGAACGATTTATTTAAAAAAATCAAGAGTAGAATAATACCCTTGTCTGCTCAAAACCTCATTTTAATCAAAATAAAAGCCAAAGTCCTTACAATGGCCTACAGAGCTTGTGTAATATAGCTCCCTTCTATCTCTCTAGCCTCATCTTTTTCTGGTCTCCTCCTTCTCTCTTGGCTTCTACTATACTAGCCACTTTGCAAATCTCAAACTTGCAGGGCATATGACTGCCTCAGGGTCTTTGCCCTGGCTCTCCTTCTTCCTGACTGCCTCGGGGTCTTTGCCCTGGCTCTCCTTCTTCCTGGAATGTTCTTCCTTAGCTTTACACTTGAAACTCTCTCATCACCTCCTAAAATCTTTATTCATACCTCACCTTCTCAATGATGCTTATAATGGCCAGCTCAATCTCATATTTTCTTTTTTCACTTTGCTTTACTTTTCCCCACTTTAAATGACCTTAATACTATGCATTGTATTATTTTTTAATTTACTTATTATATTTATTATTATTATTTTGTATCTGTGTCTACATGCTAGAATTAAAACTGTCTGAGAGTTTTGTTTGCTAATGCATTCCAAGAGCCTGGAATATAGGGTATGCTCAATAATTATTTGTTGAAAGAACACATTATTATTGTGAATAATATCTTCACATAATATTTATACACAATGGTCTCCTGTATTGCCTCTTTATCTTCCTAAAGGACCCCAGTGATAAGAAGAAGGTACTGGAAGGATGGAAGGACTTTTGACACCAGAAGTTTTGTCCCTAAGGGATAAAGATTGATTTTCTCCTCCCTGGCATGTAGAAATAAAGCAGTCATCTTTGATGCTTATCCCTAGGACTTTACACACAGCACCAATCAAAAAGCCAGGGAAACTCCAGCTAATGAAATCAAATCACATATCAGTATCAAAGCGATCTCTGGGAAGAGAAATAAACAAGGAGGAAAACATCAAACTTTTGACATCAGGGGAGAAATTTAATACAGAGAAGTCAGTAAAAAGCTCAGGGCAAAATAAGAACCAGAACTGCTCTCATCTTTTCACCAAGTTAAAAGCATTTTTCACATTTTCTTTCCACAGACCCTGATAACATGTATGCATGATGGAGTGAGATCACTATACAATGATCTCTTATCTGTAAAGATAAAATATAGCCCCCAAATTTTACATAATGAGAATTATTCAAAGTGTTTTTTAATTGACACATGATAATTGTACATATTTATAGTGCATATACCAATGTTTTAATAAATATAATACATAGTGATCATATAAGAGTAACTAGCATACCATCACCTCAAATATTTATCATTTGTGTTGGGAACATTCAATATCCTCTCTTCTACTTTTTCAAAGATATTATATGATTGTTAACTATAGTAATCCTACAGCACTATAGAACACTAAACCTTATTCCTCCTATTTATCTGTAATTTTGTGTGCTCTTTAACAAATCTCTCCCTATTCTTCCTTTCCCTCTACTCTCACAGCCTCTAGTATCCTCTGTTCTACTCTTTACTTCCTGTGAGATCAACTTTAAGTTTCCACATATAAGATCATGCAGTGTTTAACTTTCTGTTCCTGGTTATTTCACTTAAGATAACGTCCTCCAAGCTCATCCATGTTGTCATGAGTGACAGGATTTCATTCTTTTTATGGCTGCATAGTATTTCACTGTGTATATATTGCCACATTTTCTTTCTATTCATCTGTTTTGGGACATTTGGGTTGATTCCATATTTTGGCTATTGTAAATAGTGCTAAAATAAACATGGGGTACAGATATCGATTTGATGTGCTGATTTCCTTTACTTTGAATAAATACCTAGTAGTGAGATTGCCGGATCATATGGTAGTTCTGTTTGTAGTTTTTTGAGAAACCACCATACTGTTCTTCATAGTGGCTGTACTAGTTCACATTGCCAAGAACAGTGTACAAAGGTTCTCTTTTCTCCATATCCTCTCCAGCCTGTATTTTTTGACTTTTCATTTATAGCCACCTAACTGGAATGAGATGATACTTTACTGTGGTTTTGATTTGCATTTTTCTGTTCTTAGTGATGTTGAGCATTTTTCATATATTCATTGGCCATTTGGACGTCTTCTTTGAGTAACGTCTATTCCAATCATTTGCCCATTTTAAAAATGAATTGTTTATTTTTGTCTTGCCGTTGAGATATTTGAGTTCCTTATATATCCTGCATATTAATCCTCTGTCAGATGTATAGTTTTCAAATATTTTCTACCACTCTATAGATTGTCTTCTCACTCTGCTAGTCCTGTAATCAGCGAGTGACAATGAGAACACATTCTTAGGTCAGATTCCTATGTGACTTTGGTAAATCATAGCTTGCTCATTGGTCAGTGGGGATAGGATTCTTGCAGGGATAAAATTATGTAATGCTTTTGCAGCTCTTAGCACAGTGTTCATCACATAGCAAAATTTTAATTCTAGCTTGTACTGTAGTATCTTATGTTTTATAAAGCAACATTCTATCATTACAGTGTATTATTTAGTCCCATGGAGCCGTTCTGCAATGGAAGTGGCAAGGGGAATGGCTTAGTGATAATCAGACACCATGGCCTTGGGCAAGCAATGTAAACATAATGATCCTTTTCACAAATTAAATGAGGATAATAATGCCCACCTCATCGGAGTTTATAGTGGAGATAATACACACAAGGGCAGGATCTGGCACACAGGAAATGCTTAGTAAGTGGTTATTATTTTATTACGATGATCATGTCCACTAAAAGAATATATCCTGTGACTCTCCCCACCTGTTTAGTGTAGCTCTCCCTTCTTCCTGCCTTTCATCCTGTGAGCTGTGGCTGGGCCTCTACTCCTGATTGACTCCCTGCTCTTCTCCCTTTGCTGGTGAGGTCACGAGTTTCAGCTGGAATGATGTGCCCTTGTTCTTGGCCTCTTCACCAAAGCTGACACTAGTGGCAGATTACCCAGCTCTTGTGCTAGCCCAGCTCTTCGCTTCATTCTCCATTAAAGTACTTCCTGCTCTTAGATCCCAGTCTTCCTAATCAAGGCAAGACCAGATGTCAAGAAATGTGAAAAAACCTGAATGTGTTTTCTCTCTATGAAAACATAAGAGAATCTAACTGTGCTTTGCTATCCATATGAAGATTCATTATTAGCATTCCCAGTACATATGTGTTATAGTTACCTGTCCAGCATCCATTTTTTTCCTTTTGGGTAATAGAGTTTCCTTTGAGGACCCACCCTTTCCTACTCACAGCCTCATGGTGTAGGTGGGCATTATCTAAGTCAAGAGAGGATATCTGAATCTTTAATAGTCACATAAAGAAAGCTGGAAAAGAGAGTCAGGCAGGTGAACACAACGCTAGGAGAAGGAGAGAACAAGAGCCAGTCTTGATGACATTGTTTGATCCCTTAGAAGAAGCCATGCCTGAAGCTGAACCACCTCTCTGTCAGTTACCTCAGCCAGTATGTTTCTCAATTGTTAATCCATGTTAAATTGAGTTTGCTGTCATTTGCAACTATATCTTGATACTCTATCATGTACAATTCTTCTTCTTATGTTTGCTGAGGTATTTAAGTTTTTATAAGATCACAGGCCTATTTGAGAATCTAATGGAAGCTAGGAGCCCCTTCCACACTCAAAAGTTACAGAATACAGAAACACGTATGTTGTAAATGTTTCAAGTTGTGTAGTACTTCCTGGAAACCCAGATGCAGAACCTTATCTCCGTACGTTTAAGGGGAAAAAATAGCACAATATAGCTTCCAAGAATGAGACATTTATTTCTTAATTATCTGAATGGGTTAAGGCAAGATAAATTTCTTGAACAGTGGATGTGGTTAGCCCCTTTTACAAAATCCCGTAAAGGCAGTATGCTTGAGTTAAGGATAGAAATTAGAAAAAATATTTACTACTAAAATTTGTTCTGCAATGGGTAAATTAATATAGGCAAAAACTATATTAGGTGCAGAATCAAACTGCTGCTAATGTATTTTTGTTATTCTTGTTTCTATTTTTTTATGTAAAGTTTTAAAAACATACAAAATATGCAAACTAGTATAATGGACCTTTGTGTATGCATTAGCCAACTTCAACAATTACCGAATCATGGAAGATATTGTTTTACCTATAGCACTTTCCACTCTCTTCCTCTTACTTTTAATGTTTTTTTATTTTTTAATTGAGGTGAAATTCACATAACATAATATTATTTTAAAATGAATAATTCAGTGGCATTTAGTGCACTTACAGTGTTGTGCAATCACCATCTCTAACCACTTCTAAAGTATTTTCATCACCCTTAAAGTAAATACCATACACATTAAGCTGTTGTTCCCCATTCCTTGCTCCTCAAGACCCCTGGCAACCATTAATCTGCATTCTGTCACTCTGGATTTATTTATTGTGCATATTTCACAAAAATTAAATCATATAATATGTAACAGTTTGTGTCTGGCTTCTTCCACTTAACATGATATTTTCAAGGCCCATTTATATTGTAGCACATATTAATTCTTCATTTTTATGATTATTATTCTACTGTATCAATATTCCACAATTTGTTTATCCATTTTTTATGGACTTTTGGGCATTTTCCACCTTTTGGCTATTGTAAATGGTGCTACTGTGAACATCTGTATGCTGTGTACTTGTCTGAGTACCTGTTTTCAATGCTTTTGGGGCATGTATCTAGGAGTAAAATTGCTGGATTATATGGTAATCTTATATTTAACCTTTTGAGGAAACACCGAACTGTTTTTCACAGTGGTTGAACCAGCTTACATTCCCATTCAAAGTGTATGAGGGTTCCAATTTCTCCAAATCTTCACCAACATTTGTTATTTTCTCATTTTTTGATTGTAGATATTCTAGTAGGTATGCAGTAGTACCTCATCGTGATATTGATTTGCATTTTCCTAGTGACTAATGATGTTGAGCATCTTGTTCATGCATTCATTTGGAGTAATATCTATTAAGTCCTTTGATTATTTTTAAGTTGGGCTATTTGTCATTTTGTTGTTGAACTGTAAAGGTTTTTTAAATATATTATAGATACTAGAACCTGATCAGATATATGATTTGCAAATATGTTTCTCATTCTGTACGTTTTCTTTTTACCTTTTTGATAATGTCTTTTGATATACACAATATTTTAATTTTGATGCAGTCAAATATATATATATATATAGAGAGAGAGAGAGAGAGAGAGAGAGCTCATGCTTTTGGTGACATAGCTAAAAATAAAATCCAAGGTCATAAAGATTTACTACTATGCCTTCTTCTCATAATTTTATGGTTTTAGCTCTTACATTTAGGTCATTGATCCATTTTGCAGCCAACATTTTTGAGTCTGGTATTTATTAGGTACCAGAAATTTCACCTAAATTATCTCATTTAATCCTCTCAAGAACGCTTTAAGTGAGGCACTTTTATGATCTCCATTTTATAGATAAAGAAACTGGCTTAGAGGGTTTAAGAAATTTACTCAAACTCACAGAGATAATAAATAAGAGTCAGGAGTTGAAGACGGAGCTTTTAACTTCAGAGCCTGAGTTATTCACAACTTTTCAAAAAAGCAAGAAGCAGCAGCAGTGGAGAAGAAAATAGGCTTTCAGTAAGTTGTCACTCACTCTTCTGTATATTTGTGCTCCTCTCGTGTTTTAGATCTAGAGCAAAGGTCATTCCAGGAACCCACTGAAGACAAGACAAAGGTTATCAGAGAGTTGATCCAAACCAATAAATATTCTCACACCTATAATGATATGGATCTTGTTATCCCAAACTTCTTACTCTGGACTCCTTGCAGTCTCCAACAGGTGCCAATTCCCTGTTTGCACCTTTTCATTATTGTCTACCCTGCCCTGCCCTTCTCTATGCCCTGGAGGCTTACCTCTACGGACTGCATCACCAGGGGTGTTTTGCTCCCTGGATTCCACTTGGGTTTGGCCAATGAGAGAAAATGACAGAGTATCAGAGGATGAGATTGAGCTATGACTTCCCCAGTGTTCTGTTTGCTTTAGTACTGTGTTATGGCAGCAGTGGTGTCCCTGTATTATCACAGCTCCTTCAAGTGTCCTGTCTTCCACATTTCAGGCCTCACAAGGCTCTGAAATGTTATTTCTGCCTCTTCAGGCCTAGAAATGGGAATGGGAATGGGAAAGGCAATGGGAAATACAGATCTCTAAGTACAGTGTGATTTGTTCAATGATGCAGGTAAAACAGCATTGGTGAGATGCAAGAAGACCTAACCATCATTTATGGCACTTTTTCTATAGAAAATGATATTCTTAATCTCAAAGAACAAATATTATAAATGAACTTACAGAAGAAAACTTGTTTGTTGGATTGGGTCTTTCTGTTATTTGCTTCTCTGCTTTTCTTTCTCTCTCTCAGCAGTCTACAGAAAAGAGTGCACTATCCCTCCTCCAATAAAAAGTTGCATTCAGAAAAGGAGCTTGAAATGTGTTATTCCTTTACAGAATTAGAAGAAACTCTGAGTAGCACAGCTGTTAAATTAGGGAAATTAGCTAGTTCAAAACTTAATAGAACTAGAAGGAAACATGATGAAGTCCTCTAAAAGCTGGGAGGAAGAAAAACTTTTGTAACTGTGAATAAAAATCTACAAGTCATAAAGAAAAAATTCACAAATTTAACTATATAAATATGTTTAAACTTTTTCATGGAAAACAAAACATCATAAGAAAAGGAAAAAATATGACAAACTGGGAGAATATAGACTGCAATTTATATTATAAAGGACTAATCTCTCATATATTATTTATAATATATATAGGACTAATCATATGTATATATGTGTATACACACATATATACACACATATATACATTCTTAGCCAAAATCAAGAAACAAAGATCAACAATCTGGTGGACAAACAGGAAAGAAGGATGAGCACACCATAGAAAAAATGTTCTATCTTGTTCATAATAAGAAAAATGCAAATTATAACCCACTAAAATGCCATTTTTCACTCAAGACATTGGCAGAAACCCATAATCATAATGTGATATACTATTCTGGCAAGGCTATGGGAAATGCATTTGCTTGTTTGTAAAACGGTGATCATTATTCCCCTCTCTATAGCCACACCCCGTTGTGCTGTGACTTTGCAACTTCTCCCACCAAGTTGTAGAGTCCTTTCCCCACTCTAGGCTGCCCTTGTGAATAATGTTGACAAATAGAATGCAGGAGAAGTAGTATCATGTTAGGTCTGTGGAAGTCTTTAATCAGCCTTGAATGCTTTCAGTTGTTCTCTTTGAACTCTGACTAGTTACCATGTGAACATGCCTGTGCTAGTTTTCTGAATAGTGACAAACATTTGATCCACCTCCCTTCAACTCAAACAATGGCCAGCCTGCCTCAAAAGCTGATCTGCATTTGACCTGAGGCCCAGGACAGAGCCCAGCTGAGAAAAGAGCTGTTCAGCTAAGCCTAGCCTAAATTACTCACCCACAATATTATGAACTAATTAATTAAAATGATGGTTGTCTCAAATGACTAAGTTTCGAGTATTATTTTTACATCACAAGCCGATACAAGGAAACAGGTACTCGCAGACATAACTGGTAAAAGCATAAAACTTTTCTATAAAGGAAATCACTCAATATCTAACAAAATTACATTTGCATTTACCCTTGACCAGCAGTACCACATCTAGAAATCTTTACTAAAGATATACCTGTAAAAGTATTAAACAAATTATGTTTTGGTTATTTTTGTGACATAATAGCAAATGATTGGAAACAAATGCTTATCAATTTATTGAGTAAGCGATGATGGAAGCACAGATCAGAATGTTAGACAGCTGTAAACACAAGGAGGAAGATTTCTACATACTGAGTAAACACCGTGATACACATTTAAGTGAAAAATGCAAGATATAAAGAGGGGTGTTTATTAAGCCAAACATTGTGTAAGAAAAGACAGGAAATAATATGTATGCATGTATGCTTCTGCTGGAAAAAAGCATCAGTGAAAATATAAATCAAAAATTAATAAAAATCGTTACCTATAGGAGGTGAGAGTTGGAATGAAGAGAACAGGGAAGAAAATGAAAATTGCCCGAGAGTACCATTTCATGTAGTTTTTGCTCTTTAACCATGTAAATATTTTATATATTTAAAATACTATGAAATAGTCAACAAAAAAGCTACAGTAATAAACATGAAATAATCATTTTTTGTTCCTTTAAAATACGGCTATTTAAACTGAATATACATAGTGAGATACATACAAGGGACAAAAAAATATGAAAAAGTAAAATTTGTTCATTATATTTAAATGTAAATTAAGAATGCTGTTTTTTGTTTGTTTGTTTGTGTTTTTGATATTAGTATTGTTCTGTTGCCCAGACTGGAGTGCAATGACACAATCTCGGCTCACTGCAACCTCCGGCTTCTGGGTTCAAGAGATTCTTTCACCTCAGCCTCCCGAGTAGCTGGGATTACAGGCACCCGCCATCATGCCAGGCTATTTTTTTCTCTTTTTTGTATTTTTGTAGAGACAGGGTTTCACCATATTGGCCAGGCTGGTTTCCAGCTGACCTCAGGTGATCCTCAGCCTCCCAAAGCGCTGGGATTACAGGTGTGAGTCACTGCGCCCTGCCCCAAGAATGTTTTCTAAACATTGTATAAAAATGTAAATAAACAATTATGTTAATGTCACTAGAAATCATGTATCATCCAAATAACAGAAAAAGAGATACACAAGTATAAAATCAAAGAAGCTGAGTAAAAACTGAAAATAAATATATTTTATGATTTCTTTAACACATACACACACATACACTCTGTCACATATTTCTTGCCTTGGTCCATTAAAAGAATCTAGGGACATAGTTAACCCAGCATCAAGATTTCAGTCTCTAAACACCATTCATTTTAATAGAAATTGAGTTCCTTGGAGAAAAAGTTAATGCCAGGCCTGAAGAAGGGGAAGTCTAGATGTACTTGGGACATCTATTGCCTAAAGGCAAGAAAGTTTTTAGAGACTAACTGGGATTTTTAAAAAGAGAATAGAGAAGATGACTGGAAGCTGATCTCAATTGAAACAGTCTGAGCATTAAAAAGAAAACTGTGGCTGGGTGAGGTGGCTCACACCTGTATTACCAGCACTTTGGGAGGCCAAGGCAGGTGGATCACCTGAGGTCAGGAGTTCAAGACCAGCCTGAGCCTGGCCAACATGGTGAAACTCTAGCTGTACGAAAAATACAAAAATAAGTCAGGTGTGGTGGAGTGTGCCTATAATTCCAGCTACTCGGGAGACTGAGACAAGAGAATCACTTGAACCTGGGAGGCAGCAGAGGTTGCAGCAGTGAGCCAAGATCGCTGCCAGTGTACTCCAGCTTGGGCAAGAGAGTAAGAATCCACCTCAAAATAAACAAAAACAAAAACAACAAAAAAAGAAAACTGTAATTGACTGGAACACATTAATACACACACACACACACACACACACACCCCTATGTATATGTGGCATATGTATACATACGTATATGGCAAATTTTAAGAATTGTTAAATATACTAAATGAATATGTGGTTGATAATTTTGCTACCTCTACTTATACTAAAGAGTAAAAAGAAGTAATGGGGTTATAACTCAGCACTACTTCTACTATGCCTAGTGCTAGTTGTAAAATTCAAAGAAAGTCTTATAGAATAGTGGTATGGACTAAGACCTAGCTAACCTCAGATCTGCTCAACCCTTGGATGAGTACATTAAATTTCTGATATATTGTCTCTCAATTTTGAACTTGCTTAATGGAACTCATTAGAGTTAAATGAGATGAGATCATGTGCTTAGCAGATAATAAACATTCAATAGGTTTTATTTATAACCATCATCACCTTCATCATCTTCATGCCAGTTGCACTATCCATTAATTTATCTATTTGATATGACATTTCAAAAGTAGATAAATTTGCCACATGACTAGATTTACCTATTTTTAATCATCTAGACTAGGGTTTTTCAAATTATTTTCCACTTAAATATAAGTTTAGGAAATATCAGTGGATGTATCATAAAACAAAACAATTCTATATTCAAATAAGTTTGGGAAAAGAATACCTCTATTTTCTCCCAGAGATTCACATTTTTTTGAGCATTATATTTATTTATGTATTTATTTATTATACTTTAAGTTCTGGGATACATGTGCAGAATGTGGAGGTTTGTTACATAGGTATACACATGTCATGGTGGTTTGCTGCACACATCAACCCATCTCTACATTAGGTATTTCTCCTAATGCTATCCCTCCCCTAGACCCCACCCCTCAACAGGCCCCAGGTGTGTGATGTTCCCCTCCATGTGTCTATGTGTTCTCACCATTCACCTCCCACTTATGAGTCAGAACATGTGGTGTTGGTTTTCTGTTCCTATGTTAGTTTGATGAGAATGATGGTTTCCGGCTTCACCCATGTCCCTGCAAAAGACACAAACTCATCCTTTCTTATGGCTGCACACTATTCCATGGTGTACATGTGCCACATTTTCTTTATCTAGTCTATCATTGATGGCATTTGGGTTGGTTCCAAGTCTTTGCTATTGTGAATCGTGCTGCAATAAACATACGTGTGCATGTGTCTTTATAATAGAATGATTTATAATCCTTTGGGTATATACCCAGTAATGGAATTTCTGGGTCAAATGATATTTCTGGTTCTAGATTCTTGAGGAATCCCCCCACTGTCTTCCACAATGGTTGAACTAATTTACACTCCCACCAAATGTGTAAAAGCATTCCTATTTCTCCACATTCTCTTCAACATATGTTTCCTGACTTTATAATGATCACCATTCTGACTGATGTGAGACGGTATCTCATTGTGGTTTTGATTTGCATTTCTCTAATGACCAATGACAATGAGCTTTTTCTCATATGTTTGTTGACAGCATAAATGTCTTCATTTGAGAAGTGTCTATTTATATCCTTTGCCCACTTTTTGATGGGTTTTTTTCATTTTTTTGTAAATTTGTTTAAGTTCTTTGTAGATTCTGGATCTATACCTTTGTTAGGTGGAGAGATTTCAAAACATTCCATGCTCACAGATAGAAAGAATAAATATCATGAAAATGGCCATCCTGCCGAAAGTAATTTATAGATTCAATGCTATCCCCATCAAGCTACCATTGACTTTCTTCACAGAATAAGAAAAAATCTACTTTAAATTTCATATGGGACCAAAAACAAAAGCCTGTACAGCCAAGACAATCCTAAGCAAAAAGACCAAATCTGGAGGCATCATGCTACCTGACTTCAAACTATACTACAAGGCTACAGTAACCAAAACAGTGTGGTACTAGTACCAAAACAGATACATAGACCAGTGGAACAGAAGAGAGGCATCAGAAATAATGCCACACAATTATGACCATCTGATCTTTGATAAACCTAACAAAAGCAAGCAATGGAAAAAGGATTCCCTATTTAATAAATGGTGTTGGGAAAACTGGCTAGCCATATGCAGAAAACTGAAACTGGACCTCTTTCTTATACCTTATACAAAAATTAACTGAAGATGGATTAAAGACTTAAACATAAAACATAAAATCATAAAAACTCTAGAAGAAAACCTAGGCAATACCATTCAGGACATAAGCATGAGCAAAGACTTCATGACAAAAATACCAAAAGCAATGGAAACAAAAGCCAGAATTGACAGATAAAATCTAATTAAACTAAAGAACTTCTGCACAGCAAAAGAAACTATCATCAGAGTGAACAGGCAACTTATGGAATGGGAGATTCACATTTTATATTAGTATTTTAGAGATTGTAAGTCAGAAATGAAGGGGCTTGTACAACTGTGTTTATTTACATTTAGCCCAATGTTTTCAAATTTACCAAAGCCTCACTGCTCACAGATTAATGCCATGGAAAAATAATGTTCTGAGAGCACCAGTTTGGGAAATGGCTACACATGGGCACACGCATAAGGAATGTAGAGTTAATTCCAAAACCAGAATTTCAGATGGTTTGATTGTCTGGGTATTCATTACCTATAGAACTCTGGTAGTTTTAGCTCCTGTTATTCATAAAGCTGTTTTCTAAGACCAATATAATGACTCAGATTCATTAAATTTTTCATATTTGTTCTCATTTTTAACCAACCCCAACCTGAACTGCCTTCATTTCCTTGATTAATGTGTTTATTTTATATATTCACTTTTTGATTTATTCATTTATCACTGTATATCAAAATATCAATCATGAGCAAGACACCATGCTAGCAGGGGTTAAAAAAATGTATTATACATTCTCTTGCTCCGAAGGAGTTTGCAATCTAGTTGATTTCACTCATCTGATATTCTACAAATGACATTTAAAAAAAATGTATATGAATGTATTGGGTTAACGGTTTAAAATGTACACAAGGAAAATCTAAACTCATTGCAAACTCACAAAATAATATTGAACTATAATCATAAGTAATTTTCTTGGCAGAATGATCCGTTTCAGGGTTTTTCATTGTTGTTGTTTTTGTTTGTTTTTGTCTTATTTTGATGAATAAGTGAGTTTATTTTATGTTTGTGTAACTGAGTCTGGGAATTTTTCCTAAAAACTGTATGAGTAATTTTACTATATGTAATAGGCATCCTAAATGTACCACTGAGCATGACAAAAGGAGAAGACATCCTCTTGTTGAATTCCAAGCTCAAAAATAAATCAATGCATCAGCTTTCAACCAGCAAGCCAGAGTACATTCCAGCTTTTTATTTTAAAAAAGGAGAAAAGCAGGGTTATGTTTAGGTCTTTCTTAAAATTTAATAGCATTCTTCCACTGGTGTGTAGAAAATTGCACGCAGGGCAGTTTGGTATTCAAAAAAAACCTAGGTAAATCATTTCTCACTTTAGAGAAACCAGTTTCTTTCTCTGTATTTCTCAGATTACTCACAAAATTGATAAAATCTAAAATCATATTGATAAACAGTGCAGTTCTGCATTTTCCATGAAGACGTTTGCTACAATATTCCAAATATTCCATTAGTTTTGTGATAATAATGGTATCAGAGTGATAACAGAGTTATTTGGCATTCAATCTAGTTCTATTGGTGCAGGGTTCTACTTATAGTAGCTATTTAATGAATTCTCTTTGAATAAAACATTTCATTGGAGACAAAAGCTTCTTGATTTTTAATTGAAATTTAATTGCTTCATCCCCAGAGTTAAAAGATGATAGTAAAAGCTGGTTGTAAAATAAAATCATAATTGGTTTCAAGATAGACAGCCTCTCATCAGCCAAATGTTTCTTGCAATGTTGTAATATAGAAACTCATCATCAAGCAACTTAATTTTCATCACAATATAATGTACATCAGGTAGTCATGTCCTAAATGTTTGAGTAATATGCATCTAACTGCCATGAATTTTTATGAGTATCACATATTTAGAAAATAAGTTTTGAATAAACTGGAGATTTTCTTTTCTATTTGCCAAATTAAAGACAGAATGTTTAAGGTGTGGAGAGATTTGAGAGGAGAAGGATGAGTATACAAATGTGAAAAAACTCTTTATCAGAAAAAAGATGTATCTGAGTTTCAGTGTCTAGAAAACCTGATTTTCTTCCTGTAATAATTACACAGTATAAAACCTATAGTGAAACACCTGTTTGGTTGTATAAGAATTTGCATGCAAACTGGATCTGAAATGCCTTAACTTTTATCAGAAAAAAGGGCATGGAAGAGAGGAGTATACATCAGTTTATATCTCACTATGTGCCACAGTGACCTGTACGTTTATCCTCACGCCATTTAAAGAACACTTTTGTACATACCTTTTTATGGAATTATAAAGATAAATAGCATGGCAATTTTATTTCTCCCCTTAGGATTTTATTCTTAACAATAAAGTACATCTATTTTTAAATGTTAGTAATGTTTACAGTCCCTTTCAAAGTTGCCAGCATTATCTGTATACATTTTAAGGTACCAACAAGATATTGTAAAAAAAAAATAATTAGACTAGGATATAAATTGAAAAATTATGAAGTCTAATGCTATGATCATAAAGTGAAAAAAGTGAACTTAGAGTAAAAAGTGAACTTGGAGTAAAACTTCTAAAAAGTCATTATAGCCCAAATGCCTTTAGAATAAATCTAACAATCATCACATGCTATGGAAAAATACATGTAAGGAAAGATAATTAACTTCTTTCCAGTTTCCATAAAGTGGATACAAACCGGGGTGGCGGACTGCTTCACAGAGTTTTCAAACTTGTTCTACATACACCCAATTTTGCATCACTACTTGTGGTAATACACTCAAATCCCTGGTTAGAGGGGAGGGTACTGACCAAAGCTAATAGTATCCTCATACATCACCCCATCCTTTGTCACAGGGTGTGGGCATGTGACATGAAGAGTGCCAATCAGACTCCTTGCATAGGATTTTTTCAAAATCAAGCTAGAGTTGTGGAAACTCTCCCTAAACTGGTGGTAACATGAGGACAAGTTTCATGCTATATGAAGAATATTCATCTGTAAAAGAAATTAAAAAGCTAAAGCACAGAGGTCACTAGAGAAAAGGAAAAGAGAATGAGAAATGTTGATTAATACTCTACTTATTGCCAACTTCCCCCTAAACGCCTCATTCATGTTTGGTTTCTGCCACTTGCAACCAATAGTTATCTAACTAATATTGCATCCAATAGCCATGTCTAATACACTCAGCAGTTTTGAACTGGTTGTCAATACTGCACAAATCAAATATAGATTTGAAGCAATTATATATATTTTCATAAAAACCTTGGACCAGATTTTTTTGAAGTAGCAATTAAATTCATAGAAAAATTATGATGGCAAAATTACTACTCTGCCATTACAGCTAATTTAAACAATTCAAACCACAACTCCCCTCCTCTTACCTATTTTTACTTTTTTGTTGTTTGTAATTTCAATTATTATCTCAGTTCTTCATGCAATATAAATCTGCTTAGATTTAGAGTGTTTTGTTCACTATGATCTACATTGCTAAGTCAATAGATGATTATTAGTAATATAACTAATTAATTATATTCATATCATTATTAGAAGCTATTATAATGAGCATTAACTGTGAGACAGACATCGTGCCAAGCTCATTTTCTTTTCTTTTTTATTGGTTCAATGCTATTATAAGTTAGGTATTATAATAATCCCATCTTATAAATACATTGAGGCACAGAAAAGTTAAGTAATGCAACCAAACTCACACAGCTGGTAAATGTGAAGGTACCAGGATTTAAACCCAGCCATTCTGAAACCAAAATTAAAGAGGGCATATTCAAACATAAAGCAGTGTTTATAAGATTGATTCTGAAGTCACAAAGTAATTGAAAATTTGTATAAAATGTATATCAAATGAGATAGGAGGAATTATAAAGGCTGCACTCCCATTTCCATTGAAATTGTCAGTCATTATTTGAGCAGTTATTTAAAATTTATCTCATCCTATATACAGTTTCTTGGTTTCAATAGTATCCCTAGTGCCTAGCATAGTCTAGGACATACATAATAGTCACTTAATAAAAACTAAATGAATGGAAGATTCATTAATAACTAAAAGAATGAATAAGCCCAAGTGAAAATGAGAGTGGAGCATAAGGAATGTGTAAAGAAATATTAAATATAGTATTTATGAAATCTGTGGACATTGAAGAAAATTAAATCCCTTTCTAAGAACTTGGAATTTGATGGCCCTCCATCCTCCTACCAATGCACACTGCAAACCCACTATTGGGTAATTTTCCCTCCTTCTGGGGATGTTGAAGTGTTTCAAGGACATCAGATTCTGACCCCATGCTTCCTCATCCCAAGCACTTTCTTAAGAAGGAATAACTATGGACATGTTGTAGGGTGCTTATTTTAGGGATGGCTCTCTGATTTCCCAGCTAACTAGAAGCTTCACAAGACCAGCTTGTTTGTTGAATATTTAATAAAGCCCACAGGCAAGTGGAAAACCAAAATAGAAAGGAGGTCAGGCCAGGATATCTTTCCCCCTTTTAGCATAGTGTGTTTTAATTGTGATAACTAAAAGATAAGTAAAACTAAAGTCTCCAGGTCCTTCCTTATTTTCCTTTCTTAGCTTCTTTGCCAAGAGAACCTGTTGCCCTGAGGATTCACTGCTGATCTCTCTCTTCTTCTTCACTTGTCATTGTTGGGACCAGTGATATAGTGTTAGGAACTGTGGTGGAGGGGAAGGAAGAGAAATACTAATTTAGACCAACACTGATTTCTCAGGGGCTGTCTTATTCTGAACTCTATCACAGGAGAAAATTATGTGTATGCTGAATTAACCCTTAATTTCCCTGCTTTCTGTAGACTAGAACAGATGACCAAAGAGAGCCAGGCAATTTTAATCTCCTAGGTCAGAACTCACACTGGTAACCTAAGTTCTCAATTTAGTCTACAGATGTGTTTTGTTCTCCTGACATGGTCTTAAAAAACATTAAGACAGTATTTTAAAATGTGTATGTTTTACATAAAAAATCCAAATTTTTGAAATAATCTGGAAATATCAAGCCTTTTACTCTTGAAAATGTCTGACAATACTTGATACATATTTCTACAAGGTAACAAGCACCAAGAGCTGGAATGTGGCTGTTCCCCTCCCTGAAAAACCAGGCCCATGGTCACTTGTTGTTTGTCATTGTGCTTACATGGTATTGTTTCTTAGCACAGTGAAATAGCACTCTCGGTATCACTATGAAAAGAAGGATCATGAAGAGGAGATTAAGAGGGCAAAATAATTCCTTTCTTTTTTGTACTTTAAAGTTCTGGGGTACATGTGCAGATCATGCAGGATTGTTGCATAGGTACACACATGGCAATGTGGTTTGCTGCCTCCATCCCCCCGTCACCTACATCTGGTATTTCTCCCTATGTTATCCCTCCCTGACCTCCACCCCTACCACTGTCCTTCCCTTGGGCCTCCCCAACAGACCCTAGTGTGTGATGCTCCCCTACCTGTGTCCATATGTTCTCATTGTTCAACACACACCTATGAGTGAGAACATGCTTTGTTTGATTTTCTGTTCTTGTTTCAGTTTGTTGAAAATGATGGTTTCCAGGTTCATCCATGTCCCTACAAATGACACGAACTCATCCTTTCTTATGGCTGCATAGTACTCCATGGTGTTTGTGTGCCACATTTTCCTTGTCCAATCTATCATCAACGGGCATTTGCATTGGTTCCAGGTCTTTGCTATGGTAAATGGTGCTGCTATGAACATACATGTGCATGTGTCCTTATAATAGAATGATTTATAAACCTTTGAGTATATACCCAGTAATGGGATTGCTCGGTCAAATGGAATTTTTATTTCTAGGTTCTTGAGGAAGCACCACACTGTCTTCCACAATAGTTGAACTAGTTTACACTCCCACCAACAGTGTAAAAGTGTTCCTATTTCTCCACATCATCTCGAGCATCTGTTGTCTCCAGATTTTTTAATGATCACCATTCTAACTGGCATGAGGTGGTATCTCAATGTGGTTTTGATTTGCATTTCTCTAATAATCAGTGATGATGAGCATTTTTTCATGTGTTTGTTGTCCTCACATATGCCTTCTTTTGAAAAGTGTCTATTCATATCCTTCGCCCACTTTTGAATGGGTTTGTTTGTTTGTCTCTTGTGAATCTGTTTTAGTTTTTGTAGATTCTGAATATTAGCTCTTCGTCAGATGGGTAGATTGCAAAATTTTTTTCCCATTCTTTTGGTTGTCAGTTCACTCTAATTATTGTTTTTTTTTTTTTTTTTTTGTTTTTTTTTTTTTTTTTGTTGTACAGAAGCTCTGGAGTTTGATTAGGTCCCATTTGTCTGTTTTGGCTTTTGTTGCCAATGCTTTTGGTGTTTTAGTCATGAAGTCCTTGCCTGTGCCTATGTCCTGAATGGTTTTCCCTAGTTTTCTTCTAGGGTTTTTATGGTGTTAAGTCTTATGTTTAAGTCTTTAATCCATCTGGAGTTAATTTTAGTGTAAGATGTCAGAAAGGGGTCCAGTTTCTGCTATCTGCACACTGCTAGCCAGTTTTCCCAACACCACTTATTAAACAGGGAATCCTTTCCCCATTGTTTGTTTTTGTCAGGTTTGTCAAAGATCAGATGGTTGTAGATGTGTGGCATTGCCTCTGAGGCCTCTGTTCTGTTCCATTGGTCTATATCGTCTGTTTTGGTACCAGTACCATGCTGTTTTGATTACTGTAGCCTTGCAGTGTAGTTTGAAATCAGGTAACATGATGCCTCCAGATTTTTTCTTTTTGCTTAGGATTGTCTTGGCTATATGGGCTCTCTTTTGGTTCCATATGAAGTTTAAGGTGCTTTTTTCCAGTTCTGTGAAGAAGGTCATTGGTGGCTTGATGGAGTTAGCATTGAATCTATAAATTACTCTGGGCAGTATGGCCATTTTCATGATACTGATTCTTCCTAACCATGAGCATGGAATGTTTCTCCATCTATTTGTGTCCTCCCTTACTTCCTTGAGCAGTGGTTTGTAGTTCTCCTTGAAGAGGTCCTTTACACCTTTTGTTAGTTGTATGCCTAGGTATGTTATTCTCTTTGTAGCAATTGTGAATTGGAGTTTGCTCATGATTTGGCTCTCTGTTAGTCTGTTATTGGTGTATAGAAATGCTTGTGATTTCTGCATATTGACTTTGTATCCTGAGACTTTGCTGAAGTTGTTTATCAGTTTAAGGAGATTTTGGGCTGAGCTGATGAGGTCTTCTAAATATACAATCATGTCATCTGCAAATAGAGACAATCTGACTTCCTCTTTTCCTAATTAAATATGTTTTATTTTTTTTTTCTTGCCTAAGTGCTCTGGCTAGAAATTCCAATACTATATTGAATAGGAGTGGTGAGAGAGGGCATCCTTGTCTATAGTGCTGGATTTCAAAGGGAATGCTTCCATTTTTTGCCTGTTCAGTATGATATTGGCTATAGGTTTGTCATAAATATCTTTTATTGTTTTGAGATATGTTCCTTCAATACCTAGTTTATTGAGAGTTTTTAGCATAAAGCGCTGTTGAATTTTGTTGAAGGCCTTCTCTGCATCTATTGAGATAATCATGTGGTTTTTGTCTTTGGTTCTATTTATGTGGTGGATTATGTTTATAGACTTGTGTATGTTGAACCAGCCTTGCATCCTTGGGATGAAGCCTAGTTGATCATGATAGATAAGCTTTTTGATGTGCTGTTGCAATCGGTTTGCCAGTATTTTATTGAAGATTTTTGCATCTATGTTCATCATGGATATTGGCCTGAATTTTCTTTTCCTGTTGAGTCTCTGCCAGGAGGTTTTGGTATCAGGATGAAGTTGGTCTCATAAAATGATTTGGGAAGGATTCCCTCTTTTTGTATTGTTTGGAATAGTTTCAGAAGGAATGGTACCAGCTCCTCCTTGTACATCTGGTAGAATTCAGCTGTGAACCCGTCTGAACCTGGACTTATTTGATTGATAGGCTGTTAATTGCTGCCTCAACTTCAGCCCTTGTTATTGGTCTATTCAAGGTTTCAACTTCTTCCTGGTTTAGGCCTGAGAGGGTGCAAGTGTCCAGGAATTTATCCATTTATTCCAGGTTGCTCTTTTATGTACATAGAACTGTTTGTTGTAATGTCTGATTGTAGTTTGTATTTCTGTCAGTGGTGATATACCCTTTATCATTTTTTTATTGCATCTATTTGATTCTTCTCCCTTTTCTTTTTTATTAATCTGGCTAGTGGTCTGTCTATTTTGTTGATCTTTTCCTGGATTTACTGATTTTTTGAAAGCTTTTTTGTGTCTCTATCTCCTTCAGTTCTGCTCTAATCTTAGTTATTTCTTGTCTTCTGCTAACTTTTGAGTTTTTTTGATCTTGCCCTCTAGCTCTTTCAATTTTGACAATAGGGTATCAAATTTTAGATCTTTCCTCGCTTCTCATGTGGGCATTTATTGCTATAAATTTCCCTCTAGACACTGCTTTAAATATGTCCCAGAGATTCTGGTATGTTGTGTCTTCATTCTTATTGGTTCTAAAGAACATCTTTATTTCTGCCTTCATTTCATTGTTTATCCAGTCATCATTCAGGAGCCAGTTGTTCAGTTTCCATGAAGCTGTGCAGTTCTGAGCTAGTTTCTTAATGCTGAGTTCTAATTTGATTGCACTGTGGTCTGAGAGACTGTTTGTTATGATTTCCATTCTTTTGCATTTGCTGAGGAGTGATTTACTTCCAACTATGTGGTCAATTTTAGAGTAGGTGCAATGCAGTGCTGAGAAGAATGTATATTCTGTGGATTTGGGGTAGAGATTTCTGTAGATGTCTATTAGGTTTGCTTGGTCCAGATCTGAGTTAAAGTCCTGGATATCCTTGTTAATTTTCTGTCTCATTGATCTGTCTAGTATTGACAGTGGAGTGTTAAAGTGTCCCACTATTATTGGGTGGGAGTCTAAGTCTCTTTGTAGGTCATTAAGAACTTGCTTTATGTACCTGGGTACTCCTGTATTGGGTGTGTATATATTTAGGATGGTTAGCTCTTCTTGATGCATTGATCCTTTCACCATTATGTAATGCCCTTCTTTGTCTTTTTTTATCTTTGTTGGTTTGAAGTCCATTTTATCAGAGACTAGGATTGCAACTCCTCCTTTTTTTTTGCTGTCCATTTGCTTGATAAATCTTCCTCCATCCCTTTATTTTGAGGAATGTCCTCGAATGTGAAATGGGTTTCCCTGATACAGAACACTGATGGCTCTTGACTTTTTATCCAATGTGCCAGTCTGTGTCTTTTGATTGGGGCATTTAGCCCATTTACATTTAAGGTTAATATTGTTATGCATGAATTTGATCCTGCCATTTTGTTGCTAGCTGGATGTTTTGCCTGTTAGTTGATGCATATTTTTCATTGTGCCAATGATCTTTACCATTTGGTATGTTTTTGGAGTGACTGGTATTGGTTGTTCTTTTCATTGTTTAGTGCTTCTTTCAGGAGCTCTTGTAAGGCAGGCCTGGTGGTGATGAAATCTCTCAACAATTGCTTGCCCATAAAGGATTTTCTTTCTTCTTTGCTTATGAAGCTTAGTTTGGCTGGATATGAAATCCTAGGTTGAAAGTTCTTTTCTTTAAGGATGTTGAATATTGGCCCCCTCTCTCTTCAGGCTTGTGGGGTTTCTGCAGAGAGATCCTCTGTGAGTCTCATGGGCTTCCCATTGTGGGTAACCCAACCTTTCTCTCTTGCTGCCCTTAGCATTTTTTCCTTCATTACAACCCTGGTGAATCTGACAACTATGTGCTTTGTGGTTGCTCTTCTTGAGGAATATCTTTGTGGTGTCCTCTGTATTTCCTGGACTTGAATGTTGTCCTGACTTTCTAGGTTGGGCAATTTCTCCTGGATGATATCCTGAAGAGCGTTTTCCAGCTTGGATTCATGCAAAATGATTTCTTATGCCTGCCTGTCTTTATTCATATATATTACCTCCTACCCCTATAGACTTCTGAGTTTATGAGCCTTAGTTATAAATGGTAAAATGACACCTATTTATGGAGAAAATGTGACAATAGTCACAATGACACTGATAATAATAGCTAACATTTAATTGATCATTTAGTGTCACTATGTGCCTTATATACAATACATAATAAACAGCATTAGAACCTTTATTTTACAAATGAAAGAAGTATAGTTTAGAAAAGTTATTTAATTTTTCAAGGGCATGCAGCTCATTAGTAGTTAATTCAGGAATCAAATGCAGGTGTCTTTGGCATCCAAGGCCATACTTTCAATCAATATATGCACTAGCTCCATAAGACATAAAACGTTCAACTTAATAAACCAGTGATTCATGCTCCTCATAATCTTGTATTAATGATTCCAGGGACCCTTTTTAATAAGATCTCTACATAAACATTGAGAGTAACAGTTATTCAAGACTCAGTATATATTAAAAAAACATAAAACATAGATATGCAACAAGTTTCCATCATTAACTTTTTAGCATGATTATTTACTGGTTTGATTAATTATTTTTACTACGATATATTTGATTAATTATCAACAACTTCAAGCTGAATTCTAAATGACTTTCTTCAGAGCTATGAGGGTTGGCATATCACTTTATAATGTGGCTAGATTTCTTGGGCTAGAATCTGGCAGCTGAGTCTTTGAACCCATAAGCTCAGATGACAAGCCAAAGATACTTTTGTATCATCCAGGATGCTCAAAAAAAAAAAAAAAAAACTGATGCCAAATGCAAATAAGGTCATTTAAGGAGAGTCATAGGTTTAAGCAGGGAATTGCATCATTGGCATTCCTAAATATAGAAGGACATGGTAAGAGAGAACTTATCAAAACCTAGAGATCAAGAGAGCTGTGTGGAAGACTCACCTAAAAGCACAAACGGCTTTACTTAAGGGAAGCAGTCAGGCCATAATGATGCTGCAGGGATGGACACAGAGAAAGGAACATTAGCACCACACTCTTTGGGACTCCAATCTCTACCAGCTCTTGGCATAAGAAGTCAGAAGGAAACAGAACCCACTGATGTAACCCACACAGGTCAGCCCTTCCAAGGCACCAAGTGAGATGGAAAAAGGTGTAGTAGGGTGCTTCTGCAGTGGCAAATGGAAGATATTTGACACACCTGTCTTAGCTAAAATGACTAGGATTTCCAGACTGACAGATATATTTTCAAATATAAATTCAGGCAAACCATCAAGCAATCTGCACTTAACAGGGGAAAGCTCCAAAATAATTAAAAAAAAAAAAAAAAAAACTCTCACAGAATTTTAATATGGGAAATATGTGCATAGGTCTGGTTGTATTCCTTATCTGAAACATGAATAACTGCTAGAATACCTCAGAGTGGTCTCATCCCTCCTTAGCTTGAACAACAAAATGATAAATTTTCTTAGTCTCAAAGAATCCAGGATTCCTTAAGTTGCAAGTAATAGAAGTACAATTAATTGAAATTCAGACATTGACATAACTGAGGATACCCAGTGTGCATTCATGCAAAGCTAGATTCAGATGCTCAAACAATATTATCAGGGACAGGGCTTTTTGTGTATTGGGTTCACTCTCCAACAGGCTCCTCTGGGATGTTGGCAAGATGGTTGCTGACAGCTTCAGTTTTAAATGCTTCCCACCTCAGATACAAAGCTTCAGCAAAATCTAGAACTTGAATCTCACTGGATTGGTAATTATTATGTTTCAGTTCCTGAGCACCAACAGGATCAAATGGATAAAATAATGAGTTGGTCAGGCCTTAGAAAAGTGCCCAAATTGAAAATAGTTTATCCCACTCAGAGCACCTGAATTTATAGTGGGAGTCAACTGGTCTCAAAGATAAATCAGGATCTTTGTTCTATTGTTCCCACCAGGAGGAGAAATGAGTACTGGACAGGAAAAAAAGATGTCCACTACATTCCTATTATTAGAAAATTATTTAGAAATCTCCTTCTTGGTCCTAGCTCTGCCTTGTGGAGTCACCAGGAGATTATTTACTCCCTCTTCTGTGTAAATCCCTTCACATTTATCGTATTTCTTATGCTTCTGTATCACACCAAGTCTTCTCTGTTCAAAACACTGCACCCACTTTTATCTACTGGTCATCAAACATATTTCTAGACCTCATGTTATCCTGGAGACTCTCCTCTGTATTCTGCACAGTTTATCAATAACTATCTTAAGAAACACTGCCCAGAGAAGGACACCAAATGGATAAATCAGAAAAATAATAAAAGTTGACATTCATTGAACACTTTCTATTTTCTAATCATTGATTCCAATAATGTTATATATTTTAACAAAATCTTAATGTTAGACTTCTGGAGTAGTTACTATTATTATTGCTATTTTATAAGGTACAGAGAAGTAAAGTAACTTGCCCAAGATTATTCAGCTGACAAATGTATAATATACATTCCAATGAACAATTTTGCCTTCCAAATTTGTACTATGATCCACTAAAGGAATCACAAGACACAGCAAAGGTATGTAAATCTTTTAGGAAAAATTTTCATACTAGAAGGAAAGGAAATGGAAATTCTTCTAATATTAGAGAACATGTTTAACTATCACATTATCATTTTAAAAAAAATAATAGCCAAAATTGGTTTGTGAGAAATGCAAACTGTCTTATGCTGCCAATGGGACTTGTATGACATTTCTGCAAACCAATTTGCATCATGTAACTGGAGTCTCAGAAACATATATTCTTTCAAAACATAGAACTTACAGATGTATATAAATCCATAACTAAAAGAATGTATAATGCTGTGAATAATAAACAGCAGAAACAATTTAAACATTGAGCTTTTGGAGATTCACTAAATAAAATTTTGAGACATCCCCAATGGAACATGAAGCAACCATTAAAGAATACTGATATACATGGTTAATATGCACAAATACGTTTACTTTATGTTGTTATTCTATTTTATTGAATTAGCTAAAAAATATAAAAAGTAAATTGAGAGAAATGAAACTAGAATGAAAGAGGAGGAGCTAATTATCTCTCATACAGATTCTCAGCAGAATTACTTTATATAGTGACCGCCTTTCACAATTAAATTCACATAAATTTAATCTCTACTGATATTTCTAGGAGCCTATCTATTACAGAGGGAATATCTGAATGAAGTGAGAGCCATGTCTACAGCCCACATTAGTAATGGCCATTATTTATCAGATTATGTTATGCCAAGTAACATTCGTTTTCTGTGTCACTTCACCAGTTATATAGAGAAAATCTCTGTAAGGTCTTCACATGCCACATTTGGACAGAATTTTCAACTTTCTGATCTCCAGTCCTTTTTAAAAAGACCTATGGAGACATAAAGGATATTATCTGAGTCTCCGCTCCTGTGAGATGTGCTTTATTTTCTCTCTAAATTTAATGGAAAACTATCGTTTCCACCCTATATAAAGACTTTTCCCCTCTGCTTCATACTACTCAAGCCATACAACTTGAGGCATGCTGTTTTTGTGTACAAAATAACCCCATGTTCATTGGGGAAGGAAGATACTAAAAATAAGGCAAAGTTTTTAAAATGAAAGAAAACTATTCATAATCCTTACCTTTAATACTGCCAATTTTAACATGGAGATATACACCTTTTCTTTTTTACATGAAGAAATAGCATTCTGCATCCTGTGCTATATCTCTTTTATACTTACTGAAATAGCACAGATATTCTTATCCATATTTACTAGATGTTTTAAAGCAGGACAGGATATTAGCCAAATATATGTGTCTATTGTTTAAAAATGCTATTGATTTCTCAGGTGAAGAAGTAAGAAAGCAAGATGATTTTGATGCCTTAGTGTGTACTCATATTATAGTTGCCACAAAAAGCAATCAAGGAGGAGGGTTGTGGAGGACAAGAAGGAATCTAATCTATGTATTACTATTACTATTGCTATCTCTAATTATTGTGAGTACATAGCATATATATGTATTTATGGGGTACATGAGAGGTTTTGATACAGGTACACAATATTAAATAAGCACATCACGGAGAATGGGGTATCCCCTTAAGTATTTATCCTTTGAGTTACAAACAGTCCAATTATATACTTGAAGTTATTTTAAAATGTAACATCTAATTATTATTGACTATAGTCATTCTATTGTGCAATCAAATAGTAGGTCTTATTTCTTTTTTCCAAATTTTTTTTGTACTCATTAACCATCCTCACCTCCCCATCCCCAACCCCTCACTATCCTTCCCAGCCTCTGGTAAAAATTCTTCTACTCTTCGTTCATGAGTTCAATTATTTTGATTTTTAGATCCCATAAATAAGTGAGAATATGTGATGTTTGTATTTCTGTGCCTGGCTTATTTCAGTTAACATAATGATCTCCAGTGCCATCTATGTAGCTGCAAATGACAGAATCTCATTTTATTTTTATGGTGGAATAGTACTCCATTGCGTATATGTACCACATTTTCTTTATCCATCCATCAGTTGATAACACTTAGGTTACTTCTAAATCTTAGCTATGAAAACAGTGCTGTGTTTATTCCCCACTTCCCACGTGAAGAGTTTCAGACTCTGAAAGTTTATGTGACTTGCCCAAGGTTATTTTACTGTAAGATTGGGAGCCAGGAAAGAACTTGCTTGTGTTTGACTCCAGTGATATTACTGTAAAATAGGAGAACAAGGCTATAAACTTGGTTGGGCCTTACTCCAATATCTTCATGCTATTTCACTTTCTACTGCCTCCGGAAAATATCTTACAGACAAAGTGAATTTTTTTGGACAACTATCTATTAAATGCCTATGATTTTCCAGGTACTGGGTTAAGAACTGTGCCTGTAAAACTAAACAAGCCAGAAAAGGTCCCTTCTTAGATGAATTATACATGCTAGAGGGGGAACACTAGGAAACGGGCAAGTAAACACATAAACCATAATAAACTTATAAATAAATAGGCCCTTCCACCTCTCTGTTCCCTTAGGAAAGAAAGTCCATATTTTGGGCTTTTCTAGAAGGGGTCTCTGAGTAAAAAAATCTATGTCCCGGAACTGTTCGATATCAAGACAGTTCAGCCACTAGGGCTTTCACTGTGCGAGATCCTTTATTTTTCTCGTTTTGATGTCTAGAATTCAGTACTGGTTGATAGTGTGCACTTGCAGTAGAGTTCAGATCATGGAAAATTTTCCTTCCAAATTAGTGATCTTGGGACCTTGGGATCAAGAGATACAAAATCACCATAGCCCATGTTGTCAAAGTGTATTGCATACTGCTCAAGATCACTAATTCTGCAGCCAGACTGCTTGGGTTCAAAACCTTCACCAGTTCCCAGCTGAGAGCTCAGGCAAGCTATTGAACTACTCTAGCTTTGATGCTTTCCATCTGTAAAATGAAAATTATAATAACACTTATCTCATAGGTATTGTGAGTATTAAATGAGCTAAAATGTAGAGAGGACCTGGATCAGTGTTAGACACATAATAAAATCTTTTTAAGTGCTATTGCCATAGCTTTATGATGTGATGCCATAGCATTATGATATGATACTGTAGCAGTGGAAGCACCTCTCCACATTATGACCATTGAAGTGGTGTACATCTTGTCATGCAGCTGAGCCTTACTTACTACTTATTGCTTGTGTAACATCAAACACATTACTTAAATTCTCTAAATTTCTTTTCTTTTTTTTTTGCATCCTCTAGACATATTTCCACAGTGCCTACTTCTGGAGACTGTTTTGAAAATTAAATGAAATGAAATAAAAAAGGACTGAGAACTCTGTATAGCACATGGTAATATCCTACCAAATGTTAACTCTGATTAAATTTGCAGTCACAGAGCACATTAGAAAAATACTTTCCTGACCACTGTTCCACCATGCTTCAAGCTTATCCCTTCAAGTGGACTCCAGTGCCTCTGGTCTCTACTTCACTTTAGCCTTGCATTGTCAGGAGATAAAACATCTCATTTTCTATCAGGTGAAATACTCTAAATAAGCTAAAATAGTAAGTTAAGACAGTGGAATAGTAAGTGTGCACATGTATGCATGAGTGCATGTCTGTGTGTGTGCATTTGTTAAGAAAATTAATGATCCTTAGAGCCTGAGAGTGCATCTCTCTGCTTGGAGTCCTTGTGAACTTTCTTTAAATTGTGCTCTCTGTTGTCACATCATTTTTTTAAATTTATTTAGCTGGATATATTACAGAATCAATTTTTTTTCCTCTTGTGATACTCTGGAACTATTATGTAAAAGAAGAAAAGAAATGAGTTCTGGAAGATCATCCAAGATGGCCACTTAGGAGGAAGTCGGGATTGCAGCTCCGAGAGAAGGCGCAGAGGGTGAGTGGACGCCGCATTTCCAGACGGATTTTTACTGCCCACAGACCAGGAGATTCACAGGAGGAGAAGCCCCACGGGTCGTCAGCGCCGCTGGTTTGAGCGGCGTGGCCGCTCAGCCTACGCCCTGGGGCGGGGGGCAGTGGCTTCTTATGCAGAGCGAGAGAGACAGAGTTCCCTCTGAGCCAGAAAGGGGAACTGAAGCAGGGAGTCAAGCCACGAGACCCCCGGGCAAGGACGCGCCACGAATCTCAGAGCCGCTGCTTCGGCTGACACAGCGGCACACAGGGCAGCGGATTTTAACTGCCCACAGACCAGGAGATACACAGGCGGAGAAGCTCCACGGGTTCCCAGCGCTGCTGGTTGGACCAGATCAGCCGCTCAGCCTGGACCGGGGGCAGGGAGCAGCGGCTCCTTGAGCAAAGTGAACGAGACTGTGTCCCCTCTGGGCCAGCAAGGGGACCTGAGGCAAGGAGGCAAGCCAAGAGATTCCCGGGCAAAGAGGGCCCCACTGGAAACACGGCTGAACCCGGGACGGTCCAGCTCTGTGGCGGAGGGGCATCCTCCATCGGGAAACACCCTGCAGTTCCCGGGGCAATTTGCTGTAACCAAGACAACCCGCCACTACAGAGACTCCATCACTACAGGGGTGGGCCAGCATAGCGGAAGCAGTTCTAACTACACCCATATAAACAGGACTGCAGGGAAGCTCACACGGAAGCTGGGCGGAGCCCACAGCAGCTCAGCGAAGCCTCTGCAGGCTGAGTGTGACTAGACTGCCACCTTGTGGGCAGGGAAAACGGTAGCAACACAGCTGAAAAGCATAAAGCCCTAACCCCGTGGGCCAGAACACTTGGGGGGAAGAAAAGGGAGTTTATGAGTTCAGCTGCTGCAGACTTAAAATTACCAAAATCAGAAAGACAGCAACTACAAAGTCAATAGGTGGATAAATCCACAAAGATGGGAAGAAACCAGCGCAAAAAGGATGAAAACACCCAAAACCAGAACACCTCTCCTCCTACAAGGCAGCATAACTCCTCACCAGCACGGGAACAAGACTGGATGGAGAATGAGTGTGATGAAATGACAGAATCAGCTTTCAGAAAATGGATAATAAGAAACTTCTGTGACCTAAAAGAACATGTTCTAACCCAATGCAAAGAAACTAAGAACCTTGAAAAAAGACTTGATGAAATGCTAACGAGAATGGACAACTTAGAGAGGAATATGAGTGAATTGATGGAGCTGAAAAACGCAACACGAGAACTTTGCGAAGCATGCACAAGGTTCAACAGCAGAATTGACCAAGCAGAAGAAAGGATATCAGAAGTCGAAGATCAACTCAATGAAATAAAACGAGAAGGGAAGATTAGAGAAAACAAGGTAAAAAGGATTGAACAGAGTCAACAAGAAATATGGGACTACGTGAAAAGACCTAATCTACATTTGATAGGTGTACCTGAATGTGACGAAGAGAATACATCCAAGCTGGAAAATACTCTTCAGGATATTATCCAGGAAAACTTCCCCAACCTAGCAAGGCAGGTCAATATGCAAGTCCAGGAAATACAGAGAACACCACAAAGATATTCCTCTAGAAGAGCAACCCCAAGGCATATAATCATCAGATTCACCAGGGTTGAAACGAAGGAGAAAATACTAAGGGCAGCCAGAGAGAAAGGTCGGGTTACCCACAAAGGGAAACCCATCAGACTCACAGCAGATCTCTCAGCAGAAACCCTACAGGCCAGAAGAGTGTGGGGGCCGACATTCAACATCCTTAAAGAAAAGAACTTTCAACCCAGAATTTCATATCCAGCCAAACTAAGCTTCATAAGTGAAGGAAAAATAAAATCCTTTGTGAACAAGCAAGTACTCACAGGTATCATCACCACCAGACCAGCTTTACAAGAGCTCCTGAAGGAGACACTGCACATAGAAAAAATCAACCAGCACCAGCCACTCCAAAAATGCACGAAATGGTAAAGAGCAGCAACACAATGAAGAATCTGCATCAACCAATGGGAAAAACAGCCAGCTAGCATCAAAATGACAGGATCAAATTCACACATAACAATATTAACCCTAAATGTAAACGGACTAAATGCCCCAATCAAAAGAAACAGACTGGCAAATTGGATAAAAAGCCAAAACCCATCAGTGTGCTGTATCCAGGAAACCCACCTCACATGCAAGGAAACACAAAGACTCAAAATAAAGGGATGGAGAAAGATTTACCAAGCAAATGGAGAGCAAAAAAAAGCAGGAGTTGCAATTCTCATCTCTGATAAAATAGACTTTAAAGCAACAAAGATCAAAAGAGACAAAGAAGGACACTACATAATGGTAAAAGGATCAATGCAACAAGAAGAGCTAACAAGCCTAAATATATATGCACCTAATACAGGAGCACCCAGATACATAAGGCAAGTTCTTAAAGACTTGCAAAGAGACTTAGACTCCCACACATTAATAGTGGGAGATTTCAACACACCATTGTCAATATTAGACAGATCAACGAGACAGAAAATCAATAAGGATATCCAGGACTTGAACTCAGACCTGGAACAAACAAACCTAATAGACATTTACAGAACTCTCCACCCCAAATCCACAGAATATACATTCTTCTCAGCACCACATCACACCTACTCTAAAATCGACCACATAATTGGAAGTAAATCACTCCTCAGCAAATGCAAAAGAATGGAAACCATAACAAACAGTCTCTCAGACCACAGTGCAATCAAGATAGAACTCAGAATTTAGAAGCCAATCCAGAACCGCACAGCCTCATGGAAATTGAGCAACTTTCTCCTGAATGTTGACTGGATAAACACTGAAATGAAGGCAGAAATAAAGATGTTCTTCGAAACCAACGAGAACGAAGACACCACATACCAGAATCTCTGGGACACATTTAAAGCAGTCTCTAGAGGAAAATATATAGCAATAAGTGCCCACATGAGAAGAAAAGAGAGAACTAAAATTGACACCCTATCATCAAAATTGAAAGACCTAGAGGAGCAAGATCAAAAAAACTCAAAACCTAGCAGAAGACAAGAAATAACTAAGATCAAAGCAGAATTGAAGGAGATAGAGACACAAAAAACCCTACAAAAAATCAATAAATCCAGGAGCTGGTTTTTTGAAAGGATCAACAAAATAGACCACTATCCAAACTAATAAAAAAGAAAAGAGAGAATAACCAAATAGATGCAATAAAAAATGATAAAGGGGATATCACCACAGATGCCACAGAAATTCAAACCATCATCAGAGAATATTACAAAAAACTCTATGCACATAAATTAGAAAACCCGGAAGAAGTGGAAAAATTCCTGGACAGTAGCCTCCTCCCATGCCTAAACCAGGAAGAAGTCAAAACCCTGAATAGACCAATAACAAGGTCTGAAGTCGAGGCAGTAATTATGAGCCTACCACCCAAAAAAAGCCCAGGCCCAGATGGTTTCACAGTCGAATTCTACCAGACATACAAAGAGGAACTGGTACCATTTCTTCAGAAACTATTCCAAATAATCCAAAAAGAGGGAATCCTTCCCAAATCATTTTATGAGACCAACATCATCCTAATACCAAAACCCGGCAGAGACTCAACAAGAAAAGAAAACTACAGGCCAATATCCATGATGAACATAGATGCAAAAATCTTCAATAAAATACTGGCAAGCCGATTACAACAGCACATCAAAAAGCTTATCCACCATGATCAAGTAGGATTCATCCCTGGAATGCAAGGCTGGTTCAATATACGCAAGTCTATAAATGTAATTCATCACATAAACAGAACCAAAAACAAAAACCACATGATTATCTCAATTGATGCGGAGAAGGCCTTCGACAAAATTCAACAGCCCTTTACGCTAAAAACTCTCAATAAACTAGGTATCGACGGAACGTATCTCAAAATAATAAAAGCTATTTATGACAAACCGACAGCCAATATCATACTGAATGGGCAAAAACTGGAAGCATTCCCTTTGAAATCTGGCACTAGACAAGGATGCCCTCTCTCACCACTCCTATTCAATATAGTACTGGAAGTTCTAGCCAGAGCAATCAGGCAAGAAAAAGAAATAAAGGGTATTCGATTAGGAAAGGAGGAAGTCAAATTGTCTCTATTTGCAGATGACATGATTGTATATCTAGAAGACCCTATCACCTCAGCCCAAAATCTCCTGAAACTGATAAGCAACTTCAGCAAAGTCTCAGGATACAAAATCAATGTGCAAAAATCACAAGCATTCCTATACACCAATAACAGACTTAAAGAGAGCCAAATCAAGAACGAACTGCCATTCACAATTGCTACAAAGAGAATAAAATACCTAGGAATACAACTAATAAGGAACGTAAAGGACCTCTTCAAGGAGAACTACAAATCACTGCTCAACGAAATAAGAGAGGACACAAACAGATGGAGAAACATTCCATGTTCATGGTTAGGAAGAATTAATATCGTGAAAATGGCCATACTGCCCAAAGTAATTTACAGATTCAATGCTATCCCCATCAAGCTACCAATGACCTTCCTCACAGAACTGGAAAAAACCACCTTAAACTTCATATGGAGTCAAAAGAGAGCCTGCATAGCCAAGTCAATTCTAAGCAAAAAGAACAAAGCGGGAGGCATCACACTACCGGACATCAACCTCTACTATAAGGCTACAGTAATCAAAACAGCATGGTACTGGTACCAAAACAGAGATATAGACCAATGGAACAGAACAGAGGCGTCGGAGGCGACACAACATATCTACAACCACCCGATCTTTGACAAACCTGAAAAAAACAAGCAATGGGGAAAGGATTCCCTGTTCAATAAGTGGTGTTGGGAAAACTGGCTAGCCATATGCAGAAAGCAGAAACTCAACCCCTTCCTAACACCTTACACTAAAATTGACTCCAGATGGATTAAAGACTTAAACATAAGACGTAACACCATAAAAACACTAGAAGGAAACCTAGGCAAAACCATTCAGGACATAGGCGTAGGCAAGGACTTTATGACCAAAACACCAAAAGCACTGGCAACAAAAGCCAAAATAGACAAATGGGACCTAATCAAACTCCACAGCTTCTGCACGGCAAAAGAAACAGTCAATAGAGTGAATCGGCAACCAACAGAATGGGAAAAAATTTTTGCAGCCTACCCGTCTGACAAAGGGCTGATATCCAGAATTTACAATGAACTAAAAAAGATTTACAAGAAAAAAACAAACAAGCCCATTCAAAAATGGGCGAAGGATATGAACAGATACTTTACAAAAGAAGATATACATGAGGCCAACAAACATATGAAAAAATGCTCATCATCGCTGGTCATTAGAGAAATGCAAATCAAAACTACATTGAGATACCATCTCACGCCAGTTAGAATGGCGATCATTAAAAAATCTGGAGAAAACAGATGCTGGAGAGGATGTGGAGAAATAGGAACACTTTTACACTGTTGGTGGGAGTGTAAATTAGTTCAATCACTGTGGAAAACAGTGTGGCGATTCCTCAAGGACCTAGAAATAGAAATTCCATTTGACCCAGCAATCCCATTACTGGGCATAAATCCAAAGGATTATAAATCGTTCTACTATAAGGACACATGCACACGAATGTTCATTGCAGCACAGTTTACAATAGCAAAGACCTGGAACCAGCTTAAATGCCCATCGATGATAGACTGGACAGGAAAAATGTGGCACATATATACCATGGAATATTATGCAGCCATTAAAAACGAGGAGTTCACATCCTTCGTAGGGACATGGATGAACCTGGAAAACATCATTCTCAGCAAACTGACACAAGAACACAAAATCAAACACCACATGTTCTCACTCATAGGTGGGTGTTGAACAAGGAGAACACATGGACACAGGGAGGGGAGCACTATACACGGGGGTCTGTTGGGGGGGAGGGGGGGACAGCGGGGGGGTGGGGAGTTGGGGAGGGATAGCATGGGGAGAAATGCCAGATATAGGTGAAGGGGAGGGAGGCAGCAAATCATACTGCCACGTATGCACCTATGCAACAACCTTGCATGTTTTTCACATGTACCCCAAAACCTAAAATGCAATTAAAAAAAAAAAAGAAATGAGTTCTGACATAAGATTCACTATAGTAGCTTTCTGGAGTCCCTGTAACATTGTGTTATGCTAAACCTGTGGGTCAAGTTCTCTTTGATTTTAAGTCAGGACAGCTGCTTTTTTTTTTTTTTTTTTTTGCTGTTTTATTATGCCAAAACTGCATTTTCCTGTAGCGTGTCAAATAGAGACTTATATAACTGAGCAAATTCTACCTTTTTTAATCTTTTAATAATTTTCACATTCAGGCTCTGATTATTAAGTACAGATACAATACATATAATATAAAACTGTATTTTACATGGAGGCATTAGAAGTGCCTCCTCATATGCTATTTCTCCTTGTTACAAAACGTGTCTATACATTCAATAAGATTTACTAAGTGCCTACTATGTGCAGTGAACTAGGATTCAACATTGAAAAAGATGGGTGAGTTTACACTTTACTGATTGTACATTCAAGTGGAGGTACAAGAAATTCATTAATACACACATAAATAGGAAAAATATTATCCAGAAAATGTAAAACGATGGGGAATGAACAGAGCCCAATGACTGTGGGAGACAGAGATTAGGAAAGACCCTTCACTAGAGGTAATACCTGAGGCTAGACTTAAAGTCAGGAAAGAGACAATAAAATGAACTCTGTAGGAAAATGAGCCAAAAGAAAATAGCAAGAGAAAAATTTTGAGGGAGGAATATTTATCATATTAAGGGACAAAAGGCCTGTGTGCCTGGCACATGGTTAATGATGAAAGGATAGGAGATCAGAGATGCATACAGCCCAGTAGTCTCCTACTTGCTTACTGCATGGAAAGGATTCTGCTCCATTGTGTCTTTTTTTTTTTTTCTCATTTGTTAATTTTTCAACAAATGAGTAGGCGAAAAGAAGAACTTGTACAATTCTAAAGGTGCACAATTATCCTATAACTGCTATTTAAGCCCTGGAATGCCATTTTCTATGTCTATATGATATAAACATAAATCAGTCCAGATTGGAGTCCTCACTCACAATCTCACACATGATTTTCAAAGGCAGGATATGAGAAACCAACACTTCAATGAGTTTCTTCTTAGTATTAGGTCCCTCATCTGCAAAATGGGGCTAATAATAATAGCATATCAGTATAAGCACATGATACCCACAGCATCAAGCTGCAGCATCGTGATAAACACATTGAAACCTGAATTTCTGAGATACTGTGGCATTAATCTTCATTTTGGTTTATGCATTTACACAGCAGCTGGGAAAACTGCCTTCTTAGAAACCCAACGTTGTGCATATAGGGATGAATGACTCCACAAATTCATTTTCAAGGCATAAATCATTTTCCCTTTACCTTTTTTATGCTTCATAATGATGCTAATGGCTGAAAGGTCAGCAATTTCCTGGCTGTTTATAGTCAGCAGGGTTAATTTTTTCAACTGGTCAGAAAATGTCAAGCCCATCAGTGGCATTATTCACTTCATTAGCTAATGTAGTATAATTTAATGTTTTGGGGATTAAAAAAAGACACATTTGAAGAATATTTTGGAATAAGACCGAGAATATTATTCAAAATGGAAATTCTCTACTTAAATTACCATAATCACTATAGCTGATGATCTTTTCTTAGAAAATGACCCTATATGTCTATATGTCAAATGACTGTGTATATTATTTTCCAAATAGCCCTCATCCATTCTTTAAAAGAAAAAACCTTTAGTACCATTATATAATCATTCTAATAAAAAATATTTATTAAGCCCTTATTAAGCCCTTGATACATGCAATGCTCTGAGTTGGGCATTTAAAAAAATTATCTTACAGAACACTCACGACATTCCCATGAGAAGAAACTATTGTTCCTGTTGTGCAAATGAGAAAAATGAATGCCTCTGAAACTCCAGGAAGAAACCACCATTGCTCTGAGGGTTTACTAGTTGAGGCTTTTCATAAAAGCTTTTCATAAAGTTGAGGCGTATAGGCACTGGCCCCTTGCTTGGCTATTGGTTACAGTTTGGAATTAAGTGAAGTGGTATTTTAAGGCTTAAATGGTAGTAAAAGAGCATGTTATTGCTTTCAGCTTGTGCATAGCTCTACACCGGCTTTGCCCCCTGCCGTCTTCTTTTCACCAAAATCTACTTTACTGGAACATTAACCATTGGGAGAAGAAACATACCATTGCCCAGGATCGCTCTACCAAGAGCCCTCATGATCTAGCTCATGGTGAGCTATGGGAATGCATTTCCTGATGCCCACCTCTTCCACCACCTTGCTGCAGCCACCCTAGCCTCTGTCTTCAGCATATATGACAGTACTAGCACATAGTAGATACTCAATAAAAACATGTTACATGCAGTATTAAATCCTACAGTGAGAAAAGGTTACATGTGAAAGTATTTGTAATCCTCTCTTTGAAATAGTTTTTAGAACTTTATTTTTATTGCTATTTGAACATCACTTCCAGGGCATAGAAATTTAAACACACACACACACACACACACACACACACACACACACACATACACACACACACACAACAAGATGTAGAATTTGCTCAGTTATTGAAGTAGAGATTATCATCTGACACTCTAAAGGGACTTATTCTTTGCATAATGTGACAGCAAAGAAAGTGATAGTACTGACTTAGAATGGGAAATAAACCTGAAGGTGAGAAATCCTTCAATTTAGTACAATACAAACTTATAGCTGCCTCAAGAAAAGTCAAATAATTTCTTTACTATTTTTACAAAATATTTTCAGAATATCACAACAGAGAAAATCATCCTGATATCCAAATTCTCAGGAGAAAAAGTAAGCAAAAATTTAAAAAATGATGTTAGAGAATAGTATCATTTTAACAATTCTTTAAGTAGGTTAGGTGAGTACTCTAACAACATTTGTCCTATTTTTTCACTAATTATTTTCTTTTCCTGTTGATAAAATACTAAGCCATAAGCTGTTGAAAAAGAATGTTGTGTTTTTTAATCAGTGTTATTTATAGCTCAGTAAATCTAATAACCCAGAGCTGATGCTGAAATGTTTGTCACAAAAACAGTGAATTCCATGCTTTTGTATTCCCATGCTGTGAGCTGGGCAGACCACTCCTAAGTGCATAGAGATGGCAAATCTCATAGGATGGGATGGATACCCAGGTGGCCATGAGTATGCAAGGGGATGTGGAATGAGAAATTCTGCCCAATTTACAATTTTGTCAAGAGTTGGCTCTTGGAAAATGGATGACAAAAATAAACATGGTTATTGTTAGGTCTAAGAATAGTTCTCGTTAAAAATAAAAGCGAATTGCCAAAAAGAAAGAAAAAAATCATGGAAGGAAGGAAGGAAGAAAGGAAGGAAGGGAGGGAGGGAGGGGAGGCAGGCAAATGCTGATATCCTGATGAGCTGGTGGCCTGATATGATATTGAGAGTCCAGAACATTTGTATTCTAGGTGGCTTTTCCACCTACCAAGTGTGAGGCTCAGGATCACAGCTTAAACTCTCTGAGCTTCAGTTTTCTACTCTGTAAGATCGAAATATAGCAATTTCTATCTCAGAAACATCCTTAGTGATAAACAAAACAAGAACTTTTTTTAGCAAGAAAGTGCTTTGTAGATTAAAATGCCAAACAACTGATCTATGAAGACTGATGTGTGAAGCAATTTCCATAGCAGTTATGAGTGACTGGAATCAGTCCAGTCACTCATTTTTGTTGAAATTCCAGCTAGTGAGCTGAATGACTTTGCACAAGTGATTCTTGCTTTCAGAACTTCATTTTTCTTGTCTGTAACTAGGAATAGTAACAGCATTTCTTTTTGCTATTTATTTTCTCTCTGCTCCTTCACAATCCCTCTCCATGTTTGCCCATCCTGCTGTTTGCCCTGGGAGATTAGCTCTGTGGAGTGGATCAATAGGCTGCCTGGCCATTGACTTTCAGTTGGATGTGGCCCCTGGGAAGCAGGATGAACAGAAAGTGGGAAAGAGTAAAGTAAACATTGATTCTTCTGGACCCCTTCCTATCAGATCTCACTAGTTTGCCTGCCACTCTTTGTCTAAAACAAAGCTCCAGTTAAATGGTCTTCTCTCCCAACCGCAGATAATCTCTCAGGATTCTGTGGGAACTTCCTTTCCTTATCCCTTCAGGCCTGGAGGCAGTAAAGACCAACTTGCTAGGTTATTCATCCACTCTGTTATCTTCTCTAACTGTGATCACAACTGCGTAAACAGTAGGCCCTTTATTCAAATCTCCTTCATTACTCCCTGTGAATGTCTTATTTGTTTTCTCATTTCACCACAGCTGATACAAAAGGAAGGCTTTGAAGAAACTAATTCTTACAGGGGTTCCTTAAACGGATTCAGTAACATCCTAAAGCCAATGAGGTTAAAATGTCAGAACTTCCCTGGCATCATTACCTGGGAAGGAGTCAGAAGATACAGGGAGATAGGAATTGAATAGACCTGTTCAGTCATGCCTTAATCACCAAAGCACCAAGAGACTCCAGAGAGCACTCTCTTTACCAAAATCTTAAAAAATGCCTCCATGAGGGGACATTGGCATCTTTTGAAAACAATATGTTGGCTGTCCTCCTAGGTTAGGCATAACTGGATGTTATAAAGGGAGCTGTTTTCCTGTCTTGATGGGAAAATGTGATCCTGGAGTAGTAGGGCTACCTAGGACTTGGATGCTGACACTGAAGCTTTTGTCTCACTCCATCAGGTAAAGAATATTACGCAGCCAAAGTGCTGGCAGAGGGCAAGAGTGGTGGTGAAACAGAAAAGTAACAGTTATAAACCCAGGCATCATGTCCAGATACAGAAGTTGAAATTGCAACAGCTACCTTTGTTTATAAATACATTTTCTCCTCCTGCCTCATATGAAGAGTAGTAGTGGTAGGTGGTTCTTTGGGAGAATCTTCCAGTTGAGTGGCCCTCTGCTATATCTATACCTGTTCTCTCTAATTTCTAATAACTGATCCTTTTTCAGACCCCATGAGCCTATTGTTGCTAATGGCTCAATGTTGCTCTTCACCAACCCCTATTGGTTTTTCTTAATATTATTCATACCTTTGTAAATTGCCTCTCTTAGAAGACTTTTTTTATTTGCCACATTTAAGCATGCTGTTTCCTTATGGGACCTCAACTGCTATACTATGTCGTTAGTTTGTTGTGAAGATCAGATAATTAATAAACTCTTTAGAATAGTACCTGGCACATGCAAATACTCAATAAATGTTAGCTATTGTTATCCCAGTTGCTGTTGGTTATTATTATCATATTTAAAGGAGTTAGAGATAATCATGGTGAAGAGATATCATGACACAGTAGAAGACTAATAAAATGGTAAAGAGAAAACATTCAATAGTTTTTTTTACAATATTAAATTCTTAGTGTTTAAAATGGACCCACTAACACTCATTGAAATAATGAGCCTCTCTACCATAAAAACTTTATTTTATTTATTTATCCTTTTATAAGTGTTCATTTTCTCTAATTAGCCAATCAAAACAGAAGACTTTAAAAGGAATTCTTCATGCTTCAGTTCTCATACTGATGATCCAGGCTCTCTTGGGCTGGCTGGCACAGGAAAACCTAGGTGGTCCACTAGCGGTGTGTTTACTGAGAAATTTTGACTTAGAAAGACATGCAAACTGCACGACAAGTAAAATATTTAAAATTCCCAAGCATGTTTACATATTGCACCATAAAAATTCATAACAGCAATAACAATCATGCAAAATTGATGCGGCTTTTCCACATCATCACCTAAGAGCCATAACTTGGGTCAATATGGAAAAGAAATCAAACAGCCAGTTGAATAGAGGCTTCTATTATGGAGAGTAAGGAGGAAGACATGAAAAACATACTTCCAAGATGTGTTCAAATAATATGAACTAATTTGTGAGTGGGATCAATAAAGGAATATTGCCATTACAATACTAAGCTCAGCAGCCATCATCAAAAGACCCTCCTTAAATAGATATGATGATCCAATTTAGTTCTTGATACAGAATATAAAACCTAAGGAGGAATAACTATTTCAGATAGATTAAATGATACAAGGTAATTCTGCGGAATTTTAAAATTTTGCTCAGGGAAGAACCTAAGAACCCTGACATTTGAGATCTCCCAATATTACATAAGGTGACTGATATGATTTGGCTGTGTCCCCCACCCAAATTTCACCTTGAATCATAATAATCCCCATGTGTCAAAGGCGGGGACAGATGGAGACAACTGAATCATGGAGGCATTTTCCCCCATACTTTTCTCATGGTAGTGAATAAGTCTCATGAGATCTGATGTTTTTATAAATGGGTGTTCCCCTGCACAAGCTCTCTTGCCTGCCACCATGTAAGACATCGCTTTGCTCTTCCTTCATCTTCCACCATGATTCATCTTGACTCATGTCCCACATGAATGAAGCCTCAATCATGTGGGACAGTGAGTCCATTAAAACTCTTTTCTTTATAGATTACCCAGTCTTGGATATGTCTTTATTTGCAGCATGAGAACAGATTAATACAGTAAATTGGTCACAGGTTGTGGGGCACTGCTGTAAAGATACCCCCCAAAATGTGGAAACAACTTTGGAACTGGGTAATAGGTAGAGGTCAGAACAGTTTGGAGGGCTCGTCTTCACCAATCTCATGAGTTCTGATGGTTTTAGAAATCGGCATTCCCCTGCATAAGCTCTCTTGCCTGCCACCATGCTCTTCTTTTGTCTTCTGCCATGTGAGGCCTCCCAAACCATGTGGAACTGTGAGTTCATTCAACCTCTTTCCTTTATAAATTACCTAATCTGGGGTATGTCTTTATTAGTAGTGTGAAAACAGACTAATATAGTGACCAACCCAAATTTGGGGTAGAGAATTTCATTAGTAAACTCTCTAATGAAGGGCCGAATAATGATCCTTCCTTTTTGCCCTGGGACCTTTGTCAGCAAATTTTCTCTCATTCCACGAAGCAATCTGAGATAACTTTATTCTCCTCTGGATTCTAAATCTGCAAAATGGATTGATCACTTTTTCAGCTAATATATGAGATTGGTGAAGATGTTTTCTTTCCTGACCTTCCTCATCCTGGAGGACTCTGCCTCTGGGTACCACTGCCTTGGTCTATCCACACAAGTCAAGGGACTCAGCATGGTTGGCTTATTTCTGACGTAGTGTTTCCAGTAAGGTATTTGGGAATGGAGCCCAAACATTTGGAACGTATGTGGAGATACATGGCCTTTTAGGTAACCCATGACACGTCAGATGTGCCAAGACATAAAAAGAATGGTGTCTTTGCTAGAAGGAAAATGAAAAATAAACAAAACACTTGAAGTCCCAGAGCTAAACCTTCCAAGGTTATAATTAATATAAGGTATATACAGGGAATTCATCCCAGTTGCTGAAAGGCCTAGAGCTTTAAAATCACGGGTGAATCTTTTAAATGAGTTTTAGACAAAATCCTTAAGGTAGTAGAACATAGAATGCTTCTTTTGTATTTTTCTGTAATATTCAAAAAGTTTTTAAAACCTATGCCCTGAGACCCATTCAAAGTCAGTAGAGGAGGTAAATAAGTCATTTATATGAAGAGAAAGATGATGCTCCTTTTAGAGCAGAGAAAATGCTTATTTTCTTGGTCATTGTATCTATCACCAGAGCCCAGCACTGTGCTTGACATATGGTAGGCATTCAGTACATGTTACTTAAATGAATACATGGAGAGGAGAGACAAAGGTAGGCTGAAGATTTTGGGAAGACAATCTGCACCTACACTATTTATCATCTCCCAATCAGCTAAGGTTCAAGCCATCATAAGGCCTTGAACTAGAAGACAACTGCTTTTCCAGAATATTTTCTTACTATGCTTATAACTCAAATGGAAACAAAAAGCAGGCATCCAAGATCATTATCTTTCATAATTTGCCCCAAAACAACTATGTTCCATAGCATCCTCTCTAGGATTTCATCCAGGAAGTGGTTTTATTGTCTAGCATACTATTTAATTATCCAGAGAATTATTGGAGAAATAAATATATCTTATTGAGTGTTCTAATTGTATTCATTTATATTTTTAAATAAGTTTCTCCCACCCTCTTTCCTGTTTTCTTTACCTTCCTCCTTTCTGTCCTTTCTTTCTTCACCAATATCAGCCATGTCAATTCATTTCTTTCCCTTCTCTATTCCTATATTTGTGGTGAAACATGTTCTATCTTTTCTGATTCTTTTATTTAAATATTATTCACATTTCTTTGATGTCACAATTTAATTACCCTTTCTAGAAAAAAACTGTATCTAATTTTAATTTCTCCCTTTCCTCATAATTCAATAATTGCACATTTGGTAGCTTAATCAGTTAATTGTGTGTGTATAAAATATGCTTTAATATTTTAAAGACTCTGTTTTATTTAGCTGTTATCAAAAAGGATTAATGTTTGGGTTTAGAAGATTTGTGAGTAGATTATTTTATAGTTTCCACATTTTTAAATGGCACCAGGGGCCAATGTGACTTCTATTTTTAATGAAGAACTTCTTATATACAAACTTTGGAAGGCTAAGAAGAATTGAATGGAGGATATTTCGTAAAACCAAAAAAAAAAAAATTGTGCTTTACTGATATAGAGGCTTGTGGTTATTGCTGAACTGATTATCCAAAGCAGCCACCCCCTTTTTGAAAATGGTAGAAAGTGTATAGAAAATAGGTCATATCTTAGCCAATGTCAAAACTTACACAGGCCCTGATTTGTAAAGTTATTACAGTTTCATGATTGAACACCCTGGGGTCTAGAAGTTAATTGATAGCTTTTTTTTTCTGCCCACCATGGGCAATATATAGTATCAGAAATTTTTAAATGAATCCTCTAGCATTAATCTTTACCCTAGGGAGATGTTCCTATAGGCAATGAGATTAAAGAGAACCACCAGCTGTTTTACCCTTCCTTTATTCAGTGCATTTAAAAGTGACTTCAACTTGTGAGTATCAGGCAGCTCTGAAGAAGAGCTGATGTCCTACTATGGCTGTATAAACTCTACCCTTCCTTCCCTACCCTAAATTCATCTCTTGTTCCTTGAAGACGCTGAAGGGAATAATTGACAAGTTGCTGAGGCTCTGCAAGCCCTCAAAACCACTATAAGGGAAACTTAATTTCCCCTAAAACACGGTCAAGTTTAATAAACGTTAAACATCCTTGAGGATAGTGCCTGTCTTATTTCTCTTGGTGTCTCTCCTGACAGGTACAGTCCTTGGTCCAGAGATTTAAAGTTTCAACATTTCACCCTCTCCTCCCACATGATTCTTTTTCCTCTTCATCTTCTCCTCCTAAATTTAAGTCTCTCACTTGCTTAGCTAGTGAGTTTTGCTTGTTTGATAGTTCTGTATTTACAGATTAACTCTGACTTGCTAGTAGGATACTTACATCTGACTGTGTATTATGAGGGCCAGAAAATGCCTCAGTGTACAAGTAAAATTCAGTGAACTAAGGGAAGGTAAGAAGTAACTGCTACATTCATACTTTAAAACTTTTCCATGTCATGTTACAATAAACAGGCACATGATAGATGCTCAAAGTTAGCTATTAGTTGTCAAAATAAGATGGACTCAGTATTCAATGAACTGATAAGGTAATAATGGAAGAATACTTTAATATATGGTCACTTGTAAATGTAGATAAATGCCTACCCCAAAACATGATGCTGAAGTCAAGACTTTATGATACCACATACACAGAGATATGAAAAAGCCTGTTACTTTCACAATTGTAAGAGCAGGCAGGCTTCTCCATCAGGTTGAAAATGTCTTGAGAAAGCAAGCAAAGGTGACTGGCTCAGAGCAAATGCCCCATCAACATGTCAGGTGCTAACATAAAACTTAGCAGTAGTCCATCTATGTCTACAGGTGACCATAACAATAACACAAAGGAATTTGAAGGAGTGTTGAAGAATAACTTAAAATGCATGGTTTTGGCCAGGTGCAGTGGCTCACATCTGTCATCTCAGCATGTTAGGAGGCTGAGACGGGCAGATCACCTGAGGTCAGGAGTTCAAGACCACCTGACCAACATGGTGAAATCCCATCTCTACCAAAAATACAAAAAAAAAAAAAAAAAAATAGCTTGGTATGGTGGAGTGTGCCTGTAGTCCCAGATACTCAGGAGGCTGAGGCAGGAGAATCACTTGAACCCAGGAGGCGGAGGTTGCAGTCAGCTGAGATCATGCCATTGCACTCCAGCCTGGGCGACAGAGGAGACTCCATCTCAAAAAATAAAAATCAATCAATCAATAAATAAAATGCAGAGTTTGGGCAATAACTCTTGTAAGGATTTAAGGAAGTCAGCATTCTCAATGAACTGGAACTGTCAGAGCCAGCACTAGAGAAAATATTATGTATTGGATGCATTTATTCCAAAAGCATCTACTGAGTAAAGCTTTGTGCCAAGTGTTACAGGTAGAAAGTTAAATATGATACAGGTTTCCTTCTGAAAGAATCCAAACTCCAGTAATTGACTAAAAAATACAAAATAACTATAATAGAATTATCCTACATAAGAAGTACTGTAATGATAGTATGAAGTTGGTATATGGAAGCCTAGGAGAGTGATTGAGTGTCATTTGCATGTTGGAAAGATTTCTTTAACTAGTAGATGATAGGAAAGAAAGAGAGCAACTAGTGAGAGAGTCCGGCTTAGCTACTGGACCACGGCACTAGCCCTGATTGGTCAAAACACCTCTGATCAGTCCAGTGGTCACTCTGTCCACTTGGGCAACCCTTAACCATTGGCTCTTTCAGCTCTTAGGACAGAGTTAGGTCTACAAATAAGCAAAAGGAAAATAATAATCTTTCCTATCTCCAACCAAAAATAATATGTATGAACACTTTGTCACCCTAATGAGATCCAAAACTTTTGCTTATGGAATAAATAACACCTCATTTGGAAATATTTTATTTAATTTACCAGGTACATTGAATGCTACCTCTTAAAATCCCCTAAACTAAGTCTCTAGCACGTGTATGTTTGTCCCTATCCTCTGGTGTCTCAAGTGGTCTTTTTTTCTAAAGATGGTCAAAAGAATATTATTTCACAAATACTCTAAAATGTTCTCATGATTTTGATTTAAGCTATTTCAGATATAGACATGGTTGCAGGTTACAACATCAAGATTCTGTTCACCAGCCAGCTCATAATCTTACTATACTACCATGTGTTATTAAACAATACAAAAAAGAAAGACTAAAACAACTTCCCCCCTCACATATACACACCATGGATCAAAGTCAAAGAGAAAAATAAAACATAGGCCACTTACCCTGACATCAATAAGCCTATGAAATAAAATGATGAATAAAAACAGTCATAAAGAGAAACATGATAGATACCTTAACCTGACCATGAATCTGACAGTAATGTCTGTTAACTGGATACAGAAAGATATCTAGTGAGGGACCAAGGCTAAGTCCCTTTGAGCATCCCATTATTTATAAGCAAAAGAGAAAAAGATCAAGAGAAATAAGTGTTCATTTAGCTGAACACTAATTGGTCTCAGTCAGTCAAGCCCTGCCTAGGGCAATGGAAGTTTCTTTGCCAACTATGATAAAAAAGGAGTTTCTGACATTCCCCCCCACTCTTTCCTTGCCTTTACCCCACACTACCTTCAGTTCAAACAAGAAAAATCCATTTACAGATAGATCATCAGTGGGCAAAGATGTTTGGTCCTTACCTGGACCATTCAATGGCTGCATGGTCTGCAGTGGCAGCTGAAGAATGGCATTAAAAGTAGCAAAGTAGCAAAAGTGGTAAAACCAATTCAGTGGAGGATTTCAATAAATGGTGCAGGAGGAATTGAAAATCCAAAGTCCAAAAAACAAAACAAAAATAATTTTTACCTAAATATTGCGTCTTTTTATTAAAGTTAACTTGAAATAGAGCATAAACTTAAACGTAAAGCACAATACTGTAAAACTTCTAGAAATAAGCATAAGTGAGAGTCTTCTGGAAAAAAGCATAGGAGAGGAGCTTCTAGATCTAAGTCTAGGTAAAGTGTTCTCACTCTTGACACCAAAAGTACAATTCATAAATGAAAAATTGAACAGGATTAAAATTAAAATCCTTTGCTCTGTGAAAGAATCCTGTTAAGAAAATTCAAAGACAAATTATAGGCTGGGAGAAAACATTTGCAAATTACACATCCAGCAAAGTTATTTTATCTAGAGTATATAAAGAACTCTCAAAACTCACCATTAAAAATTCTTAACAGTGCTGCTTTAGTACACTCAGGCTACTACAACAAAATGCCATACACTGGGTTTCTTATGGACAACAGAAAATTATTTCTCACAGTTCTGGTGTCTCGGAAGTCTAAGATCAAAATGCCAACAGATTTGGTATCTTATGAGAACCTGCTTCCTCCATAGATGAGCATCTTCTCACTGTAACCTCATGGGGTAGAAGAGGAGACTAAGCTGTCTTGGGCCTAGGGCACTAATTCTATTCCTGTGGGTTCTGCCCTCATGATTTAATCACCTCCTTTAGGTCATACCTCTTCATGCTGTCATGTTGGGGGTTAGGATTTCAACACATTAATTTTGAGGGGACACAAACATTAAGCATGTTTAATATGTAGCAGATACTCAACATCACTAATTATTAAAGAAGTGCAACTCAAAACCACAATGATATTTTACCTCATACCCCTCAGGATGACCACTACCAGAAAAGCAAAAAATAACCATGGTTGGGAAGAAGGCAAACAAGTTGAAACCCTTGTGTGCAGTTGGTGAGAATACAAAATGGTGCAGCCTTTATGGAAAGCAGTATGGAGGTTCCCGCTTTAGTCTATTTTGTGCTTCTATAACAAAACACCACAGATGGGGTTATTTATAAAGAACATAATTTTTTTTTCTCATGGTTCTGGAGTCCAGGAAGTCCAAGACTGAGGCATCAGCATGCTCAATTGTCTGGTGAGTGCTGCTCTCTGCTTCCAAGACAGTCTTGCTAAGCATTCTTTTAGGAGACATGCTGTGTCCTCATGTGGTAGAAGGCAGAAGGGCAAGGAAGCCAATGCTGCAGTATATCTTTTTTATAATAGTCTTAATTCCATTCATGAGAAGAAAAATGTTCATAACCTAATCACCCTGAATACCATTACATTGGCCATTAATTTTCAATACCTGAATTTTGGAGGGGACACATTAAAATCTTAGCAGTTTCTCAAAAATTAAAAATTAAATTACTATAAGATATAGCAATTCCACTTTTGGGTATACATCTAAAAGAATTCAAAGAAGAATTCTGAAGATATATTTGCACACTCATGTTCATCATGTGGTTGATTATTCATAACAGCCAAGAGATAGAAGCAACCCAAATATTCACTGACAGTTGAATGAATAAAGAAAATGTATTTACATGCAATGGAATATTATGTAGCCCTAAAAAAGAAGACATCCTTTCACACACCATAACATTAGTGAACCTTAAGGACATTATCTTAAGTAAAGTAAGCCAGTTAAAAAGGGACAAATATTTTATGAATCCACTCATATAAATACATACACCATGGAATACTATGCAGCCATAAAAAGGAATAACATCATATCTTTTGCAGAGACATGGATGAAACTGGAAGCCATCATACTCAGCAAACTAACACAGGAACAGAAAACCAAACACTGCATGTTCTCACTCACATGTACTATGTAGCCATAAGAAAGGATGAGTTCATGTCCTTTGCAGGGACATGGATGAACCTGAAAACCATCATTCTCAACAAACTGACACAAGACAGAAAACCAAACACTGCATGTTCTCACTCACAGGCGGGTGTTGAACAATAAGAACTCATGGACATAGGGAGGGGAACATCACACACCAGGGCCTGTTGGGGGTTGAGGGGCAGCTAGGGGAAGGATAACAAGGGGTAGAGGGATTGGGGAGGAGTAATATTAGGAGAAATACCTAAGGCAGATGACAGGTGGGATTGATGCAGCAAACAACCATGGCATGTGTATACCTATGTAACAATCCTGCCTAATCTGCACATGTACCCAGAACTTAAGATATAATACAAAGCTGAAAAAAAAAAAAAGAACTAAAGAACTCAATAAATGTTAAATAATGATATCAAGAAAAAAAAACAGGATACATGTGCAGAACGTGCAGGTTTATTACATAGGTATATGTGTACCATGGTGGTTTGCTGCACCTATTGACCCATCCTCTAAGTTTCTTCCCCTCACCCCCCACCGCCTAGGTCCTGGTGTGTGTTGTTCCCCTTTCTGTGTTCATATGTTCTCAATGTTCAATTCTCACTTGTGAGTGAGACCCTTTATAGACACATATATCCCTTCTCACCCATTTCTCATTCATGACAATCACTAATCTGATCTCTGTATCAATAACTGTGTTATTTCATAAATGTTATTTAAATAGAATCATGCCATAAGTATCCTTTTGAGATTGGTTTTTTCACTTAGCATAATTTCCTTGAGAGTCTTATCATAACATAGTGAGTATCATGATTGTCATGGTGGTTAAATGAAGCTACACATAAGAATGCATAGAACTATAAACAGACACACACATACACACACTATATACACACAAATGAGTGCATATATAACTGGTTATATGTGAAAAAGCTCTACAATTTGTACCAAGTTGGACTTCTTGGTTTTGATAATGTACTACAGTTATACAAGATATTGACAATGAAGCAGGCTGAGTAAACGGTGCACAGGACCTCTCTGTACATTTTTTGCAACTGTAATGTGCAATGTATAATTATTTCAAAATAAAATAAGTTGGAAGAATATTTCAGTCCAGACAATATAATGTAGACCTGTTTTTACCCTGTTTCTTCCCATTAAGTACAACTATACATTCTAAAAGAGGTATAAAATACAACGGAGGCAGAAGTCTTAAAAGTGTTAAGAAGGTGAGCTGGTTTTAGACTTCAGGTCTGGAAAGCAGGGCATCTAGGTACCCCCAACCAACAGATGGTCACACAGACCTGGTGTCTTCTAACTCAGCAACAGTAGGCAATATATATGGGTTTATTCCTGCCCCAAATTGAATGAGAGCCTCCACAGTGACATCAGGTAAGTTTGATACCAATAGTAAGGGGAGATCCATTAGAGCCTCACCATAAAAAGCATCCAGAAAAAACACTCTCCTTCTCTGCTTGGTTGAAGATTCCCTCTTTCTGTCAAGAGAAACCCAGGGGCGTGAGTGGAAGTCACAAGAGAGATACAGCAGCTCATTCTGAGGAGACCTTTTGTCATCACAGGCCCCAAACTCTACTCCCCTATCCAGAGACTCGGATACAGTGGGCAGAAACAACAAAGATGATCCAGCTGTAGCAACCCTCCTGATCTGGGAAGACTTAGCAGTAAACAAGTTTAAGAAAAAAGAAAAACAACAACAACTATAAAAAACAATACAATTATAAAATGGGTGAAGAGAATGAATAGATATTTTACTGAAGAGGACATACAGATGGCAATAAGTACATCAAAAGACTTTCAACATCATTAACCATCAGGAAAATGCAAACCACAATAAGGTATCACTACACTTCTATCAAAATGGCAAAAATGATAAAAATAGGACTACCACCAAATGTGGGCAAAGATGCATAGAAACTGGATCACCCGTGTATTGCTGGTGATAGTGTGATATATTACAATCTCTCTAATAAAGAGTTTGTTATGTTCTTATAAAACTAACCATGCAACTAAATAGGTCCCAGAAATTATACCCTTGGGCTTTTGTCCCAGAGAAATAAAAATTTATGTGTACGCAAATATGTAAACATGAATGTTCATAGTAACTCCATCCAAAATAGCCTCAAGCTGGAATCAACCTGTGTATCATTCAACAGGTGAATGGTTAAACACACTATGGTACAGCCATACTGTGGAATATATTACTCAGCAATAAAAAAGATTGAACTATTCATACATCAACAACTTGAATAAATTTCCAGGTAATTACTCTGAGTAGGGAAAAAAAAGCCAGTCCTAAAAGCTCACATACTGTGTGATTTTACTTATATAACAGTTTTGAAAGGAAAAAATTAAGAAATGGGGGGCATAGTATTGAGTACAAGAGTTTATTGGCAATGGGAGAGGAGTAGGAAGAAATGTGCATATATAGGATCTATAAAAATAGATAGGGTATTATCAATATAAAAGGCTAACAGGAGAGAGTCTTAAGTTGGAACTTTCAAGATCTTGATTGTGGTGATGGATAAATTAACCTAACTGTGTAAAACTGAACACACGTACCGATACAAGTGTAAATGGGAAATTTTGAATAAAATGAGTATATTGTATCAACACTAACATCCTAGTTGTGATATTATATTATTTCCTCACAAAATGTTACCAGCAAGTGAAATGAACTAAATGTGCATGGGATCTCTGTACTAATTTTACAAAACTGCATGTGAATCCACAAATATTGCAATAAATATTTCAACCACAAAAAAATCGTAGACCCATCATTAAAATAGAATTGGAAATGAATTCAGATGCAAAGTTTCCAATCTGCTGCCCTTGTCTCTCTCCCATGAGCTCTGTAAAGCAAGATGGTCTTGAAAATCAAAATCATTTCAAGATGATCTTGAAAGCTGATGACAGCTTTCTTTTTGATTTGTCCAATCTTAGCTATTTGAGTATGTCTTCCTAACGAACAGAACTGCAAACGTTGACTTTATCTTACCTGTCCTTGCTAATTGTGTTGTAAACACTATGACCACTTTAGACATCCCTGAAAATGCTTGTACCTCACCTCAGGGTACCTGCATTTGCTGTTCCCTTGACCTGGTTACATCTTCCTTCAGTGTCTGCAAATCTTGCTTCCTTATTTCCTTCAAATCTCTGCTTGAAAGTCACCTTATCAGACAGGTTTTTCCTAAGTATGCTAAATAACAGTACACCAGTTCTCCCTAGGCAATGTTGTGTTCCTTACTCTGCACTGTTTTTCTTCACATCACCTATTTTATCAAGTGTACTGTGCATGTGTGTTTGCTGTCTGCCTCTCTTCCTGGAATGTGTGTTCTGAAGTTCAGGGACTTTGTTTGCTGTTCTGTGCTAGTACATGGAACAGTGCTAGGCACAGAACTGACACAATTAAATTCATGTTTAATAACCTGTTGAATAAATAATATTCCTTTCTTTCTGCCAGGATCCTTATGAATTTTGAGTGTTTCATCATTAGGTTGTATGTAGGTGGTGGAACTGGTGAGAAAGATCTTGGAATTTTATTGTCATTTTCTAACTTATTAATGCTTTTGTGAAAGCCCTTCTTTTTGAATCAGGGATCACTTGTGCCATTACTTCCCTTGTTTGCATGGTTCAGGGGATGTCAGTTAATGGATAAATTTTTTTAAATTATAAGTTTTTCTATTACAGGTTTTACATTTACAAAGTGGTGGTATTTTAATTTACAGAAGAAGACATTTTAGGACCCATGCCGTACAACTGGGGGCATGGTGGGGTGTTGGGGCAGATCCTGACAGTTGTCTGAGTGGCCAAATCAACAACAAAACAAAGGTTTTGGCAATAATACTGTATACTGTTTCATGATCGGTTTAGATTTTTCTCTCCTATACTTTATCACAAACTAAAAAGTGTCCTGTTAGTGACTCCTAACTCCTCATTCCTCTTCTATTTAATGTACATCCCCCTTTAGAACTTTGTAATCCAAGTTAGTCTTCCTTCTTCTCTCTCTATAAAACTAAAAAGGAAAAAAAAAAAGCCTTCCTTGATACTATTAACTTTACTCTTACCACTTAAAATTTCTCCTCCCTCTCTATCTCATACCAACTCGGAACAATATACGGCTGCAGCTGTTATATTGGATTTCTTGTCTCTTCTCCCTGACATTTCCTAGATTCCAGTTTCCTCTTATTACTAAGGCCAGTGCTCTAATCTTTGCTTTTTCTGCACAAAATATCATTCTATCTTTTGCAGGCTTCTGCTCCAGGAGATCTTTATGAATGCTATTGAGATTATCAGATGCCAATGATGTGAGAGGTGAAGACATTGTATTGATGTTCTTTGAGCTAATATACCCATATCCTCTGGGGAAGATTTTTTTATCAAATTGCTTTTCTTGTGCTTTTTAAGGACAAATGAAATTAGTTGAAACAATTACTCAGAAACTCCAGACCTTTAGAGCAACAGCTGCTGCTGATAATGAAATAGGATTTTGTTCCACACTATGTCACCATTAATCACATAACTTAGATAAGTTCTTGACCTTGTACTCACCATTGGTGGAAGAGACAGTGAGGGGGACACTAGAGTTGGAACTGTAGAAGAGAGTTAACTCAGTAACTTAAATCAATTGAAGTTTTTAGATTTCATACTCTGAATATGGCAAATTGTAATTGATAATGGGGGCAATTCACTTCTCTATTACAAACCTGAACAATAGTCATGTTTCTAGTCTGTCTTACCTTGACATTTTTTAAAACCAATAATAAAAAGTAAAATAAAAAGAATAGATGTTTGTGAAGCAGTTCTAACCTGGGTTAACTATTTTGTTATTCCAGAGAAAGTCTTTGGGGGACCTGGAGTTTCTTTCTTTTTACGTTTCATCTGACTAGAGGTTTCAGTCAGCGTTATGCTGCAGCAAAGAGCAGACAGATCTATGCAGACAATCATATGCACTGAATTGATTTCTTAATAGTTGGACCCTCACGCCTATGGTCTCAACCCTTTGGGAGGCCAAGGCAGGTGGATCACAAGGTCAGGAGATTGAGACCATCTTGGCCAACATGGTGAAACCCCATCGCTACTAAAATACAAAAAATCAGCCAGGTGTGGTGGTGCGTGCCTGGAGTCCCAGCTACTCGGGAGGCTGAGGAAGGGGAATTGCTTGAACCCAGAAGGCGGAGATTGTAGTGAGTGGAGATTGAGCTACTGCATTCCAGCCTGGCAACAGAAGGAGATTCCATCTCAAAAAAAAAAAATCAAAACCACATTGAGATACCACCTCATGCCATTTAGAATGGCAATTATTAAAAAGTCTGGAGACAACAGATGCTGGAGAGGATGTGGAGAAATAGGAACACTTTTACACTGTTGGTGGGAGTGTAAATTAGTTCAACCACTGTGGAAGACAGTGTGGCAATTCCTCAAGGACCTAGAAATAGAAATTCCATTTGACCCAGCAATCCCATTACTGGGTATATACCGAAAGGATTATAAATCATTCTATTATAAAGACACATGCACACGTATGTGCATTGCGGCACTGTTTACAATAGCAAAGACTTGGGAACAACCCAAATGCTCATCGAGGATAGATTGGACAAAGAAAATGTGGCATATAAACACTATGGAATACTATGCATCCATAAAAAGGGATGAGTTCATGTCCTTTGTAGGGACATGAATGAATCTGGAAACCATCATTCTCAGCAAACTGATGCAAGAACAGAAAATCAAACACTGCATGTTCTCTCTCATAGGTGGGTGTTGAACAATGAGAACACATGGACACAGGGAAGGGAGCATCACACACTGGGGTCTGTTGTGGGGGGTAAGGGAGGGACAGTGGAGGGTGGGGAGGTTGGGGAGGGATAACATGAGGAGAAATGCCAGATATAGGTGACGGGGGGATGGAGGCAGCAAACCACCTTGCCATGTATGTACGTATGCAACAATCCTGCATGATCTGCACATGTACCCCAGAATCTAAAGTACAATAAAAAAAAATTGCACCCAAATGTCCCTCAGTAAGAAATTTTTTTAATTAACGTTTTTAATTTTGTGGGTACATAAGTATATACGTTTATAGAATAAATGAGATTGATACATCATGGAATGCGAAAGAAGCACATCATGGGGAATGGGGTATCCATCCCCTTAAGCATTTCTCTTTTGAGTTACAAACAATCCAATAACACTCTTTATTTAAAATGTACAATTAGGTTATTATTGATTATAGTCACCATATAGTGCTATCAAATAGATCTTTTTCATTTTTCTAACTATTTTTTGTTCCCATTAATCATTCCCACCTCTCCCCTCCTAACCCCAACAAGCCCCCCACTACCCTTCCCAGCCTCTGGTGACCTTCTTTCTACTCTCTATGTCCATGAGTTCAATTGTTTTGATTTTGAGATCCCACAGATAAGTGAAAGCATGTGATGTTTGTCTTTCTGTGCCTGGCCTATTTCACTTAGCATAATGATCTCCACTTCCATCCATATTGTTGCAAATGACTGGATCTCACTCTTTTTTATGGTGGAATAGTATTCCATTGTGTATATGTACCTCATTTTCTTTATCCAGTCATCTGTTGATGGACACTTTGGTTTCTTCCAAATCTTAGTACTGAAAACAATTCTGCAACAAATACAGGTGTGCAGATATCTCTTCAATATGCTGATTTCCTTTATTTTGAGTATATACTCAGCAGAGGAAATGCTGGATCATATGATAGCTTATTTTTTAGTTTTTTGAGGAACCAACAAACTGTTCTCCATAGTTGTTATGCTAATTTACATTCCCACCAACAGTGTACAAGGGTTCCCTTTCCTCCATATTCTTGCCAACAGTTGTTATTCCCTGTCTTTGGATAAAAGCTATTTTAACAGGGGTGAGATGATATCTCATTGTAGTTTTGATTTGCATATCTCTGATGATCAGTGATGTTGAACACCTTTTCATATGTCTGTTTGCCATTTGTATGTCTTCTTTTGAGAAATGTCTATTCAAATTTTTATCCATTTTAATTGGATTATTAAACTTTTTCCTGGAGTTGTTTGAGTTCCTTATGTATTCTAGTTCTTAATCCCTTGTCAGATGGATAGTTTGCAAATATTTTCTCCCATTCTGTAGACTGTATCTTCATTTTGTTGGTTGTATCCTTTACTGTGGAGAAGCTTTTTAACTTGATGTGATCCCATTTGTGCACTCTTGCTTTGGTTGCCTGTGTTTATAGGGTATTGCTCAAGAGATCTTTGCTAAGACCAATGTCCTGGAGATGTACCCCAGTATTCTCTTGTAGTAGTTTCATAGTTTGAGGTCTTAGACTTAAGTCTTTAATCTATTTTGATTTTATTTGTGTATATGGTGATAGATAGGTGTCTAGTTTCATTCTTTTGCTTATGGATATTCAGTTTTCTCAGCACTATTTATTAAAGAGACTGCCTTTTCTCCAGTGTATGTTCTTGCATCTTTGTCAAGAATGAGTTCACCTAGTTGTATGAATTTGTTTCTGGGTTCTTTTTTCTATTTCATTGATCTATGTGTCTGTTTTTATGCTAGTGCCATGCTGTTCTGGTTACTATAGCTCTATGGTATAATTTGAAGTCAGGTAATGTTATTCCTCCAGTTTTATTCTTTTTGCTTAGAATAGCTTTGGCTATTCTGGGTCTATTTTGGTTCCACATAAATTTTAGGGTTTTTTTTTCTTTCTATTCTTGTGCAGAATGTCATTAGTATTTTGATAGGATTTGCATTGAATCTGTAGATTGCTTTGCCAGACATCTTAATAATATTGACTATAATCCATGTAAATTGATATTTTTCCATTTTTTGGTGTCCTCTTCAATTTCTTTCATCAGTGTTTTATAGTTTTTATTATAGAGATCTTTCACTTCTTTGGTTAATTCCTGGGTATTTAATTTTATGTCTGGCTATGATAACTGGAATTATGTTTTTACTTCTTTTATACATTATTCACTGTTGGCATATGAAAATGCTACTGATTTTTGTATGTTGATTTTGTATCATGTAATTTTAATAAATGTATCAGTTGTAATAGTTTTCCTGTGGACTCTCTAGGTTTTTCCAAATATAAGATAATATTATCTGCAAACAAAAATAATTTGACTTCTTCCTTCCCAATTTGGATGCCCTTTATATCTTTTTCTTGTCTGATTGCTCTAGCTAAGAGTTTCAGTATTATGTTGGATAATAGTGCTGACAGTGAGCATCATTGTTGTGTACCAGATTTTAGAGGAAAGGCTTTCAGTCTTATTCAGTATAATACTAGCTGTGGGTCTGTCATATATGGCTTTTATTATGTTGAGGTACATTCCTTCTATCCCCAGTTTTTTAAGGGCTTTTATCATAAAAAGATGTTAAATTTTATCAAATGCTTTTTCAACATCAATTAAAATGATCATATGGTTTTTATCCTTCATGTTGTTGATATGACATATCACATTGATTTGCATATGTTAAGCCATCCTTGTATCCCAGGGATAAATCCTGGCTGGTCATGATGAGTGATCTTTCTAAAATATTGGTTAAACTTGGTTTGATAGTATATTGTTGAGGATTTTTGCATCAATATTCATCAGAGATACTGGCCCGTAGTTATCTTTTTTTGATGTGTCTTTGTCTAGTTTGCATATCAAGGTAATACTGGCCTCATAGAATTTGGGAGTTTTCGTTCCTCCTCTATTTCTTGGAACAGTCTGAGTAGTATTGGTATTAATTCTTTAAATGTTTGGTAGAATTCAGCAGTGAAGCCATCAGGTCCTAGGCTTTTCTTTGGTGGACAACTTTAAAAAAAATTTTTTTTGTTTTTGTTTTTGAGATGGAGTCTCACTCCATCAACCAGACTGGAGTGCAGTGGTGAGATCTAGTCTCAATGCAAGCTCTGCCTCCTGGGTTCAAGTGAGTCTCCTGCCTCAGCCTCCCAAGTCACTGGAACTACAGGTGCCCATCACCATGCCCAGATAATTTTTTTGTATCTTTAGTAGAGACAGGGTTTCGCCATGTTGACCAGGCTGGTCTTGAACTCCTGACCTCAAGTGAACCACCGCCTTGGCCTCCCAAAATGCTGGGATTACAGGCATGAACCACCATTCCACTTGTTATTATGGGTTAGATCTTGTTGCTTGTCACTGGCCTGTTCGGATTTTGGATATCTTCCCAGTTCAATCTTGGTAGGTTGCATGTATCTCGGAATTTGTACATTTATTCTAGATTTTCCAATTTATTGTCCTACGGTTGTTCATCATAGCCACTAATAATCTTTAGAATACTTGCAGTGTCAGTTATAATGTCTCCTTTTTTCATTTCTGATTTTATTTATTTGGATTTTCTCTCATTTATTATTAGTTTGGCTAAACGATTCTCAATTTTGTGTAACTTTTCAGAAAACAACTTTTTGTTTTGTTGATCTTTTGTATTTTTTCATTTTAATTTCCTTTATTTCTGCTCTGATCTTTATTATTTCTTCTACTGATTTTGGGTTTGGCTTGCTCTTGCTTTTCTAGTCCTTTAAAATGAATTATTAGACTGTTGAAGTATTTTCTCTTTTTGGATGTAGGCACTTACAGCTATAAACTTCCCTCTGAGTACTGCTTTTGCGGTTTCCCGAAGGTTTTGGTATGTTGTGTTTCCATTATCATTCGTTTCAAGAAAGTTTTCAATTTTCTTATTAATCTCTTCATTGACCCACTGGTCATTTAAAAAAAAATTGTTTAATTTCCATGTATTTATACAGTTTCCCAAATTCCTCTTTTTGTTGTTTCTATATATATCTTATTACACTATGTCTTGAAAAATTGTTGTAGTTATTATTTTTGATTGCTTCATCAGTCTACTTATAATAAAAGTAGTTTACGCATCTCAGTAACAGCATTATAATATTTTGTGTTTTTCTGTGTACTACTTCTTCTTCTTCTTATTATTATTATTATTATCATTATTATTTGAGACGGAGTTTCGCTCTTGTTACCCAGGCTGGAGTGCAATGGCGCGATCTCAGCTCACCGCAACCTCCGCCTCCTGGGTTCAGGCAATTCTCCTGCCTCAGCCTCCTGAGCAGCTGGGATTACAGGCACGTGCCACCATGCCCAGCTAATTTTTTGTATTTTTAGTAGAGACGGGGTTTCTCCATGTTGACCAGGACGGTCTCTATCTCTTGACCTCGTGATCCACCCGCCTTGGCCTCCCAAAGTGCTAGGATTACAGGCTTGAGCCACCGTGCCCGGCATCTGTGTACTTATTATTACCAATTTGTACTCCACCTTCAGATGATTATTTTTTGCTCATTAATGTACTTCTTATCTGATCAAAGTTCTTTCGTTAGCATTTTTTTTTGTTGAACAAATCTTGCATTAATGAAGTCCCTCAGCTTTAGTTTTTCTGGGAAAGTCTTCATTTTTCCTTCATGTTTGAAGAATATTTTTGCCAGATACACTCTGCCAGGGTAAAAGTTATTTTTCTTCAGCATTTCAAATATGTCATGCCGCTCTCTCCTGGCCTGAAGGATTTACACAGAAAAGTCTGCTGTCAGACATATTAGAACTCCATTGTCTATTATTTGTTTCTTTTCTCTTGCTGCTTTCAGGATTCTTTCTTTATCTTTGACCTTTGGGAGTTTTATTATTAAATGCCTTGAGGTAGTCTTATTTGGGTTAAATCTGCTTGGTGTTTTATAATCTTCTTGTACTTGGATATTGATATTTTTCTCTAGGTGTAGGGAGTTCTCTGTTGTTATCCCTTTCAATAAACTTTCTACCACTATCTTTTTCCACCTCCTCTTTAAGGCCAATAACTCTTAGATTTGCCCCTTTGAGGCTATTTCCAAGGTCTTATAGGCATGTTTCATTGTTTTTTTTTCTTTTGTCTTTTTGACCATGTATTTTCAAAAATCCCTAAAGCTCATTAATTCTTCTGCTTGATCAGTTCTGCCATTAAAAGACTCTGGTATATTTTTCCATATGCCAATTGCATTTTTCACTTCCAGAATTTCTGCTTGATTATTTTTAATTATTTTAATATTTTTGTTAAATTTATCTGATAGAATTCTGATTTTTTTTTCTCTGTGTTATCTTGAATTTCTTTGAGTTTCCTCAAAACAGCTATTTTGAATTCTCTGACTGAAAGGTCATATATCTCTGTTTCTCCAGGATTGGTCCCTGGTGCCTTATTTAGTTCATTTGATGAGGTCATGTTTTTCTGGATAGTGTTGATGCTAGATGTTCTTCACTGTCTGGGCATTTAAGAGTTAAATATTTATTATAATCTTCACTATCTGGGCTTATTTGTAGCCATCCTTCTTGGGAAGGCTTTCCAAATATTTGAAAGGACTTGAGTGTTGTGATCTAAGATGTATTAGGTTGACGCAAAAGTAACTGCAGGTTCTGCCATTATCTTTGATTGGGCACCCCAATTACGGTGATGTTGTGGTTCTTGTGGTTCTTGTAGACTTGCAGAGGTACCACACTGATTATCTTGAACCAGATCTGGGAAAATTCTCTAAATTATCAGACAGAGACTCTTGTTTTCTTCTTTTACTTTCTTCCAAACATACAGAGTCTCTCTCTCTCACACACACACTGTTCTGAGCCACCTACAGCTGGAAGTGAAATGACACAAGCACCCCTGTGGCCAGAACCACTGTGACTGTGCTGGGTCAGATCTGAAGGCAGCACAGCACTGAGTCTCACCCAACACATGCTGTAATCACTCCCTGGCTACTGCCTATGTTCACTCAAGGCTCTGGGGCTCTACAATCAGCAGGTGGCAAAGCCAGCCAGGCCTGTGTTCTTTCCTTCAGGGCAGCAAGGTAACCAGGCCATGGATGGGTGCAGAAATGAAGTCTGAGAGTCAGGGACTAGAGTAAAAAACCTTAGATGTCTACATGGTGTTCTATCTTATTATAATTGAGTTGACACTAAAACCATAAGCTGCAATCCTTCCCACTCTTCCCTCCTCTTTCCAAAGGCAAAAGATCCCCATCCCATAGCCACTACCACACTAGGCCATGAGGAGTACTGCCAGACTACTGCTGATGTTCCCTTAAGGCTGAAGGTACCTTAAGTCACCTTGTTGTGAATGCTGCCTGGCCTGGCTGGCCCAGGCCAGGTCCTGGAACCAGAAAGCCCAAAATCCTGCTTAGTGCTCTATTTCCCTGTGACTGTGCTAGTATCCAAAGTGCAAGACAAAATCCCCTTTACTTTTCTCAACCAGAAGTTTTGCTCCATAGCCGCTACAGATGGTAATCTGCTGAGCCTCCCTAGAAGCCAGCAAGCCTCAGAGGCTTGCTGTAGGACCTGAGTATCACTGCTAGTTATTCAGAACTCACAGGCTCTTTGGTTAGCAGATGATGAATGCTGCCAGTACTGGATCCTTTCCTTCAAGGAATTAGGTTCCCTTCTGGCCCAGGACGTGTCTAGAAATGTCATCTGGGAGCTGGGGCCTGGAACAGAGGCCTCACAAGTCTCACAGGTGCACTATCCTGCTGTGGCTGAGGTGGTATCCAAGATGCAAGACAAAGTCCTCCCTACTCTTCCCTCTCCTCTTCTGAAGGGAAAGGTAAGAGTCTGTTTTGGAGTCCTGGGCTCTGCATCCTGGAATTAAGGAGGGGTAAGGTCAGCATCCCCTTGGCTACCCCAGCTGGTGTTTCACTATGGAGAACACCGTGGTGTTACATGTTCTCTCAGTTCACTGTCTCTGGGCCTACTTCAGCACTAGGACTCACCTAAGATTTGCAGTCCTTATGGCCTATACTGCCTTTCAAGTTGATTCAGAGACACAGAGTGCTGTAATCCTCAGTGACTATGTTTGCAGGCACTCAAGTTTGGGCTGCTGGGATGCATGATTCCTTTCTGCCTAGGGCTGGTTCAAATGCTCTCTCCATGAGTGGGCATCAGCTGAGTTTGACTAAGGTTTCCTTTCTGCTCTAATGGGACAGCACTGAATTCAATGCCTCACAATGGCTGTGTTCTTCCTCTAGTGGCAAGAGATGCTCTTTGCACCATGCCATGGTTACACGAGGTTGAAGAGGGGTGGCATTGGTGATTTAGGATTGTATTTTCTATCTTTTTAGTGTCTCTTTCAGTGATAGGAAGTTAAAACCAAGTACTACTGTAAGTGCTCACCTGATTTTTAGTTCTTATGAAACTGTTTTATTTCTGTGTAGATAGTTGTTAACTTGGTGTCCTTGCAGGGAATATGACTGGTGGATCTTTCTATTCCATCATCTTGCTCCTCATTCTCTTTCAGTAAGAAAATTTCAGCTTGGAGCAACTTACACACAATACACCAGCCACTTGCCAATGCAATTCATGCATTGACATTGGGAGAAATCCTTGTGGTGGTGAAGTGCCAAATCAACGTCTAAGCCAGTTTGCTGAAGCTCAGCCCATAGTATACTTTCCTCACTTCTGCAAAGACTGAAGGCAAAGATGAGCCTGGGACAAAAACATTGTTGAACTACTGCTTAAGGTAGCTAGAGTAGAAAGACAACGAAAAGGGAAACATAAGAATTTAATGTAATTATTTTGTTGAAGTAAAAATAAAAGGAGACTCCTGAGACAACAAGTAACAGATTTTCATGAAAATGTGTTGAAGATCTATGAAATATCAGGCATAATTTTAGAGCCTGGGAATGGAGCCAGTAACAACATAGTCAAGGTCTCTGTTACATGAAGCTTATAGTCTGAGGAGAAAAAATATGCAAATAAATAACATATAAATAAGAAAAATTTAAACCATGTGATGTAATTATTTAATTAATAATTATTATTGTAAGCACTTTAAATAATTAATATGAAAATAAAACAGTATAACTGAGAGTAACTAAAATGCAGAAGACAGTAGGAGAGAGAGTACACATGGAAGGTCTCTAAGGAGGGGACATTTGAGCTGAGATCTTAGTGACAAGATTTCTATGGGAAAGAATTCCTGACAAAGGGAAGAGCATGTGTGAATGCCTTGAGAGGGAATAAGCTGGGTGTGTTTCAGAACTCTCATTTACACAGATAAAATATTTTTGTGTAAAGAAAATTAATACATATCAGGCACATACAGCATATGACACATGCATTATTTAATTTAATCCTTATACCTTAATGTTACACTGAAAAGAAAAGCCTGGGTAACTTTAGGAGTTTTTAGTAGATTGTATAGATACATGGCTATTTATATATTATCCTCATTTGGGAGCTGAAAAGGTGGAGGCTCAGAAAGGTTAAGCAATCTCCCCAGTTACTAGGCTACTAAGTGTCACCTAATTTCCCCAAATTCTTCATATTGTAGAACTCTGAAGATTCCCATTTTCTATCAACATCAAGTTCATTGGCGATCTCATTCAGTCTCATGACTCTAAATGCCATCTGTATGCTGGTAACTCCAAGTTTATAACTCCAGCCCAAGCCCCTGTCCAACAGCTAGGTCGTGGCATGTTACTTTGGTTAGCCACTGAGATGTGGAATGATGTCTTTCAGGAGGGTTTTGAAAAATAGTTTCCACTCGGATAAAGAGACAGATGCATGAGGACAACTTGCTGGCCCAACTCATTTAAAAAAAAATATTGCTTTATAAGGATGTGATGGCCACTATTATGTGATTCTTGCCAACACACTGAGTATGATAGAGTGGAAAGATGGGGACACTCTGGGTCTTTGATAATAATCAAGCCAATAAGTCACTCTGTGACTATTGTCCTGAAGAATGTTTATTATGTAGGAGAATGTTAAATCCCAATTGCCACCCAAAGTCCTATCTAGAGAAAATTAACCTCTAGGTGATTTTTTTTTCTTCATTTCTTTAACAAATATTCAGCATCAATTATGTGCTGGAAACCATTCAAGGCTTTGGGGCTACAGCAGCAGTGTATTAAACATCCCTGCCCTCATGGGTTTACATTCTAGCAGAAGATAGATCACATATATGGTATAGATGTCTAGTACTCGCATATATACCATGCTCTTTTTTCCCGTCCAAACACCCATATCCTTAGTGGGAAGAGTCATGTGACCAGCTCTAAGTAAGGTCTAGCGAATGCATTCTGAGCAAACTTGATATGTGCTCCTTCTTGGCCAAAACATTCCATTCTCAGTGCAAGAGACAGTCTATTCTTCTGTTTTCCATGCTTGAAGGAATATATATTAAGATAGATGCCACAAGTGACCTGAACTTCAAAGTCACCTAATGGAGGACAGTTGTTATAGAGAATCATCATGTACTTTGTACTTTGCATAAGGGAGAAAAAAACTTTATTATATTCTGCTATGAAAATTTTGAAGTTGTAGTTTTGTCTGTCCTAACTAATGCAATGTGTTAGATAGAATATTTGACCATGAATCTCTCTTTTCAAATACAATTTTCTCAAGTAAATGCAACTTGAATAAGCATTCATAAATTTTTCTCTGCAACAGTTAGATTTATCCTCTTTAAACATACATGATTTTTAGGTTTAGCATGTGTGATACACAGACACACACATATCTAACAAAATGATTGCAAATAAAGTCAGATTCTGATTTTTATGTCATTGTTCACCACTTTCCTCTAAAAACACTCTCTCCTGCTCTGAAAATCATTAGGTAATGATTATAAGAATCCATACATTTAAAAAAAATAATTCAGGATACTGGGGAAAGAAATAAAAAGCTAGAAAGAGATTTGTTAATTTTAGAATAGAAATTAGAACCAAGTAGAAGAATAGTGAATGTTGTCCATTTGCTATAGAATAACAAGTGACTCTCCACCATGTTTTTTTCTGGGCTTTTTAATATGACTTTCTCTGAATGTCCCAGGAAACTAAGCACCCATCTGTCATTCCAGGAGATTATTCTGTTGTGAACAGTGTTCTTTTTCAGCTGTTTTGTAAGATATTTGTTCTATGATTTTTTCCATTTCTAATTATGTACCACTCACTGTAGTTTTTCTGCAAGATTTCAACACCAAATTCATCATGTTGTAACACGTTTTTAAATAGTTATTAGATTAACTCAATATAATACATTTCATATTTTATACTTCATCATTTTTCTTATACTGGTAACCAGGATTTCCTATCATCTCCCAAATGTCTCTAGAGAAAGACCTTTAGTTGCAAAAGTGAATTAATATTAATAGTTTAAAAGATGCTCTTTTAGAGTTTCCTCAATAGGATGCCCCTTGGGAAGATTGTGGGTTCCATGAACATAGAGAATAGGCAAGTACCATCCATTGCTGTATTTCCAAGATCTAGTTTAGTGTGTATATGTAGTAGGTATTCAATAAATCTTGTTATGTACTAGCCCATCCCAAATACCTTTAACCATTTGCATAAATGCCACTATAAAGTACAATAGTTGTACTTAATTAATGTGTTAAGTAAAATTTTAAAATGAATTAATGTATAATTTAGAGATGTCTCTGAGTTGGAACTCCAATCATTTGATTTCATGACATCCTGATCCCATTTTCCAAAACTAGTAGCATTTTTTAAAATAATAAAAATTGAAATAAAAATCATGCTCCACACTAGAAAAATAATAATTAAAAGCCCTCAAAAATTATAGCAGAAATCCATGTTTACTTACACTCTTGATTCATTCATGCCTTTATACTTTCTTTACTTTTTTTCACCTCCTTTTCGCTATTGCCAAGTTAGAGAAGAGAAAGAGAAAGAAAGAGAGTGGGGGGAAGGTAGGGGAGAGAGAGAGACTATTCACAATCAATGAATCTGGTAAAGAGTAAGTCTTGTGGGTGTTTGGTATACTGCTGTGGTAGACAGAATAATAGATCTTAAAGATGTTCATATCTTGATCCACAGATCCTGTCAATGTATTTCCTTACATGGCAAATGGACTTTGCATATACAATTAAGCATGATTGTAAGTATGTCTTTCTTTAGTCTTGACAATTTTTGCTTCACATATTTTTAGCTCTGTTATTAGGTGTGTACACATTAAGGATCATTATGTTTTCTTGATAAATTTAGCCTTTTATAATTATGAAATGTTCCCTTTTCTATATGTTAATATTTCTTTTTGAACTGTTTTCTGATATTCATACAGCCAGGCATATAGATGCACATATGGTTTCCTTTCTTTATTCCATCAATGTCTCCTTTTAATAGAAAATGTTCAGTATAATTTTTTTAATCTAATTGCTGATATATCTAGGCTTCAGTATACCATCTCTGTTTTTGTTTTTGTTTTTGTTTTCCTCATGTCTCTGAACTATTTTGTTTCTTTGGCTGACCTTTACTAACATCTTTTGGTCTGAGAACTTTCATTTTTTAAAATATCTGCATTACTGGCTTATTAGTTATGGTATTGTATTATTTGTAAAGGTTAATGTAAAAATTTAATCTGAATCTGTAACATCATTTCATTTAATGTATAAAGATATTTAAAGAAAAGAATCTTTGTAGGATTTCATGTATAAGAAAAATTACAACATAAATTCATGCCCTTTCTTCTGTCCCTTCTAATATTGTGGTTCTATGTTTTAAATCTACAAGTATTTTAAACCTACATCATTTTATTTATTTTTTAAATTTTATATATGTTCAATTGTCTTTTAAATAAAATGATAACTCAGAGAAAAATAATCTTTATATTTACCATTTCAGTGCTCTTAATTCTGTTTTTGTAGATCTGAATTTTCAATTGTTAACTTTTTCATTCATTCTGGATAAATTCCTTTACAAGTTTTAGTCTCAGCTTTTATTTATATGAAATTTCCATCATTTTGTATTTATTTTCAATGCATATTTTGCTCAATATTTTAATACAATAAAACATTTCTTTCTTATTGCTTTATTTCACTCAGTACTTTAAAGAGGGCCTTCCAATGTATTCTAGCTTCATGCTAAAGTTGATGTTGTCAGCTATAATTCTGATCATTATTTCCTTGAATGAAATATGTCTTTTTATTTAGCTGTTGTTAAAATAAGTTCTTCCTATTTGATTTTCAGCTGTTTAACTATCGTGTGTTTATGTTTGGTTTTCCTTTTATTCTGTTTATTTTCATTTGATTGTGTGTGGGGGGGTTGTGTGTTTCTTGTTTGAACTTTTTGAATCTATGGCCATTTTTACTTTTTAATACATTTAAAAAATTGCTAATATTTTCTCATCACTTTTCTATTCCATTCCATTCTCTTTGATGTCTTTTGTGAGTCCAATTACACGTATATTAAAATCACCTGACATTGTTTCAGGATCGTAAAGACTATATTTACTTAACTTTATTTTGTGCTTGCTTCAATTTGTTTAAAAGTTGGAACTGACCTTCCCTCAAATTCATTGATTATTTCTTCTTCATTTTATAATTTGTGTTTAAACCAAGCCACTTCATTTTTTTTTTCAAATTTTATTTTTTAATTTTGGGATTTCTGCCTGATTGTCTTTTAGAATCCCCATGTCTCTTTTGACATTCATTTATTTTACTTTCATATATATTCTTTCATGTGTTTTACTTGTTATTTGGAAGTCTTTGTCTAATTGCCTAATTTGATTAATTTTGACAGCTGGGTTATCTGCAGGTTTGGTTGTTTATTTCTCCTTATAGTCATATTTTCTTGACTTTATTGTATCAGGTAAGTTTTGATTATAAAATTGACATTATACGTGATCAACTGTAGATACTCTGGATTATTGTGTATTCCTCTGAAGAGTATGAAGTTTTGTGCCAGCAGATAATTCAATTAATGATAGTGAATCATTTTTATTCTGTGGTGGCTTGATACTAGGTTTTATAATTGAATAAATCATCTTACTCCTAGAATATGGTTCTTAGTTCTCCCATATAGCTCTTTTTATTTTTTTAAACTGTAAATTGACAAATTATGGGTTTGTATATTTACAAGATACAAAGTGATGTTATGATTTATGACTACAATGTTGAATAAATAAATCTAATTAATATATTAATCACCCCAAATGTTTATCAATTTTTTATGGTGAGACATCTGAAGTTTACTCTCAGTAATTTTGAAGAGTACATTACATTACTATTTACTATATTTACCATGTTGTGCAATATATCTCAAAGGAAAACAACTTACTCTTCCTAATTGAAGCTTTGTATCTTTAACCATCATCTCCCCATTTCCCTCAACCACCAGCCTCTGGTAATCACCATTGAACCCTCTGATTGATTCTTTTAGATTCCACGTATTAGTAAAAACATGTGGCTTTTGTCTTTCTGTGGCTTGTTTATGTCACTTAGCATTTTCTCATTCCATTTATGTTATTGAAAGTGGCAAAATTTTCTTTCTTAAGGCTGAATGGTGTGTGTGTGTCTGTGTGTGTGTGTGTGTGTGTGTATGCCTTATTTTAAAAATTTATTCATCTATTGATGAACACATAGGTTGATTCCATAACTTTGCTATTGTGAATAGAGCTGCAATGATCATGGGAGTGCAGACATATCTTCAACATACTGATTTCAAATCTTTTGGGTAAATATAAAGACATGGGATTGCTGGATGATATAGTAATTCTATTTTCTGTAAGGAACCACCATGAAATTTTCCATAATGGTGGTACTAACTTACATTTATACTGACAGTGTACAGATGTTTCCTTTTTTCCACCTGATTGCCAACACTTGTTATTTTTTGTCTCTTTGATAATAGCCATTTTGACAAGTGTGAGGGTATATGTCATTGTGGTTTTAATTGGCATCTCGCTATCGATTAGTAATGTTGATATATATGTGTATATTGTATTATATATATAAACATATGCATACTTATATATGTGTGTTGTATATATTTATATATATATACATGTCAATATCACTAATAAGATTTTATATAAGTTGGTGATTTTGTAATTTCTCTTTTTTTGATACATGTCTATTTAGGTAATTTGTAAACTGAATTAGTCGTTTTATTTCTATAGCATTGTTTGAGTTTCTTGTGTATTTTAAATATTAACACTTTATCAGATTTGCAAATACTTTCTCTCAATCTGTAAATTATCTCTTTCGTTGCTTAACTGTTTCCTTTGTTTTGTAGAAGTTTTTCATTTTGATGTAACCACATTTGTCTATTATTGGTTTGGTTGCCTGTGCTTTTGGAGTCAAGTCTAAAAAAAAAATCGCCCTGGGATCCAAGATGGCCGCTTAGGAGGAAGTCAGGATGGCAGCTCCGAGACAAGGCACAGACGGTGAGTGGACGCCGCATTTCCAGACGGATTTTTACTGCCCACAGACCAGGAGATTCACGGGAGGAGAAGCCCCACGGGTCGCCAGCGCCGCTGGTTTCAGCGGCGTGGCCACTCAGCCTACGCCCTGGGGTGGGGGGCAGTGGCTTCTTATGCAGAGCGAGAGAGACAGAGTTCCCTCTGAGCCAGAAAGGGGAGCTGAAGCAGGGAGTCAAGCCAGGAGACCCCCGGGCAAGGACGCGCCACGAATCTCAGAGCTGCTGCTTCGGCTGACGCAGCGGCACACAGGGCAGCGGATTTTAACTACCCACAGACCAGGAGATTCACAGACGGAGAAGCTCCACGGGTTCCCAGCGCCGCTGGTTGGACCAGAGCAGCCGCTCAGCCTGGACCGGGGGCAGGGGGCAGCGGCTCCTTGAGCAAAGTGAACTAGACTGTGTCCCCTCTGGGCCAGCAAGGGGACCTGAGGCAAGGAGGCAAGCCAAGAGATACCTGGGCAAAGAGGGCCCCACTGGAAACACGGCTGAACCCGGGACGGTCCAGCTCTATGGGGGAGGGGTGTCCTCGATTGGGAAACACTCTGCAGTTCCCGGGGCAATTTGCCGTAACCAAGATAACCCGCCACTACAGAGACTCCATCACTACAGGGGCGGGCCAGCATAGCGGAAGCAGTTCTAACTACACCCATATAAACAGGACTGCAGGGAAGCTCACACGGAAGCTGGGTGGAGCCCACAGCAGCTCAGCGAAGCCTCTGCAGGCTGAGTGTGACTAGACTGCCACCTTGTGGGCAGGGAAAACGGTAGCAACACAGCTGAAAAGCATAAAGCCCTAACCCCCTGGGCCAGAACACCTGGGGGAAGAAAAGGGGGTTTATGAGTTCAGCTGCTGCAGACTTAAAATTACCAAAATCAGAAAGACAGCAACTACAAAGTCAATAGGCGGATAAATCCACAAAGATGGGAAGAAACCAGCGCAAAAAGGATGAAAACACCCAAAACCAGAACACCTCTCCTCCTACAAGGCAGCATAACTCCTCACCAGCATGGGAACAAGACTGGACGGAGAATGAGTGTGATGAAATGACAGAATCAGCTTTCAGAAAATGGATAATAAGAAACTTCCGTGAGCTAAAAGAACATGTTCTAACCCAATGCAAATAAACTAAGAACCTTGAAAAAAGACTTGATGAAATGCTAACGAGAATGGACAACTTAGGAATATGAGTGAATTGATGGAGCTGAAAAACACAACACGAGAACTTCGCGAAGCATGCACAAGTTTCAACAGCAGAATTGACCAAGCAGAAGAAAGGATATCAGAAGTCGAAGATCAACTCAATGAAATAAAACGAGAAGGAAAGATTAGAGAAAACAAGGTAAAAAGGAATGAACAGAGTCAACAAGAAATATGGGACTACGTGAAAAGACCTAATCTACATTTGATAGGTGTACCTGAATGTGACGAAGAGAATGCATCCAAGCTGGAAAATACTCTTCAGGATATTATCCAGGAAAACTTCCCCAACCTAGCAAGGCAGGCCAATATTCAAGTCCAGGAAATACAGAGAACACCACAAAGATATTCCTCTAGAAGAGCAACCCCAAGGCACATAATCATCAGATTCACCAGGGTTGAAATGAAGGAGAAAATACTAAGGGCAGCCAGAGAGAAAGGTCAGGTTACCCACAAAGGGAAACCCATCAGACTCACAGCAGATCTCTCAGCAGAAACCCTACAGGCCAGAAGAGAGTGGGGACTGACATTCAACATCCTTAAAGAAAAGAACTTTCAACCCAGAATTTCATATCCAGCCAAACTAAGCTTCATAAGTGAAGGAAAAATAAAATCCTTTGTGAACAAGCAAGTACTCACAGATTTCATCACCACCAGACCGGCTTTACAAGAGCTCCTGAAGGAGACACTACACATAGAAAAAAACAACCAGCACCAGCCACTCCAAAAACGCACGAAATGGTAAAGAGCATCAACACAATGAAGAATCTGCATCAACCAATGGGCAAAACAGCCAGCTAGCATCAAAATGACAGGATCAAACTCACACATAACAATATTAACCCTAAATGTAAATGGACTAAATGCCCCAATCAAAAGACACAGACTGGCAAATTGGATAAGAAGCCAAAACCCATCAGTGTGCTATATCCAGGAAACCCACCTCACATGCAAGGATACACAAAGGCTCAAAATAAAGGGATGGAGGAAGATTTACCAAGCAAATTGAGAGCAAAAAAAAGCAGGAGTTGCAATTCTCATCTCTGATAAAATAGACTTTAAAGCAACAAAGATCAAAAGAGACAAAGAAGGACACTACGTAATGGTAAAAGGATCAATGCAACAAGAAGAGCTAACGATCCTAAATATATATGCACCTAATACAGGAGCACCCAGATACATAAGGCAAGTTCTTAAAGACTTGCAAAGAGACTCCCACACATTAATAGTGGGAGACTTCAAAACACCATTGTCAATATTAGACAGATCAACGAGACAGAAAATTAATAAGGATATCCAGGACTTGAACTCAGACCTGGAACAAGCAAACCTAATAGACATTTACAGAACTCTCCAGCCCAAATCCACAGAATATACATTCTTCTCAGCACCACATCACACCTACTCTAAAATTGACCACATAATTGGAAGTAAATCACTCCTCAGCAAATGCAAAGAACGGAAACCATAACAAACAGTCTCTCAGACTACAGTGCAATCAAGTTAGAACTCAGAATTCAGAAGCCAACCCAGAACCGCACAGCCTCATGGAAATTGAACAACTTTCTCCTGAATGTTGACTGGATAAACACTGAAATGAAGGCAGAAATAAAGATGTTCTTCAAAACCAACGAGAACGAAGACACCACATACCAGAATCTCTGGGACACATTTAAAGCATTCTCTAGAGGAAAATATATAGCAATAAGTGCCCACATAAGAAGAAAGGAGAGAACTAAAATTGATACCCTATCATCAAAATTGAAAGAGCTAGAGGAGCAAGATCAACAAAACTCAAAACCTAGCAGAAGACAAGAAATAACTAAGATCAAAGCAGAATTGAAGGAGATAGAGACACGAAAAACCCTACAAAAAATCAAGAAATCCAGGAGCTGGTTTTTTGAAAAGATCAACAAAATAGACAGACCACTAGCCAGACTAATAAAAAAGAAAAAAGAGAATAACCAAATAGATGCAATAAAAAATGATAAAGGGAATATCACCACAGATGCCACAGAAATTCAAACCATCATCAGAGATTATTACAAACAACTCTATGCACATAAATTAGAAAACCTGGAAGAAATGGATAAATTCCTGGACAGTAGCCTCCTCCCATGCCTAAACCAGGAAGAAGTCGAAACCCTGAATAGACCAATAACAAGGTCTGAAGTCGAGGCAGCAATTAAGAGCCTACCACCCAAAAAAAGCCCAGGCCCAGATGGCTTCACAGCCAAATTCTACCAGACATACAAAGAGGAACTGGTACCATTCCTACTGAAACTATTCCAAATAATCCAAAAAGAGGGAATCCTTCCCAAATCATTTTATGAGACCAACATCATCCTAATACCAAAACCCGGCAGAGACTCAACAAGAAAAGAAAACTACAGGCCAATATCCATGATGAACATAGATGCAAAAATCTTCAATAAAATACTGGCAAGCTGATTACAACAACACATGAAAAAGCTTATCCACCATGATCAAGTAGGATTCACCCCGGGGATGCAAGGCTGGTTCAATACACGCAAGTCTATAAATGTAATTCACCACATAAACAGAACCAAAAACAAAAACCACATGATTATCTCAATTGATGCAGAGAAGGCCTTCGACAAAATTCAACAGCCCTTTATGCTAAAAACTCTAAATAAACTAGGTATCAACGGAACGTATCGCAAAATAATAAAAGCTATTTATGACAAACCGACAGCCAATATCATACTGAATGGGCAAAAACTGGAAGCATTCCCTTTGAAATCTGGCACTAGACAAGGATGCCCTCTCTCACCACTCCTATTCAATATAGTACTGGAAGTTCTAGCCAGAGCAATCAGGCAAGTAAAAGAAATAAAGGGTATTCGACTAGGAAAGGAGGAAGTCAAATTGTCTCTATTTGCAGACGACATGATTGTATATCTAGAAGACCCTATCACCTCAGCCCAAAATCTCCTGAAACTGATAAGCAACTTCAGCAAAGTCTCAGGATACAAAATCAATGTGCAAAAATCACAAGCATTCCTATACACCAATAACAGACTTAAAGAGAGCCAAATCAAGAACAAACTGCCATTCACAATTGCTACAAAGAGAATAAAATACCTAGGAATACAACTAACAAGGAATGTAAAGGACCTCTTCAAGGAGAACTACAAATCACTGCTCAACGAAATAAGAGAGGACACAAACAGATGGAGAAACATTCCATGTTCATGGTTAGGAAGAATTAATATCGTGAAAATGGCCATACTGCCCAAAGTAATTTACAGATTCAACGCTATCCCCATCAAGCTACCAATGACCTTCCTCACAGAACTGGGAAAAACCACCTTAAACTTCATATGGAACCAAAAGAGAGCCCGCATAGCCAAGTCAATTCTAAGCAAAAAGAACAAAGCGGGAGGCATCACACTACCGGACATCAAACTCTACTACAAGGCTACAGTAATCAAAACAGCATGGTACTGGTACCAAAACAGAGATATAGACCAACGGAACAGAACAAAGGCTTCGGAGGCGACACAACATATCTACAACCACCCGATCTTTGACAAACCTGAAAAAAACAAGCAATGGAGAAAGGATTCCCTGTTCAGTAAGTGGTGTTGGGAAAACTGGCTAGCCATATTCAGAAAGCAGAAACTCGACTCCTTCCTGACACCTTACACTAAAATTGACTCCAGATGGATTAAAGACTTAAACATAAGACCTAACACCATAAAAACACTAGAAGGAAACCTAGGCAAAACCATTCAGGACATAGGCGTAGGCAAGGACTTCATGACCAAAACACCAAAAGCACTGGCAACAAAAGTCAAAATAGACAAATGGGACCTATTCAAACTTCACAGCTTCTGCACGGCAAAAGAAACAGTCAATAGAGTGAATCGGCAACCAACACAATGGGAAAAAATTTTTGCAGCCTACCCGTCTGACAAAGGGCTGATATCCAGAATTTACAATGAGCTAAAAAAGATTTACAAGAAAAAAACAAACAAGCCCATTCAAAAATGGGCGAAGGATATGAACAGATACTTTACAAAAGAAGATATACATGAGGCCAACAAGCATATGAAAAAATGCTCATCATCACTGGTCATTAGAGAAATGCAAATCAAAACTACATTGAGATACCATCTCACGCCAGTTAGAATGGCGATCATTAAAAAATCTGGAGAAAACAGATGCTGGAGAGGATGTGGAGAAATAGGAACACTTTTACACTGTTGGTGGGAGTGTCAATTAGTTCAACCACTGTGGAAAACAGTGTGGCGATTCCTCAAGGACCTAGAAACAGAAATTCCATTTGACCCAGCAATCCCATTACTGGGCATATAGCCAAAGGATTATAAATCGTTCTACTATAAGGACACATGCACACGAATGTTCATTGCAGCACAGTTTACAATAGCAAAGACCTGGAGCCAGCCCAAATGCCCATCGATGATAGACTGGACAGGAAAAATGTGGCACATAAACACCATGGAATATTATGCAGCCATTAAAAACGAGGAGTTCACATCCTTCGTAGGGACATGGATGAACCTGGAAAACATCATTCTCAGCAAACTGACACAAGAACACAAAATCAAACACCACATGTTCTCACTCATAGGTGGGTGTTGAACAAGGAGAACACATGGACACAGGAAGGGGAGCACTATACACGGGGGTCTGTTGGTGGGGGGACAGCGGTGGGTGGGAAGTTGGGGAGGGATAGCATGGGGAGAAATGCCAGATATAGGTGAAGGGGAGGGAGGCAGCAAATCATACTGCCACGTATGCACCTATGCAACAACCTTGCATGTTTTTCACATGTACCCCAAAACCTAAAATGCAATAAAAAAAAAAAATCACTGCCAACCCAATTTTTTTCATTGTTTTCTTCTAGCAGTTTTACAGTCTCAGGTCTTATACCATATAGTTCTTAACTCTAAGGCATGGTCCTTTAGGGATTTAACTCAAAAGCCCAAGCTACTTGCTAATCTGCCGTAATTTAATGAGGATTGTATCCCAAACTCTTTTCCCAGCACCAGAGAACCATTACATGTTTAGCCCTTTCAGCCTTCTATCTTTTGAACTCCTTGAAGTCTCACTCTATGCATGTACACAGCTCAGGAACACATCTAAGATTTGATGCATGCAGAGAATATGTAAGCAGATTTTGGAGTTTCTACCTTCTGTGGATTTCCTCTTTTTCTGGATTTCTTTTTCAATTCCCAGACATTCTTGAGAGTGGGGAAAAAACAGGCAGATATGAATTGCAATTAGTATATTTCCTTTTTTTCAATCATTTTATTTCCTCTAGTATCTGCCTGCTTGTGTGACTCTCCTGTGCTTTCAAATAACTATTTTATATGTCTTGTTTGACATTTATAATTGTGAGTAGCAGAAATGTTAGTATAGTAAGATCTGCACCAACATTATTCAAAGCAAAATGTCCTTAGGAAAACTTTAAAAATAAATTCCTGAAATATAAAACTTAAGCAAAAATAAAATACATATATTCCACAAATGAATGGACTCTCAATTGAATCAATCCCTTCTATCTACCTACAAGCTTATAGAGGGAAAAAAATAAGATTAGCAAAAACATGAGGGAACAGATTTACAAGGAAAAAAAAGGCAAACAAACCCATTCAAAAGTGTGCAAAGGACATGAACAGACACTTTTCAAAAGATGACGTCTATGAGGCCAACAAACATACGAAAAAATGCTCATCATCACTGGTCATTAGAGAAATGCAAATCAAAACCACATTGAGATACCACCTCATTCATGCCAGTTAGAATGGTGATCATTTAAAAATCTGGAGACAAAAGATGCTGGAGAGGATGTGGAGAAATAGAAAAACTTTACACTGTTAGTGGGAGTGTAAATTAGTTCAACCATTGTGGAACACAGTGTGGTGATTCCTCAAGGACCTAGAAATAGAAATTCCATTTGACCCAACAATCCCATTACTGGGTATATATCCAAAGGATTATAAATCATTCTATTATAAAGACAGATGCACACGTATGTTATCTGTGGCACTGTTTACAATAGCAAAGACCTGGAACCAACCCAAATGCGCATCGATGATAGACTGGACAAGGAAAATTTGGCACATATATACCATGGAATGCTATGCAGCTGTAAAAAAAGATGAGTTTGTGTACTTTGTAGGGACATGGATGAATCTGGAAACCACCATTCTCAGTAAACTGACACAAGAACAGAAAATCAAACACTGCATGTTCTCACTCATAGGCAGGTGTTGAACAATGAGAACACATGGACACAGGGAGGGGAGCATCACACACTGGGGTCTGTTGGTAAGTACTAGGGGAGGGGAGCGGGGGTAGGGAGGTTGGGGAGAGATAACATGGGGAGAAATGCCAGATACAGGTGATCGGGGGGATGGAGGCAGCAAACCACATTGTCATGTATGTACCTATGCAATAATCCTGCATGATCTGCACATGTACCCCAGAACCTAAAGTACGATTTAAAAAAAACAACAACAATCACCAGGCGGAGCAGGTGCAAAGAATTCCAAGAAGAAGGAACAGCTAGTGCAAAGGTTCAGGGGTACCTTGTAGGCATAAGAAACATGGCTTCATGGTCAGCTAAGCAACAAAATACATTTGTCCTCTGGTTTCACTAAATCCTTGTATTGAATTTCCCTGCCATTATCCACTTATGTTTCTAAATTTTCTTTCCTTCCCCACCACCTAATTTCTTTACTGCTTTTATGTGGATGTCTATCTGTCCCAACATAGAATCTCTAAGGAGATTCTAATCTTTCAATAACCACTTGCGGTATTCCCTGTACATATTTAATTTCAGTATGTCTATACTAATCAATCTAATTTCTGACACAGGCCAAGAGCCAACATCTCCATGTGTGTAGACAGATGGAAAAGAAATGTCTATTATCCTACCCCACAGAGTTACTCTCCAGTAATTCCTTGACTACCATACCCATGGGACAACAAAAATAAGGAGTTTATAATTTCAGTGCTGTGTTAATAGAACATACTGATTAGCATTATTCATGTGTGTTGTCAGTGAGTCAGCTTTGATTCTTGACTCTGACAGGCATTTAACTACCAGGAATGGGCCTATTCTAGGTACCATAGAAATTACAAATATCATTTAAAATTATAGTTCCTCTCTTCAAGATTTTAATATTTTTTCTCTGCAGCTAGAAAAATGAATTTATACTATTCATAGTGCCCTATATTTTTCCTCCTTAGCAGATATGTTAATTGTAATTAAATATCCTTGTGAATAATTATTTGTTTAATATCCTTTACTAAAAGTTAAATGCCTTGGGAATAAGGGGAAGGTTTGTATTAATTTAATATTAGGTAAATGAACAGCTGTCACAGTGGTACATAGTAGGTGCTAATCAAATATTCTTGGATATATGAATGATGAAGTTAATTATATTTATTTGTGTCCCTCACAATCTGGAATGGTGCTAGTCTGTTTGGATTGGGAAGAGGCAAGACACCAACTCATGAAATAGTCAGGAGGTGAGGCAGTATTCATTCACTCAGCAGATGTTTTAGTAACCATTATGTGCTCAGCCTTGTGCTGGAAATAGATTAGTGAGCAAAATTAGGAACGTTCTCTGCTTTTACTGAGCTGATCATCTCGTTGTAGAAACAGATCCTAGTCAGAAAATCACATGCAGCAAAGCACACCTCAGACAAATGCCATAAAATTGCTGGATAGTGGCTCATTTAGATTTCAGGAGCTCTAAGCAAGAGATTGCCAGTGGAAAAGTGAAGACAGTCACCTGCCCATAGAAGTGCAGGTATATTTTGGATTTGTCTCTTTACTATACAATAGCTATCTCTTTAGGCCATAGGCAACATAGAACCTGCTGCTACATTTTATCCAGTGAGATACTCTTCTTACATTCTATATCCCACCACCCTTTTCAATCTTTCTTTCTGATTTCTATCCAGCACCTTCAGTCCTGGATTCTGCCTCTTCACTTGGTCAATTTAGATAGACTCACAGTTGATTACTCTCCCAGGCTTTCAGGTTTGGCTGGATTATACATCTTGCTCTCTCCTTCCACATCTTTGCTTAGCAGCTGTGTAGACAAGTCTCTGGCCATCCCAGCAACCAACCTATGTCTCAGAATCCCAATCTATGGGTTTTTGTTTGCACTGTAGGGGAGTTGTGACTTATGTTACATACCTCCCTGCCTCTGTGTCTACAGACTCTTCTCCACCAAGCTGAAGGGCATGTTCCATTTTTTCCAGCTTCTCTAAATCTAATCCAAATGCTCCAGATCTGCTCAAGTCTCACATCCCCCAGGAGGTTTCTCATTACTCTGTTGTCTCTGTATTTTGCACAGTTTTCTGTTGCTCCACTGCACAATAAAAGTGACACTTTAAAAATGTAAATCATTTAATGTCACTCCTTGCTTGAAACTCTCTACTGGCTCCCCTTTCTACTCAGTATAAGACCCAAATCCCTTACCACACCCTGGAAGCTCCTACTTGATCTGTCCCTATAATCCTCTTTGATAATGTTCAGTATCATTCCATCACTCCCACTAGGTTTCTGCGTACTGTCTTTCTTTGAGTTTATAAAACATTCAAGCTCATTTCCACCCAATGGCCATGGCATTTGGCATACCCTTTGCGTGCAAAACTTTCTCAGTCTCCATATCATTGCTTGCTGTCTACTTTCTGCCAATCTACCATTATCTGCATTGACAGACCTCTCCAGGTCATCCACTCTCAAGTTACTTCTATTGTACCTAGTTGTCAATCTCTATTACATTGTCCTAATTTATTTTTCCATAGCTTTTATCACTGTCTCAAATTACCCTGTTTACTTATATAAATATAAATAGTTACTCTCATAAGTATCTAAGGTGTCCAGTCAATCTTGATTATTCAGAAGGAAGAATGCATTGCTATTGCAGGTGGTAATTTACTCTTTCCTTGGACATAGGCATCCATTGGTACCACACATTTTTTCTGCTGAGGTCTGTTGAATCTTCCCTGCACCCCTCTTATAGGAGTTAAATCATTCTCCCCATCCTTGAACGTTCACGCACATTTGATCCATGGAGAGTACTCAAATATTATCTGCCTCAACAAACTCAAGGACTGCAGGCTACTAAATGCTTCATTAACCATTGTCAAAGAAGCTAGCCAACCCATCTTTCACTTCCTTATTATATTCTCCAGGAGAAATAAGACTCAAGTGTACTGTGTACCAAAGTAAAGAAAAATCATATTCAACTTTTAGAAGTTCTTCCTCAAACACCTTTCCTTAACTTGAGATGAAGATGGAAGCAGCCCCATTTGTCCCATCCTTAGAGGAGGGGATCACACTCAGAGAACCCCAAATGCTCTCTCCAAAATCATCTTCTGTCTTCAAATGATGACATTAGTTGTGTTCATTGCAGGTAAGGGTTTTTGGAGATGTAGAAATAGATTTCAACACCATTTTTGATGTGTTTATATTATGGCCCCCCATTTTACTTTAGAATATGCTATTTATATCATGGTGCATCATCCAAATCTTCCATTTCAACATTACTTAGTAATTACCAGTATCCATAAGTGCATTCAAGATCTTTAGCAACCAATTACCACAGGCACCTAAAAATCACAATGGAAACTGGCTGAAAACTGATACAACTATGCTATTTACACCAAAGTAACATTAGCCCTCTCTACCTCCTCCCACTAGAATCTACACCTTATAAAAGCAAGGAACTCATCTGTTTTGCTAACCACTGTGTATCATTGGAATCAAAAAGAATTCCTAGTACAGATTATCTGTTCAGAAAATAACAGTTAAATGAATTGAATTAACTTTTACTATGTGCCAGAGAACACTGATAGAATCTTTATATTAAAATCATACCTCAAAGGTATTTATTGTTCTGAAGAACTGAAGTTCAAAGCAGTGAAATGACTTTTCCAAGGTCACGTATGTGAAAATGTCTGAGCTGGAATTCAGATCTAGACACTTTGGCTCCAGAATATTGAACTCATTCTATTAGACTGTCTTTTAGGTGCAAGTCCAGTAGGTGCAGTACACTGCCAGACCTCCAAGGCTGAGACTGAGTCTAGTACTTCTTTGATTTTAACCAAAAAACTAAAAAGAAAAAGGGCACAGATAACTACAGTACAATGTGTAATTCATGTGCCATAAGACTTTAGGAGAAGAAAGAATCAACTTCATTGGGTAGGTTCTTTTTCAAAAAAGGTTCTTAAAGATGGTTACTTCTCAGACTTCTCTGAAAAGAAGTGTTCAGTAATTTTAGATGAGCCATAAAAATGTTTTACTAGAACGAAGTGGTAAGGTTGTTGTACAAACAGAAGGAAGAGAATTAAGAGAAACTACGAAGCCAAATTTATCAAACTTGGTAACTAATCAGATATTAAAGATGAGGAGAAAGATTAATTGACTCTTTTTTTATTGCATTTTAGGTTTTGGGGTACATGTGAAGAACATGCAAGAATAATTGACTCTTTATATAAGGACTTAAGAGCTCCAAATTAAAAACAGGGAGGCAAAGGAAGTGTGACCACTAAGAGAAATACAAGTCTAATAGTAATTTGGAACAGAAGCTAAAGGGAATATAACAAAAGTCCTTAGGACCAGCAACATAAATAAAAGTACTAGCTTGAATGAATCTTCAGCGGTCCACCCCAGGTAATGAGGTCCAAAAATTTGTAATGGACCTAAAGAGCATCTTTCAGGAGATCTAGCTTTGATTCCAGAAATGGACAAATTGGTTAATTAAGCTATCTCTTTTCACAGAAAGATAAGAGATGATAATCGAGTGAAAATTGTCTTTGTGGTTCCTGATACGTCTTTATTATTTCTGGGACCTTCATTACAATGCTTGTGAGATATACAGAGATTATGTTTGACTTTCTGGAGTCTTGTTTCCTGAAGGTTACACACAGTCTTGCCTTTTATGTACAACTACAGGAAATGCTGTATATGTGACTACAGGAGGGTTTTGAGAATTGCTCATCTTGCCTTTGAACACCATGAAATATATAGAGTAAAAGATGCCAGTAGTAAGGTATATAGATAACATCTAATTTTTCACACATACATCATTATCCAGGACCATTCACAACTGATATTATAGTTAAAAATCATCAGAGATTTGTGAACTTTTATGTATTTATCCATAGGTCATTTACATCTGTATCTATCATTTCCTAAATGGTGTCCTAAAATACCAAATGAGAATTTATTCCTAAAAGTGCTTGATTAATGTGAATATGGCAAATCAGAGAAAGGTCTCTGCATCATTAAAGGTATGCTGAAATGAATAAATATTGCTCGATTGTGTGTCAGGATTCACTTCAGGATCTCTAGTCCCAGAAATAAAATGGTGTATGTGGTGATGAGTTCCAGATGAAAGTTTAACTGTTTGGATGTGAACAGTTACCCTTCCCCAACTAAAGAAGCTATTTCAGCATGTTTGAAGCTTATTTGAATGATGACAGTAGAAAATGTAGGAATTTTCATGTCATTGTTAGTCTGTCCTTAGCAATCAGCAACAATTTGTTCCATGTCTCAAGTAATGTCCATGAAAACAAGAACAGAGAAAGTAATAGTTGAATCCAACGTTAAACCCTATGTTACTTCTGCCATATCAAAAAGTTAGTAAGGAAAGCAAAACTAGCAACCAGAAAATGCAAGTTCTAGTTCAATATTGGCAAAGTAAGAATAATTTTTATTTTGCTTACTTCCCAAGGTGGTCCTGGGAATAAAAAAGTTATAGTGGAAGTAACACTTTGCAATAAGTAGAATAATTTCATCTACTCATTTGTTCTTTTCATTTATTAATTTAACAAATGTTTACTAAGTGTGGTAATCTCCCTCTTATCCTCACGGCATACATTCAAAGACTCGCCATGGACACCTGAAACTTCCGAGAGTACTGAACATTCATATGAGGTACTTAGAGTAGTCAGAAATAATAGAGACAGAAAGTAGAATGGTGGTTGTCAGAGGCTGAGGTGAGAAAGGGACAGGGGAGTTCTTAATTTGGAAGGAATTTCAGTTTTACAAGACGAAGAGTTATGGAGATGGATGGTGGTGATGGTTGAGCAATATTATGAATGTATCCAGTTCCACTGAACTGTATGTATACTTAAAAATGGAGAATATGGTAAATTTTACATTACGTTACCATAATACATTTTTTTAATTGACTTTCAGAGGTTCACTTTCGTCACATAGCGATGGAGGAATGGACTGCCCCCCTCCCGACTCTCAGCTGAAGACTGTCACTGAGGGCTACTCTGAGTGTTTCTAAACAATGCACGTGGCTAGAGGCAGGACCAGGCCCAGGTACACGGGCTAGTTCAGCCTGCCTGACTTCAGTTCATTTTCATGCAGGATTTTCAGGCCCTGGTGCCCCCATCATATCCGAAAGCTGGCGAAGGTACATCCGCTCAGAGCTCCCCTGCTGGCTCCCCTCCCCAGGCCCCTGCAGCAGCTGGAAGTGGAACCAAGTGATTCAAATGTCACCCCAGGGAACAGCCCAAGGACACTGATTCTTCACTTCCACTGGGAGCGGCTCGCCTTCCTCGGGCCCACCCCCAGGAACCGAAGGTGAAGTGGGTCGGCCGCCCCTCTCCCCACTCCACCCGCGGCGGGCAGTGGAGGGAATGCCTGCGTTGCCGTTGCTGGGAGGCTGGCAGCCCTCCCGTTGGGCTGCTGCAGGCCCTCGTGTGGCAGGTGACAGCCGCGCACATCCCAGACCCCTCGGAGGGCCAATTAAGAAAGCCTCTGGGTATAGTGCAGGAAGAATCGCTGAGGTATACCTGCAAGTGTCAGGGGCTACTTCTACAGAGTCTCACCGCGCACGCAGCGCCGTCAGCTCCTGCCATTTGAAAGCAATTGAAGCAGACGCTGCATTAATATGTATCATTCCTCCTTTAAACAGCATTTGATCTGAGGGTGTGAAATGCCACGCACAGAAGCTTCCACACGAGCCCTTTCTGCAGTGTCCTACTACTCTCAGCGACACCCGCTAGCAGAAACCTGGAGGCTGGAATCTCCAGTTAATTAGCAGAGGACTTGCCGGTTCTGAGCTGCCACAGTGCTGCAGATGCAACATTCTTTACTCCTAGGTCTATCTATTTGGAGTTCTTTCCTGCTGGATCGCATCAAAGATGCTACCCTAAAGTGGTAAGGGGTGTGTGTTAGTTTCCTAGGGCTGCTAGAATAGACTACCACTAGGTTGGAGGCTTAAAACAACAGAATGTATTCTACAGCTGTGCCAGAGGCCAGAAGTCTGAAATCAAGGTGTCTGTAGGGTTGGTTCCTTCTGGGGGATCTGAATGAGAATGTGTTCTGTGCTGCTCCCTGGGTTCTGGTGGTTGCCAGCAATCCTTGGGTTCCTCAGCTTGCAGCAGCTGGACTCCAGTCTGCATCTGTCTGCTCTTGAGCTTCTGCTCTATGTGTCTTCTCTGTGTCTCTGTCTTCAAGTTTCTCTCTCTTTATTAAGACAACAGTCATTGGACTTAGGAGGCACCCTAACTCAGTATGACTACCTCTGACATTTATTACATTTGCAAAGACCCTATTTCCAAATAAATTCACGTTCACAGTACTGGGAGTTAGGACTTCAACGTATATTTTGGGGAGAGTCAATTCAACCTACAACAGGGTAGAAAGAAAGAACTAACCAGAATTCTGCTCTATCTTTAGAGTCGTTTCTTCAGAAAGTTTCCTGGTCTTCCATGTAGTGAGTACATGGTTGAGCTAGAATCAGAATTCAGGTGGCGGCTGCTCACAGGAAAATGGTACAGTCAATTCTCATTATTCATCGTAGTTATGTTCTAAAACTACGTCTTGAATACAGAAGTAGCAGATATTAAACCACTGCTCTTAGGGGAAAAACAGGATTAGGTTTCTGCAAGCCTCTGGTCACAGCATTTTTGTCAACTGATCAATACATAACCTTGTTCTATATGTCTCTGTTTATAGACATCTTATTTCATATATATTGTTGATTCTTTAACATTGAACTCGCAGCAAACAGTATAGTCATGCCTGAACAAAGCTTACCTAACACATATATTTTCTCCTTAAAACAGTGAAATCACCAGCAAAATTCTCAAAAAATGTGAAAAATGTAGCACTAAATAGAACCCCAAAGGACTCTTGTTTAAAGCTAAAACAAGAAGGCAAAAGCATTGACTTGTGAAACCTCAGCTGGGAATATGCCTGTCAGGCAGCTCCAATTTTAGGCTACTCAGAGCACAACTGAGTGTGACTATCAAAACATCATGACTATTTGTTTCAGGATTACAAATATATTACAGTGAGTGTGCAAATTCACAAATAAGGAATATGTGAATAATGCGGACCAGCTATAGACTGTATATTGCAGCCATTCTCAACAGGTTTCATGAACAGCTGGGTACTGATGATATAAGAATGAATGATACAGAGTTGGGTCCCCATACAGAAGGAGCACAATAAAAAAGACAGACATTAAACAGAGAGTAACAATGTATACTCAATATTTACCAGTGTATGACTAAGTGCCAAGTCCCCAGCATATAGTAGGTATTTAAAATTATGTTTCAATATAGGTGTCATGGAGCATCTCCTTGGAAAAATAATGTTTAAGCTCATACCTGAAAATGAGTTGGCCCTATAGTCTAATGAGGTGAGTAGTTTTCCCATCAGAAGAACTAATGTTTATGAAGTTTTAGAAGCTAGAGAGAAAAAAGTGAGTTAAAGGCATGGAAAGTTTAGTGAGACTGCCATGTATTGTTCAAGAAGGACAACAGTTCAAAATGGTCCATAAGAAACACAAAATGAAAAATGTCAATGTCAGCAACGTTAAGAAGTATAGCACTAGAAGTATTTACTCTAAAATGGAATGTAGGATCATTGGCTTCAAAATCCAGCTACTACAGAGACAGGCAGCTTGATATAAGAAAGCAATACTTTTGTGAACACCAAACTCCCCAATACTGTTCCAGGGGACCGATGAGATCAAAACTGTATTCATAATAATACATGACCTGCCTTTTTCACTGGCTGGACATTTGTGCTGACTAGACAAAATCAATGGTGGGTAAAACTGCTGGTTTCATTGTATAAATCAATAAAGTGGCACTGGCAGCTCCCAGTAAGATCAACTGAAAAGGCAGGTGATTTCTGCATTTCCAACTGAGGTACCCAGCTCATCTCATTGGGACTGCTTAGACAGTGTATGCAGCCCATGGAGGGTGAGCTGAAGTAAGGTGGGGTGGCATCTCACCCAAGAAGTGCGAGGGGTCAGGGAGTTCCCTTCCCTAGCCAAGAGAAGCTGTGAGAGATTGTGCTATGAGAAACAGTGCATTCCAGCCCAGATCCTACACTTTTCCCATGATCTTCACAACCTGCAGACCAGGAGAGTCCCTTGAGTTTTAAGCACAAAACTGGGTGACTGATTGGGCAGACATCAAGCTAGCTGCGGGAGGTTTTTTTCATACACTAGTGGCTCCTGGAATGCCAGCAAGACAGAACCATTCACTCTCCTGTAAAGGGGGCTGAAGTAAGGAAGCCAAGTGGTCTAGCTCAGTGGATCCGACCCCCACAGAGTCCAGCAAGCTAAGATTCACTGGCTTTAAAATCTCACTGCCAGCATAGCAGTCTGAAGTCAACCTGGGTCCCTAATCCCCATGCCTCCTGACTGGGAGACACTTCCCAGCAGAGGTCAACAGACACCTCATACAGGAGGGCTCTGGCTGGCATCTGGCAGGTGCCCATCTGTTACAAAGCTTCCAGAGGAAGTGGCAGGCAGCAATCTTTGCTGTTCTGTAGTCTCCATTGGTGATACCCAGGCAAACAGGGTCTGGAGTGGACCTCCAGCAAACCCCAGCAGACCTACAGAAGAGGAGACTTATTATTAGAAGGAAAACTAAAAAGCAGAAAGGAATAACTTCAACATCAACAAAAAGGATGTCCACACAAAAATATCATCCCAAGGTCACCAACATCAAAGAAAAAAGTAGATAATCCATGGAGATGAGGAAAAAACAGCGCAAAAGGCTGAAAATTCCGAAAACCAGAACACCTTTTCTTTTTCAAGGGATCACAACTCCTCGCCAACGAGTGAACAAAACTGGACAGAGAATGAGTTTGACCAATTGACAGAAGCAGGCTTCAGAAGGCGGGTAATAACAGACTCCTCTGAGCTAAAGGAGATTGTGCTAACCCAATGCAAGGAAGATAAGAACCTTAAAAAAAGGGTTAGAGGAATTCCTAACTAGAATAACCAGTTTAGAGAAGAACATAAATAACCTGATGGAGGTGAAAAACACAGTATGAGAACTTTATGAAGCATACCCAAGTATGAATAGCTGAATCAATCAAGTGGAAGAAAGGATATCAGAGACTGAAGATCAACTTAATGGAATAAATCATAAAGACAAGATTAGAGAAAAAAGAATGAAAAAGAATGAACAAAGTCTCCAAGAAATGTGTGAAAAGACCAAACCTACATTTAACAGGGAGGGAAGCACTACACACTGGGGTCTGTGGCTGGGAAATAGGGGAGGGACAGCGCAGGGTGGGGAGTTGGAGAGAGATAGCAAGAGGAGAAATGTCACATATAGGTGAAGGGGAGGAAGGTAGCAAATCACACTGCCACATATGCACCTATGCAACAATCTTGCATGTTCTTCACATGTACCCCAAAACCTAAAATGCAATAAAAAAAAAAAGAAGCCAAATGCATTCATGTATAGACATACCAAGGAGATACTGTAGGTTCAGTTCCAGATCATTGCAATAAAGCAAACTTCTCAATAAAGTGAGTCACAAAATGTAAAAAAAAAAAAAAATAGGTATACTGAAAGTGATGGGGAGAATGGAACTAGTTGGAAAACACTCTTCAGGATATTATCCAGGAGAACTTCCCCAACCTAGCAAGGCAGGCCAATTTTCAAATTCAGGAAACACAAAGAACCCCACAAAAATACTGCTCAAGAAGAGTAACCCCAAGACAAGTAATTGTCAGATTCATCAAGGTTGAAATGAAGGAAAAATTGTTAAGGACAGCCAGAGAGAAAGGTCGGATTACCCACAAAAGGAAGCTCATCAGGCTAACAATAGATTTCTCTGCAGAAACCCTTCAAGCCAGAAGAGAGTGGGGGTCAATATTCAACATTCTTAAAGGAAAGAATTTTCAACCCCGAATTACATTTTCAGCCAAACTAAGCTTCATAAGGGAATGAGAAATAAAATCCTTTTCAGACACGCAAATGCTGACAGATTTGTGTCACCACCAGGCCTGCCTTACAAGAGCTCCTGAAGGAAACCCTAAATATCAAGAGGAAAAACTTGTACTAGCCACTGCAAAAACATACCAAGTTGTAAAGACCATCAACACTATGAAGAAATTGTATCAACTAACAGGCAAAATAACCAGCTAGCATCTTAATGACAGGATCAAATTCTCACATAAAAATATTAACCTTAAATGTAAATGGACTAAATGCCCAATAGACACACACTGGCAAATTAGATAAAGAGTCAAGACCTATCAGTGTGCTGTATTGAGGAAACCCATCTCACATGCAAAGACATACATAGGCTCAAAATAAAGTGATGGAGGAAGATTTACCAAGCAAATTGAAAGCAAAAAAAAAAAAAAGCAAGGGTTGCAATCCTAGTCTCTGATAAAACAGACTTTAAACCAACAAAGATCAAAAAAGACAAAGAAAGGCAATACATAATGGCAAAAGGATTAATGCAATAAGGAGAGATAACTGTCCTAAATACATAAACACCCAATACAGGAGCACTCAGATACATAAAGCAAGTTCTTAGAGACCTACAAAGAGACTTTAGACTCCCAAGCAATAATAGTGGGAGATTTTACACATCACTGTTAATATGAGACAGATCATCAAGACAGAAAATTAACAAGGATATTCAGGACTTGAACTCAGCTCTGGACCAACTGGAACTAATAGACATCTACAGAACTCTCCACCCTAAATCAGCAGAATATACATTATTCTCAGCACCACATCACACCTATTCTAAAATTGACAACATAATTGAAAGGAAAACACTCCTCAGCAAATGCAAAAAAAATGGAAATCATAACAGTCTTTCAACCACAGTGCAATCCAATTAGAACTCAGGATTAAAAAACTCAAAACCTCACAACTACATGGAAACTGAACAACCTGATCCTGAATGACTATTGGGTAAATAATGAAGTTAAGGAATGAATAAATAAGTTCTTTGAAACCAATGAGAACAAAGACACAATGTACCATAATCTCTGGGACACATTTAAAGCAGTATGTAGAGGAAAATTTATAGCACTAAATGTCCACAGGAAAAAGTGGGAGAGATCTAAAATCAACACCTTAGCATCACAATTAAAAGAACTAGAGAAGCAAGAGCAAACAAATTCAAAAACTAAGAGAAGACAAGAAATAACTAAGATCAGAGCAGAACTGAAGGAGATAGAGACATGAAAATCCCTTCAAAAAATTAATGAATTCAGTAGCTGTTTTTTTTAAAAGATTAGCAAAATAGATAGACTGCTATCAAGACTAAAAAAGAGGAAAATAGAAAAGAAACAAATGAACACAATAAAAAAAATAAAGGGGAGATAACCACTGATCCACAGAAATGCAAACTACCATCAGAGAATACTATAAACACCTCTACGCAGATAAACTAAAAAACCTAGAAGAAATTATAAATTCCTGAACATATACACCCTCCCAAGACTAACCCAGGAAGAATTTGAGTCCCTGAATAGAAAAATAACAAGTTCTGAAATTGAGGCAGTAATTAATAGCCTACCAACCAAAAAAATCCCAGAACTAGGCAGATTCATAGCCGAATTCTACTAGAGGTACAAAGAGAAGATGGTACCATTCCTTCTGAAACTATTCCAAACAATAGAGAAAGAGGAGAATCTTCCTAATTCACTTTATGAGGCCAGTATCATCCTGATAACAAAATCTGACAGAGACACAACAAAAAAAGAAAATTTCAGGCCAATATCCCTGATGAACATCAATGCAAAAATCTTCAACAAAATACTGACAAATCAAATCCAACAGCACATCAAAAAGCTTATCTACCACAATCAAGCAGGCTTCATCCCTGGGATCCAAGGCTGATTCAACATATGCAAAACAATAAACATAATCCATTGCATAAACAGAACCAATGACAAAAACTACATAATTAAAAAGGCAGAAAAGGCCTTCAATAAAATTCAACACCTCTTCATGCTAGAAAGTATCAATAAACTAGGTAATGATGGAATGTATATCTCAAAATAATAAGAGCTATTTATAACAAACTTACAGCCAATATACTGAATGGGCAAAAGCTGGAAGCATTCCCTTTGAAAACTGACACAAGACAAGGATGCCCTCTCTCACCACTCTTATTCAAAATAGTATTGGAGGTTCTGGCCACGGCAATCAGGCAAGGGAAAGAAGTAAAGGGTATTAGGAAGAGAGGAAGTCAAATTTTCTCTGTTTGCAAATGGCATGATTGTATATTTAGAAAACCCCATTGTCTCAGTCCAAATTCTCCTTAAGCTGATAAGCAACTTCAGCAAAGTTTCAGAATACAAAATCAATGTGAAAAAATCACAAGCATTCCTATACACCCAATAACAGACAGAGAGCCAAATCATGAGTGAACTCCCATTCACAATTGCTACAAAGAGAATTAAATACCTAGGAATACATCTTACAAAGGATGTGAAGGACCTCTTCAAGGAGAACAACAAAACACTGGTCAAGAAAATAAGAGAGGATAGAAACAAATGGAAAAACATTCATGCTCATAGATAGGAAGAATCAATACCATGAAAATAGCCATCCTGCCCAAAGTAATTTATAGATTCAATGCTATCTCCATCAAGCTATCACTGACTTTCTTCACAGAATTAGAAAAAGTACTTTAAATTTCATATGGAACCAAAAAAGAGCCTATATAGCCAAGACAATCCTAAGCAAAACAACAAAGCTGAAGGAATCATACTACCTGACTTCAAACTATACTACAAAGCTACAGTAACCAAAACAGCATGGTACTGGTACCAAAACAGATATAGAGACCAATGGAACAGAACAGAGCCCTGAGAAATAACACTGCACATCTACAACCATTTGATCTTTGACAACCCTGACAAAAACAAGCAATGTGGTAAGTATCCTTATTTAATAAACGGTATTGGGAAAACTGACTCACCATATGCAGAAAACTGAAACTGGGCTCCTTCCTTACACCTTATACAAAAATTAACTCAAGATGGATTAACGACTGAAACTGAAGACCTAAAACCATAAAAACCCTAGAAGAAAACCTAGGCAATACCATTTAGGACATAGGCATGGCAAAGACTTCATGACTAAAACACCAAAAGCAATGACAACAAAAGCCAAAATTGAAAAATAGAATCAAATTAAACTAAAGAGCTTCTGCACATCAAAAGAAACTATCATCAGAGTGAGCAAGCAACCTACAGAATGAAAGAAAATGTTTGCAATCTATGCATCTGACAAAGGGTTAATATGCAGAATCTACAAGGAACTTAAACAAATTTACAAGAAAGAAAACAACACCATCAAAAAGTGGGCAAAGGATACGAACAGATATGTCTCTAAAGAAGACATTATGCAGCCAACAAACATATGGAAAAAAGTTCATCATCACTAGTCATTAGAGAAATACAAATCAAAACCATAATGAGATACCATCTCATGCCAGTTAGAATGGAGATCGTTAAAAGTCAGGAAGTAACAGATGCTGGAGAGGATGTGGAGAAATAGGAATGCTTTTACACTGTTGGTGGGAGTGTAAATTAGTTCAACCATTGTGGAAGACAATGAGGTGATTCCTTAAGGATCTAGAACTAGAAATACCATTTAACTCAGCAATCCCATTACTGAGTATATACCCAAGGAATTATACATTATTCTACTATAAAGATACATGCACACGTATGTTCATTGGAGCACTATTTACAATAGCAAACACTTGGAACAAACCCAAATGCCCATGAATGATAGACTGGATAAAGAAAATGTGGCATATATACACTGTGGAATACTATGCAGCCATAAAAAAGATGAGTTCATGTCCTTTGCAGGGACATAAATGAAGTTGGAAACCATCATTCTCAGCAAACTAACACAGGAACAGAAAACCAAACACCACATGTTCTCACTCACAAGTAGGGGTTGAACAATGAGAACACATGGATAAAGGGAGGGGAACATCACATACTAGAGCCTGTTGGGGGCTGGGGGCCTAGGGGAGGTACAGCATCACAAGAAATACTTAGTGTAGATGACAGGTTGCTGGGTGCAGCAAAAGATGTCACATGTATACCTATGTAACAATCCTGCACATTCTGTACATGTATCTCAGAAATTAAAGTATAATTTTTAAAAAGTGGCACCAAACTGCATTTGTAGTTATCCGTTGTATTTTTCACCACTGTGCACTTGTATTTAAAAACAAACAATTTCACTAAATAATATTGCTGTAGGAGCAGTATATGTGAAGTTTATTCAATCCTGATTTTGAGTACATGCCTTTTTAATATTTTGTGTGACAAAATGCTGAACTGAAATGTATGCAAGAGGCCTAAAGTACCACTGCTGCATACCAATGTATGATGGTTGTCTTCAGGAGAAAGACTTGTGTGAGAGTTGCGAGCTAAACCAACTGATATTTGGGGTGGGTGGGGTATGACATAAAATATAAATTCTGTTTGTTCAGACTTGGAAATTTGACATGAAGATATTTTCTTGAGAATAATAAAGTGAGCCTATCGTTTCAAAGAAACAACATTTGGTATTAAAGATAACGTTTGAACTTAAAAATGAGAATTTTGAAAACCTTGTAGCTGCAATCATGAACTTGACAGCTTCTCAGTACATACTTTTCTGAAAATATTAGTGATACCATAAACACTTGGGATTTTTGATACTGCATAATAAAATGTGACAGATAGAAAATCTTTGTAACTCAGTGAATTAATATTTTCCAAATGAACAGAGCATAATGCCATAAAATAGTATATGGGGAAATGGTGGTAACATGGTAATAAATGTTCACAGGGTCTCTATAAGAACAAAACGTGCTCAAATATGTAGAAGTATCTTGTGTCTTCCAAAAAGGACTGTACAAAAGTTATTTCCTTATCATTATCCATGATAATAACAATTTGTGCTAAAATTTCATTAATCATCTCAATAATGATAATCTTCCAGTGATAAAAATAAAGTTTTTATGGATCTGCTAAATCGTACTGCCCAAACATTTTTATCTTATCCCAAACACAGACTCATTTGTTTGATTTTCATTATGCTTTTGGAGTCTTTAGAAACCTCAGAAATTCTGGTGAAGATAAGACCAATTTGGAAAATGGTTTCCCAAATACTTACTTGGAAGCAAATGCAGATATTGCAGCAAAACTCAGGAAGAGATTCACACTGGTCTGGAAGTAATGAGTAATAGTGTGGGTGCACTGGCCATCCATGAGATCCAAATTAAAACACAAAGATGAGATACTCTGACCACTCACTTCCTGCAAATGGGAGCACAGAATGTTAGCATCAGAAGCAACATTATTAGCAGCTTTCATATTCAGTGCATCGCCTAAAATAATCTTTTCTATGAGCCTCTGACATGTTTTCTCATCTCTACTTAAATATTTCTAGTCAGTTTATTTCCTATTTTACAATCTTCTTTTCCCATTATGCACATCTAATTATACAAAAAGTGAATGATTTTCTTGCACTTCTAAGATCTCAGGCGCGACTACTGCTGCTGCTGTTGGACAGGGACCACACTTTGAGAACCACAGACCTGGCTCTAACCACAATTCCTCACACAGCTTACAGGGTAACTTGTTCTGAGTTTCATGCAACAGACTTGCAACAGTGCTCATTCACAGTTTTGGGACTTGTCTGGGTGCTGAATTACGAATAAAGGCTTTGTTAATAGGAGAGCAGTGGTGTGAATAATCCACTACTGTGGATAATCCAAAAACGATTTCAGTTTGGTTTTGGAAGGTGTTCAAGCCGGATTTTAATTTTGCTGCAGCACTGGATTTACCTTAATAAATAGGTTTGCTGAGGCCAATGTTAAAATTGAGTGACTGTTTCCTGAATAAACACATGCTTTCCACAGTGGGGGAGACAAACCAGACGGCCTACCATGCTGGCCATGGAGACAAACCTGGCAGTCATAATTCACAAAGCAGACAACCTCCCTGAAGGATAACTGGGAGCTAAATCCACATAAGACACTACAAATTGGAGTTCCTAAGTCTGTGTGTGAGAGCTGGGGAAACCCTCAGTTCCTCTTTGTACACATACCTGTACTAATTAAATTCACGTAATTTATGACACTTCAATTACTTCCCTTGGACCCTCTGCCTAGCCCCTCCAAAACATCTGTGCATGAGAATGTGTGTTTGTGTGTGTTTATGATTTGCTTTATAGAGGTCATAAAAGAAAGATGCTACCCAAAAGCTCACGAATCCCAGTGTTATGAGTGATAGGCATGTCAAGGCTTGTAGTCAAAGGTAGTAATAATTTCTAAAAGTAGTTTCTAAGTGTTGGTTTGCAAATGGGCACTATCACAATAACCTGGGAATTTAAAAAATACAGATCGCTTCCCTTTCACCCTACTGCTGAAACTCTGTTAGTGGGTATGTTTATCTTTACTCTTCTGACAGGCTTATTTGTCGCCTTCCATTTTAGTGTCTCATATACAACACAGAAATAATTGGTTATGGCGATCATAACTTGTGGATATTTGGCAGAAAATTTATTTAATGGATTTATAAATAAAATCTAATTCCAAGAGAAATGTAACATAATCCCCAGAAATGGAAAAAAAAAGTGATATCAAATTTTGAGTACTTATTAGAGATTAGATGCTGTGCTAAATGCTGCAGGTGAGCTGCTTTACTTAAGTAAAACCTATAAAATAGGTCCTTTTCTTAGCCTCATTTTACAGGTGAGAAATCTGTGGCCCAAAGTCCCATAGTCATGAAACAGTAGAACCAGGTTAGAAACCTCCTCTACCAGACTCAAAGTCCAGTCTTTTAACCACTGCGCAATATTGCCCTCCAAGTAGACACATGCTAATGACAGCTTCCATTTAAGAAAAATGCCTCAGGCCGTGTGCGGTGGCTCACTCCTGTAATCCCAGCACTTTGGGAGGCCGAGGCAGGTGGATCACTTTAAGTCAGTAGTTTAAGACCAGCCTGATCAACATGGTGAAATTCCATCTGTAATAAAAATAGAAAAAATTAGCTGGGTGTGATGGCAGGCGCCTGTAATCCCAGCTACTCAGGAGGCTGAGGCAGGAGATGCTTGAACTGGGAGGTGAAGGTTGCAGTGACCCACAATCACTGCACTCCAGCCAGGGCATCGCAAAAAAAAAAAAAAAAAAAAAAAGGAAAGAAAAGAAAAATGTCTCCTTGCAAAATTAACTTGTATGCCAAACACCTCTTATGTGCCACTTCAGATGTTTTTGGCCTCATCAGTCTCCGGCCGCTCGTCCCAGTCCCAGCTATCTCTGACGAATTGGACCCAACTTACCATAAACACAGGCCGATGGCACGACACCCTGTGTATGCTCTGGGCACTGCTCACCTGTGTCCTCAGATGTTTCCCTTGGATGCTGAGGTGACAGATGTGCTGGGAACTATGAGGGAATCAATGCCGCAGAGGAGTGAAACTTTGAACCCATGGGACTCTGGAGAGAGCGGATAAACGTCTTCCTTCTTTCATTGTGCAAACTGCCCTGAGAACCAGTCCATGAGCTTTTCTGAAGACAGCCTCAAAGATGGTGCTATCAGGCCCACCTGATACCAAGTGATTGCTGTGTTGATAACACTTGCTCACATTGGCTCATTAGTTCTCACTCCTTCCCTGAACCACACTCCTTCTCCTTGAATCAGGCTTACATGAATTACATTCCCTTCTGAAAATAATACCTCAAAAGCCTTTGCCCAGGCTCTGGTTTTTGGGAAACTCGGGCTAAGATAATTTGGAACCTCCCAGCTCCAAGGTGCATGCAAGGAGCTGTGTTACTTTAAGCCCTTGTTTTGGGGTTGGGGAATGGGGCAAAAAAGAATAGGAAAATAAGTAATTGAGAACTGTGTTTTGTCTCCTTCAGAACTCTGGTAAAAGCATTTCTCTGCTCTAAGTGATTCAACACAAATATTGCCACAGCTTTGTAAACAAAGAAGGACACAGTTACAAATAGGTAAATAATGAATGCCTTGCTTTGATTTTCTGACAGAAGCTCTTATTGTTTGTCTGCCTCCAGGCCTGTATAGAACTCTATCCTGGGAATCCAGTCTATTGAGGCCAGGCCTTTTTAAAGGCCCTTCCAATGAAAGGAGAGAAGTGAGCCTCCCAAATCCAACATAAGAAACTATAATGAGCCTTTCAGACCTCACTCCAGGTGGGATTGAAAAGCCATGGCTACCTCCCCAGAAATGAAGCAGTCTAGGGAAGGTGTGGCTCATAGCCAGGGCTAGGAATGAGCAGGTGTGCCTCAGAAGACACATTTGCAGCACCTTCCCCAGGCGAACAAAATTAACACGTGTTTCTTTTCTCCTCTATTCTAGGAAAACCTGTCCAACGGACCCAGAAAAAGCACAAAAGATAAAGGAAAGGAAAATAGTTATTTCAGAAATCCTTAGAAAGCATGTATTTATATATGGTTGAATAAAATGAAAGGTGGAGCTGAAATATGTGTCTAAGTAATACAAGCTTTAAATATATTGGCCTGGCGTAAGTTTTCAGATGTGAAGGCACTAGATAATTGTTGTTTACTGCATGTTCTTATACTTAATGCATTTTGATAGTATATGTAAATTCAGTTGAGTTTCCCATAATCATAATGACCTAAATGCTGAACAATAGATCAGATAAATAAAGAGTTTCCAATGTGGTCATGCCAGGGGTAGAATAATAATACAACTCTGTGTTTATGTGTATGTGCATGTGCATATTTGTATGTGTGTGTGTTCAAACTCAATACTTATTTTCTGAATGAATGTATAATAGGCTTAAAAATGAATGATGAACTATTATGATTAAGATTCAGAAAATACATATTAAGTTTGGATAACATGGCAAGTCCTATGCTGAGATTACTTTAGAGTAATAAAGATACATGCATAAAACCTAATTCCAAGATCCAATGAACTCAATAAATAAACATGCATAAAATATAATCTCAACATTCAATGAACTCACAGGCTACCAGGAGATTATAGTTATTAGCATTGTTATAATAATAGTTGCTAACATTTACTGAGTACTTACTGTGGTATATTTCTTTGGATATGTTATCCATTTAATTCTTATAGTGACCCAATAAAGTAGATATAATCATTCTCATTTTACTGATTAATGAACAGACTCGACAGTTAAGAATCTTATCTAAAATTACATAGCTAGAAATAAGTTTTCTAGCTTCTTAACCTGGATTAAGTTCTTACCTGGATTTGTCTGTCTATAGACCTGACTCCACTATACTATCTTACCTTTGAAAATTATCATTTGACTTATAATCATAGGTAAACAGGACAGTGACTCCTTCCATTTTACAGTGAATTCACATAGAGAGGTGCAATGACCCATTCCTATTCAGACAGTTAATGGGGCAACCACTACTTGAACTTTTATTGCCTTTGATTTTAAGTTTTGAGCATTTTCCCTCACATCAACATACTGTCATGGAGGCCTGGACTACGTTTTCTATCTTTACTTCCAGTGCCTTTGACAGGGAGTGGCATCTCTGCCTCCTACCCAGGATTGCCTAAGGCTTTCTTGCGGAAACCTGTGGAGGTACAGAGGTTTGTTTGACCAAGAATTAACCCTTCTCCTTAGACAATGTCATGTTTGTACATGCCCCTGTCCCTCTGGCTACAGTTGATTATCCTCATCTATGGGTAAGCAACCAACTCAAGACATAGTAAGTAGCTCATTCCCTAAATCTTTGTACATTGGGCCAAAGAGTCTGGGCCTTTTCTTTCTAGAGATTGAAGCCATAGAGATGGTAAACTCAGAAGCTATTGTTACCATTCTGTTGCTCCTTAAACAGAGAACAAATCTGCAGTGAGAGAGAATGAACCTGACTTCAACAAAACGGGAGTTTCGAGAATCAGGAGGAAAGACTTGGTGACATTTAAGTTCCTGGATCTATTTGTTTCTACAGTGCAGTTGCTTATCTGCCTTTCTCGTGGTGTGTTTATTCAACCCTTCCTTGAATTATGTAAGTTAATAAATTCTTTTCTTGGACTGAGCTTAATTCAAGTTTTGTTTCTGTTATGTATAACCAAAAATACCTTGTCTTAATACAGGGTCCAATGAGAAAGCAGAACAAAAACCACTTAAAAAACAAAAGTCAGCCGGATGTGGTGACTCAAGCCTGTAATCACAGTACTTTGGGACGCTGAGGTGGGTAATCACCTGAGGTCAGGAGTTAGAGACCAGCCTGGCAAACATGGCAAATCCCCATCTCTACTGAAAATACAAAAATTAGCAGGCATGATGGTGCATGCCTGTAATCCCAGCTACTGAGGAGGCTGAGGCAGGAAAATCACTTCAACCCAGGTGTCAGGGCTTGCAGTGAGCTGAGATCGCACCAGTGCACTCCAGCCTGGGTGACAGAGTTAGAATCTGTCTGAAAAAAAACAAAACAAAACACACACACACACACACACACACACACACACACACACATATTAATTATCAAAGTATATAATTATTGAGATTCATCTTTGTGATCAAATTGGACCCCTCACTTACTATCTGACTCATGGGTCTCAGCCTTATCCATCCAGCAGAGCCCACATGCTATGTCCATGTGAGTGCACACCATCTGGCAACCCCAGGACAGCTCCCACGCCAACTTGCACAGTCTGCATTTTCAGGGCCATCATTTCAGGCTGAGGAAAGACGTCTGCTTTAGCTCTGTAATGACAGGATATAGACCAGCTGCTGCCATTCTTGCATGGTAACTTCCTGGAGGGGCTCAGATTTAAAATTCGGAATAAGAAGTTTTCTCTCCTATTCTTTAAGAATGTCTAAGGCTAGACAGGAGTATTCTGAGCCTGTGGGCTGTAAATGAGGTTATCTTATGTTGGGTCCCCTAGATATAAGCCTGAAATAAAGGTCTGGGGGCACGTGACTTATGGAGTGAAAGCTTCAATAGACAGCATCGTAGATCCTCATGAGTTAGTCCCTTAGATTGCCATTCCAGTCTCACTGCCCATTAGAATACTTAAGCTTGTCTTGTTTCTGATGACTGAGTGTTGCCTGTGGCCTCTAATAATCTGTTATCTAATTGTGTCAAATGCTTCTAGGATCTCAGTTCTGTACCAGTGTCTCCTATCTTCAGCCCCACATACAGAGGACAGCCTCCACTGAACTTCTAACACATCCTGTTTTGCAGGTACTGTCCTTATCAATACCTTTTTATCGCCTTGGTAAATAGGGTGCACTCAGTGCCCCTGCCCCAAGGATATAGTCAGCTGGTGGGTTTTCTATTATTGTATAGTAGACTCATCCAAGCATACCAGTTCTCAGTGGTTTCTGAGGCCTTCTCCCACTATCTACCATGGCAGTTCTAGAATCTCTATGTTATTTAATGTGGGCCACCATTTTATCTAAGCCTCTAAGGCTCATCCCAGAAATGTATCAGGGCCATGTCCCAGAGCCCCCACCAAGGTGTTAAATCCTATGATATTAGAGAGTCCCTAATTCAACAAGGGCTCCATTAACCAATTACCTGATCCTTCACCCCGAAAATCCAAGTCAGGCTCTACCAACTCTACTTAGTCTATGATAGCCAGGTTCCATGCTTCCCTGGCATAGAGTTCCTCCTGAACCTCAGCAGCCTCAGAACTTGTTACCTTCTGCCCTTCATTGTCAATCTGGCAACCAGGAAAGGAGGTGGAGTCAGATCAGCATTATCTTACAAGGCATTTGCCTCATTTGAGGTTTCTCCACTGCCTTCACCAAAGAGTGGAAGTGGGCAGGTGGGCTGGGCTCTATCTTCCAATGAAGGAAAATGGAAGGCTTCTGCAAGCCCAGAAGAATCAGAGAATCTGACACCTCAAGTTGCTCAAGTACATCTATGCAGATATCCTCATCCCAATCCCAGAGTCACACTTTTTCTCTATCATGACTTACTTGGTATGGGTGAAGTGCCACACTGAGACTGTCAGCTTTCTCTGAAGTTCTGCCAGTCTTCTAGTTACATTATCTACATAGTCCTCAGTTCCCCTACTCTCTAGTTTAAGTAGTGAGGATCTCTAAATGCTGCCTAGGATGATCTCTGACCCTCAAGCTTTACTTTAAATTGGTTATTTATTCTGAGCTTGCAGAGTGATGGTCAGCACAACATAATCACCATAATTAGTATTTCCCTACACCTTTCATATAATATGCTAGAGGTATTGCATGAGTTAGTGCACTCCTCCCAGCTGTGTCCTGTACTGGGTCAGCACAGGTGAAGGTCTTCACCCTCCAAGTGTGCTGCAACCTCATGCTAGATTTGCCACCACTCCATCTGCCATCCGTGACAGGATCCTCATTGCCAACTGGCTGGTGGGTGATCCAACTCTAAAATTCCATCTCAGCCAGCTGCTCCTAAGCCCACTCTAGTACCAACTCTCTTAGGCAGGTTTCCTAGCAGCAGAAACTAAGATAGGATTTCAGGTGCCATATTAAGAGAGTGCTTTTTTGGTTTCCTTCTTTTTAGTATCATATTATTCTCTATTGCAACTTCTGTTTATCTACTTAACTTCTTTCACCCACAATTCCCTCCTTCTTTCTTTTCTTTTTCTTTCTCTCACTCCCAAGGTAAACTTCAGTTATTCCTGAGTCTACATAGCCAAGAATGACAGGATAAAATCAGTTTAAACCTCTTCTCTTCAAATAGCAGGCAGTCTTTTCAGTATCTCTGATTTTTTATTTCAAATTTTAGATTGAGGAAAAGAAAATGGATTGACCTAGCGTTCATGAGAAAAGCCAGTCAGCCATAAGCATTGGTGATGACAAGGTGATGGAGCACAGGAAAGATACAACTTCTTGGGCCCATACCTGTGAATAGCAGAAACTTAGAGAAAAGAACAACAGATTGAGCAGACACCCAAAACTTGTCTATTACAGCTTCCTTATTTAGCGATAGACTAGCTGCTTACTGACATAAAATTAAAGTAACTTACAGAGCATGAAATACCCCAATATTTAAAGTAACTTACAAAGAGCGAAATACCCCAATATTTTTGGGCAAAATCTTCCTTTTGCTTCAATAAATGATACAAGAGACAGGATAGTCCTGTGTGTAGATCATTAGAAGTTTTATGGGGCAGAAACTTTATTTTGTTCATTAATGTATATTCCAGAACTTATAGAATTACCTATGTCATAGTTAGCTGTCAATAAACTTCCTAAATTAATAAAGTCATAAATGTCTAATGTCATAAAGATCTATTTTAGAGTTCTAGATCCACACTTTGGGTTCTGGCTCAGTTTTCTCATCTCTAAAATGGGGATAATTGTAAGACCTATTCTACAGGGTTATTGTGAGGGTTAAGTAAATATTGACTCTACCATATTAAGCCCATTTTCAAGCACATACGTATTTAATAAATAATAGCCATTACTAAGAGAAAGTGAGGATGTAATAATGGCTACTGCAATGGAAAAGAAGCCATAAAATTCGGAGTAAGTAACACTTTCTCTAGATGAGATGAATTTTCCTTTTCAGGAGAATTGAGATAATAATACAGATAAGTAATTAGAGCAGAAGCAAAGGCAGTCATCCCTACAAAAGCAGTTCCTTCCAATTGGTCATAAAAGAATAACTAAAAACAACAGCAGCAGCAGCAGCAGGAATAAAATTGTTAGCATAAAATCTTTTCCGACACTTCAGCCTCTTGAGGATTAGTAGTCTTTGCCCTGCCTTTTTTACAAAAGCTGTTATATGGTCATATAGGAATGATTTGAGAACAGCAAAACGTATTATAGATGCTGTCTATACTATGTAAGAGGACTTCAGTATACAACCAAGAGTGTGTAATTGTGCGCTAATAGGTGCTGAAATGAAAACTATGTCTAACTCTTTTCTACCTGCTTTTTTCTTTTCTTTTCCTCTCCACCCCTTGAAAACAGCACAGATGGGGAGGAGAAAGGCAGACGATTCAAACTGGTACATTACGTGGGCACAAACAAGTTAAGGAAAAACATCTTTGCATGGTGAGAAAAATTCCACTCCTTTCTTGGACAATTTCTGAAGTATTTGAAACCATGGCAACTAATATAAATGTAGCCAGTGCATTGTACATTCTCAGTCTGAAACAATAAAAAACAAACTTAGTCTCTTCTTAGAAAGTTAAAAATAAACATAACTTGGACAACAGACTTCAACAAACTTTTCATTCCCTCTGATGAAAACTTACAAAAGTTGAGTATTTTAAAATAAGAATAACTATATATATTTGGGTCATATAAATAAATAAACATGAGTACACATATGCATACATAATGTATCTATAGTATATATACAGGCAGTATATACTATATGCATGTATATATATTTTACATATAGATACATATCCTCAGGGCTAAGTATATTTTTGGAACATAGCATTGTTGAATAATAATTATATATTAATAAATGTGATATATAAGTGTGTTGTGTATATAATATGTAATTAGTATCATTCAACAATACCATGTGTTAGGAAAAACACTGAGAATATAGAAATGCACAAATACGGTTCCTGCCATCTTGAGGTATATAGACTAGTGGGGATAAAGAAATATTAGTTACATAACCAACAAAATGAAAACATTATTACAAACAGCTCTAAAGTCAATGAATAGAAAGCACAGGATAACCTAAGTAAGCATGATATGATAGATGCAGGGGCCCCAACCTGCAGGGCCACTGACCAGTTTTCATCAGTGGCCTGTCTAGGAACCGGGCTGCGTGTCTGGAGGTGAGCAACGGGTAAGCATTACCACCTAAGCTCTGCCTCCTGTCAGATTACCAGTGACATTAGATTCTCACGGGAGCCCAAACACTATTGCGAACTGTGAGTGCAAGGGATCTAGGTTGTGCACTCCTTATGAGAATCTAATACCTGATTATCTGAGGCAGAGCAGTTTCATCCTGAAACTCCTCCCCTTACCTGCCATTCCCCTCATTGTACCTCCCCTGTCCCTCACCCCACCCATCTGTGGAAAAATTGTCTTCCACAAATCCTGGTGCCAAAAATGTTGGAGATCACTATGATAGAGGACTTACTTTAGAAGAGGGATATGACAGTTATTTAGAAAAATAAAAATCTAATTTTGGCAGCATGAAAAATGGCTGTGTGCATTGTCTTGGATACAGTTGCGAAGTATCTTATGGTACAGGAAAAATAAAATTCACGTAGTAAAAAGAGTGAGAAAAGAGACTAATCCTTGGCTTGCCCTCATTAGAGAAAGCTAGCAGAGGGATCAATTATTTCTATTAGAGGAAGGAAACAAGTTATGCCAGGTCTGTATTGCAGCATGGAAAACTCTACTTAAATGCTTAGAAAATATCATCAGAATCATTTGGTGATGGACCAAGTTGCTGATGGAATCAGCTTCTCTGGGTAAGCCAGAGGTGGTCAAAAGAGGAAAAGTTACTGGAAGAAATACTTTTTTTTTTCACATCATGACAAAATATAATTTTTTTCTGATTCACAAATATCACTTCATAAACCACAGCGTTCTGATATTTCAGGTGAACTCACATGACAATTAAAATGCCCCACCATCTTGCTGTTTTCTGTATATTGGTTATAGATCTCAAAGCCTTAAATAAACCTTAATTTTTTTTCTCTTATTAGAAGGCAATGTTAAATGCATTTTCCTAATCAGTAAATGAAACAAGTGATGTTCCATGGATCAGTCAGTAGAGTTGTTGGTTGACCCAGGAATGGAGCATATATATTTGAACTGTGACTTTTGTGTATTAATGATAACCATGTTTCCTGCCCTAGATTGGGAACTAAAAACTTAATACTGGCTTGAGAAATAAAATGAAATAAAAACAGCAAGTATACCATACACTTGAGAAATTAGCTTCACATTATGTCGAGTTTTTCACATCCTGAAACAGCCTGCTTCTTACCTTTAATAAGTTTGAGTTTGCTGTGCTCAGCATAATTGGACACAGCTGCCTGCATTTTCTGCCAAGGTATGAGGAAAAATTGAGTTATTATTAGACTTTGGTATAACGACCTGCCTGGCCAATGTAAATCTTAAGATTCAAGTGTTTATTGGTTGTGAATTTTCCATTGTAAGGGCACCTAGGAAGTTTCTTCACTAATAGGAGTCTGGAGAAGAAGGCTGAAAAGCACCCAGTATACAATCAGAAAATTAATTGGTTGACCCATCTTTAATGTCAAAATCAACAATAGAGACATCAGACCACACAAAATTGGACTGTCCTCAAAGTGAGTAACTGCAGGCAGCAATTTTGAGGAGTTGTAAGTGAAGTTCGTGATGCTTTAAATTAGAAGCCTTTGTAAAACATTACTTCCATAGAGAAGTAGGTTTAAAATCTGTCTTTGTTTGGATTTCCCCAGAAGCACACTCTGAGACAAGAATTCAAGTGCAAGTAGTTTATTTTGGAGAGGCAGGGAACACAATGGGGAAGAGAATAGTGACAGAGGGAATGGAAAATAGCCAATAAAGGTTGCCTCATTAGGCTAGATACCATAATGAGCAAATTGAGCTTAACCTCATGGGGAAACTCTGGGAGATTCTTGTTAAAAATGTCTCATAATTATCCTACCCGAAATACAAGGGAGCTGGGGTATTTATACATCAACTCCTGACACTACTCCCAGAGGTGTTAATTCCTTGGCATTTCTGGCCAGCTATGAGTAGGAGGAGAGCCACCTTCAACGACTTTGGAAAAAGCCCTTGGGCAAAAGACATACAGATACTGGCAATGCAAGTCAGCTAGAATACACTAAAAGGTTAGAAAAATAGGATTGGAAACACTAACAGAGACTGTCACAAAAGTCTTCTGAGTATGAGGACTTGGAGGCTAAAATGACAAATCCACTAGGTTGGTAATAACTTTTAGGGCCACTATGCTGAAGCAGGTGGAGGAGAATTCTGTAAAATATTAAGGATGTCTGCCATTGGCAGAGCAGGATAGAATATCAGCAAATAAGCCATAGACTTGTCATCCTTGATCTAGATTAGGGACTGACAAAATGTTTTCTATAAAGGGCCAGATAGTATATATTTAAGGTATTGTGGGTCACATATAGTCTAGATCAAGTCTGCCTCACAGGCTTGAAGCCTAGGGCTGTGGGGTCTTGCCTGGTGCCAGGGGCAGTGTCTGGAGTCTCAGCCTTTGGGTAACAGCCTGAAATCTGTAGCCATTAGGGGCTGCCTGGTTCTGGGTTAACTGCAGTGGGCCTCGTGCTGGAGTCCAAGGCAAAGCCCTGCACTTACTTCTATCTCTTTCTTCCAAGTGAACAGTATCTCTCTCCAGGCTGTGCTGCTTAGGACTAGAGGAGGCTAAATGTAAAACTGTCCTTTCCATTCTCTTCAATGTGTCTTTTATTATTGTGTGTGACAACCAGGTACTATCATCTTTGAATTGCTTTCCTTAGCTCTTGCGAAGGTATTTTCCTGCATAGATGTTTATATTGATGTTTCTTCAGGGATATGATTGCTGAAGAATCCTAATCTGTCATCTTATCTGTCCCTTCCAAATCTTCCTTTAAAAAAATAGTATGAATAAACACACAATATACATAAATACATATGCAATGCAGTAGTCTTCATAATGGCTATATATAAAATATAGTTACATATATAATGTAGTTGCATATAGTTAACATAATGTGTCTGTCATTTTGACATATATATACATATGCACATATATATAATAACATTAGCTAACATCAATTAATATTTCTTAAATGTTTTATCTATGAGACAGCATGTATGTGAAGAGCTGTATATAAATTATATACTTTTAAACATAAATGTATTTATATATTCGCTAAATATATTTAGACCCATAATATATGGTAGAAACCCTCTTTATAATGGGCAAGATACTAGACTAGTATCTTGCCCATTAAAAAGAGGAGAAATTGCTGCTCAGTGCCATAATATGCCCCAGACTGCATTGCAAATAAGGAGCTTAACTATGCGCACTACTCTTCTGACTGTAGGTTTTGTCTCTTTCTTTGTTACGTGTCAGAGTAAAAAGAGTTCAAAAATTTCTCCTAGTAACAAAGACTTCAATGAGATTTAATGCAGTCTTATCATTTTTGCAATATAACACCAAGTTCTTCAGCAATTCATGTCTCCATCACAGCTCTCCAGCATTATTTTCCACTGCTTCCATATAGGTTTCTTTTGTGTAGCTCTATCAGTGTCCTCACTTGTTTTCCAGTGGGAAGCTGTTTACATACAAAAAAATTTATCGGCCAGGTGTAGTGGCTCACGCCTGTAATCCCAACGCTTTGGGACGCCGAGGAGGGTGGATCATGAGGTCAACAGTTTGAGACCAGTCTGGCCAACGTGGTGACACCCTATCTATATTAAAAATACAAAAAAAAAAAAAAATTAGCTGGGCATGGTGGTAGGCACCTTTAATCCCAGTTACTTGGGAGGGTGAGGCAGGGGAATCATTTGAAATAGGAAGGCAGAGGTTGCAGTGAGCCAAGATTGTACCACTGCATTCTAACCTGGGTGAAAGAGCAAAACTCCAAAACTCCATCTCAACAACAACAACAAAAAAAATAGAAGTTATATTTATGCTGCATTAGTTAACAAATTTATAACTAAACCACGAACACACCATATTTATTTCCATTTATTTGACTTTTATTTTTTATAGTGCCTGTATTCTGGAATGCTATAAACAGGGACAAAATTAAGTAACCAGTTACCAATCCAAAAGAAATAAAGTTGTATAAACTATCCAGCAAAGAATTTAAAGTAAGTGTTTTAATGAAGCTTGCTGCCTACAATAATAAGTTTTTACCTATCAATAATTACCTTGAATATAAATGGATTGAAAAATAAAAAGACATAAAGGAGAGGAGACAGAACAAGATGGCCAAATAGAACACTCTAGTGATCACCTCCATGCAGGAACACCAAACTGAACAACTATCCACACAAGAAAGCAGCTTTATAAGAACCAAAAATCAGGTTTTAGCATCACATCAAGTAAAGAGGCACTGAAGAGGGTAGAAAAGATAGTCTTGAATTGCTGATACCACTTATCCCACATTCCCCAACAAAGGCTATGAGGCACAGAGATAGAATCCTTATGCTTGGCGGAGTTGGAGTGTAGTTATTCTGAGACTTTACATTGGAATTCAAGTGTTTCCCTGTCACAGTGGAAAGCAACACAGGGCAGAATTCAGCCAAGGCCCACAGAGGGAACATTTAGACAAGCCCCAACCAGAGAGGAATCATCTATCCCTTTGGTCAGAAACTGAGTTCTGGCTACCCCCACCATCATGGGCTAAACTGCTCTAACATCCTGAATTAATTTGAAAGGCAGTCTAGGCCACAGTGATTGCAATTCCTGGGCAAGTCCTTGTGCTGTGCTGGGCTCAGATCCAGTGGGCTTAGAATGCACATTACCTAGTGAGACACCAGCTGGAGTGGCCAAGGAAATGCTTGTGTTACCCCTCTTCCAAGTCTAGGCAGCACAGCTTACAGCACTGGGAGATTCTCTTTTCACTTGAGTAAAAGAAAGAGAAGAATAAAGAGAACTTTGTCTTGTTACTTGGATACCAGCTCAGCCACAGTTAAAATAACGCACCAAGCAGAATCCTTAATTCTCTGTTTTAGACCTTAGATACTAAATGACATTTTTAGACACAACCTGAGGCAGAAGGGAAACCACTGCCTTGAAAGGAAGAACCTACTCCTGACAGTATTTATCACCTGCTGACTAATGAGGCCTCGGACCTTAAATAAACATCAGCAGTAGCCAGGCGGTACTTACAATGGGCCTTGAGTGAGACCCAGTAACATGTTGGCTTCAACTGACCCAGCATGTTTCCAGCTGTGATAGCCCTGGAGAGAGACACCTTCTTCTTAAGGAAAGAAGAGGGAAGAATAAAAAAAATTGTGTCTTGCAACTTGGGCACCAGCTCAGCCACAGTAAGATAAAGCATCAAGCAGACTCCTGAAGTCCCCAGTTCCAGCCTTAACACCTCAATGCCATTTGTAGATGCACCCTGCCCACCCCAGACCAGAAGGGAACCTGCTGCTCTGAACAGAGAGACCAAACCTGGCAGGATTCACTACAACCTGATGAGAGAGCACTTGGGCCTTGAATAAACATCAGTGGTAGCCAGGTATTACTTACTATGGGACTGAGACAGTGGTGG